>NC_142850.1:20945000-25945000 GCF_061612785.1 Hesperophylax consimilis
GAGATATGGAAGCTGCGGTCCAACGCCACCACACGCACCGTCTCGTCCTGCCCCGGCTCCGGCATGATGGGCTGCCGGCACACACAGCAGCGCGGGGCAAACTTCTTGTGGAAGTCCTCGATGCAGTGGATCTGGTTGGTCGCATCCACCGTAAAGGGGATCCCATCCAAGCTCTTCCCGCACACCACGC
Source organism: Hesperophylax consimilis (assembly GCF_061612785.1). NCBI lineage: Eukaryota > Metazoa > Arthropoda > Insecta > Trichoptera > Limnephilidae > Hesperophylax > Hesperophylax consimilis. The sequence continues at coordinate 20,945,191 of NC_142850.1, forward strand.
ACGTAAAGCAAGTGGGATGGTAAGGCTTGCCCGTGGCGCGCAGTATTCTGTCCAGGATGGGGTTCATGCAGACGGAGCACTTCTCCAGAGTATTCAAGTAATCTTCCTCGCAGTATGGCTTCCCGTCCAGGGCGTAGAAGGGCTTTCCTTGAAGGTTGATTGCGCAATGGCAGCAAGTGAAGCACTGTATGTGATAAACTTCATTCATGGCGGTACAGCCAGAGGTCTCTCCGATTACCTTCTCTCCGCACTTGACGCAGATTCCGTAGATGTCGATGTCCTGGGAGTCTCCCCCCCCCATGGACTGCACCAGGAGGTTGGTGAGTGCGTCCACCTCCGCTTCCTTGGGCGGTGCTTGAGCCGTGGCGCCCTGAGTCCCGCTGACGTAGGGCGCGTACAGGGAGAAGTTGGACCGAGAGGACATTTGACTGGGTGGGCGGGGGTTGATGGGTTCGTACAGCGACTCGTAGGTGGAGGAAGCTTGTGAGCCCCCGTAGGTGCCATAGTCGGGCTGGTAGCTGGAGGGTGGGAAGCTGGGCACGGGCGTGTATCCGGTGTCCGTGGCTCGACGCAACTCGCTGTAGCTTGAGCTCACTGGGGATGGAGGGGGGGGCATGTCCTCTATTGTGGGGTTACACTCTATGTAGCCGGACCCGGTGCCCCCTCCACCCGCTTGCATATCCTGGGGAGGTGGTGGCGGCAACTCTTCATTGGGATTGCTGCCATAGAGGCCCACATTGCTGTAGACATGATTGGTGCCTCCGGGGGGCAAAACGTTACTATATAACCTAGTATCCCCACTCCTCACGTTTGCTGGAGGCCTGTATGGTTTATTATAGTCGGTGTTTTGATAGTTCATCTTCATGGGAGGAACATTAGAATATAGATAGCTGCCTGAGGTTTCGCTGCTGCCTTGAAGTCTGGTGGAATAGGACGGTTCACACGCCGCTTTGACACTGTAACTTTGCGGAACTTGGGGCTGTGATTTCTTCGGTTTGGGAGGAACAGCAGGAGCCACTTTTTTCCCCGGGGACTGCCCATAATGTCCCGAGGAACCGTGGTGCATCTCCTTATTAAGTATGTTCAACTCCGCTAATTGTTGCGCCAGCGGATCCATATTTGCGTATATTATGAAAACGTGAACACAGAAAGTTTGACAAGAAACAAACACGGAATACAGCTCACTTCAAACACATCCAGACAACTGTTTCATTGACTCGACAGAAACAAAATCATTCTTAAGTGATGACTGTACAGACGCGTCAAAATTAGTCAGCGCCGTATCTTCAGATAGGCGACAAAGTGCATCATTTTTATCCTTAAACTCAGCCACACCCCTCCTTATCATTTGGGCAGCCGTCACTTTCCTTATCTATGGATGTCACCATAGATGTCACACACGAAATCGGAATTTTCCACAGAGAAAGTAGTTCTTGGTTCCATTTCAAATTGTCCACAGAAATACCAAAATTAGGTTCTTATCTATTTAAATATTAAAAACTGAAATACGAATCCGGCTATGGCAGCATTACGTTAATGTCAAAACATCAACAGAAATAATATCCAAACAAACGGGAATAGAGAGAAGCGCCCGGAATTTGGTCTATTTTTAACTAAGCTACATTTTGTAGCACAACATTGTAGCCGATCAGATATTCAGAAACTTTTACACTCTCGAATATTGGTCTAAACGTATAGTTTTTGTCCATTTTTTACACAAATTTTATGTAAATCGACGAAATGGTGAATTCAAGTTTGACTTATGAAATTCTGCTGTATTTAAATTCATTTTACTTTGGAATGTTCGCTGCGTGTGAATTGGGGATGGGTGTTCTGAAAGCCGTGAACCTCCCTTACCCCGAGAACACCCTAGGTACTGAGGGAGGGCTGATGCTCGCCCTGTGCCTTGTGGAGTCTCTTAGAATTATACTCGGAAGAAAAGGAAATCTGAGTGATCGAAGTAAGTCCATTATTCAACGCCTTGTTTTTTTAGTAATTTGGCTACATGGTTCCCAAGTGGAATCCCACCGAATTAAAATCAAATAATAGCGAAATTGGTATTCGCTTCATGTCTGTACCACTGTTAAAATTATATATACAAATATATTAATTATGTCCAAAGAAGAAATAAAACCGGTGGTTTCAGCAGAATAACGCATCCAATGGGTGAAATAGTTATATTCTTAATATTATATATTGAATTTGTTTTACTGAACATCTAAATTACACTAATTTCTTCTATTACACAGTGAAACATTCCACAGTTGTGTTAAAAATGTTCAGTACATTAAGTATTGAAAATTTGGAAGAATTTTAATAAAAACGGACATTTCCATTGTTTTATTGACTGTGTTATATCAAAATTGTGTAAAAACAGAATTTACCGTACTTTCTGTTTCCAGGTATACCCGTGTGCATTTCAATCGTCCTTACGATTCCGTCCGCCCTGGCGGTGGCCTACTTCCTCATCTTCCAGACCTTCATCCTGCGCCTGGAGTACATCCTGTGCGCGCTGCTGCTGACGTTGCACGCCACGGAGCTGTTCTTCGCCTTCCTCTTTCTTATCACCATGTGCCGACCCCCGTCCTATGATTAGTATTAGCGATGCAACAATCACGATTTAGATCAAAACGGTTATTGAAGTCGCCTAAAGTTGTTCCGCAGTTCAGTTGTAAGGTCTCCCTCATAAATGAAGCACGTAAACATCAGAAAGAAAAGTTACAATGGAAATCTCCGCTGCAAGACCATGTCTCTACTATTACATAAATTAATGTCAACAAGGACAAATAAGTTCAAAATACTTCTCATACAATCCTACATAATATTATACAGTAATTTCTTATTAAAATCACACTTGTGATCAATGCGATAAATAGTTATATTACCAGTCAGGTGGTGGTTGGTGTATTTTTCAAGTGGCGTGCATTTATTGTAATATCCCTGTTTTATAGTTAATACAGACTTAATTAATATTACATTTGAAACGATCTTTCAAATACACCCTAAATGGCCGTAATTGAATATTTCTACAGAAAAATTCGTACAGTCACTATTTTCTAAAATTGTGTAAGTGACACATTTATTTTTAGAATGGATATTACGCTTTATTTTCAAGAAATAACATATACAAATTAAAATGTTGTAATATAGAGGGTCAAAGCTTGCACGGCTCATCGACTCCCGTTAAAAGAGGGATTCAAAGTTTATTTGAACCCCGTGAAGAAATGCAAAAAAATCTTGAAAGAAAGCAAAGCTTTATGATTTTTTTCACCGTGTAAACTTTGCTACAATGAATATGTATATATTATTCTTGTTGAAAGTAAATGTGTCTTTCGTAAAGCTGTCATCTGCATTTACGGTTTTTAATAATGAGGGATTACTGTATCATAATATGTATTAGATATGGGACAGACTTTTCGGAATGCAAGATGTTTAATTTGAATTGTGTTGATCATAATCGTTTAATCGTATAAGATTGTTGCATTATAAATAATAGCGTTAACACTTTTCCCTGCCGTGCACCTTTGTAGCTTTCGGACATATCTTTGTGTTGTATGACATAGTATAAAGATAGAACAATGAGAATTGACCAATATTCAATGATATGATCATTATTTGAGTGGTGCTAGTCATATTTAAAGACAACACATATTGAAGCAAATAATAAAATCAATTATTGAAGTAAATTAACAATATAAGATATGAGTATTTACTATTATAGGTTAATGTTGCAAAAATTCGATTCTCAAATATTTTTATAGAGCGAGAAAAAAATAATAGATTGATTCAAATGAAAGAACTGACCATATTGATGCTTGACAATACATATCTTTATATCATGCTTCATTTGTGTCCTCATTAATCATCAGAGGTTGTAGACTAATTTACAAAATAATATTGTACCTGACCAATATCAGTTACACAAGTCAAAAAGTGTTGTTTTTTGGCCCTGATTTTAAAAGTGGTGAATAAGTTAAATATGGAAAATTCATAAAATTTAGATAAACAAATTAAATTGCATTACAGTTTATATGCTGTGAAATTAGATATTATTATGTAAAAGTAACTTGTTTTTGAGTTGTGTCACTGCTATTTGAAAGGTGCGATATCAAACCCACGTCCAATAGAGTTTATGTGTGTGAAATAAATTGCTGTCCAATTAGGAACATTATATTTATGTATTATGTAACTTTATGTGTAGACCCAATCCAAGTGCAATTAATTATTATTATTAATGAATAATGTTTTGATTGCCAGTGCATCCTTTTATCAATTAACTATTATTTTTAACATGCATTTATATTCTCTGTGATGTATTTCTATATTATACTTTATTTTTAGTTTTCTAATTAAATTTAGTATCCTTTTCGGCAAACCTTGTAAGAGTTAAAAATCAAATGAAAACTCAAAATAATAAAATTCCAATGATTTTGTATTTTGCAGCACAGGAATACAGTAACATGCAACCCTACTTTATTTAAAAGATCAAATCTAAATTAGTGTCTGTAATAATTTGAACCCAGATAAATAATAAAATTGGTCTCAAAAGTTTTATTTAAAATTTGTACAACTGATTTATCAACAAAAAAAAACAAGCATGTGTTTACTATGACTATTTGTATATTGTTGTCTAGCTAGTCAATTATTTATGCTAAAAGTTAACTTTACAACTTATTTATGTTATTTATTACAATAAGGTGAATTAAGAACATAATTTTTTATTCTTCCCAAATCAAACTTTCCACGTTGCATTTAATACTGTATTTGTTTTTCTTCTTATTTAAGGAATAAATTGTAAATGTGACAATATGAAAATCCACCCACCATAATAATGTAATTATGTATTGAATGTATTATTCCCGAGCACATGTATGTATGTATTGAATGTATTATTCCCGAGCACATGTATGTATGTATTGAATGTATTATTCCCGAGCACATGTATGTATGTATTGAATGTATTATTCCCGAGCATGTGTTACTATGTCTGTATATGTGAGGGTTCAATGAACCATCAATGAATAAAATTCAGAATTATTGATGATAAATAATTAATATACACCAATATTGTTAAGAAAATTAATTTAAGGATATAAGTATCTCTCTGTTCAAATATGTGTAATATTATAATGCCCCCATCAATGTGTGTATCAACTCATATGCTAGAGATTGTTAGGAAGCAATAAATCCAAGATGGCGAGCCAATCCTTAGTGAAATGTTTGTTCAGTATTTTATTCATATTTCAAAATAAAATGTTCACATGTGAGAGGAATTGTTTTATTTTGATTCATCACTTTTAATATCTTTGTCAGGAGGAATGGAAGTGAACCACGATATTGGCGAAAATTTTGAATAATTAATTAAAATATGTTATCACAAAAATAACTTCAACCCATATTTCAAATTTATTCAATGGGAATTATAACTAACTAACTAACTAACCATCACACCGTTTCCCCGCAGGGGTAGGCAGAGAGGACGGACCGCCAAACAACTCGGTCTTGGCACACACTTCTTGCCTCATTCACATTCATACATCGTCTCATACATACTCTTCTATTATTCTGACTCTTGACATGGCCCGCCTCTAGTATCTGATTCACTTGATCGTGCCATGTCTTCCTCGGGCGTCCCCGACTTCTGCTACCATTCGCATTTGCATCATATATCCTCCTTACACTCCTATCTTCGCTCATTCGCTCTACATGCCCAAACCATCTAAGCGTCCCTTTCTTAATCTTACTCATTACGCTTACATCAGCCTTGCACTCTTTGCGGATCTCCACATTCCTCACACGATCAAACATGGTTTTACCACACATACGCCTCAGGGATCTCATTTCAACAGCATTCAATCTACTTTCATCCTTTCTTTGCCAGTTCCATGCCTCACTTCCATACATCAAGGTAGGTACCAGCACTCCGTTGTGGACTGCTAACTTCGCTTCTTTGGACAGTTTTTTGTTAGCGCCAACGGCGTTCAGTCCTCCATTAACGGAATTACCTGCATTTACCCTTCTTTCAATATCTCTGTCAGCCTTCCCATCTCTCGTAAACATACTTCCTAAATACACAAACTCATCCACCTGCTCCAAGTATTCCTCATTCACAATTATATTGCACACTGTTTTCGTACTCTCTCTTTCAAACACCATTACTTTAGACTTACTTACATTCATCATTAACTCATTCTTCATGCATACTTCGTTCATCCTAGACACGAGAGACTGTAGATCTTCTATACTATTAGCAATCAGCACCGCATCATCAGCATACAACAGGCAACATACTTTCAAATTATTCAAATTCGCGCCCAATCCCACCTCTTTCAATTCTTGCATACAATTATCCATGTATAGATTGAATAACCACGGTGACATTACGCAGCCTTGTTTAACACCTTTTGTGATATCAAACCACCCCGTAAAACCACCGTTTACCCTAACACATGCAACGCTTCCCTCATACAGAGACGCGATTGCCTGAGTCAGATATGTATTCACTCCATACTTGGACAACACCTTCCATAGCTTTTTCCTGTCGACTCGGTCGTATGCTTTTTGTAGATCTACAAAGGCACAGAAAAGTTTCTGGTTTTTTGCCAGAAACTTCTCAGTGAGCATACGCAATGAGAAGATCTGGTCCATGCACCCCCTTCCACTCATAAAAGCACCTTGCACATCCCATATTTTATCTTTTGTTTCCTTTCTTACTCTTTCAATCAAAATTCTACCATACAGCTTGCCAACTGAACTTAGCAGGCTAATAGCCCTATGATTCCCACATTCCATACGTGACCCTTTACCTTTGTATAATGGCATTATCACAGCCCTTCTCCAGTCTAAAGGCGTATAACCTTCCTTTAAACATTGGTTAAAAAGATTGCACAACCATGTGAGAATTATACGGCTACCTCCTTTAAAATATTCAGCAGCAATATTGTCAAACCCGACAGCCTTACCATTCTTCATACATTTAATCGAACTTTCTATCTCATCCATGCTAATTTCGGTAACATTCACTCCATCGTCATTCATATCTGATTCACCGCTGGAATCACTGTCACTCACTTCGCTTTCAAAGACTTCCTCGAAATAATTCATCCATCTCTCTTTTATTTTTTCCTCATTCGTCAACATTTTTCCATCTTTTGATTTTATCACTTTCATGCTTCCGTTTTCTGGGCCACTCCGGGACCTTTTGACTTCTTTCCAAAACAACTTAATGTTTTCTTGGAAATGGTTTGTCATTTTCATTCCTTCTTCCTCTTCCAGGCGTTTCTTTCGTTCTTTCACTCCAACTCTTACTTTTTTCTTACATTCCTTATATACTTCTTTCACTCGATACTTCTCTTCACTGGAAGCACTGCCAGCCGCAATCAGACATAACCATGCTTTCTTCTTCTCTGAGACCAGTGCTTTAATCTCATCATCCCACCATGCATCACCTTTCTTCCTACCTTGCGTACTTATTCCACAAACCTCTCTAGCAGATTCACAAAGACACACTTTTATGTGGTTCCATGTTTCGTCTATGCTTAGACCATCCATTTCCTTCGCATTCAATCTTATCTCTGCACAATTCATATACTTACTTCTCACATTATCATTTTGTAGTTTTTCTATTTTGACTCTTGTTGGAGTTAGTACCGTTTTCACTTTAGAGCGCCAACCGCGAAAGAGGTTTACTCTTGACACTACAAGAAAGTGGTCAGTTTCGACCTCAGCCCCTCTGAAAACTCTTGTGTCCTCGGTAACAGCTCTCAACCTAGAGTCAATTACTACAAAATCAATAATTGACCTCTCATTTCCTCTTTCCCACGTATATTGGTGGATACCTTTATGATCGAAGAAAGTATTCGACACAAACAGGTTCCACTCTAAACATACTTCAAGTATTCTGTTCCCGTTGTCATTCGTTCTTTTATCCCCAAAAATACCTAAGACCGAATCAAATTCGTCACGTCTAATTCCCACCCACCCATTCAAATCGCCTGCCATTATAATCCTTTCGTTCATATTTTTTAGTCTCATTACATCATTCACACCAGTCCAAAAATCATCTTTCACTTCATCGCTTTCAGAATTGACAGGGGCGTAGCAAATAACAAGAAACACCCTTGTCAAACCGATTTTAAATCTGATCCACATTATTCTCGGACTTACACATTCATACTGCAACATACATTCAATCATTCTGGGAGACAGTAGCGCTGCAACACCTTGACAAGCCCTCTCCGTATCTGGTCTCCCAGACCAAATGACGAGCCTATCATTATGCTGCATTGTACCGCTACCCTTTTTCATACTCTCTGTTATACACAGTACGTCCAAACATTTGCTCACCATTGTATCACATAGTTCGTTCATCTTTCTTTCCATTCCTCCTCTAATGTTCCATGTACCAATTCGACATTGATCACGTTCCGTCCTCCTCTTTGCGCCACCGAAGGGTTGGCGATGTGATGGATTGCGAACCTCATCGACATCTTTGTCGGCCATTCCCTTCCAAGTACTACATAAACATCTTACTTATACAACTTAACATATCGTTACACACATAAAAAAAAAAAAAAAATTTATACGCTTAATATAACGTTTAACTTAATCCTAAACATAACCAAAGAAAAAACTGTTCCAGAATGACTAAACAAATAAACTACCACTAAAAATAGATATTTTATCACTGTATAATTGTTTTAAAACACTCCATGTAGACAGCAAACCAAAGAGCGCGGGTTCAGTCCGATTTCATCCTTCATTTCCGATGTCATTATTTCACGCGCGGAAGGGCACGAGCGGTGGGGAGCGGAGGTTGCGGCAGGGGTTGCATGAGTCGCCAAATGACTCTCTTCTTGTCCGGGTTAAGGGTAGATTCCGAGAAACGACGATTCTGTGGCCTAGGCAATGTCATATGGCCCACATTCTATAACCGCACTGTATGCGTCGGACAGCGGGGTTTGCAGTATTGGTGCGGGTGGACGAGGGGCAAGGGGCAAGGGCCGAAGGGATGATCACATCTGGTGAATGTTCAAAGCACTGGTCTCGTATTATACACATTGGAATTCACACATCTTAGGATTAACAATATTATTTGTCACCTATTCTTAAAGTCGTTATACGTCCACACTGGTCACAGTAAAATTAGTTTTTAGTACACTTAAGCAATTTGAACACAGTAAGGAACATTTATTGACACTTTTAAGGGCGGAATGTATGAAATATCCCTTGTAATTGTCGAAGAAAGACGAGACCGACCAAAACGCGTCAGGCTGCTCCGAGAGCCCGACACACTATTTATTTGTCAATTGATTTTTTTTTATTTATTTGTTACCAGTTTCGACACATTCATGTCATTCACTAGCAATCTTAAATTTTATTAGGTAAGTGGGAGGGATGATTTTTGGAGGGTAGAATGTTGGAATTATTATTATTATTTATTTTTCCGTGTGTTTTCTAACTTAAACTCATGCCATTCGAGATTAAAACAACATTTTCAGGATATCAGATAGGTGTTGTTATTATAAAGTGGAAGTAAAACTTCACTATAAATTGAAAATAATCAGAAAAGATTTGCTGATAAACTGAAGCAGAAATATTATACGGACCCCAGGTAAATTGTTTGCAATTATATAAAGCAATTATACGGACAGCAGAAATATTATACGGACCCCAGGTAAATTGTTTGCAATTATATAAAGCAATTATACAAACTACATGATTCCATCATAAAGTGAAAAATAAATAACTAATTTAACTAGGCTTACGCTGCTGAATGTTTAATAATTGGTAGAAAGTATAAAATGGACAGTACTATAATAGTGTCACATCGTCAACTTGACTGAAATAAACCTAAACAAAACAGGAATAGAGTGAAGCACCCGGTTGATCTATTTATAACTACTTTAAAGTTTCATTAGTGACAGACACAGTGGCTCCAATCTTCAGAACATTTTACGCACTTGAATATTAATTACGGCATTAAAATTTAATTATACAATCGCTATATTAATTGCCAATATTAAAAAAAGTTGATTGTCAAAATGGTGAATGCAAGTTTAACTTATGAAATTCTGTTGTATTTGAATTTCTTTTACTTTGGGCTTTATGCAGCCGTTGAGTTGGGGATGGGGGTTCTCAAAGCTGTCAATCTCCCTTATCCAGAAAACACTCTCGCTAAAGAGGGGGGGTTGTTAGTCGCACTGTGTGTTATTGAATCTATTAGAATTGTATTAGGAAGAAGAGGAAGTTTGGGTGATCGCAGTGAGTTTTTTTTAATGTCAATAATTGTTATAATGTTGCATAGAATACTGGAAGATGATAGCTCATTCAGAAACTTTCTATGAATAATTATTGATGTGATATAAATATTTGCTCATCATGCTGTAATATTTATGTATCCCAAAAATATTCGTAGAAACTGTTAACCAATAAGTGCAGAAATGTTCATTACAATGCTAGAGATAGCTTCAAGAGAGACGGGGGTAGTAAGGAATATATTACAGAAATAATACTGTTTTAAAAAACAAAATTTATTTAAACTATCGGCGGGTTTCTGAAGGACCATCCCTCCATCAGGACAATAGATACAAACATTTCCGGGTTATGAATAACCTGACAATATTTGAAAATCTCCTACTACCACCACAGTAAGCGGAAAATGTTGCTTGTGTTGTGATGGAGGACTTAGCCAGCCGAGGAATTGAACACACTACGCCTGCAACATATTATACTCAGCCACCTACCGGTCAAAAGTTACATAAATATAAGTCACTATTTAGTGTTGTGTAATGAGAAATTAGAGAAATAGAATATGTAGGTGGTAACGTATAGGAAAACCAGAATGGTTTACCATGAGTAAAGAATGATCGTCGTCGTTCACGAGACGGGGATATTAGTGTTAAAACACAAATTAGCGAAATTACTATTATAGTAAAATGCGGTTTAAATTACATTAGTAGAACCATAATAGAAACGAAAGGGATATATATGCCGGCTGTCACCAAGCTATAACCAAAATGCATGAACTATCAAAGAGCCAATGAAAGTTATGCATTTGATGTAGTTAGAAACAAAGGTGGGGCGCTGCTGTGCGTAGATGCAATTCGCAGTCATATGGGTGAACGATGTTGGTGACGCATGTTGTACACGCGGTTTCTGACTAATAATTAATGGCCCATCTCCCTTATTTCTATTATCTAGAACTGATTATCGTTCTAAAAGCATTGATGCGGACGCAAATAATTTTGTTAACTTTTTTTGATCAACTTTTAAGTGTACTTAGTTGTAATTTGACTTCTTTAGAGTACATAATTATGAATGAATGTTATGATTTCTGGTAATTTATTAAAGAATTTTATTATATGATGTTTTTGCTTTGTGAATATGATTTTATAATTTAATATAGCATGTATATTTGTGTTTGCAGGTTTACCAGTGTACCTGTCCATATTACTGACAGTTCCATCAGCCATGTTAGTGGTCTTCCTGCTGGCCTTCCAGACACACCCTCTTAAACTGGAGCGGATCCTGTGTGGTCTCATGCTGTGTCTCCAGGCCACCGAGTTGTTCTTCGCCTTTCTCTTCGTCATCACCATGTGCCGTCCCATTTCCTATGATTAGCGGCTTTCCCGGTGAACCCCTGGTAGCAATATGAATCCTTGTGTAAAGAACTTCCTACACATTGCTCCAACAACCAAAACTTCTTGTGAATCTCTTCTTACATAACGTAAATATTAATCTATCACCGTGTAAACCTTATTTGGTCACTTTAACCTTTTCTACGCGACTGTCACATTTTACGTGATCCATCGGCGGCTGTCCCCGCATGCAGATGTCGTAATGTATGCCATGAAGTTTCACTAAAACAAGTGCCGCGTGATGGGATAGATTGTGATGAAAAGATCGCCATTGTAAAGTTTAGAAGGAACAAAAAAACTGGTGGAAATTACATTTTCGTACACAAACATGGGGCATTCGAGATGTGCAATGAGACTGTTTTTATTGCAGGACAATAAATTCCCTTAGATTGAAAGATCGTATTTCAATTCAACCGCTGCATGTTTATTGCCGCCATTAAATGGCATTTCCGGATGTCATAAGCAGTGATGTGACGTGTGCAATGATTTTACATATGTGATGATGTTACAAACGCAATTATTTGACATGTATGGGGTGATGTTACACACGCAATTATTTGACAGATACTGCATATGTCAAATAAAAACCATCATGATGGTTTGCAGTTGACGTCAACTTCACCACCGGTTCACATATATACATTTTTGGAATGAGTGAATTTGAATGTTGTGAAGTGATCTTAGCGCAAAATTATTGACTCATGAGTGAACAAAATAATAGGTCTTCATTGAACATGTGGAATGAAATCTCACAATCCTTCCACTAAATTTTAAAGTGACACAGTTTGCTTTTGTGCGCACATTTGCCGTTATCCCTCAAACTAGATTATGATAAGTATTTGTTAGTTGTATGCCGCAGTGCTGTAAAGGTTGATACTAAAGGTAACACTAATAATTTCGCAAGTATGATTCAAATATTTTGATACTACATATTATCATGTATTTATTTACAAGTTTACAGAATATTTGACACTAAAGTAAAAAATATTATGTTTAAAAATAATCGACTACAAATAGATTCTAATGAAATGAACTACCACATTTAATAAAAAATTAACCTGTATAAAATAATTAGTAGCACATAATATAATACGTATTATAGGAGTAAAATTGTGGACCACAATAAAATTAATGGTTTTTAAAAAAATATGTCAGCATTCCTCCAGCTACTCTCCTTGCTTGCGAATGTTTCTCAAATCCAAATTAATCCTAAGTCTAATTATGTACGTTCATTGATTGAAGTGAAATTTTATAATTATTCTTTGAATGTTGTTTTGGTATGTCCATATATCTGTTATTTGTATTTATTGAACTGCTCTGAAGTCTGTAGTGTATATTCCAGAGTGGAAGATATTCTCAGAATCGTCATGGTGAAAACTGCCAATCAGAATCGAACTGTTGCTTGAAATGGCTTTAGTCATGTTTGGTGACGGGATATGAATAGCCAGGTACTTCTCCCACCTTACCAAATTAAGCCTCACAACATACCCCAATCGGAGATGCCATAATCCCACTGGCTCTAAGCATCTAGGAGCAGAGGGGATTCTTGTGTGGTATTGACATAAAAAATTTTAGTTGAGATGAAGACTTACTTGAGTTTCAGAGGTTGTGAATTTGATTCCCGTTAAAGTGTAATTTTTTTGTTAGTAATATATGTTAATATGCGTACATAATAAATATAGACATTGTTATTTTCTTTGTTATGTTTGAAATCTATTGAAACCAGCTTCGTGTCGGAGGAGCGGTAGGTACATTAATAAATTTAATGCGTAATTTTGTGTCTGATTTACTTATCCTGTATATTCACTTCCTAGCTTAAGTTAAACTTTAACGAAAAGATTTATAAAAAAACAAAATTTTAAAAAGAAAACAATGGTAAACGTATATTTGATCCAATTTTCAAAATACAATAAAATGATGTAATAGCCTAAAGAAGTTTTTGGAATTTATTTAAGAACTAAATTTTTAACAAAACAATTTAAAAGTAACTAAAATTTTATATTCGAACATAAAAACAACCACATTTTTTATTATTATAATAAGTACTGAGAAATGAATATTTATTACGAAATAAAAAAATAACAACAAATAAATATGGTAAATTTGGAAATCTGCATTTCATTACTCAGGAAATCTTAAAACTATGAATTCACATTATACATTTATGAATCTGGACATTGCAAGTTGTTATATTATGTAGGTACTTATTGTTACTATTTGCAGAAATTGACATCTTTAAATACATAGTACATGGTATTAAGAAAGCTATTTGAAGCATGATTAGTTCAATAGTGATATAAATTTCATAAAATATTTGTATACCTAAAAATGTTTTATGTAAGTTCAATACAGTGCATTAGTCACTAATTTCAAAGTGACAAATTCAATTAAACAAGCTGCATCGATTGGTGTTTTCAAATTTTGAAATTGACTAATAGACTGCTTGTACTCGGTTAAAGTCAATACCGCAAATGAATCATCCTCGGTTCATAAGCAAGCAAGAGCACAGTCATTCCCTAAATAGTTTTTGTCTGAACGTTACAAATGGTTATTCCACGGTATTGAAACTTACACTGATGAAATACATATTTAAATCGTATAAATAGTAACATCATACTGCACAAATATATTGTTTGTCAATAACTTGTAATTCATTGAATGGATTTGACAAAGTTTGCTATTACATACAATCAACCAGACAATATTTGAATTATGTATATTCATTACTTGCCCTTGAGGTGATTTTCACAGCACTATAAAAATGATCCAATGTATCACTAACAAATATGCATGTATTAACCTTACAGATCTATGGAATCAAAACTATCCTTTGAACAATACTCTCTTTTTTGCATTTTACCGACACTACAAAAGTGACGTTGAAAAATGCAAACGGGAATACAAAAATATCAGAGTGCTAGCTAAAATTTTCATGCGTAACAAAATAAATATGTATAAATGTAAACATAAATATGCTGCCACATTTGATTCGTTACAGAATCGCATACTTAATTTAGTTGTTAACACAAAATTCATTCGTATTTGTTAATTGTTGGTCTTAATTCATACAAATGTGGTCAATTACTTAAAATCTCACCTACGACACACTTAAAGAGGTATTATGACGTTAACCCCTCCAGCTCCATCCAGAGGTCAATCCTAGCAGTTCAGATGCACGGGCATCTTGTCCCAATTTCAACACATTTGCATTATTTTGCACTGGTATTTTCAACATCTACACCACCGGCTGCAGAGTTAGTAGTGTCAAGCTGAACGGTGATATTTATACCCACAACATTTCAATAAACATACATTTATAATTGTGGTAAAAACATTTTAAACTGGTAAATTGCGCAAATACTGATTGAAAATAGATTTTGAAACAGTGACGAAACTGTTGCTGTGACAAAAGTCATCTGTGTGCATCTGGCCTTACAGTGAAACATATAGGTATAGGTATATTTAATGAGGCTAGACAACTACCCGTGACTTGTAAACGGTTTCGATACGGCTACGCAGGGCGCGTAACCGCTGCTTGCAGTACACCCTCAGAAACACGGCGGCGAACACCACCACGATGCCCATGGAGCCAAGGACGCTGATATGGTGCTGGTACGTGATGCAGGACAGGAGGATGGCAATACCCTGAGAAAGACAAATCATTTGGATTAGATGACATCTGTACGTTTGTATAATATTGACTTCATTCCAGAATGTGGGAAGGTTATTAGAAATCTACATGTACCACATAGGGAGTTTGTATACATACAATAAGGAACCCCGGTCAATATTAACCTTTTGAACGCGTTAATTTGCTCTGTTTTATCTATACCCGTACGCGGTACATATTTTCAAATACCTATGCACGCAATTAAATCTCAAATTATAGCATTCTGGCATGATTTATTGGACTATATAGACAGAACAGATTATTCTCCACAATATGAAAACAAATCCTCGTGTGTCAACACTCTTAGATGTTTATAAAAACAAAAACATAAAATTTCACACAAAGACGTACCGTATCTTTTGAATGTGGTCCCGCCATTCACTCGGCGTCATAAATAAACCACTCTCGGCGTGTGTGTACTTAGGGCACTGCGTTGATAGATACAAGTGGGACACCATGATCACTTATCATTTTTAGTTATGAAAAGTTGTGAATGACATACTAGTACTAACCGTTGACAAAAATGTAAACTAAAAGGCGCGAAGAGGCACACTTGATTATCGATCTTTTTTTATGAAATACAATTTTATTTTTGAGAAATTCTTGTAGATGTCAGCCTCGCGATAGTTCTACGAATGTCCAAGTGAGCAAGAAATACATTTATGACGTAAGAGCGCTGGAATATCAGCCGTCAAAGTTTCCGTATCAACTGTTGATACAGCCGCGTGTGAGTATAGACTTTTTGCCGTAACAACAGTTGATACGGCCGCATGAAAAGAGTTAAAAAAAAATTTCATGATCCAAATTTGATATGTAAGTTTCGGGCGAAACACCGATTCTAAAAATCATATTCTAGTAAATAGTGTTGGGTAGAATGCGATTTCAGTCAACTAGTTTATGAGGTGTTGGCTAGAGAATTTCATAGAAAATTTTTTCCTAGAATATTTTCGTATTCTGGGGGGTGTAAAAATCATCTGAAAAAGGAGCTAAAGGAAGCTAAATCACTTTTTTGGAGCTGATGTCCCATCCTGTACAGCGTTAATACAAAAATTTTGCATACACGAAATGTAGAAATGCAGTGTATACATTCAAAGAAGATTCATTAAATTTTTAAAAAAACATCAGATTATTAAACTTGAGAATTATTCAACGAATTTAAAGTTTTACAATGAAATAGAATTATCAAAAAAATGCATCGCTTCAAATAAACAAAGATGAGCTAAAAATAGAATCATTTAGCAACAGGCCGAGAACCACGGCACAAAAAATAATCCCTAAGCTCAATACAACAAATATACACATACTCGACAATTAAATGTTTTAACAAACTCCCTAAAGAAATACAAGCTGAAAAAATTATGAAATTTCTGAGAATAAACCTAAAATATGTACACTATCTCAAACTAATTTGGTTGTGTGGTATAATATATGCATTTTTAAAATAAAATCAGTACATTAAATATACATGTATCTTTTTTTTAAATTTTCTGTTAAAATTTTTGCAATAGTTAGTGTACAGGAACATATCTTTTTCTGTACATGTACCATGAACATGTTTTTCTGTGCATGTTTGTGGTAGCATTCACAAAATTATTTAATGTATACAACTCGTTATAATACTCACTTACTAAACATGAGTTCTTCTCAATTAGGGAGGTATTAATTAACATCAAGAAACATTATTTGTTATCATTTTACCCTTAGTTAAAAAGAGTATAAAAATATGTTACCAATATTTATTTATTTATTTATTTGAGGAACATAAACAGTTGTATAAATATATATAATATAATATACAGAATATATTATATATAAATATATATAATATATTCTGTATATTTTTTTAAGTTTATATACACAAACAACTCTCCACCTCAAAAAAATTGTAGTAACACAAAGAAAAAAGTTGGGATAAATATATTTTGTGGGGTGGCCGGGACACTTGTTTTGGGACATTTGTATTGTGTCTTGTTGAGTACCTCAACACTACTAGTAAATATAACATTTAATTGTGTTCTACCTGTCTGAGGGTCATGATGATGGTGAACACGATGGGTCCGAAGGTGGCGATGGTGAAGAAGATGAAGAGCTGCCCGGCCGCGGAGCTGATGGACAGCAGCACGCAGTCCAACATGAAGGCTGGATACTGCACACAATACGTTCATGGTCACTCAAAATAATATTATGCTATCATGTAGTTCTATTTTCATTTTTTTTAGGTACATTTAAGTTTACGATATTTAATTATAACTTACACCTGCGCAGACACGTGAAAAATCACAGAACATTAAAATTGTAGAATTTGTGAAGCTGAAAAAATTATTTGTCTCAGTTTCTATCATCTTTCAAAAAAATAAATTTACGTTTATAATATTAGTTAACTTGAAAAATTACAACATCTATCCGATGACATTATAAAAAAAAAAGATACGTTTATCGAACAAAAAATGTTAAGCCACTTATGAAAAGGATAGCCAATCAAAGCTTATGTGTATACGAATGAAATAGCTATATGAACAGCCGCTAAAGTGTGTCCACTGGACCGATTTCAGTGAAACAAAGAGCGTTGCCTTAGTAATGTATCTTCACTCATACACTCTTCACTCACTCATCCGTCAAATATTTAAACAAAACAAATACCCATTTTGAAAAAAGAATTATTAATTAATTAAATTATTTTGATACCTATTTCATCGCTTGCCTTATTTGAAAAGCAGTTCCTATTTTGAAAATTTAAGGCACCCACAGATGAGAGACTTTAGACATTTGGAAGGAGACTTTAGACTAGGCGACAGTTGGAAGACTGATCCAAAATTCAAAAAAGGTCTTAAAGGTCTCTAGAATGTTTCTAGTATGCACACCTCCATATCCCGTAACGGATTTTTATGACTGCAACTGTTGCAACACAACTGTCTCCGCAACTAAAATCTCTCGTCTGTGGGCACCCTAAACGTTAACAAATTAATATAAGCAATAATTACTCACCTGAAATGTCCATACAAATTGAAAATATCTCTTGAGTAAAAATAAATGTCGCCAACGGGAATTCAACTAGCACCTTCTGATTGCCGGTCAGGTGCTCTGAATCATTAAGCTACGTCGGCTTATTCCCAACCCGCCAAATCAATCAAAATGTACTAGTATTTCAATCAACAATTATTGCTTATTATTTTATTTTTTTACAGCTGAAAATAAAATTATTTTTACTCGGGAGATATTTTCAATTTGTATGGATATTTCAGGCGAGTAATTATTGCTTATAATAATTTGTTTTCCTTTGTGCCATGCATAAAAAACCTTATCTTATAAACATTAGTTTATCATTAAAAAAAACAGCCCTAAAAGTTTATTGAGCTTGAATAATGTTACACATTACGCAGGAATATTTCACATTACCCATGTAACAACAATCGAAATTAGGATGTTTAAAACCATTAAGTTTTATCTTTCTTAATGTGGTTCTATGAAACTGTTTTGAATTTATCAATTGGTTTAGTTGTTATGGTTTCCGGCAACACTCTATAATATTTCATCCCTTTTGTTTCTTGACATTGACCTTTTTTGGTAGTCTGATTTCATTGCATGTTCTTGTTTTATGTCTGTGAAATAAGTTGTTTATTATTTTAAGTATAAATAACTTTGCGTTCAGTGTCAGCATCTGTTTCACTATTAGCCAATTAACTTAACATATTAACTTCTCAAGCGCCAAATGTACCCATTGGATACGAAAAATTTGAATTCTTTGCCGCGCATCCAATTGGCAATATGAAGACAATGCTTTCTTTTGTGGATTTTTACTATCGGCACACTACAGAAGTATTTTCGGCATTTCATTTTAGTTACATCATCCCAACTTTATTTTGTATATTATTATACTCAGCACGCTTGTTAAATGTTAGTTTTGAATCTAATATAACTCCTAAATATTTCACATCAGCAACATTTTCAATAATTATCATAGATAGTAGAAACGAAGGAAAATATGGTATGGAAGCGTGCCGACTGTTGCAGAGCTACGACCAAACTGCACGTAGACTATAGTGTGTAGGTAGAAATAAACGACAGAGATTTGCAGTAATATGGGTGAATGATGTTGGCAAAATGTGCAATTTCAAGGACATCTCCCTCGTTTCTATTAAGGTTAAGGTGTCGACTTACATCAGCCATGAACTGCAGCGAGTCCACGAAGCCGTTCTGCTGCGATAGAGACACCCCGGTGAAGAGGCAGGAGAACAGGTTGACTCCGCACATCATCTGCACGGGCGTGACCGAATAGGCGTTGAACAGCGCACCCTGCCATGTGGCCGTGAAACTGTCAAACATCATGTACGCGGCCAGCAGGATCACGCCTGAGATCGTGGTCACTGTCCTCACTGCAATTCAATTACATCATAAATTAAATCATGATTAATTGCACCTATTTATTTGTTTTGGTTCCATGAAATCAGAACATTGAAGAAAAGTGAAGAAAAAAACAAAAAAACAACATAAACCTAACCTAACCTTACCAATTCCTTTATAATTTTCTGTTTTATCCGGTTAAGATTTCTCTTGCATATTGTAACTTAGATACGATAAAAGAAAGATGTAAGTACAATATCCAAAAATAAAGACACATACAAAAAAGAGAAAATGAACACCTTATTTGGATGGAGAAAATTAATTTACTAAAACCGTTTTTAATGGGGGCTCAAAGTTTGGTAGGGTCACGGAGACGCATTTTTTGCTGGGAAAAATGTGTCACTCATCAAATACCGTGTAACGCCACTGTTGCATTCCATCAGCAACACTACCAATAGTCCTACTCCTAGCGTCCACGAGTGGTCTCTTAAGCCCCGCGAGCCCTGGGCAATGTGGCCAATGGCAATACCATCAGCCATAGCAGATAGGAGAGGATGAATGGCGAATCTCCGGCGCCATAAAACCGGAACCCCCCAGCTAAGGGATGGAAACCCCTACAGAAAAACCCTGGCCCTCCTGGTAGGGGGTTGGGCGAGAGGCTAATAACCTCTCCCTGTAAAAGCAACGCTATTACGAATCCTAACACAGAGCCTCGGACAACAACTGAACTTAGGAAAAGACCCGGCAAACGAAATAAGGACTTGAAAATAGCTACCTGGAACGCAAGGACGCTGTATAGAAGTGGAGCCCTAGGAGAGATCACTAGGGAGATGACGAAATACAAAATAGACATAATGGCGGTGCAAGAAACCAGATGGATAGGATCTGAGCCATTTGACACAAGAACGCATACGATACTGCATAGTGGAAATGAAAGACATCATAAATTCGGAGTGGCCTTCATTGTGGACCGGAAAATGGGAAAATGCATATTAGACTTTAAACCCATTAATGAAAGAATGTGCAGCTTACGCATAAAAACGAAATTTTTCAATGTAACATTGATCAACGTACATGCTGAAACGGAAGATAAAGAGGACATAATGAAAGATACATACTATCAGAAACTCGAACAGGTCTACGACACATTACCATCGAACGACATTAAGATGGTAATTGGGGACTTTAACGCCAAGATAGGACAGGATCCTCTGCTCCAACACATTACAGGAATGAACAGTCTACACAAGCACGCTAATAATAACGGAACCCGAGTGATTGATTTCGCAGAATCAAGAAACCTAATAGTGGCCTCGACTCAATTCCCAAGAAAAGACATACACAAACGGACCTGGACGTCGCCAGATGGTAGACACCATAACCAAATTGATCATGTCCTGATAGAAAGAAGGGGGGCAACGAGCATCACAAACGTAAGGACGTATAGGGGTGCCAACTGTGATTCAGACCACTACATGGTGGTGGCCACCTATAGGAGCCGAATTGCAAACAACAGGACACGAAAATCACCAACTATTCCAAAAATCAATACGGAAGCTCTAAAAACACCAGAAGGCAAAGAGCAGTATCACAACGCCCTTTTAAATAGCCTACCAAATCAGATCACTGAGCAGAACTCCCAAGAATCACTCGAAAAAGATTGGAATGATATAAAAGAAGCAATTGTAAGAGCAGTGGAATCAAGTGTCGGAAACATGCCCAGACAGCCCAGGAACCCGTGGTTTGATGAAGAGTGTGAAAGAAAGATAGCTGATAAGAATACACTCAGAAAGAAGTACTTGGAAACGTCAACAAGAAACAAAAGACAGGCGTACGAACAAGCGAGAAAAGAAACGAGTAAGCTGATACGGGGAAAGAAAAGAAAATTCTTGAATGATATACTGCTAAAAATGGAACAGGACTTTGTCAATAATAATCCTAGAGAAGCATATAGGGGAGTAAACTTCTTCAAGAAGGGTTTCAAACCGAATACAACACTATGCAAAGACGCTGATGGATCAATTATATCAGATAAAGAACGAATAAAAACAGTGTGGAAAAACTACTTCTATAAACTTCTCAACCCTAATAGCGACCTGAGAAGTCACCCTACCAACATCCCCACTGAATCAAGTAATGAAGAATCAGCGAATCCACCAACAATGCAAGAAATAAATGCTGCACTAAAGAAACTTAAAAACAACAAATCACCTGGGAAAGACAACCTCCCGGCAGAGCTGTTCAAATATGGAAATGAGCATCTGAGAAATCTGCTACTCAATTTAATAACTAAAATATGGACACTGGAAAAAATCCCAGAGGAATGGCAAATAAGCATAATATGCCCAATTCACAAGAAAGGTGACAAATTAAAATGCGAAAATCATAGAGGAATATCACTTCTATGCACAGCATATAAAATCTACACCATGATACTGAAACAAAGAATTGACAAATATGCAGAAAACCTACTGGGAGAGTATCAGGCAGGCTTCCGCACCGGTAGATCCACAACAGACCAACTGTTCACCGTCAGACAGATCTTGGCAAAGTGCTGGGAATTTGACATAGACATACACCAACTATTCATTGATTTCAAGCAAGCATATGATAGCATAGATCGGGAGTGTCTATATGACATACTACTACAATTCCAGATTCCACCTAAATTGGTTAGGCTCATAAAAGCCACAATGTCAGACTCAAGATGTCAGGTCAAAATAGACGGAGAATTGTCGGAAGAATTTACAGTATCACAGGGACTTAAACAGGGGGACAGTCTGGCTCCCACTCTCTTCAACATTGTGCTCGAACATGTAATACGAAAAACACTAATAGACACTGGCTCCAATATTTGTTTCAAGAGCAGTCAAGTTGTCGGATATGCGGATGACATCAACATTGTCGGAAGATCAATTTCAGCCATTAAGGAGGTCTTCGACCCTTTAGAAACAGCGGCGCGGGAAGTAGGACTGCGAGTTAATGGTGACAAAACAAAAATGATGGTACAGAGCAGGAACCCCTCACACAGAAGAAGAAGTAGTGCACTATTTAAAGACAACTACTCATATGAAGTGGTCGATCAATTCACCTACCTGGGCTCCAGCCTGACAGAGAACAATGAGGATCCAGCAGAAATCAGAAGGAGAATCACAGCAGCCAACAAAACATACTTCTCTTTGCTGCCAGTGTTTAAGTCACGTAGTGTCCACAGAAAAACCAAAATAACCATATATAAGACCATTGTAAGAACTGTATTGGCATATGGATGTGAGGCGCTGACACTGACGGTAAAGATGGCTGAAATGCTGGATACTTTTGAAAGAAAGGTGCTGAGAAGAATATGTGGACCCGTGAAAGAGGGCGAACAGTGGCGTATCCGGCACAACATAGAATTGTACGATATATATAAGGCCCCTAGCATCTCTGCACACATGAGACTCCTCAGGCTGAGATGGGCTGGGCATGTACAGAGAATGCCGGATACACGCGTCCCAAAAAGAATTCTGACTGGTCACCCAGGTGGAAAGAGAAAAGTGGGAAGACCCAGACTGAGGTGGGAAGATGAGGTAAGAGGGGATGCAGCACAGCTTCTCCAGGTGACAAACTGGAAGTCAGCCGCTGAGGACAGGAGGAGTTGGAGGCGACTGTTGCAGGAGGCCAAAGCTCGATATGGGCTGTAGCGCCATCGAAGAAGAAGAAGAAGAAAACCGTTTTTAATGACATAATATCAACATGTTTCAGAAACAGTGTTTCGTCATCAGGATACAAAGAATATTTTGTATAATGTACTATACAAAATATTACTTTATGTACTTTGTAGTATCCTGATGAATAAATATATCCCATTGGTTCTGAAACATGATGATATAATATCATATGTATACAATTAAAAATAAAGTTGTTCAAACTAAGGGTTTCATTATTATTTAATTAAAAATGGTGCCACAAAGAACATTCACAACTAGGTTGGAACCTAAATTTTTTTTAGTGAAAATGTATTACATATATACATGATATTTAAAGAGTTTAAATAACGACAGTTAAATTAGTTTGTCGATATCTTCTAAAATGACAAAGTTATGAGCTTTCAAAGCGAACTTGGGTATAACAAGCAACGGTGTCGGTTTTGGTGTCACATGAGACACAATTCAGAATTAGAATACAATGCAGTACCAACGTGTATGTACCGTGGCGTAACACGTTTATTGGCAGGTCGCAAATATCAAGATTTTGACGGCTTATATCTTTAGTACTATTCGGTATTTTACGAAAATTCTGTCCTCAGTATGCTCTGATAAATGTGTCTGTATTTAAAAAAAAAAAAAAAAATCACTGTAGGATAAAAAGTCATTATTGAAGAGTTTTTTGTTCTTTTTAAATAATTTTATTGAGCAGGTCGGCCCATATTTTACAATGGGTAATTTTGGTTCTATTCATTAACATACCTTTATTGTCATCGCTGCTCCCTATCATGAAGAAGATCATCCCCATAGAGATCATGCCCGCCGTCACATACTCGTAATATTCATATTTGTTTCTGGAGACTATCTTCCCCATCATCATTACGGGGATTATCTTGCAGGCCTTTGCAAGAACCTACAATCAAATAATTTATATAAACAAAACAATCATCTCACCTTTCTTTATCTAAAAATTATTACATAATACGCAATTTGAGATTTATGGGAGTTTTTTTTATTGATTCATGTGGTATACATATTTATGTTTTCTTTTTCTCTTTGAAGCATGAAATTGATATCAGGTATTAATAAGTTATATGCATACTGTATAATATATTATGAATCGTGGAGATGCAAAACCCGTTCTGGAAATTTTGGTTTTCATACATTAACAAGAAGTAAAATGAAAGTAAATAACCGCATCAAAAAATACTAATTTCGGTTTTGTCTGTCCTGCGTATCTCTGGAACTCTAATTTCGGTTGTGTCTGTCCTGCGCAACTTGGAAACTCTAATTTAGGTTGTGTCTGTCCTAAGTAACTCTGGAACTCTAATTTCGGTTGTGTCTGTCCCGAGTAACTCTGGAACTCTAATTTCGGTTGTGTCTGTCCTGAGTAACTCTGGAACTCTAATTTCGGTTGTGTCTGTCCGGAGTAACTCTGGAACTCTAATTTCGGTTGTGTCTGTCCCGAGTAACTCTGGAACTCTAATTTCGGTTGTGTCTGTCCTGAGTAACTCTGGAACTCTAATTTCGGTTGTGTCTGTCCCGAGTAACTCTGGAACTCTAATTTCGGTTGCGTCTGTCCTGAGTAACTCTGGAATTCTAATTTCGGTTATGTCTGTCCTGAGTAACTCTGGAACTCTAATTTCGGTTGTGTCTGTACTGCGTAACTCTAGAACTCAGATTTGCTTTGGTATGTGTAATTTTTTAAATTGGAACTGATATTTCCAAAAAGTTCTAGAGAAGTTTTGGGTTTTGCAATTCCATGACCTTTGTATAATGCTGGGTGAAAAAAGTAGAAATAAATATCATCATGAATCTTTATGTGAAATCAACATGACAATACTGAATAAATAAGTTTATTTTAACAAAAATAAAGCTTAATTTTTTTTATAAGTGATGTAGGAAGGGCAACTCAAGATAAATAGAAGTAGCTGTTTTTGACTTGTGCTCTTCATACCTAACATGGTAGATTTTTGTAATCATATATAATAAAATAGCCAGTTTTTTTTTATGACTGTAATAAATATTGGTAATTTCACGAATGACTTGCTAATCAATAAAAATTTCAAACCTGTCATTTTATTCTTAAGCGTAGTGTTTTGATGCTAAGATTCTAAAATAAACTAGAAAAAAGGAATACATACTCATAAAACGAAATGTAAAAATCGTCAGTACATATTATGAATAGAAGTTTAACTTCAAATTTTCGATTAGTACACAATCATATAAGTAATTTTAGAAGATGTTGATAACCGAGTGAGGAATTTGACACATTTTGGATTTAAAAATATATATTAGAAGCAGATTGTGGCGTAGAAATGAGTTTGAATAACCATTCTTTTAGATATACATATGTTGTGTATATATCTTAGTAATAAGATTGACGGCCGTTGTTCCCAATCCTACTAATCAACTGTTGAGCCGAAATTTTGGTTCAACACTGCTCAAACGCACAACTACGCTATTTCCAACAGAAAAGTGACGACTGAGCGCGATCAACCAATTTAAGGAAGCCAAACCACTGGATTCAGCTTGCCTCAGTAAATGACTACATAGTTATAAAAAGTGTCGAAAGAGTGAAAAATATTCGCAAAGCCAAGACACGATGGCATTAAAGACAAGCTGACACTTTATTTTTAACATATTACATATGTTTGTTTAAAAATATATAAAATATCAGTTTATAAATTATAATATTAAATATTTGGCTAATTTATATATTTATATGTATTACAGTATTTAAAAAAATATATCCTATAATAATATATATTTTTTAAGGGCGGAGACGGTTTACACGTAGTTCCCGTGAGCACTTAGGCCATAGGCCCACTGTGCTATCTCCCATTTTACCTCTATCCTTTAACCTCAACCCAGTCCCTTTAATAAAGTTCACCAGGGTTGTTATTGGGTATATGGCTATGTCTTCTGTTTCTACTGAATGTCCAGGTATCTAGGTACCATAGGACATTTGCACCATAGGTGAATTGGAATCTCTTCATCCTCTTCACATTTCCTGCATCTATTGGTGTTTTCCATTCCCAATATCTGCATGTGTCTCCTGAAATGGCAGTGTCCCGTTAGTAGTCCTACCAGTTCCCTCAGCGAGTTTCTGTCTATATCGAGTAGTTTCTTGGTTCGTCTAGGGTCTGGTCCTTTTATGAGTACTTTGGATTGTCTCATTCCAGGTACCTTCTCCCATTATTTGCGGTGCTGGGATTTGACCCACCTATCAATATGTAATTTTGTGTGGCAAGCTGCTACTCCTACGGCCGGCTCGGATCCTACAAGTGGTGCTTTCGCCCCTTTCCTTGCTAGTTCGTCAGACCGCTTTTTGCCCTTAATACCTTTATGTCCTAGTACCCAGATTAGGGTTATTTTATTGATGGCAGCGAGTTCTGTAAGAACAGTCCTGCAATCAATCACCAGTCTGGAGTGGCATGGGTTACTTCCCAGTGCCATTAGGGCTGCCTGGCTATCAGAACATATGCTTATGTTCTTAGCTATAATAATAAATACAATAGTTAATTTGTCAATATAAATTTAACATTAAAAGTTTTTACTTTGATGTCATTTTATAGTCTATGAAAGTGGGCGGGGCCACCTTAGATAATCAACAGTGAAGATGTTTGGAAACAGACGAATCGAACGTTACTGAACAAATCACTTGAGAAATTGATCGTTCGAAAAGTTTGGAACAACGGCCGTAAGGGTTTCTTTTTAATCGTTTAATAACTCATTTCATCTTTTTTTCCTGTGTCTTATTCGCATCAGGGAGCCATTGCTTCAAAAAGGCTCCTCCAGCCATCCCTATCCTCGGCTGCATCAGCGGTAGATCGTTGCCCTCCCCAACAATATCTGGGGCGGCCCACTGAACGTCTTCCGTCTGGAATTGCAGTCAGTATTTTATGCAGAATTCCTAATTGTTTAATCATTCCAACTACATGGTCTCCTGGTCACAGGCCATAACTGACCAACCATCACAATGTTTCACTGCAGGGGCAGAGAGGATGGACGGCTACACACTCATTGCTTGCTCATTGCCATTCACATTCATACATCAGGTGTTTATGATACGAAAATACAAAAAAATTAACCTGCGTGGGGAAGCTGACGTACTTCAGGGCCTCGTACTGACACCACGCACTGAGGATGTTGCTGAAGGAGCAAAAGGCGTACTTGTAAAGGGGTGCCTTGTGGCGCGGGTGGCGTTTGCTCATGATGTACACCCCTGACATTACAAACGCCAGTATCCGGTTCACAAACACCAGGAACTGCGAGTCTTTGAAGCGAGCCTTGCCACTTGCATTCTCATAGTTCTGAAACGACAATACAATACAATTTACGTATTCTGTTTAAAAATAGAGATAAATATCCCGGGTTACAAATAACTTGACCATATTTGAATTCTTGCTGCTTCAATAAAAGCAAAAAATTTTGTTTGTGCAGTGATGGAGGACTTAGCTTAAAATTAAAATAAACAATATAATTACAATTGAGATTTATTTTAACTCTGCTTACTTTATGTGTGGGCTCGTGAAATAAAAAACTTGGAAAATGTTGAATTATTTAGAACTAGCTGTTCCTCGCCACGCGTTGCTGTGGCTCAGTCTGTCTGTGCAGATAGATAAATAATAGCGCGTTTTGCTTTTACGTCCAACAGATGACATCTGTTCAATACAGCTAAATAAAAACACCCGTATTGGAATGCAACGTTGTGTCAAACTTTCAAAGCAATCAGTTAAGAACTTTCCGAGATTTAACATTTTTAACAAATTAATATTTACATTTTTATTTATATAGAAGATAGATGAACAATAACCATTGTCAATTGCTGAGAAATTAGGCTGCTGTACATATGGTGTCCAGAAACTAGTGGTACAAGCAAGTCGATTTTGTGGTATGATTTGATTAGATTTCGAGATAAATCGATTCCGTAGTTGGAATTTTTAGGTCAAATTTGATTAAAATTGGCAAGTAGGGGGTTAATATCAGCTGTTTAATGTCCTTAAAAATGCGTCGAAGCATAGCTAGACACGCTCCAAAAGGTTGTAACCCTTTAGTTAGTTGCCGAAAAAAAAGTTTAAAATAAAAAAAAAATCGCGGATCCAAAAAAAATTGTTATTGTGTGTTCTCTGAGATATGTATCTTATTTTCCCTATATAAGTCTGAGAGATCTTTAAAATTTTTGCCATCAACTGCACAACAAAAGTACAGTTACAAAAAAATACCTGTTAAAAATACTCAAGTATTTTATACTGGGACTGAGTACATACTTATTACTTCCATCCCCAGATACTCAGGTGTCCTAATCCTCAGGTCGGTATAAAATCCTTTTGAGTATTTTGTAACCGGTATTTTTTTGTACCTGTCCGAACTGTACCCAGTAACGAAAAGTACTCACAGGACCCACCTCTAATCAGAAGCCAGTAGGACTATGACATCCCCATTGGAGTAACCCCCGTTGTGAGGCTCTAGGCAGTGGGAGGGGGAAGAGATGAGGAAAAGTAAGATAGAGAAGTACACTTGAAGATAGTATAGTATAAAAAATAGGATTAGGTACCTGAGTCATGACCTTCTCCTGCAGGAGTCCCCAGGTAAGGTAGGAGGCCATGAGGCCGATGAAGCAACACGCCAGCAACACCAGCTCCTTATAGGTGCTGCGCCCCGCCTCGGAGTCGGACTTGGACTGCTCCCCGGGCAGCAGGCGGTCGACTTCCGGCTCCTCAAAGCACTGCCGCACCACCAAGGGGAAGAAACCACCATCTAGTACATACATGGATACTGTCAATTCTGTTGTTAAATTAAAATACCAGTCCTTAGAGGATTGGAGAACGCAACACAGTATCGCATCTACGCTAATGATAATACTTCTAGACATGAAAATCTCAAATTATAACCAAATAATAATGTGTTTTTATTGACAACCTGGAGTGATTTTAATACAATAGAACCTAAATCATACTTTCCAATACATTACATAAAAAAAGTTGAGTCAAAAATATTATGGCTTATAAAATATATATTCGTGTAGAACAAAAAATGCTGTTTCTGAATATATAAGTTTTATTTTGTATAATTATTTGTAGAATTAATAAACCGTCATTTAAAAACGATTAAAACCGTAGGAGATTAAGACGCCTCGCTTCCTCACATTCGGCTGCGTGCATTATAGGCCAGTCAATAAAGGTTCAAAATGAGGCTAACCCAAGCATTAATTCCCCCGTCGATGAAATTTTTGCAGTCACGTGGAGTATCATTTAGGGATGACGAATGACAAGAAATCCAACAAAATATTTAACGGGAAGTTAGTTATTTTTAGCAAAAACTGAAAAAAAATTATAACTCTCGCTGGAAAAGTATTTCTTTCGAGAACTCTTCACATATTGTTAGTATTAATTAATATCCACCTGATTAAATAGAAATCCAACAATATTTTTGTAGGGAAAGTGTTTTTTTTTAAAGAGATTTGTTTTTTAATTCTATTGTTACCGGGAAAATTACTCCCTCCAATTTTTGATCACGGAGTGTCTTTATATTGGTGTTTGCTTTATTTAATCAAGAGATCCAACATTTTTTTCTTTTGGAACATGCTTTTTTGATATCAGTCAAAAATATCGCTCCGGAAAAATCATCCGTCCAATTTTTTTACGCCAAGTTGATGGGATAGCTATGTAAAAACGATTTCTGCAAAGATCCAACAAAATTTTGAACGGCAACCTATTTTTTTAAATTAATTTCGAACGCACGCTCATTTCGCGTGATTTTTGGATGAACGGGAGCCCGCGGGGTAAGGGGAGGGGTGGGGCTAGTCGCACGGGGGGATAGCGAGCCGTTCGGCGCGGGATATAGCTGACCGCTGCCCGCGGGGCAAGGGGAGGGGTAGGGCTAGTTCCATTCGGGACTACGCTACGCGTTTGACGGCCGCTTCTAGAGTCTGTGTAAAATTAACAAAGGGCAAATTGCATGGTTTATTGACAACGCTTCGTATATCTGCTTTCGATTCGAGCTTTTAAAACCACAATTCCTTATGGATTAATAAATCCAATATGGACTTTTTGTAAATTCCATTTTTATTCGAAAAAGAATCTGAACTCATCAATTTTATCAATAAATTGATTACACTTTTCAACAAACTTTTTTTACATAGTTACATTGAAAAGAAAAAAAACATGACAATACTTCTATTAAAATCGAAAATAAAGTTGGCAGTTAATAAGTTAATAATTAATAACACAATTCTGAAACGAATTGATATTTGCCCTGAAACCGGGTAAAAACCATAAAAAAATGTGGCTTTATGATAAGGGTTGGCACATTCAACGATAATTAAAGTACATTTTTATTAATAATTTAATTCATAACAAAACATAACACACTTTGGTAAATTTGATTTGATTTGGTAAAATTTGGTAAATTTGGAATTCCGCTTCACGGTAAATATGGAATGTTTATTTGAATTGATACTTGAATTTAGTTATATTATTACTAAAAGTGACTCTTAATGTTAAAGAAAACCTAAAAAAATATACACTTCAAATTTTTATTTCGTTTTAATTATTTCACATATACATACGATAATACACCGGTCGTCAACCAAAATCATAACGCCATATTACATTTGTTCGCGAGATTTCAAAGCAACTACAAAGTAATATGACATTTGCTGGAAATACCAACCACACAAAATAAATCTGAATCCTAGTAAAAACGCGAAAGTATCTCCTATATTCTTCTCCCTTCCACGTACGAAAATTATTGCAATACGCCTAGAAACAAAACGATGTTTACGTTATTGTTCCTATAAGTATGTTTTTTATGTACCTGCCTACTTGTAGACGTAAAACGAGATCAGTTGACTGTCGAATTGTGTGTGATGATAACAAGTAATATGTTTTGATTTCTGTATTTTTGTACTGAATTGTATGCCACTCAATTTCAGACTTTCAATCAGTTTTTATTTGGCGTATGGATTTAAAATTACCATTGAGGTAAGTACCTGCAAACATTAAAATAAATAAATATAATATATATTTATTTCAAGCTTATTCCAGGTGAACGGGTCGGATATACAAAAGTGGGATAATAATAATGTAGTTCTTATAATTGCTTTAAGAACGTATCTCATTGCCCCTAAAATAATATATTTTACCTACTTTTTGTAGTAAATATGTAGATAGTTTTACGAAGAAAGATAATAATAATTTTTATTCTGGGATTCAGTTTGCCAGCAAAAAAATTCTATGCAAAAAAAAGAAAAATCGAGTGGGACTTTTTATTTTTGGTATTGTTTAATGATGTTTGTCGTTTTTTATAGGAAAAAGCAACATATTGAATAGCCAAGATGTCTCAGAAAAAGGATCGAACTTTGGTGTTACTTTTCTGAAGTAGATGGAGGGATGCATTGCTCCACAATTTAGAAATGGGAGTTAAAAAATAAACATCCGACTATTCCTCTCCAGGTCCAGCGCCCTGCGCCTTCCGTGTCCTTTGCGGCACCCATTTCAACGATTTTATTAGTGACTTGTAAAATTACTTTTTATTTTTGTTCGTAAAATAACATATTTATTATAAAGTTTGTAATATGTTTATTTTGTGGAACGACATATTGTTTTTTACTAAAGTTACTCCAAAGCTCTCCTCGCTTTAAGAACTCTGTGCTATAAAGTGTAAAGCTTACAAATACAGGTTTTCTAAGTAAAGTTATAAATGTACTTCTGCAATGTACAAAATAAATCCCTATATTTGATATTTTTGTGTGTTTATTTAAAATGTTTTTTTCAAAACGAACACATTTATGTGAATGCGAAAAAATGGTTCATTATTGCTTTCTTTAAGTTTCCTAAATGTGAGCAATCTAGGTACAAAACCAAAATGAAGTGTCGAATCAAGGAATTAAATGAATGAATTCGATGAATTAGTTCACTTGACCAGGTGAATAAGAATGAATTGATTCATTATTGTGAATGAATCTGCCCATGTCTAGTACTAACCGAAGCCACCGCGTGGAAAGGCTCGGTCATTAGTCCGCCGTTTCCCATAGTCAAGCCCATTATTCGATCCCCTCCCATATGTTTTCTTAAATACATTGGCATCAATATTTTTAATTATGACAATAGTAGTGAAAGTGATTTGCAAAGTGAACAACCATCTTCTTCAAAAAAATCCAAGTTTGCAGCGTAATTATTTCATCCGAATTAATTCAACAAACCTTTTTTGAAACACAGATTTTTTTTATATTAACAGCTAATTTAATTTTTTTCCTCGCAATTAACACATTATGTGGGACATGTTATTTGTTTTATCTAGATTTTAGATAGTATGAAAATATTTCTTATGATCTTATTGTGAAAAAAATGTGTATTTTAAAATGTAGTTCTATTTCTATATTTTTTCTATCTTCTGTTTCTATAATAACAAAAATAATATCAACCTTTGTACCTTATTTTATTGTATTTTTGTTTTATTTTTTGGTCAGTTAGTAAATGATCTCTAATTTTAGTTTCGCAGAGTAATGTTTTTAAGGTGTAAAACTTTTTTTCATATTATAATAGATTTTGATTCAACAATAAAACGTTAAAAATAAGAACTGATCCCAATTGTTGTCATTGTATTGTAGTTACCTATAATGTCTTATAATTAATATTATTATTCCACACTAACTACACCCATTTAATTTTCACATAAATAGGCAGTTGTCAAAATAAAGAATTGGTTAAAATAACATTATATTATGCAAGTATTTTAAAATTAAAATTGATATTATAGAAGCTTTACGTCTCCTTCATTGGTTTTAACAACGCTTTCGGAAATGCCTGTTTGTGTTGCTTTTTATTGAGAATTTGAAAATTATGAAACAACCTCATTTACAATGCCACAATAATTTAAAAATATATATTTAGTTTGTTTATATTGCACTTCGCATATAAACCACTAGTAAAATTTAATTTAATTCTATGGTTACTATAAAACACTTTTACAGTAATAGAAACAGATTTTGTTTAAAACATTCATTCTTCCATTGAGGTATAATATTCAATGCATTTTTCACATTTTCGGACAACCAAACACAAAAAACATCAAGTCGGCTTCCCACCCCTCCCCAAGTCCCCACCGCGGCTTACTCGGCCGGCAGCGGTCAGCTATATCTCGCGCCGAACGGCTCGCTTGCCCCCCGTGCGACTAGCCCCACCCCTCCCCTTACCCCGCGGGCTCCCGTTCATCCAAAAATCACGCGAAATGAGCGTGCGTTCGAAATTAATTTTAAAAAATAGGTTGCCGTTCAAAATTTTGTTGGATCTTTGCAGAAATCGTTTTTACATAGCTATCCCATCAACTTGGCGTAAAAAAATTGGACGGATGATTTTTCCGGAGCGATATTTTTGACTGATATCAAAAAAGCATGTTCCAAAAGAAAAAAATGTTGGATCTCTTGATTAAATAAAGCAAACACCAATATAAAGACACTCCGTGATCAAAAATTGGAGGGAGTAATTTTCCCGGTAACAATAGAGTTAAAAAACAAATCTCCTTTAAAAAAAACACTTTCCCTACAAAAATATTGTTGGATTTCTATTTAATCAGGTGGATATTAATTAATACTAACAATATGTGAAGAGTTCTCGAAAGAAATACTTTTCCAGCGAGAGTTATAATTTTTTTTCAGTTTTTGATAAAAATAACTAACTTCCCGTTAAATATTTTGTTGGATCTCTTGTAATTCGTCATCCCTAAATGATACTCCACGTGACTGCAAAAATTTCATCGACGGGGGAATTTTTGCATACCTCAAACTCTTTATTGATTGGCCTATTAAGAATTCACAGACTCACACAAGGGTTACCGCTACGGTAAACAAATTATTTCAAATGTATTCACATTTTTTGGAAATCTTGTTAAATATTTAAATTGGGATTTGTTGATTTCATACAGACCCGAGTGGGATTGACCTTACTGTCAACCGACAAAACCAAAATACGTATGACTTCACGCGTAACCTTTCAGATTTCGATCGTTTCAGAGGACTTTGAAAAATGCTAAGTTTTAAAATTATTTTAATTGTCAAATCGACGGTTGTAAAAAAAAATACCGACAAATAAAAAAATAAATACAAAATTGTAAAAAAAATTTATTTGTTGTTAGTTTGGGTTATTTAAGAAATTTATGCGTGTTTAGATTGAAACAAAACTTTCGCAAACGTTAAATCCATACTAAAAAAATCCAAAATGGCAAGGAATCGTTTTAAAAGGGAAATTTAGAACTTTGAATAATAATGGAATTTAAATGCATCGTTTGCCATCTCTCCCAACGTAAATAGTTGTTTCTCGTATTAATTAAGTTGAAACGAAGTGAAATTTCCATAATCTGTGCCTTTAAAAGTGCGGCGGTTAAGTAAATATTTACGATTTTCAGATTGTAAGTCGGTAGGTGGACTTATATATTATACAATGAAAGCAATTTTTCTTACCAGATCTTTCGAGATATTTGGTTTTCCTGACATACTTGTGTATGAGGAAACCGGGCACAAAGATGGACGCATATCCGAAGCAATTGATGCCAAGCCTAAAGATCCAGGCGTATTCTGTTTCATGAAAGTAGGCACTTTGACCTGAGGCAACCAATATTCCTTGGAATAAATGGGAGAATATATATATGGTTCCAATACAGGATATTATTAGCAGGCTGAAAGAACAAAACAATCCATTTGTATTTTTAAATATAACCCTTTAGCAAAATCTAAAAATATGGTACAATATTGTTCCAACAACGTTTTTCATCATCTGCCAACCAGACATTAATTTAATAATATTATTTATTCGTTATTGGATTGATGCGATTAGGCTCAATGATACAATTAATTAATACAGGGGTTAATTTAGTTAACGTAATACTTCCTTTACCATATTATTATTTCAGGAACCTGCGACATTCTAAAATATTTACTACAAAATACATAAATACTGATCAAAATTATAGTACGTTCAGTGTCAATCAGGAAGAACCAAAATAGCCAATGACATAAATATTAAACAAGAAATTGTCTAACATTAGAGAGTTCGGTTTTCGTTTTAATGTGGACATTCAAATGTTACACTATACAAACATAAATTTAAAAATATGAACGCTGATCTTTTTAATTTATGCACATTTTGACGTATGAACAATTCATTTCTATGGACAGAACTGTCAGCTGACGAAGCATAGAAAATGGATTATCTGCTTATTTTTCTCAACAGGTAATGGGTCCTACAAGCCATTCAACTTGCTCGAGCATTGTATCAATCTGCTTGAGATTAACGTAAAATTGAACCGCGTGTAGACGTGTTGTACGCGATAAGGGGGCGTGGCTATCAAATTGAATCGTGTACCGTCAGAGCATCCAATCACCCATAGATATACCATTCCAACCACCATTCAACCATCCACTCACGTTGAATCGTATGTAGCGCGAAGTAGAACCGTGGAACCATCGTTGAACCAAACTTTCTCGGTCTACCTAATACCGATTCAGGCCTTTCAATTTTAGTTGATCAACTTTTATTGAACGACAAGATTTCTAACAAAATCTTCATCAACTTTAATGAAAGAAGGTTCACACTTGTCATTCCGCTATTAAGTGTCGAGTTGGTCAACTTAAGTCGAAACGTCTGAACTGCTATAAGTAGCCGTCAAGGATTTTAAATGGAATGCCATGCATGACTAATGAACGTTAAGTTTTTTATACTTTTAGTAGCATCATATGGCTGATGATTTTCCTTCCATGAGCTATTTTTTCCCTACGTTTGTCTTTCTTTTCGTGTTAACAGTTAACGATGCTAATAGAGCGATAGCATTTTTTAAAAATCAAATAGAAGACATGCAGCCTGCGTTCCCAAGGCTAATAACTGACGAAATTGAACCAATATACGCAACACTCAACGGTTGACACACAGCGGTTGAATAAACCTAATTGATTGATCTGTAGGGGGTTTAAGTGCAAAGTGGTGACTGGGCAACTCGACACAAATTTTTACTAAAAAAATATTATTGATACTTCTCTATATACATCGAAAACTCTCTTTCCAATTGGAATCTAGGATAGTAATTTCCCATAAGGTTGTTGATAACGCGAATTTTTACGCAAAATATCGTAACATAAGAATAGCGTGATATTCTTAATTTTTGTATTTTTACTCAATATTGTTACAAAGCATTACAATAACGGGGAACCATGCGGGTACGTTTTATATTTCTTGTATATATGGTAGCATATGGTTTTGACAAGCTTGAATAGTCATAAAATGGAACGCAACTAACTTCACATCGGTGGACGACTACCTTTGGGCCGGCATGCAAATACAATATTGGATGAAAAAACTATTTATTCATATTGCATATGTGCAAATATTTATTCATCTTAACACATAATATTTCTGGCGGGTATTTTTTGAGCTGGCGCTAACGCTTTCTCAGGGTGAAAATAAAGGTCCCGCCCGTATTTCTTTAATTTATTATCGCTATATCTTTGAAAATAATTAAAATATTTTAATAAAAAATTTTAAGTAGTTACTCAGCATATTCAAGTTATAAAAGTTTTTTTTTTATATTAACTCCACACAGGAGGCCCTGAAGAAAATAATTTCCCTCAGGGCCTATGTCATCTTTGGGGATGCTGTTTGGAGGGTCTTTTTGTGGAGAGGAAGGAGTGAACATGGGTCTTGAAGAGTCCCATGTTGTAGGAGGGAGGAAACACAGAGGCCGGCAGTTCGTTCCACAGCCGAGCTGTTGAACTTAAGAACGAATCGTAGAAGCGACCCGTTCTCATGTGACAAATGTCAACTGTGTACAAATGTTGGGCGCGCGTTTGGCGTGTATCCCGACTACGCACCGGTGCCGAAGGGATCAATGACGCTAGTTCCTCAGAGCATCTTCCATTGTGCCTGTGCTCTAAAGATTGCAGTCCGTTTGTTAAGATTGGGGAATCTATCAAGTACTAAACCAAAATCGAATATTATTTGAAATGCCAGTTATATGACAGTTTGAAAATGGCCTTGAAAGCCGAAACCTCTGTAACAATAACAAAAACCAAAAAATACTTGCAGAACTTGATAATTATATTATTAAATTTGATTTTAATTTAATTTTAAAAAAAATTTCAAATGCAACTTAATTGACCTTGTAATATGTTTATCAATGTCCGTCTATCGGTATTTGCCCATACCTGCTTTCTTTAAATACGCCCGACATTTCTCGCTCGCTTGCACATAGGAGTTGAGTGAGGCGGAACAGAGATAGAGATTCAAATCAGGTTTTACGGACATAAAAACCCTCATTCCAGGAATTGAATTATTACAATAACAAATAATATACTATCCTGACGGCCGGCATAGTCCAGTGGTAACGCATTGGACTGCCATTCCGAAGGTCGCGGGTTCGAACCCGGCGTGCGCAAATAAATTTTATTTGATTGATTTGTGTTATTTCACAATTAATTAATTAAAATAATATATAGTATATTTGCGGCACGTTCCAGAGTGGAAGATACTACCAGTATCGCCCTGGTGTAAGACCACCATTCAGAATTGAAACGTTGCTCCAAATGGCTTTAGCCGTGTCTAGTGACTAGATCTGAATAGCCAGGTACTTCCCCACCTTCCTCTTTCCCTTCCCCACTTACCTTCAGCCTCACAACATCCCCCAATTGGGGATGCCATAGTCTCACTGGCTCTAGACGGGAGCAGTTGGGACTCTTGTGAGGTATTCACTATAAAAAAAAAAAATCCTTTTGTTGAAATACCGATGCAAATAAAAAGCACGAAGATAAACATAAAAAGAGAGGACTTGCATTACGATTCGATAATAATTATGGACATATAGTTGGGACCTTTACAAAGAGATTAATATATAAAATTCATATAAAACATTGAATAATTCCGTCTTTTCTGCCATTGAAATGAGGCCGGCTGAAAAAGTAGAGCTACCTTTCCTTCCATTAAGCATCAATCGACTGAACGGCTAGAACTACCTTTCCCGGCCGAAGTGTGTTAATATTTTAAAGTATGTATATATAAAGAAAACAATTTTAAACTTTTTCCACTTGTTTTATTTGACCGTGACCGGTTTCAGCCTGTTAGGGCCATCTTCAGACTGGTACAATTTTTGTCTTAAACTAGGGTTTATATACATAGGCAAATTACATTGAGGGGAGGGGTTAACATAATAGGTTGGTTTGAATTATGAGGGGTCAGTCTGAAGATGGCCACAGGCTGAAACCGGTCACGGTCAAATAAAAACAAGTGGAAAAAGTTTAAAATTGTTTTCTTTATATATATTTATAATGGAATTCCACCACGAAATAACAGTTTCAAATATTAATATTTTAAAGCATAACTTGTTTTTTCCTTATAATAATTAGCGCCATCAATGAATGAGCAGTTTATGAATATTTTCAAGTTAATCTTTAACTTTGAGATTTGAAATGTATACTTTCCACTCACAGTAATGAAAACTAAGTTAATTTTCTGGGGAGGTGAACACCGCATCCTTAGCTTGAAGAACTGGAGGGAGACAGCAGGAGACCGGCAGGAGTGGAGACATTACCTCAAGGCAATCAGGACTCTGCAAGGGTTTCAGTGCTTAACATAATGATATTTTTTTTCAAAAAGACATTATTTGGAATTTAAAATCCAAATGAATATGGTATTTTGATTGAATTATGGGCACATAAATAAATAAAAATCGGTTCCAAAATAAGTTATTTTTATAACAGAGATAACATTTTACAGGTAGAAATATCACAGCAGTATTTTAAAGTATTTAAATAAAAATATTTATTTTCAGCATCCCTAGTTCTGTAATTGGCATACGACTTGTCAAGGCGTACAGATTTATAAAACGTAAATAAGAGATATAAAATCAGTAACGGAATTACTATAATAATAAAATTGTTGTGGGCACAATAAAACCTATATATTTTTACGATGCAACCATTTAAACTAATAGTACTTGAATATCTTCAATAGCGTTTACCTTTATACTCCTGAGGTTTTACAGTACAACCCCGAAACACGGTGCATAAGAGCTCGTTAATAAAATAATGAAATAATTATAATTTTACAAGATTTCTTCAAATTTCCCATTCAGGGGCGTATTTTACAATATCGCCGACATTTAGCATAAGTGTTCAATACATAATTGTAAAAAAAATAGTTTTTATTGATTGATAAACAATGTCTCCCATTTACCACATGTACTAATTTTAGAAAACGATCCATAGTAATTTAATTCATTTGGCAGTGATTTTGAATTCCCGGCTGAGAGTGTAGAGCAGGCTTTACATTTCCTTATATAGTCGGTGTAAGTCCAATACCGTGAAAAAAGTTAATATAATTTAAATTTAATTTATTTTGAGTTTCTGTTTTATTAAAGAAAATATTTTTTTTTATATTGTTAGAATCTATGCAATATTAGTTGTGTAACACACGTGATATTGCCTTAGGATTATTTGTATTGTACCCGCTGTATTGGATCTAGGGAAATACGCGCCCTTGCTTGCTTCTTTAGTGGGGATGTTTCATTCGCGGGATTGGCTTTACGCGAGAGCAAGCGATCAATTTCAAAATTTGAATGCGTGTAAAAAGAGTGAAAAAAAAGCAAAAATAATTGCTTTCAAAATGTGAACTTTATTATTGTAATTTTGCTTTCTACGTAAAAAATTTCAATGTTCGTTTCTTAATATTAAGAAATCAAAAACAAATAGTAGTCACATAAATATAAATTATTTATATTGCACAAGTTTTTTCAATGCTCTCTTTATCATTGTACCATGCAAAACGTTAAATGCATAATATTGTAAGTTTTCATAAAATAAAATGTACAAAATGGATTCTCATTCTAAAAACTAGCGTAAAATCCAAATAATTGTCATTTTTACATTGTTCATCTGCTGAGCAACCTAAAAATTTCTTGATAAAATTGACAATTTTGACTCTTGGCACTGCGGCTAACTTACTTTAGAAATACATTAATTCTCTATCTAAGTACGTAACATAAACAATTCCTCAATTTATACAATGCCAAAACTGTGATGATTTATACATAGGCACTAATTAAAGCAAAAAATGTCACTGAATACTATTTCCTTAACTGTCTGTGTGTTAACCTCTAAGAGAGTGAGTTTTTGAGAGAAGAAAGTATTCTAAGGAGTGCAATTTTTTTTTACTAATTTCTAGTATGTATTATAAAAAAATCAAACTTTGTTCAAATAATACATAATATTATATATTATCAAAATAACCGAATTAATCAGACATTAGGAATAAAAAATATTAATATTATTACAAAAAAATTATATTAAATAATAGTTCTGCAAACACCGCCAGACGTCCATACTTTTTTATGCACATTTTTTTACAGACGTACACAGTACGGCTATACTCTCCTAAAGGTTAAACTATGTTTAGGAATGATTGGTCATGAAATTTAATTAAAAGATAATATTAGTAACTTATTATTTAAGAATCGGAAAATATGTTTTTTGTCAAAAATTGCTCATTCGTACAAACGCATTAACACTTCTTATGAAATAATGCTTCCTTCCAAAGCATATAGAATTCAGAGGAAATCAAATAATAAGAATATTAGGTCAACTAAGCAACTTTAGATCATAACCATTTGACTGCAGATTATGAGTAGAAGGGGGGGTAAACGTGCGCCCAACATTTGTACTACCATTTAATTCTCAGGTTCATCCATTTCTTTCCTTATAAAATCCTCCAGACAGCATCCCCAAAGATGATACTACTTAAATAAGTGAAAATATATTTAGCAGTCAAAGGTTTTAAGAAAAAAATTGAAGAGACTGGAATTCACGACTTCTAAAAGTTCTTCATTTGAAGCAGTTCTGTGAAAAAAAAGTAACATCTATGTTTACGTAAACTTTACCTTATTTTAAATTTTATATTAAAATAAGGCTAACTATTAATTTGTATCACTGCCGTGAGCATTTATGATTTTTTAAATGTTAAATAGAATCAAAACACACCGAATATAATATAATTAATATTAGGTCAACATTACATTTAGTACGTCAACTATTTAACCAATGTGCTCTGTACACCACTCAACATATTATACAGATCGATATATCTATGCAGCCACTGAATATACAGGGCATACTAGAAATGCCTTCGACGTAGATTTGAATGTCGCCACTGAGCTAATACCTTGGATTGGCCAGATTTTGGATTACAAAACATGCCCACATTGCATTTTTTGCCTTTTTCTTTATTCTATGTAAGAAGCAGATATTGGGGATACAAAAAACTATGGATTAAAAAATTAGTTTGTTGGTTGGTTCGTTCCTCTTTTGGCCTGCATAGAAGTGTCAAGTTTTAATAGTTTTATTTCATAAGATAAGCATCTTTTTATGCATTATTTCCTTCTAATGTCAACATTGTGCTAAAGAATATTATAAATAATATGTTTTTGTGTCATCTTCTTGTTTCCGTACCGTTGCGGTTGTTACCGTAGCATTTTCCTAAAATCTTCCAATTCCCGTATACTGGTCGACAATCTGAAATAATTAATAAATTTACATATATTAATGTGAATGCAGAAAGCAGCCAAACCACAATTTTGTGAAAAATAATATATTTTAGTAATCCGACGGAGTAAGGTCAGTTCTATGTTCTACTAAAACCAGCCAGGCCGCTTTCATACAAAAATTCAATTTGCATTCTGAAATATTTGTTGAATACGAAAAAACCATTTAAAAATGTGCAGATATTATATACCTTCCAAATCCATTGAACAGAGCAACTATTTCACTTCTCTCGAGCTGGAATTGGTTCTTATGTCTAATAGGTAGTTTTCCACTCATCGGATCGACTCCATCAAACTTTCCAGAAAACAAAATTTTCAGCGCTGTGCCGAGTCCGTGAACCTTCAACAAATAAACATAATCTATTAGTAATCAAAAGATAAATACAAATTAATCCTTATTCATAGCATTCCACATCTGGCATTCAACACAAATAACATGCATATTATGCATAGTAATAAAGGAAATCAGTTGCAGTGAAAATACACTACTGTGAATGATGTCAGCAACTCAGACCTAAATTGTAATAATAATATGTATGTACATGATTTAAAAATAATTTGTACAGAAAGGGAAGAAAATTACAAAAGCATTAGGTATATAAAATTAAATTTCAGTATAATAGATGAGTGAAATCTTTGTACATATATAAATTAAAACACTTTATTCAATTTATAGACATGTAACATCCATCTATTAACTTAAGTTAGAACCTTGAATCGAATTCCTACATAGCTCCCATTTGGTGAAAGAAGTTATAGACTTTTATTAAATTTGTACAGGGTTCTAACTTAAGTGAATAAACGGAACCCTTCTATAATTTTGAAACAAGGCTATGCAGGGGGTTATAACTCTGATAAAAAATTGGAACAGAAAAAAAGATACGGTAATCTCCATGGTTTGTGATGTCCACATCCACCAATGAAAAACTCTGAATGTCTATTGAAAAATTGTTGAAATGTGAGTGCTGGCTGAGTGGAATACATATCTATGGCCGTTAGAAATCTTTGTTTTTATCTCCTGTCTTGTGCATTTTTTGTTGTGGTCCCGACGCCGACGTAAAATTCAATGTGAATATTTTGAATATCTTATCTGCTGAAATTGTCGATTCCTAAAGTTCAGTCTAATGTTAAAGGCTGTACAGATTTCAATTCAATTCGACATAAGTTTCCGACAAATTTATGTTGCAAGGAGAGTCAGTTTCGGGAATAGTCTGGAGCAGATTGGAATATATTGAATACCCGATATTATAGAGATGGCCATCAGTTCGTGGCTCTCATTTCTCAATCGGTAGCAAAAGGCCGAGTGATTCGTTGAGAAATTGCGCATTGTCAACGCTTAATCTTTATATCTCGAACACAAAAAAAGGACTCATGATTGTAACCAAAAAAACCAGGTACCAATCTCTCTGTTTGTTTCTAATTTGTAATTCTTAACTTGACCAATTCTTAACCCTTTGCACGCGGCCGTATCAACTGTTGTTACGGAAAAAAGTTCATACTCACACGCGGCTGTATCAACAGTTGATACGGAAACTTTGAATGCCGATATTCCAGTGGTCTTTTGACAAAAGTTTATTTCCCGCTCGCTTGAACATTTGTAGAACTATCACGATGCTGACATCTACAAGAATTTCTCGAAAATAAAATTGTATTTCATTAAAAAATATCGATAATCAAGTGAGCCTCTTTGCGCCTTCGGGTGCCATAGTTTACAATTTTGTCAACGGATGGCGTAAGTTCAATTTTGTTTTTATATTAAGTGACATAAAATTTAAGTGTCCAGTTTTAGAAAAAGTTTTCATAACAAAAAATGATAAGTGCTCATGGTGTCCCACTTGTGTCTATCAACGCAGTGGCCTAAGTACACACACGCCGAGTGAATGGCGGGACCACATTCAAAAGAGACGGTACGTCTTTGTATGAAATTTTATGTTTTTGTTTTTATAAACATCTTAGAGTGCTGACACACGAGGATTTGTTATCGTATTGTGGAGAATAATCTCTTCTGTCTATATAGTCCAATAAATCATGCCAGAATGCTATAATTTGACAT
Organism: Hesperophylax consimilis; assembly: GCF_061612785.1. Lineage (NCBI taxonomy): Eukaryota > Metazoa > Arthropoda > Insecta > Trichoptera > Limnephilidae > Hesperophylax > Hesperophylax consimilis. Next base: position 20,989,159 of record NC_142850.1, read on the forward strand.
TTAATTGCGTGCATAGGTATTTGAAAATATGTACCGCGTACGGGTATAGATAAAACGGAGCAAATTAACGTGTTCAAAAGGTTAATCAGAATTGATTCTATTTTTTTTTCAGACCGTGTCTGTGTTTCTGCCAGAATTGTGCGTATTATATCATGCAAGGCATAATTCCATCGTTCTACCTCATTCATTAATGATTTAACCTGTTATACAGGGTGTATCGGCACTAACCCGACAAACTTTAACCAGCTATTCCTTAGCACATTTGGAGTAAAAAATGTTATGTGCACTTTGCTGTCCGGTAACGTTTTTTTTTAATAAAAAATTAATTAAACATATTTTCACCACATGTCACCACTGTTTTATCCTTTGTCAAAATTTGAAAGCAACATCGCAACTCTCGCGTGTTGCTGCGAACGAAGCCCGTATTACATAATCCAGTACCAGAAAAGAAATATTTTATTTAACAATAATGATTATTCACATTTTTCGTATGCGAATCACTGATTGTCTTCTTGTATTGTACACATCAGTTTTATTTTTGTATCTAAATTGTTTCACCTCTGGAATGCTTTGGTTTCACCTCTTACGCGTTTCACGTATTAAATAGTCTAATTTTGAAACTAAGAAACTAATTAGTAGATTTCCTGAATTTATAATCGAAGTCCAATAATTCTGAGCACTTTTAAAAACAATTTTCCTCACTTAGGTACTTATCAATAATAATAATTGGATTATTTGAACAGCGCCGTTGTTTTTTAAATCACCGTAAGTGCTCTGTCAAAATGTTACTTGCTAGGCTATCCTACAACGTATATTTTTTAATAAATTTAGTTATTTACAACTTCGCGGAATGTGATTTATGAATATTATTGCTTATGTTAAAAGCCTTCCAGAATTACCGGAATATAACGAGCAGCTTGACACACTTAAGTTTATTTCCACTAATTTGAAGGTACAAAGAATGTATAGTTTTAAAAACAATCCCGATGAATCAAAAAACGGTTCATATAAAACTGCTGCGCAACACACTGAGACAAAGGAAAGCACTCACACAAACGTCATGACTGCATTGGATTGACCACCTGCAAATGAATGCTGCCAGATTGCTAATTTATTTAAACAATAATTATTAAATTTTATTTAAAATATCGCAATTTTTTTAAAAAATCGACAATAAATTACAACTATAATTTAAAAAAAATATTCTTAACCCCACGCTTTTTCGTAATTGATTAATTAATTCAGAATTTAAACGTTGCTTGAAATGACTAGCCGTATTTGGTGACCAGATCTGAATATCCAGGTTCAGAATTTAAACGTTGCTTGAAATGACTAGCCGTATTTGGTGACCAGATCTGAATATCCAGGTTTAGAATTTAAACGTTGCTTGAAATGACTAGCCGTATTTGGTGACCAGATCTGAATATCCAGGTTCAGAATTTAAACGTTGCTTGAAATGACTAGCCGTATTTGGTGACCAGATCTGAATATCCAGGTTTAGAATTTAAACGTTGCTTGAAATGACTAGCCGTATTTGGTGACCAGATCTGAATATCCAGGTTCAGAATTTAAACGTTGCTTGAAATGACTAGCCGTATTTGGTGACCAGATCTGAATATCCAGGTTTAGAATTTAAACGTTACTTGAAATGACTAGCCGTATTTGGTGACCAGATCTGAATATCCAGGTTCAGAATTTAAACGTTGCTTGAAATGACTAGCCGTATTTGGTGACCAGATCTGAATATCCAGGTTTAGAATTTAAACGTTGCTTGAAATGACTAGCCGTATTTGGTGACCAGATCTGAATATCCAGGTACTTCCTCACCTTCCACTCCTTCCCTTAGCCATAAAACTTACCCCAATTCAACATAAAAATTGTTTAAATTATCGGATGTAATGAAATGCATAATAATTAGACCCCAAAATACTTAATTATTCAGGGAAATAAACCCCTGAGTCATCAGTTGGAAATACCAACGACATTAAGTGAAATTAACAATGCAATAATCCTATTATTGCATTGTTTAAAATTTCACTTAATTATTAGCATTAGCAAATAATATTGGGATTAGCAAATAATAATTTACGACAATTTACTCGGAAATCAATAAAGCCAGAATAATAAAAAAAGAAAGTTATCACTTACGTCGTCTGTAAGTGGCTTTACCAAAGTTTGATAATGCCGTCAGAAGGTGAAACAGCTGTCACGCGTAATAATAATTACAACTAGCAGAACTTGTTTATAAACACACTGTTTTTATAAATTTTTTAATAAGACTGTTAAAATAAAAAAAATCTCTAAATTGAAATGGAGTTCTACAAACTAAACTTAAAATCAAATAAATTTATTGCGAAGGTTCAAAGTACTGTACTGTAATATTATATTAAATAATTTTTACGTGTTTAATTATTGTTTAAAGTCAGATTAAAGCGATTAAAAAACCCACCTGGCAATTCTTATTCGAGTTTCGTTGTTTTTACGTATTGGCGCGCTTACAAGCATCAGTCGTCTCATTTTTAACCATTAATATTTAGTGTGTAGGAAAGAGAGAAGACGCTTTTCGACACACTTGTCGAAAAACTTGTTGAATGCCGACGGGCATACTCTTCTACAGATTTTATTAAATATTGATATGTAGGTAATATTGATGTGTAAATGAATGACATTGTGAGAATTTTACCAATAAATAATAAATGAAAATGCGGACATGTAGTTTATGTTAATTTTTTTATTGGAGCATTTGTTCGAAGTGACTACCATTATTTTCGATGCAAGCGTGTAGTCTTGTTATATTTTGATTATTTAAGTTTGCAGGATTTGCTTTAATTTCTGCAGCGGCTTCCATCACTCGTTCGAGCAGTTGCTCTCTTGAGGCTATTGGCTTAGCATACACTTTTTCCTTGAGAGCCCCCCACAGGTAGTAATCCAGGGGGGTCAGGTCGGGTGATCTTGGTGGCCAAGCAATGGCCGGACTTCCACGGCCTATCCAACGACCAGGAAACTCGACATCCAAGTAGTTCCGCACGGCAATCGAATAGTGTGGTGGGGCTCCATCGTGCTGGAACCACATTCTCCGTAGTAATTCGAGGTTCACATCTTCCAGAATCTCGCCCAGTTGCACTTGTAAGAACTCCAAATACATCGGTCCATTTAGTCTGGGAGGCAACTCGATTGGACCGAGTATTTGATTTCCCAGGATTCCTGCCCACATGTTGATGGAAAATCTGTCCTGGCTCGACGACTCCCGAACAAGCTTGGGGTTTTGTTCAGCCCAATGGTGCAAGTTGTGCACATTTAGCACTCCTGTTTTAGTGAACTGTGCTTCGTCGGTAAACAATATGTTTTTCATGAAGTCTGCATCTCTTATGACATTATGCAGCATTCTTCTGCAGTACACGACTCTGGAAAAGTGGTCATTCTCCATGAGGCCTTGGCAGCGCCTATAGTGAAAAGGTTTGAGCCCGTGCTTCTTCAGAACTCTCCATACCGCCATGTGTTCCCTGTGTCCTATCATCAGAGCGACCCGACGCACGGACAGCGTGGGGTCTTCGGTAATTAAGTTCAGGATTCTCTCCTCAACTGCCACAGGAACGATGTTGTGTCCTCCGCCGGCGCCTTCAATCCGTCCGATGCCACAGTCACGCAATTGTTGATACATCTGAAACAAAACAACAAATAACAACTGCTTTTATTATTCAGCTCAGTAATAATGTCAAATAAACAATCGCGGGCTTTTTCACTCATTTTATTTTTAAAGAACACTTATTTTAGGCACATATCAGAAAACTTACGTTTTCTCTTCATTTATTTCATTTTTTTATAGTAAAATGTATAACAAAGTGTTTTAAATTATAATTTTCTTAACTAGGTACGGTTGATATCTTGGATTCACAGGGGTGAAATTGAATTCAAGTAATTTAAATAATCCCATGGTGAGAAAGGGAGTGAATTCAATTGCAGTGAATGATGCATTTATTAGAGATTAAAATTAATTAACTTTTTAAAACGCCGTTTAGTGACCACTGAACACAAATCACCTAAAGTACAATTTACATTTTTAAAGTTGGTGGCCCCTTGTTATGTTTTTAATGTTCCCAGTTTAAATTTCAAAAGCGCTTTTTGGCATTATCAATGAATGTAAATAGTTTCAATAAACAATTGATAGGGTACAAACCTGGACAAAGGTAGCATGGTGTGGGACGCGTCTTCCAGGAAACCTCATGCGATACTCCCTTACGGCTGCTCGTGAATTTCCATTGCAAAATCCATAAACAAAAACAATATCTGCTTGCTCGGCAGGTGGATAATTGAGGGGCATATTTCAACAGTAAAAACTTAGATAACAAAACAAAAACGAAACTAGAAACTTGATGACATGCGAACTCCCAAAACAGCACTGACCACTGATACGAGACGGGGTGGCGGGAACCACACGGGACTTGAGACAGAATATGTGTGAAAGAGATGACAGTAGCGCGGCGTTGCCAATTATTTTACCCCTATACTGTGGGCAGTAGCGGAGTGTGGAAATTTTATTTATTTTTTGTTTTTAAAAGAAAAAAAATGTTACCGGACAGCAAAGTGTACATAACATTTTTTACTCCAAATGTGCTAAGGAATAGCTGGTTAAAGTTTGTCGGGTTAGTGCCGATACACCCTGTATATTTACTGTCTTACTGAAATAAAAAATACTTGACATGTAACTGAGTTTTTCATTTTTCTGTTATAAATGGAGAAATGTCAAAATTCGATACCGTCATAGAAAAGAACAATCATATTTGAAAATGTTCATTAAAATTTTTTGTCATTTTCACGACAGTTCGATTGTTTTTCAACAGGACAACATTTTGTTGATTTTGACAACAGGAATCAGCTTGTCCAGGAGTGACATGTGAATATATCCATCCCACTGCGGCGCAAGGCGATGGGTCGAGAGACCTTATCGTGAGGGAACATTTCTATTTTTAAAATTATATTTTAGGAAAGGGGTAGGCTCCTAATGAAAATTATATTGTCTATGGTTGGGCCTTTTTTTTTGCTCTATCCTCGCCGATGGTGTGTGACGTAGACAAATCGCATTTATAAAATGTGTCTAAATATATGCATATCTATGGTTAAACAGAGGACCAATTTTTTTCATACAAAAAGCAAGGAGTTATCAATCTAGTGAGTGGTTTATTTACGAGGCTATGACTCCTGTCAATATATGAGAGTTACGTAAAAATATTATTGATACAAGCAGTGACAATATAGTAATAAATCCAGATTGTAATGAATTACCTGCAATTTACCCCACAGCTTGCACTTGTCGCAGCCAACACAGTCCATGATGCGGGAGATGTTGCGGAAGTGTTGCTTGAATTCGTCCTTTAGTTTTATGGCCTGCTCGCCCCCGGCAAACATCACACTCTCGTTGAAGTGCTCTGGGAAGGAACTGAAATATGAAGACTGCATTGTTAATCCAAAACCTTAACCTAGATTTCCATGAAAACATTTAAAAGAAAGGTCCTAACATCAATGGATAAAATCATTGAGCTACTATCCTTCGAGTACCATATATGCAAAAGCTCTTTCTCTTTTTTTTTCTTTGTTGCTTTTTTTTCTTTCCTTCTTGCATTGTATTTATTATTTATTATGGGTACATCATTTATGTCAAGCAATTGACTGTGTTATTATTTAATTTATTTTTATTTTTACACTTACACAGACTATTATACTGTTTTTAATGTTTTAAATGCAATTGCTAGCATTTTTCCTACTTATTTTTATTTTTAAATACAACTTTACTCTACGTATATAATAAGTTTTTATGGGGTACTCCATCTCAATAAGATCTCCCACACTAAAGTTTGTTAATTTTTTTTATATATGTATGTAATATTTTATATCTAGATTATTTTATGTATTTTTTACTAAGCCCTGATTTGTTTACAAAATATATATAATGATACTGCTACCCGGCTCAGAACAGATATTGTCTAGTGAGTCGGGTAGTGCACATGATTTGTAAATAACCATTGATGTCAATAAACGACCAGGTTATCGGCAATTATTTTTATTATTATTATTTATGTATTTATGATTTTAGTGTTTTATCTGAACAATTGCAATTTCTGCGAGATTTCTAGCAGCAGCTACTAGAAAACTATTCAATGAAATAAATTATACTCAAACATACATAGTAAAAAACAATGTTAACTCACTTAACAACAATGAAATAAAATACACTAAATACACTTCAAACCAATGATAACTTACTAAACAACAATTGAATTACTAAACAACAATGAAATAAAATAGTGTCAACTTACTAAACAACACCCAGCAAATTCTTGACAGCGGACCTGACCTCGGCGTCATCCTCGCTGTTCCCGGTGAAGTACTCAACGCGCTCCAGGTAGGGCCCTGCCTTAGCCAGGGCGCGCATCTCCAGCAGGTAGATGAAGTAAAGGTTCTTCAGCCAGTAGGGGCCCTCGCCGCTGGTCTGCGATGGATCGAACCGGCGCTGGAACTCCTCCAGGTTGGGACCCCACTCGCTCATGGCGGAAGACGAGAAGTCTAATCCTTGCTTTTCTGCAAAATTTCAAATTCTTACGTATTTTTTACAACTCTGATGTAATCTACTTCAATTTAAAGTGCTGAAAGACAGTAAAAACTATGACTGGGAATTTTGAAATATTTAAAGATATTAACGCCACTATCGTTGGTGATCGTCTACTATTAAATATAACCTTTGGAAGCAACACCAACATTCTATATGATAGAAACCCAATTTTGAATTTACTTCAACTTTTGTTCTATGAATTAGACCATAGCATAGATGAGGTTTTTATGCATAAATGCATCAGGTTCATTGGCTAGTATGTGCATACAATAGTAGGATACAAGTGTAGCTAATTATGTATATTTGAAGGACAATCGAAAATAAATTATCATAAATATGTAATACAACTTTTTTCACCAGGCAGTATTATTAAATGCTGAGCAATCTGTGGTGGATGTATTTATAAAATAAGCATTCAAAATCAGTTTTCCGGTGGCTAAAAAAATCAAAGGGCACTCGCTTCTTCCTGTCTTTTCTCCTCACAACAATGTCACTTAACACGAAGCGGCTGGCACGATATCGGCGCGAATGACAATGTCATAAGGTAAGGGAGATGAGATCTCGCGCGTATGCGGTTTTATTGTGAGCTGAGGGTTATTGAAACATACTGATTACCAAAGGGCACATAAAATGAACAGGAATGGAAAGAAGGTAGGGCAAAGGACAATAATACTATCTCAGTACAGTGGTCGCAGGTATGTGTGCATGAGATGTATGTATAAGTTAATGTCTATTGCGCATTGGCGCAACTTCATACTCTTATTAATTTTAAATTTAGCAAAAAGAAAAAACGGTGTTCGTTCTTTTTGCTGCAAAATAATATAAAGTTAACATAACGTTGTAAAACACCACAGCTCTGGATGAAAAATTACACCGGTTTTCCGAAAAGTTCCACAAAAAACAAGGTTAATATAACAAAAATAACATGAATTTTCAGGTCCATATGGATATATTATCAAAAATGACTATTGTTAATTATTAGCTTTTATTACTCATTTTCGTTACATTGAAAATTTTTGACAGAGAATAATACAATACCAATAGGCGAAAATACTCTTTAAATTATTATTATACTACATAATAGTAGGTAAATATTAGGTAATTTTATATTTTTTAGTAACATTATATTCGAAAGATGATTAAAAAGGGTATTGACACTGCTCCAATTGTTTCTTTTACTAATATTAATTGTTCATTTACATAAAAATATGGTAATTTATTGATAAATATTTAAATAACGCCTGCCTTCTGGTTTAGTGAGATAAAAACAGGTTACCATAACAAGTTTACATAAAATAAAAGATGACGAGTGACTAACAATTTAACACTTCACAAAAAATAAGCATTGTAATGATATCAAACTGAGATTTACTAATATAGTTAATCATAATCTCTTACAAATCACTTTCGCTAAAACAACTTTTGGCCAGAGAAATTTTAGATATTTTGCAACAAGGCTATATAATGCTCTCCCACTAACCATTAGACTGAACAATTTTTTTTTAAACAAACACCAAGACTTGGATCATCAGCCAAGACAGATCCAAGATCAAAAATTTTATAAAAACCCCTTCATAAGTATGTACTCCAACTAGATGCTGATTAACCAATTTATCATTTATTATTATTATTTATTATTTTTTATCATTTTCACATTGTCATTTAATGTAATGAAATCTTATATGTATCAAATAATATGTAAACACTAATTTATGTATCCAATACGTCTGTCTCGACACAGGTATATCCTAGTGAGACAGACATCGAAAAACACCCGTAAAAAAACTTTATATTGATAATAAAAATAGTTAGAATGCAAGCAAAAAAAAAATTCTTATCATGCGCAGAAAGGGCGTGATTCATTAGTAGTTCGCTAGCGTTCGTTAGTGGCTTACCACGCCGCATTCACCTCCTGCACCACACTTCACTACGGGCGAAGCTACGGAGCGGTAATGTTTTTTGGTCGAACTACAGTGATAGTGAATAGTGAGTGATGATGCGGTACTTTTGCGGGGAGATTGACTTTGGGTAGACTCACCTGACAGCAGATATTTGGAGGACAGGTGAATGTTAATGCTGGTGTGGAGGCCTGATATGACTCTATAGAATACTCTCTTCTCAAGGCACATGTTGTTCAGGTCTGCGCTGTCCATGTAGGGGAAGATGCTCTTCTTTGTCCTAAAGGAAATACAACAATATTAATGTACATACATCATTTTAAATTATAATCATATTCTTCCTTACTCAATCTTAAATTCACCTCTCGAAAAATATCCTCCACAACACGGGTGAACTTCTAGTATGGAGGATATATACCTCATTTATATAAGACATGATTAGTTGAATTTACGCTAGGCAACTTTTACAGTGCCATTTTTGCGAAATTTCACCAGAAAGGCTCTGTTTTGATCCATTATAAACTCGAAATTTACATGCCTGTTCTATACTGTAAAATATGAATTATTATTACATATTGGTTAATTTTATATATTGTTGCTTATTTATTTTTAAATCCCCTGAAGTGTGCTTACAAGTTATTGTGTATATGCTGTTTATGAACTCGTGTGTGTGTACGTGTATTGTGTGTGTATGTTATGTATGGTGTGTAATACACTATATATGTATACATATGTGCATGTGTACATATACTTTTCTGTAATTCGCATTGTTTCTTTCTTTTTTTAATATGTATGTAAAAAACATAATTTGTATTTTAAAACCATGTATGTAACAAAAAAAAAAAAAAAAATAAAAAAAAAAAAAATTTAAATGTACTTTAAAGTTCTCAACATATGAATGTGGACAATGGAAATATATGTACATAAATATAATCTGTGTAATATTATGATGGTAATGTAAACCCTTTGTAGAAACCTGTATTTGAGTACATTATGTATTACAGTGTTAGACAACACACTTGAAAATGAATTTGAACAGTTATACTTAGGAGAGACATCCTTAGAGAGACACCCTTAGAGGCCAGACATCCTTAGGAATCTTTGTTTGTATAAACATAATTATTATGCTAGATAACACAGTTGAAGATGAGCTTGGACAATGAAATGTCAGACATCCATAGGAATCTGTCTGTTTGTACATATTACTATGCTGGACAACGAAGGTGAAGATGAGTTTGGATACTGAAATGTCAGACATCCATAGGAATCTGTCTGTTTGTACATATAACTATGCTAGACGACTAAGGTGAAGATGAGTTTGGATACTGAAATGTCAGACATCCACAGGAATCTGTCTGTTTGTACGTATAACTATGCTAGACAATGAAGGTGAAGATGAGTTTGGATACTGAAATGTCAGACATCCACAGGAATCTGTCTGTTTGTACATATAACTATGCTAGACAACGAAGGTGAAGATGAGTTTGAATACTGAAATGTCAGTCATCCATAGGAATCTGTCTGTTTGTACATATAACTATGCTAGACAACGAAGGTGAAGATGAGTTTGGATACTGAAATGTCAGACATCCACAGGAATCTGTCTGTTTGTACATATAACTATGCTAGACAACGAAGGTGAAGATGAGTTTGAATACTGAAATGTCAGTCATCCATAAGAATCTGTCTGTTTGTACATATTACTATGCTAGATAACGAAGATGAGTATGGATACTGAAATATCCATAGGAATCTGTCTGTACATACTACATACTATGCTAGACAACGAAGGTGAAGATGAGTTTGGATACTGAAATGTCAGACATCCACAGGAATCTGTCTGTTTGTACATATAACTATGCTAGACAACGAAGGTGAAGATGAGTTTGAATACTGAAATGTCAGTCATCCATAGGAATCTGTCTGTTTGTACATATTACTATGCTAGATAACGAAGATGAGTATGGATACTGAAATATCCATAGGAATCTGTCTGTACATACTACATACTATGCTAGACAACGAAGATGAAGATGAGTTTGAACACTGAAATGTCAGACATCCATAGGAATCTGTCTGTTTGTACATATTACTATGCTAGACAACACAGTTGAAGATGAGTTTGAACACTGAAATGACAGTTTTCCATATTTAGATACATATATATGAATAGAGTAAGCATCAATGCTCCAAATATGGGCCACAAACTTGAAGCCAATTTATTGGCAGCTAATAGATAACACAGACTTCAGTCGGTTACGAGGGCTCGTCGGCTACTTGTCTTCAGCGATCGCTGATTGTCGTCATCAAAATGCTTACATCTACCTTTCTGCCGCTCTGGAAAAGATAGAAAATGCAATGGTGTAACCTTTCATTGGGAAGTAGTGTTTCGCTCCACAAAAATTCGCTATTTTAATGATAAAAAAATATTATTTATATTTGACCAATGAGTGTTTGCCGTGTGCATCGCATCGATATAATACATTGATGACTGTGAACATTTTGTCGCGCTTACTCGGCCGAGGGCAGAGAAAATGAGAATAATTATATTTCTAAAATTCTTACACATTACAAAAAATAAAAGTTTAATTCATACATGAAATATATTATGTACAATATATCAATAAGGTTACAAAAATGTACAAAATTTCATCTTAAAATTTGCAGGCGATTGAGTCAATAGAGACTCTTTCAAGAATCAATATGATTTCACTTTTAAATCTCTCCTCATTGACGCAAAATATGCGAGCTATTGTTCAGGAGCAATATACTCCCCACCACCGGGAGAACCATTGGCAGGTTGGTCCTACATCTATGAAGATAACTTTATCTGAATCCTCCCAATATAAGGGAGCAAGGGAAGCGTTGCGAGACAAGGGAATGCGGAATAATAGTAAATAGAATACGTTTAACACCCTTGTGTAAAAAAAGGTGAAGAGACATTGGACAATCAATAGCACTCTTTTCTTCTCGCTCTCTTATGCTGCTTCTGTCACATTAGGCGTCAGAAGCACGGTCGTTACACCATCAAAATTGTGTATGTATAAACATGTAATTCATTTTCTAAAGCAGTTGAACAAGTGATGAAGAAGAGATATTCAACAATCAGTTACACACTTTTATAGTCATTTCTTCTCGATCGAAAGATATCTAGATCGAGAAATCATACCATATCTTTCATACTAGACACATGATTTCAATTTAGTGTAGAAAATTAATTAATAAATGTAGTAATTTATTTTTGAGGTATAGCTCACATAAGGCAGTTTACTTTATCATACTAGATGTCAATCACACGGTCATTAAAATTTAATAATTAGTGTAGAATAGAGTGATTTATTTTAGAAGTAGATAGTCACCTAAAGCAGTTCTCCATGTAGATGCTCCTCCAGATCCTCTGTGCAGACACCCCCTTGTAACCCGTGTACCTCTCGGGGTTCAGCATCAGGTCCACATACTCGTCGCCACCCATTCCGTCGGATACCTCACAGAAACTGTCCTAGTAATGAAAATAAAGAATTCGTTATCGACCTAATAGTTAAGAGTTACCTATGTGTGCAGCCAATAGCCCAATAGAGAGGAGCTCATCATATTGTGAAGTATACAAAAAGATCTGGACTTGGATTCTGCTGTTATCCAATATGACATCTCCGGACTTGCCAACACAGCCACCGATAACTGGACAGGTGCCCAAATAATGAAATGGAGACGGTAACCGGATGATTCTAAAAGTGATATGAAGTCATGAAAAGTATTGAAACAAAAACTAGATTAAATAGGTTACGTAGGTTAGGTTTGTGTGTTAGTTTTTTCCATCGCTTTTAATAACTTTATATCTCTTATTAAAGATGTGTTGAATTGTCATTGTGTTTTATAATGGAACCAATGGAGACGTAGAATTATTATTATTATTATTATGTAATGAGCAGGCAGCATTCTGCTGATGCGCTCATATCTGATTTCACAACAAGTTTGACAGTAATTGAGTTGTTTTAAGTTTGAATTAAGTCCTTTCTTCTCTCCAAATGTGAATCCAATAGAGCTTTGAATTGATTTATATTTGTTGCATCGATGACATGTTGTGGGAGTTTGTTCCAAGCATCCACTACTCTATTTGCAAGGAAGTGTTTTCTAGGATTAGATGCAAAAGGCGTTTTGGTAATTTTTTTTGAGTGTCCACGGAGATTTATATTTTTATTAGTAGTGAAGATTTCTTGGATGCTAGGGCAACTGTAATGTCCAGATAAAATTTTGAAAGTCTCGATCAAGTCACCCCTTTCTCTTCTTTCTTGTAAGGTTGGTAATCTTAGTTCCTTGAGTCTATCTTCGTATCGTAGATCTTTCAGATCTCTTGGTATTTTAGTGAAACGTCTCTGTACTCTCTCTAACAGATTTATATCCTTTGCGAAGTAAGGGCTCCATATTTGGAAAGCATATTCCAGGAGAGGTCGCACATATGTTTTATATATTTTTAACATCATGTCCGGTGTTAGGTCAAGGAAGGTTTTCCTGATTAGATATGTTAGTGAATTTGCTCTTTTCACAATTCCAGCGATGTGTGGTTCCCATTTCAAGTCCTGTGATATGGTAACTCCTAAGTCTTGTTGTAATGTCACTGCTTTTAGAGGTGTTCCATTAAGTTTGTAGGCAAGTGTAGGGTTAGTTTTTCCAACATGTAGGACAGTGCATTTTTCGACATTGAGTTTTAGAAGCCAATCATTTGTCCATTGATATATTTGTACAGCGCCCTTGAGGTAATTTCTCATGAAAACGGCGCTAGATAAATTACCCAATATTATTATTCGTGGGATTATTCTTAAATTATTGTATGTATTAGATGTTTTTTACCTACTTTCACCTCACCTCACCTCACCTCACCACACTAGCCGATGTCTGTTCTGAGACGGGTAGTTAGTTGATTAGACAAACATTCCCGGGTTACGAATAACCTGACTCTACTACCACCACAGTAAGCGGGAAATGTTGCTTGTGTTGTGATGGAGGACTTAGCCAGCCGAGTGGAACCCAAACGTGATGTCAACTCAGCCACCGACCGGTCGTTTAGTTTCACAGAGTGTTTTACTTCTCAACTCTCAGTAGCTTTCAACACTATTTTCTTAAATTCTTTTATCTTGTTCAACAATTGACCCGTTAATAGTCGTGTGCACATCCACCCGGAAGTCGAGGATTGAATCCTCTGCTAGCTAAGTCCTCCAACCATTGTACAAGCAACATTTCCAATTTCATGAATAATGTTAGTAGGAGGTTCTGAATATATTGTCTTGAAAAATATAGAATGAACAATAATATGAGTCGTGTAATTTCTATACCCGCTATATCAACTTTCATTGATTTGGAGAAAACCGCAAAAAACTGTCACATCTCTAGCGTACATAAGTAAATGCATTACATTTTTTTATATAATGAATTGGAGTAATAAAATTTCGAAAAGCATTTATTTTTCTATATATGTCTAGCAATAATTAAGTAATTTCGATAAATAAAATGGATATAGCGGATTTTGATACTCACTTCGTGATTTTGAAAGTCAACTGAGGCGACATGGCGGGTTTAGAAACTCACGCGTAGATCATTTCGACACACGAGCGTGGCGTCAGAGCGGCGGCCATATTGTATTTTGGCAAAATAACTGCTTGTGATTCGTTGAATCCGATATAGCGGGTTTTGATAGTAACTTTCTGTATGATATAGCGGATTTGGTTTCTCACTCGCAGTTTTAACATGGTTTTTGGTCGCGATAAGGAGAGTTTTGAAACTCAATTTTAGGCTCCTCTTGTTGCTCGCAAAAATGTGAACAAGATGTCATACTCAGATCATTTTGTCAAAAAATCGGATATAGCGGGTATAGAAATTATAGGATTCATATGGTGTTTGACTTATTTTTTTACTTATTATTTTTCGGAATAACTTATTGAGTAAAACCTCAAATTATAATATTTAAATATTGAAGACAATATTAGTGATTCTTAAACGCAAATCTGAAACAGAAAAATCAGAAAAGGAAACGGTCACATCTGGATGTGACCGTTTCCGGATCCCAGATGTGACCGTTTCCTTTTCTGATTTTTCTGTTTCAGATTTGCGTTTAAGAATCACTAATATTGTCTTCAATATATTATTTTTTTACGTTTAAATGGATTTTTCAAAGATCCTCGAAAATACTTGCAAAGAACTAGAAATTCCAGACAGAGATGGCTGTGTGAATTTCATAACGCTAGGGCTCATAGATTAAGAGATTTAAAGACATTATGTTTGAAGAAGATCGATGGCTTTAGGCTTGTCAGTTTGCATCTATACAGGAAGTGTTTGCATAAACATTCTCACACGTACCTATTTAATTTCTAAAATTATTTTCAAGTATTTATAATTGTCATTTTTTATGTTGTGGTGAGACTAAAACCACAGTACTTGAGTAACAGTCTAGAATGCATTTCATTACAATATTAGAGATAAATGCTGTAATTGGATGTCAATGCTTTAAATAACATTGGATTTGGTTCTAGGTAGGGAAACAGAAGCAAAAATCGCAGATCTGATCTTCAAACATGGAGCCACTGCTGGGCTGGATCCCCAAAATACTCGATAAACCTACTTAATTCTGAGCAAAGGAGGGCAGTCCATCTGATTGACAATCCATTGTTCTACAGGTATTTTAATGGAGCCTGCTCCAAGGAGCTTGCAGCATTGATGCCCGGTACACTGGTGCACATGAGTGAAACGGACACGAGCGAAACACCCGTTGGTTGAGAATGCGTCGCTACCGGCATCTGTTTTTCCTCCTTCATATAATCCAGGCCGCTTCAAGAACCGCATTAATAAATTCCTTCCTACAGCTCCTACCTTAAAACACTTCACACCGCTGCCCAACAGGTTGGCAACATAGTTGACCTCTCTTTACACTGTACAGAGAGGGGCGTTCTAGTGAGGTTTCAAAAAAAAATAATGGCTAAATCTATTTCAAGCAATATTTCGATTCTGAATGACGGTTTTTCACCAGGGCGATACTGAGAGTATCTTCCATTTGTCCTGTCGAGAATCGGCAAAACTGGAGAAATTTGAGGGAGGCCAATTTCCAAAATTGAACGCCGGATAGCTCATGAAGAAGAAGAATATATTCATGTGTGAACTTACCTGCGCATCATCAAAGGCAGTCCACTTGGCGATCTCCTCGTAGGTGGCAGCACTGATGGTGGTGTTGATGGAGCCCAGCTTCGTGTTGTGGTCAGTGCACCCCTTCTCAGGGACATCCTTCTGGGCCTCTTCCATATACTGGAAATATACAGTTTATTTTAATAAATACTATTTTAATATATCAATAATTAAGATTATGTACCAGAAAAGTAAATCTTATCCCTCCAAACAGTTGTTTAGGGAAACCGATATTTTGGACCTTAGACAAACCTATAGTTTTCAATGTCTTAAATTTATCTACAAGCACCCAAACAATTTTATTAAAAATTCTAATCGTTCCAGTCGAAGATGTGGCGCCTGTGAGTATGTTGTACCTCACTGTAAAACTAGACAGGCCCAGAGACACATTAGTTTTATTGCTCCAAAAATCTATAATTCAGTATGTTCAACCCTTAAAGAGACCACTCGTCAAAATCTTCATTCATATAAAAAATATATCAAAACTTGGCTCAAAACAGCCAAAATAGATATTTTTTCTTATAAGTTATTAACAAAGCCATTAATTATACTTACAACTAATTAGCTTTAAGAGTAGATATATAATAAAGTCTGCTATGTGTTTGTTGTATCAATTAATACTTGTTGTACCAATTAATATTCATTGAGCACTTAAATATTTTTGGAATTTTAGTAAAAGTAACTGAAATTACGGTAAAATCAATCACCATGTACAATATTTTATTTTTATTTAAACCACTGTTTTAAATATCCACATACAAATAATAATGCCCACGCACAGGCCTCGCCCTTTGTGGGATTTTTTTGTTACTCTCTTTTATTTTTTGTTATTATGTATATATATATGTATCAAAAAAATTTTCAATAAAAAAAAAAATTAAAAAATTAAAAAAAAAATACAATTTATTTTAATATAGTTTATTTTAACACAGATTATTCGGGCAAGAACAAGGGTCTCGTTCGAAAACCTGTTTCTAAATTTCTAGAATATTTCTAGAATTATTATTTTCTATATAATATTATGTAGGGGCAAAGCTGTTTTGTTAAAATTGCTGCCTCACATAGTTGTGAATGTTGCTGCAAAAAATAAAATAATATGCCCATTTTTATAGACCCATTTAGGTGAAATTTCACCACCAGAATCTTTTCAAATCTATTCAAACGATTAAGTAGGTACCTACCAGTATCATACTTTCGCAGACAATTTTTATCGTGATTTTTGAAATGTAATAACTAGTTAACCAATAATGCAGACCCTTGAAAAATCACAGGATATTATGTTAGTAAATAACGCTTTTGAAGTTTGTTCACAGTCATGTAGAAACAGGTCTATGTTAGGTGGAGGTTGACCTCTTTGTGTGATACTATGTGTGATGAATTTTGTTTTTATTGTATTAACGGTAAGAATATTCCAGTTTAGCCATTTTTTGACAACTGATAGACTTTTTTCGGCAATTATAAATACATCTTTCCATGTGGCTGCTTGACAGAGAAGTACTGTGTCGTCAGCGAAGGTCACGATTTTACCTTCAATTTCAATGTCACATAGTTCGTTTATGTAGATGAGGAACAATAGAGGGCTGAGTACACTCCCTTGTGGGACTCCGTACGTGATCAAAAGTGGATGACTTGTCTTGCTGTCAATTTTTACTTGTTGCGTTCTGTCAGACATGAAGCTTTTAATTAGATCGAATTCTATTCTATTCTATTATAATACCTTTGTGACGGGATCTTCTGCAAGATGCTGAACGTGCTTATCCTGGTATCCTTTCAGTCCCTCGGGGATGTCTCCTTCCTGGCACGCCTCCACATGGCAATGCCTCATGGCGCACCGGCTGTCGTCTGCCCAGAACGGACATACCTAACAACCAAAAAATGGTAGTTTTAGTAGAATGTGTGCAGACACCATCCAGATGTCATATTGTTGCCTAACTATATCCACCAATGAAAAACTCTGAAAGTCTATGGAATAAATTTTCATAGTTTTTCATTGGTGTATACTATAATAAGTAGGCCCCGAATGAGAATTGTACTGTCTATATATTGGCATATCTATGGTTTTTTAGGACCAATTTGTTTCATACAAAAAGTTTGAAGATATCGATCTAGTGGGTGGTTTATTTATGCTGACCGGCTTCCGACTTGGATGAGAGTCGCCCAGGATCGTTAAACTCCCGCAATGTCCAATGATAACATACCATAGATAAAAAAACAAGGGAGATGGGCGATGAACCGTAATTAGCACTAAACCGCGTGCACAAAAGTGTCACCATATACTTTCACCTTGCAAACTACCCTGTATTACTGCAAATAGAATCTATGCACAAAGGCACCCTGCTATTGTTTCTACCTGCATACAAAAAGCATAATTTTATAGACAGGGCAATTTGGTCCTAGCTCGGTGACAGTCGAAATGCTTCCATATTTGAATCTGTTATCTATGCAAATAACAGTCACATCGCCAATCCAGAAATATTATTAAAAAATTGTTTCTGAAAAACTATTAATATTATTATTAAACTCCAAGAGAGTGAGTTTTTGAGAGAAAAAAGTGTTCAAAAGAAAGTTCTTTTTTACCTCAAGAATTCCCTCATAAAAAAAAATGATTCTGTCACATGTCGCCACTGATCACACTGCTACACGCACGACGAGATTGCGTGATAGGCACTCTCTCTCCTCTGTTACCGTGCTGCTGGAACGAGACGGAGTGCATATCACGCGACCCGCTAGGCCGTGCTCATTGCGACGTGTGATGGAAAAATATGTTTTTGATTGAATATCAGACAGCAAAATGACATCTATATTTTTTAATCCAATGCTCAGGAATCGCTGGTTAAAATCCTCCTGTTACACCCTGTATAATATCAAAATATCCAGATTCCTACAAACATCGCTGTACGGTGTACTTCCATATCCCTTTACGCATATTTTATTACGGACGTACATGGTACGGCCATACTCTCCTAAATGTTAAAGTACAAAGGCACAAATCATTAATTTGTTCCGAGATGCAGACTTAATGTACCGTTTGTAATGCCTCTCGGAAAAGTATTGTATGCTTCAGTGACCTTGCTTTTGGTATCCACATTGTTAAAATGAACACGTTGAAAACATTTAACAAGCTATAAAGTAAATAATGTGTATGTATTGGTCATACCTGTAATGTATTTTTATTATTGGAACATTCAGTAAATAATTTCTTTTCAAATGCTGTAATCCAAAGACTTGAAATTCCCAACCTTCCTCTGACTCATCTCCCATCTCTTCCCTTCCTTCGCCCTCACAACATAATCTAATTGGGGATACCATAGTACTACTGGCTCCTATTGGAGAGTGATTGGGAGTCTCGTGTGGTATTCTAATGTACAAAAAAGACCGTCTAATTTTTCTACAGGTAAATAGATATTTCAAAGCTCCACAGCTCATGATGAAATTACATGATAGGCTGAAAAGAGTTGTGTTGACCAAAAAATTTACAGACAAAAAAACTGTGCAAAATTTGACGATGCAAATGACGAAATTTCATGACGTCAGAGCTAACTGTTTTAGAGTTTTCTCTGCTTTATAGAGTTATGATATTATGACAGTGAGATATTTAAATGTATTTTGTTTAGTCTAAACATGTGTTAAATTGTTTAAAATAAAATAAATAAATCAATCTTATTCACTGGCACAAAATGTGATAAAACAGAACGTAAAATAATTGGAAAAACCTTCAGATAACAGGGAGATAAAGAGCCAATAATAAATAGTATATCAGGATTATATGAAAAAGATTAAACTTGGATTAATATACCAACTGGTTACTAACAAAACACAACATGCACATATATGTTCATACTGCATTACTGATTAAAAGAAAAATCCTTATATAAATGAATCAAAGCAGATAAATTATATTCTCTATATACTAGCTGAGCACAAGTTTCATCATTCTTTTTTCGAAATCTTGTTTGTTTTCAAATATTGAACAATTAAAAAATATTAAAAAACTGTATGGTGCGTTTTTCCTATTTAAAGTAATTAAATATCTTACCGTCTTTCTCCTAAGTTGGGTAGACTTTTCCATATACATACCAACTCACTCATCATGCCATTTTCCCGAAAGGGATAGAGGAATGATTGTATTTCATACATCGTCTCATACGTACTCTTTTATTATCTGACTCTTGAAATAACCCCAATCAAGGATTCATTAGATTGCGCCATGTCTCATGCCATGTCTCATGCCATGTCTCATGCCATGCCTCGGGCATCCCCGACGTTTTTTAAGGTGTTAAAACTTAAAAACTGAAAGAAAATGTATTTATGGTAGCTGAGCGGCATTTTCGATTTTTTTCAATTTATAGCTTAGATCCGCAATTGAATCATAAAATTCTTAAAACTTTAAAAGAAATTTTGCCCAGAGTGCGGCGGTCGTTTAGAATACGGTGCTGTTTTTGTCTGGACGGTGTAAACACATGGATTGAAATTAGAGGCAGGATTGCATTTGAATTACGATGACACAGCGACCCTCGACATGCATCGCAAAGGGAGGGTAACAATGAATGGCAGGCATTTCGTTCATAAATGATTCTAATTCTACGGGTTATAATATAACCTGTTTTAGCACAATATATCATGCTGAACATTCAAATGCTCTAACAACAGATCAGATATGTTGTGAGTTTGAAATTGGCAAAATTCCAGAAAAAGGGGTTTCAAGGTTGAAAATGAAATAACTGAAATATATACTGAACTGTTTACCCATTGTTTACCAGTTATTGTTAATTGTTATTTACTTAATAATATAATGTATAAATGATTTTTTTTTACATTTACTCCACACAGGAGGCCCTGAAGAAAATAATTTCCCTCAGAGCCCATGTCATCTTTAGAGATGCTATCTGAAGGGTTTTTTTAAGTTCTGGGAAAGTAAAAGGTATGAGTGACGGACATATGAATATATCCCTCCCACTGCGGAGCAAGGCAATGGGTTGAGAGACCAGTTGGAGAGGTCAAAGGGTCTCCCCAAAACAGCCTCTCCCGATCTGACACGCCACGCAGCTGGTGAGCCGGCGCATCCTGAACACACCTCACTCGATGAACCCGGGCACCCCTGCTCGGAATACGAAACTCGGTTCGGTTATAATATCTCATACAAAAGGTACCTACTTATTAAGCGCGCTTAACTTGCTGACCGACTTTGACTTGTGCCTATGTTCGTAGCAGTTCGTTTTCGATTGCGATCCAAAATTTAACTGCTTTCTCGCATATTCTGTGGAACAGTCGAAAGCGTGGGTACATACCAGTTCATACTATCTTTGCAAATAATACCATATCAAGGACGGCGTTCGGGGTTTTACCACCACATCAGAAGGAACGGTTTATTCAGTAGAAAGTTAAACTAAAACGCGTATGTTTGATATTATTGTCGATATCGTGGTTTCAATTTACCATCTGCTATTTTTCAGCGAATGTTCCGCTTCTTTGATACAAGCATACAGGATAAAACATGTCATTAAGAGATGAGTGATGGTCAGATTACTTATTATCAGTTTAGTCAGTACTCGCAGTTGTCGGGCATTGTATGTTGAATTTAAAACATTTCTTACTCTGCGAAAGTTTTGAAGTTTAATTGCAGGTTATATCGATCTTGTATATCAATTATTAATAAGGCATATCAATTGCAGGTTGTACTAATTTATGATTACTTTTGTGTTTGTTCAACGTATAAATTAAGAATGAGTTTGAATGTGGAATACATTAAGAACAATAAAGTGATAATAAAAAATGCCGGTCCACCTAAAACCTGAACTGATAATAAAACAAGAGTGAAAATCTGGATCGAAGAAGTTTACTCGATCATTTAACAAAACAATGTATAACAAAGCTTCGTAGCTCTGTGCATGTGATCAATTGAATAGTTTATTTTGTTTTCCATGTTTAATTTACGATATTGATAGAGTTTGGACAATCAGCGGTGTTACTGATGTAACTCACCTTTCTGAAAAAATCAAAAAACATAATTCTTGTCATTTACATTTACAAGAAGTTTTGAGCAGGTTTTAGGAAAAGTTGACATAAGAATGCAATTGGATTCAGTCTACCGTGCCTAAGTTAAACACCATAATGAGCTATTTAATAAAAATCGATACAGGTCAAATTTCCCAGAACATGATTTCAATGTGACGCTTAAAACGTATGACTTCCTAAATAAAGTTCAGTAAAAAGTGAACTCTGTGCAATTTACGCCCGCGACGATTTTTCAAAAGCTAACGGCGCTTTATCAATTTTACAACTTTTTTATAGTACTTGTTTATTAGAAGACTTTCCCGAGACTGTGAAATTACTAACACTTTTGTGCACCATTCATGGCCTTTGGAATGACCTCAGTTGAAAGCTTAAGATGTTTCTCAATGTTAAAAAGAATAAAATCTTTTTTAAACACGTTGAGCCAGGAGGACAGACTGAACTCACTATCAGTGTTTAGCATTGATAGAGGTCTTCGCTAAACAAAAGGAACAGAGAATAGAACTTATTTATAAATAGGTATGTACCTTTATTTAATTTATTTTATGACTTAATGTTGTAATCCGGTGAACCCCCACATATTTTGACCACCGGCTGCCACTGGCCAGAAGTGCTTTATATTCATGTCATTTACAATTTTAAATATATTTAAACGTAGAACTCTTACCTTATTCAAATTAACTTTGTAAAATCGGAAGAAGTCTTTAACTAAAAGACTCTGAAGTCGCGGAAACACTTTCACATTGTTGAAATAGTCGACCGTGTCAATATTACAGCTACAGTCATCCAGATTTCCCTTTAGCTGAAACAACACAAAACATTCAAATTGATAATAAATAACGGAGCTTTTGAAGCCGGCACGACCTCATTAATCTATTTACATATTTAATCAAAGCATTCTACTAACACTACGCACTAATAAACATGTTTAATACCTGGCAGAAACACGGTTCACTGTCTTTCAGTTCAGTCCCAAAATACCCCCCGGTCACGTATAATAAACCACAAAAAACACTTATAAATAAAATTAAATCCCTAATATACATTTTGAGTTATTGGTTTATATAGGAAAATGAATACTAGCCAATTTAAGTAAACATTATCATTCCCATCGCAAATGTCACCTTCGCAATTTTGACAGAACCAAAAACAGAGTAAAATAATACAATACTACTAAAAACGGAACTACCAACTCAAAAATTACGAAAACTGGAACTCGCGGAATAAAATTATTGTTATTATTAGCGGAAAATACAAATTTACTGAATTCCACGAAATATATTGATTTTAATATCCTTTTATAGTCCTTTCACAGTGAACCGGCGAATGAAACTGTTTTGTTTAATATATTCACGACGCTAATATTGGAATACTTCCTCCAAAGAAAGCGAACCACGTCAGTATTGAGTATACAGTGGTACCGTTTTGTACCGTTTGTAATAACAGAGAGGAGAGATTGCATGTTAACGTGACGAATCGCGTCATTATATTCATCTTTACCCCCTACGCCCCTTTTGTACGTGATGTACGTCAGCTACGCAATAGGGTGGATCGCCATTGTATGGAAATTTTTTTTTTATATAAATCAGATTTCGCGGGGTGCGGAATAGACGCTCTAGGTACATACAATTAAGCATCCAAAATATCAATTTAAAATTTTGATAACAAGTACTGCCCCAAAGCCGTTGAATTATTTAAAATCTAGTAAAAAATTGTCCCTTTATAAAACATTTTTGTCTCAATATTAATACTTAAATTTTTTCTTTTATATTTCATAATGAATAAAAATTGCCGCGCCTTAAATAATATTAATAAAAAAATGTGATAATATTTATTTTCCTGCGAAAATTTGACAAATTGCTGAGTCCATTTTCGTGCCTCGCTCGCGCACCGCGCATTTCCTCACGCAGTTACGTAGGGCCGCGGGGGTGTTGCATGCGTTATTGCAATCATCAGTAAACAATTGTAATTAGCAGCTAATGTGTTACCAAGTTATGAAGACATGATGAAATATTTTATTCACGTCTCGCAAAGCACAGAAAAACGATTCCAGGATTTGGTAAGAGATACTAGTGAAATTGTTGCTACTAAAATAGAAAATATTTAGAAACGAGCGTCTTTACCAATTGTGGAACATCTCATAATTTTGGTGCGAATAAAGGACTACCATGAAAAATATCGGGCGATTCTTAAACCATGAAAAGGTAGAAAGCATAGTGTGAGTTACCTTAAAAAACTGGATGATTTCAAAAGACGCAGCCAGACGTTATTTGATATCGCTGCTTGCAAATGAGGACCACGCTAGGACCACACTGACTGCCATCAATCAGCCCCATTTTATTCGTGCATTTGCATATCGTTTAACGGTCGAAAGTATAAAACATTAATCATGGAGGATGGATGCAGAAAAGTTGTGAGAGAAAAACATATCAGTCTTTTGAAAGAACCTGGCAAACAATACATTTGCCACATAGGCGTTTAGTTCGGTGATGCTAAAACAATAGGTCAAAAATTGTTTGCATATTTTGTGGCAAAATCCATTGATTTAGCGTGCATTGTAGGCATCGGATGTGACGGAAAAGCAGTTAATAATGGAACTAAGTCTGACATTATTCGATTTCTTGAAGGAAAGCTCTATCGTCCACTTCAGAGGTTGGTCTGTCAGTTACTTGCTAACGAGTTAAGTTTAAGACACCTTTTCGAATACCTTGATGGAACGACAACAGATCCTAGAAGCTTTAGCGGCCAACTAGGAAAGTTACTCAAGAACTGTGAACATCTTCCTGTGATAGAATTTCAAGCAATAGAATGCAACTTACCGGACATTACAAAATCCCGTGACGACCTTAGCACAGACCAGCTTTATTTATTGGAAATGTGCCGAGCAATCGCCAAAAGACAATGTAACGAAAACTTAGCGAAAAGAAACCCGGATAAAATCTGTCATTCGCGTTGGTTAACAACAGCCAATTCTATTCTCCGATTTTACATTTCAACCAAGAATCCGATAGAAAATCAGGTGTTATTGACTGAATTTGTGCTAAGAGTGTATGCTCCGATGTGGTTTAAAATAAAAACACAACCTTCGTGTGTTTACTGGGCAAGACACCTCCACGAAACCATAAAATTGTCTCGTTATCTTCCAGAGCATTTGAAAAAGGTGGTCGATTCCGTAATTCAACGCAACGGGTATTTTGGACACAGCGAAAATATACCTATTAGTATGTTAAACGACGAACGAAAACAAATTAGAGAGTTGGCTCTGAGACGGATTCAAAGTATCCGAGAACTTACGTCAGGGTTCTCTCCAATAAGAGTATTTAAGCTACCTACTTTTAAATTCAACGCAGCAGACTATTTTGACTTGATCTACTGGGAAAAACCATCAGAACCACCTCTTACAAAACTGATATCTAGCGAGACAATAATTGATGCCATTGCAGACCACGAAATTATCGAATCCAACATTTTGTATAGGTTCCGATTGATGCCCTGTCACACGCAATCCACGGAAAGATGCATCAAAATGGTAACGGCATCATGTTCTACTCTTTGCGGACCTGAAAGACGTGAAGGGTGGATACAAAACAAGCTAGAATCTTGTCGTATAATGCCAGTATTCAATTCGAAGAAGGACTCTAAAACACAATAACTTTTATGATTTTTGACTTTATTTTTTAACATTGTTTGTGATTTTTTTGTGTAGCAATGGTACTTTTATTGTTTCTTGATTAGTAGATAATATTATTAGTAAATGAAATGTTAATTTTTTTTATATTTAACTACTTTTATTGAGCAAAGATTAAACCCTTCTTTTTCTAGTTTCTCGCTGTTTTTTTTAAATTTGAATTGACTTGGGGCAGTACTTGCACTCGAAATATCTTAATGCTGTCATAACGACTTTTAAAGGTATCCCCATAGAGCATCCATTCCACACCCCGCTGCTAAGAAAAACACAAAAACAAAAAATCGATCCACCCTACTACGCAACTGTTCAATAGCTTTTACGTTTGCATCATAAATAGATAAAAAGCCTTCATTGAGGTTAATATAATTTTACAATATAAGTTCTTGGAAAAACGTTTGAATTTCCATTATACAGGTACTTAATCTTTACTCATACTTAATTTTGAATTTGCCGCAATTTTTTTTACGTTATTTTTAGCATAGTGATGGGGATTTTTGTTTAGTTCTTAGAGCATAATCGAAGTGTTCGACATCTTTTCGAACTATTTGAAATTATATCGAAATATTTTGTGGTTCCTGTATGGACACGATGATCATTTCGAAATAAAAATCAATTCTAAAATAATGTTTCGAATGTTACTTATCCATTTCAACCCGTTTTTCCTTCCTACAATTTTTTGATGATTAAAAACCACATTCACAATAGTTTTTTATACAATGCAATTTTGGTCTTGGGAGAACTCCTCTCGGAATTAAAATTATAAAATGTCGATGGGAAAAAATTACGTCTTCGTTGTCCGAAAACTTGTGAATTTTAATCACATTTTGAATTGGTTTTGTGGTACTTACAACTTTTTTCGGTTTGATCTTTCGTTTTCCAGTAGGTAAATTGAGAGAAATTGGAATTTTTATGTTAAATTCGATAAAAATCACTTGCTAAGGGTTAAGATCAACTTTTTAATGAATTTTTTAGGGGCTTAAAAATGGAAAAAATACACATATGTACATATATTTATGTTCTACATGTGATGTACATTCACCAATTTCCCATTTGTACTGTGAGTTTTCAGACACCGTGTATATTATAATCAGGTCAAGCAGCTTCCGTTTTTAAATTGTTATTTAATTCTTTTTACACTAGCTTCATTAAAAAAATAATTTCCCTCATGGCCTGTGTCATCTTCGGGGATGCTGTATGGAGGGTCTTTTTAAGGAAATAAAGGAAAGGAAACAGATATGGGTTAGTAGGTCACCAGGTAATAAGTGGGGGGTCACCAGGTAATATCTGGAGGTCTGTGTCCTGTCGGAGGGGTCAAAGGGTCCCCCTCAACCAATGTATACCGACACGGCCTGCCACGCTGTAGGTGGGCAGATGCATCCGCTGCTAAAACCTAGACAAACCTAACCCCATGAACCCGGGCATCCCGGCTAAGTCACAAAAAGTAGCAAACCACTTGGGGTGACCTATGGCAGAGCTCTTGGTTATCCAATAAATAGTTTCCAGGGTGGCGGTACCTATACCTGAGTCCCAAATTACCGCACTGTCCAGAGCCAACAGGATTATAGCATCCCCAGTTTGGGCTAAATATAGTGACAAGGAGAATATTGGAATAGGAAAGTTAGGAAGTGCATTTTAACTCTAAATCTTGAAAGACTATTGGTAGACCGATCAGTGGCTGAATTGGCATCACGTTTGGGTCCCACCCAGGCGCGGTGTGTTGAATTCCTCGGCTGGCTAAGTCCTCCATCACAGTACAGTTAGATAATAATGAGAAGTATTTCATTTTCCGGATATGGAAAATAATGCATTTAAATAGTAACTTCGTTCAAATTAAAATCGTTTGTCACTTGGCGGCCATTGTTATTGATGTGAATTTTTAAGGTTGGTTAAGAAAAGTTGTCAAATTATAAGTTTTTTTTAACAATATACATACCTGTTAAAATGCACCATTTTCGGTTACTGAAATAGTCCCACTTTTTTGTATAGCAGATATTTATTTGACTGCTTGTCTACCATGTCTACAATATGATTTGCTTGGCAAGGTATCTCAAAGATTAGAACCAATGAAAACAAAATCATACATGAATAAAGTTTATTCAGAAAAATTAGAATACATATTCTTTCATATCATGATACATCTTTTCTCTTATTTGATTTCATAAAATTGCTTGGGCAGGTATCTTATCATGTATCTTACAACTTCTAAAGGGAGTGTTGCTTAGTTAAAGTCTATGTTATATTATTATTCAATTTCAAAGTGCCAAAACTGCAGACCTAAATAATAATAATGTATGCAAATAAAACATTTATAAATATTATAAACCACAACAGACATAATAATGACTACATTCATAAACTGGGTGACTTCATAGACTCAGTTATAAAATATGTTATAATAAAGAAACGAAAATTAATAGAATGCAATAAAAACAAAATGGCACACATATTTTGGCACTATGTAATTCACGCTATGGTCTTTTTTTTTTTTTTCGAAAATAGGGTTCTCTGTTGAGGTACATAACATTTTGTGTTCACGCGGAAGGTGAATTTCTACAACTTATACTTAAATACACCTCTAGTAGTTTTCATAAGCTCTCATTGACAATACAGCCCCTCCTCATTCCTTCTCTCACAGCCACGGCCCGTCTTCTCACTTGCACAAACGCAGACGTACTTCATGTAACCAATGTTATATAAGCCACTTAGATTTTAAGTAGTAAATGGTAAACATCCATATAATTAATTATAAGAAGGATATCTTACAGGAGAGCTACAATACTTTATATAACACACAACACAATAAACTCGAGAGCAGAAAACAAACAAATAAATACCATGTATAAAAAAAAAACTGTCATAACTGTTTATTATTGGTAAGTATAAACATAAACACTGGGACACAATATGCGTGTGTACACTTCTTGTCAAACATATTATTAACATCTGATTTGCATTTTATTATTTTAAGATTTATCATCATGAATGATTGGATCGCATTGCATTGGGGTTATTATCTTGATAAGAATGCCTGATGTAGACGGTTGTAGGAATGACGTGCTAGGGTCTATTGTACATATATCCAATCTATCTCTAAAAGTTATAAATTGTTGTTGGCAATGTCGACCTTGATGCAATCATTAGTCAATTTCTGTTGGGTGGAGACCTTTTTGCATTCATTAGTCAACAGCCGCTTAGTGGATAAAATTAATTCAATAGCAGCCAGGTGAAACCTAGTTCCATTAATTAGTTGATAGCCGCTAGGGGAAGACCTAGTTGCATCAAATAGTCAATAGTGTGTGGAAGAAGGTGAAAGAGGGAATAAAACAGCAACTGGAAGCAAACACAATGCGGCCTAAACTAGACAAAGAACTATCTCACTTGCTGCCCCACAATCATTATGTGTAATGTGTGTGCATTCCGCTAGGTGGTATAGGTTCGGTTTACGGAGATAGCTGAAAACTGTCGAGGGGCCTCAAGCTCAGGCTGGCATTTACTCGGTTGACTGCAGTATAGGCTAACCACCTGTGGCTTCCTAGATATACAGGGTGTATCGGCACGTACCCGACAAACTTTAACCAGCTATTCCTTAGCACATTTGGAGTAAAAAATGTTATGGGCACTTTGCTGTCCGGTAACATTTTTTTCAATTAAAAACAAAAAATTATAAAAAAATCCACACTCCGTCACTGTCATTGGCATTGTTTCTCGTGTTCAACAGCTGTTATTAGCAAGTGTGTCAAAAAGCGTGTTCGCTCTTTCATACACACTAAATAATAATAGCTAAAAATGAGACGAATGGTGCAATGCCCTTTCGTTGTGATCGTAAAAGGGCGTTAATGTAGGTACGTACGTATATTATTCAATGAAACTCGAATAAAATATTGCCAGGTGGGTTTTCAAACTTTGACAAAGGATAAAACAGTGGTGACATGTGGTGAAAATATGAATAGTAAATTTTTTATTAAAAAAAAATGTTACCGGACAGCAAAGTGCCCATAACATTTTTTACTCAAAATGTGCTAAGGAATAGCTAGTTAAAGTTTGTCGGGTACGTGCCGATACACCTGTATACTGTTGTAATGTTAAAACTCAATAAACAAGTAATTGTATTCAAACTACGTGTATCCTTGTAACCTTAATCTTCACAAAGAAGTAAATCCCTCGCACAGAGATAAGAACATTACATTATAGAAAGGCTCAACTAAAATATCTACTTTCTAACTTTATGTTACTACGTGTGCGTATAATGCCCAATTTATGCGGACAAGTACATTGCTAAAAATCTACAAATAAATTATGACCTTTCAACTACGGATTATTGCCAAACAGAAAGTTGTCATTAATATTGCCATAAATTATTTTATAATTTCTTTCAACAGTTTGCAGAGATTTAGAGCAATATACCGACCTCCACAAATGTGGCGTAAGCCCTATAAAATATAAACGCCTTAAAAGGTGATGCTCAAAAACATATAATTATCATTCTCGTAAACTTGTAAAGTAATCAACGTAATTTAAACAATAATAAATGACAAAGTCCACAAGTAAAATGATTTAATCTTAGGTAAAGGCAGGCTCTAAAGAAAATATAAACACGGATCTCCAATATCTGAGAATCTATCACAACAATGTTATAAAATACCCAACATAAAGATCATAAACATCTTTGAAACATTAAAATGTGTTAACTTAAATAAAAGACATCTTGCATTTACAGGCCAACCATGCAAGTGATTTTTTTTCCAATAGATAAAAGTTTTAGCAATTTCAAAAATATAATATTATATAATAGGTACTACAGAGCAATCATTAAATACTATGTACAAAAATATGTCACGTACAACGTATTTTACATAATATTATGCAACTAAGATTGGATTTTCCCATTCTTATCAAGGAACATGAATCATTATCAATTTAATGTTTTAATAGATTCATTTTAGAAAATATAATAAAAACTAGGAAACAATCTGGTGCAAAGTCAAATACATACACAATATGTACTTATAGATTTTGTCAGGATTTAAAAATTATCATGTTGCTTGTTCGTCATCGATGGTGCAACATAATTTAATTACTTTAGGAAAAAACACTTTTTGCAAGTATTTTTAGGCCTGTACATATGAATATGAATAATTCTTTCGAGAAAGACATACAAAAACAATATTGTATAGTTGATTCAATCCAATATTGTATTTGTATGCCTTTCATGAAAGAATTGAGTTTTTATACGGACAAAACTATTTATTCGTATTCATACACCTTTCGTACAGTCGCAAACAAAGAATTCATCTTAATATTTTGAATCATATCTTGCAAAAAGTGTTTGTTCCTAAAATAATTAAATTAGCGCCATCTGTGTAGAAGCAGTTTGAATAATTTTTATTTAACCCTTAAATATGAATAAAACCACATTTAAATCATAAATTCTAGATTAACATTGTCCAAATTTAAATTAGTGTATGGCCTTTCTTTTTAATACAAATAAAAAAAAATGAAAAGACAACATAATTGTTGGTTTTTGCAGTGCTAAGCCGTGATGTGCGACCTACTTCTTTTTGAGCCAATTTTTCTGATGATGGACACCGCAACACAGTCAGAAATATTGGCTGAACACCTTAAAAATAAACAACCATAATATGTACTAAGAAACGTAAGTCATGTTGTAAGCTTAGACGAATTAATAGAGGTTACCGAGACAACACATATTATTTGAGTGGCCGTCCTATTCATGAGTGGTGCCACATTTTTTATTGGATTAGTATGAATATAACATGTCTTATATTTTTTTATAATGTCATTGGATGTTAAACATTATTATTCAAAACCAGGTGAAGTTTGCAATGCTGACAAATTTATGTGTCAAATAATATTGTTTTTTAGTAAAATATGGAGTTTTATTGTATTTTAAATTACGCTTAATTAATAGTAAAAAAAATGCACCAATTTTAGTATGGACAAACACTCAACGGTACAACACATTCACACAACGCACAGGGAAGGAAAATAGGGTAGAGGTTTTCAGCGCTATTTTAGGTAAAAAGTAAATAATAATACATTGACTGTTCGCTTCTTTGGAAATACATTTATAGTTCAACGGTAGAGGGCTGGCACTCACAGCGCCTTCTTTGAGTGCTATTATTAGTTTAGGGAAAAGCAATAAACATATCTTCTAGTTTGCTAACAATAGTAGTTATTATGACAAATTGAGATCAACGTCAGAGAAGATGTTTAAAGTGTTACGACCGGTAACATTTATACCATTATTGAAATTGTCGAGCCAACAGACTCTACATACAGTATAACCTCGTTAATTCGAAATCCACGGGACATCAAAAATCAAATTTCGAAGTAACAAATTCCCACGTAATTCGAAATTTTATGAAAAAAAAAGACGCTGAAAATCGATTTTCCATCCGTCGCGGTGGACCCTTTGTAATTCATATATTCGAAATAAATTCTTAAAAATAGATATATTTACGCGTAAATAGAGATTTCGCGGCCGATTTCCGTCGCCGCCGCGACCATTTGAAATTCAAATATTCTAAATATTTACGCGTAAATCAAGATTTCTGTCGCGGCCGGCACTTTATTTCGAATATCTAAATTTAAATTAGTAAAAATGCGATATATGTATTTCTGCGTAAACAGACGATTTCGGTCGCGGCCGACCCTTTAAAATCAGATATTTGATGTAAATTCGTAAAAATATGATATATTTCCGCGTAAATTGAAATTTTGCATCCGATTTACGTCACGGCGGGCCCCTTAAAATTTAGATATTCGAAATAAATTCGTAAAAAATGCATATATTTACGCATAAATCGAAAATTCGCAGCCGCGTTTCGTCGCGGCCGACCCTTTAATATCAGATATTTGGCGTAAATTCGTAAAACTACAACATATTTCCAAGTAAAAAATAATTTTCTCGGCCCTTCAAACTCGGATATTTGAAATAAATTGGAAAAAATACGACATTCCAGTGTAAATCGATTAAGATTTACAAAAAAATAATACCAATCAGGACGATGTATAACCACGTAAAAATACATTGACAATAACGCCATGGCCGTCTTTTAGATTCAGATTTACGACATGTTCGCAAAAATCAAATTTTTTCGAATTACACATACAGATTTGTGCACGGACAAAAATAAATTTCCGGGGATATTTTTTTGGCGAAAATTTCGAATTACGCGTTTTTTCGAATTATCGGGGTTCAAATTAACAGGGTTCTACCGTAGTAATATGGCATTTGAATAGAGTAGAAGAAATAATAACCAAGGTCCATAGACTTGCATAAATTAGGGAATCTGCAATTTTTTTAATCATCTATTATTACGTATTATAATTCAGTTATGATTAGTTGATTCTGGTTATTTGTTCAATACTCTATCCACCTAAATTAATGTTTGGTTATGAGTTATGAAGAAGATGTTTGTAACTAGCTTGAGAAAGAAATTAAATTTTTTTATGACAACTATAATAAACGCTTTTAAAGTATGAATACCAACATAATTAATTAATTTATTATAATGTAGCAAGTACTCTAGTCATAACTGATGAAGTGAAATTATATTATAATCAATTGAACTTTGAAATGATTTGAAATCTATTTAAAACATGCAATGATAATATGTAATATGATCAACATAAAACAATACTATCTTAAATATTCCACTTGCAGAGAACAAAGCGAATAGCTTCGTAGAAAGCAAACATTAATTTATTCATATCACTTTTGATTACATCTAGAATAACAGAATTTCTTAAAGTTAAAGGCTGCACCCGGGGTGAGACACCACCAATGAGGCGTCTCACGATGGCGGAATTAAATCAATAGTTAAAATATATAATTAGGTGACAGGACAGGGAGATGGTCGCATTACCGCTATTCTTAGACTTATTCAAACCCTACAGCTAGATCCTATCCTAGATGAATTGTGTGGCTTCTTTTGTAATCCCACTGTAAATTGATTTCAAACACTCCCGAGCAGGTGGCGGTTTGCCAAATACAAAAATACCTTTCATTATATTTGTACCAGAATGGTGATAGAATTTCAAAGGATTTATCAGCTGACCGGCGAATAACACTAATTTCTTTAGCGTGCATCAACAATCAACAAACGATCCTGTAATTTTAAATTTTCAATCAAAAATAATAAAAGGCTCGCAACTGTAACACGCAAAATACAACTGTACAAAATAGATGGTATATGACGTGACTGATAGAGAGTTAAACTTTATACCAATCATTTTTATAATTTCCACACAATAATATGGGATAAATTTATAAAGAGACAAAAATAGTCGGTGTAACTAATGAAATTTTATACTCCAATCTGCCTAAAATGTTGACATGATCTAAACCGACTAATTCCACTCACAACACATAATTTTGCATTCCTTAGCACTCCTTGACGAACATCAATTGCCAAAACTTTTTATATAAATTTTACAAATTGCCAACACTCTTATTCCTTTTACAAAGAAATGAATATTATTTATAGAATGCACTATTCCACAAACACGAAATTCACAAATAGTTTTAGGTCAACGCTGCAAGTCAATCTTCACTTCAGTAACTCGGAACTTGCGGCCGAGGGAAATCAATTATAAAGTCAAATGAGCACTGTCTTCCAGTGGGATATACCACGGGGCACCGGTGAGGCAGCTGTCCGTCAGCTCCCAGCTCCCGCCGCTCTCCGCACCACCCACCCACTCGGATATGTGATATGCGGGGAAGAGACGGAACTAAATTGTAGGAGCAATCAATGCTCTGCGTTGGAATGGAAAACAAAACCTGCACATTTTGTTTAAAATATCAACTTCTGACAGTATCTACCTGCCTCCAACAACCGAGTATGCCAATAAGTTACCAATCACATTTCCTTCATTTTAATTCAGTCCAGGAATGTGATACCCTTTTGTCTCTTACACTTTATTGAGTATCTTTTAATGCTGATAAATTTCAGTAGTCCCAGTAGAAAAACCCACTAATACCAGAGTTATTGAAATGAATCAGCTCCTTTAGATATTGGCATACTGGAGTTAGTTGATGAATGGTGCCCGTGTTGTAGTAGCCCGGCCCCTGAGAGACGCGTGGCGGGCGCGCGGCTAGCCGGGCCCGCGAGGCCGGCACGTGGCTAGCCGGGCCCGCGCGGCCGGGTGCGCGTGGTGTCTCAAAAGAAGCCGAACAGTTCCTACTCTATCTGGCGCGCGCCGGGGCCGTCGATGGGCATTGTGTGGAGAACCTCGTCCAATAGCTGCAAGGCGCGGTGCAGGTGCACCTCCACCCAGCACGGGGTCTCCTTGATAGATTGGCGCGGATAGTCGGGGCCCCAGCCCTTCACAAAGGACAGCCGCACGATGCAGAGGCGCCGGAGGTCGTCCACGCCGATGCCAGCCGCAGCTGACAGACCTGCAAATGTATTATGAACATTCTGATTTTATTTCATTTTAAAATGAAAGACAAACATTCATGGGCTATTAATAACCCGACAATATTTGAAAAACTCTTACTACCACCACACTAAGATGAAATGAGGAGAGAAAATGAACCCAAGAAGCCGGTGGGAACCCAATGATAATAACTATCGCCAAGCTAGGACCTCATGGATTGTCAAGTGGCTACGCAATGAAAGTTTGGTGTATAGCTAGAAACAAAGTCGGGACGCTGTTGATGTTGGTGACAGTTCAAGGCCCATCTGCCATGATTCTATTATGTATGTCACAGCGGACTACATTAGTAGTGTAGTTGAGAAGTGGTCGGTAACAGGTTGGCTTACACTTGGTATTGGGCAGCTGCGGGGTTATATGGCCAGCCACTGCTGCGGCCTGAGCGGCGGCCGCCACCTGAGCCGTGGCGGCCTGCGATTGCATCTGTCGGTGGCACTGACGTAGGTCAAACACCTGCAACA
Organism: Hesperophylax consimilis; assembly: GCF_061612785.1. NCBI lineage: Eukaryota > Metazoa > Arthropoda > Insecta > Trichoptera > Limnephilidae > Hesperophylax > Hesperophylax consimilis. The sequence continues at coordinate 21,024,454 of NC_142850.1, forward strand.
TTTATACATACGATTTCCTTACTATTTTATTGTATGAAGCAACATAAACTGTTAAAACATTAAACATTATTTGATGTCATGAAATTTTTTAATTTTTCTTGTGAACGCAACTCGCAGGGTAATTTTAACCATTATCGGAGTTATCATTATCGGGGAAATCGCATTCTCTCAACCTTCTCATTGGCTCGAAAATCAGGCGGGCTGCAACAAGGCCTAATGTTTTCCCTCATCTTTAATTTAGTTGAAACTAGTAATAAATAATAAGCATACTTTTTTTACATTTAACAGCTTATGCGCAGACTTTACCATCAGACTCTGTATCTGTAGAACGCCGGCCTATCGGCAAAGTAAAACCATATTTTCTTTTTGTGGGATATACTATGTGGGATTGTATCTGCGCCTGCTAAAAAATGATCCTAGCATACTAAAATAAATCATATTCGATTAGAAACAAAATAATAAACCCGATAAGAGTTCTTCCCTTTAGTTTTGTATAAAACTCATGCGTAGGAACTTTCTCGAAGCTTCTATTGTGTCTCAGTTCCATTGTTTCTCACGTTTTATTCATTGATATCTTGTAAAATATAAATCTTGTATATCTGTGTTGTTTTTTAATATACATTTAAAACTAGAATTTCATCATTTATTTTTTAATAACATTTATATATTTTTCTTATTATATTTATACATTTATTATTTATATAATTTTTCTGAATATAAGTAACTATTCTGTGAAAACTACTAGATATATACAATTTTTATAAGCACATAAATACATTATCAGGTAAGAGGGTACAAATTACAAAAACATCATTTTGCAAAAAACAAGTTGTTACGAAAATAAAATCATCTGGCGCACGGCAGGCCATGCGAAAAGTTACTATCAGCACACAATTGGCTTGGCGTTCCAAAGGTTAACTCCACACAGGAGGCTCTCAGGAAAATAATTTCCCTCAGGGCCTATGTCTTGACGTGTGCGCTGTAGAAGGAAATGAGGTTATTTGTTTCTATTATATAACACCGTTGGACAAGTGGTGGGCTCCCCTACAAAGGACCTATGTCTTCTTGGGGATGCTGTGTGGAGGAATACACATTGCATCAGTGGCCTACCTTAATGCAAGCACTGGGGTATATCTTGTGCACTGCGTCGCCGGGAGCGCGCCCAGCCTCGCGGTCTAGATAGTAGCTTTGCACAAACACCGAGTGGTCTGACAGGCAGCGCAGCCACACGTCCCCCTCGCCCCGCACATCCAGTTGCACTCCCTTGCCGATGTGGAGCCTGCAGACATAGGTTCACAAGACAAACAAACAAACATCTCCTGGTAGAAGCTGTTACACCCCTTACCAACCTCAAGTTAAAATGTAAATATTCTCATTAGCTTCCCAATGCCGTTCCGGGCAACAGCTTCCCTTCAGTGTTCTACTAACTGCTTTACAAAAAAATATACATCGTTACCCCTAAGGCTAATTTGTTCGCTTTTGAGAACAGCTCATGTATATGGTTTCATAGAAATATTTGTTTCTCCCTTACTTCTAATTTGAGAAATCTAAATTTGAAAAATCTCGGAGAATTTGAACAATTCATCAAATTTCAACGTTCATTTGCGGTTTCTGTGAAAGTCCTATTCAAATTCTGTTATTATATCATTATAGGCTAGTTGCTTGACAGAACTGAAATAAAAACAGAACTTAAAAATATCTTTCACAGAACTTGAAAATTAACTTTGAAATTTGAAGAATTGTTCAAGTTCTCCGAAACAACCCGTCCTAAGCTTTATAATCAAATCTAGAAGTTATCCACAAATAGAACCCCGTTAATTTGAACCCAGATAATTCGAAATTTTTATCAGAAAAATATCCCCAGAAATTTTTTATAATACAAAATGGTTTTCGAAATTCGAAATTTGTTAATTCGTAATTCGAAATTTATTTTTGTCCACACAAGAAATTTTTTTATTTTGTAATTCGGAAAATAAATCATAAAATTTCGAAAATCTGAATCTCCGAAAAATGTATTTTTACGTAGTACTAATTAGTTTTATTACTTTCTAAATCTCGAAAAATCTGATCGATTTACACTGGAAAGTCATATTTTTTCGAACTAACTAACCATCACGCTGTTTCCCCGCAGGGGTAGGCAGAGAGACCGCCAAACAACTCGGTCTTGGCACACACTCCTTGCCTCATTCCCATTCATACATCGTCTCATACATACTCTTCTATTGTTCTGACTCTTGACATGGCCCGACTCAAGTATCTGATTCACTTGGTCGTGCCATGTCTTCCTCGGGCGTCCCCAACTTCTGCTACCATTTACATTTGCATTGTATATTCTCCTTACACTCCTTTCTTCGCTCATTCGCTCTACATGCCCAAACCATCTAAGCGTCCCTTTCTTGATCTTACTCATTACGCTTACATCACCCTTGCACTCTTTGCGGATCTCCACATTCCTCACACGATTATACATGGTTTTACCACACATACGCCTCAGGGACCTCATTTCAACAGCATTCAATCTACTTCATAAGATTTTTTCGAATTTATTTCAAATATCCGAGTTTGAGGGCGGAAAAAATTCCCTGTTATAATATGTCGTATTTTTACGAATTTACAGCAAATATCAGATTTTAAAAAGGTCAGCCGGAAATCGGGCGCGAAATTTCGATTTCTGTGTAAATATATTGTATTTATATGAATTCATTTTGAATATCTGAATTTAAAGGGCCAGCCGCGACGTAATTAGAGGCGAAAGGGCCAACAGCAACGGAAATTGGCTGAAAAATTTCAATTAACGAGTAATTATATCGTATTTTTACAAAGTTACTTAGAATATCTGAGTTTAAAGGATCGGCTGCAACAGAAATCAGCCGCAAAATTTGGATTCAGGCAAAGACATTGTATTTTTACACATTTACTTCGAATATCTGAGTTTAAAGAGTAGGCCGCGACAGAATTTGGCCTCGAAAAATTACACGGGAATAAGTCAAAATATTACGAATTTACTACCTGAATTTGAAGGGGCAGCCGACGAACTTGATTTTATACATTTTTTTTTCTTAAAATTTCGGGGATAGTGGGAATTTGTTAATTCGAAATTTGATATTCCGTGAATTTTGAGTTAACGAGGTTCTACTGTAATATATTTGTCTAAAAAAATGTGTGTGTTTTTATTTATTTTTTCATTCATCAGTAATTTTAGTTACAAAAAAAAACTGATATGAACCATTTTTAAAACTTATTTATGTTTGCATTCAAAATTTTAATATTTCATAAATTATATTATAATAAAAATTGAAAGTGTATTTCATTACTTTTCAAGTACAGTTTTTAGTTTTCGGATCCATTTAGAAATATTCCATTCATATGTATTTTATTGCAAAGCAGAAATTCGTCGACCCTCTGACAGAATATGCTAATTAACCTGAGGGGTTAAAATAACATAATACAGATGCTGGAAAGGATAAATGGCTAAAGCACCATACTGCTAAATTATTCACTTATCCTTTCCATCATCCACATACATGTATTTATTTATCTAAATAAATTCATTCTTACAGACTCGAGTTCTTTTAATCATTTATACAATACAATCTTCCCACAGAAACTATAACAAGTCTCCAATTCAAGATTGAGAAGTGCTTACCTCGCTCTCTCGCTCTGCTCTGTTCTGTGGACGTTGCTCAAAGCTCCTAGGCAGAACCTGTTTCCTCCAGAGGGGTCAACGTAGCCGTCCACCTGGACATATTAATTCATTTAAAACACCTTTACATAATACATAACATTAGAGTTATGGGTACCGCTGTCCTGGAACGAACCTGAACGGAGAATTCATCTGCCCACCGGCTGAGTGTTGGGCCAGATCGGTAGAGGCTGGTTGAGAGAGACTCTTTGATCTTTCCAGCCGGACTCTCTCAACCCATCGCCTAGCACCGCAGTGGGAGACACTTACCCCCAGATACCTTTCTACCCCACATACCTTTTTCTTTACCATTACTTCATATCATTTAAAACACCTTTACATAATACATAACATTAGAGTTATGGGTACCGCTGTCCTGGAACGAACCTGAACCACCGGGAACGGAGAATTCATCTGCCCACCGGCTGAGTGTTGGGCCAGATCGGTAGAGGCTGGTTGAGAGAGACTCTTTGATCTTTCCAGCCGGACTCTCTCAACCCATCGCCTAGCACCGCAGTGGGAGACACTTACCCCCAGATACCTTTCTACCCCACATACCTTTTTCCTTACCATTACTTCATATCATTTAAAAGACCCTCCACACAGCATCTCCACAGATGACATAGTGTGGAGTTAATGCAATTTGTTTTTTTTAAATAGACCATCATCCAATTATTATTATCGAAAAATGTATCGATTGTTAAAATAAAATATTTGTATTTTATCCTTTCTCCTTACAAAATATTCCTAGTGAGACAAGGACAAATGTGAGAAATGTTTAAACCTAACATATACAGTGTCCGGAAACCCGAATAGACAAAAGAAATAAGTGAGATGCACCATGAACCAGCATTAGTATGAAACCGCATGCAAAAAAGTGTCACCAACATCATTTACCAATGCTACTGCAAATTGTATCTACGCACAACGGTGCATCACTAACATTGGTCCGCGTAGTTTTCATATCTCCTTTTTTTTATATTTTCTAGTGAAAAAATGTAATGAAAACTTATTTATTCCTTTCTCCATAATTTGAAATGATGGCCTAGGACACCTTTGAAACCAAAAGCCATGAATGATGAAAAAAAAAAAAATTATTTTGTAATAGACTGAAGTCATTCTCACCGTGACATTGGGCCGGCTGGACGGAACCTTGAAAGTCTCGCCCACCTGCGTATCCAGCTCGAAGTAGGCCACGGAGCACCAGTATTCGGGGGCGGGCTGCGCCGATAGTAGGCCCCCGGCACCCCCCTCGCCCTGCACGCCCCCGTGGGGCCCTGGGCATGAACAAGAAAAATGTCACGTTTGCATGTATTTTGTTAGGAAACCGGACAAAACAGAACAAAAATTAAAAATCCTTTTTTTTTTCGCCGCCTCCGGTAATCATTTATTGTATGACTAACACTGCTGATCACCCCAAGTGGTTTGGTGACTTAGCAGAAGAGGGGTGACCGGGTTCATGGGGTGAGGTTTGCATACGTCTTGCCGGCGGATGCATCTGCCCACCGACTGCGTGGCGGGCCGGATCGGAAATCGGGAGGCTGGTAGAGGGAAACTCGACTTCTCCAACAGGACTATCTCAACTCATCGCCTTGCATCAAATAAATATGAATAAACTCACAGTAGGAATGATGGTGCTGCCTGTTCTCCTGCGAGGGGGGTGCGCTCTGCGTGTATGTCAGCGTGGACGAGCCCGTCCAGGTGGCGTGGGGGGTGCTGGGGAGGGGGACCGAGGGGACAGGGGGGACCGAGGGGGGCGCTGAGGGGGGCGCGGGGGCCGAGGGAGGGGCAGCGGCCACGTAGCCGTTGGGGGGCAGGTGGCGAGGGGACACGGGCGACGTGCTGGAGGCGCCTGGAATCATCATCAAACAAAGATCAGATATAGAATAAAAACAAAACTAGCTAACAACCATCACAGCGTTTCCAGGCAGGGGTAAGCAGAGAGGATAGACCGGCACACACTCCTTGCTTCTTTCACATTCGTATTTCGTCTATATATCTACATTCATATAATATACAGGAAAATGTAAAAGTAATAAATATTAAATTTATCCAATAAACTGCGTTTCAACAAAATATCAATGCTTAGGTAAATTATGAATCGATGACTAAATAGTGAAATTTGGTGTGCAGCTCGGAATATGATCAAAAAGGCTTGAAAATCAACATCACAATAGACAGATGTGCCAAAACACGCAAATTAGTTCACTTGGATGGGAATCTAACCCATAATCTCCAAAGACACCAAGAGAGCTCATCTTTGACTAAATTCACATTGTTATAGTTGGACCAAAGACAAAAGACAGATAATAAATCTCACACTTTCTGTGCATAGCAAGAGACATGCTACTATTGCTTGTGGTCTAGCTATAGAGACATGCTACTATTGCTTGTGGTCTAGCTATAGAGACATGCTACTATTGCTTGTGGTCTAGCTATAGAGACATGCTACTATTGCTTGTGGTCTAGCTATAGAGACATGTTACTATTGCTTGTGGTCTAGCTATAGAGACATGCTACTATTGCTTGTGGTCTAGCTATAGAGACATGCTACTATTGCTTGTGGTCTAGCTATAGAGACATGTTACTATTGCTTGTGGTCTAGCTATAGAGACATGCTACTATTGCTTGTGGTCTAGCTATAAAGACATGCTACTATTGCCTGTGGTCTAGCTATAAAGATGGCAATACTAACCCAAAGGTTGGGAGATCTGCCCGTCGGAAGAGGAGTGGTCGGGCTGGAAGAAACCAGAGTTGGAGCCCGAATCCATGAGCGCCCCGGACATGCCCAGGCCATGCTGATTGATGCCCGCTGGAACAGTCAATAAGACCCTCATGACTGTTAATTTTCAATAAACTAGTCATTACAATATTACTTCTCAACCTTCCTCCTTCTCCTTCCCTTCCCTACCTTCAGCCTTACAACATACCACAATAAGGAAGTTGAGTAAAAAATATTTCGACTTATAAAAAATATGTTCATGTAGATCAAAAAATATCGATTCTAAATATATAAATATATTTCTATATTATTATTCTTAGAATTAGTTAAACGTTCTTGAAAAAGCATTCAATAGCAATAGACTGTATACGCTCCACGATTGGTCGAAAGAATTCTGACGTCACATGTGTCGTGACTTGTACGTACAACGGATCACCTATGGTGCATCTCTTTCTATTACATGAGAGATGGTCGGTTTAGATGAGAGAGGTGTATAGGCCAAAGGTTTATTTGGGTTTGTCAAATATATGTACGTATTTGTTGTTATTATTATATGAAATGGATTTCTAAAGATACATATTCGTATAGTGCTTTATAATAATATGTTGTTTATTGCATAACTTAGAAGTTTTTATTATTATACATGTCACATAGCATGTGATACACTTCAGGCCGCCGGCCGCCTAGAAAAGTCTCACAGTGAACTGGGCTGTAAACCGTTATTTTACTTTTGGTCTTTACTTTTCTGCGCGGTGGTCCTGAATTCGCGCGGGGCAAGTCAACAAATAGCGAGGCAATACCGTACCGGGCGGGAAAAGCAAATATTCTAACTTAAAATATTAATTTAACTATGAAATCTTAATCAATTTTCTTTTTTTTTAATAACATCAATTCTAATAGACGGTTAACATTGGTAAAAAAATTACTGGAATTCCTTGTTGAAGAATTACAAATTTTTCCATACAAAATGCTTATGCGACGTGGTTTTCACAGTTCGAATGACGTCACACCACACCCCGCCTCTTACCGCTCGGATTCCGCTCGTTTTGGCGGGCTTAATAAAATTTAAACTTTGAGAATTAATTTAATTATGAAAACAAACTTTAAAAAAAAAAAAAAAATACCAGTATTTAAGTTTGAATGCGAACATTGATAAAAAAAAATAAAAAAAAAACGACTCAACTTCCTTATTGGGAATGCCACAGTCAATTCTATCACTTCAGTGACAGATCCTTTACAGAGAAATGATATTCGCGCAACCTTGGAATAATGGTGGACGGTAAATTGGGTTATGAGGAACATGTTAAAAAGAGGTCACGGTGGTGCTATTCCAAGCTTTGTTTATTACGTGAGATTATTATTAAAGTCTTATTCTCTCAATATTGGACTATGGAGACACAGTGTATTCTCTTTGTGTCGGATAATGCTGTAATGTCCTGAGACGCGACCATGACTCTAACCTCCATCAGCACAGGATACTAAATATGTATGTTGAACAGCAGCACCCTTGAGGTGATTTTACACAAAAACAGCGCTATATAAATCAGCCAAGTATTATGTATAAGTAAGTTACATGGAATATGTTAAATGTACAGTTTGAGGAGTTCAAGGTTCCTGCCAATCCGTTAGTCTCATATACACAGTACATGCCAAAGAGACCATTTACTTGTTCTCCCCAAAATAAAACTGCTGTATTTGGGGGTAGTTACACTTATTCAACATCAAAACTTTGGAATGAAATACTCTCTTTCGAATATCGACATCGTTGCAGTGCTTCAAGAAGCTCTGCAATGAATGGTTGCTGAATGCAGTCAACCAAGCACATAATAATTGGTAATGAAAGGGATACCTACTTGTGTTTGTGATTACAGTATTTAATTAGAATTAGAATTTTATTTCTGGTTATTTAATTTAATTCTAATTTTATTTTAATAATTTATTACGTATTTTAGAGGCACTGCAGAAAATCAGCTGCATTCCGGGAAAAATCTGGAATGTACAGGTGAGCAGTGACCCTTTTGTCAACATAATAACATAATTTAAAAAATATTAAGTATTAATATGTAACAATCTATTGTGAAATAAATATTATTATTCCGTGCTCTCCCATTCCTCAGTTAGGACATGACACATCCTTCTAGCACGGAATGTCATTTCTTCGTAATTTGCGCGTGGCGACGGCATATCCCTAATTGATCGGACCCACTCTCCTGTCGTAGGGAGAGGAAGATTATACCATAGTGTGACACCACAACTATAATCTGTATAGGCCATGCCCAAAAAAGCATTTTTAATATTTTTTTAAAGTTAAAAGAAATATGTATACACTTTCGATTTCACTATCTTAACTTAAAAATAAGCATTAAAAAAAAAAACAAATATTGTTTACCACCTAACTTTAAAAATTACCTTTTAATTTCGCTTACTGATCTTAAGAGCATACAGTTTTTTTTTAACACGTTGAACGCCATTGTGGAAATGAAGAAACATTACCATTTTAAATATGAAAAAAAAAATACTCATCGGTGGCATCGGTGACCATCAAAATGTATTCCTTTTTTTTTGACCAAAATTTTCCAAGAAAATCAACTGCCGTCAACGGTGACCGTCATGGCGCTGTGGGAGAAAAATGACGATATTCGTTATGAGGTCACCGGTAATCTACATGGCGTTCAACGTGTTAAATATATTCATTATATTTACTGTTGTCAAGCTATCGGGAAGGAGATTGTATGTGTGTACACCCTTATGGTCTATGTTTCTTTTACCGCTTTCAGTCTTTACTGAATTTGTGAACAGTTTATTATTTTATCTTTTGTAGTGTTCATGAACTTGTGATTTTTTCATAAATGTTGTATTAACATATAATGATTAACACCTGAACTTAAGGAAAAGTAACATTCAATGAAACGTGGGGTTAGGTTGGGTTGTTAGATGGACGACACCATAGAAAATATTAAAACACCCAACAAATACACTACCATTGGGTGGTATCACTGCTACTTATCAAGTTTATCATATGTACAGACTTAATTCCAGCGCCCTTGAGGTGATTTTTAACAAAAACGGCGCTATATAAATTGCCCAATTATTATTATTATTATTAAGGTGAAATATCACCAAATTTCAATATGTACCTACAGTGAAGCCTCTTATAAGTAGAGATGGCAAAATTTCGTTTTAACTAAAAACGCGAAAAAATATTTATGGTTCGAAAATAGGGCATTTATGAGTTTTCTTTGCGTTTCAAGGCATTTGAAAGTGTTTCCAGTGATTTCTATTTCGCGAATTAACGCGAAAAACGTGATTTTGGCCGTATTTCAGCTAAATTATTCTATTTAGCGAAATAGGTGCGAATTTCCCGAAAATACCGGGTATTAAAATAATATGTGAGAATTTATCTTCTTTATTTCATTTTTGGAAGCCTTTCCTACGATTTTTTATAATTTTTTTACTATTTTATTTGTAAATATTTAATATTTTTGTAGGCTAAAATTGCTTTTTGACATTACACAAATTGTGCGAAATAAATTACGCCTATTGATGTTAATCGCAATCTGCATTTGTTGTGTTTGTGTTCGACCCGTACTTAGAGTTTCCTTCCTTATTAATTTAATATTCAAATTAGGGTCAATCCGCACCAAATCATCCAGAAAATTTTGGATTTGTCACCCACCATCTCAGATTTTGATGAAACTTTAAATTTTTAATCCTTCCATATAGATAAGAAAATATACCAAATTTTACCTTCCTACCTCAACTGGTTTTTTTTTTATGGGCAGTTGAAGTTTGGGCAAAATAAGCGTTTTTACATATTCCGAGCACTCCGGAAGAGCTTGTACCTTCAATGAAAAAAAATTGTATCTTTGTCATTTATAGTGCAAATGCAATGAAAATTTTCAATATTATCAAGAAAACTATGCTGATTGCAGAAAAAAATAAATAAACCCTTTACATTTATCTACTTGACTTTAAAAAATTACCAAAAGTAATTTTTTAAGTAATTTTTGGGACGGAAAAGGTACTTTACAAAAAAGCAATATCTCGGGAAGGTACAGTGTTAATGAAGTAATTTTTTTTTTATTCATATCTACAAATAGCATAGAATCACATACAAAAATAAAATTCATGGCATTTTACTTGCTTCAATAAATAAAATCCATTTTAAACTTTTTTCAAACTTTTTGTAATTTTTTTTTTATTCTTATCTACAATAAACATAGTACAACCTAAAAAAATAAAACTCCTGGTATTTTGTGTGCTTCACAGTGTAGAAACGTTTTTAAAATGAGAAATCTTAATCATACAGAATTGTTCCAAGTTTTTTAAAATCTAGATACTGTATTTGCAAATAAAAAAAGTCAAACTTATTCGGTCCTTTACAACATGCTGGTAAGCTTGCAATGTAAGCTTAAGGCACCAACAAAATAATGTACCTTGTTCCTTACCCTGAATGCATACACCATAGCAATATTTTATAACAAGATCAACTTTTTAACTCTTTTCAATACAAAGTTAACTCTTTAAAAAACAAATACAATAAAAATAAAACAGGCAATGTAGGATTAGGTTAAATGAAAGTACATTACAATAATATTGTTTACAAATAAATGTTCAAGTTCATTTTTTACTTTTATTCTTGATCTGACCCATAAGATGGTTGAACTTTTGATCAGCATGATGAACGTCTTTTTCAAGAAAGTAGTAAGCTCTTCCTGAACCTTTTGTTGTGGGAGGGTCAACGATATTAAAAATATTTTGTAGTGGAACAAAACAAATATCTTCTTTTTGATGTGGCCAGTAAAAGGATGGAGCTGGGCCAAAAGGATGCATAAACTTGATTGATACATCACACTCGTCTTCATCTTTGGAAACCACAAGTCCAAAAAACCAATGGTTGTCATATACGCAAGCTACATAAGAGTTTGTACAAATTTGTACCATACTTAGTTGCTCAGAGCGATTTCGTTCCCCACTGAAGTTAAAAATCAAAGCATAATCTGAATCTGAACTTATCCTTTTTGTGCCAACTTCATTTTCAGACAGAGGAACAAAGCAGTGGAAACCTCGAGTGCCTGGTATTGTTTTAGCTTGTGAAAAACGCTGCTGTAATTGTTGCCTGCAAGTGAATAAGCTTTCTTTTCTCAGCAAGTAAAAATATATATTTTCTACTCTCGACTGACAAAACTTAAAAGTTTTGTCTACAGTTGTGATAGTGTTGCCAGGGCCAAGTTGCAAACTTTCTCTAGTTAGAAGACGTTTTACTGTTCCACCTATTCCATCACAGGGAGATTTCCCATGACTCGTAGCAAAAAACGACCAACATGCTTTCAAGTTGAAGTCTTTTTGATGGTGACACAGATTTAAAAAGTTTTTGCAGTTTTTATATTGCGCTGCGCAACCATCAGTAAAATAATGAACACTTTGAATTTGGGGAAATTTTTGATTTAAAAATTGAGCAACAATTTTTTGAGTTTCGTAAACGAAACTTACATCATGTTCCAAGTCATCTGAAATTACACACAAGCTTGACACTGTGAGATCTTTGCCAGGCTCTTCACAAGTGTAAATTACCACTGGGTGGAGTGAACAACTGTCTTGCGTCCAGTGGTAACCCTGGACTTCATTCTGGATAACATAGGAGAAGTTTTCACTGAAGTCTAATAACACAACAGCTTCATTTATCTGAAGCTGTGCTTTTAGGGACTCTTTGAGATATTTTGATTGAGACTTTGTTATAAAAGAATGAGGAAGAAGTTTTACAAGACTCTTCACAAGATGTTCTACATATTCATGAAAGGGAACTGTAACTGAAACCTGCTGTGTTCTATCAGTAGTTACCCATGCACTGTATGTAATTTCATCTTCTTGGTCCCATTCTTCAAATTTTTCTAACAAATGTTTCTTAAGATTTTCACTAGATGTTGAACACTTATCGCAATGTCGAAGCATACAGTCTCTTCACCGTCACAAGCATTAAGAAGCAACACTACATTTTGATGAATTGCACAAACGCAGACAGAATGAGAGCCTGGAGAACCTACTGGCACACACCATTTGGGACGCAACCAACAAAATTTCGAAATCCCAATTTTTGAAGCAGGGTATTCAAACTTGAAGGTAGCATAAAGTTCATTCAGGTTACAAAGCAATAGTCTTTTTTGTTCATAAACATTTTTGGTTATGCTAACTTTATCTTTTTTCCCTGGCATAACACGAGAAAATTCATCGTTTTGGTAGAAATTTTTAACCAAAGTAACTGTTCCTTGGTCTAATGGTTTTCCTTTTTTTGGATCAGGTAAAGCAATGATACCATTTTCATTTAGTAGCTCTCGTGCTTTACGAACTGAGTATTCACCAACACTGAATTCTTCAGCAACCTTTTTTCTACTCCACGAAGTTGGAGCGAGAGTTAGAAGCTGAATTCTCTCACGGCGTGTAACTTGTGTTTCCAATTTTTTTTTAACCAACTCAACAAGCCTGTCCATGTCATTAGCTTTTTCTTGAATACATCTTGGTATTTTTGCATCACATTTTACTGGGGAAAATTCTTTTTCTAAAACTTTACTTACTTTTTTCTTTAAGGTTGAACAAGCAGAATCTAACTTCCGTTTAGCGTAACTAGACTTACTGTGGGGTGGTATTGCATGTAGTTTAAATGGAGATTCTCCAATGTCAGTTAAAGAAGTGTTGATTTCTTGTAAAAAAATTTCTTTGTTTAAAACATTTTCAACTTCACTTATGTCTTCTTGAAAAGTGTTAAGCTCTTCAATTTCATTGTTAAGGTTTTGGCTCTTACTAATTTTTGCTCTGCATGCATTACAAATTTTTTGTCCAGGGATTGCTTTATTAGTTACTTTTAGAATGGTATTAATGTTCTCTGAAAATTCCAAGGATACTGTTCTTAAAGTTTTTGTAATTTTCCTTTTGTGGCTTTGGAACGGGTCAAAACAAGCTTTTTGAAATGTTTCATATTTATTTAAGTTAAATATTCTGTGGTGCTCACAAATGTTGAAAACCAAGTCTGTAGATACAAAACTTCTTTGTTGAATAAGCTTTTTTTCAAATTCACTTAACAAATCCACACTCGTTAATTTCTCTGACTTAGTATAACTTTTTTTGTGACATTCAGTACCATTATGTTGTCCCACACTACATTTAACTAAACTTGTTTCGATTAGAGACATTTTAACAACGTACACCATAACATGAAACAACTACTGTATTTATATAGATGATCACTGCTTTGAAGCTGACTCAGAACTAAGCATGTCAGAGGAAACAAAGCATGTAGTATCCTGCAAACTTAGTGATGAGGCAGATAGTAATTTTCATGTTCTGTCTTGTTCTTGTTGCAGATACATCATTTCCATGTAGTGACTTGTCTCTAGGACTGTTTCTTTGATATTAGTCCATTCATTCAACCTATATTACTAGCTATATACCTAAACTATAACTTGCCCAATTACAAACTAAAAATAGATATAAAAAAAAAAACAAAAAGTTTGAAAAAAGTTTAAAATGGATTTTATTTATTTTTGTATCTAGATTTAAAAAAACCTAGAACAATTCTGTATGATAAAGATTTCTTATTTTAAAAACGTTTCTACACTGTGAAGCACACAAAATACCAGGAGTTTTATTTTTTTAGGTTGTACTATGTTTATTGTAGATAAGAATAAAAAAAAAATTACAAAAAGTTTGAAAAAAGTTTAAAATGGATTTTATTTATTGAAGCAAGTAAAATGCCATGAATTTTATTTTTGTATGTGATTCTATGCTATTTGTAGATATGAATAAAAAAAAAATTACTTCATTAACACTGTACCTTCCCGAGATATTGCTTTTTTGTAAAGTACCTTTTCCGTCCCAAAAATTACTTTTGGTAATTTTTTAAAGTCAAGTAGATAAATGTAAAGGGTTTATTTATTTTTTTCTGCAATCAGCATAGTTTTCTTGATAATATTGAAAATTTTCATTGCATTTGCACTATAAATGACAAAGATACAATTTTTTTTCATTGAAGGTACAAGCTCTTCCGGAGTGCTCGGAATATGTAAAAACGCTTATTTTGCCCAAACTTCAACTGCCCATAAAAAAAAAACGAGTTGAGGTAGGAAGGTAAAATTTGGTATATTTTCTTATCTATATGGAAGGATTAAAAATTTAAAGTTTCATCAAAATCTGAGATGGTGGGTGACATGGCCTGGATGATTTGGTGCGGATTGACCCATAATTAATTATTTATAATCTTTCACATGAAAATACTTGCAAATGAAGGTTAAAGATATATTTTACCAAAAATAATTAAAATATGCGCTAAAAAAATTCAGGAAATACATTTTTTTCTATTTTGCTACAAAACGCTAAATTATGCCTCAAAATGCTATAAAACGCTAAATTTCCAATTATTAATGCTAAAAAATCTGAAAATTAATGCTAAATTTTGCCATCTCTACTTATAAGGTTCCCACCTAACAAGTTTTAATGCTTAAGAATTTAATTTTTTTCTGTCCCTTAAAGAATGAAATTAAAAAATTACCAATTAAACCCACATATTGGGTGTATAAGGATGTACTCGACAATCGACCACCACAACACGGGCATGTGCCTAGTATGGTGCTCAAAAAGTTTATTCCTGAGTTTATTTGGAGTAAAAAATGTAGGTGGTAATTGGAAGGCCACTGATCATTGTTTAGGTAGCGGTTTAAATGCCGTCAGAACCCGCCGACCAATCACAGAGCGTTTAAGTGTCTCACGGTTTTAATTGTTTTTAAATGACGATTTATTAATTCTATGCTTAATTACATATAAAAAAACTATCAGAGTTTGTTGACCTTTATGGATATATGTTAAGAGATAATATTCTCTCAACTTTTTTATTCCAACTTCGAAAACGACATTTAAAATAACATTCTGTTAAAATATTGTAATAAAGGTAATAAAGTTTATCACTTTATTAGAAAAAGTTGTAATTTTGAAAACGACACTTAAATTCAAAGCAAATCAGAGTTCAAGAGTTCATTGAACCACTGAGTTACAGACAGACACACACAACCGAAATTAGTATATTTGATAACAAAATTTGGTTCGATGAACTCAAATGTGGAATATTCAGACAAGCACTTAAGTACCTATCTATACAATATAACATTTTAACAGCAAATTATTTTAATTGAGCCATTTTTAAAAATGGAACTGATTTGTCAAGAAGATTATCAATTTATATTTCAGATTATCCAGTCATTTTTCACAGGTTTGATCTAGTTACTAATACAAAATAACATATCCCTAACACCTGGGGTAGGGTTGGGTTGTGTGGGGTTAGTGGTTACTATTAGTTGGACATAAATAATACAGGCGAAGGTAATATAGGTATATACATATTTAAGACAGATGGGTTACATTAGGTTGAGTTAATGTTAATCGGATGACTTTGTTAAAAAGAACAAAAGTTTAAAAATACTGATTAAAAATAAAAAATAAAAAACTGAAAAAAGATTAAATAATAAAAAATAATAATAATAATCTCACGATGCTGTATCCTGGTGGGCAGCCAGGTGGCGCGTCCCTCGGGGGCCTCCTGCTTGGGTACCAGCATGGGCGGGGGCACCTGCCCCTGGCCTTGGTGAGGGGACTGGTGGGGCGGGTGTGGGGACTGATGGGGCAAGTGGGGGGACTGGTGGGGCTGGTGGGGGGACTGGTGGGGCTGGTGGGGGGACTGGTGCGGGGGGTGCTGCGGTTGTGGGGGCCGCGGGGAGGGAGGGAAGGAGGCGGAGGACAGGGGGGCGGAGGGAGGTGTGGCCGGCTCCATGGGGCGCAGCATGCCTAATCGTTAATAATGGTAAATAATAGTAAATTATAAAGAAATAAAAATAAAAACTATAAAATGTCTTCAAAAATAATAAAACATAATTCCTTGTTACCTGTTAACCTTTAGAAGAGGTTGTATCTGTAAAATAATATGGATAAAGGAGTATGTATGTACATACTTCGTATGGCGGTGTTTGTAGGAATCCTCCTATTAATAATAACTAGGTGTATCCCGCCACGCATTGCTGTGGTTTAGTCTGTCTGTGCAATAGAGAAACAATAGCGCATATTGCTTTTACGTCCAACAGATGGCGCTATTTTTGAAAAAAAATCAAGTTTTTACCTGTCACAGGTGACATCTCTATCATGTAGGTATATAAAAAGAAATACGTATTCCAAAGCTACGTTGTGTCGATTTCAGAGCCATCGGTGACAAACTTTCGGAGATTTAAGATTTTGAACAAACAAACATTTACATTTTTATTTATAACATATGTAATTTTTTTAACATAGTTTGATTTTTTCTAATACATAATATGAATACAATTTAAAAAGATGGGAATTTTTTAATTAAAATAATCTCAATTCTTTATCACACTGTCTCCTCTCAAAAACTCACTCTCTTGGAGGTTTTACATAGTTGAGTATAGTATCCACAATGGAAGACAACACTGCTGTAATAGAAATAAAACTTAAAGAAATTCAAAAAATTAATTTTGAATAACCACCAGAATTTGAATTGTCGAGAAAAATTACGAAAATGATGGCATTTTTATGTGGACAAGTAAACGTTTTATAATGATTACTTTTGCCGCCATAAAGATATATTTGTGCGGAGGGTTTTGGTGGCGTCACACAATGTGTGTGACACACATCCATATTCTATATCGTATTGTGAAAATACCCTATGCACAATTAAATACGAGTTTCATTTTTTTCTTTATACTAATTATTTGAAAAAGTCAAGTATGACATTTTATATTTAATTAAGTAATAACACGATTTTTTCATTTTTTAATCAGTTGAAAAATATCTGTGTCAGGGGACAAGTTATTTAAAAGCAGAATCCTTTTTTTAATTTATATTTTTTCATCTAATGTTAATGGCAATATCGACGGAATGAATAGTAATAAATTTAGTATTTCCTGTGGGGAAGATTTAACCCGGACATTAAATCGAAAAATAAAATTCCTCAACCCACCCGTAACCCCTCAGGCTATTTGGTTCTCTTTTAGGAACAGCTCTCATAGAAAGCTCTCATAGGTCTCGTAGAAATCATTGTGTCTCCCTTGTGAGCAATACGATCTAAATGGTATTAGAAAAAGAAAATACCACGCTTTATATTCAAATCTAGAAGTTAACCACAGAAGAATTAAAACATACAACTCTATGAAACCAAAGGTTCCGACAGCAAATTTAGAAAAAATTATGAAACTTTGTGAATTTATTTGTTATTATTTATGAAACCACAAAAAAAGTGAGGCGACAATAATGTTTACAGTTAGTACAAATGTGAGGTGAGATTTTAAAAACTTTTTCATGTTTGCATTAAAAATTTGAATATTTCGAAAGTAAATAGGTTTATCTCTAAATAGTGTAAAATAAAGTCTCTACCCCAGACTGTTTGTGAGTTCTTCTAAACTACCGATTTTGATAGGGTTTTCATTATCATGTAGAGAATTTCTTCCGAAAAGTTCATATATAATACAGGCATTTTATATTTATAGTTTGTAGAAAAAAGTCGAGCATTTTAGATTTCGGATACATACAGAAATATTCCATTTATTTTGATTTTATTGCAAAGCGGAAATGCACTTAAATTCTGATGCCTGATGAGGGGTTGAGCAGTTCGGACTCTTGTTCGGTATTAAAAGAAAAGCGAAATATTCAGGTCCCAATTAAGTATACAAACTTTTTTTAATTGACTTGTCACAAGCGTTAGAACATCTGTAAAACCTTTGTTTTATGTTTATTATGAAATTTATTTAGTTAAAATTTTTTAAATCTTTTATCCCCCAAGACAAAATCCTGGATGCTCCACTGTCTACTGTAATAACATATTTAGTATTTATTTACCCTGCCCCTGCTGTAGGTGAAGGTATCCCTGGTGATGGTGCAGTGGCGAGGCGGCGTGGTGCTGGATGGTCTGCTGCACCACCATCTGCTCCGCCGTATCCACGTCCATGCTGCCCCCGCCGCCGGCCCCCACACTGCCCGGACCTACCGCCCCCGCACTGTACTCGTCCTTCACCAGGCGGCTGGGGCCCGACTGCAGCGTGAGGCCTGATAGGTCTGGAAGAAGAAGGTGCGTTATTAAGTCATTTAGTTAGGAGATTATATACTACCACAGTGAATCTTGTGTTAGTGTTCCTAGTATAAGACAGAACGTTAACATCCGGTGTGACGGTGTTGCCAATGTGGCAATGGCATTCAGCATTATTGACTTTTACAATAGAGTAATTTTTTTAAATTGTCAAAAATAAAATAAACACACAAATAATGTTGTATATTTAAGTGTGAATGGATAATAATAATATTTGGCTAATTTATATAGCGTTGTTTTCATGAAAAATCACCTCACGGGCGTTGTGTGTTGTTAAATGTAGTATATAGGTCTCACCAATACCAGGAGAGACAACCCTCTCGTAGTGGTAGGGGTTGACGCACACACTGTCGCACTTGAGGTCGAACGCAAACTGGCAATACTTGACGTGCTTCAGCTCGTTTTTGTGCAAATCTGGCCAGCGCCATATCCGGGCATAGATCACGTGCGGAAAACCCTTTCTCCCCGCAACCTGAAACGGCACATGTTACACTTTAATACATACACTAACATCTCTTGCAATGCAACTGGAAGGCACACATAGTCACCAATCTTATATGTGTTTGCCTACACTGGCCTAAGTCATAGAAAGAATTTCCTTTCAAAATTTTCTTACGTTGTATTAGGCACACATTATAAATTTATAGATAATAGAATCCAAAAAAACTCACTAGCCATCACGCCGTTTCTACGCAGGTGTAAGCAGAGAGGACGGACTGCCAAACAACTCAGTCTTGGCACACACTTCTTACCTCATTACTCTTCTATTATTCTGACTCTTGACATGGCCCGACTCAATTATCTGGTTCACTTGACCATACCATGTCATTCCCAAACCATCTGAGCGTACGTTTCTTAATTTTACTCACTACGCTTACATCAGCCTTGCATTCTGTACGCATCTTCACACTTCTCACACAATCATATACGGTTTTACCATGTACACCTCAGATCTCATTTCTACGACATTCAGTCTAATTTCAAATAGGGTTAGGTAAAATGCTAAACTTCAATATTTTGAGGCTGTAATTCCAGAAAGACCGAGTAACCAATGACACCCACCTGAAGCCGCCCATCTAAAGTCCTCTGGATGGTGACACATTTGCTGGGGTGAGCTCCATTGGTGGTTATGGCCGTGATCAGCGAGTCCAGTTCATCCCGCTTCTCCTTCAACTTCTTCACCAGCGACTCGATTGCTCTCTTGGCGAAACCCTCGCTCTCCCCGCCTTGGCGGTGGCACATCAGCGAGTGGACGATGCTGAGGCAGGCGTCAGCTGACGTGGGAGCATTATTCGTCATAGCCGTCATCTCGCGAACTACATCATAATAAAGCACATTTTAAACTATCTAAAACTGTCCATACTAACAAAAATTGTATGTAATATTGCACATTGCGAAGTATTTCTCGTCAAACGTCTAACAAAGAGATCCGTATTCGTAAGTGACAGATCGAATTAAATTTGCCCGTGCGGGAAGGTTAAAATGATAAATACCTTCTTGTGGGGGTACTCCTGACGCGAAGAGGTGGCCCCCGCCGGATAATCCTACCATTCTACTCTCCCAATCTATCCCTGCTGTCGTTGTTCAGCTCTTGAAGTATTATGCACAAAATATCAATCATTTATTTGCGGTGGCATTTTTTATCAAAAAATCCCGAAAAGACCAATCAGAGGCCGGAAATTTAGTTTATAACTTAAGTTTTTATGTAATCTATTCATATAAAAGCAACGGTGAGCAGATATTGGATTTAAACTTAAAATAAATATATATTTAAGAACAGAAACAACGCTCTCAAGGAAAATGGCAAAGAGCATAAACAATGTACATAAAGTAGGCAGAGAGAACACAGAAATACAATCGCAGTCATAGACAATACGTACTCGAACACAGTGTTGCCAACGAAGGCGATTTATCGCCATTTAGGTTACTCAGAACGAGAATCGGCGACGTAAAAATCTAAAAGGCGACTGGTCGCCGATTAGGCTACCTCAAAATTTGGAAAAATGTGAGGAATTTTTCGAAATGGAATTCCGTAGCCACCCCCCCCCCCCCATGGATTTCGAATAATAAAAGGGGGAATCAAGCTCACGTAGAATATTTGTGGGGAATATGTGGGCAGAATTAATGCAACTGAAATTCGGCTACATTAGGCTACTAAATGTTTGAAAAACGGCGACATTAGGCCAAGATCCGTTGGCAACACTGCTCGAACACATTGAGATATTTCCAATAGAAGGACAAATAATTAGATCGATTTTTCCTCATGCTACTATTGCGAGTCATAATAGGATGATGGCCAATAATTATTATCATTTCGCTGTCACAGTTCAATATTATTTAATTATGATTCCTATCGAAAAATAAAGCACAACAAATTAAAACCCCTACTTATTTGGTTGGTTTAACCGTAGTATTTGGGGAACACAGTCAGCATGCCTACTTTATCAAAAAAACTTTTTTTTTCTCTCTAGTAGCTTCGTTAACTAAACATGAAAATAAAAAGACAAACGTGGGCAAACAAAATGGCTCGTGGAACGAAAAATTAATTCAGTCGTAAGATGCTACTTATTGCTAAGATGAAAAAATGCTTTTTACGATTTCATTCGTTGCATCCCTTTGAATAAATTTGAACTGCTCCAAAAGGATCACAAGAGCTTTGTTCCTGGTATCAAGTAAGCAAGTTCAGTAAGCAATCCTCATATAATTATTTTTTAAATCCGTCTAAACAGGGCGATCATTAGTAATGCTCATATATTTTTATTAATTAAATGCACGCTCACAAACAAGTACACACGACGGCTCCCTAGGCATTCTGAATAAAGTTGTTTTAACCGCTCAACCATGCTACACATGATTCAACTTGGTTGACGGTTGGGTGGTTGGATGGTGATTGAATGTTCTGGCGGAATAACCGTTCAACTTGATAGCCACGTCCCCTTATCGCATACAACGCATCTCAATACGATTCAACATTACGTTCAACTCAACCACATGGATTCAACCGTCAACCAAATTGAATCGTCCGTAGATCCGCAATTCTCATACCACTTCTGCAAGACACTTTCAACTAAATTTGTAGATAAGCGAAAAAGTTCCGAATTTTGCTGTTATATTTTAAAGTTAATGTTAAAAACACAAAATATTTATTTTCTACTACATAACGTGTACTAAAAAATTAGTAATTTTTTCACAATTTAGGATGCAAAAATTACCTATTATTTCTATTTCTCATATTTGATCTATTTCTATGGCATGTTTTTTTCACAAATCAAAAACAAACGTAAGTGTTGCTTTAACGCTTTCTGGCTAAACTTATATATTAATTCTGTTTATATTAGTTTCTAATTCGTAAAAATATATTATATTTTAATAAAACGTGTGTCCGATCATTTTATATCTTGCGAGGTACTAATGATTAATGAGCATTATTACGTACATATTTTGTATGACTCAGTTGGCTCACTTTGCCGCAAATAATTATCCTGATATAAATTGCTGATTTTTCATCGCAGTACTGTATTGCGACGTTGTTGGAAGGGGTGAACTCATATAATTTGTCAGTCACTCGTTGCACGCCTTACATTTCGAGCGTATGCAAAACGCACATCACTAAAGTGAGCGAATTCCCGAATAAGGTGTAAACGAATTAAAAATTCAGTCTATGCTTTCGAATAAATTGTAAAATTATTTAATTTCCCCTGTGTAATTAATTTAATTGCTTTCTTAGCGAACAGTGTTAACTTTTATCTAAGAAAATGGATCGGAGTGGATTATCGTTTTTAGAATCTGTGATAAATATTTTAAAAGATGCCGGTGTTTTTGAACCCGAGAAAAAAAATGTTCCCGTCGTTGAATTTGAGCATCCTTTAGCATTAAAAGTAAGTTTTTTGGTTAATATTTTATTAATTTGCTCGAGTTCTGTATGTTCTAGTACAATTAATTTATTTATATTTTATTTTATTTATTTTTTTTTATATTTACTCCACACAGGAGGCCCTGAAGAAAATAATTTCCCTCAGGGCCTATGTCATCTTTGGGGATGCTGTGTGGAGGGTCTTTTTGTGGAGAGGAAGGAGTGAACATGGGTCTTGAAGAGTCCCATGTTGTAGGAGGGAGGAAACACAGAGGCCGGCAGTTCGTTCCACAGCCGAGCTGTTGAACTTAAGAACGAATCGTAGAAGCGACCCGTTCTCATGTGACAAGTGTCAACTGTGTACAAATGTTGGGCGCGCGTTTGGCGTGTATCCCGACTACGCACCGGTGCCGAAGGGATCAATGACGCTAGTTCCTCAGAGCATCTTCCATTGTAATACCGATAGAACAAGGACAGCATACCTACCTGACGCCTGTGCTCTAAAGATTGCAGTCCGTTTGTTAAGATTGGGGAATCTATCAAATGGACCGCCCGTTTCTGCACAGAGTCAAGGGTTTATTGGATATTTACAGTATTATCTTTATATTAACAAAACATTACAGACTGACGACTTTTTAATTAGATAATTGATCTACCTAGTACTCGTAAATGGAAAATCTATGCATTTGAAATAAAAAACTTTTATTATGAGATTGATGAGGTTAAGTACTTCTTTCACCATTACATTATCATCTTTATGACTTTCCCACTCCAGTCATGTGACTAGGACTCAACGCGTATCTGGAAATACGTATTTCATTATATTTTATAGTAAAAATGTTTATAGTAGGTACCGAAAAACTAAAATATTCATCATAAAAAACATTAAAGTTGTGAATTCCTGGTGTGGATAACATCCTAAATAAGTTGTGTATTTTTTTTTAAATCATACCCAACGTGTAAATAGATAAACATTTCTCTGATTTTATTTACGATTATTTACATTAATTTAAATCCAAGATAACAGTGGCGCACATTGCCATAATACGAATAAACGTATATTGTATAAAATCACTATCTTGGAGATGAAGTGACTTTATTGAATGACAATGCTAATATTATTTATTGTGAAAAATTCCTCTGAGGTTAGAAACATAAAAGTGATAATAGATAGCAATGCCTGATTAATGGGCACAATTTAAATAAATTGAAAACATTAAATTATATTTATATGTACATATAAAATTATTTGAATTATCAAAACTCAATCAAGCTATCGATAATTATTGGAAATCACTATTTCATGATAAAAATAGTGTTAAATTAAAATAATAAATACGCGGGTCGCCGAAAATTGAATGAAATAATTTTTAATTCCCAATTTCTACAATTTATAACAAGTTTCCCTTTAACTCTGATCCAAAAAGGTTATTTTTAGGATAACATAATAATTTGTTATGCCGAAAGGTTAATAATATGAAATTACCTCGACAGAAAAAATTGCAAAGTAACCTCCGAAAATTATTTAAAACACGCTTTGTTCTGTTATTTGATATGTTATGGACACGAAAAAATTCACACTGTATCAATAACTAAAGCATTGTCGAAATTCACACTGTATCAATAACTAAAGCATTGTCGAAATTCACACTGTATCAATAACTAAAGCATTGTCGAAATTCACATTGTATCAATAACTAAAGCATTGTCGAAATTCACACTGTATCAATAACTAAAGCATTGTCGAAAGATTTATGCTCTATTTCAAACGAGTCGTGTTTTATTAAATATTTTCACGTTAAGGCGATGCCCTACATCGTGTAATATTTTAAATTGAGCCGCTATCAATAATAATCCTTACGTAGATGGCGATAAGATTTAAATTCCCGCTTAACACCTTTGGCCTGTTTTGATTTATGCAAGAAAAAAACATGGCCAAAAAGTGCCTTTTATTTTATTTTGTGGATGTTCAGGCATAAATATTTTAAAAAATCTCTATCATTTTATAAATAACTTAATTTGCCTCATTATACTATAAAATCATAACCGAAAATGGGTTCGTAAGTAGGAGATTTTGAACTTTAAAGCAGTTTTCATATGCGTTATACATTATTTTTTTCTGGGCTTATAAAAAGACTTATCTAAAAAATACTCGATTATTTCAAAGACCAAGATGTACCTATTCTACTCGCAGTATTTAATTAAAGCATCTGAAACATTTCTAGGCGACCAAATTTTCAAGCCAAAAACACATGATTTTGCATTACTACGTGTGGCATCGCCTCAATGGTTATCGTTTTTTTTTAATATTAGCTCGCTATCCCGAATTACTTCAATGTATCAATATCCATGTTCCCAAAAAATCATGCGGACATTTCTTACCTTTTTACTTCAATAACATCAGGACACTAGCTTACCAAAATTCTCCGATTCCGAGACTTCACAATCTCGGAAACAAATATTCTGATCTGGGTGATATATTTCATTTGAAAACTAATCAGTATAGGTAAATGTTGTATATTCTATCGCTTTTATTATTCTAGGCGCAAATAGACCTATGTAGGTACTCATATAACTTCTCCGCTTCTACTATTTTGTTTTGTTGAATCTTTTAAATTCAATTATATGCTTGAGGATTCATTGTTGCCATTATGTTTACATTCTTCTTTATTGTATTAATTTTTGAGTGTTTACTCTGATACAAAATGCTTGTATTTTTTTTAAAAAAAAGCTCACTAGGGCGTGTAATAAATAAATAAATAAATATAACATTATTTGCAAAATAAATTCTAGACTCCGCTTGCCAAGAGATTTTAATGCCTTTTACCGATATGTGTGGTGATATAAAACACACTAGCCCCCTTAATTATAAACCCGGTATAAATATTACGCAGCGCGTAAGGTCAGAAGACAAACTCAGTGAAAAACTTGACTAATTAGCACCGACGTTAAATCGGCGTGTAAGAATCTAATTAGTAAGATGGTATATACGTAATTTATATTTCAAAATAATTTAGAAAATCGGAAAGATCGGTTTATTTATGTGCGAAATAATGGAACCACCGTTTTTAGTGGGATAACTTTTTGTATCGGGGCAATTTAATATCATGACGGTGGAACATTCGAGGCGAGGATATTGCTTACTCCTGTCATTTAGTTTTTTTCAGCACCCGCGTTTGTGCCAATCGAAATGCGTTTATCCCATGTTGTGGTGACAATGACCGGAATATTTAATTCATGCGGGTAAAAACAGGTAAGGTTTGGATTGGATTGTAAGGTTTTATATTTACTACTATCGATTTGTATTTTTACCTAATGTTTTGGGAAATCAGTTCATCAGTACAAACACCACAACAGGACTCAAATCACTTTTAAAACAACACCATATAAGTATCAGTCAGTAAACCTCAAATACGTAAATAAATAACAATATTATATAGTTATTATATTAACAAGAAGCAGTGTTACAAGTTTGTCAAGCCTATAAGATTATTCCATTCAAATTACATAAACATAAAGATTTTAATAAAGGTTCAGACCATACTCTTTGGTTCAGACACACGTTCGACGTCTCACGGGTCAGCAATCAATCGACATCAACATAAACTAAATCTTGTAAGAACCTTAGTAGAAAAGCTCCTCACTGAACTGAGCTGCAGACCATTAACCCCTCCAGGGTTTGAGGGTCATATATGACCGGCCGTCCATATTTTATAAAAAAAAAAAAAATTCTATTATACGGAAATAAATATGTTTTTAGGCGTTAGAAAGAGAAATATTCATTTGTAGTTGGCCTCAAATATTTATACTGGAATCCATACATAAAATCATAAAAATAACCAAAATGAATAATTCATATTTCGAGCCGCTGTAATAGGTATATTTAAAAATTATTTCTTTTTTTTATTATCCAAGCGAGATTAAAGGTGAAGGTACAGTTTTCTTACAAATTCCCCAAACAAAACGAACTTGTTTTCGAAATATCGAGTTCTCTCAATTTTCCTATGATTGGAGTAAAAAATGAAGTAAAAATTTGGTTAGCGTTTTTGACAACATTTTTCACGTTTGATATTAAAATTGTATTATTTAGAAATAGTAGGTAGTTATTTTAAATGCATACACCGGAAAGATTATTTTATCTAGTTTCTAAAATCGTATTTTATATTTATATTCTATGGCGAACTTAATTTTCTGCGCATTGTCTTTCAGCATTCGGTTTATGTCGATTGCTTACCGATCCGTGAGACGGGCCGTAGCCCTTCAGTCAAGCCCATAGTTATAGCAAAAATGAACATCTCGCGCTCAGCGTCTAGACGTCTCCTGAGATGGCTGTTTCTCGTTAGTAGTCATTGTATATTTCTAATAATTGAGATTAAATTTTCATAAATTATGAATATCATGATTACCTAGGCAAGAAAACTTGAGAAAATGCAATTAATAATGTTGTGACGTGAGACCACATTCATTCATATTAATCCGTTATCATATTAGTTAAAGAATGTTTAAAGTCGAAAGGTTACACACATAATATATGTAGTTATATGAAACTGTATCTAGATATTAAAGAACTAGCTAGGTACAGAGATTATAGTATTTATTTATTTATTAAACGCCATAAAACGCTTTTACAGTAATGTGATACATGAGATTATAAGTACACAGTGGTACATATGCGAATATTAGTATTACATTTAAGAACACAACAATGTGTATACAAAACGACATTGAATGTGATACAGCTGAAATTTTCTTAAGGCATAGAATGCTACAATAATAGAAAACACTTAATTTAAACAGGATAAAATATACAGAAAAGGTGACTTGCCAACAGATATAATCTAGCAAAATATTATAGTAGCGCAAATAGTAGTGAGTTTATTGTTACAATCAAATTTATCTCCACTTGGCCACTATGGCCGGAGTGTATGGCAAAGTAGGTTTAACAATTCAGGGCTGTCAGAGACTTGACAATTAAAAATAACATTTTTCATTAAAATAATACATCCGTTAGCCAACACTTTTTTTTAATTTTTTTTTTTATTATCAATATAAAGTTTTTTTACAGGTTTTTTTTTCGATGTCTGTTTCACTAGGATTAACCTGTGTCGAGACAGACGTACACTATAAGACATCTGAAGCAAGCAGTTTATATAGATGCTATACATACAACATTTCACATATATGTATATTATGTGGAATGTATATGTATAAGAACACCGTACATATGTTACACATAAAGAAGAACATTTCAGTATGATGCAGTACAAACAGACATTTAACATTTCACAAACATATCAGTTACATTCACAACCGAGTATTTTTGCCTTGATGCAAGATGGTGAGGTTTTGAAAATATCAAAAAGGTCCTGTATACGTGTTGGTAGTGCGGTGAAAACGCGCCAACGGTGAATGATACAAATAGTTAGTGCTATGATTGTCACTGTGGAAAAGGTGGTGGAGTCGAGTTGATTTAACAGGGACACGAAAATTTATAACACTTAACATTTGAGGGCAGTCTATGAGATTGTTCAGTAATTTAAAAATATGAGAATGTCATTAATAGTTCGCGGGGTAGAAAGAAGTGGTAGATTTAGACCAGACATTAATGTATTGTAGCAGATATCAATTACAGGCTGTCTCAATTCGAATTGAACGTATCGAAGAAATTTTCTTTGTACTTTCTCCAAGCGGTGTAAGTTACAGGTATAAATAGGAGACCATACAGGAGATACCGACAGGTCTCTCGGCTAAATCGGAACCGTTAAAAATGCTGTCTATTATAAATGTATTTCTTGTTGAGAATACTAAACTTATCGACTAAAACATTGATATTCTGCTTCTACGAGATGTATTGCAGAAAACAATTCACCACGCTTGGAAAACCCCCCGCTTTCTTCTAGCTGCAGTTTGGGTACAGGCATCCAAATACAAAAGGTGGCCTTGCAACCTATATCAATCCATTGAGTATCTCAACTATCGATGGGTCGTGGAGAAGCAGTAGACTAAAAATTAATTTGAAAATTAAAATAAAAAAATAGTGGACAGGATAGACCTCTCTGGGAATTCTCGCATAGATTTTGCTCTGCAGGTGAAGTGATAGTTAAATACAGTCATCTATGCATTAATCAGCTGGATTCATCCGAATTATATTGTTTAACAAAAGAGGGCACCACTATTCCTGTTTGGTCGATTTAAGACTAAAGGATTAAAATATTTTTGTCACAATAAAGTGACAGTACTTTAGAATTACAATGTGTTAATTCTTTTTTATTCTAAATTCTACTCTCTTGAGAGCTCTTCGTGACAGATTATAATTTCATGGTGCGAATGCAAGTGTTATTGTGCCGATTGTCGTCCGCTGCCGAATTTAAAGATTAAGGAATCGCTGCTAAACTCAATGCGAGTGATATATTCGGTGAGTCCTCTGTTTTTATGTATTTGGGGCTAAATTATAATTTGTACTTTTCCCGCAGAGTGAATTTTGTAATCAACCCATTTTTTAATAGGGAATTAATTATTCCCTGATAGTCTGTGTGGCTTACAAGCCAGTTCATCACCATAATTTTGGTCCTGCGTAGCTCGGATATATTAATTTTTTTTTAAAACTCCCTTAAAACTTAAGGCTCCCCGACTCCCAGCTCCCAGCGAAATCGTATGAATGATCGTACGATCATACAAAATAAGATGCTAGGTACCTAGTTAGTAGGTGTAGGTGCATAATATGTCCAAGTCCAGATGTCGGACTGTCTGACGCCGTTCACGTCTCTTATTAATAATTAATACTTGGATATTTTATAGTATAGCGTAATATAATAGCGCTATATTTCTAAAATGTTTCCTGATAAAAAATTAACAGTTCAATTGAGCTGTAGGACGGTTTACCAGAAGTCGTAAGAATAAGATCATCAAAAAGATCTAGTTCAAGTGTGCGGCTCGTTTATGAACGACTCATCACTAATCTCAATGTATCAAGCCAGAGTTGCATTTGAGCCGCAGGCCCACTTTTTTCACATTGTGAATCATGATCCCTCTCTAACTGGCATGAGGCTCCTCTAATCATCACGACCTGCAGGGACATGCTGCAGAGACAATGTAACGGACATCATAGATAATAACAAACCGAGATACGGCATAAATGTGTGCCGACTCTCGTCGAGTTTCCACCATGCATGGACTATCAAGCGACGAAGCCAATGACAGTTATGCGTTTGGTGTATAGGTAAAAACCAGAGATGTGCAAAATGGGTACCCAAAACCATTTGAAATGC
The DNA here is from genome assembly GCF_061612785.1 of Hesperophylax consimilis. NCBI lineage: Eukaryota > Metazoa > Arthropoda > Insecta > Trichoptera > Limnephilidae > Hesperophylax > Hesperophylax consimilis. The sequence continues at coordinate 21,054,115 of NC_142850.1, forward strand.
AAAATGGAAATGGGTCAAAACTTTTCCATTTGAAAATGCAAAATGGTTTTTAGAAAAGCATTTCAAATGCAAAATACCTATTTTAAAAATGCATTGAAATTTGCAAAATGGTTTCTCAGGTCAAACAATTAAAATAATTATAGAATTTTTAAACAATTTTGTCATTTAACCTCTTAAGGACCACGCCAGAGTATACTCGGGCGGCTATTATGTGCCAGAATTCGGAATTCATACTAAAGAAAAATTTTAATAATTTTTTCACACTATGCACCACAACATCAATATTCAGTCCCATTTTGGGCCCGAAATGGCTTTTATATGATGATATATATTTTGAATTCATTGATTAAAAAAAGGTGTTTTTTTTCCATTTTTAATTTTTAAATGATTACTGAAGGGGTTAATAATGGACATCAATGTAGAACAAACATATTACATGATGGTAAATCCAAAAACACCACGACTACAGATTATGAAACCACAAAAAATTTGCGCGGGACTAATGTTGCCAACTTAAAAACATAGAAACTGCTATCTAACATTTAATATTACAGCGTCATGGCCCCATGTTCAGTATTTTTTTAAATGGTATCACTCAATTGGCAGGGCTCCTACCAGGGGGCAACTTGACAAATGTAAATTATCTCTCATAGCGAGGTTGAGGACCGACTGATATTTGGGGCTTATGAAAAAAAGATGAGTGGAGATAGTAGGAAAAATGTTGCAAAAAAGCATTTAAAATGGAAAATGCATTGAGAAAAGCATTTAAAATGCAAAATGGTTTTTAGAAAAGCATTTAAAATGCAAAATGCAAAATGGTTTTTAGAAAAGCATTTAAAATGCAAAATGGAAAATACCCATTTTGCATTTCCATTTGAAATGGATTTATTTGAAATAAAGCACATCTCTGGTAAAAACAAAAGCGTGGCGCAGATGAGATTTGCAGCAGTATGGGTGAATTAAGTTGTCAACACTTTGTTTCATACACGGAGAAAACTTACTGATATAAAATATTGCTAATTTATTAAAAATCTAGTCAAATTATTCGTATTCCTGTTAAAAAAGGGACTGCAGGTCTTTAACGATTGAATTTGCAGATTTCCTATTAAACTATCAGTAAAACAAGGATGTCGGAAAACGTGCATAGCATAAAAATTCTAATATTGTCCCATTTCGTCATTATATTTATCAGGAAAAGCGCTGTTGAATGAACACGTGTTCCGATATATTCTGAATGGATTAATATTTTATTAGGAAATGGGTTGCCATCACGTTTTTAACAGGATCTTAATGACGCCAGTGACGCCCTCGTTTATAACCCGGTCATATTGCTTTACTATTGATATTTTAGGATATTCTGGGTCTGTCCCTGCAAGAGTCGGATCAGCCGGCCTCGGAGCGCAGTCTGCAGGAGGTGTGCAGGGCGGTGGTGCGTTACAGCGTCAAGACGGGCCACCCGCACTTCTACAACCAGCTGTACGCGGGCCTTGACCACTACGCTCTGGCTGGATCTTGGATCACGGAAGCCCTGAACACGAGCCAGTAAGTAAAAGGGTAAATTTATCTACTTTACCATTCTTCTAGCCGGGACGGTGTGTACCGGTATTTGAGCCGGTATGTCAGTTGCTGTTTAAGCTCGACTTGAGATATATTTACCCAATTTTACCCGATATATGACAACCCAATCCGACTCATAATTTTCCAGTGTATTAAAAACTGGCCTTATTACCCTTATTAAGGCATCGCACTACGTCGTGTAATATTTTAAATTGAGCCGCTATCAATAACAACCCTTACGTAGATGGCGATAAGGTTTAAATTCCCGCTTAACACCATCCGCCTGTTTTGATTTATGCAAGAAAAAAAACATGGCCAAAAGTGCCTTTTATTTTATTTTGTGGATGTTCAGGCATAAATATTTAAATGTTTTCCGATCATTTTATAAATAACTTAATTTGCCACATTATACAATAAAATCATAACCGAAAAAAGGGTTCGTAAGTAGGAGATTTTGAACTTTAAAGTAATTTTCATAGGCCTAATACATTATTTTTTTCTGGGCTTATAAAAAGACTTATCTAAAAAATATTCGATCATTTCAAAGGCCAAGATGTATTCTACTCGCAGTATTTAATTAAAGCATCTGAAACATTTCTAGGTGACCAAATTTTCAAACCAAAAACACATGATTTTGCATTACTACGTATGATGCATCGCCTTAAGCCTCTATTGGCATTACAAAGGTAGCATTTAAAACTTTTTTAATTTTATGTTTTAGGTTTTATTCAAATAAAAAAAAAGTTCCAGAGTGGTAGATATACTATCAGTGTCTACCCGGTTAAAAATCACAATTCATAATCGAAACGTTGCTTGAAATGTGCTTAAGGCGTGTTTGGTGACCAGATCTGAATATCCAGGTACTTCCCAACCCTCCTCTGCCCATTTCCTTCCCATCTCCCTCCAGCTTATACCACAATCGCGGGTGCCATAGTCATTCTGACGTGTCATAATCAAAGTAGAAAAAAAGATCTCTAAGTAGTTACTATCATCTGTTTATTATTATTTGTAAATGTGAACCTTTTTGTTGTCGAAATAGAAGGAATAAATAAAAATTACAAATAACAACAATTTTTTTTGAGTTCTCCATGTGATAGACTTCTATATTAACGTAATGTAGATTCCCTAGTTTACCGCATGAACAAATAATTCCCAGACACCATGTATATTTTTTCGGATTCACTGCGCAAATTCAAACGTGGCATCATGTCAATAATTTAAACTATTCAATGCGCATACATACAAACACTCACGCATACATTACACACGTCACACGCATACACCTATAAACTACACAAGTCACCTGGTAATGGAATAAACATACAAACTTAGCAGACATTACAAGGAATCATAGGTACACAACGTGAAGTATCTTATGCTTGTATATTGTTTCATCTCTGTAAATCGTGTACTGTTTGGTTATATAATATAAAATAAAATAAAATTTAAAAAATATGTACTTCTTTTTCATTAAATTTATTATATTTTATTTAGTTTGGCTACAGTGTAATAATAATGAGTAGGCACTAAGATATTTATTGACGTAATAAGTTATACATGGAATTCACCTTGTGGAGCAGATAATGCTGACATCAATATACTTATGATATTCCACGCCTTCATTGAAAACTTGTTTTATGTATTCGTAGTTGCAGATATATTCAACCCATTTCCAACTAAATATTGTAATTCGAATACCTTCGGTTATCCTTATCGATTGCAAAATTTGCTTTGCAAACATTGCAAAATGCAAAAGTAAACTAATACTACTTCCCTATTCCTTTTTAATACTACCTACCAGTAATATTTTTTCCATTTTAGTTAGTAGTTAGGGTAAAATAGGTAATGATGGGCATTTTGACTTTGAATGGGTGTAGATTTGGTCCGGCCCACCGTATTTCTAAACAATCAGTCGTTAACAAAAGAATAATTAAGTATTACATTTCAAATCCATCCATTATATTATATATTACTCCGTAACTAAATGTAATTTTATTTAAAATTAACTTTTTTTAAAAATTTTAATTGGTTGCCCACAACAATGACAGTGATTGCCTACTTGTTTATAGTGATTGCTTACAATAATGACAGTGATTTCCCACTTGTATGTAGTGCTTGCTTACAATAATTACAGTGATTGCCCACTTGTTCATGGTGATTTCCCACAACAATGACAGTGACTGCCCACTTGTTTATAGTGGTTGCTTACAATAATGACAGTGATTGCTCACTTGTTCATAGTGATTGCCCATAATAGTTACAGTGATTGCTCACAATAGTTACAGTGATTGCCCACTTGTTAAGAGCGGTTGCCCACAACAATGACAGTGATTGCCCACTTGTTCATAGTGGTTGCACACAATAATGCCAGTGATTGCCCACTTGCCTATTTGTTGCCCACGATAATGATGGTGATTGCCCACTAAGTGATTCGATAAAAAATGTTAATAAAACGACCTTACGATACACCCAAGATACCAAGGTACACCCTTGGTTTGGATTATTAATAGGTAAAATGTTAAGATAATAAGAAATGCCTGCGCAAATTGAAAAACTTCGACGAGCTCATTAAACCATTGGTTCCATTAATTTACATACTTTACAACACGTTATGAAAAAATATTCTAACGGTTGTTTTTCCCAATTAAAAAATTTAATTTTCAAGAACGTGGCTGTTTCTGCCGATTTGGCAAGATTTTTGTGAAATATTTACATACGTTAGTGATATGTAAAAGGATAATCAAAGTGATAGTGGGCAATCACTAGTGTATTTGCGGGCAATCATAGTCTGGTTACCCCTATGCCGTATCTGTCGCAAGGGTCGATTTATTTTTATACCATTTATATTATATTTATACCATTGTAACATTGCAGGTACCAAAGCAGAAATAAATTCAGTAATGAACCGACTACACAGTGCAGGGAATAAATATTGCGTGAACACTAACGGTACTGAATGTCTATCAGCCTATAAACACATTATTATTAAATCTGTATGTCAAATATGAACTTGGCAAACATTAAACGGAGTATGTGCGAACTATTTCTACTACTCTACAAAATAGTTTAAATAAATAAATATTTAAATACTTAGTTTAATATTATAGTACTTAACTTAATATTATAGTACTTTGTTTAATATTATAATACTCAACTTAATATTGTAATACTTAGTTTAATATTATAATGCTTGGTTTAATATTGTGATACTTGACTTAATATTGTGATACTTGGTTTAATATTGTAATACTTAACTAAATGTTTTTCTATTAGACTTTTTGTCGATTCTTATCCTAATCTTGCGTAATAGAGATTGTTAATTAGAGTTACATAGTTTATAGGCTAATGTGAACAACAATTTCATCCTTTTTTATTCAATTGATTTGGAGGATATTGGCAGATCATATATTTTTATTTCATTTACTTAAATTTCATGTTACCTAAGTTTCGTAAACTCTTGTTTCATGTTACCTATATTTTGTTAACCTATGCATTGTTAAATCTTATATTTTATGTAATCTGTATATTCTTATATATTATTTAAACTCTTTACTGTTATTGTATTTAAAAAACATAATTGCATTGTATGTAAAAGCCCTATGGGCGTTTAAATGAAATAAATAAATAAAAATAAATAAATAAAAATCCAATTTATAAAACTGATCTAAAAAGTTTTTTAAACAATTTACTAGTAACTTACTTTAGAGACAAAATGCATTACAATGAAGACGTCCACAAATATATTGTGGACCGGTCAGTGGTTGAGTGGGCATAGCGCTTGGGTCTCACCCGAGCGTCGCGTGTTCGATTCCTCGGCTGGCTAAGTCCTCCATCACAACACAAGCAACATTTTCGGCTTTCTGTGGTGGTAGTAGGAGATTTTCAAACATTGTTGGGTTATTCGTAACCTGGGAATGTTTGTCTTTCTTTAAAAAAAAAAAAAATTAAATTAAAATTTAAAAAAAAATATTGTCCAACTATGAAATTTCCATTTTAGGACAGTCAACTTGAAAAAATTGCTTCATAATATTAGAAAATAGGTACACACCTGACAATTTAGAAATTTTACTATTTTTTATATTTTACGATAAATTTATTTATAGTTCAACACTAATTATATCTAATTCCTTGAGGCATTTTCTGTATTGATTTATAATTATTGCACTCAAAATATTTGTTTTTGCTTCATTCTTGATTATTTGGAGTTTTTCAGGTATTTTTTTTAAAGCTACCTGCTTTAACTAAGATAGAGAATAGGTTTTGTGTTCAATATTGTGACTGGTGTCTGCGACCAAATAGACCTCTCAATAGATAAACTAAGTGCAATTAATTACCGCATAATCAATCATGCGTTTCAGTGAACATTAAAGCAATGTTATCATGTTATACAAACATCCATTAATCATCGATCATTCGCATTGCAAAAGCTGTAAAAATTAGTGTTATAATGATTTATTACTTTTCATTAATATAACTTTGATGATTTTTAAAATCTAAATCGTTTTCCGCAGTATATGCATTGTTTGTTTGTTTATAATCGACACCATAAACATTTAATTACTTACATGAAGAGAAACTGTGTCTATAATCATTATTATAATAAAATTATACGCGCATTATTAACATTTCAGAACGTTGCACTCAGGGTCGGCCCTGAGCCAAACGGCGCCAAATTTTTTAACACCCCTTGTTAAGGGCCCGCTTTCCGCGTGAAGAATTTAGATTTGGGCAACACCCTCAAAATAAACAATATTTAGTGTTAAAAGAATCCGACAGAGGTGTCTGAATTCGTATTAGGAATAATTTTGGGGATTATAATTTAAATAACGAAATTAAATTACCGACATCTATTGCAATTTTAGAAAAACAGAACCATTTTTAGTTAGCACCGAGCGAATTATAACGATGTCGAAATGAAGATGGTTCTCAAAATATGGGTTTTATTACGGATTTAATTAATTATTATTTTTTTTTAATTTTACAAAAAACATTTACGAAAGTTATTTGAATAGGTATAAAAATTACTTTACTATACTAAAATACTATTATCACTTTTATAAAAGTAATTTATAACTTTTATAAAATCAATAAATATATTTTTACATCAATAAGGTTTTTCTTATATGGTTATCTTTATAGGGTGTCCGGGGGTAAAGTGCTCAAACTTCAGGAGGTTATTACGGAAAAACTTACCAACCGTCACATAGAGCGCACGCAAAAATATTGCTCCACAAAAATTATCCGAATTTTAGCGTATAATTCAAAAAAAGCAAACAAGATATCAGTAAACGTTTACATGAAGATAAATTACAGTTAAATTCTACGGACTGTGAACTCTCAGTGATTTCATTAAGTGATTTCAAGTGATTTCAAGTGAACAATCTCTACAAAGTGACAGTGACTATTGTCGAAAAAATCCATCAGCTTATTTCATAAAATTTCTCTACCAAGAAATTTCATATTGCACCTATTTCACGATACGTCATAAGCGGCCAATAGTGCAGTGGCGTGAACAGTCACGAAAGCGGCAGTCTAGACAGGGGAGATATCTGAACCAAGTGAGTTCGAATCCTACTTACTGTTTCAAAAAGTTTTTTTTTCTGTTACTTTAATAATAAATTAGCTAAATAACCTAAACTACTTGAAAATAGATTACAGTGACTACTTAAATAATTGGAACTGAAGGCAATAGAACTAAATTTAACTTAATTAAAGTGACATCTATCGACCAAATCATAAGCACAAATTTAAAAATGTCGAAATCACGTAAAAACACCAGTGCATCTCCTACTCCTCATTCAGCCGAATTACTCGAAGACCTAACACATCGACTAATGTCGCACATAGACACAAAAATAGATGAACTAAAAAACGAACTTTTCAAAAAAATGAACCTTGAAGCAGCAGAAAGACAAAAAACCATAGACTTTCTTTGTAATAAATATGATGAATTAATAGAAAAAATAAACCAATCCATTCTCTCGGAAAAAACAATGATGACAGATATCGAAACATTAAAAAAAACACTAAACGAAAAATGTATTCTACTAAAGAATCTGGAAATACGGGCTGCCGAAAGCGACCATAGAATGCTGGCAGACTCGTTAGAAATATCCGGAGTACCTCTTAAAGCGGATGAATCTATATTGGAAATAGTAAGGTCAATAGCCGAAACAGCGGACATTCAGATCCTTCCGGAAGACATTCTACAGGCCGTCAGACTACATCCAACTACTGCCAAGGCTCAACCAGGGGGACCGTCTGCAGCATCAACGTCAACAAAACAAAGGGACCATCCGAAAATCAAAATTAGATTCAATAATCCTAAATTACGTGAGCTTTTGCTCTCTAAGAAAAGAGAAGTCAAATACAAAACGTCCCCAGGGCTACACTCAAAAATCTACATCAGTGAAATCCTGTCACCATATCTAAAGGAACTACTATGGAAAACAAAACAACAAGCCATCACAAAGGGTTATGCATTTGTATGGACCAAAGATGGAAAGGTTATGGCGCGGAAAGCCGAGAAAGATAAAATAATTTATATTAAACATATGATATAATGATGATATAATAAAGATGATCTGAATTTACTATCCCAAAATCGTACACATCCATCCGATAATTTTAATCTTACCATGGCTAAACAATTAAAAATATTACACCAAAACATACGCAGTATCTCAAAAAATTTTGACAATTTCACTGTCGTACTTCAACAATTGGAGACAGAATTTGACGTGATAATTCTCACAGAATGTTGGCTAGATAAAATCTTCACACCAATACAATTACCTAATTATACGGTCACTCACTCCAAAAATATTAAAAATCAAAATGACGGTATTGTAATTTACTGCAAAAAACATCTACATTCAACTTTAACGGAGGTAGATATCACAGACGCAAACGGCTTTGAAATAATCATAAATAATGACATATGTATTTTAGCTATGTATCGATCACCTTCTATAAAAAACATATTTCCCTTTCTGAGGTCCCTAGACAGTCAACTTATCAAAATGAAAAAACAAAAAAATATCTGCTTAATAGGAGATATGAATATAAACATTTTAGAAAATAAAATACATCCACAAAGTGACGATTACTTAAACCTTTTGTTATTCCATGGACTCTTTAGCACCATAAATGAACCCACAAGAGTCAACTTTAAACAAAATAACCTATTACCCACGCAAACTTGTATTGACCACATTATGTTAAAAACAAAAAGATCATACAAATCCACAATCCATCACTCGACAATTACAGACCACTATACACTTATCCTGGAAATAAACACTACAAACAATTCACAAGAAATACACTCCAAAACCACAAAAACCCACAATACAACTGATATTTTAAAATTAAATGACATACTACTTAATAAAAAATGGGAAGAACTCGTAGAAAATAATAAAATTAATGAAGCATGGTCACTTTTTATAGAATGTATTCAAGACGAATTTAAAAAAAATACCATCACGTCCGAAAAAAGTTCTCCAACTAAACATAAACTTCTAAAACCGTGGATATCAAAAGGACTCATAACAAGTTTCAGTAAAAGAGACAAACTCCACAAACAATGCAAATCTAACCCATATGACATCTATCTCATAAATTTCTATAAACGATATCGAAACTTATGCACACGACTTGCACGTATATCGAAAGAAATATATTATAAAAATAAATTAGATAAATGCAACAAGGACCCCAAAAAAATTTGGCAAATCCTAAAAGAAATATCCCACACATCTTCAAAGAAAAGCGATTCCATAACCGAGATTAAAATAGATAACGAGATTATTAAGACATCAGAACAACCACTAAAAGTATGTAATTTTGTGAATAACTATTTCGCTAACGTCGGCAAGGTATTAGCAAACAGAATCACTACAAATGACGATATCCCAGAATTCTCAAACCACTATACACACACTAGTGTTTCTTCCTTTAAAATTCCATACATTACCCAAATACAAACACTAAAACTTATAAACGAACTAAAAAACACAAACTCTCAGGGTAGCGACAAAATATCACCGATGACACTAAAAATAATAAAGTCAGCACTTCTTATCCCACTTACTATACTTATAAATCGGTCCATTAAAGAAGGAGTGTTCCCAACTATTTTGAAAACGGGCAAAGTAATTCCAATCCACAAAAAAGGAAACAAGGAAGAAATTAATAATTACAGACCAATTACAATTCTAAACACGCTCTCAAAAATTCTCGAGAAACATATCAAAAACCACCTTTTAATTTTTCTTAACAAAAACAATATACTATCACCAAATCAATTTGGATTCAGGGAAAATATGAGTACCTCACATGCCATAGCCTCAGTAACAGACTTCCTCAAAACAAATATAGATCAGGGTAAAAAATGCCTTGGAATATTCCTAGACCTGGCAAAAGCGTTTGACACAATTCACCACCAAAACCTGTTCAATAAACTTAAATATTTCGGAATCACGGGAACAGAACTCAAATTAATTGAAAGCTACATGGAAAATCGCACCCAATATACCTCAATAGAAAACACATGTAGTGACAAGGAACAAGTATCCTACGGAGTACCACAAGGCAGCGTACTTGGCCCAATCCTATTTCTTATTTATATTAACGATCTTTGTCACCTCGAAATAGACGGGGAAATTATAAGCTTTGCTGATGACACTGTGTTACTTTTTAAGGCCACTGACTGGAACACACTAATCACAAAAGCTGAAGTTGGCCTAAATATTACAAAAAAATGGCTTGACTCTAACTTATTAACTTTAAATATAGATAAGACTAAATTCATAACCTTTAGCATAAACTCGAGAGGCCAACCCGCCAAAAACATCTACCTTAAAATACATTCCTGTCACTCAGCGAGCATCCCATGCAATTGTCCTCCAATCACACAAACCGAAAATATAAAATATCTTGGTATATACTTCGACCGATATTTAAAATGGGACAGACATATTGAATCGGTTAAAGGAAAGATAAATAAGTTGATTTACTTTTTCAAAAACGTGAGAAATATACTGAACATATTTGATATTAAGAATATATACCTCGCAATAGCACAATCTATAATGGAATACGGCATTATTGCCTGGGGCTATGCCAGTAAAAAATACATAGACTCACTATTTAAAGCTCAGAAAACCTTAATAAAAGTAATACTTAAAGTACCAATACTAACACCCACTTCAACCATATTTAAACAATTCCCAGTGTTGAAGATTCAAAAAATATATTCAAAACAAATACTTACTTTCCTTTACAAGAACCTAAACACATTTAAAACTTCACAAACTTCTCGCAATACCAGAACAAGACATGCACACCAACTACTAATACCAAAAACCAACACATCCTTTGGACAAAAACACTACAGATTCCAGGCTATAAAACTATTCAATTCACTTCCAACACAATATAAAACATCTAATCTTACAGAATACAAAAAACACATATGGAACTGGCTACAATCCTGTTAATATTTAATTTTTTATATTTCACTTTTTTGGAATAACTATGGAAAAACTACTGTTATAACTATGGAAAAATCGATTTTATATTTTAATTTTTAATGTTTCTCTGTGTAACCAACTCCACTGTATTGTTTTAGAATTATATAACTTTACAATTGAAAAAGTCCTCCACAACACAGGTGAACTCCTAGCGTGGAGGACAATATACTATACCATTGTTTAACAAATATATTAAAGCATAAATAAAGCATAAATAAATAAAAAAAAATATTCTAAATGCTAGAAGAAGTAAAAATGAAATGGAAATTATTCGAATTTCCAAATTTTTTCCACAAAAATTTATTTTCCGTAGAAGAAATTGTTTTTTTTTCTAAAAAAATTAAACTTTTTTACTCGAAAACTATCTTAAAACGTTGGAATTCCAAAAAAAGTTTTTTTTTCTTTTTTACTTGTACTATCAATTAGAATCACCTCCCGAAGTTTGTGCACTTTACCCCCGACATCTTGTATAATATGCGCAATATAATATTTATACACGTGTAATATCTACTTTTGTACATTTATATCAATTATATACACGTTTACATTTTTATGCTCATCAAATTTATTATATTATAAAGATAGATAGAAAGATCCTTAGTGCTTCCCGAGGACTTACAAATCAGAAGACTTTTTTGTAAGTATTTATTTATTCATTTAAACAATTCAATAATTATAAAGAGTAATAAAACATGTAAGCAACATAAAATTACATTCTAAAATGTGAAAGGGGCTCTATTTATTTACATTTTTATGAAATTACTACTTTTAATAGTTTAAGCTTTCAGTGAACTTTCAATTTTATTTTTAACTTCTCTAAATATTATTTGTTTAAATTGTCAAATATAATTTAATCACAAACACAAGATTCACTCAAAATGAAAGATTGGTGGTTCTGAAATGTTCCCATAAATACGGTGAAAGAACCCTAAACTATAAACTTATTACCCTAAACATGCTTCGAGCGAAATGCGGATCTGGAAACCTTATCGTCAATCTGAGCAAAACATACCATGAACTTCAATATAGCAACAGCCTTTGTTCTGCTGCAGTTTCATTAAATGCCGAGAGATCCGTTTACAGTCTCCAAAAAGCAATACTGGGGCACAACCCTAGAAGCAAAGCAAAATGATTGGAATACAGAAAGATAAAAACACACCATTGTCAAAAATATCTTGGCCGTTAATGATTAAATAAAATTAGATTTATTCAGGAAGGCAAGCATTACGGTGATCGATGTTAAAAATCTAACATAGCCCTAGAATAACTCCAGTATCTTTAAGAAACCTTTCTCTTAAAGCTCAGAAAAAAACTTTCCATGACAGTTAGATATACCACTCTACAACAAGACCGCGTACGGTAAAACTGTAAAAAAAAATAAAGTAATAAATAACAAAATAAATATTTCACAACACAATCATTTCATCGAAAATCTTAAATCCGTTTCACCTTTCTACATTTTCTATATTCTCCTTAAGAGTATAATCCTTAGATAATGCCTTTTCAGATTATTCGTGGAAGCTAGAAAAAAATAAAATCATTGATTATAACTGCACTTCAAGTGACCTTTTAAATAACAGTAAAGGGCTCAAATGATTTTATTATTACCTCCGTGCCTTTGCATCTTTACAAGACTTGGGCAAAACATTCTGTAGCGGAGTATAGATTTCACATCTGAAACATAATTAAAGAGTTTATTGAAAATAGAACACCAAGGTACGGTTAGTCAAAAAACGTACAATTAAGTTAATTCTGGGTAGAAATTGTACAGTTGACATTCAGGACAGGTTCACTCCCTCCTCCTCAAAAAAGACCCTCTATACAGCATTCTCAAAGATGACACAGGCTCTGAGAGAAATTATTTTCTTCAGGGCCTCCTTCCGACATGAAAAATAACATCACTGAACTTAATTATATTATTGTAGAAAGCAATCACTTTGTGGTTTGACATATTTAATAAAATAAAATACTTTTTTGTTTTAAAACCACGATATTTATTAATTTAAGAACCGACCGGTGTCGCTTTACTTAAGCATCATCAGGGTACAAATTAATACTAAACAAGAAGTACATAATGTGTACATATATATAACAAAATATAGAGGGAGACAACATGATACAAATATATTATAGAGGGAGACAACATGATACAAATATAAGCAACACAAAGACGGTCATAAAATACATTAACATAAGTGTACAAGTAATGGAAAACCGCTAGATAATTATGTAGACTAATGGGTTATACGAATAAATCGAGAAAAACAAAACATCAATAAAACCTCAATAATAACGGTTTTTTCCGAATTTGCAAATCATTTGATCGATAAAGATCATACATTCTGTCATAGCACCGGTGCTAACATCTTACATAAAAACGGGCATGGTAACAGACTAAACAATTTAGAGGCACTAGAAATTAAAAAAGCTGTAAAAACCAAAAGTCAGATACTTAATAATCAATTAGACATATCAAGTAGTCCAATATTAAGTCTGTTTCCAATAAACCCATAAAAAATTCCCAGTTCTCCTTACCTCCTTACCACCTTGCCAGTTGATGTTTTGTTTCTCCCGATTTATTCGTATAACCCATTAGTCTACATAATTATCTAGCGGTTTTTCCATTACTTGTGCACTTATGTTAATGTATTTTATGACCGTCTTTGTGTTGCTTATATTTGTATCATGTTGTCTCCCTCTATATTTTGTTATATATATGCACACATTATGTACTTCTTGTTTAGTATTAATTTGTACCCTGATGATGCTTAAGTAAAGCGAAACCGGTCGGTTCTTAAATTAATAAATATCGTGGTTTTAAAACAAAAAAGTATTTTATTTTATTAAATTATATTCCCCACAGTTTCAGAACTTTCAATAGCTTTTTTCGCTGGCCCGTTCATTATTTTTCTGGATTCCATGTTCGAGTATTGTTATTTGAAACAGGTGGCCCTTATTATTATTACATATTATATTATATTTCGGACATCGTTGCATTGTGAATCATTAGAGCAGATCTTAGAGTAATATTACTCTAAGGAGCAGATGTAAAGTGACGTGTGTATTTGTGTACGTAGAAAGTTAATTCGCAAATAAATCACGATCGTATAGGAACAAGAAAAGAGACAAGACAACAAGAAAACTAAATTAATAAAAATTTACCCCGTAATTTCTAATGCATTGGAATTAGTTTTATTTCCCAAAGTACCTATTCTGAAAAAAAAATAATAACTTTTTACTACACAATACATAAATAAAAATATGAATTATTAATTTTTATAGTAAATTATCGTTTATAATAATTATAAGCTTATAAATCAAAAATTGTATTTTTTTCTTCTCACCTATTAGATAGGATATAATTTTATGAGATAACATTTTTTCTTTGAAATACGGGATATCTTTCGTGTATTTCCCATCTTTGAAAAAACAATATTTATTAACTCATAAACTTTACACGCGTAAAAATTATCTTTATAAATTCAAATATTTGCACGTAATCGCACGTCTGTAGATCATAGAACGATGAACGACACGTCTGCCCCCAAAGCCCTCGAGTTGGCGAATGAACTTTTCAAATAAAGATAGGTTAATCTTCAAGTCGGAGCGAGCGCGCTATAATAAATATGATTTAAAAGCAATAGGCGTAAGCGACAGTTGTGAAAATGTTTAATAAATCACGGCGTATTTCAAAAATAGCAAAAATTACTTTTGGGGTCTATTGAGTAGCATTAAAAGAAGCATTGTGATTTTTTTCATACATATAACTTGTAAAATAACAGAAATAAAAGTGTTAATAATATTTTTCGGAGCATACTTTGCGATTTATTTCTATCGAGGGAATTTCAAATAATTACCGTTTCGGCTTTTGGAACAAATAGATACTATCTTAAAGAATAACATATATTTTTTTAAGAGCTTAAAAACTTCAAACTTTTAAGAAAAATATCTCGGAAATTGGATGAAATTCGAATAGTGGGCCCTTAAAACCAGTAGTCACGTAGGTAGGTTATCACTGTAATCAATAATATTTGGATGAATTGTATTTTTGTAATATTATCTCAAGGGCGGTGGGTTAGGATTGTTAAGTGTAAGATATTATCAGCGACTTGGCGACTTAATTCAGCGCCCGGAGCGGACTGCTCCAATTGCGCCTGCATAGAGCCAGCCCTGGTTGCACTGTTTATGTTTAAGTGCAGTGGTTTTCTTAAGTAGGGACTTACCTACAGCAATATGTTTTCACGTATACTAGCTAACATCAGTTTTGACTGGGAACTGGCAAAATAAACCCCATTCCGAATTTCTACCGATTGATTCCTTAAATATTAAAGTTTTAAGCTTTAAAAAATTTATATGATATTTTTTAAGATAATCCTTAAACTTTGGCCGAGCTTAAATGGCTTAAATGAATTTAAATGAGCTTAAATGAATTACATTTATGATAGAAAAAAAATCGAACGGTATGCTCGGAAAATTATTAAGCACACATCTGGTTCTGTTATTTGACATTATATGTGTGAAAAATTCACTGTTTCTTTAAAAGTTACCTTTTTTACACTAAACCCTACACAGGAGGCCTTGGGGATCTTTGGGGATGCTGTGTGAATGGTCTTTTTAAGGAAAGAAAGGAGATGAAGTTCTTGGATGGAAAACGTTATGAGGGGTGGGTAGGAATATTGGGGTCGGTGTGTCTAGCAGTGACAGACGTATGAACCCATCTCTCTTCCACAAACCTCACCCAATGAACCCGGAAAACCTATGACCTAGCCAACAAACATAGCGAACCAATTGGGGTGGCCCATGGCAAAGGTGTTGATTATGCAATGAATGGTTATTTAGATGTTTGCTCTTAAATAAGCATGATATAGTAAATATTTTCGCTTACGCCTATTAATATTATAATCGTTATTTTTTATATTCCCTCCAACATTCGTATTTATACAGGGTGCGGCAGAGAGGACGGACGGTTTTAAAAAAATCATAAAATAGTTAATTTTTACTCAAAAACAAATTTATTGATGGAATCAGGTTCGCGAGAAAATAGCATTTGAGACAGTCAAGTGTGGAAAATCACATCAGGTATGTGGTGGCCGAAATCGTTGATGCAGTGCTAGAGGCGTTCTTGGAAGTTCGCGTAGACTCTCTCCAACATCGCTCTCTCAACTTGGGTGACTTCCACGCGAATTGCGTCCTTCAATTCGTCCAGAGTTCGGGGCTTGTTCTCGTATACTATAGCCTTGAGGTGTCCCCATTTTCAGGAGTTCGAACTGTTCGCGGAGCTCCTCTTGGTCTTCTGTTGATCAGTTCACTACGCCTGCGAAGTGATTCAACGCAACGAAGGGTGGTATTTCGAGAGGGAACAGCTCTATTCCGACGAATGTTGAAGTGGCGACGAAACTCACGCTGTACGACGGTGACTGCCTCATCATTTCGGACGAAACAATCATAAGCAAAAACGCGGTGCTCCACCGTCCACGGCTTCATGACGACAACTGGTAAAACAATGCTAGGTAGGAACTAACGAGTCAAGCGGCACCCCCCCCCCCACCTCTCTCGTAGACGGAGGGGGAGAGTACTACCCATCTCAAAAACGTCCGTCCTCTCTGCCGCACCCTGTATGTATCTTCCTTTCAAACAATCTTCTTCTTTTTTAAACGCTTACTACGGAGCCTTAGCCTCAGACGCAGTGGCGGATCCAGGGGGGGGGGTCACGGTGGTCATGACCCCCCCCCTGGGCCCCAGCCCAGGGGGGGTCATGACTACCTAGGTCCTGGGCCCATCCAGGACCTAGGTGGACCACTAATTAAAATTGTTAAACATAATGTTTTTATATATTTTTTGTCACAATATAAATTTTATTTAAGTACTTTCAATATTTAATTAATTTAATATAATACTTTGTTTGACGGCAAACGCATTATTCGGGAACGAACGCATCGAAAATTCGAATGTTACCGCGTCACCGCGCACCGCCACCGGCGCGCGCTTCGGCCGCCACCTTTCATATTATTATGACACATTTCGTGTAACCACGTGTGACGCTTGCGCGCGCTTTGTTTCGATCAACGTCTAGCGTCTAGCAAAACCTAACCTCAATCGGAACGACTAAACTTTATTAATAAAGTGTTTACTTTTATTTGTTTACTAAGTTAAAAAAAATAAGTTCCAATATAAGTAATAGTGTTCTTAAAAATTGTTGCCGCAAATTCAATTCATTACAAGAAATGGTAAGTAATCTAATCAGTTTCTTCATTATGCCAGTGTATGTGTGTTTAAACTCAAATGTTATTTGTTAATGTTCTAAGGCTGGGGTTAGACTCGTAAGTTTTTTTCCTGTAAAGCGCTCTTGAAGGCGAGTTTGGCCAAATTCCCAATGTAGACGACACCAAAAGTCACTTAACGTAATTTTAGTAAGTTACAGAACTTATTCTTTCGGAAGTTTTTTGACAGGTCTGGACAGGTCTAACGCGCCCGCGCGAATTACCAGCCTTCCTATACTTCCTAAAGCAATTCTTAAGGCGAGACACAACCTCGTTCATCGAGGTTTTGCCCAAGGCTAACATTTTAATTTATTTCGGCGAAATTATAATTGAATTTAAAAAAAATAAAATTATGCCGCACGAGGGATGCAAGTTATTTATATTTTAGATTAATAAAACAATACCTTACAATTAATATATTTTACGTTCAACGATTTTAAAACTTTGTAACCCGTGTATAACTATAAAGTTAGCGGACTTAGCGGTAAGTACCAGATTTTATTTTTCTAGATGATGAATTAATAACTTCGGAAGTGGACACATTTTTAATATTTGTAACAAATTCTTCAGAATCAATTAAAATGAAGGCTAAAAGTGTGGATAGATTTTTTTACTAAGATTACGAAAACGTTAGTAATTTTTTTTAGAAATGCATAGTATTATTTTTAATGATGGATTTTGAATGATTTACATGAAAATGTTCCGTCTCCGATTATGTTCCCTTAATTTTGTAAAATTCCACACTGATTATTTTTTTTATACGGCAACACTTTGATATCCGGCGAATTTTTGAATTTGACGTTTAACGTTCACTAGATTTATTATTTGTTCTCTGCGAACTTAACCACTTAACCTTTGATTTGACTTTTTGCATGAGTAGGTGGTTTGGTATATTTATGCTTTTTGCTAAAGATGGCGGTGTTTTGACAGATGTTATGAACAGAACTCCGTACAATTTCATGCCATTTTTGTGACATTCGTGTGGAAAACGTTCTTTTTTAAATGACTTTCGGCTAGTTAATTACCGTTTTTTTGCACATATAAAATTATGTCCCATCTTTCCGGTTTATAAAAAATGGTCTGATTTTTCGAGTTGAAATTTTAAAAAAATCACCAGGGTTTCAAAAATACGATTAAAAAAAATACGGAACGTCTTAGAATATTTGCCTAAACCGGATTTTTTTTTAAATGTGATGCATGTGGCCTATTATCGGTCCAATCCTTTCTAATCCTAATGTTTCTGTTTTTAACATTTACGTATTTGAAATTTTGAATACGAAGCCGGTTGCCGTCTGTTGTTGACGTCCTTATGGGAACCTTTAGTATGGTGTATGTAAATTTGATAAAAATACATATACCTAGTTTTTTAAAAGTATGTATTAGTTACATTTTGTTAATATATATATATATTAACAAAATGTATATATATATATTATATTTCACTTAATCAAGTTTCTTTTTATTAATATATGTAGCTGGGAGCAGTTCCTTGATAATGTCTAATACTGATATATGTTTGCCGGGTTTGAACCCGCGATCTCCGGATCGCTAGCTGGCAGCCTTTCCCCTCTACCATGGAGGCCGTCGAAATTTTACTTTTTGTTTTAAAATAATATACATATATTGTATTCGTTTTAATTATGCTCTTTTTGGAATAAATTCAGCATAGGTAGATGCAAGTTATTTATTTTCACCGTTTTTTTTTAAGTCTATGTATCCATAAATTGATGTATCTAATGTAGAATATTTTCATTTGAGAAATTTTATGTTGACGAATATAATGCTTAAATTCAGTATTGGTAGATCAGAGTTAATATTTTATAAGAATAATTTTTAAATATATGTAGCTGTGAGCTGTTCCTTGAAAATGTCTAATACTGAGATTTGTTTGCCGGGGTTCGAACCCGCGATATCTATTGTATTTGTTTTAATTATGCTCTTTTAGGATAAATTCAGAATAGCTAGATGCAAGTTATTTATTTTAACCTTTTTTTAAGTGTATGTATCCATAAATTGATGCATCTATTGTAGAATATATTTAAACCTAGCTGTGAGTTGTTCCATCATCATTTCTAATATTGAGATTGGTTTGTTGATTTGTTTCCAAAAAATTTATTTGTAAATAAATTTTACAAAAATTTTAGATGTGGAAATTTGATAAAGTGTATGTAAATTTGATAAAAGTACAGTTTTGTAAAAGAACGTATTAGTTACATTTTGTTAATATATATACATATTATATTTAACTTAATCAAGTTTCTTTTTATTAATATTTATATGTACCTATTAATAATTCACTTTCAGAATATTTTTGTTTGGATTGTAAATAAATAAAATCAATTCAAATTTTATAAATATTTACTTTTATTAGCGTTCCCCATAGTTTGAGGATTGTCGATAATATTGACTACGCTGCCGGCTCGGCCGCTGCTGGCAAAATAGAATGGACGGTATTCATCCACCAGGTAACAAGGTATTAACAAGCGTATGGAAGCATCGGCGAACGGAGATCTCGCTGGGCGCTTCTTACGTATTGCAAGCACCGCGTCATGGCAACAATATTTATTTCAAATTACTTGCCTCGTGCAAATCAGGCCAAAATATGACGGTGCAAGGCGCTCGGTTTTAAAATTTATAAAGCACAAGAATCGAAATATTTCCAGCGTTTATATTCCTCTTAAATATGGAAGTACAGTACTTACATTTATTAATAACATTTGCTGCACACGATTGGTCCTAAAGGAGTTCAAATTTTTAATTCATTCGGCCTCACTATTGAGAAGAGCACGCTGGAAGGCATTATTCTACTCTTCGATAGACTGGATAGACACTTCATACCTACAGTGAATATTACAGTGGAACGATTCAAATTCTTTACCAGGAAGCAAAGAAATAACGGTCAACAAGCTGTTATTATTTGTCTATTTTGTCGTGACAAGCAAAGTGTTACAATAATAATGTCGAGTCAAATTCTGCAAATGCAGAATGCTACGGATATGGTTGGCGAGTGGAAACGTTTTAAGCAATCATTTCTTTTATATATGATGGCGAATAACTACAACGAGGAAAAGGAAATTCAAAAAGTTGCAAGATTCCTACACACAATACTATGTTGAAGACACACCTGACACCATGTTATATTGTGGTGAAATAAGAACACGATTAATAATTGTAATCTGTACTGTATTGGTTGACAATTGACATTACACGAGCCTACGCCGCCCGGGCTTGCGGAGCAAAAGACAATCTTAATGATATACCTAGTGTTACCATATCCAACAATACCTACTTTTTACTTGTATATATTATTATCAAAATTAAATTATAACTTCTTGTAACTGTAACTGACCGGACCTAAGTCCTCCATCACAACACAAGCAAGCATTTTCGGCTTTCTGTGGTGGTGGTAGGAGTTATTGTTGGGTTATTCGTAACCCGGGAATGTTTGTCTTTCTTTAAAAAAAAAAAAAAAACTTGACCACGACTACGTGACCCCCCCCTGGCGCCAAAGCTGGATCCGCCCTTGCTCAGACGTGGCCTTAAAAGGAAGCTACAAGCCCAAAATGTGTTTTTTTT
Organism: Hesperophylax consimilis; assembly: GCF_061612785.1. Taxonomy (NCBI): domain Eukaryota; kingdom Metazoa; phylum Arthropoda; class Insecta; order Trichoptera; family Limnephilidae; genus Hesperophylax; species Hesperophylax consimilis. Next base: position 21,075,044 of record NC_142850.1, read on the forward strand.
TGGTGTACCTTATATCGTAGGTAATAGGCATTAAAATCGCTTGACAAACGGAGTCTAGAAACGTTCGATTTCAAGCACAAAACTGTTTTTTATTAATTTGTAAATAATTTTATGAGAAAGCAAAAAAGTTAATCAAGTGAAACTGTCACAGATAACCTTAGCTATTATACTGTATTATACTTTATTTTTCCTTTAAGTTGTTTCCTTTACGCGTTCATACATTTCTAACGAAAAAAATTTTTTTTTAGTAGTTTACACTTATTTTTTTTATTTGTATTCTGCTCAAGCGAAACTATATGAAAACCTTCAATTTATCTAAAGCATATTTTTTGGTATTCATAATGTACACCAATTCGTTATAAACTTAAGAATTACTTACCGCAACGTTTCTTATTTGTTCCGTTATTTCTAAACCCGCTGCCCCGGTTTGAAAAAATCAGAGGGCACCACTTCCGTTTACAGGTTATCCTACAGATGCTGCTACGGTCTCCAAAGACTCCTGAAAAGAAGGACTAATAAAAAAAATCTCTATAATAAACAGCTTCCGACTAGTTAGTAGGATGTGGTCTCTAGCGAGGAATATCGAAAGGTTATATTGAATATCGTTGACCTTCCACTCCCGAGAAAGGGTCTTTTTAGTCATATACAAGAAAATGGTATCTGGTGAATAAAACAAATTCACAACCTGTACAACAGTTGGAGACAAAACATTCATAAAACTGAACCGACCACCCACCGAAGGGGCGGAGTTTTGGGAGACATCAAGTAACAAATACGACAAACATACACTCAAACACACATGTAGAATTAAAACATGTAAAGGTATTTAAAGAACAATAACTGACAATAAGGGGAATACAAACATGTCAAGTTAAATTTTTTCCTTAAGAATCTTAGAAAGCAGGGCAGGTACCTACATTCCTAGTTATAATGTTAAAAAGACACAGTAGGAGACATACGGGAGTAGACGTATTTTCTAAAAGAAAACAGAACTCTTCAATGTATGTAGATCCAATTGCATTCGGCGATTTGTGAATTCGGTGAGGTGCAGACCACGGAACATATATAATTGGCGGAATTGATTAGATCCACGGAGTGATCTAGATATTCCTTGAGAATTCATTGAGTCTATTTAAAACTTGTTATCTTCAGGTATACCTACGAGGTGGCCCCCGCTTTCACTCTCGCCGAGCAGGCAGTGCTGACGCGGGCCGCAGAACTGTTCGGCTTCGAGGGCGGGGATGGCTTATTCTGCCCGGGTGGCAGTCTGGCCAATATGTACGGGGTGGTGCTCGCCAGGCACCGGGCCTTTCCCGCCATCAAGGCAGAGGGCGTCGCCAGCGTGCCGGGACTGGTGGTCTTCACGTCTGAGGATGTGAGTCCCATCTAATTAAATATTTCTCTATGGTGAAGTTTACAGTAATACTCTAAAAGTCTAAAGGTAGGGGCAAGACAGACTGGGCCCACGTACGCAATGTACACAACGCATTAAGATTTCTGGACAACTTACAATCCATATATTTTCTACGAAAATAGATGCTTCAGAAACACACGTCCTCACTCAACGCCGATATCAGCGTGGGACGGGTGAAAGAAAGATGGTGTTGGTGGAAGGCTTTCCAGCAAGTTGATTTGCCGGTTAATGTCATGTTTTTTTTGGAATTTGGCATTAAAATGGGAAATAAACAACTAGTAAATTAATAAGATTTTAAGAAGTGATTTATATAACTTCAAATCCAGTGAATATCGCGATACTGCGATTCGAATTTGAGTTGCGTGCGTAGGACGTAGGACAAAAAGTGTGCACGTTGACCTGAGTACCTACTTGGGCCGTGGGGTCCATTGTGTCTTTACCTTAAAATCCTCCGTTAGTCGTTGCATCATTATGAGGATTGTGACCCCAACTCCAATTGCCTGGTGAACAAGGCTCGTACACTCCTCACGGTTCTGCGCTGCATGGAGAGTCAAGAACACCGACATGACGTTCCAAATTCTGTGGTACTTGATCAGTCCAACGCATCTATTTTTGATCTATCAACGTATCAATTTTCTTGAACATTTATGATCTTCTAACAGTATAGTAGTGATTTGAATGATGGATGGATGAACAATTGAATGACAATTTTGAACATATTTCAGAGCCACTACTCCATTCAGAAAGCGGTCCACTGGCTGGGCATGGGTACCAACAACCTGGTGAAGGTGCGCACGGACAAAGGGGGCCGCATGGAGCCCGAGGAGCTCCGCCGCGCCGTGCACGCCGCGAAGGGGCGCGGGCTGGTACCCCTGATCGTCAACGCCACCGCGGGGACCACCGTCCTGGGGGCATTCGACCCCTTCGAGGAGATAGCGAACATCTGTAAAGAGTTTGGGATTTGGATGCACATTGATGTGAGTTACCTATATTATTATGGAAATGAGGATGTGATCTGTTGTTGCTACATATCTGTCGTCGTTTATAAGAAAAATGGATAGAAATCACGGGATATTATAATTGCATCATTTGTGTATCTGAAAGTATGGTATAATATTTTATTCTCAAAATCAGGTATTGTCCATTTTCTTGATCATATAACGAAATGTCCTTGATAAAAAATTAAAGACAGGCCAGAAATTTTACTTTCGAATAAACACCGTTAGTAAACTTGAAAATCAAATGTACAAATTTTAAACAAAAAAAACACGTATTTCAGACACAGAATTATTATTTAATTAATTAAAAATAAAATACTTTTGTTGCCTACTTTATTACTTGTCTGAATTACAATCAGTTCCAATTTTGAAAATTAAAAGTTCATTGAACGCGAGTATATTCATGCAGAAATTCAAATTCGCAGGAATATTTCATGTTACTTCTCGCATGCACAGACAAACGTAATTAGTATTTTTGAAATTTTCTGATAAAATTTTCTGATGATTTGAATGAGCAGGTATTAAAGGTTTTTAAATAATTTCCAGGCTTGTTGGGGAGGAAGCCTCATATTTTCGGAGAAATATCGAAAAGTATTAAAAGGAACTGAAAGGTGAGGATGCAAAATACTTAGCGTATTCGTTTAAATGAAAATAGTGACAGTTGGCTTAATAAAATAATAAATACTTTTACATAATAAAATATAGAAGGTACTTAATTATTTTATGGTTTGTTTTCTTCATACCTTTAAGTAATAAGTAGAACTTTTCAGAGCTGACTCCATATCGTGGAACCCGCACAAGATGCTGGGCGCGCCTCTGCAGTGCTCACTGTTCCTGATGCGGTGGCGGGGCGCGCTGCACGCCTCCAACTCTGCCGCTGCCAACTACCTCTTTCAACAGGACAAGTTCTACGATGTGTCCTACGACACGGGGGACATGAGCCTGCAGTGCGGAAGGAAGGTAATACAGTGCTGGTATTGGTAGAGTCAGCTACATGCCTGGAACCCGCACAAGATGCTGGGCGCGCCTCTGCAGTGCTCACTGTTCCTGATGCGGTGGCGGGGCGCGCTGCACGCCTCCAACTCTGCCGCTGCCAACTACCTCTTCCAACAGGACAAGTTCTACGATGTGTCCTACGATACTGGGAACATGAGCCTGTAGTGCGGAAGGAAGGTAATACAGTGCTGGTATTGGTAGAGTCAGCTACATGCCTGGAACCCGCACAAGATGCTGGGCGGGGCGCGCTGCACTACTCCAACTCTGCCGCTGCCAACTACCTCTTCCAACAGGACAAGTTCTACGATGTGTCCTACGATACTGGGAACATGAGCCTGTAGTGCGGAAGGAAGGTAATACAGTGCTGGTATTGGTAGAGTCAGCTACATGCCTGGAACCCGCACAAGATGCTGGGCGCGCCTCTGCAGTGCTCACTGTTCCTGACGCGGTGGCGGGGCGCGCTGCACGCCTCCAACTCTGCCGCTGCCAACTACCTCTTCCAACAGGACAAGTTCTACGATGTGTCCTACGACACGGGGGACATGAGCCTGCAGTGCGGAAGGAAGGTAATACAGTGCTGGTATTGGTAGAGTCAGCTACATGCCTGGAACCCGGACAAGATTTTTTTTTTTTTTTTACAGTAATACCGCACAAGAGTCCCAACTGCTCCCGTCTGGAGCCAGTGAGACTATGGCATCCCCAATTGGGGTATGTTGTGAGGCTGAGGGTATTGGGGAGGGGAGGGAGATGGGGAAGAGGAAGGTGGGGAAGTACCTGGCTATTCAGATCTGGTCACCAAACACGGCTAAAGCCATTTCAAGCAACGTTTCAATTCTGAATGGTGGTCTTACACCAGGGCGATACTGAGAGTATCTTCCACTCTGGAACGTGCCGCAAATATACTATATATTATTTTAAATAATTAATTGTGAAATAACACAAATTAATCAAATAAAATTTATTTGCGCACGCCGGGTTCGAACCCGCGACCTTCGGATCTGTAGTCAAAAGCGTATACCACTAGACCACGCCGGCCGTCTGCTGAAGATGCTGGCAAGTAAGACAAACCAAAGGTAACCTCATGCAGAATGAGTCTAAATAAGACACAAAGGGGCGCCTCGAATGTGCAAAACAAAATGCCACCCCTATCAAATAAAATCTCGTATTGAGTACCTGCACTGCGCTATTTGCAGCTATAAATTAAATGATGCCATATTTGGACTATTTCTCTACGAATAACATGAAATAAAGTGGCAAATAACCCCCTTTCATAGGGGAATATCTAGGACTCTGGGCCAGTCTAGGGCCACAGGAAACACCCTGTCTACCTCATCAATCCCGGCGGGAATGACCACACCTTCGGTGGTCTGCATCGCATACGTGTGCAATTTGAAAATCACTGTTTTAAATTTTTTTCCAGGTTGATGCCTTTAAGTTGTGGCTGATGTGGAAGGCCCGTGGGGAAAGTGGGCTGAAGCAGCTGGTGGATAACGCCATGGACGTGGCGGAGTACTTCAAACAGCTGGTCAGGGAACGGCCAGGGTTCGAACTGGTGCTGCAGGACACGCAGTGCACCAACATCTGTTTCTGGTACATCCCTCCCGCCATGCGAGAACTCGACAGGAATGAGGACTGGTGGAATAAAATGGATACGGTAAATACGAACTGTTTAAAAAAATACATAATTGAAACAAAAGGAGATATTACATGAAAGCCTCCCGATTGTTCTCGAGCTACAATCAAACTGCATGGACTGTCAAAGTGGCACCGTAAGTAACATTTTTTCACTTTCAAGATAGAAGTATACAATTAGAGGCGCTATTACTTACTAATGTCTTAATATCTCGTCGAACGTGATGCGGTAGTTTTAGTTAGAGAGTGGGGAGCGTTGGAGGTTAATTGGAGGTAAAAAAGTGGAACCTATTTTATCACTTCATGTCTCATCTAAATATAATAAATCAATGACCTTCAAGTTTTTGGGTAAACACGATATTATCAAGCGTGATGCAAAATCAACGAAGTTTTAAATAATTGCCATGTGACCACACGATGAAACATGGAGACGTTTTCTTCCTTTTTACTGGATTTGGATAGACTCCATCAGGGAATGGAGTGTGGGAGGGAAGGAGGTGGCACTATTGTGTAAGGGGCTTAGCTATAGAAACCAATAATAGTCCCAAAACTGTTTCAACACTAAACATGAGATATAAAATGTAAGCGTGACCACTGTTTCTGATGCGACCAACTGCATTTGCAAGGGGGTGAACGATGTTACGCACATTTGTGCGTAGAGTTTCATACTGATTTAATTATTTATTTATGTCTGTTGGCCATTAATATACTTGCCAATAATGATTTGCAGGTGGCCCCCCGCATGAAGGAGCGTATGGTCTTGGGCGGCATCCTTCTCGTGGGGTACACGCCCCTGGCGCACAAGGGCTTGAAGAATTTCTTCCGCCTGGTACTGACCTGCCACCCGCCGGCCACGCTACAGCACATGGACTTCGTCGTGCAGGAGCTTGAGAAATGCGGGGACGATATTGGTTTTGAATGATAATATGATTTTAAGTGCATGTGTTTTGCACATCACTATCTGCACCCACCACAGATTCCTATCCATTTTACAAATTTATTATAATAATTGTATTTTTTACATTCTTATCCGCACCTATCATCGAAGAAAGGTGACTTCAGTAGTACCTACCCATTTTAAAAGTTTATTATACTGCGTGTTTTTTACATCCCTGTCTGTACTTACCATAGAAGAAAAAAGAAGGTGTCTTCGGTAGTAACTATCTACAATTTTATAGAGATGGGCGAAGCGGCTCAGTTGGGGGAGCCGGTTCACTAGGTCCCGTTCACTTAAAAGATCCGCTTCAGTGAACCGGCTCGATTGAACCGGAAAATCTGAACAATATAATATTTATCAAGCTAAGTAGTACAAGTCAAAAAACACTTTATAGGAGAGCTATTTCAAATAGTATTTCTATTGAGTAATTGAGTAACAAATGCCTATTCTTAAATGAAATATATTTTTGTGATTTATTTTTTTTAATTTGATACCACTTTAAAATATTGTCCCATAGATCAAAGAAAATCTAAAATTTAATTTTTTTACTCATGACAATATTTTTATTTATTTATTAAAGGAAAAAGTACATGTAAGTAATATGGTTTACAATTTACAATGACAATATTTAATACTACTCTTCCAGAGAAGCATTCGCTTGTGGTTGGAATAGGAGTGTACATTATGTTATTGTAGATATACATATAGAATCAAGAGAAGTAGAAAAAAAATATTGTAAGTAAAATGTACTACTAGTAGCTATAATATATAAATAAAAACATGATGTTATTAGTTTCTGGGATAAAGACAATTATTATTATTAATATGTATACTATATTTGGAGAAGAAGTTACTTCTCAAGTACAATATTTACTACTCATTTTTTTGATAATTTATCTGTAAAATATTTTTTTCAAAATGCTCAGAGCTTGGCTTTTGTCGTTTATCATTCTGATTTCCTCAGGGAGTTGATTGAAAAAGTTTCTTCCTTGGTATGTATAGTAATTTTGTGCAAAGGAAGTGTTTCATTTTGGACATTGAAAAATGTATTTAAGTCGAGTGCGGTTTTCAGTTAGAAATTGGTACTTTTCTTTTTCTTTTATGATTTGAATTAGTGAATTTTTAATGTAAGTACAGATCTTTAAAATTAGGTACTTGAAATTCTCCGAATAAGCGGTCTGTTGGGTAGTCCGAAGGTTTTTTTTAATATGATTTTAATAATTATTCTCTGCACGACTTCTATTGGAAGGAGGTTAGTTTTATATGCGGATCCCCAACTAATGATGGCATATTGTAAAGTTGATTGAACCAAAGCATAGTATATTAAATATAGGCTTTTTATCGACAAAAAATTTCTGATTCTTAAGAATATATATTTTAGTTTTCTAATCTTTTTTACATACTCTTTATGCCTAGCACGATAGATATATGTAACGTCACTGCATTTTCTTTCCGAAATTTGCTTAAGTTGCTGAATTTTATCTGAATGCACTATTATATATGTATAATAATCAATTTAAAATATTCTAGCAAGATATTATAGGAATGATTTTAAATGTTTCAACGTCAGGACAATTTGTTTTGAACGGTTAGTTCGTCATAATTGCGCGAAGAGTGTACTGACTCCACCAAAACAAATACTGTTTAAACGAGTTCTTATGTCTCAACAAAAAATATAAATATGTTGTAAAGAAAATAGATAATTTTTGATTTTGAAAGTCAATGGTCTGAGGCAAATATTTTATAAATACTTTCAGCTTCATAAACTCTAAAATTGTAATATCCCGTGATTTTTCACGGTCATTGTTTAAAATTATAATGATATTTTTCATATAAAATAAATGTATAGGTAATTAACAAAAACTTTCGCGTTAAGTCCTATGTAATCTTTGGGTATGCTGGATTTTTTGAGGAATAGAAGGAGCGAGTTTTGAAGAGACTCGTGCAAGAACGAGTCGTAGATGCGACTCATTCTAATGTGGCAAGTTGTAGATTTCTTGCATTTAGAGCTCAAGTTAGAGAGATTTGGTGACTTTTAGCGGTACCTACTCATAACCGTCATTAAACCCCCGCATACCCAATTTCTACCGATTTATAACAAGTTTCTCGTTAACTCTTTTAAGTTTTAAAAGTTCCAAAAAAAAGTTAATTTGAAAATAATATCTATACATTTATAATGCCTTAACTTATTTGAAATTACCTCGACAGAAAAAAATCGCAAAGTAAGCTCCGAAAATTATTTAAAACAGCTTTTGTTTGTTATTTAAATGTTATGGTCATGAAAAAATTCACAGTGTATCTTTAAATGCAACTAAAGAATGTGTTGAGAGATTTTTCTCTATTTCAAACGAATCGTGTTTTTATTTTCATAATTTTCGTTTAATTATTATAATTCGCTTAATAATTATTATCTTTCCCTCTAACATTTGTATTTACATATATCCCTTTCGAACCATCTTTGAACGCTAACTACGGAGCCCCAATAATTATCATTTTTAAGACACTAGTTACAATAAACAAATATACACTGAAACCATAGAATGTGATAAACAAAATCAGGTTGTTTTTAAATATAACCGAGGAGAACTGGATAAACATGACATCAACAATATTTTCATCCCAGATGAAATAACTAAGATATTATACGGACATACGTAATAATAGATACTTTGACTATGGAACATTTAATATGCCTATCTTAATTATTTATTTATTCTCATGTTCTCCATAAAACGGTTATGCACCAATATATTACGGAAAAGATCACAAATTTGAGGTACATGAAAGTATAAAAGATCATGGGGGAAGTTTTACTATTTTGTGATTTATGTCAAAAAATATTTGCTGAACTGTCTGTAAGTGAGGTTGAAATTGTCGATGGTCAATGCAGAATCGTTAAGGAGTTGATTCGCTCTGTTGATTTGTGAGTTCTGATAGGCAGAAGTCCTCACTTTCGGAGTATAAAGTGAATGGGATCATCCACGAACATTCTAAACTTATTAGGGACATATAAGTTAACTTCTTTGTTGGTGGATTAAATATAGTAGCCAGATAAGATTACTATAAAAAACAACGACAATACACATCAATAAGATTAATATTGAAGGCCGATTACTGACCATTTCAATTAATTTTACCCCGCAATCGGTCCTAACCTTTCCAATCAAATCTTGGCCAGAAATAATGTTGCAAACGAAATATCCCTGCCCACTGAGTTATGGACATTTATTACTCCTACTGCAGAAATAGAAATTATAGAAATCATTTCAACATTTAAAAGTAGGCACCCAACAGGAATAGACAAAATCTCTACTAAACTTACTAAGCACTTAAAAATTCATATGGTAAAGCCTCTCCAGTAAACTATAAACTAGCCTTTAATCTGGCAACATATTTCAAAAACTCTCTGAAACATGTCCCTAACATTCCCATATTCCAATCAGGCGACAGATCTTCCCTAAACAGTTACAGGACAATATCCTTATTGAGCACAATCTCCAAAAATAATTGAAAAAGTAGAAAAACTAAGACTTCTCAAGTACCTCGAGGACAATAAAATCTTTTCAAATAACCAGTATGATTTTCGCAAAGAACGTATTGCTGCAGATGCATTTACAACTCACTTTCTGTCCTGTGTCCTCAATATGTACCATTTTTATAGCATCCTCAAAGATGACATATCATGCCTGTGTGGAGGTTACTGTTAAAAAAATAAAATAAGACTCGGTCCTTGGCCACAGCCCCCACCCCAAGGCTAGAACCCTCGGCCGCCGCCTCTCAGACCTGGAAAGTCCGGCCCTGACCGAGACGACGTGTTCTTTATGTATCTGGCACAGCCCCCACCCCAAGGCTAGAACCCTCGGCCGCCGCCTCTCAGACCTGGAAAGTCCGGCCCTGACCGAGACGACGTGTTCTTTATGTATCTGGCACAGCCCCCACCCCAAGGCTAGAACCCTCGGCCGCCGCCTCTCAGACCTGGAAAGTCCGGCCCTGACCGAGACGACGTGTTCTTTATGTATCTGGCACAGCCCCCACCCCAAGGCTAGAACAATCGGCCGCCGCCTCTCAGACCTGGAAAGTCCGGCCCTGACCGAGACGACGTGTTCTTTATGTATCTGGCACAGCCCCCACCCCAAGGCTAGAACCCTCGGCCGCCGCCTCTCAGACCTGGGAAGTCCGGCCCTGACCGAGACGACGTGTTCTTTATGTATCTGGCACAGCCCCCACCCCAAGGCTAGAACCCTCGGCCGCCGCCTCTCAGACCTGGAAAGTCCGGCCCTGACCGAGACGACGTGTTCTTTATGTATCTGGCACAGCCCCCACCCCAAGGCTAGAACAATCGGCCGCCGCCTCTCAGACCTGGAAAGTCCGGCCCTGACCGAGACGACGTGTTCTTTATGTATCTGGCACAGCCCCCACCCCAAGGGTAGAACAATCGGCCGCCGCCTCTCAGACCTGGAAAGTCCGGCCCTGACCGAGACGACGTGTTCTTTATGTATCTGGCACAGCCCCCACCCCAAGGCTAGAACAATCGGCCGCCGCCTCTCAGACCTGGAAAGTCCGGCCCTGACCGAGACGACGTGTTCTTTATGTATCTGGCACAGCCCCCACCCCAAGGCTAGAACAATCGGCCGCCGCCACTCAGACCTGGAAAGTCCGGCCCTGACCGAGACGACGTGTTCTTTATGTATCTGGCACAGCCCCCACCCCAAGGCTAGAACCCTCGGCCGCCGCCTCTCAGACCTGGAAAGTCCGGCCCTGACCGAGACGACGTGTTCTTTATGTATCTGGCACAGCCCCCACCCCAAGGCTAGAACAATCGGCCGCCGCCTCTCAGACCTGGAAAGTCCGGCCCTGACCGAGACGACGTGTTCTTTATGTATCTGGCACAGCCCCCACCCCAAGGCTAGAACCCTCGGCCGCCGCCTCTCAGACCTGGAAAGTCCGGCCCTGACCGAGACGACGTGTTCTTTATGTATCTGGCACAGCCCCCACCCCAAGGCTAGAACAATCGGCCGCCGCCTCTCAGACCTGGAAAGTCCGGCCCTGACCGAGACGACGTGTTCTTTATGTATCTGGCACAGCCCCCACCCCAAGGCTAGAACAATCGGCCGCCGCCTCTCAGACCTGGAAAGTCCGGCCCTGACCGAGACGACGTGTTCTTTATGTATCTGGCACAGCCCCCACCCCAAGGCTAGAACAATCGGCCGCCGCCACTCAGACCTGGAAAGTCCGGCCCTGACCGAGACGACGTGTTCTTTATGTATCTGGCACAGCCCCCACCCCAAGGCTAGAACCCTCGGCCGCCGCCTCTCAGACCTGGAAAGTCCGGCCCTGACCGAGACGACGTGTTCTTTATGTATCTGGCACAGCCCCCACCCCAAGGCTAGAACAATCGGCCGCCGCCTCTCAGACCTGGAAAGTCCGGCCCTGACCGAGACGACGTGTTCTTTATGTATCTGGCACAGCCCCCACCCCAAGGCTAGAACAATCGGCCGCCGCCACTCAGACCTGGAAAGTCCGGCCCTGACCGAGACGACGTGTTCTTTATGTATCTGGCACTAAACTTGTCACATTTATTAATAAAAAATGAATCCATAAAAAAAGTTTTTTTAACTTTTTTATTAGGCTGAGGATTGATACTTCCTACCCAGGGACTGGAGCCAACCACGCTAACAACTGAGCCGAATCCCGATTGGTTAGGACCGATATTTATTGCGCATATTATCTGGTGTAAAGTCATCGAATTGCAGAAAAAAGCGTATATTATGTCTGCATGTGTGTGCGTGATCGCAACCAAAACTCGATAGAATGCATTGTGTCTTAGTTCACTTCTAAGATTCCACTTCTTTCATACATCAATAGAAACCAAAATAAAATTCAAATACAATAGATGTACCTATATATGATTTAAGATTTTCACGGCCAAAAGTATTTTTGTTATTTGTTTTTGGGGTGTTATGCCGTGTTGCGCTAACTCCTTCTTTATCCAACGTTTCGGACAGCATTGCAGTGTCCATCATACACATCTGCCCTGATGATGGACACTGCAATGCTGTCCGAAACGTTGGCTAAAGAAGGAATTAGCGCAACACGGCATAACACCCCAAAAACAAATAACAAAAATAGATGTACCTATTTAAAAGTAAGAGATTTGTGGTTTGGCTCCAATTACAAACGTCTTTTTTCGTTTAATTTTTTTTTCTCACTAATTTGTCTAGGGGGTCTTATATACTATCTTTACCCCGCCACGCGCTGCTGTGTGTCTGTGCAGATAGAGAAACACATTCCAAAATTCAAAATTTCATCTTCACTTAGTGTGTTATTTAATTTTAGTTTTTGACCTCTTTAAGTTAGATAGCTTTGTAGCCAATACCTAACCTTACCAATAATTCCGATTTCATTTAATTTATTAATTAGTTTTGTACGTGTGATGTATGGTAATAAAGTTGAGTATTTAAGCGATAGATGGCGCTAGTCATAAAGCTTACTCCAGAATCCGACAGATATCGCCAGAGTGTAACAATTATATGTGAGATGATATTGACAGGGAACAAGCTTCTCGAACCAGAGAATTACCAACCCTCGGGTAGTGAACAGTGTAGCTAAATCCAGACCTATTATTTGTAACATAAATAAACACAATTATAAGTAGAACCTTTTACTTTTTAACAAAGAGTTCCCAACACTTAAATCTGCAAAGTAAGGCAAATATAACAGTACGTGAGATACCATCTTGCGTAAATCGATGAAAATACCAACGCATGGTACGAGTATTATAGACGAAGTTAGTTCTGTAATAACATCATGAGTGGGTACCTAGTTTCTCTCTAAATCTAAATTGGCTAGGACTGATTATTTTATTATAATCAATAAAATACATATATAAATAAACCACTCACGTTTGGGACAAGAGATATATACATAGGTCGATAATTTAATATTTCGTCAGGGCTGCCTGATTAGCAAAGTATTTATTAAAGGCATCAGCACATCTTGTCGGTTCCCTTATGGCGTCAGTCAATTTTTTTGTTTAATTAGAGTTTTATTTAAGTGGAGATCCGCAAAGAGTGAAAGGCTGATGTACGCGTAATGAGTAAGATTAAGAAATGGACGCTTAGATGGTTTGGGCATGTGGAGCGAATGCGCGAAGAAAGGATTGTAAGGAGTATATATAACGCAAATTTGAATGGTAGCAGAAGCCCGAGGAAGACACAAGCCATGATAAGAGTCAGAATAATAGAAAAGTATTTATTAGACAATGTATGAATGTGAATGAGGCAAAAAGTGTGTGCCAAGACCGAGTTGTTTGGCGGTCAGTTCTCTCTGCCTTTCCCTGTGGGGAAACGGCGTGATGGTTAGTTACTTAGAGTTTTATTGTTTTTTCTATTAATTATTTAATTTATTGTTTTCCAAATATATACATTCCTTATTGAATTTGGACATTAACGGTAATATAATATCCATCGCAGACGACACGGTTATCATATTTACAAGTAAAACATGAAAAACATCAACGGAGAAGGATAATTGTGGACCGAATAAAATTATAAATGGTTATACTCTAACCTCCTCACCCTAAATGTTCACAAAACACAATACATACATTTTCAATCCGTAAATTTAAACTCCCAGAAAATCTTCCTAAAACCAATCATACACACTTGCTCACAAAATCTAGACACATCTCCACTATCTCTCAATAACGGTTGTTCATGCCCAATTCTAAAACGGTCTAATGAATTTATTGTTAATAAGTTTAATTTGTAGAACTCCATTTTATTTTTTATATATTCAATAATATTGTTATTGGGTTTATAAAAACAGTTTATTTTTAAACAAGTTCTGCTGCGTAATTATTATTATCAGTTTGATAATGCCTTCAGAGGGCAAAACAGCTGTCACGCGTAATAATAATTACACAGCAGAACTTGTTTAAAAATAAACTGTTTTTATAAACCCAATAACGGTCTAATGAAATAAAGTAACTAATTAAAGAGAGAAAGAATAAAAAAATGTCGTTATAGGTAACCAATAACGCTGAGAGCCCCATATTAGTTCCACAACAAAGAGACTCCGTAATTTATACTACACTGTCTATTCTCTTCGGTCAATCCTTGACATAAAACTCTTAGGGTGCGTAAAAACAAGACAAAATATACGCGAGTCGAGCCAAATTTGCGTTGCTTCATTCCTTTCCCATAAGTCGCGGTTCAGCTCGCGAAAATTTCGTCAGTTTATACGCAGCATAAGAAGAGTTTATGTACCCTCTAGTAACCGTTCAAATGGTTCGTTTGCAAATGTTCTTCCTCTCAACTATCAGAGCTATTTTTCAAGAAACTCGCAGTCCTCGACATTCGCTAAATTAAGATAATTCTAATCCATATCTGGAAAAATGGTTTGTTAAGGTAAAATATACATACACGCTACTCAACCCACGGAAAAGTATAAATCCCATAACAAAAACCACGTTTTAACACAGAAAATACTCATACATCGCACCTAAAATATTCCACGCACTACAAACGGCAATCAAAATATCAAGAACAAAATTACTCACTTTGTTACCGGTCTCCAAAAATGGATATCTGAATCTGATATCTGTCAGTAAAAGTTTTTGTATTTAATTGACATCTACAATAGCAGAAAGAATTACTATTTTTCATAAATTCTTAAAAATTGTTTAACACCACTGATATTTTAAATACTTAAATCGATTTTCATTTCAATAATTACGAACTTCTTTTACTTGGAGTCGCTTCAGTAATTGTTGAGAACAATATCCAGTGATGAAATATGTGATGAAAATTTGATGAAAACAGAGATGAAACACGCGTTGAAACTAGTGATGAAACATTCGATGAAATCGCCTAGGAAACCTGTGATTCATTTTTATTTATTTATTTATTACTGTGCATTGGATGTAGAAAAATTACAAAGTACATATTAGATATTAGGCCATATAATATATTCATGTATATTGGATATAATATATATGTTCAATGATATTTTTATTTATTTTTTATTTATTCTTTAATATATTTGTTATACAATGGTATAGTACAAGGCTGCCCAACCCCAGGCCCGCGGGCCATAATGTGGCCCGCGAACGAATTATAAGTGGCCCGCGTGAACCATTTTCAAAAAACCCGCCAATCCGCCAATTTGAAAAAGTATCGCTATTTGGGCTACTCAGACTGAGAATCAGCGACGAAAAAATCTAACCTGTTGAACTTACTTTTTATACAAAAATACACCGGTTTTGATATAGTATTTTTTGCGTCCGAAATGGAATCTTGTAGCCACCCCCCCCCCCCCATGGAATTCGAAAAATCTGAGGAATTATGTTTTATAGAAATTCAACCCCCCCCCCCCCATGGAAATAGGAACCGTCAGGTATTCAGTGGCCCGCCAGTGATTCAAAATCGTCAATTTGGCCCAACTGTTAAAAAGGTTGGGCAGCCTTGGTATAGTATATTGTCCTCCACGCTAGGAGTTCACCTGTGTTGTGGAGGACTTTTTCAATAGTAAAGTTATATAATTCTAAAACAATACAGTGGAGTTGGTTACACAGAGAAACATTAAAAATTAAAATATAAAATCGATTTTTCCATAGTTATAACAGTAGTTTTTCCATAGTTATTCCAAAAAAGTGAAATATAAAAAAATAAATATTAAAATATTGATTGCAATACAGGCGTGAATACATTATGGCTAGGGGTACGTAAATTTCGCAAGTAAAAAATCGCGATTTCGCATTTAAAAAAACTCAAAATAGAAAATTTCGCATTTATTTCGCAAAAAAAAATACAGTGTTAAAAGTCAATTAAAGGCTAGCATTGTTGTAATTTGTACATTTCATTGTTTGCCTGCGATCAGTTACGACAATGTTGTAGATACTAAAGTACCTCTCGGCATCAACACTTTTGATAGGGCAATTGAATAGCTGCTTTTGCAAATCCAGGGTATAGAGTTTTTGATGTAACTAAAATTTGCATTACATCCACAGGAGCTTCTTGGCCGACCAATCGAAGTAATTGTCTGTGAAAATGAGAGTACGCGTCAATTAGTTCTTCTTGTGGTACACTTTGGAATTTTTGCGAAGCTTTCCAATATGGAATTTGAATAGACAGAAGAAGAGGGCACATTTGCTGCTTCCGATAATAATCTGCCAATGTGCTTGTAGCACTCATTTGTTGGATTCGGTTCCATGTGTAACAAAAATTTCTCTTTTGAGCTGCTGTCTTCAACATCATGCTGTGATCGATAGAATTTTCGGTTGATAAAATATTCATTGTTTTTTCGCCAAAAGAGCCTTCACATTGAGAGGACTTCAAATCTTCTAATTTACTCCACAAAATGTGTGCAAACGAATAGTTATAACCTTCTAAATTGTCAATTAGTTTCATAATTTTCGGACAGAATTCTGATACGAATGTAAGTTGAACTTGAATTTTACTGGTTAGAATGTCATTTTCAAAACATTCTTTGAGGTAAATAGTGCTAGAATTGTCGTCTTCGTATTCATTAAGAAAATCGATAATTTGCTGCATATACTCATTCAAATAAATCAGAGATTTAAACCAAGAATTCCACCTGGTTACAACAGGCGTAGTTTTGGAGTTAATTGTGGAGCATGCTGTCGTAGAAAGTTTAAATAGGAACTTTTCATTTTTCTACAATGCAAAAAGGCTGACTTTGTCTTGGCCACAATAGAGTTCAGTTCCTTAAATTCTTTTATAAAAATGTCACCCAAAATATTCACTTTGTGCGCCCAGCATTGAAAGTGCAGTGCATGGTCACCCAGTAGTATTTTTTAGCAAGTTGAAACATGTACCTTGCAGAGTCAGACACTAAACCATGTACTTGAGATTATTGAATTTCGTATTCTTTCAAAGTATCAATTATTGCTTGAGAACAAATTGAAGCATTGACAGTGTCTAAAAAATTAACACTTGCTAAGAAACAAGACTGCTGTGGTTCTGAAGAGACAGTTTTAAGTAAAACTGCAAAGACACATCTGCCTTGTTTGTCAGAAGTTTCGTCGGCCACCACAACTACAGGCTGATCCTTTAGTTTTTGTTTCACTTCATCTTTCTCCGAAACACCGCACTGTGGTACGTACTTACGTCTCAAATTATCTCCAGAAGGCAGGTTACCCGAGCCATGCACACATTTTTCCATGTAACTGCGAACAGCTAGATTATCTAGTTTATTCAACGGAATGTTTGCTTTCAAACACATTTTTACAGTGCCAAGCACAAATACCTCTTTTTCCGTTTTGGCACGCTTTTGCACTTCAAAAGCACCAACTATTGTGGATTGCCTTTTAATTCCAGAGGATCAGGATAAGATTTCTTTCTTAAATGAGTAACAGAAGTCATATGCTTCTTCAAAGTATCTAATTTCTCTCCTTCCAAACGCACGTTGCAGTATTTGCACGTTACGATGTTAGTATCGCTTAAATACAAGCCATTCTCTTTGAACTATTTTACTCGTTCAGATAATTGTACTTTCCATATTGTAGTTAGTAACACAACTATACCAAACGCGCATGAGCGAGTGACTGATTGAAAGACAAGAGATACACTACTTCTTAATACAAACCTGAACTCGAATTTATAGGCGAAATTGCTCGCGCCTACCAAAATACGATTCTGCAATATACACTACTTCTTAGCTAAGCAGCAAACCTGAACTCGAATTTTAAGGCGCAATTGCTCGCACTACTTCTCATCTAAGCAGCAAACCTGAACTCGAATTTTAAGGCGCAATTATTGCTCGCGCCTACTTAAACACGATTCTGCAATATACACTACTTCTTAGCTAAGCAGCAAACCTGAACTCGAATTTTAAGGCGCAATTGCTCGCACTACTTCTCAGCTAAGCAGCAAACCTGAACTCGAATTTTAAGGCGCAATTATTGCTCGCGCCTACTTAAACACGATTCTGCAATATACACTACTTCTTAGCTAAGCAGCAAACCTGAACTCGAATTTTAAGGCGCAATTGCTCGCGCCTACCAAAATACGATTCTGCAATATACACTACTTCTTAAGTAGTGTATATTGCGCCTACCAAAACACGATTCTGCAATATACACTACTTCTTAGCTAAGCAGCAAACCTGAACTCGAATTTTAAGGCGCAATTGCTCGCACTACTTCTCAGCTAAGCAGCAAACCTGAACTCGAATTTTAAGGCGCAATTATTGCTCGCGCCTACTTAAACACGATTCTGCAATATACACTACTTCTTAGCTAAGCAGCAAACCTGAACTCGAATTTTAAGGCGCAATTGCTTGCACTACTTCTCAGCTAAGCAGCAAACCTGAACTCGAATTTTAAGGCGCAATTATTGCTCGCGCCTACCAAAACACGATTCTGCAATATACACTACTTCTTAGCTAAGCAGCAAACCTGAACTCGAATTTAAAGGCGCAATTATTGCTCGCGCCTACCAAAACACGAATCTGCAATATACACTACTTCTCAGCTAAGCAGCAAACCTGAACTCGAATTTTAAGGCGCAATTGCTTGCACTACTTCTCAGCTAAGCATCAAACCTGAACTCGAATTTTAAGGCGCAATTATTGCTCGCGCCTACTTAAACACGATTCTGCAATATACACTACTTCTCAGCTAAGCAGCAAACCTGAATTCGAATATTAAGGAGCAATTGCTCGCACTTCTTCTTAGCTAAGCAGCAAACCTGAACTCGAATTTAAAGGCGCAATTGCTCGCGCCTACAAAAACACGATCCTGCAATCTACACTACTTCTAAGCTAAGCAGCAAACCTGAACTCGAATTTTAAGGCGAAATCGACTCGCGCCTACCAAAACATGACTCTGCAATCTACACTACTTCTTAGTTAAGCAGGTAACCTGAACTCGAATTTAAAGGCGCAATTGCTCGCGCTTACCAAAACATGATTCTGCAATATACACTACTTCTCAGCTAAGCAGCAAACCTGAACTCGAATTTTAAGGCGCAATTATTGCTCGCGCCTACTTAAACACGATTCTGCAATATACACTACTTCTTAGCTAAGCAGCAAACCTGAACTCGAATTTTAAGGCGCAATTGCTTGCACTACTTCTCAGCTAAGCAGCAAACCTGAACTCGAATTTTAAGGCGCAATTATTGCTCGCGCCTACCAAAACACGATTCTGCAATATACACTACTTCTTAGCTAAGCAGCAAACCTGAACTCGAATTTAAAGGCGCAATTATTGCTCGCGCCTACCAAAACACGAATCTGCAATATACACTACTTCTCAGCTAAGCAGCAAACCTGAACTCGAATTTTAAGGCGCAATTGCTTGCACTACTTCTCAGCTAAGCATCAAACCTGAACTCGAATTTTAAGGCGCAATTATTGCTCGCGCCTACTTAAACACGATTCTGCAATATACACTACTTCTCAGCTAAGCAGCAAACCTGAATTCGAATATTAAGGAGCAATTGCTCGCACTTCTTCTTAGCTAAGCAGCAAACCTGAACTCGAATTTAAAGGCGCAATTGCTCGCGCCTACAAAAACACGATCCTGCAATCTACACTACTTCTAAGCTAAGCAGCAAACCTGAACTCGAATTTTAAGGCGAAATCGACTCGCGCCTACCAAAACATGACTCTGCAATCTACACTACTTCTTAGTTAAGCAGGTAACCTGAACTCGAATTTAAAGGCGCAATTGCTCGCGCTTACCAAAACATGATTCTGCAATATACACTACTTCTCAGCTAAGCAGCAAACCTGAACTCGAATTTTAAGGCGCAATTGCTCGCACTACTTCTTAGCTAAGCAGCAAACCTGAACTCGAATTTTAAGGCGCAATTATTGCTCGCGCCTTGTTATGATGCAGGGCTAGACTCCTTTTGTTTTAATATTTTATTCATTAATTTGTTCTGCATCATCACATTTATCCTCGCCGATTCTCTAACCTAGTTAGGAACTGGGCGATCGTCGCTGGTATTGGTTTTTGTAAAATTTCGAATCATAATTTAAAATTTAACATCTGAACCGGACGGAAACAAAAATCACTTCTTGGCTGGACAGTCAAAGTGTGGGTTCGTGGACTGTACAGACGATGGTCGCAGTGCTTTTCGTTTTTGAATAATTAATTGTACGGAATGTAATTCCCTTTTTGTCGCCGATGAGTGCGATTTTGCTTACGGGCACGGCGGTAAACGTTTTTGTGACCAAAAAATAACCATTCCCGAAGTGGGTAATAGTGATTTCGCTGGACGGAAGTTGTTTCGGACGGACCACGCGACCGCCGTTACGATTGAACGGGAATCCGTAAAGTAACGGTCAATCCTGCGTAGTATTGGATCATACGCGATTTATATTTTGTGCCATGCATGGCTGTCAAGCGGGAACTTCGTTCTTTTTGATTTCTGGAGTTTGAATCCCGACATCGCACGTGTTCGACGGGCCGAGAAAGAGCCCTATGTATGGGTTGCAGCATCCCCAGGAACGGCTACGCGCTTATAGATAGCTGGAGTTTATGGATGTGGCCAGGAGGAGTATATCCACCTTTCCAGAAGACGGAACACACTTCTACGGAGTTACGTCAGCCGCCGAATGGGTGTGCGGGACGTTCCGTCGCTTCTCATATCAAGAAAAGCTGTGTTCGGCATTAGAAAACGCGATGTTCGGCTTCCGTAGTGTAGATACAGATAGTTAAAAACTGGTCTGTCTTTGGGGTAAGTCAAAATTATATAATTCTGTTAATCTGTTGAGCTAGGGCTCATCAGCAAAATGTCCAAAAGGTTTACAATACATGTAATATCAATCCATACACCGCCTTTTATTTATGTACATTGAGATACCATCCTAAAAACAAAAGAAACTATCATGATACTGACACGCGACCTTGGTTGCGAACTTTCACACCTGAGATTATTGAGTATAAACATTCTAGATGATTAATTCTAACCTAGATTGGCGCGTTCTACCGAACAAAGTTGATACAATTATTATTATTTGTACCCTGGGTCAAACCCACTTAACAGCCTACCAAAACACGATTCTGCAATATACACTACTTCTAGGCTAAGCAGCAAACCTGAACTCGAATTTTGAGGCGCAATTACTCGCACTACTTCTTAGCTAAGCAGCAAACCTGAACTCGAATTTAAAGGCGCAATTGTTCGCGCCTACAAAAACACGATCCTGCAATCTTCTACACTACTTCTAAGCTAAGCAGCAAACCTGAACTCGAATTTTAAGGCGAAATCGACTCGCGCCTACCAAAACATGACTCTGCAATCTACACTACTTCTTAGTTAAGCAGGTAACCTGAACTCGAATTTAAAGGCGCAATTGCTCGCGCTTACCAAAACATGATTCTGCAATATACACTACTTCTCAGCTAAGCAGCAAACCTGAACTCGAATTTTAAGGCGCAATTATTTCTCGCGCCTACCAAAACACGATTCTGCAATATACACTACTTCTAAGCTAAGCAGCAAACCTGAACTCGAATTTTAAGGCGCAATTGCTCGCACTACTTCTTAGCTAAGCAGCAAACCTGAACTCGAATTTAAAGGCGCAATTATTGCTCGCGCCTACCAAAACACGATTCTGCAATATACACTACTTCTTAGCTAAGCAGCAAACCTGAACTCGAATTTTAAGGCGCAATTGCTCGCACTACTTCTTAGCTAAGCAGCAAACCTGAACTCGAATTTAAAGGCGCAATTATTGCTCGCGCCTACCAAAACACGATTCTGCAATATACACTACTTCTTAGCTAAGCAGCAAACCTGAACTCGAATTTTAAGGCGCAATTGCTCGCACTACTTCTCAGCTAAGCAGCAAACCTGAACTCGAATTTTAAGGCGCAATTGCTCGCACTACTTCTTAGCTAAGCAGCAAACCTGAACTCGAATTTAAAGGCGCAATTGCTCGCGCCTACCAAAACATGATTCTGCAATATACACTACTTCTAAGCTAAGCAGCAAACCTGAACTCGAATTTTAAGGCGAAATCGACTCGCGCCTAACAAAACATGATTCTGCAATACGCTCGCTCCTCATCTACACAACAACTTGTGCCGTCTCTGTCTGTTTTGAACAGAGTTGTAATAATTGTTAGCGCGTCTGATCAACATTTGAAAGCACGTAACGTAAAAAGGTTTGAAAGTATTTCATTTTCAAATTTCGCTTTTATTGCAAATAAAATGCAGATTTCGCTTTTATCTATTTTCGTAAAAACGAAATTTACGTACCCCTTATTATGGCCCGTTGCCAATCAGTCAACATTAGTTTCTAAATAGGCAGTTCCCTGTTCTAAGAAACTAATCATGACCTTAATTTATGTTGTTTGGTGCGTAATATCAAATATTGTAAATTAAAAATATATATACATGTATAAATATATATTTTTTTTAATTATCATCCGATTTTATGTCCGGGTTAAATCTTTCTCATAGGAAAAACTAAACCCTTCCACACACTTTTCCACAAATGATCATCTAGTCAATCAACATTATGCAAGTGCATTATATAAGTAAAATAAATACAAAACAATACAAGAACAATACGTCAACTCACCAGAGATCAAATGGGAAAATAATTCACCCACTCCAGATATTTTCATATCAGAGGGTTCGGCTCTGTAGAACTCCTAACAGGGCCAATAAATCCTACTGATCCATCAACATAAATATTTCAAAAAATTTTCGTTATCCTACATGTATTTAAAATGACTGATTTTTGCATTTTTATAAACAAATTTTTTGATAGATCTAATACGCCTAAATTTTTATTGAGAGAGCTAGGTATAATGCCAGTAGTCGAAATAACGAATGGTAATATTTGTATAGTCTGAGAATGCCAAATTATTTTTGTCGCATTTCCTAAATCTGTGTATTTTCTTATTTTTTCATTACCAGATTTTTGAATATTACAGGAATTTGGAATAGCGACATCAATAATATAAGTTATTTTTTTTAATTTTGTCATGTATTACTATATCGGGTATATTATGACCAATCGTTCGGTCTGTTAGCATAATTTTATCATTATATGTTTTATATAAAAACGTTTTTTAAAAATGAATTTTTTTCGTATTAATAATATGGTATTATATTACGGCAGTCAATCAAATTATGTTTAATTACCAAACTTTGGTGAATTATTTTTAAAACTTGATTGTGCCTTATGGCCTAAATGTATACTCGGACGGTGCTAATATAGAACATCCCGTTATAATATAATAATTATAATTTTTATAGCGCCGCTTTTGTGAGTTATTACCTCAGGGGAGCGTTACAGTTGATACAGGTATTACAAAAAATATAAATATTACCAAAATAAAGTGAGTAAAGTAAAATGAAGAACAGGAACAGGTGACATGAAGATAGAAGATGGAGACTCTGCAGCAAGAATCCTTGGTGGTGAAGAAACTGGACCAGCTGCTGCAGCGAGAGAGTCCACCAACAGTGCCAACACGAGGTTCGTCATCCAATGTTCTATAGTTTCCGGAAAAGCTAAACATTTTCAACATAAATCATCACTTTTATTTGTATCTTTGATTATATGCTTCCTATAATTTTTAGTATTAATGACTATATCCTGAATGGCAAGCATAAATCCTTCTATTTCTGCGCTCAACTCTCCAATACTCAACCATTTGTTTGACGACAATTTGTCAACATACGTTTGGTTGAGATAAAAGTGTTTTGCGTGTAAAATTTTATTTGACCAGGAATCTAATAATTCCTGGTTGGGATTTATTAAAATGTTGGCATTCTCGTCGTATAAATTTAAAGGTGTAATGTTTCTATCTGCCTTGCAAATTATTTTGTGCATTTCTGAGCACATTTATAAATATTATTAGCATTATTAATCCAGTGATGAATTCAGCGATGAAACCTGTGATGAAACATTCGATGAAACTTGTAATAATCACTGATGAAACTGGCGATGTTGTGTTTCTAGTAAGCACGCGATGAAATCACTGTTGAAACAATCCATTAAATCTGTTACGAATCCAGTGATGAATAATGCCGTCACGGCTTTATAGGGAACTAGGCGACGGCACGGCACGTCATGAGACGTGCGTACTTCGTTAGATTCATTTTCAACAGCTATTTCGTACGCACTATTATTTAGTGCAAGATGTAACAATTAAGCATACGCAAGCGGCGTTTTGCGCCTTGTACAAGGTGTACTTATAGCTTAACAAAAGGCTTCAACATTATCGTAATAACGAACATTTTATGTTTTTTTATGCCGTTGCCGTGCCGTGGCCGCAGGAATTATAAAAGCCCTTCATTAAGGCTCCGTAGTAAGCGTTCAAAGATGGTTTAAAAAAGAGATATGTAAATACGAATATTAGAGGGAGCGCGCTAATATTAAAAAAACGAAAATATTTAATAAAACACGACCCGTTTGAAATAGAGCAAATATCTCTTGAAAAACGCTCAAGTTGCATTTAAAGAAACACTGTTAATTTATTCATACTTGTAAAATATTAAATATTACGACACTTTTCAGAAGGTTTTCCGACGCAGAAAAGTTTCATAGGTAGGTACTTTCGAAAGAAATAAATTAAGTATTATCAAATTTTTAAATTAAAATTACATGACGAAGTTTTAAAAATGAAAGCGCCGCTAAAAAAATGGTTCCGGCCGGGATCGAACCGGCGACCTTCTGCGTGTAAAGCAGACGTGATAACCGCTACACTACGGAACCGAGTGACCGAAACAGCAAATATACCATTTAATAAAAAAAACTTACATAATTACACATCTGTCCTGATGATGGACACAGCAATGATATCCGTAAATTAACCACTCACATGCTGTCCAAATGAAGAAGAAAAATACGGAAGCGCAACAAGGAAAAACTGAAAAGTCACAATAACATTACCGCCATCTATTGGGCACCTACAAATGGAAGTTTTTTTTTTTGTTTCTTTAATCAATTTTAGAAAACGATTTTCGCCAGAGATGTCGCTTTCGAATATTATGTCATATTTGTGTGCGCCTCGGATGAAAGCGAGATAATTAATGGAAAATTAATGGAAAACAGTTTGATAATGCCTTTAGAGGGCGAAACAGCTGTCACGCGTAATAATAATTACACAGCAGAACTTGTTTAAATATAAACTGTTTTTATAAACCCAATAATAATATTATTGTATATATAAAAAAATAAAAAAATAAAATGGAGTTCTACAAATTAAACTTAATAACAATAAATGAAAATTATGAAATTATTATTGGATGCATAATACGTTTATTTGCATTATTATTGTTGATTAAAAAACATTGTTGAGGTTTTTATCGGTGTTCTTAAATTTGTTCAAATAATTAAGTGAATGGAGATTAAACTAATTAATTTTTATTATGTAAACAGAACCGCCACTGATTATGGTACCAAACACCGAAGAAAAGATTGTCAATGAGGTAGTGACGTTTCTTTGGACAAATCGTAAAATTTCGTATTTAATTTTTTGTAAACGGTACATAAAATTGTTTAAATTAAATAGGTAGTTATATAAGTACCTTCTTAGATTTCAGAGGAAATCGTGGTTTTGATTTGTTATATAAAATTAGAAATATTGTACTCTTTTGGACGCGAGTGTTTTCAAACAGAGTTCTTTCAATCCAACCAGTGGGATAATAAATACTGTCCTTATTTTGAATACAGTATTTTTGCAAGTCTTGCTCGTCGTCAGGATGGCCGAGCGGTCTAAGGCGCTGCGTTCAGGTCGCAGTCCACTTCTGTGGGCGTGGGTTCGAATCCCACTTCTGACAAAAATTTTTTTTTGAAAATACGAAAACCTATTTTTGTTTGTGATTTAACTTTATAAAATTAACTCGAAGAATATTAATAAAACTCAATACATTTGTGAAAATCTATCTTACTTAAAAAGAAGTCAAAAGTAGCGATATTTGACAAGAAAAATATTTAGTTACATGCGTATTTGAAAAAAATACACACCATTACACGATAGAAAGAAAACATCGATTTCAAACAATCAACTAAATAAAAACACATATTTAATGCATAAAGGAATCCATATACATATATAGCTTAGTTCCTAGTGAAATTAAAAATGTATTTCAAATAAGTTTTAGAAGTGTAAATTAAATGTAAAAATGTATTTATGTTCATAGAGGGTGGTATATTTATGTGTTCATATTTAGGGCCCGTTCCCACTTCCGTTTTCAAATCGGAGGCGGGTCCCGTTTTAAAAACGGACGGCCAATGGCCCTGTTCACACTACCGTTTTAAAAACGGATCCGTTTTAAAAACGGACCATACTCTACGAAAAAAAATAATTGTCGATTCAACAAAAACATGTTATTTGCTCATTATTCAGTAATGGTGCGCAATGGACGACGATGAAGCTCTTGTTATCATGTGGTACTTATTAAATAGAAGGAAAAAAGTGAAAAGAAAATTTTGAGTACACCCAATCATAGCCGAATGATTTTCTGTAGGAATTTTCCAAGTGTTAATTGGTGAGTTAAGAAGTGATGAACTAAAGTTCTTTAATTATTTTAGAATAATAATGAATGGATTATTTATATAGCGCCGTTTTCACCATGAAAAATCACCTCAAGGGCGCTTAATGGCTTAAGAGAATGTCTATCACTTCCTTTAACCATCTACTGGAATGAGTTTCAGAGAGCTTAACATATCAAAATACAAAATTGAGAAAGTGCATTTGTCCTGAAGAAAGGCTATCGATATTTTAAAGTAAGAAAACAATAAACACTCAAATATTTTTTATTATGTGTTTATTTAACTAATACGCTCTTCCGTGCATCTCATTAAAGCTTTAAAATTTAAAAAAAAGTAAACTTAAATAAAATAAAATAAAAATTTTGATGTACAAAAGTTGTGTACACCAAGTGTTTTGTTTTTATTTAGTTAAAGATAAAATATTACCATACTCTTTCTTCGACCAGTGGTATTAAATTTTCGGGATTTATTTCCTTATCCATTATTGTAGTTTTGATTTATTTACTTAACAAAATAACCAAATACAAGCACGCAGCGTGCCTGCTTCCT
Organism: Hesperophylax consimilis; assembly: GCF_061612785.1. Classification (NCBI taxonomy): domain Eukaryota; kingdom Metazoa; phylum Arthropoda; class Insecta; order Trichoptera; family Limnephilidae; genus Hesperophylax; species Hesperophylax consimilis. The sequence goes on from NC_142850.1 coordinate 21,102,056, forward strand.
TGCGACAGGGAGCGGGCGGGGAGGGGTCGGGGTTTGGCGGGGACTCTGCCGGAACGACTGGACGACAAGTGTGAACAGCTCCATACAACACTATGAGCGAGCGTGTGCCGACACGATTTGAAAACGGACGCGCTGCGTAGGCGAGCCATCCGACAAAAAATGTCGGATCCGTTTTCAAATCGTGTCGGACAAGTGTGAACAGCTCCATACATCCACTACAGCCACTAGGGCATCCGATTTTAAAACGGGACCCGCCCCCGATTTGAAAACGGAAGTGGGAACGGGCCCTTAGACTACATGAAGTGGGTGAGTAGGTCTATCATAAATATTGGTCGATATAATTGGTATATATACCAATTTGTATATATTACTACGTGAATATATTATCGTAACCCACAAAATTAGTTTATTCTCATTTTAAGTTTTTCATGTATTTAGTTTGGATATAATACAAACTTTAAGAGGGAGTTGACAATTTTTTTATATACCTAGTATGTAAACTGGTTTTTAGACAACATATTTTGTAGTAACCAACAATTTAATATTATTTTAAAGCGTACCCTATCGTATGAAATTTTACAATAGTTTACGCGGGGCAGTGTTCACAAAATATACAGCGCATGTAGCCTAGGATCCCGATATAACAAACCCTACGTCACCGAGTACACAGGTAAAACCCTAAATAAACCACTGGTGAAACTAATTATTGTGAGAATAGACATTTAGTAAGCCTTAAAAAAGTCGGTCTGCCGGTGCGCCTCTTGGAGGGTTCAGCGCAGTCATGGAAATATTAATGATTTTTTTCGTAAATTTACGTCATAAAGTATAGTTACTTACGATGTGGGTCGATTAGTAGATGAAAAAAAATAAGGTCTGATTTAAAGTTGGATAAAAATTGGGAAATTTTACGTCATCGAGTACACCAATGAAACCAACGAATAACTGAAGTCTAGAAGAATTTAACAAATTTATTGGTCTGGAACCCAGCAGCATTTCAGTTTTTTGTGTATAAATTTTTAAATTTATTTTTGTGTTGTCTGAAATAAAAACTACATTTTTACATTTCAAGCACCTTTATTTTTTAAATAATATTTTGGGGTGATGAATGTGGGTAGGTTCAGAGGTAAAATTATATCGTCTATGGTCGCACCTTTTTTTAAAGTTTCCTCTATACTTGTCTATTGTGCTATGCCATAATTAAAATCTGTCTGCATATCGGCAGATATGTAGACAGACTTTTTAATCAACTTTTTACATACTTTTTAGCTCGGAGATGGTTTGGAGCAGGGGGTTAGGAGCAATAGGTTAAAACAATAATTTTTGTCCTCTTTGAGTGCCTTTATTGCTGACCAAGTTCAGTAAGTATTATTTTTTCTTAATATCGTTTCCTTTTTGCTCTAATGGACTTTACAGTGGGAAAGAAGCCGCCAGATCCCGTCCCCCCTCACCCTATTCATTTTGAAAACGATATTGCTAGCGAGGTAGATATAATGACAGATTCTTGTACTCCAAAAAAATAAAAGTTAGAATCCTTCCGAAAAAAGAATCTTCTCAGGTCTCAATTCCTGTAGAAACAGTGACTCCTCCTCTCGTTACCTGTACATTACACTGTACCCGACTTTAGCAAAAGCCCTCTTCATAGTGTATATGCAAAACAACACACAATGCCACTCCCTGCATCCCTGACTTTTGTAAAAAAAAAACCAAAACCCCCCACGGATTTGAAAATATTGTAGGGCATTATTTTTCTCCCAGATTCTCTAGCTACCACTCCCCTCCCAATGGATTTGAAAACACGTGGGGAATTATTCTTGTCAGAAATTCGTTAACCAACCCTCCTCCAAGGATTTCAAAATATTGTGGCGAATTATTAACATACACCCTCCCCCTGCCGATTTACCTACCTAACTATTTTTGCCTCAAATCTACCGATTTTCATTTTCGCGGTATTGCATCACTGATCAGTGTTGCCAACGAAGGCGATTTATCGCCATTTAGGCTACTCAGAACGAGAATCGGCGACGTAAAAATCTTGGTCGCCGATTAGGCTACCTCAAATTTTGAAAAAATGTGAGGAATTTTTCGAAATGGAATTCCGTAAATACCCCCCCCCATGGATTTCAAAATTGTTGTGGGGAATCATATAATGTTTTTGGCTGTGCGGAATTTTTTTTTTCAGCGAAGTTCTGTAACAACCCCCCCCCCCCCCATGGATTTCAAATATTTTGTGGGGAGTACTTACTTTGTAACATTTTTGTGGGGAATTATCTTTTACAGAAATTCTCTAACAACCCCCCCCCCCCCCCCCCATGGATTTCGAATAATAAAAGGGGGAATCAAGCTCACGTAGAATATTTGTGGGGAATATATGGGCAGAATTACTGCAACTGAAATTCGGCTACATTAGGCTACTAAATGTTTGAAAAACGGCGACATTAGGCCAAGATCCGTTGGCAACACTGTCACTGATGTCAATATATTGATGGCATTATGGATGGCGTTTATTTATGGATGGCATCAGGCAGCACCATAGACATATGAATATTAGTAGACCTGCCCTAAGTGATTAAAAGCGTATTATCCCCACTCCCCATACCGGTTCCATTGGAGCCGGCTGTGCTCGCGTATGGCCTCAAGTGAAATTTGAAAACGTGATGTCATCATTCTTGTGCGAACTATGGTCGAGGCATCATCGGTTCATTTTACGAAATAACACGGCAAAATGTTGACTTGTACTATGAAAACTTGTAAAAATAGATGTGAAAAAGAGAATAAACCCAATTGTCGTATTACATTCCATAATATATAAGCATTATTTTACTTTATTTTAAGCATATTCACATCGTATAATATGAATCAGTTGTTACTATCACATCGAGAAACGTCTGGACGCGAAACACAAAGCTGGTTGGTTGCTGGGTAGTAAATTATGAACATTTATAAAAGTGTCTTAACTAAATACTTAAACGAAATATTCGACTCTGAAAATAAAACCGAATTTTTTTGCCGAATTTGGACTTCGCAAATTTGTTCATAACGTGGCGAGTAATTTGCGCTCCCATGTAAAAATGTCTATTCATTCAAAAGCAGATTTTACTTTTAAGAAGTAAATGGTGATATTATAATGCGAGATGCCTATTTACTGTCAGATTGATTTATTGACGAATCACAGTCAGCTTCACTCCCTTCGTTCTTCAACAGTTGATTTTACCCAGGGGCATTTAACTAAGCTTTGGCCTTGAAACTCATTTGAAACCGCCACGCCCACCTCAAAATTCTTATAGAAAACGAATAATATGGCTAAAAGCTCAGATCTCATTGGTGAGAAAAGAAGGATTGGTTTGATCTCTCGCTCTCTACCATAATGACTCGTGTAACAGAAAGAGATGACGGAATTTTGCCGTTTGACAGTTTCAAATCATTCAAAAAAAATGAGTGCGGTTTATTTATACACGCGGGTTGTCATTTGCTGCCGAAATACTATCATTTCCGTCGAAAATATTGCATGTTAAAGTTGTTCGTGATAAAAATACAATATAAGCCAGTATAGTGTTAGCGAGTTACAAACATATATTCAACCTACCTACGTAAGTGAATCAGTTTTTAGGTTATTCGTTCGGTTTTTTGAACAATGCTTCATACTTGGCATATGTCTTCCTCCACAACGTATAAATGTTATTTATTATATCGATAAACTTATTCATGTTATTGATTAGTGTTATCCTGTATTATCTTATTGTTTTGGTGAAATTAAAGATTTTTAAACATATGTAACCATGAGTTCATGAGGCTGAAAAATGTCGGAATTCTTTGTCGTACTGTCGGACAATCATGTTTTGGAAATTTTCTTCAGTGTTTTTGCAAATTTCTTGTCATTTTGGGTTTCTTCTTCTCAGATTAACAAGTTTCATCTTAAGGAAATGCACTGTAAAAGTTTATTTTCTTAGTCAGATGAACCTTGCCATAAATAAACCACTCTCTAGATCGATATCTTCGGGCTTTTTGTATGGCGCCATTTTGTCACCCCCTTAACCACAGACGACCACAGATAAAACGGTCGTTTGGTCCAGACAGGTAAATATATGGTGGACCATAAAGAAATCTCAAGGTCATTAAAAAAAGAGCAAACATAGACAATATACCTGCACCCAGCTAACATCGTTCATTCACTAGCCCAAAAAAAATATATAATAAAAAATACTGGAATGCAGGAAAAGGAAAATAAAAAAAACCCACAGCTATGCACACATCAAAATATTTTTTATTTTCAAAAAGACAATGGACAGTAATACAAAACAGGGTCAGTACAACCGATGTATTGAGCATTGATTTATCATTGAAGTAGAAGATAATACTAATATATCTAAACAAAACATGAAACAGAACAAGACACAAAAAAATAAAAAGTAACAGTCTCAACTAGGAATTGAACCCAGGATTTCTGTCTTACTGCAACAACTTAATAGGATTTAATTTGACCTTGCACAAAAATACAAGAATATATACACAAGATAGCACTAGAAGTTATTCAAGTTCTCCTGCAAGGGTTTCATATAATTTTCACAGCTTTGTCGTCAGCAAACATCATTGAAAATACTGGTACTTACATGATGTAATTCTGGAGAGGTTTAAATGAACTTGTTTGATGTAATCGTGGCTTTGTTTAACAATTTTAGTCTCCTAATACGTGGTATAAGATCGCGTCGAAATACGGATAGGTTTGAAAAGGAAAATTAATCAAATTATTAGCCAATGAAGTACATTCAGGAATCATGAACATTGTATCAAAGAACGAGAGGTTAGTACCTGTATTTAACAACGTGATCGGGTCCTTCTTTCAATTGGTGGAGATAGACCGGATATTTTATGATGATTGGAAGATTAAGCGTTGGCAACGCATTATTTTTTGATCCCAAAAGTACCGATTTTTGATTTCAATCGCGAAATGGCACACACAAACAAACGTATTTCTTGCTGCTTCTTCCTAGCACTGGATTATCGAATCCATTTGAGCAACCTTTAACACAACACGGCATTAATTTATCACCTTGAAGAATTCTAGCACGCAACATTATTTTTAGATGGGTGAAAGAAAATTCAAAATATTTACGCTAAAACCTTCAACTGACTTCAATCTGCGAAATGACGTCTTGGAAATTACCGTTATTTTTTTATCGGAGCATAACACATGTTTAGCTTCTCTTTCTGTTACACGAGTCGCTACGGTAGAGAGCGAGAGATCAAGATACAATTTTTGCTCTGAGCCAATGAGATCTGAGCTTTCAGCCACAACAGCTTTGTCTATAAGAATTTGGGTTGAGGATAACTCCTCCCATCAGGGTTACAAGGTTATGCGAGAGTTATACGCCCCTGAACCTTGCCCTTGGAAAACATTTCGACATTTTTCTGCTTCAAGGACATTTTTATTTTTATAATAGTTTTTTTGGGCTAGTGAATGAATAGAGTAGGCTGAGAGCAATTATGTTGTCTATGGTCGCATCTTTTTTTAAATGGCCTTGAGTTTCCTCTACCTTGTCTACTGCTCTGCTCCGCACGGTAGGTACTGCTTGTATGCTGCTTGTATATCTGTGGTTAAGTACTGTATAATTCCGTTACATACAAAAAGCCCGAAGATATCGAACTAGAGAGTGGTATATTTATGATTTTACCCCTCGCCATTATCTTCTCGTCTATTAATTCCTATGTCTGTGGGCAGCACCATTTTTGTTGTCGTTTCGAAATGTCAAATTTAATAATAATGATTGGATTATTTGTATAGCGCCGTTTTCGCGAGAAAATCACATCAAATTGGGAAAAGAGACTTATTTAAACGTTAGACGTTAGACAAATTTTTATTTAATACATTATCGTGTTTTTAAAGACAAACAAATTTAATAGTTTAAAAGTATGGCTGAAGAACTTAATTTGTTTCCGAACCCGGGCCCAATGCGCCTCGGAGATTATCAAAGGTTGTTGATATGTGAAAGACAACTGAACAAAGAAGAAAATTGGATAAAGGAATCACTAAAAAAGATTAAACAAGCGAGAGTAGCATTGCATGTACGGTAATTTTTAATAATTAACACCAATATTGATATATTTTCATGAGTGCAGGTCCACAACCTGTTAGACCAATATACAATTAGAACTAACTGTACCCACATGGGGATGCCATGGGCTAGTATATAATCTGTGCTAAATTTATACTGAATAGTTGCCCTCCCATCTGAACAACTGCCCAATAAGCAAGCAACAGACACTAATTACATGCCTAACTAATGATGCACAAAGCATAATCCCCCTAGCACCCACACTGGGTAAACGTTTCTACTTTATTTTGCTTTGAAGGTCGAAGTTATGTTCCATTGGCATACTTGTTTTAGTTCAAAGTTTTTGTTTTCAATATTTCAGGTTGAACAAATGCAACTGAACAGTTTGATGAAGCCGGAGAGAAAAGCCCCTCTAGAAGACCATTCCAGTGAGAAAACAATGAAGCTAGAAGAAGTATCCAATGCAAAACAGTTAGATGAGGCGGAATCTTCACAAAATACCAAAAAATTAGACTTAAGTATTTGTAATGACCTGACAAGTAAGTTACTGTTAGCTTTTATCAAATTTGATAATATTATTCACTGGTATCTCAGTATTCAAACAAAATTATAAATATTTCCCTAATTGCCGCACTTTTAATAGGCTCAGATTATGGAAATTACACTTTATTTCAACTTAATTAGTAAAAGAAACAGTGATTTATGTCAGGATATGATGGTAAAAGATACATTATAATTCCATTTTTATTCAAACAATGCTAAAAATTTACCTTATAAAACGATCCCTTTGCCGCCATTTTGAACTCATTTCGTATGGTATGACATTTGCGAGAGTTTAGTTTCAATCTAAATACGCATAAATTACAATTAACCCAAACTCAGAACCTATTTTGTGTATGTAAATATTTGTTCTTATAGACATTGTTTAAACAATGTGTAATTCCCATAATATGTGCCTAAAAGTGCGGCAGTTAGGGAAATAATTACCCAAAATTCATCTTAGGAAGCTGAATTGTGATTTGTATGAAAACTGAATTAATTTTGCCAATTTGGCCTTGAAAAAAGTACTGCTTCATCAAGGAAATGCATTGGTTGCAATAATTGCAAAAATCCATGGGTTTCGAGTTACTTTCTCCTCCAGGATTTACCAACTTATCAATATGCCTAGGGCCTCCACCCCATCCGGCCACATAAAGTTGTGTTGTACACACATCATGTTAAAATCCTTGGAGAGTTGTATTGCCTGTAGGGAACGCTTCAACTTCTCTGGGTCTCCTGCTAGTCCTCTTAGCAATCCTTCGTCCTGCAGGTTTATTCTTGCTACGTGTCCTGCTCAACATACCCGTTCCTGTTTCACAAATGTTGCTCTGCAATCACTATAGTTCATGGTCGTACTTCATCCACCAGACACCATTTTCTTGAATGGCTCCAAAGATACTTCTTGGTCTCTTTCACTCAAAGATGTCCAAAACCCTTTAGCTGATTTTCATGAAGTCGCATTACTCTGAGCCGTAGGTGTGATGAGTGTCTTATCGGTTAGTAGCTGAGTGGACAATGCGTTACGTTCCCACCCAGGCATTGTGAGTTAATTTTACTGTAAGCTAAGTCTCTTGCTCAAGCAATATTTTCCTCTTATAATAATGGTAGAAGGAATTTTTAAATAAAAGGTGGCCCAAAAGTCATCACCCTTTCGGAAGGTACTTTTTTGCAAATGGCGTTTTTTGTCATTTGTGGAGTAAACAGAAGCAGAAAATACGTTGACAAACCGTGGATTGCTATACTCCTCAAAAACTAGGAGTAATTGTGTCAAACCAATTCTTTTTATTTACAAAATTACTGCCTTAGGAAATGCGGGAATGGGATATTTTCACATGTGAAGTTTATTTTAATATTACTAATTTTAATTATTGATTTTAAAATCAAACATTCTAAAACAGTTCCAACTGTCTACAATGCCATTATGACATAGAAATCGCCAATGTCTAGTAAGACAGGTCTCACCAACGTTGCCCGGCTTGACGTCAATGCCGCCAAATTCATGAATAAAAATGAACATGTTATTTTGGCGGCAAATCGAAACTAGCACTTTTTAAAACGTTAAAGAAATTTTATTCACTATTAAAATTTACTACTATTTTTTTTCTTCCAAATGTTACTGGCTTTCATCCTTAATGGTGTTCTAGGCCATCATTTCAAATTATGGAGAGAGGGAAGTGAACTTATATATTAGTTTTGCTTAAATTTGGCATATTCAATAAAATTATATGGAAGTTTAGAGTCGAATTCAGACTTAGAAGAGATAAGATGTTGAATGGAGGGGAGGAAATTTTAGACCAAGCTTGATAGAAGAGAGGATATTTGTTTAGAAAGGGACAAAAAAAAGTGATCTAAAGTTCCCACTTCTAGACCACAGAATGTACAATATGGGGAGTAGAGCACGTGCATTTTATAAAGGTGATAATGAACAGAACAATGTCCAATCCTCGTTCGAATAAGTGAGGAAATTTCTTTTTTTTGGAGAAATGGGGGAATTGCTAAAACCACAGTTTTAATGGGATAGTCTTTTGGACTCCCTTGGATTGACTAGCAATGTGCCAATACTTTGACCAAACATTGCGGTATCTATCTTTGAGGATGGAAAAAATTTTAGATAGGGGAATGTGGTTTACGAGGGTAACAATAGAGTTGGATGCTCCTTGCTTTGCCAAGAGATCTGCAATCCAAATCAGAGTTACGGTTTTACCAGAAATTTGAATGAAGGCTATCAGCACTCGAATAAGGCATAAAAAGTGATCATGTTCATAATTATTTTTGATTATATTTTTGAGAGATTAAAATTATTGCAATTGAATGAAATATTCAGTCCTGAATTATTGTGGTAAACTAAAAATACCTTCATTATCGTAAATTTTTTTTCTTAATTTTTCTATAAAAAAAACTTAAATACCATATTATGTCTTTCTAAGAGAATGAAGATTGGATTTGGTTCTATACGAGAGGAGTCTCATTTGAAATGTCTTTAGCATTATGTACTTTCTTAATTTCTGTAATCTTTTGTTTTTTGCAGATATTTTGAGTGGAGAATTTTGCGTGGATCAAGAATCGGAAGAGAGTGAGGAAGAATAAGATGTGTTGAGATATCCAAATATTTATTTTAAAATTAGTTTAACCTTAATTTTTACATATTTACATACTTTATAATAAAGAGAAATAATTTTACTAGGTTCATCATTATATTATTTATTTTAGTAATTAGTTAATTTTACACAGGCAAGTAACCAGAGCCGAGGCAAAAAATAATGTTATACCTGGTGGCCATATTCAGTAATTTAGTCTGCACGGGAGACCAGAGTCATTCCTTCTATCATTACGAACTACGTAGTTTTAGTATTTGTGTAAATACTGTCCACATTCATGCAAAAGGCACCAAACATAAACATTTTTACAATTCCAAAGGCGATCAGGGAAACAACAGATTTTTATTTATGTCAATTTGGAAGTTGTATCATAAAAATAGTAATTTCTGTTGTGGGTCTTTGATGTAACTCTGTTTCAATGAACTAAGATTTGTTTCATAAAAAGAATCAGAACATTTCTTCCACCTCAACGACGGATAAAAATTTAGCTTTAGTTTTAAAAGGCGACATGTTTGGTTTAAAACTAAACCGCGAGTTGACAGCAATATTTTATAGGCAGTTTTGGGTCAACTACTTTGGCATCCATAGTCTGAAATTTGGAAAGAGTGATTTTTTCACTTACTCCGGGGTCAGGGAAGAAAGGGATATAGTGAAGTTTGTTATTTTCTAAAGAAATATATTGATTGAAATTAATAAAATACTTCGTTTTTACCACTTTTATTGTTTATTACCAACATGTTTCATGAGCAACGCTCACATCTTCAGAGTTTTTTTCAAAAAAAAAAAAAAACCCTGAAGAAGTGAGCGTTGCTCATGAAACATGTTGGTAATAAACAATAAAAGTGGTAAAAACGAAGTATTTTATTAATTTCAATTAAAATGGTGCCACAAAATAAGTTTGCTGTGTTAGAAGAAATATATTGATAATATTTCTGTTATTACTGAACTACGTCTATTTTCCAGCGGGTGTGGTCAGTGGTGGTGAAAATTGAAACCGTATGGTGGTAAAATTTATAAGGTTCCGGGAGGTTCAAGAAAATTCTTTTCCATGGTAGAGGTGTTTTAAAAAACTGAAAAAGTCAATTTTGGAATATCTTGAAGAGGTCCACAGTCAACCGCTTACCTTTTCCTACTGATAAGGCATTTCCTGGAGGGAAATCAAAAATAAAATTATAATATTCGCAGTTAAGACCACCATGATTTCTATCTCAGAAAACGCCGAAAAACCAGATTAATTAGCTGGATTTTGACATTTTAATTTAGTTTATTATTAAAAGGGGACTTTTCCCACAAAATTTATAATTTTTAATATATTTGTTTTTAATAAGTTCCTTTTATAATTTAACCTAATAACATGGTAATGGACTATGTGGTAAAATATCAAAACCAATATAAATAAATTATAAGATTTTTATTTATTTCCCAACAATTTGATCTGAGTGATATGTCCCCTTTTAAAAATAAACAATTCAATTTATAAATGACAAAAATTGATAATATCTTTGTATAATACATACATGTTATTACAGTTGGAAATATGGATTCAGACCATAGGTAATAAAAACAAGGAGATGGCCATTAACCTTTATTAGTACGAAACCGCACACAAAAAAGTGTGGCTATCTTCGTTCACCCATGCTACTATAAATCGCATTTATGCACAACTGTGTCCCATCTTTCTTTCTACCTACACACCAAATGCATAACTTTCATTGGCTCTGCCGCTTCAATGCCATATCTCCGTGATTCTATTATCTACGATTCAAATCAAGGCGCATCGGTGTTGTGTCCCAAGATACCATTCAAAGGGAACTATTAGGCCAAGTTGTTGGAACTCCCGATTCCCGCCCTGTCAGTGTTTGGTCAAATTTTATGTTGGGTTGTTAATTTTATGTTGGGTTGTTATTAGCTGTCAAGCATAACATTTATCAAGAACTGTTGTTTAGTGGTTTGTTACAAAATTTGAAGTGGCAAATATCAAAAAATTCAAAATGGCGTTGATGTGTTGGGGGTTTTAACAACTGGACCTTAGAGTCGGAATGTAAAAATAATTACAATTCCACAAACGTATACATTATGTAAGTTCATACATATTATATAATTAATGGGATCCTTTTTATATTTAGAGAAACTTGAATTGAAAAATATTTTTTCCAAGCTTGCATTATTACCAAATAAACAACATGTAGATTGGATACAAGGATTAAAGATCTTCTCAGTATTGTCATCCAGTGGGTTTCCGGAAACAACTTGTTCAAAAATTTGAAATTTCCAGACACCAGTTTTTAAACATTTCATAAAAAAAACTTTTATCCTGCACCAATATATTGAGCCATGATCGCCAATATATCGTAACTGACAAAAACGAAGTTTTATATGAGACAATTTATTTAAGGGATGGATTAATAAACTTTATGGCGAATGTTTATTTTATTGAATAGCATCCACTTCACATTACGAAAATCGTTAAATCTCGCTGCTTTGGAGATAAATGGTAGTTACATTGTTTTGTCTGGCTATTTAGCGATACATTTTTCAATCTTTGTCACTTATGTTGTTTTGCGTAGTGTTATTATTTTTAAAAGAACGCTGTATGATAATGCAAATTATCAAACAGAAAATGCATATCGCTATGGAAGAACTGAGTCAAAAATTCAAGACAGTTGTTTTACTGTGTAATTTACGATAATTACCGTAATAGATGCTTATAATGTTTTGCCTAAACTAAATTTTAGACCACTAATATACGATAAAGGGTACAGAATCAGAAGTCGGAGACGCCCGAGGAAGACATGGCACGATCAAGTGAACCAGATACTTGAGTCGGGCCAAGTCAAGAGTTGGAATAACAGAAGAGTATGAATGTGAATGAGTTGTTTGGCGGTCCCTCCTCTCTGCACGAGCACCACGATGGTTAGTTAGGGTACAGAATCCATTTTGGGCATGATATTTTGGTATTCCCAAACACTGAGGTGGTGCATTTAGCCATTTAGAAAGTTTATGATTAAAAAAACGCTATTTGAGCAAACCTGTCGGTTACAATCTTTCGGCGATCATGGCTCCATATTACATGTATGTTTGTGATGCATAATATATCATTAAATGCACAAATGAAAAAAGATTTTTATAACGGTTAAGTATTGGAAACCTGTTGTTACAAACATCGGAAAACACCACTGAACATGTTTACATCTTTGTCACACTTTTTGTCCATACAGTATTTAGTATAATAGGCAAATGATCTTGCATTTTGTTATTTGGAATGTTTGGAATAAGAAACTTCGTCAATGAATTTAGTTTTATAATAGAAATATGTTTACATAGTTTATACAACAAAATTACAACAGCTTTAGTACATATTAGAAAAATATACTGGAAATATTGATATCTCTGGTAAAAAATAATGATTTCCGTTTGAAATTACACCAGTCATTTGTGGCATTGTGTTCTCAATGTCCACTCCCTGGGGTTACGGTAAGATGAAAACACAATTGCAATACAGTGAAACTATCTTATAAAGAAAACCTTATTTGTGGGGTAAATTGGGCCATTTTTTAAATTTCAGTCTCCGAGGGACCGAAACCACAAACTTCTTATGTGGGGACTTTATAAGAGGATTTCATTGTTTTATGCAAGTTTAGTAACAAACATTCTCATGGGTTAACTAGAAAACTTCTGCCACACAAATAGCAAATACGGAAGTTGGCATGTTGCATTCAGTAAAAAATCTTTAGTTTTAAAAATGTATTATAGTATTTATCTGAAGGTCTAAAATAACATTTATAATATACATTTGATTTGGGTGTTAACTTTGAACAATAATAAAATCTCTTCAAATGGAAACATTTTAACGAACTTAAACAAATTTGAAATAAATAAAACTACAATACACACACACTTTCAATATGCATACCAAAATAAAATACAATATGAACATACTGTAAGCGAATTGTATGCAGTGTTATGAATTCCAAAATACAACCTAAGATCTAAGCTTTAAATAGCGAAAAAGCAGTACTACCCTAGTGGAAATATATTTCTGTTTCGACTTACATTTATTTATTTCTAACTATTTGACGGGTACCCTGCATTGTTGGGAGCTATCCTAAAGAGATAGGTATATACCATCACGGACTTTACTGTAGGCCTTTTTAAGATATACAATTCCGTATCACATTACTTTGATGTATCTCATAAGGTTTAGCCAGCGTTAGCAATGTAAGCGCCATAAAATACTTTCTTTACAACTTGCTTACAAAACATCGACTTTTCTCTACTTTCTATAAATATAATATGCATGTATTATATATATAAACCTTCCAGAAGAAATTCTCTAAATGATAGTGAAAACCCTATCAAAATTAGTGGCGTTGTTTAGAAGAACTAAGCGCACAAACAGACATACAGCGGATAGCGACATTATTTTATACTATTTAGACAAGAAAAGAGGTTGTTTTGTAAATAAAAAAAAGACCTATCCGGATAATAAACCTTCCGGAAGAATTTTCTAAGTGATAGTAAAAACCCTATCAGAATCCGGTGGGTAGATTAGATGAACTAAGCGCACGAACAGACAGATGCGAAAAGCGACTTTATGTTATACTATTTAGAGATTTTTGTTAAATACCTTTAATTGGCTCTCTGAGGTAGTTGGGAAATGTTAAAATGTTCATTATGTATAAGATGTTAACCCATTCGTACCGTATATTTGAAAATAAAGTTGTCTAGAGTTTTCATTCTATAATAGCTGTACCCCGCCGCGCGTTGCCGTGGGTCAGTCTGTCTGTGCAGATAGAGTATCAATAGCGCTTTTTGCTTTCCAACAGATGAAATAAAGTTTATTTAAAAAAAAAGTGTAAATAAATTTGTAATAACTCAAATAAATTAAGCTTCAAATAATATGTTCTACAACTGCCAGTTTTAATTCAGGTCTGAAAGGGTTAATGTTACTATTATAAGATTAGCAGAGCTAAATTTCCGATATTTTTTTTGCAATTGCTTAGATCTTTGATTGAATATTAGAATTCTCAATACTCTATATAAAAATTTGGTTACTAGTGTGGAACGCCGTTATGTTTTGTGATGATGAATTTTATTTAAAAAATATTTCTGCACACCAACACTTTTCTGGACTAGATTTTTGTAAAAAATAACATTATTCAAAGTAGAACTAAGAATAAAAGAAAAAATAACGGCGGGTTGTTTCAGAGAATTCAAACAATTCTTCAAATTTCAAAGTTGATTTTCAAGTTCTGTGAAAGATTTTTTTAAGTTCTGTTGTTACTTCAGTTCTGTCAAGCAACTATCCTATAATGATATAATAACAGAACTTGAATAGGACTATCACAGAACACGAAAATGAATGTTGAAATTTGATGAATTGTTCAAATTCTTTGAAACAACCCATCCTAAATTAATTGGTTTCAGAAGACGGTAGTTAAAATTACAGAAAAGGTGTGTTTCACAGAAATTCAAATGTAACTTTTCATCAAATGGTCAATCAGCGCCATTTTATTAATTTGACATCCCCGATAAACATTGATTTTAGGACTGTTTTAGCTTTCCATCAAATTCTGATCAGCTGACAAACATAACAACATTACAGATGTGCTTTTCTGCTGATCACAATTTGAATTAATCGGAATTTAAAGGGGACCTTTCAAATGTAAAAAAAAACAAAACAAAATGGCGCTTATTAGCCGTTTGGTGACAATGATACATTAAAATTTTTGTGAAAGAACAACCTGACTTTACGGCACCAAATAAATCAATGTGAATTTTGAAGAACTCCTTGGCACAAAGTGTAGTGTAGGTTAAAGTGTAAAATGGGGTGAACCTAGTGGTGCATTTCTTCTGAGACAGAAGTGTAGAACAGGATATAAGCGGCACTTGATTTCACATCACTGGGGGAAATTTCTGTTACTACGTGGTCATCAAATTTGTACCATCTGAAATTACAAAAAGGAAAAAGAATTATGTGCCTGAATACAATACCAACTATGAACAATAAATTCCTATTATTTTTTCCCTCATATCGCATCATTTCTAGCAAATAATAACCACTAAAAATGCTGCCATGCAGCAGTGGAGACACATAATTTTCCACAAAGCTTATAAGCCCTGGATGCAAGGTTTGTAGAAAACGTACTTATCAAGGTCGGCTAATGTAGCTAGAAGTCCATTTTTCACTAGGAGATTTGGATTTACTGCTATACAAGTGGCGTAGAGCGACTCAAAGTGCATTTGCAATGATTGGTTGGTATCTTTATCATACTAATTATTATCTTAAAACTAATGTTCAGAATAAAAAGGAAATTCCCAGGAATATTTACGGTGTACTTATGCAACGATGATGTAGAATCGAAATTATTTATTAGCGCCTTTTACATATTGCCTTTGAAGACATTAAGTCTCATTTAGCAAACTATCATGATGAGGTATGACAGGGAAAGTGTTAATTATATTTGTACAAAGACTCGCACATGGTGGTAGATACTCTCAGCATCATCGCCTTGGTGAAAGTTATGAAAAACCACCATTCAGAATCGAAACTTTGCTTGAAATGGCTTTAGCCGTATTTGGTGACCATATGTGAATTGCCAGGTACTTCCCCACCTTCCTCTTCCCCATTTCCTTCCACTCCTTATACCAAAATAGCTTAAACTCTTTTCATCACAGCTAAATGGAATACAACAATGAATAATAATCCCTAGCATGGCGGCTGAAATGAAAAAAAAATGTATGCACTGTAAATTTTTTTTTTAATTAAAAAAAAAATAATAATTATAATACAACTTAATTATACTGAAATTAACCAAATTTCAACAGTGACAGCAAACTTATAGCGTCAGAGCAGTCAAACATTGAATTAATAATTTTATACAATAAAAGAAGATCAAATATTTTTCTCCTTTCTGATAATTTAGACAAATTCGTAAATTTACATAATTTATTTCATTTATAGGAATACCACTTTTGAAATTAATAAAGCGTAAAAATGATGAGACCAAATGCATGGATTATATTCCACTTGACTTCTAAACGGAGATGCGCATAATAATTTTACGCTTTTTTGAATTTTAGCAATTCTGAGAATAAATCAAAGCATTTGTAATACTTTGCTGGTAATAGTTGTAACATGATTCAAGAAGCGTAATTTGGAATTAAAAATAACACCAAGGTAACTGAATTTATAGACTGATATTATTAATTGAGTAGTCGAATAATAGGTAGGTTTTTGATCTGTGGATACTGATCATTTGGCAATTTAGATATAAAAAATTATAAAGAATTCAAGTACATGACATGAAGTTATTATTGTCTTATAATCATAATAATGATAACATATGTAATCAAAAAATGAAAAATTAAATAAATATGGAAATCCTGACGGCAAGAAATTGACGTAAAAACTTGCTTGTTTACCAGAGCCTCAATAGTTCAGTAGAAAATTGGCTTAGTTTGTATGATAATCATTAGAAAACTTACTTGGAATAAACGCTGCTTTTGCAATAAGCTGTATAGTGTCCCCCCTCCATGGAGCCGTAGTGATTTGAAACTCCGTATAAATTATATATGGTATTCTTCCTTTCTCTGTATGACTGCAGAGAAAACTGACCCATATCTAAATTCTGCAGCGGAAAATCAATATTGGTCAATTTTTTTCTATACGTATTTGAGACATAGTCTTTTGTATCGACGTAGAACCTTTTGAAGTGTATTACTAGGATGGGCGGGAGACGGGAAATGTCTAATTTCTTTACGGCCTCTCTCTTCTGCTTGCAGGCCGGACAGTTCCAGCCCAGTATTCTCTCGTCTTTCAGGTATAGTTCTAAACAGTCCTGGAATTAGAAAACATTTATCCATTTTATTATTTATAGTCATAGACAATACATATTCAGAAGTAGCTGATGTGTATGTGTGGGTTATCCTTAGGAGAGAGACATATACCATAGCAAACTTTTCTGTAGGCCATTTTATGATACACAATTCCGTAGTACATTATTTTGATGTATCTCATAAGGTTTAGCCAGCGTTAGCAATATAAGAGCCCGAAAATAATTAGTTTACGACTTGATTACAAAACATCGACTTTTCTCTACTTTCTAAAAATATAATATGCATGTATTATATATATATAAACCTTCCGGAAGAAATTCTCTAAATGATAGTTAAAATCCTATCAAAATTAATTGCGTTGTTTAGAAGAACTAAGCTCACAAACAGACAGACGCGGATAGCGACATTATTTTATACTATTTAGACAATAAAAGGGGTCTTTTTGTAAATATAAAAAAAGGATCAGCTCGAACAAAGACGATAAGAAACCATTGAAAAAAATGGAGGGCGGGAACACAAATTTTTTTTTTGATTCAATAACTTTACATATTTTAAAACATTATTTGATAATGTGGGTCTCTGGGTGATTTACCCGTGCTGAGGCCCCCAGGTAATACAATATTGACCCATTAATTTGTTTGAAACCATTTTATTTCAATAATTATTATTGCTCTACCGGTTACGGAAGGTATCTTCGTTCAACAGGAGAATATTAAAACTGATATAAAATAATAAATACTAGCAGATATACATTATTTTAATAAGGGGGCCATTCCGTTCCCGCGCCCCGCTTTCCCGCTCCTGCATCAAGCTGCTGTATTATTACGTGTACCAGGCGTTGCTAGTGCGGTTTGAGCCCATCATCAGCAAACCAGGTCCACCGTACCTTTGACTTCCTTCACACTGGAGTACCAGGAAGACCCATGGTCTTCACCAGTGATGAACGCTACCTGCAAGTCTGGTCTCCATCGACGCGGTGTCGAGACACCGACTTCATTGCCGTGATCAAGGACCACGGATTCACATCCCACCGTGATGTGACCTACATGCATCACATAGTGGTGCACATCATCAACCATGACGACATTGTCATTCATCGTCAGCAACAACTGTGACTACTCTGGCTATTCTAATTGGTCTGCATCAATAAAATCGCTGTAAAGATTCACAAACATCTTTCATTTGTCTCCTTACCACATCCCCAAAGTTGTTTCAAATAAATTAATGTGTTAATACATATTGTTATTATGACAAGCCACTAAGTAAATGCTTTTTTCGATCACGTTAAAATAATAGTTGACGAACTTATGGTTAGATTAGGTGGCTTTTTTTTAAACTTAATTTTTCTACATTTTTCTTCAATGTTTTGTTTTGTTGTCATGGAACCAACACGCATAGACTATCTAGACCGATGAAGAGTATAAAGATGTAACTCACACTAAGATTACACTTGTTGGCATGGGCGGGCAGCTCCAGGGAGAGGTTGGAGAAGGAGTCGTGCGTGACGCTCTCCTTGCCGCACGACAGACACTTGACGGTGGACTTCATCTGGCCGTAGAAAAGGCGGAGGATGGGGCTCTCCCGTGACTTGGTGTACTCCAGCCAGGCCTTCTCTGACGGCGACAGGGTGTCCTGCAATCAAACAAACAAATTATGCTCCCACTTTTTTGTAAGAAAAGAGGAATTCTATATTTTTTTCAGAAATCAGTTCTTTTGTTCTCCATAAGAACAGATTTCCCAAAGAACTGGTTCCAGATACATATTCCTGTTTTTATCGCATAATTTAGGCACTGATAGTGCATATTCTGGCATTGCTATTGCATATTTTGATATCAATGGTGCATATTTTGCCTTTTTGATGTCTACCAATAATATTAGGGAGTCCCAACATTAGGGAATTTCAACGATTGGGATGTTGGGACTGCTATAACAACTACAGCTATACACATTTTACTTAACTTACTTACCACTATCGGATTGCTTGGCATTATATAGGAAAATTCATAAAGACATCTACATAGTAGGAAGGTACATAATACATAACCAATAGGGGTTTTCTCGAATTGTTTTCAACACCCAGTACTAAAACAAATAGTGAGAAGTGGTATAATTTACCATGGAAATGTGTTGCCTAGTGGGAGTCTGCAGGTCATTGTGAAGCCAGTCCATAAGAATAGTGAGGAACTCGTGGGAGTCCTGTTGCTCAATTCCTCGGAACATGGCCTGGTGTCGTCCCACCACATTCTGTAAAATAATACCATCACTATTACAGTCGATACATCCACCAAATATATCTAGACACGGGGTACCAATAGAAAAATTACCCCGATGTTGTCAGAATTACACCAATGTTGCCAGAATGACACCAATGTTGCCACTTTACCAATGATTATTATTATGACATTATCAAAAAGAAAGGACATTTAACGCAGTCAAAAGATTGCATGAAGCATTCTTTGTTTTAACAAAGTTTTATCCTTTTTTTTACAAATATGCATCCACCTTCAACAGAATTAGATTTTTATTTAGATAATTTTTCAATCACAAAATGAATGCAGTTAGAAATATTTTAGATAGGGCTTACCTTAAACTTTTATCATTGACAATTTAATTAGTTATCTGAATACTTAAAAAAAATACAAGTCATAGATCGAAATTTAAAAAAAAAAACTAACAATTGACCAATTTTAATTTCCTCCAAACAAGCAGAAAGCTTATCAGAGATCTTAGCAATATCAGATATAATATGTGATAAAGCCACCCTCATTTCCTTGCCTAGCAACACAATGTTAGAATAGTTGAAGGCGCAGAGAAGCGTGGTTATCAAGCTCCACTCGTCAGCTGAATACCTAGTCACAGTAGGTTTGGCCGCCATGCATTATTATAACAAGTCTATTGGACAATTACCCGGAGATCCTTGGCGGAGATGAAGCGGAACTGCTCCGACCAGAGCTGGCGCACAACGGCCGCCACCTCCTCGGCCACCGCCCCCCGCGTGCCAGCGCTGGTCTTGCCGCTCCCCACGCACATCTGTGCACCCCTCACGTCTTGCCTGTAACAAATACCGTATCAATCATCACTAGGGCCATTTTCATGTTGAACTTAAGCATCTCTGACACCTGCCCTAAGTAAAAAAAATCAGGCGTGTTGTTCAAACATGGGATTCATTTCTATGGATGAGGTATTTCATAGAAATTCAAATGTAACTTTGTCATCAAATGGGTGGTCAACTAGCGCCATTTTGTTAATTTCAGCTTTTTATCAAATTGTAAACAGTTGACAAGCATAACAACATGACAGTTATGCCTGATCACAATTCGTTCAAAAGCTGAAACGGAATTAAAAATGGCATTTAACGGCGACTTTGCAAACATTGAAAAATTAAAATGGCGAAGATTGGTCATTTGATGGCAATGTTATATTTAAATGTTGTGTGAAAGACCCAAACCTAATTGATGTAAACTTACTTGTAATTGCCTTCACAGAAGTATGTGGCCAGGACAGAGGTGTTGCTGAGGCACTGCATGATAGAGTTCATGTAGCAAGTATTGCCCAAGTTTTTTAGCCCGGTCAGTCCACGACCCTGAAAAATTACCACAATTAGACAGTGTTCTTTTACATATTTTGTTAAACTGATGTAAGGCAGTGAGACATGGAACTGGCAGAGGAAGGATGAAAGCAGGAGGTGAAGTTCAAGAATTTTCCATAATACGCAGCAGTAAAGTTCAACAGAGGATAACTTGTCCCCTCCAACGTTGTCGTTGACAATGATTCTTCAGCTTTGTATAAGCAAATACCATAGAATATTACTAATATGTCCAATGCAAGTAAAATATTGGAAGTATTTACTTGTATTGGCTGGCAACTCTGGCCGCTAGAGGCGGTAGTGTAGCATGGCATAAAATCCATTCAAGTGTATGAAAGAATACCAAGACTCACAACTCGTGCCGCAAGGAGGCGCTAGTGTAGCAAACTGCCATCAGAATGTATGGAAAATGTCAGAGGTTGGAGGCATTATAACTATTGTACAGTATTTGGTATGGGCCACAAGTAGCAGTGGAACTCCTAGTTAGGGGAATCATCTATTTATCTTTTTAGTACTCACTCTCCTGAACAAAAACACAATATGCTGAGGGGATATTTTTATCCTTAATTTGACATGTAGCACCATTATCAGCTATCCACAGTACACATGACTGCAAATATGTCCAAACTATGTCAAAACAAGTCAAAACTCAAAGTGGTCCAACGGCACAGAGGTGTACTTGGATAGCGGAAAAAGTAAAGTTGTGAAAAGCACAAGAGCAAAGAGCAGAAATAAAGTTATTACAAATATTGATAACATATTATTGGAAACATTTAAAGTTGATTTAGAATATTTATAAGTTTATTATGTATTAGGTTTATCACAGATGTCACTTGAAAGAAAGGTTTGAAACAATGTGCACCGGTTAAAGTCTGCTTTATGTGTGAGTGCGTGCTGGGTACGAGTGGGTAGGATTGGCAGTGTAAAGCACAGGACGACAATAATAATGTTCACGTGGTGGAGACACTAGACCTAATGCCAAAAGTTATGCACCATTTAGTAGGCCGTGACGACAGAATATTAAGGGTGTTCTAAATACGACAAAACAGAACAAATAACTTAAATTATTGACAAAGGATTGGTTTCTAAAACTCAATATTGAAAAATGCACTGTACTTCATATTGGAAAAACTAACCCTAAGTTTGTATACAAATTTATTTATTTATTAATTTTCGGGAAATCGACAGTTCACATTTAATCAGTTTGTACATAAGTATTTTATATGTAAAATAAAACCAATTATGGATTTCCTCCTTGTGACTTTACCTCAACTGAGACAGCATAATATGGAATAAGTAAATAAATTTGTGAGAAAGGAATATGAATTAAAAAATTTTAAACGAATACTAAATAAAAGATTATTTCAAATGAACAATTTACAAAACAATTCATTTATAGCCATGGAGAGAGGTTGTAGATATAAATCTAATCATAATAGAGATATAAACAATAGAGACATAAACATTATTCACAAACCATCAGAGAAATATTCTTTTATGGACCTCTTGTATTTGGTATGTTAGCAACTGAAAATATCAACCTTGGATAATACGCTATTGTAATTATTGCATGTCTGTTCAGGCGAGAATTCTGCTTAGAGTTCGTTTTGCTTTGATCAACCATGAAAATTGAATGGAACACCTCTAAAAGCAGTGATGTTACAACAAGACCTAGGAGTTACCATATCACAAGACTTGAAAAGGAACTGCATATCGCTGGTATTGTCAAAAGAGCAAATTCAATAACATATGACTCGATGTTAAAAATATACTGCGGCGGGTCTAGGGATCCAGGAGTGGTAGGTCATTTGAATAAAAAGTGTATAACTAATCTTTATTTGAAATTGTGAAAAATGCCCATCTATATCAATTTTTAGGTAGGTACATCATGAGTCTGCAACTCAAAATATATATTATGTTAATATAGTGAATTGGAACTACACAATCCATGTACTTATGGCAAATTATTTTTAAGATATTACGTTTTAATATAGTTGTGCACAACATTAAAGTAAATAAAATAAAAGTTTGAAACGCCCGTCCGCAGTATCCAAATATACTGAGTGCGAAGCTAAGAGTATGGTGGTTCTGTGGTGCGAAATGACGTGACGTTTATCAATTCAATTGAAATTTAGACTTGCGATTCTATGTGACAATGATCTATTACGTTTTTTTGTTTTGTTTCATAATTCAGCTTTATCTTACAACGATAACAACATTAAGAATAATTCCAAACTTTCCCGAACTGCAGTTGAAAGACAACCATTGTTCCACACACGACAAGCGTGTAAAATGAAAAACCGACATATGTTTATGTCATCATCTCTTTAAAACATGTAATATTCATTGTGCTGTCTCCCTCACGACATAACCTAAGCGTCCCTAAGCTTTCTTTGATACCTAATTTTTACTTATCCGAAAGACATAGTGCTATCTCTTTTAACTATGGCGCGGAAGATGCCAAATTCGGGCATTCTTTAAATTGACCCAGCGAATCACGTGGGTGAATGAAAGCTTCTATTAGAGATAATATGTATATGTCACTGCTCGTCACTCACCGCCGCCACTCGCAGCTCCGCTATTTCGCGGTACATTTCAAATAAATTAAGAATAAGACCAGTTGTTTTGATATACATAATTTATTATTGTCTTATAATTTTGGGGGGTCGAACACCAATTGACCTAAGGGAAGATCCGTCCCTAAAAATATGCAAAACATATATTATGTGCGACTTCTCGAAGGATATAGATTTAATAGATAGAGTATAGAGACGATTTACAAATACACCAAGAGCTTTTAAAGATCGGCAATATGGAGATAGACTCAAGGAGCTAAGATTACCATAGTTTAAAAGAAAGAAGAGAAAGGAATGACTTGATTGAAATTTCATCTGGACATTATCTTTGCCCTGGCATCCAAGAAATCTTTACCACCAACAAAAATATAAATCTCCATGGACACTAATTTTTTTTTAACAAAACACTTTTAGCATCCAATCCTAGGAAACACTTCCTTGCAAATAGAGTAGTGGATGCATGGAATAAACTTCCACAATAAGTCATCCAATCCTGAGAAACACTTCCTTGCAAATAGAATAGTGGACGCATGGAACAAACTTTCACAACATGTCATCGACGCTACTAATATAAACCAATTTAAAGCTCAATTGGATTCATATTTGGAGAGAAATTAAACTTATTGTGAAATTAGATATAAACGCATCAGTAGAATGCTTGCGCATTAAATACTATTAATAATAATTTTCGACACTTCTTTCTCCATCCATCCACTCTACATTTCCAAACCATCATGAATTGTGCTTACATCAGTACTGCATACTTTTCGGAACTGGACATTCAGATACATGCACAGATAAATACTATATTTTTGTTTCTAGTTTTTATGTAAGTTATTATAGATCTTCAAAAAATATTTTTCATCATTTCAAAAATTAGTAGTTAGAGTTTTCAAATATCGTCAGGTCATTTGTAACCTGGGAATTTTGTCTAGGTGAAAATATTGTCAGGTCATTCGTAACCCGGGAATATTGTTTAGGTGAAAATGTTGTCAGGTCATTCGTAACCCGGAAATTTTTTCTAGGTGAAAATATTGTCAGGTCATTCCCACTTGAGTTAACTAGTTAGTATCTGGGGCACCATTACCAAAAAAAAAAGTTCCGAAACAAGTTATTCAAAATAGAGTCGTACGGAATATATAAAATCTGCCATGGGATACACATGTCAAAGATATATACTCACTGACACAAATACTTCCTTTTACGATTCTGCCAAAGTATAACATCACAACTGCCATTCTACAAATAATTCAACACTCCTCACACACCAACACTAAACCAGTCTTTAATCCCGACACACCATCACAAAACACGATCACAAAATCAAATACACTTATCGTCATCTACTTACACGACTAAATTTGGAATTAACACATTACTTAGTAATCTAAAACTTCCGGCAACTAACAAAAAAACATTGGCAAAAGCTCTTAAAAGCTATTTCCTCAGCAGTTTTATTAATGACTGACACATTCTTGCTTAGGAACTCCAAAATAATTTCTGCCTTTATTTATTTCAATGTATCTATGTTGTCTTGTCTTTAATCTAATATTGTCTTTCCCGAAATGAGTTTTGTAAACTCACTGGGAATAATACATTATAACTTATTATTTTGTAATGTATTATTTTGTAATAAATAAATAAAATTCGTAACCCGGGAATTTTGTCTAAGTGAAAACTTTGTATTAACTTTTACTGAATAATTTGAGACTGAAAACAAACAGCCTGTAGCAAGATGTGTACATGTACAGTGATACAAATGGGGCTTCTTTAGTGGGAAGCCAATTAACAGTCGTGAAAACAAACAGAATGTTAAGGCTAAGGGTAGAAATAGTTCTAGAACGCACTGAACACACTTGTAGGCAATTACATATTAATGATAATATTCGGCTAATTTATATAGCGCCGTTTTCGTGAAAAATCACCTCAAGGGCACTATACAAATATAATTAATAAATCATATACCTACTTGAAATATTGTTCAATGGGGTATATTATAATATTATATTATATTACATACCCTATAATAATATAACACTGTATGTCAGTGGATGAGTTGGCATCACATGGCGTCATCTGAATGGTTCCCACCCAGGCGTCGTCAGTTCAATTCCTCCATTACAACGCAAGCAACATTTTCCGCTTGCTGTGGTGGTAGTAGGAGATTTAAGTATTTAGATTATTATTAGATTCGTAATCCACAAATGTTATTTTTCGAAAAAAAAAAAAATATATATTATAGGTGTGAAGAAGTGAATAACTTGATGTTGGCTTCAAGAGAATGGGTTGATTCTACGACTCGTTTTTGTGTAAGTCGACTCGTATGTGGGTATTAAAAAAATCACTTCCTACAGCCTCTACTTTAACGCGCCTTACAACGCTACCCAACAGGGTGGCAATATAATTCCCCTGTCTTTACACTGTAGAAAAGGGTGCAGTAGTGTGACATGTTGATTGATTTTGCTGTTTTTTAAATACTGTGTTTATATTCAAATAGTGTTTTTTTTAATTGTAACACATTTTTAGGGCGATGGTTAGAATCATACGAACGAACTTTAAATTTTCCACACATTTGTCATGTTTGACAATACATTTAAAAAAATATTATTGACATAAACAATCTACGGATAAAACAATCAGTTTTTTACTATGATACATCTATTTTCAATTTTCGACCTAGTTTCGCCATCTCTTGGACCGGTTTGTAGCTAATTTCAAAGATTTTTTGTTTGAATGAGGATTGAACCTTCCTCCCCAGGGACTGGAGTCCACCGCGCTAACATCTGCGCCAAATCTCCATTAGGTAGGACCAACATTTATTTTGTATATTAACTGCCGTAATCCAATTTCAGAGAAATGCATACATGTTCATGTGTGTTTGTGTGACTGCCATCAAAAGTTGACAGAATGCGTTGTCATCAACAATGAGACTATCTGCCGAGTTTCAGCTTGATTGGATGTTGGGAAGTGGGTTAATTGTCATTTCCAAGATTTGCATTCATTCATTCATAAAAACAAAATCGAAATTCAAATAGATGTATTTAACCCTAGATAACTAATCGCTCGTCGAGGCGACGACGCGCTACTCGGCGAAATTCTAAATCACCTACTTCTCCCCGCTCCCCGACCTTGACTCTTTCATTTCCTTTCCAATTTGAGTAAACAGTGCAGCACGTGACGCGATTGCGGCCACACGCATACTAGGACGAGCCCTATGACCATCTCGTCGTCCGCTGGACGAAAGTTTAAAGGAACGTACATTCATATATTTATAGTTGATGTTGGCGAATCTTCTACAATAGAAGCTCCGGTTCCATCTACGTCAAACGTGCCTAAAATTAGCTACCTGTGTCCATCCAAGGCCCGGAGGATGACCAAACACCAGCACCGTTGCACCAGATGTAGAAAGGCTATTTGTGGTCCACATAATGTTGACATGTGTGGTCACTGTGTAGACTGATATTTTGATATTAATTTGTTCATTATAAACTTTACTTTTGTGCCATGTAACAAGTTCCTATTTTAATTAAATATTTTTGATTTATTTCTAGTTTTTTATTGCGTAGTCCACTCGACGAAAGTGTAGTTATAATAAAACAATGAAAACAGTTTAGTTATCTAGGGTTAAAAACAGAAAATCTTTTTGTGTATTAGGTATATCTGAAACAGTAAAAAAACTATTGAGTTCTGGCGTAATGAAATTTGCAAAACTTATTTTGTTCGGAATTTCAGCTCACAACGTCATTCCCGTGGTGCGCTATGAAGCTCTGAAATATTCATTTAACTGTCAAATAATAAGACAAACAAGGACGGTTTTGTTTATTCCATATTTTGCAATTGTTCGATATGAAAAAAATAGTTTTGGAACACTAAGGGTAGTTACTAATATACATTCATAGTAAGGTGAAATTATTGGTAATAAAAAATGTTACATTGTTTGATGGCGTATCGACTTCAAATAATACATTATATTTATACATGTAGGTACGTCCACATATTAATTAACGACAGGCACCATTTGCTACATTGTAAAATGATACCCAATATCCCTGTTCAAGGTCAGTTAACCCTCTTCACAATGAAATAATTTAAAATCATAGTTAATTATTTATTTATCAACGCCCTACTGGGCTTTTACACACGCCCATAGTGGCTTTTACAAACATGTGATATAATTATAATAATTTAGCACTAATATAACAAAAGCTAACATTAATATTTATTTATGAGGTATGTTATTATAGCCTTCTTGTAACTACATTCCGTGCAGTTGAACACATAAAATACTTCTGAGAAAACATTGCCAACTGCATGCAATCTAGGTACAAGCGAGTATCTAAATGACTCAGTCCTGATAATTTTGTTGCAATTAAAAAGAATTTTAGATCGACTAGTTCTTGTGGGTATATGAAAGGTAGAAAAATAGAAACAAAGAGAGATTATGGCATTCAAGCGTGCCGGCTTTCGCCGAGCTACGACCAAATCGCATGGACGATGAAAGCTGTGCGTTTGGTGTAGGTAAAAAAAAGGAGGACGACGTTGCGCGAAGATGTGATTTGAAGTAGTATTTAGTATTAGACACTTTTGTGCATACTATGCAGGTCTCACACTACTGGCCCATCTCCATGAATAATTGAAAATGCTTAAGAAATACTATACTCTCGAAAGGGTTTACTCATCGACGTTGGAATGCGGAGAATTCATAAGACTTAACAAGGCTTCACCCTTCTGGAAAAATCCAATCACATTACGTCTAATTTGCATTAAACCCTTACGGCTTAGGGAACTAACTACTCAACTCAAATTGCATGCAAATTATAAAATTACTAGCTGTACCCCGCCACGTGTTGCTGTGGCTCAGTCTGTGTGTGCAGATAGAGGAACAGTAGCGCGTGTTGCTTTTTCTCCATGTTTTAACCTGTCACAGGTGATACCAAAGATATTAGAAGAACGAGATGTGCTGTGAGCAGTTCATACTGTGTAGAATTGTTTTGCCCAGTGTCGCCGGTTTTGTTCACCAATACTATTGCACACCTTCGCTTACGCTAAGGTATCCGCACTAATACAGAGAACAGATTTCTGTGCGTACACGTCCCGATAGTATTCAAAGTACCCTAATTAGGTAGTACTCCGCCTACGGTCCGGCGGCCAACATAGCATATCTCGTTCTTCTAATATCTTTGGGTGATACCTATATAATATAGGTATATAAAAACACAAGCGTTTTTCAATGCAACATTGTGTCAAAATTTCAAAACTTTCGGATATTTAAGATTTTGAACAAATGAACTTTAACATTTTTGTTTATATAGATAGATAGACTAGTGGGCCTGGGCAGACGTTGTCCTGCACAGGTCGTCTTCTATGCAGACCGCATTTTGTATAGACCTCATTTTATGAAGACCGCCTTTTATCTGTTGTCGGATATTTTATGCATTCATTTTTATTTTTTATTATCAATATAAAGTTTATATAGAATACATGGACAAATCACATCCATCGTAGATATTGTTTTGACGTTACAGCAGATTGTGATTATTGTTCAGTAGGGTAGAAAATAAGTAAAAATACGACCGGTACCGTTCTAAATCTGAATGTATGAATACAATCCATAGAAAACACTTTCAACATACATTTTTTTTTTTAATTTTTATTCATCTCATATTTAAGTGTAATAAAATAAATTAAAATTCTTAATTGATAATAAATAAAAATTAAATATTATAAATGTGCTAAATAAAGATTGATTCTTAAGTCTAAACGATATCGTTGTTTTAAATTATAGTAATAAATTTTAATTTAACCCATCGGCATACTAATTTTTATTTGTGACATCGGGTTTTCGGCGTGTACAAGGAGTGATGTGCAAATAGCATTCCCCGCCTGGAACCGCGTTGTTGTCATTTTGATTGCGATTGCTGCTCCGAGTTTGTCGATTAAAAATAGGTGGTGCCCGCCACCCTACCGCTATTTTAGAATGTGCTCTAGAGTACAAAAAGGTTGAGAACCTGCTTTAGAAGGATTACTGTGCAGTATTGAACCCCGAATTTCCCCAAATTAAACACTTTTTATGCTTTTATATAGATTATAATTTTATTGTGAACTATCTAAGTATGTGGGAAAAGTTTTAGTCGCCCCAATGGGGTGGGAAATATGCCGATGCGAAAAAAGTGCAGCCCCCCAATCTTGGAGGCAGGTATGCCGATGGGTTAATGTAGTGCGATTTGGTGAAAAATCTTTTTTTGTCAATGCGTCTTTTGCTAATATATAAAATCGCATTAAAAAATATTCACTGGAGGGGGGGTGTATAGAAATTAAAATGTGTGGATATATGTATTTTTGGATGATAAAGCTGAAAAACAAAAACAAAATTCGACAACAGCGCCACCTATCGGGTTCAAAACTATCCTATGTTTCAAGCTGGAACCATTTAACTCAACACTATTAAGATAGATAATAACAAACATTTTATTAGTCCTGTTATACTTAGGTAAAAAATTAAAAATTTAAATTTTACACAACCGATAAACAACCATTTATCCAACATTAATGGTTGTTTATCAGTTGTGTAAAGTTTAAAATAGTATGCGGCCTACAGTAATAAATTTATTAATTTGAGTATTGAGTGTTAACCCTTACACATACATATTTGAAAATATATAGATGGTGAGAATTTTTTCTCCTTGTCTAGAGTGAATAAAAGTTATCGATTTTCGTTTTGCTGGCAATATTGTCTTTGCACATTATTTTTTTCATTAGATTCTAGCTAATGGATAATAATATAAATAAATATCTAAAATTGCCTCCCCTCCATTCAACATCTCATCTCTTCTAAGTCGGAACTCGACTCCAATTTTCATTATAATTTTGAAAATTGCCTATTTAAATAAAATTAATATTTAAATTCACCTTTCATTTCTCCATAATTTTAAATGATGGTCAAGAACACCCTAAAAGTAGGTAATAATTGTGTGACAATAATAGTTGTGTCTTTTTCATGTTTCAAAATTGTCTGTCATCAAGGGTGAAAGCCAGAAATAATGAAAAAAAAAAACAACTTAATCCAATAGTAATTACAAAAAAAGATTTGGAAAAGCAGCAGAGGCTCAATAAAGTGGTCACATGCGTGCAGAAACATGCGAGCAGCCCACGTCAGGCCAGCTTAAGAGATTAACAATACACATACATACATAATATTAAGTACTGATGTGCCTAGACTTGACACAGTGTATACAATGCCAGCAAAGAAAACCACACAAGACTGTTGACCTGTCAGGCTAATTTGTTAGTTGTAGAGTCAATTTGTTCACTTTTGGGAACAGCTCATATCGACGGTCCGTAAGTAAACTCGGACATCTACCAAAAATGCATTTTTGTTTTTTTCTACCAATACATTTGAAATACTATTCCGCGCAATACAAAATTTAAAAAATATTCATTTTTCCTTTTTTAGCCAAAAAAACTGACAAAATCAACACGTTAATAGGTCCATTTTTACATTGGATGTCAATCTCTTCCAACTGTGTAGCCTGACAAAGTTACAGTGTACTAATTAGTATATTGTAACTTTAGTATACTTTGTGTACTTTTATTTTTTTTTATTTTTTTTATAGTGAATACCTCACAAGAGTCCCAACTGCTCCCATCTGGAGCCAGTGAGACTATGGCATCCCCAATTGGGGGATGTTGTGAGGCTGAAGGTAAGTGGGGAAGGGAAAGAGGAAGGTGGGGAAGTACCTGGCTATTCAGATCTAGTCACTAAACATGGCTAAAGCCATTTGGAGCAACGTTTCAATTCTGAATGGTGGTCTTACACCAGGGCGATACTGGTAGTATCTTCCACTTTGTATACTTTGTATATTTTGTGTACTTTGTATACTTTGTGTACTTTGTATACTTTGTGTACTTTGTATACTTTGTGTACTTTGTGAACTTTGTATACTTTGTGTACTTTGTGTACATTGTATACTTTGTGTACTTTGTGTACTTTGTATACTTGTGTACTTTGTATTTTTTTTTTTTTTTTTTTTTTTATAGTCGGAGGCGGTTTACTTACGTTCCCCGCGAGCACTTAGGCCATAGGCCCATTGTACTATCTCCCATTTTACCTCATTCCCTTGCCAGTAACCCGGTCCCTTTTATGAAGTTCACCAGGGCTGTCATTGGATATGTGGCGATGTCTTCTGGTTCCACACTGTGTCTTCCCAGGTATCTGAGCCTTATTCCCAGCAGAGCGGGGCATTGGCACCATAGGTGAATTGGAGTCTCTTCCTCCTCTTCACATTTCCTACAGATGTTGGTGTTTTCCACTCCCAACAGTTGCATGTGTCTCCTGAGATGGCAGTGTCCCGTTAATAGTCCTACCAGTTCCCTCAGTGAGTTTCTGTCCATATCGAGTAGTTGCCTGGTTCGGTTAGGGTCCGGTCCGTTTATGAGTACTTTAGATTGCCTCATTCCGGGTGCCTTCTTCCATTCCTTCCAGTGTTGGGATTTGATCCACCTCTTGATATGTAGTTTGGTGTGGCAAGCTGCTACTCCTACGGCCGGCTCAGATCCCACAAGTGGTGCTTTCGCCCCTTTCCTTGCTAGTTCGTCAGCCCGCTCGTTGCCCTCAATACCTTTATGTCCCGGTACCCAGAGCAGGGTTACTTTATTGATGGTCGCCAGTTCTATTAGGATAGTCCTGCATTCCATCACCAGTCTGGAGTCGCATCGGTTACTTTCCAGTGCCATTAAGGCCGCCTGGCTATCAGAACATATGTTTATGTTCTTATTTCTGTACCCGATACTCATATTCTCCTGTGCGCAGACTAAGATGGCTTTCATCTCAGCTTGAAACACAGTGCAGTGCATTCCTAGAGGTATACTGAGTTCCCTCTTAGATCCCTGTAGACAGACCCCGGCCCCTGTTCCTTCCTCCATCTTGGACCCGTCTGTGAACCAGATTAGTTCCTGTTTGGAGTTTGGACCTGGGACCGTGTCCCATTCCTCCCTTGTGGGGTACGTCACTTTAAACAGCTGTCCGAAGAAGTATTCGGCTTGTTTGCCGTCCTGCTTCATCCCAGCCGTCGGACTAATTGCCCTCAGTCTTATTCCTATCTCCGTGTGACTGTTTCTGGGCAACTCTCCTCTCCATTGGCCATTGCAATGTAACCTGTAGGCTGCCGCCATCGCCGCCCCCTCTATTTCTTTGTATACTTTATGTACTCCGTGCGGCCAGTGATGCCATTCCTTCCGAAATTTCGATAGTCTACCGATTTCACATAAAATCTATGGAAATTTGTGAAAATCTGCCAGAATTTTTTGAAAGTCAACAGAAATTCGTTGAAAATCTGCCGAAATCAGCTACAATCTACTGATATTCATAGTCCCCTAGTTGCTAAAGAATTTCTAATGAAATCAAACCTTCTGAAATTCGCTAGCCACCAGAAAATATTGATAGCACTGAAATTGAAAATTTTAATTAATTATTTGAATTTTTAATTTTGACATAATTTGACTTTTAATATTCCATTTATTGGGATTTTATTGCAAAGCGAATTTATACAGAAATTTTCCGACCTTCTGACAGCATCTTTAAGAAATATATGATCAATTTGCCAGAGGCCTGAGCGATTGACACCCTGACAGTGTGATGAAGTGGGGTGCATTCAGTGGAAGCGAGGGCAAGGGAGGTTTGTACTTTTGTAGCGCCCTTGACGTGATTTTTCACAAAAACGGGGCTCTACAAATTATCCAATTATTATTATTATTATTACTTCCTTCACATTAATGTAGCCAAAGCAATCAATTATGTTAATGTTTTGGAAGAACATTTGTTTAATTTTTGGGTCATTCATCAGTGTGATTATTTTATGCAAGGCTTTGACAAAGTTTCTCAATAACCATAACATTTATATTTTAGAGTAGCCAGGTAATTCTCTGACTTTAACCCAGCAATTTAACAAAAACAAGGTTCAAGAGGCAAGATGACCCAGCAAAATCAACTATCCAAAGGTGGATAACCATGAATGAATGGCGCTGTGTGGATAACCATGAACTTCGCCTACTTTGCCAGCCTTGCTAAATTCTAATAAATAAATCACTAAAGCGCAAGCACGGATTTGGCATGTCTCCCAGAGGTGCACTGGTGACAAAGGGGTCAGATCTTTATAACGTACAGAGCTTTCCCACCTAGAACCTGTATTCTAAGGACAATCTATCGTGTTAACTTTTACAAAGCTGGCCGTTTCTAAGCAATCCATCCATACTTCATGGATTACATATCTACATACCAAGACTTAGGACGGGTTGTTTCGGAGAATTTGAATAATTCATCAAATTTCAACGTTCATTTTCGGGTTCTGTGAAAGTCCTATTCAAGTTCTGTTACTATATCATTGTAGGCTAGTTGCTTGACAAAACTGAAATAAAAACAGAACTTGAAAAAATCTTTCACAGAGCTTGAAAATGAATGTTGAAATTTGATGAATAGGGAATTCTCTTCACACCAAAAAATCACTTATTATTAATTATTCACATGTAGAAACACTTCAGACACAAGAATACATAGTTTTTATAATTTTCAAAATCATTTATTAAAGTTATAATGACTTTAAAAACAGGCGCGAACGAAATATTTCAATGCAGCTAAAAACGCCCGGTGATTGATCAAGCGTTCAAGGGCGAACGATGACGTCACTGTTGACCGGCCTGAGTAGATCCTGCAAACCGATGGCGGCGGCGGCGGCAAAGGTGTGACGTAGCACTTGTGACGTAGCGGTCAAAATGGCGCATGACCGTTTTCAGAGCCGAAATAGCACGCAATTTTTAAAACAACTACAAAAAATTGAAAATGCATTTAAAAAAAAAAGTGGCACATAATAAAATAATTATCTTTATTGAAATAAATTATTTACAAAATGCACAAGAATTCCCTATTGTTCAAATTCTCCGAAACAACCCGTCCTAACAAGACAAACTGATTTTTCCATTTTTTCCCGGATGTAAAATGACCTTGGAAAAATCCCTCATATATGTGCGCACGCGCAGTATAACTATCTTTATATTCTTATAAATAAAAGATGTTTGTTTTTTACAAAATATATAAATTGATGGATCATATATGCAACAGCCACGTAGATCAGTTTAAAATACGGGAGTCTGTCAAATGGACTTCTGTACATATAAAAGAGTAAAGTGTTTTAAGATCGGGGTAAAGGCTTACCACTCGGCCGTAGACTCCCTGAAAGTCCCTCTGGCGTGGCGGGTTGTGGTCCAGGGGTCGGTGGCTGGGCTTGGTGGAGCGGTCAAACTGCGGCGTGTTCACGGGGGCCATGGGGTCATCTTCATCCATCAGCTACACACACAATCCACCTCATTAACTTCATTCATTACAATCACTGTCAAGTTCATTTCTCAAGCTGACTGAACAAATAAAACTGGTATTTGACCAATAAAGAACCTTGAAAACAAACTAAATATGAATTCAAAATGGGAATAAACTGACTATAACTCGTACTTGGCAACGGATATTAATATTATGATTTTACTTGCACTTGATACCAATTCCAGGCAGGCCAATAAAAACGGTTATTTGTTCAAGAAAGAATTTAGATATTTGCTAAAGTAATTTTTTTCTTCATTGTATATAACCCATTGGACGTTGGTGTAAATGAACTAAAGTCAGCAGATTATAAAAAAAGCATTACCGTTGAATGCGTAAACAGATCAAAGTCACCAACCATAGATAAAACAAAGGGAGATGAAAATGATACTTTTGGTGTGAAGGTAGAAACAAAGGTGGAGTGCCGCTGTGCGTAAATGCGAATCGCAGTAGTATGGGTGAACTTTTGTGCTTGCAGGTTTATGCTAATAATGGTTCATGGCCCATCTCCCTTGTTTCTATGGCCTATGGAGTGGAGTAACGATTTGGTTTGTTTAACGCGTCCAAAAAGTAAAGCTGTAAATTGATGTTGATGAAGTGAAAGAAGAAAGGTTTGAGGGGATGAGCAGGTGGGCTCACCTGGGCGATGTTGGGGGTGGAGTGGGAACGGTTGAGTGAAGAGCTCCCGTCTCCCTTGAGGGGGATGGTGTCACCCTCCTCTTGCTGCTGAAGCTAAAAGTATTCATCTTTATTATTCACTGACTTACATCTCATCAATGCTAAAGTGATTCACCTACTGTTTAGTATTTACAGATAAACAGTTTTGGATAATATCTACCATTTTTCCCATCATATACCTACTGTCATACCTACTATCCATTTACTTCCTTAGTAAACCGTCTCTGTTTTACTAAATTCACGCTTTGGCGCAACATATTTATTTTAGTGGAACCTGAACTGCGACAACAAAACGAAATATTACGGAGCAGATAAAACATTACTGAATATCAACACCGGCCGGGCTGTACCGGGCGGTACTTACGTCTGTTAGCGTTTGAATTTGTATATCACATTATTTGATGTATGCGCCGAGTACTTTAAATAAATAAGGATTTTTTTTTCATAGGAAGCAATCACTTTGTGGTTAGACATTATATATTAAATCAAATAAAACACTTTGTTTATTAACCACGACTTTTTTATTATTACATCTACCGGTTTCGTTACGGTCGAGCTTCATCAGGATGTGAAATATAACTAGAAAAAACTTGTGAAATATATATAGAGTTATATTTCACATCCTGATGAAGCTCGACCGTAGCGAAACCGGTAGATGTAATAATAAAAAAGTCGTGGTTAATAAACAAAGTGTTTTATTTGATTTAATAAATAAGGATTTGTTTATTGACTTATTTACACAATATGCAATCTTTCAAACATTTTTCTTTTTGAACTTCGAGAAAAACGATGAAATTTTTTCTCTCATAATGAAAGAGTAATCATATTTTTTTTAATATTTATCCACTAACATAGCAGTAATCGTCTATTGTGCAATGCGCGCTGAGCAAGATCGTTTAAACAGACGCGCCAAATTTGAAACGAGTTGAAGGGGTAAACCTGTGTCGGGCGCTTGAAATCCTTACCAAGATAAAAAAATGAATTTATTGAACATATTTCTAGACATGTCGCTAGAGATATAAATGAGGAATTTTTACAAATGAATATCGGTTCTATATCATGCTTGTACGCAATACAGCGAGGTCTCTAACCTATAGTTGGCACCAGCGTGAGAGGCAAGCGCGATGAAATGAGATAGATGCTTCCCACCGGCTGGGGGTTAATGTCATATTTTTCAATCTTACGACCATAGCTCACTGAAAAGTCACCGTCCACCACTGTCGCGTAGGTTTAAGTCAGTTTAAGAAAATATACAAGGCGCATAATAACTAAATACACCATGACTTACTTTAAAATGTAATTGTTTTTTCTTCCTGGTTTCGGCCAGGCTTTTGAGCCGGTCTTCTTCCATGGCCTTCCGCCGGTTGTTGAGAGCTTCCTTCTCGCGCTCTATCTCCTCTATCTTCCTCTCCGCCTCCTCGGCCAACCTCTGCCGCTCCTCCCTCTCTTCCTCTTCCAGGTCCAGACTATCTTCCTTCGGGTAATTGGAGCTACCATCCGCTGGGAAGAGGAAAGTGTGACATTAAAACATATTCAGCTCTCATAGTTAATAAAAAAAAAAACGATAACAGTTAATTTAATCCACTATAAGATGTGCCGGTGCCTTTCTTGCCATGAAGGATATTTGCGTATGTTATAATTTGTAATTTTCACCTTAAAGGTCTGTTACACGCCGCCTTTTGTGACGGTTTGTATGCAGATCAGATGGAGTCATGTAAGCCTAATTTGTATAATTACGTATTTCCAATAAAGCCACCTGTATTCCTATGGCCCTAAAAGCCTGCAGGTTGTGCATGGACATGTCACCACTGTATTCGGACAGAATACAAACCCCTCATGCTTTCTGGCATATTGTGTCAAAATTTTGTGTGTATTTCTGCATTGCAATAAAATTCAAATGAAGGGAATATTTCTGAACGTATCCGAAAACTAAAAAATGTTTTTGAAAGGTGATGAAATAAGCAATCAATTTTTATTTGTAGAAATAAACATATAATTTTAAAAAAATT
Organism: Hesperophylax consimilis; assembly: GCF_061612785.1. NCBI lineage: Eukaryota > Metazoa > Arthropoda > Insecta > Trichoptera > Limnephilidae > Hesperophylax > Hesperophylax consimilis. The sequence continues at coordinate 21,139,296 of NC_142850.1, forward strand.
AAATCTTTTAAAAATGGCCCATCTTATGTTTTTTCGTCTAAACGCTGAACTAAAATTACTGATAAAGAAAAAAACACACAAACACACTCTTATATCAGACCAATGTGTTATAAACATTATTGTCATTTCATACAAAAATAATGAATAAAAAATTTACGATTTTCATAAATTTTTCTCAATTTGCGATCAGAACCTTGGGTTTCATTTATTATTTTGCAGTTAACTTCTATTCAATTTAGACCTATTCCTTACTTCATTTAAAAAATTTTATCTGCAATGTGAAAGACGGAACGTATATCTTAGCTCCAAATTCAAAAGGAGATCATTTTTTCCTAGCAACCAAATACGACTACTATGAATAAGGATGGGATAAATTATTTTGTGGGACATCAAAATAGGCATTTATAATATTCTATAGCAGGCTAGAAAGAAGTGGCCAAAACCATATTAATTATAACTAATTGTAGCAACAAACACAACTTACACAGTTCCAGCCTGGAGTTGGCATTAGGGCTGTATCCAGGGGAGCCGGGACTGAGGGAGCTGTTGCTCGCGTGGCTCACGTCCGATTCGTTACGCATCTTCTCCAACACTTCTTTCAATCGCGTTATCTCCGAAGTCTGCAAAAACACAAAACCACTTCAATACAATCTGGGAATTTTTCTGTAATGCTGCAGTACCTTGAAACATGGGAGCCATAAGGGATGGTGAGTGGCGCTATATATGTTGCAAAAGAGAAAAAGTCTAGCTTTCACAAATATCTCTAAACTTCTTAAGTGCCGCTGTATCCATATGGATCAATGAAAAAATCATTTCTCTGAGATATTCCGGGGAAAATACTTATGGTAAATTATATTCTATATGTATTAAGAAACATATGAACACAGTTATCTGGTAAGACCATAGACTAAATTAGACTAGACACGGCATATTCATTTAAAAATAACCCCAACACAATTTTGGTTTGGTTCACATGCACTTTTATGAAAAGGCCCACGCATTATGTTTTACCTTTTGTTGGTCTATTTTGCTTTTTCAGCTATGCTGGGCAAGTTCATTTTTTCAATTACAAAAAAAACCGTGTTCCAAATATTTAAATTTGAATTATGTTCATATTACAACACCTCTGACAACAAATTCTCCGTGGTTTCGCTTACGAGTTTGAACGCTTGTACAAGGAGTTTAAACAAAGTTGGGTTGTTAAGTTCATCTCCATATTTGTGACGTACGCTACGTGGCGTTATTTTTAAAATGAATTTAACTAGACAGGGCTAATGTAGTATAATACATCAATGGGTAAGACAGTACAATTTACAAAAACATAATTTTGCAAGAAACAAAGGAGCTATTACGAAAATAGAATCAGTTGGCGTCAGCACCCCAAGAGATAATTAAATAAAGTAGTGATATTTATTATTTTTATGACACTGTTTGCCTTTATGTTTGGACAAAATCAAAAAGTAACTGTCAATATTTCCAATGTGGAATGAGCAGGTAACATGGCAGTGACCAAGTTTCAGACCGGTAGATAATACAATGTTTTCTACGCCAAGGAGCAAGCACTCAAGGGGCACAGTGTCATGCCTAAATATCAGCATGCAGCGCCTAAAGAGTTAAACAGAGAGTGATTCAAACCCTACCTGCATGGATACAAGTAATGTATTAATCTTAGTTATTAGCCACTAGTAATAAGTCATAAGTCTAAGTGATAGGGTATAGGTTAAATGTATAAATTAAGTTATAAAGCGTCCTTGTGATGATTTTATGATGAAAACGGGGCTATACAAATGATCTAAACATTATTATTACCGTATCTATCTGATTGTTTTCGAGGAACATCAGTTTAGAAATGATTTCTTGTTCCTTGAGTTCAGGTTCCGAGTGCTTCCCTTCCTCAGGCTCCACTTCCGTTGCAGTGCGGATCTCCTGCCAGTTCTAAACAAATTAATCCAAAAGTTAATCATTTCACCATTTTTCTACGTCTATTACGCAATAACAAGGGAGTCAGATGGCAGTTAATAAGTACCTCTTCTGCGATAATTCTCTCTTTCTCTATGCTAAGAGACGCCACAGCTAGTTTCTCTTGCTTTTCCAATATTTCCTTCATTTCCTTAGATTTCTTTTCGTAAGTTTGCAAAGCGGCCGCCTATAAACAGAACAAGATTACCTTATTTATATTAACAGTAAGATGAACTGACAAGATCGTAAAGGAACATACATACACTGAATGGAAATACATGAATACATGGATGTTTGGTTGATGGAGAAGATAAAAAAACTAATTTAATTATTGAATAACTTTAAAACAATTACTTTTTGAAGTCCACTTCTCCAAGATGATATCCACCGTTTTGAAAACATTCTGTTGTGCTAAGAATCAATATGCAAAATAGAACAAGTTAAAAATCTTAAAATAATAGCAGGTAAGCATTCTACGCTACTCATTACAGGATTGAGAAGAAATAGAGCGCTACTTATTTCAGACTTTTAAAGCACACAGTGCTTTCAAATTAAAAGGTTTTCGATCCATTTGATAACTAAATCTGTTTCATGGTGGTTAAAATATCAAAGAATTGCAGAAAAACTATTTTTAAACAAATTTCACTGCACAATAACATCAACAGTTTTGTATTACGGATGTTGGGCTTAAATAAGGAATCGGGAAGCCTACCTTACTGCTTCGGTCTACACCGGGGTTGTTTAGAACAGACACGGGGGGGAAATATGGCCCCCCTGTCTCCGGCTTAAAACTGCGGTCAAACATCTGCTTGTTCTCAACGGGGGACATCGAGTCATTTAGGACTGGGTAGTTAATTTCATCTGTCAAGTGAAAATAAAATATTACATTTTTATGCAGTCAGAACATGATAATGGTTTTTCTCTGCTGTAAATACAAAAGTGAGTTTTTAAATCTGATTTTCATGGCAATGAATAGTTGCAGTCAGAACACAAGAATGGTTTGAAGAAAGAGAATTGTACTGCTCCCTTGAGGTGATTTTTCACAAAAACAGCAAAATATCCAATTATTATTAAGTTAATTTTCTGATGGGATTAAAAATAGCAATGAATGATAGAAAAAGTAAAATATGATTATAGCGTACAACTTGGCCGCAGTTTGCCCAGGCCTGTTCTATCAGATTGCAATTATTAGAGAAAATGACTGTGATATCTTTAGATAGTAGTTAACTCTGTGAAACAAAGAGGGTATTATTAGCATATTATTAGAGAAGTTGACTGATATCTTTAGATAGTAGTTTACTCTGTGAAATAAAGAGGTTATTAGTAGCATATTATTAGAGAAGGTGACTGTGATACCTTTATAGTAGTTTACTCTGTGAAACAAAGATGGTATTAGTAGCATATTTGTGGAGCTATTATTGATATTGTAGAAATCTACAATATCAGGATAAATAATATCACTATTCAAGGTCAAAGCTCAGAAATACTCACATCGCCCTCTACTAAGGACATTGGCCAACTGGCTACCCACTAGCTCCAATAATTATAATTTATGTTTTAAAGAGTCTACAGTGTTTACAAAACAATAGACTTGCCCATGAGGGAAAGGAGAACAAACTAAGTGCATGGAACAGGGAGGTCTCCCCTTTAAGTGATTCATCAATAAATGAATCTCACAGTATACAGACAACTTGCAGAATCTTATCAGTATCTAATCTTTGAAAATAAAATCTGCTAAAAAATGAGTAGTTTTTTTTACAATGGTGTGTAAATTGGTGGCTACGTAAAAACCTTAACTGCAAATCCCAAATTGGTAAACAAAAGTTCAGGCTTGTTTCCAAAATCGAATATTTTGTTACACTGTTTAGTTAGTCACTTTTACAAATGTGTTCTAATTTACCACCTCACTCATTTACTACGCAACGCCTATTTGTAGACAGCCCGGTTAAAAACGAATATTCAAACTCTGGGCAGAAAAGTCCCACAATGGACTGCGCTGCAGACAGTTGCCTTACTTTGGCGAACTTTATCTTTCTGCACAGGGTCTAGTTATGTCAGTGTGCGCTCTTTGGCGGTCAACATACGACTGAAGTCAAAGTTTTTTCAAAACATTCTTGAACCCTCCTGGTGCCAAAAAGATGGTCATGTGGTTTGCCTCCAGCTCTTCGAAATGATACCCAGATTTTACTTTAGGACATGTCTACTCTTTTGTAATGTCTATAGTTTTTTTTAATTCCGGACATACATTGAACAGTCATCAGATTCCGTGAGATAAGTTAAGTTAAACTGAACTAATGCTACTAATGCCCTCTGTGTTTCACAGAGCAAACTACTATCTAAAGATATCACAGTGACAAACTTAAGAGATCATCCAGCTGTGTATGGTGGGTAGGGGGTGCGACGTGGGGATTTGTACAGCAGTGGGGGTAAGTTAGCAGCCACTCCTCGTAACCGCCCTCCAGGCAGATTGGCGCCTGCTTGTACACCACTTCCGGGTCCCACTGCAATTACAAAATAGGTTCATTATAATCATTCAATCAACTATCTGTAGCCAATGGGACGATGGCATCCCCAATTGGGGTATGTTGCAAGGCTGAAGGGAATGGGAAAGAGAAGGAGATGGGAAGAGAAAGGTTGGGAAGTAGAGTCTAAGCATGTCTATAAGAACCTCGGGTATGGAGGGTTTATATTTGTCTTTATCTACTAACTAATCAAATATATTTTACCAATGTTGAACCAATTTCAAGATAAATATATAAAAAAAAATTATGAGTATAGACAAGGGCTTCATAATAGTATAAGTGATTACAAGCCGTACCCGGCAATTTAGATCTGATCACCAAAGACGGCTAAAGGCATTTCAAACAATGTTTCGATTCTGATTGGTAGTTTTCTCCATGGCGATACTGAGAGTATCAACTACTCTTTGATAAACAAAGTTTAAAACGAGTGAGCTCATCTGCTCTTAATCTAATTACGAATAAATATTTATTAAAAATTCATTTCAAGTAACGATTTATATATTTACAGCCTTACTAATAAACGTGGTGAAAATTTTATTCAATTGATAAACGACCGTATATATGAAAACCTTTCTAATATAGAAATTGAGATAAAATAGATATGATTTGAGATTTTCACCGCCGTGTATTATGCAGTGTTGTGCTAACTCCTTCGTTAGCCAACGTTTAGGACATCATTATGGTGTCCATCATCAAGGCAGATGTGTAATCAAACTTGTGGTGAAGTGTATGCTTATGTACTTATTTTATTATTGTATTTGGCTCGTATGATTTGCCTAATCTGTTTTGCCATCAACCATTTTAAATTACACTGTAATATCTCATAACACACTTTTTCACATAGGAATATCTGAGAACACATTTTTTTTTCCGCATAAGTGCTCAATTGCATATTCATATAATTACGCACCTTCATAAAGATGGTCTTCAACGTGTGTAGAGTTTTCCCGGGGACAAAGTCCTTACTTGACCAGTCCAAGATCACGATGAGGTCCATGAACTTTCTCTCTCCCCAAAGATGCATAGACTCCAGGGGAAGGTTCTTTTCTAATTTATTTGCAGTGTGGCTAAAGCAGACAATTATTAAATATATTTTATGCTAAAAATATTATTACAACCTGATACACGCATATGTACAGTGAACCTCACTTATAAGGTTTTCCAAGGGATTAGAAAAAAACTTATGGGAAAACTTATATGTGGAATAAATTAGGCCAATTTTCAATGTCAGTCTACCAGGGACCGAAAACCTCTTAATAAGTGAGTTTCACTGAATATTAATTAAAAAACATTGTATTGAAAAGCCAAATGTAAATTGGATACAAATTATTAAGTTATTTAGATTCCCCATTTGGGTAAAACTAAGAGACTGAAGGAAGTGGAATGGAAATGTTAAACGTAAGGGGAGGGTTCGGAAATACCTGCTGAAATGATTCGATTCTCTCACCAGGGCGATAGAGAAACCCACAGGTAACTTTGGCAGTTTCACTCTTAGGACATTTTGAGAGGATTTTAAGGATGTTCTGTTGTAGGTTTTATGATTTATTTAATTCCTTTCAATTCAGCGCTAAATTAATCTATGTAAATTGTTCCACTAACCCTGCCTTGATGCACTCCTCGGGAATATTGATGCACCTGGAATCCTTAATGTGTGACTCCTTATAGTCCGCCTGCGATCTGGCATCCAGCATCAATATCTTTATACTGCCATCCCGCAGCATCTCAAATAAATGCGTGCATTTAATACTGACATCGTCCACATCTAGTGAATCAGTTTGTAACAGTTAGATACATGGTAGATATAGCTAACAGGTAATAAAGTTATATTAAACAAGGATGATGATAGAATATGAATAAAACGTACGTGGCAAGCCGCTGACGGGCTGAATGTAAATTTGTTGAGATTCTTTCGCTCTTAGTCGGTCCGAATCTATTTTTTGTCTCATCACGGCTTGCGCTTCCATGTTGTACCTTAAAACGGGGTAAAATATACATGATAGAAACAAAGGGAGAAATAGCATGATGTGCAAATCTTCTATAATAATGTGAATTTCTGTATAAACATGTATTCAACTTTACATGGCGCCGTTTATTGGTGAATCACCTCAAGGGCTCTTAACATTTGTCCTAAAAAAGGAGGTTTACAATAGAAAGTAGTCAGGTACAGAGCTCATAGACTATAGGCTGACAATATCCATAGAAAATAGGGGATTAACAAAATCTATAGAAAACAATATATTAGAAAGCGAGGTTGACAAAATCCATAGAAAACACATTCTATTAGAAAGAGAGATTGCCTCGAGCAGTGGTTACACGAGACGTATACTCTTTTAAAAAAAAAAACAAACCGTTCAACTAAGTTTTTCTTCAAATTCTCAGCCGAATCCAGCGCCCTGTTCACCATGTCCCGGGTCACGTTGGCCACAATGTTCTTCTTCTGGAGCTGATAGTCCGGAGCCAGCTTCAGCTGTTCCACCACGGCCAGAAACTTCATCAGACTGATGTAGGCCAGTTCCTGGTCCCCATTGCGGAGTTCGTCCATGGCCTTGGCCTGCAGTTTCATTGCACTGCTGCAGAGCCTGCAAGATGGATTTATTAAGGTGGCTCAGTCACATATTAAGAATGCCAGAAGTCTGAATTCCACTGAAAATACTGAGTGCGAATCCAGAGGGAAGACAGTGGGCCGCCACAAGTTGGGAGAAGTAACTCCAGAGGATGAGCATGCTATGGACGGAGGCCATCGAAGTAGTGCAGGACAGGGAGGCACGGAGGTGGTGCGTCGAGGCGGTGGGCCCCACCCAAATAGGACGAGGGGATGAAGATGAGAGAGACAATTTAATTACTTTCACATAACGCTAGAATTATTACAAGGTGAGTTTTAAGGCATTTTCATCAAGTTTGTACATTGCGTTTATATCATGTCACTCATTTTGATTAGCTTTTTCATAGTTACGTATTATATAATATTGGAAAATTATATATTTTTAACAGTCAACTTTATTAATTTACTTTATTTAGTTAGTTGAATTCAACTGTTGAACTCGTATATATTTTTAATTAATTATTAAGATCAAAAGATAGTGTGGTTTTAGCATGTCCCATTCCATATTCAATGAAACAAAGTCTGATTAGGAAATTAATTTTAGGTGTGTAAGATTAATTTAGTGCTTTCATAACTAGCTTACATAATATAGTTTTAGAAAATATGCAGAATTACGTAAATCATATTGAAAAAAATCACATTTTACATTTCTGGTATAGAATGCATAAGTTCCATTCCGTGACCAAAAATATTTTTTTTTTCAACTCCCTTTTTAGGGGTTTATACATAGGAATAGTTAATAAAATTATAAACAATTATATTACTACTAGCTGACATGTACCCGGCGTTGCTAAGGGTTATCAATTTGATTTACAAAACATCGACTTTTCTCTACTATTTTTAAATATCATATGCTCGTATTATATATATAAACCTTCCGGAAGAAATTCCCTAAATGATAGTGAAAACCGTATCAAAATGCGTTGCGTAGAACTTCCATTTAGAAGAACTAAGCGCACAAACAGACAGACGCGGATAGCGACTTTGTTTTATACTATTTAGAGATTGAACAGTTTTTTTTACTATTTTTTGTACATAACTGAACTGCCCCAGCAAAAATCTTTTGTATTTATTAAGTGATAAATTGAAAAAGCTCACTGAAGAATCCACATTATAACAGTGCATTAGTATTCTGGGAAATGAGAAGTACATATTATGGTGGTTAGTCCCAGAATTTCTGAAGTGAAAAAAAATCCTGACTTCTAATAATACGGTAAAAGTGACGCAATGGAAATCATAAAATAAAAGCTTCAGCGAAAATGGCCTTAAACACTTATTAAATAGTCGAACAAGAGAACATAAAAAAGGAGCGTTGAGTTCTGCAAGTTAATTTTTTCTTGACACATTATCAATATAGGCATTGTGTAAAGTTACACAATATTACGAGAAAGAGACAGCGCAATGCCAGTTTATACTCAAAGACTGTTCGTCAATAGTGTTGGGTGCTGATGGTGTCTAGCTGTTAATTTTAACGTTGTATTTTGATACAGTACTAATTTAAAGTAATCTGAACATAAAATACGATACAATTGTACCACCCTAGCCTGGAGCACTCCTGTCTCGGCGAGACCGGTATAGCAGGGGGCACTATTTTATTAGGACAGAAGGAGGTTGGAGTCGACCGGTATACAATGCAACCTAATAAGCCAATATTGGAATTTAGGATTGGTAGGAATAAAGGAATTGATTGGGGATTGTTGGAAGTAAGAGCTTCATAGATGCACGCACAGATGGCAGTGCATAGAGCTTGTGTGGAAGTCCGCAAGATGGAGCCAGTGGCCAGTAGTCGCCAGGGCCTGTGGTAAGGCTCTCAGAGAAACTTACTGTTTCAGATTCCAATTAGCCAGCTACTAGTTAGGTCGACTATCGAGTTACCATTATATTACGCGGAGTAATAATAAATCCCTGATTAATCTAAAAGAACCAATTATTTATAAACTCCTTCCAAGACGAGTTGGAGACCTGTTTGTACGAACACAACAGTTTTTGTTTCTTCTCTAAAGTCATTAACAACCAAATATTAACATAATGCATAATATTCAAAATATTATTTTATATTTAATGGAAATTATTCAGCAGTGAGAGGGTTAACAAGAAAAAACATTTGGTAAATATTTCACTAACCGCCGCACTTTTATTAAGCACATATTATGGAAGTTATGCTTCGTTTCAACTTAATTACTACAAGATCATTTACGACTACCATAATACGGGTATGAGCCTAGTATGGTAGTTGAGAAAAATAAAAAGAAACAACCATTTACGTCAGGATAGATGTTAAAATATTATTATTCCATTATAATTCAATCAAATTCACCTTATACATCCCTTTGCCGCAATTTTTGACTTTTTCATACAGAATGACACTTGCCAAAGTTTCGTTTCAATCTAAATATGAATCAATGACTTAATTAATCCAACCTAATAACCTATTTTGTGTATGTAAATAGTTGTTTTTTTAAGTAATTGTTGAAACAAAGTGTAATTTCCATAAGCTATACCTAAAAGTGCGGTGGTTAAAGAAATCGTTACTAAACATTTGGTTTACCCACAGTTTTTAATTTATTTATGACTATTTTATAGATAAGAATGACACAATGAAAAAATATGACATTTATTTTTTTATCTTGTGAGATTATCTATTTCTTTCGTTCTGCTTTAAATTTTCCCTGTTATTATCATACAGAATAGCTAGCAAAATAATATATATATTCACAACTCAAAAATTACAATTACAAGGAAAATAAATACAATGATTCTCTAATTTGATATAATAATTGTGGACTTTCAGGGGTAGACGTAAGAACCCAAGGCTATAATATTGTGTGCAATGGATATCATACAATTGTACTAAACTAATCATATGTTAATAAGTTGTAGTTCTTGGTGTTTTGTTTGACTGTGCAAACATTAAATAACTTAAGTGCTTATAATATATGGCAGAGCAAGAAACGTAAAAGAAATACGTACATCATGGCTTTTTTTTCTTTGAATTTGGGAACATTATGATCCAGGTCGGCGATACATTTTCCCTTGTAAAGGTCCTTCAGTTTTGTTTCCGGCATTTTATGATTTTTGGTTAAGTGAGAAAATCAAGATTTTAACATTCTTCGGACGAGGATCAACTGGTCTTCTCTGATAATAACAGATTATATGGTGGAAATAGCCCCGGGATTAAAACATATATAAATATATTTTCACTGTGACCCCTCAATGTACGATGTAAGGTTTCAGAAAATGTCAGATGACAAGCAAGACAGTACCTACTGACACGACACAAATTACCGGACAATTATAGCATTCGGAAGTCGTAATTAACTCTTAAAAAGCACACAAACACATTTTAGCGTTTTAATGACCATATACAATTTATTGGTGCATAATATTCAGGATTATGCATTCACTGAAAACAGCTATCAGATGAAAAACATTCAAAATTCACTGACATTTGACCCAATTTTTCCATAGAAATACTGACAACAAAAAGTTATTTCTCTAGTCGATTAGAGATGGACAAACGAAATATTTCGACCTGTGACAAACCAAGAACCTTGGGACAAACCTACAAGACAAAAATAATAAGTTCTGAATGTTTGGGCATTTCTAAAAAATACGCTTATTGATAACTTGGCAATAACTCCCACCACTTTGAAAAAATGTTATGTAACAAATATTTTTCTTTTTAATGTTTATTTTGTGAGCTATTTGAACTCAATTTATTATTTTAATTCTTCTTGTAAATGTTTTTTGACCTCCATACAAATAATATGCATGTTCTACACAGGAAAGTCAGAAATATTGTTAGTCAAAAAACATAAATTACCTAACCCTTTTTAAATTTTTTGTTATTTAGGCATTTTGAAGTTCACTTTAATAAAAATTTGTTTTAAAAAAAATATAGCCGCTATACCTACACACTACACAACGTCAGTATCATGCTTTAAATAGCAACACCATCAGCAATAGGAAGAAAAAACACAATGCCATCATTACCTCCTAGATCCTAGTGTCTCGGGGGTGAGAGGTTTTTTTATGCTCGGAGGTACCGGTCCAAATGTGATGAAAGAAGAAGGCACTGTCAGTATTGCCCTGATGTAAGACCACCATTTAGAATTGAAATGTCTTTGGCCATGGTGACCCCCCCTTGCTGGGCCCCACTTGCAGAAGCATCTTTACCCTATGGGCTCGCAGGACACAATCCCAGGGCCCCCGGCCTGAGGATGCCCCAGAACCCATGCCTATAGACAGGGCCGCCGAGAGGGGGACTCAGTGAGGAATTAATCATCAGACCAGAGCAATCGCAGTACTTACCTAATATTTAGAGCGCCTTTGGTATGATTTTGTCAAGAAAACGGCACTATACAAATCATGAAATTATTATTAAGGTACATACCTACAATAAATTAAGAGGTTATTTGAAACATAACACGCCATCACAATAATATTATTGTTACGTATGACTGTACTTAAAGTTTATGTATGAAATAAATTTGACAAGTTTAGTGCTAGATACAAACGTAACGCACCGTCTCTGCCTAGGGCCCGAACCTCAGGCCGGGGGGGGATGGTTGGAAATAAGTTCCTTAAAGCATAACACATTCAGGACACAGTAGTGAATGTATCATATTTTCTACAGGGCCCCAAACACGGAGGGAGCCCCGGATAGGTTCCAAAACGATACACATTGAGGATACAAGACTTGTAAAAAAATATTTCACATTTTTATTTTAGCGAAATATGTTGCTTGTGCAATGATGGTTAACTTAGCTGGCATTAGATTGAGCTCGCGACGCCTGGGTGGAAATCAACGCATTTTTCCGCTCAGCTACTAGCTGGTTAAGCTGATATGGTTTAATTTAAACAATGCTAAAAGATTTCTATTTAAGAAAATACTGAAAGATTTCCATAAAATCATTTTTGGGATACTGACTTTCAGAAAAACAAAAATCAAAAGCATTTATTTTTGCCCTCCGACCTAGAACAAAAATTTGTCTTCTGCACTTTTCTGTGTCTTTGCGAATGTAATTATTCATATTCCTTTCGTGTTCCACTCCATTCTCCAAAAACACATCGGTACCTCAATAGGCGATACTACGTAAAAAATTTCGCCCGTGGCTCTTTTCCGTTTTCCTTTCCTTTCGCTTTTGTCATTTACCTACTCTGGTTGGGAATGTCATAATTCTACAGCCGCTGAGATTATTGAGGAACTGGGACTAATGTGCGGTATTCACAATTTAATGAGTATTTTTTTATATCTCTCTAGGTAATTTTTAAAAATACTTAAATACGCTAAACATAAAAACAGACTTAATTTTTATTTGACCTTTCCAAATAGAAAATATATTTTCATACAATAATTTTCAAAGTGTGCCCCCAAACTCAGTGTGCTCGTGGGTATTTTCCGAAAACCGTTCCTCTGAAGTGAAATTTTTTTGCATAACAATCACCTCTCCTCCCCATCTTATTGATTATCATCTGATGATGTAGAATATTGTCTTCAACATAACTTTTCAATATGAAAACATTGCCCAGTCCTATCGTTTATTTCATTCATACACACATATTCTTTAAATGTCTATATTCAGGCGGGTCTCCAGCGACCACAAACATTGAATCAAATGTTTGTGCGCACATGAGGCAGGGCCACTATGTTTTTGTTTTCTTTTACATTTGAAAAATCATTTCTCTGAATGTAACGAGCTAATCTGGGGAAACTACATATGTGGTAGATTATATACTATTTTTAGATACATATATATAAAAAAACACAGAGTACAATTTTGCGGTGGCACTTACTTAGTTACTCTATTAAAAAGCATTAAAATACTGTTACTCTTGGTGTGCCACGGCACACCAAGAGTTAGGCCCATTGTCCACGTAACCGCACGTCATACGCACGCTTTCGTCAATTGACATTGCAAGACGAATGTTTGCATCTTGCGTAGAAACAATGAAATGTGTGTCCACGAAGCGGCAACGTCGCGTCAGCCGCTCGCCATGCGTTCGTAATGCGGTGCGCGAGGGCAACATGTCACTACTCGACCGACTCGTCAGACGGACGCTTGCTTTGTATCAGTGGTCCAACAGTAGTGACTAAATTTTGGTACGTATGTTTAGTCATTCGGTAAAATGATTGAAATACAGAATCATTTTATTTATTTGGGAAAACCAACTGAAAAAAAAAAAAAAAATTATAATAATAAATTATCTTCTGATAACTTTCTGGCAGCAACAAACAATCTACAATTTATATTTCTTTCGACGAATGAATGAATCCAGTACTTTCTTCGCCTGTTTCGTCGTCTTCTAATAAAATTGTATGCTATAATCACTTCATCATCATCACTTGACATTTTCACAACAAAAGACGTGCTTTCTCAATGCTAGTTGAAAGAAAACTGAGACGTTTTGTAACGTGACTGACTATTGCATGAAGCAGCGTGGACATAACAAATATGCAAAATACACCTATCTTCATTTGTAGGTTACATCCTACAAAAGACGTCTGTGTGGACAATAAGCCTTACTCTATTATGGCTTTTTAAGGAACATAATGATATGGAAAGAGAAATTTTTGGTAGGTACTTCTAAAATTAAGGCAAGTATCGATATCGGCATGTTAGATGTTAAATAATAAAAAGTATCGATTTGCACACATATATTTTATTATATCATTGAATTTTTAGAGTGAGAGGGAATAATTTCCATACCGTATCTTAAATCTAGGAATCACATTGTAGAATTTTTTACTTCAACAGATAAAAGTAACTTCAAACTTCAGTCAACATTTTAATTTGGAAATTAGGAATCAAAAGGGAGTGGAATATCCATGTCGCTCATATTCAGGGCATCCTGGGAATTATTGAACATGTCATCGGAGAGAATATCTGAAAACAATTATTATATTTGTAAATTTATTCAGACAAAAGAGGAACAGCTTATTAGGAATCAAAAAAGTGTCGAATATCCATATTGTTCATATTCAGGGCATCCTGGGAATTATTGAACATGTCATCGGAGAGAATATCTGAAAACAATTATTATAATTTAAAATTAAACAATAACTTTGTAAACATCACTTATAGGTAAATATTTAATGTCGACCAGGTTTCGCTACAACCGTAGCTTCATCAGGACAGTATAATACTAAACCTAAAGATCTAAAATATAAATTAACATGTGTTGATATCACGGTAAGTAGACGGTCTGAGCTACAGTGGAAGAGGTAGGGATAGGTGGGAGATTGAGATGCGAGTGCTCTTTGTCAATAGGGAACAATTATTATATTTGGAAATTTATTCAGACAAAAGAGGAACAGCTTATTAGGAATCAAAAGAGAGTTGAATATCCATATTGTTCATATTCAGGGCATCCTGGGAATTATTGAACATGTCATCGGAGAGAATATCTGAAAACAATTATTATAATTTAAAATTAAACAATAACTTTGTAAACATCACTTATAGGTAAATATTTAATGTCGACCAGGTTTCGCTACAACCGTAGCTTCATCAGGACAGTATAATACTAAACCTAAACATCTAAAATATAAATTAACATGTGTTGATATCACGGTAAGTAGACGGTCTGAGCTACAGTGGAAGAGGTAGGGATAGGTGGGAGATTGAGATGCGAGTGCTCTTTGTCAATAGGGAACAATTATTATATTTGGAAATTTATTCAGACAAAAGAGGAACAGCTTATTAGGAATCAAAAGAGAGTTGAATATCCATATTGTTCATATTCAGGGCATCCTGGGAATTATTGAACATGTCATCGGAGAGAATATCTGAAAACAATTATCTCTAAATAGTATAAAACAAAGTCACTATCCGAGTCTGTCTGTTTGTGCGCTGAGTTCTTCTAAACCAGAGGTTCCCAAAGTGGTCTATATGGACCCCCAGGGGTCGAAATCGGCTTGCTGGGGGTCTATGTCAGCGAGAAAAAAATTTGGGGGTCCACGAGATTTAAATGGGGGTACATATGAGCGGACCCCCTTTTACCTCAACTCAATATTTAGGAGTTCCGTAAATGACACAGTAGACCTAACACAAATATAATAGATTGCGAAATTACTTATTTGATATTTGCATTTTTATATTTCGTAAAGTTGTTGAGGTATATAAATAGAGTCTACGTTCCTTTTCTCGTCAGAATTAATATATTCAAGCAAAACGTTGCACATTGGAAGCCGCGAATTTTCGTAGTTCCCCAACTTGTTTTTGAAAAACGTCCAGGGTAATAATGACGTTCAACATTTAAATGTACTTTACACAGACTTCAAAACTAAGTTTGAGGACATTTTGACTATAGAAATGGAGCGTTGAAGAATCAGAAAACAAGTGACAAGAAGAAATGACCGGAATAAGCACTGACAAAGAACTTAAGGGGCAGTTCTGTAGGGCTAGCTACAGAAAGAAATTCCCGTTGCTTATCCTGTTTCATTTTCATTTGGTATAATACCTCACAAGGGTGCCCCTGTCTGCACAATGTAAAGACAGAGCAACTATACCGCCACCCGGTTGTTGGACAGGCAAGGGAAGGGAATCTTTTTACTAAAAAGAGAAATGATTATCACATGAGACGTTAATAATTTTAGGAAAATTCAATATTCGGCAGGCAGGAGGTCTACGGAAAAAAATAATTTGGCAAGTGGTCTACGAGGCAAAAAAGTTTGGGAACCTCTGTTCTAAACTATGCAACGGAGTTTGATAGGGTTTTCACTATTTAGAGAATTTCTTCCGGAAGGTTTATACACGGTGTCCGGAAACTCGTAGTACAAGCGGGAAACTGGAGAATCTACACCACATGGGGAACACAAAAAAACATAAAGTTTTTTGATTTGAGCATTTTCAAAAAAAAAAAAAAACCAAAAAAAAATATTTTTCGGCTATTTTAGGGTTAAAGTTTTTTCTGGTGTTTAGGGTTGAATAACAGATGTTTTAACCCTGCAGAGCAGAAATATTTTATGATTACACCGGGTTAAATGAAGGGTGATGTCAAAATAATGCTTCAAATCCGAGTTTCTTCATTTGTTTTACTTTCAAATAGTTTTAATTAGTTGGGTACTTTGATCTTCAGTAATAATTTATAAGAATTTGATTTAAAAGAAAAAAAAAAAAAATCAACTTCAAACTCGATTTACTCGATAACGAAAGCTCAAATAAAAAAAATATATACTACAAAATCGACTCCAAATGTGATGTAGATTCACCAGTTTCCCGCTTGTACTACGAGTTTCCGGACACCCTGTATATATAATACATGGATAATATAATTATTGAAAGTAGAGAAAAGTTGAGCGGACACACGTCAGCAAGTATTTGTATAAAATTATCGAAGAAAGCAAACACTTTGTGGCTTGACATTATACAAAATGAAAAAGTTTTTTTGTTTTAAAGCAATTTATTTTATTATATATTATATGTCGACCGGTTTCGGTTGTTCCCAACCTTCTTCAAGACAATAAATATATAAACTAAATATAGTACAGAGAAATCTTATGAGGTAAACAAAAAAAAAAGAGAAAGCATTTTAGAGAAGGGGTGGGGGGGCGTCAGAGACAGGTAGTTAGAGGGTTAAGGGAAGGGTGGGGGTTAGATAGGGAGAAAGGGAACAACTTTAAAATTGGACTGGTGGTCAGTTCTAACTGTTTATTTAAAATTGGGGATTTACTTTTATTTTTATTTGATTTTACTAATTCTAATGCTTCTAAATTATTAAGGCATATTCCTATTTTATTTTTATGTATTATTTTGACTCCTGTATTTTTATCAAAAGTATGGGTAGTATTATTTAAATGTTCAGCAAATTCTGAAAAACCAGTATTTGTTTCTAATATTTATGTTACGCGCAGTTTTCCCAATATGTATTGCCGGGCTATCGTTGCAATTAAGTTTGTAGATGCCAGAGTGGCTTAATACATCTTCTTTATCTTTACAATTAATTAAAAGCGGGGAACTGTTAGGACGGGTTGTTACACGGAAATTTGAACAATTTATCAAATTTCGAAGTTATAATTCAAGTTGTGTGAAAGCTCTATTCAAATAGTTTTTATTTCATCTTGAGCTTGTTGTTTGACACTATTTGGATTGTAACAGAACTTGAATAGGATGTTCACAGAATTTAAATATGTCTTTGAAATTTGGTTCAACAAACCTTTGCTTAGGAATCAATAGAGTGTGGAATGTCTTATTCAGATATAGATAGGAATTATTAAACACGACATTGGAGAGTGTAATCTGAAAATAATATGGTTTTAGAAAGCATTACAGTGTCCATCATCAGGGCAGATGTGTGCTATTTTTATACGATATGTTATATTACTTTAATAGAAATAGAATAGATAATAGAAACAATGGGAGATATGGCATGGAGCCAATGAAATTAATGCAGGACACCGCCGCCGTTGTGCAACTAGATGCCATTTGCATCCGTATAACATTACAAAAGTGGCAGAATTCAAGAGCTCAGTTTTTATTATTTTGATTGAGATTATTCTGATCAGTTTAAATGCTAAAATTCTCACCATCCAAATCCAAATGCATCATCGGTGGATTCATCTCAAAACTCTTTGTTGGCTTTCGGTGTGGCGGAGTTCCTCCCGGTAGATTCATCACAAGCTTGTCAATGTGTTCATCGGTCATCACCAGGTCACTGTCGGATAAGTCTCCGTCATCTGCAAGTCATAAATCGTGGATTGCAAGGTCAACAGCTGCAAACGACCCAGAGGTCTACACCAGCAGCCCTGTCCACACACCATGCGGCTAGCGTTCGAGGCAGTTCCCACCAATGAAAATAAAAAATTTGCAATCAAAAGTTGCCCTTTTGACTGAATGAAATCAATTGTGGCTAAAATAATATTTCGGACCTTTACATTAATGTTCAACTATCTCTTGATAAACTTGCTTGCACTTGTCTAGGCCTTGCGTCGCATGCTTTGCAGTGTCAGGATGGAGCTACTGATGTCAGCGCCCTTGAGGTGATTTTGCACAAAAACGGCGCTATGCAAATCATCCAAATATTATTATTCTATATTAGGGACCCTAAAAATATCAAGTTTAAACATTAGATCCAACCAAAACCAACCTACAGACTTAACCTAATCAAGACATACAACATTACTAAAAATAAATAAACAAAGGTTGTATCAAAATATTATTATTTCTTTTATTACGGTTATGTTAATTTGAAAGCACTATTTAATGTAATTAATTTATATAAATTTTTGGTGAAAGCCTGATCGGCGAAACTGAGTAAGTAAATAAATAAAATGAAGGGAGGAATGCAGATCACGCCAAACTCTGGGAATTGAATAAAAATGCACTTTCTAGATGAAAAAAGTGTGTAGAAATTCATTAAAAAAAGAATTAAGGCGCGGAAGAATAAATTGAGGGAGATACAGCCGATCAAAGTTTAATAAATTGCACTTCGCGATCTGATATTATCACCATATTCGGACAGTCCGCCGCCATATTTTGTCACGAAAATCAAATTAAAAACTTTTAATACTTTTGAAATTTCAGTAGTGCCATCCAAAAAATAAAAAGTGTTGCCATATAATAATATCAATGCATGGAAAATTCTGAAAATTAAATATCATTTGCCAGATTGGTAGTTTATTATTTAAAATCTTGTAAATACTTAATTTATGTATATATATAACCTAACCTAACTGTGATTTTCTATAACAAAAAAATGACCCTTTAATAACGCCCACTCGCGTCCCCTTTAGAGTTTTATCCCAGTTTTCAAGTAGTTTGTGGGCTACGCTAGGTTTGTATAGACGGTTTGTGATTTAATACTAATACCTTTTTTCCATGTTATTTCCTGTTACACAAAATTGCCCCTTTAATAACGCCTGCTCGCGTCCCCTTTAGAGTTATATCCCAGTTTTCAAGTAGTTTGTGGGCTACGCTAGGTTTGTATAGACTGGTTTGTGATTTAATTCTAATACCTTTTTCCCATGTTCTTCTGCCTACTCTAACCCAAACTAAAAACCTAACCTATTTTGTAAAAAAATATTATTATTATATGGCAACACTTTTCTTTTTTTGGTTGGCACTACTGAAATTTCAAAAGTAAATAGTTGTTAATTTGATTTTCTTAAGTCATAATTGATAAATAAAACATGGTTTCTATGTATCGCGTACGAAGTTTCAAAACCCTATAACTCAGTTAATAGTGCCGACCCCCACCTAATTCTTTCAGATTCGGATTCCCCAGCCCTAAATTAGTCTAAATCAAGTTCAATTTCGGTTATACTCCCATAAACCGAATTTTACCCTCAGATCGCGAAGTGCAATTCTATTAAACTTTGATCGGCTGTATCTCCCTCAATTTATTCTTCCGCGCCTTAATTCTTTTTTTAATGAGTTTCTACACACTTTTCTCATCTAGAAAGTGCATTTTTATTCAATTCCCAGAGTTTGGCGTGATCTGCATTTCACCCAAAATGAATGCAGTATTCAAGTACCTATGTAACTTTTTTTCAAAAAGGCAAAAATTATGTATACTGAACCAAGATTCTAAAAACAAAACAATTATTTTCAACTGCTTTAAACGGTTTGCTCTGATGTGAAGAAAAAACAATAAATGTGTTGAAGTCATCCAGTAAAGATATTTTTTGCCTTTCAAAACAATGTGAAATGTTGTAAAAACTATCAAACAGGCAGCTTTCTTTCCATTGGAAAATCTATAATGTTGTTTACTTTTATAAGATTCAGTGATAAACGCAGGAAGCCAATCAAAAGAGCCCAATGTAAATATTGTGGTACTTTTGTAAAATACCATCCCAACTGTTAATTTTGAAGTGTTTGTAAGTAACGTTATAAATCGCCATTAAATAAGCTAACAGAATCGAGTGAAAACCATGCATACCTCATACGTAAGCAACAATAATATTATGTTTTACCATCAAAATGCGTTTGTCTTGTGTATTCAATCTGAATCATATCCTCTGGTGAAATGTGGGGCTTGATAGGCAGCGGAGTGTCCTCATAGATCTGCAAAAAGGTCTTCTGTGTGGACTGCAGGGCCGCGCGGCGATAGTCTCCCTTGGAAGGGCCCTGAATGGGAGTGCCCATATTCTGGAGGAACGACTTCTTCTTGAAGTCTCTCGGAGTCAGCGAATTCATGGATTTCTTGGCCGGAGTCAGGACCGATGATAACCCAGGCTTTCCCACAGAACCTTTAAAGGGAACATCAAATAAAATCAGTTATGCAATCGTACGGTTTCTGCAACAATAATAGGTAGCCATTTACCATTGTTTTCGTCGGTCTTGGTAATTCTCAATATCTGCCGGTGCGCAGGGTTAGATAAATGATCGCCGAAGATATTAAACATCGTATCAGCCATATTGAAGAAAAAATGAAAATTGGAGAAAATACAGTAAAAATAACAATAAACGATAGCATGTAAGTAAACAGACAACAGCGAGTAAACCTGAATCCGAACTTCAAAAACAGATGTTCCAATCTAAATAACGGTCTTTATACTGCGCATGCGCAGGATTTTCGCGCTTTTGTTTGCATATTGCGTTGCACCTAGGGTTGCCAATGTATATGTTTTAAAATACCCACAATAGATGATCAAAATCCCCAACTAAAGGAGAACAAAATAACAATTCCCCACGAGTTCCTTCATAATTCTACCTCAAAAATGAAACAAAATAAGCATTTATTATTATTATTGGAGATGCTGTGTGGAAGGTCTTTTTGAGGAGAGGAAGGAGTGAACATTGGTCTTGAATAAACACATGTTGTAGGAGGGAGGAAACACAGAGGCCAGCAAATCGTTCCACAGCTGAGCTGTTGAACTCAAGAACGAGTCGTTGAAGCGAGACGTTTTAATGTGTCAAATGTTAACCGTGTACATATATTGAGCGCGCGTTTGGCGTGTTTCTCGACTTTGCACTGGTGTCTAGAATCCAGAGATGTGCTTTATTTCAAATAAATCCATTTCAAATGGAAATGCAAAATGCAAAATGGGCATTTTCCATTTTGCATTTTAAATGCTTTTTGGCAACATTCTTCCTACTATCTCCACTCATCTTTTTTTCATAAGCCCCAAATATCAGTCGGTCCTCAACCTCGCTATGGGAGATAATTTACATTTGTCAAGTTGCTCCCTGGTAGGAGCCCTGGCAATTGAGTGATACCATTACAAAAAATACTGATTCAAATACTGAACATGGGGCCATAACGCTGTAATATTAAATGTTAAATAGCAGTTTCTATGTTTTTACGTTGGCAACATTAGTCCCGCGCAAATATTTTGTGGTGTGTCTGTAGTCGTGGTGTTTTTGGATTTACCATCATGTAATATGTTTGTTCTATATTGATGTCCATTATTAAATGACAAAATTGTTTAAAAATTCTATAATAACTTTAATTGTTTGACATGAGAAACCATTTTGCATTTTCAATGCATTTTGAAAATAAGTATTTTGCATTTTGCATTTGAAATGCTTTTCTAAAAACCATTTTGCATTTTGCATTTTCAAATGGAAAAGTTTTGACCCATTTCCATTTTGCATTTCAAATGGTTTTGGGCACGGACGTATATAAGGGGGGGGTCTTGGGGGTCCGGACCCCCCCCATTGCACCGCGCCGATTGTAGAATACGATAGTTTCTTAAGTCCGCCACAGTGCGGGGAGCGGGGGAATGGGCAGAACGGCGAGAACAATTAGCGTTATGTTTTCGATACGTACACTGCTCATCTGGGAAATCGGTTATACGCATAGACATATGAATATTAGTAGACCTGCCCTAAGTGATTAAAAGCGTATTATCCCCACTCCCCATACCGGTTCCATTGAGCCGGCTGGGCTCGCGTATGGCCTCAAATGAAATTTGAAAACGTGACGTCATCATTCTTGTGCGAACTATGGTAGAGGCATCATCGGTTCATTTTACGAAATAACACGTCAAAATGTTGACTTGTACTATGAAAACTTGTAAAAATAGATGTGAAAAAGAGAATAAACCCAATTGTCGTATTACATTCCATATATAAGCATTATTTTACTTTATTTTAAGCATATTCACATCGTATAATATGAATCAGTTGTTACTATCACATCGAGAAACGTCTGGACGCGAAACACAAAGCTGGTCGGTTGCTGGGAAGTAAATTATGAACATTTATAAAAGTGTCTTAACTAAATACTCTGAAACTAACTACGACTCTGCAAACAGAAGAAATTTACTTTGACGAATTTGGACTTCGCAAATTAGTTCATAACGTGGCGAGTAATTTGCGCTCCCATGTAAAAATGTCTATTCATTTAAATGCAGATTTTACTTTTAAGAACTAAATGGTGATATTATAATGTGAGATGCCTATTTACTGTCAGATTGATTTATTGACGAATCACAGTCAGCTTAACCCCCTTCGTTCTTCAACAGTTGATTTTACCCCTCGCCCTTATCTTCTCGTCTATTAATTCCTATGTCTGTGGTTATACGGGAAGATTTTTTAGAATTCATCCACGTAGAAGATGTTTCAGCTCAAGCTTTGGCAACGACTATTATATCACATCTCTTATCATATAATTTGGATATGGATAAATGGATTGGTCAAGGCTATGATGGCGCTGCAGTGATGAGCGGCCGGTTACGGGGCGTAAGAACAATAATCGCAGAGCAATACCCGAGAGCGCAATTCGTACACTGTGTTGCTCATGTTCTCAACTTAGTTTTAGCGCATTCATGTGAGATACCAATAATACGTAACTGTATCGGAACCATTAAGAGCGTAATAAACTTTTTTCGCCTATCACCGCTTCGCGACGGACTTTTGAAGAAAATTGCGGATCAAATTAATTCATCTCATTCAACGCTTATCTCTCTTTGTGAGACACGATGGACCGAGAAACACGTGGCTGTCGAAAGATTTGCAGAAATGGTTCCTTACAATATGACCAAAGTTTAGAATAAATTATTTGGTTATGTGATTAAATAAAAGGTGTTTCAATTTTAAAACAAATTATTTGTTCTTAAGATGAAAGAGTATTTTTGTTTAGTGTACCTTAACAAATTAGGTATAAAAAAAAGTTATTTTGTTTTCCACCTTTTATTTTATGTTATTTCTTTTTTTATGTTATAAACGAAGCGATTTTATTTAAATAAGGAGCGATAATTATGTTATGTTTATTTTTAGTTCAAATATCAGAGACTGAATGATTTATATATATAATATTTAAAAATAAAGGCTGATTGATTAAGACTGACTATTTTTTTCACGAAAACATGACCTTATATATTTTTTTTTAATTTGCGGACCCCCCCCTTATCAAAGCTATATATACGTCCGTGGTTTTGGGTACCCATTTTGCACATCTCTGCTAGAATCAATGATGCTGGTTCCTCAGAGCATCTTAATTTATAATACCGGTAGAACAAGGACAGCATACCTACCTGACGCCCGTGCTTTAATGATGGCAATCCATAATATTCAGATTTTCTCTTTCATTCAGGCTTAAAAAATCGAAAATCGTTTTAAAAATTCCTCTAAAAGAAAACGATATTATGGGACATTCGCAAATGGAATTTTAAATTATATTTTTCGATAAGGTTGATAATTAATAAACGCGCTTTTAGTCGGTATTAGTTACGTCAGTTCTCATTGCAGAATCCCCGCATTTTCCCCACAAATTACCAAATCTTAGAAATTCCCCGCCATTTGGGTAATTCCCACGAACTAGCAACCCTGAGTGCGCCTATAATATACCGGAACATACAGGACTGAGTAGAATCTGACAAGATTGTTGGTCACAGAAAAGTGCGGTAGGAAGTAGTAAATAGGAACTGTATTTTAGTATGTTTACTTTTTGTCTATGTAAGTTGGTGATAGAAGAAAAATATTTTGTCTATGGTCTTCCAAGTCTAAATTTCTGGCATGTTTGTTTCGTTTGTTTGTCAAGTTTTGTTTGACGCTAAGTAGCGCTTTCTCTCGTAAATTCCTTAATTATATTATGTTTCCGCTATGACTATGGAAAGAAGAATAAAATTAAAAACCCTAAATAATCACATAACTTGCACAATATGCCGGGGCTACTTCATAGACGCCACCACAGTCACAGAATGTCTACATACGTGTGAGTAAATAATGACATTCGGGTTCGAAACTGTACCCGCTATCTTTAAATTAATAGAACGATAAAATATATGGTCTCGTTTATTTTCAGTTTGCAAGAGCTGCTTAGTGAAACATTTGGAGGAGAACAATACGTGCCCGACATGTTCCATAGTAATACACCAGTCCCATCCGCTCCAATACATCAGCTTCGACCGGACTATGCAGGACATCGTGTACAAGCTGGTCCCTAACCTACAGCAAGACGAGATGAAGCGGGAGCGCGAGTTTTACCGCGTACGGGGACTGGCGTGCCCCAAGGATGCGCTCCTGGAAGGCACAACCCGCGGCGAAGGAGCCCGCAATCCCTCGGCTGAGCAAGACGGCGCAGCTGATAACACGGACTACCACCGTCGCGATGAGCAGGTACCTAACATCAGATTCCGTTTTTTGGCATAAAGATAGCCATGAATTGCCTTCCTACAAAATGAGTGTTACGATATGAAAGATGAACGTAAGGCATTCATATAATTTAAGATTTTGTATAATTATGAAGTATGATTTGTGAATTTTATCTGTAATATAGGTAAAGTTTCCTTACTTTGTTTACTGTGTTTGCTAAATGCGCCTAAATTATTGAAATAACGCTTCGTTTCAACTTAATTAGTACAAGACAGAACTATTTACATCACGGGTGATGGAAAACGCACACAAAATAGGATATTAGGTTCTTAGTTTGGGTTATTTAAAAAATTTGTGCAAATTTCCTAACCTATTAATTTTACCTACTAACCTGTTGAAGGCCGGAGCATAAACAAAAATACTTTTTAAGCCTTCAGAGAGGCTTCATAAAAATCAATAGTGGAATCTAATGTTTTATTAGTCCAAGCTATAACGATCTTGTTTTTCATACTTTTTTCAAAGCATTAATGTCAAAATCGCATCGCAAATTATTCTAAAAATAAAAATATTAGAATGCTCGCATGTTCTCTAGAGACCCATCGGCATTACACTGGTTAATGTCGCCAGCCTATATATCGGAACTATGTATGTGTCCGACAAAACTTAAGCAATAGACAGCTTACTCTAAGGTCAGCAGATCTAGATGTTAGTAATCGTCTAATCGAACTTTCTAGGTCAAATTGAGCCGTTTACTATGATCATTCTTTTAGTGTAACAGGCCCGCTCATCTGGAATAGACTTCCCTCAGCTCTTACTAATCTCCAGAATTTGACTGAATTTAAACGGGCTTTAAAAACAAAATTATTTAAAAAATATTACCATCCATAAATCTTAACTTCTTTTCAATATTATATAATAATAAGCCATATTCTAAAACTTCCGATAATTGTTTGGTTTCGGTTGTTTGTTGTACCTTTTTAAAATGTCTGCTCAGAAAATTCTCATGTCTGAGCACAAACTGCCTCCTGTTTTATATTATGTTTTAGTTTTAATATTCTTGTTTGGTCCTGTCCTGCTGTTATTTTTGTTCTAAGTTTTGTCATCACTTTGTATAAACAGTGTATTTAGTGCTATAATATTAAATCTGTATTGGTTAAGGCACACTTAGGAATAATTTTAAGAACCACTAATACTGAATTACCATTTTTAAGTTTGTTATAGTTAAGCGCACTTGAAGTGAAATGACACTAAACTGCGCTATATAAATGCCATGTTATTATTAATCTTCTGACAAACGTCTCCTTAGGGTAATTGAACACAATGGTATAGAACCTGATCCACTAAATTGGAGTCTCTGAAGTTTGACACCGAAACTTGAAATACTCTTTATAATCTTAAGAGCACAGATGCAGCCGAGTGAATATGTGCACTCAGTTGAGCAGTTGGCGTGATATATATAAAAGATATCAGTCATTTCAAAACATTACAGCTCTCTTGATATGATCTTTCTAATTACTATTATGTCCTGTACCTGCTCGATTGCGATAAAAACTGGCAGTGCGGCACCTTTGGGCTTTGTAAATAATCTAGTGTAGGCAGTGACAGTGAGAAATGTGTATTTGTGCAGAGTACACGCAGCAAAAGGCAACGGCGCCGTTGCTATTGCAAGTGCTACTACTCGTGGTTTTAACCCCTCACCCCACCCGCACCTGCCTGCTCCCCCCCATGGTGAGTGCTATCCTGGAACTACATATCCCATTCCTACTCATCCTATTCCCGGCTAGTTTGTTTCTAACATGTTTCATATTATGTATTTCAGTTTACTGCCAGAAGTTATTGATTGCCATTTTTTTCAAAACTGAGTTCAAAGTCTCAATCTACCTATTTTGTCATGCTTTAGTGTACAAACACAAAGGATGCGGCTTTCTTATCAGTCGGCGTGTAGGCGGCCGACTGGCGCAGGCACGCTGACGAGAATATTTGTATGTAAACATATGAGACAACACATAATGAAGGCAGGTTCAGATTTGTGTACGCGCGTAGCGGCGCCAATAAGCTTTACTGGAATGAATTCTTAATTCGCCGCTGCTAGGAAGATAGTGTCAAAATAAGCGACCTGTTAATTACCACAGTTTTCAACAAATCGCCACTCTGAGATAAATGAAACACTCTACACATGTTTTATTTTAAGAAAGTATTCTCCAAAAATAAAAATATCTTTGTCTGACGAGCTTGAAATATTGTTAAAACTGACAGCTGCTGTCAGGTTACTGCTCAGACGGCGCAGATTTTGCCCGCGTGCTACGTTACAACTCGGCGCCAACTGCCGCCGACGTACTCAGGCACTGAGCACCGATAATCTGAAAGCTGAAACCAGCGTTCTTTGTGTTTTTTACACTAATCCAAATAAATTAGTAAATACATAAGTCATTATGTCGAATAACACATTGTTTATAGCTAATTGAGCACCCTAATAGTAA
The DNA here is from genome assembly GCF_061612785.1 of Hesperophylax consimilis. NCBI lineage: Eukaryota > Metazoa > Arthropoda > Insecta > Trichoptera > Limnephilidae > Hesperophylax > Hesperophylax consimilis. The sequence goes on from NC_142850.1 coordinate 21,166,339, forward strand.
CTAAGTGCGCATAATACCAATAACATTGTTCATACAAAATCACAAATATATTTTGTTTATAGCTTATTGAGCACCCTAATAGTAACTAAGTGCGCATAATACCAATAACATTGTTCATACAAAATCACAAATATATTTTGATGACTTTTGAAGGTGGAATAGTGTGTGGATGCACATAAAATAGCCTAAAAATTTTAATACATTTTGGTTACTTCTTGCTAGACGAAAAATATAAGTTCAGTTTTTATTATTCCCAGTTTATGTTAAATTCCCACACAGCGAGCAAGTTGCAATAAATGAATAAAGCGCCATAAATCGTTATTATTTTATCTTGGATATAACTAGTGGCAGTTTTCTCTAAAGTAAGTTTGCACGGAAAGCTCCCACTAAAAAGATGAGCAAATTTATTTATTTAAGACAAACTTGAATTATAATTATATCAGCACATTATAAACAGCGCGTCATTAAAATTTGAAGTGCAAGGGTCAGCACAAAATACTTCATACAAAAAATCAAAACAACATACACTTACATTTTCGTATGTAAAATCCAATCCTTTACCTATATCAGACGCTATATTCCTTAGTTTCAGTAAATGCCATATTGGCCAAGTCGCTAGTTATGCATTATTGTGTTGAACTTTCTCCAGTATTAGAAAATAAGGACGGCATAGAAAAGGACGGCTAATTTCATACACGACTTTTGTGTAAATGCAAAATATGAAGGCTCGCCTTTAAAGAGGTGGTTAAATATGTTTTAGTTAGGGTCCACTGCAAGCCTCGTAATTCCCGCACGCGAGTCAGTTCAGTCAGTCAGAGTCAGGTAGCCAATAAAATTCTCAGAACTCAGCGGGAAGGGGCTGCGGCAGGCAACGGGTCCAGACAGGTCCGGGGCGCAAAAGATACAGTGGGAGAAAGAGTTGAAAAGAAAAGGTGCCCCGTGTTGTTAAACTCGTGGCCCAACTACGCTACACAAAAAAAGCCCGCCAAGGTTCGGCGGCCCGTTTCTAGGCTTCTCATTGGTCGAATCTCCCTTACTGTCGTAACGTATGGACTTGCCTTGGCCCTGTTTGTATCTACCACCTGCCGGCCATAATTTATTGTTTATTGTTATTATTTACAAAAATGTTTTCAAGAAAGAGTCATAGAAAATGTTGACAAGCTCAAATAGTTTATTAACACATTTCGGCCAGGTATTTTTTGCACTGGCGCTACCCTGACTCCGGGCGAAAATAAAGGTCCTGCGTGAATTTCATTAATTTGTTTTAAATCGCTATGTCTTCGAAAATAATTAAAATATTTTATTAAAAATTTCTACGTAGTAGCTCAGCATACCCAAGCTATAGAAGTACTAAACGAAAATCGAATATTATTTGAAATGCAACTCAATTAACCTTGTAAAATGTTTATTACGGTTCGCCTATCGGTATTTGCTCATACCGGCTTTCTTTAAATACGCCCTACATCTCTCGCTCGCTTGCACATAGGAGTTGAGTGGGTGCGGAACAGAGAAAGAGATTCGAATTGGGTTTCGCGGTCATAAAAACCCTCATTCCAGGAATTGAATTATTTCATTTAAAAATAATATACTATCCTTTTGTTGAAATATGTAAACGAAAGGCACGAAAACAAATATTAAAAAACAGACTTGCATTACGATTCGTTAATTATGTACATATAGTTGGGACCTTTATAAAGAGATTCGTATATAATATTAATATGAAAACATTGAAAAATTCCTACTTTTCTGCCATTGAAATGAGGCCAGCGCAAAAGGTAGAACTACCCTTTCCGCCAATAAGCATCAATCGACCGAACGGGTAGAACTACCTCTCCCGGCCGAAGTGTGTTAATGTCACGTCCGTGGATTAACACGGTACTCAAATTTATTAAATTAAATTCTTTTAAATACAATTGACTGGTACGTCTGATACAATATCTTCTCTTGATTTTCTGAACCCTCAGTTAAAAAGCCCACGAACCGCCACTGAATATAACTGATTGAAGGTAGCTGAAACTATAAAACCGATTATCTCAAAATTAACATTTTGATAGTTAATGACTTCTGGCATTAAGCCGGCGATTTGTAGATATTTATATTGATTCATTTTTTCATCACCTCATAATTCACTTAGGCAAATGACCCAACGATGTTGTCTCAAATTGTACTAATGTATCATATTAATTAGAGAATGCTGAGGTTGAACTTTCCAAAATTTTTTGAAAATACCGAATAGTGCCGAAGATATAAGCTCTAAAAACATTCATATTTGCGGCTGACTTAAAAGCATGTGATGTCATTGGACAGGCATGGCGATACTGCAGCACTGCTATTTGAATTATTAATTGTATGTTCACGGGACACTATTGCGTACATTTTACGTTCACTTTGAAAGCTCATAACTTTGTCATTTTTGGAGATAATATCGAAATACTAATTTTACTGTCGTTATTAATTCTCTTATACATTTTCATCAAAATAAAAAATTAGGAGACAACCTCGTTAGGAATTAAATACACTCCTAATTCAACTCTATTTAGTTTTCATAATGACTAATACCTATTTAACCTTTTCAGACCTGAATTATAACTAGCAGTTATTAAACATTTTGATAACACCTTGTTGAATATTTTAAACAATTTGATTTGTTTTTTCAATTCTTTTGACGTTATTTCTACATTCATTTTAAAAACGTTGTGTTTCACTTAAAATGACAATATATACCCTGTATGTATAAAAAAAAATTATAATTTAAGGGTGCAGAAGTCGAGATTAGACTCAATATATAAATGTGGCTAATGCCTGAACAATTAGCTGAAATCCAATGAAAAAAATAGCACGCAAAGCGAATAAAATGAAAACCACCAATTTTTATTCTAGTTGGCGCAAAAGCCATCACACTATTAGAAGATGCTCTCATTTTGGCAAATGGCGTCGTATGTCATGTCAGAGGGTTTCAAAAGTAAAATCAAATACAGTTGATCGACCTTTTGCAAAAATGAGAGCATCTTCCGAAAGGTGATGACTTTTGCGCCGCCTGTTAAATACGAAGTAAAAAATTTCTATGTACTTACTTTCAAATATCTATACTTACGGTATGAAAGGGTTAACCAAAGTGTTTTCAGTAGACTCAGAGAGAGGTTGTACATGACATCGCCATTTTACTTTCCTATATCTTTCGTTTTCATACGTGTGAGAAGTAAGATTTTTCATCGATGACGTAAGTACAACCTCTCTCTGCGTACTATAATTTAGTTTATTAACAAATTTTGTACCTGATTAAAACTTATATATATATATAAAACTTATACAATTATATAACTTATAAGCGTACCTTTAAAAGTCTAATCAATTTATATATCGTCGGTGCACTTGCAAGACCAGCTATGTGAATGTTATCAAATTTCATAGGGAAAGCAAAAATCTTCTCAGTTTTAACAACGTTTGAATGAGAACTGTGCGATAATGTTTAAACTTATGCACATAGCCGAGATTGCGATTCCGCCGTATAGCCGATTCCTCGATTTTTTTAATTACATGTATTTGAAATTCGATTTTGTTTTCGCGAATGAATAAATGCAAATGGAAGTGAAAATTAACCCACTTGATCCGACTGACATCCGATCGAGCTGAAACTTAGCAGACAGACTTGTTGTCGATGACAATGCATTTCATCAACTTTTATTGGCAATCATGCATACACACGCGGACATATATACATTCCTCTGAAAATGGAACATTTCAGCAGTTAATATACAAAATAAATATCAGTCAATCGGGATTTGGCTCAGTTGTTAGCGCGTTTGACTCCAGTCCCTGGGGAGGAAGGTAAAATCCTCAGTTAAACCAATTTAAAAAAAAAAATTGTTTTAAAAGTTCACAGCAGTTAAGAGCCAATCCCTAGGGACAAAGGTTCAATCCTCAGAAAGGTAAATAATAAATAAATATATGAATATATTTATTTTTAAATATGTCTACTAATAAAAATAGATGTATTATAGTAAAAAAAAAAAAACTTTGTTTTTTACGGGTTAATTTTTTTAGAAATTTTTGGTGTTAAATGTTTTGCTGGAATCTTTTCTAACCCTATTAAATCTTAATTTTGATTTTAATGAAATTTTGCACATTAGACATTCAAAATAAGAGGAAAATTACTGTACATCTGATCTCGAAAAACAGTGTAAAGCCCTGGCAGTGTCGGGGACTTGAGCTAGTTAAAGTTATAATTGAGACTGTTAGACTATATTTTGTCCTGGTTGTGTTGCAGGTGAATGTGTGCCTGGAGTGCACGTCTGCCAATCTGAAGACCCTGAAGAGGAGGTTCATCCGCTGCTCGGCGCAGGCCACCATCTCCCACCTCAAGAAGTTCATCGCCAAGAAGGTCCTCAACGGGGTGGACAAGTATAGAGATGTCAGTACCTTTTCATTTTATAACTAGCTCTCACCGCACGCCAGATTAGCAGGATGGAACGCACCCTTCTGTTATTCTGGCCATCCCAAACTACACATTGAAGAGTAGGTCAAATCCCAGCACGTAGGAATGGGAGAGGGCACCCGGAATGAAAAAATCCAAAGCACTCATAAATAGACCAGACCCTAGACCAGGGGTTCCCAACCCCGTGCCCGTGAATTCGTATGTGCCCACCACTATTCGACAGTGAAATAATTTTTTCATAAACATTAATTAAAAATGTAAATTATTTTTATTTATTTGTTAGAGTTTTAATTTTTTTGAGTGCCTAGGTTTATTGGTTGATTGGTTAGATTCAGGTAGATTGGTTCGACGATCATCGGCTCACTTCGGGTTTTCGGCGTGTACAAGGAGTGATGTGAAAATAGCATTTCCCGCCTGGAACCGCGTTGTTGTCATTTTGATTGCGATTGCTGCTTCGAGTTCGTCGATTAAAAGTAGGTGGTGCCCGCCACCCTACCGATATTTTAGAATGTGCTCTAGAGTACAAAAAGGTTGGGAACCCCTGCCCTAGACGAACCAGGAAACCATTCAATATAGACAGAATCTCACTAAGGTAACTGGTAGAACTACTAATGGGACACTGCCATCTCGGGAGTGGAAATCCCCAAACATAGATGCAGGAAATGTGAAGAGGATGAAGAGACTCCAATTCACCTAAGATGCCAATGTCCCGCTCTGTTGGGACCGAGGCTCAGATACCTGGGAAGACACATTGTAGAACCAGAAGACTAAGCCACATAACTTTATCAAAGGGGGACCTGGTTACTTATAAAGGAATAATGTAAAATGGAAGATAGCACAATAGGTCTAAGTGCTCACGGGAACTATAAGTAAACCGTTCTCCGCTCTATAATAATAAGTGTTGGGTGCTTTTACAACACTTATGCAGATAAAATGCCAAAACCGCTATAGTTGATGATTGTTAACTGTTAGAATATAACCGTTGGAAATAGCGTTGACGTTGACACAAACAGAGTTGTGTGGTGGTCTATCCTCTATGCTAATATTAGCTAATTAAATTCATTTGTGCTTGTGTTGTTATATGAGGCTTATACTGCTTCTTACATATTTATATTTATACAATTCTGTAATTTAACCAACTTATAATTTATTGTTAATTTATCATCAACATTATACATACCTACATACTGTTGACCATTGTACCATGTTATTGCAAAAATGTTGTCATTATGTACCTGCTGACAAACTACATAAGTAGTTTAGCAGGTTTAAATTTTAATAAATAAAAAACAAAAATAATGAATAAAGATCCTAATAATATTAGGGAGTTCCAACTGTTTATGACGACAACAGCTATATTTTATTTGCCACTGGCAGCTGTTATTTCCAATGGCTAGTTATATTTTGATACAGTACAGTGTCTGGAGTCTGGAATTGTTATGGGGGTTGAAACAAGGAGATGAGGAATAGGACGGTTGAAAAGTATGGGTGGTTATCCAGATCTTATCACCAAACATAGCTAATGTTCAGTAAACATTTCGTTTCTGAATGGTGGTCTCTCACCAGGGTGGTTCTGAGATTATCTTCCACTCTGTAACGAGGTGCAAATATATTATTTATTGAAGAATCTGGCAAACAATAGAATCCGATTGATGATCGACGTGTAGTCAACCGTAAAAAAATCATCATTTTGGATTTCCGAAACAATCCAAATAACTTGAACAAAAGTGCGCAATACCTGAAGGGCCAAGCGCATACTTTTGTTCACCAAGCTCTACTGATTCTTTGCAACGCGAGAGAAACTGCATTTATTTGTTATACTCATTTGAGAAAGTTATCAATTTGAAGTGAACTATTAATGTGGGTATTTGATTCCAGATCGACATACTATGCAATAATGAGTTGTTGGGGAAGGATCACACATTGAAGTTTGTGTACGTGACGAGGTGGAGATTCCGAGAGCCCCCTCTGCGCCTGCAGTACCGGCCCCGCATAGACATCTAGGCCCCCCTAGAGCTAGAGACTGCTATTGGACTGATTGCCCACTGCGGTGTATACCCCCGTGTCACCACGGTGCTGCAAGGGAGACTTGGGTAACAAACAATGGCTAATTGGATTAGGTTCTTGATTACTGGCTTCCAACTGGCGCCTACCTTTTTATTATATTACGTGTTTTCTGAAATAACGTAAAGCAATGCAATTCTATGTATACTTAAGAGTCTTGTCTTTTCCACTAAACCTAAGGAAATTGATCCACAATAAGCAATTTTTAGAATGAAAAATGCCTTGAACAACTTAAATTATGTAACTAAGGTGAAGACTCTTCCATATGAAATAAAATTGTGGCTTGAAGTGTCTCACCCATAGATAATAGAAATAAGGGAGATGGGCCACGAACCATCATTATTATTATGTAACAGGCGCACATACTACTCCAAATTGCGTCTATGCACGGCAGCGCTCCGCTTTTGTTTCTTCCTACACATCAAACACTTGACTTTCATTGGCTCCGCCGCTTTGATAGTCTGTGCAGTTTGATGTTAACTTGGTGACAGTCGTCCTGCTTTCATGTCATCTCCCTATGTTTCTATTATCTATGGTCTCACCTTTATGCTGCTGCCACACGCAAAGCTCACATCAAAAGTTTATGTACAGCGCATCATCTTTTCTACCGACACACGACGCTATCAAATATTTCTTCCTATGGTAGGAGAGGGGGTCAGTTGAATTCGAGAGCGGCCGAGGAACATAATTTCATCTGTCAAAGTGACAACTTTACTTACTGACAGCTTGAGCACGTTTTCGAAATGGATGATACTTGTCGCCTATTGCTGGATCTGTTGGACAGCTCATCCTCAGATGATGATGCCGCCAACTATATAATTATAAATGCTATTTATAAACTTTTTAGATTTTAAACAATCTGCGCGTAAATAGCGCATTTTCACATAACCTGACATAACCTCTCCGTCGAATCAGGAAATTCGCAGTTCGCACGCCGATCGACGAAAGCGACATATAATAAATTATTGTAAAATAAGCTCAAGTCGATTTCCAAAAATGTCGAAGGCAAAGGCGGCAAGGACCAACACCAGGGCAGGGAACGAGAAGAGAGCACGAGAGCTGACGAGAGCAAACCAGATTACCCAGGAAAACAATTGAAAACAATCAACAAACGAACAAACTAGAAGCTTCTCTATGTAGGTATCAGGCCGTCCAACTTTATCAAAAAACCGAATGATATTACCATATAAACATACTGAGTTAAAAATATGATTAATTTTGAAAGGGCGAAAATTTGTTTACTTCAAATTCTAATATTGATTATATTTATATTTTAAATATATGTTAAGTATGTTTGCCAAATAAAGTTTTTTTTTATGTTTCTAAATTTACTAGCACACATGACGATATGAGCTAACATAATAAATAAGAAATGCATTATTAGGCTGCTTATGTCATGGCTGTCAAAGGGAACACGGAACTTAGTCGGTAGCTCCGCAATTAAAATGACCCCCTCTCCTTTTTACGGCGGAGAGGGGGACGCATAACTTTTCAAATATCGCGTCGGGAGCGGTTACGTAAAATAAATTCGGTTAGCGAAGTTCAGAACCACACTTATAGCGCGTTATCTTTTTACGTGTGTCGGGTCTGTATGGGATTGTATGGCGAGCGCTATTGTGCTTTATATTATCTGTTGATGTGAGCTTTGCGTGTGGCAGCAGCTTTACTCCTTGATTCTTCTATACAAAATAAATTTGTAGCTTGAAGTGTGTCACCTTTTTATAGTCAACATGGTAATGAGCCATCAACATGTAAAATTGTTTGAAGCTAGTAAGTATAGACTTACAGTTCATTTTGAGCGTGTTGGCTAAACAACCTTTTCTCCCTTCATCTGCTCCCGTGCCAGCACCAAGGTGATGCTTTGTATAATATTATGAGGACCAGGATGTTATTTTTCCATGGATTGGAGCCGGGTGTAATTGTGTGATCCAAAGTGAAAACTATTATTAATTCGACTGTATATATGACATTACACACTTCTTTTATAAATTTTTCCATTCCCTTCACAATTTAACACGCTTCGATGAAATTCTTTAATTATAGTCAATTTATTATCCTCAATTAATATTATTTATTGGGGGAAATGTTAAATTGTGTTTGAAGTTGTTGGAGTTTTGAAAAACTTCAGCATTGGTCATTTATCCACATTTTAGTTCAGCTAGCCACTTGGACATTTGAGGTCTGTGCAAACGATGGATACCTTTTGTGAAGAGTTTGCTAGAAATAATTCTGTCACCACACGGCGTGGTGACAGGATCATTGTGTGTTGCTCAAACCTTTAACTGTATTGAATCTCTGGGTCTTACCATCAGTGCAAGATTACAATGGTCGTTAATAATGTGTGTATGTTCATGCAATTAGACTGATTGCAGACAAAATATGACTCACATCATTTTTAATTAGATGTAATATATGTGTCATTAATTATATTAATGGTTAACGAGACAATATATTATTATTTTTAAGCCCAGGAGCATATTCTCTAAACGTCTCTATATTGTCATTGAAATTCACATGTCAAATATTTCAAAATGGTGGTGGTGATAGATTTGTGACTAAGTCACATGTCGACGGTCCGTCAAACAACTTCAATAAGATTAATAAATCGCAGATTGTCTACAGTCCTGACTTTTGCAACAAATGGATTAATTTTTGGTAAAGTTTTTTCCAAAAATCAGAAGGTCATCATAGCCTGAGGTACATAGACTTTTTTACATTTAAAAAAAAAATCTTTGTATATATTTTCTCAAAAGTGAAAAATCTCAACAACAAAAAAACCATCTTTCAAATATGCCCTAATTTGAAAATAATTACTGTTTTAAATATGAATTAGTTAATGCATATTTTAGTAATGTGTATTTTATGTTGTGGACAACTAACGGGAGGCTTAGAAGTGTAATGTTAATAGAATTGATTTCCTTCTAGCGGAACATTAATTGCTAACCGAAACCCCAATGAGATTCAGAGAAACAGCCCCTAAAGCCTTTTGTCGTTTTTCTATTATTTGAGATTTCGCAAAATTTCGATATAGCCACCAATATTTTTTCTTCTTATTATTCCTTGCCCCAACTATATGTACATATTGCATAAGTTAATGTTTTTAACACTCTCGGGCCTTCCTGCTAAATTTGTCTATTTCTCTCCAAATTCTCTTCCTCTGCCAAAGTGTACAAAAATAAAATGATAAAACTCAGCAATAAGATTTTTGTAGATACTGGAAAAAGCACATTATGTGTGGTTTACCTTTCATTATGTGTGTTTTTCTATAAGGACCTCTACCATCTTCTCACTTCTATTGATTTTGTTATTATTCTTTAAATATTTATTATTATGTTAAAATAAATTGTTATTTATTAACATTCAATTTAGGATATATTATGATGTAATAATCATTATTCACTTTTGGTCCAGAACCAAAATGTCCACATTTTTCTTCTGTAAACAAATTGGCTCCATAAATATTATTTGTGTCACACTATTTATTATTAGTTTCTTTAAAATTGTATTGTTTTTATTTTTTGTTAATTTGTTCATAATTTTTATTAATTGTATTAACGGCCAATAAATTAGAAAGAGGAATGTGAAGATATGTGGTTAGTGTACATAATATAATATGTATGTGTGTTTGTGTGTATGCGAGCGTGTGAAAGAATTTGACTTTCTTGTATTAAGTAAATTAAAGCTTTTGTGACCTGGGTCTGAACTCTCCTGATCGGCAACTGTAACTTGAGATGGTTTGTACAGCTTGACAAACTTTTGCAGTCAATCGGTGGTGTGCAAAGATAATTTGTAAACATAGATAATGGAAACAATGGAGATGGGCCGTGAACCAATATGCCTATTTTTCTTTTGCCATCACACCAAACGCATAAAATTTGGTCGTAGTCTGCAGTTTTGTATGCCATATCTCCCTTTGTTTCTATACTCTATGGTTGTAAAGCTGTATTGAATATATTATGTAATGTGGGCCATTGGGGTATTGTGCATTTGTGGCCTGTTTGCCTAAACTAAACTTTTTACTATCCACCTTTCAAAGTAAGAAGGTTCCATTTAACCCATACACGATAATGGACTCCTGAGGAAGCTACTACAGAGTGATAATTATTATTAATGATCTGAAAGCATTGCCGTCACAGATGGAACCTTGTTATTGTAAGGGGTTGATTTAGCACACTTGAACTAACCAGTGGTGTCATCCAATTTCCATAACAATGGGTTTCAAATCAAATAAAATTTTCAAAAATTCTCGAGATATTACACTGTACATAAAAACCTCTATTGCAAACATTAAAGATATGAAAATAAATTTTTGGTTATAGATTTATAAATGGCATTGTAAAACCAAATTTTTTCTGTTAACCTAATTTTTTTGCGAATGATGCTTGATGAATTAATTGGGTTTAATTTATAATTATTATTATTAATAATAATAATTAAAAATTCGAGACCGGAGTTCTTCATTTAGACTCAAGATTATGCTACTAAAGTATCTGTCGTTCTGGAAATTTTGAATTTTAAAAATGTTTTGGTAACTCTGACAGCAATGGGACTAACAAACAGCTAGGGATGTGTAAAACACTTAGGGCCTTACTAATAAGTGCGTTTTAAATTTTACACTACTGAAAAATCATTAATGTAGGGTTAATAGTTTTTCATCAGCTTTGTAAAATTTAAAACATGTTTACTAGTAAGGGGGTTACAAATTTGTAAACTTATACATTAGGAGAGATAATTTTTAACATCTGTAAATAAGGTTTGGCAGCAGATTTGGTAAAGCAGATTAGTATGAGTTATCTACTAAGATTTCTTGAATTTGTAAATCAATAGTAAAAAAATATATTTGTTTTTAAGTTTTTGAAGATAAAAGCAAAGTTGAAAGTTGATTTTAAATTAATGTCACTTCACCTAGTACTATATTGTATTTGTTTTTTATTGATAAGCTACCTATCGACTTTGCTGATTAAAGCAGAAAAATGTTAATATTTAGCTGCAGATCATTAATATTTGACTGAATATCGTATTTAATCTGTATTGAACACACCTCCACCTTCAAAAACTCCGTACTAGACCACTATCCATAATTCCCAACCCCATAAGTAGTTACCTAGTAGGGTGGTAAGGTTGACGAGTTAACATTTTTCTGTACAATCGCAAAACGGTTTTGTCACACAATTTTATACCAAGATGAAAATAAATGTTTGATAATAATGTTTGTTTTTATTTATCTTTTATTATGTTATTTCGACATTGGTGGCTCTAGTTCTAGTAGATGTGTGCAGACACCAAAGATATTAGAAGAACGAGATATGCTATGTTGGCCGCCGGACCGTAGCCGGAGTACTACCTAATTAGGGTACTTTGAACGGTATCGGGACGTGTACGCACAGAAATCTGTTCTATGTATTAGTGCGGATACCTTAGCGCAAGCGAAGGTGTGCAGTAGTATTGGTGAACAAAACCGGCGACACTCGGCAAAACAATTCCACTCAGTACGAACTGCGCATAGCACATCTCGTTCTTCTAATATCTTTGGCAGACACCATCTAGGTAGTTTGACAATAAAATGTAGAAATTTAATATCCACTCAAAAGAGATTTCCTGGTGTTCGGTCTTCGAATAGGCCATTTGAATTAATCAGAGATGTGCAAAATGGGTACCCAAAACCATTTGAAATGCAAAATGGAAATGGGTCAAAACTTTTCCATTTGAAAATGCAAAATGCAAAATGGTTTCTCAGGTCAAACAATCAAAATAATTATAGAATTTTTAAACAATTTTGCCATTTAATAATGGACATCAATGTAGAACAAACATATTACATGATGGTAAATCCAAAAACACCACGACTACAGATTATGAAACCACAAAAAATTTGCGCGGGACTAATGTTGCCAACGTAAAAACATAGAAACTGCTATCTAACATTTCATATTACAGCGTCATGGCCCCATTTTCAGTATTTTTTGTAATGGTATCACTCAATTGCCAGGGCTCCTACCAGGGAGCAACTCGACAAATGGAAATTATCTCTCATAGCGAGGTTGAGGACCGACTGATATTTGGGGCTTATGAAAAAAGATGAGTGGAGATAGTAGGAAGAATGTTGCAAAAAAGCATTTAAAATGGAAAATGCATTGAGAAAAGCATTCAAAATGCAAAATTGTTTTTAGAAAAGCATTTAAAATGCAAAATGGAAAATACCCATTTTGCATTTCTATTTGAAATGGATTTATTTGAAATAAAGCACATCTCTGGAATTAATCAATATCATTGCTTTAAATATTAACGCAGAAACATATGAACCGCTTACTGCGGTAGCTAACTAATCTGCCTAGATTTATATCATATTTTTAGTTTTAAAAAAAAAATTAAATTGTTAGATTCATGATTCATAAAAATCGCCAGAGATGTGCAAAATGGGTACCCAAAACCATTTGAAATGCAAAATGGAAATGGGTCAAAACTTTTCCATTTGAAAATGCAAAATGATTTTTAGAAAAGCATTTCAAATGCAAAATACCTATTTTCAAAATGCATTGAAAATGCAAAATGGTTTCTCAGGTCAAACAATTAGAATAATTATAGAATTTTTAAACAATTTTGTCATTTAATGGACATCAATGTAGAACAAACATATTACGTGATGGTAAATCCAAAAACACCACGACTACAGATCATGAAACCACAAAAAATTTGCGCTGGACTAATGTTGCCAACGTAAAAACATAGAAACTGCTATCTAACATTTAATATTACAGCGTCATGGCCCCATGTTCAGTATTTGAATCAGTATCTTTTATAATGGTATCACTCAATTGCCAGGGCTCCTACCAGGGAGCAACTTGACAAATGTAAATTATCTCTCATAGCGAGGTTGAGGACCGACTGATATTTGGGGCTTATGAAAAACAGATGAGTGGAGATAGTAGGAAGAATGTTGCAAAAAATCATTTAAATGGAAAATGCATTGAGAAAAGCATTTAAAATGCAAAATGGTTTTTAGAAAAGCATTTAAAATGCAAAATGGAAAATACCCATTTTGCATTTCCATTTGAAAAGGATTTATTTGAAATAAAGCACATCTCTGAAAATCGCCTACTCAAATTTAGGTAGCCATCGCTCAAGAAAATAAAGTGGAACTAAATTTTTTCATGTCTATGGCAACTCTGAACAAATTATGGTTCATTGAGATTCAGGTTAAGGTTGATTCCTGAATGTAGCCGGCTTTCGGCTTTCATGAGAACTGCTGAGGATCGGCAAATTCATATAAACAGACCATAGAAACAAAGGGATGGGCCATCAAACCACACGCACAAAAGTTTCGCCAACATCATTCTCCTATACTTCTGCAAATTGTGTTTACGCGCAGTGGCGCCCTGCTTTTGTTTCTACCTGCGCACCGAATGCATAACTTTTAGTAATTATTTATAAAAAACATTATGAATACCGCACACAAGTCCCACATGCCCCGAACCAGTGGGACTATGACAACTTCTGTTTTGGGGAATGTCGTGAGGATGTAAGAAGTGGCATAACCAAGGATATTGAAAAGAGGATGGTTGTATTTTGAATACCTATTCGGAAAGTTGATAGAAACCCCTGAATGAATGCCTTCCATGCAGAGGCTCCAGGGGTCCAGAAGTGGAAGGTCAATCGAAAAAAAATGAATATGAAATATTAAAATATATTTCAAATGCATAGTGAATATTATAAAAACGCCAATGTATGTAATTAATTTGCCAGTACCCACCTATTCTGAAGCCGGTAGTACAGTACTGTTTAATTTAAGATTATTTATTTACACAACTAATTAATATTTTTCTTTTCTTTTAAAGATCTTTTCCTATTAAAAGTTTGAATTTTAATTTGTATTTACTCCAAACTCAGTCAATTGTTTATCAGTAGACTTAAAAAGTAAACAATGAAAACAAAAGTACCTATACGTTCATTTTATTGCACCCGCAAATGCACTGATATAAACGATAACCTTTGTTTTTAACCTGTTTATTTTTCTCTCTTGTAACATAAACTAATTTTTGTTATTTGTTTTTGGGGTGTTATGTGTTATTTTGGGTGTGTTATTCAGGGCAGATGTGTTATATCAAAATAACACATCTGCCCTGATGATGGACACTGCAATGCTGTCCGAAACGTTGGCTAAAGAAGGAGTTAGCGCAACACGGCATAACACCCCAAAAACAAATAACAAAAATACTTTTGGCCGTGAATTTGAATACGTTTGTCATGATTCAATGAATTATTTGCGATTTAGTGTGATATCCACAGAATTTGACATTTTAAATTATTCCATGCAAATTATGTCAACAATGGATAAACATAATTTCGAGTTCAAGATGGCTATCATTTATAACACAAAAAACTTACGACTGACATTTTTTCACATCTCCCTCTAATACCTTAATAATCTTAGGTCGTAGTTCGACTATCTCACCGCGGTCGTGTCCGAAAATCCCTTAAAAATAAATTTTGTATGATACTAAGCATACGTCAGATACGATAGTGTTTACCTCCTTTGTCAGTATAGCAAAGAGAAAGAAAGAAGATAGCTTGGGGACAAAACTTGATGTGATCCACGCCAGGTACATACAGTAGCTTCACATTTGGACGCTAGATGGCACTGGAACTCGCTATTCCCGTACGAATATGCACGAATTTTAAAAATAAATTAATAATACCTCTAGATGTGTCGCCAATGCTTCCATGTATATTTGAATGGAAACCAATGTTGCCACTGACTTTCGAACCTTTTGGTTCTAACTCGTCATCTTTGGGGATGCTCTGCAGAGGGTGTCCAGGAGTGACGGACGTATGAACCCATTCCTCCCACTGCAGTGCAAGGCGATGGGTTGAGAGAGAGTCCGGCTGGAGAGGTCAAAAGGTCTCCCTCAACCAGTCTCTCTCGATCCGACCCGCCACGCAGCAGGTGGGCAAAACTTGGTTTCAACTTAATTACTACAAGAAACAAATATTTACATCGAGGGAGATGTTAAAAGTATTAATCTTCCATTTTTTATAAATTTTAAAATTTCTTGTGTTTTGACACAATGTTCAATGTGTGAATCTTGCTAGTATTATGTGACGTTTGCCAAAAGGCTCCGCTTCAACCTAAAAATGCAATGGTATAATAATTTTTTATAATTGAATCTCCCCCGATGTAAGTAGTTGTTTCTTGTGCTAATAAAGTTGAAACAAAGTGTTATTTCAATAATTTTGGCATATTTAGAAGTAAGCAGAGGACGGAAATTTTGAATTTCATAATAATGATGGTGAATACTAGGCTGATAAAACACGGTTCTGTATTTGAAATTGAAGACCCGATTGTAAAGACTTTTGGATTTCGAAACATGCCCACATTACCTATTTCTTTCCGCATTGCATATTATACGGTAAAAACCTTGGAGGAATAATATTTATCCCCCAAGGTATAAAACCTTGGAAAAGTTTTTACGGTGTTTTTTTTTCATTAGCTTGAAAAAACTGAAACACTGAAAGTTTTTTCTTTCATCGGATTGTTTTCTTTTCCATAGTTGAATAACAAGTCAAACATGTTCGATGAAAACAATCTGAAAATATTATAAATTTTTGACAGTAACTACTCATCATAGAATAACACAAGAAGTGCCTTGTGGGCATGTTTCGTGATCCAAATATTTGCCTAATCATTGCTTAAATATCTGACAAAATTCAAATGGTATGGGGATCTACAATGTCAGGCGAATGTAAGTGAGACGGAGTACTGGGCTATCGGGCTAAATGGAAAATTTGTGTGGAAGGCACTCCTAGTGTTATTCTTTATTATATGCCACAAATTCATCATTGCAAGTACACAAAAGAAATTGGTTAGTCATATCTGGGGGTCGAAGGGTTGGTAGGTCGTGGCGGGACACATCAAGCTGGATGATGCGCGCCTCAAGAAATGCTACAAATGACATAGCTGCATCAGCAGCACTACCAACAAGTCCAACTCTCTGGCGTCCACGAGCGGTCATCATGGCCCCGCGATCCCTGGGCAATGTGATCACCGGTGTGGGACGACCATCCCACCATCGGGGTCATAGCCGACAGAGAGGGGGCGAATGGCGAAACTCTGGCGCCATAAAACCAGAACATCCCAGCTAAGGGAAGGAAAACCCCTACAGAAAAACCCTCGCCTCCAGTAAGGGGTTGGGCGAGTGGCTAATAACCACTCCCTGTAAAAACAACATTATTACGAAACCGGAAACTAAGCCTCGAACAGCGAAAACACCCGGCAGACAACTTGGCAATCGAAATATGGACTTGAGAATGGCAACATGGAATGTAAGAACGATGTATAGAAGTGGGGCCCTCGGAGAAGTACTTGGAGAAATGGAAAAGTACAACATAGATATACTAGCAGTGCAGGAAACTAGATGGATAGGCACTGATACATTTGATACTAGAACGCATACAATAATGCACAGTGGCAATGAAAAACACCATGAGTTCGGAGTAGCCTTCATCGTTAATCAAAGATTGAAGAATCAAGTAATTGGTTTTAAGGTTGTAAACGAAAGAATATGCATACTCCGCATAAAAACCAAATTCTTTAATATTTCCATCATAAATGTTCACGCTGAGACAGAAGACAAAGATGAAGCAACTAAGGATACATTTTATAACAAACTGGAGCAGACATATGACACCATACCATCCAATGATATTAAAATGGTTATTGGAGACCTTAATGCTAAAATCGGTCAGGATCCGGCATACCAACAGGTTACAGGAAAAAACAGTCTTCATATGGAAAGCAATAACAATGGATCAAGGGTGATTGACTTTGCAGAATCACGAAACATGATAATAGCTTCAACACAGTTCCCAAGGAAGAATATACATAAATGGACATGGACATCACCTGGCGGCAGATACCATAATCAAATAGACCATATCCTAATTGAAAGAATAGGGGCGACCAGTATCACAAATGTAAGAAGTTACAGAGGAGCTAACTGTGATTCGGATCACTATTTGGTAGTAGCCAGCTATAGATGCAGAATAGCAAGAGATAGAAGAGGAAATCAGCCAAGTATCCCAAAGCTAAACATCGATGCTCTTAAAACACCAGAAGGATTGGATAGATACCACGACTCACTGTCAACAAACCTACCAAACCAACTGAGTGATCAGCTCTCTTCAAACGATTTAGAAGAGGATTGGACCAGTCTGAGAGATGCACTGCTGACAGCGGCAGAATCAGGCATTGGAAATAGACCTAGGCAGGTTAGAAATCCCTGGTTCGATGAGGAGTGCATACAGAGCGTCTGCAAGAAAAATGAGCTAAGAAAATTATGTATAGAAAGAGGAACAAGATCAAAAAGACAAGCCTACGAACAAGCACGAAGAGATGCTAACCATTTGATTAAAAGAAAGAAGAGACTATATTTTAACAACATATTGTTGAAAATGGAAAATGATTTTGTTAATAACAATCCACGTGAGGCATATAAAGGCGTCAATGTATTTAAAAAGGGCTTCAAACCCAACACATCCCTGAGCAGAGATAGTAATGGAGACATAATAGGAGATAAGGAAAAGATTAACACTAGGTGGAAAGAATACTTCCTACAGCTCTTGAATCCCAATAACAACCTGACAGTCGAACCAACTCACATTCCGGATGAGCTAAATAATGATGAAACGACTAGAGCGCCATCGGTGGCAGAAGTAAGGGCTGCCCTAAATAAATTGAAAAACAATAAAACACTGGGAGGAGACAATATCCCGGCAGAGCTCTATAAATATGGAAACGAACATCTGAAAAACCTGCTACACAATCTTATTGTAAAAATATGGACCGCCGAAAGAGTACCAGAAGAGTGGCAAACTAGTATAATATGCCCCATACATAAAAAGGGAGACAAATTGAAATGTGAAAATCACAGAGGAATATCGCTACTTTGTACAGCGTATAAAATCTTCACAACAATTTTGAAAGAAAGACTAGAACGTCATTCAGAGAACTTGCTGGGAGAGTATCAGGCAGGTTTTAGGAGGGGGAGATCCACCACTGATCAACTCTTTACTACTCGACAAATCCTGACAAAATGCTGGGAATTCGATATAGACATATATCAACTATTTGTTGACTTCAAACAGGCATATGACAGTATAGATAGGGAGAAAATATATGAAATACTCCTAAATTTTGGTATACCGCCCAAAATAGTCAAGCTTGTAAAAGCAACGATGGTTGGTTCACGATGTCGAGTAAGGATAGGAGGTGAAACAACGGAGGATTTTAAAGTCTCCCAGGGGCTGAAACAAGGTGATGGCTTAGCTCCCACTCTTTTCAATATTGTTCTGGAGCACGTCGTGAGGAAGACAATGATTGCTACCGACTCAAACATTTGCTACAAAAGCAATCAAATAGTTGGATATGCAGACGACCTTAATATTGTCGGAAGATCCTTACAGGCTGTAAGAGAGGTGTTTGACCCTTTGGAGACTGCAGCAAGAGAGGTGGGCTTGCAAATCAATGAGAACAAAACTAAAATCATGATGCAAACCAGAACCCCACACCGCAGAATAAAAGATAAAGTGAATTTTAAAAACTCCTATAACTTTGAAGTGGTCGAAGAGTTTGCCTACCTGGGCTCCATCATAACGCAGGACAACGAAGACCCAGTAGAAGTAAGAAAGCGCATCACAGCCGCTAACAACACTTACTTCGCGTTGCTGCCAGTGTTCAAATCCCGAAACGTCCATAGGAAAACCAAAATAACCCTGTATAAAACAATTATTAGAACGGTCTTGGCCTATGGATGTGAGGCGGGAACACTGACAGCAAAGTCTGCGGAACGGCTGGACACCTTCGAAAGAAAGGTACTTGGAAGAATCTTAGGAGCGGTGCGAGAGGGAGAGGCATGGAGAATCCGCCACAATAAGGAGCTATATGACATCTACCAAGCTCCCAGACTAAGACTAAGATGGGCCGGACATGTGCACCGAATGCCAAGCACACGTGTACCAAAAAAGGTTCTAACAGGACACCCGGGAGGCAAACGAAAGGCGGGCAGACCTAGGCTGAGATGGGAGGACGATGTCAGAAAAGATGCCAGAGGACTACTCCATGTTGCAGATTGGAAGACGACGGCCGAGGACAGAGGGCGGTGGAGGCTCATGTTAAAGGAGGCCAAGGCTCGAAATGGGCTGTAGCGCCATTGAAGAAGAAGAAGTCATATCTTTGATAATTTATTTATTTATTTACACCCAAGTGGGATTTTACATGAAATTATTGTATGTAATCCACAATGGTAAAGCAAATACAAGGTATTGCTTTATATAATAAGTAAAGTTGCAAAATTTATGTAGAAAACACACTACTTTACAATAAAATTAAAAATTAATTTAAACACGCAACCAGTATAAAATAAATAACAGAAACATAAAAAAATGTTTACATTCATTACGGAGTGGGAAACTCGTTACATTTCAGTAAAATATTTATGAAGAATCCATTTCATCACTAATACGGAATCTATAATATATGTTCACAACAAAACAAACCAAATCTATTACCAAAATTATGCGTTTATAGGTGTGTGTGAGCCTGATAGTTTTGTTTTTAGATTGTCGCAGAAAAGGGTAGCATTTTGTCTTGTATTTCTGGGTCGTTATAGGTCGGTACATACAAATACTACGTACAACTCCACTTAAATATTGGCAATATCAACAACGCTGACCGCTAGAGGCGCTAATGTAGCATATTAACGTTATGATTCCTTTCAATGGTGACAAATTTAATTTATTTTGTACTTGGTGGCGGTGTTTTGCGTTTTCTAATTTTTATTTTGATCAATAATGATAAAAAATATATATTAAAAATGCCGTGAATAGTAGGTTATGTGTAAGCAGTTTACGGATGTTCATAATTACAATAATTAAAAACAATCTAATTTGTTTTTCAGGATGTCAAAAAATCTTGACAGGTTATTTGGTGAAATATAATACTAGTTCTTTAAATCCTGGCAAATAAAATGTTTTCGATTGCGTAAAAAGTGGAAAACAACACGAAAAAAAGTAATTATAGTTAATTCTGCAATGCTGTGTTAGTTCCATGGACTTATGTTGAAGTTATAAATCATCGGCAATGTTTATTGTTCAAAATGCATTTTTGTAAAATTTGTTTGGAATTATTGATATATACTAAGAACGACCACAGCTCAATACCACTATTTATATTTAGGTGTGAAATGGTACAATATATTATTGTCCAAAAACAAAATTGAGGTAACAGAAATATTTAAATATAAACAATTCAAAAAGAAAATAAACTCCCGGAAATTGGACAATGATACTAGTATACACATACAATCTATACTATTAGCATTTAAAAAACTTTGGTTATTATAATAATAATTCTATGAGTGTATATTGAATTGTGTTTGTAGCAAATTTAAAGATTGAATTATGTTCATTTGTTTGTTGAATTATGTTTGTAGTTTTTTAATAAGACTTTGAAGACTGTTCACACATCACCTTTTAAACATTATTTACACCTTACGGAGTTGTACAATGGTTAGGAAAAATTTTTTTTTGCTTAGTGTTATGATTTTTAAATATTGTACTATTTTGTAATAAATAAATAAAGTATAATAAATATAAATATTGTATAATAACAATTTTCACAATTATAAATGTGAGTATTTTATTACCTTCTAAAATTCTAAACCATCAAAGACAGAATTAAAGCCGCTTCAATATTTTTTTTTCTCAAGCATAAATAAACCAAACATATTATATTGGTTTAATTTTTGTAAGATTTCTGTAATTTATTATCGTAAAGTAAATAATTTATTTATTGTTATTAAGTTTAATTTGTAGAACTCCATTTTATTTTTTTATATATACAATAATATTATTATTGGGTTTATAAAAACAGTTTATTTTTAAACAAGTTCTGCTGTGTAATTATTATTACGCGTGACAGCTGTTTCGCCCTCTGAAGGCATTATCAAACTGTCGGACAGTTTGATAATGCCTTCAGAGGGCGAAACAGCTGTCACGCGTAATAATAATTACACAGCAGAACTTGTTTAAAAATAAACTGTTTTTATAAACCCAATAATAATATTATTGTATATATAAAAAAAAAAAAAAATAATTAAAAAAAAAGTAAATAATTTACTTCATACGTTAAAGAAATCCAAGGTGCACAACTCACGCCACTAGGAGGCGCTAGTGTAGCATGCTGCCATCCATTGCCACCATAATGTATGGGAAATGTCATAAGTTGGAGGTATTATCAAATGGTATTATTCATATTCTAGGGTGTTTGGTACATATAATTTTATTTTGGCGAGAATTTCAAGGTTGTCAAGGTTGTTGGAGAATAATTCAGAAAAGCAATAAAGTAGGTGCCTACGTATAGTATAATATGAACAGAAATTTATTTTAATGGTCTTTTTCCCCATTGGAATTATAACACCTGTGATTTTTCACGGGTCATGCACGGGTCTGTGAGTGGTTTATTTATGGGTCTGCGCAAAGCTAGTTATTAATGAAATCATAACATGCAAAATTGCTGTATTATCATTACACATGTTTATTAATTTATTTAATTGCCGGCAGTTAAACTATTTGTGGAAGTTAATTCTCGTCCGAGTTGTCGCAACATGCAGTATTATTTACTTGCGATGAATTTTAAACTAGGCGCCATCGTAACAATATTATGATGTAGTCAGTGACGTAGTGACGTAATAGCTAGCAACGACCTTGTTAACAATGACAAGGATAACTTTGCAGGCGGCCAAGGTAGGTACTAACGAGCGAATGAACCGCAGAAAATTAAAAGTAAGAACCATCCAGCGGCGCCACCAACTGCAAAGTTATTCGTGTCAAATTGTACAGGGGAAATTGGGAAATGACGCTTGTGCGCTGAGAAACAAAAATGGTCGCCATTTGCTGTCATTAGCCTTTATTATTGTCTGCGTTTTGTAGTGAGATTCTCTCCAATCTGTCAAGCTGGGTTCCAAAAGCGTGGATCAGCTATTAAATTTAGCGGACACATATTTCTTAGATGACGTAACGGCCGTAATAAAATGCTTCGCGAAGCAAAAACGACCAAATTGGTAAGTCCGTTCTTTGATTACAAAATGTTGTTATGATTAGGTTTATATCCTGCGTAGAATGTAGAATAGATAAATGCACTCACAATGCTGCTCAGCTTATCATTGTAATCGATAGTTGTCGATATTCAGGAAATGTTTTCTCCGTAAAAGTTGTTAGTGGTTTGTCCACTTGGTAAATTGTCTTCAACGAGGAAGAGATGTCATAGTTTGTGTAACAGCGGTAACAGAAAGTGAAAGCGGCTCGAGAGCTCCGTAACCGAATCTTACATAAACCGGCATTGCGGTGTTATATCCGTGGTATTTCAATCTCGATAGGTAATCATGGGAAATAAGCCGTAATTACGGAACTGTTGTTTTGGGTTAGGAATTAAGAATTTACCACATGTCAGTAATTCTATTTTGGTATTTTATTATTGTACGGAGCAATGCCAAAACGCAGCTGGGCAGCTTTCATACGTTATCTCTTTGTCATCTCAATTTATGTATTTATTGTTTGACTTTAGATTTAGATATTGCAGATGCATGTTACTGAACAGGGAACTATAAGAACTTTTAATCAAAAATAAAATATCAAGAAAAATAACATTTTTATAAAAATGAAGGTTTTTATCTTTATTGGAGGTTCTCCTGCACAGCATTAAAAATTCTTTGTAAAAACAATATCAATTGTAGATATTGTGGATATCTGATGACCGTTTCTATGCGAGCCTCCACATGAAGTTCTTACCTCTGAGCCTCCATTCTTCATATCGTCGTTTCACTTGCAAACCGGCTGTGTGCCAGATTTCAGCAAAACTTTTTCACAGATAATTAAAAAAAAAATCAAGAAATCGGGCCCAATCTCAGCTAACTGATTCTATCTATAGCCATTACTCCTATCCGTTTTGTGGATAAACGGCTTGTATGGGAATGGTCATTTAATGTATATTGTTCAAACTCTTAACAGCGCATTTTTTACATTGTGTGGATGTAAACCTCAATACTAAGGTTCCATGGTTAAGTTGGTTGTGCTGTCCATTTGTTGGGTTCGAGCCAGGGCCTCACAGGTTCAATTCTTTGTTCAATTCTAGCCAAGCCCTCCATCCATTGCACAAGCAACATTTTTCACTCAAATGTTGATGGTAATAATAATAATTGATAATTTAATAAAAAATTACCCCAAATGCCCTGAACTAAAATTACTTCCTAGGCTGTATCTTTTTATCTACGGAAACAGAAATATACTAACCTGGCAGGTCACTTCAATGGCAGTAGGAGGAAAAATTCGAATATAGTCACGTTATTTGTAAATTGGGAATGAGTTGGATGTTTTGTTTGTTTATTGCAGCGTGCTGGTGTTTCCGCCGTACAGTAACTACCGGCGATACCTCGTGCACCGGGCCGCCGAGGGGCTGGGAGGGCTCGCCACCTTCTCCATCGGCCAAGCGGAGCAACGCCGCACTGTCGTCTGCCATCCTGACCAGCTTCTCCCCTCTCCCCCCTCCCTCACTGGCACCCTAGCGCAGGCCATGGGAATCACCAAGAACCAAGGTACAGTTCATCTCTATAGGTACATGGCCTGCCAATTTTTTAAATTAGTTATAAAGTCTGAGACCCTCTCGTACCCAGAGATACTTAAAGCTTCGTGACTGCGATGCAACCACAAGTGGCCTACGGATGTTACTCTTTAATGCTGGTTTCCATACAAGGCGCTACCCCAATTACACTGAATGAGTTAATTTTTTCATGTGCGCCCTTGGAGTTAAAATGATGTGATGAAGGCGATATTGTACTTCTTCATCTTTAATATAAGCATAAAAAATAATCTAAAAGAAGATTTTGGATTTACCCATATAACGATAGAAATATGAGCTGTAGGGCATTCGTCGCTGCCAAAGAACTACATGAGAGTGATGTCAAATTGATTTTTATTCCAACCTTAATCCAAGCCTTTTCCGCTAAATCCTTCCTTACGTATTCTGGTAAATTATAGTTATATAAACATGGGTATTTTCCCACCTCCAGAACAAATTGCACATTAAAATCATTTTTGGACGTATGGCAGATACTCATGAGTGACTTACGCCTACATAACTCAAATTGCTTGTAAGTATTTCTGTGTACAAATGGCCTTAAAGAAAAGAAAAATGCTAAGGATGTATGGACAGTCAGGCGCAGTAATATATATATATAAGCTGTCAACTAGCTGTCTGGTGTTTTGGACACATTGCTCACCAAACTGAGAACTCAAACCTGGAGATACTCGTGACCAATAGTCTTACCCACCGGGCTATCAACCACCACTTGGATTGGTTTTTATTCTCTTTCTGGGTTTCTATTGGTGCTATCTGAGAATTATTGCAATGTCATTGTCACACTTGGAACTTAAGTACATAATAGGCTCATCCATACATACACTTCGGAGTGGCGGTACCACGCGCCACTCCAGGCCGCCACGTAGGAAGTAAGGTAAAGTCCGCAAGTAAGGTAACGGTTTATGGCGCAGGCCATTGTGAGACTATTCTGCGCGGCGGCCTGGAACGGGCGCATGTACCGCCGCTCCAAAGTGTACGTGTGGCAGAGCCTATTATGTAGTGGAATGTATGAATAGTAAGAAATGTGAAGAGGGTAAAGAATTCGATCCATCATGATGGGAAGGGGGTGGGGAATCAAGTTGAGGGGGAGAACAAAACATCAAAAATATTAAATAAGCATGTATTATGTTTCTCATTCTTATAAAATACCATTATAAATGAGGCATATTTATTTTGGTATTTTTTTTTTATCTTGTAGGAAGATAAAAATGTTATCAATAAAATCTTTTGAATGGTAAAAACAATAAAAATACAAAATATTTTGATAAATGCAATATCATAAAATTGAGAAGCATTTAAAAAAATAAATATTTTTATTGCATTTTACATTAATTTATTTATTTATATCTACTTATTTCAAGATAAGTTTTTAGCGACATTTTTATCCTTTTCAAGCAGTCTTGCGGATTAATATTAATGTGTAATTTTAATAACCTCATGATGATTTATTGAAGAGAAAATGTTAAGTTGATTTGCAAGCGTGTCCTAATTTGCTTGAGTCAGACAAAGGGGCATGGTCCTCTGAATAGGTAATATGTCCCAGATACAAGAGTATGTGTTACATGTGCCACTTCCTGAGAGTGGTGATTGTATAACAAGGTGATGTAAGTCTGCAGGCTTTGGGCAATACTTGTGTAATAAGTGGTGAAAGTGCTTTGTCGATTGCAGACTGGGCCCCCCCCTGCGCGCAGAGTGGCCCCCCCCCGCCACCCCCCACGGCCCCCTACCAGCCTCCACACGCCCGCAGGCCCCACCCCCCCGCCTCCTGCACCAGGTGACTATCATTGTGTACATTCCCTTCAGCAGAAACTGTTGTGTGTAGTGTCTTCCTGTTATTGTGTTTTTGTATTAGTGCTTGCAACATATTGTGTACAACAAGTTAGCATTTGATTTTCACAGGATAAATCTGTGGTATGTAAAAGAAAAAAGTGAAAGGT
This sequence comes from Hesperophylax consimilis, assembly GCF_061612785.1. NCBI lineage: Eukaryota > Metazoa > Arthropoda > Insecta > Trichoptera > Limnephilidae > Hesperophylax > Hesperophylax consimilis. Next base: position 21,192,464 of record NC_142850.1, read on the forward strand.
ATTCTTATGTCCATCCCTCGACACAAACTATAGTATTTGTAAGCTGAACAAGTTAGTATATATTTGAATTTCACAGGATTTACGTGTGGTTTTATCACATAATAGTCAGAATAAAAGCTGTATTATTATGGTATCTTTCTGTTTAACTCCTCTCTTGTAATGGTATTATTGAAGTTAACATTGGGATTTTTTCTTGTGGTATGCATTAGAAGAGAAGAAAGGCCTATATTGGTATTATTTAACATATTTCACTTCCCGGGCAGGAACTGTAGAATGATATCTGTAAATCTCCGGCTTTGTTATTGTATTTTTATGCTGTAACATTGATGAGTGCTAAACCAGTTAGTCGTTGAATTTCACAAGAAGTCAGTATATATAAATTTGAATATTTAAATTTAATGCTTATGTTTTGTGTCAATGGTATTTTTATTGTATAACATTGTTGACCTTTTCTATTGACCTAGTAAATTATTCTTTGGGTTTAAGTACCTGTCTTTATTACAGCTGCACGCATGTATTCAATACAGAATTGAGAATACTGTTGATTGATTTGAAAATGTTAAAAAATCACAAAATTAGAACTAAATATTACTGTCAAAACTCAATCCATCAGTATACAGCAATGTGCACAACTTCAATAGTATTGAAAATATAAAATGATTGAGTGAGGGCGGCCTTTTTAAATTTGATTAATGTGAATACTGCACAAGAGTTCCAACTGCTTCCAACCGTCTGGAGCCAGACTATGGTATCCTCAATTGGGTTATTTTATGAGGTTGAACATAGTGGGGAGGGGAAGAAAATGGGAAAGAGGAAGGTGGGGGAAGAACCTGGGTCTTCAGATATGATCACTGAATACAGCTAAAGTGGTTTCAAGCAAATTTTCGATTCTGAATGGTGATCTTTCACCAGGGAGATACTGAGAATATCTTGACTCATACGTTGGCCTAAGATCACAAACATAATATTTTCATTAACACTCTTGTTCCAAAGGGGGTAGTACACTTACCCCAATGAGAGTCTTGTGCGTTACCTAAGTTATTTTTTACATCACATACTCTTCAATATATTTCGGTTACCCTCATTTTCGTACTTACCTTCACTTTTACCACTATGCATTTATTTAAAGATTGAATGCTGGCTGAAGATGGGTGATGTCCAGTTAAAACGATATTAAGTTAAAAGTTGTCAATTCCCTAGCAAGAATGGCCAAACTTTTTTAAAGTTTTTAATTGTTTAAAGAAAGTCTCTGATGCTATATTTTTACATTGCAGTGCTTCTCAAAGCTTTTCATAGGTTTCAAGGCTGCCGTGACTATTTTTTTCACCTAGATACATTTATAATTCAAATTAAAAAATAATCTTTATGTACTTGAATCAATTTGAAAAAATTATGCAAATAATATGTCCTACTATATATTTAAAAGTGGTTTTTCCTTGAAAGGCCGAGCTGTGCTTATTTTCCATCTGAAGGTTAAGAATGCAATAGCAAATTGGTTTAAGTTGAATTGCTTGGTTAAAATACTGGTTATGGATGGCCAATGCAGATATATAATAATAATATGTATATATCTTGAATGCAGAATTCCAACATGCCAGCAAGATTTATAGTTTTATAATTTTTTTCGTTTTATACAAAATGATATCTTTATTCATTTTTATAAAATAGTAATGTAGTATCTAGTAATTATAAGTGATTTCAGGTAATAAAATGTTAAATATACTCCACAGTAGAATAAAAACACTAGGACAGTATGAAATATTCATGAGACGGTTGAAAAGTAATAATCTGGGTTACCGGAACCTTTTTTTTTTTTTTTTTTTTTTTTTTTTTTTATTGAAACATATAAACAAGGTTACAATTTTTTTAACAATATAAACAAAAATATATCAATCACTCTCCTAATAAAGCAGCTGCTTGTGTTTAGGAGAGGACAACAAAAATATTTTTACATTTGTTTAAATTAAACAAAAAATATTAGTAATAAAACAAAAAATAACACAAAAAATAACAATAAAAGTAATAAAAATATAGGTTAGTTAATAAATGATTCAAAGAATTTAAAAGGCAAAAACATATTTCTAAACAATAAGTAAAGTTATGAGGTGGTACAAGAGTATTTTAATTTAATTTTTTTTTTTATATTTTTCGTAGTTTTCTTCCGATCGTATATCAAGGGGTAATTTATTAAATAATTTTACACCCTTGAATATATAGTGATGTTGTGCTGTTGTGGTTCGTGCTAGTGGCACGGTTAGTCCTCCAACAGATATTATTCTTTTGCTAATATTCAATTGTGGTAAATTATTTTTACTAAAGAAATCTTTATGTATAAACCTAAAACTATTTCAACAGTTTCTCCTGATTGAAGCGATCCACCTCGACATGTAACATTCGGAATCGGACGTAATCACACACGTCTTACATAAGGTTGAAATTGAAGACTGTTTTGATGTATGCAAATAAAAATATCCCTAAAATGCATATTTTGCAATTTAACATTATTTATGTCACAGGCATAAATAATGTTAAATTGCTTTCCGATTATATTCTTCATAATCATAACTTAATTTGCCCCATTTTACAATAAAGCCATATAAGAAAAGGGATTCGAAAGTTAGTTGGAGATTTATAAAAAGACGTGCAATTTAAATTTTCAAAACAAATCACGTGTTTTTGCATGATTTTTTATTAATTCGCATAAAACTTGAAAAACCCCACTTAAAAAACAAAGGTACTTTCCAACTCTGAAGTAAAAATAAGGCTAAATACATTGATAAAAATCATAGTTCATGCTCTGTATTACCCACTGAATGGAAAATTCCTGTAAGTGTGATCTGTATGGATTACAAAGAAAAACTGAAGATGCCACCAAGACCTTAAGTATGATCTATTTCACCAGAAATAAGGGAAAATTTTACTTACCTCGGCGCAAGAAACAGGCCCACTTCTGTCTCACTACTCCTGTTACTCCCAGTAACAGATAGCAGAGAATGGAAATATCCAAGTGACTAAAAATAAGTAAAACTCAACACCCATATCATTAGTTCAAAAAGAAGAAAATAGTATGTCAGGGAAAGCCCAGTAGTAAAAGCAAGTAAAATATAAATAAAGTTGTTAATTATTAAAGTCATTAGGTATCTTTGGTAATTTGCCAAATAAACAATATTTCACTGTCCTTTTCTACAAAATACAATGACCTGCAATTGTACCGGCCGGCACAGCACTTTGGCAGCTTTTATCTTCGGTAATACTAAGTATTTGTCTAGATGTTTTGCTCAGTATTAGCATCTTATGTTAGAGTCTGTAGTCTGTTGAGAAACTTTGTTTTAGCAGACAGCCTCGTTAGCAAAAATTCAGGAATTATAGTGTCCACACTGATAAATTGTATTTCCTAATTAAATTCAATTAACAGACTGAATGGAAAAATAGATTAATAAGACAGGCATTATTCAATTATTCATAATGCCCAAAGAAGGCGGGATTTTACGCATACATTTTCCTCTGTCTGCCTACTAGATTCGGATCAAGTGATTAACATATATTCAAATATTATAATACTTTGTAATCTTTTAGACTTTTTTTATAAGTAGCTACACGGGTTTTTGGGTTTTTTTATTTCTTAAATTGTATTCAATAAAAATTTCGGTCTAGCACATTCTTTTATAGGATTATTTCTTCCAAAAGCGAATGGACAAGTCTTTTAAGTCAAGGTTTTAGTGTAATTTGTATTTTTCATGTCATAATTATTATCCACTTCAAATGCTGCTTCTAATATGCAGGGGCGGCCAACTAGATTGGGACATTTTTTTCTAAACTGGAAAACATAAATTATTTTTTTAAATGTGAATACCGCACAGGAGTCATAAACGTCAAGAACCAGTGGAAATGTGACAAGTATGTTCTGAAACTGACGGTAATCATGAGGAGAAAGATATGGGAAGGAGGAAGGTTGGGATGTACCTGGATATTCAGATCTAGTCACTAAAACCAATTAAAGCCATTTCAAGCAACATTTCATTTCTGGCGTTGGTGGTCTGTCATCTTTACTTTGTAATTTCAATTGTCAATGTAAATAATAAATATAATAATAATATAGACATTGAATTTCGACCATATCTCCCTTGAACAGCTCGTATTTGAAGAATTAAATGGTTGGAATATGCATTTACGATGAAAAAAGGCTCAAATATGCACTAACAACCAAAAAGGCTCAAATGTGTAAATGCATATAAATATTATTTTGATGTCTAGTTATAAACAATAATAGTAAATAGTTGCATTTAATATGAAGTTTGTGCCTTTTCGTGTTCAGCCAAGGTTAAACAGTAGACGACCTTCTCTGGCAGAGCAGTAAGCTCATTGGCCCTAAACCTGGATGTTGCGGGTTCAAAGCCCAGAGAGGGTAATTAAAATACATTCAAGCAATATGGGCTTATTGACGTACAGACTATTTAAAAAAAAAAATTTTTTTTAAACTTTATTTATTCTCATTTCTTTACACATATAATACATAATAACAAATAGTATATAATAAATGAAAACAGAATGAGCAAAAGAACAAATAATATATTTTACACCCCCCAAACCAATACTAAATTAATGCAGACACATAGCAGTTTCATTGGTCCTCGTACATTTAACCTTCTACCACTACAAACTCAAATGATAAATAAAAAGATAGAATATATTAAAGAGGTAAAATTATGGCTGAATGAGGCAGATATTGAAACGCTTTTACTATAAATTTATTGATCCTTTCTACAACTCACTTGCTGAAACTTTATAAACTATTGTACATAATGTTTTCTCTTTACTTTTTATAATAACTATAAACAAAAAAAAAAAACTTTTTCTACTAATGTATATTTACTTTAGGTACTTGAAATATAGTAATGGTTTTATATTACCCACACTCAGGCAGTGCCTTAGTGGGTTTTCATTTCTCGTGTATACTATTTGGTATTATATATTGTGTTATTATATACTATCTATTAATATGTATAATATGTGTAAAGAAATGAAAAAAAAAAAAAAATAAATAAATAAAAAATAAATAAAAAAATAACATTCAGAATCAAGTTTGAGATACGTTAAAGATACCACCTCGGGAATACACAGCTTCACTGCATTTCCCAAATTGTAATTTTCACTCTTTAAATCTGTACCCGTTTCGTTATTTCCATGAATATTTTGTATTGATAATTAAAAAAACTAATATTTCTTTCAATTATCAACCAAAATATTTGTGGAAATAATTAGATATTATTTGTTGCTAAAAACACTTAGGTTTTGGGCTCTCCTGAAAATGTTGTGTTTCGGATTTGCATCCGTATGCTTCTCGGGTACAGAAATGAAAACTTAATATATATTTTTTAAATAAACCGGTTTTTAAAAAAAATGTACTTTACACAACACTTTCATTTTTTATGTAGGTTTGACCAATTGATATAATTTTTTTTCCAGTTGATTCCTTGACCTTGAAACGACAATGACGCTTTTAATCAGATCTTAAATAAAAAAAATAAAAACTTACTGAATCTGGCATGAAAATCTTTCTTTGCAATGCTTTTGATGTTGAATATATATTTTCAGAAATCAATAGCTGTAATTTTTTCTCTTTACATTACGCTCAACTTGTTTGTTGGCCACCCCTGGTATGGTGTTTATTGGTCAACCAGGAAATGACCATATTGATTTAAATAGAGCTTCCTGGTTTGTGTTATGTAGCTTTGGTATCTTAAGTTCAAGTATCTTCATAATGTATTAATACTGATAATAGTATTGGTAATTAAATGTACAACAAAGCTGATCACTAATATTTAAGTTTTGATATTTTAGCAACGACACTCCTGTGAAGGCGAGACGTCCCGACAGAGAAGTTTACGTACCTCGAGCACGGCGTTCAGGACCCGGCAGCGCTCCCAGTCCTCCTGGTGGGGCCCAGTCATCCCTCAGTGCCTGCAGCCCTCCGTCTTGTGTTCAACTCCCCTTCAGTGCTTCTATCGCTTCGAGTGGATCCTATCCTCCCTTCTGCGCTCCCGGTCCTCGGGCCGAGTGTCCCAGTCCTCCGTATCTCCCGGCCAGCCCTCCCCTCCGATCTGCCAGTCCTCTGCCCAGTGCTCCCAGCCCCGTCAAGAGGGTCCCCGCCCGGTCTTTCTGTAACGTGTACCAGCCCCCGCACCTGCGCGGCGGGCCCACCGAGGATGGTGCTGACGGTAGTGCTCCTCCTGCTCCAAGTTCTCGCCATACTCGTCACCTTGCCCATGATACTCCGGAACATGTGAGCATGGAGCACACCATGCCGCAGCCGTACAACGGTTCCTTCTCCCACTCGCAGGAGGAGGAACAAGACGACCTGCGTGATCAACTCATCACAAATGTGGACAGCACAACGCGCCAGTGGAACCACGAGAAGGACGAAGATAAAGAGCAAAACGAACTAAGGAGAGCGTCACAAGAAATAAATAGAAGCAACCGACGGCTCATCAAGCAGAGCTTCGACTCGGACGTACTCGTCATCTCTGAGCCGGTGTTGGAAAGGGAGCGTTGCATTACCCGAGACACTGTTGAAGAAAATCACTCAGTGTCTGTAGACACGCAGCACAAAGCTAGAGTGGCACCCGCGGCGCCGGAAGCTCGTTTCAACCCCGAAGAGGAGGACTGGGAGGCCATGTTGGATGAGAACGGAGAATGCTTGGAGCCGGGTCTACTGGCAGAGTTGAGTGCGGCCGTGGGGCGCGTGGCTGTGGCTCAGCCCAGGGCGGCCCCCGCCTCTGCCAGCCCCTCTGACGACGCTGGCCAGCCCGCCGACCCCTTCTCCCATGTCTTGGAGGTCTACAACTTCCCGCCCGACTTTAAAGAGACCGACCTTCTCTCTGTCTTTACGGATTACAAAGACACGGGCTTTGAAATCAAATGGGTGGATGATAACCACGCCCTTGTGGTGTTCAGCAGTACTAAGATTGGTGAGAGTTAAATACTTATTATTTTGTTAATTTCTGAACATCCGTAACTGGCACCCTTGAAAAATTGATAAGCGTTCATATTATTCATGACTAAAAGTTGAAGGTTAGAATTTTTAAAGATGTTTTTTCTATCTCTTTGAAAGGAAATACTGTGAAGAGTTCTTAACCTTGTAAACACATTACAAATCGTTTAAACTTGATTCATTGACTAGTAAAGATAATATTGATAAAGTGCCTGTTTTTTTTGTATTATTTACCGCAAGTGGAATATTAAGTTTTTTGGAATTATTTAATACAGAATATTTTTACTAAGATTCGTATTGACATTATTATATTTCATAATGTTATCCTCACTGGGTTTTCCCATGCTGGAGAATACATTTAACATTTTCCCTATTTTATTTTATTCAATTTATTTTGTTTATACGATTTTTATTTATAGGTATAAAAGCACTTTGGTATTTGTGCAAATAGAAGAGAACAAATAACTATTGAGGTTTGTTTGGAAGACAATCAGATAGTGAAAGTTGATTGAAAAACGAGTCACTTTTATTTTCAGTCAGATAGAACTCAATGTATGCATGTTGGGAACTTTTCATTTACACTATTACTCCCAATGACTATGTATAATGGAGTTGATATAATTCACACCAATTTACTGATTAAAACCGTTGACAAATTTTGTCAGAATATCCAAGAATATGATGCAATACTGTATAGAATTGGTTTAGTACGCTTTCTGAAGGTTTTGCTATTTATTTAATATGTTAAGAAATCTAAAACCAAGGTTATGTAACATTTTTTTTCCGACAGACTAAAAAAATAGTTTGTGTTTTTATTTATTGCCAATTAGTTACTTTGTAGTTTATACTTGTCCCGAATATAAATAACGTTTTGGCATTCTGAAAATATATTGTTAAAATAAATGAAACTCAAACTATTTTGGAAATTACAAACATCCATTATTAACACTATATGGTCGGGCATTTTACCGCGGGTGATAGAGCGGGTGTTTTTTAAATTTAAGCGCCAAAATTAGACTTTCCACAAAATATTCATATCTTATGATCTATTTGATATTTTTCGATGAAACTTTCAGTGTTTTACTTTCAAAAGATGTCTCTATTTATTTACTTAGCAATGAATGTGTAATTCCTTTTTTTATTAACAAAAACTTTCTACTTTCTTGGGAATCATAGAAAAAACAGTATTTCACAATCGAAATAACATATTGAAATTTATTCATACAAAATTTCAAGATTATTTAGAAATTTTCAATACATATAAAAAAAAAACTATAACCTAATAGTGCTTCAATGTGTGATAGCGTTCGAAACACTTTCCTTTATGCAGGGGCACATTGCAAAACTTGCACATGTACTGCGTTTCACTGCGTAGTTTGTGAGCGGAACATACGCGACAATGATTTTATTTTTTGTTGTGTTTCAAACTCATTGTATTGACAGGTAGATAGATCGGGTACCGCCGACAATAGAAAACACATGACCCTGCACCCATTTTAAACTCCTTGTTTACAAGTTTCCCGCTCCTTACCGCTTTGCGCAACAAAACGAGTAAACTCGTCTTACTGTAAAAAGGCGTATGACGAGTTTTCTCGTTTCCCGCAAAGAATGTGTTAATAATAAAATTGAAAATCTTATTTCAGAGAAGCCCGTACCTTAATCGCTTGAGCGCCGACGTATCCGTGTGAATACATCGGCACAATATAAACAAATCATTTCTCTTGAGTTTTCTGGGGAAATAGCTTATGGTATTTTAAATGCTATTTTGGTAAGATGGAACAATTTACAAAAACATAATTTAGCAAAAAAAAAAGTTACGAAAATAGAATCAGCTGGCGGACAGCGAAAATTTTGCATCGGCACACCACGTGTTAAATAACACCACGTGTTAAATAACATTTTCTTTTTGAACTTCATTATTAATTGTCTGATTTGATTTTTATGTCTTGTCAGTTTCTCTCCCAAATCTGAAACCTTTCTGAGAGAGTCGTAATTTAAAGTTATTTCCCTTGAGGTGAAATTTGATGAGAAGGCACTGCTCTACAATAAACTTGACATTGGCGGCTCGTGATTTCGACTGCGAGGATTGAAAAATAAAACATTATTGATGTTGATGTAGACGAAAAACTTGTTATTTTTAAATTCTGTTTTTGATAATGTCGTTTTTTTCATTCTCAGCATGGTGACGACAACCTTTTTAGCCAAAGGGTCAATTTATCAATTTTCAATTTGTTGACGGGTCGCAGGGGGCAGCTTACCTACAGTTTAATATGATTGGTGGTGTCAAGTGGCATCGCTTGTGTAGATTTTTAAATTTATTTTATTTGACAACCGTACAAAGCTGTTAAGTAAATGTATTCCTGTTATAAACCAAAAGTTCAGGTCAGTAACCATAAAATACACAAAAAAATGCCGCATAGAAAAATTTTTCAAAGTCAAACCAATAAATTAATTCTGTTGATTTTTATTTATTTTATTTACACAAGTGGGCCGTGTGCATAACTGGCTTTAACACAATCTAAAGTCGTGAGCCGCCACTGATATCTGAACATGTTATTCAGTTTAGAATAGGTTCCTAATAGTTACTGCTATTATTCTTCAGCCCAAGAAGTGTTGGCTTGCTGGCACCCTCTGGTGCGTACGAGGCGGCTGCAGGAGGCCACGGCGGAGTCGCGCCAGAAAGCCCGGCGCTGCGCAGACTCGCTGCGGCCGTACCGCGCACGCCCTGAGACCTGTGCGGCCCTCGCACGTCGCCTCGTGTCCAGCGCGCTGGGTGTGCGCCTGCCCTCTGCGCCCCAGGAGCGCCTCGAGGAGCGCCGCCTGCTCACCCAGGCTAGAGGTAAATAAACTAACTAACCGTCACCTGCATGCTACTTTATACTAATATAGTATAAAAAAATTATCAAAATTCATTTAAATATTTTTCTTATTGTTAATTAATGTTGTAATATGGCAATGAAATAACATTCAGTTGGTAACACTACATGCACAGGAAGTAGGTGTCAAAAGTATAAGTCTCTGTAATGGCTGTAATGTGTGTGCTCTGTTACAATAAACGTTATTTTGGTTATTAAAGATCACCATCTATTATTATTTATCAAGACTACAGTGTGCATTCACAATTTGCAACAAACCATTGTCCAAATGGCTGGAAGAATTCAACACATAGAAATTCATTTAGTGCTAACTCATTTATCCATTAAAATTTGTTTGCGCCGGTTTCTGCCTATGCCGTCCTTGACTTTTTGAATTTGTTCCAGTAATTCTATTATTTTCGCAGATATGGGGCGAAAATAGCAGAATCATATTCTAGTTTTGATTCTACAATGCAGATGAACATCAATGTCATTGCTTGGAAAATTGTTTACATGATAATGGTACAAGTAAAAAAGATTCCAACGTTTTAAGGTAGTTTTCAGGTAAAAAAGTTGGATTGTTAAAAAAAAAATATATTCTTCTATGGATAGTTATTTTATATATATGGATGGTATTTAAAAAAAAAAGATGATTGACTTTTTTACTTTTACCATTACGTAGAATCTCTTTACCTGGGGGTAAACCCTATATTTTTGCATAATTTTGTTTCCTTTCATTTATATCAAATTATTCCTCCAAGGTATCAAGTATAAAACGAGAGGTCTGAAATTGCACCGTCGGCCAGGAACTCATCATACAGCCTCATTGACTCAGTTCTGTTGTCTGTTCTGTTCTTCTGTTGTCGAGTGTCTACGGGTTCGTTTGTGCCTGCACTGGATCGGCCCTGCTGTCATTTAAACTCTTGACAATAATCTCTTATAGATGATGGTTTTCAAATATCAGAATCTCTCAGAGCCAGTCCTTCGAAATGCCTGATTAGTGAGTTCTACTGGTATTACGTTACATATTCACACTATTTTTTATTTGAAATTTCATTCCTTTGAACTTGCTTGCATTTAACTTTTTTTTTTTTTATAGAGTGGAGACAGTTTACATATAGTTCCTGTGAGCACTTAGGCCATAGGCCCATTGTGCTATCTCCCATTTGACCTCATTCCTTGAACTCACCAGGGTTGTCATTGGAAATGTGGATATGTCTTCTGGTTCCACAATGTGTGTTCCCAGGTCTCATCTCTCCTCTCCAATCCCCCTTGGTTCCCTGAAGGCCCCACAAGGGAAGAGAGCCTCATCTCTCCTCTCCTTTCCCCTTTGGTTCCATTCAACTTAATCTAATCTATCTGATGGTCAGCTTATCCCTTGGATTTTCTAATTCTGTGTTGTGTTTGTGTTTTGTAGAAAAGAAGCGGCTTGCGGCTCAGCACCGGGAGGCCGCCTGGGACGGCACACTTGCCGACTCCCCCTGAGGAACCATCTGTCAGGTAATTTCAACCGCCAGCATCATGGTCAGAAAGCTGAATGCGGTGCTAGTCATCCTCTGTTGTCATCTCTTTAAATTATAGCAATTCATGAAATAAGCACTAAAACCCCTCTCCCTCTTTAAACTGATTTTCTATTATTTCTAAGACACTAAAGGTGCTGGTAAACGAGCAAAATACATTGCTTATTATTGCCGATTGCCGAACAATTGTCTTGGCCGTCAATAGTCTTGCAGGGTAAGGTGTTGGCCGTCATTAATCTTGCAGGGCAAGGTGTTGGCTATCAATTGTCTTGCAGGGCAAGGTGTTGGCCATCAATAGTCTTGCAGGGCAAGGTGTTGGACGTCAATAGTCTTGAGGGGCACGGTTTAGGCCATTGATAGTCTTGCTGGGCTAGGTGTTGGCCATCAATAGTCTTGCAGGGCAAGGTGTTAACCGTCAATAATCTTGCAGGGCCAAGGTGTTGGCCACCAATAGTCTTGCAGGTAAGGCATTGGCCGTCAATAATCTTGCAGGGCCAAGGTGTTGGCCACCAATAGTCTTGCAGGGCAAGGCATTGGCCGTCAATAATCTTGCAGGGCCAAGGTGTTGGCCACTAATAGTCTTGCAGGGCAAGGCATTGGCCGTCAATAATCTTGCAGGGCCAAGGTGTTGGCCATCAATAGTCTTGCAGAGCAAGGTGTTGGACGTCAATAGTCTTGCAGGGCAAAGTGTTGGCAGTCAATATTTTCGTTTCCCATCAAGATTTCTGTAATCCGTAAGACAAATTCACAACACAACAGAAACTATCTCCTGTAATAACTCCACCAAACTCGTAAAAACTGTTACAGTTTTGGTAGTGGGTAGATGACAAACAGAGCGAGAAGGAAATAGATTTGCAATATTGTCGTAATTTTCGGTAGCCAAGCAAACTCACCGGAATGAAAGGGCAATACATCGAAAAGAAGAGGCAATAAATGACAATCTTGCACCATTTTACCTGTTAATATGGAAATCTGGACAGAAATACCTTGCTGGCAAGAAATTGACGTAACAAATGTTTGTTCATTTACCAGAGTCTTATACAGATAGAAATTCATTTAGTGCTAACTCATTTATCCATTAAAATTTGTTTGCGCCGGTTTCTGCCTATGCCGTCCTTGACTTTTTGAATTTGTTCCAGTAATTCTATTATTTTCGCAGATATGGGGCGAAAATACCAGAATCATATTCTAGTTTTGATTCTACAATGCAGATGAACATCAATGTCATTGCTTGGAAAATTGTTTACATGATAATGGTACAAGTAAAAAAGATTCCAACGTTTTAAGGTAGTTTTCAGGTAAAAAAGTTGGATTGTTAATATAAAAAAAAATATATTCTTCTATGGATAGTTATTTTATATATATGGATGGTATTTAAAAAAAAAAGATGATTGACTTTTTTACTTTTTCCATTACGTAGAATCTCTTTACCTGGGGGTACACCCTATATTTTTGCATAATTTTGTTTCCTTTCATTTATATCAAATTATTCTTATTATTTCTATTATATATTTATATTCTATACTTCCATTATGCAAAAAAACAGTATCCCCCGAGTTTTAAAATTATTGCAATGTATTAATATCATTAAATTAATTACTCCTTTGTTTTGTAGGTTCCTGGGTAACCACTAAGAAACTTTGCATGCGGTGCGTTCCGGTTTGCTTCTATGAGGCTATGTTCACTGAAAGCCAATGCGATACCTCCTTCTGGCGATGTAACAATAATCTCAAGAAACCCACCAAGGTAGAGGGCGTCAGCGCATATCCATACGTTAATATTATGCACGCAATATTAGAACAGTAAGGTTAACTTGTGATGTTATGTTTTGAGAGAGTAACAAATGATAATTATTTATGTTAACTATGTAACGACTGCAGGCAGACTCCAAGCCGAGGTTGTATGCTTGTGTTGGCTGCTCTAAGGCTTAGTTCACCCAAGACTGTATGTAATGTACGCTGTTTTACCGTGGCACTAGATGGCACGCATGAGAGCGTTCACTGAGTCATACACGATCGTTGCTAGTCGTGCTTACCATTAGAAATAGAATTCTTTAAAAAAATAAATTCATTGAATACCTACTGTACAAGAGTCCCAACTGCTCCCAACCATCTGGAGCCAGTGGAACTATGGCATCCCCACTAAATAGATAATCCGCGCTAGAAATGCCTTCCATGTAGATTTTAATGGAAACCGATGTCGCTACTGACTTACAGTATATTTTGGTTCCAGCCCATTTAGAACGCGCTCTGTCTCTCTTATACTGCCCGACATTGTATATCGCCATTACACTTGATCGAATTTATCTTTTTATAATTATGATGAAATGAATTTCTGGATTTGAAATTTAAGGCCAGATTGGACAGACTTTTTGTATTAAAAGAAACACCCCCACATCACATTTCTTGTGTCCTTCTTTATTCTATGGGCATTTTCAATTGGGGATGTTGTGAGGCTGAAGGTAGTCGGGAAAGGAAGGAGATGGACAGTTCCTGGCTATTCAGATCTGGTCTGACATGTCTAAAGCCATTTAGACATGTTTGGTGAGTGGTGGTATTCACCAGGGCGAAACTGATAGTATCTTCCATTATTGTGATTGGACATTGTTTCCGTCTGAACTAAGCCTAAGACAACAGTAGATTAGAGTAAAATGACATGTGATACTTGCCAAACAAATAATTTCCTTTTCGCACCCCCTGTGCTTCTAGAAACTTTCATTATATGTTCTTATTGACCCTATCATTTTACTATGTATTTTACAAAAATGCATAATTTTGATGTTTGTTACATTATGGGTGTCTTCCTCCCTAAGACAAATCTGTTGAATTTTATACTCGGACAACTTTTTGTTTCAATGCCTTCTAGACATGTATTTTTTTTTTACATTAACCACACAAGAAGCCCTTATCTTATCGATAAATTAAATTATCTATTCTATAACTTATCAATGCAGTCAAAGTTTCCTCCACTGTAGATAATATATTAAGGCTAGCAGTCTGTAGTAGTTGGTTTCTCTTTTGGCTGCCATTTTTATCTGTTAGTTCATCTTTTGGCCACTTTCACAGGTATGTTTGTAAATCTGTAATGAGAGGTCTCACTTGAAGGGGCGATATTTGCCTTGTGAGGAAACGAGTAAAGCTAATATCTTTTTCAGCACAATTATAGTCAAATTTTGTAATGTTAACAGAGTAAATCTCATTTAAATTATACTATCATTTATAATTATTTTATTCAACTAGAGTTTATTTTATTACAAATAAATAGTGTAATTTTTGGCGAAATGAAAACCAAATGTTTGGTTTTGAGATTATAAACAAATTATACATAGTTTTTTCGCTATGATAATAATATTTTTACTGACACAATATGTCCGCTGCCACGCTACGGCGTATATTGTTTTGTTACCATATTTTTGTACCTAAAGTTAGGTGAGTGTTATGTGTGCAATAAGCGTTGTATTTATTATGTAAAAATCTCATGAACTGTTCTGTCACCAATTTATTCAATTTTATTATTCTTCGTTGCACATTGCGGCCTTTGAACTACCTGTGGATTGATTATTCCCGATTCTATGAAAATCTCTCGTAAATCTTGTCCGTGATGGATCCCTTCCAGCCATACCTTCCCCCAATTCAATTTTCTGCTTTGTCATACTCACGTTCAAATATGTTGTATCATTCATAAGACTGAAGGGTGTTTTAAACCCCGTTTAATCGGTACCTTCTATATAAATGCCTACATTGCAGCAAAAGTAATTTATAACCATTAAAATTGGCAAACACACACTTAAATTTGAATCTTCTTTCATTCAAGCTCGTCTATTTTCTTTAGTAAAAAATCCTAAATGCCTCAGTCACTTTTCAACAATTTTATATTTATATAAATATTGTTCAAGTCATTTGAATAGTGTTCTAAACATAGACATCCCAATTGATAGACTTGCTCTAACATGAAATCTGGGTATCACTTCGATGAGCTGGAGGCAAACCACATGACCATATTTTTGACACCAGGAGGGTTCGTGAATGCTTTGAATAAACTATAACATCAGTCGTTCATTAACCACCGAATAGCAAATAATCAGACCCTGCGCAGAAGAGTTCACGAAGAGTTAAGGGAAGGGTTTGCAGCGCAATGTTTGTTTTTAAACAAACCGCCTGGCGTAGAGACGCTAAGATTGAGTGATGTGGGTAAATTATAACATTTTTGTAAAAGTTGTATTCAATTTTGGAAACAAACCCTAACTTTTGTTTACCCGATTTGGGATTTGTAGTTATGTTTTTACACAGCCAGAAATTTGCGCACCATTGTAAAAAGGACTAGTAATTCGTAAGTAGATTTTATTTTAAAAGACTGAATAGTGATTTTACAATGCGAGTTGCCTATATACTGTCAGATTCATTTATTGGCAAAATCACAGAAAGGGAGATGTTCACGCCGCCTCCCGTGCACTTATCTGTCCCTGATTGTCTGGTTTATCAATTTGAATGTTTCTTTTCTTTCAAATATTTTCAGAGAGGTTTATAGAAGTTGTGTGTCAAATTGTTTTTATCAAGAGTTACTAGTGATGTAATTTTTTTTCTGCCATTTCATATTTGGTTGCTATGTTAGTGACAAGAACTTGAATAAATAAATCAACATTCACCACATAATAATATGTTCGAACAAGTTCGGCGGCCATTTTGGTTGTCAGTGCTTAGGCAATTATATAGGAAGTATGTTTATTTATTTATTTTATTTTAAATGCACATTTACAGTTATACATAACCAATAATAAACATACATTTTATTTTAATTTATTAAGTAATAATAGCGTTTTTGAACTGGTGAATATTAAGTTGGAAAATATCTATATCAGGGGACAGGTAATTTAGTAACATAATAATTTTTCCGAGCGGCATTACTAATGGTAAGTTGGTTCTGCATTTTGGAACGACAAAGGTTCTGTGCCTGCGCGCTCTTGTATAATTGTCGGGGACATAAAACTCAAATTTATTGGTATGACTCCATTCGACGATAGAATGTTAGGTTCAATCCCCATTGAAAACTCTGTCATGAAAGTTTTTTTTGGATTACTTTATTTTAATGATTGCTAATAGTTCAATTCATATTATATTGCTCGATTAATTTGCTTTAATGTCTTGTTCGCCAGTGTATGCTGTGAAGATACTGTTAAAAAATCATTTCTCTGAATATAACTCCCTGTTCCGGGAAAACTACTTCTGGTAGATTATATACTACATATTTTTATAAATATATAAACACATTATCTGGTAATGCAGTACAAATTACAAAAACATCGAAAACAAGTAAGTTATTACTACAATAAAATCAGCTGGTGCACAGCGAAAATTTAGCATCAGCGATCCAGAAGTAATAACCAAGTCACCTACATTTTCTGAAAGATCTATTTTATAACTGAAGTTTAACTTATTAGCTGTCAACAATGTCTTTTAATCCACGCTTTAGCTTAGTATGCCAGTCTTTTTTCCAAAGTACGCTCAAATACAATTTCCTCGCACAAGATGTTAAAAGATATTATAGCTAGACCGCAAGTGAATGAAGGTGTGCGGATACAAGTCTCTTGCCATGAGCAGAAAAGCATGATTTATTAGTAGTTCGCTCGCATTCATTGGTGGCTTGCCACTCTGTACTCGCCTCCTGTACCTTACTTAATTCCGAACAACCCTAGGGAACGGTCTTTTGTTTTGGTCGAACTACAGTGATGATGCAATGTGTTTGACAATGACAATATTCCTGTGAATATTCTGCCATTGCAGTAATAGGGAATTCTGTGATATCAGAGTAAAGTATTGTTTTTCTTTTTAATTGATTGGGTCTACCGGTGTTAGTAACATATAAATAATCTCTACTTTGTTTAAAATTCAGATATTTTATATACAGTTTATGTGTATGTACATACAATAATGGCTGCAATGTACTGTTTGTAGTTAGCTAATTGAGATTGTCTTATTTCCGTGGGATGGTGCTGGTGTAAATCTATAGTGCCATCATGATGTTGTGTTTGTTGCATGTCTGATTTTACTTTAAAATGTTACAATATAATAAAATAACAGTATGGCAGTATGTATTACATTTTTGGTTTTATTTTGGTATGTATCTGAACCTGCAGAATTAGTTCTTTTGCTTAACAGCTGGAATAAGTGGGCCACTCCGAGCCACTCTATGTTCACTCCTTCTTTTCCTTAAACCCATCCACACTTCCCCAAAGATGACATAGACCCTGAGGAACTGTTTCTAATTTCTTCCTATTTTTTATTAAAAAATATTAGACATTTTGGAAGTATGTATAGGATAGTAGGAAAATTCTTATGAGGAGGTCCTCCTGCATGGAGGTAAAATAAAAACGCTACTGCAGTGTTACATTTCAAGTTTTATTGTTGTACTCGTCAGTGTTAGACGACAGAGATCTCCTTGATCCAAGGTAAGAAGTGTGTGATGCGTGTGTAGAGGCCGGGGCTCAGTCCGCAACCCTGCCCGCCCGAGACCACCCCTAGCAGGGCCCAACGTCTCCCCTGGGGGAGTTCATGCATCAGGGGTCCCCCGCTGTCACCCTAAACACACACACCATTATATTCTTCTTTCGTATAGAGTGGGCATAGATAATAGTAAAAAAGGGATATGGACCATTATATTATTAGTGCGTAACCGTGTGTACAAAAGTGTTGCCAACATCGCTCACCCATACTGTAAATTGCATCTATGGAAAACTTTCGGTACGCTTCCATGCCATATCTCCTTCCGTTTCTTTTGTCTGTGTCATCACAGCATTAACACATCGCATCATGCATCATGTGAGCAGAACGACTGCGGGGAACTTATCTTAGTTATGGAGTACCAGAATTTACGAGACAGTGGAAATGCAGGTCATTAATATTGCTTACAGATTTTCAAACATTGAAGGCCCTCCACTGCAGCAAAGGATCCATTATGATGCAATTCAGTATTTGAAAAGAGAATTTCATAAATTGATGAGGCGGCCAAAATAGGAAAACAATCTAATTTTAATCTCAGGAATTATTTAATATTTGTATTTTTTACAATAAATATACAATGTTTACATGTCGTGCAGCATTATAGTGTAACACAGAAAATAGCCTTTCCTCATCATAAACAGACAAGGCTCCTGTGTTTGGTGAGGGAATTCTAACTCAATTACATATCATGTAAGTAAATAACAAAATGATAAGTAAAAGAAAATTGTCTCTCATTTTCTTTATAAAAATTCCACAAATGATGTACATATTTTTAACTTTCGAAATGCCAAGATGGAAAACAACTTGTGTTACTTACCATTATTGGATCGCTGGGATTCTCCACGCATGTTATCAGTATAAGACTAAGTTTATAGGTTTGTAGAAATTAAAAAATAGGGTGACCAGGTATCTCATCCAAATGACAGTTCAACACACCTACAAAAAGTGATTAAACAAAAACTAAGTAACCATTTAACCTAGTTTTTGTTTCATCACTATTAGTGACTACATATATAACTTTTTAAAGGTGTGTTTAATTGTCATTTTGATGAAATATCATGAAACCAAAAAATAGCAATATGTACAAAGAATTCACTATTTAAGTGATACCCCTCTTTGTAATGGAAAGAGTGTGCCAACTACCGCACGCAACGGTTGTGTCCGCCGCGATGTTCGCGATGCCACCGGCTCGTTATTGTTACCGCGCGTGCAGGTAGTGCAGTGAGTGAAGCGGATACCAAATTAAGTGGGCCTCCAACTACAAACTATGCCGCTATTTAAGGGGCCGAAGACCGATAGGTCTCCCGGCCAAGGGGAGTCAAAAAATATCGGGGAACAATTACCATACGAAAGAAGAAGAAGAAATGGAAAGATGAATAATTTGGCATTCAGACTATGGAAACTAATCACCTGACAAGAGTCCTTGCCCATCTGACCGGCACACATGGTGGAGTTGGGAGCCAGGGGGCCCCCGGAGCGCAGCCGGCAGTCTTCAGGGGGCAATACTCCTAATTGCACCTCCTGAAGCACGTCGCTCATGGGCCCCCCGAAGGATGTGGTGCCCCAACCTAAAAAAAATCGAAATTCACTGGTTCTTTTTGCTCATTCTATGTTTCATAAGGTCAGTAGCAATCATAGGATAAATGATCCCATTTTTTTTTAATTCTTCATGGAGATTAATAAGGGGCTAGCATTTCGTTACTTATTATAGCCTCGGTATTGACCGGTATTTCAAATCCATAAGGGGGGGAATTTCGAGAAAAATATCTTTCCCTACATAATTTTCCCAGAATTTGACTTCATTTCAGAATTTCTCTACATTTTTGTGCTTTTTCCCAAAAAAACATTTTTCTCTTATGATTTTCTTTGATGTAGGGAAATTTCCCTAGTCTCACATCACCGAGACCTCGCGTCTCAAAATGTACATTTCTGATTTTCTCTTATTTTAAAACAATACTAATTCCTTAGTGGGTAGGTAATTAAATACCTATCTACTTTATTAATAAGCACGACGCCATAGTATGCGTGCGACTGAAGTGTGATACATGCTATGAATCCCTATATTATCAATCCGGATCAGTATTGACCCGCGAGCCGTGAGAACCGTTGAACAATCACTCGTTCATGGATCCGCCGCGGGGCACCAGCTCACCGGCTCACTGGTTCGTGAACGGAGTGGGTAGGAATCTAGTGATCAGTGTATCCAAGAGTGATGGACTTATGAATATATCCCTCTCACTGTGGTGCAACTCGATGGGTTGAACAGGTCCAGTTGAACAGGTCAAAGTGTCTTCCCAAACCAGCCTCTTCCGATCTGGCATGCTACACAGCTGGGCAGGAGCATCCTGAATACACCTCGCCCGATGATAGAGAACCACTTGGAGTGACCTATGGCAGAGGTGATGGTTATCAAATAAATGGTTCACAGGGTGGCTTTACCCAAACCTGCCAAATCTTTACCTGTGACCATGGCTGACTTATTAACAAACATTTCCCCGGGTGGCGGCAGGCAGATTGGCCGCACATCCTCGAGATACTGTGCGGTATTACGCAGGCGCAGAACAGCAATGTCGTTGGCGTATGGGGTATCATCAGAGTAGTTGTGGTGCATTGTTATGGACGTCACACGCACATCACGTGAGGCAGACTCATCGGGGAGGGAGAGGTCATACTCTGCCAGTCGAACGAGAATTTCACCGGGCTTCATACTAAAAGACATTAAAATAAATTATTCCTTTTGGCATTAGATGTTACTCTAGTTGTTGGGCTTCTATCTTGCCATGGTAGATTTTGAGCAAGGCGTATTCAGTAGCTGGGAATATACATTATACTACAATCAGTTGATATTTAAAATACACAAGCTCCCGTTTAAAAAATTTTTTTTTTTTTTTTTCTATGGAAACCGTATTTCACTATGTCATCATAACATAATCCATAACAGAGCAACAAGACAAATTTTGAAGTGTAATAAATATAAATCAATTCAGAAAATGCTACGATTTTTGAACAATTTTCAGTAATGCATTATTTTTCATCTACAAAGTTTTTAACAATTTATTATGTAAATACCAACTTTAGAGACAAACTACATTACAATATAGAGTTCCACACGCACCATGCAAGGCTGGAAGAAAACATTAGACTTAAAAAACTAAACAAATCAAAAACACAGAATTGTTTGCTGTATAAAGGCATCCAAATGTACAGCTTAGTTCCTAGGTAAATTATTTTTAAAAAATGCCTAGATTAAGGGTATTTAAAGAAAATGTAAAAATTATGTACCTACGTAAAAAATATTAGAAATAAGCAAAGTGTATTTTGAAATATACCTGTATTTTAAGTTTAATAAATAAATAATCGACTGCTTATAGCAGTCGTGTATTTCCTGCCTATACATAGTAAGTTTATTATTGTAAACGGAAAGAGTAGTATTTTTAGTTTATTGTAACTTCCAGCTTTGTGGTTACATTAACAGTTCTGAAACATATTGGTTGAGATAGTGTCGAACCGATATTCTGAACAAATGGGTACAGTAATAATAATGTATCGTCTAATTTCACCACCTATATTTTACACCTCCGCATTGTGATTGTTGATACTTCTTTGGACCTCTGTCCTTCAGTATACATCATGGCGCTGTGCCAAGATCAAGATCAAGCCTAAATGAATATACTTGCAAAATTACTGCGTTGCATCATTTGTATCCTGATGAAGGAACTTTTGGTTTTGAAACATAATATTCTTTTTTTAAATAATTATGTAAACAAAGTTATTTTCATTTATTAATTAATTCACTATTTGATGTTTACACTCTGCGGGGTAATAAGTCAACGTTTCCACAATAAAACAGAACATTGAAGATATGTTAAGGAAAAAAAACATCTAATCTAACTTATTCATATATAATGTTCTGTTTTGTCACTGTTCTGTTTTGTAACTGTTCTGCTCCGTCACTGTTCTGTTTTATCCAGTTACCTAAATAGACTCATGTGCTGTACATATCAATGATATAATCTAATTCATGATTGGATTCCACATAAGTCAGTGAGCATTTAGTAAGAAGTACAATGGAGTACATATTATGTGTGTTCTTACTTGACTAGACAGTGTGCCGCAGTCAGGACATGTAGGGTGGTGATGAGGGCCCCCCCGCAGAAGTGCTCCCAGGGTCCCCGTGCACCTCCTCTTTTTAACAGGGCGGCCATCCAGGGCCAGCTGCGGGGCGGGGCGGGTCGGCCACCCACTATTTTGGTGCTGTAGTAACTGCGAATCCCACATCCTGAAAATATTTACCACTATTTGAAAATTACCATTCAACATGTGACCAAACAGAATTGTATAATTTATCCTTTCAACTCAATCTGTCCCACTGCAATCTACCCAGGGAAAACCTGAACAATCTCATCCTATTATTATTATGTATGTACAGTTCCGGCCCTAAGCCAAAAGGCACCTGGCACTAATAAAAACTTCAAGGGGGCTGTATTAAATATTAGGTATTATCATCGCCTTGGCTCCTTGGCTCCGTTGGCTAAGTCGTCCTTGATTGCTCCTGGGCTGGTTCGGTATATATTGGTTTTAGTGAAAAATTCGACATAACGTACAGGTATATCTGCTGACGGATTATATGTGACTGCCGGGTAAAAGAGGTTTATTTATAGTTCAAAACGGTAGTTCAGTCTTTTGGAATTGATACTTCGATAATTGCCACTTCAAATTTTGCTCCCAGTTAACCGCCGATTCTCAGTTGCCAATTCTGATTTGCGGTGAGGAAATTTAATATGGCAGAGAAGACCATAACATATTATATAAACATTGAACACACTCAATGATGGATTCATAAATCTACAAACCTTTTGTCAGTGGATCTTCCAGCTTCTCATTCTCCCTGAAGGTGAGGGCACCCGATTGACCGAGGCCTTCCACTTCATCTTCCGGAAAGATGATATTATCTGAACCGGGGTTCTGTTTCAACAGCTCCACATCATTACTGGGAAGTGGAGGGGGCGGGGATGAGATCTCTTTGTCGAGGCAACAAATACCCATGTACCTGTAAAATACACACAATGCTCAGTGATTTATGTAGACGCTCTCCGGTGTGCCTGCACAGGCGGCCTGCGCAGGTACTCCGGAAATGAAATGACTGCGCAGTTATCTAGGCCGGACGAAATACGAAAATTCGTGTTTGGACCTGAACATGTATAGCACCAATTGTATGTCAGAAAATTTCTGTCTTGTAGAAAGTTCAGATCCGCCAAACACAGGCCCAGCACGAGAGTAATAAAGACAATCCCCTAATATATCTATCAAGTATCAAGTACATTTCTTAGACGTTAGCTTTCAAAATAGTTTTTATGTGTTTCATTATTTGTAAAGCGCAATAAATCAACTCCAACAGGGAGCAATTTTTAATTATTGGCTAGTCAAAATAGCAAAAAAATGTGTTTTTGTGAGCTGTATAAAGAAAACAGTCGTCCACGGTTCTGTAAGTAATCGACAAAAACCGAGTACTGTAAAGACGCAATAAATGTTGCATGATCTCTGCACACGGCAGATAAGCTATGTAGCTTGTAGCTTAGAAAACTGTTGGTATTGCAGATTTCTGTTTTCGCATTTACGCTGAATGTCATTATCTTGTAATCGGAAAATTGACTAACTTATTTAAAAAAAATAAAAAATTATGCGAAGCCGCACAAGAGTCCCAACCGTCTGGAGCCAGTGAGACTATGGCATCCCCAATTGGGGTATGTTGTGAATCGGATGGCAGTGGGGGGGAAAGGAGTTGGTACCTTGCGATCTGGTGACACACGGCCAAAGCCATTTCAAGCAATGTTTCAATACTGAACGGTGGTCTTACACCAGGGCGATACCGAAAGTATCTTCCACTCTGGGAAGATAAATAGTATTCATTATAAGGGTACTATTGTAACAGGTAATTTAATATATTAATATAAATTATAATTTGATAAGAGATTGAGGAGAGAGCCGCATGGCGCATAATCATATAAACAATAACAAACGATGGTGAAGCTTTGGCTAAAGAAGAAGTTAGCGCAACACGGCATAACACCCCAAAAACAAATAACAAAGATGGTGAAGCAAGTCAGTAACGATGATATTGTGGAATTTTTTTTTGAAATTATTAATTTGCCTAAATAATAAATTCTTTAGAATTTTAAATAATTTTTAACTAAAATAAACGTGATTGGTAAAAATGGTAATTAATTACACGAAATGTACGGAAAATACCATTTTTACTAATTTCATTAAATAATAATTTTTTTTACTAATTATGTTTTCAAGAGCCAAGAAAATATTTTCAAGGTGTCAAAATTTTGCATGAATATCAGTAGTGCATAAGAACTTTCAGCTCAGTAGATCGTTATTTATCAGAATGTGATTAAAAAATTTAAAAAAAATTATAGTTTGGCAGCGGTGGGATTCGAACCCACGCCTCCGAAAAGACTGGTGCCTTAAACCAGCGCCTTAGACCGCTCGGCCACGCTACCTCGTACGCATTACGACACTAGGGAATGGCCGGTTCTACCCAGCGAGGACACGAACCATCTCATCTTATTATTATCCCGATACGTCGGTAGATGACGTCATAACGATAATACCAATAAAACTGTGTTCAGTGATAATATAAAAATAATTTTTGCTTTGCAAAAGTATAGCCAATTATACGCATATTTTAAATTTAGAAACAAAACTGTTTGTTATGTGAAAAGTAATATTCTATTAAACATTTCCTCTGAAATCAATATTTTTTAAATTTCAAATAAGGAATTATACAATTTAGAAAAGTTACTATTTTTTCTTTATGTTAACTTTCTTTAGGCCGGTAGGTACCATATTATCAATTATATCGACTTGACAGCCCGTAGTAGGAACCACGGTCATGCGAACTCTGGCGGGATAAAAAGGTAGTATCCAACACGTCCACCATCTTGAACCGGAACCGGAACGTAACGAACAAATTAAGAGACGCATGAAATGTCTAGCGGCCGCTACACTACTCGCTTCGACGCTTCGACGAAGTCCTCGACGAAGTTAGCCGAAGTCCGAAGTGCGTGCCCACACACTCGTGCAACTTCGCGAGTAACTCAGTCCAACCAGTCAGTGATTGGTTTATTTATGCCGTGACGCTTCGAGTCCTTTGACTCGGGCGCATTTACCGTTTTTAAGTCGGGCGAAGCGAAGCGAAGTTGCCCGAAGCGAAGCGAAGTTCGTGCCCACACTATCGTATTCGGTCAACTTCGATCAACTTCGCGAGTAGTGTAGCTGGGCTATAATGGTATAGTCGGATGCCGTTGGTCTGCCAAACGGTCAGAACTTCGCCACACTCGGCCAATAATTTATTGTCGACTGAAATATATTTAATATAATTTATTAATATTTTTTTTTCAGTACATCCTCTGAGTTCCGATTTCGAAAAGTTCACGATCGTACCTACTTACGTACACGTATTCAAAAAGAAAATAATGTAATATTTATAAAAGTAACTGGAGTTAACCCTAGAAAGATAATCATATTGTGTAGTACGGAAAAGATTACTCATGCGTAAAATTGACGCATGTGTTTTAAACAGCTGCAGGTCGAGGTTCAATAAATTTTATGTGATTATTTATTTACACATAAATAAGAATAATAATATCAAAGATAGTTTATTCATACTCCTTTATTTATCATAAAAAACAAAAAACTTTAAACTTCTTCTATAAATCAACGAAATTCTTTAACACTTAAGGCCCGTTTATAATAGGAATAAGCGGTAAGAATAGGCCGGTGCCGTAATCCGTAATCCGTAATCCGTAATATTTAAGATCGTCGTTTATAATTGGAATAGGAATATAATAGAATACGTCCATAGAAGCAGAGATGTGCAAAATGGGTACCCAAAACCATTTGAAATGCAAAATGGAAATGGGTCAAAACTTTTCCATTTGAAAATGCAAAATGCAAAATGGTTTTTAAAAAAGCATTTCAAATGCAAAATGCAAAATACCTATTTTCAAAATGCATTGAAAATGCAAAATGGTTTCTCAGGTCAAACAATTAAAATAATTATAGAATTTTTAAACAATTTTGTCATTTAATAATGGACATCAATGTAGAACAAACATATTACATGATGGTAAATCCAAAAACACCACGACTACAGATTATGAAACCACAAAAAATTTGCGCTGGACTAATGTTGCCAACGTAAAAACATAGAAACTGCTATCTAACATTTAATATTACAGTGTCATGGGCCCATGTTCAGTATTTGAATCAGTATTTTTTGTAATGGTATCACTCAATTGCCAGGGCTCATACCAGGTAGTAACTTGACAAATGTAAATTATCTCTCATAGCGAGGTTGAGGACCGACTGATATTTGGAGCTTATGAAAAAAAGATGAGTGGAGATTTTAGGAAGAATGTTGCAAAAAAGCATTTAAAATGGAAAATGCATTGAGAAAAGCATTTAAAATGCAAAATGTTTTTTAGAAAAGCATTTAAAATGTAAAATGGAAAATACCTATTTTGCATTTCCATTTGAAATGGATTTATTTGAAATAAAGCACATCTCTGCATAGAAGTGACTATGCCGCTGTCAACCGAGGGTATATTTTTCCTCCATCTTATTAAGTATTATTGTTTTATATAAATAAATATTGAAACGATGGATTCTTCAGATATTGTTGCATGTTGAATGTTTTTGTTAATTCTGGGGCTAGCATACGCTGCAATAGGAGACGCACAGTTGACGAAAAAAATAAGGAAAAAACGACGATGGAGTGTGCGTCCCATTAATCATAAAAGGAAGAAAACAGGACATTTGTTAAATTAAATTTGGACAAATTTTTAGGACTTCTACAACACAAATTAGTAAAGCGAAGCAGACGTGAGCCTTTAAGTCCGGAACATAGACTAGTTATCACATTATTGTAAGTGATAATATCTTTTAATATTAATGTTCGATCGAAAATACATAAATCTCGGTATATTATCCCAGCTTTCTGTAATCCGTAACCGTAAAAGATAAAGTTGGACCATCTTTTCGGTTATGGAAAAAAAAAAAGAGATTATTGCCATCTATTATAAACGGGTACACAGGTTTCCTATATTCCAACTTGTAAGGCCTAGGGCTTTACGGCTTATTTTTACCGCTTATTCCTATTATAAACGGGCCTTTACTCTTTCACACAAAAACTTATTTTTTACTACAATAATCAGCCTTTTATTAGTACAAAAGCAACAATTAGCATTTCTTTTATATATATATATATATATAAAATATATGTTATATATAAATAAATATATATATATATATATATATATATATATATATTTGTATAAAGCATACTTTGAGCCACATTATATACACTTTTTTTTTAATGCCATTTTGTTTAATCAACCCTTTAAAACTACCCCCTCACAGCTATATACGTCTATGATGTACCGTTTAAAATATATATCGATACATACATCTAGAGCATACTTTGAAGACATATTTTTATTCTGTACAGACGATAGTTTGAAGACAGTCCTCAATGTATGCGTTATATATAATTTCCCGTCGTGGTCTCAAATAATGCTTTTCACAGAGAGGTGTTTCGTGTACATAAAGCATACTTTGGACCTATGGTAAGTAGGAAACTTCCATTGGAATAATGTGTAATTATTAATATTTTTCACGCCAGATGGCACAAATAATAATATCAAATATGTAGATATTTACGCGCTGTGAATTTGGTACATTATGATAAAGTAATGTTTCGTCTTCAAGTCAAATCCATTATGAAACTTTTTCGTTGAGTTTTTCGAAAGGTAAGAGTGAAAAATTTCATCCATATCGAAAAAAAACATTTTTAATACTTATTGTTAATTTTAGCTTTTTTATAGGTACCAACAAACTTTTACCCATAGATAATAGAAACAAAGCGGATATGGCATGGAAGCGTGCCAACTGTCATCGAGCTTAGACCATACTGCACGGGTTGTACGTTTGGTGACTATGTAGGAGTGTAGATGCAGGGCATTGTTAGGTTATATGATTTTGGCGACACTACACACAAACTATCAACGATTAATGGCCTATCTTCCCTGTTCCGTTACACATTTTAACTTATGTGTTAGGTAGGTGCCTACATGGCTTTACCCATAGATAATAGAAACAAAGCAGATATGCCATGGAAGCTTGCCAACTGTCATCGAGCTTAGACCATACTGCACGGGTTGTACGTTTGGTGACTATGTAGGAGTGTAGATGCAGGGCATTGTTAGGTTATATGATGTTGGCGACACTACACACAAACTAACAACGATTAATGGCCTATCTTCCTTATTCCGTTACACATTTTAACTTTTGTGTTAGGTAGGCACCTACATGGTTTTACCCATAGATAATAGAAACAAAGCAGATATGACATTGTATTATTTCACAATTTATGTTTAAAAATAATGTAAGGTATATTTGCGATACGTTCCAGATTGGAGGGTACTCTCAGTATTGCCCTGGTGTAATACCATCATTCAGAATTGAAAATTTGATTGAAATGGCTTTAGCCGTGTTTGGTGACCAGGTACTTCCCCACCTTTCTCTTCCACATCTCCTTCCTCTCTCCAATACTTTTAGCTTATCAACGAGCAATTTCGAGCTACCGGCATCTGTTTTTCCTCCCTCCTATAATCCGAGCCTCTTCAAGGCCCGCATTAATAAATCCCTTCCTACAGCCCCTACCTTAATCCGCCTCACAACGCCGCCCAACCGGGTGGTGACATAGTTCCCCTGTCGGTACACTGCACAGGCAGGGACGCTCTTGTGAGGTGTCACATATATGTATATAAAAACATACCCCAATTATTTGGGATGCCATAGTCTCACTGGCTCCAGGCGGTTGGGAGCACTCGGGACTCTTGTGATGTATTCACATAAAAAATATATTAATCGAGGAGTTATTTGTATTGTTTTCAGTTGATATTTGAATGCCGCACAAGAGTCTCAACTTCCAGCCATCCGGAGCTAGTGAGGCTATGGCGTTCACAATTGGGTTATGTTCTGCGGCTGAAGGTAGTGGGGAGGGGAAGGATATGGGGAAGAGGAAAGTACCTGGCTATTCAGATCTGGTCAGGCAGACCTGACCTAGTACGTACCCAATAAATACAATACTAGACCCCATGCTCCATTTAATGTAGTTGCTTCTCGCACTAATTTTCTACGCAATTCCTGTTCTCAGAGATTGCATCGTGTGGGGAGTAAAACTTGGTCTGTGATTGTGTGAGTTTTTTCGTATAACACTATTGGCCGAAGCTTTGAATGAGTGAGTGCATATTTGATGCAAAAGTATAATATATGGAGTTCGCAAAGTAATTTTTTTGCCGTAAATCTTTTTCATGATGAAACTTGTGCGTGGTAATCCTTCGCAAACCAAAAAAGGATTTACTAAAGAAGTGGAAACGTTTATGAATTGAAAATATATATTTTTATGATTTCGACAAAAAATGTGTAATTCGACTAAACATTCAGAAAAAAAATAAGCATTTACCTACAGCAACAAAAACACATTAAATTTTAAATCTGTAACATTCAGATGAATATTTTTTATCACAATAGGGAATTCTCTTCTCACCAAAAAATCACTTATTATAAATTATTCATATGTAGAAACACTTCAGACACAAGAATACATAGTTTTTATAATTTTCAAAAATCATTTATTAAAGTTATAATGACTTTAAAAACAGGCGCGAACGAAATATTTCAATGCAGCTAAAAACGCCCGGTGATTGATCAAGCGTTCAAGGGCGAACGATGAAGTCACTGTTGACCGGCCCGAGTAGATCCTGCAAACCGATGGCGGCAGCGGCGGCAAAGGTGTGACGTAGCACTTGTGACGTAGCGGTCAAGATGGCGCATGACCGTTTTCAGAGCCGAAATAGCACGCAATTTTTAAAACAACTACAAAAAATTGAAAATGCATTTAAAAAAAAAGAAAAAAAGGCACATAATAAAATAATTATCTTTATTGAAATAAATTATTTACAAAATGCACTAGAATTCCCTATTCTCCATTAGGAGATATAAAGTTAATTTCTCACTTCCTTTATTTCTTAAAATGTCCTTGCATACTTATTACGTATATTAAATATTAAGTCAATACATTTGAAAATAAATATATCTACGGCCCTACTCATAAATATTCTGGGGAGGGGACTGATTCTGCCGGATTGTAAATTTTTTACAAGAAGATTTGACGAATTATATTGGTGACGATTTTTTTAGCGTGGCAATACTCATTAGCATTTAACATTTTCGGCGTGTTGTCAACTTCGTTAGTTTATTTACGTCAATATTTAGAAAAAGTGGCCGTCATGTTATAGTAATCAGATTATACCTCAAATATGATTTAAGATTTTCACGGCCAAAAGTATTTTTGTTATTTGCTTTTGGGGTGTTATGCCGTGTTGCGCTAACTCCTTCTTTAGCAAACGTTTCGGACAGCATTGCAGTGTCCATCATCAGGGCAGATGTGTTATTTATTGCCCTTGATTCTTGGTTCTGCCCTGATGATGGACACTGCAATGCTGTCCGAAACGTTGGCTAAAGAATGAGTTAGCTCAAAACGGCATAACACCCCAAAAACAAATAACAAAAAAGATTTTACCTCTATTCCCATAATTACTTTTTAATTTTGATGAATACCTATTTATACCAATTTTATTTTCTAAATACTTAAGTTTTTTTTACCGAGTTGCATCTCTTTACCTAACCTTAGTAACACCATTAAATAAAATAAAAACACTTTGTTTACCTTTTATAGTAGAACTGCATATACTACATCTCATTTTCATAAATGACACAGAAATATTCCTGGTTTTAAATTAATAAAACAACATTTAGTATTCGATTAAAACTGATTTCTTTTATTGTTCCACAAAATGATACAATTAACGCAGTTTGCCAATAGTAACTGTCTTAATTAAAGCAGGAAACATCGAACGGAAGGCATGCTTTCAGTATTTATCGATTACTCCGACACACACTAGCTTAATTAACGATCCTCATTAATCACAGGCAAATAAAAATAATAATAATAATTGGATAATTTGTAGAGCGCCGTTTTTGTGAAAGATGGGCGCTAAATGGTTCTAATAATGGGTTCAAGGAAGCAGTTTCCGAAAGAAATCCGAAATAGTAGTACCTAAATATTTTAATATTGTTGAGCGAAGAAAATCCGAAATAGTAGTACCTAAATATTTTAATATTGTTGAGCGACGAACGAACTTTGAAACAGCCTGTAGGTAACATTCGATTCACGCGTGCCAAGTCCATGCGCGTTGACTACCATCGAGAACGATAAATGCGAAGCCTTTATTATATGCACTCACTTCTAATAATAATAACAAATTAAATAAAAACAAATCACTTTGTTTACACCACTTACACCGCTTTCTTAGTAATTTAAAAATCACCTCAAATAATAAAGTATTTTACCTTGAATTCACGGCAACAAGCTCGAAAAAAAACTGTCCCGACGAAAAGTGAATGCTACGCCCAGACACTTGCCACTTGACACTTGTGGCAACGCAAGCCTAGGTAAGCGTAGGCAAGCCAAACGTCGGCATCTACGCTCTTGGCGGACGTTGAGGCAACTACATCAGCTGTGACAGCTGTCATTTTTCCTATTTCTATTTAAAAGCTAAACGAAGAAATTGCCCAAAAAAAAGACAAATTAATTTTATTGATAATTTGAGAAGAAATTTGAAAATAATGTAAAAAGATTGCTGCCAAAACTATGGGAAAAAATAGTTGAAGATAATATTGTTAATTTTGAAATTTGAAATCGTCAGAAACAACTTAAAAATAAGTGCTCTCGCTAGCAGAAAAGTTGCTTGAAATGGCTGTAGCCGTGTTTAGTGATCAGATCTAAATAGCTAGGTACTTCCCTACCTTCCTCTTCCCCATTTACTTATCTTCCCCTCCTCCACTACCTCCAGCATCACAACATACCCCAATTGGGGATGCCATAGTCTCACTGGCTCCAGATGGCTTGGAGCTGTTGAGACTCTTGTGCGGTATTCACACACAAAAAGAGTGGTATAATGCATTCGTCCCGGATATACGAGAGACCCAGTTTCAACCGTTACTTTATTTATTTTTCTGTGACTTGTTCCTTTTCATATAAAAATTAACTAATTTACTTGAATTAATTTAATATGTTTTTAAATTAATAAATCCATACATAGGACCCTGCTTGATATAATTTAAAAAAAATGATTATAGTTTGTCCAGTTATTCATTTTTTCGATATTTACTATAAACAGCTCGGAGTTGTACTCTTCTCAGGGTTAATTGCCATATACAAGGCGCAAGTTACCAACGCTTGCCGGGCCTTGTGGACAGAATACCAACCGGACCCCGGCCTGATCGGCGGCAAGCTATCGCAAGCCTATTCAAGCCAAGCCAAACATGTTGGAGCTTGCGGACGCTTGCCAAGCCGAGACAAGTATGTGGGCGCCCCTTAAAACACTTTTTATGGTTCGTAGAAATATCACAATATCATAAATATCGAAATGTTACACTTAAAAAAAAATATAAAAAATTTGCAGTGAGATATGATAAGAATGTTCGTATATTTCGATAACAAAACCGAATTCCGAAACCGCAACTTTTCGTAGGGCAACATAATATATTTTTTAATGTAGAAACAGACTTCAAAATGTCCAAAACCCAATACAATGCTTTATTATATTATAACTAGGAAGAAAATGTTTTTTTTTTCATGTTTTTCATCGATCAATATTTTGATAACTCCATGCCACACCAATTTAATTTGTACGGAAGGTGAAAAACAGTTTCTTAAGAAAACTTAAAAAAAATAACTGGCTATTCGGATCTTGTTACTAAATATAGCTAAAACTATTTAAAGCAACTTTTCAATTGTGAGCGGTGAGTTTTGAGAAGAGGTTTTACTCAGAATGCCTCTTTCACTATGCTATGCGCCGCAAGTGCACAACAGATTATTTAAATGAATTGATTATGAAATAAGACAAATGAATTGATTGTGAAATATGACAAATTAATTGAATAAAATTTACTCGCAACTCCGAATTGCTAGTTGAGAGCCTTACCCCTCGACCAAACCTTACCACAAACATTATTAATTTTCTCCATCAGGAGTGTTGAAAATTTTTAAGTGGTGCATATAAATCGAACTCCCATAGAATAGCACTATTATATATCCCTACGCGATAGTGTTAACCAATGAGAGCTAAAATGTATCACGCCACAAGACCTAAAGGGTTTCCGGCAAGGGATACACAAAACAAACAATTTAGTTTCTTGCTTGATATCGATAGTTAAATCAAATCTTGATGTTTTAGACTTCGGTAGGCAGGTACCTACCTAGGTCGCTACTTACTTGGACTTTATGATAATTTATGAAAAGATATGTAAAAAGTAGGTAGGAATGTAATTATGTTGCATTCTGTAAATTGATTCGAATTCGTAAGATCAAAGAAGATAGACCGCATACCTACCACAGTTCTTACAATACAATTAGGTTCGCTATTTCGCCTTTCGGAAAAATCTCTGGTGTATTTTGTTTATCTAGGTACTTACCAAATCAGAATCCAGTCGGTGTCCCGAAACGAACATTTACTTGTACTAGGTACTGTAGGTACGAGGAGAAGGGAATGGAGCGGTAAAGGTTCCTGACTAGGTATTTATATCTGGTCACCAAGCAAGACTAAAGTTATTATAATGAACACGATAAAGAAGTGGACGCTTTATATGGATTAGGCATACTGCACGTATTAATGGAAAAAAGAGTGTAAAGAGAATACAATCGAATCCTGACTGTTCAAACCTAGTTAATTACTGTGTAAACGTCTTAATTAAAACCTCTTCAAATCTAACAACTGAATAAATATTAACTATTTTATTCGATATTTAAATAAGTTAGATAAGTAATTAACTAATTGATATGTATTTATTTGTAAGAAACAAACAGCTTACAGTTTACATAATATATAATACAGAGATAAATACCTACAATACGACTGCAATCCACTTGTGTATTCACACAAGTGAATTGCAGTCAAGCCAAAAAAGTTTCTAATGCTAATATTGGTTTGGAGATGGAGTTTTATTATATCTTAAAATTAATGTTTGGTTAGAGAAAAAGGAGAGGAATATATGATAAGGATATAAGATGCTCCCGATACATTTCATACTTTCGTATTAATTTATCGTACGCGTTTCTTCTATTCGACATTTCTGAAGATTTTTTTTTTAAATGTCTATGCTGTGAATGTTTTTGTTATAATGCGTACATATTCCGGGAATTGGGATTTTTTTTCTAATGTTTGTTCTACATGTGGGCAAATGGAATAAATTGGATTGTCGGGTTGATCTTGATGGAATTGGAATTTTTATTAAATTGGTAAGTTCTGGCGAGTCTCGGCCATTGTTCAGAATTTTATAATACAAGATTTGATAAAAAATTAAACACTAGTAATTATTACGGTTTTGATAAGGATAACATTTTTCATTTTAAAACTGGTTTATTCCTGTTGATTTCCCTAAAATACAACAAATAGAAATGATGGTTCACAGAATGATAATACCGATAATCTTATATGGCCACTAACTAAAAATAATATTAAAAATGTATTTTAATTATCATTGGTTGTGACAACCCTTTCCTAAAAGCAATATATTTTTTCGATGTAATCCGATAGCTGTCTGGAATATATCCGGTCGAGAATATGTGGAAAGGGTTCAATCAAATTATGGAACAAACTGTTGGGTAGCTGTCTCTTTTCTGCGCGGTGGCAGGAGCACGTCAGTAATACGTGTTAACATGTTCACGTGTTCGCGGAGTGAATTCATAGTAAATCGTTTGAGACTTTGTTATGAATTAATTTTTACACTTCTTATTAACCACCTACCTATGAAGTTTTTCAATTAAATTAAAATTCATCTTGTAACCTACCAATATTTAGCCCAGTTACCTAGGTACCTAGTTACATAGCCCTATTACATAGTCGTATATATGTCATTAAGATAGTAGTTATAGGCCTTAGTCGTAAGTCACTAGATATAAGTCTTAGAGATAAGTCGGTAGTTCTAGTATTAACTATTTAAGAAATATATTTGTACAGCGCCCTTGAGGTGATTTCTCACGAAAACGGCGCTATATAAATTAGCCAAATATTATTATTATTATATCTATGAACAATAAGTTTTCTAAAAATGTAATCAATTTATTTACACAAAATTAATGAAATTAAAAGTTTTTCGATTTTAAAGAGGTCAAGTTCATGTTGGATTTACTTAATAATCCATTTGGAAAGTTTCACAAACTATGAATACAATTAAAAATGTGCGGAAGATATTATTTTTCTGAAAAAAAATGGGGTATGTTGTGAGGCTGTAGGTGGTGGGAAGAGGAAGGCGATGTGGAAGAGGAAGGTGGGAAAGTACCTGGCTATTCAGATTTGGTCACTAACACGGCTAAAGCCATTTCAAGCAACGATTCTATTCTGAATGGTGGTCTTTCACCAGGGCTATACTTAGAGTATCTTCAAGTCTGGAACGTGCCGCAAATATACTAAATGTTATTTTAAATCAATGATTTGTGAAATAACACAAATTAGTGAAATAAAATTTACTTGCGCACACCGGGATTTGAACCCGCGACCTCCGGATATCTAGTCAAAAGCGATACCTCTAGACCACGGAGACGTCATCTTGTGCGGTATTGGCGTAAAAAAACTGTTGGATAATAATAATACTAATGATGGTTTGTATAGCGCCGTTTTTGTGAAAAATCATAATCACCTTAAGGGCTCTGTACAAATTTATAATATGTTATTTAATATATCACTAATGTATTTCTATAATCTATCTTACTACTAACTACAGATTAAGCAAACCATTATAGCAACTTATGGCTAGCAGATTGCATCCACCGGTTGATCGATCACTAATACAAGACAATATGTATGTAGAATTCATTTGACCAACGAACGTGATATTGCGTTAAAATGTACAATAATTATGTATTTATTTACATTCTATACAGGCAGATAATAAACAGGACCATACTAATCTGGAAGGTCGGTTGAGAATGACGCTATTGTGTTTTAGTAAAATTTAGATATAGTTTGCACGCAGAGGACATAATTATAATAATAAATGGATTTATAATTTGTGCGGCACAATTTTGACAATATTCTCGTCACATAATTATTATTAGAAATAGGTATCTATCATTATTATTTACACATCTACATTAAGCTCGTGCCTAACAAAATTTTTTAATTAATAAAATTTGGAACCTAACAATTTTTTTTTAAATAAAATTATTGTACAATGACTGCCATATAAATTATTCCTTTTACACTTTCCCCGCCTTCCCCGCTCCCGCCTTCCATGTATGCCTCTAAACATTATGCAATACACACACTGTTGTAAAATGCTTATACAAACGCTAGATCTCACCATGAAATATAGAAACTTTTGTGTTCTTTCCCATAAACCCCCGTTCCCGCTCCGTTCCCCTTCCGCGTCACTCCTTTTCGCGTTACCCTTCCACCTTCCCCGCTTTCCCCCCTCCCCATAATTCGTACCCTACCCCACTCCGATATTCCCCTCCTTCTCTCGCCTTCCTTACCCTGATTCTAAACTATATGAAATACACACATCTGTTGAAACGAATCGCGCGCCTCTAGTTGCAAAATGGTCATACAAATTTTAAAATGCCAGAGCCCACCATTAGACATGGAAACCTCGTGTCCTTTTCCCATACTTCCCCATGACACGGAATGAACACATATGAACGCATTAAGTCATCAACAATTCAGGCTCAAATCAAATTTACTTGCGCACGCCGGAATTCGAATCCGCGACCTCAAAATGCGTAGCCAAGGAGCGTAATCTCAACCTCAAACACTATACTATTAACAACTATTTTTTAGTTTTTAAAATATTGCATTATTCACGTAACATGGCGATACTGAAAGTACCTATCTACCATTCTTGAACTTGCCGCAAATATACCACATAGGTACGAACGAATTATTTAAAACTAATAAGTATTGTGAAATTATACAAATTTATCAAATAAAATTTACTTGCGCACGCCGTAATTTGAACCCGCGACCTCCGAATTCGTAGCCAAGGATCGTAATCTCAATCTCAACGGCGAAACAATGAACAACTATTTTGTAGTTATTTAAAATATTGCATTATTCACGTAACATGGCGATACTGAAAGTACCTATCTACCATTCTTGAACTTGCCGCAAATATACCATAAAGGTACTAACGTATTATTTAAACAAATAAATATTGTGAAATTATACAAATTTATCAGATAAAATTTACTTGCGCACGCCGTTATTTGAACCCGCGACCTCCGAATTCGTAGCCAAGGATCGTAATCTCAATCTCAACGGCGAAACAATGAACAACTATTTTGTAGTTATTTAAAATATTGCATTATTCACGTAACATGGCGATACTGAAAGTACCTATCTACCATTCTTGAACTTGCCGCAAATATACCATATAGTTACTAACGTATTATTTAAACAAATAAATATTGTGAAATTATACAAATTTATCAAATAAAATTTACTTGCGCACGCCGTAATTTGAACCCGCGACCTCCGAATTCGTAGCCAAGGATCGTAATCTCAATCTCAACGGCGACACAATGAACAACTATTTTGTATTTATTTAAAATATTGCATTATTCACGTAACATGGCGATACTGAAAGTACCTATCTACCATTCTTGAACTTGCCGCAAAAATATCATTTAGGTACCAACGTATTATTTAAACAAAATAAATATTGTGAAATTATAGAAATTTATCAAATAAAATTTACTTCCGCACGCCCTAATTTGAACCCGCGACCTCCAAATTCGTAGTCAAGGATCGTAATTTCACTCTCAACGGCGACACAATGAACAACTATTTTGTAGTTATTTAAAATATTGCATCATTCACGTAACATGGCGATACTGAAAGTACCTATCTACCATTCTTGAACTTGCCGCAAATATACCATATAGGTACGAACGAATTATTTAAAACTAATAAATATTGTGAAATTATAGAAATTTATCAAATAAAATTTACTTGCGCACGCCCTAATTTGAACCCGCGACCTCCAAATTCGTAGTCAAGGATCGTAATCTCAATCTCAACGGCGAAAAAATTAACAACTATTTTGTAGTTATTTTAAATATTGCATTTTTCACGTAACATGGCGATACTGAAAGTACCCATCTACCATTCTTGAACTTGCCGCAAATATACCGTATAGGTACTAACGTATTATTTAAAACTAATAAATATTGTGAAATTATAGAAATTTATCAAATAAAATTTACTTGCTCACGCCCTAATTTGAACCCGCGACCTCCAAATTCGTAGTCAAGGATCGTAATTTCAATCTCAACGGCGACACAATGAACAACTATTTTGTAGTTATTTAAAATATTGCATCATTCACGTAACATGGCGATACTGAAAGTACCTATCTACCATTCTTGAACTTGCCGCAAATATACCATATAGGTACGAACGAATTATTTAAAACTAATAAATATTGTGAAATTATAGAAATTTATCAAATAAAATTTACTTGCGCACGCCCTAATTTGAACCCGCGACCTCCAAATTCGTTGTCAAGGATCGTAATCTCAATCTCAACGGCGAAAAAATTAACAACTCTTTTGTAGTTATTTAAAATATTGCATTTTTCACGTAACATGGCGATACTGACAGTACCTATCTACCATTCTTGAACTTGCCAAAAATATACCATATAGGTACTAACGTATTATTTAAACAAACAAATATTGTGAAATTATGCAAATTGCACGGCGTAATTTGAACCCGCGATTTCTGAATTCTTTTTTTATAGTTATATTATTATTGCATTATTCACGTAACATGAGAGTATGAAGTATGTACCTCTCATTATTATTTTACGTACATTTATACTTTTGAATAGGTAACTAGAAAAAAAACATAAAAATAAAAAGTATAAATTTTAGTACGGGTGGTGAAGCCCACATTGTCAAAGTATGAAAATAAATTTATTTTGAAAATACATGTATCTGTAATATGATTAAAAATTATTGAAGTATTTTTTTAATGTTTGCACAAACGTAATATGTGTAATTATTTGTATTAGATTATTTTAAAATCAGTTTTTAATACGCCATCATAATATTATGTACGAGCATATATTATAAGCATGTTAATTTTATTAGTATCTATTGAGAAAAAATAATACCAACAATTAAATATAAAAAAAATATTTGCGGACACCGGGTTTAAAAATGCGACATTCTCCGACAAAAGCAAGCGAAAAAGAATACAAAGGTACAGGTAAATAGGTACCGAGCCTTTGCTAATTCGAAAATTCACAATAGAAAATTTCAAAAATCTGAGAACGATACGATAGTGGCATCTATGGATATTTTAGTAATGTATGGCTCAAAGCATGCCTTCTGCATAATTTTAAAATTGGCTTCAATCTATGCGTTGCGTATATAATGCAAAGTGTTAGTTTGGGGACAGATACTTTGGGCCTGTCCCCAAACTATACAAATGTCCCCGAAGTATGGGCGCGCTCGAAAAACTGTCCTCATTCTATGCTTATATATATATATATATATATATATATATATATATATATATATATATATATATATATAAGGAACATATATTTATATAAAAAACAGTAACAAACAGCTTTGGCACATATCATCAAAGTCACGTAAAAGATAATCATGCGTAATTTTGACTCACGCGTTCGTTATACTTCAAAATCGGTGACACTTACCTTATCGACACGTACACTACATGGCAGCTCTCAGCGACAAATGAGATGTCCTAAACGCAAAGCTGTGGATTCGCGCTATTTAGAAAGAGAGAGCAATATTTTGCAAACGCATGGGTAAATTTTACGCAGACTATCTTTCTAGGGTTAAAAGAGTAAGCCAGGACAGCTGGAGACAGCAGTAAAATCGGTAAATGAAAGCGTTCTTACAAGCCCTGTATGACGCAGATGTTCTTTAAGAAGCCGAAGGTCCCGCGGTTGACCCCGCGGCCCATGCAGTGGTGCGCGTGGCGGCAGTGGCCCCGGGCCCCCGGAGCCCCGCATTCCTGGTGGGGTAAGTCCTCCTGAAACAAACATTACAGGAGAGTAATTTTCCTCAGGGCTGTGTCATCTTTGGGGATGCTGTGTGGAGGGTCTTTTTGAAGAGATGAAGGAGTGAACAAGAGATATTGTATGAAGGTGGAAACACAGAGGTCGGTAAATCGTTCAACAGCCGAGCTGTTTAATTCAAGAATAAGTCGTAGAAACGATCCTTTCCGGTGTGATAAATAATGTCAACCGTCTAAAAATGTTGGGTGCGTGTTTGGCGTGTTTGCGACTATACATCGGTGCTAAAGGGATCAATGACGATAGTTCCTCGAAGCATCTTCCATTGAAATAACGGTGGAACAAGGACAGCGTTCACACCCGACGCCTGTGCTCTAAAGATTGTAAGATAGGGGCACTATTTTGTAAGTATTTGAGGTTTTTAAGTATTTGGGGCTCCAGACCAGTGGTGGCTGCCAAATTCAACAGTAATGAATGTAATGGATTCGGACAGCGTTGCAGTGTTCATCATCAGTGCAGTTGTGTAATCGAAGATTGTTTTTTTTCTTAATTGTTTTATTTTCCATGAAGTGGTGAATCATTTAAAATTTACTGAATTTAAAGTTGATGTTCTTTATACAAGTAGAACGGCTTCATATTATAATGACAAAAATAGAATTCTTCCTTTAGGTTAGATCTCACTCACCTGTAAGAGTCCTACCAGTCGCTTGGTTCTGGCCAGTGGCTCGTCTAATTCTTCCCCGGATCCCGGGCTGTGTCCTGAAATTTAATAATATCTACCTGTGAAATAAAAACAAAAACTTTGTATTCCATAACTACCCAGTACCCCGTGATGGATGGGATGCCATAGTACCGAGTGTTCACGACAAAAAACTAGGCTATGATATGTATTATATAGTTGTGAATATACCTAATGAATTTATTGTTTTGGTGTTTAATTCGTAGAACTCCATTTAATTTTTTTAAATAAATTTAAGATAAATCAAATTTAATAATGTTATAATAATTATTAAGTTCTGCAAGTATTTCTGTTATTTTTACAGTTTTTTAATGTGTCAGCTGTTTCGGCTTTTGAGGCCATTATCAAACTCTCAGTTTCATAATTAGTTCCATCTGGGGGTAATGGGATATGATGACACCCGAAGTGTGTTGCTTTGGTGTCAAGAAGCGACCAATTTGACAAAAAAAAGATAAGTACAATATTTTTTAACATAATTTTGATTTTTAAGCAGGCTATTGCGCCGCGGCCCTTACATTGATCTTAGGTCCGAAACAGGGCCGCGGACCATGGGTTGGGGACCACAGAATGAAGAACTCAAAAATAGTCTATAGATTATTTTGATATTCTTTAAAAATGCTTTTTTTCGGCAACTTAAGGGTTAAAAAATACATTTGGAGCCGGGTGTTCGCTTTGACGGATTTTAGCCATCTAGCGACCTTATGATCAAATATGACCAAAAAATTTTCAAACTTCAGGCTCAATTTACTCGAAAACGAAAGCTCAATCAAAAAAGTTACAAAAAATCGATTCCAAATAATATGAAGTAGGTATTTTGCGTGATAAGTAAATCACAGTCTTCCTTGAGACTCGAGGAAGACACCGTGTTTATACTTACCACGCCAGTATCCTAGATGCACCA
Source organism: Hesperophylax consimilis (assembly GCF_061612785.1). Classification (NCBI taxonomy): domain Eukaryota; kingdom Metazoa; phylum Arthropoda; class Insecta; order Trichoptera; family Limnephilidae; genus Hesperophylax; species Hesperophylax consimilis. The sequence goes on from NC_142850.1 coordinate 21,234,152, forward strand.
TTTTCCCGCTTGTACTATTAGTTTTCGAACATGTAATTTTCACTACCTACCAAGTCTCTATCCAACAGAGTTAAAAATTGTATTAAAAATATAATCGAGGCATAATTATTAATTTTAAAAAATTGCCATACGCATGCCCAATAAATTTATATCCTTATTTCTTACCTTGGCTTTCAATGTCTCGTATTGTTTTTGAAAATCCCACCCCAAACGTCAGAATAAAAATAAAGACACAAAATTTGCCCAAAATCATATTGACTTATGTTAGTGGGGAATTATTTCTATATCACTTGTCAACTGTATAACTAAATAATATAACAGCACAATGGTTCATGTATATTTTTTAAACATTTTATAACACAAAAATTGAAAACTGTTCAATTTTTATGGCACCAAATTGCTGTGTGTTTGTTAACTTGTACGTGTCTGAACGTTAATAAGCAATTATATGCGTTTAGCGCTGAGCTGATGAGATATTTTAACGTCCTTGATGACTGCAATCTAATTGTTGTTGTTGTTTATTGTTATTGGTCGGGAAATGAGATGATTTGATGGTGAAATTAATTAGAGCGCGAATATCTTCTGGAAATAACGCCCCGATAAGGCAGACAGGGGCGGTGTGAGGGAGGGCGATTAAGGCGGAATTTGAGCACATTTTAAATGACACTACCTACCAGGTTTATGGAAATATAATTTTTTCTACTAACAAAACATGTTTTGTAAGGTTTCTACCTTTTTACGGTTTTTCTAAGCCTCCACGTGCCCCGCCTTCCAAAATATAATTGTCATTTTGATGGTTACGTTTCTTTGGACAAATTGTATGATATTCTTAATTTGAAATTTAAAAAAAATGTTACACAAAATATTATACGGTTTATAATGGGGTATTTTCACAATTTTTTTTATTTATTTCTAACAAAACACATTTGGCATAATACATATATTTCGACAATAGATAGGTAGTCCCGCGAAGCTGCCACATGGGTGCTTGTCTAAAATAAATAAATAAAAATTAATTAAATTAACTACGAATACCGTTAAAAGTGTGTGGAATGTATGAGGCCTACGAAAACTGCTTTAAAGTTCAAAATCTCCTACTTACCAACCCATTTTCGGTTATGATTTTATTGTATAATGTGGCAAATTAAGTTATGTATAAAATGATCTGGAAAAAAATTAATATTTATGCCTGAACATCCACAAAATAAAATAAAAGGCACTTTTTGGCCACGTTTTTTTCTTGCATAAATCAAAACAGGCGGATGGTGTTAAGCGGGAATTTCAACCTTATCGCCATCTACGTAAGGGGTGTTATGGATAGCGGCTCGATTTAAAATATTACACTACGTAGTGCATCGCCTTAAAGTTTATTTTACTGCTTATGATTATCGTAATAAGAAAATGTAATTTTAATATTTTTATTCGAAATTATTGATTTATAAAACGATCTAAAACCGCAAATTTTCAAACGGTTCTAACTGGCTACAACGTCACTATGACGTAGAAACCGCCAATGTCTGGTAAGACGGCTGTCACCAACGTCGCCCCGCGTGAAGTCACGCCGCACAGTGGGCTGAAAATCGCCTTTCATAGACATAGAGACTTGAATTTTCAATGGTATTTTTTTTGGCTAGAAATGGATTCTGCTGATCATTACTATGCTATAAAACTTCGTACGAAGCAATTGCATGTATAAATGAAGGAGTTATTATTTTTTTAAGAAAAATTTGTATGGCACTGACATTAGAAATGAGTCTATCTCTGGATTCATAAGGTTGGCCATTCTATTTATACACACAGATATACTACTATTTATTTATATTTTTTGACACACTTCGTATTGTGGCGCAACTTGCGATTTTTTTTTTAAATCCTCAAAGTTGAAAAAAACACTTTTTAATGTTGATGATTCATTTTAATGCTTAAATGCTTTTAGGCTTGCAGTGTAAATAAAATATTGTAAACTAGACAAAGCATACTCATATGTAAAGCATTTAACATTAAAATGAATCATCAACACAAAAAAGTTTTTTTTTCAACATTGAGGATTTAAAAAAAAAATCACAAGTTGCGCCACAATACGAAGTATGTCAAAAAAATACAACCTCAAAAAAAATGATAACTCCTTCATTTGTACATGCAATTGCTTCGTAAGAAATTTTATAGCATAGTAGTGATCAGCAGAATCCATTTCTAGCCAAAAAAAAATACCCTTGAAAATTCAAGTCTTTATGTCTATGAAAGGCGATTTTCAGCCCACTGTGCGCCGGCGAATTCACGAATAAAACGAACATGTCGTTTTGGCGCAAATCAAAAAAGGCACATTTTAAATCGTTGTATGAACTTTATCGTCAACAAAAAAAAACAATAATGGAGGTAACTTTTTTGAAAATTATGAAAAACAAAAAAGAGTGAAAATACCCTATTGTGCAGGTGGATATAAGTGCATACTTATGAATACTACTTGTGAATATTATGATTTCAGAGGAAATTTAGTTTTTTATTTATTAAATAAGAGAAAATTAGAAACATTATTTTTGGACGAGAGGTCAACTTTTCACAGAACTTCTATAGTTGAACAGCTACCAAACGCACTCTCAAAGTTTCGCACTGGAGTTTACTGTTTATCTAACTTTGTAAAACCAAATATGAAGTCACTCGACTGTTGTATTTAATTTTTGAATTCTTATTATTTATTCGATATTTCTAATTTTCGAAATTCCAATTTTCGGAAAAACATTATGGAGGGTTATTTCACAGAATTTGAACAGTTTAACAAAATTCAAAGTTGATTTTCAAATTTTGTGAATGTTCTATTCAAGTTCAGTTATTATTTAAGTTTTGTGAAGCAACTGACCAGTAATGATATTACAATAGAACTTAAATAGAACCCCCACAGAACTTGTAAATCAACTTTGAAATTTGATGAATTGATAAAATTTCGCAGTTAATTTTTTAGGACTGTGAAAGTTTCTAGACAAAGTTAACACAGAAAATAAAAAAGGATAGCGGTCTCAACTGTAAGAAAAGAATTGTTGCTAGGTAATATTGTCAGAACATGAAATAATATGAGATCAACAAATGTGTACCTGAAAATCAATTGGTACCTAACAACCATTTCCACTTTTTTCAACTTTGAATGCAAATTTGTTCGCTATGATAATTTCAATGCGAAAAATTTGATTAAATTTAAATTTTATTAAATTGTTCATTCAAAAGGTATTGCTTGTTAAAATCAGCTTTAATTTCGAAACATGCTAAAGATATTTAAGCCTTTAAATAGTTCTCACTTTTGCCCATTATGTCTGTGCTTTTGCCGAATACCTCTACTTTTTCCGCTATGATCTTTTTTGTTCACAATTTGGTTTTGTTGCATTACGTATTTGAAATAGGGAATTCTCGTGCATTTTGTAAATAATTTATTTCAAAAAAGATAATTATTTTATTATGTGCCTCTTTTTTTTCTTTTTTTTTAAATGCATTTTCATTTTTTTGTAGTTGTTTTAAAAATTGCGTGCTATTTCGGCTCTGAAAACGGTCATGCGCCATCTTGACCGCTACGTCACAAGTGCTACGTCACACCTTTGCCGCCGCCGCCGCCATCGGTTTGCAGGATCTACTCAGGCCGGTCAACAGTGACGTCATCGTTCGCCCTTGAACGCTTGATCAATCACCGGGCGTTCTTAGCTGCATTGAAATATTTCGTTCGCGCCTGTTTTTAAAGTCATTATAACTTTAATAAATGATTTTTGAAAATTATAAAAACTATGTATTCTTGTGTCTGAAGTGTTTCTACATATGAATAATTTATAATAAGTGATTTTTTGGTGTGAAGAGAATTCCCTATTATGCTATTTGTAAGTGGCGGCTCGTGACTTTCATCATAAGTCACTAGTTTGAAGCCAACAGTTATAAGTTTTAAACATAAGCCTAAGATTTAAGTCACTAGTTATAGTTAGAAATCTAAGTTGTAAGCCAAATATATTGTATGTTTATTTGTACACCCTGAGGTGATTTTTCACAAAAACGGCACAAATCAGCCAAGTATTATTATTAGGTATTTGGAGTTAGCCACCTTTCGATATTCAGGTAATCAAATATAACGTATGATAATTAGTTCCCAATATACCTTATATCGTAGGTAATAGGTATTAAAATCGCTTGACAAACGGAGTCTAGAAACGTTTTATTTCAAGAAAAAAACTGGTTGTTAATTATTTTGTAAATAATTTTATAAGAAAGCAAAAAAGTTAATCAAGTAAAATTGTCACAGATAATCTTAGCTATAATACTGTATTTTTTTAAAGTTGTTTCCTTTACGCGTTCATACATGTCTATTGAAAAAAACTTTGTTTTAGTAGTTTGCATTTATATATTTTTTTGAGTTATTTAATTTTTTATATGTATTCTACTCAAGCGAAGCAATAGGAAAACTTTCAATTTATCTAAAGCATTATTTTTTGTATTCATAATGTACACCAATTCGTTGTAAAGATAAATCAAAATATTGATTTTTGACATTAAGCTTCGCCTTAAAGACGTTGTCCCAGTAAGTCAGAGATCCTGAGTTCGATTCCCAGTTGAGACCGTTATATTTTTATTTCACGCGTCTTGTTCTGTTTCATGTTTCGTTTAGATTTGTTAGTTTTATGTTCTTCTTCAATTACACATTTATTTGTTATGCATATAATATAAAATCTTTCTCGAACAACTGCACCGGTTTGCAATCTGACACAGTGTACGTACAGTAACATGATCAGCATAATATCTCTACGGCTCTCTATACTTGATCGAGTTGATTCATATCCTATAATATTTGTATGATTGAGTTACCTAACACCTTACAATGTGTGGGCAAGAGCAGGCGGTCCTCCGAGCCAATAGCTTCACACAATTTGGTCATTATATCAACTAATCAACTAACTAAACATAATAGTAAATTATTGCGTTCACTTCCTCTCTGTGGCGAGAAATGATCTCGCGAAGATCTGTTTAGTTTGTAGGTCAGTGAATTAAGATAATTCGTGATAATACAGTTGGTGTCAGATAACATGTCAGCGGGTTACCTATTTATACTGAGAATTTATTATTTTGTATTTGTGTATTTAGGTCACTGAATTAATGTCTACTGTTAAAAAAACATTCCGCATTATTCTCTTTTTCATTTTTTTTTCTTATCACTAAATTCAAATGTGACAATGTGACCAATATGACATGTGCTCTTCTAGACAGGCTTACCTGTTCATTCTGCATTATTCTATCTTTTACACTAAATTCAAATGTGACAATGTGACAATGTGACCAATATGACATGCACTCTTCTAGACAGGCCTATCTATCTATAAGAGTACATCGTCGCATTAATTCGTAGACTGCGTAACTCCAAATTTTTCGAAAATACGTTTTTAATGCCATCTGGTGTTAAAATTAGACCCGCATCGACTAGTAAAACTCGAAAATTTAAAAAAAATTAACCTTTTAGATAAACACAAATTAGAAAACTGCGTAAAATTATGGTGCCATTTTTACTCGCGAATACTTCGTAACTCCCAGGGGGGTATAACTCCGAGAAAAAGGTGGGTCAGAAAAAAAAGACACGGTAATCTCTATGGGTGACTTGTGACGTATATTTTCCACATTCCAAAACGAACTTCATGCATGTTTATAGGCCGCTGTCACGAACTTCATGCATGTTTATAGGCCGCTGTCATTGGCCGATTTTAGGCTAGCCAATGGGTTGGCTCCGAATGAGAATTATATTGTCTATGGTTACGCCTTTTTTATAGTTTCTATCCTAGTCGATGGTGAGTATGTGTAGTAGTGACGTATATTTTTCAGTTACAGACTTTTATCTATGGCAAACATTAGGACCCATGGGCTCAGTACTAAAAACCCGAAGATATTGATCTAGTGAGTGGTTCATTTATGGTAACTCCTTAATTCAGTATTGGTCGGTGAGCCGTGCACGCTTGTTGTGTTTTTGACTGAGGAAATTTATTTACGGTGTAATAGTTTTACCGTGAAATTAACTGAGATAAGTTGATTAATCAATTTTGAACATTTTATAACCTTAATTTTAATTGTGAAGTCACGAATAGTGTTTTGTATCTGGTATCTATTGTGCAATTACGAGTTTCGGGGAATATTTTCTCCATGTCTCGTGAACTGAGGGTGTAAAGTACCTGGGGGATGGTTTTTTTCTACCCGATGAGTGGGCTGCCTATAGCAACTTATAGGACTGAAATACTATATTTTTTTGTATTTTTTATTTTTTTTTTTTGACTGTAGGTATTTTTTAAATTTTATTTATATATATTTTTTTTTTTTGTAAAAGATTTTTTATTTTGATTTTTATATATTGTTTTAAATAAATGTGTTTGTAAAATTTATACTATATTTTTTTGTATATCTGGTTGCAATTTAATTTTTTTTATTTAAGTCCACTCATCAAGGGGGGAAGGTTATAGAGACTGGGAATGGATAGGTGGGTTTGTCGTCGGGACTTGAGCGCCCGAGACATGCTATGCTTGGATTTGAGTGCATAGGAAGTTTCGTATAGAATCTTTTGGCTAATTCTACCACATGTGTTTTAAATGGGGGGATTTTCGTGCCTGAATTAATAATGCTATTTCGGACAAACCAAGGGCTTTTGGTATATCTTCTAAGTGTGACATTCTGGAATGTGGCGAGACTTTTTGTGTTACCTGTGCCCCAAATGGGTGAGGCGTATGACATGATGGGGCGTATTTGTGTTTTGTAGATGAGTAGTTTGTTTTGTATGGAAGTTTTTGAGTTTGAGTGTAGCAACGGGTAAAGGGCGTTGGATGTGTTTTTAGCTTTTTGTAGAGTGTTTTTTATGTGTTTTGTCCATGTGAGTCGTCTGTCAAGTGTAACTCCAAGATATTTGGCCGATTTTTGCCACGGTATAGATTGGCCGTACATCGTTATTTCCTCTCGCGGGGCGCGGCTGCCCTTTCTACGAGAGAAAAAGACGGCCACGCTCTTTGAGGGATCCACGTCTATACGCCATTTATCGTACCAATCTTGGAGTAAGTCAATGTTTTTTTGTAGTCGGTATGTAATCATCCTGGGTGAACAGTATCTAACCATAACTGTGGTGTCATCTGCGTACAAAGCTTTGTGAGAATTTGAGTTTTCAGAGAGGGGGATGTCGTGAGTGTAGACATTGAAGAGGATTGGAGAAAGCAGAGAGCCCTGCGGGACCCCTGCTGTCATGAAACGTTTTTTTGAAAGAGCGCCACCGTATTTTACTTGAAAAGTACGATGGCGTAGAAATGATTTGAAGGCACCGAGTAGTTGGGGATCGATGCCTGTTTCGTGGAGTTTGAGAAGCAGGCCGTTTATCCATACTTTATCGAAAGCTTTGGCTATGTCCAGGAAAATGGCGCCAGTTGATCGCTTGGTATTGAAGCCTCCGATAATGATTTCGGAGACTCTGAGGAGTTGATGGAAGGTGGAGTGATTTGATCTAAAACCGTGTTGCTCTTCAGGTAATGTTGAAACCTCGTCAATGTGCTTGAGGAGCCGTGTCAAAAGGATCTGTTCGTAGATTTTACCAATATTTGATAGAAGGCTGATTGGACGGTGATTTTCGCAGAAGAGGGGGTCTTTTCCCGGTTTTGGGATGAGAATGACGTGCGCATGTTTCCAGCTTTTCGGGAAATAGCGCAGTCTGAGGGCTGTGTTGATGAGATTTACTATCGCTAGTATTCCTTTTTGGGGGAGGGCTTTAAGAGCGAAGTTTGTGACGCCGTCGGGGCCGGGGGCTTTTTTATTTTTCCGGCTTTTTATAGCGCGGATAACCTCGGCTGGGGTAGTAAAATGTATGTTTGTATTGGGGAGATTATTTAAAACATTATTGATTTTGCGGTTGACATTTGCAATGAGATCTAGATCGGCGTGTTTGAAGCTGGGGCTGAATTGATTTTCAAGACTGTCAGCGAACGCCTCTGATTTGTCCTGATCGTCGAAGACGAGACCGTTTTCGGCGTGAATGGGGTGGTTAGGGGTGGGGGTGGCTTTGAGAGTTTTGGATAATTTCCACAGAGAGCCGTCCTGTGGATTTATCTCTTGAATTTTCAAATTCCAGGTGAAATTGATGAGGGCTTGGATTCGGTTTATAGAAGTTTTCAAGGTGGGATTTTGGTATTTTTGCCAGTGGCGGCGTAAGATATTTTTTGTTTTAATTAGGTCTTTTACTGAATTTGGGAGGTTTTCCTTGAAATTTATTTTGGGGGGTGGGGGGAGAGGTTTTGAGGCCTCGTCAATTGCGGACATTATTGTCTTCGCGAATTCGTCAACTGCTGTATCTAAATCTGAGGGATTTTTAATGTGGGGATTTATGGATATTTTTTCCCCGACTCTGTGCGAAAAATATGTCCAATCAGTTTTTTTGTTAATTTTTGCAGGGGGGGGGTAAGAGAATTCGTTGAGAGTTATCAACACGGGGTTATGGTCGGAGGAAAGGTCGCAGATGGTTTCGATACTGTATGCCCAGGACGATTTGTGAAAAAGTGCAATGTCGAGTACGTCAGGTCTGTGTCCGATGCTAGAGAAAAATGTTGGCTCTATGGGTCCTGCAATGTTTATGTCGGGGTGAGAGTTGGCAAAGTCATGTAGGATACGTCCGTTTTTGTTGGTGAGCCTACTATTCCAAGCGGGGTGTTTTGAGTTAAAATCCCCCGCTAGAATAGTAGGCGTTTGTCCATCGAGAAGTAATTCAAGATCCGACTTTTGTAAAGTCTGAACAGGTGGGTTGTAAATTGAATTAATTCTCAATGGACCTGAATGTTTTGTGAATACAGTGATGGAGGTACTTTCAATGGTAGTCAGGGGGGGGGTGATGTTGTGTTTGTGGGCGATTTTAGTTTTCACGAAGACGGCTGTGCCACCGCCCCGCGAGTGTAATCGGTCGTTTCGGTACAGTGTGTAGTTAGCGATTTTTGGTGTGTGTGAGGGATTTAGGTGTGTTTCATTTATGAGTATTATGTCTAAATTATGTGTGTTGGTGAAAATTCGTAATTCGTGCATGTTTTTGTCAAGACCATTGGCATTCCAGAATGCCAAACGTAGCGCGGAGGGCTTGGTAGAATTAGCCATTTAATTAGTAAAGAGGGCAATGATTTGAGGGGCTGCTACAAAGAGAATCGAGAGGTAGTCTGCCGGCGAGGTGGCAGATTGGAATTTAGGGAGTAGATCAGCGATGAGTTCGCCGATCTTTGAAAAGAAGTTATTTTTAAATATGTCTGAGAAACTAAAGGGGGTAGCTGATGGCTGGGGGTGGTGGTGGGGGGGGGGGGGATTTGGTGGGGGGGTTTAATGCCTGAGCATAGGAGGTGGATGGTTGGATTGGGCGGGAGGTGAAAGTGATTTGGGGAGGTACCTCAGTTCGACGGGGCGTGGATGTGGAGGGTGCAGGGCGTTTCGGGCAGTCTTTGAAGTTGGCCGGGTGGGGGCCGGTGCAGTTGGCGCAGGTAGCCGGGCCGTCCTCTCTCTGCTTCAGACAGGTGGCGGTAAAATGGGGCCCCGCGCATTTGACGCAGCGGGGGGGGAGATGGCAGCCTTTGGCGGAGTGGCCGAAGAGTTGGCAGCGATGGCATTGTGTAGGGGCTGCTTTATGGTCGAGGAATTCGCATTTAATTCGTAGGTGGAAGATGTGAGTGAGGTTAAATATGTTTTTGCCTTCTTCGCCGTGAGTCAGCTGCACGAGGACCATCGGGACGTTGGTTCGGTCGGGTCCCGACCTCATCCTGGAGACGGTGATGGCCGGGAGACCAAGGTCCTGGAGTTCGAGGAGAATCTCCTCCTCTGATATCTGGGTAGGGATTCCCCTCAGAACTGCCTTAGTAGTCTTGTCCTCGTGCAGCTCGAAGGTGTGGAAGTCGGTTTTCGATTCGTCAAGAATTTTTGTGGTTAATCTGAAGCTGGAGGAGTCGGCGGTGTGGACCACCACACCCGTCGGGATGGCTTTGGCGTGAGAGATGCGCACACCGGCGTTCTCCAGCTTCTTTCTGATGGTATTCCAGTAAGAGTCGGATTTTATGATGATGGGCGGGATTTTGATGGGACGTCGGGCGGGAGTCGGGGTGCTGGTGGTGTTTGTATGGTCTATGGTATCTGCTCCGTCAGTGGTGATTGTGTCCGATATTGTTTCGTTAGAGGAGGGCGGGGCCAGGGTTTGGAAGCGGTTGGTGGTAGCGAGGGTCTGAGGAGGCGTGGGCGGTTTTTGCTTGATCGGGTTATTCGGGGTGGTCCAGAGAGGCGGGAAGTCCTTGGTTGGTGATGGAGGAAGTGCAGTGAGGCTTGCCAGGCTGTGGTCGGCGGAGGTGGAGGCGGTGGAGGTGGAGGCGGAGGTAGTGGGCGGTTGGGTGGCGATGGGCGGGGTTTTACGTGCGGTGCCTGAGAGGTAGGTGGTGGCCGAGGGGTTTACCCCATCCGGGTAGAAGGTCACCTTTCGTTGGGGGGTTTTGGTGACCGTTCTTTTCATATTGTTGATAAATGTCTGGAGAGCCTCAATTGGAGGATCCAGCTTCTCCAGTTCAAGGAGGTATGTTTCCATGTCAGTGGGTGGAGATGCAGGTCAGGTAGGGCGGGGCACGGGTAGGTCGTAGGGCAGAGTAGGATGGATAACGAGGTCAAGGAGCGCAGGTGGTCAGTGGTGAGTGATGCCAGGGTGGGTGGACTGTACAGTATATTTGGAGGACTGTATTGGCTCGCAGAGCGAGTCGGTGGGCTCGGAGAGCGCAAGAGAGACAATTTGCGGTGGGAAGATGAATCTTCCAAGCAATCTCCTTTTTGTGTGTTTTGTATCTGTAGTCTAAACTGACGTCTTCTGCACCGTGTGACGCTCTGCCGTAGCTCTCTTGTTTTATGTGCCTCTGCGGTTTCGTAAATACCTAATAGGTCCTTGTTCTGTGATTATCTCTTCTTCAAGGTCACCATCTCTTTGCAAGTGGATCTCCTCCTGATGCATATCCGGATCCGGTTCTTCACTGTCCTCTTCAAACAAACCCAAAATATTTACGGTGGAACGTGCGGCAATTCCATCTCGTCTCTCCTCAGACATAGTCCGTTCTCTGTCAGGCATCTTCCGCGGGTCAAGCACATGTCTTGGTATGCCATCTACTTCGATGTTGTTGACTGAAGTAAGTCCTGTCACCCTTCCATGCACGATGTGCATCTCCCATCTACTGGTTTAACCGCAAGAAGATCGCCCACTTAGAGCTCAGTCAATACTTCCTCTTCTATATTCACTTGCGCAGAAGGGTGTCTCCACGAGTGTGAAGTGTGAACTATACTAGACAGCGCAATACCTCGATCATCCTGACTTTTTGCAGCCAAAGATTGTACCGAAACACTGCCTGCAGGGGATCGCTTCCACTTCTGGCTGCAGTTTTCTTTATTGTTTGATGATGTCGTTCAACTATACCGTTTCCAGCTAGTCGGTATGCCGGGCAAAATCTTTGACGAACATTCCATCTCTTACACTTATCTGTAACACTGTAGGAACAAAATGCAGTACCATTGTCCATGAGAACTACTTTGGGCGGGCCTCTTTCCCGAAACACTTCTTCCAAATGTCTGATAATCGAAGCTGCATTATCTGACTCGATTTCCCGCCACACGGCAAATCTACTTGGACCGCAATCGATAAATGTGAGTAAACATTTCCTACCGAAATGAGTAACATCAACTGCCAAGCGACTCCAGGTTGTCACAACATTACGATTACCCGCTTCATGGGATGATGGTGGAGGGTCAATTGTCCTGCACTGTACGCAGGAACGCACGCATCTATCGACGTCCTTTCTTCTCGCCTCGGGATCGACCAGCCGGGCAAGATGAAGCGTTCACTTTATTCCAAAGTGATGCTGAGCATGAAGAGTTTCTACGCTTAAAGCACATGTTTGCTCACCAGTTCCACTTTCAAGTCTCTCCCACCTATCTTCACACTCTGAGGAGTCTCTTTCACAACGTTTCCTGTCATGGCTACTCTTTGCCCGGGTCTTGCAAACCCTAGTAAGTACATCAGTTTTATTTCTACAGGACAACAAGGGTGATCGACAATGTCAGATCAAATTCTTCTACAATCTCCTTCATCAACTCCAAGCGTCACTTAACGATCATCTCTGACACGACTACTCCCGGTCAGTGTAGATCTCACCCAGCACAAAACCGTCGCCGAATCTGTAATGATCTCCAGAGTTTGAAGATTTCACTTGAGAGTCAGATTTAATCCCTTAAGGAAGGAAAAGTACCAGCATTTACAAGACTTAAAACAGACATTAGAAAAGGATTACCACTCCTTTAACGATAACCTTCCGCATCATTAAAATCATTAAAATGCATCTAAATAGACTGCCTCGACATACACATACATTGTTGTGTTTTATTTTGTAAATGTAAAATTCCTATCTCCCAAATTTTCCGCTAGGTTGTTCATAAAACTGTTCGCAGAAAAGTATGTATCTTTTGTAAAATGCGTATCTCCATTCTCGGTTTTTACGTAAACTTCGTAACTCCGATTTGAAATAGAAAGCCTTAACTTACAAAAGTTTAATGATTGAAAATAAATTTCCAAATATATTATATGTTCGAAACATAAGTAAAAAGAATAAGCCGTCTTTCATTTTTTTTTTTTTTCACTACGAGGTTTTTTGTGCCTCTTGTAAAATTTTACATTTGGGAGTTACGCATTCTACGAATTAATGCGACGACATGTCATATTGGTAACATCATGACATGTACCTTTCTAGACAGGGCTACCATGATTACACAAATTTTAATAATTTGGTAATTTTACAAATATTTTAATCTTAATTTTTAATATTCTTATTTCTATTTTCTTAAAACATTATTTTATCATTCTGTTGAATTTTTATTTTTATTTCTGTTACGAGCTGTATCCCGCCATGCAGATAGATCTGTGCAGATAGAGCAACAATAGCGTGTGTTGCTTTTAAGTCACACAGGTGACATCTATATAATACAGATATATAAAAACACACGTGAATTGGAATGCAACTTTGTGTCAACATTTCAAAGCAATTGGTGAAGAACTTTCGGGAATTTAATATTTTGAACGAATATTTACAATTCTATCTATATGAATAGAATATTTACAATTCTATCTATATGAATAGAATATTTACAATTCTATCTATATGAATAGAATATTTACAATTCTATTCATATAGATAGAAGATGGTTTATTAAAAATGTATTATTTTTCTCTCAACCCTTCAGGTTTTTAAATATTTTTACCAACAAGTCCCAACGACATGGTGAATATTCTTGGAATTTCGGAATGCTCCCCAGGTATCTAAAATGTGCTATATATTAATTATTTTTGAAGTTGTCGTTAATGAAATGCTATTTCAGAAACCAGGTTAAATTGTCTTTGAAATATATTTTTTTATTATATAAGTACATTTTTGTTTATTTGTTACAATATATGATCAAATATTTCAAGACCCCTCTTCCATAGAAGCATTAGCTTGTGGCTGGAAGAGGAGTGTACATTGTTTTATTACAGTAAGTAAGTATTATAAGTATCTATATGCATTTGAAAAACACATTGATCTGTCTACACATTACTCCATAATATTTTAATATCTGTTGTGTTCCCACAAACAGTTCTCCAACTCGTCGTGGAAGGAGATTGTAAATAATTGGTTCTTTGTGATAAATCAGGGATTTATTAATACTTCGCCTATTACAATGGTGACCCGATAGTCGACCTAACTAGAAGCTGGCTAAATGGGATCTGGGAACAGTAAGTTTGTCTGGGAGCATTCTTACTATTCCTGGCGACTACTGGCCACTGGCTGCCATCTTGCGGACTTCCACGCAAGCTCTTTGCACTGCCCTCTATGAGTGCATCTGTGAAACTAACTCACTTCTCAACAACATCTAACAAGAAAAAGTTTACTAAAAAACTTACCAGGACATTTTGAATCGGAACGTCCATAATTTTGAAAGAATTCGATATTTATAAAATATATTCTTTTTGTGTAGGTAATTAGTAATAAAACTGTCACTTCACTTTTTATGCCGTTTATACAATAAAACAAATATAAATGATTTTTTGACATTCAACTGTCAATGAAATCACGCATCTTGACAATTTAAAAAAAATATTATCCATGTATTAATGTATAGATATGTGATACAAACTGTGAAGAAAATATTGAAGTGAAACTTCTTTAGGCGCGTAATGGATTTTCGGGGACGGAGTAAAACCGAGTCAGGATCGACACGAAAATGCGGGTACCCCCACCACCGCTCACCGTTCACTGTCCCTCTCTCACCATATGCGCTTGTTGAGGTGGGGAGCCGCTCACGAACGTTCTCTCTCTTCTCTTCTTTCCTCTCTCTCAGACACCAGCGAACTGCGCCACGCCAAGCATCAGCTGCTTGGTTAGTATACTGCGTCGTGAGTGTAATACGAGTGAAATACGTAATTGATTGTGGTTCATACGGTTTGGTACAGAATTTCAGTGTTAAAAATGAGTAGTGACGAGATAGAGGTGATGAACACATCATTGTCATTGTAATTTCTTTGTAATTTTTAATTGTAATATTGTTATTTATGTAATATTGTATACTTGTGAATAAATTGAAAATTTTTGGAACTATACATTAATCGAACGTCATTCATCTATAAGAAAATATTAGAAAAAGCAAATCCATGCTTCGTCGTTGAATTATTTAACCTCTAATTTTCAAACTAACCTAAGAGAGAAAATAGAGATGATGAAATGAAAATAGAGAGAGAGGAATACTAGAAGTTTCACTTCTGTCTTGCGTAGGCTTGACACACCCACTTTTTTTTTTCTTTTAAATGACGAACATAACATAATACGGGCATGAGCCATGGTAATTGAGAAAATCACAGTAATTTTAATTTTTTAAATTTGTCAATAAATAAAAATTTAAAAAAATAAATATTAAAATAACTTGGCAATAGTACGATCCTCCGTTTTTATAATTGACTAGGGCAGTTGTAGATTCCACGCTTTGCTTATGGGAATATGTGGGCAAGAGTCCCAACTGCTCCCAACCGTTTGAAACCAGTCTATGGCATCCCCGAATGAGGTATGTTCTGAGGCTGAATGTATGGGGGAAGGAGATGGGAAGAAGGCGGGAGGCACCTGACTAATACGTCAGATTTGGTCACAAAACACGGCTAAAGCCTTTTCAAGGTTGTGTTTCACAACGGCATTATTGAAAGTATCTACCACTTTGAAGAAATTCAGATCAATTTTAGAAAACAGAGCCCAGGATAATATGAAAATCTGAGCAATATCAGGAGAACATAGCTGATGTGGAATGACTTCCCAACCGATATATTGTTTAGTCAGCTTTGTAATGCCAGCAGTCCGATGGCACTCTCCTGTGTTTTCGTAATCTGAAAAGTAGATGGATCTTTTTATATTATGGTTGTAGGCTATACTACTATTATTATAAGATTCTGGGATTATTCGTACAATAACACTCCGAGATTGATTACATTGTTAACCGAGTACGAGCTGGGATGTGAGAGGGGGATCAAACTAATACATGGGCTCTTATACTAATATAATGTTAATATAATGTTAATGTCAAAAAATCAGAAAACTTACCTTTGATCTTCACTGTGAAACAATTTCCAATAAGGCCATGCAAATTCTAGGTTTTGTAATGCGTAACACAAGGACTTTTCAAAACATTGAGTCAATTAAATTACTCTACAGCTCTCTTGTGAGATCGCACCTAGAATATGCATCTCCTGTATGGTCTCCGATTTATACCTGTAACTTACACCGCTTGAAGAAAGTACAAAGAAAATTTCTTCGATACGTTCAATTCAAATTGAGACAGCCTGTAATTGATATCTGCTATAATACATTAATGTCTGGTCTAAATCTACCACTTCTTTCTACCCGGCGAACTATTAATGACATTCTTATACTTTTTAAATTACTGAACAATCTCATAGACTGCCCTCAAATGTTAAGTGTTATAAATTTTCGTGTCCCTGTTAAATCAACTCGACTCCACCATCTTTTCCACAGTGACAATCATAGCACTAACTATTTGTATCATTCACAGTTGGCGCGTTTCCACCGCACTGCCAACACGTATACAGACCTTTTTGATATTTTCAAAACCTCACCGTCTTGCATCAAGGCAAAAATACTTGGTTGTGAATGTAACTGATATGTTTGTGAAATGTTAAATGTCTGCTTGTACTGCATCATACTGACATGTTCTTCTTTATGTGTAACATATGTATGGTGTTCTATAGTACATATACATTCCACATATATACATATATGTGAAATGTATATGTATAGCATCTATATAAACTGCTTGCTTCAGATGTCTTATAGTGTTGGCTAACGGATGTATTATTTTAATGAAAAATGTTATTTTTAATTTTCAAGTCTCTGACAGCCCTGAACTGTGTACTTATAATCTAATGTTTCACATTACTGTAAAAGCCTTTTATGGCGTTTAATAAATAAATAAATAAAATGTATCTGTCTCGCTCTCTACTGACAGAGTCAAACACCTGACTTTATTGTCTCACAGATCTGGTTGTATTTTATGATTCTAATCGAATATTATGTATGTAATATATTAGGTACTAAAAAACATACACAAATATGAAATCATATATTTGACATCTGTATCAGTTTTTTGGGGATTTACCAACTAAACGTCCAAGTGGAGTAAGTCAGTTTTGCAAAAATACCTACTATAAAGTAAATGATGGAATAAGAAGATGAGGACGCTACAGAAAGACGATAAAGTGATTCATATATTATTGGTCAAGGGATTTCAAGATCAAGTTCAAAAAGTACAGAGAATTATTG
The DNA here is from genome assembly GCF_061612785.1 of Hesperophylax consimilis. Taxonomy (NCBI): domain Eukaryota; kingdom Metazoa; phylum Arthropoda; class Insecta; order Trichoptera; family Limnephilidae; genus Hesperophylax; species Hesperophylax consimilis. The sequence continues at coordinate 21,251,032 of NC_142850.1, forward strand.
CGAACTGGTAACATATGTAATGAATTAGTCAGAAGTCAGAAGTTCTAAAAAGATATAAGAGCAATGTTGATTGGACATCGGAGTAAGTAGAGAATATATATAATAAGATATAATATAAATATATATACTTATTATATATATATATATATATATATATATATATATATATATATATAAATAGTAAGAATAAGACATATACTCGTATGGAACGACAATCTACTATTGTAGTGATGAACAACAAAGATTCGATAAATTAGTAAGTAGGTAATACCTACACGGTCGTCCATAAGCAACAAATAATGAAGCCTACAGTTATTTACTTTGCAGTTTTGCACCACTCACATATTATGCTTTAACCCTCCGGCAGAAGATGCAATTTCTTCAATGACTTATAAACACCTGTAAGATATCTACGATAGACTGCCAAATCACGACATCAACATTATGTGCGTGATTGTAAATTGCAATTCCAAGGTAGATAATTAATTAGAATACTATTGAGACTTTGAACCTGCACGACGAATCTGCCGACAATGGGGTCAGATTGTTATCTTTTGCTAGCACAAGACAAATGATCATCTCAAGAACCAGTAACCACATTTTGATGCAGCCGCCTAAAGCTCTTCAAGAACTGCATGGCCATTGAAAGGAAAGGCTTAGTTAGTATTCCATTTTTGTATAGTTTGGCTAGGGTACATATTGAGAAATTTAAAATATTGTTATGTCAACATCACAATACCAATAGGCGAACCTATCAACTGCAAAACTCGATCTCAGGGCTGACCTTGAGCCAAACGGTGCCTGGCGCGAGTTTAGGTTTAGGTATGTGATATTTTTGTGTAGCGCCGTTTTTATGAAAATTAATCTCAAGGGCGATGTGTTAGAACTGTTAGGTGTTAGGTATTATCAGCGCCTTGGTGCCTTGGCATTTCTGAGCACGATGCGGACTGCTCCAATTGCGTCCGCATAGGGCCGGCCCTGCTCGATCTATACGTTGTCTTTTATTCGGGGTGGACCCATTTTTGACAAAGGCGAATCTTTCCCGATTCCATGCACATTTTATAACATTTAGTAATAATAAGCAGCTGCAGATGTTCTTTATATTAACATGCAACATTATAAAATATGGGCGTTAGTCGTGCGTAGGTTTCCAATACGAAATCTCCGAGTCAGGTATCTGGTATTTTGTTATCGGGTGGGCAGGAGTAGGCCGAGTGCGAGTAGGTACCGAGTTACTGGATTTAGGTCCAGTGCAAGTACAGTCCGTTTAAATGTTCACAACAAGATGTTTGAAAAGAAAACAAAAAATGTAACTTTTAAAAAGCAAGTTCAAGCGAATATTTTTCACATCAAAACCAAACGGTGCGGGCGTTCAGATATTAGTTATAATTCCTGAATGGAGATGATTCTGTGTCATATTCTAAATACTTTTAATGCTTGAAATTGTTTTTATTTTTTAACACTTAGATAGTATCGAAGATAAATTTGAAATGGTGTATCTTCAAATCAAAAAGTCACGTATTAGATGTTAAATCAAAATGTCAATTGTGTGGAAACTTTGATTTATGGAATTTTCTGTCCTTCTATCACTTTCGGATTTCAAACATAACCTCACTTTTGAATCTACTATAATTTTGTTCTAAAATCGGAGAGCGTAGCGAAGTCCTGTTTCAACTTGACCGTTTTACTTTTCGTCTGCTTGTAAATTTCTTTGTAAATTCCATTTCGGAAAGATGGTGGCCGTTTTAATGATTAACTAAAGATTATATTTTCAAATGTGAAATCGTCGTGTTTGTTTAAAAATATTATGGTACCTTCCTGCCTAAAGAAAGTTTTGTCATTGAGATAGTAACGTTTCTATAGATAAATTAACTGTATACTTCCTAATAGATTTTTTTTGACATAAATATATGGTTCATAATTATGTAGGTAGGTATTTAAATCTTATAATTTTAGGGGAATTTTTGTTTAAGATTTTAATTAATTTTTGGACGCGAGGTAGTTTTAGTATTAAATCTCTAGAATTTGTTGACGGACTGTACTTGAGGTACTGGAAGTAGCTACAGTGCAGGTACTGGACTGGGGGTAGTCTGAAGGCTGATTGTTGGCCGTGGCCATTCGCCTAGAGACTGTGGACTGCAGATTGCTGACTGCACAGTGGAGGCAGGCGGCAGACCAGATTGCAGGACTCGGAGCAGGCGCCACCGGTGGATTTATTGCGAACAGGTTATCGCTATCACAGGGACAGGTCTCCCCGTCTTTCTATACTGTGCAGGTATAGATACACACTAGTAGGAAGGTACTGTATCTACATACATATAACTAGCCGTTGGAAATAACAGCTAGAGGCCATCAACGTTCAATAATTGACGAAAAATTTCATCTACTAAATGGATATAATTAACTGATAATATATTATCTACCACTATGGATACAGTCAGGGTTGTGGTTGGGTAGCGAGAGAATGGCCGTAACAATTATTTTAAAGTACAAAATGCAAGTAGGCCTATAATCTATAACCGCACCAGTACACACATCGTACGCTTTTCGCAGAAAAGTCGCATATACTTATCGTAATCTAATCAATGCAGTTCTCTAGGCTGGAAGCAGTGAGTTATATATAATGATAATAATATTTTTTTATTCCAGGATTTGGGGAGGTTAGTGAAATCCCACACGTCCATATATATACGTGTTTTTTGTACAGTAGGTATGTGAAATTGAAAAAATATATGAGGAAGAATAAATTAACAACAAAGTAATTAACAACTATGCAGGGCGTGGTCTTGAGTGAGCTTGGGCCCAGCGCTCGCTCGCAGGAGTGGCGTTTGGTGCTGGTAGGCTGCAGTCACCAACGTGTTGGCGGAGGCCATTAGCCGCATCCTGGCTCCAGTGACCTGGCGTCTCGTCAGGCCAGCAAATCCATTTAGTCCTAATTCTGTGAACATTGTCGATGCGGTGCTGTATCTTTGGTATCCAAATATGATTCGATACAGGCGTCATTATATACATAGAGTCTACATTCCTTGCAGTATCAGTGTGAAATATTGTTCCCGTGCGGGAAGTAGGAAGAGGGGTATGGCGGCTGTCGATGTCGCCCGAAACCTTCTGACCACGAACTAACTCGAAACTATAAACGAGTCGAAGGTGACCGGCGGCGGCGCACATGCTTCACGAGTTTTTGACATTAAAAAGTCAATTTACACTACTACTGATTATGGTAAAACCCTACATACCGAAGAAAGGTTATACCATTGCATTCCCTATGTTTTCCAGTACGACTTGTACAATATCTCAGCGTGATTGTCGGCATTTTGAAGTTATTGCCGGAGACCTGTGCCCGGCGAGCGCTTATAACCGACTAATGCCTGAGATATCTCACATCGGACAATGGTCCGATGTGCTTGACTCGTACTTCGAACCCAAAGCTGACTCTATCTATATATATCTCACTTGCTGGAAGACACTGTAAGATCTAATATACGCTAAGCGCTAAACACTTTGTAATAAGAATTTTGTATGGTTTGGTGCCAAATACATTTTTGATCTGAGTTTGGTAAAATAGGCGAATTTGGTCAAGTGCATGTATTATTATTTTTTCATGTCGCCAGGATAGAAGGCTTGTAGGTTCTCAGACTTCTTAATAAAACGGTTCGGTTTCAAAGTGTGCAATTGTAACAAATAAATAAATGTATTACTAAAAAGTAAAATATAGGCCTCGCCTCTACTCGCCTCGCCGTGTTATTTCTGCATTTACCAATTTACCCGAACCTGTCTCTCCCAGTGAATTCAGTTTCATTTCCCTTCTTCTCATCATATTACCTTTCTTTCCGCTTCCTCTTGGTGTTATTTTCGTATGTACATTCACCACTAGTGTGGATGTCTTTTTTCATACGCGAATGCATTTTATATACTATATCAAAGAATGATACAATTCCACGATGGTCTCTAGCTCTATCTCTACCGAGTGCAGTTTCATGCTTATGGTATGGAATCTTACCAAAACGTCGTTCCATACGATTTCCATACGTTCCAAAACAAGGCCCATTTCAGAAATGCCATCCCCTAAAAATTGCCGCCTTAAGCAGCTGGCTAGGTTGCCCAATTTACCAAGACTTTGTATAATTTTAACAGTCTTGGCGACAAGTATAAAAATGTGCTTCCGTATATACTTCACGAACCATATTATGCGTAGTTTGTTTTTAAATTTTCCGACTTTATGTCAGGGTTAAATCTTCCCCATAGGAAAAATTAAACCCTTCCACACACTTTTCCACAAATTATCATCTAGTCAATTCACATTATACAAGTGCATTATATAAGCATAATAAATACAAAAACAACAAGTCAAATCACCAGAGATCAAATGGGAAAATAATTCACCGACTCCAGATATTTTCATATCAGAGGGTTCGGCTCGGTAGAACTTCTAATTGGACCTATAAATCCTACTGATCCCTAAATATAAATATTTAAAAAATCTTTCGTAATCCTACATATATTTAAAATGACTGGTTTTTGCATTTTTATATATAAATTCTTTGACAGATCTAATATGCCTAAATTTTGATTGAGAGAGCTAGGTATAATGCAAATAGCCGAAATAACAAATGGAAATATTTTTATAGTCTTAGAATGCTAAATTATTTTAATCTCATTATGTACTTTTCTACTAGACGTCTTTGTTGTTTTCCCAACGAATATTGTAGCACCTAGTGTCGAGCACATTTATCGGTGGGACGTTTACGTTTCAATATAGCTGTTGTGTAAGTAATAACATGTCATTCTGATTTAGTTATCATAGAAAGCAATCACTTTTTTGTTTGAGATATTGAAACAAACAAACATGAAGTTAACGTTTTCGTTATTTCCAATGGTTATATTCAACTGTTGACAGTCACCAACAATAGAGTTGTTGCGTTTTTTTTCAAATTATCGTCAACGCCAAGGAATTCAATCCTTTGCTAGTATAGCGGTTCTCAATCATCGCCCGAGCAACATTTACCGCTTATTACGATGGTGCTCAGTAGAAGTTATTGGTAACCTGCGAATATTTGTCTTTCTTTTAAAAAAGATAATGAGAATGCCAATTACATATTTGCCATCTTGATTTTCCGTAGGTAAATAATCTTTAACCGCGTGGTAAACCGCATTTAGTTTTTTTCGTCTAATCTTATTTTTATTTATTGATTTTAATTCGTACAACAAAAAATAATGTTTTTGCAATTGACTGTTTATAATGTGCTGATATATTATAATGAAGGTTTGTAAAATTTATTATAGTAAAATAAATTTTCTCATCTTTTTAATGGGGTTCACCGCACAAACGCACTTTAAAGAAAACCGCCACTGGTTAAGGTAATACGATGCAGTAACAGAAGTAGAGAGTGAGCTGCTTACAGGAATAGGTGAAAGTAAAAGCATTAAATAGATATTATAACATCGACTAAGTATTATCTAGGCAGGGCGAGTGCATTCAAAATTTCGTACGGAAACCAAAAATATTGGGAAAACAATTATCAAAAAGAAAGTGTATTATTTCGCAGTCGAAAGATTGGAAGAAGCATTGCTTTTTACCTTTTGTTCAACGCTTACTACTAGATTTGTAAAGATTATTTTTCAAATATGAAAGTTAAGCAGTTAGTAATATTTTAGGCAGGTACAAAAAATCATCATCGTTAAGGCGATGCCATACGTTATAATGCAAAATCATGTGCTTTTACACAAAATAAAATAAAAGGCAGTTTTTGGCCATGTTTTTTTCTTGCATAAATCAAAACAGGCGGATGGTGTTAAGCGGGAATTTAAACCTTTTCGCCATCTACGTAAGGGTTGTTATTGATAGCGGCTCAATTTAAAATATTACACGATGTAGTGCATCGCCTTAACAGTTTTATCAGAGTATGAATATTCAAAAATATATTTTATTTCAAGGCGGCGCGGGCGTATCGATAAAAGTAACAATTCATAAAAAAAACCTCACGCCACAAATTACGACAACACCTTTGCCACAAAATGAACGATCATCGCTTCGAAGCTTGTACAACAAGTTTACATCAAGTTGGATTGTTAAGTTCATTTCTATTTCATGCGATACGATGCTTTTCGGGCTCACTATTGGCCGATAAAATAAATAAAATATTACATCATGGGATTTGAGTGATAACTTTGTAATCTGTTTTAAATTGTAGGGAACTTGCTTTTATATTTAGGATCTCGAAGAGAGGCGTCGGAATTCGCTGGAGAGTTGTATTATGAAATTACTATATACACCGATGTATAATAAGTATAGTCACCCATTCATAGCATTAACGATATATTGGCGAACTAAAGCGATAAATGGTGTTTTTAGCGACAATAAAAAAGATTTTTTGGTCCCTATAATCTTGTATTGACAGATCGTAGAACGAACGTGACACACTCTACTGTAGAAACATGTGCCATGTTGAGTTTCAATCAATAATACTATAAACATGTTTCAAGTGATTTTGCTAATTTAATTGTTTTTCCCCTCTTGCCGACTCACATTCCTTGACGTTATCCTATTTGGCTACAGGGTTTTCCAATAAGAGGTGTTATTTTGATATTCAATCGTAAAAGATCAATGGTTTCGTTGCTTGTGTGGCACGTAGCGCCGTCTTGTTGAAAGTAAACGTTTTTCAGATCAATACCGTCCAATTCCTGCCATTAAAAATCATTAATCATCTCTCGATAGCGCAATCCATTCACCGTAACTGTTGCTCCAGCCTCATTTTCGAAAAGTAAGGTCCAATGACTCCGCCGGGCCATAAACCGCACCAAACAGTCACACGTTGAGGATAGAGAGGCTTTTCAACAATAACTCTTGGGTTTTCCGAGCCCCAGATGCGACAATTTTGCTTGTTGACGAAGCCACCGAGGTGGAAATGGGCCTCATCACTCAAGATGATTTGCATTTGATTCACTCAAGTGAATTTTAATAATTTCAATGCGCTGTTCTAGCATGTATCGTTCCATTTTTATTAATGACGTAGTTTCTACTTTTCATATGTTAAAAAATGACAGCTTCAAAAGTAACATCTACCAAAATAGCGGGCTATTCAAAATAACACCCCTTATTGGAAAATCCTGTATAAACGCTATGAAAACGCAAAATTAAAGCCATAAAAGCTATTTTTCAATAATTAATGCTACATTTCTTAAAAATGAAAGCTATGAATGGGTGTCTCTAATAATAAGGCTAATGATATTATCTTCACTAATACCTACTTCTTCAAGGCTTACTTGGAATATAGAGCAGATACCACCCACTTGTTCGATTTCATCTAAATATATATAAATCCAACCTTCCTATTCTTACTTCCAATTTTATTATTGTTACAATTATTTTTATAAGCAATAATTATTAGCCTGAAACACTCATCCACATTGAAAAATCTCCTGATAAAAGATACATGACGCCAACGTGACTTGAACCCGTGTCCTTTCGATTTCCGGTCGACAGCTCTTACCACTGAGCTATGGCGGCTTATCTCTTATCCGCGAAATAATTCAATATATGCTAGTGTTTCATTCAACAATTACTGCTTGTTACATTTTTCACCTGAAACAACCAACTTTATTTTATATATGAGAAAGGCATTGTAAGTGCTAACTCTCTCACTAGATGGCGTCGAGACAAATTGTCTACATTTTTTGGTGAGAATATTAGAACTTGTCAAATATTAATAAGTTATTATTATTATTATTATTTAATTAATATTTGACAAGTTCTAATATTCTCACCAAAAAATGTAGACAATTTGTCTCGACGCCATCTAGTGAGAGAGTTAGTACTTACAATGCCTTTCTCATATATAAAATAAAGTTGGTTGTTTCAGATGAAAAATGTAACAAGCAGTAATTGTTGAATGAAACACTAGTATATATTGAATCAGGAGATTTTTCAATGTGGATGAGAGTTTCAGGCTAATAATTATTGCTTATAAAAATAATTGTTACCCTTTGTGCTATGCATAAAAAATCTTGTCTTTTATTTATTTTATTTATTTATTTATTTATTTATTGTTTTATTTATTGTTTGTTTGTAAATATTACATAATACAATTAATGAACTTAAAATGTCCAACTAGGCGATTGCCCGTTTTAGGACATTCCAATATGATAAGTTTTTACATGTAATATATGGTACATTATAGTGTTGACTATTCTGTTGTTAAAAAAAAAATACATATGTATATTCGTATTCTAGAATGCTTCCAGTTATATCACGACATATTTTACTATTATTTAGCTGACATAATAACTGAATTAACATAACATAAGCTGAATTAATAGATAAAAACAAGAAAATGAATTTGAAAATGAAACTGAATTGAAGAAATTCTGTTGGTAAGGTAATACAAATGTATATTCATTTTTTTTTTTTTTTTTACTATTGTTTAGCTGATATATTAAACTAAAGAAATATTAATATATAAAACAAGGAAATGAAAAATAACAAAAAATAAAAAATGAAAGTAAAGAAGGAACTTTTCCTTTAAGGAAAAATATCACGAAGAATTGAACAATTTTCGAACTTTCTTTATGTAAAAATACAGTTCCTGTAATGCTAATATAATACCAATATAAGTTAAAATGTAAAGAAGAATGTAAATAAAACAAAATTTACAATTTAATTACTGTTTTTTAGCATATTCTCGCATTCAACTCTCCCCAAGTCCAGAAGCCAATTGTTTACCTGCATACGCAGAATATTAGTACTCTTTGCCTTCCATGCATCAGGTATGAGATTGAGCAGTTTAGGGCCTAAGTAAGAGAATTGTCTCTGTGCTAAAGATGAGGAAGTGGTGGGCGGAACTGTTGGTTTTTTTTTTGCATGTCTTGTATTATGACAGTGGTTTACGGAAGCTAAGTAGTGCCTCTGTTTTTGAGTATGTAAAATGATTTTCCTTATGTATAATTGTCTTACATCAAGAACACGAAACTCTGCGAATAATGAATCGCTGGGGTACCTGAAAGGTTTTTTCAGTATGACTCTTATAAGCGATTTCTGGGATTTAGCTAAGGGATCGAGTATGGTTTTGGCACAACCTCCCCAACCTAATGAAGCATAGTCTAGTATGGAATTGCACATTGCAAAGTAAATTCGTTTCAAATCATTTAGACATAGAATATTTCTTATTGCTATAAACAGATGTGTAAGTTTCCTGACCTTTGTGGAAGTAAAGGCTATGTGTTTGTCCCATCTCAGAAATTTATCAATGATAATTCCTAGGTATCTTATATTGTCCACACATTCTAAGGTATTGCATTTACATGTAATAGTGTCGTAACAATGGTGTATTCTAATGTTAATAATTTCTTGTGGTTGACCCGCTTGAGTTGAACTGAAGCAGATGAATTTCGTTTTATCCGAGTTTAGAGTGAGGAGATTACTATCTAGCCACTGTTTAACTTTGTTTATGCCAAATTCAGCTTTAATGCAAGACTCATTCCAGGTTTTGCCTTCGAATAAAAGTACTGTATCGTCAGCAAATGTAATAATGTGGTCTGCAAATGAAGTATTACATAAGTCATTTATATAAACATTAAACAATAAGGGACCTAGTGTACTTCCTTGCGGTACGCCATAATTAATATTGGCTGGATCACTTAGAGTACCGTTAATATCCACTCTTTGGCTCCTGTTTTCTAGGTAACTAACAAACCACTTGAAAATTTGACCCTGTATCCCAATTCGCTGTAGTTTATTCAGCAGAATTTTGTGCGAGATAGTGTCGAACGCTTTAGCTAGATCTAAAAAAAGTGCAATGCATTTACTACCTTTATCTAGATTATTAGAGATGATTTTTGTCAAATTAGCGATGGCGTTTTCAGTGCTTAAACCTTTGCGAAAGCCGAATTGTCTACTAGAAAGGATGTTGTTATTTTCGAGATAAAGGATGAGACGGTTCTTTACAATTTTCTCCATAATTTTAGAGACAGAGTTGAGCAAGGAAACAGGCCGGTAATTATGTATCAGTGATTTGTCCCCACTTTTATGCAGTAAAATGACGATTGACTGTTTTAAATGGTTAGGGAATTTCCCTGAATTAAAGCTTAGATTCGCAATGAACGCAATCGGTATGGCTATGTATACTTTAATGATTTTTAGAAGATTTGATGAAATCTTATCGGGACCACATGCTTTTGATGATTTAAGGTCGTCAATTATCTTCATGACTTCGTTAGTTGAAGTTGTGATTGAGTCTATTTTGTGACCGATCCTAGGGATAGTTAAATTGGCGAGAGCGGTTTCTGATTTCTTACACTTATCGAGAATTTTTTTCGCAAGTGTGTCACCCACAGATGAAAAGTAACTGTTTGCAAAGTTTGCCATATCTTTGGGGACTTCAGAGTTTGATGTGTTAATGTATAGCGATTTTATTTCCGAAGATTTATTGATTTTGGATTTGGTTATGTTGCGAAAGGTATCCCAAAAACGTTTTGGATTGCAGTTGTTTTCGTAAATGAGTTTTTTATAATAATTTTCTTTCGCCGATGTAATTAATTTCTTACACAAATTCCTATATTTTTTATAATAACATTGTAAAACCAAATTCTCAGGATATATTTTTGCCTTTTCATGAAGATGATTTCTTCTGTGAATCGATTTAACTAGCCCCAGGGTGATCCATGGTGTGAATTTAATTTGTTTATTAGAAACGGTTATATTACTTGTGTGTTTTGATATATACTCGTGTAGTTTGATAATAAATTCTTTCATTGCTAAGTCAGTATCTGATTTATCTAGAACATTTAGCCAGTTTTCTGCGCTCAAGTCCTCAATTAACTTGTTGAAATTAGTTTTAGCAACGTATTTAATTTTCGAAGAAGTGGGAGGCTTGTTTTTAAGACAAAGAGATGTTGTATAGTGGTCTGAAATAGTTGAGTGTATAACAAAAGTGTCAATAAAGTTAATATTTTTTACATTGATGTGATCAAGACAGGATTTACTCGAGCCCTGTTCACGAGTAAAGCTGTTAATAGTCTGTGTGAAACCATTTTCCGCGAGTAGACATAGATAATCGATTGATTGACGGTGGTAGTCAGGGATAGTGTTAATGTTTAAATCTCCCATTATAATTTGCTGTTCAAATTTTTTCGCATTGTTTAAAATTTCTTGCAATGAAGAAAGGAAGGGGTCAATATTGATGAAGGAAGGAGATCTGTAAATGGCAAATATGCATATGTTATTATTCAATACTATTTTCATACAGTTTGATTGTGCTAAAGTAATTTCCTCTACATGAGCTTTAATTCCGTCCTTGATGTAGATAACAATTCCACTGGATTTGTTGAGGTTGTTTGTGGTGTGATATTCAGAGTAATTGTGGATTGATTTTACGGTGTAGTATTTATTTAACCAGCATTCGGTTAATATTATAACATCGAAAGATGAATTAAATTGATCAAGAAAAATTGTAAAGTCATCTAGATTTGATATGCTTCTAATATTCTGGTGTATGATTTTTAGACTATATGAGTCCCAGTTATAGTTGTTTAAATTCTCCAGATCTCGAATTATATTCATATTAATGCTAATTACAGAATCATTGTAATTATCCGAAGGTAACTGAAACATAATTATGATTAAATTTACTATGATGTGTGGTGGTGAACCCGTAGTTCTTTTGCGAAAAGTCTGCAAACAAAAAGTTAAAAACGAAAGTGTAAATGACTGTGTTGTTAATCGGTGTTTTATTAATATATTGTATAGTAGAATGTGAGTTCTGATTATTCGAGTATGATGCGTATTTTACTTCGAGCTGAAAGTTGAATCCACTAATTATATTAGATGTAAAAGATGTTATAAAAGATGCTGGTGTTGGTATGTTTCGTATAGAGCAATCTAAGCAGTTGATGATTATGTAGATATCTGTCATGAAGGCTGCAAATACAAAAAATATGAAAACAATAAAATCAATAAAATGGCCAAATGCAAAGTATGTGCTGATTCTGTAGAGGAGTTGATGCGAAAAAAAATGCCAAAAAACAATAATTAAATACCATAACATGCGAAAAATGCAAAGAAGAACCAATACTAGGACATATTTATGTAAATTAAGATTTTTTCCAGATTTACACAGATTTGTTGGGAACATAATCTTACAAAGACTCTCGCTGCTTGTGATACGTACATATGGGTTTGCTTGAAGAACAGAGAGAGGGAATAGAGAAAGTGCATTATTATGAGATAATGAGAGAACATTATATAACATGAATGATAATGTTGATACATAGTATTCCCACTTAAAATATATTTTAACTGTAAAGTGCATACTATAGTGTATAATGCTTCTGATTGTAATTGTTAGGTGTGATAAAGGACAATAATTAAATTTAGTAACATGAGAAAAATGCAAAAGTATGATTAAAAATGTGCGAATAAAATATGTAAATAAAACAGTAGTAAAGGTTTTTGAGAAATACAAAAACATTATTTTGACAGAGCTCGAGCATTTGTAGTTAATGTAAATTCTGTAAATACAAGTGAATATAATAAAAGTTAGCCAAAATAAAAAGATTATTGAAGAAAATAAGAGCATCATATAGTGAGTAAATAAGATATTACTACTCTGATTCCCACGAGAACATGAAGGAAGAATAATATTTACCCAGTAAACAGATATTTTAAAGAATACTAAAACAGCGTGGTTTTTGTTGCTTAGAGGAAGAGTATGGTTAGAATTTTTAATAGTAAGATTCGCAATTTTTATAGTAATTTTGATGTTACTAGGGAAAGCTACTAATGAAAGTAAGAATGAATTATTTTGATAAAAATTGGGTATTATGCTTAGGGTGTGTGAAAAGTATATAGCGGTAATATTCAAATAAAAACTTGTAGTGAAAGTATTATTTATGGAGATATATAATTTTTTTTTAGAGAGAGCTAACGAAACGTGAGATACAGTCAAAGGAGGTAAAGTATAATAAAAATAGTGAATACTGATATAAACAATTTTCACACTGATAATGTTGCTACATGAAAGAGCTCCTAAAAAGAGTAGGAATGCATTATTTTCAATTAAAACATTATTATTTATAAAGACAAAGAAATAACTCATGAGAAAACTTGCGATGAATATGATATTATCCGGATTATTTTTGTTTAGCAGTGCAGTAAATGTTGAGGTACTTTTTATCATCTGTCATAGTTGTTGGCGTTTTTCTCGATCAAGATCAGTGATGTTTTTAATCGTAATAATTTTAGATGTATCCGTATGTCTTAGCAGAATGCGCCCCAAAGATGACCAAGAGTATTTATAGTTATTTTCTCTGGCGAATTTTTTAGTTTGGGAGAGTAAGAATTTTCCTTTTTGAGTTAGATGATCTGACACGTAAATCCGTTTTGATTCTTGAGATAGCCCTAGATCTGCTGTATTGAGTTTGCTTGAACTGGAGGTAGAGGATTTTTTATAGTCTTTGATTTTGAGTAGGAAGTCATCTCGAGATTTAATACTATTGAACGACACTATTACAGATCTGGGATTTTTATCGGACAGTTTTGGTCCTAGTCTGTACATTTTATTGATTTCAGATTGTAAAGGTATCGAGGTATCTCCGTAATTTATGATTTTTGATATCTTTTTAAGAGTTTCCATAATATTTTCATTGTTTGCTTCAGGGATGCCTCTGATGTCGATATTGCACATCTGTGTAATGTACTCCAGCCGGTCAATTTTGTCGTCCTGATGAGAAGTAGTATTTTCTAATACAGCGTTTTGTTTTTTTAATTCTAGCATATCAGTAATGAACCTTTCTTGCGAGGATTCAATGACAGTTAAACGTTTTTTTAGAAGGTCTTGCTGATCCGCTAAAAATTTAAATGAATCGAGAATTTCTTTGTTTTGTGCGATAATCGAATCATATTTTTGTTCCACAAAATCCATTATTGTTTTTTTGAAATTGTTTAATTCCAAAATAAACTTTTCTGACGTAAGAATGCCGCTTGCGCCATCTATGGTTGATGAAGGAAATTTCTCTGCGTCTGTTGACTGTTGATTTAGATGTTTGGTAGGTTTGCCGGTAGATGGTTCTTGATCGATTTTTTCATCATAATAATTCATATTTCTGGTCTTTTTTTTAGAAAAAGCTTTAGAGCATTTTTTACATTTCCACTGAGAATTACGAGCACCACGTATGTTTTCGCCAATCTCTGCACAAACAAGATGATAGCCATTATCACAAACAACACAAGATATGAATTCGGATGGACTGTCAATATTTTTGTCGCAAGCGAAGCACAGTGTATTCATGTTGAAATAAATTGATTTCGCCGTGAATAAAATTGATTGAATGATGTTTAATATTGATAGTTTCAACACAGTTTAGGCACTTTTGAATTTTTTAACAGCTAGCTCGTTTTAGTACAGAATGACAGATTTATTTTTATTATTTGGTTTTTTTTTTTGACAGTTAACATGCAGTTTCTTTGTGAAGACAAAAAAACATGAAAAAATAGCACTTCACAAGATATAAATGCACTGATTTGAAGCGCAGTCTTTGATTTCTAATATATTAGATTTTTGAGTTTAGTACACTTCAATTTTATGTTGATTTTTATTAAATTATAGCAGACGTAAGAATATGTCAACACTGATATATTTTTGATAAACTAATTTTTGTTTATCAACTTTTTAATTATTAACAACTTTTGATAAACTAATGTCTTAAACATTAGTTTATCAAAAGCCAATAATTTATTATTGTTATTTATTTATCAATATCAACTTATGACAGATGTTGTAAAATAAGGTATGGTCTCAAATCTTAATGACTGATTCATTAGGCGATGCACTACGTCGTGTAATATTTTAAATTGAGCCTCTATCAATAACAACCCTTGCGTAGATTTATCCCGCTTAACACTATCCGCCTGTTTTGATTTATGCAAGAAAAAAACATGGCCAAAAAGTGCCTTTTATTTTATTTTGTGGTTGTTCAGGCATAAATATTTAATTTTTTTTCGATCATTTTATAAATAACTTAATTTGCCACCATATACAATAAAATCATAACCGAAAATGGGTTCGTAAGTAGGAGATTTTGAACTTTAAAGCAGTTTTCGTAGGCCTTTACATTATTTTTTTCTGGACTTATAAAAAGAGGTATCTAAAAAATATTCGATTATTTCAAAGGCCAAGATGTATTCTACTCGCAGTATTTAATTAAAGTATCTGAAACATTTCTAGGCGACCAAATTTTCAAACCAAAAACACATGATTTTGCATTACATTTTTTATCTGGGCGACAGTCGGCACACTTCCTTGCCACACATCCCTTTTTCGTTTCTATTATCTATTATGTAGCCAATTAAACACCATTATTAGTGGAAACGAACGATCAAAGCAATACTCTTATGAAAGTAATGCGTTACCATGAAAATTAAATCAGTGAAAACTTTATTTATCACTTTAACGACAGATTTGTTCTGTTTCCTTCTCGCTTTCGTTTAAACACAGCACAGGATGTCGGATTTCCGGTAAATGCCGTTTCGCTATTGCTTGTCGGAAAAAACAATAAAAGAGATAGTTAACTTCCTTCGGAGTGAGGAGAAGACACGACATCTACTGGCACTTTGTAAACCTGTTGGAAGAGTGAAAAGTCACCTGTTCGTCCCCTAATGCTACGTATACACTTGCGAGCAGAACCCCGAATAATGGGAAAGGAACGAATGCTCGCAGTTCGACTCGCAAGTGTATTCGCTCCATAAAAAACACCGTGCTAAATTTAGAAAAAAACTTATATTTGTATAAATACGGGGCCAAAAGTTGGCATGGTTATTTGTTTTGAAAAACTGCTTTGAAATAGAGATATTCAAATTACCTAAAACCAATTTTTTTTAATTAAAATTTTTAACAAAAAAAAATAATAAGGGTAGGGATGCAAGTTTCTGTTCCAAACGAAAAACAATGATTTCTCGTTATATTTTGTGTTTCAGTGTTCAATTATTGTTGAAGAAATTGACCTACTGACAAACTGCTTTGGCAGCTTAGATTAGATACCGCACTATAAAAATTACGTTTTTTTTACATTAGCTCCACGAAGAAAAAAAATGCCTCAGGGTCTATGACATATTTCGGGGTGCTGTGTGGAGGGATTTTTAGGTAAAGGAAGAAGAGAAAGTTCTAAGAAGAAATAAGGTATGAGGTGTTCCCACTGCGGTGCCAGGCGATGGGTCGAGACAGTCCAGCTGGACAGGTCAAAGGTCTCCCTCAACCAGTCTCTGGCGATCCGACCCGCCACCTATTAGGTAGGCAAACGCATCCACCGCCAAGACCTAGGCAAACCTTACCCCATGAACCCGGGCACCCCTGCCAAGTCACCAAAAGTAGCGAACAACTTGGGGTGACCTATGGCAAGAGTGTTGTTTATCCAATAAATGGTTCCCGGGCGACGGTTTTTTAAAAAGAAAATATTACTATCGTTAGTTAAAACTACGCCAGCAGAAGCAAGTTTTACGTAAATTTTATACAAATTTTAAAAGCGGCATTGCAATAATATTTCACTTTAGAGTTGTTTAGTGTGATTATTGATTTCTATAGCGCATTTTTTTATTATTATAGAAAGCTAAAAATATTAACTTATCTGTCGTTAAAATACATAACTTAAGTGTAGGCAGGTAGGTACTTATTGATGCTATAAAACGGTTTGCAGACTTTCCTAATAAGGAAGTGACGGGTTATTTAATCGTCAGACTATTTTGGATGTTTCTGCAACCGTTGAGGTGCAAATTGATTACAAAAGGACCAATATACGTCCGTCTCACCTTGAATAAGGCACGTCTCTGAAATACCTGAACATATGCGCAATGATAATAATAAGTCATTGTTTTTTTAATAATTCGTAATCTACCATTCTCCCCAGGACCGGCACTGAACCAAACGACGCCTGGCCCGGGTATAACTTTGACGCCTCTCCTCAAAACCAATAGACGCCTAGGTAGGTGATCACTGAATATACAGATGATTTGTAATTGTATTTGTGTAGCGTCGTTTTTGTGTAAAATAATCTCAAGGGCGTGTGTTAGGACTGTTAGGTGTTAAGTATTATCAGCGCCTTGAAAATTCGGCACCTGGAGCGATCTGCTCCAATCTCAGAGCCGAACCTGATTCTTCCGTCTGTAAATAAAGTATATTTAAAATGTTCAGTTTAATAATAAGTAATTTTACAATAGCCCCAAAATATTTTCTAACTCAATAAAGCTATTTCCCTTTAGTACTCTCCACACATTTGTTGAGTTTGCAATATTTTCTGTGTATTTCAAATGCGCTATATATACATCTCATTTTTTAATTTTTCGTAAAAACAAATACTGTTTTAGAAACTAAATAAAATTATTTTATCGGTGTACGCATTTAAAACAAACATGATTATTTCTAAATAATACAAATTTAATATCAAATGTAAAATATATTGTAAAACTCTAACCACGTTTTACTTAATTTTTTACTCGAATCTTAGAAAAATTGACAGAACTCGATATTTAGTTTTGTTTGGGAATTATTAAGAAAACTGTAACTTATTTCGTTCACATTAAATATTCACTTATTCGAAATTATGTGTATGTCATCTTTGGGGATTCTGTGAGAAGGGAGCTTTTGGGGAAAGGGAGAAGAGAACCAAGATCTTGAAAATAACACAATTAACCGTTTGAGTGCCAAAAAAAATCATACAGTTGCTTGTAAAATGCCACCAAAAAAACATTATTTTTTATGAAACTATATATTTTTTAAAACCCCATAAATTCTTTGAATTTTCAAGGTTTCGATGATTTTTTCGGTGTTTTATTAAAGAATATTGGTTTAGAATCACGCGGAGGAGGATCCCGAAGTCCAGGCCTTTCGAAAAAAAGAGAATTTTACGTACAGACGTACGCGCGAATCAGAACACGACTGACGCAATCGACGGAAATCGACGATCGGCAATCTTCGTTAAAACACGAATCGACGAAAATCGACGATTGGCACCCAAACGGTTAATTAATTTATTTAAAACTAGCGACCACCGGAGTCGTAGTCGAGAGCCTTACCCACTCTCTTCCTTCCTCCGTGGCCTTACACTTCGACCAAGAAAGACTTCTGGAAATATCTTCATTTGAAATGCAGGTAGAACAAGGACAGTATACCCAACTGACGTTTGTTATCTAGAAACTACAATCAGGGGATATAAAAACGAAAAAATTGTGTCCGCAGATATCTGAGTGATATGAATTTATGAATTTATGAATATGAAGGTGACCGGATAACTCATCAAAATTACAATTCAACACACCTTTAAAAAGTTATATAAAGTCATGAAAAGTGGTGAAACAAAAACTAGAATAAAATAGGTTAGTTTTTTATTGCCTTTATCCACTGGAGTGATTTTTTGACATATTTTGCCATTTTGCATAAATGTTTTGAGAGATCTCTTGTCATAATGTTCCATATTTATAGAATCTAACAATTTTGGATAGACGGCGAAATCTAGGTGGATTCATTGGCTTTAAACCGCAGCAAGCAGTTTCACATGTTTCCATATTAAGGCGATGCACTACGTAGTAATGCAAAATCATGTGTTTTTGGTTTGAAAATTGGGTCGCCTAGAAATGTTTCAGATGCTTTAATTAAATACTGCAAGTAGAACACATTATGCCCTTTGAAATAATCGAGTACTCTTTTAGATAAGTCTTTTTATAAGCCCAGAAAAAAAATATGTAAAAGGCCTATGAAAACTGCTTTAAAGTCAAAATCTCCTACTTATGAACCCATTTTCGGTTATGATTTTATTGTATAATGTGGAAAATTAAGTTATTTATAAAATGATCGAAAAACATTTAAATATTTGTGCCTGAACATCCACAAAATAAAATAAAATGCACTTTTTGGCCATGTTTTTTTTCTTGCATAAATCAAAATAGGTGGATGGTGTTAAGCGGGAATTTAAGCCTTATCGCCATCTACGTAAGGTATGTTATTGATAGCGGTTCGACTCAAAATATTACACGACGTAGTGCATCGCCTTAATAACTTGAGGAATGGTATTATTTAAATAATATGGTAAATATATATATATGTATTTACATACATATATTATACCAATCACTATAGTGGTTAATGACTGCTAGGGAATGCAATCCCGCAAGAAAATGTCAATCCAGGTATTTTCGGGACTGAACAATCTTAGTCCCGCTGGATCCAGGTATTTGCGGGATCCAGCAGAGTGTACTTAGATATCTTATCAATAGTATGATCAGAGGCGGATTTGCAGTCTTGGCCGCCCTAGGCCCCAGATCATGTAGCCGCCCCTTTCTCAGTACCCATCATATTGACCAGGAGTATTCAAACTTTTCAGTAAGTTCCTAGGGTCAAAACCGTTTTAATTTTCCTGCCATTATCATTCATGGTTCATGGGGTGAGATTTGTCCAGGTCTTGGCGGCGGATACGTCTGCCCAACTGCTGCGTGGCGGGCCGGATCGAGAGAGACTGGGTGAGGGAGACCTTTTGACCTTTCCAGCCGGACTATCTTGACCCATCGCCTTGCACCGCAGTTGGAGGGATGTATTCATACGTATGTCACTCCTGGACACACTAATCCCCAGATTCCTACCCACCCCTCATACATTTTCCTTTTCAGAACTTCCTATCCTTCCCTTCCTTAAAAAGACCCTCCACACAGCATCACCTAAGATGACATAGGTCGTGAAGGAAAATATTTTCCTCAAAGCCTCCTGTGTGGAATTAATGTAAAAAAATACGCTTGCTAAATTCGCTAGTTCAATTACTGTATAATTGTCGATTGTCGCAGGCCGGATTGATGACATTGGCGGGCCGTTGTTTGGAGACCCCTGATATAGACTATAGACTACATAATGAATTTACTTTATTGACAACTTTTATTGAAATCGATTCAAAAATTTAGTTAACTATAATAGCTGCTAGTTTGTAATACTTTCTAAGGTTTCAAGAATTTGAATAAAACATTTAAAACAGTTTGTACTGTACGCATACTGACCACTGCCGGCACTGACTGCTGTCGCTTGTCGCGAGCGGGTGCGTATTTCCAATCCCTACGCGGGTTTGTTCCTCTGGAACGATTTCGGTCGAAAAATGGACAACGGACCACTTTTATTTTTCTGCGATTGATTTCGGTCCAAAAATGGACCACATTTCCTACCATTCGTAAAACATTTATTGTAATTATTTAAAACATTTTCTTGGCCAGCCGTTTATTTTAACACGGAGCAATTGCAAATTGCAATGCTTTATCTATTTTGACCATAGATGTCACAAATCCGAACTCCGTAGGCTACTTTAGAACAATGCTAAAAAGAAATAAAAATTCTTTGCCTCTTAATCCTATTCCTACGTTCCTCCACCCCCCCCCCCCTTTTTCATAGATTTTAACTAAAAATATATTTATTTTTATTTTTTAAATAAAATACCTTTATAATGTCACACTTTATTTTTCACTATTGTGACGGACGTACTGCTCCGGGCTCGGCCGCGGTCACCCACGATTAGGATAATAAGATAAATATAGAATTGTGGAATAAAATTAAATGAATCCTAACTGTCCTAAAGAAAAAAATTGTATAAAATGTATGTAATAATGTAAAGATGTAAATGTATGAAGCAATGTAAAATGAAAATGTTATCAATAAATGAAACGTCGGAGCTTGGATAGAGGTATACGGGCAGAGAAGTATTGTTAGAGCTGGTACAATCATGAGATCATTTTAATTCGGGCACGATTATTAGAGTCGTGCTTATACGAGAGGGAACGTTCGGCCCCGGCCCGAAGCAAGGGGCCGTGCGCCGTCGTGGCGTGCGAGGTGCTTCGCCGTCAGAACGTTCCCCAAGCGCGATTCTGAAGATCGTGTCTGAACAAAGAGAGGCCGTGGTCGCGTTCGACCACGAGCCCAAAATTACCGGCCGAGAGGCGGTAGCCAACCCGGCGGCGAGCCGCGGGCGCGCCACAAACACGGGCTTCGATTCCAGGAATCAAAGAGAAAGCGGGCCCGTGTGAGCGTCGCTCAGCCAGCGGAGGCCGCCGGGGTCCTATAAAACGGGCAACAGTCCCTAGAAAAGTTAGATATCCAGCAACCTCCACCAGCTCTACACTTCTCTCTGCTCTGCCTTCTACCTCGCTCCGACTTCTGACTCTACTCGCCTTCTCTTCTTCTTCTGACCCTCGCCTCACCCCGGACCTCTCTGCCCCTACGAAAGACCCGGACTCTACAGCAAGGACGAGTACTAGCATCGGACCAGCTACAACGGCTACAGAGACGCCCCGTTCTACCCCTCCACGCCACTGAAGGAAGGCATCATACGCCTCCACGGATTGGGATCACCGCCCTGTTTACAGTCATGTGTGTCACACATTACGTCTGGCACATAAGTGGTCCTTCGCCGCCGGATCTCTCCGTGGAAGATGTCACCTTCACTGCGCTCTGGGAAGAACAGCGCTGACGGGGACTCATCGCAAGGAAGCGATGATCCCACACCAACCGGGGCGGCCGCAGCCGCGCCCCCCGGACTCCGGCCTACCGCCCCCCTGGCCCCCTCTGACCCCCAAGCGGAACTTCTGGCTGGCCCCTCCGACGCGTCACCACCACAGACGCCCCCTGCCATGGCCGACGCCTCGTCGAGAAGCGAAGCTTCGAGCGAGGACACGCTCCGGCAGGTGCAGCTCGAGCTACGAGCTGAGAGGCGGCGCAACCAGAAGCTGCAGGAGGACAGCGCCCGACAGATTGCCGAATTGATCGCCACGCTGAAGGGCCTCCCGCGGACCGCTTCCCCTGCAGCCTGGCAACCGGAGACGCACGCCCCAGCTCCACGGGCGGAGTACCCGATGACGGCGGCGCCATCTAGCGGCTTCGGGCGAGATCCGGACTACGCAGCGGAGACGCGCGCCCCAGCTCCACGGGCGGAGTACCGGACGACGGCGGCGCCATCTAGCGGCTTCGGGCGAGACCCGGACCACGCAGCGGAGACGCGCGCCACAGCTCCACGGGCAGAGTACCCACCGACGGCGGCGCCATCTAGCGGCCTCGGGCGGAACCTGGGCTACTCAGCGGAGACACACACCGCTGCGCCGCGTCCTGGCTACTCAGCGGAGGCGCACACCACTGCGCCGCGCCCTGGCTACTCAGCGGAGACGCACACCGCTGCGCCGCGTCCTGGCTACTCAGCGGAGGCGCACACCACTGCGCCGCGTCCTGGCTACTCAGCGGAGGCGCACACCACTGCGCCGCGCCCTGGCTACTCAGCGGAGACACACACCGCTGCGCCGCGCCCTGGCTACTCAGCGGAGACACACACCGCCGCGCCGCGTCCTGGCTACTCAGCGGAGACACACACCACTGCGCCGCGTCCTGGCTACTCAGCGGAGACGCACACCACTGCGCCGCGTCCTGGCTACTCAGCGGAGACGCACACCACTGCGCCGCGTCCTGGCTACTCAGCGGAGACGCACACCACTGCGCCGCAGCTGGGTTACGGACCGACGCCCCCGGGCGCGCCTCGGACCTACGCAGCGGAGGCGCAAACCACTGGCCATGCAGTGAGGGCTCAAACCGGGACGGACAACCAGGCGACGCATCCACTCACGGACGGCGCTTCCCCAGGCGTCGCGACGCTGCGAGGTGGACCGGAGCCGCAGTATGGCTATCCCGGTGTGACGGACTCGCCACCGCAGCCCCACATGGACGGATACGGGGCGTTCAACCGCGCAGACGAGGCAGCAAGGCAGACGCGGGACTGGGTGAACCAGGGGAGTGTCCCTCTCGCCCAGGTGACGGCCATGTTTGCCGACGCCCTCCGGCAGTCCCAGGCCGGCGGTACACCCCGCTCCCACCCCGAGGATGAGCGGATGGCGTCGCTCATCGCCCGGCAGTCCAGCGCCAAGGACCTGCCGCCTTACGCGGGCGACGCCATAGAGTGGCAGGCCTGGAAGGCACAGTTCCTGCAGTCGACGGCTACCTGCGGGATGACGGCGGCCGAGAATTTGATGCGGCTGCAGCGTGCCTTGAAGGGAAAGGCGCGCGAAGCCGTCAGCCCTCTCCTACTGGACCCGGCGCAGGTGCCGGAAATCATGGACGTCCTGGAGCACCGCTTTGGGGGCGCGCACTCCATCGCCACTGTCATGTTTGACAAAATAAGGCGGCTCACTCGGCTGCCGGAGGATGCGTCTACCGAAGCTCTGGTAGAGTTCTCCGGGGCGGTACAGAACGTGGTCGCCTCACTGGGAAATCTGAGGAGCGACTACCTCTCCAACCCCGCCCTACTCAGCGAGATCGCGTCGAAGATGCCTCTCGCCCTCCGCCTCTCATGGTTGGACAGGGTGGCCGACCAGGCCCAGGCCGCCACCGTGGTGCAGCTCGCCGGGTTCCTGAAGCGGCTGACCAACGCGGTGCCGCGGTCGGGCCTCACCGATAGCGGCCGAGCAGCGCGTCCGAGCATGGCCGAGCATCCGCGGGCCGCCCGCCCGCACCGCGACAACGTTTTCGTTACCGACGAGCGGCCGGAACCCCGCAGTGAAGTGAAGTGCACACTGTGCAAAGACGCTACGCACAAGTTATTCCGGTGCCCCAAGTTCGCGAGTGAAACAGTGGGTGCGCGATGGGAGTTGGTGAAAGGGGCCCGGATATGTTTTAAGTGCTTGGACGGTGTGCACCAAACTAAAACGTGTAAATACCGTGTCAACTGCGGGGTGGGAACGTGCCGGGTTCCCCACCATCGCCTACTGCACGACGCCGCTTACGCTCGCGGCCCCGAGGCGCAGACAGTGACAAACACCTGGGACCAATCGGGAAAGGTGCTGCTTAAAGTGTTACCTGTGACATTGTGCGGCCCCGGGGGCCAAGTGACCGTGCACGCACTGCTCGACGAGGGCTCGACGGTGACCCTCGTTGACGCCGAGGTGGCAGACATTGTTGGGGCCGCGGGGCCGATCCGCGGCCTGCGCATTCACGGCGCCAACGGCATGTGTTCGTCGGATGCCAAGTCGCAGCGGGTCAAGTTGTCAGTGCGCGGTGACGGCTGTGAATACGCGATGGTGGCTCACACAGTGTCCGACCTAGACCTCCCGCGACAAACAGTGGCCGGCCGCCGGCAAGTGAAACCACGGCTATTAATCGGCCAGGACAATGTTCATTTGATCGTGTCACGGGAGGTCCAAGAAGAGGATGGCGGCCGCATGACGTCACGGACGGCGCTCGGCTGGATTCAACATGGGGGCACCCGGCGGGACGTGGATAGCGGTACCACGCTAAACGTGATCGGCGAGACGGCTGAAATGGGCGAAATCAGCGAGCTCATACGAAGGCACTTTTCCGTTGACTCGCTGGGCGTGACCGCAGTGAGCCGGGTGTCCGCCGACATACGCCGCGCCGAGCGCATAATGGAACAAACAACGCGCCCGCTGGACTCGGGTCGGTGGGAGACCGGGCTGCTGTGGAGAGAGGACGACGTGCGGCTGCCCGACAACCGGCAGTGCGCCGTAAACCGCCTCAACGCCCTCGAGAAGCGCTTGAAAAGCGACCCCGAACTGGCGGCAGCGTACGCGGCCAAAATTTCGCACCTGATAGAGCGCGGGTACGCAGTAAAGGTACCCGACGCCGAGGCTAGCGTACCGTCACGGCGGAGGTGGTACCTGCCCCACTTCGCGGTCACCAACCCGAACAGCCCCGGGAAATTGCGAGTTGTTTTTGACGCCGCCAGCCGCTGCCGGGGAACCTCCTTGAACGACCGGCTGTTAACCGGGCCCGACCTGCTGTCATCCCTGTTGGGCAACCTGTTGAGGTTCCGGGAGGGCAAGATCGCCATAGCCGCCGACATAGAGGAGATGTTCCTCCGCATCAAAATAAAAGCGGAGGACCAAATAGCGCAATACTTCTTATGGCGAGCCGGTCCACTAGAGGCAGCGACCACATACAAGCTGTCCTCAATGATGTTTGGGGCCACTTGCTCTCCCAGCAGCGCGCAATATGTCCGCAACAGGGTGGCCGACCAAGGCGCCGCAGAATTCCCCGCCGCCGCCGCAGCAGTGCGTTCTAAATTCTACATGGACGACTACCTGGACGCCGCCGATTCCGTGAGCGAGGCTGCGGCGCTGGTACAAGGCGTCAGCACCCTCCTATCCCGGGGAGGCTTCCACCTGGCAAGCTGGGCCTCCAACGCACCCGCTGCAATCCAAAGCGTGCCGGCAGAGAAGAGGGCCAAGGCGGCCATAGCCATCAGCAGCGGCGCCTGTGAAACCGAGAAGGTGCTCGGCCTGTCGTGGGATCCCGTCAACGATACATTCATGTATGAGTTCAAGGAGACGGAGAAGGCCGAGCTCATCCGGCACCCAACCAAGAGGCAGCTGCTGAGCACGGTCATGAGGGTGTTTGACCCCGTGGGCTTCGTGGCCTGCCTCACGGTGCGGTCAAAAATTCTCCTGCAGGATGTCTGGAGGTCCAGCGTCGGCTGGGATGAGCGCATCCACGAGGCGCACGCAGCAAGGTGGGCCGAGTGGATCAAAATGCTCCAAGGCCTGAGCATCCGCATACCGCGGCGTTGCCTGCTGAGCAAGGCCCACTCCTTCGCTCTACACCTCTTCTGCGATGCGTCGGAGGCAGCCTGCTGTACCGTGGCCTATCTAGTGGAGACTACGGGAGAGGGAAGCAGCACCGCCACATTTTTGTCCAGCAAGTGCAAGGTGGCACCGCTGAAACCGCTCTCCATTCCCCGCCTCGAGCTGCAGGCTGCGCTCATGGCTGCCCGCCTGGCTGACACTCTTCGAAGGGAATGCCAGGCTCCTATCACCTCCACCTCATACTGGACTGACTCCACCACGGTGCTGTGCTGGCTCCGTACGGACCCCCGCAGCTACTCAACCTTTGTGGCAAACAGGTTGGGGGAGATTGACGAGCTGTGCGACATCGCCAGCTGGCGCTGGGTCCCGACCAAGCTGAACCCAGCCGACATCGGAACCCGGGACCTGGAGGAACCGGACCTCACCCAGAGTGGAAGGTGGTTCACCGGCCCTTCCTTCCTGACAGCGCCGAGTAACCAATGGCCCCAGGAACGGCAGAGCCAACAGCCGGGTGACGAGATTTTGGAAAGGCGGCCAAATTTTGTGGGCCTTACTCTCGCCGTGGAGGACGGGCTGCCCTCCATCCTGCGGTTCTCGTCCTGGAACCGATTGATCCGGGCCACAGC
Organism: Hesperophylax consimilis; assembly: GCF_061612785.1. Taxonomy (NCBI): domain Eukaryota; kingdom Metazoa; phylum Arthropoda; class Insecta; order Trichoptera; family Limnephilidae; genus Hesperophylax; species Hesperophylax consimilis. The sequence goes on from NC_142850.1 coordinate 21,277,243, forward strand.
ATGGATGCTGCGGTTCATTCGGCGATGCCACCAGGGACCCGCTAGGCCAGCCGAGGGCCCCCTAGTCCTGCAGGAGCTCCGGGCCGCAGAATGGCGGTGGATAAGGCACTCCCAGGGAGCAACCTTTGGAGCAGAGCTACGCCAGCTCCACTCGGGGCAGGCCGTGCCCAGCAGCAGTCACCTCGTCTCCCTCGCACCCCACATCCACAACGGGGTGCTCAGAATGGGCTCGAGAGTCAAGGGAGTGAAGGGAGTACCAGAGTCACCCATAATCCTGAACGGTGGTGACAGCTACACCCGGCTGCTTGTGCAACAATACCACACCCGAGCCGATCATGCGAGTGTGGAGACGACGATGGCCGAACTGCGCACCAGCTTCCACATCTTAAAGCTGCGCTCAGTTCTCCGCCGCATAAAACACATGTGCCCCGCTTGTAAAATGCGGCGGGGCAAGCCGTCTCCCCCGATGATGGCACCCCTACCAGCATCCCGGCTTGCACAGCATGTGCGGCCCTTCACCAACTGTGGGATGGACTACTTTGGGCCCCTAGAGGTAACCATCGGGCGCCGGAAGGAAAAGCGATACGTCGCCCTCTTCACGTGCCTATCGACGAGGGCGGTGCATCTGGAGTTGGCCACCGCACTAAGTGCCGACTCTGCCATAATGGCAATTCAAAGAATGTCGGCAAGGCGAGGCCAGCCGGCGACCCTGATGTCCGACAACGGAACCAACTTCCACGGCGCGGACAAGGAACTGAGGGACGCCGTGGAAGACATCTGTCGGGACCCAAGGGTCCAAAACTATGCGACCACCCAAGGGATGGAGTGGAGCTTCATCCCGCCCCGCAGTCCTCACATGGGGGGAGCTTGGGAGCGGCTCGTACGCTCTGTTAAGCGGGCGCTCTCAGCTACGCTCAAAGCGAGAGCGCCAAGAGAGGAGACCCTCCTAACGGCGCTGGCTGAAGCGGAGTACACCGTTAACTCCCGACCGCTCACCCACCTATCGGTCGACCCCAGAGACGAGGAACCGCTGACGCCCAATCACTTCCTCATGGGCTCAACGGGGAGGCGGCCCCACCTGGCCATGTACGGGGCGGCCGAGGAAGAGGTCTGCCTCAGGAAGCAGTGGAGGATCGGCCAACAGCTCGCGGACATGTTTTGGAGGCGTTGGGTCCGCGAGTATCTGCCTACTCTCGCCGCCAGGAAGCAGTGGCAGCAGCCAGTGCAGCCCCTACAAAAGGACGACCTGGTGCTGATTGCGGACCCGGCGCTGCCCCGCAACAGCTGGCCACGGGGACGGATCCTCGAGGCCACTCCAGCCCCGGACGGACAGGTCAGGACCGTGAAGGTCAAAACCAGCACGGGGACCTATGTCAGACCGGCAGTTAAGATCGCGGTCCTCCTGCCGGCCTGTGATCCCGCCTCCAAGGACACATACAAAGGACCTGTCCAGACGCCGCCCCGACGAACTCGCCACCTCAGGGGGACTGGACGCCGGGGACCACGCCGCACCAAGTCGCAGCACGCCTCCCGCTAAAATGGGTGTAGCCGAGCTCCACGGGGGGAGTGTGACGGACGTACTGCTCCGGGCTCGGCCGCGGTCACCCACGATTAGGATAATAAGATAAATATAGAATTGTGGAATAAAATTAAATGAATCCTAACTGTCCTAAAGAAAAAAATTGTATAAAATGTATGTAATAATGTAAAGATGTAAATGTATGAAGCAATGTAAAATGAAAATGTTATCAATAAATGAAACGTCGGAGCTTGGATAGAGGTATACGGGCAGAGAAGTATTGTTAGAGCTGGTACAATCATGAGATCATTTTAATTCGGGCACGATTATTAGAGTCGTGCTTATACGAGAGGGAACGTTCGGCCCCGGCCCGAAGCAAGGGGCCGTGCGCCGTCGTGGCGTGCGAGGTGCTTCGCCGTCAGAACGTTCCCCAAGCGCGATTCTGAAGATCGTGTCTGAACAAAGAGAGGCCGTGGTCGCGTTCGACCACGAGCCCAAAATTACCGGCCGAGAGGCGGTAGCCAACCCGGCGGCGAGCCGCGGGCGCGCCACAAACACGGGCTTCGATTCCAGGAATCAAAGAGAAAGCGGGCCCGTGTGAGCGTCGCTCAGCCAGCGAAGGCCGCCGGGGTCCTATAAAACGGGCAACAGTCCCTAGAAAAGTTAGATATCCAGCAACCTCCACCAGCTCTACACTTCTCTCTGCTCTGCCTTCTACCTCGCTCCGACTTCTGACTCTACTCGCCTTCTCTTCTTCTTCTGACCCTCGCCTCACCCCGGACCTCTCTGCCCCTACGAAAGACCCGGACTCTACAGCAAGGACGAGTACTAGCATCGGACCAGCTACAACGGCTACAGAGACGCCCCGTTCTACCCCTCCACGCCACTGAAGGAAGGCATCATACGCCTCCACGGATTGGGATCACCGCCCTGTTTACAGTCTTGTGTGTCACACATTACGTCTGGCACAACTATCATCAGTGGAAAGTTCATAATTGGCATAAATAACATCTTATTATTGTATTATTTTATAATCTCTGATTTATTTATTTATTATAGCTTTTGTAAGGTGATGAAGAGCGTGTTCACACAGAGCTATAATATGCGTGGGATGGCGTATTTCGGCATATCGCTCGCCGTACATTCCAAATTGGAAAGTATGGCGAGCGATATGCTGAAATACGCCCTCCCACGCATATTATAGCTCTGTGTGTGAACACGCTATTATGCATAACAATACCTAACGCGGTTCAGTCACTAGCGCAACTGAATCACGGTAGGGATTGGAAATACGCGATCGGGCGAGCGACGGAGCATGATAGGTGTGGCGAGGGCGGCTGCGGGGCGTGGGGGCGCGCTGTGTGCTGTGTGTGAACACGCTCTTGCATATCGCTATTTCGTACGTAGAATATTTGGGTACTTAGGAAGTAATTTCTTGTTATCATCTGTGACTTTTATGTCACGATTGGCCGCCCCTAATATCTGGCCGCCCTAGGCCCGGGCCTACATAGGCCTAAGGGCAAATCCGCCTCTGAGTATGATAAAGACCTAATACCTCGATCTACCAACCTTGTTTTTAGAGTTTTAAATTTATACCTATAATGAAACAAGTTATGTGGGACATTTTAAATGATTTATTAATAGGTATACCTCTAGTTGGACATAGGTAAAGTTTAACTCATAAATTGGCAAAAATAAGATAAGACATAAATTTACATAACATACCCGCCTCGGAACAGAATTTTTCTAGTGAGGTGGGTAAAAGAAATCTATGTAGGTAAACAAATGAAAATAAAATAATCGCCCGGTTTGCCGACCCTTAAACTGAAACTGAACTGAAACTTAAATTTAAATAATAACGTTCACACGATAAACAATATTCTTGTACAATGAGTATCATAAGTTTAATTAAACATTATTTTGGAAATAGCTTCGTAAAAAAGTTAAAGTATTAATTGTGTCATCTGATAAACGGCTTCTGATATTGGACACAAGGTAGCCAGCGGCTGAAAAAGCTCGTTCAGCTTCCACGCTGGTTGGCACAATAGTCATAAGCGCATTGTAAGTGAATTAAAGGCATGTGCCTTTTAATCCACCGGACCTTGAAGTAATTCATTTCCTTCTTTATCAAAACCTCAAGGTTGCTCATATTGCCAGATCTAGGTTGTTGATGGGCTGTTGATCTCGAACTCTTCATACTAATCAAAGTAAGTTCGAGTTCGTCTTGAAGTGACATTGGTGCTTCTGCTGCTGCTGCGTTTGTCTCCAGATTAGCGAGAGAAGTGTCGCCATCGTCATCGTAAGGATCATCAGCGTCAGCAGGAGCAGTGGCTACTGCGTTGTTACCCGTGTCCGTGTACTCTAGCCTTTCGACTATAGTTTTGATTGCCTTGCGTATTACACTTTTTGAAGGTAGACTAAATGCGTAATCAACATTAATAAATTTATTTCTGTCTTCTTCGTACTTGTCTTGATATGGATATAAAACCGCTGTCAAGTTAGTTCGCCGCTCTGAAATCCGTTTCCTCAAAGAATCAACAAATTTTTGGGCTAATGGTTTATTAATATTTTTCAGTTTGCTAATAACAAATTTTAAAGTGGTTTCCGCAGTAATCAAGTTTGACTCTCGCCTACATAAAACTCCGACTGCTAATTTCACCGGCTGTAATATTCCTTCCAGATCGTTCAGCACACCATATTCCTCTTCAGTGAAAAGGTAGTCAAGATTTGCACCGAGCCCTAAGTCAACCAGACTTTTCGATACGCCCAATCTTACTTTGTTAAATATTGATATCATTTCGCACAGGCTTGACCACCTTGTTTTACAGTCCAATAATAAAGTAATATTTTTTACCATGTCTTTTGTCATGTAAGTCTGCAGCAGATCGTTCTTTGTGGGCGAATTTTTAAATGTATGAGCTGCGCTTCTCTGTAATCCCGCCAGTCCAGCGGGATCCCGCAAAATTTTCGACCGAGATTAGTCCCGCAAAATGTCTGCGGGATCTCGGTATTTCGGGATCCCGGTATACCGGGATTGCATTCCCTAATGACTGCTTATCACTTTTATGATATGCAGTAAGTGTGTTGAATTGCCAAATTATTAAACCAAATATTAAGGGTTATTTCACGTATTTTAAAACCAGTAAGACTGCCAAATTCCACAGTGGGGCGGACTCGCAATTTGTAGATTATGTGATATCAAATAATATGAGTTGAAATAGTTTCACAATAACCGACCTGACAGTAGATAATAAATAATAATGCAGTGAGCAGGATTATCCCCGGCGCCATCAACATTGCCGCCTAATCCCATTGGGGTGTGCTTGTGTTTGGACCAGGTAACAGAGTTACCAGGTAACAAGGCAACACAGGTGGGCAGCGGACAGTGGACGCTGCTCGTGCGACCCACTACTATTAGGTAACAGTGTACCTACTATCGACGGGTGTCACTCAAACTTTACAATAAACCTAACCTGGATACAATGGGAAAGTTAATTTTTCTATTTGAATACAGCACAAAGAGTCTCAATAATAATTGAATAATTTGTATAGCGCTGTTCTTCTGAAAAATCACCTCATGGAAGCTGTACAAATATGATATCTCAGGCTCTATCTAATTAATTTCATTATTTAAAAACAGTTACACAAAACATATTTACCTGAGAGGTTACTTCAGATAAACACACTTTTATTGAAAAGTTTAAGCTAGAAGATACGACTTTTCACGCAGAGGACACTACACAGGGTGTCCGGGGGTAAAGTGCGCTAACTTCGGGAGGTGATTCTACATGATGGTAGAAGTGAAGAATATTAATATTTTTTTCGAAATTCCAATTTTCCCATGCAAAAATATTTTGTCAATAAAAGAATATTTATTTTCCCATAAAAACAATTCAAGTTCTTAACCTAAATTATTAACAAATTTCTAGAAAAGTTTATTTTAATCTTTCAGCTGTACTATCGTGTAGAACCCTGAAATTAGCACACTTTACCACCGGACACCTTTATTAAAAAAATTGGAAATTGTATGAGTACATTTGCTATTTTTCAATTACTATTGACATTATATTTATTACAAGATTGTTAGCAAAATTACAGTTGATATTTATTTGAAATATTATTATTTTAATTGTTCTATTTTAGGACTGCAGAAATTTTTTGTTGAATGACCTTAAAAAGTTTAGAAAATCTAATTAGGTATAAATAGTTATCAATGGAAGTTTACATTTTATATATATATATATATATATATATATATTTTTACATTAACTCCGCATAGATCAGCAACATCAGCAGCTGTAGGCAGACTGATGGAACCTAAGCGTAAGCCAAATACTAAGTTTGGTGATCGCGCTTTCAGAGTATCTGGGCCGAAGGCTTGGAATAAACTCCCTCCGGAAGTAAGATCCATAACAAGTCCAACAGAATTCAGGTCTAAACTAAAAACTTACCTTTTTAAGCTGTCGTACCCTTAGATTAAATATACCATTCCTGAAAGAAAGTCCAGTTATATCCAATTATCTGTATCTGAATTTCGCTAATAAACAATTAGGGTAAGTAATGTACCTACTGTATATTATCTCCATATATAGTTAGTGATAACATAGATCATTGTAGAAATGTATTGTATATTTGTACAGCGCCCTTGAGGTGATTTTGAACAGAAACGGAGATATACAAATCATCCAAATATTATTATTATTATTATTATTATTAAACATGGGTATTGAAGAGACTAATTTTGTAGGAGGGAGGAGGGACTCGTTATTGAGTTGAACTCAAGAACGAGTCGTAGAAGCGATCCGTTCTCATGTAACAAATGTCAATCGTATACACATATACATATGTTTATTTACAATGTCTCGGACTGTGGAGGTGAAAGGTTTCTGACTTTATGGATATAACTGTAAGAAAAGATGAGTTTTAAGTTTAGCTCTAAATTCTGTCGAGTGTGTGATCGCTTCTTCTTACATCGGTAACTAGGCAACTCAGGACGGCGGCAATTCAATACACCCTTGAAAAAGTGTTATAAAGTCCATTAACAAAAATAAGTTAAATAATATGTTATGTTAGGTTAGGTTTATAGGACATAATATTCAATGACTTTATATAACTTTACAGAAGTGTTTTGAATTGCCATTGTCCTGACTTGCCATCACAACGTTGTGAGGATCAAGGCAGTGGGGAAGTGGAGAATATGGGGAATAGAAAGGTAGGGACGTACGTAGTTATTCAGATCTGGTCACCAAACAAGGCTAAAGCCACTTCATGCAACGTTTCGATTCGTAATATTCGATTATTGATCATGATTACTGATACCTGCCCTGGTCGAATAGCAAATCTTGGCCGGACTGAAGGAAACCTAAAAAAACAGCCTACACAACCTCCCAACCTATACCACACCCTCTGCTCTGATGACATTCAGGCGATAGTCGCATGGCAGCCTCAACAGTCCGGCTAACTTCATTACGCTCCAATACAGCAGCCAACACGATTTCGCCAAGATAAAACCACGTCGACAAAACTAATGTTAAGTCAAAAGGAATCGACAATGATGAAGCACAAGATGCTCAAGGATAGAATCAAACAAAAGCTTTCTATATAGGAACAGCTTTACTCAATAATAATACTGAATTGTTGAATCCAGACCAAAAAAATCACGACGCCAAACGCCTCTGTAAACTACAGCCTTCGGTCCCCAAGCCTGCAAGACTCAAAAGCTCGGTTCAGGTATCAGAATATACCTGCAAAGCAAAAAACCTCACTTTCACAGCGTTATACAAATATTACATGATATTAATGCTAACATATTTTGACGAAGTGTCCAAGCAGGTATGAACCGGTAAACCGGGATCTTAACTGCATGTTCATCTGAAGATGTTGTCCTGCATCCTTACACCGAGTAAAAAGGAAGAGATCTGTGCATGTTTTGTGGAGGGAGAATGGTTTGATCAAACGCTCTTGCCAGTAAGTGTTGTTATTATATTGCTTGGTGAAGCCAGCCCACACGATCCGAGTTAGCTAGGCTGTTCGAGATCAACCAATGAATACAATTCCTCAGTTAAGCAAGGCCGCCTGTTGCATAGCACGCGTTTACAGTTCGTGTACCTTCGGCCGTGTTTTACAAATACAAATAATAAGTTTGTTTATTTAAGTTTAAAAACATTTTTGCAAACGCGGGATCGGTCACGACGTTGAAAACTTTGTCTGACAAACACAACGTGCGGACAGTTGTCACGTAGTTACCATTTGGTGTTGAAAACAAAACTTCTCCCGTAGTAATTGATTCCCCGTGTAAGCGGACTCCTTCAGTGTTGGTGGTGGTTGAAGTTTCAAATTGTGAAAGTAGCCGTCTATAACTTTATCAAAACTTTTGATTTAATCTCTGTGCGTCGATCTATTTGTTACTAGTTTTCAGTTTTTTCTACATATTCAACATGTTACCCGCTGATCTTTGACAAGAGTAAGTTGTAGATTGTTTACTTTTTGTATCGAAATCTAATCTAAGTCCACCTAACACCTTTAAACCACAGGTTAAATATTACAAGATAAGACTAACCAGTGGTAACTGAACAACCGATATAAGTTTGTAAGCTAATAACTCCGTTGTAACTTCTCCCTCTTTCTCTTTAACGATGTAGGTATGTATCAGAAAGAGAAGTTACAACGGAGCTATAGGTGTCCTTAATGGTGCAGCCACACGCAAAGCTCACATCAACAGATAATATAAAGCACAATAGCGCTCGCCATACAATCCCATACAGACCCGACACACGTAAAAAGATAACGCGCTATAAGTGTGGTTCTGAACTTCGCTAACCGAATTTATTTTACGTAACCGCTCCCGACGCGATATTTGAAAAGTTATGCGTCCCCCTCTCCGCCGTAAAAAGGAGAGGGGGTCATTTTAATTGCGGAGCTACCAACTAAGTTCCGTGTTCCCTTTGACAGCCATGACATAAGCAGCCTAATAATGCATTTCTTATTTATTATATTAGCTCATATCGTCATGTGTGCTAGTAAATTTAGAAACATAAAAAAAACTTTATTTGGCAAACATACTTAACATATATTTAAAATATAAATATAATCAATATTTGAATTTGAAGTAAACAAATTTTCGCCCTTTCAAAATTAATCATATTTTTAACTCAGTATGTTTATATGGTAATATCATTCGGTTTTTTGATAAAGTTGGACGGCCCGATACCTACATAGAGAAGCTTCTAGTTTGTTCGTTTGTTGATTGTTTTCAATTGTTTTCCTGGGTAATCTGGTTTGCTCTCGTCAGCTCTCGTGCTCTCTTCTCGTTCCCTGCCCTGGTGTTGGTCCTTGCCGCCTTTGCCTTCGACATTTTTAGAAATCGACGTGAGCTTATTTTACAATAATTTATTATATGTCGCTTTCGTCGATCGGCGTGCGAACTGCGAATTTCCTGATTCGACGGAGAGGTTATGTCAGGTTATGTGAAAATGCGCTATTTACGCGCAGATTGTTTAAAATCTAAACAGTTTATAAATAGCATTTATAATTATATAGTTGGCGGCATTATCATCTGAGGATGAGCTGTCCAACAGATCCAGCAATAGGCGACAAGTATCATCCATTTCGAAAACGTGCTCAAGCTGTCAGTAAGTAAAGTTGTCACTTTGACAGATGAAATTATGTTCCTCGGCCGCTCTCGAATTCAACTGACCCCCTCTCCTACCATAGGAAGAAATATTTGATAGCGTCGTGTGTCGGTAGAAAAGATGATGCGCTGTACATTAACTTTTGATGTGAGCTTTGCGTGTGGCAGCACCATAATTCTCTTGTTTAATATCTCAACGCTGTGAAGCCGACATCAAGAGTTGTCCGTCAAGTTTCAAGTCTCCAGAGTAGATGAGATTGACATGGGAGGCTGTGATCTGTGAAGGAAGGACGTTATGCTGAACCAGAGTAAAACTGTATTTCTTCAATCTCCGTAGTGTACAATATCCTTGTACAGTATATTCGGAGTCAAATCTAACCTATAAAACTAACCAACAAGAGCGAAGTTAGGATGAAAGGATGTCAACAACCTCTCTCCCAGTAACACTACTTGCTTCATAATAATATTGAGCCCACCTTACCAACATGTTCCGTCTTAATAAATATTTAGATTTCCTTCATATCACAAAGACAGGGCCGGCCCTACAAAATGCCCAAAATATATATATATATTATTATTCATGCCTTGAAAGCTTTTACAAGTATTCATTGATATAGGTAAGTTGTCCAGGAGTACAATGATAAGTGTATAGTACTAATGAACTGAGTATGAACGATATAAGCAGGTACAAAACAAGTTGTACGAAGAAGTACAATAATTACAATATAAAAATATAAATGTTCATTTGTTCAAAATCTTAAATCTCAGAAAGTTCTTTACTGATTGCTTTGAAATTTTGACACAACTTTGTAGTCGAATACGCGTGTGTTTTTATATGCCTATATTATATTGATATCACCTGTTATTGGTGAAAACATGCTATTTTTTAAAAACTGGGCCACTCGTTGGACAAATATGTTTTTTTGAAACACATTGCCATCTGTTGGAATTAAAAGCAACACGCGCTATTTTTCTCTATCTGCACAGGAAGACTGTGCAACAGCAACAGCTAGTATATAATACAAGAGTGCAACATAAGTACGGTAAATATTTCCTTAAAGGACATTACACTTCGTTTAACTTAATCACTACAAGAAACAACGATTTACGTAGGAATATTTGGTAAAAGTAGAATTATAATTACATGAGTATTGAAAGTTCAAAATTATAATTACATGAGTATTGAGAGTTCCCAATTATAATTACATGAGTATTGAAAGTTCCCAATTATAATTACATGAGTATTGAAAGTTCCCAATTATAATTACATGAGTATTGAAAGTTCAAAATTTATTTTGAAAACGATACCTTTGCCGCCGTTTTGGACTGCCATACTTGAGAGAATTTCGTTTCAATCTAAATACGCATAAATTACTTAAGACAAGACAATACCCTAAAATAAAGCCAGAAAGACACGTAATGAAGCAGCCGTGAACAAAAATATGCGATGCGCGGCCCTGACGTGTTGGACAAACCTGAGACTAGAAAATCAATCTTTCCGCGGGGTATATTTTAATTATTTCTGATGAACGTATTACTAAAATCTCATATATATCTAGAGGGATCCCTTGGGAAGTTACTAATTCATGATATAGAATTGTCCTTACAACTAATTTATAGTTGAGAAACGTTTTATAAAATTTTCAAACCGTTTTGCGTAAAAATATTTGATAAGGTCGTGTTTTTATTAATTTTAAAAATAAATAACTTAAATCCGCAGGGATCCCTCAAGAATCATTTGAGATTTTAGTAATACATTCATCAGAAATAATTAAAATGTGAACGTCGAGCAAAATCCCGTTATTAGAGTCTTATGTGGCCTTAATTAACCAAAACTATGAACCTAACAACATATTTTCTGCATGTAAATGAGTAGGCAGAAGTGGTAGCAGAAGTCGGCGACGCACAGTGGGCTGAAAATCGCCTTTCATAAACATAGAGACTGGAATTTTCAAGGGTATTTTTTTGGCTAGAAATGGATTCTGCTGATCATTACTATGCTATAAAATTTCGTACGAAGCAATTGCGTGCACAAATGAAGGAGTTATAATTTTTTTAAGAAAAATTTGTATGGCACTGACATTAAAAATGAGGCTATCTCTGGAATCATAAGGTTGACCATTATATCCTAACACACAGATATACTACTATTTATTTGTATTTTTTTGACATACTTCGTATTTGTGATTTTGATTTCAAAAGTGTTTTTTTCAACTTTGAGGATTTTTAAAAAAAGAATCGCATGTCGCGCCACAATACGAAGTATGTCAAAAAATACAAATAAATAGTAGTAGGTATATCTGTGTGTAAGGATAGAATGGCCAACCTTATGATTCCAGAGATAGCCTCATTTTTAATGTCAGTGCCATACAAATTTTTCTTAAAAAAATTATAACTCCTTCATTTGTACACGCAATTGCTTCGTACGAAATTTTATAGCATAGTAATGATCAGCAGAATCCATTTCTAGCCAAAAAAATACCCTTGAAAATTCAAGTCTCTATGTCTATGAAAGGCGATTTTCAGCCCACTGTGCGACGCCCGAGGAAGACATGGCACGACCAAGTGAATCAGATACTTGAGTCGGGCCACGTCAAGAGTCAGAATAATAGAAGAGTATGTGTGAGACGGTGTATGAGGCAAGGAGTGTGTGCCAAGACCGAGTTGTTTGGCGGTCCGTCCTCTCTGCCTACCCCTGCGGGGAAACGGCGTGATGATTAGTTAAATAAGTAAATAGCTGTTTCTTGTAACAATTGTTGAAACAAAGTGTAATTTTCATAATCTGTGCCTAAAAGTGCTGCGGTTATGGAAATAAATACCAAAAAAGTTCAACAAGTTCTGCCGTGTAATTATTACTACATGTGACAGCTATTTCACCTACTGAAACATTGTTATTATAAAATGCGCGCCTAAGTAACTCAATCTAATAAACCATCTCTTTGTCGTTCAAATCATCCCTTAGCTTCTTCATTCCGACCCGGAATTGAACCCGCATTCTTCTGATTGCTGTTTTTTTCTCGGAATATTTTTACAATATGTATTTCAGTTTAATGATTAATGCTTATAATAATTTGCTATCCATTCCAAAACCTTTTCTTGTAAATATAAGTTAATCTTTAAAAAATAACATTATTAATCAATTTAAAGGATTCAACTATTTTTGTTAATTTCTCAAAATTTCAAAAACTAAAACAAACATAAAATATGTTCACAGTGATTACTCAATATTTTGCGACACACATTATTAGGTCATTGCACCTTTTCAAGTGTGAAGCACCTTACATCGATATTATTGTATTGTGCGAAAAATAATTTATTGTCTGCGTACGCACTTGTCGTGGTCGTCTATAATGAATACAAACGATAATAAAACAGTGTCACACCTGAGAGAAATGCAACGTTGAATAATGGAGTCAATGCGTGAGACTCACCTCATCAGCAGTAAAAGGAAAATAGGATATTTGGAAGCAACAGCCAACATAATTTTTTTCCCCAGTCAGCAGGTGAATTGATTACCTGGATTAAACACGTGTAGTTTGATTGGCATCAAAATTAGCCCACGAGGATGAAACGTTAGATGTTTGAATAGCGTGTGTTAACGCATTAGTCATTAGAAAGTATATTCTAGAGATATGCATATTGCCTAGGGCGGCATGATGTTATCCACATGTTTTTTGCCTAGCGGTAATCTTCCAGTTCTTATTGGCGTAAATGTCCATCAGTGAAACACTTTGATGTAGGCATCCGTGCAGGACCGGATCTAATCCGGATCCTCGAGAGGCCCCGGCCTAGGGCCCAAACCTCAGGGGGGGGAGGTCGGCCAGTTACCGATATATATGTAATATGTCTGCTTTAGGTATGCTGTGAAAATGACACAGGACTCTGAAATTAAAATATCAAATTTTCCATGGTGTCCTAAACCCGTAGTGTTCCCGGCTAGATGCCAAAACGATTCACATTGAGGGCACAGTACTTAAAAAAATCACAATTTATTGTAACAAATAATTATAAGCATTATTAGTCGCCAGAAATATCAATGTCCTTCTAATGTCCGGTCAAGTGCTCTGAAACCACTGAGCTATGTCGGCTTATTTCCAACCCGCCAAATAATTCAATATGTACTAGTACCCCAATCAACAATTACAGCTTATTATATTTTTTCCACCAGCTTTATTTTTGTAGGAAAGACTTTGTTAGTGCTAAATTTCTCACTAGATGGCGTCGAGACATATTATATCTTCATTTATTGATTCACCAATAAATGAAGATATAAAATATTTGTAATTATTTGTTATCCTTTATGCCATGCATAAAACCTTGTCTTATAAACATTAGTTTTATCATTAAAAAATAACAATTTATTGTAATCGGAAAATGTTGCTATGTATGCAATGGATAGGATGGATGGCGGACTAAGCTAGCATTAGATTGAACTTTCGACGCCTGGGTGGGAATCCATCGCATTGTACATGACTTTCCGAAAAACAAAAATCGAAAACTTTTTTTAGTTTGCCCTGCGACCAAATCTTTTTCTGGGTCTTTGTGGTAATTTATATTCCACCCCCCCCCCGCAACACATAGGTAACTTAATTGGATATACCATGTAAATAAATTCGCCTGCTGCGCATTTTCCTTGTCTTTGTGAAGGTTATAACAAATTTCCATTCCTTTCGCTCTTGTCTATTACCTACTGCACAGTTGGGGATGCCATAGTACTACAGGTTCTGAGATTATTGAGGAACTGAAAACGTTCAAAATGGACTTTAAAAAGGGCCCCTCGATTGTGTTTGTTGACTGTTTTTTTTAATCTTAGAACCGCCCCTGCACCCGTGCAATTCCTTATACAATAGAAACAAAGGAAATGAGCCCCGCCATGAACCATTGATTTTTAGTAAGGAACTGTGCGAACAAGTGTTTGCCCATACTGATGCATATCTTTCATTGGCTCACCCGTGTTGATAGTCCGTGCAGTTTGGTCGTAGCTCGGCTGTCAACTGTCACTTCTATGCCATATTTGCCTTTATTTTTTTTATGAACCGCTGCATTGTCACCCGAGCCCAAAGATATTAGAAGAACGAGATATGCTATGTTGGCCGCCGGACCGTAGCCGGAGTACTACCTAATTAGGGTACTTTGAACGGTATCGGGACGTGTACGCACAGAAATCTGTTCTATGTATTAGTGCAGATACCTTAGCGCAAGCGAAGGTGTGCAGTAGTATTGGTGAACAAAACCGGCGACACTCGGCAAAACAATTCCACTCAGTACGAACTGCTCATAGCACATCTCGTTCTTCTAATATCTTTGCCCGAGCCTCTCTATTCCTTACTTTAAACTCGGAAATGAGATCATTAAAGTTAATGTATGTACTTATATACAAATCTTAGTTCGTTTGAAATAAAATATTATAATAAAATAAATGGTGATAGGGCATTATAAAGCAAATAATGGGATATTGACCATATTTTTTTAAAACAACATTATGATGTTCGGTGTAATTTATTGCAATTCCCAGGGTGTTCATTATAAGTTTTTGTACACATTTTACTTCACGTGCAAAAATACATATTTGCCATAAATACATGCTGCCAAAAGCTGTGGCATGAATATAGCTTGACTTTTGAACTAACAGGTATTTTTGACAGTCCTGTAATTTTTTTAGAATATCTGATCATAAATCTACACATTCCATTCGAAAAATCACAGTTTTTAAGGTTATTTTATTTTAAAAAATGAGTCGCACCAATTAAAAAATATGAACAATTTATCCGGAAATCTCGAAAGATGTTCTGAAATTCCTGAATAAAAACGTCGTAAAGTAACAATAAAATTTTACGCGCCACATTACTAGCCGTCTAGGGCCGTGGGTTGGGCACGTCTTCACATCACTGATTATTCCGTTATCTACACAAAGTCCTGCCAAAATCAAACGTTAATAATAATTCCAATAACTGTTAACATAAGAATGTTTTTTTAAATTTTGTTAAATCGGTTAAACGTAATGTCTCCATATTACCATATTTCAAAGATTTCATTTCTACAGCGTTTGTGAGGTAAAACCGTGTATGGTCGCGTGTGAAATTCGGAGATTTAAAAAGAATACAAGACTGATGTAATAAGCGTAATGATATGCATATAATGTGTAGTATTGGAATTAATCTTTATATTCGAATGTTTTTCAATATCTTGTGTTATTTTTACTAGCGGAAACTTTACTAGTTGAAGCTACCAAGTAAACAATCATTATTATGAACATGTGTGCAACAAAATGTTTTCCCAAGTAAAATAAAATTAGCAGACATTGAGTCAGCATTTGCATATATGCATAATGCATATTTGAGCCTTTTTGGTCGTTAGAGCATATTTCAGCCTTTTTTGTTTGTTTGTGCATATTAGGGCTTTTTCGGTTGTTAATGCATATTTTACCCTTTTTGGTCATTAGTGCATATTTGAGTCTTTTTGGTTGTTAGTGTATATTATAGCATTTTTGGTTGTTAGTCCATATTAGTGTATTTTGACATTGTTACATATTTCAGCCATTTTATTCTTCAGAGAGAGCTGTTCAAAATAGAAATGTGTTATTTTCGCATTCGGTTCATCCCTCTCGCCCCGTTTCCTAAAAAATAGGTGCCTTAAGACAAATTTCTCTTTTTACCGTGTAATGGTGACCGGTCGGTGGCTGATTTGGCATCGCGTCTCCCAGGCGTTCGTGAGTTCAATTCCTCGGCTGACTAAGTCCTCCATCACGACACAAGGTACATTTTACTCTTACTGTGATGGTAGCAGGTGATTTTCAAATTTTGTCTTTCAACAACAACAAAAATATTAATTAGATTATTACATAGATATTTAGGCATTGCTATTGGATGTTTTGCCATTTTTAGTGTTTATTTTGGCATTGATAGTGCATATGCTAGCAGGGCCGGCTCAACGCGGGCCATTTGGAGCATTCCGGGCGCCTAATTGCTAAGGCGCTGATAATATCTAACATCTCTAACAGTCCTAAAACATTGCCCTTGAGATTGTTTTTTATGAAAATGGCAATGGAAACTAACCAACAATCACGCCGTTTCCCCTCAGGGGTAGGAGAGAGGACGGACCGCCAAGCAACTCGGTCTTGGCACACACTCCTTGCCTCATTCACATTCATACATCGTCTCATACATACTTTTCTATTATTCTGACTATTGACATGACTGACTGGCTTCCGACTCGAGTATCTGATTCACTTGACCGTGCCATGTCTTCCTCGGGCGTTCCCGACTTCTGCTACCATTCGCATTTGCATCATACATCTTCCTTACACTCCTTTCTTCGCTCATTCGCTATAGACGCCTAAACCATCTAAGCGTCCTTTTCTGAATCTTACTCATTACGCTTACATCCGCCTTGCACTCTTTGCGGATCTCCACATTCCTCACACGATCATAGATGGTTTTACCACACATACGCCTCAGGTATCTCATTTCAACAGCTTTCAATTTACTTTTATCCTTTCTTTGCCAGTTCCATGCCTCACTTCCATACATCAGGGTAGGTATCAGAACTCCAATGTGGACAGCTAGCTTCGCTTCTTTGGACAATTTTTTGTTAGCGCCAACTGTGTTCAGTCCTCCATTAATGAAAATGGCGTTACTCAAATATACAAATTATCTGAATACTATTGATTATAGTCATCATCTACCTAGGCCGCTAGGCGTCTACTGGTTTCGATAAGTCATTGTATAATTGTAACATATTTCGCAATTTTTATAGTGCATACAATCCGCTTTCTAGTTATTGGGTATTTTGCATATGTATTACGTGCCCATAGTGGGCGTTAAAGAAATGATTATTAAATGCATGTTTATTTTCTAGAAACCCAATGTCTTATGTTTACAAACAAGTATTTCACTCTGAAGTGATTACTATTTATCTCAAATTATAATTGCACATTATAAACCCTAATGAGTTCATATTACGTACCATTTAACACATCAAACACACATACACAACACACAGACAAACACACACATACACACCTGCATACATGGCTGAACGTCAAAAAATGTTTTATTTGAAGTTACTTATTTAATTTACACAAATATGATAATAAATTGGTAATTCACAAAAGCGGTACGATAAATGTGTGATGGTGGGTTCACAAAAGAAAGGTGCATACTGCAAAGATGACAATAAATTATTTAGCTAACAAATTTAAGTAAAGTGTATATTTTCCTGGCTAATGGCAAATAAGATGTTGTACAGGGTATTTAGGGATGTACTTGACTTTCTTTAACCAGTGATTCCTGACATTTGCAGTTTAAAATATAAATGACATTTTGGCATCCGGTGACATTTTTTATGTTTTTTTTTGTTTACTTAAAACCGTAAAAAATCAGCAGGTATTGGACGGTTAGACAACTGACCAGTGACGACACGTGTAAGATTTTTTGCGGTTTGTTTAAAAAAACAACCTAAATGTCACCGGACACAATTTTTTATTTTATTTTACATACATATCGAAATAAGTATGCAACATTTCCACGTGATACAGTTACGAAACACGTAAGTATAACAACGACGGACGACGGATGACAAATAATGTCCGCCATCTTAAACTGTATGAAAAATTTCATCCCGAATTCATATTTTGAAAATACCTTTCGTATAAATCATTCTTTAAAAATATATATATATATACTTGAAGTCTTACTAAGGAAAAAAACAGTTCACATTCGTTAAACGGTGTTTTTGCTATACAGTGTATAAAGAATGTGTGTAAAATTTGACAACAATGTTTTTTCCGACTTCACGCATGAGCATTAAAACATTCTTGAAACGCGAAAGCCGCGGTTGACAGCTGCTTTTTTATGTCTATTGAAATATCTTTACAGATCGTGTGTGGTTCATAAATTGATCAATTTACTATTATATTCTAGTTATTCAACATATTTGCAACTTATTTGTGCTATTTTTGTCAGTTTTAGACGAGTAATTGTATAATAATAGCATTTGTAAAATCTACCTTCATGTTATATCATAGAGGTTATGCCATTATACGAATTGAATTTTATGTTCTCTATTTTACAAGAACTTGTTTAAAGTGATGTTTTTGACAACATAAACAAGTACCCGGCGTTGCTAGAGATTATCCTTAGGAGATAGACATATTCCATGGCGGACTTTTCTCTAGACCTTTTTAAGATATACAATTCCGTTGTACCTATGACAATGAAGAACGAAGCGCACAAACTGACGCGTATAGCGACTTTATTTTATACTATTTAGAGATGCCTAATGAACGTGTTGGTAACCATGTATCGAAGAAATAAACGTCGTAAATTGTTCAAGCAATGCGTTAAACTTTTCAGATTTATAATGTTTCCAGGATATTTTAATGTTTTTTTTGTATGTACTAGATGAAAAGTTAGGTTAGGTTTTTTTACAGTTTTTTTGCAAGCTGTCTGAATAAAACGACTGTATTTAAAAAAATATATTTCTCTGAAATTTTGCGACGTTTTAATTAAAGATGTTTGTGGTAAGTTTTTTTCAACTTTTTTAAAGTTTGTAATTAAAATATTGCACTTTTTAAGTATTAAAGTATATTTCGAATACAAATCTAATCGGTTATTTTTATCTAGTTTCTAAAATTTTATTCGTTTTTACGACGTCTTCAAAATTAATAAATATATAGAACATTTAAAATACCTTGGATATTCGATGAGAAATTATTATTATTTGTAGTTTACACAACAGATAAACAACCTCCTGTGACATGAACCATTTTATGTCAGTTTCTATTTTACGTTTCAATTAGTAAGGTTTTCACATACACGGTTGTTTAGTAAGACCGTTGGTGTTTTTGACATTTTAATCCCAGAACACATTTGCACCCAATTAAAACGTCAGTACCCAGTACCTACTGCCATACGGTGGCAGTTGATGATGCAATCGCAATGATTGCTTTATAGACGCCTTAGATTTAGATACCTACTTACATAAATCATAGCCCGGCGCTAATATAAGATCTGAGATAGAACTTTCCCATTTAGCTAGAAGCACTCGCAGTAGTTTTAAATAATTCCTCCCTGAACGACAACGCTACAGTAAAGCAAGCAGCCTTGACACAGTATGATCATTTGCTATTCTTTTTGTGAATTAGATTCGGGTTTTGCGTGTGACCGCTCCTCTAAATCTGTTCTGTGCCCAGCGCCATTAGCGGAGGTCTCAGTAGCGGTACTTCAAATGTGACCGAATCACACTAAAACCATAATATTTATTGAAGATTTTTTTGGTTTTTATTTTGTGAAATCAACTAAAAATTATTATGAAACAATTAACCTTACGAAGTAAACAACGACAGAAGTATTATTTTTTATTGTTTAATCCAGATCTCGGAGAGATTGGTGTAATACCACGAGTTCCATATAACACGTATCAAAGTAAAAATACATAAATAAAAACATTATAAGACAATACATAGGTAGGTAAGTACCTACATATATTGAGAAATGTCACTAACTCAATGATAATAATTTTTCAGATAGATACAAATAAACACGACGATTTCAAAATAGAAACATAATCTTTACTGAACCGTTATAAAGGCAGACGAAATGACAGTCAGTCAATAATATATTATATCATGTACGTTTGCATCTTGATCGATGAGTACAAACTCTACAAACGAACCAACAGTGAAAAACAAGTAATTTAAAAAATTATTATTTTGAGGAAATCGACCATAATTTTATGTTTTTTGTGTTTGAAGTAAAAATGGGGTTTGATTGTATATTTTGGATTTACATACTTACACTCTTCCTATTATGAAAAAAAATATATATAGAATGCAATAGACCTCACATAAAAAATATTTTATTAGTTCTTTTGCCATTCACGATCATCGCTAAAAAAATCTATGTGTAGGTAGGTAGTCCTATTACTGTATGAACGCGTAAAGGAAACAACTTTAAAAATATACAGTATTATAGTTAAGATTATCTGTGACAGTTTCACTTCATTAACTTTTTTGCTTTCTAATAAAATTATGTACAAAATAAATAAAAAACAGTTTTGTGTTTGAAATCGAACGATTCTAGACTCCGTTTGTCAAGCGATTTTAATGCCTATTACCTACAATATAAGGCATACCAAGAATTTACACATTTTTGGCTTGTAGCTTCCTCTTAACAACAATAAAAAATAACTTTATAAAATGTATATTGATTGCAAAATGGGTGCCCGGGGACTGGCTGCATATTATAGTTCCGCCACTGTTCGCCTTGCGGCAGTTAGTGGCTAGACTAGGTGCTATGTGCTATCTGGCACTATTAGCAGGTAGCTACGTGGAAACTTCAGCTTCGGACAGATTAAAGACATTATAAAACCACAACTATTATATTACCACTGCGCATGTGCTCAGGTATGCAGGAGACGTGCCTTTTACAAGGTGAAACGAATAAATATTTGTGCTTTTTCAATGAATTTGCACTTCAAAAAACGTCCAAAATCGTCTGATGATCAAACAACTTACCACCTACTTGTTAAGGCATCCTGCAACGTGTCTGGCGGTATACTTAGCACTGCAAGTAATTTAATTGTTTGTACTTTAATATTTAGTTATAATAGTAGCGCAGACCCGTGAGAATCACTGGATATTATAATTGTCGCCATTGTAGGATTTGTAAAGCTGAAAGTATGGATTAAATAAAATTGCCTTAGTATCATTATATTTCAAAAGTAGAAATTTACTTTTCTCATGTTAGTAAACATGAACAATTACAACTTAATAATAATAATAATAATTGGATGACTTGTATAGCACCATTGTTGTGCAAAATCACCTCAAGGGCGCTGTACAAATTTATAATACATTTCTACAGTGATCTATGTTATTCCTAACAATTTATGGAGATAATATACAGTACAATACTTACCTGGTAGGTCACTTGAGATTAACACTTAATTAACATTATCTAATCGTTTATTAGCGAAATTTAGATACAGGATTTAAGACATAATTGGAAAATTGAATATAACTGGACTTTCTCTCAGGAATGGTATATATTTAATTTAAGGGTATGACAGCTTAAAAAGGTAAGTTTTTAGTTTAGACCTGAATTCTGTTGGACTTGTTCAATCCAATGTCTTAAGTTAAATACAAGACACGTTATATATTCATACTAATCGAACAGAAAACGACAGCCATTCAAATAATATGTTTGTACGAATGAAATAGCTACCTATATGAACGGCCCCCTAAAGTATGTCCACTGGACATAGTCCAGTGAAACTACGCGCGTTGTTTGAGTAACGTATTTAATTCACCTAAGCATATGTTAAACATTAAACAAAACAAATAAATAATTATTAATTAATCCGGTACCTACTTTATCGCTTGTTTGATATGAGCCTTTTTAAAAAAATTAAATTTGATTGAATTTGAATAATTTTACGCATTGCGCAGGAACACAATTTTAAATCACGCACCCATGCACCTACTACGAAAAGTGATTAATTAATAATAATCTTTTTAAAGCGCCACTAGTGAGATTTTCCCTAAAAGGGCGCTACATAAAATATAAATACTAATAAAATACAAATCCTCCGCTATGATATATGGGAGTTTTTCAAATATTTTCAGGTTTTTCATACTTGATGTTCTTTCTTTGAAAGTAGGTACTTACATAATAATGATATTTGGCAAGTTTTTATAACCCCACTTTTATGAAATATTACCGAAGGGCACTGTACATCTGTACAAAGAAAAAAATAACTGAATATTATAGTTAAATACATAATTAGCTTTGAAATTTAGCTTTTTCACAATTATTCACATAGATCTAACCGATGATAACATGTATTTACATATTTGCTGCCCGCGCCATCTGTAAATATGTAAATATTAAGCAATTAAGTGAATAGAAAAGTATTTTTAGGGTTATTGAACTAAAGCATTGAATTATTTTCTAGCTGTGTACATTGTACAATGCACTCTTGTGGTGATGTTTCAAAAAAAATTACCTATTTTTGAAGGTTGTGCTTATTGCGAAAGTGTTCAGCAGATTCCTGGGATATATTGTAAATATAAAATACATTTTAATCCTTTGGGATTTTTTTTTAGATTTTCTTTACAGGCAACACTCATCCATTTCATGATATTTCATCAAAATGACAATTAGACCACACGGACCACACCTTCAAAAGTGATATAGAGTCATTAAAAGTGTTGAAACAAAAACTAGGTTAAATAGGTTACATAGGTAACTTTTCGTGACTTTATATCACTTTTTGTAGGTGTGTTAAACTCTCATTTTGATGAGATACCCGGTCACCTTCTGGTAGATCAGCCTGACACGGTCTCTTAAAAATTATTCTATCCAATTTTGTATTATGGTGAGAAATATGATTTAAACAGTGTTATATCGAGAAAATATCGCGCTTTGAGTTTTCAAATTCTCTGAAACAACCCGTCCTTAGCATTCGAAAAATATTTATCAAGGTTTCAAATTTTTAAACAAATATATTTTATATTAAACGAAAAAGTAATTCTACTTTAACTTTTATAATACCTTTGTCTAATTATACACATTTTTTAGTTTCATGTAAAAATCTTCTTCGGTAAGCGACTTTAAAAACTTTATCTTTGTTTGCGTTCTTAATTTAAATATTTTTGATTGGATAAATGTCGATTTGTAATACTGAAATCTGAAAAGAGTCTTTGATCTACTTTCGAAAACAGTATTTTATTTTGAAACAAACAGCAGATTTATCTGGAATCAAATGTAATGCAGGAATATTTTCCATGGAATCTGTATTCTGACAGTTCTCCCAAGAGCAGTGCATTTCAAAATGTCAGAGGCTTCAGGGTAGGTAAGTACTGTAGGTTATCTCTGATAGAAGTAATTCAACTATATTTTATTCTTCTGATGCCTCCATCTATCTGCACGGAGAAAACTTACTGATGTAAAATATTTTGCTAATTTATTAAAAATCTCTTCAAATTATTCGTAATCCTCTTAAAAACGGGACTGCAGGCCCTTAACGAATGAATTGATAGGTTTAGTTGGAACACTAAATTGAACAAAAATCATTTCTACCGAATTATAATATGTTTCTAGTTAAATCTTTAAGTTTTTAAATTCCGAAACAAATATATATTATTTTTTAAGATATCATATTTACATTCATTATGCCGAAAAGTTAATTACTATATTAAATTCCCTCGATAGAAAAAATCACAAAGTAAGCCGAGAAAATAATTTAAGAAACGTTTTGTTCTCTTATCACAGAGTATCTTTAAATGCAACTAAAGCATTTGTCGAGAGATTTTTTCTCTACTTCAAACGAGTCGTGTTTTATTAAATATTTTCACAATTTTCGCTTAATTATTATCGTTTTTTAATATTGGCGCGCTCTCTCTTTAAAATAATAAATATCTCCATTTCAAACCATCTTAACAGTCCAAACGCAGGTGCTGAACGTGTTCCGATATATTCGGAAGGTACTAACATTTTATTAGGAACGATGTCATGATTAACAGGAATTTAATAAATCAGTAATACTATTTTTTCTCCGTGTGCGGTTCGCTATCGTCAGGATGATTTTCACAATACAGACTGCAGTCCTACAGGTATCGATAATTTGGTAATGAAGATTTTTTGGAAGGTTTGAGTTTCTAGTTTCTCTCAAGGATTTTGATCCGTCCCAGATAAATAATTGATATTATTGTAAGACGTTGTACCTGTACGTATGTATGTTACCTGTAGGCTGTAAGCTGTAAGCTACCTACGCCTATGTCCTACCTGCACCATGTGGCCAAATACTTAATAAAATTACTCCCACGGTTTGGTTTGATACAAATTACTTGAATGTACCTACATACAAACCCTTGATAGGTTACTTGAGGCTGATACAATAATGGTCACATTCTCGAGTACAAGTTTTTTTTTAGTTTGATCTGCTTTTAATTATTACACATTGTTATCAATACATTCAGTGATCAATGGATTAAAGCATTGGGGAATTATTACATATATACATTATTACATATATACATTTTGGAATGTAATAATTCCACCGGCTTCGGGGACTCTATGTGTGTATGTATATTTGTGTATGTGTATTTGTATTAGTGATTGACAAACCGGTGAATGCAATATGTTAGCCATGAGTTGATAATAGTTTGTCTAGTCTATAGTTAGCAATAAAATAGTATTGTAGAAACATATATTATATATTTTTACAGCGCCCTTGTGGTGATTTTTCATAAAAAACGGCGCTATACAAATCATCCAATTATAGCCGGTTTGATGGTCCGTGCAGTTTGGTCATAACTCGGCGACAGCCGGCACGCTTCCACACTTCCGCGCCATATCTCCTCTTGTTTCTATTGTTATTAATGGTAGATTTACCTACCTATAGAACACCACGAGATATTTATATTTTAATTGGATATTTAAAAAATGGTCTGAAACAATAAACTTTATATTATAGTCCCAATAAAAGAATGGCCTCACGTTTTCACTATGGCGGTCGGCGGGTGAACAACCGAGGTTGTGGTCAAAAGGAATTCCGCTGATAGTTCCGTCGAACCATCTCTTTCTGTTTCACGTATCATTTATGAGAATGACGGAGAGGGAGAGATTTCGACGGAGTTCCCAGGGGTAAGACCATTAGTATTCGCGGAATTGCGTAGTAGGCGTAAAAAGAAATTTAGCGTTATGGCTGTCAGGTTATGTCACACGCAGCCATTAGCAAGGACAGTGATATAAGTGGCAACTAAATCGTTTACTTAATTTTAAGTCACTGTCCGCAATCAAGTTTTACTACAAAAAGACAAGAGTTCACTAAATCACTTACTTAATTGCACGAGGGCGCCACTTATCACTTTTCGCTGGACGGTGATTTTTTTTTTTTTTTTTTTTTTTTAAATCCTTTATTTTTTCCCAATTTACATATTTCACAATACAAGTTTTTTAATAATATGAAAGGGAACCCACTAAGGCGCAGCCTGTGCGTGGGTAATATAATTTAATACATTAGATTTTTGTACCTAAAAATATATAACAGTAAAAATAAAATAAAAAACAGTAAGCATAATAAAGAAAAACGGTAGGATTATAATTAAAGTTATTCTAAAAGATTGTGCAAGAGGAGCATATTAAAAATAAATCAAAGTAAAAATAAAGATTGTAAGATAATATATATGAATTAAAAGAACACAAAATAAAATAATAATAACTATACAGAAACAAAATAGAAAAAAGTAAAAATTAAATGAATAATGCTTCAACATTTGCATTGTACAGCCACAACTTTAATTCTTTTTGGTATTGCGCTAGTTTAGTTGTTACTTGAATTTTTTTTGGTAGTAGATTAAAAGTGCGAGGTCCAATAAAGCTACTGTGAGTTTGCATTAGTTTGGTATTGGTTTGTGGGGTATAAAATACATGATTTCTTCTAAAGTTGATTTTGGGTTCATATTTTTGAAATTTATTTTGGTTTTTCATGACGTATTTCAGGCTTTGAAGTAAAAATAGTTTACGGAGATTAAATAGTTGAGATTCCTTGTACAATTGATCAGTCGAAAATGTCCTCTTTTTATTATATATAACCTTGATAATATGATTTTGTACTATTTGTAGTGGTTTTATAAATGTATCTAGTGCGCCACCCCACCCTAATATACCGTACATAATTGAGGATTGCACTAGAGAAAAATAAATCATTTTCAATTTGTCAACATTGA
Source organism: Hesperophylax consimilis (assembly GCF_061612785.1). NCBI lineage: Eukaryota > Metazoa > Arthropoda > Insecta > Trichoptera > Limnephilidae > Hesperophylax > Hesperophylax consimilis. Next base: position 21,303,124 of record NC_142850.1, read on the forward strand.
GTACTTCCTTAAGTTTATAAAATATGTACGTCAGATATCTTAATTTAGAAACGGTGTTATTAATTTGTGGTTGCCAGTTTAAATTTGTGTCAATATATATACCCAAATATTTTATCTTTTCAATTTTTCCAATTTCAAAGCAAGAGGTGCATGTTACTTTATTACAGTTAGCATTATGTAGTCTAATTTTAAGGTTATTGGGAGGTTTGTTTTTACTGTTTTTATAAAAAGTTAGGTAAAATGTTTTACTATAGTTTAAGAAAAGTCTATTACAAGTTAGCCATGATAAGACATATGAAATACATTTTGTTGCATTTAAAAAGTTTCAGGCCAGGATTTTCCATTTACTATTATTGCTGTATCATCAGCGTAAGATACAATTTTACCAGGGATTACAACATTACATAAATCATTAATATATATTAGAAACAGAATTGGGCCAAGCACAGTCCCCTGTGGTACTCCATTTTTTATCACTGTTTCTGTGCTATAAAAGTTCCCTATTTTTGTTTTTTGTAATCTGTCTTTGAGATAGTGAGTGAGAATTTTTAGTGCATCTTTTTTGAAACCTATTTGATTAATTTTCTTTATGAGTAGATTGTGATTTACAGTATCAAACGCTTTTCTTAAGTCTAAAAATATAGCTAGACTTTTTTTATTTTGATCAACAGATGTGTATAAATTTTTTGTCAGATCGAATATTGCATCTTCAGTGCTTAATTTACTTCTGAAGCCATATTGATTTTCGGACAGAATATTGTTTTGTTCTAGGTATTTCATAACTCTATTTTTGATACATTTTTCAAATATTTTTGAAAGGTTTGAAACTAAGGAGATAGGTCTGTAATTGTCTAATATGTGCGTGTCACCCGATTTGTGAACTGGTATTATAGTGGAGATTTTAAATTGTTCTGGGAAATACCCTTCTTTTAGGGATATATTATAAATATGTTGCAAAGGAGTTAAAATATATTGTTTTATTTTTTTTAGTGTATTACCTGATAAATTATCAATTCCTGAAGAATTTGTTGGTTTTAGGCTGTCAATGTGTTTTTCAATTTCATTAGTTGTGATAGGTGTAAAATAATCTAATGAGTTAATTGAATTGTTTGTTGGTACCAAAAGCGGAGATGAGTCAACGGGCGCTGTATTAGCAATCTTACTGGATGATTCAAGTACTTGGTCTACGACATTTGTGAAGAAGTTGTTAAAGTTATTTGCAATGTCAGATTTGTCAGTTATAATATTGTTATTTATTTTAATCTCCTTAACCTCAGTTGATGCTATTCTTTTTTTATTCGTTATTTCGTTAATAATATTCCACGTTTTTTTGGTATCATTATTTGCACTATCAATTTGTTCACCATAGTATTTTTTTTACAACTTCTTATTAACCTATTTAGTAAATTTCTATACAGTAAATATTTTGTTTTCATGAAGGACATTGTTCTGACATTGTTTTTTTGACAGGCTCTTTGATAATTTAGCATCTCTCTATATAGTTTATCTCTTTGTTTAATGGAGACTATTATTCCTACAGTTATCCAAGGTTTAATTTTTTTATATTTTCTCTTAGATATAACAATTTTATTTGTACTTTTTGAAATATATTCTTGGAGAGTTTTATAAAACGATTCTAATGCTGAATATGGGTTTGAAATTGATAGAATTTGATCCCAATTTTCCAAAAGTAGATTATTTAATGTGAGGTAATTAATATTATTTTTTTCAACTGTTTCAGAATTTTCTTTTGAATTTGCAGTTAAGATGTTGTGTCCGTAAAATGTTGGGTAATGATCAGTAATGTTTGTTATTAGAGTTGAAGATGTTGTTTTAAAGTGTTTGTGTGATTTAACAAATATGTGATCTAGAGTCGTGGAGTTATTCAAATTTTCTCTAGTTGGTGAGTTTATGTAAGACTGATATCCAGCACACGACAAACAATCTAAGTACTCATTTATATAGTTTGTTCTTTTGTTATTTTCATTTATATTTATATTGATATCACCGGTTAATATTGCGAAGTTGAAGTTATTTCTGTTAGTCATTTTTAAAAGCGAATTAAGTTCGTTATTGAAGAGAGTTTCATTTAGTGAAGGTGATCTATAGATAGCTATTAGCAAATAATTATAATTGTTATGGTTAAATGTTAATTTAATAGCATTTGCTGTTTTAAAATCTAAAATCTCGAAAGCAGTTTTCATGAGACAATTATTCATAAATACCGTGACTCCATCGTGTCCACGTTGCTGCTTATTACTGTACTTATCACTGGCTACGTGTAAACTAGTCATTAGGTAGAAAATTACATGCAGTTTCAATCATCATAAAAAAAACATTTTAGGCCGAAATTTGTGTTCCAGCGTAAATCTGTCGTTTGCAATTAAAAATTTAGTTCATTAAAATGCTTTTTCAATAATTTATAGTTTATTATTTTGTATTTAGTTCATAATTGCAACGTTGCTTGTAATGGCTTTGACCGTGTTTGGTGACCAGATCTGAATAGCCAGGTACTTCCCAACCTTCCTCTTTTCCATCTCCTCCCCCCTACAATCTTCAGCCTCACAACATACCTCAATTGGAGAGGCCATAGTCTCAACGATACCTAAATTTCTACAATGATCTACATTATAACTAACTACATTTTATTAATTGAAACACAGATAAATGAAATAGCACATATCCCCACTATCCGCAATATTATTCAACTTGGTCAAACATTTTAGCCTAAAATCCAAATTTAAATTTGCTTAAGGCGATGCACTACGTAGTAATGCAAAATCATGTGTTTTTGGTTTGAAAATATGGTCGCCTAGAAATGTTTCAGATGCTTTAATTAAATACTGCGAATAGAATACATCTTGGCCTTTGAAATAATCGAGTATTTTTTAGATAAGTCTTTTTATAAGCCCAGAAAAAAATAATGTAAAGGCCTATGAAAACTGCTTTAAAGTTCAAAATCTTCTACTTACGAACCCATTTTCGGTTATGATTTTATTTTATAATGTTGCAAATTAAATTATTTATAAAATGATCGGAAAAAATTAAATATTTATTCCTGAACATCCACAAAATAAAATAAAAGGCACTTTTTGGCCATGTTTTTTTCTTGCATAAATCAAAACAGGTGGATGGTGTTAAGCGGGAATTTAAACCTTATCGCCATCTACGTAAGGGTTCTTATTGATAGCGGCTCGATTTAAACTATGACACGACGTAGTGCATCGCCTTAAAAGACAATATCAATAAAAGTCTATAGTAAGTCAGTATGTGAATTTTAAGTTACATTCAAAGATCGCAAATCGCAAAGAAATTACATACAGTTAATACAATATTTATTTTAAATTTATATTCACTAAATCCCTCATAATGAACGTCTTATATTCTATCGACTCGAAAAAATGCATTGGCATGGAATATATCGTTTCATTTAATATATTACATTTAATGAGCCCTTCCTCTAATATCGTTGTATAATGTAAACACATAACTATGTTTAAATTAACATAATTGTTTAATATTTAAACACTTTTATGACTATCCCAACAATACAGTTCCTACCCAAATTGCCATTTACCTTGTTGTGTTCCATTTTCTAAAGGTCTTACCTTCGAAGCAAGTAAGTATGAAGATATTTGAAAAAAGAATCCCGCAGCAAGTGTCATTTGTTTTTATGTTCGAATTTCGTTGTCATCGCATATAGTTGCATATTTTCGCTCCTCGTAATAATTCATATAATTAATCTCATGAAAAGTTTGTAAAAGAGTACAGATTATCATCCCCAATATACATACATATTTTAGTGTCTGATTAAAATCAGTTCGTGTTGTGGAACGGTGCTAGATGTTCATCTATTACAGAAGCTATTACAGAGCTACTGTCACAAACTATTACAGAGCCCACGGAACTTTAAAACAACTAACAGAACTTCCAAATGAAGCAAAATCCTTCACAAGGTGAAGGCCTCCATTTCCCAATCCTAAGTTTCTTTGATAAATAAATTTAATTTATTTGATTGACCATTTGATTATTATTACCTTGTTAGAATTACAGTCCATTCGTCCAGTACCAATCAATCGGTAAGCAACATATATATTCGGAATGAATGCAACCTAATGGAGATTTCGCATACTCAATGCCATATTTGTGGAAGCATCCTAACTTTGTAATAATTATCCATTTTATTCTATCAGTCGCAAGTTCTTTGAACTTTGATGTTATGCGGTAGGTAGGTACTTTATAATGTTTGAGAACCCATGATTTCAATAACCTATGGTAGGTAGTTACTATCCAGAAGACTTGTTATAATATCTAAATTTTTCTGAAGTACCTACCCTAAAAATACCTATGTATGAGAACTATGAAACGCCTAATATACATATTTCTCCACTGCAATGGTAAACATCTTGTAAAGTTGCGAGCACACCATGAGCACATGCGTATTTTCTTATCCTATCGCTACAAATAAGTTTTATGAGTCAATCACCTAGTTTCTCGAGTGTTCAGTAAGTTAGTTAGTTTGTTGATTCATGAGATGTAGAGATTAGATTGTCTAAAGCGGTGATTCCCAACCTGGGCAATATCGACCACTAGTGGGCGATTTAGGTAGAGTTGAAAGTGCTTTTTCAATATGGTTTTGGTAAGCACTGAGGGTAATAATTCGCTTTTTTGTCCAGATCCTATACATTTGTTGCAAGCAAAACATAAATAAATACATGATATCTAGGAATGTAAATAACATTTCAAAAGATTTCGTGAAAATTTTTTGGAATATGTTTTTCCGAATTAACAGTATTTGTGGTTTGTCCTTGGGCCAAAAAATACTTCGCCTGCGCCGCTTTCTTTGTTACGCGCTATTATTGATATCTTGAATATACCTATGTATATGGGGGGAAGGGTGGGCTTTTTTATTTGGAAATGCACAAGAGTCCCAAATACTCCCAACCGTCTAGAGCCAGTGAGACTATGGTATGCCTAATTGGAGTATGCTGTGAGGCTGAAGTTAATGGGAGGGAGAGGATGGTGGGGAAGGAGAGTGGGGCTTAAAAATGTACTTTAATAGTGGGTTATGAGCCCAAAAAGGTTGGGAACCTCTGGTCTAATGTCTATTACTTCCCAACGAAGATAAGGAGGGAAATAGATTAACTTATTTAGACGTAGATACTTCATTAAACATTGAAAGTTTTTTCTTCGACGATAACACAAAACAATAATAACAGTTACTATAATGATAATCCTAAATGTCTTGATTTCATGTTGTTTAGATACTGTCTTGAGTTTGTTCTTATAATAGTACATTTATTGTTCATATCAATATATTATTATTTCACAATTTTGTCCTTCGGTACTAACACAATTATAGAATTTACTTCAGTTCCTAATTCACGAATTCCTTATCTAAGGTTTATAATCTTTAATATCTCTTGCTGCTTGTAAATTTTATCTATTTATTGTTTTTCAAATTTTAATCTAAACTTACACAATGAATAAGTTATTTCAAGTAGCAGCTAGCTTTCAAGTAGTAGTAAATCTGCAGGATCATAAAGATAAAACAATATTATTTGGGTTAAAAAAACAGATATTCGGAAGTCAATATAAGAAAGGTATGAGTTACACAAAAAACAGAAAAAAAAAGAAATAAAAAAATAGATTCTTGAATTACATATTTTCTTCAAGTAAATATCTTATTAAATTTTAATTACGTAGAATTAATCTATATAAATTAAACTATAATTAAATTCCAGCCTTATCTTAATTTATGTTGCATTCCGTCAGTAATAATAATATTAATGTTTTAACTTGTTTCGTCATTGTAACTATTAATAATATTTATAAATATTTGAAAATTATTTTGTTTTTAGGTTGTTGTGCTAATTTATATATGATTTGTCTTAAAAAAATAACATTGAAAATTACAGCTGGGTATATAAAATTGAATAAATAAATAATAATAATAACTAACAAATCTGTGCTATCCAATTACAGTATAAATGGTTAAATATAAAAATAATAAAATTATTTGTAGATTTGGTCACATCTCCATTTCACTAAAATTAATGCGTAATAATTTTTCTCCCATTCTGTAAAATCTTACCCGACACTTTCCATCGGTAGGTACGTACCGCCATATTTATTAATACAGGTCGTGCTGTAGAAAATGAACTGATAGTTAAAGATACCCGTTTTCGGACTTTTGAACTAGGTTTAGCAGGGTTTATTGCTAATCCCTGCTACTAACCTATACGAATTATAATACTATGTATACAGGGTGTATCGGCACTAACCCGACAAACTTTAACCAGCTATTCCTTAGCACATTTGGAGTAAAAAATGTTATGGGCACTTTGCTGTCCGGTAGCATTTTTTTTTCAATTAAAAACAAAATTTTTTAAAATTTCCACACTACATCACTGTCATTGGCATGTGTTTCGTGTTCAACAGCTGTTATAAGCAAGTATGTCAAAAAGCGTCTTCGCTCTTTCGCACACACTAAATAATAATAGTTAAAAATGAGACGAATGGTGCCGTGCTATTTCGTTGTGACTGTAAACGTGCGCCAATATAGGTACACACGTGCATTATTCAACGGAATTCGAATAAAATATTTGCCAGATGGGTTTTCAAACTTTGTCAAAGGATAAAACAGTGGTGACATGTGGTGAAAATATGAATAATAATTTTTTTATTAAAAAAAAACGTTACCGGACAGCAAAGTGCACATAAGATTTTTTACTCCAAATATGCTAAGGAATAGCTGGTTAAAGTTTGTCGGGTACGTGCCGATACACCCTGTATAATATATACTAACCCAGTGCAAATGTCAGTAAACCCTTCAATATTTTCGCCCCAGTTGCTTTATGGACGTCTGTGGAAATATAACCTTAAGTGTGCGAATGCAGTGATAATCATTGGATGTTCTATCCATAACCCCGGACAATCGCGATATAATGCAATTATAAGGAAAACAAATATCCGCCATGAATTCCAAAGTGCTCTATGAATAGAGCAATTGAAGAAAGATTGTCAAACGCACAGCGTAATCGATCAAAAAGAATAAACCAATCACTAGATAACCATAGATATGCCAATATATAGACAGTACAATTCTCGTTCGGAGCCTACTTATTATACTATACACCAATGAAAAACTCTGAAAGTTTATTCCATAGAGTTTTTCATTGGTGGATATAGTTATGACGTCACAATATTCACGGTTATACCCTCCTGATGGTATTGTCTAGGTCGTCCATGCGTTCATTAAAAATACACATCATTCTCCCCCGTCAATAGGAAGTCTCGATTGCCAATCGCATAAATGACGTAAATTAACTTAACTATTGACAATTAATATTGGTCGTCTCCATTCTACATTAGATTATTTTTAATTGTATCATAAGAGTGTTATTGCTATCACAGTGAAAAGGGAAACTCGTATTTAAGGATGCCCAGAACCCAGGACAGGTATTTTGTAATTCGACTGAAAGAGACATCTGGTTTAGCAATATACAGTTCCAGGGCCAGCAAGGTGAGCAATGGTCAATATGGGCATATTGCCCAATAAAATATAAAACTATTATTGCTTCAGTGGCGCCACCTTCCTTCAAGGATGGCTGCGGAAAAAACACCTTATAATCATATTTTACGATGGGACCCACTCTTCTTCGCATATATTGAAAAGTTTTGCAAACAAAATACCTATGTGACAATATGATAATATTTTCCACCTGGACATATTATTATGTTGTATCTTATGAAGACCTACCTGTCTACACTTCTAGAGGGTAGTCTGCACTTTAAGACGTAGTTCGTCTAGGTAAATCTAATTATGTACTTAGCTATTTATTTTGTAAAGGGTGTGGGTGAAAATCTTCTTTTATTTCAGAGTAGTCACAAGAGTCCCAACTGCCTCTAGCCAGTGGAACTATGGCATACTCATTTTAGGACATTGGTGTAAGCAGGACGAAGAAGGATGAGTTGAAGATTCTTTTGAAGGAAAATTTGGTCACTAAACGTAGCAACGTTCCGATTCGGCAATTTATATTTCAGAAGCACCATCCATAGCTCAGGATGTAATTGACAATTCAAACTGAAAATAGACAAATGAGTTGTGAATTTCTTAACAGAAAAATCTATTCAAAATTGATGTCGCCCAAAAGTTACTTACCACAATATTATTTTAAATTTTAAGAAGATATAACATAAAATGACAAAATAAATATAAAAGTTGTGTAGAATATTGTGCTGTGGGGAACTAAGTTTTGGATATCTAGGAAGATCACTGTTATCAGTTTACAGAAATATCTATATTTTATCGATTCGGGTGATCTAACATATTTTTGTGTTGAATTTGTGAGACTGAAAGGGTTGCCGGAGAAGATGTAAACAATGAATGATAAAATGTAAGCAATGAATGAGAAGATGTAAACAATGAATGAGAAAAACTAAACAATAAATGAGAAGATGTAAACAATGAATGAGAAGATGTAAACAATGAATGAGAATATGTAATCAATGAACCTGGTTCTCCAGATTTGGTCACTGAACACGAATTCAAGAAACATGTCGATTGATAGTGATGTATCATTTTGAGCTGAAAATAGTTGAGTTTATTAAGTTTATTAAGTTGAATTTATTATTAGTTTGTTACTATTTTCAGCTCAAAATGATAGTGATGTTAATATCATTTTGAGCTGAAAATAGTTGAGTTTTCCTGTAATTCTTTAAGAAAAAAAGTGCAAAAGTTATTAATGTGTTTCAAGCAAAAAAACTGATTTCTACTTTACATTCAAAATTATATTATGGTATTAGATATTAAAACTGGTTGTTCTGTGAACAGTAGATCTCGCGTCCAAAAACAATGTTTCTATAAAACCAAAATTTCCACTGAAATCAACAGATTTTTAAGTAGGTACTTAAATACACCCTGCTTAATTTTAAACCATAAATTTTATATTACGTTTTAAAAAAATTTCAAATAAGGAATTTCAAAATTCGTTCAAAGAAACGCTACACTATCTCATTTTGCAAACTTTCGTCAGGCAGGTAAGTACCACCAATGACTGGTAACAAAATATTGAAAAAAAACTAAAAAGAATATAAAAAACATTTAACATTTGAAAAAATAATCTTTAATGAACATACACACTAAAATTTACAGACAGAAGAAATGCAAAACGGCCGAGTTATAACAGGACTTTGCTACGCTCAGTCAATAATAATGACATTTTAATCATTACCTTCTATTGTTATGCTACGTATACATACGCGAGTCGAACTGCCGAACTGAACCTCAACTTATGGGAAAGGAACGAAGCAACCGCAAATGGCGCGAAACGCCGCTTGCAGTTGCTTCGTTCCTTTCCCGTGATTCGTGGCTCGCAAATGTATACGTACCACTACACAGTCCCAACTGCTCCCAATCGTCTCGTCTGACTATACACACTAATACACAGCATTCGCAATTGGAATAGTGAGTCTGAAGATAGTGGGGTTATAAGGAGACTGGAAAGAGGGATGTGTGAAGTGCCAAGCTAATTTGTTTCAAGTAACGTTTCGATTCAAATGGTGGTCCTTCACCAGGGCGATACTGAGAGCAGCTTCTACTTGTATTCTGGAAGAAACTGTCTGTAAACGAGTTCATCCTCAACTGCTTGGTACCTACCTGGTTAACCTATTCATTCCATTCTCTGGATCCGACATTTCAATGGTTTCGTCAAACATTCTTTTACTGTCAGCTACGGACCTAACAATATTATCATCCCAGCCATTGTTCACAATTCTAAACCCCCTGTTGCAGACCGACCCACGTACGTGTAATAGATGAATTCCATTGGGTTTTATTTTTTTGTAAACTTTTATAATATTTCAAAAATATTTCTTGTAAAGGGCATTGGAAATCGGTTCAGAGGACACGAAATACGTGATGTAAAATAATAATGCATATTGCGTACCTACAACATAATGTGTTTTCTTTAGACCAGTGAAGAGCAACACGCGGCCCGCGAGCCCATTTCGTGAGTCTAATATAAAAAAATTGCGGTTTAATAATATTGAACGGTTCTGTTTTCAAAAAGGTTTTAGAGGAAAACTTTAGGATAGGTTGTTTGTTAGAATTTGAACAATTCATCAAATTTCAGCGATCATTTACGAGTTCTGTAAATGTCCTATTCAAGTTCTGTTCATCATAGGCTAGTTACTGGACAGAACAGAAATAATAATAGAACTTGAAAAGAACTTTTACAGAACTTGATAATTAATTTTTAAATTTGAACAATCGTCGTAAGTTTTTGGTCAAAGCTTTGAATCAGCCGCCCAAAATAATACGTTTTTTTTTACATATTCAAAAAGACTGATTTTCGTGGTTTGACTTTGATAATTATAAAAAAAATTTCACCTTCGAATTGGAGCGCTTTTTAGGTTTCCGTCTTATAAAATACCAAAATTTTCTGAACTAAATTTCATCGTGACTATTTTGAATCAGCTGCCCAAAATTGCAAGTATTTTACGTATGTTCTATGTTCGTATGTAATGTTTCAGAATGGTAAAAATCAACAACATTTATTGATTTAGCGTTGGAGATATAATAATTTTCGTCTTCGGCGCTTCATTTGTACGTTCTATAATTGTTTTATTTAAAAAATATGTTTTTCGACACCATCGACCGCAAACTTAACCATGTCAAGCTATATGTATCCTATCCCCTGCTGCCCGCGAACAAATTGAAAATGTATAAGTTAGCCGTCTGTTTAAAAAGGTTGATCATCACTACTTTTGACGAAGAATGTCGTAAGAATAAATACTATAATATCCAGCCTCTCTTCCTACTATAATATCTCTCCTGCCTTAGTCCCCCTGGCTCCGGGCAGTTCAGACTCTTGTTTCCGTCTTGTCTTAGGCTTTTGTACTCATGTACACCCATGCATATCATATATTATATTTGTGTAATAGGCACCTCATAATATGATGATGTGCAAGTGGTTGGAATCATGAGTCTGGGACGCTACAACATCCACTTAGAAACCGCTTGAGTAATAACGAGATCCGATATAATAAAATATTATTATAGTGTGATGTATAAATGTGAATGAAGCTAAGAGTGTGTGTCAATTTTTCGGTGGGGCAACCTATCTGCTTACCCAGCAATCTTACCACAAAATCTTCGTACAAAATATTGCAATATTGCATTGTTCATGAAAATACAATGCGTAGATACCTATATAAAATACCAAAGTACAAATTATTATTATTTCCGTGCCTATTATTTATCAGTTAAGGGGGCCGACAGACGTAGCTATAAAAGATCAAAAGTTATTTGGCTTGGCGTATTTCGGCATATCGCTCGCCATACATTTCAATTGGAAATGTACGGCGAGCGATATGCCGAAATACGCCAAGCCAAATATCTTTTGATCTTTTATAGCTACGTCTGTCGGCACCATAATACTTTTTTATGATTGTTCGGGTGCAATCACTTGATAAACAAATATAATATATTATATATGCACGTGGTTACATCATACTCTCGATTTACAGAGTTAGAATTCATAGGGACGTTTCAAAAACACATAAAACTACTACTGTACTTAAGTCCTGTGTCCCCAATGTGTCATCATGTGCCCCAATCATTTTGGCACCTAGCCGGGGGATCCCTCCGAGGTTGGGGCCCTATGGAAAATTTGCAATGTTATTTTCTGAGACCTGTATCCTCAAAGTGTATCATTTTTACAGCATGACATATTATGCCTTAAGGAACTTATTTCCAGTCGTGTATGAAAACAATGTTATTGTGATGACGTGTTATGTTTCAAATAATCTTTTAATTTATTGTAGGTATTTATTTATTTTGTAAGAAACAAACAGCTTTTATATAATATACAATGATAGATATAAATATACAAGTTAACTGAAGTCAAGCCACAGAAGTTTCTTATGTTAAAGTTCATTAGAAATGAAGTTTTAGTATCTTAAAATTAATTTGGTGTTAAAGGAAGGGGAGAGGAAGAGGAAAATAGGAAGAGGATAGGAATGTACAATGTGAAAGGTATGTACCTTAATAATAATTTAATGATTTATATCGCCATATAATAATAATAATAATAGTAATTTCAGTAGGATTTATAGGCCCTGTTAGAAGTTCTACCGAGCCGAACCCTCTGATATGAAAATATCTGGAGTCGGTGAATTATTTTCCCATTTGATCTCTGGTGAGTTGACGTGTTGTTCTTGTATTGTTTTTTATTTATTTTGCTTATATAATGCACTTGCATAATGTTGATTGACTAGATGATCATTTGTGGAAAAGTGAGTGGAAGGGTTAAGTTTTTCCTTTGGGGAAGATTTAACCCGGACAACTAAATCGGAAGTTAAAAAATAATAATTGTTTATTCCAGAATGTGGGGAGGTTAGTGCAATCCCACACAATCCATAAAATATAACTACAATGTTATGTACAGAGATACAATTAAGTACAAATAATATAAAATGTTTGATAGAGCAAATAAAACCTGCTGTTTATTTCTATTGGTTTTCTTTAAATTTCTCTATTAAAACGTCCCTCCACACGGCATTCCCAAAGATGACCGGCACTGAGGAAAATTACTTCCTACAAGACCTCTCGTGTAAAGTTGATATTAAAAAAACACATACCTCTATAGAGTTGACCCTGAGGTGAGGTTTTTCACCCATCATCAATCCATTATATCGAGAGTCTACTGTGTTAAATACATATATAATTATATTATATTAGACTTTATTGGACCCGATGTATAGCCGATACTCAAAACGGATGATATATATGTGACAACAGTTCAGACTACGTGACTTCAGCCATTATAGCTTACATCTTATCAGCGAGGTGGTCGCGGTGGCCCTGCCGATAACCGATAACTGATACCACTTAGGTGCGGCCTGCACTTACTAATACAGATACTTACAGATAACAACACATAACAGTGTCTTCTTAAACTTGTAATGTTTCTGCGAGGTGCCGATATGTCTAGCTTTGCAATTGTGACCTCAGATTTGGCGTGTCAAGTCATTATTTGCTAAATGCCAATAAAACAACGCTTTGGATACTGACTACACCTTTGTTGAGGAGTTACACAGAAAAGATTTATTGATTTGGCAGAAAAGCACAAGCGTCATATAATTTTGTTATGCACGAGAAAAATGAGTATGGCCGATATAATGAAATACTGTTAAAAACGTGATATTAGACTAGCAATTCTTTTCCTGTTAAAATGTGAGTCGGAACGTGTGTTCATGCAGGTGGCCTTTTCCTGTTAAATATTAGGACGAAATGCGACAACACCAGTATTTTTATGAGCACGTGTTCCGTCGTCCTCACAACACATTAGCGTTGTACTGATAATTTGTTATGAAATCGGTTAATTCATTCGTTAAAGACCTGCAGTCACGTTTTTAGCAGGAATACGATTAATTTGACCAGATTTTCAATAAATAGCAATATTTTAAATCAGTAAGTTTTCTCCGTGTGCTTGTTTTGTTAGCTGATCACAATTTGATAGAAAGCTGAAACAGGCCTAGTATTGGCGGTTAACGGGGACCTTTCAAATGCCAATAAAACAAAATGGCGCTAATTAATGACAATGTTACAATTGAATTCTTGTAAATCACCTAGCCTTAAAGATAAAGATAACGGCAGGGTTCAACACGCCTGTAATATTGTATCCGCGAGGTTCCGATATGTCTAGCTTTGCAATGTTGACCAAATTTAGCGTGTCATTATTTGCTGAAAGCGTGTCGGATACTGACTGCACTCTAATATATTGGAAAACACAAAAACATCGCTTTTCGAAAGACATACGTTACCTATGCTGAAAAAAATTGTTAATTATTCTTCGTATTAATTGATTTTATTCCACGTAAAAATGCGGAAAAACTAATAACAACATCATACTCTAGACCAGAGGTTTCCAAACTTTTTTTCCCCGTAGATCAATTGCCAAATATATTTTTTTCCGTAGGCCCCCTGCCTGCCGAATATTGATTTCTTCTAAAACTGTTAACATCCCATGTGATAATCATTTATTTTTATAGTAAAAATATTCCCTTCCCTTGCCTGTCCAAAAACCGGGTGGCATGGCGTTATAGTTGCTCTGTCTTTACATTGTGCAGACAGAGGCGCCCTTGTGAGGTATTACACCAAATGAAAATGAAGCAGGATAAGCAACGGGAATTTCTTTCTGTAGCTAGCCCTACAGAACTGCCCCTTAAATTCATTGTCAGTGCTTATTCCGGTCAGTTCTTCTTGACACATGATATATGCGATTCTTCAACGTTGCATTTCCATAGTCAAAATGTCCTCAAACTTAGTTTTGAAGTCTGTGTGAAGTGCATTTAAATGTTGAACGTCATTATTACCTACCCTAGACGTTTTTCAAAAACAAGTTGGGGATCTAAGAAAATTCGCGGCTTCCAATGTGCAATGTTTTTCTTGAATGTATTAATTCTGACGAGAAAAGGAACGTAAACTCTATTTATATACCTCAATTAACAACTTTACGAAATATAAAAATATCAAATAAGTAATTTCTCAGTCTATTATATTTGTGTTAGGTCTATTGTGTCATTCACTGAACTCCTAAATGTTGACTTCGAGGTAAAAATGGGGGTCCGCTCGTATGTACCCCCATTTGAATCTCGTGGACCCCCAATTTTTTTCTCGCGGACATAGACCCCCAGCATGCCGATATCGACCCCTGGGGGTCCATAAGGACCACTTTGGGAACCTCTGCTCTAGACTTTCTAGGTTTCGACTATTTCATCACCCAGTTTTTTATGGTGTGCTATAGCGCTAGGAATTGCTAATCAATTTAACTGTGAACTGAAATAGTTGCATTGAACCAGAAATTCCAGATAGAAGAACTGTACAAATTTCGTATATCATAATGTATTAATTTATAATACTTGGTAAGCCGCTTTCTTTAAATGTCGTATATGAGAAAGTTGAGGTTACAACGGAACTTACAGTGGTGTGCTTTATATTAAAACTATTCTCGCATTTGCCTGTGTAACTTCACATCACCGAGTGAAGTCCAAGAACTTATTATTATGTGTGTGCTGTCTGCCTAAAGAGTCCACAAACACAGTCAACATTATTACTGCTATTGTTTTAGCATTTCCACACGAAGGAGCTAACTTTTTACACAAATATCTGAATGCCATGTTTGTTAGCTATGGTTTCAAACGACCATGTGTCGGAATCTCTCATCCACACTAACATAACTCAAAAATCTAGAGTTTCGAATAATCACTCGGTTAACTTGTTGAAATAGCTGTTGAAACATCGAAACTGTCACTAAGTGACATAACCTTACGTTCTCATAAAACTCTTTCTATTATTTATTTAATATCCACGGTATAAATATATTATACGGGGGGTCGAAGAGGTCTCCTATAACTTTGAAGTGGTCGAAGAGTTTGCCTACCTGGGCTCCATCATAACGCAGGACAACGAAGACCCAGTAGAAGTAAGAAAGCGCATCACAGCCGCTAACAACACTTACTTCGCGTTGCTGCCAGTGTTCAAATCCCGAAACGTCCATAGGAAAACCAAAATAACCCTGTATAAAACAATTATTAGAACAGTCTTGGCCTATGGATGTGAGGCGGGAACACTGACAGCAAAGTCTGCGGAACGGCTGGACACCTTCGAAAGAAAGGTACTTCGAAGAATCTTAGGAGCGGTGCGAGAGGGAGAGACACCCGGGAGGCAAACGAAAGGCGGGCAGACCTAGGCTGAGATGGGAGGACGATGTCAGGAAAGATGCCAGAGGACTACTCCATGTTGCAGATTGGAAGAAGACGGCCAAGGACAGAGGGCGGTGGAGGCTCATGTTAAAGGAGGCCAAGGCTCGAAATGGGCTGTAGCGCCATTGAAGAAGAAGAAGAAATATATTATACATAATAATTATATGTCACAGAATACAAGCTTAACCAAACACCAGTAATAATTTAAACAAAAATAACAATTGACTGTGGCATTTGATCTTAAAATGACGACAGAAAGTATAAAATTAATTCAAACTCTAGAAGAAGATACAAGTAGATACAAAATATTTTAAATAAGTGTGAGTAGGTTAAATTAATAATGATTTAAAAGATATGATAGTATAGCCTTTTTGTACCTAGCTTCTGTGCAGTTAAGCAGATCCGCTACATCATATAAACAGTTTTGTAAAGATAGATCACCGAGCTTTTTCTCTGCATTTAAAATTTTTCCATATGATGTACGTTATGTTATATATATATATATATGTATCTTCCACCATTTTTTTGTGATTAATAATGTGGGTGATCCTGTATTTATCGTTCTTCATAATATGTCCAAGATATCGGAGTTCTCTTCTTTTCGCAGCGAGTACTGAAGTGACTAGAAAAGTGCCTCAGGGGAAATTTCTTTGTTCTTGATAAATAACTGGAAGTGAAAGCTCAACCCGCGTTTTGTCCCGTGTAGCTTTTCACATTTTTAAAGTCTCTTGTCTGTGCGGGGATCCTATTCCTGCGCGTATTTAGATTACCTTATATATAGATAATAGAAACGAGGGAGATGGATCAGGAACCATTATCAGTATGGGTGTCACCAACCTCGTTCAGCAATACTGCTGCAAATATCATCTACGCACAGCAGCGCCCCTTTGTTTCTAGTTACACACTAAACGCATAACTTTCATGGCGTAGCCGCTTTGATAGTCCGTGCAGCTTTGTCAAAGCTCGCCGATAGTCGGCAAGCTCCCATGCCGTATCCTCCTTTGTTTCTATTATCTACGATTATATCAGTTTGACATATTTTGAGTTATGGCAGTGTAGTTACGGGTGTACGATGGGTTGATGGTTCGACTATGTTGGGCAGGTTAACGATCACGAATATTACATTAGTACCTAAATTCCTACTTTTGAGAGTTATGATGATAATAATTCTATGGCAAATAGCCTAAAGCTAACATGCCCAAAATATGGGATTTCCACTACAATTGTGAAGTTCTTTAACCACTTAATGCTTTTGAACGAGCGGTGTTCGCGGACGGCGCGTGTATCGTACCGCGACAACCCGAACACTGCTCGCGTCTTTTGAATTGTATAAACAAACGAACTGCGCTCCCCAGATTTTTTTATTGTTTTTATATTTTATTATAGTTAGTCTTGTTTTATTTTTTTGAATATGGTAAAGGCGATGCACTACGTAGTGTAATATTTTAAATTGAGCCGCTATCAATAACTACCCTTACGTAGATGGCGATAAGGTTTAAATTCCCGCTTAACACCATCCGCCTGTTTTGATTTATGCAAGAAAAAAACATGGCCAAAAAGTGCCTTTTATTTTATTTTGTGGATATTCAGGAATAAATATTTAATTTTTTTTCGATCATTTTATAAATAACTTAATTTGCCACATTATACAACAAAATCATAACCGAAAATGGGTTCGTAAGTAGAAGATTTTGAACTAGCAGTTTTCGTAGGCCTTATACATTATTTTTTTCTGGGTTTATAAAAAGACTTATCTTAAAAATACTCGATTATTTCAAAGGTCAAGATGTATTCTACTCGCAGTATTTAATTAAAGCATCTGAAACATTTCTAGGCGACCAAATTTTCAAACCAAAAACACATGATTTTGCATTACTACGTATGGCATCGCCTTAAGTTTTTTTTTACATTTTTTACTGTTTCTGTTTTGTTTTTTTTTTTGAACTAGTCAATTCTTTATAAAAAATAAAATAACCTGATGTTTTTAGTTTCATTTTTGTTAAAAAAACGAGTATTAAGTGGTTAAAATAGAGTTATTCAAAATACCAGGTGTTCGGGGGTTATACGCAATACCTAACTTCGGAAGGTGATTCTTTATGATAGTATGTACATACAAGTAAAAAGGATAAATTACTTTTCCGAATTTCCAGCGATCTATGTCTGATCTTTGTCCATGGAAACTGCTCCTAAACAATAATAAATGTTTTGACGTAAACAATAAATTAAAAAATTTTACCGGAAAAGTTTTTTAGAACCTTGTAATATTGAATTGCACTACTTGTTACTGCACTTTACACCCGGACACTTTCTTGTTTACATAATTCCGAGAAATATATGCATGTACAGTTTGTATGAATATGTAAAAAGTGCTTTATTCTAATGTAACCGGTGAAAATTTTCCTACAAACCCAAATTTTTTTTTTTTCCCTAACTGTTTTTCTAAGAAAAATGAACCTTTTCGCGGTCCGCGACACCTATTATGAATATGTAAATAATAACAGTTTATGTTTATCTTGTAACGCCTCGGATAATCTATGTATTTTTAAGGAAATTTCTGAATGAGTCAAAAGCAATAAGCTCTAACGAAACCAGTAAATTCAATATTTATCCTTGTTGCATTTTTTAAATACTGCGTCACGTGTCATGTGTCGTGTGCCCATAGCTTCAGCTAATGCCCATGCTTATTTTAATTTTAACTTATCTATTTTTGCTATGCTAGATTTTCCCTTTGGGCGTGCCATTGAGAGCTCCATTGTAACCCTTACTTTTTATTACAAGCGTAGTTTATGAGAATTTTATTACAATAAGAGAGAGGATCAGCGGTATTAGGATTTATGCAGTTAGAGCTATTTTCTTTTACTATTTACACAGTGTCTTTAATTTTATATTTTACAAAAAATCCAAGTACAATCTAAGTCTCAAACGTATTGATTTTAGAATCTTATAGATTTCAATATCAGAAAAGTTAACATTATCAATTAAAATATCAGACAGCCAAGTGTCTGAGAGGAGACAACAATGGAGCATTGTAATGAAGTACAACCCGCTCTCTCCAGTTGGGTTTTAGAGGCTGGCGGCTGCTCCGACCCAGTCCCCCGAGACTCGAGTACTCTCGAGAGAACTGGCTCTGCTCGAGAGCAAGTTGTACGAGGTGTCGCCCAGTTGGGGCTATTGGGAACACACAAGGTCGACCCGAACAGACAAACAACCTTTATCAAGGTAGGAGCAGACTGGCTTGACGGAAGTTGGTCATCTGCGTGGGTAGAAGCAGTCAAAAGGTCCAACTCATATTACAAAGCCAGATCAGAAATTCTACTTGAAGTCTTTACTCTTCTAAGAACGCCTTTAATTCAACAGTGCTGAAGAAGTCAAAAGGTTCAACTCCTAGTAAGAAGCTTCGAGAGATGTTCTATGTTGAATCTAAGCGTTTTTGTGGAAGAACTGTTATTCCAACATCTGTGCCAAACGAGACACGACATAATTATTTGTCGTGTTGTGTTTGAAGAAGAGACGCTGACGACATCTGACGAGATTATTAAATCAAGTGTGAGGAATGCTACCACCCATTACAAGCTTCCGTGTCCCAATGAACGAAGGTAGTAATAATGACTAATAACCGGGTAACAGATAAGTGTTGAATATTTCGGACAAATTTTCTCATTAGTGCCATTGTAAGGTTTCCGCAAAAAGAACACATTTGCCTCGCTGCTTGCCGAGAGATTAGTGTCATTGTAACATTTCCGCAAAAATAACACATTTGCCTCGCTGCTTGCAGAGAGATACTTATTGTTTGCGCAATTATATTTACCGGAGTCACAAGAATCAGTGATGGTATACCCAAAATTTTTATGTTTTTAAATTTCAGGCCAAAATTTCCCTAGATTATAGAATGGGTTTGTATTAGGTATTCGCGATTCCTCAGAATATTTTTTTCGAAACCAGGGAGGTGGGCTGGGGTTGCTAGAGAATTTAGGAAAATAATAATACAACACAATCTTTTCGTATCCTCTAGTCAGTAAATTCGAAGAGATATTTCGAAATATTCACAGAATATATCAAAATTTCACTATGATATTTGAAATTTCCTCAGAATTTATCGGAATTTCCTTATATTTTGTGCTTTTTCCCATTTCCCTAAAAAATATTTCTCCCTTAGATCTACGGAAATTTCCCTAGATATCTCATCACTGATCAAGAATTGACTTGGAGTGGTATTTTTCGACGTACAAATTGATCTTTGCTGATAGCAGGCTAAAAACAACGGAAAACTGGTGATTGCTAACTATATACTCGTACCATCCACAGATATTCAAATTAATTTGTATTTCTGTGTTGCTAACCATCCATCTTTTTATCAGACTACTAAAAAAAGAATTCTAACTAAAAATGAATTCTTGCTTTATTTTGAGAATAAATTTCATGGTTTTTTGTGCATATTTTCTACCTTTTTAGAGTACATTTGCAATTTACTTTTATTCGTCCGAGGAAGGTTATTACTTCTGCTTTCCGGGGCTATTATCTTAGCATTATTCAATTATTTGTTTGACAGACAAAACAGTTATATGTAATTTAAGAATTCTATTCTCAGAGGTGGCAGCGTAAAATGATACAAATTGTATTTGAACTAGCTTTAGGCATTATCAGAAGTCCTTATCTTTTCTTATCTTCAATTTCTTGCAATTCTCTGTAACCTAACTTATCTATTTTATTATGTTCAAATGTCTTGGAACTAACGATATCAAAACAAGTATCATTTCGTCTTACTGTTACTGCCAGGGCGCGCGTTTAAAAGCCTATCGGATGTAGGTTCTTTGAAATCCCTCCCAGCACCATTCATACCAGTTATAAACAATAATGTAATTCCGGTTTGTGCCGATTGGGATTGTGCCTCAGGATTTTGTTTCCTTTTTCTAGGTAGGTACCTGTTTATAATTCCCGCCAAACTCTTCTATAGCCATAATTCGTTGTATAATTTTTTGATGATTGATTTTTTTTTTGATTTGGCATTTTTATTGGGTTTAACCATTGATGTGTCTATGGATATATCTGTTTAACTCATCTGCAGTTTTCCGTCCGCGAAACAGAAAGTAAAGAAGGACAGTAAATTATTACTGCGTAAAAAGATATTATATAAATATAAATGTATCTTATTTGGGTTCTTTTCCTCCAGTTTATTGGATAGATCTAGACTGATTCGAGATCATTACATTTTTTAATACATACAAAAACCATAGTTGCTCTATTTTTAAATCTCTTTTAAGTTTTTATCTACATAGACATATACTTTTAAAAGAATTATTTTTCTTTCTATGTATCAAAGCATTTTATCATCTTTATATACCTACTTAATAATATAGTTTATATAATTTAGAGTAAATATAAATGAAGCACAGAAGTAGCATTTGTACAATAGGGTATTTTAACTGTTTTTTATTGTGGAAAAAATTACATTTTAATATTTTTTATGTTCTACAACGATATAAAGTAGGTATCTATTCCATTTTTGATTGCCGCCAAAATTAATTTATTTATTTTTCATAGTCTCCATAAAACAGAACACAAATAGATTTACAGAGAAGTTTAAAAATTAAGAATACAACATGAAGGTACAGTGAGTAAATGAGATATGTTAAAAAGGAAAATATATAAACAAGTAGTAGCAATAACAAATAGTAGAAGTAAATAAATAACGTGTGGATATTGAAGATTTAAAAATACTAAAGACGTCAGACAATATCAAACGTACATGCAAATGTTGTTATGTTGGTACAACATAAAATATTGATTAGAATTATTTGAAATATATTCGTATTATCACTGCAGTACAAATAATATTTCCGCTGCCTGAAATTTGCAAATATGGGAACGAACGTTGATAACAAAATATAAACTGTTCTGAGAATGATAAACTGCAGCACATTATTTACACATTATTTTTTATCTCATTTCATTTGATTAGCTTATTCTACAGGTGCCTACTTTATGCAGAGATGACGAATGGCTATTTATAATATCTCATATTTTATATTTAAAAAATTCCGAATCGGATATTCAAAATTCAAATTCAAAAAAATATTTATTGTACAAAAATACAGAGTACAAAGGGTATAGCTTATAGGTTACATCCTATTTCTTCCAGCTATCCCAACAAATACACATTATATTACATAACCCAACAATTACATGTTAACAAATGTATGTAAATAAAAAATAAAAAACAGAGGTATTTAATTTATGTATGGTTTTCATTTAAGGTGTAGTGACATTTGTTTAAATTAAATGTTTTTAGTGATGATTTAAATTTAAGTATGTCGGTTATTTGTTTGATGCTACGTGGAAGGTTGTTATATACTTTAATGGCCATGTAGTGTGTTCAATTAATTTATCTAAATGAAAATTTATGTGCTTAAGCAGCAAAAACTCACAACCGATGAGCTCTGGCGTCTTGAAATATGTGCAGTGTTTATCTGAAATGTGTAGGGTAACGCATTTTTTCCGGCGCGCAATATATTCCATTATTTGAGCTGTTGGAGCTTTTGACATATTTTTTTAATCCGTTTTAAAGACAATGAATCCACCTAAATTTCACCATTTCTTACATATTTTTAGGTTTTAGGAATTTAAAAAACATCGTTTCGATAATTTATAATTATCTTAATTTAATTCATAAAAATCACCTAAGTACCTAAATTTGGCTAGCAGTAAATCTGCTAAACTGCTTTTATAGTTCGTCAGTAGGTAGGTACATATCGGCATCATTTTATGTAGTAAAGTGGTACATTTAAAATATTTTATATTATTATATTTTTTTACGTAACAATTGAAATGTATTGATTCTGATTAAAAAGTACTGATATTGAAACTCGGGTGAAACCGGGTAGTAAAGCCAGTTAAATATAGGCGAATGACATGAATTATACGGGTTTGAAGGTGGCTTGCTTCGGCTACGGTTCACAGAATCTGGCACTATTGTCTCGGATCATGAATACACTCGTCCCAATGCCACCCAGCCCCAAGCGCAGTAATAGTGATTACAAACGTGGTTTAAACTATTAAAGCCCAGCTACACTACTCGCGAAGTTGATCGAAGTTGACCTAATACGATAGTGTGGGCACGAACTTCGCTTCGCTTCGGGCATCTTCGCTTCGCTTGGCCCGACTTCCGATTGTTGTCGGTAAATGCGCCCGAGTCAAAGGACTCGAAGTTCGAACACGAAGTGTCTGCCCACACTACTCGGTTCACTTCAGTTCGCTTCGAGACGTCGTGTTTGGTGGTTGTGCGTGCGCAGAGTCATAGTGACTATACGTAATAAAATATGGCTTCTACACTGTGGTCACAGGACCTAATTTTTTTGTTCCTAGAAACACTCCAATCCGAGGCGGTTATTTGGGACCCAATTGAAAGGGACCATAAAGATAACTAACTAACCATCACGCCGTTTCCCCGCAGGGGTAGGCAGAGAGGACGGACCGCCAAACAACTCGGTCTTGGCACACACTCCTTGCCTCATTCACATTCATACATCGTCTCATACATACTCTTCTATTATTCTGACTCTTGACATGGCCCGACTCGAGTATCTGATTCACTTGATCGTGCCAATGTCTTCCTCGGGCGTCCCCGACTTCTGCTACCATTCACATTTGCATCATATATCCTCCTTTTTTTATATTTTTTTTATAGTGAATACCTCACAAGAGTCCCAACTGCTCCCTTCTGGAGCCAGTGAGACTATGGCATCCCCAATTGGGGGATGTTGTGAGGCTGAAGGTAAGTGGGGAAGGGAAAGAGGAAGGTGGGGAAGTACCTGGCTATTCAGATCTAGTCACTAAACACGGCTAAAGCCATTTGGAGCAACGTTTCAATTCTGAATGGTGGTCTTACACCAGGGCGATACTGGTAGTATCTTCCACTCTGGAACGTGCCGCAAATATACTATATATTATTTTAATTAATTAATTGTGAAATAACACAAATTAATCAAATAAAATTTATTTGCGCACGCCGGGTTCGAACCCGCGACCTTCGGAATGGCAGTCCAATGCGTTACCACTGGACTATGCCGGCCGTCACACTCCTATCTTCGCTCATTCGCTCTACATGCCCAAACCATCTAAGCGTCCCTTTCTTAATCTTACTCATTACGCTTACATCAGCCTTGCACTCTTTGCGGATCTCCACATTCCTCACACGATCAAACATGGTTTTACCACACATACGCCCTTGAGGTGATTTTTCACAAAAACGGCGCTTTACAAATTATCCAATTATTATTATTATTATTATTATACGCCTCAGGGATCTCATTTCAACAACATTTAATCTACTTTCATCCTTTATTTGCCACTTGAACGTCCATGTTGCCTAGTGCACGGACTCCGAGAGACTGAGCTACTCGTGAAGTTGCACGAGTGTGTGGGCACGCACTTCGGACTTCGGCTAACTTCGTCGAGGACTTCGTCGAAGCGCCGAAGCGAGTAGTGTAGCGGCCGCTTTACACTTTGCATCGCTAACCACGCAGCGTGCACAGTCTCGTGTGTGAACTGGCGAGTGGGTGCATGAACCTTGAATAATAGAAACACAGAGCAGATATGGCGTGGAAGCGTGCCGACTGTCGACAAGCAATCTCCAGGCTGTCAATGCCAGGGCCTGAGAGGTGCTGCAACTTTGCTAGCTGTTGGTAGTATGCCAGATGTCACAATATCATAAAATTCTTCAGTAGATACATATATTTGATCTTTTTGTTGCCTAGTAGTACCAAACTAAGGTTCCGGCAATCTTCTAATCCAATCTTTGAATGATAGTCCTACATTTTACACTCAATTACTGTTGAATTATTGTGAAATCAGACATGAGCACATTAGCAGAATGCTTCCTGCTCGTTAAATAATAATAATTTCTAGGATGGCTAACTATAACCTTCCTTTTCACCCTCAGATCACATGTTCCAAGTCCTAAAAACTCAGTGGCCATGTTGTTCTGGTCGCTCCGAAACTGAAGTGATCCCGACTTTGTATCTTTTCATTTCTAATACAAGACATATTCACGGTGCAGACCTTAGGGTATCAGAATCTCTGAATGTTTTGTACGTCCTGATTACGTCTACTTTTTATTTTTCAACGTATTTTTGCAGTTTTAAAAGTATTTCTATGCCTTATTAATTTTCTTTGTTAGTTTTCTCCCATTTTCTCCGAGCTTTTAGACACTATAGAAGGCCCCCTCGCAGTTTCGGCATTCGTAGATCTCTCGTCCCATCAGAGCTGGCTTTTTCAATTAGCTTTGCTAAAAATAACAAGTTACCTATTCATTACAGATCTACCATCAAGTACAGATACAGACTGCTGGCAGCAAGCACTTACTGCCACTTGAAACATAAATAGACCAAAGTTCGTAATAACACAACGAAGAAAAATAGTAGGTAATGATGAACGTATTAAAAACAGAACAAACTACGTTATATAGTCCATTTCAGAAATATTGTATTTGAATGTCGAATAACAACACATTCCTGGCAGTAAATCGAGTATTGCCGATGTCACGGAGGTCGCTTGGCTGGCGATAACAAAAGATATTATTTGCTTTGATGTTCTGAATCATTCTGAATGTTGTTGGAGTACATTATAGAGCGATGTCATTAACACGAGCAGGCACCTATAACTACGGTATTTTATTTAGTAATTGCCTATACCTACACAACACAATGAACACACACCATGCGTTGTCCATTTGCCGCTGATAACTCCGTCGGAACCTTTTCCTTCTCCTCATAAGCGACAACGTATGCAATGAAAAGAGAGGTGACAATGGTGCTCTCAAACGATAGGCACCATTCTGAACGACAACGGGCAAGGACTGTCCGAGTCGGGGGTCCAGCCCAGTACTTACTTGATTATTCCACGCATATTTCTTTCAAAAGACAATATTGGCTTTAAATAGTTAATGTTTCTGTGCCCATTCGGATGGTGGTTTATGATCGGTATGCTGACACTTTATTTTTGTATTGAATGTTCTTCTGACTTTCCCAAACTTATTTTGCAAAACTGTTCTCTTTTCAAATATATATTCTCATGTTTAATTCAGCCCTTTCCCTCTCCAAGAAAATGTTCTCGCTTTATCAATGATTTATGACATTTTTGATAGATTCTAGGAAACAAAATATTTATTTCCTGCAAGCTTGAAAATTGATAAAAATTAGCAATTTGCATAATGAACTATGTACGTTTCCATTAAATAAAATATATTGACATGAATATAATAAGATTCTTGCAACGAAGCATCACTCTTTAGTTGAATTTGTACATTGTAAAATGCCTTAGTCCAACAAATTTTTCAACGGCTTCTTATTGCCTTCGCCGCTTAAAATCACCCCTTTGGGTGGGAACCACTGGTTTAATTGAAGATTTATTATCTATATTTACAATACAAATAATATCCTTTATTCGCGAGTCAGTCAGGCAATAGGTACGTGTCTAAAATACCTAATACAACATGTTAGGATTTAAAATCATAATACACATATTATTAATTCCGTTGATGTCCGATAGGTGATGAGCATACTGAGTGCTTTGTCCACTCTGTCCATAATAACAATAAGTATTAATATACACACGTAAACGGATTTAAAACCTGCTTTCGAAATCGTCGGGATATAAACATAAAACTTATAATGAAACTGCAAAATATTGGCATTGGTAGAAAATAATATAAACTGTTTATTGACAGACATAATTCAAATAACACAATTTAAATATATTATGTTATCTTTACCAAAAAATACCCCTAATGGTGTTCATCAAGGCACCATTATAGGACCTTTCCTTTTATAGTGCAAATGTATATGTAATCCGTATTAGTGATATTAAAAAAAAATGATAACCCTACTGACGACACTATGTTACGCAATTGTGAAATATATTTATAACAATGAATAATGTATAATATGATGTTATCACGTGGTTGCACCAAATTAAAGTCCAACAATTTGATCGTGGGTAAAAATACCAATATTACCATAAAAATTCAATATTTGTGTGTAATGCTGGTTGGCAAACTGAAAATTTTATGAACATTTTCAATGTGTAACAAACTATTATACGAAATGCATCTTAGTACCAAAACAAAACTATGTATTAATTTATCCAAAAAAAAATCATTACTAATCCCACAACTGTTAGTAGCAGCAGTTGTAGTAGCACTATATTGTCCTCCTTAAAATCTTTTGGGTGCTGAAATATCATAATACTACATAATACTGGAATACCTCTCTCAGACCACAGTTCTTACATCTCTCCAATCGTCCGGTTGAATGAATTGACCAACACATCTTTTGACATTGCACAAGCGTGTCTACTTCTTTTCACTTAGCTTCCTGATTATATTAAGGGTTTTGTTGTGTTGGGAAAATCGTTCCTTGTTCTCGTTTGTGTTCAACTGTACGCTCTGTCTTGTCTCGGCGGTGTCCCTTCCTGTGAGGGCCGCTTATTCTTATTGTATAATAAGCCCACAACACTTAGGTTAAATTAAGTTGGTTTATCAGTGGTGCGTATTGCTCTCTGGCCGAGTTTAGTGGCTTCGTAGTGGCCGAATCAAATTAGGTTTCTGATGGCAATGAGGAAGCTAGTTTATATTTGTAGTTGTTGATCATCATTTCAAAATGTCCCATGGCAATTCACGCTCGAAAGGAATCAAAATGGTACGGCGGATATGTGAAAATAAATTTGCAAAAAGTGATCCAATTTGTCGAAACATAATTCAAATTCCCCGTCCATGTTTTGTTAGAAGTGATGTTAAAAGCTTATTTTAAATTCAGAAATAAATGTAATATGATGTTTTTATTTGTAAAAGGGGTAGAATATTAAAATGGAGAACCACCATGAATTAAATGTTTCAAAAGTAGAAATCGTTGGGCAATAATATATATTTTAGTTAACAATTTGGAAGGCGGGTTTTAGGTACTGCCGCCCCAGGAACCATTTACTGGATAAACAACACCTCTGCCATAGGTCACCCCTACTGGTTCGCTAAGTTTGGTGATTTAGCAGGGGTGCCCGGGTTAATCGGGTGAGGTGTGTTCAGGTGTGTGCGCCTGCCCACCAGCTGCATGTGGCAGATCGGGAGAGGCTGCTTTGGGGAGAACCTCTGACCTCTCCAATTGGTCTTTCGACCCATCGCCTTGCACTGCAGTGGAAAGGATATATTCCATCGTCCGTCACTCCTGAACAAACTGATCCCTAGATTCCAACCCACCCCTCATACATTTTTCCTTCCCAGAACTTCCTCTCCTTCCTTTTCTTAAAACAGACCCTCCACACAGCATCCCCAATATGACATAGGCCCTAAGGGAAATTATTTTCCTAATAGTTAATGTAAAAAAATAAGTTAGTTAGTTAGAGGTGATATATCTAAAAAAAAGAACAATAGAAAATATCTGAATACATGATCGAAAATCTGGGCTGTATTGAATTTGCACTTTTAGCTCTTTCTGCAAAAATAGATAAAATAACCAAAGAATATAATATTTGCCCAATGGGGCTTAAGTTTTCAATACAAAACTGCGTTTTCAAAATTCAGATGGAATGGAGATTGTAAGTGAGACAGAGCGCTGGGCTATCGGTATAAATGAAAATTTTTATTTCCATTCAAATTTGTGTGGAAGGCACTTCTAGTTTTCTTATCTATTCTGTGGTACAGACCGAATTAAAATAAATCAAATAATTATATTTGCGTACCTCGACGATGGCCATCGTGTTTTTATTTGTTTGTCTCCTCGTCTGACCCGTTGATTTTTTCCTGTCAATCATTCTGTTAGGCTGCCTAAGTACTTCGTAGCAGATGGTGTACCTCTAACCTCTATAGACAGATACCTACCCAAATAGAAGATAAATACCTCGTAGATTTGTTCACCAACTTACGTCATTTTCTTACACCATCTTAATGGTTCTTTCCTCCTCCGCCTGCCATACACGACCAAACCCTGTAAGACGACTGGCTCTCACGCTGAATCCCGATAAGAATTTAGAAGTACTTCCTTATTACAACAGCGCAATAGTCATTCGCAGTAGTTGTCAATATTGTCAGTTGGCCCTCATCATTAATGCAGTAACTTGTGAAAGCGTGATGGAAGAAGGAATGTCGCCAGCTATCTCTGAATTATTCAAATAATATAAAGTCAAATTTTTTACGAGGTCTTGATCAAGAATAACGCAGTTTACAAAAGGTGTAGGAACAATAATTCTTTTTTTTTTTTTTTTTAAAAAGAAAGACAAACATTCCCAGGTTACGAATAACCCAACAATGTTTGAAAATCTCCTACTACCACCGCAGAAAGCCGAAAATTTTGCTTGTGTTGTGATGGAGGACTTAGCCAGCCGAGGAATCGAACACGCGACGCTCGGGTGAGACCCAAGCGCTATGCCCACTCAACCACTGACCGGTCACAATTATTACAATGAGGCACCTCAGGCGCAGGTTGCAAAATGGGCCAGTATAATATTGTAGTATGTTTGAATGTCTAATGGCCTCCGTGGCTGCTGGTGGGTGTCGCTCCGTGGGAGGTTGGCAGCCTAGTATACAAGCTAAGTAATTGTAGAAATTTTCTACTCGACCATCTGCCACTGATGTCGTTTCGGTTTTAAATATGGTTAAAGCCCAGCAATCGGATTGATACCTTTGTATTATTTGATTCGTCAAATTGTTTCGTCTCTCAGTAATTTCCCCCAACAGTTGTGAATTTTTCAACATATCTCAAATATGTTATGGTTTCAATATTGTCCTTAATGTGTTGTGGTTTGTAAAATGACCATTGTTACTATGGCATAATAACTTATAACCGCAGTGCTACCATAGCAAGAGTGAAGGGTGGGGTCTTCTGATACTGCTCATGAGAACTGTCTCTCTCGTTAGTTACCGAATGTCAGCGTTTTGTTGCAGTGCCTCGATTGGAATTGAGGATGGGGTTCCTATGAGGTCGTCTTGAGAACTACTGTTAGCAGTTACCGAATGTCAGCGTTGTTTTGGAGTGCCTCAGCTGGAAAAGAAAGATTTGGTCCTCATGTGGACTGTTACTGTTAGCAATTACCGAATGTCATCGTTGGTTTGGAGTACCTCAGCTGGAAAGAAAAATTGGGTTCTCATGCGGATTGTTATTGTTAGCAGTTTCCGAATATCAGAGATGGGATTCCTTGTGATGATTGTTGCTTCTTTTGCGGTCCACCGCTTTAAATTACTGATAGCGGTCCCCATGAGAAATTTTAGGTATTGTTCCCAGTTACTGAATCTCGCGCACACGCACAACATGCGGTATGTGCCTTTGACCATCCTCAGAGGCACATACTGCATCCTGGTGACGTCTGTTTCTGTTATGTACTTGATGATGTACTTGAAAGCATTGTTATTGCAGTTCCCTGCCTGGAGTACGCTTTGCGCCAGCTCTGAGGGTGCTCGTCGGTTCTCTGTTTCTATTAGCTGTTACCTGTTCGGAGTAGTTACGTGAATATAATCAGTGACTAATGTGAGGTGTTGTTGTGTGTTGTGTTACAGTGCCCCTGGAGTGGAGGATGCGTCTACTGCTGTGTGCACTGCTCCTCGTCGCTGCTCCCTTCGGATCGACGCAGGAAGACGAGGATGTTGAAGGGACCTATATATCTCACCAGGGTAAGCATTAATTAATTTATGCGTTTTTGATTATCAATTAATAAATATATTTTCAATATCGTCAGCTTATTCTAATTTATAAGAGATTCCATGCTTTTGTTATTAATTTATTATTTATATTCGAGTTTGACAGTGTGTTTAAACAAACAAAGGAAACGATATGACTCGTTTTTTTTAATTTATAATTTTCATCAATTTAACGTCAAATA
Organism: Hesperophylax consimilis; assembly: GCF_061612785.1. Classification (NCBI taxonomy): domain Eukaryota; kingdom Metazoa; phylum Arthropoda; class Insecta; order Trichoptera; family Limnephilidae; genus Hesperophylax; species Hesperophylax consimilis. The sequence goes on from NC_142850.1 coordinate 21,333,757, forward strand.
AATAGCTATTCTGATACACAAATTTCAGAAAAACGAAAAAGAACCTTTTCCGTTTAATTATCTTCTTGCAAAACGTTAAAAAATAAAAATAAAAGTTCTCCTCTCAGAAAGTACCTATTACTAATTTCTGAACACCGAAGTTAATGTATAAAATATGCACTTCGACCATTGTGCTTTTTTAAACTGACATTAATTGTTCTATCTTGGTGTTGTCATTTAAAAACTTTCAAACAATCGCATCACCATCGATTATTAATTACCATATAAGACTGTAAGCTATATTTTACGGATTTTCAATATTAATACCAGGGTGATTTACATTTTTTAAAACATGTTCATCCTACCTACTTAGTATGTGTTTAAATTTCCATCACGTGTGAATTATTCAAGTCCATAATATTTAAGTGTTTTGCTTGCAAGGCGTCTTTCTTATTGACCAAGTCTAATCTCCTCATTAATATTCTGTCGCCAGACTAATTCCTTTGAAATCGCTTTTACCTACTTTGTTCAGTTTATTATCATAAATAATATCATCAAGTCGGAAATTAATTAATAATATTTACATTAATTTATTGATTTATTTACGGCCAAAAATATTATCGTGTTTAATTTTTGCGTTATTATACCGTGGTGCACGTCCTTCTTATTTAGCCAATGTTTTTGATAGCGTTACAGTTTCCATCACATCTGCCCTGATGGTTGATGATTAATTCTGTAACTCAGTTCGAAACGTTGGCTAAAGAAGGAGGAGAAATAATAATAACCCAAAAATTAATCACGATAAAAATTTACATGACTTTCTGTTACTTTCGTTTAGCATTAATTGAATTAATATATATTTTTTATTGTTCCATGAAATTTGATCAAAATGAATATTCAACACACCTTTAAAAAGTGATATAGAGTCATTAAAAGTTATGAAACAAAAACTAGGTTTAATAGTTACCTATATAAACTATTTAACCTAGTTTTAATTTCATCACTTTTCATGACTTTATATCACTTTTTGTAGGTGTGTTGAATTGTCATTTTGATGACATACCGGTCACCATTTTTTATTTATATTTAACATCCTTGTAAATACCAATAGCGGTACCCGACTTCGCTCGAGTTCTACCGTTTTTTTTTATAACAAGACCTTGAGGTGATTTTGCACAAAAACGGCGCTATACGAGTCATCCAAATATTATTATTATTATTATTAAGATTTCCCAGACTTTTCGATCACTAAACATGCCCACATCGCATTTCTTGTGTTTTTCAAAAAAAATATTAGGTACATTGAAAAAAGGGGAAAGTGGTTACCCTTCGTACACTTTTTAGATTTTATTTTTTTACTTTGTGATTAATTGTCGAATTTATCTAATTTATGTACCCAAGTATAACAAATATATTGTAGTTTGTTACAAAAAAGTCCGAAACTATTGTGTCAAAAGGTTAAAGGGTTATAGCCATTTTTCTACGATAAGATATTTGTACGAACGTACCCCACGTACGGGGTACATTCGTACAGTAGGTGGGGTACTATCGTACGCCATGGGGTAGATTCATACAGGGTAATTAAAAAGCCAATTAAAGTCGTTAAATTTTTATTAATTATTATAGAAATATTTATTTATCAAAGAAATAATTTAATAATATGTGACTTGACTCATAGACGATACATATTTCTTTAGAAAAATAACAAAAAATAAAATCGTTCATCCTTAGTTTACTTATTTCTAAGCTTTACAATCAGTCTAAATGAGATGTTTACAATAATTTTGTATGACATCGTTGTAGAGTCTTTGACAATTTAAACTTAAAGTAGGTAATTATACATTTGTTTGTTACTTTGGAACTTATTGCACATTATAATTATTTAAATTAACTGCAAAAGTAAAAAGTCTAGCCATTCTATACAGACTCTGTATTACAGAGTGTTATTAATGAAATTATTTTCTTTTGTTATATAGACCTCGGACTAGGTATTATACCTGTTCTGAGGTCCACTATTACAAATATTATTCCATGGTGATTTGAACCTTTAATAAAATAAAGAAAGAGTAGATCTCGATCTACTAGATACATAGTTTCTAGACTAGCAAGATAGTGGATGTTCCTTCTGTGAGATGTGTTGTGTTTATGATTCGTGTGATAATCTTTATTTTCCAGTTTGTTTTTTACGAAACTCTTCCTGTTGACTTGATCCAGTTTTATTTTATTTGTTTTTGAAAGCTAGATTATTCATTGGTTGACTTTCAACTGCTTACAAGTTAACGCACTAGTTTTTCACTACAATACAATTTCACTACACTTTCAGTACAATTTCACAAAATATTTCTGTCAAATATTTTAATTTGACGTAATCTAATCTCACACCTAGTGAGGTTAATGTAAAGCATACAATAAATACATATTATTAAAATAAATGCCAGAAAGTCCAATTATGTCCCGTGCGTGCGAACCGTATCTAAATTTATCTAATAAACAATAAACAATAAACAGTGTTAATCTCAAGTGACCTACCAGATAAGTATGGTACTGTATATTATCTGCCTGTAAAAAATATAAATAAATAAGAATAATAACATATGTACATTCTAGCATCACGTTCATCAATCAAATGCATTATAGCTTTGTATTGGTGATCGACGAACCGGTGGATGCAATCTGTTAGACATAAATTGATATTAGTTTGACTAGTCTATAGTTAGTAATAACATAGATCATTGTATATTTGTACAGCGCCCTTGAGGTGATTTTGCACAAAAACGGCGCTATACAAATCATCCAAATATTATTATTATTATTTGTGTTTTAATTACGACCGGAATAATATTATACAATTTTGGTCTTAAATAGCGCTGTGTCCCTTGTCCAAAAGTAGTATTCATTGATAGTTCGTGCAGTTTGCTTAGCTTAGCTCGGCACGCTTCCATGCCATAAATATATCTCTCCCACAGACTATGAATATATAGACTAGAAATTTTAAAGGTGAGGGGTAAAATCAACTGTTGAAGAACGAAGGGGGTAAAGCTGACTGTGATTCGTCAATAAATCAATCTGACAGTATATAGGCATCTCGCATTATAATATCACCATTTAGTTCTTAAAAGTAAAATCTGCTTTTGAATGAATAGACATTTTTACATGGGAGCGCAAATTACTCGCCACGTTATGAACAAATTTGCGAAGTCCAAATTCGGCAAAAAAAAATTTCTTCTATTTTCAGAGTCGAATATTTTGTTTACGTATTTAGTTAAGACACTTTTATAAGTGTTCATAATTTACTTCCCAGTAACAACGATGCGCACACTTGAGAATCGCTACATTCGACCAATGTTGGCTCGATGTGATAGTATATGTTTCTACAACTGATTCATATTATACGACGTGAATAAGCTTAAAATGATGCTTACATATGGAATGTAATACGACAATTGGGTTTATTCTCTTTTTCACATCTATTTTTACAAGTTTTCATATCACAAGCCACTATTTTGCCGTGTTATTTCATAAAATGCCTCGACCATAGCTCGACGCTAGTTCGAACAAGAATGATGACGTCACATTCTCAAGATTCACGGAAAGCCATACGCGAGCACAGCCGGCTCCAATGGAACCGGTATGGGGAGTGGGGAATAATACGCTTTTAATCACTTAGGGCAGGTCTACTAATATTCATATGTCTATGATCTCTCCTATTACCCAAAGCAAGTAAGGCCGGCCCTGTGATACGGTATAATCTGCCGTGCAACTATTAACCACAAGAATGGCCGATGATTTCTAGAGTTCATCTCACTGTTAACTACTTGCAGCCTCCAGGGGAAACAAAGGTGTTTGTGTTTGATGTTTGATAATACCTTCTATTTATGGATGGAGAAAAATGTCATTATTTTATATTATGAGCTCCATGTTTGCATAAATAACATCACTGTTGTATTATGGTCTTTCTGCTGTTGGTAATTTATAACACAGTATAGGTAGGTACATACTTACTTATTATTTTCTTTCGAAAGCTCTCTGCTCATCACTACGAAGTACGTTACCCGTAAAAATTCACGGAATGTAATTTTAAGAAGTGATCTTCAATGTTAGCGGGTGGGTAATCTTAAAAACATCTCGACAGCGCCATTTTGAAACTGGTGACGTCACATATCACATCCATAGATTTGGTGCGTTTTCGAGAGAATTAAAAAAATTTAATTTGAAAATTATTTAAAAATTGACTACAAAAGTAAGCCATACGCAAGGCTCTTATAAAATAGTTTTGTTTTATTTTATTTATTTATTTGAACGCCCATTTAACTTTTACACACATAGATACAATTAAAAAAAAATCAAGTACCTACTTAATAGTTGTAGTAATCTTATTATCGTAAAAACAAAATGATACAGTATTATTGCATATCTACACGTATATTGGCCTTAAAGCAAGCATTGTTCTTGAAAATGAAAACATTTTTTTTTACTTTCTTCAGGCAGGCAGTCAATATATAGATTATTCCGATTTGACAGCTCGTGGAAAAATGCGCGCTCATGTGAACTCTAGCCGGATAAAAAGGCAGTTTCAGATACGGCCACCATCTTGAAATGGAAACGGAACGTACAAACAAATTTACAGACAGATTTCGTTAGTATTTTTATTTTTTAATGATATACTAATGTTTATAAGACAAGGTTTTATGCATAGCATAAAGGATAATAAATAATTATAAGCAATAATTAGTCGCCTGAAATATTTCATTACCTTGTCTTATAAACATTAGTTTATCATTAAAAAATAATAATATTTGACAAGTTAAAAATATTTCACCAATAAATAAAGATATTATATGTCTCGACGCCATCTAGTGAGAAATTTAGCACTAACAAAGCCTTTCCTACAAAAATAAAGTTGGTTGTTTACAGGTGGAAAAAATATAATAAGCAGTAATTGTTGATTGAGGTACTAGTACCTATTGAATCATTTGACGGGTTGGAAATAAGCTGACGTAGCTCAGTGGTTTCAGAGCACCTGACCGGACATCAGAAGGCACGGGTTCAATTCCCGTTGGCGGCATTTATTATTACTCCGGAGATATTTTCAATTTGTATTGATATTTCAGACGACTAATTATTGCTTATAATTATTTAGATTTCCTTAAGCTTGTAGTCAGTCACTTAAAGAATGTATTAAGTTATAGTTTCCTTTCTTCCATAGACTCGTAAATAATTTAATATTAGTGTCTCCATGTTTCCATTAATCGGAACCGGTACTTTGTTTTTTTTTAAATATATATTTTTTGTAGAAGAACCAAGTACACGCATACTCGTATAGGTACGAGTAGGTATTTGTAGAAGTTCGCGGTAATGGCTTCAGTGCGTTGGTTTTTCTTCCTCTTCGACCGGTCTGAAATAATGGGACGTCCATACACATCCTCCTGACGAAGTCCGAGAATTGCAATCGAAGGTATGCGACGAGAGACGAGAGAGAAGACGGAATGCAATAATCGGCGGAAGCTGTACTAGCACTGGCCACCGTGCTGAGCTGGCCTATGTACAGTATGCACTTGAGCACAGTCCCGCAGTTGTCGCAGGGCTAAAGGGGATAATTTGGCATATAGGGCTTGCAAATCCCACACCCTTTTCAAATCCCGCGGGATTGCGGAATAGAACATTGAAAACTCGCGGGATTTCGGGATATAATTTAGAAATCCCGTCGTTCCCGCGGGATTTGCGGGATTGAATTAAAATATTGCTGCACAAAGGATAGCAAATTATTATAAGCAATATCTCCCGAGTAAAAATTCTGATTGCCGGTCAGGTGCTCTGAACCACTAAGCTACGTCGGCTTATTCCCAACCCGACAAATAATTCATTATGTACTAGTCAAAGATATAAGAATACAAATACCTACTAATATCTTTGGTGCTACTATTTCAATGAACAATTATTTCATATTATATTTTTTCACCTGTAAACAATTAACTTTATTTCTGTAGAAAAGGCTTTGTTAGTGCTAAATTTCCCACTAGATGGCGTCGATTCACATTATATCTACATTTGTTGGTGAAATATTTTTGTATTGTCAAATACTATTATTTATTTATATGGATATTGCAGGCGAGTAATCATTGCTTACAATAATTTGTTCTATCCTATTATTGTATCTTTTGTACCATGCACAAAAAAAAACTTGTCTTATAAAACATTAAATATCATTAAAAAATAAAATATTGCCAACAATTAATTCTCATATTTTTTTATTCGGTATCAATTATCATATTTTTTTATTCGGTATCAATTATCATTGATACTAGTATGTTATAAAAAAACTACTAGCCATTAGATGAGTTTTCATTCCAATCATCTTTGGTACTAGTAATAAGATATCGAAAAGGTAACATAATAAGTATTTGCGGGAGCACTTTTAAAAAAAGATAGTAAAATATTATCAAAAAAAACAACTGTCAATTGACACTTAAAACCTAACGTAATAAGTATTTTAAGAAGACTTTCATAAAAAATAAGATCGTAAAAAACGTTAACCGTAGATAGTGCTGTCACCGATCGCGATTGGACATTTTCCTACAACTCGCAAGCAAATCAAAATAGCATTTTTTTTGTATAAATTATGTTTTTTTTCAATCCCGCAAATAAAATATTGCTGAAATCCTCCAGTGTTGAAGGATTCAAGATTGCGGTTTTGTAAACCCTAATGGCATACAGCCCTAAAACTTGTAGGGGCCCCAAGAACCGATAATAAAACAACTGAATAAAAAAACTTTATAACGCACGCTGCGGTAGAGGAACTTACTGTCTTTGGGCTCATAGATAATAAAAACAGAGGGAGATAAGACATGGAAGTTTGCTGACCAAACTGCTCGAACTATCAAAGCGGCAGAGTCAATAAAATTTATTGAGTTTAATTGGTGTGGATAGATCGAAACGAAGGCTCACGGTTTCACACTACTAATAGTTTCCATCTCCCGTATTTCTGTTATCTATGGATATGTATGTACATATCGTCGCTTTGAGAGTTTATCTCTGTAGGAATACCTGCAACTAATTAAATATCAAGGGAAAGGTCTTATTCTCTTTATATTTTGATGCCCTCTGCTATCGTAGTTTGAATAGCGTCAGTGAAATATTTGCCCTGGAGGCTACAGCTCGGAACAACTCATACAGATTGCACTTGTACCTTGTACCAGACACGTCGGTTCCGGAGCAATAAGGTCCGGCGACTAATTACGTGTTATCAATCTTCCCCCGTTTAATAATTTCGATAATCTTGTATTTGTCCCTTCTCTTAGTCTTATTGGAACTGATTTCTTATTTTCATTTCTAAAACATTCCACAACTTTTGATCATTCGATGAAGAGCTTCCAATTTGGTTAGCCTATTGATTTATGATATTTTGAAGATGCGCATCCACATTTCAAAGGTTTATGTCTTCTATGTTAATGCTTGAATTAGTGTCAAAGTTTCCATGCCATAGAAAAGAATATATAAAATATAACCATAACATATGTTTGCAAAATAACATTGGCCTAGATCCTAGATCGATTGAATGCATGCGTTATTATTCAAATGGGGTCTACAATCATTACGTGTTTACGAAATGAGCAATAATTTGCAAATACAAAATATTTGGGCCTTATATGGATTAGCCCAGAGCATCTTGTATGCTTATTCCGGCCCTGCAATATGCAGTTTTCAGTTTGCAGTAGGCATGCTGGTTTGCAGTGGATGTGCGCTTGTCCAAATGTCCAGATTCCCCAGGCTTGTTGCCGATAAAGACGCATTTGTATTTCAGTCGGGTAATTTAGCTGAAGCGACCTGCACCGCCCGGTTTTTTCAAGCGAGTGCAGCTTCCATTCTCGCCGGACTTACTGTGGACATTTTGACCTCCCTTTCTGATACATACGACGTTTATGAGAAAGAAGGAGAGGTTGTAGCTGTATGTCTGCCCGAGGGCGCCCTGGATAGTTGATCATCGTACACTTGACTGTCGAGACTTCAAGAGTCAATGGCTCTGTTTTCTTGTTTACTTCACTCATTCATCACCACAGTTCAACCTTTTCATTGGTCTTTCCTAATATCACATACCAAGGTAATTCAAACATTGTCTTCCAGGGAGGCAGAGAAGCGGAACAAATCAATTCATTTAATGATTATTGATACCAAATATACAAAATATACAGGTTCTCATTAGAATACTTCATTCAAAGAATACTTTGGGAAAACTGCAGTCAGATTCAAAACAAAATCAGAATCATTTCTCGCTCGATGAATTTTTATCAACTAAATAAAAACTACCTGCATTTTATCTGAAGTAGATACCTATTGAACATACAGGTTGTCCGGGGATGATTCTACATGATTTTAAAAGTAAAAAGGACAATTAACTTTTTCGAAATTCCAATGTTTTAAGGTAATTTGTAGGTAAAAAATAATGATTTGTATGGGAAATAAACATTGGAATTTCTAAAAAGTTATTTATCTTTGTTACTTCTACCATCATGTATAATCACTTCCCGAAGTTAGCGCACTTACCCCCGGACACCCTGTAGTTTCCGCACAAGATCACCAGCTACCGAGGGACTCGCTTTGTTACTATTTCAAATTCGTGAAACAGCGGGCAAATAATGATATAATAACAGAACTTCAATAGAACCTTGACCGAACTGGAAAATTTAATCTGAAATTTGAGGAATTCTTCAAATTCCACAAGGCGTCCTTAGTTTTTTGGCACAATCCGTCAAGGTGAAAAATTCAACGGAATATCCAGTAATTATTATTATTATTTGTCATATTTTAATGTCTGATTGTACTCATATCCCTTATCTACTTTTCAATTCCTCTGGCATTTATCTCGAACGGGAATGGACTGAATTGAGGTAATGTAACACCTTCACGATGGACTGATGGATGATATATATTTTTGTGTGTTTACATACTAACCTCTCGTTCCTTCTCTTAGCCTTTCAGTAATCTATTTTGATGTTATGATAACCTCTTTTATATCTCCTTATTATTTGCGTTTACTAAAAAGTTAATTTCCTATGCTACCCGGTGAAGCACTCTCACAATAATTTACTCCAGTCTGTCCCCAACGATAATTCCAACTTCATTCTTGTTGAGAATTGCTGGGCAAGAATTTTTATCCTTTGTCGACTTTGTACGTGTTACTCTTGTTTCTTATTTGCAGCACATTTCGCATTAATTGGCATTGTCTCTGTTTTCCATTCATAGTCCAAACATTAATGGTATTGCGTCTTTTAGTTTTTTATGCTGAAACAATGGGTCCCTGTCCTTTTGCTGTTATCTTTGCTTTTTCCCCTGTGCCAACTTTGTTCGAATATCCCGATTTTCAAAGTGGATTGGCAGGATTAGGTTTATTTTTGTATGTGTTTTCTTTTACAATTGGTCTCCTTACATTTAGAAAATTAGGTTAGGTGACTTAAAATGAGGTTATCAAAATTAATATTTCTTTATGAAGAGATGCGCTTTGAATTTATCTCTGATTTCGGTTTTATAAGTCTTTCTGGTACCCACTCTTAAAGCCCAATCAACCTTCCGATAGTTGCTGATCTAAGAGTTGATGGTAGTGAACTATTATTTTCTAGAATGAAAAATTCGAATAAGTAAGGCCGACGTATCAAAGATGACATTTCAGTCAACATTTCTAAGATGCTCTGAATGATGAAACCATTATTTAGATTTACTGGTGACGAGTCGTGCATTGTAGTATCATAGAATACAGATTGACTTGCAGATATCCCGTTTCAGTAACCAAGATTTGAAGCAACATACATACGATTTGACTGGTAATTTATTACGCATCTGTTTCAAGGGTTTTTTGCGGGTAGGCTCAAAAGTTCCTCCGCCACTTATTTACTGGATCATCGTAAGATCTATAATTTGTTTAAATATTTTTCCCAGATATGTCATGATATAAATTGCGTAGTGTATGAAGCACAATTTGAAAAGGGGACTGGACTATGCTTGGTCGCCTTGTATGGTCGCCCGTTTTGAACCAGTCCGTGTCCAGTCCAGCCGCGGTACCGTAACTGTATCCACTGATCAGTGATCAGTGATCACTTTAACATACATGTCCCGGTACTTCTTCTTACCCGGCCTTTCTCTTCCCCCTCTTCTCCTCATCTCCTCATCTCCTCTTCTCAACTCCGCTGAATGTGTTCGCGCAGGGTGGGTTTAATCAACACATATTCAATAGCAACAGCAATTTTTATTTGTTTAATTAGGTACATACTCATGTTATTTATTTGTTCATTTTCTGAAAATCGACAGCTTACATATTTTATCAGTTTGTGCCTATCCATTGAAGCATATTTGGCCACATTCTCGAAGAAACGATGTATTGCTGTATTTTCATAATTTCAGATTGATGTAAAATTTCATACAACACAAGTAAATACTGAGTTTTGACATTTGAAAAACCCGCGAGCTTACGCTGGCCAAAATGTAGCCAATTTAAAGAGACATATTAAAAAATATATATTTCAAAAGTTCACCGAGCTCACAGTTTTACACAGCAAATGGTTTCCATGTTTTTCATTAGATGTCTCGCATCTCTATACAGTGCATTGATATTGAAAAAATGAATTAAAAATTCCCGTGAATGTTTATTTTACACAAATTCTGTTATGTATTGTATACCAATCTATTCGTTATTGATTTCTCTGCTTATTTTAATTTATTACAGTCCCAAAATAAATATATAAAATAAGACGTAAGAGTGGAGTTTAATTTGCACCTGTCAAAAAATGTTCTTTTTGAATTATCTTATAAAATGTGTGATTTTTAATACTAGTTCAATTAGAATGATTCATTACAAAGAAATAGATACATTTTTTATTATTCTAGGATAATTTTAAGTCTGATAAATTACGATTGATAAATTGTTTGGCAAGTGAAAAAACAAAAACACTTTAAAAGTAATTCGTTATGTTATTATAAATCAGAGATGTGCAAAATGGGTACCCAAAACCATTTGAAATGCAAAATGGAAATGGGTCAAAAATTTTCCATTTGAAAATGCAAAATGGTTTTTAGAAAAGCATTTCAAATTCAAAATACCTATTTTCAAAATGCATTGAAAATGCAAAATGGTTTCTCAGGTCAAACAATTAAAATGATAATTTATTTATTTATTTATTTATTACACGCCCTAGTGGGCTTTTATTAAAAAAAAATACAAGCATTTTGTATCAGAGTAAACACTTAAAAATTAATAAAGAAGAATGTAAACATAATGGCAAAAATTAATCCTCACGCATATAATTGAATTTAAAAGATTCAACAAAACAAAATAGTAGAAGCGGAGAAGTTATATGGGTACATAGGACTATTTGTGTCTAGAAGAATAAAAGTGATAGAATATACAACATTTATACTGATTAGTTTTCAAATGAAATATATCACCCAGATCAGAATATTTGTTTCCGAGATTGTGAAGTCTCGGAATCGGAGAATTTTGGTAAGCTAGTGTCCTGGTGTTATTGAAGTAAAAAGGTAAGAAATGTCGGCATGATTTTTTGGGAACATGGATATTAATACATTGAATTAATTCGGGACAGTCAATTTTAAAATGTAGTATTCTTTGTAACAGTATTAAATCTGTGCTTATTCTTCTTTCTGAAAGTTTCAATAGAGACATTTTATCCAAGAGGTAATTGTAATTTATGTTTTGTAAAGGAATATGCAATTTATAATTTATAAACCTTAGAAACTTCCGTTGAATCTTTTCAATGTTATCTGAATGAATATTAAAAAATGGAGACCATAACGTAGAGTTATACTCAAGTTGGCATCTGACAAGGGTTTTATATAACATAATAAATGTTCCTAAATTATTGAAATCTGTTGCAGCTCTCAAAACAAAGCCAAGAGTCTTTAGGGCCTTGTTGATAATATTATTAATATGACATACAAAGGTGAGTTTACTGTCGAACATAATGCCTAGATCAATAATTTTATCAACACAAATTAAATTTTCATCATTTAATGAATATTGAAAAAAAAATAGGATTACTTATTTATATAATTATAGAATTTTTAAACAATTTTGTCATTTAATAATGGACATCAATGTAGAACAAACATATTACATGATGGTAAATCCAATAACACCACGACTACAGATTATGAAACCACAAAAAATTTGCGCGGGACTAATGTTGCCAACGTAAAAACATAGAAACTGCTATCTTATATTTAATATTACAGCTTCATGGCCCCATGTTCAGTATTTGAATCAGTATTTTTTGTAATGGTATCACTCAATTGCCGGGGCTCCTACCAGGGAGCAACGTGACAATATTTATGGTGACAAATGTAAATTATCTCTAATAGCGAGGTTGAGGACCGGCTGATATTTGGGGCTTGTGAAAAAAAATGAGTGGAGATAGTAGGAATAATGTTGCAAAAAAGCATTTAAAATGGAAAATGCATTGAGAAAAGCATTTAAAATGCAAAATGCAAAATGGTTTTTAGAAAAGCATTTAAAATGCAAAATGGAAAATACCCATTTTGCATTTTGCATTTCCATTTGAAATGGATTTATTTGAAATAAAGCACATCTCTGTTATAAATACATCTTTTTAAGTTCAAGTTTTGTTTTTCATTCGATTGATTTAAATACATGTTAACAAAATTTCCTGTAATAATTACAGTTTTAAACCATTTTTATTAACAATCAGACGAATTTCACGCGTTTGTGAATTTAATGATTTTTCATTATTTTTTTATAAAACCTACAAACTTAAGATAAATTACAAAATATAGGTAAATTTATTGGCTTTAAACGACACTTAACAGTTTATCTGTTTTCTCGTCAATATTCGGAGGTATGATTTTTTTAATAAGCGAGGGCGAATTCAAAACCAAAAATGACCAAGTTGACCATTCCTATTTTTATATCATATTCAAACAAATAATATAATTTAATCCTTGTGCACGATGTTCTGAAATTTTTATCACGTGGAATGTGCTGTATTGTTACAGATCTAATGGCTGCCGGCAGTGAGCAGTTCTCGTCTCCTGGTGTGAGCAGTTTTGGCCCGCTCCTCTTTGATGTTGCGAGAGATCAGCTGTTTGTCGGAGCCAGGTAATACTACTATATATATATATATATATAGCGACCATGGAGAATGAATTATTAAGTGACCAGCTCAGGCATTCAGGCTGCCAAACTCAACAGTGGGGCATTAGTAAGCTATGTAGGGATAGTTTCCCAAGCTTCTTCTTCTTCTGTATCTTGACTTCGATGGAGCCCGTGTCCCTGAGCTGGTCACTTCAATTTTCATCGAATATGTCGAAGAAATTCTTGTTGGAAAGATTGCTTTCGTTCATGTTGACCAGATTAGATGGTCGTGTTTTGTAAATTGGTTCCAGGGATAACTTGTTCCGGCTGTCATTGAAGGAACCCTGATTAGAGTTTAGAAACAGATTAGAATTACACTGACAGTCGAAAACTTATTGAGAAGATTGCTTTATATGAATTGCTTCTGTTGATAACTTTTCAGGAAGATTAGATTGTCATGTCTGGTGAATTGCTACCAATAACTTGTTCAGGAAGAAGCCTTGCTTTGCTTCCAACGATGAACACCAGATTAGGAGATTAGATGGTCGTGTCTTGTAAATTGCTTCCAGGGATAACTTGTTCCGGCTGTCATTGAAGGAACCCTGATTAGAGTTTAGAAACAGATTAGAATTACACTGACAGTCGAAAACTTATTGAGAAGATTGCTTTATATGAATTGCTTCTGTTGATAACTTTTCAGGAAGATTAGATTGTCATGTCTGGTGAATTGCTACCAATAACTTGTTCAGGAAGAAGCCTTGCTTTGCTTCCAACGATGAACACCAGATTAGGAGATTAGATGGTCGTGTCTTGTAAATTGCTTCCAGGGATAACTTGTTCCGGCTGTCATTGAAGGAACCCTGATTAGAGTTTGGAAACAGATTAGAATTACACTGACAGTCGAAAACTTATTGAGAAGATTGCTTTATATGAATTGCTTCTGTTGATAACTTTTCAGGAAGATTAGATTGTCATGTCTGGTGAATTGCTACCAATAACTTGTTCAGGAAGAAGCCTTGCTTTGCTTCCAACGATGAACACCAGATTAGGAGATTAGATGGTCGTCTCTTGTAAATTGCTTCCAGGGATAACTTGTTCCGGCTGTCATTGAAGGAACCCTGATTAGAGTTTAGAAACAGATTAGAATTACACTGACAGTCGAAAACTTATTGAGAAGATTGCTTTATATGAATTGCTTCTGTTAACTTTTCAGGAAGATTAGATTGTCATGTCTGGTGAATTGCTACCAATAACTTGTTCAGGAAGAAGCCTTGCTTTGCTTCCAACGATGAAGACCAGATTAGGAGATTAGATGGTCATGTCTTGTGAATTGCTTCCAGGGACAACCTGTTCCGCCTATCCCTGCGCGGGTTGCAGTCCTTAGAGCGCGCCCCCTGGCCCGCTCCCAGAGAGAAGGTGCAGCTCTGCCAGGACAAGGGCCAGTCTGAGGACTCGTGCCGGAACTACGTCAAAGTGCTGCTGTCCGACGGCATGCGGCTCTTCACGTGCGGAACGTCGGCCTTCTCACCCGCGTGCTCCTGGCGCCAGCTCGACAACGTCAGCCACGTGCTGGAGATGGTGCACGGCGTGGCCAAGTGCCCCTATGACCCGCGCGCCAATATCACCGCGCTCATGTCTATGGAGGGGCAATACTATGTGGGGACCCCCACAGATTTTTCTGGATCGGATTACGCCGTGTATAGGTGAGTGTGGGCATACTGTTATTTACATTTTAATAATAACAAAATAATTGTTTTATTGTTAAAAATATAAAGACTTGTTTACTTTCGATTTTACTTCCTTCAAAAATAATCGATTTCGATGTTTCACATCTACTTTGCTTCCCGTGATGGCTATTTAAAAAAAATTTATTATTTTGTTCTTACTAACTAACCCAAACAAGTTTAGTAAATCCTGATGTAGACTATGAATGAAACCAATAGATAATAGAAACAAGAGGAGTTATGGCATGGAAGTGTGCCAACTGTCGCTGCGCTATGACCAAACTGAACGGACTCTCAAAGCGGCTGCGCTAATGAGAGCTACGTTTTCGGTGTGTAGGTGTTTGGTTTGGTGTGTAGGTAGAAACAAATCCGTAGATGTGATTCGAAGTATTGTGGATGATTGAAGATAGCAACCCTTTTGTGTCTTCATTTTCCTTCAAATAATGGTTTTTGTGTTTGTGATTGCAGGGCACTGGGTTCGGGGCTAACGCTGAGGACCAGCCAGTATAACTCCCAGTGGCTGAACGAGCCCCAGTTCGTGGGCTCCTTCGAGGACGAGATGTTTGTTTATTTCGTCTTCCGGGAACCTGCCGTTGAGTTCATCAACTGTGGAAAGGTATGGCATAATTATTTGATTTTTCTTTTCAATACTTAGTGCTATCCATAAATAATATAAGTAAAAGGAGATATGACCAAACGAAAGATACTACTGGAACCAATGAAAGTAATGTGTTTGGTGTGTAGTTAGAAAGTGTGCGTGGATGCGATTTGAAGTAGTATGGTGGAAGATGTTGGCGCTACACATTATGTGCATTGTTTCATGCGAATAATGGTTCATGACCCATCTGCCTTGATTCTAGCTACTGTAGCATTTCTTATCAATGTACGCTAATTGTTTCAGAGGGTGTATTCCCGCATAGCTCGGGTGTGCAAGAATGATGCAGGTGGCGGGCAGATGGTGCTGCGGGAGAATTGGACCACCTTCGTGAAGGCGCGCCTCAACTGCTCCGAGCCGGGAGAATACCCTTTCTACTATGACGAGGTGCAGAGCATCGAGTATCTCCCTCAACAGCGGATCCTGTACGCCGCATTCACCACTCCCAGGTAGCCATTCTGCTCTAGATACCTATGGTATTAACTAAAATTAAGTATTTCTTCTTCTACTCGTGCCCTCTCCTTTAAAAATTTCTGGAGGAAACCGGTATCAAAATAACCGTTTTCTTAAAATCGCCAAAATTATTAACAATCAAAAAAATTATTTTTTTTCAATATAAATAGCTATTCTGCGGAAACTAGAAGATTATATACTTTTTTTTACTAATATAAAACATAATACCTGGCAAGACGGTACAATCTAAAAGCTCGAATATGCACTGAAGACCAAAAAGGCACTAATAGTTACTATGCAAAAAAATTGAACATCTAATATTAAAATAATTTATGAATGTTTTCAGTAATAGCATAGCAGGCTCAGCCATCTGCATGTTTAACATGTCGGCGATTGAGGAAACCTTCCGAGGCTCCTTCAAGCATCAGGAGAACCCGGGTAGTGCCTGGGAGAGCCGTCCAGCACGCCACCACTCGCACACACACTGCCGCTCCCAATCTGAAACTTCTCGCTCCCAGCAACTGGCCGAGTCATCCCGCTACCAGTTAATGGACGGTGCAGTACAACCAATCTCACCGCGCCCTCTGCATTCGGCAGCACTGCAACGCTTCTCGCTGCTGACCGTGGCTGTTCTGCCGCACCAGCACCTGCTTTTTGTGGCCACCCTGGATGGCCTCGTTAAGAAGCTGGCGGTACTACCGGGCGGACGGGAGACGTGCGTTATTGAGAATTGGAAACCGGAGCTGGGGAATGCGCCCATCAGGGCTATGCAGTATCTCAAAGAGACGGTAAGTTATGAACATGAACATATTACACTTACACATACAAAATATTTCCCTAGATTCTCGATTTATAATTATAAAATTAAATTTACTTATTCTTTATTAAATTGCTGTGTCCGCATCGACTGTGATAAGCCAAATGGACGTAAACGTAGATAATACAAACAAATGGAGATATGGCATGGCAGTTTGTCGACTGTTGCGAAGCCACAACCAAACTTCACGGACTATCAAAGCGGCGGAACCAATCAAAGTTATGTGTTTGGTTTGTAGTTAGGAACAAAGGCGGAAAGCCCCTGTGCGTAGATTCAATTTGCAGTACTATGGTAAACGGTGAACGATGTTACCAACACTTTTGTTCACGTGGTTTCATACTAATAATGATGATCCAACTCCATCATCTATGGGATGACAAATCATTACTTTTCGTATTATATTATCAAACTATAACTTATGACATTACAAAACTTGTAGAACGCAGAAGATACTGTAATTATTACCGTCCTTTCGATTTAGTACTAAACTGTCACTGGTGATAAAATTGCCTAAATGAGTTCTGTAGCTATTTCGTTCAGACCCACATATTATTTGAATGTCTGTCTTTGCCATATATGAATAAATTTCTGAATTAAAAATTTACTGGAAACCTAAGTGTGTTTGTTACTTTTTATTTTGCGATACAATATATACGATACATGTCTTCATATTTGTAAAGTAATTCACTATAATGCTCTTGTCTTTACATTGTTTTAGGATTCAGTGTATCTGGGCACGGAGGCGGCAGTTTTGCGTGTGAGTGCGGCGCACTGCGCACGCTGGGCCTCGCGCGCTGTGTGCCTGGGTGCGCGGGACCCGCAGTGCGGCTGGGACGAGCGCCGGGAACTGTGCACCACCGCCCCACCTTCGCCCCACCCTCACTGGCTGCAGGAGGCGCCCGGATGTCCAAGGAGGACTTCTATCGGTTGGTTCCTGTCTTTCCTTCAGATAATGATGTCCTGCTATAGTTGACGATAGATAAGATAGACCTCCCTCCCAGATATGGGTTATTTCCAGTGGCGGCTTGCAGTCTAAATCATATTAATGTGACTTCAAAAAAGGAAAGAATTTCAGCTTTTTGTGAGCAACTTTTCTTCTTCACCAATGATATCATAATATGGAATCAGATCATATTTAAAAAAATGCAGATTTAGAAGACCGTTTCAAAAAGAACTAGCACAATTATTTGAGTATGAAGATTATATTATCAATAATCGTAAATAAATATTAGTAAGTGCCTACCGCACAAGCAACTTGAAACGAAACATCCATTGATTTAATATATTCGTGGCTAAGAAATACAAAGAGTTGCAGTGAAAAATGTAATTTTAAGTATGAAAATCAGCGCGTTTTGTAAGATTTGTAAATGAATCAAATACCAAATAATTATTTAAATGCAGAAACATGTTAATACAACCTGTAATCATTTAATTTATAACAATATGTAACATTGCATGAAAAAGAGTATGTAGATATTAAATTGGAGACAATCAATAACACATAAACGTGTTCCCGTTTAACATGACACTACACAAATCATTCCATCCGATGTGGTGGTAAAAGTTCGAGTTCCGATAGCATTATGTATGTACCTGCACTTTCGACTGTTCACAGAATATGCAAAAAACATTCTCTTAAAATTCTGTGAGCGGTATACAAAACAAACTGGACTGAATATACGTATAAGTTGGTCTGAATTTGTTACACACGCATATACAGTGAAACAATGAACTAACCAGAGATGTGCAAAATGGGTACCCAAAACCATTTGAAATGCAAAATGGAAATGGGTCAAAACTTTTCCATTTGAAAATGCAAAATGCAAAATGGGTTTTAGAAAATCATTTCAAATGCAAAATTCAAAATACCCATTTTCAAAATGCATTGAAAATGCAAAATGGTTTCTCAGGTCAAACAATTAAAATAATTATAGAATTTTTAAACAATTTTGTCATTTAATAATGGACTTAATGTAGAACAAACATATTACATTATGGTAAATTCAAAAACACCACGACTACAGATTATGAAACCACAAAAAATTTGCGCGGGACTAATGTTGCCAACGTAAAAACATAGAAACTGCTATCTAACATTTAATATTACAGCGTCATGGCCCCATGTTTAGTACCTATTTGAATCAGTATTTTTTGTAATGGTATCACTCAATTGCCAGGGCTCCTACCAGAGAGCAACTTGACAAATGTAAATTATCTCTCGAGGTTGAGGATTGACTGATATTTGGGGGTTATGAAAAAAAGATGAGTCGAGATAGTAGGAAGAATGTTGCAAAAAAGCATTTAAAATGGAAAATGCATTGAGAAAAGCATTTAAAATGCAAAATGCTAAATGGTTTTTAGAAAAGCATTTAAAATGCAAAATGGAAAATACCCATTTTGCATTTTGCATTTCCATTTGAAATGGATTTATTTGAAATAAAGCACATCTCTGGAACTAACGAAAAGAATACCAATATTCAGACTTGCAAAGCGATCAGATTATAGTGTGTTAGATAGAACAGTTAATTAAACAGCTCTGTTTGCTTAGGAAAATTATAAATGAACCTCTAAATCACAAACCACATTTACTCATATTTTATGCATTTAGTCATAAACATAAACAGGTCTATTTTAGTCTGGCGGGTTATATTTATTGCACTGTTAATGTTTTTGTTTTGGCGTAGGAACCATGTTTATAACCTAACACTATGTGACACATGTGCATCACAGAGTAGCGAGGATATGGCGCAAAAGCTCTTATGTAACTAGAGAAAAACGAAAAACGTTGGCAACCTTAGTATGAGGAGAGAGGGTTTGTTTGGCAGTTTGGATTAGCCCGGGTACGATGCGTTACATTATAACTGTATCGAGTTTCACATCGTGATGAGTCATGTCGGATTTTGTATGTTCTTCGGTGCTCAGGAATGTTTAGACTGGCCGAAATCAGGGAATCCGTAGATCCACCGCTCCTTGGAGCTAGCCGCCACTACTTATTAAGTGCCTAAGTTTTCTTACATTGAATTAATGGAAATTTCAAGAAAATGTTTACAATGGTTTCCTAATTTCAGTTGACGGTGGCTGGTCAGCCTGGTCCAGCTGGGAGCAGTGCCTGCAAGCTGAGGATGGTGGACCCCGCGAAGAAGGGGGGGAAGACCGCCAGGACAAGTGCCTCTGCCAGACTCGCCGCTGCGACTCCCCCCCGCCACGGGGCGGCGGGCGGCAGTGCGGGGGCGCCACAGTCCGCGTGGCCAACTGCACCCAGCACGGCCAGTGGACCGCCTGGTCTGGCTGGTCGGCGTGCAGTGCGTCTTGCGGTATGGCTGTCAAGTGGCGGCGTCGCTCCTGCGGGGCTCCAGCACCCGCCCACGGGGGCCGCTTGTGTGTGGGAACTGACCGACAAGAGATCTATTGCACTCAAAATCCTCCTTGCCCAGGTATGTTTAAATAGTTAGGTATAGTATTTACTTACACATTAATCATTGTTTTTAAACTTCAATTATTAATGGAAAAATCCCGCCAATTTGTAATCATATAATTTTTAGGATTTTATCCATGCCATCAAGTATAAATATTTAAGACAAACTGAGATGAATAACTATTTCTCTTTCTAACAACGAATAAATCACGTGTCTGCACATTATAGAAAAACGAAATTTTTATCTTGTATGGACTCCCGGGGTCAGTTCCTTCCCTAAGAGGCTCTAATGGAATATGATGTTTGTGGCTAGTTAACAAGGTTAAAGTAAACACTATATCTATTTCTCAGCTCCTGTAGTGGCGGTGGCGGAAGCTGCGTGGGGCGAGTGGGGCGCCTGGTCGCCGTGCTCTGCAGCGTGCGGCGGGGGCGCGCGGTGGCGCAGCCGCTCCTGCGACAGCCCGGCCCCTGCGCCCGGCGCTGCGCCCTGCCCCGGCTGCGCCATAGTGGCCGAGCCCTGCAACCTGCAGCCCTGCGACACAAGAAGGACTAGCGTTTGGAGCCCTTGGGTCACATTGCACCCTAGTGAGTACTACCACTACTTATTACATTTATAACAACACGCCCATAGTATAAATAAACCTACAATAGCCATCCCAATCTCATCCCACGGTGTGTGCTACAGTGCACGGGCTGAGTGACACTGGAGAACGAATGAACGGGGCCTCCGAGGTATAGGGTCTCATCTCTGAGTATTTAGGCCTTACCCCAGCACTCGGGGCTCTGCTGGGATATACCTTTTATTTCTTTAGATGCATGTGGCACCTTTCAAATAAAAAAAATAACATCGATGAGGGGACTTTGGGGAACCTAGGGGGAGTGGAGATGAGGGCTGAGGCCACCTCGGTGGACTCTTCCCTCATGGGGCCATCTCGGGACCGAAACAATGAGGGTCTTTTAGTGGGAAAACCCTTACCGCTACAAGATCCTCCAGAGGATAACTCGAGAAAACATGGACCCTCACCTTGGAAACAAAATCAAAGGAATAAGGTGAAATGGGAGATAGTACAATGGGCCCATGGTCTGAGTGCTCTCTGGAATTATCCGTACGCAGTCCCCTGAATTAAAATTATTTCCCAAAATCATGTTAATCCGTTCCTTCAATTTGCAGATGGCAGTGACCACAGCGTAGTGGAGAAACGCTACAAGTTTACATGCCGGGCACAGGGCACGGACAGCCTGAAGGTGTTCCTCAGCAAGGAGGAGGAGCGGCCGTGGGCTCAGGAGGAGGAGGTCAGGGCGGAGGGGGTCGGGGCCGAGGGCTGGGGCCCCTGGGAGGGGTGGGGTGCCTGCACGGCCGAGTGTGGAGGCGGCCAGCAGTGGGCGCGGCGCCGCTGCCTGGTGCCCCCCTGTGAGGGTTCCCCTTCGGCGCAGCGTGCCTGCAACAAGCACTCCTGCATGGGTTAGTACATCACACTAATCTGATCTAGATACAGAACCAAAATTCATTTGTAAAAATTCCCCATTCATATCTCTAGCGACATCTCTATAAATATGTTCAATAAATTAATTTGTTTATCTTGGGTAAGGATTTCAAGCGCACAAGAAAGATTTTCCCCTTTAGCTCGTTTCAAATTTTCCGCGTTCATTCAAATGATCTTGCTTGATACGCAACAGATGATTACTGCGATGTTAGTGGACCCGAATTTCATTTGACAATCTCATTTCGCTGGTATAAAAATAAATATTTTATGAATATTTTTAACACAAAAACGCTTTAGAGCTGATAAACCTGAAAAATTACGTTTATTTTTTGAGATTTACGACCTGTGTATGTTACGCTTCATCTTGTTTCGTCTTTTAGACAGATTATGTATTGGTACACATGTTTTAATATAAATATGATATTTTAACATAGTGCCCAGAAAACAGAATTTTTAATTGATTAAAAATTTTTAAAATATGATTTTCTTTCGTTATTTGGGAATTTTTTTTTCTCGAAGTTAAAAAAGAATAATGTTTGAAAGATTGCACACTGTGTACATAAGTTATTAACAAATCGTTATTTATTAAAAACGCTCGGCGTATAGATCCAATAATGTGCTATAAAAATTCAAACGCAAGCAGATGTTTTTTTTTGTTTATATATATGATGTGGATTCACCAGTTTTTACTACACCGTGTATAATTATGTTCCTGGAAAGTTACAAATCAGTTAATCCCTATTTTAAATGTTTACAATCTGTTGTGTTCCCACAAACAGTTCTCCAACTCGTCGTGGAAAGAGATTTTAAATAATAGGTTCTTGTTTTAAATCAGGGATTTATTAATACTTCGCGTATTACAATGGTGACTCGATAGTCGACCTAACTAGAAACTGGCTAAATGGGATCTGGGAACAATAAGTTTGTCTGGGAGCATTCTAACTGGCCCTGGCGACTACTGGCCACTAGCTGCCATCTTGTGGACTTCCAAGCAAGCTCTTTGCACTGCCCTCTATGAGTGCATCTGTGAAGCTCTTAACTAACTCACTTCTCAACACAATCCAAAATAAGATTTTTTTGTCAGTCTTTGTGTTTTAAAAATGTTGCACCTACGCAGATACAAACACAGATTAACATTTTTCTATAATAATCTTTGACTGTCTTGTGTTTTGCCTTTAGAGTTCTTGGAATGATCAATTGTTAAATTCTATGGTGGGGTGTTCATGACATGTTATTATTCTGCAGCTAATTGTTTTTTTATGGTAACCGGATAACACCGAACCACATTTTTTTTCTCACTTTTCTTCAATGTTCTGTTTTGGCAATGTCACATGGAACCGTTTATTAACTTTATCGATGCAGCTGTCGCATACGTCATCCACCGTCAGCTACGCTATACACCTTTGTGATCTATGAAATTCTACTGAAATACATATATTTTTTCAAAACGTACATCATGGTGAGATAGATTACGTTGAAAAGGCCAGCATTGAAACAAATATATTACTGTAGTATTTTGGTTTAATTAAAGGAGAAGAATGCATATTAATGATATTGTTTGGTTTAATTTTTAGATGGCTGGGGTTGCTGGAGCGAGTGGTCGGATTGTTCCGCGTCGTGTGGCTCGGGGCGCTCGGAGCGGCGCCGGCCCTGCCTGCTGTCCGGGGGCTGCCAAGGCTCCCCGTTGCAGCTCAAGCACTGCCAGGGGCCCCCCTGTCAAGGTAACCACAAGTCTCTTTCTCGAAACATATCTACATACTCTAAATTTCTAACAACTCATAAGTCACAGAAGTCAATAGTTAGAGCAGAGGGATTCAAATTCAAAAAAATATTTATTGCACAAAAATACAGAGTACAAAAGGGTATAGCTTATAGGTTACATCCTATTTCTTCCAGCTTACCCAATATTTTATTTTATTTTTCTCTTTGCATTTTTATATACCAATTTCAGTAATTCCACTAGGATCACATTTTGGACCTCTTTGATTTCTTTTGTACTTAAATCACAGATGTAAATAATAAGATTCATTCAGTGTAGGTAAAAAGATTTTTCGTGGAATTTTACATAAAAACAGTAATAATGTAAATAGTCATTATGATATCATGTTTTGAATTAAAACTAATAAATAAAACTTTCTAGTAATATCAATGTTTTATTATAAAACATTGATATTATTAGAATTTTAATCTCCTCAAAATTCACCTCAAGAGCTCCATAACTAATGTAAGTTGATGCATGCATAATGTGTTCTGCTGTGTAAGATTACTACTACTTACTACTGTGACAGATGTTATTAATATATTGTGGGATAATTACTACAACTAGGTAACTCGGAAATCAGCTCACCCATGTATGCCACAAACACATAATAATATGTGTTAAGGTATGGTTCTGTGTGTAACTTTGAAACTGATTTCGGAGTTACATATTTGTAGTAATTACCCCATGATATATTTGTTACAGTAATGGTTCCAGAAGAGAACCCTGAGGGACTCCATAGTTTACAGAAAAGACTCTTTAAACATGAATAATATGTTGTTGTGTTTGTTTGTTACGCAGAAGCGGTGGGCTGGGGTGAATGGTCTGAGTGGTCGGCTTGCGACGGGGAGGAGGAGCAGCGGCGCTGGAGGACCTGCGAGCGGGTGAACCCCGCCTGCATCGGCCCCCCGCATCAGGTGCGCCCCTGTCTCTACACTGACAACGACACAGATAATGGTAAGCTTCATTTCTTAAATTGAAATTTAAAACCAAATTGTCCATGACAAAACAGAACATTTAATGAATGAGAAGAAAAAGAACAAAAATAAACCTCACCTCACTTAAACTAACCCAACCTTATCTATTATTTTATCATATTCTGTTTTGTAACTGTTCTGTTTCATCCTGTAACTATAAAAAAATTTCTTTAGTTGTTAAACTTGTTAATTTGGGAAAATTTTAACCTTCCTGCTGGTTTATTTATTGTTCTGTATTAAGTTATAGGTAAGGAATATTTATTTTTATGCGTGACAGTTTTTTCGCACTAAAAGCACTGAAGAACTTATTTTTTTCAAATTCGACAGAAATGTGGTAAAGCCACGACACACTATCTAGTCTTGAATAAAAAAAGGATTGAAATTATTAATTTTATTTCCAATGTTTTTGTTAATTATATTTCAAAACAAGTTTTCATATATTAATGATGACTACCCCACAAAGTTTTCCCATTTATATTATAACAGTATCAATTCTGTTTAGCACAATTTATTATTACACAATTTTTATGTAGAGCGATCAACAACGCGTAGTGGTAATATCAATTCTTATTAGAATCCAAGATTTTTCCTGCCCTCGTGCATAAATATTACCAAAAGTGTATAATAATGTGTTAATAATAATGTTTTTGACACCTTTTGAGTGATGTTCTTGCAATATGTTCCAGTTTTTCTATACATTATTCCTGTTCCTACTGTATTTTTTATACAATTTTTTAACCCTTTTTCTTTACACGGTATTCTGTGGAATACAGAAGTCACAATCATTTGAGGGAATTAGTAGTTTTGGTGGAAAAGAAATATGGAAAAAAAATAAAAAAATTAATAATGAGACTTTGATGGTGTTGCAGAGCTACATGCACTAGCCGCACGCCGGCCAGTCGCCACAGTCGTAATGGCGTCGAGTGCTGGCGGGGGCGAAGGCAGCGGCATGTGGTGGGGGCTAGTGGGCGCTCTCTTTGTCGGCCTGCTTGTGGGCGGCTTGTTGGGCTTTATCTTCGAGTTGCGGCGCAGGCGCAGGGCCACCCGTATCCCCTCCTCACCGCACTACATGACGCAGCAGAACAGTTATGTCAGCGTACCTTTGAAAGAAGTCCCCAAGAAGAGGCAGCCCTCCTTTTCCGGAACTAGCCCCGGAGGTTTGGGCCCCGCCAAAGCCAACAATCTCAACAGTGACCGCGGAACGCCCAAACTCTACCCCAAAGCCATCGCCGGTGATTACGAAGGCGCCACTATGAAACGAAACAGTAATGCCCCTCTGAGGAATAATATCAACTTGGAACAAGAAAAGTTTAACTGATTTAATACCTGATCTGTCGCAAACGTGATCGATCAGGCAGTTATCCTGGAATGCGGAAATCACAAATATGTGTTGCAGAGTTTTAAAACCAGCTCTGGTAGCTCAGCTATTCACGAAATGTGTATTTTTGCTAACTATCAAAAGAATAATGTTCAATTATTTAGATATTTAGCATTAAATATGTATTAATTATTTTTAATTCAAGGTAATCCAAACAGTTTTTCATGACTATCTCCGGATTTCCGACAATTCTAGAGCTGGTTAAAATCAACAATTTTTGGGTGGGTTCTTAATTACACATTTTTTACCCCATTAGCGAAACATGTTAAAAAATGTTGCCTAAAAAATTTCCAAATATGAGATACACCTGTTTTTATTGTGGGCAACAAAGTAAGCAGTGTCGGTTGCAGATAAATTGGACAAAGTAAGTTATTCCAATTGATTCATGGACAGTTTTATTGTTGAGTTTATTAATATAAAAATGTATACAAATAATTAACATTATGGTGATTCAAATGTTTATAATTTTGCCCCTCTAATCATTGAGATGAAATTGAGCCCCAGTGTATTGATGAAATAGCTTTATGTGTGTTTTGTATGTGATGTGGTGTTTAATTTTTTAATGAATTACGTGTTATATTTAAGATGTACAGAAAAGGGCATTTAAATATTAATTTCTTTTTATAGTTGCGATGCCGTCCACTTCAATACTTTGAAAGATAAAATATTTAATTATTTGCTCTAAAAATGTTAACAATAACAAGTTAAGCAATATTTTCTAGTTGGAATATTATTTGAGGTTATAAAAGTTAACGAATATGAATGTAGTAACGAATGAGCAATTTTAAGATATTATATTACGAGACAAATAATATCCAATGTTAAAGGAACACGGGTGATGAATAAAATTAACTTTGAGTGCACAGAACATCTTGCTTTGAAAAATTAGACTAATGCAAATAAAGTTTTATTTTACAGTATTGTACTCAGTATTTTAAAATACAACAAGGACTTAAGGGTAAGTATACTCATATCATTAGAGCTTATTTTGAATCATGCCCTTCTTCCTTTTGCAAACAGATATAATGTATTATTAACGTTTTAAGTTTACGCTGTAATAATTTTATAACGATAGTCTGAACCTAATAATTTTTAAAATATTGAATATTTTCTAACGAGGTTTCTAAAAGGAATGAGTTTTGAACGTAGCACAAATGAGAGGATTTAGGTGTAAATTTGATGGAAATTGAATAGAAGTGAGGAAGAGTTATGTGAAGATCTATATAACTGTTTCGTAATAGTGAGGGGTGATTGAGTAAATCCATCATTACAAATCTGCTTACAACAGCTATAGTATATACATAATTTGTACCGTGTCTTTAATTGAGTAAGCCAAGGCGTTGGGTTCAATCCTTCGCAAGTTCACTGGACCTGAAACAATTTCAGCTTCTAATTATGGGAGCGGAGAGAATTCAAATATTTTCTGGATATGTTTGTCTTTCTTTAAAAAAATGAATTATGAAATACATGTGGTAACTTAGTGACCCCACGGTAATGAAAGGTTTGTTTGCCATTTTGGCTTGTGGAAGGATAAGACTGATAAGTAAGGAATACATAATTATTGTTATTCCATGATTACTTGTGATATTACTCTAAATTAGTGTGCCAGAGAGAATGTTAAATCTAGAGGAAATATAACGCTGTACAAATTAATGACTTTAAGTATAGATAAATGTTATATGTAAGGAAACAGGGTGTCCATTTTGATTGCTTTTTAACATAAAAATAAATTGTCTTGCCTTATTTTTTTTTAAATTAATAGAATTGACATTTATGATTCATTCCTACTTACATATATCCTTTCAAAACATAACTACAGACAATTTTTTCATTGAATTATTTTCACCTCCCAACTTATAAAAGTATTTTGGATGCTTTGTTCTTACGAGAGCAGCAATCCCTTTCAGATTGGACATCCTGTAAACGGATATAGTATTTAGTGAAATGTCTAACAGTGCCATGAAGTTAGTTGCGAAATATAATTAATTATTATAACAGTTTTATTTTTACGTCGTTGTGAAATTGGTTGTAGCTCATATTGAGCAAATTATTAACACATGTCTACTTTTTAGATTAATGATATAAATATGTAACTGTATATTCCGCCAGCTGAAGGGAAATACTTTAGCCATGGGTAAAAAAAATATATTAACCTTTCCATTGCCAACAGGGGTAATCAAAATCTTTGAATTTATTATCCTCAAAATAATAAATTTATAGTGTTGGTTTTTTTTGGACTACTACACAATTTTTAAATAGAGCCTTATAATTATAACATCCATGGGGTATCGCAGTGACCCCTCATGTAACGCAAGTTAATGTGAATTAAGTTAAAGGTTAATTCATATGAAACGTGTAATCCTGAGCCGTAAGTTGATTTTATTTAGTGATTTTGAATGTGGGAGAAACCGGGATCACATAGTCCCACTGGCTCCAGCCAACTGGGATTCTGTTGAGGTAGTCACATTAAAGACAGCTGTTCTAGTGGCCAGTCCTACCTTTGGCTCCTCAGTTGGCGGCCCGCAGCTGTTTTAATACATTAATGATAGTAGGTGTATTTAAGAAACGAGTCTTTGCAATAAATTATTTTATAAAAAAAACACTTGTTTTTCATTATATTTTCAGCATTACACCGTAATGACGATCTTCTGCAATCTTCGGCAAGCTCCAGGGCTCAGAAGCCAGGGGTTAGAAACCTGGCACAAACAATGGTTTTTTTTATATACTTATGCCTATTTAAAACTGATCTTAATATGACTTCTTCAATTACCACCTTACTTGACATGAGCGATTTTTTGTTTTATATAATTTTATATACTTGGTTTTTTTATATTTTCGAGATTCGATAGGGCAAATTCAACCATATTTTTGTCCATGGCTGCTTCACTTATGTCGTTAAGATTCTGGCTTTATTTTACATTATTGTCTTGTCTTAAAACATAAAAAAATCAGTAAGTATTGGAAAAACAGGATTGGTTAGTTACTAGGTTGATTGACCAGTGACCACAAATGGAAGAATTTTTTTGCTACATTTTGAAAAAAAAAAAGTTAACAAAAAATCACTATGATCGTGTGAGGAATGTGGAGATCCGCAAATAGTGCAAGGCTGATGTAAGCGTAGTGAGTAAGATCAAGAAAGGGACGCTAAGATGGTTTGGGCATGTAGAGCGAATGAGCGAAGAAAGGAGTGTAAGGAGAATATACGATGCAAATGTGAATGGTAGCAGAAGTCGGGGACGCCCGAGGAAGAAATAGCACGACCAAGTGAATCAGATACTTGAGTCGGGCCATGTCAAGAGTCAGAACAATAGAAGAGTATGTATGAGACGATTATGAATGTGAATGAGGCAAGGAGTGTGTGCCAAGACCGAGTTGTTTGGCGGTCCATCCTCTCTGCCTACGTGCGGGGAAACGGCGTGATGGTTAGTTAGTTAGTTCCAAATACATGAGTTTTATTATGCATCTAATTGTATACCATCACAACACCCTGTTTGGTTGGCATCACTGTCCACTTCTGATGTCATATTGAGTGTACCAAGTTGATCAATTTATTTTATACAGGAATTTTATTTTGGTATTAAAATCCCCATGTATTTTTAAGTTTGACAAAATTGATTTTGGAGACTTTAAGCTCTAAAATTGTTGTAAAATATATATTTTTTAAATCATGACGGAAATAGGATAAATTCATGGGCAATACCGATACCAACCAATGTCACTACTGAAAACATTTTTTATTTCATTTTTTCCGACTTTATGTCCGGGTTAAATCTTCCCCATAGGAAAAACTAAACCCTTCCACACACTTTTCCACAAATGATCATTTAGTCAATCCACATTATGCAAGTACATTATAAATACAAAACAATACAAGAACAACACGTCACATTACCAGAGATCAAATGGGAAAATAATTCACCGACTCCAGATATTTTCAAATCAGAGGGTTCGTCCCGGCAGAACTTCTAGTGGACCTATAAATCCTACTGATCCCTCAATATAAATATTTAAAAAATCTTTCGTAATCCTACATGTATTTAAAATGACTGATTTTTGCATTTTTATATATAAATTCTTTGACAGATCTAATATGCCTAAATTTGGAATAATAATAATTTAAGAATAAAAAACAAATTTCGAATCTGGCATACAAAATCCAGTACCGATGGGCGTTGTTCCCAACTTTTAGAACGATCAATCTCAGGCTCTAATCAGCCAAGTGATTTGTTCAGTAACGTTCGATTCGCCTGTTTCCAAATATCTTTACCGTTGATTACCGCCCACTTTCATAGACAATAAAAAGACATCATATTAATCATTGTAGGTATTTATTATTAATGCTAATATATTTTTTTTAAATACTGTAGTACATAAACAGATACTTTATATTATTTTAAACAAACGTCTGTAATATGTTAAAAATAAAGTGTTAGCTTGACTTTAATGCTACTGTGTCTTAGCGACGCGAATATTTTTCCTCTGTCAATACTTTTTATAGTTAGTCATTTACTGAGGCAAGTTTAATCCATTAGTTTGGCTTCCTTAAATTGGTTGATCGCTCAGTCGTCACCTTTCCGTTGGAAAGAGCGTAGTTGTGCTTTGAGCAGTGTTGAGTCAAAATTTTGACTCATCAGTTGATCAGTAGAATTGCGAATAGCGGCCGTTAGTATCTATCAATTTACAAAATTCATTCACCATGACGTCACACCCGACACGTCATAGATTTGGTGCTTTTTGGGGGGTCTTGAAAAATCAAAACTTCGAAAATTATTTGACTTATTAAAATTAACTGTAAGTATACACGGTATCCGGAATCTCAGCTAAATAACCCAGAAAATACTTTTCGATCTGAGCATTTCAATTTTTTTTTTTACTTTTAAAATTTTTTTGGCCACCAAAGTTAAAAAAAAGCTTTTGGAATCGGATATAGCTGGTGTAGAAGCATATTAAAATACGGTAAACATTGATATTAACACCCTAGCGACCTATTGTTTTCAATTTTCAAAACTTCCAATTTCGTACTCAAAAACAAAAGTTCAAATAGAAAAACTTCTAAGTACCTAATGTGTTGTAGATTCGCCAGCTTCCCGCTTGTACTACGAGTTTCCGGACACCTTGTATATATTTAAAATATACATACATTCAGTGGACACAATGAAAAAGTAAGTTATAACAAAAGTAAAAAGCGTTGACCTCCAGGCCGCGTCTGAGAGTGATAGTACAATAATATATAATATCTACCTATAATACACATCTATATAATGTACCTACAAATCTACTGCGGTAAAAGGGAAATTGTGATGGCGGTAAAAAATAAATGTGAAAGTTGCGTGACTGGAAGAAAGCAGAAGGAACCCGCGAGAGATCCGGTGAAGACAGACTCATCATTTATTTACTATTACATATTTCATCACAACTACAGCCCATCTGCGGGTTCATAATAGCGATGAGTCATCCATAAGCGAGTCGTACAATTGAGCTAGCTCTTTTGATGAGCCGTGTTCTTACGACTCCCGGTAATCCACACCACGGCTCAATTGTTAGTACGTTATTACATACTTAGATACGCGAACGGCGTCTTACAGTCCGACATCTGGACATGTGTACCTATACCTACTAACTACCTAGCACCTAATTTATCTCGTCTTACGAGGCGGCGTACCGGTAACAAAAGTCGTACGCTGGGAGCTAGGAGTCGTACTGGGGGAGCCGTATCGGCGAGTCGTATCGTACGAGCACAGTATTCTCGTTCAATTGAGTCGACTCTTTGAGCCGTACAAAAATATTGAGCTGGTATCGTGGCTCCCGCTCTTAATAAAATGAGTATACGCCGCAGGGGCTAGTTGTTGATGAGTTCCCAGGGACTTACGTGTTTTGGAAAATTAAACAAATCAAACGATTTTTCTTCTTATTCTGATGTCTTCTACAATTATCGGTGGTTTGCTATAATCAGGGCAATCTTCATCCTTTTGCATCAGCCGAACGATACTGTATCTACTCTAATTTATCAAAACATCGATTTTTGATCGATGAGTCTTCAAAGATGCTCATTTGAATTCTGTAAACAGTGATTACGTAAAAAAAAATTTAAAAATGGTATTTTTCACGGATACTTAATTTGCTGCTCTGAACTTTAGTTTCCAAAATGATAACACCTAGAATATTTCTCAAAATTAGTTAGTATTTCAAACGATTTTCGTGGTTTCACTCTAGGTCAGTAATTTATTTATTTCATATATTTATTAATTTAAACGCCCTGATGGGCTTTTACCACAGACATAGGAATTAATAGACGAGAAGATAATGGCGAGGGGTAAAATCAACTGTTGAAGAACGAAGGGGGTTAAGCTGACTGTGATTCGTCAATAAATAAATCTGACAGTAAATAGGCATCTCGCATTATAATATCACCATTTAGTTCTTAAAAGTAAAATCTGCTTTTGAATGAATAGACATTTTTACATGGGAGCGCAAATTACTCGCCACGTTATGAACTAATTTGCGAAGTCCAAATTCGGCAAAGTAAATTTCTTCTGTTTGCAGAGTCGTAGTTAGTTTCAGAGTATTTAGTTAAGACACTTTTACAAATGTTTCATAATTTACTTACCCCAGTAAACAACGATTTGCACACTTGCGAATCGCTACATTGTGATGTGATAGTATATGTTTCTAAAACTGATCCATATAATACGGTGTGAATAAGCTTAAAATAAAGTAAAATAATGCTTACTTGTGGAATGTAATACGACAATTGGGTTTATTCTCTTTTTCACATCTATTTTTACAAGTTTTCATATCACAAGTCAACATTTTGCCGTGTTATTTCGTAAAATGAACCGATGATGCCTCGACCATAGTTCGCACAAGAATGATGACGTCACGTTTTCAAATTTCACTTGAGGCCATACGCGAGCCCAGCCGGCTCCAATGGAACCGGTATGGGGAGTGGGGATAATACGCTTTTAATCACTTAGGGCAGGTCTACTAATATTCATATGTCTATGGCTTTTACATTATACATATTTTACATAATTTACTGCATAATACATAGTGACAACAGAAGGTTTTTATTTTTAAAACATCAACACAAAAATAACAAACTTTTTTAAGTTCACAACTTATCTACAAGAAAACAACTAATATACGCAATCGCTCTTTAAATATGCTACATAAAAATGTCATTCAGGTATCTTTTGAACACAGGCAAACTTATATTAAATATGTCGATATTTGAGGTGAATTTGTTTCCAAGTGTGTGAAAGCGAGAAATAGGTGCATGTTTGTGATAGTTGGTACTAAAGTTATTGTTGCAGAATAAAATATTTTGCCTAGTTGCTCGAGTAGGTACTCTGAAATCTATGAATTGCAGGAGTTCACAACAGTCTAGTTTGGAGTTAATAATCTTGGTTCCATGATAACTCGACACAGTGACAATTCAACACACTTTTAAAAAGTGATATAAAGTCATTAGAAACGATGATTTTTTTAAACCTAAACTAATCTACTTAACCCAGATAATAAAGTTTTTGTTTCATCACTTTCCATGACTTTATATAACTTTTTAAAGATGTGATGACTTATCCGGTCACCAATAATCTTAAATAAAAAGTTGGGTCATTTATTTTTCTTCTGTTTAATAAACAATATTAGTAATGATTAGCCTTTACAAACAGAGGGCCAATTTCTCAATTTTCAATTTGTTCGCTGGCCTCATGGGGTACGGTACATACAGATTGTTAACTTTGCAGTAGGTGATGTCGCAAACCTAAATATATATTCTAAAGCTGCATTTTTTCAATAAAAAAATGTGGAAAGACAAAAAGCCCCCCGGCGAAAATTTATATCTCTGAGACCAAACAAAAAAATTGTGTCGATTTTTATCATTCTGAAATATTAAAAAAAGGTATGAAAAATAGTCAATTTTTGGCGGTTGATTCAAAATAGTCAGACAAAGTTTGTAGCAATCCCTTTCGTAATTTGTCGTATAGATTTGGTGAAAGCTTTTCTTATAAAACGGAATCCATTCAAAATATCAATCATAACACGCAATCATAACACGTAATCGTAACACGTAATCAATAAAGGTTCAAGGTCAATTCAATAAATGCTGTTGATTTTATCGTTCGGAAAGTTAATCAATATTAAAGTAACTTTTTGGTATTTTATAAAACTTAAATCTTTAAATTGCCTCAAACGCAGATTTCAATAAAAAAAGGCGGATCGCGTGTTACTCATTACTACTCCAGGTAATATAATTGTTTTAAATGTATTCCTGCACAACTTTGACCCAAGAGGGAGCGTTATCTACATTGACGGCCTAGCCTAGTGCTTGAACACCCGGTTTGTGTCAAGTCATTTCCATTCATTTCAAGGGTTAGATTTCCCTCCTTGGTGTCGCGGGTTCAATCCTCTGCTTGCTAAATCCTTGCACAAGCAACGTTGTTAAATAAATTAAAATCCTTACACAAGCAACGTTGTTCGCTTTTGTTGATAGGAGCTTTTTAAAATAGTGTTAGGTTATTCGTATTCGAATTGTTGTCTTTTTAAAAAAAAATGATCCACGTTCGAATAACACCGCTAACAATCTCGAACATTCTTTATTATTCTGTATCATTATTATGTTTTACAAAAGGAAAGCATTTCTCTAATGATAAGCAACAAACTTGACAAGATAATGACACCATCATTAGAGCCTTCTTTCTGAGAAAACACCGCCGCTTTTGTTATAAGTAATTCGCTGTTACAATATATTATTATCCATCCTTGATTGGTATTATTATATACGGCGTCTGGAAACTCATGGTACCTACAAGCTGGAAACTGGTGAATCTACTTAACATAGAGATCCCAAAAAAAATCCATCGAAGTATGTATATATCATATTATTTTTGACTGAGCGTGACGAAGTCTTCTTTTAACTCGACCGTTTGGCATTTCATCATTCTGCAAATTTGTTTGTTACGTGCCAACTCCGGTTCAAGATGGTTGCCATGTTCGATACTACCTTTTTTATTATTCGCATGATGGTGGTTCCTACTAAGAGCTGTTAAATCGGAATAATCAATATTATGGTACCTAGTACTTACCTGCCCGAAGACAGTTTGAAAAAAGAATGGTGACATTCAAAATGACAAATTATATAATTCCTTATTTGAAATT
The DNA here is from genome assembly GCF_061612785.1 of Hesperophylax consimilis. NCBI lineage: Eukaryota > Metazoa > Arthropoda > Insecta > Trichoptera > Limnephilidae > Hesperophylax > Hesperophylax consimilis. Next base: position 21,368,650 of record NC_142850.1, read on the forward strand.
AAAACAAAATGTTGCGTGAAATATGTATGGCTTATAATTAGATAAGTTAGTAGCTTGGAGCATTGGGGTTACCGGCGCGCTAAGTGCTTCCTGAGTTTTTTTTAACATTAAAAAGTCAATTTACACTACTACCGATTATGGGATAACCCTATTTACCGATGAAAGGTGATACCATCACTTTCCTTATATTTTCAAGTACGACTTGTACAATATTTCAACGTACATTTTGCACGTACCTAATTGAGAGTACTAAGATCAGAAAATTCAGAGACTTTCCCTAAAATCTCCCGGAAGTTTCCCTAGACATCACATCACTGGAGTGAAGCCCGTTTTATCACAGCGGACAATTATTAACCGATGTTCGTGGCCCATACTTCGGACGCCAATGTTACTCTATCTATTCGTACCATTGATGGTTAAACGCAACGCTCGTTATATTCTACGTGTTCACAGATGGCGTTAATTAATTAATTGTGTTTAAATACGCTTTTGCAAGGTATTGCTTTACAATATTAAGACAAATCATTTGTTTGCGCCCGTATATACGCAATATGAATATGAATCAATAGTTTTGTTCGTTTAAAGACTTAATTCTTTCGAGAAAGGCACACAAATACAATATTTTACCGATGATTCAATCCAATATTGTATTTGTATGCCTTTCTCGATAGAATTGAGTTTTTATATGGACAAAACTATTTATTCATATTCATATTGCGTATATGAGGGCGCAAACAAATAATTTGTCTTAATACTGTAAAGCAATACCTTGCAAAAGCGTATTTAAACAAAATTAATTAATTAACGCCATCTGTGAACATGTAGAATACAACGAGCGTTGCGTTTAACCTTATATTATTAGTATATGATTCGTACCCATCTCATACCTCATTTAACCTCAAAAGCCCAATTCTACCCTGATTTAAGAGCGATCGCTTACTTGTTACGAATTATTTGAATTCTGAACGCGTTTGTTATTTTGACAGGTCGTAAATTTACGATGTTTATTTTTAAAGAACTTAGAAATTTACCGCCAGAGCGCTCCGTAATAGTTCCTAATTAAGTTTAGAAAAGCTGCAGTAGAAAGTAGTAATGTTTGTTTACAAAATGTGTTTTAGAATAGCCTGCATCTGGAGCACACTGCATTTAGCGGCATTTAATGGCGCCATAACTCGAAACACCGAATAATAAATAGAATTTAAACGTTTGCAGGCGCTTAGAGCTAGTGTAAATTTATTTCATCGGAAAATAGACGTAGTTTAAGTAGCTACTATTTAATGTTCTTGTAAGTACCTCTCTATTTACATGTACTTACTTGTTTTTTTATTTATCGATAAATTTACAAAATAGTCCCGAGAAACTCTTTTTAGCATATTTTGACTAACGGGTACCTCTTCAATATCTTCTTATTTACAGTCGTACTACTTGTCCATATAAAATTAAACAAAAATAACATTATTAAATCTTAACAACATAAATATTAATTCATCAAATAATTTTAACTCATATCTACAAGAAATAAGGCATAAAAAACAAAATTCAATATTTAAACACAAAAATCTAAAACAATTAATTTTTTCAGTGAGCCAAGCCTTCAAATTTTTAATTACAGCAGGTAACGTATTTACACAATATGGAATCATGTAATCTAACGTTCTTTGACCATATTTCAGCAGGTAACGTATTTGTACAACTTGGAATCATGTAATCTAACGTTCTTTGACCATGTTTAGGTAAAATATATTAGTTTATTAATCTTAAGTTAGCTCACATTATCGTGCATGCTAATAATTAGTCCTTCATTATCGGTCAGTGGCTGAGTTGGCATCGCGTTTGGTTCCTACCCAGGCTTCATGAGTTCAATTTCTCGGCTGGCCACATCCCGCCAAGTTCTCCGCCACGACACAAGCAACATTTTTCGCTTACTGTGGTGGTAGTAGGAGATTTAAAAATATTGCCAAGGTATTCGTAAAAAATGTACCTTGTTATTTTGTGGTACATTCTTGATTACCTAAGTTTATCTACGCGTAAATGTCCGAATTTAGGCATTTGCCTCTTTATTTCTTTCTTTAATATCTTACACAGGTAAGTTGATTTGCCGCACAAATAGTGAAAAAATGGAGGGAACTTTGTTCGTAACCCGGGAATGTTTATCTTTCCCTATAAAAAAGATAATGAAACTAGTTTTAAGAGCGTATTGTAGCTTTTTAATTAATTTGATCTGTAGAATTAAAAGGCTCTTCGAACTAGAAATCATAAAATGCAAAAATCTAAAAATTAAAGTCCTTTCTTATTGTAACATTTTGAAGACATTTCACACTGTGTGTTAATGTAGAAAAATCTATTGATGGATTAGATTGAGTTGTTGAGAAATATCCGTTAATTAATCGTGTGAAAATTCGTTTAACTAGCAATCAATACTAGGTAAAGTACCTACCTACCTTGTGGTTTACATTTACACGATTGCCATTGTTAGGAATATATTACGAAGAATTGTCCAATTAAATGGATCGCAAAGGGCTATAATACATGCTGTATGACGTAATGATAGATTCAATTGCAACAATATGTTAACTCAAAAGTATTTTATGATAATAGGTTTTTAAGGCATTCTTAAAAACCATGAAAATTACGAATTCTCCAGAAAACAAAAACAAAAAATAGCCGTCACGGGACGCCTGGCAGATGTGACATAAATATTTACTTTTAATGAAGGAAGTTGAAATGAAAAGTTGAAATATTTGTGATAATAAAACCATTTATTTTTATTATCATTTGTAAATAGATCCATTGCCAATTTTATTGAGAATAGAAGCTAATTTACCGCGCAGAGTTTTGGCAGCCGGGGGGAAAAAGCCGACGGTTCACGAGGCTGGCCGAATGAAGTGTCGTTCCCTGCAACGGCGTTGTCCCGTCTTGCCACGCTTGCTTCGCTAGAGTCGGTTTTACCCTCCTAGGAGCGCCAAAAGATTTTTTCATCTAAAATGAATGATCAGGCAGTGTCGATACAAGAAGTGTCGGAATTCGTATTTAATTGAAGATTTTTTTATTGGTTATGTTTTAATTGGCAGTTAAGTTTTTTAATAATAGAATATTTTCCAATTAAAAAAATAAATAATGAGAAAATAACGAAACTCACTTATTGATGATTTTTTTTTGTCAAATCGAGCCTCATGTACAGTACAATCAACCTTATGTACAGTTTTTAGCACAAACACAAGCACCCTATCTTTCATGCTAATTCCGGTTGTATGTTATGATGTGAGTCAATGAAATATTCCTTCGTAATGCAAAATTGGAACTGATGATTGTGTGAATTCAGACAAGCAAAAAAGTAGGTACCTACCTGTTATCAGGAAATTATTTCGTTGTTGTAATTAGTGGTTTCTGATAGTAATTAAGTAGAAACGTGCCATAGAGCTTGCGAAAACGGCTTTCAAAGTTGCATCCCAAACCTTACATTATTCGAAAGACTGATGATTTTTCCACGAATGTTGGTTTATAGAGAGTTTTTCATTTTTCTCAGTCCTTTCGGCACCATATAGCCCGAGAAATCGGCTTTTAATGTTCTACCACAAGAATCGCATAATGCCAATAAAAATTATATTTTTTCACTAATGCTTCATTTTGTAGGTTTTCTCATTGAATCCTCTTCAGACCATAATTTTTAGTAAGAATCCAACATTACAATGTGGAACGTGACGAAGAACCTGCGAAAACTGATTTCAAAATTCGAATCAAAGCCACAACAAAATTCCCATAAAAATTATGATTCTTCGGCGAATGTTGGTAAAAAGCACAAAACACTGATCTACGAGTACTATACAACACAGACTTTCAGAAAATGTATAAGCTGCTCAACGTTTTGTCAATTAGACAACTTTATGCTAGAGCATCGATTCATTCCCTCTTCAAATAAAAACTACATATTCTGTTTTTTTTTTTAAATTTTTTTTTTAATTTAATAAAATCAAATTTAACAATACAATTACTAATTTCTCTGCAAGTTCAACAATAAACTTAATTCCTTAAATATAGAAAGAAAGGGCCTTAGTTAAATTTACTTGAACAATTAGTAATCAATAAAAGAACCAATGACCCTAATATAACATTAATTAATAAAGTAAGGAAAATTATTTATTCCCCGCTTCTAAGTATGTTCACAAAACCTAAACAATATAACACATTTAAATAAATTGATAGCAGCCACATCATTATTAAACAATTAAGATAACATTAATATGGGGAAAACAGACTTCAAAATACCCCCACAGAATATGAAATCTATTTTCACAATTATTTTATCAGTAAATACGTTAAACCGGTAATAAATCATTTTAAATTGGGAGGGGGTAAAATAGAATCATATAAATAAGTCGTCTAAATGTGGTTATAACCACGGTTTGAAAATGGCCTTGGAAGCCGAAACAGCTGAAACAATAACAAAAATCAAAAAATACTTGCAGAACTTAATAATAATATTATTAAATGTGATTATAAATAAAATTTAATAAAATTTAAATGAATTTCTACGAATTAAACACAAAAACAAGAAATAAGAACATATTCCCTTCCAATCTCAGTCCTCAACAATAATCAGGACTTTAGCAAACCTAACTCTTAACATCCCACCAATACTCCACCCACACTGTTTATTTTATGTACTATTCTGTTAAACTGTATAACTGCTTGCCACCTACTTTGAAACAACCTGCTGATAATTCACTAATAGACAAATTAAAAAAAAAAAAACAGATAACAGAATGGATACAAATTAAAGGTACACAATTTTTCCAAAACCTATTCACCCCAAACCAAACACAAAACAATTTAATTAGCATGTACAGGGTTTTCCAATAAGAGGTGTTATTTTGAATAGCCCGCTATTTCGGTAGGTGTTACTTTTGAAGCTGTCATTTTTTAACATTTGACAAGTAGAGACTACGTCATTAATAAAAATGGAACGATACACGCTTCAACAACGCATTGAAATTATTAAAATTCACTTGAGTGAATCAAATGCAAATCATCTTGAGTTATGAGGCCCATTTCCACCTCGGTGGCTTCGTCAACAAGCAATATTGTCTCATCTGGGGCTCGGAAAACCCAAGAATTATTGTTGAAAAGCCTTTCTATCCTCAACGTGTGACTGTTTGGTACGGTTTATGGTCCGGCGGAGTCATTGGACCTTACTTTTTCGAAAATGAGGCTGGAGCAACAGTTACGGTGAATGGATTGCGCTATCGATAGATGATTAATGATTTTTTATGGCCGGAATTGGATGGTATTGATCTGGACAACGTTTAATTTCAACAAGACGGAGCTACGTGCCACACAAGCAACGAAACCCATTGATATTTTACGATTGAATATCAAAATAACACCTCTTATTGGAAAACCCTGTAAATTGTTTTTTTTAGTTCTATTAAATAGATTATTGTTGAATACTTATTTGGTAAAGTTTTTAAATACCATCATTTTAAATACTAGCATTAATTATCATCTAATTTTGTTTTATTATTCTTTTTGTCTTAATCATTAAGTACACTTCATGTAGTATCCTTTTTTTCACTAAATTATAATACATTGTGTCTATGTAATATTATGATGTACTTTAACCTCGACTAACCTAATTTGTATACTATACTGCCGCCATGGGTTGAACCACAATATCCTCCTTGAGAATCTCAACGACGATGCTGTGTTTTTACTTATGGCGGCAAAATAACACTTTACCTAAAACATGCGAACAAGACATCACAGTTTCTCTTAGTGAGGAGTTCACAGACTAACCCATAAAGTTATTATAATTATTAACATTTTTTGTACAACCGGTATGCGTTAGGAATAAAAAAATAAATTGATCTAGTTTTTATTGTTTATATTTGTTAAAACATGAAAATAAAAACACGCACAAATTCTTGCATCTTTTCATAATTTATTTTCACAATTTTTTGTTCATTTTGTATAAGTACCGACATACATTTTTAAATGCTTTCTAACAACGATGCGGCGTTACTTACATAACTAATGATTTCCTTATCTCTCAATGTGTATAGTTTATTTTTTTGCACACTTTTTTGCTCCAGAGCGGTAGATACTCTCAATGTGTATAGTTTATTTTTTTTTGCACACTTTTTTACTCCAGAGCGGTAGATATTCTCAGTGTGCCTTGTTTAAATACCACCATTTGATTTCGAAACGCAGCTTGAAAGCTTTAGCCATCAACAATAATCGCAGTGACAGCAGTTCGTGTTTACACTTTGCTCTTGCAAAAAAACTAAAAAAAACCTCCGAATTCGTGTGCAAACAGTATTTATATGGAAAATTTAAGTGCCAAAAAAGTTTATTTGATAAAACAGTAATAAAATAATACTATTCTAGCGGATTCTAAACATTTTTATCGAAAGTTTTAAAACAACCTAAGATTGTGTGTTTGTTCTCATTGAAATGTCCATCCCACCGATGCCTGATGAATGCTGCCATCGGCGTAAAAAAAGAATGCTGGATAAGATGACGTCCCCATCACAAAAAAAGGCCTCGGGAATGATTTCTCCAGTGGTTGAAGATGAGGAATCTGACGGAGCATCGGACTATTCCGACGTGTCTGAAAATGATAGTGAAATCCCAGTGTCCTCAGTACAGATACTGAACGACACTGAAGCAAGTCTAAGAGCACTCCAAGATGTCCTTGCTGAAAAGCAGTCAAGAGTCTCAAAGGATCAACAACTGCGGATAAGCGCATAGGTATGTATCCGCTGTATTCAGATCAGTTTCACAGCTGTTATTGGAACGAGAGGGTTTCAAAGCTGATCTGGCAACAGTCAATGCCAAATTAATAGTGGCAAAGGGAGAGATCGCGATTGAAAAAGCAGAAAACCAACACAGGTTAGAAAAAATATTGCAGTTGGAGTCAGATCTAGGACCAGTGATGCGTAGAGTAGCCGATGCCACGGAAGCAAGCCTATCGTTTGCCGATATTGTGAAAAATGGCCCACAGAAGATGATACCATCAATCAACCGCTCAGGACTTAACGTTGGGACCCCCAAACCTGCTGTATGCATCTTCCCAAAGCTGGATTCTACAAAAGATAGCGACGATACGAAACAGCTACTAAAAGATACATTACGACCATCAGAACTTGGAATCCGTGTGACGGGTATTAGGAGAATCAGAAACAAAGGCGTTGTAATCCATACTGCAACACAAGAAGATCAGGATAAAATACTGAAAACCCCATGTCTAGCAAACTCGGACACTCTAAGCGCTCGATTACCAACAAAACGGCTTCCAAGGGTGATTTTCTTCAACTTTCCTCGTGACCTAACGGACGAGTGCTTCCTAAAAAATGCCTTAGCAGGAGCCCAGGACAAAGCAGGCCTAGATTTCGCAGTAAAAAGTTGCAAGCTAAGTCACCTTGCTGGCGCTCGAACTGGATCAACTTGCCACCGGGTCTTCGAGGTTCCTGCCCACATTCGTCACGTGCTGGTGGAGCAGGGGAAAGTCTTTGTGGACTGGAATGTGTGCCGTGTTCGTGACTTCATTGGACTTACAGTGTGCTCCAAGTGCCAAATGATCGGACATTCCTTCAAGTTTTGCAAGGACCAGCAAAGATGTGGACACTGCGCAGGCGAAGGTCACGCCCGGATAAACTGCCCAAAAGCCGCCGCCAAGCCTGTCTGCGCCACCTGTACAAGATTTGGGAAGCCCGCTGCACATCCGACTGGAGACAAGGACTCCTGCCCGGCCTACAAGGCTGCCCTTGCCAAGGACTTTGCAACTATTGATTATGGCGTCTAATTACATTGAAGAAGATGACGAGGTAGATTACGAAAATACTCATAATTTCTGTGATTGGCTAAAGTTTCATAGCAACTACAATATGGAAAATATTAATATTGTTCAGTTGAATGTTAGATCGATTTATAAATACTGGGATACTTTGAATGTCTACTTAAATACTTGTTGGAAGCATATTCATGTGTTAATGTTATGTGAAACGGCTATAACACCGAATCTTGTCTGTCTGTATAATATTCCTGGATTTAATTGTTACAACTATTGCCGAACTAAAAAATCTGGAGGAGGTATATTGCTATATGTTCGAAATGAATTCACATTTCAACAGAAAACAATAGAAACAAATCATTTTGAATGTGTGCTTGGCTCTATGACACTTCCAAACAAGAGTATTTTAAACATCATAGCAATATACCGCCCCCCCCAACTCTAGCCAACCACAATTTCTTAATGAAATATCTGCCATTCTGCATACTATAAGCCCCAAAGAAAATGTTTTACTTATAGGAGATATTAATCTAGACTTGTTAAATTGTCAAAACCCTATTATTATGGCATATGAAAATATAATGTCGGATAATTATTTAATCAAATGTATTTGTGACGTAACTAGAGAAGCAGTTTTAGCAGGAAAAGTTACTCGTACTTGTTTAGACCACATATTTGTCCGATTTAACAGTGGATGTAAACAAAGCGATTCTCTTTCCTCATGTGTATGTAATAATATTACTATAGCGGATCACTTTTTAACTGCAGTTAATATTAAATATAGTGCAAGGAAAGAAGCCCCAGAACACGGGGAAAGAATTTCGTTTTTATCGCAAAACAAAATCGACAAAAACATTCATAATTTTAAGTGGCACTCCTTGCTTGAGGAACAAGATTGCAATATACTATATAGTAAAATTAAAAACAACTTTAAGAATTTGTATGAACAGAGTAAAATCGTTATGAATTATAAACCCAAAAAAGACCTCTGTCAATAAAACCTTGGATAACTTCTAATATCTTAGAAAACATTAAAAAAAAAGATTCATTGTACAGAAGGTGGAAGAATTTTCCTAGCAATCAATTCTTTGAATTGGAATATAAAACTTTCAGAAATAAGGTGACAAAAGAAATTATTAAATGTAAGTCTACCTTTTTTAACAATAAATTCAAAAATTATTTTGGAAATACAAAAAAAACTTGGGATGAAATAAATAAATTATTAGGACGCAAGTCCAAAAGTAGTTGTGACGAAATAATCTCGAAATATATGTTAAATACGAATAATGAAGAAACCGTAGCAGATAAGTTTGTTGAATATTTTACAAATAGTGTTAGCTCTATGATACATAAATGTGATTATTTAGCATCGACCGTCAGGCCGAATGAAGTGCAACATAGTATGTACCTACCCAGAGCTACCTGCCAAGAAATCAATATTATTGTTAGCAAATTAAACAATTCAAAGTCACCAGGGATTGACAACATTCGAATGTTTGACATTAAGACACATATTAATATTTTAGGGCCTGTTATAACACACTTTATCAATTTAATTTTATCGCAAGCAGTAATACCAGATGAACTAAAAGGTAGCATCATTAGGCCAATTTACAAAGGGGGCAAACATACAGATATTCAAAATTATAGGCCAATAAGCATATTGCCAGCCCTAGAAAAAATACTTGAAAAATACATTTCCATAAAACTTAATAAATATCTAGAATCTTTCTCTTTGTTGGATCCCAACCAATATGGATTTCAAAAGAAAAAAAGTACGGAAATGCTGCTTCAGGAATTTTCAAATCACATAAATTATGAATTAAATCTAAAAAAACAAGTTTTGGTTTTATTCATAGATAACTCTAAGGCATTTGATACCATTGATACAAATAAACTATTAGAAACACTGGAGGCAATAGGAATTAGAGGAAAGCTGCTAGTTTTATTAAAAAATTTACTAACTGATCGACAAATAAGAGTAAAAATTCTTAAAAAATTTAGCAAAAGAAAATATATCTCAACAGGTGTTGCACAGGGGTCAATTCTAGGGCCAACCCTTTATATTATTTATGTCTCAATTATGAGAAAATTGTTTTCATTTGTTAAACATTTTGTATATGCAGACGATACGGCGCTCGTAATATCGCACGAAGATCTGGTTACTGCAATGAACCTTATGCAACATGATTTTATTGCCCTACTGAAATGGTCGCATGATGCAGGCCTCTTTATAAACGCCAAAAAAACTAAAATTATGCACATCAGATCTCCACACGCCAGATGTAATGTAATTCCTTCATTATATACACACACATTTGACTGCATACATAAAAATGTTGCACAGCCCTGTTCATGTGAAACCATTGATTTTGTCAAAAGTTATGTATATTTGGGTGTTACTATTGACTGCTACATGAAATGGGATGTACAAATTGCTAATGTTTGTAAACGTCTACGAGCTATTGTGGGTAGGATTTATAAAATAAAATATTTCGTGCCTATAAGTACTTTAAAGTTAATCTACTTATCTCTGGCTGAATCCACTATACGTTATGGAATTACTTCTTGGGGACATTCTTGTAAAACAAATGTAAGCTATATACAAACATTACAAAACTCCATTATAAAATTGTTAATCCATAAATATGACAATCAACACAGAAGTAACATTAAATTAATATACAAGTCTCTGAATATTTTACCTGTCAGAGGATTATTGTTTTATAATATTGTAAGTCAACATGTTATATTGTCTGATTCATTGTATAGGGAAAGAGTTTGCCATAAACATAACACAAGATTCACTCAAAATGAAGGACTGGTAGTTCCGAAATGTACTAATAAATATGGTGAAAGAACTTTAAACTATATAGTACCCAAAATGTTTAACTTATTACCAATGACAATTAAAAATAATAACATGTATACTGCTAATGTTAAATATAATCTAAGGAAATGGTTATTGGATAATAATGATCTATACTGATGCCCCTGAAATGGAATTCATATTCTTAGAAAATGGAAAAACAATTATTTTGTAATACCTGACTACCTACCTCTATTTATGAAACTATTGATGTACTTGTTGATAATACTAATTTGTTCATACATTTATTTTTACTTGCTTATTTTATAAGGCTTTTATGTTTTATGTTGATAATACTAATTTGTTCATACATTTATTTTTACTTGCTTATTATATAAGGCTTTTATGCTGCTATTTAAACTTTTCTGCAATGTAACCAATTTATGTAATTATGTACCGTTCAAATTGTATCTTATGAATGTATAAATGTTGTCTCTATGTCCCTGCTGACAAACTACATAAGTAGTTTAGCGGGTTTAAATGTGAATAAAAAAAAAATAAAAAAAAATAAAAATGTTTAGTGACCAGATCAGATTAGACAGGTACTTCGCTATCTTTCCCTACTTACCCATCTCTCATGTGATTTTGTTGTTGTTGTATTGTGTATCTTTATGGGTTTCAAAAGAATGTAATACTCTCCCCAACCCCTAAAGACAGGAAGTGCACCGGGGAGGGAGTGGGGAGGGGACAGGGAGGCAGGGAAATGAAGGGTAGGTGGAAGAAAGAGGGAATCACCCCTCCGACCCTCTTCTCGGACAGAATCGATTGTAAGAAAAATACAAACTAGAAACACTGAACCAATAGTCATAGTCAAATACCTTCTAACCGATAATACTTGGAAGAAGCTAATAATTTATTTCTGTTCCTTGAAGCACTTAATTATGTTGAACCATGGAATTTTTTTTTACAACTTGTCATATTTGGTCCTTCCATTTCAGATTATTATCGATAAATTACCCCTAGATATTTTATTATGTTTGTTGTTTTTAACATTCAAATAAGGGTATTTTCAAATACTTTGGTGATCGCGGAACATCTGGGCCTAAGGCTTGGAATAAACTTCCTCCGGAACTAAGATCCATAACAAGTCCAACAGATTTCAGGTCTAAACTAAAAACTTATCTTTTTAAACTTTCATATCCTTAAATTAAATATTCCATTCCTGAGAGAAAGTCAAATTATATCAAATTTTCCAATTATGTCCTAAATCCTGTATCTAAATTTGGCTAATAAACAATTAGTTAATGTTAATTAAGTGCAAGTGACCTACCAGGTGAGTATGGTACTGTATATCATCTCCATATATAGTTAGTAGATCATTGTATAAGTGTATTATATATTTGTACAGCACCCTTGAAGTGATTTTGCACAAAAACGGCGCTAAATAAATCATCGAAATATATATATTTTTTAAACTTTTTTTCCGGCTTAAATCTTCCCCACAGGAAAAACTAAACCCTTCCACACACTTTTCCGCAAATGATCATCTAGTCAATCCACACTATGCAAGTGCATTATATAAGCATAATAAATACAAAATAATACAAGAACAACACGTCAAATCACCAGAGAACAAATGGGCAAATAATTCATCGACTCCAGATATTTTCATATCAGAGAGTTCGGCTCGGTAGAACTCCTAACTGGACCTATAAATCCTACTGATCCCTCAATATAAATATTTAAAAAATCTTTTCTAATACGCCTAAATTTTGAATGAAAGTAATATTTTTTTAGTCTAAGAATGCCAAATTCTTTTAATCTAATTTCCTAAATCTGTGTATTTTCTTATTTTTACAGGAATTTGGAATAGCGACATCAATAATATAAGTTTTTTTTAATTTTGTCATGTAAAACTATATCAAAGGAATATTATTATTATTATTAGAGCTTAAAAATGTAATAATTGAATAATTTGTATAGCATAATAAAAATCACCTCAAGGGCGCCAAATAAATAATTAAGCAAAGAGGATCATAATCCTACCATAAAGTCAGAAACCTTTCTCTATCCTAGACAGGCGACATTAAATAACCTAGCTAGAATTTTTAATCTTCGGCCATTTAAAAAAAAAATCTTTAGTCCTAAAATTGAACAACAAAAAATAATTCTATAGTAATGAAGTATATGTAATTGCATATACGTCATTACCATAGACTTCCTTACCATATAATACTATAGTAATGAAGTATATGCAATGTACAGTCATTGCATATTGTATATTGCATAGACCATAGACATATGAATATTAGTAGACCTGCCCTAAGTGATTAAAAGCGTATTATCCCCACTCCCCATACCGGTTCCATTGGAGCCGGCTGTGCTTGCGTATGGCCTCAAGTGATATTTGAAAACGTGACGTCATCATTCTTGTGCGAACTATGGTCGAGGCATCATCGGTTCATTTTACGAAATAACACGGCAAAATGTTGACTTGTACTATGAAAACTTGTAAAAATAGATGTGAAAAAGAGAATAAACCCAATTGTCGTATTACATTCCATATATAAGCATTATTTTACTTTATTTTAAGCATATTCACATCGTATAATATGGATCAGTTGTAGAAACATATACTATCACATCGAGACACGTCTGGACGTGAAAAACAAAGCTGGTTGGTTGCTGGGAAGTAAATTATGAACATTTATAAAAGTGTCTTAACTAAATACTTAAACGAAATATTCGACTCTGAAAAGGGAACCGAATTTTTTTTGCCGAATTTGGACTTCGCAAATTTGTTCATAACGTGGCGAGTAATTTGCGCTCCCATGTAAAAATGTCTATTCATTCAAAGGCAGATTTTACTTTTAAGAAGTAAATGGTGATATTATAATGCGAGATGCCTATTTACTGTCAGATTGATTTATTGACGAATCACAGTCAGCCTTACTCCCTTCGTTCTTCAACAGTTGATTTTACCCCTCGCCATTATCTTCTCGTCTATTAATTCCTATGTCTGTGGCATAGACTTAATTACCATATACTTCATTACCATATAACACTATGGTAATGAAGTCTTTGCAATGTGCACTATGCAATGACTGTTCATTTATTTATTTTATTAATACATGATTTAGAGGGTACATATGGTTTTTGTGATATTTCACCCTCCATGCTAGGATGCTAGATGTATTTGTCTAAAAATGTACTGTTTTTCTACTTATTTTACACACTGTCACTACATACTTTTTTAAACATTAATTATTCCTTCAATATTTATCTAAATTTAACTTTTCGTACATCTGTCAACATAGTAACATAGTAATGAAATATTTTTACTTTACATTCCTATCACCTATCTGTTCTGAGACAGGACACATCTAGTGAGGTAGGTAATGTAAAGCATACAATTAAATTATATAGAAAGTAAATTAAGGTAACAACTAATATTGTGGTTCTCCTTTTTACCGCCGATTGACCAGCACTGAACTGAACCGAATTCGTCAGCTGGCTAAGCCCTCCATCACGACACAACATTGTCTGTGGTGGTTGTAGGAGATTTTTAAAAATTTTATCAGGTTATTCGTAACCCGGGAATGTTTGTCTTTCTTTTAAGATTTAAATATTAAAAAATAATTTATTGGGAAGGCTGCCTCCTTGCTAAGTATGACATTATTCTCTGCTTAATGGATGTGTCTTGTTCATAAGTTCACGAGAGCACCAGGACCGGGCTAATGCAATGCAATTTATCTTGCAGTCTGCACTGGGATAATGTTACGAGAACGACCTGTGACCTGCCCCAGATGTGAAAGGTTTCTTCAATCACCGTATTATGTTGCTTATTAAATCTTAATTTTGTTTATATCGAGTTTGTTATGACTCCCGGAGCCCGACGCCTAATCACTATTCAATAAAGATCCCGGATCAACAATACACTATAGTTATACAAATGTTATAATAGGTAATTCCAGTCAAATTTTTTATGAGACTTATTACCAGTATTTTTTTACAACATGTAGATTTCACAGTTAAAATAATTTTCAATGTTTGCATTTTTCAAAGCCCGCCAGAACGCGTCACGTCACATGTACCGTAAGGACCATCCCACTCGGGTCGGCATGAAATAAAAAAATACGATTTAAATATTTAACAATATTTCCACAAAACATTAATTCTTTAAAATTATTTGAATCCCACAGTGGTAACCCGTGAGCGAGTCTATGCAGTGCAACTTTGCGCAAAATTGGCTACCTTTTAATGTACGCGGCTATTCGACCCGCGAGGTAGCGGTGTAAGATATGTCAGAAACCACCGACCACAAGTTCTGTTATTATTTCAGTTTTGTTAAACAACTGGTCAATTGTGATATAATAACAGAACATGAATAAAACCTTCACATAACTTGAAAATTCGCTTCAAAATTTGATGAAATTTTCAAATTCTGTGAAACAACCCGTCCTAAAATTCGAGTTCTGTGAAAATTTTATTCAAGTTTTTTATTATAAATATTATGGAATTTGAATACGACTTTCACAGAACTTGAATATTAGCTCTGAAATTTTGAAACAACCCATTCATAACTTTCTAATTTTATGAATTGTTCAAATTCTGTCAAACTACTAGTCCTGAGTAATTTATAAAGCTTGTCCGAGCTTTTCTTTGCACACTTTGAGAAGAGTAAAATGCACCATGGCGATGGCGTGTCGGTGCATTCCGTATGCAGCCAGTTCGTCACTTTAGCATTCTCCGCGTTACTGTTGCATCACTTTAGCATTTACCGCGAGTTCCTGCCTGACAGCTTGTTCCGAACTTGCGTTCCTCCACGGAAAATGCGTCCAGCTCGTACTTAAAAAATCTATTTCTTCAGCATAGTCTCGTGAAGACTTCGAGAACTATAATGGAAATTAGAAATAGCAAATTTATATATTTGGAAAGCAGGTAAGAAAAGATGGAAAAGTTTGATGAAGTATAAATTCAGAAAGCTCTCCTCAACGGGGTGGTCGCTAAATAAAAAGTTTTCCGAAGAAGCGAGGCTAGCAGTCCACAACGGAGTGCTGATACCAATCTTGGTGTGTTCGAGTGAGGCTGGGAACTGGTAGAGGAAGACTGAAGATAGATTGAATATTAGTTAGTTTTGCGTTTATTTCGTCGAACTCCATATTAGCTATAAGTAAATTTATTGATTTATGGTGACAGCTGTTTCCGCGGTCCTATATTACATTAGCTAGCTTGATAAAAATATTTATTATGTTTGATTATTTTTAAATTGAATAAAATCAACCCATAAAAAACAAACTTTTTTAGTGCCAAACATCTATTTTAAAATGTCATTTAAAAATGGTTTGATTAAGGATTGAACTCATGAAAGCATCAATAATTTCCAACTACTTACTTATCATGAAACCACCAGTAATTTCCAACTACTTACTTATCATGAAACCATGAATAATTTCCAATTACTTACTTATCATGAAACCATCAATAATTTCCAACTACTTACTTATCATGAAACCATCAATAATTTCCGACAATTTATCCGGAAATCGAATTAGTAATAAAATTAAAAGGAAATTTATTTTCACTGTTAAGTGCCTATACGGAAGTAATATAAATTTATATTCTGTAATTGGCGTCTTTAAAGGCCTCGCCACATATTGATAATGCCTTCGGAAGGCGAAGCGTCTAAGTATATTAGAGAAGATTTAATGTTTATTTGTCTGATTCTAACCATTGTACTAAAAATATGTAAGATTAATGTTTTCATTCGAAATTATTGATTTAAAATCGCACCTTCTGGAACCGTTCCAACAGGCCACAACGTCATAATGACATAAGCCGCTACTTGCTGGTAAGACGGCTGTCACCAACAGTGCCCGGCGTGACGTCAACGCGGCCGAATTCATGAATCGTTTTTAGGCGGCAAATATTTTGAATCGTTATAGAAAATTTATTCGTCAGCATAAAAATATCATCTCCATCTTATTTTTTTCCGAGAGTAAAACACACATTGAAAAAATACCCTATTAGGATAGATAATGTTTTACACACGATTCCATTTCAGCCTTTTACGTAACCATTTCAGAAGTATTATGTTACATATTTCTTTTACAACTATCTGATTTTTTAAGATGGTTAAATCAAATACCCATGAAATCAAAATGGTTATAAAAAAAAATAATTGAGGTAAATATTTCGATCACTTTCACGCACCAATCAAATCCCGTTAATTAAACGTAACATTCGTAACTGTAACAGCCTCAAATTGATGATTACACATCGACCAATGGATATACCAATTCCCAATGGAAAAAGTGGTTTCACGAATAACGAAAATAACAGTATTATTCTTGAGAGAATTTCCTTAGCGTAGGGTTATCGCAAAAGCAGTTGTAATCTTGATTAATTAAATGAAAGGATGTGGGATTAAGTGGCAACAAATAAAAGTAAGGATGGGTTCATTATCTAGAAATAAAAAATAATTAAGAATACTGAAAATGTATCACCACAAAAAAGACATAATAAAAATAAATTAACTATCATCCTACTATATAATCTGTCTGGTAAAGGACTTGCATAGGTAAAATGAAGGTGTGATACCAGTTCGTTCTTGATGCGAAGTAGTAGATTCCGGTTCTTCACAGCAACTCCCAGTTTATAATTTATCCAAAAAATAATCTTGTAGTCCAATGCAAAACAGCCTCACGCTGCTGGTCTACAAAAGGGTCCCTCTTAAACAATGAGGATCGGCAGATGCCATCCGATTCCATCAATCCAATAGTCAATGCTCCATATCTAAAGCTGATGCTCACAAAAATTGGCGAATGTGTTTGTCGAACCTCAGCCAAGAGGAATGCCCGCTGCTCTGGGTTGGTGATCAAAGAATGGCGACTGCTTCCAATGCAAATCACAGATCCTTGCTCCCTCAGGTTTGGCAACTCTCCAATTTAGAATTCCAGGACTGTCAATTTGACCAATGGCAAAATGACAATGTGAAGGTACTTAAAGGTCCCACACACCAAGACCATATGTGCGATGTAAGTAAAGTGATGTACACACACCTTGTTACAAATCTTATATATAAAACAAGGATTAGTTCGTCTTTTCTTTTCCTGGACTGGTCAGAATGAGTTCTGGAAATGGAAATGGGGAATTAATAATAATAATAATAATATTTGGCTAATTTATATAGCGCCGTTTTCGTGAGAAATCACCTCAAGGGCGCTGTACAAATATATTTCTTAAATAGTTAATACTAGAACTACTGACTTATCTCTAAGACTTATATCTAGTGACTTACGACTAAGGCCTATAACTACTATCTTAACGACATATATACGAGTATTTACATATTTAGCAACTTACAACTAAAATTAATATTAACAATCTAATCTTACTAACGCCAGAAGAAGAAGGAAGTTCCATTATATTAGGGTGTTTTATGGTTAGCTGGATATATATGTTAAATGAATGAAATTAATGAATAAAATCAATCGTCAATCTTAAACGCATTTAGATGATTCATCTGCCAACAATTAAACCGGTTGACTTGTTATGTTCCCGCTGATATTGTCCATTGTCCATTGGTAGGCAAGTTAATAGAAAAATTGAATAAACGGAATCGCTAGATACAGCGGCGTAGCTACCTAGGGGCTACGCGGGGCAGTGCCCCGGGGCCCTCAAGCTCAGGGGGCCCTCGAATCCTTACCAGAAATCTCGATCGAACTGAACTTTTGGAAATTTCTCCCATTTTCAAAATAAAAATGACAGGTTGCAACTTGCAACCCTACTTTAATCATGACAACTCAGTTGAGAGAAATTCAAAAGTTATGCCTAGGGAATTCCCCTAAATTCTTTCTGTAGGTTGGCAGTGTTGTCAATTTGACGGATAGTGATATGTGCGTCATTCCCCAACGACACTTGTAGCGTATTAAAATATGGATAAAAATAAGAAACCCAGTGCTGCATTTAAACGCAAACAACGCCAAGAAAGAGAAGATAGTAAATAAAAATTGGCCAAAATTGACAAGTTTTTTTACTCAGCCTTCTGCAAGTACATCTGGTCAAAATATTTCTATTGATAGTGACTCAAATAATGTGGTAACTGCAGTGTTGGTTGAGAAGCCTACTGAAGAAGATTCGACAATTATTGCAGTTGGAGATACCTCCGCCGCCGATCATGTGAACGTGGATGATGTTTGCATGACACACTTAAGAGCGGAGGGTTTGGAGGAACCACAGACCTCTACATTTTTCGAAAATGTGTACGACAAATCTTCTCATGACTTGGGAAACTTCACGAACAAAATATTAAGTGATCGAAAATCGTCAAATTCTTGATATGGGGCCTTTACAGTCTTCAGGACCTTTTCCAACAGACATCAACCAGAACAACAGGTATTTTTCAAAATCGTACTACTTTTCGTGTTCTAAATATGGGCCAGTTAATCGTTTTTGGTTGTGTTATTCCAAAATACTAGACGCTGCCTATTGTCAACCCTGCTGGTTATTTGCTTCACAAAAGAATAATGTTTGGTGTACGGGAATTCGAGATTGGAAGCATTTATCAGAAAGAATTAAACAACACAGTTGTTCGAGTGGCTATTCGGAAGCATGTGCTGTGTATGAATTTTGGAAAAAAAAACGATACTAATACTATCGACAAGGAACTTGAAAATGAAATTCGCAAAGAAGCATCATTTTGGAAAATGCTTCTTCAAAGGTTATGCGATATCATACTTACCCTAGCAAAGAGTTCTTTGGCTTTGAGAGGACATCAAGAAGACTTAAGTCAGGAAGGGTACAACGGAAATTTTCTGTTCTTTGTAGAGCTTGTTGCCCGATATGATCACATTTTGCGGCAAGTTTTGGATATGCCCAAAGGTAATTATTTTCAAGTTTTTTTATCGTTTTATTTTGTTAATAAATATTAACTATTTAACTTGACTTGACTTTTTTGAAATTGTGTTTTTTATGTTTTAAGGATCTACAAGATATCTGAGTGCAACAATTTAAAATGAAATGATTGAGAGCTTGGGGACCAAACTCGAAACCCATCTACTAGAACAAATTAGAGCGTCACCGTTTTTTGCCATCATAATGGATACGACACAGGACATATCGAAGGTAGAACAGCTAAGCATTGTTGTGAGGTATGCAGTAATAACCAGATCGGAAAATGGACAGCCAATTGATATAGAAGTAAAATAAGTGTTTCTAGGCTTTTATGCAGCCATCAAGTATGGCGCAGTAGATTTGGTCAACCAAGGGACAACATTATTTATCGACAGAAGTATTGATTTAAAAAAATGTGTGGGGCAAGGCTATGATGGAGCCAGTGTGATGAGTGGTGTGTATAATGGTGTACAAAAACATATTAAGGATATCCAACCTAACGCAGAGTACGTACATTGTGCCACTCATAATTTAAATTTGGTGATAAATGATGCCGTTAGCAGTTGTGTGGAAATACAGATTTTTTTCGCAACGTTGCAAGATCTGTATAACTTTTTCGGAAACAGCATCAAACGTTGGGATCTACTGTCAAAATTCACTGGCGAATCGGACACCACTCTAAAAAAACTAAATCTGACTAGCTGGTCCAGTAGGGTCAATACGATATCTGCAATAAAACTTCGTTATTTTGATATTATCAAAGCATTATCAGAAATAGTTCTAAAGAATCCTAATAAAGATGAGCGTAGTGAAGCTGAGAGTATTAAAACAAAAATGCTAAATTTCGAGTTCGTGTTGCTTTGCGAATTCATGCACAGTGTATTGAACGACATCAATTATGCATCCAAAACTTTACGAAAATGTGACATCAATTTGGGCGAGGCGAGTAAAGTTTTAGCAGAGACCAAAGTAAAGTTGCAAATTTATAGAAATGATTTCGAATTATTCAAGTGCGAAGCCAGTGAAACTGCAAGAAAATATGGTATTGATACCCATTTTCAAGAAAAAAGGCAAAGAAAAGTTAAAAAACATTTTGATGAATTAGCTGCTGATCACCGATTTCCAAACCGAGAAAAAATATTTAAAATTGAGATTTTCAATAATGTACTAGACACAGTAATATCTCAATTAGATACACGTTTTATTGGTATGAGTGCAATCTGTCATATATTCGATTTTCTAACACCAACATTTTTATTACATGTTGATGAAGCAACTTTATTACAAAAGTGTGACGAATTCCAAAGAAAATATTCAGATATAAAATAGGCCCTAGTTTTTCACTTCAATTTATTAATATTTATCATCTAGTTTTACCTCAACTAACTCAAGCATGGACTGTTCACCAATTATGTAAGGAAATAATGAGCAAATATGGAGTGCTAGAATGCGACCTAACGGAAGTGTTTACAGCAATGTTATTATTCTTTACACTTCCTGTCACTTCTGCAGCAGCTGAAAGGTCATTTAGCAAATTAAAAATAATAAAAAAATATTTAAGAAATAATATGGGCCAAACTCGACTCCGACATTTATCGCTTATAGCAATTGAAAACAAAACTGCATGAAGCCTGGATTTAAACGAAGTCATTGATACTTTTGCGAAAACTAAAGCTACGAAAAAATTGTAAATATAATTGTTATTTAGTCAGTTGGTAGGCCCGACCTTTATATAATAAACCCTTGAATCTTCTCTATTTCGTTTTATTAGCCAAACCTACACCAAGTATTAATTGTAATTTATGTTGTTACTGTTTAATATTTTTATTACCTGCCCTGCAGTCTGCAGTGCACAACAAAGAGCTTTTAAGTAGCTTAGCATTTTTAAAGTGTTTGTATATTTCATATTTTTATTTGATAAAACCTAATCACATAGCAGTGGGGCCCCATTTTTTAATTTTCCCCAGGGCCCTTGGTTACCTAGCTACGCCACTGGCTAGATAATGTAACAATTACAGTATAAAAAATGAAAAAAAAAAATATATATTTGGATAGAATGACGGATTTATGGAAATGAGTGTCTGAAAAAGTGGGTTTTTAGTTTGGATCTAAATTCTGTTGGGCTGGTTATACATCTCAATTCCATAGGAAGTTTATTCCAAGCCTTAGGGCCGGATACTCCGAATGCACGATCACCAAACTTAGTGTTCGGATTTCGCTTAGGCTCTTTCAACCTTCCAATTGCAGATGATTTCGCTGATCTAAGACTTGACTGCCTTAGACCAGTATTTTCCGGAATGCATAGCTCAGTAATATACGGTGGCGCCATTTCGTTGATAGCTTTAAACACCATCCAGCATAGCTTGTGCTGGATCCTTTCAGGACACTTCAGCCAGTGAAGATTTCGGAGGTGCTCCGAAATGTGCGAAAACTTGGGTACCCCGGTGATAAGCCTTGCTGCGGCGTTGAACCCTGATTGTAGTTTATCAGTTTCGCATTTAGGAAGATTTGCATAAATGCCGTTGCAATAGTCAAGACGTGATACTATATATGAGTTCACAAGTAATTTAGTTGCCTCTGTTGAAAGGTTCCTACGAACTGACTTAAGTTGTCTAAGGTAGAAGAACCCCGTGCTAACGGTCTTATTTACCTGACTTTTTAAAGAAAGGTCTGAATCCAGATAAACTCCCAGAAGTTTGACGGTTTTTTTAGCAGTTACGTCGTTGCCGGAAATAGCGATTGGTGAGTTTTCTATTAAATGTTGGCGTCTATGTGTGGCTGCCCAGAGAAACTCCGTTTTTGAAGGATTGAGCTTAAGTTTATTTGAGGACATCCAGAGATTGATTGCTTCTAGACACTCAGCTGTGCGAATTTTTAGGCCGTCGATCTCATTTGGTGAGCAGAAAAAGTATATTTGCTGATCGTCAGCATAACAGTGAGATAAAAGACCAAATGACTCGATAATTTTTGCGACGTCATTTGTAAAAAGAATGAAGAGAAGTGGACCCAAAACGGATCCCTGGGGTACCCCTGAAGAGAGTTTTGTGAAGTTGGACTGTTTATTTCCAACCTTTACTGCTTGCGAGCGATTGGATAGATAGGATTCTAGCCAATATTTGATGTTAGAATGTAAACCAAACGTTACTTCTAGTCTCTTAATGAGAAAGTCGTGGTCAATGGTATCAAATGCAGCGCTCATATCCAAAAGTGAAATAAGTGCTAACTTACCTGACTCTATGGCAAGGGTTATATCTGACAGGACACGAAGTAATCCGGTTTCTGTTGAGTGGAACCTCCTATATGCAGATTGACGATTGGTGATTAATTTATTCAGATTTAAGTGGGAGATTATTTGAGAAGCCACAATTTTTTCTAGGAGTTTAGCTACGAAAGGCAGATTTGATACAGGTCGATAATTACCCAGGTTGTCAGCATCAAGTTGTGGTTTTTTAATAATTGGAGTAACTACAGCAGACTTAAGTGGCTCCGGGAAGTCACCTGTGCTTAGGGACTTATTAAACACGTGAACTAGGAAAGGGGATAACACGCTGCAACATTTCTTGAGAAGCCACGTTGGGATAGGGTCAAGAGTACATTGTTTGTTTGGCGAACTAAGAATCAACTTTCCTACTTCTTCCAGCGTTGTAGGTTCAAAAGATGACAGTATCCTTGTGGAATTGGCTGTAAATCTTGGCGGAGGGGCAGAAGATGTGGAGGCGCAATAATCAATAATTAATGTAATAATCTTATTATATTATTTCAAACGTTTTGTAAAATAACGTTGGTACCTAATGTAATCCCCAGCTTTATTTATGTAATGTTCCATGAGTCTATCTTGATCTTTCGAAGCTCTTGGTATTGGCTAAATCGTTTCTGTACTGACTTAATAGATCTATATCTTTCGCAAAATATGGACTTCATATTTGGAAAGCATATTCCAGGAGAGGTCGAACATATGTTTTGTATATTTTTAACATCAAGTCCGGTGTTAGGTCAAGGAAGGCTTTCCTGATTAAATATGTTATCGAATTTGCTCTTTTGACAATCCCAGTGAAATGCGGTACCCATTTCAAGTCTTCTAAAATGGTAACTAATTTTTGTGACGTCACTGCTTTTAGGGGTGTTACATTAAGTTTGTATGCAAGCTTAGGGTTAGTTTTTCCAATTTACAGGACAGTGCATTTTTTGACGTTGAGTTTTAGAAGCCAATCCTTTGTTGAATGATATACTTCAGTTAAGTCGTTTTGCAGTTGGTCATGATGTATACATTGGTTTTCAAAGATTTGTTTATCATTTAACAGCAGGAATTCTTTTTTATTATCTTATTCAGATCTGTGAGGTGTGATCTTGTGATGTACAAAATAAATAGAACTGGACCCAGAATTGATCCTTGAGGGACACCACTGGTCACATTTCGCTCAGTTGGCAGCTGTTTGCCAATTCAAACTTGAAATTTTTTCTGAGTGAGGAAGTATTTAATCCATTCGAGAAGTTGTCCTCTTATGCCTAGAAATTTAAGTTCATCCAACATTATATTGGTTGGAACAGTATCGAAGGCTTTCTCAAAGTCAAAATATATTATGTCATTAGGAATTCGTTTGTCCTACTCGATTGTCTAGTAATCTGTGTTAAAATCTGATTGATAATGGTGGATCTTTTCGGTACAAATCCATGTTGTTTGTTTGAGATTATGTACGTCAAGTTTGATCAAGAACGAGCGTATCTTGTCCACTGTTATTCTTTCCATAGTTTTAAAATGATACTTATTAAAGTTATAGATATGTAATTTGCTGGTGTTTATCGCCTTTTTATAGATGAGTGTAATTATTGCTCTTTTACAATCTCCAGGGAGTTTCCCATTTAAACAGGACTGTTGCACAACCAGAGTAATAGGATGACTTAGAGTATCTGCACACTTTTTGAGAACAGTAGCAGGAATATTATCGAGGCCAGCGGCACTTTCTTCTCGCAACCCTTTCAAAATATTTTCAAATGCTGATGGACTGAATTCTACTGGACTGGACTGACAATTGGACTGACTACATACAATGCTTGACTGGTATTCTGTTGTCTGGTTCATTGACAAATGTTTTCTCAAATTGAGTGTTTGTCATGTCTACCTCGCTGGGTTTATTGGAGAAGTTATTTATTTATTTATTGTAAGTTATAAAGTATGATAGAAGAACTTAGAACAGTGGTTCTCAACCCCGGGTTCAATCGAACCCTAGGGGTTCTGTGAGTCAGTCTCGCAGGTTCGGCGGAGGTCGAGACACACACCCGACTCATATGATACGTTCGCAGCTCTCAATCATCTCAATAATCAGATGCAGGGCGGTGGAGTCAACGTCATCGAAGCGGAAGAAAGCCTGAAGGCTTTTTAAAAAGCTACCGTTATGGAAACGACGAACAGAGAAATATAATTTCGCAAACTTTCCCCTGCTAGACGACTGTGTAAGTAAGATTGAAAATGTATCTGGAAAATATATATTAAATATATTTTTGGGGATCAATGGTGAAGGCACGGAATAAAAGGCGTGTGTCGAAGGTCACGGTGTTTATTGAGTCAGTTGCCGTGACGAGGAGATGATGTAGGACAAATGTTGAATACTCCGGTTGCTGCGGTGTTGTGGTCCAGGCGGTAGTTGGCGACGGCGCGCTGAGACCGGACTCGATGACTGTCAGGCACTGGCGATCTGGGGAATCAATACTCCAGTGCTGACGGAAGGCCGAAGGTGCGGCGGACCTTGTAGGCGGTAGAGCGGGAACGGCGTAGACCAGTGAGGATGCTGCGTGTCCTCGTGGTGGTCATTGTGGCGTGGAAGAAGCGCTGGTCAGAGACGCTGGAACCAGGGCGCTTGTAATCCGAGTAGCGCTTGCCAGGAACGGCGATCTGGACAAGGCGCTATGATTTTGTCCCGATGCACAGTGGCCAATTTTAATGATTTGGCGCGACATCGCTCTCGGCGTTCGACTATTTGGCACCATTGATGTTTTTTTTAAGTATTAATAAGAAATACCACTTATTTTTTGTTAATTCTTATTAGTTGAAATGTTGATAATAATTTTAATGCTTTTATAAAAAGTAGCGTGTAACTTGGGCGCTAAGTTTGTATTTTATGAAAATTAAGTACAATAATTTCTTAAAAATGCAATTACTGGAGTGGCTGGCTTAAGTTGGTGGTGATTTTTTGTCCGTGAACAAACAAGACACAGCAATAATATCCTATTAAAATTAGCGTGAAGACTAGTGAAGATTTTTATTCCTACTCCATTAAAGGAAAAAAAATGGAAAAAAGCTAAACTTTGAACCAAGGCAACAGTTATAATTTATGAAAAAAAGTTTTTTTTCAGTTACTTAAATAAAGCACGTATTTTAAAGAATATCTCAAGTGATTTTTAAAAGTACTTTTTTGTATAATAAGTTCACAAATAACCCGATTTCGAACGCCTTTAAACTCGCCTAGATACAACAGCATAGTTGCGCGCCCGAATATCAGTGTACCCCTGTTCTGCGACTAATTACATAATAATTGAGTTTCAGATGTTAATTTAAATTGACAGTGAATAATTTCGAATAAATTTAATTTTATTCTAACGGTACGAAGAACTAAATATTACATACAGTTGATCTTTCTTTGACATATCGGAGTCAAATATAGGATTCTGAAAAAAAAAATGACGAAAATTAAGTACAATCATTTCTAAAAAATGCAATTACTGGAGTGGCTGGCAAAAAACTGGTGGTGATTTTTTTTGTCCGTGTACAAAAAAGATACAGCAATAATATCCTATTAAAATTAGCGTGAAGACTCGTAAAGATTTTTATTCCTACTCCATTAAAGGCAAAACTTTTGTAAACAAAATTGGAAAAAAGGTAAACTTAGAACCAAGGCAACAGTTATAATTTATGAAAAAAATATATTTTTCAGTTATTTAAATAAAGCACGTATCTTAAAGAATATCTCAAGAATTTTTTTCAAATACTTTTTTGTAAAACAAGTACACAAACAACCTGATTTCGCACACCTTCTAACTCGCCTAGATACAGCAGCATAGTTGCGCGATGGAGTCCATGATGGTACGGGGAAGCCGGGAATATTGTCCTTTGCGCTAGTAAGAGGAGCGCGAATTATCACTCGTTGAGATTTGTCCACGGACGGCAGATTGATGACTGACTGACTGACTCGCTGCGTCGGGCATATTTATACTACACGGCCAAAGGCAACAGTAGGTAGATGGATGGCAACTAAATCCTAGGCACTCGCACAGTCTGTGTGTTTCACGAAGTTTCAACTGCGCGGCAATTATGCCTAGGCGGTAGACTCGAACCTTCTGGCGAGTTCTCGTAATGTGAAAGACGGCCTGTGACGTATTGTCACCTGGTAGACAAGTAGGTGCTTGTAGTAAGTAGATTGCTTTGTTTACGATGCGATTTCGACTGCAGGTACATAATTCGGGAGTAGGTACTAAGTAGGTCGAACGGTTTATTATTAATTAGTTAATCTAGATCTTTCTCGACGCCACATATTTTTGCAAGCAATTGCCATGCACTTAGATGATCTTGCAAAGTCTATCGACAGATACTTTCCTACAAGACAGTCATATCCAGCATGAATGAGACAGCCGTTCACTTTTAGTGTCGAGACAACAGATGTCAATAATTAATACCTCGATTAAAACAGAGCCAGGTTCAATAGCAACTCTTCAGAACAACAACGCTCTCAACGTTTTGGTGTCAACAAATGGTAACGTACCCTGTTATTTCTAAGAAAGCTCTGGAGATTTTCATACCGTTTGTTACAACATATCTTTGCGAGAAATCAATCCTTTTTGAGGATGCTGGACATAAAAACGAAGAAAAGGAACAGACTTTGTTGCAAAATGTGAGTGGCACTTGCCAAGGTAAAGCCGCGCATTTCTGAACTGGTCTCTGAAAGGCAACAGCAGAAGTCACACTAATTTGCAGTAAATATTCATTATTATGTTTTTGCTTCTGTGCGAAAATCATGTTTTAATCGATTTGTTCTTTGTTCTTAGTGGTTTTGTTATTTCATTGTTTTGTTCATTTTGTGCACCTATGTATAAATATATAACTATGTTTTGTTTTTGAAAAATACTATTTTATTTTTCCAATTAAGAAGGGTTCGGTGAATGCGCATATGAAACTGGTGGGGGTCAGTACCTCCAACAAGGTTAAGAACCACTGCTTTACATACAATCTGTTTCCATACATATCTATAAAATGATTTCTGACCGCTGTTTTTCAATTTTTGCTCACAACTTTGTCTGGTGTTTCTTAGTTGAGAGAGAAGATAGTTATTTTTCCATTTGTATTCTCTCTAGTATTTTAATAATAATGTAAAGTTGTTATATCATAATAATAAATAATTAGATAAATATTTTAAAAGACCAACTGGTTTTTAAACTTTTAATCCTTTCAAAACCTCATTTAATCTAACCTAATCATCTCGGACTTTTACGCAGTAATTATTACACTTTGTGAAGTTAAGTTAGGTGATGTCGGTTAAATTTGCTAGAACCATTTGGAACTCTTTAAAACGGTTTTGATATATCGGAAAACCTAAGATTTACCAATATCAGTAAAACCAGTCATATTATATTATCTGTTAGCGGTACAATATATTATCTTTTATTTTGAACCCGCACCCACAGATTACACACGTACTTAATACTTACCAGTTACCAGAAGTAGTGGTTTGTTTCCCACCGCAAATTGCACTGCAATCTCCACTGCAATGGCTCCGGTCAGATTGATAGTTGTTGCTTGTGCAATTGTGTATTTTAGCGGATGCAGTATCGCTAACACCAATCATTTTACAGTAAAGTTGATCATAATAATATTGCAAGGTAATATAGTCAGAACTACCGACATAGGCTCGATGATTGAAAAAATAACAGAACTAGAAACTGTCATGGAAAGTGAAAGAAAAAAAGAGAGATAAGCCTTTACCATTGTTGGTATGAAAGCGCCCGCACATATTGTCGCTAACTAGGGTTTGCAATTCAGTAGTCCTGAATCCTGCGATCCCGCAGGATTTTACAAAAAAAGATCCCGTGGATTGGAGGGTTTGCGGGATTGAAAAAATTCTAAATTTACATGTTTCTATTTGCACGTGTTTACAAAATAAGGATCACATGATACGTGAGCGTCAGATTTTCTTTTACGATCTTATTTTTAACCAACATTTTCTTTAAATACTTATTACGTTACGTTTTCAATGTTTTCTTAAACATATTTACAAGTGTCAAAGATGAATGAATGAATGAAAATGTTTATGAAATGTTTTCATTATTTCAATTTAAAACCCCCTAATAAAAAATCCCGAGGGATTTCTAAATTTTATCCCGCATTCCCGAGGGATTTGAAAAAAAACGCGGGATTTGCAAACCCTATCGCCAACCAACATCATGCACATAAACTACAGGGTTTTCCAATAAGAGGTGTTATTTTGATATTCAAAGAAACTTTTCCCGTAAAAGATCAATGGTTTCGTTGCTTGTGTGGCACGTAGCGCCGTCTTGTTGAAATTAAACGTTGTCCAGATCAATACCATCCAATTCCAGCCATAAAAAATCATTAATCATCTCTCGATAGCGCAATCCATTCACCGTAACTGTTGCTCCAGCCTCATTTTCGAAAAAGTAAGGTCCAATGACTCCGCCGGACCATAAACCGCACCAAACAGTCACACGTTGAGGATAGAGAGGCTTTTCAACAATAACTCTTGCGTTTTCCGAGCCCCAGATGTGACAATTTTGCCTGTTGACGAAGCCACCTAGGTGGAAATGGGCCTCATCACTCAAGATGATTTTTCGATGGAATTCTAATAATTAAAAATAGTGAATTTTAATAACTTCAATGCGTTGTTGAAGCGTGTATCGTTTCATTTTTATTAATGACGTAGTTTCTACTTGTCAAATGTCAAAAATGAGAGCTTCAAAAGTAACTTCTACCGAAATAGCGGGCTATTCAAAATAACACCTCTTATTGGAAAATCCTGTACTTCAAATCACATTTACGCACCCCGCGTGTATAACTTTTATTTTATTTTTATTTTATTTTATTTTTGTTTATTGCAGAAACAAACAGTACATAATTACATAGATGACAATAGTTACAAAATTATAAAAGTTAGTACAATAATTGGTACCAATGACATGTCGCTGACATATTTGCATATGAGGTATATTATACATTTTACGGTTAAGTTGCATTTTTAAGTTAAGTTAAATTAGTGTGCTGGGGAAGGAGAGAGGTATGTGTGAGTGTTTGTATGTGTGTGTACGTGTGCATGTGTGTCTGTGTGTGGTTGTGTGTGTTATGTTGGCGAATTCAGAGTGCTAAAAAAGTTTTTCTTAAATAGAGGGAGAGAATCAAAAAATATATCGGTATTTGTCCTTGTTTGAATTGAGTTGAATGTTTGAAGGATGCGAGAAATAGGGGAATTGGCTGCAGCGTTTGTATTATTACTAGTTGTGTAAAAAAGGTTGGTGTGTCGAGTTCTTTTAGATGGGGTGTTAAAATTATCCCACATATCCCTCAGTTTCTACTATGTAATACGATTTAAAACCTCCAAAGTTCTTTAACCATTGACTACACAAGCAACATACGTTCATCTTGCAGTAGTAAATTCATTTCTTATCGCAGCTTTGTGCGTGACATTCAGCGGGAGGTTGTAGCAGTGGAATACTGGAATGTAGAATGCCTCTTGCTTCTTTTTCCCTACTATATTATTATTCTACCAACTACAGAGCGAAAGCAAAGTGCCGTGACGAGACATACCTAAATATCGCAATGAATACTTTTATGTTTATAAAATAACTGCTGGCCGCATAAAAGTATGTAAACATGACAAAATACTACAATGCTATGCGGATGAGAGAGCATAGTGGATTTTCTCGAAGGTTCTTGTTTGACAAGTTTAGTGGCAAGCCTATAAAAGGCGAGGAAAATCCTTCGGCTTAACTCAGACTACTTTCTCTGAGAGTAAAAATGAACCCGTAAAATACCCGTAGGTGGGGCAAAAGTAATCACCTGATGTTCTTTTGATGTAATTTTTTTTTATGATAGTCTTTGGTACTGCTTGTTAATCCGCGTTCTTGGGGAATACACCGATTCATTGTCTTGTCTATTTGTATTCTGCGTTTGTTTACTTTACAAATGTCAAAACCAAATTGACATTGTTTGCAAATTTGCAAAAGTTATAGCGTTTTCCAATAGGGTGATTACACTTTTGTCCCACCTCTACAAAGTTATTTTTTTTGGTTTGATTGAAGATTGAATGAATTGCTGAGATCTTAAAAAAAACTCTTTTAAAACTTAAAAGAAAATGGTTTGACTAAGGATCGAACCTTCCTCCCCATGTACTGGAGTAAACCACGCTAACAACTGAGACAAATTTCTGTACTGTCATCAAATTTCAGAGAAATACTTATATGTCCACGTGCGTATGCGAGATTACCACTAAAATATTGATAGAATGCACTGTCATCGACAACGATCCTATTTGTCGAGTTTCAGGTCGATCGGATGTTGGGAAGTTGGTTAATTTCCACTTCAAAGATTTGCATTCATTCATTTACGAAATAAAAAGTGTAATTCAAATACATGCATTTAAAAAATGAAAAAAATGAATTTACAGTTTTGGAAAAAATGATTCTTTTTGTTCATGGTATTTAAACATAGGTATTGACGCGCCTGAGATTATGTGGCAATTCCATGAATGTGGACCCATACGTCAGAATTCTAAAAATTGTTCTATTTACTACTTTAAGAAGACTGCACTGGTCTGTTTTGATGCCTTGGCAATTCTGAGCGTTGATCTTCACGCTTATGACACCGCAGTTATATTTATTACCTGTGCAACTGTACATAACTGGGTACAGGAATCCCTTGGTAGAAGCCTGGAAACGCCTAAATGGTGAGATAAGTTTTTCACAATCACTATTTAAAATTGGAGACCCGCATGTATAACGCAAGACAGATCGCTGTTGACCGTTATACAACGATGAACACGCGTCATCACAATAACATAATGTCAGGTAAAATTAACAATTTGAAGAACTGTAAACGTTGTGGCATACCTTTGTAACCTATGCGCATTGTCACAATCTCTTTGTTTTTAGCCTTTGGTGTCCATTTACTCCTCAACATATCAGGAGATCAGATAACAGCAGAGTGCGAGTGTCCGACTGTCAGGTGTGTTATATTCTAGTATGCTAAACAACAACACTATGGGTCACTGTTGATGGCGGAAAGGTTTTACGGGCAGTGGTTAAATTCAGCCGGAGCAAACCGGAACGCTGTCCCTGAACGGTGTTTGTGCAACTCGGCCGATCCGGCCTTGCGGTTATGTAGTAGACTTAAAAAACCTTACTGTAGCGAGTAGGTACCAACGGTTAAAAAAGTGTCATTCACAAACCACATTTTTCTTTATCATAATACTAGCTGACGTATACCCGTAATTGCTGGGGATTATCCTTGGAAGATAGACATGTACCATCGTGAACTTTTCTGGGGGCCTTTTTAAGATGTACTATTCCGTTGTACATTATATTGATGTGTCTCATAAGGTTTAGCCAGCGTTAGCAATGTAAGCGCCGGATTTTTTTGTTCGATGGTTACAAAACATTGAATTTTCGCTACTTTCTATAAATATAATATGCATGTATACTACTCGTATACATAAACCTACCGGGAGAAATTCTCTAAAACCCTATAAAAATCTTTTGCGTAGTTTAGAAGAATTAAACGTCCAAACAGACAGACGCGGATAGCGACTTTATTTTATACTATTCATACTAAACGTTACTGTAAATTGTTTTTAAAATTCTTTTCGACTAACAACCTTATTCTCCGATCATTGATAACACTATAGGCTAATCTCTCCGTTTATCATTTTGAAATATAATCTGTGTATTTTCCGACTGATAAGTGAGAAAAGTATAATTAATGTTCGCAGAGTGAGCATTCAATTCTATGAGATTACTTGAAAATAATTAATTTGTTAATAATTTACATACATGATTACTATACTAGGGTGTAATACCACACACCCGAAGGATTCCATCGATTCATGAGCATATTTCGATCAAAAATGTGGATGTCATTTTGCTGTCGAAACGATAATAAGATAATTAAGGCGATGCACATACGTAGTAATGCAAAATCATGTGTTTTTGGTTTGAAAATTTGGTCGCCTAGGAATGTTTCAAATGCTTTAATTAAATACTGCGAGTAGATTACATCTTGGCCTTTGAAATAATCGAGTATTTTTCAGCTAAGTCTTTTTATAAGCCCAGAAAAAAATAATGTAAAGGCCCATGAAAACTGCTTTAAAGTTCAAAATCTCCTACTTACGAACCCATTTTCGGTTATGATTTTATTGTATAATGCGGCAAATTAAGTTATTTATAAAATGATCGAAAAAAAAAATATTTATGCCTGAACATCCACAAAATAAAATAAAAGGCACTTTTTGGCCATGTTTTTTTCTTGCATAAATCAAAACAGGCGGATGGTGTTAAGAGGGAATTTAAACCTTATAGCCATCTACGTAAGGGTTGTTATTGATAGCGGCTCAATTTAAAATATTACACGACGTAGTGCATCGCCTTAAACGATATAATAAATCATAATAGACGATATATAAAGTATTTTTCAGACACTCGTCGCAACTGATACGCTCTCCGTCTCGTTCCAGCAGCATTGTAATTTAAGAGAGTGGGCGAGCGCTACTTACGAGTTACGTTAATCCATTTTTTATTCTGATGCGTTCAATTTTTATAAATACTGAAAGACATCATAGTTCCGGAAGGCAAAAAGGTTCACGTCAAGCACTGGAAAGTGACCAACAAAAGAGTCACACATCATGGTTTATCTAGCGACCAGCGACTGTCACTGTGCTGTAGTAAAACTAAACCACAATGCGATTGCAGAAAGTCATAACATAATTGAAATGTTTCGTAATGTATTCACGAGGGAAACATTTACATGTCGATATCATGTTGTCCGCATAATTTACAGTTCCGTGGTTCTGAAGACCTGAACCAGGGAAAAATTTAACTTTCTTATCAAGTATAAGATTTCGCGGAACTTAGATAAATAATAGAAACAATGATTGTATTCAGTATTGTAGGTACCTACTTCAATTCCAAAAATTACTTTATTACCTTGCCATAAAAGCATACCTATCACCCATCACAAAACATCAAACACACCAATGATCCCATCAAACAATATCATTAAGACATACAATTATTTATTGTTCCTATACATTAAATTCATAGACACGTTTATCACAAACTGAAGGTTTAACAGATGTGCTCTATCATTATCCACTTTCTCTTTTGAGGCTGGTATTGTGTTTCTACATATTTATATATGCTCAAGGCAAAGGTTATGGTATGTTTTTTGTATTTGCCAGGTTTATTTGCTTCACACTGTTTTTATCTAGGTTATGGGCATTTTACACGATCATTTTTGTACATTAAACGTTTTTGTGTTTTAAAAAGATATATATTTTTTTTAAATCGCCTCATCTTTTGGAGCAAAATCCAAAAAATGTGTATCATCATTTCTGATGTAAAATAACAACAATTTTCCAAAAAATAACGCGAAATTTTTAGGTTCCTAGTTATTGTTAATTAAAGCTGATCAACAAGCCACCAGATTTAGTAAAAAAAATCCATGTCAGTGCGGAAAGACCTTTGGATCTGACTCAAAGGTCGTGGTTCAAATTTCGATATACACTTGAAAGGTGAAAAAACTGTAGAAAAAAACTGAATACTTTAGTTCGTCTCAGTCACCCTAGTGGGGAGGACTAAGAAATACAATTTTCTATACAAATATCCACTATCATATTTTGTATTTTATTTGTTTTGTTTTAGTTTATTTAGGAAACAGACAGTTGTACATTGGAATTAATTTAAATTTATGTTTAATATAAAATAAACGAGTTACATTTACAATATATTTTTTAATGGTTACAAGAAAGTATATATTTAAGTAGGCATTGGTAAAAAATGAATTAAAATAATAGACGAACAATTCTTCTTCTTTCGTATGGTGGGGGGTCATAGGGGGACTTCTAGGTCTGCGAGCCAGTCTAGGGCCTCAGGATTCGCCATGTGAACCTCATCAATCCCGCCGGGGAATGAATGGAACGGGCATTCGTTGACCACATGTTCGGTGGTCTGTACCGCACCACATTCACACATCGCCGACTCTTTAAGGCCCCATCTGTGCATCATGTGGGCACAGCGGCTATGGGAGCACCTTAACCTATTGATGGCGGGCCAGGTTTTTCGATTAAACTAGGAAAAGGCTTAACTTAGTTAATAAGCTAGCTGTAACTAGCTGGGGATGCGACGCCAACACTCTCAGAACAGCGTCCATTGCCCTGGTTTTCTCAACGGCTGAATACTGAGCTCCAGTATGGGCTAGAAGCGCCCACACTTCCATGGTAGACATTCAGCTTAATGCCACAATGCGAACCGTCAGTGGGACTTTAAAATCTACTCCTCTTGCTTGGCTCCCCGTACTTGCAAACATAACCCCGCCAAACATTCGGCGAGAAATTGCAACACTGAGGGAATACAAGAAGGCGCTGCAAAAAAACGCAATACCTTTGCACGAAGATGTCGTCTCTTACCCGGCATGCCGCTTGAAGTCCCAAAAGCCCTTCTGGGCGGAAGGAGAGACGCTCCTCCGATTACCTCTCACGCCAGAAGATAGGTGGAAACTTGAGTGGCAAACGGCCAACGTGGGAAATGCCCACCTCATACAGGACCCCACCGAGAGACAGCCTGACATCAATAGACGAACAATAAAAAATAATCGTTTTGATAAAGGTACATTTTAAGGTTATTTAGCTTATAAAAGTTTTTAGGGTGCAGTGGAAAATATCGATATCTCTTAGCGTAACAAATTATTATAAGCAATAATTAGTCGCTTGAAATATTCACACAAATTGAAAATATCTTCCGAGTAAAAATAAATGGAATATAGGATATTTCAGGCGACTAATTAAGGCATACATTTTTTTTATCCTTTTTGCTATGGATAAAAAACCTTGTCTTAAAAACATTAGTTTATCATTTGAAAAATAATCTCTTAGGGTATTGTAAGTTTTGCAGATGCGTTCGAGTAGAGTTTAGGACGTATTTTGATTTGAAATGTTGTATGTAAAATAAGGAATTCTATCTGGTTTTGCGTTCAGGGCAACGAAATGAAATCTTTTCTAATAGAGCTGGTGAGTGGTGAGTCAATAAGGCAACACACGATTGTACAAAAAACTGTGAATCAAAAAAATTCTTCTGTTTAGTTATAATAGGGTTAAACTGATAATTTTCAAAGCGATACGGCAGATATTTATATTTTTTTTTTTTTTTTAATATTTTCAATTCGGTTAATATAAATTTGGTATTGGGGATTCCAGATGACTGATTTAAATGCAGATGGCTTTAGCCATGTCTGGTGGTGGATGCGTCTGCTGCATGGCGGGCCGGATCGGGAGCGGCGGTTGAGAGAGACCCTTTGACATCTACAAACATTGGGACTCTCTCGAATCCTCGCATCGCCTTACACCGCTCTGTGAGGGATGCATTCTTACCTCCGTCACTCCTGGACACATTGACATGATTCCTAAGAATCTCTTGAAACTATTTGTATTTCCGGTTAAAAACGGCATTTCAGGCCTTATGAATGAATTAACAGGTTTCCCGATAAACGAATATACTATCATGATGTCGGAACACGTGCTATATATATATGAAAATACGAATATTTTTGCATTTCATCAATCTGAATCATCAAAATCTGAAATTGATGTTTTATTATACAGACTTGTAATTTTTTTGAGGGCAAATATCGATAGACCCTGAAGGAAATTATTTTTCTCGGGGCCTCCTTTGTGGAGGCAATGTAAAAAAACATTCCTTCCCAATAAAATAATTATAATAAAAAAACAAACAATATATATCATAACCCTATTATCAGTATTAATCTTACGCTCGTAACGGCAGCCCGCACGGTACTGTCTTCGCGCTCTCGTTACACCGCAACGTAACACTTTCATGACGGTAGAAGAGTTGTTGAATACGCTAAAAAATGAAGTTCAAAAAATACAAACCGTTAAAGACTCGAAAACCAAAACTAATATCGAAAAAATTATTATTGATCTTGACAATGAAGTGAAATCTGAAATATTAAAAATGCAACAACAAATAATTCAACTACAAGACAAACTTATCGAAAAAAACGACCAACTGGTGGGAAACTTTGAAAAAATAATGAAAAGCGCATCAACACCATCCTATGCACAGGTATTATCAACAACCAAAGTCACTCCTCGAGAAGAAGAGAGATTCTCAATCATCATTTCGTCGACCAAAAATAATGCTAAAGCAGAAGAAATTGAAAAGA
Organism: Hesperophylax consimilis; assembly: GCF_061612785.1. Lineage (NCBI taxonomy): Eukaryota > Metazoa > Arthropoda > Insecta > Trichoptera > Limnephilidae > Hesperophylax > Hesperophylax consimilis. The sequence continues at coordinate 21,405,589 of NC_142850.1, forward strand.
TAATAAAAAAAGAAATAAATTTAAGCAACATAAAGATAGGAATAAATGGTTTGAGAAAAACAAAAGAAGAAAAAATAATAATATCATGCCCAAAAAAGGAATATGCAAATACCTTAACCGCCGAAATAAAAAAACTGAATACCGATTTGGTGGTAAATGAAATTCAAAAGAAAAGACCAAAAATAATAATAAAAGGATTAAAATCCAATCTTACTGAAGACGAAATAGTTTGCGGAATAATTACCCAGAACGAAGGAATTGAAGATGTTTACAAGGAAAGTGAAGACAACAAAATCACACTTATAACGGAGATAAAAAACACAAACATAAATGAAAAGCAGCGCCAGTTCACTAGCTACATCATGGAAACTAGTGGCAAAATGCGAAAAAGTCTCCTTGCACTCGGTAAACTAAATATACAGTTTCAACGAGTAAAAATTGAAGATTGCGATCCACTGACTCAATGTTTTCATTGCTGTATGTTCATGCATACGGCTAAAAGATGCCTACACCGAACCAGTCCTCCAATTTGCCCACACTGCATGGGCGATCACATCCTTTCAAAATGTCCGGGAAGAGAAAAAACAGTACCAGCATGTGTAAACTGCACCAGACAAAATTCTAAATATGGAGAAAAAAACACCACGGACCACGCAGCCAACAGTATTAGGTGCAACTATAGAAACACAATGCTGAAAATTGCGAGGGATCGCATCGATTACGACTAATGATGCATATTATTAATTACAAGTGTAACGAAAACCTAAATAATACGCACAATATTTCAAAAAAATATTACGAAAAGCCCGCCCGCAAAGTGTTAACACGCAGTGATAATGTACAAGCCAACACATATAATATTATAATTGCAAATGTGAAGTGTATTCCCAGCGCCAACATTATTGTTAATTTTATTACTACCTCAAAATGAACGACTTTATAATAAACGCAATAGATAATTCATATAAAATAGACGAAAGGATTTTTGACACGGTAAATAATACAAACGATTTTATAGATATAAAACCTACAGCCAGCCTAATAATAATACACATGAACGTTAGATCTTTGGAAAAAAATTTCGAAGAATTTCTAATAACTATTAAACAATTAAATAGACTTGACTGTATAATATTATCAGAAACGCATTCATCGAGTGAAATTAATTATAATATACCGGGTTACTCGTACTATGCAACAAAATATAAAATTAACAGAAATAGCGGCGTCGCCATATTTGTATCAAATATTTACGCTGTCACAAGTGTAAATGAAATAATGGTGAATAATGTCAATTTATTAAACTTGGAGATAAATTTTATGAATTATTCATTTAATATCATTGCTATTTATCGGACACACTCTTCTGCTATAACCACATACATAGAAGAATTAAAAAAAATATTACAACATCATAGAAACAAAAAAACAATACTCATCGGAGATATTAACTTAAATATCGCTAATGACTACTCCTCTAACGATAAAGATAACTATTTAAATATGTTAGCAGAATTAAATTACATTTCATGTATAAATTCATACACCAGAAACATTATCGGACAACGACCATCTTGTATCGATCACATATTCACAAACACCAAAGATATACAAAATATATCATCTGCGGTAATTAAAACATCTGTAACGGATCATTTTGCATGTATATTTAAATATGACTACAAACATCAAAACCTCTCATTACCAACCACAACGGCCGTTAATAATACTGATAATTACAACTATAGTATTAATATAAATTCTCTCACTAAAATATTAAGTAACGAAAAAGAATGGCAAGAAATATATCAATGTAACGATGTAGAAGAATGCTGCAAAATATTTGATAAAAAACTGAGTTTTCACATAAATGCTTGTAGAAATATTAAATCTAACAAAACATCTTCAAAACTAAAGCCAATCAAACCATGGATAACTCACGGATTAATCATCTCAATTAGACACAAAGAAACACTCTACAAACAATATACAAAACAACCGGAAAATATAACATTACAAAAACATTTCAAAGCTTATAAAAAAAAACTTACATATCTAATAAAAAACACAAAGGATGACTACTACAAACAAAAACTTGAATTATCTGGAAATGACAGTAAAAGGATTTGGTCCATCATAAATGAAATTGTCGATAAAAAACATTTAAAAAATAAAACAATCAACAATGTAAATCATAACGATTCAAAAATCTGCTGTAAAGATAAACCTCTAGAAGCCGCAAATGTATTTTACAATTTTTTTGCTAATGTAGGAAAAAACCTCGCTAAAAAAATCCAACAAGGCCTTACCCCAAATGACCCAAATACTACAGTAAATAATGAGCATAAATTTGAATTATTTCAACCAACAACACCAGAAGAAATTGAACAAATTATTACAGGTATGAAAGGAGGTTCTGCCCCTGGTTTTGATGGGGTCACAATACAAACACTGAAATGTATAAAATCACAAGTATCAAAACCAATCAATACAAGTTTTCAAAGCGGAGTTTTTCCATCCATGTACAAACAATCTGTAATTATACCAATATTTAAAACCGGCAATCCGGAAGAACCAACCAATTACCGCCCTATATCTTTACTATCAAACATTGCAAAAATATTTGAAAAAATTGCCAAAAAAAGAATAACTCAGTTCATAAAGATTAATAATATAATTCACGAAAATCAGTTTGGATTCATGGAAAACAAAAGCACAAAAGACGCCATTGCTAAATTTTCTAGCACCATTCAAGACGCTTTAGACAAATCATTAAAATGTGTTGGTATTTTTGTTGATCTCCAAAATGCCTTCGACAGCATATCTCATGTCAAACTAATACAAAAAAAGATCGTAGGTTTTAATGACACAGCATTAAGTTGGCTAAAAAGTTATCTTCACCAAAGAACACAAGTTGTAAAAATTAATCACGCATCTAGTCTACCACTCACAAGTGATTTTGGGATACCACAAGGTACTGTTTTGGGTCCTTTACTTTTTATCATGTACGTAAACGATATTTTCAAACAAAACCTCAGTGGAACAGTTATATCTTACGCAGATGATACAATTATCATAATTAAGGGTAATGACTGGAAAATTGTAAATGAAAATGCAAATAATGACATCCAAATCCTAAAAAACTGGTTCGATACAAATCTACTTACAATTAACGCAAAAAAAACAGTTTATATACCATTCACAATAAATAAATTCAAAACTAACCCCAACATTCATATAATAATACAAAACAAAAAATGTAACAAAGATGTTTGTAATAAATCATGTACCATACTAAACCAAACAACTGAAATAAAATACCTCGGTGTAATTGTAGACCAACATATGAAATGGAACAGACACATATGTGAACTTGTCAAACGCATTAGAAAATGTATCTATATATTCATTAGATTAAGAAATGTTCTCAAGATAAACAACCTGAAAAAAGTCTATTACGCACTACTCCAATCATTACTTCAGCATGGAATCATTGGGTGGGGAGGTGCATATGAAAATTTTTTAAGCTCTGTTAAAGTGGTACAAAAACTAATTATCAAAGTAATTTTGAAAAAAAAACCAACTTTCTCTTCAGCATCATTGTTCAAAATTTTCGAAGTACCAAAAATTGAAGACCTCTATAAAAAAGATGCAATATTACAAATATATAAAGAAACTGTAGTAAAAAAACTTAAATTTAACTCATCCTTAAGGCATAATTTTAACATCCAAATTCCTCTATTTTCAACACAACAAATGCACAATAACTACATTTACAAAGGCATAAGATATTTCAATAGTCTTCCCGAAGAAGTGAAAAAAATACCAGATTTTATTTTATTCAAAAAGAAGGTCAAATTTATCTTTAAAAAAAATTAATATCACCTATCAAATGTTTTTTTTTTTTTTTTTTGTAATTATTTTTTATTTTTAATAATAAGTTTACATGGTACATAATTCATTTTACATCTTGTATTTTTTACTACTCTTCCATTGAAAGCATTTGCTTGTGTATGGAAGGGGAGTGTACATAAATGTTGTTGTTAGTTAGTACTTAAATAATTCTTTTTACATAAATGTATGTTTGCTGTAGTATTTTTGTTGATAGTAGTGATGGATAATATATTAATTTATTAAATTTAAAAAAGAAAGGAAGTTATGGAAAACTAAGGATATTTGTGAGATTAATTAAATGACAGTAGTTTTTTTTTTCAGAATATTTTTAAAGTGTCTTTTGACAGAGAGCAGTATTCGGGTTTTATCATTAATGCTTCTGATTTCTTCTGGTAGACGATTGAAAAAAGTTCTTCCCTGGTAAGTATAATGATGTTGTGCAAAAGACGTATTTAGTTTTGGGCATAGAAAAACATGTCTAAGTCGCGTTCTGCTTTCATTTAAAAATTGATATTTATCTTTTTCTTTTATAATTTGGATTAATGAGTTTTTAATATATAGGTCTTTAAATGTAGGTACTTGAAATTCTTCAAACAGGCGTTCTGTTGGGTAGTCAAAGGATTTTTTTAATATAATTTTAATAATTGTTCTTTGTATAATTTCAATTGGAAGAAAGTTACATTTATACGCGGATCCCCAACTAATAATAGCGTATTGTAAAGTGGATTGAACTAAGGCATAGTAAATTAAATATAGATTTTTTATCGACAGAAAGTTTCTAATTCTTAAAAATATATATATTAATTTTCTAATTTTGTTTACTACTTGACATATTTGTTCCTTCCATTTCAGATTTTTATCAATAATTACTCCTAGATATTTAATTTTATTTGTTGTTTTTAGTACTGTACAGTTTGATTTGCAATAGTTTTGGCTGTGAATTTTAGTATTATTATGTATGACAATGTTAAAATTTTTAGGAGTATCATTTGTATGGATTGCAAATGGAATTACAAATGTCTTTTCATTATTAAGTGACAGTAAATTAGTGTCGAAAAAATTCTTGAGCGTGTTGATGTCTTCTGTGGCCTTTAATTCTACATTTTCCCAAGTCTTATCACTTATTATTAATACTGTATCATCGGCGTATGACGTAATTTGACCGTGTAAAGGTTGAAAAAAAATATCGTTTACATATATAGTAAATAGAATTGGTCCAAGCACTGTACCTTGGGGGATTCCAAAGCTTGTAATCTCTTGATCACTATTAACACCATTGATTTTTACTACTTGAGGACGGTTTTTTAAATAGTCGGTGATCCATTTAATCGCGTTGCCTTTTATGCCGATATTATTCAATTTTTTTAATAGCATCTCATGGGATATGCTATCGAATGCCTTTCTAAGGTCAATAAATATACCCGCACATTTTTTACCTTTATCTAATGATTCGTAAATGTATGAAGTTACGTTAGCAATAGCATCTTGTGTGCTGAGTGATTTTATAAAGCCAAACTGGTTTTTGTGTAATATTTTATTATTATCTAGAAAATTTACCAATTGTTTTTTTACTATTTTTTCAAAGATCTTTCCTATATTAGAAATAAGACATATTGGGCGATAATTCGTTGCTTGATGTGGATCTCCAGATTTGTAAATAGGTGAGATTATTGTGGTTTTGTAGTTCATTGGAAAAATTCCATTTGTTAAACTTAAGTTTATTAAATGAGTGATAGGTTTTATTAAGTGAGGTTTCATAGTTTTTAACATGTGTGTCGTAATAAAATCAAAACCGGGGGACGAACCTCCTTTCATATTTTCTATTATTTTCGAGATTTCACATTCTGTTGTTGTTTCAAAAATTGAAAGTATATTACGTTTCTGTATATTTTTATTTTTATGGTTTTCTTTGTTTGAAGGTTTATGAATATTTTTCGCAAGATTTTTCCCAACATTTGCAAAGAAGGAATTAAATATGTTTGCACATTGTTTAGGCTGTATATTGGCATCTATAATTTTTTTATCATGTTCAATGTACTTAATGTTTTGTGTTTTTTTTGTATTTTCTATGGCGAAATTAACAGTTTTCCACATTTGTTTATGGTTATTTTCTGAAGATAATATTTTATTTTTAAAATACTCTTCTTTACTTTTTTTAATATAAGATGTTAATTTATTTTTATATTTTTTATAGAAAATATATGCTTTTTCATCTTGGGGATTTTTTAAAGTTATTTTGTAAAGTTTTTCTTTATTTCTGATAGATATAATAAGTCCTTTGGTAATCCAAGGTTTTAAACATCTTAATTTTGATTTTATGTGTGTTGTTATCTCAGTTGTCGAATTTTTAATGTGTTGTGACATAATATTTTCGAAGTTAGTCGAACAAATTTCAGTATCATCACTGTTTAAAACATTATTCCAATCTTCCTTTTTTAATTTTTCAGAGAGAATAGTCATATCTATTGTTGATTTTTTGGTTATTAAATTATGTTTTTTATGTTTAATATTATTATTATACAGAAGTAAGCATGAGTGATGATCAGTTATGTTAGTTTTCCAAACAATTGATTTTATTTTGTGAAGATCTTTAATGTTTACATTTGTCCAAATGTGGTCTAAACAAGATGGAGTATGTTCTTTTATTTCCCTAGTATTTTTATTTATGCAAGATATAAAATTTTGTTCAGTCATACAATTGATGTATTCATTTTTGTTATTATTTTCTATTTTTTCATTAATATTAACGTTAAAATCTCCTACGACGAAGCAAAGTTTATTTTTTAATTTTAATAATATGTATTTGAGGTCATTAATAAATGTAATAATACTCGAGCCATGCGTTCTATAGATAGCTATTAGATGGTATATGGATTTGCCGAGTTTGAAATGTACTTCGATGCAGTTTACTAAGTGTATTGGATGTTCTATTATGTTAACAATACTAAATTTATTGCTTGCAAATATTATTATTCCGGAATTTTTATTGATGTCTACTTTGGTAGAAATATAGTTGTACTCAGGTAAGTTATAAGACGGTGACTCAGCGTTCGTAAATGTTTCGGATAACACTATAAAGTCCGGTTTTTTAATTAAATTATTTATTTTTAGAATTAATTCATCTAAATTTTTTTGAACGCTACGGATGTTTATGTGCATAATAATTATATCATTGATGTTTTTAGAAATAATTTTGTTACACGAATCGGTACATATACATTCATATTCTTGAATTTTAATATTTAACTCTAATTCGTTACTTAAGAAATCATCCATTTAATGCATTTTCGGTTGTATTATACAAAATTATTTATAAGATTTTTATTCAATGTCGTAGTTAATTCTTTCTTTGGCTAATTTAAGCATGTAAGATCGGAACTTACATGTTTCGCTGTTTGTTCGGTGGTCTACTTCATTCATTTTACTGTTCAAGGAGTTTATTTCTTTCTTCTTGTTAGCTGAGTTGCAGTTAGCGCATTTGGGTGGCAGTTCCAGGGATTTACACTCGGAGATGGGATGATCTTCTGAACAGTGCTTGCATGTTGGTTTATTCATTCTATTGTAGCATTTTTGTGCTGTGTGTCCAAATCTTTGACAGTGGAAACATTGGGTAAGAGGATTGCAGTCTTCTACATAGATTCTCATGAATCCTAGATGAATTTTTTTTTTATTAATAAGATGTAGTCTCATTTCGGGATTTGTTTGTAGTATTAAGTTTTTGCTGTTAGTTTTTTTGTTTGTAATGATGGCCTTAACTTGTAATATTTCTTTGTCTTGGTATTTTTCACATATCATTTTGATGTCGTTGTTTTGTTCAATGATGTCTTCTAAGAATTCTTTTTCGGTATAGTCATTGTCAAGACCTTTGAATATTACGCATGGATCCGTTTTCAGAAGTACCTCCGCTATTATGGTTTTGTCGACTTCATTTATCTTATCTTTTAATTTTTTTGCGTCTTCTTTTTCTGGGCATGTTATTATAAGGTTTTTTTTTGTTTTTTTAATTTCGCATACTCGAATTCCCAACTGCGATATTTTAATCTTTTGTATTTTCTCTTTTATTTTTTCAGTGTCTTCTTCTTTTAAGCTTTTAATTATTATAGGAAATCGTTTTTCTTGCGTTTGTGATATTAAGTTTTTTACTGCAGAAGAGTATGAAAATGGGTATTTTTGTGCTTGGTTTTTTTCTTGAATATCACACTTTTCTTGTAATTTAGCTAATTCTATTGCCATGTGCGATATCATTTCCATGATGTTATTTATTTCTTTCATCATTTTTGATTTGGTTTCTTTGGTAAGTTTATTTTCTTCTATGATTGTATGTAAGTCACTTATGTTTTGTTTCGCCTTTGTTATGAAGGCATGCGGATCAACCGCTTCCTCCATTTTTCCAGGTTAAAAAAATATTTTTTCCGTAAATTTATGTATTTATATAATTTGTCTTGGGTTGAAGGTGTTATTTTATTTATTCACCGCTTACGGCGCTCACTCGCGTCCAACACCGTTGGAGGTTTGGACGACACTGAATGTTATAACTTCAATTCATGTTATAACTTCAATTCATGTTACAACCAAAATTAACGTCACAATCCTCTTTTAAGTTTATATTTATTTACTGTAATAATGTTAATTACTGATATAAACATGAAATAATTGTCAAATAACTCCTACGCCAAGCTCAAGAGCTAGCACTCTTCATTGGAGTAGAAATTCAACAACATGTGTTTTACTTTATTACTTATTATTACCTAATTTTATGTACAATGTAACAATGTTATAAGTTAAACAATAAAAAAAAATATATATATATATATATATTATAAAAGTAAGTGTACAATGTGCGTGCCGCTAAAACCCAGAAACGAGTCCCGGTACGATCAAGGGAGTTATATGGTGTGGTAGCCCTCTATCCCCCATCCATGAAGAAGCTTCTCATTTTCACCTGAAGGGCGTGCTTTTAAGGGCTGGAAGTTTCGCCCTACAGAAATTTTTAGAAAATTCCAGAACATTCGAGAGTCTTCGGAAGCATTCCACAACATTCCAGAACATCTCGGAACATTTTGGAATGTTCAGAAATAGTCTGGAACCTTCGGGAACATCCTGGAACATTCCAGATCATAATGAACTAAAAACGGGATTACAGGCCGTTTCCTGACACACTTTTAGTAAATTCGAAATCGTGACACTACATTCGTTTCTTTAAATAGTATAAAACAAAGTCACTATCCGCGTCTGTCTTTTTGTGCGCTTAGTTCTCTTAAACTATGTTACATACAGGGTGCGCCAGAGAAACTTACTTATTTGAAAAAATTCCCGACCGTTGAGTTGGGCAGGTAGAGGGGCGAGAGGGGGCGCATCTGGAGGAGGACGTCCCCAAGTTTGTTTCCCATTCTCGTCAGTTGCCATTATGCTGTGGTCTAGAGAGCAGCGGGCCTTCGCCGTCGAGAGCTTCTTTTGTAACGGTCGAATGCAGCTCGTTACAGAAGCATGATCGAGGAATTTTTTATTCCAAGCCTCGAAGAAATAAACGTTAGGGACGTGTGGTTTCAGCAGGATGGAGCCACAGCACACACAGCACGAAACTCAATGAATTTGCTGCGACAACATTTCCCCAACCGCCTCATCTCTCTCCGAGGCGATCTCCCATGGCCGGCGCGCTCTCCGGATTTGACTCCATGTGATTTTTTTTTATGGGGTTATTTGAAATTCCTTGCTTATGTCGATCGACCACGGACCATAGATCACCTGAAGAACAACATTCGCGATGCTATTGCCAATATTCCGATTGATATGCTGAGAAGAGTGGACGAGAACTTCAAAAAACGACTTAACCAGTGTATGCGCGATGAGGGTCGCCATTTAAAAGATGTAATTTTTAAGACAGTATGAAAAAAAACTTGGTACATTGCATTTTCAAATAAAAAAAGAATTACAACAATAACTACAGTGCTTTTGTTTTTATTAAACTTTCAAATAAGTAAGTTTCTCTGGCGCATCCTGTATAAGATTTGTAACAAGGTGTGTGCATCACTTTACTTACATCGCATCTATGGTCTTGGTGTGTGGGACCCTTAAGTACGTATACATTGTCATTTTACTATTGGTCAAATTGACAGCCCTGGAATTTTGACTTGGACAGTTGCCAAACCTGAGGGAACAAGAATCTGTGATTTGCATTGGAAGCAGTGGCCATTCTTTGATCACCAGCCCAGAGCAGCGGGCATTCCTCTTGGCTGAGGTTTGACGAACACATTCTCCAATTTTTGTGAGCATCAGCTTTGCATATGGAGCATTGCCCATTGGATTGATGGAATCGGATGGCATCTGCCGACCCTAATTGGTTGAGAGGGACCCTTTTGGAGACCAGCAGCGTGAGGCTGTTTTGTATTGGAGTACAGCATTATTTTTTTGATAAATTGTAGACTGGGACAGTTGCTGTGAAGAATCGGAACCTTCATTTTACCCATGCAAGCCCTTTTGTCCGACAGATTTAATAGTAGGATGCTAATTAATTTCTTTTTTATTGTGTCTTTTTTGTGGTAATACATTTTAGTATTCTTCCATCCTTACTTTTATTTGTTGCCACTTAATCCCACGGTAACAACCATGCAACCGAGTTTGATAGGGTTTTCTATCATTTAGAGAATTTCTTCTAATACGTGGATATTATATTTATTGAAAGTAGAGAAAAGTCAGCAAGTATATTGTTGTGCAAATTTGTCAGTGATATCTTTAACTTTTATTGATAGCTAAATAAATATTTGAAAGTAAAGTTTGGCGTTATTCAGTGTTGGTATTATAACAAACCCCGAGGGTGTGATTATTTTAGGGCAGAGGTTATAAATACACAAAGACTTGGTTTGTACTTCAGTAGTAATCCGTCGCCAGTGACAACACGCCTCAAGGGACCCATTAATCCGCGATCTAATGCAGGGTTTCGATGTATTTTTTATCGTCCTTAATTGGTAGGTTAGTAGCTGAGTGAACAAATGCGTCAGGTCCCACCCAGGTGCATTATAGGCTCAATTTAGTAACTAGTTTTTTTAGTAAGTCCTCCATCATTGTACAAGCAACATTTTCCGCTTATAATGACGGTAGTAGGAGTTTTTAAAACTTTGTCAGGTTATTGTGAATTATTTTTGGGTATTGTGTCGTGTTGCGCTATCTCCTTCTGTATCCAACGTTTTGGACAGCATTACAGTGTTCATCATCAGGGCAGATGTCGTAAATGTTTCTCTCTTTTACTTTTTTTAATCAATGTTATCATATTATTTGTGGGTGCTATTTAATTTTATTCATGTCGACCATGTGATAATTTGACTTTTCCTTCATGAATCTGATGATACGATACGATTGTACCACCCCAGCCAGGAGCACTCCAGTCCCGGTGCGACCGGTACACCAGGGGGCACTGATTTGTTAGGACTTGGAACACGTGCTCTGAGGATCGGAAGGAGGTTGGAGTTCAATCTACCGGTATACAGGCAACCTAATAAGCCAATATTAGATTTTAGGATGGGTAGGAATAAATTAATTGATTGACCGTTATTGTTTTATCTTGCCTTTTCTTACCTTTTTTATCTTTTTTGCCTTGCCTCTTTTTGGCTCTTCCTGGTTCATCTTGTCTCTTCTTGTCTCTTTTTTTCTATTTTCGTCTCTTTTGGTCTCTTCCTGTTTCTCTTGTCTCTTCTTATTTATTTTTGTTTCTTCTAGTTTATCTTGGCTCCTTTTGCCTCTTCTTGACTCGCCTTGGCTCTTCTTACATATCTTTGTATATTCTTGTCTCTTCTTGCATATTCTTACGTCTTACCGCCCCGTTTTGTCTCTTCTAGACTCTTATTGCCTCTTTTTGCATCTTCTCGCTTCTTTTAGCTATTTTGGCTTCTACTTGCCTCTTCTTGCATATTCTCATCCCTACTTGGTTAGTCTTTTCTCTTCTTCAATATTCTTACTTCTCGTCTCTTCTGGACTGTTGAGCCTCTTCTTGGCTAGGCTTGTCTCTTCTTCAATCTTCTTACCTTTTACCGCCGCTTCTCGTCTCTTGTGGTATCTTTTTAGCTCGTCAGACCACTCACAGCATCTTCTCGACTCTTTTAGGTTCGTCTTGTCTCTTCTTATATCTTCTAGTGTCTTCTTGTTTCTTGTCCCTTCTTGTCTTTTATTGTCTCTTATCGCCTCTTCTTGTTTCTTATCGTCTTTTCTTGTCTCTTCTAATCTGTTCTTGTCTGTTCTAGTCTCTTATTGTATTTTCTTACTTCTTACCGACTATTCTAGTCTATTCCCGTATCTTCTATCCGACTTCTTATTAATTGAAATAACTAAATACAATAAAAACCCAACCAAGGATGTAAAAAATAACATCTCTTCTATTCGTGTACGAACAAATGGCGCTCTTCCCGACAATAAATCTTTGATCAAAAGGAAAAATAATAACAATAATACGAGTAAAACTCTATTATGGGGATTGTTAAAATAACAAAGTAAAGCAAGCTTTACTCGTTTCAAACAAATTACTTTGCAATAAGACACCGTGACACCTCGTGGTCACAAACAAAGTGTATATTGTCTTTATGTATGTCATCTGAAAAAAAACATATTTATTAAACAAAATACGGCTTTTCTTTTTTATACGAAGATATCCTTCAAAGACAACTCGCTGAAGGGGTCCCGTAAATCCCGAACTAATTGCACTGCTTGACACTTGCGGGGGCGTGAATTCAGTTTCCGGTAGCATTGAGAGTCTTTGCTCGTGTTAGCTTCACAAATATTATGACAATTGCAAATTCCGGCTAAACGATAATAGTTACGCACATTCCGCTACTTGAGAAGGTACGCACTACGTAAAACACCTTTGTTGAACACTTTTCAGAAATCTCTTAGCAAGGGAAACCTTCTAAACGGATTAAACGAACGGGAGCGATTCCTTTTTGTGACTGCGAATTTTCCTTCATGAATCTGATGGGATGAAATTTCACAGCCCTTCCGTCTAAATTAGATTACATGTTTTCAACTACTAATGTCATTATGTTTTGACTTATGAAGCTTTGAAATATTAATCGGAATACGACAAATTTCCAAATTGCTTTTTCCATGTCTTCGCTTTTACCGGCTGCGCCAGTGTGATATCTTTAATATATCAGTGTGAAGTGATTAAGAAGTCCAGCTCTGATTCAAAATACATATTTGTAACTGATCACTTTACATAGCACCCCACACGTAACTCCAGAATAGCAATGAAGCACGACGCCGTCCTTACCACCGTCTTGTCTACACACACACACACACACAAACACTCTCAGACGCACACCCTCTCTCACCCTAACACACACACACACACCCTCACACACACACACACACACACACACACACACACACACAAACACACCCTAACATCACAATTTACTTTGGGTGATGTAATTTCAAATAACCAAATTCTTCTCCTGAACAGATTGTAGATTTCACTGTGTATAGAGCTTAGAAGTGGAGACATTTGTTTTCTTTTTTAAATCTGTACCGATTACACTTCTAGGGATTTTGTGTCCAGTGCCGATGGGCCTTTCAGTAACAGAGACCACTGAATTTAATTTAATTTGAATTAATTCGCTCGCATTTGTAGAGCGGCGCACCTTCGCCATTGATTGTCAACGTGGAAAGCCTTGACTGATGAAAGGGCATTCCGAGTGACATTGTTCGCGATTTTTTTTGTCACGACATTGTCGTTGTTGGTACGTAATAACGGCACACCGTTGTAACCTCTTCCTTTTTCTCATAAATGAAGCGCGTAACGGAAAGAGAGGCTGCGACGGATATCTCTGCGGCAACATCATACAGTATACCTACTGATGATAATAATTTGAACAACTAACTGTTTGATAGTGCAATAATTGATAAATGAAACGGATCGAACTTATTGATCAAAATAACCTTTTCGCAAATAACTATTCGTTAAATGGGTCTTGATTAACGTTAGTAGATACTCTTGGTATCACCCTTTTTCATATTAACCCCACACAGGAGGCCATGAGAAAAATAATATCTGCTATGCTATGTGCACAGAGAAAGCATACTGACATAAAATATTGCTAATTTATTAAGAATCTCTTCAGACTGCAGGCCCTTATCGAATGAATTGAAAGGTTTCCTGTTAATTTTTAGTTAAAAAAGTAATGTATTATAGCGATGTCGGAACACGTGTTCATAAAAATTATTACATATTCGCATTTCGTCATTAAATTTTATCAGGGAAAATGCAGGTGAACGATATATTAGTTCTGATATATTAAGTTCCGATATATTAGGAAAGTACTAAAAATTAAACAGAAAACGGCCTGCAATTCCGTTTATAACCGGGTTTTTATAAATCATCATTACACCTTTATCTCCGTGTGCAGGGTATTTTTAAGGAAAGGAATGAGAGGAAATTCTGGGAAGGAAAAGGGTGTAAGGGGTGGGTACGAATCTAGGGTCAGTGGTCGGAGAGGGACGGACATATGAATCCACCTCTCCCTGTGATTTGTAAGAGAGAGAGAGACCAGCCGTGTGAAAGATCAACATAAAAAAATTTAAACGTTACTTGAAATGTCTTTAGTCATGTTTTGTGACCAGGTCTGCAGGGCCAGGTATATCCCAAGCTATTTCAAACAACGTTACGTTTCGATCCTAAATCATGATTACTCGAGTAGGCAACTTTAAACGAGTATCATTTTTAAAATTATCATTGTTTATTACTCGTATGTTATGAACAAAAAAAAAATTATCTATGTGTAGAATAGACTACGGGGGTATTTCTGCATCCTCTTGATAGCTTATCCGTAGGGTATATTAATAAATAGTCGCAATAGTTAGAAAATTCGGCTAAATTATTAATTTATTTATATTATACGCCCATACGGGCTTTAACAGACATATTATATGTATATAATAATTTGGTGGAACAGTAATCATCAAGTGAAATTTGCATTCTAAATTATATATAACCCGTGCAGTATAATAGTATTATGCTAACCTTAATTATTATTACTATTTAGGTATGTTATTATAGCCTTCTTGTAACTATATTCCGTGAAGTTGAACACATCTACAATTTCTGAAAAAGTTTTATCAACATTCCTGGTACAAGCGAGTATCTAAATGATTCAGTCCTGATATTTAAAAGAATTTTCGATCGAGTAGTTCTAGTTGGTGGATGTTTAAGATTAGGCTCAGTAAATCAGGGCTGTCTATAATAATTTAAAAAGTAAATAAATGTATTTGTTAATTTAAAATAAGTGAGTTTATTTTTAAATATAGGTTAAAAACATAAAGATTTAAACATGAATTTTATAATTAATTAAATTTTAAATTTTAAATATGGGTTATTCTATGGATAAGCTGTTAATGGGATGGTGAAATAGTCGCTAAGAATAATAATATTGCAATAGAAGTTGAAAAGCATCTCAAGTCATTCTGCGATAATTTCACAAGTCAGGGAGGATCGATCGGCTGGAAAACTGCACTGCAAACAGCGCTCACTTCCCCTAAATAAATCCCATTTCTAAGGGTGTGCATTTCCCCTCTCCCCCCACCCTCCCGGAACCCCACCTACCCGCCTTATCACCGCCCTCCCCGGACCTCACCCGCCCAACTCTGGAGTCTAGAGATGTAGAGGGAATACAGCACTAGATGGCATTATGTTCCATATGATTTAATAGAGCTCTTTGCATATCAACCATCAGCCACTATCCCTCGTTTATCAGGTAATAAGTATTACTTTATTGTATATTTCTATAGAAAGTTTATGTTTCTTTTCGTTGTTTAACCCTGGAATGCCGACCTTGTACTCCTTTGCAGTGACATTTCTTCATAGGGGGATGAAGCGGTCCATCCCTACCAGATATTCTCAGAAACCGACTTAAAGAGAAAAATAGTTTAAACTTTATCATCATCAAAATGAACGAAATATTTAAACATAAAAGCTAGTAACATTTTCTGAAATATTGTAAAAAATTTAGTATTTTTAGATTTTTTCTAATTATTATAAATAAAATTACTATTGAATTTATGTACATTAACATAACACCCTACTTGAGCTCAAGTCTCTGACGCCTCTGAGCATTGGCTATGAAAGGGTGGGCACAGTGCAGACAGGGGACGTCACCGAGCTTTTTCGCATTAAATTCGTATTTAGTGCATTTCGATTCGTTCCCTAGGAATTTCGCCCTACTGCGCATGCTCACTTGTATGTGAATCTCATAGAGTTTTTGGACAGACTTATCCCCTTGCAAAAAGAAAAATATTTTTTAATGCCATTATGTTACAAAATAAATACAATAAAAATTGGGAAAGTGCGGTCAACTACTGGCAAATCCATGGTGGATTTGGCGGCATAATATAATAATTTATTAATTTCCTATCATCTCTACCCATTCAATTTATTAAATTTGACATCGTGTATTTTTAAATGGCAACATCCCAGGAGTCTTTCAAACTCGTTTTTATTTTTTCCTATACATTCTCCAATAATATCAAAGAGGACAATCATCTCAAGCACATTGTTTAGATCACATAATCATAACAACAATTTCCAAGTAAGAGAAATGTCGTAACACGTCGTCCGTAGCTCTTTCACCATCGCCCAGCAGCTCGCTTCAGTATTCAGTGTTCAGTTGTAATCGCACGCACTCGCGGGGCGGTTCGCCTATCGCCATCGCACAGCTCGTTTCTGGAGCGATCGATAACGATATCGGACGATAAGTACGCGCTCCGTGCTACATCCCTTGCCCAGGATCATTGCCAGGATCTTACAGACTCTACCCCAATCGCCACAGCCGCTGGAAAGAACGCCATTTTGACGTAGAAGCCACCGTGCAGGCATCCGAGGTGAAAAATTTGCCGCCGAAACGTTGATCGGTGAAAACTTGATTAAGAATAATTTTAACAGTGATTTTCAACCCTTAAAAATTATTGTTTTTCGTGTTTTTTTCAATGATTTCAACTAAAATACATTGTAGTCATAATTTTTATGGTTTCCACGTGCGTTCTTCACTCGATTTTTGTAGTTCTAGTGGGTAAAACGAAAGATGTTAAGTGTGGGGTTATCGACACAGGGGAAGTAACCTGGTAACAGTAACGCCGCTGGATGGATTTCCCGGCCCCACGTGCTAGGTGCTAGCACACTACGCTGGTGAATAAAGCATTAAAGCCATATTTTACGCTAGAAAACATTAAGACGTTGTCACGTTGCTTCTGACATTTGCAAGATTCAAATAATATTTTGGGTTTGTTTATCATCGGCGTCCGCTGCAGGCGCTCCGCGCTGTTGCGTGTTTTTACGCTCCCTCTTGTAAATATTGATCGCCTTCCGTTTACATGCGTACACTTATTACATTTTTCAAGAACTCCGGGTAGACCATTACGTTCTACTTGTTTTGATTTTTGTTGCGATGGCAGCATTATCAAATTTGCCATAATCATTCCCATTTCAATCTTTTCAAATATTTTTTTTTCATAAGACCGGAACATAATCATTTTTATGGTACACAACACTTTCAGAAAGCTGTGTCATATTTTTAACTGCGTATTTCAGTCTGAAAGATATTAGCTGTACATAAAATACTTGAAAAATATACATTTTTACATGATTCAAGCATTTTGGATGCTTTCTTTTCGTATTTCTTTGATAATAGACATTTTAAATATAATGTTTTTTCTAGTCGAAATATACATAATAACTTACATGTCAATTACGCGAGATCTTACTTACGGTGTATAAAAGTCAGTCGTGCAATATTGAACCATTTAAAAATCGTTTTGTTATCATTTTATTTCCCTTTTTTTAACGACATTTTTTCTTGTATGTTATTTGAAAGTGTATATTATGTTGGTATGTATTGTGTATATAAGTGTATATTGTTTGGGCAAGGTCATTATGTCTTTAGTGTATGTCTCAAAGGCAGAGGTAGAGGTCTTATGATCTCATCGACAAATTCCAATAAGGGTGACCTTTTCGTCCTGAAGTGTTGGATAAAGGAAGATACCGAGTTAAACCGGTCCTTGTGGGTTTTATCGCCAAAATAAAATAACTAAATGATGATCCCTTGACTCGCCTTTAAAACGTTTTTGGAAATTATAATAAAACAAAGCATAAACATTTCAAGCGTACAAATACATTAAACTTTAGTATTTCCAGAGGTATATTAAAGCGGTTATTTATATTTCATAAGCTAAAAAAATCGCGTCAGTAAATTTTCCAAAAAAATAATTTAAAAAATATTCAAATACCGCATAAGAATCTCTCCTCTCCGGAGTCTTTGGCCCCCAATTGGAGTTGTTAGGCTGAATGTTGTCGTGAGGGAAAGAAGAGAAAAGGAGGAGGAATGTTGGGAAGTTGTTCATATCTGGTCACCTAACACGGCTAAAGCCATTTCAATCCTATGTTTCTATTCTGAATGGTGGTCGTACACGGTGTTCAAAAACTAGTGTTGCAAGCTGGAAACCGGTGAGTCTACACCACGTAGAGCACCCCATAATTTATATATATTTCTATATAAGCATTTCTATTTATTATTTCTTTTTTCCGGCTAAGGGATTAAAAAAAATAGTGCTGAGCCTACCTTTCGTCAATTTTCAAAGACAGTAAACAGCCAATAGTAACGCCTTAGAGATCGATTAAAAAAATACCTCAAAAATTCCAAATTTATACTCCATTTACTCGAAAACAAAAGCTCAAATCAAAAATGTTATGCAACCAAATTGTCTCCATAAGTGATGTAGATTCAATAATTTCCCGCTTGTACCACTAGTTTCCGGACCCCGTGTATACAAGGCATACGGGGATAAATTGCACTAACTTTAGCAGGTGATTCCACATGATAATGCAAGTAAAAAAAAAAAAAAACTTTTTTAGAAATTACAACGTTTTAATGCAGTTATCAGGTTAAAAAGTTGAAATGTTTTTATAGAAAAATAAAAATATTAGCAAAAATTTATAACCATAATATAGCACCTTACCCCCGGACAACCCGGAATATGTAATTGTTAATTCCTACAGAATTACCATCAAAGGTAAGGATAGGTTAGGTTAGGTTGTACAATGACTTTTAGAAACCTAACCTAGCCTTACATTTTTTAAATGATTCCGGATGCTACGTAAATATCAAACAAACGTAGTGATCATTTTTTTTCACTTCTGTAACATATATTATTATTTCAAAACATTGTTTCCTACGCAGTAATTTACGGAGTTTTCGTTCATAGGCATTTGATAGACATGCCGACTTTCGACATATTCCATACCTACGTCGTACATATCAGATAAATACCGAATAATTTCGAGCATCCTACATACGACATACATTTACCGACATAACACGACGCATACCACGTTTAGCGAACTTCATAATTAAGCAACTGAGATATTATACTTCCTTTCACTTTCAGATTGAAAACATTTAAACCTGTTTATAATATATGAGCTTTAGCTTGCCGTACTGCATTTTATATGCCATTTTGAGGAATTTGAGAATAACAGAAAGTTCATCACGAATAATTATTAACCTTAAATAGATTGAACACGCTGGTAAAGTTTAGAGTTTTTTGGTAAGTCAAAATATACAATGTGATGGAACATATTTACCAGATATTTTGAAAGGAAAATAAAATTTGGGGATATAGAGTATCATTCAAAAAAAAATATATATATGACATGATTTTAGATTTTCACGGCCAAAAGTATTATAATCATCAGGGCTTATGGATACTGTAATGCTGTCCGAAGCGTTGACTAAAGAAGGAGGTAGCGCTACACGGCATAGTACCCCAAAAATAAATCACTATAAAAGTAATCATTTTTTTAGTCATTCATTTTTGGGGTATTATGCCGTGTTGCGCTACCTCCTTCTTTAGTCAACGTTTCGGACAGCATTACAGTTTTTTTCATCAGGGCAGATGTAACACATCTGCCCTGATGAAGGTAGCGCAATGAATGACTAAAAAATTGACTACTTTTATAGTGATTTATTTTTGGGGTACTATGCCGTGTTGCGCTACCTCCTTCTTTAGTCAACGTTTCGGAGAGCATTAGAGAATCCATTTGCCCTGATAATACCCCAAAAAATGAATGACTAAAAAATTGATTACTTTTTTAGTGATTTATTTTTGGGGTACTATGCCGTGCTGAGCTACCTCCTTCTTTAGTCAACGATTCGGACAGCATTACAGTATCCATTTGCCCTGAGGAATGCAGCGCAAGACGGCATAATACCTTAAAAATGAGTGACTAAAAAAATTATTACTTTTATAGTGATTTATTTTTGTGGTACTATGCCGTGTTGAGCTACCTCCTTCTTTAGTCAACGCTTCGGACAGCATTACAGTATCCATTTGCGCTGATGAAGGTAGCGCAACACGGCATAATACCTCAAAAATGAATCACTACAAAATTGATTAGTTTATCTGATGAGGAAACAATATGGACATTTTTAAACAGATTGATAATTTTAAATAAGATTGTTACATGGGTTTTTCGGGTGGGTAAGAGTTCATAATATGGAAATTATACAAAGTGATTGACAATGTTTAGATTAGGCAGGTTTTCTGATGGGAAAAGTACGTAGTTGGAATATATACACTCCTTTGAACTTCACCTAGTTTTATTTTTGCAGTGGAACAATCACGTGATGATTTTAAATATCTACACTAAAAAGGCCCATTGCTTCTTGGTAGTCGGAGGGACCCTGCTATATTATTGGCTTGTCGTTTCTTTAATTAAAAAAATATTTATTTTATCTATGAAAAAGCGGGTCGCAAATGCAAAAGTCTTTTTTTTAAAAGATTTTCAAAAGTCTATTATATTATGCTGTATTTATTTATTTTATTTTTTTATTATAGCGACAATTTAAACATTGTACATACAAAATATGATAATGAATATATGTAGGTACTCGTATAGTAAATTGTATTTATTAGTCCTCCTCACTAGGATAACCTCTGCTGGGGCGGACTAAAGTTATTACTTTATGTTTTATTAGTTTTTAATGTTGTTTTCATTAATCTCTTTCAGCCAAATTTTTATTCTTGATTTGTAATCATTCCAATGATCTCTTCGTTGTATATCTGGGGGAAGGATGCTGTGGAGTTTTGCGGCAAAATAAATGTAATTTCTTTGCCCGAATGTGGTTTTATGACCTGGAATTTTTTTACGTCATTGTGATTTGACCTAGTGTGATGAGTACGCGGTATTGTAGATGATGCAGTATTATTTACATCAGGAAAGCCTGATACAACTATTTTTACTGTGAAGAACTCTTATATAGCTGGAGAGTAAAATAAAATTCAAGAATATTTTTAAATTTCTGCAATACTTTTTTTTTATAACATTAGAGATAAGGAAAAACATATAAGTAGCTAATCTGGGGAATCTACATAGGATGATTGTATACAATTTTTATCTATATGTACCATTGATGTATTATACTATTAATCTATGATATGTACACATATTATTTGGTAAGATTTGACAATTAACAAAAACAAAATTGAAGTTTTTACAAAAATTGTTTCAACCGGCGCACGTTGGGCAGCTCGTCACTTTACCCTGGCACACTGGGGTAGTATTAGGTAACGGGAGCCTGGAATTATACCCTCGGTATCTACCGTCACGCTGTGATCTGTGTAATTTAGAAATATAACTTCGTTTGAAACATTTACTAACCAAATATAACCTGTTTTCAGCTATAACCTATTTCGCTTCAGCTATTTCAACTCAAATTTTTTCGCTTCACACCTTTACCGATTTGGAGATGTCATGTCACTGGCTCTGAACAGTTGTACTCTATATGGCATCGCACAATATTAAAATAAACAACCGTTCTATCGGTTCTTATAATCATAACAAATAATGCCAAAATATCTCACCTTGAATTCACCAACAGATAGCAGACTAGAAAAACCGGCGAAGATGGCGTTGCTCTATAATTCTGTAAAAAGTAATAGAAAATTTTAGTAAGTTTCACAAATCGATTCTGAAAAACGGTAATTCCATAGAATAAATCCGCACCCTACCAACTTACCACACCATTTGTTGGAGCGGGTCAATCAATCACGTTGAAGGAGATTGATAGTTCGGTATTGGCCAACAAATTCCATTTATCTTTTTAATTTCCACCCAATCGAGCGGCCACCTTTAATTGGAGTTCGGAGATGAAAACGTCGATACGTTCCACCTTCTGAACCTGAAGTACGTATTTACCCCTAAGCTTTTAGACACAGGGCCGGATTAACAGACCACCTTATTGAGCTATACACAAGGGCTAGAAAGTTTTAAATCTTCTTATGATCAAAATTCAACATCCAAAACTCATAATCAGAAGGTTCTCTGACACACAATTGTGATAATGCGATAATGAGTTCTAGGTAGAGTTACTTTAGAGTTCCTAATCTCATAAAAATGCAATCAGGTTTTAGATTAATCTTCTGCAGATCATATCAATCAAGAGTACTTTCTAAAGTTCTCAAATTGAGATTCAAAAGAAAAAACTAACACATAATTTCCTTTATTAAATCGTGTTGCCAACCACGGAAATTGAAGAATAATTCAAAAGCTTCCCTTTTAATACAGAAATCATTAGATTACTTTATCTGATTTACACACGTTTTGTTCCCAATGATATCGTAACCTTCGATACTAAACTATTGGTCAACAATAGATGATGTTTTTAAAATAATTTTTTTTTCTGCTATCAAATATAATGTAGGTGTTTTCTATGCAATTCTCGTGAAGGAAATATGAAATAATCTGAAGGACTGTACCTGTGATTTGTTCAGTTGTCGGGGATTTGATAAACTTAAATTGTTCTTAAAAATCTTCAATCCAAAAAAAGAATATTAAATGTTAATTCTTATTGCTTATACGTATTGAATATTATAAAAACGCCAATTTATGTAATTAATTTGAAGGTATTCATATATTCTGAAACCGGTAGTACCTACAATATTGTTGTAATAATTTAAGATTATTTATTTAATTATTTACACATAATAATTAATTAATGTTTTGTCTTTTGAAAGATATTTTCCTCCTAAAAGTTTTTAAATTTCTTACTTCAACCTTAGTCCGTTGTTTATAAGTAGATTGAGTACCTTCAGCCTCACAATATACCCCAATTGGAGGTATAATTGTCTCAATGGGAACAGTTGAAATCAAATTCAATTAAAAAACTTAAAAAAATCTACAACCGTGTACCACAAAGTTATTTGACATCTTTATATCCTATTTCCTTAGAAATGAACACACCTTATTGCTATTTTCATTGTATGCAGTTACCAAAGGATCATATTCCGGTATGGAAATGATATCGTAAACTGATATTATATGTATTAAATTTAATTAAACGTCCATCCATTACATGGAAATCGAAATGTGATCTAATATCTAGAGAGACAATGGCTGTTGGTTTTCAGCATTGAATAAGGAATAATAAGGTATTTTCTGTTCCAAGAAAGAATTTCGTTATTTGAAAATGAACAACTGATCTGAGGGCGAATATCTTCGACACATCTAACGGTTTATCTCTCAGTGATTACCTAGAACTTCTCAGATTATTACAAAATTATTATCATTCTTTCAGATGACTAGTTTTTAAAGAAAATGATGTTCAAATAGTTGAGTTGATCTATGAATGTCTCCCATACCTCACCATTTGTTTTAATTGCTTCACAAAACGATATATATTTTGAGATATTCATATAGGATTGTTAAAAAATTCCACAGAAATAAATTCAAAAATATTCAACAAGGAACTACGAATACAACATTTGGACAAAAAAAGTTTGTTTTAATATGGTACTAAACTCTACAAGAAAATCCCGCTCTCATTCAAAAATCACAACAACATTGGGTATAACATTTAAAACTCAAAAAAGCTGGATGTAAAACATAGAGATATCACAAATTGAAAAAAATACTGACACCAATAATTATTATAGACAGAAACAGAAACTACTCAACCACACTAAAAAAGACTACACATAAAATTTATGCATATAATTAAATTTTAATATTTAAGGCAGTAATGCATAATCATGCGTTTTTGCTTTGAAAATTTTATATCGCTTTGAAATATTTTAAATGCTTTAATTAAATACTACGAGTAGAAAACATGTAGCCTTTGAAATAATAGAGCATTTTATACTAATATTTTTACAAGCCCATAAAAATATAAAGTATCCGGCATATAAAAACTGCTTTAATGTTAGAAATCTCCTACCTAAAAACCATTTTTGGTCATGGTTTTATTGCGTAGTATGACAAATTAAGTTCCTTAGAAATTTTTCAAAAAATATTTTAATATTAGTGCCTGCACTTTTTTAAATAAAATAAAACCCACTTTTTGACGATGTTTTTTCCTTGTATAAATCAAAACCGGCGGCTGGTGTTAAACGGGAATTTAAACCTTATGGCCATCGACAAAAGGATTGTTATTGTTAGCGGCCAGATTCCCAATATTACACGACATGGCGCATCCAGTGAGGATATCATTATACCTCTATTTCAACAAAAAGGAAGATAATAAAACATTTATTATAAGTATTATTTTAGGGGTCGGCATCAACGAATGTTAAACCAATCCCGCACTGTTTACCAGGTAGATTGGTTGCTTGGTAGGTCGGTAGGTTGGAGTTCGTGTTTATTACGAAGTTATAACCCCGATAAGGAATAACAATCTTACTGAAGTTTCCTTTAACAAACCCTCACCTCTGGTGCCTGCTATCGATCTGGGATTCAGTCGACAACTTCGGCTTTTTAGGCTTTCACAAACACGCGATGTCGCAGTAGAATTGATAAATTACATGGTGACATAAAATACGCCAGATTGTCCTATAAACTTTAATACTTACCACTTTTTAGATTTGGAACTTCTAACAAAAAAATCAAATAATACCTAATCATATATACCAAGTAGTCCCTAACAATGAAATCGACTGATGTGGTGTTATCGACTGCGCCAATTTGTGGTGTACTAGTTTCAGTATGTAGTACTTCTGGTATAGATTTAGTGGAATATCTTTGAGTAATATTCAGGATGGCTAGACTTAATAAAAACAGTGTGTAGGAACATTATTTAATCTCTTTATTGTGGCACTAATTGTACAAGTTACTTGAAGGGAGACTACTGGTAAAAAGACACAATAGGAAAGCAGACATGCCCATTTATACGTCGGTATAATCATGCTATCTCTTTCATACACGAAGGTCTCTTTCATACATTTAGATATACGTTCACTACATTCCTCCACGCTTAAAGCATAATACATCAACACAACCAACCTTACCAACCTTAATGTATGGGAGTGAGGCATGGGACTAGTAGAGGAAGGATGAAAGAAGACGTAGGATAAAAGTGGAGAAAATACATTTAAAAAATAATCACTTGTGAAAGGAAACATCACAATCCAATTTATATTACCATTGCTTCTGTTGGAACACGAAATCATAGAACATAAAACCATTTTTCACCCAGTAGAACAAAATACGGGACAGCAACTTCCTGGTTCCGTCTGGTTCCCATCCAGGCGTCATTATTTATTTTACTCGACTGGCTAAGCCCTCCATCACGACACAAGTTTTTTCTTATTGTTAATGTAGTAGGAGATTTTCAAATATTGTCGTGTTGTTCGTAACCCGAGAAAGTTCGTCTTTCTTAAAAACAAAACATAAAACTTAACCATCCTTTCGTGAACACTAACTGCGAGACTAAATGACGGTTGTGCAAGTTTTTCCGGCCCAAATTTCAAACGTTTGGACTTCTTGTACAGACTTTCATTCCGTAGGTTTTTACTTGGATAAAACCATGTCATACATGTCAATTACGAATATGTGAATCTAGAAAGAACGTACGCATGAAGAAGATAATGAAACTTATACCCACTACAAAAAATTACATTTTTAATGATTCTTTGCGAACATATAAACTAAGTTATACATTTTTTGGCGCGATAAATCATTTCAAAACTGTTTGCACATAATTTTTTGCTAAACTTATTAATAGGCTATTATAATTCGTGAGCTTCGTATACTTATTGATTTAAATATAAATCTATTCCTCGGCTGGCTAAGTCCTCCATCACAACACAAGCAACATTTTCGGCTTTCTGTGGTGGTAGTAGGAGATTTTCAAACATTGTTGGGTTATTCGTAACCTGGGAATGTTTGTCTTTCTTTAAAAAAAAAAAATAAATAAATAAATATCTATCTCTCCACAATCTCTTCCTATTTAGTATTTTTTGGTATTATTACTCAAATATGAATATTGTTATATAGGGTTTTCCAATAAGAGGTGTTATTTTGAATTGCCCGCTATTTCGGTAGATGCAACTTTTGAAGCTGTCATTTTTTGAAATTTGACAAGTAGAAACTACGCCATTAATAAAAATGGAACGATACACGCTTCAACAACGCATTGAAATTATTAAAATTCACTTGAGTGAATCAAATGAAAATCATCTTGAGTAATGAGGCCCATTTCCACCTCGGTGTCTTCGTCAACAAGCAAAATTGTCGCATCTGGGGCTCGGAAAACCCAAGAGTTATTGTTGAAAAACTTCTCTATCCTCAACGTGTGACTGTTTGGTGCGGTTTATGGTCCGGCGGAGTCATTGGACCTTAATTTTTCTAAAATGAGGCTGGAGCAACAGTTACGGTGAATGGATTGCGCTATCGAGATGATTAATGATTTTTGCCGGAATTGGATTGTATTGATCTGGACAACGTTTACTTTCAACAAGACGGCGCTACGTGTCACACAAGCAACGAAACCATTGATCTTTTACGATTGAATATCAAAATAACACCTCTTATTGGAAAACCCTGTATTATCCGCCTGTACAAAATATAAATAAATATGAATGCATATTGGATAAAATTAAATCAAATTGTTAATTATGTGCCCTCTCCCCCTGCTGTGTGTAAGATATCTAAGTTTCGCAATTACTAAGATACTTTAAGGATTATTTAATACTTATAACCGTAAGTCACTAGATATATCGTAAGTCATAGAGGTAAGTCACTAGTTTTAAGTCAGTAGTTCTGGTATTAACTATTTAAGAATTATATAATGTATTTGTGCAGCGTCCTTGAGGTGATTTCTCACGAAAACTGCGCCATATAAATTAGACAAATATTATTATTATACACACGTGTTCCAATATATTAGGAAATTACTAAAAATATATCAGAAAATGGCCTGCAATCCTGTTTCTAACTAGATTACCAATAATTTGAAGAGATCCTTAATAAATTATCAATGCTTATTTTTCTCCCAGTAGCTTGTAGTAAAATGTACTGTGTGTGTCCAAATAAATTAAAAGAAAAGGACACCTTGATGGTTCGAACATGATTTCGAGAGGATGAACGAATAAAGGAGTGTAACGAAAATATATTTCTAAAGTGAATGTTTGAAAAAGTCGAGGTAGCCTAAATAAGCCATGATCGACTCAATCAAATACTTGAGGAGGGCCATGTCGAGAGTCAGAATAACAGAAGAGAATGTTTTGGACGACGTGTGAATGTGAATGAAGCAATAAGTGTGTACCAAGACAGAACTATGTAGCAGAACACAGATAATATAATGCGATCTATTATATATATGTCTACCCTCCCATATTTAATTAGTAAGTCAATAATTTGGCAGATTAAAAATAACCTGTTTTGAAAATGATTAAATTGCTTTATTCGACAGTTTACTAACGTAAAGTGTCATCTGGCATGTTTTATTTCGGTGTTTAATCGTGAATAATTCGATATTAGCATGTGAACGTCTACTTTGATATTCTGGGTGAATAATGCTTTGGTTTCTGATACAGACAGCCGAAATCTTTGATAAAACTTATTTTGATTTGAGATAATTCCAGAATGTTTTTCTAGAAAATGAGAGGAATATTTTAGTAGAACTAAATGCTTTATTTTGTAATATTTAATTATTGAAGACAATATTAGCGATTCCTAAACGGTGCCCGGCAAGGCAAGGGTTCTGAGTTCGAGTCATAGATGTGACCGTATCCTTTTCTGATTTTTCTGTTTCAGATTTTCGTTTAGTAATATGTCTTCAATAATTAAATATTACTATTTGAGGTTTTACTCGCTAAGTTATTCCAAAAAATAATTAAAAATAAAAGTTTTTTTTTGTCTTTAAAAATGTATATTAAATAACATTTGTGGCTTGTGGGGAGTATTATTAACTATGCCCATTCGTCTGGAGCCAGTGGGACTATGGCATCACCAATTGGGGTATGTTGTGAGGCTGAAGGTAATGGGTGGGGAAGAGCACTATTAGGAGTAGCTGGCTATTCAGATATGATAAAAAAACACGGCTAAAATCATTTCAAGCATCTTTTCGGTTCTGAGTGATGGTCTTTCGCCAGGGCAATACTGGAAGTATCTACGAATCTGGAAGTTTCACAAAACGTGGCAGTTGTTGAAAATCTTGGCCATGTAAGTTAGTAACCAAAAGATTTTTTTTTTACAAAAATTTTAAATTAACTTTATTATACTTTTTAATATCGAAATTAAAATAGCTAAGTCTTGGTTTAACTCAAACGTTTTGCGTTTCGTATGTCTGTACATTTGTTTATACATTCTGTAAATATCATTTTTTCAATCGCGAAATTGTCGTGTTAATTTGGAATCTCTCATTTTCAATATTATAGTACCGACCTGCCTAAAGTAAGTTTGAAAAATGAAATGTTATTGCGATAGTGACGTTTCTTTGAACATATTGTACAATTCAATACATTTAATTTTTTTAAAGTAAAATAAAATCGTTTGATTTATAATTAAGTAGGTACGAGTTTAAGTACCTAATTACAAATCTTACGATTTCAGAGGATTTTTGTTTTTATTTTGATTTTATTTATTAAATAAGAGAAAATTAGAAACAAACCTATCCAGGGTTTGAGGGTCATATATGACCGGGCCTCCGTATTTTATAAAAGTATTTTTATCTTTATTTATTGTTATTAAGTTTAATTTGTAGAACTCCATTTTATTTTTTTTATTTTTTTATATATACAATAATATTATTATTGGGTTTATAAAAACAGTTTATTTTAAACAAGTTCTGCTGTGTAATTATTATTACGCGTGACAGCTGTTTCGCCCTCTGAAGGCATTATCAAACTGTGGGTAGCCCACTTACAGACGATACATTTATATTATTTCTAGGTAGGTATTTTAATTTCAATTACTGATTTCTTAATTGATTTCTGTGTAAAAATGTTAGAAATTATTGATGGTTATTACCCTAGTAAAGTTTCCCCAATTAGTGTAATGTTTAAATTTGACATTAAATTTGACATTTGAACATTAAGACATTCAGTCAAATTTAAACATTACACTAATTGGGGAAACTTTACTAGGGTAATAACCATCAATAATTTCTAACATTTTTACACAGAAATCAATTAAGAAATCAGTAATTGAAATTAAAATACCTACCTAGAAATAATATAAATGTATCGTCTGTAAGTGGGCTACCCACAGTTTGATAATGCCTTTAGAGGGCGAAACAGCTGTCACGCGTAATAATAATTACACAGCAGAACTTGTTTAAAATAAACTGTTTTTATAAACCCAATAATAATATTATTGTATATATAAAAAAATAAAAAAAATATTTTTATCTTATTTTGTCAAGCGGAAATACTTCTTTTTTTGACATAAGAAAAAGAAATGATAATATACTGGAATCCATTAATAAAATCCTAAAAATAGCCAAAAATTAATAATTCATATTTCGCCACGCTATCGTAATAATCGGTTTTAATTTAAAAATTATTTCCTATTTTTTTACTTTATGAACAAGATACGGTTAAGGTAAGGTTTTATTACAAATTTCTCAAACAAAAGGAACGTGTTTTCCAAATTTCGAGTTCTCTCAATTTTTAGTAAAAATGTGGTTAGCGTTTTTGATTTTTATTATTTAGAAATAGTAATGTTTATTTTAAATGCATAACCAAAAGATGATTTTATCTAGCAATATTTGTTTTTACGGAGAATTAAAAAAATAAGATATATTCAACGCATTTGAAATACATAGAAAACAATGCAAACTGTACCTACTGTTCACGCAAATAATATTATATAGTTTGTTTCGGTGCTTAAAATATAACTTCAATTATTGCTACTCCTTTTTGGTTACGTTGTCCCATTGGAATGCATTGTATTTATTGGCACGGCGAAAAGCGACAAGTCTTTTTGTATCGACCGGAATAGCTTTGTTTTCGCTTTTTATTTCGTGTCTTCCGCAAATGATTCAAACGCTGGGCAGAATTAACACATAGTCACTCTGTAGGAATGTGGCAAACAGCAAGCATAGGTGTTGGTTTTGCATATATTATATAGGCGTTATGTCATGACAATACAGTCCCTGCTAACGGAGTTCACAAAAATCTCGAATCAAAGATCTTGCAACTTTGAATAACAATTATCATTTAAATAGCGTTATAACCATCTATAATTCTATACAAAGGAACTATTTAGTAAAGTTAAAAGAATGGGATATGTTAAATAATTGAAATGTTCCTAAGGCGATGCACTACGTCGTGTAATATTTTAAATCGAGCCACTATCAATAACACACCTTACGTAGATGGCGATAAGGCTTAAATTCCCGCTTCACACCATCCACCTGTTTTGATTTATGCAAGCAAAAAACATGGCCAAAAAGTGCCTTTTTATTTTGTGGATGTTCAGGCACAAATATTTAAATGTTTTTCGATCATTTTATAAATAACTTTATTTGCCACATTATACAATAAAACCATAACCGAAAATGGGTTCGTAAGTAGGAGATTTTGAACTTTAAAGCAGTTTTCATAGGACTATATATTATTTTTTCTGGGCTAATAAAAAGACTTCGATTATTTCAAAGGCCAGGATGTATTCTACTCGCAGTATTTAATTAAAGCATCTGAAACATTTCTAGGCGACCAAATTTTCAAACCAAAAAATATGATTTTAAATTACTACGTATTGCATCGCCTTTAGCTCGCCATTAATAATAATTTATTATGTATTATGAATTCCTTGAATACTGTCAAAGCAACAATTTGAATACCTGTCACCATAGTAGTTTAATTAATTTTCCAATGTTAATTTAGAAATAATGTGAAAGGAAAAAGAAATTGCTTCACAATTTAATTTTTGAAGACAATGTAGTGCCGGATGAAGAATTGTCAAGGTTGCTACAATTGTAAAATAATCCTCAGCTAACAAAGCTCAATTTTCAAGGAATATCTCAAGTACGGGTTGAGTATTCCTGTTGAGAATCAATTTGTTATCCAATATCCGGTGAAAGAGGAACAAAAAGTTGATGAAATGGGAGAAAGGAAGCAGGGGTTGAGTCAAAATATGGGTAACCACCGCGCTATTGACGTCTATTGGTGTGAAAAAGACGTCGTTAGAAATAAAGGAGAAAAATCTTTTAAATAGTTGAATAGTTCATCACCTGATTACTCGAGATGATTTATTGTAATAATGAATTCTATTTGGGTACTATTATTCCGCCATCCCAATTTTTCGTAAAATTAAGGAAACAAAGACATTAAACATGTATATAAATATGCAAATGTGCGTTTGTTCAAAATCTTAAATCTCCGAAAGTTCTTTTCCGATTGCTTTGAAATTTTGACACAGAGTTGCATTCGAATACGTGTTTGTTTTTATATGCCCATATTATACAGGTGCCCGGGGGTAAACTGCGCCAACTTCGAGGGAGTGATTCTACACGATTTTAAAAGTAAAAAATGTAAGTGACATTTATCGAAATTCCAATGTTAATGTAGTTTTTAGGTTAAAAAGTTGATTTTTTTTTATGGGAAAACAAATATTCTTCTTTGGTAAAATACTTTTGTATGGGAAAACAAATATTCTTCTTTGGTAAAATACTTTTGTATGGGAAAACAAATATTCTTCTTTGGTAAAATACTTGTGAATGGGAAAATAAACATTTGAAAATTGAAACAAGTTATTTACCTTTTTTACTTCTACCATCATGTAGAATCACCTTCCGAAGTTAGCGCACTTTAGCCCCTGGACACCCTGTATAGATGTCACCTATGACAGGATAAAAAATGTTTTTTTTTTAACAGCGCCATCTGTTGGACGTAAAAGCAACACGCGCTATTGTTTCTCTATCTGCAGACAGACTGAGCCACTGAAAGACGTGGCGGGGTACAGCTAGTAATTATATAAATATGTAAATATCCCATTACAGGGATCTTCCTGCCAAAAAACGTATCTTCCCAAGCTAATACATTTGTCAAGCTGACGGTAGGTCTACAGTAATTAATTAATTAATAGGTAAGTGATAATTAGTACCCTGTTAAAAGATTCTTATAATCTTATCTTCACATCCGTAAGGCGATTCCATACGTAGTAATGCAAAATTATGTGTTTTTGGTTTGAAAATTTGGTCGCCTAGAAATGTTTCAGATGCTTTAATTAAATACTGCGAGTAGAATACATCTTGGCCTTTGAAATAGTCGAGTATTTTTTAGATACCTCTTTTTATAAGCCCAGAAAAAAATAATGTATAAGGCCTATGAAAACTGCTTTAATGTTCAAAATCTCCTACTTACAAACCCATTTTCGGTAATGATTTTATTGTATAATGTG
The DNA here is from genome assembly GCF_061612785.1 of Hesperophylax consimilis. NCBI lineage: Eukaryota > Metazoa > Arthropoda > Insecta > Trichoptera > Limnephilidae > Hesperophylax > Hesperophylax consimilis. Next base: position 21,438,131 of record NC_142850.1, read on the forward strand.
GAAAATGAAGTTATTTATAAAAATATGAAAAAAAATATTTATGTCTGAACATCCACAAAATAAAATAAAAGGCACTTTTTGGCCATGTTTTTTTCTTGCAGAAATCAAAACAGGCGGAAGGTTTTAAGCGGGAATTTAAACCTTATCGCCATCTACGTAAGGGTTGTTATTGATAACGGCTCAATTTAAAATATTACACGACGTAGTGCATCGCCTTAAATGTATTTTTCTAAAGGCTGATAACATAAAAAGGATGATAAAACAACAAATAGTTTTTCTAATGGTAATACCGGTTAATAGAAAATCGGTTAATGCCACAGACATATGAATGTCTATGTCTATGGTTAATGCACTATCTACTACGATTACTGGTATCTACCTGTATACATACTATATACATTTTTGCATGAACTCCGCTGTGCACCATCCATCGTTACCCAGCTGACTCAAAACCACCTCAACCCAGGCCAGCACACTGAACCAAATCGGCCTCTTATTTCTACAAGATCCTTCCATACATTTATATTTTATTTATTAAAAATATTTAAAAATGTTTTGGCTGAGCGAAGTCACATAAACTCGATCATTTGGCATTTCATCTATCTGTAAATTCGTTTGTTACGTTCCGGTTCCGGATCAAGATGGTGGCCGTTTTAACCTGTCATGCGCTGCAGTAGCCGATCACAATAAAATAATCATTTCTCTGATTATAAGAGTAGCTATTCTAGTGAAAATGCCAACTTGGATTATGTAATATTTTCATTAAAAAAACATAATAAACACATCGATAAGACGGTACATCATTTTCCAAATATAAAGAAATAAGAAAATTTAGCTTCAGCAGACAACGCGTTTATAGTTCAGTAGAGATTTTTTCAAATGTGAAATCTTTGCGTTTATTAATTAAGTAAGTAGGTATTTAAGTACCTACTTGTAAATCTTATGATTTCGTGGGAAATGTTGGTTTCGTAACACTTTCTGCTTTTCACAGAACCACTAGTGAAGTAGTTATTTTTTTAATTTTTTTTTATATTATAGTAACAAACAGTACATCATTTACAGAGATGAAACAATATGCAGGAATAAGATATTTCATGTTGGGTACCAATGATATGTTTCCTTGTAATGTCTGCTAAGTGGTAGGTTTACTCCTTAATTATCAGGTGACTTGTGAAGTTTATAGGTGTGTGTGTGTGTGACATGTGTAATGTATGTGTGAGTGTTTGTTTGTGTGTGTCATTGAATAGTTTAAATTATTGACATGATGCTACGTTTGAATTTGGGCAGTGAATCCAAAAAATGTCAATGTAAATGCTAAGACAAATATTATTTAGAGTATGAAAAGCTCGGTTGATTGGCGAATTAGATGCTGCATTTGTTTTATAATTAATCGTGTGGATTAGCACTTTATACGTGGTAGGATGACTTATGACAGAAATACATTGCAGGATCTTATAGAAATAGATTTGTTTCTGTGTCCTGGCCTGGGTTGAGGTCATCTTTGGCTGACTGCTGACTGGTGTCCCATCAGCCTTGGGTTCGGAGCCGTGGTCGGCCAGTTGTTATTATGAAACCAAATCACACGCATGTTTCTATTGAAATGTTCAACAACGGGTACGACGAAGCAGTACTGAACTGATCTGTCGCTTGGCTGATCCAATGGGCCCGGAAAATTCAACAGCTGTAATATTCCATAACGGCTATATTCAATATGAAAGTCTTCTTGCCTTGATAATAATGTTTTATTTTTTTAAAGAATTATTACAGATTTATAACAAGGTATACAATATAGGAGAATGGAAAACGATTAGGTTGCAAACCCAAGAAAAAGTGTAGTAGTTTAGCCATTTATTTGAAAAAAAAAACAATGTTAAAGACAATGTTTAGACAATGTCAACTCACCTCAAGACCTTGATTTTTTTGGTATAAGTCAGAATGTTTTTTGTCGCTCACTATTCAATTGGGGATATTTTGTATCACTTTAGTTTTAGCAAGGCCTTGACTTGACACTTCTATTTTCTTCTGTTTTCTTTGTTTGTCTCTGCTTTTATGTACCATCCTTTACTCTTGCATTTTACATTGTACCAAATCTCGTGTCGCTTTGTAATATATTGGACGTAAGTCCGTTAATTAATTAATAAATAAATAAATAAAACTAAACATAATGACCATAAGCATGAAATAGTAGTACTTAATTACATAATGTTGAAAAATGCATACAAGTGTGTGTATAATATGTAGGTACATTCTCATACATGCACAAGAATATATGTGTATAGTTACAAATATTTATGTACTTAAAAGTGTACATACACGCAAAAATGTATACACATTACACAGATGCATATTCCCCCTTACTAATAAACGTGCTCTTAATTTTACACAAGTGTGATGTTTTTTTTTTAAAGTAAGACAAACATTGCCGGGTTACAAATAACCTGACAATATTTGAAAATCTTCTACTAACACCACAGTAAGCGGAAAATGTTTCTTGTGTTGTGATGGAGGACTTGGAGCCAGCCTACGAATTGAACACACTACGCCTGGGGGGTCCCAAACGCGGTGTCAACTCAGCCAACGGTCTATTTTAAACAACCATTTACCATACAATAATATTTTTATATCAGTAAGAATATTTTTGTATCAGTTGAGTAAAATTTAAAACACATTTAATAGTAAGACCCATTGTTTTACTGTACATTGTCTAAACTTTCGCCCGTAATTCATTTCTAATTTTTCATTGGTGGGAGTAGCTACGCGTTAAGAATAACCTCTAAATTTTAATTAATTTTCTTTAGTTAACATTTTTTAACAAATATATATATTACCAATCCGCCCCTGGAGTGAAATGATATTGTTCAGCAAATAATAGCATTGTATTGTGTTGGTAAATAAACAGGTATACCATAGGCCCGTTTTACATGAAGCCAGCAACAAAACTTTGAGCGTGTTTCACTTCTATGAATACTTACTCTTCTTCTTGAAAGTTTCGTTTATAATCGAAAGCAATAGCAAAATTTTAAACATTTTTTGCCCAATATCATTATATGTCGTATATTTGCGGAATTCAAGAGATAATAATAATTCTTTTAACAAGAAACAAGCAGCAAAATAATAACATGTTATTTAATTTGTGAGAATATTTTTGTGGTTAGGAAGTATCTCTCCTATTGCAGACATAACGTGATTTATTTTTGGTGGCCATTGTTTTTCATGTGTGGTTGATGTTTATTCGTGTTAGTTTTGTGTCAATTAATCAATGTGTCCATGTTCTAAGCCTGTGGCAGTGGCGCGGCATAGTATAGTAAGAATTTTGTGCATTGAAAAATTAAAGAAAAAATAGTTTTTATTAAATTTTAAGCAAACACAATAATATCCGAACTGTGTTCGATGATATTCCAGAAAATTGTAGATTCTTACAGAGTTTTGTCCTAGAATTTTCAAGAGGATTCCACCGGTTTTATTTTATAGATAGATGATGTCTCTCAAAATCAATATAAAGACATTTTCAAGCACAAAAATAGTAAATTTTAAGAACATTTTTTTTCTGAAGTTGTCTGAAAACTACTTTTATTCAGAAAAATGATTGACACACTTGGGTAAAATAAACTTGTTACAGTTTGCCTCGTTAGCTTTTGTAAAATAACATATTTTATGATGATGTTGGTACCGTATTTATGTAAAACGAATTAAAAAAATGCATTCTAATATATTGGTTAAGTTTTATTTTCTTTCATAATTTTTCTTTCCATATACGCCCCTGCTTTACAAGGTATTCGACACACACTGTGTTTACGTTAAAAAAACTAGACTTTGATGTTATAAATACAGGTTAACATTTAGTATTCAAACATCATAAATGAGTGCTTTCTTTGACATAGTTTAATTCGTAACTTTCTTTCATACATTTGGAATTCATATATGCATTGAGATTTAGGCTTTCGCAGAAGTAATCCTATCACAGTTGTTGTTGGGAGACGATTTGTAGATGTTTATATCTCTGTTCCTTTTCACCTATTTAAAATTCAAGTAGTTGTAGATTGCTAATAGTATGGTGGATGCATGAATAATGAGTTAATGATGAATGTAAGTAAGTCTAAAGTAATGGTGTTTGAAGAAGAGAGTACGAAAATAGTGTGCAATATAATTGTAATGAGGAATACTTGGATCAGGTGGATGAGTTCGTGTTTTTGGAGAGTATGTTGTACGAGAGATGGGAAGGCTGATAGAGATATTGAAAGTAGGGTTATTATGTTCAGTCCTTAGTATTACGTTGTGGAATCCGAAAGCTTATCAATTCTAGCAATACCGGACTATCAACTTCTTTGTGTTGTGGCCTACGCACAATGAAATAATGGAGGACTAAAGAAAGGATGAAAGTAGATTGAATGCGGTTGAAATGAGATCCCCGAGGCGTATGTGTGGTAAAACCATGTTTGATCGTGTGAGGAATGTGGAGATCCGCAAAGAGTGCAAGGCTGATGTAAGCGTAATGAGTAAGATTAAGAAAGGGACGATTGGATGGTTTGGACATGTAGAGCGAATGAGCGAAGATAGGAGTGTAAGGAGGATATATGATGCAAATGCGAATGGTGGCAGAAGTCGGGGACGCCCGATGAAGACATGGCACGATCAAGTGAATCAGATACTCGAGTCGGGCCATGTCAAGAGTCAGAATAATAGAAGAGTATGTATGATACGATGTATGAATGTGAATGAACAAGAAGTGTGTGCCAAGACCGAGTTGTTTGGCGGTCCGTTCTCTCTGCCTACCCCTTCGGGGAAACGGCGTGATAGTTAGTTAGTTAGTAGTTGACTCCCCAGATTGTTTTTTCTGTGGTCGAGAAGTATTAACTTTAAATCGTGTGTATAATTTGATTGTCCCTCTCTTAACAAATATCCTCCTTTCTATCAAGCTTTATTTATAATTGTCACCAATTCATCTCTTCTAAATCTCAACTCGATTCTAATTTTCATGTAATTATGAATTTTGCTCACTTAAATAATATTTGCATATACAAAATCACCCTCCCTTCCTCCATACTACAGCCAGAAACATATGCGTCAAAGATATTTAAGTTGTTTGAAGTTGAAGGTTAGGTCTATCACGAATCACAGATATAAACGTTTGGAAGAGAACATTAATCCGTTAATGAGTTGAGAAAAAACTGTTTGTTTCCTTATATGATTATTTGTGACGCTTTTTTATTCTTTACAACGCCAACAATAAACAATACAATACAGACTGTGATGATTAGGTTACATTCTTAACTCTGACCCTTTCAAACCAGCAGCGTTAATAATATTATGATAGTGCAAAAGACATGAATGTTTTCAGGAGATGATTGTGTGGATCCCTTGAGATGATTTTTCATGAAAACGGCGCTATATAAATTTTCCAATTATTAATTGAAAAAATTTATTACACATCGCAGTTTTTGGCAGAGAGGATAATAGAAGGCCTCACAACTCTGTCAAACACTCCTTCATTCACAATCATGTATAGTCTGATGCATACTCTTCTGTTGATCAGAGTTTTGACATGCGACATAAAGTACCTATTTGAATCGCTTGGTCGTACCATGTCTTCCTCGGGTGCCCCCAACTTCTTACACCATCCATTTTCGCGTCGCTGGTTAATTCTGGTGAATTGTTTGTTATACATTTTAATAATTAAGATAATGAGCATCACATGTTGATATGATTACTTAATCGATTGCGTTTTGAGAACAATATTTTCTGTTGAATTATTTTCATCACTTATAAATACTGATTTTACATGGCATTTACGTGCGTTTTCGATTTTATTCCATTGTTATGTATTCTACATCCACAAAACGCCATACAATTTTAAAGTTTTTTCTATATATATAAAAAAGATATGTCCATTACTATTTTTTTTAGACAATAACTACTAAGTATTGCTATGTTCATCATCCACAATGTTCCAGACGAACGACTCAATGCCGTTGGTTAAAAAGGATGTGGAACAAACCAATATGAAAGAAAACAGGGAATTGCGAATATTTGGCGAATTATTATTGTTTTATTTTACATGCGGATGTGGAACAAAACAACACAATACATTGATTTTTTGTGGATTTGGAACAAAAATACACACTCAAATAAGTCTTTTTTTAACTGGATATACAGTTAAGCAATACTAAACATTAGTTTTATATGAAAAAGTCCATTTCATTAAAAATTATCTGTAGAACAAATCAATATTCAGCTAGTGATTTTAACAACCAAACAACTACAGCCAGGAACGGCACCACGATCTTATATGTATCCCACATTGTAGAACGAACGTACTGGCTCGGCATAGTATGTCACGAGGTATGGCGCTATTAAATAATATGTCTAAGACTGTCGAAATTTTTAACAGTAGCCTTGAAGGATTCAAGGGGTATGTAAAATGCCTTTCATTACCCATTATAAAAACGTATTTTAAGTTTCTTCTTTTTTGTTTAAATATAAAGTTTATGTTACATGTGCATTGTAAATGGACAAATGTCTATTATGCACAAAAAAACATGGTTTTGATCAGTTAGAAGCTTAGTTGACAAATGCGTCGGTTTTCCATCCAGGCGTCGTGGGTTCAATTCCTTCCTCTACTATAGCTAATAATTATGGCTTTCATAATTAAGGCTTATAATTATGAAATTATGTAGTAGTAAAAATTGTAAGATTATTCGCAGTTCGGGAATGTTTGTCTTTTCTTTATCAATTTTTTAATGATTGTTAATATTCTTTAAATAAATAATTCATGATATTATTTATGCTTTGAATATCTTTCGTTTGCGTTTCAATGGGTTTTAAAGTTTAAAATTTAAACCACAAATCGATCGTTAAGCGAGCACATTGTATCATTTTGCTGAACAAGTCCGTTCCATACGTCTTTGTTCACGTTCTGTACTTCTTTGTTCGCATTCAAATTAGCCATTAGAGATGTCCGCGTTTAGCAGTTCGATGCCCTCGTTCAAAAAAAAAAGCTCAATTGACATTATAAAATGATCATTTAGGCGGATTTGCGTTTTATATACACGGTGTCGGGAAACAAGTGGTACAGGTGGGAAACTGGCAAATCAATGTTTCAAGTAAAGAACCCAAAAAAAAACTTTTTTATCGTTCTAAACATTTTATCTTACTCTTTCTAATTTTTTTACGCATAATTTATTATACGATCTATGTAGGTTAAAAGATTTATTTATTATTATTTATTTTGGCTTTCACCCATTAGGGGTGATCTTTGCCATACACAATTAACATTTTTCTTATTAACAAATACAACAAATTACAGAATATAATTGATTACACATCATAAACATAACATAACGTAACATAAATAAACCAAATTTAACATTAACATAACATAAACATAACATAACATACTTAACATAAACGGTACAGAGCTGGTAACAGTAGGTCATCACAAAATTATAAAATAGGAACCTGTGTACAATATAAGTGGGGGCTTTTCGTTATTTAGCAAAGATTTTTCTAAAACTAGTTGCGTTTTTTTTTAAACAGAACTATGAAATAGGCAATCTTATAAACAAACACAGCATATGGGAGTAAACAAATGTGATTATAAAACATAAAGATAAACATAACACAAACATACCATGAACATAACATAAACATATCAAAACATAAAATACACATAACATACACATAACATGAACATAACATATCATAAACATAAACCTACCATAAACATAACATAAGATAAACATAACATAGGTAAAAAATAAATATAACTTAACTAAAAGATAATAACAAACTTATATTAACCGCGTAGCGACATTTTTTCAAATTTAACTGTAATGTGATGTAGATTCACAAGTTTCCCACTTGTAGCACAAGTTTAAGAGACACCATGTATAAAGCTATCTTAATTTCATTTTCACTAATTCATTACATCATCAGTTTTTTTTTGCACCATGTGTTTTTATAAATTGTTGGTAGATTTAATTAAGTCCACTTCGCTAGTTTTTTTTTGTTTTTCAATAATACCAACAACTTACCTGTTAAATAACTTAACTTACATTTATTTATTTTATTTTATATTATAGAAACAAACAGTACATGATTTACAGAGATGAAGCAATATACGGGAATAAGATACTTCATGTTGGGTACCTATGATATGTTTCCTTATAATGTCTGCTAAGTGGTAAGTTTATACCTTAATTACCAGGTGACTTGTTTAGTTTATAGGTGTGTGTGTGTGACGTGTGTAATGTAAGGGTGAGTGTTTGTGTGTGTGTGTCTGTATGTATGCGCATTGAATAGTTTAAATTATTTTCATGATGCCACGTTTGAATTTGGGCAGTGAATCCGAAAAAATGTCAATGTTAGAGTTAAGACAAATATTATTTAGAGTATGAAGAGCTCGGTTGATTGGCGAATTAGATGCTTCATTTGTTTTATAATTTAGCGTGTGGAATAGCACTGTATGTCGTGTACGTCTCAAAGGTATGTTAGTTAATAAGGCCAGAAGTTCAGTACAGTCAATATCATTGTTTAAACTGTTGTGTATAAATATTGAGTCAGCTACTGCTCGTCTTCGCTGCAAAGTTTCAAATGTACACTCAAAGTTATAAAGTTAAGTTAGCATTTTTAAATGTGTAACAGGTCTGATGCTTCCCTGCTCAAAATAAATGCTCCTCCTCCTCCGTTGAATCATGAGCTATTGAACTGTGATATATTATAAACATAGGCATTACAAATTATTTAAAATCAAACCGGTCGGTGACTGAGTTGACATCGCGTTTTGGTCCCACTCAGGCGTGGTGTGTTCACTTCCTCGGCTGGCTAAGTCCTCCATCACAACACAAGCAACATTTTCCGCTTACTGGTAGTAGAAGATTTTTTTTAATATTGTCAGGTTATCCGTTACCCAGGAATGTTTGAGTTTCTTTTAAAAAAGAATTAAAAAACCATTTGTTATAAATATTTACTTTAAATTTATATTTACTATAAAAATAGTAGCATTATTTAAGTTAATAAAGTGAAAGGTTGAGGAGTACTTTGCTACTCAGATGAAACACAAAAAATTGCCAAAGCCATTTCAAGCAAATTTTCGATTCTGAATCCTCCAGGGCGATATTAAGAATATCTTTCACTCTGGAACGAGGTGTAATAAATAATTAATAATATATTTATATATACTCCATGACTTGCACTTCCGAGTGATGAATTACCTATCAAACCATTTCTCTCGTATGTTTTCACTAGATTTATGGTACCTTGTACCAACGTGTATTGTGCTATGTTATTTAATTACTTTATTGACCTAGATTGAAAATAAAACTAATCGAATCAAGAAAGGTGTTAAATAAATCAATTGAATTAGCCCTCAAGCGAAACAAGCCTCATTCAATCGAGTTAAAATTTTACTCTTAATGCGAGGCATAAAGAATCCGTGTTTTTGGTTTCAAAATTTGAACGCTTCGAAATATTTTAGATGTTTTAATTATTGACACATCTCGGCTTTTGAAATAATCTAGCATCTTATCCTTCAAGCCCAGAAAAAAAAGATTCGGGCCTATAAATACTGCTTTAAAGTTCAAAATTACCTACTTACGAACCCATTTTCGGTTATGGTTTTATTGTATAATCTAGAAAATTATGGTAAAACATTTAAATATTTGTGCCTGAACGTCTCTAAATGAAATAAAAGACACTTTTTGGTGATGTTTTTTGTTGCAAAATCACAACAGTCGGCTGGTGTTAAGCGGAAATTTAAACCTTATCGCCGTCAACATAAGGAGTTTTATTGTTAACTGCCCGACTCCACGATGTTACACGACGTGGTGCATCGCCTTAAGGACCAAATACTCTATACAGGGTGTCCCATTAGCTATGGATCAAACAAAGTGGGGTATAGAGGAGAGTAATCGTAAATACCCGACCCGTTATCCATTGGGATATTTCGTTGAGTAAAAACAATACTCGGCCCGCGGCCCGGCGTAATGGAGGAACCTACGGTCGACTTTGCTTCAGTAAGCCTAGAAAATCGATCTTTCCGTGGGGTTTATTTAAATTATTTCTGATGAACGTATTACTAAATTCTCAAATGTTTCTAGAGGGATACCTCGGGAAGTTACTAATACAACGTCTAAAAAATAAAATCTGGTGCTTACGGCTAGTTTTATAGTTGAAAAACGTTTTATAAAATTTTCAAACAGTTTTGAATAAAATATTTTAATGGTAAGGTCCTTATAATATTGATCTTAAATACGAATAACTTACATCCGCGGGGATCCCTCTAGAAAATTTTGAGATTTTACTTATACGTTTATCAGAAATAATTAAAATATGAGCGTCGAGCACACCGCCGTTATTGGAGTCTTATGTCGCCATATTATAGTTTATAGTATGATGTAGTAATGTTTTAAAGTTCAAAGGATGTTCAAAGGCTTATTTTCGTCGTTTGACAACAGGTACTTTTAAGCGATCAATGTTTGTTTGTTTGTATCTGATGCTGCATATTCATTTGGGAACTGAAGCGCGATCCGAACCACGAATTATGCGAAAGGAACGAAGCAACAAGCAAAATCCGAATATTTCCGAATTTCGTCATTGTATATTATCAAGGTAAATGCAGGTGCATGGAATTTGGAATTTTATAAAAGTTTATCAGGAAACTACGTGCAATCCTGTATTTGACCGGATTACCGATAATTTGAAGAAATTTTTAATAAATTAGCAATACTCATTTTTCTCCGTTCAATAAAATGGAAAGATATTTGCAATCAAAATGACCAAATGTGTGGTGGTTCAATTCTTAACCCCTATCACAGCGGTGCTGCCAAGGTCTGTTATCTATGTGAGGATATTGTTTCACCCCTTTATTAGCAGCAGACACATACCGGACGTATGACGAATCTCGTGCTGACACTGTTTGTGGACGCGGTGGACTCTCTCGCTGCAGCAGCTGGTCCAGTTTCTTCACCACCTAGTATTCTTGCTGCAGAGTCTCCATCTTCTATCTTCGTGTCACTTGTTCCTGTACTTCATTTTTCTTAACTTAACTTCACTCTATTTTTGTAATACTTGCATCAACTGTAAAGCGCCCCTGAGGTGATATCTCACAAAAGCGGTGCTATACACATTGTCCAATAAATAAATAAATTTTAGATTGCATTATGGGTATTAAATACAACATTTTATATGGCGTTGACATGATTAAGAATTGCACCACAACATATTTGGTTGTTTTGATTGCAAATAACCTCTCATATCACACTACTTAGTTTGATTCATAGCTAACGAGACAAACTGTAAATGTATTGATAATAGATAAAAAGAAGATGAGCCATTCAATTAATTAAACCGCGCGCACAATCATCTTTCACCCATACTTCTGCTTATCGCATCTAAGCACAGCAGCGCCTTGCTTTTGTTTATACCTACACATCAAATGCATAACTTTCATTAGCTTCTCTGCTATGATAGTCCGTGAAATTTGGTCGTAACTCGGCAACCGTCGGCACGCTTCCATGGCACATCTCCCTTTTTCTATTTCCTATGGAGATAACTGTAAATATTTTGTTGTGTACTAACCTACAGAAAACTATAATCCATTAACAATGGTTTCACCTACTTTGTGAAAACTAGTTTCATGCCTAAATCACCATAATACGTATTATTGATTTGTTTTTTGTTTTGTTTTTCAGTAAAAACAGTGCTATGGCCATTCCGTGGAGGAATTTGAGCATCGATTTGGATTCGGAGTACTTCGTTAATTTGGTGACTTTGATACCGTTGTTGAACTAGAACGAGAACAAGTGAAAGACAAAATGAAAGAAGAAGAGGAAGTGTGGTGTTAGTGATTTTGCCACTTCACCACGAGAGAGATGGACCGCAGCTGCATCATGTTCAACTGTCTATGGCAGCTGTGGGACTGGTGAGTCATTTTCACAATTAATAGTACTAGAATATTCATTTTATTTTATTGACTTCTTATGCGATAATGAACATAAAATACGCATGTATAATATTCATGAAGCATGAACTTTTGTTCGAAAAGAGTGCAGTTTTGTTACATGCATCTTGCATATTCGAATTGAACTGAAACTCATTTCTGTGAAGCAACTGCTCACAGTGACATAATAACAGAACTTGAATAGGATTTTCACAAAACTTGGAAATTAACTTTGAAATTGGATGAATTATTTAAATTCTGTGAAACAGCCAAACAGCCCGTCCTAAGTGTAGTAATTTTTTGTAGTGGGTATATGTCGCAGGAGTGATTGGCGAGTTATTTGCTGCATTAGTGTTGTTAGCTTCTAAAGAAACGTAGTGTGCCTGGTACGCCACGATGGAACATTTAAACCAATGATGGATAGCAATTCGAATATATAGATACAGGCAACAAAACTGCACTCCTTTCGCAGAAAACTTCATGCTTCATCAATATTATACGTACTTATTTTATATTCATTGCCGCGTATTACGCTTTATATCCTCGGAAACTTCACCAGAGCTAGGCAAAACAGGATTTTTATTATTCCAAGTGGCAGCACCAGTCTATTAATGATCATAATGCGTTTGGGGAGAATGACTACACTATTAGTATGATTGACTCACTTACTTTTTTGTAACTCATCCCTTTCAATATCCCTTCCCTTAGACTCGGAAATAATGATTTGCTTTTCCTCAATCAACACTTCACAAATTATAGATACCATTCGCCAATCTCCAGAACGGCCAGACTTGTCAACTCAAATCAGGACCATGATTTTTTTGGGGTAATCCTAAATGATTTTTGTCAGTCAGATATTTTGTATTGATATGGCATAAGTCGTGAACTCAATCAAAACCTTTTTCCTGTCTTGACTTGACATTATCTTTATTGTTTTATGGCATAGCATATTTTATTATAACATATCTCCTTGTATTAACTTCGCGTAATATATAAAATGTTAATTGGACTTGGTCCGTTAGTAAATAAATAAATTAATTAATTAAACCTTTCTTCTGAGGTAAGACATTTTTAATTACTGCAGTGACTTCAAGATTGCAATTAAGAGGATTATAATACAGTGAGGTCCACATTATCAAAAAATGTTTGAAAACACATTATATAATTCTATCAAAAAAATAAAATTGTGAAATATAATTGGATTCACTATTTTTCTCAATAAATAAATGACAGTTAAAACTTACAAAATATTCTGTCACGTAGAATGTCCTGGTACGTACCTGACTTTGTAATCAATCAAATACGATGACGATATTAATGACTGATGACTGTTTCTCGATGGAATGCAGTTTATGAAAGTAAACGTTTATGAGAGTAATTATTTGATTTCCTGGAAAGTGCCACATCCGAGCATTTTCTGAACGATCCATAGCAAAATGATGATTATTAGGCAAATGGTGATTAATGAGATTTATTAGTATATTAAATATCGATAGATTTATTTCTTTCGTAATTCATCTCAATGCTCCTATTTCTAAAATTGTTGTACCTTAGAAATTGATTGAACATTAGAAACACACGGTACACGCAACACTATGTTTCAAAGGGTTCCATGATAACTCAACACAGTGACAATTCAACACACCTTTAAAAAGTGATATAAAGTCATTAGAAACGATGAAAAAAAAAATTAAACCTAACCTAACCTACTTAACACAGTTAATAAAGTTTTTGTTTCATCACTTTGTATGACTTTTTAAAGATGTGATGAATTATCATTATGATGATTTATCCGGTCACCGTACCTCGTAATGGATATGACAATTTGAAAAAAGTGTATTTCATGAGATTTCGTGTTATTTTGTTGTTTTTTTAAACCTGCGAAGAGGTTTTTTAATGTCCTGGAGATCTAGCATAGATGAATGATAAAGCCGTGAGTCAATACGATATAGACGAAATCCGTCATCTATGGTCACATTTGCGAGCACGGTCAGAATAGCAGATGCAGCGGATCTTTTTAACTGCACAGAAGCTAGGTACAAGAAGGATTTACTTTCATATCTTCTAAATCATTACTAATATAATGTAAATCTACTCATACTTGATGATGATATTTTGTATGTACTTGTATCTCCCTCTAGTATTAATTTTATACTTTCTGTCGTCATTTTATGATAAATTTCACAGTTAATTGTTATTATGGTGTGTGGCATATTTATACCGTTGATATTCAATAAATAAATAAATATGATTCCGACGATGTCGGATAAGCTGTCAATATGCACAATTTTTTGGATAATATCCTTCGTTATGCAAAATAACCAGCTTATTAATGAATGTTGGTGAACTAACTAAGCTCTTAGAACTGAAAGACATCCTATAAACGATCGACAGACTTAACTAATTAATCTAAGACGCGATCAATTGATTCCGTTTCAGTATTGAGATTCAAAGGTTGTTAATTATGAGTTATGACTTATGACTTATGACTAATGACCACATGAACTTATTAACTCCTCTTTTAGGTAATTATTCGGAATCGCTGGACAAGGATTATATGAAATATTTTTAAATAAAACCTTCTGATTTACCTTAATTACTATAAAAGGAATCTGACTGCATTTGGGATATTTTTAATTTTAACATTTAAATTTTTAATTAAGTAAATCGAAAATTCACTTTCGTTGTATGGGATGACAGCTGAAATGATTTCTGTTGATAAAATTTTCTTTTGTTGATATTCCTGATACGAGTGGCTATATTTTTTACCATGTGCAAATACTAGGTAGGTACTATTTTAGCCAAACTCGAAAAATAAAATAAAGATATTTAGGTATGTTTTATAAAATAGAAAAAATAAAAAAGGTGAGGTTATTATAGGTTAGGTTGGATTATTATAGGTTAGGTTGGTTTATTATTAGGATATAGGTTAGGTTAGGATAGATTGGATATTATAGGTTAGGTTGGATTATTATAGGTTAGGTTCGATTATTATAGGTTAGGTAGGATTATTATTAGGATATAGGTTAGGTTGGATTATTATAGGTTAGGTTAGGTTAGGTTGGATTATTGTAGGTTAGGTTCGATTATTATAGGTTAGGTTGGATTATTATAGGTTAGGTTGGATTATTATTAGGATATAGGTTAGGTTAGGTTAGGTTGGATTATTATTAGGATATAGGTTAGGTTGGATTATTATAGGTTAGGTTAGGTTAGGTTGGATTATTATAGGTTAGGTAGGATTATTATTAGGATATAGGTTAGGTTAGGTTAGGTTGGATAATTATAGGTTAGGTAGGATTATTATTAGGATATAGGTTAGGTTAGGTTAGGTTGGATTAGGTTGGATTATTGTAGGTTAGGTTCGATTATTATAGGTTAGGTTCGATTATTATTAGGATATAGGTTAGGTTAGGTAAGGTTGGATTATTATAGCTTAGGTTAGGTTGGATTATTATCGGTTAAGT
Organism: Hesperophylax consimilis; assembly: GCF_061612785.1. Lineage (NCBI taxonomy): Eukaryota > Metazoa > Arthropoda > Insecta > Trichoptera > Limnephilidae > Hesperophylax > Hesperophylax consimilis. The sequence goes on from NC_142850.1 coordinate 21,453,533, forward strand.
TAGGTGTGTTGGGTAAGGTTAGGATATAGGTTAGGTTAGGATTTAGGTTAGGTTAGTTTAGGTTTGATTATTATAGGTTAGGTTACTATAGTTTAGGTTAAATAAAACAATAATTATAATAATACCTAAATATAAATAATTTAAGTTTTTTAAGTAACATAAAAATATTTTATTTTTCGAGTTTGGCCAAAACAGTACCTAACTAGAATTTGCATTCTGAAGTGATTCAAATTCTAGCTACTCGTATGTATTCTAGCTACTACTACCAGAGAAAATGTCATCAACAGAAATCATTCCAGCTGTCATCCCATACAACGAAAGTGAATTTTCAATTTACGTAAATAAAAATTAAAATGCTAAAATTAAAAATATCCCAAATGCAGTCAGATTCCTTTTATAGTAATTAAGGTAAATCAGAAGGTTTTATTTAAAAATATTTCATATAATCCTTGTCCAGCGATTCCGAATATTTACCCTCTTTTAGTGTCAAAAAGTATATGCGGACCACCAATGTACATTAAATTTAATATTTCAATTCGACATTGTCCATTTACTAGTATTTTTTAACTTTCCGTCTGACGTTTAGTTTTGTCAATTCATAGCGCCAGTGTTGCCAGCGTGAATCGAATTCTGATTTAATGCGTTATCAACATCGGTCTGGGTAGCAACAGTGCGACCGTGCTCGGGAAATCGGTATAAAATCATGGGTAGTTACGCTTATCAATCCTATATTGCAAAGTTAAAGTTGAAGCTCATGTATTCGTGTTTTTATTTCACGAAAATTGAGCATATTAAGCGGTTGATTCTACAGGGTTTTCCAATAAGAAGTGTTATTTTGAATAGCCCGCTATTTCGGTAGATGTTACTTTGAAGCTGTCATTTTTTGACATTTGACAAGTAGAAACTACGCCATTAATAAAAATGGAACGATACACGCTTCAACAACGCATTGAAATTATTAAAATTCACTTGAGTAAATCAAATGCAAATCATCTTGAGTGATAAGGCCCATTTCCACCCAGGTGGCTTCGTCAACAAGCACAATTGTCGCATCTGGGGCTCGGAAAACCCAAGAGTTATTGTTGAAAAGCCTCTCTATCCTCAACGTGTGACTGGTTTGGTGCGGTTTATGGTCCGACGGAGTCATTGACCTTACTTTTTCGAAAATGAGACTGGAGCAACAGTTACGGTGAATGGATAGCGCTATCGAGAGATGATTAATGATTTTTTATGGCTGGAATTAGATAGTATTGATCTGGACAACGTTTACTTTCAACAAGACGGCGCTGCGTGCCACGCAAGCAACGAAACCATTGATCTTTTACGATTGAATATCAAAATAACACCTCTTATTGGAAAATCCTGTATTATCGGTGATCAACACTAAACCGCCGCCTACTACATTTATATAAACGCATTCATACCAGTTTCATAATTATTTCAATTGAATTCCAGTTCATAACAAAGTGTTTAATGAGGGGCGGGAATCAAACTGTAATTATTCATGGGATTCAATTAATTCTAATTTCAAACGCAATTGATTCGTGCCGGTCAAAGAGCCCACCCAGTAACTTCAAATTAAGAAATATATATTTTTTATTAAGTAATCGCTTAGTAAAAAAAAATCCCAATATTTAGCTATATTTATTTGTGTTCACTGTGGTAACTATAGATAATAGAAACAAAGGTAAATGTGGCATGGAAGCGTGCTAAAGAGCCTAAATAACAGAAGAGTATTATAAATGCGATGATTTTTTAATGTCTTAGAAACAAGATGTGTGCCACGCGTCATAACATACTCGTAGATGCAGCATCCCATCCGCAATAATTATAAAAAATGGCGAAAGCAGATGTTCCATTTAAAATAATGTGATTTCTTTTTTGTAACAAGAAAAGGAAAATTATATAATTTTTAAATGAAACCGTTCGAGATTGGAAAAATCATATTATAAGAAATACAAAAATTCAAGTCGGTATTATTGTTATTATTTATAACTAAAAAAACTGATAGATTCTGTGCAAATGAGAGATCGGTTGCCATCTCTAATGAATACACGCACTGTAGGCACGCTCGTCTGTTCTACAGTCATTTCGATGGTGCCTGCTCGAAGGAGTTGCTTCCCTGTGCACCGATGCAGGTACGCGATACTCGACAAACATGAGCGGAACACTAGTTGATGGCGTCTTTTTTTCCGAATCGTGGAACTAGCTTTCCACATCTGTTTTTCCTCCTTCATATTATAATCCCCTGTCTTTATACCGTACAGACATTGTTGATATTGTTAGGTGTAACATATATAAAAGATCATTCAATCTCGAAAACTGTCAATGAAAACATGTTGTTTCGGAGAAGCGGTACGAAAAACAGCCGTCGTGGTGTTTTTCCACCCCACGGATGTCCGGAGGTTTTTATAAGTGCCCGGTTACCAGTTATACTAGGGGTGAGAGTGATTCTGTGCTAGAGCCAACGATATATAGTAATAATAGATTAGTCCTCTTATATCTAATTTCAATCTAACAATAACACCACCTAAAATTAATTAAGGTGGAAACACATTATTAAAACCCGACGCGACCCGATGAAACGCGATGCGTGTTGAGTCGAATCAAATGTATTGTTTTCTTATGAACAGAATCACACTATGAACATCCGACATGGCGTCGCGTCGGATGTTCATAGTGTGATTCTAGTCATAAGAAAACAATACATTTGATTCGACTCAACACCCATCGCGTTTCATCGGGTCGCGTCGGATTTTAATAATGTGTTTCCACCTTTACGTATTACAACTACCCATCCAATTCGCTCGCTTTGAAAGACTAGAAATGCGTGGAACTTCCCTACAATATAAAATAGAGCAAAAATTTATCGCTAAAATCCCACATTGAAAATTGTTAATTTTATCGGCCAATAGCAAGCCTGAAAAGCATGGCTTCGCAAGATATTAATGTTAAAATTTGTAGTTGGGTTGTCCCAACTTGATGTAAAAGTTTCTAAAAAGTACTCGAAATTTTGTGACAAAAGTGTTGTCGTAATTTGTTGCGTGACATAGTTGTTTGCTAGAAAGAAATGTAAGATTTTCATCAACTTTTATCGATACACCAGCCGCCTCGAAGCTATCTATAAATCATTGTTTTAAATATTCATATAGCTGATTATATTGTTAATGATAAAGTCCGCGAGAGCCCATATCTAAAATATTGCTAACTGCCTCAAATTCCTGTTTGAAAAATGATCTTCACAGCTAGTAACGATACTGGCTACTAACCCGACATGCATCTCCTATCCCCATCCTATTTTCATCTTCCTCTTCACTTTACCTTCATGTTAGTTTAATTCAAAATAAAATTCCTATTTCTAACCAATATTAACATAAGATTTTACAATACCCTAAAATAAATTCGAAATCTTAACGACGTAAGTGAAGAAGCCATGCACAAAAATATGCGACGCGCAGCTCTGGTGTATTGGAAAGACCTACGGTCGAATTTGCCCTAGCATGCCTGGAAAATTGATATTTCCGTGGTGTTTATTTTAATTACTTCTCATGAACGTATTAATAAAATCTCAGAAGTTTCTAGAGAAATCCTTTGGGAAGTTAATAATTCATTGTTTAGAAAAATCTAGTGCTCACCGCTAATTTTATAGTTGATAAACGTTTCATAAAATTATCAAACCCTTTTATATAAAATATTTTAATGCGGCACAGAGTTTTGGCGGTCGGGCGGAAAGAGCCGACTAGTCACAAAGCTGGCCGAATTAAGCGTCATCCCATGCAAGAACGTCGTCCCGTTTTGCCACGAATGCTACGCAAGAGTGCCAAAAGATGTCTCACATCAAAAAGCTGTATTTTTCATACAAATGAATAATTCAACTTTGTGCATTGTCATACATTCTTCGACAAACAATTCACAAAACCACTCTCCAGAATAAAACAACAATATCAAATGTATTTGTTACCACTTGACGCCTACCCACCACGCTTTCCTAGTTACATGTTATTTATTGTTTTACAACCAACACCTCCAAATAGCATGTTACCTCAAAGCTCCCCAGCGGAAGCGTGAACCACCTTAAAAAACGTATATTATTATTTTAATTAACACATAACATAACAGACTGCTCCTCCGCAAATCTTTGGGTTCACTGCCCAATCACACTCGACAAAAAAAAACGAAAAAGTCCGTAGTCCTCGTAACAAAGAGAGGCGAATTAACGGTACCTTCACAGATAAAAAAAAAACTCGTCAGCAGATCTCACGAACAGAAAGCGCTGACTGAACTGATTGCCAATTCAAAGGAATATCAAGAAATGCTTTTTTCTTTTAATTCGGTGCCCATTATTTGTTTGTACAGGAAATGTAAATAAATGTTCTGCTCGAATTGTTGCAGTAGGAATCTAATTTGATTATAGATAGAAGCTTCGAAAAGATTTTATGAATTACCAATTATAGTAGTGTGTCGAAAAATAAATATTTCTAATCTTCTCTTATATAATAAATCAAAACCAAAAATTTCCTCTGAAATCATAAGATTTGGTAGGTACTCAAATACCCACCCACTTCATTATATATAAACCATGAATATTACGAAACATTTATCAAATTTTTGTCTGCCTGTAGGTAACATAATATTAATAATTCCGATTTGAAAGATCGTAGTAGTAACACAACGAACAAATTTACAGACAAATGAAATGTCAAAATGGTCGAGTTAAAACTACGCCGATTCAAAACTACGCTACGCTCAGTCTATTACAAAAGTTTTTTTTTGTAAATTTTTGGCAACAAACAAATTCTGGCGATACTACTTTTTTCAGAACGTTTTGTTCCTAATTTCTACATCAAAGAAACTGTTTTCAGCTCACGATGTCGTTTCTATTCCAAGATATTATAACCCTTTGAAGATTCCATTGAAAACAACAACGATGATTGAAAGAAAAGCTTTCACATTATAGTGGTTTGCACGCATTCAGAGTATATAAGTAGTTGGAATTGTGAAGTAAAAATCTTTTTAAAGAAATTAAAATTTATGAAAAGCCACCCGAAAGAATGGTAACTATCCAATTTTCCATACAAAATATATGGCAAGCCACCCGGAAGAATGGTATTTACCATATTTTCTGTACAAAATATATGGCAAGACACCCAGAAGATTGGTAATTACCCAATTTTCCATATGAAATATATGGCAAGCCATCCGGAAGAATGTTATTTATTTAATTTTCCATAAAAAATATATGGCAAGCCACCCGGCAGAGTGGCATTTACCCTATTGTCCGTACAAAATATATGGCAAGCCACCCAGAAGAATGCTAATTATCCAATTTTCCATATGAAATATATGGCAAGCCATCCGGAAGAATGGTATTTATTCAATTTTCCATACAAAATATATGGCAAGCCACCCAGAAGAATCACAACTATCCAATTTTCCATATAAAATATATGGCAAGCCACCCGGAAGAATGGTAATTATCCAACTTCCCATAAAAATATATGGCAAGCCACCCGGAAGAATGGTAATTTTCATTATAAAATGGTTTAATTATATTTTTAGAAAAAAACAAACCTTACGCATTGTAATGAAAACAATTGTGAAAAAGACAGCGCACGCCGTAAGTACTCGAATCTACATAGACTACATTCAAAGTCTAAGGCTAGCATTACACTTGTAAGTTTTTTCGTAAATTTACGACTTCTAGCCAATGGGCATCTTGCATTTTAAAAATCCAATGCGCCCATTGGCTAGAAGTCGTAAATTTACGAAAAAACTTACAAGTGTAATGCTAGCCTAATACGTATTGTACCCGTTTCTACATACAACCTCTCCCCCAACAGAGCATCCTCATATGCAGGCATATGATATTGATATTATTATGCGCTGAACTTATGTATGAGTAGATATACAAACTATTATTATTATTATGAAACCACGCGCACAAAAGTACCGCCATCACCGTTGAAGCATACTATTTCAAATCGAAGCTACGCGCAGCCCCGCCTTCGTTTCTACCTACACATGAAACGTATCATTGCTTCCGTGCTTTAACTTAATTTGTTTCTATTAAATATGGCTAAGAGGGAAACCTCAAAAGGAGGGAAAAGTCAGAAAGAGTATATGTATATACCATTTACTAAATACATAAATTACAATTACCTCTTGGATAAAATGTCTCTATGGAAACTTTCAGAAAGAAGAATAAGCACAGATTTAATACTGTTACAAAGAATACTACATTTTAAAATTGACTGTCCCGAATTACTTCAATGTATCAATATTCATGTTCCCAAAAAATCATGCCGACATTTCTTACCTTTTTACTTCAATAACACCAGGACACTAGCTTACCAAAATTCTCCGATTCCGAGACTTCACAATCTCGGAAACAAATATTCTGATCTGGGTGATATATTTCATTTGAAAACTAATCAGTATAAATGTTGTATATTCTATCACTTTTATTCTTCTAGACACAAATAGACCTATGTACCCTTATAACTTCTCCGCTTCTACTATTTTGTTTTGTTGAATCTTTTAAATTCAATTATATGCGTGAGGATTCATTTTTGCCATTATGTTTACATTCTTCTTTATTGTATTAATTTTTAAGTGTTTACTCTGATACAAAATGCTTGTATTTAAAAAAAAAAGAAAAGCCCACTAGGGCGTGTAATAAATAAATAAATATATGTATATCATAATCTTAATATGCAGGGTGTCTGTGGGTAAAGTGCACTAACTTCGGGAAGTGATTCAATGTGATAGTAAAAGTAAAAATTATTAATGATTTTTTTTTTAAATTCCAACTTTTAGGGGTACTTTTTAGGTACAAACGTAAAATTGGTCTACCGTGTGTGCCTGGCATTATTATTACGCTGTTGTTAAATCTACCGTCCCGCGTCCTAGTGCTGTCGTTCCGACAGTCTTTAATTGCCGCGCTTCGTGTAATAACTTTTATATTATTCGCAAAGGATCTGATAATTTAATGTATCTAGCAGTGTTTAACATTAAAAACTTGATTGTTTTAATCAAAACTTGTTAATGTAGTGTTGAGCATTTATTAAGACTTACTTGAAAGAACATCTTTATTCAGTGCGTGTTTTCTCCAAAGACTTACTTTTAACATTGTGTTTATTTGCGAGTTATTTTAATTACTGAAAAATGTCTGTCTTCACCCACGTAGAGTGGGCAGACATTCATTAGGTTAACGGGCTATATGATGTAAATACACATGAAAAGTGAAGATTTTGAAAATTAATTAAATTAGTCAAAAGTAAGGGATTAATAGTTAAATAATTTTATCGTTCAAAGTGTTGCTACATTTTGTTAATTTCGTATAGTTCTCTTTTGAATTTGGTTTAAAACATGCGAATTGTGGCATAATTGTACACTTCAAATACTTAATGGCCTAATGTTGTTGTTTACTTGCAGTTTCAATGGATACGGGCCTATCACAACGTTGCTATCTCGTTCTTGATGTCTTAAAAGTTTGTCCTCACACTAAGGATTCTTTGTAGGTATTTCTTTTTGTGTGGGAAAAAAATTTATCTCTTTTACTCCTACCATCATGTAGAATCACCTCCCGAAGTTAGTACACTTTACCCCCGGACCCCCTGTATAAAAATCACGTGTCACTGTATTCGTACACGCTAATCTCCGAAACCGCCCTACCGATTTCAATTAAATTTTGTGAATGTGTATGGTTGGTTCCAGGTTGAAATAAAGGATAGTTTTGAAAGTTTTAATTGAAGGATAGACCCGATAGGTGGCGCTGTTGTCAAGATTTTTTTTTTCAGAATTCTCATCCAAAAATTAGTACCACCACAATTTTTAACTTCTCTACACCCCTTCCCCTTAATATTTTTTAATGCGATTTTAATGATTTTTTATAGGAAAAAGGATCGTAATTCATTTTTAAGTTATGTAAGCTTTCAATAGATGGCGGTGTGAATAAATCTATTGACATCTGTATTACGCATAGAAAGAAAAGACCAAACATCGTTGAATTTTCAGTGCTGATTTAAAAGTTTCCCTGAAGATGCAAAGATGTTTGAGTGCGGTATTTTCTCTATTTGCGTAATACAGATGTCAATACATAGAAGGCGGTCTGCGGCAGGACAACATACGCATCGACAGTATATAGTTAAACCGCTAGATAGCAGTTTACTAACCTGTTTTATTAACAGTCCACCTAATTTTTTATTTTTTTTATTTTAGGATCTACACATAAAGTACAGAGAAAATTATAGAAAATCAAATCTAAGTCTTTTTTTGCATAAATATTTTTCAGCATGCATCTCCTACTGAAAATTTGTTCACAATTTTTTATTGATTTTTGTAACCTGTTGTGAATTTAGACACATTCTAAGGTTCTTTGACCGTTTTTATTTAGATAAATCGGAATAACAAGTCCATCGTTTGCAGTTAGTCTTGTATTATGAGCATGTTCCACTATTTATCTATACTGTCGTTCATTTAGAAATCATTAAATTAGTTCACCATATCTTTGTAGTGTTGGGTGGAGGGGTAGGTAGATACGGAAAACCCACATTGCTAACGCACTTGGGCTTATTACAAGATTTTTTGTTGTCCAGTTTCCATACGGGTCCTTTTTTCATATGGATTCGGGATGAAAAAGAGACGTCTTCTATTTTGATACTGATTTTCGTACAATTTAAGATGGCGGGCATTATTTGATATCATCTCTCATGGTTTTACGCAGGTACCAAACAAAATACATTTTGTGGAAATGTTGCAAATTTTTAAATACTGATAAAAAATAATATGTGTTTAGCCTTATTGATTCATTCATTCATTGTGAAAAATTTATAAGAAAAAACATTACATTTAATTACATCAGTTGAGACGCAGCATTGTGTTAAAAAATGAATTTATTAGAATCTTGAAGTCACTGAAGTTTGTCTGAAAAATGTCTACTTCAGAAGAAAGGTGGGAAATACATGATTATTGTGTTTATTTCTGATTATGAAGTGTAGGTACCTATTACGGTTCGGTATTGTGAACTTCGAGTGTTTTTTTGGTGATTTAGAACCTTCAGAACATATTATTTCTTCTCTAGTGCTAATCGTATTTGAATATATGCTTGATTTGAAGCAAAGATTTTTCGTATGAGTCCCCCTATAGTTTCCATACGGTGATCGGTATGAAAAATAGTATCGTGTAAAATGACCATTACTTATCCTACTCCTTCACTTACGCGTCCTTACATCATGTTACATCATCCAAACCCACGTCCATCGTTGGCGTAATTAAGCGTAATAAAATGTGAATCTAAATTTCAGGTACGTAATAAATAAAGGTATGCGCTATTACGATATCAGGATCACGAAAATGATTTCGGAGTATCGAATTATATATTTCGCAATACCTCCTCTCGAATCTTCTTGAGTGTGCGCGAGTCATCCTTCATCCCGGGAGTCTCGATCTCAGAACCAGTGGTGGGCAATCATTGTAAAGTTTAATTTAAAACATTATTAAATCTTCTAAATTATCTCAAGATTTCATTAATGTAATGTCTTTATATTATTAATTTAGATGATAATACATGGCGGAATTTGTCAATAAACTGTAATTAACACATAGTACTTTCTGGATAAACAGGTGATAATAAAGAGCTACTGGACAATCGGTAACACTGTTTTACTGTCGACTGTGGTTTGATAAAAATCTTCACGCCACGGAACGAAAACTTTATGTGAGTATTTAAAAATTAATATTTAAAAATTCGTAAAACTAACTAAAAATCTTATTTCAATTCCATTAATAATACGTTTCAAAAAACTACGAATACAGTTAAAAATGTGTGGAAGATTTAAAGTTTATTTTTCTGATTATGATTATAGTACTAGGAATATGTAATTTCAATATTTTCATTCATAATTATTGATTTCAAAAATGACCCAGAACCCCACGTTCTGAAATGGGTCCTACTGGCTACAACGTCATTATGACATGTAAACCGCACAATGCCTGGTAACACAGCTGTCACTAACGTACCGATGTGACGTCAACACCGCCGAATTCAAGTATAAAAAACACGTCGTTTTGGAGGCAAATCAAAAATAAGACATCGTTATAGAAAAATTATTCGTCAACATAAAATTTAAATAAAAAACACAGTCGTTATAATCCTTTCTTCTCGATTTCTCTTTTACACTGTTTTATAGAAAATGTGAGACGTGAGGCGTTAGACGATAAATGCTAGAAGTTAGAAATAAGTCATTGTATATTGCGTAGCGTTCCATCCTTACTGCTCTTAAAACGGTGTTATGGTTGGTTAGTGTTGTGTTCCCACAAACAGTTCTCCAACTCGTCGTGGAAGGAGATTTTAGAGAATAAGTTCTTTATATTAAATCAGGGATTTATTTAATACTTCGCGTATTACAAGAGTGACTTCGATGGTCCACCTAACTAGGAGCTGGCTAAATGAAAATGAGATCTGCAAACACCAAGTTTGTCTGGAAGCAGCCTAACTGGTCCTAGCGACTACTGACTACTAGGTGCCATCTTGCGGACTTCCAAGAAAGCTTGCACTGCCCTCTATGAGTGTATCTGTTAAGCTCTTAGCTAACTCACATACCAACAGTTAGTTAATCTTTTTGCTCTTCTTCTGGCACCCTCCTCTATCGGGGGCTGTCTAACATCAGGGCGATTTTCACCGTGCAGCTTTCGAGGTAACTACTTTTTAAAAGTATTGTAGGCTCGTGGTATTTATTATTATTTATTATTATTATTTAAGTACGGACACCACAGTTTACGTTCCCCTTCTTTAAACTTAAACATAAACCTACATACTCTATGTAAGAACCTACATATAATAGTTCTTCTCCTACCGCGGCACACAGCATCCAACCATCCAACGGCTGCCCTGGACCGGTTTTCAGATCTCTTATAATATCCACTCTTACCGAAGACCGCGGCATGAGGTCGGTTCTCTTCTCACCACTTCTTCTTACCTCCTCTTCTTACCACTTGTTTTTATTCTATCTATCACGTGGCCTCGCAGTGAATCACCTCTGGGGATTGGAATTTAAGGCGCTAACTGACAACATCTGGGCGCGCTGTTTTCGCGCGAAATTCATACAAGTTACCATCGAAATGATGCGACCTGGAGAATGGAAGAGAATAGAGAATAAGGCTTCATTTAAAGGTTTTTTACTTGATAATTAATAATTATCGACCATTGCAATGAAGAATCAATTGATATTAATTGAGAAAACAGACTAGACAAAGATTAATACTCGATTTCGATGTTGATTTCAAGATTTTTTTAATAACTCGATGACTGAGTACACAGAACGGAGCGTAATGAGCATTGAATATCAGAAGTTAGCGTAGAAATCGGATTTTTTCTTGTTCAACACTGCCAGTAAATGCACGACGTAACAAAATATAAGACTTTAAATAGGATTATTGAAAAAATGATATGAATAATCAAGTTGGCTTAAACTTGTAATTTCAATGAAAATAAATGTAGCCAATATTCTTAAGTTTTTTTTTTATTGTATACTATGAAAATATGGAGGTGTATATGACAAGAGATTCGAGAAATTTTGAAAAGTTCTGGGGCTATTGCTAAATATATTTCATAAGCTAACTTAAGATAAATACATAAATAAAATAATAATATTAATGGATCCCTCGCGATGCTTTGCTATTGCTGATGTCTTTCTCGGGAGCCTCCAACATCTTCCACAACTCCCTACTATAAACCACAATGTTACTAAAAAAACTACACCACATCGACATTCATTCGACTCTATATCTCATTACGGTGCAGAGTTATTGAGTTAAGTATTCCTCGGGCGTTCCCGACTTCTTCCATCATTTAAACTTCTCTAAACACTCCTGGTACTAATAAAAACAAACTTTGAAATTTTCAACGATATCGTTCGACTACTTTTCGAGTTTTGCGAGCACAAACATACGCAGGCTGAACTTTTATGTATTAACATTAGAAACCAGTTAGAATTTAACTCAACCATTTGGAATGCATTTTATAATATAAGAAATTGTCCTGCCACAGACTGTCTTCTACGTAGGGAAGTTAAAATTTATGGTTGTATGTATTTTTGGATCAGAAATCTGAAAAAAAATAAAGATATATATATCTCGACAACAGCGTCACCTATCGGGTCCAAAACTATCCAATTTTTCAAGCTGGAACCAATTGTATGTATGTTTCGGAGATTAGCGTGTACGAACACGGTGACACGTGATTTTTATATATCAAGATAAATGACGTGTACCCGGCTTTGTTTGACTTTTCTCCATTTTCTATAAATATAATATGCATATGTAAACCATCTGGAAGAAAACTCTTTAGAAGAACTAAGCGCACAAACAGACAGACGAGGTTAGCGTCTTTGTTTTATACTATTTAGAGATTGCCCACCTAGGCATCGCGACTTTAAACTCAAACCACTGCTAGCTACATACGCCATCATTGCACAAGGTACGATCGGAGCAGTATCCGGAATATTAGCTAATACGAACCAGGGAAGTTTTACAAAGACAACGAGAGACCCCGGAACAACGACAAAACAAACAGCTCTCTGATGCAACCGGGAAGCTATACAAAGACAACACGAGTTCGAACTTACAATTGGCTTTTCAACTCAAGAAGTCCATTCAACTATGTGTAACTATTATACCTTACTCAGAACTTCAGTGTGCTGGTTCAATACAAGGTGTCTGGGGGTGAAGTGCATTATCTTCGGGAGGTGATTCTACATGATGGTGCAAGTAAAAAATACACATAACTTCTTTAGAAATTTCAACGTTTTATGGTAGTTTTCAGTTTTGAAAAAAAAAATGGAAAAAATTTATTTGGCATTATGTAGTATTCTCACAGACATAGGAATTAATAGACGAGAAGATAATGGCGAGGGGTAAAATCAACTATTGAAGAACGAAGGGGGTTAAGCTGACTGTGATTCGTCAATAAATCAATCTGACAGTAAATAGGCATCTCGCATTATAATATCACCATTTAGTTCTTAAAAGTAAAATGTGCTTTTGAATGAATAGACATTTTTAATTGGGAGCGCAAATTACTCGCCACGTTATGAACTAATTTGCGAAGTCCAAATTCGGCAAAGTAAATTTCTTCTGTTTGCAGAGTCGTAGTTAGTTTCAGCGTATTTAGTTAAGACACTTTTACAAATGTTTCATAATTTACTTACCCCAGTAAACAACGATGAGCACACTTGAGAATCGCTACATTGTGATGTGATAGTATATGTTTCTAAAACTGATCCATATAATACGGTGTGAATATCACAAGTTCACAATTCATATCACAAGTCAACATTTTGCCGTGTTATTTCGTAAAATGAACCGATGATGCCTCGACCATAGTTCGCACAAGAATGATGACGTCACGTTTTCAAATTTCACTTGAGGCCATACGCGAGCCCAGCCGGCTCCAATGGAACCGGTATGGGGAGTGGGGATAATACGCTTTTAATCACTTAGGGCAGGTCTACTAATATTCATATGTCTATGAGTATTCTACAATTACTTGGCTATTACCTCTTGAATTTGGTGCACATTACCCCCGAACACACTGTATATGTATGTTCATAGATAATAAAAAGGGAGACATGGCATGGAAGCGTGCGGACTGTCGCTGGGCTACGACCAAACTGCACGGACTATCAAAGCGGTGCAATCAATAAAAATCACGCGTTTGATGTCTAGCTAGAAACAATCGCTGTGTGTACTCACTGTATTTTGGGTGAACGATGTAGGCAACACTTTTGTGAGCCCGGTTTTATTTTATTTTTCATTAATTTTTATTTACAAATTTACTGAATTAAATCAAAAAGTCCCGATAAAATGCTTTGTAGTATTTTGACAAATGGGTGCTTTTCCTTAAAATTCTTGTTATTGTAAGTTTACAGTACATGTATTTGTAATCTATTTAAATAAATTATAATATACATATACATTAAACCTTTTAAACATAAATATTTCGTAATAATATAAACCAAACTACTTTTTTACTTACATGTATAATAAATAAGAGAAACATTTAAATCTTTAAAAACATCAGAATAATAATACATAACCTAATACAAACAATACATTTCTTTCAGCTGGCCAAGTCTTCTTCAAATTCGACTGTTTTATTTTTATACAATTTTTAATTTCAGCAGGTAACTTATTTAAACTACTAGGAATCATGTAATCCAACTTTGTAATAATAATGGTTCATTCATACTAATAAATTAAATTATTCTGAAAGTCCATTTAAGAACAAACACTGACAAAATCTTCAACAATCTTAACATCATGTCAATTAAACAACTATATTTTAAAACAATACTCCTGTAGGGTAAATTATAGGGAGTTTACATCTCCCGAAAATAATAACAACATTACTTTTACCCACATTCATGTGAGACTGGTATCACTGTGAACCTGCGCGCGATAACTCGCGCGGTAAATATTTCATTCTCTCTCCAGTGGTCTAGCCGCCGGTTTAGCCCTAAATCCCCTCTAACGCACGCGATCTGTTTTGTTCATAAAATTATTGTAACGTGAGTTTTGTTAAAATAAAAACTAAATTGAAAATATCCGAATTCTCATTTTTACACACCGAGAGTAACCTTGAATTATAAGGTTAAGTTTTTGTAGCAAAAGCTTTGTTAGTACTAAATTTCTAACTAGATGGCGTCGAGACATATTATACCTTCATTTATTGGTGAAATACTTTTGACTTTTCAAATATTATTATTTTTTAATGATAAACTAATGTTTAATAAGACAGGGTTTTATGAATAAAATAAAGTTGGTTGTTTACAGGTGGAAAAATATAATAAGCGGTAATTGTTAATGGAGGTACTAGTACATATTGAATTTGTTGGCGGGTTGGAAATAAGCCGACATAGCTCAGTGGTTTCAGAGCACCTGACCGGACATCAGAAGGCACGGATTCAATTCCCGTTGGCGGCATTTATTTTTACTCGGGAGATATATTCAATTTTTATTCATATTTCAGGCGACTAATTAATGCTTATAATTATTTGTTATCCTTTATGCTATGCATAAAACCTTGTTTTATAAACATTAGTTTATCATTAAAAAATAACATATAATTACTCCATATAATATGTGATTGAAATCCTTAGCCTAGGAGATCCCAGTGACGATATCATTATCTCTATTTATTAATAAAAGGAAGATAATATAACATTTATTATTATATAATAGTTCGTAGCCATTCTCTCCTCTTGTAATTCAGTTTAGCAATCATAATTAAAACTCCGCAAAGTATGAAGCAGAGTTTCCTTATCAACCTGGCAAACAGCTGCTATCTATAGGTATCTATAAACCTGACGGGAAGTTTATGTGTACCTATACTAGTTTATACACCCGACCTGCAAGTCTCCCTCTACTCCAATCGATGTTATTTTTGACCTGCGCAATGCAATAATGATATCACCCACCTCCTCAGACCGGAAGAGGAAGTAAGCAGTAACCTAGTACCTACCCCGGTATCCAGGCCCGGAGTAATATCCCTAGCTCGAAAGCCAACAATCGACAAGATAAAAAATTATATTGGTGATTAGTCAGCATCAGCAAGCATTACAATATTTTGACAGTTCAATTCAACATCGAAACAATATCGTTAGTATCCGAGCTCGTTCTCTCCCTAATTATTCTTGTCCACCTGTTATGTAGTACAAATAATATAGGTGGGTTCTTTTTTGTTTATTCCTTTATTTTTCCCAATTTTTACATTAATTACATACAATATTATATAAATCAATACGAATAATGGGAACCCACTAAGGCGCAGCCTGTGCGTGGGTAATATATTGAAGTTATTATATTATTGTACCTAGAAATAAAAAAATAAAACTATGGGCATACAAACAACAAAACAACATTACCTTTTGTTTAAGCGGTTTGTATAAAAAGTGTTTACAATAGTGTATAGTGAAGTTATAAGTGTTAAGTGTAATATAAGGAGAATATTTTATGAGAAACATAAATTGATACAAATTAAATAAAAAAAAGTTTCAACTGCTGTATCGAAAAGCCAGAATTTTAACTTTTTTAAATATTGAGGATGTTTAGTAATCACTTGAATATTTTTCGGTAAAAGATTGAAAGTACGAGGTCCAATGAAACTGCAGTGTGTTTACAATTTATATTCTTCTATAAAATCCAGAACAAAATCAGGACCATATCAGGCCATATTTTCTAACTCGAGGTCTGTATTTATACCGAATCACACTGAATACTGAACGGATTTTTTCGTTTTGAATGGATTTGTCACATACGGCAACGAGTAACGGCTTGGACTTAAAAAAATACAGCCGATCTAAGGCGAACCATCCGAGTTTCGGCACACACTATGGGATTTTTTGACACACATTACATTAGCTCAGTCGTGTGTTTCCAGCTTTATACAGAGTTTTCCAATAAGATGTGTTGGTGAATGGATCGCTATCGAGAGATGATTAATATTTTTTATGGCCGGAATTGGAAGGTATTTATCTGGACAACGTTTACTTTCGACAAGAAGGCGCTACGCGCCACACAAGCAACGAAACCATTGATCTTTTAAGATTGAATATCAAAATAACACCTCTTATTGGAAAACCCTATATACAGGGTGTATCGGCACGTACCCGACAAACTTTAACCAGCTATTCCTTAGCATATTTGGAGAAAAAAATCTTATGTGCAATTTGCTGTCCGGTAACGTTTTTTTTTTAATAAAAAAATTATTATTCATATTTTCACCACATGTCACCACTGTTTTACCCTTTGACAAAGTTTGAAAACCCATCTGGCAAATATTTTATTCGAATTCCGTTGAATAATGCACGTGTGTACCTATATTGGCGCACGTTTACAGTCACAACGAAATAGCACGGCACCATTCGTTTCATTTTTAACTATTATTATTTAGTGTGTGCGAAAGAGCGAATACGCTTTTTGACATACTTGCTTATAACAGCTGTTGAACACGAAACGCAATGCCAATGACAGTGATGTAGTGTGGAAATTTAAATTTTTTTTGTTTTTAATTGAAAAAAAAATGCTACCGGACAGCAAAGTGCCCATAACATTTTTCACTCCAAATGTGCTAAGGAATAGCTGGTTAAAGTTTGTCGGGTTAGTGCCGATACACCCTGTATCTATATTGTCAACACGTCAAAAAATATCGCTGCATAAGATTGGAGCGGATTTGAATTTGGGGAAACAGAGTAAGAAAAACACACTTAATAACGTTTTTCGCGTTCAGTATGAATGAACCTAATTTTTCATTTTATCGTTATACATCAAGATTTAGACAAAATATATTAAATTACGGTGCCCTCCCCCAATCTCTAGATACCCCCAAACACTTGCTTATTTGTCTGGTAAGCTGATCCGGGTCTGTCGATACCTAAATAAAGTTAGGTTATGTAAAGACTCGTTAATATTTCTCTATTGGTACTAAAATAGCACTTTTTTTCATGGCGTGATGAGTTGTTGCGTGAGGGAAGACCGCTTTGGTTGACAGGGTTAAGTGCATTATATGGGGGTGCTTTTACGTGGTTCGTTATTTACTAAAGTATGAAGTCATACCTAAAGGGGATATCCTGGGAATATAATCCTTGGTTTCAAATTTATGTAAACACGCAGGGACAGGCTCTATGTTTAAAAAAACTGCTTTGGTAAATTCTTGAGTGTTTTTGCAATTAATTAATTGTTTATGACCTCCGTGACGAATCCCGATCACTGGTTTAAATTCGTACATACGCAATTACGTACCTTATGTGTGTTATTACACAGTTTCTTTAAATAAAATATATAAAATACTTCCCCTCCTCACTCCCTAACCTAACATACTTCATTTGGGAATGCTATATTCCTACTGGCTCTGGTCAGTTGGGACTTTTCACATTAAAAAAACACTTGATTTTTGCGACTTACAAACCTGATATATCAAGAATTTAAGGAGAGAAGGCTATATATAATTCAGAATTTGCTGCTTATACAGTGAAAAAATGAGTACGGCTGATTTATTGAAGTACTGTTAAAAACGTCATTGCAATCCGATTCCTAACAAAACATTGGTCCATTCAGAAAATATCTGAACACGTGTTTATGCAGCTGTGCTTTTTCTGGAAAATATAATGACGAAATACGAAAATATTTTAATTTTTATGGTCACGTGTTCTGACATCGCCATAACACATGCGAGTTTTACTGATAGTTTGATAAACAAAAACTCTCAATTCATTCGTTAAAGGCCTGCAGTCCCGTTTTTAAAAAAATACGCATAATTTGACGATATTTTTAATAAGTTTCTTCTGATATAATAATTAAATAAAAATTCAAGGCCATTCGAGATTTATTCTACTAAGGATTTTCGTAACGTCGGTCGCGTCGTTACACGTTCAAAGCAGGTATTTCAAGAATGGTTATTAGTTTGCTAAAGCTTTTTATGATATGCGCCAGGAAGGCGAAAGGCTATTCGACCGCACCTTGAAAGGATAACGGAATACTGACTGCAGTGAAATGCCGCTAACTGCAGTCAGCAAACAAATAACCACAACATGGCGAATGAATTTATGCATGAGAGAAAGCTTTTCATTGCAAAATAAAACTAAACAATTGGCATCTGGTAGGAAGTAAAAATTTACCAATGAGAGGTATCAAAAAATATCCATTGTCAATAAGGCATGGAAACTTGCCGACTGTCGCCGAGGTACGACCAAACTGCACGGCCTTCAAAGCGGCGCAGCATATGAAAATTATGCGTTTGGTGTGTAGGTAGAAACGAATACTGTGCGCAGCTGTGAATAGTTGCGCAGATGCGATTTGCAATAGTTTGGGTGAACCACAGACATTCAAATCAATAGACTTGCCTTAATATGAAATATGGATATCACTTCGACGAGCTAAAGGCAAACCACATGAAAATATGTTTGGAACCAGGAGGGTTCGAGAATGCCTTCAATAATCTATGACATCAGTCGTAGATTGACCAACGAAGAGCGCACGTTGAAATAACCAAACTATGCGCAGAAAAGTTCACTTAAGGTTTGCAGCGACCTTTCTGCTCATGATCTAATATTAGTTCTTGAACGAATCGCCTAGCATAGCGAGGCTAAAATTAAAATTAAAGTAAAAGGGTCTAGTAATTTGTAATCATATTTCTTTTAGGAGCGAATGCTATTGTAATGCGAGTTGCCTGTATACTGTCAGATTCATTAATTGACAAATTACCGAAAGTGGGATGGTCACGCAGCCCCCCTCGCTCTACGTATGTTGGTTCCCCTTTTCCTGCTTGGCTCGTCTATTACTTGGATTTCTGTGGGGTGAACGCTGTTTCCGACACTTTTGATATTCACGCGGTTTCATACTAATAAGGCTCATCTCCATTGTTTGATTTATCTATGGTAGTGTGGTAGCAGGGTATTATAATTTATTATTATTTGTGAGGTTATAAAGAGAGAAATTTTAATAATGACTATGAATGTATTTTTTTTCGTTTTGGATAATCTTTTTTTAATTTTTTAATTCATATTCCTTTCTCACAAATTTAATTTACTTATTCCATATTATGCTGTTTCAGTAGAGGTAAAGTCACAAGGAGGAAATCCATAATTAGTTTTATTTTAGCTATATGTACAAACTGATTAAATGTAAACTGTCGATTTCTCGAAGATTAATAAACAAAATAAAATAAATAAATAAATGAAAAACAGTTTACAGTTGATGATGTAACTTGTGTGAGAAAATGAGAAGGTTTTCACGTAATTTCTATCATAATTTACGGAGACTTGGAATATCCATTAATTAAAACAAGAAAATTTCAGTAGATTTTCCATAATAAAGTGCTCAAAATTCGGGAGGTGATTTTACATGATAGTACAAGTGAAAAATATTTCAAAGATTTCATCAAAGTGAGAAAATTTTCGAAATTTCAAAGTTTTTTTCAGGTACAAAATTTGTATTGTTTATATGGAGAAAATAATATTCTTCTATGGAAAAATTATTTTTGTATGGCAAAAACACAACGGAATATCTAAAGAAAATAATTATCTTTTTTAATTCTACCATCATGTAGATTCACCTTTCGAAGTTTGTGCACTTTACCCCCGGACACCCTTTATACATCAATTATTATTATATTGAAAGCAGCACTGCGGCATATTTCATGAAGCCAGCACTCAGCTACACTTATGATAAAGATGCAAAGGAGCTATCAGCGGTAGGTACGTCCATATGCAGTTCTGATCTGATTCCTGGTGCGGTGACCCGTGAATTAGTCCAAAACGCTAGAAATCGATCAACCGGAGACACGGTCTGCTAATTTATACATTTCCGCCGAAAAACTATCGAATAATTCCATTGTCGAAGAGAGACCTTTCCATTGACCGATTATTTATAATTTTTCTTCATGTTTACGGTAAAAAATTCTTGACTTTAATAATGGCACCTTTTTAAGACGTGTTTTCATCGTGTTATTGCTGAAAAACAAAGATTATAACAAAAAGTGTAACTGCTTCGACCAACAAACCTTCACTGAGTCTCGAAGATAAGTAGTGAATGTAATGTCTTTGCCCTTTGTATTTAAGGCGAAGCTTAATGCCAAATCACTATTTTGATTAATCTTTATAACGAATTGGTGTATATTATGAATACCAAATAATATGCTTTAGATAAATTGAAGGTTTTCCTATCTTTTCGCTTGAATAGAATACAAATAAAAAATAAATTACTCAATAAAAAAATATAAATGTAAACTACTAAAAAAATTTTTTTTCAATATAAATGTATGAACGCATGAAGGAAAAACATACATTATTATAGCTAAGATTATCTGTGACAGTTTACTCGATTAACTTTTTTGCTTTCTTACAAAATTATTTAGAAAATGAATAAAAACCTGTTTTGTGCTTGAAATCGAACGTTTCTAGACTCCATTTGTCAAGCGATTTTAAAGCCTATTACCTACAATATAAGGAAAACCAAGAATATACGCATTTTTGACTTTTAGTTTCCTCTTAAGATTTTACTGTGATAT
Source organism: Hesperophylax consimilis (assembly GCF_061612785.1). Classification (NCBI taxonomy): domain Eukaryota; kingdom Metazoa; phylum Arthropoda; class Insecta; order Trichoptera; family Limnephilidae; genus Hesperophylax; species Hesperophylax consimilis. The sequence goes on from NC_142850.1 coordinate 21,474,597, forward strand.
TGGGATGGCGAAATGATAGTCAAGAGACTGTAATTAACCCAATGTTAACCCAAAACAAATTATTATCTACATTTTAATCAAATATTTTAACTGTGATATTGGAATGGCGGAATAATAGTCACAATACTATCATTATCATAATGTATCCTCGGATGACAAGCGATCACGAAATTGACGATCTGCGGCAGTAAACACGACTTCACATTTGGTCCCTTACTAAACATTTTACTGTTTTTAAATACATATACTTGAATTTCATTTTTGTTTATGTGAACGAACGAATAAATGCAAATCTTAGATGTGGAAATTATTCCACTTCCCGACATCCGATTGAGTTGAAACTCACCAGATAGACTCGCTGTCGATGACAATGCATTCTATCAACTTTTGATGGAAATCATGCATACACATGCAGACATATACGCATTTCTCTACAATTGGATGACATTTAGGGCTGCCACCTTTCAAAAACAGTAGACCCGGAGATTTTAGAAATATATTTTTATTTGTTAAAATAAAACTTTTTTAGTATGAATTATTTAATTAAGGCAAAATGTCATGGTAAATTACCATTGGTAAGGTTTTTTTAATATAAAAAATGACCTAGTTAGTGCTAAGCTGACCTGGACCAGCTTGACACTTAAAATTATATTTTTCATTCTGAAGGGATTGTTTAAGCATCTTTTCTTGCTCAGGTTTCTTCAAAAACTTCAAAAATTGTTGACAATTCATATTGTTATTAATCTTCACAATTAACTCTGCCTTCACCATGTCCACTGACAAACTAATTCCGCTTGACTGTCCACAATTTTCCCATTAAAGAAAAGATGCGTTCTACAAAAGCATTGCTTATAGGGATTGAAAAATATTTTCAAATTATTTTTGGCAGTTCGGTGAAGGTTGAGGTGACTTTGAATAACTGAACCCATCGTAAATCTACAAGCAATGTTGAATTTACGAACTGAGGAAATACTTGGTTTAATTTCCGGGTCTCGTCATAAAAACCAAGTGATTCGACAGCTTCCACAGTATCTTCGTAACTTACTGCACTTGTTAGATCGAATTTGGAAAAGATTTTGAATACAGAATCCTCAAAATCATAATATTTCTGTATATATTCGAGAGTTCTCCTGTAAACCTCATTGGCTTCTTTTTTTAATTGATTCTGATCAGAAGGCCTAAAAAACTTTATGTTTGTCATTATTTAGGCACAGTAAAATTCATCATGCATTCACTCAGTCAAACAGTCACGCACTCCGCGCCGTGATGGTCGTCTGTCACTTCTCTGCCACCGCCCGGTCTGACCCGGAGATATCGGAGATATCCCGTAGCCCGGACATGCACCATGCAAACCCGTAGACTCCGGGTCAAACCCGGAGAGGTGGCAGCCCTAATGACATTACGAAATAAATGTCGGTCCTACCCAATTAGGATTTGGCGCAGTTGATTCCAGTCTCTGGGGATGAAGGTTCAATTCTCAGTCAAACCAAAGAAAATCTTTGAAATTGGCTACTAGGCAGCCCTAGAGATGGTCAAGGATGATAAAACAAGGATGATAGAGATGGTAAAACAAGGTCAAAAATTGAAAATAGATGTATTGTAATAAAAAAGCATTCAAGGCTGATCTAAGCGTAATGAGTATGATCAAGAAAGGGACGCTTAGATGGTTTGGGCATGTGGAGCGAATGAGCGAAGAAAGGAGTGTAAGGAGAATATATTAAGCAAATGTGAATGATCAGATACTTGAGTCGGGCCATGTCAAAAGTCAGAATAATAAAGAGTATGTATGAATGTGAATGAGGCAAGAAGTGTGTGCCAAGACCGAGTTGTTTGGCGGTACGTCCTCTCTGCCTACCCCTGCGGAGAAACGGCGTGGTGGTTATTTTAAGGGTTGGTTTTTTACGTTAAACAGGTTACAGCAGAGATATAGTACTACTTGTCTACCAAAATATGTAGCTAATACATTAATCTAAATTTAAAAAAAAATTATTAGTATGAAAACAGTTTTCAATTGTGGTGTAAATTAACACATTTACGGTTTTGCCAAGTAGCACAATGTGTGCCCATTTTCACGAAAAGGGAATTCTTAGCAATTCAAAATGATAATAATTTCAATGATATATCAATACCTTTTTATTATGACCACTTACCCCTCTAAGGAGCAATTTTTCAAGGCACATGTGATATTAACTTTATCCTTTATCTCCGTTGCACTTGAACGTTTTCACAACTTGCATCCCTATCTACTTTTCTTCATTGATCTTGACCAAGCAAGTAATTCTTCGTTAGGTTATTAGAATAAAGCCACTTTGTAAAATTTAATAACCTACGCAGCCAGTTTCAATTTTCACGGTAATTTAGATGAGATATTTTTATAAAAACTCAAAATTGGTGGGAATTCCAACCGTTGTAGAAACTTTGTTGTAATTGGTTGTCTCTTTCGCTCCAGTGGAATCGTGAGTTTGCGGGCTCCTTTCTGGCTACCTGGATAAGGTGCATCTTTCAGTGGCGGTACGAAAATGAAGTCAATTGTTGTGATTCTCTTCGTCGTTTACTTTTTTTATAAAAAATGTTATGTTGTAATGGATACGTATACATTTGCGAACCAAAATGCGAGCCATAATTTACGGGAAAGGAACGATGCGAATGCAAGCAGCGCTTCGGTTGCTTCGTTCCATTCCCATAAGTTGAGGTTCAGTTCGGCAGTTCGGCTTGCGTATGTATACGTAGCATTACGTTAAATGAGGTAGAGCAAAGCGTTATCTAAATATTCTACTAAAACTAGTAGTTCTGTGAACGAAGGAAATTACGACATTGCGTTATGTTGATTACTCCGCCTTGACATCGCGCAACGCTCAGGCGCTCTGGAGGAATAAAAAGGTACTATTGAACACGGCTACCATCTTGACAGGCTTGACCGGACGTCGAACAAACAAATAAATTTACAGACTGACGAAATGCAAAGTGGTCTAGTCAAAACAGCACTTTATTTAAGTGTAAAGGTTTATTTTTCTACGAGTTAAAGTTAAGTTATTTTTAGTTAGGTAGACATTGTGCAATTTTCTCTTTTTTATGTTAAGACTCACGGACTACAACAACATCAGCATCAATAATTCAATGGCGGCAAGGTCGGCGAACACGAATAAAATAAAACTGGCTAATTTTTACGGCGCCATTTGCGTGTGATATCACACGAGGGAAATTAAAATCAAAAGACTTTCCACAAAACTGAGCATTGTTGATTCGTACTAAACAATTAATAGCAATCACAGTCAAGAAAAATGTAATCTTTTAAAAAGTAACGATCTGATTTGATCAAACAGTCAAGTTAATAATATAATATTTTCACTACGTGGCCTAGGTTACGACAATTCTTATAGATATGAACAACTTATTTGTGTGAATACCAAGTACAAATTCCAACTGACAGAAGCCCGTGTGCCTATGGCATGTTGCGAGGTTCGAGGAAGTGGGGAAAGAAAGGCGATGGTGAGGAGGAAGGTTGGGAATAACCCGACTATTCAGATCTGGTAGCCAATTGAATGGTGATCTTTCACCAAGGCGATACTGGGAGTCTCTAGAGTTCTGAATCTTAATGTAGTGAGTTAGATTATGCATTTAAATTAATGTAAGGTAGAGCAATATTGAACTTTTATAATTACGTAGAAAAATTCTGAATTTCAATATTATGTTCAATTTGAAGAGCTGATTATGTCATTAAAGAAGAAGATAATACTAAAAAATATAAGCGAAACATGAAACAGAACAAGACACAGAAAATAAAAATATAACGGTATTAACTGAGAATCGAACCCAGGATCCCTGTCTTGCCGGACAACTTTTTTTTCCACTCAACCATTGAGACCTAATTATTATACGTAATATTTGAAGGTCTCATATTTAAAATTCAGTATTAATAATATTATCTTGCAATTAATTTTTCTCACATTTTTGGCAGCGATCTTTTTGAAAGATCACAAAGTTCTAAAGAATTGGTTAATAACCTAGATAGTGCCTCGGATGAATATAGTCTATTTATATTTTTAATTATATTTTTTAAATATTAATAAAAGGTAAAAGTACATTTCCTTTTTTAGTTAATCGTGGTGTATACAATGTCTTCTATTTTCATACTAACTATATGGCACCACGCTTTGCTGTGGCACAGTCTGTCTGTGCAGATAGAGAAACAATAGTATTTACGTCCAATAGATGGCGCTGCTTAAAAAGCATATTTTTATCTGCAGGTGACATCTACATAATGCAGCGTTGCGTCAAAATTTCACAATTTAGTAATCGGTGATGAACTTTGGGAGATTTAAGATTTTATCAAGAAATATTTAGATTTTTGTTTATATAGATAGAAGATAATAAAATGATGCAACATAATTATTTTGCAATTATTGAAGAAATCAAATTATAAAACCAACAAAAAATTCAAAATGTACAGGCTTTTTAATTACTATTTCAATGTTCGAGGCATTAATAAATGTGTCATGGAAACGATTTTAAAATATATATAATGTGTTGTAAATGTTAATTTCAAAAGCACGCCAATGAACTCCAGGGTATAATCATACCTCGTGAGATAAAATGCCAAAGACGAGTTCGTAAAAGCTTACCACGCTGTAAAAATATATAACCATTAACTCGGTAATTACCGGAAACTCCTTCTAAAGAAATGACCTTTTTAATGGTCTCCGCTGCTGGTTTGAGAGCTAGCGAAATGCATTCAGGTTTTAAAAGCGCCTAGTTCGTTAAAAGTGGTCGTAAACCAACGAGTTAAAAGATTTTTTGCAAAACTTACAAACATGGATGTCATGGATAATATTTCTTCCTTAAGGCGAAGCTTAGTGCTAAATCACTATTTCGATTAATCTTTATAACGAATTGGTGTACATTATGAATAAAAAAATATGCTTTAGATATATTGAAGGATTTCGTATCGTTTCGCTTGAATAGAATACAAATAAAAAAATAAATTAATAAATAAAAAATATTAATGAAAACTATTGTATATACGAATATAGAAACTAAACTTGAACTCTTCGAACCAACCAATCCGTCTGAAATTGTACAAATTATATCAAAAATGCGAGGTGGTTCTGCTCCGGGATTTGACGGTCTCGCTGTAAAAACACTAAAAATCATTAAAAATTATATTTCTACACCAATCTCTCATATTATAAACAATAGCTTTAAGACAGGAGTTTTCCCGAGCACGTATAAGAAAACCATAATCTCTCCAATATTTAAGTCCGGTAGCCCGGAGGACATTTCTAATTATAGACCCATTTCACTCTTATCTAATATATCGAAAATTTTTGAAAAAATTGTTAAAAAAAGACTAACTGCATTCTTAAAAAAAACTCGATTATAAATGAAAATCAATTCGGTTTCACAGAGGGAAAAAGTACCCAAGATGCCATTGCAAAAATTTCATCTAGTATTCAGAGTGCCCTGGACAAATCAAATAAATGTATAGGAATTTTTATTGATTTGAAGAAAGCATTTGACAGCATTTCCCATGAAAGACTTATATTAAAATTAAAAGAAAATGGCATTGACCACTTAGCTCTTAAATGGATAGAAAGCTACTTAACAGAGAGACCTCAAATTGTAAAATTAAACCAAACCTTTAGTACACCACTAACAAGTACATTTGGCATTCCTCAAGGCACGGTCCTCGGACCATTACTATTTCTAATGTATGTAAATGACATTTTCCAACAGAAAATCAAAGGTGAATTAATCTCTTATGCTGATGATACTGTCTTATTAATAAAAGGTCAAACATGGGAACTAGTTAACAAACTTGCAAATGAATGTATTAATATCTTAAAATCATGGTTTGATAATAACCTACTCACACTTAATGCCAAAAAAACAACATATGTATTATTTTCACTACAAAAAATACCTAAACACAAAGTAAATATCATAATCCATAATGAAAATTGTGACAATGTCAACTGTAAACTACTTAATCCTATTTGTACTGTAATCAACTCTTCTTCTGAAATTAAATATCTTGGTGTGATCATCGATGAAAATTTGAAATGGAAAAGCCATATTACGGAGTTAGTAAAGAGAATAAGGAAATGTATATATATATTTGTTAGGTTAAGAAATATTTTAAATGTGAAAATACTAAAAAATGTATATTATGCTCTTGTCCACTCCCTGCTTATTTACGGAATCATAGGTTGGGGAGGATCTTATAAAAACAACCTACACTCAGTAAAAGTCTCACAAAAAATTATTATAAAGGTAATACTTAAAAAAAACTCTACTTTCCCAACAAAATTGCTTTTTAAATTGTTTCCAGTACCAAATATTGATGATATATTTAAGCAAACTTCAATAATAAAAATGTGTAAAGAAAAAAATAACACAGAATATCAAGAATTTTACAAACTGATGAGAAATGGAAATCAATTTATTACGCCAATCTTTAAAACAACTCAAATGCAAAACCATTATATTTACCAAGCCATAAAAAACTACAATAATCTCCCTTCCGAATTGCGCTGTATTACGAACCAACAAGAACAAATAAATAAAATCAAACTTTTTTTCCAAAAAAACTTATATTAAAAAAAATATGTATATATATGTATATATATATATAATATTTATATTTTACACATAACATTGAATCTAAGTAAGAATCGTGGCTCCCTTATCAGGCACAAGAGCTCCTCTTTTCTGATAAGGTATACATGACCAACTATGTACCTAAATATGATATATTGCAAAATATGTATGATTTAATGTAACTATGATCTATATTAAAATAATAAAAAAAAAAAAAAATATTTTTTCAATAGAAATGTATGAACGCGTAAAGGAAACAACTTAAAAAAATAATATTATAGCTAAGATTATCTGTGACAGTTTCACTTGATTAACTTTTTTGCTTTCTCATAAAATTAATTGCAAAATAAATAAAAAAACTAGACTAAACTAATTTCTAGACTCCGTTTTTCAAGCGATTTTAATGGCTATTACCTATTGTCACATAAATATTTTGTGACAAGTGTAGTTCTTGCTTAATTGGGGTTATTTTGTCTATGGTGTTTTTTTTTAACTTTGGCAATATTTTTAAGGAAGGAAGGACAGTTTTGTTTTTGGTCACTTCCTCCCCGACCTGCTTGGCCCGCGGTTCGGTGATCCAGTCACTCGCCATTTAAGGTGTTTTAATCTGAGTTAATCATGTGAATAGAAGTTATTCTTTTCTATTAAAAAGGGCGCGGGGTGTTTTTCCTTTCACGAATAGTTCATGTTGGTTATTATTTTTGTGGTGATTATGGAATCCCGCTTTTTATCCAGTGTTGGCCGGTGGTCATATTTGTAGTACTCGTGTTTCGGTTGTGAAACCGCAAATGGATTGGTCCTAGCTGTGGCTAGAAGTTGATGGCTGAGTATCCCCGCTTCGCGAAGGAACGGATTGCTGTTCCCGAAGTCTGTAAGACGAGTCTGGTTGGTTACCACGTGCTGCAGACCTGATGTTCCTGCAGGCGCTCGTTGAAGGAGTTACGCCCTCCTGTTTCCACTAAGAGAAGGATGTCCTGGCTCCGTAAGACGAGTCTGGTTGCCTGCCACGTGCTGCGGACTTGATGATCCCACAAGGCGCGCGTTGAAGGACTTGCGCCATCCCGTCTCCATTAAGTGAAGGATGTCCTGGCATCCGTCACTGGTCCGTTCCCCGTTACCGGAGACAAGTTTTCGTTCGCCACCCGTTGTTATTCCTTCGTTTCTCGACCACGTAAAGTAAGTTTAGTTTGGTTCAGGAGTCCATCTGGTATGTGCTTGCTTTTATTCCTATTGTTACATGGTTATTATTTGTACTCCTTTGTTGTAACTTTTGATGGTTTTAATATAATTTCTATTAAGTATTTACTCTTATTATTTCTGATTTCCCTCCTTACTTGACAGAGAATTAACCCCACAATCATGAGATTGAGATCTTTGCTCTACCGTTTTTGTAAACATTGGAATGTTCCTACTTTACATATCATACCTTTACATTTGGCGCCCCAACATTTTCCTTACATTACACTATAATATAAGGTATACCAAGAATATCCAAATTTTTGGCTTGTAGCTTCCTCTTAAGACTAGTTACAGTTTTTACCTTAAAAATACAAAGTCTTCGTAAAGAATAAGATTAAGAAAGATATGCTTAGATCGTTTGGGTAATATTTCCATAAAGATTACTTCTAAAGTACCATGCCGTTTCCTCGTTGGGGTAGGTAAAAAGGAACGACCGCCAAACATCCCGGTATCAGACACACTTCTTGCTTCATTTACATTTATTCATCGTCTCATACAAACCTAATTTTTACTCTTGACATGGCCCGAGTATTTGATTCCATATATCGTGCCATAATTTTCCTCAGACGTTGCTTATTATTCATTTTAGCACCATATATTCTCAACACTCCTTTCTTCGTCCATCTGAATCTAGATGCCCAAACGACGGTAAAAACTCCGTACTCCGCATACTTCGTAATACGAATACCGGGTTTTTATTGAAGAAACGGCGTGATGGTTAGTAAGTTAACATAGGTTAGGTATGTGAGTTATTTTTCTTCGCTTTTCTTAAGCGTTTTGTTTTGTCATGGATGATGTGCACCCGGGAATATTACACGACTTATTTGACTGAGCGCAGTCCTGTTTTAAATCGAGATTTTTTCTTTTCGCTTGACTTTTTTTTCATATTTTGGTGAGAATGCATCATGTTTAAAGTGTCAACAGCGACAGTAAAATTGGTTTTAGTTCCAAAAATAATGAAGTTATGAGCTTTCGAAGTGAAATTGGGTAAAACATATATGCATTTGTTTCTTGTGACGTCACATGAGACAGAATAAAGTACAATTCACAATTTGAATGACCGTACTGCAGTACTGCTGCGCCAGTCATTATGTGTACCGTGACATCACCCGCTTATCGGTCGACCGCAAATATCAAAATTTTACGGTTTATGGTTCGGTACCATTCGGCATTTAAAAAAATTAAAATATTTAAAAGTTACTCAGTCCCTAGCATGCTCTTATTAACATGATATATTCTTAAATAACATAAAATTTCATCGAATGAGACAACCTCATTGTCCGGAGATTTCCATTGGTGTTTAATATATAGATGGGACATGAAGCAACAAAATATATTAGATTTTTTTTAACTACAATTGACGTCCAACGCTCCAAACGATCTAAATAAAATGAGTACGGTCTACGCGTACCGCTTATCGCGTTCTAACAGTGAATAGTTTTGACGATATATTAGTACGCAAAGCGCCTCTGATTGTATAGCTCTATGGAGATTTCACCATTTAGATGAAAATTCCTGCAATATTCACCAAAAATAAATTCCTTTGAATTTACCCATCACTAGTCATGGATTTGAACTATTCAAAATTCAAAAAAAATTCAAAAATCAAAAAAATATTTATTGCACAAAAAGAGTACAAAGGGTATAACTTATAGGTTACATCCTATTTCTTCCAGCTAACCCAACAAATACACATTATATCACATAACCCAACAATTACACGTTGACAAATAAATAAAAATAAATAACAGTAAGTAAAAAAAAATATAAAAAAAGAGAGGTATTTAATTCATGTAAGGTATTCATTCAAGGTATAGTGATATTTGTTTAAAAGAAATGTTTTTAGTGTTGATTTAAATTTAAGTGTGTCAGTTATTTGTTTAATGCTACGTGGAAGGTTGTTACGTGGAAGTGTGGTCCTTTTTGAAAAATAGTTTTGGTTTCTTTTGGGATTAATAGGCTTTCTGTGAACCTTGTAGCGTGTTTATGTGTTGAGTTTTTTTGTGGGAACTTTTCTGGAGATGATCGTACTAACAGACATAATTCCATTATATATATATGTCCGTCACTGTCATGCTGGTATTTTTTGTGCAATAGATTAAAAATCATAAATATAATGTTCCGTACCCCTGGCACGCTGCGTCAGGTGCGCGCGGGTGGGTGGTTCCTCCGCGCTCCGTCCGCCCGCGCCAGTCGCCGTTCGTCCGGCATTCCAAGAGCGGTGCACGTTGAAGTGCTGCACGCCGCGCGCCATTCAATTCCACAGTCTCGGTCGTTATTCATTACTACACAGGACGTAACTAAACAACAAACACCCCCGTGCAGTGCACGTTGCTTTATTAATTTAAAAAAATAACGTATTTTAAACCCCGTGTATTATACTTACTAAAATAAGTGGTTTATCAAGGAATCTAAACACTCAAGAAACAACAAACAACCACTGATTTCTGCTAAGTAGTATGTACCAACTATGTGGTGTATCAAGGGATTATCAAGTTTAGTGTTTATAGGATTATCAATAGTATAATTTGTGTTATTAAGTGAGTTTTAAATAAACGTTATTTATTATTATCAATATTTAAGTGCATGAGCGTGATTTTTTCGAGCTCATTAGCTGAATTTCGTTGGCTTTGAAATATCTAAAGGATTCGTCCTTTGTTGAGGTTTTAGTAAATGCATCTTTACACAAACATTGCTTTTAAATAATGCAGCAAAACTACTCTTTTAAATTGCATTATTGTTTGTTTTGTTTTGTCAAAATTCGAGTCCTCTTAATTCGAATAAAATAATATGAAGTTACAAAGAAGTTCAAAGCGAATTAATTAGTCAATATTATTTGATATTTAATGGTTTATTGAATCGTTTGGCAAACAGAACTTTCGACATGGATTATGACAATGGTTTGGTTTCTTTGATGTAGACCTTGATAGATGATAGACGGTAGCTATAATAACAAAGCTTTGGTGGAATATTATCAAACTTTATGTCGGCTATCCAAATTTCGAAAATTATCAAACTTTATGTCGGCATTCCAAAATCGAACATTATGAAACATTATGTTATGTGAGCTTTCCAAATCTGAATTTTATCAAACTTTATGTTATTTGAGCATTCCAAATTCGAATTTTACCAAACTTTATGTGGATATTCCAAAATCGAATATAATCAAACTTAATGTCGGCTATCCAAATTCGAAAATGATCAAACTTTATGTCGGCATTCCAAATTCAAATATACGGTAGGTAGCTACTTAGATATCGACCTTATTTTACCTGCACGAAATTGAATGTGGTATAATAATATTATCGTTACAGCATCTAAATTACCTGCGGCAAAATATTCCACGACCCGCTCTGCTCTGAAGAATTTAAAATTTCAAATAATGTTCCGTGTTCGGATTTCGGCCCTGTGGTATTTTAAATTTTCAACGAACATTCAAAATTTGAATCGACGATTCGTTTAAATTTTCAACGAATATTCGAAACTTGAATCGACGATTAGGAATAAAGTTATTTATGCCGAGTTTTTAACTATTTTTCTTAGTTTATACAATGTATTATTACACCCTCATAGCTTAAATTTATCCTCATAGCTCGTGATGTTAGAAGGCTTGATTTTTCTCATTATTTTGATTTTCCAGACAGAAAAAGCTGTATGTTTGTCAATTTGAATTTATGAATCTGGAGGTCGCGGGTTCGAATCTGTTGTGCACAAGTAAACTATATTTGATCAAATTGTTTAAACAATGTAATAGTAGATACTCTCAGTATCGCCCTGGTGAAAAACCACCACTAAGGATCGAAATGTCTGAAAAAGCTTTAGCTGTATTTCGGGATGAATAGCCAGGTACCTACCCACCTTCCTATCCCCCATCTCCTTCTCTTTTGCACTCCCTTCAACCTTACAGCTTACTCTAATCGGTTATCAAACTTAATAAAACTTTATCATATCGCTATTCAATTTAACATTAAATCTTAGAAAATAGTACCTACCTAGTTATTATGAAGTCGGTAACAGCCCAGCACAGGTCTGTCCCTAATCGGTTATCAAATTTTAAAACTTTATGTCGGCATTCGCGTAAAAAATGCCATATCGCTATATAATTTAACATAAAATCTTAGAAAATAGTACCTACCTAGTTATTATGAAGTCGGTACACACCCCAGCACAGGTCTGTTGATAATTTATTCAAGTAACATCAACAATAAACACAGAGCGGTCGCAGTACTCGCAGTTGGCAACGGAATGTTTCCATGGATAGGCGGTATTTCGTGTTTGGGCGGTGCTTATTATTTATAATACTGCTTATAGCCGGTGCGACTATTCGTTGTGTCATCCGAACAAATAAACGGTTGCAACGGCAGGTGTGTTGTGTGTCGTCTTTCTCGTGAGCCGGCGAATTTAAAAAGGCAACAAAGTCTAGAAATTTCATAAAATAATTAACTTTCTCATTACTATGAGAAGACTGAGTAATTGTAATTTTAGAACAAATTATAGTAGGAATGTAAGGTTATGTTTGACTTCCGAATCTGACAGATTGTAAATGGATAGGAAAAATTGGTAAAATTTCCGTACCTACCTACCTCGTTTTAACAAGAAACTATTGACGTCGTGGGAGATGGTAAAAGTCCATCGAAGTTCAAATTTTCTCGTGTTTTGACGCAATTTTTGATCTTAGTTATGATATGACGTTTGCCGAAAGGTTCTGTTTCAATCTAAATATGCACAAATTATGTAAATACTTAACCCAAACTCAGAACATAGTAACCCACGCATGTTTTTTCATCTCCCCCGACGTAAATAGTTTCTTGTACTAATTAAGTTGAAACGAAGTGCCACTTCAATTTTGCCTTCAGTTTCACGACGAATAGAAGAACAGGTGAACAGAAGACGCGCAGGACCATCCGACAATCAGTTACACTCAAAGATATTATAATATCTTTGGTTACACTCTTATTTAGTTCTTCTCGCTCTCTCATATCGTCTCTTTCATACTAAACGTCAGTAGAACGGTCGTTACACTCAGTTAGATAAAGCATAGGTATAAAAAATAACCAAAATTATTTTTTTTGTTAGTTTTGGTGAACATATAATTTTTGGTGATCAGTGATTTTGTGCATGATAATTATTGCGACATTGCCCTTGTTTTGTTGACGTTATGTGAATGTTTTTTTTTCTTTACGAAGATAGAAAACAAAGATATCTGTGGAATTCCAAATTCAAAACATTCGAAATAAGTGAAGTTTAACTTTCAAGTTAGAGACTAATGAATTTGAAACGTCGAATTTATTATCATCATCATTATCATCATGGGAGAATCTTGACGACTTCGAGATGAAGAATTAAAGTGAGTATTATTTTAGTTCTTTTGAAGTTCTTGGCCATTTGTTGCTCAGCCGTCAGCGATAAAATAATTACATGTTGTTTTTGTAAACAGAAGCGAATGGTGTAAACATCGGATCTTGATTGAGAATTTTATGATTTTCTTTGTTGACGTTTTGAAAATAAACTTTTCGTCATTGGCGGAAGTAAATAGATTGAAGAAGAAAAACGTGGTGTTGGCTTTGTATCTTGTGTGCTGGTTTATTCAAATTTTTTATAAAGGTCTTTTTGTTGACTTTTACAACACGATTTCGTTCGAGTTTAGACAACCTTTATATTAATTGAACTGTTTAAAAATATGAATCAAACAAGATGGCGTCCTGTTTTTATTGTTTAGTTAAATTAAACTAGTAGCTCGCGATGGTTTCAAAGTTCGAGAGATTTTGTTGCATTGTAATATAATCAGATTTTTGATTTAATTTTAAGACTGTCCCTGTTTTACACATTTAGAGAATCCGAATCAATTGATAAAAAATCATTATTTTATTCACCTAACTACTTACTACCTATCCTGGTTTTCTTGACAGAAATCATAAAGTGATAAAATCTTCCTCCAGTTAAAATAAAAAAGTACATTTTTTGAAATGCAGTTTTATTAATTAATTACAACTGCTTTTATATGTGAATTTAACTTTATTTATTCATATAACTATGATAAAATAGAAAAAAATTCACTGATGGATTGTTTCAGATAATTTGACAATTCTTCAAATTTAAAAGTTAATTTTCAAGTTAATTTTCAAGTTCTGTCAAGTAACTGGCCTATAATGATATAATAACAGAAGAACTTGAATAGGATATTCACGGAACCCGAAAATGAATGTTGAAATTTGATGAATTGTTCAAATTCTATGAAACAACCCACCCTTACATACTTTTTGGTTTAAAAATTTCATGTAAGGATGAATTGTAATATTTGAAGTACTAAGACATTATAATATGTGTTAGTGATTTTGTATTTTGGTATTCATTTGTATAACATTATTGTTTAGTTTTTTTTTCAAATCATCAAAGCAGATGATTGCTGATTAACTGGAAGACTAATTTGCTAAAATATGCGCTTCGTGAGTATAAAGGTACTCAATTTAGCTATAGACAAAATTTTAACCTTTGACAGACCACGTTAAATTTTTGTGGCCTATTTCAGCATATCTCTCGCCATACATTCCCATTGGTAGTGTAAGGCCAGCGATAAGCTGAAATATGTGTATAACGTAATGAGTCGCCTACCATATATTTTTTTTCACCTAAGGCAACTCAAGTCTGTCCGAAGAAACCTTCCTACAGAACTAAACTACTTATCAACTCTTGCGTAGTCTCACGTCTCGATTACTACAACGGCTTTTATGCCAGCCTTCCAAAATATCAAAATGACAAACTTCAATCAGTGTTTAATGCAGCAGCACGGCTCATAACCGGGGTTTCAAAATATTCGCACATTTCAGAACACCTTCGTAACCTTCACTGGCTCAAGTGCCCTGAAAGAATCCAGCACAAACTGTGCAGGATGGTGTTTAAATCCATCAATGAAATGGCCCCACCCTACATCTCTGAACTGGGCGTCCCGGAAAACACTGGTCTAAGGCAGTCAACTCTTAGATCAGCAACATCATCAGCTGTAGGCAGACTGATAGAACCTAAGCGCAAGCCAAATACTAAGTTTGGTGATCGCGCTTTCGCAGTATCTGAGCCGAAGGCTTGGAATAAACTTCCCCCGGAACTAAGATCCATAACAAGTCCAACAGAATTCAGGTCCAAACTAAAAACTTACCTTTTTAAGCTGTCGTACCCTTAAATTAAATTTACCATTCCCAAGAGAAAGTCCAGTTATATTCAATTTTCCAATTATGTCCTAAATCCTGTATTTAAATTTCGCTAATAAACAATTATATAATGTTAAGTAAGTGTTAATCTCAAGTGACCTACCAGGTAAGTATTGTACTGTATATTATCTCCATAAATGGTTAAGTAATAACATATCACTGTAGAGATGTATTATAAGTTTGTACAGCGCCCTTGAGGTGATTTTGCACAAAAACGGCGCTATACAAGTCATCCAATTATTATTATTATTATTTACTGGAGAAAGCATTTAAAAATAGGCCTATTGTGACTTCTAACGTTCTAATTCAGTTTTGACAAAAATGTCACTAAGTGACTTCTGACAGTAAACCGACGCTTTGTGATTTCATGGAGTAGGCACATTGATGTCTATGAGTAGGCATTATAATTTTAAAATATATACTTTTTATAAACACTTGTCGTTATCTGGGAAATAATGTATCTTGGACTATATTCTTATCTTTAAAACAAGCCCGTTGTTTGTTAACGAAGATATAAAGCAATATTTTTAACTTACATGCCTGCCTGCCATCGACATAACCAACAACTAACTACAAAACAAAGCATCCAGTCAGAGCACTGAGAATCGCTCAGACTGTTCATTTCCAGCATTACAGTTTCCCTTCATTGTGTTATCTTTTTCCCGCATGTATTTAATGTGTATATCCCTTCTTCGTTAAACAAAACACCGCATTTTGGTTTTATTGTATTCGTAGAACAGACTCGTGAAAAGGCAAGGAAATTATGACATCTATCAATACCAGAAACGTTTTAATATGAGAGTAAATTTATCCTTCATACGGGATTATATATTACTTACATCGAAGAAGAAATACAGGGTGTATCGGCAAGTACCCGACAAACTTTAACCAGCTATTCCTTAGCACATTTGGAGTAAAAAGTGTTATGGGCGCTTTGCTGTCCGGTAACATTTTTTTCCATTAAAAACAAAAAAAAATAAAAAAATCCACACTCCGTCACTGTCAATTGCATTGTTTCTCGTGTTCAACAGATGTTATTAGCAAGTGTGTCAAAAAGTGTCCTCGCTCTATCGTACACACTAAATAATAATAGTTAAAAATGAGACGATGGTGCCGTGCCATTTCGTTGTGATTGTAAAAGCGCGCCAACGTAGGTACGTACGTACATTATTCAACGAAACTCGAACAAAATATTGCCAGACGGGTTTTCAAACTTTGACAGATGGTTAAAGTTTGTCGGGTATTTGCCGATACACCCTGTATAGCATGAAAAGGATGGTCATTCCAATAATATGTGCGTACGAATGAGCTATGCCCACTGGACCTACTTCAGTGAAACTGCGCACATTGTCTCAGTAACGTATCTTCACTCTGTTAATTCATATAAAAGCGTCTGTCAAACATTTTAACAAAACAAATATACATTTCGAATAAAGAATTAATCGTTTTGTTACCTACTGTATTGCTTGTCTGATATGATAACCAATAAGCAATTTCATTTTTTTTAAAATTCAAAGTTCTTTGTATTTGAATAATGTTACGCATTACGCAGGAATCTTTCACATTACCCATGCACTAACAACCGAAATTAGTATTTTAAATCGTAAATATAGAACTATCCATCCATTCATGTGCAAATATCGCAATATATCCTGATTTAAAAATTCTATTTTACTAGAGGGTTGGGCCATGAACCATGGTTCCAGGGTTCCATAGCAACTAAGGATGATGGCAAAATACTTTTGATAAGTTATCACAAAAAAAAACTATCACATCAACCTTAACCCGTAACCAATTTTTTATAACTTTATATCACTTTTCAAGACTGTTGAATTGCCACTATCCTGAATTGCCCGGTTACCATTCGTATGAAACCGAGCACTCAACGCGTTATCGCCACATTGGTAACCCATACTACTGCAAATCGAATCTATGCACTGCCTTTGTTTCTACCTACACCACCGCTTTGATATTTTGATAGCGACAGTCGATTATGTACATTTACATCCCATATCCCCTTTGTTTCCATTTTTCGGAATAGAAATGTTGCTTTAAATTACTGAAGCTATGTAGATCTGGTTCCATGATAACTCAACACAGTGACAATTCAACACACTTTTAAAGTGATATAAAGTCATTAGAAACGATGAAATATTTTTTTTAACATAACCTAATCTAACCTACTTAACCCAGTTAATGAAGTTTTTGTTTCATCACTTTCCATGACTTTATATAACTTTTTAAAGATGACAGAGTGATGAATTATCATTGTGATGATTTATCCGGTCACCGTAGATCTATATGAAAATTTTTTCCTAATTCTTCTTTCAATTTCTTCACAATTATTTGACAATAATTTCTTCACAAATCTTTTCATAATACGTCATGTTTTTGATCTTGAACTATTTCAATCTGTTCTACCACGGCGATATAATATGCCTTATCGAATGACTCTGATTAGTACTTGCAACTTTGACTAGAATCGATTGGCAAACAACGCTTGTACAGTTTAAAAAAGGTACTGGTATGTTTGAAAATCGAATAAATTACTTGGCACATTCTATTTAGAGGCAGAGATTTTTTTTACATCTTGTAAAATCGACCCAATCTGTATATATTTACAGTAGTGTGCGAATTATTTGGGACAAGAATTTTTCCGACTTTTATTGATATAACAGTAAATTTTCACAATTTTGAGTTAAAACCTGTAACCTACTTTACATAACAACTAGATAGTATTTAGTACTTAGTATAAATTCAACGAATGTCAATCAATTTTCATAAATTAAATTTTTTAAATGTTTATAGTATTTTCACTGTTTTTATTAATACTGCCGAAAAAAATAATAAAGAATAACGTTAATGATGGCATTTTTATTTTATTTTTATGTTGACCAATAAATTTTCTATAACGATTTAATGTTTCATTTGGGTTTTGCCGCCAAAAAGATATGTTAGTTTTTGTTCGTGAATGTGGCGTTGTTGACGTCACGTCAACCAACATCGGTGATTTCCAAGGACCTAAAAAGCCCTGAACAGAGGATTTGTACGATTTTGTATGAATGGCATTGAAGCCATATCTGGTGTGTTGGGAAATTGCTTGGCAACCATCTTGTATGACTAACTTTTGAACTGATTTGTATGCAAAGTGGTACATAATGGCCCATATTATTATATTTTCATGTTTTTAATGCAGTTATGACGGCTTATGATTTTTTGGGGTATTTGATGGTACAAGAAAACAGTCAGTCGAATTGCTCCGTCCGCTTTTTAGGTCCATGGTGGAAGCCAGTCAGTAGCTTTTTCTTTGTCGTAATGATGTTGCAGCTAGTTCGAATCATTTAGGAATGTGCAGTTTTGATCGTTTTTAACAGTAAATGAATAAATTCAAATTATGCATCTAAGAAAGATGGTCAGAATCAGAAAAAAAAATAATAAAATCTTCCATACATGTTTAACCATAAAATACGTTTGTGAAAATAATTCTCCCTTTCGAGTGTCAGAAGCAGCATACACATCAAAACTTCTTCATATTTGATGGAGTTCATTTTTCGTATTTATATTTCCAGGACCAAACTTCACATTCTGGATCACTTTTCAAAGTTTGAAATCTCTAAGAAAATGCTTGTCCCATTAAATTCGCACAACACTGTACCTAACTAGTACCTATCGACACGTTCAAGTCTACTATGATTGGCCATGTGACAGCCTGTATATTTTTTGTATGGAATGTCGACTGGGCTTATGCAATAATTTGATTACAAGCCAACTGGTTTTGCGGATTCGTGACCGGGAAAGAATAAAATGTAAAGTCGATGAAAATGTACCGTTGATGCTGTGACGAATCGGATAATGGCTGACGCGGTTCGATGGATTCTATTTGTCAATGGATGATGGGTGTCTATTCGTTTTGCACCCATCTAAGTTTGCTTTTTTGGTAGCAGTGTCAAATCTGGGGCCTAGCATGAAAGCCATAATCGACGTGATTAAAGTCTTTAGTTAAATATACTAATTTTGGTAGCCGGAGAACTCAGGATAATGGCAATTCAACACACTTTTGAAAAGTGATATAAAGTCGTGATTTAGCATTTTTTACCATCACTTTTCGGAAGTGTGATAATTTACTAATTATCATACTTAATATGGTAATTTCGGCTGTCGGTGCATGGGTGCATGCGTGCAGTGATGTCAAAAATTCCTGCGTAATGCGTAAAATTATTCAAAATCAGTGAACTTTTCATTTTCGAAATTGGAACTCACAAGCAGTATAAAATACTATCCACATTACTTTATTCTTTATTTGAAACGTGTATTTATTTTGTTGAAATGTTTGACAGTTGTCGTAAGTTTACTAACATTTGAAAGGTTAATATCTTCTTTTGAAGGTTTTTTTTACAAATACTTATTTTTATTAGCTTCACGAATCCTACAATTATAATATCCCGTGATTTTTCACGTCTGCGGTTGTTAACAACATTGGTGATTAGTCGACATTAAACTTGAAAAAAATTACATTATTTTTTTTATATTGGACAACAATATCGTGAACATACCAAAACCGTTCGTTTTTATAATATTTGTACAGCGCCCTTGAAGTGATTTTTCACAAAAACAACGCTATACAAATACTATCCGATTATTATTATATGCTTGGCTACATGTCAAAAAACATGGCGGCCAAAATCTGGCACGGATATCAATTTGCATAAATGCACAGGCTGTCTTTTGATCGATCGCTGGCAGATTTAGGCCGTCTTCCTACGGGCAGGTAAGAAATCGACATTAATTAGTGCTGTAAGACCCTACCCAGAAAAGTTCCACAATTGATTGCGCTGCAGACCGTTATCCTACTTTACTTTTCAGCGCAGTCTTACAGCACTCGGTTTATGTCGTTTCCTAGTGCTTAAGGTCTCACAATATCTGAGTGTTGGTTATACATAACACCTTCATCGATGCAAAATAATTTTATTTTTTTAATTCTAACATAACACCTCCACCCTCTCGTGTCTTAACTTATAAGGAATATCTCTATAATCCGGTTTGATCAGTTCCCTCGCATCCGTTCTGATAATATCTTGCGTTTTTACGACCCTATTTTGCATTTGCTTGTAAGTGCGTCAGACTGGAACCTTGGCGGTTTCATCTGGACAGCACAGTTGACCATTGCACTCTCGTACAAGTACACCTGTACAAAGTACAAAATTTTTTGGTCAGCTGGGGCGTCGCGCCACTATTGTCAAAATTGTTGGACCGACGATACTATGAGTATCGACTTCTTTTTGATAAATTTATTGGTGGTTATGGATCTGCCCATAGATAATGGAAACAAGTTAATCAAGGGAAATGAGCCATGAACCATCAGTATGAAGTCGCGCGCACGACGAGTGTCGCAACATTGTTCAACCAAATTCTGCAATTCGCATCTACGCACTAATACATGAGTAGGGCCACACGAAGAAAAAATACTGATATTTAATATTGCTAATTTATTTTGAATCTCTTAAAATTATTCTTAATCCCGTTTAAAACGGGATTGCAGTCCCTTAACGAATGAATTGATAGGTTTACTAATAAACTTTTTGTAAAATACGAATGTATTATCACAATGTCGGAACACGTTTTCAAAAATCCTAATATTTCCGCATTTCGTCATTGTATATTATGACATATTTCGATATATTGGGAATTTACTAAACGTTTATCAGGAAACGGCCTACAATCCCGTTTTTATGCGGATAACCGATTAATTGAAGACATTTTTAGTAAATTTGCAATATTTATTTTTGTCCGTGCGTGTCAAGAGGCGGTTCATCCCCTCTGCGTAATCTTGCGGGGAAACGACGTGATATTTAGTTGGTTAGCGGCATTTAAAGTACTTGGTTGTCAGTTGTCATACTGCTGAGAAGGGTATAATCTGTCATTCAATGATATTACAATACAAGACAAAAGCCGACACTCTTTCTGAGAATCATACGGATAGCCGATAGTTCGGGCAAATTACCGAATAAATTGTCGAATTCTCGGAACGAGGGTTCAGTGCTGAGTGCGTGACTCAAGTCAGGTCTGGCCGTTAGACACAACACGACAGATTTACAAACGTGCCCGTACAGGTTATGAAGGGGAACCAACAAACGATGCACGCGAACAAAAAGGATATAACAGACGAAACAGACAGAGATGTGGATCCTATGGATGTCGCCGAACTACGACCAAATTGCACAGACTATCAAAACGGAGGAGCCAATGAAAGTCATGAGTTTGGTGTGTAGAAGCGTTGTGCGCGTGGTTTCATACTAAATCAGTGATTCCCAACATGGGCCATGGTCGCCCCCTGGGTAGGCGTTGATGAGATCCAGATCCAGATTCCTCGAAGGCAAATGGTGGGCGGTGAAAAGGTCCAAGGGGCGGTGAAGAGTTGAAATGGAAGTCAGAGGAATTTAAAAAAATACATTTTCCTAATGAATTCAAATAAGACGTAGTTGCTTAGTTGCTGAAGTGTTATTGATAGATTAATATTATTTTTATTATTGATAATATTGTTTCAAAAGCTTTTTTCTTATTTAGAAAACAACATTTCCGGCTTACAAAATAATCTCAGAATGTTAAAAAAAAACCCACATATATCGATATGACTGGAAAATGTCGCTTGTGCAAGGATGGAGGACTAAAATAGTAGAGCATCGAATCCCCACTACCAACCGTTGGTAGTGATATTTCAAAACTTTCACTTAATTTTTTTTCGGCTCAGGTGCTTTTACCGTGGTTTTTTTTAAAGTTGCGGAGGCGCTGAAGAAAAATATACCTGGAAAGTGTTGTGCGAGCCAGATAAGTTTGGGAACATCGGTACTAAATATGTCCGTCTTATCACAGGAAATGATGCAACCTCTTGTTACTTTATTACGTTCTAAGATCACCCTATCATGTTTCTCCTTCGCCACTTGCACCGGCCAAGATAAGAACAGAACTTCTGTCTCATTGTAATTTGATACAAGCTGCATTATGTTTATAGTTCACACGGCAGGCAATGGGAAATGAACATGCCAAGCAATGCAAGCAATTTACTTCAGCAATAAGGCGGTTGGTTGGTTATTATAAGATAAGGCTGTAAGATGAGCCAATTGTGCCTCGAGCCTTGTAATGATCGACCAATAAAGCAATGCCCAGATATTGGACATGAATCATTTCAGTCTGATTCTGCTTGTTCAAAGAATTCATTCATTGAATTAATTCATTTCGTTGTTTTTCTGTAACGGATTTTGAAGGTGTTACATATTTTTGGAATTTGCATATAAATTAGTTATCAATATTGAAATTCAAGTAAAACACAATAGTGCTAAAATAGTACTGCTGACCCTGTACAATTAACAAGTGCGGCCCCGCTGTTGAATTTTGCAGCCACCGTTTTACAGCACCAAAACACTTTTTTTTGACTCTGCAAACACGGGGGCGGTCCTTTGATATTTTTATGTTTATTTTATTTTATTTTATTTAAACGCCTATATGGCTTTTAATTTTAATATTTAATAATGTACATCTTTATTTTTGTTATTTATACAGTTTACATAAAAAAATCAATGTTAACAAAATATATTACATATTATTATTATTATTATAGGTTACATAAAATATAAGAGTTTTAAAAATATAGGTATGACAGAGTACAAATAAGTGAGACATAAAATAGAAAATCTGCCCAAATCCTCAAAATCAACGATAATGTTAATAAGAAGGTATAAAATTAGTTGATAACAATAGTTTACAAAGTAGGTAGAAATAGTTCGCACGTACTTCGTTTAAAGTTGCCAAGTTCAAATTATTGTCAAATATATTTATATTGTGTATTTGTTACTAAGACTGTGTAAACGTTGTATTTGAGAATGAAAACTATAGTTGGAACGAGATGCATGTATGTAAAATTTTGATATTTGCCTAGTTGTTCGTGTAGGTATGTGTACATTTATTAAATGCAGGAGTTCAGAACAATCGAATTTGGAGTTCAATAATTTTAATAAAAAGGTTAGGTCGTTTATTTTTCTTCTGTTTTCTAATGTTGGAATTTTTAAAAGATTCAATAACGACATGTAATTTATGTGTCCTAAAGGGATGTTAAGTTTAAAATTTACGAAGCGTAGAAATTTTCTTTGAATTCTTTCAACATTATGAATATGTAGGTACAAAGGAGACCAAACTATGGATTTATGCTTTATCAGGCTTCTAACAAGGGATATGAACAATAGTTTTATGATTTGTAAAGATTCAAAGTTTCTAATTGTTCTTAATATAAATCCTAATGTTTTCATACCCTTATTCACAATTTGTTGAATGTGGGCCGTAAAGTCTAGTTTCTCATCCATTAGATATATTCCCGGATCCCCCCAATTTTTAGACCACAGGCTTCAGGTAGAAATGCTGTCATTGTTCTACTGGTATTTCAATGTAAGAAGCTCCGAGGAATGTTTGCTACAATAATAATTTTGTTTTTGCTACGAAGCTAAAATTGAAACAACAATAAAACATATAAAGAACATTGTCGAATTGAATTGCGAGTCTATGTTTGAACGGAAATGATAAACGTCGCTACGCACTTAGTATCTATGAGCATTTGCGGGGTAAAAGGGGACTGGGCGAGTGTTCTTATCCAAATTAACTAATTTTAAACTAGTTCGAAAAACTTGTTTTTAAACTTTCGATACTATCGGTGTGCACAAACGCATTCCTTTTTATTTATTTATTTATTTATTTATTAACGGACATCGTCCAAATTACAAAATAATAACACGAATAAAGTAAAATGCAAAATACAGGAGTAGACAAAGGTACATGAAAGCAAAGACATATGGTAGATATAATATTAGAAAATAAAGTGACAAGTCGAATCAAGTCAAGAATACGCCGTGGGTCAGGACCACAGGACACTTAATATTCCGTCACTTGTTTAGCGACTGGCAAAAATCATTTAGACTTATCCCAAAAAAGTTAAGGTTTTGACTTGAGTTGACCAGTCTACACATTCTGGACAATGGTGAATAATATCCATAATTTGTCGAATGATGGTTGAGGAAGAGCAGTTCATTATTTCTGAGTCTTTGCGAGGGGATATTGAAGGGAATGAGTTGCAGTAGCGTAGGTGAATCAATAATACCATTTATAATTTTGAAGAAGCAAATGAGGTCATTTCTTTCCCGACGGACTTCCAAAGGAGAGAGGTTTAGAGTTCGTTCAATTTCATCATATGAGTATTTGCCTTTTTCTAAACCTAGCCTCCTAGCAATCCCTCTTAAGAACCGATGTTGAACAGATTCAATGCGTCGAATGTGGACAGCATAAAAAGGAGACCAAATAACACAAGCATATTCAAGATGGGGGCGAACCAAGGAGCAGTAAAGAGTTCTAAGGGTATTTACGTTTTTGAAGTCCAAAGTGATTCTAGTGATGAAACCAAGTAGTTTGAGCGATTTATTAACGATTGCAGTTATGTGATCCCGAAAAGAAAGCTTGCTATCAAGAGAGACACCAAGGTCTTTAATAGATGTAACAGTTGTTAAGCAAATATTATTAAGTTTGTATTCGAAGACAATCGGTTTTTTTGATCTATAGAAGGA
Source organism: Hesperophylax consimilis (assembly GCF_061612785.1). NCBI lineage: Eukaryota > Metazoa > Arthropoda > Insecta > Trichoptera > Limnephilidae > Hesperophylax > Hesperophylax consimilis. The sequence goes on from NC_142850.1 coordinate 21,499,240, forward strand.
CATAATTTTGCATTTATCGACATTTAGTTTCAAGCAATTAATTTTACACCAATCATTGAAAGAGTCGATATTCGATTGGAAAAGAAGGCAGTCATCGTGATTTTTTATTATCTTTAGCTGGGTCCAGACATGTTCTTTTGTCCGTACCGTACCTCCGTTTCGTACCAGCGTCGCGATCCAAAAACTCTGGACGCATCATCTTTTGTCCGTACCGTACCTCCGTTTCGTATCCGCGTCGCGATCAAGAGCCCGTATCTCCGTAACGTCGCTGCGATCATCGCGTGTCCATTTCCTCCCACCATGTCGTCGACTGCGGAAGTGTTTGAGAATTTGACGATTGCTTGCGCGTCCTTCATTGTTATTCACAATAATGTAACGAAAAAAAAACAAAAAAGGCGACGTTGGTGGGAGTTAGAATTGTTCAAAAACAGAGAAAGATGTAAGACGCCGCGAACACGTCCAGACTGGCGCAGACCCGTACCGTATCGCCTTTGAACTAGCGATGTGTAGGTTCAGCCGGATTGAGTCCTTGAGCCCGAGTCCTTTGCGGGAAGCGGGTCCTACTCCCACTCCTTTTCGTAATCAACCACTCCCAGAGAACTCGGTCTGGGACTCGGACCCGAATGCCTCCAATCAACGACTCCCAGAGAACCCGGACCCGAGAATGCCTCTAAGGACTTGGACTCGGACCCGAATGCCTCTAATCAACAACTCCCAGAAAACTCGGACTCGGGGTCTCGAACCCGAATGCCTCCCTCCACCACCGGCCTCGCGAGTCCTGCAGTGAGTGGTAAGTTCTGGTGGTGAAGACATCTTCTGTTTACCTGCTTTACAGTAAGTGGATGTTTTGTTTATTGTTTAATATCTAGTACTTATTGGAGTTATTTGGGGTTATGAGTTGCTTTTCTAAACCGATGAGTAGGTACTTACAGTAGGTACCTAGCCCCTCATATTTGTAGGCGCTAGGTACCTACTTTAAGTAAAAATTATTGTTTTATTTTAAAGTTTTATTTTAATTATCGTTCACTATTTTTATTTTTTGTGTTATTAAAAATACAAATTTCAGTGGTATCTGTCTGTGTATCCGTAACTCTGGTTCAATGAACTCTAGAATATGGATTTGCTTTGATTTTAAAAATTGGAACTGATTGTCAACTGGTATTGGAAAGATTCAGACAAGCGATAAATTAGGTACCAAGATTATTTTATTCAATAATTGTTTATTTAAAATGGCTATCTTTTGTTAAAATTTTTTAGCTATGTCGTAATAGTGTTCATTCGAAAGGCAAATTTCTGGCAAATGTTTATTTTTAATGATCCTGAGACATATATATGTATATATTTGTGAAACCAAAAGGAAAAATATACAAATCAAGTATATAATATACACAAATCCTACAATAATATATTGAACAAAGTGTGTATGTATTGTAAAAGTAAAAAAAAATGGACTGGAATAAATAGATATTAAAACATGTTGTTAATTGTTAAAATTTTAATAGTTCAATGCTGTACCTAACTACTTCCTGACTTTGTTTTTAAAACATCTCGCCTTTACTGAGTTTCATTTGATAGAGGCTTCGACCAAGTACCTTTATCTATATCGATGGACAGAGATTATGAAAACGACAAATTCTCAACGACAACCGAAATTTATGTTACTACATTTGATTTATTACTGCTTACGCGTGTGCTAAAATTATCATCTGGAACTTGGAACCTAATACTACATCGGTTACGGCCTCGCATTAGCCGTAGCCCAATCAGCTGGAACACGACAAGACACGAATGGATTTCGTTGAACTTCGCCAAAATGTAAACTGCACAACTCGCGACTCGGGTGCGATGGGTGACGGGATTGACTCCGTGTTCTCGTGTGGGTCCGAGTTCTTGTGCGGGTCCTTGTCCTGCTACGGGTCCGAGTTCTTTCGCGGGTTCTATCCGAGTCCGAGTGCCGAGTCCTTGGCCGGACCCGTGCGTCCCGGTAGTCGCCCAGTACCCAGTCCGCACCCAAGAACTCGGACCCGGGACCCACTCCAAGAACTCGAGTTCTTTTAAAAGGAAGCAGTCCTCGGATGCCTCCGGAAAAATGCAGAACTCACCCACCTCTACTTTGAACGGGCCGAAAAACCGACTCGCGATGGATCGGAGCGTACCTCTATCCGTATCGAGATGCCGTACCACCGTACCGTACCGAACGGGCGTCCAAACTAGCGTTCTTGATCGCGACGCTGGTACGAAACGGAGGTACGGTACGGACAAAAGAACATGTCTGGACCGAGCTTATAGAATCTTATTGTCGTCCGCAAAAAGCCAAAAGCGTGTATGAGAAAAAATACTAATAATGTCGTTTATAAACAAGTTAAAAAGAAGCGGTGCTAGATGTGCTCCTTGAGGTACGCCGGACGTTACTTCAATAATAGTAGACACAAAGTTGTTTAATTTAACTCTTTGTTTTCTATTGCTTAAATAAGAATTAAAGAATGATAGCAAGGGGTTTCTAATACCGATAGCATATAGTTTGGCCATAAGGATTGAGTGGTTTACTTTGTCAAAAGCTTTAGAGAAGTCGGTATATAGAACATTTATTTGTGAGTTATCTTCTAGACCAGGGGTCTCCAAACTTTTCAGCCGGAGGGCCACATTGACTACTCCAGTGAGTTCGGAGGGCCGAAACCGTTTTAATTTCTAGACACCCATATTTTCTGTTTTAGGGAGGGGGGGGGGTAGACAATAGAATTTTTAAGGATGAAAATATAGCTTTAGATTACGTAGCTTTGAAGATATTTTTTGATACTCGTTTCTCAGACCTTGATATCATTGCGAATCAAATAAAGATTTTTCATAAAAATCCTCTTGATATATTCGCGCGATACTTGTGGACGCAATGTATTGGTGCCAAGTACCTCGCCAACGAGCATATTTATTTATTCGCACGAAAAAATTCTCGGAGTTTTCGCCCCTTCTGAGCAAGGTCTTAGCCATTAGCTGTCACGGGTCCTTGATGACACTGGTCATTAAATGTCGCGGGCCGGATGGAAGACACTGGCGGGCCGGATACGGCCCGCGGGCCGTAGTTTGGAGACCCCTGTTCTAGACCATTGACGATGGAATTGGTAAAGGATAGTAAGTTAGTAGTAGTAGATTTAGCAGATCTAAATCCATGCTGTTCCTCGATCAGTACATTTTTAAAGATAGGTGTGATTTTCTTCGTGATTATTGACTCAAATATTTTAGGAATATGGGATAATATCGATATGGGTCTATAGTTTTCTACATTCGACTTATTGCCAGATTTGAAAATAGGTCTGATATAAGAAACTTTCCAGGAGTCTGGAAAAGTGGCAGATGATATTGACAAGTTATATAACAAACAAATTGGCTTAGATATAGTAAATTTACATTCCTTCAGTAATATTTCTGGAATATCATCAAAAATAATATCTTTAGAATATCTTTTAAAAATTATTTGCATGACATCGATTAAACAATAAAAAATTACATATTATGTTACAGTGTGTGGTAGATACTTTCAGTAGCGCCCTGGTGAAAGACTGCCATTCAGAATCGAAAAGTTGCAAATCGAATGGCTCAAAAGCAGAACGGAAACTGTTAAATATTCTTTAACGTAATTATTTTGATATTTTATTTGTTAATGGGCAGTGTAAAAGGGCTCGCGGGCCGCGGTTTGCTCATCACTGTTTTCGGCCCTGAGTTTGAATTGTACAGCGTTACCCCTCCAGCGTTTTGTGGCCATATTTTATAAAAGTATTTTTATCTTTTTTTCTATCATACGGAAATACTTAATATTTTTTTCTAGAAGGCTTCAAATATTTATACTGGAATCTATTATTAAAATCCTAAAAATAGTCAAAATTAATAATTCATATTTCACGCCGCTATCGTAACAGTCGGTTAAACCTTAAAAATTATTTATTTTTATTTTTTATTGTATGAACGACATAAATGAAAGGGACAGTTTTTTTAAAAATTCACCAAACAAAACGAACGTGTTTTAGAAATATCGAGTTCTCTCAATTTTTCTATGATTGAAGTAAAAAATAGCGTTTTTGACATCATTTTTCACGTTTGATATTAAAATTGTATTATTCAGAAATAGTCATGTTCATTTTAAATGCATACACAGGAAAGGTTATTTTATCTAGTTTCTAAAATGTTATTTGTTTTTTCGTAAAATTAAAAAAATAAGATGCATATATAACTCATTTAAAATGCACACAAAATATTGCAAGTTGTACAAAAGTTATGCAAGTACAAAAGGGTTCTTATTCCTTCATATCTTCTTAATAACATCTCTTATGCCATTAGGAATAAAATAAATTAACATACCAAATGAGATATTATCGTATAAGTATAGTATGCGAGGATGAATGGAATCTAGGTATGAATTGCGAAATGAAGCCATGATGTTATTATCGTATTCTGCAATTACGATGGAATACAATACATATACGAACGACAGCAACAATCAATGCGAATAACCCGTTTCAGAGCAGGAACTATTTTTAATAAATAAATAATATAATTTATAACTATTATCCACGTAACACGTATATCATAATATTTAAAAAAAAATAATATTTGGATGATTTTTTTAGCGCCGTTTTTGTGCAAAATCACCTAAAACGCGTTAAAACATTTTTTAAAGGTATGATAAATTCAAAAAAAAATCTTTTTCTGTGGATTGAACCTTCCTGCCCATTGTCATGTGCAGAATTTCTGCTCGATCTGATGTTTGGAAGTGGGTTAATTTCTACTTCCAAGATTCCATTTCATTCGTTAATTTATTCAAGAAAACAAAACCGAAATTCAAATAAATGTATTTAAAAAGAACAAATTTACCCTTCGAATGTTAGTATAAATTACGACAACTGTCAAAAATTTTAAATAAAGAATAACATTAATTAATTAAATAATTTTGGTACCTACTTTATGGCTTGTTTGGAGAAAAGTTCCAAATTTGAAAATGACACTTTGAAGAATGAATTTATTGCGTAAAAGTTCATTGAACGTACTGTCAATCTGAAATTAAATTGCAAAACTAATTTCTCAACTTATTCTGTATGTTTAGATACATTACGTTCAAAGGAAAACCATCTGAAATAAGTTGAGGTTATAAACGACTCCAAATTACTTTTTTTTGTTTTTCTCAGTTAATTTTTAAATCCTGGACATTCCAACCACCATAAACCAAACATTTTAAAATGCCTTTAAATCATTAAATAAATGACCTCTGCATAATAAATGACACTGGAGCCATCTGCATCGAACTTTCTAGATCACCCGCCATTTCTAATTATGCTAAAATTCGAATCCCAAAGTAATGATTGTTTCTAGTCTCCAAGTTCCTGTTACTGAGAGCCACATAACCTCTGTTACATGCACCTGAGAATGAAGAGAGGTTACAACGGAGCTATCAGTGGTAAACCTTTACATCTCCTCGGCTCCATAGACAACATTAAATTTTACAGGAATATGAGAAACCGGTTTGAAGTTGAAGCAGTTAACGTAGTGCCTGTACTCGTATAAAGGTTCTATAAAATACTATATATTCTAAAACACGGGCACAGTTTCAAGAAATTGTCGTAAATTTGTCGAGTTAATTCCAGTCTTTAGAAGCCCGTCACGTCTCGGATCTCCTGTATAGTATTTTGTAAATAATGAAAGTCCCAAGAATTTTTTACGACTATACGAAGCAAATGGTATGTCATGCGGAATATCGAAGAACGTAATAGGGGGATAAGTGTATGTTATCTATGGTCCCATTAGCATCAAGTAACAGTCACCCTGTACAGGTCTGTAGCCGTCTGCCTTCTCTGAAGTTCAGAACGTTTAGATCTTAATATATGTTACTCTAAGGTTTAGATTTGTTTAAAAGGGGATATCAACAAATTATGTACTGTCTCGTTATTCATTATTTGTCTCATGTCTTCTTGTCCCACTGAGATTTAATATTCAAACATCTACTCAAATTTGATACTTTGAACATTTGTTTCACTTACATCTTTTATTAAATATTTAAAAAAAAATACAACAATTAAAAACACATAGGGACCTGTAAGGCTCACGTCTATCCGGCGGATAGAAATAATGCAAAAATATACTTATTATTTATTATTTAATCGATTACAAGGTATCGTTTCACTACCCTCAATATATTGTGACACAAGTAAATAATTATAATATCTTATTTAATAAATTTGCAACAATAAACCTGTAAGATAGGTATTTTTCAATAAATTGTTTCTTATTTATACATCATATTATTTGCTTTGATTATATTGACAAAAAGGTCGCTGCACAGTACTTAATCATTTGTTATAATCTAAATTTGTCCTAATGGTAGCAATTTATTAAAAACACTAGATCGGGGATTCTTAAACTACTTCTTACCACCAAAATCACACTTTCATTTCAAACGAATATTCTATTGATAACTTATAAATAAATTAAATTAAAAATCAGTAATATGTTACTTTTTATTTGAGTACCACACAGGAGTACCAACTGTTCGGAACTAGTGGAACAATGGAATATTACATAAACATGGAACCAATTTGGTCCGTGTTACTAGTTTTCCATTTTCCTTTGATTTTACTGTAACTATACAATTCTTTTGTGAGTTTCTATTTACCTCAAGTCCACAAGATTTTCAACACTTATTCGTTCTAACTGCATTTCTTTAGGTAAACATTTTAAACTTTAGAAAACTTTTTTACAGGTTTAATGGTTTTAGTCCAACACTAAAACTCTATTATGTTGAGCAAGCTTTCTATTAGTCCCATTATAAATACATTCAACCCACAAAACAAACCTTCACACAGTCATTAAGTCACCATGCAATATACATTCAGACATACGATCAAAGTTTCCGCTAAAACAAAGGAATTGATTCTTTAAACGTTTACTTATTTTTGGACAAAGACCTATTTTCTATTTGTATGCTACCGGTTACTTAAATAGTCATTATTCATTACCTACTGGTTCCTTAGTTCTTTTCAACAGTTACTCATCAATTCACCATTGAGTCATTTTTTTTACTTTGCGATTGGATGGACGAACTGGTCACCGTTGAAATTATGGCTATTATAGCGTTTGCCTATGAAATTACTCTTCTTAACCCTTTCATCACATTTGTCCAGTTTGCAATGTTTTCTGTGTATTTCACATTTTTTTAATTTTCCCAAATAAACAAATATTATTTTAGAAACTAGACAAATTTATCTTTCCGTGTAAGCATTTAAATAATTAAAATTTAATATCAAACGTGAAAATGTCAGAAACGCTACACATTTTTACTTATTTTTTTACTACAATCATATAAAAAATGAGAGAACTGGATATTTCGAAAACACATTCGTTTTGTTTGGGGAATTTGCAAGAAAACTGTACCTTCACTTTTATCTTGTTTCATATAATAAAAAAATATTTATTAAAGTTAAACCGATTGTTATAATGGCGGCACGAAATATGAATTATTCATTTTGGCTATTTTTGGGATGGGTTCCAGTGTAAATATTTGAGACAAACTAGGAAGAATTATTATTTGTTTTTCTAATGTCAAAAAATTTATGTATTTCCGCATGGTGTAAAAAACGATAAAAATACTTCTATAAAATATCGGCGATCGGTCATATCTGACCTTCAAAGCTGGAGGGGTTAAATTGACCCCATCAGTCACCTTCCCAGGCTTTCATCCTTTTCAGTTCATTTAAAATGGTTAAAACTTTCAAAAGAAACCTGCTACAATATTAACTGAACTGAATAACTGATTTTTTTATGCAGGTGTATTTCGTTTCTGCCTCAGGTACGAAATGAAGCACACTACTGGATTTTTTATCAGGTATTTTTACCCAGTTCTTTAGAATAGAATTCATTCTTTGATTGTCGATAAACAATGACTACCAACTTACTACCTTCACTTCTGAATCCAGAAGATAAATGTTTTTCTGTTACTTTTTTCTGGGGTTTTACCCCAAAGTAAATATAACTGCCTCGTATTGATGATTCCTCTTTAGCCGGTCCTTTTTCCTTGTCCTACCTTTTTAGAGGCAAATTCTCATTCATTCTCGGTCCTCGATTCGAACATAAAAACAAACACTACTTATTTATTCGAAAGTGTGGGCTTGGTTTGTAGGACAAAGTTTTTTTAGTTCATTGTCTTGGTTACTACTCGATTATTATACAGTTGGCTTTCTGTATACCGAATGTAAATAAATGTTAAGTCAAATATTTTTTGAATAAGTACTAGATATAGATAGTACAAACAAGGAAGATTGGTATGAAAGAGTGGCGTTGTCGCCGAGCTACGACAAAACTGTACGGACTATTAATGTGACTAATGCTATGCGATGAATGTTATGCATTTTTGTGTGTGGGTAGGAAAAAAGACGGGATGCCGCTGTGCGTAGATGCGATTTGTATTAGTATGGGCCAAACAGGGCCTGTGTCATCTTTGAGGATGCTGTGTGGGGGGTCTTTTTGAGGAGAGTGAGGAAATACATAAACCGTTCCGCAATCGAGCTGTTGAACTCGTATGAAGTCGTAGAAACTTCTCAGTTCTCATACGACAACACACCTACCTGCAATCCGTTCGTTAAGATAGAGGAATCTATCAAACAGACCGCCCGTTTCTGTACAGAGTCCAGACCAGAGGTGGCTGCCGAATTCGACAGTGGGGCGTACTTGCGATTTATAAATGGTCAGCAATTGTATAGTAGATACAGTACGCCCAGCTTTTTAGAGGCTTGACTTGTTTCCGTAGTTTCTTACCAATTATTGTAATTCGTACCCCTTGTTTCTATAATCTTATTACGTTATGAATTATGACGATTTGGGAGGTCTTCATCCAGTACTGAAAGGACAGCAGCCGATCATGATGATGAAATAGTGATTAATGGACTACTACACCAATGTGACCGGAGTTAGCCCGTGAATAGATTTGGCAGATATCCTAACAAAATAATTGGGATTACAAAGGGAATGTGTGTGGGTATTTTTACAGGCGGACTTGCCTAACGGATCCGCTAATAGATTGTCCGATCGATAAAAGTAGTATTGAATTAACGTGCACATAAAAAATGTAAACATATAAAAATGAAGTATTTTGACAGATTTTCCTGTCATCCAAAGTAATTAATTATCTCAAGAATTTTCTATTTCGGTTTTGGCGTTTTTTATTTCACATTTTCCTTGGAAGATGAGCGCAAACTACTCAAGAGGTCTGGAGACGATAAATGTCAATTGTCAATGTGCGTACGTCATTGCCAATGTGTATCGGAATGCGATTGACAGAATTTCAATAAATTCGTAAATTATTTCACCCCAGTTGCTTTGTGGACGTTTGCGGAAACATAACCTAAAGTTCGAGAATACAGTGATAAGCCTAACTCTGGACAATCGCGATATAATGCAATTATAAGTAAAACAAATCTCGTTCCGCGATTTAACTGAAATCCAAAGGGTTTTAACGATAGTGAAAATGAAAGAACGTCAATCGCACAGAATAAGCGATCATTCCACTGCGTCAATGGCTTTTGTCTATGGTTTCTAAGCGCTCAATCAAAATACACATCATTCCTCCCGTCAATGGGAAGTCTTGATTGTCAATCGCTTCAATTGCCTTAGTACCACCGTTCAAGAGTTTTTGCTACATCAGACAGAATCCAACATGCTTTCTAGTTCGTTAAGTTGTCATTTTGTATGTAAATATCAAATGTTTTCTATCCATGTTTTCTTACGTGGAAATGTTTCAATCGTATAAAATAATATATATCTGGATATGGGCTGTCTGTATGTGTTTTTTTTTCATTGTGTTTTAACTTTCTTTTCTTTGTTGCCACGAAAATCGTTTTGGTGTTCCAAAAGAGCAAATTAATCACTTTATCGGTTTTATTTTGTTTTTTAATTCGCAAATGTATTCCAACTTTCTTTCCTTTGTTCGAACGTCAATCATTTGGTGTCACTAAAGGGCAACATCGGGTTTTAAGACTGATAAGTTGCCATCTAGTCGCATCCACCAATGGTTGTGAACTTAACGTTTTCTTCTCCACATCCAAGGCGAGAGTGCTTTCCAAGAGCAGCTATCAACAAACCACCGTTCTCGAGTCACGAACTGGAGAAACGGGTTGTCTTCAATATGCCCAAGGTTTCGATAACTTGATATCCTAGGTTCGGAGGCATCGCCGTGACCAGAGAGGCACCAGACCATACACACTTTGTATGATTTAAAAAATAAATAAACTGACTATCGTGGCAATAACATCTTAGGCCCCTCTTTCACAGATATACGAAAGTGCGTAGACGCGATTTGCTGTAGGATGGGTGAACGACGTTGGCGAACCTAATTTGTGGTTCATGGCCCATCTCTTATTTTTCTATTATCTATGGTAGTCACCATGTTAGGATCAAATTTAACACTTTTACTATCAAACGTAGGACTGTTTTTGGCCCAATTGTTGTCTAATGGCAGTCTTTTACGGAATTTCGAATTATTAGTGAACTAACTGACGTGTACCCGGCGTCGCTCGACTTTTCTTTACTTTCAATAAATATTATATCCATGTATTATATTTATGTAAACAATCCGGAAGAAATTTTCTAAATGATAGTGAAAACCCTAACAAACTCCTTTGCATAGTTTAGAAGAACCAAGCGCACAAACAGACAGACGCGGATAGTGAGTTTGTTTTATACTATTTAGAGATATCAATGTATTGTCACGATAAAGAATTTAGAAAAAGTTTATCAGAAAACGGCCAGTAATCCCGTTTTTAGTTTATTATGATCTGGGAGGTTCCCGAACGTTCCAGACTATTCCCGAACATTCCACAACATTCCAGAATGTTCCGGAATGTTCTGGAATGTTGTGAAATGGAATGAAAAGGATGTTGTGAAATGCTCTCGAATACTCTCGAATGTTCTGGACTGTTCTAAAAATTTCTAAAGTGCGAAACTTCCAGCCCTTATATCTTCAAAAGCACGCCGTTCAGGTAAAAACGGGAACCTTCTCCATGGATGGGGGATAGAGTGCTACCACACCACAATTGATTTTTCACAAAAACGGCGCTCTACAAATTATCCAATTATTATTATTATTATTATTATAACTCCCTTGATAGTACCGGGACTCGTTTCTGAGTTTTAGCGGCACACACATTGTACACTTACTTTTATAATATATATTGATTAATCTACCAAATTTTGCATCCGGTTTTCCACGTTTTGACAAGACGTTGTTAGTATAAAAAAACGAAATGTTTGAGTTATTGAAACTATTGGTTCACCGTTCTCTTCCCACAGAACGACAGCAACTGCTTTTACACAATGAAATTGTTATAACGACGTTGTAATTAACTAATTAACCAATGAACGAAGAAGATGGTTGATTCTTTTCAGTTTTAAAATACTTCTATTTCAATTTCACTTTTGTTTTCGTGAGTGAACGAATGCAAATCTTGGAAGCGGAAATTAACCCACTTCCCGACACCCGATCGAGCTGAAACTCGGCAGAGGGACTCGTTGTAGATGACAATGCATTCTATAATTGGTGACAATTAGGTACACATTTGATGTTTAATATAGGAAATAAATGTCGGCCATATCCGATCGGCAGTTGGCGAGGTTGTTTGCCTGGTTGACTCGAGGCTTTGGAAAGAATGGTACAATCCCCAGTAAAGGCGATATAAGTTTTAAAAGATATTTGAAAATAGATGTATGATTGTAAAAAAAAAATGTTTTTTACTCGTTGATTTTTTATAATTAATATTGAAAGTAAGCTTAAATAAAATTATAAAAGCTATCAATCTTTTGGACATCTCTGTTTACTATTACATATATACAAACTTATGTATTTTTATTATCAAAGTAACTTTTTATTATCACAGACATCTCTGGTTACAAATACATATACACAAACTTATATTTTTTATTATCAATTATGTATTTTTTATTATCAGTAAAATTACGAAAGCTATAAATCTTTTGGACACCTCTGGTTACTACTACATAACAAAAAACGTGTACCTATGTATTTTTAGACGAACTTTTTGTTGTTGTTCAAATTCTTCTAAAATGGCACAGTACATAGTTATTTAGAGATCTAAACACTAAATTAACTCGATCATTGATCATTTTTCAACCTTTCAAATGTATGGAATGAAAATATATATTTATTTATTTATTATTCATTAACGCCCTATAGGGCTTTTATAAAGGAAATTGTATTTAAGTGTAACATAATACATGGATAATAGCATAACTTCATACAAAAAAATAAATATTAAATGCTAATACTAAGATTAACATCAAATCCAAATAATAACACCTAATATTGTAAACAAAGCAAAATATAAAGTAAGTATGTACATTGTACATTCGTATATGCATATAATTATTCATGTTTGTTGCAAACCAGTAAGACTGAAAACAGGAAAATAATTTACTCGTAAGGTAAATAAAAAAAATATATATAATATACTGATTTGTATTATAAAACAAATGTTTAAAAAAAGAAGAAAAATAATGTCTGTTGTATCTATAGAAAAAAAACTAATAAGTAATGGCAAAATACCAACGCCGTAATTAATATCGAATTTAAATAATAGTACTTGAAATGGTAAAGTAAATCAAAGTATAATATACATATGAGTATCTGTTTGCTTCGCAAAATCTTATGAAAATCCCACCATCCTTAAAAATATTCCCCATCCAGCCAGCCAGCGTCCATGCTGAGATTTCATCCAACGATCGTGACTTGAGCATGTATACATACTTTTCAACTTGCTAAACAAATCTTTGCTTTGCGAGATTGCTCGGACATGACTCGGGCGTTTGAAAAAAATCCCGGTTGCAGGCCTACTTTGACCTCAGCTTTAAGGTCCGGATCATGGCTGATATATTATCTCAAATTGTTGACTTAATAGGCACTTACTTTGAGCCTTTGAGCCAAACCTTATTTCTTTAAGACTGGTATTTAAGGACCATCTTGTTTGAGTAACCTTTTTTCTACTGTTTCCGTCTTCCTCATCTCTTCGATCCATTATTTAACTTCATATTCTCTCAAGCCGTCAATATTTGAAGAAAATCGACACACAGTAATTATTATTTATGATTCTGTTTAAATATTGAAGGCTAGTTCAAATAGTTTTATATAAATATTTCGAGACTACGGAAATAAATACTTTAAAAATCTTATTTTCTTATTAGGCAGCTAAAAATGTGAAACTGATTGACAATAATATTATATAATAATTATAAAAACCTATTTAGCGCAGTTTTGTGCTATACTTGAAAAATGATTTTCGTATTCAGTGTTACATAATATTGATCAATTAAGACTACATAAAAAATACCTATAACTAGTAGTTCTGTGTGCAAAAAAGTATCTTTCTATTTTTCTCCTATTAATAAATAAAACCGAAATTGCCTCAGAAATCATAAGATTTTGTAAGTATGTAGGTACTTAAATTGCTACCTGCTTAGTTATAAATAGTATAATATTTTACGTAACATTTAAAGAAAAAATAAAATATGGAATTTAACAATTTATCCAAAAAAACGTCACTCAATGACAATTATTTTTTCAAAGTTTCTTCAGGCAGGAACAAAGATAATATAGTTTAATATCAATGGACAGGGATATACTTAACATAATATTGAAAAATTTAAAGTTCAAATAAACACGAAATTGTCATTTGAAAAAAAATCTTTGCTGATCCATTAAAACGTTAACTGTCTTGTAATTGAAACGAAACGTACAAAAAAAATTACAGATCGATGAAATGAAAAACGGTCGAGTTAAAATATTACTTCGCTACGTCCAGTCAGTAATGAAAATGTTTCATTTGAATTTCTGTATATGTATGTATTAGCGTTTTCAATTCCTCATTTTCCTGATTACAAGATTACAGTCATGGTTCCATGATATTTAATCAAAATGAAAATTCAACACACCTCCAAATTTTATTTAACCTAGTTTTTGTTTCATCAGTTTTCATGACTTTATTTCACTTTTTGGAGATGTGTTGAATTGTCATTTTGATGACATACCCGGTCGCTGTTTGAACAAAATATACGAGTAAATAGGATCGGGCACGTACTGTGGAGTAAAATTGCGAGAATACTACATTCTACATCACTAGTGTGATTGAGATGATAAGATACGCTTACTCGCTTACATTAAAGTCTGTGACAGACTATAAGCGTGCTATATTTTCGTGGCTTGGCCTAGCCATGATGCGTATAGCGTAATGTGTCGCCTACCTAAGTCGAATACGGAGCACTTTATGAGAAGACCTACGGCCAGTAGGTTGTCCTTCTTATACTTTTGTGTTGCTACGTTCGCTATCTCACTTTATTTTATTTTGACGTTTTCCTTTTCGGGTAACCAAAAGCCTTTTGAATAATAATTGTATTTATTGAAATAATGAGTGATTTGTGCGTATATACGAATGAAAGGAAACTCCATGAGATCTGTATTTGCTCGCTAATGATTTTTAAGCACAGGAGCGCATTTTTTTCACACAAGAGCCTAGAGAGATGTGTTTGTGCCAGCTTGCGACAGATTATCTGCCGAACGAACTTATGTGTGATACTAGGCGAAGTAAATCTCAAGTACGTCCACTGCACCTAGTTCAGTGAAACCACGCGCGCTGTTTCAATAACCTGTCTTCACTTAATTCATCTAAGGACGCGGCAAACTCTGTGAAATACAAATCCTGATATGCTTTCTAACAGGACTTCGGTATCTGGTTTTGCCTCTTAACTCGTAATGCACCTACCTTGTATCTTGCATTTCTTCACTGCGAGCCTCATTCCCCTTGCTTTATGCCTTATAACTCGTAAGTCTCTTCGATATTTTCTACTCTGCGAGTGAACTTGCCGAAGCCATTGTTAGTTCGATTTAATTGGTTAACCGTACAGAATATGGTATGTCTAACTGTAATTTATTGTTGTTACTTTAATTACGTATCAGCTGAAAGTATTCTCGTTTTTTGGCAAATTCTGTATGCCACTTCACTTCAACGAATTAATAGGCAACCTAGCCGAATTCTGGTGACTAATGACTAATTTATTACCTTTTTCCAGTGATAGACAGAGATAACCGGATAAAACAGAACACGATAAAGTTATGGGTTAGGTTAGGTTAGTTTTGGTTACTGTTCTGTTTGTTCTGTTGTTCTGTTTTGTTATTTTTTTTCTATTTTACCGTAGAACCTGCGCTGCTATCAGACCCCAGTTTACCTTATACTCGTACAAGAAACTGTTTTAATATTCAGGGGTAGTGCAATGCAATACATTTCATAATTTGAACTAACAGAAAAGAAATCAGAAAAATAAATTAGACAATATAACAATACATAGGCACAAAAAAGCGGAAAAGAAGTGACAAAAAGTTAAACATAAAAATGTATGCAAGCAACCGTTTATGGATGATATTTGAAGATCAGGGGGGACTTCATCCAGGCAACAATGCAGTGAAGATTGTATTATTTGATTAGCGTAGTCTGCGCCATAAGCTTCCCATGTGGTGGCGGAGAAGCGCTCTGAAATAGTGCATTCGTCCCTCCAGGAACATTTCCGTAGCGCTGCAGTATCTCGGTAGGCGAAATAGTTTGACTAATAGAGTGACTTTAGCTGATGCCATTGGGATGCAGTGTAATCTATCCACAGCTCTGACGTGTACAGCGAAGTGCAGAATGCGTTGAATAGTCCTTTGACATTTGTACTCCAAAAGTGAAAACGCCTTGTTAACATACCTGCTCCAACGGATATCGCTCTTATTTGTCTTCTCTATATCCTCGACGACTTTCAGGTCGTCTGTGATAATATGTCCCAAGTATTTGACGCTATGACTAACATCCATTTTCCTTCCGTCTAGCCATACTGAAGGTGTTTGCATGATTTCGTTTTTACATTTGAAAACCATAACGTTTGATTTGGACTATTATATACCAGGTTATAATTTTTAGCAAAATCTTCACATATTTGGAGTAGTTTTATTAGTGCTCTAAGTGACGGTGCTAGAAGAACCGTATCATCTGCGTAATTAATATTATTTACAATTTACATACACTCAGTGAACATGGCAACCTATTTTTGTGTTATTAATTCCTTGAATTATTTCGTCTATGTCTACGTGTATATATCGAATAGTCCTGGAGACATGCTTTCTCCTTGTCTTGCGTCACTTTTCAAATAAAATGGTTTTATAAAATTGGGACCATTTCACCACATTTTCTTTCTGCTTATGCCAAGTTTTGTGTATTTGTATGGAGATTTCAACTGTTATTTACAAAACGCCTGGCCGCTGCCACTAGAAACGATGGTACTGCTATCAGGCCCATGCCTTATGAAAAAGGCACTGTTTTGATGCGAGAAAGCCAAAACAAGCTACAAAAGCTCGAGAGACAAGTCGAGAAAGCGCTCGGCCGACAAGGCAGTGAAAACGGCCTCGTATTATTATTGTCTTCGCAGATGTAAATGGTAGCGGTAATGGAATATTATCGAAAGGTGAAAGTACAACCTAAGATTGGTGCCGCTGCGCGTAAAATCATTATAATTTAACCTCCATATTTTCAGCGTTGATACAATCATAATTACGCCGAGAATAAATCACTCTCCATTTGCCCAGATAATTAATTTAAAAGTATTATAATTCAATAAAAAATCCTAAGACACTTTAATTTTAAACTCTGTATTGAAAGCATAAACTATATTCACTCTTCTCAGATCGAAGATAGTTCAAAATTGTAATACACAGCCCTGTTTACCTACAAAAGGTACTCGTTCCAAAATAACAATATCTGGTGTCAGGACTGAGAATTTTACGCATTCACTTGTACGTAGATTGCATGAAGTTGGTAATGCATACCTACGCAGAAGAGGCGGATCTAATTAACTGCACAGAAGGTAGGTACAAGAAGGCTATAATATAAAATAACATTATAAAAATAGAAGACATGCTATATGCATACTAATCGAACAAAATATGTAGCACCGTTTATGAAAAGGATAGCCATTCAAGGAATATGTTTATAAACGGCTAGCTAAAGTATGTCCACTGGACCTAGTTCAGTGAAACCATGCGCGTTTTCTGATTAACGTATCTTCACTCTGTTAATTCATTTAAGCTAGTTTATGTAAAAATACAGATATGTTTTTTAGGCCATAATATTTTTCACTCAAGTTTCTTATTGTGATCCGCAATTATTATTATGTATGATATATTTTTACCGCTGATATTATTAAATAAAAATGTTTGAAAAAATTACGGAGGCCATCTTGGATTAGTTTTTTTCACAGGCTGTTTTGACCAACTAAAAATAACAATTTAAGTTAACAACGCAACAAACATTCCGATTAAGGCTTAAGCAATGGTATTATATTGTAAGCGGCTTACGTAAAACGTAACTAGGATGGATAATAGTAGAACCTTCTGAATCTAAGCCGCGCTAGAGGATTTAGTGAAACATTCTAACTTTGCTTACGTTATTTTATTTTATGACAAGTCAATCGATTCAGAGTACTAGATGTAAACGTCTTGCCGAAACCGGTTTTCGAGCTTGGTAATAATCTTGGTACATCCAGAAGAGTAAGGACAAAGTATTTTTATATCTTACCCCGAGCTGTTTTACAAACAAAACGTTTTGCGATTTTCATGATCGCAGAGCTTAAATAGCAGATATATATATTTTTTTCTAATAAACTCTTTTGAAAAAAAAAACTGATAGCTAATTCATAATTTCTAGTGAGAAGTTTCTGTTTTATAGTAAGACGTATAGCTTGTACACGGTGTCCGAAAACTAAATTCCAATGTCAGCATTTTGATTTTATTTTAAAAACTTTTTATTTCCTTTTTTTCTGCAAGCAAAAGACTAAAAATACTTTTGAAAAATACATTGTACGGCTGCTATTAACAGCAAGCTAATACCTTTTTTCCATTTTGATGTAAAACTTCCAACTTCGAACTCGATTTGCTCATGTTAAAAAAAAATCCCAAAATCGTTTCCAAAGGTTATGTACTCGTAGATTCACAAGTTTCCCACTTGTTCTACGAGTTTCCGGACGTCGTGTATAAGATTTGTGTTGTGATGATTGATGAGTCATGATAGGAATTAATCAATATACTTTTTAAATATTTACATTACTCGGAATTTTCTTTATTCAGAGCCTTCTGAAGTCAGGGACTATTGATTAACCTGATTGATACCTCAGCGTTCGTTCAGAAGAGTGTTTTAAAAGCTTTTAAATAATTGATTTCCTGTTATACTAGTCGAAACTTAACCGGAAAGTTCTGATCTAAAAAGCACATCACGTGAAAAGTGCAATTTCTTACAGTCCTCAATATAATCCATCAGATACAAATTCAGTCGATCTTTATAGATTTTCAAGCAACATTTTCCGCTTACTGTGGTGGTAGTAGGAGATTTTCAAATATTGTCAGGTTATTCATAACCCGGTAATGTTTGTCTTTCGATTTACAAAAAAAAATTGCTACTATAATATTGATATAAGTTAATTTATATTATCAAATACAACAGTACCTACCTCAAGAATCAATGGTTTGCTATTTTATAATTGTGTAGTTCTAAAATATTCCTTCACTTCCTGTATTTAAAAAAATCCAAATTTAAAAACAAAGTCTTTTTTACTATAATATATAATACACATATTTTTGGTTTAATTGAGGATTGAACCTTCCTCCCCAGGGACTGCCTAAAATTAGTTAAGCCAAATCCTAATTGGATGGTAACGAGATTTGTGTGTGTGCGCGAGTGCCACCAAAAGTTGATAGGAAGCATTGTCATCGACAACGAGTCTATCTGCCGAGTATCTATCTATCTGCCGAGTATCTATCTATCTATCCGAGTATCTTTCTATCTATCTATCTATCTACCTATCGATCGATGGCGGGAAGTGGGTTACTTTCCACTTCCAAGATTCCATTTCATTCTTAATTTAATTATTCACTAGCTTTACCCCCCACACGTTGCTGTGGCTCAGTCTTTGTGTGCAGATAGAAAAACAATATCTCGTTACTTTGACGTCCAACATATGACGCAGTTTTTCCAAAAAAGCATGTTTGTTACACAGATGGCACTGTTTTACCTGTCACAAGTGTAATATAGGTATATAAACGCGTATTTGAATGCAAAGTTGTCTCAAAACTCCAAGCAATCGGTGAATTAAGATTTTGAACAAACGAACATTGTTATTTAAATAGATTTATTTATTCAATCAAGAATTCAAAATCGAAATTCGGATAGATGTATTTAAAAATGAATTAAACATAACTGTTTTAAAAATTCCCTAGAGCGCGTATAAGCAATTGATGGAGGGGATGAAGATGGGGTAAGAGATAAGTTTGAATAAACGGCTCTATTAATTTTACCATGTAAAATATCACTCAAATTAAAATATTTTACTGTAAATTGTACCTGAGAAACAAACGAAATACATTTAACAACGTTTTCATTGCGTAATGTCGTGCTTTGAACCCGCGACCTCTAGACCCTGAGACAAGTATCTTACCACTGAAGTTACCTATAAGTTGTTGGTTTTTACAAGCGTGACTTGTAAGTTTTCTAAGCTTGCGTGTATCGTGTTCAATTTCATGACAAGCTTAAGCAAGTAGATAGATAATGCGTCTTATTTAACTTAACATCGTTAAAAATAACCGTTCATGCATCAAAGTTATCTACCGAAGCACAAAAATTATTTACCCAAGTATTAAAATTATTATCCTTACTATCAAACTCATCCAGAACCAAACACTAAAAGAAAACCTTACAAATCTTTAACGTAACTCCATACAACATAGATATGATAATAGAAACAAAGGAAGATATTGTGTAGAAGTGATGACTCGAACTACGACCAAACTGTACGGACTATAAAGCGGCGGAGCCAATGAAAGTTATGCTTTTAGGAGATACACAGCGGGGCACCGCGATTTTCAATAGTTTGTTGAACGATATTGGCGTGCTGATTCACACATTATAATAATATAATGGTTCATCTCCCTTGTTTATACTTTCTACTATCTATAATTAAGCTGCTCAGTTGTCTTTTTTAAACATGCAAACATATTTTATTACAATTTGAAATACCAAACCTGCCGCCAAACCAGCATCCAGTGGTTGGTACAGCTCAGGAAATCACCAGGCAAATAATCATTTGAAATTGATCAGGATATTATAAGTGTATGTTTGCTGCTTCGTCCAAACCGGTCTGAATATTATTAATTTATTCAGTAAGGTTAGCGGAGAGTCAAGAACTCACAATACCCCGGAGCCTTGAACCTTTGCTGTTTTGTACCTACTTTGTTTCTCTGGTCCACCCAGATGCTGCTTCAGAAAAAAATAAAAGATTACGCATTTAATTAACCCGCTGGGTCACGATAATTTTTTGCGGTGATTGCCAGAAATTTCTCTGTTCTCATTCGTAACTATCTAATGCAGCATTGTTTTTTTTTAATATACCGCGATATCTTATGCTACGTATACATACGTGAGCCTAACTGCCGAGCTGAACCTCAACTTATAGGAAATTATACGAAACAACCCCAAATGGCGCGAAACGCCGCTTAGTTACCTCGTTCCTTTCCCGTAATTCGTGTCTCGGTTTGCGTTTCGGTTGGCTAATGTACAAGTACAATTAGAAATATATTACTTGGCCGCTTCTGTTCTATGTAACTTCGATCACGTGTGTTCACTGTTTTTTTTTAATACCGCACAAAAATTCCAACTGCTCCCAAACGTTTGGAGCCAGTGAGATATTGGCATCCCCAATCGGGGTATGTTGTGATGCTGAATGTGGTGAGGAGGGGAAGGAGATGGGAAAGTGGAAGGTGGCAGTACCAGGCTATTCGGATCTGGTCACCAAACACGGCAAACCATTTCAAGTAACGTTTCAATTCTGAATGGTACTGAGAGAATCTTCCACTCTGGAACGTGCCGCCAGCTATCTAGGCATATGTTATTTTAAATAAATAAATTGTGAAATAACAACAATTAATCAAATAAATAAATACCGGTCATTTAAAAAAACATGTCTCTTTAACATTAGTTTTATCATTAAAATTAACAATAATTATTAGCTTAACGTTTTTATTGCCACCATCAGAACCAGAAATGTTGCTTGTAATATGGATCAAATCAAAAACAGCGTTTTTAGAGCATACTGTATTCCTATTATTCTATATATGCTCAAACATTTTTTGTCGGCAGTTCTAACCTATTCGAAGAACAACGATACATCGCTTACTGGCAATCAAAGGGTTAATTAATGAAATTAAACTGTGCTTTTGAGACGTGGGTTTCCGGTGTTAGTAGAACCAACTACCAGAGTACTTTGGAAAGATTCATTTATAATGTACAGCGGAGCAGCGAGTGGGTGTGCATAGTAATTAAAAAAAATTACGCAGTCTAATGAATGCATATCTTTTAATCTCGAAGGATAAGGAAATTTTATTCCATTGTTGTGAATTACACTAGATTGAACGTAAACTTGTAAAATGTAACTCAACATTCTAACAATAACTAGACTAAGTTTGGGTGTTTTACAGAAATTCAAATTAATGTACCATTTTCATCAAATTTTTCATTTTTGCATTTGAAAAAATAAAACGCCGATTCTGGGTACGTTTCAGCATTTTATAAAATTGTGATCAGTTGACAAGTATAACAGCATGACAGTTGTGTTG
Source organism: Hesperophylax consimilis (assembly GCF_061612785.1). Taxonomy (NCBI): domain Eukaryota; kingdom Metazoa; phylum Arthropoda; class Insecta; order Trichoptera; family Limnephilidae; genus Hesperophylax; species Hesperophylax consimilis. Next base: position 21,520,967 of record NC_142850.1, read on the forward strand.
AGTGCTGAGCACAATTTGTTCAAAAGCTGAAGCAGACCTAGAACTGTCAAACGTAAGAAAAAACAAAATGGCGCTGATTGGCTTTAAGTTATTATATGTCAATCGATAGTTAATCAAACAACCAAAATAGACTAAATCACTTCGATTTCTAGATAAAGAATTGATCCCCCTGGTTTGTGCGTTGCACTTTTAGATGTTTACGGGGAGTCGTTTTTGCATAGCATAATATATTTGTAGATAATTAGATAGAGCCTAGGATGTCATATTTGTACAGCGTTCTTAAGGTGGTTTTTCTATTTTTCATAAATGCGGCGCTATATGTATTAATTATTTTAGTATTATTATTGTTGGATCGTTTATTAATAAATTACCAGTGGACGCGATTTCATTCCATAGATTACTATCGTCTAGCAAAGGAGCCATCTAGAATATTTATAATCAATGATTTACTCCAATATCATTTTTACTAAACGCACGTTACGTGGGAATAATATCAAGTAACAACACCAGCAGGTTATTTATTTATCTTCATTCAATCTTTAACACCTACAGATGAAACACAGAAGGGACCAAAGGTTTACATAAAGGTTGTCGTCTGGGCACATAAACATAATCCTTCATATTATGGTAATTATGTCTGCATGATTATAACTGGTTCTGTGTTGAATTAGGCAATTTTAATATACCAAAACGATTAGGAGTAATGCTTTGATATTACTACCTATAACCTATTACAACATTCCAACGCCTACAAAAAGACGGCGTTCACAAAGGAACCCTTGTTGAACCTCTTTTATTTATTCTATTCCTTTTTGTCAGTCTTTGCTTTGAATAGAGCAAATCCACGGGATTTTAAACGGTTTTAAAAGATAATTATTCTGTACAAAGTCTGTCACCACTTAACAATCAAGTATATAGTCTTGTCTTTTCTCTCATCTCATCTCAGATACTCTCACAATACGGGTTTTCCTGCAAGTAGATTGTCGTTTTCATTCTTAATTGTTGAATAAAATAAACTTTCTAGTGCTCTGATGTATTAACGCCTCCAAATCTTCTCTAATGTTAATTAAAATTTATCGCACAGTAATTAATACAATACTAACTTATGAAAAAAATGTGCTAAAACTGGCAGGGGATATAAAATATAACACAAAATAGTTGCCGGCTATGAAAATAAATTTATTCAACCATAATAAATCAGTTAATAAACCTTGAGTATCTTAAAAATAACGCATTTCTTATGTTGTAAAGAAATTACGACGTATTGCTCCACAGAGTTTGAACAATTCGTCAAATTTCGAAGTTAATTTTCGTCAAATTTCTGTGAAGCCACTGGCCCATTCTGATATAAATTAGTACTTTCACAGAACTTGAAAATCATCTTTAAAATTTGATGAATTGTTCAAATTCTGTGAAACAACTGGCCTTTAATATATAAACATGATTAATATGACTATAGGGGGTTTATGAAAACTTCCTTATTATATGAAAGCCTGAACACTGGAATGTCAATTGCTCCTACGAAAATATAATAATAATATACATATATACAGTCCATTATTCATTGGCGCATTTTTGTTGAATCGATTATTAATTAATACAATCACCCATTGAATTTAACCGAAGAAAGAGCCGATGTAATCGAAACTTGTGTTTGTAATTAAACTAATTATTTATAAACTATAATTACGGTGATGCGAAGCACAAGAAATGGTATTACAAAACCAAATGAAATCTTTTTTATTTGCTCCATTTTCATAAATAATCTGATGATCTCATTTAACTACCGGAAAATTGGAGGAGCATTTTAATGACAGTTATAATGATGGGGCGCTGGTTAACAATAATTATTGGACAATTAAAATTTTTTTAGTGTTTTTAATTGACTTTATAGGATTATTGTCATGAAATCATTACGTCGGTGTAGATAGAATACCGCTATGGAAATTTTAATTATATTTTACATGTTTTCCAGTCCGTGCAACTGACAGTGATTTCTGGAATAATCGACAGTAATTAAATTTACTTGTGCGTAAGCGTGCCATTCAAAATTGAAACTGGTGTATGTGATATGTGGTGTGAAAATTATCAATTGATAAAATTAATAGACTGAATGCTGTAGAAATTCACAGAGAAAAATGATCGTGTTAAAAAAGTAATAGCACGCGAACTTCCTGATAAAATATTAAGCATTCAGAATATATCGAGAAAATACGGAGTGCTACAATATAGGTATATCAGTATCAATATTAGTATTTGTATGAACACGTGTTCCGCCGTCCTCACAAAACATTTGCTTTTGACTGCTACTTTGTTAGGAACTCTTTCAATTCATTCGTTATAGACAAGCAATTTTATCAGTAAAACGAATGATTTGACAAGATACTGTTAATTTATTGATGTTTAATAAATTAACAGGATTTCATATCGGTAAGTTTTTTCCGTGTGAGATCACTGAGGTGTATGTGTGGTAAAACCATTTGTGATCATCTAAAAAATGTGGAAATACGAAAATGCAAGACTAGTGCGAGCCAAATGAGTAAGATTAAGAAAGGCTCGCTTAGATGGTTTAAACACGAAGATCGGATGAACGAAGGAAGGAGTGTAAGGATAAAAATATAATGGTAGAGTCAGAATAACAGAAGGGTGTGTTTGAGACAATGTATGAATTGTTCTATCTCTGCCTACCCCAGCGGAAAATGATGTGATGTTGGTTAGTTGTTATTTTTCAAATCGCTACAACAGGTAGATATGCGATACAATAGGTACCCATCTATAATATATTTTACAGATTATTTTTATTCAATGTGTATTTGAAATGTAATATTTATTGATTCTGTAAAAACTTCTATTTTTTCACTATAAAATGTATAACGTATATTTTGTTTGTTTCAGGTAAGTGTAATCAACTAATACTACAATCTTTCGAAATCATGTTCGGATTGGAACAGGTGAGCTTAATCAAGAAACTTAATAGAAGCTTCATCAAGAATCCATTTATGGGGTGTCTGTTTTCTGAAATGTTTAATTGTTGCAGTTATCAAGCTATTCTTGGAAATCATCAAACTGCAAACTATTTTGGAATCTTATGTTATAAATTAACAGCTCATAGCCATCTGGCATTAAAACACCTGTTATCGTTTTCGAAACTATCTTCCAGAATACTCATTTTGTTAAGGTGTGCAATTTCAATACAGAGGTACCCACTTGCAACACTTTTAGCAATACTTGTGAAACAAACTAGTCTTTATGTATAGACCTGACATGAAAGTCAATATCATGTTAATATCGAAACGATAAAAAGTAATAAAACAATATTGGTGATTAGTCGACATGAGCGAGCATGACAATTACATTTGACAGTTGTTAGTTTACCGATATATCTTAGTTTACATGTCAAAAAAATCGCGCCAAAATTTTGGTGCGGAAATTTACTTGTAAATAATTGAAAAAAACTTGAAAAAGATCATACCGGCTGCGCCAATGTCACGTTCGTAGGATCTTATTCAAATATAGATTACATTAATACTGTTACAAGATATAACCGAATAACAAAGCTAGCGCGAACTAATTATCAATCTATCACACACACTAACATTTCGAGAGTTATTCAGAATTCACGGGTAATGGCTAATAAACATTACCCCAAAATGATAAACTCAATGATGTAAAAGGGATACGTACACTTTTGACGCCTACAAAATAAATGAAATGCGTAAGTGTTGTAATTGTAAGTTTAATATTGACATTGCACATTTATCTCATCGATAAACAAACGTCGACTGCCAAATATTGCTTTACCACCGATATGGTCACATCGCAGGCCCCGTGTTATACCAAAGCTACTAATTTATACTTAGTATGATCATTAAAACGCCGTTATACGCTTTCAAAAAGAAGAAGATGGTTTGAAAGGGAGATATATGTAAATACGAATGGCAGATCGTTTTTTAATACATTAAATATATGTATAAAAAAAAACAATTTTAATTATATAATAAAGGGAACAGCCACATTACAGAGCTTGTAAAGAGAATCAGGAAACGTATATATATATTTGTTAGGTTAAGAAATATCTTAAATGTGAAAACAATCAAAAATAAGTACTATGCCCTTGTCCACTCTTTGCTTATCTACGGAATCATAGGCTGGGGAGGATCCTATAAAAACAATCTAAACTGTGTAAAAGTTTCACAAAGAATCATCATAAAAGTAATACTAAAAAAAATCTACTTTCTCAAGTCACTATTCAAATTGTTTCCAGTACCAAATGACAATGACATATTTAAGCAATGTTCCATTGTAAAAATGTGCAAAGAAAAAAATAACAAAGAATACCAACAATTTTACAAACTAATGAGAAATAGAAATCAATTTATTACACCAAATTTTAAAACAACTCAAATGCAAAACCATTATATTTATCAAGCCATAAAAAAACTACAATAATCTCCCTTCTGAACTGCGCTGTATTGTCAACAAATCAGAACAAATAAATGAAATAATTAAAAAAAAAAAAAAAAAAAACTTAAATTAAACATTACCTTGAAAATTCTATATTCTATATAAAAATATTATTACAACATAAAACCTATGTAAGAATCGTGGCTCCCTTATCAGAAACAAGAACTCCTCTTTTCTGATAAGGTATACATAACCAATGATGATCTAAAATGTAATATTGTTAAATATTTATGTATCTATATTCCTTATATTAAATTATAAAAATAATAGGCGTAAGCGACTGTTGTGAAACTTAAATAGTCATTATTATATAATAGAAAAAATAGTAATTATTTAAAAGATATCAAAAATCTCTTAACATCTGAGTTAAGCAGCATTTAAAGAAACACTGGGAATTTTGTCATATCTATAGCATGTTTAATAACAAAATCAAATGTGTTTTTTATAATTTTCGGAGCATACTTTACGATTTTTTTTTCTATCGAGGTAATTTCACATACCTAGTTAATTTAATTAATTTCTTAATTCGGCATTTAAATAAAGTTTATCTTAAAAAATAACATATTTTTAAAGAGCTTAATAACTTAGCCAAAATGTTCAAGGAAAGTGTATTATATTATGTCGGTAGAAATTTAGAATGCGGGATTTTAAAACCTCAATAATGTTTATGTTTATATGACTGGTATTTACCACCTAGTTTCAAGAGTTTCAAAGAATTTTTTTAATGCTTTAAAATGCGCATTAAAGTCAGCACGTTTGTGGAATATAATATATATATGAGCTAGTTTGTTGTAAGCGTCCATTGTAAGAATAGTTAGCAAGTGAGTCAGTGTTGGAATAAGGTCAGCGTTGCTCCTTGTTATTTCAATGAAAAGTCGTGCGAACTCAAAACACAAGAATGTAACGCCGAGCTTTTAGTTTCAGATTATGCACTGTGGGCCATTATCGCCCGAGATGGAATAGCTAAAGGATGTGTTTTATAAGTAAAACTGTATATTATTTTTTTATTTTTTTTCAGTACAAAGTCACAATATATATTATATTATATTATATTATTGAATACATTGAAGAAAAAAATTAAATTAAGAGTGAGTTATACAAATTGAGGTTGATAAATAAAAAAAGAAATATAAATAAGAACTTTTGACGTCAAAACAATTATTCAATTATACATTTTTACCTCCAAAGTACATGGTTGGAAAACCATGGTTTACCTCAAAAGTACATGGTTTTCCAATAAGAGGTGTTATTTTATTTTAGAGGTGTTGTTGATGATCGGCCGCCTTGAGTTAAATAATAAAAATAATGATAATTGGATGACTTGTATAGCGCCGTTTTTATGTAAAATCACCTCAAAGTTCTTGTGTTAACTGAACTTTATAAGCCTTAAGACACAAATCTTTATGCAAAATACGGTGTAATGACGTTTGTGGAATGCCTAATTCCAAAGAACGACGAGGAATGGACAAACCTGGGTTTTCTTCAACACTTTCGGCTACAGCAGCAATATTCTCGGCTGTTCTTGAGCGACGTGCACGGGTTATATTCTTCACATCACTAAGTTTTTTATTTTTTTTTTTATATTTACTCCACACAGGAGGCCCTGAAGAAAATAATTTCCCTCAGGGCCTATGTCATCTTTGGGGATGCTGTGTGGAGGGTCTTTTTGTGGAGAGGAAGGAGTGAACATGGGTCTTGAAGAGTCCCATGTTGTAGGAGGGAGGAAACACAGAGGCCGGCAGTTCGTTCCACAGCCGAGCTGTTGAACTTAAGAACGAATCATAGAAGCGACCCGTTCTCATGTGACAAGTGTCAACTGTGTACAAATGTTGGGCGCGCGTTTGGCGTGTATCCCGACTACGCACCGGTGCCGAAGGGATCAATGACGCTAGTTCCTCAGAGCATCTTCCATTGTAATACCGATAGAACAAGGACAGCATACCTACCTGACGCCTGTGCTCTAAAGATTGCAGTCCGTTTGTTAAGATTGGGGAATCTATCAAACGGACCGCCCGTTTCTGCACAGAGTCAAGGGTTTTTTTTCAGGTATTTTGGGGCTCCAGACCAGAGATGGCTGCCAAATTCGACAGTAGGGCGCACTTGCGATTTGTACAGGGTGAGCAGTTGTGTACTATTAAAGTATCTGCGGGCCCTGTAGAGTACGCCCAGCTTCTGAGAGGCCAACTTTACTCTAGCTTCGATGGAGCCCCCGTACCTGAGCTGGTCACTTATAGTTACACCAAGCATATCAATGGAAGGCCTGTTCGGAAGATTGCTTCCGTTGAAGGAGACTAGATTATCATTTGGATCCCTTTTAGACGTAATCAGACAGGATTGGGTCTTTGAAACATTAAATTCGACGAGATTATTTTTACCCCAGGAGGAAATACTCTCGAGATAACCGTCCATTCTCTGCTTCAAAGCCCTCCGAGCCGTTGGAGTTTGTGTGCCCTTTGGGGGCTTGTCAAACAAAAAGCTATCATGAACTGTACTGTTGTCTCAACAGCTGGAATTTTTCCACCAATTTCTGTATTGCGGTCAGACAAGGTGCTTCACGACGACCCAAAAATGTTCGAGTTTTACGAACCGACTCTGCCAAATTTTCACCATGTGAATTTTAATAATTTCAATGCGTTGTTGAAGCGTGTATCGTTCCATTTTTATTAATGGCGTAGTCACTTTTCAAATGTCAAAAAATGACAGCTTCAAAAGTAACATCTACCGAAATAGCGGGCTATTCAATATAACACCTCTTAATGGAAAACCCTATACTTTAAACTACAGGAATTTTGTCTTTTGATTACTTTGATTTTGATTTCTCACTAAAACTTTTTACTTTTTCTCAATTTTTTTTTCATTTAACCAGTGGTAAAAATTTTCAAGAGGTCGATTTAAGTAAGAGTAGGAACTGTAGAAAACTAAAAAAACGTAATGTAAAAACATTTCAACAAAATCCGAAATTTTCATTAATAATTTTTGCATGTCTATTTTCATAATTATGTTGTATCCTCCATAGTTTATGCACTCATCCATTATCGCCACATGCATATTTATTATACATAATATAAAATCCAAGACTGCTGCTTTGTTATTTTACTGAAGTTAAAATAATAATATCTTAACGTTTAACGTGTCAAATGTTCCGCAGGCGTATTTTTTCACATCAGATATGCATTAAATATTAAATTCATACATGCACTAGGTGGGTAATGCGCACACGTTTATTGCGCATTCACAATCAAACGGCAGTCTTATGATTCGAAATGTATGACAGAAAAATACACGGTGCTAATGAATTAGTAAAATAATGCATCATTAATGCTCAGGAAACGTAAACTTCGTGTTAAATATGTATTATTGCTTGGAATTGGTTGAATGGTATTACATTTGTCATGCATTGTTCTGTGGTTGAACCCATTTTTATCGTTAAGGCGATGCACTACGTCGTGTAGTATTTTAAATTGAGCCGCTATCAATAACAACCCTTACGTAGAAGGCGATAAGGTTTAAATTCCCGCTTAACACCATCCGCCTCTTTTGATTTATTCAAGAAAAAAACATGTCCAAAAAGTGCCTTTTATTTTATTTTGTGGATGTTCAGGCATAAATATTAAATTTTTTTCGATCATTTTATAAATAACTTAATTTGCCACATTATACAATAAAATCATAACCGAAAATGGGTTTGTAAGTAGGAGATTTTGAACTTTAAAGCAGTTTTCATAGGCCTTATACATTATTTTTTTTCTGGGCTTATAAAAAGGCTTATCTAAAAAATACTCGATTGTTTCAAAGGCCAAGATGTATTCTACTCTCAGTATTTAATTAAAGCATCTGAAAAATTTCTAGGCGACCAAATTTTCAAACCAAAAACACATCATTTTGCAATACTAAGTTTGGCATCGCCTTAACCCTTCAGGCCAATTTGTTCGCTTTTGGGAACAATTCATATGTTTCCAAAAGCGAACAACTTCATATCTTATTATATAAATCGTTGTATCTCCCTTACTCTCATGGTGAGAAATATGATTTAAACGTTGTCGGAAAGAGAAAACGCCACGCTTTATATTAAAATGTGCAGCTTTATGATACCAAAGGTTCCGAACGACAAATAAGAGAGTTGAGAATAAAGTTCGTAATACATTGCCAATGTCTAAATGCTTGTGTTTTTATATATTTTTTTTGTTATGAGTAATTTTATTTACAAAAAACGTAAGGAGGCATGTTTGCATTCAATATATTAATATTTCAAAAATTAAATATATATATTTATTTTTAATAATGCAAATTTGAATGCATTTTTTATCACCGTTCAAAAAAAAGTTTTAGAATGCAGATACGTTTAGAAATATTACATTAATTTGAATTTTATAGCATAGCGGAAACACTCTGGTCTTATTCCAATGAATACTTACATAGTCAATAATAATACGTCATTCGTTGTTTGTGGTTTCAAAATGAAACCCTAAGAAGTAATAATTCATTTACAGAGGTCATAAATAACTCATAATTAGCGAACCCAATGTCGGACAATCATAACGATAAGACTGACTTATAACTTATGACACAATTTGACTTTGATTGAGGTGGTGTCGCCGATCTACGATCAAATTGCACGTACTATGAATTCGCGGCGGAGCAATGAAAGTTATGCATTTTGAGTGAAGTTGAAAATGACGACGGAGAGTGTATTAGATGAGATTTGCAGTAGTATGGGTGAATGATGTTGGCGATAGCGACACCCGGTTTCATACTTAAACTAACTCTTGGCCCATCTCCCTTAGTAATAATAATGATATTTGGTTGATTTCTGTAGCGCCGTTTTCATGAAAAATCACCTCAAGGGCTAGGCAAACAAATATATTTCATAATAAATACAGGGTTTTCCAATAAGAGGTGTTATTTTGATATTCAATCGTAAAAGATCAATGGTTTCGTTGCTTGTGTGGCACGTAGCGCCGTCTTGTTGAAAGTAAACGTTGTCCAGATCAATACCATCCAATTCCGGCCATAAAAAATCATTAATCATCTCTCGATAGCGCAATCCATTCACCGTAACTGTTGCTCCAGCCTCATTTTCGAAAAAGTAAGGTCCAATGACTCCGCTGGACCATAAACCGCACCAAACAGTCACACGTTGAGGATAAAGAGGCTTTTCAACAATAACTCTTGGGATTTCCGAGCCCCAGATGCGACAATTTTGCTTGTTGACGAAGCCACCGAGGTGGATATGGGCCTCATCACTCAAGATGATTTGCATTTGATTCACTCAAGTGAATTTTAATAATTTCAATGCGTTGTTGAAGCGTGTATCGTTCCATTTTTATTAATGGCGTAGTTTCTACTTGTCAAATGTCAAAAAATGACAGCTTTAAAAGTAACATCTACCGAAATAGCGGACCCTTGAGGTGTTTTTGCACAAAAACGGCGCTATACAAGTCATCCAAGTATTATTATTATTATTAACACCTCTTATTGGAAAACCCTGTATTACTGTCTTACAACTACTAAGATTCATAATAATAACTGGTGACTTACATCTAAGACTTATAGCGACTCACGATAAATACTGACCTAAAACTAGTAGCTTACATCTAAAACTTATATCTAGTGACTTGCGAATAAGACTTATAACTAACTACTGGCTCAAAACTATATCTAGTGACTTACAATATAAGGCTTATTAATACTGGCTTAAAACTAGTGACCAAATGACATGCATATTTACAACTGTGACTTAAAGTTAGAGACTTGGTTAACTAACTAACCAACACACATACATTTAAAAATACATTTTTTGGGTTCTGCCCGTGTTGTCAGTGAAAACTGGTAGAACTGTGGGAGTACGAAGTCACTTGGTTGTCTCGTAAGACCAATCTATTAAATTTTAAATCAGTGGTCTTAATCAATTATTTTGTCATTCTATCATCATAAATCAATCAGCAATTCGATAAGGAGGGGGTGATTGGTTTATGTGAACGTGGTTTATGTCTCTCTAAGCGTCCTTTGCCATGTTTCGAATTCCCCAGTAAATACCATTCATCACCACACTTCAGTCCTAGTCAATTTATTGATTGGATTATCTCCCTTCTCATGTATGAATAACCAAAGAAATACCTACTTACATAGGTTAAGGGGATTACTAATAAACATGTTTTAAATTTTATAAAACTGATAAAAAATTGTCGTGTATATGGTTGTTTATCAGTTTGCGTAAAATTTAAAACACGTTTATTAGTAAGGCTGCGTGTGTTTATCTTTTAATAGCTTAATGGCTTTACACAGATCATTTAGATAGTGACGTTAATAATAATAATAATATTTCGATGATTTGTATAGCGCCGTTTTTGTGTAAAATCACCTCAAGGGCGCTGTACAAATTTATAATACATTTATACAATGATCTATGTTATTACTAACTATATATGGAAATAATATTCAGTGCAATACTTACTTGGTAGGTCACTTGAGATTAACACTTAATTGACATTTAATAATTGTTTATTAGCGAAATTTAGATACAGGATTTAGGACATAATTGGAAAATTGGATATAACTGGACTTTCTCTCAGGAATGGTATATTTAATTTGAGGGTATGACAGCTTAAAAAGGTAAGTTTTTAGTTTAGACCATAATTCTGTTGGACTTGTTATGGATCTTAGTTCCGGAGGGAATTTATTCCAAGCCTTTTCGGCCCCGATTATCCGAAAGCGCGATCAGCAAACTTAGTATTTGGCTTGCGCTTAGGTTCCATCAGTCTGTCTACTGCTGATGTTGCTGATCTAAGAGTTGACGTTCCTCTTGTTTTGAAGGTCAAGTATGGAAAATTTCATAATCTTGAAATAAAAATCAAATCCACGCTGCCCGCCAAGTGGACATCTTTATAAAAATAGATAGATTGCGCCATATTTTAATTTTTCTAATCTGACACGATTGCATTTGTAAATGTGTTTATCTGAAGTAACCTGTCGTGTAAGTATGTTTTCTGTATCTGCTTGTACAAAATTAGATAGAGGTTAGAGTCATAATTGTTAAATAATTATTTTCCACGAAAACGGCGTCATATGGGGTACTTTCACAAGCTATAAATTCCGTTAAAAATGTTTGGAAGATTAAAAGTTTATTTTCTGATTCTGATTATCGTACTAAAAATATGTAATTGTAACATTTTCAATCATAATTATTGATTTCAATAACCATCTAAAACCGCACATTCCGGAAAGGTTCCAACTGGCTACAACGTTATTATCACCGACTTCACCCTGCGTGACATCAACGCCGCCGAATTGACGATCAAAAACGAAAAAGATTTGGCGGCAAATTGAAAATAGCACATTTTAAGATAATTTATTACATGAAATAAAAACATTTTCAATAAACATCATCGTAATTTTTTTTGAGAATAAAAAAAACAGTAGAAATATTTAATTATCTAATTGTTATTATTGCTGATGTTTTTTTAAACAATTGACACCTCTCCCTTTCGGGCAATCAGTGCGAGGTAGCGGAGAAGAGATCTCAACATTTTCCGTTAATAAATAACTGAATTAATAAAATAGACCCTCCACACAGTATTCTCAAAGATTACTCGTAAATAAAATTTGAATTTCGTAAATAAATACTTGAAGCATTTTTTAACCATTTTAGAATACCATCTTTCTAATTCGACTCAATCACCACCTTGAAGAGGAAATGACTTCATTTAGACTAAGAAACTTAATGGAAACTAGGTTTAAATTTTTATCCAAATTTTATGATTATTACATCAGCGTCGACCCGTGAAAAATCACGGGATATTATAATTTCAATAAAAAAGACAATTTAACTAATTTTAAGTTAAATAATTTAGGTAGAGGTAGGTACTTAATCGCTTATCTAATTTTTTTCAAAAAAACTATTTCAATTTTACGCTTAAATTCAAAGCAAATCCAAGTTCTAAAGTTCATTGAACCGAAGTTACAAGACACTTAACCGAAATGAGTATTTTCAATAATTTCGTGATGTGTTTGCAGTTTAACACGATCATACAAGGTTTTACCACACGTACCTCTCAGGGATTTAATTTCTACACCATTCAGTCTACTTTAATCCATACATGATAGTAGGTACCAGGACTCCATTGTGGACTGCTTCGCGTCTTTGGACATTTTTTTGCTAGCGTTAACCGCGTTCATACCTGCATTTACCCTTCTTTCAATATCTCTATCAGCCTTTCCATCTCTCGTACAACATACTTTCCAAAAACACGAACTCATCCACCTGCTCCAAGTATACATCATTCACAAATATATTGCACACTATGACGTACTCTCTCTTTCATGACTTCAGTTAATAAATTTAATAAATAGTTAATTCGCTAGTTTCTCCTTTGGACGCATGTAAATTTAAGTGTGTCAAGCTGCAACTTGCATTCCTTTCTGCGAGAAATATTTTGTTAAAGTGTACGTAACACGCCATTATTCCCAGTTGTGACATTGACCGACTAAAACCACTATCCTCAAATACGTTGATGATTATTCCTGAGCCAAAGCCACTTCTAGAACTAGAAGTTATATTTATCCGGTGTCCCCAATGCCCCGGTGTTCCCAGCACCGGAGTATATATGGGTGCCATAGATAATACAAACGAAGGGAGATATGGCATAGCAGCGTGCCGTATGTCGCCGCAGTGATTATCAAAGTGGTATTTGGTAAGTGTGTGGGTAAAAAAGACGTAGTAGACGTTTTGTAGTAGTATGTTGGCGACACGCGGTGTTGCGCCGTTTCATGGTTAGGTAATATTAATTGGTCATGTCTCACCTCCTTTGTTTCTATTATCATTGTTTCGGACGTGCGTTGTATTTATATAGCCCATTTGTAACACCAAAATATTTCACGTGTAGGTAACTTTAATAAACGTGTTTGTAAGGACGATATATAATATTTTTAATATTTAAATCATGTATCAGTGAAGAAGAAGGTAATACTAATAAATGTAAACGAAACATGAATCCTAACAAGACACAGAGAAATAAGAAAGATAACGGTCACAACTGGGAATTTGACATCTCTTGTCTCGATAATCTTAACAAGCAGGCATCTTAAGCGATTCGACCATTAGAACCTATTTATTAAGCGTCAAATTGCAGTGAAATGCAAAAAAATTATAAAAATGTAATTTTTGCCGTCTATCAATACAAATAACCTTTATCAATCGGTCATATTACTAAATGACATCTAAAGATTGATAACATAAACATCGAGTATTTCATTGGAAATTTGTTGTAACATGTTCATAAAGACTACATTCCAAAATCACCGTTTCATTTTATTATAAATGTCAATGTTGTTTTAACAATTTTTTTGCACATAAACCAATTACATTTAATTAATATTATTTTGTTGTAAAAAAATAAATATTATGTTCCAATTAAATTTATGCAGAAATAATAATTTCAAGTAGGTATAGCTTGCAATTTGCTAAACCTAAGAGATTGGTGAATTCTACCCATAATTTTTTTTAAGTTAATTCAATTTATTGCCTGCTTTAACAACCGCTGGAGTTATTGGTGTTATATGTAAACATTTACCATATTATTTAATTAATACCATTACTAAAAATATTGATATTAAAACATATGACACTATTTACTGCGACAGCCAGTGAATCCACCGAGATTTCGCCGGTTATCCCATATACTTTGGTTATAATATAAGCGATCTCTCAAAAAGTTTTTCAAAATGACAAAATATGCCAAAAAATCACTCCGGTGGTTAATCATACACGTTTGTAAAGAAGATATGACTTAAAAACATATATTCATACAGATCAACAAACGCTGATTCTGAGTATACAAGTCTTATTATATGTAACTGAACGTAGAATTAATATATCGTCATTTAAAAATTATTAAAACTGTAAGAGAAATATGACAAGCTATCTCTAAAAATGTTTTTTCAAAATGGCAAAATATGCCAAAAAATCATTCCAGTGGTTAATCATTCAAGTTTGTAAAGAAGATATGGTTTAAAAACATATATTCATACAGATCAAACGCACATTTTGAGTATACAAGTCTTATTATATGTAACTGAACGTACTATTAATAAATCGTCATTTAAACATTATTAAAACTGTAAGAGAAAACGCCCTGTAATCGGTCAACAGATTTTAGGCTGCCTATAAATAGGAGAAAACGCCGCTGGCGGTTGCTTTGTTGCTTTCCGTGACCGTGACAAACTCGAGATACGTATGACGTCATGCGCACCCCGTAAAATTTCGATTTTGGCGTCCTTTGAAAAATACAATCATTGAAAATTATTTTAACCATGAAATCGACATCTGTAAAAAATACTGGTATTTAAGTAAGAATGTAAACATTCATTATTTTTTTGTTTTAATATTACTGGAATACCTTATTACTAATCACAATAATTAAAATATTGTAGGTCCGGCCCTTGATTTAGTCAGCATTCCCATTCGCCTCTAAACACTTCTAAAGCAAGGATGTCTGATGTATTTTATCGTCTATTTTCATAATATCTTATAACATCTTGCCAGAGTTCAGCATTGACGTAGCATTTAACTTTGAAGACGATGACGAAATAATTCAATCCTGATAATAATGGTTTTAGAGACATTGATTGCTCTTCAGAATGTAATAAAACGATATTCTGTAATTTGCAGAGCTATCTGTTTTTTTTTCTTTAATCTTTATTTATTTACCTTAAAATAGTACATATCTACGTTAAATGATCTGACAACCTGCACGGAGAAAAATGATGTTGCCAATTTTTTTTTTTAATATTTGTAATCCGGGTAAAAATGTGATTGCAGGTCGTTTCCTGATAAACGCTTAGTAATTTCCCAATATATTGGAACACGTGTTCATGCACCTGTATTTGCCTTCACAATATACAATGACGAAATGCGGAAATATTATGGTTTTTATGAACACGTGTTCTGACAACGTGATAATACATTCGTACGAGTACTTTACTAAAAATATTACAGGTAACCTATCAATTCATTCGTGAAGGGCCTGCAATCTCTTTTTACCTGGATTACGAATAATTTGAAGAGATTCTTAATAAATTTACAATATTCAATATTAGTAAACGATAACGTAACTATTTAAAGTTGTTGCCCATTTGTTGGCTTGATCGTTCATATAAATATTAGAGTTTTATACTGTGCAGAAAGCTTGAGCGTTTGACGACAGGATTGTTTTACAAATTTTGCGTTCATGTTCGACCAACCCGGAATATTTACAAAGGATGAACGTTGACAATTAGCACAACAAAGATAATGCGATCTAAAGGTTATCAAAGGATGCGAGATTCGCAGTCTATAATGGAGTTTTGATACCATCTCTGACCTTGGCAGTGAGGCATTTGTAAGTGGAAGAAAAGGTTATCTTAAACCATGTTGATGAATGCCGAATGCCGTGAATAAGATTAAGAAAGGGACGGTTAAATTGTAAGGAAATTAACGAAGAAAGGAATGTCATGAGCACGTATTATAACTATTATTTTTATTTTGACTACTTTACTAATGTTTATAAGACAAGGTATTATGCATAGCACAAAGGATAACAAATTATTATGAGCAATAATTAGACGCCTGAAGTATCAATACAAATTGAAAATATCTCCCGAGTAAAAATAAATGCCGCCGACGGGAGTTGAATCCGCACCTTCTGATGTCCGGTCAGACGCTCTGGACCACTGAGCCACGTCGGCTTATTTTCAACACGCCAAATAATTCAATATGTACTAGTACTTCAATCAACAATTACTACATATTGAATTATTTGGCGTGTTGCAAATAAGCCGACGTGGCTCAGTGGTCCAGAGCACCTTAACGCACATCAGAAGGTGAGGGTTCATATCCCGTCGGCGGCATTTACTTTTATTCGGGAGATATTTTCAATTTGTATTGATACTTCAGGCAACTAATTATTGCTTAAGGCTATGCCATACGTAGTAATGCAAAATTATGTGTTTTTGGTTTGAAAATTTGGTCGCCTAGAAATGTTTCAGGTGCTGTAATTAAATACTGCGAGTAGAATACATCTTGGCCTTTGAAATAATCGAGTATTTTTTAGATAAGTCTTTTTATAAGCCCAGAAAAAAATAATGTATAAGGCCTATGAAAACTGCTTCAAAGTTCAAAATCTCCTACTTACGAACCCATTTTCGGTTATGATTTTATTGTATAATGTGGAAAATTAAGTTATTTATAAAATTATCGAAAAAAAAAAATATTTATGCCTGAACATCCACAAAATAAAATAAAAGGCACTTTTTGGCTATGTTTTTTTCTTGCATAAATCAAAACAGGCGGATGGTGTTAAGCGGGAATTTAAACCTTATCGCCATCTACGTAAGGGTTGTTATTGATAGCGGCTCAATTTAAAATATTACACGACGTAGTGCATCGCCTTAAGAAGACGATGTACAAATACACGGTATCCGGAAACTCGTAGTATATGCGGGAAACTGGTGAATCTACATCACTTCTAAACTATTTTTCGATCTGAGCATTTCTATTTTTTTTAGTTAGCCCCTCAGAAGCTGGGCGCACTGTATAGGACCCGCAGATACTTAGTATACAACTGAGGATACTGTCCAATCACAATTTGGCAGCCACATCCTTTCAAAATACTTGAAAAAACGGGTGCTGTCATTGTTCTACCGGTATTTCAATGAAAGATACTCAGAGGAATTTGCGTCATGGCCCAACATTTGAAAACGATTGTTTGTCACATTAGAAGGGATGTTTCTACAACGAACGATTTGCTAACCTTTGTGTTTTTTCATTCCTCAAAAAGTCCCTCTATACAGCATCTCCAAAGATGAGGGAAATTATTTTCCTCAGGCCTCCTGTGTGGAGTTAATGTTAAAAAAATTATTGACTTGTTTTTTTTTCACTTTCCGAGCAAATTCCGGAAATTCCAACTGAAATGTATTTTTATTCCTGTGTTTGACAGACGCCCACGTACGAGTGGATTCCAAATACAAAACACATAGTGTTGATGTATTTACCGTCTCTGATTCTTATATTTAATAATGTGTTTGGTGCTTGGATTACTTCAAGGATTGACGAGAGATATCTCAGTCAGTTAAGTGCCCACTGAGAAGGGACCATAATAAATTGTAGTATCTTTCAATCGACTCTTTGATTTACGTTGGATCTACTTTTGTCAATCGCCTACTCGACTGTTGAAACCTTCAATTATTATTTTATCTAAGAAAACCGGACATTCCAGTGCTAAAGTTGTTGATACACTTTTTGTCCCATCGCATCGCTTACGTCATTCGCCCACAAATAAATTGAATTTATATCCCATAATGCCAACATAAATAACAGGCCAATTTGCATGCAATTTTGTAGGATGCTTCGTGAATTTTATCCGAATACTTAACATATTATATTTATAAAAGCTATTAAGGCGAAGCTTAATGCCAAATCACTATTTTGATTAATCTTTATTACGAATTGGTGTACATTATGAATACCAACAAATATGCTTTAGATAAATTGAAGGTTTTCCTATCGTTTCGCTTGATTAGAATAAAAAAATAAAAAATTACTCAATAAAAAATATTAATGTAAGCTACTAAAAAAAATATTTTTTCAATAGAAATGTATGAACGCATAAAGCAAACAACTTAAAAAAATACAGTATTATAGCTAAGATTATCTTTGACAGTTTCACTTGATTAACTTTTTTTCTTTCTTATAAAATTATTTACAAAATAAATAAAAACCTTCTAGACTCGATTTGTCAAGCGATTTTATTGCCTATAACCTACAATATAAGGTATACCAAGAATTATACATGTAATTGTTGGGTTATGTGATATAATGTGTATTTGTTGGGTTAGCTGGAAGAAATAGGATGTAACCTATAAGTTATACCCTTTGTACTCTTTTTGTGCAATAAATATTTTTTTGAATTTGAATATACACATTTTTGGCTTATAGCTTCCTCTTAAATATAATTCTTTAGAAAATCGGCTCAGAAGGATCCGATTTATGGCAAAACGTATCTAGAGTTGGGTTGGTTTCCTCGTAAATCTTGCTAATGTGTTATAAGCAGACAGTCAATAATAATCCTGAGTGTTCGTGAGGAAATGAGATTAAATTGGCAGCACGAATCACGATTATATTTACGTTGTTTAGTTAAAATACCCCGTTTTCATGTTGTGTTATACATAATCAGAGTCGGGGCGAAGTATTTTGGTGCCTGTAGCACCCATTCCAAAACGTTTTTCTTCCGCTTTCGGACAAAACTATTATAATAATGTCATCCCCTTATTTTAAAATAGGTTTTTGCAGATATTTATTTGTGGCACGTGTTCACTAGAATCAAGCACAAATGGGTTGCATGCCAACAAGTTTTTTCTAAGGCATTTCGAACATATTGACATGACTTGTTTTTTTATTGCTTTAGGCAATTTTCCTTCATTTATGTTAACGTGCACAAAAGTTCCCCAACTGGTTTGCGTTATGAATACCAAAAAATACTCTGTGTATAAATTGAAGCTTTTCTTATCGTTTCAACTGAGTAGAATTAAATTTAAACGGTTAACTGCTCCATACATGATATAAGCGTAAACTACAAAAAAAATGTTTTGTAACGTATATGAAAATGTATTTTTCTATTGGAAATGTACGAACGCACATAAAAAACAACTTAAAAAAATATTATGGCTAAGATTATCTGTGAAAATTTCCCCCTTTTTAAGTATATTTTATTTTGTTATAAAATTTAACATTTTGTATCTACTAAATAATATTTTAAATCTTTAGTTAAGATTTTTTTCTTTCTCATAAAATTATTCACAGAGTAATTTTAAAAAAGCCTTTTGCGCTAAAATCGAGCTTTTCTAGACTTCTCATAATACCTATATTCGTGGTGATATAAGGCACACTAAGAATATACACATTTTTGGCCTTAAAGCCAGAAAAATCTACGCCAAACTAATTCTAGGAAATATTGTGAGGCTGAGAGGAAACGGGGGAGGTAAGAAGAGGGGCGTGAAGGGTTGAAGATATATCTAGAAGTAATCAAGAGTTAATATCATTCTCAGCATTCGACGATGTGGGGTTTCTTCTAGCAATTTCCGATATCTGATAGATATTTATAAAACTTTGCCGGAATGAGAATGAAGGAGGTTGAAGTGATGATCAAATGGGAGAAAAGGGTAGCTAAATTCCTGGTTATTCAGTTCTGGTCACTCAAAATAGCTAACACCATTTAAAAAACGTATATTTTCTTAATGCTGGTCTCCCATTCACCACGGTGATACTTTACTTTTTTTACTAGCTGAATTTTGCCTTGTCCAAATTCTATCCGTTTAAATATCTACTGCTTGTATTTTACATAATTATTCCAACAGGGGCTTTGCATAATTACATGATCTAGATTGTGGTGGAGATGTGGTGTTGGCGGAGTAAGGATTAAATAATTGAGCTAATCCCAAGAACCCAATATGGTAATATCTTTGAATAGGAAACACACTCGCAGTAAACGATTTCCTCAGAAACATAATCGAAGGAAATGTAAAGTATGAACGACACGGCTATAAAAGAAGATTGCAATAAAATTCTTCTGATTGTCAGACCATATAAATACAAAGAAATATACTTGGATCTTATGACACGAAAAAATTGATAAAATCACCAAATAAACAATTGAAGACACGGTTGTTATATTTCAATTAAAAAAATATATATTTATGCATTGATGAAGAGGTGTAACGTTCGCGTATCACCTAAACAACATCTCTGTCTCAGTTATTTTATGACTGATAGATAGTCTCAGTTGTTTTATGACCTATGAATCACATTGACAAACTGTTGTTTAGATTTATCCGATTGTAAGAAAAAAAACATTTACGTACATACATTTACCAATAGCTCCACAAAGTGGTAAATGTTATATAAATGTTATATAAAAAAGTGTTATATAAATTAACTTAAATTTGTTCAAGCAAGTACATTTTAAATTTTACCTTGTATTTTACATGTATTTACATATGTTTGATGTCATCACTTGCAGAGCAAAGTTGGGAGGTTTAGGACGCTGTCTCTTCAAATCCGCCATATCAATCCATACTATATTGAAAAACTTGGACACTGGTCACTGATGGAAAGATGCATGATAGACATCACGTATTACTCGAAAAGATCGGTAAAAACGAATGGCTAGGAAAGCAAACAATCTGATTGCTCAAAAAAGCAAAAGACAATGGCAGGACATATCGCTAATCACGAGGAGAATTATTGACAACATTCAACGATCTACGACTCTACGAGATACACGAGAGTTTGGATTAGACATGAAGGGCTACGTTTTCATTTGCAATGGATGATTATCTTCTTCTTCTTTTGCATAAAGAATAGTGTGTGTCGCAGAGATTTCGAAAAACCTCCCCCATCCCCTTTTCCTATCTCTTAAAGCAGTATTTTGAAACATCTTAATTAAATTTTACACTCTTGATATTCTAAATAAGACGAAAAATACTTTTAATATAAAGATGAGTGACTGTGGCGACGTGTCTTTAATTTTTATATAAATCTAATGTTTTATTCCGAAATTTGACCCTACGAAATTTTGCACACTTCTAAACCGAGAGGTCTGTCTACGTTTAATATCGAAAAACTCCTTCAGTCAGTTAGGAATACTTTTTTGGTTTATTGTATCCCCAGAAATGTGAAACGTGTGCCATTATCAATGTTAAATCTACCAATATTATTTTTATATGCAGGCAGGTACAGAACACAACCGGTCTGACAGCATTCTTTAAAAATACTATTAATAATATAGTTCGTGACAAAATGCGGCATTATTAACTGGGTGTTTGGACTTCTTATCTTCCGTAGTAAATACATTAGCGTTGCATTGCTCATTATCTTTATTAGTCAGATAGTCTATTTACCTGCCGAATGTGAGACAGATATTATTTGTTATTCTGCATCGTCGTATTTCTTCTCTTATGCATTTCTTAGCATCGTTATCGTCATTTTCCGTTCTTCTGCACGAGTGCTTATTCAAATTTCGATGTTAGTTTTTTCTACGATATTATGATTAAGTATTATATTTTGTACAGTCATCATAAATTATTACAACTACGTGACATTACTCGTTTATTTGCACTTTTATTAATTGTCTGGAAAAATATCACGTCACTTGAATCGATATTCGTTCTCGGATACATCTACTATTCATTATTTTGATCGTGATTGACGTATAAAGCCAAAAATATGTAGGTAGGTTACCATTGATGCACATTATTTATTATAACCAGGTATAATAAAAGACATTTAATATATTTATAAAGATTCGTGATTGGACATAATTTTCTTGGTAAAAATAGTTTTTTTAATTGTATTAACAATAAGCAATGTTTTTGAGTAAAATTATATTTTTTGCAAATATTATTGATGGTGCTGTCATCTATTTTATCATAAAATCATTTTTGATATAATTTTATTAAAGGTGATCCATCATATTATAGCTGAGGCTTCGTTCAAAAAAGGCGTTTATTATTGCCATCGTGATTTTGCGTTGTCACTTGAGTTTTCACACGAAAGTGCCAATCGGATTTTTCCTAGATGTAGGTAGATACTAATCTTTCTATATACTGAAGTTAGTTGCAGATCAAGTTTTCAATTAACGACTCACATTTCATCTTTGATCAATGTTTGAAATTTAAATATTTTAAAGTTTGATAGTAAACAACTACTTTGATCATTTTGCCACTCAAACTCTTCGTCTGTCTGTCTGTTTGTTAAAATATATAAACGAACTCGAAACATAAACGTCAAACTGCCAGCGCACGAGTAACAGAAAGAGCCTAAGCGACTCTTAACTCAAACTAATAACTTTTTTATTAGCGACTTCTGCGATCCTTCCATTTATCCTTCTTTCAATATCTTTATCAGTGTTTCGGTCTCTCTTGAACATATTTCTAAAATGCACAAATTCCTCCACTTGCTCCATGGATTCATCGTTAACAACTATTTTGCAGTGTTTTAGTACTCTCTCTTTCAAACACCATAACTTTGAACCTTTGAACGTACTTACATACTTTGTTCATGTTGAACTCGCAGTCCGCTTCGAACATTTTGTAGCCCGCGTCCAGCCACTCCAGTCCGGTGGTAAAAAGAGCAGTTTTAAACCAAGTTAGAGCATTTAAATGTAAGCTAGTTCTTTGGGACGGTTCCATGATAACTCCTCAAAATGACAGTTCAACACCCCTTTAAAAGGTGATATAAAGTCAATAAATGGTCAATTTGTTTCATCACTTTTCATAACTTTATAACACTTTTTATAGATGTGTTGAGTTGACACTTTGATGAGTTATCCGGTCACCGAGATGTCAAATGTCAGGCAGAAAACACTAATTTTACTCTTTTCTTCACGGAGAAAAATGAGCATTGCTGATTTGTTAAAAATATATTCAAAGGATTCGTAATCTGGTTAAAAACAGGATTTCAGGCCGTTTCCCGATAAACTTTTAGTAAAATCCTAATACATCGGAACACGTTAACAGGATTACGAATAATTTGAAGAGATTCTCAACAAATTATCAATGGTCATTTTTCTCCGTGCTCACTGAAATTTTCGAGAAATTCACGTATAATGTTTCCATAAAAAACATATTGAGGTTTTTGCTTTTATGCGGAATATAATTTTTTTATTTTGTACAAGTATTGTTCAATCCCGCGAGTGCCTCTGAGTTTGTCGTGTTTGCTGTAGTTTTGTTTTAAAGCAGCGCGTCCGTCACTTTTACTTCTATTGTTAACGAGGCTTTAAAACTCACAGTCAAATCCTCCTTGGTCAAATAACTTTCAAGTGTTCCAAGATTCTATTTCATCATGATTGTATCACTAAGAAGAAATTCAATATCAAATAATAATAACAAAATGACTATTAAAAAAGCTCATTACGTTACACTACAAGAATAGTTACAACATATTGGTATAATAATAATATTCCCTATTCTTTGCCATCAGATTAGGGTGTTCAGTGAAAGTTTGAACTCAGTTGTTAACCTTGTATGATTAATAAAAAAGCAATCTGTCATGGAGAAATTTGAAAGCGACTTTCCGGTGTGGATTTCAAATGCTTACAAGTGACTAATGACATGGAAATCCTGTTTGGGCGATGGAAGAACCACCAAATCGTGTATCACAATTCTCGGCGTAACGATTTGTTCTACCGTTTATCGATTTGCGGTTTGATAGCGGATGAACTGGACACTAGA
Organism: Hesperophylax consimilis; assembly: GCF_061612785.1. Lineage (NCBI taxonomy): Eukaryota > Metazoa > Arthropoda > Insecta > Trichoptera > Limnephilidae > Hesperophylax > Hesperophylax consimilis. The sequence goes on from NC_142850.1 coordinate 21,544,691, forward strand.
TGCTTGAACTGGTATAGGGTCACCACGAAATTTCATTGCCACGTTCGTGATATTTTTAAAGTTCTTAGTTAAATTCCGTTGTTTTGTAAGTTTGCCAAAATTCAACGAAAATTGGGAGATTGACCCATGTATTTGTATGCTAATGCACTGGGAGTTATTTTGTTTAGAAAGTGTATGATATATTTGGGTGCTGAAGCAATAACACTCTGGCGCTAAGGAATTTTTACTTGAGATTTAACTTATTGAAGCATTGCACAGCCTCCGTGATCGATGATGAAGGCCTTTGACCTGCAATTCTTGGCGTGCGAAATAACATTTTATTTATATCACTTCACAATTTATTCCTTTGAAAAATAATAAAATACATAGTATATATTCGCGGCACCTTCTAGTGAGGAAGATACTCTCAATATCACTCTGGTGTAAGATGCAAGACCACCATTCAGAATTGAAAGATTGCTTGAAATAGCTTTAGCCGTTTTTCGTGACTATACTTGAATAGTCATTGGAGGGGACCCACCCTTTTCCGACGGCTGTGTGAGGAAACTGATTGTTTAACCTCCTTAGCCGCACAGGTCAGGACTCTAATTTTTTTTTGTAAAAAGAAGCTACATTTATTTTAAAACGATTCTAGACCCTCCAATGTCCCTGCATGCATGATTGTTAGTACGAAATAATGTATGCATACTTACATTAATAGTAACACAAAATAAGAACGCATATGAAATGTGTTCGCTTGGTGGTTTGGCATCTATAATTAAATAATAAATAAGGAGCACAAATTTTATAAGTGGAAGTATGATTGAGACATAAAAATATACAAGCCGCGTATCGAGGGCAGTTTACCCCACTATCACGGGGCGGTCCCGGCAAGAATGAGCGTGGCAAGCGGCCTGGCCACAACGATCCCAAGCACCCGCGTCCCTTAGCCAGTTTTCCGAGATTACCCTCGAAGAAATGTAAATGGGGGGAGGGGGGGGGAGATACTCCCAAAGACCCTAGGGAATGAAGTGAGCCTCAGGTCACCGGAGGCAGGACGGAAGGGGACCGGGCTCGCGCAAACATTCCCCAGGCCCGCTCATGATGCCGGGGGAGGCACCCGTGGTTCGTGGGACAGCCGCCCCGGATTGATGTCACCTTACTGGATGCAGGAACAGGGTCTATCCGCCCCCATGGTGGGGAAATGAACAATACAGTACGATAGAGTTCAGTTCGACAACCTATTCATAAACCAATTTGTTAGTAACAAATAAGGCAAATAACAAACGTAGAAAATAAGTTGTGATCAACAACAAATTGACCGTTCATAATAGAAAAAAAAGAAGGGAAAAAAAGATTAACATAGTATTAAAGAGCTAAAACACAAAAAGAAACAGTATTATAATTATCAACGCGTTCCTAATAAGTAAGGCCCAAATTCAAAAGTAAAAGGAAGAATGTGCATAAAAAAAAAACAGTGTAAAGAACTGGCAAAAACGGTGTAAAAAGCCAATATACACAATAAATGAATAAGAAATAATAAAACAAACAAATATAATAATAAATGCATTGCGATCATGCCATAAGACAAAGAAAGTAAAACTAATGAGTATATAAAAATAAAAATAAAACACAAAGCAATCGCGCATAAACAATATTAAAGTTGTTATAGAGGAGTAACCGTGGAGTGACAGGAATAATACGCTTGGCACCTGAAACAAAGATGATTTTAATCTAAATCAGCAACTCTAAGCACAGGCCATCTCTCTACCCAGGACTTTACAAACTTTTTGAAGCATTCAAAATTCTCTCTGTTCAACACGAGATCGGCATTCCATGCCGGTCTTGTAATCCCTCTCAAGCCATCCAACATTTCCTCTCGGGCATCCTTCATCAACTCGCAGTGCCACAGAATGTGCTCGGCTGTCTGGTTAGTGTCACCACATGAACAGTTCGGATGAGGAGACAAGGCGAGACTATGTAGCCGCCCCCTGAGCTCCCCATGACCGGACACTAATTGCGTCATATAGTGATCCAGTTTTATGTGCGCCCCTTCCATTCTGTTTTTAACTGAAGGGAAGAAAAAGAAAGTCAATCTACCCTTCGTCGACCTATCCCATCGCTCTTGCCATACACTCAGCGTTCTATCTCGCATGGCTTTCAATAAGCCAGGAAGGGACACCGCTCCACCGGGTGTCAGTTCGACTCCCAGGTGGACAGCGGCCTTACCTCTTGTCAATGCCTTTTTTGTCAAAACTTCCCTAATTTCCAAGTCAATCGGCAGTGTACCAGCCAGAACCGGTAATGCATCATTAGCCACAGTCCTATATACGCCCGAAAGAGCCAACAGGGGAGTCCGTTGGCCCCGCTTGAGGGCCAAGTGGATCAATGCATTATCCAGCCGGTGCTCCCACACAGAAGCGGCATACGAGACATGCGTCACGTAAACACCCCGAATATAAGGCGAATATGAGGCGAAGTGCCGGAGTCCGCAATCCCCACTCAACCGTTGAGAGCCTTCTCAATTTCAAGAATAGGGCCTGGGCCCTGCTAGAAACGCTCTTGACGTGCGCTAGGAACGAAGAAGATCTATCTAAAGTGACGCCTAAATACCTGGTGCTTTCAACGAAACGAATAGTGGAGCCTCCCATTCTGATGGTAGGGTTTCTGGCACGACTGAGCATACCCTTCATCAAGAGTCCCACGGTCTTATGGGGAGCGAAGTTCAGCCTGTTTCTCTTACCCCATTCAAGAATTTCACGCAGACCCTCTTCTGCTTTACTCTCCACTTCCTTTCTGCTGTCCCCTGAGACCAAAAGAAACTTATCATCCGCGTAGTCGACCGATATGCATCCTTCAGGCAAGGGTAACCTAGAGGAGTCGTCAAAAAGGATGTTCCACAGGTCAGGCCCGAGGACTGACCCTTGTGGACAGCCCATGTTAACGTCACGTATGACTTGAATAGCCAGGTACTTTCCTGTTCCCCATCTCCTTCCCCTCCACACCACCTTCAGTCTCACAACACAAAATACCACATTCGGTGAAGCCGTCGTCTCACTTGCTCTAGACGTTTGGGAACAGTTGACTCTTGTGCGGTAATCACATAAAAGAAGTCAAAAGTTCCTTCATTAAATAAAAATTGATAGTTTTTATCGTATTCTCCATCATCATATCTCTATATATTGGGTGCAATCTCTGTGCGCTGATGTATTAGGGCAGCCAATATAATATCGAAAATAATGTGAATAGTTTTGAAGGAAGTCGAGATTGATTAAAATAGTACACAATTGCTGACCTGTACAAATCGCAAGTGCTCCCCACTGTTGAATTTGGTAGCCACCTCTGGTCTGGAGCCCCAAAATACTTGAAAAAAACACCCCTTGACTGTGCAGAAACGTGCTCTCCGTTTGATAGATTCCACTATTTTAACAAACGGATTGCAATCTTTAGAACACAGGCGTAAGGTAGAAATGCGGTTCTTATCCTACCGGTATTACAATGGAGGATGCTCTGATGAACTATCGTCATTGATTCATTCCTCGAATTCCGGTGACAAGTCGGGAAACATGAATACGACTCGTTCATCAGACAGCGCGACTGTGAAGCTATTTGTAGGCCTCTGTGTTTCCTCCCTCCTACAGTATGGGTCTCTTCAAGTACAGCATCCCCAAAGATGACATAGGCCAGAAGGGAAATTATTTTCACCGAATTCAAAAATATCGGTAGCTCAACAGGAATCCCTGATAGAGTAGAACTTTTGAGTTCGAGTCTCGGTAGCGTAGTCTCTCTTATATCTTATATATTTATATGATTTTTTATTTAAATTTAGCATTGACACTTGACACGTATCACATCATCAAATGATTAAAAACACAATATTTTTAGTGGTGATCCTGTAGCCAGTGTAGAATTACAAAATTATAGATGTTTTGTGGCCAATGATTGGGTATTTAGCCGATGTCTTCAGGTAATTACCTCTGTCGTTGACTAGCTCTAGCGCAGAGCGGCCCTCGGGCCTCGTGTCTTGCCAACAAGCCGTCAGGTAACTTCTGGAGAGGTAGGTGCCCGCTTGGAACTCTAGGTATTAGAAGCACTGAGAGATAAATTGCTAGAAGCGCCGTTGGGGGTGTATCTGCTTGTCCGAAGTGAGCTCGATTTTTCCCACAACAAAAAAATGCTATGTTTTAATTTTTTTATGTGAATGCCGCACAAGTCCTAACTGCCGGAGGCAGTGGGACTATGGCATACAAATTATGGTATGTTGTGAGGCTAAAGGAAGTGGGGAAGGGAATGAAGAAGATAAGGTTGATTGATTGAGCATAAGGAAGTCCTGTTTTAATTCCCCCGTTTTGCATTTCGTCTGTCTGTAAATTTGTTTGTACGTTTCGTTTCCGTTTCAAGACGGTGGCCGTTTTAATGGTTCAGTAAAGATTCTTTTTTTTAAATCGTGGGCTTTCTTAGTGCCATCTTTTCAATATTATGGTACCTACCTGACTGAAGAACTGAAAATAGTTGAATTGTCGTTGAAATAATGACGTTTCTTAGGACAAATTATATAATTCCTTATTCGAAATAAGAAAAAAAATGTTACATAAAATTTGGTTTTGCTTTATTAAATACGTGACAATTCGATACATGCTTTTTTGGAAGTGAGTTCTTCGAACTGTTCCCAGAACTACCAGTATTTATAGCTAGTATATTACTCGCTATGACGCTAATCTTTTTTACCCCTATTGAGCAGATAAACAAGTTCATTGTCCTTTCTTAGGTCTAGCAGTCAGGTCTTATGTAAATGGTGTCATCAGTTTTCTCTCATCAGTAGAGATCACACTTCTAGAGATTCCCTGTTCAGTGATTAGAATCAGTACCTACATGTGAGTTTTGTGGCAGTGTCGATAGCCAATGCCCGGTGCCAATCATGTAGCAAGGTTTTTATTACGTTTAGATTTTTATCTGGTCCATTATGCTGTGATTTGATGTAACCTTGTAGTTAGCAATGTTAGCGTGTTATAAAATAGAAATATATTATGGTACAGCCAATAATAGAAACAAGGGAGACGGGTAATGAATGATTATGAGTATTAAAACGCGCGCACTAAAGTGTCGCCAACATCGTTAGCCCGAACTACTGAAAATCGCATCCACGCAGAAACGGCGCCCCGCCATTGTTTCTACCTTTTCAACAAACACACAACAAACTCGGTAGGTAGAATCGTCGTGGATGAAAATGCATTCTTTTCAACTTTTTGTGGTTATCACGCGTACACGCATTTTTCTGAAAAATGATGACATTACAGCAGTTAATATACGATATGATTGTCGCTCCTATCCAATCGCGATTTGGCGCAGTTGTTAGCGCAGTTGACTCCAGTGTCTGGGGAGGAAGGTTGTATCCTCAGTCAGACTGATTATTTTAAAATATTCAAAATTTAAACAAAATGATTATTTTTTTAAATACATCTTTTAATTTTCTACTGAAAACCATTGAATAGCTCTAAAAATTATTTCGAATCGTGATGAGTAGATTCGAAACCCCACGAAGACCACCGAAACACCCTGTTTCGATTCTCTGATAATATACTTAATCGAATGATATTTTTCATCTTTAACAATTAATTGTTAAAGATGAAAACGCGAATTTCTATTTCCTTATAAAAACAACCATGTTAAAATTTTGATTACTTACAAAAACCAGACAACGTCTTTTGTTCCCTTTTAAAAGCATGAAACAGTCTCGGCTAATTACCAATTATGTTCCTACCTATTGTTTGAAAGAACTCGATCATTTTGAAGTGGACTAAGGGCATCTCGGTTCTGCCCATCACTAATTTGTAATACCTTTGTCTTTTGTATAATGGCCCTTTACTGTGATATTGGAATGGCGGAATAATATCCAACATACTGTAAAATTCTAAGATTACAGATGACAGGTGATAATGAAGAGTCCACGGACAACCATTCATACGCTTTACACATAATATATTTTTGATGTATAGTAAAAAGTTGGGTATTCTAGCGATAGATGGCACCAGCCATAAAGCTTACTCCAGAGTCCGACAGATGTCGCCAGTGTGTAGCAATTGCCTGTGGGGTATCCTTGTCAGACTTCAAGCTTGCAGAAACAGAGAATTACCAACCCTCGGGTAGTGAACAGTATAGCTAAATCCAGACTTAATTTATTGTAACGTAAATACACGCAATGAAGAGTAAAAAACCTTTTACTTAATCAAGAGTTCCCAACACACACTAAATCTGCTAGTAAGCAGAGATATAACAATATTCTTTACAAAAAAACTTGTCTTATCTCACGAAATATTGATAATATCGACTTAGGAGTGGTGTCATTCGATCTAACACGAATAAAAACATAATAAACGATACCTCACTAGACCTATTTTGTAAACATGTAAACATGTTTCGAAAATTCCCCTCCCCTCCCCCTCCCCCTAGAGTCTAGAGGGTGTCCCACACTTTTTTTGGACAGATTTTGTAGATTTTCAATTATAATGCCAATTTTCGTAAATGCATGAATATAGCAATTTATGTTTTGCATTTTGGTACTATTTTACCTGTACTATAAGGGGGGATAAGTTAATGGATCTGCTTCTGCTTGAACATTAATTGCAACTTTTAATTATTGAAGACAAAATTAACCAATCTAACGAAAAAATTTGAACAAAAAAGAAAATAATGTGGTAGTTCTTAGCGAAGTAATAGAAAATATAACATTGAAATGACAGAAGATGGCTGAACTATCTCAGAGGTCTAATCAATCCCCGGCAAGGCAGAGGTCCTGGGTTCAATTCCCAAACCTGACCGAATGTTTTTTTTATTTCTTTTCTGAGTCACATTTTTCGTTTGAGAATAGTTAATATTGTCTTCAATGAATAGAATCATCTCGTTTCAGGAAATACCGCTAATTGAGGAGCGTTTTCACCAAGAGAAATATTTATAAAAACTTTTTTATTTCGTGGGAGAGTTTTGTTAAGTGATCAATCATTCGGGGTCAATATTTTATGATAATTTTTAAATGCAAATTCAATTAACTGTTAGACATGATGAATAATAAGAAAACTCAATTCATTTGTGAAAAGCTATCTTTATTTTAAAAAAAGCCGAAAATTGCAAATGTTGACAAAAGAGAAATATCTACACTTTTGAAAAAAGTTTTCACAAAGGGAAATATCAACACTTTTTAATTCCATAATAAAATCACTATTTATAATAAAAAATAAGTTTATATTTGCTTTCTCATCAAAGGGCCTACTTACACTAAATAACAATAAAATAACTATAAAAAGTCTTAACAGCAGTTGGGTTGACAGAACCATATTTCACTGCCCCAGATTTATCACAATAATTTATTAATTAACTATCTAGTCACTATACCTGCAATATTGATTACCTTTATCTAATCAGAGTAAATAGGAAGTGTCGTGTGTATGATTTCTGTATTATACTGATAACGATTTATAATTAATTATTATATTGCAAGTAAATGTACACATTTTCAAATGATAAAACGTTTTGTATTTCATTTAAATATATATTATCTTAGTCACATTATAATGAAATATATTCGTTCTGATTTGATACCTGATGCAATCTGAACTGCATATTATATTTCTTAAAATATCCACATTGTCATTAAAGGTGTTTGAATTGATCAGATAATGAATCAACGGTATCTAATCTAAGGTGTTGTTTTCTTAGTCTAATTAGCATTTTTTCACCGTAGTACGAGCATCGAGCACGAGCGTGGATCCTTCTACGAGCTGTAAAATTAATTAACGAAATGGTACCTGAAGAAAATTTGAAAATATAATATTTAACATTTATTGTCATTGAGTCACATTTCTTTGGACAAATTGCATAATTCCTTATTTTGCATTAAAAAAAGATACATAAACGGTTTATAATTAAGTAGTTTGGTATTTCAATACCTACTCACAAATCTTACGATTTCGGAGAAAATTTTGGTATTGATTTATGAAATACGAGAAAATTAGAAACATACTTCACATAACTACTAGAAGGGATTATAACTTTGATTGCAGATTGCAGTCGAATAACGCTAATGAAAGATAGAGAAATGCAGTTTAAATTAAGTATCTAGGTGTTTTCTAGAGTACAGTTGCTTTTCAGAACCAGAAACCTGGAAAATCGCTTGTAACTGTCATAATATTTCGTGTAATTTGTATTCCAAGCGTGTAATTTCTTCGTAAGTGTAATGTTGAGGATGTGCATGCGCACGTTTCTTGTTTATACGATAAGTATCTGAATGTTTATGACTTGTTCATAGCCTGTTATAGCTTATTACAGTATTCTCTTCGACAACTTAAGTATGTAGTAGTGGTATTTTTATTATTGGTTTGCCTCATAATATTATAATATAAGACAAGTGATATCCTTGTGTGCTGTACCTTGACCGCATACAAATCAATTGAAGAGTCATCAAGTCGACAGGCCACGAGTTAAATTATGTCTCGGATTCTTGCTTCGTTATGTTTTACAGGCACCTACAAATTAATGCTGTTTTGAATAAATAATTTCAATGAAAATAAAATTTGATGAAACAAACTTTGAAAAAGCTCTATAAATAAATAAAGCCAACTAAGGACGGGTTGTTTCAGAGAATTTGAACAATTTTTCAAATTTATAAGTTCATTTTCAAGTTCTGTTATTATTTCAGCTCTAGCAAGTAACTGGTCCATAATGATATAGTAACAGAGCTTCAATAGGACATTCACAAAAACGTTGAAATTTGATGAATTGTTCAAATTTCATGAAACAACCCATCCTAAGTCATCAATATCAAACTAGAGGTGGGTCCTATGAGTACTTTTCGTTACTGGGTACAATGAGTACAGGTACAGAGAAATACCTGGTAAAAATACCGGTGACAAAATACTCACCAATAATAAGTATTTAATACCGACCTGAGGATTGATTCAGAATACGTATAAATGCACTCGCATAAATTCTGCCCCCATATTCCCCACAAATTTTCTACGTGAGCTTGATTCCCCCAATCACAAATACCCAACGGGTATAGCCGTCAAAAATACCCGTCGAAAATACCTATCAAAAACTACCCAATAAAATTACCTATCAAAAATACCCATCACAAAAAAATACCCATCAAAAATACCTATCAAAAATACATACTTAAAATACCCATCAAAATACCTATCAAAAATACCTTTTAAAAATACCCATAAAAAATACCTATCAAAAATAAAGTACCTATTAAAAATATTTAGTCCCGATATAAAATACTTATGAGTATTTTGGAACCAGATATTTTGGAGATCTGTCACAAGTACAAAGTATCGCATGGAAATTCCCGGTACTTTTACTGGGTACGATAAATACGCCTCACCTCTATATCAAACGGTGTTTGGAAAATGAAGAGCGTTTTACAAAGAGAGATTTCTCCCCCAAACGTTTTTTTTATTGTGTTGTGTTTAAATGTGTTTGTAATAGTTATACCGTGTTGCGCGCGTTAATCTCCTTAGGTCCGGTATTTCAGTATAACGATTAGTGAAATCAATGTGGTTTTCGGCGTTTAGTTTTGATGTAGCCCTCAAGTACCGGATACCAACAAATGTTAAGCGTAGGCCCGTAGTCCTTAGGATTTTTGTGGATTTCACGCATACCTAATTTCGGAGACAATTTCTACACTTTCTTGACGTACTGTAGTACTATTTTTCATAGATAATATGTTTACCTACCTACTCAGTTTATAGAACGAATAAAATTAATGTTATTTTTATCAATAATAATTCCTTTCCACGACAGCACCTAATTATTTTTCATGATTCACGATCAATTTGTTTGATCGAACAGCAATAAATCATTAATTATTCTGTACCCGTTCTTCCACTCACACGTGCTGAGCCAAAGGTGTGTTCATAATTACACACGAATTACAGGTAAAACCAACAGATATCACGGTAGTTGCACCAGTAATAGTCCGTCAACAAATTCTAGAAATTTATTAAAATGGAACTAATTTTTTTTCTTCAATTTATTTTTCGACGCCGCTTCTAGAATAAATTAGACTAGATAAAAAATCTCAGGTTATCTTTGAAATAAAAATTAAAACATTATTTCAGCAATACATGTATTCTTTTTTTACCATTGTAATGCTTTGTTAACAGGCTTTTAAGTAGGCAATTAATAAAGCATAAATCACTCGTTTTATATTTTCTTTTCTGCACGAAAAATGAGTATTGCTAATTTATTAAAAAAATCAAGTTTTTGGTAATCTGGTTAAAAACGGGATTGCAGGCCGTTTCCGGATAAAATTTTAGTAAATTCCTAAAATATTGGAACATGTGTTTATGCCTTGATAATATAGACGAAATGCGGAAATATTAGGATCGAATGAAAAAGTATTCGGACATCGTGATAATACGTTTTTATTTTACAAAAAGTTTATTAGGAAACCTATCAATTCATTCGTTAAGGGCCTGCAATCCCGTTTATAATTTGAAGAGATTCTTTATAAATTAGCAATATTCATTATCAGTAATTTTTCTCCGTGTGTGATCTCTCAATCCACCTGAATAAAACTAGGCATTGCATCCAGTTACCTAATTATTATTATACTAGCTAAGTGTTGCTGGGGGTTATCCTTAGGAGATATACATATACCACTGAGGATTTTTTTGAGATTTTTCTGTAGGCCTGTTTCTCTTAAGGCGAAGCTTAACGCCAAATCACTATTTTGATTAATCTTTATAACGAATTGGTGTACATTATGAATATTACAAAATATGCTTCGCTTGAGTAGAATACAAATAAAAAATAAATTACTTAATAAAAAATATAAATACAAACTATTAAAAAAAAATATTTTTTCAATAGAAATGTATGAACGCACAAAGGAAACAACTTTTAAAAATACAGTATTATAGCTAAGATTATCTGTGACAGTTTCACTTGATTAACTTTTTTGCTTTCTTATAAAATTATTTACAAAATAAATAAAAACCAGTTTTTTGCTTGAAATCGAACGTTTCTAGACTCCGTTTGTCAAGCGATTTTAATGCCTATTACCTACATTATAAGGTATGCCAAAAATATACACATTTTTGGCTTGTAGCTTCCTCGGTTTTGCCAGCGTTAGCAATGATAAAAATATTTTTTACGACTTGATTTCAAAACATCGACTTTTCTCCACTTGTGTAAATATAATATCCATGTATTATATATATAAACCTTACGGAAGAAATCCTCTAAATGATGAATTGAAAACCCTATAAAAATCTGTGTCGTAGTTTAGAAGAACTAAGCGTACAAACAGACAGACGCGGATAGCTACTTTGTTTTATACTATTTAAAGATTTCTGATACAACCTCATTCTTCTTTATCAACCCGAATCAGACAGGAATTTTGATGTCGGTGGTCCACCGTCAGTTGTGATTCATTATTGACTTTATCTCAAAGACAGAGGACAGATCTATCTAGAGAACATTATGTCGGTACCAGCACGTTTCTAAGCCATTTGATCGAAAAAGTTTAAGTCTAGACTTTCTTGAAACTCTCTCGAGATCGTTCAGCTTTAAACGTGACTAGGGAATTCTCAGAGGTCTCCTTTTGAACGTCCTCAACTATTTGTCAAGCTTTTGGCTCGCCACCAGACTGATCTTTTCAACGGAGAGCCTTCTGGAACTTTGGGAATTGATTAACGCTTAGCATTTTATTTTAAAGTTATGTATATTATAGATAATAGCAAACAATAATACATTATAATTCCATCTCTGAAGGAATCCGTACACGGATATGCAATACTATCTTTAATGTATCACAAAATTTCAATCTCTGGAAGTTATGCTAAAAGTTCAGGGACACAATCTATGGCTTGACTATAATAATTAACAAAAGTGAGTCTGGATGATCTATACCTATGCTTATCTATGCCAGCGATAGTTAAGCATAGATGTAGATCATTTTGAGACTTGAACTCTCGACAAAATATTCTTTAATCTTTTTGTTATTTGTTATTGGGGTGTTATGCCGTTAGTGATAACACATCTGCCCTGATGATGGACACTGCAATCAAATCTGAACACACAGGTTCTTCCCAACCTTCCTCTTCCCCATATCTTTCCCTTCAGCCTCGCAATTAGTCAATTGAGGTACGTTTTGATGCTGAAGGGGAAAAAGATGCAGTATTACCACTAGCTCCGGATAGTTAAGAAGTTAGGATTCTTGTGCATTATTCACATTAAAATAAAAACAAAAAACTGAAGAAATTATCTATCAAATTTAGGAATTGTGACAGGATTCTAAGCCATTTCCATGTCCTGTTAATTGGGCATTATGTGTTTTTTAAACCCAAAACTTTTCTTTTTATCTACATTCTCGAAAGAATTATTTCAAAGTCGTAATATAAATTTGAGTTAGAGGATGACCAGGACTTACTGCTCCTTCCTCCCCTCTTATCACCCGATGCCTCCACCGTTCGCAGTGCCCCCTAGGGGGTGTTACCCCCCACTTTGGAAGCCTTGGTCTATGGCAGGGCTAGTTTAGTCTTTTTGTCGTTGTAAAGGGCCAGGCCGAAATATTTTAGGCTCGGCGGGCCAGGAAGCAAACTCAAAGACAACTAGGTAATTTTACTTTATCAGAAAAACAAGTCTTCACCTTTTATAATATATATTTATACATACGGAGAATATAGATATAAAATATTGCTAATTTATTAAAAATCTCTTCAAATTAATCGTATTTCGGATAAAAACGGGACTGCGGGCCTTTGACGAATAAATTAAGAGGTTTTCTAAAACACGAATGTGTTATGGCGATGTCGGAACGCGTGTTCATAAAAATTCTAATATTTTTGCATTTCGTCATTGTGTACTATCAGGTCAAACGCAGAAATCCGTGTTTTATTATGAATGTACTAAAAGTTTTTCAGAAAAATGGCTTGCTCTCTCGTTTTTAATAGGATTTTAACAAATCAGTGATATTTACCTTTTCTCCGTGTAATATTTATATGTTATCATAAGTACATAATTAAAACGAATGAAATATTTACGGTTATGATTGTTATGTTATCATTGAAAAATTTATTGAGGCATGTATAAATAACCAACTATTTTATTTATTTTTTAGTAATCAACAATAACCAAAAAAACGTTTTTCAGTTCACTTTTTATCAATTTGAAGGCAAAATTTAATATTATTTGTAAACAGGTTCAAGAGTAATATTTCTAATCTCTTTTGCATTCGAATGACTAATTTTATTAAAAAAAAACACATTTTATAGTGATTTATTTTTGGGGTACTATGCCGTGCGCCGTGCATACCTAAAATATTTTGGCATAATACCCCAAAAATAACATATCAAATCATATCACACGCATTTTTGTTTGCCATTTTTTTTTGCTTTGGACACTTGCTCTATTGTTATTTGTTTTGTCACAAAGATTTGGATACCTGTTTTTTGCAAATGACAATTTTGACGATGTTTCGACCAATGCATTTTCTTTTAGTACGCAATATAAATTTAATTTTTAAGTTTTAAAATGTATATTTTCATTATAAGCTCGCGGACCGAATTTGGCCCGCGGGCCGTAGTTTTCCGAGCCCTAGTCCAGGGTCTAGATAGCAGATTTGAAGAGTTTCGACTTTGCACGTTCTGAATTGTACCGTCAGCAAAATCACGACCAGCCTCTTTTTATCGGCGACATAAAACAAGATGTGACGAAGCAATTTTTATATTTTCCTATTTAAATTATGTACGTGATTTTCATTCTATAGTAAGTTTACTTTATGTATGTACTAGTCGATGTGTACCTGGCGTTGTTGGGGATTACATATACCATCATGGAATTTTCTGTAGGCCCTTTTTAGAAATACAATTCCGTAGTACATTATTTTGATATATCTCATAAGGGTTAGCCAGTGTTAGCAATGTAAATGTCCGATTTTTTTTTACTACTTCATTACAAAACATCGACTTTTGTCCACTTTCTATAAATATAATATCCATCTACATAATATATAAACCTTCCGGAAGAAATTCTCTAAATAATAGTGAAAACCCTAAACTACACTAGTACTCTACCCAAACCAGCCTCAATTATAAACCATAAATATTTTAAGTAACGTTTTTTTTCTATTTAAAATAACACAATTTGTCCAAAGAAATGTCACCATCTTAAGGACAATTATTTTTTTGAAAGTTTCTTCAGGCCGGTAGGTACCTAATATTTATTATTCCGACCATAAATATTTTAATTAACGTTTTTTTACTATTTAAAATTACACAATTTGTCCAAAGAAATAATAATAATAATAATAATTGGATGACGAAATACGTTTACTACTTACATCTAGAAGTAATATTGTTTAAATCTTGTGTTGTTTCTTTATAAATTATTTACCTTAATACTATGTACATAAATTGAACTAGAATTCCCTCACCAAACACAAGAGCATTGTCTCTTTATGGTGAGGAAAGGCTACTTTAATTTCTATTGTTTTATATCTTTTTTTTATCCTGTATACTTATCTATGTAAAAATATATGTTTTCAAATATTAAAAAAAAAAAAAAAAAAAAAAAAATGACTTGTATAGCGCCGTTTTGTGCAAAATCACCTCAAGGGCACTGTAAAAACTTATAATACATTTCTACAGTGATCTATGTTATAACATAACTTAACTATTTATGGAGATAATATACAGTACAATACTTACCTGGTAGGTCACTTGAGATTAATACTTAAATAACATTATCTAATTGTTTATTAGCGAAATTTAGATCCTACAGGATGTAGGACATAATTGGAAAATTGAATATAACTGGACTTTCTCTTAGGAATGGTATATTTAATATAAGGGTACGACAGCTTAAAAAGGTAAGTTTTTAGTTCAGACCTGAATTCTGTTGGACTTGTTATGGATCTTAGTTCCGGAGGGACTTTATTCCAAGCCTTCGGCCTAGATACTCCGAAAGCGCGATCACCAAACTTAGTATTTGGCTTTCGCTTAGGTTCTATCAGTCTGCCTACAGCTGATGATGTTGCTGATCTAAGAGTTGACTGCCTCAGACCAGTGTTTTCCGGGACGCATAGTTCAGAGATGTAGGGTGGGGCCATTTCATTGATGGATTTAAACACCATCTAGCACAGTTTGTTCATTCACCATCTAGCCAGTGAAGGTTACGAAGGTGTTCTGAAATGTGCGAATATTTTGAAACCCCGGTTATGAGCCGTGCTGCTGCATTAAACACAAATGTCACCATCTTAATAACAATTCTTTTTTTTTAAGTTTCTTCAGGCCGGTAGGTACCTAATATTGATTATTCCGTACTACTTTTACTACGTAACTATTTTTCTAAACTACAAAATCCGTTGCGTAGTTTAGAAACTTTGTTTTATACTATTTAGAGATTACATAGGTACTGTGTTTCTTTCATACGGACGTAATGACTTTATGTTTACAATAAAGTAGGTTCGTTTAAAACTTGGACAGGTTTATCAACTTTTTTAATTTTCAAAAATACCCAATTCATTACAGTGTCATCAGAAATTATTGAAATTACCTTCTATTAAATAGATTTTCTTCCAATAATATTTAGGTACTAATGACAATGAGCTTCTAATATTTACGTGTAAATGACAGCAATTAATGAACGCTATTGTGTTAAATTATTTGAAAAACATTTTACAAATTCTACATTGGCACAATACTCATCGTGTTTTTGGAGTTTCCTAATTCGGTAATCAAAGGCTTTATAATAATAGGTTGCAATTCTTTGAAAAGTGTTAATGTATATTTGACCGACATTTGAATGCAGTAATGAGGTTGGTATTTACAGAATGACTCATTCTGCGTATTAAAGTATTAATATTTAGCTTGACCTATAAGTGCAAAATAAATTATTATTTCATGTTTGTTTTTATAAAATAACGTCTTGTGGTAGCAGAAGTCGGGGACGCCCGAGAAAGACATGGCACGACCAAGTGAATCAGATACTTGAGTCGGGCCATGTCAGGAGTCAGAACAATAAAAGAGTATGTATGAGACGATGTATGAATGTGAATGAGGCAAGGAGTGTGTGTCAAGACCGAGTTGTTTGGCGGTCCGTCCTCTCTGCCTACCCCTGCGGGGAAACGGCGTAATGGTTAGTTAGTTAGTTAGTTAACGTCTTGTGGTTTTGGCTAATAATATCTGCACACTTAACTTAGACTCTGAGTAACAATATTGTTACTTTGATAGAGCGGCAAGATGAAACAGTTCTTGAAATGGCTATAGCTATGTTTTGTAAACAGATCAATAGAGCCACTTCCTCCACCATAATAAATTTGTTAATACCATAGTCCCACTGGTCGGAACTGGCAGTTACTACTCTTATGCAAACGAAATATACGAAAAATATTGTAATTTATTTTAAAATCTACAGCGGACTCGCAAACCGGCACCAAATGCAAAATAGGCAAATGCAAAAGATAAAATAATAATTTTCCTAGTATTTCTTCGGAACGTTCTGCTATCCATAAATGGTCATATTGCAAATTGAAATACCGGGAAAAAACCCACATTATCGAACAGTCGGGGATATTAACCCTTAATTACTGCACTTACATATTATAAAGGTAGTGCTAACGACACCCCGATGACCGAGAGACCTCATTAAACCCATTAATAAGCCGATTAGCCCCCACCTACTATATAAAACTGGTCCCAAGTGGCAGTCTTGCGGTACCCCCTGTCACTTGAAATCTCCATTGATAAATAGACTTCATTCTAATATTGTCCGTGGTCGAGTACACTTCTCCAATATTTTAACAAGTGTGGTGCAATCTGGACGGCAAATAATATTTATTATTATCGCTAACCTATTTCTTGATAGTGTCAACGTTATCAAAACGTAATATACCATTACCGTTCGTTATCGCATTTCAAGGTGTTCAATAAACTGTGTATTATTTTATGTTCATTGCAGTGGCGAGTTAGACGATTCTGAATTCCAGAAATATTGACATTTTGTGTTGTTTTGAAACAAAAAACCTACTCGGTTTGTGCTGTGTGCTGTAAAACAAGGTGCGTACCATATTTTTTTAACGGATTTAGATTAGTCCTCATAACTCATAATATCAGTAAATATTATTGAGCCGCCTTCAATAATCTTATCTTACGCGATGTGTTCTGCTTTAATGGCTTTACCTGAAGATTACGACTAAACATAGTTGGGTTTTATTTTTACATAATTTAATTCTTTATAAGTTATAAATGTGTAAACTTTTCATATTTAGTGTAATATTTAAAAAAAAGAGTAAAATGTACGCATTTTTAATCATTCGTGTTTAATAGCTATGATTTTATGTGTTTGTTATTTCAAAATTATCTAAAGGTGTGGTGATTAGGTACTTTACTTGCTTACTACTTTTAAAAACAAATTGTTATTATTGTTTGAAATAAAAAAAAATATTTTTACCTAGACATCTTAAAGAAAGTTTTCCGTTTGCTTTAATTACACTGAAAGCTGTCAGTTTTCAACAATTTAGTAATTATTATTTAGTATGAGTTTTTCCAGTTGAGTATAAACTTTAAAGAATTCATAATCTGGTCCTACATAGATGGCGCTAATTTAATTGTATGTTATGCTTTAAAATATTAAGACGAATTAATTGTTTGCGCCCGTATATACGCAATATTAATATGAACAAATAGTTTTGTCCCTGTAAACACTCAATTCTCTCACGAGAGGCATACAAATACAACATTGAATTGAATCATCGATACATTACTGTATTTGTATGCCTCTCTTGAAAGAATTTATTTTTTATACAGACAAAACTATTTATTCATATTCATACTGCGTATGTACGGGCGCAAACAAATAATTCGTCTTAATATTATAAAGTATAACTTTTAAAAAGCCTAATTTAATCAACGCCATCTATGTTACATTCTAACGAACGTTGCGTTTAACCTTAACCCAGTTTTGTGAAATCGTCATCTAGGCATAAATTATTAAATTGCAACAAGCATTCATTATTATCGACGGATATTATTTTTAAACCTTATTTTCGAGATTCTAGTCAGGATATTTTGCATCGATTTATTTAAAAACCCTCGTAGATACAGTTTTTTATACGCTGGTTTAAAAAATCAACTGAGGATTGAACCTTCCTCCCCAGGGACTAGCTATTAGCTTTTGTGAACTTTTAAAATGTCTTATTAACTGCTGTAATGTAATCAAATTTCAGAACAATGCGTATTTTCCGTGTGATTGCCACCAAAAGATGATATAATGCATTGTCATGAGAACGACTGTATCTGCCGAGTGGTAACCGGATAACTCATAAAAATGACAATTCAACACACCTTTAAAAAGTGATATAAAGTCATGAAAAATAATGCTACATAAACTAGGTTAAACAGGTGACGTAGGTAACTATTCAATCAAGTTTTTGTTTCGTCACTTTTAATGTCTTTCACTTTGTTTCAAATGTTTATTTAATTGTCATTTTGATCAGTTATCATGGAACCCTGCCGAGTTTCAGCTTGAGTTGAGTTGAGTTCGAGCATTAGATGTCGAAAAGTGGGTTAATTTATACTTGCAAGATTTGCATTCAGTCTTTCACGAAAACACAAGTGAAATTGAAATACATACGTATTTTAAAAATATAGGTTTTTCTTGACATTAGTCTTGACGTTATGTTCTTTTCTTGACAGTATTGCCTTCCAATAGTGACATGAATGCTAACATTAATTTATACTTATTGGTTCCGATTAAAATTACCGTTTTTAGCTTTGTCTAAAATCATTAACCGTTATTGATTTCCAAAGGGTCAAAGAGGCATATTAATGAGAGTAATTTGTAGAACAATGGTAACAACGCATTAGATGTACAGTTATTGCTAAGAACGTGGGTTCAATTCCTGATTCGATCCACTAATTAACTGGTCTCGAAGTTGCAAAGCTGTTAATTGCGTATGAGAAAATTATTTCACCCGTACAAGATGTATGTGACTACAGGGCGTATAAAGGAGTTAAGAAATATGATTTTTGATATAGGTATCTAAAATTTAAATAGACCTTTTATAAAATTTGATGAAGGTACACACATTCCGTTGAAATGTTGCATCTCATTGCATTGTAAACAATGTGTATTTCTTGGCAGAAATATTATGGTTGTCGGGGTTGAAAAATAGGATCGGGATTTTTATATTTTTTTATATTTGGAGCAACAAAGTGTCTAGGGTCTTTTTATAGCTAGTGACAATATCATAGGTAACATTGTTGGAATATTTTGAGGCTGTCTCTAGTTTTTTTTAACCACTCGGGCAACATACGCTCGTGTCATCAAATATTCAAGCTTGAAATTCAATTTCAAATACATTCCGCTATTTTTTTAACGTATCACAAAATGATATACTATTTTTGAAAGCAGATGGAATAAATACTCTTTCACATTTTGATTTTACAAACTTATAAATGCAATTAAATTAAAATTTTGAGCTCAAATGTAGCTAAAGTTTAAAAAATCACTTACCGTTTGATTTTGTCAACTTTCATGGGGGCGTCTACGGTAAACTTTTAAATTTAAAAATTAAGCTTGGTGTTCTCTTTATATATAGATATTATATATGTCTGATCATGATAGAAACGCAGATTTTTATGATGACGTATCATTTGGTGACAGATATAACACTAAGTGACCCTAGTGGTTAAGATGGTTTTAATAGGTAGAAACAGTCTTTTGAAGTACTTAAGCCTAGTTGTTTCTCGGAAATTCAAATGTAACATTGTTATCAAACGGCCAATTTGTACCCATTAAATGCCGAATCAAAGTCCGTTTCAGCTTTTCAACAAATTGTGATCTGCAGAAGAGGACAACTATCATATAGTATATTTGATGACAATGTTACATTTGAATTTCTACGAAAAAATTGGACCTTATTGTTATTAGTAAAAAAAGGGACAGTAAAAAGGTAAACACACTCTAATATTTCATAAGTTTTTAAAGTGTGTTCTTTTTATTAAAAACTATTTGTACCCCACCACGCGCTGCTGTGTCTCAGTATATCTGTGCAGATAGAGAAAGAATAGCGCGTGTTGATCTTTCGTCCAATAGATGGCGCTGTTTTTTTAAAGAAAAAAAACCTTTTTTTACTTGTCACAGGTGACATCTATATAATATAGATATATAAAAACGTTGTGTCAAAATTTCAAAGCAATCGGCGAAGAACTTTCAGAGATTTAAGATTTTGAACAAACGAACATTTACATTTTTTTAATATATCGTCACCTTAAAGCAATAGTGGGATATCTTCGAAAAATACACTTTTGAGATAAGTATGCAGTTCGATGTAAAATTTTGAGCTCTACATGATGCATTACTGGGATATTTTGTAAAAAAAAAATTGCCAGTGTTACAAGTAAAATCTCAGTATTGAAATGTTCGGTCACTCAGAGCAACACTGAGATATTGATGTTGTCCCACTGTTGCTTTCAAAGGGTCGTTTAAAATACTGAAATAAATTTATTGTCTCACTGTAGCTCTATAGTTTTCAACAAGTTGGGTGATCTTGGAAGAGAAACATAAATAAACTGAAGGTGAATACTGGTCAGGAGTATGTAGCAAAGGAAAAATACGCAGAGCAAAACAAATTAAGCCTGTACTGTGTACTAATTGTAAATACAAATGTTCTGAATCTGTTTAGGAAGTTGATCGACTAAAATATTTTAATATTTATGATTCCATGAATGCTAGCTAATAGTGGTTATTATTTTGAGAGAGATGGACAAAACATACGTATGTGTAAGATTTTTTTATGGCAACCTTAGATATAAGCAATAATACCATAAGCACTGCATTAAAAAAGAAAACAGACAGCTTCCTGCGAAAGGATGATTTAGTTGATGGTGTTATGAATCACATCAACAGCTTTAGTAGAGTGGAATCGCACTATTGTCGTGCAGGATCATCTCGGATCTCCAAATATCCAAAAGATGTACAATTTGTACAAATAGAAGTGTGTCTCGGTAGGTAATCTCTATGTTACACACTCTACATACAATTCAATACCAAATTCAATATATATTTTTTTAAACCAAAAAAGAACCTTTGTGGATTTTGTGTATAATACAAATATAGTACTGCAAATGAGATATTAGAAAAAATAATAATATTCTGAACACATTCAGAATGTAAAGCTATCTCGACAAGAAAAAGATAAAAAACATTACCAAGACCACTGATGATACTGTAGTTGCCATTTATGACTTTCAAGCTGTTATGCCGTTGCCAAATGGCAATATATCTATAAGAGCAAGTTAAACGTTATAACTTCTGTATTTACAATACCAAACACGACAGGGCCATTGTTACATGCGGCATGAGGGTGTAACTGAAAGATGCGAAATCGAAATATCTACCTGCGTGTACACATTTTTAAAAGACCTTTGCCAGGGGAAACGGGAAGTGATCTTTTATTCTGATAACTGTGTGGCACAGAATAAAAACAATTTTATTTATTTTCTATGTACATGCATGCACTATGAACACTTGATATTCAAATCATTACCCATATATACCTAATTGTTGGGCACTCAGAGAACAAAGGAGACTCCATTCATTATTGCATCGACAGAGAAAAGGTCATGGTTTTAAAACGAGGCCTAATATTTATTCCAACGGAGTTAGCGATGATCATAAAGTGTTTCAAGAAGAATGAACCTCGTTATAAGTTAACAGAAATGGAAACAACGGACTTCATTGACTGGAAGAAGGTATGTGAGAAGACTGGAAAAAAATTCTCAATAAACATGGACAAAAATAAATGTATTTGGAATAAAGTTAAGATTTTACAGATAACTGAAGACGAATCGTTAGTTATCAAATACAAAAGCACCTACGCCGAGGATCCATTTAATCAGAGCATTAATGTGAGAGAGCGACTAAAGAATGTTCGGAATGAGAATAGTATAATTCTAGGACCAGCTTATACAGTTCCACCTAAAATTCCACCGAATAAAAATCGTGATTGCTTATTTGTTTGCCAAAGTGGTGTTATACCAAAAAAACCTCATTATTTGTTTTGAATTAATTAATACTGCTAATACAGACTGCGATGTACAAGAAGAAAATAACGATGAAGGTTCATTGTAGGTTTCCAGGGAATCAACACATATTTATAATAAAAACACATAAATTTGTTTTTGACCACGATAGTTTTATTTTCACTCTACCGGTTTCGGAAGATCCCTTCCTTCGTCAGGAGAATATTTAAAACTCCTGACTAAGGAAGGAATATTCTCCTGACGAAGGAAGGGATCTTACCGGTTTCGGAAGATCCCTTCCTTCGTCAGGAGAATATTTAAATATTCTCCTGACGAAGGAAGGGATCTTCCGAAACCGGTAGAGTGAAAATAAAACTATCGTGGTCAAAAACAAATTCATGTGTTTTTATTATAAATTATGATGAGCCACAAAGTGAATGGTTTTTACAATTACGCTACACATATTTGTTTTATTTTTTTGTTCTTAAAGTTTTCTGTAAAAAAAATTACATACTTTTTTATTCTAAAGGTTTTCTGTTATTTTTGATACATACCTACTTTTATTCTTGGTTTTCTGTTAATTTTGTTACATACTTTTACCCTTAAGGTTTTTCTGTTATTTTTGTTACATACATTATATAACGCTTCTCATAAATAAATTTATAAGCACAAATATATTTTTTTTTCATTTTTATTCCACCTTACTATCGTCAATTGTCGTATTGACAAACTATAGGAGTGAGTGGGTGTGTACTGTTGAAAATGTATTTATTATTATAAACATCATTACTATGCTACACTGAGATAATTTGAGATGATTACCAAACACTCCACGCAACAGTGAGATATTTCCAGATTTACGTATACTTTGTCAAAATTAGTATGAAAAAATTAATTATTTTTCTATTATTACAATTTTGTGTTGATGTTAAATAATTTACCTCTCTTATACTATATCATTAATCTGCAAGATTAGTTAATTTGATGCTGCTAGAGCTCACGCAAACCTAAAAGTCCTATTATCTCAGAACACCATTTTTCAAGATATCTCACTATTGCTTTAAGGTGACGATATATGTATAGATGAACTTTTTTCATATTCAGTGGCATTATCTTTTCTGAAGTTGACTAGAAATGCATTTGTGTGAGCACTGTGTTCGACTCAACTCTGGTAAAATTAATATATTTTGCAAATCGATAAATCGGTTTCAAATAATAATATTATGCATTCCATTATATTATTCTTTTAATATTTTTCCCATGGAATGCTCCACTCTGTATTTACGTAATGTGAGATGCGTGATCTTGTTCGCCTCTGTCAATGCCAATGTTCCTTCAAGTTGCGAGTAACTACTTAGTACCTTAGTAGTACCAAGCCAGTACTTACCTACACAAATTAGCTGCCACGGATCGTGCACTTATTGAGTTTTATCGTTTTGCTACTGAACAGTTAACATACCAACACGACATCTTCTGTGCTTCTTTCTTACTATATACGAAGATAAATAATTACTTAGTCATAGTGTTTAAATTAGAGGTAATAATATTTCCCACAATACAAAATATGTAGCACTAATCTCAGAGGATGAATTATTGTAATTCAGAGTTTTTTTTTACATAATACTGTACCTGTACTCGATTAAGTATTTTTAAAATCCGACATATTATTAAAACAAGGCTTTTTTTCTCTTTCCAGGCTGGACCCACCTGTCTTGACGTCATCAGCCTCCATGGAGGGGAAGAAGATGGCGCCGCCCCCCCACCAGCACCCCGCCCGCCCCCTCCAACCGCACCCCCTACCCAACCATGGGGAGAACCACTATTCCGACTCCCCCCAGTACACCCAGGTCATGCAGCAGCCCCCGCACCACATCAACCCCAACACAGTCATACACCAACCCCCAACCAGACCCCAACACCCACAATCTATCGGACCGCGATCTCCACTGCTTGAAAACCACCAAGACCTCTACGGAACCAGACAACCCACTGAACTAGCCAGGCAATACGCCTTACGAGAGCAGCAACAACAACAGCAACTCGCTAATCAAAGACTAGAACATCAGCAACGTTCAGTTCCTATGATCAATTCTCCGTATTCTCTTCAACAGAGCCCGTCAAGCGATCCTATACTAACAGCACCAGTCCCACCAGGGTATAACGCCTCAGTACATCAAGCTTATTTACGCAGAAATCAGCACCAACTCGGAGCAGATCATCAACAGATCTATCAAAACCATCAAAGCATCTACCAACCGGCCTCCCAACAACAACAGCAAAGAGTTGAACAACAAAGAGCCGAACAAAGAGCTGAACAACAAAGAGCTGAACAACAAAGGATATACCAACCATACACAAGCAGAATACAACAACCGAACTACATGTCATCAGGACACAGTCACACACAGCTGTTAAGGCAGCAATACAACGATCTCCAACAGATGAAATTGCAACAGCAGATGCAGTATCAAAGCCAAGCTCAAATTCAGCAACAGCAAACATTTGCCCAAAGGCAGATACTGCACCAACACTTGCACAGCCGACAGCAATCTCAACAGAATCTGTCACAGTATGGTACGTCTCCAAGTACGGCGCAGCTCAACGAAGTCAATGCTCGATTGAGTTCTGCTAAGAAGCATGAAGCCATGATATCACCAGATGAATATGCAAACCATCCAGCTAATAAGATGAGTCAAAATCAAGCTAAACAATCTTCAGTGTCACCTGTGAGCAAGACGTCCGATCCCTTGAGCAGTCCAAGTACAAAGTCTCCCAGTGGATCTGAGAGCAGGAGAAGTAGCAGTGGTACTTCTCAAGCGTTGAGGTCTCCAATTGCCCAGAGGCCCCCGGCAGCGCCAGTTACTAAAGCCGGGTGGCTGTACAAGCAAGGCTCTGATGGACTGAAGGTTTGGAGGAAGAGGTGGTTTGTGCTCTCCGAGTACTGCCTGTTTTATTACAAAGGTAAGTCACATTGGTTCTCGATTCTATTCTACTATTAATTTAGTTTTTGTTACTGGCTGGATCTTTAAACTAGGAATTAAGAAAACAATTTTCAATTTGGGAGGCTGGTACGGGTACCGCCGCCCCGGGAATCATTTATTGGATAACTTATGCCTGTGTCATATGTCACCCCAAGTGGTTCGGTACGTTAACATAAAACCAGGTCTTGGTGGCGGATGCCTGGTGGCGGACACCCATGCAATTCGTGGCAGGCTGGATCGGACTCCAGCCGGACTCTCTCGACCCATGCACCGCAGTTGGAGGGATGAATTCATATGTCTCAGTAGTGGTCAACGTGTCACTCCTGGACACGTTGACCACTGATTTCTATCCACCCTCTTTTCATTCTACGCACGGCAACAGACGTGCATCTGTGCACCTCCTTTCGCTTGCTCTTTAGCTATAGCTTAATTTTTTTTAATTCATTCCAGGACAAGAAGAAGACAAACTCCTTGGCTCCGTGTTGCTACCTTCCTATGTGGTATCGTTGTGTACCGGAGATGAGAAGGGACTGAGGAAGTGGTCGTTTAAATGTGAACACGCCAACATGAGGACGTACGTGTTGGCAGCGCCAGATCAGAATTCCATGGATCACTGGGTCAAGGTACTCACCATGGCAGCTCTGATGCAGGACGGAAGGTAATAATCAATTGTACGCTTCGTAGTAGTGTGGGTGAATACATGGTTTCATACTAATAATAGTTTATGGCCCACCCCCTTTGTTTCTATTATCTATCGTCTCCTTACGAATTTAGTATAATTCACAGTTTCTACCCACCTTCGACCATTTTTCAACGATGGTAAACACTTATAAATATAAAGCTAACAATAATATCATGTTTTGCCTTTTTGCCAGTAAAATAATTGTTCTTTCAAAGCTTTATAGCTCAAGATGGAAATGAATATTCATAGTTGTGTTGACCTGGATTTTCCAGAAAGAAAAAGTTTTGCCAATTTCATGACACCAAATCTCACCGTTCAAGAGTATTTTTTATCGGGAAACAAATTATAGTTGCAAGACTTTTTATTGGATTTGATACTTTATGTTAAAAATACTTACGCATACATTTTGTTTCAGCGTGATGGAGAAAATTCAGCAGCAATCAATAAATCACCCTTCTTCCGGTAAGGAGAGAAGAAGCAAGACTCCAATCAACTCTGGAGAGCAGGTAACAATATTATCAAAACTACTATAAAGTAATGCTGTATATTATTATTTGATACTGATGGTTAATGTAAAGTGTAGGTTGGTTTGGATGCTATATCTTTCCAATTTTTGTTCCAGGATGACACCGTACCTGAAACTAGTGGAGGCATGCAACACATGTATGAGAATGCTCCTCCAAAACCTAGAAGGTCTAATGAAGGATACCAGTCCCCTAGTCCCGAGAGAGCTGACCGGTAAGTTGTTACAGAATCCTCACATTGACGAAATTGTATTATCGGTTAGTACTCACTGACACGGTATTAATTTGACTGCTTTCCTTCCAGGTATGATCCAAATTATGATATCCTGAGGGAACCTTCAGCCTACAGCGCTGAACAGAAACTCATGAAGAACAGACTGAGCACCAAATCCCCCATCCACACAAATGCTGAAGCCATTTACGAAAGCAAATCCGCTTCAAGTAACTATGCCACCCAGAGAAATCTTACCAAATCACCGGAAGCCATCTACAATGCTCATAACCTATCCCTGCCTTTAACCAATACACATACAAATAGATTAGATAATAACAAATCCCCCATGAACGTACAAAGTAACATGCCTAATAGAGGAATGCATGGCAATGAGAACAGACTCTCGCAAAACAAATCCCCAGCTTATTTCGAAAACAAGAGCACACCTCAAACCAGCATGCAAAAGCAAGAGTATCAACTTGACAATCAGAATATTTACGTGGAATCTGGTTATCAAAAGATGCTGCAACAACAAGAAATGAACAAGAGAATGATTGAAAGAGAACAAGAGAGAATCAATCAAGAACAAGGTCCAATTCCGGGACATTCCCAGAATAGAGATGTGAACAGAGCTAATCCAAATGGTTCTCATGTTGAAAGGCAATCTTTTGAAAGACGGACTCCCGACACTTACGGCAGATCGATGATTGTACCGGGCTATTACAGCAAGGGAAGATCTGGAGACTATGAAGATGTGTACAACAATCCTTCAAACAGCCAAAGCTACAGCAGGGAGCAGTCTTACAGAAGACCCATGAGCCCTGTAGCTTATGAGGACAAAACTACACCTGTGCAACAACTACCTCACCAACGATACGCTCAAACAAACGTTGATAATGTAAGGCACTTTCTTCTTTTTTATTTTATTATATTACTATCAGAACACTTTGTCTATTGTATTCTAATAATTGTCTTCTTCTTTCAGAATCAACAAATCTATCAAGCACCTCCAGTACAAATGCGTCAGAAGAAACTCCCTCATAACTATACAGCGCCAGCTCTTCCACACAACAATGTTCCGAGACCGCACAGTGCAGACTTCTTAGAGTACGAAGCTAAGAACCCCTCGTATGATCCCAATGTGCCTACAAGACATGCCAATCCTACATCCCGGCAGCCACAGAGACCAAAATCCAGCCTCGACATAAACTCGCACAATGATTATAATGGCGATAATTACTATTATTCCGAAGCGAGTTACGCTGAGAAGATGAGACAGTCCGCTCACTATTTGAGAAATAAGAACTTTGGCAGCACCAATTTTAATCCACGACAGAATGACCCAAAATCTCCAGATTATGTCAAAGAGCGAAAGATGTCAATGCCGTCATTTCGAGGAGAAGAGAGCAACTATGACACCGAAATGAGAATAGATAGAGAGTCCATTTATGGCATTAGAGATCAGAACAGAAACGTCAATCCAAATGAGAAATACGGACATAGTGAAGTGACGGGTCCCAACTCCAACTGGACGCTTAGAAATAAGAGTTTGTCGCAGATAATGACGCAAGATGATGTTTATAATAGGAGTAATAGCGCGATGAGCGAAGGCTCTACCGTGAGCGGGTTCATTAGAGACTCTGCTCAGATGGCCAATGGAAGTAGCGATCAGTTCATGAGGTCTGCGAGTGCGAGGTTGCCCTCGACAGGGTCAGACCAGCTGTCCTCAAGGGAGGGGGGGAAAGTGCAACAGGTTGGTGTTGTGAGTGCAAATTTTGTTTACTAATTTTCAAATCTAATATTAATTTCTATTTCTACTTTTATAAATCTTATTCAGAGTATGGATGCAAAAGCATGCATTTAATGCCACTTTCACCGATTGACACTGATTTACTAATATGTTTGTTTTTGTTCATTTGTCGCTAACTCTTCTGCACAAGCTTTCTGTAAATATTGTGCTAAATTCACAAACGGCGCATGGCGTTAGTAAAAATCTCAAAAGCATTGTATTAGATATAAGGTATTATCGGCCCCCGGAGCGGACCCACCAGGGCCGGCCCAGTGAATAACTATTGATACAAGCATGTATTATTTCCATGTTGAGGTTAGGTTAGGCACAAAGTGATGTTCAAATCATGGCATCTTCATAAAATAATCTCAATCCATTGTTCTGTTGTTTTGTCTCTAATCACACATTTGATATTGTAGCGCGAAGAATCTATGAAGCGTCTTCTTGAATGGAAGCAGCGAATGCTCCAGTCTCCTCTGACGAGGAAACCTACTCCAGCCACTTTATCCCTGGCCAGGAGTCTCCCGCCTCTCTCCGGACCCTCGCAGCGTCAGACCTTGCCCAAGGTCTCCGCCAGGCTTCACAATCAGATCCAACCTTCCTACAACAGCTATTCCTCTGATGATGAAGGTATGGCATTTATTTTGACAGAAAATGTAGCTAAACATTTTGATTATTGTGGTATTTTTTTTGTTATTTTTAATATTTTTTTGTGGTCTGAATTGAGAGCAAAAAGTCCAATGCTTATAGAAAAAAATTATAATTAAATCAATTGAACCTCTTATCTTCTCACCTCACTGTTAAATTAGATTTTTTATGTTTTTAGAAATACCTACAAAAAATTAATTGTTAATTTAGATACACAAGTAATATTGCAAAAAATTAATTGTTAATTCAACAAATAACATTGCCAAAAATTAATTGTTAAGTTAGATGTACAAATATTGCCAAAAATGAATAGAATTTTTTTCACTAAAATGAAAGAATCTGACGAACAGTTCAAATCATTAGTTATGCTAGTTTTTATATGTCACTATTTACCTACTATGTTTTATGTGTAGTAACTAAAAATGTTGATAGTTGATTGATCATTCATGTAATGTTCTCATCATTATAACTCGTCGCCAAAATTGAAGAAAATGTAAAATTCTATGTATTTTCTGTAAATAACAAATGCAACCAATATGAAGTGTTTTTTTAAATTTTTTTTTACATAATGTCTGACAAAAGTAACTCACTAATATCAGCTAAAGTTACGTACATATATATTTTGTATCTTACTTTTACGTGTATTTGTTTGAACTTTCAAAATATCACTAAAATTACATAAGTGATGTTTAGTTACTTACATAGATCAAAAGTTTTTAATGTTGAACAATTTGTACTAAATATTATAATGGTATTTATGCAAAATGTTAAAAGAACGACAAAACCTTTATAATGCTCTGATATATAATTTTGTAATTTATTTCGTTAATCAGTATTGGCTGTATGACAACAAATAATCATTACTTTTATTTAATTCTTCCCATAAAACACATTCAGTGATTACTTCTTATGTGAATGTTCAATCTCTTTATTGTTAACTTTAATAAAAATGAAACACTTATCATATTCTTTTTATATAATTTTATGTTTATATAATTACCATAATAGTGTTAACAATAATGGTTTTTTATTATCATTTTTATCACATCATAAAAATATTTTATTATTTTGTTTTCCTAATCATTTATTTTTACCTGCCGCCATCATTAAATATTGTTTAAACCATAATTAAAATATTATAATTCCATCCCATGATAGTATTAATTTATTTATGTTCTATAATTTTCCTCTATGCAACACTAATCCGCAGTTATTTAGCACGAGACATACATACTGGAGATGTTTGTCCAGGTACATCCTAAATACAGTGTATCCCATGTATGTAGTATTGTCACCTAGTCCAGTCACACGTAATTAGTTAGCACCAACTGGCCTCCATATGAACTGTATGTTGTTATGTTGGTTGATTAGCTTGCAACAGATTGATTACCTTCCTGCCTGCTTGGGACAACTTTACTAACATCGGTTGGAGGAAATGCCTCCTCGGCGTATCGTATATATCTGGTGAATGGGTTTATTATATTGACTATCTATATACTATCAAAGTCTTCAGAGTATATGAGTATCATAGAAGGGTGTGTAACTTCGTACTAACAGGCGGTTGTGGGTCTTGTCTTACTGTAGTCTAATTATATTCTTATGTGTATGCATCTAGTGAATGAAGCGAACAAACATTTCTACTCTACTTTGATTAACACGCAAGAATTAATTAACAGTCTAAATGGCGAATGAAAAGTGTCTAATGTATGGTTGTGACTGTCATTCGGTTTAGAGAGATTGGGGGATGTTGTTGGCGCGGCAGGAGACGCGGCATCACCGTCCGGGCAAGGGCAGGCAGGAAGGTCTATCACCCCCTCTCCCCCATCCTCTCCCCTCCCCCCTCCCCCACCGGAGCTTCAGCCACTGACAACACCTCAGCCCAACAAGTCTCCGAACTCCGACTATCACGCACATCAGCGTCAGGCGGAAGAACCTCCTTCCTTGGATGCTACGACAGCTGCTTCTCTCAGCACTGTCATCGATATCCCGCAATCGCCAATAGACAGCGACACTGAGTCTGAGATGCAGCTCGAGTACACAGACAATGACCTGGATGAAATCCTCGCCATATCTGATGATAATGATGACACGTTGGTAGAAGACAACACAAGTGGCAGGAAATCTGTCTTACAGTGTTTTACTCAGGGTCCAAATGAACGCTCGGCAAGGGAAGAGAGAGACTCTATGATACAGAGGTTTCCAGATTATGAAATATGCGAAATGACTCAAAGCTCTGGGATTTCTGATGCAAAAGACAGTGACTCTTTAATTAATATTAAAATAAGAAGCAAAGCTTCTACTCCC
The DNA here is from genome assembly GCF_061612785.1 of Hesperophylax consimilis. Taxonomy (NCBI): domain Eukaryota; kingdom Metazoa; phylum Arthropoda; class Insecta; order Trichoptera; family Limnephilidae; genus Hesperophylax; species Hesperophylax consimilis. Next base: position 21,575,840 of record NC_142850.1, read on the forward strand.
AAACCCGAAACACCACCCAATGAAGAAGAACATGAATTTGAAGATCATTATCTACCTATGAGTCCAAGAAAGGCAGTTTTGAGTACAGAACCTGCTCACACTGAAATTATCAAAAATATTAGCGTATTTGGAAGTGTTCAACACCATGAAGATAACCCTTACGTTGAAATGAGCCAAGGAATCGGCATAGAAAATGCTTTTTTAAATGAAGAAATGCAAGCATACGAGGTTGTCTGTGTGAGCACTGGAAAAGTTGAACCTGTTTACATGGAATTAAATCACCTCCCTGACAAGAATATTCTAGATGACAAAAATTCTAGCACCAGTATGCTCGCCGATTCCACCAAAGACACAAGACCAAGTGTTCCCAGTTTACCTCCACCAAAATCAATTTTAAGAAAACAAAATTCTGAAAGCAAATTATCTGTCAAGAGTTCCTCCAGATTAGATGTCAAATCACCCTTACCCGATATCTTGATGAACTCGCAAGGTAAAAATAGTTCATTGAAGTCGGAGAGTTCTGATGCAGATGATGAAGGATCGAAGGACATGTCTCTAAATGCCTTTTCTCGATTCAGTATTTCCGACAGCTTTCGACCTGCATCCTATTATTTGGGATCAAGTGGAATCCTCGCAGAGGCTCAAGATAGTTCTGATAGTGAATTAGTATCTCCTCCTCCAATTCCCACATCTCCACCTCCAATGGAAGAACTAAATATGCCCCTTACAAATACTTTACATAAAGCAAAGTCGGAAGAAACATTGGATGACAACAGAATCAGAACCGGCACAGGAAAAAAGAGCACTTTGATGGTTTACGGCAACACCCCTTCAATGTATGATACAATTTTCAAAGGAGAGAGAATTAAACGTAACAGAGCTAGCATGCCAGATAGTGACCGCAAATATAAAGAAGCTAAACAGATGGACATTAACAAAAGATCCTCTTTAGATTCTAAGTTCATTCCACCTAGTTACAGAACAAGTGGGAATAATGACACTGATTCTTTGTTGAGTTACAATGCCGACAGAGGTTCTTCTAGAATGTCTTTGGAATCCGATATTAGCAGCAAATTTGACACATCTGTCTCTGGTAGTACAATGCATTTGGGAGAAAGGCAGAATGCCAATATGCCATCTGATAAAACGAGCATGCAAGACGAAGAAGAGTTTATTGAACTACGTCACAACCATCAGCCTACAGATAACGAAATTGAAAGGATGCTCAAAAGAAGACCGCTGTCGGAAGAATCCTGCATCGAAATAGAATCACTCGACAGTAATTATAATGAAAATATGGATGACGTTAATCTGGATCAGTATTTAGACGAATTGCAAGCCAGCAATGTGTATCTGTACGCTAATACCATGTATCCCGGCATGAAGTCTACGGGGAATTATTTTCAGGATTCTAGGCCATTAGATATGGCCACAGTTGGATATTTAAATGATAGAGTGGCAGCTATCAGAGAAGAAGTTCAATATGAAAACATCGCTTTGATGGAAAGTAGCGCTGAAAGATCGAGAAGCAGGAATTCAAATATGTCCAATACAATCAGCGATCCAGACACGGTGAATACATTTCAAACCGTGAGGCCTGTAAGCCGAATGTCTAATGCTTCAGGAATAAGTGGGACTTCTTTAACGGTGAAGTCGTCTAGTCTCTCAGTCCGAAGTGCAAGCAGGAACTCTTTACCAACTGAAAGTAATTTGAACACTTCTTCATCTTCTAACTACAATAACCCTCCTATCAATCATACGAGGCACGCCAGCTACGAGCAACCTACAATTTCATACTATTCTAAAAATACTCCTTATTTTGAGAATGAAGCCTCGATCCTCAAAAATTTAAATCAATCTCTACATCACAGCAACTCTCCAAATAAAGTGAACATTTCCGAAATGACAAAGGCCAAATCACCAAAATCCACGGATAATTCTTTTTCCGAGGTTCAACCAAAAGCAACTCAACCTGTGATTTCACACAGTAGAGAGAGTTCTCTAGAACAGTCGGCTCCATATTATTATTCTGATCTCTCATCGCAAGATAATTTGAATCTGACTTCAACTTCCTCTCAATATCCTCCGACTTTCAACAAAAATAATTTTGCTTTTAATAGCAAGCTAAATAACCAAAGAAGAAAAGGACCCTTGGGAAAAAAGTGTGACATTAGTCACATCCAAAATCCAATACATTCCAACTCAAATTACAATCAATTTTTAGAACCCGGAGAAGGGCCCATTCAAATAGCTGCAGCAGCAAGATGTGTGTCTGTTGAATTCTTAAGTGCAGCTGATAAGTTTACTGATATCGATAACAAAAACATCTACGAATCAGACACTTTAAAGAAGAAAAAGGTCAGAGATTCCATGCCAAGTTTGCATTCCAATAATTTAAGTTCTAAGAATATCTACCTGTCTTCGCACGATAAAACAAACTCTACGGAGGTTAATATGACATTGTTTGGACAACATTTAGGAGAAGTCAACATCAATGAAAGGAACAAGTCATTGGAGAGGATTCTTCACAATGCTGTACGTTCTGGTAACAGCGCTGTTTCTAGACTTTCAGAATCAAACCGTTCCAGGAGTCAATCAGCTCTCAGTGAAGTTACGGAAGCATCAGTTTCTAACAGGTTTCAAGAGATCCAGGAGGCACAGTCCGTTTCAAATTGCCAGATCAACAATAGGAAACCGGTGAATAGTAATTTATATGTCAAAGTCAGTTCAAGTTCATCAAATGCAAATACAAGTTTTAGAGAAGGCAATGCAGAAGAAGCTACTGGAAATACTTGTGATGGAGAAATGTTGTGGGATGAAGACTCTTTATGGAGGGAAAATCTCCGAAGAGTATCTCAGCGCCACGCCCGCTCTTTGGACCATTTAGACTGTTTAGTAAGTCCGTCAGGTACCTCAGGAAGGAGGAGTGTTGATCTCAAAACGATGTTAAAAAGTACCGAAGGAACTCTGGAATCAGACTGCAAAACCAAAGGAAAGTTAAGCCGTGAAGTCAAATACGTCAACGATAATGTCAAAAGTCAGCGACCTCTATCGTCCAAAAGACGTCCCTATAAAAAGAACATTAGAAAACCCACTCTGAAGTTAGTAATGATTGACCAATCGAACGAAAATGATGTGTATGTCCAATTGGCTTCGGAATCTGCCAAAGTAGAAATGATTGAACATAACGATGACGGAGTTTATGAACAATTGTCGACAGATGCTCAGAGGGAAAGCCTCCTAACGGCTAAAGAGAAGCAAGCGGAAGAGTCAGGAAACAAAGGGGTAGAGGAGGTTAATAGCAAAGGTAGCGATGTCAGGAAGAAGTTCGAGATAGACCGGGAGAAACTGAGGCAGTGGGATCTGATGTCCAGTGGGGAGGGGTGTGGGGGGGAGGGAGAGGCAAGCTCCACCCTCACCACCACAGGTACTGCACTACAAACAAACACTACTTTCTTTTATCCCCCTTACTGTTACGTTTAATTATGTTTTCACTTGTTTTGTACACCATTTTGTGTTACTATTTGCATTTACGCAAGTTCACATTTCATTTTTAAATTACGAACTCTTTGGTGAATCTATGTGGTTTCTTTGGTATTTTCAGTGAATACTAAAAAAATAACTGCTATTTTATTATCTTTCGATGATACCACATCACATAGAAAACCAATTTGTTTGATTATGACTACATACATAAAAATTTCAAACAATCTACAATAGAATTAATGTCACGAGACGAAAACAAACATCATAACTTATATCATACTATTATTATTGTCCTGCCGCTGAGAACTCCTCTATAACCTCACTTTCTGCCACGTGTCTTGTTTATGAGCAAGAGGGGGAGAGCTATCAGTTGTAATTATAGCTTACTTAGTAGATATTTGACAAACCCTCATTGTAAATTGTTTGAAATCTTATCTTACAAACTTTTACGCTAAAGTATTCACAAATATACTAACCGAACGCATTTTGCATCCAGCCTCCATGTCAGCTTCTATAACCGGCGTAGAGAATTCCATAGGCAAGCGCCAGTCCCTGGTCAGCGCAGGATCTTCCAGTCGAGGAGCTGCCATTCCCGTCAGGGCCGTCAGCCCGAGGGTCAGACCTTCCGGAGACCAGGGAGGATGGTCAGGAAACGACTCGGAATCGCTGTGGGCCAGTCAGATGGTGAGTAGTACCTTTCATAACTATTGTCTTTTTTTTTTTAAAGACTAACTCTCTTGGGTTACGAAAAATGACTTGACAATATTTGAATACTTCTACCATCATTATAAGCTGAAAGTGTTGCTTGTACAATGATGGGGGGAGGTAGCTAGTATCAGAGTAATTGAAACCACAACGCCTGGGAGGGAACCTGAGGCATTTGTCCACTCAGCTATTAACCGATCCATTATTATTTAGGTTATGTTAGAATTCTTATAGTGATAAAAATTCTAACAAGAATTATTGAATTATTTTAGTGGAAGGTAAGCTCGTTTTTTCCTTACTTCTGATGAAATTGATCAACCATTTTCAAATATTGAAATTCTTTCTTGAACAGATAATGTCCGTGACCTCGGAGTCGAACAGATTTATAGCAGCAATTGTTATCTTTCAAATACTCTTAATTAAAATAAATCTACATATTTACTTACAAGAATTTTACTTTTTTCAGATATCTCAGACCATGAACCAGGAAGAAAACTGGTCCAATTCTAGGTCCCCATCGAGGCAAAGTAACAATCAGCCCATCAGGGCTGTTAGCCCCAGGGTCCGGAGGGCTTCCGACATCGAAGAAAGGGTAAGTTTATTGAATATTGAAAAGAGTAAAAAAAAAACCAATGACGTTACAATACATCTAGACTTGTTATTGTCTCACAAAATAAAATAAAAAAATGGCAAGTAAGAAACATTCTTACGTTTCCAGTAAATTTTTAATTCAAACATTATTCATGTATCATAAAGATAGACATTCAAAACATGTTTGTATGAACAGAATAAACCATAGGAGTGGGTGGCGTTTTCGTATTCAAAAGTTGCATCAAATACTACCTCACAGGCCTGGGCTCCTGACGGATTTTGAGGTGTCATTATGTCTGTGATGTGCCCTAACAGAGCAACAACAATTTAGAAATTGCCGCGATTGTTGTTGATACTCATTGTTACTGCTGATTTGTATGTTGTTTTACCGCAAGCATAAGAGTGACATTTAGATGGCAACAGCACTGACTTCGTAACTTGGATGTTACGCTCCCAGAAGTCACTAGCCACTCTAGTCGGAATTGCATTTTCTCTATGATACATTAAATCTTCGGTCGGAAAACAACTGTATTATTTCTATAATAATATGTATTTTTTTAATTTTTGTTTTACCATAACATGTCCTTTTACCTTATGTTTTATTATTTGTTCTACAAAATATTATTTTGTTATTCTTCGTATGACTACCATAATACGGGCATGAGCCTATTACGGTAGTTAATAAAATCACCAAAATTGGAATCTTTTAAAATTATTTATTATTATTTTTTTAAATAATATTTGAAAAAATAAGTAATTAGAAATATCATTTCTTGGTTTTTACTGGTGTTTGCCGAGTAATTAAAACCTTTTCTCTCTGTGATGACACACGAGGACATTTTGGCACTTTGTAAGACAATTTAACTAAGAGCTAGCACACAACCTTACGTGACGCGTAGTACTAAAACTACGAAATTGAAACCCCTACAATAGACTTGTCACTTAAGATTTCTGCAGCTCGTCTATATATATATTGTAACATCATTGTGTGACACGCAATTGGGATGTGTCATGGAGATTTAAATACATAATGATTAAAATTTTACAGCTAAATTCCATTTTTTTTTCATTATGCTCATTATTTATAATATTATGTTGTTTTGTTTCGTTTCATTTATCATTTTGTTCTGTTTTTATTTATAATTATTTCGCATCACCACCCGCTAGCCTCCTCCCGTTCCATCAATTCCACCTCCGGAAAGTCCAACGGGACTCCAGCACTCACTCCAGGGAAGTGTTCCGGACCTCTCGGCCGGCGAACTCTTGGGAAGGACCCACGAGGAACTGGTCTTACTTCTCATTCAGCTCCGAAGAAGACACTCTTCAACGGCCAGTTCAATTGAACAGTGCTGTACAGAAATACATACCATACAGGTCCAGCTATTTTTTGTTTTTATTATTTCACCTATTGACATATTTTATTATGTTTTGTAATTTTTTTGATTCTTTCACCACACAATAATAATAAAAATGCATAATAACAAGTTTTAAATAATAATTCACTTTAAGTGCGCTTCACACTAAATAATCTAACCTAATATAATATCCTTGAACAAAAAAAACTTGTTTAACTGTACATGTATGTACAACTATTTCTGAAAATGTTTTCCGAATGTTTAAAAATATGCTTCCATTAAGGCGATGCACTACGTCGTGTAATATTTCAAATTGAACCGCTATCAATAACAACCCTTACATAGATGGCGATAAGGTTTAAATTCCCGCTTAACACCATCGGCCTGTTTTGATTTATGCAAGAAAAAAACATGGCCAAAAAGTGCCAATATTTTATTTTGTGGATGTTCAGGCATAAATATATTTTTTTTTCCGATCATTTTATAAATAACTTAATTTGCCACATTATACAATAAAATCATAACCGAAAATGGGTTCGTAAGTAGGAGATTTTGAACTTTAAAGCAGTTTTCATAGGCCTTTACATTATTTTTTTCTGGGCTTATAAAAAGACTTATCTAAAAAATACTTGATTATTTAAAAGGTCAAGATGTATTCTACTTGCAGTATTTAATTAAAGCGTCTGAAACATTTCTAGGCGACCAAATTTTCAAACCAAAAACACATGATTTTGCATTACTAGGTATGGCATCACCTTAATAATTTGTCAGTATGGAAATCAACATTACAAACTTACAGACACATTATTGGGTGCTTTTATAATTTCTACGGCAATGGTATGGTGTCGGCATTGCCTTTTCGTTTCTTTAATGTGTGTGAGGGATATTTATGGTAATGATACATTTTTCCTCTGGGGGAAGCGGACATACGTACATTGTTTATCTCATTTTCAACAGCTCTTACACACTATTCTTTGATGTGTAAGAAAGAAAGAACTTCACTCCTGTCAACCTTCTACACTGGACTCTCTCTCTGCCAAATTCAATGTAAATGTATCGGGTAAAATTGTAATTTACCTTCTGAGTTCATATTTATAAAACATGCGCGACATTTCCCTTTATTTTATAATCATCAATGTGTATTATCTCTTCAAACAGAGTCGTCTAAGCACAGATGAGTCCACTGAACATCGCCATGACAATCTTCAACGCCTGGAGTCCCTCAGAAGACATCTGTCAGATCTTGAGAGGCACTACACTAAGAGTAAGCCCCTTGTGCATCTGGTGGACAACATGGTTAAGCTGGGCGCCCTGTACAATAGGGGGCCAACCACCATCGACCGGCTGGAGCAGAGTCAGCTTCTGAGAGAGAGGGCTCTATTGGAGCAATCACAGGATCAGCGGAGGTTTGTGAACTCGACTTTGATGAATACATTTTTGTTATTTGTTTTTGGGGTGTTATGCCGTGTTGCGCTAACTCCTTCTTTAGCCAACTTTTCGGACAGCATTGCAGTGTCCATCAACAGGGCAGATTATTATTATATTTGAGGTTGCGGTGAAATGCGAGCTTATCACAGCTTATCACCACAACCTCAAATAACACATCTGCCCTGATAATGGACACTGCAATGCTGTCCGAAACGTTGGCTAAAGAAGGAGTTAGCGCAACACGGCATAACAACCCAAAAACAAATAGCAAAAATACTTTTGGCCGTGAAAATCTTAAATCATATTTGATGAATACAGTTTAAGACGCAAGTTTTGGAAAAAAAAAATTATTGTAGGAAGATTGGTGATGTTTCCGTGTTTTTATTTAGATTTTCAATGTAACTTCATCATGTTCAAGTCTTCACCAAATTGAAGCTTACCTAAAGCTACTCAACCTAACCTAATCTAATTTCATCAATTTGAAGGGTCACCTAACCCTGCTATATGTGTTTCTCATTCTAATCTTGCGAAATAATTTTAAATATGTTTATATCAATCACATCTATCTACTGCACTGTTGTAAACTGTAAAAAGCCTTTAACTCTGATTCTATTCTCGTAACAACTTATTTGTAAAAATTAAAATAAAATAACTTAGTTTGAATACTACTTTATTATATATATATTTCTAACCAACCGGTTTCAGTTCAACCTGAACCTACATCAGGGTTTATAAAAACATATTAAATTGATTACAGAGGTCTAGTATGGGGTTGGACTGAAACCGGTTGGTTAGAAATATATACAAGTGGTATTCAAACCAAGTTATTTTATTTTAATTATTATAATTATGTATACCCACAAAGTGTTTGCTACAAGTGAAAAAAAAACTTGTTTTAAAAAAAATTATGTTTTCGTTAATTGTACAATCTTAGCAGATACATAATGTGTTTATATATTGATAAAAATGGTATATAATCTACCTTTAGGACGGATTGTTTCACAGAATTTGAACAATTCATCAAATTTCAAAGCTGATTTTAAAGTTCTGTGAAGGTTCTGTTCAAGTTCTGTTTTAATATATTATTATTGGCCTGTTGTTTCACAAAACTGAAATGATAGAATAGTTCAGAGAAATGTTTTTTATTGTACCGCCGCATCCATATGGATACATCGGCGCTCAGAAGGTAAATGGGCATCTGCAAATAAATCTATGTAGGTACCTATATAAAGAAGAGTGTCCTGTATGGCTTTGTTTTTTATACCAATCTACAGTTTTATTCCGATATTGATGAAATTTTGCACACTAGAACAAGTCAAATTACTCGAAGGTCACTGTCTACATGAGATTTCGAAAAAACAACCCCATCCCCTTTTCCCACCCCTTTAAGCAGAATTTTTATATTTCTTGATGAAATTTTGCACACTTGACGTCCAAAATATGAGGAAAATTACTGTCTAAATCAGATCTCATTTTTAAAAACTCTGCGTAAAGCACAGGCAATGGCGGGGACTTCTGCTATTGAATAAATAAATAAATCATGGAATAACAAAAGACCACGTATTTTATAAATGTGAATGTAGAAAGGAATGTGCACATTCAGAATGGTAATGTCAAAAACAATACATATTTTACTGTTATATTCCAGGTGGGCAGAATCTTCAGAGAGTCTATCGCGTGAGCAAGTGGAACAGCGTGTGGAACAGCTGCGGGCAATGGAGAGGAGTGTGGCCGGGGAGGCGCAGACCCTCCGGGGGCTCAGGAGGGAGCGAGAGTCCCTGCAGAGGGCCCTCGGAGGCGCTCACCTTCAGCAAGACCTGTCTAGGGTACACGCCATGCTGGCTATCAACTCCAAGGTTCATATTTTTATTGATTCATACATATGTCATCAACGCTACAACCCTTCAACTCTTCTATTACTGCCGTGGTCAATACATGATCATTTCAATTAAATGGAACCATTCATTCTACTCTTAGTACATTCCTGTTATTTCACCTCACTGTTGTTATTAAAATGTCACACAATTTGATTTATACATTGATAAATACAGTTTGATACGGGTAACTTTGCCGGCGGCCAAAGAAGGTTGTAACTAAGAAGGAACTATTTTTAAAATCCATGGGTTTTTTGGTACTCTATTTTATACCCTATTTTAACACAACCTCACTTTATTAATATGATAGGCATTCAGCTGATAGATCTGTTATAACCACTTCCCCTTTCTCATAAACGGTGCATATGCATGAAAAAGGGCTTATAATGGAGCTCTCAGAAGCGGGACCATTCACAAACTAAACTGACCTACCTTTATATTCACAAACTAGAACTAACCTCACTTTATATATGACAAACATGGAGCAAAAGACCTATATTTATTGAAATTCTGTAATAAATAAGATTTACAATAAATTCATTATTCATTCATTTTAATTTCCAGAAACTGGAGCAAACTGTCGCCGGCAATGCAAGACTAGAGCAAGAACTAGCCGTGCTCAGGCAAAAGCTTCAAGTGCAACACATGGGCCACAATGGCAAAGGAGACACCTTGAATGATGGTTCCGACGCTAGATCGGCCGTGGACGCCACAGCGATGCTCGAAGACGGTAAGTTTAAAGGTGATTATGGCTTTTTAACACTTGGTAGAGACTGTATTGTTAATACAAAATTTGTAAATAGTTATTTTTCAATTTCCATTTTCTATAACTTTTTCTATGCGTCTTTCACATATGTGATCTATTGGCGGCTATCCCCATTCGAAGATTTCGCATATGAAGTTTTACTAAAATACATACATTTTGTCAAAACGTGCCGCATACTGGGATAGATGGCGTAGAAAATTAACAAAAGAAATAAATATTAAATTGTAATTCTTTGAATATTATAAATTTGTGAGGCTTAATGCTTTATTTAACAAGTTTATTATAATTTAAAAAGATATTTTATTTCTTCTCGCGTCATAGATTTTTCAATAAAATCAACTAGGTGGTACCTACTTATGGTACGACCAAAACTAACAAAATAAACGAAACGAATGAACAAAATGAACGAAGCACGGTACAGAAACTCTAGTGAACTACCGATAAACCATGCCCTTTTTGCGCAAAGCAAGAAACGAGCTTTGAAAATGTGCTTGAAGCATCTACACACTTTCTTTTGCTTGCATTCTAACTATATTACAGTGTTTTGTGTTTTTTGATATTACTTATCTAATAATGAAATGTAATGGTTCTTACAGAATTGAAGAGAGTCCAGCATCTGGTTGGTGATCTCCAGAAGCAGCGTCAGGAACTAAGCGTGGCTGTCCGACAGTTGACAGACAAATCCCAGAGCATTGGTCTATCATCATCCAACAGCAATATTCCTGCTACTGTCAATGACTTCAATGATTCAAACGGTACGATACTTTTTTCTAACCTGAAATTAAACAAAATAATTTTCTTTATGAGTATGGTGGAACTATTTAAAATTAGAACTGAAAATCTAAAATGAATCTTTTCAAATCCAGATGAGTATTTAGAATATTAATAATACACCCAACTCCAGTAAAATATTGACAGCATTTAGTTGTATCAGCTGGTAACTTTGGACGCTAGAGGCACTAGTGTAGCATGGCATAAAATCCATTTAAATGCATGAAAGAAAACCAAGCTGCACAACTCGCGCCGCCAAGAGGCGCTAGTGTCTCATAGCAGTAACTGCCATTAAAATGTATGAGAAATCCGAGAAGTTGGAGGTATCAAAACTATTCTACAGTATTTGGTAAATTTTAGCAGACAAATATTTTTATTCTATATTTGAAATGTATTTACATATGACCTACTTTTGTAGGCCATTTTTATAAGTGAAACTAAGCAAGTCAAGTTACATACTGTGGTTTTTCACAGGAAATAACTTACTACATAATAATATATTTATTAAAAAAATATTGCCGAACGATTCATTCTTCCTCTTATGCTAAAAATACTTTGATATATATAGTATGGATGTAAGTACTAAAAAATATCAGTGATTACTCAAAATTTTATCAGTGTATTGAACACACTGTCATTTTCTGCTGTAAAAAGTACAAAGCACTACTGATAGTAAAGATTTTTAAATCTGTGAGTTTTATCATAATGAAATTTGCACAGATTTTTCTGTAAGTTCACATACCCATTTTTATCTCCTCTCAACTTCATTTCTATAATGGCGCCTTGAAATGTCAATAGCAGAAGGCACCAGCAGGGGAAGGGAATGGGACCCTTCTCTTATCTAAGACGTTTCTTTTATTAATGGTAGTGCTATGATGCCTACTTAAATTTTTTGCATTTTTGATGACATTTCATTTATTACAGGTTACGCAGATGCCAAGAACAAGCAGCGCTTTAACCCCGCCTGGGCGGAGACCGACCTGGATAACGAGGATCCGGAGCACGGCTCCTGCAGCCCCACCAGATCCATGGCTCCCCTCTATATCGACATACACTCCGACCAACAGCAGCAGAGGGCCCCCTCTCCTGATCAGAGCGACGATCTCGGACTTAATAGTGCATTCGGTGAGTTGAAATACACGCCAAACTGAGTACATAAATCTTAGTAAAAAAGCTGCGAAATGCTGTTTTGAACGATAGTTTAATTCATAATTCTTTTAATTTCATTTATTAATATTCTCGACTCATTGTCATTGCAAATAACCTAACCTCAAAATTGATGTTTCTTATTTGTGGTTTATTTCTTTGCAGCTAACCTGTCAAGTGTTGAAAAGCAAGAGATCAAAACTGTCCGAATCGTAAAGCGTGAAAGTGAACGCCGCCAAAGAGACAGAGAACGCTCCTCCCTCCAACCGGGAAACTCGGAATGGTCGGCACACCACCCAGCCGGCACACTGGACCAGCTACTGGAGGAAGACAACATGGCTCAGTACAGCAGCCGCTCCACCTCCCTTCCCAGGGGATTCCAAGGCAACCAACCGCAGTACCAACCCATGTATAACCCCAACGCTGCTTACCAACAAGAACAGGCAAGACAGTACCTTTACCAGAAGGATAGCACCCCAACATATCAACACCGATCTCATGCTAATCCACCAAACACACTTTCACTCACAAATGTCAATAACCCCTTTGACAACATGATGTCCACTTCAAGCGCTAACATCAATAACAAATTTGTGTCAAGTCCCTCACTCACAAACAACAACGAATACGCAACCAATCATCAAGACATGATGCAGATGTCACACAGCAAATACGGATACCAAAAGAGTGCGCCGATTCTACCACTTCCAGTTACAAGCAACAATTATAGCTTACCGAAGCACAGCATATCTCATTCGGTTCCTTACATGGATAGTTCCATGTCTGAAATGAACCGGATGTCATATAGTAACGGGATAATGAGTCCTGGTTTGTCCAAGACGGCAAGCATCAACAGTCTGACGAAGGGAAACGCGGAATTATCTCCCGTGTTTACTAGTGAGGCTGCGAGGCAGATTATCATTGAAATGGCCGGGGAGAAGAATGGGGTAGTGAAGAGCAATGGATCGCAGCACAGGAGGCAGGTTCCCAAAGAGAAGAGGAGACATTACACAGCCCCGCATCATCTGAGCGCCAAGGCTTTGGACCAGACTAATGGAGATGATTTCTTCTACCAAGAGGTAAGTCACACTTTCATTGCATCTTAAAAATTATGATTAATGATTTCATTGCATCTGAAAAACTATATTTCATTTCAAACACTTTGTTTTCACACTAACTTATACACGCGGTATGGAAAATCGTAGTACAAGTGGGAAACTGGTGAAACTACATCACCTTTGGAGTCGATTTTGTGGTATAACTTTTTTTGACTTTAGCTTTTGAATAAATTTAGTCCGAAGTTGAATTTTTTTTGTTAATTTTGAAAAAAAATCGGGCGCTATGGGGTTAATATCAGCTGTTTAATGTCTTTTGAAATACGTTAAAGCGCAGACCTGACACTAAAAGTTTTTAACCCCTTAGTTGTCCAAAATAAAATTGAAATGCTTAGATTGAAAAGAAGGTTTTTTTGGTTTATGGACACCTTGTATGTGACGGTCTGTGATGAGCTGATAATGAGACAACTTTATACTGCATAATTCAGAAAATTTAGTTCATATTATAACCTATATCATTATTTATGTTGCTTATATAATTTTGTCACAAATTTGATTCTGTGTCGCAAATTAGATTTTATTTAACAAATTCAGTTTATGTCACAAATTTAATATTTAGCCATAAATTCAAATTAACATTACGGACAGGGTTTGCAAATCCCACAACTAATCATTTTTATTTATTTCTAAATTCAATCCCACGTGATCGAAATAATGCCAACATTTCATAATCATTTTATATTATTATAAAAAAACTTCAATCATCTTTGGTAATAGTAATATTATAAAAAAGACATTGAAAACGAAACATAATAAGTTATGTATCCTGTGGAGAGTCCTGTCACCCCCTGCGTGAATGGAAATTTGTGCGCGAAAGCCCAGCAGCGGAAAAAGCTCTCTCTGCTTCCACGTTGGTAGGGCTATTATCAAGAAAATGTGTGGTAACTGAAGGTATGTCCCTTTTAAAAAGGGACTCTTTCTTCAAAATAGATTCCAGGTGTTGAAGTTTTGCTTGCGCTTGAGATGTGGCTCTATCCACTCTTCCTAACATCAAGTTCAGTTCCTCTTTCATTATCAAAGATTGACCACCACTTATTTTTGGTGTAAATTTAGTATTTTTTTCAATCTCGCAAATCCTACACATGAAAATTCCATAAATATGCAGGATCTAATATGGCTCAAATCCCACGGGATTGCAAACCCTAATTATGGATTACATTGTACTTTGATTTTATGTCGCAAATAAAATTTTGTCATGAATAAAATTTATAAATATATATTATGTATTCTATCTCAAATTTTATTTAACATTGCTAATTATGGTTTTATTTCACAAATTATCTTTATTTTATTTTACAATCTTCCAAAATTAACTTCATCAATTTTTTCAGAAATGGTACCGCGCCCGCGACGATGTGGACATGGAGCGCGTGCTCAGGGGAGGCACCAAGTCCTCCCGTGGCCCCCCTCCGCTCGCCGCGCCACCGGATGTGGTGCGCTCCACCCTGCCTGCTCCACACACCGACCACTACAGCGAACACACCATCGACCGCCTGCTAGCTGCACCTAATAAGATATTCATACCGGAGCGATATGTGCCCGAACAGGTATGCTACTTATATTATTACTAGTAATTCTATAAACAGTAGTCCTCTCTTATCCAAAAAAAGTTTGTTTATAATTTTCTTTTATTTAATAAATCAAAACCAAAATGTAGGTAGGTACTTAGTTATAAACCATATAATATTTTTACAGCAGTAATAATACTAATAAAAACTAATTAACCAACTATCATGGCGTGCCACAGGGGTAAGCAAAGAATATGGACCATCACCAACTCTGTCTCAGCACACACTCCGTACTTACCGTTTTATTAATTAAGGAATAATGATTGGATTATTTGTATAGCGCCGTTTTCGTGAGAAAATCACCTCAAGGGCGCTTAACAACTTAATGTATGCATTTTATTTATGCATATCACTTAGAATTATAACTGTGGCTTATACTAATTCGGAACCTATGTAAAGTTATGGTTTTCCTACAGGAGAAGTTTCTTATCCAGTCCCTTGAAAAACTTTATAAGAGAGTTTCGCTGTAGTCACTACACTGTCTTGTTCGAGTCTCAACATTATTTTATTTACATATTTAACAGATGAAAATTATGTATTAAACCATATTATGGCGTATTGTCTTAATTTTTAGAAGTTTAATTGAAATTTCAAAGGTTCATAGTTCAAGGTGGAATAAGTTTCCGTCTCAAAATAATTGCACCATAAAATAAATAGACCAGACAGAAAAATCTGTGCATTTTTCATGACTCTAAAGCTCATTATTCGAGAGGTTTTGCTGAAGTGAATGGTCTTTCTGCTTTATTTGTGTCTTATTTTTTTACAGTTATTTTGATATATTAAAGCTCATAGCTCATTATAGAAATGACAAATTTAAAAATAAATAAATTATTAGTTGCAATTGTAAAGTTTGTACATGATGTAGGTATAAAGTATAAAATAATTTAAATTTAAAAAAAAATTCACAGTCCTCACTAGGGTTTCCTGTTCTGAGGCAGCCTGTAGTTTTTAAACTTTTGTATTTAGTTTCAAGTTGTCTTTACATCGTCTTCATAGTGTTTGTAAGTTGAATATCACTTTTTTCTCTCTGCCATGTTTTTACTTTTGTTTTAAATATATTCATTTCCATTATTTTTTTGTTTGATTTGGTAGAGCATTGTATAATTTCGTAGCATAGAATTAAATATTTCTCCGTCCAAAAGATGTGTTCAAACTGGGAGTAACCAGTATATTTTGGTTTATTGCTCTGGTTGAGTGTTTATGGCAGTGGATATGTTAAGACAGTTTGGTTTGACATAGTTGTTCTGGCCAGAAAATGTTGTGCAATTTTCATGATGTTTTCCTGTGACAATATGTATCGAAATATGTAGCTCTGACCTTGTTGCATGTAAATATTAGATGTGTCTTGGTACATAATAAGAGAGTAAGTGTGTATTTGATCCATACTTATAATTTTTTTGTTTGTCTTCCAGGCTCCAGAACTATCACCTGAAGAACAGAAGAAGCGCATGGAGAAAGTTGAGTCCATCAAAAAAATGCTGTCGAGCACAACTCCATCTGGTGACCCAAGCAAGGTATGATAAACTTTTCAATTAAATTATTGATGACTATCATTCTATCTGGAATTACTGCCAGTATTCTCTGTTCCGGCAATATGTCAAAGATTGACATGGGTTCAATGCCAAGCACATCTCGAATCGTCGAGCTTTTTAGACAATTAAATTTTTCTAACATCTCATTTCGTCAGCAGGGATTGTAAACTGACAACTAATGAACCGCCACGCTGTTTCTCCGCAGTGGTAGGTAGAGGGAATTACTGCCACACAACTACGATCTACGGGTCAGAAGAGATGTGCATATTGTATCACACTTCTTCAAACTGATTCGTGGATGGTTTGAAAATCCGACTATCATGGAGAGTGTTAGTCTCTATGTTCCTGATGGTTATCTCCGTCACCGACAGCATAGACTGTTTTATCTCCCGGCCTGCAGGACCAACTTGCCAATGGTCATGCCGGTGGGGAGAGCAGTCTTGCTGTTGAACAGAATTAATTCGGATATCGACATATTTAGCATCGGTGAAGCTGCCTTTAAAAGGCAAGCTCTATTGATGCTGGTATAGTTTATACAGCGCTTACTTATTATGTAATACCATTTTACAAATGTACTTAAAAAATAAATAAAATGTAATTTTGTAATGTTAATTTTGTAGGAATAAACTAATTGAATTGAATTGAATTGAAAAAACTCTGTCTCCATACACACTACTTGCTTTATTCACATATCGTCTTACACATACTCTTTTGTTATTCTGACTCTTGAGATGACCTGACTCAAGTATTTGTATGTTTAAAAATCAAGTATCGGGCAGAGATAATAGATAATAGAAATAAATGAGATGTGACATGAACTATCATTATTATCGCACGCACATCAAAGTGTGGCCAACATTGTTAATCCATGCTGCTGCAAATCGCACCTTTACACGGCTCCTACTTTGTGTCTACCTGCACAATCTTCAGTGGCTCCTCCGCTTCGATAGTACTTGCAGTTTGGTTGCAGCTCGACGACAGTCAGCACAGTATGACCATTAATAAATCATATACATATATGAATTCCATTTCAGAGTCCTGATGACAATGATAAACGCCACCGTGAACACTTGCTGCAGCTGAACCAAATGTTGGCCAAGCAAGTTATGGAGATGAGTAAGATCGTTGCTGGTAAGAATCTCCACTAATTAAATGCATGTTACTCTTTGATACAGTATTCAAATTGAAAGATATTTACATAAATAGTTTGATTTGAAATCATAAATTGTTATTGTAGAGTTTTGAAATACTTCATCAGTTATTGTTATTGTTAATTCATAGTATCTTCTTAGGCATTTATCATAGCTTTCTTTGAACTTTTGAATCATGTCAAATATTTAAATGCATCATTTAGCATATTGGTCCGAAATAATGCCCAATCAAATCAGCTAGTGATACCTGACACATAGTATGTATGTAAGGTTAGTATGTAATAGTAAAATTCATTATTTTACTGTGAATGTGAGTCACTGAATCACGTTTTGCCTTGTTAGGCAACAACTAAACAGTTGTCACGTGGTATAATATTTTGGCCTCTATGATTCTGAAAAGCATATTATTTATAACTCATTCTTACAGCTCCAATCTATATTAATTATTTTTCTGTTCAACTTCTTAAGAAAACTTACAATAATGGAGTTGGGTACTTTAAATAGACACCTTTCTTAAGTAGATCATTGATTTAAGCTTAAGAAAGACAGCTTTGATGTCTACCGAATTTCTCATTATTGTATTTTTTTCATAAATTTCAAATCTCGTTTGGGGATAACTTCTGATGTTGCACAGTGATGCAAAATTTGCATTATTATTTTATATTGTCACTTGATAGCATTAAGTAGTGGCTTGGTTTTCAGAAACACAGCAATGATTTCACACATCCTTGCACAGTGGCCACTTCATGTTTTACCACTAACCTAAATTATAGTCCTGTGAAATTAAAATCTAACACCCTTGCAAAAATCCTGTTCAAAAATGTTTTATACATATTGTGATTGTCAAACTAACAAAGACCTGAAAGATATGAGTCCTATTTGAGCAATTAATGGCTCAGAAGTTAATAATGGCGATAGAATAATTATAAAATATAATTTTACTATTTTTCATTGATTAATAATTTTTTTTTATAGTCCCGCCATTATCAATTGATTTTAAATTTCAAACATACTGCCAATTAAGTCATCAAATCGTAAAATAGCATTTTGCAGCATCACTCATCTTTATATGCAATGTCGGTAATGCTGTACTGTACCGATAAACTGTTAGATTTTTACCGAAGTTTTTTTGGGATAAAACATATTTGATTTTTTGAAATACATTCTTCACGTGTAAGGGCCAGTTGTTTCACTGACAATCAAATGTAACATTGTCGTCAAAATGGAAAATCAGCACCATTTTGTTTTGTTTAACATTTGAATGAACCCCATTAAACGCCGATTCCAGGTTCATTTCAGCTTTTCAGCAAAATGTAATTAGTAACAAGTTGAACAATATGGTTTTTATGCTTGTCAGCTGATCACAATTTTGATAGATAGCTGAAACGGAATCGATGTTTAACTTGACCTTTCAAATGTCGAAAAAAACAATATTTTTTACACTAACCCCGTACATGAAATTTCCCTCCGGGCCTGTGTCATCTTTGGGATGCTGTGTGAAGGGTCTTATCAGGGGAAAGGAAGAAGAAGAAGTTCTGGGAGGGAAAAGGTATGAGGGGTTGGAAGGAATCAACGTGTCTATGAGTGACAGATGAATGAATTTAGACTTCCAGTGCGGCGCAAGACAATTGGTCGAGAGACCAGTTGGAGAGATCAAAGGGTTCCCTCAAACCAGCCTCTCCCGATCTGGCACGCCGCGCATCTGGTAGGCAGGCGCACCCTGAACACACCTCACCTGATAAACCCGGGCACCCCTGCTAGATCACCAAACGAAGCAAACTAATTGGAGTGACGTATGACAGAGGTGTTAGCTATCCAATAATATATTCCCTGAGTTGCAGTACCTAAACCCGTCTCCCAAATGGTGCTGATTGTTTATTAAATGACAATGTTACAATTCAATTTTCGTGAAACACCCTAACCTAAGACAAAAGAAGAAACCATTTCAAAGTACATAATATTTTTAATCCGCGATAACTTTTTTAAAATTATAATTTTTTCATTTCGCAACGCAATTGGCGAGTTTTCCCCTAACAAGTGTTTTGATCATTGCATGGACTTTGGCTTTTATGTGTTTTGTGTTTGTTATTGATCCCCCACTAGGTACGGGAGCCGACGGACTGCACAGCCCGCCCTCACCGGTTTTGAACCAAAAACCCTAAACACTCTACCAATCTACCAACCATCCCCGGGCACCATCTACTCGCAATTAGCAATAACTAATGCTTGGTTTTAATCATGTGATAAGCTTGAAAATTGAATGTGAGTTTTTTATGTTGTTGTTTTCATTGTTTGATTTTTGTAGAGCACTGTGTTTTGAAATTATCGTTATCCAAACACAAGAGTTACAGTGAAACCCTCAAAAGGCTTTTCAACTTAAAACTTCATAATAATAATAATTGGAATATTTGTATAGCCCATAAACACGTTGTCCAGAAACTCATATGGTTCAGTACAAGTGGAAAACTGGTAAATCTACATCATATTTGGAGTTAATTTTGTGGTATATATATATATTTTAGATTTAAGCTTTTGTTTTCCAGTAAATTGGGTCCGAAGTTGAATTTTTTTGGGTCTTATTTGAAAAAAATCGGTAGCTAGAGGGTTAATGTCAGCTGTGTAATTGTCTTATAAAAATTATTGATGAAAAAAAATAGTAAATACAAAAAAGTTCTTTTGGGTTCTCTTTGTGATGTAAATTCACCAGTTCCCCGCTTTTACTACAAGTTTCCGATCACCGTGTATAATATGTGGGTTTCAAATATAGATAATAGAAACAGGGGAGACGGGCCATGAACCATTAGTAAGAAACTGCGTGCACAATAGTGTTGCCAACATAGTTCACTTTCATTGGTTCCACTTGTTTATTTATCCACTTTATCTTTATTTCTATTATATATGGTTTCAAATGAGGCAATTTTTTCGTTTTTATTTTCAAAAGCTATCAAAAAAAAACTTTGTATGTCTGTATCATACTCTATACTCTCATGGCTTGGCCTATTTCAGCATATTGCCCACGCTCGCCATACATTCCCTTATGGCGAGCGATATGATGAAATAGACCAAGCCACGAGAGTATAGCGCGAGTGTAATAATATCCAAGATTTTGAAAGCATACTTTGAGTTGTACCAATTTTTAATCTTATGGAAATTTTAATCTTTCATTTTTAAATTGTTTGCTTTGCTTTTTAATTCAGAGTTAATGGATGGCGATACTTGTAAAACGAGATAGATAGTGCTCTAGTATTTAGCATTGGCGTGGAGTGACTTTTCAGATTTTTTCAATTTTCGTGATAAGTTTGTTATACCTACATGAAAAGATGTTTTTTTCAAATTCCTTCTTTTCTTGTGTAAAAAGACTAAGGACGGGTTGTTTCGGAGAATTTGAACAATTCATCAAATTTCAACGTTCATTTTCAGGTTCTGTGAAAGAGTTATTCAAGTTCTGTTTTTATATCATTGTAGGCTAGTTGCTTGACAAAACTGAAATAAAAACAGAACTTGAAAAAATCGTTCACAGAACTTGAAAATGAACGTTGAAATTTGATGAATTGTTCAGATTCTCCGAAACAACCCGTCCTAAAACTTGTTCTTTTTCAGTTTGCCACCTATTCATTTCAGTTATTTTCCATATACAATAAAAAAATTCACAAAAATCAAAGAAATCTGTTCATGCTACTGGTATTTAGTAACAATCATGTATTTTGTTGTACTTACTCCAAAATAATATTTAATTTATTATTATATGTTTTTAACCTCTTCAATTTGTTTCTTGTCCAATTTTCATTGAATCCCTCTTCTCATAAAAATATGTCAATGCAATGTGCAATCTTTTTATTGCAATAAAATAATAATAATTCATTTTAATTAATAAAAATCACCTACCTAAATTTGGCTAGCTCTCGCTCGAGTGGATAATATAATGTTTTTTTTTGTTGACAAATAATTAGAGAGACAACCGGAATTACCTTTTTATTGAATACCATTAGTAAACTGAAAGAATCATTAGTGATTCCAAATACCCTAGTGATTCAGATTAGATCTGTCAAACATTTAGACAAAAAAATACACATTTCAAATAATGAATAATTTATGATTAAAATTAGTTTGGTACCTAATTTATCACTTGTCCAATAAGTTTTGTACTTATTAGTTCCTATTTAGAAAGTTAAGAGTTAATTGAACTTGAATAATTTTACGCATTACGCACAAATACAATTTCAATTCATGCATGCACTCCTCACGCACTGAAAACCGAAATTAGTATGTTTAATTATTATAGGCTTCTAGTTATAATAATATGACTATTTTCTCAGCCTTGCCTTATATTACAATATAATATGAATATCCATACATTATTCTTTAAACTAATTAATTTGTTCTCCATTTTCAGTTAAAGCTTTGCAAAGTCAAGCGACAGAAGGTGAATCTAGTTACGATTCTGAAGATCTCTCACCAGATGTGGAACTACCTCTGTACCAACAGAGGGACAACTTCTTCACCTGAGTTAATACAAAACCTGCACTAAATGTCTAAAAAAATCACGTAACACTAGTGAGAATTGAGAATACTAAAAAAAATTATATCTAAAACTATGTATTGCCAGCACAAACTATCCACTTGGCTAAGTAATTAACATTTCGTAACGAATTTGGGGTAGGTACTTTCTTGGTAGATTTTACTGAAATTTAAATTTAAATGTGTTCCATTTACTAAAAAAATTTGACAGATAGATTATTGCAGGGAAAAAGGGTTTGAAATAATTTGAGGTTAAAGTTGATTGTTATATTATGTAAGTGTAATTTGAGAATACATAAAAGAACAACAGTGATAAATATGGAATTAGTATTGGAATCGAAAACATTATATTCATTGCAATAATTATTATCCTTGCTGTTTACACAATATAATCTTGTGAATATGTTTTTTTTTCTTTAGGCATGTATTTTGTGTAATGAAAATAATGATTTAGCTTTAAATAATTATTCGGTGTCGAAGTCATTGTTTAAATAAGGTTACATATTATGTGGAGAAAAAGCATTATACGCATTGGAGTTTGAGAGATATCACTGAATTGGAAACTTATCACTTATTTGTGTATTTAGGTCAGTAAGTTCTGAATTTGTGTAGCTTATTGTTCAATCATATATGAACATATCAATTACTATCACCTCTTATAATATCAGTATTAAATCTATGTTAGACGATATTGTAAGTAGAGAATTGAAATCAGTGGAGGCCTAAAGTAAAACATACATAATAAGAAAAATAACCCAGTCACTTAAGTGTTTAGATGGCGGTACATTTTAGCACTGAATGTTTGGAAGTTTTTGAGACCTGAGATATGGAGGCAGTTTATCAATCACTGCGAGACAAAGGAACTAAGTAAAATTATATTTAGCTTATTGAACTGTTTTAGTGATTTTCATTAAAATCTATGTCAGTTTTTGCTAGGCCCTAATATTTGAAAACGTTTATTCTGCTTGCTATTATATTGTATGAAAGCAACCTTTATTATTATTCCATAGTAATGAAAAAGCAAAGTCACAATTAAGCATACATGTTATAAATGTACAATCCTGAAGAATTATATTAATGATTTTTTTTAAAATTATTGATTCATTTGGTATCTACATCATACAAAAATATAATATATTATATTATCTTCTAAAATTCATCACTCAACTTTTATCTTGGAATCTAAAATTAAGAATTCAAAAAGATTTTATCACAATTATAAAAAATTGCATGTATGAAATAAATAACAGATTTGATGTTTTTATGCATTAGGGATTTAAAACCTGTAAAATAATTATACATTTAATAAAGTATTACTGAAAACTGAGAAGCATTCGTCAATTGGTAAATAGATATTATCTATTACATAGCTGTTATGTATTATTCTGTAAAAAACATAGTAACTCCATACTATTCTGTGTAAACATAGTAACTCCATTATAATATATAATCTTGTAAACGACATTTATTGAACTTAAACCATTTTCATCAATGCAAAAGTCAATTCAAAATGAAAATGTGCAATTTACGGCATACCTGCTTTGTATAAATAATCATTTAAACTTGTTGGTCTTTCTGTAAAGAATTTACTATTTTATCTTATTGTTGGAGAAGTCTAATACATTGTAATTATCCTTTCCCAAACAATAAAAAAAATGCATAAACTTATCGAACACTTATACGTTTACCTGAATCATGGATGAATTAATTTATAGATGATGCAGCATAGAGTGTAAAACTGTATACTTTTTGAAATAGAGGTGACAATTCTATGCCATGTCGTAAGTTTATTGATACACAAATGATCTGAATACATTTCCCCTATAGGCAATGCTTTAACGTCAGTGTATGACAGTAAAAACAAATGTCTGATAGATGAGCTTATTTTTATCAAACTTCAAATACTAGGTGTTTTGGCAATTTGTGCTGTCAAAATTTAAACCAATCAATAAAAAAAATACAGAAACAAACAATCATCCAATTATAATTTGACATAGCTTATACGGCTCTTGTAATAAAACAAAAAACCCATATCACCAAGAGATTCTAAGTTTAATAAAATAACATTTGCATTCATAGTATTAAAAACTCAACTGACTTCTATTTTGTATCTACTATGTAATAACTAGATTTTCGAAATTTTTCAAATTGGAAACAGTAAATTAGAAACAATAATTTGTGTCGAACATTTTCCTAAAGTTTAGAAAACGTTTTTTCTATCTTAGATAACTACCATGTGATACAGCTTATGCTCGACCTATCCTTTACTTGATAGATTAATATTTGGACCTACCACTGTTATTAGATAATATAAGATACATGTTTAGATTGTAGGAGGTAAGAAACTAATCAAACTTAATTAGCAATTCGCTTTATTCGTATGATGTAGCCTTATTTAAGTCTTAATTGGCGATCATATTCAATACACAAGATGATCTCAGCCTTACTGAAGATGATCGGTTTGGTAAGTCCTCAAACAAGATTATCACATCATATTTCAAAGTCATGATGCTAAAGTTGTTATAAAAATACCTTAACAAGTGTGTTTGTGGGTAATAATTGTCATAATTTGACAAATCCACAAACAAAAACAAAGAAAAACTGAATTGTGAGAAGGAAGTGTATTTTATATGAGTGTCGATTAATCATTTTTTTAATTATCTGTTGCAGCTTGAGATTTATGTATCGATTAAAGGAAATAATTAATATATATTCTAATTATTATATTATGTAACTAAAGACTAGATATGCGTGAGGTTCTGTGTTTCGTTTGACATCTTTAAGTACAACGTTGTTGAAATTCAAATACTTAATTTATAATATGCACAAAGTTCTGTGTTGTTTTTGACACCTTACAGTAAAACTTTGTTGCAAGTATTGAGGTAATATAGTATGCATTCTTAGCAAAATTAACTGGAAACAGCATTCCTATTTGAACATTACGGGAAGTGAGAAGGAGGGGTACGGGGATAGATCACCGGTAACCAGTGGTGAGCTATCATCTCTGTCATGCTCTACTGACCGAGCGTAGGGTAAATGAGAAAGACAAACAGTTTATGACGAATCGCGCGAGCCATCCCAAGCGACATCCGAACGACATGGTACTCGCAACCCGTCACGTTATGTTTTGAGTTTCTTACATTAAAGATTAAAATAGCCAATTTACACTAATATTGATTATGATAAAGCCCCACTTATCGATGCAAGGTTACTCCATTGCTTTTCCTATCTTTCCAGAATGACTTGTACAGTATCTTAGCGTGCATTTTGCAGTTATCGCTGGACATCCATGCCCGGCTAGCGCTCAAAATCAACTGAAGCCTTTGATATCTCAAAGAGGTCAATTAATTGGTGCTTGTGGCCCATATTTCGAACGCTAATGTTAGCTCTATCTATATACCTCAATGTTTGCAAGTCAACTAAATTATACACATGAAGTTGTGTCTTGTTTTCATACCTCTGAGTACAACATTGTTGAAAGTCAAGTAATTTATATGCATGAAGTTCTTTGTTGTTTTGACACCTTTCGGTACAATATTGTTGTAAGTCAAGTAATTTTTTATTTGATTAACCACACTAAATAATAATTTACAATTAACTGAATAACTTCTTATAGAAATTACACTGACAAAAGTTACAATTGAACTGATTACATACTATTAATGTCAATCCATAAAACAAATTAATATTTTTAGTTCTTCACGTTAAAAATAATATTGCTCAAGTTTTTATTATTAAAATAATAATTTACGTTATTTAAACTAGTACCCAAACTGTTAAGTATTAAAAAAATGTAAATATGAATTTAATATTTTTTTCCTTTTATGTAGTTATTATTATATTATAGATTTTAATAATTTTTAATGCACATTGATTGTTTAGTTTAACATCAATATGTTTTGTATAGTTTTAAGAAGCTTTTGTTGTATGAAATGCTTTATATTATAAGTACATGAAATTATTTAATGTGTGTGTATTTAACATTTATTTTGGTTAAGTATAATTATTATTGATAAAATTATCTTATTGTTTTTTTTAAATTAGAATTAAAAGGACTTTCAAATTCACAAAGAATTATTTATGTTCAATGAGTATTGTAAATTTTTCTGGCAAAATTAAAGTATATATTATTATGATTAATGTAAGTGCCATTTGATATTATTAATAACAAAATCTTCCTGAGTTGGTTAATTTAAATCAACGCGCCATTTTTTAAATTGCATGTTAAAACAAATTTTGTAAATTATTTATTTAGTTAGCATTCTTTTAGTACATTATCTACATTGTTATTTTTTTTATCTAATTTATAGTTAATGTATTTTCAATTGTAATTTTGGATTAAGTTTATCAGTTGTTTCCACGAAAAAGTAAATAATAATAATACTTAGTCTGTGAATTAATATTCGTCCATTTTGTAATTTTCTTTATGTAAATTGTTGTAATATATTTTATATTTTTAGTGTATTTTTTTGTACAAATTCAGTGTCATATTTTTTGAGTTAAGAATATTTTATCCAATCATCTGTTCTGTAACATACCATCTTGGTGAATTGAATCAGAGAAACTTTCATTAAAATATGTTATAAATACAAAAGTAAACATTTGTCTTTTATTCCTTTTTATAATATTTTTAATTTATTTTACCCCCTCTATCGCCAATAAGCTGGCAAAGCAGAGAGGATGCAACGTAAATACTGGGACCACAGCGCATGCTCCACTCAGTCTTCCCCGGCTGGGAAGGGTATATGATGTAAATACTAACTTTCTTCTGCCGCCATTCTATATTTCATTCGATACAATGAGATTGAAATATATGAATATGATATGAAATTGATTATCCAAAATAGTCTTTAATATCATTCGTAGTCCTTCTATCTACCATATCCAGAGGCATGCTGTCCACATAGGCACATAAGCACTGCCTACTTTAAAATTATAAATGTATAAGTTATTGCTAGAATTCAGTCTTCACATTAAAAAATATTTGCAAAGTAATAACCGTGAAACGCAGCACCGACAGCACCACTAAATCGTGTCAAAGGCAGAAACTAAGTACGCAAAATGATATAGACATCATATTGAAATACAAATACAAATTCTACACAAAAAAGTGTAGCAAATGTAGCCATCAAATTAATATTAGGTGTCACCTGTATTCTCTATGTATATATATTTCAACTTGTAAATTTATGTGATATTTCTGTCTTCAATGGAATGTCCACTTACCATTAAAAAATCATTAACTGCAACTCTTTAGATGATTGCAACAATAACATTTGGCTGTCATCAGTTGTTTTGTTTTGCTCTATCTAAAATTAATTTTTTACCATTCTTTTTTGTTTTCTGGCAAAAAAAAAGTGTAGTGTGTTGTGCCTTGAGGTTTCTTCTCCCTCCTGATCTTCCAGGAGTCACTTTTCGCTGCTGATTTCCAGATATTTATAAACTTTTTTTACTTCTGTCATTTTCCATACTATTATTGTAGTTGTTTACTGTTGTGAATAATGGAGGAAGATTTCCCTCCTGGACCCCCTACAAAGCCCCCAGATCCCTCTCCAGACCCCCCAGACGGGGAAAATGGAGAAATTTCTGACAGTGATTCTGTCATTTTGACTTCTACCAAAAAAAGGAAATTTACTCCTTCCCCAATAAAACTTGACTCTCCTTCGACTTCACAATCCCCACCAGCACTTTCTCAACTTCCTCCAACAAACTTTTATTCTCCTCATTCCCGTGGCCCATTCATAGTATACGCCCAAAAAACTGAGCAAGGAAAAACCATCCACCCTCTTGAATTTGGCAAATTCCTATCAAATAGCAAGAACCTTTGGAACATGCTGTCTATCAGTGCCCTCACTGTTTTTGCGCTAAAATTGTCAAATTAAGCCAAATCTCGACGGTATGAGAAGTAATTATGAACTTACCTTGGGGCAAACGTATTATGCTTATCATTTTAGTTGAAATAATAAAGGAAAAACATGGAAAAAAACAGAAAATAGTTTGAGATCGACATTTATAAACAAATTATAAGCGGCCATGTTGATTTCGCTATAGGCACAGCGACTAGTCGACAGGGGGCGTGGCCAACATATCCGAGCATACCCGAGGTGTTCCGAGTTGCAAAATCAGTGAAACGCGGTGGGCGGTGAAACGAAACGTCAGAAATGGCGTTGTAATAATATAATGTAAACAAACCTTTTTAGAACTACGCTAGGTTTGTGTAACATGGTTTGTGATACAAAAGAAAGTGCCCCCTTTATAGCGCCTGCTCGCGTCAAGGCAAGAAAAACATCTCAGTTTTCAAGTAGTTTAGCGGCTACGCTAGGTTTGTGTAACATGGTTTGTGATTCAAAAGAAAGTGTCCCCTTAATACCGCCTGCTCGCGTCAAGGAAAGAAAAACATCCCAGTTTTCAATTAGTTTAGCGGCTACGCTAGGTTTGTGTAACATGGTTTGTGATTCAAAAGAAAGTGTCCCCTTAATACCGCCTGCTCGCGTCAAGGCAAGAAAAACATCCCAGTTTTCAATTAGTTTAGCGGCTACGCTAGGTTTGTGTAACATGGTTTGTGATTCAAAAGAAGTGTCCCTTTTATACCTATACTTCACTTCGGGTATGCTCGGATATGTTGGCCACGCCCCCTGTCGATTAGTCGCTGTGCATATAGCGACTCCCATCAAGTTCCCGGCCAAAAGTACGATGTAAAATGGCCGCGAAGTGGGATATTTTGATAAATATGTCATATTTATTTTGAGTGTAAAAATGAAACGAAGTGAAATTTGTTCTAAGTGAAAGCTTTGCGCCTGAGAACAATACCACGGGCACAGTTTGAGATCATCAGGAATTAGTAATTATGTCGGGAAAGTGTTAAATTTTACTGGGCACACGTAGTCAGCATATACCGAACCTTTCAATCAAGCCTGGAGGTGTAAAAGCCGAGGGTTGCTTCCGAATCTCCGTCGAATTCCTCTCAGGGTCAGCTGCCAACAGTTTCATCAAAAATATCTTCATTTCATCTAATTCAAAGTTCAAGGCATATATCCCTACTTTCAATGTCACTCGCATGGGCCTGGTCAGAGGTATCTCGACCGATCTGTCCATCGAAGAAATTCTGTTTTCACTTTCAACCCCCCAACACATTGGCAATCCCATAAAAGCCAGGAGGCTAAATTACAAGGACTCCTCTGAGGGTATAATTTCCTGGAAGCCCTCCCAATCTGTAGTTATCACCTTTGAAGGTCAATCTCTTCCCTCCCATATATATTTATTCTTCAACTCATTACCAGTTGAAATGTATACTTATCCCACCACTCAATGTTTCAATTGCTGCCGTTTTGGTCATACCAAAGCTGCATGCAGATCTCAACCCAGATGTTTTAAATGTGGAGAAAACCACGCAGCTGACCAATGTCCTTCTTCCTCCTCACCCAAATGTTTTAACTGCTCAGGCTCACATACAGCTATCAACACTTCTTGCCCAGAACAATCTCGCCAAAAAAATATTAAAATTTCTATGGCCTCTCAGAACTTGTCTTTTCTGCAGGCTTCTAAACTATTCCCGCCTGTGAAAAAATCATTTGCTGAGGCTTTATCCAGCAACTCCTCATCCAACCCTCTTCCCTCTTCTACAACAACTTCTTCTCATTCAACTAAATTCACATACAAAAACGCTATCTCTAAACCGGCTCCTGGATACGATCAGCAACAACACAACTCACTGCTCTTAAATCCCAATGGTTCACCTCTTTCAAATGCCACAAATGGGTGTGCAAATACCTAATTATAATCCGTCTTCAATGGACTCTCTAAAACTTTATGAAAAACTCTCCCAAGACAATTCTTCATTTATCCAAACTCTCATTATGCTTCTAATTGACCTTATTTCTTCTCAAACTAATCTACCGTCCAACGCTGCTACTATTATTTCCACATTAAAATCATTTATTCAAAATGACTCTTCAAGATTTCAAAATACTTCAGTGGAATAGCCGAAGTGCTATTTCTAACAAATCTGATCTCCTTAACCTATTAAATTCCAACTTTATTTCTTTGGCTGCTATCTCGGAGACTTGGTTTACTCCATCCACCCACTTTAATGTGGGAGGGTATTCCTGTCTCCGCGACGACCGCCCGGAAGGTTCGGGCGGCGGTGCTGCCCTTTTTATTAAGAAATCCATATAATTTTCCCCAATAAATAATATCAAACCCCCCAATGCTGACTTCCAAATGGTTGCAGCTAAAATAAAGGACACATCCTTTATTTCAGTCTATCTTCCCCCAACAGCCCACTTCAATAAACAAATTTGGTTGCAAATTGTAAGTCAACTAAGCCCTCCTTTCTTTATATTAGGCGATTTTAATGTCCATTCCCCCGTCTGGGGTTCTGCTTTCTCCGACCGAGATGGTCGAAGTGTGATGGATTAATCTACCGACCTCCGTGCGTGTCACACGTGATATCAATACTACATATTAATTAATGTACTATCAATCGGGTTCTTATTATACAAGTTCAATTTTAATCTAGTATGTAGTACAGCAATTGTGCGTGGTCTCAGAACAATAACACATGAAATAATAATATCAGTGCTAATATTTTAATAATACACCGAAGGGACCGTGTTTTCATTATCTACCCACTAACAACATTATCAAAATGTCAATCGAGCAGCTGAACGAAAAATTTACTATTACAATGAGCGATTTCGAAAAGAGACTGAACACGGCATTAAATAAACCCGGCAACTCGCAAACTGACTTTAAAAAGATCCATGATGATTTTGCGGCCTTCAAGGTTAAGATTACTGCTGATTTGTGCGCCCTTCAGGAGGATGTGACCAGACTGGAGCTTCGTGTGGATGCAATTGACGCAGCTTCCAGAAACCATGTTCTTCTCCTGCACGGTGTTAAAGAATCACCATCTGAAGACACCCGTTCCCTGATGAGCAATGTTTTGACCGGTCTAGGATGCCCCGACGACGCCATCAAGGGCATCGAGTGCGCCAAGAGACTGGGTCGTGCCTTGCCCAATAAGAGCAGGCCCATCCTGCTTCAGTTCCTGCGCCAGTCCGATCGTCGATCCGTGTGGGAAAGAAAAAAGGGTCTGAAAAACTCTGCTCTCCTCTTAACAGAGTCGCTCACTCCCATACGGCAGAAGTTATTCTCCAAGGTCCGTTCGGTCTTTACACCATTCAAATGCTGGACCAGTGATGGAACCATCGTCGTTCTCCTTCCGGATGGCAGCAAGCGCGCCATCAACTCCCAAAAGCAGCTGGATATCGTGACCGCCCTCTTGACGAGGGCCAAGGCTCTTAACCCAGCAGCTCCTCCAGTTAACAAGTCCACTGGCGCCGTGCCCGATTCCGATTCCATTGCTGGTTCTATTAATGATGACTCCAGACCGATCGGTCTGCGTTCCAGAACCAATAAACATAAATAATAATCTCTTCAAACTTAGCATAAATACCTTGTGGCATCATTATCGGTATTTTTAAAAGTAGGTTACTAAAAATAATAATAAAAAGTGATTTGTTTTTGATAATATAAATAATAATCTCTAAAACTACGTTATTATATAGTATATTTGCGGCACGTTCCAGAGTGGAAGATACTACCAGTATCGCCCTGGTGTAAGACCACCATTCAGAATTGAAACGTTGCTCCAAATGGCTTTAGCCGTGTTTAGTGACTAGATCTGAATAGCCAGGTACTTCCCCACCTTCCTCTTTCCCTTCCCCACTTACCTTCAGCCTCACAACATCCCCCAATTGGGGATGCCATAGTCTCACTGGCTCCAGACGGGAGCAGTTGGGACTCTTGTGAGGTATTCACTATAAAAAAAAAATTAAAAACATATTTTGCTCGAATGGTGAATAGTTTGAATTATCAACAAGTACGTAGGTACATATATAATATACTTAACTTACATTATCGCATTATAACTTATCCTACATATTATAACTTTATTATTAATCTGCCCACAAACCATAATAACAAACATCTTATGAATACCTATGTAGTACCCGCTCGCCATACAATTAAGTAATTATTATTATTCAATTCAGCCTGCTAAAATATTATACACATTTAGAAACGCCCGTATTATAATACTCGTGCAGGCAAATTATCGCAATACCGCGCATCTTACAGTTGTTGATACCTACTTACAATTAGGCTACTGGCAGCGTGTGTACTTCACGACCTTTATTTACAATTTCGACGATATTGTGTGCCTTTATCTCATTGTATACCTATATCTCATGTACCTATGCTCAAAATGCAGTGATACTATTATTACTGTTTATTATTCATGTTTATCTTATGTTTTCCATGTATATCATGTTAATAATACTATAACATTGTATATCTCTCATGTACATATCTATCTACAATGCTACTAATAGATATTGTCTATATTTCAAGAATGCCTACTAACAATAATCCTGATACTATTGATACGGTCTCTACTTTATTTTATTCGTATATTTACAAGCTATAATCTAGCTGTTCATATTATTTCCTGTATTTATAAACATATTTTAAGATCATTCACACGATCTGCATTTTTCTTTTAATTTCAACTTACCGTTGTATATCATGTTAATAATACTATAACGTTGTATATCTTTCATGTACATATCTATCTATAATGCTACTAATAGACATTGTCTATATTTCAAGAATGCCTAGTAACAATAATCCTGATACCGTCGATACGGTCTCTACTTTATTTTATTCGTATACTTACAAGCTATAAGCAAGCTGTTCATATTATTTCCTCTATTTATAACCATATTTTAAGATCATTCGCACGATCTGCATTTTTCTTTTAATTTTAACTTACCATTGAATAATGTTATTATTTTTATTTTTATTTTTATCTCTATTTTTATGTTTATTTTTATTTTTATTCTTATTTTTATTTCCTATTTCGTTTATACCTAGTTATCTTATAAATTTTGCTAAAATAGTCTGTTCTGTTTTCAATATTAATTTTTGTATATTTACAATAAGGAATGTATATACTACCCAATATAGAAGATACACTCCTACACTCTCCTTACCCATCTTTATCTCGCTATCCCCCCTCCTCCTGTACTTGATGCTCACTTTTGTACATTATTCTATCAATTTAATATCGTACATGTCATTCATAATACACTACTCTTCAGTTATACTCATATATTATAACCAAATTGTACCCAACTATTACTCAACTAAATTAAAATGTTAAATATTATATACCAAAACTGTAGAGGACTACGTACTAAAACTGAGATTTTTCACAATAATATTCTTTTGAATGACGATTGCTTCATTTTCGGTATATCTGAGTCTTGGCTTATTGATTCTATTTTAGATCCGGAACTGGCACCAACTGAATTTAACAGTATTTTTAGACGGGATAGGACAAATAACATTACAATTAATAGCATTAATACCCAATCAGATTCTCGTCGAGGCGGTGGAGTCATGATCATAACTCATAACAATCTTAACGCATACCCTCGCGAAGACTTGGTCTGTAATGCTGAATGCATTTGGGTAACTATTCCCCCGTCTAACTATACTTCAAAACGTACCATTCATGTTTCTTGTCTATACTTACCACAGGGACATGGATATGAAAATGCTCTCAGTTCATTCCTTTGTTTGCTTGCTAACGTCAAAGATCAAAACCCAGATGATATTATTTTCGTAATTGGAGACTTTAATATGCCCACCATAACATGGAAACCACAAGATAAAAATTCACACTTAACACCTGAAAATTTAAATTCAATTACTTCCTTACTTACTGACACAATCCATTACTCTGAACTGAACCAATACAATTCCATCAAAAATGCCAATAAACGTATACTAGATTTAGTTATCTGTAATGAGGAATGCCTTGTATCTCAAGCATACAACCCTCTTGTCAAAGAGGATTTACACCATCCATCGCTCAAAATCATACTACAATTAGACACACTTCCAACTATCAATGCTCCACCAAAAGAAATTTGTCGGTATGATAAAGCTGATTATGATTTAATAAACCAACACCTGTCTAAAACAGACTGGTCTTTTACTCACGATAATGCTGACGTTGACGAAGCAATTTATACTTTTTATGACATTTTAAATAACACCATTAACCAGTTTGTCCCCAAACGTTTAATAATTGGATAATTTGTAGAGCGCCGTTTTTGTGAAAAATCACCTCAAGGGCCTTTCATCAAAAAGAAAAAATTTCCCAACTGGTACTCACCTCCCCTAATCAAAATCATAAATGAGAAACAAAGACTACACAAAAAATGGAAATCAAATAATAATCCAGTTGATTACATAGAGTTTTCTATCAAACGAATACAACAAAAACACTTAAAGAAACATTGTTACACCCAATATATAAATTCAGTTGAGTCTAGTATTCCAACTAACAATAAAAGTCTCTGGAACTACGCTAAGAACAAAAATAGGACAAATGGCATACCACAAATCATGAACCTAAAAGACGAGTCAGGCACCGGTGCTCATCAAGTGTGCCAACTGTTCTGTAAACACTTCCAATCTACTTACGTAAGCGATGAGGGCACGGATGATCCCAGTAATATAGATAATTCTACCTGCGTTAATAATGATAACCCGATCGGGGACGTACAAATAAGCAACTCATTGGTCAATAAATACTTGAATGAATTGGATGTTACAAAGGGTGCGGGTAGTGATGGCATCTCGCCATTTTTTATCTCAAAATGTGCCAAAAATCTTGCATTTCCTTTAACTAACTTATTTAACATGTCTTTAAAAAAAGGAATATTTCCTACAAAATTCAAAGAAGCCATTATAATCCCCATCCATAAAACTGGTTCAAAAAGTAACATTGCAAACTATCGCCCAATCTCAATACTCACAGTATTTAGTAAACTCTTTGAGCGTATTGTGTACGATCAAATTTATATAACTATTGTCCGCAGCATACAAAATCAACAACATGGTTTTTTACAAAAAAGGTCAGTAATAACAAACTTAGTCAACTTTACTGAATACTTAACAAGCAATATGGATAATGGACACCAAGTAGATGTTATCTACACAGATTACTCGAAAGCTTTCGATAAAGTTAACCACTCTATCTGTATCAGACGTAATCGTGACACACAAGACTGTAGATAGGGCCGGTGATCCCAATCTGCGGAGGCGTAAGATGTCTTCCTTCAGTGGCGTGGAGGGGTAGAACGGGGCCGTCTCTGATGCCGTTGTAGCTGGTCCGAATGCTGTTTTCGCGTCCTTGATGCTGATTCCGGGTCTGGTCCGAAGGGGTAGGCAAGTCCGTGGTCCAGGGTGAAGCGGGGGTCAGAGTGAAAGAAGGCGAGTAGAAGCAGAAGTCGGAGCGAGGTAGAAGGCAGAGCAGAGAGAGAGGTGTTGAGCTGGTGGTGGTTTCGGGTTATCTGACGTTTTCAGGGCCTGTTGCCCGTTTTATAGGCCACCAGCGGGCGCACGACGCGCACACGGGCCCACTTTCTCTTTGATTCCTGGAATCCGTGAGCCGTTTTGCGACGCTATCGCGGCGCCCGCCGGGCCGTGGGACGTAATGACGGCGTACCACCGGTCATTTGTGACGCTATGACGGCGCATGGCGCACGGCAATTCCCACTACGTTTTGGCACGGTTCTACCAATCGTGCCCGAATTAAAATATGAATATGATTTTACCAGCTCTCACATTACTTCTCTGCCCGTATACCTCTAGCCAAGCTCCGACGTTTCGTTTATTGTAACAATTTAACATTTTACATAACAATTTTACATAGCAATTTTACAAATTTCTACATTTTACATTTTTCGGCAGTATATTTTACTTTAATAACAGGGCAAATAGCAAATTAATAATATGGGGCGACGTCGGCTGATATTGGAGCAGTACGTCCGTTACACTATCCTCATTAAAAAATTACACCAATTAGGAATCCATGGCGACTTACTTAGGTGGCTAACTTCATATCTGCAGAAAAGACTACAGTGCGTATCAGTTGAGGGAACTAAGTCTAGTTTCTTAACTGTGCCCTCTGGCGTACCGCAGGGTTCCCATCTGGGACCATTACTGTTTAATGTATATATATTTGATATTTATAAATGTTTTTTACATGCTAACTACCTTGCATATGCAGATGACAAAAAAATATACTTAGTAATCAAATCTATCAATGACTGCATAAAACTTCAAGAAGACCTAAATCGTCTTTTTGCATACTGTAAATTAAACAAATTAATCATAAACATTTCTAAGTGCAACAAATTATCTTTTACGCGCAACAAAAATAAAATTTATTTTAATTATAACTTTCATGATACACATATCAATGAAATAGAATCAATCCGTGACCTTGGGGTAGTACTGGATGTAAAACTAAATTTTATCAAACACATTAACGAAGTAATCAACAAAGCCAATAAAATGTTGGGATTTATAATTCGTATATCTAAACCTTTTCGCAATATTAAAACCATGTATTCCCTTTACACCACGTATATCCGCCCCCACTTAGAATACTGCACACTAATTTGGGCACCGTTCTACCAATGCCATATTGACAGAATCGAAAGTGTGCAAAACAAATTTTTTAAACACATAAATTATAAATTTAAATTACTCTTTGCAAATAACACCGAATCCTTAAAATTTCACAACTTTACTCCACTTCAAACACGTAGATTAATATCTGATCAAATATTTTTATACAAAATTCTGAATAACGGCCTGGACTCTCCTGAACTCGTAAATTATTTAAGAATTCACATACCTACAAGGCCAACCAGACAAAACCATTTTTTTCATTTGCCCGCGTGCAGAACCAACCTTAGAAAAAATTCTCCAATCCCCCGTATATGCGCGCAATATAACACGCAATTTAATAATATCGATATTCTTAATAATACTCTTGTGAAATACCGAAACGAAGTCAAGCGCACGACCACAAATATTAATTAAATAAATGCACAGTTATAGAAAAGGTACAACATGAGCGTCTCCTGTCCCCATCCCATCTTCCTCTGCCTCTTGCCCTTTCCTATTCCTTCTTCCTTCTAATATATTTAAATGATTTTTATTTTTTTTGTTAATTTCATTTTCAGTCAATCTTGTATTATATCACATTAACCAACATTAGCATAAGAAACTATTTTGGCTTACCTCATATGTAACCTCTTGTATAACTAATCCTGTAAAAAAATGCTGTTTGTTTCTTACAATAAATAAATAAATAAATTTCCTAGATCAATCCAACCTTTTCCATTTGAATGACGGATCTCCTACTAGGATCTCACGCCCCAGCACAAACCCCAGTGCAGTGGATCTCTCGATATGTTCTACTAGTCTGGCTTCTATCTCCTCGTGGGTGGTGTCCACCGACCCTTGCTCCAGTGATCATTTCCCGATCACCATTACTTATCAAACTTCTTTCCAATCGGACAAGTCTCATATTTCGACAAAGATTAAAACGAAACACACCAAATGGGATGAATTCAACTCTCATATGGACAAGTTCCTACTAAATTTACCCGACACCAATATATTTTCCGTCAAAGATGACTATAATAACTTCAAATCAATGCTCATAACTGCAATAAATAAATCAAATCCTCCCCCTAAAACTAAATCTCTTAAAAAAAAAACTCCCTCCTACTCCCTGGTGGGATGAGGAATGTTCCAAAGTAGTAAGAATTCGGAAAGCTAAATCTCTTTCCTATCGTTACAATATGACTATGGAGAACTATCTTATATACAAAAACGCTGAATCCAATGCCAAAAGGGTATTGAGGTCAAAAAAAAGATCTGGGTGGTACAACTTCTGCAGTTCAGTATCTCCGAACACTCCAATTTCGGAAGTTTGGTCTATGATCCGAAGATTTCGATCCTCCTTCAGTTCACCATCTCCTCGAGCGTCTCATTCTAAATGGATAGATGAATTCTTGGACAAAATTGCCCCCCCTTCTGTACCTAACTTAGATGAAATAACGCCTATCTATAATACTCCTATGTCTAATCATTGGCTAGACTCTCCATTCACCTTAATTGAGCTAAAAAATTGTTTATCAATAGTCAAGGACTCATCTCCAGGCAGAGATGGTATACCTTACAGCATAATCAAAAATAGTAATGATAATGTTCTAAACCACTTCTTAAGCATCTTAAACAAAATCTTCCAGACTGGTATAATGCCTGATGACTGGAGTTGTCAAATAATCATCCCTATTTTAAAAACAAACAAATCACCAAATTCTGGATCCAACTACAGGCCAATCGCTCTTTCATCCACCCTCAGTAAACTTTATGAAAAATTAATTAAAAACCGATTAGAATTTTTTGTCGAGAGTAAACAGCTTCTCTCTCCATCTCAATTTGGATTTAGGAAAAAAAAATCCACTCAAGATAACCTTGCCATCATCAGCACTGATATTAATTTATCAATTTCTAAACAGGAAGTTTGTCTTGCCGTCTTTATAGATATAGAAGGCGCATTTGACAATGTTTCCATCCCAATCCTGAAAAAAAAACTTCTAGGCCTTGGCCTTCCCCCCATGTTTGTCCAATCTATTATTAATCTATTTCTAGATAGAAAAATTTTCATTGAACTTCCAGATATTTCTCCTCAAAGTAGGTCTGTTTGGAAGGGTTTAGCACAAGGCGATGTATTGTCCCCCTTACTGTATAATATATACACATATGATATGCATGTCACTATTCCCCTACAAGTAAAAGTTATTGAGTTCGCAGATGACATAGCTTTCTTCTTATCATCCAAAATCATCCCTCTCGCCGTCAAATATCTTAACGAAGCCATGAATGCCCTTTGCACATGGCTCACCTTAAATGGTTTTGAACTTTCAATCCAAAAGACTCAGTGTGTCACCTTCTCAAACCGCCATAAAAACCCCCCCGTTCAAATTTTATTTAAAAATTCTCCAATCCCCAACGCTTCTGAAGTAAAATTTTTGGGAGTAACATTTGATAGGAAACTTAAATGGTCTTCCCATATTAATAATTTAGTTACTAAATGCGAAAAAAATTTAAATATCATCAGATCCTTATCTGGCGTTTGGTGGGGAGCTCACCCTACTTGCATTAAGTTGCTTTACAACGCACTTATTCGAAGCCATCTCGATTATGCCTGCCCACTTTTTAGTACTGCCTCAAAAAATGTACTTGATAAATTAGACAAAATTCAATCTAAATCTTTGCGAATTATAATTGGAGCGATGCAATCGTCACCCATCAATTCCCTTCAAGTAGAATGTTCTGATCCTCCTCTTTATTTAAGGCGTCAACTATTTGCTGACAAATTTGTTCTTAAATGTTTAAATTCTAAATGTCATCAGGTTATCCCCAGCGTCTCGTTGTTCATTGACTCAACCCATTCATCTACAATCAGAGCTTCAACTAAACCTCTTCCTGACATCTGTAAAAATTTTAAGTCTCTCTCAGAGCTTCACATCATCCAAAATGATCTACTTCCCTTATACAAATTAAAATATAGTCACGTCACCCTATCCCCAACAATATTTGAAGGGATCGGAATCCTTAAAAGTCATTCCAATCTCCCGGCCCGAACTGTCAATAATATTTTCAATGACATTATTTCATCTAAATGGCCCAACTTTTCTCTTTTATTTACTGATGCATCCAAATCTCCCGACTCTCCTAACTGTGGTATAGGTATTAACGTTTACCACAATAATTCTAATGACAGAATATTTCATTCAATTTCAAATCAATTTTCAATATTTTCAGCCGAGTGCATTGCAATAATAGAATCTCTCAAATATATAATCAAAAATAATTTTGAACATTCCCTCGTTCTCTCTGACTCTCTCAGTTCCCTCCAAAAACTTAAATCCAGTCCTCTTCTTCATCCTGATGATCACTTTGTATGCCTTATTCGAGAGATGATAGCCTTCATTCAAAGCTCTGGTAAAACTGTAACTCTGATTTGGATTCCTGGACATGTTTGTATCATGGGTAATGATATTGCGGATGCCTTGGCAAAACAAGGAGCGTCCAACCCTGTTGTTACCCTCGTAAACCACATTCCCCTATCTGACATTTTTTCCATCATCAAAGATAGATCCCGCAATGTTTGGGCAGAGTATTGGCACATTGCTAGTCAATCCAAGGGAGCCTGCTATGCCTCAATACAAAGAACTATTCCATCAAAACCGTGGTTTCAGCAATTCCCTCATTTTTCCAAAAAAGAAATTTCTTCACTCATTCAAATGAGGATCGGACATTGTTCCGTTCCTTCCCATCTTTTTAAAATTCACGTTGTTGACTCCCAAGATTGTACATTCTGTGGTCTAGAAGTGGGAATTTTAGATCACATATTTTTTGGTTGTCCCTCTCTAAACAAATATCCTCTCTTCTATCAAGCCTTATCTAAAATTGCCTCCCCTCCATTCAACATCTCCTCTCTTCTAAGTCTGAACTCGACTCCAATTTTCATTATAATTTTGAAATTTGCCCATTTAAATAAAATTAATATTTAAATTCACCTTTCATTTCTCAATAATTTAAATGATGGCCAAGAACACCCTTGAAGGGTGAAAGCCAGAAATAATGTTAAAAAAAAAAAAAACTCTTTATATAAAAGATACTTGCTGCTAGCCACTAACTCTTGGTTGGCTTACATAACAAATATATTAAAACAAAGTAAGTTAAAATAGAATTTTCTTTATTTATCACATCTTGTATATAAACCTTACAATTATTGAAAAAATATATCAATACAATTATGAATTACAATCGCTTAGGAGTTTGAATATTTAACATCATAGAATGTATAAAAAATCTTGAAAAGAGGAATGATTCCGTTTAAAAATATGTTATTCTTAAATAAGTCTTACACATTATTAAAAACACAATGTTTCTCACATGGCACTAAGTTTATTAGATGTTTATGTTGACGTTAAGAAGTATGTGCGAATAAATAGGTTAGAAATGATGAAAGCCAAAATCTCAATTCACTCAAACTAAACATGCATCTGAGTGAAGATTGTGTCAGTCATTTTAAATGCAATTTAGCATGCACTTAAGATGAACTTAAGTGTACACAAGATGAACTACTGCATTTGAGATCTTAAATGAACACTTAAGGTGAATTTAAATATGCACCAGATGAACTTAAATGTGCATGATTCAGTTTAGTGTGCAAGAAGTACTTTAATTAAGTGTACAATTAGCACAACCTTGTGAGATTTTGGCTAAAGTGTGGCATGCAATGAGTGGGATTATGATGAAGTGGATGAATAAATGAAGATAAGTATTGAAAAGTTATTATTGGTTGATGCATTCCTTCCTGTCAGCATTCTCCGGCCAATCACAGACTTGATTTCGAGAGTTGAAAACTGTTCCTGGACGGCAAGAAAACAGAACAGCTTGTCCGTGGACACATCTCCAGTACTGAAAGACACAAATTAATAGTAATACCTAAGTCAACAGTATTATGTGATGAATTCATTTTTCGTAAACTTTATTTTTCTTCATTGTCAATAGTTGAATGAGGTCATATAATTGTCCATAGGACTGTTGTCACAGACAAGCATTATTGTTTTCTAATTAGATTTTTTTATTTAAAGAGCAGTTGACGTGTAAAGTTCCGGTGAGCACTTAGGTCATACTCTCATTGTGCTATCTCTCTTATTAGATTTACTTTACAAAGAATGCATCGTAAAATTTTATTAATTTTAATTTATTTTTAATTTCGTTCCGTTAGAAAATTGTGCAACATGCAAAGCTTTGTGGGTTTAAATTCAAATTTAATTATTTTCAATTCATTAAACCGTTTTTAACAATCAGGGTGAGTATATATTTCAATTGGTATTATTTGTGCTAAGTAGCAAGTTTTTTTTAATGTTGTGCAACCTTTATGACCAATTATTAGTTGTTATTAACCCATTGATTATTTGTACATAGTATTTATTTTAACAACTACGGCCATGTGACATATGTTTTCCAATGCTTTTAATGGACATATTTAAAATTCTCATCATTGGACAAATCATAATTTTTAAGAGGAATAAATCAATTGAACTTTGTTTCATGGTTTTTTTTAAATACAAATAATGTTCTTAAATTTTAAGTATAGTATCAATAAAATTTTATTGGATTTTTGTTGGATTGGTCAGAATCACTTTTGTGAAAAATTCCAGTGATACTTAAATGCAGTTTAGGAAAAGTACATTAGAACAAAACACATGGAAATCAAAAATACCTTATTGCAAGACTTATGGGGCATGAAGTCATTTGTTCCACTGCACTCTACTTGATTCTCTCCATCTTCGGGAATATTCTGGATAACATGAGAAAAAGCATGCACAAGAATTAAATATGATGATATATATATACACGGTGCGATCAATGCTGCTCGATGTTAGAAAATTTTTTGAGTCCAGCTTTGCAAAACCACAAAACTGTGGTTCCAACAAGAAGCAGCCACATCGCATACAGCCAGGGACACAATGTATCTGTTATGGGACATCTTCATACCAACATACCCCAATTGGGGATGCCATAGTCTCACTGGCTACAGACGGTTGGGAGCAGTTGGGACTTTTGTACAGTAGCAACTTCAATATTGGACGTTGCATTCATCAACTGTTTTCCTTGGGCCAATTTGAAAGTACGAGTGTGCGTCAATAAGCCAGTGGCAATCCCCAACTGTAAACTAATATTCGCAATGCAATCTGTGCCATAACACCTGACATTTTGAGAAAAATTATTAAAAATGTGCTTAAAAGAGCAGTAACGCGCAAAGCGGAAAATGGTCACCAATTACGAGATGTAATCTTTCATGTTCACATCAATAAAATTCCCTATTTGTGTACTGTACTTAAAAAGAAAATAAATTATAATTTAATCAGAAATTTATGTTACAACGAATTCAAACCATACGTCATTTGCGCCACCATGTATATTTTGACTTAGATAGTAAAATTTAATTCCACACGATTTCTTTTGGAACATAAAATAATATTAATTTTACTAGTTTTTACTTACTTCAACATCAGGCTTCTCAGACGGCTTGGCGGGAGCGCTTGTAGTGGGTTTGGGTGCGGCCGTAGTGGGTTTGGGTGCGGCCGTTGTGGGTTTAGGAGCAGCCGTTGTGGGTTTGGCCGGGCTGGCCGTGGTGGGGCGTGGCGGGGGCACCGCTCCCTCGGCGGGGTCTGACGGGGTGGAGGGAGGACGAGCCCACTCAGCCTGTGAGGAAATGAAGCAACAGTGTCGTTTAATGATTTTTCTTATACGTAAGTGATGATTTCCCCAATTGGATGATTAATTTAATGATAATATTTGAATTTGTTTGTCTAACACAGAAGTTCTTAACCTGGGTTCGATGTAACCCCAGGGGTTCGGTGAGTCAGTCTCGCGGGTTCGGCGGAGGTCAAGACACCCCCGACTCATATGATATCTTCGCAGCTCTCAACAATAATAATAATAATTTCTCAATAAACAAATGCAGGGCTGTGGAGTTGACATCATCGAAGCAGAAGAAAACCTGAAGGAGGGCTGTGGAGTTGACATCATCGAAGCAGAAGAAAACCTGAAGGCTTTTCAAAAAAGCTATCTGTGGAGTTGACATCATCGAA
The DNA here is from genome assembly GCF_061612785.1 of Hesperophylax consimilis. NCBI lineage: Eukaryota > Metazoa > Arthropoda > Insecta > Trichoptera > Limnephilidae > Hesperophylax > Hesperophylax consimilis. The sequence goes on from NC_142850.1 coordinate 21,619,463, forward strand.
GCAGAAGAAAACCTGAAGGCTTTTCAAAAAAGCTATCGTTATGGAAACGACGAACAGAGAACGATAACTTTGCAAACTTTCCCCTACCAGACGACTGTGTAAGTGAGATCAAAGGTGTATCTGGAATCGGAGACATATCTGTACCCACAGAATTGAAGCAAGCATTGCCACGCACTTAGATGAGTTTTGGTGTCAACAAATGGTAACGTACCCTGGTATTTCTAAGAAAGTTCTAGAGATTTTCATACCATTTGTTACAACATATCTTTGCGAGCAATCCTTTTCGAGGATGCTGGACATAAAAACGAAGAAATGGAACAGACTTTGTTGCGAAATGACATGAAAGTGGCACTTGCCGAGGTAAAGCCGCGCATATCTGTACTAGTCTCTGAAAGGCAACAGCAGAAGTCACACTGATTTGCAGTAAATATTCATTATCATGTTTTTGTTTTTGTGTGAAAATCATGTTTGAATGGTTTTGTTTATTTTGTGCACCTATGTATGTTCCAATTAAGAAGGGTTCGGTGAATTCGCATATGAAACGGGTGGGGTTCAGTACCTCCAACAAGGTTAAGAACCACTGGTCTAACAACTTTAATTTAAATGTAAAATTAACCAACTAACATAACCTAATTAATATTCTAACAGCCAGGAACTACCCCACCGTCCTCTACCTCATCTCATTTGCCTCCCCGCTACTTTCAGCATCATAACATACCCGATTGGGGATGCCATAGTCTCACTGGCTCCAGATGATTGGGAACAGTTGGGATTCTTGTGCGATACTCACATAAAAAAAAATGAACAGGATATTCTATTGATGTAAAAAATGTACTTACCCTTGGTGTGGTGGTCACAGTTGGTGTCGGCACGGAATACTTGGACATACTGCCGTGCATGATCTTGATGAGGGGGTTGGTGGGTCCGCAAAGTCCCTTGAAGTCGTCCATGTCGATGGCCCAAGTCATAGCTCCGAGGTAACCTTTGGACTTGATCCAATCCATCTTGATCTGGACACTCTTGGGGTCTTCGTATCCCACCCACTGGGTACCTGTGAACACAAGTAATTACATACATATTTATATTGAGGTGAGCAATCATGACCATTTTTAATGAGTGTTCCAAGTAAAAACAGAATATGGAAAAAAAATTCTGATTTAACCTGACATAATATATTCTTATTTATATTTTTTACATTAACTCCACACAGGAGACCCTGAGGAAAATAATTCCCCTCAGAGCCTATGTCATCTTTGAGGATGCAGTGTGGAGAGTCTTTTTAGGAAAGAAATAGGAAGTTCTGGGAAAGAAAAAGGTATGAGGGGTGCATAGGAATCTGCGGTTCAGTATGTCCAGGAGGAATGAACGCATGAATCCATCCCTCCCACTGCAGTGCAAGGCGATGTTCTGAGAGAATCCTGCTGGAGAGGTCAAAGGGTCTCAACCAGTCTCTCCTGATCCAGCCTGCCACGCAGTTAGTGGACAGACGCATCTGTCATCAAGACCTTGACCATGAACCCGGGCATCCCTGCTAAAACGCCAAACGTAGCGAACCACTTGGGGTGACCTATGGCTGGACCTATAATGTTCTGTTTTAGTCGGTTACCTTTAATGAGATACTTTAAAATAAATCCCCTAGCTGTACTACTGCATTAAGGTCTCTGTGGTCGAGGGGAAAGATACTCAACTATGAATATCAGAGGTCGTGGGCTCAATCCCAGTGTGTTCAAAAATTTATTTTGTTTTGTTTGTCATTTGAGTGGAAAATACTGTCGATAGCGCCCATCATCCAGTATCGTGAAGTTGCTTGAAATGGCTTTAGTCTTGTTTGATGACCAAATCTAAATAGCTGGGTACCTCCCCACCTTTCTCTTCCCATCTCCTTTCCCTCCCCACTAACTCAGCCTCACAACATACCCCAGTTGGGATCGTCATAGTCCCACTTGCTTCATGTGGTTGGAAGCAGTTAGGACTTTTGTGCAGTATTCACATAAAAAAGGCACTGCTCACAGTGTTAGCCTTACTTACAGCAAAATCCATTGTTTCAAAATTAAAATTAATTTAAGAACTAATGGATTGTGAAACAACTAGTTTCACATACAACATAAGCTGGTCAAATTTCTCAGCACTTTTCACAATTATCATTGAACATTTTGTTGTCAGGTACCTATGGAAAATTATTAGAGATGGCCGATATTCCTGACCCAGTTACAAGGAAAGAACTGGTTCCTTTGCTGTCAATATTATTTCTCTGAGAAGAACTATTTAGGTCCATGTCTGAGAAACAGGTTATTTTTGGAACTGGTTTCTTTTGGAATATTTATAAAATGTGAAAAAAAAATATTAGAAAAATTGCAAAAATATTTTCTAATGAATTCTCTAGCTACCAAAAGTAACTAATAAGTCTACTTACAAAAAAGGTCTCCTTTGGTTCAATACTATATTATGTATAACATTGGGGAAAGCTCATACAAACACCCACTGGTACATAAACATACCACAAGATTAGAAGGAAAGGGCCTAAAAACTCCTCGAATTTTTTATAAATATGGAAGCCGTACTCTTGAATACCTAATACAATTTAATACCAGTAATTTTTAATAAAATCAATAAAAATTTAAAATTTGAAAAAAATGAGAGACTATGCCCTAAAATGATAAAGCTGTGGTTAATTCACGAAAATTTCATGTATCTTTGAATTTCTTAATGTATCTGCCTACATATCTTGTCATTAGGCAGGTATATTGAGATATTTTATAGATGTAATTTAAATTATCTAATATTTACTATGTGATCAATTCTAATGTTTCCTTAAAACTATAATTGTATTTATCTACAAATATTTTCTCATACATAATATTAAGAATGTTTAATTGGTAGAGCCTACAGACAAGCTGCCATATGACAGCTTTGTGGGACTACCATAAATTTGTACAAATGTTTTATTTACTAAAAAAAAAAAAAAAAAATTAAAAAAAACACTGGATAAAGAACTGGTTCCACATTGATCTCCAGTAAATGGAACTGCAGTGACAACCCATTTCAGGTATCAACCATCTCTAGAAATTATTATCAATATTAATTTACCTTTGTAGGCATAAGGGCAAAGTCCCACTTCATCCCACTTCTTGGTCCATTCACTGCCCTTTTTGTCAACTTCCATGCAAATCTGAAAAAAAATTCAATATACTTTACACAAGTAAACATTAAAATCAATTACTTTTTTATGCTATTACATTTCTTACCTACTTGATAAAAATGGCCACTATATGAATATGAATAAATAATTTTGTCGGTATAAAAGCTCAATTCTTTCAAGAACGGCATACAAATACAAGATTGTGTTTATTAAATTAATTCAATTTATGTGGACAAACCTATTTATGCATATCAATATTGCGTATGTATGGGCGCTAATAAATTATTCGTCTTTATTTTAAAACATAACTTACAAAAAGTGTATTTTAATAAAATAATTATATTACCACCATCTATGAACACGCAGATTATAACAAACAACGGGCGCAAACAAATAATTTATTTCGTTAAAGAGTTTTTTATAACATAATTAAATTAGCGCCATATATGAATGAGCAGATTATGAATTCTTTTAAAGTATAGCTTTAAATCGTCGATTTCTGGACTTCGTTGGCCAAGTGAATTTTTATGCCTATATTCGTGGTAACATGATACACTAATAATACTACATACATATTTTTGGCTTGCATTCCTCTTAAGGCGATGCACTACGTCGTGTAATATTTTAAATCGAGCCGCTATCAATAACACCCCTTACGTAGATGGCGATAAGGTTTAAATTCCCGCTTAACACCATCCGCCTGTTTTGATTTAGGTATGCAAGAAAAAAACATGGCCAAAAAGTGACTTTTATTTTATTTTGTGGATGTCCAGGCATAAATATATATTTTTTTTTTTCAATCATTTTATAAATAACTTAATTTGCCACATTATACAATAAAATCATAACCGAAAATGGATTCGTAAGTAAGAGATTTTGAACTTTAAAGTAGTTTTCATAGGCCCGTATTCTACTCGCAGTATTTAATTAAAGCATCTGAAACATTTCTAGGCGACCAAATTTTCAAACCTAAAACACACGATTTTGCATTACTACGTATGGCATCGCCTTAAGTATTAAGCTCAGCGTCAGTAATACAGAGATTGTAGCTTAGAGCCAAATTTTTACTTAGTTTGCTTTAGTTCAGTTTGTTTGGTGAAAGCAGTCATCAGATAGTCCCTACATAATAATCTTTATTCTTACTAGAGGCTCTCATTAGATTACAAAATTTGAAACTAAAATGAGTTACAGAACATCGGAGTAAGAACACCACTTTTTAAAGTTATCTCAATAATTGACTCTCCAGTTTTTCCAACTGAATAGCGCCATCTACATATGAACGAGTGAAATAGCAAGATGAGTTACTTCATAGTAGGACCAGAATCCCGTGGCATTGGTGTACGGGGCTGGTTCGCCGCCTCCCGCCTCCTTGTTGATGTATGTGCCCAGGTTGTAGTTGTTGTTGCCCTGCGCCAGGGTGAAGGATCGCCCGTAGAAAGGAACCCCGACCACCAGCTTGTCTGGGGAGCACCCCATGTCAACCCACAGCTGGAGACCGTCGTTCTGGAATAAACAAAGTTTTTTTTAAAATGGGGTTTATTGTGCTAGTTATTTCGTCAGTCATGGTTTTCGATTACATAAGTTTGTGAATATTAACCGCACAACTCAACACAATGACAATTCAACACACCTTTAAAAAGTGATAGAAAGTCATGATAGGTGATGAAACAAAAACTAGGTTATAATAGGTTTTATTATTATTATTATTGTTATTGTTGAATTTTTTTATACATACATATATCATACATGGATAGTTACATAAAATATTGAAAAATGTTTTAAAAATATTGAAATAAATTTACATAATTAAAAAAAATCCCACGAAGGCGAAGCCTGAGTGTGGGAATTATAAGTATTTTTGTCTTATTTCCATGGTTTAAGTGGAGATACAATATCAAATATAAATTTAAGTTATTTTAAAAGAGTAGAGATGCAATACAATAAACTAAATCATGAAATATGTAAACGTTTTAAAATAACACAAACAATAAGGTAAATACTAGTTTTTAAAAAAGACATCTTAAAAAGTGAAATAAGCAGACAAAGCATTACAAACAATAAAATATATCCGCTGTTTTGTATGCATGTGAAATAATAAAAAATAATCTCTCCATGTATTTAAATGTTACAGATAGCTTTGCTAAAACTTATAAGAAAAAAATATCTAGTTCAGTGTTTTTTAGCCAAGATTTGATGTACTTTTTAAAAGATTGAAGGTTAACACACGTGTCCCTTTTAGGTTTATAGGTTCATTTTTTTCACTTTTTAAAGGTTATCATGGAACCATGCCTTCAGAAGGGGAAACAGCTGTCACGCGTAATAATAAATACACAACAGAACTTGTTCATAAATAAACTTTATATAAATTGAAAATATAAATGAAAAAATATCCCTTTTGTTAATATTTTTAATTTTGAAGAAATTAAAAAAATATATCATTACGGTTTATCAACTCATTTTTGACAATTAAGTTGATATTTCAAAGCTCCATAGCTCATGCCAGAGCTTCGAGCTGAAAAAAGTTGCCATGAAGTAATTTTTATTACATTAGCTCTACACAGGTGGCCCCGAGCAAAACAATTTCCCTCGGGGCCTATGTTATCTTTAAGGAAGCTGTGTTGAGGGTATTTTTAGGAAAGGAAGGAAGGAGCGGAAGAAGTTCTAGGAAGGAAATAGGTATGGGTGGGTAGGGGTCAATGTGTCCAGGAGTGACAGAAATATTAATCCATCCCTCTTTGCACTGCAGTGCCAAGCGATGGGTCGAGACAGTCCGGCTGGAGACGTCAAAAGATATCCCTCAACCATTCTCAGGACAAGGTGGGCAAAAGCATCTATCGCTAAGACCTAGACAAACCTCATCCCATGAACCCGGGCACTCTTGCAAAGTCACCAAACGTAGCAAACCACTGCTGTTGCTGATGTTTACTACGTAATTCCTAATAAATACGTAATACCTCACTTGGGGTGACCTATGGCAGAGGTGTTGTTTGACCTATAAATGGTTCTCGGGGCGGCGGTACACAAACCCGCCTCACAAATTGGAGTTCTGTAGAGAAAAAATGCTAATCTCATACACCGTTACTCGAAATTCGTGAGTACGCTTAATTTTCAATTTTTCACCAATACAAATGTTTATACTATTGAAAATCGATTTTCTTTGTAAAATAAAAAAAAAAATAAGATTCTCACCACATTGAGTTTCTCATAAGCATACTGGTCATGGGGTCTCCTGTAAAGTGGACTATGTACATCAGCGAAACCTGCCCAGTTTCCTCGAAGGTCGTAGGACATCACGTGAATGGCATCTAGCAATCTGAAAAACATAAATAAAAAAGTTTAATAATGCCATAGTATTTAAAAAAAAATATTTAATAGAAACATTATTTAATTTTTACAATGTTTTTTTTTAACAAATTTTGCTGCGTAATTATTATTACGCGTTGACAGCTGTTTTTGCCTTCCAAAGGCATTATTAAATTGTGGTGAAGCCGCTTACAGAAGATGTATTAAAATTAATTATATACAAGTACTTAAAATAATGTAAATCAAATTGTTTATTTGGAAGTAATATTTTTATTTAAATTTTTAATCCAGCAGGTCTAGGAGGATATTGCAATCCCAATCTGCCATAATACATGATATACAGGGTGTATCGGCACGTACCCGACAAACTTTAACCAGCTATTCCTTAGCACATTTGGAGTAAAAAATCTTATGTGCACTTTGCTCTCCGGTAACGTTTTTTTTTAATAAAAAAATTATTATTCATATTTTCACCACATGTCACCATTGTTTTATCCTTTGTCAAAGTTTGAAAACCCATCTGGCAATATTTTATTCGAATTCCGTTGAATAATGTACCTGTGTACCTATATTGGCGCGCTTTTTCAATCACAACGAAATGGCACGGCACCATTCGTCTCATTTTTAACTATTATTATTTAGTGTGTGCGAAAGAGGGAAGACGCTTTTCGACATACTTGCTTATAACAGCTGTTGAACACGAAAAGCAATGCCAATGACAGTGATGTAGTGTGGAAATTTTTAAATTTTGTTTTTAATTGAAAAAAAATGCCACCGGACAGCAAAGTGCCCATAACATTTTTTACTCCAAATGTGCTAAGGAATAGCTGGTGAAAGTTTGTCGGGTACGTGCCGATACACCCTGTATATCAACTATTATATTAAGTAGAAGAATAAGAATAAGTAAAAAATATAACAAAAAAAATGGGTGTGTCAAGCCTACGCAAGACAGAAGTGAAACTTCTAATATTCTTCTCTCTCTCTCTTTTCATTTCATTCTCTCTTTTTTTCTGTCTATTGACATATTTATAAGTAGCATGTGATAAAAAAATTAAAAGTTATAAAAAAAGAAAAAGAAAATTAGTTAAAGCGGGGATCGAACCTCGGTTCTTCACGACCACAGTCGTGCGCTCTGCCTCTAGACCGCGAAGCTGAGTTCGGAGAGTGACCTAAACTAGGTATATAATATTAGCTAGGCTCCTATAGCGAAATGATCCCGTTTTTTCGTCACGGTCATGAGTCGGTTTTACTCCGGTCCTCGAAATTGCATGACGCGCGTAAAGAAGTTTCACTTCAAAAAATTCCTGCAAAGTTATGGATGTAATTACGATCTTTTTCAAGCGCGTATGTAATGATTATTTTTATCAACGTCGCATACACCTTGCTAATGTTTTCAGTATTATTAGGGCTTTTTTATACTAATTTTCATATATTTATTGGCAGGTAGAGTAGAAATTAATATTGTTTAGCGTTTGCCAACGACCATACCATGTTGAACACACCGGTTCTCGTCCGATCACCGAAGTTAAGCAACATTGGGCGCGGTCAGTACTTGGATGGGTGACCGCTTGGGAACACCGCGTGCCGTTGGCCCATTTTTTATGGTAATTTCATGTTTTTTTTTATTTTTTTATCTTTACTATCATTAATAATATCATAAAATTCTTTAACTTTTCAAGTATGCTACAGGCCTAAAATATTACTTAGTGGATTGATATTATGGTCAACCATTGAAAAAAAAAATTCCTTCAAAATTATGGATGTAATTACGATCTTTTTCAAGCGCGTATGTAATGATTATTTTTATCAACGTCGCACACACCTTGCTAATGTTTTCAGTATTATTAGGGCTTTTTTATACTAATTTTCATATATTTATTGGCAGGTAGAATAGAAATTAATATTGTTTAGCGTTTGCCAACGACCATACCATGTTGAACACATCGGTTCTCGTCCGATCACCAAAGTTAAGCAACATTGGGCGCGGTCAGTACTTGGATGGGTGACCGCTTGGGAACACCGCGTGCCGTTGGCCCATTTTTTATGGTAATTTTATGTTTTTTTTATTTTTTTATCGTTAACATCATAAACAATCTTATATCATTCTTTAACTTTTCAAGTATGCTACAGGCCTAAAATATTACTTAGTGGATTGATATTATGGTCAACCATTGAAAAAAAAAAGGCGTTAAAAACAAAAAACATTAAAAGATTCTGCCGATAGATGTCACCCCCGTAATCAATATAATTAAATAGATTAAAAAATATATATTTATATTCTGCCGATAGATGTCACCCCCATAAACTATATAATTTAAAATTAAAAAATATTCTGCCGATAGATGTCACCCCAGTACAAAATATAATTTAAATGACGAAAAAAATAATATGAAAAATAAATAATGTTTAAAATTACAATGGATTAAAAATTTAAAAATTTCAAAGAACAATGACTACAAACAATGAGTTATAAAATTAACATTCAACCAAAAAAAAAAATTAATATGCGATGGCCGAGAATCGAACTCGGATCAACTGCTTGGAATGCAACTACGCTGACCATTACACCACCAACGCCAGTTGTCGAGATTACCTAAAAAACATTTATATCTTACTTCAAAACTTTCACTAGATCAAATGAACTTTAATCGGTCCCGCATTTTCGTTTCGGTCATGAGTTGGTTTTACTCCGGTTCTCGAAATTGCATGACGCGGCTAAAGAAGTTTCACTTCAATAATAGGTAGATCTCTAATCAATATATATTATAAAAGTAAGTGTACAATGTGCGTGCTGCTAAAACTCAGAAACGAGCCACGGTACGATCAACGGATTTATATGGTGTGGTAGCCCTCTATCCCCCATCCATGAAGAAGGTTCCCGTTTTTACCCGGAGGGCGTGCTTTGGAAGATATAAGGACTGGAAGTTTCGCCCTCCAGAAATTTCTAGAATAGTCCAGAACATTCTGGATTGTTGTGGAACGTTCGGTAACATCCCGGAACATCCAGATCATAATAATGAACTAAAAACGGGATTACAGCCCGTTTCCTGATAAACTTTTAGTAAATTCGTAATCGTGGCAATAAATAGTATAAAACAAAGTCACTATCTGTTTGTGCGCTTACTTCTTACAAACTGTGCAACGGAGTTTGATAAGGTTTTCATTATCATTTAGAGAATTTCTTCTTGAAGATCTATACATATATACATATATAATACATGGATATTATAGTCATTGAAAGAAGAGAAAAGTCAAGCAACGCCGGGGTACACGTCAAAGAGAAGGACATTTAAGATGTAAATAAATCTGTAAGTGTTTTCAACTCACTTTGATAATATCTCCGGAATGCGAATCAGCTGTTACAGTTATACAAATTAAACTTGATAACATTAAATATCTTTATTTTTTGTTTAAGAATAAATATATATTATGGTGACATTATAATATAATTATTGCCATTAAAATTAATTCCCGTATTATTTCCCATACAAATCGTGTAAGCCAAACATTTATTGTACCTCATTTGCATACAAGTTTAGACATTATCTGAGATTTATGAAGAACTCGATTCCAGTGAACTTAAACTTGGGCCATATCTTACGTATTTAATCGTAAACCGTTATACTTCCTAATATTTTGGCTAGACTGAAAAAAATATTTAGGTCAAGTGAGGTCGTACAGATATTATACTTTAAAATGGTTGGAAATGATATACGAAATGATCGGAACTCAAATCTTTCTACAGAGCGCAAAACCAGAAATGTCACATGCGGCATTAATGTGAATGTTCCTCCTTTCGATCTTTCTTCGCGGTTATAAACATCAACATAAGCCCCGCATACCCAATTTATAACGAGTTTCTAGTTAACTCTTTAAGTTTTTTAGTTTAAAAAAAAATTGTTATATTTTCAGACTATACCTTTGTTACGCCGAAACGTTAATTATATGAAATTCTCGCGGTAAAAAAATCGCAAAGTAAGCTCCAAAAATTATTAAAAACACGTTTTGTTCTGTTATTTAATATGTTATAGTGTTATGGGGGGCGACCGGGGTAATGTTATTGTACCTAAAACACGCTGATTTGTTCCATCAGCTGTAGAAACATTGAAATCGATATTAACTAATTTATAACCTAATTTTAAGAAAACTAAATGAATATCTCCTCCTAAACAGGAGATTGAAGAACCACTGTCAAGTAGTGCTTTATAAAAATTATTTCCAATAAAGATATCCGCAAAAGGTCGATTATCCCTTTCAAGCTCGGAATCCTTCGGCGGCGGTACCTCCACCTCAGAACTCGAGCCCGAAAGAAACTGTCTAACCAAACGGAGCCAACTCTGCCACTCGCATTTCCTCTGCGCAAAGGAAGGCGCGTGAACAGAGCGACTCACATTTAGTTTTTTTGATTCTCTATATTTTAAAGAAGCAACCCTAGGTTTAGAGTTGTTGTGACTCTTCTTCCTACATTCCGATAGTAGATGCCCCGCCTAATGGAATTTCTTCAAATTATAAAAAAGTTACGAGACCTATGCAGATGTTATCAGTGGATCTAGTAGGCCCTCTGCCTAGAAGTTATTCAGGTTTTACAGTTATATTATCATGCGTGGATGTTTTCTCTAAATATACCTGGTTATTCCCGCTACGCCAAGGAACCGCGAGAAGTATTATTAAAAATTTAGAGGAAAATATTTTCCTTGTACACGGAGTACCGCGTACCATTGTATGTGATAATGGGAGACAGTTCATTTCAAAAGAATTTAAAGAACTATTACAAAGTTACAATATAAGCCCTCCATTTTACAATTCACTGTACACACCTCAGAACAATGTTGTTGAAAGGTATAATCAAACCTTAGGCACGGCACTATCAATATTAGTGGAATCAGATCATCGAAATTGGTCCAAATTTCTCCCACAAATTCAATCGGCAATGAATAATACCGTAAATTGTACCACAGGATTTACTCCTTTCTTTGTTATGCACGGTAGAGAACAAATATTAGATGGGGATCTCCACCGTAATCCATTAGCAGATGAAGTATCCAGTCCGCAAGATTCCTCTCATCTCAAAATTTACACTGACAGATTAAATGGACTGTCCACAATTTATGAACAAGTCTCAAACGCTCTTTTTGCAGCATTTAAAAAAGGCGCTAATCACTACAATTTACGGAGAAGAAACGTTACCTTTCAGGTCGGAGACGTAGTCTGGAGAAGAAACTTTGTATTATCCAATGCTTTGAACTATTTTTCACAAAAATTGGCACCTCGTTTTGTTCAAAATATTGTTGTTAAAAAAAAATCAGACCTAGTCTATACACTGGCTGATTTAAATGGTAAGGAAACTGGTGACTTTCATGTCAAAGATATAGTAAAATCAGATAACATACCAGTTTAGTCTTCTACCATAAAGTATCGTGTGGAGACTGGCCATCTTTACAGGTGCTATCTTTAAATAAATCTTCTGAATACTGCTCATTTCAGTTCGGCCTGATCATCCGGATTGCTATGACCAGTATTTGTTAATAAATATACATATTTTTAAGTTTGTCCTTCACGGAAAATTAATTTTACTCCAGTTGATTACTCGAGTATAATTTCTCATTAAAATAATAAGTTAAAATTTGGTAGATTATAAAATATATATACAAATGTGAGATGCTTCGAAACACAAATACATACATATTTCTGGTCACGATCAGTTCAACTTAGCTCATATTTATTTTTAAGTTTATTTTTGTCAACTTGGATTATACGACGATATGAACCCGCATATCCTCTTGTATTCTAAGCTTAATATCATATGAACTGTGTTCATATACCTTTATATTGTATTACTTTAAGTAAAAACATATGGAATTATTCGCCCAGTATTTCAAGATGTTCCGAGTTTAAATATATTGTGCTTGCATAGGTCTCATTGCCCATTTGTCTATGTAAGTATCTTTACTATTACAAAAAATTCTTGTTAAGTTTCTATAAACAAGTTACTACTGAACTAATATTAATAAATTTATATAATATTAAAACTTCATCATTTGAAAAATGTAAATCAATCCTAAAAATAAATTAGTGATTGATTGGTTCCTGTGAGAACCTCGGTAATTAGTTACACTAATACTACAATTTACAAATTGAACCCTCGGGGACAAAAGACGAATACTTAATTGATTGGCACCATTTTTAACGATGGTTGTAGACTATTTATAGCACCATTTATTTACGATGGTCGCTAACAATTCTATTGGCACCATTTTTAACGATGGTTGTTTACTAAATAATGTGGCATCATTTTGCGATGATTGTAAGACTATTCATAACACCATTCATTTACAATGGTTGGTTATATCCTGTATTTCATATACCAATGGTAAAATAAACTTATATATTGTTTTCTATTGTATAACTGTCAGAAAAACTAAACCCACGAGACCAGTTTAGGGAGTTAGATAGGAATACTCTTCTATAGAGGAACTCTTCTTTTCCAAAATTGATTTAGAATCAGTGATAAAGTGCAGATGGTACACCATCTACGAGTGTAGCCTACTTTGGCTTATTTAAAAAAGTGAATCTGAACAGTGATGCTTTGTGCATATTTAATGTTTTGATGTATATTGATGTCATGCTTTAGTGATAATATTTGTATACTAATTTTAAGTTCTATTCTGTTATAGATGCTACGTCTACGGTAGTCCCAGACGAGAGTCAGAATACATCACCCAGCGTCGTACATGCTGCGGGTGATTACGGGCCCCGTCCACGTATCTTCTTACTGCTAATTGTGTACAATTTAAGGTCTTTATTTCTAAGTTCTGATTTTGTTATATCTAATACTCTGAACTTCAATTGGATGCGCCGCAGACTCATCCATCATGTCTTACGCATGATGGGCGCGACTGATTTTGTGACACACCCTTTTGCAAGCATACTATTACTTTTAGTACATTTCTGCTATATAACTCGTTTTTTTATGTTATTATATCATGTATGTTTTAGGAACCCATCAGACCAAGTTAGGGTATCTCTTAGCTCAGGCTTTTATTTTGTTCTCCTTGTGTTTGAGGGCAAACACGTTGGGGGCGACCGGGGTAATGTTATGAAAATAACATACGATTTTCACTCTAAGTAAGAACCTGTCAAATCTGTGATTTATCTTGTCTATTGTTTATGCTCTGGCAACTTAGAACTTGAACAGGAAGTGAAAAGAAATTCAAGATGGCTTCACTTCCCGGCCGGGGACAGGGGAGACAGGCTGTCCGGTCGGGGGGTCAATTATTTTTCTGTAGGTCGGAGGATCTAATCGAAAGTTATTTCATGAATTTGTGATTAATACCGAAATGTTCAGTTTGTGCTTCAAGCTTAGAAGTCTAGTAATATTTCCCGCGAGTGGAATTCGCCCCGAATGGCGTGAATAATGATAACGTTTTTCACCATGTGTGGCCTTGGGGGTAATCAGAGTTTATCCAAGCGATCGGTGATTATTTCTGCCGATAAACTGTTTTCGCCGAGTGCATTTTGATTCGGAGCATTTTTAAATCGGACCTCACATCTGATGCCGTCGTCTACTACCTACATGGCTGAACCTCACATCTGATGCCGTCGTCTACTACCTACATGGCCGGACCTCACGAGGCCGTTGGCCAGCCACATCTTGATGCTGCCGTCTACTCCTCTTGGCTGGACCTCACTGGGCCGTTGGCCAGCCACATCTTGAAGCTGTCGTCCACTCCTCTTGGCTGGTACTCACTGGGCCGATACCAGTCACATCTGAAGCCGTCGTCCTCTAGCTACATGGCTGATTCATCTACTCCGCCATTCGCGGCACTCAGTGTTCGTTCCTCATAACTAAATACGTTCTTATTATTTTAGACAGGGTAGATAGATTCTACGTTCTGGTCGATGGGGGTAAGTTTTCACCTTTTTTGTATTTCTCTGTGAAATTTATCAAATATAATTTGTTACGGCCAGTCCAAAGTTTATCCAGATTACTTTCATTCTACAACCTTGCAACTTCCTTTCAAACATCATGTAGATGGGATATATTTTTCCCCGCCCTGAATGGAGAATTATGCTCTACCGTCGGTAGGTCGGTTTGGCGAGCTCTTTTCCAGTTCAACCACTGGAAGGGACTCTGGCGCGTTGGCCTTCAAAGACCAACAAAGTCAAACTTGGCCACCCACTATTCAATCATATTAACAGTCAATAATGTACTTAGAAAAACCACACACAATAACAGCCTATTAACACATCTATGGGCTAAGTAAGTATCGTAACATTGTGTCAAATACATATTCATAACAATAGGAATGAAAAAATTCACAGTGTATCTTTAAATGCAATTAAAGCATTTTTCGATAGACTTTTGCTCTATTTGAAATGAGTCTTTATTAAATATTTTCACCATTTTCGCTTAATTATTATCGTTTTTTTTAAATATTAACGCGCTCCCTCTAACATTCATACGTATCTCCATTTCAAACCATCTTTGAACGCTTACTACAGGGTCTCAACAAAGCATCAACTCCATATTATTGCGTTGTAGATTCTTTCAAAATCGCCTTGGTGAAAGGCAACCACTCAGAATAGAAAAGTGGTTTGAAATTATTTTAGTAGTTTTTATTGCTCAGATCAGAATATGTAGATACTTTCCAACTACCTCTTACGTCATATAAATTCATCTCCTATATATCATATCACATATCACTGAAGCGTTAGCGTGATCCATTGACATTCAAATGAATATACCAGCCAATCTGGGAAAACAGGACAAACCGAGTTGCGAGGAGCGCTGGAGGCGAGGTGATTTTTCAATAAATGTATCTGAAAGTATAGGCAACCCGCATTGTAATATCACCGTTCCGTCCTCGAAAATAAAATCTGATTACGAATTACTAGTCCTTTTTACAATGACGCGCAAATTGCTAGTAGCGTAAAAACTTAACTGCAAATCCCAAATCGGGTAAACAAAAGTTCGGGCTTTTTTCCAAAACTTAATATTTTGTCACACTATTTAGTTAGACACTTTTACAAATGTGTTATAATTCACCCAACTCACTGAATTTTTTCGTCGCTACGCCAGGCGGTTCGTTTTAAAACGAACATCCAGCTCCTGCGCAGAAAAATTCTACAATGAACTGCAGTACGAACCTTTGCTTACTCTAATGAACTTTACTTTTCTGCACAGGGTCTGGTTATTTCAATATGCGCTCTTCGGTGGTAATATAGACTGACGTTGTAGTTTATTCTAAGCTTTCCCGAAACCTCCTGGTGCCAAAAATATAGTCACGTGGTTTGCCTCCGGCTCGTCGAAATGATAAACAAGTTTCATTAATTAGAATGTCTATGGTGTGACCAAAGATCAGCAGCACAGAACTGCGAGAAGTGAAGTAGTCATGTCCACCAAGAAACTTGGATATTTCCGACACGATTCCTCAGGAATGAAGCAAAGACTAAGGAAGAAGTAAAATAGCTTAGTAATAACAATATTATCATCACTCACTCGCAAAGTTCAGGAACGTGATAGCCCTCCTGCAGACGGAACTTTGCCAGCGGCACGGCCATGGTGATCTCCCAGCCCCTGGCCTGCCGCTCAAAGGCACGGCGCAGCTCCTCCACGTAGAACAGGAAGCGGTCCTTGTCGCCGAAGGAGCCGCCGCGGTCTGCTGCCCCGGGGTACTCCCAGTCCAGATCGAACCCGTCAAACTTATACTTGTTCATGAACTCTGGAAAAACAAACCAAAATATGTTTGGTTTTATTTTTATCAAACAACTAGCTGAAGTGTAACCCTGCGTTGCTGGGTTTGAAGTAATGTTTTGAGGTTGTGAATTCTTGTTCAGGTACCTGGAAACTGGGTCTATTTTTAAGTGGAAATAATATTACTAAGTTTACGTTTTATAAGTTTTTGTTTCAGTTGATTGTGCCATGTACCACTAAAAAAAAATACAGTGTGTGGCAAGCCTACGCACGACGGAAGTGAAACTTTTAGTATTCTTCTCTCTCTCTCTTTTCATTTCATTCTCTCTTTTTATAACAATATAACAAATCGAATAAACCACAATCAATTACGTATTTCACTCGTATTACACTCACCGTGCAGTACACGAAGCAAGCAGCTGATGCCTGGCGTGGCGTCGTTGGCTAGAGAGAGAGGAAAAGAGAGAAGAGAGAGAGAGAGAGAACGTTCGTCAGTGGCTCCCTCACTTCAGTAAGCGACTACGGTGAGAGAGTGACAGTGAACGGTGAGCGGTGGTGGGGGTCCCGTACCCCCACCACCAAATGATCACTGTTTTTCGTGACGGTCATGAGTCGGTTTTACTCCGGTCCTCGAAAATGCATGACGCGCGTAAAGAAGTTTCACTTCAAAACTAAATTATATTGACTCTTTTTCTCATCCAGTGCAGAGACAATGCGTTAAGTCTTCCTCGAGCGTCTCCGACTTCTACCATTCAAAAAGCTCTAAAATTACTCCTGACACTAATAAGAACAAACTTTTAAATTTTCAGCGAAAGTAGTTATATAAGTACTGTAGTTTTTGAGAAAGAGAGATAAATAACATGTGAATGAAAGCAAGCTTAAAATTGCATCGTTTTACATAAAATAAAAATATCTAAATTCGATAATCGCAAAACAAACTACTGGTTCTAATGTGATGGCAACCAACTGTACCTAGTCCCTTATAGGTCTAAATTCCATACCTGTTGCTCGTAGTCTGGAAGCACAGTTTCTTTCCAGTAAATAAACGGATTATCAGCTTGCATTAGAAGTGTTTATTGTATTTAAATTGGTGCACAGTGTAAAAAATTAACCGGTCAGTAAAATCCAGTCTAGAGCTAGTTAAAAATTATGTATCGCTCCGATAAATATTACAATCAAGATTAGTGTGTTCCCCCATATTGTTTGTATAATAGGTCCTTTCAGGGCCATCCAAATAAGGAAACTAAATGATGCAACGATGTGTCTGTGTTGAGATTATCATTGTTCATTGTTGCAACACAGAAGGGCGATGTGGTTAGGTTTCATAGGCGTTACAAACATTAAACATTTCCCCACTAATAAACTCATGTTCCACACATTTGGTCGATTTTTAATATAGTTTTTTCTTCATAAAAGGCTTTAAATAATACGCGTATATCGTTATTTTACGCAGAGGTTTACAAATTTTAAATAAAACTGCCCCATTGAGAAACAGAACAAATCTCATTCTAAAATACACATTACCGATTCCGATATATAGTAAAAAACTAGGTCAACAGAATTAAAAACACCCAGGAGAACAAAATCTTGGTATATAAAATTCAACGTGCGTATGTTTGTGCTCACAAAACTCGAAAAATAGTCGACCGATATCGCTGAAAATTACAACGTTTGTTCTTATTAGTGCTAGGAGTGTTTAGAGAGTGTTTATTTTGAATGGTAGAAAAAGTCGGAGACGTCCGAGAAAGACATCAGCAATAGCGAAGCATTTCGGGGTCCACTAGTTCTTAATAAATTACCAGAAAAGATAAGATACCTTACTAATAACTTTAAATGTTGTTTATAACCATGAATTTATTTCATTTACTAGCTGTACCCCGCCACACGGTGCTGTGCCTCAGTCTGTCTGTGCAGATAGAGAAACAATAGCGCGTGTTTCTTTTACGTCCAACAGATATCGCAGTTGTTCAAAATAGAACATTTTTGAGCAATGTCACAGGTGACATTTATATAATATAGGTATATAAAAACACACGCGTATTCGAACAATGTTGTGTCAAAATTTCAAAGCAATCATTGAAGAATTTTGAACATACTAACATTAACATTTTTAATTAAATAGAAAAGAATACGATCGACGATCAGGGTACAAAATTAAACTTAGGTTTAAAGAAAAAAAAGTTTAATTTTGTACCCTGATGAAGCTTGCTGCTTTAAGCGAAACAAATCGGTAGTAATATATTAAATAAATTCGTGGTTACATACAAAGTTGTTATTATTTTATTTTATAAATATGTTAAATCACAAAGTGATAATAACTCACCGACAATACTATTGATGAACTTTGTCCGTTTAACCTTGTCGGCGACCATAGCGGAGTACTTCTCTCCGCCCTCGGCCCAGCCGCCCACCGCGATCTGCAGCTTGAGGTTAGGGTACTTGCTGCGAATAGCTGTGAAGTTCGCGAAACCACTCTTCTGCACGTCGAGCTGAGGAAATCAAAGCAAAACATTCTGTAAAGAAGGCAAACTGCAAAAAAAATCATTAATAAAACTAGAATAATCATTAGTATCCGGTGCTTGACGGCTAAATCAAAACTAAACACCGAAAACCACATTAAATTCACTAATTATTATAATGAAATACCAGCCCTAAAAGGATTAAGGAAGGCTTCTAAAGTTATATAACAGAACCAGGTGTTTTTTTTTATATTTCTCTTATAGTATAGGTTGAAATTTTTTTCTATCGAAGACATTTTATCTAATTAACTTTTCAACTCGGCATCTGAGTAGAGATAATCTTAAAAAACTTTTTTTTAAGTGCTTAAAAATTTAAAGTGATCAAATGGTAGTAATTCAGAATGCGGGGTGTAAACACGTGCAAAACATTATTATTTATATATACATGAACACACATTTCACCAAACAAATCCTTTGGAAGGATTTTAAAAAAGCAACCATCAGCCACAATAATACTAACAACTAAGATAATAATTATTTTAAGTATTTTTTTCTATTCTGTTTTGTAAAACATCATTTTTTTTTCATTATATTTTTTACATTTGTTAAAAAGAATGTGACCTTACTGGGGTACCCCGTTCTAAGGTCACATTGTACAAGGTCATTTATGTGAATATTAAATTATAAATTTGGTCAAGTTTTTTTAGTATGTTAATTTTTTAAAATGTAATTTTTGTAAACGTTCAAAATATAAAAGAGGTAAATTATAAAGCGAAATGATGGAAGAAAAACATAACATTATACAAGAAAATGTATAATGGTATAACGTACAGAAGAAAAACATAATAAAAGGTTAATCTTTGTTAGGTTGCAACATTTTAAATACATATATTCTTCCTTCCCTTGTCCATAATCCATATGTTAATACTTCTTTTAGAGTCGGTTATTTTTTAATGGTTTTTATTGCAAGAGAGAGGATACCTAATAGTTTTATAGAGAAATATTGGCCATTACAAATTTCTTTGTCCAAAGGTAGTTTTAGATGTAGGCTGGTGAAATATTAGGTTATTTAAGCATATATTTTGGGTATATTATAATGTAATTTTTTAAACTATAATGGCACTACTTCCCAATTCAAACACGATAAATATTTTATCGATTGAGATTGGTTGATTAGATTGATGATTATCGTTAAAAAAAACAAACACAAATAAAAAAAAAAAAAACAATTACCCCTAAAATCATATTCAACCAAGCTATACCTCAATTTGAGATGCTATCAAAGTTAAAAGACAATCTACACAACGGCCCCGATGATGGAAAATGTTTCGTTGAAAAGATGCGAAAGTCGACATAATTACCCAACAATAGTGTAATAGGTCGACAGTGGTTGTGTGTACCTTACTATTGCCTAGTGCCGTTCGCCCGTTCCTGCGCTGCGTACAGATAAGAGATTATTGTTACATTTTATTTAATATTGTTTACCGTTTACCTATTTGTTTGCATTCCTGCTTACGGCTGATCCGTTTTTGTTTGTACAGTCAATGAAATAGACTGCGTATTATTTTTTCAGTTTAAGTTTTAAAAGTTAAGTTTTTTTTATATAATGGAGGAAGATGAAGATAGGCCTCCCGACCCAGGGTCGATATTGGATTTTTCTGATTCGGAATCTAATACGAGCCAGGTTTCTATTACGCTCCCATCTCGTAAACGACGACCATCGCATAGCCTTCACATTCCATCGAAAGTTAAATCTATACCGCCGATTCAACAAACCTCGACCCCTAACGACCTTAACACCAATAGTAACATCCAGCCAAGTACTTTAACTAGCGATAATGCAAAAAGTACTGAATTACTTTATCCTGCTTCAGCTTCCGGTTCATTTACCGTTAATGTTCAGAGAACTGAACAGGGAAAACTTATTCATCCTTTAGATTTTGGAAAATTCGTATTTGACTCAAAAATAATAACCTTGGTATTGTTAACGGTTCAATTAAACCGGAAGGGCGATATAAATTATCTATCGAGTTTAACACTGCCGCTTCCGCAAATGGATTTGTAAAAAAAATTGACTCGCTCTCAAATCATAAATATAAATCGTTCATCCCTACATTTAACCTTTCGAGAATGGGTCTTGTGCGAGGAATTCCCGCGGAGATCCCAGAGGCTGAAATTGTTGATGCTTTGAATAATTCTCACGGAACACCGAAAGTATTAAAAGTACGTCGACTGAACTACAAGGATTCTACTGACGGAAACACGATCTGGAAACCTTCCCAGTCTGTTGTTGTTACATTTGAGGGACAATCTCTACCGTCTCGTGTGTTAATTTATTATACCTCGCTTCCCGTCGAAGTTTATAAATTTCCAACAATTCAATGTTTCAACTGCTGCCGGTTCGGACATTCGAAATCCGTATGCCGCTCCCCCCCACGTTGTTACTATTGCGGAGAAAGTCACCCATTTGATCAATGTCCGAAATCTTCCAATGATCCCATTTGCATTAACTGTTTGGGTGCACATACCGCGGTCAGTCTAGCCTGTCCGGAATTAACAAGACAGAAGAACATAAAACATAAAATGGCTACCGACAACATTTCGTACTTCCACGCCTCAAAGTTAATCTCTCCTGCGAAAAAATCATTCGCAGAGATGACATCGTCCTCAGCTCCTTTCCAAACAACCACCTTTTTAAATTCAACGTCATCTTCTCACAGAGAAACCATTCTCAAGCCAGTCAAACCCAACCCAAAATATACACCTTACCTTGATAAAAAACAATTGAATAATATTTTGGCCAGCCCGAATGGGAATGCCAAATCCCAGACGCCCAATGGGTGTGCCATTAATGGTAATTCTTCCCCTCCTGCTCTCACACTTTAATTACCCTTTTAATTTCTATCCTTACAAACAACAATACTGTACCGTCCAACGCTGCCGATTACATTAAATCTTTATTATCTTGCCTCCCCAATGGCTTCGAAATTGAACAAAATCCTTCAGTGGAACAGTAGAAGCCTCTTCGCTAACAAATCTGACCTAATTCAATTACTCGACGAACACGACGTTTCAGTAGCCGCCATTTCTGAAACGTGGTTAAAACCCTCCTTTCACTTAAGAATTCCAGGGTATTATTGTCTCAGACACGACAGACCAGATGGTAAAGGCGGCTCGGCTCTGATAATCCATAATTCTATACCGTTTAAAGTAATTAATATTCATACTCCCCCGACGATATCCAGATAATAGCAGCTGTCTTATCTGATATCACAATATTGTCAATATATATTCCTCCCTCTACGACTTTTATTGAAAATGAATGGGCACCAATCTTAACCCAGATTTGTTCCCCTTATATGATCCTTGGAGATTTTAATGCACATTCCCCTTCTTGGGGTAGCGAAATAACAAATCGTTCTGGCCGCAATCTTTTAGATTTTATTGATACCCATAACCTATGTTTTTTAAATGACGGATCTCCAACCAGATTCACCCCCCCTCATCAACGGAAAAGTGCTGTTGATATATCTCTTTGTTCGTATTCGTTAGCATCTAAATGCTCTTGGGACATCCTAAACGATCCCCTCTCTAGTGATCATTTCCCAATTATAATCCGCTTCTACCATCAATTTAACACTTATTCCCCCCCAGTTAAAAATAATCTCAAATTTAGAACGAAAGATGCGAATTGGAGCACTTTCTCTTCTGAACTAGATAACCTTATTAATTTAACAAAATCGTCCCCGGGAGACATCAGAATGCAATGTGAGACGTTTCCTTCTATGGTTATAAATGCAGCAGAAAAATCCATCCCGAAACGCAATGCGAACATTAAAATAAAACACTCTACTCCGTGGTGGGACGAGGAATGCACTCGCTCCGTCAACTCTCGAAAAATAGCAATTTCCTCTTTTCGTAAGTGTATGTCACTAGAAAATTTTTTATCAGTTAAAAAAGCCCAGGCAGAAACCAAATGAATTTTGAAAAATAAGAAGCGCGCTGGATGGCGGAAGTTCTGTGAGAACCTGTCTCCGGAAACTCCCCAGTCTTCAGTTTGGTCTAGCTTAAAAAAATTTGGATCATCGTATTCTCCGCCAAGAATCAAACATATATCAGAAGAAATTCTTATAGGATTTGCGGATAAAATAGCCCCGCCATCAGTTGCCGGATGTGAAGAAATGCCTTCTATTAAGCCGTATCCATCTCACTCTAACTGGCTAGATGCTCCTTTCTCCATTGATGAGATGAAACGAGTGATAAGAGCCCTTTCCGACTCTGCTCCGGGTCCCGATGGAATATTTTATAGTTTCATTAAATCATTTTCTGATATGGCGGTTGAATATTTCTTATCTCTTATTAATAATATGTTTGAAACAGGACTAATTCCGGATGTTTGGAAAACTCAAAAAATCATTCCCATTTTAAAACCTGGAAAAAATCCATCTGAAATTTCGTCTTATCGGCCTATTGCACTTTCATCATGTTTGATGAAAGTAGCGGAGCGTTTGATAAAAAACAGACTACAGTGGTTTGTTGAAAGTCAAGATATTATCTCACCAAATCAGTATGGTTTCCGGAAAAAGAAATCTACAATGGATAATTTAAGTTTGTTCACAACTGATATCCGAGTTTCTCAATCCCTAAATTCTTATACATTGGCCACATTTCTCGACCTTTCATCAGCTTACGATGATGTTTTACTGAATGTTTTGAAAGAAAAGCTAATTAAAAAACAAATCCCCCCGAAACTAGTCCAATTTATTATTAATTTGCTCACAGATAGGTCCATTATTATTGAGTCTTCCTCTAAATGCTTAAGGCGCAAACTATGGAGAGGTTTACCCCAGGGTTCTGTTATCAGTCCTCTGTTGTTTAATATTTATATAAGCGACCTAGACTCAGTAATTCTTTTTTCTATCAAGCGACTTTACTTTGCGGATGATATCCTTATATATTTGTTACATAAAAATATTATTCTTGCAGCTAAGGAAATGAATTTGGCTTTACAATATATTAAAAGCTGGTTGTCAATAAATGGGATGAATCTGGCGGCATCTAAAACAAGGGTCGTAGCTTTCACGCGCAAAAGAAAAATTCCACACTTCTCAATCTCTTTTGATAATGTGCCTCTACAAACCGCTACTCAAATCAAATTCCTTGGTCTTCTTTTGAACCATAAACTTTCCTGGCTTCCACACATTCAGATAATTTCTACAAAGTGTGAAAAGGGACTTAATATGATGCGAGCAGTTTCCAGAGTATGGTGGGAATCTCATCCTACCACTCTTAAATTAATGTATAATTCCCTAGTTCGGAGCCACTTGGATTACGGCACATTCCTTTTTGACCCCCTTCCTAATATTTAGATAAGAAAATGGAAAGAATTCAATCAAAAGCCCTCAGAATGATTATTGGAGCTATGAAGTCTTCTCCAATTAATGCGCTTCAGGTGGAATGTGGGGAGCCTCCTTTATATTTCAGAAGGCAATTCCTTGCCAATAAATATATTTTCAAGGCTTTATCGTTATCACATCATCCTATTAAACAAAGTCTTAGTCGGCTAAGTGTTAATTTGAATTCTAACAAAAGATTGAGTGAAAAAAAATGTTTTCCTCTCCTAATTAAAAGTTTTCATCTCTATAATTCTCTGTCATCTTCCCTCCAATATCTTCAAGAAGTTCCCAATCTCCCTATATACAATATTCCATTTAAGGCAATCACTTTTATGCCTAACACAATAACATCAGACTTTCGGAAGAATATTTTAACTTCCCCAAATAAATTTCATAATGTGGATGACTGTTTTAAAAGCATTGTGGCTTCAAAATTCCCTGGATTTTCCATCCTTTACACTGATGGTTCCAAATTTGAAAATAAAAGATGTGGAACATCGATATATAGTCCAGAATTCAACATCAATCTCACTTATAAATTACCGAAAGAAGTTTCAATATTTACAGCTGAATGCTTTGCAATTGAACAAGCGCTAAATCAAATCCAGGTTCTCAACATTCATCGAGCCTTACTATGTACTGATTCGCTAAGTGCTCTAACTAAAATTATGTCAAATATTCTATGTTATCCGGAAGACAATATTATATGTAAAATAAAAAATCTTCTCAATTCTCTAAGTGAATCTGGGTTTGAGACAATATTGGCCTGGGTCCCTGCCCATTTGGGTATAGAGGGTAATGAGATGGCCGATTCTCTCGCCAAATCTGGTTCAGATTCCGGAACTATCCCACTAAATTTTAGAATCCCTATCTCCGATGTCTTCCCGATTCTTAAATCCAACATGACTCGTGCCTGGGAAGAAAATTGGGCAGTCTCCAAAATAAGAACTGGATCTTTCTATGCTGGAATTCAAAACCATATCCCTGCTAAGCCATGGTTTCACGGTAAAAAACTGTCAAAACGATTCATTTCATGTATTTCGAGAATGAGAATCGGTCACTGTTCAATTGCATCCCACTTGGCTAGAATTAGAGTTTTGCATGATCCGGTTTGCCAGTGCGGTGTGGAAGAGGAAACCCTCGACCACGTTTTCTTTAACTGTAAAAATCATTCATCTTTCAAGAACATATACCGCCGTCTTATTAAAATCACACACCAGTCCCCCCTTAACATTTCATACCTTTTATCTCTTAACAATTCTCGTGTTCATACAGCTTTATGTAAGTTTATTAACCTGAATGAATTCAACATTTAATTTGTTTTAGCGATCTAAATGATTCCAATGTTTAATTTGTTTTATTATTCTCCCAATAGATTAACCGAATTTTTTTATCCACTTTAACTGTTACCGGCACAAAGCACTCTTTTCAGGGTGAAATGCCTAAAACCAAAAAAAAAAAAAGTTTTTTTTTTTTTTGTTGTATACTTTAAAAAAAATTTAATTTATAATACTGTCACAATAATAAGTAATAAATTTGCACCAAAACCAAATAGTGATATATATGATGATTAAGAATTTCCACGCCAATTAAGAGAACTAGCAATTGGTGTAGGAGTAAAAAATAATATCTTAGAGTGTATATTAATACAGGACGTGGTAACATTATAAAATAAAAATATGGTTCGAAATGAAGTTACTGCATTTTGTTAATGATGTAACGAGTGTTCCGTTTATTAGTAATAATTTAAAAAAAATCTTGAATACTACCAATTCAGTTTTTATCTTCTTCGGGAAGAGTATTAAAATATTTATATTCCTTTGTAAATATATCTACTATGATTTTTTTGTCTAGAAAAAAGAGTTGCTTGGATGTTATATTTTAGTCTTAATGATGAATTAAGTTTTAATTGTTTCAATCTTTGAATATTTTTTAATATTGAGTTTTACATTTTATGGAACTTTTCAACAATGTTGCTGAAGGGAATGTAGGTTGATTTTTAAAAATTAGTCTTTGTACCACGTTTACCGGGCTTGTTTTTTTTTCATATGCACATTTTTTCAATGGTGACCGGATAAATCATAAAAATGATAATTCATCACATATTTAAAAAGTTATATAACGTCATGGAAAGTGATGATACAAAAATTTTATTAACTAGGTTAAGTAGGTTAGGTTAGGGTGATTTTTTTTCATCGTTTTTAATGACTTTATATGACTTATTAAAGGTGTGTTGAATTGTCCATGTGTTGATTTATCACGGAACCATGTATAATTATTTCAATGTTTGAGTAAGTTTTGAATTTATTTATTGAGAAGGGAATATAAATTGTTTTTTTGGCATTAATTGTGTGTATCAAACCATTATTTTAGGATTTGCAGGTAGTTCTATCAAACCACGGTTTCACTTTAAATCAAAAGATAATAGGGTAAATTATTTAAGTGGTAAAAGCTCATACAACGTGATAATGATTAAGTGAGTGAGATAATTAGTTAGTACAAAATAATATTTCTTACCTCAGGGTCGATGATGAGCACCTCCCAGTTGGAGTCATCGATGCCGATAAAGGAGTAGATGAGGTGCGTGCACAGCTCCGCGGGCACATCTTCCAGTCCGTACCTTCCCACTCCGGGCCTGTACACGGCCCAGTTGCTGAAGTAACAGACTATGCGGGACGGCTTGTCGCCTAATTAAACAATAAAAAAATCAACCCCAAAAAACTTTTTGTTTTTAAAAATATCTATTTTAAAATGTCTTTTAAAACCTTTTTTTTTTGGTTTGACTGAAGATTAAACCCACCTACCCAAGAACTGATGTCGATAACTCGCCTCTCGAACCAACCTCGCAAAATTCTGATATTACCGAGATTTATTTCGTATATTAACTGCTATAATGTTATCCGATTTCAGAGCAATGCGCATAATTAGTGTTCAAGTTGATATAATTCATTATCATTGAAAACGAGTCTCTCTGCCGAGTTTCAGCTCGATCTGATGTAGGGGAGTGAGTTTATTTTCGCTTTCAATATTTGAAATAATTCATTCCCTTGAAATTCCTTGAAAGCTCGAAACATTTACAGAACGTTATTATCTGGTGGTAAAAAAATATTATACTAAAAAGTTTTTTCGTGAATCTGTTATGTTTTATTCTTATTTTTTAGCAATTTTCGCAAAAGTTATTTTTGAAATTTTATTTTTCAAATTTCCGTGTTTTTAGAATTATTCTATTATTCTTGGTATCTGCATAATTTATGTATAAACTTTCTGAAACAGTTCTGCAGATAATCAATTTCTATCTTCTAGCGTTCCGATGACACTCAAATATTTTATTGTAACAGATATAATATTTATTTTTGTAAATTACGGTACAAAAATTGGTTAGTTTTGAAACTCTACTAAAATTGCAAATGACAAAATTAAAGAACACAGCATTTGAAAAAGTTTTATAAAACGGATGCGCAAATAAATGCAATATTTTTTCTGCAAAAGACAAGCCTTTAGGTACATGAATAAATAAAAAAATTCTACGAACGAGTTCAAAACAAATGCGTTTTTTTCGTTACAATTTACAAAAGAAGAATCTTACCTGCTACGGACGTAGCAACCGCTACCAACACCAGCAGAGATATAAAAGAAGAAAAACCCATCATGAGATCTGAAAAAGAGAAAGAAATAAATAAATAAAGTATGGTCCTCCTTTTTTAGCAAACATTTCGGACAGCATTACAGTGACCTTCATCAAGGCAGATACGTAAACACAAAGTAGTTTTACAGTAAAATTGGTATAGGTATATTTGCAAGCATTATGAAAAGATAAGACAAACATTTTTGGATTTACTGAATAAATATTGTTCTCCCGCAACTACTCGGACATTATTTCAAATTGAAGATATTCGTGTGAATCTACATGCATGGATATAATATAATATATTATATTATTGAAGAAGAAGAAGATAAATATAAACAAAACATGAAACAGAACAAAGAACAAAAAAATAAAAAAGTTAACTGTCACAACTTAGAATTGAACCCAGAATCTCTTGTCTTAAAGGACAGGCATTTTAAAACACTAGACATTTATTTATTTCATTGATACATGATTTAGAGAGTACATGTGGTTTTTTTTGTGATATTTCACCCTTCATGCTGGGGATGACCCTGTGTTATGGCGAGTGAATTTTACAGTTTACGGACATAGAATCTATACATTACTATAATATAAAAAAGAAAAATGATGTATAGCTATTTTGGGTTGCAAGAAGAGGATGGAGAAGTTAGAGAATTATAAGAAGATAAAAAAATTTGAGAAATTATTAGTAAATAGATCACACTAATTAATTATGTTTTGTCTGAAAGGTGATTAAATTGAATAAAATAAAAAAACATAAACATAACGTAAGTATAAACACGAAAAAAGATTTTGATGTATGTTGTAAGATTTGAAATGGGAATAATAATTTTCAGAGCCTTAAAATACTGTGAACTCCGATAGTTGATTCCGAAAAACTCAGTCTAAAAGTTCTATTTACAAGTATAATGACATTACAGTGTAATTTACTAAAAACGCTTATAAGCATTTTTACAAGTAACTTGGAAGGCAGAGTAGGCGATTGGTAATAATATCTACGATTAAAATTTCACAAATACAATCGAGTTAAGGGTTTAAAACACACTATTGGAAAGTTCTTAGATTGGTCAATATTTTATAAAGAAAACATTAAGCCCCCTCATAACCAATTTCTACAGATTTAAAACAAGTTTCTCACTAACTTTTTATGTTTTTAAGTTCCAAAAAATATTTTTGGAACTTAAAAACATAAAAATTTTTCATATTTTTTTTTTTGAAGATAATAATATCTACACATTTGTTATGCCGAAACGTTAATTATATGAAATTCCCTCGACAGAAAAAAATCGCAAAGTAAGCTCCGAAAATTATTAAAAACACGTTTTCTTCTGTTATTTAATAAAATACAAAATTCACAATGTATTTTTAAACGCAACTAAAGCATTAGTCGAGAGATTTTGGCCTTCTTTCAAACGAGTGGTATTTTATTTAAATATTTTCCCAATTTTCGCTTAATTATTATCGTTTCTTAATATTTTCGCGCTCCGTCTAACATTCCTATTTACATATCTCCCTTTCAAATCATCTTTGAACGCGTACTACGGGGCCTTAAATAATGTATTTGTAACAAATAATTACTTTTTAAAACTTGACTAAAATCAGAATGCTAATTTCCCCGCACCACATTCGTGACGCTCCGAAAGCAATGCACTGTAATGTTTTGTAATTTACTAACGTTCTTATACTTCCCATTATCAACTGGTATTTCGTAATAATTGATATAGGAAAACCGTTCTCGGAAAATGCATAGGATTAATGGAATCATAAACACTAACTCGAGTGTCTTCAGGAACAAACACGAAGAAGATGGAAATCACGGGACGATACCGTGAGGAATATCTGTGTTGTGCAATTCTAGCTGCTATGTTGATTAGATGAATATTTACTTAATTTAACTGGGTCTCTGTACCTATGTCTGATAAATTTAGTTGTGATTTCGGTTAAGCGTGGATCCACACTTACACAATGAGGTAAATTTACAAGACCTTATTTAAAAAAATGCTCTGATTATATCTACTTTAATAGATATATAAACCTGCACATTTATTTTTTCGTTTCATCGCTGACAACCTGGGGAGTAATTAAAACTGCCTAATAGAAAATGCACCAGCAAAAAAACATCACTTTGGAGTCAATTAATTTTTTAACGGGTTTTTTTTCTTTATGTTAGTAAGTGTCTGCATAAATGTCTAACGAAAAGCTAAAACGACTTAAAATGATTAAAATTTTAAACATTTTTAAATTTACCAAAAAATATTTTGTAGACTGAAAAAAATAATTTAAGTATAAAGAAACAATCTCGAATTCCGGAAATAAGTTTTGTTAAAGCTTAGAATGAGTGATTTTTCAAAAGCGCCTTTTTAAAACTCTGAAAGTATTGTAACTGACAGTTTTCCAAAATCGTTTCTAAAGTTACCAAAGTAACAATTTCTATAAAGTATTTGAAAAAAAAACTGTTTTTTTACATGGAAGTTTTTGTTTATGAAAGGTAAAAGGTATAAGTTTATGAAAGGTAAAAGACATGTGAATAAGAAAAACATTTGAGTGAAAAATATTATGGTTTAAAATATATATTCATGTAGATCAATAAACGGTGATTCTGAATAGGTATATATGTTTTATTGTAGAATAAATAAATAAACATTTCAAAACGATTAAAACCGTGAGAGATTTAAACGCCCCGTGATTGGTCGGCGGGTTATGACAAAACTGACCACACCGCTACCTTACGGGCGGCATGTTTTTTGGAAATCTTGCCAAATATTTAAATTGGGATTTGTTCATTTTATACCGACCTGAGTGGGATTGACCTTGTTATTAACCGACAAAACCCGCCAGATTTAGATTGTTTTGTAAAATGCAATTTTTGAAAATTATTTTAACAACAATAAGAAATGCTGGTGTTTAAGTAAGAAGGTTGACATTCGTTAAAAAATATAAAAATAGACCGGAATATCTTATTGTTTCATACATTGAGTAAAAAGGTTTCAAACTCCTGAATCTGATATCACATACGTCCTACGATAACACTTGCTTAATAAAGATATTATACAGAGAGATAAGAAATGCGCTATTTTACGACGCCATAAAGTAGGAAAAGGCTTACATTCGAACAGAGACGATGAACATTGTAAAGAACGAGGAGGTTTACGTTGGCGATTGGGAAATGTATTTCCCCGTTATCTAGCAGGAGATAAACCATGGAACTTTTGGTGGAACTTATCGTACATCTGATTCTTTCAACTTGTGACTTATTTCAGGCTGTGTCATCATTTTCGTAATGTAAATACGAAGAATATAACTAGTTTTACGATGGTTAATACGAAAAATAGATGAATAACAATACCACTATATAATTCAATTATCAAAGATAATATTAGCGCTTTCTAAACAGAAAAATCAGGAAAAGATACAATCATATATGGGACTTGAACACAGGACCTTCGCCTTGCCGGAGAACTTCTCTTTCAACTGCGCTAATCGGAACCTATTGCCTTCGGTCATATTTATATAATTCAATGGGAATTAAAATGACGAAAGAATCCGAATATCTGTGATTATGTGGTCTAATCTTCACTTTTGATAAATCGTGTCACTTGATTTAATCTATTGAACACCTATTTGTAACAAACTTTCTAAGAGGAAAAAAAACATTTCACCAATATTTCCACTAAGAACAATTAAAAATAAGTTTATACTTGATAAATTCTCATTATTTAAAATACTGCATAAAATAACCCACAGAAAAAACATGACTGACCACCAAATAAGATCCTAATGTATAAAAAATAGATAACTTTGTAAAAAAACGTCAAATTTGTCTTCATTTTACAAATTTGGGATTAAATATATGACCGTTGGAAAAAAGGATTGCAAAACTTACATTTTAAAAATGCTAATATGATAATTAAACTTTACAACTTAAAATTACAATCTAGGATACAAAAAAAACCGTTTGATGCTATTAAAAATATTTGCTACTTCTGTATATCGGTTACCTTAGTTGTGTATACGTGGTATAAAGGGGTTTATAAACGAATTGATTGGTATTGATATTATTGACGCAGTGATCAACATCATCGAAAGGCGTCTTTGGTTGGGAAACAGAAGCTGAGATCGCCCTCATATAGGATGGGCTGAACACTTGAAGGTTTGAGGATCGCCAAGAATTGACTAAACTGGAAAAATTTGAGGAATGTCTACAAAGACAATCAGAGATGGACGCCAGATAGCAAAGAAGAACGTAGTTAGTGGTTTTAGCTTGTGACGTAAATACATCAATACGATAATTTTTCTTGCAGATGACAAGTATAGTGTTAGTTATGACATAGAGATGTATATACTCTCAGTACCGCCCCGGTGGTAAACCACCTTTCAGAATCGAGACGTTACTTGAAATACCTATAGCCATATTTAGTAACCAGATTTGAATAACCAGGTATTTCTTTCTCTTCTCCTCCCTTCCCTACACTCTTCAGCCCTACTCAAATTGGGGATAAAATAGTTATTTTTATTCTTGTATTATTAAAATGATTGTATTATTTTTTCTCTACCGATCTACCGGATCTGCCCTGATGATGGACACTGCAACGCTGTCCGAAACGTCGGCTAATGAAGGAGTTAGCGCAACACGGCATAACACCCCAAAAACAAACAACAAAAAAAGATTGTATTATTATTGCACATGCTTTATGGGATGTGTGGGATTGCACAAACCTCCCCACATTCTGGAATAAACACTGATTATTATTATTATAGTATTACTGTTTTCAGTTAGCAGTTAGCAGTTAGCAGTTGGAAATCTTGTGCGGTATTAGAAGATTGCCAATAAAAAAAAAACACTCACGTTTGGTCATCTACACACTGAAGAAAAACCAATAAATATTAAAAAAATATTTTTAGATGCCAACAATCGATTAACGAACTCAGACCATACGCCATTTAAAATAAAATTAGTTTAAATTGAACAGATTTATTAGCTGACAAATCCAACATAATTCTTATGCACTGTTGAAAAGTGACTGACGATAAATCCACTTTGAATCCGTTAGGCAGCCAAGCGACACGGCATATTATTATTGTAATTTAATTATCCCGATATAACACGAAAGTCATGAATTATCATTATCGGATTTGGGCAAGACAAGTTTTGGATATTTCGCCGTAACGGTAAACTGGAATAAAGGTTCGCAGCTCACTGGACTGGTTTGCGGATCGGATTATTTCGGGTAAATGACCTGGCTATGTGACAAATTTGAATAGTTTGTTGACAAACATGACGTGTTGGGTATTGTATCTAGTTTGGCTATTGTCCTGTCGAGGTTGGATGCAAAAGTTGACTAGGTCAAAGCGTGAACTGCAGTCAAAATGGTTCCATAACTAAACATAACTTTGAAGAAAAGTTAAGACCCAGCTTTCTGAATTTCTTCCGACATATTACATACTTTCAAAAATATAAAATTATAAAAATATTCAGTGTTTTTTTATATGTCGGGAGATTTTTACTCATTTTAAATATATGTATTTAATATTTTCACTAGGATCATTTACGCTTATTAATTATAATCTTTTTTAAATATTAGGACTCCCGCTCTATAATTCGTATTTACATATTCCTTTCAAACCATCTTCAGTAATCTTCACTCAGTGCTTGGAAGGCGAAATCAAAATTATTGGACGCTTAAAACGTAGGCTTATAAGAAAAAACATACATAATCTAACCAATAATTATTTTCGTGTGCTTTTTAGCTGTTGTAGTATTTTATTGGGTTTCCAGTGAATATACAATAAATGCTTGCAAATAGCTAGTTTTCTCTTCTGATCTGTACCACCTTAGGATTTGGTAATTCGATACATATAATTTTGCTATCGTGGAAGTGTTTCTAAACAAACATTACGTAGTATAAAAAAAACATTTGTTCCTTTGTTCAAAATATTAAAATGAGTGTGTTTCTCAATAAAAACTTCAATGATTTGTTTTATCTCTTCTAATTTTTATTTATTTAACCAGCAAACAGTTGAGATTTTCGTTTCCCATTTTCAATTGCATTCATTCTTATCGATAAAAATATACAATTTCTGTCTTTGTCATCTTTTTCATTCGTACTCACCTATAATGCATATTTTGTCTTTCCGGGAAAGTTTTCATTCGTACCCACCTATAATGAATATTATCTCTTCCCGGGAAAATTTTCTGGGGACATTTTCCTTCATTTTAATTAAAATCTTTTTTTTAAATACCCAATTCTTTACATTACTTCTAGGTATTAAAAATAATTGAAGGTATTTTTATTAATAACTGGACAAATATTTATGTACGTCCCCGCACACCCAATTTCTACAGATTTATAACCAGTTTCTCACTATCATATGTGAGTTTAGAAGTTCCAGAAAAAAAGTCATTTTTGAAGATAATATCTATACATTTGTTATGCCAAAACGCTGATTATATGAAATAGAAAAAAAAATCGCAAAATAAGCTCTGAACATTATTAAAAACGTTTCTTCTGTTATTTAATGTGTGTATATATGTATGGTACAAGTAAAGCATTTGTCGAGAGGTTTTTGCTCTATGTCAAACGTGTTGTGTTTTATTAAATATTTTCACCATTTTCGCTTAATTATCGTCGTTTTTTTTAACTAAGCGCGCTCCCTCTAACATTCGTATTTACATATCTCCCTTTGAAACCATCTTTGAACGCTTACTAAGGGGCCTTAAAACCCACCTGTTAATAAACATTAAGATTGAGGTAGAACAATCCGAATTTATATTCAAATTTTAAATTAAATTATAAACTCCTATTAAAATTACCGGCCAAACGAAAAAAGATACCTGAACAATTAAAATTTACCTACGTAGGAGTTTTACAATCATCCTTGCTATTTTTAAAAAAGTTTTAAAATAAAGCAGTATTTACATTACATCAAACCAAAAATACAAGAAAATTCCGGGAATCATTAAAAAGATATCCGCAATATTGTTCTAAGCTTGAATATTGTTTTTGAGGTAAGTTTTTTGTGGAATTTCTAATATTGACAAGGATAAAACAAAAACTAAGCACAGATCGCCCCACGAATAAACATTTCTTCGCATTCGTAATAAAAAAACCCTATAAAAAATATGGTTTTCTTGTATTAATATAATTTATTATTTCTCTGTGAAATTAGTGCTTTATTCTTATAGCTTAACCTACAACACATTCATTATAACATTCTATGCACTGCACTATAAACGGACAAAAATGATCCTGTAAAAAAGTGATAGCATGCCCATTTCCTGATAAAAATATTAGTATTTATTAACTATGTTAACTAAACTTAAGTTAGACTAATATTTTTATCAGGAAATGGTCGTGCTATCACCTTTTTAAAAGGATCATTTTTGTTCGTGTATAGTTAGTGCTTTACTCTAATAGCTTAACGTATAAAGCATTTATTATTACATTCTATGTACAAATGATCCTGTTAAAAAAGTGGTAGCAAGCCCATTTCCTGATGAGAATATTAGTCTAACTAAACTAAATAACTAACCATCACGCCGTTTCTCCGCAGGGGCAGGCAGAGAGGACGGAACTCCAAAAAATACGGTCAGGGCACACACTTCTTGCCTCGTTCACATTCATACATCGTCTCATACAAACTCTTCTATTATTCTGACTCTTGAGATGACCCGACTCAAGTATCTGATTATGTGCCATGTCTTCCTCGGGCGTCCCCGACTTCTGCTACCATTCGCATTTATATTCCTTCAGAATATATCGAGAACAAGTGTTCTTTTCCTAATAAACATAATGACGGAATGCTATAATACCAGTAAGTCAATATCGAAAGCAATATTTTTTTGAACACGTGTTCTGCAGTCCTAATAAAACATACGCTTTTAACTAATACTTTGTTGGGAACTCTGTCAATTCATTCGTAAAAGACCTGCAGTCCCGTTTTTAACAAGAAAAATATAAATTGACCAGATTTTTAATAAATTAACAGTATTTTACTAAGTACGTATTACAGAGTTTTCTCCGTATAGTTACATGAAATCACTCCCACAGCGGTGTTTACACCATAACCAAAGTAACGTAACTTACAGTCATGTTAGTAATTCAGGTCATGCATACAATTATATTAAAGACTTAAGGAAGGTAGATACTGTAATGTTCAAGAGACCAGATAAAATGGTGCACGTACAAGAATAAGTTTTTAAGGGTACTAAACCTAAGCGAAGGAAGAAATTTAAGTGGAATTGAAGTTTTGGTTGATTATATTTTAATATAAGATACCAGTGGCGGCTTGTGGCCTGTCTTATTGGGAGTTCAATCGAAGATTTTAAAACTCAACTGAGATAAAAAAAAACTCTCATTTATACCATGCTAGATTATTATATATCTTTTCCGATTTTATGTCCGAGTTAAATCTTCCCCATAGGAAAAACTAAACCCTTCCACACACACCATAAATGATCATCTAGTTAATCAACATTATGCAAGTGCATTATATAAGCAAAATAAATACAAAACAATACAAGAACAACACGTCAACTCACCAGAGTTCAAATGGGAAAATAATTCACCGACTCCTGATATTTTCATATCAGAGGGTTCGGCTCGGTAGAACTCCTAACAGGGCCTATAAATCCTACTGATCCCTCAACATAAATATTTAAAAAATCTTTCTTTATCGTTCTTTTATTGTTTTGTGTTTATTATACTTATATAATGCACTTGCATAATGTGGATTGACTAGATTATCATTTGCGGAAAAGTGTGTGGAAGGGATTAGTTTTTCCTATGGGGAAGATTTAACCCGGACATAAAGTCGGAAAAAAAATTCAGTACATATTTATTATACATAACTAAACTGCCTCAGTAACAATCTTTTGTATTTGTTAAGTGACAAATTAAAGATGTTCACTGACTTGGTATAATTATTTCCCTCCATAATTATTCTGGGCAATGAGGAATACATATGGTAGTTAGTACCAGAATTTCTGCACTGAAATACTTCTAGTATTACGTAGTGGAATCCGAAAGCTTTTCAATGCAAGAAATTTTTACTAAAATTTTGACTCGCGTCATTAAGAATTTTATATATATAAATATTGAGTCAGTGAAAATCCTTCTGTCAGAGAGTTAAGGCTTATTTATTTAATTTAAAAATTAAAGAAATTTGATCTTATCACTGCACCAGAGATTAGCGACTTAGCATAACAATACATAATTTGGCTATTCATTAAGGCGTATTTGGATAATGATTATAATGTCTTCACATACAAACGCATTCACACATGCACACACTTTACACTACAGATGTCACCCGGCAGCGCCGGCCCTGCGCGGGCGCCATTAAAGCACTCCGATCCGGGCGCCTAATTTCTAAGGCGCTAAGGCGCCGATAATACCTACACTTAAGCTCATTTTTCATAAAAAAAGCGCCTCACAAAAATACAAATGTTTGATTTTTTGCAAGGGGCACCAAAAATTTTACTCGCGCCTTGCGCCGTTTCTGTTGTGTGTTTTTTTATAAATACTAAAATCACAATTGAAGCTAGGATCTGTTAGTTTGTATTAATATAAAAAAAGTAACATCTTCAGTAATTATCTTATTTTTAGCAAAACACGGTATTAAAAGAAAAAATAATTCTTGCAAAACACTTATCCAACAAATATTAGAGTTACAGATCGATAAGGTTTGCACTCATGCAGGTTTACCTCTGTAGCGACAAAAATGTGTGATTTGTACGAACTATTACATAGAACAGAAAGTCCCACAGTCACTGAATCATAATAGTCCAGTCAGCCTGTGTTTTTATATGTAACTAAATAGTATAAAGCTAATTTTTTCCCCATCGACTACTATCATCTAGACAAGTGTTTAGCAAAAAGTCCCCGCCCCTACCCCTCTTGCCTCCCCCCCTGTGCCCCCCAAATCATGAAAAGTGTAAGGGTTTCGTAAATCGCGTCTATCTCAATTACCAAACAACATATCGGATTGCAATTTTTTTTATTCTCTTTGCTGTAACGTTTTCTACAAAAAAAGTTCAGTTAACTTTCGTCGTAACTTTTACCGTTTGTTTGTAATTCATATGATAAGGTAAAAATTTGTATATTTTTTGGCACATAATTTTACATTTTGTCACAGAACTTTTCAGGCCGACATTTTATGAAAAAATATTTCCTACAAAAGTTGTAGCCCCTATTATTACCTTTAAAATGATATAAAATAGTACTTACTTTGTTGGAGATCCAGCGAGATTATCATGGCGGGTTCGGTCGAGGTGGGGCCGGCCGGCGCGGCGTTGCAATGCAGATATTGTTGTATAGTGATAGTGTTTTTTATCTTCAAGGTACACTATTGCATTTTCCATAAATAAAACTAATCGAGTCTCGGTGAAACCTAAATTCCCCACTTTTTAAATTTGTTTCAAATAATAATAAGTCCTTGTATACAGCGAAAATAGGTATTTTAAATAGTTTTTGGTTTGAAAATGCATGTAATATTTTTTAAAGATGTTATTTTAGAACAAAATAATTGCGGTATCTTAATTTGATCATATCCTAAACTTCCATGAGAGGTTCTTCATTTTCCTCGACTTCAACCAAAGTTACATTGCTGCATGATCCACCACAGCTCCCGCACATTTCTGTGCAATCAAGTGATGCTTTAAAGCAGCTACAATTATTTTTGCAAGCCTTTTTGCAGTTGCAGGAAACTAAGTTTATAACTTCTTCAGGTGCCGGTGGTTTTTTTGAGTGCACTGGGTACAGCATGTTGTCTGTTAAAATCCATCCCCAGTCCGTAGCGCTGATTTCCTTATCTCCAATCCATTTTTGAATCTGATAGTATGTTCGATAGGCGTGTTGTTCAGCAGCATCAGATGTTGGAGGGAGGGACGCCATTTTAAATTTGGATTTTAATGACATTTTTGCAACAGCTTTAAGGTACATTGAATATCTACTGTCATTCAGACTTGCAGACCTTGTGCATCCATATAGTTTCAAGACAAAAGCCTCTCCTACCTCTTTGAGAATATTTTTGTCTGCCTGTTTTTCATAAAACTGTAAAACTTTTGTGCGGAGATCATTTGATGAACTTAGCAATTTGTACGCGTTAATTTTGCCTTTGCCGAATAAATAAGATGTGGTATCACATCCTGTGATAGCATGCAAAAATAATACCACATCCTTCATATCACCAATCTCTTCACGAATCTTGCTGATGTCATACGTTGATGGTGTGCCAGAGGGTTTGTGAAAGAATAGTTGCACATTTTGACACTGTGGTAGCCCTAACAATAGAACGAAAAGATCAGTATCTTGTCCGACAACAACTACAGGCCTCCCACTTTGAATCTGGGAGACATCTATTGCTCTTCCGACCACTTTAGTATCTGCATCTTCCTCCGCCACAATGGTTGGAATGTTTGCTTCATTAAGCTTCTGAGAGAGCTGTTCAATAAGCTGGCTTTTGTTTTTTGGATTTGCCAAAAATTCATTTTGCTTCACAGAGCATTCCATATTAACGTTGAATTTCATTTCTAGAGATGTTTTTTTACTTCTCCGCATATTTTCGACCCCTTTTGTGGTGGGATA
The DNA here is from genome assembly GCF_061612785.1 of Hesperophylax consimilis. Lineage (NCBI taxonomy): Eukaryota > Metazoa > Arthropoda > Insecta > Trichoptera > Limnephilidae > Hesperophylax > Hesperophylax consimilis. The sequence goes on from NC_142850.1 coordinate 21,658,667, forward strand.
GTCAGGATACCCATCGAACACAACATGACAATCTTTCCCATACCGTTTCATTACAGTATCAACATACTTCTCTATGATGCTGCTATATGTTACTTTGTCAGGCCAAATAACACTGTGCAAAAGATACCCTCCATCTACTACATATATTTTTGGGAGCAAATTTTTAAAAACTTCGTTGCTAACTGTCCACTTTTCAAATATTTTCATAAGACTTGATTTAGTTCCCTTTCTTATCATTTTATTGTTTTCAAATAAAGACAAAGGGTATGGGCTAAGTTCATAGTTGAAGTATTGTTTGAGATTATTTGTTCCTTGAGACATACATATAACCCTATTAAACAGCTGATCAGGATTAATTGGCACTTCTTCAGATCTCACATTTATACCACTTACTACGGAGCCTATAGTTTAAACTTTATTTTTTCTTTTCAATTTAACATCTGCAAAATTATTTCCTTCGATGTCTTTCAAGCATTTCATTCCTACATCATACGCTTCATCACAGTTTACACTCGAACTTGTCACTACTAGACCAGGGGATAAAGAAATTAAATCGTTGCTCTGTCGGAAAGGATTATGGATACGCAGCCACCCGAGAAATTTATTAATATCTTGCAAGTCCCTTTCTCTTCTACTGCATCTAAGTTCAGTGTGCTGTTCGTTAAACTGAGTCAAGCAGCCAGAGAACTTCTCGAAAGCCTCACAAATTTGTAGGGATGCAGGAGCGCAAGCAATGAACTTGATTAGCGTCCTCTCGCTTAATCATCGTCCATGAGTAAGGCCACCTATGGATTTTGATGATCGCATTAATGTCTACTCTATGGTCATGTCCGTCCAGATACCGATAAAAAATCCATCTGTACGCCGAACTGTAAAAAAACCTTTATTGACGAACCTTTCGAAGTCTTCATTTGACATCTTCGATTGTAGACTCAACATTTGTTGTAAGTATATGTGTGCGGATTTGGCGTAGAGCAAATGTCCAGCAGCATGGAAATACGGTATCATTTGCTTGACTGTATTAATGTGCAAATTCCAATCGCCGATTCTCTCTGCCAGAATAAAGTCTAGAGCCAAATTCACTAATTTAAACTCTTGTAGCCACAGTTTTGAAGTTCTACTAGTTTTAACCAAATCTTCATACACTTCTTCTAGTCTTGTCATTATTTCATTTGTTTTACACTCTCTCATGGCGTCTTCAACAGTTGTTTGTTTGTTAATTGTTTGGATATGAATATCATTAAAGTCGTTTGTAATCATTTCTTTAAGAGATGAACATTCCTCGAATAGCAGTAACATCAAAGCTGCCTGGGTCATCGTGTGAGCTCTATAAGACCTTGCGTAAGCATGTCCTGACATAAGGTGAGGAATCGTTGATTTTCCATAAACAGAGGTCCACATTTCTTCGATTCCACTACCTTCCATAAACTTTCCTAAGCAACCAAGGAAACTCATTAGAAGATGGAATCCGCCTAGTCTGACGATTACTCCAGATATTTCACTTTCTGTAGAAGAACTTGCAACAATGTCTACTGCTTTCAGGAAAAGTGGTTGGTCACTGCGAAACACGGACTCTCGCGACGCGACCCTTTCTGTCTGGCGGGTTTCCGTAACTGACCTATTTATGGCCTTGACATCAGTCACTCTGCATGCAACAACCCGAAACCCCCTCCTCAAGGCCAGTACACTCTGATGTCACATCCCGACTTTCACGGTTGATATTTGGCGTTTTCTAGCCATAAAGTACACATTAAAATATATTATTTTAAAGGTAATAACAGGGGCTACAACTTTTGTAGGAAATATTTTTTCATAAAATGTCGGCCTGAAAAGTTCTGTGACAAAATATAAAATTATGTGCCAAAAAAAATACAAATTTTTAGCTTATCATACGAATTACAAACAAACGGTAAAAGTTACGACGAAAGTTAACTGAACTTTTTTTGCAGAAAATGTTACAGCAAAGAGAATAAAAAAAATTTCAATCCGATATGTTGTTTAATAATTGAGATAGACGCGATTTACGAAACCCTTACACTTTTCATGTTTGGGGGGGCATAGGGGGGAAGCAAGGGGGGTAGGGGCGGGGACTTTTTTCTAAACACTTGTCTAAATAGTAGTAGTCGATGGGGAAAAAATTAGCTTTATACTATTTAGTTGGTCTAAATGGTGTTCTACGACACAGGCTGACTGGACTATAATGCACGTATGGGATACATTTTGGACTTGCTCTACGGCAGTTTTAATAAGTACGGGTGGTTTTATTGGCTCGGAATATGAATAACGCACTTTTTAAAGTGTGGTAAAATTTTAATGCAAGCTTGTCGCAATATCTAACCTTTATATCTGATTTCGCTGCAAAAACGCACTTTTGAGAAATCCGCCACAGCAAAGAAAGTACAGAAATTTAGATGGATTTAAAGTTTAGCATGATAATGATTTTACTGCTAGTGAAATTTGCGTAAAAGTATTGCGCAATAGATTTAAAATTTACGAAGAAATTATAAGATTTAAGCTACAAATCGTCAAAAAACTGAAATACAACTCAACCTCAGATTAATAGTTATAATGGAAATCAACAGAAACATGTATTTAAGTTAAAGATTCTTTTTAGATTTTAAGAGATTTTTAGTTGAAAACATCTATTGAATCATAATATTATATTGTTAAAAACTTTTTTTGTGAATTTGGCCGCTTGGAGGGAAAAAGGTTCGTAGAAATGTTCGCTCATCGAGAGAGTAGAGCGGTGATTGGTTGGAAACTCGTGACGTAGCTTGAAGTTTATTTTCCACTGGGAGATTTGAATATACTGCAATACAAATGGCATCAAGCAACCTTTGATGCATTTGGAAATGATTTATTTATAATACGTTGGTAATGTTATATTATTCTAATTATTATATTAAAACTAATATTCCGAATAAAATGGAAAATCCCAGTAATATTTGCAGTGTTAGTTCTACATTGATGATGTAGAATAGAAGTTATTAGACATTGCCTTTGTAGTCATTCAAATTTTCAAATTCAAAGTCTCATTTAGCAATCTATTATGACAAGGATGTGACAGGGAAAGTGTTGAGAGAAAAATTATTCATACAAAGAGTCGCACATGGTGTTAGATACTCTCAGTATCGCCTTGGTGAAAGTCGTAAAGGACCACCATTCGGACGTTGCATGAAATGGCTCTATCCATATTTTGGTGACCAGATTATCGTCGTTAAATTTATTGTAAAAAAGACATGGACCACCCTTGTTATTTAGTCATTATTGATTACTAATCTATGTGGTTTTTTGTATTAACACTGCCAAAATATTAGGTATGTGTTTAGTGTATACATGTTTATCTGACTATGATGTGGTTTTGTCGATGTAGTCAAACATGGAACAGGAAAACCCACCACAAAATATTTTAAAGGACATCTAAAATTTTAGTTGGCCGATTTTAAGTGGGAAGTGATTGATGGAAAAAAATGGTAACTATGTAATACTCTATAGTGATGTTAATATTTCCATTCTCTCGGAGATGGTAAAATAATCGATTGCTTTAATTCGAATTAAGAAAAAGGAATAATGAAGCATTAATCATATACAATACGATGTTGACATTATTTGATACGGTTCAAGCATTTTTAGCTACATAATTTAGACCGGCTAGTAGAACAAATACAAACATGCATGAATCATCTCGAAAACTTAAGTGACCTTTCTATTCTTGGGTAACAATATTCGAAATAATATACTCTTACTTACATTAAATTCCCATTGAACACTTTATTTATTATAATGTGTCTTTTGGTGCTTTTCAAAAAGTGCAGTATTTATGCTTGTATCTAGTATCTAGTAGAATGTGTCTAAATAAGGTACATTATATCATTGGATAAAAGGATTGTATTTCGATTGGAACGTTTTTCCCTTTCTCAGAAAATGTTTGAATTGAATAATGTCAATTGTTTAATTTAATGAAATAGTATGTAGGAAAATAGGCACTGGCTGTTCAGGCGTTTGTAAGACGTTGCACTGGGTAAAGTTTTTGTGTGATATTTTAAAGCAGACAGGTATATTGTTAACTTTAAAAAGGTTCTCAATTAGTGTTAGTCAGCCAAATAACCATTTCGTGCAATTGTTCCATGCAGTGGAGGGTGGCTATATTTGTTTTCTATAGTGTAATTGACCAACATTTCGAAGGGATAGCAAACAATATAATGATCGTTAATATCTATGGAAGAAAATATCTATATTATCTGCATCGTTTCGATACATGCCGTACATATATTCTTACAACAGATGTACGGATATATTAATTAGATTATTTTACGCCGGTTCAACGTTGGTGTGGTAAGGTTATTATACAAACGCCGTGGTAAGTAAAATTTTTCACTGTTCCGAACTTAACGCGCCGCGTTATATTTGCACTAAGTAAGGGAGTATTAATCTCTCTTTTTTATTATACTATTTGCGTGACCAGCATTGAAAACTAAGGATGTTTCGAGTTGATTATTTCGGTCTTGTGATGGCAGCACTGCACTTTTGGCAGGGACCTATCTACAAGCGATGGAGCCAATTCCTGATATCGTAGATTACAAAATTTTTTTTTTTTTATTTTTTAAATATTATTATATTTTCTTTTAAAAAAAAATTTAGTTTCATTATGTTTTTTTTGTATTATTATATTTTGTTTTCGTTTACTATGATACATTACAATATTTTTTATCTTCCATTTATATATTCTATGTATAATTTGGAGGTCGTGGGATTGCACCACCCTCCCCGAGGTCTGGAATAAACAAGAAAAAAAATTCAATCCAAACATAAACATTTAAAGTTCGATTTATAGTAAATATGGTTGTTGCCGTAAAAGGGGCCTTTTCGAATACACTGATCGCTGCTGCGAAGACCATAATATATTTTTTATATTCGAAGAAAAACTGTCCGAGCTCGGCCAATATATTGATAGAAAAATATTCAAAAGACTTATGGGACTACGGGGCTACGGAAAAAGCCAATAAAAACAGCTTAGTATTGTTTTCAGACGAAAGATTTGTTATCAATACAAACACACTTAATAATTTACGACATAATAATGATAACATAAAATCAATCACTAAAATTCACAGAACTAACCGGCTTACGTTTAGATAACGCAAATATCAAACGTCAAATCATAATTTTCCACACGCAACTATTTAAGATGCTTCAAAACATCACGAAAAAACATTAAACTTTTTTTTCAATTTCCAATATCCCGCATAAATCGAATATAAGTCAATCAGATGAAAAAATATTTGAATCTAGAATTCGAATTAACTATGACTTTAAAAAACAGGTAGATCAACTTCAAACAAAATTGGACTACTGAATGTCATTGCGTAGGTACGAGTAGGTACTTAAAAACACCGATTAATAACATGGGCAGGTACCTACCTAGACCAGACAGGCCGTATACAATATTATAGGCGACATAGAGTCACGTTCGAATTCCAAATATTTGAATATAGGACGCGACGTGCGATGTATTTTAAAATATTTGTTGTTGTTATTTGAAAATAAATAGAGTTTTTTGCACTTACGATTTTCACATGCGCCTCCGCCGAACGCCGTCGAGGAATAAGCGAAAATCTCACAGGCCCTTACCTTTTATATAAACAATACATTATGCATACTAAATAATATCGCTTTGTGTCGAACGAAATGTATTTAAAAAAAAACAAACGGCATTCGAACGCGTGAGAGAGAAGACGAACGCCGGTACAATAAGGAAAAAGGAAGACGCAGAATTTATCATAATTTCATGAGAAAAATTTCAAACCTGATTGATAAAAATGATTTTGCTCTATTCCTGAACCACTTATTTACAGAAGTGACAGCTTTTTCGACTGACGTTAATTTTGGACGAATGCATTTTATCGATAACAGATCAATGAAATAAAATATTCCGTCGTATGACATAAATAAGTCTGCATTCGGAGGGTCGCAAGTGTAGATTTTGTGAACACAAAACATGGATTTTAAAAATGTTTCGTTCGTGCGTTAGTTCCTATTTTGGACGCCTACAAAGTAAAGTGTGTCGAGACCTAGTTGTTTGAATCCCCGACACATTTCACATAATAATATACCCATGGCAGTTAAAAAAAAAATTATGACCTTTGTCATTTCATATAACGATCTTTTTAACTACCAGTTCTCGGCCCGTGTAAGCGTTTGTTCAAATTATGATTAATCCTTAAGCATACCTAACAGTGGTACAAAGTTAGAAGCCAAGCCAATGAGGTGGGGCACCCTTTACTACCATAAATAATTATAAGGTATCTACTTAGGAGTATAAGTTAAAATATGATTTATTATTAATTATCATTTGAGTTGACTGTACGATGTAAGTACCCCTTCATTAATATTCCCTTTCATGTCGAGCTGAAAACATAAATAAGATTAAAAAATATATCCGAAAATTCTAATAAAGATTTAATGACACTCTCTTCATTAAAACTTTTTGATATGAGTAGTATAATTAACAACGAGGAAATAGCAAAGCTGTGTTGGATTCATTAAAAAAAATGTTTTATAGTAATGGAAGATTCAAAAAAATCTTTGGTTACAATATATATTTTTACACAAATACCTACCCTTACTCTAAGTAAATACCGCACACGAGTCCCAATTGTAAGTATGTTATGTGGCTCGGAGTGGAGTTGGGAAGGAGATGGGGAGGAGGAAGGATTGGATGTACCTGACTCTTATAATCTGGCCACCAAACACATCTAAAGCTATTTCTAGCGACGGTTCTGAATGGTAGTTTTTCACCATGGTGATAGTACATACAACTCCGGACCGTGTCGCAAATTCACTAGACATATATTTTTTCACACGACGGTATTCGAGCCCGCGACCTCCAAATTCGTAGTCGAAAATGTTAGCCTCTCGACCAATGAGGCCATCAAGGTATGCCTCGATGGTTCCTGTCAATTATTTATTTATACTGGGTTCGTACAGATGTTATCGCTTACGTGAGAACAATCCATTTATAAAAACTCAGTTATTACACCAATAGGTAATTAAAATGATTAAAACTTACTCAGTCAAAAAATAATAAAATTGAATGCAATGTAATTCTTTATTTTTTTTTAAAAACCCTTCGCTCAGGATCCTCAAAAATAACTCGCTGAAAAAGCTCAAAATATGTACAAAATTAATAAAAAAACATCTGATGAATTAGATTAGAGCAACAAAGTTCATCAGTCTAATTGAAGAGGTCACGATTCTAAGGTAGAACTGATGATTTTTATGGTCTGAAACCACACTCGCATTCTTAGAATATAACTACAAAATTCTACAGACCACATTCTATGGCCATCTATAAGATAGAGCAAGGCATAGAAAACCGTCCATAAATAATAATATAAACAAGGAAGTTGGGTCATGAACCATTATTAGTATGAAACATTGCGTTCAAAGTGTCGCCAATATCATGTACCAAATGCAAATCGCATCTACGCCCAGCGGGGCCCCACCTCTTTTTCTATCTACACACCAAACGCATAACTTTCATTGGCTCAACCACTTTGACAGTCCGTGCAGTTTAGTCGCAGCTCGGCGACAGATGACACACTTCTATGACATACCTCCATATGAGACCAACTCAATATAAATACTACCTATAGATTATACATTTTCTTTATAACTGATTTTAAAGCCACGCTTTATTTTCTACTAGATACCAGTAGTAAACAGACGAACAGTGGTAAATCTCCTTATAAATCTTAACAACGATCAATATGCATATTATATTATTATGATGCGTGCTGACAATATTTATTTGTGTACAAAGGTAGATAATTACACACTTTGATGAATATGTATGTCGTATAGTACATGTACAGCAGTGTCCATCAAACTTTGTGTGATTCACTTCTAAAGTGAACCAACAAGGAATTTGATATTAAATATTTAAATTTATCCAAATAACCTTAAATTATATTCAAAGCATAAACAAGTGGTATGCGCCGCTAAAAAATCAGGCATGTTCAAACCATTTCAGTTTTTATTGTAGTTTTTCAAGTATTTTTTTTGAAAAATTGAACGTTTTTTGGACACGGGAACTAAATTCATTTTGTTAGCAAAATGTTAGTTTTTGACACGTGAAATTGTTTTCAGAATATTTAATGTTTTATGATCATCATCGGTGATGATTATTATTTCTGTTCAGCCATCCTGGTTTAGGTCTCTCCCAACATTACTTCGTTTAGTTTTTGGAGGTGGCCTACCTTCCATTCTTGCTACATGTCCGTCCCAGCGGACTTGTTCCAGATTTATGAATCTTAAATCAATGACGACTCTTCAAAGAAATACTCCTAGTAAGCCAAGCACAACTTTTTGCAAATCCAGACATTGCCGTGGCTAACACTGTTTAGAGGAGAAATATAGGTTTCATGTAAAGAAGTGTAGTCAACTCTCGCCATAGACTATGAATGACTCAATAAATCTCTAGCCTTGAACTAGAAAATAAATTACTGTTATTGTTGATACAATGTGAATGATGAATAATCTATACTTACCCTGTGCACTTGGGCGTGAGATATTTTTCTACGCAATGCAAAAGACAATGAAATTACTTTTAATAAAGTTAGGTTTGAAACCGTGCGAATAATGGCGAACAGAGGAGAGTAGAAAAAAGAGCAAATGGGTAAAAAAAATAACAACTCGAATAATAAATAAAAGACGAAGAAGATTAAAGTTTGTAAGAAATTACAAACTTTAATTAATTACCGGATATAATATTAATGTATTGGCTGAAGCAGTGTCATTTCCTCCATGAAAACTGAATTCATTTGAAGCAATTAGAAGGAAGACCTTTAAAAATTACTTTCCTAAAATATGGATTAATGGAATAATCTCCAACTCTCATGAAAGGGTTTTGTTTTGGAACCAAGGTTTGTGATGGAGCCATCAAAATTTGTGGTTGCTAAATTAAAAATGCAACCAATTACCCACCCTCCAGCCAATCTCCAATACAATAACCCCATGTTCAAAATAACACCAAAATTTAAGCAAGTCAAGAACCCAATTTTAAATAATAAAGGTATCCGTAGATTATATGAGTAACGCGCAGCAAAATATATTACGTCCAAATTAATAAATAATTTATTCAAAATTATTATCTGTACTCTTGATTTTCCTACTTACTCTAAAGCATCCTTTTCTTGCATTATGGCGAGTGAAAAACCGTTCTTCCACAATCAATACTCAACAATTGTGAAAACTAAGTATTCACCATCGTAAAAAAAGAGTAGACTGGTCAACTCAAGACAAAACCATGATTTTTTGGGATGAGTGAAAATAACTTTTTCTGTCACTGACCAAGTGAAGAAACGTTATAGTTGTCATTACTTCTAGGGAGGTCTTGACTTGTCCCTTCTATTTACTTTTACATTTTTTTCTGTCATTTGAGACGGATTGAGAGATAGCTTTAAAAGATTTTAAAACCATATTGCGCTGGACGACTAATCTTATCTCACGAATCAATGATTTCGTAATTTATTGCCAGCTTATCTTCTATGGTGAACTTTGGAGTTACTTTGAGAATTGCGCGGTGTTATATTACGTTCACCACAATTTTCAACAGAATGAAAGCATGAACCTAGACACGAGCAACTAAAAACAGTTGAATGCAATTGAAATGTAGAAATAAAGTAGAATGCTAAAAGTCCCAGCAATGAAATGAGTCACCAATTAAGAAATACTAATGCATGAAAGAATCAAACTTTCTACCAGATGCGTGGCGGACCTAGTTGAGGGAGACTCTTACACCTATCCAGCCGGACTCTCTCGACCCACCGCCTTGCACCGCTGTTGGTATTCATACGAAAATACGAATGTATGAAAATACCTTATTGTAACTAACTGTGCCGATAAAATACTTGCAGCAGCAGTTTCAAAAGCAAACAGATTCGTGGTGGCGTATTGTTTGGCAGGAGTCAAAAGAATACGATTACAAGTTTCAAATGCCCGATAACTAATAAATTATATTTCCCCAACTTTAACAAGATTGAAGACAATATCATGAAACTACCAAGTCGGAATACTGAGAAGATAAGAGACTAAATAGCGCCATATGTGTGAAGTGTTTAAAAAATACCGCTTCTATTCCAGTCAAATCTGCGGATATTCTTGAAATCTCGTTTCAGATTGACTTATTCCAAATTCGTAAGAACATCATAAACTGTTGCAGGTGACCAGAAGACTCGATAACAATAACATATAGGTAACTGTACCTTGATCCAAAAAGCACGTTTTAATCGTGCAGTTCTGCATTCTTCAAAGCAAAAAAGGAAAAAAAGATATAATTAACGATGTAATCCACTGCCATGCTGGAAACAGGTTAGTCAGGAACTCTGATAAAAGTACTGTAGAAGACGTTTTACTTTATGTTTATTTTCAAATTATCTGCTTCGGGATGACCGCAAAAGGGTGTTTATTGTTAAAACCTTGTATAACTATAAAGCAGAGTTCTGTTTGTTTATCTGAAGTAGCTATAACTTTCGAACGGTGAAATCTCGCGTTACGAAATTGTCACAGCTTTTTCAGCCATTTTGTGGTCATCAAAACAATTGTGAGTTAAACAAACTACTTCCACCGCAAGCAATGAGGCTTTTAAATTCATACCCATCTAATCTAATAAGACTGGCATACAATTAATTGCTTGCCATTTACTTCTAATATGTCAATGAGTGAAAACATTTTGGAGAAAATTAATTGTAGCTCGGATGAAGTTCGGTAGTTTTAAATGTAAGGTTATATCGTAAAAAAAAAACAGTTAAACTGGAGAAACAACGATCTGGGAGTACAAACTATTGATTGACCTAAAAATGCTGATACATGCACTGCTTGATATCCTTAAAAGCTTTAAAACTTCTTTAGTTTTGCTGTTCCCACAATGATTCTATGGAAACTCAATGTGGTAGTTTTTTGGACACATTATTAATTATTTTCGTCTTTTAGGTTTTCATTTTATCATTGAATTTAAAATTTTTATTTATCTATTTATTATTATTTATTTATTTTCAGCTCAGGTGTGTGTTGTGTGTGTGATCTAATACTATCAACTTTTTAGATTGCTTGAAAAACTAGAGAATTTTGCGTGCTTTTTTTTGTGGATATTCTGTTTGCAGCTCAGATTAGTCTCTAAAGTTTTAGTGCCTAACCACCTAGGCGAAACCACATATTTAGTAAACTCATTGAGCTTAGGATTCGAGCAAATAATTAGGATTTCAGAATATATAGCTACACATTTAGGGTTTTTTCATGGGTATTTTCCACACCATGGATACATTTAAAATGTGTGCAAGATTTGAAGTTTATTTTTCTGATTCTGATCATTGCATTAAAAATGTGTAGAAATGATTTTAGATTTTCGATATGTGTAGTTTTAATATTTAAACCAGCACATTACGAACCGGTTCCAACTGGCTACAACTTCATTATGATGCTATGCCGCCACTGGTTGGCAGTGGCGGCTCGTGACTTTTTGGTGTACTAGAGTTTTAATGAGTGTTAATGTTACAAAAAATGGCATTATTGATGTTGAAGCCCAAAATAGACAAACTTAAATTTCCGGAAAAACGAATTTTCGAAAAATAAGAATTCTTTTGGACTAAAAACCATCAATAATGTCGAATTTTTCATACTTAGCATTTTATCAAACTCAAAAGCCACGAGAAACCACTGCTGGATGGTAAGACAACTGTCATCAACGTTGCCCCGCGTGAACATGTCGTTTTCGCAGCAAATCGAAAATCCCACGTTTAAAAAAATTATTGTATGTATAATGAACCAATTTCCTATGAAATAACATATCGGTCGGTTCTTACGAGTGGAACGGAAAAGACAAATATATTTAGTTTTGTGTTAGTGTCATTTTTGCTACAGTGAAAATTCCCGGAAACTGTGTCTCATTTTTTTGTTTTTATTTCATAACATATACATAGGGAGATATGGTATGGAGGCGTATTGACTGTTACCGAGATATGAACTTGCATTATTAGTATGAAAACGAAAGCTCAAGATGTCACCACATCGTTCAACCTACCCCCCCGCGTGCCCCGCCTTTGTTTCTATATACACACGCGGAGAAAAATGAGTATGGCTGATAAATTGAAATCCTGTTAAGAACGTGATTGCGATCCATTTCCTAATAAAAAACAGTCTATATAGAATATATAGGAACACGTGTTCACGCAGGTGTCGCACGTTTTCTGATAAATATAATGATGAAATGTTACAATATGATAATATCTTAATAACTTATTCGTGTTTTGCCGACAGTTTGCTAGAAATCATGTCAATACATTCGTTGAAGGCCTGCAGTCCCGTTTTTAATACGAATAATAGTCAGTTTTCTCCGTGCACCAAACGCATTACTGTAATTGCCGCTTTGATGGTCGGTGCAGTTTGGTCTTAACTCGTCGACCATTGCCATATCTACTTTTCTTTCTCTTATCTATGGCTACGTTACATATTTTCATTATGCAGCATTGTTCGTACTTATATAACCTCAGTTCGTAAGGGATATCAGCTAAGTGAAATAAACGCGTTTATTGCCCTCATGCTTTCTGCGAAGCTTTCCTCCCGTTATAATGTTACTCGTAAATGCCGGATAAAAATAAAGCAATGAGATTTGGGCCTGGCTGTACCCGAAAGAGATTGCATTTTAAATTCAGACGACCAGTGCACCGTGCATCGAACCTTGCGTCCGACTGCCCGGTTCGATGTACGAAGGGCCAATAACTCTTGTCATGATAAATATTAAAATTAAAATTTTATGTTTTCTCTGGTCCGATGAATATATTTTACTAGCAGTAGGTGCGTAAGTGATTAAGACTATTCTAATACAAAATATAAAAGTTTTTTGTTTTTGTATTGTTTTCTTTATTTTGTATTGAGGGTTGGAAGTCAACCAAGAAATCTGCTGTGTTAAAAACATTTTGAAGAACGTTTCGGCAACACAATATCATATGTTTATTAGGTTATGGTTATTTAGAAAATTTATTATTATTTCAGAGTCAGAAAAATGATTATACTTTATATATTATACAATATTGTACAAACAAAAATGTGTTTTATTGAAATGGAATAGGTTATAACAAGTGAGATATAATTGTTGTTGCCCCAAATGTCGAGCAACTGAATAATAACCATGGAAACGGTCTGGTTGCCACCATCTTGGCAGCCATTTTGTTGTACCGTTTGGACAGAAATTTTTATTTGATTGCCAAGTCGATTTTATTTAGTCATTGGATATCATATATAGCACATCCCATTCAGAGATGTACTTTATTTCAAATAAATCCATTTCAAATGGAAATGCAAAATGCAAAATGGGTATTTTCCATTTTGCATTTTAAATGCTTTTCTAAAAACCATTTTGCATTTTAAATGCTTTTCTCAATACATTTCCATTTTAAATGCTTTTTTGCAACATTCTTCCTACTATCTCCACTCATCTTTTTTTCATAAGCCCCAAATATCAGTCGGTCCTCAACCTCGCTATGAGAGATAATTTACATTTATCACGTTGCTCCCTGCTAGGAGCCCTGGAAATTGAGTGATACCATTACAAAAAATACTGATTCAAATACTGAACATGGGGCCATGACGGTGTAATATTAAATGTTAGATAGCAGTTTCTATGTTTTTACGTTGGCAACATTTGTCCCGCGCAAATTTTTTGTGGTTCATAATCCGTAGTCGTGGCATTTTTTGATTTACCATCATGTAATATGTTTGTTCTACATTGATGTCCATTATTAAATGACAAAACTGTTTAAAAATTCTCTAATTATTTTGATTGTTTGACCTGAGAAACCATTTTGCATTTTCAATGCATTTTGAAAATAGGTATTTTGCATTTTGCATTTGAAATGCTTTTCTAAAAACCATTTTGCATTTTGCATTTTCAAATGGAAAAGTTTTGACCCATTTTCATTTTGCATTTCAAATGGTTTTGGGTACCCATTTTGCACATTTCTGATCCCATTACATGAAAAATTGTGATTCTTTTATGACAATTTCAGCATTTTTATTATAGAAATCAATGAATTCCCTGAAATAGTGAAAATTTGAAAATTGGGTCTGATGTTTGATCAGATTATAAAAAGAACGTTTTTTAAAATACATATAAACTTTTCCGGTTTAAGTTTGTTTGTTTGTTTGCATTATAAATGTTTGTTTTTTTTTGTCCCTTATAGGCTCACAAACTACTGGACCGATTTCAAAGTTTGTTCTTATTACCTATATGGAGTGTTTAGAAAGTAGTTTGAATGGTTGAAGAGGTCGGGGACGCCCGGGGAAGACATCGCATTACTTCTGCACTTGAATGAGATACGGAGTCCAATGAAAGTCGACATAATGAGGTTATTTTTGTAGTCCCTACGTGGCAAGCAGTAGTGAATGCTGGAACTCGGGAACACTTGAGAAAGACGTGACCCGATCAAGTGAAACAAAAACTTATATAAAGTAAACTTTTCAATACTTTAGAATAATATTATCTCCACTTTAAAAATGCAGCCAGTTGATAGGTACTAATTATTAAACCATTTATCATGTCCCGAGCAATGTGGGAAACATGTCAGCTAGTATTATTGGATTTATCAGACAATATTATTTATTTATTCTACACGGTTGTTTCCAATAAAGAATGTTGTCTTCAAAGACAGTCATCCAGAGGTAGACCAAAGAACTCCTGGATGACCCAATGCTCCAAAATCCTACAAAGAAACGGCCTAGATGAAAGCGACACTCAGAACCGAAGAAGCTATAACCTGAGAACGAGAAGAGCCGACCCCAACAGCCTACCTAGGCAATGAGTTGGGATAGTGCTAGGAAGAAGAAGAAGAAGACGGTTGTTTCCAATAAGAGGTGTTATTTTGAATAGCCCGCTATTTCGGTAGATGTTACTTTTGAAGCTGTCATTTTTTGACATTTGACTAGTAGAAAATCCATTAATAAAAATGGAACGATACACGCTTCAACAACGCATTGAAATGATTAAAATTCACTATTATTAATTATTAGAATTCCATCGAAAAATCATCTTGAGTGATGAGGCCCATTTCCACCTCGGTGGCTTCGTCAACAAGCAAAATTGTCGCATCTGGGGCTCGGAAAACCCAAGAATTATTGTTGAAAAGCCTCTCTATCCTCAACGTGTGACTGTTTGGTGCGGTTTATGGTCTGGTGGAGTCGAGGGGACCATACTTTTTCGAAAATGAGGCTGGAGCAACAGTTACGGTGAATGGATCGCTATCGATTTTTTATGGCCGAAATTTGATGGTATTGATTTGGACAACGTGTACTTTCAACAAGACGGCGCTACGTGCCACACAAGCAACGAAACCATTGATCTTTTACGATTGAATATCAAAATAACACCTCTTATTGGAAAACCCTGTATATACATTTACCATATTATTTAATTTATATCATTCTTCAAAATATTAACACATGAACACTGCTTACTGAGGTTTAAATCCAATGAATCCAACTAGATTTGCAAACTTGGCATAATTTATTATGAAAAATCGCTCCAGTGGATAAGACTGTAAAACCAACTGAAGATATAGGTTCTTATTTATTCTGTGGTATCGTTAGGTAATGCGTTTGCATCATGGAGAGTTCCCATAAATTTGAATAACAGTTTGGAGTTCAAATCTATTCGGACGGAAGTAAAATGTACGATGCCGGGGCTTTTTGGCAAGGGAGTTTGCACTTCACAATTCGCGAAGCTGTGTTAGCTTTTTTGCTACAGGCGATATATCAGTTGTCAGTTTAGCTTTTACACTTTGAGTACTCGTGCAACCAGAAGCCAAGAAGATAAATGTCTGTACTTAATTATTTGTTTCCTCTCAAATGCAATTTAAAAATAATTAAACTACAGTTGACATTTGAATCGTTGTTTCATAAATCAGTTTCATAATCAATTGATAATCAGGATGACAAGAACCTCATCGCGTTAAAAGAATGCTTAACAGAATGTGGCTTAGAATTTATATTTTTATCAATAATGCCCGAATCACAGATAATAGAAAGTTGCCAAGGTACGACCAAACTGCACGGACTATCAAAGCGGCTATGCCAATGACCGTTATGAGTTTCGTGTGTTGGTATAAACATACTGTGGGGAGCCGCTGTATGTAAATGCGATTTACATAAGTATGGATAAACGATGTTGGCTACACTTTCATACTGATAAATGATTCGTGGCCCATCTTCTTTACTTCTAATTTTTTGTCCGAATTCTAGTGACATACTCAGAAAAAGCATGGCGGCTGGCAGTTGTAGCGAGTAAATACGACTAGATTGAAAAAAACAGATTTTTTGTGTGATTTTTACTGAAAACGAAAGACGGTTCGAAGAATTATTTTAAGATCTTTTTCATGGATAAGTCAACACGTCCATTTCGTTTATCCTGTTATTATTTTTTCGAATAACATGGAAAGTTGGGTGGCATAGGCAGGACTTCCCAACCTTCCTCTATATCACTTCCTTCCCTTCTCCACTCCCTTAGTATCACAACTTACCCCAATTGGTGATGCCATAGTCCCACCGGCTCCCAACAGTAGGGAGGAGTTGGGACTCTTGTGCGGAATTTACATAAAATGCAACAAAAATTCAGAACTATTCGACGTTTTCTGTAGCCGGAAGATTTTTTAAACATCTCCCCTTGATTTAATAGAAACAATTCAAATTGATAGATCTCACATTTATGTGTAGTGCAATCAGATTATTAAAACTGAAAGGATGTCTGAGATGATTTCAATATTTAATATATATTACAAACTCTAACAGCTTTGAAGTTTACCTTGGTATTGAAACACGGAAAACAGCTGTGCATAATAAAGTTTAACTATCTCTGGCACGTTCTGTGTCCAAGTGTACAGTCATAACAGAAGAGGTGTCCCATAACAAAGGACATTGTGAATTCAAAGCATGTCCAAATGTGAGACATGAACCTCCCATTGATGTTGAACAGGCTAGATCAGAAACAAAAATCAAAGAGAATTAATGAAAAATCCTCTATTTACATACCGAATGCATAAGACGTACATACGATGAAAGGGATATTGGAGAGAAAATGGGAAAATTAAATACAAAACAATTTATGGGTCGAGAGAGGCCAAGAAATCTAAAAGAATTATAATATCGGGTATAATTCAAAGTTTTGCTTTCTTAGGCTAACTTATCTTAACCTTAAAAATAAAATAAAAAATCGACGCGTTCTATGTTTACAATCAACAAAATGACATATGCATCAATTGATACTGTATTCTGGTTATAACTAGAAAATCAAAATAGATTAATCGTCTAAATTTCATGTGTACTATACATTTCCGACTTACTATCATGAACTCTCGACCAAAGAAATCAAATAGATGTCACATAATCTGTCCTTAAAAAGCTCTCGACGAGGTTGATATCAATGTCTTACTGAGGAAACTAGCAACGTTTGGTTTGTCTTTTTAAGACTGTTATTTTGTTTTGCTTCGTACTTCACAATTCAAACGTGTATTTTACAAGGATTCTTCTCCTGAATTTTTTTTTCTGGAGTCCCGCAAGGATCTGTCCTAGGACCGCAGTTATTTTTGTTGTTAATTAATGGTATTGACTCAATTTATTCATTATTCTAATTTATTGTTTGCTGATGTTAATCTATTGTTTGATGTCTAATTTATTGTTTCTGTAAATTGATATAGACTCCATCGCAAACTGGGTAAAGACAAAATATCCAAGCTTCACTGTACCAAAGTACTTAAACAATAGCGAAACAGCCCACCACGTTTGAGTATTTAATCACCGGTTACGTTTTCCATTGTCTGACCCAGGTAAAAGATCTGGGAGTTATTTTCGACAGCAACATTTCACCAGCATGTAAATGACTTATTCATCTGAGTATACAAACTTCTGGGCTTTGCCAATCATAATTCTGGTTCATTTCAAAACCCACTAACAGTACGACTAATTTACAACTCACACGTCCTAATTGTGTTAATATTTATCACATTTTGAAGAAAGAATAAATATATATTTTTTGGTTTAATTTTTATTTTTGCTCCTCCATAGAAGGTATTATTATTTACATCCATTCATTCTAGGTATCACAACCGATAACTCACAAAAACTCGTAGATGATTTGCTTTATTAAAAAATATTTTTTCAAATAAATCAACGGCCACGTATCAAAAATTGAAATTCTGTCACAATTCCAAATATCTGCCAGAATCTCAGACTTATCATAGTACTGTCGAGCAAGTCGCAAAAATCTCTTCTAGAATTCGCCCGTGTGAAGGGCGATTCGTTGAACAACGGAAACGTGAAATTCGGTGTATTCTTCGAAACCTTCAGTGAGCTTGAAAGGTTTTAGCACTACGTACTAACTGTATCAACAGTACTACAATTTATTATATAAAATATCTGTAATGTTCTAATTATCATGTAGGTACGTAATAAAATAAATAAAAATCAACCCATGAAAAGTTTATTTTACAATAATACATCTATTTCAATGATAGACCTAGTTGCGCTATCTCTAGGGTCGGCTGGTAGCTAATTTCACAGCTTTTTTTTGGTTCGATTGAGAATTGAACCTTCCCTCACAGGGACTGGAGTTAACACCACTAAAACCTTAGCCAAATTCTAATTGCAGAGCACCGACATTTATTGCTGTAAATTTAAAAATATAATGTCATCCAATTTCAGAAAAATGAGTGCCAGCAAAGATATTGTATTAGGTATAATATCTTGTATTAGGTATAAGCAAAGATATTGTATTAGGTATAATATCTTTGAGTGCCACAAAAGTTAAAAAGATTGCATTGTCATCGACAACGAGTCTATCTGCCGAGTTTTAGTTCGATCTGATGTCGGGAAGTGGGTTAATTTCCACTTCCAAGATTCCGTTTCATTAATTTATTTATTAATTCATTCTAGAGAACAGAATCGAAATTCAAATACGTTCTACGTTGGAGGTAACGCTTAAAAAATCAGATTTCTAAATGTTTTGATTTTTGTAACTGTAATGTAGGTACTACAGTTTATTGTTTACCTAATAAAATGATAATAAATTAATAATAGTATCACCGAAAATCATAGAAAATAACAGTAATAAATTCAATACTATACAAATATTAAGTTAAATTCAACGGGCTCGAATTTTCGTTCTTTGTATCACGTGTCGTAAGTCGGATTCCATATCGCTCATCGAGAAACGTCACCTGGAAAGATCAATTATCTTTAAGCGCAGAGCTTGGATGTTAGCCACAGTATTGAAATATCTCCGAACCATGAACGGCGGTCACCAATGCCTTGGAACTTTTCGGCGATATGGTGCCACTTTAGTTCACACTTCGCATGCAGATAATTCCAGCAGGTCAGTATAAGCTTCAACATTGCAAGCATTCTTTACCTGAACAATGACCCTGTTAAAAAAATATTTGTCATTCAGAATATATCGAGAACACGTGTTCTTTTCCGAATAGATATCATGATGGCATACTACAATATAAGTATGTCAGTATCAATATCAGCATTTATATTAACCCACGTTCCACCATCCGCATTTGCTTTTTACTTTTGAATTTGTTACAAACTCTTTCAACTCATACGTTATAGGCCCGCGGTCCCATTTTTAATAGGAAAACGAATAATTTGACCAAATATTTAATAAGTTAACCTATTTTGTATCAGTAAGATTACTCAGTGCACTGGTTCAAGTCCAGGTTTTCATACCATATGAAACACCATAGGTAACTAACTCACAGTACACCTTATTAATAATAATCATTACTGACAAGATTCATCGACGTTGTCATTATTAATACATTAGTGTTCAATCTAGTCTATAATATATCAATGCCTGTACGACATATCTATCGAAATGCTAATAACTAAGCAAAGAGACTCGAAGGTGAAACGTAACATTAATGTGTACGAAGCGAGCCAATGAACTACTAAATGACAATATGTTTGATCAATGATGGACATAGGTTGATGTTTACCTTCCGTGATTTATTATCATTGATGACATTTATTTCCCTATAATTTGTCACTTAGTACTTCCCGTACTTCTAAGAATTGCGAATCAAATTCAATGGTTGTGTCAATGACAATTGTTTGAATTTGGTAATGGGTATTTCAAAGATGATTGTAGATTACTGAAAATTTTTCTATGACATGGATAATATTGAACGTTTGGCAATATTATTAGTAACTTTTTAGAGTTTTTCCAGGAATTTTAGGGCTGTTCTAATGGATTCAAATTTAAAAATATCTTCCACACTTGGTTTTGTGATCATATCAACATTTCGATTGACCCTTATTCCGAGATGTACCCATTTGTTAAGTTGTCCGAGAAGCCTACCTATTTCTTTCCAGGTTTTTACAGTTTTGCATTTATCCCATAAATTTGTTTATTGGAGCAAGTACACTTCAAGTATTAACCGGTTAAAGTCATCGTGATACTGAGGTTAGTTCGAAGAATTATTTATTATTTGTTGGTACACATAAAAGTGTTTACTTTCACAATAATAAAAGAAAATTTACGATGAAAATAACGAATGCCAAATTTTAACAGAATCGTGTAAATGAAATTTACTTTTCACACATTGGCTCATCTTACATGGATTGAAATACACATTTTAAGTGATAATTAGATTTGGACTAGCGGTGCTTTGTAAAAGTGTAATTGATATTATAGGAACGTTTAAAATACATAATTTAACACGTGGCACTAATAAAACTCATACACAATCTCGTTACATTACGCAAAACCAAATAATGAAATTAATGTTAAGAAGTATGTATGTTTTAAGACGTAAACTTTCTGATTTATTGCTTTTGCATAAAATTATATATATATATATATATATATCAGTTGATACACCAAACATTTTATCTCAAATTAACATAAACACACCATCAAGAAAATCAACAAGAAGCATGAAAGACATTTTAAATATTAAAGCCTACCACACAAATACAGGATATTTCTCCCCTGTACTGCGAACTTTAAGACATTATAACACTATACACTGCTTTAAAAATGAAATAGACATTTTTAATGACAAATTTAATCACTTAAAAAAAAAGATTTAACATTAATCATATCAAGTTGAAATTGTGATTGAGCCAAACAAATATTGTATCTACCAAATCAGTGTCTCATCAGTACAGGTGACAAATTTGACATATTTGTATTTTAACTTTAAAATTGTTTGTACATTTTTATTTATTTTTTATTTTTATTTATTTTTTTTATTAGTAAAAAAAAGATACATGATTTACATTACACAATATTGAATATAGTACAGTTATTAATTACATAATATATGTATTTGATGTACCTTCTAATTTTTTCTGGTAATGAGTTAAAAAATTTAACTCCGAGATATTCATGGTTGAACTGTCCTATTGTTTTTTTTACATTTAGGAGTAGGAAGTATGGACGTTTGTCTAAGATTTCTGTTATTTTTAAAGGGTGCAATTTTATTTTGAATATTGTTTTTATAAATTTGTAATGTTGCATGGTAGAAGTATAATGCACTTAATTTTCTGACCTTAAATTGTTTGAATAAAAGTTCGGACGAATATGAAGGGTTTTTTTAATATGGTTTTTATTATTAGTTTTTGTGATACGTAAATTGCTTGTGTTTGATTTTTATATGTACCGCCCCAGCCTATAATGCCGTATTGTATAATTGATTGACAGAAAGTGAAGTATGTGGTTCTAAGTAATTTTTCGTTTAAAATATCTCTTAAACATCTAAATATATATGATAGTTTCCTTATTCTGTTGTTCAGAATATTTATATGTGGGGACCATTTTAAACGCTGGTCTATTGTTATGCCTAGGTACTTAATATCGGTCTTGCTTTCTATGTTTGTACATAACATATTGCATTTGTGTTTTTCTGTATTTTTCACAGAGTGGATAATTATGTTTATTTCTTTAGGTGTTTCTTGTTTTTTAATGAAAAATGGTAAATAATAAGTTTTTTTAGAATTTAAAGTCAACAGGTTTCCATCAAACCATAATTTTAGTTCATTAATATCTGTATTTGCCATGTTATTTAATTCAGACCAGGTATTTGCTTTTAGTAGTAGGACTGTATCGTCAGCGTAAGAGACAATGTCTCCATATTTTGAAATATTGAATATATCATTGACATATTAATAAATAACAATGGTCCCAAAACCGTGCCTTGGGGTATTGAAAAGTCGCTATATTTTGAATCGCTGACTTGATTGAGTAATTTTACTTGTTGAGTTCTTTTATGTAAATAACTAGTTATCCATGTTAAGATTTTTCCACTAATCCCTACTGATTTTAATTTACGTATTAATTTTTTATGTGATATGCTGTCGAAAGCTTTTTTAAGGTCTATAAATATGCCAAGACATTTTTTATCAGAATCTAGGGCCGTATATAAATAGTTGGTTATTTTTGCTATCGCGTCGTGAGTACTTGTATTTTTTTTGAATCCGAATTGGTTATAATTAATTATTTTATTTTCTTCTAAGAATGTCCAAATTTGTTTTTTTAATACATATTTGTATTCTAACTTTAAAATTGTTTATTGTTTATTGTTGTTGTTATACGCCCATAGGGGCTTTTACATAGATTATAAATAAGTTTTACATAAGTTATCGAGTTAGAATTTATACTAAGAGTTATAAAAGTGAAGAATTTTAAAAAAAATATACAAGTAGTTTTTGAAGAATATGGCGTAAAGAAACATTTTAAACAACATAATATTTAACAATAACAAAGAACAAAATATAATATAAAACATTACAATAACATATCTAATCGTTAAATCTATTACAATAATTTGTATGATTCCACAAAGTGTTGGTTTAATTTGAATTTAAGATTATAAAGGGAATCATGGAATATATCTATAATACCACCAAACTTGTTGCCCAAATCATGCATCCTATTGGTAAGTGAGTTTGACTGATAGTTGGTTTTATATGTGTCGCAAAAGAATGTTGTATTTTGTCTAGTATTTCTTGTCGGTACATAGAGTTTAATAGCAGCAACGATGGCAGGGCTGTCAATAAGGTTGTTCATGACTCTGTATAATAAAATTAGGTCTGAAATGGTTCTTCTGTCAGACAGCGTAATTAAATTAAGTCCATTCATCAAATTTACATAATTAATGTTTTCTATTGGAATTTTAAGCTTGAAATTTAAGTACCTAAGAAATTTGTGTTGAACCCGTTCTAATTTGTTAGAGTGTACTTTATAGAAAGGAGACCAAATAGGTGAATTATATTCCACTTGGCTTCTAACTAGTGAAATGTAGAGTGTTTTCATGCAATCCAATGACTTAAAATCAGTTAGGGTTCTACAAAGGAAGCCAAGAATCTTTAAAGCCTTATTAGTTATATCATCTATATGCGCTGTGAATGTTAAGTTTGATTCGAATATAACTCCCAAGTCACGAATTTGTGATACTGGTGTTAATTTAACATTATTTAAATTATATTCATGTAAGATATGAGAATGAGTTCTGGAAAATCGTATTACTTGACATTTCTCAATGTTCAAAAATAACATATTTTGTTCGCACCATTTAAAAAATTTATCTAAATTAGCTTGTAAAATTAGGCAATCATATATATTTCGTATTCTTTTAAACAATTTTAGATCATCTGCAAAAAGTAGGACTTGTACATCTTTAAATATGTTTACAATGTCATTAATGAATATTAAGAATAATATTGGGCCAAGGTGGGACCCTTGCGGGACACCACTTGTGGCCTCGAATACATAGGATTCTATAAAATTAATCCTGACACAAAGAACTCTATTACTGAGGTAACTAATAATCCATGTCAATAAACTACCTTTGATGCCTAACAGTCGGAGTTTGGATATAAGAATATGATGTCGAACCTTATCAAATGCTTTACTGAAATCGGTGTATATAGAATCCACTTGTTGTTTCAGACTGAGCGATTCAGATATGTAATTATTGTAGATAGTTAAATTACTTAAGGTAGATCGACCTCTGATAAAGCCATGTTGGTTAGGAACAATAATATTGTTGATAGGTTTTACAATGGTATCTAATACTAATGACTCGAAAAGTTTGGGTAAAGCAGACATAATACAAATAGGTCTGTAGTTAGATATATCGCTTTTGTCGTGTCTTTATGGACGTATTTGTATTCTAACTTTAAAATTTTTCATGGACTTATATGTATTCCAACTTTAAAATGGTTTATGCGCATATTCGTATTCTAAAATTAACTAATTTTCGTTATCAATATAATTTTTGTTTCTACTTTGTATTACACATCCACGTATGTAATTTCTTGGGCATCATTCCCGATTTATGTACTGAAATAATAAAAATATGTATTTTTTTATATCTTGAGAACCGTAGAAACCGTAGAAAAAAAAATAAAGAAACCGTATTTAAATAATTTAAAGTTTGAAAATTACATGCTCCGTTTCAATACCATGCAAATTTTCAAGTATAACATAAAGAAGTTATTTTACATAAAACCTAATACAACTAATATCAGGCGTAAAGATTGCGATATTTATTACTTTAAAAAAATTTGGTCAACATAACTACAAATACCATGGAATTAAATTATTTGATATATTACCAGAAAATATAAAAGATAAGAATTCAAAATACAACAAAAATGTATAGTAAAAACTTTAACTAAAAAATAAAAAAAACAATTACAGTTTTTATTTTTATTTTATTTAATATAAATATAAAGTGGGTACAGGATATAATATGAGTACATAAAGAATATATTTACATTACAAAATATATTTATGTTCGCAATCTCACCAATGAAGAAACTGGTTCTTGTGCTTGGTGAGAGAGTTACACTAATTATAAGAAAAATAGAATCATTATGCTATAAGTAAGTATATATATATATATATGATAGGAACAATAAATAAAGAGACAAAATCTAAATACAGTGGAGGTTAAGAGGGTTTTAGTTAAATAACTAAAACCCTCTTAACACACACATGCATAGTTTTTTTTTTTATCATACATGTACATCTTTAAATAAAAATATAATTGTATATAAAAAAAAATACAAGTAATAAGAACGAAAAATGTTACAATATATACGCACGAATTATCAGACTGCATGAATTATGTTTATATTTTAAAAAATCAATAGTTAATGATAATCATACATATTCTAGTAGTGACACGGAGAGCACACTCAATTTTACGCTTAACACAATTTAATATTTAACAGTATTATTAAACAGTGAAACTAACAATTTAACGAATCATTGAGAGACTGCAAGTTTAAGGAAGTCGGAGAGCAATCCTGCTGGTTCCTAAATTCATAACTGAGTGAGCATTGTCAATATAATTAAAATTTAAAATTAAACAGTAACTTTGTAAACATCACTTATGGGTAAATACTTAATGCCGACCGGGTTTCGCTACAACCGTAGCCTCATCAGGGCAGTATAATACTAAAAATCTAAAAATTAAATTAACATGTGTAGATATCACGGTAGGTGGACAGTCTGAGCTACAGTGGAAGAGGTAGGGATAGTTGGGAGATTGGGAGGCGAGTGTTCTTTGTCAATAGGGAACAATCTGAGTATAGGGCTTTTATTTAGGTTTATTTGGTTGTTGATGACTTTGCTATTGACGTTTATGGCTTTCCTTAACTCTAACGCTTCTAAGTTATCCAACCTAAGACCTATTCCGTTTTTATGTAATAGGCTGACGCCAGTATTTTTGTCGAACGTATGGTTTGTTGCTATGAGGTGATTTGCAAATTCGGAGAATCCATTACTGTTTAAGCATCTTAGGTGTTCTTTGACTCGCGTTTTGATATTACGCGCTGTTTTGCCTATGTAAAACGCGGGACAGTCACTACATTGCACAACCAAATAAACCTAAATAAAAGCCCTATACTCAGATTGTTCCCTATTGACAAAGAACACTCGCCTCCCAATCTCCCAACTATCCCTACCTCTTCCACTGTAGCTCAGACTGTCCACCTACCGTGATATCTACACATGTTAATTTAATTTTTAGATTTTTAGTATTATACTGCCCTGATGAGGCTACGGTTGTAGCGAAACCCGGTCGGCATTAAGTATTTACCCATAAGTGATGTTTACAAAGTTACTGTTTAATTTTAAATTATAATGTCACATCACAAAGTAACCGCTTCATATGAAGAAATATAATTAAAAGTCAAAACATTAAGTATTATTGTCACCCAAACTACTACCGCGCGGCTGGGTCCCTAGTATCTACTTCAAATCACTCCACCTTAAATACAGGCTGACCCATCCTCAAATTTTTTTTTTTTAAGTTAATAAAATGGATTCCCAAGGATTCATCAATCTGGCGAGAAACGCGGTTGAGGCCCTCACTGAATTAATAATTGACCCAACAAGCAAATTAAACAAAGATCAAATCGCAAAAATGGTACCGAAAACAAATGCTATTCTCGGAACCATTGCTCAAATGGCTGCCAAAATGGCAGCACTCGAGGGTGAGCTGTCAGCTTTTAAAGCATTATCCAATAAACCTAATTCAGTAGTATCTACTTGTGAAGCAGCCGACGAACTCGAAGAAAGAAAAAAAAGAGCAAATAATCTAATAATCATAAATATTCCTGAAAGCTCTAAGCTCAACCAAATAGAAAAAATACAAATTACAAATATCTTGAATAAGATTGATAGTAACATTGAAATTAACTCTATCAACACTTTACGCCTTGGAGTAGTGAGGCCGGATAAACCAAGGCCCGTTAAGGTTATTCTAAAGAACTCCACTGAAGCAATAAATATTCTCAGGAGAAAGAACTTTTATCTGACGAACTCCACTGTTAAAATCTTTTCCGACCAAACACCGAACCAACGAAAATTCTTGTCGGACCTCCGCCAAGAATTGGAAACTCGGATAAAGGGAGGAGAAGCTGGGTTAACAATAAAATATATGAATAACAAGCTCACAATAATAAGGACAACTTCAAAAAACTCAAACATATCATCGGATACGGCCAAAATATCCGAGGCTGCCGAACCAAACTCATAGAGCTACAAACTACTCTTCCACTACTCCAACACATGGAAGTTTTTCTTCTTACCGAAACTTGGCTTTATCCTGATATTCACACCGAGGAACTTGGATTTTCATCTTACAACACCTACCGCCTTGACAGAAATCCAGCCACTAGTACTAAAACCAGAGGAGGAGGAGTTCTTATATCCGTTACAAAATTACTGCCATCCACTCGATTAATTTGTAAACATCTGGATGTGGAAGAGGTATTCGTTTTACTAAAAACTGAATCAGGCAAAATTCTACTGGGATGTGTCTACATTCCTCCTGGATCCAATATCACAGTCTACAGAAACCACATAGATGACCTCGAAACCTTTAAAAATAAATACCCTGATGCCAGAACAATTTTATTTGGTGACTATAATACCCCTTGCATTGATTGGATGAATAAGGACTCTTATAACAACTTAAGCCTACCAGAAAATGCCCGCGAAATAATAGATATGATGAACTTACTCTCTCTACATCAAGTCAATCAAGTCTACAATACCAATAATCGGCTGCTGGATTTAGTATTCTGCAGTGATACCTCAGTCCATATTGCTAAATCAGTTGACGAGCTTCTCCCCCTAGACTGCCACCACCCGTCCTAAGCATAACCATCACTTCTAATAACTCACCAGATGACACAACTGTTCTTCCTAACCTAACTTATAATTTCTCCAAAGCTGACTATTCTAACATGAATCAATATCTTGCAAATGAAGACTGGTCATTTCTTCACCAAAATAATACTATTAACTATAATCTTGAATTATTTTACAAAATTATTAATAAGGCCATTGAAAGCTTTGTACCACTTTCACACTTCAAGGAAGCGAAGTTCCCAAAATGGTTCAGTGGCGAGCTAATTAACCTAGTTATCTGTAAAAAAATTGCAAACAAAAACTTTAAAGAATCGAACTCTCTTAACGACTACAAGATATTTCACAACTATAGAACTCAATGTAAAAAACTATCAAGAAATTCATATTTCAATTATATAAATGGAATCAAAAACTCTATACCTTCTAATATGCAAAACTTTTTCACTCACGTTAACTCTCTTAGAAAAAACAAACAAGGTTTACCCCTTTCAATGCACTTCAAAGAAAAGAGTAGTACTGACATGAATGTAAAAGTTAACTATTTTGCTGATTATTTTAAAAGCGTCTATGACAAAGATATCCCAGACAATTATATAACACCTTCGTCGCTTAACGAGAGCATACATATTTACATATCCCTGCCATACACATCAATATAAACGACGTTATAAGTAAAATCAAATCCCTAGACAAAAACAAAAAGGCTGGACCTGATAATGTACATCCCAATATCCTGATAAATTGCATTACTTCACTGGCTGAGCCGATTTTTCTATTATTTAATCAATCCCTTGACACAGGGTGCTTCCTTGATATTTGGAAACGTTGTTATCTAACTCTTATATTTAAAAAGGGTAATAAAAGTGATGTTACTAACTATAGACCAATATGTAAGCTATCCGTAATTCCTAAGCTTTTTGAAAAACTATTACTTGGTAAAATTTCACCATGTATCAACTCTGACAAATCTCTCGTTATATGAAAACTATATATCAAACGCATTAGCTAACAGAACCCAAGTCGATTCCATATATACGGACTTTATCAAGGCCTTTGACAAAGTATGCCATAAAATTCTCCTGATCAAACTACGTAAGCTCGGTATTGACGGAAAACTATTAGAATGGTTTGCTAGCTATCTAACTGATAGAGTTTTACTTGTAAAAATCAATTTGTTCATTTCCAATCAATTTATAGCTACCAGTGGTGTACCACAGGGGTCTCATTTAGGCCCAATATTATTTTTACTGTTCATAAATGATATTGTAAATATTATATGATGAAGATATTAATGCGTTACTTTTCGCAGATGATTTAAAAATATTTAAAATAATCAAAAGCGCTGAAGATTGTTACTGTCCACAAAATAATTTGAACAGGTTAATTAATTGGTGTTCTCTTAACAAACTTCATCTGAACATAAATAAGTGTTATTCAATAATATTTTACAGAATAAATCAACCAATTATTCATTCATATAAACTCAATAACTCAATCCTTACCTCTGTTGAAGAAATTAATGACCTGGGGATAACTTTCGACACGAAAATATAAACTCTAATTACTTGATGAAAAATCTAAATTTATTAAAATCTCAGATCGAAGAATTATATCCGACTTAATATTTATGTTCAAAATTGTAAATAGTAGTATAGACAGTCCTGATTTAATTAACCTTATTGAATTTCATATACCCACGAGAGCTACTCGTCCTAAAATTTTGTTTAAATGCAACAATATCAGGACTGAGTATTCCAAACACTCGCTTGTTCCTAGGTTGCATGAAGTTAGTAATAGATACGCAGATGTGGCAGATCTATTTAACTGCACGCAAGGTAGGTACAAGAGGGCTATGCTATCAAATCTTTTCAATCAATATTAATTTAATCTAATTCTACCTTATTTGCACTATAGAAACTTATGTACTTGTATCTCTTGTTTACTTACTTACTCTCGAATGTCATTTCACAATCAAATGCCACATATATTTGTAATTCTTTTTTTAAAATATTTCTACGATTTTAACTGTGACATGTTATCATTGTTTATGGTATATTTATACCGTTGATACTAAATAAATAAATAAATAATAATAATGATTGGATTATTTGTATAGCGCCGTTTTCGTGGGAAAATCGCCTCAAGGCGCTTAATAATTTAATTAATTCTTATTACTTATAACTTATTACTTTTGGCTTATAACTAAGATTAATGTCGAGTGATTTACAATAACTAATAACTTATAACTATATGTTGTGTTCCCACAAACAGTTTTCCAACTCGTCGTGGATGAAGATTTTAAAGAATAGTCGACCGGTCGGTGGCCGAGTTGACATCGCGCTTGGGTCCCACCCAGGCGTAGTGTATTCCATTCCTCGGCTGGCTAAGTCCTCCATCACAACACAAGCAACATTTTCAGCTTACTGTGGTAGTAGTAGGACATTTTCAAATATCGTCAGGTTATTCGTACTCCGGGAATGTTTGTATTTCTTTTTAAAAAATAAAAATAATTATATTAAATCAGGGATTTATTCAATACTTCGCGAATTACAATAGTGACTTCGATAGTCGACCTAACTAGGAGCTGGCTAAATGAGATCTGCAAACACTATGTTTGTCTAGAAGCAGCCTAACTGGCCCTAGCGACTACTAACTACTAGCTGCCATCTTGCGGACTTCTAAGCAAGCTCTTTGTACTGTTTTTGTATCTTAGATAACTCACTTCCCAACCCTATACATATTTTTATGACCGAGTGGGTATTTACACAAAACCTCAATAATATGACTTACAACTCGCCTGACCGGTCGGTGGCCGAGTTGACATCGCGCTTGGGTCCCACTCAGGCGTAGTGTGTTCAATTCCTCGGCCGGCTAAGTCCTCCATCACAACACAAGCAACATTTTCAGCTTTCTGTGGTGGTAGTAGGAGATTTTCAAATATTGTCAGGTTATTCGTAACCCGGGAATGTTTGTCTTTCTTAAAAAAAAAAAAAAACTACGGCTTAAACTAGAGATTTACGACTAACATACATACTCTATGTATGCGTGGTGTCAGTGGTTAGGTATAAAATATTACAAAAAGAGTTGACGCTTAATAAAATGGTTACTGCACTAAAGTAGGTAGTCAAGGAGAAAAATCCACTGGACTGAGCTATGCAATACTACTGAAAAAAAAAAACAAAAAAATCTGATCATTATTCTGGATACGACAAGTTGAAAAGGTGAGTCTTTAGCTTTGCTCTGAACTGTCGATTTTTCGCAAATGTGAAGGGAGTTTGTTCCCAGCTGTTGGGCCTGCTACTGAAAAAGCCCAGTCTCCAAAATTGGTATTAGTAGTTATGTACATTCTTACCTATTTAAAATCGGTGAAATATGTTTCATACTGCGCATAGGCAAAATCAGTAGCAAAAATTGCCAAAAATCTTTTTAAATTTTTTAATATTTATTTAAAAAAATTAATTTTTTTTAAAAATAAATACACTTTTTTTACATGCTTTACAGAATTATAATTTAAAATAAAAATAGCCTTTTCTCACAATTAAGAGACGAGGCTCTTTTGTTTGGTGAGATTTTTTATCTTTCTCATCAGATTTTGTTTGAGTTGTTTGAGTGTGTTCTATTTTCAATGTCTATTTAAAAAAAACAGCAAAGTTGCTTTGGGTGGTAGTGCAGTTAAAGCGGGAAAACGTGTACCTGAACCATAACACGGTATGAAAACCACTTTTTTTTGAAAATATTTGTTGTATTAGACCTGGAAAATTGTACTAGAAAGTTCTGTTTAGATTCGAGTTTTCCGTTTACATTATGGCGGACAAATGGTGTTGAAATAAATGACTAAAAGTACATAATATGTTTCAATTTAATCGATAGAGTTTACCCAGAATTATCCCTAATTCTAGATGTAACAGTTACAGGAGGCAGACAACAAAAAAGCTGACAGAAATCTAATTGAGTTATAAAAACCACCCTGGTTCTCGTGTGGTAAAAACGTAATTGCAAAACCATCACCTGTTTTGTGGCTCCCATGTCTAACAGGATGGCTTTATTTTGAAATAATTTTTAAATATGGTAATATGAATGTTAGAAGATGGGGTTACGTATGTTGGTTTGGGCCTTATTGTTGACTTAAAATGAGATGGGTCACAGAGCAATATTGGAAAAATTACCATTTTTAACTGTCTTGAAAAGCAATAAGTCATCTCAAGGCGGTTTATCCCTTATTCGGTCGGAGGCCACCCTAATCTCCACCCATTCTATTACATCCCCAACCACTGAACAGCTGATCTCTAGAAGTGTGATGAAAACCGACTTGAAGGAAATCTATATCTAAGTCTTTTGACTCTAGATCCCTAGATACGAATCATTTGTAATGTTTGTTTTAAGACCCCGTGCTCCGAATTTCTACAGAAACATGAACATTTTTGGACTTAAAATAATTTTTTTGGAGATGATCTCCACACCAGCTACAATAGTAATTACATTAAATTCCACCAATAGAAAAAAATCGTTTATATGCTCCGATAATTATAAAAAACACGTCTGGGGCTGTTATTTTAAGATGTTAAAAGTATGAAAAAAATTACAACTTTTTAGCATATATATTATGGTGACATTTAATTTTTTAATTTTTACATAAATAATAATAGGGTAGGGTAGGTTCTATTATAAACGTTGTCTCTCACATAGAATATTGAATTGGCGTTATATTGTTTTTATATTAGTATATCTGCTACAGCACAATGTAAATCTCATGCCGCTGTTCTGAATTATTTCTATAATTTTTTTGAAAATGATTCACAATTTGTTTATGCAAGGTGACATTGAAATAGGTCTTTATGCCTAGTGTGTCGAATTCGTACTCTTATGTTGTCTAGACTCATGAGTCGATTCAATTTTAAGAAGAAAAAATTGGTCGCTTCTCATTCTTCAATCTTCAAGTCTACCCACGTATTTGTAAAAATACATAGGTAATTCTAGGTATAAATGCTATAAAAACTAGGAAAATTGAGCTTATTCTATGTATGAATGCGACAAAAAGTGAAAAAAAATGATCTAGTTCTATGTATAAATGCGATAAAAAGTGAAAAAATTGAACTTATTCTAATTATAAATGCGATAAAAGTGGAGAAATTGAGCTAATCGTATAAATGCTATAAAAAGTGAAAAAATGAGCTAATTCTATGTATAAATGCGATAAAAGTGGAAAAAATGAGCTTATTCTAGGCTAAGCTTATTAGTATAAATGCGAAAAAAAGTGGGAAAATTGAACCAATTGTATAAATGCGATAAAAAGTGAAAAAAATGATCTAGTCCTATGTATAAATGCGATAAAAAATGAAAAAATTGAGCTAATTCTAGGTGTAAATGCGAAAAAAGTGGGAAAATAGAACTAATTGTATAAATACGATAAAAAGCGGAAAAATTGAGATAATTCTTGGTGTAAATGCGAAAAAAGTGGGAAAATAGAACTAATTGTATAAATACGATAAAAAGCGGAAAAATTGAGATAATTCTAGGTGTAAATGCGATAAAAAGTGGGAAAGTTGAGCTAATCGTATAAATGCGATAAAAAGTGGAAAAATTGAGCTTACTTCGGGCACACGGACACGCTCATAACACGCTTCTGCCTGTAAAACTCTTCGGTGTTCCCAACCGAAAATCATTTATATACTAATCTTATTATGTGGCTCTCGGAATCGGGCGAGACGCGCCGGGAAGAAAATTCGATTATTATGGTGATTCCGCCATTGTTTTATTTTTTTATTTTATTGTTTGACTAGTGAACATTCCGCGGCGCGCTGAGAGATGGCGCCCCGGTCTGCCGGGAAATCTAGGAAACGGAATATATTGGAATAGAAAATAATAGACTCCGTCAAAACAAAAACAGGAGAACACGAGTTTTAATTTTTTTAATATTCCACACACAGCAAAATTATTATTGCTTTTTATGGAGTATTAAAATGCGGACAAGGCTGTTATGAGAAGGATGTCTATACAATTATTGTTTAACCTAACCTAACATAATCAACCCAACCTAACCTAATCTAACAGGACACTTTTTTTAGAAGAAAATTGTACACTTATTTGAATATTTTAGTAAAATTAATATTTTTAATAAGTTATTTAAAATTACCTAATTACATAAAGATAAATTTTGTAAGCTCACTGCAGGTGAATAATACTTACAATTTGTTTTCAAGCGAATTGAATAGTGAATTAATATGATAAAGATTAGAACGACTCGCTCAACAATACAACAAGTTGTGGTGATGTTCCTCGACGTCCCTCGACCGATGACGAGACTCCGGAAAAAATAGATTAATCTGTGCCAAGATCTGTTAGATACGTGGCCATTGATAAAATTTAAACAAATTTATTAAAAAAGTAAAACATTCACACTTTACGGCGAAACACCACGAAGTAATGAAAAATCATGTGTTTTTGGTTTGAAATTTTCATTATGTCGGAATCATATTCTGACCGTGCTCGCAAATATCGCTATCTGACCATAGAAACACCACGAAGTAATGAAAAACCATATGGTTTTGGTTAGAATGAAGTCTTCTTATAAGCCTAGAATAAATAAAGTATCAGGACTATAAAAATTTGTTTAGTGTTCAAAATCTCCTACTTAGGAACCCCTTTTCGGCTCTCGTTTTATTGTATAATATAGATAATTAAGTTTTTTATAAAATTATCGTAAAACATTTTAATATTTCTGGCGAAATTAAATTAAACACATTTTATGGCGATGTTTTTTTCTAACAAAATCAAAACATTTAATCAAAGAATTTAAATTTTATCGCCATCTACATAAGGAGGGTTATTGCTAGCCCCCCTATTATTAATATTATTATGTTACACGACGTGGTTTATCCATTTAACTGCTCGAAAAAATAAAAGGAGTGTGTTTTGATACCTTTATATATAGGAAACCTGTTAGCAAAAACGGCAATTTAAAAAAATATACGAAACCGGGTAGCAAAAAGAGTAATTCATTAAAATAATAATCTTCAGTAAGCACCACAGTAAAAAGCTCTTTCTATGATAAATATACTAAATACAGTAATTTATACAATGCCATCTGCTGGAGTTATCTCAAACTACGTAATTCAAATTTAAAATGGAATCAATATAGTGTCGGTATAAAATGAATTGTGTAGTTTCTATTCCACACCGCCAGAGTTTAGCTCTGAAAGTTTCCAGTAAAATTGTCTTGTTAATTAGTGGAAATGATGCGATTGTCTTCGAAAATAAGCTTTTTGTTTCGAATCAGAAGTTCTAGCTTCGAAATTTACATCTGTTTGTTTGTAAATTCGTTTAAAATTGTGGCAAAATATGGTTTCTATTGTTTGTTTTTAGAGATTGTTTGGACTAATTTAATTTATTCGTTGACGCGAATATATTATAAGAGGACTTTGATGTCAACATTTTGTCTTTATTATTAGAAATATTGCTTATAATGTAGAATTGTGAATAATATATAGCGTCTCTCGCACTTTCATAAATTATCTCTTCTACATTTTTGTATTATACGAATAAATGTATTATGTGAATACCGCAAAAGAGTGGCACTCTGAAAATGCTCACAATCGTATGCAGCAAGTGTGACTATGTATAAAAATAAATGCTTTTTTTTTGACAAACAGCTTATACATAAAGTATTAATAAAAATATATACATGTTAAATACAGTCAAGCCAAAAAAGTCTCCTATATTAAAATTGATTGGAGATGGAGTTTTATTAAAAAGTTATACATGTTGACGGCTTGTCCGACACCTTGGGGGCCGTGCTATGAATAGCGACTTTTGTCTATCGACTGTCGGATTCATATTCTGACCGTGCTCGCAAATATCGTTATCTGACCATAGATGACGGAGTTCTTCAATATCGTATTGACATAGGGCTTTATCGATTGTCCGTTCTAGACTTCCATAGCCCCTAGCACAAGCAAGGTTTTAACAATAATGCAGGTTATTTTACAATGTTCCCGAGCACGAATGTATATCCCCAATGAACAAACAATGTAATGTTGGGATCAATTTTTTTGAAGTGAAACTTCTTTAGGCGCGTAATGGATTTTCGGGGACGGAGTAAAACCGAGTCAGAATCGACACGAAAATGCGGGTACCCCCACCACCGCTCACCGTTCACTGTCCCTCTCTCACCATATGCGCTTGTTGAGGTGGGGGAGCCGCTCACGAACGTTCTCTCTCTTCTCTTCTTTCCTCTCTCTCAGACACCAGCGAACTGCGCCACGCCAAGCATCAGCTGCTTGGTTAGTATACTGCGTCGTGAGTGTAATACGAGTGAAATACGTAATTGATTGTGGTTCATACGGTTAATTTGAAAATAGAGAGAGAGGAATAAATTAAATTTGAAAATAGAGAGAGAGGAATACTAGAAGTTTCACTTCTGTCTTGCGTAGGCTTGACACACCCACTTTTTTCCTTGATATTTACAGCAGAATACATTACAGGATCGAACTGCGTAAGTAGGTAATTTAGTTTGACATATAAATGCAATATAATAAAATCACAGAGCTATTCCGTTTCTATAAGAAAAAAGAAGAAATTTTTCGAAAACTACATTCTGTAGATCCCATTAATTTTATTTTTATTGCGTAGGTACCAACCAATCATTGTCGAATGTGTGCGTCCGTCAACTGCACCTAGTCTTTAATCTTGCCATCCGAATTGATTTAACGTTATTTTAGCGCTTATAAAATGATGGTCAAAGAGTTGACTTCGAATTTAACACTTTTGTCACTAGGTGGCATTAGCATCGCCACGATCATCAAAAATAATAAGATTTCAAAGTTTGCGATAATTAACAAATAAAAATAAAAATGTTTACTAAAATCACTATCACGCCATTTGTGTATTTATATTATGTGAAATTTAATACATTTGTATTTTGAATTTTCAGTTCCTTTACGACTCAAAATTTAGCATGAGTAGGCATATTTCAGGATAAACAACCCGTCTTGTTAGATTACACCCCCTCTCTGAAAAATCTCATGAATAAATTAAGCGTCTGAACTAAAAGTGAAACATTTGACGCGATTTTTGATTAATTATCTCAAAGGCCGACTTGCGAACAAACAATTTACGGACCGTGTTATATAGGAATATACCTAATATTTTATATAACATAATAAAAAAGTTCAAACGCGAGTGACAGTGCTCGTTTTATTTGGATTTATGACAGAATAGTTGTGACTAATTTAATTTAACTTCAATCTTGTAGCAAAGTTAGATTTTTATTAGAAGTAGACATTTAGGTCCAGTTGTTAAGCACAAATTCAAATGTAACAATGTCACCAAATAGCCATTCAGCGGCATTTAAAATTTTTGATAGTTGAATGGTCTTCTTCTGAGCTCGCTTTTGAACATATTGTGATCAGCTGAAGAGAACAATATCTATCATGTTAAGCTTATCAGCTTGAGGCGATGCACTATGTCGTGTAAATTGAGCCGCTATCAATAACAACTCTTACGTAGATGGCGATAAGGTTTAAATTCCCGCTTAACACCATCCGCCTGTTTTGATTTATGCAAGAAAAAAACATTGTGGATGTTCAGGCATAAATATTTAATTTTTTTTCGATCATTTTATAAATAACTTAATTTGCCACACTATATAATAAAATTATAACCGAAAATGGGTTCGTAGGTAGGAGATTTTGAACTTTAAAGCAGTTTTCATAGGCCTTATACATTATTTTTTTCTGGGCTTATGAAAAGACTTATCTAAAAAATACTTGATTATTTAAAAGGTCAAGATGTATTCTACTCGCAGTATTTAATTAAAGCATCTGAAACATTTCTAGGCGACCAAATTTTCAAACCAAAAACACATGATTTTGCATTACTACGTATGGCATCGCCTTAATAAAAGTAAAATACTAGATTTAATAGGACTAAATTCTATAACTAAATAAAATACATCCTTCTGATCCGGACGTCCTTCCTGCATCACGCTCTTCAGCTGCAGCGTCCTTCATTAAATCTCCCTCGTGCGTATAGTTAGATTAACACACATTTACAAGTAAAATTGCTAGAAAGTGCAAAGACCCTAAGCGCGCACCGCGCTCCTAGTGTCTAAAAAATAACTAATCGAATTACTTCTCTTAGCATATTTTACAAAATATGTAATGTCTAAATAGTAATATACATATATCATTTGAAATATTTTTATATACATATCTTTTACAAATATTTGATTGTTGTATGTACATTGTGGTAAGTGCGAGTACATAAAATTAGATAAGGGTGATTTTCAAAAAACGGCGCTATAAAAATTATCCAATTATTATTATTATTAAATTAATGTGGTTGTTTAAACAGTTGTTGTTAAAATAAAATTAAAATGGAAAATTAAATAAAATAATAATTATTAAATAATTTACGATTTCTTCGAATTTGACCACTGTGCGTCGAATTTGTAGTTAGAAAGCGCGCGATATTTAAAATTCAGTTGAGGCTCGAGTTATCGCTAGCCTAACGGTAGTTTTTTATTCGACAAAGATATTTTTCACAAAAAAACTTATTTAAAACCAACAAACTTTTAGAAATACTTAAAACAAATATAAAATTTTTGTCAGAAATTTTAAGCACATTTCGACTGAAATATAAAATGATCTACTTGACAATACAAGACAATTAAAAAATCTAAACAATTTTAAAATCTTGGCTTAGCATTGAATCATCAGAAAAGGTTGTGCGATAGTTAAAAACTCACTCAAATTTCAATTATAAGTTCTCTAATAATTATTGTTACCAAATACCAATACCAACCTAAATTAAATAATTCTGTCAAATCTCTTTTCTTCTATGTAATCTAAAAAATGTTCCCGTCGAAATGAACCTTAAATATAGTTACATATGTATTGTTGAAATAACATATTTGTAAACTAGCCTAACACAGAATTATCCCTAGTAAGACAGGCGCAGTAAAAATATGTATTAACCCTATTTATACAGTATGTTCAGGGACTTACTTGACTTACTTTAAGCAGTGATTCCTGATATGATTTGGAGTAAAAAATTAAAAGGAAAAACGGAAATTTTGGTCCCCAGTAATTTTTTTATATGTTTTTTTCGTGTAAATCAAACAAAAAATTGCCATATGCTATTACTAGTCACTCAGCCAAGTAAACGCCCAACCCCTGAGTCCACCCCTAACTGTCGAATGTCTTCTGATTTTTTCAAATGTTTTAGATTAAAAGAAAAAACGTAAAAAAGTCATCAGAGACCAAAATTTCATTGACATTTTTTACTCCAAATAATGACAGGAAATTACCGGTTAAATTAAGTCACGTACTTCCCTCAACACGCTGTATAAATGTGCCCAATAAAATGAAATTGGAATTGAAAATTGAAATCATGCTTGCCCGCATGCACCAACATCCAAAATTAGTATGTGAATTGGTCATTATCAAATATTTGATGTATAATAAACCGTGCTTATTTGAAAAATCACACACAGCTACCCAATAGAGCAATTATATACGCCACTACCAACCAACTTTTCGACGTCACTCTAGTGAAATAATATATAAAAAATCTTCGTTTTTCCTTTATCCTTCAAAAATCTTTTAGCATCACATTTAACATTCAGCATCTCAATACCCAGATTTTATCATCTGAAACTGTTTACTTCATTGTTCAAACCAAGATTTTTTAAAGTTTTTATAATATTTAATTCCACAAATCTGAATCTTTACACAGCTCGAATTGAAGTATGGTAAACTGAGATAACTTGGTGATACTAATGTTTTTTGAAAAATATTCAAAGAATTTTCTTTCTGTAACATGTAAGTGAAAGCGGGATGAATTTCAATCACAGATGTATGAAAATAAACCAAAAACGTTGTATTAGGATACAGGCAGACTTTGCAGATTAAAATTCAAGTTAAAACTGATGTAACCTGTTGATCAGACAAGTAGTTTACTAAGCTGTAACTTGATTAATGATTTTTTATTTATTTCAGGAAAGAATTAGAAAAATCGGTATTCATTTATTCATTAACTCTTTTATACGCCCATGGAGCTTTTACATTGGCTACATGAAATGGTTACTTTTTTTACACAAAGCATAAGTAATAATCAATGATTGCAAATGGTTTATGTAAAATTGGAAAATTCAAAAAAAAAAGTAATACAAGTTATTACAAATAATATTTTGAAATGAAAAACTACATAATTTGCAAGTTCGCTCGGCGAGGAATAGGCGAGATTGATATAAAATTTATTTTTAGAACGGCGACAGTGAAATAGGTTCTTATGCCTTGTGTGTCGATTAGATACTCTTATATTAACTAGATTCAGGAGTTCGCAACAGTCGAGTTCCTAATTTACAATTTTAAAAAATAAGTTTAAGACTTTCGTCATTCGTTAAGTATATGTATATTGAAGAGTTGCATAAGTTTTATTTTTTTTAATATTTTTTATGTGAAAAGTTGCCATCGACAAACTACTGAAAAGTAGTTTATTGGAGATTTTCTGTTTTTTTCTTTCTTCTGTATTTTGTTTTATTATTGACTGTAAAATATATTTTTCTCTAGCTTTCTTTAAATAAAAAAAAATAAAAAGTGTTATTTTTTTTTTCAACTGGATTTAAGTCATGAAATGGACTTAATGAGTCCTATGATCTATTGAACTAAAAAAATAACAGGAATCATAACCATATAACTTTGGTGATACACTTATTTCACACTTACGTCAATTATATTAAGGAGATGAGCCAGTTTATAAGCTTTCACGTGTCATTGTTAACATAAAAATATAAATAATAAACAACAACAAAAATATAACAATAAACAACAACAATCATCACAAGTCTGACGTTTGTCATTTCGCTCCCTATTAATCTTATATTTTCTTCTAAAAACATCGACCCTTATCCTAAAATTTTAATACCAGCTGATAATATTCATAGAAGTGCATTAAAATACGAAAGTGAGTGTTTGTCTGGAGTGTAAAAAGTGCTAAATCTAGAGTTTTAGTTATTCTTCAAAAATCTTCAAGCTACCCACAGTATTGTAATCTATTGCAGCCGCAAGCCAAACATAAGATGGATACAACATGCAAATATTGCGTAAAGCTGGGTCCAGACATGTTCTTTTCTCCGTACCGTACCTCCGTTTCGTACCAGCGTCGCGATCCAAAAACTCTGGACGCATCATCTTTTGTCCGTACCGTACCTCCGTTTCGTATCCGCGTCGCCATCAAGAGCCCGTATCTCCGTAACGTCGCTGCGATCATCGCGTGTTCATTTCCTCCCAATATTTTTATTGTAATAATTCCTGTTTCCGGGATCCCACAGAACTTCCCTGGCCCTATATCCATCTATAAGCTTCACAATATTATAGTTATCCCACTGCATGCTGATTCGGGTAGTGACAGAGAACACGACCAATGCACGCCGCGAACACGTCCAGACTGGCGCAGACCCGTACCGTATCGCCTTTGAACGGGCCGAAAAACCGACTCGCGATGGATCGGAGCGTACCTCTATCCGTATCGAGACGCCGTACCACCGTACCGTACCGAACGGGCGTCCAAACTAGCGTTCTTGATCGCGACGCTGATACGAAACGGAGGTACGGTACGGACAAAAGAACATGTCTGGACCCAGCTTTAAGCAGCTGAAACTGGCTGAGTGTATAAAGTGTTCAACCTGCAAATGCACCATCCATTTCGAATGCGCTGATATTTCGGCAAGTGTTTTTAAACGCATGTCGCAAGGTAAAAAGGATGCGTGGAAGTGCAATAATTGTATCCAAACCCTGGACAATTTAGATACCCAATCCTGCTCCTCAGATCAAAGCAACGTACTCCTAACTGTTGAGATCAGAAAAATGGCACTACAAATAGAAAAAATGAGCAGTAAAATGGCGGAATTCGAAAAAGTCATCATTTATAATAATAATGTAATGGAAGATTTTTCAAGTAATATGAAATCTATAAACGAAAAATTAGCTAAAATTGATAAGCTAGAAATGGAGGTCTCAGAATTAAAACAAACAGTTTACATGTTAGAGAGGGGAAACGACGAAAGGGACCAGGAACTTCTATCCAACAATATAGAAATACATGGAATGCCTGAGACCACCAATGAGAATCTACCTACCATGATGTCGAATATCGCGACAGTCATTGGATGCCCTCTCCATCAAAGCGACATTGAATACGTTAGCAGAATCAGTAAGCGCCATCGTAC
Organism: Hesperophylax consimilis; assembly: GCF_061612785.1. Classification (NCBI taxonomy): domain Eukaryota; kingdom Metazoa; phylum Arthropoda; class Insecta; order Trichoptera; family Limnephilidae; genus Hesperophylax; species Hesperophylax consimilis. The sequence continues at coordinate 21,700,609 of NC_142850.1, forward strand.
ACAAGCCACGACAGATGGACGTCCGGGTAACATAATCGCCAAATTCACCTCCCGCAAGAAGAAGGACGAATTTGTCGCAGCCATCAAGAAAAGAAAAGGAATCACTACCAAGGCCATCGGGATGGTTGGAGCTGACCAGAGGATCTTCGTCAACGACCATCTCACGCGGAAGAATAAATCTACATTGAGGTGCGCTAAAGCCTTTAAAAACGAAAACAACTATCAGTTTTTATGGATAAGAAGTGCAAAAATCTACCTACGGAAAAACGAAACATCACCACCCATACACGTCTCATGCGAATTACAGCTAAAAAACCTTATCTAACTACCATTGCAATGTTAAACAAACTATCCTCTCATAACTACTATTTTTTTCGTATTTTTTTTCATAATTTTTTCAACATCACCCTTTTTACATTAACCCCACATGCTAATAATTACACTAACTGCTCACTACTACATTCTATAATATACTCACTCACTTTAATTGATAATAATAGTATGTTGTGCTTTGCTAAGCCCAGTGGACTCATGACTAATAACATAACTCTAGAATATAATATTCTTAAAATATATTCTACAGAAACCGAACATAATAATGTAATTACCGAAAATTCTCAATGCATGATTCATTAATAATTTTTTATCAAAATTCAAGAGGTTTGCGCTCGAAAACACTGGAATTTCATCAAAATATACTGCTCAATAATTATGACTTGATCTTCATTACCGAAAGTTGGTTGGTTGATAGTATCCGAGATGAGGAATTATTCGATAATCGCTATTCTGTTTACAGAAATGATAGGGACATACACCGCACTAGCAAATCAACTGGCGGAGGCGTACTCATAGCAATTAAAAAAGAATTTTTTGTTACCCCTCGCTCTTGGAAATCAGACGCTGAGGATATCTGGATAACTGTCAATACATCAAAATCGAATCGTCATTGTTATAATATTCATATGTGCTGCGTATATTTACCTAGCGTCGGTCCAAAATTAACATCATCAGAAAGATTAGCATTATTTACTAGTCATACCAATACTATTTCTGACTTAACAATCCGTTTTCCCAATGACAAGTTTTTAATCATTGGCGACTATAACATGCCCAATATCGAATGGAATAATCAACAAATGCCAAGTAATAGAGATCAATGCGCACTCGCGTTACTTAACTGCTTATCTTTTGCAAATTTAACCCAATTTAACCATTTACCTAACAAATACGGTCGAATTTTGGACCTCGTCTTTTGTAACACTTCAGTTAATGTGTCGCTTGCCGACCACCCATTAGTTAAAGAAGATGCTCATCATAAATCATTGATTGTAGAACTAGAATTTCCATCCACTACTGCAACCCTCTCAACTCCTCGAACAATAAAATTATTCCATAAAGCAGATTATGCAGAGATCAATGAGAGACTGAAAGAAACCGACTGGTCAACCGTTATAAATGCACCAGATGTAAATACAGCGTTAAATTCGTTTTATGTTATAATTGAACAGATTATCGAAGCGTTTATTCCTAAGAAAGTTGTGAAATCTGGAAAATACCCACTATGGTACACGGCAGCCTTAATAAAAATAACAAACGAAAAATTAAAATTCTTTAGAAAATGGAAGCGCCATCGGAACCCCCTTGATTATCTCTCATTTTCATTGCTTCGCAAAAGGCAAAAAACAGTCGCTTCAGCAGCTTACAAAACCTACATTTCTACAATAGAATCCGGTATACAGCACAATGTTAAAAAAATTTGGTCCTACGTCAATTCTCAAAGAAAATCTCCTGCCATCCCTGATCATATGATTTACGGTGAAAAAACTGCTAATGACAGTAGAGGAGTAGCCAACTTATTTTCTGAGTATTTTGGATCTGTATTTTCGAATGCTCAACCTGCGCATACAAGCAATGCCAGTCTTTGCTCTAATTCAAATAGCATAATCAACTCAATCGAGATCAATGAAGACATCACATTCAAATACCTTAAGTCCATTGATATCAAAAAGGGACCAGGGGATGATCAACTTCCAGGGATCTTCATAAATTATTGTAGTAAACAATTGACACCCCCCATTTTTGTTATTTTCAAACTATCGCTATCCGAAGGAACATTTCCCGACAAATGGAAAACAGCCCTGATTACCCCAATATATAAAAATGGCAGTAAAAATGATGTCTCGAACTATCGACCTATATCCAAATTACCGATACTAAGTAAAGTATTGGAAAAAATTGTTTACGATCAATTATATTCTATTATCTCACCCTCACTCTTAAATAATCAACACGGCTTCATGAAAAATCGCTCAACAACTTCAAATCTTGCATTTTTTACAAATTTTCTTCATGCTCAAATGGATATGCGATGCCAGGTAGATGCCATTTATACGGATTATTCTAAAGCATTTGACCGTGTTAATCATTATATTCTTTTACAAAAGTTATTAGGTCTAGGAATTCACGGTGACCTCTATAGATGGATCGCATCATACGTCAATAATCGGCACCAAATCACGGTTGTCAATGGTATTGCATCTTGCTTAACGGAAATCATCTCAGGTGTGCCCCAGGGATCGCATCTTGGACCACTCTTATTTAATATTTATATAAATGACATTTCCGTATGCTTTAAAAATAGTTACTTTGTTTTATACGCGGATGACATGAAAATTTATAAAGCTATACAGTGTTTATCCGATTGTATGGAATTGCAAAGCGATCTTGATAATTTGTGCGTATATTGTGAATCAAATTTATTGTCCTTAAACATATCTAAGTGTCACTCGATTACATTTACTAGAAATAAAAACAAAATCATCTATCCATACAACTTGAATAACAAACCTTTACAACCTATGTCTACGTGTAAAGATCTAGGTGTTTACTTAGATAGCAAATTAATTTTTGACAAGCACATTGAACACATTATTTCTAAATCCTACAGAATGCTAGGTTTCTTATTAAGAATATGCAAAGTTTTCAAAAGTGCTAAGACTCTGAAAATTTTGTTTTGTTCATTGGTCAGAAGTCCACTGGAGTATGCTTCCACAATATGGAATCCTCAATATAAGGTATACATAGATTTAGTAGAAAGTATACAGAATAAATTTTCGAAACATTTACTCAAGAAATACAACAATACTACAAATAATATGTTAACTTTACAAAAAAGACGCACATTGTCAGACCTGTTGTTTCTACATAATCTGCTAAATAATAAAATAGATAGTCCCGAATTATTATCCGTCATTGGTTTAAATGTTCCAACGAGGCGTACCAGGCACACTACACTATTTCACATTGAAGCCAACAATACCAATGCAGCAAACAACTCAGTAATTACTCGCGCAATCACAACATACACCCATTACGAAAAATTACTACATTTAGACATCTTTCATGATTCCTTTCTAACATACAAAACTAACTTATTAAATTTCTTAGCATGACAAATTTCAAAAATATTTTCACATCATTTTTCAAAACTCCTATGTATTAACAGTCAATTACAATTCGTGAGCTTATTATAATTCTTATTTTCAATTAATTTATTATTATCTATCCACACACTTCCTTCCTTTTATAACAATCTCAGGCGAAATTACGTAATGACATTTTATGGACATACGTAATAGGTACTACAACTATGTAATAACTAAAAAATTTCTAACTGTATCTTATTGTACTGTGTATGTCTTAACAAATAAATAAATAAATAAATAAATAAATAAATAAATAAATTTTATGATAATTTGTCAATTAAATAATAAACGCTTACTAAATAATAATGTTGACTACTGTAAACTACTGAGAGAAGTAGCGTTAAATCGGTTCATGTCGGTAGAGTAGCGAAGGTCGTTAGTTTTAGAACAGTGATGAGCAAGCCGTGGCCTGCGAGCCCTTTCCTTGCGGCCCACTTGGCTAAAGAAAATATTTTCTACCATGTCTGTTTTGCGGAAAACTTCAAATAAGCTGCTCAAAATAATTACCTTTTTTGTATATGCACGGATTCTTTAATTTAATTAAAGACATGTGGTTCGACCTTAGTTGGCAAAAAAGTTTTCACCTTCGAAGCGCGTCGGTTTTTTGAAATTTGATGTATTTTAAAATTTTAAAGTTTTAAATAAAAAAATATGAAAGCTTACAACAACATTTTGTTTGACTTTCTGAACGATAAAAATCAACATAATTTTTTAAAATTATTTATAAAAAAGTAAAAAAGGCAAAGTATTTTTTTTATAATATCTTTAATATTAACGTATGATAAAAATCGAAAGCATTTTTATTGGTTTGGGCTTGGAGATATAACATTTCGCTTGTGGTGTTTAGCTTCTAGATTTTTAAATAAAAAAAAACAACATTTTAAAAATACAAATGGGTTCGAGACTCCACCGACTGAAAATTGTGAATATTGAAAAATAATAAATAGGTCCTCCGGTAAAAAAGGTTATTCATCACTGTTTTGGAGAAATCCAGTAACGCTGGGGTATTATATATACCAATCGAGAAAGAATTATTACCCCTCAATAATATATGGCGTTGAAAGCAAAATGGAATATAGGTAGCATGGTTTTAGACAATAAATTATCACTATTGCCAAGTAAGGTACTACAGCCAAGTTATCACAGTTTACTCTAAGTATATTACTGTTTTTGTTTATTTTATAAGACCTTGTTTCTCGATATAAGTAAGTAATAAGTATTTTCAAGGAATTTTAATTGTAGCATTAAACTTTTTCTAGCTCTTCTAGACGCCCTTCAGGTAATGTATAGTTTTAACAATTTTTAAATGTCATTGGAGGTTAATCTTATTTTTATTTATAAATAATACATTTTTAGCACCACTTTTATTTCTTACTTTTTATACCTAATGCCAACCTGGAGGTCTAGAACAGATGATCGATAAAGCACTGTATCAATACGATATAGACTGCTCAAAAATCTACATATCCCTAGTAATCCAAAATTGATCTCATTCGATATCGTTAACCTTTTTTCTAATATTCCCTTAGTTGAAAGTAAAAATAAGTTGTCTAAATTGTAACAATTATTTTATAGGCAATAATAATTAGCCTGAAACACATGATACATGACGCCAACGGGCGTCTCGTTGGCGTCATGGCTAATAATTATTGCTTATAAAATAATTGTTACCCTTTGTGCTATGCATAAAAAATCTTGTCTTAAACATTAGTTTACCAAAAAAATAAAAATTAATATTTGACAAATTCTAGTTTCTTCACCAAAAAATGTAGACAATTTGTCTCGACGCCATCTAGTGAGAGAGTTAGCACTTACAATGCCTTTCTCATATAAAATAAAGTTGGTTGTTTTGAGGTGAAAAAAATGTCACAAGCTGTAATTGTTGAATGAAACACTAGTATATATTGAATTATTTCGCGGATAAGAGATAAGCCGCCATAGCTCAGTGGTCAGAGCTGTCGACCGGAAATCGAAAGGACACGGGTTCATGTCCCGTTGGCTTCATCTTTTATCGGGAGATTTTTCAATGTGGTTGAGTGTTTCAGGCTAATAATTATTGCTTATAAAATAATTGTTACCCTTTGTGCTATGCATAAAAAATCTTGTCTTAAACATTAGTTTATCAAAAAAATAATAATGTCTAAATTGTTACAAAATTTAAAATTAGCAAAGAATTCCTCAGATAACTACCACAACACGGGCATTAGCCTAGTATGGTAGTTAAAAAAATGTCTAAACATGTAACTTGTAAACATTTATTAAATAATAAAAAAAAAAAAAAAAAAAAAAAAAAAAATTTATTCAACCTATTTAATATTTATCTAAACTCTAAACCATAACTAATTCCAACACAATAATATTTTTTATCAACAAAAAGGAGCCCCTACATCTCCCCTTATCGCAGACATATTCACAGACAACTTAAAAAAATAATATTTTAAACTGTAAATCATCTTTATTAAAAATTGTGAAATTATGGAAAAGATATTTAATTTTAACTCATGATGGTTTGTTTCGCAGAATTTGAACACTTCAGTAAATTTCAACATTCATTCATGGGTTCTGTGAAAGTCTCATTCAAATTCTGTTTTTATATAATTATAGGCTAGTTGTTTGACAGAACTGAAATAATAACATAAATTGAAAAAATCTTTCACAGAACTTGAAAATTAACTTTGAAGTTTGAAGAATTGTTAAAATCAACAACAACCCATCCTAAGTTCCTACATGCTACTAATAAACTCGTTCAATAAACATATAAAATTCACCATAGAAATAGGAATAAATTCAACCACAATCTTTTTAGATCTTACATTATTAATGAAAAACATAGTAAAATAAAATTTAAAATCTACAGTAAACTTTCTTACTCTGATAAAACCTTTAATAAATCCTTTAACAACTCCATCTACCACAAACACTCCGCTTATGTAACGGGAAAGATAAATAAGACAGATTAGTCCACTCAGATATTTACTCATACAGTGATTTTCTCGTGTTTTACATCTGCAAAACATCGGATAATGTTAATACCCGTGTCGAATAACACGTAAGATATTTGAATAATAACTCTCGGAATTAGCCAACCACCTCATACAGTCAGACCACACATTTAATAAAAAATATAGCTTACTGCATAAAAACGGAAAAGAAATCAGACTGGATTACTTAAAAGCTATGGAGGTATGGAAAGTCAGAACAAAACTAACAAAGTCATTAACAACCTAATAAACCAAAGTAAAAGTTCAATATTTCGATTGTTCCCCATTGACAAAGAGTACTCTTTTCTCAACCAACCACCTACCCCTACCTCCTCCACTGGAGCTCAGCCTATTTTTAATAAGCCACTGTAACAGCTGATGCTCGTGTATTTATAACACGTGTTACTTGTAGATTTTAGTTTAGTACTGTATTATACTGCCCTGACAACAATCCTGGTCGGTATTTGCTATAAAAAATAAAAGTGGTGTTTATAAAGTTATTGTTTTATTTTAAATAATAATGTCACGTCACAAAGTATGTGTTTCATCCGAAAAAAACTTATTTTTATGATCGGGATAAAGCTGGAGGAGATGTTCAAATTTTCAGTATCTGGGCTGAAGGCTTGGATAAACTCACTCCAAAACTAACAAGTCCAACAGAACCCAGATCGAAACTAAAAACTTACCTTTTTAAGCTGTCATACTATTAGATTAAATGTACCATTCCTGAGAGTAGCATTCTTGTATCGCCTAAAATACATCCTATTCACACTTTTCTTATTGAATTTACATTATTCGAAATCCGACTTATATCTAGGGATGAATAACATTTAGGAAGATGAATTCTGATCCAAATCTTGTACTGTAGTACCGCCCAGCTCATTAAAACATAAATACATATAATTAAAATAAATATCGGTAAGTCCAATTATGTCCTGTACGTGCGAACCGTACCTAAATATATCTAATAAACAATTAACAGTGTACATCTCAAGTGACCTACCGGGTAAGTATGGTACTGTATAACTGTACATTATCTGCCTGTACAAAATATAAATAAAGAATAATAAAAACATATGTATATTCTAGCATCACGTTCATCAATCAAATGCATTGTACATTTAGCTTTGTATTAAAATATCTTTGTGATAATAGTTTGACTAGTTTACAGTTAGTAATAAGATAGATAATTGTTGAAACGTATTATATATTTGTACAGCGTCTTTGAGGTGATTTTGCACAAAAACGGCGCTATAAAAATGATCTAAATATTATTATTATTTCGGGAACGTAAGTCTTTCTTAAAATATAATAAAATTGCAGCTTACCGTTTGTCATTATATTTGTTTTAAGTCCATAGAAACCAACAATAAATAAAACCTGGTTCTTTCCGGTGAGTCAATAAGAACTGGTAAGATCAAACATATTATAGTATTATCTTTGGGTAAGATGTTAATAAAATACTGAACATCGTTTCCTTTGGTTTGGGAATACGACCTTAATGGCGTAGTATAATAATATATTTCAAGCTAAATCCATTTTCGATAACAGACTGTTAAATCGTCGAATTCCAAAATTTCATGTCTTTAAATAAAACGCCAGTTTATTCTGTAAGACTTACGAGCAAAAAAAAACGAAAAATGAAGATTTTATTCGAAAATTATTATCATCAGGTACGGTTTATTTTTACATCGTGAAAGTTACGTACAATGTCGGGACGCCCATGCTTCTTTAATACGCTGTAAAATATATATTTTCTTTTTATTCGGAGTTTTACTAAATCACTTGACAAATGAGGAGAACGTTTTACTTTTAGGATAGGTAATTCATCTATTTCCTACAAAGGGAGACCATTATTTAAAAGATGGAAGCACTTTTATTTAATGGGTAAAAAAAACTATTGATATGTCATCTGATTCCGTCTTTTTGTTATCCACTACAAGATTTATCTCAGTCATAGTCAAGGTGGCTGGTTTTTATGGTACAAGGCCAAGGAGACGGTCTTCATTTTTTCTAAAAGGGAAAGAAAATACCAACAACAAATTAAACCCTTATTTTTGTTTGTTTATTTATTTTTCTAATGTCAATAAGTTCTAGTTTTTTTAGTAGTTGTTATATTGCCTTGAAAAAGTAGGTCGTGTACAGAAATGAATTGGTTTTAATCTCAAGTTAAGTGGAGTTAAATGTGAACATTTTGTTTTTAAAATCATATTTTTGAATTTGAATTTTGTTTTCTTGACTAAGCCTCAAGTACCATTAAAAAACATACATGTACATGTAGATATACCGAGCGTCAACTGCTTCTCCCTGTCCGCCTGTCCGGAGTTGGTGGCATCTTTGTTTGGTTATGTTGAGACGCTGAAGAGAGCGGAGAAGAGATGTGTATCGAAAAGAGGAAGGTTGGGAAGTAGAAAATCTGACACGGTTGAAGCTATTTCATTCAACATTTCGATTATGATTGCTGGTCTTTCACCAGGTCTAGTGTCGAGTTTTGTGGTGTTTATTTGTTCACATTTGCTTATACTTTTTGTCTTATGAACAAATTATGTATATCAGGATATCATGGGGTTTTTGTAATAAGCATCTATTCACCTTAATAATCAACATGGATTTTATTACTGAAAGACGCAGTTGCGTTATTTCAGCCGTCCACAACTTTGTAAATTGTGAATTAGGGAGAAGACTCGTTCTACTGGTGCATTGTTGCCAGGCACAAGCCCAACGCAATTGGAGCAGCCCAAGGACTTTACAAGGCGCCAGGCGCTTCTAATACTTAACACCTAACACATTGCCCTTGAGATTTTTACTAGTACCAGGCGCCGTTTAGCTCAAGGCTGGCCCTGACCAAGCATATATTCAATAATTATACGAAAATTTGCATTATCGAGATTGTTGTTTCTAAAGAATGTAGGCATAATTCCACCCACCGATTTCCCGTGGAAACTTTCGAAGAATTCCACTGTCACTTTTACGAAATGAAAACGTTTGAAAAAAGGAATTGAATACTTCTGTATTTTTATTAGAACCAATAAATCAATTTAAATGAGTAAATTCATTGCGATTAAGCGCCCCCGAGGTGATATCTCACAAAAACGGCGCTATACAAATTGTCAAATAAATAATCAAATAACTAATAAAGCTTTAAAGATGCTTGGCTTCCTTCGCACAACTTTAATTGATTTTAAGTCCTTAGCTTGTACAAGGTTTCCAATAAGAGGTGTTATTTTGAATAGCCCGCTATTTCGATAGATGTTACTTTTGAAGCTGCCATTTTGTGACATTTGACAAGTAAAAACTACGCCATTAATAAAAACAATACACGTTTCAACAACGCATTGAAATTATTCAAATTTACTTGAGTGAATCCAATGCAAATCATCTTGAGTGATGAGACCCATTTCCACGTCGGTGGCTTCGACAACAAGTAAAATTGTCGCATCTGAGGCTCGGAAAACCCAAGAGTTATTATTGAAAAGCCTCTCTATCGTCAACGTGTGACTGTTTGGTGCGGTTTATGGTCCGGCGGAGTCATTGGACCTTACTTTTTCGAAAATGAGGCTGGAGCAACAGTTACGGTGAATGGATTGCGCTATCGAGAGATGATTAATAATTTTTTATGGCCGGAATTGGATTGTATTGATCTGGAAAACGTTTGCTTTCAACAAGATGGCGCTAAGTGCCACACAAGCAACGACACCATTAATCTTTTACGATTGAATATCAAAATAACACCTCTTATTGGAAAACCCTATATAAGAACGCTTTGAATTTCATTAGTTAGAAATCAAGTGGAATATAATTCACCTATTTGGTCCTCTTTGTATGAAGTTTACTCTAACAGTATAGAACGAGTTCATACATCATCAAATCTAACAACGTACCCCAATCGGGGAAGCCATAGTTTCACTTGGTTGGGAGCAGTTGGGACTCTCGTTTCACATAAAAAGGATTTTTGTCCAGTAAAGAAGTGATTTAAAAATGAGTTTTAATTAAACGTGTAATAATATAATTTAAAAATTGAAAATTGCTTTGGATTTTATTTCAGTTTTATCCTAGATGACTTTATTTAGTGAAATTTAACCTAATATTATTAACTTTTACACGTTTTATTGAAAGATTTTCTAAGGTGCATAAATTGCTAAGTACGCTAAAATAAAAATGTATTTTAATTTGTCTTGTTTATAGCCGAGTGGTCCGAAGAGCTGGGTTTGCAATCAGGCGTCGCGGGTTCAATCTTCTAAAAGTTAAATAACCATCATTGGACAAGCAACACTTTGTGTTTTTATTGTGTATTCGCTGTTCACCTTATCGTCAGTAACAATATCAATAGCAAATTTAATTATGAGTGCTAAACTAAGTGCAAATAAACTTATAAGTAACTTTATAAGCGTTCTTATTTGATTTAGTTGCAACATTGACACCCATGTAAGAATAATTTTACCACAAATCTATCAAATGAAAATGTTAGAATAAACTTAACACAAATCAATAAAATGAAAACATGTTGCATTATCTTTCCATAACCTCACGAAAATGTGGGTTATGTTGTATTATCTTACAATAACCTCACGAAAATGTGGGTTATGTTGTATTATCTTACAATAACCTCACAAAACATCTTTACAGCTTTCTTAATGTATGTTAATGAATAAACTAATATTAACAAATCCTTTGAAATTTTCTTTTCGTAAGTGTTTTGTCTCATTAACTAAAACATATTTTTATGTTGTTAATTACTTTTTAAAGAGCTCATTCAAATAAATTTTTGACTAAAATTATGCCTAGAATTCATAGGACAATAAATTCATATGAATCACCAAGATTTATGCAGACTTGCCTACTTCCTTACATATTATATGGAGAGTACATTCGAAGAAGAAGAGAACGACGTTATTCCATGTTAGGGTTAGTTATGACGCCATAAAGGCGTTATGACAGTCGTAAAGGTATGCCATTTTGATGCGGCTGTGAAAGCGGTCTTATCTTTGAGTGGGATAAATTATTAACCAAAGGAGAAAAATGGATTTATAACCGGCGTGGTATACCTGTATTATGCCGCCTTTACATGTATTATATGAGGTAATTAATCAGGAGAATACTTGTTAGATTTATTACTCATTCAAATGAGGCATTTAAAAGTAATATTCTAACCGTCTTACTAATTATTAGATTCTTAGACGCCTTTTCAACTTTGATGTGGTAAAGCCGGCCTTAAGCCTGGCTTAAGACCGTTTTAATCAAAGAAATTCCATGGTAATATGACAAGTTTTTCACTGTTTTGAAATTTTTAGTAAGCAACACCACGTTTTTAGTAAGGCTGTTACTAATTAAATTCTTACACGTCCGTTCAACGTTTTTTGTGGTAATGCCGGCCTTGCCTGGTTTAAGGCCGTTTTAATGAAACAAACACCATTGTAGTATGTCAATTTTTTTTATTGTTCAACCTTATGGGCCGGCTAATATTTAAAACAAAATACACGATAAACTAAAATTTTACACTATGACAACACTGGTGGGAATTGTCTACGGTTCAACATTCTTAAACGTAGAATTTCAAACGACTACGTAGAAATGCGATTAAATTGACAATGTAAAATTGATGTACAAACTTTAATATTGTAACGTTAAAGAATTGTGCAAGTTTGGATTGCCAGGGTAGTGCCCGATTAATGTTTTGTTGAGAGTTTTTTCGGGTGGCTGCCCTGCGATCGGTTGGACGAGCGGGCAAAATAACGCGGGTAGGAAGATCGGGGAATAATACGGGAGAGGACGATTCCGCGTTGGGCTTGCGTTTTGCGAGACAAAATTAATATTGAAAATAATGGAAAAGAGTACGCGGATACCATGAACCGATCCTTCGGAGACTTTCCGTGTAAATCAACCAAACATAAACGTTGACTCCTGTGCGAGATCAGCCGGTTCTTAGTTCGAGTGTGGTTGTTCGGTGAGATTGAAATGTTGAAGGATACAGACTTTCCGTGTAGACTAACCAAACATAAAACAAACGTTTTGACTCCTGCGTGAGATCGGCCTGTTCTTTGTTCGAGTGTTGTTGTTTGGTGAGATTAAATATACAGTAAAAAATGGTTTTATTTGTGAGTGTTTTTGAAGTGTAATCCCTTGGAGACTACACTGGATTACCAAGCATGCTGTCGGGGTGACACAAAGATGAATCATCATTGTCCCGTTAAACGTTCAATGGATGCTGATTAATTGAGGATGGCCTCGCGCACTCCTTCCCACAAATCTCTACCCGGAGCTAACTCATACGGATTTCGCGGGGACCTGTCGTCCCACTCACCGCTGGCGGACTCTCCAAACACCTTCAGACATGACAACATGATCAAGGTTCTTCAATGCTTTCACACATTCTGCCTCCTTGCCTTAGCCCCATCATAGCCCTGGTGATTGACAAGGGTCCATGCTCATCAGACGTGACAATATGCTGTGGCAGTTTTACATTATATTTGAACGACTTTCTTATCTCCAAGTCCGAACGGATTCAATTGATCGCGTATACCACTTATTTCAATTCTAAGATCTTCTTCAATTCACCTCCGTTGCTCCATTCACTAATAAGGCAGTGATTTTGCACAACAAATGACATCATTTAAAGAAAGTGTGTTTATTGACAGTTAACTGAAGCTCATCTGACACTTTGGAGGCCACGCTAAAATTTGTCAATCGGCCATCGGAACATTTCTAACCAATTGTTGACCGTGCTAACTAACCACATATGACGGATTTAGTCAACAAATATAGAGGGTTTTATCGACCTTTCGTGCTAGATCCCCTGGAAAGTAGAGTAGTAAGACGAGTAAACATAATAGTCATAGAATTTCATATATACAGGGTGTCCGGAAACTCGTAGTACAAGCGGGAAACTGGTGAATCTACATCACATTTGGAGTCGATTTTGTAGTATATATTTTTTTATTTGAGCTTTCGTTATCGAGTAAATCGAGTTTGAAGTTGATTTTTTTTTTTTTTTTTTTTTAAATCAAATTCTTATAAATTATTACTGAAGATCAAAGTACCCAACTAATTAAAACTATTTGAAAGTAAAACAAATGAAGAAACTCGGATTTGAAGCATTATTTTGAAATCACCCTTCATTTAACCCGGTGTAATCAAAAAAATATTTCTGCTCTGCAGGGTTAAAACATCTGTTATTCAACCCTAAACACCAGAAAAAACTTTAACCTTAAAATAGCCGAAAAATATTTTTTTTTGGTTTTTTTTTTTTTTTTTTTGAAAATGCTCAAATCAAAAAACTTTATGTTTTTTTGGGTTCCCCATGTGGTGTAGATTCTCCAGTTTCCCGCTTGTACTACGAGTTTCCGGACACCGTGTATATCCCCAATGATATGACAAGACTATCGTAATACCACCCTGAAGTGTTAAAAGTTAGATGAATCATCATAACAACATGATTTTTTTGCTTGATAGCTGATCACAATTTGATAAAAAGCTCAAAAGGGCCGAGAATCACGACGGAACCGTTCAGAATTCTAGCATCAAAAATGGTCTGATCTTCAATTTGATTTTTATCAAAAAATGTTATGGAGTTCGAAACACCCCAAACTTAGGATACGGACTGCATCTTGCGAGGTTAAATGTTATGGAGTTCGAAACACCCCAAACTTAGGATACGGACTGCATCTTGCGAGGTTAAATGTTATGGAGTTCAAAACACCCCAAACTTAGGATACGGACTGCATCTTGCGAGGTTAAATGTTATGGAGTTCGAAACACCCCAAACTTAAGATACGGACTGCATCTTGCGAGGTTAAATGTTATGGAGTTCAAAACACCCCAAACTTAGGATACGGACTGCATCTTGCGAGGTTAAATGTTATGGAGTTCAAAACACCCCAAACTTAGGATACGGACTGCATCTTGCGAGGTTAAATGTTATGGAGTTCGAAACACCCCAAACTTAGGATACGGACTGCATCTTGCGAGGTTAAATGTTATGGAGTTCGAAACACCCCAAACTTAGGATACGGACTGCATCTTGCGAGGTTAAATGTTATGGAGTTCGAAACACCCCAAACTTAGGATACGGACTGCATCTTGCGAGGTTAAATGTTATGGAGTTCGAAACACCCCAAACTTAGGATACGGACTGCATCTTGCGAGGTTAAATGTTATGGAGTTCAAAACACCCCAAACTTAGGATACGGACTGCATCTTGCGAGGTTAAATGTTATGGAGTTCAAAACACCCCAAACTTAGGATACGGACTGCATCTTGCGAGGTTAAATGTTATGGAGTTCAAAACACCCCAAACTTAGGATACGGACTGCATCTTGCGAGGTTAAATGTTATGGAGTTCAAAACACCCCAAACTTAGGATACGAACTGCATCTTGCGAGGTTAAATGTTATGGAGTTCAAAACACCCCAAACTTAGGATACGGACTGCATCTTGCGAGGTTAAATGTTATGGAGTTCAAAACACCCCAAACTTAGGATACGGACTGCATCTTGCGAGGTTAAATGTTATGGAGTTCAAAACACCCCAAACTTAGGATACGGACTGCGTCTTGCGAGGTTAAATGTTATAGAGTTCAAAACACCCCAAACTTAGGATACGGACTGCGTCTTGCGAGGTTAAATGTTATGAAGTTAGAAACACCCCAAACTTAGAATACGGACTGCGTCTTGCGAGGTTAAAATAATATTTTTCTATGTCAGTTTTTTTCAATCAATTTATGGCAATATATATAGATTTTTCGTTAAAAAACTCATAAATTCAAATATTAACAAATGATCCCCAATTACGGACGTATGGATCCATCCCTCCGACTGCGGTGCAAGGCAATACGTCGAGTCCGGCTGGAGAGGTCAAAAGATCTCCCTCAACCAGTCTCTCCCGATACGGTCTGCCACGCAGTAGGTGGGCCTATCCGCCCCCAAGCACAAACACAAACAAACCTCATCCCATGACCCCGCTGAGTCACCAAACGTACCGAACACCTTGGGGTGACGTATGACAGGGGTGTTGGTTATCCAATAAATGGTTCTCGGGGCGGCGGTACCCATACCCGTCTCCTTTTTTTGGAATTGTTTGTCAACTTTTCGAAATTGGCTTGTTCACACCTGTAACAAAACATCTATGAAATCAATATTTGACTTTTATTGAATTTAAATTATTTATTTTATTGATACATGATTTAGAAAGTACATGTGGTTTTTTGTGATATTTCACCCTCCATGCTAGGGATGACCCTGTGTTATGGCGGGTGAATTTTACAGTTTGCGGACATAGAATCTATACATTACTATAATATAAAAAAGAAAAATAATGTTTAGCTAGTTTGGGTTGCAAAAAGAGGATGGAGAAGTTAGAGAATTATAAAAAGATGAAAAATTTGAGAAATTATTAGTAAATAGATCACACTAATTATTTCCTACATACTATACCGCTATATCGCTATGCATGCAATGTTTTATAAACTGCAATAATGTCATTCAATTTCAGAAAAAGTCGTGTATGTCCGTCTGTGTATGCGCGATTATCACTAAAAGTTGATGTAATTTATTGTCATCGACAACGAGTCAATCTGGTGAGATTCAGTTCGAACGTTTAATTTTCACTTCAAAGATTTGCAATTAATTTCTTCATGAAAACAAAATCGAAATTCAAATATATGTGTCTATTTAAAAATGTTTCAATTTATTTTGATATTTGGTTTCAAAAAATATTTTCAAAGCATCGCAGCTTTTTCTTAAAAAATGTGCTCAACCCTCAAACGTTCATCCCTCAAATTAATATGTCCTATAAAGTACCTCTCGTATCTCAAACCGGTATCCCATTAAGGTGAATAATTGCGTAGCAAAACCCTGAATTATATGCATGCGCGGATATAAATTTTGCCTTACATTAATGCAAGCGTTAATAATTGTACAAGTAGGTACCTCAATTTATTATTTAATTTTTAAGAATTTGTTTTTATTTTTATTAAAAGTAAACATTTGTTTACAAGACACGATTTTATGCGAAGAACAAAGGATAACAAACTATTATAAGCTATAATTATTAGCCCGAAACATAAATATAAATTGAAAAAATACTAGTATTTATTGTATTATTTGACGCTTAAAAGTAAGCCGACGTAGCACAGTGGTTCCGTGCAACTGACCGGCAATCAGAAGATGCGATTTCAATTGCCTTTAGCTTAATAATTATTGCTTATAATAAATTTTTAGAGAAATATTTAATGTTTCATCTGGGATATGACAATGAACTTCCAATGGGTTGATGTAATAAACTTCATGTAAAACCAAAAATATTTGTACAAAATTTGATAGGGTACAGGATCGGTTAAAATATATTCTTAAATCTAAAATTCATACAAGCATTTTAAAACGTTAACGGCGAAGAAAAAATATTGCTTGAATGTCGCACTAAAAGCTCACAGATCCTGACGTTATGAAATTTTAACAGTTCTGTTATTTCGTGTCTGGAATTCTGGGAATAACGCAATTATTTTCAGCTTGTAACATCTTTCCCACCAAGAGGGAGATCAACAAAACATTTTTAGTAAATCCAACTTATGACGTAATTTTGTCACAATGGTTTACATAATAATCCTGGCTTAAACTGATTCGGTAAATTAATATAAAATTCAACATGTTATAACATTATTGTGTGCAAACTCGTTGCTGTTATTTTTTTAATAAATATGTTCAAATTTAAATTATAGACCTCATAACAAATAATATAATTATGGCAATAAAATTTAAAAAAACAAGTACTTTCAAAATTTTCTCAGATGCACGTAAACATTAATGAATTTAAACTTGGTATTCGTGACCAATTTACACCAACCCCCTTATAAACGCGGTGTAATTATTACGCGGCGCGTAAGGTCAGATTAGTGAAAAACTTAAGACTTATTACCATGGGGTTTGTTTGGTTAAAACGGTCTTAAGGCGAAGTTTAATGCTAAATCACTATTTTGATTAATCTTTATAACGAATTGGTGTACATTATGATTACCAAAAAATATGCTTTAGATAAATTGAAGATTTTCCTATCGTTTCGCTTGAGTGGAATACAAATAAAAAAATAAATTACTCAATAAAAAATATAAATGTAAATTAATAAAAAATATTTTTTTTCAATAGAAATGTGTGAACTCGTAAAGAAAACAACTTTAAAAAATACAGTATAAAAGCTAAAATTATCTGTGACAGTTTCACTTGATTACATTTTTTGCTTTCTTATAAAATTATTTTCAAAATAAATGAAACCCAGTTTTGTGCTTGAAATCGAACGTTTCTAGACTCCGTTTGTCAAGCGATTTTAATGCCTATTACCTACAATATAAGGTATACCAAGAATATCCACATGTTTGGCTTGTAGCTTCCTCTTAAGCCAGGCTCGACACCAATGTTGAACGGGTGTGTAAGAATCTAAATATAACAGCCATAGTAAAAACGTAAAACAATTTCATGTTTTTTTTCGTGTCAATATCGGTTTGGCTATCGACAGCGCCACCATGCTAGAGTTATCGATATAAATTAGATTGAAGTTTGGTCAATTGATCTGACATTGTTAAGTTATCATTTTGACAGTTCTAATGTGACACTTGAAATGTAATAGATTACAGTACCTAACATAAATTATAACAAGTAAACTGTACCCACCAAAATATTATAGCACTACCTAAATTCAATGATTTAATGACGATCGTTATTTCATCCAATGCGACAACCACCACACCGAGCACTTTGTACTTTTGGAATAATTATTAAGTTTGTTTAGCAATACACAACATGTTCATTTTACACCAGTGGGTGGAACTGGTCAACTTCATGGAATTTCACTAAAACTTGAAATGAAATCTGTTTTTGATATGCGGGGTTTTACGGGGTTAACTGACTAGATAGACAAAGGAGATGGTAAATAGAAACTCATTACAATAGTTGCAAACTCCACAGCTGTTTCGTGTTGCTAATATTGAAATCATAACGACAGTAACAAAACCACTGGACCGAAAATCAATAGAAGCGTGCTCTGCAAAGATTGAAAGAAAACTATTGTCGCCTATTTACATTAGATTTTTCAAGCCATAGATAATGGAAACAAGAGAATTAATAGTATGAAACCAAAGTGTGTAAAGAAATATTTTTTTAAGAAATATAAACTGATAAAAATAAAACATTCATTTTGTTTATAATCACGAAATTGTGTTTATTAAATTTTCTCTACTGATCGGTTTCGCTTAGTACAAGCATCTTAAGGGAATAGAATTAAAATTACTTTTATTTAAGTTTAATTTTATACACCGAAGATGGCTAGTACTAAACGAAACCGGTCGGATATAGAAAATTAAATACATAAAATTTCGTGTTTATAAGCAAAGTAATTATTTTATTTTCGTCAATATGTCAAACTACAAAATTAATTCATTCTACAAAAAAAAATTGAAAGATAAACATTTCCGGGTTACGAATAACCTGACAATATTTCCGTGATGGAGGATTTAGCCAGCTGAGGAAATTAACTTACAACGCCTGGGTGGGACCCAGACGCGATGCCAACTTAGCCTTCTACGAACATCGCACATTTACGCACAGCAGAGCTCAGCCTTTATTTTTACCTTTTTTGATATTCCGTGAAGTTTGAACACAGCACAGTGACAGTCGGTACGCTTCCATGCCATATCTCACTTAGTTTCTATTATTTATGTTTCGACTCCTATCCACAGACAAGCCAATGAAAATATTATGTCTCCAAGAAAAAATAGGTATCGATAGATAATGTATGTATATATAATCGAATATAACTCTTTTATCTGATCCCTTCGCCATTAGGCATACATTTTTAGAATAAATTAACTGTATAGATGTACCTATATAAACCATTAATTAGAACTAGGGAATGCAATCCCGCAAGAAAATGTTAATCCAGGTATTTGCGGGACTGAACAATCTTAGTCCCGCTGGATCCAGGTATTTGCGGGATCCAGCAGAGTGGACTTAGATATCTAATCAATCGTATAATAAAGACCTAATACCTCGATCTACCAACCTTGTTTTTAGAGTTTTAAATTTATACCTTTAATAAAACAAGTTCTTTGGGACATTTTAAATGATTTATTAATAGGTATACCTTTAGTTAGACATAGGTAAAGTTTAAGTCATAAATTGGCAAAGAATAAGATACGACATAAATTTACGTAACATACCCGCCTCGGAACATACTTTGTCTAGTGAGGTGGGTAAAAGAAATCTATGTACACAAATGAAAATAAAATAAACGCCCGGATTGCTGGCACTGAAACTGAACTGAAACTTAAATTTAAATAATAACGTTCACATGATAAACAATATTCATGTACAATGAACATCATAAGTTTAGTTAAACATTATTTTGGAAATAGCTTCGTAAAAAAGTTAAAGTATTAAGTGTGTCATCTGATGAACGGCTTCTGATATTGGACACAAGGTAGCCTGCAGCGGCTGAAAAAGCTCGTTCAGCTTCCACGCTGGTTGGCACAATAGTCATTAGCGCACTGTAAGTGAATTGAAGGTATGTGCTTTTTATTCCACCGGACTCGGAAGTAATTCAGAGTAAGTGAGGGTAAATCTGTAGTTGCTCTCTTTCAGCTTTAAAAGATCTTGAATAACCATCATTTTTAGTGTCTTCCCGTAATTCATAACCATTAATTTGATTGAATTAGACGATGTTGGTAAGTTAAAACCCCCGGCTTTAAAAAGATCTCGCAAATCCGACGAGGTACAGAAAACTCGGAATGGTAAACCATCTTTAGATACCATTCGTGATACCCTCTTTTCGACGGTATTGTTTTCGCTTGGAAAATGGTCAGTTATTTTATGCTTCTTTGCCAAAGTTGATGGTTGAGGTTCACAATGAGCCGATGTGGAAGAACTGGACGTCGATGCAGTTGTAGAAGCTTCTCTGTAATCACGCCAGTCCAGCGGGATCCCGCAAAATTTTCGACCGAGATTAGTCCCGCAAAATGTCTGCGGGATCTCGGTATTTCGGGATCCCGGTATACCGGGATTGCATTCCCTAATTAGAACCATTTGATGAAAGAATAACATTGTTTAAAACCCTAGAACAGATAGAAGTCTTGTTACAGGCTTAACTTTTATTTAAAAAAAAATTGTTTATGTTATTATAGACATAAGCAATTTAATTACCATCCGTACACCAAGTAGAAATACGCTATTATAAATTCTTTTTAATTGCAACAACACTATCAGGGTATCGATTCTCCAATCCAGTTTGATCGCAATCGCTGTCGAACGTACATACACCAATCGATATTCTTATTCTTGAGTCTCGTTGAAGTTACATACTTACATACGCCAAACGTTAAAAAGTCATTCCACTCAAACAACGAGTGGGTCAAACCACTCGTTGTTCGTGTGGAATGATTTCGTGTAGAATCGAGGCCCAGGACTGGGTTATTTAGATACTCGATTGCCTTCAGTCGGCAATACTTTCTCAGAAATAGTAGATGTGTTCAACTGAAAGGAATCCAGTTCCAAGAATCCCTCATAAGTAAATACTAATATTAATTTTCAATATTCTTTTACATGTGTTCAATTTTATATTTTTTTAAACAAATTTGACTTCTTTATATATTTTATTTCTAGTATATATACGAGTATATCAAGTGTTCGTAAAAGCTCGTATGGGGGTATAATGTAAATAAATATATTAATATGATCAATTTTTCCAGAATTAAGATAAATTCAGCTTACTTACGATCGAAATGATAATCTAGTCTCCTTCAACTGAAGCAATATTCCCAACATGCCTTCCATTGATATGCTTGGTGTAACTCTTAAATGACCAGCTCAGGCACGGAGGCTCCATCAATTAATAGTGCGGACCCTGTGTAAATCGCAAGTGCGCCCCACTGTTGAATTTGGCAACCACCTCTGGTCCGGAGCCCCTAAATACCTGAAAAAACCCTTGACCGGTCGGTCCGTTTGATGGATTCCCCTATCTTACCAAGCGGATTCATTTCTTTAGTGCAAAAGCGTCAGGTAGGTATGTTATCCTTTTTCTACTGGTATTATATGAAAGATGCTCCGAGGAACTAGCGTCATTGATTCCTTCGGCTCCGGTGTATAATCGGGAAACACGCCAAACGCGAGCCCAACAAACGTACACGGTTGACATTCGTCACATGAGAACAAGACTCCTTCTTGAGTTTAATGGCTGGGTTATGGAACGATTTGCCAGCCTCTGTGCTCAGCCTCCTTCCTACTACGTGGGTCTCATAGAGACATATGTTCACTCCTTCCTTTCCTCAAAAAGACTTCCACACAGCATCTCCAGATATGACAACGGCCCTGAGGGAAATTATTTTCCCACGGACATGCAAACACGGTTCTGTCAGTTTTATCTCTTCAGTGGTCAAAACAGTAATATAAATAGGTTCTTCAATCTGCCACCAAGTTCCGCAGGCCCTTTTGAGGACCCCTGTAGTCTTTAGTCAGTAGTGGAAGGGGTCCGGCTGGAAAGGGCAACTCAAGTCTAATCCCCTCGGGGAGTTCCCTCAACAGCTCAACTTAATGTTTACTTAGGACTCTATCTCAACTACGCCCTCCGCTACTTCAAGAAAACACAAATGTAACTAAAGCTAAATGATATAAGCACGTGGGAGGAGTGGCGGCTTGTACTCATAAAAATGGCGCTAAAAATATTTGTCAGCTTAATCCATGCTTCAAGTAAAGAATACTAGCACTTTTGAAGCTTATACCAGCCTGCTGAAATAATCGGCAGCTAAAGTGACGCCATCTCGGCGCGTCAAATAAATGTGTTGTGTCTTCGGGTATTTCCGTCTTGCCGAAGAGTTCCGAGGTATTGGTGGGCGCCGTTCATGTTTCGGAGAAAGTTCAATATTATGGACGACATTCACACTCTGCGCGTATAGATAATTGGTGTTTTAAGGTGACATTTCTCGATGAACGATATGGAATCCGCTTGCACCACGTGACTTATAATACGTGATACAAAGAACACAAATTTGGGCGGGTTGAATATAACATAATACTATAAAATGTTTCCATTTAGTTGCTTCGATTTTTGGTGGTATTAAAATGGATTGATAATTATTATTTTTCGCTTGATTAACTGACTGTTCTAATTCTCCGTAAGGCCGAATTACACCTACCAAGTGCTCAGCCGAGTCACTCGCTTTGTTACTCAGCCGAGTAACTTATTGAAGAGTAGAACTGACAGTGGGCAAGATAGTTCATTGGGATTAGTTTAAAGTGCTGTTAACATGGTTTCACGATGGAAGAAAAAGAGAAAAGTAAGAGTTGGTAGAGGTTGAGGGGGTACTTACTCAACCGAGTCATTGGGACTTGCTTCTATCCACTGTCTCGCCTGAATCACTCGCCCGCTACTAGGCCGAGTACTGGCTGTAATGATCACATCAGCTGAGAACTCGACCGATTCAGCCGAATGTATTCGGGAGGTGTAATTCAGGCATAAGCGCTAGTCGCCACTGCGTGGGAGTTGATACATTCTGTCTGTATTAGATTTGTCGATTCTTGTTCTCAGTGGATCTTTTTGCTTTCCCAATTTGTGCAAAGGAAGGCCGGAATTATAATAGACTCAGGATATACTATACAGACATGCCTGAGGTTATTTGGAGTAAAATATGTAAATTGTATTTTGAAAACTGGCCCCGGTGAAATAAGCTCCTGTGTGGCGTTAACAATAATGTCAAAACAATAACAAGTAAAATGAAATATTATACACGTTCTTCAAGAATTATCCAAAAATACATACACACACATATAAATGTGTTTTTTCATGTTTCAATATATGTCTGTGAAAAAAAAAATTACTTTCTACTACAACACATAAATACCTGTCACACTTAATCACAAACACGTTAACACCTCAGCACAGGTTCTCCTAGTGAGGTGTTCACGTAACATACAATATCACCCACACACAGTTTTACCTATATCAACTTATTATTTTTTATACATTTTTTTCTGTACTTTTTTCTCTGTACTACAGTATAAACCACTGTAATCATTTGTAAAATGTGTATTCAAGAATAGACATAAATAAATAAATAATAACTGACATTCTCTGACAGATGACGGATTTGTACCATGGAAACATTTAAAATGGCTTTTAGTAACACTGTTGGTTTCGTTGATAAAGTAATATTAGATTTATTTTGTTATTTTGAATCACGTTTTGATGGAAGGATAAAAATGTATATTTATTTATTACATTTATTTGAATTATTACTTTTGTTTACGGTAACGAATGAACGCAATTCTTGAAAACGGAAATCAACCCACTCCCGATGTCCGATTGAACTGAAACTCAGCAGATGGACCCGTTGTCGATGACAATACATTCTATCAGTTCTCCTAAATCAGATGACATTACAGCAGTTAATATACGAAATAAATGTCGGTCCCACCCGATCGGCATTTGGTGAGGTTTGTAGAAATTGTCAACTCCTGTTCATGGGTAGGAAGGTTCAATCCTTAGTTTTAAAGAAATAAAACTTTGTTTTTTACGGGGTTGATTTTTATTTCCTTTTGATTTTTGTTCGACGACAGTATATAAATAATAATAAATTTATAGTAAAACGTACCTTTTTTATCCGACAAAAAACACTTGATTGAAAAAAAAACTCTATATTGACTAACAAATAATTATAAGCAATAATTAGTCGCTTGAAATATGAATACAAATTGAAAATATCTCCCGAGTAAAAATAAATGCCTCCAACGAGAATTGAACCTGTATCTTCTGATGTCCGGTCAGGTGCTCTGAAACCACTATTAAAGACGCTTTCAGATTTTAATTTACAAACGGACTATTCTATTAAATACGTATATAATATAATATTTTTAACAAAAACTATGTACGTAATTTTTTTTAAAATCGAATACTGTTGTTTTTTTCTCATAATGTTTATTTATCACGAAACAAAAAATAATCTCGAAAAATAATAAAACTCACTTTAGATTGTGTTGACTAGACTTCCACATTACCTTTTGAGGTAAGGTAATGTTTAAGTCCAGGCAACAGAATCCAAATAAAACTCACTTTGCATTGTGTTGACTGGACTGGACTTTGATGAAAGGTAATGTGGAAGTCCAGTAAACACAATTCAAATAAAACTCACTTTGCATTATGTTGACTGGACTGGACTTTGAGGAAAGGTAATGTGGAAGTCTAGTCAACATAATACAAATAAAACTCACTTTGTATTGTGTTGACTGGACTTCCACATTACCTTACTTCAAAATGATCAAAAATCTATTTCATCGTCCACAAACGCAAGCGGTTTTCAATTTAATAGCAAAAATACATAACCGTGAAATTCTGCGAAGCATTAATTAAATTTCCTCATTATTACGTATTAATTGCTCTGAAATCTGTGGAACCCACGCCTAATTAAGAAAGCGTAGAACCTTTATTTGCTTTGTCGGAAGAAAATGGTTGGATGCTCAGCTGCGGTTCCATTGTGTATCTTACTGTACAACAGTGTCTGTCAAACTTTATTACAATTTTAATTGTGTGTTAACAAACACGCAATTCGTCATCTACGACTGCAACCGCCATGGTTTTTTGGATTTTATTTCCAGGAGCGATGAAAAACATAGATCATAGAGATAGAGAGCAACATAGATTTAACTACCATAATACGGGCGTGTGTCTAGTGTGGTAGTCGAAAAGCATGTAAAAACTGTACACATTAATATTTCATGAATAAAGAAAAAAAAAAAAAAAAAAAAAAAAAAAAATTGCCGTTGTAGTCAATCGAGGCTGATGACTTCAAAGAAATATCCAAGATTTCTTCTTTCGCGGCACTCCTGACACTTCGTGCGGCACACAGTTTGGCAGAACTGATGTACAGAGATAGAAGATGGCTAGAGATGGGTAACCCATACATCGAGACAATACGGAACATTCACCGCTGACACCGTTCTTGTCGGCTACTGCTAGAAAATGGCGTAACGATAAATTTTCCAAAATTCATTTTTTTAACATGAGAGTTTTTGACCATAGCCAAAATTTTCACCTATTGTGATTTGTCAATACCGTACAATATTAGATATTACAATTCATGATTTTGAAAAATCGTGTATTTAAATTATTTTTTTATGTAAATATCGTACAATGTGCAGGAGGCAAAGTTTACTTATTATTATTATTTTTTTGGTAAACTAATGTTTAAGACAAGATTTTTTATGCATACCACAAAGGGTAACAATTATTTTACAAGCAATAATTATTCGCCTGAAACACTCATCCACATTGAAAAATCTCCTGATAAAAGATACATGACGCTAACGGGACACGAACCCGTGTCCCTTCGATTTCCGGTCGACAGCTCTGACCACTGAGCTATGGCGGCTTATCTCTTATCCGCGAAATAATTCAATATATACGAGTACTAGTGTTTCATTCAACATTTACTGCTTGTTACATTTTTTCACCTGAAAACAACCAACTTTATTTTATATGAGAAAGGCATTGTAAGTGCTAACTCTCTCACTAGATGGCGTCGAGACAAATTGTCTTCATTTTTAGGTGAAATAAAAATTAAATTTTTAGATGAGTGTTTCAGGCGAATAATTATTGCTGGTAATATAAGGCAAAGTTTAATTAATCTCAAAATAAAAATGGAGATTTCCATAAAACGAAAAAGCCACGTAGCGCGCCAAAGACACTCTTCTCTTAGATATATTATAATTATTATATTATATAGATGAATAATAATATTTTACGTTAATTATAAAATGTAATGTGAAATGACATACAAATTAATTCTGACTGAACATGAGAATTATATTTCTTTTTCGTGACCTTCCTGCATAATATATAGTACCATACTTACCTGGTAGGTCACTTGGCAAATACACAAACTAAATATACCTTTCGACAAAGAAACTCTGAATTTTTATCTTTAAAGTTATATGACAAACTCTCACCCACTATTAAAAAATAACTACATGATGTACATAAAAAAATCTTGGCTTATAAGGAATTATCGGAAAAAGAACTGACTATTTTAAAAACATTGTCATAGAATTTACTGAAAAAAACCAACCCAGACCATAAAGTTGTAACGTAGGTAACGCTGAAAACCCTCTATCCAAAACCTTATTCCCCTCAGCACCGGATCTCGTAGCAAGGAGGACAAGGAATATATTCGACATCTCTTTTGTAGATGGATATGTATATGAAATATAAGTATGAAATAGTTGGCAAAACTTTCTCAGATATTGTAGATGTGTTCAATTGAAATGAATATAGTAACAAGAAGGTTATAATAACACATCTCAGTAATAATTTCAATTTAAGTTGGTAAAATACTTTTCTTCCGCCTGGGTTCTATATATTGATGTATTATATTTAGATAAGACATGAAGCGAAAAAATAGGTTTCGTTTTTTGACCTCCTACTGACCTCCAACTCTCCCAACGCTGGAACTAAAACTACCAAAGCCGGGTTACGCGCACCGCTTATCCCGTTCTAATAGTGGAACAAGTTTCGACGGGATATTAGTACGCAGTAGCGGTTGTATATAAATTTAAAAAAACATTAATAGGACGTATCTGTAAAATTCACAATGCCTTACGAGTGTAGACATTTTCAAATGTAACCTAAAAACATATAAAATGCAACTTACTAAACTGATAACTTAACTTTTTATTTTGTTATATCATCTTTGTTTATTTTATTGTTTTATTATAATCATGCGAAAATTGTATTACTACTAACTGTCTTTAATTGTTTTTATAACATTTTGTAATTCGATATAATGTTTATTCTTTATATTTCTTTGTCATTTATAAATATACTGTATAGGTGCAAATATTGAATCAACGACTAGAATTAATGGAAAATTATTGGTCTAATATTGTAAATAATTGCTGTTTATGCTTAATATATAAATGACTGTTTTTTTCCTATATAAAATAAAATAAAATAAACAAACAATTGTTTTGTAAGTTTTTAGATTCTCACGGCCAAAAGCATTTTTGTTGTTTGTTTTTGGGGTGTTATGCCGTGTTGCGCTAACTCCTTCTTTAGCCGACGTTTCGGACAGCGTTGCAGTGTCCATCTGATCTGCCCTGATGATGGACACTGCAACGCTGTCCGAAACGTCGGCTAAAGAAGGAGTTAGCGCAACACGGCATAACACCCCAAAAACAAACAACAAAAAAAAACAATTGTTTTGATTACTCTTCCACTGAATTATTATGTACCTACATTTTTTTTTTTTTTTATAGTGAATTCCTCACAAGAGTCCCAACTGCTCCCGCCTGGAGCCAGTGAGACTATGGCATCCCCAATTGGGGGATGTTGTGAGGCTGAAGGTAAGTGGGGAAGGGAAAGAGGAAGGTGGGGAAGTACCTGGCTATTCAGATCTAGTCACTAAACACGGCTAAAGCCATTTGGAGCAACGTTTCAATTCTGAATGGTGGTCTTACACCAGGGCGATACTGGTAGTATCTTCCACTCTGGAACGTGCCGCAAATATACTATATATTATTTTAATTAATTAATTGTGAAATAACACAAATTAATCAAATAAAATTTATTTGCGCACGCCGGGTTCGAACCCGCGACCTTCAGAATGGCAGTCCAATGCGTTACCACTGGACTATGCCGGCCGTCGAAATTTGTGTTTGTAAAAACATGTTTGAAAACGAAAAAATGTTCGAAACATGTTTGTAAAGTTTTAAGGCTTTTACATAATAATTTAGTGGAACAGTAATAAGAAAAAAATGTATATTTATATTATTTTTATTTTATTTATTTTTTTATTTTATTTTATATAGGAAAAAAAACAGTCATTTATATATTTAGTATAAACAGCAATTATATATATATATATATAAATAAAATGCACACATCGTAATAAGTATTTAATTAATAAAGAAAATTTATACAAAGTAAGGTTGCAAATAAAAGTGAAAAATCGTCAAAGAAAAACAATTTATTGGTGAAGAATAAAATATTCAAACATTTTGTAAGAAATATACTTTTGAAAAGAAATTTGTACAATTTTTTTATCTGCCTTATTATCCTTTTACAGTCCGTTTTTACGTGAACTGAATTATATTATCCGTATTATCTAAAAAGAAATTGAAACATTGTTAAAAATTGTATAACCTATCATAATCAATTTAAGAAAATAAAAATTTCTTCAAACAACTTCTTCTTACAAAAGGATTTTATTTATCTTTGTTATACGGGAGCCCGATTTGGCGTTAGGCTATTTTCTTGTGTAACTGAAACTACGAAACAAAGGTAACTATAGCATGTTGTTGGCTGAATTTAAGCAAGTCGACAGTTTTCTCAGTCGGCATCCTTGTTTAAATCCAAATTATTCATAGAAGGTTGCTTAAAATTAATGAGAACCTGAAGATATGCGGTTGTTTTGCAACTGCAGGAAGACGAATTGTATTATGTTACCGACCGTTTTTAATAATAATAATAATATATTTAATTAATAATAATACTAAGTGTTTATTCAAGAATGTAGGCAGGGGTAGTGCAATGCAATACATTCCATATTTTAAAACAATACACAAAAATAATAATACACAGATAGGCAATGCGGAATAGAATAACAAAAATAAGAAATTACATGCACACATCGAAGGAACCTCAAAAAAGCTAACAAAACTCATCAATTTCTTCATAAAATTACGAAATATCTTGTCAACTACAGATCTAAAGAGAGTATATTATGCTCTATGCTACTCTCTATTGGAATATGGAATAATAGGATGGGGCTCAGCATCATCAAACCAACTTAAAAAACTAAAGAAAAATCAAAATTGGATCATAAAGACCATATCAAAGCTCCCCGTAAGGACGCCAACTACTGATATTTTTAATCTGTTTGATGTTTGAAGTTGAAAAAAAATCTGTATTAAAAATATTCTAGTTTATCACCTAAAAATAAACCAGAGGCAAACCCCTCTCTCGATCATAAAACCAGAGCCAAGCAAACAGACATACTAAATATTCCTAAATGTAATTCTACCTTTGGATAAAGAAGCTCTGAACTTTTAGCAATAAAATTATAAAATAATATCCCTCTCAACATCAAACAAAGGAAAACAAAAAATAACTACATTAAGGACATCAAATCTTGGCTTCAGGAAATATAGGAAGAAGAACTAGCTAAGATATTAAAAACATCATCTTAGTCGCTGAAAACGTATACTAACATATATAGTCCCCCTCAGCACAGGATCTCCTAGTGAGGAGGACTTCAATGATCTGTTTTAATTTTATATATGTATATTTTTTTTCATGTGCCATACAAAAATGAACCTAATTATTTAAAAAAGTAATTAAATAAAAAAAAATAAAAACATGTAAAATTTGCAACAATAATAGATTTATAAATATAAATACGAATGTCCGTATACAAACCAAAGTGCTATATTTAGTGGCACGTAGACCTGAATCGGTAGTTTTTTAGAGCGTTGATAGAGTTGGAGGTCAAAAAGCGTAACCTACTTTTTCGCTTCATGTCTCATAATATAATTCATTATAATAATTCATCTTGATATTTCAAAGCGTAACTTTCAAAAAGTGTTTTTTCCCTTACAATAATAAAATTAACGCCATGTAAGAAATAGCACATTGTGAATTATTATACTATTAATTATTCAACGAGTTATTTAACAAATATGAATTATTGACCAGAAAGGCTTAATTAATTAAACAAAAAGTTTTCATATATGATGAGGGAATTGATGTCAACGTCTAACTCCATTCTTAGTACTATATTTTACACCATACAGAAGTCACTCGCATCTGTTTTGCATTTTGTTCTTAGTACCCACTATATTTCTGAACCCCTTTCTCCACTACAAACGAACCTGAGCACATATTGCAACACAAGTTGTTCACAGACTTTGTTCACACGAGGGTATTAAGCCCGATCGATATTTACTTCGACTCTACACAGAGTAATAAAATAGCTAAATAAAGTCCAATTTTTGTTTTGTGATGAGCAGTAAGGAAAGTGAACATTATTATGGCTTAAAACATATATTCATCAAGATAAATAAACGCTGATTCTGAATATATAAGTTTTATTACATATTATTGTACATAGAATTAATAAATCGTCATTTAAAGACGAATAAAACACCATCTCATAAAAACACACCGTTTGGTTGGTACGACTGATTTGCTGATTGATCACAACCAGTCTGCGTGAGTAATATATCTATGGTCTAAACAATCCACATCACCATCTTTGGTTCGCAGCAAATTAAAAAAAGTCTACTTTCAAATCATGAACGAAAGAGAAAATCCAAAAATGGCGATAATAAAATATAAATATTAATTTTAATAGAATTTTGTTTCATTTTGGAGGTAAAGAAACATGTGAGGAATTGGAAAATCTCTATATCTTATGAGTATTTAAAAAAAATTGCATTGCCAATTCTGATCATCTCTCTGATGACAAAAAAAAAAAAGTGGGTGTGTCAAGCCTACGCAAGACAAAAGTGAAACTTCTAGTTTCAGCTGATGCTTGGCGTGGCGCAGTTCGCTGGTGTCTGAGAGAGAGGAAAGAAGAGAAGAGAGAGAACGTTCGTGAGCGGCTCCCCCACCTCAACAAGGTTTCACTTCAAAAATGCCACAGCCGAGAATCGAACCTCGCTTAACTGATTGAAAGCCAACCACGCTGAGCACCAACTGTAAGCAAAGCCGCATAAATTGATTATATTATGTAGGTTCTGAAAATATGAGAGCTTGTTATGTTTTATAATGTTACCTACATCACACCCAAAATATAATATATTTTTAAAAATAATGTACAATGTACAGAAATAGAATCCCACACAAGATCGCGTAGTGCGCTCTAGCGAACGGATATTTTATCAGAGGGAGATAGTTTTAATTTTTTTTTCTGTAAATTATTACATATTATCAAAATAAATAAATTAATTAAATAAATGTAATACAATTATCATAATATACGGATTAGATAATAATTTTAATCCAACACAATAACGCAAAGCGCGCTCTAGCGGAGTAATGTTTTATTACAGTGAGATAAGTGTTTTTATTATTTTGCAATATTATTTTCTTTTAAAAAATGTTCTGACCTACTAAAAAATAAGATATTGAATGAAAAAGGCGTTAAAAACAAAAAAATAATGTGCGATGGCCGAGAATCGAACTCGGATCAACTGCTTGGAAGGCAACTATGCTGACCATTACACCACCAACGCCAGTTGTCGGGATGAGCTAAGAAGCATTTATATGTTACTTCAAAACTTTGACTAGATCAAATGAACTTTAATCGGTGGTGGGGGTACCCGCATTTTCGTTTCGGTCATGAGTCGGTTTTACTCCGGTCCTCGAAATTGCATGACGCGCGTAAAGAAGTTTCACTTCAAAAACATTCAGAATTATGTTACAAAGCGAAAACTGAAAAAAAAACTATGAAGCATACCTACAAACACATGCTTTGCAGCAACACAGCGCATAGACCTAGTTACGGAAGTAATTTAATCAAGTTCATACTGTTGAAAATAAATCAAAAGAGACAATAAACCAACGGTGTAACTTTTATACTCTCTGACGATTAAACGTGTCTTATTTACGGTCACAAGACAGTAAAAGCCGTAAATGAGTGGTGATGCGTGACAAAAAGCCCGCGAACTTTGGACGCCAAATCGTTATTGGAGTGTTTGCGATCTATTTTGTTTTGTCAGCAAACAAATGAGTCGTCAGTAGGCCGATCACGATCTTGCCGACTCCTTTATTTCATATTACTCCCTTAAATAACCATTTTCCCGCAGTTTACAGGTCGAGTTGTTATTGTTTTCTAACTAAAGTCCGCAAATATGGTTTATATGTTGTTGTTTAATTTTCGTGCTCAGTTGGTCAAACAGTTTTTTCTGTTGAATCAGGTATACTTTTTTTTTAGTATGTGGATACCTGTGCTGAAAATTATCATATATTTTACGGTAGATAATAGAAACAGAGTGAGATATGGTATGCACTGTCGCCAAGCTATGACCAAACTGCACGAACTATAAACCGGCGAAGCCAATGAAAGTTACGTGTTTAGTGCGTAGGTAAAGGCGGGGCACCGCTGTGCGATTTGCAGTAGTATGGATGAACTTTGTTGGAAAATTTAGGGCCGTGAATCTGTGACGATTAGTATAAAAATGACATAGACATATGAATATTAGTAGACCTGCCCTAAGTGATTAAAAGCGTATTATTCCCCACTCCCCATACCGGTTCCATTGGAGCCGGCTGGGCTCGCGTATGGCTTCCCGTGAATCTTGAGAATGTGACGTCATCATTCTTGTTCGAACTAGCGTCGAGCTATGGTCGAGGCATTTTACGAAATAACACGGCAAAATGGTTGCTTGTGATATGAAAACTTGTAAAAATAGATGTGAAAAAGAGAATAAACCCAATTGTCGTATTACATTCCATAAGTAAGAATTATTTTACTTTATTTTAAGCTTATTCACACCGTATTATATGGATCAGTTTTAGAAACATATACTATCACATCACAATGTAGCGATTCTCAAGTGTGCTCATCGTTGTTTACTGGGGTAAGTAAATTATGAAACATTTGTAAAAGTGTCTTAACTAAATACTCTGAAACTAACTACGACTCTGAAAATAGAAGAAATTTACTTTGACGAATTTGGACTTCGCAAATTAGTTCATGACGTGGCGAGTAATTTGCGCTCCCATGTAAAAATGTCTATTCATTCAGAAGCAGATTTTAAAGCCCAGCTACACTACTCGCGAAGTTGATCGAAGTTGACCGAATACGATAGTGTGGGCACGAACTTCGCTTCGCTTCGGGCAACTTCGCTTCGCTTCGCCCGACTTCCGATTGTTGTCGGTAAATGCGCCCGAGTCAAAGGACTCGAAGCGTTACTCGCGAAGTTGCACGAGTGTGTGGGCACGCACTTCGAACTTCGGCTAACTTCGTCGAGGACTTCGTCGAAGCGTCGAAGCGAGTAGTGTAGCTGACACTTTACTTTTAAGAACTTAATGGTGATATTATAATGCGAGATGCCTATATCCTGTCAGATTGATTTATTGACGAATCACAGTCAGCTTAACCCCCTTCGTTCTTCAACAGTTGATTTTACCCCTCACCTTTAATTTCTAATATATATATTCTTATGTTTGTGAAAATGACCACTTAAAAAAATAGGTTTTTGAGATATTTTTTCAAAAAACTTATTGACGGTGGTCGAGGGGTGGGTTCCTTACTCCAGCAAGCTATAGATCGTCGGTTCAAACCCCAGCGTGCGCATTTCAATTTTATTTGATTAATAAATTTTATTTCACGATTTACTCATCAAAAATAATATATAGTACTTCCAGAGTGGAAGATACTCTCAGTATCGCCCGCTTAGTATGGCTTTGGTCGTGTTTGGTGACCAGATCTGAATAGCCAGATACTATCCCACCTTCCTCTCCCCTATCTCCTTCCCCTCACCACTACATTAAGCCTCACAACATACCCGATTGCGAATTACAACATACCCAATGGGGAAATTAACCAACCAACATTCTGATGTGGAACTGGGGGTGCCTTAGTCTCACTTAGTCCAGATGGTTGGGGGCTATTGGGACTCTTGTGCGGTTACACGTAAAAAAAACAGTGACTGTATAAAATTAACTAGTAATAAAGTAATAAAGCCATGCAACTAACATTTGTTAACCTTTTTGATTCCATGGTAACAACTTAATGCTTTTATCACCACACTAATTTAAAAATTTTACTTTTGAAACTTATTCGGTACCATAAAACAATATGAACTTAAATACTTTAGTGCGGGTACCTAAAAATAGGCATTATAGATAGTAAAAACCAGTTTATTTTATGAAGTTAATTTTGTATCACGTAGATACTTTATCAGTGGGCATTATGTCGCATGAAAGGCATATCATTTTTGCATTATGTATAATACAATCCATAAATACTCCTAAACCAGATAATCTCAATCTGTGTGTTGCAAACAATTTTCTGAAATTGAAAAATTATTTTGAAATAGTGATAGTAAAAAACAAAGTTTTTTTACTAATTTTTTTTTTTGATATGTGTATGTAAAAATATAAATTTTAATTAGGGTTTGGCTGAGGATTGAACCTTCCTCCCCAGGGACTGGATCTTAACTGCTGTGAAATTTTAAAATATCTTTTAAAGATAAAAACTTTTTTTTTTCGTTGGTCTGAGGATCGAATCTTCCTCCTCATGGACTGGAGTCAACTGCACTAACCAAATCACCAACTGAAACAAATCCGATTGGGTAGGACTTTTTATATATATTTAATATATTATTAACTGCTGTAATGACATCCAATTTCAGAGAAATGTGTATATACACAAACGCTACCAAAAGAATGCATTGTCATCGACAACGAGTCTGCCAAGTTTCAGCTCGATCGGATGTCAGGAGTGGGTAAATTTCCACTTCCAAGGTTGACATTTATTCATTCAAGAAAACGAAAGTCAAATTTAAATATTTGTATTTAAAATGTATTATTTTGGTAGAAATAATTTTCCCAAATATACTGGGTTTTCCAATTAGAGGTGTTATTTTGATATTCAATCGTAAAAGATCAATGGTTTCGTTGCTTGTGTGGCACGTAGCGCCGTTTTGTTGAAAGTAAACGTTGTCCAGATCAATACCATCCAATTTCGGCCATAAAAAATCATTAATCATCTCTCGATAGCGCAATCCATTCACCGTAACTGTTGCTCCAGCCTCATTTTCGAAAAAGTAAGGTTCAATGACTCCGCCGGACCATAAACCGCGCCAAAAAGTCACACGTTGAAGATAGAGAGGCTTTTCAACAATAACTCTTGGGTTTTCCGAGCCCCAGATGCGACAATTTCGCTTGCTGACGAAGCCACCGAAGTGGGAATGGGCCTCATCACTCAAGATATTTTGCATTTGATTCACTCAAGTGAATTTTAGTAATTTCAATGCGTTGTTGAAGCGTGTATCTTTCCATTTTTATTAATGACGTAGTTTTTACTTGTCAAATGTCAAATAATGACAGTTTCAACAGTAACATCTACCGAAATAACGGGCTATTCAAATTAACACCTTTTATTGGAAAACCCATTTCTGTTGTGATTTAAAAAATTGGTTACGGCTAGATTTATCATTTGGCATGCAAATGGAGGACTTGTCCTTTAATTGATTACTATTCCTTTTTACAACGGCAAAAATCTTAACTACATATCACAAATCCGGTGATGAAAAGTTCGGGCTTGTTTCTAAAATATTTTTTTTCCGTGTGCTTTAAACATGATAAACTTTAAACAGCACTTTTAAACTTAACTTTAAATTAAACTTTTCAAATACTTCTGCCTATCAGAACACGCCAATCAATAAAGCGACTGGAATGACCATCGACATTTTCACTTACAGACAGTTAAGAAACTCTCTTTTGAAGCATGTCATAAAATAGTAAATCTGCCCCATATGACCTTTTTAAACTTACATGTACGTCATATTAATAGTAATATCTATCTTTCTAATCTTCTCCATAATATATTGATGTTTTAAAGAGACCAAGAAGAAATAAATAAATATGCACTAACACTGTTTTAATAAACATAACATTGTGTAGGGTAAATTATAGGGAGCTTTCATCTCCCGAATATAATGACAACGTTTACTTTTCCCTGCATTTATGTGAGCTGGTATCATTGTAAACTCGCGCGCGATACCTCGCGCGGCAAATATTTCATTCTCTCTCCAGTGGTCTCAGCCGCCGTTTTAGCCCTAAGTCCCCTCTAACTTACTCATCTACTTTTGTTCATACAATTATTGTAACGTGAATTTGTTAATATTAAACTCAATTTAAAATATTCGAATTCTGATTTTACACACCGAGAGTAACCACGCAACCTTGGGTTCTGCGGAT
Organism: Hesperophylax consimilis; assembly: GCF_061612785.1. Taxonomy (NCBI): domain Eukaryota; kingdom Metazoa; phylum Arthropoda; class Insecta; order Trichoptera; family Limnephilidae; genus Hesperophylax; species Hesperophylax consimilis. The sequence goes on from NC_142850.1 coordinate 21,737,027, forward strand.
TGGAGAACTACAGAATAATCCAGCAAAAAATCTATTTAAATTGGCTGTAATTCACAATCCTCCAAAATTGCTTTGTTTTTATGTAAAACCGTAAAAAAGTCCCAAATGCTCCAAACCGTCTGAGCTAGTGAGACGATGGCAACCCCAATTGGGGAATCTTGTGAGGCTGAAGGCAGTGGGGAAGTGAAGGAGATGAGGAAGAAGAAGGTGGGGAAGTAACTGGCTATTCAGATCTGGTCACCAAAACTAAACCATTTAAAGCAACGATTCAATTCTGAATGGTGATCTTAAACCTGGGCGATACTGAGAGTATCTAACGTGTGTAATATTTTAAAAGAGTAATTTGCAAAATAAAATATATAAATCAAACAAAATTTACTTGCGCACGAAGGGATTTGAACCCTCGTCATCCATCTTGCTAATCAAGAGCCTTACCCCTCGAAATGTTAATGATACTTTACAATAGTACATGCTACCTAATCATTAAAACCATCGAAACCATATATTCCAACAAAAACGCACAACACACGGCCGCCTGCAATCTCTCTTCTAGACGCTACGATTTTTTCAGATTGAATTTTACAGTTTTATTTAAATAATAAAGAATTACCTAAATAAAAGAGTTTTTTTAGATGGGTAAGTAGAAAGATTGTGTAAAAGATTTTAGGGTTAATTTTCTTATTTCCGCCTTTGTTAATCACAAAGTTTTGAAATATCTGTATGTTCGAAATACCCATACTTATTGGATGCCCGCGAGTTTATATGGCATAGGCAACAATGGTTAACAGCTGTGTCACCCCAACAGGGTGGCATTATGAAATATTGACAGTAGCCTAATGACCCGTTCTCACCCCCAGCGGCAATACGGCCACCCTGCTCATCAATCCACCCTGAATACGTCTTCTGACAACTTAAAAGGAATATAGCCGGCCAATATTCGCTTCCTGTCGAAAAAATGGACAGATTTATAGGGGGGCGATGAAAAGCGTGGCATTGTTCTAGAATTAACACGACTTACTTTGGTCGGGAAGATTTATTTCCTGATTTTCGCGTCCATATTGATATTAGTACCTCTAAAAATGGAATGAAATGGGAATATAATGATATTATTTATGTGATTCCGCGTAAGAGTTGACTACTGTACGGGAATATAATGATATTTTTTATGTAACTCCGCCTAAAAGTTGACTACTGTCCGGGCATATAATCACATTCTTTATGGGATTCCACATAAGAGTTGACTACCGTCCGGGCATATAATCACATTCTTTATGGGATTCCACATAAGAGTTGACTACTGTCCGGGCATATAATGACATTCTTTATGTGATTCCGTACAAGAGTTGACTATTGTCCGGGCATATATTATAATGACATTCTTTATGTGATTTCGTTTAAGGGTTGACTACATGACTACTGTCCGGGAATATAACATTATGTATGTGATTCCGCATAGAGTTTACTGAATGGAATGCCCGGAACAAGGTGTCTCCGTTTGAAGTATTTTCTTAAGATATTTTGGGCTCCGTACCAGAGGTGGCTACCAAATTAAACACTAAGGCGCACTTGCGATTCGTACATAGTCAGCAGTTGTTGTAATTATATAGAAAGTTGTATTTCAATTTAATTTTTTGACTGGAAAAATAAAAAGATTTTACGTAATTAATTTTTAAATTTACGACTGATCTGATTGAAATTTTTTTTCCATGGAAGCAAAGAATTCTTGGAATATGTCTAATTGATTGATTCACTATTAAAATAAAGAGGATAAAGAAGAGAATTTCAATTAAACAGTTAAGGATTAAGACTAGAAATTGTCGGGATTTAATGAGTTACAATGAATAACTAAATTATTTGGAGATTACAAATGAACCTAAACCCCAATGGACATGTATATAGATTTGGAGCTATCAAGGAAGTAAAGGTTAAATCATAAATAATTTAAGTGGGAAAAAAACATTTTTACTATGAAGCCGCACGGAGAAAACTTACTGACATAAAATATTCCTAATTTATCAAAAATATGGTCAAATTATCCGTAATACTGTTAAAAACGGGACTGCAGGCCTTAAACGAATGAATTCACAGATTTCCCGACAAATTATCAGTAAAACACGAATGTGTATGAAGATTTCGTAGCACGTGTTTATAAAAATACTAATATTTTCCCATTTCGTTATATAAAACTACAGGATAAGCGCAACTGTAAGAACATATGTTCCGATATATAAAGATGCAGCAAATATTTTTTTAGAAAATGGAATGCTTTCACGTCTTTAACAGGATTTTAATAAATCAGCCATACTATAAGTGACGTCAACTTTGTTCGTTCGCCTATACTGCTGCAAATCACATCGACGCACAGCGGCATCCCACCTTTGTCAGCTTAGGTGATGAATTTCTTCAATTTGAAAATAATACGATACTTCAAAGTGAGTCTATTGAATTTTTTTACATCTCAGTACTGGCTTAAAGATATTACGTGGTAAACATTGGACCAATAACCATTCATTTGAGAGATGAGCCAGTTTACTATCCTTGATGTTTATGTGTACTGACAACAACATCTTAAACAGGAGTAATGTTTACCTTCAGTATCCCACTGATCGCTTTATTCTCCTGTCAACAGTAAGTTAGGGGTAAGCCTGTAGCATCCAGCAAATATGATCTTATAACATCTATTCCCCAAATGCGCCTCGCCATAGGGAAGTTATGGAATGTACCATGCAACACGAGTGGTAGAGGTATTGGTCGATACTTGTTTGTATTTACTTGTAGTATATAAATACGATACGATTCCGTAACTGCAGCCAAAATTCGATTCGAAATTGTTGTACCCAAAATGATTACTGCCGTTGGTCTGAGTCAAAAGTCAATATATATCTATATCTGCTAGAGCCAATAAGTTGATACTAAGTCAGTGGCGACGTAGATTTTCCATTAAAATCTGCACAGAAGACATTTCTAGTGTGTATAAACTATTCAGTGGAGTAGTCACATTGTGAATGTATATTTGAAACAAAAGCTTTTTTCCTTTTTTTTGTGAATCCGCACAACAGTACCACCTGCTCCCATCCGCATGGAGCTATTGAGTCTATTGCATCCCAAATTGGGGTATGTTGTGTGGACAAAGGTAATAAGGATGAGGTGGAGAAAGTAGGGGAAGCACCTGGCTATTCAGACTAGTCACCAAACACGGCTAAAGCTATTTCAAGCAACGTCTGAATGGTGATCTTAAAATTTATAAAAAAATGAGAACAGAGCCTTTGACGCGATTTTTTACAAAAACGACGCTATGCAAATTATCCTATTGTTAGTGACTATGATAACTTCACGGCTATGCTATTCAGCCTAGAGACACAGTAGAAGATATTATCTACAGTATCGCCCTGATGAAGAACCAACATTAAGAATGGAAACGTACTTCGCAGCCTTCTTCTTCCTCATCTCATTCCCTTCCCAGCCTCACAACATACCCCGATTGAAGGATGCTATAGTCCCACTGGTTTAGGACAGATGGGAGCAATTTGGACTCCCGTATGGTATTCTCATAAAAAAATTAAATTATTTTTATTCTCTTGTAAAACTGTTATGTAAATGGCTTGTTAATTAAATTACGAACATTAAATTTTGACAGGCAACCTTGCGGGATTGTTGCTTGTGATTGAGTCTATGTGATGAATTGTTAAACAGTTGTGAAACCAAAGATTAAAAATAATCATCAAAGGAGAAATCGTCAGAAATCTCAGAGTACCTACATTTTCAGCAAAGGGAAAATATCACGTAGGTTCCATGGTCGTTACATATTTTACAACAATAACTTGTATAGGACATGGGAGTGAAAGCTTAACAGAGTAAACGCCTGACTTGATGTCACAAGCAGTACCGGCTCGTGACTTTTGGGAGTAATAGAGTGCCAATATTAAAATAAAAAATTCAGAAAATTTCACTTTAGTAGTGCACTGCACCGATTTCCTAAAAAAATTCATACAAAAATCGAATTTTCGAAAAAAAAAAAGTTTTCGGCTACAACATCAATAATTTCATTTAATTTTAATATTAGCACTCTGTTACTCCCAAAAGTTACGAGCCGCTACTAATTACAAGCCCCTGTCCCATGATCAGAAAAACTATGTATAAACCGTAATCTTAGCCGAGGTTCTTTATTTTTCCTAGTAATAAATATTATTAAAAATATACACCTTTCAGAACGCGAATTAAATTTTTTCCATTTGGCTTCTTGTCTGAATTGGGACAGCAAAATGAATTCTAAAAACATGGAGCTAATTTTTACTAAACCACCAGTCATTTCCCTTCTGGATAACGTCAATACACAATACAGTATAATGTATACAGAAATTCAATACAACAACGCGTACCGAATGCTTTATGGGTTGTTCCGGTACTGCAGAACCACTGAGATGTTCGAAGAAGGGCGCGTTCCCGAATTCTGATCCCTAATCAGCGTTCAGATAACGGATCATCAGCTACAGAACGGGACTAGCCACAAGCGAAAACGCTCTTGTGATGGCAGCACTGGACTTCTGGCAGAATAAAAAGGTACTATTAAATACGGCTACAATATTGACAGGATTGACCGGGCACGGAACACACAAGCATAATGGTCGAGCAAAACAGGACAGTAAATTTTCAACATGTTATTTATTTTATGTCAACTTGGAAGGCGGGTTTTGGTACCGCCGCCCCGGGAACCATTTATTGGATAACCAACATCTCTGCCATAGGTCACCCCAAGTGGTTCGCTACGTTTGGTGATTTAGTAGGGGTACCCACCACACCTCGACCCTCATACCTTTCACCTTCCCAGAGCTACCTCTCGTTAAAATGACCCCTCATATAGCACCCCAAAAGATGAAATAGGCCCTGAGAGAAATTGTTTTCTTCAGGGCCTCCTGTACGGGGTTAATGATTTTTTTTTTGAATGATTTGTCTTACTGGCTAGAATTGTACTGCTTCTTCGCCTGTATTGTTACACCCTCCTCGTTAGGGGGTGGGATAGCACCTTGGCCCTTCCTGGTATAGGTGGTGCCTTTATTTTCAGTTTATTATAAGCGCTTAGTTTCATGCACTGTTCACTGCTCCAACCCCGACGTAGCGGTAGCAGTGAAAAGGATTTACTTCGAACTTGATCTCCAGTTCTCTTGTGGTTTTGCCGGATAGAGTTAGTTACTTAGTCCCCAGGGTTCTTCAGAAGTCTCCTCTCTACTGTGAAGACCACCTTCCCATCCCACTGATCACTGTCTCTCGTCAGAACTGCCTGTGGTGTGCAAGAAGCTAAGGCAGTTTTTTCGAAGTTTGCTGTCATGTGAACATGTTAAAAATTTTTTTATTTTTTTATTTTTCCTTTGTAAATTCTTCTATACAAATGTTGTCACTCCACTAGCTTCAAGAACGAGACCAAAACTGCCATGGATGAGAACACTTAAACATTTTTAGTATATCAAAAAGTATATTGTGCCATGTAGGGACAGTCGGAGGCTTTTAGAATTATTTAATGTAGCTGTTATAAAAAAAACAGTAGAGCCTTGACGTGAGAACCGATAGAGGGACCCATCTGGTCCTTAAAAGTTTGGTTCGGGAAAGTGGTAGGTGCCACTAACCACAGGAGAGTAAAATCTGAAGGCTTTCTTCAAACAGGTTCTACACAATCATTAATAGTAGACAGGTCATTAATTTTAATATATATTAACCGTCAATTTACGTGACTGGTACACCTTCAATATAAATTACTAAATTACTTATCCGTAAATACAGTCTTTACCGAGAAATGTTCATTTCGTAGTAGCCACATATTTGGTTTCAATATTGTGAAATGATTATTCAATATTATGGCTGATAGTTGATTAAATCCAAAACGTTGTTACGTTTGCGACACTAATCATTTCAGAACTAAATTATTGTTCCCTCCACCAATTTGTTATTGATGTAAATTTGAAATTAAAAGTTTTCGCAATTAGTGTCCTTAAAAATCATTTGAAAATATTGTAAATCTCCTTTAAAACGAGAACAATGAGTACGGGATTTTATCAAGATACTTAAAAATATGACTGCATGACCATTGTCTAATAAAACATCAGTCATTCAGAATATATTTAAACGTGTTAAAAGCAGGTGGCCTTGTCGGAACAAATATATAGGACGAGATGGACGAGAGGACGAGAAAGGAGACGAAAATATTATTATTTTGAAGAACACGTGTTCCGACTTCCTCATAACATATTCGTGATTTACTGATAGTTTGATGGTGAATTCATTGGTTGTAGGCCTCTAATTCTGTTTTTAAAAGGAAAACGAAGAATTTGACCAGATTCTTAACAAATTAACAATATTTCATATCAGTAAGTTTTGTACGTGGATATTGATGTTTTTATAAGAAATTCCGTTTTGAGTTTGGGTTTGGCGTAGAATGCGGTCGATTTCCTAATATTTTCAAATACTTAGTAAATAAATTCGCGTGTAATATTTTGTTTCTTAACTTAAAAAAGATTGTACATCAGTCGATCAAACTTGTGTTCCTCAAAGCAATATTCATTGAAAAGCACAGCTTTTGCTCCTTTTTATACAGTAGGTACACAAGTTGAGTTGTCAGGAAGCATTTTAGGAACGTACCTAGTGTATAAATGTAAATTTCTTAAAATCATGTTTTTCATTAAAATGTCGCATAGTTTTCCGTTCTACCGCCAGAGCGCAGTAGCGCTGCTTCACCACTGGATCACCACTAAAAAATACTTCATCCTATCAGCAAAAAGGAGGACTACATTAAAGCTTCGTTCATCTTTACTTCAGCCTATCCATTAACATAGAGCAACGCCAGGTACTCCACAGCTAGTCATGATATAAAGTTTAATATTTAAAACTAACTAACCATCACGCCGTTTCTCAAAGAGGGAGAGAGGACAGATCGTTACACAAGTCTGTCTTGGCGCAAAAACTCCCTGCTTCATTCACATTCATATGCTATATTATTCTCTTTAAAAAATAAAAAAAAAAACAAATATTTGAATGTCAGTTAAAATATTATTCAATTTCCACGTAACCATTTGGTTCCGGCAACAATATATAGCGGGCCAACGGGGTTGGCGAACCGGAAGCGAAACATCCCCGGATGTAAACAAGTGTATGCGGCCGACAATATTACTACAAACCAGGGCCAACATTATTTCAATTGAACGATATTATTAATACATGTTTTCGCTGCACGTAGCCTTATTCCACATATTAATTCTTATTCTGTCATATTTCACCGTAAAGCCTTCTTTTAGGATCAAAGCTTCATAGCTCATGATGGAAACTATTACTATTACTTTCTTGAACGCAGGTTGTAGGTACTTTAAACGTATTTTAATCTTTTAAAACCCAATATATTTCGTTGCTAATTATTTACCTTTATTAAATAATAATTATTAATTTTATTAAATTTACACGACCGATATTAGTTGTAATTAATATACATGGGTGTCTCAGAAGTCAACCTCATCCTTTGGAGGGCTGGAAGGCCAACTCACGCGGAGAGAAATCAATTTTCACCTTCACGATAAATAAGCAGGCTTTATTATTGTAACATTAATTTTAACCTTCACATGAAGCAGCTCGATAAAACACAAAAAAGTAATAATAAAAATAATCCTGAAAGTACCCATAAGGACTCCATCAAAATAAATTTTAAAAAAAATTGACGTGTTCAGCATTATAAAACTGAACTAAAAAAATGCACTACTGAATTTTAAAGAAAAATATGAGTACCTTGCTGAACAACACACCTACACTACAAGGACTAAATCATCAAATCTACTAAAAATTCGAAACTTAAATATATCTTTCGGCCAGATAAACCACTATTTCCATGCTATAAAATTATATAATGCCCTTCCTATTGAAATTAAAAACACCATGGATATAGAAAAGTTTAAAAAAGACATCAAATTATGGCTAACTAAACATGAAGATGAGGAACTCATGATCAACACACATACAACAACCTACAGTCCGCCTCGGAACAGGAATTCCTAGTGAGGAGGACTGAGAACCAACTACATCACTTTATATTTTTATTTTTCTTAATATTGTATCTGTTTTACTTAAATTTATATTGCCGTTAAATAAAAAAAAATGTTTTATTGATTTGACTTATATATATGACAATTGACTATACAAAGAATTTACGTTTTATTAATTCGCAAAAATAGTCATGAACCCGTTTTCCGACATCTTGATAGTATATTCGTAATTTAATAAAGGTTTATCAGGAAACCTGTTAATTCATTCGTAAGGCCTGCAATCCCATTTTTAACTAAAAATACCAATCATTTGAAGACATTCTTAATAAATTTGCAAAATTTTTTCTCCTTGCATGACGGACCAAAATATCATTTAATGTTATTTTATTTATCATAAACTAATGTTTATAAGACAAGGTTGTAAAAATAAATGCCGCCTAATTGTTGATTGAAGTACTTGTACATATTGAATTATTTGGCGGGTTAAAAATAAGCCAACGTGGCTCAGTGGTCAAGAGCGTCTGACCGGACATAAGAAGGGGCGGGTTCAATTCCCGTCAGAGGCATTTATTTTAGTTTTTTTTAAAAGTATTTTAATAAAAAGTCGTTACTTTTCGAGATTTATTTTAATTTTAGTTTATTAGGTAAACAGTTTAACATATTTTATTGAAATAATGACATATTATATGTTGCATGAACCAGTGAATTTTCTGCATAAAATTCATTTTACGTAAAGAAAAACGTAATTACATATACATTATGGTACTTACATCATAAAATAATGTTCAAAGATAAACAAAATAAAGAAAGAAAAACAACATAATGTAACTGGGAAAATAACTTAAATATATTCACAGAGCAGGAGTAGAAGGATTGTAATATGATTGCGTTACTTTATTTTTAGATATAGTTAGAATTGTATTTTTTCCTTGTCGTATGCTTTCTTGTCGAGCGGGATGTTTATTGATTGGATTTAACAATAAAAAATTGTTCAAGAAGTTTGGATAGTTTTTATTGCTGTGATTGTATGAATTGAAGTAAAAGTAACGTTTTTTGTGGTGATATATGTATGTGTTGAATGTTCGATTATGTAAAAATAATATTTTTATAACACATAATTAATAATTAAAGAATTTTTAATTATTTAAACTATTCAAAACTACTGCTAAAACTTACTGCACTGATGATTAACACTATAATGCTGTCTGAAACGTTGGCTAAAGTAGGAAGAAGCACAAATACGTCATAATACCCTGAAAAATCAAGATAATGACTCGATTTCAGATTACTTTAAAAGAAACATGTTTTAGAAAAAATAACTATATTTTTAGGCGGTAGATATAAAAATGTCACCAGGTAGGCAATGCCGGGACATGAAAATATCGTAGATGGCGGAACAAACAATAAAATAAAAGATAATATATTTGGGAGGTTGTCCTTCCAACCAATGTACAAGGCATGCCTAGGAGTTATTGTACTTCGGAGGTTGCTTGTTTTATATATTTAAGGTTATGTAGTAAGCGTTCAGAAAGAAGAAGAAAACTGTTCGAAAGGGAGATAAGCAAATACGAACGTTAAGGGGGGGCTAGGGTTAATTCGTACGAAAAAAGACATTTTTTTGTGAATTTTTTGTGACAACACAGTTAAAATCTCTTTATTAAATCTATAGTACAGTAAAGTATAACATTTTAAGAATGTTGTATAAAATTTTCACGGAGAAATATTAAAAAATACGGCAATGGCAGCAATTATTCGGACGTGTCTCAAAAAAAAGGAGAATGGCGGTGCCCCTCATAACTCGGTGCTGGGTCATCTGAAATCAAAAAATTAAAGTTCATTCGTTAGATAATAGTTTTTCCCAGGTAAAGCTGGGAGGGTTTTTCGAAATTTTAATTTTTCACTTTTTTGGAACACTTTGAAGGGAAAAACGCTATTTTTAGTGAAAAAAATCGGCTAATTAGTTATTGTAAAATAATAATTATTAACAAATTCGAAAAAAACTCTCCAACGTTACCTCGTAAATTATGTACAGAAATAGTTTTCAAAATTTCAAAAGGATCGGTGCAGTAGTTTTGAAGTTATGACGGGCACCGACTTTGAAAACGTGAGTTGTGGGAAAAACGCTTTAAAGTTTTGAACACTAAAAAATCTGGTATTAAACGTTTATAAGCAAATTTTATCGGCTTACCTCACACTTCACACTGAATCATCAATGTCAGGTCCATAAAAGATGTTGCTATCATCCATGATGTCTAAAGCACCTTTTTGCTCCTGTCTACGACGAATCCTGCCTTCTTTAGTTTGTCTCTCAGCTTCCTGCTCTGCTCGGCTAATACGTATGGTCGGGTAGGGGTTAAAATCCGACATGTATAAAAATACTCGTAACTTCGTCAATTTTGCTCCAATCAACTTGAAATTCGAACACGATATTCTTAACATATTAAACATTTATTTTAAAAAAGAAAAAAAAAATACAAAAAAAATAATTTTAAAACTCTAGCCCCCCCTTAAGAGGAAGCTACAAGCCAAAAGTGTGTATATTCTTGGTATACCTTATATTGTAGGTAATAGGCATTAAAATCACTTGACAAACGGGGTCTAGAAACGTTCGATTTCAACAATGGTTTTTATTTATTTTGTAAATAGTTTTGTAAGAAAGCAAAAAAGTTAATCAAGTGAATCTATCACCGACAATCTTAGCTATAATCTATAATACTGTATTTATTTAAAGTTGTTTCCATTACGCGTTCATACTTGAAATTTTTTTTTTTAGCAGCATCCACTTATTTATTTCCACTTATATTTTTTATTGAGTAATAACATTTTTTATTTGTGTTCTACTCAAGCGAAATGATAGGAAAACCTTCAATTTATATAAAAAATATATTTTGGTGATCATAATGTACACCAATTCGTTATAAATATTAATCAAAATAATGATTTAGCATTAAGCTTCGCCTTAAAGGGAGCGCGCTAATATTAAAAAAAATATATAATTAATGGGAGTAAGCGGAAATATTTAATAAAGCATGATAGGTCATAGAAGTGAATATTTTTAAAGTAAAAATGTATAAAGTAGCATTGAAAGAAACACTTTATTTTTACATACCTATAACAGTTAAATTAACATAACCATCGATATGTTTTTAATAATTTACTGAGCATATTATATATATATATATATATTGATTATTTATATAATCAATTTTTGTGAATAACTATTTTTGACTTAAAACACATTTTACAATAGGTTTATCTAAATTCATAATAATCGTAGCCGCCATTTTTAAAACCCCGCATTCAGTATTTCTACAGATTTTTATATGCTAAAATTATTTTATAATCAATTATTTTATATGCTAAAATTATTTTATAATCAATTATTTTATATGCTAAACTTGTACAGTTCAAGTCTTTCGGATAGTCTGTAAGCTGATTTTTTCATATATTCTCTGTTTATTTATTGTATCATATGAGTTTTACGGTTATAAAAAAATGTAATACATATTTCGACTGTCTGTAATACGTGCATTGTGTAGGTAGTGTGAAATTAATATTCCGCGTAATCCGTAACATTTTTTCAAAACTGGAAGTACTTATCATCACATCAGGCAAGCGATAGAGAAGATACAAAATTTATATTATGAATTATTAATTCTTTATTCTAAATTTGTTTGGTTTTGTTTATATTGCTATTCAAATTGATAAAATATATGCCCAAGAAAAATATTTATTTGGACAGGTTGTTTCGGAAAAATTGAACGATTCTTCAAAATTCAAAGTTAATTGTCAAGTTCTGTTATTATTTCAGTTCTGTCAAGCAACTAGCCTATAATGATATCATAACAGAACTTGAATAGGACTTTCACAGAACCCGTAAATGAACGTTGAAATTTGATGAATTGTTCAAATTCTCCGAAACAACCCGTGCTAAATGATTTAAACTGTTGCATCGGTGATTCAATTGATTATTATATTTTTATGCCCTTTTTGAAAGAATTGAGTTATTGTACGGACAAAAAATATTTATTCGTATTCATATTGTTCGTCTTAATATTCTAAAGAACAACTTACAAAAAAGTGTCTCATCATATTTTTTTTTAATTAACGCCATCAATGAAAGCGTAGATTATTATAATATATATAGTCCAATTTGACCTCCAACTATAAAACTGTGTTCTTTAAATATAACAAACAATCACCGCCCTGAAGTTTCACGATATGGGAGTGAAATACAATGAAATAAATATCTCGGGCAGATACTCTTGTCGATGGTTCTTAGAATATTCTTAAATATTGGCATCCATTTTCATTTTAACATCCACACGAAAAACGCATAATTCCCCAATAATTCATGGGATGTTGTTAGTACCCAGGTAGATCAAGAAAAAACGTGTATGGAATAATTCAAGCCTTTTTGTGTTAAAAATGTATATTATACAACAAAAAGGACACAGTAATACTGTGAAAGTGTGTAAAAATTATCCTAACTACTAAACATTAACCAAACACTATGTTATAAAAAAAGTTTTCTTGAATGTGCTAAAAAATATGTTTGTTTTTCAGTGTCGTTTTGTTTAAAGGCGATTAACTACGTAGTAATGCAAAATCATGTGTTTATGGTTTGAAAATTTGGTCGCCTGGAAATGTTTCAGATGCTTTAATTAAATACTGCAAGTAGAATACATCTTGGCCTTTGAAATAATCGAGTATTTTTTAGATAAGTCTTTTTATAAGCCCAGAAAAAATAATGTATAAGGCCTATGAAAACTGCTTTAAAGTTCGAAATCTCCTACTTACGAACCCATTTTCGGTTATGATTTTATTTTATATAGAATTATAAATTAATTTTATATAGATATAGAATTATAGAGAAAAGATGGGTTGGCTCACTTTTCCAAATTAAGAAAACTTCAATAAGTTGAAAGGATAGGTTGGTTCATTTTCCAAATGAAGAAAACTACAATAAATAGAAAAGCCATCTTTCAAGCAACGTTTCACTTTGAGATCGGTGCCAGGCACAGACGTAACGCGTCGTCTCGGTCAGGGTCGGACTCCCGCCTAGGCCAGAGAGGCTCCGGCCTGGGGCCCCAACCTCGGGGAAGGGGACCCCGGCCAGGGACCCATTTTTGTTTTATTTTTTAACATTAACTCCGCACAAGAACACACATCTCTGAAACATAATATGTCATCTTTGGGGGTGGTGTAAAGGTGGTTCACATTGAGGACACAGGACTCGGAAAATGATATACAGAATCTTCCATAGGTCCCCAACGTTGGAGGGAGCCTGGCCAGGTGCTGAAATGATTACTTATGCAATAATAAAATACTTATCTAGCAATGATTTAAAGTCGCGACGCCTGGGTGTGAATCTGACGCATTTGTTTACTCGGCTACTAGCCGGTTAATCTGATATGTTTTAAAGATCTCAATTTTAAGCAATAAAAAAATATTTCCATTCATGAAAATACTAAAGGATTTTGGTATAAATATTGTTGGGAAATGACTGTCCAAAAAATAAAAATCGAAAGCATTTATTGGTTTGCCCTTCAACCTAGAAAAAAATTCTTCTGCGCTTTTTCCTCACCTTTGTGAATATAATAATTCACATTTCACTCCTATCACCCACTTCACAATTATCACTATTGCAATTCGAAATTTTTTGCCTGCGGCGCTTTACCGGAGGAAATACATTTTTTTATACATTTATTTTTTATATGACTTCCGATTGTAAAATAATATTTTCGAAATTGCGCGAACACTTTGATGTCAAAAAATGTGGTTTGTTGTTTTCCTGTAGGTTTACGGCATTCAAAGGGGCCCCAAGCTCAGAATGCTCATGGCCCCCTTCGCAGCTAAATACGGCCCAGTTCATAACCTCAAGTAAAATCGGGTACACGTAAGCTTGTATTTGTATGTAAATATTTCTAGTTTATTCTGACCACATGGAGAAAAATGAGTATGGCTGATTTTTTGATATCCTGTTAAAAACGTGATTGTAATCCATTTCCTGATAAAATATTTGTCCATTCTGAATATAATCGGAACACGTGTTCATGCAGGCATTCTTTTAGGTACATATAAATTTAATGACAATATGCGACGATATTAGTATTTTCTCTACCGTCCTCACAACACACTCGCATGTTACTGATAATTTGTTAGGAAATCTGCCAATTCATTCGTTAAAAGCCTGCAGTCTCGTTTTTAATAGGAGCACAAATAATTTTACCAGATTTTTAATAAATTAGCACCCACACCGAAACCACAGATAAAATGCACGTAAAAGGTTCCCCACGCCGTTTAAAAACATCCTTTATGCAATAAAATGAATTGGTACAATTGGCAAAAATTGATTAATTATTACTAAAAACCAACCGAGAAAAATAAACTTACACTAATAAATGCGCTACAAAGATATGAAAAATTTTTCGCGGTAATCCCCCTGTCACTCACTTCCATTTAATTTTGACGGAATAACAAATAATAAATTGCTATATTTGCCAAAGAAACTAACCCTTATTCGCCCTTTATATTCATAATATGTTCTGCGGAGACCGCGACAGGCCTTGAATAGGGTTTAGCACACTTGACAAATGATACATCCCGACCAAATGTTGCGGCCCTGGCACCGCTTGTATCAACTTGGCAAAAAAGGGTTTCCCTGATAGATTTGTCACACCGAACCCAAAGTGCTAAAGACGTATTGAAACGAAATTGGGGTCCGCAATCGAAAACTAATAATATTATTCTACCCTTAAAGAGTGAATTTTCCATTTATAAGTCGAATGATAAACAGAAAATTAAGATCAACAAAGAATAAATGTAAAAATTTATTGGAATAACTTTTTAATAATATTTGCATCGATGCATTTAGTTGAAAAAAATATTGATTAAATATTGACAAAAATGAGGCAATAAATTAGGACTGAGTGGTTAGAGGCGTTGTACCAGTAAGACAGAGTTCCTAGGTACTGTTCCCAGCTGCGACCGTTATCTTCTTGCTTTTTGTGTATTATTCTGTTTCATGTTTCGTTTAGAAATATTAGTATTATATTAAGCGCACTTGAAGTGAAATGACACTAAACTGCGCTATATAAATGCCATGTTATTATTATTGTTACATATAAGATTTGTGCATCACTTTACTTACATCGCATCTATGGTCTTGGTGTGTGGTACCTTTAAGTACCTACACATTGTCATTTTGCTATTGGTCAAATTGACAGCCCCGGAATTCTGACTTGGAGAGTTGCTAAACCTGAGGGAGCAAGGATCTGTGATTTGCATTGGAAGCAGTCGCCATTCTTTGATCACCAGCCCAGAGCAGCGGGCATTCCTCTTGGCTGAGGTTCGACGAACACATTCGCCAATTTTTGTGAGTATCAGCTTTGGATATGGAGCATTGACGGATGACAGATGGCATCTGCCAATCCTCATTGGTTAAGAGGGACCCTTTTGGAGACCAGCAGCGTGAGACTGTTTTGCATTGGACTCCAAGATTATTTTTTGGATAAATTATAAACTGGGAGTTGCCGTGAAGAACCGGAATCTACTAGTTCGCATCAAGAACGAACTGGTATCACACCTTCATTTTACCTATGCAAGCTCTTTGCCAGACAGATTATATGGTAGGATGGTAATTAATTTCTTTTTTATTATATCTTTTTTGTGGTAATATATTTTTAGTATTCTTAAATATTTTTATTATTTCTAGATTATTATTAAAAGGAAGGGTGGGTTTATTAACCCATCCTTACTTTTATTTGTTACCACTTAATCCCACGATAACATTATTATTATCTTTGTCTTCAATGGTTAAAGATAAAATATATTATGTTTCGTGGAATATCAAATAGTGATTGTGAAATTGTACTACAAAGAACGTTTAAGGAAAAGCATATTTTAATCGAAGAAAGCAATTGATAGGTTATTCTTTTTATGAAATGATGAGATACTTCTAGTATCGCCCTGGTGAAAGGTTACCATTCAAAATCAAAACGTTGTTTGAAATGGCTTTAGCAGTATTTATTGACCGTATCAGAATTGACAGGTAGGTACTTTTCCCTATCACCTTCCCTTTCTCACTACCTTCAGGCGCACGACATTCCCGAGTTAGAGATGCCATCAACTTCCAATGTTTGAAAGCAGTTGGTACTAAATAATATTTAATAAAAATATATTAAAAATTCCATGAAACTTAATATGTATTTGATGCAATAGAATTGTAAAATATTCATCAGAATTATCTTCTCCCCCTTGTCCTATTTACTCTTCAGGTTGAGGGACTCATCGGCTTGACGAGGTGCCCCTATAGCCCAGTCAATGAAGGGAAAAAAAGACCCAATGTCGGAAGTAATTCCCCGGAAGCTGAATTTTTCACAGATGTTAGAACACCTTTAGACATGTATTTTTACAAAAGTCCCCGACTTTCCCCCTTGTGCTTCCTTCCCCACCCCCCCTTGAATATATTTTTCAAAGCCTTTCGGAATACGCTAATATCTCCTTAATGGTTTTATAAAATCAAATTATTTATTTTTTGTTTAGTTTCTTATTAGTTATTCTAAAAAATTGTATTCTTTCATTTTTGCAAGAAAAGCTATAAAATCTCTACAATTTATTAGTAAAGGAAAAATATCAGTTTTTAAAATAGTATTTCAGAATATATTTGCACATAACTTTTTTCTGAGCCTGTTAACGAAAAAAAATAAATCAACAAAACTTGTAGACAATATTTCTAGCTATAAAATAATGTATATAATGATGGGTTTTAATTTATAATAAGGCACGTAGGCTGTTAATAAGGAGCACGGCGCGCGGCGGCTCGAACGCGCAGCGGCTCGCGGCGCAGCGAGATATTACAAAAACCTTAGGAAAGTAATGATTAGGATCCGGAATCGCGGTGGCTTTTTGAAGAATTCCAGGGACGCTAATTATTAAAGTCAAAACAATTAAATTATCGTTATTCAACGGGTTAAATTCGTTTTAAACATACTGTCTTTTTGCAGCTGCATGTAGTATAAATACTAGAGGCTTGGTCTGAACAAATTCTCAATTTTACATTATTTTTTAAAGAAATTAATTTTCATACGGGGAATATTATTATTTATTGGATAATTTGTATAGCGCCGCTTTTGTGAGAGGGGCGCTTTACAGTTGATGCAAGTATTACAGAAAATATAAATATTACAAAAATAGAGTGAAGTTAAGTTAAGTAAAATGAAGTATAGGAACAGGTGACACGAAAATAGACGATGGAGACTCTGCAGCAAGAATCCTAGGTGGTGAAGAAACTGAAACATTCCACTTGAAGTGAAATAACACAGAAGTGCGCTATATAAATGTCATGTTATTATTCTTATTCCTTTTCCCTTCCCTTCTCGCCCTGCTTGTACTTATCATATAACACTAATCGCGCGCAACACTAAAATTTAACAAAGTTTCATCACAATAGGATGAATGATATAGAAAAAAGAGAATTTTGATCAAAATTTCATAACGCAGAGCTCGCCATTATTTACAGAAACCTTTCCTAGCATCCACACAACTGGCCAAAGTTTCATTGCTATAGGAAGAATGGTATAGGAAAAAAAATTATACACACTTAATAACGCCAGAGCTGACTTTTATGTATAGAAACCTTCCCAGGCGTGTGCACAACAACTCGCCAAAGTTTTATCGCAATCAGATGAATAGTATACGAAATAAGGGAATTTTATACAAATTTCAAAACACCAGAGCTCACCATTATATATAGAAACCTTCTCTTGCATCTTCTCACCAAAGTTTCTTTGCAATCGGATAGAAAACAATGGATTTTATGCACAAATTTTATGTTGCCAGAACTCACTTTTAGGTACATAGAAACCTTTCCAGGTGTGTGAACAACAAATTGCCAAAGTTCAGACATCCAAACATACATTGATTTTTATATATATTGAAAATATGAAATCAAGGTTAAAATTAAATTTAAACAATATTAATAAAAGACAATACAGTTTCCTTGTTGGTATCACTATGTAAGCCAGTACTGTGATTCAACTACGGTATACAAAATTTGAGTTTATGTGGAAAGGTTTATATCAATCACACTAAAATAATATTATGTGACGTACTGCTCTTTGTCCTTTTTGTGGTAAAGATGACTTTACTTGACTTGTTAACTGAAGCTCGGCCCAGGAAATATGAAATCCGATACTTTTGTTTATCGTACCACGTTGGCAATCGATAATAATAATTTCGTCTTTTTCTATTCAATGAACAAAATATGAGAAAGAAAAGAGACAGTAGGTAATGGTAAATCGGTATGTCTTACTTTAAAACAAATATTTTTAAACGACAAGCCGATAGGAAATATTTCATTTTTTAGAAGTTAGTTACGAATTAGTATTCATCAATCATCACCATGGCCGCGTTTATAGTACCTTCAATTAATCTAATAAATAAGTGGATAAAACCCCATCCTGAGCTAAAATTTGATCGTGGGGTGATTTATTGTGACGTGTGTGATATTTCTTTAAAACAATTAAAAAAATATACAGTAACTAAGCACGTTTCAAGCAGAAATCATTTGATAATGAAGACAAATGATAAGTGTAAAACAGATTTCTATTTTGATTTAGCTATGTTTTTAATATGTTCTAATATTCCATGGACAAAACTAGACAATTTTAATTTCCGTCTTTTTTTTCGAAATATTTATGTTGTAAATGTTCGACTATGGATCTTCCGAGTGAATCTACTCTCCGAAAAGTGTATTTAAATAAAGTGTTTTGTAGTGAAATTAACGATATCAGAAAAAAATTAGGACATTTATATATATGGGCGACAGTTGATGAAACGACCGATAATTTTGGACGCAATATAGCTAATCTGGTCGTAAAACCACTAGGAGACATTGTAACGCGATCATATTTGATTGCTAGCAAGGTTCCCCACCTTCCTCTTTCACTTCCCCACTTACCTTCAGCCTCACAACATCCCCCAATCGGGGATGCCATAGTCTCACTGGCTCCAGACGGGAGCAGTTGGGACTCTTGTGAGGTATTCACTATAAAAATAAAAAAAGGTTTTACCAAAAACCAATGCCGAAACCATAAAGAATTTTGTAAAAAACAGTTAAATTTTTTTGTGGCAGGAATCTGCAGTTAATAACTTCGAAAAACTTTTAATTTTAACAACAGACTCTGCCCCTTATATGCTAAAAGCCGGACGCGAACTTAAAGATGTGTTTCCCAATATGATACACTTTACCTGTTTGGCTCATTCACTAAATCTAGTTGCTTCAACTGTGCGGGATAAATATAAGAAAGTGGATGATCTTATTTCCTGTGTTAAAAAAATATTTTTGAAAGCACCAACAAGAGTAGACATATTTAAAACCATGATTCCAGATATTGCACTACCACCAGAGCCGATATTAACGCGTTGGGGAACTTGGCTCAAAGCTGCTGTTTACTATGGTCAACATTTCGAAAAAATAAAAAGTGTCGTTTCAATTTTAAATGAAAAGGACGCTGTGGCAATAGCGAAAGCTAAATTATTGTTTGAAGATGCGAGTATTAAGGGTGACCTAATTTTTATAATGGAATATTTCGGAACAATTCCAAATGCTATTAAAAAACTCGAGGATCCTAAGCTTACTATCGTCGAATCGTTCGAAATTATAGATGAAATAAGGACTCTTTTATCGTGGAGCAATGAAGAGTGGGCAGAAAAAAGATTCGATGCCATATTAAATAAAAACCCTGGCTACGATAAATTACGGAGCATTAGTGAAAATTTAAATGTTACCATCGATTCAACACAACTCTATAAATTTGCTCCGCTGACATCTGTCGATGTTGAACGATCATTTTCTATATATAAGTGGATTTTTGAAAATAGGTATAATTTATCACCAGAAAATATGGAACGGATTCTTATACTGTATTGTAAAAATAATGTTGACGTCAAAATGAATTGATCCTGCATCATGTACAATGTACATTCTGTTCGAATTCACAACAGGTAAGCATTAAATAAAGATATTATTAATAAGAGGTGTGAAAGTTATTTCTAATAGGCTTCTCCGAGAAAACTTTTCAATGTTGACAACATACTTGACTCCTGGCATATTAAAACTGGAAAGCGGTCTATAAATAAGTTTTTCATAAGTAGGTAATTATTTTCCCTTGAGTACAGCACTGGTAAAGCCACCTCGATTCCGGATCCTAGTAATGATTAATTCATGTGTTTGCTTTTTTTATAACAAATTCATCTAACGTTGAAGAGTTTTATTGCTATTTACCAGTTTTAGTTCGGAGGGGAGGGGGGGAATATAAATATTTTCCCCTGCCCAATGAAGCGCTTTCATTATCAGCCAACCGCCGTGCCCCGGTCTAGCTAAACAGTCATATTATGTTGAATGATTGTTTGTAACTTATTATTTAAATAAAGGTATGTGGGAAATTTATGGGAATCAGTTTACGCGTCCTCAACAGTAACCCAGATGCTCCAGGGACATGAATATTCTCGGGCAAACAGAGCCTACACTTTAACAGCAGCGTCTCTTGTCCACGTAATCAGAGAAGAATACCGAGATATTGATGGGAAATTAAGACAAATCTAAAATATGAATCAAGATTTTACGTGTTACGTGGAAAAAAAGATATGGAGAAGGTTAATAATGATGACAATCTAAAAGAGACGATTCCATATACTGAAGCAATTGAAGACAGGATTAAGGAATCATCGAGTAGGACTGCCAAGTTGTGGCTTTACCTTCTACATTGTATCGACCTCATGCTTAGATTTATATTTGCAGAGAAGTCCGAGAATCGGAAAATGCACCTAAATACTATTGTTGATATGCTTCCATTTTTCCACCCGGCAGGACATTTACCATACGCAAAATCAGCACATATGTACGTTCAAAATATGTTGCAACTCGAATCAAGAATAACTAAAGAAGAATATAAACTATTCACTGGAAATGGGTACTTTACATTAAGAAGAAGCGACAGATATTGGTCCGGTACGTGGACGGACATGATCATCGAGCAGTGTCTCATGCGACCAATGAAGTCAGTAGGAGGTTTGACACTTGGGCGCGGAATCACTGACAGCGCTTTGTCAGAGTGGAAACTTGGAACCACTTACTGCGTGAAAGTGCAAGAGAGCATTGAAGAATTCATCGGTATAGAATTTCATTTTACTGAACAGCATGTTGAGCTGCGCGAATCACGGAAGAAAAGGAATGAGCTAGATATAGGAAAATATAAATCATGTCTAAGACAGCACAGCCCGTTCACCAAGCTCTCGGGGGAGCTGGTGTCTTTATCTTCAGGGTTTATTTCGGATAATTGTGTCAATTGTGATAACGCTTATGAGGTGGGCCTGGCAGCTATGCAAAAAATGAAAGGATGTAATTTTGGAGATAAACGACTGAAAAGGAAAGACATGGTGACTACCCAGCAAGATTCCGCAACTTTTATTTATTTATTTATTTTATTTATTTCATTTTATTAACGCCTAGAAGGCTTTTACATATACATGTTATGGGTTTTGTTGTTCAGTAGCATTATAAAATATTTTAATTACATAGCATAATAAATTGAGTATGAACTTACATAACAATGTGTAGGGTTATTGTTATGGTGTTATTATTTTATAAACATAAGCAAGCAAAGTTTATTGTACAAAGTACGTTGGTTGAATATTTTACAGAACATAGGTTAAACTAATACATAAACTTGAGAAAAATATAACAGATATAGGTAGGTAGTTAAGTAGATACAATTCAAGTATATAGTTACGGTGTTATTGGAATTTGGACAATGAGTTCGATAAGTTTATATAAATATAGTGTAGTTACAAGAGTACAATAATGTAAGTAGGTAATACACACAAGACAAGTTTTTTATTATTATTATAAAGATAAACACTACAGTTTGTTGTAAACCATCTTTGTAATCATCAATCTTTATTTTGCCCGATTGGGAATTTTACAAAACAAAGCTTAGTTAATGAAACAATAAAATATGCGTTTGAAAAAAAATTATGAATCTGTTACAAACATTCTAGTATACTGTATTTTAGTTTGTATACTGATTGGTGATGATAAACATCAATTGAGCTATACTTATTACCGAGTATGTGAAGTCTTTGAATAGGTGAGTTTTGAAAATAATTGTTAGCAGATATGGGAAAATTATATAGAGCGGTCTGTCGAGTGTCGCGCGTAGGTACACGGAGCGATATAAGACTCGTCAAATCAATGGCGTCCAGTCTGCCATTCGAAATTTTGAAAAGAGATACTAAGTCGCACACTGTGCGTCTCAATGATAAATCGGTTAAATTTAGTAAGTTCATGAGGAAAGTGTAATTAAGATATTCGTTTGGAATTCCTAATTTATAATTAATAAATCGCAGAAATTTATGTTGCACTCTTTCAATTTTTAATTGGTGAATCTTATAAAATGGAGACCAGATTGTTGAGTTATACTCTAGATTACTTCTAACTAAACCAGTGAATAGCAGTTTGAAGGAATTTATTAATTTAAAATCTTTCGTTGTCCTTAATATAAAACTCAAACATTTCATGGCCTTGTTGGTTATTTCGTTTATATGAGGAACAAATGTTAGTTGCCTGTCAAAAATAATACCAAGATCCTTAATATTCTCAACTCTTTTTAGGAGAATGTTGTTGATGCTATATTGATGCGTAATGGGATTTTTGATTCGGGAAAAAGTTATCGTTTGACATTTATCAATATTGAGAAATAGTTCATTGTGGGTGCACCACTCTTGTAGCCTCACAAGATTAAATTGTAGTACGTAACAGTCATGAATATTTGTAATGGTTTTATAAATTTTGAGATCATCTGCAAATAAGAGAATCATGACTCCATCAAAAACCGTAGTTATATCATTGATAAACAATAAAAATAGTACTGGTCCTAAATGAGACCCCTGTGGGACGCCGGTAAAGACTTCGAACTGGTGTGAATAGTGTGAGTTGAGTTTAACACATATTTTTCTTTTATGCAGATAACTCTCAAACCATCTCAAAATATTCCCTGTTATTCCAAGGGCACTAAGTTTATGTATGAGAATTTTATGTGAGACTTTGTCGAATGCCTTACTAAAGTCAGTATACACTACGTCTGTTTGAAGACGCTTTTGCATTGTATTAAATAGGTATTCCTGATAGATCATCAAGTTTGTAAAAGTAGATCTTTTTGCCATGAAACCATGTTGACGATGTGAAATAACTTTGTTAATCTCAGGCGAGAGTTTAGAAAGCAGAGCAGATTCAAATAGTTTAGGGATTGACGATTGGATACATATAGGTCTATAGTTAGAGATATCTGATCTATTTCCTTTCTTAAAGATTGGAAATAGAAAACTGGTTTTCCATTTTTGTGGAAAGGTACCAATTTTTAGAGACAAGTTAAAAAGTTTAGTTAGAGGTAATGTTAAAACTGATAAGCATTTTGATAAGAAAATTGGAGGAATGTTATCGGGACCAGCCGATTTATTAATATCAAGGGATTTTAATTTAGTTCTAATATCGCTTTCTTTGAATATACATTGGCTAAAATCGATCTTGTTGTCATTGTTAGCTGTAGTTGTATCGAATAATGGAGAGTTGTTTGCAGTATCATAGACTTTGCTGAAAAATTCAGCAAACAGATTGACGACTTCTTGGGGGGTATCGGCCATTTTATTATCTAAATACATGTTTGACGGAATACTAGAGTCATTATTATTGAGCATGTTCGCAAATTTATAAATATTCTGAGGATTAGCTGCTGCCAATTCTTCGCAGTTTTCGATACACCTTTTGTAACATTACTTGGACATATTTTTAGTTGTCTTTCTTAGTTCACAAAATTTTACATAATCTTTAGGATCACGTGACGATTTATAAACTTTATGAGCAATTTTTTTGTCTCTAATTATTTTAATAAGGTCGTTGCTAAACCATTTTGGGTAGTTGTGCACAGTGATTTTAGTGACGGGTACAAACAATTCAATTGCATTATTTAAAATTAAGTAAAATTTGTCTACCATTACATTTAGGTTTTCTTCAAAGTCAAGAAAGTTCCAGTCAGTAGACAATAGAAGATTTGTGATTTGCTTAAAATCGGCTTTGAAAAAGTTTAATTTTGTTGATGGAGATGGATTTTTTTCTATTTTTGAACTGTAGCATTCGATCGTTAAAGGAGGGTGATACTTGTCGATTGGGAGAATATCTTCAGCAGATGCGGATACTTTTACAGAAGAAGAATTGGAAAACACTAGATCGAGAAGACGAGCGTTAACATTGTAGACATAGTTTAACTGCCGGAGACTTAAAAAATTTGACATCTCGATTATATCATGGGAACCATGATTGATGTTGTCCGTGCATGAAGTTTTATTATTTTCTGTGTCCCACGTTACATTAGGTAGATTGTAGTCTCCTGTTAATATCAAAGTGGCATCTGGAAATTTTCTTCGTATTGTTTCAGCTTCGAGGTAGTGGTCTTTGTATAATTGAGCATCAGAAGAAGGGGGTATATATAAGCAGCCAAAAATAATTTTTTCCTTATTGGTAGACACCATGATGAATAGTTGTTCCAGATGAGTGTAGATGCATTTGAGTTTTCTTGAGTTGAATTTCTTATTTACGGATATTAACACACCACCTCCTCTAGTTTTATTGCTATTGCTTCTATCTTGTCTGTACACTGTGTGTTCAAAGAAACCCAATTCCGTAGTATCAATGTTTTTGTTCAGCCATGTCTCAGTGAAAGCGTAAGAATCGTAATCCAGAGTAGGTAAGGTTGATTTCAGGTCCTGTAATTTTGTTCTTAGTCCACGTACGTTTTGATAAAATATTTTTATTTTAGAATTTAGTTTTTTGGGTTCGATTTGACTATCGACGGATTATTATTTATGTATTTTATCGTGATATCCGTTTCACCAGAAGATTTTCTATTTTCCAATTCTTTTCTTAGGTCACTCAATTGTTTCCGCTGCATAAATGACTGATCTTGGTAAATACGAATATTATTTTTTAATGCGTGTTTCTTGCTTAATAGTATTTTCGGCCATTTAGCTTCCGGAAACTCGATTTTAATTCCTCTTGGTTTATCGGTACGCCTTTGACCCAATCTGTAGATTTTCAAGTCAAGATTTAATGTTGACATATCTAAATCTGAAATTATTTTTTTCACTGACACTATATCGCTATTTATTGATTCAGTCTGAGATAACGATGTATTCTCCGGAATATTATGAATAATCAAATTTTTATCTCTGTAACTTTGTTCTTTGATTTCGGCGAGGATATCACAGACACTCTGAGTTTGTGAAACTGAGGGGGTGCACACATTAGGGGTTGCAGTTTTAAGAGCTGTTAATTCACCCTCAAGATTCGCCATTTTAACAGCCATTTGGCCAATTGTTCCTAATATGTCATTGGTTCTAGGAATAATTTTAGCGATATGTTCTTTCGTGAATTTATTATTGGGATCCATAATCATGTTGGTCAGTAAGTTCACTGCGTCCTTTGCGAGACAAATATATGCCTGAGCATCCATATTAAGAATGACGAGATATAGGACCATAGGACGAGACAAGTTGCAGTAAGCCCCCAGCAGCTATTTAACAGAATACTGTGCATTAGTGATAGCCCTAGCAAGCTTTAAACCTACTTAGGAAATGAATTGGCTTCAAGACCCCTTCTATTTTTGATGAAGTCTCCCTTCGTAAAGGAACAAAATCGTGTATGGCGAAAGTATTTATCGAAAGTATTCATGACGAAGTTGATTTGGAAAATGCTGAAATAGTCATCGATGGGGGATACCTCCTCCACTCTGTTGTTTGGCAAACTTAAACTACTTACGGAGACATCATTAAATCATACTCACGTTTCGTCCATACTAAATTTGGCAAACATTCTATTGTCGTTTTCGATGGATACCCTGAAGAACCAACTGTAAAATATGCAGAACAAAGACGAAGGTCGGCTAACAACTCATCGTGCGATATTGAATTAAACTGCACTACACGTTGTTTGACTAAGAAGGAAGCTTTCTTATCTAATAAGAAAAACAACAAAAATAATGATTGAAGCACTGTGTCATGGATTTAGTGAATCTGGTTTGTAAACAGTCACGGCCGCAGGTGATGCCGATATTGACATTGTACTAACCGGCATCGAACAACTCAACATCTTCTCAAAAGTGATTGTTGTTGGCACGGATAGTGATCTTTTGGAATTGCTTGTAAGTCTTGCTCCTGAAGGAAAATCTATTTTTTTTCTGTAAAGATGTTGGTGGAAAGACCCCTTCAAGAACTTTCTACATCATAGAGAAACCTATAATGTTACATAAAGATATTCGAAAACACATGCTATTTACCCATGCCATTACGGGCTGTGATACGACCTCATCTTTATATGGGTTAGGAAAGATAAAAGTTGTTAACATGATGAAAAACAATCCCGAAGCAAAACACGCAGCTGAGGCATTTCTGGAAAAAGATGCAACTGAAGAGAACTTGTTGCAAAATGGAGAAAAAATTGCTCTCGCCATGTATGGTCTTGGTAGCTACTCTAATTGAAACAAAGCTTGATACTATAAGTTTACCAGACTAACGACAAAATCAGCTTTTAAAACTAAATTTGACTTGGCAAAACTACCACCGACTTCAGAATCGTGTCATCAACATTTGTTGAGAGTTTATTTGCAAGTACAGTTTTGATTAGGAAACAAACTAAACCCTATAAACTGGGGATGGAGGTATGAAAATGTAAATGAAAATGGTGGAAAGAAGAAATTTTTGAAATAATTTGCTCCTGATGACCTTCTTTCTATGGTGTACTGTTCCTGCAAGTCTGGATGTGGAAATTACTGTGGCTGCAGAAAATCTGGATTTACCTGCTCTGCCATGTGCTACAACCGTAACGGATTATCATGTCTGAACACACCCCAGTATGACGAATAAATGGAAGACTGTCTTGACTAGAAAATTATTTAAATATTTGCCTAATTTTGTCATAGATAATATTGATAAGTATATAATATAATTTACAAACCGTTTTGTCATTATAATATTTTTTGAGGTATATTTTAAGAAGCTTGTTTGAAAGTAAACCATTTTAGATCTATGCACTATTTTAAGTGATTTGTTGTTTCGGTATTTTATTGTTGATAGGTGCACATAATAAAAGAAGTGAGAATCTCCACAAAAGATTTTTCAGAACTTCGCCATAACATAAGGTCTGCAATATTTTAATGTTGTGAAAGGGTAGTCCTACGCTGTTGTAGGTATTTTTGGCTTATTTAAATAATAAGTTACAAACAATCATACAACATAATATGACTGTTTAGCTAGACCGGTGCACGGCGGTTGGCTGATAATTTTTTTTTTTTAATTTTTTTTTATTAAAAGTATACAATACAGAATATAGTATATTATATAAAGCATTGTACTCCCAGGAGTTAATAAACTCATTGCGGGAATGATACGCATTACATGAAACATATAGTTGTATGTATTAAATGGACATATGATGGGACATACACAACATTATTATTTCAGATAGTCATTAATAAGTTGAAGTTTGAGCATGTTAGTTTGGGTCTTTTTACATTGACTTGCACATTTGATCTCGTTGGGTAGTTGATTATATTTTGTGTGAGCTATGTATTCTAGGGATCTTAGTCCATATTTTGTTGATTTGATTTTTGGTATATGAAGTTTGTTGTGATTTCTTGTGTTGTGTTGGTGTACGTCGCAATTGTAATAGAGTGTAGTGTTGGAATGTGCCGAGTGTTGAATTACTTGTAATATAGTTTTCGTTATTTCAAAAGTGGGAATGGTATTAAAAGGAAGTATTTGGGTGTTTCTGTAGATGTCTTTGACATGTGTGTCCCAAGGTAGACTGAAAATATTTCGCAGGGCTCTATTTTGGACGACTTGGACTTCTGAAATCATTTTTTTTGTAGCAAATCCCCAGATTCCGGCGAGATATATTAGATGTGAGTGAATCATAGCATGGTAAATCGATTTTAATAGAGAGGGAGGAAGTAACCCGCGAAGTCTATATAAAACACCAGTTATAGGAGTAATTTTGGATAGAACATGTTTAAATTGGTGATTCCATGTGAGTTGTGAATCAATGAAAAGGCCAAGATATTTTGTAACATCAACCCTTTCAAGGCGGTTATTATCAAGACTTATATTAAGACTTACATTTTTTTTATTTGCAAACAGTATGTAATGTGTTTTTTTTATGTTTAGGCTAAGTTTGTTTAATCGCAGCCAGTTTGCCAGGCAAGCTATATCCCTTTCCATTTCCTTTTCAAGTTCGTTTAAATCATTATTGTGATAAAGAATCACTGTGTCATCTGCATAGAGTTGTATTGTACCCTTAAGTCCCCATTTAGCAATATCATTTATGTATATTAAAAATAGCAATGGTCCAAGTACGGAGCCCTGAGGCACGCCACATTTTATCGTTCCCATGCTGCTTGTCCCTTTTCCAACAAAGGTCTGACAGTGTCGATTAGAGAGGTAGCTACACAGTAACTTCAGGGGAGTGCCTACTATGCCTAGGTGTTCTAGCTTCTTTAGTAGTATCCCATGGTCAACCGTATCGAATGCCTTTTTTAAATCTACAAATAAGCCTGAAGCATGCTTACCCTGGTCTATATGCTTTTGGAGGGCGTATACAAAATCGAAGGCAGCACATTTTGTGTTAGATTGGTTTCTGAATCCATACTGTTGGGATGCGAGTAAATTGTTTGATAAGAGATATTTAGTGAGCCTAAGCTTAATAACCTTTTCAAAAACTTTAGAGACGACAGATAGGATGGATATAGGACGATAATTAGAAGGATTTTTTTTGCAATCATCTTTGTAAATCGGAATTATTTTTGCTATCTTTAGTTGATCTGGGAAGATTCCACTATCCAGGGATTGATTAATAAGAAAAACAAGATGGTCAGCTAATATATCTTTGCAAAAGTTCAGGTACACTGGTGTAATTCCATCTAAACCTGGAGATGCATTAGACTTTAGTTGAGAGATAATACTGAGAACTTCTGTTTTATTTGTTTTGGCCATGTATAAGGACTGGATTGCTTTTTGATCCGTGTTTATAGTGATAGAATCATCTGGATATGATGCAATTGTGGCTGCTAAGTTTTCCCCAACTGATATAAAGAAGTTGTTAAAAGTTGAAGCTATCTGTGTTGGGCATGTTATTTCTTCATTCTTAATGAGAAGACATTCAATTTCATCTTTCTGGGGTGTCGAGCTATTTGTTAGAATTGCATTTATTATTTTCCATGTCTGTCGCGGATTACGCAGGTTTTCTTTAAATATAGTCGTGTAGTATTTGGTTTTAGCATATCTTCTATAGTTGGTAACTTGATTTCTTGTTTTATTTCTCAGTGCTGTGAATATATCACTTTGCTGATTTTTTTTCCAGAGTTTAAACGCATTGTTGCGCTGTTTGATAAGTGCATTTAATTTTGCATCAAACCAAGGAGTATTACCCCTCCGTTGGTCTCCTATGCGTAACTCAGATTTATGTTGGGATGATTTTATTGCTGTTTTGATGTATTCATTAAAATTATTATAGTTTTCATTGGCATTACTGGTGGTTTCGTGTGGAAAGTTGTGGGATTCTAAATATGTTTTTAACATGTTTTTATCGGTTTTGGTGTTGTTTGAAAAAGAATGTATTCTATTATTAGTGTGATGTTTCAAGCTGTTTTGGTAATCTAATATCAAAATGTTATGATCACTTAGGTAGGCATCTATATTTGCAGTAGTTGAGGAAATATTTTGTCTGTTTGAGATGATATGGTCTATTAGAGAAGTAGAGGTATCTGTTACTCGTGTAGGATAGGATGTGTTACATATGAAACAGTTGTATGAGTCTAGCGTGTTGATGTACTTAAGAGATGTATTATTTTTTTGAAGAATGTCAATGTTGAAGTCACCAAAGATAAGGGTATCATTTCTACTGTTATTTAAAATAGATTCAAGATACATTAAGAATTCGTTAATGTTTGAGGTAGGCTTTCTGTATATAACATAAATATTTAACGGTTTAAAATTTCTATTACGGATATTAATTCCTAAGAAAGAAATTTCACTACAATGTTTTTCGATAGTTGTAGCATTTAGTGAATGGTGTGTGTAGAGAATCACCCCTCCTCCTCTTTCATTGGTGCGAGACGCAAATGTACTTTGGTAGCCGTCGATGTTGAAGAAGCACTCCTCACCATCTTCCAACCAGGTTTCGGCTATTGCAAGTACGTGTACAGTGGGTTTGATGCTCTTTAAAGTTTCTTCAATCTCGTCAATTTTATTTCTGATACTTCTCGCGTTAAGATACATTATCCGAAGGCTATTTTTTATTGGCTTATAGTCTTCAATTTTCTCATATTTGTATTCATTTATACTGGCCTGGGTCCCGGATGCTGTAGTTACAGTTGAGTTAGCCATAGTCAACTCTCTCCATTGTGCGTGACATCATTATGGCACGGTAAGGGCAGTCCCTATCGTTTGATCTGTGTTTTGGTGCCTCAATTTTGCCTTTGGCCATTTTAAAGCAGTTCCAGCAACGGAATTCTTCTTTTTGTTCCTTTTTTGTGCAGTCAGATGATTTGTGTTCACCAGCACAGTGTAGACAACGATCTTTTGATTCAGTACATCTCGCGGCGGAGTGACCGTATCCCATGCATTTATAGCACTGCATGATTGGGCAGCTGTCTTCGACTCGGACTCGTTGGAAACCTATATTTATTCTTTCTTGTTTTAACATAGCTGAGTGTACTTCTTTTTTGACGATCAAAATAACATTCCGTAGCCTATCATTTTTCCTATTGTTTGTGAATCTTAGAATTTTAATAGCTTCCGTATCATTTCCAGTGGCTTCGTAGATAGTATCATTTTGTTGCAAAATCATGTCTAATATTTCGGAATCTTGTGTTTCTTTTTCGATCCCCTTCAAGATAACATTAGGTCTAAGACGTTTGCCCTCATGAGCAACCAAGTTACCATTGGTCAGCCCTGGAATTGCTGTTAGGATCTTCTGTGCATCTGACTTTTTAGGGCAGGTAATTATGACCTTGTTATTTTTGGCCTTTGACATACCACTGACACCCACTCTGAGGTCGGCTGGCTTGATAATATCCTTTATTGTTGAGGTGATGGATTCTGACGTCGCTTCTTGGTCTGATGACGACACTATTACGGCATGTCTGGTGCGATCTCCTCGATTCCCTACTGCCGAGGCGTAACTGAGTACGGGTTCTTTTTGAGAGTTGGCGCAGAAAACTGACATTTCCCTACAGTGTCTTTCTTCCATCTTCAGTTGACATTCTGCATTCTGCACCTTGGTTTCAAGTAATTCG
Source organism: Hesperophylax consimilis (assembly GCF_061612785.1). Classification (NCBI taxonomy): domain Eukaryota; kingdom Metazoa; phylum Arthropoda; class Insecta; order Trichoptera; family Limnephilidae; genus Hesperophylax; species Hesperophylax consimilis. Next base: position 21,768,450 of record NC_142850.1, read on the forward strand.
ACTTCCAGAGCATGAAGTTGTTTTCCCAGTGTGGCTCCTTTCTCAATTATCTCCAGCAAAGATGAGATTATTGTGTCGCGGACTTCTTTGGTTATGTTATTTTTGAGAGGCTCGGCTGCTTTCAGTGCCAGAGTGGCAATTTGAACAATATTCATGGCTGTCTCGGACTGTTTCGTTTTCTGGAGAGAAATATATTGGGGGATTTTAACAGAAGTCAGAATCGGTTTGGTTTTGAGAGGAGGAATTTTGTCTTCGTTGATAGATGGAAGCGCTGGACTGGACTCGTGTGTTATTGGTGAGGATCTTGTAGTAGAGGAGAATGTTGTTGCGGTGGTGGTAGAAAGAGCAGAGTTGGTGTTAGTGGGGATTGACGCTTGTTTATTAGTCTTAATTTCCTTCTTTTGTCGTTTGTCCATAACTTTTCTGCTTTCGGCTCGGGTTTGTCTTGGGGACTTAACTAGTTCTGGACTGCTAATGCTCCGGATTATCGGTGACCTCGGCGTGGTTCCCGATTTTTTAAAAGGATCTTTAGCCCCTGGGGGGGTACACGGGGGATCTGCCATTTAAAGTTTATTTTAATGTTTACATGTCACTAAGAGTTGTATTGTATTTATTGTAATATCCTGTTTTTTTTTCACTTGTATATTTATTTTTATATTTATGGAAAAAAAAATAGATAAAAAACCGTAATTATTTATTTGGAATTAATGGGGTTCGAACTGTCGTGATAGCGCTTCATTGGGCAGGGGAAAATATTTATATTCCCCCCCTCCCCTCCGAACTAAAACTGGTAAATAGCAATAAAACTCTTCAACGTTAGATGAATTTGTTATAAAAAAAGCAAACACATGAATTAATCATTACTTTCCTAAGGTTTTTGTAATATCTCGCTGCGCCGCGAGCCGCTGCGCGTTCGAGCCGCCGCGCGCCGTGCTCCTTATTAACAGCCTACGTGCCTTATTATAAATTAAAACCCATCATTATATACATTATTTTATAGCTAGAAATATTGTCTACAAGTTTTGTTGATTTATTTTTTTTCGTTAACAGGCTCAGAAAAAAGTTATGTGCAAATATATTCTGAAATACTATTTTAAAAACTGATATTTTTCCTTTACTAATAAATTGTAGAGATTGTATAGCTTTTCTTGCAAAAATGAAAGAATACATATTTTTAGAGCAACTAAAAAGAAACTAAAAAAAATAAATAATCTGATTTTATAAAACCATTAAGGAGATATTAGCGTATTCCGAAAGGCTTTGAAAAATATATTCAAGGGGGGGTGGGGAAGGAAGCACAAGGGGGAAAGTCGGGAATTTTTGTAAAAATACATGTCTAAAAGTCTTCTAACATCTGTGAAAAATTCAGCTTCCGGGGAATTAGTTCCGACACAAAACCTTCATTGACTGGGCTACCAGGCATGTCTGGCGTACGCTACTTCGGCGCTTCGTCCATAGTAGGCCTTATTAGGGTTTGCAAATCCCACACCTTTTTCGAATCATCACTTTTAGGAAGACTCTGATAAAAAAATATCGTAAAACAGATATAAACAAAACTGTCACTGACAAGATTCTCTACAGTCATTTGAGATCAATCATATTTTGTATCTTTTTGATATTATAAAAAAATACATTCGAAATGCAACGTAATAAGGATTTTAAGAAGACTTTCATAAAAAATAAGATCGTAAAAAAACATAGACTATGGAGAGTCCTGTCACCCATAAGTTAACGGATTTTACTGCCTACCTGGCATTCTGGTGCGCTCGTATGTCACGTGGTTCACGTGGTCACGTGCGTGTAAATCAAACATGCATTTTTTTTAAATCCCACAGATCAAATCAACCTGGATAAAATATTGGTAAAATTGGTGAACTAATCCCGACCATTGAAGTTGAAACTCCCATTTTTTTCCTGTGGCACCCACTGGAAAAACTAAATAAATAATTGTCGTAAAGCATATGCTGAATGTATAAATATCGAGTGCGTTTTGTAGTTACAGCCATTTTAATCAAGTATTTAGATGTATTTTCACACGTAGAAGGGCTTTGACCGTAAATCAGTAAGTGTCCTTCGGTGAAAAAATGTATTTTTAAAATAGGAACTTTATTCTGAAAACACGTTAGACGCGTTTAAAGATAAAGCCAAATGTACGCATCCTAACTTGTCAGTAAAATTGGCTTAGTTTGTTCTTTAAGACCCCGCATTCCGAATTTCCAAAGACGTTTTATAACGGTCTTTCCTTGAACACTTTGAGTTTTAAGCTCTTAAAAAAATAATGTTAATTTTCAACATAATCTTTATTAGGATGCCTGGTTGCAAAAGCAATTATATGAGATTTGCTCTATAAAAAACACACCTTGTTATATAAAAAAAAGTTTTAAATAAGTTGTGTTTATTAAATATTTTACCAACAATCGCATACGCCTATTACTTATAAACTTTTTTTTTAGTAATTTGAACGCGCTCCATTTAATATTCGTATTCATGTATCACCCTTTCAAACCATCTTCAGTAATCTTCTTCTTATTTTTGAGCCGCTTAAGCCAAAGTCCCCCGTGCTACAACAATAGAATTTATGTAGCACAGGGGACTGGTAACTGCCGGAAAGCTCTACATTTCGAATGCCGATAATTCAACTTTATCCTTGAACTAAGGACGTTTCATGAAGAAAAATTGAATAATTTCAATTACAGATTCATTTGAATTAATATTGAACTTTTAAATATTCACATGGTTACCGATTCATTATAATGAGTATTGCACGTACGGAATACTATTACATTTAGGGCCGGCCCTGAGCCAAACTGGCTAGGCGCTAGTAAAAACCTCAAGGGCGCTATGTTAGGTATAATGTATTATCAGCGCCATGGCTCCTAGGCAAGATTGCGCCCGGAGCGGACTATTCCAATTGCGCCTGCGCAGGGCCGGCCGAGAATACATTATAATCAAGTTTGAACTCTTAGGACGGGTTGTTTCGGAGTATTTGAACAATTCATCAAATTTCAACGTTCATTTGCAAGTTCTGTGAAAGATTTTTTCAAGTTCTGTTTTTATTTCAGTTTTGTCAAGCAACTAACCTATAATGATATAATAACAGAACTTGAATTGGACTTTCACAGATCCCAGAAATGAACGTTGAAATTTGATGAATTGTTCAAATACTCCGAAACAACCCGTCCTTAGTTTACCAATTGATTAAAATATTTAACAAATATGGATTTCTAATTCATTCGAGTGAAGTTTGAATGCTTTGATTATCAATTAATTCTAATTAAAATTGAACATGTGGATTTCGAATGCATTCGAATGAAGTTTGAATGCTTAATACTAATTAAAAAAGAACATGTGGTTTTCTAATTCATTCGAATGAAGTTTGAATGCTTAGATCACCAATTAATTCTAATTAAAACCGAACACATGGATTTCTAATTCATTTGAATGAAGTTTCAATGCTTAGATTATCAATTAGAATGCACGATTACCCATTATTTCTAATTAAAATCGAACGTAAGGATTTCTAATTCATTAGAATGAAGTTTGAATGCTTAGATTACCAATTAATTCTAAAAAATTGAACACACGTATTTCTAATTCATTCGAATGAAGTTTGAACATTGAAATTACCAATTAATTCTAATTAAAATTGAACATATGGTTTTCTAATCCATTAGCTTAGTATATAAGTTGAATGCTGTGATTTTAAATATTTTGTTAATGAATATTGAAATTAGAAAAAAATAAATTACCAACACATTCAAAAGAATTTTGAACATTCGGATTATCAGAGGCCAAACTGTAAAAATATTAGATTATTTCATACTTATTTAATATTTAAACTTATTTTTTCTATTGATGTAATTTTATATAACTACTTTTTCAACTCGGCATCTGAAAAATAAATATAGTTTTTAAAAGCTTATAAACTTACTTGGGGTTAAAACTGTTTAAGGGAAGTATGTAATATGTCAAATATGATTTAAGATTTTCACGGCCAAAAGTATTTTTGTTATTTGTTTTTGGGGTGTTATGCCGTGTTGCGCTAACTCCTTCTTTAGCCAACATTTCGGACAGCATTGCAATGTCCATCATCAGGGCATATGTGTTATTTTGAATGTAATATGTCAGTAGAAATTCGGATTGCGGGGTCTTAAAATGAACATAAAACATGTGTTTGGAAATAGAGCAATGAAAGAAGTAGGTCGTGACTATTGTACACTGGAACTTAACGGAATAATGTAAGGTGTCCGGTAAGTGTTGTGTAAATTAATATAAAATTATTAAAAATTTTGTGACACCGTCCTATTCCTTATTCTATTTTCTACTATTTTCAATTTACAGTCAAATTAGCAAATATTATACAAATAGTACTACGCTGTATTTATAAGGTTCATCAATTTCTAATAAACATACCCAAACAAAGAATTAATTAGTTTAACTTACTTTATTTAAAAAAAAAGATTTTAGTGACTATATATAACATTGTACATACAAAATATTATGGTGAATTAAGTATAATAATGTTATTTCTTAATCATCTTAACTAGGGTGTCCTGTGCCGAGGTAGGCTAAAGTTATTTAATTCTATTTTATTTGTTTTTATGTCGTTTTTAGTGTACTTTCTTAGTTTTTTCATTGTCATTTATCTTGCATAAGAACCATGAGGGATTTGGTATTTTAGAGGGCGGATCAATGAATGCACCTGACTTAACAAAGCTAATAACGTTCAGGGTAAATCGTAACATGCAGACTTTTAGAGTTGTTCTCCGTTTATCCGTAGAAAATAAACTATTTAATTCATTCAGTCCGAAGGCTACATAGTACAAAGGATTCGAAATAAATCCAGTTCCCTCTGTATTTTCATTTATTACATGAAATAAATCAGAATTTTATAACATTTTGTTTAATATTACACTGCAAGATTACAAATGGACGAATTTACGCTAGAAAGAAAATAATAAATATAGTATTTGAAAAAAAAACTGACGTTAATGTTAAGTTCGTTAGTAAAGTAAGGTAATAAAAAGTTAGGTTAGGTTTTATTTCAAATGATGTATTCCAGAAGCTGTAATTCTTCCATGCTTAGTTCCGTCCGTGTGCAATTCTGACAGTTATTGGTACCTACGTGAAATTCAGGCATGTGTAATTTTGTCAATTTTGTGTGTAGGTTGAACCAACAGAATAAAGAAAAACACAAGAAATGCATTCCATATAGTTTTAATTCAAAAAAATATCGTCACTGAATGATAATACCCTTTCTTTGAAACCCATTTAGCGCGCTCTCTTACACTTGCCTGATATAGTATATCGCCAACCCATTTGAATTTGACAATGACGGTGAAACACAGTTCTGCATACGAAATTTACACAAAGAATGGTCAGACTTTTGGACCGTGAAATACGCACACATGGCATTCCTTATGTTCAATGAGAATTTCTTGTGTTCATTGTGCTCGCTATTTCATACGAACCATGGGTTCATGGCCCATCTCCTTTATTTCTATTATCCATGGGTTGGTTCTATGTCAAACCGTGAATATGATAATAAATTATTATAAGCAATAATTTGACGCCTAAAATATCAATACAAATTGAAAATATATACCAAGTAAAAATAAATGCCGCCGACGGAATTGAACCCGCACCTTTTGATGTCCGGTCAGGTGCTCTGGACCACTGAGCCACGTCGGCTTATTTCCAACACGAAAAATAATTCAATATGTACTAGTAGTACTTCAATCAACAATTACTGCTTATTATTATATTTTTTTCACCTGTAAACAATCAACTTTAGTAGTTTATCATTAAAAAAATAAATAACGTAAATATGATGTTTTTCATTTAGCACATAGAGTTCCGATCACCTCGCGTAAAGTTATTACGCTTTCGGTAATATATAAAGTCAATGACACAAGTATTTACTTCCTCTTGAAATATTCGTGTTGACGAAGTAAAGCTATAAAATATTTGTACCAAATGTAATCTGAAATCTGATAAAACGAGATAAAACAAAGAACATTTTTACAACCAAAACAAATAAATAAATAATTTATGACTAGGAAATATTACATAATGTTATATATATTATGTTTAAATTGTTCATACCAATAAAATGCTATTTTTGTTTGATGTGGTAATGGTTTCCAAGTCACTCTAGAGGCATTAAAATTTACCGTTTGCCTACATGAAATTTAATGATTTCATCATATTAATTAGTGATAGCCAAATATCGGATTATTTTTTACGCATTTTGGATATTTACATAAGGACATTAAATCACATTTATGCATTTTTTGGCGGTTTAGACGTGCAATAAATGTCTCAATGTGCCAGACTCGTAATTCCGGTATCTAACGGTCATGGAAACGGCCCATATTATTTTTATGTATATACGCATCTCCTAACCCACTAATGTTCTTTCCTTGAGGACAACGAAAGAGTTATTACTTCTAGACATTCAGCGGTGCGAATTTTCTCCCTTAAATAGTATTTCATATTATGGCGAGTATAAGTGACATTCATTTGCGGTCGACATGTAAATCAGAACTGAATGGTTTCAATCAGATTAACTCTATCGAGCTGCAAAGTAAATCACTCAAGAGCTGGAAGGACTTTATTCGCAAAAGCCTGTTGAAGGATTTAAAATAACCTGCAACTTGTTGCAATTACGGCGAAAACAGTTGCTTCTCACCGGAAGCGGCAGAAGGAAGCATCCGTATTCCGGATGTATTCGACGCCATTTCCCCCGCAAAGTTGGGGAGGCTTTGACGTAGGAAGTTAAACTTCTCTGGCCTCTCACCAACTCTCAACTGTCACGAGGCTGTTCTATACTAGGTATAGTATACCTGAGTGTGACTGGGAACTTAATACATGCCTCCTACAAAATATGTGGCACCTTTTTAAGAGTGATTATCATAGATAATAAAAATAGAGGGATGTATGCATGAAAGTTTGCCAACACTCGCAGATCTACGACGAAACTGCAACTGGGAGCATTAATTTCCATGTTCCCGGTGGTTATCTCCGTCACCGACAACAAAGGTTGTTTTATCTCCCGTCCTGAAGGACTAACTTGCTAATGGTCATGCTGGTTGGAGAGCCATCTTGTTGTTATCTTGTATTATATTTTAGTTTATATTTGTACTGTCCTGATGAAGGTTGAGTTCAAACGAAACCGGTCGACGTATATAAATTTAATAAAGTGGTTTAAAACAAAGATATTCTTTTATTTGCATGTATTTGAATTTAACTTTTGTTTTCTTGGATGAGTGTATGAATGAAGTGGAATCTAGGAATTAACAAATTTCTAGACATCCGATCAAGCTGAAACTCGGCAAATAAACTCGTTGTCGGTGAGGTTCATGCTTTTTCTGAAATTGGATGTCAGCTCTACCTAATTGGGATTTGGCTCAGTTGTTGGAGAAGAAGATTAAATCCTCAGTCAAACCAAATTAAAAATTTACCTTTTTAATACATTTATCAGTAAAAATATGAAGATGTATTTCGTTAAGTAAAAAAACTTAAATTTTCAATTTTTGTAATTAGAAAGAGAGGTAAGGCACATAAAAATCTAGTATTCCAGAGAAAAAGGTAAGGCACATGAACATCTAGTATTCCAGAGAAAAAGTAAAGGCACATGAATATCAAATATTCTAGAGAGAAATTTGATTTATTTCTGATTTCAATCTTTTAAAATACTTTTATGGGCGCGGATAGAAATTTGATTGGTTTAGCAAATATGACTATAAAACTGGGGTCACGATAGGGGAAAATACTATTGCATTACATACATATTTTTAAAATCTGACATATCCTAAATACCGTATACCCAATAACTGCTACACCTTAACAAATCTACGAGGAGGAACTGGAGCTTCCTTCCAGTTCTTAAATTTAATATTTTGTGCACTGCTACCTAAGAATATAATATTTATGTGAAAAGTGGAAATCCGAACTTATAAGGTGAATTTGTTTTACAAAATTCATTTTCAGCGCATTCATCATTATGTGCCTACTTTAAAATTTTGTACCAAATGTTACTATGGCTTATATGGGAATATAAAATGATCGGAAAAAGGGTTTCATGTTTTCAATATTAAGGCCCCCATTTATTTTATCGCTTTTTGTATTTTTAAGGTATATTTTACAGGTAAAACATTCTACAAATTGTTCAGTATACGGAAAGTTTTGAATTGTACCAAGAAACATACTTCTAGATTTTCTGTAGATTATATTAATAAAATGGAGATATAAATAATTTTATTCGCTAACTGATGTGTGTGGACCTTAACTTCACCAACTTGTTTGTGGTGGACTGGTCACTCTTGTAATACTTTAGTGCATTTTTTAATTATTAATTTTATTTTAGTAATTTGTTTATTTATGTTTACAAATTACTAATTGATTTGTTACATATAAATATACTTTATTTTTCTTGCATGATGTGACTCCTACACAACATCTTGAACTTTCTAATTGGGGCAGACTTTAGGTTTTCCGGAAGCGCATTATAGTATTTCATTCCTTTATACAGTATACTATTCTGAGTATTTGCTTTGTCCTTTTTTGTAGCCTGATTTCATTGCACGTCCTTGTTTTATGTTTGTGTATGTCCTTGTTGTATACAATTTTATTTGAATAATATTTGGGTAGCAGGGTGTTTACTATTTTGTTTACAAATATCATCGTGTTCAAGGTCTGTTTCACCGCTAGCCAATTTAGTTAATTTAACATTTTATTTACTTTTGAATATGTATTTCGTCTGAGTATTGTTCTCATTGCCCTATTTTGGAGAATTTGAAATTTATGTTGTTCTCGGTCGTTACACAGGAAAAGGATAGTTGAGCAGTAGTTAAAATGTGGAGCAATAATGGAGTTATAAATGGTGATTGCAGTTTTTTCGGACAGTTTTTGGCAAATTCTTCCCAAAGCGTTACTTCTGATATAGATTTAGTAAGATCTCTGAGTATTATAATGATCGGTAGACTATTACAAATATAGTGGGGAGGAGAAAGAGATGAAGATGAGGTAGAGAAGTATCTGGCTATTCATCAGGGCGATTCTGAGAGTATTTGCCACTCTGAAACAAATTCAGATATGTTTTGAGATTTTCACAGCCAAGTACCAAGTACTTGTACCTTCCCCGATGATGGACACTGTAATCCTGTCTGAAACGTTGGCTAAAGAAAGAGGTAGCGCAACATAGCATAATACCCCAAAAATAAATTACTATTTAAGGCGATGCACTACGTCGTGTAATATTTTAAATTAAGCCGCTATCAATAACACCCCTTACGTAGATGGCGATAAGATTTAAATTCCCGCTTAACATCATCCGCTTGATTTGATTTATGCAAGAAAAAAACAGTGCCAAAAAGTGCCTTTTATGTTATTTTGTGGATGTTCAGGCATAAATATTTATTTTTTTCCCAATCATTTTATAAATAACTTAATTTGCCACATTATACAATAAAATTATAACCGAAAATGGGTTCGTAAGTAGGAGATTTTTAACTTTAAAGCAGTTTTCATAGGCCTTATACATTATTTTTTTCTGGGCTTATAAAAAGACTTATCTAAATTATTTAAAAGGCCAAGGTTTATTCTACTCGCAGTATTTAATTAAAGCATCTGAAACATTTCTAGGCGACCAAATTTTCAAACCAAAATCACATGATTTTGCATTACTACGTAGTGCTTCGCCTTAATGATAATGCAATTTTATAAATTTTATTTTTGTACGCGCGCCGGGTTTCGATCTCGCGACCTCCTGATGATAACGGTTTTAAGCGCTGGGCCACAATGAAAGTTACACACCCACGGATCAGCAATAATGTCCTTAATTGGGACCAATCTCTGTTTTCTTTGTCAATGGATGACATTCGTTCGTAGGTACGCTGCATTCCACATTGCTATAATTAAATCCTCCGCTGGAATTCAGTGCATAGTGTGCAGTATTTTTAGTTTAATATCCCGAAGCGAAATAATAATTTTCATAGTTTTCATTTTGCAAATAGCTTTCTGACTCACAAAGACGACGTTTGCAGAACTCTATTTCATAGTTATATACCGTGAAATATTCACTTCAGAAATAATATGGTCGCACGGGAGGTTTAATCATAAATAAATCTTTCAATACGTCAATTTACATCAAATTTATGTTGTGGTTTAAGTGTGCGTGCATGGGTTTGGTATACACATCATATACAGTCAGACGACAGAGCAGTCGAATACAAATGATTTATATTAAGTCCTTACGGACTTTTACAAACATACTAATAATAGTTTACTGCAACAGTAATATTTTTATATAGAACCCATACAGAATAATAAATTAGTTAGTAGTATCAGTTATTATAGCCTTCTTGTAATTATATGTTCAACTATTTCTCTGAGCTAAGAATTTTTAATGTTAATCTGTTGAATTGATGTGAAAAAAGAATTTAAATTCGGAATTGAAAATAACGCCAAGAAAATAAATTTCATTTTCAGAGGAGAAGGAAACATTTTTAATTTTACATTGTGTGACAAAATCACGTTAACATCTCCTCCGGCATTTAGCTCAGAATATTACTTAAATATATTGCATTTTTATACTTACCTTTTCAGTCGTGTGTTCTGCCTTCTCGCCAATTCGTGTCGCTTGGGTGGGGACAAGGGAGGTGAATTTAATTAATAACATCTATTAATTATGAGTCTCTATTATAATTAGGTTTGTCAAGTGTTAACCCTACAGCCAGTATGCCAAAATAAACCTACTTGTGCCCTATTTTTCGAAGGAAAGTTAAGGTTGGTATGTAAACTAATAATAAAACATAGTTTTTATCAATCTACTAGCACAGGTATTTATTACAACGAATCAAAACATTATGCTTATATTTAAACCAAAAAAATCATTTTCTTAAAAATCAACCTGAACATATGTTTTTTTTAAATAATCATATATTTTTTTAAGATTAATTTTTTATTCTTAGGGCAAACATTAAAAATAATCATGCTTTTAATTACTAGCTATAATTTTAGAGCAATCTACACAGACATCAACTTTGTGCTCAGAAAATACTGATGTTTTGCACTTACAGCAGACTAATTTTGACATTCTCTTTTTTAGCAGCAAAAAGCGCAGTATTTACGTTTTTCGGGCTCTGGTTCTTCTGCCGGAAGTTTATTAGGTACCTGAATTGGTAATAAACTTCCTTAGTGAATAGGTTTTGCGAAAATTTGGCTTATATTTTTAAGTCGAAGCTTCAAGTCTGAATCCAAGGCTTGACCGAATCTGTGCTGAGTTCTTTAATAAATATTTTTTTTTTGAGAGTTTATTTGATCATGTTGTGGCCATAAATTACAGCAGAATTAACAAAAACCATGTTTAAGATGCCATAGAAAACAGCCATTGACCATCTATTAGTTTTGCGGCTGCATGACATTGAGGCGCATATTTGATAAAATTAATCTACTTCTCCTTTTGTTTGATTCTAGAAATGAATCATGTCTGGTTTGCCACTTGAATTATTAATTGTTGCATTTTCATCACAACAAGATAAAAGGTAAACCATATTTGGAGGTTTCAGCTTGTATGATAGAAGTGTCAGAGGGCCATCAAAACAAAAAGCAGAACTGCCAACAGGTCGAGATCTCGAGTTCTTCAATTTTTCATGCTTTTCCCGCTTATTTGATCGAATAGTGCCCACTAGATTTCATTTGTAATTTGAGCTGGTCCTCGAGAGGTGCGGACTTTATTCTTAGCTGAAGCTCTGTGAAATGATAACCCTTGATGATGACCCTTATTTGTTGACCAAACATCCAGCGTCCATTCTTACCGCGAAGAGTATTTCCAGGAACACGAGAAATTCGCCCTGAGTTGGCAGATTGCGAAGCATGAACAGAATCAGATGCTAGGTCAGCTTTTGAAATTTCGAGTCGGCTTCTTCAGTGGGAGCAGATCCTTGTAAAGGGAAAGCCTCTTCAGTTACATAGTTATTCTCATCTTCGCTTTGAATGTCGTCCAAACTGGCTATCCTCGTCTTCAGGAGCTGATTTTCCCAGAGAAAGACTATCTTCTTGGTCTAAGATTTTCAAAATATCGTTACTGTTTAATATATTAGACCATGAAATATTGGAATCTAAAAAAAATTCCAAAATAAACATAAAATGGACGAAAAATAAACGAAAGTAAAAATACATAATCTTATTTAAAAGTTACACAAAGCCTAAACATACGACTCGCAGGCGTACTTTACCTCAAAAACTCAAAAATGGCTGGACTTATCTGTACCATCGGCGAGCTCCCGTCGGCCACTGGGTGGGTTAAAGAGCACGAGGCGCTAACTTCAACTGTTAGAAAGAGAAATAGAATTTACGATTGTTTGTACGCCTCGCAGGCATAGATAAGGCTTCTAGGGTTAATACTAAATCTAAATTATACTTAGATCTACTTACATCTATAACTTAATTAGTTGTCATATGGTTCGGATTACTTCTTCACTATTCGCATTGTCATTGTTCACTGTAGCTACACTGTTGTCATTGAGTTGATTCTGTTTGTTGGCCTTAGTAAGGCCAAAGTCATAGATGGCAGCTTCTGCAGTTCTGCAACTCAGGCCTCCCGGCCGCGTCTTGTCACCGCACTGTCTTCGCCTCCCGGCTGCGTCTGAACACCGCACTTTCTTCGCCTCACGCCCAGCATTACGTGGCTGGGCGGAGGATAACATATCTTGAAAGTCACTTTCTCTAACTTGACTGTAACTTCTTCATCCACCGCCCAGCATCACACCGCTGGGCGGGGAACGCGCACTTCACCACCACTCCTGTCCCGGTCTCCTCTCTCTCCCGCTTCGATCTTTACTGTCTTCCTTCCTGAGCTCGTAGGACCTGTCGCTCTACCCCGCGTCGCCCTACCCCGCACTTCTCACTTATTTCTTTAAACCCCCCGTCTGTCAACACTCTTGTCTTTGGGCGCACACTGCGGGACACTCTCAGTTTATAACTCAAATTTATTTGTGAAGAAATTTGATTCATCACAATTGATTGTTGAAATGTTGAGTTATTCTGAAAAATCTTATTATGTATACGAGTACTATTGTTTATAGATAGATTCTATTTGAAAAAAAAATTCAACAGCGCGCGTTGACAACCAAGTTGACAACCATATCTCACATGTGTGGCAAGTTTTACTTTTACCTTATTCTTACGATAGGTCTATTAAGTCTGTACACGTTTTGTTAATGATTTACGTGCTGGAGAGAAAATAAATTTAAGAGATGATAGTTTTGTTCATAGTTACTTGTGAATATTATATTAGATTAGTTGCGAATGTTGTTTAGAATCAGGCGATTTGCGGAAAAGAAATAATTCGAAATAGGAAAACGGTGAATTTGTGAACGGATATGTGTTTAAAAATTGGGTATTTTCGTTGAAGTGAACAGATTTTTTTGAAAGTTTCGTGAAAGTTGTCCAAAAAAAAAAGTTTTCAAAAGTATTCTAGACAGAAAGAAAAACTTATAAAAAGTTCGACCTTTGTGGTAAATTATGATACTTGGTAGTAAATAAGGTGCGAATGGTAAAACTGGAAACCGACAGGTTCGTGTTTTTTAAAATACATCTCTAGTTGAATTTCGCTTTTCTTTTTATGGTGGCGATCACGAAAACGCACGCAGATATATATGCATTTCTCTGAAATTGGATGCCATTACAGTAGTTAATATACGAAATAAATGTCAGTCCTTCGGTGATCTAGTAGAATCAATCCTCAGCCAAACATTTTTTCTACTTTGAAATTGGCCCAAGAGAATAACTGTAGATACGAGTATTATTTAAAAACTTTTTTTAAGGGTTGATTTTTTTGTGTTGACGATGACAATTGTGACAGTTCAAATTCAGTTGTTAGTTTTTTAATTGTTCATATCAAATATAAAGATTGTGAAATGTGTTGAAGATCTCAGTGGCGTCAGTTCAAATTCAATTGTTGGTGTTTTTTAAGGGTTGATTTTTTTTTGGGTTGACGATGACAATGGTGACAGTTTAAATTCAGTTGTTAGTTTTTTAATTGTTCATATCAAATATAAAGATTGTGAAATGTGTTGAAGATCTCAGTGGCGTCAGTTCAAATTCAATTGTTGGTGTTTTTTAAGGGTTGATTTTTTTTTGGGTTGACGATGACAATGGTGACAGTTTAAATTCAATAAATGTTTTTTTTTAGTGGTTGATTTTTTTGTGTTGACGGTGACAATGGTGACAGTTCAAATTCAATTGTTGGTTTTTTGATTGTTTATATCAAATGTAAAGATTGTGAAATGTGTTGAAGATTTCAGTGGCGTCATAGTAAAATTTTATTGGATTTACTAGCTACATAAACATCGGAGGTATATTATTATTATTATTTTTTATTTTTTATTTATTCACGTAAATATTTTTGAACAAAAGTTTTTACATGATTATCGACTAGGCACATTCCCAACATAAATGTTTGTTTTGAATAATAAAATAATGTACGTGTGTATACTATGTAAATATCTATCAATAAGTTATTAGAAGAACGTGCCGTAATGAATAAGTAGTCTTAAATATATGAAGGAAAATGTTCATAATAATTATATGAAACTGCAAACCAAAAACACATCGCATTTTTATAAAAGTGCATAAGGCTTTGTAAATATCTAGTTAAAAATGGGTTCACGTTGTAAACCCATTCAAACAAACATTGACCAAATTTTGAGCTTGTTGTTTTATAAAAAAATATATTGTTTCTTCTTCTGTTCGTGTTTAAATTAAAGAACAATTTTTAAAACAACAATAGATTTATTTGTGAATATTTTGAGAAACATTTAAATTGATTATTCCATCTTGAAATTCTTCGTTAATTCAAAAGTAAGCGAGTTGACCAATCCCTCCAGTAACTAAACACTTTGTTGTTTTTTAAGTTTAGCAAACTAGTGTATAGTGTTAAGAGTAGTTAGGCTGGAGGCGAGGGGCGCCTATAGACGTTGATAGACGTCGACGCCGCGCCGTGGGAACGAAAATAAATCATTCGACGCGGGTTAATCACCAAGTCAAACACTGTGGACGTTCAAACAGCCCGAAAATAAACACATTAGCGAATTTATGGGGTTTGATAGAAAGCGGGACGGGGCCCAGAAATTGGACGAATAAGCCCGGACAGGGATTGCAAGACCTCATCGATAGAAAATCGGAATTACGTTTAAAGTATTTTTATTGGTGTTTATTTGTACATTTCACTGGAGAAACTATTTTAACTATTGAAGACAATATTAGCGATTTCTAAACGAAAATCTGAAAAAAAAAATCAGAAAAGGATACGGTCACATCTAGGACTCGAACCCAGGACCCTTGTCTTTCCGGGACACAACTAAACTGAACTATTTTAGTTTACAATTAAAAACATAGCTAGACCTATTTTACCTAAACTTTTATCAGACGATGGCGATGGTGATCAGGCATAATTTATACAAGATTGTAGATATTAGTTGTAAAAAAATCAGCAATAAACCTTTGCCTTACTTACAACCTAGGTATTTAGCGTATAGTCAGTGTCAAATATAATATCAGCAACTCTCAATGAAAATATGAAACAGACATGCACAGGAAAAAGGTAGTTGCAACTAGGACTGGAACCCAATTCCTCTGGTAATATCGGAAGTGGTATTGGAAGTGATATTATCTGTGTCAATGATTAGACATTTCAATGAGGTTTATAAACTTCAACAAGTAATCTTTAATAACATTTAATAATTATTATACAGAAATCCAGTAACTTTATTCGAAATTGAAACAAATGAATCGGAAGAAAATTTATCATTGTTTTATTATTTAGTTTCGGTGTAGATTTTTAGGCAAATTTAAAAATTAATATTAAACTTAATCGTAGATTTTTCAGTACTTTTACGTAATTTTGATAGTTATTGTGGAGAGCCAGAGTTGTTTCGGATTAAAGCCCACGGGGACAACGTTACCCTGATTAAAACAAACCTCCAATAGCCACCAGAAGAAGTAGAATTAGTTTTTACGATTCAAAACTTTGGTAAAGTTTGCTTTGAAAAAATGATTTAGAATGCAATTATTTTCCCGGTATTGAAATCTCTAGTTATAACTGAATAACTACCCGCAGTTTGGGCAGGGTAGAGGTAGGCAGAGAGAGGTGAGCGGTGATACTAGTCTGCCTCCAGCGGAAATGATTCGGGAGGCTTTGAGCGGCTAAATTGGTCGATGGTGCAAAGTACGAACTGTCGCGTGACTGCCAGACAGCTGACTGAATCATTACAGATTTATTTATGTTCCCAATGAAGGGTGCAAAATATCAGGGTAGTTCTGTATAGACATCTCGTGCACGAAGGCTTCTTTGAATACCCAATAAATTAAAAGTTTTGTGTATATTTTGCACATCTGTTTTCTAAAATTATAATTTAAATTGTCATCTGTATTGGTATGTCTTTACTCTTGAAATAATGGCCTATTATATTATGGTTTTAATGCGTCATTAGGATGCCGCAATAATACGTCTAAGGATAAACAAAAGAAATGACGTATCTTCACCAATGTTATTTGAATATAGGGTAAACCACCCTATCATTGGCACTCCACCAATTTATTGGCATGCTCTAGTTTTTTAAGAAAATTAAGATGTTTTGTAGCCAAATCTTATATTTTTAGTAGAAATTAAATAGTAGTATCATTTATTACTCAACTAGCAACACACATTTTAATTTTTTTCAAACATGGCGGCGCATTTACCATCTGTTTGACAAGCCGGAACCTGTGCGACAAAAACAATCAAAATATTCGTTTTTTACTAAGGTAAGAGCTATCGTAATCTTTTAAAAATTGCAAATCTATTTTGTTTTTCTTATACCTAATCATTTTGTTTTATTATTGAATATATTAACTCCCTTTTTAAAACATTACTTTAACCGCCAACTTTTAGTTATTTGTGGGGTGCCAACATTTGGTATGCGTAAAATCGGTTTATCCATTTTATTGGCACACATGCCAATAAAAGGGCATTTAAAATAATTTGAGTTTATTAAAAATTATACCTTGTTTGTCTCAAAATTGAGTTTAAATTGCATTGAAAATATTTTATAACGTTTTGGACACACCAATCCAAAAGTTGGCCCACTGCCAATTATATAAAATCCATTTATTGGCACGGGTGTCAAACATTGGGTAAAAACGTGCCAATAAAAATATTGTCTTTTCAGCCACTTTCAAAATGAAGCCTAGTCAGAAGAAGTCTATAGAAAAAAATAGTAAAAAATGTTTTAAACGGAAAATTTATACCTACAAAAAGCTCTCCACGAAATATCAAAAGGCATGAGCAAAAAACTTGCTGCAAAAACCTTCAGCGTACCACGGTCTACTATACAATTCAGATTGAAACATCCTGATCATCGCTCTAAGCCCGGTCCGTCCACAATTTTAACTGACGAAGAAGAACAGCTTTTTGTTGACTGGATAAAAATCAGTAGCAAAAAAGGGTTTCCAAAGAGGAAAGAAGATTTGATAAAGAGTGTTTCAGACTTTATCAATAAATCGGGGAGAGCCAGCAGTTTTAAGAATGGTGAGAAGTGGTTTAAATTGTTTTTAGCTAGACATCCAACAGTTACATTTTGAACACCAGAAGCCGTAACAGCTGCCAGCTCCACAGTCTCTGCATCTGATGTAAGAGGCCACAGAGAGATGGCCACAAATGGCACTTGACGTATGCTACCAGTGAATTATGTACTAATTTAGGTATAATTCTCATAGCGTTATACCCTAACTGCACTAGGCTCCTTCAACCTGCAGACGTCGCCGCATTTCAACCATTCAAAACACAATGGCAGAAAACTGTCCTAATCCATCTCAAGCGTTAACGAAAGATGTTTCACAAGATGTTGAGGAAATAGTCCAATGCTCTGAATTAAATTATTTTATAGAAGATACATCAACCCTACAAGAACTTATTCCAGAAACAGTTAGCCAACAACCACACAATCATCTTTCACCCACTCAACAAGCATTCAATCAGCCAGAATCCATAGAGCAAGTATCCTCCTAAAAAGCCTCTATTTCCTTACAGCATGCTTCGATCTTACAGCCATCATTCACTTACGTACCAAGCAACAAACAACCATCCACACAACAAACATTTGTTCAACAAACATCTATCTACGAAGCGTCCGTTAGCAGTCAGCAGCAATCATCAATATATTCAACTCCCCAAAAACCGTCTATCAGAGTAACTGGAGATGTCAAAATAGGTGCAGATCAAAATAATTTTATGCAACTGAAAGTACCACTGGTTAAGGAAGATAATATATTAAAATAACAAGATATTTTGGTACTTCCTAAAACGCCACAAAGAAAAGGGATAAAAAATACCAAGTAGACGCCTTTTGTACTAACATCTGCCGAATGGAAAGCTCATGAAAATGAAAAAATTAAAATTAGAGAAGAGAAAGCAGAAGGTGTTAAAAAGAGAAAAGAAGAAAGAGAACAAAAGAAATTGGAAAAAGAACAACAAATGGTAAAGAAAAACAAAAAACAAACTAAAGCCAAAGACAACGTGTCTAAAATTTTGTTTTCGGAAGATTTCTATAAACTTGACAATGGCAAATTGGAAGCTGCACTTAAAAATAATAACAAAGAAAACCAAAAAGCAAGTACTAGCGAAAATTGCAGTGCTGCTGAGATAGAAAAAATGTTGACTGAGGATTCAGATGACTAACGTGACGAAAATACTGAAGAAAACCATATAATTTATTAATGATAAGTACTTTATAATATTCTGCAGAGATTAGAAGACCAATATAATGCTTTTCTCTTTGTTAAAACATATTTTTACATGCAAATTTTACCGGTTTTGTGAAGAGGCTGCTTAAAGTGCCAATAATTGGGTGGTTTACTATTCTTATTTAATATAATGAAAATTCTGTGCAAAACAAGAAACTAGAAATATTATGCAAATTGTTTTTCTTAGGGCGTGGTAGAAGTTAATTTCACCGTTCTTGACATTTAAGAAATCGATATGACCAACTTGGGAGGCGGGGTTGGGCACAGGGAACCATTTATTGGATAACCAACATCATTGCTATAAGACACCCCAAGTGGTTCGATATATTTGATGATTTAGCAAGGGTGCCCGGGTTCATCGGGTGAGGTGTGTTCAGGATGCGACTGCCTACCTGCGTAGAGTGTCAGATCGAGAAAGGCTAGTTTGTGGAGACCATTTGACCTCTCCATCTGGTTTCTCGACACATCGACTTGCGCCGCAATGGGAGGGATTTATCCATATGTCTGTCACTCCTTGACGAACTAATCCCTTATAGATTCCTTCCCAACTTTCACACCTTTTACCTTCCCAGAACATTTTCGCCTTCCTTTCCTCAAAAATAACCCTCCACACAGCGCCTCCCAAAAATACATAGACCCCGATAGAAAACTAAATTAAAATTAAAAAATTCGAATAAAGTTTGCCGAAAAGAGCAAAAAACGATGGAATCAAACATAAAATAAAATAGTATAAAAAATTCTAGTTAAATGATAAAAAAATCAGTAGTTTATTATCAATTAATTTATCACTTCCTTACGTATCAATTAATAATAGCGCCCCGATTGTAAATCTGAATCTTGATTCAAGCGGGGTCATTAATACGAGCAAATAATAAATATATCACGCAACGACAGGTGGAAAGTCAGTGTCATATACTCTATTCACATCACAAAGGAACTTCAACGGTTGGATTTGTATAGAAATAACAGGGCTTTTACCGGAAAAACCGCTTGCATATTTGTGTACAACATTATGCAGATTTTATGACTGATTTCGATTTGGACTATGATACTTTTCCGTATTGCAAAATTCAAACCAGTTTGGTACAATAGAACCAGAAAAAATGACTGAAAAAATAAAATAAGAACCCAAGTCTGATATTGGTGCCCAAAATAAAACAACTAAACAACAAAAGAAATACAACTTTATGCAGATTTTGATTGATTGATTTCGATTTTAACCATGATTCTTATCACTGTTCCAAAATTTCAGCCTGTTTGGTACCATAGAGCCTGAAAAAAATGCTTCTAAAGTTCGAACCCAAGTCTGATATTGGTGCCCAAAGGAATGGTAATTTTTCCAAAAATTTAATTTTATGCAGATTTTGTGAATGATTTCGATTTGGAACATGATTCATATCACTATTCCAAAAATTTATCCCGTTTGGTACCATAGAACTTGATGAAATGACTTTTTAAGTTCGAAACCAAGACTGAAAGAAGTGCCTATAGAAATAATGATTTTTCCAGAAATATAAATTTATTAAGATTTTGTGACTGATTTCATTTTGGACCATGATTCTAATCACTTAAACAACATTTTAGCCCGTATGGTACCTTAGAGCCTGAAAGAAAGGCTTCTAAAGTTCGAACCAAAATCTAATATTGGTGCACTAAGGAATGGTGATTTTTCCAAAAGTCTAATTTTATGCAGTTTTAGGACTGATTTCGATTTGGATCATGATTCTTATCACTATTACGAAATTTTATCCCGTTTGGTACCATAGAACCTGATGAAATGACTTTTTAAGTTCGAACTCAAGACTGAAATAAGTGCTTATAGGAATGATGATTTATGATTTATCCAGATATACAACTTTATGCACATTTTGTAACTGATATTTTTTTGGACAACGATTCTTATGACAATTCCAAAATTTTATCCTATTTGGTACCATAGAACCAGATGATATTACTTTTTAAGTTCGAACCGAAGTCTGAAATTAGTGCCCAAAGGAAAGATGATTTTTCCAGAAATTCAACTTAATGCAGATTTTGTGATTGATTTCGTTTTTGACCATGATTCCTATCACTATTCCAAAATTTTATCCCGTTTGGTACCATAGAGTCTGAAAAAAATCCTATATATATAAATATATTATTTGTATTTCGTATAAACAAAGATGTTTAATCAAGTTGTTATTAATCAGTATGACATGTAAGAAACAAGGTTTGACGTTTAACCTTAAAAAATTTGACAACCAAAGTTGTTCATAGATCAACAAATATAGTCATAGACCATCGATATTATATTTTAAAGAATAAATAATACTTTATTTACTCCAACTTTCGAAAACTTCTAACTTTAAGAGTACTAAATTGTCTATGCTCAAACAATAAAAAGTTCTATGCAATGCAATGACATTTGAAAATGCAAACAACATAATTATTATAGGTTATTTTTGAGAATACGTGAACATAACATTGAATAACATTAATATTAAAGGTTATAATGTTAGAATTTAAATATTCTCGAACTTCTAAAGTTCAGACCCAAGTCTAATATTGGTGCACTAAGGAATAGTGATTTTTCCAAAAATCTAATTTTATGCAGTTTTTGTGACTGATTACGATTTGGACGATGATTCTTATCAGTATTACAAAATTTAATCCCGTTTGTTACCATAGAGCCTGAAAAAAGGCTTCTAAAGTTCGATCCTTAATCTGATATTGGTGCCCATAGGATTAGTGATTTTTCCAAAAATCTAATTTTATGCAGTTTAAGGACTGATTTAGATTTGGATCATGATTCTTATAACTATAACGAACTTTTATCCTGTTTGGTACCATAGAACCTGATGAAATTACTTTTTAAGTTCGAACCCAAGTCTGAAATTAGTGGCCATAGGAATGATGATTTTTCCAGAAATTCAACTTTAAGCAGATTTTGTGACTGATTTCGTTTTTGACCATGATTCTCATCACATTTACAAAATTTTATACCGTCGTTTGGTACCATAGAACCTGATGAAATGACTTTTTAAGTTCGAACCCAAGTCTGAAATTAGTTCCCATAGGAATGATGATTTTTCCATAAATACAACTTTATGAAGTTTTTTTGACTGATTTCGATTTGGACCATGATTCTTATCACTATTCCAATTCCAATTTTATCCCGTTTGGTACCATAGAGCCTGAAAAAAGGCTTCTAAAGTTCGAACCTAAGCCTGATTTTGGTGTTCATTGGAATTTTGATATTTCCAAAATCTAATTTTATGCAATTTTAGTGACTGATTTCGAAGTGGACCACGATTCTTATAACTATTCCAAAATTTTATCTCATTTGATACCATAGAACCTGATGAAATTAACTTTTAAGTTCGAACCCAAGTCTGAAATTAGTGCCCATAGGAATGATGATTTATCCAGAATTACATTTTTATGAAGTTCTTGTGACTGATTTCGATTTAGACTATGATTCATATCTCTATTCGAAAATTTTATCCCTTTGGTAACATAGAACCTGATGAAATGACTTTTAAAGTTAGAACCCAAGTCTGAAATAAGTGCCTATAAGAATGGTGATTTATCAAGAAATTCAACTTTATGCAGATATTGTAACTGATATCGTATAAGACCGTTTGAAGTTTGAAGTTTTTGTGACTGATTTCGATGAGAACCATGTTTCTTATCTTACTTACAAAATTTTATCCCTAATGGTACCATAGAACCTGATGAAATGACTTTTTAAGTTCAAACCCAAGTCTATAAGTTTGATGATTTTTTTTTTTTTATTTTTTTTTTTATTTAGTTACTTTTTAAAATAATTAAGTACATTTTTGTATGGCACATGAAATAAAATATATATATAAAATTAAAACAGATGATTGAAGTCCTCCTCACTAGGAGATCCTGTGCTGAGGGGGACTATATATGTTAGTATACGTTTTCAGCAACTAAGATGATGTTTTAAATATATTAGTTAGTTCTTCTTCTGATATTTCCTTAAGCCAAAATTTGATGTCCTTAATGTAGTTATTTTTCGTTTTCCTTTGTTTGATGTTGAGAGGGAGTTTATTATATAATTTAATTGCTAAAAATTCAGAGTTTCTTTGTCCAAAGGTAGAATTACATTTAGGAATATTTAGCATGTCTGTTTGCTTGGCTCTCGTTTTATGATCGTGAGAGGGGTTTGCCTCTGGTTTATTTTTTAAGTGATAAACTAGAATATTTTTAGCATAGATTTTTTGTAAACTTGGAACATCAAACAGATTAAAAATATCAGTAGTTGGCGTCCTTACGGGGAGCTTTAATATGGTCTTTATGATCCAATTTTGAGTTTTCTTTAGTAGTTTAATATGGTTTGATGATGCTGAGCCCCATCCTATTATTCCATATTCCAGTAGAGAGTGGCATAGCGCATAATATACTTTCTTTAGATCTGTAGTTGACAAGATATTTCGTAATTTTTTGAAGAAATAGATGAGTTTTGTTAGCTTTTTTGAGGTTCCTTCGATGTGTGCATCCCAATGAAGTTTGTCGTCAATTACGATCCCAAGATATTTAATTGTTTTAGTTTGGACTATATGCGGGCAAGAACATTGCGGATATTTATTTAGACATTCATGTAATTTGAGTGTATGCTCATTCGTTGGTTGACCTCTGTTGGTTTTAGAGAAAGTTAGATATTTAGTTTTACTCACATTTAATGTAAGGGAGTTTGCTTTTAACCAGTTTTGGAGTACAGTCAGACCTTGCTCCGCTTTTTTATGTGTGCTTGTCCAATTTTGTTCATAGAATATAATGACAGTGTCATCTGCAAAGCTCATTATGTCTCCTTCAATGGGAAGACTCATAAGGTCATTAATATAAATGAGAAATAGTATTGGACCCAATACGCTTCCTTGAGGGACACCGTACTTGATTGATAGAGTTTTGCTACTTTTATTACCAATTTGTACATACTGCTCTCTTCCAGTCAAGTAACTTTTAATTAGATTTAGAGTTGTTTGTGTTATTCCATTTTTTTTTAATTTATAAAATAGTATTTCATGTTCAATTGTATCAAAAGCTTTTTGAAGGTCAATAAAAACTGCCAAGCATTTTTTACCTTCATCCAGTTTTTTTATAATTGTATTTGTTACTTTAGCTATAGCATCACCAGTACCCAGGTTTTCCCTAAAACCGTATTGCGTCGTTGATAATATTTTATTTTCATCCAAAAATTTAACCATTTGTTTTTTTATTACTTTTTCCAATATTTTCGATAGTGTAGGTAATAGACTAATTGGTCGATAGTTAGATATATCATTTTTGGGACCACTTTTGTATATTGGAATAATCGTAGCAACTTTAAGACGTGTGGGAAAAAAGCCTTTTCTTATTGAAAGATTTACAAGGTACGTCAGTGGGTAGATTAGCTCATTTAGTAGATATTTAATTGCTCTGTTTGATATCAGTTCATTTCCCGATGAGGTATTTGTGTTTAGGGAGGCTATGGTATTTCTTATATCTTCACTTGTTATCTTGACTATGTTAAGGGAGTTTTCTTGATTGACATTTTCATTCCACACTGTTTTATCGGCAGTAGATGAAGATTGTTTGATTTTATTCGCTAAGTTCGAGCCTATATTGCAAAAATAGTTGTTTGCAAAGTTGAGAATTTTTTCTGGATGTTCTGCAAAAGATGTTGGTATCCTGTCAATGTTTAATTCTTTAATGTTTTTAACATTGTGCGAGGCTTTAGCGTTTGTAATTTCGTTTATAATCTGCCAGAATTTCCGGGAATCATTATTACATTCCTCGATTTTCTTTTTATAGAATGCTTCTTTAGCATAACGGATTACATTTTTACAAATGTTACGATATCTTTTGTAGAAGCGATGTAAATGGATATCATAGGGGTGGTTTCTTACTTTTCTGTGGAGTTCGTCTCTTTTCCTGATTGAGTTGATAATGTTCTGACTAATCCAGGGTTTAATTTGAATATTTTTATGAGATATCTTTTTTTCTGTCGTTATGGTGTTTAACAGAATAATGTTCTGAGTAAAGTCAATAAAATAATTCCAAGCAGCATCAGTATCATCATTGCCAAGAAGGTTTGACCAGTCAGCAATTTGTAGCTCGATTTTAACGTTTTCCCAATTTGTTTCAGACTTTGCTATGACAGATTTCTTTTTTTGATTTATAGATGTATTTTTATTATCAATAGATAGAAGTATTGTGTAGTGATCAGTCAGTGTAGAAGGGTAAATAATGGTTTGAGTTAATTTATCAGTTTTACTAAAAATATGATCAATGCATGATTTGCTTTCATTCCATACTCGTGTAGGTTCATCAACCAGGCTTTTAAAACCATGGTGAGCTAGTGTATGTATGTAATCATATTTTTTTGGATTTCCATTTTCCAGGATATCAATATTTATATCTCCGATAATAAAAACATTCTTAGTATTTTTGAGTAAGTTAAGCTCAAAATGTAAGGAGTTTAAGAATGGCTCCAGATTTTTTGTAGAAGGTGATCTATATATTGCGAGAACTGTTATATCCTTACCAATTGATATCCTTAGACAGTTTGCGTTATTAATATTGATCTCTTTGACTTCAACTTCAGTGTCTTCTTTAATGTATGCAATAACACCATCACTCTTTGTATTATTCATTAGTGTGGAGTAAGAGACATATTTATCAATTTGTAGAGGGTAGTGTTTATCAGTTAACCAACATTCAGTAAGTATAATTATGTCCCAGGTTAAATTTAAATTTTTAATTAATATTTGTAGTTCGTCAAAGTTTTTGTTTATGCTTCTAATATTTTGATGCAGTATGTTAAAATTTTTGTTCATTGTTGATAGGTTAGGTAAGTTTGCTCTTTTTGCATTAGGTTCCGTGGTTGATGTAGTGTCAGCCATTTTTAATTTTTGTAATATTTGTTATTTTGAGCCATTTTATTTATATGATGTTTTTCAAATCGTCTATATGTTAAACGTAAATTATTTTTTCGTTTGCATTTCTTCTTGCCATTATTTTTCCCTCTTTGTGCCAGACGTATGCATAGTTTTTTTCTTTTGAGACTTGTTTGGTTTTCCAAAGAAGTTCCTTATGGTAAGGGCTCAGTTCTTCAGCTATGTATATTGTTTCAGTTGAAATATCTTTGATCGCAGCGTAATTGATGTTTTTTCTACTTGCAATAAGCTTGTCTCTGGTCAATTTATATGAAAATTGCACTAGTATTTTAGGTGGTGCATTGATTCGCCTATCAGGTATCCTTTTTACCTCTATAATTTCGCCGTATTTTAGGTCCACTCCTGCCGCCGCTGCCACTTTTTTTAACCACTTCAATTTGCTGTTCCCCATTTTTTTGTGGAATGCCAGCTATTTCAATATAATTAGAGCGGGTTTTGTACTCCATATCTGAAATTTTTATTTCTAATTGTTTAATTATAGTATTTTTCTCCTGATGCTCTTTTTTCAGGTTTATAAATTCATTTTCAATTGTTTTGTTTTGTAGGATTGTTAACTCTAGTTTTTTAATCAAATCATCGTATTGACTGCTCATAAACTCCATGCTTTTTTGGGTGTCCTGTTGTTGCTTTTAAATTTTTGAAATAATTTCTTTTTTAATAGCATCTAGTTTTTTTTCGAAAATCAGTGTAATTTTTTCTATGCTGAATTTTTCTTCAGGTTCAATGTTAGCACCCTTTCCTCTAGTGTTAGCCATTATTTACTGTTAAACAACCTGCCCCGGTTTTAGATATTGAAGTAGAAGTACAATACCGGTGATGACAGTTAGAAGTTTTGTTTTTATCTATGGATAACTATGGAGTGACAGTTTTATAAGATTTATTCTCAATTTTTTTTGTAATCACCTTAGTTATCCGGGATTACGGATTATATTTATTATATTTATACCTATAAGTTTGATGATTTATCCAGAAATACAACTTTATGCAGATTTTGTAACTGATATATTTTTGGACAACGATTCTTATAACAATTTTAAAATTTTATACCATTTGGTACCATAGAACCAGATGAAATGACTTTTTAAGATCGAACCCAAGTCTGAAAGTAGTGCCCATAGGAATGATGATTTTTCAAGAAATTCAACTTTATGCAAATTTTGTGATTGATTTCGTTTTTGACCATGATTCTTATCACTTTTCCAAAATTTTATCCCGTTTGGTACAATAGAGTCTGAAAAAACGGCTTCTTAAGTTCTAACCCAAGACTGAAATAAAAGCCTATAGGAATGATGATTTATGCAGAAATAAAACTTTATGAAGTTTTTGTGACTGATTTCGATTTGGATCCATGATTCATATCACTATTACAAAATTTCAGCCCGTTTCATACCATGGATCCAAAAAAAAAGGCGTATCAAGTTCGATCTAAGGAATGGAAATTTTTTCCAAAAATCTAATTTTATGCAGTTATTGTGACTGATTTCGATTTGGACAACGATTCTTATAAATATTAAAAAAATTTATCCCATTTGGTACCATAAAACAAGGTGAAATAACTTTTTAAGTTTAAAGCCAAGTCTGAAATTAGTGCCCATAGGAATGATGATTTTTCCAGAAATTCAACTTTATGCAGATTTTAGGACTGATTTCGTTTTTGACCATGATTCTCATCACATTTACAAAATTTGATACCGTCGTTTGGTACCATAGAACCTGATGAAATGACTTTTTAAGTTCGAACCTAAGCCTGATATTGGTGTTCATTGGAATGTTGATATTTCCAAAATCTAATTTTATGCAGTTTTAGTGACTGATTTCGATGTGGACCACGATTCTAATAACTTTTCCAAAATTTTATCTCATTTGATACCATAGAACCTGATGATATTAACTTTTAAGTTCGAACCCAAGTCTGAAATTAGTGCCCATAGGAATGATGATTTTTCCAGAATTACGACTTTATGAAGTTTTTGTGACTGATTTCGATTTACACTATGATTCATATCTCTATTCAAAAATTTAATCCGTTTGGTAACATAGAACCTGATGAAATGACTTTTAAAGTTCGAACCAAAGTCTGAAATAAGTGCCTATAAGAATGGTGATTTATCAAGAAATTCAACTTTATGCAGATATTGTAACTGATATCGTATAAGACCACGATTCTTATAACTATTCCAAAATTTTATCCCATTTGGTACCATAGAACCAGATGAAATTACTTTTTAAGTCGAACCCAAGTCTGAAATTAGTGCCCATAGGAATGAAGATATTTCCAGAAATACAACTTTATGCAGATTTTGTGTTTGATTTCGTTTTTGACCATGATTCTTATCACTATTCCAAATTTTCATCCCGTTTGGTACCATAGAGTTTGCAAAAAAGGCTTCTTAAGTTCGAACCCAAGTATGATATTGCTGCCCTAAGGAGTGGTGATTTTTCCAAAATTCTAGTTTAATGCAGATTTTGTGACTGATTTCGATTTGGACCATGATTCTTATCACTATTGCAAAATTTTATTCCGTTTGGTACCATAGAACCTGATGAAATGACTTTATAGGTTCGAACCCAAGTCTGAAAGAAGTGCCTATAAGAATGATGATATATCAAGAAATACAACATAATGCAGATTTTGTAACTGATATCGTTTAAGACCACGATTCTTATAACTCGTCAAAAATTTAATTCCATTTGGTACCATAGAACCAGATGAAATTACCTTTTAAGTTCGAACCCAAGTCTGAAATTAGAGCCCATAGGAATGATGATTTTTCCAGAAATACAACTTTATGCAGATTTTGTGATTGATTTCGATTTTGACCATGATTCTTATCACTATTCCAAAATTTAATTCCGTTTGGTACCATAGAGCCTGAAAAAAAGGCTTCCAAATTTCGAACCCAAGTCTGATATTGGTGCACTAAGGAATGGTGATCTTTCCAAAAATCTAATTTAATGAAGTTTTTGTGACTTATTTCGATTTGTACTATGATTCTTATCAGTGTTACAAAATTTATTCCCGTTTGGTACCATAGAGCCTGAAAAAAGGCTTCTAAAGTTCGAACCTAAGTCTGATATTGGTGCCCAAAGGATTGGTGATTTTTCCAAAAATCTAATTTTATGCAGTTAATGTGACTGATTTCGATTTAGACAACGATTATTATAACTATTAAAAAATTTTATCCCATTTGGTACCATAAAACAAGATGAAATAACTTTTTAAGTTCAAACCCAAGTCTGAAATTAGTGCCCATAGGAATGATGATTTTTCCAGAATTTCAACTTTATGCAGATTTTTAGATTTATTTCGTTTTTGACTATGACTCTTATCACTTATCCAAAATTTTATCCCGTTTAGTATCATAGAGTCTGAAAAAAAGGCTTCTAAAGTTCGAACCCAAGACTAATATTGGTGCACTAAGGAATGGTGATTTTTCCAAAAATCGAATTTTTTGCAGTTTTTGTGACTGATTTCGATTTACATCATGATTTTTATCACTATTACAAAATTTCAGCCTATTTCATACCATGGATCCAGAAAAAAGGCGTATCAAGTTCGATCTCAGGAATGGAAATTTTATCCAAAAATCTAATTTTTTGCAGTTATTGTGACTGATTTCGATTTGGACAACGATTCTTATAAATATTAAATTTTTTTATCCCATTTGCTACCATAAAACAAGATGAAATAACGTTTTAAGTTCAAACCCAAGTCTGAAATTAGTGCCCATAGGAATGATGATTTTTACAGAAATTCAACTTTATGCAGATTTTAGGACTGATTTCGTTTTTGACCATGAATCTCATCACATTTACAAAATTTAATCCCGTCGTTTGGTACCATAGAACCTGATAAAATGATGATTTTTCCGAAAATTCAACTTTATGCAGATTTTGTAACTGATATCGTTTAAGACCACAATTCTTATAACTCTTCAAAAATTTGATCCCATTTGGTACCATAGAACCAGATGAAATTACGTATTAAGTTCGAACCGAAGTCTGAAATTGGAGCCCATAGGAATGATGATTTTTCCAGAAATACAACATTATGCAGATTTTGTGATTGATTTCGATTTTGACCATGATTCTTATCACTATTCCAAAGTTTCATCCCGTTTGGTACCATAGAGTCTGAAAAAAAGGCTTCCAAATTTCGAACCCAAGTCTGATATTGGTGCACTAAGGAATGGTGATTTTTCCATAAATCTAATTTAATGAAGTTTTTGTGACTTATTTCGATTTGTACTATGATTCTTATCAGTTTTACAAAATTTAATCCCGTTTGGTACCATAGAGCCTGAAAAAAGACTTCTAAAGTTTGAACCTAATTCTGATATTGGTGCCCAAAGGATTGGTGATTTTTCTAAAAATCTAATTTTATGCAGTTTAAGGATTGATTTCGATTTGGATCATGATTCTTATCACTATTACGAAATTTTATCCCGCTTGGTTCCATAGAACCCGATGAAATGTTTTTTTAAGTTCGAACCCAAGTCTGAAAATAGTGCGCATAGGAATGATTATATTTCAAGATATACAACTTTTTGAAGTTTTTGTGACTGATTTCGATTTGAACCATGATTATTAACAGAATTATAAAAAATTATCCCAATTGGTACCATAAATCCAGATGTAATAACTTTTTAAGTTCAAACCCAAGTCTGAAATTAGTGCCCATAGGAATGATGATTATTCCAGAAATTCAACTTTATGTAGATTTTGTGATTGATTTCGTTTGAGAACATGACTCTTATCACTTTTCCAAAATTTTAGCCCGTTTGGTACCATTGAGTCTGAAAAAAAGGATTCTAAAGTTCTAACCCAAGTCTAATATTGGTGCACTAAGGAATGGTGATTTTTCAAAAATCTAATTTTTTGCAGTTTTTGTGACTGATTTCGATTTGGGCTATGATTCTTATCAGTATTACAAAATTTAATCCCGTTTGTTACCATAGAGCCTGAAAAAAGGCTTCTAAAGTTCGATCCTTAATCTGATATTGGTGCCCATAGGATTGGTGATTTTTCCAAAAATCTAATTTTATGCAGTTTAAGGACTGATTTAGATTTGGATCATGATTCTTATAACTATTACGAAATTTTATCCTGTTTGGTACCATAGAACCTGATGAAATTACTTTTTAAGTTCGAACCCAAGTCTGAAATTAGTGGCCATAGGAATGATGATTTTTCCAGAAATTCAACTTTAAGCAGATTTTGTGACTGATTTCGTTTTTGACCATGATTCTCATCACATTTACAAAATTTTATACCGTCGTTTGGTACCATAGAACCTGATGAAATGACTTTTTAAGTTTGAACCCAAGTCTGAAATTAGTTCCCATAGGAATGATGATTTTTCCATAAATACAACTTTATGAAGTTTTTTTGACTGATTTCGATTTGGACCATGATTTTTATCACTATTCCAATTCCAATTTTATCCCGTTTGGTACCATAGAGCCTGAAAAAAGGCTTCTAAAGTTCGAACCTAAGCCTGATATTGGTGTTCATTGGAATTTTGATATTTCCAAAATCTAATTTTATGCAATTTTAGTGACTGATTTCGAAGTGGACCACGATTCTAATAACTATTCCAAAATTTTATCTCATTTGATACCATAGAACCTGATGAAATTAACTTTTAAGTTCGAACCCAAGTCTGAAATTAGTGCCCATAGGAATGATGATTTATCCAGAATTACATTTTTATGAAGTTTTTGTGACTGATTTCGATTTAGACTATGATTCATATCTCTATTCGAAAATTTTATCCCTTTGGTAACATAGAACCTGATGAAATGACTTTTAAAGTTCGAACCCAAGTCTAAAATAAATGCCTATTAGAATGGTGATTTATCAAGAAATTCAACTTTATGCAGATATTGTAACTGATATCGTATAAGACCGTTTGAAGTTTGAAGTTTTTGTGACTGATTTCGATGAGAACCATGTTTCTTATCTTAATTACAAAATTTTATCCCTATTGGTACCATAGAACCTGATGAAACGAACCTAAGTCTGATATTGGTGTTCATTGGAATGTTGATTTTTCCAAAATCTAATTTTATGCAGTTTTAGTGACTGATTTCGATGTGGACCACGATTCTTATAACTATTCCAAAATTTTATCTCATTTGATACCATAGAACCAGATGAAATTAACTTTTAAGTTCGAACCCAAGTCTGAAATTAGTGCCCATAGGAATGATGATTTTTCCAGAAAAACAACTTTATGCAGATTTTGTGATTGATTTTGTTTTTTACCATGATTCTTATCACTATTCAATAATTTTATCCAGTTGATAAAACCATAGAGCCTGCAAAAAAGGCTTCTAAAGTTCGAACCCAAGTCTGAAATTGGTGCCCAAAGGAATGGTGATTTTTCCAAAAATCTAATTTAATGCAGATTTTGTGACTGATTTCGATTTGGCCCATGATTCTTATCACTTTTAAGAAATTTTATCCCGTTTGGTACCATAGGACCTGATGAAATGATTTTTTAAGTTCGAACCAAAGACTGAAATAAGTGCCTATAAGAATGATGATATATCAAGAAATACAACATTATGCAGATTTTGTAACTGATATTGTTTAGGACCACGATTCTTATAACTCTTCAAAAATTTGATCCCATTTGGTACCATAGAACCAGATGAAATTACCTTTTAAGTTCGAACCCAAGTCTGAAATTAGAGCCCATAGGAATGATGATTTTTCCAGAAATACAACTTTATGCAAATTTTGCGATTGATTTCGATTTTGACCATGATTCTTATCACTATTCCAAAATTTAATTCCGTTTGGTTCCATAGAGCCTGAAAAAAAGGCTTCCAAATTTCGAACCCAAGTCTGATATTGGTGCAATAAAGAATGGTGATTTTTCCAAAAATCTAATTAAATGAAGTTTTTGTGACTAATTTCGATTTGGACTATGATTCTTATCAGTTTTACAAAATTTAATCCCGTTTGGTACCATAGAGCCTGAAAAAAGGCTTCTAAAGTTCGAACCTATGTCTGATATTGGTGCCCAAAGGATTGGTGATTTTTCCAAAAATCTAATTTTATGCAGTTTAAGGATTGATTTCGATTTGGATCATGATTCTTCTCACTATTACGAAATTTTATCCCGCTTGGTACCATAGAACCCGATGAAATGTTTTTTTAAGTTCGAACCCAAGTCTGAAATTAGTGCGCATAAGAATGATGATTTTTCCAGATATACAACTTTTTGAAGTTTTTGTGACTGATTTCGATTTGAACCATGATTCTTATCACAATTAAATTTTTTTATCCCTATTGGTACCATAAATCCAGATGAAATAACTTTTAAGTTCAAACCCAAGTCTGAAATTAGTGCCCATAGGAATGATGATTATTCCAGAAATTCAACTTTATGTAGATTTTGTGATTGATTTCGTTTTTGAACATGACTCTTATCACTATTCCAAAATTTTATCCCGTTTGGTACCATTGAGTCTGAAAAAAAGGCTTCAAAAGTTCTAACCCAAGTCTAATATTGGTGCACCTTAGAATGGTGATTTTTCAAAAATCTAATTTTTTGCAGTTTTTGTGACTGATTTCGATTTGGACTATGATTCTTATCAGTATTACAAATTTTAATCCCGTTTGTTACCATAGAGCCTGAAAAAAGGCTTCTAAAGTTCGATCCTAAGTCTGATATTGGTGCCCATAGGATTGGTGATTTTTCCAAAAATCTAATTTTATGCAGTTTAAGGACTGATTTAGATTTGGATCATGATTCTTATAACTATAACGAAGTTTTATCCTGTTTTGTACCATAGAACCTGATGAAATGACTTTTTAAGTTCGAACCCAAGTCTGAAATTAGTGCGCATAGGAATGATGATTTTTCCAGATATACAACCTTTTGAAGTTTTTGTGACTGATTTCGATGAGAACCATGTTTTTTATCTTAATTACAAAATTTTATCCCTATTGGTACCATAGAACCTGATGAAATGACTTTTTAAGTTCAAACCCAAGGATGAAATAAGTGCCTATAAGTTTGATGATTTATCCAGAAATACAACTTTATGCAGATTTTGTAACTGATATATTTTTGGACAACGATTCTTATAAATATTCCAAAATTTTATACCATTTGGTACCATAGAACCAGATGAAATGACTTTTTAAGTTCGAACCCAAGTCTGAAAGTAGTGCCCATAGGAATGCTGATTTTTCAAGAAATTCAACTTTATGCAAATTTTGTGAATGATTTCGTTTTTGACCATGATTCTTATCACTTTTCCAAAATTTTATCCCGTTTGGTACAATAGAGTCTGAAAAAACGGCTTCTAAAGTTCGAACCCAAGACTGAAATAAAAGCCTATAGGAATGATGATTTATGCAGAAATACAACTCTATGAAGTTTTTGTGACTGATTTCGATTTGGATCATGATTCATATCACTATTACAAAATTTCAGCCCGTTTCATACCATGGATCCAAAAAAAAGGAGTATCAAGTTCGATCTAAGGAATGGAAATTTTTTCCAAAAATCTAATTTTATGCAGTTATTGTGACTGATTTCGATTTGGACAGCGATTCTTATAAATATTAAAAAAATTTATCCCATTTGGTACCATAAAACAAGGTGAAATAACTTTTTAAGTTCAAAGCCAAGTCTGAAATTAGGGCCCATAGGAATGATGATTTTTCCAGAAATTCAAATTTATGCAGATTTTGTGACTGATTTCGTTTTTGACCATGATTCTCATCACATTTACAAAATTTTATACCGTCGTTTGGTACCATAGAACCTGATGAAATGACTTTTTAAGTTCGAACCCAAGTCTGAAATTAGTTCCCATAGGAATGATGATTTTTCCATAAATACCACTTTATGAAGTTTTTGTGGCTGATTTCGATTTGGACCATGATTCTTATCACTATTCCCAAATTTTATCCCGTTTGGTACCATAGAGCCTGAAAAAAGGCTTCTGAAGTTCGAACCTAAGTCTGATATTGGTGTTCATTGGAATGTTGATTTTTCCAAAATCTAATTTTATGCAGTTTGAGTGACTGATTTCGATGTGGACCACGATTCTTATAACCATTCCAAAATTTTATCTCATTTGATACCATAGAACGAGATGAAATTAACTTTTAAGTTCGAACCCAAGTCTGAAATTAGTGCCCATAGGAATGATGATTTTTCCAGAAAAACAACTTTATGCAGATTTTGTGATTGATTTTGTTTTTGACCATGATTCTTATTCAATAATTTTATACAGTTGATAAAACCATAGAGCCTGCAAAAAAGGCTTCTAAAGTTCGAACCCAAGTCTGAAATTGGTGCCCAAAGGAATGGTGATTTTTCCAAAAATCTAATTTAATGCAGATTTTGTGACTGATTTCGATTTGGCCCATGATTCTCATCACTTTTAAGAAATTTTATCCCGTTTGGTACCATAGGACCTGATGAAATGACTTTTTAAGTTCGAACCCAAGACTGAAATAAGTGCCTATAAGAATGATGATATATCAAGAAATACAACATTATGCAGATTTTGTAACTGATATTGATTAAGACCACGATTCTTATAACTCTTCAAAAATTTGATCCCATTTGGTACCATAGAACTAGATGAAATTACCTTTTAAGTTCGAATCCAAGTCTGAAATTAGAGCCCATAGGAATGATGATTTTTCCAGAAATACAACTTTATGCAGATTTTGCGATTGATATCGATTTCGACCATGATTCTTATCACTATTCCAAAATTTAATTCCGTTTGGTACCATAGAGCCTGAAAAAAAGGCTTCCAAATTTCGAACCCAAGTCTGATATTGGTGCAATAAGGAATGGTGATTTTTCCAAAAATCTAATTTAATGAAGTTTTTGTGACTAATTTCGATTTGGACTATGATTCTTATCAGTTTTACAAAATTTAATCCCGTTTGGTACCATAGAGCCTGAAAAAAGGCTTCTAAAGTTCGAACCTATGTCATATATTGGTGCCCAAAGGATTGGTGATTTTTCCAAAAATCTAATTTTATGCAGTTTAAGGATTGATTTCGATTTGGATCATGATTCTTATCACTATTACGAAATTTTATCCCGCTTGGTACCATAGAACCCGATGAAATGTTTTTTTAAGTTCGAACCCAAGTCTGAAATTAGTGCGCATAAGAATGATGATTTTTCCAGATATACAACTTTTTGAAGTTTTTGTGACTGATTTCGATTTGAACCATGATTCTTATCACAATTAAATTTTTTTATCCCTATTGGTACCGTAAATCCAGATGAAATAACTTTTAAGTTCAAACCCAAGTCTGAAATTAGTGCCCATAGGAATGATGATTATTCCAGAAATGCAACTTTATGTAGATTTTGTGATTGATTTCGTTTTTGAACATGACTCTTATCACTATTCCAAAATTTTATCCCGTTTGGTACCATTGAGTCTGAAAAAAAGGCTTCAAAAGTTCTAACCCAAGTCTAATATTGGTGCACTAAGGAATGGTGATTTTTCAAAAATCTAATTTTTTGCAGTTTTTGTGACTGATTTCGATTTGGACTATGATTTTTTTTATTTTTTTTTTATTATCAATATAAAGTTTCTTTTACAGGTTTTTTTTTCGGTGTCTGTCTCACTAGGATAAACCTGTGTCGAGACAGACGTATTTGATACATTAAAAATGTTTACATATTTTTTGATACATTAAATATTTCACTACATTAAATGACATTGTGAAAAAGATAGAAAATAATAAATAATAATAATAAATGATACATTTGTTAATCAGCATCTAGTTGGAGTACATACTTATGTAGGGATTTTTATAAAAAAATTTATCATGGATCTGTCTTGGCTGATGATCCAAGATTTGATGTCTGTTTTATATTTCAGAAAGAAATCGTTCAGTCTAATGGCTAGTGGGAGAGCATTATATAGCCTTGTTGCAAAATATCTAAAGTTTCTCTGGCCAAAAGTTGTTTTAGCGAAAGGGATTTGTAAGAAATTATGTCCTTTTGTTCTAGTATCACGAGCAGTTTGGATATTGTCAAAAGTAGTTTTGTGTTTGAAGAGGTATGTTAGTATGTTTTTGGCATAAAGTTGCCTAATGTCCATAACACAGATTTTCCTAAAGATTTCATCCGAACTGCTTGTGATTGGTAGTTTGAGGATAATCTTTATTATAAGTTTCTGAGCTTTAGATATTGGATCAATGGCGGCAGCGTTTGCTCCTCCCCATGCTATGATACCATACTCTATTAAAGATTGACAAAGTGCATAGTAGATTGTTTTGAGCTGGCTTAGGTTGAGAAAGTTGCGAGTTTGTCTAAAAAAATAAATGAATTTTCTAAGTTTGTTTGCTGTAGAGGTTATATGTTCTTTCCACTTTAAATTGCTATCAAAAATAATACCTAAGTATTTAATTTTAGTTACCTGTTCTAAATAAGGGCAATCACATATTATCGGATTTGTCAGGTTGCAAGCACAAATTTTAATTTGATTTTCTGGGTTTCTTAAGGAAGGATTAATACTTAATTCAATGTATTTAGTTTTGGTCACATTCATTGTTAGTGTATTATTGTTTAACCATCTTTTAACCACAGTTATGCCCCTGTTAGCTTTTATGTATACATCATTCCAATTGCTTGATTTGAAGAGGAGAATCGTATCATCAGCGAAACTTACAATTTTGGCATCTATTTGAAGATTACATAATTCATTTATGTATATTAAGAACAGGGTAGGACCTAAAACACTTCCTTGAGGCACGCCGTAGCTAATTGGTTATTGATTGCTATTGCAGTTGTTGATTTTCACACTTTGCTTTCGGTTTGACAGGTAATCGCTAATAATAGTAAGTTCATCACCATTTATACCAATATTAGATAGTTTTTGTAAAAGTTTAGAGTGAGAGATAGTATCGAATGCTTTGCACAGGTCTAAGAATATTGATATGCATTTTGATCCCTTGTCTAAGTTTTCATTTAGAAAATCGGTAACTGTTGCCAGGGCTTCGGAGGTGCCTTTATTTTTCCTGAATCCAAACTGGTTGAGTGATAGTATGTTATTTTGTTCAAGGTATTCAATTAGTTGATTATTAATAGTTTTTTCAAAGACTTTAGATAGTGAATTTAGTAATGTAATTGGACGATAGTTCGTTATGTCCGCTCTAGAGCCTCCTTTATGTATTGGGATTATGATTCCGTGTTTTAGATTGTCGGGGAATCGGCCTTTTAGGATGCTTAGGTTAATAAGATTTGTTAAGGGAGTGGTTATTTCTGATACAAGTTTTTTTAAGGCAATATTTGATATATCGTCCAAGCCAGTTGAAGACGAGTTTTTTAATGAGTTTATGATCAATCTAGTATCTTCATTTGAAATTTGTTTTAGACTAAAATGCAAGTTGTTGGGCAAATTTGTATTACAGCTTAGTGAACTGGAGTTGGTATGGTTTACATCGATATTTTTTGCGAGTTGTTCACCTATTTTTGAGAAGTATTTATTTGCATGATTAACAATAATATCGGGATTACTAGAAAAACTAAATATTTTATCATTTACTTTTAGTTGTTTTAAGTCATTCGTAGGATTAGGTTGAGAGTGGGTGGCTTCTTTAAGTGTTTTCCAAAGTTTTTTAGGATCATTATTACAGTTTTCTATTTTCTGTTTGTAATATATCTCTTTAGCCTTTTTTATTATTTGGGTACAAATGTTTCTATATCTTTTATAAAAGTTTCGAAGTTGTATATCATAAGGATTGTTAATAACGTTTTTGTGGAGTTTGTTACGTTTACGGATAGATTTAATAAAAGTGTGGTTAATCCATGGCTTAATTGGTAAAATATTATTTGGTATATGTTTTATAATTATGTTTGTATGTTCGTTAATGGTAGTCTGTAAGTAATTGATAAAGTACGTCCAGGCGTCTTCTGGATTTATAATGTTAAGTAATTCTGACCATGATTTACTCATCAGAGATTGACGAACACAATCATAATTGATTTGAATGATTTTTTTCTTATTTGTTGTGTTTTTATGTTTGTCTTTTCTGTTGCATGTTTGTATGGAAAGAATAGTGGTGTAGTGGTCGGTAATTGTAGATTCATATACAATAGATATTACTGGGCAGTTGGATTTGACCATGATGTGGTCGATGCATGAAATGGAGTCTAATGTAGCACGTGTGGGAGTGTTTATGGTGCTTTGGAATCCATGGTAAGTGAGCGTATTTAAGTATTCTTGGCACTGAGGATGTTCGTTTGTGGGCAGAATATTTATGTTGAGGTCACCAGCAATAATACAATTTTTAATATTACATAATTCAGTTAAACAGTTATTAATTGATTTTAGGAATGGTGAAATATTATAAGAGGATGGAGAACGGTATATTGCTAAGATACATGTGTCATTTTTTAGAGTTATTTGCAAACAGTTTGCACCGCTGACTTGGATTTCCTTGACAGATAAACCAATCAGGTCAGTTCTGGTATAGACAACAA
Organism: Hesperophylax consimilis; assembly: GCF_061612785.1. NCBI lineage: Eukaryota > Metazoa > Arthropoda > Insecta > Trichoptera > Limnephilidae > Hesperophylax > Hesperophylax consimilis. Next base: position 21,807,669 of record NC_142850.1, read on the forward strand.
CTCCATCATTTTGTTTAGTATGTATTGAAGTGCTGTAGTGATCATACCCTTTCAAAATTTTAGGAGCATAATTTTTTGGTATCCAGCATTCAGTAAGAATAATTATATGAAAAAAGGTTCCAATATTATCAAGTTGTAGCAAGAATTCGTCAAAATTCTTGGAAATTGATCTAATATTTTGCTGTAAGATTTGAAGAGAGGATGAGTGTGTTTGTAGTACATTTTTACAGAATTTAGGATTTGACGTCCTATAATTGGTAATACATTCCATTTTTAATAATATCCATTACAGTAAGGGTTTTCTCTAGAATTAAAAATCTACAATACCATTTTTTTAATGTCACTTTCATGTTTGACTTGAATGATTTTTTATTCTTATCAGTATTACAAATTTTAATCCCGTTTGTTACCATAGAGCCTGAAAAAAGGCTTCTAAAGTTCGATCCTAAGTCTGATATTGGTGCCCATAGGATTGGTGATTTTTCCAAAAATCTAATTTTATGCAGTTTAAGGACTGATTTAGATTTGGATCATGATTCTTATAACTATTACGAAGTTTTATCCTGTTTTATACCATAGAACCTGATGAAATGACTTTTTAAGTTCGAACCCAAGTCTGAAATTAGTGCGCATAGGAATGATGATTTTTCCAGATATACAACTTTTTGAAGTTTTTGTGACTGATTTCGATGAGAACCATGTTTTTTATCTTAATTACAAAATTTTATCCCTATTGGTACCATAGAACCTGATGAAATGACTTTTTAAGTTCAAACCCAAGGATGAAATAAGTGCCTATAAGTTTGATGATTTATCCAGAAATACAACTTTATGCAGATTTTGTAACTGATATATTTTTGGACAACGATTCTTATAAATATTCCAAAATTTTATACCATTTGGTACCATAGAACCAGATGAAATGACTTTTTAAGTTCGAACCCAAGTCTGAAAGTAGTGCCCATAGGAATGCTGATTTTTCAAGAAATTCAACTTTATGCAAATTTTGTGAATGATTTCGTTTTTGACCATGATTCTTATCACTTTTCGAAAATTTTATCCCGTTTGGTACAATAGAGTCTGAAAAAACGGCTTCTAAAGTTCGAACCCAAGACTGAAATAAAAGCCTATAGGAATGATGATTTATGCAGAAATACAACTCTATGAAGTTTTTGTGACTGATTTCGATTTGGATCATGATTCATATCACTATTACAAAATTTCAGCCCGTTTCATACCATGGATCCAAAAAAAAGGCGTATCAAGTTCGATCTAAGGAATGGAAATTTTTTCCAAAAATCTAATTTTATGCAGTTATTGTGACTGATTTCGATTTGGACAGCGATTCTTATAAATATTAAAAAAATTTATCCCATTTGGTACCATAAAACAAGGTGAAATAACTTTTTAAGTTCAAAGCCAAGTCTGAAATTAGGGCCCATAGGAATGATGATTTTTCCAAAAATTCAACTTTTTGCAGATTTTAAGACTGATTTCGTTTTTGACCATGATTCTCATCACATTTACAAAATTTTATCCCGTCGTTTGGTACCATAGAACCTGATGAAATGACTTTTTAAGTTCGAACCCAAGTCTGAAATTAGTACCCATAGGAATGATGATTTTTCCAGAAATATTAATTTTTGAAGTTTTTGTGACTGATTTCGATTTGGATCATGATTTTTATCACTTTAAATTTTTTTTATCCCTATTGGTACGTAGAACCTGATGAAATGACTTTTTTAATTCGAACCCGAGTCTGAAATAAGTGCCTATAAGAATGATGATTTATCCAGAAATACAACACTATGCAGATATTGTAACTGATATCGTTTTAGACCACGATTCTTAAAAAATTCCAAAATTTTATCCCATTTGGTATCATAGAACCAGATGATATTACTTTTTATGTTCGAACCCAAGCCTGAAATAAGTGCCCATAGGAATGATGATTTTTCCAGAAATTCAAACTTATGCAGATTTTGTGACTGATTTCGTTTTTGACCATGATTCTCATCACATTAACAAAATTTTATACCGTCGTTTGGTACCATAGAACCTGATGAAATGACTTTTTAAGTTCGAACCCAAGTTTGAAATTAGTTCCCATAGGAATGATGATTTTTCCATAAATACAACTTTATGAAGTTTTTGTGACTAATTTCGATTTGGACTATGATTCTTATCAGTTTTACAAAATTTAATCCCGTTTGGTACCATAGAGCCTGAAAAAAGGCTTCTAAAGTTCGAACCTATGTCTGATATTGGTGCCCAAAGGATTGGTGATTTTTCAAAAATCTAATTTTTTGCAGTTTTTGTGACTGATTTCGATTTGGAATATGATTCTTATCAGTATTACAAATTTTAATCCCGTTTGTTACCATAGAGCCTGAAAAAAGGCTTCTAAAGTTCGATCCTAAGTCTGATATTGGTGCCCATAGGATTGGTGATTTTTCCAAAAATCTAATTTTATGCAGTTTAAGGACTGATTTAGATTTGGATCATGATTCTTATAACTATTACGAAGTTTTATCCTGTTTTGTACCATAGAACCTGATGAAATGACTTTTTAAGTTCGAACCCAAGTCTGAAATTAGTGCGCATAGGAATGATGATTTTTCCAGATATACAACTTTTTGATGTTTTTGTGACTGATTTCGATGAGAACCATGTTTCTTATCTTAATGACAAAATTTTATCCCTATTGGTACCATAGAACCTGATGAAATGACTTTTTAACTTCAAACCCAAGGATGAAATAAGTGCCTATAAGTTTGATGATTTATCCAGAAATACAACTTTATGCAGATTTTGTAACTGATATATTTTTGGACAACGATTCTTATAACAATTCCAAAATTTTATACCATTTGGTACCATAGAACCAGATGAAATGACTTTTTAAGTTCGAACCCAAGTCTGAAAGTAGTGCCCATAGGAATGATGATTTTTCAAGAAATTCAACTTAATGCAAATTTTGTGGTTGATTTCGTTTTTGACCATGATTCTTATCACTTTTCCAAAATTTTATCCCGTTTGGTACAATAGAGTCTGAAAAAACGGCTTCTAAAGTTCGAACCCAAGACTGAAATAAAAGCCTATAGGAATGATGATTTATGCAGAAATACAACTTTATGAAGTTTTTGTGACTGATTTCGATTTGGATCATGATTCATATCACTTTACGAATGGAAATTTTTTCCAAAAATCTAATTTTATGCAGTTATTGTGACTGATTTCGATTTGGACAACGATTCTTATAAATATTAAAAAATTTTATCCCATTTGGTACCATAAAACAAGGTGAAATAACTTTTTAAGTTCAAAGCCAAGTCTGAAATTAGTGCCCATAGGAATGATGATTTTTCCAGAAATTCAACTTTATGCAGATTTTAAGACTGATTTCGTTTTTGACCATGATTCTCATCACATTTACAAAATTTTATCCCGTCGTTTGGTACCATAGAACCTGATGAAATGACTTTTTAAGTTCGAACCCAAGTCCGAAATTAGTACCCATAGGAATGATGATTTTTCCAGAAATACTAATTTTTGAAGTTTTTGTGACTGATTTCGATTTGGATCATGTTTTTTATCACTTTAAAATTTTTTTATCCCTATTGGTACGTAGAACCTGATGAAATGACTTTTTAAGTTCGAACCCGAGTCTGAAATAAGTGCCTATAAGAATGATGATTTATCCAGAAACACAACACTATGCAGATATTGTAACTGATATCGTTTTAGACCACGATTCTTAAAAAATTCCAAAATTTTATTCCATTTGGTATCATAGAACCAGATGATATTACTTTTTATGTTCGAACCCAAGCCTGAAATAAGTGCCCATAGGAATGATGATTTTTCCAGAAATTCAAATTTATGCAGATTTTGTGACTGATTTCGTTTTTGACCATGATTCTCATCACATTTACAAAATTTTATACCGTCGTTTGGTACCATAGAACCTGATGAAATGACTTTTTAAGTTCGAACCCAAGTCTGAAATTAGTTCCCATAGGAATGATGATTTTTCCATAAATACAACTTTATGAAGTTTTTGTGGCTGATTTCGATTTGGACCATGATTCTTATCACTATTCCCAAATTTTATCCCGTTTGGTACCATAGAGCCTGAAAAAAGGCTTCTGAAGTTCGAACCTAAGTCTGATATTGGTGTTCATTGGAATGTTGATTTTTCCAAAATCTAATTTTATGCAGTTTGAGTGACTGATTTCGATGTGGACCACGATTCTTATAACTATTCCAAAATTTTATCTCATTTGATACCATAGAACGAGATGAAATTAACTTTTAAGTTCGAACCCAAGTCTGAAATTAGTGCCCATAGGAATGATGATTTTTCCAGAAAAACAACTTTATGCAGATTTTGTGATTGATTTTGTTTTTGACCATGATTCTTATTCAATAATTTTATCCAGTTGATAAAACCATAGAGCCTGCAAAAAAGGCTTCTAAAGTTCGAACCCAAGTCTGAAATTGGTGCCCAAAGGAATGGTGATTTTTCCAAAAATCTAATTTAATGCAGATTTTGTGACTGATTTCGATTTGGCCCATGATTCTCATCACTTTTAAGAAATTTTATCCCGTTTGGTACCATAGGACCTGATGAAATGACTTTTTAAGTTCGAACCCATGACTGAAATAAGTGCCTATAAGAATGATGATATATCAAGAAATACAACATTATGCAGATTTTGTAACTGATATTGATTAAGACCACGATTCTTATAACTCTTCAAAAATTTGATCCCATTTGGTACCATAGAACTAGATGAAATTACCTTTTAAGTTCGAACCCAAGTCTGAAATTAGAGCCCATAGGAATGATGATTTTTCCAGAAATACAACTTTATGCAGATTTTGCGATTGATTTCGATTTTGACCATGATTCTTATCACTATTCCAAAATTTTATCCCTTTTGGTACCATAGAGCCTGAAAAAAGGCTTCTGAAGTTCGAACCTAACTCTGATATTGGTGGTCATTGGAATGTTGATTTTTCCAAAATCTAATTTTATGCAGTTTTAGTGACTGATTTCGATGTGGACCACGATTCTTATAACTATTCCAAAATTTTATCTCATTTGATACCATAGAACAAGATGAAATAAACTTTTAAGTTCGAACCCAAGTCTGAAATTAGTGCCCATAGGAATGACGATTTTTCCAGAAAAACAACTTTATGCAGATTTTGTGATTGATTTTGTTTTTGACCATGATTCTCATCACTATTCAATAATTTTATCCAGTTGATAAAACCATAAGCCTGCAAAAAAGGCTTCTAAAGTTCGAACCCAAGTCTGAAATTGGTGCCCAAAGGAATGGTGATTTTTCCAAAAATCTAATTTAATGCAGATTTTGTGACTGATTTCGATTTGGCCCATGATTCTTATCACTATTCCAAAATTTAATTCCGTTTGGTACCATAGAGCCTGAAAAAAAGGCTTCCAAATTTCGAACCCAAGTCTGATATTGGTGCAATAAGGAATGGTGATTTTTCCAAAAATCTAATTTAATGAAGTTTTTGTGACTAATTTCGATTTGGACTATGATTCTTATCAGTTTTACAAAATTTAATCCCGTTTGGTACCATTGAGCCTGAAAAAAGGCTTCTAAAGTTCGAACCTATGTCTGATATTGGTGCCCAAAGGATTGGTGATTTTTCAAAAATCTAATTTTTTGCAGTTTTTGTGACTGATTTCGATTTGGACTATGATTCTTATCAGTATTACAAATTTTAATCCCGTTTGTTACCATAGAGCCTGAAAAAAGGCTTCTAAAGTTCGATCCTAAGTCTGATATTGGTGCCCATAGGATTGGTGATTTTTCCAAAAATCTAATTTTATGCAGTTTAAGGACTGATTTAGATTTGGATCATGATTCTTATAACTATTACGAAGTTTTATCCTGTTTTGTACCATAGAACCTGATGAAATGACTTTTTAAGTTCGAACCCAAGTCTGAAATTAGTGCGCATAGGAATGATGATTTTTCCAGATATACAACTTTTTGAAGTTTTTGTGACTGATTTCGATGAGAACCATGTTTCTTATCTTAATGACAAAATTTTATCCCTATTGGTACCATAGAACCTGATGAAATGACTTTTTAACTTCAAACCCAAGGATGAAATAAGTGCCTATAAGTTTCATGATTTATCCAGAAATACAACTTTATGCAGATTTTGTAACTGATATATTTTTGGACAACGATTCTTATAACAATTCCAAAATTTTATACCATTTGGTACCATAGAACCAGATGAAATGACTTTTTAAGTTCGAACCCAAGTCTGAAAGTAGTGCCCATAGGAATGATGATTTTTCAAGAAATTCAACTTAATGCAAATTTTGTGGTTGATTTCGTTTTTGACCATGATTCTTATCACTTTTCCAAAATTTTATCCCGTTTGGTACAATAGAGTCTGAAAAAACGGCTTCTAAAGTTCGAACCCAAGACTGAAATAAAAGCCTATAGGAATGATGATTTATGCAGAAATACAACTTTATGAAGTTTTTGTGACTGATTTCGATTTGGATCATGATTCATATCACTTTACGAATGGAAATTTTTTCCAAAAATCTAATTTTATGCAGTTATTGTGACTGATTTCGATTTGGACAACGATTCTTATAAATATTAAAAAAATTTATCCCATTTGGTACCATAAAACAAGGTGAAATAACATTTTAAGTTCAAAGCCAAGTCTGAAATTAGTGCCCATAGGAATGATGATTTTTCCAGAAATTCAACTTTATGCAGATTTTAAGACTGATTTCGTTTTTGACCATGATTCTCATCACATTTACAAAATTTTATCCCGTCGTTTGGTACCATAGAACCTGATGAAATGACTTTTTAAGTTCGAACCCAAGTCCGAAATTAGTACCCATAGGAATGATGATTTTTCCAGAAATACTAATTTTTGAAGTTTTTGTGACTGATTTCGATTTGGATCATGATTTTTATCACTTTAAATTTTTTTTATCCCTATTGGTACGTAGAACCTGATGAAATGACTTTTTAAGTTCGAACCCGAGTCTGAAATAAGTGCCTATAAGAATGATGATTTATCCAGAAATACAACACTATGCAGATATTGTAACTGATATCGTTTTAGACCACGATTCTTAAAAAATTCCAAAATTTTATCCCATTTGGTATCATAGAACCAGATGATATTACTTTTTATGTTCGAACCCAAGCCTGAAATAAGTGCCCATAGGAATGATGATTTTTCCAGAAATTCAAATTTATGCAGATTTTGTGACTGATTTCGTTTTTGACCATGATTCTCATCACATTAACAAAATTTTATACCGTCGTTTGGTACCATAGAACCTGATGAAATGACTTTTTAAGTTCGAACCCAAGTCTGAAATTAGTTCCCATAGGAATGATGATTTTTCCATAAATACAACTTTATGAAGTTTTTTGGCTGATTTCGATTTGGACCATGATTCTTATCACTATTCCCAAATTTTATCCCGTTTGGTACCATAGAGCCTGAAAAAAGGCTTCTGAAGTTCGAACCTAAGTCTGATATTGGTGTTCATTGGAATGTTGATTTTTCCAAAATCTAATTTTATTCAGTTTGAGTGACTGATTTCGATGTGGACCACGATTCTTATAACTATTCCAAAATTTTATCTCATTTGATACCATAGAACGAGATGAAATTAACTTTTAAGTTCGAACCCAAGTCTGAAATTAGTGCCCATAGGAATGATGATTTTTCCAGAAAAACAACTTTATGCAGATTTTGTGATTGATTTTGTTTTTGACCATGATTCTTATTCAATAATTTTATCCAGTTGATAAAACCATAGAGCCTGCAAAAAAGGCTTCTAAAGTTCGAACCCAAGTCTGAAATTGGTGCCCAAAGGAATGGTGATTTTTCCAAAAATCTAATTTAATGCAGATTTCGTGACTGATTTCGATTTGGCCCATGATTCTCATCACTTTTAAGAAATTTTATCCCGTTTGGTACCATAGGACCTGATGAAATGACTTTTTAAGTTCGAACCCATGACTGAAATAAGTGCCTATAAGAATGATGATATATCAAGAAATACAACATTATGCAGATTTTGTAACTGATATATTTTTGGACAACGATTCTTATAAATATTCCAAAATTTTATACCATTTGGTACCATAGAACCAGATGAAATGACTTTTTAAGTTCGAACCCAAGTCTGAAAGTAGTGCCCATAGGAATGATGATTTTTCCAGAAATTCAAATTTATGCAGATTTTGTGACTGATTTCGTTTTTGACCATGATTCTCATCACATTAACAAAATTTTATACCGTCGTTTGGTACCATAGAACGAGATGAAATTACCTTTTAAGTTCGAACCCAAGTCTGAAATTAGAGCCCATAGGAATGATGATTTTTCCAGAAATACAACTTTATGCAGATATTGCGATTGATTTCGATTTTGACCATGATTCTTATCACTATTCCAAAATTTAATTCCGTTTGGTACCATAGAGCCTGAAAAAAAGGCTTCCAAATTTCGAACCCAAGTCTGATATTGGTGCAATAAGGAATGGTGATTTTTCCAAAAATCTAATTTAATGAAGTTTTTGTGACTAATTTCGATTTGGACTATGATTCTTATCAGTTTTACAAAATTTAATCCCGTTTGGTACCATAGAGCCTGAAAAAAGGCTTCTAAAGTTTGTAATGTTTCACCTTTTTGGGTGTGAGAGTAATTTTATATATTTCTTTTTTCTTTGTTTAAAACAAATAGAATTTTCTTCTCTCTTGGCTTTGATCGATATTTGTTTTTCTTTTCTAAGGCTTTACATATGTGTTCGTAGGGTTGGAAAATTCTTCCCCTACAACACATAAGCCTCCATGAAAATTGGACCCTTAATTTCTTTGATAACTACAGAAAGCCACTTAAAGCTCTCTTGTACTATATATCTTTATAGACATATGTACTTAACTACTTAATACGTTATTTACGGCCTTGAACGCAAATATTTTCGTATTTATATTGTAATTAAATTCCATCAAACGTTGTGTAATTTTTTTGATTTATGATATAGGATTTTAATTACTTTCATTTTGTGGTAACTTTGGTTCTTTTCAGGTTAGTGATTGGGTAAGGAGATTGGATTACGTCGAGATATTGCGAACGCTGGTATCATTTAACCTAACTAAATTTTTCCTGATAATCCCTATCTCCTAGTTCTAATTCCTTTAGAAACCGTAAAACCTGTGGAAAATACATAACATTTAATTTAGTGTCATAGCATACATATATAGTTAAAACAATCGAATATAGGTTAGTACAATATTAGTTATGAAACATATGTTCTCCAAAATTCTCTCCAATTCTGCGACGACCTGTGGGGTACATACATGTTGATTTAATCTTTGTAAGTATGGTTAGTGTTTATGATTTTGTACGAAGACGAACTCGGAAAGCAATATTGCTGTTAATAATTTGGCGCCTCCTCCTGCAATGTAACCGGGTGAACCAAGGTCGAATAAGACTTTCACACCGTCGTCAGGTGCCTCTAGTGGTAGGTACTTGCGAGGCTTTCCCACACCTCCAGATCCACAACCCTCTAGCGCTACGATCGAACCTCCCCTGGGTCCAGTACACTCCAAATTCCATCACCTCCGGATTTACGACTACTGAAGCGAACCGGTTTCGTCTTCTGAACAATCATATACTCACGGTTGTTGTAATGACAAGTTTCCTAGGCTTGCCACCACTCCAAGAAGCGATGTGACATGACCATTCTTAGGCCTAAAACGCCAGCTGTAGGCGGGTTCACATCACCCAGTGGATTATACATTCAAATACATATATGTATACATACGTTTTTTATAATTCACAATGTAACATTTTCTCACATGAAACATTGGGAACCGAGAATCTCAAATCCCAGGGTTGTGAGTCCTGAGTCCGATATCTCGATACATAAATACTAATAGGAAATACGAATAAATACGATATACTAAGTAATATATTTGTTTGTTTGTTTGTTTGTTTGTTTGACAGTTTTGGTATCGCGGTCTGACAACCACATTTTTTTTTGTTTTCGTTGATGGATTTTATAAGGAGTGTCCCCCCCTCCTCTTTTGGTTGAATTTGACTGAGTTATTTAACATTGGGTGGAAATAGGTTGTACTCATACGTACAAAATTATTATGACGCTTAGATTTGGTCACTTAGGATATGATCACATAACTAGTATGTGCGACTTAATTGAACCATAATTAACCGAATAGGTATCTTGAGTGAGCTATTCATCTCTGACGTACGTAGTTAGGTATTTAGGATGTTTTCTTATTGATATTATTTTGACTTCTAGCCAGTGTATAAAACACACATGAATATGCTTGCTGTGATTTGGTATGAAGGACTAGCTTTGAGAAACCTGCCCTTACCGGACACGATGTTTTATTTATTTTAGAGTTCGACTGGAATGCAGTTCGTGTAATTAAGAGGACTTTGACCTATTTTAAGGTCTTATGAATTCTTTGTGGGTTATATTTGTATCTGATATCAGTTACGTAATAGCTACATCAGCTGATAGTTTAGAAGGCCAATCGTACATTATCGTTTTTGGATTTTCATAGTACATGTTGGTAAATAAGGTGTACCTAATTATGAAAGGATATTTAGAAGTAGGTATTTGTTTTTGACACGAATGTGGTAATAGGTATTTGAAGTAGACATTTGTGCATGACACAAGTGTGATAATAGGTATTCGTGATATATACATCTTTATATGTGAAATGGTGCAAAGTTATACCATATTATAGGTATCATATGTACCTAATTCTTGGGATAGATCTAGTTGCTGAAATATCGCAACCAGAGGCTGGACCGAATTATAACCTGTATATATAAAATATTATAAGATTTCATTTTTTTGATTTCTCGGCTTTCAGGAACGTTGCCGCCAATGATTTTCTCTCCCCTCTCGGCTCTCAGGAACGTTGTCTTTTGATTTCTGAACTTTTTATTTTATATTTTGATTTCTTTTGACTCACCCACCTCGATCGATCATGCAAATATATCCGTTCGGGTTTACACGAAATTTGCGATCAAGGTTCCAAAATATTACCTACTTGCTGTTTAGAATGTAGTCTTAATTAAATTGATTCGTGACTACCATTTCTTTTTCATTTGACCGCGGCTTTAAAGTTTTGATTTAGTTTTCGTAAATGTTGATTGACGTAAGGACTGAGGTTAATACTTTCCAAAATATATCGCAAACAATGATAAGATATTTAGTATTATTATTTATACAAAATCTAAACTGGTCATTTATTATTATTACTTTTATCTTGAAACAAAGGAGGGTGATTATTGTTATTTTTCCCGAACAACTATTTTAAGACAAAGAGGTAACATTTATTTTTAATTTTAAACTTAACTTTAAAGTATCCGATGAATCCTTTATTTTCAAATTTATTTCATTATTACTTTTCAAACAAAGAGACAATATTTATTTTTATCATTTTCACTTTTTTTTTAATCCTCCCGAGTTCTCTACGTACTTATTTTAACTGAACAATAAAATCACAAAGGGATTAAATTTAATCAAATCTAATCATTGATATTACTTTTCGAACTGTCTAAATTGTGTTTCTTTTTAAGCTAATGATGTACGTATCTACTATTAATATTTTTTTTTCCAAAATTGATACTAAATTATAATCTATTTTTAAATATCAATACGCGATCACGTTCACTTTAGATATCCGATAAAACACTTAAATTGAATTTAAATGATTTTCACTTTGAATGAAATAATTAGTTTAGAATTTAAATAATTTACAAATCACTTTTTTGCACTTTTCACATTAACACTCCTAAACACTGAGTTTAAACTCTATTTTATTATAGGATTTCACTGATGGGATTTTCAAAGAGGATTTGGAATAACTGAATTTAACTTTTATTGAAAGTCAATGAATATAACCCTACTTTATTAACACTGTTTAATTAATTAAAACTGACTTGTTCAAATTTCACTGATTGGATTTTTTTTCAAAGAGACTTAAAACTGAATTTAATACTTTTATTGAAAATCTCCTAAGTCCAGGGACTTATTAGTTACCTTTCTCGACGTACACACACGCGTAATTCGCACTTCCCGTCCTTTCAAGCCTCACAAAATTCCCCGAGAACTGTCTCGAATCCTCTCGCGCACTCGTTTTTATACTGTCTTCAATACCAAAATGACTTAAGTCGATTTCACCCTTCAGGCAAATAGATCATCAATCAACTCGTAAATTGGAACATATGTGCCACTAGTTTTGATTATTTAAATCTGGTCACTTATTCATACGACATAGTCATCTCTCGGCCACGCCTTCAAATTTACCGTCTTTGTCCTCTGCAGTTGCAGGGCTGGATCAGCATCCTTTAATTGTTTTCATAGAGTTCGTCGTAAGGTTAGATGTGTTTTTCTAGCTGTGCTTAATTTCGTTTATTTTTCTGGGAATATAATCAGTCCATTACCGTACTCCCTACGCACACTTCACATTCAACGTTCCTTATCTAATTCTTTATCTTATAAATAATTTTCCCTCTAATTTTTGTTCTTTTCGGGATTGCGCTTCATAATTCAGTCACTATTGTTCCTGTCTTAGCAGGCAAGTTCATGTTCGCATTGGATTCCCTCAATCCAATCATGTTTATTAGTGCTTACCTTTATTTCATCCTTCCTCTGGTTATTATGGCACTTTAAATTCATCTCCACGCTCCTATGATGCCAAAATCAACTTCATAATGCTGCTATTTTCGTGTATATTCCAGTTCTTGCCAATCTGTCGGTCTGTATGCGTCCTTTCTTCCAAGGCCAAACTTTCTATTCGAATTTCGCTTGGAAAACAGAGTTCAAATGTTTTCATTTATATCTTTATGCATTATCTCAGTTTAAGTGTACAGGGTAGTACTCCTAACCACCTCAATCTTTATGCACCTTAATGTCATTAGACCCGAAATGAACATTATTTTCGCCCCCTTTCACCGTTTCGCCACTGTAAAGTAATTAAATATTAAGGCGTTACCCGTATTGCATCTTGTTCCCTCAAAAATAGTCATTAATTTTTGATTTATATGGAGTCATTATCATGAAATCTTTGTACCTCAGCCATCAATTCCAGTTAATGTGTCTGCCTGTCAATCTAATGTATTTGGTCTTAAATAAATAGTCCCATATGTCCCATGTTAAATTTTATGACCAATTCCATCTTAATTGTCCTTCTAATGATCGTGGATCTTGTATTGTTTATTTCGATATAAACACATAAATTTATGAATCAGGCCATTGTATTTAATCTCATCGATCCAAAACCATTGGTTCCTCGGCCGGTAGTTTCCTAGTACGATCCTCTCAAATTTGCATATCGATTACGCGTTTTTCTTGTTGATTTGTAGATGTATTTCCCTCCATCATTCAAAACTATAATTAAATCACTTAGTTTTGTCTTGTTTTCACCTCTCTACACAGTTTTTTTCGGGTTCTCCTGAGTCTACTCTACCCTCACGCGTTAATTTCACTTATTAGAAGTTTCTTGCCCCTTCCAGATAACAGTCTATCATACTTTATTTGATTTCGAATGACAATCAATCCTTTTTTTTAATTTGTATCAATCTCTCTTCGTTTCTTACACCGAAAGTTTATGACCAATGTTTCCCCCGTGAGAACATGTTTACCTTATAGTGCATTATCCTTTGACTCGATGTCTTCGTTCCCATGTTAATAAATAATGTAGATTTCTCCTTTGTCCTGTCAAAAACCCACTGTGATTGGCTAATTTTAGTAATAAATTTGGGTAGACACATCCCACTAGAACGCCTCTTTTTTCCAATTACAGTCTCCTGTATTTATTTCAATAAAGTTCGCTAGGTGTCTCTAGTGTGATGATTTCTTCGTAATTGAGGTTTAGTTTTCATTAAATACATTTTCTTTTGGAAGAAACCTATTTCATCACAAGTTCGAACCTATGTCATATATTGGTGCCCAAAGGATTGGTGATTTTTCCAAAAATCTAATTTTATGCAGTTTAAGGATTGATTTCGATTTGGATCATGATTCTTATCACTATTACGAAATTTTATCCCGCTTGGTACCATAGAACCCGATGAAATGTTTTTTTAAGTTCGAACCCAAGTCTGAAATTAGTGCGCATAAGAATGATGATTTTTCCAGATATACAACTTTTTGAAGTTTTTGTGACTGATTTCGATTTGAACCATGATTCTTATCACAATTAAATTTTTTTATTCCTATTGGTACCATAAATCCAGATGAAATAACTTTTAAGTTCAAACCCAAGTCTGAAATTAGTGCCCATAGGAATGATGATTGTTCCAGAAATTCAACTTTATGTAGATTTTGTGATTGATTTCGTTTTTGAACATGACTCTTATCACTATTCCAAAATTTTATCCCGTTTGGTACAATTGAGTCTGAAAAAAAGGCTTCAAAAGTTCTAACCCAAGTCTAATATTGGTGCACCTTAGAATGGTGATTTTTCAAAAATCTAATTTTTTGCAGTTTTTGTGACTGATTTCGATTTGGACTATGATTCTTATCAGTATTACAAATTTTAATCCCGTTTGTTACCATAGAGCCTGAAAAAAGGCTTCTAAAGTTCGATCCTAAGTCTGATATTGGTGCCCATTGGATTGGTGATTTTTCCAAAAATCTAATTTTATGCAGTTTAAGGACTGATTTAGATTTGGATCATGATTCTTATAACTATAACGAAGTTTTATCCTGTTTTGTACCATAGAACCTGATGAAATGACTTTTTAAGTTCGAACCCAAGTCTGAAATTAGTGCGCATAGGAATGATGATTTTTCCAGATATACAACTTTTTGAAGTTTTTGTGACTGATTTCGATGAGAACCATGTTTTTTTATCTTAATTACAAAATTTTATCCCTATTGGTACCATAGAACCTGATGAAATGACTTTTTAAGTTCAAACCCAAGGATGAAATAAGTGCCTATAAGTTTGATGATTTATCCAGAAATACAACTTTATGCAGATTTTGTAACTGATATATTTTTGGACAACGATTCTTATAAATATTCCAAAATTTTATACCATTTGGTACCATAGAACCAGATGAAATGACTTTTTAAGTTCGAACCCAAGTCTGAAAGTAGTGCCCATAGGAATGCTGATTTTTCAAGAAATTCAACTTTATGCAAATTTTGTGAATGATTTCGTTTTTGACCATGATTCTTATCACTTTTCCAAAATTTTATCCCGTTTGGTACAATAGAGTCTGAAAAAACGGCTTCTAAAGTTCGAACCCAAGACTGAAATAAAAGCCTATAGGAATGATGATTTATGCAGAAATACAACTTTATGAAGTTTTTGTGACTGATTTCGATTTGGATCATGATTCACATCATTTTACAAATGGAAATTTTTTCCAAAAATCTAATTTTATGCAGTTATTGTGACTGATTTCGATTTGGATCATGATTCATATCACTATTACAAAATTTCAGCCCGTTTCATACCATGGATCCAAAAAAAAGGAGTATCAAGTTCGATCTAAGGAATGGAATTTTTTTCCAAAAATCTAATTTTATGCAGTTATTGTGACTGATTTCGATTTGGACAGCGATTCTTATAAATATTAAAAAAATTTATCCCATTTGGTACCATAAAACAAGGTGAAATAACTTTTTAAGTTCAAAGCCAAGTCTGAAATTAGGGCCCATAGGAATGATGATTTTTCCAGAAATTCAAATTTATGCAGATTTTGTGACTGATTTCGTTTTTGACCATGATTCTCATCACATTTACAAAATTTTATACCGTCGTTTGGTACCATAGAACCTGATGAAATGACTTTTTAAGTTCGAACCCAAGTCTGAAATTAGTTCCCATAGGAATGATGATTTTTCCATAAATACAACTTTATGAAGTTTTTGTGGCTGATTTCGATTTGGACCATGATTCTTATCACTATTCCCAAATTTTATCCCGTTTGGTACCATAGAGCCTGAAAAAAGGCTTCTGAAGTTCGAACCTAAGTCTGATATTGGTGTTCATTGGAATGTTGATTTTTCCAAAATCTAATTTTATGCAGTTTGAGTGACTGATTTCGATGTGGACCACGATTCTTATAACTATTCCAAAATTTTATCTCATTTGATACCATAGAACGAGATGAAATTAACTTTTAAGTTCGAACCCAAGTCTGAAATTAGTGCCCATAGGAATGATGATTTTTCCAGAAAAACAACTTTATGCAGATTTTGTGATTGATTTTGTTTTTGACCATGATTCTTATTCAATAATTTAATACAGTTGATAAAACCATAGAGCCTGCAAAAAAGGCTTCTAAAGTTCGAACCCAAGTCTGAAATTGGTGCCCAAAGGAATGGTGATTTTTCCAAAAATCTAATTTAATGCAGATTTTGTGACTGATTTCGATTTGGCCCATGATTCTCATCACTTTTAAGAAATTTTTTCCCGTTTGGTACCATAGGACCTGATGAAATGACTTTTTAAGTTCGAACCCAAGACTGAAATAAGTGCCTATAAGAATGATGATATATCAAGAAATACAACATTATGCAGATTTTGTAACTGATATTGATTAAGACCACGATTCTTATAACTCTTCAAAAATTTGATCCCATTTGGTACCATAGAACGAGATGAAATTACCTTTTAAGTTCGAACCCAAGTCTGAAATTAGAGCCCATAGGAATGATGATTTTTCCAGAAATACAACTTTATGCAGATATTGCGATTGATTTCGATTTTGACCATGATTCTTATCACTATTCCAAAATTTAATTCCGTTTGGTACCATAGAGCCTGAAAAAAAGGCTTCCAAATTTCGAACCCAAGTCTGATATTGGTGCAATAAGGAATGGTGATTTTTCCAAAAATCTAATTTAATGAAGTTTTTGTGACTAATTTCGATTTGGACTATGATTCTTATCACAATTAAATTTTTCATCCCATTTGGTACCATAAAACAAGGTGAAATAACTTTTTAAGTTCAAAGCCAAGTCTGAAATTAGGGCCCATAGGAATGATGATTTTTCCAGAAATTCAACTTTTTGCAGATTTTAAGACTGATTTCGTTTTTGACCATGATTCTCATCACATTTACAAAATTTTATCCCGTCGTTTGGTACCATAGAACCTGATGAAATGACTTTTTAAGTTCGAACCCAAGTCTGAAATTAGTACCCATAGGAATGATGATTTTTCCAGAAATACTAATTTTTGAAGTTTTTGTGACTGATTTCGATTTGGATCATGATTTTTATAACTTTAAATTTTTTTTATCCCTATTGGTACGTAGAACCTGATGAAATGACTTTTTTAGTTCGAACCCGAGTCTGAAATAAGTGCCTATAAGAATGATGATTTATCCAGAAATACAACACTATGCAGATATTGTAACTGATATCGTTTTAGACCACGATTCTTAAAAAATTCCAAAATTTTATCCCATTTGGTATCATAGAACCAGATGATATTACTTTTTATGTTCGAACCCAAGCCTGAAATAAGTGCCCATAGGAATGATGATTTTTCCAGAAATTCATACTTATGCAGATTTTGTGACTGATTTCGTTTTTGACCATGATTCTCATCACATTAACAAAATTTTATACCGTCGTTTGGTACCATAGAACCTGATGAAATGACTTTTTAAGTTCGAACCCAAGTTTGAAATTAGTTCCCATAGGAATGATGATTTTTCCATAAATACAACTTTATGAAGTTTTTGTGGCTGATTTCGATTTGGACCATGATTTTTATCACTATTCCCAAATTTTATCCCGTTTGGTACCATAGAGCCTGAAAAAAGGTTTCTGAAGTTCGAACCTAACTCTGATATTGGTGGTCATTGGAATGTTGATTTTTCCAAAATCTAATTTTATGCAGTTTTAGTGACTGATTTCGATGTGGACCACGATTCTTATAACTATTCCAAAATTTTATCTCATTTGATACCATAGAACCAGATGAAATTAACTTTTAAGTTCGAACCCAAGTCTGAAATTAGTGCCCATAGGAATGACGATTTTTCCAGAAAAACAACTTTATGCAGATTTTGTGATTGATTTTGTTTTTGACCATGATTCTTATCACTATTCAATAATTTTATCCAGTTGATAAAACCATAAGCCTGCAAAAAAGGCTTCTAAAGTTCGAACCCAAGTCTGAAATTGGTGCCCAAAGGAATGGTGATTTTTCCAAAAATCTAATTTAATGCAGATTTTGTGACTGATTTCGATTTGGCCCATGATTCTTATCACTATTCCAAAATTTAATTCCGTTTGGTACCATAGAGCCTGAAAAAAAGGCTTCCAAATTTCGAACCCAAGTCTGATATTGGTGCAATAAGGAATGGTGATTTTTCCAAAAATCTAATTTAATGAAGTTTTTGTGACTAATTTCGATTTGGACTATGATTCTTATCAGTTTTACAAAATTTAATCCCGTTTGGTACCATAGAGCCTGAAAAAAGGCTTCTAAAGTTCGAACCTATGTCTGATATTGGTGCCCAAAGGATTGGTGATTTTTCAAAAATCTAATTTTTTGCAGTTTTTGTGACTGATTTCGATTTGGACTATGATTCTTATCAGTATTACAAATTTTAATCCCGTTTGTTACCATAGAGCCTGAAAAAAGGCTTCTAAAGTTTGATCCTAAGTCTGATATTGGTGCCCATAGGATTGGTGATTTTTCCAAAAATCTAATTTTATGCAGTTTAAGGACTGATTTAGATTTGGATCATGATTCTTATAACTATTACGAAGTTTTATCCTGTTTTGTACCATAGAACCTGATGAAATGACTTTTTAAGTTCGAACCCAAGTCTGAAATTAGTGCGCATAGGAATGATGATTTTTCCAGATATACAACTTTTTGAAGTTTTTGTGACTGATTTCGATGAGAACCATGTTTCTTATCTTAATGACAAAATTTTATCCCTATTGGTACCATAGAACCTGATGAAATGACTTTTTAACTTCAAACCCAAGGATGAAATAAGTGCCTATAAGTTTGATGATTTATCCAGAAATACAACTTTATGCAGATTTTGTAACTGATATATTTTTGGACAACGATTCTTATAACAATTCCAAAATTTTATACCATTTGGTACCATAGAACCAGATGAAATGACTTTTTAAGTTCGAACCCAAGTCTGAAAGTAGTGCCCATAGGAATGATGATTTTTCAAGAAATTCAACTTAATGCAAATTTTGTGGTTGATTTCGTTTTTGACCATGATTCTTATCACTTTTCCAAAATTTTATCCCGTTTGGTACAATAGAGTCTGAAAAAACGGCTTCTAAAGTTCGAACCCAAGACTGAAATAAAAGCCTATAGGAATGATGATTTATGCAGAAATACAACTTTATGAAGTTTTTGTGACTGATTTCGATTTGGATCATGATTCACATCATTTTACAAATGGAAATTTTTTCCAAAAATCTAATTTTATGCAGTTATTGTGACTGATTTCGATTTGGACAACGATTCTTATAAATATTAAAAATTTTTATCCCATTTGGTACCATAAAACAAGGTGAAATAACTTTTTAAGTTCAAAGCCAAGTCTGAAATTAGTGCCCATAGGAATGATGATTTTTCCAGAAATTCAACTTTATGCAGATTTTAAGACTGATTTCGTTTTTGACCATGATTCTCATCACATTTACAAAATTTTATCCCGTCGTTTGGTACCATAGAACCTGATGAAATGACTTTTTAAGTTCGAACCCAAGTCCGAAATTAGTACCCAAAGGAATGATGATTTTTCCAGAAATACTAATTTTTGAAGTTTTTGTGACTGATTTCGATTTGGATCATGATTTTTATCACTTTAAATTTTTTTATCCCTATTGGTACGTAGAACCTGATGAAATGACTTTTTAAGTTCGAACCCGAGTCTGAAATAAGTGCCTATAAGAATGATGATTTATCCAGAAATACAACACTATGCAGATATTGTAACTGATATCGTTTTAGACCACGATTCTTAAAAAATTCCAAAATTTTATCCCATTTGGAATCATAGAACCAGATGATATTACTTTTTATGTTCGAACCCAAGCCTGAAATAAGTGCCCATAGGAATGATGATTTTTCCAGAAATTCAAATTTATGCAGATTTTGTGACTGATTTCGTTTTTGACCATGATTCTCATCACATTTACAAAATTTTATACCGTCGTTTGGTACCATAGAACCTGATGAAATGACTTTTTAAGTTCGAACCCAAGTCTGAAATTAGTTCCCAGAGGAATGATGATTTTTCCATAAATACAACTTTATGAAGTTTTTGTGGCTGATTTCGATTTGGACCATGATTCTTATCACTATTCCCAAATTTTATCCCGTTTGGTACCATAGAGCCTGAAAAAAGGCTTCTGAAGTTCGAACCTAAGTCTGATATTGGTGTTCATTGGAATGTTGATTTTTCCAAAATCTAATTTTATGCAGTTTGAGTGACTGATTTCGATGTGGACCACGATTCTTATAACTATTCCAAAATTTTATCTCATTTGATACCATAGAACGAGATGAAATTAACTTTTAAGGTCGAACCCAAGTCTGAAATTAGTGCCCATAGGAATAATGATTTTTCCAGAAAAACAACTTTATGCAGATTTTGTGATTGATTTTGTTTTTGACCATGATTCTTATTCAATAATTTTATCCAGTTGATAAAACCATAGAGCCTGCAAAAAAGGCTTCTAAAGTTCGAACCCAAGTCTGAAATTGGTGCCCAAAGGAATGGTGATTTTTCCAAAAATCTAATTTAATGCAGATTTTGTGACTGATTTCGATTTGGCCCATGATTCTCATCACTTTTAAGAAATTTTATCCCGTTTGGTACCATAGGACCTGATGAAATGACTTTTTAAGTTCGAACCCATGACTGAAATAAGTGCCTATAAGAATGATGATATATCAAGAAATACAACATTATGAAGATTTTCTAACTGATATTGATTAAGACCACGATTCTTCTAACTCTTCAAAAATTTGATCCCATTTGGTACCATAGAACTAGATGAAATTACCTTTTAAGTTCGAACCCAAGTCTGAAATTAGAGCCCATAGGAATGATGATTTTTCCAGAAATACAACTTTATGCAGATTTTGCGATTGATTTCGATTTTGACCATGATTCTTATCACTATTCCAAAATTTAATAACGTTTGGTACCATAGAGCCTGAAAAAAAGGCTTCCAAATTTCGAACCCAAGTCTGATATTGGTGCAATAAGGAATGGTGATTTTTCCAAAAATCTAATTTAATGAAGTTTTTGTGACTAATTTCGATTTGGACTATGATTCTTATCAGTTTTACAAAATTTAATCCCGTTTGGTACCATAGAGCCTGAAAAAAGGCTTCTAAAGTTCGAACCTATGTCATATATTGGTGCCCAAAGGATTGGTGATTTTTCCAAAAATCTAATTTTATGCAGTTTAAGGATTGATTTCGATTTGGATCATGATTCTTATCACTATTACGAAATTTTATCCCGCTTGGTACCATAGAACCCGATGAAATGTTTTTTTAAGTTCGAACCCAAGTCTGAAATTAGTGCGCATAAGAATGATGATTTTTCCAGATATACAACTTTTTGAAGTTTTTGTGACTGATTTCGATTTGAACCATGATTCTTATCACAATTAAATTTTTTTATTCCTATTGGTACCATAAATCCAGATGAAATAACTTTTAAGTTCAAACCCAAGTCTGAAATTAGTGCCCATAGGAATGATGATTATTCCAGAAATTCAACTTTATGTAGATTTTGTGATTGATTTCGTTTTTGAACATGACTCTTATCACTATTCCAAAATTTTATCCCGTTTGGTACCATTGAGTCTGAAAAAAAGGCTTCAAAAGTTCTAACCCAAGTCTAATATTGGTGCACCTTAGAATGGTGATTTTTCAAAAATCTAATTTTTTGCAGTTTTTGTGACTGATTTCGATTTGGACTATGATTCTTATCAGTATTACAAATTTTAATCCCGTTTGTTACCATAGAGCCTGAAAAAAGGCTTCTAAAGTTCGATCCTAAGTCTGATATTGGTGCCCATAGGATTGGTGATTTTTCCAAAAATCTAATTTTATGCAGTTTAAGGACTGGTTTAGATTTGGATCATGATTCTTATAACTATTACGAAGTTTTATCCTGTTTTGTACCATAGAACCTGATGAAATAACTTTATAAGTTCGAACCCAAGTCTGAAATTAGTGCGCATAGGAATGATGATTTTTCCAGATATACAACTTTTTGAAGTTTTTGTGACTGATTTCGATGAGAACCATGTTTTTTATCTTAATTACAAAATTTTATCCCTATTGGTACCATAGAACCTGATGAAATGACTTTTTAAGTTCAAACCCAAGGATGAAATAAGTGCCTATAAGTTTGATGATTTATCCAGAAATACAACTTTATGCAGATTTTGTAACTGATATATTTTTGGACAACGATTCTTATAAATATTCCAAAATTTTATACCATTTGGTACCATAGAACCAGATGAAATGACTTTTTAAGTTCGAACCCAAGTCTGAAAGTAGTGCCCATAGGAATGCTGATTTTTCAAGAAATTCAACTTTATGCAAATTTTGTGAATGATTTCGTTTTTGACCATGATTCTTATCACTTTTCCAAAATTTTATCCCGTTTGGTACAATAGAGTCTGAAAAAACGGCTTCTAAAGTTCGAACCCTAGACTGAAATAAAAGCCTATAGGAATGATGATTTATGCAGAAATACAACTCTATGAAGTTTTTGTGACTGATTTCGATTTGGATCATGATTCATATCACTATTACAAAATTTCAGCCCGTTTCATACCATGGATCCAAAAAAAAGGCGTATCAAGTTCGATCTAAGGAATGGAAATTTTTTCCAAAAATCTAATTTTATGCAGTTATTGTGACTGATTTCGATATGGACAGCGATTCTTATAAATATTAAAAAAATTTATCCCATTTGGTACCATAAAACAAGGTGAAATAACTTTTTAAGTTCAAAGCCAAGTCTGAAATTAGGGCCCATAGGAATGATGATTTTTCCAGAAATTCAAATTTATGCAGATTTTGTGACTGATTTCGTTTTTGACCATAATTCTCATCACATTTACAAAATTTTATACCGTCGTTTGGTACCATAGAACCTGATGAAATGACTTTTTAAGTTCGAACCCAAGTCTGAAATTAGTTCCCATAGGAATGATGATTTTTCCATAAATACAACTTTATGAAGTTTTTGTGGCTGATTTCGATTTGGACCATGATTCTTATCACTATTCCCAAATTTTATCCCGTTTGGTACCATAGAGCCTGAAAAAAGGCTTCTGAAGTTCGAACCTAAGTCTGATATTGGTGTTCATTGGAATGTTGATTTTTCCAAAATCTAATTTTATGCAGTTTGAGTGACTGATTTCGATGTGGACCACGATTCTTATAACTATTCCAAAATTTTATCTCATTTGATACCATGAACGAGATGAAATTAACTTTTAAGTTCGAACCCAAGTCTGAAATTAGTGCCCATAGGAATGATGATTTTTCCAGAAAAACAACTTTATGCAGATTTTGTGATTGATTTTGTTTTTGACCATGATTCTTATTCAATAATTTTATCCAGTTGATAAAACCATAGAGCCTGCAAAAAAGGCTTCTAAAGTTCGAACCCAAGTCTGAAATTGGTGCCCAAAGGAATGGTGATTTTTCCAAAAATCTAATTTAATGCAGATTTTGTGACTGATTTCGATTTGGCCCATGATTCTCATCACTTTTAAGAAATTTTATCCCGTTTGGTACCATAGGACCTGATGAAATGACTTTTTAAGTTAGAACCCAAGACTGAAATAAGTGCCTATAAGAATGATGATATATCAAGAAATACAACATTATGCAGATTTTGTAACTGATATTGATTAAGACCACGATTCTTATAACTCTTCAAAAATTTGATCCCATTTGGTACCATAGAACTAGATGAAATTACCTTTTAAGTTCGAACCCAAGTCTGAAATTAGAGCCCATAGGAATGATGATTTTTCCAGAAATACAACTTTATGCAGATTTTGCGATTGATTTCGATTTTGACCATGATTCTTATCACTATTCCAAAATTTAATTCCGTTTGGTACCATAGAGCCTGAAAAAAAGGCTTCTAAAGTTCGATCCTAAGTCTGATATTGGTGCCCA
Source organism: Hesperophylax consimilis (assembly GCF_061612785.1). Taxonomy (NCBI): domain Eukaryota; kingdom Metazoa; phylum Arthropoda; class Insecta; order Trichoptera; family Limnephilidae; genus Hesperophylax; species Hesperophylax consimilis. The sequence continues at coordinate 21,831,929 of NC_142850.1, forward strand.
AAGGATTGGTGATTTTTCCAAAAATCTAATTTTATGCAGGTTAAGGACTGATTTAGATTCGGATCATGATTCTTATAACTATTACGAAGTTTTATCCTGTTTTGTACCATAGAACCTGGTGAAATGACTTTTTAAGTTCGAACCCAAGTCTGAAATTAGTGCGCATAGGAATGATGATTTTTCCAGATATACAACTTTTTGAAGTTTTTGTGACTGATTTCGATGAGAACCATGTTTCTTATCTTAATTACAAAATTTTATCCCTATTGGTACCATAGAACCTGATGAAATGACTTTTTAAGTTCAAACCCAAGGATGAAATAAGTGCCTATAAGTTTGATGATTTATCCAGAAATACAACTTTATGCAGATTTTGTAACTGATATATTTTTGGACAACGATTCTTATAACAATCCCAAAATTTTATACCATTTGGTACCATAGAACCAGCGGCGTAGCTACCTAGGGGCTACGCGGGGCAGTGCCCCGGGGCCCTCAAGCTCAGGGGGCCCTCGAATCCTAGAAATCTCATTCGAACTGAGCTTCTGGAAATTTCTCCCATTTTCAAAATAAATATGACAGGTTGCAACTTGCAACCCCACTTTAATCATGACAACTCAGTTGAGAGAAATTCAAATGTTATGCCTAGGGAATTCCCCTAAATTCAGCTTAATTCAGGAAACAGCATCAAACGTTGGGATCTACTGTCAAAATTCACTGGCGAATCGATGATCGAATCGAATCGACGATTTGCGAATGATTGTCCAGTAGGGTCAATACGATATCTGCAATAAAACTTCGTTATTTTGATATTATCAAAGCATTATCAGAAATAGTTCTAAAGAGTCCTAAAGATGAGCGTAGTGAAGCAGAGAGTATTAAAACAAAAATGCTGAATTTCGTGTTCGTGTTGCTTCGCGAATTCATGCACAGTGTATTGAACGACATCAATTATGTATCCAAAACTTTAAAAAAATGCGACATCAATTTGGGCGAGGCGAGTAAAGTTTTAGCAGAGACCAAAGCAAAGTTGCAAATTTATAGAAATGATTTCGAATTATTCAAGTGCAAAGCCAGTGAAACTGCAAGAAAATATGGTATTGATACCCATTTTCAAGAAAAAAGGCAAATAAAAGTTTAAAAACATTTTGATGAATTAGCTGCTGACCACCGATTTCCAAACTGTGAAAAAATATTTAAAATTGAGATTTTCAATAATGTACTAGACACAGTAATATTTCAATTAGATACATGTTTTATTGGTATGAGTGCAGTGTGTCATATATTCGATTTTCTAACACCAACAATTTTTATTACATGTTGATGAAGCAACTTTATTACAAAAGTGTGACGAATTCCAAAGAAAATATTCAGATATAATAGGCCCTAGTTTTTCACTTCAATTTATTAATATTTACCATCTAGTTTTACCTCAACTAACTCAAGCATGGACTGTTCACCAATTACGTAAGGAAATAATGAGCAAATATGGAGTGCTAGAATGCGACCTAACGGAAGTATTTACAGCAATGTTATTATTCTTTACAATTCCTGTCACTTCTGCAGCAGCTGAAAGGTCATTTAGCAAATTAAAAATAATAAAAAATTATTTAAGAAATAAGATGGGCCAAACTCGACTCCGACATTTATCGCTAATAGCAATTGAAAACAAAACCGCATCAAGCCTGGATTTAAACAAAGTCATTGATACTTTTGCGAAAACTAAAGCTAGGAAAAAATTGTAAATATAATTGTTATTTAGTCAGTTGGTAGGCCCAACCTTTATAAATATAATAAACCCTTGAATCTTCTCTATTTCGTTTTATTAGCCAAACCTACACCAAGTATTAATTGTAATTTTTGTTGTTACTGTTTAATATTTTTATGACCTGCCCTGCAGTCTGCAGTGCACAAAAAAGAGCTTAGTAGCTTAGCGTTTTTAAAGTGTTTGTATATTTCCTATTTTTATTTGATAAAACCTAATCAGTTTACATAGCAGTAGGGCCCCATTTTTTAATTTGCCCCAGGGCCCTTGGTTACCTAGCTACGCCACTGCATAGAACCAGATGAAATGACTTTTTAAGTTCGAACCCAAGTCTGAAAGTAGTGCCCATAGGAATGATGATTTTTCAAGAAATTCAACTTTATGCAAATTTTGTGATTGATTTCGTTTTTGACCATGATTCTTATCATTTTTCCAAAATTTTATCCCGTAATAGAGTCTGAAAAAACGGCTTCTAAAGTTCGAACCCAAGACTGAAATAAAAGCCTATAGGAATGATGATTTATGCAGAAATACAACTTTATGAAGTTTTTGTGACTGATTTCGATTTGGATCATGATTCATATCACTATTACAAAATTTCAGCCCGTTTCATACCATGGATCCAAAAAAAAGGCGTATCAAGTTCGATCTAAGGAATGGAAATTTTTTCCAAAAATCTAATTTTATGCAGTTATTGTGACTGATTTCGATTTGGACAACGATTCTTATAAATATTAAAAAATTTTATCCCATTTGGTACCATAAAACAAGGTGAAATAACTTTTAAGTTCAAAGCCAAGTCTGAAATTAGTGCCCATAGGAATGATGATTTTTCCAGAAATTCAACTTTATGCAGATTTTAGGACTGATTTCGTTTTTGACCATGATTCTCATCACATTTACAAAATTTTATCCCGTCGTTTGGTACCATAGAACCTGATGAAATGACTTTTTAAGTTCGAACCCAAGTCTGAAATTAGTACCCATAGGAATGATGATTTTTCCAGAAATACTAATTTTTGAAGTTTTTGTGACTGATTTCGATTTGGATCATGATTTTTATCACTTTAAAATTTTTTTATCCCTATTGGTACCATAGAACCTGATGAAATGACTTTTTAAGTTCGAACCCGAGTCTGAAATAAGTGCCTATAAGAATGATGATTTATCCAGAAATACAACACTATGCAGATATTGTAACTGATATCGTTTTAGACCACGATTCTTAAAAAATTCCAAAATTTTATCCCATTTGGTATCATAGAACCAGATGATATTACTTTTTATGTTCGAACCCAAGCCTGAAATAAGTGCCCATAGGAATGATGATTTTTCCAGAAATTCAAATTTATGCAGATTTTGTGACTGATTTCGTTTTTGACCATGATTCTCATCACATTAACAAAATTTTATACCGTCGTTTGGTACCATAGAACCTGATGAAATGACTTTTTAAGTTCGAATCCAAGTCTGAAATTAGTTCCCATAGGAATGATGATTTTTCCATAAATACAACTTTATGAAGTTTTTGTGACTGATTTCGATTTGGACCATGATTCTTATCACTATTAAGAAATTTTATCCCGTTTGGTACCATAGGATCTGATGAAATGACTTTTTAAGTTCGAACCCAAGACTGAAATAAGTGCCTATAAGAATGATGATATATCAAGAAATACAACATTATGCAGATTTTGTAACTGATATTGTTTAAGACCACGATTCTTATAACTCTTCAAAAATTTGATCCCATTTGGTACCATAGAACCAGATGAAATTACCTTTTAAGTTCGAACCCAAGTCTGAAATTAGAGCCCATAGGAATGATGATTTTTCCAGAAATACAACTTTATGCAGGTTTTGCGATTGATTTCGATTTTGACCATGATTCTTATCACTATTCCAAAATTTAATTCCGTTTGGCACCATAGAGCCTGAAAAAAAGGCTTCCAAATTTCGAACCCAAGTCTGATATTGGTGCAATAAGGAATGGTGATTTTTCCAAAAATCTAATTTAATGAAGTTTTTGTGACTAATTTCAATTTGGACTATGATTCTTATCAGTTTTACAAAATTTAATCCCGTTTGGTACCATAGAGCCTGAAAAAAGGCTTCTAAAGTTCGAACCTATGTCTGATATTGGTGCCCAAAGGATTGGTGATTTTTCCAAAAATCTAATTTTATGCAATTTAAGGATTGATTTCGATTTGGATCATGATTTTTTTTGTTTTTTTTTGTTTTTGTTTTTTTTATTAGTAAAAAAAAGATACACGAATTACATAATATAACAATTACATAATATAATTACACAATATAGTAGGTTATTAATTACATAATATAAGTATTCGATGTACCCCCATAAATAAGCAGGGCTTGTGTGTATGGGGGTGTTGTTATATTTGTTTATATTTGGTACGATTCAGTTCAACTGTTCGGAATACTTTTTGAGGTGGCTTTTGAATTCGTTTATATTTGCATTCATGTTTCTAATTTTTTCTGGTAATGAGTTAAAAAATTTAACTCCGAGATATTCATGGTCGAACTGTCCTATTGTTTTTTTACATTTAGGAGTAGGAAGTATTGACGTTTGTCTAAGATTTCTGTTATTTTTAAAGGGTGCAATTTTATTTTGAATACAGTTTTTATAAATTTGTAATGTTGCATGGTAGAAGTACAATGCACTTAATTTTCTGACCTTATATTGTTTGAATAAAAGTTCGGACGAATATGAATAGGGTTTTTTTAATATGGTTTTTATTATTAGTTTTTGTGATATGTAAATTGTTTGAGTTTGATTTTTATATGTACCGCCCCAGCCTATAATGCCGTATTGTATAATTGATTGACAGAAAGCAAAGTATGTGGTTCTAAGTAATTTTTCGTTTAAAATATCTCTTAAACATCTAAATATATATGTTAGTTTCCTTATTCTGTTGTTCAGAATATTTATATGTGGGGACCATTTTAAACGCTGGTCTATTGTTATGCCTAGGTACTTAATATCGGTCTTGCTTTCTATGTTTGTGCATAACATATTGCATTTGTGGTTTTCTGTATTTTTCACAGAGTGGATAATTATGTTTATTTCTTTAGGTGTTTCTTGTTTTTTAATGAAAAATGGTAAATAATAAGTTTTTTTAGAGTTTAAAGTCAACAGGTTTTCATCAAACCATAATTTTAGTTCATTGATATCTGTATTTGCCATGTTATTTAGTTCTGACCAGGTGTTTGCTTTTAGTAGTAGGACTGTATCGTCAGCGTAAGAGACAATGTCTCCATATTTGGAAATATTGAATATATCATTGACATATATAATAAATAACAATGGTCCCAAAACCGTGCCTTGGGGTATTGAAAAGTCGCTATATTTTGAATCGCTGACTTGATTGAGTAATTTTACTTGTTGAGGTCTTTTATATAAATAACTAGTTATCCATGCTAAGACTTTTCCACTTATCCCTACTGATTTTAATTTACTTATTAATTTTTTATGTGATATGCTGTCGAAAGCTTTTTTAAGGTCTATAAATATGCCAAGACATTTTTTTATCAGAATCTATGGCCGTATATAAATAGTTGGTTATTTTTGCTATCGCGTCGTGAGTACTTGTATTTTTTTTGAATCCGAATTGGTTATAATTAATTATTTTATTTTCTTCTAAGAATGTCCAAATTTGTTTTTTTACAATTTTTTCATATATTTTTGATATATTCGAGAGAAGTGAAATCGGGCGATAATTTTGTGGATCTTTACGACAGTCTGTTTTATAAATGGGGGTTATAATTGCTCTTTTATAGTTATTGGGAAATTCGCCATTTGCTAGACTTAGGTTTATTATATGTGTTTTGGGGTGAATTAAGTATTCTTTCATCGATTTTATTGTTTTAGTATCTATGTTATCAAAGCCGGGGGCAGAATCTCCTTTTAGTTTCGAAATAGTTCTGTCAATGTCGATTTCTGTGACTGGGTGAAATTTATTAATTTGACATTGTGTTATTTGTTGTGGATTAGATATATTGGTCTTATTTATGGATTTTGCTAGGTTTTTTCCCACGTTATTCAAATAGTTATTTAAAATATTACAACATTTTTTTGTGTCATTTTGTACGTTATATATTATTTCCCCATCTGAGATTTCTGATATGTGCTTATATTTTTTCTTTTTATTTATTATTTCATTTATTGTTGACCATATTTTTTTATTATTGTCTTTAGCTTCTGTTATAATTTTTGAGTAGTAGTCGTTTTTCGTTTTCCTTATTAGTGTAGTTAGTATATTTTTATACTTTTTATAGTATAATACAATTTTATTGTTAACTAGTGGCCTTTGTGTTATTTTATAAAGTTTATTTTTTTCCTAGTGGCTTTTATTAATCCTAGAGTAATCCAAGGTTTAATTTTTCTTGTTTTTGAGTTGGGGACGATTTGTTTTTTTTTTTGTTGATTCTAAAACGTGTTTATTTAAAGTGTTTTCAAACAGGAATGCACTTTGGTTGGCGCATTTATTTATTAAAATTTCTTCCCATTTTTCAGTTTTTAGTGATTTTTCTAATAATTTGTAGTCTATTTGAGAATATGGAAGATTTAATTTGGGTTTTGTATTTAGTTTTCTATTTGTATCATGTAGTATAAGACACGCGTAGTGATCAGTTATATTAGTTTTCCACACAGTAGATTTAATATTTTTTATTTCATTCAAATGTATATTACACCAGATGTGATCTATGCATGATGGCGTTTGGTTTTTAATTTGTCTAGTGTTATTATTAATAAAAGATTTAAAATTGAGGTGCGTCATCATGTTTATGAAATTATTTTTTTCAATTGAGTGATGGTTTGCAGAAATATTTATATTGAAATCACCACAAACAAAAGTAAGTATTCTCGGTAATTTGCTAAGATATTCACATAGTTCGTATGTAAAGTTGATTATGTTTGATTTGTGCGTTCTGTACACTGTTAAAATTCTGTATAATCTATTTTTTAATTTTATATCTATTTTTAGACAGTTTACATATTGTATATAAATTTCTTCAATGTCAGTAATTTCACACTCATCATTAACAAATATAATTAGTCCACTATTTTTGTTGATCGGTCTTGTTGTAGCGATGCCTTTGTAGTTTGGTAGCGCATTTATGTATTGATTGTCATTACAGTGCGTTTCCGTTAACACTATGCAGGTGGGTGATGTATGCAGATCATTAATATTTATCAAGAATTCATCTAGGTTTTTTGCTATGCTTCGGATGTTCATATGTAATATTAAGAATGGGTTATTGTTTGTAATACACCATTTATTGACTTCCGTAATATTTTGACATATTTCTTCGGTTATTTTGTATTTTTCGTCAATTTGTTTTATTATAAAATCGGCCATTTTTAATTGTAATCAATTTTTTCTTGAGCGAAGGCAAGCATTTTCATCCTGTGTTTACATTTTTCGCTATTTGATTTGTGGTCTGTTGTATTTGAGGTTTTGAATTTTAAATTAAGTTCTGTGCAATTTATGCATTTTGGTGTTTCGTTTTTACTGTTGCAGTCTTTAATGTTGTGCTCACCCGCACAATGAAGGCATTTTGGTTTGTTGGGAAGTTGAAGACAACGCACTGCTGTGTGCCCATATTTTTGGCAATGGTAACACTGCATTAGAGGGTTGCAATCTTCAACTTTTATTTGGTTAAAACCAAGGTTAACTTTTTTTTTCGTAATTAGCAGATTTTTCAAATCTCCACTGGTTTCGAGGATGATATTTTTTTGTAGAAATTTTTTAATTGGAATGGTTCCTTTATATTTTATTTTATTTGGATCCTTTTCATATATTATTTTTATATATTCATTTTGCAGAATTAGATCCGATATAAATTCTTCATGTGTGTATTTTTCGTCGATTCCTTTAAAGATCATGCACGGTCTTTTTTTATCAATGCTTTCAATTTGTATTCCTTCAAGTTTTAATTTTGTGATTTCATTTTTGATGTTGGCCATATCATCTGCTTTTTGTAAATTGATTATTAATTCATTTTTTGATGTCTTTCTGATGCTACTTACTCCGATTCCTAGTTTTGATATTTTTACATTCTTCATGATTGTTTCTTTAATGTCTTCATTTTCGTTTTTAGTTTTTATTATAACGGGGAATATTGGAATTTTAGGTGTCGTGTATTTTCCACTTGTGATGTTAGCGTAACTTCTCGTAGTTGTTTTATTTTCGAGATTTTGATATTTTTCTAAGTTTTGATTTGTTGTGATTATTTTTTCTAATTTTTGACTGTAGTTTTCATTATTAATAATTATTTGGTCTTGCAATTGAATTATTTTATTTTGTAGTTTTAATTGTTCACATTTTATTGCTTCTTCCACCTTTTTAATATTGTTTTCCAAACTTTGTTTTATTTTCGAGCCTTTTAGAGTTAGTATTTTATTAATATCGATTCTTATGTTTTCTATTAATTCCTCCATATTTAGTTCCGTTCACTCTTTCGGTCGAGTGGTTATTGAATTTACATGGCTTATTAATATCGAATTACAATAAGTAATAAAAGTCTATAAGGAGATGCGTCAGCTATTTGCTTGGTACCTAATTGATACCTAACCTCAAATCACAAAAACAAAAACATCACTTTTTGACACAATATCATTTAAAGTATACGATTTACACTGCGTAAATAAAGCGAAATTGTGTTTGGTCGCGTCAGCACTCCGGTACATGCGTTCAATTTTGAATTTTACTTGTTTTTTTTTATAAATTTGCGCGAACATTTGACAAAACGTCAGACGAACTCATAAGAGACCATAGACATGAATCACTATTTCATCACCACCACCAATTTCACCAATTCTTATCACTATTACGAAATTTTATCCCGCTTGGTACCATAGAACCCGATGAAATGTTTTTTTAAGTTCGAACCCAAGTCTGAAATTAGTGCGCATAAGAATGATGATTTTTCCAGATATACAACTTTTTGAAGTTTTTGTGATTGATTTCGATTTGAACCATGATTCTTATCACAATTAAAATTTTTTATCCCTATTGGTACCATAAATCCAGATGAAATAACTTTTAAGTTCAAACCCAAGTCTGAAATTAGTGCCCATAGGAATGATGATTATTCCAGAAATTCAACTTTATGTATATTTTGTGATTGATTTCGTTTTTGAACATGACTCTTATCACTATTCCAAAATTTTATCCCGTTTGGTACCATTGAGTCTGAAAAAAGGCTTCAAAAGTTCTAACCCAAGTCTAATATTGGTGCACTAAGGAATGGTAATTTTTCAAAAATCTAATTTTTTGCAGTTTTTGTGACTGATTTCGATTTGGACTATGATTCTTATCAGTATTACAAATTTTAATCCCGTTTGTTACCATAGAGCCTGAAAAAAGGCTTCTAAAGTTCGATCCTAAGTCTGATATTGGTGCCCATAGGATTGGTGATTTTTCCAAAAATCTAATTTTATGCAGATTAAGGACTGATTTAGATTTGGATCATGATTCTTATAACTATTACGAAGTTTTATCCTGTTTGGTACCATAGAACCTGATGAAATGACGTTTTAAGTTCGAACCCAAGTCTGAAATTAGTGCGCATAGGAATGATGATTTTTCCAGATATACAACTTTTTGAAGTTTTTGTGACTGATTTCGATGAGAACCATGTTTCTTATCTTAATTACAAAATTTTATCCCTATTGGTACCATAGAACCTGATGAAATGACTTTTTAAGTTCAAACCCAAGGCTGAAATAAGTGCCTATAAGTTTGATGATTTATCCAGAAATACAACTTTATGCAGATTTTGTAACTGATATATTTTTGGACAACGATTCTTATAACAATTCCAAAATTTAATACCATTTGGTACCATAGAACCAGATGAAATGACTTTTTAAGTTCGAACCCAAGTCTGAAAGAAGTGCCCATAGGAATGATGATTTTTCAAGAAATTCAACTTTATGCAAATTTTGTTATTGATTTCGTTTTTGACCATGATTTTTATCATTTTTCCAAAATTTTATCCCGTTTGGTACAATAGAGTCTGAAAAAACGGCTTCTAAAGTTCGAACCCAAGACTGAAATAAAAGCCTATAGGAATGATGATTTATGCAGAAATACAACTTTATGAAGTTTTTGTGACTGATTTCGATTTGGATCATGATTCATATCACTATTACAAAATTTCAGCCCGTTTCATACCATGGATCCAAAAAAAAGGCGTATCAAGTTCGATCTAAGGAATGGAAATTTTTTCCAAAAATCTAATTTTATGCAGTTATTGTGACTGATTTCGATTTGGACAACGATTCTTATAAATATTAAAAAATTTTATCCCATTTGGTACCATAAAACAAGGTGAAATAACTTTTTAAGTTCAAAGCCAAGTCTGAAATTAGTGCCCATAGGAATGATGATTTTTCCAGAAATTCAAATTTATGCAGATTTTAGGACTGATTTCGTTTTTGACCATGATTCTCATCACATTTACAAAATTTTATCCCGTCGTTTGGTACCATAGAACCTGATGAAATGACTTTTTAAGTTCGAACCCAAGTCTGAAATTAGTACCCATAGGAATGATGATTTTTCCAGAAATACTAATTTTTGAAGTTTTTGTGACTGATTTAGATTTGGATCATGATTTTTATCACTTTAAAATTTTTTTATCCCTATTGGTACCATAGAACCAGATGAAATGACTTTTTAAGTTCGAACCCGAGTCTGAAATAAGTGCCTATAAGAATGATGATTTATCCAGAAATACAACACTATGCAGATATTGTATTTAATATCGTTTTAGACCACGATTCTTAAAAAATTCCAAAATTTTATCCCATTTGGTATCATAGAACATCATCATATTACTTTTTAAGTTCGAACCCAAGCCTGAAATGAGTGCCCATAGGAATGATGATTTTTCCAGAAATTCAAATTTATGCAGATTTTGTGACTGATTTCGTTTTTGACCATGATTCTCATCACATTTACAAAATTTTATACCGTCGTTTGGTACCATAGAACCTGATGAAATGACTTTTTAAGTTCGAACCCAAGTCTGAAATTAGTTCCTATAGGAATGATGATTTTTCCATAAATACAACTTTATGAAGTTTTTGTGACTGATTTCGATTTGGACCATGATTCTTATCACTATTCCAAAATTTTATCCCGTTTGGTACCATAGAGCCTGAAAAAAGGTTTCTAAAGTTCGAACCTAAGCCTGATATTGGTGTTCATTGGAATGTTGATATTTCCAAAATCTAATTTTATGCAGTTTTAGTGACTGATTTCGATGTGGACCACGATTCTAATAACTATTCCAAAATTTTATCTCATTTGATACCATAGAACCTGATGAAATTAACTTTTAAGTTCGAACCCAAGTCTGAAATTAGTGCCCATAGGAATGATGATTTTTCCAGAATTACAACTTTATGAAGTTTTTGTGACTGATTTCGATTTAGACTATGATTCATATCTCTATTCGAAAATTTTATCCGTTTGGTAACATAGAACCTGATGAAATGACTTTTAAAGTTCGAACCCAAGTCTGAAATAAGTGCCTATAAGAATGGTGATTTATCAAGAAATTCAACTTTATGCAGATATTGTAACTAATATCGTATAAGACCACGATTCTTATAACTATTCCAAAATTTTATCCCATTTGGTACCATAGAACCAGATGAAATTACTTTTTAAGTCGAACCCAAGTCTGAAATTAGTGCCCATAGGAATGAAGATATTTCCAGAAATACAACTTAATGCAGATTTTGTGATTGATTTCGTTTTTGACCATGATTCTTATCACTATTCCAAAATTTCATCCCGTTTGGCACCATAGAGTTTGCAAAAAAGGCTTCTAAACTTCCAACCCAAGTCTGATATTGGAGCCCTAAGGAGTGGTGATTTTTCCAAAAATCTAATTAAATGCAGATTTTGTGACTGATTTCGATTTGGACCATGATTCTTATCACTATTACAAAATTTTATTCCGTTTGGTACCATAGAACCTGATGAAATGACTTTTTAATTTCGAACCCAAGTCTGAAATAAGTGCCTATAAGAATGATTATATATCAAGAAATACAACATTATGCAGATTTTGTAACTGATATTGTTTAAGACGACGATTCTTATAACTCTTCAAAAATTTGATCCCATTTGGTACCATAGAACCAGATGAAATTACCTTTTAAGTTCGAACCCAAGTCTGAAATTAGAGCCCATATGAATGATGATTTTTCAAGAAATACAACTTTATGCAGATTTTGTGATTGATTTCGATTTTGACCATGATTCTTATCACTATTCCAAAATTTTATTCCGTTTGGTACCATAGAGCCTGATAAAGAAGGCCTCCAAATTTCGAACCCAAGTCTGATATTGGTGCAATAAGGAATGGTGATTTTTCCAAAAATCTAATTTAATGAAGTTTTTGTGACTAATTTCGATTTGGACTATGATTCTTATCAGTTTTACAAAATTTAATCCCGTTTGGTACCATAGAGCCTGAAAAATGGCTTCTAAAGTTCGAACCTAAGTCTGATATTGGTGCCCAAAGGATTGGTGATTTTTTCAAAAATCTAATTTTATGCAGTTTAAGGATTGATTTCGATTTGGATCATGATTCTTATCACTATTACGAAATTTTATCCCGCTTGGTACCATAGAACCCGATGAAATGTTTTTTTAAGTTCGAACCCAAGTCTGAAATTAGTGCCCAAAGGAATGATGATTTTTCCCGAAATTCAACTTTATGCAGATTTCGTGACTGATTTCGTTTTTGACCATGATTCTTATCACTATTCCAAAATTTTATCCCGTTTGGTACCATGGAGCCTGAAAAAAAGGCTTCCAAATTTCGAACCCAAGTCTGATATTGGTGCAATAAGGAATGGTGATTTTTCCAAAAATCTAATTTAATGAAGTTTTTGTGACTAATTTCGATTTGGACTATGATTCTTATCAGTTTTACAAAATTTAATCCCGTTTGGTACCATAGAGCCTGAAAAAAGGCTTCTAAAGTTCGAACCTATGTCTGATATTGGTGCCCAAAGGATTGGTTATTTTTCCAAAAATCTAATTTTATGCAGTTAAAGGATTGATTTCGATTTGGATCATGATTCTTATCACTATTACGAAATTTTATCCCGCTTGGTACCATAGAACCCGATGAAATGTTTTTTTAAGTTCGAACCCAAGTCTGAAATTAGTGCGCATAAGAATGATGATTTTTCCAGATATACAACTTTTTGAAGTTTTTGTGACTGATTTCGATTTGAACCATGATTCTTATCACAATCAAAATTTTTTATCCCTATTGGTACCATAAATCCAGATGAAATAACTTTTAAGTTCGAACCCAAGTCTGAAATTAGTGCCCATAGGAATGATGATTATTCCAGAAATTCAACTTTATGTAGATTTTGTGATTGATTTCGTTTTTGAACATGACTCTTATCACTATTCCAAAATTTTATCCCGTTTGGTACCATTGAGTCTGAAAAAAAGGCTTCAAAAGTTCTAACCCAAGTCTAATATTGGTGCACTAAGGAATGGTGATTTTTCAAAAATCTAATTTTTTGCAGTTTTTGTGACTGACTTCGATTTGGACTATGATTCTTATCAGTATTACAAATTTTAATCCCGTTTGTTACCATAGAGCCTGAAAAAAGGCTTCTAAAGTTCGATCCTAAGTCTGATATTGGTGCCCATAGGATTGGTGATTTTTCCAAAAATCTAATTTTATGCAGTTTAAGGACTGATTTAGATTTCGATCATGATTCTTATAACTATAACGAAGTTTTATCCTGTTTGGTATCATAGAACCTGATGAAATGACGTTTTAAGTTCGAACCCAAGTCTGAAATTAGTGCGCATAGGAATGATGATTTTTCCAGATATACAACTTTTTGAAGTTTTTGTGACTGATTTCGATGAGAACCATGTTTCTTAACTTAATTACAAAATTTTATCCCTATTGGTACCATAGAACCTGATGAAATGACTTTTTAAGTTCAAACCCAAGTCTGAAATAAGTGCCTATAAGTTTGATGATTTATCCGGAAATACAACTTTATGCAGATTTTGTAACTGATATATTTTTGGACAACGATTCTTATAACAATTCCAAAATTTTATACCATTTGGTACCATAGAACCAGATGAAATGACTTTTTAAGTTCGAACCCAAGTCTGAAAGTAGTGCCCATAGGAATGATGATTTTTCAAGAAATTCAACTTTATGCAAATTTTGTTATTGATTTCGTTTTTGACCATGATTTTTATCATTTTTCCAAAATTTTATCCCGTTTGGTACAATAGAGTCTGAAAAAACGGCTTCTAAAGTTCGAACCCAAGACTGAAATAAAAGCCTATAGGAATGATGATTTATGCAGAAATACAACTTTATGAAGTTTTTGTGACTGATTTCGATTTGGATCATGATTCATATCACTATTACAAAATTTCAGCCCGTTTCATACCATGGATCCAAAAAAAAAGGCGTATCAAGTTCGATCTAAGGAATGGAAATTTTTTCCAAAAATCTAATTTTATGCAGTTATTGTGACTGATTTCGATTTGGACAACGATTCTTGTAAATATTAAAAAATTTTATCCCATTTGGTACCATAAAACAAGGTGAAATAACTTTTTAAGTTCAAAGCCAAGTCTGAAATTAGTGCCCATAGGAATGATGATTTTTCCAGAAATTCAACTTTATGCAGATTTTAGGACTGATTTCGTTTTTGACCATGATTCTCATCACATTTACAAAATTTTATCCCGTCGTTTGGTACCATAGAACCTGATGAAATGACTTTTTAAGTTCGAACCCAAGTCTGAAATTAGTACCCATAGGAATGATGATTTTTCCAGAAATACTAATTTTTGAAGTTTTTGTGACTGATTTAGATTTGGATCATGATTTTTATCACTTTAAAATTTTTTTTATCCCTATTGGTACCATAGAACCAGATGAAATGACTTTTTAAGTTCGAACCCGAGTCTGAAATAAGTGCCTATAAGAATGATGATTTATCCAGAAATACAACACTATGCAGATATTGTATTTGATATCGTTTTAGACCACGATTCTTAAAAAATTCCAAAATTTTATCCCATTTGGTATCATAGAACCAGATGATATTACTTTTTAAGTTCGAACCCAAGCCTGAAATAAGTGCCCATAGGAATGATGATTTTTCCAGAAATTCAAATTTATGCAGATTTTGTGAATGATTTCGTTTTTGAAAATTTACAAAAAAAATTTACATTTACAAAATTTTATACCGTCGTTTGGTACCATAGAAATGATGAAATGACTTATTAAGTTCGAACCCAAGTCTGAAATTAGTTCCTATAGGAATGATGATTTTTCCATAAATACAACTTTATGAAGTTTTTGTGACTGATTTCGATTTGGACCATGATTCTTATCACTATTCCAAAATTTTATCCCGTTTGGTACCATAGAGCCTGAAAAAAGGCTTCTAAAGTTCGAACCTAAGCCTGATATTGGTGTTCATTGGAATGTTGATATTACCAAAATCTAATTTTATGCAGTTTTAGTGACTGATGTCGATGTAGACCACGATTCTCATAACTATTCCAAAATTTTATCTCATTTGATACCATAGAACCTGATGAAATTATCTTTTAAGTTCGAACCCAAGTCTGAAATTAGTGCCCATAGGAATGATGATTTTTCCAGAATTACAACTTTATTCCGTTTGGTACCATAGAACCCGATGAAATGACTTTTTAATTTAAAACCCAAGTCTGAAATAAGTGCCTATAAGAATGATGATATATCAAGAAATACAACATTATGCAGATTTTGTAACTGATATTGTTTAAGACCACGATTCTTATAACTCTTCAAAAATTTGATCCCATTTGGGACCATAGAACCAGATGAAATTACCGTTTAAGTTCGAACCCAAGCCTGAAATAAGTGCTCATAGGAATGATGATTTTTCCAGAAATTCAACTTTATGCAGATTTCGTGACTGATTTCGTTTTTGACCATGATTCTTATCATTATTCCAAAATTTCATCCCGTTTGGTACCATGGAGCCTGAAAAAAAGGCTTCCAAATTTCGAACCCAAGTCTGATATTGGTGCAATAAGGAATGGTGATTTTTCCAAAAATCTAATTTAATGAAGTTTTTGTGACTAATTTCGATTTGGACTATGATTCTTATCAGTATTACAAATTTTAATCCCGTTTGGTACCATAGAGCCTGAAAAATGGCTTCTAAAGTTCGAACCTAAGTCTGATATTGGTGCCCAAAGGATTGGTGATTTTTCCGAAAATCTAATTTTATGCAGTTTAAGGATTGATTTCGATTTGGATCATGATTCTTATCACTATTACGAAATTTTATCCCGCTTGGTACCATAGAACCCGATGAAATGTTTTTTTAAATTCGAACCCAAGTCTGAAATTAGTGCCCAAAGGAATGATGATTTTTCCAGAAATTCAACTTTATGCAGATTTTGTGACTGATTTCGTTTTTGACCATGATTCTTATCACTATTCCAAAATTTTATCCCGTTTGGTACCATGGAGCCTGAAAAAAAGGCTTCCAAATTTCGAACCCAAGTCTGATATTGGTGCAATAAGGAATGGTGATTTTTCCAAAAATCTAATTTAATGAAGTTTTTGTGACTAATTTCGATTTGGACTATGATTCTTATCAGTTTAACAAAATTTAATCCCGTTTGGTACCATAGAGCCTGAAAAAAGGCTTCTAAAGTTCGAACCTATGTCTGATATTGGTGCCCAAAGGATTGGTGATTTTTCCAAAAATCTAATTTTATGCAGTTAAAGGATTGATTTCGATTTGGATCATGAATCTTATCACTATTACGAAATTTTATCCCGCTTGGTACCATAGAACCCGATGAAATGTTTTTTTAAGTTCGAACCCAAGTCTGAAATTAGTGCGCATAAGAATGATGATTTTTCCAGATATACAACTTTTTGAAGTTTTTGTGACTGATTTCGTTTTGAACCATGATTCTTATCACAATTAAAAATTTTTATCCCTATTGGTACCATAAATCCAGATGAAATAACTTTTAAGTTCGAACCCAAGTCTGAAATTAGTGCCCATAGGAATGATGATTATTCCAGAAATTCAACTTTATGTAGATTTTGTGATTGATTTCGTTTTTGAACATGACTCTTATCACTATTCCAAAATTTTATCCCGTTTGGTACCATTGAGTCTGAAAAAAAGGCTTTAAAAGTTCTAACCCAAGTCTAATATTGGTGCACATGGTGATTTTTCAAAAATCTAATTTTTTGCAGTTTTTGTGACTGACTTCGATTTGGACTATGATTCTTATCAGTATTACAAATTTTAATCCCGTTTGTTACCATAGAGCCTGAAAAAAGGCTTCTAAAGTTCGATCCTAAGTCTGATATTGGTGCCCATAGGATTGGTGATTTTTCAAAAAATCTAATTTTATGCAGTTTAAGGACTGATTTAGATTTGGATCATGATTCTTATAACTACAACGAAGTTTTATCCTGTTTGGTACCATAGAATCTGATGAAATGACGTTTTAAGTTCGAACCCAAGTCTAAAATTAGTGCGCATAGGAATGATGATTTTTCCAGATATACAACTTTTTGAAGTTTTTGTGACTGATTTCGATGAGAACTATGTTTCTTATCTTAATTACAAAATTTTATCCCTATTTGTACCATAGAACCTGATGAAATGACTTTTTAAGTTCAAACCCAAGTCTGAAATAAGTGCCTATAAGTTTGATGATTTATCCAGAAATACAACTTTATGCAGATTTTGTAACTGATATATTTTTGGACAACGATTCTTATAACAATTCCAAAATTTTATACCATTTGGTACCATAGAACCAGATGAAATGACTTTTTAAGTTCGAACCCAAGTCTGAAAGTAGTGCCCATAGGAATGATGATTTTTCAAGAAATTCAACTTTATGCAAATTTTGTTATTGATTTCGTTTTTGACCATGATTTTTATCATTTTTCCAAAATTTTATCCCGTTTGGTACAATAGAGTCTGAAAAAACGGCTTCTAAAGTTCGAACCCAAGACTGAAATAAAAGCCTATAGGAATGACGATTTATGCAGAAATACAACTTTATGAAGTTTTTGTGACTGATTTCGATTTGGATCATGATTCATATCACTATTACAAAGTTTCAGCCCGTTTCATACCATGGAACCAAAAAAAAGGCGTATCAAGTTCGATCTAAGGAATGGAAATTTTTTCCAAAAATCTAATTTTATGCAGTTATTGTGACTGATTTCGATTTGGACAACGATTCTTATAAATATTAAAAAATTTTATCCCATTTGGTACCATAAAACAAGGTGAAATAACTTTTTAAGTTCAAAGCCAAGTCTGAAATAAGTGCCCATAGGAATGATGATTTTTCCAGAAATTCAACTTTATGCAGATTTTAGGACTGATTTCGTTTTTGACCATGATTCTCATCACATTTACAAAATTTTATCCCGTCGTTTGGTACCATAGAACCTGATGAAATGACTTTTTAAGTTCGAACCCAAGTCTGAAATTAGTACCCATAGGAATGATGATTTTTCCAGAAATACTAATTTTTGAAGTTTTTGTGACTGATTTAGATTTGGATCATGATTTTTATCACTTTAAAATTTTTTTTATCCCTATTGGTACCATAGAACCAGATGAAATGACTTTTTAAGTTCGAACCCGAGTCTGAAATAAGTGCCTATAAGAATGATGATTTATCCAGAAATACAACACTATGCAGATATTGTATTTGATATCGTTTTAGACCACGATTCTTAAAAAATTCCAAAATTTTATCCCATTTGGTATCATAGAACCAGATGATATTACTTTTTAAGTTCGAACCCAAGCCTGAAATAAGTGCCCATAGGAATGATGATTTTTCCAGAAATTCAAATTTATGCTGATTTTGTGACTGATTTCGTTTTTGACCATGATTCTCATCACATTTACAAAATTTTATACCGTCGTTTGGTACCATAGAACCTGATGAAATGACTTTTTAAGTTCGAACCCAAGTCTGAAATTAGTTCCTATAGGAATGATGATTTTTCCATAAATACACTTTTATGAAGTTTTTGTGACTGATTTCGATTTGGACCATGATTCTTATCACTATTCCAAAATTTTATCCCGTTTGGTACCATAGAGCCTGAAAAAAGGTTTCTAAAGTTCGAACCTAAGCCTGATATTGGTGTTCATTGGAATGTTGATATTTCCAAAATCTAATTTTATGCAGTTTTAGTGACTGATTTCGATGTGGACCACGATTCTAATAACTATTCCAAAATTTTATCTCATTTGATAACATAGAACCTGATGAAATTAACTTTTAAGTTCGAACCCAAGTCTGAAATAAGTGCCCATAGGAATGATGATTTTTCCAGAATTACAACTTTATGAAGTTTTTGTGACTGATTTCGATTTAGACTATGATTCATATCTCTATTCGAAAATTTTATCCGTTTGGTAACATAGAACCTGATGAAATGACTTTTAAAGTTCGAACCCAAGTCTGAAATAAGTGCCTATAAGTGCCTATATGGTGATTTATCAAGAAATTCAACTTTATGCAGATATTGTAACTGATATCGTATAAGACCACGATTCTTATAACTATTCCAAAATTTTATCCCATTTGGTACCATAGAACCAGATGAAATTACTTTTTAAGTCGAACCCAAGTCTGAAATTAGTGCCCATAGGAATGAAGATATTTCCAGAAATACAACTATATGCAGATTTTGTGATTGATTTCGTTTTTGACCATGATTCTTATCACTATTCCAAAATTTCATCCCGTTTGGCACCATAGAGTTTGCAAAAAAGGCTTCTAAAGTTCCAACCCAAGTCTGATATTGGTGCCCTAAGGAGTGGTGATTTTTCCAAAAATCTAATTAAATGCAGATTTTGTGACTGATTCCGATTCGGACCATGATTCTTATCACTATTACAAAATTTTATTCCGTTTGGTACCATAGAACCTGATGAAATGACTTTTTAATTTCGAACCCAAGTCTGAAATAAGTGCCTATAAGAATGATGATATATCAAGAAATACAACATTATGCAGATTTTGTAACTGATATTGTTTAAGACCACGATTCTTATAACTCTTCAAAAACTTGATCCCATTTGGTACCATAGAACCAGATGAAATTACCTTTTAAGTTCGAACCCAAGTCTGAAATTAGAGCCCATATGAATGATGATTTTTCAAGAAATACAACTTTATGCAGATTTTGTGATTGATTTCGATTTTGACCATGATTCTTATCACTATTCTAAAATTTTATTCCGTTTGGTACCATAGAGCCTGAAAAAAAAGGCCTCCAAATTTCGAACCCAAGTCTGATATTGGTGCAATAAGGAATGGTGATTTTTCCAAAAATCTAATTTAATGAAGTTTTTGTGACTAATTTCGATTTGGACTATGATTCTTATCAGTTTTACAAAACTAAATCCCGTTTGGTACCATAGAGCCTGAAAAATGGCTTCTAAAGTTCGAACCAGTGTCTGATATTGGTGCCCAAAGGATTGGTGATTTTTCCGAAAATCTAATTTTATGCAGTTTAAGGATTGATTTCGATTTGGATCATGATTCTTATCACTATAACGAAATTTTATCCCGCTTGGTACCATAGAACCCGATGAAATGTTTTTTTAAGTTCGAACCCAAGTCTGAAATTGAAAGGAATGATGATTTTTCCAGAAATTCAACTTTATGCAGATTTCGTGACTGATTTCGTTTTTGACCATGATTCTTATCACTATTCCAAAATTTTATCCCGTTTGGTACCATGGAGCCTGAAAAAAAGGCTTCCAAATTTCGAACCCAAGTCTGATATTGGTGCAATAAGGAATGGTGATTTTTCCAAAAATCTAATTTAATGAAGTTTTTGTGACTAATTTCGATTTGGACTATGATTCTTATCAGTTTTACAAAATTTAATCCCGTTTGGTACCATAGAGCCTGAAAAAAGGCTTCTAAAGTTCGAACCTATGTCATATATTGGTGCCCAAAGGATTGGTGATTTTTCCAAAAATCTAATTTTATGCAGTTTAAGGATTGATTTCGATTTGGATCATGATTCTTATCACTATTACGAAATTTTATCCCGCTTGGTACCATAGAACCCGATGAAATGTTTTTTTAAGTTCGAACCCAAGTCTGAAATTAGTGCGCATAAGAATGATGATTTTTCCAGATATACAACTTTATGAAGTTTTTGTGACTGATTTCGATTTGAACCATGATTCTTATCACAATTAAAATTTTTTATCCCTATTGGTACCATAAATCCAGATGAAATAACTTTTAAGTTCGAACCCAAGTCTGAAATTAGTGCCCATAGGAATGATGATTATTCCAGAAATTCAACTTTATGTAGATTTTTTGATTGATTTCGTTTTTGAACATGACTATTATCACTATTCCAAAATTTTATCCCGTTTGGTACCATTGAGTCTGAAAAAAAGGCTTCAAAAGTTCTAACCCAAGTCTAATATTGGTGCACTAAGGAATGGTGATTTTTCAAAAATCTAATTTTTTGCAGTTTTTGTGACTGACTTCGATTTGGACTATAATTCTTATCAGTATTACAAATTTTAATCCCGTTTGTTACCATAGAGCCTGAAAAAAGGCTTCTAAAGTTCGATCCTAAGTCTGATATTGGTGCCCATAGGATTGGTGATTTTTCCAAAAATCTAATTTTATGCAGTTTAAGGACTTATTTAGATTTGGATCATGATTCTTATAACTATAACGAAGTGTTATCCTGTTTGGTACCATAGAACCTGATGAAATGACGTTTTAAGTTCGAACCCAAGTCTGAAATTAGTGCGCATAGGAATGATGATTTTTCCAGATATACAACTTTTTGAAGTTTTTGTGACTGATTTCGATGAGAACCATGTTTCTTATCTTAATTACAAAATTTTATCCCTATTGGTACCATAGAACCTGATGAAATGACTTTTTAAGTTCAAACCCAAGTCTGAAATAAGTGCCTATAAGTTTGATGATTTATCCAGAAATACAACATTATGCAGATTTTTTAACTGATATTGTTTAAGACCACGATTCTTATAACTCTTCAAAAATTTGATCCCATTTGGTACCATAGAACCAGATGAAATTACCTTTTAAGTTCGAACCCAAGTCTGAAATTAGAGCCCATATGAATGATGATTTTTCTAGAAATACAATTTTATGCAGATTTTGTGATTGATTTCGTTTTTGACCATGATTCTCATCACATTTACAAAATTTTATACCGTCGTTTGGTACCATAGAACCTGATGAAATGACTTTTTAAGTTCGAACCCAAGTCTGAAATTAGTTCCTATAGGAATGATGATTTTTCCATAAATACAACTTTATGAAGTTTTTGTGACTGATTTCGATTTGGACCATGATTCTTATCACTATTCCAAAATTTTATTCCGTATGGTACCATAGAGCCTGAAAAAAAAGACCTCCAAATTTCGAACCCAAGTCTGATATTGGTGCAATAAGGATGGTGATTTTTCCAAAAATCTAATTTAATGAAGTTTTTGTGACTAATTTCGATTTGGACTATGATTCTTATCAGTTTTACAAAATTTAATCCCGTTTGGTACCATAGAGCCTGAAAAATGGCTTCTTAAGTTCGAACCTAAGTCTGATATTGGTGCCCAAAGGATTGGTGATTTTTCCAAAAAATCTAATTTTATGCAGTTTAAGGATTGATTTCGATTTGGATCATGATTCTTATCACTATTACGAAATTTTATCCCGCTTGGTACCATAGAACCCGATGAAATGTTTTTTTAAGTTCGAACCCAAGTCTGAAATTAGTGCCCATAGGAATGATGATTTGTCCAGAAATTCAACTTTATGCAGATTTCGTGACTGATTTCGTTTTTGACCATGATTCTTATCACTATTCCAAAATTTCATCCCGTTTGGTACCATGGATCCTGAAAAAAAGGCTTCCAAATTTCGAACCCAAGTCTGATATTGGTGCAATAAGGAATGGTGATTTTTCCAAAAATCTAATTTAATGAAGTTTTTGTGACTAATTTCGATTTGGACTATGATTCTTATCAGTATTACAAATTTTAATCCCGTTTGTTACCATAGAGCCTGAAAAAAGCCTTCTAAAGTTCGATCCTAAGTCTAATATTGGTGCCAATAGGATTGGTGATTTTTCCAAAAATCTAATTTTATGCAGTTTAAGGACTGATTTAGATTTGGATCATGATTCTTATAACTATTACGAAATTTTATCCCGCTTGGTACCATAGAACCCGATGAAATGTTTTTTTAAGTTCGAACCCAAGTCTGAAATTAGTGGGCATAAGAATGATGATTGTTCCAGATATACACCTTTTTGAAGTTTTTGTGACTGATTTCGATTTGAACCATGATTCTTATCACAATTAAATTTTTTATCCCTATTGGTACCATAGAACCTGATGAAATGACTTTTTAAGTTCGAAGCCAAGTCTGAAATTAGTTCCTATAGGAATGATGATTTTTCCATAAATACAACTTTATGAAGTTTTTGTGACTGATTTCGTTTTTGACCATGATTCTTATCACTATTCCAAAATTTCATCCCGGTTGGCACCATAGAGTTTGCAAAAAAGGCTTCTAAAGTTCCAACCCAAGTCTGATATTGGTGCCCTAAGGAGTGGTGATTTTTCCAAAAATCTAATTAAATGCAGATTTTGTGACTGATTCCGATTTGGACCAAGATTCTTATCACTATTACAAAATTTTATTCCGTTTGGTACCATAGAACCTGATGAAATGACTTTTTAATTTCGAACCCAAGTCTGAAATAAGTGCCTATAAGAATGATGATATATCAAGAAATACAACATTATGCAGATTTTGTAACTGATATTGTTTAAGACCACGATTCTTATAAATCTTCAAAAACTTGATCCCATTTGGTACCATAGAACCAGATGAAATTACCTTTTAAGTTCGAACCCAAGTCTGAAATTAGAGCCCATATGAATGATGATTTTTCGAGAAATACAACTTAATGCAGATTTTGTGATTGATTTCGATTTTGACCATGATTCTTATCACTATTCCAAAATTTTATTCCGTTTGGTACCATAGAGCCTGAAAAAAAAGGCCTCCAAATTTCGAACCCAAGTCTGATATTGGTGCAATAAGGAATGGTGATTTTTCCAAAAATCTAATTTAATGAAGTTTTTGTGACTAATTTCGATTTGGACTATGATTCTTATCAGTTTTACAAAATTTAATCCCGTTTGGTACCATAAAGCCTGAAAAATGGCTTCTAAAGTTCGAACCAGTGTCTGATATTGGTGCCCAAAGGATTGGTGATTTTTCCGAAAATCTAATTTTATGCAGTTTAAGGATTGATTTCGATTTGGATCATGATTCTTATCACTATTACGAAATTTTATCCCGCTTGGTACCATAGAACCCGATGAAATGTTTTTTTAAGTTCGAACCCAAGTCTGAAATTAGTGCCCAAAGGAATGATGATTTTTCCAGAAATTCAACTTTATGCAGATTTCGTGACTGATTTCGTTTTTGACCATGATTCTTATCACTATTCCAAAATTTTATCCCGTTTGGTACCATGGAGCCTGAAAAAAAGGCTTCCAAATTTCGAACCCAAGTCTGATATTGGTGCAATAAGGAATGGTGATTTTTCCAAAAATCTAATTTAATGAAGTTTTTGTGACTAATTTCGATTTGGACTATGATTCTTATCAGTTTTACAAAATTTAATCCCGTTTGGTACCATAGAGCCTGAAAAAAGGCTTCTAAAGTTTGAACCTATGTCTGATATTGGTGCCCAAAGGATTGGTGATTTTTCCAAAAATATAATTTTATGCAGTTTAAGGATTGATTTCGATTTGGATCATGATTCTTATCACTATTACGAAATTGCATCCCGCTTGGTACCATAGAACCCGATGAAATGTTTTTTTAAGTTCGAACCCAAGTCTGAAATTAGTGCGCATAAGAATGATGATTTTTCCAGATATACAACTTTTTGAAGTTTTTGTGACTGATTTCGATTTGAACCATGATTCTTATCACAATTAAAATTTTTTATCCCTATTGGTACCATAAATCCAGATGAAATAACTTTTATTTCAAACCCAAGTCTGAAATTAGTGCCCATAGGAATGATGATTTTTCCAGAAATTCAACTTTATGTAGATTTTGTGATTGATTTCGTTTTTGAACATGACTCTTATCACTATTCCAAAATTTTATCCCGTTTGGTACCATTGAGTCTGAAAAAAAGGCTTCAAAAGTTCTAACCCAAGTCTAATATTGGTGCACTAAGGAATGGTGATTTTTCAAAAATCTAATTTTTTGCAGTTTTTGTGACTGATTTCGATTTGGACTATGATTCTTATCAGTATTACAAATTTTTATCCCGTTTGTTACCATAGAGCCTGAAAAAAGCCTTCTAAAGTTCGATCCTAAGTCTGATATTGGTGCCCATAGGATTGGTGATTTTTCCAAAAATCTAATTTTATGCAGTTTAAGGACTGATTTAGATTTGGATCATGATTCTTATAACTATAACGACGTTTTATCCTGTTTGGTACCATAGAACCTGATGAAATGACGTTTTAAGTTCGAACCCAAGTCTGAAATTAGTGCGCATAGGAATGATGATTTTTCCAGATATACAACTTTTTGAAGTTTTTGTGACTGATTTCGATGAGAACCATGTTTCTTATCTTAATTACAAAATTTTATCCCTATTGGTACCATAGAACCTGATGAAATGACTTTTTAATTTCAAACCCAAGTCTGAAATAAGTGCCTATAAGTTTGATGATTTATCCAGAAGTACAACTTTATGCAGATTTTGTAACTGATATATTTTTGGAGAACGATTCTTATAACAATTCCAAAATTTTATACCATTTGGTACCATAGAACCAGATGAAATGACTTTTTAAGTTCGAACCCAAGTCTGAAAGTAGTGCCCATAGGAATGATTTTTATCATTTTTCCAAAATTTTATCCCGTTTGGTACAATAGAGTCTGAAAAAACGGCTTCTAAAGTTCGAACCCAAGACTGAAATAAAAGATTATAGGAATGACGATTTATGCAGAAATACAACTTTATGAAGTTTTTGTGACTGATTTCGATTTGGATCATGATTCATATCACTATTACAAAATTTCAGCCCGTTTCATACCATGGATCCAAAAAAACGGCGTATCAAGTTCGATCTAAGGAATGGAAATTTTTTCCAAAAATCTAATTTTATGCAGTTATTGTGACTGATTTCGATTTGGACAACGATTCTTTTAAATATTAAAAAAATTTATCCCATTTGGTACCATAAAACAAGGTGAAATAACTTTTTAAGTTCAAAGCCAAGTCTGAAATTAGTGCCCATAGGAATGATGATTTTTCCAGAAATTCAACTTTATGCAAATTTTAGGACTGATTTCGTTTTTGACCATGATTCTCATCACATTTACAAAATTTTATCCCGTCGTTTGGTACCATAGAACCTGATGAAATGACTTTTTAAGTTCGAACCCAAGTCTGAAATTAGTACCCATAGGAATGATGATTTTTCCAGAAATACTAATTTTTGAAGTTTTTGTGACTGAATTAGATTTGGATCATGATTTTTATCACTTTAAAATTTTTTTATCCCTATTGGTTCCATAGAACCAGATGAAATGACTTTTTAAGTTCGAACCCGAGTCTGAAATAAGTGCCTATAAGAATGATGATTTATCCAGAAATACAACACTATGCAGATATTGTATTTGATATCGTTTTAGACCACGATTCTTAAAAAATTCCAAAATTTTTTCCCATTTGGTATCATAGAACCAGATGATATTACTTTTTAAGTTCGAACCCAAGCCTGAAATAAGTGCCCATAGGAATGATGATTTTTCCAGAAATTCAAATTTATGCAGATTTTGTGACTGATTTCGTTTTTGACCATGATTCTCATCACATTTACAAAATTTTATACCGTCGTTTGGTACCATAGAACCTGATGAAATGACTTTTTAAGTTCGAACCCAAGTCTGAAATTAGTTCCTATAGGAATGATGATTTTTCCATAAATACAACTTTATGAAGTTTTTGTGACTGATTTCGATTTGGACCATGATTCTTATCACGAATCCAAAATTTTATCCCGTTTTGTACCATAGAGCCTGAAAAAAGGCTTCTAAAGTTCGAACCTTAGCCTGATATTGATGTTCATTGGAATGTTGATATTTCCAAATTCTAATTTTATGCAGTTTTAGTGACTGATTTCGATGTGGACCACGATTCTAATAACTATTCCAAAATTTTATCTCATTTGATACCATAGAACCTGATGAAATTAACCTTTAAGTTCGAACCCAAGTCTGAAATTAGTGCCTATAGGAATGATGATTTTTCCAGAATTACAACTTTATGAAGTTTTTGTGACTGATTTCGATTTAGACTATGATTCATATCTCTATTCGAAAATTTTATCCGTTTGGTAACATAGAACCTGATGAAATGACTTTTAAAGTTCGAACCCAAGTCTGAAATAAGTGCCTATAAGTGCCTATATGGTGATTTATCCAGAAATTCAACTTTATGCAGATATTGTAACTGATATCGTATAAGACCACGATTCTTATAACTATTCCAAAATTTTATCCCATTTGGTACCATAGAACCAGATGAAATGACTTTTTAAGTTCGAACCCAAGTCTGAAATTAGTACCCATAGGAATGATGATTTTTCCAGAAATACTAATTTTTGAAGTTTTTGTGACTGAATTAGATTTGGATCATGATTTTTATCACTATAAATTTTTTTTATCCCTATTGGTACCATAGAACCAGATGAAATGACTTTTTAAGTTCGAACCCGAGTCTGAAATAAGTGCCTATAAGAATGATGATTTATCCAGAAATACAACACTATGCAGATATTGTATTTGATATCGTTTTAGACCACGATTCTTAAAAAATTCCAAAATTTTTTCCCATTTGGTATCATAGAACCAGATGATATTACTTTTTAAGTTCGAACCCAAGCCTGAAATAAGTGCCCATAGGAATGATGATTTTTCCAGAAATTCATATTTATGCAGATTTTGTGACTGATTTCGTTTTTGACCATGATTCTCATCACATTTACAAAATTTTATACCGTCGTTTGGTACCATAGAACCTGATGAAATGACTTTTTAAGTTCGAACCCAAGTCTGAAATTAGTTCCTATAGGAATGATGATTTTTCCATAAATACAACTTTATGAAGTTTTTGTGACTGATTTCGATTTGGACCATGATTTTTATCACGATTCCAAAATTTTATCCCGTTTTGTACCATAGAGCCTGAAAAAAGGCTTCTAAAGTTTGAACCTATGTCTGATATTGGTGCCCAAAGGATTGGTGATTTTTCCAAAAATCTAATTTTATGCAGTTTAAGGATTGATTTCGATTTGGATCATGATTCTTATCACTATTACGAAATTTTATCCCGCTTGGTACCATAGAACCCGATGAAATGTTTTTTTAAGTTCGAACCCAAGTCTGAAATTAGTGCGCATAAGAATGATGATTTTTCCAGATATACAACTTTTTGAAGTTTTTGTGACTGATTTCGATTTGAACCATGATTCTTATCACAATTAAAATTTTTTATCCCTATTGGTACCATAAATCCAGATGAAATAACTTTTATTTCAAACCCAAGTCTGAAATTAGTGCCCATAGGAATGATGATTTTTCCAGAAATTCAACTTTATGTAGATTTTGTGATTGATTTCGTTTTTGAACATGACTCTTATCACTATTCCAAAATTTTATCCCGTTTGGTACCATTGAGTCTGAAAAAAAGGCTTCAAAAGTTCTAACCCAAGTCTAATATTGGTGCACTAAGGAATGGTGATTTTTCAAAAATCTAATTTTTTGCAGTTTTTGTGACTGATTTCGATTTGGACTATGATTCTTATCAGTATTACAAATTTTTATCCCGTTTGTTACCATAGAGCCTGAAAAAAGCCTTCTAAAGTTCGATCCTAAGTCTGATATTGGTGCCCATAGGATTGGTGATTTTTCCAAAAATCTAATTTTATGCAGTTTAAGGACTGATTTAGATTTGGATCATGATTCTTATAACTATAACGACGTTTTATCCTGTTTGGTACCATAGAACCTGATGAAATGACGTTTTAAGTTCGAACCCAAGTCTGAAATTAGTGCGCATAGGAATGATGATTTTTCCAGATATACAACTTTTTGAAGTTTTTGTGACTGATTTCGATGAGAACCATGTTTCTTATCTTAATTACAAAATTTTATCCCTATTGGTACCATAGAACCTGATGAAATGACTTTTTAATTTCAAACCCAAGTCTGAAATAAGTGCCTATAAGTTTGATGATTTATCCAGAAGTACAACTTTATGCAGATTTTGTAACTGATATATTTTTGGAGAACGATTCTTATAACAATTCCAAAATTTTATACCATTTGGTACCATAGAACCAGATGAAATGACTTTTTAAGTTCGAACCCAAGTCTGAAAGTAGTGCCCATAGGAATGATTTTTATCATTTTTCCAAAATTTTATCCCGTTTGGTACAATAGAGTCTGAAAAAACGGCTTCTAAAGTTCGAACCCAAGACTGAAATAAAAGATTATAGGAATGACGATTTATGCAGAAATACAACTTTATGAAGTTTTTGTGACTGATTTCGATTTGGATCATGATTCATATCACTATTACAAAATTTCAGCCCGTTTCATACCATGGATCCAAAAAAACGGCGTATCAAGTTCGATCTAAGGAATGGAAATTTTTTCCAAAAATCTAATTTTATGCAGTTATTGTGACTGATTTCGATTTGGACAACGATTCTTTTAAATATTAAAAAAATTTATCCCATTTGGTACCATAAAACAAGGTGAAATAACTTTTTAAGTTCAAAGCCAAGTCTGAAATTAGTGCCCATAGGAATGATGATTTTTCCAGAAATTCAACTTTATGCAAATTTTAGGACTGATTTCGTTTTTGACCATGATTCTCATCACATTTACAAAATTTTATCCCGTCGTTTGGTACCATAGAACCTGATGAAATGACTTTTTAAGTTCGAACCCAAGTCTGAAATTAGTACCCATAGGAATGATGATTTTTCCAGAAATACTAATTTTTGAAGTTTTTGTGACTGAATTAGATTTGGATCATGATTTTTATCACTTTAAAATTTTTTTATCCCTATTGGTTCCATAGAACCAGATGAAATGACTTTTTAAGTTCGAACCCGAGTCTGAAATAAGTGCCTATAAGAATGATGATTTATCCAGAAATACAACACTATGCAGATATTGTATTTGATATCGTTTTAGACCACGATTCTTAAAAAATTCCAAAATTTTTTCCCATTTGGTATCATAGAACCAGATGATATTACTTTTTAAGTTCGAACCCAAGCCTGAAATAAGTGCCCATAGGAATGATGATTTTTCCAGAAATTCAAATTTATGCAGATTTTGTGACTGATTTCGTTTTTGACCATGATTCTCATCACATTTACAAAATTTTATACCGTCGTTTGGTACCATAGAACCTGATGAAATGACTTTTTAAGTTCGAACCCAAGTCTGAAATTAGTTCCTATAGGAATGATGATTTTTCCATAAATACAACTTTATGAAGTTTTTGTGACTGATTTCGATTTGGACCATGATTCTTATCACGAATCCAAAATTTTATCCCGTTTTGTACCATAGAGCCTGAAAAAAGGCTTCTAAAGTTCGAACCTTAGCCTGATATTGATGTTCATTGGAATGTTGATATTTCCAAAATCTAATTTTATGCAGTTTTAGTGACTGATTTCGATGTGGACCACGATTCTAATAACTATTCCAAAATTTTATCTCATTTGATACCATAGAACCTGATGAAATTAACCTTTAAGTTCGAACCCAAGTCTGAAATTAGTGCCTATAGGAATGATGATTTTTCCAGAATTACAACTTTATGAAGTTTTTTTGACTGATTTCGATTTAGACTATGATTCATATCTCTATTCGAAAATTTTATCCGTTTGGTAACATAGAACCTGATGAAATGACTTTTAAAGTTCGAACCCAAGTCTGAAATAAGTGCCTATAAGTGCCTATATGGTGATTTATCCAGAAATTCAACTTTATGCAGATATTGTAACTGATATCGTATAAGACCACGATTCTTATAACTATTCCAAAATTTTATCCCATTTGGTACCATAGAACCAGATGAAATGACTTTTTAAGTTCGAACCCAAGTCTGAAATTAGTACCCATAGGAATGATGATTTTTCCAGAAATACTAATTTTTGAAGTTTTTGTGACTGAATTAGATTTGGATCATGATTTTTATCACTATAAAATTTTTTTATCCCTATTGGTACCATAGAACCAGATGAAATGACTTTTTAAGTTCGAACCCGAGTCTGAAATAAGTGCCTATAAGAATGATGATTTATCCAGAAATACAACACTATGCAGATATTGTATTTGATATCGTTTTAGACCACGATTCTTAAAAAATTCCAAAATTTTTTCCCATTTGGTATCATAGAACCAGATGATATTACTTTTTAAGTTCGAACCCAAGCCTGAAATAAGTGCCCATAGGAATGATGATTTTTCCAGAAATTCATATTTATGCAGATTTTGTGACTGATTTCGTTTTTGACCATGATTCTCATCACATTTACAAAATTTTATACCGTCGTTTGGTACCATAGAACCTGATGAAATGACTTTTTAAGTTCGAACCCAAGTCTGAAATTAGTTCCTATAGGAATGATGATTTTTCCATAAATACAACTTTATGAAGTTTTTGTGACTGATTTCGATTTGGACCATGATTTTTATCACGATTCCAAAATTTTATCCCGTTTTGTACCATAGAGCCTGAAAAAAGGCTTCTAAAGTTCGAACCTTAGCCTGATATTGATGTTCATTAGAATGTTGATATTTCCAAAATCTAATTTTATGCAGTTTTAGTGACTGATTTCGATGTGGACCACGATTCTAATAACTATTCCAAAATTTTATCTCATTTGATACCATAGAACCTGATGAAATTAACTTTTAAGTTCGAACCCAAGTCTGAAATTAGTGCCCATAGGAATGATGATTTTTCCAGAATTACAACTTTATGAAGTTTTTGCGACTGATTTCGATTTAGACTATGATTCATATCTCTATTCGAAAATTTTATCCGTTTGGTAACGTAGAACCTGATGAAATGACTTTTAAAGTTCGAACCCAAGTCTGAAATAAGTGCCTATAAGAATGGTGATTTATCAAGAAATTCAACTTTATGCAGATCTAGTAACTGATATCGTATAAGACCACGATTCTTATAACTATTCCAAAATTTTATCCCATTTGGTACCATAGAACCAGATGAAATTACTTTTTAAGTCGAACCCAAGTCTGAAATTAGTGCCCATAGGAATGAAGATATTTCCAAAAATACAACTTTATGCAGATTTTGTGATTGATTTCGTTTTTGACCATGATTCTTATCACTATTCCAAAATTTCATCCCGTTTGGCACCATAGAGTTTGCGCAAAAAAGGCTTCTAAAGTTCCAACCCAAGTCTGATATTGGTGCCCTAAGGAGTGGTGATTTTTCCAAAAATCTAATTAAATGCAGATTTTGTGACTGATTTCGATTTGGACCATGATTCTTATCACTTACAAAATTTTATTCCGTTCGGTACCATAGAATCTGATGAAATGACTTTTTAATTTCGAACCCAAGTCTGAAATAAGTGCCTATAAGAATGATGATATATCAAGAAATACAACATTATGCCGATTTTGTAACTGATATTGTTTAAGACCACGATTCTTATAACTCTTCAAAAATTTGATCCCATTTGGTACCATAGAACCAGATGAAATTACCTTTTAAGTTCGAACCCAAGTCTGAAATTAGAGCCCATATGAATGATGATTTTTCAAGAAATACAACTTTATGCAGATTTCGTGATTGATTTCGATTTTGACCATGATTCTTATCACTATTCCAAAATTTTATTCCGTTTGGTACCATAGAGCCTGAAAAAAAAGGCCTCCAAATTTCGAACCCAAGTCTGATATTGGTGCAATAAGGAATGGTGATTTTTCCAAAAATCTAATTTAATGAAGGTTTTGTGACTAATTTCGATTTGGACTATGATTCTTATCAGTTTTACAAAATTTAATCCCGTTTGGTACCATAGAGCCTGAAAAATGGCTTCTAAAGTTCGAACCTAAGTCTGATATTGGTGCCCAAAGGATTGGTGATTTTTCCATAAAATCTAATTTTATGCAGTTTAAGGATTGATTTCGATTTGGATCATGATTCTTATCACTATTACGAAATTTTATCCCGCTTGGTACCATAGAACCCGATGAAATGTTTTTTTAAGTTCGAACCCAAGTCTGAAATTAGTGCCCATAGGAATGATGATTTTTCCAGAAATTCAACTTTATGCAGATTTCGTGACTGATTTCGTTTTTGACCATGATTCTTATCACTATTCCAAAATTTCATCCCGTTTGGTACCATGGAGCCTGAAAAAAAGGCTTCCAAATTTCGAACCCAAGTCTGATATTGGGGCAATAAGGAATGGTGATTTTTCCAAAAATCTAATTTAATGAAGTTTTTGTGACTACTTTCGATTTGGACTATGATTCTTATCAGTATTACAAATTTTAATCCCGTTTGTTACCATAGAGTCTGAAAAAAGCCTTCTTAAGTTCGATCCTAAGTCTGATATTGGTGCCCATAGGATTGGTGATTTTTCCAAAAATCTAATTTTATGCAGTTTAAGGACTGATTTAGATTTGGATCATGATTCTTATAACTATTACGAAATTTTATCCCGCTTGGTACCATAGAACCCGATGAAATGTTTTTTTAAGTTCGAACCCAAGTCTGAAATTAGTGCGCATAAAAATGATGATTTTTCCAGATATACAACTTTTTGAAGTTTTCGTGACTGATTTCGATTTGAACCATGATTCTTATCACAATTAAAATTTTTTATCCCTATTGGTACCATAAATCCAGATGAAATAACTTTTAAGTTCAAACCCAAGTCTGAAATTAGTGCCCATAGGAATGATGATTATTCCAGAAATTCAACTTTATGTAGATTTTGTGATTGATTTTGTTTTTGAACATGACTCTCATCACTATTCCAAAATTTTATCCCGTTTGGTACCATTGAGTCTGAAAAAAAGGCTTCAAAAGTTCTAACCCAAGTCTAATATTGGTGCACTAAGGAATCGTGATTTTTCAAAAATCTAATTTTTTGCAGTTTTTGTGACTGATTTCGATTTGGACTATGATTCTTATCAGTATTACAAATTTTAATCCCGTTTGTTACCATAGAGCCTGAAAAAAGCCTTCTAAAGTTCGATCCTTAGTCTGATATTGGTGCCCATAGGATTGGTGATTTTTCCAAAAATCTAATTTTATGCAGTTTAAGGACTGATTTAGATTTGGATCATGATTCTTATAACTTTTACGAAGTTTTATCCTGTTTGGTACCATAGAACCTGATGAAATGACGTTTTAAGTTCGAACCCAAGTCTGAAATTAGTGCGCATAGGAATGATGATTTTTCCAGATATACAACTTTTTGAAGTTTTTGTGACTGATTTCGATGAGAACCATGTTTCTTATCTTAATTACAAAATTTTATCCCTATTGGTACCATAGAACCTGATGAAATGACTTTTTAAGTTCAAACCCAAGTCTGAAATAAGTGCCTATAAGTTTGATGATTTATCCAGAAATACAACTTTATGCAGATTTTGTAACTGATATATTTTTGGACAACGATTCTTATAACAATTCCAAAATTTTATACCATTTGGTACCATAGAACCAGATGAAATGACTTTTTAAGTTCGAACCCAAGTCTGAAAGTAGTGCCCATAGGAATGATGATTTTTCAAGAAATTCAACTTTATGCAAATTTTGTTATTGATTTCGTTTTTGACCATGATTTTTATCATTTTTCCAAAATTTTATCCCGTTTGGTACAATATAGTCTGAAAAAACGGCTTCTAAAGTTCGAACCCAAGACTGAAATAAAAGCCTATAGGAATGATGATTTATGCAGAAATACAACTTTATGAAGTTTTTGTGACTGATTTCGATTTGGATCATGATTCATATCACTATTACAAAATTTCAGGCCGTTTCATACCATGGATCCAAAAAAAAGGCGTATCAAGTTCGATCTAAGGAATGGAAATTTTTTCCAAAAATCTAATTTTATGCAGTTATTGTGACTAATTTCGATTTGGACAACGATTCTTATAAATATTAAAAAAATTTATCCCATTTGGTACCATAAAACAAGGTGAAATAACTTTTTAAGTTCAAAGCCAAGTCTGAAATTAGTGCCCATAGGATTGATGATTTTTCCAGAAATTCAACTTTATGCAGATTTTAGGACTGATTTCGTTTTTGACCATGATTCTCATCATATTTACAAAATTTTATCCCGTCGTTTGGTACCATAGAACCTGATGAAATGTTTTTTTAAGTTCGAACCCAAGTCTGAAATTAGTTCCCATAGGAATGATGATTTTTCCAGAAATACTAATTTTTGAAGTTTTTGTGACTGATTTCGATTTGGATCATGATTTTTATCCTTTTAAAATTTTTTTATCCCTATTGGTACCATAGAACCTGATGAAATGACTTTTTAAGTTCGAACCCGAGTCTGAAATAAGTGCCTATAAGAATGATGATTTATCCAGAAATACAACACTATGCAGATATTGTATTTGATATCGTTTTAGACCACGATTCTTAAAAAATTCCAAAATTTTGTCCCATTTGGTATCATAGAACCAGATGATATTACTTTTTAAGTTCGAACCCAAGCCTGAAATAAGTGCCCATAGGAATGATGATTTTTCCAGAAATTCAAATTTATGCAGATTTTGTGACTGATTTCGTTTTTGACCATGATTCTCATCACATTTACAAAATTTTATACCGTCGTTTGGTACCATAGAACCTGATGAAATGACTTTTTAAGTTCGAACCCAAGTCTGAAATTAGTTCCTATAGGTATGATTATTTTTCCATAAATTCAACTTTATGAAGTTTTTTTGACTGATTTCGATTTGGACCATGATTCTTATCACTATTCCAAAATTTTATCCCGTTTGGTACCATAGAGCCTGAAAAAAGGCTTCTAAAGTTCGAACCTAAGCCTGATATTGGTGTTCATTGGAATGTTGATATTTCCAAAATCTAATTTTATGCAGTTTTAGTGACTGATTTCGATGTGGACCACGATTCTAATAACTATTCCAAAATATTTATCTCATTTGATACCATAGAACCTGATGAAATTAACTTTTAAGTTCGAACCCAAGTCTGAAATTAGTGCCCATAGGAATGATGATTTTTCCAGAATTACAACTTTATGAAGTTTTTGCGACTGATTTCGATTTAGACTATGATTCATATCTCTATTCGAAAATTTTATCCGTTTGGTAACGTAGAACCTGATGAAATGACTTTTAAAGTTCGAACCCAAGTCTGAAATAAGTGCCTATAAGAATGGTGATTTATCAAGAAATTCAACTTTATGCAGATCTTGTAACTGATATCGTATAAGACCACGATTCTTATAACTATTCCAAAATTTTATCCCATTTGGTACCATAGAACCAGATGAAATTACTTTTTAAGTCGAACCCAAGTCTGAAATTAGTGCCCATAGGAATGAAGATATTTCCAGAAATACAACTTTATGCAGATTTTGTGATTGATTTCGTTTTTGACCATGATTCTTATCACTATTCCAAAATTTCATCCCGTTTGGCACCATAGAGTTTGCGCAAAAAAGGCTTCTAAAGTTCCAACCCAAGTCTGATATTGGTGCCCTAAGGAGTGGTGATTTTTCCAAAAATCTAATTAAATGCAGATTTTGTGACTGATTTCGATTTGGACCATGATTCTTATCACTATTACAAAATTTTATTCCGTTCGGTACCATAGAATCTGATGAAATGACTTTTTAATTTCGAACCCAAGTCTGAAATAAGTGCCTATAAGAATGATGATATATCAAGAAATACAACATTATGCCGATTTTGTAACTGATATTGTTTAAGACCACGATTCTTATAACTCTTCAAAAATTTGATCCCATTTGGTACCATAGAACCAGATGAAATTACCTTTTAAGTTCGAACCCAAGTCTGAAATTAGAGCCCATATGAATGATGATTTTTCCAGAAATACAACTTTATGCAGATTTTGTGATTGATTTCGATTTTGACCATGATTCTTATCACTATTCCAAAATTTTATTCCGTTTGGTACCATAGAGCCTGAAAAAAAAGGCCTCCAAATTTCGAACCCAAGTCTGATATTGGTGCAATAAGGAATGGTGATTCTTCCAAAAATCTAATTTAATGAAGTTTTTGTGACTAATTTCGATTTGGACTATGATTCTTATCAGTTTTACAAAATTTAATCCCGTTTGGTACCATAGAGCCTGAAAAATGGCTTCTAAAGTTCGAACCTAAGTCTGATATTGGTGCCCAAAGGATTGGTGATTTTTCCAAAAATCTAATTTTATGCAGTTTAAGGATTGATTTCGATTTGGATCATGATTCTTATCACTATTACGAAATTTTATCCCGCTTGGTACCATAGAACCCGATGAAATGTTTTTTTAAGTTCGAACCCAAGTCTGAAATTAGTGCCCATAGGAATGATGATTTTTCCAGAAATTCAACTTTATGCAGATTTAGTGACTGATTTCGTTTTTGACCATGATTCTCATCACTATTCCAAAATTTCATCCCGTTTGGCACCATAGAGTTTGCAAAAAAGGCTTCTAAAGTTCCAACCCAAGTCTGATATTGGTGCCCTAAGGAGTGGTGATTTTTCCAAAAATCTAATTAAATGCAGATTTTGTGACTGATTTCGATTTGGACCATGATTCTTATCACTATTACAAAATTTTATTCCGTTTGGTACCATAGAACTGATGAAATGACTTTTTAATTTCGAACCCAAGTCTGAAATTAGTGCCCATAGGAATGAAAATTTTTCCAGAAATACAACTTTATGTACCTACCCTGATGTATGGAAGTGAGGCATGGAACTTGCAAAGAAAGGATGAAAGTAGATTGAATGCTGTTGAAATGAGATCCCTGAGGCGTATGTGTGATTTCGTTTTTGACCATGATTCTCATCACATTTACAAAATTTTATCCCGTCGTTTGGTACCATAGAACCTGATGAAATGACTTTTTATTTTCGAACCCAAGTCTGAAATTAGTGCCCATAGGAATGACGATTTATCCAGAAATACAACTTTATGCAGATTTTGTGATTGATTTCGTTTTTGACCATGATTCTTATCACTATTTCAAAATTTTATCCCGTTTGGTACCATAGAACCTGAAAAAAAGGCTTCTAAAGTTCGAACCCAAGTCTGATATTGGTGCCCTAAAGAATGGTGATTTTTCCAAAAATCTAATTTTATGCAGTTGTTGTGACTGACTTCGATTTGGACCATGATTCATATCACTTTTACAAAATCTTATCCCGTTTGGTACCATAGAACCTGATGAATTGACTTTTTAAGTTCGAACCCAAGTCTGAAATTAGTTCCCATAAGAATGATGATTTTTCCAGAAATACAACTTTATGAAGTTTTTGTGACTAATTTCGATTTAGACCATGATTCATATCACTATTCGAAAATTTTATCCCTTTTGGTAACATAGAACCTGATGAAATGACTTTTTAAGTTCGAACCCAAGTCTGAAATAAGTGCCTATAAGAATGATGATTTATCCAGAAATACAACTTTATGCAGATATTGTAACTGATATCGTTTTAAACCACGATTCTTATAACTATTCCAAAATTTTATCCCATTTGGTACCATAGAACCAGATGAAATTAACTTTTAAGTTCGAACCCAAATCTGAAATATGTGCCCATGAATGATGATGTTTCCGGAAAAACAACTTTCTGCAGACTTTGTTACTGATATCGTTTTGGACCATGATTCTTATCCCTATTCCAAAATTTTAGCCCGTTTGGTACCATAGAGCCTGAAATAAAGGTTTCTATAGTTCGAACCTCAGTCTGACATTAATGCCCACAGGAATGGTTATTTAAAAAAAAATAAAAAATTATGCAGTTTTTGTGACTGATTTTGATTTGGACCATTACACTTATCCCTATTCCAATATTTCAGACCGTTTGCTACCATAGAACCCGAAAATATGACAGTTGGAATGTTGATAAACCACCAAATTTTTGAATTGTGATAAGAACTTTGTCTTTCTGAAAAAATCATCATTCCTATTGGCAATAATTTCAGACCTGCTTTCAAACTTTAGATGATCTTTTTCAGGCTCTATGGTAACAAACGGGTTGAAATATTGGAATAGTTATAAGAATTATTGTCCAAAACGAAATCAGTCAAAAAATCTGAATAAAGTTGTATTTCTGGAAAAATAATCATTCCTATGGGAATTTATTTCAGACTGAAAAAAAGTCTCCTATAGTTCGAACTTAAGTCTTGCATTTGAGCCCGTGAGAATGATGTTTTTCCACAAATGCAACTCTTTTTAAGTATTATTATTGATTAATCTTCAAACCATGAATATCAGTGTTTATCTAATATTTCCGTCCTTTCTGCGGCATAGACCCAAAGAAAATGGCTTTTAAAGTTCAAACTTTTAAAGTCTTGCATTTTTGCCTGTGAAAATGATGATTTTTTCCCAAATGCAACTTTTTTGAAATATTATTATTCATTAATCTTCAAACTATAAATCTTAGTGTGAATCCAAAATTTCAGTTAGTTCAGCGCCATAGACCCTGAGAAAACGGCTTTCAATTTTCGATCCCAACTCTTGCATTTGTGCCCGTGTGAATGATGTTTTTTCCCCAAATACAACTTTTAAAAAATATTATTATGGATATACTTTCAAACCATAAATGTTAGTTTGTATCCAAAATTTTCAGCCCGTTCGGTGCCCTAGACCCTGAGACAATGGTTTTTAAAGTTCGAAACAGTTTTTTCTGAAATCTCAAATATCAATAAATTTGCAATGAATTTAGTAAAAAAATTAAGAAGGTCTGTTCAGACCTTGTATTAAAATAATAATAATAATAAAAAATATTGTATTGTTTCTGGAAAAACTGCAGCCGTTAACGCGTGACGTAATTAAATTATAAATTTAACAACCACAACCTATAATTTTACACGACTATATGGCATTTCATCTGTCTGTAGTTACATTCCGGTTCCTGTCTAAGATGGTTGCCTATTTGCATACGACCTTTTTATACTGTCAGAGTTGGCATGATTCCAAACTTGATATTGCTAAGTAATTTAAATCTGGTGAAATTATTCGTTTTCCTGTTAAACCCGTACTAGAGGCCTTTTACGAATTAATTGACTGATCTCTTAAAAATCTATCAGTAAAGCACGAATATGTCATGAGGAAGTACACTTGTTCTTCAAAATAATTATATTTTCACAACTCGTCCATTATATTTATTCGGGCAAGGCCATCTGCTTGAATACATGTTCAGATATATTAAGAATGACTTAAATTTTATTTGGAAATTGTCATGCAGTAACATTTTTAAAAATCATTTTTATAGAAAAGCAGTACTCATTTTTCTCCACTGCATTGCTACGAAATGAATGAATGAATTAATTATTATATTATATTATTATTTTTAATATTATATAAACAAACAGTACATGATTTACAGAGATGAAACAATATATAGGAATAAGATAATTCATGTTGGGTACCAATGTTATGTTTCCCTGTAATGTCTGCTAAGTGGTGTGTTTATTCCTAAATATCCAGGTGACGTGTGTACTTTATAGGTGTGTGTGTGACGTGTGTAATGTATGTGTGAGAGGGTGTGTGTATGTGTGTGTGTCTGTATGTATGCGCATTGATAAGTTTAAATTATTTACATGATGCCACGTTTGAATTTGGGCAGTGAATCCGAAAAAATGTCAATGTTAGAGTTAAGACAAATATTATTTAGAGTGTGGAGAGCTCGGTTAATTGTCGAATTAAATGCTGCATTTGTTTGATAATTAATCGTGTGGAATAGCACTGTATTTCGTGTACGTCTAAATTATTAATTATTATTATCTTATTATCATTGAAGTAATGCGGCTCTTTATTCAATTGTAAATTGTAGATTGTAAATTTTATTATTTCAACCACCGAATTCTTTGCCAATTCACTTGAGTGACCAATCGCTCCAAAGTCATTGACCATATTATTATTTTTTTGAACCAATACAAATATTCCCTGTTTACGTATAATAAACTGGCAATAATTTTAAATTTGAAAATCTCCTACTACCACTACAGTAAGCGGAAAATGTTGTTTGTGTTGTGATGGTGTTGGGAGGACTAAGCCAGCCGAGGAATTAAATACAATACGTTTGGGTGGGACCCAAACGCGATTTCAACTCAGCCACCGACCGGTCAAAACCACCGTTCCTCAAAATATTAATATTGAAACCGATTTTACCGCTTATCCCATTATTTCTGGAAATTTGGCACATTAGCTCAAAACATTTTTGCAAACTTGGCATAATTTGCCAGAAATCGCTTGAGTGGTATTTATATTTTTTCTGCATTTCCCTTTTCACATAATGCACCAACATTTTAAACTCTAATCGTGCTGAGTGCGTTCAACTAAAGAGTACAGATATGCAAATATATTTGGGTATTCAATTCCAAAATTATTCTTACACAATTCGACACCTACGAACTTAGTGGGTTAAAAGAGGCGTGAAAATTTAGAATTCTGAATAGAAAATGGATTCTCTACAGTTTTAAATACCGTCTCCATACCAGTGGCGTGCGGTCAGTATTAACGAATTCATGAGATTTATTGAATGAAAATTGCATTGTTTAGTACTTTCAATATAAATTTTAAATTGACACCTGCTTTATATTTACTGCATTACGTACTTTTCTTAACGGTTCATACATCCAAATTTTACACTTGATTTATTTGCATTGGGAACTAGCGCCATTTCTCATCTTGAATTCCGATACTACAAAGCACTTTTGCTTAGACAAATTTTATTGAAGAATATGATAATTTACCTTCAAAATGATGATACGTAAAATAATAAACAACCTATTGCCAAAATACTTGAAACAAATATATGAAATGAAGATTTTGGCTAGGATAGTTTATAGATTGATTATTTTCCCGAATCGCGAATTTCAATTTACGGTCTGAAATACGTATTTATTGTTTTTGTGTTTAATTCGTAGAACTCCATTAAATTTTTTTTTATAAATTTAATTTAGATTAAATTTGATAATATTATTATTAAGTTCTGCAAGTGTTTTAGTTTTTTATTATTGTGACAGCTGTTTCGGCTTACAAGGCCATTTTCAAACTGTAGTTATTCCACATTGAGACGACGTATTTATACTATTTCAAATGTCAATTTTGAAGGTGCATACATTGATTTATTACTGGTTAAACCGATGACATGATCTATTGTTGGTTAAACCAATCTATGTTTTCCCCTCAGTAAA
Source organism: Hesperophylax consimilis (assembly GCF_061612785.1). Lineage (NCBI taxonomy): Eukaryota > Metazoa > Arthropoda > Insecta > Trichoptera > Limnephilidae > Hesperophylax > Hesperophylax consimilis. The sequence continues at coordinate 21,874,366 of NC_142850.1, forward strand.
TGGTAATGAGTTCTTAATTATTTACTAATGACTTTATTGCTATGAATTATTTGGGTGCATTATACTGCTTGGGTTTTGTGAAAATACTGAGAAGTGGTGAGTAAATTATTTTCTGTACTTTATTAATTAGTGTCTAATTTGGGTCATTCGTTCGTTTATTGATTTCTAATTGTTCAAGTAAATTTAATCTAATGCCCTTTTTTTCTATATGCAATGGTTTAGGACCCTTGTTGTTAAGTGGGGTATGATTATTCACCAAGAGATGTTCTGCGAATTTTGAGGATGTGTTTTTATTATTATAACATCGTATATGTTCTTTGAATCTAGTTGAGAATGCCCTCCCCGTTATTGAGTATAGGGATTTTACTTTTAGAGGCTTGTTCCTAAATTATTGTTTGTTCGAAAAGCTATATTTAAACCACATTTTTAAATTTCTTTTGCAATTTTTTCAGATATTGGGCCGAGGAATTCGAGACATGCAAATTTTTCTATATTTTTGTTATTTACCGGATATATTAAATTGATTTTATTTTTATATCTCTTATTTTTTATTATTTTTTCAATGTTTTTATCGTTTCCTTTTCTTTTACATAAGCTTTATTGTCTAAGGGAATGTTAATGAGTCTATGTACCATTGAATGGTAAGCTGATACTTTACTTGAACAATTAGAAATCAATAAACGAACGAATGACCCAAATTTAACACTAAAGTACGGAAAATAATTTACTCACCACTTCTCAGTATTTTCACAAAACCTAGGCAGTATAATGCACCCAAATAATTCATAGCAATAATGTAATTAGTAAATAATTTAGAACTCATTGCCATTTACTGAGGGGAAAACATAGATTGGTTTAACCAACAATAGATCATGTTATAGATTTAACCAGTAATAAATCAATGTATGCACCTTCAAAATTTACATTTGAAATAGTATAAATACGTCGTCTCAATGTGGACTAACCACAGTTTGAAAATGGCCTTGTAAGCCGAAACAGCTGTCACAATAATAAAAAACTAAAACACTTGCAGAACTTAATAATAATATTATCAAATTAAATTTATAAAAAAAAAATAAAAAAAGTCTGAAATACGGTTTAAATGTGAAAGAAAATCATTAAAACGACATAATATCTCATAGGATCACCATTAATAAACGTGGAAGCACAATATTGTCAGACACCTTACCAGCAAATTTTCTCAGCGAGAGTGATTTGAAGTTTTACAAAAGCAGTCACAACTCCACCCATATTTGGGTTGTTAAATTCCCTTTTGATAATAATTCCTTCAAGGAAAGGCTCGATAAGACCAACCTTCCGATAATGACTAGCCACTTGCTTCAAGAGCGTCAGGGATGATTAAACAGTTACGAGAACTTTCCCTCGAGGGATTGTTATTTAAGTACAGTTGGTAAGTAGAGGGTTATGTGCCCCCGCCCCGGCTGCCCGGGCGGGTGCATTGCTGAGTTTGAAGGGGGATTTACTACTCTCTCTCAATTACTTAATCATGGAATTAAGTGTGGACTTGTAAGATATATTTTATTGTCTGTCGCTTCTGGTTGGATGCTGTCAAAGGAGAAAGTAAGCAAAACCTTTGAAAGTAAACGTAGTAGAATTGTGTGGCGTTCAGTTCTCTTTGCCGACCTGGGGGTGAGCTTGTATATCTTTTACGTTAGTTAACGTTTTACGGTGTTAAATGAGTGGCATGTAACGTACATACATATGAACTCTCGGAGGGTGAATCTGGTATGTACTTTACATACGACACATTTAACGCGGTTTTAACTTGAGTTAGCTATTGCAAAAGATACGGACTCACCCCTCTCAACCTTACGATTCTGCTAAAAAAAATCATACCAATTGTACTATTCCAACATACGTATACCTGCTTCCCCTTGTCCTATTCGGATCAGGGACATATCGCATCCAAAGCACCTCAATCAAAGCGCCTTCAGGCGTTCCTTTTCTGCATTACTTTAGCGGGCGGCCTTCGTTCATTGTAGATGCAGTCTCCCCTGGCACAACTCTGGCGTTGTTTTATATAAAATTTCACTTCAATTAAATAAATATTAAAATGACTAATTTCGGTTGTGGTTCTGTATATCTGTCTACAGCATCGGTTCAATGAAATCTAGAACAAGTGTTGTTATCATCATGTTTTCGTTATCATTATTTTAAAAATTTCACCTTTCTATAATTAAATCCGATAGTATTATTACGCTAGCGTCTGGACAATCTAGGCCCTCTGATTTGTCGAATTCAAATCGTATGTTTCGGGTAAATCCCGAATAGGGGGTCTGCAGGCCAAATTCGACCACTCTGCCCCTCTGGCGGTATAAGAATGAAGCAAATGACTGGCGCGAATATTTAAATATGCAGGTAACAATACGCATAGTTATGCAAAATTACTTGACCACTTTTTTTTTTTTTTTTTTTACAGTGAATACCTCACAAGAGTCCCAACTGCTCCCGTCTGGAGCCAGTGAGACTATGGCATCCCCAATTGGGGGATGTTGTGAGGCTGAAGGTAAGTGGGGAAGGGAAAGAGGAAGGTGGGGAAGTACCTGGCTATTCAGATCTAGTCACTAAACACGGCTAAAGCCATTTGGAGCAACGTTTCAATTCTGAATGGTGGTCTTACACCAGGGCGATACTGGTAGTATCTTCCACTCTGGAACGTGCCGCAAATATACTTTATATTATTTTAATTAATTAATTGTGAAATAACACAAATTAATCAAATAAAATTTATTTGCGCACGCCGGGTTCGAACCCGCGACCTTCGGAATGGCAGTCCAATGCGTTACCACTGGACTATGCCGGCCGTCAAGCGTTCAGTAGAAAGATTTCCTCTGGAAGCTTATCACTTTGTGATGGCATTATTTATTTTATTAAAACATAAATAACTTTGTTAACATCACTTAATTACATACAACCTCTACATGTTTCATGAACAAAGTTCACCTCATCAGTAGTAAGTAAACATTGAAGTCAAAAATTAAAAATAGATTACAATTGGAAAGAAGAAGTGGAAGGAGGGGGGAGGGGTAAGAGTGGGTGGAGTTTATCAGGATCAGGAATTACAATATCGTTAGACGGGAAAGACCGTTGAGTGAGAAAATATTTAAAAGAGGGTTTATATTTTTTTTGGATTATTAATTATATCTGATTTTATATTGACATGTTTTCTTATTTCTAAAATTTATAAACTCCATATATCCTATATATTTCCATATATATCCTATATATTTCCATATATTATAACCTCCTTATTTCCATTTAGAGCTCCGAGATGTTCTTTAGTTCTGACTTCAAAGTTTATATTGGTTCTACCTTTGTAAAAGAAATTAAAATCATCCCAATTGAGTTTATAAACTCTCAATATTTTTTTATTTTATTATTGCTATCTTTATTATCTTACTCCTGATGAGGTGAACTTCGTTCATGAAACATGTAGTGATTGTATATAATAAAGTGATGTAAACAAAGTTATTTGTGTTTTAATGAAATAAAGTTTAATAAAATTACATTATTTTATCTATTTCCGTTGTAAATCAATGCATATGTACGCAATAAAATGAAAACATTATATTTATTTATTTATTGGACAATTTGTATAGCGCCGCTTTTGTGAGATATCACCTCAGGGGCGCTATATTGTAATAATCTATTTACAATATATACTCACCCTCTCTCTGTGAATGACCTTATATTTACCTATTAAATGTTACTGTTGTTAGTATCACTTAAACTGGGCGAAGGGCAACCAAGTGCCGCCCGCAGGGCCTAGTAGCAAAAAACCCGGGTTTTTAGCGGGTTTTTATCTGCTAGTATGATTTAATATCTTTATTAAATTGATAATATTTTCAACAAATGCCATTTTCAAAATTGGAACTAATTCGTCGAGATTTCATGTGATAGTAAATAATAAATTACATCAGAAAATCTCGTGAATTTTTTCACATGGCAAGATTTCCCAGTGCGGCGACGATTTGATAGTACCTAATAGATTTATGGGCTTATTAATCAAATTTATAGTTCATTGAATTAAAACAGTACAGCGTCATCGCTATAAATTTGCAATATTTACGATGGGAAACCGCCAGATATTAATTACATTATCTATTCTGTATCATGTGCTCCCAGGAGACTGATTCGATAAAATGCACGATATTAACTTGGTTAATATTATTGTTCTCAACAATTTTCGTATGGCGTTATTTTTTGACGGTGTTTTCAGAAGGTAATTAATATTTTAACGGCAAATTGATTACTTAAATAGCTGTAAGAGTCTTATAAACAGGCAGTGATTTTAAACCTGCTTGAACTGTTGACTATTTAAATATGATTGCTCAGTGTGTAGGTTGGCATCGCGTCTAGGTCCATCCCAGGGTTATCCACCATCACGACACAAACAACATTTTCCGCTAACTGTGATGGTAGTAGGAAATTTTCAAAGTATTATCAGGTTATTCGTAACCCGGGAATGTTTATTTTTCTTGAAGATGGTAAAAAAGATTTTCGGGAATTATCTCGATATACAGATTTGTTCACAACTATGGCTAAACCATTCAAAGTAACGATGGAATAAATGGCCAGCAATATTTAATATTGTAAAATCGACCAACATTTTTTTTTGATTTGTGTAAATGGATAATCGAATATTAATTTTTATATCAATACTTTTTCAACTTAAAAATTCCGTGGTAGAAAAGAAAAGAGGCTTAGGTCGAAAAGAGTGATTTTGGAGGTCTTTTTACCAAACCAACTGAACTGAAACTAGATTTTGGACCATTTGTACCATCCCTAATAGCTTATTATTATGTTGTGTGTGGCACTGGCCCTTTTATCTTCCTAATCTTTAATAAGCTTATTTCATATTTTTTTAGCATATTTAAATCATTTCTTCGAATAAAGATTTACGCCCCTTTATATAATACCACAAAATTATTAATGCCATATTTTCGAATTTCTGTCTTTATGTACAGGAAACCAAACTAAAATATATATAGTTTTAGTAAAATTTGTAATGTAATCATAATGTATGCAGTGGCGGCTCATCTACGAAGGTCTTTTGGTCAATGACCTCCCAAAAAATTCTGCAATAGTATTAATATTTAAAAATACTTCCAAAAACTACTCCATTATGAATTTATTTTTAATATTCGTGCATATTTGTACGGTAATAGCGAGTTCCAGTGCTATCTAGCGTCCAATTGAGATGTTACTGTACGTACCTAGCGTGGGTCAAATCAAGTTTTGTCCCCATCCGATGATTTTTGCTGTACAGATAAAGGAGATACACTATCATATCTCACACTATGACCTTTGTTTAGTATCATACAAAATTTATTTTAAAGAGATTTTAGGACATGACTGCGGTGAGATAGAGATATCTACGACCTAAGATTATGAAGGTATTAGAAGGAGATGTAAAAAAAGTCACTCGTAAGTTTTTTGTGTTAGGAATGATAACCATCTTGAACTTGAATATTAGTTCGCGAAACTGTTTATCCATTGTTGACGAATTTTACATGGAATAATTTAAAATGTCAAATTCTGTGGATATCATCGCAAACAATTCATTGAATCGTGACAAACGTATTCAAATAAAGTGACAGTTTGTTTATGTTACAAGAGAGAAAAATAAAGAGGTTAAAAACAAAAGTTATCATTTATATCAGTGCATTTGCGAGGAAGCGTATAGGTACTTTTGTTTTCATTGTTTACTTTTTAAGTCATTGATAAACAATGAACTGAGTTAAGTTATTAGTTGAACTAATACAAAATTAAAACTTTTAATAGGAAAAGATCTTTAAAAGAAAAAAAATAACATTAGTTAGTTATAAGTGTAAATAAATAATCTTAAACTAAACAATACTGTACTACTGGCTTCAGAATAAATGGGTACCAGCAAATTAATTACATACATTTGCGTTTTTATAATATTCATTACGCATAAGCAATATGTATTAGTATAGCCGGCAATTTGTATAGCCGGCGAGCACAAATCGACGTTGTACCCAAAAAAGGACGATGATTCAGCATAAAAGTGTTGGAATTGCAGTAAAATTTCTAGCAACAAAGATGTTTATTCGCATAAAGCAAATAATAGACAGTCCTCTATCGGCAAAAAATGGAGGAGAGAGCCCAGCAAAGAACTGACTATGGATAGTAAGGGACTTGAAGATCTGAATGAGGAAATTGAAGCCAAATTGAAATATGGAAATTCTATGTCATTTGAAAGTCCAGAACAGTGTGGTAGTGTATTCACAGAAAAAAAAACTTTCTCTGAAATTGCTAACTTTAAATATCCGAAGTCTAAACCGCAATTTCAATGACTTTATTGTATTACTTCAGAGGATTCAAGTTAGTTTTTATTAAAACACGTTGCTTTTCGCAATAAACAAAAGAATAATCTTTATTGTTCTTGAAATTTATTTGAAATGTTACACATTGTTTCAATATAGATGGCGCCACTAAACACATTTGATAATTTTGTTACCATTATTCTGAAAAAAATAAATGTGAATTTTTAAACAAAATACATAGATATTGTTTTATTTAACTTTAATTCCCAGCATGTGCATGAACTTATAATGCTTAGTTGACAAAAGACCCTTGGTTAACAAGTCAGCGGGCATTTCCTGAGTTGAAATGAATTCAATATTAATTAATTTATTTTTAAATGCATCTCTAACATAATGATACCGAACATCAATATGTTTTGATCTAGCATGTGCCTGATGACTTGTTGCTAATTTTAATGCACTTTGATTATCACAATTCAATTTAATTACACATTTTTTACCAGTAAGTTCATACATAAGATTTTTGAAATAAACAGCTTCTCTAGATGCCTCTGAGAGAGCAACATATTCTGCCTCAGTACTGGATAAGGAGACAGTCTTTTGTTTTTTACTTTGCCAGGAAATCACAGAACTACCCATTACAAAACAGAACCCAGTATAAGACTTACGATCCAGACAATCACTAGCCCAGTCTGCATCAACAAAACCTGTCAGCTCTACATTTTCCTTACAATATGTTAAACAATAGTGTTTTGTCTTTTGTAAATAATTTAATATTCGTTTAGAATAACTAAAATAAGTTTCATTATAACTGTTATTGAACTAGCTGAGATAACTAAGGGAATACGACAAGTCTGGTCTAGTCAAAACTGCCAAATACATAAGGCTTCCAATTAGCTTTTGATATGGAATGTTTACTACACAATTTTCAGCCTTTTCTATGTTCAACTTAATCTCAATGGGGGTATCTAAAGTTTTACAATTGGACATATCAAACCTTAATAATAATTGCTCTATATATTCCTGCTGATCTAAAGTTATAGTCTTACATTCTTTGTTTACACTAATTCGCATGCCTAAGTAACGTCTAACAGGACCTAAATCTTTTAATTTAAATTGAAAACTTAATACATTTTTTAATTTTTCTGTTTCTGCAATACTATTAGAAAAAATTAAGAAATCGTCAACATATATAGCTAAAATAATCTTGAAATTCTCATAAAAAAATGTAAACAAGCATGGTTCAAATTTACTTATTTTAAAACCAAAGTTCAGCAAACAATCTTTCACTTTTTCATACCAGACTAAAGCAGACTGTTTCAGTCCGTATATAGCTCTTTTTAATTTCAAGACCTTTCTAATTTGCTCATTTACAAAACCTTCTGGAATTGACATGTAAATATTTTCTTTTAAATTTCCATTTAAAAAAGCTGCTGTCACATCTAGATGTGTTATGTCCATATCCCACTGTACACTCAGAGCAAATAACATTCTCAGCGTAGAATGTTTTATGACAGGAGAAAAAGTGTTCTCATAATCAATACCACGTCGTTGCGTAAAACCATTAGCCACGAGTCGGGCACGATACCGCACTTTATCATTCACATCTAGTTTTTTATTTAACACCCACTTGTTTTGCACAATTAATCCATTACTTGGTATATCAACAATTTCCCACGCATCGTTATCCTCGAACGACTGAAGCTCCTCTCGCATGGCCTGTCTCCACTGATCAGCTTCTGGTCCATTCAGCGCTTCTGAGAAGTCTATTTGTTCGACATCTGGATTGGAATTGGAAATACAGATATTACCAAACCCAAAACGTTCCGGAGGTTTTCGTGTTCTCTTCTCCTGTTCTGGTAATTCTGGAATTGGTTGCAACTCTGATTGAGATATCTGTATCTATGTTTGTGATGCTTGTATCGTCATCATTTTCACTAGCCGGATCAGTATATACAGATGTATTTGAATTTCGGAGAGATTCATCCATTGAAGACTTCCCCACTGAATCTCTGCCATCTTCGTTTGTTGCCGGAGACTCATGCCCTTCAAATTCAACATCAACCTGTATCCATTTTGCTATGTTTTCTGCATTGATTTCCGATGATACTGTTTCTTCTTCTATCACTATTATATCTCTCTTTATAGTTATAATATTTTTTATGGGATCATATACACGATATCCCTGTACTGTTTCTGAAAATCCTACAAGAATCTGCATTTTAGCCTTCTTGTCCCATTTTAATCTTCTTTCCTTCGGTATGTGGACCATTACAGGGCTGCCAAATAGGCGTATATGACTTAAATCTGGTTTCTTTTTATACCACGCTTCATAGGGTGTTTTATTTCCCAAACTTGAAGTTACAGATTTTTTAGGTATACTGCTGTATTAGCTGCTTCAGCCCAGAATTTTTTTTCTAATTTCTCATTAAAAAGTAAGCATCGCGCTATCTCTATAATAGTTCTATTAGCCCGTTCACAAACACCATTTTGTTCAGGTGTGTATGCAGTTGTCTTCTGGTGTATAATTCCTTCTCTGAGTAAGTAATTCTCCATCTCACCACTACAAAATTCACCACCATTATCTGTGCGTAGTATTTTTATTTTTGTTTTCTGACTATTTTCAGTCATTGCTTTAAAATTCTTAAATATCTTGAAGACTTCATTTTTATGTTTGTGGAAGTATATGAAGGTCATACGACTGTGATCATCAATGAACAAGACAAAATACCTAGCACCACCTATGGACTTCGTTTCCATAGGACCACATACATCTGCATGTATTGTATGTAGTATTTCTGTACTTATTTTTCCAACATGATGAAATGGTAACCTCATTTGTTTACCTTCGCAACAGGTCACACATTTCGCCATTGTCATATCACTGGTACCCGGGTAGGACAATCCATCTAAAATGCCGTTCTTCATTTTATTTAAATCATTACTGTTAATATGCGCTAACCGCCTGTGCCAAAGATCTGCATTTGCTACAGCAGGTGCTGCCAGTATACAATCTGCTACTTTGATGTTTAGCTTGTACACTCCATTTATTGACGTTCCTATGGCCACCAACACATTCTTAGTGTTACGTATGTAGCATCTGTTTTCACCAAAAACAACATTGTTTCCGTTCTTGATTAGTTCGCTCACTGACAACAGGTTTGTTGTTAAGCTCGGTATGCAAAGCACATCTTTAACCATGATATCGTAGTTGCAGTTAGTTATTATTTGTACATCTCCGGAACACAAAACTGGCACTTTCATATTATTCGCGACGGTTATCTCTGATAAATATGGCGTAAAATTTGCGTGTTTTATCCACTCTTTGTTGGCCGTCATATGTGCACTTGCGCCACTGTCAATGTACCATTTGTTTTTATTGTATTCTCCGTTCAAAAAAACTACACTAAAAGCATTTGATTGTTTGTTTTTTTGTAACACTGGACACTGGTTTCGATAATGACCCGTCTGTTTACATTTGTAACAAGTGATGGTCTTGTCACCTGTCACTTTTGAATTTTTCGAAGACGTCGCGCCATTTTTAAATTTCTGCTTGTAGCTTTTATTTGCAGCAAATGCTGCGCCGCTGGAATCCACGGGTAAACTTCGGTTTATGGGCAAAATTCCTAAAAAATTAAACTAGTTATTTTTATACTAAATTTGGGCCGGGGAATCCGAATCTGAAAAAAAATAGATTGGGGCAAGCAATATTAACTGAATTACACGACTTTAAAATTTCGACGAACAAACAATTTAACTGGCCATTTTGAACGCTTTCTGACAATAAAACTAGTTATCTTTATAAATCTTTATACTAACTTTGGGCCGGAGAATCCGAATCCGAAAAAATTAGGTTGGGGCAAGCAATAAAAACTGAAATACACGACTTAAAAATTTTCGATGCAAAACAAAATACAATACGCCATTTTCGACACGTTGTTGACAATAAAATCCATAGAAAAATAACCAAAGATATATCACCATATAAAATTAAGTGTTGCCAGTAAGCAATAATATCAATAACGTAAAAAAACATGTTTATAATTTCCTATTTACTAAATTTACTTTAATTTTCTAGTTTACTATTTACGTGCACAAAGTAGGTTATTAGGTTGTTAGTTTGGGTAAACTAAGTAATGCGTGCGTATTTAGATTGAAACAATATTTCGCAAATGTCAAATTTGAAGAAAAAAATGGCAGCAAAGGAAACAAATATTATCCGTGCAGCGGGCTTATACATATTTACCATTATTTTTTATACATTTTATTCACTTTTGTATCACAAACCATGTTACACAAACCTAGTTTAGCCGCTAAACTACTTGAAAACTGGGATGTTTTCTTGCCTTGACGCGAGTAGGCGCTACGAAGGGAGCACTTTCTTTTCTATCACAAACCATGTTACACAAACCTAGCGTAGCCGCTAAACTACTTGAAAACTGGGATGTTTTCTTGCCTTGACGCGAGTAGGCGCTACGAAGGGAGCACTTTCTTTTCTATCACAAACCATGTTACACAAACCTAGCGTAGCCGCTAAACTACTTGAAAACTGGGATGTTTTCTTGCCTTGACGCGAGTAGGCGCTACGAAGAGGGCACTTTCTTTTCTATCACAAACCATGTTACACAAACCTAGCGTAGCTGCTAAACTACTTGAAAACTGGGATGTTTTCTTGCCTTGACGCGAGTAGGCGCTACGAAGGGGGCACTCTCTTTTCTATCACAAACCATGTTACACAAACCTAGCGTAGCTGCTAAACTACTTGAAAACTGGGATGTTTTCTTGCCTTGACGCGAGTAGGCGCTTTAGGGATAAATATTTTTGAGAGTTGGTAACACTGTATGTAATATCTTTGGTTATTTTTCTATGGATTTATTGTCAAAAGCGCATCGAAAATGGCGTTGTATATTGTTTGCATCTAAAATTTTAAAGTCGTTTATTTCAGTTTATATTGCTTGTCCCAACCTAAATCTTTCAGATTCGGATTCCTCGGCCCAAAGTTAGTATAAAGATGTATAAAGATAACTAGTTTTATTGTCAGAAAGCGTTAAAAATGGCCAGTTATATTGTTTGTATGTCGAAATTTTAAAGTCGTGTAATTCAGTTAATATTGCTTGCCCCAACCTAATTCTTTCAGATTCGGATTCCCCGGCCCAAAGTTAGTATAAAAATAACTAGTTTTATTTTTTGGGAATTTCGCCCATAAACCGATTTTTTTCCGAATCCACGTCATTCTTTGAAACCTCCATATCAATCAACTTAGATTTTATTAAATCGGTGGTAATCTGCATTCCTGAGTGCTCCACCGCCATAATCATTGGCATGAATTTTTCTGGCAGACCTGCGAGAAGTAACGATCTGATTCATTCTTTTGTAATTGCAAATCCTGTGCCCTTCAATCTCTGAGCTGTTTCGACTACTTGCGTGACGTAAGAAGTCATGGAATCACAATTTTCTTGTCGTAACGAGATTAAATGTCTTAGTAGAGATATTTTACGAGAAAAGCCTGAGTCATCAAATATAGACCTCAGTTTAATCCATAACTCTAAAGTTGTTTTTGTTTCCTTAATATGCACGTACAATCCAGGGTCAATAGTTAAAACTAGCTTCGCCTTGGCTCTTGCGTCATCTGATGCTTTTGACTCGAAATTTTTATCTGGCTCCGACTTGATATAGTTTGCGAGATTGTCAAGTACCAACAGATTTTCGACCGCAAAACTCCACTGATCATAATTCTGACGTCCTGTCAGCTTCTCAATACTTTGAAAATAGTTTACAGCCATATTTCCACGAACAGTCAACAATTTTCGATTGTTTTATACTAAATTTACACAGTAAAAACCGAAAAATATATGGATATTTGCCCATAACCTATAAAAACACGTTGCTTTTCGCAATAGACAAAAGAATAATCTTTATTGTTCTTGAAATTTATTTGAAATGTTACACATTGTTTCAATATAGATGGCGCCACTAAATACATTTGATAATTTTGTTACCATTATTCTAATAGTTTTGATGTGATTATTCTAAAAGAAACATACCAACCAAAAAAAATTCCTAATTATAAAGTATATCACACTGAAAGTAATTATAATCAAAATGATGGAGTTATCGTTTACGTTTTGGAAAAACTAAAAATCGTTGTTAAAGAGCCTAATTTCGCACAAGGAAATTGCTTATTAATAAAAATAGAAAATGATATAAGTATTGTAGCCTTATACTGTTTACCATCTTTCAGAAAATTGTCGACATTTTTAAGTTCTTTAAATTCAGTACTCTCAGAAGTAAATCACTTTCAAAATGTTATTGTAACGGGAGATATTAATATAGATTTGCTGAACGAAAACCATCCAAATACTGTAGACTACAATATACTCATGGCGGAGAAAGGCCTAAAAAGTGCAATTCTCCTACCAACACGGGAAAATTTCTGCCTAGACCACATTATGGTAAGATCTCGTAAACGAATTAATGCTATTGTCTGCAACACAGCTATCACAGATCATTTCCCCGTAATATTGGCCTTAGAGACGAAAATTGTCAGAGAAAATAAAATAAAAAATATCGAAACTCTCCTAAATTTTGAAAAAATTAATGAAGACATGTTTAAACAAAACTGGACATCAATATTGACATCATCAGACGCAAATCTTGCAATGGAAATTTTTGTTCAAACTTTTCAAAATACAATAAAAAAATATGAAACCAAAAAACAAAAAAAAAACAACAAACGAAGCATTATAACCATGGATTAACAGAGGCTTAATAAAATGTATTAAGAAACAAGATAAGATACACATGCAATGTAAAACACATCTACAAGACGAGACCGCGAAATTTAATTATCTTAGATATAGAAATATGTGTAAAAAAACTATTCACTCTGTAAAAGAGGAATATTACAAAAGGAAAATCGAAAATAACTCACAAAACCCAAAAAAAATTTGGAAAATAATTAAAGAAATTGCTAACATAGCCCCGAATAAAATCACAGACATCTCGCAAATCAAGACGGAGCAAATCTCGACAAAAAACGCCGACCCTGATATAAATAGACTTAACACTCTTAACAAATACTTTGCAACAATAGGACAGACACTTGCCAATACACTAAATAAGATGAAAACAACAGAAAGACAGCTAACTTTGAACTACAGAGCAGGAAGAAGCCAACAAAATTCTCTTTTCCTTCTACCAACAAACAAAGAAGAAATTAATAGGATCATCTCTGAACTGAAACACAACTCAGCACCAGCAATGTCATAAAGAAATGCAATGAAGGTATAATAACACCGCTAACACACATTTGTAATCTCAGCATGCAAACTGGAGTATTCCCAAATTGCCTCAAAAAAGCAATTGTTTGTCCTTTATTTAAAGGAGGAGATCCGTCTTCTCCTAGTCATTACAGGCCGATCTCTCTATTGAGCATTTTATCTAAAATCCTGGAAAATCTTGTAAAAGTAAGATTAATGAATTTCTTCAATAAGCACAAATTAATCTCGCCACAACAATTTGGGTTCCAACAGAAAAAATCAACTGAACATGCGATAACAGATATGACCGAATATTTGGCGAAGAATTTAGATGCTGGTAAAAAATGGGTGGGAATCTTTCTAGATTTACAGAAAGCGTTTTCAATTCAATTTTACAAAAAATTCTATTAAGGAAATTAGAAATGATGGGTGTGAGAGACAACCCACTCGCATGGTTTGATGATTACCTCTCGGAAAGAACTCAATTGGTAAATAACGATGGAAAATTAAGGAACACGGAAAAAAAATATTCGGAGTACCCCAGGGCAGTACCCTTGGACCAATACTTTTTATGATAATAAAAATAAAAAATAATAAACGAACTATGCAAAATAGACCTATAAAATGGGAAAATAATATGATTTGCCGATGATACAGTTTTACTTTTCAAAGGAGAGACATGGGAGGAGATAAAATCAAAATCTGAAACAGGTCTAGTAAAAGTATCAAAATGGCTAGAATGCAACCTTTTGACATTAAATGCCAAAAAAACAAATTCAATATTTTTTCTATGAATAAAAGAGGCAAACCTAACAGTGACATAAATATAAAAGTACATTTAAATGACACCTGTACCCCAGGAACACAAATATCTCACCCATGCGCATGTCAAGACCTTGAAAAGGTGCAATTAGTCAAATATCTGGGTATTTTAATAGATGACTCTTTGACCTGGAGAGCGCATATTGAAAATACGGCCAAACGAATAAGTAAACTAATTTTCTTCTTGAAAGATATACGCAACATTGTTGATAAGAAAACCATTAAAATTGTGTACTATGCTTTGTGCCATTCAATTATCAGGTATGGCATACAAAGCTGGGGCGGTGCAGCCAAGACTATACTAGATCCGTTAGCCAAGGCACAAAAAGCTGTAATAAGAGTGATGGATAAAAAACCTTTTATGTATCCATCGACACCCTTATTTAAGGAAACAATATTATTAGATGTAAGACAGATTTATATACATGCACTCATAATGTACTGTATGAACAATCCCAAGCTTCATAGTCTTGTTGATCACAGCTACACAACAAGACTAAGATCAGAACAAAGGATGATAGTACCAAAAATGAACACATCGTTTGGACAACATTTCCATGTATTTCTGGCTCCTAAGGTGTATAATGGGTTCAAGCAGCAATGCAGTAAGATTAAAACAGGCCCTCTTCAAAAGAAAATAACCGTATGGCTCATAGAATATGGCAGAATGAAATTGGAAAACTTCTTGAATGAAATTATTGTCTGACTGAAGAAAGACCACAGTGAATTCATTCCGACTTTATCCATATTATCGCATATACGAATATATTTATTATTTTTGTTTTTGTTTTACCATTTGTATAATGATATATGGACAACATTGTATAATTTTATTTTATATGTTTTTTATATTTTCTTATGATTTCTTTTTTATATTTTCTTATTTATTACCACCATAATACGGGCATTTGCCTAGTTTGGGGTATTAATAAAAAATAAAAATAATAATTAACATTTCATATTAATTTTTTTTCGATCAACCTTCCACTTCTGAACCTCTGGAGGCGCCTCTGAATGTATGTAATAATTACGTTAAGTGTATCGGTAAAATGGAGTAAGCTTGTGTTGAATAAGTTTCATTATTGTTCGTTACTTTATATCACTTTTTTAATGTGTGTTGGATTGTAACTGTGTTGAGTTATGAATAAGAATAGAATTTATGCTTCAATTTAAAGTGACTAAAAATAGAATGTTTGAAGGAACAGCATAGTTCAAATATAATATAATGGGTACAACACGCAAGTGAATTTATAAATTTCACATCTTGTTAACAGCCAGGAATTTGTACACAAAACGGGTAGCGAGTTTTCGGTTAAAAGCCCTGTTATTTCTATAAAAAGCCAAACGTAGAAGTACCTTCGTGACGGGAATAGAGTACATGACATTGACTCCAGACAATTTGTAGCGTGATATATAAATTATTTGCTCGTAGGAATGACCCCGCTTGGGTCGATATTCAGATTTATAGTTGGGGCGATTTGATTAATTTAAACGCAAGAACAGGATAAATTATTTGATAATATACTAACGAAATTTTATAATTTATCTTTTTTATATTTACTGATCTTATGTTTGATTTCATCGTTTTGTTCTTTTATCTTTTTGACTTAATGTAAAATTTTGTTTCCTTCTTAGCTGAGGAAATTAATTTCCCTCAGGGCCTTTGTTATCTTTTTGGATGATGTGTTGAGGATTTTTTTAAGGAAACGAAGGAGAGGAAGATTTGGGATGAGGGTTCGATAGGAATCTAAAGATCAGTGTGTCCAGGAGTGACGGACATATGAATATATCCCTTCCACTGCGGCGCAAAGCGTTGGGCCGAGAGAGCAGTTGGAGAGGTAAAAGGGTACCACCAAACCAGTTTCTCCCGATCTGGCACACCACGCAGCTTATGGGCAGGCGCATCCTGAACACATGTCACCCGATACACCCGGGCATTCCTGATATTTTATTAATGTGAATACCGTACAAGATTTCCAGTTGCTTCCAACCATCTGGAGCCAGTGAGGCTTTCCCAATTGGGTTTTGTTGTGAGGCTGTTGGTAGTGGCGAGGGGAAGAAGATGGAGAAGAGAAAGATGGAAGAGAACCTGGCTATTTAGATCTGGTTACAGATTCTATCTACATCTGGTTACAGATCTAAATAACCAGGTCTGATCTCCGAATCTGAAGGCCAGATCTGGTGTATTACACCAGGGCGATACTGAGAGTGTATTCCACTCTAATACTATGTATTATTTAAAATGAATAAATTGGGAAATAATATATTATTAATTAAATTAAATCTACTTGCGCACGCCGGGATTTAAACCCGCGGATCTTCGGCTTGTTAATCGAGAGCCTTACCCCTTGACCATGTCGGCCGTGCAAAATCACTCAAAATAGCAAACCACTTGGGGTGGCAGAGGGGTTGGTTTTCCAATAAATGGTTCCAGCCAAATATTTTTTTAAACTTTTACAGGAATATGATTTGATAGTTGCTTGACCTGGTACACAGATCACACACAATCCACCGCGTGGAAAATTGTTTGCCATTGTTATTTAGGTGAGCGTTTTTTTTTAACTGAAATTATTTTTATTTTTATTTATTCACGACTTTTTACGGCTTTCAGGTGGAATAGTAACATTAATTAATTTTTTATTAATTAACCTAGCATAACCTAACATAATTTTACATCACCTAATAGGACAGAACCTAACCTAACCAATCCGTGGGAGGTGAATTGATGTTGTTGAATTATTGGCGGTGAACTTTCGCGACGGTGAATAATTGTGGTCGAAGAATTTACCGGATACCCTCTTCAAGACCCTGTTTCATTCCTCCCTTTCCTTAAAAATAGCATCCACATAATATTCCCAAAGATGATATTGGCCTATATGGAGCCATTAAAAATATCCTCCGCACAGTGTTTCCAAAGATTTTATTGGCTTGTGTAAAACTGTTTTAAAAAATAGCCTTCACATAGTGTTCCCAAATATGATATTGGCCTGAATGGAACCGTTAAAAAATGTCCTCCACACAGTGTTTCCAAAGATGTCGATGGCTTTTGTGAAACTGTTATAAAAATATTATTATTTAAATTATTTAATATAAAGTAAAATATTTTGTTTATTTATATAAAAGTATAATCCAACTGCAATCTAATCTAAATCCAACAGCCTGTACAGGATTCGAACTCGTGACCTCAAGCCATAACCAACAAGTTTGTCGCTCTGACACAGGTATCTTCTTATTCATTTTAACTAAATAGGCAGAGAGGACGGACCGAAAACTTGGTCTTGGCATACACTTTTTGCCTCATTCACATTCATACATCATCTTGTACATATTCGATACGTCCGACTCTTGATATGTCCCGACTCAATTATCTTGTCCACTTGATCGTGCCATGTATTCCTTGGGGGTCCCGGACTTCTTCTACCATTCTAACTTGCCTCATATATTCCCCTTACACTCCTTTCTTTGTTCATTCGCTCTACATGCCCAAATCGTCCCTACGCATTTGTCACTCTTGGTTTATTTGCGGATCTCCACATTTCTCACACGATCTTACATGGTTTTACCACAAATAGGCGTTAGGGTTTTCATTTCTACAGCATTCAGATTATTTTTATACTTCTTCTGCCAGTTTCAAGGCTCACTGCCATATGAGGCTTGAAATTAAGCACTACATTGTGAACTGCTAGCTTCTTCTGCCAGTTTAAAGCCCCACTGCCATTTACCAAGTTAGGCACCAGCACTACATTGTGAACTGCTAGCTTCCTCTACCAGTTTCAAGCCTTACTGCCATATTTCAAGGTAGGTACCAGCACTTTATTGTGAACTGCTAGCTTCCTCTACCAGTTTCAAGCCTTACTGCCATATTTCAAGGTAGGTACCAGCACTTTATTGTGAACTGCTAGCTTCCTCTACCAGTTTCAAGCCTTACTGCCATATTTCAAGGAAGGTACCAGCACTTTATTGTGAACTGCTAGCTTCCTCTGTCAGTTTCAAGCCTCACTGCCATATATCAAGGTAGGTACCACCACCACTTCATTGTGGACTTTGGGCAATTTTTGTTAGGCCAACCGTGTCCAGCCCTCTATTAATGGAGTTACCTGCATTTACCCTTCTTTCAATCGGCTTTCCCATCTCTCGTACACATGCTTCTATTTTGAGTTACGTAATATTAATAGGCAACGAAGAACTTTATTATTATTATTTGACGTAGAAACTTTCGCAAATAATATCTATTTGCATACGCTTCTGTGTTCTGTGTGTTGTCTGTTAAGTTTGAAGGAAACAACACAACATAACCAACCCTAAGTTAAATATTCGTACGTCAGTTACAAAGGTAAAGGCATACACGAGTATCTCAAAACCCAAAACAAATACAAAATGGAATTATTCATTAAGTATATATCTACGTACTTTTGTAATTAAATTATTATTATTATTGTTTTTCCGAATTTAAATAATGAATTGCAAACATTTAGCCGCACGTGCGTTTATTTAAAATTACGAATAAAATCATTAATAATTGTCAATTTGACAATTATTAATGATTTGCCCGGGCAACGTCGCGTCGTTTGTAAGTTTGAACTTGAACTAGCTTACCTGTTATTTTCAGATTATTATGAATCGCCGTATACGTAAATTATTACATATTTATTAAACCTGCTCTAAATTATTTTAATAAATTTGAGAATTGAAAGTGAATTTACAATGTACAGTCGGGTTAAAAATAGCACCTAATATTTATTTTAATTCGATTTCTGTTTACGAATAAAAGTTGTTTTAATGTTTTTTTCTTTATCTTAACCGGGTTCTGAATCCGTGAATTTAAGAGCCAAGACCCTCATTGCTCTGCTAAGAAGGTAATATCTAACTATACAATTTGGCAATACTAAAGCCAATAGCCACAGATAATAAATTATTACCTTTGTCAATACCAGAGTCGGTTGGAGTTATTTAAAAAGGGGTATGAGCGAAGATAAGAGTGTAAGGAGGATATATGATGCAAATGCGAATGCTAGCAGAAGTTGGGGATGCCCGAGGAAGACATGGCACGATCAAGTGAATCAGACCGGTCGGTGGCCGAGTTGACATCGCGCTTGGTGGCATGAGTTGACATCGCAATTGAACACACTACTCCCACTCAGGAGTAGTGTGTTCAATTCCTCGGCAGGCTAAGTCCTCCATCATAACACAAGCAACATTTTCAGCTTTCTGTGGTGGTAGGAGGAGATTTTCAAATATTGTCAGGTTATTCGTAACCTGGGAATGTTTGTCTTTCTTTAAAAAAAAAAAAAAAAAAATACCCGAGTCGGGCCATGTCAAGAGTCAGAATAATAGAAGAGTATGTATGAGACAATGTATGAATGTGAATGAGGCAAGAAGTGTGTGCCAAGACTCTCTGCCTACACCTGCAGGGAAACGGCGTGATGGTTAGTTAGTTAGTTAGAAGTCCAGATCAATGCCTCAGCACGACAAGCCACCCAGTGAGGCCAACATTACTGGAAAACTTTGAAATGTAAAGAATAATGTACCAAATTAAAAAAAAAGAAGACCAGGTTTTTTTTTAAACATTAACTCCGAGGCTCCGAGAAAATAATTTCTCTAAGAGCCTATGTAATTTTTGGGGATGCTGCGGGGAGGGTCTTTTTAAGGACAGCAAGAAGATGAAGTTCCTGGAAGTTATAATGAATGAGGGGTGAGTAGGAATCTAGGAATCAGTATGTCCAGGAGTGATGAAAAAATGAATATATCCCACCCACTGCGACGCAAGGCGATGAGTCGAAAGATCTGTTGGAGAGGTCAAAGGGTCACTCCAAACCAACCTATACCGATCTGGCATGCCACAACCGATGAATTCGGATTCCCTTGCTGAAAAGAGAAACTTAGCGAACAACTTGAGGTGACCTATGGCCAAGGTATTGGTTATCCAATAAATGGTTTTTATTATCACACTTTTATATTTCACATTACACTTCTTCATTTCACATGAGCTCTTCCATCAATATAGAGTATTATGGACCAAGTAAAACGGATTAAGTATAATCTTACATACTTTATTTAATTATTAGTTCTGTGAACAGTACAATTCGCGTCCAAAAAGCATTTTTAAAATTTATCTTATATAAATATGAAATCAAACCAAAATTTTGCCTGAAATCATAATATTTATAAGTAGGTATTTAATTTTAAAACATATTATTTCATGTAATATTTTTACTCTAATCTTTACTGAACTATGTAAATGCCTACCGTCTTGAAACGGAAATAGAACGTACAAACAAATTTACAGACAGACAAAATGCAAAATGCTAGAGTTACAACAGAACTTCGCTAAGTTCAGTCAAAATACTGGGACTACACAGGTGTAAAGTGCGCTTACTTTGCTTACATGATTGTACAAGTAAAAATTAAAATTAAACCTTTTTTCGAAATTCTAACGTTTAAAGGTAGTTTTTAGGTAAAAAAGTTGAATTGTTTGTTTGGGAGAGCACATATTCTTCTAAAAATATTTTTTTATGTGAAAATAAATAATAAATTTACTTCTTACATCATGTAGAGTCACTACCAGAAGTTAGCGCACTTTACCCCCGGATACCCTGTATACAGGGTGTCCGGAGACTCGTAGTACAAGCGGGAAACTGGTGAATCTACATCACATTTGGAGTCGATTTTGTAGTATATATTTTTTTTATTTGAGCTTTCGTTATCGAGTAAATCGAGTTTGAAGTTGATTTTTATTTTTTATTTATTTTTTTTTTTTTAATCAAATTCTTATAAATTATTACTGAAGATCAAAGTACCCAAATAATTAAAACTATTTGAAAGTAAAACAAATGAAGAAACTCGGATTTGAAGCATTATTTTGAAATCACCCTTCATTTAACCCGGTGTAATCATAAAATATTTCTGCTCTGCAGGGTTAAAACATCTGTTATTCAACCCTAAACACCAGAAAAAACTTTAACCCTAAAATAGCCGAAAAATATTTTTTTTTGGTTTTTTTTTTTTTTTTTTGGGTTCCCCATGTGGTGTAGATTCTCCAGTTTCCCGCTTGTACTACGAGTTTCCGGACACCGTGTATACTGTGAAGGTTTATTTAATTAAATTTGAATGCAATACCGCATTCACACTACATTTCCGGCGCAAAAACACGGAGAAACGATAATTTATTAGTTTCATTAGCTTTTTCAAAACACTCCACACAACGCACGTGAGCCGTTTCCAACTAGCAAACGAAGAATTAAACAGTCGTAATATGTAGTATATTTGCGGCACGTTCCGGAGTGGAAGATACTGTCAGCATTGCCCTGGTGAAAGATCACCTTTCAGAGTTAAAAAGTCAGTTGAAATGGCTTTAGCCGTGTTAGGTGACTGGATCTAAAGAGTCAGGCACTGTCCCCACCTTCATCATCGCCACCTATCCCCCCCCTACTGTCCCTCTACGTTCATGGTCACAATATACCCCAATTTGAGGTGCCATCCTCTCACACTCTCCAGACAATTGATTTTTGCAGTATACACATTAAAAAAGTGTATGAAATAAATCATTTATTTATTAACATCCTTGCTTGTTGGGAAAAGCTTACGTACGTTGTATGGAAAGTCTGGACGAAGGTACTGATTATTATTTAAATGAAATGTAAATCAGAAAAGTGGGAATAACAAGAGTTGATCCGTAGATTTCCATAAAATCTACCCATAGGCGAAATAATGTAGCAGGGGTGGATATTGGGCCAATGGACCACTGTACCATTGGGCTATCGGGCAGGTAAAATAAGTGATTTATAACCCAGCCTGAGGGATTCATCTCAAATCCGTTCAACAAAACAGATTATCTCCCCAATAAGTTGCCTATGAAAATACATAAGGGAATCTACGAGGCAAGTGAACCTAGCCTATTACCGTAGAAAGTTTGAGTAAACGGATGCTTTACAGCGTGATAGATTTGTTCAACTCAATACAATTTTATATTCATTATTTGCCAACAATTTTACAATAAACAACACGAATTTTAACGTTTTCAACGAAACCATCCGGAGAACTTTCTTTCATAAACGTATATCTATACACTTTTAGCAATTTATTTAATGTGTTAACTATTACGGCCTGTTATATTTATTTGACAACAATTTTACAATTCACACACAACACAGATTAAACCTTTCAGGTCTCTGGCTTATTGTGCGTGATATATTTTTAAGATGATTTCTTGCGTTAGCGTAGTCATAAATTTATCCCAGGCCTCTTTCAATAATCGCAAATTCACTTTGTGGCATCATTTTAACTAATGATAATAAATAACTATGTTTGGAGATGTGGTAAGGAGAAAAATAAAAGAGGTTGTAAGGTCACAGGTTTTATTGAGTCAGTGCAGTTATAAGAGATAACTCCGGACCGATGCTCATTGCTCACTCAATTGGTGGTTGTAGATCGACGGTTAATTCCCTAGGTCGAAAATTGACACTGCGTCGGTGGATGTTGTCAGTGGCAAATCCTCCATGCCAGAGATCAACACCAGATGTAAGAGAATATGATGGTGGTGGAGTGGTCGAGGAGATAGATAAGTCGGTGGCTCGACCACACGTTGGTGGAACCGGACTTTAAGATGTGTTCAGCACTGGGAATGATGTTGAGTCTTCCTGGTACTCCAGTGTGAATAAAGATAGCTGAAGGTATAATTGATTTGGTCGGCAGATGCGAGGGACACGCAGGCCGGCGAAGAAGTCGCAGGGCCAAGGCGCAGACCAGCAAAAACTGTGATGTTTTGAATACTCACATAAATAAATAAATGAAACGAACGTGCTCCAAAAAATTTTTTGGTTGGAATAACAACATAAGATTTATTGACAGGCCGGCTTGAAGTAAACATGTTCTCACGGGAAAGAAGAAAAGCAGAGATCGATAGGACAGTCGGGTCTTGAACTTGGGTACGTTGACAGCTCCGAGAAATCGATACAAATCAGAAGTGTTGTGTGAAATTACAGTTAATTAGTGAATTCAGATGGTGTTAAAAGTATTGTGGAATATTGAATTAAAGTGAAATATTATTGAACCGGTGTTTGTGTGAAGTGAAAGTGGTTGTACTCAGTGAGGATAGGAATAATTGGATAATTTGTAGAGCGCCGTTTTGTGAAAAATCACCCCAGGGGCGCTAAGAGTTGGGCGATCGCGATTATAATATAAAATGTGTTAAATTAAACGTGATTTCGTAAATATGTAGTTCAAACTAAATTACTTGTCTTAAAAACATGAAAATAATAATAATAATGATTGCGTTTTAAAACAGAGATTTGGCGAGATGGCATTCTATCCACGGAGACCGAAAACCAGAGATTCAAACAAATCATAAACTCGGGTTCGAATCCTGACAGAGATTAGGGAGGTACAATTTTATTTACAGGATTATTTAATTACCCTTTTAAAGGCGTAGGGAGGGGACCAAAATTGATCGAATTGCAAGGATTTCGCTAAAATGAGAAAAGAAGCCGATAGGGAGGAGATCGAAAATTAAACTGATTTAGCTATGTAGTGTGTAACCAGGTAAGTTTCACACTAGGATTTGGAGGTGACTAACAAGGTGAGTTTTTATATTATTTATTAAATTCTAGAAGACCCTTTAAAGGACGGATACAGCATCCAAGTTTACAACCCCTGCCGCCCAAATAATGTTTCAAAAGGGAATGTGTCAATCAGACTATCTATCAGCTGAAAAAGGGAGACGGACCAATGACCTTTTCATATGTACGCCGAGGCGCGGTGTACAGTCAGTCGAAGGGGAAATTTTGCTAGCGTATGACCGCCCAAATAGAAAGCGATCGGATGCAACCAGACAGAACAAAATGAATACTTTTCTTCTGTTATTTGACTTTCTAATTTAATACTTTTCATCTATTGTTTGACTTTCTAAGTTACGAATTGGGATGCACAAAAACAAATCTAGAGTCAAAAGAGGGAGATGGTAATCTCCGAAATAAAACTACCAACCGAACAACTTTTCTCAACAGGTACCTTTCGAGAGGTAGGCAGCCTCTTTAAATTAAATGCAAAAATCAAACCAATTATCCGTTTATACCTACCTGAGAGGATAGGTATTCAGTAGAAGTTACCCATAACTAATACACGAGGATGCTAGTAACCTCATAAAATAATTACTGGAACCAAATATTAAAATACAGACAGTCTTCATCCTAAATTTGGCATTTCGAGTAAACCTTACATATATCTCACATGATAATTGGCTGAATGGGTAGGCACACAACCTATCGATAGAAGCAGGCTAAATATCGACAAGATCGTCGTGTGTTATCTATGTTATTGACCTAGAAAGGGATGTAAATTCCCGACGACGAGGAAGTTACAACGTTTTCTGGAGGTGGCGCGTAACTTAGGACCTTACGTGTCACATTTTTGCAACTAGATTCGTGACAAAGGATGTCATGGTTTTCCCCTTCTAAACTCAGTAAAGTAGATTTTCCTGGAGGTGCATGAGGTTGGGGCAATTCTGAAATTGGTAAGGAGACCTGGTTTTCTTTATTCTGGCGTGACGGTTGCCGATTTGGAACAAGGGGAGACCCGGCCGGTTGTGATATCCAGACACGCAGATATCGATCGCCTTGTTCAAATTATCATCCATCGGTTTTGTTTGGTAAAGAGGAGGAGCCAATCTTAGCTTGAACAAATTCATTTCCTTTCCTCTCCTTCCCCTCCCAAAATATATACATGGATGGCGCCGACAACTAACACCATAAATTTATCGTATGTTTATCACACATATAAAATCTAACACCTTGTTATACTCACATTACCCTACGATAGATGGAATCACGTAGCTAGTTGGGGAGCAGGCGACTTAGAAAATAAGGTTTATGAAATAGCTTTAAAACACAGCGGTAATGGATTCAACTCACTCTATCTCAAAAGAACCGAGGGATACCACACATACATAGATAACTAGGTTTCTATACCGAGAAACAAAAAACCAACACAACGTTCGGTGAAGCCTTTTTATACTGAACCGTCACGTGAGATGAGTACGTTCAAGGTCGTACGTCTCGTAGACAAACTAGGATGTACACACTTGAAGGGGTGTGTAATTAAGAGAGGAGCAAAGACTTGAAAAGACGTATATACCCGGATATATAAATAACCAAAGCCTTATGGAAAAGTTACCTATGGGACTTAAAGAAAATTTATCGTAGAAAGAAGAGAAGGAAAAGTATGAAAAGGATAGATCATTACAAGATGTCGCAGGGTCTAGGCGCGTAGGGAACGCAGGCCAGTGTGCTATTATAATCTCATAGAGTCATCGATATTTTGTAGCCTCTAATGTATGGTCGTGCAAAGCCGGGCTTAGTTGGGCCGTTGCCCGTAGCGGCACGGTGAGCTCGCGGGGCTGGCTGGGGCTGGAACTGTCGGGGCGCGACGCGGGGGTCTGCCGAAAAAGCCGCCCGATTCAGTTGGCGATGAGCGCTCGCAGCGGGTACTCACTTATAGCTGCTACTTATTGACTGGCTGACTATCGACTACTGACTGAGCAAAGTACTTAAAAGTAGCCGTTTATATAGGCCCAAATGCATTCGAGAATAATCCGTGCAATCGCAAGTAGGTAGATGGGCAGTACCTACGATGTTTCGCTAGTAGGTTCTAAGGCGGGTTGCACGTATGAACGTTCCCAAACATTCTAGTAGCATACCGATATACACACCACAGTTTAATCAACATAATCAACATGTTTAAAAACCAATGGTTCAATAAAAAAATGGTTAACAACAAGGAAAGGGATGTTATTTTAAACAAATCGAGACTTTATAAATTTATAAAACTTCTATAAATTTTAATATCAGAGCTTGAGGTTTTTGAATAAAAATAATTATTCAGAATTTACCTACCACGTTTTGTAACAGATCATTCTTTTGATATAAATAAAGGGTTAAAAAATGTACAGATAAATAAAATTTGTTTTCAAATACAGGGTTTTCCATTAAGAGGTGTTATTTTGAATAGCCTGCTATTTCGGTAGATGTTACTTTTGAAGCTGTCATTTTTTGACTTTTGACAAGTAGAAAATGGAACGATACACGCTTCAACAACGCATTGAAATTATTAAAATTCACTTAAGTGAATCAAATTTAAATCATCTTGAGTTTCAATATCAATATCAATATCATCTTGAGGTGGAAATCCACCCCGGTGGTTTCGTCAACAAGCAAAATTGTCGCACCTGGGGCTTGGAAAACACAAGAGTTATTGTTGAAAAGCTTCTTTATCTTCAACGTGTGACTGTTTGGTGCGGTTTATGGTCCGGCGGCAGTAATTGGACCTTACTTTTTCGAAAATAAGGCTGGAGCAACAGTTACGGTGAATGGATTGCGCTATCGAGAGATGATTAATGATTTTTATGGCCGAAATTGGATGGTATTAATCTAAACAACATTTAATTTCAACAAGCAACAAACCATTGATCTTTTACGATTGAATATCAAAATAGCACCTCTTATTGGAAAACCCTGTAGATACAATTTAAATTTAAGAAATCTGAAAAAATGTTGAAAGTCAATTAAATATTATTAATTAACAATTTGTTTTTAAATAGCGATCTGTCATTATTCATTTATATTTTTAATTAGATATCTTGGTTACTCCTTGATTCGGTTGAGTTAATTCATAATAGTATTTGATATAATGCAATAATTACGAGTACCTATTTTATTTGAATAATATAATTGTATTTTATAATACCTAAATAATTACCGCTCACTGAAATATTATTGTTTATGGGTACTTATTTGTCAATACTTGTTTGTCTATTCTTATATGTGTTAATTTTCATTATAAGTTTAAGGTAGAAACACACCGGGTTGACGTACGCGATACACGCACTACTGCGTTCCTAGGTCAACGTGCACACTACAGTCTTAAGTATACTAACTAATTAATACACGCGCACAGGCACGTCAGTTGATTTGACTTTTATTTTTTAGGTTATATTTTTGTGTTTCACTTGTCAGTAGTCTTGCGATTCAGAGAGTGAATTTGACGCCACCATTATTGATAGTTTTCCGGGACGGTTTTCCGCTCTTGGTGCTAGGAGCGCTGGTGTATTGTATGTCGTAAAGTAATCTTTGTCTGAGGACAAATAATTTCCGTGGCCACGCGCTTATTGGGATTTTAAAATGAATTTAAAGAAAAAAAAAAAAAAACGATTTTTTGTACTGCAAAGGATTTGCATTTTAAATAATAGAAAGCGTAATAAAACACATATTAAATATTCATTCTTCATAAATAAATCACTCGTTAGGTACTCGCAGGATTCATAGGGGAAAGGCAATTGGCTCGCAGCCCAAATGTCGTGAATTTAAAACCAGGCAAACTGGATATTTTCAAATAAATCGACAATATAGTTCGTTGACTAGCGTTTTTGGTGGGGTACGTAGGCACTCTCAGTATTTATCGTAACGAGAAACTACACACGTTTTATGAACGAAAGGTTAATAGAAAGGATGCTTTAGCTGTGTTTGCATTTACTATCAGAATGGGAATGTTTACATCTAGCACAGTTTATTATTATTATGTTAGTTAAGAATAAACGCCAGCCCTTATTTACTACTTTTTATGGTCTATCTTAAATACCCTTATATTTGTAGATAGTCTAGTTGTTGAACTGCTAGATCTGACGCAAGGTACACCCCCCCCACTTTCAGACGACAAGGTTACTGGACTAATATTGTTATAGTAGCTTTTTATAGTTAAAATGAATTTTCAAAGTTTTAATTTATCGGGTCTCCCCAAAACACACTACATCTTTGGTTTGTCTGTTTAATGCTCCCAGTCACAAAAAGGCTACGTTTCATTTCAACAGGCACTGTATTTTATGGGGTGGCTTCGAGAGTTTTTTATTCTTAAATTTAATCGTTTTGAATATTGAAAAACGCTAGGTAAAATGTCGGCATCTCTTCAATTCTGTAATTTTATTCTAAACATCAAAAAGGCATCCGTGACCACACCAATTTATCAGAGTTCCAAAACATGTATTACTACAAAGAATATAGTATGATACTATCAAACTAACCATAATAAAGGGTTCCATGATAACACAGTGACAATTCAACACACTTTTAAAAGGTGATATAAAGTCATTAGAAACGATGATTTTTTTTGTTTTAACTTAACCTAACCTAACCTACTTAACCTAGTTAATAAAGTTTTTGTTTCATCACGTTCCATGACAATTACAATTTAATTTAATTTAGGTGATACAAAATTACAAGTTCATATATTGTACTTATAATTTTGATTATACCTTGGGGTTTCGACGGCATATTTTCTGATAACATTGAATGATAGTTTCTAGAATTTCTCCTGAAAAATAACGTGTTTTGTAAAGCATTTATCAAGATTAATCAATTTGATTAGTTAATATTTGTAATAGATTACTTACTTTGTTAATTTGTGTTGTGTTCCCACAAACAGTTCTCCAACTCGCCGTGGTGGGAGATTTTAAAGAATAAGTTCTTTGTGTTAAATCAGGAATTTATTCAATACTTCGCGTATTATAATAGTGACTCGATAGTCGACCTAACTAGGAGCTGGCTAAATGAGATCTGCAAACACCAAGTTTGTCTCGAAGCAGCCTAACTGGCCCTGGCGACTACTGACTACTGACTATGCTGCCATCTTGCGGACTTCCAAGAAAGTTTTTTGCACTGCCCTCTTTGAGTTCATCTGTGAAGCTCTTCAAACAATTTGTAAAAAGCGAATATTCAAATTCATTTTGTAACTTGACATATCGAAATTAACCTGGAGTATTAAACTAAAATAAAATTTTCTAATTGCATTTAACATACATGTGTCTTAGGCCATTGTTAATATGTTAGAATTATTGTAAGCCACAAAGATAATATCATAAACATTGTGTAAGCAGATTACCAAAGAAATATTATTGTGTTATAATGCTGCTCAACTAATTTTGACAACATAACTATCATTATTTTCTAAAATATAAATTGTTACAGGCGCCTAAATGACGTTTGGATTCCGTAAACACCGTGAAACAACAACAATGAAATCTTCTTAATAAATACAAATTCAGATTGAAATGTGATACATGACTCCCTGGCGTCGGGATTGACGTTGATTCTGAAATCAACAGATTCAGTCGTGCCAACCAAACAGAGCTTTCTGATGTGATGGTGTTTTATTAATTTAACAATTTATAAATTCTACGTTTAATTACATACAATAACACTTATATATTCCAAACAGCGCAGCTTTGTTGATTTATATAAATATATTTTAATAAGCCACAATATTATTCACCGGAATTTATAATTATAAAAATTGAATGTGTTTGAAAATAATAGAAAAACTAAAATTAAAATTATACACCCAGCTAACAAGATTTGTATAAATAGAATCTCCAACTTTTTCTACCAACCAACCTCTTCTTTATAATTTTATTTCACCTCATAAAGCATAAAGACATATTCTAAATAAAGAACTACTGAGAATGACTTACTTCGCATTCTGTCAATCCATAATCCAATATGGTATAATAGGATGGGGGGGCGCCTATAAAACTCACACACAACCTCTTTACATTGCGCAAAAACTAATAATTAAAATAATATTAAAGAAATCATTTTTATATTCATCTGAACTCATTTTCAAAGAATTTAAAGTCAGAAAATTAAATACTCTTTCCCTGTATCACGCAACCTTACAAGTTTACAAAGATGATATCCTAAACAAAACCGTACCATTCAAAAAAATAGCAAATCTCAGGCAAAAATACATGTTACCAATTCCGATTTGTAAAAAAACTTTGGGTCAGCAAAACTACAAATACTTAGGAACAAATTTCTTCAATAAATTGCCAGAAAATATAAGATCACTAAATGATAGTTTCAAAGAATTCAAAACACAATTAAAAAAATATTCTGAAAACATAAACTAATTTAAAAAAAAAAAAAAAAAACAAAACAAAAACAAAAATTAAAAAATTAAATAAAAATCTAAGAAACTAAACTAATAATACCTCATCCCATACACACAAGCAATTATTTATTGTGGGAGAGCATTGAAAAATAATAAATATTAATCATATATACATTGTTATAGTGTTAGTAGTCTATTCCAAGTACTCAGATAGAGGTGTATATATTGTTTATATGCGTGAGGATGCGTCATATGGGTGTATGTATACATGTGCTGTTATATGTATATAGGTATGTCTGCTGCTATATACACATGTGTGCTTGCATGCACACATATTAAAAATTATATATATAATTATGTACATTTTTACAATCTAATGCTAATTTACTTCTTTCTCCTTTCTAATTTCTATCATCTACTTTTTATTACAATTTTTCCAAAATTTTAGCTTCATCTATAGTTACTAATTTCATATGTTTACACTAGATTTCATATTTAATACAAATTAATTACACTCAATTGGACACCATGAAACAGGCAGCCGCCTAGTATGGTGATTCATTATATCTACTTTATGTAAATTTCATAATAATGTAACATGTATTAAATAAATAAAAATATCATAATATCTTATCTTATTACTAGTGAAATATATATATATGTATATCACACATTGTAAATTTGTTTATTGAATAAATTGAATTTGTTTAAAAAAAAAAAAAATAAATAAACAAGTACGAATTACTTGGTCCATGAGACTTTAGTGCATTGTCAAATATAAATAAAAATAAACATAAAAATCAAAACAAAGCAAAGCTAAATAATATTTTTCTTATAAAGTCCGTTTCTCAATGCTGATCGTGAACCCTACTTCAATTTCCACAGTGGAAAAGGTTCACCCTTTCCTGGTTCAGCGCTGTGTGAAGGGCCAAGGACGCCAATGATACTTGGTCACTCCAGCGCATTGGTGACCTTCTTCTGTTGTATGTTGGAGTCTTCAGTTTGGCGAGCATTGTGACCTAAGTATTTTCAAATACGTTGTGGCAGTTAAAAGTCTATTGTGGATGACTAGCTCTATCGGAATGGACACATTTTTGCGTCTGGCTCTCCATGGTATTTTGAACATATTTTTTTTTTTTACAAAATAATCATTTCGTGTTCATTTCTGATATGCAGTGGCGAAACTATACCATCGGGGGCCCGTGGCAATATCATTGGATGGGACCTCCCCAGTAAAAATCACAGTCCCGTTGTAATTGATTTTTTTATAAATAACTTAAGAAGTTACCCAACAGTATTACTATATTGTATGCATTATATTTTCAAAAGCACAGGTATTACATATGTGGGTATAATGAAAAAACAATTTAGTCATTACAAGATATTTCTGTTCCGCAAAAGTATCAATAACGTCATCAAAGTTTAAAGATCGGGCCATTGAATTTTCGAAAGACAGAATAGCCAAGTTACGTAGCTTGTCTTGTCCCATTGACTTTCCTGAATATGTTTTTTTAATTTTAGTTTCGAAAATGACCTTTCGTCAGTATCTGTAGTCACATGAATTGTAAGAAATACCATTAATGCAGTACACACTTCAGGAAAGCTGCAGGACATAAAATTATTCTTTTTTATGAATAAATCAGCACCGATTGACCGGTGGACCGAAAACTGAAAATTTCCCTGGAAAATGATTCAGATATGTCTTTTTATATGTATATCAACCAATTCTAGAGCTTTTTTATGAGATCAGTGTCATTCAAGATTTGCCAAGTGGCAGGTTGCAAAACACTGAAATTGGAAATAATTTCATTCATTGGAAGGAAACGCGATTTCAGTTGATTAATAATGATGTCCTAAACTCGATAAAATATGTTCACTTTAAACAACCTTTCCAAATCTTGGAGACGCTCATCTTCGCAAAGTTCTTCAACCTTCATGTCGATACCTTTCCAATTCTTCCAGACAAATTTTCAAACGTTTTAAGGCATTTTAAAGATCGATGGCTTTGGACGGAAGTGCTTTAGAGGCTGCATCAATAGTTTGTAAAATTTTGCAATGGAAAACCAATAACACATTAAAACTGTAATTCTCAATCTTCTTCTTGATTGATAAAGCTTCATTTCTTTCATCCGATTTGCAATTTAACAGAATTGTTTTCGTTGGCGCTTTTTGGACTTCAACAAACCGAACTTTTAAAGCAAAAATAGCATCATAACGTCCTGATCATCTAGTAGGGTTTAATGTTATTAATTTTATCTAAGTTGAAGACTCCTCTTCTTTATCAGATATAAAACTTGATAAGATATTCCATCTTTTGATACTATGACCAAAAAAATTATAAATTTGTTGAACTGTATCAAATTGTTTTTGCATATCAATAACTTCTCTTACTGCATCATTAAGTACTAGATATAAGTTATGGGATTTCACCGCATTTGGCTCGATATCTTATATGAGTTTTTGAACTCTACCATAAGTGCCTTTCATTATGTTAGCACCATCATATCCTTGTCTTCGACACTTATTTAGAGGTATATTTTGAGATTTATGGATTTAATAATTTGGTTGGACATTGCTAAGGCAGTTTGGTCCTAAACTTCACGAAATCCTAAAAATACTAATAATTTGCTAATCCTTTAACCTATATGGCCTTTAGTTGTATCTAACTTTAGTTGATTTTATGCACTTATATAAAATTTATAATTTTTACTTAATTTTGTTAAAAATGTTAGGTTATTTTTGACTTCTGAGTTCGCGGCCCCGCGGCATATTGCCAGCCCTGCCACCCTATAGTTTCGCCACTGCTGATATGGTAAGAATAATACATAGACTGGGCAATTAACTAATAGGTATCGCTGATATTATGGATGAAAATTTTAAAATATTCAAATCCAAATTAGTTCAGCACTTTTTGTTAGTGTAATTAACGAGTAATCATAATTTATGGATATGATAAGTATTCACAATATCTTTTCAATTTTAATTTTTTTATTACTCGAATATAAATTGGAAGGGT
Source organism: Hesperophylax consimilis (assembly GCF_061612785.1). Classification (NCBI taxonomy): domain Eukaryota; kingdom Metazoa; phylum Arthropoda; class Insecta; order Trichoptera; family Limnephilidae; genus Hesperophylax; species Hesperophylax consimilis. The sequence continues at coordinate 21,907,704 of NC_142850.1, forward strand.
TCTTTAAAGTTAGTGTGATGACAACTTTAAAAAAATCATGTTTTAAATTAAAATATTGCACTTTTTAAGTATTAAAGTTGAAAAGGTAATTTCATCTTGCTTCTAAAATATCATTTGTTATAACGACATCTTCAAATGAAGAAATATATAGAACTTTTATAATACATTGGAAATATTCTGAAATTCGATGAGAAATTATTATTATTTCAAGTTTATATTATTAAGACAGATAAACAACCCTATTTAAATAAGCAATGTATTTATCTTTCCATGAACTATTTCTTGTCAGTTTCTATATTAGTAAGCTTTTCACATACACTCTAGTTTTTAGTAAGAACGTAAGATGTTTAAAACGATAATCTTCATTCCGATATACTTTAACTAATCGTAACAAATTAACGAACTAAACAATAATTATAATTCGATTATTGAAAATTACATGGAGACAACCGCTTAACACAATTAATTGTAAGTAAATTACAACGAATTTCACATTTGTCGTAGAAAATACCCTTAAATATGAGATATATTAATCAAAGTACTAAGTGAATGTATTCTAGAGGTTAATTTATTTTTGAGTACATTCATATAAGGCAACCGTTACATCTGGGCTTGTTAGCCTCCTTCCCGGGGAAGAAATAAATTGCAAGACAAAATTATCACGCGATTAAGCGAAAAAAATAAAAGCTAAAAGTGCTAGGCATTTACCTGTAAGGATAAGTTATTATAGTTTGTCAGTATTGAAATCCGTTTTGATATAAAAACAGTGTTATTACTATGCAATTAATATAATTGAAATAAAAGCATTGTTTACCCCCCGCCTCTCCAAAAATTGTGTATTTGTGTGCATCTGCACTTGTGAATTACGAAATGCGAAAATGTTAGGATTGTTATGAACACGTGTTCCGATATTGTGACAATACAGCGGCATTTTACTAAAAAGTTTATCAGGAAACCCAACAATTCAAGTGCTTGCAATCCCGCTTTTAACCGTACCACGAATAATTAGAATAGATTCCTAATAAATCAGTAATTTTTCTACATGTAGGATAGAAAATTGTATTGCAGGATAGACGGTGACTGACTGAAATGTTATAGGATCTCTTTAATGATAAAAAATCACTTAAAACATTTAAATTCTGATATACTTGATATTACTTATTTGCCAGTGTAAGCTCAATGGCATTTAAAAAATAACAATGGACATCTTTGACTTTTATTGATCAATTTATGTTTAATAGTAGTCTCGGGTCGATCGTGAACAACCCACTCATCGTAACCCACTCATTAAACCAATAATAACCGAGCGGGTTGCTTTTTCAATAAAGATTCCATCAAATCTAAAAGAGAATCATTTACCTACTACCTACCCACTTCAAACGAAGGTACCCGATCAAAGATCGGAGGACGGGTACTCGAGTCTTGGGTACGACAGGTTCGGATTTAAGATATTTTTTCCAAGTGAAGATCGGGAATTTATTTAACTATCGACCCGATGCTTCTGTAGCGGGTCGTAAGTGACCCAAGTAGTGTTAAATGATCGATCTACCCCCCGCTATTTTTTAAGTAACGTTGGTAGATACCAGCGAGCCGCGTGACCAGTCATTTTTATACAAGGCAATGCTTAGATATCGCAATGTAAATAATTAATTGCTAGGTAATAATAGTGTTCTATGCTATATGGTACCTACTGCAATAAAAGTTTAAAAAAAATCTTTCCAAAACTCAATAAACAAGTTTTTAATGAAATTTTATTAAAATTCAGTTTATTTGACAATGTCCACAATAACATGTCAATTTTATATCATGACGGAGAATAATCGGTTAATGACATCGATACTTCCTCATTTACGGTATAAATTTTATAGGAAAATAACAATAAAATATTTTAAGGACAATCGATGGGAAAGAATGGGCTCATAAAAATGGAAATGTATTGTACCCATAAACATCAGAATAAGCGATGAGCCAAATAATATAACAAATGTGTTGGAAAATAAAAAATATGAATCTGATTACGAATAAAGCTTCCGTTCAGGAAGCAATTTAACTTGTATCCATTGGATTGAAATCGAAAGGTTGGACTTTGATATAAACTATCGATAATGATTCTGAGAGGTAGGGAACATTCTGATGTGTTCATCATTTTCTAAGTATTCATGACCCTGCTAGAGACATTTGTGCCACTCGTAATATGGCGTTTTTATTCATTGAAGACTAGCCAACTAAAAACAACCAAATTTTCAACAGAGTGGTGTTTTTTATTCCATTCTTAAAACAAAATTTATTGCAAATTCTCTGATGTTGAAATCTGGTGTTGTTATTTGATGGTAGTTTCGATACCATCCACCAGATGTCGGTAAAGTGAAAAGACCTAGGTTATTATTTCCCAGTTGACAGAGATAGCACGTCGGTTGAACCCGAATGGTTACGTGTACAGCCGAAGCTAGACGATTCCTTCAGCTCACCTTCTGTTGCTTCCCATGTTAGCATAGCTCATAGTCTCTGATATAACGGATGTATGTCCTGCAAGAGATTCATATTATTCGTATTTAATAATTAATAATACAGTACACCAGTACATTATAGTTACAAAAATTACACAACAACATATAATTTAACGAATTCCGCATATTTTTTTTTTTTTTTAAACCACGTACCTACTCGTATTTGGATGACCAATATTATTAATTCCACAGTATTAACTTTCACATATATTCTGTAAAATATCAAAGCTTTAACTGTATTTAACCGTAAAATGTTTGTATGCATTTTAGATGTTTTGTTGAAAATTTTTTTTTTTTTTTTAATGACACCTTGTGATTTTAATACCGACTAAACTTTTTATCGACTGTAATTTTATCAGTAATTCAAAGAAGCTTTGCGTTGCTTGAAATGGCTTCAGGTTTGTGTGTAGTGACGAGATCTGAATAGCCAGGTACTTTCCGACTTCCTCTCGCCCATCTCCTTCCCTTCGCCACTCCCTTTAGCCTCACAATACACCTCTTTTTTTATTTATTTTAAAATTTTAATTTTTTTAATATAAATAAAATCATCATAAGTACCTATATGGAAATAATATAAATATATCGTTTGCATCTGGCTTCACCACAGTTTGATAATGCGTTTAAAAGACGATACAACTGCCACCCGTAATAATAATTACACAGCAGAACTTGTTTATAAATAAACTGTTTTTTTGTAAATTGAATAATAATATTATTGAAACTATAAAATAAGGTAATGGGACGACCGACACGGGTACAAATCAACATACTTTTTAAAAGTGACACAAAATAATAAAAAGTGATGAAAAAAACTTAGTTGAATTATATTTATATATTTTATCAGTTTTTTCATCGCTTTTAATTACTTAAATCACTTTTCTAATGTGTGCTGATTTCTTTTGAAAAGTCTTGAAAATCGTAAAATTTAAATTGAGTTCTAAAAATTAAACTTGATAACGACACAAACCTCAATTTTATCGAGAATGATATAGTCCCGCTGGTTCGGACAGTCTGAACTCTCGTGCAGTAGTTACTCGTATTCACATAAAATATTAGAAAAGTCCGCAGCTTTTACACGGGAACAAGATTGAATTATAGTAAGAAATGAGTATGACACATTTTTAATTATTTCGTTTAATATTTCAAAAAGTAGAATGGTCAATTAAAACTCCCGCTTTTTCTTTTCTTCTTCTCGCTCCTCTATTTGTCTTGTTGATTTCATCAATTTATCCAACTTTTGTATAAAACGTCTAAGTATATGGTTATTTTTAATGCAATTAAAAATTAAGCAAGCACGAATTAAGCCAGCCAACAAAATGAAGACAAAAAAATATTTTTCCCTTATTCGTGGAATTTGTGAAGTCTGTTTCCATATTCTGCCTGAAACAATCGGTATCCTTTTTAATGAAGATAAAAACGATTACAAAATATAAAGGATTATAAAAGAAGTCATTAAAAATATGCAGAATTATAACAGCCCTTGCGAAATGCTAAAAATACATATTTTTATTTACATACATTTTTTTTACGCAAATTAAAAGTTTTTATTAATTTGTGTATACAAAATAGCAGTTGATAGTTAAGTTTTTTTCTACCGCGTAATTAGAAAACTATGAAATTTATAGTGAAAGTGTAATTTGCCACTCTAAAAAGAGTATGGCTGAATGAGAAACATTGAAACATGATGAACAAGAAAAGATTACCAACATATTTTCCATAAAACTCGCTTTATGAAAAACGCTAATTTCTTAGAAAAATATAGTTTCAAAGTAGATATGTAGGGGAGAGTGTCAATGAAACAGACATCTTCATTTATTCATTTTATAAAATTTCTAGGGGTATATATACCACTAGAAAGAACATTGTATTGGTCTCTAATTTTACCATTAAAATTATTTAAAAAAAGTTTATTTATATCTTTTACAGTGGCTCAAAAAATAAATAACTTTTTTGCGATCGACGTGTTTCGAAAACGACAAACGTCAATAAGGTTGTGGGGAATGTGGGGTAACCATTTGATTTCAGTATTTGAAACTATAATTCTTTATTTAAGTACTTGGTTTTAAATAAGTAATGTCTTATCTAGAACAGTGAAATAAGTTAAAACCTTTTTTTAGAGGGATTAAAACATTATTGTGGTTTATTTTTGGGGTATTATGGCGTGTTACGCGCAAAGAAAGATACTTTAATACCACACTGAAACCAATCAAATATACAGAGAGAGGAGTCATAGGTAACTTGATCGTTCTATTATCTACTGTCTTTTTCGTTTTGATACAAAACGTATGAGAAGAAAGAGGACGGTCGTCGGTCATATATTGTTTTATTAGCAGTTGCTTCCACCATCTCCAAAAGCTTTGTATCGAGATCATATGATTGATTAGAAAGTAAGTGTATTGAAACGGACACCAAATGTGTGATAAAATGGATGTCCTTTGCATTGCACAAAGGGTTGTCCGATTCATAAAACACAGTGATTTTAGTTTCAAATCGAGTTTAGTCCAAATAAAAAACAAAATAATTCATTGTTTTTACGACATTTGCAAGAATATAAAGTGAACAAAATAAATAAATAATATAAAAAATAAACAGTAACTTACGGCACAAACGGTTCGAAGATTAACAAATATTTTAACTTTTGTTATATTATATTCCTTTTCAATAATACATAGCATTGATAGGTATAAACCTTAATTTTTTTAATAGATTTTTTGTAATGTTCCACCTTACAAGAACGCCCCTGACTGTACAGTGTAAAGGCAAGGGAGCTATGTCGCCACCCGGTTGGGCAGCGTTGTGAGGCGGGTAAAGTTAAAGAAAAGTTGTTCCAATAAAAACTAACATATTATTTTATTTCGTTTGATTCAAAGCTTTTATCAATTTTCGCAAAGAAATCAACAACCAATAACAAATTCCACCATCAGTATGTATCAGAATGTTCTGATTTTACATGATTCGCCAAATAACAAGTAATTATTTGTTCAATCAGTCCGTTCCGACTGCATAATTTGGCAAACAGTTCCTCTGCAAGAGTAGGTCCCATCCTCAACGGCGCAAGTCCCTCGTTGCTGGCTTGGCTGTGAAAATCAGCCATGAGGTATATCGGAGCTGAGCAACTAGCCACTTTAACGAAATATAACAAATGTTTCATAATAACTAACTAAAGAAATAAATTAAAAAATATATATTATTATTTTGCGATACTGTAGGCTAACAGTTATTACATCACCATATTTAACTACGTAAAACTTGCGCAAAATTCCTCATTTTATAAAACTATAACTTTGTTTTTCATAAAAAGAATTGTTTTACACAATTATTCCGCGTTTTTCAGGAGTAAAGCGATTCATATGTACGTATGTACGTACGTACGACGAATATACATATTATGCTGCTTCTAGAAAACAACCAACTTTATTAATTTATTTCAAGCCTATTAAGGCTTTTACATATACATATATATAAAAAAAATATTTACGAAATTATACATGAAAATAGTGCAGGAAACGACTATTAAAACAATTGCAGAAAAATAAATATAAAGTCAAAATATCACTCTACTTGATCTACACAGCATGCAGGCACAAAACATAAAAAAATCCAAAATATTTTTTTCTGTTTCAGTTGACAAAATTATTATATGTTAGTCAAATCAAATAAAATACCTTTATTAAAATATTTATGCAGGAAAGGCATTGATGATGCCAAATCTCCCGCTAGATGGCGTCGAGACATATTATATCTTCATTTATTTGTGAAATATTTTTGACTTGTAAAATAATATATTATTATTTTTTTAATGATAAACTAATTTTTAAGAGACATGCACAGTACAAAGGATAACATATAATTTTTAAGCAATAATTGTTAGCCTAAAACCACCCATACAAATTTTAAAAAAACTTAGGGAGAAAATTCATTCCGCCGACGGTAATCGAACCCGCAGCCTTATAATTGCCGGTCAGCTGCTCTACCATTGCGCTACGTAGGCTTATTAATTGAATATGTACTAGAATTATTAATTCAACAATTTTCGGTTAGTAAATTTAAAAAATATATACTAAAAATACGCGGCTTTTTTTCATGTTGATATTTTGTAGAACCTCTAGGGCGCTTTACTCAGATGTGAATTAATTTAAAAGATCTGTCAAATTCGATCACAATCACGTTATTAATAACTTGAAATTACTCGCAAAAAACACAGAAATGAAAACCTTTATCGAAACATTTTTTTCCTTATTTGTGCACTCTCTTACCACTAATAGATCTATGGTGATCATTGGCTGTGCGGTTATTGCACCGAGAGATAATTTTCTTACAATTAATGTAATTGTTGATAAAAAAATATTTTAATAGTTGGATAATTAGTATAGCGCTGTTTTAGTGAAAACTCATCCGATGAGCGCCTCAAAATTATTATTAAACCACAAACTCTATCTTAAATTATCGATGTAGTCTGTTTCAATGACTTTGAGACACTATTTCAAAACTATAAAATAATACTGTTGTCTAAGAGCTTGAAATAGTAAAGCACAAAATCTTATAGTGCAAATAACACGAAAAAAGTTTGCGAATAATTTGGTTATTTAATGCAGTTTAAGCCTTCCGCAGATATGGCCGCCGCCCCCGCCTCGTTTCAATGCCGACGCCCAAAGCATCCCATACAGCCTTATTCGACGCCGGGTAGCGCCGGTTCAGTTCGCGTAGCAGGATTAGTCTCTACCTATACCCGCCGAGCGTCGAGACGCCCTAGCCCAAACCGAGCTGGAACTCTCCGAAAACAAACACTTGCTGTACGCCGTAGTTACGTTACGGCGTCTTATTTCATAATAACGACGCTTTAATGACAAACTTTGCAAATGAAATGTCATCCTCGTTCAGTTATAAAATAAAATACTTTACTTTTAAAAGTTTATGCGACTTAAAATAATGCGTAAAAAAATGTTTTAAACTTTTAAAGTTGTACAACTATTTGAAAATGTTTATAAAAACCTTTATTATAAGACTATATATCGTGAATATCTGAACTCAAAGTGTATTAATTGTTTTTTAACAGTGTTCTACATGATACTCTGACTTTATAAGTAAAATATGAAAGTTATTAAAACTTTTACCTACAGTTAAGTGATTTTCTTTTTGATAAATTAATAATGCGGTTCAAATAACATATATTTAAGAGTTATTTGAAGTGTTTTTTGTAGTTTTGCATTCATAATGATCCAGTGAAAATTGTAAAGGATTTATAAAATGACTATTGGGAAGATTGAAGGAAACCAAGGAAGTAACTTTAAGTTCCAAAGTTCTGCAGTTCAATTTATTTTAAAGGTAAGCTTTGAATAACTTTTTTGGTGAACAAAATTATAGTACTCTAATTAACAAAAAGATTCGTGCGTGTTTTTGGGCTTTTAGGGTAATTGCTTCAAAAACTTGTTTATTATACAGATATAATATTAATGACTACACCGATTATCATAATTCACGTTTTTTCACGATGCGCAATACTATCATTATACTTTATAGATTACATTTACACTTAAGAATCTTGATATTATTTTCAACCGACCTACGTTAACCTTGTTATTACCATAATTTGTAGTATTTATGATTGATTTGTGTCATTTAACAAAGTAATTAATCAGATTCGTTCGATCGTGAATAAAATTGGAAAAAAGAAAAAAACCTCTAAAATTAAACATTCAATTACCTTACAATCTATGTTGTACTTTCACACCAGTAGAATTATTGGTGTAAAACTAAGTTATTATAAATTTAAGGTGAGAAAAAATACAACCCGTAAATTTTTTTTGATGATAATATATTTATTTTTATAAATACTTGTATTAGAGTAAAGTTGGTGTGACTAAGGATTGACCTTCCGAATATAATAACTGAGCCATATACCAATTGGGTAGAACTGAAATTAAGTATGTAAATGTATGCGTGATAGGTACTAAAAGTTGATAAAATACATTGCCATTGACAACGAGCCTATCTGCCGAGTTTCAGCCCGATCGGATAATGCTAAGTGGTTTAATTTCCAATTCCAAGATTTTCATTCATTCATTCCCGAAAATAAAAATGAAATTAAAATAGATTGAAAAATCAATAATTATGAAGAAATTGAAAACTGTAAATACTGTGGAAAGATAAAAGGGATTCATTATTATTAACGGGCGATGACTTTTATTTCATTATTATTAACGGGCGATGACTTTTATTTCATTATTATTAAATATTTGTGTGATGTAAAAAAAAATTGCCTTTCCTCATCATAGAGAGACAAGGCTCTTGTGTTTGGTGAGGGAATTCTAGCCCAATTATAAAAAAATCATATAAGTAATTAATTAAATTTTGAGATGATTTTTCACGAATACGGCGCTATATAAGTAAGCCAAATATTATAATTAAGAATAACAAAAAGACGATTTAGAAAAACGCAAGATTTATCAATAATAGATTTAAGAATTTAAAAAAATAATAATAATAGATATATTATTTTTTATTAAGATGATTTTTCAATTTTAGCGGAAATTCATAAATATTTGCGTGAATTTTTAGATTTAATGCAAGAAATTTTTAATTTTCAATTTTTTATAATATATTTTATTCATGTGAAATACTCACGTATTTAATGGAATTTATTTTAGTAGAAAAATTCAGTCGGTATGTATTAAACTTACAAATAAAGAAATTTGAAATAAAGAATATTATTTTAAAAATGAGAGACAAAATGCATAATGTCCTACTTTGAACTTTGAGGGTGTTTGCTCTCGAAGTTTGAAATTTGGTTTTCAGAATTCATTCCAAGTTTAAAATGAAATAACATTATATATTTTCCTTTCCAATTTGATAAATATAACACTGGAAGATCCTTTGTGAATTTTGGTCACAAATTTATTTTCATTGAAATACTGGGATGTCCATTTAATTTTCAAATAATATTTTACTGACCGAACCCCCACTAAACAAGAAAACCTCCGAATAAAGTCCGTAATAAGCATAAACTTATGGTTAATTTTAATTTCATATTCCACGGCACCTCTCTCTCGCAATAAAAATTCCTTAAAATAAGGGTAGAAATAATACTGTTTGAACAAAAATATTATGGAAATGCCAGTTTCCTGTTTCAAAATTAGAAATATTAGAAGCATTCTTGGTATTTATTTTGTAATAAGGAGAAACCGTGTTTGTAACATGTGCAATTGAATAAATACAAATACAAGTTCTTTTGTTTGGAGTTGAAGAATAATGTTTAATATTACTATTAAATTGTGTTATATTTCGGTGAAAACCATGTTCAAAAGCGTTCAAATACTCTATTTAAATATTTGATTTTGAGAGACATTAACTGCACCCATTATAACGTGAAGAAAATAATTTCCTCAGCCTATTTCATCTTCGAGGATGTTGCGTGGATAGTCTATTTTGGGAGATGACGGAGTGAACATGCGCTTGAATAGGAGATAAATCCACCGATTGCATAACCGAGCTGTTTAAGAGGAAGCTACAGGCCAAAAATGTGTATATTCTTGATATACCTTATATTGTAGGTAATAGGCATTCAAATTGCTTGACAAATGTAGTCTAGAAACGTTCGATTTCAAGCACAATACTTGTTTTTATTTATTTGTAAGTAAATTTATGATAAGCAAAAAAGTTAATCAAGTGAAACTGTCACAGATAATCTTAGCTATTTTGAGTTGTTTCCTTTATGCGTTCACACATTTCTATTGAAAAAATATTTTTTTAGTAGTTTACATTTATATTTTTTATTGAGTAATTTTTTTTTTTCTTGTATTCTACTTCGCGAAACGATAGGAAAACCTTCAATTTATCTAAAGCATTTTTTTGGCATTCATAATGTACACTAATTCGTTACAAAGATTAATCAAAATAGTGATTTGCCATTAAGCTTCCCCTTAACTGAAGAACGAGTCGTAGATACGACCGATTCTCACGTGACAAATATCAACTGTCTGCGATCAACGATGTCAATGTTGGGCGGGCGTTTGGCGTATTTCAATATATCTTCCATTGAAAAAAACCAAAGAACTAGAACAGCATTGTTCTTTATGGGATAGTCCTTTGTATTGAGGCATAGAAGTCAATCCAAGGGATAATCAAAACCGTAGTTTCATCATTTCTCAAAAAAGAAATATCTCCACTTACTTTGATCGGACATTGTTCCGTTTCTTCTCACCTTTTAAAATTCACATATATGACTCCTCAGATTCTGTGGTCTAGAAGTGAAAACTTTACACCATATATTTTTGGGTTTCCCTTTCTAAACAAATACCCTCTATTCTATCAAGCCTTATTTAAAATTGCGTCTCTTCCATTAAAAAAAGCCATCTCTTCTAAGTCTGAATTCGACTCCAATCTTCCATATAATTTTGAAATTTGCCAATTTAAATAAAATTTAAATTTAAATTCACCTTTCCTCTCTCCATAATTTGAAATGATGGCCCAGAACACCCTTAAACGGTGGAAGCCAGAAACATTCCCATAAAAAGGACAGCATTCCCAAATGACGCGTGTGCTCTTAAAATTTCAATGGGGAAATTTATCAAACGGACCATCATTTTTGCACAAAGCCAAGGGTATTTTCAGGTATTTTATTTTATGTTTTCAAGTATAAAATGCGATAAAGAATGGTAGATATTGTCAGTGTTACCCTGGCGAAAGGCCACCAATCAGGATCTGAACTTTGCTTGAAATGAAATTGACCAAATCTAACTATCAAGGATCACCACATCATTCTTCTTATCAGAGAGGGTGTCTAATATCTAATCGCTTTATTCATATATGTATCGCAGTAGATCAATGTCTTTAATGGTTCCTATACTCGAAGACAAAGCAAGTAAACTAACATATATCTTTAGATGTCTAAGAAATATTCTAAATAAAGATTTACTTAGAATTACGCACATTGCCTTCTGCCAAACAATGAAGCAATATGGCCTTACAGGATGGGGTGAAACTTACTTAACACTAAAATTAATGACAAACAAATGGTTTAATTTTCAGATTAACTTAATAAGTCAAACCTTAAATTGTAATATTTAATTATTGAAGATAATATTAGCGATTCTCAAACTAAAATTTGAAATTTAAAAAAAAGATGCGGCGCTCCGGTAAGGCAAAGTTCCTGGGTTCAAGTTTTAGATGCGACAATATCCTTTTCTGTTTCAAAATTTGTTTGAGAATCGCTAGTAGTATCTTCAATAATAAAAAAATCTACTTAAGCCATATCCATTTATTTTAGAAATCCTGATTCTTTTATTTAAAGTTAATTGTTTAGAAAACTAAATTAATTATACTTATTCCATGCAATATAACATATTTACGATGTAGATATTCTAAATAAAACGGCACCATGTCAAAATAATGGAAATATTCGATAAACATCAATTTTTCTAACTCCGAATTGTAAAAAAAAAAACAATCGGGCAATTTAATTATAAATATCTCGAGTATTTTTTTTAAATTTTAAATTACCAGTAGGTTTCAGAAATATAAATAACAATAAAAAATATTCACATTGAAAAACACACTGAATACTTACGACAGCACAGTTGTGTAAACAAACAAATAATGATAATATTATAATAACTCATCCCCCGCACACACAAACCCAGCTTATCATGGGGTTAGATCTTATACATTATATTACATAAAATTTCTAGTGTAGGGAAGTAAAATTTTGTGGTTGCATGAATTTAGGATGAGAAATCGATAACAGCGTCACCTGTCGGGTCATAAACTAACCTATATTTTAAGCTGAAACCAACCATCCACATTTACAAAATTTCATTGAAATCGGTTGTGCGGTTTCGGAGATTAGGGTGTTAGAACACAGTGACACGTGATTTTTATGTATTCAAATTATTACATTGTAACAAATTTTTAATTGCAAATGATGTAACATTGTTTTATTTGAATGAGCATATAAATATGAAAATGTGACATCATCAAAATTACTAAATTCGGTTGTGTCTGTCCTGTAAAACTCTAAATTCGATTTGAATTTAAGTCTCACTTTCAAAATTGAACTGATTTTGTGGAGAATTCAAACAATCAATAAAGTACCGACCTATAAATACATCCATTTTGTAGAAATGTTTTGTTGGTAGAAATGCTACGGTAATTGTCCTGCTTCTGAAATGTTCTGTACATAAACTTCCAGCCTCACAAATCCTACAAATCTATTAACATCCCATGATTTTTGGGGTCTACGCTAGGTCTTAGTCTATTATCAAACATACTCACTTAGGTTTTGAGTCCGTCTGTGAGTGATTGTAGCTCTAGTTAAATTAAATATGATAAGTTTTGAATGTATGTATCATATTAAAATTGCAACTGTTTGTGTTAAGAATTCAGATAAGTGATTAAGTACGTACCTACTAAGAACAACATTTCATAATTTTAACTGAAAATTTTAGTTCTATTCGAAACGTCTATTTCTTTTGTTTAAATTTCTTATAATTTTCATCACAATCGTTTTGTTGGTCAAAATAGCTTCACAATGTATTAAGTACGTCAAATATAATTTTATTTATACAAAATTTAAAAAAAACCTGAAGTAAAATTTTCTTTATAAATTAAATAGAACCCATTCAGAAAAAAAGTAATATACTAACTTTTATTTTTTTTTATGCTTCCGATTTTGTTGTCCGGGTTAAATCTTCCCCATAGGAAAAACTAAACCCTTCCACTCACTTTTCCAAAAATGATCAGCTAGTCAATCAACATTATGTAAGTGCATTATATAAGTAAAATAAATACAAAACAATACAAGAACAACAACACGTCAACTCACCAGATATCAAATGGGAAAAAAATTCACCGTCTCCAGATATTTTCATATCAGAGGGTTCGGCTCGGTAGAACTTCTAACAGGGCCTATAAATCCTACTGATCCCTCAACATAAATATTTAAAAAATCTTTTGTTATCTACATGTATTCAAAATGACCGACTTTTGCATCTTTATATATAATTTTTTTGATAGATCTAATACGCCTAAATTTTTAATTAGAGAGCTAGGTATAATGCCAGTAGCCGAAATAACGAATGGTAATATTTTTATAGTCTGAGAATGCCAAATTCTTTTTATTTCATTTCCTAAATCTGTGTATTTTCTTATTTTTTCGCTAAGAGATTTTTATTAAGGTTTTTAACTATAGCCTTTTTGTAACTATATTCCGTGCAGTTGTCACATGTACTTTTTCTACAAAAGTGTTACCAACTGAATGCACTCTAGGTATACGCGAGTATGATATGTATACAACATAAAACGATACGTAATAATTAATTATGAATCTAAATATTTATCATTTTTATTATCATGAAACTGAAGATAATATTGTTAAAGCATCGTACATAATATTTAAAAAAAATACTGTAAAATATGGTTATTAATATTTTCGAAAAATATTTATTGTATTTATCAATGAATTATGCTTTGTTTTTACAGAAAAATAGTAATGAAAAATACAAATAATCAAAAATATTGGTAAAGTTGTCAAACCTTTCAAAATCAATATCACAACATCGATGGTAGAAATAAGCAACTAATTTTTTTCAGTAATTTGATCGAACAAATCGTATTAGTGTTTAAATACACAAATATTTAATAGATCTAGATAACGTTTTTTCAGCATTATTCGTCGGTGGACAAACACAATTACAAAATTACAGCGGTTAAAAATAGTTCAGCATCATTGAAGAAAATTGCTTTGGAAAATTTAAAATAAAATGTTATTAAGGTTATTTATACGGGTTAAAATATATTAGCCGCCATGTTGGATTTTGTTAATACGATTTGACGAAAGATTCTGTTTCAATCAAAATACGCACGAAAACTTAAATAACCCATTTTGTCTATATTTTATGCGCGATTTTCCACCTCTCCCGACGTTATTGGTAATTTCTGGTAATAATTACTAAATGTTAATTCAATAATTTGGGCGTATTTAAATCTTCAATATTTTACGTAACTTTCTCAGGAAACTACCGAAATCTTAAATGTAAAAGGCCTCTATAAATAAAGGCAAAGACATTATAATATAATTAATAAATCTTTTCTTTGAGATTTCATTTTCATGTTTTTAATAGTATTTATTAATCGATTAATATTCCTCCATCCTTATAAAGAAAAGTGGTATTTATTTTACATAATTTATAAACAACCGTGTATGTAAAAACTTTACTTACAAAAACTGATATTTAAGAGTCATAAAAAAGTTGGAAATACATATACATTGATTAAATAACCTAAAAGGGTTTTATATACTTGAAATTTAGAATTTTTCGGCGGTTTTTTTGTGTTTATTTTTTTGTGAAACCGAAAAGGAGTCTAAACTGCTCCCATCCTTTTGGCGCAAGTGAGACTACGGCATCTCCAATTGGGGTATGTTGTGTGGCTGAAAGTAGTGGGGAGGGGAAGGATATAGGTAAGAGGAGGGTGGGGAAGTACCTGGCTATTCAGATTTTGTGACCAAATACGGCCGAAGCCATTTCAAGCAACTTTTGCAAATTTTTGATTCTGGTCTGGTGGTCTAACACCAGGCAGATACTGAGAGTATCTTCCACTCTGAGACGTGCCGAAAATAAACTATATATTATTTTTAATGTGTTATTTGTGAAATAACACAAATTAATCAAATAAAAAATACAGTGTGTGCAAGCCTACGCACGACGGAAGTGAAACTTTTAGTATTCTTCTCTCTCTCTTTTCATTTCTAAGTATTAATAAGTTTTTGTACACACTGTTTGTGTGTACATGTCCATTATTTATTATAATTATTAACATACTTTGCATTATTATTATAGATCATTATATCATATTTCACTGTTAGTATAATCTCGCCAATATGTTAAACAATCCTATCATGCTATTACAACAACAATACTATTTTGTGAGATATTTATCCACTCTTCTTGGTTATGTTTACCTTACGTTAATGTCATCACTGTGTGAATCAGACTCTCTTCTTCTTTGGTGATTTTCAGGGGATATTTCCTCTTGTGCCACGAATGTTTTTCTCACTTCTATCTCGTCACTACTCATTTTTGACACTAAAACTCTGTTCCAAATCGAATAAACCACAATCAATTACGTATTTCACTCGTATTTCACTCACCGCGCAGTACACGAAGCAAGCAGCTGATGTTATTATTTTATATTATGCCTGGCGTGGCGTCGTTGGCTAGAGAGAGAGGAAAAGAGAGAAGAGAGAGATAGAAGGTTCGTCAGTGGCTCCCTCACCTCAGTAAGCGACTACGGTGAGAGAGCGACAGTGAACGGTGAGCGGTGGTGGGGGTCCCGTACCCCCACCACCAAATGATCACGGTTTTTCGTGACGGTCATGAGTCGGTTTTACTCCGGTCCTCGAAAATGCATGACGCGCGTAAAGAAGTTTCACTTTAAAATTTACTAAAAAAAAATTTACTGCGCACGCCGTTTTAGCTTGCTAGTCGGGAGACTTACCCCTCGACAACGGAAGATGTCAAATTCTAAATGTGCTATACATTTCTTCTTCAACGACAAATTTCACTTTTAGAAACAAGATAAAATTACCCACTTGTAGTTGAAATATATTTAATATTTATAAATTGGGAGTTTAATTTCAAACTTGAAACAAAACAAAAAATTTGTGTTTATTCAAATAGTCGAAAATTTGTAGAGAAAATAAATTTTGAAAATACAGTCCTTTTATTTAGGAAATCTGCAAGAAATTTGTCATTTCACTCTTTATCTCGTTTACACAATAAGAAATTTAAAATATAATTCCCAGAGAATAACAAAAAACGTTATTTTTGAATAATTGTTTGCGCAATTCAAAACACCACTTTCATTGAATTCTTGTATTCATGCGGTAACCGCCAGTTAAAAAAAAGTCAGATATGGCCTAACTTTTTCAAGATGGAAGTCTCATATCAGTCTGCCAAAATATAAAAATTGCCAGCTCTTTTACAGTTAAAATATTTTTTTATTAGTAATAATTCGAAACAGAAATTATACAGTGAAATTATACAATGAGTAAATAATTAACTGCTGAGTTCAAACGCATTCTAAATAATATTGTATTGTTATTTTCTTTTCACAACGATATAAATTTAGTTATTGAATTCGGCAACATTAAATAAAATGAATGTACAATTTTTCAACCGGCTTTTCTAAATTCGAATATTGAGAAAACATTATTTAATTCTGAGCAATAAATTGTATTTCATCCCCCAATAAAAACTACACATAAAGTTTGGAATCAAACCGCTATTCCATGGGCTACGAAAACCATCCATAAATTTTCAACAAGTTTTCCAAAATTCTTAATCTTTCCATCGAAAATAATTTAATTTAAATCTTATTTTAAATAGCTTGGTGCCGCCGCACAGTTGGCCCGATAATAATTTATTAATCCGTTAATCTAAATTTCTGGAATTTGCATTTCAAAATACCGAATATTTCCCTCTCTATATAAATAATAGATTCGGATCAGTTTTGACCCTTTGATTGATACAAACACCGAAATACAGTTTCATATTTATTCACAAGAAAAACAGTTTATGTTGGGGGTGAATTACGGCGTTCACTTTTTCCCGAAATTCCCAATTTCACGAAATAGCTGAATATCTCGGCTGGAAACTCGATACAAATTGAAAACACATCAGGTGTACCCTCAAAGCTCAGATAAAAGTACATAATTCAAAGGTCAATAGTCCCAACTGCTCCCAACTCAGCTGGCAGTGAGACTATAACATACCCAATGGGTAAGTTATAAGACTGAAGGAGATGAAGTGATAGTTTGGAAAGTACCTCGCTATTCAGATATGGTCTAGAGAGATATAATATGGAGAGTATCTACCACGCTAAATACTGGTTTTGATAATATACTTAAATCTTCGCTAAGAAAAACTATATAGATCCTTATACATCTGTTGGCAGTGGCAATTATTGTTTTTAAAAAAGTCAGTAGTGACCCATTATAACTTTGCTTCATCATTACAACCGTGTCTTAGTCAAATTCAAAACATTCAAATATCTCTGCCCAGACATAGGCAAGTGTGTATTTGTTTAAATAGTATGAGAGATAATACGACGCTTTATTAAATAGTTTATTAACCAGAACGTGTATCAACGAAGCTATAATTTCAAAATAGATTTTAATTTATGATGGCTCCCTGAAAAATAAAAGAGACCAAATCAAAATAAAACAGACAATAAAAAAATGCCAGCTATTGGCTGTTAGACTTCCGAAGAAAAGCGATTCTCGTTATTATTTTTTTAAATGGAATGTTTTTATCAGCATCAGAATGAGAATCAGAGAGATCAAAATAATAGTCCCAGCACCGATCTAGTGTATTTTATATCCTTTGAATTTCACAAAAAATCAAGCATTTTCACGCTGGTTATATTTCAACCTTCCCGATCACTTCTCTGAAAGACATTTATTTTATTTTCCTTGCTTCGTAAAACGAGACACTATTCATAAAATTTTTGGATTTTTTTAACCTTTTTACAGATTTTCGAATAATTCAGCACACTTGTGAAATTGTGTAATTTTCCTGTCTGTTCCCCCCAGAAAGTAATTAATTTATCAATTTTCGGGAAATCGACAATTTAAATTTATTTCAGTTTGTACATCAATATTATATAGCCAAAATAGAACCAATTATGGATTTCCTACTTGTGACTTTACCTCTACTGAGACAGCATAATAAGGAATAATTAATTCAAATTTGTAAGAGAAGAAATATAAAATAAAAAAAATTATACAAAACTAAATATTATATAAAACGAAAAATTTAGAAAACCAAACATTTATCAATACATTTATAACCATGGAGAGAGGTTGTTGATATAAATCAAATCACAATAGAAATATTAACAATAGAGTCATAAAATTATTCAAAAACCATCAGAAATTAATTATTTTATGGACCTCTTGTATTTGGTAAGTTCGCAAGTGAAAATATCCACCTTGGATAATACGATATTGTATTATTGCATAGTCTGTTCAGGCAAGAATTCTGCTTAGAGTTCGTTTTGCACTGATCCACCCTGAACAGGACAGAAGAGCGTGTTGAACGCGCGGGTACATAGAATGGAATCTTATTTAGCAACTCTGGGCATTGAATATTATTGTTTACTACTTTATACAGGAATATTGTTTTAGTGTAATTTAACTGAATATAAACAGAAATCTGTTTATCAGATTATGCGTGCAATTTGATAGTACCTCGGCGAAAGTCGGAACGCTTCCATGCCGTATTTTCGAGATTCGATTATCAAATCAGACACCCACAGATATTTTAAATGAAGTTTTATGCAACCACGATGCGAGACTGGCCTTCCTTACAAAAATGGTTCTGTTGCTGGCTTAATAAAAAAATTTGGACTAATGATATCTGTTCAAGTGTCAATTTATATGCATTATTTTCATTTGATTGATTTCTTTTTTATACCCGATAAGTAGACATTACAGTAAAATTAGGTAGGCCCAAATGAACTTTACTTCCCCCGTTTTATAAAAATAGAACATCACAACGCTTTCTCCGTCAGGGTAACCAGAGATTTAAGCCCATCAAGGTTTAATGTCAGAGATGAAATCAGAGTATTTTACGTACATTAATTTCGTGACGCATGAAAGGATGACGAGATTCTAAGAAAATAACAAGGAGGTAAATAAGGATAAAAACCCTTTTTAAAGAGCTTTTTACCAATCTTTTGTCGAAAATAAGCCTTCTTAAGTTTGTACGAAAAATGTTATCTAGTATTGATATACAGGTACTCTACTTGCTCACGAATTTCTCAAAGGAATTTTGTTTTCAGTTATCTCAAAAATGGGATAAGTAGAAGGTTGGCCAATGTCGTTATGAATTCATTTAAAATATATAATTATTGTTAACAGCTTTGAGCTTTCGTACAAATAATCCAATTTGAGGCTTTAAGTGTAAACAAGACATTTTCGCAACAGATGACGTTATACAGTTGTCAATATAGTCCATAATGGTGTCCCGGGAGGTTGTCAATGACGTCGCATTGGTGTTGGAGCGTTCTGATTTTGAAGGAATTTTAACAATTTTTATTCAAATGAAAACAATTTATGTCACCCAAAGTGATTTAATACATTTGGTGACTTAGCAGTGATGCCCGGGTTTATGAGATGAGGTTTGTCTAGGTCTTGGCGGCCGGATCCTGAGAGACACTGATTGTAAGAGACCCTTTGTCCTCTTCAACAGGACTCTATCGACGCATTGCCCTGCACCGCAGTGGGAGAAATGGATGCATACGTCTGTCACTTCTGGACACACCCACCGCCAGATTTCTACCCGCCCTTCATATCTGTTTCCTTCCCAGAACTTCCTCTTATTTATTTTCTTAAAAATACCCTCCACACGGCATCCATAAAGATGACAGTGCCTCCCGTGCGGACCTATTGTAAAAAGATATATATAAAAAAAAAACAATTTTTGACTAAGCGTAGTAAATAAGTTTATGTGTTCCATGTCCGGTCAATCTTGTCAAGATGGTAGCCGTATTGGATAGTGCCTTTTTACTCCGTGAGGATTAGCATAAGCCTCACGAGCTATCAAATCTAAATAATCAACATTACAAGAGTTCTAGTATTTTTTTTTAAATTATTTATTTATTTATTGATACGTATCTCGTTTAACTACAATTAAGCAGTTTACCAACAGGATTTACAAGTTCAATTACAATGTAAATATGTTAACATAATATTATTACTAAATATAAAATATTCAAATATTTATTATTGGCACACATAATCCAAAATAACACTAAATCAACATGCTCACGAATAACAACTATTGTATTACGCAATAATTAGTCGCTTGAAATATCAATACAAATTAAAAATATCCCCCGAGTAAAAATAACCGCAAACGGGAATTGAACCCGTGCCTTCTGACATATAATAAAATAATAATATTTGACAAGTCAAAAAATATGTCACCAATAAATGAAGATATATGTCTCGATGCCATCTAGTGAGAAATTTAGCACTAACAATGCCTTTCCTTCTAAAATAAAGTTGGTTTTTTACAGGTGGAAAAAATGTAATAAGAGGTACTTGTTGATTGAGGTACTAGTACATATTGAATCATTTAGCGGGTTGGAAATAAGCCGCCATAGCTCAGTGGTTTCAGAGCACCTGAGCGGATCTCAGAAGGCAGGGGTTCAATTCCCATTAGCGGCATTTATTTTTACTCGGGAGATATTTTTAATTTGTATTGACATTTCACTCGACCAATAATTTCTTATAATTATTTGTTATCCTTTATGCTATGCATAAAAGTTTGTCTTATAAACATTAGTTTATCATTGAAAAATAAAAAAATAAACTATTTATTGATTTTAAATATTATAAACTGCATAGAAATTATTGAGCAAATTCAATAAAATATATAAGTTTAAAATCGAAGGCTAGCTTTAGACTTGTAAATTTTTTCATAAATTTACGACTTCTAGCCAATGGGCATATTGGATTTTCAAAATGCAATATGCCCATTTAGTCCAGTCAAGTTAAACATGAAAAGGGGGTTGTGCTGGCAAAAGGTCCAGTCATTCTGAATTTTTTAAATGTTGTTAGGACCTAAGCCAGTATTAAAAAAAAAAATTTGCAACTTCGAAAGTGCTGTGCGAGCGGCGGTGGACCTAAAAAACCAGGAAATTTTCGGATTTTTTTCAGTTTTTGCTCAATATCTCAGTAAAGGAAGGGTCTGACCGGTATAATTGTTATGTATACTTTTAAAGTAGACTAAATTTGCTATAATTTGAAACCAAAGCAAGCTATATGAAGCCATTGGTTTTCAAGATACAGTTCTTCAAAAATAGGCAATTTTTTCCAAAAAGTGAAATTTTTTCGAAATGGTCACTTATTTTGTAAAATAATTACTAAAATACGCATCCCACGTCAAATATTGTAAAAAATAAAGTTGTTGTAAATTTAAATAGCTTTCATTTGAAACTAGATTAATATCTGTAAACTTAACGATTCTCTCAAAAATGGCAGATAACCAAAAACAGTCATAAGCGGATTTTGGGTGAAATGCAAATAAACTGTTCTCACGTCTTTTTATGGTTTTATTTATCAAACAGTTAACACATTTTTGATGAAAAAAAGAAAAGATATTACATCTATCGGGAATTACGTCATCTTCAAACATTGTTTTATATACCTACATACTAAAATGCTTGTACAAACATCATGGTACCTACTATAAGGACAAATTACATGTACATTGAAGGTTACACCCGCCCTGTCCCACCCCGGTATAGGTGACTTATGGTCACCCCTTCGGAGCTCTCGCATGAATCTAATTTTTGAATAAACGGCTCTACAAAGTATATAAATGAAGCTAGACCTTCAATGTCCCCGCATACGGTGTTAGGAAGCGGTATGCGAGCGCTTACAGGTATTAATCCAAAGACAACACAGAACAATAAGCATCAAACAATCAAGTAACAAGTTTCAGGCAAATAGTTGGTGGAGGGAACCCACACTCCAGTACCTGTAAGCACAAAAAGAACAAAGTGAAATAATAGAGTGACGGGGGAGTTTTGCCGAGCCACGTCTGGCAGTCCTGTTGAGAGATTGGTGGTGGTTGGGGTGACTGGTGCAGGTCAAGACTTCCACACCCCTTAGCCGACCACCCGGTGGTGCCCTAAAGATAAGCATGGGAAAAAGAGGGATAAACCCTAAAGAACCTAGGGGAAAGAAGCGTCAGGAGGTCGGAGGCAGGGTGGAGGTTACCCCAATCCGCACAGTCACCCCTCTGACCACCAACGCTCCTCAGGGGTGGCGCAGGTGATTGGCGGAGTCCCCCGGTAAAAACAAGAAATTAAAAGAAGCTCCAGCAGTGCATGCGGGGACGAGGCCCGTTGTCCAACCCCTATTGGGGAAAAGTAAACAATACAAAACAAACAACGGAGTTCAGTTCTAGCCTGTAAACTCGTTGCCGTTACTGAAAAGAAGAAAGAAAACCAAAAAAAATACATATAAAAAAGACGAGAAAAGAAAAGAAAAAAAGAAAAACAATAAACAATCCAAAAGTGCCACTTAAGAACATCGGTTGAATAAGTAAAACAAAAGTAGAAAGCATAAAAATAACATTTGCATGGTCTGTAAAGAGGACAGTATGTGAAGTATAAGATAAAAGACAAAGTAAAAGAGATAATTAGCTAAGCAAAGATATATAAAGAGTGTCTGCAATGTCTGTAAAAAGGACAGTGTGTCTACCTTAGACACAAAACATAAGAAAAGAAAACTGAAAATTAGAAGAAAATAGGATATAAGTTGTTTAAAAGAAATGTAAACGAAAGAAAATCATCTGAAGCAGCTGGTACAGTAAAGAAAGAAAAATAATAAAAATAAGAAAAACAGAATGCATAAACAATAATCGGAGAATTGTAAAAGAATAAGTCATGGAGCAGGAGCAATACACCAGGGGTTCTCAGTTATCACACTAGTCAGCGACTCTAAGCACAGACCATCTCTCAACCCAGATCCTAGTAAACTTCCTCAGACATTCGAAATTAACTCTGTTAGAAACAAGATCGGTGTTCCACACCGGTCTAATGGGGACATTCAGACCGTCTATCATTTCGTCTCTGGCATCCTTCAAGATCTCACAGTGCCACAGAATGTGCTCGGCCGACTGGTAAGTATTACCACAAGCGCAATTGGGATGGGTAGACAGGGCAAGGCTGTGAAGCCTCCCCCTGAATTCCCCATGTCCTGAGAGGAGCTGCGTCATGTGATGGTCCAGTTTGAGGAAGGCCCCTTCCATTCTGAGTTTAACTGATGGGAAGAAGGAAAAGGTCCATCTTCCCATGCTCGACCTATCCCAACGGACCTGCAAATCTTTGAGCGAAAGGTCCTTCATCGTCCGAAGCAGTCCAGGGAGAGTTCCCGGTCCACTTGGTGTCAGAACGACACCAAGATGGGTTGCCGGGGATCCTCTGGAAAGTCTCTGCTTGGTTAAGACTTCCCTAATCTCCAGATCGATTGGAAAAATGCCGGCCAAAACTGGCAAAGCGTCCGAAGCAACAGTACGGTATGCGCCAGATAGTGCCAGCAAAGAAGTTCGCTGGCCCCTAGTAAGAGCGAGGAGTATAAGGCAGTTATCCAGGCGGTGCTCCTAAACAGAGGCAGCATACGAAACTTGCGCAACATATACGCCCCTGTACAGAGCACGTAGTGCCGGATTGCGTAGTCCCCATTCAGCGGTGGAGAGTCTCCTCAGCTTTAGGAACAGCGCCTGAGCCTTGCTTGAAACATCTTTAACATGAGCCAGAAATGAGGACGATCGATCGAGTGTTACACCTAGGTACTTGACCGTGTCTGCAAATTTGATGTTGGTGTCTCCCATCCGGATGGTAGGGTTTCTTTTTCTACTGAGAGAGCCCTTCATCAGGAGACCCTTTGTCTTGTGGGGAGCGAAGGTCATCTTATTCCTCTCCCCCCATTTAAGGAGGGTGTTCAAACCATCACCAGCCTTTTCTTCAATTTCCTTTCTGCTGTTCCCCGAGACAAGATACATCTTATCATCCGCGTAGTCGATCATGATACATCCTTCAGGCAAGGGTAACCTAGAGGAGTCGTCAAAGTCAATATTCCAAAATTCAGGTCCCAGAACGGAGCCCTGGGGACAGCCCATATTTACTTCGCGTTCTATAATAAAATCACCATGGGATATCGAGACAGTTCGTCCCGATAGGTAGTTGTCAACCGATTTAAACAGGCGTTTTGGACAATTCCTACTTTTAACCTTTGTGCGTATCATGTCCCACCACGCGAAGTCGAAGGCACCAGTTATATCTAAGAAGATTGCTACAACGTACCTCTTTGTGCAGACCTTCACCCAGTTAAGCGCAAACGAAATGGCGTGCACGGTGGATTTACCCGGGACGAAACCAAATTGAAGTTCACTGGACGGTGAAAGTATACTGCGAAGTCGCTGCCGAATTAGTATTTCCAGGATCTTGCCGAGGATTGGGAGCAAGGTTATCGGGCGATAAGCCTTTACGTCGGTGAGTGGTTTGCCGTTCCCTTTAGGTATAATCCTGAGCACGCCCCTCTTCCATTCAGAAGGGAAAATTCCTCTTCTCAGGCACGATTCCATCACTTGAAAGAGCTCCTCTTTAGCGTGGACCCAGACATGCTTCACTATCTCGCCATTAAGTCTGTCATGCCCTGGTGCCTTCTTTGGACCCAAACCCTTAATTATAGCACCAATTTCAGTTCTAGTGACAGGAGTGATTCTATCCTCTTGGGCGAGGATAGAATCACTCCTTATTACAAATTACATGTACACAAAAAATAAAACTAATATAAATCATGTAGGTATTGTGTCTTGGTTGCCAAATCATGTCTTTCTTTTTATCTTAGCTGGGAGAGGCGCCCAGTCTGTAGTCGGGTCATCTTCATCGTCCGAGCATTTCAGCTCCACATCCGGGATGTTAATGCAAAATTTGCCACCGCATTACTGACAGAGGACTGAGCAGTGGAGCCCAGCCTTTCTATACGAGCAGCTCCCAGAGTATCCTTTCATGCATTTACATGAAATTTTTCGCAAAAGGGCAGGAGGCGCGAGATCTATCCTGGTGGGGATGGGGGTGAGTCCTTGAGAAGACAGCTTCCACCCCCATTCAGTGTGATTCATGTTGACTCCCCGCCACTTCTGCACTTGGAGGTAGCACCTTGCTGCATGGTGGCCTGCAGCATCTTCCGTCGGTGGCAAACGGGCGAGGTTTATGTTTGTTGAAGTGAAAAACGTCTTATACCTCAGGAAATCCAAAGTATCCCTCGCGATGTCACCCCAATATAGAGCCACGAAGCACTTGATGCCTGCTTCACTCACGGCTTGTGGGGTAGAGTCTGGCCAAAGGAAGACCTCCACTTGCTCAGCAAGTGGTTTACTCTTGCTCAGAAGTGTGCTGATTTTGGTCTTTCCTTGGCCAAACGGTGCTGAGGTGGTATCGAACCCGGCAAACGCGTGGGTAAATAGTAACGTTCCTGGTAATTGTCGGGAGTCCTGGGTGTTGTAGGAGGTCGTAGAGTAGTGACAGCAACCAGCTTCACCCTTCGTGCTCTTCTGAAGATAAACGTGTGTCTCTTCAGCGCCTAAACCATTGAGAAGAACGAGCAGGTCGACATCTTCTCCCACTATGACGACCCGATCGGCATCTGCTCTTTTTGATAACGTCATCATGACGATCTCTCGATCAGCATCTTCTTCGGCAACAGCCACTTCTACTCCCTCCTTCTGAAAGGCGTCACAGAGAAGAGTTATAAGGCGTCTCTTATTGTTTTCATTGCCCAATACATTCTCTTGAGCAATTTGAATTACTGTGGATTCATCGAACGTCAATTCGTAGCTGGAATGAGCTGAGTCGTAGCGCCAGAGTCGTTCCGCTGTTTTGGTGTTTTTTTTTTTTTGGTAGCATCTTTGGGGTAGCCGTCAAAAACGATGGAGTCGTTATTTCCAAAGTGGTTTCGGACGTAGGTGGTATAACGCGCCCAAAGTGCTCGAACCGTGCTCTTCCGCTGCCACACGACCTTGTGCAAGAGGTAGCCACCATCCAAAATGACGTGAGTGCTGGCATCTATCGGCGTGTGGATGGAAAGAGGAGTGTAGGCAGAGTACAGAGTAGATGTTGTGCCCTTGCGCATCCCTTGTTCATCGAACAGAGACATCGGGAACGGGGCCAGCTCATATTTGAAGTCATCCTGTAAATCCTGTTCAGATTTCTTTGCAATACACACTCGCTGAAAAATTGTGAGCGGATCCACAGCCACTCTTCTATTTTTGTCCGGCAGTTTAACGGTTGAGGTGATCGATGCCAGCGTGGTAACTTTATTTTTCCGTTTTATTACTACTTTGTCGTACATTTTCCCCACAATTTTCATCACTCCTTCCGTTCCAACTCTCTGAGCTGTGTGGCAATTAATTTCAGGACCTGCCAGTAAACCACTACTGATAGAAATTAAACTGTCAGTTTTGGGAAATTGAGGGTGGAGAGCAAACCAGTTTTTTAGTTTTTCCACATCACTTTTATCTCGGATGATTCGAGAAGGTCTCATGTCTACATGCTGCTCTCCAGTAGGACATGATAAGCTGCAAAAACTTTCCAGTTCTTCACAAATGTTCAACATAAACAGCATTCCTGTTGTTCACCTTTCCAGAACACTTTCGGAGATTTCACTTCCTTGGGTCCAACCCACCGTAGGTTTTCATGGTTCGCATCAGCTTCTGCTCAATTGTTAGGTCTGACCACAACCCAGACCAAAACTTGTCAGACCGGCGAATGGTGAAGGATCCTTTTGTGAACATGTCGTATTCACTTTTATCCATCCGATCTTATAGAGCCATCATATCCTGAAGGTAGAGGTGCGCGCTCTTAGCATACAAAAAATGTCCAGCTGCGTGGAAAAAAGGGAGCATCTTGTGGACAGTGTACAAATGAAGGTTCCAATCACCAGCACGCTCTGCCTGGATGAATAGTTTTATCAAAGTGGTCATACGAAAGTATTGGACCCACAACTGTGATGTTGGACCATTCGCTTCAATTTTCTCCAAGACACTTTTAAATTTTGCCTTTAGTATTTGGTAGGTATCAATTTCTTCTGCTGATATAGTGAGAGACCTTTCAGTGTCTCGCAGCAATTTTTCAGTCTCGTTTCTTTTTTTTTCGTCTCAATTTTTCGGGGACAATAAAAATATTTGGCTAAAATATTAGTGGTGCTTTTAAATTTGGGTTAAGTAAGTTTCCCAATTATTGTATTGTTTAAATTTGACTGAAGGTCGTTATACTGGTCGATAATTATGCCATAAAATAAACCCATGATGACTCATGGGTATAGGTACTAATGGGTACTTGAAATTTAAAATAGTCGTAATTATATTATAACCCTAGGATAAATCCACGATGATTAATGGATTTACTTCACAGCACAATAAAACCATAAAAAGACGCGAGAACAGTTTATTTGCATTTCACCCAAAACCCACTTATGACTGTTTTTGGTTCTCTGTCATTTTTGAGAGAACCGTTTAGTTTAAAGATATCAATTTAGTCTCAAATAAAAGCTTATTAAATTTACAACAACTTTATTTTATGCAATATTTGACGTGGGATGCGTATTTTAGAAATTATTTTACAAAATAAGTGACCATTTCGAAAAAATTTCACTTTTTGGAAAAAATTGCCTATTTTTGAAGAACTGTATCTTGAAAACCAATGGCTTTATATAGCTTGCTTTGGTCTCAAATTATAGCAAATTTAGTCTAATTTAAAAATATGGATATCTATTACACCAGTCAGACCCTTCCTTTACTGAGATATTGAGCAAAAACTGAAAATAATCCGAAAATTTCCTGGTTTTTTAGGTCCACCGCCGCTCGCACAGCACTTTCGAAGTTGCAAATTTTTTTTTTTAATACTGGCTTAGGTCCTAACAACATATAAAAAATTCAGAATGACTGGACCTTTTGCAAGCACGGATGTACATCTTGACTGGACTAATTGGCTAGAAGTCGTAAATTTACGAAAAAACTTACAAGTCTTACTTAAAGCTAGCCTAAGTCTGTTGTCCTATATTGTAAGTAATCTTATTTTGCAGTGGTTTTAAATGTCACTCCGAGTTGAGGTCTCCCTCAGTTCCTGTTTTGATGACAAGGTCACAGGCTGATGAGTTGGCACCATCTGTCACCGTTTGTTCTCGTGATACGACCGGCCTATTTCCTCTTCATCTTAGTTATACTTTAAGACACATCTTGAACTTACGATCTCTCAGCCATTTGTTTGTTTCAGGGTATTCTAACTGCCCGAACATTTTGCCACTTTATGACAAACTAACAGACTAGGTTCGGATTTTATACCTAAGTCTAAGTTCCACAATATGGAGCACTGGTAAGAATCAAGCGATTAGCATAAACGAGATATCCATTTCAAAAGATAGATTATTTTTAGGAATTAATTTTTCGAATTCGTTTGTAAAAGAACCAAAATGATATTATTATTCGGAAAAAGTCTGAAAATACCTGAAAAAAACTCTTCAACATAAACTGTTATCAAATTATTAAAGACAAGTAAGGTTTTTAAATTAAAAACTCTTCACCATGAACTATAATCAAATAATTTGAGAAAAGCAAGAGGTTTTTAATTTTTTTAAATCTCTTCACCATAAACTACTATCAAATTATTAAAGAAAAGTAAGGTTAAAAAAAACTCTTCACCATAAATTATAAATAGTTGGAGAAAAGAAAGGTTTTTTAAATAAAAAACCTCTTCACCTTAAACTATTATCAAATTATTAGAGAAAAGTAAGTTTTTTAAATTAAAAAAACTCTTCTCCATAAACTATTATGAAATAATTGGAGAAAAGTAAGGTTTTTAAATAAAAAACTAAATATTTTCTGACGTTTTTTCGATTTCTGTCCGAAAAAATTGAAATACGCCCCTTGCATTATTCGATTATTCATCTTTTTCTATAATTTTTCGATTCAGCTCACAATAAAATAATAATGGAAACTTAGGAAAGAAAATGGTAACAAATCAATACGTACGTGACTATAAATGTCTACTCGATTAATATTAATGGAAATTTTCAATGATGTTAAAATCATGTCAAATTTTCAATCCGTTTAGTTTAGTAATTATTAAAGCCTTCACGAAGAACTTGATTTATCACCGAAGCCAACCTTGGTTTAAATCAATGACGTGGTGTTACCCGGCTTAACCCGTGTTTAGTGAAAAACACGACAGTTTCCCGGATAAATCACTCATTTTGTAATCATTCTGCGCGCCTCGCCCTCTGAGGCAACCTCAGTTTTAATTGGTTTTAACTTTGGATAATCTCAGGCCAAAGTTGAGCTTCGGAGACAAAAGCTAGCGGCCATTTCAATTATCGTTTTATGCATTAAAAAAGTTTTGTTACAATGTTTCTACAGGGGAGATTAAAGAACTCTCGGCGAAATTGCAGTTTTTTTTGGCATGGTGGGAGAGGATTTTAATTTTTATCTTTATAATAAAATTATTAACTTTTTTGTTTATTCGTCTTTCTCTCAGTTATTTTTTTACTTTTTATTCCCCTTCCTTCTCAATTCTTTATTTTGAGACACTCATTTGAGGTCAATAGATATTTTAACATTATTTTAAATACTGTTAATTTTTTAAAAATCGGGTCAAATTATTCGTTTTCCTGTTAAAAGCGGAACTGCAGGTCTTTAATAAATGAATTGACAGAGTTTCTAACAAAGTATCAGTCAAAAGCGAATGTTTTATGAGGACAGCGGAACACGTGTTCATTCAAATATTGATATTGATATACTGATATTGTCGCATTCAGTCATGATATTTATTAGGAAACAACACGTGTTCTCCATATATTCTGAATGACCAATATTTTATGAGGAAATTGGCACACTATCACTTTTTTAACAAGATTATATTCTTCGTCTAGATTAACAACTGTTTTTACCAAATTAAAGAGTATTATTTATTTATTTTTTTACCTTTATTAATATTATTATTGTAAAATTAAAAACAAAAGTTAGGTTTCAATCAGTTAATTTAAAAAAATAAAAACATTAATACATAATAAATTTGGATGAATTAATTTCAAGCCTTGACATTTAAAAAAAAACGGCCCTATGGAAATCCCCAAAATAATATTATTATTTATATACATTATGTGATGAAATTGCGCGTTAGAGCATTAAAAAAAATCTCTGTAACTAGTAACTAGTGTAAGTCTAATTTCAGTTTGGTCGTGCGCCGCCCGGATTCCCTGAAATTCTTCATACAAAAAATCAAATTATTGAAAAAAAATCGTTTTCAGCTACAACAACATCAATAATTCCATTTTTTGTAATATTAGCACTTTAGAAGACCACACAGTTACGAACCGCCAATGGTTGCATCTGCTTTGCATCAGATGCTGTGTGGAGCATCTTTTCAAAAAAAAGTGAACATTAAAGAAACTCATTTTCTTACAAAACTTCTCACAAGCGACCTATTGAAAAACGTATCGTAGAAATTACCCATTTTCACGTAGAAAATTTCAACCGTGTAAAAGTGTTTAGTCGCGCGTTTGACGTCTTCCCCGAATGTGAACCGACGCCGAAGGCTTCAATGACGCTAGTTCCTCAGAACATTGTCCATTGAAATACTGGTTAAACAACGAGAGCCTCCCCACCCACCTGATGTCCATGCTTCATGTTTGACATCCTACTAATTTATCAAACGGACCACCCATTTCTGCAATGTATTATATCCATACATTCAATTTTGATTTTTCTTGTAAAAAATAATATTAAAAAATTTAATACAATCGATTTCGCCTAATTGGTAGACAGGTCTATCGGAAAGGCCGGTTATTTGGGACGAAAACCAAGGAGCAGAAACCAAATAAATGAAATAACACTAACTTACTTCGGTTATCTAGGACACCATTCTGTTTAATTGGGACAAATTCCCATCTAAGTCCATGCAAAATGTGTCACACTTCGCCCACGCCGACGCTGCCTGTTCACCGTCCGCCGACATTTGTCAACGTAAATTTGTTCAGTTCACAGTACACTGTCGCTGAACATGCCACGAGTAAGAAGCATTTTTTTGGGTTACTCTTATCATTGCTTGTTTTATTTTTATTAATTTGTTCACATCTCTGCAATTAATTTATTATTTTTCTGCAATTAAATATTTTATATTTTTGATAATGTTTAAAAACACACCCAAGAGAACTCGAATAAATGTTATAATATACATATGTTTTTTATCGATGAAATCTAAATGTGATGGTTAATTTTTTTACATACTTACCTTAAACAAACTGGCTGAAACCGGTCACGGTCAAATAAAAATAAGTGGAAAAAAGTTTAAAATTGTGTTCTTTATATATATATATATACAGGGTGTATCGGCACTAACCCGACAAACTTTAACCAGCTATTCCTTAGCACATTTGGAGTAAAAAATGTTATGTGCACTTTGCTGTCCGGTAACGTTTTTTTTTAATAAAAAATTAATTAAACATATTTTCACCACATGTCACCACTGTTTTATCCTTTGTCAAAATTTGAAAGCAACATCGCAACTCTCGCGTGTTGCTGCGAACGAAGCCCGTATTACATAATCCAGTACCAGAAAAGAAATATTTTATTTAACAATAATGATTATTCACATTTTTCGTATGCGAATCACTGATTGTCTTCTTGTATTGTACACATCAGTTTTATTTTTGTATCTAAATTGTTTCACCTCTGGAATGCTTTGGTTTCACCTCTTACGCGTTTCACGTATTAAATAGTCTAATTTTGAAACTAAGAAACTAATTAGTAGATTTCCTGAATTTATAATCGAAGTCCAATAATTCTGAGCACTTTTAAAAACAATTTTCCTCACTTAGGTACTTATCAATAATAATAATTGGATTATTTGAACAGCGCCGTTGTTTTTTAAATCACCGTAAGTGCTCTGTCAAAATGTTACTTGCTAGGCTATCCTACAACGTATATTTTTTAATAAATTTAGTTATTTACAACTTCGCGGAATGTGATTTATGAATATTATTGCTTATGTTAAAAGCCTTCCAGAATTACCGGAATATAACGAGCAGCTTGACACACTTAAGTTTATTTCCACTAATTTGAAGGTACAAAGAATGTATAGTTTTAAAAACAATCCCGATGAATCAAAAAACGGTTCATATAAAACTGCTGCGCAACACACTGAGACAAAGGAAAGCACTCACACAAACGTCATGACTGCATTGGATTGACCACCTGCAAATGAATGCTGCCAGATTGCTAATTTATTTAAACAATAATTATTAAATTTTATTTAAAATATCGCAATTTTTTTAAAAAATCGACAATAAATTACAACTATAATTTAAAAAAAATATTCTTAACCCCACGCTTTTTCGTAATTGATTAATTAATTCAGAATTTAAACGTTGCTTGAAATGACTAGCCGTATTTGGTGACCAGATCTGAATATCCAGGTTCAGAATTTAAACGTTGCTTGAAATGACTAGCCGTATTTGGTGACCAGATCTGAATATCCAGGTTTAGAATTTAAACGTTGCTTGAAATGACTAGCCGTATTTGGTGACCAGATCTGAATATCCAGGTTCAGAATTTAAACGTTGCTTGAAATGACTAGCCGTATTTGGTGACCAGATCTGAATATCCAGGTTTAGAATTTAAACGTTGCTTGAAATGACTAGCCGTATTTGGTGACCAGATCTGAATATCCAGGTTCAGAATTTAAACGTTGCTTGAAATGACTAGCCGTATTTGGTGACCAGATCTGAATATCCAGGTTTAGAATTTAAACGTTACTTGAAATGACTAGCCGTATTTGGTGACCAGATCTGAATATCCAGGTTCAGAATTTAAACGTTGCTTGAAATGACTAGCCGTATTTGGTGACCAGATCTGAATATCCAGGTTTAGAATTTAAACGTTGCTTGAAATGACTAGCCGTATTTGGTGACCAGATCTGAATATCCAGGTACTTCCTCACCTTCCACTCCTTCCCTTAGCCATAAAACTTACCCCAATTCAACATAAAAATTGTTTAAATTATCGGATGTAATGAAATGCATAATAATTAGACCCCAAAATACTTAATTATTCAGGGAAATAAACCCCTGAGTCATCAGTTGGAAATACCAACGACATTAAGTGAAATTAACAATGCAATAATCCTATTATTGCATTGTTTAAAATTTCACTTAATTATTAGCATTAGCAAATAATATTGGGATTAGCAAATAATAATTTACGACAATTTACTCGGAAATCAATAAAGCCAGAATAATAAAAAAAGAAAGTTATCACTTACGTCGTCTGTAAGTGGCTTTACCAAAGTTTGATAATGCCGTCAGAAGGTGAAACAGCTGTCACGCGTAATAATAATTACAACTAGCAGAACTTGTTTATAAACACACTGTTTTTATAAATTTTTTAATAAGACTGTTAAAATAAAAAAAATCTCTAAATTGAAATGGAGTTCTACAAACTAAACTTAAAATCAAATAAATTTATTGCGAAGGTTCAAAGTACTGTACTGTAATATTATATTAAATAATTTTTACGTGTTTAATTATTGTTTAAAGTCAGATTAAAGCGATCAAAAAACCCACCTGGCAATTCTTATTCGAGTTTCGTTGTTTTTACGTATTGGCGCGCTTACAAGCATCAGTCGTCTCATTTTTAACCATTAATATTTAGTGTGTAGGAAAGAGAGAAGACGCTTTTCGACACACTTGTCGAAAAACTTGTTGAATGCCGACGGGCATACTCTTCTACAGATTTTATTAAATATTGATATGTAGGTAATATTGATGTGTAAATGAATGACATTGTGAGAATTTTACCAATAAATAATAAATGAAAATGCGGACATGTAGTTTATGTTAATTTTTTTATTGGAGCATTTGTTCGAAGTGACTACCATTATTTTCGATGCAAGCGTGTAGTCTTGTTATATTTTGATTATTTAAGTTTGCAGGATTTGCTTTAATTTCTGCAGCGGCTTCCATCACTCGTTCGAGCAGTTGCTCTCTTGAGGCTATTGGCTTAGCATACACTTTTTCCTTGAGAGCCCCCCACAGGTAGTAATCCAGGGGGGTCAGGTCGGGTGATCTTGGTGGCCAAGCAATGGCCGGACTTCCACGGCCTATCCAACGACCAGGAAACTCGACATCCAAGTAGTTCCGCACGGCAATCGAATAGTGTGGTGGGGCTCCATCGTGCTGGAACCACATTCTCCGTAGTAATTCGAGGTTCACATCTTCCAGAATCTCGCCCAGTTGCACTTGTAAGAACTCCAAATACATCGGTCCATTTAGTCTGGGAGGCAACTCGATTGGACCGAGTATTTGATTTCCCAGGATTCCTGCCCACATGTTGATGGAAAATCTGTCCTGGCTCGACGACTCCCGAACAAGCTTGGGGTTTTGTTCAGCCCAATGGTGCAAGTTGTGCACATTTAGCACTCCTGTTTTAGTGAACTGTGCTTCGTCGGTAAACAATATGTTTTTCATGAAGTCTGCATCTCTTATGACATTATGCAGCATTCTTCTGCAGTACACGACTCTGGAAAAGTGGTCATTCTCCATGAGGCCTTGGCAGCGCCTATAGTGAAAAGGTTTGAGCCCGTGCTTCTTCAGAACTCTCCATACCGCCATGTGTTCCCTGTGTCCTATCATCAGAGCGACCCGACGCACGGACAGCGTGGGGTCTTCGGTAATTAAGTTCAGGATTCTCTCCTCAACTGCCACAGGAACGATGTTGTGTCCTCCGCCGGCGCCTTCAATCCGTCCGATGCCACAGTCACGCAATTGTTGATACATCTGAAACAAAACAACAAATAACAACTGCTTTTATTATTCAGCTCAGTAATAATGTCAAATAAACAATCGCGGGCTTTTTCACTCATTTTATTTTTAAAGAACACTTATTTTAGGCACATATCAGAAAACTTACGTTTTCTCTTCATTTATTTCATTTTTTTATAGTAAAATGTATAACAAAGTGTTTTAAATTATAATTTTCTTAACTAGGTACGGTTGATATCTTGGATTCACAGGGGTGAAATTGAATTCAAGTAATTTAAATAATCCCATGGTGAGAAAGGGAGTGAATTCAATTGCAGTGAATGATGCATTTATTAGAGATTAAAATTAATTAACTTTTTAAAACGCCGTTTAGTGACCACTGAACACAAATCACCTAAAGTACAATTTACATTTTTAAAGTTGGTGGCCCCTTGTTATGTTTTTAATGTTCCCAGTTTAAATTTCAAAAGCGCTTTTTGGCATTATCAATGAATGTAAATAGTTTCAATAAACAATTGATAGGGTACAAACCTGGACAAAGGTAGCATGGTGTGGGACGCGTCTTCCAGGAAACCTCATGCGATACTCCCTTACGGCTGCTCGTGAATTTCCATTGCAAAATCCATAAACAAAAACAATATCTGCTTGCTCGGCAGGTGGATAATTGAGGGGCATATTTCAACAGTAAAAACTTAGATAACAAAACAAAAACGAAACTAGAAACTTGATGACATGCGAACTCCCAAAACAGCACTGACCACTGATACGAGACGGGGTGGCGGGAACCACACGGGACTTGAGACAGAATATGTGTGAAAGAGATGACAGTAGCGCGGCGTTGCCAATTATTTTACCCCTATACTGTGGGCAGTAGCGGAGTGTGGAAATTTTATTTATTTTTTGTTTTTAAAAGAAAAAAAATGTTACCGGACAGCAAAGTGTACATAACATTTTTTACTCCAAATGTGCTAAGGAATAGCTGGTTAAAGTTTGTCGGGTTAGTGCCGATACACCCTGTATATATATTTAAACATTACATATTTGGGACAGCTGCTTATTCGGAACACGCTTTTTGGGCCCGGTGTATCTCAATTACCGAATCGACTATAATATGTCAATCCAGGCAAAGTAAACAGTATTCATATGTTTATAGATACATGAAAAAACTTCAAGTTAAGTATAATAACATTTATTATTTTTGATTATAAACTAATGCTTAAAGAAACAAGGTTTTTTATGCATAGTATAAAACTGAAACACCAGTATAAATTTAAAAAATCTTATAAAGAAAAAAAATATTGCCACTAACGGGAATTGAAACCCGCATCCTTTTGATTACCGATCAGGCTAATAATTATTGCTTTAAAATAATATAATAACATTTATACATAGATACGTCACTCCTGATTAAGTAGCTTATATACATATATGGTTACGTCACTCTACGTTAAGACATATTAATCCTAAGATATGTCAGATCCCCGTATAATGGATACGGTGGTGTGATGACACATAATGCGAATTCCGTGTCTGCTCTATTTCTATTAAATTATTCATTGCACGTTCTCCGAACTACCTATTTGAATATTGGGATTTTTGACTCCCCTGTATAAGATAACGAAAACGCAATATTAAGATCCAAAACATCGAAAATATTTCGTATAGATTTTAGGAAGTTTAGGGACAGAGCATTTCTTGCATCCAGCGCGTTAGGCCAACTTTCTTGGACTTGCCAATTAGAGTCAAGTGATAAACTGGATTTTAATAATTTAAGACTTAATTTTTTTATTTTTTTTTTAATGTTGATACATTTTTTTTACAATATTTCATATTTCAATTTAGTAATGTTGGCCTCACTGGGTTAAATTAAAACACTTTTTTAGAAAAGGCTGCTGAAACATATCAATAAAAATTTAAAATGCCCTTGATGTGGTTGAATAACTAAATGGTGCTACATATAGATGAAAATTAATAATTTTCATTGTTAGTGAGAAACAAAATAATTTCTAAAATATATATTTTTTAACTCTTCATAATAAGGTGGGTTTGTGAACCGCCGCTCACAGAACGAATTATTGGATAATAATAACACCTCAGCCATAGGTAACTCTCAGAGAGTTCGCTACATTTGATAACTCAGCAGGGGTTCCCGGGTCCATGGGATACATTTTGTCTTTGTCTTGGCTGGGGGATGCAATTTTTTTACCTTTTGCCTGGCGAGCGAGAAACTGGTTGAGGGAGGTTTTTTGACTTCTCCAACAGGACTCTCTCGGCCTATCTCCTTACACCACAGTGAGGGTTATGGATTTATACGCCTCCTGGATACACTGAACCCCAGATTCCTACCCACGTCTCATATTTTTTTTCATCCCTGAATTTCCTGTCCTTCCTTGAGGGAATTTATTTCCTCACGGCCTCCTGTATGGAGTTAATGCAAACAAAAAAAGCTCTCCAAGGGCTGACTCAGGGGTCATCAAATTTGAACAGATTTTTTCTCACCATCACCGAATTTTTTTTGCTCATTAGTTCATATGCATTGTGATCTTTACATGCACATTTAACTAACAAAATATGAGGTAAGACAACA
Organism: Hesperophylax consimilis; assembly: GCF_061612785.1. Lineage (NCBI taxonomy): Eukaryota > Metazoa > Arthropoda > Insecta > Trichoptera > Limnephilidae > Hesperophylax > Hesperophylax consimilis. The sequence continues at coordinate 21,945,181 of NC_142850.1, forward strand.
TTTCGGGTGGTTTATGGACTTAAAGTCATCAGTACATATAAGTATAATTTATAAAGACCCAACGTTTATTGTTTTATTTAAGAATTCTTTCTAAAGAATTGCAAACAGATATTAAAAAAAAAACTATTTTTTCATCCAAGAGAAATTCAAAGTATTTCAACGCAAATTATCAATAAATTCTAATAAATTCATAAAATTTACCCTCAAACGAAAACTGATAGTATATACTGGATAATGTATTCAATACGTTACAAAATTAGGAATGAGAATGCAGGAACGAATTGCAGGAATGAATATGCAATTTTCTAGGAATACGCTAATCGATACATAATTTTCCGAGCAATTAAATCCTTCCGTTTGTTAACTTGATGTAGAACTTTCAAACCACTTTTCATCGATTTCTTCAGGTAATGAAAATATATGCAGATTAATAGCTTGCTTTAAACGATTAGTAGCTTATTTGCTAAATACGTCCGGCTCCCACCCGGGCGTTGGGTTCAATTCCTTTCCTAACTAAGTCTTGTGTATCTATACATTAACATAAGCATGTATTTATATTTTGATTGACATAAATTTCTGCATTGATCCTTTGAGAAACAATCATTTCGAATTGAAAAATTACTCGTAAATTAACTAAATGTGATAAGTCAGATTCTACCCGGTCATTCTTTTAAGTTTCTTATACACTATTTATTTTTCTTCCGTCTCACAATGTGCTCCAATTAAAGCTTCCTTGCTCTTTGATTGGCTATGACACTTCTGTGGAAATCCCATGAATAAACTACCCTTCTCGCAGAACATTGGTGCAAGGGTTAATAGGGAATAACATTAATAATCAGGGCAGCATTGGAGAGATAAGGGAAAACCAACTAATAGCACGCTAACCCGCGTACGATTCAGAGCCAATTAAATTTAATGAAATTATACTAAATAAAAAATTGCAGTTTATCGCATATCACTCTTGTCTCCTGCTTTAATAGAATTAATAAGGAATAAGAAAGTTATGTAGATTTCAGTGTGGTAGAAGACGATATCAGTATGATACTAGATTACAAATTGCAGTTTGTCGAATATCACTCTTATCTCCTGCTTTTAGAGAATGAATAGGGAATAAGAAAGTTTTTTTGTTTATTTATTTATTTAAGGAGAAAACACAGATACAGACAGTAATTTAAAGATAATTTTGTAAAACAAGTTGTGTAGATTTCAGTGTGGTTGAAGACAATATCAGTATGATACTAGATTACAAATTGCAGTTTGTCGCATATCACTCTTGTCTTTTGTTTTTAGAGAATGAATAAGGAATAAGAATTTTGTGTAGATTTGAGTGTGGTAGAAGACGATAGCAGTATGATACTAGATTACATATTGCAGTTTGTCGCATATCACTCTTGTCTCTTGCTTTTAGAGAATGAATAGGGAATAAGAAAGTGTATTGGTTTATTTATTTATTTAAGGAGAAAACACAGATACAGACAGTAATTTAAAGATAATTTTGTAAAACAAGTTGTGTAGATTTCAGTGTGGTTGAAGACAATATCAGTATGATACTAGATTACAAATTGCAGTTTGTCGCATATCACTCTTGTCTTCTGTTTTTAGAGAATGAATAAGGAATAAGAATGTTGTGTAGATTTGAGTGTGGTAGAAGACGATAGCAGTATGATTCTAGATTACATATTGCAGTTTGTCGCATATCACTCTTGTCTCTTGCTTTTAGAGAATGAATAGGGAATAAGAAAATTTATTGGTTTATTTATTTATTTAAGGAGAAAACACAGATACAGACAGTAATTTAAAGATAATTTTGTAAAACAAGTTGTGTAGATTTCAGTGTGGTTGAAGACAATATCAGTATGATACTAGATTACAAATTGCAGTTTGTCGCATATCACTCTTGTTTTCTGTTTTTAGAGAATAAATAAGGAATAAAAAAGTTGTGTAGATTTGAGTGTGGTAAAAGACGATAGCAATATGATACTAGATTACAAATTGCAGTTTGTCGCATAGAAAATGAATAGGGAATAAGAAAGTTGTGTAGATTTCAGTGTGGTAGAAGACGATAGCAGTATGATACTAGATTAAAAATTGCATTTTGTCGCATATTACCCTTGTTTCCTGTTTTTAGAGAATGAATAAGTAATAAGAAAGTTGTGTAGATTTCTGTCTGGTAGAAGATATCAGTATCGCCCTGATGCCGACCACCATTCAGAATCGAAACGTTACCTTAAATGACTAAAGCCATTTAAAAAAAATAAATCATTACTCTATTATACGTCCACGAGGCTTTTACATTGATTACATATGGTTACAATTTTTTAAAGATAGGTTAGTAGTAAACAATGGTTTCATTGGGTTTACAATTGGATAAAATTAGAAAAAATTTTTTTTTTTCAGAAATATCATTTTGAAATGAATGATTCGTTTAGGTATGTTGTAAACATAATGTTAGTTAATATCGCTATGAAGGCGAGATACTGGCGATTTGCTATAAAATTTGTTTGTGAATAGTGACAATATAAGTTTATGGCATGCTTTGATACTCGAGCTCCGAACTTACAATTAAAAAAAGACAGGTGCATATGTCGCTTATTCTTTCTTCATTTAGGGAATATTAAACTTAAAATTAATGAATCTTAAAAAACTATTTTTTTCCACACTTTTAATGTGAATCAAGGTGTCCGTACATCGGAAATATACTCTAACTGGCTGCAAACTAATGAGACAAACAACATTTTCTATTAAGGTGTCCAAACATCGGAAATATACTCTACTGACTACAAACGAATGAGATAAACAACATTTTCTATTGAGGTGTCCAAACATCGGAAATATACTCTAACTGGCTGCAAACTAATGAGACAAACAACATTTTCTATTAAGGTGTCCAAACATCGGAAATATACTCTACTGACTACAAACGAATGAGATAAACAACATTTTCTATTGAGGTGTCCAAACATCGGAAATATACTCTAACTGGCTGCAAACTAATGCGAAAAACATCATTTTCTATTGAGGTGTCCAAACATCGGAAATATACTCTTACTGGCTACAAACTAATGAGACAAACAACATTTTCTATTGAGGTGTCCAAACATCGGAAATATACTCTACTGGCTACAAACTAATGAGACAAACAACATTTTCTATTGAGGTGTCCAAAAATCGGAAATATACTGGCTACAAACTAATGAGACAAACAACATTTTCTATTGAGGTGTCCAAACATCGGAAATATACTCTACTGGCTACAAACTAATGAGACAAACAACATTTTCTATTGAGGTGTCCAAAAATCGGAAATATACTGGCTACAAACTAATGAGACAAACAACATTTTCATGACGGGAAGTGAATTGAAGTTTTATCTGTTTTTTAGCAAAAATCTTTATATTTTCATACTACTGTTTGTGATTTATCTTGATTTACGTGGAAAATAATTATGGAAAGTAATTATTATAAGCAATAATAATTAACCTGAAACACAAATATAATTTGAGAAAAATTTTCCGAGAAAAAATAAATGCCGCTAGCGGGAATTGATTTTTATTTCAGGCTAATAATTATTGAGATTGAGCTAATAATTAGAGATAAGCCGCCATAGCTCAGTGGTCAGAGCTGTCGACCGGAAATCGAAAGGACACGGGTTCAAGTCCCATTGGCGTCATGTATCTTTTATCAGGAGATTTTTCAATGTGGATGAGTGTTTCAGGCGAATAATTATTGCTTGTAAAATAATAATTTGTTATTCTTTGTGGTTACATAAAAACCTTGTCTTGAAAACATAAGTTTACCTTTAATGAAAAAATAAGCGATTTACGTGATCTATGGCAGAGGTGTTGGTTATCCAATAACTGGTTCCCGGGGCGGCGGTATCCATACCCGACTTCCAAATTGAAAACTACCCTTACAAATTGTCTATCTACTAGATATGAATAATCAGGTATTTCCCAACATTCTTTTTCCCATCTCCTTCCTTCCCCCACTTTCAGGAGGTCACGGGAAATTATTTCCATTGACCTTTTTATTTCTTCTTCAGTGATTTGTAATATTTATTTATTCTGTGTTTACTTCGTTTAATTCAATATAAATTTATATTTAAATTGCTTTGATCTGAAATAGGGTTGTAAGCATAAATTATAGGTCTAAGAATAATAGATGTTCATCAAATCAGTAAACATTTTAAAGTTCAGCATAAAAGAAGCATAAGTCTGGCGCCAGCTATATAAACGAGGTCGAAGACTTGAAACTATCACAGAATAACAAATTTATCGTCATTCCACGCCATCAATGTAACGCAGAGCGTACTGCGGAGAATACCAGTCAACTTTTAAAGTTCAATTTGCCAAAGAGTTTAAATTAATTCTTCGGGATCAGCATAAGAGCATAACGATGTCACACTGAACAAATTTATTTTTTAGGTTTACTGAACAAAATAAACCATTGAGTTAAAATGGGCAAATAACAAATTATATACATTTTAATAAAATAGAGTATGGGATAGACTTACTGTTAAATTTGCTCCAGAAAATTTATAAGATAAAGAGGAAATCTTAACGACATAAGTGACAATTTCGTGTCAAAAATTATAGGCGCGAGGCCTGACGTAATGGACGAACTTATGGTCGAATTTTCCCTAGCAGAGCTAGACATTCGATCATTCCGTGGAATTTATTTTTATTATTTCTGATGAACGCATTGCTAAAATCTTAGTTGTTTCTAAATAAATACCCCGGAAAGTTACTAATTTATCGTCTCGAAAAATAAAATCTGGTGCTTACCGCTAATTTTTAGTTTTGGTTTAAACCGTTTTACCTAAAAAATTGTAATGGTAAGGTAAATTTTGTATTAGTATCGAATATAAATAACTGACATTCGTAGGTATCGGTCTAAAGAAAGGTTATTGTTAGGAATTCGTTGGAATCAATTAAAATGTGAGCGTCGCGCAAACCCCCGCCAGTCTTGTATCGTCTTACATAACATCTTGGCTCTATTTCAGAGTTCAAGTTAACAATTTATTATACTAAAATACTTCTCAGTTAATTTTTATTGCATTTGTCGACGGATTGGGATTAAAATATTGTATCTCCAAACTCCCAATATTGACAAATCTTAAATTGAAAGTTTTTAAACTTTCGATATATGTATTTTGTGATATTAAATAAGTTTTTAGTTCCATAATATGATAGTTCCTGTATCTGATTTTAATACGGTATTTTCGCATGGACTTTCGATTAACATAAAGATAAATACTATTGGAAATAATATTATGAATTGTAAGAATATACAATATATGTACTCTTAATAACTTGAGGATTTACAATAGATTTTAATATGATTATGTTATATCTCTGCTTACTTGCTAAATCAGATTTCTGTGTTGGGAACTCTTTAAAAAAGTAAAATGTTCTTTACTATAATTGCGTTTATTTACGTACAATAAATAACTCTGGGTTTAGCTACACTGTTCATTACCCGAGGGTTGGTAATTCTCTCTTTCTAGAAGCTTGAAGTCTGACAATGATACCCCACAGGCAATTGCTACACTCTAGCGACATTTGTCGGACTCTGGAGTAAGCTTTCTGACTAGTGCCATCTATCGCTTGAATAACCAACTTTTTTACCATACATCACAGATTATATCTTTGTAAGATGAAATATTCGAAACCAAAACATACAGGCTATCTTAAGTACATTTCAGTAATTAACTCACTAAATTGGAGATACATTATTTTTATTTTAAGCCATCGTTATACACATTTTAAGCTCCACCCAGCAGATAATTGATAACTAAAAGATTATAATTAGCATTCAAAGCAATGATGATCTCCTTATTTGCGTATGATATTATACCGTAATAAAATTGGCTGTTGGATATAAGTGGGAGATGTTTTATTGACTTTAGACAGATATTTAACACTATGCACATAATAATTTATTTTTTAAACAATATTATATTATATTCTGAGCAGAATTTGAACAGATAGTTCTTCTAGAAGTATGACATATATTATTTTAAATTAATATTATTCGGTCAATGGGTTGGGGGAGAGTCCGGTTCTCCTTAAGGATAAGGAATTGTTCTTAACATTAAAAGTATTAAAGACTTTAAGATTATTTCAAATCCAGCTCTCTCAGATGACAGCAAAGTTATCTTTAACCCTAAAATTAACGACTTTTTCGTTAAATGCGATTCCTGATTCACTTAAGGATAAGGAATTGTTCTTAACCTTAAACTTACCGAATTTTCCCTGTCATCCGAGAGAACTAGAATCACAGATAAATCACATAAAAATCGTTTTAAGGTTAAAGATAATTTCGAATTTCAATTTAACATAATTGCACAGCTCATTCCACGATACAGCGGTTTCACACTGTGGGAAACCAATACTTAATGTTTAATGTTATCTAGGAGAATTTTTTGGAAAATATTAAATACTTATTCCAAATTTTAAATCTTTTGTTGTGTCTTTGTAAACTATAACTGCATTCATCAGATAAGTTTACAAAGTCACATTTGTATTTTTATTTCTTGTACACCTAATTATAAAAAAAATATTCTATTGTAATTTTTTTGTCATGTTCAAAATTATTTTCCCATTTTAAAGTTGTACTACCTACATTGTCTCCATGGTTTTTTTCCACATATTATGTGACGTCACTAAGTTCCTTGATATATGTTCGAAGAGTCCACCTAATAATGAGTAGGTTGTTAATTAGCATAAAACTTTTAAGGGATGCAAATAATTTCTTGTGTGCTATACTTTAAGCATCGCCCGGGGCTGTGTATGGCGTGGGTGTCAGCTATACACTTAGACTACAGACTTATTATCCAGTTCATAAGGTTGATCTCGCGGTACGCAAATAAAACCCTACAGTAATACCTCACATAATGGTTTACCTGGTTTGATCAGCAGAAGATTATAGTACCCAAATCCGTCAGCCCCAATAAATGTACAGCTGCCTAATAAATGAAACGGAGACGCAGAAGAATAATAACAAATGTAAATTTTGTTGCTAATATTTTATTCATATTTTTATTACATAAACATCAAAGCACAAGCCTATACATAAAAAAATATAAACCAGTATGTTTAAAAATATAAACCAGTTTACCTGTCTAGTAACGTGTTTAACTATCCCGCAGCCAAGTGGCGGAGTAGGTAGCACCCAAAATTACTATCCTCCTTATATTAGATTAAATACTAGTCATACATATTATTCCAGTATTTTACGTATTCTTGCGCAAAATACTAAAATTGACTAAATAATTGGGATTTCTATAGTTTAAAATCCCGTAAGATAGAAAAATGCATGGGATCGTCGGAAGACCCACTTGGTTACAGACGTTTTGTTTGGCATCTTGGCCTGGCAAGAGTTAACGAGATATTAACGTGTGAGTGAATTATGTAAGTACTTTTATCAGTATATTATAATAGGGTGTTTATTATTTAGCTATAAAACATTTAAAAAATAAATATTTTTTTAACGAACATGGAAACAAATGATATGTGAGACCTTGTATTTGTAAATGAGTAAATTGTGTAACTTTTAGATTTTGGCACAAAATATCATTGACGAAACGAACCTGCTTTTTGCTTGCTGATACAAGACAACAATGTGCAAGTTATGTTAACGTAGATATTCCTAGCAGGGAAATAAGCGTAAATTTCACCATGCCACAGCTGCTGAAAACGAATTTCTGCTGCACAGTTAAGAAGTTAATCGCCTTCAATTTTATGATTTGTAACAATAATAAAACAATGATAATATAATATCTCTGTGTCGTTATTACATTCAATTTCATCTTGGTTAAATATCTATTCAAAATCGAAAAAAAGTTTTAGGTTTACAAAAAATTTTGGGTTGCAAAAAAGTCTCAAATGGAGTTAGAGTACAACATACCCATTGCGTGTTGTGAGGCGGGGAAGGAGATGAAGGAGAGTAAGGCGGAAAAGTACATGACTATTCAGATCTGGTCACCAAACTTGAATAATGTCGTTTCCAGCAACGTTTCGACTCTGTGGTGGCGTTGAAAAATTGACAACAGTGGTCCGGTTCAGTGGTGATTGTTACAAAAATAACGGAGGTTATATCTAGTGCAATTTATTACAATTCGTTGAAACTATTGTTGGAAGTGTGGGAGTTAATGTAGATTACACCGCGATTAAAAGAGACCCTGAATTTCATGAATTCATAAATTTATCCAATTGCTAAGCTGTTAGTACTGGCATTAAAATGGTATAATACGCTTAAGTGCTATGCGTATTAACGAATGTATAATTTAGTTGAAATGTTATGGACATACCTATAATATATTTATTTAGAAACAAATGATTTGTACAACGGTGTAATGAATTCTAAGGTTCAACCAAAGATATAAACTAACTCCAAAAATGGAAGAATGTTGATTCACGTAATAAAATATTAACATAAAAAATGATGTAATGTAATTTAACATAGATTGAATACAATAGTAATAAGATTAAGCATGCATAATAGGTACAAAATCATATATTCAATTAAATAGTAAGAATGCAATAAATTATTATTTTTTTTGATAAATTAATGTTTTTAAGACAAGATTTTATTTATGCATAGCACAAAGGAAAACAATTATTTTTATAAGCAATAATTGTTCGCCTGAAACACTCATCCACATTGAAAAAATTTTAAAAAATGTAACAAGCAGTAATTGTTGAATGAAACACTAGCATATATTGAATAATTTCGCGGGTAAGAGATAAGCCTCCATAGCTCAGTGGTCAGAGCTTTCGACCGGAAATTTAATGGACACGGGTTCGAGTCCCGTTGGCGTCATGTATTTTTTATCAGGAGATTTTTTCAATGTGGATGAGTGTTTCAGGCGAACAATTATTGCTTATAAAAATAAGAATGCAATAGTTTAATATTTAAAAAAAATAGGGAGTTAATAAGAAACAAGTGCAGTTACAAATATCAAGGACTCTCAAAAATGGCGCACAATTTTGGTAAGAAATTAAGAGGGGTTTTAAGCGACATAAGACTCTAATAACGGGGGTTTGCTCAATCCTCACATTTTAATTATTTCTGATGAACGTATTACTAAATTCTCAAATGATTCTAGAGAGATCCCCACGGATGTTAATTGATTATATTTGAGATTAATAAAACAGTACTACAACAGTAATACAAATATTTTATGTCAAACGGTTTGAGAATATTATAAAACGTTTTCCAACTTTAAAATTAGCGTTAAGCATCAGATTTTATTTTTCTAGACGATGATTTAGTAACTTTCCGAGGGATTCCTCTAAAAACATTTGAGTATTTAGTAATACGTTCATCAGAGATAATCAAAATAAACCTTATGTAAATATCGATTTTCGTGGTTTTTCCTGCTTGGGCAAAGTCAACCGTAGGTCCATCCATTAAAGGGGGCCGCACACCAAATATTGTTTTACACGATTTCATCACTTACGTCGTTAGGATTCCCAACTTATTTTAGAGATTTGATAGGGCAAATTTTAGGGAAGATTCAAATATATTCTAATTTATTTTGAAAAGTAGGCGCCCACTATGTGGCGTTGAAAGCATGAAAGCTATCTACCCACTTTGTGGGGGCCAAGCGCTCCAGTGGATAATGTGTCAATTCGATCTCATTTATATAATTAAATGTAATATTCGTATGTTGTGCCCTATAAGCTGAAAATCTGCTTTACCGATTTCGTTAAAAATTTCAAAGTTTCTTCTTATTAGTATCAGGATTACCATTCTTTATCCTTAGCTAAGGAACATACCTATACCATCATTTTAGCTTTGGCATAAACTAAAGTGAGCTTTACTATATTTACAACAAGTACAATATCGCTAATCGCTTGTGCGAAGAGTACCGACAAAAGTTCCAGCTGCTCCTGGAGCCAATGACGATGGCAGCAATTGGGGTCTGTTGTGAAAATGAATGTGGCGTGGAAGGAGGTTGGGAAAAGGAAAGTGGGGAAGTACTAGGCTATTCAGATATGGTCAACAAACATGTCTTAATCCATTTCAAGCAATATTTAGAATATGAATGGTGGTCTTTCACTAAGTTGATAATGAACGTATCCACCTCTCCGGAAATGTATTTTTATCTATTCTTTCTGTATTTTTTACGAATTGGATTCTCCTATCTCAATGTGAACTTCTTCATAAGTTTTCGATCAAGATTCTTATTGATCATTACATTGTAGAAAAAACGTGTTGTAACTTTAAACTTTACGAACTCATTTACTTTTTATGATAAATTGGTCGCCATTTTCTTTAAAAAAATCTTAGTGTTTTTATAATTATGCCATTTTAATGCTGCAAACCATCACTCTAATATCATAATTTAAATTTCACGTGGGCAGATGAAAGATGGTTAAAATAAAAATAACAAATCCCAATCTTGTTCGTCCATAAACCATCTAATTAAAAAATTCTTTGAATATCAAAAAATATGATATTAATGTCTGACATTTAAAACCGCCGGTTTCTGACAGCTTATAAAAAGGAATTGCATAAAACTAATTACACAATCTCAGAAGGAGGAAAGTTTTTTTCAGAGACCTTATTTTAAATGTATATATTTTAATAAGTTAAAAATTAACTACTTATAAGCCAAGTAATTCATTGCTGTATTTTTTCCAGACTTCACTAGCAGAGTATGATTCAATTTCTTTCCATCAAAAGATAGTGCATTTTTCATACCGCAGACCAAAGTGAAATTGATTAACTCTCGAAGTCTTATTAAAGGTTTTAAAACGCGATCCAATCAATTTAGTGCTAAGCCATCAAAGGTCAGACTCTACAGAAGTTAAGGCTTTAGTTACTTTGTGGAATTAAAAAAAATATCGCATTAGGACATATTGGTTTTGATAATATTGTTAATGCAAATAAGGTCAGAGGAATGTGTGTCATATTTATTTATTGTAAGACTTTATTAACGGTCTTAAAAGACGATCCAATCAATTTAGAGCTAAACCATCGGAGGTAAGACTCTACAGAAACTAAGGCTCTAGTCACTTCGTTTAATCAAAACAGTATTGCATTAGGAAGTATTGGCTTTGAGAATATTGGTAATACAAATAAGGTCAGAGGAATGTGTGTCATGTTTATTTATTGTAAGACTTTACTTAATTGTGAAGGCAGTTAATTGTAGATAATAATTTAATGATAAACTAGCTTTCCCCCGCTACGCGTTGCTGTGGCTCAATCTTTCTGTGCAGATAGAAAAACAATAGCGCATGTTGCTTTTACGTCCAACAGATGGGGCTATTTAAAAATACCTCCTTTTACTTATCACAGGTGACAACTATATCTCGTAATATATGTATATAAAAACACTTGCGTATTCGAATGCAACTTTCTGTCAAAAATTTTAAAGAAGTCGTTAGGAACTTTAGGAGATTTTGAGATAACGAAAATTTACGTTTTTATTTATATATATTACCGGAAATGTATGATATCTAGGAATTGTATACAACTCCTAGGAAATGTATAAAATGTGGTTTTAAAAATTATTTAATACATACATATCCTGGGAAATGTATAGATTTCCTAGGAATTGTATATAATTCCAATATCGTATTAGGAAATTTATAAAAAGAATGCTTTCTGTAATAAAACACGTTGTTTTATTTGCTATAACTTTCATTTGGTAAGTAATCAGTCTGTTATTTAAGTAATTATAAATGTCACAATATTAAAGTAAAAGTCTTCATATTCTTATACTAAGTTAAATGTAAACAAGGCAGGCTATTTATTTTTGTAGGGTAAGCTGGAATGGCACTTGTAACTTTGATAATGCTATAAGGAGCTTACAAGTAATAATAATAGTAATAACATGGCATTTATATAGCGCAGTTTAGTGTCATTTCACTTCAAGTGCGCTTAACTACTCGTATAACAAACTTAAAAATTGGTAAATCAGTATTAGTGGTTCCTAAAATTATTCCTACAGTGTGCCTTACCCAATACAGATCTAATATTATAACATTAAATACACTGTTTATACAAAGTGATGACAAAACTTAGAATAACAATAACAGCAGGACAGGACAAAACGAGAATATTAAAACTAAAACATAATATAAAACAGGAGGCAGTTTGTGCTCAGAAATGAGAATTTTCTGAGCAGACATTTTAAAAAGGTACAATAAGGAGATAACCGAAACCAAACAATTACCGGATGTTTAAGAATATGGCTTATTATAAAATATTGTATTATAAAGTACTTACATTTAAATGTAAAAAAAAGATTTTGTGATGTTCAATTTTCATTGCCTACCCCTGCGGCAAAACGACGAAAAGGTTAGTTAAAACGTAAGTGCTACGCGATTTTTGAAAACAAAGAGTATTTATTAATTATTTAGTATTTTTAACTAATTTTTTATACTGAAATTACATTGTACAAACAAAGTTTGGTGAATTCCCTCGTTATATCTGCTACTATTTTGTATGCGACTAAAAACTCGCATATTTAACGTTTTTATCAACCTAAAATCTAAAGGTTTATTCAGAAATGAAATTCATAATTTACAAACAATTTTGATCGAAGGGAATTGAAATTTGAAGGGCAAGTGGTCTAGGTTTTATATTTAAACTACATTTTTAGTAGTTTTAGTATAAACACTATTCCGCCCTTAAACCAAGTTTAAACCCAGAGAACGGTGCTGGAAAATGAGGAATAAATCTCAAAACCTTATCGAAATAATGGGCTGAGAGAGCCATCGTTATTAGAAGGACAGTTTTTCGTTGGACGTTGGATAAGAATAGGATTATTTTTTCTGGACGAAATAAATAAAATTTCGTACTAGTCACGTACAACATACTTATGCCGAATATTTATTTATTTTAAGGAACATACACAGTCCTAATATTTGTTAAATATTCAGCAGAGGATGGAAAAGAAACAGACCAATTTAAAATGTTCACAGATGGTTGAAATGGTAATATACAACTAAGTATTTAGTGAATGTAGACTAAAATATAAAAGCCGAACTAAGTAACAAGTATAAAAATGGAAGTAGAACAAAAGTCATAAACATATATAATGCAGTATACAACAATATATGTGTTTATAAGTATACAGGGTGGATAGAGTGGGAAACAGGTATTGGCGTTGTAGCGGGATGGGGGAGGAAAGGAATGAGGTAATGTTGCCAGGCAACTGAAATAAAAAAAATTACAATTTAAAGATAAAATAAGGTACAATAAATTTAACCATCATGATTTTGTGTTATTCACACCTAAAATGTGATAAAAGGGACTTCTGAAACGATAGTAACTAGCAGTGGATATGCCAACATGTATGTCTATATTTGCAAGTATGTTACTGTGCCAATTGCAGATTTTGTTCATAAAATCATTTTTATTGTACTTAATGTTGCATTTATCAATATAGAAAATAAATTAATACTGATATTTTTTTGCAAGTATCTACTCGAAAATATAAATATTATCATCCCCAAACCATGACCTTTGAGTCAGCTTTTGGCGCCCTAATTATCAAATGATTTAAATGATTTTTTAATATTTAAAGCGCAATACCTTTGATGGCGTCACTCACCCTGCATGCCCAAAAAACCTTTCTGGGTGGAAAGAGAGAGACACACCCGAATTCTTGTCACTCCAAAAAAAGGTGGAAACTTGATAATCTCGTGCACGACCCCACTGAGAGACAGCCAGGATTCTCACAACTTCGTAAACTATGGTCAGCTATCAATGATGAGGTCCTCTCAAAGCCGCTGTGCCCACACGATGCATAGGTGGGGCCTTAAAGAGTCGGCGATGTGTGATGCGGTGCCGTGAAGACCATCGAATATGTGGTAAACGAACAGGCACGGCTTTGAGCCAAACGGCACCTAGTGCAAATAAGTTGTTAAATCTAGTGGACGCCTTGGCAGGAGATCACTGTAATCAATCATATTTGGATGATTTGTGTATTCGTGTAGCGCAGTTTTCATGAACAATAATCTTGAGGAAGATGTTTGGAAGCGCCTTGGCAATTCGGCCCCCGGAGCGGACTGCTCCATTCCCCCGCATACGGGGGACGCTCGAGGCCCTAGACTGGCTCACAGAGCTAGAGATTCCTCTCTGACCCCCCACCATAAGAAGAAGAATAGATCAGGCATTGTATTATTTAAATTCCAACCGATAAACACATTTAATTGCTGTTTCACAAGTACTTTCACTTTGTTACACTGAGCTTGTTAAAGCTATTGTCTTGACCATTTGAGTCTCTTCAAAAATTCCATTGATTGTGGACAATGAACGGACATTTCACGGGCGTTATAATTTATCAAATGCGATTAGGTACTTGAAATGATAGCATTGTGTATATTAAATTTATTTAAGCCTGGATCTAAAGGTTCCAAATTCATCAGGAATCGACTGACGGAAGATCCCAGCCGAATTGTTGAATTAGGTGGCGTTTGTCATTTCCTCAGCCGTTTACAAGGATGCTTCGCAGTTTGGCTAACAGTGTACCAGGATATCAGAAATAAGCGGAGAGTATACATTTCCACCCAAAAAACCCCTTCAGTAAACGAGCTATGATACTTCACCGAATTTCTGAAATAATATTTTGTTGGAATTTTTCTTGCTGAAATGTAGTACACAATATTTACATTTTCCAATTTAATTTTAATCCAGTCTTATGAAAGTTGTTATACCCGGCACGATCAGTACTCGCAAACAGTGGAAATGGTAAAGTTATGAAAGAAAATAAATGGATTAAATGGGATCTTTGAATATGAAGAAGTATGTATTTTATTATATTGTTATATGGTGGTGATTGTTAAACAACTAAAAACTTTATAACTAAGTTAATAGCAACTTGTGTTCGCAAATTATTATTCGCATTTTCTTATTTGAACGAATATTGAAATTCCGAGATCATTTGCCTTCTGAAGGCATTGACAAACTCTCATTTTAAAGACAATACTGTTTTATGCGTTGAAAAAGAGCACATACCCAGAAGTATCAATTATAACTAATATAATTAATAAGGTTAGTAAGCTAAGTGGACAAATGGTGTATGGTTTTCACCCAGGACTCGTGGGATAGATTCCTCTGCTAAGTCCTCCATCGTTGAAGGTAGGAGTTTTTTTGAAGTGAAACTTCTTTACGCGCGTCATGCAATTTCGAGGACCGGAGTAAAACCGACTCATGACCGAAACGAAAATGCGGGTACCCCCACCACCGATTAAAGTTCATTTGATCTAGTCAAAGTTTTGAAGTAACATATAAATGCTTCTTAGCTCATCCCGACAACTGGCGTTGGTGGTGTAATGGTCAGCATAGTTGCCTTCCAAGCAGTTGATCCGAGTTCGATTCTCGGCCATCGCACATTATTTTTTTGTTTTTAACGCCTTTTTCATTCAATATCTTATTTTTTAGTAGGTCAGAACATTTTTTAAAAGAAAATAATATTGCAAAATAATAAAAACACTTATCTCACTGTGATAAAACATTACTCCGCTAGAGCGCGCTTTGCGTTATTGTGTTGGATTAAAATTATTATCTAATCCGTATATTATGATAATTGTATTACATTTATTTAATTAATTTATTTATTTTGATAATATGTAATAATTTACAGAAAAAAAAATTAAAACTATCTCCCTCTGATAAAATATCCGTTCGCTAGAGCGCACTACGCGATCTTGTGTGGGATTCTATTTCTGTACATTGTACATTATTTTTAAAAATATATTATATTTTGGGTGTGATGTAGGTAACATTATAAAACATAACAAGCTCTCATATTTTCAGAACCTACATAATATAATCAATTTATGCGGCTTTGCTTACAGTTGGTGCTCAGCGTGGTTGGCTTTCAATCAGTTAAGCGAGGTTCGATTCTCGGCTGTGGCATTTTTGAAGTGAAACCTTGTTGAGGTGGGGGAGCCGCTCACGAACGTTCTCTCTCTTCTCTTCTTTCCTCTCTCTCAGACACCAGCGAACTGCGCCACGCCAAGCATCAGCTGAAACTAGAAGTTTCACTTCTGTCTTGCGTAGGCTTGACACACCCACTTTTTTTTTTTTAAATATTGTCGATTATTGTTATCGTTACCCATGAACATTTGTCTTTCTTAATAAAAGAGCATAATAAATAAACACAAAAACCATAAAATAAATGCTGGTCTGTCTTTTAAGAATTTTTTAAGCTTTACTGAATTATTTTATATAAATTGTAGACGTAGGCTGTACGTAAAAACTGTACACCGAATTGGTAGACAGTAAGTAGTCATGTGTTAAAAAGATACACTCGAAAAATACGCTCTTCAGGAATCCGTTTTCATATGAATAATGTATTAAATATTCCGTAACATAGATTCAATGTTACATCGATCTTTTTTAGCGAGCGAAACTCACCGTAAAAATATATATAATAACGTCTTCGGTATTTGAAGAAATAGGGACTAGAGGGACGCTAGGGACCAAAAGTAATAGAATTTCTTCAACAAATACACCAATATAAATAAATTATGCTTGTATTGTAAAAAATATATCTGTTTAGTTATAATAAGAATTCTAGGAAAGCGGTTGGATTGTTTTCTGTAAATTGTCCAAGGAATGAGTAGAATTCAGTTTTATTATTTTCTTTCCTGGGAAAAACAGTATGATAATTTTGAATGCATTTGTTCTTGAACCGAATAAACATTATTTTATCTTTCTCCGGGAGTTTATATGTATTCTGAAACTTGTGAAAGTTTATTCATTCGAGTTTTAAACACTTTTTGTGGCTGAGTTAACTCATTTTACAGGGAAGATTCCCAAGAACAAACGAATTAAACTCATAAAGTTCCTTATACACCTAATGCATACATCATATTATAGCAGTTAAAATAGTGCTAAAACGGGGAATTTTCACAAACTATGGATACTGTTCAAATTTTATAAAAGATTTAAACTTGATATTTATAATTCTGACCACAGTTCTAGATTATTTTGTTTACCGATACATAATGTTTACTGATACATTCTCAATTTTCGACTTATTTGCGCCAAGATTTTTTAGTTTTTTTAATTAACTGAGAATTAAATAATCCTCCCCAGGGACTGGAGACAATACCGCTAACACTTAAGCATAATCCTAATTAGTACTGACATTTATTTCGTATATTAACTACTGTAAATTTTTAAAAATAATATCATCCAATTCAGAAAAATGCGTGTGTGAATGAGTGACACCAAATGTTGATATAATGCATTATCTGCCGAGTTTCAAAAGTGGCTTAATTTTCACTTCCAATATTCCATATCATTCAATCATTCATTCAATAATAATCATAATTCATTCAATCAAGAAATCGAAATCGAAATTCAGATATATGTATTTTAAAATGCGTAATGTTCGTATTAGCGCATATTCGTGAAACGGTTCAAGCAGACTACAACGATATTATGACGTAGAAAATGCTACTGGCTGGTAAGACAGCTATCACCGACGTTGGCCGGCGTGACGTCACCAACGCCATATTCATAAACAAAATCTAACGTGTCGTTTTGGCAGCAAATCAAAAATTGTAGATTTTAAATTCCTTTAGAAAGTTTATTCGCTAACATTAAAAAATGGGATTAATATATTTGGAAATAGAAAAAATTATTAAGAGAAAAAAGAGAGATGGGTAATGAATCTTTATTAGTATGGAACGGCGTGCATAAAAGTGTCGCCAACATTGTTTTCCATACTAATGAAAACCGTCCCGTCATTTTTTTACACACCAACCGCATAATTAGCATTATCTATCCAGCCCGTTATTATTATTATTATTATATTATATTATCCATCTATCTATACAGTCGGTATGCTTCCATGCCATATCTCCACTCATTTCTATTAGCTATGTCAAAACACTTTAATATAAATAATATCACTAAACATTTCTAAGAAAATTGTTTTTAAAATTATTTCTTCTGATAGTAAAAAACGTGCACAAAAATTCATTTATCCTAACTCAATAAATTATCTTAACTGAAAATAAACACCAGTGACCAGTGCTAAAACTAACCTAAAATCCCGCTCAGTTCATGAATATATTCATATGAGAAAAGTCACGTAAAACACTGATAACATTAAAATCTGAATTGAATTGGTGATTTCCCTCAAAAACATGATTTGTTTGCGAAATGGTTAATTTCTGTGAAGCGGTACATGAAATAAATGAATAACTAAAATTAAATTAATCGACTATGTCGGGCGGAAACGTGTTTTTTTAGGCCTATATTCTGTCCGACGAGTGTTTTTTTCGCTTTGCAATAAAATGCAAATAAATGGAATATGTTTGAACATTTCTGAAAACTAAAAATTACTTTTTATAGGTGATAAATACGCTTTCAAATTTTATTATTATAAATAAACATAAAGCTTTGTAAATAGAAAATTTTTTAATGCAAACATAAAAAAGTTTAAAAAATTAATTAATAATAACGTAAACAAAATTTAAACATACAGAATTGTTTATATTATATATTCCTCTATTGACGTTGAATTTTTCAATATTTTCCTACTTGACTACTAAAATCGAATAATAATTATTTTGAAGTAACCATTATCTTTCTGTTGTGTGTATCTTATATTGTTTTGATATCGGACCTTTATGTGCTTAAAATTCTTAAGATTATCGTTTAAAGCAGTGTTCCGCAAAGCGTGTGCCGCGGCACACTGGTGTACAGTGTTCATCAGTTGGTGCGCCGCGGAAAAAAATCAAGGTATTGTGAAGATAATAAGAAAGCAAATGGGAGCAGTTGAGGGATAATATCAGTCACTTCTGTTTCACACAGAAGTATGATGGCTTTCTAGCGGAAAAGTGCTTTTTCGGATTTACGAGCTAAAAAATGAGTTCCAGACGTTTTTAGAGGCCCAGGGTTCAGATTTTGCTTCTGTGTTTAAAAAAAAAGAATGGGTAGTAAAACTTGTATATATGGCGGACGTATTCTATCATTTAAATGAGCTTAACAGAAAAATGCAAGGCAGGAATTCTTATATTTTAACGTTTTCGGACAAAATCGAAAGCTTTCGCGCTAAGTTGGTATTATTGATCAGCCACGATGTTAATGGTAGTAATGAATTGTTTTCAAATGTCATGACTGTCGGTTCAGAAACAAAGTGCAGGCTTTGATAGTGAAACATTTGGAGCTATTAGCAGAAAAAATGAACTGTTATTTTCCTAAGTGTGACCTACAACCTATGGACTGGGTACGAAATCCACTCTCGGATAAAATTTGTCCTAGACACTTACCGATAAACGAACAGAAATAATTCATAGAGTTAAAAACTGATCTGACATTAAAACTAAAATTTTCCAAAATAGAGCTAGCACTTTTTTGGCTGCATATAAAAATGAGTATCCACTGCTTTCAAAGCATGCTGTTAAAATATATATCCATTTGCCACAACCTACTTATGCGAATTGGGATTTTAAACTCTCACTACTATTAAATCGAAAAAAAGAGAACGTCTGAGGAAGATCAATGAAGAGATGAGAGCAGCCTTATCAATAATTGCTCCAAATTTTGATCTCCTGTGCTCAGTTAAACAGGCTCACATTTCTCACTATTTATCTTTTCATATTAGGTATATTGATTTTAGTAATAAATAAATTAAACTCTAATTTTTTTTGATCTGATAGGTGTACCTAAAACACAAAAAGTTTGCGGAACACTGGTTTAAAGTATCTACCTACATTGGTAGCTCTTAGCTCTTCTAAATATCTTCAGTATTAATGTAATACTCTAGTGTTATGGCGGGTGATGTTTACAGATTGAATTTTTAATAATACGCATATAATAATTGTTTTTAAATTATACAATTCTGATATAGAATTGATATTTTTTTAATGAAAATTTAACTAAGAAAATTGGTTAAGGGATGTGAGACATAATGTAGTTGTGTAGAATTTACGGATGCTATGATTGAAATGTACTTCAGTTGTAATGATATATGGCGTTATTTGTGTTTTGAAAGTATGGAGTTGGGTTTCGATTTTTAGGTTAGTTAGTTAGTTTTTAAGGTTGGTTATAGATTTAGGAACTAGGGAGATGAATTGTCTTAGTGCTGATGTAGTATTTAGTTATGTACATTAGTTGATCATTATAATCTGTAGCAAATTGGTTAAACAGGCCACGTAGTGGAAATAAAAATCATTCGCATTTCAAAGGAATCTTTAAATTTATCTATATCTACTTAACTGTCATTGGATTGAATTAAATTTTAGTTTTAAAAGAAATTCATTCTTATATTTTTACATTAATACTATTATAACAAAAGAAACACCAAAAGAACCTTGATATCCCAATATTTTTTTGGAGAAAATAAAATAAAACACCATTTAAGAAGGTACGAGGGAGAATAATAAATTAATGGAGCGTTCAAAACGAATTGCTTTTGCCCATTAGTCTTGCATGCTATTTTCTGTACTATAAAGGTCATCAGATTTTACAAATGCACCAAAAACTGCCGATAGTAATTTTAGTTCAACAGAATGCGCATTGTTCTGTTCTGTCAGTTATTATGGAAGACTAGTTACTGCGGAAGTGATTAAACGATTTTTTTAAATACATCTATTTTGATTTTCTTTTTATGAATGAGTTAATGAATTAATAAATGAATTAAAGAATGATTGAATTGTTGAATTGATGAAAATGAATGAATGAATGAAATGGAATCTTGGAAGTGGAAACTAAACTATATTCCAACATCCAATCGAGCCAAAACTAGGCAGATAGACAGAGCATTTTGTCATCTTATTGTAACACTTATGCACAAGTTAAAATTGGCTACCAAGAGCCAGCCCAAGAGGTGACCCGAAAATTAAAAATTATATGTATTACTGTTGTGAAACTTCGTTTTTACTGGCAGTATTTTTAATGGTTATATTGTAATGTTTTCAGAGATAATGTTCCCATTCATATAATATTGTCTCTTAAAGTGAATTTAGCATTAAAAATAGATAAATAATTTATCGATATCTTTTCTTCGTTACCGAGCGCGACTGCTGATCGTTGACGTACAAACAACAGTTCATGTCGAATAATAAGAACATTTAGTCGTTTGTTTATTGGCGATCTGCAGTCATGCTTGGGAACGATGACAAACTACCAACTTTATCGACAAAGCTCTACCAATCATCCATGCTAGATACTGTAGTTCTTCACTTTCAAAAATGTCGCTTGTGCAACGATGGATGACTTAGCTAATAGATGAATTTTGTACACAACGCCTGGGTGGTAATCTGTCGCATTTGTTAACTCAGCTACTAATCACTTTATTGTTCCACAATAATATGATTTCTGAGTATATATGGAGTAAAAGATGTTAAAGCCACTTTGCTGTTCAGTAAAGTATTTTTATAAAAAAATTACTATTCATATTTTCACCACATTTCACCACTGTTTTATCCTTAGGGCGGCTTGCACCATAAGTTAAATTTGATTTAAATATAATTTTAAACACATTATTTGATTTAAGTCGACTTGGCGTCTTGCACCACAAAATTTAAGTCGTTAAATGCGTTTAAAGAACTGTCAAAGTTAAATACCCAAAATGGGCTGTTTAACCGAGTTAAACGCGTTTAGCCCGACTCATAAAGCAGTACTGTCAAAAATTGTTTAGGTTATCCCTTAGATTTTTGATTGTGGTTAAAATCTATATCATTTTAATTTGTATTCACAATGAACATTTGGGATTTGTATTCTGACGATGATGAAGAAATTATAGAGTTTATAAGTAGACCGTTTATAGTCAGAGAAGTAAACACAAGAACAAATTTATTTGAAACACTCAGTGCCAAGAAGTTTCAAAGAAGATTTCGTCTCTGTAAAAAAACGACATCATAGTGCAAGAAATTAAACCTCAGTTAAAATTCAACACCAATAAAAACATCAGCGAGGTGCTCGTAACTTGAAGCTAACACTCCTTATCGAGGAGTACTTTGCAAGGTTGTAAACTTCTAATCATACCTACAGCATTCTTATAATACTTTAAAACAATATAATATGTAAAAGAAATAAAAAACAAAATTACTCGGATAATTGTTTTATTTTTAATTCCAACAACAGAAGCTCTTTTTGTCTTATTTCATCATTATGTCTATTTGCTTTAACTTTTTCTTCAAAATAAATGAACACACTATTAAACCACACACACAATCACAAAATATTTTGACACTTCAAGTAAAATGAAACATCGTAGCTGTTTTATTTACGCGTTAATGGCGGTAACCACGCGGTAACTGTTTTACCGACGCGTTAAACACGTTTAACTAAAATTGCCACCGAACTGCGTGGTGCAGGACGCAACTAAACGCATTTAAGTTAAATGTATTTAGGGTCTTAAATACGTTTAGTTAAATACAATTTAAGATAAAATTTGCGATAGTTGGTGCAAGTCGCCCTTAGTCATGGGTTTGAAAACCCATCTGGCAATATTTTATTCGAATTCCGTTGAATAAAATACGTATGTACCTATATTGCCGCGCTTTTACAATCACAAAGAAATGGCACGGCACCATTCGTCTCATTTTTAACTACTATTATTTAGTGTGTACGAAAAAGCGAAGACGCTTTTCGATATACTTGCTAATAACAGCTGTTGAACACGAAAAGCAATGCCAATGACAGTGATGGAGTGTGGAAATTTTTTATTTTTTTTGTTGTTTTTAATTGAAAAAAAAATGTTACCGGACAACAAAGTGCTCATAACAATTTTTACTCCAAATGTGGAAAAAAAGGAATAGCTGGATAAAGTTTGTCGGGTAAGTGCCGATACACCCTGTATAGAGCATTTTTATGAAATTCAACTTTACTTTTTAAGATCAGTTAAACACTCACTTCAGATTTACACCTTCAAGCACACTCAGCGAAAAAAAAATGTTTTGATCTTGTCATAAAAACACAAATCGTCTATTTAAATGGAATAATTATTTTGGTAACAAAGTATGTGAATTGACATGTCAATTAGTATATTACATGTCAATTCACATACTTTGTTACCAAAATAAAGTATGTGAATTGACATGTCAATTAGTATATTACATGTCAATTCACATACATTGTTACCAAAATAAAGTATGTGAATTGACATGTCAATTAGTATATTACATGTCAATTCACATACATTGTTACCAAAATAAAGTATGTGAATTGACATGTCAATTAGTATATTACATGTCAATTCACATACATTGTTACCAAAATAAAGTATGTGAATTTATTTATTTCTTTAGATTTACACACAGTACAATATGATACAAGATATAATTAAAATATTTTTTGTGATTATAGATTATTGTACCTTATCAGGTCGAAATTATTGGTTCCTAATTGCCCGTTCCAAGAAACCAAAATATGTGAAAGTAAGTGTGTGATTTGTCTATGTCTATAATATTTCTCATTAATTTTTTAATTTGTGATGTTTAATCGTTACAATCTTATGATAGAATCGAACTTGAGCTGTTGTGTATGTTTCAGTTGTGTATGAGCAATAATTAGTGGAAGATACATATAG
The DNA here is from genome assembly GCF_061612785.1 of Hesperophylax consimilis. NCBI lineage: Eukaryota > Metazoa > Arthropoda > Insecta > Trichoptera > Limnephilidae > Hesperophylax > Hesperophylax consimilis. The sequence goes on from NC_142850.1 coordinate 21,968,696, forward strand.
TGTGTGATTGGTCTATGTATGACATTGACATATCAAAAAGTATATTATAGTTTATTTCACATTGGAAATCAGTTTAAGAAAAGTTGAAATTGTTTGTAAGAGAAATTTAAAATAAATAAACCGTTTACAGATTTTTACGTGAATATAACGAGCTTTGGGAAAAACTACTTTATCTCAAAAATGTTAATAGGAAGGAATACTATATTAAATAAACAAAATGATTGCCAAAAAGAACAACTCATTTAAAAGTAGTCAAAAACAATGTTTCCTTTGATCTCTAGAAATTCCTATCTATAAAGAAAACAGACCTTTTCTAAATGTTCACATCTGAAGGTAGCTTTAAAATATAAAATCTTTTTATATTATGTCGGATGCCTCGAAGTTAAAAAGGAAAAGGAAAAAAAAAATAGAAATACGATATCGACGTTTACACTCAAATTTATTGAGAAATTTGGCACAGAAGCGTGCCATGGCGGCGGAGCTTATGAAAGTTATGCCTTTCGTTTTCCAGGTAGGCATGAAGGTGGAATGTCGCGCTATGTGTAGATGAGATTTAGACCGGAAATTTGCCATGCGTACAGTCGGTCGATGACGTAACACTGACGAGCTGGACCGATGGTTTTCGTAAGGTATTCTTCATTCATTCACCTGCATATTACCTAACGCGACCGACACAACAAACGCGTTTCCAGTCTTACAAGAATGGTTCGGTTGAATGATGGTAACACTGCGCGTAGCTTCATACTAATATAGTTCATGGACCGTCTCCCTTTTTTCTATTATCTATGGTCACACATAATATTTATGGTTTCTATTTTCTATAACGTTGTACCTTGCAATGTCCGCAGGTCAGAGCCAATATTCTATTCAGGGGCGTGCAATAACCTATTTCTCGATGGCGACGATTTTCCAGATCATAAAGTTCCCTTTTTTTATACTACACCACATGAAAAGTATCTTTAACCCTTTTGTAAGGAGCATAAGAGGAAATAATCATTAACGAAGTAAACAAAACCTAGATTTACATTCCAAAACATCTTTTTGTGGGTGATTCAGAATTGAATCAGGTAAAAAAGACTTTTGAGTTTACATAAACTAAAATTGTAAAACAGCTATTTTTTTAAACAACATAATAGGTTCATATATATGTTCGAGTCAAAAATAATGTAAGATAAACAGATGGAGGAAATAATAATATGCTGCTTTACAGAACTCGCTTCCCAACATTCATTTTCATTTTTTTTTATTGAACGTTGGTCATGAAAATAATTAATATGTACTCTGAACATATAACCTGCGAATCGAGGCTTAATTATCTAGTATGTGCGTAAATTCGATTTCAAAAATTAATAATCGATTGAAAACAAATCTAATACTCATTTGAATGAACATAAAAAGGGATTTTTTAAATCATCCCTATTTTGATATCTTGATTCTTGCTGGATGAATAATTATATCAACTTGTTGCACAGATAATGATTTATTGTAGTGTGAAATGAAAATGTGTAAGAGTGTAGTGGAAGTCGAAAAACAATGCTGTTATTTTTCTACCGGTATTTCAATGGAAGATGCTCCGATAAACTTGCGTCATTGATCCCTTTGGCACCAGCACATAGTCGGGAAACATGGCAATGCGCACCCAACAAATTTGTTCAGAATTGACATTTGTCACATGAAAATGGGTCGTTTCTACGATTGGTTTTTGAGTTCAACAGTGTTTCTCCTCCCTCCTATAATACGGGTCTCTTCATGACCCTTTTCTCCTACATATCTTCAGAAAGATCCTCCACATAGCATATCGCAAGGTAATACAGAAAGATAAATTGTTTTCCTCAGGTCTTCCTGTGTGCAGTTAATGTAAAAAAAAATATTTATAAAAGTATGCACCTTTTTTTACTAGACAATTTTAAAAAAATAATGACATACTCTATATGGTAACGTAATAAAATGATTTTTTCTCTATACAACTGTAATAAATAAAATAGCACATATCCACATAAGATATTTGCTTAATCTTTTTACTAAGAAAATAATTTTTCAGTTATTTTGGCCTTTGAGTATTTTTAATTTTCTTCAGATTGTTATTTTGTCCTGTCATAAAATGTACAATCTCGTTTTTCCATTGCAAGTGTCGTCTCATAAATTTCCTAATTATTCATTGTTCGTTCTGGTCTAAGACGTGGTTTATTTTGATAAAATGAAACAAACAATTTGTCAGTCTTTTACAGTAACAAACTAAATACTTTCACGGTGCATTTTCAACATATAAAGCTGACGTCACATGTCACCTTTTCCGCCCCGATGCATACTCCAACACGACACGGTTTCTCCTATTTAACGTGTGAATATTCTACTTTATGCTCGCATTCTAAAAATAACTTTTATCTCCGCAAAGGTACGATAATATTTTATTTTGTTAAAGGGAGGAATTTATGAAGTGGTGACAGTTAAGTTTGCTCGTAAATTATTATTTAACTGGAGCTCCTATCGTTATTTCCGGTCCTTCAACCCCTTGGGGACGAAGCTTTTAAATAAGGTATTTATTATATTGTATAGAAATATATATAATAATACAAATGAAACGATATAAATACATTGTGAACAGTTACTTAATTTAGTAGCTACGTTATTGTCTATTGTTGCTAGCAACACCACCGTCGGGTCTTGCAGAGACCCATTTTGTGGGAGGGAGGATATACAGAGGTCGGTAAATCTTTCCACAGCTGAACTGATGAACTCAAGAACGATTTGTGGAAATGTTAACTAAAGTAAAATGATTGGTGCGTGTTTGGCGCGTTTCTGGGCTATGCATAGTTGCCGAAGGAATAAATCACTCTAGTTAATCGGAGCAACTTCAATTGAAATACCATAGAACAAGGACCGCATTCGAACTTGACGCTTATGCTCTAAAGATTTTAATTAGTTTGTTAATACGGTTGGGAATTAAGAGCTTCATAGATGCACGCACAGATAGCAGTGCATAGAGCTTGCGTGGAAGTCCGCAAGATGGAGCCAGTGGCCAGTAGTCGCCAGGGCCAGTGGTAAGGCTCTCAGAGAAACTTACTGTTTCAGATTTCAATTAGCCAGCTTCTAGTTAGGTCGACTATCGAGTCACCATTATATTACTTGGAGTAATAATAAATCCCTGATTAATCTAAAAGAACTAATTATTTATAAGCTCCTTCTAAGACGAGTTGGAGACCTGTTTGTACGAACAGACCTGTTTGTTTTCACTACACTTTAAAATGTTTTCAATCCACACCGCAAGAAATCATTAGTTGTGCAAGTTGATATAATTATTCATCCAGCAAGAATCAGGAGGAATCTATTTATCAAACAGATCGCGCGTTTTTGCACAGAGTCAAGGATTTTTTCAAGTATTTTGGGGATTCAGACCAGAGGCGGCTGCAAATTTCAACAGTGGGACGCATTTGGTATTTAAATGTGGTCTGTTTTTGACGAAAAAAATTTCTACAACGATTTTAAAACGTGCCATTTTTGATTTTCCGCCAAACCGACACTTTCCTTTTTATTTGTGAACTCGGCGGCATTGACATCTCGCCGGGCTACGTGGGTGACATCAGACATGGGCGATTTTTATGTCATAATAACGTTATAGCCTGTTGAAACCGTTTCAGAATGGGCAATTTTTCAAAACATTCGTTATTAAAATTATGTATCTTTATTGCAATGATCAGAATCATAAAACATAAAACATTTTTAACGGTATTCCTAGTTTATGAAAATACCGCACTGATTTCTTAATAAATAAATACTCATTTATACAAACAGATAAGTTTTGTAAAACAACTGATTGGGTTTGAAATTTTCCAATACTTTATAGAATAATAAGGTCTCGCGACCTTGTTTTTCTTTCCTGTTATTATCTGTGAGACTATTTTCATGTTTATTTATCATTTTTTTTTAATTTTGCTCTATGCATTGTAGTACCTACTGCACGCTGTTTTAATAGTCCGTGCAGTTTGGTCGTATTTCTACGACAGTCAACACGCAGCCATGTTGTATCTTCTTCTTTGTTGTTGTTGGGTTCATATAAACGGTTATTTTATTATATTGGAAGTTAAGAGTTCAATTCTTCATCCCTTAAATAAAAAAATTAAAAAATTCTATTCTCCGATGTGGGCATTAGGATTCTTGTAGGACAAAACATAAAACAATCTGTGTGGGCATTTGGATTCTTCTAGGACAAAACATAAAACAATCTGTGTGGGTATTTGGATTCTTGTAGCACAAAACATAAAACAATCTGTGTCGGCATTAGGATTCTTGTAGGGTAAAAAACATAAAACAATCTGTGTCGGCATTAGAATTCTTGTAGGAAAAAACATAAAAAATCTGTGTGGGCATTAGGATTCTTGTAGGACAGAACATAAAACAATCTGTGGATACAATTCCAAGAAAAATTTCCTACGAGACGTTTATAGAAAATTCCGCAATGAATTAAACATATTTGAAAAATTTATCGTAAAATACCACAAGTAGTAACAGATTTCACTTCATTCTATTTTATTATTTCTCGGAATACTTACCAACCAGTTGAAAATTGCTTTTACGGGGTAACAATAAATTATTCATTATATTCTAGGAATCGTTCTTCACGAAATGCGAAGTTTATTTCTATTTTCTGTTCCCACACATAAGCTTGGGTTTTTTTCGTATGCATTTTTTCACAAGAATTGGCTTAGGGTTATTAAAACATTTTGTTTCGGTCTGGGCTGGGTCTCCTAATAGGGAATGGAAATGTTTATAATTTTTTTATTATAATTTGTGGTTGGATGATTTTTGGCGGAGTTAGGGGCCTGCTGGAGTTAGGGGCCTGCTGGGCTTTAAATGATAAATAGCTCGGTGTAGTTTTAGGCGTTGATATTTTTCAAATATTTTACAATTTTCGTAAAAACTTTTGATTTGCATTTTTATTACAGAAAATATTTTAAAAATACCAACCCCTAAAAAACAAGTTTTTTAAAGATATAATACTTCTATTTTAATAATCACATACAATATTTTGGTTTGACTAAGAATTGAACCTTCCTCCCCTGAGGCTGGCTTTTGGCTTGACAAAGAATTGAATCCTCCTCCCCAGGGACTGGCTTTTTGTTTGACTAAGAATTGAACCTTCCTCCCCAGAGATTGGTTTTTGGTTTGACTAAGAATTGAACCTTCCTAAACAGGGTCTGGCTTTTAACTGCTGAAAACATAAAAAAAAGGTTGTACTGATAAATTAACTTTTATCGCCAGGGAACCGCAAACAGCTGTGACAAAATTGATTGGGTAGGACTGTCATTTATTTCGTATATTAACTGTTGTAATGTCATCTAATTTCAGAACAATGCGTGGGGGCACTATTGACAGGATGAATTGTCATCGACAACGAGAGTTTCAGCTCTTTTTCATCTTCCAAAACTTGCATTCATTTAATCTTATCGAAAAAAAAAATCAAAATTTAAATAGATGCATTAAAATAACTGCAAAATTGTCTACTTCTCATACCATCACAGTTATTTGTATTTTTTAATGTTTCAAAATTTGAAGAGTTTTTATTTTATTTTTCATTACATCATATATTATTTTGAGTGTAGATAGAGTCAAAACCATTCTAATTTTTTCTCAAATGAAATTTCCGCTTTTAAACATTTACTACAATAGAAGCGTAGTAATTGAGTTATGTAAAACACAATCAAAACTCAACATTTAAAAAAAGGTCACCCCTTGGGTGGATGTTTTCGATCATCCTAGATTACATGAATTTGAGCATTGTTGCTAATAGGCGGTTAGTTTGCGCCGTCGAAATCATTTTTTACTCACCCCAATAACAAAAACAGCTTTTCACATTTCCTTTGACAAACGATTGACTCCCCCGTGAAGTACCCTGAAAGATTAACGACCACCCTCCTTCTCTTTAAAAGTAATGAAATATCTGTCCATGCAAATGATGCGGGTTCAAAACATGCCCAGCTTAACCAATACTCAATCCATAAGGTCACGTAATGGCCTCACGAGTATTTGCCCATTTGCGTTCATTTTATAAGGCATTGCTGCCATTCCCCTGACTCTCCACCAGGAACGGACTGCTAGCCCAGATGGATTTCATCGAGATATAATTTGGAAACGATTGGCTGTAATCTATTCGTTGAATTTATAATCAAAACTGTCCGGTCCCCTGGAGATGAAAAAAGTGTGACTGATTCGGAATAATCCGAATCATAGCGGACCCCTCATCGAACTTAGTTCTAACTCAAATTCAGTTGATGAATTTTTAATCGAGTTATTCCACTCCCTGTAGACAAAAAATGTCATAACTTTATTACGTTTAGAAATGATTGACTCTTATTTGTTTGATGATTTTGCCTATTAAGACGATGAATTTGTAATTTAAGACGTCCGATCCCTTGTAAGCAAAGAAAAATTATTAATCGCACTTGTAATCAGATGATTTATTCTAATTTAATCGACAACTTGAAATCGAAGTTATCCCATCCCTTATACCCATAATCTCCGCCCCGTCTAATAATCCAATACTTATTTATTTTTACTACTTGGATTCTCTTTCATACGTGCATTTTTAAATTAAAATTTAAAAAAAAAACTTATAATAATTATTATTATTCATAGAGCCAAAGCGAGCCGCTACTGCTTCTGATCGCTTCTAGCCACTACTTTTAGCAAACTTCAACGTAGAGAAGAGTCCTAATGATTTCCTATTTATCTCAATGCGTCCCATGTTGAATTTCAATGGTCTCCAGTAACCACGTTATTAGAAATGACTAATCGTGTGGCATTTTATATGAAAAGCTTTCAATAACGTAAATCTAATCGTAAATGATGCTGTTTATTTTATATCATTTTATTTGGCCAATTTGTTCTTGTATCGCAGAATTCACATTAATGTGATAATTTTTGCACTTCGAAAACGATTAGTTTATACCAAATATAATTAATTACAAGAATTCTCAAGCAATTCGGATGATAAAATTCTTCTTGAAGTAGGTATATTGCAATAAAATATCTGCAATAGGAGTTTCCACTCAAATTTAGTTTGTTAAACCCAAAGGACCATCGTTACTTCCTTAAAAAAAGTTAAGTGAATTCCGCACACCAGTACCAACTGTCCGGAAACAGTCTCATTGTGGCATCCCCAATTGGGGAATGTTGTAACCTTGAACGGAGTGCGGAGAGGAAGGAAATGGGGAAGAAGATGGTTGGAAAATACCTTCTGACAAAATACAGATCTGACCACCCAAAATGGCGTCATTTTAAGCAATGTCTCGGTGGTCTTTCACTAAGGCAATAATAGCTTCTCACATTTACGGTCTTTCACCAAGGCAATAATATGAGAAATATCTATGTATATTTATATGATAATGAATTTACCTCATCGTCATCATATTATGAAGTTATGGTATAAATTCAAGTGTCTGTTACTAAATGCGTCCACTTCAAAAATCCACGTCAAATATTTTGTACGTGCTTGGGTGGAGATCGTAATTGAATTTCCGACGCCTCAAAAAAAAAAATAGAAAAAAATACGCGGCAAAGGCGGAAGGCAGTAAATGAATTTGAATTCGATGGAACGAATGACTTGAATAAATAAACTATATGGACCACTGACGAAATAACATTTATACAGTAACTGGATGCAGCAAGGCGTTGGAAAAATGCTAATTGTTTGCATGTCTAATTTGTCGTCGGAATCTGATTTTATTTGCAACATTGAAACAATGTTTATGCATACAGATGCTTTTAGTAATTTATGTTAGTGCAAATCGCTGAAATAAAGGAGTGTTTATAATACGAAACTATTTATTTCAGAATTAGAAAGAATATTAATTATTTACATTAATTTATGAGAAAATTAATTTTCACATTAGTATTACAATACCTATTCAGTATTACAATACGAGATCATTGGCTGGGGAGGTTCCTACAAATGATTATCATTACCAATTGAAACAATACAAAGAGTATTAATAAAATCTGTACACAACGAAAATATTTTTATTAAACTTTTTTCAGTTCCACTGCTATCAAAAATACATAACATTATAGACATATAATACATAACAATACGGACACATAAAGACCTCAGTAACAATTTAGGCTTAGAAATGACACCAAACGAGGACTAACTGTACCACGGTTATGTACAACAGCAGCCCAACATCATTTTGTGTATGAAGGAACAAAATTATGTGTATGAAGGAACAAAATTTTGTGTATGAAGCAACAAATTTATTCAATGATCATCCCAGTGACTAACAAACTGAAAAAAAACGAAATTTTCATGAAAATAGAAAAAAAAAAGTTTCAATATGTTTTAAAAACCCAGCCAAATTCATTTCATTAAATAATATTTTCATATTCTCATGTTTAAATTATGTGCTAAATGTGTACTACACTTTGTTAAAATGCGAGAAATAATATTTTTAGCTGATTTCGTATTAATATAGATACTATGGTTAATTATATTTCATGCTGGAGTTTTTTTTGAAATATTATATCAAGGATATAAATAGCGTTAATAACACACTGATTTTGTATTATTTAAATACGTTCGTAATTTAAAAAAAATCGTGAGACTTTATACTCATCATTCTTTTTTTTTAAATATTAAATTTTATTTCTACATTTTGTTATCACTGTAAGAACAGTTTTTTTATATTAACGAGCAATCCTTTCTAAAACATAAGCACCAGCTTACACTGGGAAATAATATAATATTGCACAAAATTGTACACTGTAAAAAATATATAATATTATGTAAACATAAAATAATACTATAAAATAAAATAAAAAACTGAAGATGTAATGTTTTGATCAGGGAATTATGGCGTCCTTCGATATGATTTACCTACCATTTTCTGTTCCTTAATTACAGTTTAATAATTTTTAAGATGGAGTCATGTCCACCACAACTTTGAAGTATTATCCACTTAAAATTTATACATGTCGCCATATATAAACCAAACAACTACATATCTAATTAACCATCGCGCCGTTTCCCCGCAGGGTTAGGCAGAGAGGACGGACAGCCAAACAACTGGGTATTGATACACACTCCTCGCCTCATTCACATTCATATAATATCGTCTCATCATACTCATGGCCCTATTCAAGTATCTGAATCACTTGGACGTGCCATGTCTTCCTTGGACGTCCCCGATTTCAGCTACTATTCAAATTTGTATCATATTATTCTCCTTACACTACTTCGCTTATTCTTGATCTTACTCACTACGCTTACTTATCTCCACATTTCTCACACGATCATACATGTTTTACCACACATACGCCTCAGGGATCTAATTTTTACATCATTCTGTTTACTTTCATCCTTTCTCTGACAGTTCCATGCCTCACTTTCATATATCAGGGTAGGTACCAGCACTCCACTGTGAACTGCTAGCTTCGCTTCTTTGGACATTTTTTTATTAGCGCTGACTGCGTTCAGTCCTCAATTAATGGAGTTATATGCATTTCTCCTTTCAATATCTTTGTCAGCCTTCTCATCTCTCGTAAATATACTTCCTAAATATACAAACTCATCCACTTGCTCCAAGTATTCCTCATTCACAACTATATTGCACACTGTTTTCGTACACAATGACTTTAGACTTTTTTCATGATTTCTTTCAAACACCATGACTTTAGGCTTACTTACATTCATCATTAACTCATTCCTCATACGTACTTCATTCATCCTAGACACGAGAAACTGTAGATCTTCCATCCTATTAGCAAAACATACACAATAATCATATTCTAAAATTATGGTTAAAAAGCAAAAATATTTTAAAATAAATATTTGTTCATTTTATTTATTTATGTACTAGCTGACGTTACCCGGCGTCACTCGGGTAAATAATGGTTTGGAGTAGAGTTTTGAGGTTTTGAATTCTAGTGTACCCGAAGTATTTATTTCACTTCACTGTCCTCGGGCGTCCTAGACTTATTCTACCATTCACTTCCACGTCTTACATCCTCCTTACACACCTTCCTTCGTTCATCACACATGAAATATTTTACCACACTTAAATATTTGATTCATTGGGATTCATATTATGGCTATGAATAAACTGCCATAGATCACCCCAAGCAGATCACTACGTTTGGTAAGTTAGCAAGGGTGCTCGGGTTCATCTGGTGAAGTGAGCCCCTTTGCAACGGGAGGGAAACATCATTCGTCCGTCACTAATCCCTAAATTCCTACGCATTCATTTTTCCTTCCAAGAACCTGCCCTCCTTCATTTCCTTGAAAAGACTCTTCACACAGCATCCCCAAAGATGACATAAACCCTGAGGGAAATTACTTTCGCCATTGCCTCCCATGTGAGGTTAATGTCAAAAAAACTGAAACAAGTAAATTTTCTTTTATCAAATATGATTTTGAAAACAAAACCTCTATATTTTGTGATCCAAACCTAAAACCAATCAGCATTTCATATTCAATTTTCAGCCAATGAGAGTGTTACTTGCCTCTCGTGTTCCTTTTTCGATTGTTTGACAGTTTGATTTTAAACTGAGAATAATATTGGTATCCGTGAATTGAAAAAAACAAAAATAATCCATTTTAAGTACTTGTACATCTGTGAGGATTTTAAATTGGAATTAAAAATAGATGAGGTCCAACCAATTGTGGATTTAAATAATAATTGACACGTATCAAGAGTTGAAAATGGTGGTTTAATAAAATAATAAAATGAAATAGCTAACATCTTTCTAAAAATTATTATTATAATTTATTGCACCCGTAAAACCATCCAAATTGTCCAAGCTTAGAGTTGAGGTAAATAACAAACTAAGTATTGTGTGTATCGGTGCATATGCAGCTATATACCTTCGACAGCGTTGTCCTGGCCTAATGTTACTGTGAAATTTCATTTTGAAGGACAACAGGTATAGGTAGACAAATACAAGTGTAATTTTTCAAAAAAATTTGCAGTATTTACTAATGTTATTTTATTACTATCTATTAAAATATTTATTTCCTTCCACAAGCTTTCGAATACAGAGTTTGAAACATGCTGTATGTAAGCAATATATTGTGTGAGTAGGTAGGTACTACGGCCGAGTTTACTATGGCTGTGATATCTAGGTAGAATTCATAACTTTAACTCTTTCCATACCAGATTTTTTCCACAGAAAGAATATCTCTTGATTTGTGAAACAAAACTCAACGTATTACGATATTCCTGATTGTGTCCATTTTTTCTGATAAATAACACCGTGTTTTGGCTCTATTACTTGGATTGAGATCCTTATTTTTTACGTTATCTCTATATTTATGAATGTAATAAAATGTAAATAAAAAAAATAAACAATCGTTTGTGTGAGTGGTCCATATTTTTTTACTAGTAAAACAATCCTTTGAGACCTAAAAATAAACAATAACCATATAAGAAAAAATAAATCAAAAATCATAATTTTTTAAATAATTAATTAAGGTGTTATAAAGCATAAAATATGGTTTACACTTGGAAACAAAAGTACGGCACTGAAAGGGTCAAAAACGATTGTAGTTTTTTTTGTTATAAGTATTATAGGTAGGTACCTACCTGACACCCACATACATGATTTTCAACCTGCTTATTGATTTATTCATTTATCAGGTTTTATTCGTCATGAATGAGTTTTTTCCCCTGTAAAGTCGTGAAATTTTACTTTCTCGCATATAAAAAGAGCATTACAACTGTTTTTATATTCGAGGAGAGTTTTCACGTGGCCTTAGGGAAAGAATACCGAATATCAACTCGTGCCACAGAACTTCTCAAACTATCGCCGATCATCTCCTTTATCACAAAGTTCAAACAACTTTCTAAGTTAAGATAGTGTTTCAGCATCAGATTTTTCATTGAACTAAGCGATTGAGTTTCTCAATCTTCTTCGTCCGGTTATTAATCTATTTGGTGTTAGTAGATTGTCATTTCAGTGCACCCCAAAGTGTGTCATAAGTTGACTTAAAATGAATATCATGTTGAATTCGATATTGTTTTTTTATAAGGACCTTGTCTTGAGCGCCGTGCATATAAAATATAAAATATTTACCTACACATTTTAAAAAGTTAATGTTTTAATTTTGTTAGAAACCTAGATAAGAGAAATGAGGGAGATGGGCCATAAACCATCAATAATGTTAAATGAATCGTTCACCTATACTACCGCAAATCGCAACTACGCACAGCGGAGCCCCGTTTTTGTTTCAACCTACACAAAAAACACATTACTTAAGCTCTGGTGATTTGATAGTATAAAAAAATAATATATTTTTTTATTTTTATGTTCATTTTTTTATTTATTTTATGTATACATAAATTACAAACAATACAAAACAAAATGAACCTCTGTCTGTCCAACTGGGAAGGATTCCCGTTTCAGGACAGAATTGTGTATTTAGTACATAATATTCTTACAATAAAGTGACAGGATGGTTTCATTATCCTTGAAAGAATCTCAAAGATGTAATTTATTATCAGGGTCAATATGGATAACATTAGTAATTGCATTCAGAACAGATGAATGGTTTCTTTCGGTAAATCACAAGTCTGAGATTCTTTCCAGGGCATTTTGGAGAAAATTTACAATTGTATAGTTAGAATTTCCACATTTATAAATAGATATAAAGATATAATGATATCCTCATTGGAATCTCCCGTGCTTTTTTTAGGATTTCATTTACATGTTATTAAAATAGAGTATTATCGGTAATATAAAGCAATTATAAAAATATTAAATAATGTTTTATTTTCTGAAAAAATTATCAATATATACACGTTATTTTTTTGTTCAGTTGAGAGGTTTCAGTTTCAGTCTGTATTTGTGGTCAGTTTATTATCTATTTCTGATCTCCATATGTTTTGTATCCAGCTTTTTTAAAGATTTAATTGTTGTATTATTGTCATGAGTTTTGAATGAGCTTATGATTTTGTTGTAGAGTTTAGTACCATGGTACAGGAAGCTTTTATAGTTGCTTGTTGGATATGTTTTTGACCCTGTGATCTAGTGTTTCTATTATGTGTGTTAGTTGTTATTTCTTGTGTTTTATATATGAATGTAAATGAAGAATTGTTTTATAATAGAGTTGTTTAAATGACATGATGTTAAGTTTGTTGAAGATTTCATCAGTACTAGTTCTTACAGGGAATTTCAGAATAATTTTCACTGCGGCTTTTCAGGTTTTAATACGAGATTATAGTATTTTGTAACATGCACTGCCCGATTCGATAATGCCTTATTCTAAGAGCGATTGCAAAAGATTCACGTAGATATTTATTAAGTCTTTTCCTGATGGTTTTGAAGAAATTACTTTAGTGTTTTAATTTTATTATTTAAATAGTTAATATCCATTTTAAACTTTGCTTAATTTTTACACCTAGGTAAGTTACATGGTCAACGTTTTCCAATGAGGGACAATTATTAAATAATGGGAGAAATGAATTTTTAAAGATTCATTTTGGTTTCCTTCAACACTCGGAAGGCCAAGTTTTTAGTATTTTTCATTGTCCATGCATTTTGGTCTTGGCTCGACTTTAGACAGACAGTCAGTTTATCAACTCGTCAAAAGCGTAATCTATTTTATACATGTGAGTTTTAGTTCAATAGAAAACAGATTTTTTTTAATAAAAGACGGTATCCAATTTTTACATACCACTACTGCGAAATGTAGTATTTACATTATACGAATAATAAGAAGGTTTATCCTTTAAATCCTAGAGAATAAGCAACCATTAATCTCAAAGCCAACAAACTTTATTTTAAGGGAACCATTTTTGTTTTTTAATAAGAGGCCTACGCTCAAAATCTCCTCATTCCCCTTTGTCAATTAAATAGAAAACGATAAACGATAAAGGGGGTTAATTAAAATGTAAAACCTAAAATTATTACATTTTTGGCAGATTAAATGGTGGAATCAAAACCCATAAAATATTTTAATGGGGTTGTTGGCGAGTAAAATTTTATCATTTATTTTATTGGAAATTTGTCAAGGGGTGGAAAATATTTTACATCGGCCTTGAGATCACAGTTCAATGTAGTATGTTTGATACAAATTAATAAAAATGTTATTGTTTGTATGTGGTAACTTAATTAATGGAATTAATTTTGGTTATTTCGTATGTTTAATGCCCAATGAAATTTATTTTGATTTATTTATTATTTTGAAAAGATACATTACATTTTATGGAAGGAAGCTTTTGACTAACAACTGGGAGGGTTTCCCATTTTAGGACTGTCAAATTAACAGGTTTAAAATTATCAAACATAAACACAATTACAATTACATAACAGTAACATTAAAAAATACAAAATAGTAACACAATAACATAATAGTAACACGATCTTGTGGAATAATACGACAAGCAAATTGAGTAGGTAATACACTAATAGCGAATATAAGAAAAATAAAAAAATTGGGTAAAATTTAAAATTTGAGTGAAAATAAGTATTTTTTTTATATTTTTTTATATTAAATCCACACAGGAGGCCCTGAAGAAAATAATTTCCCTCAGGGCCTATGTCATCTTTGGGGATGCTGTGTGGAGGGTCTTTTTGTGGAGAGGAAGGAGTGAACATGGGTCTTGAAGAGTCCCATGTTGTAGGAGGGAGGAAACACAGAGGCCAGTAGTTCGTTCCACAGCCGAGCTGTTGAACTTAAAAACAAATCGTAGAAGCGACCCGTTCGCATGTGACAAATGTCAACCGTTTACAAATGTTGGGCACGCGTTTGGCGTGTATCCCGACTACGCACCGGTGCCGTAGGGATCAATGACGCTAGTTCCTCAGAGCATCTTCCATTGTAATACCGATAGAACAAGGACAGCATACCTACCTGACGCCTGTGCTCTAAAGATTGCAGTCCGTTTGTTAAGATTGGGGAATCTATCAAACGGACCGCCCGTTTTTGTACAGAGTCAAGGGTTTTTTCAGGTATTTAGGGGCTCCGGACCAGAGATGGCTGCCAAATTCGACAGAAGGGCGCACTTGCAATTTGTACAGGGTCAGCAGTTGTGTACTATTAAAGTATCTGCGGGCCCTGTACAGTACGCCCAGCTTCTGAGAGGTCAACTTTACTCTGGCTTCGATGGAGCCCCCGTACCTGAGCTGGTCACTTATAGTTACACCAAGCATATCAATGGAAGGCCTGTTCGGAAGATTGCTTCCGTTGAAGGAGACTAGATTATGATATGGATCCCTTTTAGAAGTAATCAAACAGGATTGGGTCTTTGAAACATTAAATTGACGAGATTATTTTTACCCCAGGAGGAAATACTCTCGAGATAACCGTCCATTCTCTGCTTCAAAGCCCTCCGAGCCGTTGGAGTTTGTGTGCCCTTTGGGGGCTTGTCAAACAAAAAGCTATCATGAACTGTACTGTCATCCGCGTAACAATGAATCGGTGCACATGTCAAAAGGTCATTGATGTGCAACAAAAACAAAGTCGGAGACAGAACCGATCCCTGTGGGACGCCAGCATTTATAGAGTGTGAGGAAGAGGTGAAACCGTCAGCAACCGCCTGAATCGACCTACCCCTTAAAAAGTCAGCAATCCACGTACACAAGGATGCGGGAAGTTCGTAAGAAGGCAATTTGTTGACAAGTCCTCGGTGCCAGACCCGGTCAAAGGCCTTGGATATGTCTATTCCGACCGTTTGGGTCTCACCGTGACGTTCCAGGCACCGACCCTAAACATGCGTTACATACGCGAGAAGATCACCGCACGAGCGGTTCCGCCGGAATCCGTATTGACGGTCGTTGATAATTTTGTTCTTCTCGAGGTATGTGAGCAGTTTGTCGTTGATTACACGTTCCATCACTTTGGACAGAACTGATGTGATCGCTATGGGGGGGTAGTTGGCCGGGTTGGAGCGGTCACCTTTCTTGGGAATAGGGTGAATGACCGTTTTTTTCCAACCAGAGGGCACAGTGCCACACTTCAGGGACATTTTGAAGAGCTTTTTCAAAACTGGAACTAAATATTTCCGCAGCACACCTCTGCAATACCAGGGCAGGTATTCCATCAGGTCCACTAGCTTTGTTAACATCGAGCCCCCGTATAACGTGGAGTACATCCCGATGCCGGATCCTCAGCTTTTTCATATAGAAGCCGCAGTGAGGAACCGACGGCGGAACAGCACCTCCGTCGTCGAGGGTCGAGTTTTCCGCAAACATTTTCCCTAATAGGTTAGCCTTTTCGGTGGCGGTTTTTGCTAGTGAGCCGTCAGGTCTGGTAAGAGGTGGCAAACTGTGTTTGCAAAAATTCCGACCTATTGAGCCCGCAAGCGACCAGAATGCTCTGCTGCTATGCGGGCAGGCAGCCAGCTTTTTGCTGATCTGCAGGTCGTCTTCGAATTTCGACCTATTAATGATTCTCTTGCATTCCTTTGCCGATTTGTTGTATGCTGATCTGCTTTCGGGCGTTCGAGATGTGTTGAAGGCTCGGTAAGCCGCGTTTTTTCGTCGAACTGCTTCGGAGCATTGTCAACTGAACCACGGCTTTGAGCCCACACCAGTTTCTTTAGTAGTCGATTGTATGAAGCCATCCATCGCCGATTTGATGACTTCACCAATCTCCTGGGCACATCTTGAAGGGTCCGGAGTCCGAAAACAAACAGCTGACCATGGAAAAGCGTTGAAATGGGCCCGCATACCGAACCAATCTTCTGACCTATAGTGCCACACTTTTCTCCTCAGCCTCTCATTGGTTGGTCTGAGGTTAACGGGGATTGATGTCGTCACTAGGCAGTGGTCGGATTATCCCAGAGGCGCTGTGACGCCAATCTTATAACCGTGTGGCACAGTAGTTAAAAATAGGTCTAACAGATTGGAGCGGTGAGTCTGGACATCAGGAACCCTTGTAGGCTCCCGAACCAGTTGCTCTAATCCGTAGCAAATGGCGAAGGATTCCCCCTGTCGGCCAGCCAAGTCCGTTGGGCCTGAGAACTTCAACCATGGTTCGTTATGAACATTGAAGTCCCCCAGAACAATGAACTCGGCCGAAAGGTAGCGGGGCAAGAGATCATCAATAGTATCGCTCAAATGTTTGAAGAGTTCGGAAGTGTCTGATTCGCTATGGTTCGGTGAGCGGTATAGACATGCGTAGAATCTTGCCGTACTGGCAAGATTGACGCGCACCCATATTACGTCGAATCTGGAGTTTTCCAGACTCAATAGTCGTACACAGTTGACGTCAGCTCGACTATAGAGGCAGACTCCTCCTTTGAGTCGGAACTTGCTTGCAAGGGTAAAGCCCGGGCAGTCCAGATAGGAGGAGTCTAGCGGCTCGGCTATCTAAAAGAAGGTTGGGACGTTAGTATGTAAAAGCGAAGATACAACTAGGCGTTCGTGATAAATAATTATCAGATAACATTTTTTAGTAATAGTTCGGAATCAGTCCTGCCTAGATCTAATAACCATTTTGTTATTTTTGGACCGAAAGATGACAATTCACACAGTTTCAGCTGTGGAGAGATTTTTCGATAAGCCGCTCTGTTGTTTGTTGGAACGGAAAGTTCATTTCTTCCTTTTTTGGTTTGAGGACCTCATTTTCAAAACCCGCCAAACGCTGATGTGTAAAAGAAGAGAGTTTTTTTGTGAATTACAACTAGTATTGTGGATTTGATTTTATATTTATTGTAGTTATGTTATGAAAGAAATTTATACTATTTACTTTCAAATTTATTTATTTTTATTTTATTTTCGAATTAATTAATAAATTAAATTTATTTACCCATTTAAGACATGTTGTCAGGCTTAAGGCCGCGTAGTAAGCTTTTAAAAATGGTTTAAAAGGGAGATATGTAAATATGTATGTTAGAGGGAGCGCGTTAATTTAAAATACAGAAAAAATCTCTAGACTAATGCTTTAATTGCATTTAAAGAAACACATAGCATAAATAACAGAACAAAACGTGTTTTAAATAATTTTTGGAGCTTAATTTGGGTTTTTTTTCTTTCGAGGGATTTTCACATAATTAACGTATGGGCATAACAAATGTATAAATATTATCTTCAAAAAAAAAATTTTTTTTAGAATTTACAACAAAAATAATTAAAGAGAAACTTGTTATAAATCGGTATAAATTGGCTTAAGGGAATGAGAAAGAGAAAAAGAAAGAGAAGAGGATGGTTGGGAAATATCGACTTTCTGATCTTTTCACCGATTATGGCAAAAGCCGTTTCAAGCAACGTTTCGATTCTAAATGCTCGTCTTTCAGTTTTGGCAATATTTTATTTGGCAAGTATTCCAACCAATTAATTTTAAATATCTTATTCTCTAAGAGTGCGTACTACAGAACACGCACTTTAATTAAATGCCGTTTTAAATTATTTGATTTCGAAAGCGTTATAAGTTGGATTTATTTTTCAAAATCCTTTAAAAGTTTTCACGACCGCAGGTGAATTTATTATAAACCAGCCCTAAACCCTAAAGCTCCCAGTAAATGCCTTCATGATTGATGAGACGTGACACCCGGCGAGACTGGGCGGGTCCCGAGGGACACTTGCAAAATAGCTGGCTTCCTTTGGAATTTGACAGTAACAAACAAAAATAGTTTTTGAATTTCATTTGCGAATTTACAACATTAAATAATTGTAGGTTCTTTCTCTATCATATGTCCACTATTCCGCCCCTGGATTATCATATGTGTACATTTTGCAGGCATCCCGAATTCAAACACACTTGGGCCAGTCCATTTTTATGAATTTTCGATTTCCTCTGAATCAGTTAGGTAAATTTTGTATCACGAATTCAAATAAAACAATTTGACAAGTTCTTTTTTAAATTGTCCGAGTTAAATTGATAATGGCATCCATAGTGAAAATTTTAACACGATTTTAACATTTTTAAAGCGTTTCCCGGTAAAAAGCCCGGGAAAATTTTTGAAATCGCACAATGCTTTTTATTTTGATGTTTTAGGTTAGGGTGTTTTGTTTGTCACATTTGACACTATCACAATATGTTAATTTTTGTTAACGAAACAAGAAAAAAAATTCCACAACAAAGCCCCAACTGCTCCCGACCATCTGTAGCCACTAAAACTATGTCTTCTACAGTTGGGGTATCTTGTCAGGTCAAAGGTAGTGGGGATGGGAAGGAGATGTTCTGAGGTGTCAAAGTTTGCAAAGACGTTTTCTTGTTATCTATTTAACAATTTCAGATTCTGAGCTTCAATCTTGTGTAAGGTGTGTAAGTTTAACATATTTTGGAAAGAAAATATTTTAAAAGACGTGGCCCTACTTGGAATGACATTACGTTAAAGTAGTTAGAACATTATGTAATGAATTATTATGCCCTAGTTGCTTTCATATGGTTCTTTCTGCACGTTTAGGTATGTTCTAAAATGGTAAATATACGTCCTATTGAAAAAAAATGCTAATAAATCGCAAGAGTCCCAACTGCTACCAACCGTCTGTACCAAGTGAGACTACGGTATCTAGACTTGGGGTATGTTGTGAAGCTGAAGGTAGTTGGGAGAAGAAGAAGATAGAGAAGAGGAATGTGGGGATGTGCCTGGATATTCAGATCTGATCACCAAACACAGCCAAATCAATTTCAAGCAATGTTTCAATTCTGAATTGTGGTCTTACACCACGGCGATACTGAGAGTATCTTATACTCTGCAACGAGCCGCAAATACACTACATATTATTTTAATCGAGTACATTATGAAATAACGCCAATTAATCAAAAAAAAAATTACTTGCGCACGCCGGGAATTGAATCCGAGACCTCTGACTTGCTAGTTCAGAGCCTTACCCCTCGACCATGAAGCCCGTTAATAAGCGCTATTTTCATTTTTAGACAATTGAACTGTCCCGGTTAAACGCCGATTCTCGGACTGTTTCAGCTTTTGGTGAAGTTATGATCGGCTGACAGGCATAACAGCATAATTGTTATGATTTTATAATGGATGCACGGAATAATTACTATTCCCCAGACCTATTAGGTATTATAAACCCGAAATTTCATGTATTTATTAAAAAAAATGAAGTACATTAAAACAGAATGTCATACTTTTATACATAAAATAAATAAGAACACAAGAAATGCCTTGTGGGCGTGTTTTGTTAATCAAATATTTGCCCAATCGAGGCTTAAATTTCCAATACAAAACCGTGCTTACGAAATTCAAATGGGATGGAGATTTACGAAGTCAGGCTGCGATGTTAGGACGGGTTGTTTACAGAATTTGCACAAGACAATTTTCAAGTTCTGTGAAAGATCTATTCAAGTTATGTAATTATATCGTTTAGGGTCAGTTGCTTCCTAGAATTGAAATAATCACAGAACTATCACAATACTTTTAAATTAACTTCGAAATTTGATGAATTGTTCAAATTCTGTGAAATGACCAGTCCACATGTTGAACACTTTTCCCTTTCAAATTTGTATGGAAGGCACTTCTTGTTTTCTCATTTAATCTATGCTTTTACACCTCTGTTACCATTTTAACCCCCTTAAGCCAGAACTTAGAACATTGGATGTCACACGGAATTAACTCAAAATAATATATTGCAAAGCAAGACAGTTATTATTCCCACAAAATAAGCGATACGATTCAAAGTATATTATTATATTAAAGGGGTCGTGGTTTATAGTGGCAACAGTTAAGTGGGAATTTTCCGCAGCACAGAACAAGGCATTAGTGGTTTTTGTAGAGCATTTATCTTCATCTTCAGTCCTTTATCCCCACGACAAACCTAAGCGGCAACCGTAAGCGCGTATCTACGTTCTACCCATCTACGTGAACGTACGCATTGGTTTGCGCTGCGAAACAGTAAGGACTAACCACACAGGGAGACATTTAGTGGAAATATAGATTACTACGTAATACTCGTACTTGGTTAAATCATAAAAGTCGAGTTTTGAAATAAGAGCGTTATCAAACTGTGGTCAGGCCTCAATGACATGAAGACTAATTATTCCGATGGTTTTATTTAACTCTATTGGGTTATTTTAATTTTTTAACTGCCAACGTAATAAAAAAAATATTTAAGAATATCATTAACTTTGATTTACAAAATCGTTATTAATAATATGTTTTCATCTAAAAAAATAAATAAAGTTCAAAGAAAATAAATTAGAGTACTATTTTGTAATAAATATTTAAATTAAACCATTTATGAGAAAAATCACCTTCTGTGCTTTCTACTTTATTTATTTTTATCCTTAAAGGCTTCCGGCTTTTACTTAATTTAACTTATGTCATAAGACATAATGTATAACATGATATATTATAATTGCGTAAGTAATAAAGAACCCTTGGGAGCGTGTAAAACGGCAAATAACAGTAGAAACGAGTTAAGTTCATAATATTAAATAATAAAGCACAAACTTATACATAGAAATATATATATTTATTTAATATATTTGCAACTAACTTTAGAAGATGAGGTACACAGTAAATGCTTACGGGTAGGTATGATAATAATGATATATTGTCTTCTTTTCTTAGTAACATATAGAGATAATGATATCCTCACTGAGATCTCCCGTGATGAGGAAGTTATTTACATATTATAATTTAATTATAAGAAATTAATATTACAATAAAGTAACATACGAATTTAATTATAAACATATATCATGTAGTATAATTTTTTTTAAGTAATTTGAAAATAAGTAAGATTGTGTTTTTTTTTTGTATAGTTCAGTTTAGTAGATTCGGTTTTAGTCTGTGTTTGATATCAGTATATTTTCTATTTCAGATCTCCCTATATTAAGTATCCAGCTTTTTATTTGAGATTTAAATGTTATAATGTTGAGGTTTTTGAGTGAGAGTGGTATTTTACTGTAAAGTTTAATACTATGATATAAGAAGCTTTTTTGCCCAAAAGTTGTATTAGTAGTTATTTGTTGGATAAGTTTTTGACCATGAGATCTAGTGTTTCTATTGTACGTGTTTGTTGTTGTTTCTTGGGTTTTGTACTTATGAATGTAATTGAGTATAGTTTTAGAATATAGTAGTTTAATTGACATGATGTTAAGATTGGTGAAGATTTCGTCAGTGCTAGTTCTTACAGGAACTTTCAGTATAATTTTCATTATGGCTTTTTGAGTTTTAATTAAGTGGATTTAGTTTATTTTTATTTGCACTGCCCCATCCGATAATACCGTATTCTAACAGTGATTGGCAGAGAGCCATGTAGATTTTGACTAAGTATTTTTTAATGAGCACATTCCTGATAGTTTTGAAAAAACAACTTAGTTTTTTAATTTTATTATATAGCTAATGTGACTGGTCCATTTTAAATTTCCATCAATTTTGAGACCCAGTTACGTTATATGGTCACCGTTTTCTAATGAGGGACAATTACAATGCTCATTTAAGTGATGCGGGCTATGAATTTTCAAGTTAAGGTTTTCTTCAGAGTTTTTTGTATTTTTTTATTTTGAAAGTGATAGTATCATCCGAAAAACTGATAATTTCTCCGTCACATTCTATGTGGCATAGGTCATTAATGTAAATTAGGAACGGAATCGGACCCAGAATACCTACTTCCTTTAGGCACCCCGAATTTACTGAACTTACACCCGAATTTCAATACACTCACTGGTTATGTTGTTAAGTTTCACAGTTTGCTTTCTATTTCCCATGTAGCCTTTAAAGAATATCAGTTCATTTTCAGTGATCCCTATGTTCTCTAGTTTTTCAAAAAGATGTGAGTGATTTATTGTGTCGAAGGCTTTACAAAGGTCGAGAAATACTCCAATGCATTTTTTATGTGAATCTAGAGAATTTTTAATATATTCAATTACTAAGGCTATGGCGTTGGATGTTCCTATATTTTTTCGGAAACCAAATTGTTTTGGTGATAATAGTTTATTTGATTCTAGGTAATCGACGAGTTGAGTTTCAACTGTTTCTAAGATTTTGGATAATGAGTTCAGAATTGTGATTGGTTCGAATATAATACGTAAAGTATATTTCATGTTGAAATGATGTCTAAATGAGAATTGTGTAATTGATAAACAGCCCTTATGCGCGTGTAAAACAACAAATACTAAAAAATAGAAGTTAAGAACATTTGTAAATAATAAGATCCTACAATTAATACAGTATTGCAATGAATACCATATTTCACGAATCTGTTTACTTAATAAACAATTTAAAAATAAATAACTTTGTTTACCCCACTGTTTATTCAAAAATGATGGACGTGTTTTAAACCAGTGGATTCTTCAAAAAAGTTTCAGGTTGCATTTTTTTTTTAAACATGACGTTCCTTTTTGATAAAATGGTGGGTGGTGAACACAAAGTTATTTATTTTAAAAATGTAAAAAAAGGAAAATTAATGTTTTGATGCTATTCTTTTGTAATTAAACAATAAATACCCACAGTCTTACTAACAAAAGTGATGAAAATTCAATTGATAAACGACTGTGTATGTGAAAACATTACTAATATAGTAACTGACATTAAATAGTTCATGAAAATATATATGCACTGTATACACAGCTAAATTGGGGTTGTTTATCTGTTGTGTAAACTTGAAATTTCTAGTCGAATTTCGGACAATTTTCAAGATATTTGGTATGTGCTATATATTTCTTCTTTTTGAAGATGCCGAAAAAAAAAATTTTGGAAAACTAGATTAAAATTACCTTTTAGATTATTGTATTTGAAATAGACTGATATTTAAAATAGGAATATTTTAATTTCATAGATAATAAGGTAGAATAAAAAACAAACCTTTTTTACTCTAAACGTCGAAAAATTGAAAGAAT
Organism: Hesperophylax consimilis; assembly: GCF_061612785.1. Taxonomy (NCBI): domain Eukaryota; kingdom Metazoa; phylum Arthropoda; class Insecta; order Trichoptera; family Limnephilidae; genus Hesperophylax; species Hesperophylax consimilis. The sequence goes on from NC_142850.1 coordinate 21,992,436, forward strand.
GCGAAATTTTGAAAACAGATTTATTATTTAAGGAATCTACAAATAAACTGTCACCTTACTTTTAATCTCATTTATACAATAAAACATTATAATAATTCCCAGAGAATAAAACAACAAAAGCGAGATTTTGATTTCATTGTTACCGCAATATAAAAGTTCATTTATATTTACCGATAAATGAAACATTTGTGTTTTCAAAAAATATCACTTTCGTAGAATTCTTATAAAATTCATACGGTAACAGTCAAACAAAGAATAAAGTGTTTGAAATAAATTTATCAAGACCGGAATTTCACTTTCGGAGCTCAATTAAGGATATTTTTTTTTAGTATCAACTCGAATCTAAACTTTTACAGTCTTTGCACAATGTATAACAAAAAACACCGTTTAACGAATGTGAAGTGATTTTTATTTAGTAAGGCTGTCAATATTTAAATTATGAAAACATAGACAGCAGATCTTTAAAGATGCTCGTAAATTAACACAGAATAAAGTTTGAATAGCATGTGAATTGTCTTGCACCTGGGAGGCGGGAATGGGAACCGCCACCCCGGGAACCATTACCCACCCACTTGCTAAGTCATACTGCCATAGGCTGTATGACTTAGCAATGGTTTAGATTTGTCCAGGTTTGGCGTCAGATGCGTCTTCCGGATCGTGAGACCTGGCTAAGGGAGATTCTTTGACCTCTTAAGTCGAACTTTTTCCATCCATCGCTTTGCATCGCAGTGGGAGGGTTGAATTCGTACATCTATCACTCCTGAATGAACTGAACCCTACATTTATACCCACCCCTTAAATCTTTTCCTTCACATGATTTTCGAGTAAAACAGATTCAAAAAACAATTTACTAACCACCGTAGTATCTCATAATAATTGAAGCCTACCTAATTAGTTTAGTTATCGACTTGTAGTTTAAGAGTGGAGGGTAGCGGTTAGTGGCAAGGCCGACAAGGCACCCCTATTGTATTTCAGGCACTCCTGTCACCCACTGACGGTACAGCCGACAACTTTTTCACCGCAATATTAATTTAAACTGTCGAACATTGCGCTATCGCGGGCTACCAGCATTCCGCACAACTTTTAACTAATAAACTAAGCAAAACTGCAAAAACTTATTGTTTAATTATATTATACAGAATATGATGATGGTATGATTATTATATGTGATAAAATGTTATATTTAGTTAACTAGAAAAAATTTCTTAGGACATGTATTATATTATTTACATATATTAATTTGTTTTGTTTTTAACACATTCATGGGCTCAGAGATGTGATATGATGCAACGTACATAATACACGTAAGTCTTATAAGGGACGCGCTTCGACACAACGGACTGGAAAGTCCTTACTACTTTAGTAGTATTTATTTTAGTTTTATTTATTTATATTAATAGTTTCACTTGTTTTCATTTCATTGAGAACTAAAATGTGCATTTGATGCCTTTAAAAAATAAAAAAAAATATTGTGTTTTATTTTGTTATTTTTTTAAGTCTCATGTTTTCATTTCGTCTTGTATGGGTCATGCATGTGGAATTCTTTACTGTAATTTAATTTGCATTTTAAATAAGATTGAAGTAATACGTGTTATTTCACGATTTAATCATTAAAAAATAATAAAACAATTATAATATAAGGCATTTAGGAGGGAAAGATACTCTAAGTATTTAGAGTATCTTTGGTCTAAGACCACCATTCGGGATTGAATCATTACTGAAAATGGCTTTTAAGCCATGTTTGGTGACCAGATCTGAATAGCCAGAAACTTCGCCACCTTCCTCTCCCCCATCTCCTTCCCCTTCCCGTTACCTTCATCCTCACAACATACCCCAATCGGGGATGCCATTGTCTCACTGGTTCCAAATGTTTGGGAGCAGTTGGGACTCTTGTTCGGTACTTACATAAAAAAAGTGTTATTTCCTTCAGTAGTTAAAATATTTTTTTCGTTTCTGCTTTATAATTACCATATTAATTCAAAATTTTGTGTACGGGTGAAAAATCTGCTGAAAATGGGGGAATATCACAAAAAATACGATAATAAATCGTAGTATGTGCAAATTATGAATTATGTTTCTCATGACAAGGCGACATATTTTTTTCCATTATTTTTAATGAAAAAACGACTTGAAGACGTGCAACATTTTAATAGTCATAAATTCAGTATCTTTTTGTCGAGTAAGTTTTTTCACGTAGCAGTATTTTTGGCTTCGGGCCAGTTCTTTTGAAATATTATACAGTAGACAATATGAAGTATTATTGAGAAAAGGGATGACAAATCTGAGAACAGAAAGAAAATTTAAGAAAGTGAAAACCCCTTGCAATTAATTAATTTAACAATTGATAATGTTCATTAAAATGTAAAGAAGATGAAAGGCCATTGCAATTCATTAATTAAATAATTGATTTATTTTTATTTTTATTTTTATTTTTATTTATTAATTTTAAGTTAGCTCACATCTTCGTGTGTGCTAATAGTTTTATAACCATATAAACATGTACATTGTTTGGCAAACATAATCTTTCTTTAAATATTTCAATAAAGTCACAAAAAAAGAAACAAAATATTATTCATAATATTATTATTCAAATAATATTCATTACTATGTAAAGAAGATGAAAACCCCTTGCAATTAATTAATTTGACAATTGATAATGCTCATTAAAATGTAAAGAAAATGAAAACCCCTTGCAATTAATTATTTTAACAATTTTTAATTTTCATTAAAATGAGGTATTTTGAAGATGAGAGATTCTATAAAAAATATGGTGTTGACAAATTACGTACTGTTTAAAAGTATTTTCTCTACACCCCTCTATCAATCCACCTATTATGAATATCTTGTGAAAGAGACGTGATATATTTTATGATCCACATATTTATTTTTTTGTAAAATAAGCTAAAATATGTGTAATTATTCAACCAATAATAGGTTTTCACTGATGTTTCTTAATTTAGTGAGTATAAACTAGAAAAACTAAACTATAAGTTAGCCTATGGTGACGGGATAGGAGGCGGGAGGGGAAGGTGATGGATTTAGTCTGTATAGCGTAATAAGTATTGTGTGAATGTTATTTATTTATTTTCGGTTTGAAAATACGAATGTTTTATTTTGATTTCCTGCTGCATTGAAGGATGTTTAGTCTAATGGACACTCTTGATTGAATTTTTTCAAGTAATTCCTGGCAACCTATCCTAGAGATGGCTATTTTGTGTAAAAATATTACATCTGTAGATTTTTCAGTGATGAAATCCAGAAAAAAACGGCAGACTCGTCAAGTCTCAGATCAGGACGATATCCCCGAAAATCAAGGTATCGTAGAAAACTATTTTAAACTTCCTCAATCCTTTTTATGTGTGACCCTGAGATTTCAGATTCAAGAGACGTACTTCAAAGAACTGCGTAAATACGCAAAGTACAGTATGTTCATGGTATGCGTGGGTTCTAAGTTCAAAACCTTGGAAGCTTTTAAAAAAAAAGTAATTTTGAGTCTAACACTGTTCCCAAAACTTTGGCCTCCGTCATGTTTTCAGTATTGTGCCGTTGAGGGCATAATAAAAAATACAGTGTGTGGCAAGCCTACGCACGACGGAAGTGAAACTTTTAGTATTCTTCTCTCTCTCTTTTCATTTCATATTATTATTATTCAGAATGCTGTACATTATAGTTTTAAAAAGCATAAATTTATTTAAAGGCGTATTGTTAACAAATGAACGTTTAACTAGATTCCTAATATTGACATATTTATATAGCACGTGATAAAAAAAATTAAAAGTTATAAAAATATGGGATTCGAACCCGGGTCTTGCATAACGAGTGTCGAACGCTCTGCCTCTAGACCGCGAGGAGAGGTATCTCGGGCGACGAGAACCGCGTATACAACGTGTACTCCTCAATTGACTTGTCCCGGGCAAATTTTCGATTTCAAACACGGCAAATGAATAATATCACATAACGTTTCGTTAACGCTTTATATAGGGTCGAATTTTTTTTTTTTTTTTTTTTTTATTGGTTTTCAAGTTACAATCCCGTTAAACTTCAATAAAGCAGTTTGTCAACAGGATGTTAATGATCAATTACATACATACACACATAATATTATTACTATAACCATACAATTAACACAACTAAATTAATATAAACTATCTCTATTTAGTAACCATTGTTTCAGCATATATCTCAATCTATTTGTGGAATCGCAATTTTTTATATTAATGGGTAACATGTTAAGCATTTTTGGCACGTTAAATTCTAGGGTTCGCCGTCCGTATTTATTATTATATTTTGGAACAAGCATTCCGTCATTCTTTGTAAACCTTGTATTATATTCATGTTGCACTTTCCTTTTATAATCAGACTCAGATATATGTTGGATCAATATTTTGTACCATAATAAGGCCTGCACCGGTAATATTGTTAAATTTCGATACAACAATGAAATGTTTCGTCTCTGTGAAAAAATATGTTTTTGAGCTAATAACTTCACCATAGAATTTTGTACTGATTGCAGGTGGTTTAAATTAGTTTTACAAGAGTGACCCCAAGTAGTTAAACCATACCGTAAAGTTGATTCTGCGAGTGATAAGTAAATAATTTTTAAAATATTCACCGGAACGAAACATTTTAGTTTGTATATCCTACCCACTATCGCTCTCAGCCGCTTGCAAGTTTTGTTTATTTGTGAATCCCACTTAAAATGACAATCAACAGTCACCCCCAAATAAACGTATTCATTTACCAGTTCAATACTTTCACACATACATGGCTGTAGAATGTTTTGATGAATACATATAAAGCTATGTGAAATTATTTTAGGCATGATCTGAAATGAAGCATGTGGAGACCGTATGTGCATCAATTTAGTTTTCTTGGTATTAATGATTAGACCTGCGTCATGTGACCATTTTATCAGGGACGTAAAGTCATGTTGCATATATTTAATCGCAATGGATAATTGTTCATCAGATATGACAAGAGCAGTGTCGTCAGCATATACAAAGTGTCTTACATATTTAAATAATTTTTTCATTATTGATACAAATATAATATAAAGGGTTGGACCCAAAATCGACCCCTGCGGGACTCCAGCACAGATTTTTTTTCTCCCACTCATTTTTTCTAATATTTTTACACATATATGTCTATTAGATAAATAATTTTTAAACAAATTAAGTAGGTTACCTCTAATTCCAATTGCTTCTAAGATTTTTAATAATTTTTGTGGGTCAATTGTATCAAACGCTTTGGAGTTATCTATAAATAGTACTAAAACATGTCTTTTATGGTTTAATTCATTATTAATATAATTTGAAAAATCCTGTAATAAATGCTCTGTGCTTTTTTTCTTTTGAAAGCCATATTGTTTTTGGTCTATAATGTCAAATTTTTCTAGGTATTTATTTAATTTTAAGGAAATATATTTTTCAAAAATTTTTTCAAGTGCAGGCATTATACTGATAGGTCGATAGTTTCCTATTTCTGAGTGCTTTCCTCCTTTGTATATAGGTCTAATAATAGCACATTTAAGATCATTTGGCAATTCAGCTTCTATAATAAGTCTATTAACTAAGTGCGTTATAATAGGTCCTAAAATATCTATATGTCTTTTTATGTCGTACATTCTTATGTTGTCCATTCCCAAGGATTTTGAATTTTTCATTTTCTTAACAATATTTTTTATCTCAGTGAGAGTTGCCTTTGGTAAATACATACTGTGAGGTAATTCTATTTGATTAACATTGGATGCCTTAAAATCACATCTGTGTAACATTTGGCTTATACTATCTGAGAAATAATTTACATATTGGTTTGTTACATTTTCCACCGTCTGTTCCTTTAACACATATCGTGAGATGACTTCATCACAATTACTTTTAGTTTTTCTTCCCAACAATTTATTTATTTCATCCCATGTTTGCTTAGTATTATTGAAACTACGTTTGAATTTATCTTTAAAATAACAATTTTTTCTTTTATTAATTAATTTGTTGACATTATTTCGCATGTACCTGTATTCATTTTCATAAGTTTTATTACAAGGAGAATTTTTCCATCTTCGAAACAATAAATCCCTTTTTTTTATTAACTCTAAAATATCTGTAGTTATCCATTTTTTGATCGCATGTGGTCTTTTGGTTGGTTTTTCAAAAAATGACACAGTGCTTTTTTCATATAAATTAATGAAATTATTTTTAATTTGATGATACAAAAAGGTACTTTCTTGTTCATTGAGTAAAGAATTCCAATGTATTTCTCGGATGTGATTATCAATATGTTTTTGGGACAAAATTGTTATCTTTTTCATGTTTTTTAATGGTTCTTTTTGCACATCATATTTAATATTAACGGCTGTCATATAGTGATCTGCTATGGAAATCTCGCATACACACGCTGATAGCGAGTCCATTTGTTTAAGCCCGTTACTGTACCTACAATCGAAAATAAATCGGCAGTGTGAAGTCATATCTGTCGTTTTTCAAAATATTTCCGTATATTTGTCCGTTTTAGAAAAGATCTATCGTGTTTTAACAGTCTCATACCCGTATGGAGTCTGAATTTGAAAAATATTTCTAAATTTTGAAAAACTCACTTACGGCTGTGTTTTTTACTAAAAAAACTTGTCACGCATGTCTGCGAGGGTAATTAGTCGCGTTATTGGCCTTGATTAGTAATTTTAATGATTCAAAATAAAAATAATTAATCAAAATACCGAGCGACTCTACCGGCTCGATTTGTAAGCTATATTTCGACCAAAATATCATATAAGTACCGACCGTTACTTTTAGCCAATTACTCGAGTGAACACCTGCCGGTCTAGAGTCTCACTAAATGGATTTAGACATTTCGGGAGACTCTCGGTTAAAGTTAACAAATTTATGTAATTTTTTACTAGATTATTACAAATCATGTAGATATCTTCTTATATGTATGCCTGACAAAGTCGCAGCACGAGAGCATTTTATCACTTTTCCTCGTATTAAAAAAATCACAAAAAGAAAAAAAAATAGTTATAGCGGGGATCGAACCTCGGTTTTTCACGACGACAGTCGGGCGCTCTGTCTCTAGACCGCGAAGCTGAGTTTGGAGAGTGACCTTAACTAGGTATATAATATTAGCTAGGCTCCTATAGCGAAATGATCACGGTTTTTCGTGACGGTCATGAGTCGGTTTTACTCCGGTCCTCGAAAATGCATAACGCGCGTAAAGAAGTTTCACTTCAAAAAGAAATTGGATTTTTATTATTATATCATTCAAATATTTTTTTGGCCCACCAAATTCTCGGGACATTTTTTAAAATTTGTATTAATTGTTATCACGTGTAGTCGGTATATTTAGTAGTTAGATTATAAAGTGACGGGTGTTCTGAATAAAGCACACTCTTTAGTTTTAGGACGTATTTTAGTAATATGCTATACACGCAATTTGATTGACTAACATCTGATCTGACTGGTGGTCTCACTCTATTCTACGCAAATCAAACTACTGACTTTTAATCCTTACATTACGAAACGCACCTTGAATAATCTCATTGATTTTTTAATACGTCTGACGATTCTCCACTAACTTTCAAACTCAAACAAGCTTTCCCTGTCACCGGCTGCTCTGCGATTGGTGTTCAGTCTTCACCCTTCATCCCATCACGTCATAAGTTGGCATAAGCCTTCGCTTTCCAAAAGTTTTCCGCTCACTTTAGCGTGATTTATGGGTGAAAAGATGACTAGTTCTATAACATTTTTTAGGTATGTGTTCTTACTCTTGAATGCTTGGTAAAAAAATATCCATCTTACAGATAATGCGCATACCACGACTATTATAAATAATACAGTAAGATAGTCCTGTATACCTACATTTTATTTATCGATTTGTTCCGTTTACACGACGCGCGAAACAGTGAGAACTAAAGAAACCAAAGACATATCCTTCAGGTCGGCGTAGCAATATACTTCCTTTCTTAAACTTCCTCCTCCTTATCCCCTTCTCTTCAAAATCCTTCAACCTTAAAATATACCCCAATTAAGGAGGCCTTAGTCCTACTGGCTCCGGGAAGTTAGGACTCGGTTGGCAGCGAAGAACCCATAAAATAAAATAAATAACGAAAAAACATATGAAATTTTAACTATACTTTAAGATAACAGGATATTGTCAAATGAAAAAAATATATAAAAATGACATTTATGAATCTAAGCAGAAAATTTAGTTTTGCTTTTGACAACATTATTTAATTTTAAAATTCAAGGTGGGTTTTCTTGTGTCCGAATTTATTTCCGGTTCAAGATTGTGGCCGTGCTGGATAGTAAGTACATTTTTATTCCACCAGAGTTCACATGATCGTGGTTACTATAACGAGCTGTCATATCGGAAAAATTAGTATTATGGTACCTACTAGCCTAAAGAAAATATGAAAAAAGAATTGTCGTTAGGCATTTCTTTGGACAAATTATATAATTCTTCATTTATTTATTTTTATTTAAGTACATAAAACAGGCATGTTGCCCAAAAATTTACATACATGGATGCTTAAATACATAATAATAAAAAAAATGTAACAAAATGAATAAGATAAATATGCAGAAGTAAAGAACAAATAAGAATGGGTAAAGGGTAAATACAAATATGTTCATAAACGATTTGTTATTGTCACACTTGTACTGGTGAGACGCTGATTAGGTAGGTACAATGTTGCTTCTCTTTAAATAAAGGGCGTCATCACAATATCAGCTTAACATGATTAAAGGTAAAACGTTTTTTTTAAGTGTTTTGAATTGGTCATTAAAAATGTCTATTTCATTATTAGAGCCATGTATAATGTTATAATTTCTTAATGTTCGCGGTACAGGGGAAAAATATCCTGTATTTGTGTGGAAGGCTATACAAAAAATGTCTTTCATCCTCCTTGTTGATTTTCTTGATGGTATATTGATGTTAATTTGGGATAAAATGTTTGGTGTATCAAATGATGCATGTATAATTTTGTGTAGAAGCAGTACGTCAGAAAGTTTACGTCTGACCGTCAGTGAGTGTAGTTTATAGTGCAAAATTCGGTCATTATATGTTCCAAATTGACAAGATAAACCTTCACGATAAGCAATTACACGGGTTAGTTTCCTTTATATGGATTCAATCCAATAATTATGAATCTCATAATTGGGAGACCAAATTGTTGATGCGTATTCGAGAATACTTCGCACAATTGATTTATATAATGTTCAAGTTAATTCTGTACTTTTAAAACAATTTGTGATTCTTAGCATTAATCCTAATACTTGTGATGCACTTTTTGAAATTGTATCTACATGTTTATTGAAGCTAAGTGATGAGTCAAATGTCACGCCTAAGTCTTCGATTGAAGTTGTGTTCAGTAATTTATTTGAAATATAAAAATAATATTACTTAATATATTTACGGTTTATCATTGAGTTGATAGGTATTTAAGTACCTACTTACAAATATTATGTTTTCAGGGAATATTACGGTTTCAATTTGTAAAATATAGAAAAAAAGTAAAAATACTTTATTTGAAGCGAGGCAAAGTAGTGTTGTCATTTTTTTTAAGTGGTAGGTACCTATATATCTATTGTTCATTGGCATTGGCGAACGCTCAATCAAAAAATATGTGAATTATGATTGAATATTTTGCGATTTTTTTCCATAGAATCCGTTCATTTTCGAATGCGGAAAACTTCCCTTTTTGTCATAAATTGAAATCGCACCCATAAATAATATTTAACATTAGTTTCCAAATAAGGCCTTTATTTGCCATCGTTTGTCTTTCTGCATAACAATGAATCTTTATTACAGAGGTGTGATTCAAGGCATAAACGCAAATCATAATATCATTCTAAGCTTTTGGCGTAAAAGGAAATTTCAGGAAACGACGGGACTGAAAGAAAAATGACGCGGAAAAGTTGTGTTTGAATTGCTGAATTCTATTTTTAGCGTTAGGTAAGTTTTCATGAAAAAAATGACTTTTTGCTAAGCTGACAGCTGTGTTCATGCAAATACCCTAAAATATTAATAATACGTCCAACTCCAGAGAAAAAATAAATTATTTTAATTTTGGTTAACTTATATAGTGCCATATTTGTGAAGAATCACCTCAATGACGCTGTTATGAATTTATTACGAATTCCTAGTCTCTATCTAATTTTATTATTTACAAAAAGATATAGAAAAACAAACTTATTATTTACAAACAGACAAAGGAAAACATACTTATTATTTACAAACAGACAAAGGAAAACATACTAATTATTGACTAACAGATATAGAAAAGACATACTAACCTGACGACCACTTTAGATAAACACATTTTTATTAAAGAGTTAACCCTTAAATGCATGATTTATTAAATTTTCTGGAAAAAACTATATTTTGTAGATATTTACATGCATATGCAAGTAAATATAAAGAATTTATTTTATTTGTAATTTTTTAATGAAATTTGATTAAAAAAAAATTGTTGCAAATTTACAACACCATGTATTTAATAAAAAATAATATGAACAATTTACGTATGAAAAAATAAATAAAAAACCTAAAAAAAATTCTCAAAACCAATAAGTGTTCCGGAAAAATACGAGTTATTACATATAAGTATTGTATTATTGTATCTACTTACTTAAGAAAATCAAAATAATAACAGCAAAACCAAACTGTAATTCTAACCTCCAACCAATTTTCGAGAATCTTCACTTTGTTGAAGAAAAAGTGACATTTGACATTCGCGAAAGAAAAAAAGGTGATGCCACTCGATAAAATATATTACCGTGAACTTGATAATTCTAAAACGGCATTCATTAAGTATACACCAAAGAGTTAAAGGTGGTTTGAACGGTATGTTGCAGTTTTACAACAGTATGCATTTAAGGGTTACGACTTTGTACGTAAGGAACACTAAAGAAAAGTTAATGACTTTTGCACGCAAAGAACACTACAGTAAAAAATCGACGACTTTGCACGCAAAGAACACTATAGTAAAAACGCAGTACATTGAGTTTTCATTTGCTAGTTTACCCTCCATTAGATATTACATTTATTGGAAGATTAGAGGCAAGAGTATAGTTGATATTTCTTTTAAAAGACTGGAGAATTAAGGACTGCAAAAGTTAAAAGAAAACGATCGTAAAGGTAATACTAAAAAAAAAATAGACTGACTGATACAGACCAAATGTTCAACAGTTGTGACGTACTAGATATACACCAATTATACGTTAAAACACTACTTAACTACATTTTTGACAAAAAAAAATTTCAACATGTTTAAACACAAAACATCACTAACAGACCAGTTAGACGAGCGTACAAAGAAAAAAAACTCCGACGGTAAATACAAGCTTTGGACAAAGACACTATTAATACCATGCTATAACAACATTCGACATTCTAAAACTTAAAAAAAATTGAGGAAAACAAAGATAAATTTAGACACAAAATTATAGAATGGATTAAAGAACAAAAAAGACAATATTATCAAAATTTCATAAGATAAAATAATAAAACTTCACGTAACACACAAAACTAATACAAAACACAAATCACTCACAAACACACAAAATATAATATAAATAAACTCATTTTAACATTATTTTATTTTATTTAAATTTTATTTTTCTTTAATTTTAAATCTATATTTTTAGTTAAAATTTATCTTAATCTTATGTTTTTTTTCTTCACCAATATCATATATTTTTTTCTTTAAATGTATTATGAATATTTTTTGTATCATAAAATGGAGGCCTCAGTACGGGTAAGCCACCCAGTGAGGCCAACATTACTGGATTGTACTATGAAATGTAAAATATAGTACCAAAATAAATAAATAAAATAATGACTTTAAAAAGCTTACAAAAAATATTTTGATTTTTTACATATTTAGTAATTTACGCAAACTGTGAAGGTGAAAAATTTCTGACTCTATGGATATGACTTTAGCTCTGAATTCTGTCTAGTCTGTAATCGTTCTTAAATCATGTGGCAGTCCATTCCAGGCTTTAGTTCCTGACGCTCCGACAACACGCTCACCGAACCTTAACCGAACCGAATCTAGTGTGCGCCTTAATTCCTTCATTTTTCTTGTATTGTGTTCCGATATGTTATGTTGTGAATTGGTATTTTTCGGAATACACATTTCCGATAAGAAAGCCGGAGCCATTCCGTTAGGTGATTTAAATACAACCCAGCAGAGCTTGAACTGGATTCTTTCACGACATTTGAGCCAGAGAAGTTATTTGAGATGCTAATATTGTTTGGAAATAATGAATGTGGAAATTGTGGCAATACCAACAACGCTGGTATCTAAAGGCGGTAGTGTAGATTATTGACTTGGTGGCGGTATTGAATGTGTTTAAGTGATCAACATTAAAAAAAATGTCCCAAAAAGTATGTTCCGTGTGTGCAGTTTACGGATGTAATATTTACAAATAACAAAAACATAACAAGCCGTTTTCAGGATTATATTTAATAAAGCCCAAATTACTTAAAATAGAGCAAATCTTTCAACAAATGTCTTTAGTAGCATTTAAAAAAACACTGTGAATTTTTTGGTACCTCCAAACTATTTTTTTTGTATGTTAAAAAGTATGACTTACGGATTACGGGTTTTTTGCCACTGAGAGCTCAATTGCATAATTTCACTTGTTATATTCGTTGGTTACAAGAAGGAGGAATAGTTTTTTGTAGAGTTATCAAAGATATGCGCCGATTTCTGATTGATTGTGTGATAAAGTGCAAGATTGACAATTCCCATAATAGTGAATGCTATGGGAAGGAATATGAAGATTTGATGTGGATAAGACAGAAAATAGAGGGGGAAAAGGATGGTTGGTTAATTTCAAAGGTTTATTAGAAGTGGATATTTTTACACAATCAATTCTTCCATACGATCTAAAAAGAAAGGCATTTTTACTTTTTTGTGCTTGACGGCTTACTTTTCGTTAATATTAATTATATTTTGTTTTTCTAACCTCGCCGGCTGGTAGTCTATTCATACATATCATTTTAATGTCAGTTTTTGCTAACAACAAATAATATAATAACTAAAACCCAATCGTATCATTGCCAATGCCATGTTTTCCACAGCAAAAAGAAAACAAACGAAAAAATCTGGCCCACAAACCATAGAAAGGATAGATATGAAGTAAAGAAAATACTCCGGTTCATTACGCTCGGCTGGTAGCAAACGAGCTGTTGGCAGATCGGGTTGCCACTTGTCACATATTATATTGAACGCACTTTTATTTGAACCCTTGCCTTGCCTTGGACGTTACCGGGTTACGGTTGAATAAATAATAATTATGATATCCTGAGCAATCAATATGTGTAAAAAAAGCGACGACAAATGGAAAATCTGCCACTCGTACATATGTATGAAAAGAATGAGAGGCATAGATTGATCTTTTTCGAATAATAAAGATATTTTTTGGCGTTGTGTCTTAACAAAACAAATAACCGTAAGAATTATGATAAATTATACAAAAAGTTCAAATACGCAACAAACGATTTTGATATTTTATTAAGGTGTTTTGTAAAATTGTCCAAAGAAGCGAAGTAAGCAGTCCACAATGGAGTGCTGGAAATGGCAAAGAAAGGATAAAAGTAGATCGAATGCTGTTGAAATGAGATCCCTGAGGCGTATGTGTGGTAAAACCATCTATGATCGTGCGAGGAATGTGGAGATCCGCAAAGAGTGCAAGGCTGATGTAAGCGTAATGAGTAAGATCGAGAAAGGGACGCTTAGATGGTTTGGGCATGTAGAGCGAATAAGCGAAGAAAGAAGTGTAAGGAGAATATACGATGCAAATGTGAATGGTAGCAGAAGTCGGGGACGCCCGAGGAAGACATGGCACGACCAAGTGAATCAGATACTTGAGTTGGGCCATCTCAATAATAATAGAAGAGTATGTATGAATGTGAATGAGGCAAGGAGTGTGTGCCAAGACCGAGTTGTTTGGCGGGCCGTCCTCTCTGCCTACCCCTGCGGGGAAACGGTGTGATGGTTGGTTAGTTAGTTACTTTTGTACTGTAACAGTTCGATCTTTATTATACGTTTCAAGCACTACGTCGATACGTCGGACTTACAATATATTTTGCTCTTTTTTTAGAACCAAATAACAACACAGCATCCCCAAAGATGACATAGGCCCTGAGGGAAATTATTTTCTTCAGGGCCTCCTGTGTGGAGTTATTATAAAAAAAAATTGCTTTAATGATATATATGGTTATGTTCAAGGCATTGTCATTTTTTTACTTTTCCGTAACGTACAAAAATATTATTTTTTCTTTGAATTAAATCGTAAGTACGAAAATATTGATCGCGTAAAACAAAAATTATCATGTGAGTTCCGATCTAGTTTCTATATTGGGATCGGTGTGAAAAAATATCCTATAAAATGCGTGGAAATTCTAAATCACCGTAAAAGCTACAAATATTATAGTTTTTTATTATGGTGTTAGAAATTATTGTCAGTTTATTTGTAACGCGAGCATGATGTGATGGAACAAAGGACAAAATAGGAAAAAAATCCTTATTCGTTTGGGAAAATCTACTCTACTTTGATAGCCTCCGTGGTTGAGGGGTAAGGCTCTTGACCGGCAGTCCGGACGCCGCGGAGTGGAAGATACACTCAGTGTCACCCCGTTGAGAGACCAGCATTAAAAATTGACACGTTCCTTGAAATCGCTTTGGCTGTGTTTGGTGATCAGTCTGTGTGCCAGTCGGCCTTAAAAATGTTAGGGTTTGTTCTCCGAACCGTCAGAGTTTTTCGAGATACCCGTGCTCTGAAGATTTTATACTTCTCCCTGGTCCGCAGTAGGCTGGAGAGTGGTTCGCTTATCTAGAATCCTCAGAGGTGGGGTGCTCCCTCATGTTGGAGAGGGTTCAAAAATAGTTTCTAAGATTTCTCTACGTGAGGGAGTACGGCCACTATCCATGGCTCTACCCGACGAACTTTCTTCTGGGCATGCTGGGACTTCACTCCCTGCAGCTCAGAAGGGAGGGGTATGCCGCTACCCACTTATTCAGACTGCTGCGAGGCTATATTGAGAACTCAGCCATTTTGGAGCGCGTGAGTCTCTATGTTCCAGATGACTATCTTAGACAACGTCATCATAGATTATTCTATCTTCCTGCCTGCAGAACTAACCTGCTTGGGTTCCTGGTTCTCCCGGTAGGGAGGAGTATATTGCTCCTGAACCAAATCTCCTCCGAGATTGATATATTTGGCGTCAGTGAGGAGAGATTCAGAAGGGGAATTCTTCTGATTCTTGAAAGAGTCTCTCCACATTGACGAGATCTTTCACCACTGCCTGAAATTTTTTTTGGAAATTCCACATTTCTTGAAATTTCTTTTTTTATGTATAAATACTTGAAAACAATCTTTTGTAAAAAAATTATAAAACCTAATTTCTTATATGCATTAAACCCTAATTTATAATTGTGGAAGAAATTAATAAATAAATATTATATATCAGATCTGAATAGCCAGGTAATTCCCCACCTACCTCTTCCTCTCCTTCCTCTTCCTTATCTTCCTCTTCCCCCATTTCCTCCAGCGTCGGCTGGGAGCAGTTGGAACTCTTGTGCCATATTCTTATAAAAAAAAGGTTTTCCTTTTTTTCCTCAATCAATACATATAAAACACTTTTTCAATATTTCGCACCCCCTCCTAATAATTCATGGTGATAGTTGCACGAGGAATATCATTTTTTCATATTTAGTACCAACCGTCTAAAATTAAACATTCCTCCATCGCATCTGACAGCTCTATAATCCGACAGGCTTCACTGGCCATAATGAGCAGTTTGCCGGTTATCTCGCGGGGATAAGTTTATAAAAAGTCAACCAGAACTAATGCACCCGCTACTCCAAAGGCTAATAAACCAATCAAACCGGGCCGCGGACTCGGCTTGGAAGAGGGAGTCCTCAAAGCCGTTTAAACCCTTCAAAAATACCACATGGCGGGATTTAGATAGGAAAACAGGGTTTGCCAACCATTTTCTGTTTTAAAAGTATGTGAAAAGCCAGATTACCCTTCGTGGGGAGTATGTAAAATTTTATGGGTCTGAAGAAAATAATATTTATAATATCAAGATTTTCTCCATAGCAAATATTATCAATAGTTAATATCTCTAATTTTACCATAGTAATCAGTGTAACATTGAAATATATAAGATTTATTTATTTTTAGCTTACAGCTTTTTATTACATTACTATTCATTAGAAGTTAGGTACCAACCGAATCATTTTCCGATGCAAGTAAAACATATAAATATACCGTTCTTGCTTATTTTTTTTGTGCATTACAGATTGACGCAATTCTATTACAATACACATGAAATAACAAAAATATACAAAGCTTTAAATGAAATAGTTTACTTGCCTAAAATAACTTTTGAAATCTTCAAGGCCAATGTTGAAAATGTCAAGAGACCTAGAGGTATCATTTAGCAGCACCATAACTCTTGTTATGCAATGCTGGACCATAACGTCTGTTCTTCTGTGTGGAATACAGAGCAAGTCATGGCGTCGACCCTGACGATAGTTGTTCGGTACAAACAATTTATAGAATTCCAAGAGGTATGGGCTGTATTCACCATGCGTTCTCATATAAAGATATATAAGATTTTTTTTTTAAATTTGTTCTAATAATTCTATGTATTTTTGCTGGTATGGGGCTCAGACAGCAGAAGCGTATTCTAATTTAGATCGTATAAGGCAGAACATTAATGTCATTGCTTCGGGCTTGGAGAATGCGTATAGCAAGAACCTTGTTAATTAATAGTGGTATGGTTGGTTTCCAAAATGTCGTCCAGTTTTCCACCCACTGGATTCAGACGATATTTCATCCTCTCAATATTTATGAGAGTTATTCAACATAGCATACATTTTTAAGGTACATAAGTTATAAATTACGACTTAATCGAATTTCGTAAACTACCCAATGTTTTATTATTATTTAAAATCATTTGGACATTTAGACAGCCTTGACCCGATGAGTATGATTAATTATCACGTACCGAATAAATACAACACTACACTTCATGTTTCGTTTAATGTTGTTGTTTTTCGCACTAATTTTGTGTATATTTCTTACAGATCACATTCATGTAAGGGAATTAAACTTGCTCCTTGTAGACATATTTAATTTTAACCCTAGATTCATAACCATTCGTCCCACAGACCGCACAAAACGTAAATTTGTTTCTAGTGTCTCGAGTAAAAGAGATAGAATGATGACCTCTCAAGTACCTTCCTAGATCACTTGTTCATTAGTAACGCGGGTGCGTTTGCCTCGCAGTGAAGTCTTGTGGACAAGTTATAGACCTTTGAACGTCTGAGAGACGAATGTTTATGAATAGTGTAACTTTTGAAGAGACTGCAAACATTTTGGAAACATTGTTTTTGATGAGTTCTGGTTATACAGAGTAAAAGTAAGTAAATGATATTATTCTATATAAGTTATTATTTATAGTTACATCTTATTTTATCGTTCAAAATGTATTATTGTGATATTTTACATCAAATCTTTTTATTTTATTTTAGAATGGATGATCGGCAAATTGATGACTATTTGAATCGTTTATCTGATTCTGATGATGATGATTTTACCATTCAGCAAAAGGATGTAGAAATTAGTGATGTCGAAGATTTTGTGGAATTAGATGAAATGGTCCCGACAGATTCCGACAGTGATAACGACATAGTTACGTAAAAGACACGAAATGCCAACTTTGAAGAGATGCCTAAAAAAAAATCACCGAAGTTTTAGATGAAATGCCTACCATTGCCACACCTGGTCCAAGTGGTACTCAAAAAAAGGTTTGTGGTTATTGTGATTATAAAAAACGGCATATGACAAGGTTCCAAGCAATCAAAAAGTATATGTGCATGGACCATCGCGGCCTCATGTGTGTGGAATGTAGCGATGGAATTTAATTTTAACACGTTCATTATTATTTTTGTTACCTAATTAGACATATTAAAGAGTGCCATACTTAATTTATTTATTTTATTTACAAGTACCCCAAAACTCGTCACTTAAATTTAGTCGTCTGTGAGACGAATGTTTATGAATAATGTTCCTCTTAGATAAGGTTATGAATCTAGGGTTAAGAACGTTGCTTGCTTCAAAGGGCAAATATTCGCAACAATCCGATTTTTTTCTACTATGTTGCAGTATTTATTCCAACGGTAAATTGAATATAATGACAGATTCCGGAATGGCTGTTTTGCTTGGACTAGAATCCATTATTATTTTTTGCTTTTGTTTTTATCTTCATATTAATGCATGTTACACTGTAATTCGTTTTTATTTTTTTTTAATTAAAAAGTTGTTTGTGTGATAGTTTTTTCCTAACTAATTAGAAATTAACCATTTGAGGCCTAAAAATAATAAAAATCGATTTGGAGATAAAATTAATTAGTAAGCGAAAAAAATGAATTCACCAAAATATTTTGAATAATGTCCTTGGTTCGAGTCCTAGATGTGACCGTATCTTTTTCTGATTTTTCTGTTTCAGATTTTCGTTTACGAATTCCTAATATTTTCTTCTATATTCAAATATTACAATTTGAGGTTTTACTCACTAAGTTATTCCAAAAAATAAATATTCATCCTACACTTGCAGAAAAGTCAATAGATGTCGCACATTAAAAAAATTATGTTTATCTAAAGACGCTGTCTAGATTGCATTTAGTTCGGGTTGAATTTTGCGATCATACATAAAGATAGTTGCCAATAAAAATGTACGGTGAGAAAAATGAAGAAAATGTTGGTAGTTCTTATTTGAAGTATGATACAGTTAAATATGACCGAAGGAGATAGGGTCCCCATTAGCTCAGTTGGTAGAGCGGTGCCCCGGCAAGGCAAGGGTACTGGGTTCAAATCCTAGATGTGACCGTATCTTTTTCTGATTTTTCTATTTCAGATTTTCGTATTATACGAATTGCTAATATTTTCTTCAATAAATTTTAGTTATCAATCATAAAATATCTTCTGTAAGTGGAAACAAAGGTGCAGAACTAAAAGAATTAACTATATCAGTTGTTATTATGATTATAATACTATTATGTACTCATTCTTCGTATAAACAAATGAAGCTGTATGCCTTTGAATAATTAAATTATAAATGAGTTCATGTTGACGTCTTCGAGTTAGAAAATCTATGAAAAAATAATATTATACAATGGAATGGTCACAATGAAAATAAAACAGAATGAATATTACAAAGAACAGTGAACTTTCTACACATAATTGACACTTTCTGATGCTAACATGAACAGCTGATTGTAATCAATTCTGAAAAGCCAAGCAATTGAAAAAAATTCAACTTTTTTCAATTGCGTCACGCAACATGTTTCGACTTTGAAAAAAATGCGCAAAACTTTTGTAGTAATACCAAACAGATGAGCAGAGGGATGATCGCAAATCACAAACTGGCAACCGTTGTCATGCCTCTATAAAATGAAAATAAATTTAATAATCTATAGAAAGTTAGTTAAGCCATACAAATTTTTGCGCGTCTTCAAGGGTTGTAAAATTCCAAGTTAACAGAAGAGATAGTTTTGTACATAAAACAGAGGGATTCCGAAATTCTTTCTCTGGGGTATTTTGGACTATTTTAATCAGTACAAAGACGAAGTTTACGATGTACATAATTACCACAAAACAGAAAAGACGTTCAAGATTTTATCTGATTTCTTAGATTTGCAAAGATGTTTGTTTGTGGTACGGCTTGTTGTTTTAATAAGGGTTTTACTCTATATTTTAAGATGTTCAACTTGTGACTGTTGTAATGATGTATTCAACATCAGAATTTGATCCTCAGATATAAATTTATTGTAATTAAATGCCGCTGTAAATAAGCTATGCACGTTTTAATTTCTTTCAAAGTGTGATTTAAAACACAATTATTTTTCTACTTTCCGGATTTGAATTTCTAGCTAAATTCTCCCGCATTTCTTCTGACTCTGAGTTTGTTGTTTACCAAACTTAATTATTTTTTATCGTTGAAGTAGAAAGTAATAATAATAAATCATCTGTATGACACATGAAAAAGAACAAGACAGTGGTGTATATTGTAAGGTTGAAAGAATTTATTTATAGTGTCGATATCTTGTAATCGTTCCCAAGCATGACTGCAGATCGCTAACAAAGAAACAACAGATCACATCGAATAAATTAAGAAGTTGTTGTGAACTGTTTTTTGTTCATTGACGATCTGACATCATGCATTAAACTTTTATCGATCGACTGTGATTGCATAAATCGATATAAAGATCGGATAAAGCAATTCCAATGAAAGTATTGCAACATCTCGGTCTTCACCAGGACAATGCTGAGAGTACCTTCCACTGTGATCAATTGATGGAAATAAAGTATTTTTTGCCTTACATTTAAGATTCATTAACATTTGAGGTTAAGATTCGACATTATTGGACTCGGATTTCCACCCAAGGCAACTGCAGATACAAGTATATCGTACATGTTATGCCACCGTATATCCTCGGTGATTTTTCACAAAAACCCACTTAACGACATCCGATATGGCCGCATTCAGCAGATAGCCATGTTGTCGATGACAATGTATTCTATCAGCTTTTGGTGTCAATCCATGAACGCATCACTCTGAAATCGGATTACATTACAGCGGTTAACAAATGAAATGAATGTTGGTCCTACCGATCGGCATTTGACGAGACTAGACGTTTGGGACTCCAGTTCCTTGGAAGGAGGGTTCAATCTTTCAAAGCTCAAGCTTAAAAATATAAGAAAAAAATCAATTTTAAAATAAATTATTCTTTGTTTTAAAATATATTATGAGTATTATCCTCTCTGGAGTTTGATGTTATTAACCCTGTGTCCTTTGTGAAAACCTCGAACAATCCAATCTTCATAAAACCATTCTTTAGCCTTTCTCATCCATTGTCGAACTGAAAACAAAAAATGTTAAATTTCTTAGCGAATCCACTTGTACTGTTAACTGTTTTTTTTAATTAATTCCTTTATAACCATCTTACAACAGCCTTCTTTGGTACTTACCAGTAATTTATTTCCGTCTAGCGTAAACTTCCGTCACCAAGAAGACTAAAGAAAACAAACGAGCTCACGCTACCATTATAGATTTAGGTCATGACATCATTAGAAGAAACATATTAAAAGTTATGTTCACTAATTTATCGGTAATTTGTTTTCTTTAGAAACTATATGATTTAACGTCTTTTTAATTAGTTTTGCTTTTACATCACACATCATACAATTTTTTTTAATATATCTATTTGAATCTTACTTTTGTTTTCAGTTAATCTGGTAAGCGTAAATTAATCCACTTCCCGACACCTGATCGAGTCGAAACTCGGCAGATAAAACCGTTGTCGGTGACAATGCATTTTATCAACTTCTGGTGTCAGTCACATTCAGACACGTGAACAAAAAAGCATTTATCTGAAATTAGATGAAAATGCTGCAGTTAATTTATGAAGTAATTGTCAGTTCTACCCGATCGGCATCTGGCAAGTTGATTCCCGTCCCTATGAAGAAAAGTTTAATTGTCAGAAAAAAAAATGTTTTAAAAGATATTTTAAAATAGATTTATCATTGTCAAAAAATTGTTTTTACGGGTAATTTTTTTTTAATACCTCTGTAATTGAGAAATCCTTGTGTGCAGAGATAGAGTACAGTCATGAGTTGCATACATACAATTTAGGGAGTGTATTCGAGAGATACATTCTATAGGTAGGTAAACTAATTGCAAAGAAATTTAAAATGAAAATAAATAAAAAAAATTATAAATGTGTGCATAATATAACTAAAGGGCCTTACTAATAAAAATATTTCAAATTTGACAAACAACTGATGAACAACTTAATCTGAGATTTCTTTTTCTGAATAGGGTATCTATTCATTCGAATTAGTTTAAAACCTTAATAAAAAATTTTAACCACTCCTCATTTTATTTAATTTAATTTAACGTCCAGCCGGACTTTTACGTAAATGGTTGTTTGTCAGTTATATAATATTTGATTCGCGGTTATTAGTAAGGGGATTACATTTAATACACGGTTATAACTAAGGGGATAGATTTTAATACACGGTTATTAGTAAGGGGATTAATTTTAGTACACGGTTATTAGTAAAGAGATTAAATGTAATACACGGTTATTAGTAAGAGAATAACATTTTTTTCTCAAAGAAACCACAAAATTTGATACAGAAATATACCAAAAAACTTGAATTAGTTTGCAGTATATTTTAAAATTTTTTCTTTAAAAAATCATAATCCAATTATTTATCAATACCTTCAAAAAGCCATATCTTTGATTTGTAATTATAATACACGTTTTAAACAGATGCATTTCCACGTAAAATATTAAAATTCCTCCCTTGTTCTTTCACTATAAAAACACATTAGTTTTACTTAAAATAAATCGTTTTATTCGACTTTATTCTAAAACATTTCTCATCAGGAATTTATTTTTGTTTTAGATTAACATTAGAAAATAAATGTGAATAATTCATTTTAATTATCTTAGTCATGGTAATTTTTAACCTTTCAAAGAAGGCGGATATCTTTACAGTTTTTAAACGTTTATGTATTATTTACTAACATTTTAATATGATCTACGCCTTCATTTTCCAAAAAAAGGCAAATAACGGTTTACATTTTATTTGTATAATTTTATACATTCGATTAAGAAATTGACTATTCAACAAAATTAAAAAAAAATAAAACTGTTTCAATATCGATAGCTCATAAATTATGCATTGTGTTAGTAATTTACAAAAATAAATTTTAAAATCTTTATTTGTTATTTTTTTATAAGTAGCAAAACTCCTTTTAAATACAATATCAGTTAACCAAATTTCAAAAAAAAAATTAATTTAAAAATGAAAAGTTAAGTTCTCTAAAAGTTCTATTCTAGTTCCATTATTATTTCACAATGAGCCATCTGTTTTAAAATACCTTTTGAATAACATAACTTGAAAAGGATTTTCACAAATATTTATAACATATTTCTCTACACTAAGTTTTTGAGTTCCTAAAAAAAGTATATGTTATTTTTTAAGTCATACGTTTAAAATTTCGAAAAGGTAATTCTATGAAATTGCCTCGATAGAAAAAAAATTGCAAAGTAAGCTCTGAAAATATTAAAAATACTTTGTGTTCTGTTATTTGATACTTTACAGCTATGAAAAAAATCACAGTGTATCGATAAATGTAAGAATTTCTCGAGAGATTTTTGCTATATTTCAAATGAGTCGTGTTTTATTAAATATTTGATCTTTTTTGTTTAATTATTATCGTTTTTTGAAGTGAGACTTCTTTACGCGCGTCATGCTTTTTCGAGGACCGGAGTAAAACCGACTCATGACCGTCACGAAAAACCGTGATCATTTCGCTATAGGAGCCTAGGTAATATTATATACCTAGTTTAGGTCACTCTCCAAACTCAGTTTCGCGGTCTAGAGGCGGAGCGCCCGACTATTGTCGTGAAGAACCGAGGTTTGATCCCCGCTTTAAATATTTTTTTTCTTTTTGTGATTTTTTTAATACGAGGAAAAGTGATAAAATGCTCTCGTGCTGCGACTTTGTCAGGCATACATATAAGAAGATATCTACATGATTTGTAATAATGTATTAAAAAAATACATAAATTTGTTAATTTTAACGCGACTAATTACCCTCGCAGACGTGCGTGACAATTTTTTTTAGTAAAAAATTTAGCCGTAAGTGAGTTTTTCAAAATTTAGAAATGTTTTTCAAATTCAGACTCCATACGGGTATGAGACTGTTAAAACACGATAGATCTTTTCCAAAACGGACAAATATACGGAAATATTTTGAAAAACGACAGATATGACTTCACACTGCCGATATATCTTCGATTCGACCCTCTATAAAGCGTTAACGAGACGTTATGTGATATTATTCATTTGCCGTGTTTGAAAACGAAAATTTGCACGGGACAAGTCAAGTGAGGAGTACATGTTGTATACGCGGTTCTCGTCGCGCGAGATACTTCTCCTCGCGGTCTAGAGGCAGAGCGTTCGACATTCGTTATGCAGGACCTTGGTTCGAATCCCATATTTTTATAACTTTTAATTTTTTTTATCACATGCTACTTATAAATATGTCAATATTAGGAATCTAGTTAAACGTTCATTTGTTAACAACACGCCTATAAATAAATTTATGCTTTTTAAAACTATAATGTACAGCATTCTGAATAACAATAATATGAAATGAAAAGAGAGAGAGAAGAATACTAAAAGTTTCACTTCCGTCGTGCGTATGCTTGCCACACACTGTATTTTTTTTAATATTAGCGCGCTCTTTCTAACATTCGGATTTACATAGCTCCCTTTCAAACTATCTTTGAATGCTTACTACGGGGCCTTAAATTGAAATAATGCCAACATTTCTATTACTTTTTTTAATTGTTTAATACCTATCAATTATCGTTGATACTATGTATATCATAAAAAAGACATTGAAAAGTATACCATTTAAGAGGAATTTTTGTGTCAATTATCTTTGGTAATAGAAATATTACAAAAAAGACATTATCAGTATTTTAATAAGACTGATAAAAAAAGTTAAATGAAATGAATGTCACTGGCAAGACTCACCACAATCGCTAAAGTTCAACCATCTTTCCAATTTGGGAGGCGGGTTTGGGTAGCGCTGCCGAACCATTTATTGGATAACCTATCGAATCCGCACACACCTCTGCCATGGGTCGCCCCTTGTGGTTCGCTACGTTTGTTGATTTAACAGGGGCCTCCGGGTTCATCCAGTGAGGTGAGTTCAAGCTGCGTGGGGTGCCAGATCGGGATAGAATGGTTTAGGGAGACCCTTTGACCTCGCCAACTGGCCTCTCGACCCATTGCGCAGCAGTGGTAGGGTTATATTCAAATGACTCCTGGACACATTGATCTGTAAATTTTTAACCAATCATTATACCCTTTGCCTTCTCAAAACTCCTCCCCTTCCTTAAAAAAGACCCATCACACTACATCCCCAAAGATAACATAGGCCCTGAGAGAAATTATTTTTAGTGTTTGGGGTAAATTTTAAAAAATTATTTGATTTTAGTAATATTAAAAATAAATAAATTTCAAGAATACTCAAGAATAAAAATAAGATCGTAAAAACAAAAACCATAGAGAGTCCTTTCACCCATCGCGACATTTCTATGCAACTCGTAAGCATATAAGATTAATATTTTTTTAGTATATGTTCCGCAATCCCGCAATCCCACAAATCCTGTACATGGAAATTCTGCAAATCCACAGGTTCAAATATGGCAAAAATTCCGCGGGATTGCGGGATTGAAAACTCTAGATATGATCGATAACGAAAACACTGCCTTCGATTGAGGATGAAGCTACTATATCATCTTATTAATTCACATAGGTAAAAGAAAATAAAAACCACAGACCGATAGTGATAAAATAACATATAAATCTCTGAAAACCCTTTTCTCCTCTATTCAGCGATTAACCTTTTTTGTATTGCCAACCTTGCATAAGTAAAATGAGGGAATCGATCCAGAAACAGAATATGTTATAATTCCACACATACATTACGTGGGCAATTTGGCTCCAGCCTCCTTAAAATTAGCTCCTATTGTTCAGAAAAGCATACACAAAGGTTGTAGGCGATTAATATGGTAAGCGAGGGTATTATGAAAATATTTGAACACTTTGAAACCGCACTAAAATGCCGCTTTGAAATGCAAATAAACTTTATCAAATCACCATTCTATATGAGTTTGGTATTCGTTGGCGTGAAAAACGAATAAGGTGCCACATTTGTTTGTGTTTGTTTTTAAAAAAAATGTAACATGAATCTTAGATGATGTCATATAAAAACATTTTCTTCAAAATATGTACATGTTCTTAGATGATGTCATACAAAGGCATTTTCTCCAAAATATGTACATGTTCTTAGATGATGTCATACAAAGGCATTTTCGCCAAAATATGTACATGTTCTTAGATGATGTCATACAAAGGCATTTTCGCCAAAATATGTACATGTTCTTAGATGATGACATACAAAGGCATTTTCTCCAAAATATGTACATGTTCTTAGATGATGTCATACAAAGGCATTTTCGCCAAAATATGTACATGTTCTTAGATGATGACATACAAAGGCATTTTCTCCAAAATATGTACATGTTCTTAGATGATGTCATACAAAGGCATTTTCGCCAAAATATGTACATGTTCTTAGATGATGACATACAAAGGCATTTTCTCCAAAATATGTACATGTTCTTAGATGATGTCATACAAAGGCATTTTCGCCAAAATATGTACATGTTCTTAGATGATGACATACAAAGGCATTTTCTCCAAAATATGTACATGTTCTTAGATGATGTCATACAAAGGCATTTTCGCCAAAATATGTACATGTTTTTTTTATCATTTTCATGCTTTCCATTTCGTTACTTTTACATTTTATTTATAAGTTTCCGGCAATCAAAGTATTCAAAATCGGGATTTTTTTTCAGTGCAGTAATTTTGGTACTAACTACCATAATTCGGACTGTAAGATCTTAGGGTTCTATCTATAAAAACACAGTTTTGAAATAAACGCAAATAAAGATCGGAATGCTCATATGCCAAACTGTATCTCTTAAACGGATGTATCTACGAGAAAAATTGGGAAAAAATACATTTATTTTCCATACTGTTATGATAAATTGTAATATTTTTTGATAAATAAGTCATTTTTGGTCGAAATAAAAAAAAATGGATACAATACCATTGGCCATTTTATAAGGAAGCTGAAGTATAAAGGACCACACTTATTTTTCGCCTGTGGCGCTCTTCTAAAGTGAACAGTAAATACATGTAAATTTCCAGATTTAAATGCTTAGAGCTTAGAATATTTTTGTAACCAATATTTAATTGAAAAATCATAATTTTCAAAATATTATATGACTCAAAAATAGCTTGAAAGGAAAATAAAATATGTAAATGAATAATCAATGGAAAGTGTGTCAAAGAATCACAAAAATAATCCACTTGGAAAACGTATTTAAAAATACGCAAGACACTGATAATCAAAATTTTAATCAGATCTTCGAAAAGGTATTTTTGTTTATGTATCGGATTATTTTTGCCTACGCAACCTATTTTATTTTGTTACCGGGTCTAACGATAATTTAGTTTAAATGGGTTGGTTATCATTGGTAAACTCGTTATGCATTCCCTTAGTTCATTTAGAGGGTTCGTAAACAGGTTGTTTAAATAACTATTATATTATACGATTTACAAATATTATTTATCTCAGCCTCCGTGGTAGGGGCATAAGGGTCTTGACTAGCAAACTGGAGGTCGCGGAATCGAATTTCGGCGTGCGCAAGTAATTTGTATGTGATTAATTTGTGCACTCTCAGTATTTCCCTGGTTTAAGACCACTATTCAAATTGTTCACGTCGTTCTGCTTTAAGACTGGTTTTACTGCTGGCTTCGCCAAACAATTTATTTTTTTCACCCCAAATTTAAACATTCTCTTATCGAAAATATTTTTCTCTTCCAACGATTGACAAATTGAGAACACACCTTATTACGGCTTTTGATATATCTAAATAATTGTTATTAAAAAAATGCAAATAGAAAACCTAAGCAAGCATCGCTATTTTCTTGTAAGGTGTGTTTACACTGGAACAAGTTTCGCAAAGGTTTGTTTATGTACAACAGTCTTTACATGCTGATATATTCCCAAGAATTGTAGCCTAAACAAATTAAAAGATTAACCCGTAAAAATTTTTTTTCCCATAATTATCTATTTTCAATTTTCGACCTAGCGGCGCCATCTCTTGGGCCGGCTAGTCGGTTAATTCAATCAAGAAAACAAAATCAAAATTCAAATACCTAGTTGCGTTTAAAAAAAACTGATATCCCCAAATTATAGAATACTATTTGACTCCTCCAATCCATTTAATTTGTCTGGTCAGGAAATAATTTCGATATGTTAAATTGTTTTGTCAATTTCACCAGAAGTAAGGAAAAAAATGAGCTTTGGCACACAGACACGCCCAACCCACACATCTATCAGTTTATGTCTTCAGTGGTTTCGATTTTAAATAATAATTTATTTTTATTAAGTATGCAAAATTAGCTATCTATAAATTAAACATTTCATTATTCAACTTCGTCATAAATCGGCTGAAATGTGTTAATATTTGCACTTTTAATTAGCTACCTAGATATTTATATTAAGTACCTATTCATTTATTTGCATGTCCATATAGATTTCTGCTAAATGATTATTTTAGTAAATAACATAAAAACACAAATATTCACACGGATTGGCAAATTCCACATTACAAAATATTCTGTTAGTATTTGGAAATGTTTGTATTTTACACAAAATCCGCAAAGCATTTTCATTAAATTAAATTTGTTTACTCAAATATTTGGGGAGGGATATTCAAATTCAACTCGTATTACTAAAATCACAAATGTTTTTATAGGTATCTCTACGGATGTAAATTATTTATATTTAAGGTGGATAAAACAGGACCTTACAAATAAAATATTCTATTTAAAACGGTTTGAAAATTCTATAAAAAGTTTCTCAACTATAAAATTAGCGTTATACACCAGATTTTACTTTTCTAGAACACGAATTATTAACTTCCCAAGAGATCCCATGAGAAAAATTTCAGATTTTAGTAATATCATGAGAAATAATTCAAATAAACCCCGCGGAAAATTTTCTAAGCCTGCTTATGCAAATTAGACCGTACGACCTTCCATTATGCCGGGCCGCGCCGAATATTTTTTTTACACGACTTCATCACTTATGTCGATAAGATTTCTTTTATTTTAGAAATTTGATAGGGCGAATTCGGCTTCAGGTCTGTCTAATACACCAGAGCCGCGCGTCGCATTTTTTGTGCACGGCTGCTTCACTTACGTCGTTAAGATTCTGGTATTATTTTAGGGTATTTTCTCGTCCACTTATAAAATGAACTTAAAGATCAAAGTATTTATTTCTGTTTTGGAATGAATACTCAAGTAAAAGACTAAGAAATTTAAAGAAAACAATCAGGTAAAAATCACATTGAACGCCATAGGGATTTTCAATTCTTAAATACGTATTATATTCTTATATAGTCATATATACGTACGTAGGAAAATAATGTTCTCGTAAAAGACAAACCCGATGTTAGACAACAAAACAAAAGAAAAGTTTTGAAATCTAATTTTTCGTCAGTTGCTTCCATAAATAATTGAAATAATGAGAGGAATTAGTTGGGGGCGTGCCGAGTCCACGAACCACGACCAAATTGTACGGACTATCGAAGCGTAATTGTGTTAAAAAGGGTTTTAAAGGGCAAAATAAAGATTGTTTAAGGAAAAAATATTTGTAAAAAGCACTATGGTGAAAAAGTAAAGTGAATATATATTTTTTTCATTAACATCAATCTATGTGTAGAAATGTCGGCAATTCCTGACGAGAGATGATTCTACATAGACCGGTCAATGGTTGAGATGAAAATTTGTCGGATTTGCCAGGCGTCGTAAGTTTAATTCCTTTGCTGTATAAAACCCCCGTCACGTTACAAGCAACCTTTCTGTTTAATCCGATGGTATTATGAAATTTTTAAATGTTCTCAGTTTATTCGTGACCCGGGAATGTTTGTTTTTCAAAAAAATACTCTTCCTACTCTATACACTTCTAAATGAAATTTAGTACCTTTTTTATATATTAACCCCAGGCAAGAGGCATGGAGAAAAAAATCCCTCAGGGCCAAAGGGATTACAAGGGTAATTTTTGGGGATGCTGTGTGATGGGTCGTTTTATGAAAAGGAAGGAAAGGAAAGTGTGGGTAGGAAAAAGGTATGAGGGCTGGATAGGAACCTGTGGGCCAATATGTCCAGGGGTGACAAATGTATGAATCTATCCCTCCCACAGAGGAGGAAGTCGATGGGTCGATGAAGTCCGGCTGGAGAAGTCTTTCCCGATTCGGCCCACCGTGCAGTATGTGAGCTGCCAAGATCTAGACAAAACTCTCACCCCATGAATCCGGGCACCCCTGTTAAGTCACCAAACATAGCGATCTACTTGGTTCCCGGGCAGAGGTACAAATAGAAGTATTCGAAATTGTTATTTTTTAACACCCGCACGAAGGATTTTAACCAGCGATAACTGAGCTCATAAGTCATTTTATTGTCCAGCTGCACGGTAACAGAGGAGAGAGAACGCGAAACATATTAAATAGCATCGGACAACAAAATGACATACATGTATTTTATTCCAGATATGCTAAGGATTATCTGATTAAAATCATTTGGGTACATGGTGTTACACCCTGTGTTTTATCAAAGAAGCCATATATTATTATCAAAATGACATACACGTATTTTACTCCCGATATGCTTTGGATTAGCCCGTCAAAATCATTCGGGTACATGGTGTTAAACTCTGTGTATTATCAAAGAAGCCATATATTATTATCAAAATGACATACACGTATTTTACTCCCGATATGCTTTGGATTAGCCCGTCAAAATCATTCGGGTACATGGTGTTAAACTCTGTGTATTATCAAAGGAGCCATTTATTACTATCCTAAATAAAAAGAATTAAAAAAAAATAAAAAATAAAAATGACATATACGTATTTTATTCCAGATATGCTAAGAATTATCTGATTAAAATCATTTGGGTACATGGTGTTACACCCTGTGTTTTATCAAAGAAGCCATATATTATTATCAAAATGACATACACGTATTTTACTCCCGATATGCTTTGGATTAGCCCGTCAAAATCATTCGGGTACATGGTGTTAAACTCTGTGTATTATCAAAGAAGCCATTTATTACTATCCTAAATAAAAAGAAATAAAAAAAATAAAAGAAATAAAAATTACATACACGTATTTTACTGTAGATATGCTAACGATTAGCTGGTTAAAATTATTCGGGTAAATTCTGTTACACCTGTATATTATAAAAGAAGCAATTTTCTATTATCAAAATAAATAACTGTTCGAAAGAAGGCAATTTTTAATATTATGTATTTTTTAACAAAAAAAGTTTGAAAAAATTGAGTTGTCTTTGTCGTTTTTTTCTGTCCAAATCAATAAGTCAAATTCGAAGGTCAAATATTGCAACATTCCATTGTATTTTCTAAAATTTGTGTCACTCGGTATTGCCTTATAAACTGAATTTTTATGTTAGAATTTGTTACATTTCTAGACTTCGTTGACGTACTGTACCTAAAGAGAGAAAAAATGGTCCGTTTAGGATAAAAAATTGCGTTATAATATTGTTTCCCTCCTGATCTCTCCACTTTTTCTCTTCAAATTTTACTATAATATCAGGCTAATAGAGCAGCCTTAATATCGCATATAGTTTGCCTGTCTCGTTTTTGGCACCATCTGCATTTGACCGTTATCTTTCTCCGTCGTTCATCCCAAATGGCTGCTATTTTTATTAATCTATCCATTAAGCTTCTCTTTATTCTGCATTCTTGGCTTATTCCTCTATCCCTCATTCAGAGAATTCTTCGTCCCTTCCTTTGTGCTAAGTGGTCTAATTCTTACTGCATTTAATCTAAGATATGTAGGTACCATTGGAATAATCCTGATTACATTTTATAGATATATATATATTTTTTTTAAAATTCGTTTTAACACCCAGGCTTTACGTGGATTTTAATAACGGAATGTATCTAGTGAGCTATCGAAAATTATACAAAAAAAATTATAGCATGATATATCAGTAAAATGATAAACTAAATATAACACAATATTATTAAAACATGTCACAGTAACATAAAATAATATAAAAACTAGAACAATAGTACATATAAGACAAATAACTGAAACTACATTACCAACGCTACTCTAATTTGTAGGATTGAAGAAAGTGCTGGTAGAGATTACGCTAAAGGCGAAGCTTAGTGCCAAATCACTATTTTGATTAATCTTTATAACGAATTGGTGTACATTATGAATATCAAAAAATTTCGAAAAATTGAAGGTTTTTCTATCTTTTTGCTTGAGTAGAGTACAAATAAAAAAATAAGTTAATCAATAAAAAAATAAATGTAAACCACAAAATAAATGCAAGCTACTAAATATTTATTCAATATAAATGTATGAACGCATAAAGGAAACAACTTTAAAAAATACAGTATTAGAGCTAAGATTGTGACAGTTTCACTTGATTAACTTTTTTGCTTTCTTATAAAAATATTTACGAATGACTCCATTTGTAAAGCGATTTTAATGCCTATTACCTATTTTTGGCTTGTAGCTTCCTCTTAATTCTATAAATGGAGTAAATAAATATATCAATAATACCCTCAAACTTGTTGCCCTGATCATGCATCCCATTGGATTGATTATATCAAATAGTTGGTTGTGTATGTATTGCAGAAGAATGTTATATTTTGTCTTGTATTCCTAGTTGGAACATGGAATTTAACATTGGCAACGGTGGCAGGACTATCAATTAAGTTGTTAATGGCTCTGTGTAACACATTCAAGACTTACATAATTCTCCTATCAGACAGTGTTATTATTATTGACCCGCAATATCTGTTTTTATATTTTTGTAATCGTATAGAAATGCAACCTCCCTCTCTGTCTTACCCTCGTTTATTTAAAAAAAAATTGTATTATCAATCAAACCAGCTAAACTTCTTTTTTAGTTTGTCAGCAGGTTCATATAGAAAAAAAAGTAAAAACATAGCAGATTTTCCAAACGTATATATGTATAATCATGATTATGATCATTGTTGCAGTTTAATACCGGGCAGTTGATTTATTCTTAACTTCTATTTTGTATTATTTACTGTTTATTACATAAAAAAATTATATTTAGACATCTTTTCAACTTGAAATATACATTACTTATTACATACCTACCCGCAAGCATTTACCATTTATCGTAAGTTAGTTACATATATTTTTTTGTATCACTTAAAAAGGATCATCTTCTTGCTTTGTTATTTCCACATGTTCTTAACTTACTTACTATTTACAATCATTTCCCCTTTTACACGCTCGTAAGGGCTCTTTATTACTTACGTAATTCTAATTTAATTAATGTTGTAGTTTATGTTTTATACTATTAATTATCTTATGTGAAAGCCTAAAGGCGTTAATGATATCAATAAATTCTTTACAAAAACCAGAACGCAGAAGTAAATAATAGTGCTCTCACTTCAACGAGAACGGAACAAGCCCCAATTTAATTTAATAACTCACAAGTAAAAGGACTATCTAGTGCTAAACTAAACGTTGGGCTAACTTCACTTCTTTATTTATTATTCACATTATTCATTCCATAATACATGACCTCAGCAATTTCTCTGAGCTGGCATTTCGGCTACACTCAATCTACTTTTATACCCTTTTGCCCTAACAATTCTTATGTTTCACCACTTTGTTCTCCAGTGAGCACGTAAAAAGTCTGAAGTTTCTAGGGCATTGTTGAGAATACGACTAAGTGACTGTTTCTTTTATCAAAATTATGCATCTTAAAATTTCATGTTGAAGTGCTATTTATATAATACTTCTACTAGAATTTTACTTTTTTTGTTTCCTTGAATGGAGTGGAATCTTGGAAATGGAAATTAACCAACTTCACGACATCCGATTGAGCTGAAACTCGACAGATAGACTTATTGTTAATGACAATGCATTCCTTCAAATTTTGGTGGTAATAATGCAAAGTAATAATAATGTATAGAGTAATAATGGAAATAGTATAATAGTGGTAATAATGTACTAGGTATACACCAATTATACGTTAAAACACTACTAAACTACATTTTTGACAAAAAAAAAATTAAACATACAAAAAATAACACTAACTGACCAGTTAGACAAGCGTACAAAGAAAACATAAAAAACTCCGACAGTAAATTCAAGCTTTGGACAAAGACACTACCAATACCATGCTATAAAAGCTTTCAACAGTGTAAAACTTGAAATTAAAATTGAGGAAAATAAAAATAAATTGACAAACAAAATTACAAAATGGATTAAAGAACAAAAAAGACAATATCACCATAATTTCATAGCATAAAATAAAAATAAAACCTACACGTAACACACAAAACTAATATAAACACACATCACTCACAAACACACGAGATTATATTTTAAATGTATTATGTAGATTATATTTTCATATTATAAAATGAAGGCCTCAGCACGGGCAAGCCACCCAGTGAAATGTAAAAAATATTGTACCAAATAAATAAATAATAATACACACGCGGACATATTAAGACTGCCGCAACAGCAATTTTCTCCGCGACTGAACAATTATGTTATATTATGTAAGTCTACGGAGACTGTTCCGAAATCAAATTTTACACATACTACCATATTTCCTTCAAGTACTTACTATCCATGCATACATAATTAACAATACTAATAGAACCATAATATTTGGACGGAATAGTTGTCGCAACATTCAAAATTGAAGACGGTGACTGCAGTGAAATAGTTGCCACAACCAAAGTCTGTTTGCGAACTGCCTTAACGTAAAACTTTTTGGTAACAGAAGTACCTAAAATATTGTACCTAATGATTGGACGACGGGCAGACTCGTTCAGTTGGACGGAATAAAAGGCTCGTTTTCTATTGTTCGATTCCATCTAACTCTATTTTTTGTTACGTAACACTGTCATATTTGTATGGATAAACTCTTTATTATGGCAATCGATCCCGGAAGTATTTATATCAGGTGAAACTCACAGAACATCAACATTCTACTTTTTTTGAATAAAAATACCTTTAATATAATGTATCTATTAGACCTTACACGGTTCCATGACAACTCAAAACAGTGAGAAATCACATTTGAAAAGTGATATAAATTCATTAAAAGTGAGGAAAAAATCGCCTAACCTAACTTAAACTAACGTAACCTATTCTACCTATCTAATCCAGTTTTTTTCAATTTTCATGACTTTATATCACTTATCAAAAGTTTTTTACGTTACTGTAATGAGTTGTCCGGTTACCCCATTAGACTTATATAAAATAAGTAAATATTTATAAAAAATACTACTTGGTTGTAGTTACAAGATACCCTCAGTATCGCTTTAATGGCTTTAGCCTTGTTTGTAGACGATATTTCAGTATATTTTCAAATATTCCTCTATCCGCCTCCTACCCTTGTCCAACTAACTCTGGAGAGTAGCAATTCAACACACTTCAACACACTCTTAAAAAGTGATATAAAGTCATGAAAAGTAATGAAAAAAATAGGTTAGGTTAGGTTTTTTCGCCTAATGACTTTACATCACTTTTCAAAACTATGTTGAATTACGATTGTCCTAAGTTACCATGGAGCCCTCGTTTTAGCCTATAAAATGGCGCGACGGTACTGTGCATATTATGCTATTTGCAGTAGTATGGAGAAATAACGATGTTCGTAACGTTTGCGGTGCGAGGGGTATCGTAATGGATCATGGCAGAATAGATGTTCATAGCCTGTATCATACGACATTTCTATGGCAGAAGCCTTTGTCAATGGGATGCGCGCTTATCCAGAGCACTTCTTCAAGCAGCGAAAAAAAACAACAATAAATATTATTTTTTTACGTTTTTTTTTTCAAAATAGAAAAATAAACTATTAATGATTTTTATTGTTTGTTTTTGGGGTGTTATGCCGTGTTTCGCTAACTCCTTCTTTAGCCGACGTTTCGGACAGCGTTGCAGTGTCCATCATCAGGGCAGATCCGGTAGATCCGAAGATGTGTGACACATAAAACAATAAAAATGCTTTTGGCCGTGAGAATCTAAAAACTTACCTATAATGATTTTTTTTAAAAAGGAAAAATTTTTTAATGTATTTCTTTTCAACTAAGAATCTCCATACGTTTGCTTGAGCTTTTGTTTTTCTTTGCTTTAAGATTATATAAAAACTATTTTTTCCCGTGCTTACTATAAATTATGTAATAATTTACCCAGTGAGGAAGGCAAATACCTAATCATCTGACTGAAAATGCATTGAATTTTACGGTAGGTACCCAGTATAAAATATTGGTTGGTATGTTGTAAAACGTACATTTACGTTAACCTTGTGTACTTCTCTCTGTATGCACTTTAGTGATAATTGATGTTAAAAATAAAAAGTCGAATATTTGCAGATATTTACAGATACACAGTTATATATAATTACCATACCGCTTTGAAAGTGGCCTCACCCGCACCGCGGGTCAACGTTTGAATCCGTTCGAGGTCGGACGTGCCACGAGCCCCGACCCTACGGACCCTAAGCCGATGATTGCCGATTGGAAGCGGGACCTGCCCGGTAAAAATAGCCCTCTGCGCGCCCTCGAGCGTGAAGGAAAGCGGCCCTTTTGATGTTCGCCCGAGCAGCGTGATACGCCGGCGGGGCGGGCGGGCGCGAGAGGCAGGGGTCGGGTGGATGCCGGATGCTGATGGAGCGAGGGTTAATTTGGATGGAATACTGAGAAGGATGGATTGTGATAAAGGTGCTGATGAAATGAGGGTTAGATTGCATGGCGATGTGAGGAAAATTGAGCAGGGTGATGAAATTGCATTGAACTGAAGAAAACTGATAAGGAGGGATTTTGTAAGAGGTGTTCATGAAATGAGGGAAAAATTTCAAGCGTAACTGAATGTGAGATCAAATGTTGAAAGACAGGTAAATGTGCTGATGATGAGGATAACAAAGGATTCTTTTGTTGGATAACTTGGATTTATTTCAAACATATATTTTTTACATTTACTTACAGGGAATCCCCGGAAAACAATTTTCCTCGGAGCCTTTTTCATCGTTGCAGAAGGTATTTTTGAGGTAATAAACGAGAAGAAGTTCTGAGGATAAAACAATGATAAATTGTAAAGAAAAGGGTGCGAATGAAATATAATTACTTAAAAACTCAGCAGGAGTGACTATGAGAAACTTGGTGACCGAACGAGGGATGATTTTCATGGATGGGTACATGGATTGTTTAGAGTAAGATGCTGATGAAAAGATTATTAGTTTGTCTGATCTGAAAAAAACTCAGAAGGATAGACGACGAGAAATGTGGTGACGGAACGAGGGACGTTTTTCATGAATAACCAAAAAGATGGATTATTTAGAGAAAGATTCTGATGAATAAGCGGTTAGTTTGCATGGAATGCTGAGAAGAAAGATTGTGGGACAGGTGTTCATGGAAAGAGATTTAGTTCGCATGAAAAACATGGTTTGTTAAAAGTATCAAACAGCACTGCGCTATTTTATGGAGGCATTGTCTTTTTCAACCAGGTACTCGCTGATTTAAAACAACTTTATGACACCAATTCAGATCAATTAAGATTTTTTAAGATTCAGGTGATTGTATGGAGATTGTACAACGTATGAAGAATATAAAAATGATGTAACATATTTTGAATAGAATATAGAATAGAATATCATATATTGATAGTTTCAATACATCTTTTGGACAACGAAATATTAAATTATATGCTACAAAATTATACAACGCTTTAACAAATAAAACAAACACTAACGGAAATGAATATATTTAAAAAAAGTAAAAATGTGGCAGAGAGTGCAAATTTTTTTTCAACTTACAAACATTATGAAGAATCTACACATATAATATCTACCATTCTCCTAAAACAAACTTTATTGAAAAGGTATTTCTTGATATCACATGTTGTCGCCAATTGACGTAAAACCTCCAGCCAAACAAAGAAATTGACTATTTGTTGAAGAAAGATCTTCAAAATTATTGAGTAAATTCACTCGAAATTAGGGACAATTAACCTTATGAGCTCCAAGCACCGACGATCAAACCCTTGATTGTACAATGGTTTTTTTTTGGCGCGACTTGCTGTACTATTTTTAGCAAGCTATTATTATAATGAATAATTCTTTTGTAAATTGTTTTTAATTACCGGAAAATGTGTCTATATATTTATAAATATTGTATATCTGTCATTAGTAGTTTCCCCAGAATAGCTACTCATATTCTGAAAAACGGTTTATTTCCCTAATTTTGGAACGTACAATATTTGAATAAAGAAATCTGAATTAATTTTATTACATATTCATAAAGCTAAATAAGTGCCCTTCACAATTAATCTAAATAAAGTAATACGATATAAAAATGCCGTTGCAAGTTCGATGTCGCTTTCGCAATAAAGTAACAAGCGAATAAAGTATATTTGAGTATGCTAAGAGCAATTTTTAAGGAGTTTCTTCACCACCTAGGATTCTTGCTGCAGAGTTTCCATCCTCTATCTTCGTCTAATGTCACAGCGGTGCTGCCAAGGTCTGGTATCTGTGATAGGATATTGTGTCAGCGCTTTATTAGCAGCAGACACATACCTGGACGGATGACGAACCTCGTGCTGGCACTGTTGGTGGACTCTCTCGCTGCAGCAGCTTCTTCACCACCTAAGGTTCTTGCTGCAGAGTCTCCATCCTCTATCTTCGTCTAATGTCACAGCGGTGTTGCCAAGGTCTGGTATCTATGAGAGGATATTGTGTCAGCGCTTTATTAGCAACAGACACATACCTGTACGGATGACAAACCTTGTGCACTGTTGGTGGACGCGGTGCACTCTTTCGCTGCAGAAGCTGGTCCAGTTTCCTCACCACCTAGGATTCTTGCTGCAGAGTCTCCATCTTCTATCTTCGTGTCACCTGTTCATGTACTTCATCACCTGTTCCAGTACTTTTTAATTTAACTTTATTTTTGTAATATTTATATTTTTTTGTAACATTGCATGAACTGTAAAGCGAGTCTGATATGATATCTCACAAAAGCGGCGCTATACACATTGTCCAATAAATAAATACAAAATTCCACATCAATAAAAAATGTTTTTACCTTTCCGATAGGCAAGACTGGCGTTCAACAGATAACATTTTAAGTTGCTGATAAGCAAATTTGGGGCACAAGCGGTTAATGTAACTTTGCACGTACCAGACTCGCCCACATCGCACTTCTATCAATTTATCCCATCAGTGCCTTGAGCATGATCAGTAGAATTGATTTTTAACGACAATAGGCCGTTTTAAAGTATCTTTTATCAAAAAATCTTTTTGAAAATTGCGCTCAAAGCACGTCCCATGACTTGACAATAAAACGTGAAGCATATTTTGAACTGTTTGGGTGATAAACGCCCCAGGCTTAGTTTTAATATAAACGGATAAGTACGCGATGAGATCGGAATGACCATTAAAAAGCTTCTGACCCACATATCGCTTGATATTTTTTTATGTGTTTCCAGCCGTTTATTTTCTAGCCCATTTTATATCGAGGTGATACATTACTGACACCCCCTACTTATTTCGAAAAAAGTGTTATCAATAACATAATAATAGAGGACCTGTCATATTTAAGTAGGCATAATAATATATTTATGCTCAAAATGATTTCAAATGTAGTTCAGGAGTTGATTCGACGTGATAAAAAATAAAATTCTCTAACGAAATTCAATTTTTTGTTTTGATATTTGTTGTAAAATATAGAACTTACCCGATAAATACGCTGGTAGTGCAAAGTGGCAACTTCGCAAATCTACGTCTGATATTCTGTATCCAAATAGAAACAATAAACGACATTCGGTGAGCAAATATGTTTAACCCTCAGAAATAGTTGGATGCAGGCGAATTCTCCAGTCAACGTTTTATGGTCTTGTTAACTACTATATATGTATTAAAACTTTGGAATTTGTAACAGACTAGTTTTTTTTTTGGTTTCTTGCTTATACGATTACTTATCACTTTTGGAATCATCTCTCGAAGTTAATGACTGTCTACATGCCGGTATGTCATGCGAACAACCTTACAGACTTCACCAACTTCCTCTCCAAAATACATGCGATCATTCAAAATGAAGCACTGTGATACCATTGTTATGGGAGATTTCAACGCTCACCCTTCCTTTATACTCGAGAAAGAACTATTTCTTTTCATTATATCGATATGGAAAGACTACAGAATGACACATATACATATATTAGCGATGCACACAATACCACTTCCTGGCTCGATCACTGTATATGCACTAATAATCTTAAGAACAAAATAGATTGAAAATACAAAATGATACCGACTAGTCCGATCACCGGGCGACAAATCTTGCGCAATCGCTGCTGAACATCTACCTGAAACTATTTTTAAATCCCAAATAAATGCTGCCAATACTGTATTTTATCTGGAGAACGATCAAAACAAACCAAAATCACAGCCTTTCATTGCCGGGTAAAATCAACAAGTTAAGGAATACTACAAAAAATCCAGCTCGGAGATGATGGAGTGGATTACAAATGGAAGACCATTATATGGTCCCATTGCGGATGTAAGAAAACGGACAAGGAAAGAGTTCAAAATAGCTCTCAAACATTACCATAGTTCTTCCGAACAAACAAATATGGATGATATTTTTTGACACAAAACAGTTTGACCAATTCTGGAAGAAAAACAATAACCTGATCAAACCAAAAACTCGAATCGCTAGCCAAAAAACTACTAAATATTTGTGAAGAATATGGAGAACAGCATATTATGATGATATTATGAATTGATAGCGTTACACCACGAAAAAATCCAGATACTAGTAAAATGCTCCCAGTG
Source organism: Hesperophylax consimilis (assembly GCF_061612785.1). NCBI lineage: Eukaryota > Metazoa > Arthropoda > Insecta > Trichoptera > Limnephilidae > Hesperophylax > Hesperophylax consimilis. Next base: position 22,033,039 of record NC_142850.1, read on the forward strand.
CACCTTAACGAGACAAGAAAATACATGTACAATCGTAAAATACTAGACACATTATTAATTAAGACCTATCGGATGATGGCGATATGAAACGACAAAAGAAACGCCGCAGCATAGTGTCTAATATGGTTGCCCGCAGGTTTTTCAAATGCTGCAATAATGTTACAAAAACATTGTTCCACATGTTCAACGCATTCTGTACCGGCCTGTATACGTGTGAAGCATGGTGGCACTACCGGACTTGCTCGATGGAACGACTCCGAATCCAAAATGCAGAATCATATTTGGATTCAGAAGTTACAACAGCGCATCGACAATGTTCACGGAACTAGGACTGCATTGATGTTCCGGCCTGATGAGACATCGATTCACTGGAACCAGGATGCGGCTAATGGCCTCCGCCATCATGGTGGTGAGCGCAGACTAACGGCACCAAGCGCCACTCCAAAGTGAACGCTGGGCCCAAGCGCACTCAAGACCACGCCCTACACAGTTTTTTAAATCTACTTTTGGATTTTCTTGTATCTCGAAAAGTTCAATTATTATTATTACGAATGTACTTACCTCACCTTTCCTCTGAAAACATTATAAAGTCATATAATTCAGATTTATTTATTTATTTCAGTGCCTTATTTACGCTAAAAGAAGAAAACCATACGGTATAATTTAAATTTACAAAATAAAAATATTTTTCCTTATCATTCATCTGAAAACTCTACAGTTATATAACTATTGAGGGTATTGATACACCACAAGGACAATATTTCGATAACACCTCCCGTTTTAACTACACTCTTTATTGCACCACAGCTTGAATGGTGCCATAAAGTATATTTTCAATTGTTGTGGTTTCCACCAAAATTTTCTATTGAAAGATTTATAATAAAGTTTTCTTTATTGGTCCAAAATGCCAGTGTATGGCGTAATAGCGGCGTATGGCTCTTTATGATTTTATATCCAAAAATTTTCCAATCAATATTGAAATGACTGTTGATTGTTTCTTTACAGAATAGAAGTCATGGAGTTTTGCTATTATTGTAGTAATACTGTTTTAGTATTGTTAATCATAAAGGTTATTAAATTATATAGGTAAAACACATGATTAATTCGGTCTTTGTGTATTATTAGACTGGTCGGAAAACAGGAGAGTTAAGAAGTATAAAACATCTTTGAATCTGGTCACTAAATACAGCTTAACTTTTCAGTTGAAAAATTTCACCATAAAATCCCAACTGCCCAGAACTAGAAGATATATAAATTATTATCTAGTTGGTAATGTTGAGCAGCTAAAGGAAATGAGAAAGGGAGAGGAGAAGAGGATGAGCTTGTATGGTAGGTACCTACCTGGCTATTCATTGGCGTCGTTGAAAATAATATCGACATTTCTACCTGAATGGGTGTCTTGAAGATATTGAAAGGGTTTGAATGGTATGATGGGAAATATTTAATGATTTTCGAAAAACGAAAATGGAAAACCTTTATTCTCACTTCAAAAACAGATTTTTTGTTGATTTTTCCGTTCTTTCACGTTTTAAGTACCTACGTTTTTACTCATCGTCATCGCTGAGAGGTTTTCATAAAATGTCCATGTATTTGTACTTACTAGAGTTAACTTGTATAAGGTTTTGGTAGTAATACACAAACTCCCTTTGGACTCAAAACCTCGTTTTCATCTTTTCTCAAAAAATATTCGAAACAGCTGGTATCTAGCATGGTATATCGATAAAACCTTATATACATACGATGTTAGTAAAATTGGTCAATTTCCGATACTTGCGAGCACGGTCAGAATATGATGCCGACAGTCGGTAGACAAAAACCACTGCTTTTAGTGCGGCCTCCAAAGTGTCGAATAAGATGTCAATATAAACAATTTTTTGAACAATGTCTTTCGACTGGCTTATTAATGAAGGGAGGTGAAACAACAAAGCTTTTTGAATTGAAAGGAACCGGTCAGTGGCTGACAGGTTTTAGCATCGCGTTTGGGTCTCACCCGGGTATTCAATTCCTAGGCTGGCAAGTCCTCCATCACAATACAAGCACCATTTACCGCTTACTGTGGTGGCTGTAGGAGATTTTCAAACGTTGTCAGGTTATTAGTAACCCGAGAATGTTTGTGTTTCTTTGATAAAAAAATTCCGTTTCTAATTAACTCCATACTTATTACAAATTAAACGCGGAGTACATCAATAATAAAGCTAATTTAATATTATCAATTTATTGATATTTTTAACTTTTAGGAAGCCGTCTGACATTTAGAAATTTCAATTCATAGACAGATGTACAAGTGTAGCTAGCGTATACTAATTTCTTATTTATTGCGCTGTCAATATCAGTCTGGCTATCAACAGCGTGACCGTGTTCGGGAAATCGGTACGAAATCAACGCCTATCGATTTCTAGAGACCTCCTGATACCGATAATTCAAAACCCCTTAATTGGTAAGTCATAGTTGGTTTATTGTTATGCCTTTATAATATTATTTACTCTAAATAATTAAATTGGGATGTCGCAGAATAGTCAATACATGGTAATTAACAAGATGAATCATCTCATTTTTTATTTATTTTTATTTAAATACATAAAACAGGCATGGTGCCCAATAATTTACAAACATGGATGTTTAAATACATAATAATAACAAAAATAGTAAGTAAATGAATAAGCTAAATATGCAGAAGTAAATAACAAATAAGAATGGGTAAAAGGTAAATACAAATATGTTCATAAACGATTTGTTATTGTCACACCTTTACTGGTAAGACATTGATTAGTTAGGTACAATGTTGCTTCTCTTTAAATAAAGGGCTTCATCACAATATCAGCTTAATATGATTAAAGGTAATACGTTTTTTTCGAAGTGTTTAAATTGGTCATTAAAAATGTCTATTTCATTATTAGAGCCATGTATAATTTCTTAATGTTCGCGGTACAGGGGAAAAATATTCTGTATTTGTGTGGTAGGCTTTAATACAGAAAATTTCTTTCATCCTCCTTGTTGATCTTCTTGATGGTATATTGATGTTAATTTGGGATAAAATGTTTGGTGTATCAACTGATGCATGTATAATTTTGTGTAGAAGCAGTACGTCAGAAAGTTTACGTCTGACCATCAGTGAGTGTAGTTTATAGTGCAAAATTCGGTCATTATATGTTCCAAATTGACCAGATAAACCTTCAAGATAAGCAATTACACGGGTTAGTTTCCTTTGTATGAATTCAATCCTATAATTATGAATCTCATAATTGGGAGACCAAATTGTTGATGCGTATTCGAGAATACTTCGCACAATTGATTTATTTAATGTTAACGTTAATTCTGTACTTTTAAAACAATTTGTGATTCTTAGCGTTAATCCTAATACTTGTGATGTACTTTTTGAAATTGTATCTACATGTAACTTATGCAGAAGTAGAGAAATTGGAAAATCCGTTCAAACTCTTTTTAATAGTCCCTTCTTGTTGCTCTCATATGCAGTCTTCGTAATGCTAGACGCCAGTACAGTACATTAATAAAACCCTTATATATCAATTTTTGTTTACTGCTGCGGCATCCGACAGAATAATAAAGATTTTTTTATTTATTATTATTAATTATTGGAGACAAAAGTCACATCTAGTAATTGAAGTGCTCTGACCAATGAGCTACTTCGACCATATCAACTTAAGTCATTTTTAATAGTATCATACTTCGACTGAGAGCCACCAGTATTATCTTCATTTTGCTGACGCACATTTTTTGTCTGATTTATGCATATGACTGCCTCCGTGGTCAAAATTTCGTTGAAATCCCGGCGTACGTGAGTAAATTTAATTTGATGAATTTAGTGTTATTTCACAATTTATTGAATTAAAATAATATAAAGTAAGCTTGTGGCACGTTCCAGAATGAAATATACTCTCAGTATCGCCCTGGTGTAAAAACTACATTTTGAATTGAAACGTTGCTTGAAATTCAATTCAAACTACGACTAATGAAGTAATGAAAATGATAGATGAACTCAAGACATCGAATGCTTGTGGATCAGATAAAGTGTCAACAAATTTGCTAAAAGTGTTGAAACCACTTATAGCTAGTACTATTGCATTTATCTGTAATCTTAGTTTCAAATCAGGCATATTTCCGAACCACTTAAAAGAATCAATTGTCATACTGATTCACAAAAATGGAGACAAATCGGATATACAAAATTATCGGCCTATATCTCTACTAAATTCAATCTCAAAAATTATTGAGAAAATCGTCAAAAATCGTCTTAGTCTCTACCTAGAAAATTATAAGATCCTTTCCAAGAACCAATTTGGCTTTCGACCTGGTTTAGGAACAGAAGATGCTATTGCTAAACTGACTGATATTATTTCCAATAATATTGACCAGGGAGTTAAGTCCATCGCTCTCTTCCTTGATCTGGCAAAAGCTTTTGATACCATCTCGCATAAAATACTTCTGAAAAAACTACAGGCCATCGGCATTCAGGGACAGCTATTCACATGGATGAATAGTTACTTAGCGAACAGATACCAAAAAGTTAAAATTAATGATACAGTTAGCGATCCCACCCTTATAGAATTTGGTGTACCGCAAGGGAGTACCCTAGGACCACTTCTGTTCAGTATTTATATAAATGATTTATGTAACAGTAATCTCTCCAATCACATCATAACATTTGCGGATGATACTGTCTTAATATTTGAAGGAAGAAACTGGAATGCTGTACACAACAAAGCAGAAGACGGTATTAACCAGCTTAAATATTGGTTAGATTATAATCTTTTGACTCTCAATTCAGAAAAAACAAAATTTATACGATTCAGTGCGACAGAAGCGGGCCAACCCAAAGAATTATACAATATTTTCATACATAAATGCATCGAATCAACTATCTGTAATTGCTATAAATTAGAATGCATGAACAGTATAAAATATCTCGGTATTGTTATCGACAAACATCTTAGATGGGACGGACATATAGACCTTGTGACTACTAAGGTTAGAAAGCTGACGCATATCTTTATGCCAATTAGAAATATCCTATGTCTAAAAGATTTAAGACTCATTTACAACGCTATGTGTGGGTCACTATTAGACTATGCATCATTAGGCTGGGGTGGATGCGCCAAAAATGGTTTTAGACCACTTAGCAAAGGCCCAAAAATCCTTACTAAGGGTAATCATGAAAAAACCTTTTAGGTACCACAGCGATTCACTATTTGAAGAGTTACGAGTTCTAGATGTCAGACAATTATACATGAGGAAAATAATTTTGAACACTCATAAAAAACGTCATCTCTACCCATCTATCGACCACTCTCACGACACCCGACACTCACGGAGGAATCCAATCGTACCACCCACAACCAAAACTTCACTTGCTCAAAGACATTTTTCATTCCTAGGCCCAAAACTTTACAACTTTATACCTGATGCATGGAAAAAGGAAAGCAAAGGTGCTCTTCGTAAATCGATCACTGTCTGGCTTCACCAATTAGGGAGAAAAGAGTGTGAACTCACACTTTTCCAAAAATAAAACAAACAAAATATCAAACACATTAAGAAAACAAAAAAAAAACAAACAAAACTAAACAAACCAAACAACAAGTTAACATCAGTTAACTTTATAACTTTTTGCTTTTAATCTTTTATAATAATATTTTTCTTTTTAATGTATCATTATTTTTTAGTTATATATATATATATATTTTTTTAGTTATGTATATATTATATTACTTTTCTTTTTTTTCCTTTTTTGTTTTTGTTCTTACAAAATATGTATGCGTGTATGAATACTAACTCAATTTTGACTGTCCTAAAACGGGAATTCCTCCTAGTTGGGCAGTCAAAGTATTTTTTATCTACATGTGTCATTGTATCATCACCTGTACTAAATAAATAAATAAAATAAAAAAATATAAATAAAAATTGCTTTAGCCATGTTTGGTGACCAGTTCTACATAGCCTTCCACTGTCCCCAGACGTTTAGGAGCAGTTGGTACTTTTGTGCGGTATTCACATAAAATGTATTTCCTAGATGCCACTGAATTTTTTAATATCTTTTCTGTTTCTCATCTTTCATTTGAGTGTCGTTAATATTAATTAATTTAAGGTTTAACTCATTAATTTATTTATAATGTGTTATTTTCTTTTACATAAAGCAAGAAAAACAACTATATTTTGATTTTGTGTTATTTATTACATCAAATAAAAATTGAAACAATTACGGCATGACTGCACCGAAGTACCATCGCTGCCGCATTCGTAACTTCATTATTGCTTCTCTCATCCTACTTGTGGCGTACCACGAAATAATCCGTCCAAAACAATCAAATAAAAAGGTATTCAGAAAGAGCTTCCCAACAATATTGCAATGCTTTGATATACGCAATGAAACTGAAATGCATTTCGAGTATTTGCCCGAATGCAAAGACCATCAAAAAACTCGTTAAAACAATTTTTATTGGCGATTGAAACAATTTTGTATTTTTATGAGCAATTTTTTTGGTTTTGTTTTTATAATTGATCGAACTTTCCCGGTGTTTTTTAAATGATTTAAAAAATGAAATAAAATAACTGATTGGTGCATGATACTTCGAAATATTAGGAAATTGAATAGGTTTTATAGGTTTTTAATCGCTTGCGGTAATATATACTCGAAGAAAGAAGTTGTAGTGCCAAACGATTCGCAACGCGCGGTGTACGAGGACCAACGGCACTATTTCCAGCCTTATATTTGGTGTTACCAGCGACAAACATAAAATTTTTTTTTATTTATTTTTTTCTTAAAGCTTCAGAGCAGGACTGTCATTAATTAGTGAAAGATTCATTATTAAGGGCTTTTTTTAATCAAATTAATCGCAATTGCTACATATTAAAAATATATCAAAATATCTTTTTTAATTTCAATAAAACTTGCAAACTAACACATCAAAAAGGTTTTTTTTTAAATCTTTTTTACGTACTCATTAGCAATATATGTGGTCAAATCTGGGCCTGATTAAGTTATGCATAAGAAAAAAATATTTTACTATGTGCAGGTAAATAATTTTAAAGAGACCCTTTCTTGTGTAGTGGTAAAAAATAATTAATTATATTAACATAACTTTGATGTTGTTATGAAGGTGATGATTGAAAAAAAAAACTAAATTTTCGTTAGTAAATTAAATTTAAACGGAATTGATAAAGATAGCTATTTTAAGGTACACAATACCTTTGGACATTTGTGGGGTAAGAGGGGACTGCGGGCAGGTGTTAAAAACTAGGTTTTTTTACATTTACATTAGTCAGTAATGGCGGGATCGTGTTAGGATAACGTCGACGTACGAATAAACAATATCATCAAAATGTATACAGCGGGACTTGCATTAACCAGTGATTTCTGACATTATTTTGAGTACAAAATGTTAATGAAATTTGGGTCTCCGGTGACATTTGTGATCTTTAAAATTATTATTTATTTCAATAACAAATTTCTTTCACAGCCGAGTAACCGTCCGAACCCCTCCCCCGACCATAACTGTCCAATACGTACTGATTTTGAAAAAATGTTTTTAGTTGAAAAAAAAACATAAAAAATGCCACTGGAGGCCAAAACTTCGTTCACATATTTTCTCCAAATAATGTCGGGAATAACTGGTTAAAATAAGTGGAGTTATAAAGTTATAAGTCACAACCTGTCTATTAAGAACCTGACCAAGTCTGTTGTTCTTATATTTGTATTAAATTTAAGACTCTAAAACATATACTAAGCCAATATAAACTATTATACCATATTATTTTAATTGAATTAAAAATTCCTCAACGAAATGCTATTGATTCTATGATAAACTAACTAACCACCACGCCGTTTGCCGCAGGGGTAGGCAGAGAGCTTGAGCACTCCTTGCCTCATTCACATTCATACATACTCTTCTATTATTCTGACTCTTGACATGGCCCGACTCAAGTATCTAATTGTCTTGGTCGTCCCATGTCTTCCTCGGGCGTCACCGACTTCTGCTACCATTCTCACTGGCATCATATATTCTTCTTACACTTCGCTCGTTCGCTATACATTCCCAAACCATCTAAGCGTCCCTTTCTTAATCTTACTCATTACGCTTACATCTTTGCCTTGCACTCTTTGCGGATCTCCACATTTCTCACACGATCATACATGGTTTTACCACTCATGGACCTCATGGACCTCATTTCTACAGCATTCAGTATACTTTGATCCTTTTTCTGCCAGTTCCATTCCTCACTTCCATACATCAGGTTAGGTACCAGAACTCCTTGGACAATTTTTTGTTAGCGCCAACTGTGTTCAGTCCCTCAAAGAACAGAGATATTCGATTACACACAGGTCTCCCATGTTCCACGTTTTCTCGGCGTGACGTCAGACATACAACCTTACGATAAATGTGACGTAATAAAGCTACGCACGTCACGTTATGGATACCTACGCCCTGTCTGATATGCACGCTTGAAGTAGTATTCCAGATAATTGCTTCAAGTCACGTTCCAGATAAAATAAACTTGCAATACCTACTAGGCACTAAATTTACGCTAGATACACACAACACTTTCGGGCAGGATCCAAACATCAAGCTTTGGAAGTAATCTTATTCTCTGAACGTGTCTGAAATTCTTAGCGTGACATCATCCACTCAGCGGGCTTACTGATTTTTTCAATCGGATAGTATTTCCTACTTGCCAATATTAAACAAAATTGAAACTGTTTATGATGGATGTGTTAAGACAAATTAATACAATGTATTTAAATCCTGACTTTAGCGATTAGATCTACCTACCTATTATAAAACATCTCATTTCAGATGTCTAGCTGTGAATTAGTTAATTTGGTTTTTTTAAAGAAAGACAAACATTCCCAGGTTACGAATAACCCAACAATGTTTGAAAATCTCCTACTACCACCACAGAAAGCCGAAAATGTTGCTTGTGTTGTGATGGAGGACTTAGCCAGCCGAGGAATCGAACACGCGACGCTCGGGTGAGACCCAAGCGCTATGCCCACTCAACCACTGACCGGTCAACATTTGACCGGTAATATTTTATTATTTCAAAAATTGGAATTTTTTTGTCAAGAAATTTAACGAGTTATGGAACAATTATTTTTATTCCATATTTGTAATGTGAATTTGGCTTAGCTTTGCGGGCTATTGTTATTCAAACTATCTATTATTATTATTATTTATTCAACGAGACGACTATTTTTATTGTAAATTTTAACTGTGCATCTTTGATTCTTTAGAAACCAAAATTTTTAGTTTTCATCCTAGGAAGTCAATTTACCTATTTTCCGTGATTTTTCACTGGTTACTAGAACGGCATTTGATGGTTTGCATTTATAAGGCATTGTTAAACGCTGTCAGAAAATATTTCTACAATGAAGAATGGGCTCTAAAAGTTTTTTTAACCATTTAGTTGCCGATAAAAATGGAAAAAAGTAACCTATAAAAAATCCAAATTTAGAATGAAATCAGAACTTGAATATTAACTTTGAAATTTTTGTGAATTATTAAAATCCTGTAAAACAACCCGTCCTAAGCCAGGAGTTTGAAGAATTCATTGAATTTGAAATAAAATCGGTTTTCAAATCATTTTCTAACTCTTGTTTTTCCTACATACTAAAGACCATTTGTTTCACCGAATTTCAACAATTTATCAAAATTCACAGTTGATTTTCATGTTCTGTTGAGGTTCTATTCAAGATCTGTTACTATTATAGTTTTATGAAACAACTGGCCAATAGCAACAGAACATGAATAGAACCTTCACAGAACTTGAAAATCAACTTTGAAATTTCATGAATTGTTCAAATTCAAATTTTTTTCAACTATAAAATTACCGGTAAACACAACATTTTATTTTTCTACGCGATGAATTAGTAACTTTTTGAGGGATACTTCAAGAAAATTTTGAAATATTAATAATACGTTAATCAGAAATTATTAAAATAAGCCCCACGGATAGATCGATTTTCTAGGCCTGCCAGGACAAAGTCGACCGTAGGTCCGTCCATTAAGCCGGGCCGCGCGACGTTTATGGTTTTTACACGACTTCATCACTTATGTCGTTAAGATTATCTTTATTTTAGAGACATGATAAGGCAAATTCAACCTCACGTCTGTCTAATACACCAGGGCCACGCGTCGCATATTTTTGTGCACTGCTGCTTCACTTACGTCGTTAAGATTCTGGCCTTATTGTAGGGTATTGTCTCGTCTTAGGTCTATTTAATTCAATCTTACAGTTAAATCTGTTTGAGGTAACTCCAAAATGGTGGTTTCATTATACTCATATCATCAACCAACGCCATTGTCTAAAGTTAAGGATTTGTTTAAGATAAAGCTATTTGCTCCAAGTCTTTCCAAAGAAAGAATTCTTTTAATTATTCAAACAGACCAGACTGACTGGATTTCTCTTTAACAATATAACGTCCATAACAAGCTATGTAGATTTTAAATCATTTCCTTAAAATAAGTTCAATTTCTCGAGAAATGTTTTAAGATCTTTAATTATACATACGAAATTCAGTTGTTGGTTCATGGATAAGTAATGTGAAATATTCCGGCGTGATGCGTAACATTATTGAAGTTCAATGAACTTTTAATTTATTTTCAAATTACAATCTATAAATAAGATGCGAAAAATATTTAAGAAATTCATTATTTGAAATGTATTTCTTTTGTTCAAATAACAGATGCTTAAATGAATGAATATAGTGAAAATACGTTAAAGAGATAATGCGTGTGGTTTCAGTGTACATACTTTAGTGGCCCGTTCATAAAGATATTCTTCGAATGGTTTTCATTTTCATAAGCGGCGCAAATTTTTTTGTTCGACTAGTATGAATAATATCATTGGATGAATGTCGCAATTTTTAACATTCGGTAGGTAGATTTCTTCTTTTGAAATTCTGAAGCATATGTTTTTTATAAATATTTTCAGTTTCACAAGTCCTATAATCAGCCACCTCTGGTCTGGAGCCCCTTAAAAAAATCTTCTATCTTAACAAATGGATTTAAATCTTAGTACAGACGGCGCGGCGGGTGGGAATGTATGTAGTTCTTGTTCTGTCGGCATTTCAATGAAAAATGCTCGGATTAATTGGTTAGTGATTCTTTTTTTTTTTTGGAATAAATTAGTAAGTAAAACCTCAAATTGTAATATTTAATTATTGAAGACAATTAAGCGATTCGATTACAGTTGGTAGAGCGGTGCCCCGGCAAGGTAAGGGTCCTGAAATAATTAAATATTACAATTTGAGTTTTTACTTACTAAGTTATTCCAAAAAATAAATTTATTTATCCTAGATTTGCAGAAAAGTTAATAGATGTCGCATATTAAAATTAAAATCAGATATAATTATCTAAAGACACTGTCTAGATTGTATTTAGTTCGTGTTGAATCTGTAAAAGGGCGCAATTTCCCTGTGAGAGGTCCATTGCAAAAAGGGTGCCTTAGTACATATCGGCGTTAGCTCAGGTGGTAGAAGGTGAGGTCATGATCATCAGGGGTCAGGTCAGCTTCTGCTTTTACACGGGGAACTGATTAACAAACAAACCACTTCGAATTCGTCAAAGGAAACGCATTAATGGGGTATGATGGTATATTCACAAAGCACAATTACAAACAGGTACACGAATGAGATGGGTCATTTACATCCTAAATATCCCTAGCGTTTCGTTAGGAACAATCTCTCTTGTTAATTTAGGTTCTGGCTGGCAAGCGTGGGTGTTGGCATAGATCAAGTCACAAAAGGCACATAAAAGGTAAAGATAGTTAGTCCGCTTACATGAGTTTGTAGTAGGTTTCGCGTACATGATGAACCACAAAAGGAGGGTTATCTTCCGTACTGTACGCGCTATTACGCGTACATTTCTCCATGGTGAGTAGGCACAGCGATTAGGTACAGGCTTTGAAAATACTTGTACCAAGCGGCCGTTAATTTAGGCGCGCGAACACGGCATCCTCGTTGTTAGCAGAACAGACATGTAGGCAGGGCCAAAGCTAGATTGTGAGTGTGGCCGTTGGTGGTTTGAATGCCGGCGAGTGTGGCGTGGAGCAGTTTTACCAACTTGGCCGTGCGCGAGGCAGGTGCGCGCGCACAGTGACAATGGTAACAACTCACCGCTTACTGATTTGAATTCGCGGGAGTTTTGAACGTGTCCGATTCGTTACGTGACACATCCCCGGCCGCCCGAGAAAAAGCGACGTGGCAATGAAGCAATAGGCTTAAGAATCCTCTTTTACTTACAACATGCCACTGGCTTGCGAGAGAGAGAGAGAGAGATTGTTGGGTGTGCTAGCTAATTGATGACAAACATAAAACACATAGTGACATGACAAGACAAGACAAAATACAGTAACATATGACATGACATGACAGGACAAGACAGAACACAGTAACATATGACATGACATGACAAGACAAGACAAAACACAGTGACATTTGAAAGAGAGAGAAAAAAAATGACTCTAAGTTTATCATTGGTCCGGGAAGCTAAGATTTGCGAAGCGTAGTTTGTTTGCGTAGTGGGTTGGAGTTTGCGTAGCACTTGTTATTTTCACTAACACATGACCCTTTGAGATTACACTCAAATGAACACTAGGGTCTTGGAAAAGAACACGGTGTGGAACTTTGTTGTTGCGGAGGGGTTCTACTATCACAGAGGTCAAAATAGGTGCTTCAGGTTTGTAGAGGTGCCAGAGTGGGTCCATGCTGGTAGTAAGCAAGGTTGTACTGGTTATTAAAGCGTGCAGGGCTGCGAGTAACATAGGTTGGTGCCAAATGGAGGTTGGTGGTGAGTATGCACAAACGGCATTTGGTGAGTCTGCATGAACGGCGACTGGTTGGTCTGCATGTTTTAGTATTTGCAAGACAGTGCTTGTGTCAGTGCTTGATGGAGCAAAAGACAACTGTTGATTTGGCAGGAACGGACAACTAACCTGGAGCTGACATGCTCGGAGGTTGTTGTTTGGAAAGTGTCATTATATTGTGAGACAACTTGTTCGCAACTGCACAAACGGCTCACACTTGATTGAGTTGAGTGTGGTCGGGTGCTTTTTATATAACGAGGCTGAAGAGAGGGGACCTCCGTGACGGTAGTGAAGGCGGCAATGAAGAGGGCTCAGCTGGTGATGAGAGAGGCTGCTGGGCTTCTTTTTAGTCCAGGGGTGAATTATTATTAGAACAAAATTCTTGAAGTTTACCTGCCTGGTAGACCAATGATGAAAAAATGGTTGGAGAGAAACAAATGTGCCTTGGGTAGAAGAAAGAGATTTGCTTGCCAGAAACCAGAGAAAGAGAAAGGTAGAGATGTTCCTAACTAGTTGATATTTTACAAATGTGAAAAAAAATATGTTTTCGTATCAAGAGGTGACTCTGTATAGTCCATTCAGTGCAATAGTACTGAATACAAATCCACTGATACAAGAACATGTTTGTGCAGTGAGACAAAAAATAACTTCTTTGAAAGCAATTGACCTTTCATGGTCAATGTCATCGCTAAAGCGGTAGCAACGTAAGGCTTTCAAGGAAGAAAACGTAGTGAATATATTTCATTGAAGGGTGAAGGGATGATGGAAGAAGGGGTGAGAAAAAAGATTCGTGGATAAGGTTTGTCCTGTTTGACAGACGATAAGCCAATGCTTATCGTACTATTTCCAAATCCGTGAATAATTTTAACAATAACATGGTGAAAGTGATGACGAAAGAAGATGTTTGAGTACAGAAATCTGCTGAAAACTGGCTAGAGTCCGGATTCGATCTTCAAGAGAGAGCGAAATATATTTGACAGCAGGTTTCCCGACTCATTACATTTACAAGAAGGTGTGATGAAACATAACATATAACATAATACAATTGTAGTCTTTCATGTGTATTGGATGAAAGACTAGGGGTCGATTTAATCTTCTACAAATTTGTGAGAAAATGACAGACCCTTGTTCAAATTTCAAAAACCTGGGAGTTTTCTTATTCGTTTCCCAGCCGACGAGTTAGGTGTTTTTGTGTCATGTCCCGATTGACCTCCTACGACACGATACCTCATAATCAAAAGTGAAGCCGATGATTAGTCCATGGTCAATGGATAGTAGATAGTTCTTGGGTTTAGTTACAAGAAGTCTACAGGCATCAGTTCAACCAAAATTTGCTGAATGCACAGCTTCAATGTTATTTTAAAAAAAAAAAAAAAAATTCTTCCAAGAGGGAAATTTCCTGCTGTTTGGCAAGTTTAACAAAAGTGTCAAATATTTTAAAAATGACAAGACATATCCGGGTAAAATGATCTACGTCAGGTAGTTCAAGTGTAAACAGGTGGCAATCTTAATTAAGAAAGGCCAATTGATATTATATCGTTCACACGAATCACGGTAAGTATTATGACGTCTTCACGTATCATGTTAGAATTTGAACGATTTTGAAAAAAAAGGTCGAGCCTAATATTGCAAGGGTGTAAGACAGTAGGTATTTATATCAAAACATTGAGACAAATTACCTATTCGCTGTATTGGCGAAAGAATTAAGTGATTATGACGAGCTTCTCGTATAGCATTGGATTTTATAACGTTCGCACGTATCATGGTGGATTTTATAACGATCTCTCGTATCATGGTGGATTTTATAACGATCTCTCGTATCATGGTGGATTTTATAACGATCTCGCGTATCATGGTGGAAGACAAATTTACGTTTAAGTTGATAAAGAAGTTTCCATTTCTATACAGACGGCATATGAACAAAATACACAATAAACATACTCGGTGATGTCGATAGTTATTGGTACCAGCATAATGCAAAAGTAACATGACAAGCAGATACAATTGTACAAGACATGTGGTGTGATGGTAGTAATTACTTACACAGCGCACAAATATAGCGAAAGAGACCTATTGGTTTTACTTACTCTTTGCTTACAATATACTGTGAAGACACAATCAAAAGTTGAGTTTACACGGTAAGTGATGACATAATACAAGACATATGTCAACAAGAATTTTTTATACAAGACAAAAAAATAATATATATATAGCAAAGGAGGCCTGTTTGGCTTTACATATTCTTTGCTTATAATATAAAGGTTTGTAGTGGTTTATTTAAGACCTGATTGGGTTTTACCTACTTAAAATGACCAAACAAAATGAGCAAGGGAACACGCTTGGTGTTACCAATTGCCACAAACACGAATGTTGTGAACTTTACATGTTATTTTTTTTATTTTATTTTTATTTTATTTATTAGCGTTATAAACAGTCTTTATACATACATATATGACAGTGATCAGAGTAGTTATGTCATTGACCAATAAAATAACGACGAAACAAACCATAACAGAAAAATACATAACAACATACCTAATACAAACAATTCTGATAAAGTACATCAATTATCAAAAATGTGTTAATCAATTGAAATATTTAAAAAAAAAATAAATGAAAAATTAAGTTTTTTGGTTAAATAAGATGCCGTATCACTTTTTTACGGATGCTGTGAATTTAGCTAGGTTCGTGTTAAATACGTCGATGTTTGGGCATAACCTATTAAATGTGCTACAGCTTCTTCTTATAAATACATTTTCGAGGTAATTTGTATTGCTTTTAGAAATATAAAACGTATCCAGAGATCGTGTAACTCTTTTTGGACATTTGAAATGAATATTTTGTAGTAAGTATGGGCTATCAATATGGTTATGAAGTATCTTATAGAGCATCAATAGGTCTCTGATATCACGGCGTTGTTCAAGAGATTTAAGGTTTATAGGGACATAGTATTCATCATTTCGCACGCGATAAGAGACATATTTGATAAACTTTTTCTGAACTCTTTCTAGATGTGCTTTATAAGTAGAACAATGAGGGTTCCACACTGTCGAAGCGTACTCCAGGTGGCTTCTGACGTAAGATATGTAAAGAATCTTAAAAGTTTGTGGATTTTTGAAAACTGAACTTACCCTAAGTATAAATCCCAACATTTTCAAAGCCTTCGACGTGATATGCTCGACGTGAGATTGAAACATAAGCTTACTGTCTAATAGAACTCCAAGATCTCTTATTACATTTACCCTGTTTAAAATATTGTTCTTAATTAAGTATGGATATAATATTGTGTTTTTCTTTCGAGAAAAAGAGATGACGCTACATTTATCTGCATTCAGAAGAAGACGATTTTCTAGACAATATACATTAACCAGAGAGTTCAGATCATTCTGGAGCTCCATACAATCCCTCTCAGACTTAATTATTTTGACAATCTTTTTGTCATCCGCATATAGATACAGCTGAGAGTTGTGGATAGTTTTGTTGACATCATTTATAAAAATATTGAATAAAAGGGGACCAAGATGAGAACCTTGGGGAACTCCTGAGGTTACGGGGACGAAACTAGAGCAGAACCCTTGTACCGTTACAGCTTGAGTACGATTATCGAGATAAGAGGCTAACCAACGTAGCAGGTCACTGTGAATACCCATTGCTTCGACTTTATCAATTAAGATGCTGTGTGGGATTTTATCAAAGGCTTTGGAGTAGTCTGTGTAGACTACATCAACTTGATATCCGTTATCCATAGCAACAAGAACTGTGTCAACAAACTCACATAGATTAGTTTCTGTTGATTTTTTTGTGACAAAACCGTGTTGATTCGAAATTATGTGTGGTCGTATACAAGGGAAAATGATATCAAAAACTATTTTTTCAAAAAGTTTACCTATTACATTTAACTTAGAGATTGGTCTGTAATTTTCAATATTGTGCTTGTCTCCTTTTTTAAATATAGGCACAATGTATGAACTTTTCCATTCCTGTGGGAAAATACCAGAAGACAGAGAAGTTTTGAATATTTGACTTAGTGGATAACATAGAACACTAGCGCAGTTCTTTAAAAGTACAGGGTGTATACCATCAGGCCCACTGCCTTTGGTAGGATCTAATGATTTAAGATATTTACAAACTAATTCAGCGTCTATATTAACATTATTAAGGTTGAGAACGGAGGAGTTTGGATTAATACTATACATTTTTATATACAAAAAGGAGGGCACCTTGAGACACAGGATAACTTAATATGAGTGACCTGGCTTGGTGTATTTTAACAAGGCAAATTAATGTCATTCAAGACAAAAAAGTGCGACAAAATAACAGATTTGGGTCAGGAAGTTGAGATCCTATGATTTTACATACTCAATGTGACCGAAAGGTGTTATGCATGGTACAATGTTATTGATTAGGAAGACAAATGCAATTTGTTTTTCTTTACAACAACTATTTTCAGAAATGACGTGTCAATGTCAAATTCTGAAAAAAAGACAAGAGCAAATGGGATAGTTGAGCGCCATTCAATTTTGGGAAAACTGAAAAAACTTTAACATGGTAATTGTAACTTATATTTGTTACACCTGTGTAACTTGAATCAAATGACGATACCGAACTGGAATTACACACGCATTTTGATTACAAATTACAGGGGTAGAACATTCACCTCAATTGGGTGCATGTTGCAAAAAGGGGTCGTTGTTTTTATACGATGGAACCCATTAGAACAAATATGAAGGACAATAGGAAGAATAAGAGCAAAAAAATATAATGATATGTCAAGAAAACTTGGTGTGTTGGGAACAGGGAATGGAGAACATTTTCGAGTATCGCGCGTACCCAAAAATACAAACCGACATTGAGGAGGTGTCTCTTTTCCGAAATGATCAGTTTCAAAAAAGGTGTGTACATGAGAAAAAGTGAAACGTGAGAAAAAGAATAGTAACAAAAGTTTATATACAAAGAAATAGTGTACCGAGGTCAAGGTTACAATTGACACTTATTGTACCTTGTCGTGTAAGATTTACTTACAACAAACCATAATGGATGATTAACTTATGAAAATCAAGAACATTGTGGTTAAAAAGGCTAATGATTTCAACAAAAAACGAATAACACTTTGGTAGACGGCTTGTGAGATCAATAGTAGAAGTCATAGATAGTTGTTTAAGCAAAGTTTGTAGTGTGTGGCAGTGGTTGTTTCTGCCAATGAGGTACAAACGTAGGGACAGGAGTGATGGTTTCTATTGTTTCCATATTTCCAGCCTTGACAATGTCCTTTATGTGGTAGTTGCCTATGTGTTTACCAGAAATGTCGGACAGGGTGTACACCAAATCTGAGATTTTTCTCAGTACTTTAGCCTTGATAAAGCGGGGTGCCAATTTGGCAGAGAAGTACATGGCACCTTGTGACAATGTGTTATTTCTTCTCCAGACAATATCCTCTTTATTAAAAGTGACATGTTTCCTGCGTAAGTTGTATCTGTCCACACTTTTTTGGTGGGCCAGTAATAAAGCGTCTGTTACTTCGCTGTAGATAGCAGAGAGTTCTTCTAAGCGGTGGGCATATGTTTCTACAGGGTCTTCAGATGAGGGGACCGATGATGGAAAATCATTATTCCAATGTAGAGAGCCGTGAACAATTTGTTCCATGCCGTGTTTGAGGAAGAATGGGGTGTAACCGGTTGTAAGATTTACCGTGTTGTTTATAGCTGCTTGAATTTTTTCCAAGTTTTTACACCAAGTGCGTTGGTCTTTATCGACTAGGATAGCCAGGGCGGTATTGATGTTTTGGTTATAACGCTCTACAGTGTTGTTCTGTGGTGTGTAGAGAGTATTATAAAAAATGTCCTTTATGCCGTATTTGGACAGGAACTCCTTAAATTCAGTTGCGATGAACTGTTTTCCGTTATCCACAATAATTGTACGGGGGGTTCCGTAAGGTATAAATATGTGTTTTTCCAAAAGGCTTACGACTGCAGATGCGGTGGCTCTTTTTAAAGGGAAAATCCAACAATATTTGGTGAAAATGTCCACTACACTGAGTATATGCATGTGTCCAGCATAACTTCTGGGGAAAGGTCCAATAAGATCCATTGACAGTGATTGCAGTGGTCTATCGGCGCGTTTGGGTTTACCCATAAGACCAGCAGGGGGTGCAGTGCTGTGTTTATAAGCTTTACAAGTGTCGCATTTAGAAATATAATTTCGCACTTGTTTGAAAAGACCGGGCCAATAATATTTCAAGGATATTTTCTTATATGTCTTGAAGGTTCCGGGGTGTATGGATTCCGGGGCACTGTGGTTGTTGAATATTATTTGTTCTCTTTCTTCAGGAGGAACAACCAGTTTCCAGGCATGGTCTTCGAGAATAGACAAAGGAGGTTTGCAATTACGGTACAATTGTCCTTCTTTTATGATAAAATTGGGAAACTGTTGAGGAGAGTTAATGCAACCGTTGAATATCTTTAGATACCAGGTGTCCTTAGTGGAAGAAATGGGAGCAGTTGGTTCGGTGTTTAGGAGAGCAAGCTCGATTCTTGAGAGTGCATCAGGTACAATGTTGTCGGCGCCTTTGCGGTGTATGACATCGAAAGTGTATTGAGACAAGCGTGATGACCAACGAGCGAGTCTACCGGATGGATTGTTCAAGGAGATTAGCCATTTTAGGCTGCTGTGGTCAGTAATTACAGTGAATTTGCTGCCGTCTATGTATCCTCGAAAGTGGTGAATAGAATCCATTACTGCCAGTAACTCTTTTTCCGTTATTCCGTAGTTCTTTTCGTGTTTGTTTAAACTTCGGGAAAAGTAAGCTACAGGGTGTTCTCCATCGGGAAATTCCTGAGTTAGTACTCCGCCGATTCCAACATTAGAAGCGTCAGTATGGAGCGTGAAAGGAAGTGTGAAATCAGGGCAGTTCAGCACAGGTGCTGTTTGTAGAGCAGATTTCAAAGTGATGAAGGCTTTTTCGGTTTCAGGAGACCATAAGAAATTACTGATGCCTTTGCGCGTACCAGTGATTTTGTTGAGGGGTGCTGCAATGTTGGAGAAGTCTTTGATGAATCTTCTATAATAACCGGCCAGTCCTAGAAAACCTTTGACTTCTTTTGCGTTTTTGGGTCTGGGGAAATTTGCCATGGCTTCGACTTTAGCTGGGTCCGTTCTCAGACCTTTTTCGTCGATAATAAAGCCTAAATAACGCAAGCGGGACTTGCAGAATTCTGATTTCTTCAAGTTGATGGTGAGACCGGAGAGCTTGAGTTGTTGGAAGACTTTTTCCAGCATTTCAATGTGTTTTTCGAAAGTGTCAGTTATGATGATGAGATCGTCTAGGTAACAGAATAAGTTATTATCCGATTCTGGGCCGAATAACTTGTCCATTAACCTTTGTAGTTCGGCAGGGCTGTTTTTGAGGCCGAATGGTAACCTTTTGAAGTGGAACATACCTCTACCTGGTATGACAAACGCAGTTTTTTCACAAGATGCAGCATCTAATGGTATTTGCCAAAAAGCTTTGCTTAGATCAATTGAGGATATAAACTTGGCGTTTCGTAGTTTGTCGAGGATGGCGTGAACAAATGGAAGTGGATAGGCGTCAGCCTCAGTGCAAGCATTAAGCCTTCTACTGTCGATGCAGAATCGTGCAGAGCCGTCCTTTTTTGATACAAGTAGAGTTGGGTTGGTCCAGGCGCTTCTACTAGGAACTACAACGCCTAAACTCAACATTTCGTCTAACTCTTTTTCCAATTGTTTAAGTTTCTGGGGAGCTAGGTTATAGTACCTTTGTTTGATGGGTGGTCCATTGGTTTTGATGTGGTGTTCGACTAGGTTAGTTAGTCCTAAACCGCATTTTTCGAAGGATATTGATTCGAATTTGTTGATCATCCTTTTTAATTGTTGTGACTGAGCAGAACTTAGATTTTCGTAAGGTATTACTGTACGAATTTCACTGACTTGTGTGGAGTGAGAGGTGTTGTTGCAAGTGTTAAATACCTGGGGGGCGACATTAAAGGCCTTCCAGAAGTCTACACCGAGGATAAAGTTCTGGGTTATTGAAGGAATCACTAAGAAGTTGATCGTGATTGTTTTGTTTCCGCAACTGACAGGTAGTGCTAGAGAACCTGTGACAGTTTGTGCTGTGTTGTCTGCGGTTGTGACGTGTGTAGAATGCATCTTGATTCTAAATCCGCAATTGACGAAAGGTATGTGTGCATTATTGCCGAGGCAACTAATAGATGCGCCACTATCCATAAGTCCCGAAAAGGTGACATTATTGACGGAGAATTGAGCATAGGGTCTTCCGTCTTGAGCTTCTTTGCAACTAACAGTTGAAAGATGTAAGGCCTGGTTGAAGTATTTTACGTGTCTCAACCACTCTATCCATTCCTTAGGCCTTGGAGTGAAATGGATTCCCGAGAGGTTGGGTATTAGTTTTTTTGTTTCTTGTTTACCCAATTTGGAGAGGGTTTCGAAAAGTCCGGTGGAGGTTTGACAACTTTATTGGGAGCATGTAATCTCTCGTAATTGTGTCTTGATTTTTTGAAAATTTCTCGTAGATTGTCACGAGGTGGAGAGCAATTTTGGGAAGAATGCCTCTTAGGTGCTCTGGTGTCTCGGGGTTCTTGGAGGTTAGCTTGCTTAAAACAAGTAGTTTGAGAATGACCGGTTTTATTGCAGAATGAGCAGGTTTTTCTTTCATTATATTCTGGTTTGATACCAGAGGATCTGCTTGGTTTGGTGATTTCGTTTGCATCGTTAGAGTCTTTTCTTCTGTTTTGGTATGTTTCCAATAGAAGGCAAACGTCGTTGAGTTGGTTTATGCTGAGGATTTTTTGTGAAGTAATGATGTTCTCATATTTATGGAGGAGACCATCGATTATAATCGGCAGCAGTTCGTTGTCCGAAACAGGTGAAGAGAGCCTGGCGTTTATGAATTCAGCTCTTTGCATGTAGTTGGCAGCTGATTTATTTGAAAGTTGCTTGATTGCAAACAGTGACAGTTTTATTTTGTGTTGGGCTTCCTTTTTTCCAAAGCTGCTGATGAGGGCTGATTTTAGTTTGGGCCAAGAATCTGCCCTTTTTTTCTGTGATTTATGCCACGAGAGCAATTCGGGTGCAATGAGATCGATAAAGTTGCGATGTAGGATCTCTATGGGAATTCCTCTGACTTGGGCAGTTTCTTCTATTCTGTCAATAAAATTTTCCACATCGGTGCGACCGTTGAATTTAATTTTCCAGGATGATAGGTCGTAACTTTTGTTTTGTGGGATGACCGGTGCTGGTATGTTTTTTGACTCAGGTGGTACTGGTGTAATTATTTTTGCTTCCACTGGTTCGGGGCAATAAAAACGTAAATTCCTGATGTATTTCTTGTTGAAGTACAAGGCGTAATTTATAAGCGACTTCCTTGATTTGTCAGTTGGCGACAGGTCCCTTTTACGAAGAGCTTGTAGTAATGTTTCTCTTTTTGATTGGAAAATGTTGGTGATTACACCAAATGTAGTTTCTGTGGGTACAGTGGGTGAGTCCATTTTGAAGGTTTGCTTGATGTTTGAAGAAGGAAGATGATTGTGTTCCGGAATTTTTGAAGTGTTTTGAAATTTTGAAAATTTGGCCAGGACTTTGCTTTGTAAAACTGTGTTTTTTAGTTTCACTAGTCACTTTCACTTGTTGGGAAGTAAAATTGGCCAGGACTTTGCTTTGTAAAACTGTGTTTTTTAGTTTTACTAGTCACTTTCACTTGTTGAGAAGAAAAATTGGCCAGGACTTTGCTTTGTAAAACTGTGTTTTTTAGTTTTACTAGTCACTTTCACTTGTTGAGAAAAAATTGACCACAGATTTACTGATTTGAAATTGAGGATGTTGAAGAAAAGGAATGAATTTAATTTCACTTTTCACGTCACTTGTTGTAAGGTTAAAAACTTGTCGAAGGCACTTGGAGGGTTAACACTCGTCGAAGGCACTTGGAAGGTTAACACTCGTATTTGCACACTAGAGGAAAAAACAGTTGTACCTATAATTTATTAGGAATAAATGTATAATTAGTGTTGAGACAAACCCGTGTTTTTATTTACACTAGTTGAAGGAAGGTGATTTGTTGGTAATGTTCGCTATGTGAAAGGGAACATTACGGTTTTGAAATGGGCGTTGAAAAAAAATAAACAAACACGAATTCGTGATGTTTATTGCTTGTTGAGAAACAAAAACAACTCTGTTGTGTTTGTTTGTAGTTGTCGTGAGTGTTCACGATACGCGGCAAGGTGTGAGCACGCGCGGCCACCATTTTGTGGACCCAGTTTTTTGCGAGCGCGCCAAAAAAAACGGTTTGTGGACATTTGCTAAGGAAATCACATGTTGTTACAAGAATAATGTACATGAATAGAATTTCAATTGACGAACACGAGGTAGTCTATTGTTGGCTTATGAAGGGATGACAAAAAAAAAAATTGACCCATGTTCGGCGACAGTGTAAAAGGGCGCAATTTCCCTGTGAGAGGTCCATTGCAAAAAGGGTGCCTTAGTACATATCGGCGTTAGCTCAGGTGGTAGAAGGTGAGGTCATGATCATCAGGGGTCAGGTCAGCTTCTGCTTTTACACGGGGAACTGATTAACAAACAAACCACTTCGAATTCGTCAAAGGAAACGCATTAATGGGGTATGATGGTATATTCACAAAGCACAATTACAAACAGGTACACAAATGAGATGGGTCATTTACATCCTAAATATCCCTAGCGTTTCGTTAGGAACAATCTCTCTTGTTAATTTAGGTTCTGGCTGGCAAGCGTGGGTGTTGGCATAGATCAAGTCACAAAAGGCACATAAAAGGTAAAGATAGTTAGTCCGCTTACATGAGTTTGTAGTAGGTTTCGCGTACATGATGAACCACAAAAGGAGGGTTATCTTCCGTACTGTACGCGCTATTACGCGTACATTTCTCCATGGTGAGTAGGCACAGCGATTAGGTACAGGCTTTGAAAATACTTGTACCAAGCGGCCGTTAATTTAGGCGCGCGAACACGGCATCCTCGTTGTTAGCAGAACAGACATGTAGGCAGGGCCAAAGCTAGATTGT
Organism: Hesperophylax consimilis; assembly: GCF_061612785.1. Lineage (NCBI taxonomy): Eukaryota > Metazoa > Arthropoda > Insecta > Trichoptera > Limnephilidae > Hesperophylax > Hesperophylax consimilis. Next base: position 22,056,921 of record NC_142850.1, read on the forward strand.
GAGTGTGGCCGTTGGTGGTTTGAATGCCGGCGAGTGTGGCGTGGAGCAGTTTTACCAACTTGGCCGTGCGCGAGGCAGGTGCGCGCGCACAGTGACAATGGTAACAACTCACCGCTTACTGATTTGAATTCGCGGGAGTTTTGAACGTGTCCGATTCGTTACGTGACAAATCTTACGATCATACATAAAGATAGTTTCCAATAAAATGTGCGGTAAGAAAAATAAAGACAATGTTGGTAGTTCTTATTCGAAGTATGATACAGTTAAATATGACCGAAGGAGATAAGGTCCCGTTAGCTCAGTTGGTAGAGCTTTCCCCGGCAAGGCAAGGGTCCTGGGTTCAAATCCTAGATGTGACCGTATCTTTTTCTGATTTTTCTGTTTCAGATTTTCGTTTAGGAATCGCTAATATTGTTAAAAGTTATTGATTCCTTCGGCACCGGCGCGACTAACATGTGTATTTGATGATATTTTTGTCTCGAGAACGGGTCGTTTCAACAATTCGTTCATGAGTTCAACTCCACTGCAGCATCCCCAAAGACGTCACTGGCCCTGAGAGATATTATATCCCGTTACTTTTCACGCGTCTGTGCTATTGATATAATATTTTTAAATAGTTAAGAGGTGATAAGCAAAAACAGACCGTTACCGAAGAAATTTTTATTTTTTTTATTTATAATATTATCTCTTGTAATGTATATTATGCAGGTATAATATACTCTGATAAAAATCCTTTAATATGTATTCGAATTATCGAAGAAAAATTAATTCACACCTAACGAATGTTAGTGAAAACAGGAGTTTAGAAGCTACGTATAAACTGTTTTCAAGGGTTTTTTCTGTATATTAAAGCAAAATAAGCATTCAATTGATCCTATGTAAAATAATATAACACAAACCATATTATGGTACGCAAAAGTCAAATACACCATAAGATCAAAGCCTCGCAGAAAGGAACAAGCCATATTTGTCAATGAAGTGTCTGTCAAATTTTAACAAAAATATTTATTTATTAAATTATACTTACAATTAGTTTAATACTCATAAGAAATTAGGCGATATAAAATTTGCTAAAAAAGATATTTAGATACAAACATATATATCGACTAGAAGAACGTTCTTTAGGTTGAGCCACGGATAATGGCCGCACCCCCTTCATGTAGTGGAATCTCAGAAATTTTTTGTTAATCTTCTCTTCCATGAAGGAGCACTTCACTTGCGAGGATTCCAGGTAGCCGAACTACTCTCCAGCTTACTGCGGACTAAGGAGAAGTCAGAAATAAGAAAGGAAGACCATTTCCTTGATTTTTGAAGTTATTTTTCTAAATTAAAACTTACGTTTGAATACATGATTAAATTTTAAAAAAATCTTTAAATTACATCTATCGACATTTTGCTCGTAAAATAATTAACAACACCCTTCTTCTGCATAGATTTACCCAAGTACACGTAACCAGCTTTATCCCATTTTATAATTTATAAAAAAAAAAACCAAAAATTTCCAAGAAGAGCACCATAAATACCTATGTTATGAACTGAGTTTTAACTCGACCATTTGGAATTTCACCTGTCTGTACTTGTTACGTTCCGGATCCGATTCAAGATAGTGGCCTTGTTGGATATGAAATATTTTACTGCTGGGAAACAGCGTGTAAACGGTGTGGTTATCTAGTTAGATATACTCTTTTATTATTCTGACTCTTGACATGGCCTGACTCAAATTCTCGGCAGTCCCCCACTTCTTCTACTATTCATATTGTCCTTAACTCCTTTCTCAGTTCATTTGCTCTTGATATGAAGTTTAAATGTATGTGCAAGGTGTATATACCAAAGCAGAGTTGTGTGGTGGTCCATCTTCTCTGCCTAGTTAGCTAAGAAGTAAATATAGGATGTGCAAGGTGTATGTGCCAAAGCAAAGTTGTGTCGTGGTACATCCTCTGTGCCTAGTTCGTTAGTAAGTAAATGTGTGTGCAATAGGGTGTAAGTATCGATTTTTAATTTTTTTTTGTTTTCAAATTCCAAGTTGAAAAAAAGTTTCTACTAGGTACCACAACTTACCACAAAAAATTTGGATTTTTAAAAAAATGTTTAGGTCTCCCGCACAAGGCCTAAAGTTTAATTTTTTTTTTTTTAAATAGCAAATTTTTTTAAAATTTAAAAAAATAAAATCGTAACTTTTGTGTTTATTCCAAGTTAAAAAACAGTAATATTAGGGCATAAAAATAAGTAAGAAACGATTTTTTTTTATAAAAAATGGATTTTAGGTCTCCCGCACAAGCCCTAAAGTTTGTTAATTTTGATGAAATTTTGTAATTTTGTGTTCATATATGAACCATGTTTTTTTAAGTTTATTAATTATTTGAATTAATTGTACTTTTCTTACAGAAGGCATAAAATGAGACAATATATATATATATATATTGTCTATATATATATATACATACATAATTCATAAATACATATAGTAAAAATATATACCACATATATACTATATATATAATATGTTTTATATCTGAAAAAAGATAGTTGGACGATGTATAAGAAAGAAATTGTATGAGAAAGGTGTTGAAAGAAACTAATGTTATTTGCTATTACTGTTGTTTATTACAAAAGTATAAAAGATTATAACATGTCATAAAATGTGGTATAATAACTAAGTACAAAATGTTGCTGATTACTTTCCATACGACATGAGTGGCAGTTTTCTTGTTCTAATGCAAATTTACTGACTTGTTTAAGTATTCGTCCTTTCATCTTGGTTTCAAAACCTTAAATCAAAGTTATGTATAGTATTTACATAGGCCAAGTGAAAATTTTATAAATGTTATTACAGTTTCCAAATGAAATTTCAATTTAATATGGAAGACAGTATGATAAAGACGTTATTTAGAAACATTATAACTACAAAATAGTCGAAAAAAACTTACTTAAATTCTGTGTCTCATTTTATGCCTTCTGTAAGAAAAGTACAATTAATTCCGGTGGTTTAAACTTAAAAAAACATGGTTCATATATGAACACAAAATTACAAAATTTCATCAAAATTAACAAACTTTAGGGCTTGTGCGGGACCTAAAATCCATTTTTTATAAAAATAAATCGTTTCTTACTTATTTTCATGCCCTTATATTACTGTTTTTTAACATGGAATAAACACAAAAGTTACGATTTTATTTTTTTAAATTTAAAAAAAATTTGCTATTTAAAAAAAAAAATTTAAACTTTAGGCCTTGTGCGGGAGACCTAAACATTTTTTTAAAAATCCAAATTTTTTTGTGGTAAGTTGTGGTACCTAGTAGCAACTTTTTTTCAACTTGGAATTTGAAAACAAAAAAAAGTTAAAAATCGATACACCCTAGTGTGCAAGGTGTATGTGCCAAGGCAGAGTTCTGTGGTTGTCCATCCCCTCTGCCTAGTAAATTAGTAAGTAAATGTAATGTTCTTGGAATTCAAACCAGGCCTCCATAGTAGGCAGTATTAAAATGTACTTATTAATAATAATAAATTAAGTCTTATTCATCTTCACAAATTAAACATTATTTTTTCATCGTAATTTGAGCATAGAATCACCTCAAAGCCGCCTGCACCGCTCACTGGATACATTTCGAGATGATGGTTTGCAATTAAAAATACAAACTCAATTAAAAGTTGTTCGGAAAATTATATTACCAAAGTCAGCTACGAATGGCAGCTCCAATTTAACAGTCATATTTCACAATAACCTTCATCCGATAATCAACTACTAGTTTGAACTCGGATTTAAACTTAGGCGGGAGCTTAAGTACAGCGTGGTGTTTATGAAAGTTGCCTACGCTACTAACTTGTTGACATAAAATACTAAAGGTTTGCCCGTTTGCTACAAAATGTAACGTCAGTTATTTATCAACAAATTTGTTATGCCAACATAAGTTAACACAAGAATGGTGAAAATCCAATTAGAACAAAGTTAAGAGAAAGCAATAGACATAAATACATAGGTATGCAGCTCTTGTTGGCAGTATCCTAGAATAAAGATCCATTATATGGGCCCCTTCAAAACAAAATCATATCTTAGAAACAGAAAAAGTACAAAAGAGGTTTGAGAACAGTGCGACTCAACTGCTTAACGATTCTGAATCGACCATTGACATTTTCAAGGTAACTAACACACAGTTCAGCAACAATGTTTCAACAATAACACAAAATAGTAAAACTTCCTCCATGACCTTTTATACTTACATGTACATAAAATTTGTGATCTCCTCCGTAATATGTATTTTTTTAATAATAACTAAGCTTATAATACACATAATATGCAGTAAAATTAATTAAATTAATGTGATGACAATAATAATTTAAAATTATAACAAAAATAATAATAAAAATTACGGATTTGGGTACCTCGGTGTTGGTAGACAAATCCAGCGACGTCATAACAGCAGACTCTAAAATCTGCTTTATCAGTCCTCAAGTCCTGTTCAATCCAGTTCTCAATTCAGTCAGACAATGATTTTATGCAGGAAGCTTTCCGATTATGTTCTGCCACTGCCATATTGTAATTAGCTTTTTAAGAGGGTCTGTTGTACGCTTACTATATTGCTGTTAAATCCATATAAAGCCAGGAATGTATCAAATATATTGGTGCATAACTGTTTCATGGAGAGAATGAAAAAAAAAACATAGTACCTATACAAATAAATGTTGCAATTCTCTGTAGTGCAGCAGAAAACTGAGACATAATTTATATAATTATGTAGCGGTTATGTCATTGCTCCTAGGGTCATCATATTACATATTACCAGACCGCAGGAGTTAAAAAGCTAAATTAAAAATCAGACTTACGAAACTTCAATTGAAATATCGGTACCGCGATACGTAAACAGCTGATAAGAGAATGTTTGCATACAGGTGATGCAAACGTTTATACCGAGAACCGAGTCAGCGATCCTGCGGGTTCGACGTCCAGACGCTACTCAAACCCGTGGCAGACAAGAAAAAAGGAATCAGCAGCTATATAAGCGGCGGAGGACCTGTGTACATCATCATTCCAGTCAACAGGTCCGACTTGGCATAACGTTAGCCTACGTCTCGACCCCTTGGCATCTTCGCCGGCCAGTATCTTCCGCTCATCTGCAGACCAGTCCATCGCACCTTCGCCTACCTTGTTCACACTGGAATACCCGGAAGAGCCCACGTCTCCATCAGTGCTGAACGCATCCACGAGGCCGGTCTCCACGACTCCATCGTCGTCTACACCTGATATCATCGTCATCGGACAAGAGCCATCTCCCAACTGCGCAATTATGCTGACTTAAAATAAACATTCTGACACAACACCATCATTATCTTTCATTGTCACACTAACATGATCCTACAATTATAATGATAATTTATAATAATAATATATAGTGGGGGATCCCTCGTATATTCTAAATCTGTTCTGTGACGGGTAATAGCTAATACACTAAGTTGGCGCGAGATCTAATAACTTCATAATACTGCCTACGTAATCCAATTTGGTTGGTTTTTGAAGATCGGCTATACATCAAGCCCGGAAAACCACAGCTTTTTAATAATGATGAAACTAAAAATATGTCGATATGCAAATTATGAAAGAAATAAATAATGGATCTGACTTCATGTAAAATATATCTTTGCTTTAATGTATACCATTCCAAAAAACCCTCAGCTTTAATTATTCTGTATCACGAGGTACTTGCACGAAAAATTACACTATAAATTACAGAGTAGAATTTAAAAAAAGATTTTTGTCAAAAGTTGCATAAAAATTTACATTCGCATATAAATTGCAAGAAATTTTTTAATTATAACATTCTCGTTGGAAACTAAAGGTTCTCTTTCTGTTTATGAAATACGCCGCGGATCCTTTCATTGCGATGTGTATGACTCGTTTTAAATATAGTGTTCCTAATCCTAGCGTAAAACGGACTCCTTGATCGGGGTAAGGCAATCGTGAGGCCGCGAGTCCGAATCCCGGCGTGCACAAGTAAATATAATTTGATTTGTGTTATTCATAATTCATTCATTAAAATAAATATATAATATACTTGCGGCACGTTCCAGAGTGGAAGATACTCTCAGTATCGGCCTGATGTAAGACCACCATTCAGAATTGAAACGTGGCTTGAAATACCACTAAATTTTTATAATTTTTAAATGATATTCTCAGCACGGGAGATCCCAGTGATTATATCGTTGTATATATTTGTTTAAAAAAAGACGATAGTAAAACACATCATTATTAAATCATTATTTTATATTTTTACGTCATCGCAACGTTTCGACATTTAAATCTAGGTTTTGAGTCAGTGGTGTGTAACGTACAACCTGTGATATTGTTTTAAAATCGATAATTTAGTTAGTTTTACCAACAGATAAAAGAAAAAATGGAGAGCGTGCCGACTATCGTAAAGCAATAACTAAGGTAGAAATCACAGAAGAAAGAAGAACACAATAAATGCGAAGTGGGCGTGCTTCGTGGTTAAAATACAAAACTGTGCTTCATTATCGTTATGAAATTGAAATGGGATGATGGGTACTACGAGTAATTCAGCGGTGACATTAGCTTTCAATCAAATCTACATTAAATACACGTCTAGTGTGTATTTTCTATTCAGTGGCAGAGACAAAGGCGGGTAAGAAAGCGATTGGTCAAAAATATGATTACACTATGAAAAAAAGTATTTATAGATGGTACCTAAGTAAATATGAACGCTACTGTGCTCGGTGATTAAATCCATTTTTTTTATTCTTTCAATATCAAGTCCTTTTTAGGCTCAGCTGTCCGGATTTAGAATTCCCTTGGTGGAAGAGTCTCAAACGAAATAAAAAATAAAAAGCCTTAAAGCTGTTACGTTTTTAAAAGTCACTAACATGGTAATTTAAAAAAATGGGTGTGTCAAGCCTACGCAAGACAGAAGTGAAACTTCTAGTATTCTTCTCTCTCTCTCTTTTCATTTCATTCTCTCTTTTTTTCTGTCTATTGACATATTTATAAGTAGCATGTGATAAAAAAAATTAAAAGTTATAAAAAAAGAAAAAAAAATTTAGTTAAAGCGGGGATCGAACCTCGGTTCTTCACGACCACAGTCGTGCGCTCTGCCTGTAGACAGCGAAGATGAGTTAGGAGAGTGAGTTAAACTAGGTATATAATATTAGCTAGGCTCCTATAGCGAAATGATCCCGTTTTTTCGTCACGGTCATGAGTCGGTTTTACTCCGGTCCTCGAAATTGCATGACGCGCGTAAAGAAGTTTCACTTCAAAAAATTCCTGCAAAGTTATGGATGTAATTACGATCTTTTTCAAGCGCGTATGTAATGATTATTTTTATCAACGTCGCATACACCTTGCTAATGTTTTCAGTATTATTAGGGCTTTTTTATACTAATTTTCATATATTTATTGGCAGGTAGAGTAGAAATTAATATTGTTTAGCGTTTGCCAACGACCATACCATGTTGAACACACCGGTTCTCGTCCGATCACCGAAGTTAAGCAACATTGGGCGCGGTCAGTACTTGGATGGGTGACCGCTTGGGAACACCGCGTGCCGTTGGCCCATTTTTTATGGTAATTTCATGTTTTTTTTAATTTTTTTATCGTTACTATCATTAATAATATCATAAAATTCTTTAACTTTTCAAGTATGCTACAGGCCTAAAATATTACTTAGTGGATTGATATTATGGTCAACCATTGAAAAAAAAAAGGCGTTAAAAACAAAAAAATAATGTGCGATGGCCGAGAATCGAACTCGGATCAACTGCTTGGAAAGCAACTACGCTGACCATTACACCACCAACGCCAGTTGTCGAGATGAGCTAAGAAGCATTTATATTTTACTTCAAAACTTTGACTAGATCAAATGAACTTTAATCGGTCCCGCATTTTCGTTTCGGTCATGAGTTGGTTTTACTCCGGTACTCGAAATTGCATGACGCGGGTAAAGAAGTTTCACTTCAAAAAAACCTTCCCTGACTTGCTTTATGATGCTTTTATTTACTGGTATCATTGTTTTAAAACTCACTAGGTTTTATTTTCTAGTAGTCCTGCTTATTAAGACATTGGAAAGCTTTAGGGGATTTTGATACTTCACTTGAGCTATTGTTTTTTTCTGTCATCAACCTGTGGTTAGATTCTCGTCTCTGCTCCAACCTATGCGACTTTTGATCATCATATACTGCGCCTTAGAGGAGTAACCATTTTTTACTTGTACCAGGACGGTAAAGCGGCAGGTCTCCTCAATTGTTGGAAAGCTGTTTTCGACGGTTCTAGACCCCCAGATAAATTACCCACCGTAAAAGACCCAACTTTACCTATCCCGACATAATATAACGTAACCTAATTTAATCTAACCTCATCTAAGCTAACATAACCTAACCTAGCTGAACCTAACCTAACTTTTTGGGGATTATTGACACATGAAAACATGTCAAGATCAAGTCATTTAAATACTTATACCTAATGGTGGTAAACGGTGAATCGAGAGAAAGAGGTGAGATATCGCAACTTGAGTCGGTTACAAGTTAGAACATTAATGAATCTGGAATGTGGACTACTGGTTACATTTTAATTATAGCCTTCATCGATTATGATGGTAGTCATCAACTTACTATTTTAATTGCGAGAGGGCTCCTCTAGTGTAATCAATGTAAATGACGATTGTTTTTCAGCAAAAAGCAAAATGAACATGTTTTTTATTCGCATTTTTTTCTCCTTTGCTTATTTGAATTTTATAGTTCCTGGTGTATAATATTTACTATATTCTATTGTGACGTGATGTGTTGAATTATGAATAAATTTGTCATATTTTTTGTGATGAAAAAGCTAATATTATTTAAATGCGTAAGATAAAACGGGTACTTTTACGAGTTTCAGATAAAAATGGAGAAGACGAAATTTGTTTGATAAATAAAACATAAATTGGGATGAAAAGTTTGAAAATTTTGTTGACTCAAAATATCCAGAAATTATAATTAAAACAGACTGCCCTTTCAACATTTTTCCCGCATTTCGAATTTCTACCGATTCATAACACATTTCTCTTTAACACTTTAGGTTTTATGTTCGTAAAAAAATATATAATGCCGAAAAGGTAATTATATGAAATTCGCTCAATAGAAAAAAAAGCACAGTAGCTTCGAAAATTATTAAAAACATGTTTTGTTCTATAATGGATGAAAAAATTCACGTAAATACATAAAATATAAATATTTTTCGAGCGATTTTTTCTCTATTTCTAAGAAGTCGTGTTTTATGAAATATATTCACAATTTTCGAAAAAATTATAATCGTTTTTTATATTGGCGCGCTCCCTCTAATACTCGTATTTAGATATCTCTCTTTCAAACCATTTTTGAATGTTTACTACGGAACCTTAAATGAAATGATTCTTGTTTTCTAATGATTTTACGAACTTCGTGACTGAACGGTACCTACACTAGTTGTTGGCTCCTAACCCAAAGTTTGTCGGTTCAAATCCAGGAAAGGACAAATTATTTTCAGTTATATTTTACAATAACTTATTACAGCATAGTTTGTATTTTTTCACTCAGATTCGAAACGTTAATGAATCAAATTTAGTTGTAGTGCATAGATCTGAAAAGCAAGGTTTTTTCCAAACGTTTCCTTACCATTCTTCTTTACTCCCCCCCTACTTCCTTCAGTCTTACAACTAACACTCCATAAATAGTTATGCCATAGTCATAGTGACTCCAGTAAGTCTTCAATTTGGGAGGCGGGTATGGGTACCACCGCATCGGCAACCATTTATTGGATAACCGACAAGTCTGCCATTGGCCACCCCAAGTGGTTCGCAACGTTTGGTGACTTGGCAGGGGTGCCCGGGTTCATGGAGTGAGATTTATCTAAGCGGAGAAAACAAATGCTTATTCAATAAAAACTTGTCAAATTATTCATATTCCTGTTAAAAACGAGACTGCAGGCCTTTAATGAATGAATTGACAGATTTTCTAACAAAATATCAGTGTAACACGAAAGTGTTATGTGCTCATAAAATTTCAAATTTTTACGCCTTTCGTCATCATTTATCAGGATTCTGAATGTACATGAATGGTGTGCCATCACTTTTTTAACACTATTTTAATAAATCAGCAATACCCATTTTTACCCGTGAAGTTCTTCGCGGCGGATGCCTCTGCCCACCTTCTGTGTGGCGGGTCGGATCGGGAGAGACTCTCTGAGGGAAACCCTTTGATTTCTCCAGCGGGATCCTCTCGACCCTTTGCCTTGCACCGCAGTAGGAGGGATGATCCCGCACAGCATCCTCAAAGATGACATTTTCGTCGGGGCCTCTTGTGTGGAGCTTATTGGATTATTCGATTCAATATATATAAATTGGATTCACCTTAAAAAAACTACTTTTTGACATTCCCTCTACCATTAATTTAAGCCTAAAAATAAAATTTATCATTACAAAATAACTAAAAAATTATGCATGCATTCAATGATTTAGGTGTTTTTATTTGCAAAGGATTTTGTGCCGAGTTTTTCATTTTTAACAAAAAATTCTAATCGTGGTTCTTTTGTTTCAGATGCGAATGGAATGTGTCCGTGAGTAAAATTGCAGAGCAAAAATCAATATGCAATCACCAACGGAAAATAGGCGCTCATCCGGGGCCGGCTGGATGAATGCCGGATACTTTCCCAAACAAACTGGTACCAAATATGAAATGTCCGCCGCGTGGGTAACATAACCTAAAGAGAACAAAACTATGCGAAAGATTGGATTCAAAACTGAATAAATGAGAAGGAAAACAATTCTTCGAAATGAATACAACGGAGGCTTTCTACTTTCTGGAGAGAAGTCAATTAGACTCTCCGAGAGATAATGATCTGTACTATTCCTTCGAGTCGTTTGCAGATGGATACAAGACCGCCCCAGACCTCACCGCGGGCTCTCTTGATACCATCTTCAACGTCTCAGGGTCTGGTCTGGACAATGGGACGTTCAACGTCTCAGACCAATCTAACTCGACTAATATACCGGCTGATCTCTGGCAGCACTACCTCGAATTGGTCCAAGGAAGAGCTGCTCTAGTGAGCTTCTTACTTCTTTTTTCACTTACCACTGTCTTTGGCAACATGCTTGTCATCATGGCTGTGGTCAGAGAAAGATACCTTCATACTGCTACGAACTATTTTGTTACTTCTTTAGCAGTGGCGGATTGCTTGGTTGGACTTGTAGTGATGCCGTTTTCAGCTCTATATGAAGTCTTGGAGCATACGTGGTTCTTTGGGACAGACTGGTGCGACGTATGGAGATCTCTAGACGTACTATTCAGCACTGCGTCCATATTGAATTTGTGTGTAATATCATTAGACAGATATTGGGCTATAACGGATCCGATAACATACCCTATGCGCATGACTGGTAGGAGAGCCGCCTTCCTCATTGCAACAGTTTGGGTGTGCTCTGGTACGATATCTTTTCCGGCGATAGCCTGGTGGAGAGCAGTCAGAACGGAAGACGTCCCAATCGGCAAATGTCCTTTCACGGAACACCTAGGATATCTCGTGTTCTCTTCTACGATATCTTTTTATCTTCCGCTCTTCGTGATGGTATTCACGTACTACCGGATCTATAGAGCTGCTATGATACAGACGAGATCACTCAAAATGGGAACAAAACAAGTTATGAGAGCTTCAGGGGAGTTGGAACTTACTTTGAGAATACACAGAGGAGGAACGACAAGAGAAAGACCAGGAACGATCTATCATTCCAATACTTCTAACTCTACCCCCGAAGAGCATTCAGATCTCCACGAGCCGTTGACAGCTTTACAAAACAATGGCTTGTCAAGAACGGCTTCGAACAGAATGATGAATACAACCCACGGAAAGCATCTTCCCAAGAACTTCTCTCTCAGTAGGAAGCTGGCCAAGTTTGCCAAGGAGAAGAAGGCGGCCAAAACGTTGGGCATAGTGATGGGGGTATTCATAGTGTGTTGGTTGCCGTTTTTTGTGGTGAACTTGCTGTCCGGATTTTGTATGCAGTGCATAGCTCACGAGGAGATTGTGAGCGTCATAGTTACGTGGCTCGGCTGGATAAACTCTTCGATGAATCCAGTCATCTACGCGTGTTGGAGCAGGGATTTTAGAAGGTAAGAAAATTTATATTACTTTACGTGAGTTTCGATTACGATACACTGTGGAACACTTTAACGAAATATTGAAAATGCCTGGAATTTCAGTCATGATCATTGGCCCATATAAGATGCGGAATTTGTTTACATCAGATGATCTATTATTTATTGCAAAATTGTTAGAAATGCCTAAACATAATCATAAAATGGAAATAATTGAAAAAAAATTACATCTTTTAACTTAAGTTAACTCTTGTTCTTCTCTGGAAATATTCAAATAAATATTTTCGAATCATTTGAAAAAAAGAGTTAGTTAACTGATCACTTTTACATGACTGTCATGATATAAAATATCAGGCTTATAATACGTGACTGATCTAGGTATTACTCATTGCATGATTGTAAACAAGTGTAAAATAATCGAGCGTTTATAAAGTTTAGGGTTTGATTTATTTATAACTAATTACACAAGTTAATGTATTACATAACCTGTAATTTATTTATAAATTTGGTTATACATCTATATACATAAAAATGTAAATTTTCGTTTATTTAAAATCTTAAATCTCCCAAAGTTCTGCAAAGACCGACTGAACCACAGCAAGCGTGGCGAGGCACAGCAAGTAAGTAAAAAAAAAACTCAAATCAGGCAACAACAAAAAAGTTATAGAGTGATTAAACATTAAAATTCCTTATTATTTTAGCCAACGTTTCGGATAACGTGACAGTGTTCATCATCTGCTCAGATAACGGACGCTGAAAAGCTGTCTGAAAGGTTGGTTAAATAAGGAGGAAGCGCGAAAAAATAAATCACCGTAGTGCTTTCAAATCCTATCTAAGGAATGTGAACATTTATTTCCTCTGATAATATTTACAATTTTTTTTTATTAATCCACATGACTTCCAAGATTGTGTGCTTCTTCAAACTTTCTCAGTTTTAATTTTAGAAAGAAATTGATTTGTGATGGATTCTCTTTCATCTCCGAGACTGCCGGTAAATTCGGTTAAAACTTTTCCAATTATTTTGGGAAAATTTGAAACGGAGACGATAAATTATTTGTAATTTTACGACAAGGATGGTTGGACATCTTCTTCTTATTTATGTATCGAAAATCTTAATAGAACAGAGACATTAATAATATTTAGTAAAAACATAATTCATAATAATGAGGCTATTTATTTTTTAATCAATAATCCTGTAAGCCTTGGGCTAAAATTTTTCATTGCAAAATTCCATAAAAAATGTCTCTGATCTACATTTTAATATTGTTATTTATATTCCAAAAAAAAAACACTTCATCATTATTGTAAAATTTATGCATGATTATATTACTTATAACGGTTTTCATCAATCAATACTAAGCAACCATTAATAAACAACATATACTTGGCAAAAGACTTATAGTAATATAGCAATCAAAATAAGGTGCGCAGACGCACGTCTTTTGCTATGCGCAGAAAGGGCGTGATTTACTAGATTGCCACGTCGTACTCACCTCTCGTACCGTTCTCCATTCGCTAAGGAACGGTGTTTTATTACTTAACCTATATTACTTATCTGTATATTTTTTCAATAATGGTTTGCGAATTATATTACGCTCTGGAGTGCACAAACTATTTATTCCATCGCAATTTTGTAAATACAATAATATATTTTACTCTGTTGATAAATGTATATAGTATAATATATAACACTCTGCTGACTCGCTAAGTACTAAGCGGTTACTTTGACAAAAAAATGCATTAACTTTAAGCGTACTTACTGCAGAGCGAAAAATGCGCTTTTTAAAATACTAAAAATACAGAGAATTTTTTTTCAAAGTTATTAAGTTATAACATAAATATGTTTTTGTTGCACATTACGATAACACGTGTTTATTAACATTATGCTTGAAACAATCAGCATTTTTAAATACATTATTGTGCAAACCAAATGATTATAGAACTAGCGCAGACTGGTGAAAAAACAAGGGATTTTTTAATGTATTTTTTATAATGTAAATGGATTTCTAGTTATATGGTTTTTAACAACTACTGTCACTAAGCAATAAATGTTTAAAATATTAACCAAATTAACCTACCCAGTCAAATTTCTATGCTCCTGGTATTTTGTTCTTCTCGGTAGGTTCACGTTTAACGTTTATTTTCTATACTTTAATGCATAATTTGTGACGCCACTGCGGAAATAAGCACAAATTACCCTTTGTTATTTCTGTGCTCCTTGTATTTAGTTCCTGTTGACAGGTTCGCGATTCGACGTTTATTTTATTTTTAAAATCACTCCAATAGTTCCAATTTTGAAAATGGCGATAAGAATGATCTAGTGTTAAAAATATTACTAGTGGATCCGTCGCTGACTTTTGCCACCATTCACTACTGTATACCACAATATTACCGTTAAAAAAACTAAATAAAATCGACTTCAATTCAACTCCGTATCTTATAACGGTGCAGTGATTTGCTTTAAGTATTCCTCGGACGTTCCCGATATCTGCTACCATATAAACAAACATCTTTAAATACTCCTGGCACCAATAGCAACAAAAATGAAATTTTCTACCAAGTCGGTTTACTACTTTAGTTTTGCGAACACAAACATATGTAGGTTGATTTTTTTATTTATTATGTTTAGAAACTAGTTAGAATTTAACTCAACCATTTGGTATTCATTTTATAATATAAGGGGTTGTCCTGCCACAGTTAAAATTTGTGGATGATGTATTTTTGGATGAGAAATCTGAAAAAAAAAATTGTTTAATAAAATGTTATTTTCCGAATTTTTTTTGGCTCCAAAATTATTCTATATTTCAAGCTGGAACAAACCATGCCCATCACACAATTTCATTTAAATCGGTTGAGGGGTTTAGAAAATTAGCATGCACTAACACGGTGACACATGATATATTAAGATAAAGATAGGTAGGTTTATCGCCAGCCTGAATTTTCCAAACAAACATTGAAAATTTGAAAATTATGACACTTAAATTCAAAGCAAGTCGAAGAGTTCATTGAACCAAATTTACAGACCGTATAGGTCTGTTGTTATTTTTATACATGAAAATACCGAGTTATATTTTCAAAATCAATTTTAAACTACATAGGTGAAAGTGTATTTAATATTAGGCAACGATGCCTCGAAAAATTCGGTTTAAAAATAATACGCAATGAAAAAGTCGAATAAAGGCAAAGGAATTTGTTGACCAAATAAATTGAAGTAAACAACACGGAAAGTTTCCATCTCGCTCCGTTTAATATAATCGATTTGAAAATACCGAAATACTGAGTGCTCAAACCTTTTATTTCCCATACAGAATTATTTACAGGAGGATGGGAAACTTATACATCAGGAGTCGGGAATCAGGGAAAAATGACAAATATAGAATAAATAGCTTAAAATATATTTTTTTTTATAATGCGCGGCTGTTTTATTAATTTTTAAAATACATCGGTGTATTGTGTGAGGGAAATGAGATAGGTCAACTAACCTCCATTTTCTTTTCGCAAATATATTTTGAGCGAAAATAATGTGCTACTTTTATATTTTTTTTTTATATTTACAGTCTACGTTTAACGTTGGTGTTGTAAACCCGGCCTAATTTCTAATTTCTACCAATTTTTTTTTATTTATTTTTATAACTTTATTTATTTTCATTTCTTTACATATATTATACATAATAATAGACAGTAAATAATAACATAAAATATATAACCAAATTGTATACACAAGAAATGAAAACCCACTAAGGCACTGCCTGAGTGTGGGTAATATAAAATCATTACTATATTTCAAGTACCTAAGTATAATATATATAAGTAGAAAAAGTGTTTTTGTTTATAGTTATTATAAAAGTAAAGAGAAAACATTATTCTATTGTTTTATTTATCATTTATAACGAGTATTTCGTTAACTCTTTAAGTTTTTAAGTTCTAAAAAAGTAAAATTATTTTTTATGATAATATCTATACATTTGTTATGCCGAAACGTTAATTATATGATATTTTCTCAATAGGAAAAAATCGCAAAGTAAATTATTCACGGTGTATTTATAAATGCAACTAAAGCAATCGTCGGGAGATTTTTGCTCTATTTAAAACGAGTCGTGTTTTATGAAATATTTTATAAAACACGTTTTACTGTTCTGTAAAATTTACACGAAGTTTTTTTAGTAAGGTTAGTGTTTAAATTGTATCCTATGGACAATCTTATAAGGTTGCAATATTTTAAAAAGAAATATGTTCCGATGTTTATCGGGTTGCGTATTTACGAAGTCTATAACTTTACTGAAATATACATAGTATACAGTATAGACTTTGAATTTAAATATACTAGAATTAAGGAGAAATACAATAAATATTCCTATAAAAATGTTAAAATATTCGTATAAAGACGGATCATCGTCATTTTCATCTATATGTGGTAATTTTGCCCCAAGCAGGTACTTAACAAATAATTATGGGAAATATTCAAAAAAGATTCCCGACCCCTGATTATTTATTCGAGAATGTGAGATTTGTTCAATTTAAAATCGCGTTGTGATAAACATTACAGTACCTACCAGTTAAGATTTTTAAAGGAGTTTTTTTTTATTCCATTCTTATATTTAGTCGGTTTTGAGCATTACCTCTACATTATTGTATAGAGAAATTAAATTACACGATTTTTATGATTTGGTTTATCCTTTTTAAGGTAACTGTCCGGATATTGATTTTTTTTAATGAGAGTACGGCTAGTACGGCGAGTACCAGAGACTCTTCTATCCAGTGTAACTGTAGAATAGTGGGGAATGTTATGCGTTGGAAAGGCATATAGGAAAGTGATTTGTTTCTAATATCTTGTTACATGTCTGTCATTGAATGACAGTAAATGTTAATCTTGTAATTACGGTATAAAAAACAGGTGGAATGGATCCTCCTGCGGTATTGTTTCACTTGTTTAATTTCATAATGTTGAGATGGAATTATATGCGTTTTTATAGATAGGTACTGCGTGAACTACATTACACTGCGAGCGAATGCAAACTGAAGGCCGAAGGAGAAAGTGGTGGAGAGGGGGGATGGAAAGAAGGAACATTGCATTGCCATGATTTTTTTTAATTTGGCACACGCAGCAAGAAAATGTATTGAAATTATTGATGTATTTGAGTCAATGATTGAAATGGTGTGGCGAGTTTTCCAAACCATTTTATTTTAATAGTGGCGCAAGGCAAAGGAGGAAACATGTCTCCAGCACTCTTCAATATATACACTGATGAACTAATTCAAAGACTTAAAAACACTAAAATAGGTTGCCATGTGCAAGGAGTATGTGTAAATAATTTTAATTATGCAGATGATATGGATATTCTAGCACCGTCACTAAACCGTCATTAAACTACTTCAAATATGTTAAGATTTTGCTAAAAACCATAACCTTGAATATAATACGTCCAAATCAATCGTTATGGTTTTCAAATGTAAAAACCAAATCATGCAAACACCTTCAGTATGGCTAGACGGAAGGAAAATGGATGTTAGTAGCCGTAGCGCCAAATGCCTGGGACATATCACAGACTACCTGAAAGACATCGAGGATATCGAAAGACAAAGAAAAACGATATCCCATAAAGCAGGTATTCTGTCAAAGCGTTTTCACTTTTGCAGTACAAACGTCAAAAGTATACTATTCAACGCATTCTGCACTTTGCTGTTCACGTCAGAACTGTGGGTAGATTGCACTGCATCCCAAGGCATTAGCTAAAAGTCGATTCCAATAATGCTTTTCGCCAACTATTCCGCCTACAGAGATACTGCAGCGCTACGGAAATGTTCCTGGAGGGACGAGTGCACTATTTCAGAGCGCTTCTCCGTCACCACATGCGAAGCTTATGGCGCTGAATACTCCATTCAAATAACAAAACCATCCATTGCCATCGGTGCTTTATTTTTGCGCAAGGATTTTTTATTTATTAATACTTAGATTTAAGCTTTCACGCTTCGTTAGTTGAAGCCTAATTCCTCCCTCTTAACTTCAAGTTATTATTGTTATTTTGTCAAAGTGACCCTTGGAGTCCAGGTAAAGTGTTGCTCAAACTTTACAAAGGCAATTAAAAAAAGTTCAAACGACCGAGGGAGCTTATTCTGAGATAGTGACGTATAATTTACAGCAAAAGAAAGAAAATTAGAAACAATTTTTATGTACGCGAGGTCTACGGTTTACAGAGCTTCTAGTTAAAAATGTTTTGAAAATAGTGTTCATTAGAATTCTTAATGATTTCTGTACTGTGAAGGCAAATTTGGAAACACCTAACTTTATATGATCATTTTACGTGTTTTATTTATTTCATAAAATAAAACTTTAGCTTTAACATTGTAATAACAAAAAAACTTTATCCTTATAATCACACTCAAAAACATGAACCTTATAATTACACTAAAAAACTTTAACCTTATAATCGCACTAAAAAACTTTAACCTTATAATCACTATTTATTTTATGCTATGAAATTTTTCTAATATTGTCTTTTTTGTTCTTTAATCCATTTTGTAATTTTGTGTGTGAATTTATTATTATTTTCCTCAATTTTAATTTCAAGTTTTACACTGTTGAAAGCTTTAACCTGTGTTGACTCTACCTCCTAATTGTCCTAACTCGCTTGGATGAGGTTTTTATACCTCTTTATCCCCAGCGTTCAGTTCGCTTTTGCAAAATGATATCGTGCTGAGCCTAGCTAACTCTGAACACCCCCCGCCCCTGCGATATTGCACACAGTAAAGTAAGGCCTTCGCTTTGGGGTTGATCTACAATAAATCCCTTAACTTCACGTTGTGTGATTTGTTAATTCGAAGCCCACCGTTATAGGGTGGTAGGTATTTAATGTCTCCTTTCCATGGTAACTCCCGGTTTTTTTTAGCCAAAGTGTGGGGAAAACGTCCATCGACCCTCAGCGAGTACTACAAGAAACGAGTACGTGTCTCACCTAACTTTCGAATACTGGACCCTATTGCTAATTGACCTAGTAGTTTCTATCATATCTCTACAATTTCCTTGTATCCCCGCCCTTACCTAATGTCCCCGTGTTTATAAATTCTAGATTGTGACATAGAACCGTACCCCCCCCCCCCCCTCCCTTTGTGTACGTGCTACTAAACCCTTCGTTGAGTGGGGTGTTGTTTCCGCATAAGTACTGGGACTCCCTCGTCGACCTCTGTAATGGTGTACTGAAACTAGATAGATGGATTTAGCTGTGGTTAGTAAACTTTGGGTGTTGCGAATGGAAAGTGGAAACGAGAGAGAAAAGGAGATGGGAACGGATTGAATGACGAGAAAAGGTTTTTTTTGCAAACTGGGTCGGCACCTCACTGCCCCAAATGAAATGGTCGCTATTCTTCCAAATGCACAACCCCAAGAACCAATACGTGTCTGGCTTTCCCCGAGGTCTGGTCTAACTTCTTCTTATAGTCGCCTTGACACCTCCGGACCGCTCACGTCAGAGGGAGAGGTAATGCACCTGTTGGAATATCCCAAATCACCCCGCCCCGCTTCCTCCGACGGACTACTTTACTGACTGTAAAAGGGGAATTTTCATTGCTTCCCTTGTCATGATGCTAAACGCGTGCATGTTTCAAATAGGTTTGTTCTGGTGAGGCTTTCAACGTCCACTAGCCGCCAGGCCTACTATCCACCTCACGAAGGTTGCTGCAAAGGATCTCGAGGGTTTTCCAGTCGAGTTGCATCAACCTCCGGGTAAACCCCGCTTTAGTATGTGTTCGTCCTCCGATTTTGAACCCTCGTTCATCACGCCGACGTCCCCTCCACGCGATTTTGAAAGACTTGGAGCCCGTTCAATTAAACGCCTTCGCAGCGAACCAAGGCCCAAACATTCCAACTTGACATTAATTTTCATGCTGCCTCTCGTGTCCTCTCATCCGACCCGGCTCCGCGAAAAGGGATGACCTCCCGAACTCTTCGTGATTCTCCATACAACGTTGACGCCCCGAAATCGCGTGATGAGGAAAGTAGAAAATCTTCTGAGCTGGGGAAGTTGTGCACTTCCCAAGACAGCTTACGGACAACATACTCCAACGGCGAGTTCTAAGCCGAGGCCAAAGGTATTTGGGAATTTTGTTAGTGAACATATAAGGTTATACAAATATTATTAATTTGATTTTTTTTTTTTTGTTTTGAGCATGAGTTGGTTGCAGCTAGTCGCTTCCATGTTGATTTGAGGTGCCTCTGCGCGGCTGCCAACTCGGTGGGATGTACGACTTTTGTCGTCAGGCACGGACGTCAAGTGATTTATGGGGGTCCCTTTTCTTCCTTTTGGGTCGTGTGTCGCCACTAACTGCTAACAAATAAGTAGGTCATTGGCCTCGTGCTAAACACAGCTGTTAGAAGCAAGCAAACAGTTCTAAATGTGATACTATTTTATCAGTTGCAGCCCCATCTTCGTCGCAATTTTAACGTTCTGGAAATATATATTCATGCAAGATCACTCACCCAAAATCGTTATATTACCAGTCCAGTCGGGATATCGACGACATGTACATTAATCCGCGTCCAGGAACTGTAGGTATGAGTAGAAGCCCCTAAGCCGTTAAAGGTTCGTATTAAATTCGAAATCGGTTCTCTATGTCACCCGTCTACTCGCCGGTAGAAACTATAACCATATTGTATCTAATTTTTCTAGCTAAAATTTCTACTTTCATACGCCGCTCCGTAGATAGCACATAAATTACCTGATACTAGAATTCGGAATGTTTAAGCGGATCATTTCTTTCAATAGAATATCTCTTCCTCCCTAACCGTAAGTTGATAGTTGACATGCATAGGTATTTGTTGGCCTCCACTGTACCTAGTCTAGATATCTCTCCCTATCGACTATTTTAGAGTATCTAAGTAAGTATTTGCCGAGATCTACCCAAAACCCCCTTCCCCTCCCTAGAACCTTTCATATATTATCTGCCACGTTCACTTCGATTTTTTCACTCAATTCTTATATCGTGTAGACCGTTAAAAATCCTTCCCGTGCTCGCAAGGACAACACTGTCTCTTCAATTTCACAATAAATTTAGAACTTTGTCTTAGCCGTTTTCGTCAGGTCATTTGATAATTATTATGGTTCTCTATTTTTTTCTCCTCTAATAGCACACGCGTTATTATTAAACATTACTGCAGTTGAGTTTCATCGTTCTATATTAGTCCAAACCAAGAGACTCCAACCCGTGAATTTAGTATCGTCTAATTATGAGTTTACCCTTTTTTTTTGGTTGAATCTAATTAAATTTTAAAACACTTCAATTATTTCAATTAATATTAAAACCACAACTTCACTATATTTAAAACTCTATCAGTTTAGTTTAAAGATAGCACACCAAACTGTCGCGACGTTAAGTTCTCGAAGCCCGACTCCAACCAAGTTAGAACGAAAAAGCCCCGATTTCCTCCAAACAACGCTATTTAATAATGTTTTCTTTCGAATAAATCGACTTAAAATTTGAGCGACTTTCGTCTTTATGAATTCGAGGTTTCACTCCCCGTTAAGTTTAGAATTGCATAATCCCGTTTCAGATTTTTTTTGTTCTCGCCTTCCGAGTTGAGGTAAACACCTACCCTCTGCCGAGACGGGTACAGGCGTGCACTCGGTGACCTGACTTTTGGGCGCCCTCCCGTTAATGATATACGGCGATGTAGATTATTGCGTAAAATTATTTGATTATTTTTTTTCGTACACGTGTTGTGTCCGTAATATTGGTTGATTTCCGGCCTATAGACTAGGTGTAGCTCATTTCTATATCGTTGTTTTCGAAATCTTTCCGAGAAATTCGCTATTGATATCGATAATATAATCGATAAATTATCCCAACTAACGGAAGCTTTTCACCTATTATGTCCAGCGCTTGCGCAATACAGTATCCTTCCTTGTGTGCTGCCTTCTAGCATTTGATTGGTGTCTACACGATCCGTGGGTGATCCCAGGACACATATACCTTCCCCTCGGTGATGACATACGTAGGCATTCGTTCCAAAATTTGATCCGACACGTTTTTGTAATTTCGCCTACCTGTTTTGACTCTTTTCGTGATATCCGCCGCATATCTTCTGGTAATCTTTCGTAACCCAACGCTGTCCACTACCCGAGTCGTTGAAGCCCCTTCCATCATGAGCTAAACTACTTTTCGGGTTTCTTTTCGATTTCCGGTCCTTTCTTTTCGGCGATCTACGCCCAGTACATCCCTGTTTTTACAGTTTTTTGCGTCTAGTTTTAGCCCAACCCATATACTCTTTTCTCGCTTCATCTAGGAATTTCAATATATTATCCTCGTAACTTTGTTTACGCGCAAAAAAGGTCGTAAAATTTTGATCGTTAATCAAAGACTTCGTGACCCATTAACTTTTATGTCTTTTCTTAATTACCCAACTTGCATCTCCTCCGTGTTAATATAATTAGGCAATTTCGGCCAAACGTCCTATCTTAAGTTAAAATTTGTGTTCACTGTGGCCACTTGAAAGAGCACTCAGAAGTTCAGCGATCGTAAACAATTCTCTCTACGAGGATCAACTCGTAGTATGTCTTCTGGACCAAAACATTCTAAAAACCCCCTCTTCTCCCACCAAACCGTCACCCCCTTTTTTCGTTATCGATGGTTGGGTATCGCTACGTTTCTGCCTTAGAATGCAAATTTATCGTCGAATTCCAAGTGCCTTTACACGCATCGTGAGACCGGATCCCAAGGTTAGCTCAACAGTAAATCAACCTAGAGTGTTTCGCGTCTTTAGACCGCCCCTAGTCTCCGTGATTGGCGAAAAATTATTTAATTGATTTTGGGAATGATCTGATTCGTTGAGCTCCATCACGCCTCTTTTCAATTATTACGTGGTTAACACCTATTACCGACGTAGGTTTCTACAATAAAGCTTCTAGGATGTCCCAGAGATGTCCATAGTCTGTTCGTTTCTCCCTATTCTCTGAACGTATTTTAATTTATATAAAAAAAAAATCTTTACGTTCCTTTACCCCAAACAGGTCCATTACAAACCTTATAATCACACTAAAAAACTTTAACCGTATAATCACACCAAAAAACTTTAACCCCTTATAATCACACTAAAAAACTTTAACCTTATAATCACACCAAAAAACTTCAACCTTATAATCACACTAAAAAAACTTTAACCTTATAATCACAATTAAAAATCCTTTAACCTTATCATCACACTACGAAAATTTGTACCACGCAAAATACTATAGAAAATGAAAAGAAAGTAATACGTGATAACGTTTATAACTTCAGCCATAAATATATTACTGAGAAGGCACAAAAATTTAATTTTGTTTATAAAAGTTATTGAAATTTCCTTTACGCCAAAACAGCGGAATTATTTATTATATACGAGTATATTTTGTTAATAATTTTCTCCAAGTATATAATAATATGTTCTGTAAGTTTTGATTAAAGAGAATTGTGGATAACTTTAGCAGAACTTACTTACCTTTATGAAGTTATTTTATCTCTTGTGAAGCAAATTGTTTCCTAAGTAAACTGAAAATGGAAAGGCTTTAGAAGTACAATATTGACTTAGTAAGTTTAAATTTAGAATATATAATGATAATATTATACAGGGTGACTGGTAACTGTCATGATTTCCATCACTGGTAAGACGTAATTAGGGAGAAAGTTCGAATTAACATCATTTCTCTAAATATTTGTTTTTTAATGTAAATAATAAAAATGAAAATACCAAAAATTCTGTGTAAACATGCAGTATTCGCTAAATGAATACTGCATGACACCACGTTGTTTACCACGACATTTAAAAATTATACGTATTAATTAATGAACATTAAATAAAAAAGATGTAGCCAAATCGCGCGACCGACTTTTCCCCATAATTTCACATTCTTTTAAACTTAAGGGTAAACAGAAGGTATCTTATAATTTATGCGTTCATAGATGGCGCTAATTTAATTATTTTATGAAAAAACACTCTTTGCAAGTTATGCTTTAAAATATTAAGTTGAATTATTTGTTTGAGCCTGTACTTACGCTATATAAACTTGCACTACGTTATACTATTAATCTTGTTTATTTCAGTGCTCAAATTCTGGTGCTAACTACCATATGTATTCCTCAATGCCCAGAATATATATACCTAGTTATTCCCCAGTGGACATCTTTAAGTTGTCACTAAACAAATATAACTATTTATTCGTGTTCTTATTGCGTATGTACACACGCTAACAAATAATTCATCTTCATATTTTAAAGCATAAATTGCAATAAGTGTTGAATAATTAAATTAACGCCATCTATCAACGCATAGATTATAACGTATATTCCGTTTACTATTTAAATTTTGACTGGAATTTATAATGGAGTCAATATTTTAATTTTCTAAATACAAATAACTTTAGTTTTTTTTAAGCTCTTTTGGGAGGGATGCATTCATATTTTCCTCACTCTTAAACACATTGAACCCTGATCCATACGCACCCTCATACCATTTTCCTTCCCAGTACTTCCTCTCCTTCCTTCCCTAAAAACCTCCACACAGCATCCCCAAGATGACGTACGCCCATGGAGAATGTTTTTTATCCGGGCCTCCTGTGTGGAGCTAATGTAAAAAATGAAATAATTTCAAGGGTAAATAATCCCCCAGAAGTTAGGTTAGGTTCAGTTACGTTAGGTTAGGTTAGATTAAATAAGGTTACGTTACATTATGTTAGGTTGGTTGAGGTTAGGTAGTGTTAATTTATTAAGTTTTATTTTACATAGATATTTTTTTACAATAGTTTTGGTTTATTTTTCTTCTTTGAAGACTTTTCAACGGGGGTAATTTATCCTAGGGGGTAATGTTTCTAGAACCGTCCAAAACATCTTTTCAAATTTTCGTGGAACCCGCCACTTTTCTGCCCTATTATATTTAACAAATGTGCATTTCATATCTCCTTAGCTCATAATTGAATAATTTTGTTTTGAAAAAAATTAGCAAATTTCATATGCCAGAGCTCACCGTTCATGTTGATGCATAAATGAGGGTATTGCATTGCATAACTGCTGAAGTATCCCTCTGTTAATGAGTCAAGTGGTAGAAAATCTTGGTATCACCCTGATGAAATAACAACATTCATAGTCGAAACGTTCTTTGAAATGACTTTTGACGCGTTTTTGACCTGATCTGAATATAAAGGTCCCTTCCTCACACCCTTAAGCTTCACAAAATACATCAAATGGGGAATGCACATCCTTACTCCGAATAAAAGGGCGCAGTTGAGATGCTCCTTAAGTAACAGGACATCTGTCAGGTTTAATAATTATGCAGAGGCAATATCACGCTTAAAAATGCATTCTTTGAGTGTATGCAGGCATCACATAGATGCAATATTCTCGTATAAATTAGTTAACAGTAATTTTCAATGCGCAGAGTTTATTTATTTTATTTTTATTTTAGTACATAAAACAGGCATGGTGCCCAAAAATTTACATACATGGATGTTTAAATACATAATAATAACAAAAGTAGTAACAAAATGAATAAGCTAAATATGCAGAAGTAAATTACAAATAAGAATGGGTAAAAGGTAAATACAAATATATTCATAAACGATTTATTATTGTCACACCTGTACTGGTGAGAACACTGATTAGGTAGGTACAATGTTGCTTCTCTTTAAATAAAAGGGCTTCATCACAATATCAGCTTAATATGATTAAAGGTAATACGTTTTTTTAAGTGCTTAAATTGGTCATTAAAAATGTAATTATTAGAGCCATGTATAATTTTATAATTTCTTAATGTTCGCGGTACAGGGGAAAAATATCCTGTATTTGTGTGGTAGGCTTTAATATAGAAAATGTCTTTCATCCTCCTTGTTGATTTTCTTGATGATATATTGATGTTAATTTGGGATAAAATGTTTGGTGTATCAAATGATGCATATATAATTTTGTGTAGAAGCAGTACGTCAGAAAGTTTACGTCTGACCGTCAGTGAGTGTAGTTTATATTGCAAAATTCGATCATTATATGTTCCAAATTGACCAGATAAACCTTCACGATAAGCAATTACACGGGTTAGTTTCCTTTATATGGATTCAATCCTATAATTATGAATCTCATAATTGGGAGACCAAATTGTTGATGCGTATTCAAGAATACTTCGCACAATTGATTTATATAATTTTCAAATTAATTCTGTACTTTTAAAACAATTTGTGATTCTTAGCGTTAATCCTAATACTTGTGATGCACTTTTTGAAATTGTATCTACATGTTTATTGAAGCTAAGTGACGAGTCAAAGAGTTGCTAAATAAGATTCAATTTAATACACCTGCTTGCTCCACAAGCTTTTCTATCCTGTTCAAAGTAGATCAATGCAAGACAAACTAAAAATAATTCTTGCTCGATGAATACTGATCAACAGACTATGTAATAATTACAATTGAAACACATATTAAAAAAACACTTAAAGGTTATTTCTCTAATATTTCAACGAGTATGTTTCTTTTTTTTTGTTTATATTTATAAAACAAAATCAAATAAAAATGTTTGCCCTATAAGATTCTGTTCAACACGTTATCTATGATGTGAATATCGTCAATTTTAACAAAAATGAATATAAAAGCTCTGTTAAAATGTATTCATATCCCAACTAAACCAAACTACTCATAATTGAATGATACACAATTATGTGTTGATTTATATTATAGAGAGTGTAATTATACCCATGTAATGCCTCTTAATTTTTAAACAAACTGTTTAATTGTTAAACTGATGATGTGTTTGTAAAATGAAGAAATCTGTAATGGGTTCCCTAGATAAGTAAATTGCACATGTATAAATCAACCACATTGTAAACTGTTGATTTCTCTAAAATAATGTTTAAAAAAAACACATAAATGTCATATGCAAATAAACTTTCTCACCAACGCAACATAAAATGTAACCCATGAAAAACGCTGTTACAGAATGCTCCCCTTTGTTTGGTTGTAATTTTATTGATCGAAGTACCTGTGTAGCGTGTAATATAACGGAGGGAAGTATGCTGACTGGTTCGTTTTCCAAAATCGGGTCCTCTCGCCGTATAAATAGACCGGGTTGCTCTAATTCCAAACTGATTTTGTACTCAATTGAGCACAACTAATTTTGCGCCCGTTCATCCGTGATTTTATGGCGTCTTTCGTGGAACCTTTCAGGACGGCGTGGACAGGAGTTATGTCTTCCCGTAGCAAAACTCTCGCCCCTATTTAATTAAATATCTCCTTTGGTGTTGCGATGGTACAGTGCTCGTCCTTTTATTGGGATATTCCCTCATTGTTATAAGCAAATTAATTATGCGCATAGGTACAGACTCCAATAAGCTTGCCCTTAGTGACAAAATCAATGCTGTATCATAGTTGTTACACAAAGGATTTTGTGACGAGATGTGTGGGTCCTTTTACATGTACTTTTATCTATGGTTTTGGTGTGTGGCACATTCACCATTGAAGCATTTGCCATATTGCCAACCCTTGGTTTTTGGGTCGTTGCGGTTGCCAAATCTACCAATCAACCACTGTACGTTAGCGTGTGTCGCTCTCCATAGAGAGAAAAAAAATTGCCTTATTTTTAAACGCCTGGGGTCTCAAAAGTTGCGTATGATCTGTAGCTATTCGAAAATGTAAAAATAAATGAAATTGGTGTTCACTATTAGCTCGCTAAAATGGCCGGAAGTTTTGAAAAAAATTTGATTTCGTGATTTGGGAAAAAAATAAAACAATGGGTCCATAATTTATATTTTGTAGCACACTTAATTTTATTTCCATAACTGCAGTACAAAGAACGAAAAATAAATATTTTTTTATACATATGTGATGTGTTTGTTAAAAATAAAAAAGGGGAAAATAACACTTTTTATGGTTAAATTCAAGATACTAAACAATAACGTACAACAACATTTTTGACCAAAATACAACGAATAAAAAATAATGGATGCTCAAAATTGAATGATAACATATTGTTAAAACAGTAGTTACTTAAAATCTTGCTTAGAATTAAAATTTGGCATTATGTTTCTTGAATGTTGCTTGGCGTAAATATAACCTTTTGTAACATTGTAACCAAAAACAGAGGAAGACGCCTCTGTGGTCAACTTCACACACCTTTCCACTGATTATGTGTGGCAAGGAAATTTATACACAATTTATTTATTTCGTCCGTTTTTACGTTGCTCAGGAGTGGAGGTTCTGTCAGAATTAAATCTGTGGCCTGCCAGTCCATTAATTCTATGTAGCTATTGCAGTAGAAATTAATTTTTGGAATTATGAACTCTCTTACTCCTGAAGTTTGAAGGACCCTATATTTAATGATCCTTCTACATCCTAGCTCCCTTATACATTTATTGTCATCGGTTAACATTGATAGAATAATGTTTTCCGGGTGTGCAAAATATGCGTTCCTCTGAATCACGGGGTCGACAATAGCTTTCAATTCTGCTGAAAGATATCTGGAAATGCTAACCATTTTCCAGAGATTACGGGCTCCATCTATACAAGAACTATTGCACTTTATGGTAAACCATGTTGGAGCATAAACTCTCACATAAAGGTGGCCAATATCTGCAAATTTTCTGTTGGGTTTTCCGTTGCAACATATAGCCGTAATATTCTGTTTGCAGTTGTTAGCCACCTGGCATGAGACATTTTCCCTGGTCGTTTCCTTGCCAAATCTACAGTTATCATACCTTTTGACACAGCCAGACACATAGTATATAAATAATTTGGGTCCGTGCTTAATTTTTCTGTTATATTTTCCGGTATGGATGATTGAATGGGAACAAACCGAATAATTTTCATGTTCTCACAATTTTTTAAGTTTCTTCCGATAGGTCCCGAGAAAGCTACAGGTCCGCTAGTCGGTCCATCTAATGAAGATAGCAGATGTCGCAATGGTAGTTCATTGGCGTGCAGCTGGCAGATAAGCCATTGCAATGGCTTTCTAAGTCTCTGTTCCATTCTTGAAATGATTCCATTTTTCCGGCCAGTGTTTTTTTTTGTTCCGTCACAACGAACTGCAACAATTTTCTCCATTTGACGATTTTCCTCTTCCAAAAGAGAACATATGGCATTTTCGCTGTCTTTAGCAGTACCAGATGATGGCGTAGCGTATCCGAGATACACTGATCCTGGCTCCTGCACAAGCTTTATGTGTTCTTCAACTTTTATTCGTCGATAAAATTTTCTTCCTTTCTTGATAATAAACATTGTTTTGTCCTTGCGCCCATCGAAAAATAAACCTTCGATATTTGTCAATTTATGGCTATTTAATAACATATCTCTAGTTTGCTTTCTAGCTCTTCATAATCTACTATAATCTATAACGAAAGATGGACCAGCTTCATTTACATCTTTCAAAACCGCCGAAGCAATGGCAGCTGCTGCTCTGTGTGATACGCCGTATCGATCACAAATTTGAGATAACTTCGTCAAGGGATTCTTCATCTTCGAATATTGTATATTTCGAGGAGATAATGTATCATGAGCCACTGCAGATTGATGATCATCACTTAGCGCTGGTTCCTCATCAGAATCTGAAAAACTGTTGGAAAGAAGCGGAAGAAGAGTAGATGGTTTTTCTAAAGGTCGTGACTTATTCAGATTTACAATCCTTTGCGCCCTTGTATATTTTTTACGAAGTTTTTGCGTAGTGTTGAAATCAATATTTCCCATAATCAATAATCTTTGACTACGTTGATAAGTCCAATAATTGAAAATGAAAGCAAACTAAATGGCAATGGAAAACGTTTTAGTGGATTTTTATCATTTTTTTGTAAACTTCGGTATTCTTGTAGATTTACTTGCATTAATAAAATTGATTTTTTCATTTAATTTTTGTCAACTATACGCAGTTTGTAATAATAAACAAATGTTAAAAGGTTAAATTATTGTGAAGAAAATATTAATTACCATTATTTAAAAATACATGTTTTGGGTTTTTTTCTGTTTTTCAATGCATTTTAGCGAGCTAATAACCATTTTTTTTTAAATAATTTTAAATGTAGTTCTCATTTTCTTTGTAAGACGCAACTTTTGAGACATCAGGCGTTTCTGAATTCAAAAGTTGAAATAATTGACACACCCTACTGTACGTGGCATTTCGAATCTGGGCAACAATTCTTTGTTTGCACGACATTGCGGGACCACCTCTGTTTGACGAATCCGACACTATTTAATAACGCCATCATTACTTAATATTGGAGGCTTTATTCCTGCACATCCTTCATCCTGACGTATTTCAGATGAAGATAGTGGTTACAAGACCACGCGCTCTCTCGAGGAAGGATTATTTTTGGGACATCCTAGCTCCTGCCGCCGAATCCTGCACGCCATGGAGTTCGAATTCAACAACGCTAAGAAATTACACGATACGGCACAATAATTACCCACTATGAAACAAGCCTTTTTAAGGCTCTCGACTAGCAATCCGGAAATCACGGATTCAAATCCCCATATGGGCAGGTAAAATTTATTTAGTTGATTTACATTTTTTTCATAATTTAATCAATAAAAATAATTTAAGGTAAATGTTCCAGAGTGGAAGTTACTTTCAGAATCACCCTGGTGTAAGACCACCATTGAGAATTGAACCGTTGCTTGAGATGGCTTTAGAAATTTGGTGACCGTTTATGAATAGCCAGGTATTCCGCCACCTTCCTCTACCCATTACCTTCCTAACTCCCCCGTGTAAAGGATGTAACAGCGACCCGAAGGATTTTATCCAGCGATTCATAAACTGTTGAGGTCATTTTGGTGTCAGATCACATTTTATTTTGATTAAAAACAAAAGTCTATGTGGAGTTAACCCCTCAGACCTCTGGCATTTTTACTTGTATTATATTTCTTTGTCAGAAAGTCTGAGAATTTGAATATTTACGCTTCGCAATAAAATCAAAATTTGTTAAATATTTCTGAACGCATCGTCAAACTAAAAACTATTTAAAATTTAAGTATAAGAAATAAACATATATTTTTTATAAATACAGCATTTTTTAACACAGAGCAAAAATTGTGGATCATGAAAAAAAACTTACTAGATAAATGTATTATAACATTATTGCCACCTCACTTTTTTGACGTTTCACATAAAAATTCGCAAAACTTCATAATATTTTTACAAATTGCGGTCGTGAATTTGGTTTCAAGGTGTTATCATAAAATAATCATTATTTTGATTATTCTATGGTTAAATTTTGGATTTGAATATTCTCTTTTTCTAACACCGTTTGGTTTATATTTCTCACCACAACAGTAAGGGAGGAGATACAACGAATTATATGAGACTATATAAACTGTTGCAAAAAGCAAACAAATTGACTTTACGAGTATGTAACTGTTTGTTCGCGAAACCTAAAAAAGCTTCGTATTATGTAGTTGAACAGTAGAACATTGAAAATAAAACAGCTTTTAAGTAAGAAAAAATATTTAAATTGAAGTGTTCTATTATTAACTGAAAAGTGTACGTCATCACCATTTGCCACTTAATTTTAAACTGCCTAGTAAAATTTACATAGTTCTTTTATCTATAAAAATTGTCCACTTTATAATTTAAAGCCTTCTAAATGACCTTGTGTAATCTTCTAACAATCGGTGGACGTCATTGTCTTGCGCAAAGAACGCGACAATTTGCTGTGTAAACGTAATTGGAAGATTTAAATGGATTTATTTTTATCGATTGTTACCGAAGGTCAGATGGATAGATACTTCTTAATTTGGTATTTTGTTATTTTTTTTTTAATGTTTCTAGTTTTAACCCTTCAAGGGTATTCCAGATCAACAATTCAAATTATGGAGAAAGTGGAGGTGAATTTATATGTATTTTTTTTTTAAATTGGCAAATTTCAAAATAATATTGGAGTCGAATTCAGACTTGGAAGAGATAATATGTTCAATAGAGGGATTCATGGAAGATTGAAACTGCACAATTTGACTCTCCAGCTGATGATCCTAGCATGAAGATCAAAGGAAATTTCGAAATAACCCTCGTAAAAGTCAGCCGACTGTTTACCAATATCTGGACTGTAACGAAGACTCAAAACGAACAAGTCTATTGCAGTCTTTCAATGAATTCAAACCCTTGGATATCTCACACTCAAGATGAAGAATATTCAACTTTTACCCTCGACATCGTCATAAAAAAAGATAGGTCTCAACAGCTCGGCACCGTTTTTAAACAAGCCAACAGCCCTGACGATAGAAGCAGTAAAACATATGTCATTATCGAAACTATCGTACCGTTAAGCGCGGCATATAAAACGGATTTACGAAGGGGGGATATTATAATCGCAGTCGATAGTAAACTCGTCGCAACAATGAGTCAAGTGGCCAAGATTGTTAAGTCTATCAGTAGATAAGACTTGAAAGAAGAGAAGATATTTATTTAGAAAGGGATAGCCAAAAAACATGTGATCTAAAGTTCTCACTTCTAGACCACAGAATTTACAATCCGAGGATTCAAAAATGTCAATTTTAAAAAGATGAGAAGGAACGAAACAATGTCCAATCCTCCTTCGAATAAGTGAGGATATATCTTCTTTGGAGAAATGGGGGAATTGTTGAAACCACGGTTTTGATGGGATAGTCTGTTGCATTGATGCATGGCATGCTCTCTTGGATTGACTAGCAATGTGCCAACACTCTGACAAAACATTGCGGGATCTATCTTTGCGGATGAAAAAAAGTCGGATAGGGGAATGCGGTTTACGAGGGTAACTACAGGATTGATAACTAGGTTGCAATGGTCAAGTGGTTAAGATGCTGTCCTCGTAAGACAAGAGATCTTGGGTTCGATTCCAGGTGATCGCTATCCCATATTTATTAGTATTATCTTCTTCTTCAATAGAATAATACATTTTTATTTTCTATAAGCAGAACAAAACAAGAAAAAAATAACCTACGTGGTCTATTTCCAGACTCGTACTACAGTAGTAGCTCGATTTCATTGACTTGTTGTTTTTATCCGTGGAAATAGGTATTATTAATCCGGGAAACTTTCAACCGAATTAGGACAACAGTGTGTTTACCCTTGTGATTCATCGATCATATTGACGTAGAGTAT
Organism: Hesperophylax consimilis; assembly: GCF_061612785.1. Lineage (NCBI taxonomy): Eukaryota > Metazoa > Arthropoda > Insecta > Trichoptera > Limnephilidae > Hesperophylax > Hesperophylax consimilis. The sequence goes on from NC_142850.1 coordinate 22,090,096, forward strand.
TGAGTTTAGAACTAGCATTGAAAATGCCAGGTTGGAAAGATGAGAAGAAATATACAAATATATTTCGTTACGATGAATTATTTGATTATAAATTTGTTATGGTTGGGTAATCACCATTTTTACGAAACGTATTTATATGTATGAAGTAAAATATATCATGTCTAAAATTTATCTGATTTTTTAAGAATATTTTAGAATTGTATTATCAAACAAGGTTTGGTGTAATTTTACTTAAGATTTCTTAAGTGTAAATATACATTTAACTCCAAATTCCCGAAGTGGTTACACACAGACATGTACCGATAAACCAATGTTTATTACATAATCGAAATGAAGCCAACAGGTGAAAGATCGTGATAAACGCCTACTTCAGGTATGTTCAGATTTCATATATATATATATCCCGCTACATTTGTTGCGTCCGACCCCTAAAAACTCCATAGCATTGCAGCGTCCACCGACTTACAGCGTCCGATATACGGACGCTGCAATGTTTTGACCTCAAAATTGGCCAGAACGATGCTTACCCCATGTAGAATCGTATGGCAAAAATTTTTGTGGAAGCAAAAAATGTCTCAGAATGTCTGGAAACGAATATTGAACGTTTGACATTTTGCCGACAGGTTCGCTACACGATGTATATATCGAGCGGTGTATGTTTTTATTCATTTCTACGATCTTGCCGCGTCCACGAAGTAATATAATTTTCGATACATAACGACGATCATGCTGCGTCTACGCATTACAGCGTTAGTATTGCGTCCTCGAGACCGATTACGAGTAGATATTATTTTATATACATAACGACGGTCGTGCTGCGTCCACGCATTACGTCGATAGTACTGCGTCCCCGTAGCCGCTCATGAGAATATACTATTTTTAACTCATAATGACAATCATGATGCTTCCATGCATCACGTCGATAGTATTGCGTCCCAGTGAACGATCACGAGTAGATATTATTTTGAATATACAACGACGGTCATGCTGCATCCACGCATTACTTTGATAGTATTGCGTCCCCCTGGCCGATCACGTTGAAATATTATTATGAATACATAACGACGGTCTTGCTGCGTCTACGCATTACGTCGATAGTACTGCGTCCTTGTGGCCATTCGGAGTACATTGTTAAATATTATTTGAGCGTTTGGTTGAGTAAATCATCAGATTTGGCAACATTTGGTTAATTTACAACGATGCCGCTTGATACTCAGAACTAAGAATCGTCTTGCGTGGTTTTTAATGCATAACGACGATTTTGCTGCGTCCACGCATTACTTCGATAGTACTGCGTCCCCATGGCCATTCACGAGTACATTTTTATAAATTATTTGAGCGTTTGGTTGAGTAAATCATCAGATTTGGCAACGTTGGGTTAATTTACAACGATGCCGCTTGACACTAAGAACTAAGAAGCATCCTGCGTAGTTTTTAATGCATAACGACGATCGTGATGCGTTTACGCATTACGTTGGTAGTATTGCGTCCGTTGTTGTTTTTTTTTAAAGAAAAAGCGTTTTTTTGGGAGCGAAACCCGGTCGGCACAAAGTATAAAAAATAAAAGTGGTGTTTACAAAGTTATTGTTTTATTTTAAATTAAATATTGTTGTCAATTAAACAAACAATTTATAAGTTCCCGAATATTATCTGAATATAAAATAAATCTTATAGAATAAAATAAAAACCTCAATATGAATTGAAATCTAGCAAGAATATCGTAACACAAATTGTGAGGATAATTATTAATATATTCATAGAATTATAAATATATATTTTATCACACCTTCATAAATGCAATGAAAACTTTAACTTAAATGAAATCAACAAAAAATCAAAATATAGAAGAATACGTATGTGAAACATACAGCGAATGCACTAAAATCTAGAACAACATAATAAATCTACTAACAATCTTGCACTTAAACATAGGGAGTATAATTTGAAACATGGACGAACTTCTGGTATACCTATGTATTTGACATTATGTCCACAACCAGATTTTTTAATACTATCCGAGGCACACTCGCATGCAATACATAAAAATATACCAAGTATTCCAAACTACAAACAATATGTCACAAATTATCACAAAAATAAAAGTAGTGGAATTGTAGTCTATGCTAAAGAAAAATTTACTGATATCAATGTTAACGAAATACCAATATGTAACGCAAACTGTTTGTCAATTAATGAATCTAAATAATTAGCCAATTAATATAATCGCATGTATCGAATACATAGCTCGTTATACCCTTATAATCCAGTAGGTACCCAAGCGATTCCTTCAGAAATTTGATCAGGGTGCTTAGGCTGTGAACATCTTGGAATAATTATCGATAATAACATCAAATGGAAAAGTCAAATAAACTCCACAGTAGACAGAATGAGAAAACTCATCTTTATGTTTTTTAGACTTAGAAATACTGTATCATTAAAAATACTTAAAGGTATTTATTTTGCACTTGCACATTCTACACTACTACAATATGAAATCGTGGTTTGCGGGGGGGGGGGGGGGGTGGGTATAAATCATACCTACGTCCACTTGTGACAATTCAAAAAATATTAATAAAAATCATATTTAAAAAAGCCATATAACTATCCAACAATAAATGTTTTCCAAGGTTTCCCGGTTCCCCTTCTCACAAAAATTTATGACAAAAATACTCGTAGATTAAGAACTTCAATTACATAAAGATTTATTTGATAAAAATAATATTCCATAATTAATTTTAAGCTAAATAATTATTTATATTGGAGGACTAACCGTACCACTAGTTCGAACTACAACAGCAAAACATCATTATTTATTTAACGGTATAAAATTATTCAATAAATTACTCCTGGATATATTTGAGGAAAATTATGACAGTTACAAAAAAAAAACAATTTAAAATTCTCTAATACCTCCTAATAAATTTTCTTATTGTTTTAAATTATTTATTTATTTATTTTATTTCAGGGAAATCAACAGTATACAATGTGGTTCATTTATACACGTGTAATTTACCTAACTGAGAAACCAATTGCAGATTTCCGCAATATTCTATTCTATTATGTATGTAAAAATTTAAAAACTTTACTTACAAGAACTAAAAAATATTAAATTTATCGAAGAAAGCAAACACTTAGTGGCTTGACATTATACAAAATGAAACAAATACTTTGTTTTAAACCACTTTATTTTTATTTATATTTCGTCGATCGGTTTGGATTGAACCCAAATATTGTATAAAATAAATATAAAGTGGTTTAAAACATAGTATTGTTTCATTTTGTAAAAAATATAACGTTATTCAAGAGGGAGATTATTATAACATGAGATTATTTTAACTGGAGATTATTATAACAGGAGATTATTAAAACAGAAGATTATTATAACGTAATACTACATAATATATGTCATTACATAATATAATAACATTTTATGCAGTTTGGTACACGTTTAATACATTTTTAATATAGTTTTTATATTTATTTTGGTTACATCGAAGATAGAATCAGAGAGAATGTTATTATACATATGTTGAACATATTCTTCTAAGACAAGCATTTTTATTTTACTAGATTACATGAGCGTGTGTGCCGTGTAGGTACTTTCAAATCAATTCTGCTTAATAAACTCCACATATTATGTTTCTGCTTATCATTCCTTGGTATTATTTATAACTAACCTGTTTTTATTACTTTTATTGTATTTTCTTGTAAGGCTATTAATAGTTTTTGTAATAATATTTGCAATATAAATATGTAAAAATATATTGTTGTCCTCTCCTAAGCACAAGCATCTTACTTATCAGAAAAGTGATTTAAATATTATTTAATATTATGTTGTAAATATTGTAACACTAATGATGTTAAGAAATAAAAATAAAAATAAAATATTTTTATTTTGAACTTAATGGTATTAATAAGTTTAACTCATTAATTAAAATATTGCAATTTGAAGTTGAACTAATTAAGTAAAATATAAAAACAGATATTATTATATTGAATACGTAACGACAGAAGTTCTGCGTCGATGGTATTGTATCCTCGTGACCAATCACGAGTAGATATTATTTTGTATACATAACGACGGCCGTGCTGCGTCCACGCATTTCGTCGATAGTATTGCGTCCCTATGGCCGTTGGCGAATTTGTACATTTTTATGTATTGTTTGAGTCCTTGGTGAAGCAAAACCCCAGATTTGGCAACATTCAGTTCATTTACAACGTTGCCACTTAGCACTCAGAACTAAAAAGCGCCTTGCGCGGGTGGACATTTTTGTAAGATGGTTTACAGTGGACGGTAAATTGATATCCCGACCTAAAAATGTCCGACCGCCCTCTGCAATGGAGCGAACTGGCGCGTTATGAAATGATACATTTTTACTAAGGATATCGTTGAAAAAAAAATTGTCGCACGCCTGCGCCCAGTAGGTACGTTTGTATACAAGGTGCAACAAGATATTCATTAAAACTTCTCACTATCAATAGACAGTTTGTTGTCAGGTCTGGTGTGTTTCTGGATGTCAAAAAAATTAAAAATAAATATATACAAATATATTTTTTATATACCGCACAAGAGTCTCAACCGCTCCCGTCTGGAACAGCGAGACTGTGGCATCCCCAATCTGAGTACTAGGGTGAAGGTATTGGGGAGGGAAAGAAGATGAGGAAGAGAAATGTAGAAAAGTACCTGGCTATTTATATCTGGTCACCAAACACGGCAAAAGCTTGGAAATAACGTTTCCATTCGGAATGGTGGTCACACACCAGGGCGATACTGAGAGTATATTTCACTCTGGAACGTGCTGCAAACACACTTTATATTATGTTTAATGTATTAATTGTGAAATAACACAAACAAATAAAAATTTATTTGCGCACGCCGGGTTTGACCGTCAGATTACGGGCTTCGGATTGCGAGTCGAGAGTCTTATCTCTCAACCACAGATGCTGTAATTAATTAATTAATTCACTATGAACGTGAAAACTTCACTAGAAAAGTAAGAAATATTTTGTGTTGTTTATTTATTTGTTAATTTATTTATTACACCAAATAGACGTTTTTATTCTAGTTTAATAGTTGAGTATCGCAGTTATTATAAATTCTTCAAAATTAAAACAATAGAGAAAACAAAATAGAATGAAAAAAAAACATGTTACAACAAAAGCGTATAATAAAATAAGATACATTGGTAAAAATGATAAGAAGTCTCACATAAGTAGATATTCAAAATAAAGAAAAGATTGCAAAAATTATAGATGTCTATTTGTCTCGATATATAAAAGAATTAAAATAAACAATATTTATATTGATTATTTTTAAGGTGAAATATATCTCCCATATCAGAATAAGTCATGTAATCCTAAGGGGTTTAATAATATAAGGGGCATAACAACGGCCTAAATTTACCTTTTGAAACTCTCAAAACAAATCCAAGAGTCTTAAGGGCCGTATATACGGAAGACGTAAAAATTAAATCGACCTTCAAAACGCCATGTAACAAACAAATAATATACACTCGGACGCAAGAATATATTATTCAGTATGGACGTGAAACCTTTATTAGAATAGTCAGCAATATACGGCAGACGTAACAATTAAATTAGAGTGAACGGACGTGAAACCTATATTAAAAGGAACCTTCAATATACAAAAAATATACACCCGGACGTGAGTATGTACGTGACGCTATAAATGTATGAGAGTGTAATAAACATCAAAACCTGCATTATTATGAATATTAAAAAAATATGATATTAGCGATTATCGTGAGTAAAACATAGTGCAATATTCACAAAAACAATCTAAAAAAAAGAACTAGAAGTGCTGGACGCCCAAAGACGGATTTACGCACGGACGCAATAAATGTTGTGGGACCTATATATATATATGCATATATATATATATATGCAGGTGTCCCGGTATAAAGTGCGCTTACCTAGGGGGTGTTTCAACATGATTTTAAAAGTAAAAAAGAAAAATAACTTTTTTCGAAACCCCCGGACACCCTGTATATTTTTTACATTAGCTCCACAGAGGAGGCTCAGAGGAAAATAATATCTCCCAGGGCCTATGTAATGTGTAGAGGGTTTAAAAAAATTTAAATGGGCCGAATAAGGTTGGGAACCACTGATATAAATCTTGAATTTTTAGCGAGGGGTAGTAAGATAATAAGTGTGATTGCAAGATTCTACCCGAATTAAAATGTACTCTGCGTTCCCCAACTGTTGATTTTACCCCTCACCTTTAAGTTCTAGTCCCGCTCCGCGGATTTTTAACTGCTAGGCCCTTCGGGCGGCACTTGGTTGGGCTTCGCCCAGTTTAAGTGATACTAACAACAGTTACATTTAATAGGTAGATATTAGGTCATTCACAGAAAGAGGGTGAGTATATATTGTTAAAACACGGAACAGGAAGGAGTTTAGGCATAATAAGAATGACAGTTGTTCGGGTAAAAATTTACCTTTCCCGAATAATTGCCTAAATGGCTAAATGTAAACTAATATAGGTAAATATTCGGAATCCCTGGACACGGAAAATACGAAATATTTTTAAATAATACCTTCTGATTTACCTTAATTACTATAAAAGGAATCGAACAGCATTTGGGAAATTTTTAATTTTTAATTACGTAAAATGAAAATTCGCTTTCGCTGTATGGGATGACAGCCTGGATAATTTCTGTTGATAACATTTTCTTTTGTCGGTATTCCTGAAATGAGCGGCTAGAGACAATTGAAAAACGTAAATTAAAAAAATATAATGTAATACAATATTCCGGCAAAATAGTGCCTACTTAAAAAGCACAAATGAATTATTTGGCTATTATTATCATTATTATTTTATTTAACCTCACCTATAATAACCTAAACTAACCTATAATAATCCAGCCTAACCTATAATAATCCAACCTAACCTATGTCCTAACCTAACCTATAATAATCCAACCTAACCTATATCCTATCCTTACCTATAATAATCTAACCTGACCTAACCTAACCTCACCTATAATAATCCAACCTAACCTAACCTATATCCTAACCTAGCTTATAATAATCCAATCTAACCTAACCCAACCTAACCTAACCGAACCAATCCTAACCTAACCTAACCTAACCTAACCTTTAAAAATCCAATCTAACCTATAATAACCTAATCTAACCTAACCCATAATAACCCAAACTAACGTTACCTAACCTAACATAACCTGACTTATCCTAACCTATAATAATCCAACTTAATCTAACCTAACCTATAAACTAACTTGAACTATACGAATCCAACCTAACCTAACCTAACCTAGCATAACCCAACCTAACCTATCCTAACCTATAATAATTTTTTTTAAATATTTCCTTACTTGTAAAAGAAACCAAAATACCTTTATTTTATTTTTCGAGCTTGGCTAAAATAGTACCACCTACCTGGTATTTGCATTGAGTAAATGGTAAAAATTCTAGCCACTCATATCAGGAATACCAAAAAAAGAAAATATCATCAATAGAAATTATTCCGGCTGTCATCCAATACAACGAAAGTGAATTTTAATTTTACGTAATTAAAAATTAAAATGCTAAAATTAAAAAAATCCCAAATGCATTCAGATTCCTTTTATATTAATTAAGGTAAATCCGACGGTTTTATTTAAAAATATTTCGTATTATCCCTGTCCAGCGATTCCGAATAATACCTTAATATATATTATATACCTACCTGGCAAAATGATTGTTTTATTATACATATAAGTACATGTCAGATTAGAGATTTGTTGGCTAATTTTACAATCAACGAAGCGTTTCTATCTTTCGATTGTCTTTCGTGTTATTTTATTGGGTTGGCAGTGCCTATACTTCCGCATATTGTTAACTTCATGTCGGTGTTCTGTCAAATAGTGCGAAATTATTATTTACGTAAATAATATTAAATATCAATATTTTTCAAAATCGTACATGCAAAGAGTTGTTGTTTATTGTCATTAAGTTGAATCAAATGTTTGTTTTATTTGTAAATGCGTAATAAAACGGTAGTTTCCCCTTAAATAATTACCGTTGTTTGAATAAATGAAATTGTACGTATTTGTATATCGCTATTATGCGCTCTGTCGGCCAAAAGCGAAACTACTCCAGCGGCCGGTAAAGGAGGGATTGACATTTTTAAGGAACCTTGGAATGTTTGATTCTTGACAGACGTCAAATATATAAAAAGTAATTATGGATAATTTTTACTGTAATGTAATTAATACAATGGATTGTGAACTTTCTAAAACTTATTTTCTTCGATATTATCCAAAAATTATATTAGCAGAAACGATGCTTTTGAAGAAATCTGGTGATCCTATTTTAGTATGAAATCGGGTCTTAATTTTCAAGTTAGCGGAATTTAGCCGAAACAGACAATTTGAATTCGACCAATCAGAGGGCCCAGACCGTCCAGACGCTGGCACAATAATATTATAGATGTCTGTGCACTTGACCAACCACAACCATTTCATCGCCGGTTTCACCTGCTGTCATCGTCATCGGTCCGGAGTCATCTCACAACTGCGTTACTGACTAAAATAAACGCTGTGACATCACAACCTACATTTTTCATCATCTCCTTAATAAATCCCCAAACATCTTTTGACTTTTAACAATTCTAGGATGAATTTAAACCTGCCACTATACTTTTTTTAACATGTACTATGGATGAAAAATTGGTGATTTTTCTTCTCTTTCACCTCATTTCGTTCCAATTTATGCCTTTAAAATGTTTCAAAGTGTACGATATTGAGTCGAGATACCAAAAAAGCTATCTCCCTTTGTTTTTTATACGTATCGGAATCTACTACGGTATATTTGCCGGCCGTGCTTAATGGGAAGAAAGATTTTTACTTCATTTGAAATTTCTCTATTCTTTGATCTGCGCTTAAATCTATATTATCGACGTCGGAACTAATGCACTGGCAAATAATGTCACAAAAAATGTTAATCTGAAATGGATAATACACAAAAAGGTATAGGTATAAGTGGCGAGAGAAAAATCTTTTGTTATACATCTGTTTGAATTTTGATTCTGTTTTCTTGAGTGAATGAATAAATAAATGAAGCGGAATCTTGGAAGTGGTAATTATCTCACTTTCCTACATCCGATCGAGCTGCATCTCGGCATATAGACTCGTTGTTAGCATTTTATCAACGTTGGCACTCAATATACGAAATATATAGCAGTATACGAAATAAATTTCGGTACCTCCCGATTAGGATTTCAATTAAGGGGTAGCGTGGTTACTCATTTTAATCAGTCTCTAGGAAGGATGTTCAATCCTCAGTTAAACCATTTCTTTTAAGTTTTAAAACACTTTTTTAAAGTTTATAGCAGTTAACCGTCCCCGGGAGAAAGGTTTCATCCTCAGTCAAAAAAAAAAGTATAATTTTAAACATATCTATTAATTAAAAAACGGGTTGATTTTTTTGTATAGTTTTCATTGTTACGTGGTCCGATTCAATTTATTCAGCCAAGCGTCTCAGCAAAAACTTGATTGAAGACATCCACAGTGGATTGAGAGAGACAAATCTGGGATAAATTCATATTTGTATGCAAGTAGTCGGCGGACATCGATGTATTATTCACTAGGAGAGCCTGTCTGGAAGATTGACATACAAAAAGAGGGGACTTTCAGATTGGTGTAGTTTACAGATGAGGAAGTAAAGTTATGTTGTATAGCGCCTTTCGTGGCAGCAGGACGCGTCCCAACGCGTCCTCCAACCGCTTTGTGTTTTTTTGTATTTTTAAGGGAAATGAAGCAAAATCCCTTAAATTATCCTTTCCCTTATTTTTAAAATCAATCAAATAACATTTTAACTTAATTAAAAATAAACTTAACCAGTTATTAGAACTTTATAATATGTGATTTGAGTGCAGTGTTTTAAAAGTGAATATTCGGAAATTTTGCTCAAAAATATTCGATATTCGAAACGAACGTCGATCGGTAAATGCACCCCAGATGTTTTCAACGGAATTCTCGGAAACTCTGAAGGCAAGTGTTTTGCTAAGCCCAGGGTAATTTACTATCCCGTCGCTTTTTATTGCGGGCAGAATGCATCACTTCAACAATCACCAGGAACAGGATTACATGGAGATGAATGATGAATTCGCCGAACGTCACAGCAGTGCTGCCAGGGTCTCTTATCTATCTGAGGTGTCAGCGCTTTATTAGCAGCAGACACACACCTGGACGGATGACGAACTTCGTGCTGGCACTGTTGGTGGATGCGGTGGACTCTCTGGCTGCAGCAGCTGGTCCAGTTTCTTCACCACCAAAGATTCTTGCTGCAGAGTCTCCATTTTCTATCTTCGTCGAACGTCACAGCGGTGCTGCCAAGGTCTGGTATCTGTGAGAGGATATTGTGTCAGCGCTTTGTTAGCAGCAGACACATACCTGGACGGATGACGAACCTCGTGCTGGCACTGTTGGTAGACGCGGTGGACTCTTTCGCTGCAGCAGCTGGACCAGTTTCCTCACCACCTGGGATTCTTGCTGCAGAGTCTCCATCTTCTATCTTCGTGTCACCTGTTTCTGTACTTCATTTTACTTAACTTAAATTCAGTTTATTTTTGTAATATTTATATTTTTTGTAATACCTGCATCAACTGTAAAGCGCCCCTGAGGTGATATCTCACAAAAGCGGCGCTATACAAATTGTCCAATAAATAAATAAATAGAAAATAGTCAATGGAGTAACTGACTGGCATACGGATACTAAACCAAATAAACACATACGATTTTTTTCCCATAAAACCTGGGTATACAATTTAATATGTAGGCGTTGATAGGAAAAGGACTCCAACATGATAAGATAATGTTAAGAGGAAACTACAAGCCAAAAATGTGTATATTCTTGGTATACCTTATATCGTAAGTAATAGGCATTAAAATTGCTTGGCAAACGGAGTCTCGAGCAAAAAACTGGTTTTTACTTATTTTGTAAATAATTTTATAAGAAAGCAAATAAGTTGATCAAGTGAAACTGTCACAGATAATCTTAGCTATAAAACTGTATTTTTTTAAAGATGTTTCCTTTTTGCGTTCATACATTTCTAATGAAAAAATATTTTTTGTACTAGTTTGCATTTATATTTTTTATTGAGTATTTTTTTTTTATTTTTTTTTTATTTAGTTACTTTTTTAAATAATTAGGTACATTTTTGTATGGCACATGAAATAAAATATATATATAAAATTAAAACAGAACATTGAAGTCCTCCTCACTAGGAGATCCTGTACTGAGGGGGCCTATATATGTTAGTATACGTTTTCAGGAACTAAGATGATGTTTTTATTTTTTTTAATTTTTTATTAATTTATTTTTTTAAATAATTTATTTTTTTATTTGTATTCTACTCAAGCGAAGCGATAAAAAACTTTCAATTTCACTAAAGCATATTTTTTGGTTTTCATAATGTACACCAATTCGTTTAAAAGATTAATCAAAATAGTGATTTAGCATTAAGTTTCGCCTTAAGGGTTAGGAGGAGCATGGGGTTGGATTACTCAGAGTAGTGCATGAGACAAATGAAATTAATGTGTTTAAATTATACCTGTGGTGTGAATCTTTGTAGGCCGCTGAAGTATTTTGTGTAGGGTTATTAAATTAAATGGTGACATGCTTCAACACTGAGAAGTTATATCTATTTAAGAAATAAACAAATTAAAATAATATTAAAAATCTCTAATCTTGTTGAAGGGCTCAACGTAAGTTAGGCTTAAGAATAAGGCCTGATCGAATTAAAGCCGGGATAGCGGTACGAAGCGTCGTGCCGGTTGAATTGAAGCCGAGATAGCGGTACAAAGCGTCGTGCTGGTAGAATTGAAGCTGGGATAGCGGTACAAAGCGTCGTGCTTGTTGAATTGAAGACGAAATGATGTGACAGAACAACGGCTGTCCGCACACCCTTTGTATTGAAAGGGCTACTAAGTGCTGCTGACGGTGTAACAGGTTTTTATTAGGTAATAATAATATCGCCTGCATCATTCAAATCCACATGTAAAATCTCAACCAGCAATTTTGACATGTATGGATAACCAACATCGGGATTGCTACGATTATGAAATAAAAGAGAAAAGAATTTTAATATTACATTTAATTCAATATCGCCTAGAGCTAGAGATCTCTTCTTACAACAAAATTAGATTAATACTCAGGGATGAGCGGCAATACAAAGTATTGAACGCACGGATGGAATTTATAATGGTAGCAAAAGTTTGAGTGTGGCATTGTGTAAAGACATTAAATATCTGACCTGTTAAATGAAAATAGGGCGCTATGCAACACTTAGGAAATGGTTGCAAAATTTTGAAGAGGAACAACCCGATGACCACAGAATTAATTTATCTAGCTGATTGTGTCATCGCGTCACCCGGAAAACTGTCGACTGGAGCGCTCACTCGTATCTTCTCTGTAGACGCGTCCACCCCGGCTGGCTGCCCATTTGGTACTAACGGTCCACGCTTCTCGAAATTATGACCCGAGCTCCCTTCTAGAACGGCCCATAGAGCACACGTCACATAGATAACTCAAAGGTCTTGTCAGAAGTTTGATAATTAGTAGCAGGGCAAAAGTGAACTGCTACAACGGATTCTGGAGCAGCTGCCAGGGCTTCAGTCTTGGTGATTGGTGACTTCAAACTTCACTTGTTCAAATTAAGTCGCCAGGGCGATGTCAGGTCCCAGGGCATTGTTGAGAAGAAAAGGCGTTCAAAATGGCGTCGGGCGGCAGCGCAGGCGCGCGCCTCCAACTTCCTCAAAGATGACTTCGCTTGTGTTTCCAAAAAATGGAACTATATTACATATTTTATCATCTCCCCCGACAAAATAGTTATTTCTTGTAGTATTTAAGTTGAAACCAAGTGTTAATTTTAAAACAATTACTGAAATAAACCTCAACTTATGGGAAAGAAACGAAGCAGCCGCAAATGGCGCAAAACCCCGCTTTCAGTTGATTCGTTCCTTTCCCGTAATTCGTGGTATGGTTCGCGTTTCGATTCGCAAATGTATACATACTCTTAAGCGTCAAGCGGAACGGTTTCATTAGCTTCCGTACGGGGCAATCTAGCGAATCCTTTATCAAAATCTCCTTCGACTCCTTTTCTCTCTCAGCCAATAAGACGAATCTCTTTCCGAAGGACCAACAGATCAGATCATCACCTATCCAGGATCCGAAGTGATCGAATGGAGAGATGTTGACCCTAGGGGGCCATTTGTACGCTGATTTTTTGAAGTAAGTCAGTAAAAACACGTTGACTAAGGAAATTTTTTTCAACTTCGAAACCATATAGAAGAGCAAATGGGCTCTCTAAACAAAACCAAAATATATATTTAAAAAAAAATGAATGATAACACTTAACTGTGTGTAACATTTTGTGTTTTCGAAAAGATGATTAACTTTGTGATGAAATCTTTATATTGACACTCAATTACTTTGTACTGATAAACTTAATCTTTCGCACGAAATCTACAAATAATCATGCATATTGTATGAAGCGCTTGAATATTTTGATTTATATGTTGAAATTTACTATTGCACCTAAATAATATCAGTTGTGTTCTTTGTCATATAAAACTTACAGATAGTAATTATTATAAATTATGTAATATCAGTTGTGTTCTTTGTCAGATAATTTACAGATAGTCATTATTATAGAAATTATAATTTCAGTTGTTTGTACCAAGACAACATTCTAAAATTCTAAAAAAAGTCATGATTATATTCAGTAGAGTATATAATGAATTCATGCCGCCGTCCTGACATAATTGTTGGTTTAATTATCAGCATATTTGTATTTCAAGCAAATTATTGGGGTTCGGTTCTCTGTCGTAAAAATTTTTAAGAAATTAAATTTCTTGCATTCATTTTTAAAAATCAACCCAATATTTTACAGTAATACGTCTATTTAAATTTCACTTTTGTTTTCGTGAATTAATGCAAATTTTAGAAGTGGAAATTAACACACTACCCGACATCCAAAGCTGAAGCTCGTCTGATAGACTCGTCATCGATGACAATGCATTCTACTACCTTTTGGTAAAGCTACAATGAAATCTAATTTCAATTTCAGAGAAATGCGTATATGTGTGTAAGCGTGATTGCCACCAAAAATGATAGAATGCATTGTCATCGACAGACAATTTCAGCTCGATTGGATGTCAGGAAGTGGGTTAACGTTCACTTCCAAGATTTGCATTAATTCTTCCAACATAAGAAAATCTAATTATAAATACATGTATTTTATATCCCGTGATTTTTCAGGAGACTGCAATTATAGTCAAACATAATTTTGATGCATTCCTGTATCTGCTCACTTGCTATTTTCATAGAGAATTTTATTTGAATGCCGCAGTACTTATCACAATAGTCTTTGCCAAACCAGAACTGTAGTGGACCTTAAATGTACACTTCACTTCTAGTAACAAAAAATACAAATTCTATCTTATTATAATTATTGAAAGTATTATTAACTAGTATTTTTTTAAATAATATGGATCGTTTTCTGGGTTTGACTTTTGAAATGCTAAAAATAGCCAAAATGTTTCCAGAATTTAATTCATCTATTATCCAACGTTTGTGTCACAAACAAAAAGATTTATATAAGAGATGAATTGTTTGCGAAATACCAAGAAATAATTACCGTGGCTCGAAAAGACAGAGTTTATTTATAACTTAAGTATTTATATTTAAGGTAAAGGTATTCTTTGAAATAAGTTCTTTTGAAACCTGAAGTACCTATTAATAACACATTTAAATTAATGTAAAGGTTACAATTTTCATTTAAATGCTTGGTTGAATCATTAACTAAAAAAACATTATTTGTACGTAGATTATTTCGTACATAACTTGCACTGTAATATAAACACAAATTAACATAGATAGATCAAGGCCGGCCCTGTGTAACTTGATAACGCATCAAGGATTCTAGAACACAAAGCGCTGATAATACATAACACCCAATACCCTTGAGGATTTTATTAGCACCAGGCGCCGCTTGGCTTAGGGCCGGCCCTGTGGCAAATGGTGGTGATAGACCATCACTCAGAGTCAAAATTTTTGCTTGAAATGGCATCAGCCATGTTCGGTGACCAGATGTCAGAAGGGCCAATCTTTTTCGCGTTACAACTCCCTTCATACTCACAATATCCCCCAATTGGGGATCCTGTAATCCTACGGTCTGCGTAGAGTTGAGAGAAGGTGTGGCTCTTGTGCGGTATTCAAGAAAAATGAACTAAAGGTCTCTTTGTGTTCCCACAATCAGTTCTCCAACTCGTCGTGGAAGGAGATTTTACATAATAGGTTCTTGTGTTAAAATCGGGGATTTATTAATTAATGGTGACTTGATAGTCATCTAACTAGAAGATGGCTAAATGGGATCTTGGAACCGTAAGTTTGTCTGGGAGCATTCTCACTGGTCCTTGCGACTACTGGCCACTAACTGACATCTTACGGACTTCCAAGCAAGCTCTTTGCACTGCCCTCTATGAGTGCATCTGTGAAGCTCTTAACTAACTCGCTTCTCAACACTTTGTAGCTTATTTTTTATTTAACCTACAGCGTTTGGCTTGTGACTTACAATTAAAAAATTAACAGCAAATGACGTAGATAAATTAAATATTACCTACTTACATCTTCCTACTAACTTATTTCTTACAACTTACGATTGTCTTATTTACCAAGTTCTTTTCTTATTCAAGGAGGCTATTTTGGGTCCGGGAGCCGTGCACAACACTTACCGTTTTCCGGAGAACGACATTACCTTAGATCTTTTACGTGGTGACTCTTGGACTCTTGACATGACCCGACTCAAGTGTTTGATTCACTTGATCGGGACATGTCTTCATGGAGAGTCCCAGAATTCTTAATCCAACCTCTTTGTTGTAATATATTTTTCATAGACTGCTTTTCTCTATCTTTTTGCCCTCGTGTCCAAAACATGTAAGTTTCCTTTCGTTGATTGTTATTTATACTTACACCGACCCTGTATTCTTTTGGGTCCCCTCGTAATGCCTTCGTTTGTCGTGATTGCAATTTCATATTTCCTTATATTTGGAAAACCCCTGGAGAAGCATTAATTATCAGTTAATTTAAAAATAAATTACAACTTATTTATTTTCAATCAAACATAAAGTTTTATTTAATTGTAAAATAATATTAAAGATTTTAACGCAAGCTTAAAATGGTTTTTTGATGTGTTGAATAGCATAATACCTAATAATATACTGAAACATTTCAGAACCCATTTAAAATTGTTTTTTAAAGCAGTTTAGTTTTAAGGCTTGAAGTTTTTTGGTCATAATTTAAAAATAAATATTCAGATTATTTATGAGGTGTTTAATCTCTCGAAGCCAGGCTTTAAAAGGCTCTCTTTTAATCTACTTAAAAGAAACCACTTTTTAATTTTTCATTTAAGTTATCATTTAATTTAGATCCTTTTCCTTCATTGTTTTTCATATCCATAATACGATCTGACTGAAACACGCACATGTAATAAAGTCGCCTCAATTTTAAGTTAATTCACAGAGAAATTTAATTTATGCGATTTTTATCAATTCATCCATGAAAAAATATTCCGTTAAAAATAGTAATATTTAGTGTTGTTAGTTTTAAGGTTTCGTGTTCATCCATTCTCGGAAACTTCTTTCTCTAGTTTTTTATTCGTCAGTTACTTACATTTTTTCTATCGGAATATAATATTAAAAAAAAAAAACATTTTTCGTCTGGACTTTCCCATTAAAAGTATTCAAATACATATATTATTCACATTCACTATTCATTGTAGAACTAAATTATTATTTTTGTTTTATGTTGATAAATTACACGTAATTAATTGAGAATAATGAGCGGCCGGGATTTTATGTCTCTTTCACTTAATTTCTTCAAGGCTTGAATTATCGAATCCCTCCTTAACCCGCCTCACAACGCTGTAGTTCCCATATGTTTTCAACAAACAGACAGTGCATTCTTGTAAGGTGCAACAATGGATGCTGAAATGGAAGTGCCGGTTCACGAAGAATTACGCAGTGTCATTATTTACTGATCTGCTGAATGAGCGTACTGGTTCATCGATTGATTTCATCCGTTCCATTAGTGCCTCTGAGGTTAGGGGTAAGAGTATCGACTACGAATCCGGAGGTTAAATTTAATTTAGTAAATTCGTGCTTTTTCTAAAAAAAATTACTAATAAAAAATAATTCGTAGTATCTACATTTGGGGCACCTTCTACAGTGGGAGGTACTTGCATTATTGCCATGGTGAAATAGCACCATTTAGAATTGATATATTCCTTGAAATGGCTTTAGCAGTGTTTAGTGATTAGATCTGAATAGCCAGGCATATCCCCACCTTCTTCTTCTTTATATCCCTCACAACATACTCGAAATACTTAGAGGCTAGGATTAGAAAGAGGCAATTACTCGTATTATGAAATTGAACAAATTCTAAAACTTTCTCCTTTAGAAGACCGTCGGAAAAAAATCTGATCTCATTTGTTTCTTTAAAATTATCAACAATTTTATTGACTTACCTTCATTACTAGAACTCATCTCATTCAATATACCTTCTCAGAAATAAAGAACTGCTCTTCCTCAATTAACACTCGACTAATTATGCTTATTTATTTATTTTTTTAAAAAGAAAGACAAACACTCCCGGGTTACGAAAAACCTGACAATATTTGAAAATCTCCTACTACCACCACAGTAAGCTGAAAATGTTGCTTGAGTTGTGATGGCGGACTTAGCCAGCCGAGGAATTGAACACACTACGCCTGATTGACGCTGGGGACCCAAGCGCGATGTCAACTCGTCCAGCGACCGGTCAAAATATCGCTTATAATTCACCATTGTCCAGAATATGTAGAATGGTCAATTCACGTCAAGACCTTGATTTTTTTGGTATAAATCAGAATGTTTTTTGTCGCTCACTATGCAATTGAGGATATTTTGTATCGCTTTAGTTTTAGCAAGGTCTTGACTTGACTTGACACTTGTACTTTCTTATGTTTTCCCTGTTTGTCTCTGCTTTTATGTACCATCCTTTACTCCTGCATTGTACGTTGTCCCAAACTCTCTTGTCGCTTTGTAATATATTGGACGTAAGTCCGTTAATTATTTAATAAATAAATAGAATGCCATAATCACACTGGCTCCAGACAGTTGGGACACTTCTGAGGTAATCTTGCATTTATAAATTCATTGCTTCAAGAGAAAGCAATCAAATGAAATATCTAATATTTTTTGATATAAAAAAATATTTATATTTATTATTTTTACCGTACGTAACTACCTATTATTTATAACCTTTATAAGTACTGCCTGCGCAATTGTTCCACAAAAATGCCTAACGCAATTATCTAAGAACCTACTTCTGAAAATTAAAAGAATTTTCAAACATTCTCTTTCATTCATCAGCTTAATTTCGTTTTGAATTACCAAAATTATGCGAGCTCTTTAATTTGAGCTCCCAATATTCCTTTGTTCGAATTATTTCCTTAACCCATTTACGCCCAAGACTAAAGTAATCGTAGAAAAAAGAATAAATTCATTTTATGTAGTAGGAAATAGAGTTTTTTAACAAAAATAAAAAAAAAATATTTAATTTTTTTTTATTTACTAGAAAAAAAAGTGCCGTGCTCAAATGGGGACACTGGGCACATTCAGTATGGTATTTCTCGAAGGATGGTTTTTCGATACACAAAGTTTTTTTGCATTTTTTGCACTCCTCACGTGCCTTACTATGGCAAATAGTGCATCGCAACTGTTTTGTCAACTTCTCCGGAAAGTGGCCAAAACCATCAAACTGTAAATTGAGCACTACAGAGGCTGATGGGTGAAATTGTAGCTGGTCCATCTTCACGTCGTTACTAAGTATGTGTAGATCGAACATGTATGTAAATAACACCCACCACCACTTCTTGCCTCGTATTGAAGTTCGATACGTTGAAATCGACTGATCGGCTTGATCGACACCGTCCATGCCTCTGTTGTAATTCATAAATATTTGAGGAATATTTTCATCGATTTTCTTCTTTTAGATTGAGCTCGGAAGAAAATTATCGTAGTTTGTTCCCATTGTACAAACGCTGTTATCCAGCCAGCGAACAAACAATATTTTATTGACCGTGTTGAACCGGTCGTCAAAGTCAGCACGACTTTTCTTTTTCATCTCCTTGACGGGTGTGAGAGGAAATTTGCAGGTCCTACCCTCACGTACAGTTCCTGTAGCCAGATTCCCATAAATCCCACAGCAATGCATAGCTAGTGAAAAAATTATCGAAGAACACAACATGGTCTCTAGGATCTGTGTTTAGCTTGTTCAACAGGTTTTTCACAACTCGTGTACTCAAAGGCTCATTGGTGGGTATTTGCGACTTGCCGCAATAAATATCAAAATTGTAGCAGTAGCCATCAGCACTAGCGAGCATCCAATTTTTATAACCGAAGCGTACAAGCTTACCTCGAATAAATTGTTTCGACGGATGACGTCCAAAATATTTCACCATGGATTCATCTATTGACAGATTTGTGTGAAACACTCCCCATTGCATAAATTTCTTCATGAGAACCTCAGCAAGGGTTCGCATCTTGAACATTTTATCTGATGTTTCAGCAGCTACAGTATTATCACAAAAATGTTGGTACTTTTTGATATCTAAAAATCTGTTTCTCGTCATTGCCTTAGAAACAACAGGTACATTACAGTCCTCGTCTAAAGACCAAAATAGACGTTCGCGAGGCAAAGTGTGATAACCAGATAGAGATAGAATGCCCAAAAATGTTTTCAACTCACCAACAATAATATTGATATCATGTTTATTGTTTTGTGATGCATACAAATCAGAATATTGAAGAATCATATCGATTACTTCCTGATCAAAAATCTTCTCGAAAATTGAAACAGGATTTTTACCTTTGAGATCAGTAATTAGGTTTTTGCATCGTTGTTGTACATTATTCTCATCAAAAGGCATGTGATCGTAGCTAGGCTCGCATTTACGCCAACGGGGTCCAACATTGCATCGTTGCCTTCTAGCGGAATTCGACAAAGGCTCTTCATCAGAACTGTCCCAATCTTCTTCGTTTCTGTTTACAAAAACTTCGATATTTCCAGGAATATCTGTTGGCATGTCATTGGTAATAATATTGTCTTCATCGCCTTCTTCTTCGTCAGTGAGGATACTTGTTTCTGGGGGAAGAGCAACGATATCAAATTCAACATCTGAGTCCTCTTCTGCCATAATAGCATCAAGGGCCTTCTGGAGTCCATGATAGTTATCGCTTACTTCAAATTGCCGTTTTGACATATTTATGTGCAGTCAAAACTCTGTAAAAAAAAAGAATATTTTACTCTTTATGTGCCCACTGTCCCTATTTGGGGACACCAACAAAAAAAAGTAGTTCACAGTTCAGTAAATTATATATTTTAACTTATCAAATTTTTATTCCAAAGTAAACAAAGTGTTCAATAAGATTATGTAGAAAAATTAAAAATTTACGAACGTAAACAAATAAAAAAAATACTTACATTTGGTAATCACCGCGACTCTGAGATTCACTTTATTTATGACACTAAAATACTTTTTATAAATGGTGTTATCCAAAATGTTTGATATAAAATGTAAGACACATCAATTAACTCTACAATAATGCACTGTTAGCAAAACTTACCACATTAATAACAAAATGGTGGGTAGATTTGAAGGCGTCCTCGTTTGGGCACGGCAGGCGTAAATGGGTTAATATAAGCGGTTATTGAGTTAATAAAACTGAAAGAAAATTCGCAAAAGTTCTCTTGAAGAAAAATAAAAAATTTGTTAAGTAAAATATTTACCTTCTGTACAGACGTGGTTCGAACTGTCACAGAGAAAACTTGAATTTTGTAAAAAAAAGAATAATTTGTTGCAGATTGAAGGATAGCCGTTGGTTAATCAGAGAGAATGGATTTGTGGATTATATTTTAACTGCATCTGTAAAGTACTGTATCGTTATTTTTTTTATTTTTTTATTTTTATATTAATACGACACAAGAATCCCTACTGCTTCCAACCGTCAGGTGCCAGCGAGACTATGGCATCCCCAATTGGGGTATGTTGTGAGGCTGAAAGTTGTGAGGAGGGGAAGGAGATGGGAAAGAGGAAAATAGGGGAGTACCTGTTTGGAGTACCATAGGATCTAGAAACCAAAGACGTCTTAAGCCATTTCAAGCAACGTTTCAATTCTGAATGCTTGCTAGTTGTGAGCTCTCCCGACCACCGATGTCACCACACTAATAACCAATCGGACCGATTAGTAGCCGACTGCAGAAAAAGTCTGGATCCTGCCTAAAGTCTTCTTCGTCATTACCCTTATCATTCTAACATACCCTAAATCGGGGATACCATAGTATTCCTGGTTTCAGACGGTTAGGAGCAGTTGGGTCTCTCGTGCGATATTTACGTAAAAACTTTAAGTTAAAAAAAGAGAGGTATGAAAACGTCATCAAACACAGGAAACTTATTTTATGGCATAATATTAATTAAAAAACCATTTAACTCTTGGTTCTACTTTTATCTAAACAATAACTTGAGCATCCTGACCATTGCTCACTAAACCGACATACTTCGTGAGTAATGTTCACCCCATGAGGGTTTACTTAAAACTAACTAACATTACGCCGTTTCCCATAGTTTGAAAACCATTTATGTTTGCATTCAATTTATGAATTGACCATACCAATCAAGCACTAACTTAAAAATAATATTTATTTATTTACAAAGTGTATTTATTTTAATATTAGCACAGATCCGTGAAATCTCACGGGGTAGTCACAGAGGAACCATTGCGTGAAACGTTTTCCATTATTATCACGCGAGAAATATTGCGGTTAAACGGATTCGATCTACAATACATGAATGTATTAAAAAAATTTAGAAAATAGCAATTACAATAATTTTTTTACAGGCTTGTCAGAATTCTCCAAACAAAAAAATCTAATTTCGAAAATGAAACTACAATTCAAAGTAAAAGTTCTCGAGTTGATTGAACACGTGAGTTGCAGACAGAGTTACAACTGAAATTATTACTTTAAGGTGATGCCATACGTAGTAATGCAAAATCATGTGTTTTTGGTTTGAAAATTTGGTCGCCAAGAAATGTTTTAGATGCTTTAATTAAATAATGCGAATAGAATACATCTTTGCCTTTGAAATAATCGAGTATTTTTTAGATAAGTCTTTTTATAAGCCCAGAAAAAAATAATGTATAAGTCCTATGAAAACTGCTTTAAAGTTCAAAATCTCCTACTTACGAACCCATTTTCGGTTATGATTTTATTGTATAATGTGGAAAATTAAGTTATTTATAAAATGATCGAAATTTCTTTTAAATATTTATGCTTCAACATCCACAAAATAAGATAAAAGGCACTATTTGGACATGTTTTTTTCTTGCTTAAATCAAAACAGGTGGATGGTGTAAAGCGGGAATTTAAACCTTATCGCCATCTACGTAAGGGTTGTTATTGATAGCAGCGCAATTTAAAATATTACACGACGTAGTGCATCGCCTTAAATTTGTAGTTTATGGATTGCACACCAATATACACGAAAATTACAAGCGAGTGTTTGAAATGCACAGTCCTGGAACTGTAAAATTTAAACAGGATTTTGAAACGAGTAGCTCTCGTAGGTATATTAAAATAGGATTAATTAAATCAGGGCTGAATATACTACAACTTACGATTTTGATAGTAAATATTAAGTTACACTAAAAACTAAACACTTACCATATTATGGTAATTAGTCCCAGAATTGCACTGAAATAAATCCACTTACATAGTGGAAGCCTAAAGCTTATTAATGCAAGCAATTGTTCTGGACAATCAAATGCGTTATTTCTTTTTTATACAGAAATAACAAGTCAGTGATACCTTCATATCTTCATAAAAGCCCGACAATAACAAGCATATTCATATTATTTAAAAGAGCTCAAACCCCTCCAAATTACAACAGTAGGTCCACGTGAATTAAAAACATTATTTTGTTCAAGAAAACATAAATTGAAACCAAATTGAAAAAAATAATAACCTCGCTACTTACATGTGAACAACATTTTAACAGTAAAATATCAGCAAAAGAAAGTTTACCAATTTTGAATTTTTTCTTGAAAATTAATCGCAAAATACTTTATGTTGTTTTCAAAGAAAACTTCAAAGGATCATTGATCGGGGTGGAAACGATATCGTTAGTTGAAAATAGTTGCTTTGACCTATTTATTCGCAACAAAACGTTATTTTTTCAAAACGATACAAATAACAGCGCAAGTTTTGCGTTGGAAAATTTTTAAGACCAACGGAATCAGAATTCAATAATATGAATTTGGTATACATTTCACACTGCAATAGAGTTGACGATAGCGTGCTTCTGTTATAAATATCTCACCCGTCACTTAAGCTGTTTTGAATTATAATATAAATTAGTGGTAATTGAATCTTCTAGATACGTGCTCTTAATATTTATTATACATACAAGCATTTTATTCCGTCGAAAAGGAGATGATTATTACAAACTTCTAGCGCAGACCTATGAAAAAATCATGATATTTATTTATTAAGACATAAGATACAGTTATGAGGAAGCTACAAGCCAAAAATGTGTATAACTTATAACGTAGGTAGCAGGGATTAAAATCGCTTGACAAACGGAGTCTAGAAATGTTCGATTTCAAGCACAAAACTGTTTTTGATTTATTTTTTAAATAATTTTATAAGCAAAAAAGTTAATCAAGTAAAACTGTCACAGATAATCTTAGCTAGAATACTGCATTTTTTAAAAGTTGTTTCCTTTAGGCTGGCCGCATACATACGTTTTTCGTATTCGATTTCCGAATTCGTTTTCCGTATTCGGACATCCGAATGCACGGAATCAGTAGAAAGTACATTAACTGCCGCACACGTTCGTTTTAGTTCCGAACGGAACAAATTCCTTACGCACGTTCCGAATGCGAGCCGGCGCGTTCGGAGAAACCGAATGGAAAAAACCTAATGACGTCATGTGGAACGCAGCTATTGCATACAGTTTGTTTGTGCCGACGCAAACGTACTCGTAATATCGCCGTTTCTCATATATAAGGTAGCGTAAAGTAGCCGAATTTGCTGTTAGGTGGGACATGTTTAAAATTGATGTTTTTACGGGTGGCTAGAGAATTTCAAAAAAATAAAATTTGTCCCCAGAAAATAAAAAAATTCATGGGGAGGGTGGCTAGAGAATTTCAAGAAAATATAAAATTTGTCCCCAGAAAAATAAATTTCATGGGGGGGGGGGTGGCTAGAGAATTTCGGGACGTGTTTAAAATTTAATTGGCGACCAGTTGCCTTTTAGATTTTTTCGGCGCCGATTCTCGCTCTGAGTAGCCTAAATGGCGATATATCGCCCTTGTTGGCAACACTGGTACTGACGTTTATACATTCCAAATGAAGAAAAACGAACGTTTGCGCTAGTCTCACGGAATTCCGAATACGGAAAACGAATTCGGAAATCGAATACGGAAAACGTATGTATGCGGCCAGCCTCATGCGTTCATACATTTATATTGAAAAATATTTGTTAGTAGTTTACATGCATAATTTTTATTGAGTATTTTTTTTTTTATTCCACTCAAGCCAAACAATAGGAAAACCTTCAATTTATCTAAAGTATATTTTTTCGTATTCATAATGTACACTAATTCGTTATACAGATTAATCAAAATAGTGATTTGGCATTAAGATTCGCCTTGAGGATATTTTAAGTTATTACAAAGTTGTAGTTATAGCCATAAAATATCATTACGTAATTTCGCCTGAGATGTTTCTGAAAACTTAACTAATGATTTTAAGTTAAAAAAATGAATTTAAATTTAAATTTATGTATGAGTAGGTAATGTTATAATTGTAGGATTTGCGAATCTAAAAATATTTTAAAAAAACATTATAAAAATACAAGATACGTTAAATCATATTAATCGAAATAAATTTAACACCGAGAGAGACCGGTCAGTAGCTGAGTTGACATTGCGTTTGATTCCCACCCAAGCATCGCACGTTCAATTCCTCGGTTGGCTAAGTCCTCCATTACAACACAACCAATATTTTCCGCTTACTGTAGTGGTAGTAGGAGATTTTCAAATATTTGGTGCTGTTTAGTCAATACACATCTCAAAATAAGCGATTTTATATCCGAAAAATATGTATATTCATAGCTAATTGCTTTTTTTATTATATTTTATATCAAAAGTGATAATAATTGTAATTCAATTGCCGAAAAAATGAAAAAAACAATCGGTAGATGCTAAAAAACGTGCGTGGGGTCCACATCTAACGACGGTCCGCGACCGACTGGCTGTCGGCTGGCACACACACAGCTATGCGGTAATAGGTATCGATGGTCTAAATCAAAATACAACTGCGGACGTGTGGATTTCTCATATTCCCGCATAGCGAACTAAAGCGGAACATCAATAGCGTGTCATTCCCTCGCACACACTTCGCGTAGCAGTGTCAAACGGCTGATTGTATTGGTGTATTTGTTTCCGATTTTTAACAAAAATCTCTGTTTTTAATTGAATTTGAAAACTATGTAAAATATTATTTTTTAATTCAGTGCATAAATGTATAACGGAAAAATACCTAAAATCTGAACCCAGAATTTATTATATTTATAGAGTTATTAAAGTTATTAGAAGCAATGTGTAGTAAATACACACCACAGATAAGGAAAGGTTAAAAAAAACACGATTGCCACAAAGACGGCATGAATTGAAGGTGGATAGTCCGATACAGTTTTCTATACAAACTTTAAGGAACCAATGACGGTGACAGAAAAATTTAATTCCATTATTAGTGTTTTTCTTAATTTATAACAATAACTAACATAATGGCGGATACCCAGTTTCGTTAAAGAAAATATTTTTTATAAGGAATTTTAAAAATTATCATTATTTAATTCAGCTAGATTCCGTCGGCTTTTGTGGATAGAATTCGTCTGCCGTCGCCCCTCTAGATTTCCTTACTGCCCCCTAGAGTGCCTCTAGCACCCACAAGGGGCGATAACGCCCACATTGAGAAATCCTGTTCTAAACGGTGTGAGAAAGAGAAAACACCACGGTTAATATTCAAATCTAGAAAATGACCACAGAATAATTAAAATGTGCACCTTTATGAAACCAAAGATTCCGACCTCATTTTGAAAAAAAAATTCTTGAAAGTTTTAATCATTCTTTTCATATGAAACGACAAAAAAAGTGAATTTCGGAAACCGCCCAAACCGATTTCGATTAAATTTTGTGAATGTGTATGGTTGGTTTCAGCATGAAAGATAGGATAGTATTGGACCCGATAGGTGGTGATGTTCGAAACCTAATTAAAAATATTTGTTAAACTTTTTTTTTTGTTTTTCAGCTTTATCATCCAAAAATACGTACAAAGAGGTCTGTGGTCTAGCGGTCACGATCCTTGACTGACGCTCGTGTCGACCCCTATTCTACTGCGCTATACAAATAAATCCACTCATTTTTACTGTGACCAAAAATTTTACTTCAAACCCCCCCCCCCCCTCTCGATATTTTTAATGTATTTTACGGGTTTTTTTGGAGAAAAAAACGGTCGTTATTCATTTTTAAGTTGTGCAATCTTATTCTGTTAATTTTTGCAAAAGACGAATTGACAATAATATTGTTCACCAAATCGCACTACGTTAAATTGAAATTCACTACTACAATTTAAAACAAAAATATTGTTTTTAAATCAATCTTTATTTACCTCATTTATAACATTTAATTTTTATCCAATATCAATCAAGAATATTTATTTTGTTTATTACTCTTTAATATGTCCAAAAATGGATATCTGAAAGGGGGTGAAATTTCTTTAAGGAACATATGAATCTATACCACCACTAGAAGTTTTTTTAAGATACAAATGAATCTATACCACCATAAAAAGTTTTAGTTTTTAAATTACCATAATACAGGGTGCGGCAGAGAGGACGGACGTTTTTGAGATGGGTAGTACTCTCTCCCTCCGTCTACGAGAGGGGTGGGGAGGGGGTGCCGCTTGACTCGTTAGTTCCTAGCATTGTTTTACCAGTTGTCGTCATGGAACCGTGGACGGTGGAGCACCGCGTTTTCGCCTATGATTGTTTCGTCCGAAATAATGAGTCAGTCACCGTCGTACATCGTGAGTTTCGTCGCCACTTCAACATTCATCGGAATAGAGCTGTTCCCTCTCGAAACACCATCCTTCGTTGGGTTGAATCACTTCGCAGGCGTGGTGAACTGATCAACAGAAGACCAAGAGGAGCTCCACGAACAGTTCGAACTCCTGAAAATGGGGACATGGGGACACCTCAAGGCTAGAGTATACGAGAACAAGCCCCGAACTCTGGACGAATTGAAGGACGCAATTCGCGTGGAAGTCGCCCAAGTTGAGAGAGCGATGTTGGAGAGAGTCTACGCGAACTTCCAAGAACGCCTCCAGCACTGCATCAACGATTTCGGCCACCAAATGCCTGATGTGATTTTCCACACTTGACTGTCTCAAATGCTATTTCCTCGCGAACCTGATTCCATCAATAAATTTGTTTTGAGTAAAAGTTAACTAATATGATTTAAGATTTTCACGGCCAAAAGTATTTTTGTTATTTGTTTTTGGGGTGTTATGCCGTGTTGCGCTAACTCCTTCTTTAGCCAACGTTTCGGACAGCTTTGCAGTGTCCATCATCAGGGCAGATTTGTTATTTGAATAACAAATAACAAATAACAAATCTGCCCAGATGATGGACACCGCAATGCTGTCCAAAACGTTGGCTAAAGAAGGAGTTAGCGCGACACGGCATAACACCCCAAAAACAAATAAAAAACTTAACTATTTTATGATTTTTTTAAAACCGTCCGTTCTCTCTGCCTCACCCTGTATTAACAGAAAGATTAATTATTTTTTGCATTAATTATTTAAAAGGGGTTGACACCACTGAAATCTTTCATGTACTTTAGGATCGCTTCAGTATTTGTTAAGAACAATATTGTGACAGTATTTTTTTCACTCTATTAACCGGAGTTCAAACAAGAATCTATACTTAAAATGCTGAAGAATAATGTATCCATATATGTCACTGTAACTCGCACATACTTATCAACTGTTTACCATATTTTTACATTTGCTTACCTAGTAATACATACTCATTTTGATGCTATAGGTATATAATTTCAATAACTTCTAATACATGTATAGATATTTTTATTCTTTACTTTTTACTTTGCCTTAAATTATATACTATTTTTAAATATTCTATTATATTGGAATATTTTGATATGCTCTTTTAAATTATTTTAATATATTTCACAAACTATCTAAACTATATACTCTTTATTTACTTTTAAATTGTATACTTTTTATACTTATTTAAATTTGTTCTATATTTCATATTTGATTTATTATTTTTTTGTACTGTATATTTAATCAACCACCACAACACGGGCATGTGCCTAGCTTGGTGGTTTTAACACATCTAAAAAACCAATTAAAACACTGAATAAAGAAAAAAAAAAGATTAATTAAAAATTAAATAAAAAATGTGTATCGAAAGTGTATTCTATGGATCGTATTCGTACGGAAATCTGTCACACTGTGAAAGACATATACTTCAATGTGTGTTATACAAAAAATACAAACAGATTACAATTTACTATTTTTTAAAACTTAAACTCAATTTAAAAACGTAAAACGTTGTAAAGAATTTTTAACAATATCTAGAATGTTTTTTCAACATCTTTTGTGTGACAGCAGATGAAAAATATTTGACTTAATACAAATAAGCTAGTTTTTATGCAGAAGGAGAAAACATATTTCGCCCTCTAGACGATATTTTGTAACAATGTGAAAATAAAAGGGACAATAACACTGTTTCATAGCGAAATTATTATCGTTAACAGTCCTAAAGCTTTTGAATTTTGTTCCAAACGTCCATCAAAGCTATTAAAAAATGTCGAAGAAATTTACGTTCAACGTACGGTGAATAGATTTTTGGAAAAAGGAAAGCAAATTAGATGAAAATAGTATGCTAAAATCCCAAGTGACGCAGTTCTGAAAATGACGTTAAAGTTTAAATGCCTATTTTTCGAAGTCATAAAAAAAGCTGGTGGTAAAATAATGTTACATAGAAGCTGAAAACCGAAAGTGGATAGAAATGCAAGTCAAGTAGAAACTTTCTAACTGAAAACTTTGAAACTGATGTTTATAAAACATACAAAGATCACATCATTTTTGATACGTGAAATGCACGATGGTGATTTGATTTCCCTTGCTCGTATTTGTAATTTCAAATAGATTATAATAAATTAAAACTAACGTGCAGTTGCGGCAGAGTTTCCAAAGTCGAATTTTCCAGAGTGACAGAAATCTCCGGTATCGCCCATTCGAAATACTACAGATTCAAAACTTTATATGGGCACCCCGATCGCTGAAGGTAAGCCTGCGATCCATTTACCTGAACGCCATAACATTTACATAGTTCTCAGAAGGGAACAACTAGCGAAATAAAAAAATAGGTACCACATTTTTAGTAACTAACGAAATTAAAAAAATAAAAACACATTTTTAGGATCACTTGGATCAATTAACTAAAATGGCAGCATTTGGATGAGGGTTACGAGGATATAACATGAAATAAAAACCGAAAATTTCTTTATTTTTCTCGTAAATATAGCATTATCGTATTTCAAATATTATCATTAATTGTATATTTGTGTATAAAATAAACTTCGCTTTAATAAAACCACATTTAATTTTTTTTTTTATTTAAGCAAAGAAACGAGGATAGCAGTCCACAATGTAATGTTTTTACCAACCAACCCTGATGGATGATAGTGAGGTATAGAACATGAAAAAGACGGATGAAATGTGATCCCTGAGGCGTACTCTTGATGCAACCATTGTGTGGCCGTGTTGAAAATATAACTAGCGACCAGAAAATAATTCAAAACTGATGTAAAGGTTTTGAATAAGGTTAAGAAAGGTACGCTTAGATGATAAATGAATGAAGATATGAGTGAAAGAATAATGTATGACTGAAAGTGAATGATTAAACATGTCGGGGTCTCTTGATATAAACAATCAAGCGAATTTGTGCTGGTCATAACAAGAGTAAGAATATTCAAATATGATTTTTTATGTGAATATCGCACAAGAGTCCCAACTACTCCCAACCGTCTGGAGCTACTGAGACTGTGGCATCCCCTATTGGGGTATGTTCAAGGTAATGGGGAGAGGAAGGACATGGGGAAGAGGAATGTCGGGAAATACCTGGCTATTCAGAACTGGTCACCAAACACGGCTGTAGCCATTTCAAGCAACGTTTCAATCCTGAATGGTGGTCTTACACCAAGGCGATACTGAGAGTATCTTACACTCTGGATCATTTATGTGACTATGTATAAATGTGAATGAAGCAAGCAGTGTGTGCCAAGGCAGAGTTCATCATCTCTTTCTACTCCTACGGAAAAAAAGTCGTAATGGTTAGTTAGTTATTTATTTATCAAGAAACCTTCGCAATATCATTATTTGAATCAAAATTGCGCGATTGCTGGAAATTTTCGTTCCTCGTGTTGCTATTTTGGTATCGGCACTGATTTAGTACCAGTAGCAAGAACATAGCCCGCTCCCTTATTATACGGAATAATAGGAAAACAGTTTCTCGCTCCGTTTCCTTCTCAAAGATGACCTCCAGATAACAAAGGAGAAACATCAAAGACGCCGACCTTAACTACTTGTTGTTCCTTCCGGTTATTTGTTTTTGCCGGGAAAATCTATCAGGAAACAACGGTGCATTAAAGTTGAGTAGGAAATTGGGCTAATTTTGTGTTTACACAATTATTTTTGTAATGAAATGGAATACTAATACAAGCAGTATATACAGTAAGTACAGACAATACAAAATAGAAACAAAGAGAGCTATCGTATATGCAGAATCGTGCTGACTGTCGCCGAGCCACACTCTATTCTATGACTCTTGACACACCTTGACTCATAAGTATTTGATTCATTGATTGATATATATGTTCCTCGGGCGTCCCTGGCTTCTTCTACCATTCACTTTATTGTTTGTTATTCTCCTTATTCTCCATTCTTTGTGCATCAGCTCTACATGCTCGAACATCTATTTAATGAAAAATTCAAGGGTATTTATTACTGATTTATTTATTTTAAGAATTAAATAGTTAATAAATACATAGTAAATTCTTATCTATAATAAAAAAAAATTAAAATTTTGGCGTATATCATCAGATATCATCATCAAACATACTGATTTCGATTGACTGTGATGCGCATTATTTCGGCGTGAAATTATTCACCTTCAATGAACTCAAATTTGCTTTGATTTCAAGTTTCATTTTTAAAATTGGAATTGTGTGAAGAATAATTCAGTCAAGCGATAAAGTATGTACCTACCTATAGTACAATATTAAAACGGAAAGTTCATTTGGAAAATTAACAAAATTATAATTATAATATCCCATGATTTTTCACGGGTCTGCGCTAGTATAATAGTACCTGTGGGAGTTTTCTGGATCCTCAAAAAGGTGCCTATTTTGCAAGGACTAGGTGCCCCTTCAAAAGACTATAATTTGTCAACCAGTCGTTACGAATAAGGCTTTTGCTTTATGTATGTGCTTGGTAATATTAATATACTAGCGCAGATCTGTAAAACTTGAAAAAACTCTTCAAAAAAAAATTCCGGGATCAAAAAATACACCGTGAATTTTAATTGCGATAGTTATAATTGAGCTAGGAGAGACTTGGACAGGTCCTTAGTTGGCAGGCAGCAGTAATAATCCTGGGGCCCTGACCTCGGGAGCAATGGTATTTATCTCTCTCTGAATTTCTGTATTATCGACAGCTCTATTAGTTCGACAGTACTGTCACAAGTGCCATCTGTTTATAACATCTGAAACTAATCTGTAGGATACCACACCTACTCAATATTTAGTATATATAATTGTTCAATCAAACACGATCAGGACAAATTAAATATTTCAATTTGTTTAAATCTGCATAAAGCTAAACTAATTTTAATATCTTAAACAAGTTTAAGTCAACTCCATTCTCTCTGGAAACTGTCGATCCCAGTCGGGTCCTCGGTCTAAGACGTCTTTTCCAGAGGTTTATCGAATCCGCGAAAGAAAATGACCAGAGATTAATTAACATTATGCATCGCGTTGAAACAATTACAACAAACAAACTAGGGAGAAAGGCTGTTACTATTTTTTTGAGAACAGCTTGATATGACAGGGCGTCCGTAATCCCATGTTTCCCGATTAATAAGAACGCCTTCGATTTAAATTTTCAATAGTTTCGATATACTAAATGTACAAAAATAAATGCTAAAAATGTACTATTGAAACTGTTAAAAAATACTGAATCCTCTACAATACCGCGTATTTATCACCCTAGATCATATCACAAATCAAGAAAAAAACTCGTTAAAAAACGACATAAAAAACAAACAGTAAGTACAGACAATACAAAATAGAAACAAAGGGAGCTATCGTATATGTGGAAGCGTGTCGACTGTCGCCGAGTCACATTCCCTTCTATGACTCTTGACATACCTCAACTCATAAGTATTTGATTCATTGATTGATCTATTTGTTCCTCGGGCGTCCCTGATTTGTTCTACAATTCACTTTGGGACAACATTTACTTAAAAAATACAACAAAACTACAAATAATATGTTAACTTTACAAAAAAGACGCACATTGTCAGATCTGTTGTTTCTACATAATCTGCCAAATAATAAAATAGATAGTCCCGAATTGCTATACGTCATTGGTTTAAATGTTCCAATGAGGCGTACCAGGCACACTACACTTTTCATATTGAAGCCAACAATACCAATGCAGCAAACAACACAGTAATTACTCGCGCAATCACAACTTACACCCACTACGAAAAATTACTACACTTAGACATCTTTCATGATTCTTGTCTAACATACAAAACTAACTTATAAAATTTCTTAGCGTGACATAATTCATAAATATTTTCACTTCATTTTTCAAAACTTCTATAGGTATATTAACGGACAATTACAATTCGTGAACAAATTATAATTCTTGATTTCAATTTATTTTTTTCTTCCCATACACTTTCTTCCTTTTATTACTATTACCTACTCATACATAAATTTAAACTTAAATTCATTGATTTTAACATAAAATCTTTAGTTTTCAGAACAATCTCAGGCAAAATTACATAATGATATTTTATGGACATACGTAATATGTACTAAAACTGTATATCTTAACAAATAAATAAAATAAGTTAGAAATGAATAACTTCAGTCCACCTCAGCACAGGTCACCCTAGTGAGGAGGACTAACTAATACAATTTACCATACAAATATTCACTACAATATTTTGTATGTACAATGTTTAAGTAGTCGCTAAATAAAAAAAATAGTTTACTGGGCAAATTCCCGCAGATAAAACAGTTCAAGAGATCTATCACGGGCTTACTAGTCGGGAACGTGCAAGTTCACGTCTTTCATCATAGATAATTATTAAAAACATTGTATTTTGCTTGAATGAAACGAATAAAATAAAAATTTTTAAGTTTTTTGAAAAACAGATCTGATATTAGCTGTTGTAGACTAGTTGTCCTATTTAATTTTATCTCTCACTTAAATGCTCTGATACACAACAAGTAGAATGAAAATTAGAATAAACCGCTCTCCCAAAAGAACATAGTAATTAACAATAAATAAGACGATAAATCCTCACGAGAAAGTAGGACAATTGCGTTTATACTAATTTGTGATAGCACGGAAAATGTTTTATTTGTGAAATATTTTGTTTAAGGCTCCAAAATTAGTGACGCATTATCTTTTTGTATATTTTTCCAGTTGTTATTGTGTAGCTATCATTAGAAAATAATAATTATATAATATAATAGGGGTGTTATATAATCTGCATGTGAATGTGAATTCTGCAGACGCATCAGCATAAATAAATTAATTAATCTATTAATATACATTTTTTAAATTCTTTGTTTTAAACCACTTTATTGAGCATAGGTCAACCGTTTTCGGTTGCACTCAAACTGTTGAGTTTATATTTCCATTGTTCTGACGAAGGTTGAGTGCAACCAAAAAGATAATGATAAAGTGGTTAAAAACAAAGAAAAAAATTCATTCATATAATGTCAAGCCACAAAGTGTTTGCTTTCTTCGATAAATAATTAGTCTTTCAACCGGTTAGCGATTGAGTTGGCATCGCGTTTGGGTCCGACCCAAGCGTCGTGAATTCAATTCTTCGGCTGGCTAAATCCTTCATCACAACACAAGCAACATTTTCCACTAACTATGGTGGTAGTAGCCATAATTTTAACCATTTTAACCATACGAAGTGATTTATTTTTTAACAGGATATACGATGGCAGTATTTTTTATCTCTTTTCTTAAGGAATAATTGAAGATTTTTTACCAAATTTGGATTGTTTGCACAGTTTCCGTCTTACGGAACGTTTGTGTGGTAAAGCTGGCCTTGAGCCTTGTTTAAGACCGTTTAAACCAAACTAACGGCATGGTACAAGTATATACTGTCTAATTAATTGTTATTGAAATTCTGATTTTGATATATGAGATCGACAAATATGACGTTTAATAAATAGGTCCCAATGGTCAAGTTTGTTAAGACGCACTGTCCCGGTAACACAAGAGATACTGGGTTCGATTCCTTATTGTGACTGTTAATTTTTTTTTCAATTTCTTGTTCTGTTTCATATTTCGTTCAGATTTATTAGTATTATTTACTTCTCCAATGATATATTACACTGCACATTATTATCTTTAATGTTAGTTGTTCCTGAATACAGATTTTATTTATTTTTGTTGTAATATTAATTTCTTATAATTAAATTATAATATGTAAATGAAATCCTCAGCACGGGAGATCCCAGTGATGATATCATTATCTCTATACGTTACTAAGAAAAGAAGACAATAAATCATTATTATTATTATTATTACTTAATTTACGAATTCAAAATTTTATCATCCAGTAAGTGCGTTTGAATATTACACAATTAATAATATAATTAGGCATTAAAAAAACAATAAAAACGCAAAATAGAATGTTGATTCAATGAGCTGATATAAGGTTCTGAAAGAACACTGTCATAACGGGACGTGACAGATTCCACCCCTAAAAATATGTGACAGGAATATAGACAGACAGGAGATGGATGATGAAAATATCTCGCTGGCATAATACAAAGGATATGAAAGGAACAGAAATATCACAGTCAGCAAATTGTTTGAAAAATTTAGGGATATACGATGGAAAATTATGACATTCATATTTTTATTGATTGGGGGAAATTATGGATACTATAATAGTAGTAAAATATTTGCATTATTAGTATTTGACCTAACCTTACCTTAAAAAACCTTACCGTAAATTTGATCGCCTGATTAGTATAGTTTTAATATAGGAGGTTAATGATGATTCCAAACGGGCGGCTCTGAGCAGGGCTAGCCAAGAGGTCTAGCACGGACGATCGATAAAACCATATCGATCTTTATTGATCAGTATAAAATCGTCGGTAGTTCTGCCTATTGATCCGACATTGTAAAGTTATCAATTTCACTGTGCTAGACCCCCAGGGCGCCGAATTGTCAAGGCGCCAAATCTCTGCTTATACCTAACACCTTACAGTTGTGTACGGGACGTGTTTGCCTGCACAAGAAAATACTGTAAATAATAAGCAACGGCACACATCAGTCTTCAACCTGGGTAATGATTTAAGTAAAACACCGTGAGGTGTTCTATCCAAACCATCATAAAAGAAAGACGATTCGAATCAAAATTCACATTTTAATTACAAGCATTGTATTGGTATACAGAGCGTACAAAGGGGTGTAGTTTATAGGTATTTCCTATTTTTTAAGCCAGCCCAATTTACAAGAAATATTTATTTGTATTTCAATACAACTGGGATTTAAAACACAGATAGAAAACTGATACAACCGGAATCCTTTCAGCGATAATTTCAGATTGGAGTACATTGTGCATCATCGCGCCATACGATACAGTAAATGGTGTGGGCGACTGCTGCAGCAGTGGCCAGTTCAATTGGTAGCCAGCAGGAATCGGCCAGCTTCTAGGTTGTCAGCATCAATGGCTAATTTAGTCGGTAGCCAGGAAGAATTGGCCAGCCTCTAGGTGTTCAGCATCAATGGCTAATTCAGTTGATAGCCAGGAAGAATTGGCCGGCTTCTAGGTTTTCAGCATCAATGGCCAATTCAGTTGGTAGCCAGGAAGAATTGGTCAGCCTCTAGGTTATCAGCATCAATGGCCAATTCAGTTGGAAGCCAGGAAAAATTGGCCGGCTTCTAGGTTTTCAGCATTAATGGCTAATTCAGTTGGTAGCCAGGAAGAATTGGTCAGCTTCTAGGTTATCAGCATCAATGCAGCAGGGATTGGCCAGCCTCTAGGTAATCACCGGCAGTGGGAAGTTCAGTCGGTAGCCAGCTGTTATTCGTCAGCCTTTAGGTTGTCAGCATCTGTGGCTGGTTCAGTCGGTAACCAGGAGGAATTCATCAGCCTCTAGGTTGTCAGCATCAATGCAGCAGGGATTGGACAGCCTCTAGGTGATCAGCGGCAGTGGGCAGTTCAGTCGGTAGCCAGCAGGTATTCGTCAGCCTTTAGGTTGTCAGCATCAATGCAGCAGGGATTGGCCAGTCTCTAGGTGATCACCGGCAGTGGGCAGTTCAGTCGTTTGATTATAAGAGCCGGCACACGGAGACGCCCCATTATTGTAATGATGACAGATGCTTCTGGCTCAGTTGATAGAGTGCCGACCGTAAACAGCTCGTTAGAAATAGTTGTGATCTTTAAAATGATTGTGCCGTGATGGAGGAACAAAAGCGACTACAGATTTCAGTTAACACTCAGGAATTTATAATTATAATTAACAGATCGCGTCTTAACTGGAGGTGTTCGGTCCACTCGTGTTAATTTTTGAAATTTGACTGACGAATATTGTAGTGTTTTTAGCTATTTATAATTTCTCTAGCAAGCCCTCTTGTGACGTCAATATCTTTACCACAACTAGTTTACGTTTCAGACGCAGGTTTTTTTAGGTGAGAATAATTATTTCGCACAGCGACTGGTTTGTCAATATTTTGATTTTTCTCCGGCTCGATTCGCCTAGTAACCGATTATATTGGTGCATTTTTCAACTCGTAAATTTTATAATATTAAATGCAATAAATTCGTGTTTTCATGTTCGATACAAGTTGTAACACACCGTCCTTGAGATTATTTTTCACAAAAACAGTGCTACATAAAACGCAAATAATCCGAATATTATTGATTAAAGTGATCACTTAACAGGGCGTCTACTGATTTCGACAAGGGGTGTAAAACATTACTCGTGCCAGGCACCGTTTGGTTCGGGTACGGCCCTGGCTGTGAGTAAAAAAAATCCCTCAGAGGCATTGTCACCTCTAAAGATTCTGTGTGGATGGTCTTTTGTAGTTGAAGGAGGGAGGAATTACATATGCCGGCAAATCAATCCACAGCCGAGCTGCTGAAGAATGCATTTGAGAAATGTCAACAGTTTACAAAAGTTGGATACGCGTTTGGCGTGTCTCCGAACTATGCACCGATGCTAAAGGGATCAATTACGCTAAAACATAGGAGCATCTTTTATTGAAATTGGGGTAGAAAATGGACAGCATCCCCATCCGACGCCCGTGCTGATGAAGATATATGTTGGTTAAAGTATTTTATATTCAACCCTGAAACTTTTTTCTTCCCAGAACTTCCACTCCTTCCTTTTCGTAAAAAGACCCGCCACACCTCATCCCCAAAGATGATACAGGCCATGAGGGAATTTTTTTCTTCACAGCATTCTGTGTAGAGTTAAAATAAAAATAAATCTCAATGGTGAGGTGTTTTCGAATGTCAAAAATGTCCTTTACGAGGGAGAGGGTTATACAAACACAAAAAGATACTCCGGTATAACCACGAAGCGCACTCCAACATCAAAGGACCAAGCGAGCACAGCCTGCATGACATCTAAGCAAACAGAGTCTGGGAGACTTTCAAATATGACGGCAAGTGCATCAGCATATTATCAAATATTAGAAAAGCTTTTATGCGAAACACGCGAATCAAGTAGGTATACAATGTACCTAATTAGTGCGTTATTAGTGTGTTTAGTTAGCTCGACTAATAGTAGGTATTCTTCTTAAAAAAAATAGTTAAAAACAATAATTTCTTTGTAGTTTGACATTATATATTACTAGAGCAGATACATAAAAAAACAAGGAATAATAATTATTATGGGATTTGAGAAGCTGAAAGCATTACTTATATTTGCTTCAGTAACGTACCTTTCAAAAACAATTGATATTTATAAGCTTTTGCTAACAAACTCGTGAAAAATAATAATATCTATTAAGAAATACTAATTTCAAATATATAATTATAATTGTACCTATTAATAAAATAATTTTGGCACCCACGTTATCGCTTGTCCAATTTATCAGTTCTAATATATTGAAAAATTGAAAGTTCAATAATCGAGAATAACTAATATTACTAAGCTATGATTACTATACTATTATAATTTTACTAGACGATTATTTTATATATGTCCGGGTTGAATCTTTCCCACGGAAAAAACTAAACCCTTCTACACACTTTTCCATAAATGATCATCTAGTCAATCCACATTATTTAAGTGCATTATATAATAAATACAAAACAATACAATAACAACACGTCAACTCAGCAGAGATCAAATGGGAAAATAATTCACCGACTCCAGATATTTTCATATCAGAGGGTTCGGCTCGGTAGAAGTCTTAACAGGGCCTATAAATCCTACTGATCCCTCAACACAAATATTTAAAAAATCTTTCGTAATCCTACATGTATTTAAAATGACTGCAATTTTTGCATTTTCATAATTTATTTATCAGATCTAATACGCCTAAATTTTGAATGAGAGAGCTAGGTATAATGCCAGTAGCCGAAATAACAAATGGTAATATTTTTATAGTCTGAAAATGTCAAATTCTTTTAATCTCATTTCCTAAATCTGTGTATTTTCTTATTTTTTCAGAAACAGATTTAAGAATATTACAGGAATTTGGAATAGGGACATCAATGATAAAAGCTATTTTTTTTAAATTTTGTCATGTTAAACTTTTTCCGGTCTGTTTTTTATAATCGTTCGAAAAATTAAATTTTAATATTATTTGAATTTTTTTAAAACTTTTATTATTACGCAGTATTTCACAGGTATATTTTCACCGACAACCGAAATAAGTTTGATTGATAATAATATGTCATTATATTCAAAAAGCAGTATTTTTTATATTATTTCACAACTTGAGAGTAACGGACAGACTGTATTTTTCATAAAAAACTTAAATTTAGTTTGACGCCGAAATATCAAAACATCTTTTTTTAAATTATAAGAATGTAAAGCAAATATCTAGTACGGATTTGTTCTATTTTATCAGTGATTTAAATTATAAAATATAGGCCATTAAATAAGTCAACTAGGAACTTTTAGTGGCAACTTTGTCAATTAAAAAAATAATAAACTCATACATACAAATACAGAACTAAAACGTCACAAGTACACACACACTTTACACGGCAACACGATAAAATACATTTAAACACCATACATACTCATTATGGCAAGCAATCCATTGGTTACG
Organism: Hesperophylax consimilis; assembly: GCF_061612785.1. Classification (NCBI taxonomy): domain Eukaryota; kingdom Metazoa; phylum Arthropoda; class Insecta; order Trichoptera; family Limnephilidae; genus Hesperophylax; species Hesperophylax consimilis. The sequence goes on from NC_142850.1 coordinate 22,129,870, forward strand.
AGGTGAGCAACATATATAATTGCCTCCCAGACAAAATTAAAAATGAAAAAGTGTAGGTACATTTTTTATTAGGTACCTTCTACGTGCCACACAAGCAACGAAACCATTGATCTTTTACGATTGAATATCAAAATAACACCTCTTTTTGGAAAATCCTGTAAAATTATGCTCATTTATTTACATAATAAAACAAAAATATTATACGATATAAAGCAAACGATTACACCCGGGTACCTCTTCTATCACTAGAACGTGTACGTTTAACTTCAGCGTTTTCCGCCCACGTACCACCCTACAACATATCCAAAGTTTATGCTGAATAGTTAATTTCCACTATTGTGGAGATGTCACGAAGTTTCAGACGATTAGACTAACAGGAAGATAGCAAAAATCTAACTTCAAAACCTGAAAGTACGGGGTACTTCTTTACTCACGTAAAGATGTAATTTTTGTCAGCCATATAAGGCTTTAAAAAATAGACGCTTTGTTTTTATAAACGATGTTTGTTATGTACTGAAAAATAATCGCTTCAATTGCCATCGTTAAAAAATAATCATTTCCCTTTCAGTCATAAGCACAACTTGTTGAAGCATAAAATCACATATTTATTCAACCTGTTGCCAGAGTTGCGGATTTGATCTCATCGATAAACAACCTTCCACCTTTACCTCCTCCCAGCACTTCAGTGCTCCCAACAACATCCCGGGTCGATGTCACGTCTCGCGTCTTGGCTTCTCCTCTCGGAGACTTCTCGTTTAGGGAGCAAATTGCACAAGCACGCCTGACTGATGATCTTATATCGGAGCCGACAATGTACATTATTGGATTTACTCTCGATTTCCAAACCCAATCTCGCCGGAATTGCCCCCGACCAAAAACACCTATCAGATGTGAGATTTACCTGCGTGCTCACCGCTTTTTTCTACTTTTTCCTTTCCGACAAGCCATTGACTTAATACTAAATTAAATTGCTTCTTCACGTGCACGTGTGTGAGTTTTTTCTGTGATGAAAGTATTTTGCTGGGAGATGATAAACCGAATTGAAAAATGTACACAATTTGAAGTTTTAAAAGACTAGAAAAAATTGTCTTTCCTTACAACTTACGACATGGATAGTCTCTTTTTCAAATTGACATGTTGACTTTTAAAACCAAATAATGTTACTGTATTAGGTATTAATCAATAGCCGATAAATCTTTGATCTTTTCCGTAAGCCTCCGCAGTTGCTTCAATGTTTTTTAAATCGTCCTAACCTAACCATTCCGGATATATAATACAACGATAATGTAGGTAAAAACCTAGATTTACCGATAAAGTATTCTGAAAAAGCAGGTATGAGTTTGAAATACAAGTTTAGATGCGTAGTTTCATAAATCAATTAATGTCATCTAGGAAAAATTGATTAGCTTCAATGCTTTAGAAATGTTAACTTTTTATTTCAATTCAAATATAAATACGTTGAAAAAATCTTCAGAAAAAAAATATACGACCGACGGGAATTTAACCCGCAGCCTTCTGATAGTCGATCAGGTGTTCCGCCAATTATTATTGTATTACCTGCGTAGTATATACTAGATATGAAATGTTTAATTTTATATCTAAGTATATACTTTAAAAAAATATATATATATATGTTTATAAATAAATAGTTCTAGTAATTTTCTTTCAAGTATTTCGATCTTGCTATCCTTATGGATTAAATTAAACATATTATAATGCTAAAAAACCTAACCCAGCTAACCTCAACAAAGTCCGTGAAAATCCTACAAACTTTTCATATCTAACTAAACCTATCAATCACCCTTCTTTTTCGCAAGGGTCGGCACACTTAATAAAACCTCATAACCTTATTTCCTGAAACATAAAGTTTTTAACATCATAAAGGCAAAGAAGATAATTAAGAAGAGAAAATAATAAAATTTAATTAAAGGATTTTGTTGTAATTATTTAAACGCATATTAATTAGAAAGTTAATTAATAAATAACATTTTTAAGTTTTAACAGGCTGTCAAATTGTAAAATTTGACAACCGTTTAAGAAATACTTTTTCCCTTCCGACACTTGGCGTGTTTGAAAGGACAAAACTAGGTATCATTTCCATTCCGACACGTGGCGTGAGAGGACAAAACTCTTTTTTGGAGACGACTTGAAACATCTCATTTTGATTCACAATGATTCTTTGCGAAGTAATACAATATCGTGTGGTTTTGGTTTGAAAATTTGATGGCTTACAAATATTATAGATGTTTTTTTTTTATTTCTTTACGTGAACACGCACAAGAGTCCCAACTGCTCGCATCCGTCTGGCGCCAGTGAGACTTTGGCATCCCCAATCGGGGTATGTGGTGAGGCTGAAGGTAGTGAGGAGGGGAAGTAGATAGGGAAGAGGAAGATGGAGAAGTACCTGGCTATTCAGATCTGGTCACCAAACACGGCCAAAACCATTTTAAACAACGTTTCAATTCTGAATTACAGTATTACATCAGGGCGATACTGAGAGTATTCCACTCTGGAACGTAGGTACTGCAAACACACTTTATATTATTTGAAATGATTGAACAGTGAAATAACACAAATTAATCAAATAAATTTTGAACCCGCGACCTCCAGCTTGCTAGTCGAGAGCCTCACCCCTCGACCACTTAATTAAATACCACGGTAGAACCTATATCATGACATTTGTTTTTGACAAATTTTTTCATAAGCCGAGAAAATATAAGTATCAAGCAAATTCTCTTACTTACCAACAATTTTTAGCAATTGATTTTATTGTATAATGTGGAAAATTAAGTTCTTTAGGTTGTGATGGGATTTTTTTAAAAATATTTGTGCCTCTAATTTACAAAATTAGAGGCAATAAAACTTACAGCCTTTTTGGCGATGTTTTTTTTTAACTAATCATTTTTTAACCATATCTTGAGTGCATACTAAATATTATTACTATGATAATAAAAATTTAAAATAAATTGTGTTTACGCTCGCTGGCAGCCGGAACCCCATTTATATCGTTTTAATCGACATCTTTTATCTTAACTTATAATTTTTGTTTTTCCAAACTACCAAATCGTAAATAAAATATGATTATTCACTCCTTCCGTTTCACAGGCGATATCACGTAGAAAACGTAGTTACGCAGGTACAGTCTGTCAAAAATAAGCCAACATAAAAGAAGAGCGCTGTGATCGTTTAAACGGTTTTAAATAATACCAAGATAGTTGAAATAAAAACAATGTAACTTTTAAAAAGCGCTATGGTTCAAGTGAATATTTTTTACAACAATATCGAACGGTGTTCATAAATTAGTGACAATTCCTCCTCAACATCATATTATACTAAGGAATTCGTTGGACTAACGTAAAATTATTCGAAAACTGCTTGCTTATTTTTCAAGTAATATTTTGTGACTAAATATTAAGATTAATTATTTTTTTGCGCATGTAATATTAATTTTGAATGGCGGGTTTGAGAACCGCCCCCCCGGGAACCATTTATTGGAAAACCAACACCGCTGCCATAAGTTACTCCAAATGGTTCTGTTCGTTTGCTGATTTAGCAGGCGTGACCGAGTTCATTGGGTGAGGCGTGTACAGAATAATAATAATATTCTATACTAATATACTAATAATATAATATTCCATATTGCCTCTCTTTCCCCTATCCGTTTTATCTTTTCATTGTTGTCATTGTTTATGTCTAACATTTTTTAATGACACCATTGTCTATTATTTCTCTATTGACACCATTATTTATGTCTATTATTTATAATTAGTATTATAAAAAACCCTGAAGAAGTGAGCGTTGCTCATGAAACATGTTGGTAATAAACAATAAAAGTGGTAAAAACGAAGTATTTTATTAATTTCAATTAAAATGGTGCCACGAAATAAGTTTGCTGTGTTAGAAGAAATAATAATAATAATGATATATCTTTATTTAAGAAATTTGCAACTATAACTAAGATTACATGTAAAGTGTTCATAGTGTATATTTGTTTATACATTATGTAGTAAATAGAATTAACAACTTAAGATAATAATATAAAAATAATAGGTAGTATGTAACAAATAGAAAAAGTTGAGGTTTCTCATAACCTGCCTCACTAGACTAGCGGCTGGCCTGCTTTGAGGCAGTCATTTAGAAAAGTTAATTTAAATACATATGAAAATACTTCAATTATATTATAATATAATCGCTCAATATTTATGCTAGTTTAATGCACCTGCTAACCATATGCATTGCGTGCCGGATCGGGAGAGGCTGGTTTGGGAAGACCCTTTGATCTCCCTAACTGGTCTCTCTCTACTCATCGCCATGCGCCACAGCGGGAAGGATAGATCATTTGTCCGTCTCACCTAGACCCACCGATCCCTAGATTCTTACCCACTCCTCATACCTTATCCGCTTCCAGAACTTCCTCTTCTTCCTTTCCGAAAAAAGACCATCCAAACAGCATCGGCAAAGATAACATAGGCCCTGAGGGAAATTATTTTCCTCAAGACCTCCTACGTACGGTGAATGTAAAAAAAAGTTAAAGCGGAATATGAATAAATAGGTGTACAAAATCATTTTTTTTTAGAATGGCACACAAATATAACATCGTATCGGTGATTCAAACCTATATTTTCTTTGTCTGCCTTTCTTGAAACAATTGAGATTTTATACGGACAATCCAGCCATTATTTATTATAATAATATGTAACGTCAAATTAATATCTTAAGAAGAAAATGAAGAGCTACAGAATTATTTAATAAATAAGAACGTTAAGAATAAAAAGCGTCATGTCAAACATAAAACCACTTCTGAATCTGATATAATTTTTGTTTTTAAATCGGTGTTGCTATTTTAATTGTTCCATTTTATTAAGTTTCTAGATTTTTTTGACTTATTGTAGGTACCTAACTAGTATCCAGGAATTCAGGTATATAATACTGTACAGTAATAGAAGCCATTAGTTGCTTTTATAAGTTGTTTACTTTTGTGCTATGATTGATCTACGGATTACCAGGTAACTATTGTCGTGGCCAACTTTGACACGTGATGGCGTAATAATGACAGATTCCGAGAAGTCAGTGCTTCCGCTAGATGATAACTATTATTATATCATATTAGATAATATTTACAGGCTAGTTCATTCTGTTAAGTCAGTGACCCGAATGAATGATCCTTTTTTCATGAGCTTTGACATTTGAATATTTGACTTATTTCCGTAATTTTATCTTTATTTATGCGTATTACTCATAGATAATATAAATATAACCAATCGATTATTTCGTTAACCATAGATTACTACTCTACGTCGCAGAGGCGTCCGCGTTTTTTTATAAATCGTTCTCTCTTTTTATCCTTCGCGCATATCGCATTGACGTTCAAGGACATCTCAGTCATTGATGATTCATCTCAGACGGTTGTTGCGTTACGGTAAGTTTGCTAGTTTTTATGATATTATTACCCTTGGCGCTCCAAAGACGTACGAGTAGCTATAGTTGTAGTATAGTAGAGAGTAGTATGTAAGTTTCGCGCTATTAGTCAAATTATTATCTAAAATATTTTTTTGTTACTTTGTAAATCTTAATTTTTGTAAATTTTAATTTTTTTATAAGTTTTTGTGGAAATAATTTCGCTGTCATGTTCAAAAGCAAATTACTTTTGTTTTCAATTAATTTTGCATTATATCTCTGATTTGTAACTGATAATTCATATTAAAAAAGTACATATAAATAATAATAATTGAATGACTTGAATGGCGACGTTTTTGTGCAAAATCACCTCAAGGGCGCTGTACAAACTTATAATACATTTCTACAGTGATCTATGTTATTTATGGAGATAATATACAGTACAATACTTACCTGGTAGGTCACTTGATATTAACACTTAATTAACATTATCTAATTGTTTACTATCGAAATTTAGATACAGGATTTAATACATAATTGGTTATTGGTTTTTAAAAATGTGGATGTGGACTTAATGGTTAAATATATATGTATAAGGATTGAATTAAGACAGGTGACTGTGTATCTATTTAAAAAATATAAAATGAAAGAAAAATGTATGAATATTCCTGCCTGTATTTTGAGCACTGCGTCAAGGAGATCGAAGAAGTTCAGTCTTCAGAGAAACTTCTATTGAAATTCAGACGAATACTGCGTTCCCATCTATCGTCTATTTTGCAACGATTGTAATCCGTCAATTGTGATAAATGAATGTATCAGACGTATTGCCCGTTGCTTACAGATCAGTTTTTTCAGGTGTTTATGGGTTCCAGACTAGAGGTGACTTTAGAATTTGATACGAGGGTGCACTTGCGATTTGAACAAGGAGTATTTATATGTATTGGTTGTATTTATTGAATTGTATTATTATTGTATTGCATTGGTATAGTTATATTTATATGTGTTGGTACCTGTTCGCGCAATATATATGGGATTGTTAGGTATGCATCCACAGGCTTAAAGGACAAGTGTAATGTCAATACCAAATCCTGCAAATGTCCTACCTACCCTCTTACCCATCCCAAAATGTCACCATATTAAAAATATTGTTGCAACACATGTAAAATCTGACAAGTGGGGTCAGTTGCTTATCAGAGTTCGGAGTGATAATTAATATCAGACAGGGCGAATATACATATATTTTGTGAAGTGAAATCAACTAATACTCCTGGAGACGTGTGATAGTCATCAACGGGTGAGTCCATCTTTCCTGCTTTCCAATCTGGGCTTATCTTGTGCTCCAGAAGCCCAGATTTATACCTTTGATTATTGCACTGTCCATCAGGTTTGTCGGATGCATAAATCGTCCCATAATCTATCATTCGGGGTAGTTTGGGACTGGTCCTTTGGGCGTGTGGCATAGGGCTTTAGCTCTGCACCACCTCTAAATATATAGTGGAGTCGCAGCTTCGCGACACCATTTTTGGTTCTTTCGAGCCGGATTACCAACGGGGCATTTAAAATTAACATATTTAAAGTTATAAATAAATATTATTTCCTCTTTATACTTTGTTAATTTGTATGTACTAGGTTGCATTTGTAATTATTGTTGTGTTTAAATTCCTACATACAATTAATCATGGCGACTAGCGATAGTACTCAGGATATTAAAATCAAGTTACTAGAATCGAAGATTAATTTGATGCATAATCGTGTTAATGAATTATATGAGAAAGGGAAAAGTATTGCGGACAGGGAGACGAGAAGTTCGGAGGATTTTGTTAAACAAACGGTTAATATAGCTACATATTATGCACAATTTAATACGTTGTGTGATGAATTTCATACACTTCAGTTGAAAAAGGATTCAAATTACAATATGAATTTCGATTTATGGAGTAAATTCGAAAATAAGTACTGTTTTGTAGTTTCTATACGCGAAAGCATTATAGCAAAGCAAGATTCATCACGTGATCGACAGAAATTAAATAATTCACCATTAATTAAGCTCCCACCGATCGAGATGCCATCGTTCGATGGTAATCAAGAGAATTGGTCGATATTTTATGAAGCTTTTAAATTAAACATTCACTCAAATGAAAATTTGAATACGTCGCAGAAGATGCAATATCTGATAGGGAAACTCCAAGGAAAGGCGTTATCAGTTTTTGCGGGAATACTTCCGAACGAACAAAATTATTTTTTAATTTGGGAAGCTCTCGAAAAGAAATATCAGGACAAACGCGTGCTAGGTACCTTTTATCTGAACAATATTTTGAATTTAAAATTATTGGCACCTAGTAACCCAAATGAGTTAAATAATTTTATCGAAAGGTTTGCGTCTTCCATAGCTGCACTCAAGGAATTAGGTATTGATGACCTAACCGATTTTATAATATTACATGTTGCACTGAAAAAATTAGATATACAGTTGGTGCAAAATTTCGAAATGTCTATACGGGAGAAAGCTATACCTACATATACCGATTTAATAGAATACATTCGGTCGCATGTCAAAATCCTAGAACGAACTGGGCAAAATGATAATAAAGTTGTTAATAATAAAAACAAAGTTACGCATTCATTCGCTGTGGTCGAACAGAAGTCAAGTAATAATAATCGTAATAGGTGCCGGAAATGTAATCATTCTGATCATGTTGAATTGTTTAAATGTGAACAATTTAACGAATTAAGACCAAATGCTCGCTTTCAGTTTGTGAAATTAAATAATTTATGTGTAAACTGCTTAAGCGATAAACATAAAACTGTGAAATGTCCATCTAAATCGGATTGTAGAATTTGTAAAAAACGACATCACACCGCTCTGCATTTTGAGAGCACGGTGAATACTGAAAGTCAATCGAAAAACGAAGCCATTACATTAATAGCGCGTAATAATAAACATTATAATAATTTTTCTGCGGGTAATATAGCTACGAATGTACTACTGTCAACCGCGCAGTTATTTGCTTATGACAATAAAAATAATCAAGTAACCGTAAGGTGTTTAATTGATTGCGCCTCGCAACAAAATTTAATCAGTTTAAACACTTGTAATGAATTAAATCTTAAAATAATTCCTTTAAATAATTCAGTAGTTAAAAGTGTTGGTTCAGTAGAGACACCAATATTGGGACACGTTGCGTTAAAAATTAAATCCCGCGTTTCAGAAGATACTTATAAAATTAGTCTATTAGTTGTCGATAAAATAACTGATAAGCTTCCTACACAACATGTTGACACAAAGTCATGTGAGCATTTAGTGGGTTTAAACTTAGCGGATGAATCCTGGAACGTTCCATCCGATGTTGATATCTTATTAGGTGCACAGTTATTTCCATATATTCTGCTGGGGAATAAGGTTTTATCTAAACATAATACGAATGCACCACCGGCTATACAGACAGTATTCGGGTATATTGTAATGGGTGAAATACCTACGTGTACGCCGGAGGTTTCGTGGACGTTCGGCCCCATAACCAATGTAGATTTATATAATGCGTTATCCAAGTTTTGGACGATGGAAGACATGCCTATTAAGTCGTTGATGAGTGCTGAAGATGCAGAATGTGAGAAAATGTACCTCGAGTCAGTCCAACGGGATGAATCGGGAAGGTATATTGTATCTTTACCGTTTAAGATAGATCCTAATAATTTAGGTGATTCGCGCCGTGTCGCGCAGCGTCGATATGAATATTTAGAACGGAAATTTAATACGTCGCCAGAATTGCATTGCAGTTATAATGAAGTAGTTTCTGAATATCTGGAAAAGGGATATATGAGGGTTGAAGTTCCGTCTTCATCTAATATTGATGAGGGATATTTCATTCCTCATCACGCAGTAATTCGTAAAGATAAATCAACAACTAAAACTCGTGTTGTATTAGATGCAAGTACAAAGACCAGTTCAGGGTTGTCACTTAATGATACTTTGTATACAGGTCCAAATTTGCAATCTAATTTATTTACACTTTTAATTAAATTTCGCTTATTCGCTGTAGCATTAACCGCAGATGTTAAGCAAATGTATCTACGTATAATGGTAACGGAAAGCCATCGTAAATATCAAAAAATTCTTTATAGATTTCACGAAGATGAACAAATTGGAGTTTATCAATTTAATTCACTCGCGTTTGGTTTGAACTGTTCACCATTTCTAGCAATGCGAACTATACGGCAGCTAGCGAGCGATGAAAGAAATCGTTATCCGAAAGCGGCGGAAGTTGCAATTAATGATTTATATATGGACGATTTTGTATATTCTGTAAATACTATAAGTGAAGGCATCACTTTGGCTACAGATTTAATGGCGATGTTCAAGTGTGGAGGATTTGAATTAGTCAAATGGTCGAGTAATTCTCCTCATTTACTGGCCCAATTACCAGAGTCGCACCGCGCGACAATGGATTTTTCGGATAAATGTAGCATTTTAGGATTAAAATGGGATCCGATATCTGATTGTTTTCGATTTATGATATGTCCGACGGAGGAAAAAACTATATGTAAAAGATCAATTCTTTCCACAATAGCTCGTTTATTCGATGTATTAGGTTTGGTTGCTCCGGTAATTTTATATGCCAAATTACTTTTACAAGAGCTGTGGTTAGAGAAAGTAGGATGGGACGAGGAACTACCCCAAAGTATTGTTAATAGATATGTCAAATTCAAGGAAGAATTACCGATGCTTTCTAATTTAAATTTACCTCGATATTTGGGAGTAAAGGAGGACTGCACGATAAATATTATCGCCTTCGCAGATGCGAGTTTGAAAGCGTACGGTTGTGTAATATATCTTCATGTCACGGATAAGGGTGGCAACACTACAATGAATTTGATATGTTCTAAATCCAAGGTGGCCCCTCTGAAAACAGTGTCGCTCGCTCGATTGGAATTATGCGCTGCGCTTATTTTATCTAGACTCGTTAGATCTATTATAGATACTTATAGAAATCGCGTTTCGATAAACGATATATTTGCTTTTTCAGATTCAAAAATAGCACTTTCTTGGATTCACTCGTCCCCGCACCGGTGGCAAACTTTTGTAGCTAATCGAGTTAGTGAAATTCAGGAAAATTTACCCGCGAAACATTTTTATCACATAGATGGCGTTACCAATCCTAGTGATTGTTTATCACGAGGACTACTGCCTGCTCAGCTGGTCGATCATTCTCTTTGGTGGCACGGTCCGCCCTGGGCTGCGAACCCAGTATCCGAGTGGCCTGTCGAAAGATTTTCCCCCTCACGAGAGGAGGAGAATACTTTGGAATTGAAAAAATCGCATACATTTACGATAACGTCAATAGAGGAAAATTCTCCGATATATAATCTCGCTTTAAAAATTTCCTCATGGCCAAAACTGCTGAGAATTGTGGTATATATTTTACGATTTATGCGAAAGTTATCACGCTCAACAGTTATAAGTTCCACGGAATTAAACATTGCTGAAATGAATGTATTAAAAGCTTTACAGAATAGGTATTTTAGTGCCGATATACAATTGATACAGAGGGATAAATTATGCTCACCTTCAATCCGAAAACCAAACCCGTTCCTAGATCATAATGGCTTGTTACGTATAGGTGGTAGATTAACAAACGCGAATATACCTTTTGAAAACAAACATCCAGTACTTTTGCCAAGACAGGATCATATTGTCGATATAATTATAGACTTTCACCATCGTGTGAATTGTCATACTGGTGCACATCTCCTTATGTCAATAATTAGACAGCGTTATTGGATCTTATCGGGGAGAAATCTAATACGCAAAAGAGTACATGCTTGTAATTTCTGTTTTAAAACTGCACCTTCTAATATTATACCGCTAATGGCAGATTTACCTACAGCTAGAGTTCAGGAAGCAAAGGCATTTACACATACGGGTGTAGATTTTGCCGGACCAATAAATATAACCCTTTCTAGGCGTCGTGGGGTAAAAAGTCAAAAGGCATATATATGTCTATTTATTTGTTTAACAACGAAGGCTATACATATGGAAGTGGTATCAGATCTAAGCACGGACAATTTTTTAAACGCATTTAAGCGTTTTCTATCCAGACGCGGACCGGTTTCGTGTATGTACAGTGACAATGCGACAAATTTCATAGGCGCAAAGAATTGTCTGGATGACTTGTATAATTTTTTAGAGGCAAATTCAACTAAAGAAGTTCTTCGCAATGAATTTAACATTCGGAGAATTGAATGGAAGACGATTCCACCCCGCGCTCCTCACTTTGGAGGATTATGGGAGTCAAATATTAAATGCATTAAATCGCATCTGTATAGGGTTGTGGGTACTCAACTTTTATGTTATGAAGAGCTTCTCACAGTTCTGACACAAATAGAGGCTGTACTTAATTCACGGCCATTATGTTTATTAAGCAGTTCTCATTATCCAGAAGCTCTTACTCCGGCTCATTTTCTGATGTCTACCCCGATTCAGCATCTACCTGCTTATGATTTGACTAATGAACGCATTAGTCTACTGAAAAGGAAAGAGCTTTTGGACCACCTCGTTCAATCTTATTGGAAGAAGTGGCATATAGAGTATCTTCACTCTCTGCAGATGAGAAAAAAAAATGGAATAGTCCCGCGAATAACATTCTAGTAGGTACCATAGTATTGGTGCATCAAGAGGATGCGCCTCCACTTTATTGGCCGGTGGGCGTTGTTGAGGAGGTGTTCCCTGGTAAAGACGGAGTGGTTCGTGTCGCACGAGTAAGGACCCCTTCCGGGAACTTTAAACGACCAGTCGTAAAATTGTGTCCTTTGCCTACACAATAATTATTATTTCTTTATTTCATTATTTTATAAATTTTCGTTTTAACTTTGCAATATTAATAGCGTATTGATAAGAATATTTATATTTCATCTTTCGTTTTACATTTAACTTTTTACTTTATTTGAAAGTACTTAAAATTTCGGAAGGTACTTTCAACGCCGGGAGAATGTTCGCGCAATATATATGGGATTGTTAGGTATGCATCCACAGGCTTAAAGGACAAGTGTAATGTCAATACCAAATCCTGCAAATGTCCTACCTACCCTCTTACCCATCCCAAAATGTCACCATATTAAAAATATTGTTGCAACACATGTAAAATCTGACAAGTGGGGTCAGTTGCTTATCAGAGTTCGGAGTGATAATTAATATCAGACAGGGCGAATATACATATATTTTGTGAAGTGAAATCAACTAATACTCCTGGAGACGTGTGATAGTCATCAACGGGTGAGTCCATCTTTCCTGCTTTCCAATCTGGGCTTATCTTGTGCTCCAGAAGCCCAGATTTATACCTTTGATTATTGCACTGTCCATCAGGTTTGTCGGATGCATAAATCGTCCCATAATCTATCATTCGGGGTAGTTTGGGACTGGTCCTTTGGGCGTGTGGCATAGGGCTTTAGCTCTGCACCACCTCTAAATATATAGTGGAGTCGCAGCTTCGCGACACCAGTACCTACTTTGGGTTCTGCGCAATACTCCGAGAAGTTAATAAGACACAATACTCTAATCTCATTTTAATTAATTATGACCCATGGATGTAAGTTATATATATTTAACAATTTAAATACTAGAGTTCTTCCTCAGGAACATGAAGAACAAAATTAATATCTCGTGATCTTGTGAAACAAATCGCCCCAAATTTTGCGTATCGCTTATGGAGCATATTTCTAATGAAGTCTTTATTTTTTCTTTAGGTTGTAATCTTTATTACAGCAACAAATACCGTTAGTATAATGACAGATCCCGTTTCGGTTATTTTGCTTAGATTGGAATCCATTATTATTTTTATGTTATCTTTATATTTATGGATGTTACACTGTTAATTAATATTTTTGTGTATTTGCTGTAAAAAGCTACTTATCTATAAAGAAATAAGTACCTACCTACCTAGGAACAAGAGTACCTACCTAAATAGTCCTAACTGCTCCCGTGTCCAATGCGTCCGGAGCCGATGGGATTATGGCCACCTAAATTGGGGTATGTTGGGATACTGAAGGGAGCGGATATTCAGATGTAATCACCAAACACAGCTAAAGCCACTTCAAGCAATGTTTTGATTCTAAATGGTGATCTTTCACCAGGGCCAGACCGACAGCATCAACTCTCTTAAAAATAAATGCCAGAAGAGACCAACTTTTCTTGGAAATGGTTTGTCATTTTCATTCCTTCTTCCTCTTCCAGGCGTTTCTTTCGTTCTTTCACTCCAACTCTTACTTTTTTCTTAAATTCCTTATATACTTCTTTCGCTCGATACTTCTCTTCGCTGGAAGCACTGCCAGCCGCAATCAGACACAACCATGCTTTCTTCTTCTCTGAGACCAGTGCTTTAATCTCATCATCCCACCATGCATCACCTTTCTTCCTACCTTGCGTACTTATTCCACAAACCTCCCTAGCAGATTCACAAAGACACACTTTTATGTGGTTCCATGTTTCGTCTATGCTTAGACCATCCATTTCCTTCGCATTCAATCTTATCTCTGCACAATTCACATACTTACTTCTCACATTATCGTTTTGCAGTTTTTTTATTTTGACTCTTGTCGGAGTTGGTACCGTTTTCACTTTAGAGCGCCAACCGCGAAAGAGGTTTACTCTCGACACTACAAGAAAGTGGTCAGTTTCGACCTCAGCCCCTCTGAACACTCTTGTGTCCTCGGTAACAGCTCTCAACCTAGAGTCAATTACTACAAAATCAATAATTGACCTCTCATTTCCTCTTTCCCACGTATATTGGTGGATACCTTTATGATCGAAGAAAGTATTCGACACAAACAGGTTCCACTCTAAACATACTTCAAGCATTCTGTTCCCGTTGTCATTCGTTCTTTTATCCCCAAACATACCTAAGACCGAATCAAATCCGTCACGTCTAATTCCCACCCACCCATTTAAATCGCCTGCCATTATAATCCTTTCGTTCATATTTTTTAGTCTCATTACAACATTCACACCAGTCCAAAAATCATCTTTCACTTCATCGCTTTCAGAATTAACAGGGGCGTAGCAAATAACAAGAAACACCCTTGTCAAACCGATTTTAAATCTGATCCAAATTATTCTCGGACTTACACATTCATACTGCAACATACATTCAATCATTCTGGGAGACAGTAGCGCTGCAACACCTTGACAAGCCCTCTCCGTATCTGGTCTCCCAGACCAAATGACGAGCCTATCATTATGCTGCATTGTACCGCTACCTTTTCTTATACTCTCTGTTATACAAAGTACGTCCAAACATTTGCTCACCATAGTATCACACAGTTCGTTCATCTTTCTTTCCATTCCTTCTCTAATGTTCCATGTACCAATTCGACATTGATCACGTTCCGTCCTCCTCTGCGCCACCGAAGGGTTGGCGATGTGATGGATAGCGAACCTCATCGACATCTTTTTCGGCCATTCCCTTCCAAGTACTACTTAAACATCTTACTTATACAACTTATCATATCGTTACACACATAAAACAAATAATACATATTTATACGCTTAATATAACATTTAACTTAAACAAATAAACTACCACTAAAAATAGATATTTTATCACTGTATAATTGTTTTAAAACACTCCATGTAGACAGCAAACCAAAGAGCGCGGGTTCAGTCCGATTTCATCCTTCATTTCCGATGTCATTATTCCACGCGCGGAAGGGCACGAGCGGTGGGGAGCGGAGGTTGCGGCAGGGGTTGCATGAGTCGCCAAATGACTCTTTTCTTGTGCGGGTTAAGGGTAGATTCCGAGAAACGATGATTCTGTGGCCTAAGCAATGTCATATGGCCCACACACATGGCCCACATTCTATAACGGCACTGTATAAGCACTGTATGCGTCGGACAGCGGGGTTTGCAGTATTGGTGCTGGTGGACGAGGGGCAAGGGGCAAGGGCAGAAGGGATGATCACATCTGGTGAATGTTCAAAGCACTTGTCTCGTATTATAGGCACAGGAATTCACACATCTTAGGATTAACAATATTATTTGTCACCTTTTCTTAAAGTCGTTATAAGTCCACACTGGTCACAGAAAAATTAGTTTTTAGTACACTTAAGCAACTTAAATACAGTAAGGAACATTTATTGACACTTTTAAGTGCGGAATATATGAAATTTCCCTTGTAATTGTCGAAGAAAGAATCTGATTTTTGAAAACAAATTTAAAATCGTTTTCAGCTACAACAACATCAATAATGCCATTTTTATAATATTAGAACTTTAATACACCCAAAAGTCACTAGCCGCCACTGCTTATAAGTAGTTAGGATATAACGCTATGCAATTCTGATTTGTCGTCCATTTTTTTATCATTTATTCATCCAAACATCGCCGTTATGAATATATTATGCCATTGGCATTAAACTATCCCAGTTTTGAAGTAGAATCGACTTATGAAGTTAGAATCCCGAATAAAATACGAACACTTCAAAAGTGTAAAAATTTTAATATTATGCAGAACATATTGTAATAAGGAACATGAGTAAAATATATTAGCACTTTAAAAACATATTATATTCATATACATAGGTGTTCCGTCACGCCGATTTGCTTTTGACAGGCCGTGTGCTGACGAATAGTATGGTCAGAATTTGAACTGTACACTTTGAATTCACACACGTCAACTATAATCACGGAGTGCCGTGAGCCGTACAATCGTATCGAAACGTTCGTCTTGTCAAAACCAATGTGTGTACTCTCGCCGGTTATTTATCGGAATAATCCCTTAAACGTATTTTATCGCAACTATCGCAATCCAATTCAACATAACGAGTGCTACCGTACAACGATCACCGTTCCAGTGCTGACAGATGATTCTCGAGATGCAGATTTCGTTCGCCACCCGGTAAGCTGACTGTGAATTAACCTTACAAATTGTGTTATCGCATTCGCCTGTCATAAGCCATAGGCTTTATCCATGCTTTATCTGTGTGGAATAGCCCTTCGAAATACGGCTATCCCAACCCTTGTTCGTTCCTCGAACATATAGGTCAGTCGCAAGAGTCGAAAATCTCGAATCATTTTCGGGCGAATATTTCATCATACAATATTGTGGGGAATTATATTTTCTAAATTCACCAGGCACCCCATCCCCCCTCCCCCCACCCCATGGATTGGGGAATTAATGGATTCAAAAATATTGCGGGGGAATTCAGTACTGAGCAATCGAGAATACCTCAAACATACAAACTTATTCTGAAAAATCAATATTAGGAAAACAAAACATAAAAAAATCGGAACGTTGTCTACGGGACAAAAAAGTTTGGGGACCTCTGATTTAGGTCATAAATGTTTATTCTGAATATGTATGTTTTGTTTTGTATAATTTTACAATTTAGAATTAAAAAATCGTCATTTAAAAATGATGATAACCGTGAAACACTAAAACGCCCTGTAATTGGTCAGCGGGTTCTGACAGCACTTAAAACCCACACGAGTCACTACTGTGGTTTACAAATAATTTAGAAATAATTCAGGTTTTTTTGAAATATTTCTGAATATTTAAATTGGGTTTTTTTTCAAAGAGAGTGGGATTAACCTTACGGTTTACCGACAAATCAGATACTTATAAAGTCAGTCCGATTTCGATCGTTTTGGGGAACTTTGCAAAAAAATGCAAACCTTGAAAATTATTTTAACTATGAAATATACCTCATACATTATATCTCTGTAAAATATATTTTTTTACCCATTCCCTCTTTCCCCTCTCTTTCCTTTTCATACTCTCCCAGCCATTTATATCTCTAAGTCTACTGTTGCAATTTAGCAAAAGTACACCCTGATGAAGTAAGCATTGCTTGCAAAACATGTTGTTTTCCTAATCAACATGTTAATAAAGTAATTAAAAGTGGGTAATTCTAAGGATGGGTTGTTAATAGAGTTTGAAAAATTCATCAAATTTTACGTTCATTTGCAAGTTCTATAAATGTCCTAAAACTGAAATAATAATAGAACTTGAAAATTAGTTTTGAAGAATTATTCTAATTCTCCGAAACAATCCATCCCAAGAAGTTTGATGTTTTTAATACAAATGGTGTCAAACAAGAAGTTTGATGTTTTTAATACAAATGGTGTCAAACAAGAAGTTTGATGTTTTTGAAAAAGAAAAAAAAAATCTTTAATGTCCTATATTTTATAATTTAAACACAAATTAATAAAGTTGCACACATCCATACTAGATATTTACTATATCTTTTGAAACAAGGAAGAACTATTTAGTTTGGTTTAGTATTTTGGCCTCAAATCCAAATTTAAGTTTTATCTAAAAAGATCGCGTAGCTCTAGTACTAATGAAAGTTAGTTAAAAGAATGGATGTGCATAAAAAAAATGCGGAAAAGACCTGAGAAATTAATATTATCCTTCTTGACTTCTTACCCTTCTAATATTCCACGGATGACATAGTTCCATGGGATCTCTCAGATGGAACTCTAGTGCAAACAAATATGAAAATAACAAATTACAAAAAATATGAAAATTCTTATAATTTTTTTTCTTTTTGGTTTTTTGCTGGTCACCTCATCCTAAACTTATTTTCACAAACAAACACAATTATGAAAATGAAGCAAATTCCCTCTGCAATAAATGGTCTAATGATTCCTTTCCCAACAGGCAGAGACGTGACTGCTTTACTCGGGAGGTTTTTAAATAACCCTAAGGCCTTAACTAAATAAAAGCCGGGTAAACCTTTAGTCCGTAGGGATTTCTGTCTCTTTTAAAGCCAGTTACTTCATTCGTCGACCTACCCCTATCAACGTTTCCTTTTAAATTAAAGGCCAGAGGAGAATTGCTTTTCTATTCAGTGAAAGAATCTGCTGTCGAAAGTAAAACTGTTCAGTTGTTCAGTATACGAGAGTTCAATGACCGACTTTTTTCCCACCGCATCCCAAGTTAGGATATGTAGTACGGGAGGGAAACGGTATGGTGAAGAGGAATCTAGGAAAGTACCTGACTATTCACATCTGCCCACCAATATGGCTAAAGTCATTTAACATTTCATTTCTCAATGGTGGTACTTCAAAAGGGTGACGCTGAAAGTATCTACCATTCTGTGAAGTGCCACAAATGTACCATAAATTTAGTTTTAATTAATTAAAATTTGAGACACAAATTAATCCAATATAATTTATATTCGCATGTAAGGATTTTAACCCGTGACCTCCTGATTCTTAGCCGGAGATTGTAACAACTCAACTAAGGAGGCCGACATTTTAAGCTTGCTTCGATTGTTGATGTAAATTACATAATGGTTTAATAAATGCTTACATGATTATACTAAATTAAAATTCAGATGATTTTTGTATTGTTTTGACCAACAGAGAAAACAATCACTAACATCAGTCGAAACTGCGTTTCCCAAAGTTTACATCTTCAAATCTTTCTGCATTCATTTCAAATACACCGATAATTTGTTTTATAATAGGTACTTGAATTGACACATTGAGAAACCCTTGTCACCGCCCGTTTTTAGTTATAAACGGCTTAGTTTAGTTGTTTTTTTACTAAATTGTAACCTTTTCGCCTAACTACATAAGCTTATTTGGGGAAACCACACAAGTTCAGCCATCAAATGATGATGAGGTAAAAAATATTATTTTGAGAAATCCAGACGAGGTTTCCGCGCATTTTCAACCACCAAAAAAATAATTACGTATTAAACTATACTTTCATTTTATATATTTTTTTTACATTAACCCCACACAGAGGCCCTGAGGAAAATGATTTCCCTCATGGCCAATGTATTATTTGGAGATGCTGTGTGGAGGGTCGTTTTAAGAAAAGAAAGGAGACAAAGTTCTCGGAAGAAAAAAAAAGTTATGCTAGATGGTTGGGAATCTACATTGAAGTGACTCACCGCTTTCCCACCCCGGTATAGGTGACTTATGGTCACCCCTTCGGAGTTCTCGCAAGAATCTAATCTTTTTGAATAAACGGCTCTATAGTATAAAAGTGAAGTTAGACCTTCAATGTCCCCGCATACAGTGTTAGAAAGCGGTATGCAAGCGCTTACAGACAAGTAACTACAATGGGTGTTATGTTCAATAAGTACTTCTCAATTATACACAAATAAATAATAAAACAAAGAAAGAACAGGACATTGTAGTTGGGAATCTACAGACGAATGATCTATCACCTCGGCTGCGGCGAAGGCGAAGGGTTAAGAGAGATCAGTTGGAGAGGTCAAAGGGTCTCCCAAAACTAGCCTCTCCCGATATGGCACTACACGCAGCTGGTTGTCAGGCACATCTTGAACACACCTCGCCCGATGAACCCGGGCACCCCTGCTACATCACCAAACGTAGCGAACCACTTGGGGTGACCAATGACAGATGTGTTGGTTATCCATTAAATGGTTTCCGGGCGGCGGTCTCCAAACCCGCCTCCCAAATTGAATCGAATTAAGACTTACGACGTTTCTACATATTTTCAACCACAAAATTTAGGTACGTATTGGACGATTTTTTGTAACCAGTGAGGAAGAAAATGTTTTGTCTTTAATCTATGAAGAAAAATGATTGAATTTTCTTGAAATTTACCACCTTCAGTTATCTTCAGCTCGTCAATCGTCGAAGAAGACGTAAATTTGTAAATGAGTCCACAGTCTTTATATAGTGTGAGGAAGATCTCAAAAAACTTAAGAACACTTGTTTAACAGAATTTTAACGAAAACATCAAATTTTAAAATTAAAATGTAAGTACTGTAAAAATTATATTCAAGTTCTGTCATGATATCGTAATGCGCCAGTTGTTTCACAGTACTTTTTAATTTAAAGAACTTGAATAGGGCATTCGCAAAACTTGTATATTATCTATGAATTTTGCTGAATTGTTTGAAACCACCCGTCCCTCCTAAGAAACTTTTAGGATGGGTTGTTTCGTAGAACTTAAACAATTCATCAAATTTAAAGATAATTTTGGTTAATTTTCAATTCGATTTGTTCTATTCAAATTCTGACCAATAATGATAAAAGAACAGAACTCCAATAGAACCTTTACAGAACTTGAAAATTTGCTATGAAATTTACTAGATGAATTGTTCAAATTCTGTGAAACAACTCGTCCTTAGTTAATGCAAACCATTTTTAAGTTTTCCTCCGAAGGTACTAACAGCCCCTATTTGATTTATTCAATATTTTTATCAGAAAAGTGCTAACATTCTGTAAAGGACATAAACCAAACACTTATTTTATTTAAAAATAAAATCAAATATAGGTATCTAAATGCTTATTATTATGCATCACTTTCAATCCGAGAATATTTACTTACAGTAAAAAAATAAAGATTTTATACCATAGTATAATATTTATACTATCGGCAAATATTCTATTTAGTTTAGAATAAGGCCTGGTTCACATAGTTAGGTAAATGTTGTTATTATGTCGAAAGGCTTAACAAATCATAAATATGTTTTGTTGATGAATGTTCGCATTTACTAGTATTTACATAAGGCTTTGATGGGAACTAGATGTGAGGTTTTGAAGGGTGTGTAACTGAGTTACAGGTAAATCATTTTAACCAGACCCTCGCTTGTGTAGTGGTTATCTATATGGATGGAGAGCGTTAATTTATATGTTTAACGCTTGATAATTTTTTTATTGTTCATACAATATATACTAAAGCAAAGTTGTTAATATTACCGATATGACGATCATTGGTAACTCTTCTTAGAATGTAAGTCAGCTTTTTATGGTTTTAACTCAACGATTTATAACTAACACCCGAGAAAGTCAATAAAAATGTTTTCTCTGAAAACAAAATCGGGGGCATAAATTATCAAGACTCAAATCAGGCTTCAACGTCCCCAAAAACGTTCACGACAATAGACTAATTGGAAATCCGAGAAGATTTGCGAATTACATCTAAAATATGCGAAATACCATATTATTACCTTTTAGCATTGTGTATTTTTCTTTGATTTTCATTTATTTCCTAGGATTTTTTTCACTTCATTACACAGATTGATAAAAAGGCTAATTCTGGTCAGCATTTAAAAGATCGTACATTTTAGACTTGTTGTGTGATACATGCAATCTATAAAACTACACGATTCAATATTTAGTTGCAAGACTGCAAAGAGCGAACAACATATAGTTCCATCTACTCCGTCTACAGTTGCCACCTAGTTCGGACACTGATGGAAAACAGAACCTCCCACAGCAGCCTTTAATACTAATTTTGTTAATGAAAGCTTTTATGTTGAAAAACGCCACCCTCTGCGATATTACTGACGCTACACCTGACAAAGGGGTGCATGACATTATTTATTCGACTAAAAAATCTCTGGAGGAAAACCTCCCTTAAATCCCTTAATATTTACAAAAACTAAGAGTAATTAAAAATAATAATTTTAAAAAAATAGTTTTTAAAGAATGCCTCAATTCTAAATATATTTTAAGTACAGCAAGACAATGATTACTTTTCACCCTAGATCTGAGATGCCATAACAAAATTAATGTGTACACGTATTTTCCTATTCATTAGTTATGTATAAATAAATTAAAATATTTTACTTTGTAATTAATAAATGAATTTAACTTGACATTACAAAATAATGGGTGAACACAATATGTGTTGAAGTGGGGGTGGAGGTGTGACTAGGGGTTAGTGAAGAGATTGGGGAGGAGGTATACGGTTGGTGAAAGGGAACATTAGACAAAAAGAGAGAAAAATATTAAAAAAAACAAATGAGACAGGTCTAGTCAAAACCTCGCGAGAAGTCTTAACAATTGAAAAATAAGTGTTTATTTGAATCAGATAATTATTATCGGAATATTTTATAATAATGAGTTATAAAAATATGAATGGCGAAAAATCACATCTTACTCATTATATCACTAGCATAAATAAAAAGGATTTAAAAATATTAGCAAATCAAAAAAAAAATCTCACAAAGTTAATTAAAACTGTAGGAAAATTTTTTAGGTTTTCAAAGCCTTGATGATTCGTGCTTAGTGATTTTATGTTTTCCCATT
The DNA here is from genome assembly GCF_061612785.1 of Hesperophylax consimilis. Lineage (NCBI taxonomy): Eukaryota > Metazoa > Arthropoda > Insecta > Trichoptera > Limnephilidae > Hesperophylax > Hesperophylax consimilis. The sequence continues at coordinate 22,152,277 of NC_142850.1, forward strand.
CGCAAATAAATAAACATAATATATTTTTTTCAATTTGGCAACATGTATAAAAGCATTAAATTATAATCTTTCCTTACTTTTTAGCCGCCTGAAAAGAAATCATTTTTAAGCAGTAATACTTCTTTAAAAAATTACAGAATATTATACTTCTCTTACTTTATGTGGCTTCTTTGTACTTAAATTTATTATAATTTAATTAACAGTTTATTACACGATTTCTGTAAAAACATATGGAGATTACAAAATCAACTGTTCCGGATGTGACAAGGTTTATGTAGGCCAGACAGAATGGACGAACTCCAAAAAGATTCAGAATACTTTCGAGTATGTAAACACGGCCATCCTGACAAATTGGCAATTGCCGAGCATTTAATTGAAACCGGTGTGATGGTTTGAACACTCACATAAATAAACGAGACGAACGTACTCCAAAAAATTTTTTTATTTAGACTAACAACATAAAATACGTAACAGGCAGGCCCTAAAATAAACACGTTCCCACGGGAAGGAATGCCGGGAGAGGAGATTGCAGGACGAGCACAGTTGGGATTTGAACTTGGATATGTAGACAGCTCCGAGAAATCAATTAAAATCAGTAGTGATTTGTGAAATTACAGTTAGTTAGTGAATTCAGATGGTGTTAAAAAGTATTGTTAAATATTGAATTAAAGTGAAATATTATTGAACCGGTGTTTGTGTGAAGTGAAAGTGGTTGGACTCAGTCAGGATATAAATAATAATAATAACAATAATAATAATTGGATAATTTGTTGAGCGCCGTTTTGTGAAAAATCACCTTAAGGGCGCTAAGAGTTGTGCGATCGCAATTATATTATAAAATGTGTTAAATTAAACGTGATTTCGTAAATAGTTCAAACTAAATTACTTGTCTTAAGAACACAGAAATAACAATAATAATAATAATAATAATTGCGTTTTAAAAATAAAGTGAACGTATTAAGCAGCAGGAAGTGTTTACCATATCGGTTAATCGAGCTGGGGAGGATTTAATAGTTAACCAGATGGCGTACTATCCACAGAGACCGAAACCAAAGAATCAAAAAAATTATCAAATAAGAGTTTATGTAACTCTGAGATAAATCATAAGATTGCAGGTTCGAATCCTGACAGAGGTTGTAGGGAGGTACAATCTTATTTACAGAAGTATTTAATCACCCTTCTATAGATGTAGGGAGGAGACCGTAAAATTAAACTGATTTAGCTATGTAATGTGGATCCAAGTAAGTTTCATACTGAGATTAGGAGGTGACTAACAGGGTGAGTTTAAAAAAAAAAATATTTATTAAATTCTAGAAAACCCTTTAAAAGACGGATGCAACCGAAGAACAGGAACCAAGTTTACAACACCTGCCGCCCAAATAATGTTCATTAAAGGAATGCTAGACGAGATTGTCTATCAGCTGTAAGAGGGAGACGGGCCAATGACCTTTTCATATGTAGGCCGAGGCGCGGAGTACAGTCAGTTGAAAGGGAAGTTTTGCTAGCGTATGACCGCCCGAATAGAAAGCGACCGGATGCAACCAAACAGAACAAAAATGAATACTTTTCATCTGTTATTTGACTTTCTAATTTAATACTTTCATCTGTTATTTGGGATACACAAGAACAAATCTAGAGTCAAAAAGGGGAGATGGTAATCTCCTAAATAAAACTACCAACCGAACAACTTTTCTCAACAGGTTCCCTTTCGAGAGGTAGGCAGCCTCATAAAATTAAATGCCAAAATCAAACCAATTATCCGTTGAGAGGATAGGTATTCAATAGAAGATACCCATACCTAATACACGAGGGTGCTAGTAACCTCATAAAATAATTACTGGAACTAAATATTAAAATACAGACAGTCCTCATCCTAAATTTGGCATTTCGAGTAAACCTTACCCTTACATATATCTCACATGATAATTGGCTGAATGGATAAGCTCACAACTTATCGATAGAAGCTGACTTAATGTCCACAAGATCGTCGTGTATTATCTGTGTTATTGACCTAGAAAGGGATGTAAGTTCCCGACGACGAGGAGTTTACAGCGTTTTCTGGAGATGGCATGTAACTTGAGACCTTACGTGTCACATTTTCGCGACTAGATTCGTGACAAGGGATGTCATAGTTTTCCCCTTCTACATTCAGTAAAGTAGATTTTCCTGGAGGTGTAATGAAGTATGGCATTTTTGAAATTGGTGAGGAGACCTGGTTTTCTTTATTCTGGCGTGAAGGTTGCCAATTTGGAACAAGGGGAGGCCAAGCGAAAGCCTGTCAGATCCGGCCGGTTCGGATATCCAGACACGCAGATATCGATTGCCTTGTTCAAATTATCATCCATCAGATTTGTTTGGTAAAGAGGAGGAGCCAACTTAGCTATAACAAATTCATTTCCGTTCCTCCCCTTTCCCTCCCAAAATATATACATGGATGGCGCCGACAACTAACACCATAAATTCATCGTATGTATATCACATATATCAAATCTAACACTTTATCATACCCACATTACCCTACGACAAATAGAATCACGTAGCTAGTTGGAGAGCAGGCGAGTCAGAAAATAAGGTTTATGAAATGGCTTTAAAACACAGCGGTAATGGATTCAACTCACTCTATCTCAAAAGAACCGAGGGATACCACACACATACATAGATAACTAGGTTTCTATACCGAGAAACAAAAAACCAACACAACGTTCAGTGAGACCTTTTTTTACTGAACCGTCACGTGAAATAATTACGTTCAAGGTCGTAAAACACGTAGACAAACTAGGATGCGCACACTTGAAGGGATGTGTAATAAAGAGAGGAGCAAAGGCTTGTACAGACGGCAGGGAGGATATTCCTACCCCGGATATATACATAATCAAAGCCTTATGGAAAAGTTACCTATGGGACTTAAAGAAAATTCATCGCAGAAAGAAAAGGTTCAAAAAGGGCCGATCATTAAACCGGTCATTAGTTTGCATTTGTTCTCAAAGTCTTGGAAATACCCAAAATGCATATAGCACGCCTAATTATGGAGGTTATTGGTATTCTAAAAAATCCCAAGTATAATATAGTATTAATAAAGACGACAGGCTGAGCTCAATAGTCCTTGGTATCCGGTAATTGACGGTTACAATAAAACAAAACGCAGATAACCATTTTAAATTATACTATAATACTAGCTCTTGTAGAATTATAGCAAGCAGCATGATATCGCATCTACGTACTGGTGTACTTCACCACAATCATCGATTACACTTGATGGTAAACGCTGTAATGCTCTCCGAAATGTTGGTTAAAGGAGGAAGTAGAACGAAACGGCATAAAACCCCAAAAAACTTCACTATAAAATATGAAAATAACAACGAAAGCACCGCAAGAAAAACTACAAATTTTATTCCGTCAGCACTGTTATAAATATTCGTGCGAACCAGATTTTTCTAACCTGCTACAATTTTATTTACAAAATAAAGTTTTATTTTTAAAACGTTCATTTGAAATCCGATAAGCCGGAGTCTGGCTTCATTTGGAAATTTAATGGGTAATATCATAATTTAATAAGGCATATTGTTTAAATGTTATTCAATGTGAGAGGCGGTTATGGGTACTGTAGCCCCGGCAATTATTTATTGGATATCAAACTGAGTAATAATGGAGCTAATCTAAAAAAAGTAAGTACTTAAATGTTGAAATTTACATTTTGTGAACAAATTGTCATGATTGATGGATAAAAAATTTTGCCTTTCCAAATAATATGCATTTTTGATAAATTTTTTTCATTTCATCACTTTATCCGATCAGTTAATGCAGCCAAGATATGCCAGAGTAGAAGATATTATGAGTTTCACCTTGGTGGAAAACTACTATTCAGATTAAAAACGTCACTTTGAATAGCTTTGGCCGTGTTTGGTGACCAGATCTGAATAGACATGTCCTTCCCCTTCTCCCTCTTCCTCGTCTGCTTCCCCTCCCCAATACCTTCAGCCTTACAACATACCCCAATAAAGTCCCACTAGCTGCAGTCGGTTGGGACCAGATGGTACTGGTATTAAAATATTAATAAATACTGCTAGAATTTCTACAATTGACGGGAAGAACTATTTTTATGTTTATATTATTAAAATGCGATTTTTCCAAATTCGCTCAAACTTCTTGATTCTGTTCCGTTGAATCCAAGTTTCTTCATTTGGCGATCTCTTAACTAACTAACTAACCATAATGACGTTTCCCCGCAGGAGTAGGCAGAGAGGACGGACCGCCAAACAACTCGGTCTTGGCACACGCTTCTTGCCTCATTCACATTAATACATCATCTCATACATACTCGTCTATTATTCTGACTCTTGACATGGCCCGACTCGAGTATCTGATTCACTTGATTGTGCCATGTCTTCCCGACTTCAGCTACCATTCGCATTTGCATCATATATCCTCCTCACACTCCTATCTTCGCTCATTCGCTCTACATGCCCAAACCATCTAAGCGTCCCTTTCTTAATCTTACTCACTACGCTTACATCATCCTTGCACTCTTTGCGGATCTCCACATTCCTCACACGATCAAACATGGTTTACCACACATACGCCTCATGGATCTCATTTCAACAGCATTTAATCTACTTTCATCCTTTCTTTGCCAGTTCCATGTCTCACTTCCATACATCAAGGTAGGTACCAGCACTCCGTTGTGGACTGCTAACTTCGCTTCTTTGGACAATTTTTTGTTAGCGCCAACGCCGTTCAGTCCTCCATTAACGGAATTACCTGCATTTACCCTTCTTTAAATATCTCTGTCAGCCTTCCCATCTCTCGTAAACATACTTCCTAAATACACAAACTCATCCACCTGCTCCAAGTATTCTTCATTCACAACTTTATTGCATACTGTTTTCGTACTCTCTTTTTCAAACACCATCTCTTAGGATACCCATTAATTTCAATTGCAACTTTACTCACTTTAGACAATCCGTCAGACGACCCCTCCACCTCCAAACAATTGAATTTCTTCTGGCGTGACCTTGAAAAACTGCAATAATTTGGAAATCAATCATTACCAAAAGGTTCGCAACATTATTTATTTTGAATATTTAATAAAATATACAATAATTCTAGTGTTAAAACAGTGAAATATATGAATGTATTTTAAAAACTGAAGGCCTAGAATTTTTAAATTGACCTACGAATTGACCCACTTTACTACGCGGAGAAAAATATGTATTGCTAATTTATTGAAAATCTCTTCAAATTATGAATTCGGTTAAGAACGGGAATGCAGGCCCTTAACGAATGTATTAATAGGTTTCCTGATAAACTTTTAGTAGAATACGAATATATTATTAAGATATCAGAATTCGTGTTCATAAAAATCATTATGACTATATTTTATCAAGAAAATGCCGGTGCCTATTTGTATGTTAGGAATTTACTAAAAAGTTTATCATAAAACGGCCTGCAATCCCGTTTTAACCGGATTACTAATGATTTGAAGAGGTTCTTAATAATTTAGTAAAACTCATTTTACTCTTTGTGTATAAACTACGAGACATGTTTGCAGTTTTTTTTTACAACTCAGAGGAGAGTCAAACTTTTAGTATGAAAACTAATGAAAAAACACGACATCCTTAAGCAATGTAAAGGGCATTGGGCTGTTTTACATACATATATAGCTTATTCTTTTTTTACCTGTATAAAGACAGTAAAATAATGAAAACTTCGAGAAAGACGCCAAGCGTTAATTTAAGGCTGCAAAATAATTAATTAACCACTTCTCGAATTAGTACTTTGTACAGAATCAAGTGTCTTAGGAGATTTTTGCAATAGGTATAATTAATAAAAATTTAAAAGACAGATGATCATAATTAAAAACTACTCTCCATCACGTGAAACTATTGATGGTTCCCGAAAAAGCAATAAAACCCTCACTCTGCGCTATTGCAAAAGTTGGCAACCCTAAAAACAAATAAACTCCTTTTAGTTTCCCGATTTTTCTTTTGGATGCGTAATTTATATTCAGTTCACCCTGCGGCTTCGAGGAAAAAACGTTACCGTAAAAATAAGGAAAAAGCCCTAATGTTGACATCATGGCTTTTACGGCTGTTGTCCTTTTCAGTGACTTATTAGCCCTTTGTGATGGACATAAAGTGACTAAATGAACGATACTGAATAGAAAATCGAATAACTTTTTTAGTACGTAGATACACGGTTCAGTGGTTAGTGCTTTTATTTGTGGTGCAAGTAAGAAGTCTTAAATTCTATTTAATTCTTTTACCTGCCGTGTTTCACATTTAATGGAAAGCAAAGGAAAGAATTTCTTGAAAGTTTGTTGCTTTATTTAACACTTTTCCATTGGAATACAAGTCACCACATTCAGAGCTGCAGGTTGCTGATTGAATTCATTATAAATTCGTATAAAAATTCTATTCTTTTGTCAAGCCAAGCTTTATATAATTTAAATTATACCACATTGTTTATAGAATATATTCAGAAATGTCACCTTGCGAGCCCTCTATAAAAGAATTTTTTTTTTAGTTATTCTATATGGATTAGACGTGGCTTTGCAAAATAAACGAAAATTAGTACTGATGCAAATTGGGAAGATGTCGCAGGCTTTAAATAGATTGAGAATTGTAGGAGAAACCGTCAAGTATGATAAAATTTAAAATACAGAGAAGAACCGAAATTCCAAGAAAATCTGAAATTTCAAGAAGACCTGCGAATTTTTAGAACGTAAGCAGAAGTCTCAGATTCTGAAATAAAAATTCAATTTTTTATTTTGTCTGTCGGAATTATTTTCTGAAGGTATGAGTTTTGAGTAGGTACTAGTAATTTTTTTTTTTAATCTGAAGACCATCTTATCATAATCAATCCGAACGAATTAGGTACCTATTTCGAGTGCAATTTGATTCCTTCAATCTTTGATAATTAGTTCCGAACTTAACATTGATCTGGGGTGCGATTTGGTTCCTTCAACCTAAGATAATCAGCTCCAAACCTACCTGGAGTATGATTTAGTTCCTTCAGCCTTACGATAACTGTCATTAATATCACCAAAACAATTTATGGTGATTCTGCATATCACAAGACAACAAGAAAATAAAACTTAGAAAGAAAAACAAAATAAAACTAGAAAAAAAACTGGAACTGACTATGCTAGATATTTTTGTTTCCTACTCCATTTGCCTATACGGTCCTTTCTAAATGGGACATGTCTGTTAAGGGATTACTGTTGAAATAATGCTTTACATATTCAGTATATTATTAATTAAAAATAATAATCGATTCCCACGTAAGAGCAAATCAAAAAAAAACGGAGTCAGGGACATATCAAGTGCTATTTTAACAATGATTGCATTCTGGTATTGCAATTTGGCAGATGGGTAACCGGGAACCACTCATCGGATACTCAACACCTCTGCCATCACCCCAAAAGGCTCGCTACATTTGATCACTTAGCAGGGATGCCTGGGTTCATTGGGGTGAGGGGTCTGTTCACATACTGTGTAGCGGTCTGGATTTGGAGGCTCTCTCGATGGAGTTTTTATTCTAAATTTTGCGTATTTTTAGTTTTTTCCTAAACGCTTATAAAATATTTCGGAATACTAAGCAGATAAACTGTTTACAGATTTTGTTATTGTTTTTCATTTAGCTGATTAACTTGTTATTCATGTCTGTTATTTCATGCATACGTAATATTGTTTTATATTTTGAAAACGGATCAAACCAACCATTTAACACAATGTTGGAGTTTTTTTAGGGCGAATATTCCCAGATTCTCGAAAAAAACAAAATATTTTGTTAGAAAATTAATACTCGCATTAACAAATAATATTTTAATTTTGGCCTCAGGACTTAGCTTACAGTGGATCTCATATGAAATGCGTTTTTTTTTAAATTTATTGTTCTTAATAAATGAATAAATTATAATAATCTCAAATACTCCCAACCGTCTATTGCCAGTGTACTGTACTATGGCATAGTCAATTGTTGTTAGGCTGAAGGTAGAGGCGATTGTAAGTAAATAGGGAAGATGAAGGTGGTAAATAACCTGGCTATTCAAATCTGATCACCAAACACTTCTCTGGGTATCTAGCACGGTCGATCGATAAAGGATTTATCGATAACTAGCTGATGTATACCCGGCGTTGCTGGGGGTTATCCTTAGGAGATAGACATATACCATAAAGGACTTTTCTTTATGCCTTTTTAAGGTATACAATTCCATTGCACATCATTTTGATATATCTCATAAGGTTTAGCCAGCGTTAGCGATGTAAGTACCCAAAAATATTTTTTTACGACTTGATTACAAAACTTTGACTTTTCTCTTATTTCTATAAATTTAATTTATATGTATTTTATATATATATATAAACCTTTCGGACCAAATTCTTTAAAAGATTAATCTGATTCTTAATCTGATACAAACAGACAGACACGGATAGTGACTTTTATACTATTTAGAGATGTATGTATGAGACGATGTATGAATGTGAATGAGGCAAGAAGTGTGTGCCAAGACCGAGTTGTTTGGCGGTCCGTCCTCTCTGCCTACCCCTGCTGATGTGATGGTTAGTTAGTTAGTTCGAGATGTCGATAACTTGTCTTCATTCCCGAGAACGTCTGCAGTTGGCTAACGTATAAATAATAGTTTACATCGAATAAATTAAGAACGCTTAGTTGTTGATATGTGTTTTTGTTCGTTGGCGATCTGCAGTCGTGTTTAGGAACGACAATAAGTTACTAGTTACTAGATACCCTGAATGGTGGTCTTTCACCAGGACGAAACTTTGAGTATCACACACCCTGAAAGGTGACTTTTTTCAAATTGGCAGCTCTAGAGATCAAAGGGTATAAAAAATTATATTTTAATATAAATGAGTGGCGCGTCTGTAAAACATTTTAAGTGATGGATGTTTTTTTTAACTATTAGTTTGGGTATATATAAAATAATTCATAATCGGCTCTTGAGTAGATGGGGCTTATTTAATTATTTTAGGAAAAAATACTTATGCAAAAATTATTTGTTCGCTCCCGTGCATATGATTAATATGCACGGTACTAAACTTTTATGCATAAAATACAATATTGTATCGGTGATTCAATCGAATATTGAATTTCTATGCTTTTCTTGAAAAACAAACTGAGTTTTTTACACGGACAAAACCGTCTAATCATATTTATATTGCGTATGTACTATGTACGGGCGCAAACTTATTCATTTATATAGCGTATGTACTATGTATGGGCGCAAACATATTCATATTGCGTATGTACTATGTACGGGCGCAAACATATTCAAACTGTGTATGTACTATGTACGGGCGCAAACATTTAATAAAATTATATTTTCATTTCCACCACCACCTCGGCCATAGGTCGCCCCAATTGGTTCAATACGTTTGATGACTTAGCAGGGGTGCCCGGGTTCATGGCGTGAGGTTTATCCAGATATCGACAACCAACTACGTGACATGTAAGGGTGAGACTTTTTGACGTCTTCATACTTCACTTCTGTACACACTGACCCTCATATTCCTACCCACACCTCATACCTTTTTTCCTCCCCAGTACCTACTTCCTATCTTTCCTTTTCTTAAAAAGATCCTATACACAGCATTCCCAAAGATGACATAGGCCGTGAGGGAAATTATTTTATGCTAAAAAAACAAAAAAAATATTCTTCTAAAAAGTGTTTTTTCCAATAAAAAAAAATTATATAATTAAAATTAAAATCAAAATAATAAAATTAGCGCCATATACGAAAGTGCTGATTACGAATTCAATGCCTAAATTTTTATTCCATTTTAATGCCATTATAATTGACGATTATTATTCTATGTCAAACGTATTGATTGACGAATGGACTTTTCCGTTTTCAAAACCCCAGTTTACATCAACTTCGCTTCCTTCCGGAAACGGTATTCTATTTCCGGTCTGCCAGACACCGTCAAATTACCCTTGAACTAATCGAAGAAGGTTTATACCACTGTTGGTAGAAATGAAAACTATGCAAATAAGTAACATTCACAATAATACACAATAATACACAATGTTACACCTGCTGGTTAACCCTCACAACAAATTTATTTATATTCTCTAAATATATTATTTAAGATATAAATATTTGCATAATTTAATCAGCAACGATGTTCGTTGTGATTGAAATATTAAAAGGTAGGGAAAATACGATAAATGCAAAATTTACAATTTTTAATGTGAAACCGTACAAAAGTTCCAACTGTTCTCAACCGTCTGGAGCCAGTGAGACTATGGCATCCCCAATTGATATGTTGTGAGGCTGAAGGTAGTGGGGAGGGGAAGGAGATGGGGAGGTGGAAAATTACTTTTTTATTTTTCGGAATAACTGTATTGAGTAAAACCTCAAATTGTAATATTTAATTATTGAAGACAATATTAGCGATTTCTAAACGAAAATCTGAAACAGAAAAATCAGAAAAGGATACGGTCACATCTAGGACTCAAACCCAGGACCCTTGTCTTGCCGGAACACCGCTCTACCACTGAGCTAATGGGACCCTATCCCCCTAGGTCACTTTTAACTGTATCATACTTCGAATAAGAACTAACAACATTGTCTTCATTTTTTACTGGCAACTATCTTTTATGTATGATCGCAAGATTCAACCCGAACTAAATGCAATCTAAACATCGTCTTTTTGGATAAACCTATCTTTTTATTTTTAATGTGTGACTTCTATTGACTTTTCTGCAAGTCTAGAATGAATATTTATTTTTCGGAATAACTTTATTGAGTAAAACCTCAAATTGTAATATTTAATTATAGTGGTAGAGCGGTGTCCCGGCAAGACAAGGGTCCTGGGTTCGAGTCTTAGATGTGACCGTATCCTTTTCTGATTTTTCTGTTTCAGATTTTCGTTTAGAAATCGCTAATATTGTCTTCAATAATTTCTCATAAAAATCAGCTTCAAAAGGACTAAGCCTGTATCAAGGTTAACAAGTAAAAAGATCTGTTACATGAGTGGCCAGAGGGTAATTTGACAGTAAATTGTAACAATATTTGAACCATATATTTCATATATATTTTTAAAGTCATTATATTTTTCACTTCAGTTCCTTATTGAACGAGAGTCGGTGAAACAATTGCTGAAAATATTCAGTAACACCTTTGAGCTCGTCACTCATCATAAATATTGTTCTGCTTTGACATAGTTAAGGCAAGGTATACAGCCAAGTGAGGGTACTGCTACCGTATTTTCGATTGGGTTGTTTATCTTTGAAATTTAAATATATGTCGAACGGAGGGTAAACATAGTAGAACGAATAATACATTTACATTTTGGTACGCAGCCACCTCAGGTTTTGTTTACCAACAGGTTTGGTACACACGTATTAACATTGAGCAGTCAGGTTGGTAGTACCTACTTACATCCCTCTTACGCTGCCTCTCTTCCCCTCCTTTATCATTTATTCACCCTCTTAATATTGACTAGCATTGTTTGTGCCAATACAGGAATTAGTAAGTAATTTTTAATATATTTAATTTCAAAGTGGAAAATACTCTCAGTATCGCCTTTTTATTCATTTTTTACGTGACACCTTACAAGACCGCCCCGTGTGTAGGTACAGTGTAAAAACATGGGAACAATCCTGTTAGGCAACAGGTAAAAAAACTCAGCTAACTTTTTTGATATATCACTGAGTTTACGGAGGCATCATAAGGATGCACTATTCCTGTATAAAGTAGCTAACAATAATATTCAATGCGCAGAGTTGCTAAACAAGATTCCATTCAATGTACCTGCGCGTTCAACACGCTCTTGTGTCCTGTTCAGGGTTGATCAAAGCAAAACGAACTCTAAAGAGAATTCTTGCCTGAACAGACTATGCAATAATTACAATAGCGTATTATCTAAGGTTGATATTTTCAGTTGCGAACTTACCAAATACAAGAGGTTCATAAAATAATATTTTTCTGATGGTTTGTGAATAATTTTTATGTCTCTATTGTTTATATTGTTTATATCTCTATTACGATTTGATTTATATCTACAACCTCTCTCCATGACTATAAATGAATTGTTTTTTAAATTTTTCGTTTTATGTAATCTTTTGTTTTGTATAATTTTTTTAATATTCTATTCCATATTCCTTTATCCATATTCGAAATCCATAATTGGCTTTATTTTACTAAATAACACTTATGTACAAACTGATTAAATGTAAACTGTCGATTTCCCAAAAATGAATAAATAAATATATGATTATATAATATAGATACAGATTAAAAGCGATGTTCGTTATAATCTATACGTTCAGAGATGGCGGTAATTTAATTATTTTATTAAAATACACTTTTTACAGGAAATGGTTATTATTTGTTTGTGCCCGTATGTACAATATAAATATGAATAAATAGTTTCGTCTGTATAAACCTCAATTATTTTATGAAAGGTATACAAATACAATAATGGATTGAATCACCTATTCAATATTGTATAGTATGCTTTTTTTTAATTCAATTTTTTTACAGAGCGTAAACAAATAATTCGTTTTAATATTTTAAATCATGACTTCAGAAAAGTGTATTTTCATAAATTAATTAAATTTATGCCAACCTCAAACGCAAAAATTAAAACTTACTTAACGTTTACCTTTAATAAAGACAAAAAGTGGGTGTGTCAAGCCTACGCAAGACAGAAGTGAAACTTCTAGTATTCCTCTCTCTCTATTTTCATTTCATCATCTCTATTTTCTCTCTTAGGTTAGTTTGAAAATTAGAGGTTAAATAATTCAACGACGAAGAATGGATTTGCTTTATCTAATATTTTCTTATAGATGAATGACGTTCGATTAATGTATAGTTCCAAAAATTTTCAATTTATTCACAAGTATACAATATTACATAAATAACAATATTACAATTAAAAATTACAAAGAAATTACAATGACAATTTACCAATCATGTGCCATTTTCATTGTCAATTTCATGAATATCATTTCCTAATGTCGTGATTTTATTTTATTTATTTATTTATTATTGGATAATTTGTATAGCGCCGCTTTTGTGAGATATCACCTCAGGGGCGCTTTACAGTTGATGCAGGTATTACAGAAAATATAAATATTACAAAAATAGAGTGAAGTTAAGTTAAGTAAAATGAAGTATAGGAACAGGTGACACGAAGATAGAAGATGGAGACTCTGCAGCAAGAATCCTAGGTGGTGAGGAAACTGGGCCAGCTGCTGCAGCGAAAGAGTCCACCGCGTCCACCAACAGTGCCAGCACGAGGTTCGTCATCCGTCCAGGTATGTGTCTGCTGCTAATAAAGCGCTGACACACTATCCTCTCACAGATACCAGACCTTGGCAGCACCGCTGTGACGTTCTACGAAGATAGAAGATGGAGGCTCTGCAGCAAGAATCCTAAGTGGTGAAGGAACTGGACCAGCTGCTGCAGTAAGAGAGTCCACCGCGTCCAACAACAGCGTCCAGGTATGTATCTGCTGCTAATAAAGCGCTGACACCTCACATAGATAAGAGACCCTGGCAGCACCGCTGTGACGTTAGGCAAGTCCATCATTTATCTCCATGTAATCCTGTTCCTGGTAATTGTTGAAGTGGTGCATTCTGTCCGCAATAAAAAGCAACGGTTGGGGTAATAAACCCTGGGCTTAGTAAAAAAACTTGCACGGTCCAAACTTGCCCAGTTTCCGAGAATTTTGTTGAAGACATCCGGAGTGCATTTACCGATCGCCGTTCGTTTCGAATGTCCAATATTTTTGAACAAATTTCAGTGATAATTGGGTTATGGTAACTAAAGTGCGAGATATATACATGAGCACTTAAATCCTTAATGAATCGTGCAAAAACTGCATCGATTGTTGTCCCGTGTCTAGTCGTGCTAGTGTTCCTATCATTAACAATATCCAAATTGAGGGTGTTTTTGAAAAAGTTCAATAACTCTACAGATTCTTCCCTCGCAAAATTAACATTAAAATCTCCCGAAATGATCATAGGAATTTCGTGATAATTCTTATTCAATAGCCTCGAACCACCCTCTGTGTATGGCAGAAGCACATGGTGGATAAAATCTTTGATATCAGTAATCGATTTACCTGGTGAGATATAAATTGACACCATAATAATTTTTTCCCCATTAGCCAGAGAGCATTCTGCAGCACACAAATCCCCAACGGAGGATGTATGACTAGAAACGAATTCATGGTTACGGGCATGAACGTCATTATGTTTTACCACAACATGTTGGAGTCTATTTACATTTTGATATATACCGACACCACCCGCTCTAACACTGGGTCTCTTGTATTGTACAATGCAATCAAAATTTTCAACATTAACATGCCTGTCATCGTCAAGCCAAGTTTCGGAAAGCATCAATATGTCCGAATTTTTTAGAACATTACCTCGTAAATCTGTTGCATGTTTGTTAATACTTTGACAATTGAATGAGAATATCGTCATATCTCCTTTCTCAATATTTTCTAACAGTACTAGATCGAGAGTTTTTAAACGAACCGTAGAAAGTCTGTCAAATTCTCTTCTCAATTGAGCTACTGATGTGTCTTCGCGTCGTCCGTGATGGAATAAAACCTGATTTTCTGCAGGCACAATATAGAGACCTTGAGGACTTGTAACTCTTGATAAAGCTACATAAACCAAGGATTGCGAATGTTTCTTGCTATACGTATACACAACACTATCGTACGTTCCTCCTTGCGACTTGTGAATAGTCATTGCGCATGCTGGCTTAAGTGGAAAATGGTTTCTCTTTGCTTGGATTTTACTGTGTGATTTAGTTTTGTATAATGGGAAAGTCGCTGACCTACGACTTATCGGAGTTGCGTCATTACTTATTCCTAGTCGAGTAGCATATTGAGCTGTTTTACTACGTGTCCGTCTTCCTACACCTTTTGGAAAAATTAGCCAAACTCTGATAATTTTGTGGCTTTGATCATCTAACTCAACATAGACCAATTTACCGACTGCTCCATTTGCTAATCCATCTGTTACATCGATATTCGTTGTGATTAAATATGGTTTGTTCAAAGCAAAAACGATTTGGTACGGGAGGCCACCAGTATCAATTGATGACAGTTGATGTAGTTTGAGTCTTGCATCTCGTTCTTTTTGAAAATCATTACCCCAACCGATTATTTCGTCGTCAGCGATAGAATCTTTCTTATTCTCACATGAGTTCAATACAGAAAGATTGTAAGTATCGGCAGAATAATTATCATAGTATAATCTAACTCCATTGGGACAAAGATTATGGGCATCCTCATTCGTAACGAACCTTGATTCAATGAGTTCCAGTTGTTGTCTGGTCAAAATTTCCCCGTTACCAATTTTCGTTAAGGCTGATGAGAAACATTCATTTTCTTGTCTCATAACCTCTGTCAGTTCATAAAATTTAATACTCCTCCATAACTGATTACCACCTATTCTTTGTATTTTTTGCTTATAAATAGGAGTTGCTCTCACTGGTGGCAATTGTCTCAAATCTCCGATAAAGATCATATTCATACCACCGAATAAGGAATCATAATGACCTGTTATCTCTCTCAGTCTTAAATCTATTCGTTCTAACATCTCAGCACCAATCATACTCACTTCATCGATAACTATTACTTTCACGTACTTGAAAAGTGTTCGATATAAAAATTTCAGTTCATTTGATAGTGGAATTCGATTCGCCGGTGATATTTTGAAAGCCGTATGAACTGTTGTGCCCCCAATAGCTACTGCTGCCTTTCCTGTTGATGCGCAAGCAATATAAGCGTTTAAATACCCATCAGTATTAGAAAATCGGTTGAAAATCTCCATTAATAATTTGATGGTGAATGTTTTTCCACATCCTGCTGGCCCGGTTAAGAATAAGTGTAAGGGTAATGCGTTTTCTGTTTGATTTAAATGTATACAGTGTTGTAACAATTCGAATTGCTTCTCATTTGTTAATCTCATTAAATCATTAAACTTGTCATTCTCCATAATGTTATCTTTTTTCCTGGCAATTGCACCAAGTTTGTTCAATGATGCTTGCCGCAAATCAAGATTGGCAATTGAATGGGGATCATTCAGGAGTTGTTCATACGGATCAGGCTCTTGATGGACATTCACTTGATTTCGGTCGTCATCATAAAGAAGTTCTTCACGACATAACTGAGCGCATATTTCCATAGTTTTAGCAATGTCTAAATTTGACTCGAATTCTTTTCTACGTTCCATTATTAATGCCTCATTCTGTTTAAATAATTGTAGAAATTGCATGTCTGCTAAAACATCTGTTTCTTCAACTCTAAACTTGAGGTGTAAAGTAACCATCTCCCTCTTATAGTCTGCCAAGTCTTTTCCCATGTCGTAATTTCTATACCTAATTATTCGTGGTATTCTCCTTTCAGAAATTTTTCCTTTGGGACCTACATTATATTTCGAAACAAATTGTGCTAACGTTACGTCTTCGAGTTCTTCCGGCCTCTTCTCATATTTGTCAAACCAATTTTGTTTCCAAATGTCAGTGCAATCGTAACCAAGTTCTTCAAGTTCTTTATTTGTTTTCCTAATTCGTTCACGCTCTTGTGGCCAGAGTGTTGGTATGTAAACGACTGCTACTGACGTTTTAGACATTGGCAACCGCAATAAAAACCAAGCGGCCTCTTGACTTGTCATTTCAACACTATTGAGCACGTTAACACTAAGTTTTCTGAGTGCCTCAACGATATCAAAGTCCGGATTTTCGTCAATAACCTCTACAATTTGTCGCTGCAAATTGCTGATGCCTCTATTAGTTTTGTTGACATATTCTACAACGTATTGTGCGCACGAATACTCTTCAATAATATATTGAAAGTCCATGTTAGATCCTAATACATTTAACAAGAAAGGATTGAAGAAATTATACCATTTTTCCGAAGGAAGTCGTTTAACAAATACTCGTGGTCTCATTATGCCGGCTCGTATAATGTTAATGTACTCTTCATCCGAAGTAATTAAGTTGCAGTCATAAAAATGATTAATGCTGTCATAATCGATGTCTTCTAGATTTTTCCTGATTAATTTATAACGATTCTTTAGCTCTCGAATTTGTGGATGATCTATCTCCAATGGTGTTAGAATGACAGCTTTACGCATGGGCATAAAAGGTGCATCAAAGCGGCAAGTGGGAGAGTGATTCGGTTGGTTATTTTTGTAGCACGTAAATGTATGTTTGTGAGTTTGAAGTCTAATATTTTCTGAAGCTTCAGCTGGAGAGACTGACATTAGAGTATCTATGAGGGATACAGTAGCCTCGTAATCTGCGCCTAGTGGATCGTTCGGAGCATTGTCTAACCATATAAGTGAATGAACATGTGGACTACCTCGGTGCTGAAATTCGATGCGCTTGAAGAAATTGATGACTCTATATTTTCCAAATGGACTACATTTTTTCGATTGTAAAATTGAAAAGATAACGTTAATTAATTTATCGAAATGGAGTGCGCAACTAACTGCATCTTCATTAATCAAAGTTGTTTTATCAAAGTAATTTAAATTTTCTAGTTGCTCTTCTGTCAATTTTACACGTTCTTTCAAGAAATGCAAAGTCTGTAACAATTTTTTCCAACCGATTTCATTTGCACTCATTGTTAAAAACATTGTAGGTCTCCCTAACTGACGCATCATTGCAAATAGATTCCGCTTGCGCTCAGACCAATATGCAGCTGAATTTGGAATCGGTTTTAAAAAAGCTAAGTTCTTATCTAAGCAGTTGTTAATGTAGTCCGGAGACAATAGTCTCTTGACTTATATTTGTATTTGTCCCAATGTGTTTGAAAGTAATCTTTAGAGACTCGCTGACCCTCAAACGCATAATTTTTGCCGCAACGTAAAGAAGTTTATTAGGCGTAACTCCTCTCCTGTCAGAACGCCGTAATTCACTCGTGGCAATCATGAAAGGCGTAACACTAATCTCTGGGTTGAACTCTCTAAATTGTCCGAGGTAGATCGAAGGGAAAGAAAGTTCTTCTGCGTGTTTATCGAATAACAAACTTTTCGGTACGTTTCTTTCACCCGGTGCGATTTGTAAGAATTTGTCTTCGTTCCAGAGCAAAGTATGCTGCTGCGCGACAAGACTTTCTTCGATTGGGATATGTTCGCTCAATTCCTCAATGTTAACCACTTGAGGAGCATTCCTATGATCAAACATCTGAGGAGAGACATTCTCATCACTGTTAAACGTTGTATTGCTAGATTCTCGTACAGGCGTGTAGTCTATTTGAATATCTTGCTCAATATTCCCGAGAAAAGAGTTATTTATGGATATTTTATAAAATTTATACATTGGTTGATCAACTAGATACCGTAACCAAGCTTTAATTTCACCTTTTTTCACCAACCCTTGCAAATAACTCGACTTATGGATTAATTTCTTTTTAATGTGTACGTTGATGCAAAAATCGTCATCCACATGTCTTGGCAAAACGCTCACCATATTATCTACCGAGACAGGAACATTGATGATCTGGCCACTTATGCAGAACTGACCGTTAACGTGTCTTATTCGCCGTATTTGCATGAATGGTAGTCTAGGCGAAATTAATCTTTCAGCAATGAGGTTGAGTTGAGGCAAATAGGCTGGTCTTTCCGGATATTTGAAGCCATTGAAGGTCGCTAGCGTTGGAATTTTCTTATTCTGCATACTCCTTTTGCATGTAGTACATAGTTTTGCATCAGCAATGTTCGCAAGAGCCTGGAAAATATGTTAACCATTAATTTCAAACATTGATAAGAGTTACGACATTAAGAAAATTATGATAATATCCACATTATGCTTTAAACATACCGTTATTTTTTTAAGCATCGTTTCATCAGCGGATGTCGCCTTTTTTAAATCCTTTTCGAACCAAAGCCGATCGCAAACGCTACAAGCATAGCCGAAAGGATTTTCCACAAACATTTTTTGAAATTGTTTATGTGCAAATTTGTGATTCACATAGCCACTATAGGGAGGCACAAAGTCATTATCAAATTCTATCGGTGGCCCATCGAAATGCTCTCCAATATCCATGTCGGAATCAACATCACTCAGTGATTCTCTATTCGGGAGTTCATGGTCATCGTGTACATTCTGTTAACAGAAAATATAATTTACTGGAAAACTCATTCGAAATCAATTTTTTCATCTATAATGCAATTTTGCTGCCTCTTGTATCTCATCAAAATCCTGGAAAAATTAATACATATTGAATGTAAATTTCCAAATTTAATTCAATGTTAATTAATAAATAAATTTATTCGAACAATGTAATCATGGCATATCAACTTACAATTTCGGAGGCATTAGTTTTTTTTTGCAAATTTTTATTTTGCTGCTGCCTTATTGAATTCTGGTGAATATTGTCGGGTTTTGGCATGGAATGTTGGTTATGTATTTGTGCTGCATGTAGGACGTATTCTGGACCATCATTGGGACTCAATAAATTCGCAGTACACGTAGAATTTGGAACGATTTTCCGTTTTTTTGATGGAACTGGAGCAGGTGTTATAGCTTCAGCTACCGCAGATTGCCGAAGTTTTTGACGGTCTCTGTATGCTTTACAACGTTCTGCTGCCGTTTTAGCTTGAGGTTTGGGAGGCTTTAATTCTTTTTTCCGCTGTCTGTACCGCCTGTTGGCCATTGCTTTGATTGTAACGACATTCCTACATCATATTTCACTGTTAATATAATCTCGCCAATATATTAAACAATCCTATTCCAACAATACTACTATATTGTGAAATATTTATCAACTCTTATAGGTTATATTTACCTTATGTTAATGTCATCACTGTGTGAATCAGACTCTCCTCTTCTTTGGTGATTCTCAGGGGATATTTCCTCTTGTGCCACTGATGTGTTCATCACCTCTATCTCGTCACTACTCATTTTTAACACTGAAATTCTGTACCAAACCGTATGAACCACAATCAATTACGTATTTCACTCGTATTACACTCACGACGCAGTATACTAACCAAGCAGCTGATGCTTGGCGTGGCGCAGTTCGCTGGTGTCTGAGAGAGAGGAAAGAAGAGAAGAGAGAGAACGTTCGTGAGCGGCTCCCCCACCTCAACAAGCGCATATGGTGAGAGAGGGACAGTGAACGGTGAGCGGTGGTGGGGGTACCCGCATTTTCGTGTCGATCCTGACTCGGTTTTACTCCGTCCCCGAAAATCCATTACGCGCCTAAAGAAGTTTCACTTCAAAAATATATTAAATAGTAAATTAACGCGAGTAAATACTACGGCAAAGTTTTCCGATACAAAAGCAATATTCATTAATTCCACTACTGAACAGTACACTTGGACTTTATAAATATATAAATCGTAAATCGTTATTCGAAAATAAACGTTATCCCATTGAAAAGCTATCAAAGCGGTAGTGAAATACTCCCTGTGTGTAGCCAATATGAATAGTGCTTTTGACAGCTATCAAGAGGATAGTAATAAAGCCCCTGATGCTTCATTATTTATCTGACGTGTTTAGGCATACTCCGTGATCACTAAAATCACAGCTCCTTCCTGAAACTCTCAAGGAAAATACTGTGTTTTATTTACAAAAGTTTACGTAAAAAATGGTTTTTAACATTATCGTTTGCAAGGATACCACATTTAATACAAAACATTTTATACAACATTTGCACGATATCTAACATACGTATGCTTACTCCTAAACTGACAGCAAATTTAAAAAAAAGAATCAGAAGACAGTTTTAACAAAAGACTCTTTAGTAAACCATCTCCCATAGCCGCTGTGCCCACATGATGCACAGATGGGGCCTTAAAGAGGCGGCGATGTGTGAATGTGGTGTGGTGCAGACCATCGAACATGTGGTCAACGAATGCCCGCTCCATTCATTCCCCGGCGGGATCGATGAGGTTCACATGGCGACGCCTGAGGCCCTAGACTGGCTCGCAGACCTAGATTTCCCCCTCTGACCCCCCCACCATACGAAAGAAGAAGAAGTAAAAAGAAGTAACCTAATCAACACTGGATATTATTATTATCTATTAATATTTCGTCTAGTGTTTATTAACATTGGTTTTAAGCTTGGGATTTCTGAAAACGGATGTTTTATACAAGAAAAGCGCCAAAAAACTTTGGTGCAGAATTTATTAAATACTATGATCCTCGAGATCTTAATAACTACTTACGAATATTCTCAATTCCATCTCTGCCTCCTGATACGAGAATCGATCCTGCTAATCCCGTGAAAGGATGCCCTCCATAAATAGGAAACCTAATTATAAATACTGGGGTCCTTACCGACAAGGGCTTACGTGGAAGATTATCCCGCCACGTTAAAAAAAATGGACTAATCCTTCGCGTGATACGAGCAGCTCTTCTGGAAGAGTGACCCCCGGAACCAGGATTACAGGGAATTAATTCTCTAGGGTCTCATAACAATGCTATTATCGATGGTATTGGTAGTAATTGGGTTTTTTCGGAAAATTTTATTCAATTATCAGGGAATTTTAAGGTGTGTAGTACTTAAAGCCTGAATTTAGAACTAGAAAGTATATGTCCGGATATATATATTTTTTATTTTTTTCAGACGAAAAGTGATACAAAGTTGTCGGTTTTTTCTTCCTAAACAAGATAAGTAAAGTTCAATCAGCGGTACGACGCCAAAAATCTTAAATTATTATTTAAACACTCTTGATTCAACACTCAAAACTTAATCTGAAAATTACTTTGTAGTCTGCAAACTCAAGCAATAGTACCTACAAATTATTTTATTTATAACAAACAAGGCATCTCTCAGGCATCTCCGATTTCTCCCATCATTCCGTAATGATATTTATTTATTTATTTGCAAAAACAGTATAAACCAGTACATTGCAATATCGGTAATTAAAGATTGCAAAAAAGTGAATAACAAATACATTCACAAGTGGGACAAAAAAAAATTCAAATTTAGGTTTACAATGTTTGATGTTTGTCTTGAATAATATTTCACATTTAAATACGTTGTAGGACATGTGGAAAATATCCACATATCCTTCGAGGCAGTTAATTAACCTAGTGATTCTTCCCTAGGGCATCACAATTGGTAAGTTAGTTCTGCACCTAGGAAGAATAAAAAGCCTGTTTACAATACTGTACACCACAATTTTAGTGTTAAAAAATTATATTTATTTTTTTATTTTATATTATAGAAACAAACAGTACATGATTTACAGTGCTGAAACAGTATAAAGGAATTAGATATTTCTTGTTGGGTACCTATGATATGTCTCCTTGTAATGTCTGGTAAGTTGTATGTTTATTGCTTAATTACCAGGTGTCGTGTGCAGTATATAGGTTTGTGTGTGTGTGTGTAATTTATATGTGAGTGTGTGTGTGTATTTATAAGTGAGTATATGTATGCGCATTGAACAGTTTATATTATTGACATGATACCACGTTTGAATTTGGGCAGTGAATCTGAAAAATGTCAATGTTTGAGTTTAGACAAATATGATTTAGAGTATGAAGAGCTCGTTTAGTTGGCGAATTGGATGCTGCATTTGTTTTATAGGTAAACGTGTGGAATAGCACTGTATATATATATTACATCGCCTTCGTATCTCATTCCAGTCCAGATATATTGTTCTTTGTGATAAGTATTCCCCGGTCGTCGCCGACTTATTCCAACATTGAAACCACTCTCTTAACACTCTTGGCACTAGTAAAAACAATTTTTTTATTTTTTTATTTTCATCGAAATCTAAATTCAATTAATTTCGAGTTTTGCGAGCGCATACATTTGCAGGCTGAATTTTTATTTACTAGGAAGATATAAATTCTGTACGTTTAGCTTGGAAAATTTATAAGGTTTCCAGTGCCAGTAAAATCCTCAAATCGTTATTTATGAATTCTACAAAATGCATACCAAAATGTGTGCAAAAGTTGCAGTTTGAAAAACATTTAAACTTATTTTAGGACGCTATTACCCAAAATGCCAGCACCTACTGTACACGTGTTTCTTATTGACCTTAAAATCTTAACCTTTAAGAACTTTTATCACTGGAAACCTTATAATTTTCCTAACTACAGGTACAGAATTTACAGATCGTCTGTAGTAATCATTGAATGAGCAGACAAAAAAGTGTGTATTTTTGAGTGCTGGCTATTTTTTCACTGACTTAAAAATAATAGTTAAATTTGGATTTGAGTAAATATATATAAATATATTTTAATAACTTAAATTTGTTGCATTCTAATATTTTTTTACGTGAAACCGCACAAAAGTCCTAACAGCTCCAAGCCGTTTTTTCTCAATGTACATTCCACTCTATCTGGGACGTGCTAACATTAGTTTAAAGGAGTATTGTGGAATAACAAAAATTAAATTAAATTTACTTGCGCACACCGGGATTTGAACCCGCGACCTCTGGCTTGCTAGTCGGGAGTCTTGCCCCTCGACCGTGGAGGCAGTCGTACGCTAAATATGGTATTTTCCTCTTAGAAGCAAATGGCATAAACCATTGGGAGTTTTTTCAAAATAACTCGTAACAAAGCAAAATATTCCAAAAGGCAATTTGATTTGAATTCCTTAACGAACCGTTTATTGTCAAAATCCCACGTAGACTTATGAGTCTTGTGACAGACATTGAACATTTTATGTCACAAAATAACTGTGATAGAAATAAAACATTAATGTCTCTCCCTCCTACGTCTGAGAATTTTAAAAAGTTGTCTATTTAATTTTTTCTTTTTTTTATTCTCATCGAAATCTAAATTCAATTAATTTCGAGTTTTGCGAGCGCATACATTTGCAGGCTGAATTTTTATTTATTAGGAAGATATAAATTCTGTACGTTTAGCTAGGAAAATTTATAAGGTTTCCAGTGACTAAAATCCAATATAATATAGTAATGAGTAAGATCAAGAAAGGGACGCTTAGATGGTTTGGGCATGTAGAGCGAATGAGCGAAGAAAGGAGTGTAAGGAGAATATACGATGCAAATGTGAATGGTAGCAGAAGTCGGGGACGCCCGAGGAAGACATGGCACGACCAAGTGAATCAGATACTTGAGTCGGGCCATGTCAAGAGTCAGAACAATAGAAGAGTATGTATGAGAGGATGTATGAATGTGAATGAGGCAAGGAGTGTGTGCCAAGACCGAGTTGTTTGGCGGTCCGTCCTCTCTGCCTACCCCTGCGGGGAAACGGCGTGATGGTTAGTTAGTTAGTTAGTTAGTCTATTTAATTTTATGATTCAAATTTTTGCAGGATGGTATTAGGGTAGATGAGTCCTCTACCAGAAACAAATTCTATCATTTTGACACTTGCTGTATTCGAGAGTACTAAGTTCTTTAGAAATTCTGTTTCATAATACGATTTCTCAACAGCTAGATTTATTTTACGAAAACTGGCTTCGAAAATGATTAAGCCTACGTGAAACATATTGAATGATGTTCCACCAAAATAAAAAAAAGTACCAGTCTCTACGAAATTTGTGTCTTAACAGTTTACACTTTGAAAGCTGGTAAATTCAACATCAGAATATAAATATTTAAAATTAAAAGTTTAAATTTTTTTAAATACTTATTTTTTAAATATATCTTTTTATATCAATTAATGGATTTTAAGGTAAGGTGAAAATAATATAATTCAATATGTCCATGGCGGAATAACTTATTGAGTCAAATCTTAAAGTAATAAAGAATCACTTAAGTCAATATTAACAGAAATATGACACAGAAAAGGATTCGCATGTATTAAAACAACTGATTGACAAGGCAGAGGTCTTGTCCCAGTTCCGACCGAATCCTTGTGTTTTTTCTGTATCAATTTTTTTGTTTAATTGTTAAAATGAATTGTCTTGATATGATGATAATGATAAAATATTACAATTTGAAGTTTTACGTGATAAGTTTTTCCACCATAAAAAATATTGATCACTGATCCAAATTCATGATGTGAAAATTCAATAGGTGTCGCATATAAAAAATGAATATACTTATCCGATACACTCTCTAGATTTAAATTTAATTGGGTATAATCTTGCAATCACACATGATGCGTGAAGAAAATGCAACCAAAAATATGCGTTTAGGAAATCAAGTTATTATTGGTGACTGAAAATGACAAATCAGCTCTGTGGTGAAAGCACTACCCCGGCAAGGCGAAGGTCCTGGGTTTAATTCCCAGATGCAACATAATCTTTTTGTCTTATCACATTTTTCGTTTGAGTGTGGTTAATATTATCCTCAGTGATTTTTTTTTTTAAAGACTGATTCATATACTCGGGTTACGAATAACCTAACAATATTTGAAAATCTCCTGCTACCACCACAGCAAGCGAAAAATGTTGCTTGTGTTGTGAAGACTTAGCCAGCTAAGGAATTGAGCACATTATGTATGGGTGGAACCCAAAACGCGATGTCAACTCAGCCATAGGCCGGTCAAATGTAAAAAAATTGTAATTGTTATTTGTGAAATATTCTTGAAATGAGTGAGGAATTCAATTGGCGTATCATTTTTGCTTTCTTTCACTAATCTCTTTTTGCAAGGCTTTCTATAAATAAATTCTTATAAAATATAAAATCGTAAAAGTTCGTCTAAGTTTTAACTTATTAATAGTGTTAACAATAAGATCACGTAGTTTTTCAATGATCTTTTCAATCTATTTTTTTTATTCTTCATTGTGATGTTTACATCTTGTCTTGGTAGGTACTAATAAAACCAATCGACTTTATTCTGCTCAATTACTATGCTGTAAATATGAAGACCCATTTCCATGAATGTCCAGGCGAAAATAACCTTATTACAAAAGCTGTGTAAATATTACCGTAAACAAAGGTGTTCTATTTCCAAGTCCTTCAGAAATTTTACCAAAATAAACGTTTATAGGAGAATCGGGATGTGGCACATGTTCATTAAGATAAGTTATAATTACACTTCAAACAGAATTACACAAGTCATTTTGTTCTTTCCAAATGACTTAATATCTGGGACAAGAGAGACGATAATAAAATGATAGTTTGAAAAGAATAAAATCTGGTATATGTGTATAATGTTTATATATATTAATAACGCGGTCAAAATACCAGATTTATTTAAGCAAACGATATCTTTCCATTCCAGAATGGCTCAAGTACTTATAGACGACAATGGTTATTCCAACCAATAAACTGCTAATTTATGTCATTATTATGGGACGTGCTTGATCGGGTATCCGATACCATTACTTTTTACGACGTATGTCCTAAGAGTACATTTTACTCAAGGACGTCTGTATTTTCTATCAGATTTTTTTCCACACTTTGCCAAAAAAATACGTGTTTTTGGTCTGACGTTTGACTAAGGGTGTATTTATTAGTGTGGGTCCGATAAGTATTTTTTAAAGGTATTGTGTTTTTTTATCGAGGCCAACTGTTATTGAAGTGGATTTGTAAAGGTACGGATACTTAAATTGTAAAGATTTATTACTGGAAGCGTTGTTTGGAGATTTTAAAACATTTTCAGGGGAAGCTTCAGGTTGGCAGATAAACACACTGTGGTGAAAAATCATAAATCAAAAGCGAATTTATTTTGACGTTATGTTCGGTGACAATGAGTTTACAGCAAGAAGTAATGGATGTTTCTATAGACCATATCCCTTCTACTAACGCTTATAACATTCCTCTTTACGAGTATAATATAACAGTTGCAACTCTTATTAGTGTAATAAGAAAAAATGTTAATTATCGACTAATTAGTCAATATATACAAAACTAATAACTCCATGACTCTGACATATTTAAGGTTAGGTACTAAAACTGTTTCCATAAGCCTTTAGGAAAAGAAGGACTTATGTTGTTAAGATAAGGTGTCATTTCTTATCTGCTTTGAGTATTGAACTTGCCTAGTCCGACTGCTAACCAGAAATTATTGCCTCAAATTATAAAGGTTCGCGTGGAGGAAGATTAATAGAATAAGTACAAAAATTCAACCCGTATTAAAAAAATATGATAATACATCTATTTGTATTAATAAATGTTTTAAAAAATTAGGGAAAATTTTTTTTGGTCTGACTGAGGATTGAACCTTTCTTCACAAGGACCGGCTCTTAACTGCTGTGAAATTACAATAGTATCTTGAACGCTCTAGCGAACCATTGTAGGTACGGCGTACCGTACGCGGTGTAACGTACGTTACACAGACCTTAAAGAAGAGGCTACGGATCATCGACTCCCGCGGGATTATAATTAGCGCCCTGGCCTTGAAATTCAACCCTGGCCTGCACTCCCCATGCGCCTAGACCCTGCGACACCTGTGCCGGTTTGCGCCTCGGCCCCGCGACATCCTCGCCGGCCTTTATCTCCCGCGCATCTTCCGACTAGGTCAATTATACCTTCGGCTATCCTGCTTCACATTGGAGTGCCAGGAAGACTCTTTGCCAGAGCTAAATACATCCTTAAGCCCGGTCTCTACCAACTCTGTGTCGAGCCACCGACTTCGCCTTGTATATTGTTTATCGCCTTGACCACTCCACCGCTGTCATCGTCGCTTACACATGGTGTCATCGTCATCGGTCCGGAGTCATCTCACAACTGCACTGACTCAAATAAACGCTGTGATATCATAACCTACATCTTTCATTGTCTTCTTACCACATCCCCAAATATTCATTCAAACAAGAAAACAACATCGATATCCATATAGATGTATTTACAAAGAGGAAACAAGAGATCATAATTCACATTTATTTTATAGTGGAAAAGTACTAGTCCGAGCATATACAACTGTAATGATCCACAAGAGCTTCGCCAGCTTTCAAGCTAGAGGGGGGGGTTATTTTTTTATAGAGCTTACAAGGAAGGAACAAGGAATTAGTCGGATAAACTAAAAATATTTACATAAAAGCTAACATGTACCCGGTGTTGCTCGTGGTTGTGAACAGGGCCGTCTTAAGTCGTGAAGAGGCCCACGGGCTTACGTATAAGTTAGAGGGCTTCCTTTGAAAGCCGAAAACCTACAGAAAAACAACAAACCAAAAATAATTTTATTGAAGGAGTTTGCGAAAAACAGTGCTATGCCACCTAATCTTGATTTGGAAACGATATGTATGGGAACATTTCAAAGTATAATATAATATAATAATTGAAAAATATACATAATAATGCTATTATCTTTTTGAATAATTGTTACTACACATTGAACGTATAAAAATATTATGATGGAAAACTATTTACAACTCTCACAAAGAAATGGGAAAGCGCCGCAGGCGAAATTTTTCCATGGTCTCCCCAATTGGGGTAGGGATGTGGTGGGGATAAAGGGAGTGGAATATGGATTATTGCAACCACACACAAACGAAAAAAGTGCCGCAGGCGAAAATTTTTCTAAATCGAAGGGCAACCAAATAAATGCTTTCGATTTCTATTTTTCGGAAACCTCCTATTTTTCCCCCTAACCAATAATAACTCTAAAATCTTTTAGTGTTTTCTTACTGAAATATTTGATTATTGTTTAAAATTGAATCTTTTAAAACATACCAGTTAAGGCGAAGCTTAATGCTAAATCACTATTTTGATTAATCTTTATAACGAATTGGTGTACATTGTTAATACCAAAAAACATGCTTTAGTTAAATTGAAAGTTTTCCTATCGTTTCGCCTGATTAGAATACAAATAAAAAAATAAATTACTCAATAAAAAATACATATGTAAACTACTAAATTTTTTTTTCGATAGAAATGTATGAACGCGTAAAGGAAACAACTTAAAAAAAAGTATAATAGCTAAGATTATCTGTGACAGATTCACTTGATTAGATTTTTTCTTTCTTATAAAATTATTTAAAAATAAATAAAACCAGTTTTATACTTGAAATCGAATGTTTTTCTAGACTTCGTTTGCCAAGCGATTTTAATGCCTATTACCTGTTATATAAAGTATACCAAGAATGAACACATTTTTGGCTTGTAGCTTCTTAAATTAACATTAATTGGACAAACGCGTCGGATTCCCCCCCCAGGCGTCGCGAGTTCAAACCACAGTAATCTTATTACTACATTATTGAACAAACAACATTTTACGCTTACTTAAAAATTTAAAAAAATATGTATAGTGCTGTGTCCTCAATGCGTACATTTTTGGCACCTAGCCAGCGCCTCAACATTGGCGCCTTATGGCAAACTTAATGTATTATTTCCTCATTCAATTTCTACCATTTTCATAGCATCGCCAAAGATGAATTTTCCCTTAAAATTAACTTAATTTGAATTGAGGCCTCGTGTGTGGAGTAAAATAATTTAAGCCTTACCCAAAGGTTCAAACCCTAAGTCAAGGCCTTTCGGGCCTACGCAGAAGTCCGGCCATGACCGAGACGACGCGTTACGTCTGTATCTGGCAATAAACCTAAAACATTTACTATGAAAATAATAGATTTTTTTGGTTTTGGCACCAGCTATAAACACGTTTTTTTATTAATATTTTTAAAATCACTATTTTTCTGACCCTCCCTGTTGACTCCCTTATTAACACATAATATATTATAACTATCAGGTTAGGTGATATTACGAATACTCACCAATCAACTTTGAAACGGTCATATTGTGTTAAAATATGCTTTTTGATCAGTGATATGAAAAAGGTTTCAATTACTGTTATCAATAGGTAAATTCATATACTAAATGCGGAATCTTTCTGTAAGTTCAAAACACAAGTAAACTGAATTATAATGTGTTTTTGACCATCTCTTTGTACTATTGGATATATGGATTTATGCAAATTTCATCTAAAAATTTGCTATTCAAAGATTTTTCTGTTTTGATTTAAATCTCATAACGAAGTTACCTATGTCCTTTTTACGCCGTTTTTATCAGAAGAAACCGATCTTTATTCTTTTAGCAAGATCAAATTACTTCCATTCAAACCGGCTCTGAATACATATATTAAATTCGTCGTTTTTCAAAGGTTTGCCAATAAAGGCATAGTGACTTGGCAAGAACACCATTCTTTATTCGAGTTATCCTTTGTCATTGGAACTTTTTTTGGAGAGTGGTTAGCCGTTGGGTTATCCACCCTGCCAAGGATACGATTCAGCACAATTTCAAACTTAAGAAAATAATGGCTCTCCACAAAATTAAAAATGGGATCATCGTTCTTTTGAAGGCAACTGAATCAGCTGTAAAATAATTTTAAAAACTATATATTTCTTTCTTCAAAACTTTCAAACGAAAATTTGTTTTTTTTTTCCTTTTGTATTTTGGGAATACAATTTTTTGCTATAATAACGTATTTGTTATAAAAGTATCTGCTCAGTAGCTACGCCGTTGAAGAAATGCCGTTTTTTTTACTGAAATGTTATATTATATGTATTATTATGGCTTACAACTTATAATACATCAACCTACAGTTGTTGAAGATAACACTCGTTTTGGTTTCTCTGTCGAACAGCTTTAAATTGATCTGTATGAAAATGTAGCGGCAAACTGAGTTCTAGAACATCGATATATGCAATGCGCATCGCATTGGAACCTACGGAGGCGAAAGCTCGCCAATCTATTTGGGGCCGGGATGATTCTCGATTCTACCAGGCCATTGTTGAAGAGTGGAAGATACTACCAGTATCGCCCTGGTGTAAGACCACCATTCAGAATTGAAACGTTGCTCCAAATGGCTTTGGCCGTGTTTAGTGACTAGATCTGAATAGCCAGGTACTTCCCCACCTTCCTCTTTCCCTTCCCCACTTACCTACAGCCTCACAACATCCCCCAATCGGGGATGCCATAGTCTCACTGGCTCCAGACGGGAGCAGTTGGGACTCTTGTGAGGTATTCACTATAAAAAAAAAAAAAAAAAAATTGTTAGATAGTTACCTTTTTTAACTTCTGCGGAATTTAGTATTGTGTTTAGTATTATTTAATGATTGTGGATATTGCAGCGAATGTTGAGTCGGACACAGTACTCGCGCAAAAACATTTATTTATTGCATCTCACCATACATAAAACATGTTTTTTATCATAACAATCAACTTCACTAAGACAAAGCCTGTATCAGGGTTAACAATTTACATTTGAGTGAAGCAAACATAGATTAATCACAAATATAAACTAATACTACATACAATAACAAAATATTTCAAGAAGAAAGAAAAAATAAGTTACAGATGAGTTACCAGATTGGTAATTTGACAGTATATTATAACAATATTTGAACAATAACTAATCACTAACCATTATTCCCAAGAATAAACAAAGTAGATAATAAAGACAGCTAGGGTGACATTCAGTTTTTAGCAAATGGGACTTACATAAAATCTTATTTTGTAAGAAAGAACAAGGATGAAAAAATATAAACACAATCGTCAGTCAATACAAACATCTTAACTAACTTTTAAAATTAAACTAAGGAATTGGTAGACATAATTTGATTTGGTAGAATATTAATCAAAAGTGGTGCCGGATATAAATAGTTTATTTTACCCAAAAAAGTTTCAGTATTTTGACATTAGTTTCATGCATCAAGTTCCAATCTTGTTTTACGACTTCAGAAAAGAAAATTATAGAAAAAATTCTCGGTTGTTTCAGTTATTTATTAATAATAAATTTCCCTTTTGCTTATAACAAAGCAAGACAAAGGACTGTTTTTCAGTGATTTTTCTCAAGAAAATCAGCAGTGAATACATAATACGCACCAATAAACATAACCTTACTCTTTGTTCGTATCAAATCTAATTGCGATACCTAAAGATTCCATTACAATTCGACATTTTTCCTCAAAATCAAATGAATCGGACAACATTTAATCCATAATTTATTTTTTGTCAGATTCAACTTTCTCCATCAAAATTGGGAATGGAATCAGCCCCTTGCGCTGTCTATTGTGATGCTAATGAGGTAATGGAAACCTGATACCAGAGGTGCAAAATTTACATATTTGAATAAAACTGACAAACAATTCGTTGGTTTACTTTTTTAAAATTCCCGTCGTATTTCAATTCGTTAATTTAATATGTATGCCTGACGAATCAGCAAATAGATTAATAATTTTATTTTTATCGTTTAGGAGAGGTTTGGAACATTAGAAGCAGGATACACAATACTGGTACGATTAAATTTATTATTTGGTTTGTGTTCAGAAAGGAAAATTTAAATATATCTTTTCAGAAGGTTATCAACATTAATATTATTAAATTATATAAATATAATCATATTTATACGCAAAAATAATACTCACGCACCTTTATACAAACATAGGTACATACATACAATAACAAAGATTTACTTCAAATTCCCAAAAATTAATGCATACTACTTTCGGACAAAGAAATTTTAGGTAGATTGCAACATGATTGTACAATACTTTTCCAGAAAAGATAAAAAAGTGATTCTCAAACAAATTTCAAAAAGAACATTTTAATTTGGATAAAAAGTAATAACAGGGCCTTTACCGGTGCCCTCACCCAAAGTCGAATCTATTGATGATACAAAAATATTAAGTGTTTATATTATAATATAAGTGTAGGTATACTCACAAGTATTTAAACTAACACAGGCTAGCCACTAGCCTACTGAGGCAGGTTATGAGAATCCTCAACTTTATATAATTGTTTTGTATTCTATCTATTAACAAGTTTGCAGTTGCAAATTTATTAAAAAAAGATATTATTATTATCATAATGTTGTTTAATATAAGGATATGCTGTGATATTTATAAAAGAATTTTATCAAAAATACTTGTATTAGTTTCATCACATGTAGATTCGAGTACGGGAAGCCTAGTTTCCGAAGTAATTTTTTTACTGAGTGAACTTTTTTGCTTTCTGAAATTTTTCAAATGATTCATTTGTTGTGTTCAGTAATATATTTTTTTTTAAATATATTCATACGTAGTTTGACCATTTTCGTACGCATGACATCATAAGCACCTCGCTTTTGTCAGTTAACAGTAAGATCAAACCAAAAAAAAATATTTTTTATTTAGGAGATTTTCAAACTTTTTATTTTTAATGAAAAATTAACATTTCCGGGTTACGAATAACCTACAAACGTCAATATTCGAAAATTTCCTACTACCACCACAATAAAATTTTGCTTCTGTTGTGATGGAGGACTTAGCCAGCTGAGGAATTGAACACACTATGCCTGGGTCGGACCCAATCGTGATACCAACTGACAACAACCACTGACCCACAGACTCAAAACTTAGACAGTTTATAAAAATTAGGTCAGAGATAATTATGTACCTATTTAAAATACAACAAATAAATAAATAAACCTCAGTGGTTACCCGTGTCCAGCTTACCACAAAATTGCCAGCATTTTTAATGCACGTGGCCGGAAAAACCCGTGAGGTAGCAGTTTGAGTACTTCTCACGTTTTTAATCGCTAAATAACGATTTATCAATCGTACGTGTAATTTTATATAATAAAAGTAATATATTCCTGATTAGCTTGTGTTGATCTATGTGAACATACATTATTAAAGCCATAATGTGTTTCACCCAAGTTCCTTATTACTGTGATGTTTTATTATTTTTTTTTGGTAAAATAATGTTTCTCAATTAAAAAAATAAACAATTTTAAATGAAAATAACTTCGTCGATAGTGAAAAATTCACTTTTAGGTGTCATTTAATAAAATAATTTTTTTTTACAACTATTTAAAAAATATATATTATTTCAAATATATTAATTGCAATGAACAATTAGATCCGAACCAAAGAAGAAAGGAAATGAAACATGGGCCATACTAGTGTAAATCGCACCCTATTCACAGCGGCGCTCCCTTTTATTTCAAGCTACATAATGCGTTGGTCGTAGTTGGGTAACAGTCACCACACTTTCATGCCATATCCCCTCTGTGCCTCTTATCTACGTTCTGAAGTAAACCGTGTAAAATTACTAGAGCAGAGTTTAACAAAATCCCTTTCAAAGAATCTAAATAAAACTAGACATTGTTTAATGTGTTCCAAATAGACAGGTTGAAAAAAAAAGTTCTTCTTGAAACTAATCGAACATACTTTTCAAAACTTTCCAAAGCCCGTTTCGGACTTGGAAGAGCATAAAAGAATTTTTAATAACTGCCTCCAGCGGATGAGGAAGCTTTTGTAAAGTTGATAAAATTTTTGAAAATGCATTAAAACTTTGGACTGTTTGTTTTTCAAGTGCAATTGAACTTTTAAAATTCTTTTAAGTGGAGGCAATCACCTGAGGCAACACTAAAGTTCTTAACATAGACGGCTATTGTAAATTGGTCGTTTTTTATACGCATCTCTTTGAAAATCACTTTTGTTTTCTTGAATGAAGCGGAAATTAAACCTCTTTCCAACATCCAATCGAGCTGAAATTTGGCAGATAGACTTGCTGGCAATGACAATGCATTTTTTTTTTTTTTTTTTTTTTTAACTTTATTTATTTTCATTTCTTTACACATATTATACATATTAATAGATAATATAAAATAACACAATATAAAATACCAAATAGTTTACAAAAGAAATGAAAACCCACTAAGGCACTGACTGCCTGAGTGTGGGTAATATAAAACGATTACTATATTTCAAGTACCTAAAGTATAATGTACATTAGTAGAAAAAATTTTTTTTTTGTTTATAGTTATTATAAAAAGTAAAGAGAAAAACATTATGTACAATAATTTATAAAGTTTCAGCAAGTGAGTTGTAGAAAGGATAAATAAATTTATAGTAAAAGCGTTTCAATATCTGCGTCAATCAGCCATAATTTTACCTCTTTAATATATTCTATCTTTTTGTTTATCATTTGAGTTTGTAGTGGTAGAAGGTTAAACGTACGAGGACCAATGAAACTGCTATGCGTCTGCATTAATTTAGTTTTGGTTTGGGGGGTGTAAAATATATTATTTGTTCTTTTGCTCATTCTGTTTTCATTTATTTTGAAATTGTTTTTGTTTTTAAATAGATATTTCATAGTTTGTAATATAAATAATTTACGAATGTTAAATAATTTAGATTCCTTGTATAATAGGTCGGTCGAAAATGTTTTATTTTTGTTATATATGACTTTAATTATGTGCTTTTGAATTATTTGTAGAGGCTTAATAAAAGTATCAGGTGCACCACCCCATCCTATTATGCCATAAGTGATTGCAGATTGCACCAGAGAGAAGTAGATCATTTTCAATTTTTCAGCGTTTAAAATTTCCTTGAGTCTATAAAATATGTAGGTTAGATATCTTAGTTTAGAAGTGGTTTGATTAATATGAGATTTCCAATTAAGATTAATATCTATTGATACTCCTAAATATTTTATATTTTTGACATTAGCGAGTTCGTTGCACAGGAAGCACATTTCTTGATTGCAAGTTGTATTATGGATTCTAATTTTAAGGTTGTCTTTTGGTTTGTTTTTGATGTTTTTATAAAAAGGTAAGTAAAATGTTTTGCTGTAGTTTAAGACAAGTTTGTTGTATTTTAACCATTTTGAAACAAGTGAAATACATACAGTTGCATTCGAAAAAGTTTCTGTCCAATTATTACCATCCACTATTATTGCCGTGTCATCGGCGTAAGAAATAATTTTACCAGGGATTACAAAATTACATAAATCATTAATATAAATTAAGAATAAAATCGGGCCAAGAACAGTTCCCTGCGGAACTCCGTTTTTTATCTGTGTTTCTGAACTATAATTATTCCCAATTTTTGTTTTTTGTGTTCTGTCTTTAAGATAGTTTGATAGTAATTTTAGTGTGTGTTTTTTGAAGCCCAGTTGAGTTATTTTTTTAATGATTAAATTATGATTAACGGTGTCGAAAGCTTTTCTTAAATCTAGGAATATGGCAAGACATTTCTTTTTTTTATCGATAGATGTATAAATATTTTTTGTCAATTCATATATGGCATCCTCAGTGCTTAGATCTTTACGAAAGCCGTATTGGTTTTTCGATAGAATTTTATATTTTTCTAAGTGTTCAATGACTCTAAATTTGATGCATTTTTCGAATATTTTTGATAGGTTTGAAACAAGGGATATTGGTCTGTAATTGTCTAATTTATGCGTATCCCCAGATTTATGAATAGGTATTATAGTGGAGATTTTAAACTGTTCTGGAAAATGACCATCTTTGAGGCATATATTAAAGATATGTTGTAATGGCGTTAATACATGTTGTTTTATTTTTTTTAATGTATCACATGATAGGCCATCATTTCCCTTAGAGTTGGATGGTTTTAGGTTATCAATATATTTTTCAATTTCTAATTTTCTATTCTATCAACTGTTGGTGGCACTCACGCATACACACGAGTACACACGCATGTCCCTTAAAGTCGACGAGATTACAGCAGTTAATATTTGGTTTTATCCAATGGGGATTAATTTTATTTTATTTTTATTTTATATGGTTTTATTTGATTTGGCTCGGTAAGTAGAGTTGGTGACTCTAGTTCCTTTAAGGAAGGAAGGAAAGTACAATCCTCAGTTAAACAAAATACACTCTTTTTACGTTTTACAAGACATTTGAAAATAGAAGTAGGAAATGTTGGAAAAAAAATGTTTTTAATAGGTTAATTTTGTAAATTATTATTTTTTTTACAAGGCAATTTTTTTTTCACATTACATGGTCAACAGATTTTGCAGTACGAAATTTTGTGCAAAGTTACATGTAATGTAAGCTAGTGATTGTGTACAGGAAAAGAGTGCTCTTTAATATAAAAAATAAAAAGTGTACAATGAAAACAATTATATAATCTCTTTTAAAATTTTTATTTTAGTGTGAAAATTAAACTTTAATTTCTAATCTTTATTTTTAGTTTAAATTTATCTTTATTTTAATGTTGTTTTTTGTTTAAATGTATAAATTCGTATATTTTAAAATGGGGGCCTCAGCACGGGTAAATAACCCAGTGAGGCCAACATTACTGAATTAAGATATGAAATACTGTAAAATAATGTATCAATAAAAAAAAATTAAAAAAAAATTTTTTTTTAAGAGTTTAAAATAGGGAAGAATAAGCATGCTGAAACGTGAATAACAATTTTAAACAAATTATTAAATTACCAACGTAAGTAATAAAATAAGTATTATATATTATTTTATGTAAGATTTTATAAAAGATATAACTCAAAATAAATTTTAGTTACACAGTTAATGTCACCGCGCTGTATGAGATACAATCAATAATAGTTTTTAATTTAAAGATTAACTAAAAATAGTATAACTTACATTTCGACATGATATATATTGCATATAAAAATTTCCATAGAATCTTAAGATTTTTCAAAAATATAACATTATTTATTACTGCGCAATGAATTTGGTTGTGTGTTTTAAGCATTTTGAAAGTTGAATACTTCATAATTTGTTTCTGTTCTTATCTACCCGGCATTGCCCGTATTCATCACTAAGAAATATTAAATATACTACAATTCCAACTGTTCCCTACTAACCGGAGCCGGTGAAACTATGACATCCTAAATTAGGATATGATCTGTTGAAGTGGAGAGGGAAGGAGATGAGAAAGAAAGTTTATTGGGACCTTGATATTCCTATCTGGTCACCAAACACGGCTAAAACCATTTCATGAAACAACGGTTCATTTCTAAAAAGTTTTCTTTTACCAAGGGGATACTTTGACTGATTATCTCGTTGAAAGAGGGATTTATAATCCTTTATTCATTAGCTGAATTTAAATTTAACGTAATATTTTGATCGTATCGTTCTAGAATTGATGATTTTGCCATCTTTATCACAGAAATAATTACTATTTTGTGGATCCATTTGGACCAAAAACAGCTTACAACAAACAATCTTATTAAATTTAGGTACATATCTAAGTGGTTTGGTTAGTAGAAATGAAAATATCTTCATCAAGACATCAACACGAATCAAAAAATGAAAAGAATTTTTTCAACGAAGCTGCAAAACAGATTCCCGTAAAGCCTTAAGTGATTATGTCTTTCCGCTACGGCGGCTTGGACCAAAATCTATTTCCGGTTGCCGCCGTGAGAGCTTTGTGACTTCTTCCCCACGTCATAAACAGCCCCCCGCAAGCAGGCTTCTATTACATAACGGCGGAAGTAGAACCTGTGATTTGACAGGAAAGTTTCAGAACGGAAGCGGAAATCGCAGCAATAAATCACTACCCCCGCTGAACGCACGATTTTTTTTTTAATGTGGAGCGGACCATTCAATTAAAATTAAGACTTTGCTAACCTATTAAAGTCATGTTTTAATTGCCGAACATTTTTTTTTTGAAAAGAAAGACAAATTTCCCGAGTTACAAATAACCTGACAATATTTGAATTCTTCCTACTCCCATCATCGTGAACCAAAAATGTTTTTGCAGTGATAGAGAACTTAGCTCGCACAGAATTTAACTCACGAGACCTGGATGAATCAGACGCACTTGTCGACTTGGATACAAACCGGTCAAATATTTTGCTATCTGTTTGTAAGATGATGTGTTTGATCTAAATATGTGTGATATATATTTTTTAAAATTTGATTTGACGATCTCTGTGGCAAAGTGGTAAAAGACAATTACAGGGACCTTTTGACATCTCTAACTGGTCTCTCGACCCATCGCCTTTCGCCTAGACACACTGATCCCTAGATTCCTACACCCACCTCTCATACATTTTCCTTCCCAGAACTTCCTCTCCTTAAAAAGACCGTCCACACAGTGTCCCGAAAGATGACATACTGTTTGGGGTTAATGTAAAAAATATATATTATATTAAACTATCAACGCTATAAAGTTTTTGAATGGACGAGTTCTTTATGAAGTGGATGTATACATTGTATACTTCTTGTTTGACTATATTTCCACTAGGTATTCTGAACATTATATTTCTATGGTCTTCTTGTTAACTATATTTCCACTAGGTATTCTGAGCACTATAACTTCGATGGTCTTCTTGTTTAACTATATATCCACTATGTATTTTGAACATTATAACTTCGATGATATTCTTGTTTAACTATATTTCCACTAGGTAATCTGAAAATAATGATTTCTATGGTCTTCTTGTTTAACTATATTTCCACGAGGTAATCTGAACATAATGATTTCTATGGTCTTCTTGTTTAACTATATTTCCACTAGGTATTCTGAACATTATAACTTCGATGATCTTCTTGTTTAACTATTGTTTCTGCTATCGTGGTACGAGAACACGCCGTCAGATGGAATGCAGGAAAACACTTCTTCTTCTTGACATATAAATATATTAATTCACAATATAATTGCAGAGGATCTTATTTTCCTTTGCTCAAACTTAAACTGAAAGAAATAATAATAATAAATAAACTATATTTCCACTAGGTAATCTGAACATTATAACTTCGATGATCTTCTTGTTTAACTATATTTCCACTAGGTAATCTGAACATAATGATTTCTATGGTCTTCTTGTTAAACTATATTTTCACTAGGTATTCTGAACATCATAACTTCGATGATCTTCTTCTTTAACTATGTTTTCACTAGGTAATCTGAACATAATGATTTATATGGTCGTCTTGTTGAACTATATTTCCACTAGTGAAGTATATTATTAAATATCGGAACATTAATTTCACATATAATTTTGTTTCGTTTTCAAGAATCCGCCATAAAATACCCTTTCGGGCATTGATGCATGTCTTATTTAGTCAATGCTTTTGGGTTATTGATTTCGATCTGACGTCTCAAATCGGGTCTAAACGCGCATTGAATTTACTTATTGAAGCATTAATTGTTTGATTTGTTTTCCGTTGACAAGGTATTACTCTGATTCGAAATAATATCAAATATTAATACGACCTTCCGGAATAAATTTGCCGATATTTTCCACGACAGTAATTTTCAGATATGTAGGTATTTAGGAATATATTATATTAAGGAAGCGTAAGCGTTACTTTTGCTCTTACGCAAAATATCACATGTTTTTCATGCAGAAATTGCAATAATATTCTTTTCTCTTTATCTCAAAGATGCCTACGTACTTCTAAAGCAAAAATCTTTGTTTTTTTCAAATATTCTGATAGTCCATACAAAGCGTTCTCAGGGGTTATATAAAAACTGCATTAAACTTCAAAATCTTGTGCTTACGAACCCTATTTTAGTCTTAACTTTATTGTATTATTAATTTCATTAGAAAATTAATGTAAACCATTTAAGTGTTTGAGTCTGAACTTCGCAAAATAAAATAAAACAAACGACGATGTTTCTTGTCTTGCATAAATCACAACAAACATAACTCACAATACCCAAGCAAACAGAAAATTATTTTTTTTAAATCCAAAAGTTAATGCAAAATTTTACTACGGAATTGTGCTATTTTATTTTTTGAAAACTTTTTTTTGCGTGTTAATTGTAATTATTAAAAAAATTATCTAACCCTACTTACAGAGTTAATATAATGATGAATGAAATGAAAATTCTTAAAAAATTTAAAGATTAATGAAAAGGTAGAAATTTTGATTTGTATCCAATAAATTTGTGTTCCATCGTCAATCGTTCGTTAGTTAATTATTTTTTTAATCATCTTTATTTTTTTATTTCATATTTGATTATAATAGTAGAGTTAACATAGAAAAATAATTTTTTTTAAAATTATTATTAACTCACAAATATTTGCCAAAGTTACCTCTGAGATCATGAAAATTGTAATTCTTTAATCGCGTAT
This sequence comes from Hesperophylax consimilis, assembly GCF_061612785.1. Taxonomy (NCBI): domain Eukaryota; kingdom Metazoa; phylum Arthropoda; class Insecta; order Trichoptera; family Limnephilidae; genus Hesperophylax; species Hesperophylax consimilis. The sequence goes on from NC_142850.1 coordinate 22,192,861, forward strand.
ACGTTATAATTTAAAACACAAATAAAGGAAGTATCACATACTAGATATTTGCATTTTTATTTATTTATTTATTCAAAAAAACAGTTTTTAACGTAAAAAACGTACTCTGCACATCTCACTAGGGCATTCCTGTATCAAGATGTGCAGCTTTACAATTATATCATTTAAAACAATACATATATGTAAACTTCATACAATAATAACATTAAATTTAAACCTAAAAAATAAAAGTTTATGACACGGTCGTTTCGTGACCGGTAGACAAAAATAAACAAAATTTTAGTAACAAATGTACGAAAAATAAAAACAAAAATGTCAACAAAAGAAGCATTGGTAAGTAAGTTGACAACAATAATATTCTTCTGAACTAAAGTACAAGGTACCTGTGCTGGCTTATCAGACACAAGCATAAGGTAACCAACCATACTAACAATTACAACATGGATAGTATGAATAATAAATTATAAGAAAAAATTAAATAACTAAATAAAAATAGGTAAATAATAACCGATAGGTAAGTAAATAATATTAATAATAATTTAATAAAAAGTAAGTAAGTAAATAAATTAGCTAGATAATAATTAAAGTAAATAATAATACGAGAATTAAGTAGATAGTAATAAGTACATAATAATAATAATAAGTAGATAAATTATTGTTATTATTATTCACTTATTATAATAATAATAATTACAATAAGAAAATGATAATAACAAAAAGTTATTTTAGAAGTAAATAAGTACCTGCGCAGTAAGTAAATAAGGATTGAATCGAAACAGAGCTTCCATACGGAATTATGATATAAGCGACAACATGGGTGATCCAAAATCATCACTCTCAGCTAGTACAGAGATTTTGACCATTTTCTTGAATGAATTCAACGTAACTATATTTTTTTTATATTTTGTCCAAGCATATTATATAGCAACGGAGCTTTATATGATAAACTCCTTTGTCCGAAGGATGTTCTGGTATATACCGGCGGATACATTAATGAAGAACCCATCCTAGTGCTGCGCACTTGTTGAGATCTTTTGGCAGTAATAGTGTTGTTGAAAAATTTACAGAGAGCCTGTATTATGTACAACTGCCTTACTGTCATAATTTTGCTTTCATTATATAATAACTTTGATGAATACATAAAATTTCTCTTATACATTATTTTTAAAATTAATTTTTGCGCAACATTCAAAGGCTCTAGGGTAGCAATACCTTTGGATAAAAAAAAACTTCTGAATTGGATCTTTCACTAGGCCACCAAGAGTATCTAAGACTTGCAATCGTGCCGAAAATATCTTACGTACATACATGGTTTTAATGGAGGTACTACTCCTCCCCAGCCTATGATTCCGTAGATAAGCAAAGAGTTTAAGAGTGTATATGTATATATATATATAATTGTTTTTCAACGAAAACATAGAAAATCAGTAGGAATTGGACAGCTAGGATTGGGCGGTTAAAAATGTAAAATATAAATTAATAAATTTCACCGGAGACTAAGATTTCTTTAACGTTTTGACTCCAAATTTTGTCAGGAATCACTGGTTAACGTAAGTCCACTACGTCCACCTTGTAACACCTTGCATGTGTAAATGGAATCAAACTGATCTGAAATCTACCTTCTCAACTGAATCACCTTTTAAATTGTTTCCAGTACCAAATGTCAATGCCATATTTAAGCAAGCTTAGATTATAAAAATATGCAAAGAAAAAAAAGTAACAAAGAATACCAAGAATTTTGCAAACTAATCAGAAATGGAAATCAATTTATAACACCTAATTTGAAAACAACATCATTGCAAAACCATTATATTTATCAAGCCGTAAAAAACTACAATAATCTCCCTTCTGAACTTCGGTGTATTGTCAACCAATCAGAATAAATAAATTAAATATATATTTTTTTAAACTTGAATTAAACATGACATTGAAAAATCTATATTCTATCCAAAAATATTATTATAACATAAAACTAAAAGAATCGTGGCTCCCTTATCAGGCACAAGAACTCCTCTTTTCTGATAAGGTATATACATAATCAATGATGATATAAACTAATAATGTTGTTAAATATTTATGTATCTATATTAAAAATATATTACGATTACAACGTTCAGATTCGTAGTCGATGATCTTAACAGGTGGGCCACAGAGGTCGTCAAATATCGAACGGTTCTTGAAATAGCATTACCCGCGTGAAGTGACCAGATCCGAATAGCCAGGTACTTTCCCAGCATCTTCTAACAATTAACTTTTTTTATTATTTTAATGTATGCGAGCAACCCTCGTTATCGCTGTAATAACAAAATGTTTTAAAAGAAGTTCCTATTATTAAACTCGCTGGAACGACGGACAAATTAAAATAGTCCCTCCCGTTCTGTGATTGATGAACTGGAGGGAGGTTTAACTTTCTGAGTGGATATAACATTGTTCGAGAATTCGTAAGGTGGGCCTTTGAAATGTGTTCGAAAAAACTTTTTTATATTATCCTAGGCTAATCACGATAATTCACATCATATATTATAAAATAAGCAAAAAGAGATGTGGTATGGAAGGTCACAATTTAAGGCGTATGGATACCGCCGCCCCGGTAAGTTTACTTAAAAAACCAACTCCTCTGCGATAAGTCACCTTAAGTGGTTCACTATGTTTGGTGATTTAGCAAAGGCACACGGAGAATATTGATCCTGTTAAGAAAGTGATAGTATGCCAATTTACTGATAAAATGTTAGTCATTCAGAATATATCGAGAACACGTTTTTTTTTCCTAATAAATATCATGATGGAATGCGATAACATCAGTACGTCAATATCAATATCAGTATTTGTATGAACACGTGTTACGCCGTCCTCATAAAACACTCGATTTTTTTTTGATTTTTTTTTTTATTATTTTTTACATTTTTTTATTACATATTATTATTCTTCTACTCCATAAGTTGGGCTACAGGAGCTTGCGTTTATGGGAGGAGTATTTACCTATATTTCTAATGATTTTTTAAACAAAAATCAAAAACTTATGATATTAATATTAACATAGGTACACAAATTAGAAAAGTGTGTTTTTAAAGATGATTAAAATAATATATTATTATTTTAATTATTTTAACTGATACTTTGTTAGGAACTCTATCAATTCATTTATTGAAGGCCTGCAGTCCCGTTTTTAACAGGAAAAAGATTTTTTTTCAATGTGAAACCGCACAAGAGCTTGCTGCTCTTGTCATACTTTTGCCATAGTCTCACTGCTCCCTTCTGGGGCCAGTGAAACTATGGCATCCCTAATTGGTTTATGTTATAAGGTTTCAACTCTTCCTGCTTCAACTTTACTTACTGTGTCCATCATCTGCCCTGATCATGAACAATGTAACGCTGTCCGAAACGCTCGGCCAACTAAAAAGAAAGCGCAATACGGCAGAGTAACTTAAAAAATAATCACTATGATATTATCGGTCGTCAAAATATAAAATAGCATGTAAATAGTCTTACTCATTAATTCTTAAGCGCCGGTTCAGCGTTGGTGTACGTAGTTAAACCGGGCGTAATGTCGGTATACCAGTAAATACCTATTCTGTGGTTTAATTTCAAGCTTTTCACTATTCCGACATTACGCGCGGCGTAACATTTATCTATTATAAGACCTTTTGAATAAATATGGAAAAAACCTATGTTTCTCACCAAACAATTTACCTTCTTGTGTATTGTATGCCATTGTATCCTCGGAGAAAAAATAATGTAACTATTAAACTTTCCAATCAACAGAATAAATTTCACCAACAAATAACTCTATCAAGTCTGAAATTTCTCTCTGATTTACTTTAAAAGGAAAAGAAAAACTCGACGTAGGTACCCAATACGTCTTGCGTTTACCTGACTTATATAAATAGAGTGATTTAACTTGGCCAAAATAAATTAGTTACCTTCGAAATGGATGCTAAATTGTACGCTTCGAATAGAAGGCAAATAAAGATGATTCGGGGATTTTGAAAGAATTAAGTTTATCCATTTCAATACTGAAATGTATTTTCATTTTATTTCGACAGCTTTAAATTTAATTTTATCAGGGATTTAAAATATAACAATCTACATTCATTAGCTATGATCACGAAAGAGATTTTTTTTTATTTAACATTTTTTTATATAAGATAATGTGTCCTTACTGGGGTACCCCATTCTAAGGTCACATTGTACATGGTTATATGTTTGAAATAGTATAAGTACATATGTTAAAATACTACATAGAAAATTAAAAAACAATATTTAGAGAAAAAATAAAACATAATACAAGCTTTAGTCTTTGTTGGGTTGCAAAATTATATCTATATTCTTCCTTCCCTTATCCATAATCCATTTCTTAATGTTTCTTTTGAAGTCAGTTATTTTTTTAATGTTTTTTATTTCAAAAGGGAGGACATTAAATAATTTTATAGAATAATACTGCATATTTCTTTGTCCAAAAGTTGTTTTAGTTGTAGGTTGGTGTAACATGTGTTGTAATGTGGATCTTGTGATTCTGTCTGAGTTTGTCTGTGTAAAGTTGTCCTGGTTTTTGAATGCGTAAATTAGTATATCTTTTGCGTATAATTGTTTTGGTATATATACCAATAGAATCGTGTTGTTAGTGTATCTGATGTGCCAGAAGTAAGGTTGAATTTCCATCGCTTTGGTTGAAATTGACCAAAATTTCTTTTAATTTTTCGAAATTATTTTTTGCCTAAGAATACAAAGATTTTTATGTAATTTGGCGTCAACTTCTTGCTGACAAATCGGTACAGAGTCTTCTAGGGAATGTCTGTTCAGTAATCATAATAATCCAAATATTGACTGTCCCAGACAAGCCTAGTAAAATAAAGAAAGACAAATATTTCCGGGTTACGAATAACCTAAGTAATTTGAAAATCTTCTAATAACACCACATTAAGCGGAGAATGTTGCTTGTTTCGTTCGGTACATGTTCTAACTTGTTTTTACGTTTTTTTTATACATCAACGGAAAAAATCGTTCGCTTCTTGTTTTTTTAATAATAATTTATAATTCAATTTATTTATGCCCCTTTTCGGGGCTTTTACTTAAACGCAACGCTCGTTGTATTCTATGAGTTCACAGATGGCGTTAATTAATTAATTTTGTCTAAATACGCTTTTGCAAGGTATTGCTTAACAATATTAAGACAAATAATTTGTTTGCGCCCGTATATACGCAATATGAATATGAATCAATAGTTTTGTTCGTTTAAAGACTTAATTCTTTCGAGAAAGGCACACAAATACAATATTTTACCGATGATTCAATCCAATATTGTATTTGTATGCCTTTCTCAATAGAATTGAGTTTTTATATGGACAAAAGTATTTATTCATATTCATATTGCGTATATGAGGGCGCAAACAAATAATTTGTCTTAATACTGAAAAGCAATACCTTGCAAAAGCGTATTTAAACAAAATTAATTAATTAACGCCATCTGTGAACACGTAGAATACAACGAGCGTTGCGTTTAACCTTAAGGAATACATATTATTTATTGTACATAACTGAATTGCTTCATTAACCACATTTTATATTTGTTAAAATATAAATTGAAGATGTCCACTGACTTGTTATAATTATTTCCCTTCATTAGTATTCCGGGCAAAGAGGAATACATATGGTAGTTAGTCCGAGAATTTCTGAACTGAAATAAATCCTGACTTCTAGTATTACGTTGTGGAATCCGAAAGCTTATCAATTCTAGCAATACCGGACTATCAACTAAATCATTTAGAATTTTATATAAAAATACTAAGTCAGTGAAAATTCTTCTGTCTGACAATTTGAGCATATTCATATAATTTAACAGAGTATTGTAGCTCAACATAATTGCTGGAATACCCATTAATGCACACAAATAAATTTATAATTAATTTCAAGACTAAATCGTCACCAATCTTAGTAGAGTCACGTGGGGTAACCGTGCGCAATTTTTACATTGGGATTTTTGTATTAAAAAGCTTAAGGTATTTTACTCAATTTTTTTGTTTATTAATATGATCGATTATTAAGGCATCTCAAACAACCATAAAAACCTCATATGGATCATAAATCAAACAGTTCTATAAAAAAGTTTACATGCATGTCGATTGCGTACACTTACCCCGTGTGCGGGGTAAGTATACGCATACCGTAGGGTAAGTGTTCGCACCGCGAAGAGTTACCCCCTATTGCGATTATCACACTTAAATTGCTCCTTATCGTAGTCTGTGCAGTTCTCATGCCACCATGCTTTACACACAATACATTCTATCCAATCTTCTGTTGGTGGATCTCGATATTTCTCCTTGCATTGTGGGCAAAAATAGTCCTTAGAAGCCTGTTTTTGTGCTCTCTTTAAACAGTTATGCACGCTGGAATCTCCCGCCTTACGCTTTGTGGTGATTCTTTGTGGTGTGACTTTCTTGAAAAGAGGTGGTCGTCCAATTTTCATGGTTTTAAATATTGATTTTTGGACAATTTTTGCATCTGCATCTCTCTGCTTCTGCTGAAGTTTCTTTTTATAGGGACTTGAGGTAATTATTTCAGACTTGCAAGAATTTTTCAGTTTGCGTAAAACCGCCGAACTTGAACAACGTTAAACCCAATAGCTCTCGCAATACTTGTGGGAGTAGTCTGTCTTAAAGCTAAAACAGAGTTACGTTTTAGAAATCCATACACCCAATCCTTGCCAGCCGTTTTTGTAATGTTGTCAAATCTGTTCTCGATCTTGTTGATTTCAGCATACTCGTAAACATTTTTTCTCATCGTCTGCATATTCAGGCCGTAGAACATTTCGTCAGTTTTTTTACAATGATCAACGATTTCGGCCTGAAAATAAATAAATAATTTTCAGATCAATAGTTTCAGAAAAAAATGACATTGCACGATAAATTGAGTACCTATTTATCTAAAAATCCTCTTTATCTGGTGTAAATGTCGGACGATATCTCCCCATTGAAGTTGCTATTAATTTTAGTTTTAGGCGTTTACGCAGAGTGGCTTCACTGATCCCAACAATATCTGCAGCAGCCCGCTGACTCTCCCCCTCTTTCACAAGCCTTTTTGCAGTTTCAATCTGCTCTTGAGTGCAAACTGACCTCTCTGGATGCTTTCTCACGTACACACGCGGCATATTTCACTGTAAAAATATAACGAGAGTTGAAATATTATGCTATAAAATCAATTTTATCTATCGGCGTAAGTGTTCGCACTCATCCAACTGCGAACGCTTACCCCAGCACACTTACCCCATCACACCAAAATTCAATTAACTTTAAAAATCAGATTAGTGGTTATCTTTATTAGAATTATCACTTTGCACCCGTCTAACTAACAATATTTCACTAAAAATTATCATAGACCACGTCGCTCTGACACAGCTGGTTACACAATAGCACACATCGGTAACTGAGATGAAAAATTTAAGAAAAGCACGAAAAAAAGTAATTTGCCTACCAGTTTTTATTGACAAATCAGCATCCACTGTACACATTTCCCTCTTCGGCGCGATCCAGAAGGCTACTGAATTAAGGAACCCGCGGGCGCTTAACAGGCACAATCTTGTCGGAAACATCACTGCGAACACTTACACTCCGCGTACGGTTACCCCACGTGACTCTACCTGTGGTAAGCTTAAACGTTTACTCTAGCTACGTTTACGTACCAATATATATCTTGTTCTTGAAAATCAAGTAGTTGATTGAAGTAATTAACTATCGGAAAGAAATAAATGAGTTTTATTGACTATATGTTAGGTAACATTGAACTTGACGCCAAGTCAGTACCTACACCGTCTGGGAATCGAAAAAAGGTTTTCAGACTGCCAGACGATCATTTTACGCAATTAATCAGCAATATGATTCTAAGATCGATTTCATATAATCTATGAACATTTTCCGCAAATATAGCTGAATATTGAACTAAAATGTTTGGTTTTTGGGGATTTTTGTACATTTAACACATTATTTTATTAATACCATTCCTCAAAATCTCAATATAAGAAAATGTGAAATTTCTCACAAAGGTTTAAAGCCAATCCACCTAAATTTAAAAGTTTATATTATATTTTTAGTATTTTTTTAATGATAAGCTAATGCTTATAGGACAAGGTTTTTATGCATAGCACAAAGGATAATATATAATAAAAACACATAAATTTATTTTTGACCACGATAGTTTTATTTTCACTCTACCAGTTTCGGAAGATCCCTTCCTTCGTCAGGAGAATATTTGAATATCCTGACGAAGGAAGGGATCTTCCGAAACCGGTAGAGTGAAAATAAAACTATCGTGGTCAAAAACAAATTTATGTGTATGATTTAAGATTTTCACGGCCAAAAGTATTTTTTTTATTTGTTTTTGGGGTATTATGCCGTGTTGCGCTAACTCCTTCTTTAGCCAACGTTTCGGACAACATTGCAGTGTCCATCATCAGGGCAGATGTGTTATTTAATGTGTTAAATAACACATCTGCCCTGATGATGGACACTGCAATGTTGTCCGAAACGTTGGCTAAAGAAGGAGTTAGCGCAACACGGCATAATACCCCAAAAACAAATAAAAATAAATAAAAATAAAAATAAAAAAATTATGTGTTTTTATTATAAATTATGATGAGCCACAAAGTGAATGCTTTTTACAATTACGCAAAGGATAATAAATTATTATAAGCAATAATTAGTCTCCTGTAATATCAATACAAATTGAAAATATCTCCTGAGTAAAAATAAATGATATTGTGGTGGTAGTAGGAGATTTTCAAATATTTTCAGGTTATTCGTAACCCGAAAATGTTTTTTCTTAAAAAAAAAATTGAATAGATTTTAACTTTCGTATCGTTCTACAAATCGACCATAGATTCTTGGTAACCGGATAACTCAACATAATGTGACAATTCAACACACATTTAAAAGTAATATTAAGTCGTGAAATTTATAAAGCAAAAAATTAATTATACATTTTACTGAGGTTAGGTAAGGTTGGGTTAGGTGTAGGTAATTTTTTTTCAACGCTTTTAATGACACTTTTTAAAGGTGTGTTAATTGTCTTTGTGTTGAGTTACCACGGAATCTAGATTCTTGTAGAATCAACAGATCTGTAAGAAAGCATTAGGAATACTTGAATAAATATATATAAAATATCAACTCAAGATAGAATAAAAAGATATTATTAGATCTGACAATATTTCGAAATCTTTGTAAATAATTGAAAATTGGACGTCAGATAAAATGTGATTTTTGTCAATTTTCTACAAAAATAACCCTTTCTCATGCTTTATTTAAAGAAAGGCGAACCAAATTGAAGCAAACATATTTCAATATTATTATCATGATGTAAAAAAAAAACTCATCGGCTATATTTGCAATTTGGTGTGATCCATCACATCGTGCTTCGCTATTCCGGGCATAAACATAAACAACCAGGTGTAAAAAAAATCAAACAATTTTTCATATTCCGGTGTCATATTTGATATTTTAGTATTCGTGAGAAGATATACATTTTACGTATATTCTTGTCGGTAGTTGCCGCAGGTACAAGGTGACATAGGAGGGACCCGTTCGTCGCACGCTCATCACATTCATACTCGTCAGTCAGGCGTCATGCTGGATAGGTTATTATTTATTATGAGGATGTGATAAGATGGTACCATTGGTGCTGGTGAAACAAGATTGGCCCTTTGAATGTTCAAATTCTTTTATCAAGGGCCAATAGCAAAATATTTGTTTAGCACCGATTTTTTTTTAATGTGAATACCGCACAAGGGGTCCAAATGCTCCCAAACTACCGGATCCAGTGAGACTATTGCATCCCCAATCGAAGAATTTTGTGAGGCTGAACGAAGTGGAGAGGGGATGATCCCATTGAGATCTTGTAACCAAACACGACTAAAGCCATTTAAACCAACCTTTCAATTCTGAATGGTGGTCTGTCACCTGGGCGACTCTGAGAGTATCTTCTAATCTGGAATATGCCTTAAATTATTTAAATGATTTAATTTTGAAATATCACAAATCAATCAAATACAATTTGTTTAAACCCACGGCCTTCGGCTCGCTAGTCGAGAGTCTTACCCCTCGACGATAGAGCCCATCGTAATTACCAAATAAACAACTAACCTTAAACAGTGAATTTTTTCATACTAAAATACATATTTTGAGAGATAATCTCTATTCAGATGCCGAGTTGAAAAAGTAAGCAGATGAAATTCCGGCGGTAGAAAATAAAAAGCGAAGTTACTACATAAAAAAACACTTCCAGCTGATGTTGTTATTTAACATGTTACAGATATCAAGAGACTTAAAAAATATATTTTTACTGCTGTCGATTACGTCTACTAGTCATAAAAACAAAGTAAGTTAAATTTGGTTTTGATATATTTACACAATTTGGCCAGTCTCATATGGGTAAATATAATTATATACCGAGTTATGTTATGTTTGAATAAATGAAGTTTATGTTTGAATAAATGAAAGAAACGAGTTATGTTTGAATAAATGAAATATATATATATAAATGAAATATACACATAATATATATATATATATTTCATTTATTCAAATGAAGAATTACGTATTTTAAATTGTTATTTTTAAGCTTTGCTCAGCAATAGTTTATTTTCACTGTTTTTTTTTATCGTCGAAAAAAATATGAAAACAACATTAAGAAAGTATTTAAATTTTACTTATTAGGCTTTTTCTTATAAGTAGAAATTTGTTTATTTAAATAAAGCTTCTAACAGGAATTCAATCTTAACACTTTTTCCTTCTATAAAATAATATTTTCTGTAATTAAACAATGTAATATGAAATTATGATATGAACTAAATTTGTCAATTTGACTGGCCTAAAACGGGATCCAGTCCTAGTTGGCTAGTCAAAGTTTCCGCATATGTTTTACATAACACTTACTGTATAATTTTATGTGAAATATATTATTATTATAAGGTTGACGAATAAATTTTATCACCAAAACGTCATGTTCCTATTCATTCGTGAATTCGGCGGCGTTGACGTCACACCGGGTGACACTGGCGAGAGCTGACTTACCAGCCAGTAGCGTCTTCTATGTGATAATGACGTTGTAGCCAGTTGGAACCGTTTCGAAATGTGCGAATTTAAACTATTTTTTTAATCGGTATCTAATTATAAATGAAAATTTTAAAATTTCATGATTTTAATATGAAAATTAATATCAGAAAAACAAACTTTAAATTTTTATCATATTTTTAACGGTGTTCGTATTTTGTAAAAAATAATTTCTTTCAAATTTGCAAAATTTCTCTTACTTCGACTTTTCGATGCTGCAAAGTCCAATCTGGTACAAAATATATCGCACATCAGTTCTCAGAGATGGAAAGGTGATATATTATAAGGTGTGGAAAGTATCAGGGTACTTGTTACTGGAAGGCGAAAGTAGTAGTTGGATATCTCTCATTTACTTGGCATTTCGCTCACGAAGTCCTTCAAAGATCTTTGTTTTGGAAAAACGTTCACGTCCATATCTCATCTCCGGTGTTATAATACATTTTCATTCGCCAGATCGTAATCAGCACGTTATCACAGATACGAAAAATAATAATAGACGTATTGATATCACGATGACAACACGTTTTTTTTAATAAGTAAATATTGGCACCATATACAGATCTTTAGACATGTTTCGTGACAAAAAAACTTTTTTTTTAAAATTTATATACAAGTATTTAAAACTATATATATATTTTGATTTCGTAGATCATGTTTGAAATTTCGACAATCAACAGTGGATAATTATAACACAAAACATGATATATACACACTGAGAATAAATTCGTTTACAGTTATTTGTGGAAAAAGTATAGCAAAGTATTAAAGAAATATTTCAAAAAACACTTTTAACGAACTATATCAGAACTCATATGATTTGAGATTTTCACGGCAAAAAGTAGTAATAGTAGTTTATTTTTGGGGAACTGTTTATACGAATATATTTCAAGACCAAAATGAATGGGCTTATTTTGTTCTAAACAGGCTTATTTTGTTCTCAACAAGCTTATTTTGTTTTTAACAGGCTTATTTTGTTCTGAATGGGCTTATTTTGTTCTTGACAAGCTTATTTTGTTCTTAACAGGCTTATTTTGTTCTTATTTGGCAAAGTTTGAACGTGTCGAGAAATACGTCAATAAAACTTTCAATCCATAATTATTTTTTATGCTGGCGGCCCAGTGCTAGAAAGAATACAACAAAAAAAATGCAATTGCGGTTTTCGAGTATCTACTCTAGTTTTAAATTTAGGGCATGTTCAATATGGGTGATGGAGCTTTTCAAATTTTCTTGTTGGAGTTCTTAATGTATAAACTAATAAAAAAATAATTGAAATATAATAAGGGTTTAAGTTCGTTACACACGAGGGATGTAATATAAGTGAGCGTGTTCAATTGACAAAGGGAAGCCATGCGATTTGATAAGTACAGGGCTGAAAGGGATAGAAGAGCGAGAGAGGGGCACGGTGCAGCTCCTAGTCCGACACGGTGCAGTGGTATAGGGGAAAATATAAATTACAACGTATCGCTCGTCCATCAGATCAATAATTAATATATTCAAGGCCGCGCCCAAACGTATTTATATATAAAATTATAATTTTTTTTATTAATAGCAAAAAGATACACGAATTATAAATAAATATAATACAGTTATTAATTACATAATAATATGTATTTGCTGTACAGCCATAAATAAGTAGGGCTTGTGTGTATGGGGGGGTGTTATTTTATTAATTTAAATTTGATATGATTCAGTTCAAGAGCTCGGAATACTTTTTGAGGTGGCTTTTAAATTCTTTTATATTTGTATTCATGTTTCTAATTCTTTCTGGTAATTAGTTAAAAAAATAACTCCGAGATATTTCTGATTTGAACTGTCCTATTGTTTTTTTACGTTTCGGAGTAGGTTAGTATTAACGTTTGTCTAAGATTTCTGTTATTTTTAAAGGGTTTTTTAAACTGTATTTATTATTGTAATAAATAAAGAATATTGTTTTTATAAATTTATAATGTTACTTTTATTAATAGTCCGACGATTGTATGGAATAGTACGGCGAGCTATATTTTGAGATAGGCCGCACTCTTATATTAACAAATTATTATAAGCCTAGTGTGTAACAAGCTTTATCCAATCCCGTTTATTAAAACACACATACTAATCGATGTTTACAGTACTTGTAAAAATGAGTAAGGGCGTTTAATAAATTTATGAATTTTTAACTAAGTTTTCAGAAATTTCCGAGTTCAATTAATAAAATAATTTATTTTATCAGAGAAAAACCTTGTCTTATAGTTCACGACCCGCGAGATTTGTAAATACGTAATTACAAATTTGAATTTATTTCAATAAGCCTCGTTTAACCCTTCAGGAATTAAAATATTTTTTACCTACAAGTCCTAGCAACAAGGTGAAATTTCACGGAATGCTTCCGAGGTATTTTAAATGTGCTATATAATTCTTATTTTTCTCTTGTCATTATTAGTTGTCACAAAAGAAATATAAGAGATGTATTTATTTGAAATGAACATTGATATTTCTAAATAATAAAATTTTAATAACAAAAAAGAAAATATTAACAAAAAAAATCACAGAAACATTTTGACTAGATACGTTTATTATAATTTTGAAAGAATTCGATATTTAGAAAACACGTTCCTTTTGTGCAGGGAATTAGAAAGGAAACTGTCACATCACATATATTTTTCTAAATTTTAAACTGTTTACGAAAAAATCCCGCCAATTTGTAATCGTTCACTTTGACATTTTTTATGATTTTATCCATGTAATCAAGTATAAACATTTGACAAACTGAGAATATTAATACTGAAATATGATCTTTAATAAATTGGTCCCAATGGTCGAGTGGTTAAGATGCCTGTCACGGTAGGACAAGAGATCCTGTGTTCAATTCCTAGTTATGACCGTTATACATTTATTTTTCTGTGTCTTGTTGTGTTTCATATTTTTTCCAGATTTATTAGTATTATCTTCTTCTCTAATAATCTAAAATTCTACACTTCTAAATCACAAAAACTGTTCAACTCTTTAGTATTCAAAGCTGTACAATTTTCCAAGACAAAGTGATCTTAGATAAAAAAAACTTTGGCAATATTCATCTCTTATTCTCCATATTAGAGATAACGATGTTTTTGCAGGGACCTAAAATTTCAAAAAACGTAATATTTTTCACGTACATTCGAGATACTTTGTCGTAGACTTTATATATTAAAAACCTTTTCATTTTAACTGATAGTTTGGCTGTATTCTGATGGTTTTTATAATACACAAAAGTCATAATATTGTTATGTATAGTCATTTCCTAAACGATCCATGCCTGAGTAGGAGCTACAAATAATAGAATCAGTTGAGATGGACCATGAAACTATATAAGTACCTATATAAAACCGGATGCACAAAATTGTCGCCAGCATCTGTCACCCATATTGCAAATCACATCTACGCACAACGGTGAGTGCATATTTACACCGAATGCATAACTTTCATTGGCTCCGTCACTTTTGGTCGTAGCTCGGCGACAGTCAGCTCGCTTCCATGAAATAACTCCCTTTTTTGGTTATCTTTATCAAAGGAGGACGGTTCATCTGATTAATAATTCAAGGTCAAAAATCGATTACTAACCCTAATGAAAGGATAAAACGTAGATATGATGAGGTCGGTTTTAAACGTATTTAACTGGAGTCTGCTTCGTGGACCTATCACCGATGATTTGTTGCGCGCCGGTGGGCAAACAATAAACACCTTTCATAAAAGCTCTCAGCAGAGCGGACCGTTTCTCCGACTCGACCATTTGCAATGCTTTATTTTCAATCGATAATTTTGAACAGAATGAAATGTAAGCGGTTCGAATTTTTTTTTATTCCAGTTCAATGGAAAAAGTTATAATAAATGTTTATTTTTCAGACCAATAACAACAAGTAAAATTTAGTAAAAGTGAATTTATTTGTTCAATTGAATGAAAAGTGGTAAAATACAACAATTTTTTACTATTATGTTAAAAAAAAAAAAAAACAGATTGATGTTATTATAAAAATCCATGATGGTTTACAAAAAAAACAAACAAACAAGAATTGTAGCAAAAAATAAGTTTATTTTTATAGCATTTCATTATTAGATCTGGTAAAATTTATTTAGGAATTGTATTTATTTTACATTATCTACAATTTATTACAGAGAATTTATGCAGTGCGGTTTTCGTGAAAATATTCCCCTCGAGGGCGTAATCATAAAGCATACATTTAATAGGATAAACCATTCTTTACGAAAACAAAAACACATGCCTTATATTTTTGGGCTTCGAAAAGGTTTTGCCAAGAGACAAAAGAAAATATAAAATATAATAGTTCTTAAAAAACAACTTAATCTTTGTTAGAAATTAATTTTGAAACTTGTTTATTAAAAGATATGTTTATTTAATTAATGTAAAATTTTAAAATATTTATTTTTTGTTTGTAATTATTTTAGATTATTAAAGCAAGTAAAAGAATGGCATTCGTAAATTGTGGTTTGTTATTTTTATTTTTTACTGTAAAAAACCGTGAATCCCTATAACATTTAACAAAATAAGATAAGTATATCAATTATTCTTTTTTTAAAGAAAGACAAATAACCTGACAATATTTGGAAATCTCCTACTACCTCCACTGTAAGGGAAATAAGGGGAAATCTCCTACTACCTCCACTGTCAATTATTAGATTAGTTGAAACGCAGCCTTATGTTAAAAAAATATTTATTTCAATCTTGAACTCACTGACGTTTACAAGAAAATGTCTATCTCAGAAGAAAAGTGGTTTTAGTATCGTTATGCGACTGAAGATGAAAGTCTAGGCAAATAAGATGGGAAAGCGGAAGGTTGTTGTGTACTTGGCTTTTCAGATCTACACAATTAACATGTATCACTAACTATATATATATAAATTAAATACTTTTTGGCTATTATGAAACCACGTGCTTTGGCTCCGGAAAATTTGAAAGTTTTAAAGCGCTTAAAAAAAATATGTAGTAAAAATAATTATAAAAAATTACCTCGAAAAAAAAGTAGCAAATTGTTCTCCGAAAATTATAACAAAATACATGGTATTAAACATGTTGCAGTTACGAAAAAAATCCCAGCGTTTCTTTTATATGTCTATGATTTTTGCTCGTTGTTAAAAAGTTGTTTTATTTTACATTTTCACAACAATCGCCATTAACAATGATCTTTTTTTTTAATATTAGCAAACTCCCTCTATCATTTATATTAACTTTATTTCAAACTCAGTAAACTTTTTCTTCTTTTTGAACGTATATAATGCAGTCTTCACTGCCATAAAAAATATATTATCACGATATTTTATTCTGAGTTTTTTTCGAATCAACGTATTTTGTTGACAGCAATGGCTTATTTTCATACATAATATTATATTGCGATAGTTTGCGGTTTGTCTGCTTTCCGTATTGTTTCGGCAAAATAAACAATTTGTTGCCTGTGTCATGTGACCATAGGTTGTTTACTGTCAAACAACTCTAGATTATTTGTCTAGATACGTAGAGAGAATATCATACCGTGAAATAGAATGGTTGCTGAAAAGCGAAACTGTAAGTAATTGTTGCAGTAACTTCCTACGTAATAATACGAGTATATGATATTCAAGTATTTTTTTTGTTTTTTTTAGGGTAAATTAACAAGGCTAGTAATTTAGGTAGTTTATCCATAGTGTATTAATTTACCCATATCCAATGACATGCAATTTTTTAATGCCTGTAATTCACAAGTTATTGTTTTATGTCTTTATAAATAATTAATAGTCCAAATTGCCCAGAGTGAAAGGGACTCCCAGAGAGGGATGTTGTATGTGGTTTGGTTAGAACTTGGGTTGCGACCCAGTTGCGACCGTTACCTTTTGTTTTATGTGTCTGGTTCTGTTTTATGTTTTATTTAGATTAATTAATATTATCTTTTTCTTCGATGATTAAATAATGTATTCACGGGTGTAACCTTAAAAAGTGATTCCAATAAATTAAATTAAAATAAAAACGTAAAAGATAGATGCATTTTCAAATTACAATATTTCGTTACTCCAAAAATCTGAAATAATATTAATTACCATTAGTGATAATTTCAGCAACCACAGTGCCCAGTTCTCAGTTTCCAGGTCACAGGTTCCAGGTTAGCACTGACCTCACGTATAAGATTTGCGGTCAAGACGTTCAGCTCTCGCTAATGCAAATTTCCCGAATAGTTAGGAGGTGACCACACCAGCCGACCAGCCTTTGTCATAGACTTACCGTTCTGTGACCTGCAACCTGACAGGTGACTTGAGAAATGGTCCCGATGAGTAATGGGCCCCCTATTATTGGGTAACAGGCACCGTCCCAAAATAGAGTGAAAATACTAAAAACTATACGTTTATGACATTATTGGTCTTTTGTTTTTTTTTTTTTTTTGCCTTTGATCTTTGAGGATGTTATGTGGAGGATCTTTTTGAGGAGAGGAAAGAGTGAACGCCGGACTTGAAGATACCAATGTTATAAGTGGGAGGAAATACGGAGGCCGGCAAATCGTTCCACAGCCGAGCTGTTGAACTCAAGAAGGAGTCGTAGAAACCGGTACTCATACGACAAAAGACAACAGTTTCCCGACTATGCACCGGTGCAGAAGGGATCAATAACGCTAGTTTCTGTGTGCATCCTCCATTGAAATATCAGTAGAATAAGAACAGTATTTTTAGCTGACCCCTGTGTTCTAAATATTTCAATTCGTTGGTCAAGATAGGGGAATCTATCAAACGTACCGCCCGTTTTGCGAAGATATTTTGGGGTTACTGACTAGAGGTGGCTGCCAAATTTAACAGTGGAACGCACTTGCAATTTGTTCAGGGTCAGCACTTTTGTATACTGTACAGTACTTGTGTATTCTGTTCAGTACTTGTGTATACTGTACAGTACTTGTGTATACTGTAAATTACTTGTGTATACTGTGCAGTACTTGTGTGTATTGTACGGTACTTGTTTATACTGTACAGTACTTGTGTATACTGTACATTACTTGTGTATACTGTGCAGTACTTGTGTGTATTGTACGGTACTTGTGTATACTGTACATTACTTGTGTATACTGTAAATTACTTGTGTATACTGTGCAGTACTTGTGTGTATTGTACGGTACTCGTGTTTACTGTACAGTACGCCCAGCTTCTGAGAGACTCACTTGACTCTGACTTCGAGTTTTGATCATCATTCGATGAAATTAAGAATAGTATGTTTTTGTTTGAAAATTTGATCACTCAGAAATATTGTAAACACTTTAATGAAATACTGGTTACATAACACATATATGCTTTAAGTTTAATCAGGCAGTTTTTTTTTACGAAATACCTTTTTATCGACTTTAGCCGACTAAATTAGATTAAATCTTCAAAAAAATCATATATAAGGCAACATTTTAATGAGAATTTCATCGCTAGTAATTACAAATATTTAAAAAAATATATATTTTACATATCTGAATTAGCCAGATACATGATTGTTTGGCAGCTATTCAGCTGTTAAAAGCAGGTATCGCTAATTTCTGACTGTTTGTTCGCAGCGTTCCACAAAGGAAGTTTGCACGATATAACCAGAAAAAGTATCTGAACTTGTTAAAATTGAGGTTATCCTAAAAGCTTCTTCATTACTTTCTCTATTGGGGAGTGTATCATAAACACCGGTAGTGCTTATGTAGTATTATGGTGCCACTCTGCAAAATATTAAGTACTCTATAATATAGCAGTCGAATGATGACCATATTCTGAGAATCTTTCGAGTTACTTAGGACAAAACTCATACCAAACCTCCTTAACGGCTATGTGTCTTCAACCCCCTTTGTGGCTATGTGAACAAGAAATTTAATACCTATAATTTGTTCACTAAAACCGTATTTTCCATTTCCTTTAACAACACACAAATAAACCAAGATTGTTTTTTTGTATTTCACATAATTTATATTATGTACGTACACTGTTTCGACTAAGGTTTGACTAATATAACTAAATAGGTATCAACGTATTTCAATAGTGGTGTCGCAAAAATACGACTGTCAGACGGTGCTGCTGGAATAAACCTTTTGCAACACACTCCAAGAACAATACCAAAACCAATTCAACTGCTATTAAATGGGAAAATCAATTTCTGCGCATCCGCTAACTTATTTTTTGATGAGAAAGATAAACACTATATACGAATAACCTGACAATATTTTCAAATCTCCTACTACCATCAAAAATGTTGCTTAGGTCGTGAGGACTTAGCCAGCGGAGGGATTGAATACACCAGTGTTCCGCAAAGCGTGTGCCGGGGCACACTGGTGTATAGTGGTCATCAGTTGATGTGCCGCGGAAAAAAATCAAGGTATTTTGAAGATAATAAGAAAGCAATGGGAGCAGATCATCAGTCACTTCTGTTCATATAGAAGTACGATGGCTTTCTCGCGGAAAAGTGTTATTTCGGATTTACGAGCTAAAAATGGGTCCCAGACGTTTTTAGAGGCCCAGGGTTTAAATTTTGCTTCTGAGTTGAAAAAAGAAGAATGGGTAGTATATCTGGCGGACATATTCGCTCATTTAAATGAGCTCAACAGAAAAATGCAAGGCAGGAATTCTTATATTTTGACGTGTTCGGACAAAATTGAAAGCTTTCGCGCTAAGTTGGTATTATGGATCAACCACGCTGTCAATGGTAGTAATGAATTATTTCCAAATTTCATGGCCTGCCGATTCAGAACAAAAGTGCAGGCTTTGATAGTGAAACACTTGGAGCTATTAGCAGAAAAAATGAACTGTTATTTTCCGATTATTAAGTGTGACCTACAACCAATGGACTGGGTACGAAATCCACTCTCGGATAATATTTCCCTTGGACACTTACCGATAAACGAGCAGGAAGAATTTATGGAGTTAAAAACTGATCGGACATAAAACTAAAAATTTCCAAAGTAGAGCTAGCACATTTTTGGCGGTATATAAAAATGAGTATCCACTGCTTTCAAAGCATGCTGTTGAAAATATATTACCATTTGGCACAACCTACTTATGCGAATTGGGATTTTCAACTCTCACTCCTATTAAATCGAAAAAAGAGGACGCCTGAGATCAATCAATGAAAAGATGAGAGCAGCCTTATCAACAATTGCTTCAAATTTTGATCGCCTGTGCTCAGTTAAACAGGCTCACATTTCTCACTAAACATCTTTTAATATTAGGTATATTGATTTTAGTAATAAACAAATATTGCTTTCTTCTTTGGTGTACCTCTAAATTAAAATAAATTTCTTGATTTGATAGGTGTACCTTAAACACAAAAAGTTTGCGGAACACTGGAATACACTACGCCTGGGTGGGACCCAGACGCGATTCCAACTCAACCAACGACCAGTCAAATGGTCAATATTTCCACAGTTCTTAAAATCTGAACTTCTGGAACATAAGTTAAGCTCAAATTGGAATAGAGGAGAAAAGGGACTCACCGTCACATTAGGGACCACAAAGTATGTCAGCTTCAAGATGCTTCAATGGTAAGATGAATGTAAAGAATACTAAAACTACAACATTATATTTGCGGTCTCTCTTACATGACCCATTAATCCTTTCTGACCGAGGAATTAATTTACATTGTAAGCGTACTGTGCGTTGACCTCTTCTAATTCCTGAAACAATTATTCGTGTGATGGTAACATTTTAGGATGAGTACATTGTGGAGGTAGGAAGATTATTGCATGATTCAATACTGAAGCTTCCTATCCATCAAATCTTTGCGAATACGTACTTATGTACCTACTCCCATATATACTGTGCGAACAAGTAGATTATTTTATCGCGTGGTAAAGCGAAATTTCGGTAGTATATTTAATGTAATAAATATACTACACTTTAAATGAATTCTACCGAAAAAAAGCATTCTTTCTGACAAAAAAAAACAAAAAGGGATAAATATCTCGATACTCCACCTAATCAACACTATTTAGAATATAATGATTTTTCCAATACCCGCTTTGAATTTCTATTTTTCCTAGATTGACTTGTGAAAATTATCCCATAGTAAATTATGCTTAAATTTTATGTTTATAATCTTCTAGGTAATTTATAAAAAAATTAAAGTCAGGATAAAAAGTTACAGTACAAACAGTAACAAATTTTAAATACGATCTAAGATTTTAAATAACACATCTGCCCTGATGATGGACACTGCAATGCTGTCCGAAACGTTGGCTAAAGATGGAGTTAGCGCAACACGGCATAACACCCCAAAAACAAATAACAAAAAAAGTAACAAATTTTGTATTTTTTCTCGAATTTTAAAAATAAATTTTACGAAAAAAATATTTATGCCACTTCTCTGTTTTGTAAATTACAATACAATTGTTCAGTGCCTTGTAAATATCACAATAAATTTGTATTGTGACTTATATTGTAACATCTTACCACAAGATAAATAATTCTTAGCACAATTAGTACAATTCAGTATGATTAATTTTAGTAAATGTATATTTTTTAATAATAATACTAAACGAATTGTTGATTTACCATAAAAAATATTTTAGAACTGGGAATTAACTTTTTACGGTTTATACTAAATAGTTGCTTTGTTGTCTGTGAAAACCAAATGCCTTTCACTGTATGCATTGGAATGTGAAGCGTTGAATCATTTCAAACTATCCACAACATAGAGATTGGAGATACTAGGAATGTAAAGGTTTGTTCGGAGAAATAGTTGGAAGAACAAACAAATTCCTTTCAAGGAAACACGTACTATTTAAATAAATTAAAAAAGACGGCGTGATTTATTTTTATACAGGTACATCTCAATTTGGGATGCAGGTATGGGTACTATTATTGGATAATCAACACCCCTGCCGTAGGTCACTCCAAGTGGTTCGCTACGTTTGATGACTTAGCAAGGGTGCCCGGATTCGTGGGGTGAGTTTTGTCTAGGTATTAGCGGCGGATGCATTTGCCCACCTATATGGTGGCGAGTCGGATCAAGAGAGACTGGTTGAGGGAGACCTTTTGACCTCTCCAGCCGGACTCGTACCATCGTCTTGCACCGCAGTTGGAGGGATGAATTCACACGTCCGTCACTCCTAGAAACACTGACACCCAGATTCCTTCCCACTCCTCATACCTGTTTACTTCCCAGATCTTCCCCTCCTTTCTTTCATTGAAAAAAATCCCCCACATAGCATCACGAAAATATATATAATGTAAAAAAATACCAATATTTATTTTGTGTTTTATCCATGTTACTGATACAAGAAATAAAACTTTAAAACGAAAAACAGGAAAATAACTAAACTTTGATAATTAATAAAAACATTTTTTTAGTTCTTAACGTTAATTAATACCTCCATAATTAAGAAATTCTCGTATTTAGAGAGGAAGTACGTACTACGATGAATTATATTCATTTAATTCCTGGAGTACTACCGTGAACATGCACGCATATTTCATAGGTACAGTGAATTCGATTTACGCAGATTGGCACCTCACGACTTCAAACCTAAGATCAATAACATCCACATAATACATATTACTGTACACAGACTTGATCCATCTTTCCACTCCCTACCACCATCCTATCCCAACAGGCTATTATTAATTGTCTTTTGTAATCACTAATAAAAACCCGTATGCAGATATTTATAGTACCGAAGAAACGACCAGTCGGTGACTGAGTTGGTATCGCGTTTGGGTCCCACCCAGGCGTCGTACGTTCACTTCCTCGACTGGCTAAGTCCTCCATCACGACACAAACAACATTTCCTCTTACTGCGGTGGTAAAAGGAGATTTTCAAATATTATCAGGTTATTCGTAACCCGGAATTGATTGTCTTTCTTTAACAAAAGCACTTAAAAAACATTTTACATATTTTTTTGTAAAAAGTTATATATTAGTTTAGTCTGATTGTAAATTTCAGTTAAGTTAAATCATATAAGTATGTTTCCAATGCATAATTTTGCTGTGATAAATGTTTTATTCTGTATTTAAATGTAAATATCGAATCTCCAATAATCGCAAATTCACTTCGTGGCGTCATTTTAATTTAATGAAAATGAATCACTTTAAAATACACCAATATTCAGTTTAAATATTACATATATTTATAAACATGTTTCGAAACCAATGGTTTCTTCATCAGGATAAACATATTATTATGAAAATGAATATAAATAGACTAATATTAACTAAAAAATTAGTGAAAGCCTTTTATTATTATTGATTCAGTTATTATATATGTATCATATCAGACATATTTACTAAATATATTTATTTTTATTTTTTTATAGTGAATACCTCACAAGAGTCCCAACTGCTCCCGTCTGGAGCCAGTGAGACTATGGCATCCCCAATTGGGGGATGTTGTGAGGCTGAAGGTAAGTGGGGAAGGGAAAGAGGAAGGTAGGGAAGTACCTGGCTATTCAGATCTAGTCACTAAACACGGCTAAAGCCATTTGGAGCAACGTTTCAATTCTGAATGGTGGTCTTACACCAGGGCGATACTGGTAGTATCTTCCACTCTGGAACATGCCGCAAATATACTATATATTATTTTAATTAATTAATTGTGAAATAACACAAATCAATCAAATAAAATTTATTTGCGCACGCCGGGTTCGAACCCGCGACCTTCGGAATGGCAGTCCAATGCGTT
Source organism: Hesperophylax consimilis (assembly GCF_061612785.1). Taxonomy (NCBI): domain Eukaryota; kingdom Metazoa; phylum Arthropoda; class Insecta; order Trichoptera; family Limnephilidae; genus Hesperophylax; species Hesperophylax consimilis. The sequence continues at coordinate 22,216,577 of NC_142850.1, forward strand.
ACCACTGGACTATGCCGGCCGTCTATTATATTTATAAATCTTATAAAAAATATTTTAAGCTGCTGGCTTTTCAAATAAAATAAATAAAACAGATACCCGTACACAAATTACGAGAAATTAAATAACGCTATGTCTTCAAAGAGCTTTTCTGTAAGTTAAAATAAGTTTAAAAGCTATTTTGTTGAGACACTCGGCGTTGCTCAACTTTTCTCTACGTTATATATATAATATGAATAAACCTTCTGGAAGAAATTCTCTAAATGATATCAAAATCCGTTGCGTAGTTTAGAAGAACTAAGCGCACAAACATTATTTTAATATATTTGCTAGCTAACGTGTACCCCGCGTTGCTGGGAATTTTCCTTAAGGCGATGCACTACGTCGAGTAATATTTTAAATTGAGCCGCTATCAATAACAACCCTTACGTAGATGGCGATGGTTTTAATTCCCGCTTAACACCATCCGCCTGTTTTGATTTATGCAAGAAAAAAACATGGCCAAAAAGTGCCTTTTATTTTATTTTGTGGATGTTCAGGCATAAATATTAATTTTTTTTCGATCATTTTATAAATAACTTAATTTGCCACAATATACAATACAATCATAACCGAAAATGGGTTCGTAAATAGGAGATTTTGAACTTTAAAGTAGTTTTCATAGTCCTTTACATAATTTTTTCTGGGCTTATAAAAAGACTTATCGGAAAAATGCTCGATTATTTCATAGACCAAGATGTATTCTACTCGCAGTATTTAATTAAAGCATCTGAAACATTTTAGGCGACCAAATTTTCAAACCAAAAACACATGATTTTGCATTACTACGTATGGCATCGCCTTAAAAGATAGACATACACAATCGCGGATTTTAAATGTACAATTCCTTAGTTAATCATTTTGATGTATTTCATAAGGCTTAGCCAGCGTCAACAATGTAAGCGCCTGAAAATATTTGTTAACGGCTGCATTACAAAACACCAACTTTTCTTTACTTTATATAAATATAAATCTTTTGGAAGAAATTCTCTAAATAATAGTAAAAACCTCATCAAAATCCGTTCTGTAGTTTGAAACAACTAAGCTTACAGTCAGACGCGGATAGCGACTTTGTGTTGAACTATTTGGAGATCAGAGATTCTTATTTACATCTGATTTATTTGTCTAATTGCTCGAAATCACTAGTTATATTGTATTGTATTGCAAATCTGACTATCACTTTCATCCACTTGCGCTTGGTAATATATTCTTCGGACGCACTCTTCTATCAATCTTTGTCTACACCATGTCTAATTGGATTATTTATTTAACTACAATTGCCCAACTTATCCCACGAACTTCTGTGGACAGTGTATGATTGGCCACCTAGATACTCCAGAACAACACAAATCATTAATAAGTCTATAATTCCCCACAAGATCAAAGCTGACCCTATCCCAATGTGACAATGATTAATTATTTACCCCAGAAATACCCAAGAAACTTCGTTCCCCCGTTAGCATCTCCTAAGGATGTTGAGACATTTCTCGCATCCCAAATTCAAATTTAACCTGTAACTCGTCATTCTCAAGGCTTTTGGGTGGAATTATAGTGACACCTGAAGTAGGAAAATGATAAATGATGAATTCTGAGATGGGACATAAAATTATGGCACGTGAAATGATATTTAAGAGAGTTGTAATAATTTTCTTGGACGATATCCAATAATGTTTTCGAAAAAAACGTTTCTTTCACATTAAAATTATATTACAAAATGTTTCTGGAAACTTTTAGGGGGTCATTATGAAGGGAACTTTAAGAACATTGTTCTCTTTAAATCGTGTTATTTTCTCTTTTCTGTAGAAAAAGTATTTTTTTTACAAGGAACAATAACTACCGTCAAAAGGTTCATTGAACTAAGCAAAAATAAGTTCATTTATTTTTAGAGGGGAATAAATAAGAACTGGAAATGAATTTTGTAATATTTTTTTTTGCAATATTCGAGAAAAGGAAAGAAAAATTTGCAGTTTCACCGTGAAATTAATTTGACAACCTTTATAACGCTTATATATAACTTCGATGACATTTAGCCCCCGCTGAAGATAATGATATAGTTGTAAATAGTTTTTAGGAGAAGACCACGTCACGATCCAGTCTATCAAATACTTGTGTAGCGCCAGGTCAAGAGGCTGAATAACATAAGAATTTCTTTGAGACGATGTATGCAAGTGAATGAAGCAAGGAATCTGTGCCGAGTTATGTTGCGGTCTATCCTTTCTGCCTACTCCTGCAGAGAAACGGCTTGATGGTTAGTTAGTATTTTGTGCGTAAATAATAGAAACAAAGGAAAATATGGATATAAAGTGTATGTATTAAGTGTCGTCGAGTTAAGACCATACTGCACGGAATGTGTCGGAACCTATGAATTTTATACGTTTAGTATGGTGGATAAAAACAAAGTTGGGGTGCCACTATGCGTAGAAATGCGATTTGCAGTCACTTAACGACGTTGGCGACACTTTATACTAATAATGGTTCATGGCACAATGAACCTTGTATCTTTTATCAAATACAATACAGTAAATATAATATCTGTGTATTATGTAAATAAAACTTCCGGAAGAAATTCTCTAAATGGTAGTGAAACCCGTATCAAACTCCGTTGCATAGTTAAGAAGATCTAATCGCACAAACAGACAGACGCGGATATTTACTTTGTATTATACTATTTAGAGAAACAATGTATTGTCACAATCACGAATTTACTAGGAAAGTTTATCAGGAAACGGCCTGTAATCCCGTTTATAGTTAATTATGATCTTGGGTGTTCCGGGATGTTCCAGAACGTTCCAGACTATTCCCAAACATTCCATAATGTCAGAAATGTTCTGGAATGTTGTGGAATGCTTTCGAATACTCTCAAATGTTCTGGACTGTTCTATAAATTTATAGATGCGAAATTTTCTTCATGGATGGGGATAGAGGCCTACCACACCATATAAATCCCTTGATCTTACCGGGACTCGTTTCTGAGTTTTAGCAGCATGCACATTGTACACTTTCTTTTATAATATATATTGATTTCTACCATTTACTTACTTACTAGTATTCTCAGTGGCATTATATCAAGAAAAATAAAGAAGTAAATAAGTAACTAGATTTGTTTTTAAAAAGTGACACATTCAAAAAAAAAAAAGAATTTCTTTTAATTCTTCGAAAAAGATAAAGGTCCTTAATTCAGAAATCCTTAAAATAAAAATAATATTCTTCATTTTGAAAAAACAAAAACAAAAGTTAGCGGCTATTTTTCAAACCAAGGCGTCCTCAACAGCCCCAAGGCATTGAATGGAAAGCAACAAAACATGGAACAAAGAAATTTAAAATTAAAACGTTAAATTTTAATTGTGTCTTTGTTGTCAAACCCAGATCAGAGAATTTGACATGGAAATTTAAGTCTTTATGCTGACAAGAAATATAAACTCAGGTCTCACTTATATTTTAAACACGCGTTTAGCAAGAATTCTATATAATAAAACATCACCCCAAGACAAAATGAAAAAAAAGCTTTATTCTGTTATTAATAACTGGTCTGACCGCTAAAATACGCCCGAGTTTCGGCTCTAATAATCTTTTTCTGAAACGTTTTATTCCTGAAAAATTTTTTTCAGACAAACAAATACATTTTTTAAAAGATCAAATCTTACGACGTAAATATGAGATGTTAAGATTTGAAAATCCATTGATGTATCTCCAGATGCAATTTATGGTTATGGTTCAGCAATACGCAGAACAAAATCCTAAAAAAAATCATTTTTTTAACGTTTTATACCCGATGGGTATTTAAAATGGACGTGTATTTTAACGAGAAGAAAAATTGAAGCGATCGTGTTAATTTATCACAAGGAATACTAGGAGTTAGGAAAGGAAGCCTATCTCTATTGATTATGGTTGTTTCTTTCGGAGTTCTGCTGATTTCTGGAAGTTTCCGAGGGTCACTTATTATCCATAGATGTACATCTTATAAGCACTATGTTAGAGATTTTACAACATGAACCCTCTTCACAATTGACTTAACGACAATATCGAACTTAGGAATTATACTTGCACTATTTTACGGACTTTTCACGAAATTATCGATACGAGTAGCTAAAATAACAAGCCCTTTCAACAGCGAAAAAAAAACGAATAACTAACCAAAATGACACCGGCGTCGGTTTTTTTTATCAAATCTTCTTTCTTCCAAGGTAAGTCTCTTTTCGAAAGGAACAAAAAACAATGAAAAAGGCAATTTGAGTAGGAACTGGAATGTGAAATAATCATAAAACTGTTTCTATATTACACAATTAAGATAATTAGCAGTGAAAAATCTTATAGCTTATAGCTTAATATTTGTACAGTTTGTCAAACGTAATTTGTTTGCTATCTAAGTGGCAAGCTTACCTTGAATCTATTAAAGTATTACCTTCATCTTAGATTATTTGAAAAGCTTTATTTTATAATAATTAAAATAAAATAACTTTGTTTGAATACCCTTTTATTGTATATATTTATAACCAACCGGTTTCAGTTCAACCCAAACCTTCATCAGGGTTAATAAAATCATATTAAATTAATTACAGAGGTGTATGTGTACTTATAGTTAAGCTGGAAGAGGGAGATAGAACATCAACTTTGGTGGGTGTGGAAGACGTAGGTAAGAGAGAGGGCTAAGTAAGCTTTATTTTACTTTATTTATTTTTAGTTAAAAGAAATATACAAACATATTTCACTTTCTTAACTGAAAAACATACATTGAAAAAAATCTGTTTATTACCACCTAACTAAGATAAGTTCATTTTAATTTTGCTCACTAAGCTTAAGAACATACAGTTTTTTCTGGCCGGTCAGTGGTTGAGTGGGCATAGCGCTTGGGTCTCACCCGAGCGTCGCGTGTTCGATTCCTCGGCTGGCTAAGTCCTCCGTCACAACACAAGCAACATTTTCGGCTTTCTGTGGTGGTAGTAGGAGATTTTCAAACATTGTTGGGTTATTCGTAACCCGGGAATGTTTGTCTTTCTTTTAAAAAATAAAAAATAAAAATATTCATTCTATTTACTGTTGTCAAGCTATTGGGAAGGAGGTGGTATATGTTTCATTTAACCACTTTCAGTCTTTACTGAATTTGTGTACAGGTTATTATTTTGTCTTGTGTAGGGTTCATGTTTATTTATTCATAACACAGTTTTGACCATAAAAAACATACTCTGCACATCTCACTAGGGCATTCCTGTATCAAGATTTGCAGCTTTACAATTACATAACTCAAAAAAATACATATATGTAAACTTAATATAGTAATAACATTAAATTTAAACCCAAAAAAGAAAAGTTAATGACACGGTTGTGTCGAGACCGGTAGACAAAAATAAACTAAATTTTAGTAACAAATGTATAAAAAATAAAATAAAAATGTTAAAAAAAGAAGCATTGGATTGCATAGCATAACCACTTATGTTTAATATTCTTCCAAATCATATAAAGTCTACCAATTCATTAGTTAAATTTAAAAAGTTAATTAAGGTTTTTGTGTTGACAGACGATTGTCTTTTTATTTTTTCATCCTGGTCCTTTCTTAAATAATAAGATTTTATGTAAGTCCCATTTGCTAAAAACTGAATGTCACCCTATCTGTCTTTATTATCTACTTTGCTTCTTCTTTTGAATAATGATTAATGATTAGTTATGGTTCAAATATTGTTACAATATTCTTTCAAATTACCCATCTGGTAACACATATAATACTTATTTTTCTTTAATTTTGAAATATTTTGTGTTTGTATGTAGAATTACTTTATGTTTGTGATTACTCTTGTGTTTGCTTCACTCAAATGTAAATTGTTAACCTCGATACAGGCCTATTTCTAGCGAGGTTGATTTTTATGTGAAAAAAAAGTGTTTTATGTATAGTGAGATGCAATAAATAAATAAGTAAATAAATTGGGCAGTACGTTTATAGTAAGTTGGCAACAATGATATTCCTCTGTTTACTAAAGTACAAGACACTTGTGCTGGCTTATCAGGCACAAGCATAGGGTAACCATACTAAGATGGATAGTATGAATAATAAATTATAAGAAAAAATAAAATAAATAAATAAAAATAGGTAAATAATAACCGATAGGTAATAATAAGTAAATAATAATAATAAATAGTAAGTAAATAAATAAAATATACTTGTGATGTTTTCATAAGTTTTGTATTCTTATACATACATCTATTTTGGATTTCGTAGATTAATAGGCAATAGGCGTACGTTATGTTCGTAGTTTTCTGATTTTCAGTAAGTTTGTTTCATGGTGTATTATTTTAATGAGGGTATCTGGGTTGTAGTTAATAAGTTTTTTATGACTTTATTCTGTATTATTTGTAAGGTCATTTAGATACGTTTGGTACATGTTTCCCCATATATCGATTGGATAATTTAGATGGGACCATATTAAACTAAAGTATAGTCACCTCTTTACTTGTGTTGGTAGAAGATAACCTACCTAAATCTACCTACCAAATACATCAATTAATGGGATAAATTTTTATTTTAGTATTTGTATGTGCTGCTTAGTAACAAGTGTTTATAGATATCTAGTTCCAGATATTTTTTGCAATCACAATGTGTATGTTTTTTTAATCTATTTGCAATGGTTTATCAGAGGGAAAATAATTTAACTAATAAAAAACATCTGTCATGATTTACAGTTGGGTAAGTTATGCCATTAAAAAAGTATTAGAATAATTGTAATGGCATAACCTACCCAACTGTAAATCATGATAGATGTTTTTTTATTAAATCTAACAAACATCTATCATGATTTAATAAAAAAACATCTGTAAATCATGATAGATATTTTTTAACTAATAAAAACATCTATCATGATTTACAGTTGGGTAGGTTATGCCATTACAAAAGTATTAGAATAATTGTCAACTGTTTCTTATTTTCATCGTGTTTCTGTAATGTTAAAATTATGATGGTTTATTTAAAAACATATATTATTGGAATAATTATAATCACCACTTCATAATCTTAAAAATACTAAGAACCAAGATATTCTGTAGTTACACAAAATGAACTTATAACCTTTAAAGTATTTGCTTTACGTTCATGTATTAAGTTTTTTTCACAAAGTAAATTAATGCTCGATGGTCAATTATAAAATTACTTAAATTCATTTATTCTGCGACAGTGTTTATTTTTTGAAAGGTTATAATTTAATGAAAGTATTTTTATTCGTTGAACACGACCTTAACTACAGCTAAAATAACGAAGTAGAGAATAAATTTAATTAATGCCAGAACACTTCATCCCTCTTCGAAAATGTGATAATTTATGACCGTTGGCCTTCTACGTAGTAAGTTATTATAGAAATATAGTTTTAGAATTTATTATCCACCAAAATTATTATTATTATTACTTATTCACGTATTTATCAAAATAAATACGAATAATAATGAAAAAAAAGAAAAAAAAAGTGTTGCACAACTGTCTCAACTTCTCCCGAATGTCAGGAGACTATGGCATATCTAATCGGGGTTTGTTCTGAGGCTGAAGGTCCAAGCAACGGTTCGATTCTGAACTTGGTTTTTCACCAAGGTGATACTGAACGTATCTACTACTCTGGAATATGCCAAAAATGTACTATTTATTACTAATTATAACATTTTAAAATGGCACAAATTAAGCTAGTAAAATTTACTTGCGCACGCCGTGTTTTGAACCGCGACGCCAAGGATCGTAACCACTAGACCAAGGAGGCCTTCAAAAGTAGGATCTATAAGGGTATTAAGTTATTTTCGAGATGTGCCGAGCGCCGTGTAAGTGATATTCCATCAAAAAGGCACCAAAAAAATGATAAATTTTATTTGTATTATAACAAATGTGAATTTCCGTTGAAGCTAGGCCGAAGTAAATTTATGGACCAAGTTTCATAAAAGCCGCTTATACTGATTTCATTTGTATTCCGTAGAAATCCATAGAAAAAATACACCTCAGAAGGTGACTTCATATTCTGTCAAAGTATTGTAAATCCGAAAAAGTTCGTAAACATTCGTCCATCCAGCTAATCTTATTACCAATGTATGTCAAAATCAGGAATAAATTTTCACGCCGCGTAAAAAATACAATTCAAATTTTAAGAAATATGGAGAAAATTTGTCTGTGTCAAGAGGTTATCAACAGGGCCATTAGAAAATATGTTATGACATTTTCAGAAGATTATTTGGATAGAATTAGAGGACTGATGTGTGCACCAAGACAGAGTGGTGTAGTCGTGAAACGGCGTGCTTGTTAGTTAGTTAGTTTAACCCATAATTTAAATTATTGTAATGTGGTCTTTACTGAATTCTGTTCAAGAGTCTATCTGCCCGGAACCAAACGGACCACGGAATCCCTTTATGGGTATACTGCGTAGCTGAAGGAAGTACGGACGAGAAGGAGAACGGAAGAGTAAGGTTGGAGAGTTCCCGTATATTCAGGTGTAGTCTTCAAACGTGGGTAAAGCCATTTCAAGCAGCGTTATCAATTCCGAATGGTGGTATTTCTCTAATATACTAAAGCCGTGTTGTTTCACAGAATTTGAACGATAAATCAAATTTAAAATTCAAGTTCTGTGAAAGTTAAACTCAAGTTCTGTTATTATTTTATCATGGGCCTGTTGTGTGACAGTACTTGGATAGTAACAGAACTTGAATTTTAACATTGAAATTGATGAATTGTTCAAATGCTGTGAAACTACCCCTAAGAGTATCCTTTAAAAACGCTTATATTATTTTTTTTAAATATTGTCGCTAACATTATGTCTTTTTGTTTCATAAATTCAGATGTTTTAAAATTTTTTTCAACCTTTTATATTTTTTATCTGTTTTAAGAAAAAATAAAATGTTTTGCAAACTGTAATCTGCTTGCCTTTTTAATATAACAAAAACATAGCTGAAAAAACCACTTCTCAAACAAACCTCAACACAGGCATTCGCATCTACGTATATAGTGAGATGGACAGTACATCAGCACCTATAGAAATGTGTAAATGTTTATATCTAATAATTAAAATTTAAATAATGAATTCGAAGTGAACCATCTGTAGAGTCTGCAGAGGATCTGCAGATAATATATTCTTTTTCGAATATTAGTCCACTAAGAAGAGCATTTACTTTTATGATCTCAATGGTTATTTTTTCGCCATCAACAGCATAAAAATTTTTATCTCCCGGCCTGCAGAACTATCATGCTTAATGGTCGATCCACCTAGAGAGCAATTTCCTTCGAATTGCTTTGAATATAAGCTCTAATGCACCAAATAAGTAGCACGCTCAAATGGCTACTGTTTTCAGGGCATTCTTCATCCTTCAAGGCGTCTAGCGCGATCAAATAATCTAGCATGATAATTTAAAAATATCGGAACGATAAACTTAACATAAAATAAAATACTTTTTTGTTTTAAAACCACGATATTTATTAATTTAAGAACCGACCGGTTTCGCTTTACTTAAGCATCATCAGGGTACAAATTAATACTAAACAAGAAGTACATAATGTGTGCATATATATAACAAAATATAGAGGGAGACAACATGATACAAATATAAGCAACACAAAGACGGTCATAAAATACATTAACATAAGTGCACAAGTAATGGAAAAACCGCTAGATAATTATGTAGACTAATGGGTTATATCAATAAATCGGGAGAAAAAAAGCATCAACTGGCATGGTGGTAAGGAGGTAAGGAGAACTGGGATTTTTTTATGGGTTTATTGGAAACAGACCTAATATTGGACTACTTGATATGTCTAATTGATTATTAAGTATCGGACTTTTGGTTTTTACAGCTTTTTTAATTTCTAGTGCCTCTAAGTTGTTTAGTCTGTTACCATGCCCGTTTTTATGTAAGATGTTAGCACCGGTGCTATGACAGAATGTATGATCTTTATCGATCAAATGATTTGCGAATTCGGAAAACCCGTTATTATTGAGGCAACGAAGATGCTCCTTTATCCTAATTTTAACATTACGTGATGTCTTACCGATATAGAAAGCCGAACAATTATTGCAATTTAATTTATAAATCCCCGAATGACTTAATTTATCGTCCTTATCTTTAGAATTAATTAGAAATTTACCTATATTGTTATTAGTATAAATATATTGCTTATATAAGTATATTGCTTATATTTGTATCATGTTGTCTCCCTCTATATTTTGTTATATATATACACACATTATGTACTTCTTGTTTAGTATTAATTTGTACCCTGATGATGCTTAAGTAAAGCGAAACCGGTCGGTTCTTAAATTAATAAATATCGTGGTTTTAAAACAAAAAAGTATTTTATTTTATTAAATATGTCAAACCACAAAGTGATTGCTTTCTACAATAATGATAAACTCAACTTTCAACGATTTTGCGTAAATATTCCAAGCACGGTTGCGCTGTCGATAGCCAAACCGATATTGACACGAATCATATAAGAAATCGTTTTATGATGACAATAATGTCTGATCCGTCTATTCGACATTCCTAAACATCAAACGGCTTTGTTGACAATGGTAACCGGATAAATCATCACAATGATAATTCAACACATCTTTAAAAAGTTATATAAAGACATGGAAAGTGATGAAACAAAAACTTTACTAACTCGGTTAGGTAGGTTACAAAGATATTGTTCTTCTAATATCTTTGGTAGGTTATGTTAGGTTAGGTTAGGTTTAAAAAAAAAAATTTCATCGTTTCTAATGACTTTATAAAACCGTTTTGAATTGTCACTGTGTTGAGTTATCATGGAACATTAAGCATATCATTTTTGGCACTAAAAGGGGAATTAATTAGTTAATGACGTCTTTAGCCATAACTTGTTATATTTGAACAACTTTCGTTTCCGCTAGCCCAAACCAATGTAATGTCATTGGCCTGAACGGATGCCACTCACCGCGTATATGACTTCTGTCAACTCTAAGAGCTTTGATAGTCTACCTCCATTCATAAATATGCCGATAATTTTACACAGCAAAAATATTCGAAAACATGTGTATATTGACGGTTAAATAAACCTAAAAAAATATTTCGGACGTCGAAATATTTCTTAACAATAATTGTTGTCCGTGCTCGCAAATATCGCTAATTGAAATATGGTTTATCGAACGACCATGCTACCCTGATAGGAGTCAAGAATATTAACTCAATAATTACGCAAGTTTCAAAGTTATGAGGTGCGGCGTCTTATCCCACGATGTCTCCTATCAATTTTGGTAATCATATACGATTGTTTTAGTTGTTCTTCAGGTTTTCTAATTTTTATGGGTATTATGTATCCAGTTCAATAAATTTACTCATTTATAATATACCTTAAATACATTTTAACGGTTTCCGGAAACTCGTAGTACAAGCAGAAAACGGCTAAATCTACATCACACAGAGAACAAAAACAAAAACATTTTCTTTAACTTTTTTATATTTTTTCGGCAGCTAAAAGGTTAAAATAAATTTTCGAGAAAGGTCTACGCTTCGACGCATTTTCACAAACAAATAGATTAAAAAATGACATTAACCCCCCTAACTAATTTTTTTTTCAATTTGACCGAAAATTATTTTTTTGGACTCGATGTACTCGAAAACGAAAGCTGAGATAAAAAATGTTCATTTTCCGGTTTTCCGCTTGTACTACGAGTTTCCGAAAACAGTGTATTAATTTACGATTAAAGTTTCTAAAAATTTATATTAGATTGTGTTTCAGGATAAGTGTACAGCTTGTATGGTGATGTGTATAATAATGATTACCCTAGAGTTACCCTAATTCAGAAGGTGGATTTCTATGGCTACACATTGCTTCTTTTAAAATTAAGATTGGAATATTTTGAAACAAGGTGAAGAAATGTAGCCTGTTTAAGTCAAGAGTCGCGGATGTCATTGTTATTTTGATAAAAGAGTCTGAGATGCTTTCCTCCAGGCGCTAATGTATTTTATGTATTTTTTTCTGTGACTACAAAATTAAATTAAAATGTTTTCTTAAATGCCATAATTTTTCTTAGTCGACCTGTGGTCTATGAGTACCACCCCTTCATTACTGGTCCCTGCCATCCTTCATTTTGTGTCTCGTTCTATTTTGATTTTGAACAATGGGAACACCGTGAGAAGCCTTGATTAAAATATTTCTGAGACTGCCTTCTGTAAAATAAAGGACAAGGAATGAATTAAGAAGCTCTTCCCTTGGAGGAGAAAATCTCAAGACAGAAATTAGAATTTTGGCTTGTCTTATTAATAATCTGGTTTTTAATAAATCACGGAATTATTTACGGGTGAAATCATCAAGTTTGTAACTCGCGAAATTTCTTTAAGAGACAATTTTAGATTATATGACGATGCTTAATTAATTTCTTGTATTTTAATCAGTTCAAAAACCTTTATTAGATTGATATCACGAAACTGTACTATACTAAGAACACTTCACTCCTATCGATTCCCTGCAATCTCCCTCCAGTGTGGAAGGTAATTTCAGTATCGCTCTGGTGAAAGAACATTCAGAATAGAAACGATGTTTAAAATGGCTTTAACCTTGTTTGGCGACCAAATTTTACTTACTTCCACCTACTTCCAACTCGTCCTCCCACCTCCTTCTACTCCGAACATAACCCATTTGGGAATGCCATAGTCCCATTGGCTTGTTCTGAATCCACATTTATACAAATTTTTAAGTAATTTTTTTTTTAATATTTTAAGTTGTCAGTGATATCGACTGAATATTTTTTTGTACGTAGGTATAACATTATCCCCATTTTTCTAAAATGATAAAGAACCATTGTAAAATATAGCCCCTACTTAAGTTTTTGGTAATTAATTAATGCAAATCTTGGAAACGAAAATTAACCGACTTACCGACATCCGATCGAGCTGAAACTCTGCAGATATACTCATTGTCGATGGAAACGCATTTTTTCAACATGGTGGTAATCATGAACACACATGTGGACATAAACGATGGTAATGCATTCTGTCAACATGGTGGTAATCACGAACACACACGTGGACATATACGATGGTAATGCATTCTGTCAACATGGTGGCAATCACGAACATACTCACGGACATATACGATGGCAATGCATTCTGTCAATATGGTGACAATCACGAACACACACTCGGATATATACGATGGGAATGCATTCTGTCAACATGGTAGCAATCACGAACATACTCACAGACATATACGATGGCAATGCATTCTGTCAACATGGTGGCAATCCCGAAAACACGCACAGACAAATACGCATTTCTCTGAAATTAGATGACATCACAGCTGTTCACATATGAAAGAAATGTCAGCTTTATCCAATAGAGTTTTGGCTCGGTTGAGTTATCGATTCCAGTTTCTGGGTAGAAAGGTTCAATCTACAGTCAATTTTTAGACAATATAGATTTAGGTACTATGGCAATAAATAATTTTTTATTGGGATGATTTTTTTTCATTCAATTTGCGTTGTACTTCAACCGTCTACTTGATAATATGGTACCACAATTTCCAGCATTCTAATACTTTCCACTTTGAATAAAGCATGAAATATTTGAGTAAAAAACTTCCGAGAATCGACGAAGCACACACTTATATCATCCGTTTTAACTTCTTCTTTGGATAAGAGCCATCTATCAATCTCACTTGACACAAGTTTCGACGTTTTTTCCGAATTATTTTTATTTCAATGAAACTTTTAATATTAACAAATACGCCGATTCATCGCTCACTTATTTCGGCAAAGTTTGTCGTATCGAGGAGGTAAAAAAAATACTAAAATAGATGTTTTTTCCCCAAGGAAGCAATTTTCCCCACGACTGCCATTATTTGGCATGGAAATTTCATGACGTAATCACAAAACAGACTTAGAAACGTCCTAATAACTTTTAGGTTTGGTTGTTTGAACACGAAACATTTGCTTTTGAAAAACCCCCGCTGTTTAGCTTTGAATCATATATATTTTTATCAGATACGTACATTATTGCATTTTTTTATTGATATAGCTCCTACAATCTAGCTTGAATCTATCAATTGTTGCAGACTTTATGACTACCGGCAGTGCATTATAATATTGTATTTCTTTGTAAACTAAAATATTTTGTGTATTAATTAACTTTGTCCCTTTTTGGTAGCCTAATTTTATTGCACATTCGTTTGCATGTGAATGTCCTTGTTGTGTATAATTTTCTTTGGAAAGTATTTTGGTAATCGGTTGTTTATTATTTTATGCATAAATATCATCACTTTCACTGTCGGCATAGTTTTCATTGTTAGCCAATTTATTTCCTTCAACATTTTAGTGACTATTAAAAATCTATATCACCGAAGTATCAAACTCATTGCACTGTGTGTATGAAGTTTATGAACTTATGAACTATTTATTAACTTTATTTCTGAATAGCAGCTCCGATGGTACAGTTCTTTAAATATTCTAGTAATAGCATATTTCTTAGACATACTGGTAAAACATGAACAGCATTCCCACTTACTATTTGCGCTCCAAAGACTGCAATCCGTTTTTTAAGATGAGGAAATCAATTTATGCAAAATAAAACAGAGGTCAAGTGTTTTTTCAGGTAGCTTAGAAATGTTTAAAATTTCAGCTTCGTTGTAAGTTCAATGGTTTATTTACCATTATCACTTAAGAACTTTGCCATTCATTCTGCAAATTGCAAAATACGTGGACGCTTATCGTGCCCCTTCACATATTCCATGCATCGACACTGTTGTTTCCACAAGAGTGTGTGTCGACCCAATTCCGGACAAAATACCTTTCATTTTGGGCATCGGAATTCCATAGACGTGTCATCATTTCCTTGCCCGTCGCACCAGGTGTTACTTAGCCCGTTACAGCCTGGAACTCAGATTAAAATGTTACGTCACGTTTAGGACAAATATATGGGGAAAATGTGTTTCTATCAACGGGTGCTGTCCCCGTCGATCAGGGCTGGCACTAGATAGTAGGAATAATAAAAAATGGCAATGAACCATTATACGTCATGGTGTTATCAACATCGTTCACCCATACTGCTGCAAACCGCATTTACGCATAGCGGCATCCAACATTTGTTCCAAACTGTACACCAAACGCACAATTTCATTGATTCCACAGTGAGTTACATTTTCTTTATCTATTAAAATTTAACCTAAATAAATAAATAACAATATAACGAATTTTATTTTTTGTTAATTTAATTTTTAATTTTTCACGTTGCCTGAAAAGAAATTATAATTATTTTTTGTAGTGGAATAACTAATTGTAAAATTTAATTATTGAAATCCTGGGTTCAATTCCTAATTTTTTTTTTATTTTTTTTTTATTTATTAAAGGAAAAAGTACATGTAAGTAGTAAGGTTTACAATTTACAATGACAATATTTAATACTACTCTTCCAGAGACGCATTCGCTTGTGGTTGGAAGAGGAGTGTACATTACTATATCTTTTTTTATGTTTTTTTTTCTTTTTCACGTCTTTCGTTTGAGAGTCGTTAATATTGTCTTTAATGATTAAATTATATTTTAAATTGCCTCCCCCCCCTCGTAGTTAATGGATTCCTTGACGTTTAGTGTATCGTGTATGTATGATAATTATTAGAATGTTGTCTTGTTATGTGAGCGTATCCTTTGATGGTCCGTAAAGTTTGTTTTGTTTTTATAACCCTTGTTTGAAATAATCAATTCGGAAAAAAACCTCAACTTCATGCTGCTGTTTTCATACAAGACCATCTCACAACTAAACTAAAGTTCAATGGATAAACGCTGCTAGAAAATTAGACTCGGTTATTAACACTAGAACGACCGGGCTTTTGAGTGTAATTTTTGGTATAATATAAAATAAATAAATCAAAAATTAATTTTTCAAAAGAAGCAAACACATTGTGACTTGACATTTTAAATAATAAAAAGGAAAACACTTTGTTTAAAGTCACTTTATTGAAATTTTTAAAGTCTACCGGTTTCGGTACCTCCGTACCATCATCAGGACTGTTATAAAAATACTAACAAATACAGAATAATACACATATATATAAACAAATAGTTGAGAGAGAAAGAGATAGAAAAACAGAGAGTGACAGTATCAGTTGCGGGACGGAAGTGGGGGTGGGGAGTTAGGGATAAAAGGAAACATATTTATTATAGGGATGAATGTTAAATTTAATTGATTGTTGATGATTTCAGCCTTTGAATTGACTGATTTCTTTATTTCCAACGCTTCCAAATTGTTAAGTCGTAAACCTATCTCATTTTTGTGTAGGACTTTAATACCCGAAACCGGTAGACTTTAAAAATATCAATAAAGTGACTTTAAACAAAGTGTTTTCCTTTTTATTATTTTAAATCAACAATTATTAAATTGCATTTTTTTATGTAATTTGGAACACATTTGGTAGAATATAATCTACAAAAACACCAACGAAACGAATATTTGGCGACTTGAAATACGTGCACAGAGATCAACATGAGTTTTAGTAGAATACTAACAACTGACAATAAAAGACATCAAGTTCGAATAATATGCGATACCGAAAAAAAAGACAGACAGATTATTACTATTATTTTTAAAGGTGAAATGGGTATTTTTTTAACTTGTAGGAAAAAGGTTGTAAACAAACTCAGCTTTTAATGACCTTAGCCGTTACATTGACGGAAGAGGTTTTTGTAGGATACTGCATACTGATAAAACCGCTGCTTTTAATCGCAGTGCGTGCACCCACTAACCTTCAAGGTTCAATTAATATGGTTTGGTGAATAGTTTTATGTTGTAGTTTAATTTTCTTTTACTACTAGTTCAACTGCTAAGTTATTTATCGTTCTGGTATGATAAATGATTTTCTAGTACAGTTTAAAAATAGAACAGATATTTCATTCATTGCTTACCTTATAAAATAGATGCTTTAAAATGGAAAGAAAAAAACTCCGCTCGCTTAAAATCTAGTGAATAATAAACGGAATATTTCCCTCGCTTATTTCACCCCTAGTGATTTTTCAAAACCGCATATGATTTTACTAATGCAAAAATTCTGTTTATCCTCTGATGCTGAATTTCACAAAGGGGTCTATATAGACCCCCAGTGGTCGATTTCAACTTGTTGAGGGTCCATGTCAGCGAGAAAAAAAATTGGGGGTCGACGAGACTTAAATGGGGATACACGCGAGCGGACCCCCATTAACATTATGTCATCGTTGACATTCAGGCGTTCCGTAAATTACGTAATACACCTGATTTATAAAACACCATTGACATAATACTAATGGTAGATATAGAAATTGCTTATCTTATCTTTCGTAAGATTGTTTATTGAGGTGAGAGAATTAATATACTGAAGCAAAACACTGCACATTGGAAGGCGCAAATTTTCACAGTTTCCAACTTGTCGTTGACAAACATCCAAGGAACTTATGAAGTTTTGGTCAACGTTCACCTTTTAAATGTACTTCAAATCAAGGTTTGAAGACGTTTTGACTATGGAAATGGACCGTTGAAGGATCGGATACCATATGACAAGAAGAACTGATCGGAATCACTAACGAAGAATTTGGGATGCAGTTCCAGCTTCAGAAATAAATTTCCGTTCCGTGACTAGATCTGATTCTACCTTTATCATCCCCATCTCTTTCCTTTTCCCACTACCTTCAGCCTCAAAACATACCCCGATTGGGGACTCAAAAGTATCACTGGTTCCAAACGATTGGTATCAGCTGGGACTGGCTATATATATACACGATGAAATCACGATTATTCATAATTCTATCTTTTATTTTTAGAACTCCAAAACAACAATTATAATCCTTATCACTCTCCCACTGGCTATTTACAATTTACAATATTCACATAACTACTTCCTATGAAAAAAAGGTTACATACATTTCCCGTCACATTATTTGGGTTAAAAATATAATCCGCGTGACCGCCCCTTGAACACTGGTTCACCTCCAACCTACGACCCACAGAGCAACAGAACCATAGAACCAGATATCCCTAGACCAAGGCATGACGACCTGGATTTAGAGCTAAATCTAGCTCTAAAAGCTGATTTGGCAAAACTCGCGCAATTCGAGTCAAAGTTCGTTACATCCAGGCTCTTCCATCTCTTAAAGCTGGTTGATTGGAGGTGAAATCTATTGTAGTCCTTTTTACATTAGCTTTACCAAGGAGACACAGAGGAACATAATTTCCCTCATGGCCACTTTGAATATGTTGAGCGGAAAGTTCATTTTTAGGAAATGAAGATCTGTGAATGGTAAGAAGGGTGAATTAATACCTACGACTGCGGTGCAAGGCGATGGGTCGAGAGAGTCCTGCTGGAGGGATAAAAGATCTCTATCAACCAGACTTCAAATCGCCGTCAACATCTAGACAAGACAGGTACCCCTGCTAAGTCTTCAAACGTAGCAAACCGCTTCGGGTGACCTATGGCAGAGGTGTTGGTTATTGTTGGTTGGTTGTCAACCCGACGGCAGGACTGCTGGAAACAGAATAATATTATTTGTCACGCGAGGTACCGCGCGCAGGTTTACAATGATACCAGCCTCACAAGAATGTAGGTAAAAATAATGTTGTAGTTATTTTGGAGAGATGCAAACTCCCTACAATTTACCCTACACCGGCTTTCAAATTGAAGAAGTTGATGTCTGAAATGCCGCAAACACCTATGCATAGAGCCGCGGTTTGGCGACCCCTGCCTCAGACCTATGGAGCCACAGAACCATAGACCGTAGGGTTTACTAGAAAACCGTGTCTGCGGGGAGAGTAATCTGTGCCCCGTACCGCATTGGTGCACTCATCAATTAGGCAATAACCCGCTTCAAAGTGGTCCTGCTTTCAAACCACTCCGTTAGATGCGGACCGCTGATTGAATTAGCAGCGGCAACTCTGTTGGTTACATTAAATGGCGAGGTTAATCATAAATCTGGGTTGGCCGTAATGGAATTGGTTATTGAATATTAATTTCGATGATGTCTTAAAGAAATGACTACGCAGATGTACACTCAGGTATTAATTAGCCAGTCAATTTTTTTTCAAATTTGAAATGTTTGCTGAAAATTGTTTCTGTCTTTGCAATATTAAACTATACAAAAAAAACCGCGGTATTCTGATAAACCTCGCCCACTCTAACCCCTCCCCCTCCTTTCAAATCTTCTTTCCAATCGTAATCTATATTTAATTTTTGACTTCGGAGTATAATTACTCCTGATGAGGTGAACTTTGCTCATGAAACATGTATTGGTTGTATGTAATTAAGTGATGTAAATAAATTTATTTATGTTTTAATAAAATAAATAATGCCATCGAAAGTGATAAGATACCAGAAGAAATCTTATTAAACGCTTGTTAATGGTCAAGTAATTTTTTGTAACTATGCGTATTGTTAGCTGCATATTTAAATATTCGCGCCAGTCATTTGGTTCGTTCTTATACCGCAAGAGGGGCAGAGTGGTCGAATTTTGCCTGCAGACCCCCTATTCGGGATTTACCCGAAATATACGATTTGAATTCGACCAATCAGAGGGCCTAGATCGTCCAGACGATACGTTGGTTGTACCTACAGGCTCGTCGCAAGCCGAGAATTTCAAAGAAAAAAAATCATTACTAACATTGCTTTTTTTTTCAAGTAAAAGCATAAAAAAATCAGTAGGTATTGGACAGTTAGGACGGGTTGTTTCGGAGAATCTGAACAATTCATCAAATTTCAACGTTCATTTTTGGATTCTATGAAAGTCCTATTCAAGTTCTGTTATAATATTATTATAGGCTAGTTGCTTGACATAACAGAAATAATAACAGAACTTTAAAAAATCTTTCACAGAACTTGAAAATTAACATTGAAATTTGAAGAATTGTTCAAATTCTCCGAAACAACCTATCCTTAGGATCTTGGTTCGGGGTTGGTCGTTTATTAGGCTAGAGGGACCAGTAACGACATGTGGATGAAAGAAAATTTAGACTGTTTTTTTTTTTAAATTTGAATAAAAAAAAGGATCCAAAATATCACCAGATTAACAAATTTTATTTTCATTTTTTCTCCAAATAATGCCAGGAATCACTGGTTATAAGTCAAGTACGTTCCTCAAGCCCCGGCATTCCCAATTTCTACCGATTTATAACAAGTTTCTTTTTACTCAAGTTTTTAAGTACCAAAAAAAATATGTTTGAAGGGTAACCAGATAAATCATCACAATGATAATTCATCACACCTTTAAAAAGTTATATAAAGTCATGGAAAGTGATGAAAAAAAACTATATTACATGGGTTATATAGGTTAGATTAGGTTAGGTAAAAAAAAAAATTTCATCGATTCCAATGACTTTATATAACTTTTTAAAAGTGTGTTGAATTGTCACTGTGTTGAGTTATCATGAAACCGTTTCGCTCAATCGAATATTTGCCTAATTTAGGCCCCATATTTCCAAACAAATCTATATTTCACCATGATTACGAAATTAAAATGGGATAGCGATATAACATTTCAGGCAAGTGTAAGAGAGACATACCGCGGGCTTAATGTCTAGAACCAAAAGTTTCCAAGTCAATGGCACATTTGTTTTCATTCAAATTTCCACAGACGGCACTTGTAGTTTTCTTTTTTATTATATGGCTGATGACTAACTATTGGTAAAAAAATCAACAAATGCATCAAATATTTTTTAAGCCGGTTTCGTCAAATAAATAGGTATCTACGCATAATTTTGCCATTTTGTTACGTCTACGAAATCGGTAAAACGCACCATTGTTGATAATTCGTCAGGGTACCTGAATGCGTTTGTACGTTTTGTACCGAGGCTGATTATCTTATTGACCATCGGAGGTACTGGGTTTGGCTGCTAAATTTATTAAAAGAGGTTAGATTAATTTGTGTTATTTCACAAGTTACTCACTTAATATAATATGTAGTATATTTGAGGCACGTTCCAGAATGGAAGATACTCTCAGTATCGCCCTGGTGTAAGACCACCATTCAGAATTGACACAATGCTTTGGCCGTGTTTTGTGACGAATTTGAATAGCCAGGTACTTCTTCACCTTCCTCTTCCCCATCTCCTTCCCTTCCCCACTACCTTCATGCTCACAACATACACCGATTGGAGATGCTGTAGTCTTAATGGCTACATACGGTTGGAACCAATTGGGAGTGTTGTGCGGTTTTATCTAAAAAAATGACTTTTTTGTGACACCCATTTATTTTATTTAACCAATTATAATGCGGCCCATATAATCATATGATACCATCATCTGATTGATGGTTTTATTTAACTGACTGAATTAAGATTTAGATTAACAACCTTTTGTATTAGAGAGGTGTATACCACTACGCAAAGAAAGTCTAGAATGTTTTCATTAAGGCGATGCCATACGTAGTAATGCAAAATCATGTGTTTTTGGTTTGAAAATTTTGTCACCTAGAAATGTTTCAGATGCTTTAATTAAATACTGCAAGTAGAATACATCTTCGCTTTTGAAATAATCGAGTATTTTTTATATTAGTCTTTTTATAAGACCAGAAAAAAATTATGTAAAGGCCTATGAAAACTGCTTTAAAGTTCAAAATCTCGTACTTGCGAACCCATTTTCGGTTATGATTTTATTGTATAATATGGCAAATTAAGTTATTTATAAAATGATCGAAAACAAAAATATATTTATGCCTGAATATCCACAAAATAATATAAAAGGCACTTTTTGGCCATGTTTTTTTCTTGCATAAATCAAAACAGGCGGATGGTGTTAAGCGGGAATTTAAACCTTATCGCCATCTACGTAAGGGTTGTTATTGATAGCGGCTCAATTTAAAATACTACACGACGAAGTGCATCGCCTTGAAAACACATATCTACCCTCTTCTAAAATTACCAATATCTTAAATATTTACTTCCCAGGGTTCAATGTACACTGTACACTGTTCAGTAGCTACCTGCTCTCTATCAAGCAACCCTCTCCACTCTGAAACTCTGCAATCTCTCACCCTCGTTACTTAAAATGGTCGTAAATACTTCCAGGGTGCTTAACACCTTCGCACCTCAACACCTCAAAACCTCACCCGCATAACACAAGGTGTTGGAATGCAATATGCTCTGATGGAACGTACGTGACGTGGAGATTTATGATTCGTGAACCATAGATGTTGTAAATATGGAAGGGGAATTCGAATTATGTTTTTATGATATAATCGTAACCCAAATAAGTAAAATAATCGTTTAAGAAATTTAACAAAATACTCGTTTGTTATTAAAACAGAGAAGAAATTGCCAATTTTTTTAAAAGAAGGATGATTAGAAACTAAGTTATTTCTGCTTTATGCTACAACAATTTTATTGTGTTTTGTTTTTAGTATATAGAACTTCATGTCAATCTCGAAACGCTTCACAAAAGGCGACTAAATTAGTCAACTGCACACATGTACAAATTATAATCACAGTTTCAAAAGGTTAATATACATAGATTCAGATGTCACTTCGAACTATTTCTTCGAAGGAAGCAAAAACTTTGGGGTTATTATATTAAAATGAAATCACATTAAAAAAACCGCTCATCTTGTTCTTGACTATTTATATTAATAGATAATATAAAACGGATACTCTCAGTATCACCCAGGTAAAAGAATACAATTCATAATCAGTTGGTTTCAACTTACAATATTCCAATTCCTTACCGCCTACCTCTCACAACATTTCCTAAATGTTATACAATAATCCTTTTCGCTCCGTACCGTTGCAATAATTACACCTAAAAATATTTACATAATCTGAATCACAGCGCCCTTGAGGTGATTTTGCACAAAAACGGCGCTATACAAATCATCCAAATATTATTATTGATCCATCTCTTACAATTTTGGGAAATAATTGATTTTACTACAAAAAGAAATAACAAACCTTCGAATAAGAAATTGCATTCTTACGAAACATTGCAACGACATATTTAACATGAGGAATTTCTACAAAGGATTTTATGATATTGAAGGTAGAATTTCATTTTTCGTTGTTTATAAAATACTGCTCTACATTTTTCTTTTATCGATACGTGGATTCTCCGATCCTCCCCTCCTATCCTAACTTCCCCCGTAAATATCCCCTCCTCATTGTTCGCGTTCTAATATATTCCTTAATTGAAATACGCGCCTACCCATCATTTCTTCAGCGAAATGAATAGTAATGAAGATTGAATTAATTTGAATATTGGAATAAGAGAAGTTTGTATAAGACGATGAATAATTGTGAATAATGCAACGAGAGGGTGTAGAAACTACATTTATTCTGAATGTTCTCCACAGAAGTAATTTATTTAATTAAACCGACTTTAACTAACTAATTAACCAACAGTCAAAGACGATATACCGCCACACATCTCTGTCTCGACACTCGTTTCTTCATTCATACATCGTCTCAAACATGTTACTATAACTCTCGATCTAACTAATCAATTCACTTGATCGTGTCTTGTCTTCTTCTGGCTTCCAGAGCTTCTTCTAACGTTAAGGGTTACATACCCCTGATATGACTACGAACAAATATGAAAAATTCATGTGAAGGTGAAAAAACAAAATTTTGTCGATTTCACATTTTTTATTAACTTTAAGAAAAAAGCTTTTAAAATTAACATTATTTTTTGCGGGTGTAATTGGACCATGGCCCGTCCTTGTCGACGTCATAAAATAATCCAATCTGCAAAAATGAAAAAAAATAAACTTGTTAAATAATGTAGTAGTTATAAATAGTCTGACATGGGATTTCCAAATTTTTTGGTTGGACAATTTTTTATGAATTACCAAATTTCATTTTTTTTGAAAAAAAAAATTCTTTCTTCACACTATTACTGCTATATTTTTTTACAAGATTCTTATAAATTTTTGCAGATTGAATAATTTTTGGTGAAGTTATGATATCGACAAAGAGGCGCCATTGTTTTCACCATTAGTCCATTTACACCCGTAAAAAATTATGTTAATATTATTAAAAGAGTTTTTTTTTCATAAAGTTGAAAAGTTAATAAAAAATGTGAAATCAACAATTAAATTTTTTTTCACCATATAATCTTCATAATAATTTTTCCAATTTTACTCTGGTTAATTTTACAGGGTTATATGCGCCCTTATCTTCCGTGTCATTACACTCATGTCTTCGTTCATCCCCTCTGCACGTCCAAGCCATCTAAATAATCACATTTATTTGTTTATTTGCAAAAACAGTATAAACCAGAACATTGCAATATCGATAATTAAAATTTACAAAAAATTGAATAACAATTACATTTACAAGTGGGAAAAAGAAAAGAGTTTCAAATTTATGTTTACAAAGTTATCTCTTGAATAATAATATTTCACGTTTAAATACGTTGTAGGACATGTGGAAAATATCCACATTTCCTGCGAGGCAGTTAATTAACCTAGTGATTCTTCCCAAGGGCATCACCATTGGTAAGTTAGTTCTGCACCCAGGAAGAATCAAAAGCCTGTGTTGGCGGACTCGCGCAAAATTATCCGGGACATAGAATCCTATTTTAGCCAGAATGTCTGGTATTGATACTAAACCGTTTAGAAGCTTATACGCCATCAGGAGTAATGCAACATCCCTTCTGGAACTAAGGCTGCATACACCCAGCATTCCCAAGATAAATGCTGTTGGAAATAGCCATGGGTAATAACCAAACTCTCTCATGTAGAGGTATCGTAAAAACTTTTTTGTATCTTCTCGACCATTAGTACATTGACAGTGTCCTCTGGCCCCCATACCTGAGATCCATTCTCGAGAATGCTACGCACTAAGCTAAAGTAAAGCAGGCTTATTAGTGCAAGGTTGGTCAAGTCTTTCGAATTGTATATGACAAAACCCAACATCTTAGTGGCTGATTTACAGATCGTTTAAATATGAGCGTGAAATGTTAAGCAAATGTCGTACACAATTCCTAAGTCCTTGCAACCCATTTCTAAAGCGGTCAGTATACTTCATTCTTCCTCTGTCAGTTCTGTGCCTCAATGCTATACATCAGGTTTGGTATCAGCATTCCATTGTGGATTGCCAGCTTTAAACCGACCCTACCCAAGGAAATAACTTTACTAATGCATGTTTGCGGTGTTATATCGACGCATTAAATACAAGTATATCTCACATTACTTTGTGCATTCATTTTCTAAATTAAGAATGAATTGCATGTTAAAATAAGAAAACTAAGTTGTCACAATATTGCGGTAAATATTGTGGTTGCCTTAATGGGTGAATAAGAAACGAAATCAAACACAGTACCCAGTTAATGGACGATAGGTGAACGATTTATTTTCAAATTTCAATTTCTTTTCAGAAAAATTATCTTTGGTACGAATTAGATTTTCGTTATCATTAATTTTATTTATCTCAGGAATTTAATTTAAATTCTTTAGGATGTGTATTTGGGATGCCGAATAAATTTTGACAAAGGTTATATCACTATGGTGAAGTTTGGGCATGAAAGGGAAATAAACATGTTTTATTTAATTTACTGATCAACGTGAATTTAAGGCTGTGTTTTTTGTGGTTTTGTTTTAACGAATGTTCTAATATATTTAATGACTCAAAATACAATTTTACTCGAAAAAACTGTAAAGCCCTTAAGCAGGTCGTTAGTAAAATAATCAAAAAATGACAATATGTTTGTGAACACAAAATTTATCCGGTCAAACCAAATGGCAATTAGAGCGGTGTATACTATCAGTATCGCCCCTATCATGAATGGCCACTATGTTTGGTAAAATCTTCCTCCTCACCATCTCTTTTCCATTCCCAGTCTCTTCAGCCTGATAATATATCCTAAGTGGGGATCACTTATAAAAAAATTGTAAGATCAGTTAAGATCAGCAAAACTATCGATCAACGAAAAGGCTTCTTTATAATATGACTGCGGAATGAAGAAGTATTGTATCGGAAAGATGACAAAGGTTTTGAGGTCAATTCTCGGACATACATGTAACTCGCAGGTAGCCTGTACGTTTCACACGAACGTCCATAACTCTCCAGTAGGTAAAAAAAAACCACACTTAACTAACCAAGATAGTTTCCCACGTCAGAGCTCGCACGAATTTTAGCAGAAATGATGGCATTTCGGAGTGTTCCACGACAAATTTCAGTGAACTGTCAGTATCCAAAAGTATCATAAAATCGTTGACAGCCCTGTTTTACTAAAGCCAAATTGCGATACTTGCCCAGCTATTCCAAGTAGAATTAATTTTGAAGGCAACGATAAACTCACTACTAATTTCTCTATTATAATATTTTGCTAGATTATACATGTGAAAAAGTCACTTTTTTATACATATTAATATTCTGTTCAAATAAAATATTCTCTGTCATTATAACATTCTAGGCTTTAATAGAATTTACTTTATATTAATTACTATTCCTTATCATTAACACCTCATACCTCGATTTATGTCAGGTTTTATACAAACCTAGTATTCATTCAACTATTTTTACACTAGTAGATATTTCTTTTAATTATGTATTGTTTAACTGCACTTCTATTAACAACTGTATTACTTGCAACAATATTTTTGTGTACACACTTTTGTATACTTGTTCTGTAATCACTCTTTTGTATAATTCTATTGTAAAAGCCATTTTATGGCGTTTAAATAAATAAATAAATCATATCTTGAACTGTGATCGTTTTAGTCACTGCAGTCTTCAACCAAAGTATAAAGAAAAATCATAACAACTTACAATATTTCCATGAACAATTATTAAAAAACTCATTTTTGACGAGTGCAGCAGATTGTCTTTATTGTAAGCATTATTAAGTTAAAAAAATATTTTCGAATATTGAGGTAAATTATCAATGGTAAAATATAATAATAATAATAAAAGGTAGATTTTAAAAGTCAGTTAGTTTACTATGGTTGAAACAAACTTAAACTAGGAAACTTGAAATCAATGAGACACAGAAGACTATTGTTAGAGATAGTGTAGAGGTGGATTAAAGAAAAGACTAGAAAGTAAAACGTGGAAAACTAGACGTATTCTATTCAAATCTTTTTTTCCCCACCCGCCTCCCCCAGCATATCTCCATTTAAATAAATAATGGGAGAATAAAACTAAGTAAGTGTAATTCGACATTCATAATAATTATCTTGTTTGTGATTAAATCACTGTTGCAAACAAAACAATGAAAGTAGAATGATTGAAGATTATTGTTGATGTCTAGAGAAATCATGAACAGGCATTTTGAAGTTCAAGTCCACACTCAACGATGCAGTCGACTTCGATGAAGTGAACAAAGAAGCAAATCTTTCAATCTTACAACTGCAACCCACAATGAATCAAATTGCCCAAGCATGAAGAATGACAAAGTATCACTATTAAAGTATGTTCCTCCTATTAATCATTTTGTGAAGCGTTGAGTACAAAAGAAATGCAAGTGATGAAGATGTTGATCGCAACTTTCTTCAAATGCCGAATTTTTCGTTGTTCACTTTATGTTAGTTCACTTTATGTCAGTACACTTTATGTTAGTTCAATTTATGTGAGTTCACTTTATCTTAGTTCACATGATGTTAGTTTTCTTTGAACCAACTCAATATGTCGTGAATATTTTTCTCTCTCTCTAAAAAAATTACTCGCAATTTAATCAATGCGCACTCGCAACTCTACACTACATAAACTAATTCAGACACAAATTCACACACACACACACACAAAAAATATTCTCACTTATATATTAAAAAATATTATTTCGTTATTTTTATCTTCATCTTTACCTTTATCTGTACCTTTTGATCTTTATCTTTACCTTAAATCATTCCTCAGCATGAACTTACCCCAACCGGTAAAATATACATAATTACTCACCAGATATTTAACATGTCAATGGTACCAATTCTTTTAATAATTTATAATGCGTTTAAAACTGTTTACCAGTCATTTTTACTATGTACTGTTTCAATGGTTAGAATGTAAGAAAATATTGGTAAAAGGAACTCTTCATCAGCAAACTTTTGCTGAGAATGATATTTTATGCGGGTAAAATTGACCACCGATTCTAGGGTTAATTTAAGTATTACACCAGCAACGTTCATTTTATACAACAAGTGACATCAAGCTTATACTGTTTACGAAAACGGATCATTATGCCACTTATGCGGTTTAGACAGTCAGCAATTTAAACTTTATGGCATTGTATACTTACTGAACAATCCAAATGACACTAGAGGGGCCTGACACCGTACATCCAATGTCCATTATGCTTAAAAAACCGCCTGAATACGTAAATAAATGCGGATTTATTCTGAACATGTATCCGTTCTAAAGCTCACTTCAATAATGTGTTTAACAGCACCTGTCAAATAACGGTGTGGGGATTAATTTCCAATACTCATAAAACCGATCGCCTGTCATTTTGAGTTGGATACACATTTGTACTCGATGTTTAGCTGTTTGATGGACATTGGACTAGAGATTATTCTAATAGGTAATCGTTTTAATGCGTTTGACAAACAGCGGTTCAGTACAACGGACATTCGCTTTGTCTTTGTTGGCATTTTGCGCAAATGTTCCCCAAACTATTATTTATATTGAATGAAAAAAAAAAGTTATTTCTATCCAATTCACATTTTATTTAAACATTTTCAGGAATATAATACCGAATAAATCGACCGTCATCATTTTGATTTTCGGACATTTGATCCGTTGCCGTTAAACGCCGATTCTTGGCCCGTTTCAACTTCCAATGAAAATGTCATCAATTGAAAAGCAAAAACATCATACAGCTGAGATTAAAATGACAGCAAAATCAAATTGATTTTCATACGGATCAAAGATATTAGAAGAACGAGATGTGCTATGAGCAGCTCGTACTGAGTGGAATTGTTTTGCCGAGTGTCGCCGGTTTTGTTCACCAATACTACTGCACACCTTCGCTTGCGCTAAGGTATCCGCACTAATACATAGAACAGATTTCTGTGCGTACACGTCCCGATACCGTTCAAAGTACCCTAATTAGGTAGTACTCCGGCTACGGTCCGGCGGCCAACATAGCATATCTCGTTCTTCTAATATCTTTGATACGGATATATATTTCATTAAAATTGAACTATATTGGAAAAAAATAAAATAAAATTAAATGAAAATAAATCCTCCTACAAAAAATATAAAAATGTAATAAAGTCTTGGATAAATACCATTGATACAAACATTTACTTGCCGTAACATCCGACCTGCTGTAACATCTGACCTGATGTAACTTAACATTTTAATTTTATATTTTTTATATTTTTCAATCACGTCTTTTGAATTGTAATTCAGTAAACACTGATTTTTTTTATTTAATCAATTTTATTTTCTAATCTTCTACAAAGATAATGTATGTATGTGAGTAAAATTTTAACTGTTAATAAACACAAGTATACCCGCAAACTGGCGATGCCTATGTGGGATTTTTTTGGTTAATCTGCTAAATGTATTATTCTTTACTTTTTAACTGTTTATATAAAAAAGTGTTTCCTTGATTGTAAAATTATACCAATGTACCAGAAAGAAAATTAATAAAAAATAAAAATTCTGGAATCAAAAATAAAACTTGCTTTACAATAATCCGTGTTGATTTATGTTTAACTAATTGAAATGTTATTTAAGTAATCAATTGCACGATCACTTGAGACGGAATTCAGCAATCTTTCTTTGAGGCTGATAATTAACTTGGTTTGAGCTCAGATTAAAATGACGTAAGAAAGCGAAAGGGAATAATTTTTTACGTCATCAATGATGTCTCTACCTTTGGAAGAAAAGTGGCCAACTCCAGCCTAGCAAAAGTGCGAGAAAACTCATGTTTCTCGGACTGTTCTTTGTTTATTTGACAGAAAAAAAACATTTTTGAACTCCAATTGTTGTGGAAATTTTCAAAGTAATATTTTTTGTTTACGACTTGACCACTATTGACCATAGTTCAGCAAAAGCTTGAGCTTATTTGTTTTCTTGGTAAAATATGAAGATTTATTCACTTTTAAAGAAATTATCCATAAATTTCATCAAAATAAACATCCATTGATTTTTTCATAGATATTTTTTTTAATTAAAAAATTCCAAGTTAAAGCTTGCTTCCGAAAAAAATTAAAGATTTAAAGCTGATATCAGAATAAGACCTCGGAGCGGTGTCATTACATTAATATCCCGCCGGGGAGACATTGAAGCTATAATCTCCGGAACGATTTAAGTCAAAATTACTATTCCAAACGTCAAAATCTGCAGATCCGGGAGGAGGCAGCTTTAAGCATTTATCTCCTCAACTTCGCAGGTGTTAAACCATTTATTTAAAGGAACGAATACCTTTATATAACCATAGCCCATAGCGGAACTTCTTAGAAGACGAATTACTGAAGCTAAAGTACATTTTATGCTTACCACGAATCATTATTCAGTATATGCACTCATTTGGGAGATCCAAATATTCAATATATCAGAAGAGAATAGAGGTTGATATAATAATTCATTCATAATATCATCATAATCCTCATTACTGCAATACAGGTAGTCCATTCGCCTTTTACGCACAGTTCATCCACCTCTTACATACAACCCATCCACATTTTCCACGCAGTCCATCCACCTCTAACACGTAGTCCATCCACCTCTAACACACAGTCCGTCCTCCTCATCCGCGCAGTCGATCCACCTTTCCACGCAGTCCGTCTACCACTTCCACACAGTCCGACCACCTCTTCGAACACCGTCAATCCACCTTTAACCACGTGGTCTATCCACCTCTTTACGCAAGCTATCCACCATTCCAACACAATGCACCCAAGAGTCCAACACAGTCCAACCACCTCTTCTACACAGTCCATCCACCCCTTACATTCACCACTTTCATAATATATAGCCCAGCCATCTCTTATACACAGTTTGTGCAACTCTTCTAAACAGTCCATCCACCCATTCCTCGATTTTCCTCTTCGGTCGCTTCCACTGGGGCACTTAACTAGTCAAAATTTTTGACGTTCTGTCATCTGACATTATTTCCACATTTCTTTGGAACCTACCGAATCCAACATTGGTCTTCTGTTCCATAAAATTTTCGGTTTCATTAATGATCTTGATCATGTACGATCCATTTTCTACTGTGAGTTCAAAGATTTATCATAAAATTTTACGTTCATAGACTGCTAATTTGTTTTCTTCATCATGGATTTGGCACCATGTCTTACAACAATTAATTGATAAATCATACATCTTAGCAAACAATTATTTTTTTGCACGTAACCATTTAAAGATTGCAATAATAGCTAAAAGAAATGCTACAATATAGTACATACCTACTTGTATATTTTATAAATCTAAGGAAGCAAAATATTTAATATAGTGAAGAATGTCATCCTTATTATAAATTTAGGTGCATACAATTAATATATTATTCGCTAACAATAACTTTTTAAAACATACTATATTTGTTTTCAAAAGTTTTCCACGGGGTAACGTGGGTAATTCTAATATTATGCTATTAACAAATGTCGCCTTCAGTTTTGTAGTGAAAAGAGTCTCATTTGTGGAATAAACTTTCAAGGATTCAAATTTGCAAAACAGAATAAACCAGCATTTTTATGCGCAAGGTGAAAGCAATGATTTCTCTACTCTTAAAGCCGCGTCCAAATACGTGGCAAGCCTCTGCAAGCGTCCACAAGTCCCAGCGTCTGGTGCCGCGCGTGTGGCTTGGCTTGCGTAGGCTTGCAAGAGCTTGCGAGAGCTTGCCGCCGATCCGATCGAGGTCGGATATTTTGGCCCAAGCGGCAAGCGCTTGCGGCAAACGCTGGCGTGGCATCCACACGTTGGTACAACTTACGGACTAATAAACAAAAATTAGAATATTAAATGAATTATTTGGTACGCTTTCTATGGATTTTAATCATCCACCATCTTCTCTTTCGAATTCTTCGCTTTCTTTCGTTTTGTTTCGCTTTAAAATAGAAATAGGTTAGCGCAAAAATGACAGCTGATAACAGCTGCTTCGACGTCCGCCATCTTTGGGCGCTGCGAATAGTGCAAATGTACTGGCGCGCTTGCAAGTGTGGGGTCGCCAGCCATTCGCTTGCCAGAGCTTGCCTGAGCTTGCGACAAGCAGCTTGTCGCAAGGATCTGGACGTAGCATAAAAATTCAAATCGGCGTGCTGACGACCTTATTTCAAAACATCTGGAATTCCCTAAGGTCTGTTCAGGGTTGCGCCAAGCCTTATAATAGTTTACTTGTTGGCAGTTACAAGAGATTGGAAAAGAGGCAAACAAATCTTTCCGCTACATCATTTTTTCCAATATTTTGAAACTATTCCAGACTATTTATTTATTAAATTCGTTGGGCTTTTAAAAAATAATGATAAGTGTCGAAAATTTACAAGAATTATACAAAAATAACATATTAGTATGTACATAATACACATCAATAGAATAATTAACTATCAATACTACAGAAAC
Organism: Hesperophylax consimilis; assembly: GCF_061612785.1. NCBI lineage: Eukaryota > Metazoa > Arthropoda > Insecta > Trichoptera > Limnephilidae > Hesperophylax > Hesperophylax consimilis. The sequence continues at coordinate 22,249,016 of NC_142850.1, forward strand.
GTTTCAGATATACTCAGAAATATTGATTTTTGCTTTGATGTTCATAGAACAGAAAGGATTTAAATATATCGGAAGGGGCTGTGTTTGTTTTGGCAGTTCGGTGAAATTGCGCTAGTGATATGAATGGTTAGTGGTAAGGTTGTCACAATGGAAAAGATGGCGGAGTTGAGTAGATGTAACAGGGACACGGATATTTATTACACTGAACATCTGAGGGCATTCTATGAAGCTATTAAAAAAGTATAAGAATATCATATATCAATAGTTCCCCGGAGAGAAAGTAGCGGTAGTTTCAGATTGGATATTAATGTTTTGTAGCAGATATCAATTAAGGTTGTCACAAAAATAACGCTGAAAACTAGTACGTTAATATTCGACACCGTTTTTAACCTGAGCCAAACGGCACTTAGCTCTAGGAAAGACCTCAGGGGCGCTGTGTTAGGTATTATTGAGCGGACTGCTCCAAATGCGCCTGCATGGGCCCTGGTTTTATCAATCATAAGCTAAAGCAATTCATAACAGTCTAAATTTTTTGCTATATTCTCTACTATCTACAAAATTTATTTTTCCAAAAAAAAAAAAAAAAAAACTTTCATACCTTTTATTATGAACTAATTGTTTTCGCGCGTTATCTATAAAAACTGTTCATATAAAATGAAAACAAAATAATTAGCAAAATGATAAATACAAAAATTATAAACGTATGAGAAAGGCGGTTGAGATGTTATGGTATACGTATGGTTTAATACTACACAGATGATTATATATCACAGCTGCGTTATTATTATTTTTTTTAAAACGAGCTGATTTTCAAAACATTAGCTTTGTGTAAAATTCGTTTGTGTCCAATATGAAGGTAACGGTACTTTTCATATCGGAATCGAAAGGAAGTTTTTGAAAGGTTTTTATTTATATTTTGTAGAATTTTTTTTCATACGTAAAAGGTTTATTTTTTTAACTTTCTTATTACATGCCTAGTACGTATACTAATGTAAAAGTTTTCTTGTAACTGAAATACATTTTTTTAATATAAATGCATTTAGCTCATGGGCACATCCCTGTTTATGTGTTTCCAAACTGTAGATACCTAAATTTCTTCGTCCTTCAAATGTCGACAAAAAGTTTGACAAGCCTTGAGGTTTTAAAAGAAAAAGTTGTCTGTCAAACGATTTTTTAAAAGTTTTATGCTTACACGCGTACGATTTTTTAAACCTCAAATTACGCATTCTCGTGAAAGTTAACCGTTATTTTTGTTTCGCAGCCGAATTCGAGTCAATCTCCTAACCTTGGCTGTTGAAGAAGAAACATTTCCGAAAAAGTTTTCATTTTGATTCAGGAAATTTACCATTTTTTGCCATTTACTTTTGAAGTTGGAAAAAGTGAGCTGTTGCCCTGAAAGGGTATTCAACGCAAAAATCAATGTTGGTTTTTCGACGAATATTTTAGGGACAGTTACTTTTTCGGATCAAATGGAGAGGAAAATTATTTTAGATTTTGACAACTTTCAAAAACCATTTTTTTTATAAAAGTTGTTGTTTCAATGTTTACTTGAGATGTTTTTTTTGTGCTTAAATATACATTAAGAAAAAAATTTGCATTATCAAACTGAGTTATTTTAATCCGATAACTTTTTAAAGTTTATGATAAGTATAACCTAGTGCATAACATAGGTAACTCCATTAATGGAGGACTGAACGCAGTTGGCGCTAACAAAAATTGTCAAAAGAAGCGAAGTTAGCAGTCCACAATGGAGTGCTGGTACCTACCCTGATGTACTGAAGTGAGACATGGAACTGGCAAAAAAAGGATGAAAGTTGATTGAATGCTGTTGAAATGAGATCCCTGATGCGTATGTGTGGTAAAACCATGTTTGATCGTGTGAGGAAAGTGGAGATCCGCAAAGAGTGCAAGGCTGATGTAAGCGTAATGAGTAAGATTAAGAAACGGACGCTTAGATGGGCATGTAGAGTGAATGAGCGAAGAAAGGAGTGTAAGGAGGATATATGATGCAAATGTGAATCGTAGCAGAAGTCGGGGACGCCCGAGGAAAACTGAATCAGACACTCAAGAGTCAAGAGTCAGAATAATAGAAGAGTATGTATGAGACGATGTATGAATGTGAATAAGGCAAGAAGTGTGTGCCAAGGCTGAGTTGTTTGGCAGTCCGTTCTCTCTGCCTACCCCTGCGGGAAACGGCATGATATTTATTTAGTTAGTTAACCTAGTGTGAAGTTTTCGAGATATTTTGTAATTTTAAGTTCTATCGGGCTTGAAAACGGTGTTTTTAAGATATCGAATTTCTCAGAATTAAAAATATTATTGGTACAGCGTTATTTTTTCTGGAGAGGGCAAATCTTTTGCGTTTGAATATTATAAATTCGTGCTCAAATCATGTTAAAATATAACAATGTTGTGAGGTTTTAGGATACGGTAAGAGAAGGAAAATGTACGTATAACATTAAGACTGCTACTTACACATTTGCACGAACTTGAGCCATTGAATTTACTTCTTATGAACCGACTTCTCACATTGCAAAAAGTTTCACATAACATAAAGGATTCAAAATTATACTTATATGATGATGATCTGGCTTGTAAGGCACACAGACCATCAGGGAATAATCAATTCCCTATGAAAAAATGGTTTAATTACAAAATTCACTCTGCAGGAAACGTATCAAATTATAATCCAGCCATCAAATACATAAAAACAGAATACTCACCGAATATATCACTCGCATTGAGTTTGGCAGCGATTCCTTAATCTCCAAGTTTGGCAGCGGACGGCAATCAGCACAATAACACTTGACAGGCTCTCAAGAGAGTAGAATTTAGAATAATATTGAATTAACATATTGTAATTCTAAAAGTACTGTCACTTACTTGTGACAAAAATAGGATGAATCCAGCTGCGTAATGCATAGATGACTGTAATTCATTATCACTTTACCTGCAGAGCAAAATCTATGCGAGAATTCCCGGAGAGGTCTATAATATCACTATTTTTAAATTTAAGTTAACTAAGTTTTTGTCTACTGCTTCTCCACCATGGATAATAGAAACAAAATAAGTGGACCACGAACCACTAATAAATTGATATATGTTTCCAACATCGTTCACAAATACCACTGCATAATTACATCTATGCGCAGCGCCCTGCTGTAGGATCTACCTACGGACCATAGGGCTTCTTTCATTTGCCCAGCCGTTTTGAGAGTCGGTGCAGTTTGGTCGGCCGGATTCTATGCCATATCTCCCTTTGTTTCTATTATCATTATCTATAGCTTTATCTGTATCTATGGGTATCTGTAGTTCTAACCTTCGAGGGCAGATAGACTTTTTTACATATTTGTTCAAAGTAGTACTCTTAAAGTTTCCTCGTAAAACAACTTTTAGAACATTGTGATTTTCTTCCAGGGATTAAATTTAAGACCCGCTTTAATGTCCTGGTCTTATTACGCAACTTTAATAGATCAAGGCTGAGATTAATTTAATAGTTTAATGAATAATTGATCCTAGCTTTAACGTTTCAAAAATAAATCCACTTGGATCAGTATCATAAAAATGAAGATAAAATCAATATCTTGCCAACTGATCCATGACAGCACAGAACGGTGAAAATTCATAACAACTATCAGTTAAAAACCCGCTCCGCGGGTTTTTTTCTGCTAGGCCCTGCGAGCGGCTCTTAGTTGGGCTTCGCCCATTTTAAGTGATATTAACAACAGTTACATTTAATAGATAGATATGAGGACATTCACAGAGAGAGGGTGAGTATATATATTGTTAAAACACGGAACAGGAAGGAGCTAATTAATAATAGCATGCTAAATTTACGCATAATAAGAATGAGAGTTATTTGAATAAATAAAATTTTACGTATTTGTGATGGATTATTTCAAATGAAACACTATTATTTACTACATATCTACAACTGATATTAACTGTTATCGTACCTAATATAATTAGCTCATAGGAGACTTGCAGTGCTTAAATATGTGTTACAACCGTCAATGTCTATAAGTTGAATCAATATCGTTTAGTTTGTCAGAATTAAAGATAGTTATAACAAAGTCGACTGTAATAATAGATTATTACAAATGAATTAATTTTACCCGTGTTTATGAATAAAAGGAGAGTAATTGTGCGATGAGATTAGCAGTCGGTTTAATTAAAAGGTGTGAATTTTACTCCAACTGGTGGTAATTCTTTACCTAAAACTGTTACTGTATCTAATAAAGTTTAAAGTTAGATTATATATACACCTTCATCAGGAGAGTAAAAATCTATTTATAAAGGTAGATTATTACAATATAGCGCCCCTGAGGTGATATCTCACAAAAGCGGCGCTATGCAAATTGTCCAATTAATAAATAAATATAATGTTTACACTTTATTATGTACGTATGCATTGATATACAATGGAAATAGATAAAATAATGTTATCAAAAAAAGTTATTTTATTAAAAAACAAATAACTTTTTTAACTTCACTTAATTACAACCAATACATGTTTCATGAACGAAGTATACACCGAAGTCAAAAATTAAATATAGATTACAATTGGAAAAAAGAAGTGGAAGGAGGGGGGAGGGGTAAGAGTAGGCTGGGTTTATAAGAATTAGGAATTACAATATGAAAGACCAGTTAAGTGGGAAAATATTTAAAAGAGAGTTTATTAAAAAAATTCTTGTTAATTACATCTACTTTTATAAACATGTTATCTTATTTCTAAAATTTCGAAATTATTTATTTGTGATGCTTTATATCCTGTGAGAAGTATTTTAAGACCTGAAAAAAAATTGCATATAACCATAAAACAATATATTCATAAGACAAATAACATTTAATAACGGTTATTCTAATAAATTGATAATTGAAATACTAAATAAAAAAATTAAACATATTCTCTTCAAACGGTATTTTTACCCTATTTCTTTAGATATAAATAAACAATGGCGTAGAATTTTGTTTGTGGATAACGACACTTCTAAAATTATATATATAAACATTCCTGGTACTATTCAACCAGTGTTTCACACTAATAACAGAATGAATAAATATATTCTTAATAATAAAGATGGCGAAAATCAAACAAAAAAATCAGGAGTTTATAAACTCAATTGGGCTGGATTGTAATTTATTTTACAAAGGTAGAACCAATAGAAACTTTGAAGTCAGAACTAAAAAACATCTCAGGGTTCTAAATGGAAATAGTGAATCTGAGTTTGCAAATAATCTTTTGAATCACACTTTCGATAAAAATTCAGGTCTTAAAATACTTCACTCAGGATTAAAGCATCGCAAATAAATAATTTTGAAATTTTAGAAATTAGAAAACATGTCAATATAAAATCAGATATAATTAATAAGCAAAAAAAATTATAAATAATAATGAAAAATGCCATTGCAAAGTTGAAATAAACTTCCAGAAGAAATCTTATTATTAAACGCTTGATGTTCAAGTAATTTTGCATATTTAAATATACGCGCCAGTCATTTGGTTCGTGAATACACCGCCAGAGGTGCGCTCTGTCGTATCGGGTATCGACCATATTGAATTAACGCGTGCTTTTTTCGTCAAACGTCAAACGTAATCACGTAATTGTGGATAATTTTCACTGTAATGTAATTAATCCAATGGATTATGAACTTTCTAAGACATATTTTCTTCGATACTATCCAAAAATTGTATGAGCAGAAACGATATTTTTGAAGAAATATCGTATTACATGTGGCGATTTTATTTCAGTATGAAATCGTGTCTTAATTTTTAATGTCTTTTTAAACACAATTTGAATTTGACCAATCACAGGGCCTACATCGTCCAGACGCTGGGACATTAATTACTATCAGAATCAGATAGAGATAAAATCAATGGTTCAATGATAACTCAACACAGTGACAATTCAACACACCTTTTAAAAGTGATATAAAGTCATTAGAAACGATGAAAAAAATAATTTAAAGCTATCCTAACCTAACCTACTTACCAAGTTAATAATGTTTTTGTTTCATCACTTTCCATGACTTTGTATAACTTTTTAAAGATTTGATGAATTATCATTATTATATCGGCCACCGAATTAACTATTTTAACAACAAATCAAATGACTTTTGTAAGGTCCGTCAAAGTTGATTTAGTTTTTCGTTTTTGGGAAATCAACGATTTCCATTTCATCGATTTGTACATGTTTAGCACGTAACAAAAATAAAATCAATTGTTGATTTCATCTCTTGAGTTTACCCATAAGACAATTTATATAAAAAATATTAAATTTATAAGAAAATTTATAAGAAAATTTATGTAAAACGAAAAATCGCTCACTACACGGCCACCGTGATAGAGAGGTAAGCCTCTCGACTAGCAACCCGGAGGTCGCGGTCTCAAATCCTATCGTCCGCAACAAAATTTTGTTCGATCATGGTCTCAACTGGCTTCAGGAGCAGTTGGGACTCTTGTGCGGTTTCACAAAAAAAAAACTTTTTACTTAGCAATATGATCAGTGGCGACTTGTGATAGAAATTTTTTATTTTTGTTTTTAATTTTTAAAATTACAGTTTTCATCTCAAAAATTTACATTTTGAACCCAAATATGCTTAATAATTGCTGGTTAAAATCCTTCGGGTACATGCTGTTACACCCAGTACAATATAAACAAGAAGAAGGTAATGATCTACCCATTTTGAACCTTTTACAGCAGAACAAAGCCCGGGTTATTGATCATAAAAAACGGATTCTTCAGAATCAGTAAAAGAGTAAAGGAGAGATAAACAGATTGAAACTTTGTAGAGATTTATTTTTGGGGTATTATGCCGTGTACATCATGAGGGCAGATGTGTAATCTAAAAATAATTAAAATTCGCAAATGCGTAGATTATAAATCTGACCTGATGATGGACGCTGTAAAGCTGTCCGAAAGATTGGCTAAAGAAGGAGGTAGCACAGCACGGCACAAATCACTATAATTTTTTTGCCATGAAAATCTCTAATCACATCAGATTGAAATTTGTTGTTTTTTCTTTTCAGTGTTCAGAAGGTTATAAAGTTTTAATTATTAAAACTCTTATAGTGCTCACGAGTTCGTGCTACTACTCAGATATACATACATGATGATGGCTCTGCCACACGTACACTTCGGAGCGGGCGGCGGTACCACGCGCCGCTCAATGCCGCCGTTACATTACATTCGTACTTTACTTTTGTTACCGCCGCTCCGAAGTGTACGTGCCTAATACCACATTTTCACTTGGCAGATGATTTCGGAGGGTTTTAATTATTAATATATTTGTTTGAACGCCAAAGGTTAATCTAATTTGGTGTTGGCCAACGCGCCAAGCAAGCAATCCGTTTATCTTCACTCGAGCATCTATTACAGCCTGGAAATACTCTAACAATTTTGTAACGGTAAGCATGCCGAGTAAGTGATTGTCAAAGAGGGTACTTACGGTTTAATGTGATCCTTAGATTCGGTCACATAAAACACTAGTAGATTTCACGTGTGATAAATGTACTTCACGTGTAAGAAATAATTATTAAAAAAAATTCAATGGGAAGATATTAAGTTAACGGTTTTTAATGACTTCATTTTGTATAGCGGCCGGTATTAAGTCATTTTAAATAACATAAAATAATGTAATTGCGAAACAGTGGAAGATGCTCTCACTCTCAGTATAGTCCCGGAGAAAGATATTCAGAAAATAGATATTAATTTGAAAACAAAATAGTTTGATTGAGGTTTGAACACTGTACCAAATCTCGATTGGGTTGGACTGACATTTATTTCGTATAAGTGCTGTAATGTTAACCAATTTCAGAGAATGTTATGAATTTCAAAATACAAGTTATACCGTTTGTATTTTTTTAAACAGCATTTTCAATGAAGGATCAATCTAACCTTTCACCTAAAAATGTTACTACTCTAACGGCCGTTGTTTCCAACTTTTAGATCGATCAATCTTAGTCTCTAATCATCCAAACATCTTATCGTTGATAATCTTAAGAACGAATGGGAAAATTAATATTATGCAGTTTACAACATCATCCGGCATTCCAAACGGCATTTTCGATAATCGACAACGGTTAAAGAAATCGTTGTCATTGAATGTTTGCTGTCGCCGCCTGTATGACTCGATATTATCGTTAATTACGTTCGTCCATTCAGCAATATTCTCTATCCATATTAATTTGATACTAAAAATAATAATTAAATTGGCAATACGAAAGAGAATGCGTGAACGTTCGTCATTTTGCTATCATTTTTCACTCTATTAATACTTTTTTATAACCAACCCTTTTACTGAGCCAGAGGTTAATCCAACTGTTTGATTCCTCTAGCTTGATGGGAAGAGATGCATTGGAAAGAGCGTAATTGTGCATTTGAGGAACGTTGAGCTGAAATTTCGGTTCAGCAGTTGATCAGTAGAAATGGGAACAACGGCCGTTAGTTTGCGAGAAAAATAGCAAAATATCCTAATATTAATTTAACCCTAAAGAGCTTTATGGATATGCTGCATATTGCCTTTACACGCTGCGCCTAGTTAAGAACATGTCAGAAGTATAAGTAGGTACTTTAAAATGTTCAATTTCAAAGCTTCTTGAACTCTCCATCAATAATTCACACACTCACAATACATCCATACACAGGAGCGGATATTTTAAGGTTTACTATTCGTAAAAAAACTCTTTGGATAAACACATAAACAATTCAGTACCAACCCAGTCACTGGCATTGCCGCTGCGAGCATAATACAAAATGCTAAGAATGCACTCAGTGTACCATGAATGACGAGGTTAACCCTTCCCGTTACTGGTTTTATTAAAATTATTCTTGTTTTAATTAGTTTAATTTGATTTTAATCTCGTAGTTTGAGTGAATCAATCAATCAGGGCGGTCCGTCTGACTGACAATCTGTTTTAACACACCGATTGCCGTCTCTAATGCACATCAATGTAGACATTCTGAGTCTGTTCTACAGGTATTTTAATGGAGCCTGCTCCAATGAGCATTTCACTCCCTGTGCACCGGTGCACGCGAAATACGACGAACATGAGCGGAACACCTGTTCACAGAAGTTGATGTTGGCTTCATGAGAACGAGTCGTTTCTTTTAATCGTTTTTGTGAATGCTGAACGAGCTACCGGTGACTGTTTTTCCATCTTGATGCAATCCTGGCATCTTCAAGACCCGCATTAATAAATTCCTTCCTACAGTCCCTACTTTAACTCGATTCTCAACGCTGTCCAACCGGGTAGTGATATAGTTCCCCTGTCTTTACTCTGCTTACATAAAGAGACGCTCTTGTGAGGCCTTATATATATATATATACGCTCTTGTGAGGCCTTATATATATATATATATATATAAATATATAAATATTTGAGTAGGGTCATATCAAAAATATCTCAAAAGGAAAGATCTGGGGTCGTGAAATTGCAGAGCGTTCTTGAATAGATAGTCGTTTGATAGTCTGTGCAGTTTGATCGTAGCTTCCGCACGTAGAAAAATGAGAATTTGCTGATTTAATAAGAATCTCTTCAAATTATCACATTATTTTGGGGATCTGGTAGTGAGACAATGAAAGATAAATGTTGTGTTGTGTCACAGCGTTTATTTTAAGCCAGTAGAGTTGCGAGGTTGGGAGATGACTCTGGACCGATGAGGACGACACCAGGTGTAGACGGCGATGACGGCGATGGAGTGGTCGAGGCGCAGACCGGCGAAGGTGTCGCAAGGTCTATGCGCGTGAGGAGCGCTGGCCAGGAATGACAGCCGGGGCCATAGCGCTGACGTGATCCCGAGTCCATATTGATTCGTAGTCCGTGCAGAGTCGGGTGTAGGTAAATAGGGTCCTGTAGCGGCGCGCTGAAGTAACAGCGGGGCGCAACGCGGGAGGAACCAGCCGGTCGGTTATCGGCCGCTTCAGTATGCAGCAAGCAGTAGCAGCGCTCGCATATTGGTCACTCGTAATACTGTTAATTGGTGACTGACTGAGTACATCTCGACGAGCCTCATTATATAGCCTCCCGGGTGCATCGAGAACATTTCAGACCTGTAGGTAGTAACGCCGAACGCTCGCATTGCGTCTAGAGTGTTCCCGCTACACTTCGTCTTGCATTGACGATCGTTCCAGAATATTCTCGTAGCATCGTTACATTCTCACTTATTTACTAAAGGTTTATCAGGAAACTTGTAAATTCATTCGTTAAAGTCTATCAATCCTGCAATCCCGTTTTTAACTGGACTACCAATAATGTGAATGAATCTAAATAAATTAACTATTCTCAGTTTTCTACGTGCATGCTATAGCGTAAAACGTTTCAACCATAGATAGTAAAATCTACATCTCTGCGTACTATTATCGATGGATTTAAGATTTTTTTCTTTCTTTATAATATTTAAACATCGGAAAGTAACGTGTTAAAAGAGTACCTTTTTACTTTGTGGTGGGTGGCGTCTTATAAGACGGGTTAGTAGGGAGCTCTGTCCGTAATGGAGGGTTGGTTAAACATTCATGGGCACTTAAGAGTAAGGTGTGTTTTCACTCTACCGCCCCCGCCCTTAATCAGTTTAGACCGGGCGGGCGTTTTAAACGCAGAGGGGATATGCTAGAGGAATATGCTTTCATTTTCACACACCTTTTGAGGAATATAAAGATTATCATTATTTTTTAATATTTAAAACAGCATACAAAATATGAATAAAGGAAATAGTTAAAGAAAACATACTGAACATTACTAAGGAAGGTACTCTTAGACGGTTTGGACTTTTGGGGTGTATGAACAAAAATACATAGGAGTATCAGAAAAATTGTATGGTAGTCGTCTCCACTACTTGCTCAAGATACCACACAACAGAACAGATGTCTTTGCACACAAGATAAACGCACACGGAGAAGAAAACCGACTTATATAAAACATCGCTTATTTATCAAGAATATTTTCAAATTATTCGTAATCAGGTTAAAAACGGGATTGAAGGCCGTTAACTGAAGAATTTAAAGATTTTCTAATAAACTTTCAGTAAAACACGAAAATGTTATCGCGATGTCGGAACACGTGTTCATGAAAACGTGTTAAAATATTTTCGCATTTCGCCATTGTATATTATCAGGACAAATGTAAGTGCATGAACACATGTTCTGACATATTACGAATAAATTAAAAAGTTAACTGGAAACGTCTTTCAATCATGTTCAACCAAGTACGTAACAGCGAGTAGACGCGATATTTGTGCTCTCACTAAAACCGCTTAAAAACAGTGAATAATCTGAAGATTTATATTCAAGTGAGTGAACTTACTGATTAAAAAAGTTTTCCTTAAAAAGGTGGCTAAACATACTGTCATTCAAGTGCTTTATCACGGTGCATTTTGTAAATTTAACTGTGTTCTATTGGAGTCCATTAGAGCTCAACCAGTGATTGTGACAATAACACACAACTCAACGAAATAAACAACACAGTGTAAATTGGGGTAAACATGACGCACACAAATAACCACCAATTTATGGAATCATGCAAGACGGCAATTCAAGACCTGTTGGAGGCAGTACAAGATCCAACAAAAAAATTTACCAAGGATCAACAAAACTTAATTACATTAAAAGTGAATACAATATTGGCACTGATGGGTCACGTCGCCATTGAAATGACTGAAAACATTGTCAAACTTGAGTCGTATGACCAATCAGTAGATAAAAAACGATACTTAAATCGAAAAAACGAATTTTCCCTAATGATTACCCCTAATCAAAATAATAAAGAAACAAATGAAAAACTCCAAAAACGAATCCAAGAAAAAATTAAAAACGGAAAATTAAGGATTAATATTGACAGCATTAAAAAAATTTCTCAAAACAGATTAATCATAAAATGCTTTAAAAAAGAGGACGCACTGATGCTGCAAAAAGAAATTTCCAAAGAATTACAGGATGTAGAAGCAAAAGAACTTATGAAAAAAAAACCTACACTTATATTCAAAGGCATCTTCAATGACTACAACACTGAAGATTTTACTGATGACCTATTTGAACAAAACGAATATCTTAAAGTTTTTACACACACTACAGATATCAAATCACTAATAAATGTGAAAAAGGTTGTTAAAAATAAATACAACGACACGATGAACTTCATTGTAGAGGTAGACAAGGACATCCGAAGAACTATAATACAAAAAGAAAAAATAAATATCGGATATCAAAGAATTTACGCCGAAGATGCAAACCCGCTGGTACAATGTTTCCATTGCTTACGCTTTGGACACACATCAAGTAGATGCCTTGGGAAAGAAAAGGACGCAGCTAGCTGCAGCTATTGTGGAGGCCCTCACACACATACGACTTGTATTAATATAAGCCAAGCACCCAAATGTCTGAACTGTGAACAACATAACCTAAAAAATAAACTGACATTTCCATCAAATCACCGAGCAAATGACAAGATTAATTGTAAGTTTTATAAAAAAATGCTTGAAATTGCACACCAAAAAATCGATTATTGAAAATCGTAATGTTTTAATGTTTTCTTCATCAGGATGTCATAAAATTGACATTTCTAACTACGTTTTACAAATCCATATTCTTGAAGTTTATTTTGTACTCTATAGTAGTATTTTGCACATAACTCTACAGCAGTATTCTCTCGTATTATTATTGAAACATATCTCTTTTTATATATTCTACTTACACGCCGATATTATTCAAGTTTGTTTTGTATTACTCAATACTAGGTTGTACATAGCTTCTCGGGAAATAGTATCAAATAATACTAAACCCAACAACCATAATATTAAAATATACGAGGATAATACTATTATTACAAACAGTTCGATATTTTTCTTTATAAGATGCACAAAATTAAAATCTATTTTTCAATTGATTTTTTACAAGCATTTTTTTAAATATTCAAGTATATTTTGTACATCATTATTATTTTGTACATTATTAATAGATGCTATATTTCAACTTCCAACCATTATACTGAATGTTACTAGTATAATATTATATTATATTATTAAATGGCTTTCAACTATATTGAAAATGATTCTGATGTAGAATTTACCCGAGTAAGCAATTTAGAATGTTGGATTCACGCACAAAATATTAATAAAAGCAATACTAACCTTACCTGTGTCCAAATAAATATAAGATCACTAAACAAGTATTGGGATATTCTTCATGCCTATTTGAAAAACTGTTTGAAAGACATAGATGTAATTATGCTTTGCGAAACTGCAATTAACGAGGAACTTATTAAATTATATGATATTCCAGGATATAAATCGTATTATTATTGCAGAAAACATAAACAAGGAGGTGGAATATTGCTGTATATAAGGGAACATTTAAATTTTAAACAAAAAATAGTTGAAACCATTCACTTTGAAAATGTGTTTGGAATATTGACATTACCTAATAAATGTAATTTTTATATTTTAGCAATTTATAGACCACCTAACCTCAATAAAAAGGGATTCTTAAATGAAATTTCTTGTTTTTTTTGCAATAATGTAAACTTTAATGATAATATAATATTTTTTGGGGATATTAATCTTAACATACTAAATCAAAGTGATTCAAATATAATAGCTTATGAAAATATACTTACCAGTAATTACTTAACAAAATGTATTAATGATACGACTAGAGAAGCAATCGTTGCTGGTCAAATAACCAAATCCTGTATTGACCACATATATGTTAGATCTAATAAATGTAACTTGTCCGCGTGTGTAATTGATTCGAGAATTGCTGATCATTTTATGACGGGACTAAATTTACAATACCATGACGTCAAAAATATTGAACAAAATGAAAAAATCACAATTCTGTCTCAAAAACGTGTTGATAAAGAAATAAAAAAATATAGTTGGAATATTCTTTTGAAAGAAGTGGATTGCGTTACTCTGTATAATAAAATTAAAAATAAATTTAATGAAATCTATGAAAAAAGTACTGTAGTAAAGTCTTATAAACCTCAAATCAGACCTAATGCCATAAATGAATGGATAAATGAAGATTTATTATCAAAAATCAAATTAAAAGATACACTTTACAAAAGATGGAAAAATAATCCTACAAATAAATTTTATGAAAGAGAGTACAAATGTAATCGAAACAAAGTTACAAAATTAATCAGTACATGCAAATTAAAATTCTTCAACTCAAAATTTAAAAATTACTTTTCCGACTCTAAAAAAACGTGGGACGAAATAAACAGATTGTTAGGGAGGAAGAGCAAAAGTAATTGCGACCAAGTAATATCAAACTATTTTTTAAAAAAAGAACAAACGACTGAACAAACATCTAACAATTTTGCAAACTTTTTTTCTGACAATGTTAAGCAACTATTACATAGATGTGACAAAAAAGCTTTTCATATTCAAACACATAGACTTCCACACAGCATGCTCTTAACACAAGCAAAACTTTGTGATATTGAAAAAGTAGTCAGAAGTTTAAAAAATAGTCAATCGCCGGGGATAGATAAAATTAGAATGTCTGACATTAAAAAACACTTTAATATCTTAGGACCTATTTTAACTCTATTAATTAATATGATTTTATCGGAGGCAATTATACCTGAAGATCTTAAATGTAGCATAATCCGACCTATCTACAAAGGTGGTAAACACAGTGAAATTGAAAACTATAGACCGATCAGTATTTTACCTGCAATTGAAAAGATCCTAGAAAAATATATATCTGTAAAACTAATAAAGTACCTTGAAAAATTTTCTATTATTGATACCCATCAATATGGTTTCCAAAAAAATAAAAGCACAGATCTACTACTTCAAGAATTTTCAAATAAAATTAATAATGATCTTAACAAAAGAAAACATGTACTCGTATTATTTATTGATAATTCAAAGGCTTTTGATACGATTGATCATAGTAAATTACTTAAAACTCTAGAAAACATTGGAATTACAGGAAACCTACATAAATTATTTGTTAACTACTTTCAAAATAGAAAGATTTGTGTAAAAATTTTTGATCATTTTAGCAAAAAAAATATTGTTTTCGCAGGCGTACCACAAGGGTCCATACTAGGCCCTACCTTGTATATAATATATGTTACTGCAATGAAATTTATTTTTTCTCATGTAAAACATTACGTTTATGCTGACGATACTGCATTAGTTATTTCACATGAGGATTTATTAATAGCGAGTAATTTACTTCAAATTGACTTTGTCACTCTTCAAAAATGGTCACATGATGTAGGTTTAATAATCAATGCTAAAAAAACGAAGCTTATGCACATCAGATCTCCTCATAATAACATCACCATAACTCCTAAAATTATTTCTCATGACTTTAATTGCATTCATAACTTTGTAATACAACCATGCTCATGCAAAAATATTGAACTTGTTTCAAAATACGTATATCTAGGCTTAACAATTGATTGTTATTTTAAATGGGATATACATATACAAAAAGTGTGCACACGGCTTAGAGCTATAGTGAGCAAACTTTATAGATTAAAGTTTTTTGTTCCACCAAATACCCTTAAAATAGTATACCTATCATTGGCGGAATCCCTAATAAGATACGGAATAACTTCATAGGGACATTCAACAAAAACAAATCTTCTTTCAGTCCAAAATGTACAATATTCTTTGGTAAAATTATTATTAAACAGAACTAAATACGAACAAAGAAATGACGTACCAAAGTCATTACTATACAACTCTGTAAATGTATTATCTGTTCGTGCTTTATTGTGGCTTAAAATTGCGAGTCAGCATACATCTCAATCTGAACATAATAAAATAGTGACACATGTTCATAATACAAGACTAATTGCAAACGATGGACTTGTAGTTCCCAGATACCTGAATAAATATGGTCAAAGAACTCTAGAATACCTCGTTCCAATAATTTACAACATGTTACCAAACTCAATAAAAAGCTGTGAATTGACTCACAGAAGGAAATGTATGTTAAAAAAATGGTTATGTGAAAGAATTTTTTTGCATTAATGTAATTATGTGTATATTTTATGTACTTGTTAAAATTGTATATGTATTTAAGAAGTAATTGTTAAAAGAACCCGTTGACAAACTGATATCAATCAGTTTAACGGGACTTAATTGTAAAAAATGTATTTTTGAAAGTTGATAAATAAAAAAAAAATAAATAAAAAAATCCTGTTTAACCGAATTTAAGAAAAATCAGCAATACGTTTTTTCTCCGTGCAAACATGACAATCGGTAGAAAAATGTTCAGAATGTTAAACTAAGATATCTCGCACTGTAAATGGATGATTAATTTGTCGAAAAATAATTTTAAAAAAAAAGTGGCCGGTAATAATATGTTCCTTATAATAATGTTCCCTGTCAAAATGTTCCCCTTCAAAATGTACGCAGTGAAAATGTTCACCGGTTAAATATCCCCGGTCAAAACGTTCCCTGCCGATATATTTCAAGTTAATAGTCGCAGAGTGAAAAGAGCTCAAATAGATAACACCATAACAAAATTAAATTTATTAATAACTTTGGCTAGGTTAGGTTTTGTAAAGCAACATTATTAGTGGGAACATTTTGACTTGAAGCATTTTAACTGGGGACATTTTTACTGGAAACATTTTGACAGTGAACATTGTTACCAGGAACAGTATTATCTAGAACCTATACATTTATATACATACGACGCGAAAGTGAATGGTGGAAGAAACAGAGACCCCCGAGGAAATTAAAAGTATGTATGATACGATGCATGAACGTAAATGAAGCTAGGAGAGTATGTCAGGACAGAGTTGTTTGGCCGTCTAGACGAGAAACGGTGTGATTATAACTTTGTTAGTTACAAAGTGCAAAAAGATTACAGAATGTCAATTGATCAGGGTTCACATCCACTCGAGCGATTGGTGGTGACCAATCATATTAGTATATATGTAAATTTATCATTTACGTTCTATAAATTTGGCACATTATTGCAAGCGATCGCACAAAACGTTTTGCAAACTTGGCAAATAAAGTTTCAGTGCCTGCACACTTGAATTCAAGCTAACTGTTGTATGATAATTTCATATTACTGGCGTTGTTATAAATACTTTCTCATTGCGATTGTTACTAACTAGTAATATGACTATTCAAAAACATGACATAAGTTACATAATTTCGATAATTACATGTTTTTGCTAAAACACGAATATAAATTGTGTCAACATAAGAAATGAGTACCGCGTTTTATCAAGATACTGTTAAAATGCATGACCATTTCGTCATAAAATATTAGTCATTCAGAATATATCTGAACAAGTCTTCAACGCAGGTGCCCTTGTCCGAATAGTAATGTAATGTAATGGATGAGATGCAACACTATTATTATTTTGAAGAGCATGTCTTCCGACTTCCTCATAACATATTTCTAGCTTTACTGGTAGTTTGTTGTGAAATTTGTCAAATCATTAGTTATAGGCAAGTCCTATTTTTAAAAGAAAAACTAATAATTTGACAAGATTTTTAATAAATTAACAATATTTCATGTCACAAAAACTCTTTGACGGTGGATTCTGGCTTTATGAAATTTGCGTCTGGCATATTTATCTTGAATTTGTAGGTCAAATCAATTATTTTCATCTCAAAACATGTTTTACATCACGAGCTATGAAGCTTTGTAACAATGAATTACCAGTCAAAGTTTGATAAGACGTCAGATTGATTATTCGCTTTTTTCAAAATTGTTCATGCGGATAAAAATCTATAAACGCGAACGTCTGAAGAAATTAATTTGTTGACCCGTAGAGCCTTTGATTTTCTTGTCAGAAAAAACTTCTCCGCACAGATTTTCAAATCCCTGACTCTATGAAATGTCTAGAGACCCATTCCGCTGATGTCAGCCATTTTTCGTAATATTTTCTGCCGAGTCATCGCGGGTTCGCGGCCTTTCAAAGGAAAACCATTTAATCAACTGGTCCAAAAAATTTTCAACACCTTTGAGTGTCGCTAATCATTAATTAAGACCCCTCTCCACGGATAAATATATCCTTCAAATTTATGAAACAAATTAGTTAAGTCCTTTATGACTTTAAAAAGGTGGGTGTTAAATATAACGCTTTTTGGGAACTTTTATAACCTCCAAATATCGGATGTTTATCGCATTATAAATATTCAACCAAATTCGTATTTGGATGTTATTTTCCATGACGCAGTTTTAACATATTTACTGGTACAGTTGAAAGGTAACATCCAGATACTATGCTTGATTTATGATTAATATAACTTTTCTGCTGATTCAATATGTGCAAAATCTGCATATGTTGTCCTGGATTAAATCCTAATTCAATTCATTTTCAAAAAACGTAGAATGGGTTGTTTTGTAGAGAATTTTAACAAATCAAAAAAATTTCGAAGTGATTTTCAAGTTCTGTGAAGGTTTTATTCAAGTTCTGTTATTAAGTCATTACTGGACAGTTGTTTAAAAAATTGGAAAAAATAACATAACTTGAATAGAACCTTCACAGGACTTGAAAATTAACTTTGAAATTTGAAGAATTGTTCAAATTCTCTGAAACAACCCATCCTAAGTAGAACTTTTATAATTATAATTGATATCTACATATTTTTTAGGACATAAATACAACCTAATTTATTTATTGTTTTTGTGTTTAATTCGTAGAATTCCATTCATTTTTTTTTTAAATTTAACGAAAATCAAATTTAATAATATAATTATTAAGTTCTGCAAAGCATTTTTTTGGTTTTTGTTATTGTTACAGCTGTTTCGGCTTTCAAGGCCATGTTCAAACTGTTTCAACCTTGAAAGCCGTAATTATATTATAATATTTGATTTTAATTAAATTATAAAAAAAAACCTAATTTGTAAAGATGTGTAAAATATAAAAAACGTTGTATTTTTAAATAAACATTTTTTATAATATCCGAAAAATAAAATCACGCGATGTCAACTCGGCCACCGGTCGGTGGCCGAGTTGACATCGCGCTTAGGTCCCACTCAGGCGTAGTGTGTTCAATTCCTCGGCCGGCTAAGTCCTCCATCACAACACAAGCAACATTTTCAGCTTTCTGTGGTGGTAGTAGGAGATTTTCAAATATTGTCAGGTTATTCGTAACCCGGGAATGTTTGTCTTTCTTTTAAAAAACGAAAACACTTCCATATTTTCAAAAAGACAATTTATAATATTTAGGTTTTAGATCTTTGGTTAAATTTAATAATGTTTGTACCTTACAAAAACCAAAAAAGTCCTTTATTACGTTGGAAGCGGAATGTCAAAGTCAAGTCTGAATGTTGATACATTTCATGAAATTTGACTAGCTTACAATTTTGCACTTTTGCAAATTTTAACGTTCCTGAAAATGTAGACAATTCATTAGATTTTGGATTGCTTTCTCTGATGTATTTCCAAGATACCAAAACGCGATGTTCTGGCTATGTAGAAACAGTTATCAGAAATCAAGTCTAACACGTAAAACATTGTGCAGTAAAAAGATCTTTACATAATAGTAATCCTGCTGTAATCTGTGCCTGTCAGTTATACCAGTTCAGTTAGCGGTGCCGTGATGGACCTAATGGGAATAAATTACCCGTCTACGGAATTAATAGTTTTTGGCTTCCATCACGCTAATGTATGGAGGGTTCATTGGTTTAGTCAGTAAATATTATCTTGCTATTAATTAAAGTTTTTTTTAAAAAACAAAAAAAATTGTTCCTAGACCTAAGTACAAACCAATAAATGCTGATGTTTCTTCGTTAAATTAAAATAATATAAAAACCTCATTGAACAATAAAGGCTTTTGAATTAGAATTTGTTAAAAAAATATAACCCAAAATAATAATTACATATTTGTAAATAAGTTTTTGTTGATGTTTGCAGATTGATATTGAATCGTTTTTGAAAGTATGTAAGAACGTTGATTTCTGTGAAGGTTCTATTCAAGTTCTATTACTATTTTAGTTTTGTTAAACAACTGGCCAATAATGATATAATAACAGAACTTGAAGATCACCTTTCAAATTTGATGAATTTTTCAAATTGAGACCCAATAAGGCATTGTTTAATTATTGTTGTTTTCACATTACCATACAAACATATGGATATTTTTCTGAACTGTATATATCTCTTCATTCCCTTTGTAAAAAATGCAGAGTAAAATACGGGCGTTTAGCACACACGCCCTTGTTTTTTTTTAAACTAAAAGTTTTTTCCAATTAGCGATTTGCTATCTATTTTGTTTGGTCTATTCTTAGCACTACGTCGGAAACTAGAGACAATAGATTAAGTAAACCAGACCAACGAAGATGTAATACTCTGTTGTCTGACGTCTGACACATATTGGACATAAAAACATGAATATCTTTAAGTTTTTAAGGCAAAAAGGTATTTTCTTGTTAACGCCCCAATTAAACATTTTTAAGTGTTAGTAATTTGAATTAAGTGCAAATAATCAGTTTTAAATAAATTGAGCTGAAAAACTATTACTGACGTATATTGGTATTACACATACGATATTTTTTATTTATCCCATTCCAATGCAAACATTATTTTGATTTGCTTTGATAATGAAATAAACAGCTTGTCAAAAATGACTAGGTATGTCGTTATCGTTATTTACCTGAAATGTGTGATTTTTTAACATTTGTTCGTACTCTACTTTTTTACGTTCGTACTTTCACTCAAAGCATTTTGCGATTCTGATTTTGAGTGCCATACGGTGCGAAAAATGCGCAAATTTGTACAAAAAAATAATTTTACATAATATACACAAATGAATGTTTTTGTTATCTTGGGCCATGGCTGGTTTTAAAACTGTAGCTCTTACGCCATCAAATTTTGTTTTAATTTCAAATATTTACATTCATATCTGCAGCTGTCATTTCGCAACAAAAGTCAAAACTTTTGTCACAGCATCGCATTGCCGCAGAATTCATACCACCGATTTATCAATTTCGAAAAGCAAGCCGACTGAAAAAACTGTTTTGACATTATTTAATTCTGGCAAGCGCCAGATTTATTACTGTACACCGCTACATAGTTAAAATTATTCACCCCAATTTGCATCGTGTAGTTTCAGGAATTCGGAAATTTCAGGAAATTCATGAAATTCAGAAAATTCAGGATATGTTTTCAGGAAATTCAGTGGCTTGTTTCATTGCATGGAACGCTCATTTGATATAGTGCTCGATCTCTTTTCATAGCCGACTCCATGATGTCGAATCCAATGCGTTTCAAGTAATGAAATGAACGGGAATAAAAGAGCAGATTGTTCATTGAAACTCAAAAGTGTTACTATGTAGTCAATGATTTTGCTGCGCTTTTAGCACGTGCCATTTGCGGATTTAATAAAAGAACCCTTTGCATGCGTTTTTAACTTGTTTAGAAAAAATCACGTGAATAGATTTTTCTACTGAGAATTTAAACGTTTTATGTGTCGACCACGGAGGCCGTCAAAAGGAACACGGAAATATAATGAAAAAAATATTAAATGCGTTTTAAATACGTGTACAAAAAAACATCAGTTAACTTTGTTAGTTGCCATAATTGCAGTATAAACAACTATTTTATATTTTCTTCAACAACCGTAAATTCACTTTGTTGGGACATTTTAATTATCTACAAAATATTTTGTACACACTACTATTTAATCTAAATAATCGACACGTTTCTAAACCAACGGTTTCTTCGTCAGGATAAAAGAAACTACAGGGTTTTCCAATAAGAGGTGCTATTTTTTATATTCAATCGTAAAAGATCAATGGTTTCGTTGCTTGTGTGGCACGTAGCGCCGTCTTGTTGGAAATGAACGTTGTCCAGATCAATACCATCCAGTTTCGGCAATAAAAAATCATAAATCATCTCTCGATAGCGCAATCCATTCACCTTAACTGTTGCTCCAGCCCCATTTTCTAAAAAGTAAAGTCCAATGACTCCACCGGACCATAAACCGCACCAAACAGTTACACGTTGAGGATAGAGAGGCTTTTTAACAATAATTCTTGGGTTTTCCGAGCCCCAGATGCGACAATTTTGCTTGTTGACGAAGCCACCGAGGTAGAAATGGGCCTCATAACTCAAGATGATTTGCATTTGATTCACTCAAGTGAATTTTAATAATTGTATTGCATTGTTGAAGCGTGTATCGTTCCATTTTTATTAATAACGTAGTTTTTATTTGTCAAATGTCAAAAAATGACAGCTTCAAAAGTAACATCTACCGAAATAGCGGGATATTCAAAATAATACCTTTTATTGGAAAACCCTGTATATGTTTCGAAACATGTCAATTATTTCGATGAAATAGTGATGTGCATGAAGTATTTTATTTTAATACAATATATCTTTTATTATGTTAGTTTTGATAACATCCTGATGAAGGAATGGCACTTCTGAAACTGGTAGAGCAATATGTTAAAACATGATGGTGTTAAACAGATTTATGTGCTTATTAACTATACAAGTACCTATGTGTGTTTAGATCGTGACGACACTCTGATATGAAAGTTATATGTGTTGTTAACTATGCGTTGTATTTAAAAAAACAAAGTAAAACCTAACCCATATGGAATGTTTATTGAAAACTACATTGAGAAAAATGATCCTGTTAAAAAAGGATTCCAATTTCCTGATAAGTCAGTCAGAATATATCGAAACACGTGTTTTTTCCTAATAAATATCACGACATTATGCGATAATATCATTTTGTGTATGAACACATGTTCTGTCGTCCACATGCACATTTGCTTTTAAATGATACTTTGTTAGGAACCTAAATCATTCGTTAAAAGCCTGCAGTCCCGTTTTTAACAGGAAAACGAATAATTTGACCAGATTTTTAATAAATTAACAGTATTTAATATCAGAAAGTTTTCTCCGTTTAGCGGTCACCAAATCCAATACATTCAATTTAATATCACAAAGAGGTAACTCTAGTCACTTGTCACGTAAAATGTTTGCCATGATTTTGTTTGCGGGTCTGAGGCTAAGAATCCATAAATCGAATAAAACCACCAAAAATCAAGACCTACGATATGCAAAAAGGATATTGGGTCTGAACCATAAAATTTTTACGACCTCTGGGACATTTCTAATGATTAAATTATTTGTATAATCCACTAAACTGGCAAATGACTTTTCTAATAGAATTCTTGACGTGAAATTTATGACTGTTCAAATACGAGTAGTTAATCTCATTCCGTTCTGATTAGATCTCAAATGTTGGGGCAGAACTGCTCAAACGGAATTTAATACAATGAGAAGGACGCTCAGATGTTCTGAACACGCGAAGAATAAAGGAGCTATATGACACTCCTCGCTTTGTGCAAGTAGATATAAATATAACGAATCTTGGGCGTTGCAAGTTTGATGTTACACGATCACGAGATATGAATATGCATCACACTGTATTATTTAAAGCATGGACCTTAAAAGCATTGGTGCGATTTAGTATGAATGGAATTTAAGCCAAATCTAGGGTGAGGGGAAATTCCTGCCAGCCATCTTGTATGACTAACTTTTGAACTGATTTGTATGCAAAGTGCTGCATAATGAACTATTATTAATTTTTGTGCTGTTAATGCAGTTACAATAGAATTTTATGAGACAAGGAATGAGATCCGTCATAAAAAATTGAATTAGGTTTTGGCATTTTCTTCAAATTGTTCTCGAATTGCTTCGTCCAGGGCTTTTTAGGTCCGTGATTTAAATGTGGTATAAGCATTGAGTGAACACGTAACAAGATTATTTTGTCCACCTGCCTCGTATGGAGAAACAACTTAGGACGGGTTGTTTCGGAGAATTTGAACAATTCATCAAATTTCAACGTTAATTTTCGGGTTCTGTGAAAGACTTATTCAAGTTCTGTTTTTATATCATTGTAGGCTAGTTGCTTGACAAAACTGAAATAAAAACAGAACTTGAAAAAATCTTTCACAGAACTTGAAAATGAACGTTGAAATTTGATGAATTGTTCAGATCTCCGAAACAACCCGTCCTTAATGTATTTTTTATGATGCTTAGTTCCTTATTTTTATTATTTTATGTAAAAACAAATAGAGATCGGAATAATTTTATTGTGGTGACTATTTACTAGGCTACTTTGTAATGAACTGGTTCCTAATTTATTATACTCAGTGTTGTTCTTCCTGTAGAAATTCAGTGAATGATCTAGAATATTATAATGAGGTACCTTATTAACACGTTATTAAATTATTATAAGCAATAATTAGTCGCCTGTAATATCAATACAAATTTAAAATATTTCCCGAGTAAAAATAAATGCTGCCGACGGGAATTGAATCCGCGCCATCTGACGTCCGGTCAGGCGCTCTGGACCACTGAGCCACGTCGACTTAATTCCAACTCGCCAAATAATTCAATATGTACTAGCACTTCAATCAACAATTACTGCGTTTTATATTTTTTCACCTGTAAATAGCCAACTTTATTTTTATAGGAAAGGCTTTGTTAGTGCTAAATTTCCCACTAGATGGCGTCGAGACATATTATATCTACATTTGTTGGTGAAATATTTTGCTTGTCAAATATTATTCTTTTTTTAGTGATAAACTTTTTTGTTTCTTATAAAATAATTCACAAAATAAATAAAAAACAGTTTTTCGCTTGAAATCGAACGTTTCTAGACTCCGTTTGTTAAGCAATTTTAATGCCTATTCCCTACAATATAAGGTATACCAAGAATATACACATTTTTGGCTTGTATCTTCCTCTTAAGAAGTTTTCTTGCCAAATTTAATAGATATTAGGTCATTATTTTACGTGCTAGCTTCTTTATGATTTAGCAATAGGAGATCGAATTACTACGATAGGATATTTTTTGCGTAAAGAGTTTCTGGTCAAAACTAAAATGTTTCCCGTAAATAAAAGGTAAAATTCACATCATTTGCACTATTCGGGTGACCGCTTCAATCGTATTGAACAGAACACGGAACCGGTGATTTATTTTGATCGGAAAAATCTGGTCCACCCTTAGAACTGAGCCTTACATATGGGTGTATTTTCTAGGTATATTGGAAAGGACTTGAAATAATATAAATGTACACGAATCAACATTGTGTCGTTAATGTGTGTCACCTACATCGTTCTCCCACACATCGCATATAAGCATAGATGAGCCATACCTTTTTTGTATTATTTTTTTTATTTTTTATCTAAAACCGCACAAGAGTCCCAATTGCTCCCTACCGTCTGAAGCCGGTGGGACTATGACATCCTCAATTTCGATAAGTTATGTGGCTGAAGGTAGTGGAGAGAGGAAGGCGATGGAGAAAGGGAAGTATCTGGCTAATCAGATCTAGTCAACAAACAAAGAAATTGCAAGAAACGTTTCAATTCTGAATGGTGGTATTACACCAGAGCGATACTCAGAGTATCTTCAGCTCTAAAATAATACTATTTTAGCAGAAAACTATTTTCATTTCCCGTGATTTTTCACGGCTCTGCGCTGGTATATTATAATATTTTTTGTCATTCATCTTGAAAAACTTTTTTGATATTTCACGCGCCTATAAATTTTTTCTTTTCATTTTGTGTTGTTGCATAGTTGATGAATTTCCTTTTTTTACATTTTATATTACCTACGCTATGAATCAATATGGATCATATTGCATTTCATAACCCTACATCATAAAATTTTATATTAATCATTATTTGATTGTACAGGGTTTTCCAATAAGAGGTGTTATTTCTATATTCAATTGTAAAAGATCAATGGTTTTGTTGCTTGTGTGGCACGTAGCGCCATCTTGTTGAAAGTAAACATTATCCAGATCAATACCATCCAATTCCGGTCATAAAAAATCATTAATCATATCTCGATAGCGCAATCCACTCACCGTAACTGTTGCTCCAGCCTCATTTTAGAAAAAGTAAGGTCCAATTACTCCGCTGGACCATAAACCGCACCAAAAAATCACACGTTGAAGATAAAGAGGCTTTTCAACAATAACTCTTGGGTTTTCCGAGCCACAGATGCGACAATTTTGCTTTTTGACGAAGCCACCGAGGTGGAAATTACTCATGTCTCATTACTCAAGATGATTTGCATTTGATTCACTATATATATACATTAAAAAAAAAGCTGAAAACTTATATCATAATTGAGATCTGTATTTATAGAACTTATTTAGCCTTTAATTCATTTATTTTTAAATCAGCACTTAAGTCATCAGATACGCGCAGTTTTCCA
Organism: Hesperophylax consimilis; assembly: GCF_061612785.1. Taxonomy (NCBI): domain Eukaryota; kingdom Metazoa; phylum Arthropoda; class Insecta; order Trichoptera; family Limnephilidae; genus Hesperophylax; species Hesperophylax consimilis. The sequence goes on from NC_142850.1 coordinate 22,275,193, forward strand.
TCTTTTCTGAGCGGCAACTTTCTGAAAATAGTTGCAAAAACAAAACTAATAACGAACTATTTTAAGCTCGCAAAATTTTGTATTTACCACACGAGTTATGGAGCGCTAAGTTATCCTACCAAAAATAGCTAAGACGCCACATAATCGTACCATGTTTTTCGGTTGTTATGCCGGTATTTACACAGCGTCATTGATCCCTTCAGCGCCGATATGCAGTCGCGAAACATGTCAAACGTGCGCCCAATACTTTTGAATACAGTTGACATTTGTCACACGGGAACGGGTGGTTTTTCTATGACTCGTTTATCTATTGCAAAAAATAGGTGTGCTGATGCAAAAAGATCTGTCAAGGTCATTTTCATTTGATTGATGAGAAAAAAGATTACGCAGAATCATACAGCGAATCCGGACATAATTTTTTTTGTCAATTCAGTTTACAGCAAAATTTACCTGCAAATATTAATATTTACTAAGAACCTACGATTTTGGTATTCTAAAGACCCAAGTTCACTCCCTTCTTCACTTACATTCAATTCGTTTCTCTTCAAGAACCAAGTTCCCTAACCTAACCTACTTAATAAAATTTTTGTTTCATCACTTTCCATGTCTTTATATAACTTTTTAAAGATGTGATAATTATCATTTTGATGATTTATCCGGTCACCCTCAGAAATACCTTCCTCGGAGTATTCCTAAAGATGAGATAGGAACTTGAAAAACATTATTTTCCACAGAAAAAAATATCATTTGTAAACTTTACATACTAAAACGCCAAGATCACTCTGAAAAAAATTTAGCAAGTCGTAAAATTACAATAATTCTCAAATCTGTGATTTGTCCCTCCAGCTTTACGTCCAACCTTGTCTGGGTCAAAGGTCAAACCGGAAGGATTTCCTTTATTCCCCACTGGATTTGGAATCAATTCCCTTCCCCTAAATTCACCGTTTTTTCCAAATCATTTCAGACGTTTATTGTTTTCTTATGCAGATTGATTTAACAGGTTATTTCTCTTCTGCCCTTATTCGTAAACTTTGGGTTGACATTGAATTATCATATTATGCTAAATACTTTTAAACTTGTCCTTGAATGTGAAAAATTATTGAGTGAAGTGATAAAATATGATGATTTAAATCACTTTGCATTAATACCGTGGATATTTAAAAAAATTTGAATATCGCAGAAGAGTTTTAACTGCACGGAGCCAGTAGTATATCGTATCTCTATCTGGGATATGTTGCAATGCTTGGAGGGGAAGTATATATAGAAGAAGAAGGGTAGAAAGTACCTAACTATTCAGATCTAGTCACTAACACCATTGAAGCCGTTTCCAGCTGCAAAGTTTTAATTTTAAATGGGTCGTTTTCATCCGAGTTATACATAGAACTAAATCTACATGTTAATTATCTATCCATAGATATACATGCACGATCGGATCTTTTAAAATTAGTAGTAATAATGTGAGAAATTTTAGATGAAATTCTAAAATATTAAAATGAAATCGAGGTGTATTTAGTCAAAAAAGTATGAATCATTTTAAATTTATGTTTTCCATTTTTCAAGGAAAGGTTAAACCCTGGTATACCAAAATTTCTCTCGAATCAAAATATGTTTCTTGTCTTGATTATGGTAACTATATTAAATCCCCTCGATGGTAAAAAATCGCAAAGTATGCTCCGAAAATAATTGAAAATAAGAGTGTGAAAAAATTCTAATTGTATCTTTAAATTTTTAACGTTTTGAACGCTTACTACCGAGCCTTAAGTAAGTATCGATTTGTTTGAGGTATCCTTCAATGACACAAAACCTATTTGAACTTAATTTTATTTGAATTTAATAAATTTAAAAAAATTGAATATTGTTAAAATTTTAACGGCTTGAACTCTTGTGTGGGTATAGTATATAAAAAATAACAGGAACCTTTTAAATAAATACTCCTTCAAATAAATTTTAAAACTAATCCATAATTACCTCGACTACTCTTTAACAGGGTGCTTCTGGAAGGCTCTACTATGCTTTGCAAAACGCTAACAGTGTTTATATCAAAAGCCTGTTAGTTCTAAAATGAGAAATTATTTCATAATGCTGTCCATGGTCGAGGGGTAAGGTTTCGGAGGTTGAGGGTTCAAATTCCTGAGTGCGCAAGTAAATTTTATTTAAGTAATTTGTGTTGATTAACAATTAATTAATTAATTCAAAATGATTCAATTGTAATTTTCCTCCTATATTTGATGCACTTTCCAGAGTAATGATACTCTCAGTAATGTCTTGACAAAAGACCACCATTCAAAATTGAATCGTTGTGAAAAGGATTTTGGGCTAGACATATCATTTCCATCATGATCTATGGATCTTTGAAATATAATTCAACAATCAAGTTTTTTAATTTCTACAACTTGTATGTTGGTATTTTGAGGCTGAAGGTAGTGGGGAGGTCAAGTAAATGGTAAAGAGGAAGGTGGTTAAAGAAAGTTAGCTATTCAGATCTGGTCACCAAGCAAAGCTAAAGTAAATTCAAACAAGTTTTCAGGGCGGTACTGAGTGTATCTAGCACTAAAGTATCAGGAAAGACAAATAATTATTGAAATTCAACCCTTTCTACGAACAGATAACGACGGCAGGTCCACAGTACCTACCCAGTTGGCAGTTTCTCGTATCTATCTGATCACGATCTAATTGTGTATAGCACAAAAGATCTGAGAGACCAGTTGCCAGTGACCAGTGAGCGGTGATTCTGAGAGGGAACAATCACTCCATTCTTCGCACAAGGAGGCTTTCACTAGGCTGAAAAACAACCTTTCACTATATAACTGTCGAAGAAACCAATTATTAAATAATATTTTGAAAAATGAAAAATATTTAGGTCCAGTTGTTAGGCAAAAATTCACCTGTGACAATGTCATCAAATGACCACTCAGCACTATTTTTGATTACATTTGAAAGGTCTCCGCTAAACGCCGATTTTAGGGGCGTAACAGCTTTGTATTAAATTGTAATAATCTGACAAGCTTGACAACATTATAGTTGTCCTCTTCTGCTGATCACAATTAGTTGAAAGAAACGTGAAACATCAGCTGAAACGTGAAACATTTAAAGGGGACTTTTCAACTTTATGACAACGTTACATTTGAATTTCTGTGAAACAACCTATCTTTACTGAAACGATTATGCCATTGATAAAATCTGGTGTGAAAGAGGCAGCATGAAAAAGAGAGAAGAAAAAAATTATAAAAAGAGTGTGAACGGTTTTATAATATTTCTTCTTCGATACCAGTTACTTGAGATTATATATCTATTGACTGTTATTCCGCCATCCCGTTTTGTAGGGGTTGATTCATTTTCAATTAATTTAACAATATGCGTCGACAGCATCGTTTCGTAGTTGGTCAAAAAATATAATTTTGTGAAGATCGAATTGTAATTGTAGAACCCCGCTATTGTTGGGGATTAGCCTTATAAACCTTTTAATATGTTCGCAGATTTATATTTAGGTTATATACTTAAGTTAAATAAATGAAAGTATATGAGTTTTTTTATTTACTCTAATTGAACAACTGCACATCTCCACATAGATTCCAGAATTCCCTAGTGAGACGAGCGACTTGTGATTTTATTGTGATACGCATTTTTTTAATAAATAAATATAAATATGAATAAAAATGTACATTTTTTCAAAATCTTAAATCTCAGAAAGTTCTTTACCAATTTCTTTGAAATTTCGACAGAACGTTGCATTTGAATACGCCTGTGTTTTTATATACATATATTATACGTAATATATTTATATATTTTTAAACAGCGCCATCTGTTGAACATAAATTGTTTCACGAATTTTTATAATATATATGTTTTATAATTTACTCGGTTTTTAGCGCACAGGGTTTTGTAAAACCTTAAAAACAACACTTTTGAATTCTAAAGAATGTATAATTGAAATCTAAAAAAAACTAAAATTATGCTCATTTATTGATATCGGTAATGTAGCAATTATGTACAGAATTAAGGATTTCCGAATAAATTAAGCATAATGTAACAGTCCGCTTTAGTTACATCGTCACTGAGGAAACCAAAGGACTTCTCTCAGAAATAGTCGGTACGTAATTTAGAATTGAACGAAAGAAAATAAAGGATGAAAACGAAAGGATTTTTTTAATGGCTGATGTCCGTTCACAGATAAGTCATACTCACGGTCGATTAAACCTTTAGGCTCATTTAATCAATGTTAAGTAAAGCTAACGTCAACCTAACTTACTTAATCACTTATGTTTGTTCATACGATACCGTGTGTGTGGAATTGATATATAAACTATATGGATCTGAATGAGATGGATTCTTAGGCAATACCAGAAAAAAGTATAATAATATGTCATTTTTCAATCCATGTTTATAATAAATCCGAGGAAGAAAAGAAATAAGTGTCCAATATAATAATTACGTATTTCAACCGATTTTTTGTTGTATGCTTGCTTCGATGAATTGGAGCGTTGTCTCCGCAGTACCTACTATTTTTTATTGTGTGCTTGCTTCGATGAATTGGATCGTTGTCTCCACAAGACTATTTTTTATTGTGTGCTTACTTCGATGAATTGGATCGTTGTCTCCACAAGACTATTTTTTATTGTGTGCTTACTTCGATGAATTGGATCGTTGTCTCCACAAGAATATTTTTTATTGTGTGCTTGCTTCGATAAATTGGAGTGTTGTCTCCGCAATACTATTTTTATTGTGTGCTTGCTTCGATTAATTGGAACGTTGTCTCCGCAAGACTATTTTTTATTGCGTGCTTGTTTCGAGTAATTGGAGCGTTTTCTCCGCAAGACTATTATTTGGAATCGAATGGGCTGGCTTTTTAGTCATTGCCACAGAAAATTATAGTAAAATATACTTTGCGGAGTAATATACCATGTTGATAATAAGCTGCTTAGAGAAAGAAAAGAAATAAGTCCAGTGGGAGTCTAATATAATATTTACAAATTTCATTCGATTTTTAAAATTTTAATATAAACAAGTATTTTTTAATTTCAGTTGTATAAGATTTCATAGAATAACGTTAACATATTTTCATTAGATAGTCCTACTTTGTTTAAACAAATATATAAATAAAAATAAAAAATAAAGTCAAAACCCACTTTCAGCAAAATTTGGCTTTAATTGTGGTGGTTGTTAGGTTAAATTGGAGTGATGTCTTCGCAAGACTCTTGACTTTGTGTGCGAGTGTTGTGAGATCTACTTCCGTTCAAGTGTACTAAAAACGGTATTGATTTTGGGAAGCTCACTGTGAATTTGGTCGAATCACATTTAAACAAACTTACAGCCATTGCAGAGGAATGAAATTTAACGTGGTTATGTAGAAAGCACCCAGCCACAAAAATCTCAAACGTTGATAAAATCCAGAGATGTGCAAAATGAGTACCCAAAACCATTTGAAATGCAAAATGGAAATTGGTCAAAACTTTTCCATTTGAAAATGCAAAATGCAAAATGGTTTTTAGTAAAGCATTTCAAATGCAAAATACCTATTTTCAAAATACATTGAAAATGCAAAATGGTTTCTCAGGTCAAACAATTAAAATAATTATATATTTTTTTCATTTAATAATTGACATCAATGTAGAACAAACATATTACATGATGGTAAATCCAAAAACACCACGACTACAGATTATGAAACCACAAAAATTTGCTCGGGACTAATGTTGCCAACGTAAAAACATAGAAACTGCTATCTAACATTTGATATTACAGCGTCATGTCCCCATGTTCAGTATTTGGATCAGTATTTTTTGTAATGGTATAAAATTAATTATACTCAATTACCAGGGCTCCTACCAGGGAGCAACTTGACAAATGTAAATTATCTCTCATAGCAAGGTTGAGGACCGACTGATATTTGGGGCTTATGAAAAAAAGATGAGTGGAAAATAAAGATAGTAGGAAGAATGTTGCAAAAAAGCACTTAAAATGGAAAATGCATTGAGAAAAGCATTTAAAATGCAAAATGGTTTTTAGAAAAGCATTTTGAATGCAAAATGGAAAATACCTATTTTGCATTTTGCATTTCCATTTGAAATAAAGCACATCTCTGATAAAATCACATGCGTCTAATGATTGAATAATCATATCTACACAATACCTCAAATGTTAAAATTAAAAATAATATGCTGTGGATTTGAGTGCAGATTTTCAAGAGGTATTGTTGTTTTTTCATGTCTGGCTGTGAACTCTGCAGTCAACTGTATGATCTTATTTTGTGAAATAATATCCATTCTGCAGAAAACAGCCAGAGTTACCAAAAATACTAATTTCATATAAACAAGCGCAGTTAACGTTTTTTGACGATTAACTTAATGTCATTCTTTGAATGTTGGGTACATTACATTGCTGAAATCGATCAGTTGACTAGGACTGTTTTCTGGTAAACATGTTTTGAAAAACAGCTAAATTTTTTAAATTTTCAAATACATACATATGATAGATTTACAGAAGAAAAACATATGGAAATCATTACTTGGGTGATGTTGACATATTCAATACCAACTTGGCAAGTTTTGTGGATCATTTAAAACATTTATTTCAACAATACTCCTTAACACATCATGTAAACCTACAAATAGCTGTAATTCTCTGTTTTTGTTTCTTGTGTTTGTATGACTTGTTGCATAGCTTTTATCAAATGTAATTTTATTCTTATTTTTTATGTTTCAAAGTATCTGTCAAATTAAAATTATACTACCAACCATGTAAAAGCCCTCTGATTGTTAAATAAATAAATAAAAATAAATAAATATGGTCATAAAAACTAATTACAATAAAATGTTTTCTTTTTAATGTAACCTCCTAATTCAATAGAGAAAAACTTTTCTCGTATTTGAGTTGGGGAGTAGTGCCATTACAGTATACATAGGGTAAAGAAAAGAAAGAAAGTTTTTATTTATAAAGTAAGAAATACACATAATTTATATAGCATGATAACAAAAGTATTGATAGGATATAATAGACTAATATAGCAGTTACTAAATTAGATACACACAAATTTAAAAAAATGGATGTAGTAAAATAAAAATAATATTATTACATTTCGATTAATAAGTAGGTGGTAGGTGGTAAGTACATGGAGTTATTCTATTCAGTTGGAATAAAGCAGAGCTAATAATATTGCAAGAGAAGGTACATAATAAATTGCGACAATAAGCTATTAGTAGTTTGAATGCTTATATAGTATTTCAAGAGGATATTTTAAAAAATAAAAATATATTTATATTTTTTATTTGTTAATTAGTGATTAAATAAAATAATTAATTATGAGCTAAGTATGTAATATTAAAAGTGTGATGAGCGCCGTGGGCGCTTTCGGAACATTTTAAAATGTTTTTTTTCGCTTTAAATATCAACGCATATTTCAAAAGGCAATTACTATAAATTTTCATTGGAAAGCGGCCTGGTTGGTTTTAGTTGAACATAGATTTGACCTTTCTCCTTCCCATGACATAAATAACTTATATTTTTCAGAGTTGTGGACTTGCTGCCTTCTGCATAACTACGTTCAATTCAAAATAAAATGTATAACATGACAAGCAACCGTATTATTGAATAAGGGTTGTAAAAATTAATGTTTGAGTTTTTCCACAAAATTCAATGTAAACAGAAAAAAGCTTGATTTCGTTAATAACAAATGTATTTTCATTAGGTCTATATTCCTTTATTGCCTGCTTTATTGGCTTAAATAGAAAATTTACATCGGTGCGCCGCCGGAAAGTAAAAAATCGAGGTGTATTCAAGGAATATTTTTCCTGAAATTCTTTGTGAGAATTACAAAATTTTCAGAATTTTTTGTTTCTCTTTATTGATATCTAGCATATTGATTTACTTATCGGTTCACAACATGATTTCCTACAAGAAAATGTTATTTGTTTTTTTTGCAGGTAAGCAACCACTACTTTTGTCATCATCTCCACAGCAATCACTTACGACTGAAGTTACACAAGCTACACAGAAGGTATGTTTTTAAGTATTATTTGTTCTGACAGTACAGCCTTATTTTTCCCCATTTCAGTACAAAAAACCATGATAAAAAGGTTAATGTGTACAAATAATTTGTTTTTTTAATTATAATGCATACATAGCGCAACGTGGTGCTATTTGTCAATTTATTTGTTAACATAGAACTTCATTTTAAAATATAGATAAAAAAGTTTGTTTTTAATAATAATAATGAAATGTTTCAATATATCTCTGCAATAATTAAATATCCTTTGAATAAATAAAGCAATATTTTTTTCGGTTCCGTTTTACTAATGCTATACAAGTAATATGAGGAACGACTTTGGATTTACGACTAAAATACTCAACCAAACTACGTTACTATTTTTTACCATCGTATAGAAAATGTCAGTTTTAAATTATAAAATAAAAGCCATTAAAGAAATTATTCGTGAATTTATTAAAATACCGTATATGCTATGGAAATATAAAAAAATATTAAAGAAGAATTTTGATGAGCGTAAATTCTAATTACAAACACTTGATTTCTGTTCCAACAAAAATATTTTTTTGTTGTTATTGTTTTATTTTATTGTTCAATATATTGACTCAGCAGGTAGGGCTAGATTATTTTTGTAAATAATTATATTTGCTTTTATAGTCAAGAAAATTTTAATTCTTTAATGGCCTTTGTGTCATAATTTAAAATACAACTAAACAAAATAGTACATATCCGTACTAGGTATTAGCTATGATTTTGATTAAGAAATAATAACATAGTATGGTTGGATATTTTGGCCTAAAATCAAAAATTACTTTTGTATGTAAAAGGACGCGCAGCCGTTCCTCTTGCCAAATAACATGTCAAATCCCGATGGTGAAAATTTCCATCTTGATTTTGTTACATTTTTTATGAAATGATATTGTTTAAATATTTAAATGAAATAGAAAAAATAACACTTATTATAAAAGGTACTAACATGCGGGCTACTAATTTACCTTGCGTGGCAGAGTTGTAAGCTTTTTGGCACTGATCGCTTTGGTGGGAGAACAGCAATTATCGAAGAGTTTTCTTTATATAACAAAATGTAAAGAAATTCAAATGTACTAAATTTTATTCCCACTTCCCCGCTGTGGGCTCTGAGCCAAAGGTCACCAAAGATATGGACCTATCTTCCAAATTCTTCTCCAAACAATGAAGTTTGGCAGCCACGTAAAAACATTTTTCAAGACAAAATATACGATCTATATCTCTAGTAGTTAGACCTCGTGTCCAAAAAACTTGTGTCTTTTTTTCTCTTATTTAATAAATCAGAACCAACATTTCCACTGAAATCATAAGATTTGTGAGTAGGTACTTAAATACCTGCACATAAACAGTATAACATTTTGTGTACCAATTTTTAAATTTAACAAAGAAATTACATTTAAGGTAGGTAGATACCAGGCGCGGTACATCCATACATGCTGTGGATGCTCCGCATCCCTTGCATTTTAGAGTAAAAAGATTTGGACTTCTAGACTTAAACAGCAATTATCATCCCGTTTCTGTGTACGCACAACGAACGAAACGATACAAAAAGCACTTGCGAGTCTAAATACACATACATTCTCAACTACTGTGAAACGCGTAAAACACACTGTGGTGTGGAAGCGATATGTAAGCCGTATCCATGAATGCTAGAACGTACTTTCTTTCCGCGCATGCGCACTGAGACCCGCAAGCCAATATCTTCGTCAATTTTATACGATATTAATGACAGCATCCATCGTACCAAAACCGTCGTTAATACTCATATGTATAATGCACACAATCGTATACTCTATTACTAATCCATTGCTGCTTTGACAGTTTGCTTTGAGCTTGAATACTAAAGTCGAAGTCTCATTGAACATTATTAACCTGCGATTTACTTTATAATTATAATTTAAATAAATAAAAATGAATACCCAAAATAAAATGGATACTTCGCCAACGTGTTATAAATGATAATAGTGAATTGTGTGGTTGTATGATTGAATCATTAATGCGAAAAAGTTTTGTGTCTCGGCCATTTGCGGAAAAAAAACTTATTCTGGATACTGGAAATGTAGAGTTATGTGTAGCGTAATGGATTTATGGAGATAATTTTAAACGGTACCTAATTGTATCTTGTTCGTGGGCTAGCGTCTAGATGTGCATATTTGATATCAAGTACGTAGTAAGTACGAGTAAAAACATTTGATGTCCAGCATCCCTTCTGGTTTATGGTATTATGTATTAAATTAACGACGAGAAAAAATAAAAGCGATTCACGCAACATCTGCGATATAACTATTAGTAGAGAGTATGTCGGGGAGGAGTGGAATTTTTTAAATGGTCTCCATGTGAATTGATGACTATCAAGATTTAAGAATGTATATTTTTTGGGTTATGAACAAAGCAAATGTTTCAGACTTATGGCCAACTTTCTCCACAAAGATACTCATTTGTGCTACGTAAGTCTGACTTTGATGCGATAGCTTGTTGTGTATTTTTTTTAGACATAAATTATTGCTGAGTTGGTATTGGCGACTAAGAACCTAAACCAAATGTATTTAAAATCCAGTTTTGTCATTTTGTTATTTTGGCGATTTTTTTGTTTATTATTTTTATTTGATCGCTTTAAACCTAAGAGGTCCAATCTGCCATTTCGTTATTTTCACATATATAGACATTAAACGATTAAGATAGATGTTATATTCAATTTTACGAAACGACTGTATTTATAATATCAACTCGAGGGTGCTTTTGTGTGTTTTAGTTATTTGTCGTGTTTTCTCAGTTTACATTATATATTTGTAACAATTTATAGATTAATTAACTTTTTAAATTAATTTACCTATTAATTAAAAACTAGTAATTTAACTTTAAAGGCCAAACTGAAATCTGACTGAAATCTTGGTACGGGAAATAATTTTTTTTTTTGTAAACATTCAAAATCCTCATTATTTTGACCAATGAAAATCCAAAATCGAAACAATAATTTATAATATGGCAACACTTATATTCCCCATATTGGGGATACGTTAGTAAATCTTCTACCACTGTGCAGTTGAAAATACTAATGTGTTTACCGCACCAACTGCGGTAAACACACGAGTCCCAACTGCTCCCGACCATCAGTGAGACTATGGCATCACCAATTGGGGTATGTTGTGAGGCTGAAGGAAGTGGGGATGGAAAGGATGGGGAAGAGAATGGTGGCGAAGTACTTGGCTATTCAGATCTGGTCACCAAACACGGTTAATGCCATCACAAGCAACGATTCAATTCTGAATAGTGGTCTTACACCAGGTTGATACTGAGAGTATCTCCCCTTCTGGAACGTGCCGCATATTATTAAATTGTGAAATATCACGAATCAATCAAATAAAATTTACTTGAGCACGCTGGGATTTGAACCCGTGACCTTCGGCTTGCTAGTCGAAAACCTTACCCCTGGACCACGGAGGCCGTCACAATGTTCAACGGTTCATGGTTCAATGATCATTATTTTGTAATGTTCTGACCTTCCCAAAGTAATTACCAATTTTTTCTACAAAACAACAATAAAATCTGAAAAATTACGAAGCAACATTCAATAAGCTCATTGAAAATGACATCGAGTAAGCAGAATATGAAGCCTGATAATGGTCAAATATATATTCATTTATTGCCATTGCGTTTTCTACAGTATTCGAACTCTATATTCCAGACACGCCAGACTTGAGACGACATCGTACTCCCGGCATATTAATGTCTGTAAACCACTTGTATATAATAGATATCTCTTGGAGATGCTGTGCTCCCGATACATAAAACCATGAAAAAGCTAGGTTGAATTCGATAATAATCCAATTAATATTGGTTTTCTGGAGGCATTGGGCAATCCACTTATAGCCTTCTAGAAGTACCAGAGATTTTGCCATAAATTTACTTTATCGTGCAGTTTTTATGTCCCCATCGACTGATATATCTTCTCCATTAAATTCCGTCAACATGGCGTCATAAATAAATAACTAAATAGTTGCTAAAATTATTTAATTCCGGCTTTGAAAAGATCTCAGTGGAATGGTATTAAAGTTTATATATTTATTATTTTTTTATAATGATAAACTAATGTTTACAAGACAAGGTTTTGTGCATAGCAAAAAAAATATATAATAAGAAGTGAGCCGACGTGGCTCAGTGGTCCAGAGCATCTAACCGGACATCAGAAGGTTCAATTCCTGTCGGCGGCATTTATTTTTACTCGGGAGTTATTTTCAATTTGTATTGATAGTATAGGCGCCTAATTATTGTTTATAATAATTTGTTACCCTTTATTTATATACTTTATTTGTACATCCAACTTAACAAAAGGCAAATTTATTATAACTTTCATTATTATAATGTTTATTATGTATTTTTATTAATATGACTCCTACAATCTAACTTGAATCTATATATTGGTTCAGACTTTATAGTTTCCGGCAGTCCATTATAATATTGCAATCCTTTTTATTCGTATTTTTTATTATTGATTGAGTTAGTTTATCCAAAATTTGAATATAAACAAGAATATATTTCATTTTGAAACTTTAAATATTTTTACAATAAACATAAAATTTATTTTTTAATATATATATATTTTTTTAAATAAATAAATATATAGTTAACTTTTTTTTGTATTAGCTTTGTCCTTTTTAAGTTCTCGTGTTTTTTCCGTGAATGTTATTGTAGTCAGCATGTAATTTGGTTTGAAAAGTATTTTGGTAATGGGTTGTTTAATTTTCTTTAAATATCATCGCGTTCAATTTCAGCATCTGTTAAGTTCCTTTAACATTTTAGTTACTTTTGAAAATCTATTTCGCCTTAAGTATTATTCTCACTGCTCTATTTTGGAGAGTTGCAACTTATTTGGTTCAATGTTAAAATGTTGAGCAATAATGGAGTTCATATAGCGACTGTAGTTTTTTAGTATTTTTTTAACAAATTCTAATAAGAAAAGAAACCTAGTTCCCGCAAAATAAAACATTGATCAAAAAAACCGTACCTAGTTGGCTTATATTTATGTTTGAATATGTAATATATAACATAATCAAACATAAATATTACTAGCTGGAAAACGCAATAATAAATTTATTATATAATTTATTTATAATAATATATTTATTAAATTTATTATAAATTTATTTAATATTTCCTGCGTGGCAACTTTTCCTCATCCCTCTCCTCCCCTTTCCCGTTCCAACCCAAGTCTATTTAAGTATAGTTAAAATCACTTTTATTTATTGCTGTTTATGGTAGGCATATTATAGGTTTATCGTTTGCAGGTTAGTTTTATGTTTCTATATATATCTGTGAACATTAATAATTGGTCTGTTTTTTGTTATTCTCTTATGTATATTATATTACTAAGACTGTTAATGTTCCTAAAATAAATAAATAAATAAATAAATAAAAATACATAGATAGGCACAAAAAATGCGGAATAGAAGTGAAAATGTATCTGAATATTCCGTCTCCAGGGGGCGATAAAGGGGGACTCCATTCAGGCAACCATATCAGTGATGATAGTGTTATTTGACTGGCGTAGTTTGCACCATAAGCTTCCCATGTGATGGTGGAGAAGCGCTCTGAAAGAGTGTACTCGTCCCTCATGGAACATTTCCGTAGCTCTGCAGTATCTCGGAAGGTTATAAAACTCCTAAAACTAAACCGGTTTTACTGTTAGATACAGGTATTTAGATTCACAATCATAACCTCTTACTCACATTAAAAGAACTTACAAAAAGAGTATTAATGCTTTTTCTATAATTTGTTAACTTTCAGTAATAACTATTTGTGTTCAAGGACGCTGGTTCTGCTCCTTGTAAAGTCAGTTTATTTTAAGTTTTTTTTATTTATCGCGGTTTTTTTATTTATGCATTGGTTATTTTTCAAAAATTTATTTAAGTTCAGTGCTCAAATAAGCAACTAATTTTATCTCGACTAATAAATAGTTCACTTGTTATGTAGCGCTTACATCAAACCGATTTAAAAAAATCAAAACAAATCATCGCTCTTTTTCTTTCTTCTATAATATCAGCAGTATAAATAGCATAGCGGTTTGTTTGTAAGGTTTAAGCGTATTTTAAATATAACAAGAGAATTGGAATGTTGTAGTTTTACGTAGAACAGGTCTTTATTGATACATAAAATATGTTAAAAATGTAATAAAAATACACATAAAATATGAAAGTGTAAGTTAGTATAAATAAGGAAAAACGAAATAACAAAACACGATATGTTATATTTTCGTCGATCGGCAAAACTTTCAAATCATTTTTGAAACGTGTTTCGTAACGCATGGGAGCATTTTGCAGTGTCGGCCTCCATACAAATATTTGACCTTTTCCTATTCTAATATGCAGAAAACGTTTCTCCATTTTATCCGAACGAAATTTTTCAGGAGAGCATGTTTTCGAGAGAGGATTTTCCGGGAGACAATTTTTCGGGTGACGAATTTTTGGTCATTTAAATTTGATAAAGGGTTCGATTAATTTGGTATGGAAAAGATCACGTCTGTGTTGACCACATTGAATATTTTAAAAGAGGTAAATAAATTCAAAAAAATATTATTAAACAATATTCGACACACGTTACCTTGGATTCCTTAATTTCATATTTATGTCTACTGTAAAATTCTGGTGTTAAAAAACTACCGAACAGAACATTGATTAATATTAAATAACGTATAGTGTTTGAACAATTCTTTGACTTACAATAAAAAGAACACAATAATGTTAGCTATATTTAAATTATGAATTTATTTATTTATATATATATATATATATATATATATATATATATATATATATATATATATATATATATATATGTCTAAAAAGGCTTTTACATGAAAGTGATACATGATGCAGTGTACATAGGAGAATATCTGTATTATACTGGAGATACTGACAGGTAATAGATGTAATCCATTGTAAAGTAGGTACAAAATACACAATTGTAAAATTGTGATTACAAGTATAAATATAAAGCAATATTAGTAAACCGTAAGAGTAACATAAAGTAAAAAAGAAATAACAACAACACTACATAGAAGACAAAACATTAAAACTAATTTACTAAGGCTACTCGAATTTGTAGGATTCGAAGTGTTGGTATAGATTATGCTTAGTTCTATAAATGGAGTCAATAAATAAATTTATAACACCCCCATACTTATTGCCATGAATGCCTCTAAATAACCATTAACAAAAAAATGCATTTATAGACTACTTGCATCGTTGAATTTCAGGATCTATTACTAGTTTCGTCAAATATATTTGAGTACTTAAAAAAGTATTTTATAAGTTATTGAAATAACGCATACTAACATAATGATAAGTTGATCACAACCTGACCTATATAAGCTTTAACTATTATTTTACAATGTTTTATCATATTTACAACCACAAACCCGTGAAAATCACGGGATATTACAATTGCAGGATTTGTGAAACTTAAAGTATTTTTAAAATAATATTTGCGTCAAGTCGCCTCGATCGCCTCTAATTTTCTTTAAATTATTGTAAATACATATTTTTTTGGAAAATTAGAGTGACGATCGAAAATTTATTTTTCTAATGAACACCAAATCGTCAAATATTTTAACAAAAGAAATAGACGTTTCAAATACATGTGGATATATTAATTAATATAAATAAAATAATTTTTTGACTGTAGGTAGGTACTACTTTCTACTTTATTGCTGTTCTGAACTATGAGTTCCAATTTTGAAAATGACACTTCAATTGGAAGCAAATTTTTGTTCTTGAATGTGAAAAATTTCACGCAGATATTTTTTATTTATTTATTTATAATGTATTACAAAAAACATGGTAAGTAACACATTATTCCCAATGAGTTGAGATAAAACTCATTACGGGAAGTACAGACACATAAAATACATTTTACAAGGATATTACACTTTTAAAAAAATACAACATATTGAAAAGGAAAAGAAAAATAAATAAAAAAGGAAAAATACATTGTTAAGAATAGAGATTTTAGAAATACTGAGAGACATCTATACACATGAAACATAGTAAACCAACATATGAAAGCGAGCGAAAATTCACTAGTTTAAAAACATTTTCAGGAAATAATCTTTAAGCGTTTTAACTAATATTTTTTTGTTAGTTACTGATTGCTTTATTTCATTAGGTAATGCATTGTATTGTCTATATGCAATATATTGTAATGAGTTAATACCAAATTTTGTTGTGTGGGTAGACGATGCTAGGTGTATTAGATTTTGGGACCGTGTTTTGTGCTGGTGTATGTCTGAATTAAATGCTGGTTTGATGTTAGTGTGTGAGGATCTATGTATGATTTGTAATATTGTATAAGTGATATTGTATTTAGGTAGAACCGTAAAAGGAAGTATGTTTGTATTTAAATATATATCTTTGATATGTATATCCCACGGTAGACGGTAGATATTCCTTATTGCTCGATTTTGAATCACTTGTATTTCTGATATTTGTTTTTTAGTAATAGTGCCCCAGATACTAACTAAATAACTCAGATGGGAGTGAATCATCGCATAGTATGTGGCCCTTAGTAGAGATGTAGAGAGAAGACCTTGGAGTCGGTACAGTACGCCGGTTATTGGGGATATTTTAGATTTCACATGCTCAACATGGGAATTCCACGAAAGTTTAGAGTCTATTAATAGCCCTAAATATTTCGTGACTTCTATATTTTGGAGCTTCTCAGTTCCAAGTGTGATATTCATTGGCACATAATCCTTATTACCGAAAGTTAGGTAGTGCGTTTTTTTTATATTGAGGCTCAATTTATTAATACGCAGCCAATTAGCTAGAATTGAGACATCTACATTCATTTGAGACTCCAGGTCACTCAGGCTTGTACTGTGATAATAGATTACAGTGTCATCCGCATAAAGTTGGAGGTTTCCAGAGATACCACATTTAGTTATGTCATTGACATATAGCAAGAAAAGCAGAGGCCCAAGAATTGATCCCTGTGGCACTCCACATGTGATTTTACCTAAGCCACTCGAGACACCTTTGACTTCAACAAGACAAAATCTATCATCTAAGTAGCTTCGGAGGAGATTTAGGGGCTTCCCAACAATTCCCAAATATTCCAATTTCTTTAAGAGTATTTCATGATCGACCGTATCAAAGGCTTTTTTGAGATCTATAAATATGGCTGCCACATATTCACCCTGGTCTATATACTGTTGAAGGTTGGAGATAAAATCAAAGGCGGCACATTGAGTACTAGAATTTTTCCGAAAGCCATATTGTTGTGGTGTAAGGATATTATTCGCAGATATGTATTTTAGGAGTCTATCTTTGATAATGGTCTCAAATACTTTTGAAAAAACCGATAGAAGTGATATAGGACGGTAGTTAGAGATACATGTTTTACAGTCTCCTTTGTGTATAGGTATTATCTTCGCTAACTTTAATTCATTTGGAAACTTTCCCGAGGACAGTGACCAATTAAAAAGTTCTGTAAGGTGACCCGCTAATTCTTCTTTACAAGTCTTAAGAACTGATGGTGTTACTCCATCGAGTCCCGGTGCTGCTTTCAGCTTAGTTTTAGAGATGATCCTCAGTACCTCATCTTTGTTTGTCCTAGCCATGTACAAGGATTGGCAAGCCTTCGGTTCCACAAAAACGGTATTACAGTCATCCGGGAATGACGGAATGGTAGCTGCTAGCTTTTTTCCTATTGAGAGAAAAAACTCATTAAATGCGGATGCTATTTGGCTCGGATCCTTAATTACGCAGTCATTTACCACGAGGGATTCTATTTCGTTAGTTGGTTTATGTGTTCGGTTTGATAGAATAGAGTTTATGATTTTCCAGGTTTTAGTGGGGTTATTTTGGTTTTGTTGAAAGCTGTTCGCATAATATTTGTGTTTTAGATTTCGCCTATAATTAGTAATGGTATTTCTCAATCTCTTTTTAAGTGTTACAAGAGTAAGATTACCAGGGTCTTGTTTCCACTGCTTGTGAATCTGGTTTCGTTCTTTGATTAATGTATTTAATTTGGAATCAAACCACGGAGTATTCAGTTGTACCCGACTTCTTAATCCTGTTTTTGGTGTAGTTGTACCTGATTCTATTGCCTTTTTAATGTGATAATTGAAACTTTTAAAAGGGTCTTCTGAGTTGCTTAAGTTGATCGTGAAATTGTTATCAAGAAGATAGGATTTTACTGACATACTGTTGATGATAGGTCTCGTAATCCGGGATTTGGTTCTATTATTAAAACATTTTTTTAAGTTGTTCTTATAATCAACAATAAGTATATTATGGTCACTAAGTGGATCATCAATATTCGATATAGTAGTCTGAATGTTTTGCCTATTTGATAAGATGTGATCTATTAAGGTGCAGCTTGTATCAGTGACTCTCGTGGGAAATGTTTTGTTATGTATTGAAAAATTGTAAGATTGTAAGATGTTGCAAAAATTTAATGAAGAATGTGTGGATATGGATATGTCAATGTTAAAGTCTCCGAATATTAATGTATCTTGTCTACTTTCGTTCAGTATTTTTTCTAGATGTATTAGAAAATCCTGCATATTTGTGTTGGGTTTTCGATAGATAGCATAGATGTTAACTGGTTTCCTATCACTGCTACTAAGCGTTATACCTAAAAAGGAATTTTCATTTGAGAAATTTTCAATAATTGCACACTTCATAGTATCAATCACATATATTGCTACGCCGCCTCCTCCTTCGTTGGGGCGAGAAGAAAAAACACTTTTGTAACCATTCAGGGAATAAAACTTTTCCTCTCCAATCTTAAGCCACGTTTCCGTAATAACGAGCACGTGTACAATGTACCGCGAACTTCTTACTTTTTCTTCGATCTCATCAAACTTATTACGGATGCTTCTCGCGTTCATATACATTATTCGTAGACAGTTCGTCACGGGATTATAATTCTCGATGGTGAGGCACTTATGCTCATGTATGTTACACTCCATAATCTATAGTTGCAAGGTCGTTCTTGAGTGCAGCGATGTAGGCCGGGCAGTTGTCCCTATCTCCAGTTGAGTGATCAGCAGGCTTACCAAATCTGGTGCATGTCGCGCAAACTGGTTTGATGGTGGAATTTGGGCAGGACTCACCAGTATGATTCTGTTGAGCACAATGTCCACATGTGGGTTTGGTATCTCTGCAATACTTGTATGAGTGACCAATCATGTAGCATTTGGTGCAGACAGTAAGGCCAATAAAATCTCGGACGCGGCAAATAGTCCAGCTTATAAATACTTTCTCTTGCTCGACTAGAAATTTACGTACGGTAGCGGGTACTGCGTAGATACGGTGACAAGCGTTACCTGTGCGAGCACCAGCCAGGTGACTTAGTTTACAGCCTGCAATAGTTTCTTCAATGTCTTCAACGTTGGGAATACCAGTGAGAGCCATCCTTAAAAAATCTTCGTCGGTCAGGTCCCGGGGAACATTAAAGAATATCAGTCTCGGTAGACGCTTTGACGGCAGTCTATATAATAGTAGTGAAATGTTAACTATTATACAGTCAGTATAATAGTTAACATTTCACTTACAGACAACCAAAACGGATCAATATTTTTATTGTGTGACTTCACAAACGTATTGAAATCGTGAAAAATAATTTACAACCCAGTAAGTTGGTACAATTTCCCATTTAAAAAAAGCTGAAACACAATTCTGAACTAAAGACAGTGATGAAAGACGTTTGTGAATTACGAATAGATTTTCCGAATCAATGATGGCGGAAGATATAGCCTTTCCATGAGAGCTCATCGCAGTTTTTCTCAGACAGTGACTTTAAGAGAGTTATGTGAATCAGTGAATACCTTTTCTAGTAATTCTGATTGAATTATACCGATTAATGCCTATAGTTAAAAAACACTTTTTATCCGAATTCAAATATTGGGAATTTTTATTTTTTATTATTTTTTTAATTTTTATTTTAGTTTATTTAGGAAACAGACAGTTGTTCATGTGAATATTTTACATTTAATTTGAATATAAGATAAACCAGTTAAGTTCCATTTACAATCTTTTTTATAGTTACAGGTTATGAAGAAAATAGATATTTAAAGACATTGGTAAAAAAAATTATTAAAAGAATAAAAGTTTTTAAAAGTTTTTATGGTACAGTGGAAAATATCTTAAAGAAGCCATATTGTAAAACATAAATAAGATATCACCAAAATTTCATTTTACTTATAATAAAAGGTATGGTAAAATAGTAATGCGAGTTCGATTAATCTAGACAAAAAGTGTGCTATGTAAATTTAACCTCTTACAAGACGTATGATATGTCATAACTTGATTAAAAGTAATTTGTTTACTGGAAGTAATAAGATTAAAGAATAGTTTTAAATTATGTATGCTACATAAAAATTCCAAATGCGAATAGAAATTAAAAGAAAAATCATTGGAGTATTTGAAAGGAGTCATGCTATTTGGTTTATATCTGTCTCAGAGGAAATTCGAATAGCCGGAGAACCATAATTTTTTCTCATAAATATATAACAGTTTTTTGTCCAAAGGTATTTGTAATTTTTTTCACTTTTAAATTCCCTGGTTTTCTTCATTAGTAACTTGTTAGAAGGCGTGATGTGATCATTGATTATTGAGGAATAAACGGCTTTCTACTCCTGGAAGGCCGATATCTGCTGAAGTCAAGGTCTGGTGGCGACGAGCAGCTGCCAACAAAGCGTCCTTGCAATCTCGCCGACGAAGACGTATGATTATATTTGATGTAGATGTGGGTGTGGATGTGATTTTAGAAGCTGCCGTTGGCAATGGTTACACTCTATGAATGAAGTCGATGTCCTCTTTTTGTATTTGGTACCCAACTTTCTGGGATATATTCATTATAATATCTTGGAGGTTTTCACTTTTTGACATCGGAACTCCGCAAAATTCAACATTACGTAGTCTATCATATTCTTCTCGTTGGTTCATGTTCATATTAACGTCCTTTATAACTTCCTTCAAATGAATAAATTCACATTCCAGAGAATCAATTTTAGCGGTATTACTGCTCAGAGCTAACATTTTGGTGTTTAAAGTTTCAATTTGTGAAGATAAAAATTCCACTGATTTTAAAATAGGTTCTAATTGATCTGTAAAGTCCTTGAATCTTGCGTCCAGCTTACAAAAAAATGTTTTTTTCCATCTCTTTAAGTTTGTCGTTGAGGGTTTTTGAGAGCTGATTAAAGATTTCATTTAAATTTATAGGATTATCTACATTACTTTGTTTGTTTGCCCTCGTATTATTTTTCCTGTTGTTGTTTAAATTAGAATATCAATTGTTGATTAAGGCAATGCCATACGTAGTAATGCAAAATCATGTGTTTTTGGTTTGAAAATTTGGTCGCCGAGAAATGTTTTAGATGCTTTAATTAAATACTGCGAGTGGAATACATCTTGGCCTTTGAAATAATCGAGTATTTTTTAGATAAGTCTTTTTATAAGCCCAGAAAAAATAGTGTATAAGGCATATGAAAACTGATTTAAAATTCAAAATCTCCTACCTACGAACCCATTTCTGGTTATGCTTTTATTGTATAATGTGGAAAATTAAGTTATTTAAAACATGATCGAAAAAAAATTAAATATTTATGCCTGAACATCCACAAAATAAAATAAAAGGCACTTTTTGGCCATGTTTTTATCTTCATAAATCAAAACAGGCGGATGGTGTTATGCGGGAATTTAAAACTTATCGCCATCTACGTAAGGGTTGTTATTGATAGCGGCTCAATTTAAAATATTACACGACGTAGTGCATCGTGATTGTTTAATTTCAAACTCTCAGCCAATAACAGTATGGATGGAGATTTAATAACCAATGAGAGATCACTGCGGTGACGACACTATTTCCTCACATAAATATTATTATTTAGTACATAATGGTAACAAGGATTTATTGGAGATTTATTTGGTTATTGATGTTTATCAGCGCTTGTAGAACAGATAAATAATTTCACTTAGTAAATTGATTAAAACTGTATCGATTTAGTACCGCAGTTTTAGATTAGGATACTTATTTTTATTGATAATCTCAATAATTACATATTTCAATGCTTATCAACTATTAAACGTCATTAGGTAGTATTGTAGCGTAAAGAATTAATCAATTAATTTAAGTATTATTTCATTATTATTAATTTATTTAACTTATTTGTTTATGGTGATGTCTAAATGTAGGTTTATTGCCTTGTTTCTTTAAAGCAACACTTATTTTTAGTGGAAATATAAACTAGTAAAGCGTCACGTATACAACCATAAGCACCGCAATTTTTACACATCTGCCCTGAGCATGGACTCTGTAATGTTATCCGGAATGTTGGCTAAAGAAGGAGGAAGCGCAACACGGCATAGTACCACAAAAATAAATCACTATTATAACTAGCGTAGCGCTTATGTTTACGTGGTATAAGCAAAAACAGTAATCTAAAAATTAAATTCAATTTATACGTAAAAAAGGTAGTCTTGGTGTTCCAACTTTTTTTTCCACCATATTGTAACAACATACAGTTAAATAGTACTTTAAATTATATATAATATTATATAAAAACAGAGAAAAAAATGTTTTCCACATTTCTAACCAGTTTTTAGACAAATTAGGACATGATCGCAGTTCACAAATATTATGAAAAAAAATTTAAGCAGCAACCATCGAAAAAAAAAATATATCGCTATAAAATCTGTTTTTGTTCATACAAGGTGTTAAGGGACGTACTTGACTTGACCAATAATTTCTGACATTATTTGAAGTAAAAATTGCAAATGAAATTTTGGTGATTGATCTTGTTTTTTTAAATAAAAAAAATATGGAGAATCAGTAGGTATTCTACAGCTTGGGTCTACATAAGGGGTTTGGCAGTTACTCGGATGAGCTGAGTGGCAATATGTAGAAGAATAAAATAAATATATATTTTTAATACAGAAATTTTTGAAAAACTAAAAAAAAAGTCACCGTAAGAAAGATTCGTTAACACTTTTTACTCCTATTAATATCAGGAATCTCTGCTTAAAGTATACCAAGATATTCGTTAGTAAATATTCGTCGCGAAGATTGCTGAGATAGTTTTGTTTGTTCACTGATATTGGTGATATGACGCCGCGATAAACAATATTGTTTTTGCGTCGTATTCCACACCCAGACAACAACTTTTTCAATCAAATAAACATGAAAACAAATAAAACTCTATAGTTATGTCTGCAAAAAACCGGCGAGGACAGAGTAGATTATTACCTTTTTTATGTTGAAGTAGGTTGATCAAACAGATCGTTGAAACGGCTGTCCAAAGTAAAGCAATGTTGTTCAACTTATCAAACTTTAAATGGCCAACAATGATTAATGAAACCAGCGACTAAACACCGATTAAAGCAATCGGGTAACTCTCTGATTAGTCAACTTTCTGCGCACGATTCCCTTTAATTTATCACCGTAGATATTCCAGAGAATTATCGTGTTAAATTTGATGCGAACGAATGCCGACGTAAACAATTTAACACTGTGGAAATGAAAATCTTGTAAGCAAAATACGAGAGAGGCGGATAAATAATTAAACCGCCTACTTGATTGATAGATGTTGTCCGGTGAAATGACTATAATGACTTTCTTGAACTCTTCGACAACAAATCCAATTCCAAAAGTTTTACCGCGGAATCAGATGGCAACAATTAATAAAATTGATTAGAAAAAAATATACACTAATGTTCTATCAAAAGACGGTTTTTTTTTGTATAACACAAAGTAATAGTTATGCATTTAAGAATTATATTCAGTACAAATTGCATCCTAAATTCAACCGTCCGTCAAAAAAAATCAAAGGAAAATTTTAAAATGCAATATATCTGCTAAAAAATAAGTAAAAGCAATAAATACTTGGGCAATACCTCTATTAACGTACTCATTTGGCATAATTAAATGGTCCAATATAGATTTAGATAACTTAGAACGATTAATTAGAACTACGCTAATAAAGTTTAATTGCCATCATCTAAGTTCAGCTATAGAACGAATTAATTTACCTAAAAATTTAGGAGGTAGAAGCATAGTCAAAATAACTTCTTTGAAACATAATCAGGTAGAAATGCCAAGAACTTTATTTCCATAAGAAAGCTCATAGCTCAGAAATGCACAAAATAATTTGCAAGGCAGATAGAAACATTACACCTTTTAAATTTATACGACGAGAATGCCAACAGTTTTATAAATCCCAGCCAGGAATTATTAGATTCCTGGTCAAATAAAATTTTACACGCAAAACACTTCAATTATCTCAACTAAACGTATGTTGACAAATTTTCGTCAAACAAATGGTTGAGTATTGGAGAATTGGAGAGTTGAGCGCAGAAATAGAAGGATTTGTGCTTGCCATTCAGGATAGAGTCATTAATACTAAAAATTATAGGAAGCATATAATCAAAGATACAAATCAAATTGATGATTTATGTAGAAAATATTTGGTTTTTCCCGAAACTATAGAACATATTATGTCGGGATGTTCTATATTAGCATCGTCCGAGTATAAATTTAGGCACAATTAAGTTTTAAAAATAATTCACCAAAGTTTGGTAATAAAACATAACTTGATTGACTGCCGTAATATAATACGAATACGAACCAAATTCATTTTTAGAAAACGAATTTTATAAAATACATTATGATAAAACTATAGACCGAACGATTAGTCATAATAGAACCGATATAGTTTTACATGACAAAATTTAAGAAAATAAGTTATTTCATTGATGTCGCTATTCTAAATTCCTGTAATATTCAAAAATCTGTTCAGATAAAAACAATTTGGCATTCTCAGACTATAAAAATATCACCATTTGTTATTTTGGCTACTGGAATTATACCTAGCTCTCTCATTTAAAATTAAGGCGAATTAGATCTATCAAAAAATTTATATATAAAAATGCAAAAATCAGTAATTTTAAATACATGTAGGATAACGAAAGATTTTTCAAATATTTATGTTGAGCAGTAGGATTTATAGGCCCTGTTAGGAGTTCTAACGAGCCGAACCCTCTGATATGAAAATATCTGGAGTCGGAAATGTATTTAATGCACTTGCATAATGTTGATTATTTGTGATCATTTGTGGAAAAGTGTGTGGAAGGGTTTAGTTTTTCCTATGGGGAAGATTTAACCCGGACATAAAGTCGGAAAAATAAACAACAAAAAACAAGGTTATTTTAACAAACTCGATCTTGACATACACTCCTTGCTTCATTCACATTCATGCATCGTCTCATGAAAACTCTTCTATTATTCTGACTCTTGACATGGCCCGACTCAAGTATCTGATGCACTTGATCGTGCCACGTCTTTCTCGGGCGTCCTCTACTTCTTCTACCATTCACATTTACGTCATATATTATTCTTACACTCCTTTCTTCGTTCATTCGCTCTACATTCCCAAACCATCTGAGCGTCCCATTTTTAATCTTATAACGTTAACTATTATACTAATAACGCTTATATCAGCCTTGCATTCTTTGTGGATCTGCATATTTCTCACACGACCATACATTGGTTGTAGATAACGTAATTTGATAACTTAATGTGGAACAGTCATGGCAATGTAGTTGAGGAAATGAGATGTAGTTTATAATGAAACCTTTTTTTTCAAAGTTTTTTCCAACTGGCTGAATTGTGAATTGAACGACCTTTAGTGGTGTATTTGTGACTCGGGATGGTCACTGGTCCGATGTTAATCTGTATTCGCTACCCCCAGCTACTCTAGGAGCAAGTATATTAAACCAACCCCTGAGGTCTAGAAGGTCTAGGACTTCAGGTGGGGCGGCGTTTTAATAAAAGGAGAATAATACACATTGTTGAATTGTTCAAGCTCATTGAGGTTTTTTTTAATGTTTTATTTTACAGATCAACAACACAGAATATATGAAAGTAGGATACATAATGTATTTAATTGAACATAATAATTATAAAATTGTTTTTCAAACACGCGTTTTTGTGCAATTAAAATAATTTAAAAAAAAAAAACAGTTTTAGTAATGCTTTTTTTTCTCTTATCGCATATCCATGTTAATACAATAAGTTTAATATTAACTGATACCCTGGCAAACTCAAGTCAAAGACACTTTTTAACTTATCAATAACCTCAATACTAACTACTAAGTAAGTATAATATGTATTCCGCGATTCTAAGAAATTATCACCTTGCAAATAAATTTTGTAAACTTCGTATATTTGGTGTTAACAATTTTGTTGGTTTCAAAAGGCAACTAATTTCAGACCTATTTGCTAATTATTCATTTATATAATTTCTTTTTTTTTTAAATCTCGTCTCTTGTAATAGTCTTCACCGTACCAACGAGTACATCGCATTTTTGTTAGTATAATTTGTGTTCAATAGACATATTTATGAATATATTTGCTTAATATAATTTTATTGCACTATGATTTATTTACTCTTTAAGGATCCGATTATTAAAATTCGAAATTTATTATATTATTTTTATTTTTCTAATTCGTATTACGTTTTTATTTCGTATAGCTTATATTATTTTTCTTCTTTTTTTAATTTTTCTTTTTAAAAATATTATTCCATATCATACGAATAAATAAATTCCTTGTTTTCCCTTTTACTGGTTTGCAGCAAATATATACATACTTACTTTCATATTTTGTGCATGGTTTTATTTTGCTTATTAGGTCTTATTATTTGGATTCGATTTTAATCACAATATAAGTATTATTTTTATCATATTTACGCTATGCAGACATTGCATAACTATGCACAAAATAAAATGAATACTATGATTTACATCGAATCAAATAAAAAATAAATAAATATATATTTAGATAGAATTAGAATAGAATTACGAAATGAAGCGCGATATTTTCCTTTCCTACAAATATATTTTACCCTTTGCACGTTAATTTCCAGTGTCTCAAATATTTATGACATGCGAACATGAAATATCTTAAGATATTTTATAATAGTCGTTTTCACCAATAAATATAGAGCAAACACCGAGTTAAGAGAAAAAATAATTAAAACCAAATGTGAAAGATTAAAATGGCCCTTGTTTTGTTTTAATTACATACCGTAATAAGGTGTCAATTTCCTTGTCCAAATCCAATAGGACGTTGACAAAAATAATAATTCGATAGATTTACATAGCGAAAATATACCACTGTTTTTTTAACAGAAATGATTTAACTCTGATTAAATAATGTTTGGTTTTAACCTTTTTTACTTGAGGCGTATTTATTGTATTTAACCTACATTAAACACTTTAAAACTATTCAAAGTCTCAATTCTAGAAAACATCCAGTCGATTATCTGCTACCTGCTTCTAAAACATCCGAACCTTTTTAAACCAGAGAGGTTCAAAACAACCCACTTTCATCAGAAAAATAATAATAAGAATAAAAGGTACTCAATGTTTCCAGCTTTCCGCTCCTGTTCCCCGACTTTAATCCCAAATGCCAAAGCGTTCCTAAATGTTGCTGAAAATCCCAAATCCTCAAACTATCTAAACATGGCACCTAAACTTAAAATAATTGTTTTTCCTATCGTTGGGACATCACTTATCTAGGACATAAAACTAGAAAGTTTGCTGGGATTTACAACAATGTACTCCAGTATTTAATGTCTCCCGACTGCGTTCTTTAAAAGTAAACTGACATTTAATTACTCTCTTCGAATTATTTGAAAAAAATGCTGCCAATTTTTATAAGCTAGAATGATTGTTTTAAGAAACTTGTAGTGATTTGTTTGAAAATAATCCTGAATGATGAATGTTCAAATGTTCGCACAATAATACGTTGTATTGAGTTAATTTCCGTGACTCGTATTTAAATGTCAAATCTTCAAATCAGGTTTAAAAAAATACTTCATGTTTGGTCTTGAAATGTGAAAATCGTTGGTTCCTTCCGGAATATCATTGATCCAGTTCCTACCTTTCCCTAACCATAATCACTAGCTGAAAACTATTATAATAATATACCTGTTTATTGCAATCGTACAAGTTTGAGTGTTTTCGATTGTCAGACCAAAGAATCAGAATTCGGACTATCGTGGAAGCAAGTTGTTCCTGTATTTAGTGATTATGTTATGTGTTCCTTCGCAGAGATATTACGGTGATAAGTGATTAGTCATCCTTATGATTCCTTATATCGTCAAAAATATAGGAAATAGACAGTAAAACAGACTTGACAAACTGAGCCTAAAAACACTCGATTTCAAGCACAAAGGTGTTTTTTTTTATTTTGTAAACAATCTTATAAGAAAGCAAAAAAGTAAATATAGGGAAACTATCACAGATAATCTTAAATATAATATTGTATTTTTTTTCTTTTATGCGTTCATAGATTTCTATTGAAAAATGTTAAAATGTTTTTAGTAGTATACATTTATATTTTTTATTGAATATTTAAATTTTTTATTCGTATTGTACTCCATGGAAACGATAGGAAAACCTTCAATTTATCTAAAGCATGTTTTTTTTGTATTCGCAATGAAAATCAATTCATTAAAAAGCTTAATCGAAAATAGTGATTTAGCATTAAACTTTGCCTTAACTTACGAAATGACATGTGATATTTTCCTACAGTTCAAATATCCTTTACCCTCGTTAACTTCCAGTGTCTTTTTTTTATTTATTTAACAAAATAGGTAGACCAACAAAGCTGTCACATGCCAGCTTGTCTGCAGGATCCACCGAATCAAAATATCTTAAGTCTATAGCATTGTATGATTATGTGTACATGAGTAAGTCTTATTTCTAAGTAGGTACATTTCACAGATTTTATTTTATTGCAGACATTCGCAAAATATATTTCTAACGAGTAATTGTAAATACATAATATATCTAATGCACCTCACTAAAAACAAAGACTTTGGGAATTTACATTAAGGTGTTCAAAGGTACATGGATTGATAATTTATTAACCACAGCTTTATGATTTTGGGGCAGGGTCTCTCAATATTCACAATTTGTAAGTTTTTATTTAGTTTGTTAAAAATCACAGGTACCAAGTATTCAAGAGTACGGCCTCCATACTTATTTAAAATTCAAGGAGTTTTTAGCGCGTTTCCTTCTGTAAATCTTGTGTTGTGCCCGTGTACCAGTGGTTTTTTGTACAAGCTTTCTCCCGCATTGTCCATAATAGTAATATACCAGAGGAGACCTTTTATTGGAAGTAGGCTCTCTGCACCGTACAGTATTTTAAGATTTTTTCTTTGTTTATAAATGGTTGGTGTGACTATTTTTTTATTATTGCAGTTTGCAAATTTTGTACATATTTAATATAAGTACTGCTAGTGTGCCCTAATATCTATGATATGTAGACATGAAATATTTCAAGATCTACCAGTCGTTTTCACCAATAAATATAGAGTAAACGCCGATATAAGAGAAAAATTGATTAAAACCAAAAGTGGAAGATACTCTCAGTATCTCCCTGGCAAAAGACAACGATTCATCAATCGGAACTTTGTTTTAAATGGCCCTTGCCGACTTTGGCGACAAGATCTGATTAGCGAGGGACTTTCCAAGCTTCCTCTGCCCCACATATTTACCTTCCCTAATCCTCCTCAACCTCACATAATACTTGGATTATTTGGGATATTATAGTCCCACTGTTTCCGGACAGTTGGGATGGAAGTATTCATATAAAAAAGTTTAGGTATTATTGCTTCTCAATAATATGTACTTTTTAAAGATGTTTACCGCTGATGTTGAGAAAGTTCGTTACACTGTGATTGATATAAAAATTATTCAGTCTTCAAAAGTCGAGAGATGTTAAATAGATTTTTCCCGTCTCACGACTTGACAGTTATTAAATGCGGCTTATGTTCTTCTCTGTCTTACGGTAAATGAAAATATATACACTTTTTTACCTCCTTGTAATTAATTTGAAACTCATTCAGGTCAAGGGATTTTCTTTTAAAAAATCATTCTTATTATTAATGAAAAGGACTTATTTCTTTGAAGTAATTTTATTATGTGATACAACTCTAGTTTGCTCCATGATCCGTGGCTCCCATTTTGGGAATCTGTAAGGCAGTTGTGGTAAAACCTGAAAGTTAGAAGAATACAGCTTCAGACTTTTCAGATCAGGTTAGGTAAACTCTCCTATAGACGACTTAATTTGGTGCTTTTCTACTTAAGAGGAAGCTACAAGTCAAAAATTTGTATTTTCTTGGTGAGCCTTATATCGTCACGAGTATAGGTTAAAGGCATTAAAATCTATTGGTAAACGGAGTCTAGAAACGCTCGATTTCAAGCGAAAAAGTGTTTTTTTTTTATTTATTTTGTAAAAAAATTTACAAGAAAGCAAAAAATATCACAGATAATTTTAGCCAAAATTTTATATTTTTTAAATTTGTTTCATTTATGGGTTTGTGAATTTTTAGTAGTTAATGTTTATATTTTATATTGAGTAATTATTTTATTTTATTTTGACTCAAGAGAAACGACAGGAAAAGCTTCAATTTATTTAAAAGTTTTAATTTCATATTTTTTGGTATTCATAATGTAAACCAATTTTTTTATAAAGATTAATCGAAAATAGTGATTTAGCAAACCTTTTCACCGCGATCAAATGTACCGAAAATTACACTCGTACGCGGTTCTCACTTTGAAAATCAAAACCTACCACTTTAAACAGCTATAAATCTCTTATTTTTTGACAGATTTATGATTTGCTTATCTTAAAAGCTTTATTAATTCTCTTGAAGTTTGTTGAAACACATAAATAAAAACTAAACCGCAGGATACAGACATAATATTATAAACAGTGACGCATCACAAGAAATCAACAAGAACTGTCGCCATACGCATGCCACTGCTTTATTGTTTATAGTTAAGTAGTTACTTACCCGGTCTGATGGGATTTGGACCACTGCGCCGATATCATCAAGACAGAATTATTTTTATTATTATATCTACTAACAAATAAAGTTTTAATAAAAAGTTAACACTAGGAGAAATATTTATAACGTTTGTTTTCGTGGTAGTTTCTAAAATATGGCCACACACACAATGTCACATCACACTCTGGGCATTTATACTGGGACATTTTCCTTTTTTTAGAAATGGCGCACACTCGGCAGGCTCTGTGAAGTTTTTGAAAATTATTTCCCTTTATTGGGTGGGGCATATGTTTTGCTAATGCCCTAGCAGTTAGTCTCAGAGGTAAATCGTGTGAAGAGCGAGAATGAGGCTCAGATTGGGAAGTTTTATGATATTTTTGCAACAATTATCGTATTATGGCTAATTGGAAATCTGCTAAACTAACATTTTTATTTGTAATTGATTTAAAAGCTATTTGAGAGTTCAATAAATATAGTAAATATACTCAGCATTCGCGGTGTATTAACAACGGATTTTCAATTAGACGGCCCGCCCTCCTTTGCGTAGATTCAAGTAGGTTTATCAAGTATTGTGGGGCCCCAGCCCAGAGGTGGTTCCCAAATGCAATTTTTGGGAGTACTTGTTTTGTTTACAAGGTTGGCAGCTATTCACTATTGAAGAATCTGCTAGTCCACACAAGTGATTAAATATTATATCGTTATAATATCGTCTTATCCGGTCAAAAACTCCTGAAGTTTGCTCTTAACTATGCACGACGGCTGGGGAGCCGTGGAGGCAGACAAAAGTTGGTTCAACCGCTCGATCACGCTACAGGCGATCCAGCTTGGTTGTACAGTTGGGTGGCTAGTTGGTGGTTGGATGCTCTGGCGATACAACCATTCAACTTGATTGCCACCCTCCCTTATCGCAAACAACGCATCTCCACATGGTTCAACTTTACGTTCAACCCAACCAAATTGATTCAACCGCTCAATCGAATTGAATGAATAAATCAGTTTCAAGTAAAGTTTCACGGAGGTCAAAAGTTTGTACCCATCTGTTTTAGTTTGCATTTATATTGCAGAGCTTATAGAACGACACGCGAGTAAACAGGTAAAGCAATCTGTGCATTGTGCATTGTCCAAGCCGAATTGATAGACGCTTCCGGGACGGTTTTTCGACGGTTTGGCTCCAGGGGCACTAGTAGGGCTGCCACCTTTCAAAAACAGTAGACCCGTAGATTTTGGAAATACAGTTTTTTTTATTAAAATAAAACTTTTTTAGTATTAATTATTTAATTAAGGCAAAATGTCATGGTAAATTACCATTGGTAATGTTTTAACATAAATGATCCTAGCTAGTGCTAAGCTGACTTGGACCAGCTTGATACTTAAAACTATATTTTTCATTCTGAAGGGATTGTTTAAGCATCTTTTCTTACTCAGGTTTCTTCAAAAACTTCAAAAATTCTTGGCAATTCATATTGTAATTAATCTTCACAATTAACTCTGCCTTCACCATGTCCACTGACAAGCAGTTTCGCTTGTCTGTCCACAAATTTTCCATTAAAGAAAAGACGCGTTCAACAAAAGCATTGCTTATAAGGATTGAAAAAAATCCAATTATTTTTGGCAGTTCGGTGACGGTTGAGGTGAACAACTGAATATCTGAACCCATCGTAAATCAACAGGAAATGTTGAATCACTAGATTGTACGAACTGAGGAAATACTTGATTTAATTTTCGGGTCTCGTCATAAAGTTTATCTTCGCTGACATTTTTCAAACCAAGTGAATCGACAGCTTCCACAGTATTTTCGTAACTCACTGCACTTGTTAGATCGAATTTGGAAAAGATTTTGAATACAGAATCCTTAAAATCATAATATTTCTTTATGTATTCAAGAGTTTTCCTGTAAACTTCATTGGCTTCTTTTTTTAATTGATCCTGATCAGAAGGCCTGAAAAACTTTATGTTTCTCATTATTTTGGCACCGTAAAATTCATCATGCATTCACTCAGTCAGACAGTCACGAGCTCCGCGCCGTGATGGTCGTCTGTCGCTTCGCTACCACCGCCCGGTCTGACCTGGAGATATTGTTGTCAAACCCGTAGACCGGACATGCACCATGCAAACCCGTACACTCCGGGTCTAACCCGGAGAGGTGACAGCCCTAAGCACTAGTGAATGGTAAGTATTTTTTTCGTATGTGGTATTAGACGATTATATTAAAAATATAGCAGAAGACCACATTAAGAGGATTACTTCTGCACATATAAATAAACACTTCACCACAATCTACACGTCTGCCCTGGTGATGAACACTATATGGAGGAAGCGCTGCACGACATAATATTTTTCGGCCATTAAAATTTCTGTGCACATCCATGTTTTGATGTCTGTGATAAGCAGTAGCTTCACCCCTTTTTAAATATAACTATTTGAATTTCGCTTTTGTTTTCGTGAACGAATGAATGCAAATCATGGAAGTGAAAATTCACCTCCTTCCCGACATCCGATCGAGCTAAAAATCAGCATATATACTCGTGTTCGATGACAATGCATTCAATCACTGACTGGTACTGATGAACATACACCATAGTACCATCATATTAGGACTTGGTTTGAGTGATAACGCGGTTCACTCATTTTATTCAGTCCCTGGGGAGGAATGTTCAATCCTCAGACAAACAAAAAACATATATTTTAAGTACATTTATTTATAAAAACAGATGTTTTTATTTTTATTTTTGGAATAACTTAATGAGTAAAACCTATTTTTTATATTAAAAATAATATGTGAACGTATCCTTACTTCCGTTTCAAGATTTCGTTTAAATATCGCTAATATTCTCTTCAATATCAAAAAAAATGTACGTAAATTGTTTCATCAGGTTAGTTATTGTATTTTTCTCAGGTTGTTGTTTAATATTTACGTCTGGAATCCTGAAATGTAAACATCATCACCGCACCTTAACGTACGTACAGAAAATAACCCTAGAATCTACGTGATAATATATGGGTCGTATCGATTCCTTTCAGCTAACGTGAACTGTTCACAGTATTTACTAGTCTATAGTGTAAATAAATAGTGCTAAACACGGTTTGAGGCAAACTAAACTGCCTTTAGAATTTCAAATCAGAGGCCACGTGTACTGTGTAGGTATTTGGTCAATTGAATTAAGGACCCACGCTGCCATTAAATACACCAGAAAACCCTTCGCTCGTAAATAATCAAATTAAAGCTGTGTAAACATCTTAGCTCGTGCCCTTTCTGTATTTGGGGGTAAGTTAAAAAATAACAAGGAGCATCGATGTATTATATTTAGATGTAACATGAAGCGAAAAATAGGTTACGATTTTTTACCTCCATCTGACCTCCAAGTCTCTCAACGATCTTACTAAAACTACCGACTCCGGTCTACGCGCACCGCTTATCGCGTTCTAATAGTTCTTACAATTTTCAACGCGATACACGGAGAAAACTTACTGATACGAAATATTGTTCATGTATTAAAAATCTCATCAAATTTTTCGTTTTCCTATTAAAAACGGGACAGGCCTATAACGAAGATTTGACAATTTTCATGGCAAACTATCAGTATAGCACAAATATGTTATAAGGAAGTCGAAACACGTGTTCTCGAAAATAATAATATTTTCGCCACTCGTCCATAACATTTATTCGGACAAGGACACCTGCGTGAACACATGTTATACATTCGTAGATATATTCTGAATGACTATTATTTTACTAGGAAATGGTCATGTAGACAAATTTTTAACAGTGTCTTGATAAAAAGGCCGTTCTCGATTTTATCCGTATGGTGCCTCTAATTGTATAGATCTACGCAAGGGAGTACAAATTATTAGTACTGTAAACATTGCGTGTAATGTGTAGAGTTCACTAGGAAGGAGATAATGAAATATAAACATACAATAATTACAACATAATTTTGAATAATGAATAATAAAACGTACGATACGATACGATCATACCACACCAGCTAAAGACCATATGGTACATAAGGGGCACTACTTTTTTAGGAACGTGCTTTGAGGATGAGAAGGAGGTTGGAGTTTGATCGACCGGAATACATTATAACCTAATAATCCAATACTGGAACTTAGGATGAGCAGGAATAAAGGAATTGATTTTTCTTCTTTTGTATGGTGAGGGGTCAGAAGAGGAACATCCAGGTCAGTGAGCCAGTCTAGGGCCTCAGGCGTCGCACTGCCGACCTCATCAACCCCGCCGGGGAATGAATGCAGCGGGCATTCCTTGACCACATACTTGGTAGTCTGCACTGCACATCGTCGACTGTTTAAGGCCCCACCTGCGTATCACAATGGTCTTAATATCTACAAAGAATTGATTGATCGCTGGTTTTTCGCTTCGCACTTCTTGTTTCTGTTGAATTTGCTCTCACAATTTTTATTTATTTATTTACGCCCGTCGTACTTTTACATTAAAGAAGAAGAACAAATTAATTACATAACATAATTAATTAATGTAATATACAAATACAAAAAAAGTATTAATACTTGCCTGGAGTTAATAACAAAAATCAACATAAAATAAAGTATTTATATGAAAAAGTAAGTTACAGGTTATATAATGTAATAATGTTTGCGAAACTAAATAATAGAAAAGTCAGTTTTAATTTATTTCCCAGCCTATGTAGCCTATGGACTATCGAAAAAATTAAATAGTTGGATTTAGATGAATGAACAAAGAACAACTCTGGAAGTCTCGTGTTACGATTTGGTACTCGGAACGTTATTAACTTAATTAAATCAGTTGCATCCATTAAGAAGTTAGCTAATTTTAATAAACGTACCAAATAGATCATGGTTCTTCTGCAAAATAAGTGGAAGATTAAATTCTTTCATTAAATCAACATAATTAATTTGTTCAATGGGTGTGGAAAGCTCAAAATTGATTAACCTTAAAAAATAGCTCGAGTAGAATACAAATAAAAAAATAAATTTTTCAATAAAAATATAAATGTAAACTACTTGAAAAAATAAATTTAAATGTATGAACGCATAAAGGAAACAACTTTTTAAAAATACAGTATTATAGCCAAGATTATCTGTGACAGTTTCACTTAATAAACTTTTTTGATTTCTTATAAAATTATTTACTAAATAAATAAAAACCAGTTTTGTGCTTGAAATCGTACGTTTCTAAACTCCGTTTGTCAAGCGATTTTAATGCCTATTACCTACAATATAAGGTATGTAAAGAATATACACATTTTTGGCTTGTAGCTTCCTCTTAATCAGATGTTCTTTATAGTATGGAGACCAGATAGTGGAATTTTTTTAATAAATTATTTCTTACCATGGCAGTGCAAAGAATCTTAAAAGAACATGTGACTTAAAGTTCTTAAAATAAATCCCAAGCATTTCATAGAATTATTTGTTACAAATTTAAAATTTTTATCAAATTAGATACTTTTGATTTATTATGAGACATTTTAAAGAGAAATATTGTTGATGCTATAATGATACATAATAGGAATTTTATTTCCAGGGAATATAAATAAATTGACACTAATCAATCGTGGTGGAGGATTCTATTGTAATTTACCATTTTATTAATTACTATTTTGCGCAATGTACATAATATATTACATTATAGCCGTACCTAGTACGGCTAGTACAAATAAAAAATCCTCTTTTATATTTCGCTGAGTTATAAAACAATTACTTTTTCTTCTTTGTACTTGGAATTCTAGTACCTACCATCAAAAACAACTGGAAATCTTTGTCAAAAACAAAATATGAAAGGTTGATGACATGAAAACTGTTTCTACAATTCTATTTCTGTTATAGCGTAGTTCTGTAACAATATCATGTATTTCAGAAAAAAGACTACATTAAAGTATATTCATGATTACTTCATAATTAATTTGAATAATACACATCGTTCATCATCTGTCAGTTTAGAAGTCGACATTCTAACTGGGAAGCACTACTTTATCGACAACGTGGAAGACAGCAAAATTAAAAATTGGAGGAAGTACTATCTATATATAAATAAATAAACATTTTAGGACGGGTTATTCCAGATAATTTGAACAATTCTTCAAATTTCAAAGTTAATTTTCAAGTTATGTGAAAGTTCTTTTCAAGTTGTTTTATTATTTCAGTCCTGTTATTTAACTGTCCTTTAATGATATAATAACAGAACTTGAATATAAATTTCACGGAACCAGAAAATTAACGTTTAAATTTCATGGATTGTTAAAATTCTATGAAACAATCCATCCTTAAGGTTCATTTGTTTAAAATCTTAAATCTCTGAAAGTTCTACACCGATTGCTTTTAAATTTTGACATAACGTTGCATTCGAATTTTTATATGCCTTTATTATAAAGATATCAGCAGTGTGTCAGTAAACACTTCTTTTAAAGCGCCATCTATTAAACGTAAAAGCAACACGCGCTATTGTTTCTCTGTCTGCACAGACAGACTGAGTCACAGAAACGCGTGGCTGGGTATAGCTAGTTTCATTTATGTATGCAAAAGAAATCCTCAGTACGAGATATCCTAGTGAGGAGATCATTATCTCTTAATATTATTGTTTATTGAACTTTGATTTATCTGAGAAATACAGCTTTATGTTAATTTTCGTAAAAACCTTCGTTAAAGATTAAATCATTTCTTCAAAAGCCGAAAACCTGCTTGGGATAATTAATGATATCCGAAAGTTTAGTATTTTTTTCTTGAAATCTTAACATTTTAGCCTTACAGAGATATATTTTTCGTTTTCGAACTTGGCTTACTTAATAGTTAGACGTGCTTCTAACCCAACATTGAAGGAATCCTGAATTTTTGAGACTGAAATTGAATAAAAACCATTAATGATGTACAAAAATAACAGAATCAACATTCTCCTTGCTTGATTTTCCTGCGCGCATCCTTTTTGAATTTTTCTGTCTTTTTTCTTTCAAATTTCTATCGTCGGCAATTAGGAAAATGAGTTTTATTCAATAGACTTCTTAGGGGTGGATGTTGGAAAGATTTCGTTATTTTTAAATAAATTGCTATCTTGTCAGTGTAAATTGTACAAGTTTGTATCTCACTTGGGATCAATTTCGACACAGCTGCTTCAATATTTTTTTCAACTCAACCTGGTTAAAATGATATTTTCTTCGAAAGGGGTTCAGGAATCCGTTTCACGTGTACTTTGTGAAGAGATTTAGCAAGTTTATTAGACATTATATATATCGTAGGTATGTGGAAACACGATTGAACTTTTAGGCTCTATGCTTGGAACCCGATAAAAAAAACCCTTCTTCAGTCAAATAACAAAGCTTATACATGCTATAGGCGTTAACAAGGATGAGATTCACATGTTTGTATTTATATTGGAAACAAAATTGAATTATTAATAATAATATAACAAGGGAGATGGGTCGCACGTCGCCAACATCGTCTACCCTATACTGCTAGAAATCATATCTACGCACAACGGCGCCCTGATTTTTTAAATGTGAAACAACATTTTTTAAATTTGAAAAACAAAAGTCCCCACTACTCCAAACAGTCTAGAACCAGTGAGACCATGGCATCCCCGATTGAGGTATGTTGTGAGGCTGAAGGTAGCGGGGATGGAAATAAGGATGATGGGGAAGTATCTCTAACACGGCTAAAGCCATTTCAAGCAAAGTTTCAATTCTAGTGGTCTTGCACCAGCGCGATAATGGGAGTATCTTTTGATGGAACTTGCCTCAAATACACCTTATATTATTTTACATGATCAAATTGTGAAATAGCCCAAATCAATCAAATCAAAATTTAATTGCTCATGTCGAGTTTGGAACTGACAACCTTCGGATTACTCCTCAACCACGGAGACCATCATCATACAACTGCAAATCGCATATATGCACAGTGACGCCCCATCCTTGTTTATACCATCACGCGAAACGCATATCTTTCATTGGCTCCTTTGTTTCAATTATCAAGGCATGTAAGGTATTTTCTAGGAAGCAGGTGTTTGAAAATTCAACATACATTCACAACAAACGCTCGTGTCTATGCACGACTATGAACAAAACTGCATTATTAATGCACAAATTGACTGCCGATCAGATTAATTGTACACGCGCATTTAATGCCTATAACAAAGCGCATTCTAGGAATGTTATTTAACTTCACAAATTTAGTGATGCAATAACATGAGATTAGAGCAACTGAAATAGATTTACCACATTATAAATTATTACACAGTATATATTAAAAGTTTTTAGAAAATTTTAGTAGTACGAATTATGGAAATTCTCTGAAAACTTGGTACTGGTTTTATTTATAATATGAAATATTCGTTCACTGAAATAATTTCTCGGAAGGTATCCAACCAAATTTAGATTTTTTGTTTTTTTGTGTTATTCTAGTGTTGACGAGACAATACCCTAAAATAATGCCAGTTTCATAACAACGTAAGTAAAGCAGCCGTGCACACAAGAACAGACCTGCGGTCGACTGCGCCAACAGACCTAGAAAATGTTTTTTTTCTGTAGGGTTTATTTTAATTATTTCTGATGAACGTATTACTAAAATCTCAATTGTTTGTAGAGGGATCCTTGGGGGAAGTTACTAATTCATTGACCAGAAAAATAAATTCTGGTGCTTACCGTGGCGGGTCTTCCCTTAGGTAAATTGGCGTTTGACCCCCCCCCCCCAAATTATAAAACAACAATAAAAATAAATTATGTGCATCAAAACAACTCCTCGTATTCTTTTTTTTTTTAAATGTACCACGAAACAGCAGAGCTGCGAGCAGCGGCGGCGAGTGACGAGAGGTGTTGTCTCTAATAGAAGCTTTCATTCAATTCCACACGATTCGCTCGGTCAATTTAAAGAATGTCCCCAAGTTGGCATCTTCAATGAGATGGCCGTACCGAATAAATCTCAGGGACGCTTAGGTCATGGCCATGAGGGAGTGTGTTGTGTGTGGAACATTGGTTGTTTTTCAATTGCTTCGCACCCAGTGGATCCCTAGAGCCATCTCTGCTAACAAAGCTTGTTTTTTTTAACACTATCTCCACACAAGAGGTCCGAGGAAAATTATTTCCTTCTTATCTGTGGGGACGCTGGGTTGAGGGTCTTTTGGGTATGAATCTAATCAGTGTATCAAGGAGTGATGGACGTATGAATCAATCCCTTCCGCTGCGGTACAAGGCGTCAAAAAGTCATACTAGAAATTTCAAAAAGTCTCCCTCATCCATTATATCCCTATTGCGCCACGATGCTGGTAGGCAAATGCTTCCGCTATCAAGACCTAGACAAAATTCACTTCATTAACCCGAACAGCTCCCCAAAGTCACCAAACATAGCGACTCACTTGAGGTGACCTATGGCATTGGTGTTAGTTAGCCAATAAATGGTTCCCGGGGCGGCTCTACCCAAACTCGCCTCTCAAATTTAAAAATGTTTGTTAAGTATTTTAAAAATGTTACTTATTATTTTTAATGAATTTCGTTGTAGGTAAATTTAACTTGTATTCTTTCTAGATTAAAACTTCTGTTGTATTTATATGGGCAGTCCCTACTTACGTCTGCATTTGTGTTCATTAACTTTATTCTTTGACCGGTCGGTGGCCGAGTTGACACCGCGTTTTAGTCCCACCCAGGCGTAGTGTGTTCAATTCCTCGGCTGGCTCAGTACTCCATCACAACACAATCAACATTTTTAGCTTACTGTGGTGGTGGTAGGAGATTTCAAAATATTGTCAGGTTATTCGTAACTCGAGAATGTTTGTCCTTCTTTTAAAAAAAAAATATATATCTGAAGTTCTGAAAAGGACATTGCAGATCGTGCCATTAGAATTTCCAATAGATTTGTTTACATTCAGTCGTGTCTACGATATATCACATACCCACACTATATTTGGCATGAAGGATTCGATGCCCAAGGCGTTTGAATAGTGGAGCTTCTAATTAAATCTCATAGAACGCGACTCCTGTTACGTCTTCCTGGAATCTAGATTTTATTTACTATCTAAGTTATAAGAAAATTTTGGGAATAGTTGGAACGGCTTACTGACGAAAAGGGAATGAAAACGTCAAACGAAAAGTAGAATGATTCTCGGAAAATATTTGAATACGTTTTTCTTAGAATCACTTAAATGTGCTAAAGCTCTCAATCTCCGAGTGCCATATTGTACAGTTTTTCCTTTAGTTATTCAGATTTTTAGTACTTAATTTTACAAGCTCTCTAAAGGGGCAACAGTGAAATCTCTCTGACCTTCAACATTTTTTAATAATTAGAAAACGTTTTTGTATTTGAAGTAGTGTAATTAATGATTTTTATCCTAGCACAGTAAAAAAATTGTTTTCAACAACAGAACTATCCATCATAAATTTTGCTTATTTGAAACAATTTAATCCAAACGGAACCTTACAAAACCGGTCACGTTTCAACTGGGACCCTTTTCAAGATCTCACGATCAAATCTCAATATTGTTATGGTAGGATTATTAAATTTGATCCTTTTCGTCCTTTTCGTTTTTATTGCTTGCAAAGTAAAGCCCATTCAGGCCATGATCCTTTTGTTGCCGTGATGAAATTTCGAACGAACACCGCTGTCAAATAATGCTGGCCATATAGTTTTTTTCAGCAATTTGACATATTTTTTCGCATTTCTTAAACAAAAGATGCATTGCGTAATCCTGAGTTTACACTCACAAAAATATTTCCCTTTACCGTAGACATAAAATATTCAAAATTATGTGGCGGAAATAATATATTGGAGAAGAATAAAAAATAAAGCGAGATAGAAAAATTGGGTGATTTGAGTGTTCAGAACATTATTTATTTTCAAGCGAATATTTCTATTCTCAAGCGGATATTTTGACAATACGAAATGAACAATGACACCTAGTAACTCATTGCATTTCCCGATTGTTGTGATTTTCAGAAAACCAAAAGTGGCAGCATTTTTACCTTATAGGTTAAGGTTTATTTCTAATTCCAGCACTATTTATTTAGGACCATCTAAGGTCCCCGAGTTGCCGGGGCTTTTCTAATTTAGATATAAACAGTAATTTCTATTATGTTCATGTGTGCAAAATTTCATCAAAAACATTTGTTTTTAGAGGTGGGAAAAGGGAATGGGTAGTTTTACAAAATTTTATGTAAAAAATGACTTTCTTCCTATTTTGAAGGGTCCAAATTTTAATCGATTTCAAAATAAAACTGTAGATTATACGCCCTCCACAGACGCTCTTCTTGTTGCCAGAGCTTTACGCAGAGTTTTTGGAAATTTCATATAAGTGTTCTTCCTCTTGTTTTGAAGATAAAGCGTGTAAAATTTCATCAACCTCGAAATAAAAAAAAAAGATGGAATTTTTTACCAAAACTGATTGCTACCTAAAACTTTCATTACAGATAACAATATTGTTAAATTATTAAGAATCTCTTTAAATTATTCGTAATCCAGTTAAAAACGGGAATGCAGGCCCTTAACGAATGAATTGATATGTTTTCTGATAAACTTTAAGTAAAATACCAATGTATTGTCACGATGTTGGAACACTATTTAATTAAAATCTAACATTTTCGCATTTCAAAATTATTATAATATATTATCTGACAGTAGAGAGCATAGATGTTCCAGTCACGTAGACAGTAATTTGGTTTAACATAGACAAATTAAGAACAATCCTCTATTAAAATCAAAGACACCACGTGTAATATTATTAATATCTACGGATTATGCTACAAGCCGCGCTAAGCTAGACATTCCGACCAAGCCTAACTTTAAATCATCCGATATACCAAGCCTAAGACCCTCCTTTTACAAGAAATCCGATCCAAAATAGCCCCCTACGATTTAATTAAAAGAGGTCACCATAGATTATATGGCTTGCTTTTAACGTGATCCAAACAATGAATAGACCTTAATTATAACTAAACATCGTTCTATGCTTTTAGGTCACGGTTGAAATTGGATCACGAAGCCTGCCAACTAGTTGACGTATGTGACGAAATCCGGAAACAATATAAAATAAAATTAACATAAAAACCGTAGTAATACATATTTACATTCAGCCTCAGTTGAGTGTTCCCGGTTCAGTATTTCTATAGCTTACTCTGGACGGGCCGCACAGCGCACTTGACTCGTCCCAACTAGCAAGTAAGTTAATAAATACTTGAATATTAATGGGAAGGCCCGTACAACTATTATAGTCACAATTCATTTAATACACTTTATTTTGCCCTTTTGATTGCTTAATTATTTATTTGCTAGTTGGGAGCGACTCACGTATGTTAATGCAGCCCAGTGTGATAAAATACTTGTCACGCGGCTTAAACATTTCTAACAAACGACACTAAAATTACCAGTAAAGAGGTCGTCACTGCGGACAAGCGAAAAATCGAGCTCTATTTTACTTGTTTGTAAATGTGGCTGCATAAATGTGAATTATTTATGAGTCATTTTTCATCATTGAAACCATGGAAATATCACTTTTAACTTAACTTTAATTCAAAACAATAGAGGAATATTTATATTTTATAACTTATGTATGTTACAACTTGAGACAAACTAATACCATATAATAGCGTTCAAAGATGGTGTAAAAGGAAGATATGTAAATACGAATGTTAGAGGGAGCGCGATAATATATTAAAGTTTCGGCATAACAAATATATATTTAATTATCTTAAAAAATAACATGTAGGAACTTAAAAAGTTATCATAAATCGGTTGAAATTGGGTATGCGGGGGCATTCAATGAAGCAGTCGTGCAAAAAAGCTTGCGGCGCGCGGCCCTGGTGTATTGGACAGACCTGCTGTTAAATTTGAACTTTCAAATCTAAAATAAAGTGAATCTTAAAGCCATAAGTGTTGAAGTCGTGTAAAAACAATAATTGACGAGCGGCTCGGCGTAATGGAAGGACCTACGGTCGACTTTGCGCTAGCAGGCCTAGAAAATCGATTTTTTCGTGGGGTTTATTTGAATTATTTCTGATGAACGTTTTACTAAAATCTTAAAAGTCTCTAAAAAAATAAATTTTGGTGCTTACTACTAATTTTCTAGTTGAAAAACGATTTATAAAAATTTCAAACCGTTTTACAAGCTATATTTTAATAGTATGGCACTATTTTTATTAAACTAAAATATAAATAACTTACATCCGTATGAATCCTTCTAGAAACATTTGAGATTTTAGTAATATGTTCATCAGAATTAAATTAAAATGTGAGCGTCGAGCTTAATCCCCATTATTAAAGTCTTATGTCGCCTTAAGGCGATGCACTATGTCGTGTAGTATTTTAAATTGAGCCGCTATCAATAACAACCCTTACGTAGATGGCGATAAGCTTTAAATTCCCGCTTAACACCATCCGCCTGTTTTGATTTATGCAATTAAAAAACATGGCCAAAAAGTGCCTTCTTTTATTTTTTGGATGTTCAGGCATAAACATTTAATTTTTTTACCATTTTATAAATAACTTAATTTGCCACATTATACAATAAAATCATAACCGAAAATGGGTTCGTAAGTAGGAGATTTTGAACTTTATAGCAGTTTTCATGGTCCTTATAAATAATTTTTTTCTGGGCTTATAAAAAGACTTATCTAAAAAAATACTCGATTATTTCAAAGGCTAAGATGGATTCTACTCGCAGTATTTAATTATAGCATCTGAAACATTTCTAGGCGACCAAATTTTCAAACCAAAAACACATGATTTTGCATTACTACAATTTTGACTATTTTATTCTTAGCACTACAAAATGACCACAATGGAGCGCTGATACCTACCCTGATGTATGGCAGTGAGGCATGGAACTGAAAGAGG
This sequence comes from Hesperophylax consimilis, assembly GCF_061612785.1. Taxonomy (NCBI): domain Eukaryota; kingdom Metazoa; phylum Arthropoda; class Insecta; order Trichoptera; family Limnephilidae; genus Hesperophylax; species Hesperophylax consimilis. The sequence goes on from NC_142850.1 coordinate 22,319,862, forward strand.
AAGGAAAGTAGACAGAATTCTGTACAGATGAGATTAATAAAGCGTTTGTGTGAAAAAACCACGAATTATCGTATGAGAAAAGATTCACAAATAATGCTGATGTGATTAAGAAAAGGACGCATGGATGGTTTGGGCATTAGTTAGTATGAAGCGAATGAACAAAAAAGAAGACAAAAATATGACGCTAGAAATGATAGAAAAAGTTACGAACGCCAGAAGACGAATGGTATGATCAAGTGAACCAAATACAGAAAGGTATGTATGAACAAAGGAATGTGCGTCGAGTTGTTTGGCGGTCCATCCTCTCTTCATATCCTTGCGGAGAAACGGTGTGATGGTTAGTTAGCTATTTAGACGTAACCAGACGTAAGTATTTTACTAAATTTCTTTAACCATTCACTCGCAACATATGTTTAACTTTCACTCCTTTCTTTCTATTTATAAATTAGATGAGACAAAAAATTTACGCGTTTTCAATCCTTTGTTTCTAGCATACTAAAAAATCGCTGAATTTTTCATCTACTTTTAATTTAACTTTTCAACGATATTCGCATAAATAATTTACAAAAACAATATAATGTTGCGAACATTTTAATTTAATTTTTCATAGTAAGGTTGTATATAGGTACAGTAGGTGCCAACATAATGGAACTTCGTACAATACCGAAATAATAGCGGATTCCAGAGTAATTACGAAATACCGCTGACTCACAGTGCCGACGCGATGGCGTATTTCTTATACCGTTACTGTAGTGCACGAAAATGTATACACAATGAGATTTGTAATTGAAATTTTTTATGCAAAGCACTCAAAATAACACTTTAACAGATTTTGGAAACTGTTTCTAATTTGAATTCAACGGAAAAGGGTTTATTAGAGACGAAATTGAAAAATGATTTGTTTTGATATACTTACTAAGTTTTTCAAATTTGTGAACCTGAAAAGGTTGAATAATGACCAAACATAAATCAGTAAATACGGTTTTTTGCCAATGTTGATAGTTTTTAATACTATTTTAATTTATACTATACTTCCATTAAAAGCATTTGCTTGTGGATGGAAGTTACAAAGTTTACGTAGTTTTTAAGTTACAAAAAATACAAAATTAAAATCCATACAAATTATTGTATTTAGAAGGTAGAAAAAATATATTATGGAGGATAAGTAAAGTATAGTAGGATAATTTGTGAGATTTTTTTTTTTTTTCTTACTTTATTTATTTTCATTTCTTTACATATATTATACATAATAATAGACAGTAAATAATAACATAATATATATTACCAAATTGTATACTCAAGAAATGAAAACCCACTAAGGCACTGCCTGAGTGTGGGTAATATAAAACCATTACTATATTTCAAGTATAATATATATAAGTAGAAAAAGTTTTTTTTTTGTTTATAGTTATTATAAAAGTAAAGAGAAAACATTATGTACAATAGTTTATAAAGTTTCAGCAAGTGAGTTGTAGAAAGGATCAATAAATTTATATAAAAAGCGTTTCAATATCTGCGTCATTCAGCCATACCTCCTTAACATATTCTATTGTTTTATTTATCATTTGAGTTTGTAGTGGTAGAAGGTTAAATGTACGAGGACCAATGAAACTGCTATGTGTCTGCATTAATTTAGTATTTGTTTGGGGGGTGTAAAATATATTATTTGTTCTTTTGCTCATTCTGTTTTCATTTATTTTGAAATTATTTTTGTTTTTAAATAAATATATCATTGTTTGTAATATAAATAATTTACGAATGCTAAATAATTTAGATTCTTTGTATAATAGGTCGGTCGAGAATGTTTTATTTTTGTTATATATGACTTTAATTGTGTGTTTTTGAATTATTTGTAGGGGCTTAATAAATGCATCAGGTGCACCACCCCATCCTATTATGCCATAAGTGATTGCAGATTACACCAGGGAGAAGTAGATCATTTTCAATTTTTCAGCGTTTAAAATTTCCTTGAGTCTATTAAATATGTAGGTAAGATATCTTAGTTTTAGAAGTGGTTTGATTAATATGTGATTTCCAATTTAGATTAATATCTATTGATACTCCTAAACATTTTATATTTTTGACATTAGCGAGTTCGTTGCACAGGAAGCACATTTCTTGATTGCAAATTGTATTATGGATTCTAATTTTAAGGTTGTGTTTTGGTTTGTTTTTTATGTTTTTGTAAAAAGGTAAGTAAAATGTTTTGCTGTAGTTTAAGACAAGTTTGTTGTATTTTAACCATTTTGAAACAAGTGAAATACATTCAGTTGCTTTTGAAAAAGTTTCTGTCCAATTATTATCATCCACTATTATTGCCGTGTCATCGGCGTAAGAAACAATTTTACCAGGAATGACAATATTACATAAATCATTTATATAAATTAAGAATAAAATCGGGCCAAGCACAGTTCCCTGCGGAACTCCGTTTTTTTATCTGTGTCTCTGAACTGTAATTATTCCCAATTTTTGTTTTTTGTGTTCTGTCTTTAAGATAGTTTGATAGTAGTTTTAGTGTGTCTTTTTTGAAGCCCAGTCGAGTTATTTTTTTAATGAGTAAATTATGATTAACGGTGTCGAAGGCTTTTCTTAAATCTAGGAATATGTCAAGACATTTCTTTTTTTATCGATAGATGTGTAAATATTTTTTGTCAATTCATATATGGCATCTTCAGTGCTTAGATCTTTACGAAAGCCGTATTGGTTTTTCGATAGAAATATTTTCAAGTGAAACTAGGGGAATCAGTTTTTTTGCTAACGATTTCCCTAAAATATTTTTTTATATATTTCAATATTTGTTGTTTTGTCATTAATGCTTCTAATTTCTTCTGGTAATTTATTAAAAAAATGTTTTCCTTGACATTGACGTATTGAGATAACAGTAATATATAATGTAATACAGAGTTCAAGTAATAATGACGACTAATTTGGGAGGCGAGTTTGGCAACCGCCGCCCGGGGAATCATTTAAAGGATAACAAACACCTATGACGTAGATCACCCTGCGTGGTTATCTACGTTTGGTGATTTAGCAGGGGTGCCCGGGTTCATGGGGTGAGGTGTGTTCAGGGTGCACCTGCCCACCAGTTTCGTGGCTTGTTTTGGGAGACCCTTTTACCTCTCCAACTGGTGTATCGACCCATCGCCAAGCATCGCATTGGGAAAGATATATTGAAATTTTCATCACTCTTGGACACTCTGATCCCTAGATTCCTACCCAACCCTCATAACCTTTACGTTTCCAGTACTTCCTCTCCTTCTTTTCCTTAAAAAAGACTCTCCACACAGCATCCCAAAATATAACATTGGCCCTGAGGGAAATTATTTTCCGAGCGGGGTTAACGTAAAAAAAATCTACATTTCGTAAGTATCAGTTATTAGCTTGTTGGCAAAGTAAATAAAAGCAACTATAATATCAACTCTTATTTTAACAAGGGATTAATTCATAACTGCGCACTTGAAGTGAAATAACACTAAATTGTGCTATATAAATGCTGTTATTATTATTATATTACGTGTTTTAAAACTAAATAAACCGCCAGTAAAGTTATTTATTTATTTATTTAAACGCAATAAAATGGCTTTTACAATAGAGTGATTACAGAACAAGTAATGTGTACACAAAAATATTGTTGCAAATGATAAAGTTGTTAATAGGATTGCAGTTAAACAATACATAATTAAAAGAAATATCTACTAGTATAGAAATAGTTGAATGAATACTAGGTTTGTATAAAACCTGACATAAATCGAGGTATGAGGTGTTTATGATAATGAATAGTAATTAATATAAAGTAAATTCTATCAAAGCCTAGAATGTTATAATAACATCGAACTCGTCGTGTTAATTCCCAGGTTACGAATAACCAAATTGAATTCCTCCTACTATGTAGTATGCCATTTGATATATAATTATATAGCATAACAATATAATGCTCAGCGGAATATTGCTTTTGACTTAGCTACCTGAATTGGATGGAACCCTGACGCATTGGACCACTCGAGCACAACCTAACCTAACCTAACCTAACCTAACTTAACGGGTGTAAATTTTCTTCAATGAGCTATTCCCCCATCACCTTAATTCATTTCTTCATTGGGGCATTTCAAAATATTCGTGTTTTATATGTCTTTCTTCAGTTCATAATATACAAACAAAATATTATTACCAAAAATAATGGTTTCCACAGTAAATAAAGAGATGGTAGCAATTTGTTTGACCTAATTATTTAGTACTGAAGGTGATAATCAAAAGGTAATTAATAAAATCCTTAATTTCTGAATTAAGGCCAGTTTTATGTATTCAACAGAAGCACGATATCAACCAATTAAACGTTGATTAAATACAGCAGTGTACATTAAACTCTGTCCATTCTCTAACTTTACTTACATCTATTGTCCTTAATGTCCCTGAGCCGAATGTGAGATATGCGTAATCCTTGTACATTTAGCGTTGCGTCACTTTACAATTAAATAACAGTGGCGTGCAATACAAAATAACAAATTGTTAAAATATAAAAAAAATAATAATAAACCAATTGCTGAAAACAAAGTAAATTTACTTTTATTTTTTTTTATTAGTGTTTAAGTTAAGTGTCCCTTTAATTATATTTAATACAATTTTCACAGCTGCTGGGTAATGAAATCTACACTTACATATTTTATATTATGGAATCGAACAGTACCTACATTGAATACAGTGATAAAACTTTACAAATATTAAATATTTCGTAGTGGGTACCAAATAAATGTTTCCTTGTAACGTCTTACATGTGGCATGTTTTATGTATATTTAATAATAATCGAGTGACTTGTGTAGTGTTTATATGTTTGTGAGTACATATGTGTGTGTGTGTTTGTACACGTATGCTCACAGAATAGTTTATATTATTGACATGATGTTTCTTTTAAATATTGGCAGTGAATACGAAAAAATGTCGAAATTAGAGTTTAGACACATATTTTTGAAGGGATGAAGAGCACGGATGATTGGCGAATTAGATTAGATAATAATTAGATACTGCATTTGTGCTGTAATTAAGCATGTAGAATGTATGTCGCGTACTTCAAAATGTGGAATGTATGTCGCGTACTTCAAAATAAAGACAGAAGTTGGGTACAGTTGTTATTTACATATCTCTGGACGTGCCTTTCCCTACAAAGAGTGGTGAAATTTCAAATCAATCTTTTTTATACATTTTTGTAAATCGTAGAAAATATTAAGTGTTGAACGAGCTTTACATAAAACTCTTGTATTTTTGATACCATTACTTTTCTTGCAAAAACCGCAACAGTTATACATAAACCAACCATAACACAAACCATTTTCGCATATATATGTAAATGATAACATATTAAATATTAAAACCTACAAAACATTATTTCTTATCCTTATATCACTAAAAAAAATTTTTGCGAAGTGAATGGGGGAAAGAGAACACATATTCGAATTATCTCTTTAAGACAAGCACAAGTTTGCAAGGATGAAATTAGTTTAAAATTAGAGTTTAAACCATAAGCAAATAAATTTAAGCGTAGAGCAAACAAAATGACTTAGATTTTTATGATAATGACAACGAGAAACGATTCAGTCTTTAATTTTCATAAGAACTAACTCGTCACTTCTTCCATTCGCATACTGAAGTTGTCAGTAAGATTGTTTTATAGTGAAGATCGTGTTTTTTTTATTTTTTTTTTTATTTAGTAAAAGATTATACATTTATATACATTATTTAAGAAATGTTTTGACTGCCCAACTAGGAGGATTCCCGTTTTAGGACAGTCAAATTAGGATGAGTATTAACATGTTGATAAGTTGTTTGATAAGTAGAGTATTAAAATAAAAATGAAATAATAGGTATATGTACTTTTAACTGGTGCCTAAGCCTACTAACATATTTTTTATAAATATGAATAACAAAGAGAAGAAATAGAATAAAATAAAATATCCAATTAAACATAAGATTAACTGCTGCTTGGGTAGCATTCTAATTTAAAAGTACTAGGTAGATACATATATACACATAATGATAAAGATTAGAACATAAAGGTATCTTTTACATGTTTTTTTTTTTTTTTTTTGTGTTTGATTTCATTTTTTTGAAGTAAAAGTTCACTCTCCTTTCTACATAATTGATGAAATCAATTAGTGGTCAATTTTATAGCGCTATTATTCATTGGGTACTTATTTCATTATTTTATTATTTTATCAACATTGTAACGCACGCCACTGTCAAATGGGTTCTAGCAAAGCGCTTATTTAAACCCGAAGTTTGTCGAGTTCACCAGCAGGGTTGGACGTACCCTTAATTACCTGGGTTTAATCCAGTGAGACCCACCCCACCCTCGCCTGTCCCTATCGTACATCTATACAGAGTGTAACAATGACAAAAAGATTATACATGCCAAGGTATCATCCCTAGCTAGCTAAAAAAAAACACAATTACTTCGTGCTTAACCCTTTAACCGATACGTCACAAATTATTACTTTCGATTTATTTACATCATATTAATATGAATATATTATAGCAATAGCAATATAATACTAATAAACGATCTTTTTATTTAAGTAAATCAAAATTAATAATGTTATCAAGTTCTGCAAGTATTTATTATTTTTGATAATGACAATAATTCGTGGTGGAATTCCATTATAATAATATGTATACTGAAACAATTTAAATTTTTTTCGACTTTTTTTAATTTCTGACCCTTACCGATCTCAACATATCACGGCTATCTTAAGACTGGAATATTTTTTTCCTGAAACCATGAAATATAATATGTACACAAATTTTGGAGTGGGGATCTGATATACAAATTGAAAACACTGAAAAAATTTAATTTAGTTAAACGAAATAAACATTGTAAGCAAAAATAATTGAATAAACAAAGACAACAGACAAGTAGGTTTTAGAACAAACTAGCAAGAACAGAAAGCAAGAGCTTGGGCATTCTGTTGTAAACGCCTAGATAATTAGATAACAATATTAGTATAAAACGTTACTCATAATCACGTGCATGCATACTGCGTATAATCCGTAATACCGCAGTATTAGTGGCTGACAGATTTTTAACCCTCCTGACCCCCAGGATTAGGGACGTATTACTATCGCATTAAGATGGAGCAATGGAAATGTTAAAAAAGCAGTGAAATCCATTAGCAGCACTATCAGCGGAATATTTTAAATCGAAAATCGATTTACGCATAATCGAATTGGCAAAATTTCGAAGCATAGCAAATGTCATCAGAAGAAACGTGAAGTTAGCAACTAAACGCGAAATGCTAAAATAACCGTGTGCAGCAAAGTGGTGGCAGCCCAAAAAAATCTTTCATGTTTATTATTATGAGTAAATATTTTTACTTGGGCAGTACACGGTGATCTTTCACCGTACAGCTTTCTTTACCAGCGCTGCAGCGGCGTATTAGGGAATATTTATAAGTAAGACTGAAAAAGTTAAGTAGTAACCAACTCAACAAATACAGAACTGCATGCGAATGCTCCAGCTTTAACTTTGGTCCATTAATTCTTATTCACGAATACTTACCGAGTGGCGTTTTTAACTGCTCAATAAGAATTGTCGTGCAACATGTTTGACGATAAAGACTGAGTTATTAAAGAAGTTGCATTTATTAAAAAATCACGTGAGTGCATCAATAAGCAATAATTATGTGGCTTGCTCTTAAAAGAACCAGTATTTTTTTTCTATGTACATATTTTTTTGCGTATTCTAAAGAAACCTTTCCGTTTCGAGAAAGCATTTATAGATTTACGAAGGGCAAATTTTACACTGGAAAATCGCTGTTCATAAAATTATAACTTGCTAAAAATATCAAATTCTACATGGGCCTTACGAAATTTGTAAAAATGACGTTGACCATTTCAGAAGCAAGCCACATAGTTGTAAGTAAATATATCATTGAAGAAGAAGATAATACTAACAAATTTAAACAAAAAAAGAAACAGAACAAGCCACAGAAAATAAAAAGATAACCGTGACAGCGCTTAACCGCTAGACCATTGAGACATAATTATAAAAAGACATATTTCTCGATCTCATATTTCAAATTCAGAATTAACAATATCATTTTGCCATAAGTATTTTTTCCTGTATTTTTGGCAGGTACCTTTCAAAATGATCACATTACTAATGAAATTGGTTTGTAACCTAGATAGTGTCTTGGATAAACATATCCGATTTGTATTTATATAAGTAAATGTGTAGGTTGTCTTTGTATTTCTTGTAAAAATCAGTACACACTGTGTAATGTGTGTAAGCCATGGGATAACGCTTTATAAAAAGTTGATTTTAATATATTATAATCGACTTGTATGTTGAACGCGTAACCATGAACAGGCTGTACTACCCACTTGAATATAATTAATAATTATTTATCGAGTACCACAGGCTGTGACACACTCTGTAAACATGTCACAAGTTCAGAATTTATTCGTTTCTTATCACATAGCTACCCGTAGGGTTAATATTCACAAAATGCTAGATTATTGGTTAAGCCTTTTTAATTATTACTCATAATAGAACTTGATAAGCTCGACGACAATCGGCATGCTTCTATACCATATCAAGCTTCTAGGCAAAAAAAAAAGGCAAAAGGTCGTAAACGACAATTTAGTCAAAAATGAGAAATATATACAGATTTGATCACACAAAAATTTAATCAAAACTAAATTTTGAACTCATTTTTTACTAAATTGTCGCATACGTCCTTCTGCTTTTTCAGAGTTGATATCTAACCTTGTTTCTTTTAGCTATCAGCAACATATTAATTTTTCTACATTGAGCTTATTTAGTTTGCCGTGAAATGACCAAGAGACTACTCATTCATAGTGAATAATCTAGAAAAGTGGTACTTTTTTCTACATTAACTCCGCACAGGAGTAGAGAATGATTTTCTTCAGGGCCTATACCATCTTTAGGGATGCTGTGTGGAGGGTCTTTTTGAGGAGAGGATGGAGTGAATATGGGTCTTGAAGAGACCCATGTTGTAGGAGGGCAGTAACATTGAGGCCGGCAAATTTTTCCACTGTTAAACTTAAAAACGAGTAAACGAACCGTTCTCATGTGACAAATATCAACCGTATACATATGTTAAGCACGTGTTTGGCATGTTTTCCGACTATGCACCGGTGCCGAAGGGATCAATGACGCTAGTTCATCGGAGCATCTTCCATTGTAATACCGGTAGAACAAAGACAGCATTCCTACCTGACGCCCGTGCTCTAAAGATTACAATCAGTTGCACAGAGTCCTGGGTTTTTGTTTTGCTGCAGACCAGAGTTGACTGCCAAATTCAACACAGTATTGAACAAAGAACAGTTGTATACCATTTAGTTACTGCGGTTGTCGAAATTAATTTAGATTTTTAGTATATTGTTGCTTTTAGAATGCATTTGATTTATCGAACCATATAAATTTGCATCAATTCCCGTAAACAATTTTCTCTTAATGAATATATTTGCACCCATAATTAGGCATTACGAATGCATGCATAAATAACCATTGCATATTATTGTTCAAGTATTTATTAACACGCCTTTCAGATTATTTTTCTGAAGCATAATTTAATTCTATTTGGTAGAGTCACGTGGGGTAACCGTGCGCAATTTTTACATTGGGATTTTTGTATTAAAAAGCTTTAGGTATTTTACTCAATTTTTTTGATTATTAATATGATCGATTATTAAGGCATCTCAAACAACCATAAAAACTTCATATGGTTCATAAATCAAACAGTTATATAAAAAAGTTTACATACATGTCGATTGCGTACACTTACCCCGTGTGCGGGGTAAGTATACGCATACCGTAGGGTAAGTGTTCGCACCGCGAAGAGTTACCCCCCATTGCAATTATCACACTTAAATTGCTCCTTATCGTAGTCTGTGCAGTTCTCATGCCACCATGCTTTACACACAATACATTCTATCCAATCTTCTGTTGGTGGATCTCGATATTTCTCCTTGCATTGTGGGCAAAAATAGTCCTTAGAAGCCTGTTTTTGTTATGCACGCTGGAATCTCCCGCCTTACGCTTTGTGGTGATTCTTTGTGGTGTGACTTTCTTGAAAAGAGGTGGTCGTCCGATTTCCATAGTTTTAAATATTGGTTTTCGGACGATTTTTGCATCTGCATCTGTCTGCTTCTGCTGAAGTTTCTTTTTATAGGGACTTGAGGTAATTATTTCCGACTTGCAAGCATTTTTCAGTTTGCGTAAAACCGCCGAACTTGAACAACGTTAAACCCAATAGCTCTCGCAATACTTGTGGGAGTAGTCTGTCTTAAAGCTAAAACAGGGTTACGTTTTAGAAATCCATACACCCAATCCTTGCCAGCCGTTTTTGTAATGTTGTCAAATCTGTTCTCGATCTTGTTGATTTCAGCATACTCGTAAACAATTTTTATCATTGTCCGCATAATCAGGACGTAGAACATTTCGTCAGTTTTTTTACAATAATCAACGATTTCGGGCTGAAAATAAATGAATAATTATTAGATCAATAGTTTCACAAAAAAATGACATCTGCACGATAAATTGAGCATCTATTTATCTAAAAATCTACCTCTTTATCTGATGTAAATGTCGGACGATATCTCCCCATTGAAGTTACTATTAATTTTAGTTTTAGGCGTTTACGCAGAGTGGCTTCACTGATCCCAACAATATCTGCAGCAGCCCGCTGACTCTTTCCCTCTTTCATAAGCCTTTTTGCAGTTTCAATCTGCTCTTGAGTGCAAACTGACCTATCCGGGTGCTTTCTCACGTATACACGCGGCATATTTCACTGTAAAAAATAACGAGAGTTGAAATATTATGCTATAAAATCAATTTTATCTATTGGGGTAAGTGTTCGCACTCGTCCAACTGCGAACGCTTACCCCAGCACACTTACCCCATCACACCAAAATTCAATATACTTTAAAAATCAGATTAGTGGTTATCTTTATTAGAATTATCACTTTGCACCCGTCTAACTAACAATATTTCACTAAAAAATATCATAGACCACGTCGCTCTGACATAGCTGGTTACACAATAGCACACATCGGTAACAGAGATGAAAAAATTAAGAAAAGCACGAAAAAAAGGAATTTACCTACCAGTTTTTATTGACAAATCAGCATCCACTGTACACATGTCCTGCTTCGGCGCGATCCAGAAGGCTACTGAATTAAGGAAGGGCGCTTAACAGGCACAATCTTGTCGGAAACATCACTGCGAACACTTACACTCCGCGTACGGTTACCCCACGTGACTCTACTTACTTTCAGCAATCTATGCACATGCAATAATTATGCATTTGAAGTATTTCAAAGATGCAAAAAATCAACCCGCAAAAAGAAAAAAAAAGCCTTTTTTAAACTATAATAAATATGTTTTTGTGTATGGATGTATTTAAAAATTGAGAGGACCCAGGGACTGGCTTAAATTGGTGAACCGCGCTATCACTTAAGCCAAATCCTAATTGGATGGTATCGAGATTTATTTCGTTTATTTTTCTTTTTTTTACTGTATATTGAGTTAGTTTATACAACATTTAACGCATATAAACTAATATTTACATGATTTCGTTATTTATAAAATCATATTTTTGCAGTAAACATAACAATTCTTGTAAATACGTTCATTCTTCAGACATTTGAGCATTTCATCATACATCTTTAATCCTTTATACGTTGAGTTGTAAGTTCCGTGAAGGTTCTATTCAAGTTATTGACAGGTCGATGGCCGAGTTGACATCGCGCTTGGGTCCCACTCAGGCGTAGTGTGTTCAATTCCTCGGCTGGCTAAGTCCCCCATCACTACACAAGCAACATTTTCAGCTTACTGTGGTGGTAGTAGGAGATTTTCAAATATTGTCAGGTTATTCGTAACCGGGAATGTTGGACTTTCTTTAAAAAAAAAAATATATATATTATTATATAATCATTTTTCATCACGTTTCATAATTATGAATATTTATAATAAGCACTATTCAATCCTTAGTGTATTAGGCATTTGGTTTTTTTCATAATTTTATGAATAAAAATGATTCCTTTTTTATTAAAAAAATACATATAAAATAGTATTTACATTGGGTTTTTACATAGTAAAAGATTTGAATACTATTCTTCCATAAAAGTGTAGCTTGTGTTTGGAAGAGGATTTCACAGTACATTATTGTAGTTATTTATAAGTAATTTATAATATGATAAGCAAATAATTACAATATATATGTTTGTTAAATCAAGAAGATAAGTAGTTTACAAAGAAAAAGGGTGGTATGGGTTATTGTTAAGAGTAATTAATGTGGAAAGAATTTTATTGATAATTTTTTTTTTTTTTTTTTTTTTTTATGTAACACCTCACAAGAGTATCCCTGCCTGTGCAGTGCACAGACAGGGGAACTATGTCACCACCCGGTTGGGCGGCGTTGTGAGGCGGAGTAAGGTAGGGGCTGTAGGAAGGGATTTGTTAATGCGGGCCTTGAAGAGGCTCGGATTATAGGAGGGAGGAAAAACAGATGCCGGTAGCTCGTTCCACATACGAGCCGACTTACACAAAAACGAGTCGTAAAAACGGCCCGTTCTCATGAAGCCAACGTCAACCGTGAACGGGTGTTCAGTTCGTGTCCGTCGAGTTTCGCGCACGTGCACCGGTGCATCAGGAATCAATGCTGCTAGCTCCTTGGAGCAGGCTCCATTGAAATACCTGTAGAACAGACACAGCATGCCTACATTGCGTCTATGCATCAGAGAAGGCAATCGGTCTGTTAACAACGGATTGTCAATCAGACGGATCGCTCTCCTTTGCACAGACTCAAGCAGGTTTATCAAGTATTTTGGGGCACCAGCCCAAAGGTGGCTCCCAAATTCAATAGTTGGGCGGACTTGAGACTTGTAAGTAAATTTACTTCAAAACATGTTTTAATCAATTAACACATTAGCAGTCTCTTTTTTATTGATATCTAATTCAGCTCCTCTCTCATTTGATTAATCTTTGCATATTTGCTTTGCTATAGTACATATCTCATTTTGAATAACTTCCAGCTTGTTCAGTTTTCCTTCGTTGGCTTAAGAAAGGGTCCCATTAGCTCAGTTGGTAGAGCGGCGCCCCGACAAAGGCGAGGGTCCTGAGTTCAAGTCCTTGATGCGTCCGTATCTTTTTCTGATTTTCCGTATCAAATTCCTTTAAGAATCGCTTATATTGTCTTTTATTTTCTTTATTGGATCCGCCCATCCGATATACTGAGCCACTCCCAACTAGCGATAAATAAATAAACATTCAAAAGAGGCAAAATAAAGTGTATGAAATCAATAATGACTAAAATTGCATATTCGGGTCTTCCCATCAATGATCAAGTATTGTTTGACTAACTTGTTAGTTTAGAGCGGGTCACGGCATTTTACGGGCGTCATGTGGACAGAATCATTGCAGTTGCCAGAAATTAACGATGTTCTGTTTGCACAAATCCAAGCGCCCTAAAGGTGATATGTCACAAAATTTGCGCTGTGCGAGTTAGCCATGTATTATAAACTGTTGGGTACTTTATCCAAATATTTAATCCAATACATCCGAAAGTACAGAGAAATTTCTTAAAGGATGTGTTCGTGTGTTAAATAACAATTTAATTTTAAGTTCTGCCTTGAAAAGTATACGGTTAAATGGTGTTTGTCATGAAAATCTACTTCTAATGAACGCTCTAAGAAATGTAAATAATAAATTAAGAACTTTTTCGAAGTAATCCCAACTTCCAAGTTGTCTGAGAGTAGGTACAGGGGGTTTGTTGTCTAACTCCGTATAACATTAATCACTTTGAGGAGGCTAGATAAATGATCGGCTTGGATTTTAATATTGCGGAAAATCCGTTATTCTTTGAGCGCGAGAGCCTTTTTACTACCCCCGAAACCTTCGAAATGTTTATTTTGCCATTGTGTAAGAACTTTGTAAAAATTGTAATAGTCCATTCATAGTTAATATAAATAAAGGAAATATGTCGTAAAACCGTGCCGACTGTCACGGCACGGATTATCAAAGTGGAGGAGTCAATGAAAATTATGCGTTTGGAGTGTAGGTAGAAATAAAGGCGAATGGCGTATTTTGGGAGGCCGCGGTTTCATAATTTTGTTGTTTATGGCCGATCTCCATCGATTCTATTATCTATTATATTATTACAAACGTTATTTTTAGCTCACTTTTTTGTCGTTCCGTATGAAAATTATTATCAAAAATTTTTGAACATAATTTTTATTTTAATATATGGTTTCATAAAGATGTAAACTTATGTCTTCTGTGGTTAACTTTTATATATTTAAATATACAGCGTAAAGTTTTCTCATTCCAATACCGTATAGATCATATTTCTTACCATAACAGTAAGGGAGGTACAATGATTTTCATGAGCCCATATGAGCTGTTCACAAAAGCGAACAAATTATCCCGAGGGGTTAAAAAAATGTTAAGTGTTTTATGTAAAAACCTTTTTATAATGTCATGAATATTTGGGGTTTGGTTTATCTAGTATATTTTATTTCAAAGTATAAAGCAATTCCATTCTCAGGCGCGTAGTACTTTTTTTTCTCAAATTCTTCACGACTTCGCACTTTCACAATTGTCCCTACCAAAACCAAAACAAACATTAAAAACTAAACCTTTGATTTACGTTAAAGGATTTTTCTTTTTAACATCCAAAACAAAGAAAACCTTTATTCTTTAGCGCTTGCAAACATATTTTATTTCTTAAAATGTACCTGATGTTAAACGTAGAGAAATATATAAAATGAACACCACTTTTGGCAAATGACCTTACTTTGTGACGTATGTCAGGCTGTTTTGTCAAGAACGTGTTTCTGTTTGTTGTTTTTGATAATCAACAAAGTAACTAAGATCTACTTCATCCATGGTGAGAACAAAATGCTTTATTTTTTAACATTCAGAAATGTCAGGTAATACGATTTTCCAAAACTCTTTTTAATACGCCTCAGGAATTTCATTTCTGCGGCATTCTGTCCACTTTCATCTGGGTTGGTAGCATCACTCTATTCTAAACTTAGTAACATTTAACCATATTAGATTTTTTAAATTAAAAACCCTTTTTAATGAACATCAACCTGAAGTCGTTGATAATTTTGATGTATTTTGAGTCACTGGGTCTCGAATCAACTCAAGAGCAACTAATGTATGTACTATACAAACATGCCAAAATACCATAAAAATATTTTCAACGGTAACAAATAAATAATACATCACAAAAGAGACGCAACTCCTCTCGATCCTTACTACAGTAGCAAACGGAATGACCCATAGATAGAGGCAACCAATTCAATTAGTAATGACCGTCAGCTCTTTGACGAGGGTAGAATTAATACTAATAATATGTCCTTTATTACCCACATGGAGATAATCGCCGTATCAGCTCTGTATCGCTCTGTGTTAGCACAAAGACACACGCACCTATTTTCGACGGTCGGTGCTAGTTTGTTCGGCAATGGTCCCGGGTTGGGGACGGGGTAAGTGTGCCAGATTGTGTATATTGCTACACAAATTAGCACCGGTCGCCGAAAACAGACCGGCAAAACTGGTGAGTGTGTCTTCACGATCACGATCACGATCACAGTAACGATTCACACTTCATAACCAATAAGATATTAATAATTAATTCAATAATAATACTGTTTGAACGATGGCAATTAATGTTGATATTTATATTAACACATTCGCAACACGTTATTGCGAACAAGATGTTATTGCGAGAGAAAATTTACCTCAATAGATTGCTGATGTATTTTATCCGTACGTGTTATTGGCAGATAAAGACGATTTTTTTTATTTTTTTTTTGGTACATACAGACGTCCTAAATATTGTAGTCTCTTTCAATGGAAGCAATCTTCTCTTATACTGATATTTTTTTTATTTTTTTTTTATTTAAAAATATATTTCTTTTATGTAAAAATATAAATATGTTATACTAAAAAAATTAATTAGAGTAAAAATATTTTCTTTTTAACATAACTACCCAATTCAATGGAGAAAAACGTTTCTCGTGTTTGAGTTGGGGAGTAGTGCCATTACAATACACATAGGGTAAAGAAAAGAAAGAAAGTTTTTATTTATAAAGTAAGAAATAAACCAAATATATATAGCATGAGAAAAAAAGTATAGATAATGAAAATAGACTAAAATAGCAGTTACTAAATTAGATACACAGTAAATGTAAATAAATTTAAGAATATATTTATTTACATTCAACATTAATTTAAGAATAGTAGTAATATTATTACATTTCGATTATTCTTGGTATAACTCTAAGTGGCCAGCTCAGGTATGGTTAAGTTGGTCTCCCAGAAGCTGGGCGTATTGGATAAGTCCCGCAGATACTTGAATAGTATACAACTGCTACCCCTGTATAAATCGTAAGTGCGCGCCAGGGTTAAATTTGGCAGCCACCTCTTATCTGGAGCCTCAAAATACCTGAAAAAACCGTTTACTCTGTGCAGAAACTGGCGGCTCGTTTGATGGATTTTCCAATGATTGATAGATGCTCCGAAGAATTAGTTATTGATTCCTTTGGCACCGGGTAGTTTCTACGACTCGTTCTTGAATTCAACAGCTCGGCTGTGGGCCGATTTGCAGGCCTCTGTGTTTCCTCCCTTCTACAACATGGTCTTTAAGACCCAGGTTCTCTCCTTCCTTTCTAAAAATAGACCCTTCACACAGCATCCCCAAAGATGACAAAGACTCTGGAGGATTTTTTTCCTCAGGGCATCCAGTATTGAGTTTTTTCATGGCTTCATCTACATACATGCTTGCGATAGCATTTTCCAATATACATACCCTCCTAATCAAACCTAGTAAATGGATTCATTATACAATTTGCGAAATCGGGCATTAAATCAAATAAAAAATCCGCTAGGTTAGCTTAGACTATGTTCAGGGGTTATGTACTGTACAGTAACTACAATGCGATCATGGACACAGTCTAATGAATGAATACTTAAGGTACACATTATCATTGGTGTCTAGCATGTGCTGAGTTAGCGTCCTTGCCTTCTGCCGGCTCAGCAGCTTGAGGAGTACAAAATGACAACACATTATAAACAAACCACCCACATAAACTTCGAAAAGCTTTAATAGGAGGAGGGCATCGCCACAACACAGTCGTAATCATAAACTTGCAGTTCAAATTAAAAATATTAAACAATTTATTTCAACTTTACAGAAATGAAGTTCTCCACTCTCTTGGTTTATGCTTTAGTGGTGAATTGAAGTTACGAGCATTTGGAAAGAAAAAACGAGCAAATAAATTTTATTTGTTTAATTTGTGATATTTCACAAATTAACCATTTAAAATAATATGCAGCATATTTGTGGCACGTTTCAGAATGGAAGATACTCTCAGTATCGCCCTGGTGTAAGACCACCATTCACGATCGGAACGTTCCTTGAAATCCCTAACCTCCCATCCTTCCTCTTCCCCATCTCTTTCCCCTCCCCGCTACCTTCAGTCTCACAACATTCCCAATTGGGGATCCTAAAGTCTTACTAACTCCAGATTGTTGGGAGCAATTGGGACTCTTTTGTCGTTTAACATAATTTTTTTAAAGATGGTAAAAGATTCATTAATGCTTCATTTTTCTCAATCAAAGTTAAGTTTGAAGGTTAGGAAATTATTAAAATAACCCAAACTAACAACCTGAAAACCTATTTTCTGCATGTTTACTTAGGACAGGTTGTTTCGGAAAATTAGAACAATTCATCAAATTTCAACGTTCATTTTCGGGTTCTGTGAAAGTCATTTTCAAGTTCTGTTATTATATAATTATAGGCTAGTTGCTTGACAGAACTGAAATAATAACAGAGCTTGAAAAAACCTTTCACAGAACTTGAAAATTAACTTATTAAATTTTAAGAATTGTTCAAATTCTCCGAAACAAGCCGTCTCAAATAGTTGTCTCGATTAGATATTTAAGTAAGAAAAGTGTGTTTTTTTTAAAGAGCCTTTGTATGTAGCAGAATTCCATAACTCTACCGTGATTCATTTTCATTTATAGCGAAAAAAATTTACTTTAAAGAAACGTGTAAATAAATGTTCAATGCACGGGAACTATCAGATTTGGATGCTGGTTATAAACGAACTTGGGAGTTTTATCGTTAGTTTTGTTAGTCCAATTTCACCTCTCCTTTTAATTTCGCAGGATTATAATAATTAAATCAGAATTGCTTCACGGTTTAAAAAACTATCTGCACTTAAAATTTCCATTAATCACAGTTATTTTTTGGATAGATTGACGGTCTCTAATCGTTGATGACAATAATTATATCTTGATGAAGATTTATTCCAATAGTCTATTATGAATATTGAGGCTTACCAAAATCTTTTTAAGTAATGCAAATTAATTGCTTCATCACGGGTCTGTTAAATTAAATACCTACCTATCAATTTTAATGAGATGTGACGATCTTTCACGATATTTTTTTTTTAATATGAACTCTGTTAAAAAAAAAATTTTGCTGTATAAACTTACTTATTAACCATAAGGCTTACGTTATTAGGTGGAGAGGTGAGACCGCCACGCTACTCTGCTTGTGCACACTCTCCTTGCTTAATTCACATTCATACATTGGATTACTTAAACTCTTCTGTTATTCAGAACCTCAACATGACTCGACTGAAGTATTTAAAAAAATATATTTTATGAATTTATAACCATAAATTTAATTACACAAAAATACAAAACTTAATTGATAGCAGATAATTCTTATGTCGATAAAATATATTATAGTAACATTTAATTTTTATATTTATTGTTTGTGCGTTTGGAGGGGGGGGGGGGATTTCCGATTGCCGTTCAGGTCCTTTACCAATATTAAAAAAACGTCAAATTATTCAATATGTACTGGTATTTTTTGTTCAACAATTATTTCTTATTAGATATTTCAGTAGAAATCAAAAAACTTTATTTTTCTCGTCGGTGGTATGTATTTTTTTTCGTAAGTAGGTATTTTTCAATTTATATAGGTGTTTCAGGCTAATAATTATTGCTTAAAAATAATACATTTTCTTTGTGCTTTGCATAAAAAACTTTGTCTCTTAAAACATTACTTTGTCATTAAATTTTTTTTAAAACAATTTTCGTATTTTTGTTATATATTATAAAATGTTGGTGATCTGGTGAGGAGGCACGGAATGAAAGAGGTCGTGAAGGGCACAGTGTTTTATTGAGTCAGCTAGACGTGATGAGAGATGACTTAGGACCGATGATGTACACTCCGGATGCAGGCGATGATGTGCTGGTCATGCGCGGGTCAGTGAGTCGACGCCGCTGCTGGTGACCGGACTCGTTGACGGTTAGGAACTGGCAAAGAACGTGGGTCTTCAGGTACTCCAGTTCTGACAGGAAAGCGGAAGGTGCGGTGGACCTTGTGAGCGGTTGTTCGGGAGGTGCATAGATCAGGGAAGATGCTGCATAGTCTAGGTGCGCGGATGAAGCGATGGTCAGATGCGCTGGAACCAGGGCGCTATGATCCGGTGGAGCGCTGGCAAGGGACGGTGGCTGGGGCCAAGGCGCTATGATGATATCCCGATGGAGTCCATGGTTGAATCTGTGCGGATCCGGGAATATTGTCTTATCACTCGTTGTGCCTTGTTAACTGACGGCAGACTGATGACTGACTGACTGCTCGCTGCGTCGGGCCTATTTATTCAGACCGGCCGATTTCATCAGTAAGTAAGCGAGATCGCAAGTAAAACGGAGACACTCGCTCAGTCTGGGTCCTACTGGAACTTTCGTTGGCGCTGCTATTATCCCTAGGCAACAGGCTAGAACCTTCTAGCTAGTGAGTTGGCGTAATGTGCCAGACCAACTCGCAACGTATTGTCGTAGGTACCTCTAGATGTCGCGAGTAGGTAGTTCACTCACAAGTAGATAGGTGGGTCGCGTTGTTTACAATTAGCGAGACAATCTGGATGATTCCACCCATCGCCACATATGTATTTGATTCCCTTGATCGTACTGTGTCTTCCTCGGGTGTCTCCAACTTCTTCTACAATAATTAACACTACGGCAAAAAAAATCATTCTTGTATCGATAAAACTGTTGCCCATATTTAGCGGTACATAACAAGAAAAATGTTTTATTTTATCCTCCTTCCATTAAACATAATTAACCATCCGATCCTGCGTAAAAAACACTCGGTTTCAGAAGCTTTCGCTTCGGCGAGGGACCCATCTACGTCGAGTGCTAACTCGATAAGAAACTTCCAATAATTGATTTTGTATGGGAAGACAATGAAATCTCAGCGGAGCGGCGGTGCTCAACTTGGTGATAAATAATTCATAGACCATTTCTGATTCTGTAATTTAAGAGTTCAGATTGAGATATTATCGGGAAAACAAAAGGTTTCTTTAGCCTTCAATCGTTTTGTTCAGTAGCATAAAAAATTAATTTCTCCTGAACTATTATTTAACCAAATAATAATAGCGTTCGTCCAATCGAATACGCTGTTACACAAACAGTGTCGCGTATTTAAACGCGCTTACAATTATTTTTTTAGTTCTTGTGAACTCATTCGGCGTGTAGTTCTAAAAATTAGTGTAAATTTGTGGTCAATAATATCAAATTAAATTAATATTAAAAATTATTGGTAGCTGCTGATATTTTTTATTTATAATTTTCCCTTTCAATGGAGTGGATAGACACCTCTTCAATCAGCCAGGATAATACATACAATCTGGAGAAGTCGCCTTATAACCCTCAGGCATTATGAAACATAATGAGCCCCTAACATTATGAGCGTGCATGAGGAATGTGAGCACAAGTCTGATGCCCCCTTACTAGAGTAAACCGAGAATCACTATATTTCCCTTACAGTCTGCAAGACTTACTCCCCTCTTATTCAATTCAACTGATTTTTGGGGGTAAGCGTTTGACTTGTTCACTACCTGGCTAATTATAATGCATATTTATGATGGGACAGTCCTGTGATAGGGAGTTAAACTGACCTAGCTACGAGTATATTTTTATTATTTTCAAAATATGCATAATTAAGTACATATATATATATATATATATATATATATATATATATTTTTTTTTTTTTAACTTTTTACTTTTGTTTCTCTTTAGAATTGGCAATAACGCAGAGAAATTATTTCAAATTAATAATAATAGTGTTTTATTATATTTTTTTTTAACAAACAGATATAATGATATCCTCACTGGGATTTCCCGTGCTGAGGATTTCATTTACATATTATGTATAATTTAATTATAAAAAAATTAATATTACATCAATGTTACATATGAATTTAATTATGAACATATATCATGTGGTATAATTTTTTTTTTTAATAATTTTAAAATAAGTAAGATAGTGTTTTTTGGTATAGTTCAGTTGATTCTGTTTTAGTCTGTGTTTGATCTCAATAAATTTTATATTTCAGTTATCTCCCTATGTTAAGTATCCATCTTTTTATTTGAGATTTAAATGTTAAAGTGTTGAGGTTTTTGAGAGTGAGTGGTATTTTATTGTAGAGTTTAATACTATGATATAAGAAGCTTTTTTTCCCAAAAGTTGTATTAGTAGTTATTTGTTGGATAAGTTTTTGACCATAAGATCTAGTGTTTCTATTGTACGTGTTTGTTGTTATTTCTTGGGTTTTGTACTTATGAATGTAAATGAGTATAGTTTTAGAATATAGTTGTATAATTGACATGATGGTAAGATTGGTGAAGATTTCGTCAGTGCTGGTTCTTACAGGAACTTTCAGTATAATTTTCACTATGGCTTTTTGAGTTTTAATTAGTGGATTTAATATAGTTTTATTTGCACTGCCCCATCCGATAATACCGTATTCTAACAGCCATTGGCAGAGAGCCATGTAGATTTTGATAAAGTCTTTTTTAATGAGCACATTCCTGATAGTTTTGAAAAATAACTTAGTTTTTTAATTTTATTATCTAAATGGCTAATGTGATTGGTCCATTTTAAATTTCCATCTATTTTTAGACCTAGATACGTTACATGGTCAACCTTTTAGTGAGGGACAATTACAATGCTCATTTAGGTGATGCGGGCTATGAATTTTCAAGTTAAGGTTTTCTTCGGAGTTTTTTGTATTTTTTATTTTGAAAGTGATGAATTTGGTTTTAGGTTAGGTTAGGTTAGGTTGTATTGTATTTTTTTAACATACTGCATATTTTTTATGGAGTGTAAATATGTATATGGACTAACAAATGCTGTATACAGGGACACTGGATGATCTAGAGTAGTTAATAATAATTTAATAACTTCATTATGTAAAAAATAGAATATTGACATGTAAGACGAGGGAGGTAAACAATCAATTTCCTTATACAGTCATTGGGAAAGGGGTGGAGCCCCTCCAATGATAGTTTTTATCAGAGTATGTGTTACTTGTGGACAATTCAAAAGACAGGATGATCATCTTACTGGGGACAGAAGTTGCACAACGTGCTGCCATTGAGTCATAGGTTAGAATGACTGACTATGGACGTCACTAACTTCCCTATAGCGTATGTATTATTATTTTTTTATGTTTTTAAATTTCTTTGTAAATAATGCTTTATCAAACATATGTTTTGTTACGTTATTGATTCATTTTAATGACTTGCTTCTGGTCTTTCCATTTCTTTGAGTCCTAGGACTTTTTATTCATTTTTCTCCAAGGATTCCGTATCTTTGCTTTTATTTGGATTCAGGTTTTTATTTTCTTACTAGGATAACGTTTTGTTGCTTTAAATATTTAATTAACTCAATTAGTTATAAAAAATAGTTTTTCAGTTCTAAATATTTTGAAAGTCGATTTAACGACTCGGAGGGCTTTGAAGCAGAGAATGGACGGTTATCTCGAGAGTTTTTCCTCCTGGGGTAAAAATAATCTCGTCGAATTTAATGTTTCAAAGACCCAATCCTGTCTTATTACGTCTAAAAGGGATCCAAATGATAATCTAGTCTCCTTCAACGGAAGCAATCTTCCGAACAGGCCTTCCATTGATATGCTTGGTATAACTGTAAGTGACCAGCTCAGGTACGGGGGCTCCATCGAAGCCAGAGTAAGGTTGGCCTCTCAGAAGCTGGGCGTACTGTACAGGGCCCGCAGATACTTTAATAATACACAACTGCTGACCCTGTACAAATCGCAAGTGCGCCCTACTGTCGAATTTGGCAGCCATCTCTGGTCCGGAGCCCCTAAATACCTGAAAAAAACCCTTGACTCTGTGCAAAAACGGGCGGTCCGTTTGATAGATTCCCCAATCTTAACAGACGGACTGCAATCTTTAGAGCACAGGCGTCAGGTAGGTATGCTGTCCTTGTTCTATCGGTATTACAATGGAAGATGCTCTGAGGAACTAACGTCATTGATCCCTTCGGCACCGGTGCGTAGTCGGGATACACGCCAAACGCGCGCCCAACATTTGTACACAGTTGACACTTGTCACATGAGAACGGGTCGCTTCTACGATTCGTTCTTAAGTTCAACAGCTCGGCTGTGGAACGAACTACCGGCCTCTGTGTTTCCTCCCTCCTACAACATGGGACTCTTCAAGACCCATGTTCACTCCTTCCTCTCCACAAAAAGACCCTCCACACAGCATCCACAAAGATGACATAGGCCCTGAGGGAAATTATTTTCTTCAGGGCCTCCTGTGTGGAGTAAATATAAAAAAAAATTTAATGAACTTTTTTGTGTTAATTGGGTGGTTAGGTTCTCGTCCCTGCTCCAACACTGGTAACTTTTGACCATCGCCATGTTTCTTTTAAAATTTATAGAATATCGATGATTTTAGTTTTGTACCATAGTATTGTTCCAACTGTCAATTTTTTTTTTCAAAGTTATTGTTTGTTTCTGCTGAAATTTTAATACTGTTACGTCACGGTTACAAGGTTACACGGTTACAACACAATATATATCTAGTTATTAAATAACACTATTAAACACAATATATATTTAGATAATATATCTAGTTAGTAAATAACACTTTATTGAAAATGGAAAAAGCGTAGTTCCATGAAAAAATCACGACATCATGACTTTACTAGTGAATATTAACCATAAGAAATTTAAACAAAAGAAAAAAAAATGCATTTGGAATACATTAATAATTTATTAATAAAATCATTTTCTGGTAAAAAAATATAATTTAATATAAATACAAAATAAATCTGGTTAAAAATATAATTTTACAGATTAATTTTTTGATTTTTCTCATTATTGTAATTTTTCATTTCGCTTCAAAGCAAATCCAGAGATAGATAGACAAAGTTACAACTCGACAACGGCCTCCGCGGTCGATGAGTAAGGCTCTCGACTATCAATCCGGGATCACGGGTTCAAATCCTGGCGTGCGCAACTATATTTTATTTGCGTCATTTATATTACTCCACAACTCAATCATTGAAACTAATACAGAGTATATTTGCAGCGCCCTCAAGAGTGGAAGATACTCTTAGTATCGCCCTGGTGTAAGACCACCATTCAGAATTGAGTTGCTTGAAATGTTTTAAGCGGTGTTTAGTGACCAGATCTGAATAACCAGATACTTCTACACCCTCCTCCTCCCTATATACTTGCCCTACCCACCAGCTTCAGCCTCACAACATACCCCAATAATTAGTAATGCCATAGTCTCACTGGCTCCAGATGTTTGAGAAAAGTTGGGACTCTTGTGCGGTAATCACATTAAAAAAACCGAAATTAACGTTTTTTAAAACGCTTTTGGATTTTTAATGCTTTTTGGATTTGTTTAGTTTGTAATTTAATTATGTTCATTAAATACTAAGAACGAATATTTAACCGAAAACATTATAATGTATTATTCAACGAACTTAATTTCGATCTGACCAGATTCACCCTTCCATGGACATTTTCAGATTTGGTCTAGTTTGGTTTTCATCTAGAGAGAAATCCAGGAGATACCAATGGATGCCCATTAGTCCTGGGTCGATCTTGAATGACCTGCTCTTTGAAACCCGCTCACGAACTTTCGAGAGAGATGGTAGATTCCTGAAATCGAAAATATTCTATCATTGTGGTTCCAGTTTCTAGGTACCAGAGATGTAAATTTAACATAGAACCGCTTCTTCTTCCAGATACTTTTGAATCGATTTCCGATGTAATAGGTTTGATTAAAAAATATACAAATTCGTATGTATCTACCTACGTCAAACGAAAGTAAAGGTAGCCGGGTGACGGATAATCGGGTTTCATGTTTCACGGTTCAGGTTTCGGGTCGTGTATGACACGGTATAAGAGCGGGTTCTTACGATCCGCTCACGACGCTATAGCGCTAGTCGGTCGTGTAGAACGATCGATTAACCCATATCTAATGCCCATTGCTTTATTTTACGCTTCTAAATATTTCTGTAGGATGTTATATATAATTTATTTTTAAAAGTTTGACAAAAACAAGACAAATCCAGTTTATTCGGAATATTGTTAATGTTCAAAGTTTTAAGTTTACCTCCACCATTTTCATATTTATTTTCAGTTTGTGTATCACTTTATCGACACCTTAAATCCCACACTTAATCCGGCCCAAACCGTTCTCACCACCTGTGGTAAAGTCTCCAATGCTAATCTTCCCCTAAAGTTTGCCGGTTTACAAGGCGCTGAAACCCTCCCCTAAGACGTGTTAATTAAATTCCACAACCGGCCTTGTTAATATTAATGCTTTATGCATAGTTTCTGAGCAATCAATGAACGCTAGAATTTGAACATTAATTATTATTGTGTGGATACAATAAATACTCAACCATGATTCAATAATTATAACTTGACCCAATCTATTTACTCGAAGTAAATAACAACGTCTTGAATTACTATTACGTAATTAATTCTGTACCGATGATAAATACAGGTAACTTACTGTTACATTATTTACTTATTGATTCTATTTTAGAGAAATCAACAGTTTCCAATTTAGTTTGTTTAAACACATGCAATTTATTGAACTGAGAAACCAATTACAGATTTTATCATTTATTATGTTTTTAACAATTAATTATAACAAGAGATACTCCATAATGGCTATAAATGTATTGATAAAAGTATAGTTTTGTAAATTTATCGTTTTCTATAATCTTTTGTTTTGTAAAAATTTTTGAATTCATATTTATTTCTTACAAATTTTATTTACTTATTCTTTATTATGCTGTCTCAGTACATGTAAAGTCACAAAGAGGAAATACATAATTGTTTTATTTTGGCTTTATAATACAAACTGAAATAAATGTAAACTGTCGATTTACCGAAAATTAATGAATAAATAATATATGTCATTTCATAACATATAATTTCATTTTACGTGGTTAGGCTTAGTTAGAATATGAATACATTTTTAATAGAGATTTTATATTTATTTTCAATTGGATTGCAATTGAAGATATCTAGACCAGAGAGAATGTTATTATTATGTTGAACACAGTCGTGTAACGCAAGCATTTTGATTTGAATTACTAAGTGTTTTTCAATAAAAAAGTTTGCACGATCGTATGTGTACGTACATTCAAACCAAAGTTGTTTAGTAATAAAAGACAGTCATTAATATTGTTTTAGATTTTATATAGCATCATCGCTTCTGAAAATTTTCTATTTACACTCAATGAATCAATTTTGAATAATACAGTTGCATACAGATAATTATTAAAAACCACGTATCGAAAGAAAATAATTCGGAAATTATAACCTGTGGTGTCTTTGATAGTATGAGTCATTACTTCTGATAAAAATTTGTCAATTTGAAGCCGAACTTTCAATTGTTTATGACATCGAAAAATATCTATTAATACTAAAGGCCTACAAAAATTTGGTGAAATACTGTCAAGTTTGACCTTTGATTGAGGAAATACAAAAGAAAACTGTACGTTCAGATAAAAATTGCAGGCTTCAAAATCTCACCCTGGCATATAAAATCGAAAAGTTTTGATAATTTCAGTTTATTTTTCCAAAACGTTCGCAACGAATTTTTTTTTTCGTACCAACACGAGGTAATTTTAATTTGTGGTTGCGTGAACACATTGCTAAAACCCCCCATCCAATCTACCTAATCCTACCTGTACCTTTTTAAATCCTTCCTAAACTTCAGTTTCCCTCCCAAAAAAACATTTATCACAGCAACCCCAATTCTTTGGTTGCTTAATCAAAGTATTTTTTCTTTTTAAAAATTTTAATTTTTTAACTTTTTAGAACACACCCTTACATGGGCATCGCCAGCTATTTAAGCTATGGGTGGGGGGACAGTTTAATTTTTTATAGGGCTTACAGAGAAAAAACAAAAAGTAGTTAGAATAAATTAGAAATATTTGCTAATAAGCTGACGTGTACGCGACACGTTACGTTATATCAGGGCCGTCATAAGCCGTGAAAGTGCCCGAGGCCATACTGAGTCGTAACTCTACAAGAAAATAACAAACCATTTTTCATTCTAAAATTTTATTGAAGGGGTTCGTGAATGACAGATTTATTCACGGTAGTAAATCGATATAAACTGATTCCTATTTTATTGTGAATTGATTCGTTTTATTCTTTCATGTAATTTATAAAAAAGGGGAATGAGCCTTAAATTTTTTTTCTTTCTGAAATACTCTATTTTGACAAAACAAAAGTGATAAAAGTGGATATCAAAACATTTAAATCGATAGAAAAAATGTATTTATATTACAGCTGCATTTAAGATTTGTTGCGATTTTAAACTAACTCAGCCTTGGGACCTAATTATTTTACGTAATTTTTATCAGTCTAAAAAAATATTGAAAAAACGCAAATAAAACTTAAAATTAATTCAGATTTTTAGGAAAATTCAATGGATTTTCCATTTAAGAAAAAACAAATGTGTTTTTCCGAGGCATTATCCGGATTACAAATAAATTCATTAAAACTTTGTAATCATTCAATCAGACGTAAATATTACTTGAAGATCTTTGGGGATCTCAGGTGAGAGGCACGAAATGAAAAGACGTGTCGTGAAGGTCACGGTGTTTATTGAGTCAGAGTAGCCGTAACGAGAATTGACGCAGGACAGATGTAGTACTCTCCGGATGCTGGCTGTGATGGCAGTTCAACCGCAGGTCAGCGAGTCGACGCCGGGCGCTGGTGACCGGGACGTTGTCCCGATAAGAAAGAGATCATGGTTTCATACCGTTCAGTTTGTTGCGTTTTTATTTTTTTGTGCTTGTTCTGTTTCATGTTTCGTTCAGATAAATAAGTACAGTGTTCTCCAATAAGAGGTGTTATTTTAAATAGCCCGTTATTTCGGTAGGTGTTACTTTTATAGCTGTCATTTTTTGACATTTGACAAGTAAAAACTACGCCATTAATAAAAATGGAACGATACACGCTTCGACAATGCATTGAAATTATTAAAATTCACTTGAGTGAATCAAATGCAAATCATCTTGAGTGATGAGGCCCATTTCCAGATCGGTGGCTTCGTCAACAAGCAAAATTGTCGCATCTGGGACTCAAAAACCCAAGAGTTATTGTTGAAAAGCCTCTTTATCTTCAACGTGTGACTGTTTGGTGCGGTTTATGGTCCGACAGAGTCATTGGACCTTACTTTTTCGAAAATGAGGAACAACAGTTACGGTGAATGGATCGCTATCGAGAGATGATTAACGATTTTTTTATGGCCGGAATTAGATGATATTGATCTAGACAACGTTTACTTTCAACAAAACGGCGCTACGTGCCACACAAGCAACAAAACCATTGATCTTTTACGATTGAATATCAAAATAACACCTCTTATTGGAAAACCCTGTATTATCTTTTTCTGAAAATGTAAGTTAAAATACAGAAATTTCGGAAAAAACCATAATCATAACTTTCATTTATCTTTGTACAGGAGTATTAGCATTATCTCTTTATTTAAAAAAATGCCAAAAGTAATATATTATTATATGACGTTTAATATCCAACCCTTCAAAATGCAATATTACGAATAATAACTGTTATTATCTTATTAACCACCAATGATACTTTAGAATTGCGTGTAAGAATTTTTTTAAATATATTTTAGAATATTAGGTACAACAAATTTTTCTTGTACATATATATTGTGTAATGCATGTATTTCGGATATATTGGCGTTTTAAATGCCCCCTTTATCAATGAGTCTCTAAGGGAAGTTGCTCTCTACTCAGTATTCAGTGAACAAGAAAAGATTAATACTCTACTTGTACTACCACAATTTCAACCCCTTTATAAGTATTATATGTTCACTGTTCACCCTTATAAGAAATAATATTTAATCAAGTAATAAGTTTAGTCAAAAACGTGAAAGTTAGTATTTTAGATACAATTTTTTTGATCGAGCCTTGCTACTTAATGTTTTCTGTAGTTTTCTATTCGACGATTTGTTTTGCAAAGCTAATGAATTTCTCATAATTATTTGAATTCCATGTGGTGGCCGATATTTAATAACATTGTTTTACATAAAAAGTACATTTATTTTCTGATAAGAATAAAAATCAAATGCTGTAAAGAAGATGTAAAGAATATCTTAGTGGGGGGAGGTCAGGGAGGAACATCTAGGTCAGAAAGCCAGTCTAGTATCTCAGGCGTCGCCCTGTGGACCTCATCCATCCCGCCGGTGAATGAATGCAACGGGCATTATATGACCACATGTTCGGTGGTCTTCCCCGCACCGCAATCACACATTGCGGACTCTTTAACCTCTATTAATTATTTGTCCCACATGTGGGCACAGTTGCTGTGGGAGGACCTTATCATATTGATGGCGGATCAGAGTTTACGAGGCAGTGAGAATCTCAGTGGGGTCGTGCAAGAGATGGCCATTTCTCACGTCGGCCGATTGCCACTCAAGTTTCCACCTATCTTCTGGAGAGAGAAATAATCGAAAGAGCCTCTCTCCCTCCTTCCAGAAGGGTTTTCGAAAGATACAGAGAAGATATAATCGTGCAAAGGTATTGCGCATTTTTTGCACCGCCTTCTTGAAAAGAATACTTAAAAAATAGGTATGATTTGTGAAGGTTCTAGTGATCTTTTTATTTTTCAATGGAATGTTTATTTTCGACACATGACTCTTTCGTATGCCGACCATTTGAAAATCTAAATTTCCGATCTGTAATTCAAGTCGGAAACTTTTCATTTCAAATTATAGAGTTGGTCAAACATTATATAAAATCCTTTGCGACGAAAAAACTCACAGAATAAAATATACAATGTCTACGTGCTCAATACTACAATGCTCAGGCATCCGAGTGGTTCAGAATTTTTGCGTTTTGTCATTCAGTTATTTGACTCTTTGACATTGACGATGTTCGCTTTTTTAATGGTATTCAATTAAAGACATGATTGTTAAATAATATTCTTTAGAAACTCAAAACTAATTGTTAAATTTCGAAAACATAAAATAAAAGTATATTTTTTGTTGAAAAACATAACTTTTAAATAATATTTGATTGTTTACTAAGTTTTATGATATGTCAACATAGCACAAGTCATTCTTTAGTATAGAAAATCGTAAAGAAAAGGTCGTTTAGAGTTCATTATTTAAGAGGATTGCAATATTTTCACTTTGTTTAATGAATGGGTCTATTCTGCAGAAATCCACTAGGTGCTTGAGAAAACCATAAGTATAAAAAACATCCTCAAAATATCCTCAACGACAATATTTTTCAAGTAAAAATCTCTTTTTATAACATATTATCGGTTTATTATTTTACATTTACAACATATGTATAATATTATATATTAATTCTAATCTTCAAAATCCATTTTTAATTACTCTAGCATAAACAAGTCTACTCATACTTGTTTATAATATTTTGTATGCACTTGTATCTCCTTCTAGAGCTTGTATTGATTTTATACTTTCAAATACCACAGTTAATTGTTATTTTTGTTTAAATTATTACTAGTTTTGGATTATGCTTGCATTCTGTAACATGTTATTATTGTGTATGGTATATTTATACCGTCGATATTAAAAATTAAATAAAATATTTATCTCAAAAGAGATTGGAAATAAGAAAGTGTCACCAACGTTGTTTATCTGTACTGTTACAAATAGCTTCTACGCAGAGCGGCGCCCCGCCTTTGTTTCTACAAACGCATAACGTGTAGTTTGGTTGTAGCTTGGCGACAGTCGGCATTCTTCCATGACATAACTAGCTCTGTTTCCATTAACTATGGACTCTTCTATAAATTTTTTTGGGTACCATCATTGGTTGATGAATTTTTTTTAAAAACGCACCTTGACATTTTTATAACTAAAATCTCGTTTTGTTTCAGCTTACATTAATACAAGTTTTGTTTCAGCGTCCAAGAAGTGAACTTTAATACAAGTTTTGTTTCAGCGTCCAAGAAGTAAACTTTAATACAAGTTTTGTTTCAGCGTTCAAGAAGTAAACTTAAATACAAGTTTTGTTTCAGCGTCCAAGAAGTAAACGTGAAGAATACAAGTTTTGAGGAAAATTCTGAAATTCTTCCCTCAAATTCTCTGGTTCTATGATTGTTGAATCACGAATCTCGCTTTTAGCATAAGTCTGCCAATAAATTCAGTACAGCGGTATAAAATTTGGATGAGAGTATTAGTTCGTACGAATGACGTATGATTCGGAGAATGTTTACTCAATTTCGGCGAAATCGGTTGCTCAGAGGCGGAGAAAATCACTTACACTTAACTAATCAGCACAGACATGAATTCATAATGAAAATACACACATGGAGATTTGCCTTTACTGCTTTTCTGAAGATCTTTAATCAGAGATGTGTTTAAAAAATCCTTAATGTCAACCTTCCAAAAAAAAAGATGTTTTCCAAAAAAATCTGTTTCGTTTTTTTTTAATTATAGCTGCATTCTTGTAATATTACATGATTTTTAAATCAAATTTCGATACGGTAAAAGCGATTAAGATTCTCGACCACGAATCTGGAGGTAGCGGTTTTGAATCCCAGTTGGTTTAATTATCACTTGTTCACATTTAATTTGTGTAAATAAATATGATGTATATTGGCGGCACGTTCTAGAGTTGCAAATACGTTCAGTGACGCCCTGTTGGGACTCCGTCAATTAGAATCGACACGTTGCTTGAAATGGCTTAAGCTGTGTATGGTGACCAGATATAAATAGCCCGGTACTTCCCACACTTCATCTACTTCACTCTCCCAATGGCTTCAGCTTCACAGATCCCCAATCGGCGGTTCCCTAACGTCACTGGCTTCAAACATTCGAGAGCAATTGGGACTATTGGGCGGTATTAACATAAACTGGTATCAGTCACAACCACAAAACAAAATGTATTAAATAATGTTTTGCATTATAATCAGCACTTTCTATTAATGATTGATGGGATGGGATTCTGCACACTTAACGTTCAAAATAAGAGAAAAATTAATATTTACATCTGATTTATAGAAATTCGGGAAACCCGCGCCGGGGGTTTACAGTTAGAACTACAATAATTATTTCATAATTATGCAATACAGCCTACTTATCGTACTTCTTATTTTAACAACATCTGAAAAGTAGAAAAAATGGTATTTTTGCAATCTGGGATCCCAGCTCATCATTACTATCATTCAGTTCTACCGTGATTCATTTATAGGGTGCTATACCGTGTTGCGCTTCTTCCTTCTTAAGCCAACTTTTCGGACAGTGTTACAGTGCTCATCATCGTGGCAGATTGATGAAGTGTGTATTTATAGATGTAGAAGTTAGATTTACAGTGTTTGGCGCATTAATCCACGTAGCACTGGTATTTCAGGTAATTAATTTGTTAAGTAAATGTGATTTTTGTATCGTCCAGTTCTTTCATAGCTCAACATGTGAAATTTTCACAATTGAAGTTTGTTTTTATGTAGGTAGAAGTTACAGTTACATTATTGCGCGCGTTAATCCTCTTTGGGCCTGTATGTCAGTATAATAATTCGTTAAATTAATGTGGTTTTCGGCTGTTAGTTTTTGCGTTTATCACTTATTTTACAGCTCCGGAAAACAATGTGTTCAGTGTTGTTACGAAATTAGTTTCAAATACAAAATGTATCGAAGACACAAAGTTTCAGCAATTCGTGTTAACAAATCACTTTTATACGAGAAAATTCTATATCTAGTCCATTGTAGCCACTAGTCACTGCACCTGTAACAATGCAAGTCTTTCAACTCACCGAACAAAAGCTCGAGCGTTTCCTTTTAAATTTATTTGCTAACTATTGAAAGCGTTATCTTGTTTCTTGGCGGATATGGGAATGGAAAAGTCAAACAGGAAATCCTTACAATGATGCCACCCTCATAATATACATAGAATGTAACACACCAGCCGTTGTGTAACCATTGCTCGTGTTTATGGATAACTCAATGTTTTATTGTTGCATATTTCAGATCAGGGTTAAGGTAAAGCAATTCGTAGTAATGCAAAATCATGCTTTCAAAATTTTATCGCTTAGAAATATTTCATATTCTTTGATTAAATACTGCGAGTGGAAAACATCTCAGACTTTGAAATAATCAAGCACTTTTTTAAGACGAGAAGTATCAGGCCTATAAAAGCTGGATTAAAGTTCAAAATCACCTACTTACGAACCTATTTTGGATAATGATTTTATTTTATTATGCGGCAAATGAAGTTCTTGAAAAACGATCTTAATGCAATAAATGTTAGTGCTTTGCAACATGTGATTGATTCATACTAAAAATATTTTTAAATTAAAATATGTGGTTACGCCAATACGCATTAATTTACATATACATCTTATGCACACATATGTATACCTACCTGCGACCACTGTACTGAGATAGTATTGTTGTCCTTTGTCCTACTTTCCTATCTATTCCTGTACCTTTCTGTGCACTTTGCAATTAGTCTGTTACAAAAATTCCAACCGCATAGCTCACTATATAAACCTCATCCGCGCGAAATTTTATCTCGCTTACCTTATTACATTTTCATCCGCGCCGATATCGTGGAAACCGTTATGTGTTCAGTGCCATTGCTGTGAGGAAAATAAACAGGAAAACGAGTGCCCTTGTTCCTAAAGGTGACTCCATCCTTCTATACAACATATTATTGTCTTATTTGCGGTAGTAATTACACTACATTCAAGGTCAATTAGGTCATTCAACATAACATAACACCTTTTACTCACCAAAATGTATAAGAATTGAGGTTGAGCTTACCTACTGCTTTTTAAATCATTAATATGTACCTATTTACGAACGAATAGATTATTTTGGAAATAACTTTTATTGCAAGCCTTTGGTTCTAAAGTCGGGCTGGCATTCGGGCTGCTCCAATAATATTAAAATGATC
Organism: Hesperophylax consimilis; assembly: GCF_061612785.1. Lineage (NCBI taxonomy): Eukaryota > Metazoa > Arthropoda > Insecta > Trichoptera > Limnephilidae > Hesperophylax > Hesperophylax consimilis. The sequence continues at coordinate 22,354,155 of NC_142850.1, forward strand.
AATCCGTCACACGAGATGATATCAAATCCGCTTCTGAATTAGAGTAAGTGATTGCCGAGATTTAGCTTAATACGGATGATGGAGAGGGATAAAACAGAACTGTATAATAAGGTTCTGTGAGAGGGAAGACGAATGTGTTTTTAGTTTATTTTTATTATGTAACTGTGAATAGCGCCCGGGCTACTGAGGAAAAGTTACGAGTAAAAATAGAGGAAAAATACAATAAGGAGTTTATGTGTTCTTTTATTATTATTTCCGGAATTTCTGTCAAATAACCGGGATGTGATTCATTTACATAAAAAAATATCGATTTAGAGAATCTATTTGAATTGCAATCCATGAATATACGTTTAATCTACTAAGCGAAGCTTTAACTAAAAATCTGTTAGAATTACAAAGTTCCAAACAAACAAGGTTAAAAATTCACTACGTGCTTAACCTGTGAGAGGGCGCGCTGTGAGCATTTTGCTCGAACAACAATTGATTGTGATATTTTTCGATGTTAGCGATATCATATCGCCTAAGTGGTCAAGGTTACTTTCAAACTATTCAACTCCTCTCCTCCGGTGCAATTAATTGAAAAATGCATTTTGTTCATCGCCTGTACAGTTTTTTTTCTAAGGACTGCTTAGGTTAAGGCCAAAGTTTTGAAGAGTTTTTGTTTGTGTTGAAAGCTGCACATATGTTACTTAGTCTTAATAAAACGCTATTATTCATACTAAATAGATATAATAGTGATTGATGAAAATAGTTCTTTGATTATATCAATCAGTTCTTGTCAATATATATTACAATTAGATAATAAATTTACGAGCATTTTGCTCGCGTGCGTCTTTTTGTTCGCAGGATAAAAACGTCGCTTCGATCGTCAAACATTGTAATATTACAAAGCTTGTTTGGAATTTTTAGAACCTAGCAACATTTTAATCACTCTGCGTCATTTCTATCATGAGTTATGGAGTTCATAAACATCCGTTTAGAAGTCGGGCAATACAGCCAAAATATAAGCCGTTGATTTTGTGAGCCATTTTGTTACATCTCGAATAGGTAGGTAACATAATAATAATGATATTTAGATCATTTCTATAGCGCTGTTTTCATGAGAAAATCATCTCAAGGGCGCTTAGCAAGTTAATTGATGCATTTATCTTAGATAAAGACTTATAATTTCAATTTGTTACTATTGGCTTAGGTAACTAAGATTAATAGCTACTGACTTACAACTATGTTTAAAAATACATATTCTTATCTTATAAATTCATGTAATGTTTGCAATCCTTTTAAAAATGTTGATCAACCAAGACGGTAATGCATCATACTCAACCAGTTACGTCAATTTTGCAGAAGTGGCGAAAAATGAGAATCCAGACCATTAATCCATCATCGATGCTTCCTCCGGCGATTTAATGAGATTTTGAAGAAATAAAATAAATAATAAAACAGATCAGACAAACAGTAATTTCTCAAAATAACACATTTTCTACCACATTGATAACGGCACCACCGCTCGCATTATCCTATTCTGTTGTCAATTTATTCATGTCCAGCGACCTAGAAAATCGTTTGCGGTAGTAACCAAGCTACATCTCTTTCATCTCGGTTGTTTTCTTTCAGCATGATCTTATATTTAGATTTAGACATATGTGTGTTTCACCTAAATGTCAGTAAAGGGGAGAACTTTATTATCGATTCGTTCGCTATCCTACCACGAGCAGTAGAGCTGCTTTCAACACTGGCATTAAAAATGAGGGCAATAGTAGGATAGTTCGTAATGGCAAGTAATCGGAAACGCAAGTATCAACCTTTGGTGCTGGTATAGTTGGCAATCACGCCAACTGTCAATCTTGATTTATTCTTATGTAATTGCGAAAGTATTTTTACAATAAACATGTTTCTCAATCAGAACAAGTGATACCTCTGGAATCTGATACCGTCCAATACATTTAGTTTTAAGAGGAACGGCTGTACGACTTTTTAATGAAAAAACAAAAACAAAAAAATTGTTTTTGAGTTAATGATAACAGTTAAAAGACAATTACTCAACTTCAACTAATGTAAATATGAAAAAAAACTTTAAAATTAAGAGGATTACAAAAAGCATTTTGATGTTTAAATATATTTACTTTGGAACACACATTTGCCGTATGGAAATTAAAATTTCGACCCAAAAAAATTCTAATACATTTAGTCTTTTTGCAATGTGATTTTACATTACATTACCTTTATTTTTCAAATAGTAGTTTAATTTCGGTAATATTTTTTATATAAATGTAATTATTTGGAGTTTTTAAATAGTTACACTGTTACCTATATCCTTGTTTATTTGAAAAATATATATTGTGAATCATTCACATATTGAAGAAATTTAAGATTTTTTTATATTCTTATTATTTTTATTAGTCTCCGTGGTCGAGTGGTAAGTCTCTCGACTAGCGATTTGAAGTTCGCGGGTTCTAATCCCGGGGTGCGTAAGTAAATTTTATTTGATGAATTTGTGTTATTTTACATTTTATTGATTTAAAATATTGTGTAAGACAACCATTCAAAATTGTAAAGTTGCTTGAAATGGCTTTATGACCACATCCGCCAGCCAATAGCCAGGTTCTCCCCCACCTTCCTGTTCTCCATCTGCAGCCCTTCCCCACTATTTTCAGCCTCACAAAATACCCCAATTGGGGATGCCATAGTCTCACTGGCTTCCGACGGTAGAGAGAAGTTGGGATTCTTGAAGTTGGATTTATTTTCTGGTTATTCGACAAAAATCTTAATTGGTCCTTACGTCAAGAATTTCTTAATTTTGGGTTGTTTTTTTATAAAGTGAAGTGTTCTTTTATTTCTTTTCCTCATTTCACGTGTGTAAATACTAATATTAACTCAAAATTTTCAACTAAAATCATGAAAAATTTAATATTTAATGGTTTTTATTATATATTGTAAATAATAAATGAAAAAAATAGCTCAATTCCGTCCTTGAAATTTGCTAGACATTTTGATATTTTTTAATTATTCAGTTTGGTTCGGTGTATTTGTATGAAAAAGACCGCACTGCCGTTCGTTCCTCTTAAAACAAAGTATTTATTTCGCGTAATTTAAAACATCTGTAAATAAACAGTACGAGTGATCAGAAATCGCAGATAAATAACATGTTGATTTTTAGTGAATTCATCACTTGCCTACGTGCAAAGCTAAGCGTAGATGGAAATCCTTATTCGAGATGTGATTGAAGATTTCCACGGTCAACGGTAATGTTCTTTTTTTTTCTTCGGACACTTCTTCTGCAAGAGTTTGTCTATTGTCAGGGAAATTTTCGTTCTTCGGTAACTTTTCCTATAATAGTTTGTCTATCGTCAGGGCAATTTTGTTCTTCGGTTACTTCTCCTATGTGAGTTTTTCTATCATCAGGTCAATTTTCTTTCTTCGCTAACTTCTCCTATAGTAGTTTGTCTATCGTCAGGGCAATTTTGTTATTCGGTTAATTCTCCTATGTGAGTTTTTCTATCATCAGGACAATTTTCTTTCTTCGCTAACTTCTCCTATAGGAGTTTGTCTATCATCAGGGAAATGTTATTTCTTCGGTAACTTCTCCTATATGAGTTTGTCTATCATCAGGTCAATTTACATAAATATTTAGATGGAACTGAATTAACATTCTCTTCAGTACCTATACTCAAATTTAAGATTCGCTACATTTGCATTCATCGTCACCTCCATGCTAAAATTGCGAATCTGCCATTTTCGCGAAAATGGCTTTTTGATGAAAAAAATCTCTTTTTGAAGATTAACCTTGTGGTAAATTGACAATATTCTATCCTCAGCGGTTACGGAGTTATCAAATATGCTTACCTTAATTATAGTACGAGTCATTCTAATCAAATAATGGTAAATTTACAAAAAATAGATGGAAACATTTACTAAGAAATATGAATTACCAATAAATTAATAATAAATTAAATTAATTGTAATGAATTAATAAATTTTTGTTAGAATAAAATTGTTATAATTACTAAAATAGACCACAATTGACTTGAGAATTTAACATTTAAAATAAAAGATTTTATAGTAAAAAAGATGATTTTTGCAGATTCGCAATTTTAGCATGGAGGTGACGAATTATTTATGTATTGATTTTTGGTTGTTAGGACGCGTTGAATTACTTTTACAAGTGTAAAGCAATGTATCAGACAGCTTTACAATGCCACCGGATAGCGTATATTCCAATGCTTTCGGAAAGATCTCTCAAAATGAGAGGATATTCTAGCACATTACACCAAAAATAATTTAAACAAACAATTTCTTATAAGAAACTGGAGTGAAAAATATAATGGCTTCAAAAATATGTATTCGTATAGATCAACAATCGCTGATTCTGAATTTATAAGTTTATTATGTATATGTATGTGTGCATAGACTTAATAAATCGTCATTTAAAAACCATTAAAACCGTAATAGACTTAAACGCCCTGTGATTGGTTGGCGAGTTTGGACAGAACTTACACAGTTGAAAGCGGAAGATACTGTGCCAAGATGCGCTGCATAGACTCGCACAAGGTTTACCACTGCCTGCGGGGTACAAAATATTTCAAAAGAATTCATGTTTTTTGGAAATATTTAAAATGGGATTTGTTGATTTCATACCGACCTAAATGGGATTTACCTAACTGTTAACCCACAAAACCGAGATATGTACGACGTCACGTGTACCCCGCAAGATTGTCAACGTTTTGGCGGGCTTTGAAAAATCGACATTCGTAAAAAAAAATTAAAATGTTTGTATTTAAGTTGAAAATTCATAAAACATTTTGAAATTGACTGGAATTTTTTATACTTCTTTAAATGTAGAATGTTTCTATTTGCTAATTAAATAAGAGTTCAATGAATTATCTTAAGATAAGCTGGTATTACCATAAATCAATAATATGGATTTATGGTGTTTGTATGTACGCCCCCATGTTTTACTGAAATTGCGGTATTCACAACAAACAATATTTTATTGTGTGTCACTCGGATATCCCCGTATTACTGTAATAATAAATAACTCGCATATGCATAATTATGCAATAATACTACAAACAGCATTCTTCAACCGTTAGCTTTTTGTTTTCTTATTTAATAAAGGGTTGGCACGGTAAAGGGTTTCAATGGAAAGGGCTTGGTCTAGTGAGGGGTAGTTGTGTAGACAACTGGCGCCTTCAAGGCGGTTTCACCCACTCTAGTTATTATATCCCTGATATAAGGGAAGACAAACATTCTTCAATTATCAAATGTTTTCTTATCCTGAATAATTATTTATGTTCTCTCGTATTTTATGAAAATTCTCTATGGAAAGACAAGACGCTGGAGTCGAAAACTAACGGTAGAGAAGATTTAACCGAAACTGTTTAAGTGATAGCACTGCGGCGAAGAGACTGTCGCGTCGACTAAACATTATCACAAAACTTCATGCATTTTGTGTAAAATATTATAAAATTAAAAGCAGTTTATTGTTCTGATTCCATGAAAAAATGATTTATATGCTTATTCACGAGGGCCCTTGGGGTGATAATTCAAAAATAGCGCTACATAAAACGATCCAAGTACGATTATTACCAATGAAATAAGCTGATCATATAAGCAAATATACTATCGTACCTACGTAGTACAATGATCATCAACCCTTGCATTTCAGTATTAAATCGCTTGAAAGAAGTGGCAACATCAAAACAAAAATTCCAAAAGCAACGTTTTAAATACCATTTAAACTAAGTCAATTTGTTCATGATCAGATGCAGAGTGATTTCTTTAGTCGTTAAATTTAATTAAGTCAAATACTTTTTTAATATCATTTTGAAATAAAAAAAATAATCCTCTTTAAAGGTTCGTCGTATTTTTTTACAAAATAGATATTCAGTAAAAAAAGTCACTCAATTAAAAAGACACTCAATTAAAAAGACACTCAATTGAAAATACACTCAATTAAAAATACATTCAATTAAAAATACACTCTATTAAATAGACACTCAATTAATAAGACACTCAATTAAAAAAACACTCAATTAAAAAGACACTCAATTAAAAAGACACTCAATTAAAAAGGCACTCAATTAAAAAGACACTCAATTAAAAAGACACTCATTTAAAAAGACACTCAATTAAAAATACACTCAATTAAAAAGACACTTAATTAACAAGGTAAACCATTAAAACGACACTCAATTAAAAAGACAATCAATTAAAAAGACACTTAATTAAAATGATGCCTGAAGTGCATTGTTTTTTACTTTAACTCTTACCGAAGACTTACCATTCAGATTTTTAAAGGCTAAATCTATGTACTAAAGGAGGACGTGTTCACATAAAAATCATTTCAACATAATCGACACCAAATATATGTTTTAATTAACCGACTACTGTTCTTGTATTCTCAATCTTAGTGTAGCTTAAAAAACTCAAAACAATCCAGAACAGAGTAATGAGATAAATTTTAAATTGTAATAAATATAAATTAATACAGAAAATTGTTAAGGAATTAGATATAATGAGAGTTAAATAAATAACTTTTTATAACGTTTTGATTTTGGTTTACAAAGTTTTTTACAAACTACCAAACTGCGTCGCAATAGAGATTTACACGCAAACCATACAAGACAGAACAAAAACAAACAAAAAAAGAAAACAAAAACACAGAATTGTTGTATAAAGAAATCCAAATCTATCGCTTAGTTTCTATTGAAATTAAAAATATACCTTGTTTAAGAAAATTCAAATAAAAACTGATTTATTTAATTAGTATTAGAAGTTTAAAATAAATTGTTAAAAGTTTTTTATTTATATAAGACCACAAGAAGTGGAACACTTTTGTTCAGTTCGCAATGTTTTCTGTGTATTTCAAATGCGCTATATAAATGTTTTTTTTTAATTTTCCGCATAAACTTATACTGTTTTAGAAACAAGACAAAATTATATGTGCACGCAATAATAAATTTTTTTATCAAAAGTGAAAATAGTTGTCAAAAACTTTAACCACATTTTAACTTAATTTTTTACTCCAATCATAGAAAAATTGATAAAACTCGATATTTCGAAAACACATTCATTTTGTTTGGGGAATTTGTAAAAAAACTGTAATTTAACTTTTATGTCGTTCATAAAATAAAAAAATAAGAAATAATTTTTAAAGTCAAACCTATTGTTACAATAGCGACGCAAAATATGAATTATTTATTTTGGCGATTTATAGGATTTTATTAATGGCACTCAGAATAAATATTTGAGGCAAACTGGAAATAATTATTATTTCCCTTTCTAACGTCATAAAAAATTTAAGTATTTCCGCATGATAAAAAAAATACTTTTAAAATTTGGACGCCCGGTCATATATGACCCTAAAGCGCTGGAGGGGTTAAGTGCAATAAGGAAATAAATAGTAAAAATATTTTACCTCGAAATCCCAAAATTTGAATATCCCTGATTCATTTTTGTTGTTTGTTTTTGGGGTGTTATGCCGTGTTGCGCTAACTTCTTCTTTAGCCGACGTTTCGGACAGCGTTGCAGTGTCCATCATCAGGGCAGATCCGGTAGATCCGAAGATGTGTACCGGATATCTACCGGATCTGCCCTGATGATGGACACTGCAACGCTGTCCGAAACGTCGGCTAAAGAAGGAGTTAGCGCAACACGGCATAACACCCCAAAAACAAACAACAAAAATGCTTTTGGCCGTGAAAATCTAAAAACTTACCATCCCTGATTCATTCTATCCTCCATCGTGACGACATACCGACGTTATTTATGAGCTACTTTATGAATAACAGTTTGCAGAGCGAGTCCCATAAGGAGCTAATGTCAACGATATCTGTAACTGCGGGTGACTGCTGGGTAAGGGCAAACCAGTAGGTACCTACTGGTTTGCCCTTGTGACCTTCCGCAATGTCTTATCGCTTTGCTCATGTCAGATTTAACTGAGGACGACTTTTATTCTTGTCAGCACTCTTCACTCGTCCTTTATGTGATGTTACTTCTGTCAAATAAAAAAAATATTCTGTAGTCGAGGATTCATTATTATTTTAATTTCGTTCGCTGAGGTTGATTTGATAAATTGCCGTGACACGGTGCAAAGCAAAAATATTATTGTCTAACCAGATTACTAACATTTACCATTGAAGAAGTATATAATACTAACAAATCTAAGCGAAACATAAAACAGAACAAGACAGAGAACATAAAAAGATTACGATCACAACCTAGGAATAGAACCCAGGATCTCTGTTTTACTGACGTTTGGTTCTTGAACTGTTCAACCATGCCGTTTTGTTATCCGAAAATATTTTGTAGGATTTTCAAAATGGATTGCGTATTTGCCTAAAGTGAACATTTATTAACTGATATGTAATAATTCACGATTAAATGATTTGTCCATAAAAATCGTTTAGTCGGAATAGTGAAAAATTTGGCTTATTACCATGGCGTTTGTAAACAAAGAAAAATGTGTACGGCTTTTTTTATCAAATGACTGTATGGCCATTTCCTAATAAAATATTAGTCATTTTGAATATATCTGTGTTCACGTAGGTGAAATTTTTTGAATAAATATAATGGACGAGATGCGAAAATATTATTTTTTTTAACAACACGTGTTCCGAATTCCTCATAGCATATTAAAATTTGTCAATTCATTCGTTGTAGGCCTCCAGTCCCGTTTTTAACAAAAAAAACGAATAATTTGATCAGTTTTTAAAAAAATGCTTAATGCCAGCTTTAGCATACCAACGTTGAACCTGCGCATAAGAATCGAATTAGTAAAACGGTAAGAAAGGGAGATAAAGTTAAAAAATATATGTATTAACTGGAGAGATGCTATGATATTATATCATTCTTACATCTACACCTGCCATAACATATGAATACGTATTACATGCATGTAATCTAGGTACAAGCGTGTATCTTGAATGAATGAAGCATGAATCGATTGTGATATTATTGTCACATACAATTTTATTTTGGATCGTCTAGTTATCGTTGCTATGTGAAAATCAATGAGGGAAACTCAGGACTGTCTATAATACAACAAAATGTTTTTAAAACAACAGACAAGTCGAAATTGAGTCTTCTTAGTTAGATAAGGTACTCACCTATCTAATTCAATTAACCTTACGCGTTATCTTATACAATTTGCATTTTCTGTTACTTATGCAAAATATAATTATGATTTCTACCATGTTGCAACTAGAAACTAGAAGCTAAGACGGTAGAGGATTGGACAGAGGAGGCATTAGCATACTGGGTTTACCCGAACTCGCGAAAAGAAAATGCAAGCTCGGCAAATCGCCCTCTATCTTGTTAGGAGAACTTTATAAATTACTTTGTTCAAAGGGAAGCTAAAAAAGTCAACGTGAAAAGTGATATCATGGAAGTCATTCATGTTTCTAAATTACTTTTTAAATGTACAAGCGAAATTTTCAGTAAGATTAGAGATACGGAAAATATTTCGCCCGATTATTATTACTTCAAAGTAGGAAAAGCTGAAAGAGATAGCTTGAAGGGCGACTTGAAAGTCATTCAGTTTTATAAATATTTTCAACACATTCGCTGCCAGGAGCTTTCGTTACCATTAAAATTATATATTATGATTGGTCCAGCCATGGGAGTGATTGACATTGAACTGGTTAATGCGGTAGTTGAATTTTTCTAGTAAGTAGCCCTCTGGAAAAGATTAATATTGTGTTTGCTATTTCATAGAACATTTGTCACAGAAGTCAGAAATTTCTGATGCCAATCCTAGAATAATATCTTTATGGGGAATGAAACAGGCAGAGAAAGGAAGAAAGGAAACTGTTTGTATTGGTAAATAGAACCCCTTATGTAACTGCGAATATGTTGAAAATATATAAATACATGATTTCCAGACTGACGTAAGCGTAATGAATATGTTTTAACCCTTAGGATGCGGAGGGTGAAATTTCAATACATACACTATTTTCGTAATAACTTACTTGTTTTTTGCACTTTTTTATTACTAAATAATAAGCTTATATTTTTTATAATTTATTTATATATCTACCCTTCGTTGTTTCCAGGATGTCTACACGTATTCAGAAAAATGTTTTTTCCCTCTAATGTAAAAAAAATACAATGTATTATTTATGAGTCAGTGAGACTATGGCATGCCCATATGGGGTATGATGTGAAGCAAAAGGTAGTGCGAAGGGAAAAGAAATGGGAAAGAGGATGGTTGTGGAAGTATCTGGCTAATCAAATCTGGTCACCAAAAACGGCTAAAGCCATTTCAAGCAACGTTTCAAGACTGAATAGTGGTCTTATAATGAGAGAATATAATAAAACTAATATTAATTAAAATGATTTAATCGTGAAATAACATATGTATATCAAATAAAAATTAGCTGCGCTCACCGAATTTGAACCCGCGACCTCCTGATTTGAAGTCTCCAGGCCTGAAGACATACGAAAATATCCTGGAAATATAAATAAAGATTAATAATATTTCTCATAAAATAAGCGTTCTTTTCAATAAAAATACAGACATATTACGGGACTTTCTTTTTACTAAATACAATTTGTAATATGACTGAAAATGAGAAATTATGAATTTGACATAAAATTTTGCCACCCACTTTTTCACAGATAAAGTAAACTATTTGCAATTGACGAAACTACAAGCTAGAATATTGGTAATATACATCATGTCCTTGCCAAGCGAATATAACAAAATTTGAAAAATTCAATCAGAATATTTTAAGGTTCAAAATGCCATAAAGCCAAGTGCGGTGAGCTAACCGGAAAAATGCTCCCAACCGTCTGGAGTCAGTGAGATTACCAGTTGGTTTATTAACAACGACAACAAAATCAAAGGCTCACTTCGTTTCCAAAAGGTTTAGTCTATCTTCTAAAACTATTGTTCATATTCTTCGTATATACAATTCCTGATGAATTAAATGATATTGAGAAATAACATATTTCACCATTCCAGCGTTTTAGGGTCATATATGACCGGGCGCCCATATTTTATAAACGTTTTTTTTTTTACCCTGCACAAATACATATTTTTTTTGAATTGAGAAAGAGAAATAATTATTATTTCATGTTTGCCTAAAATACTTACACTGGAATCCATTAATAAAACCTAAAAATAGTCAAAATGAATAATTTCCTTCCGCTATCGTAACAATCGGTTTAACTTATAATTATTTCTAATTTTTTTATTATATGAACGAGATAAAAGTGAAGTTACATTTTTCTTACAAATTCCCCAAACAAAACGAATGTATTCTCTCAATATTTCTATTTCTCGTTTTTGACATCATTTTTCACTTTGATGTTAAAATTTTATTATTTAGAAATAGTAATGTTTATTTTAAATGCATACACCTAAAAGAAAAAAAATATCTTATTTCTAAAACAGTATTTGTTTTTGCGGAAAATTAAAAAATAATATGTGTATAGTGCATTTCAAATGCACAGAAAACATTGCAAACTGAACTAATGTGATGAAACTACTGAAAAGTTTGGAAAAAAAATCTGCCAGACTAAAGGTACATCCTATTAACATTTATTTAGTTGCTGAAAATACTGACCTGACCTGGCTCGGCCCTCTTCGTGCTGAAATACTGATTTATTGAACTTTCATCGGAACTTGTGTCTTGAATATATAAATCACTTCTTGTTCTTCTGTGCTCCGGGCCGGTTTTATAATGCGGCCACGCAGTTGGGTTCAGTCAAGTGTTCAGGATACAGCCTTAGAGCCTACTTTCAGGAAATTGAAAACTCTTCAAGGAGACTTTAAATTTTTTTCCCAAAACTAAACGAGGATAAAATTTTCAAATATCTACCGTTTTCAATATTATAAAAGTAGACTGAACGAAATAGAAATAAGATTTCTGAGGCATTTGTTTGGTAAAAAAATGTATGACCATGTGAAAAATGTGGATATTCGCAAATAATGCAAGGCTGTTATGAGCGTAATGATTTAAATTGAGAAAGGGTGATGATTTGGGCATCTAGAGCGAATGAATTAAGAAAGTAGTGCGAGGAGAATATGTGACGCAAATGGGAATGGTAAAAAAAATCAGGGACGCCCAAGAAAGATATGGCACTATCAAATGAACCAAATACTTGAGTCTGGACATGTTAAGAGTCAGAATAACAGAAGGGTATAAATGAGAGGATGTATAAATGTGATTGAAGCAAGGTGTGTGTGCCAATACCGAGTTATTTAACGGTCCATTCTATCTGCCTAACCCTGCACTTAACGGCGTGATGATTTGTCAGTTAGTTAGTTAAATAAATATAAATTTTTAGGCAAGTTTTTTTTTAAATTTTATATTAGACTTTTTTAGAAAACGAAGCATTTGTCTACACTCAGTCAATTCCGATTAATTATAATGATTCGCACAAACAAAATTTGTGCGAATTCCTCAACCAGTTTCAATCCAGCTAAGAAATCAGGTATGAGATAAACTGAATACATCTATTCTGGCGGAGGAACGACTATTTAATATCGTTGCTTATAATATACTCCCACGAAGAGAATTGAATTGAATTGAACGGTTATCATCTGAAATAATAGACAAGCGAATCCGAATACAGAGGCGTTTAAAATATTTGAACCCCGGTTCGTAACTAAAATAACAAACCCTTGTATTTTCATAGAAATTCAAATTTATACAAACTTCGAAAGTTTATTTAAACTTAAGAAATAAATAATTTAAAATATTTCTAGGAGAATCATATCAATTTCCAAATACCGCTTGATTTTAACTAACAAAATAATCATAATCAGGGGTAGGCAGAGAGAATGGACCGCCAAAAAATCTGTCTCATTACTAGAGACCGGATTATATGCATTTGCATATTTGCATATGCAAATGCATATTTAGACCCTTTTCAGCGGTAGTTGCATATTTTAGCAAATAATTTGAGATCTTGCATATTTACGCTTGATATCGTTCAGATTCCTCACATAGCGACACTATAGACGTCAGATAGCAAGGTGCGCGGCCAGCGAAGCTGAGCGAAGAACTGATAACTGATCTTACTGATCGCTACGGCCGGCGGCCGGAGGGGGGGGGGGGGAACCTCTCTCATCTTCGCCTGGGCTCGCGCCTACTTGGCTTAATTCGGCTATTGAAGATTATGAATTGCGAATTTTGTTTGTGACTGGTCGCACGCGCTGTTCTTTAGAGTTTCGTCTAGTGTTTTGTTTGTTTGCACGAAGTTGTACATTGTGAAAGTGAACCATGCCCCATGATAAAAAAATGCCCATACGTGGATAGCTGAATATCCTGGAATATTTACATACAACGGAAAAGTTTTATACTGCCGAGTTTGCGAGAAAAACATTTCTAGCACAAAAAAGTTCCAAATAGACCAGCATGTCAAAACCAGTGTTCATATCGCAGGAGTGTAGAAGAAGGTCCCACGACAACAAGTTTTTACAGTGGCAAGTAGCATTAACAGTGAAGTAACCTCCAAAGGTAAACAACAAAATCACTTTAGCATGGATCTATGTGAAGCATTTCTTGCAAGCAATATCCCTCTATACAAACTGACAAATCCTGCCTTGAAGGATTTTCTCAGAAAATATTGCATAAATCAAAATATACCGGATGAATCTACTTTACGTAAAAATTACGTATCATCAATTTATCTACATGTGCTAGAAGAAATACGCAATGAACTCAAGGATAACATCATATGGATTTCAGCTGACGAAACAACTGACACTTGCGGCCGTTACATTGCAAATTTGATTGTCGGTGCATTAAAACTTGAACCTTCACCTTCCTATTTGGTGGCCTGCAGAGAACTTGAAAAGGCAAATCATTCTACGATCGCGAGATTTGTGAATGAGGGTATAAAGAAATATTTCTTGAATCTTCTGCGAATGAAAATGTGTATGTGTAGCTCTCAGATGCTGCCCCCTATATGATCAAAGCAGACAAAGCCCTCCAAGTATTTTATCCCAATTTGATTCATGTGACGTGTTTTGCTCACGGAATTCACAGACTCGCCAAAGAAGTGAGATCCACGTTTGCGAATGTAAATAACCTGATTTCATCAGCAAAGAAAGTGTTTCTTAAAACGCCTGCTCGTATAAAGGCCTACAAAGAAAAACTGCCAAATATCCCTTTACCTCCTGAGCCAGTAATAACACGTTGGGGTACATGGATCGAAGCTGCGATGTTTTACCATGGACATTTTGAAGCCATCAAGGGTGTTATCAATGACTTCGATAGTGCAGAGGCTTTGGCAGTTTTCCAGTGCAAAGAATCGTTTGACGACGCCAGTATTAAAAAAAAACTAGCTATGATTACCACTCATTTCGCCTACATACCTGCAAGTATAAAAAACGCTTGAAACTCATGGATTGGCGTTGAATGCATCTATTCAGGTTATAAAGGAAATTCGCCTTATGAATTCCTCGTTGCCAAAGCTATTCCCGAGTAAACTCAAAGAAAAATTTGAAAACATACTGAATAATAACCCAGGGTTTGAACCTTTGTGCCAAATTGATAACTTCATCAACGGGGCAGGTGAAATTTTGCCCGGAACAATAAGTTCAAACATCGCACCCAAATTTAAATTCTGTCCAGCCACATCAGTAGACGTAGAACGTTCCTTTTCCGCTTACAAAAATATATTAAGCGATCATAGACACAATTTGTCTACAGAACATTTAGAAGAGTACTTAGTCATATACGTTTTTAAAGGTAAATTCTAAATTTTATTGTTAAATACATTTTATAATTGATATTTTCAAAAATATAATTGTTATCCTTGAGAACTAATAGCTTACTAAAATAATAATAAAATATGTAAAAATACGACTTCCTGTATTATTTCATGTTGCATATTTTGACCCTTTTTATGGATTTTCGTGCATATTTTAGCTATTTTTATTGCATATTTGCATGCATATTTTGGGCTATTTTTGTTGCATATAATCCGGTCTCTACTCATTACGTTTGCATCAATATTGCATTATTTGCGAATTTCCACATTTTTCACGATCTTACATTGTCTCACCACTTACCTACTTTATAACGTTAATGAAATTAACTGCATTCACCATTTTTCATTATCTATATTGATGTTGACGTGAAAAATATTCACTTGGACCAAAATTATGTTTTTTAAAGCCGTGTAAATATTTTTTTCTTTGAATCATCATGGTTTTGCCATTTAAAATCATTTGAACGATCACAGCACCCTCCATTTTTATCTGAATTTTCTTGTTATAGTTGGTAGGTACCACCTTTTATTCCGTGGTATTTTTTGTCCCTCGTTTGATAGAGGACATTACATTCTACTGTTATCCCTGATTTTATTTGTAATTTATGACATCAATATCGAAACTAAGATACATTTATGACCCATCGTTACGCACCAACGGATGTATTAAAGATATTAGTTCTCAGATTCCATTCTTAAAATTCGTTATTATATGGATAAATGTTATAATTTTATCATTTTACTTACTAATTTATATTTTTGATGTCAATACGCAATTTTTCGTTACTCTATAACTTAAATCTGTCTTACTTATGTCAGTTATGGCAAAGCTTTCTTATACTATGGAAGTAAAATATTAATTTAACTAAATCCCACTCTTTCAAAAATCATAACAACATACAAACATTTAAAACCAATGACATTACAATACACTTAGACACGTTATTGTTTCAAAAGTTAGCCAAAATGTGGCAAGTAACAAACACTCTCATGTTTTCATGTACGACAAAGATAGACATTAGAGAAAATGTATGTTTGAACGAAATAGACATATTACCGGGCAGTGCTTAAAAGTTGCAGCGAATTACTACATCACGGGTGTGACTGAGATAACAAGATAAACTTACTCGCATGCACTATGGACAAATACGGAACTCTACATGAGACTAGCTATATGCTACTGCCAGTTGTCCATCGTATACTTATGTGTTGGTACGTTCGCTATGACACTTTATTTTATTACGTCGTAAACTGTTTTCGGGTGGCTAAAAGCCCTATGAATAATTGTATTTATTGAAATAATAAGTGATTTATGTTTATTTACAAATGTAAATAAACTCCATGAAATCTGTTTCTGCTTGTGAATGATTTTTGGACTTCTCAAAAGTACAGAACGGCATTTTTCACAAAAATGAGCTTATAGCGACGTGTTTGTGGCAGCTAGTGATAGATTGCCTGACTACCGAAGTTATGTGCGATACTAAACTCAGTAAATCTTAAGTATTTCCACTGGACCTAGTTCAGTGAAACAACCTATCCTAGTAACCTATCTTTCCTTTTTTAATTTATCTATGTTTAAAACTCAAATAAAATCTTTTTACAAAAATAGTTATTTTTGGGTAATAATGTTTTTAACCGAGATGTTAAAAAGGCAATCAATCCTTTTTTGTAATAGTAAAAAAAACTCCATGCATCCGTGCCAAGCAGATTTCTCCTTCATGAAAAAAATATTTTCTTTGTAAAATAGCTTGGAATTAAAAAAAAAAGGTTTTTTTTTTGTATTGCCGGCGTTAAAATGGCACGGCGAATTCACGCTGAAATTCGTCCAAACATTTCCTAGCGTCATAATTTCACGGAGGACTTGTAAGAAGTGGCGAAGTATTCCTAGAAATCCCGGCTAATTACAACTACCTAGGGGTTGATATTTCTTCATAATAACTGAAGACGTAGAAAAGAACGCACGCAAACTATACCGGTATTTTTACTTTAAGTGGTAGATATATAAATAAGTGTCCATATTTTAATTTTATTCACAATAATAACTCCCATTTCTCAATGTACAAATACAAATACAGATACAGATACAGACACAGATACAGATACAGGTACAGGTACAGATACAGATACAGATACAGATACAGATACAGATACAGATACAGATACAGATACAGATACAGATACAGATACAGATACAGATACAGATACAGATACAGATACAGATACAGATACAGATACAGATACAGATACAGATACAGATACAAATACAAAAAAATGCAAATACGAGTATTACCCGACAATATACACTACTGCATAATACATATTTTTGTTTAATACTATGTAAGTCTTTATTCCTTAGACTTTC
This sequence comes from Hesperophylax consimilis, assembly GCF_061612785.1. NCBI lineage: Eukaryota > Metazoa > Arthropoda > Insecta > Trichoptera > Limnephilidae > Hesperophylax > Hesperophylax consimilis. Next base: position 22,371,241 of record NC_142850.1, read on the forward strand.
TTGTATAATTTCCAAACAATTAATCAAATTCCCGACTTTCCCGACATTTCCCGAGTTTTCCCGAGCCATCTCTGTATTAATTTGACTCCATAAATCTTCTGATACGCACTGAGAAAGACAGCTCTTTTGCGTGGAAAAATTATTATATACACAAAGGAAAGTCTCGTGGCGGGAAGCTAGCGTCACTTCCTCCGAATCACCGCTAATTTATAGTCACTATTTACATTTACAGCGATTTTTTCGTTTTCACGGAAAAAAAAAAGATTTTATGAGCATTCTAAAAATGAGAGATTAAAACCTAAAACTTCTCAAAAAACGAAACTACCTTCAAATAATGTTTAAAAATAAATTTTCGCTTCACCACCCGACATTGACTGAGTTTTGACTTTGATAATCAATCTTTTTCACGTTTTTTTACAGTTTTTTTTTATCCAATGTAAGCTATTTAACCATCGCATATTACCAAATAATGTATTTATTTATTTAATATCGACCGTATAAATATACCATACACAATAATTACATGTCACATAACACAAGCATTATGAACGGATTACGGAAATTACACTATATTTAAATTCAATAAACGCACAATTCTTAAGAGTTTTTCAATGAAAAGTGGTTAAGAAAAGTATATACATTGGTATTGATAGTTTTATTGTAGACAACAATATTCCGTGCACAGGCTCAGTTATTAACGATATCGCCATTTTGTATTATTCGACGAAGATTTATATTGTCTATACTCGTTAGTCACCAGATAATTATGGTGTATTGAGAAGCAAAACATAGCCTACGGTTTTAAGAAAATTTATTGACAATTAATTGTATACGATAATACAAAATCAATTATCAAGAACCTTCCGTTCGAAACAATTTATTTATTGCATCTCACTATACATAAACTATGTTTTTTCTCACTAGGACTAAAATTCTTTATCGAGGTTAACAATTTACATTCGAGTGAAGCAAATATAGAGTAATCACAAACATAAAGTAATACTACATACAAACATAAAATATTTCAAAAAGAAAGAAAAAATATATATTAGAATAGCTGACGTGTACCCTGCGCGGCGTTGCTAGGGGTTATCCTTAGGAGTTAGATAAACACTTTATTTGACTGTTCTGTAGGCATTCTTAAGATGTACAAGTCAGTAGTACATTATTTTGAGCTATCTCATGAGATTTAGCCAGCGTTAGTAATGTAAGCGAAAATATTTTTTTTTACGACTTGATTACAAAACATCGCATTTTCTCACAAAACATTACTTTCTATAAATATAATATCCTTTATTATATATGTAAGCCTTCCGGAAAAAAATTCTAAATGATCATGAAAACCCTATAAAAATCCGTTGTGTATTTTAGAAGAACTAAGCACACAAACAGACAGACGCGGATAGCGACTTTATTTTATACTATTTAGAGATGAGTTACCAGATGGGTAATTTTACAGTATATTGTTACAATATTTGAACCATAACTAATCATTAATCATTATTCCCAAGAAGAAACAAAGTAGACAATAAAGACAGCAAGGGTAACATTCAGTTTTTAGCAAATTGGACTTAGATAAAATCTTATTATTTAAGGAAGGACAAGGATGAAAAAATATGAAGACATACTATAATTATTACATATTATTCTGTCAATAAAAACATATTAACTAACTTTTTTTAGAGAAGGAAATATACTAAAAATAAGTGGTGTCCGATATAAATAGTTTCTTTGATCAAAATAAATTTTAGTATCTACCCCCACAAAATTCAATGCAGAGCCAATTCTAGTTGCACGAGTGTGTTGCATTCTTTCTGCAAATTTGACATTGATAAAAAATTGAAAAAAAACAAGAAAGTGATATTTTGGACATAAAACATGGCACTTGTGTACATGCAGTACCCCATTGCAAAACCAGGTTGGCATAAAAACATATTCATTTTATAGTGCGAAGTTGACCACGTCAAGCTATATGTAGCCTACGCACAGCGGCCCGCGAATACATTGAAAATTAATAAATTGGCCCTTTGTTTAAAAAGGTTACTCTTCACTGATCTTTACTACATGGTGTTTTTTCCTAGATAGAATTCGACCTTATTTTTCCTTTTATTTAAATTTTATCTCGCTTATTAGATTTTCTTATTCTATATATAAATTTTATAGAAAAGTACGACATTATGTAATATTTAATATATTATTTAAACGTCAATCAATTGTTAAAACTTATTTATATACCCACACATCTTTGTGGATTTTTTTTCTTACCCTTATTTTATTTATTGATTTGATATAATAGAAACAAACAGTACACGAGTGACAGTGATGAAACAATATACAGGTATTAGGTATTTCATGTTGGGTACCTATGATATGTTTCCTTGTTATTCCTGGTAAATGGTATGTATTTTCCTTAATTACCAGGTGTTGTGTGTAGTATATAGGTGTGTATGTGTGAATGTGTCTGTGTATATACAGGGTGTATCGGCAAATACCCGACAAACTTTAACCAGCTATTTTTTTCAGCACATTTGGAGTAAAAAATGTTATCGGCGCTTTGCTGTCCAGTAACATTTGTTTTCCATTAAAAAAAATAAATAAATAAAAAATCCACACTCCGTCACTGTCATTTGCATTGTTTCTCGAGTTCAACAGCTGTTATTAGCAAGTGTGTCAAAAAGTGTCTCGCTCTTTCGTACACACTAAATAATAATAGTTAAAAATGAGACGAATGGTGCCGTGCCATTTCGTTGTGATTGTAAAAGCGCGCCAACGTAGGTACGTACGTACATTATTCAACGAAACTCGAACAAAATATTGCCAGACGGGTTTTCAAACTTTGACAAGGGATAAAACATTGGCGACATGTGGTGAAAATATGTATAGTAATTTTTTTATTTAAAAAAAAGGTTACCGGACAGCAAAGTGACCATAACATTTTTTACTCCAAATGTGCTAAGGAATAGCTGGTTAAAGTTTGTCGGGTACGTGCCGATACACCCTGTATATGTATGCGCATTGAATTTTTTCCGACTTTATGTCCGGGTTAAATCTTCCCCACAGGAAAAACTAAAGCCTTCTACACAATTCACCGACACCAGATATTTTCATATCAGAAGGTTCAGCTCGGTAGAACTTCTAACTGGACCTATAAATCCTACTGATCCCTCAGTATAAATATTTAAAAAATCTTTCGTAATCCTACATGTTTTAAAATAACTGATTTTTGAATTTTTATATATAAACAGAGCTAGGTATAATGCTAGTAGCCAAAATAACAAATGGTAAAACTTTTATAGTCTAAGAATGCCAAATTCTTTTAATCTCATTTCCTAAATCTGTGTATTTTTATATTTTTTCAGTAATGAATTTTGAATATATTTATTTATTGTTTATGTATTTATATTTCAATTTTTTTTGTATTTAAATAACATAAATTTATTTTAGTGTTACCATATATTTTATAATCACACAAATTAAATATATTTTGTTAAAACACCACCAACTAACGAAATGTTAAAATACTGTCATAGATTACAGTTGTATTTTGATAATCCCATGGTACAAGAACCATACAAAAATCATCTAACAGATTATAATCGGTCGATAGCCAATAAATTATGTGTATATTATTGTACATTGCATATTAGCTCTCTATGAATAGTCTTTGTTGAATAAATTTAATATCACCAGTAATTTATTAACTGTCGATTTTTATTGCGGGCAGAATGCTCCACTTCAACAATTACCAGGAACAGGATTACATGGAGATAAATGATGGACTTGCCGAACGCCACAGCGGTGCTGCCAGGGTCTCTTATCCATGTGAGGTGTCAGCGCTTTATTATTAGCAGCAGATACATACCTGGACGCTGTTGTTGGATGCGGTGGACTCTCTTGCTGCAGCAGCTGGTCCAGTTCCTTCACCACCTAGGATTCTTGCTGCAGAGTCTCCATCTTTTATCTTCGTAGAACGTCACAGCGGTGCTGCCAAGGTCTGGTATCTGTGAGAGGATAGTGTGTCAGCGCTTTATTAGCAGCAGACACATACCTGGACGGATGACGAACCTCGTGCTGGCACTGTTTGGTGGACGCGCTGGACCTTTTCGCTGCAGCAGCTGGCCCAGTTTCTTCACCACCTAGGATTCTTGCTGCAGAGTCTCTCTATCTTCGTGTCACCTGTTCCTATACTTCATTTTACTTAACTTAACTTCACTCTATTTTTGTAATATTTATATTTTTTGTAATACCTGCATCAACTGTAAAGCGCCCCTGAGGTGATATCTCACAAAAGCGGCGCTATACAAATTATCCAATAAATAAATAAATAACTGGAATAGTGTCGTATATCACAGAACTCTCCATCAAAGCAAAACATTTATTAATTTATCATAACATATTTATGATGGCAGTTTCAACCTTCTGAAAATATGTGTCATATGTTTTTTTATGTTTATTTATACCTGGGTTGTTTTTTGTGAATACCTCACAAGAGTCCCAACTGCTGCTTCCAAATGTCTAGAGCCAGTGAGACTATGGCATCCCCAATTGGGGTATGTCATGAAGCTGAAAGTAGGCAGGGCGATGCGGAGAGTATCTGTCGCTTTGGAACGTGGCGCAAATCTACCACATTGTTTTAAATAAATGAATTGTAAAATAACAGAAATGAATCAAATATAATATACTTGCTTACGCCGGGATTAGAATCCGCGATCTCTTGATCGGTCTTACCTCTCGACCACGGAGAACATCATGTACTGTGGGGTGTGAATGTTAGTATAGTCATGCTGCCGAGAGCTGCGTGGTGAACTCTCTTTCTCTTATTGTAGTAGAAAAACTGCTGACTGTTAAAACTGAAACTAATAGACAAGTATTAACCTAGTGAAAAGTTTTATTAAACAGCATCATTTTCGTATCACTTGTTGTGTAATAAAATGATTATATTTATTGTATATATTAGGCATTAAAATTATGCTGAGACGCTGTTATTCTCATTGATATATTATACTTAGATGAGGCAAGAAGCGAAAAAATGGGTTCCTCTGTTTTTACTTTTTATTTAATATTTAGTTTATTCACCCCATTCTACCACAGTATCATGACGTCAATATTCCAGTTGACCAACGATTACAAAAAGATCACCAAATAAAAGTCACATGCTTACATAAATAAATTATCCGGATTATTTTTTTTGTAATTTCGGCAAATTTAAAAAATGTATTTACAAGTATTTCAAATGAAACGTAGATAAATACCCACACACCGAAACGGGCAAATAATTTGCGGTACGATTTGGCAACACATAAAATAACATTATTGACTCACGTCACAGGATGGGGTAGGTACTTTATGCCGACAGCTAGAGCAAGCCATAAGTAGAATATGTCTACAACATAAATCAACAAGTTTACTGATAATATATACTTACCTAATGCATAATATACGAGTACAGCCTGTTAAATTTGGAAGATGTTTTAATCAAACAAACATTATCCGATAGTTACGTTAACAAGTAGTAAACATTGATAATAGAAACACAGAGAGATATGGCGTGGATTCGTGCCGACTGTTTGCGATCTACGACCAAACTGCACGGACTACCAAAAAGTTGGCACCGCATTGTGGGCGTAGTTCACTTCCTTGAACCTAACCTAACCTAACCGTTGCGTCGGTTTGGATATATCCGAAGTCTTTGTTAGGGTCTGGTACCGGGCGTTTGTCGGAAATGTTACCATCATATGGGAACTACTCAATCCTGCATAGTTGGATTGCGGATCTCAAGGGAAGAACAATTCAAACCGATAATTGAAAGCTCTTTTTCAACTCAGCACCAAATCAATGCGGGAGTGCCACAAGGATCTGTGCTGTGGCCGACTCTGTTTTTCATCAATTATCTCGTTGAACGTGCACCAATTCAGTGCTATGCTGACAACAGCACCGTTCACGAGGGTTATCTTTTTGACAAGTCCCTTCCACTCTTGATTTTCGTACATATTTTAGACAAAAAATGAACAACATCTCGAGAAAGGTTCGTGCCTGGGGTAAGGTAAAACTGGTCAGTTTCAACGTCTCCAAAGCTCAAACGTATCTGATTTTGGCAAAGAGGGAGATAATTGACTGTCTGGTGCAATTTTATGGAAGGACCCTATCCAATAAATACTCCATTAAAATGCTTGGAGTAATTACATCAGATCGGCATAGTTAGTAAAGAAGCACGAGTAAATCTGGCTTCACAGGGCTAGCAGATACTTCAATAGTAACCAGCTGCTAACCCTACCTAAATCTCAATTACGCCCAACAATTGAATTTGGGAGCCACTTCTAGGCTGGAGCCACCACAATACTTGAAAAGCCTACGTGATTCTGTGCAAAGGAGGGCAGTCCGTCTGATTGACAATCCATTGTCAACAGACCGATTGCCATCTCTAGTGCACCGACACAATGTGGGCATGCTGAGTAAGTTCTACAGGTAGTTTAATGGAGCCTGCTCTATGGGGCTAGCAACATTAATCTTTGTGCACGTGCACTGACGTGCATGAAACTTGATGTACACGAGCGGAATACCCGTTCGCAGTTGATGTTGGCTTCGTGAGAACGGGACGCTTCTTCGACTTGTGTAAGACGGCTCGTATGTGGAACGAGTTACCGGCTTTTATTTTTCCTCCTTCATGTTATCATGGCCTAATCACTCCCTATAGCCCCTGTCTTAACCCGCCTCACAACGTTACCTAACTGGGTTGCGACATAGCTCCCCTGCCTTTACACTATAGAGTCTAGGGCGCTATTGTGAGGTATCACATAAAATAAATTGTAATTGTTTTTGTTTTTTGTTTCTTTGAATACATCATATCCAGCTGCTTAACGTGAAACTCTCGGAACACGGAGCACGCTCACAAACAAACAACGAATCTGAATTAGAAAATATTCAGTATTTGATTTTTTTTCTGTTTCATTCTTTGTGTTCGTTTTCCCCGAATAGACATTTACGTTAAGGCGATGCACTACGTCGTGTAATATTTTGAATCGAGCCGCCATCAATATCACTCCTTACTTAGATGGCAATAAGGCTTAAATTCCCGTTTAACACCATCCAGCTGTTTTGATTTAGGCGAGAAAAAAACATGGCCAAAAGTGCCTTTATTTTATTTTATGGATGTGTAGGCATAAATATTTAAATATGTTCCGATCATTTTATAAATAACTTAATTTGGCTCATTATACCTACAATAAAACCATAACCGAAAATGGGTTCGTAAGTAGGAAATTTTGAACTTTAAAGCAGTTTTCATAGGCCTTTTAAATTATTTTTTTCTGGGCTTATAAAATGACTCATGTAAAAAATATTCGATTATTTCAAAGTCCAAGATGTATTTTACTCGCGGTATTTATTTAAAGCACCTGAAAAATTTCTAGGCGACCAAATTATCAAACAAAAAACAAATGATTTTGTATTACTACGTAGTGCATCGCCTTAAATAAACATATTTATATATAGACAGAACACGCGTAAAGTATTGTTGCAATACGATATTGGAAAGAAAGTACTTGGTTATAGTTAATAAAACAGTGTCAATGTGTTCATACACGCTAATCTCCGAAACCGCCCAACCGATTTAAATAAAATTTTGTGAATGTCTATGGTTGATTCCAGCTTGAAATAAAGGATACATTTTTGACCCGATAGGTGGCGTTGTTGTCCAGACCAAAAACATATAATTTTTTAACGATTTTTTTTTCTCATTCAAAAATACATATAACTACCAAATTTTACTTCCCTACCCAGAAGGCGGTTTGTGGCAGGTCAAGTCTTACGAGTATATCATAAAATGCATTTCAAATGGTTGAGTTACATAAATTCTATCTGTTTTCTAATCTTAGTATGTCAAAATTTACCCTACGTATATCTTGGAAATTTAGAACTTTGTTGTTATTAGTTTTTTTATTTTTTTTATTTTCAATATAATTTTTTTTTACAAGTTTTTTTTTGTCTTGGCTGATGATCCAAGACTTGATGTCTGTTTTATATTTCAAAAAAAAAATCGTTCAGTCTAATGGCTAGTGGGAGAGCATTATATGGCCTTGTTGCAAAATATCTAAAATTTCTCTGGCCAAAAGTTGTTTTAGCGAAAGGGATTTGTAAGAAATTATGTCCTTTGGTTCTAGTATCACGAGCAGTTTGGATATTGTCAAAAGTAGTTTTGTGTTTGAAGAGGTATGTTAGTATGTTTTTGGCATAAAGTTGCCTAATGTCCATAACACAGATTTTCCTAAAGATTTCATCCGAACTGCTTGTGATTGGTTGTTTGAGGATAATCTTTATTATAAGTTTCTGAGCTGTGCTACAGTGGATTGTATTCAATGGTGGAAGAATTCGGGGGCGCCCGAGGAATACTGACGCAATATCTCTGCAATGGAAAGAGATACGGAGTCGAATAAATGTGGATATAATGTAGTTTTTTAACAGTAACATTGTGGTATACAGTAGTGAATGGTGGAAGAAGTCGGAAAAGCCCAAGAAAGACATTAATAGTTTAAGTCATTAGTTAAAAGTCTTAGTTGTAAATCACTCGACATTAATCTGAGTTATAAGCCACTAGTTATAGTCACTATCTATGAGACTTAGTTATAAGCCAAAAGTAATTAGTTATAAGTCTAAATGACCAATGCATAAATTAAGTTGTTAAGCGCCCTTGAGGTGATTTTCTCACGAAAACGGCGCTATATAAATAATCCAATCATTTTTATTAGCAATAGCGAAGCATTGCTGGCGATCCACTAGTACCAAACTAGTACTATATATAAATCGCGGCGGACTCTCGCTGCAGCAGCTGTTCAAGTTTCTTCACCACCTAGGATTCTTGCTGTCGAGTCTCCATCTTCCATCTTCGTCGAACGTCACAGCGGTGCCGCCAAGGTCTGGTATCTATGTGAGGATATTGTGTCAGCGCTTTATTAGCAGTAGACACATATCTGGACGGATGACGAACCTCGTGCTGGTGCTGTTGGTGGACTCTCTCGCTTCAGCAGCTGGTCCAGTTTCTTCACCACCTAGGATTCTTGCTGTCGAGTCTCCATCTTCCATCTTCGTCGAACGTCACAGCGGTGCCGCCAAGGTCTGGTATCTATGTGAGGATATTGTGTCAGCGCTTTATTAGCAGCAGACACATATCTGGACGGATGACGAACCTCGTGCTGGTGCTGTTGGTGGACTCTCTCGCTTCAGCAGCTTGTCCAGTTTCTTCACCACCTAGGATTCTTGCTGTCGAGTCTCCATCTTCCATCTTCGTCGAACGTCACAGCGGTGCCGCCAAGGTCTGGTATCTATGTGAGGATATTGTGTCAGCGCTTTATTAGCAGCAGACACATATCTGGACGGATGACGAACCTCGTGCTGGTGCTGTTGGTGGACTCTCTCGCTTCAGCAGCTGGTCCAGTTTCTTCACCACCTAGGATTTTTGCTGTCGAGTCTCCATCTTCCATCTTCGTCGAACGTCACAGCGGTGCTGCCAAGGTCTGGTATCTATGTGAGGATATTGTGTCAGCGTTTTATTAGCAGCAGACACATATCTGGACGGATGACGAACCTCGTGCTGGTGCTGTTGGTGGACTCTCTCGCTTCAGCAGCTGGTCCAGTTTCTTCACCACCTAGGATTCTTGCTGCAGAGTCTCCATCTTCTATCTTCTTGTCACCTGTTCCTGTTCTGTATTCTACTTAACTTAACTTCAATTAATATTTATATATTTTGTAATACCTGAATCAACTGTAAAGCGCCCAAAATTTTCCCATAAATTAATCAATTAATTAACAGGTTGCAATATTCCCGCTTCAAAACATTAATTGCACAAGATAGCGATAGATTGGCTGATAACATGTCTGAGGGCCGTACAAGATCTCTGTTCAGGATAGGTTTTGCGATAAATTCACCGGGGACTAAACGAACATGCTGACACAAGCAGAGCACGTGGCGAGCATTCATAATTAGTTGTTAATTTAAACACGATATTATTAATTATTTTTTACTTTATCAATATGTATAAATGATATGGCGCCCTGTAGAACCAAAAGCATTATTAATCTGACTGTATGGTTGCTCTTACAATTACTTTAATAACTTAACTGATAAAATCTCTTCGAGTTTTTGTCCATCCATTTAGAGAAATTTAGATGAATAATTAAATAGAGTCTATAATGCGTATTATAATCCTACATCTACTTTTACTAAAAACAACATTGTGGTGCCCAACGTATTTTTCTTTGGTTATGAATCATTTTATTTGAAACATATTTACGAGATAGGTACTTGTATTCTTTTTTGTAGGTACTTATGAAGGCTTCGTTTGTTGATGTTGATAAACTACCCTTGACATGTGATATATTTGTACATTCCCAAATCGATGCGGGCAATTTATTATTTAGTTTACTTATTGATGACCTCCGTGTTCAAGGGGTAAGGATATGGACTAACAATCCAAAACGGAGTAACTATCCAAGTTCAAAAATTGGTGGGCACAAAAAAATTGATTAATTTTTGCGATTTCACAATTTCATAAATTAACACAATATTTATTTATTAATTAACTAACGGACTTACGTCCAATATATTACAAAGTGATACGAGATTTGGGATAATGTACAATGCAAGAGTAAAGATGGTATATATAAGCAGAGAAAAACAGGAAAAACATAAGAAAATAGAAATGAAATAGAAGTTTCAAGTCAAATCAAGACCTTGCTAAAACTAAAGTGATACAAAATATCCTCAATTGCATAATGAGCGACAAAAAACATTCTGACTTATACCAAAAAAATCAAGGTCTTGACGTGAGTTGACCATTCTACATATTCTGGACAATGGTGAATTATAAGCATAATTAGTCGAGTGTTAATAATATAAGGTACAATTGCGGCACGTTCCTGAGTGAAAGATACTTTCAGTATCGCTCTGGTGTAAGAACACCATTCAGAATGGAAATGTTGCTTAAAATGGCTTTACTCATGTTTGGTGACTAAATCTGAATAGCCAGGAAAATCCCCACCTTCCTCTTTCACATCTCCTTCTCCTCCACACTACCTTCAGCCTCACAACATACCCCAAAGGGGGATGCCACAGTCTCCCTGGCTCCTGACAGTTGGGATTCCTGTGCGGTATTCACATAAATAAGGTTAGTGTTCGTTCTCATACTGTTGCAATAGTAATGTTTTTAAGGGTTTTCAAGTTTCTCGTAGAAGTGTCCATTTGAATGCTGTACTTGATTTTATCAAAATTTTGCACAATTCTATCGACAACCGTAATTTATTAACGACTCATGCCCACGCTCTAATTCTGGATTACATTTTAATGTATGTTATAGGCATCGACCAACAAAGTATAGACAGAGCGAGTAGATGTTAAAAATGACACCGAAACCAAAATTGGGTTACGAAAATTTTTATAAAAAAAATTCAGTATTTCGCAGTCAAAAGAGCGCAAGAAGTATTGATTTTTATCTTTTGTTTAAAGGACCAAATTTGTCTCTCAAAATATTATGCTTTCGTAGCGAGGAGATGGAATCAGATGGATTATAAAATTACTCACAGATGGGCCGAATAATTCGATCGAATTTATAAGACTTGCCCTATCTAGAATTGATATATCAATGGTTATATGTTTAAAATTTATGCAAAGCTTCAGGTTTAAACTCGGACATAAGAATAAGAAATTGTGGGGCACTGATTTCAAATTGGAACCGAAAATAATGCAACGAAATAATCTTGATATTATTTAGTTTCATTATTTGATATGATTCAATTGTAATACTCTCAAAAAATATCTAAAGCATATTCTTCTTATGGACAATGTTCTTATGAATTCACCTGCAAAATTACTAATAAATTAATAGATAGAACTAGCAGTTAAAAACCCGCTCCGCGGGTTTTTTTCTGCTGGGCCCTGCGGGCGGCACTTCGTTGGGCTTCGCCCATTTTAAGTGATATTAACAACAGTTACATTTAATAGATAGATATTAGGACATTCACATAGAGAGGGTGAGTATATATATTGTTAAAACACGGAACAGGAAGGAGTTAATTAATAATAACATGCTAAATTTACGCATAATAAGAATGACAGTTGTTTGAATAAATGAAATTTTACGTATTTGTGATGGATTATTTCAAATGAAACACTATTATTGACTACATGTCTACAACTGATATTAACTGTTATCTTAGGTACCTAATATAATTAGCTCATAGGAGACTTGCAGTGCTTAAATATGTGTTACAACCGTCAATGTCTATAAGTTGAATCAATATCGTTTAGTTTGTCACCATTAAAGATAGTTATAAAAAAGTTGACTTAAATAATAGATTATTACATATTTACTAATTGTACCAGTGTTTATGAATAAAAAGAGGGGAATTGTGCGATGAGATTAGCAGTCGGTTTAATTAAAAGGTGTTAATTTTACTCCAACTGGTGGTAATTCTTTACCTACAACTTTTACTGTATCTAATAAAGTTTAAAGTTAGATTATATATACAACATCATCAGGAGAGTAAAAATTTATATATAAAGGTAGATTATTACAATATAGCGCCCCTGAGGTGATATCTCACAAAAGCGGCGCTATGCAAATTGTCCAATAAATGAAAAAATATAATGTTTACATTTTATTGTGTATACACCGAAGTCAAAAATTAAATATAGATTGCAATTGGGAAAGAAGAAGTGGAAGGAGGGGGAGGGGTAACAGTAGGCTGGGTTTATAATAATTAGGAATTACAATATCGTTAGACGGGAAAGACCAGTTGAGTGGGAAAATATTTAAAAGAGAGTTTATAAAAAAATTCTTGTTAATTATATCTGCTTTTATATTAACATGTTTCCTCATTTCTAAAATTTAAAAATTATTTATAGTGAAGTATTTTAAGACCTGAAAAAAACAAATAGCATATAACCATAAAACAATATATTCATAAGACAAATAGCATTTAATAACGGTTATTCTAATAAATTGATAGTTGAAATACTAAATAAAAAAATTAAACAAATTCTCTTCAAACGGTCTTTGAAATAGTGAATCTGAGTTTGCAAATCATCTTTTGAATAATGATCACACTTTCGATAAAAAAAAATCAGGTCTTAAAATACTTCACTCAGGATATAAAGCACCGCAAATAAATAATTTTGAAATTAGAAAACATGTCAATATAAAATCAGTTATAATTAATAAACAAAAAAAATATAAATAATAATGAAAAATTCCATTACAAAGTGATAAGCTTCCAGAAGAAATCTTCTTAGTAAACGCTTGTTAATCGTAAGTAGTCAAATATTGTGAGCTGCATATTTAAATATTCGCGCCATTCATTTGGTTCGTTTTTAAACCGCCAGAGGTGCGCTCTCTGTCGGCCATCTATAGCCGTGCGTATCGGCCATTGAAGGGACGCGTGATTTTTTTTATAAACGTCAAGCATAATCACGTAACTGTGGATAATTTTCACTGTAATGTAATTAATCCAATGGATTATGAACTTTCTAAAACATATTTTCTTCGATATTATCCAAAAATTATATGAGCAGAAACGTTGCTTTTGAAGAAATCTCGTATTATTATGAGGCGATCCTATTTTAGTATGAAATCGTGTCTTAACTTTCAAGTTAGCGGAATTTAACCGAAACAGACAATTTAAATTTGACCAATCAGAGGGCCTACACCGTCCAGACGCTGGAGTATTAATATTATCAGATTTAAAATGATTTTTTTTATTTTATTTGTTTTTACGCCCAACCAGGCTTTTACATGGATTTTAAGAACAAACCATACCTAGTGAGCCAACGAAAATTATACACAAAATTTGTAAAGCAACGTTATAAAAACAATAAGAAAATTATACACAAAATTTGTAAAGCAACGTTAATAAAAAATAATACGGAAACTATAAAAATACTACATATTCGACAAATCACTAAAACTACACTAACTAACGCTACTACAACTGTAGGATTCAACAAAATGCTGGTATAGATTACGCTATTTCTATAAATTGTGTCATTAAATGTATCAATAGTCCCCCAAACTTCATGCCCAGATCATTCAAGCTATTGTTTAGTGAATGTGTCTGATAGTTGGTTGTGTATGTATTACAGAAAAATGTTACATTTTGTCTTGTGTTCCTAGTTGGCATTTATAATTTAATAGTGGCGACTATGGCAAGACTGTGAATTAAGTTATTAATGACTATGTGTAACTCAACCATATCTTATATAATCTCACAAAATGAGAATGACAACGTTTGGCGAAGTATAGCTCGTTTATTAACTATTTTATTGGTTTTTATTTAAATATATTTATTAAGTGATTTCAACGACTAAAAACATAGAAAAATGATTTGCTTACGTGAGCCACTAATCTTACATGACTCGAATCGATTTCACAACATCGTGTTTCCTAAAAGCTCTCATTCGGCTCGATGATCTCGAACATAAATAAATCTAATTGAATCCGGAGTCCTTCATACGGATTCTCAGTGGAGTGAATTTTCTACCTCTTTGGAGTTTACCAATCGTATCAAAGCCGCTTCCGTATCCACCCAACCCGGCGTCAATTATCCGGTCTGTGTTTTGCATACTCGAATTATTCTCGAATTTGTCGGGATCGAAATCTCGGGGCGAAGTTGTCACTAAAAAGATATTCAAACTAATACAAATTAAATATTTTATAATTTTCTATAACCACAGACCTTTCACAAAACATTTTGATGAAATTATTTAATATTAATTATTTTGATAGAAGAATTTACCTTTGTGGTTATCCATTATAAATCATCTTGCTGACGTGTACCTGGCTTTGCTCGGGGACTTATTGTTTTACAGTATTTTTTTTTACTGGCTTAGGGTAAAATTTTGAGGTTGTTTAGCCAGTGTTAGAAATTTAATAATAATAATCATATTTGCATGACTTGTATAGCGCCGTTTTTATGCAAAATCACTTCAAGGGCGCTGTACAAATTTATAATACATTTCTACAGTGATCTAAGTTATTACTAACTATTTATGGAGATAATATATAGTACAATACTTACATTGAGATTAAAACTTAATTTACATTAACTAATTGTTTATTAGCGAAACATAATACTTTTGGCCCTGAAAATCTTCAATCATGTATGAATGCAGATTAGTCGATTTGTTGTAAGTTAAATTTGCCTATGAACGTGGTATTATTATTGTTGGCTTATGTGATTGTTACACAAAAATTTTATAGGACCGGTATGGCACTTAATTTTAAGCTCAGCTTGGTTGTAATGTCAAGCTTAGCGCGGCTTGGAACATAATCAGTATGTTGGTGGTAAGCTTAGATATAACCAATATTATACGTATTGTCTAGGATTTGAATAGATAAACGTGTTTATATTTTCTTTGTTAAACCAAACTACTGTTTATATGAGTGGTATATCCATAGTGTCTAAAGTCACCAAAATTTAAAATGACAAAAAAGGTTTTAGGCGGGTTTAATTTATGAGTTGATATTTTGATTAAGTTCCCCACTCAATCAGCATGGTGCTATATGTGAGAATACTTGTTTTAAATAGTTTTTGTTTTGTTGGAGTCAGAGCACTATTCATGAAATTATTACGGACAATCCGCTGATAACAAACTGTCTTGACGTTGAAAAATACATTACCAGACTATTAAAGATTGATTGTTATTTAATAACATCAAAATCCCTCATTGCTCGATGAATCTAATAGTCCATACATAAAATTTTCCTGAAATTAAAGTATGTAATTACTTACGTAAAGGTCATATTTGACATATTTTACTGCTAGCGCCTCGACGCCTGAAATGGGAACTATACTGCGACTCACCAAGTCTTGAGCGGTGATTTAACCTGCTTAAATTTGAGCGAGGAATGTTGCACATAGCGAGGATAAGGATCAACTGATATACCGGACCACGGTCAGATTAAAAGAATTGAAAAACAAAAAAATGGCACTATGTGCTATTTACAAATGAAAAATAGGGGATAATAAGTTATGAGATAAACTCAACTAGAGAAGTAAAATAAAAGAACCAATGAGTCTGAAATGCTTCGAAACTCCGAAAAGTTCAATTAACAATTCAATTTACATATAATGATTATTTTTAAATAATTTAAACGTTTAATTTGTTTCTTATTTGAAAGTGATCTCATGTGAACTCACATTTGAATCAAAATTTTATTGATTTGGTTAAACTACTATGTTCAGAAACTTGATCTGGAGAAGTCACGTCCTTTCTATCACCACACTTTTCATCATCTATTCGACTTCTTACATCCTTCCCTTCGAAATCCTTCCACAGCAATATTCGTAAGGGCCCGTTCCCACTTCCGTTTTCAAATCGGGGGCGGGTCCCGTTTTCAAAACGGATGCCCTAGTGGCTGTAGTGGATGTATGGAGCTGTTCACACTTGTCCGACACGATTTGAAAACGGATCCGACATTTTTTGTCGGATGGCTCGCCTACGCAGCGCGTCCGTTTTCAAATCGTGTCGGAACACGCTCGCTCATAGTGTTGTATGGAGCTGTTCACACTTGTCGTCCAGTCGTTCCGGCAGAGTCCCCGCCAAACCCCGACCCCTCCCCGCCCGCTCCCTGTCGCAAGTAAGCAGGCACGCTGCGGGCTTGTATTTGGTTATTTTGTTAAGTAAATAAATCAAAACTACAATAATGGATAAGGAAATAAATCCCGAAAATTTAATACCACTGGTCGAAGAAAGAGTATGGTAATATTTTATCTTTAACTAAATAAAAACAAAACACTTGGTGTACACAACTTTTGTACATCAAAATTTTTATTTTTATTTTTTTAGTTGACTTTTTTTAAATTTTAAAGCTTTTGAGATGCACGGAAGAGCGTATTAGTTTAATAAACACATAATAAAAAATATTTGAGTTGTTATTGTTTTCTTACTTTAAAATATCGATAGCCTTTCTTCAGGACAAATGCACTTTCTCAATTTAATTTAATGTTAAGCTCTCTGAAACTCATTCCAGTAGATGGTTAAAGGAAGTGATAGACATTCTCTTAAGCCATTAAGCGCCCTTGAGGTGATTTTTCATGGTGAAAACGGCGCTATATAAATAATCCAATCATTATTATTCTAAAATAATTAAAGAACTTTAGTTCATCACTTCTCAACTCACCAATTAACACTTGGAAAATTCCTACAGAAAATCATTCGGCTATGATTGGGTGTACCCAAAATTTTCTTTTCACTTTTTTCCTTCTTTTTAATAAGTACAACATAACAACAAGAGCTTCATCGTCGTTCATTGCGCACCATTACTGAAGAATGAGCAAATAACATGTTTTTGTTGAATCGACAATTATTTTTTTTCGTAGAGTATGGTCCGTTTTTAAAACGGTAGTGTGAACAGGGCCATTGGCCATCCGTTTTTAGAACGGGACACGCCTCCGATTTGAAAACGGAAGTGGGAACGGGCCCTAACAGTTTTAATGGCTCCGAGGTTTTTTTCGTGTGAATGTAATAATAAATTTTCATTTAATTATTCAGTCAAGGTTAGTGCAGAGTTAATTCGTGCATATAATAATCAGTAGAACGCTAAAAGCTCCTAAAAATAGCGATTCTTTCTCACGATTCTTCCCTTGTCTCCCCCACATTGAATCTATTTTAACATTTTTGTTTCAAAAATCCCGCTATTTTTTTTATTAATAATGCCATTTCAGATAACATCAAAATCAAATATTAAATTACTGCCACGTTCGCTTTAAGAGAATGTAAAGAACTTCTCAAATGTTTGTTTTTTCTATCAAAAACATCTTAACACTAGAAAGACCTTAGCCGTCATTTCGACGGCTGCCCGATGTGACGTGACGATATTTTGATGAAAATTGATTGTATTCATTTAATTTTTTTTAAAGTTTTCATGTTTCTTGTTTTAACGACTAGTAAAAAAACCAGTTATCTTATTTACTTATTGAAATAAAATGATTTATACCTCCAAAGACCTCCGCCGTTAATGTGACAGTTAGAGGTATTCCAAGTTTAGAACATACCCGTTAGTAGTGTCTCTTTCTTTCTGAATCGCATATCATCAGTACTGATATCATGTGAATCTATGCGCAAATATTTCAAGTCGCCTAATATTCGTTTCGTTTGTGTTTTCGTCGATAATATTCTACCAAATATGAACCTAATTAACTTAATTAAGCAATTTAATTAATTATTTATTTATTCAATTTATATTACTAAAAATACACACACTTACATGTGATTAGCCGTCAATATGACGGTCGCGGTCTTTATAGGTATGGAGCAGTACTCAATGGTTCTAGTGTTAAAAGAAGTTGTTTTGATATTTTGTATTCCGCAAACACCAGGGGCGTGCCGAAAATGGCAATTTAAAACACTGGATAGCAAACGCCCGAGAATGAGAATTATTTTTTGCTCTAAAGAGGATTTTGTTTTCTTATTTTCTTGAAGCATTTAAAAGCTGAATGATTCAGCACTTACTGCTCTGGAAGAGTCTGGGTGTGAAAATTGGCTAAGCTCATGATAGGGTTTGGACTTTGGATCATGATTGCGTTTTTTGTATTTTTCTTTCTTTTTCCGTTTTTTTTTTTTTTTATTTTTATTATTATATCTGTCCTGGGTAAAAAGGGAAGTAAGATACATTATTTTTATATATATTAAATTACCACTAGCAGTTAAATACCCGCTCCGCGGGTTTTTGCTGCTAGGCCCTGGCGGCACTTCTTGCGCGGCACTGATATTAACTGTTATGGTACCTAATATAATTTGCTCATAGGAGACTTGCAGTGCTTAAATATGTGTTACAACCGTCAATGTCTATAAGTTGAATCAATATCGTACAGTTTGTCACAACAATTAAAGATAGTTATAACAAAGTTGACTGAAATAATAGATTATTACATATTGATTAATTGTACCCGTATTTATGGATAAAAGGAGGGTAATTGTGCGATGAGATTAACAGTCGGTTTAATTAAAAGGTGTCAATTTTACTCCAACTGGTGGTAATTCTTTACCTAAAACTGTTACTGTATCTAATAAAGTTTAAAGTTAGAATATATATACACCTTCATCAGGAGAGTAAAAATCTATATATAAAGGTAGATTATTACAATATAGCGCCCCTGAGGTGATATCTCACAAAAGCGGCGCTATGCAAATTGTCCAATTAATAAATAAATATAATGTTTACATTTTATTATGTACGTATGCATTGATATACAATGGAAATAGATAAAATAATGTTATCCTATTAAACTTTATTTTATTAAAAAACAAATAACTTTTTTAACATCACTTTATTATATAAAAACAATACATGTTTCATGAACGAAGTATACACCGAATTCAAAGATTAAATATAGATTACAATTGGAAAAAAGAAGTGGAAGGAGGGGGGAGGGGTAAGAGTAGGCTGGGTTTATAAGAATTAGGAATTACAATATGAAAGACCAGTTAAGTGGGAAAATATTTAAAAGAGAAATTATAAAAATAAATCTTGTTAATTATATTTACTTTTATAAACATGTTCTCTTATTTCTAAAATTTCGAAATTATTTATTTGTGATGCTTTATATCCTGTGTGAAGTTTTTTAAGACCTGAACAAAAAAATTGCATAAAACCATAAAACAATATATTCATAAGACAAATAACATTTAATAACGGTTATTCTAATAAATTGAAAGTTGAAATACTAAATAAAAAAATTAAACATATTCTCTTCAAACGGTATTTTTACCCTATTTCTTAAGATATAAATAAACAATCAGGATTAAAGCATCGCAAATAAATAATTTTTAAATTTTAGAAATTATAAAACATGTCAATATAAAATCAGATATAATTAAAGCAAAAAAAATTATAAATAATAATGAAAAATGCCATTGCAAAGTTTAAATAAACTTCCAGAAGAAATCTTCTTATGAAACGCTTAATGGTCAAGTAATTTTGCATATTTAAATATTCGCGCCAGTTATTTGGTTAGTTTTTACACCGCCAGAGGTGCGTTCTGTGTCGGCCAGCTATTGCCGGCCATATTGAATGAACGCGTGCTTTTTTCGTCAAACGTCAAACGTAATCACGTAATTGTGGATAATTTTCACTGTAATTTAATTAATCCAATGGATTATAAACTTTCTAAAACATATTTTCTTCGATATTATCCAAAAATTATAAGAGGAGAAACGATATTTTTGAAGAAATATCGTATTACATGTGGCGATTATTTTTCAGTATGAAATCGTGTCTTAATTTTTAATGTCTTATTTTTTTTGTATCCAGTCGCCTGCAAACCGAAATGAACCTTACGGTTGCTTAAAATTGAGGGGCAGATTGGTATTTTTTGCCTGCAGACCCCCAATGCAGAATTTATCCGAATCACATAATATGAATTTGACCAATCAGAGGGCCTACATCGTCCAGACGCTGGGACAATAATACTATCAGATGTTTACGCGTATGCATTACATAGAAAAAAATCACGATGATGTTATTATAGTAAAGTAAATATCATTTTGTTTATCCTAGGCAACCTGTTAAAAGTTTGTTATACGTTTTTTTACTTGCTTGACGTGTCAAATAACGTCTGTGAACAAAATACAGTAGCGAAATAATATCTCTTACGGCGAATATCACAAAATTGTTTTATTTTTTTATATTCATCATCGTTAGTAAAAATAAATAAAATCGTTATAGAGATCAGTTCAAGGTAAAAAAGAATTGAGACAAAATTAAACAAACTCCCTATCAATTATTTGTTTCATCAGACATTTCACTTGACAATAATTGGATTTAAAACAATAACTACAAAATTAATCAACAGAAATAAATTAATGTTTCTGTTTTTTTTTTTTAATTTAGGTGTTTTAATTTTTAAATTAACTTTTTATACTTATGGAGGAACACTGTTTTTTTCCCTCAGGCGACCATTATAATTTTTTGGAACATAATCTATTTCTGTGAATAACGGTTCCATGATAACTCAACACAGTGACAATTCAACATAAACGATGAAAAAAAAATTAAACCTAACCTAACCTACTTAGCACAGTTAATAAAGTTTTTGTTTCATCACTTTCGATGACTTTATATAACTTTTTAAAGGTGTAATGAATTATCATTGTGATGATTTATCCGGTCACCGAATAATTTGTGTTTTGTCTGAAAGAGCATTTTATAACTTATTGTTCTAAAATCACGAGCAGTTCGGACACTATCATAAACAGTTCTGTGCTCGAAAGGTATGCCAGTTTGTTTTTGGCCTAAATTTGCCTGATGTTTAAAACACATGTTTCCTTAAGATTTCGTTTGAACTGTTTGTGATCAGTAGTTTTAGAAAAATCTTTAAAATTTGTTACATAAAAGATTTGTAACAAGGTGTGTGTGCACCACATACTTACATCGCATCTATGGTCTTGGTGTGTGGGACCTACACATTGTCATTTTGCTATTGGTCAAATTGACAGCCCTGGAATTCTGACTTGGAGAGTTGCCAAACCTGAGGGAGCAAGGATCTGTGATTTGCATTGGAAGCAGTCGCCTTTATTTGATCACCAGCCGAGAGCAGCGGGCATTCCTCTTGGCTGAGGTTTGACGAACACATTCGCCAATTTTTGTGAGCATCAGCTTTGAATATGGAGCATTGACCATTGGATTAATGTAATCAGATGGCATCTGCTGATCCTCATTGGTTAAGAGGGACCCTTTTGGAGACCAGCAGCGTGAGGCTGTTTCGCATTGGACTACAAAATTATTTTATTATAAACTTGTAGTTGCTGTGAAGAACCGGAATCTACTACTTCGCATCAAGAACGAACTCGTATCACACCTTCATTTTACCTGTGCAAGCCTTTTGCCAGACAGATTATATAGTAAAATGCTATTTGATTTCTTTTTTATTATGTCTTTTTTGTGGTAATACATTTTTAGTATTCTTAAATATTTTTTTATTTCTAAATAATAAACCTATCCTTACTTTTATTTGTTGCCACTTAATCCCACGGTAACAAATTAATTTCCGAGCTTTAAAGATGGGATCAATAGTAACGGTTATCGGTTATACAAGGTTTTTCTATAACTAGTTAAAATCTATCAACAATAGCCATTCACATGCAGCGTGAGAAGCTACGCGACGTTAAGTCGGTTATCCGTTGAATCCAGGATTTCACCGGAATAACTAAATTGATTTGCGTGACCCAAATTCAAATAGCGATCTAACAAAAGAGCCTAAGTCAACTGAGTCCTATCTATTTATTTTCGCTATTTCGGTGTCGTCCACGTGCTACCAGCTCATAGAATATAGTGTATAAAATATATTGAAAAAACCCTAATTATTCAGATCATTAAATATTCTATTTTTGATAGGACACAAATAATTCATGATAATTTTAAAATGATGTAATACCTTCCTATAGGGAATATTTTTTTTTTAAATTAAGAATAGTTTCCATTTTGATATGCTAAATTCAATAAATAGATTTTTATTAAGATGGTGGGTACGTTATTATTATTAAATTAGCTGAAGTCCCGGCCTTACTCGTGCTTTAAATTCAGTTTTTTTTTAAATCAGACATGGACAGTGAACTTCCTCTTGTTTTTTAAGTAGAAGTGAAGAAAATTTTATGGATCTCTAAGTAAACTGTAGATTTGTATGGATATCAAACAAACGCTGCCCGCCCGGTGTCCTCTCGCCCGTAGGCCGCCAAAGACATTTTTCTGAAAGATAGCTTATGTACATTATGTATGTCACCACTGCTTGTGAAAGAGAAAAACAAGTAAAATTAGTCGGTTTTTGAGTGGGTGAGGCGATATTTTTCCAAATCATGATCAAATTCAAAATGCATTAGTTCGATCCTTATAGGAAATAATAAATTATAGCGTATCTCCATCAGGGTGGCCACAGACCTGGAAAACCGGGAAAACCGGGAATTATCAGGGAATTTTACCGAACCGGGAATTATCAGGGAAATTTCAGGGAATTTTAAAATATTCTTAAAATATCAGGGAATTCCAAAAATAAAACGAAATTCGTTATTTACGATTTGTGAAGTCCCAAAGTTGTGTTTTATTACTTTTACTTGCGGCAAGTGCAACAAAAGATATGCCGACAAAGACAAACTAGATAAGTAGGTATTTTTATATTATTATTTTCGTAAATAGCCCTTGCAACACAATCATGTCGTAAACCACCCGCCTTGGTTTTCCCCCTATACTATGTAGGTGCGAAATCTGTAAAGAAAAAGCTAGCAAAGTTACAACAAAGTGTCAAAAGGGTCGGACACCCAGTACGGTCGTAATAAAATTTAAAGATCATCATTATCAACATTTTTACAAAGTGTCAATACAGTAGAACCTCGTTAATTCGAAATCCACGGGACATCAAAAATCAAATTTCGAATTAACAAATTCCCACGTAATTCGAATTTTTATGAAAAAAAAAAATACGCCGAAAATCGATTTTCTCGGCCGCCTCTTCAAATCCGGGTGGTATTTTAGTTGTAAATTCGTATTAATACCAATTATTTCTTTATTTTCGCGGCCGATTACCGTAGCGGCGGGCCCTTTAAATTCAGATTTTCGCAATAAATTCGTAAAAATGCTATATTTTTACGCGTAAATCGAGATTTCGCTGCCGATTTCGGTCGCGGCCTACCCTTTAAATTGATATATTTAAAAATACGATATATTTCCGCCCAAATCGAGATTTCGCGGTAATTTTCCGTCGCAGCCGGCCCATTATTTCAAATATCTGAATTTAAATTCGTAAAAATACGATATATTTCCGCGTTAAACGAGAATTCGCGGCCGAATTCCGTCGCGGCCGGCTTTTAAAATTCAGATTCGAAAAAAATTCGCAAAAATACGATACATTTCCGTGTAAATCGAGAATGCGCGGCCGACCCTTTAAATTAAGATATTTGATGTAAGTTCGTAAAAATATGAAATATTTCCGCGTAAATCGAATTTTATCGGCAATTTTTCGTCGCGGCCGGCCTTTAAAGTTCAGATATTTGAAGTAAATTCGTAAAAATATGTCATATTTCGGCGTGAATCGAAATTTGTCGGCCGATTTCCGTCGCGCCGTATTTTTTAACTCGGATATTCGAAGTAAAGTTAGTAAAAATACGATATATTTCCGCGTAAATTAAAATTTCGCGTCCGATTTCCGTCGCGGCGGGCCCTTTAAAATTCAGATATTCGAAATAAATTCGTAAAAATACGATATATTTACGCGTTAATCGAGATTTCACGGCCGATTTCCGTCGCAGCGGGCAATTTAAATTCAAATATTCGAAATAAATTCGTAAATATACGATACATTTACGCGTAAATCGAAATTTCGCGGCCGAGTTTCGTCGCGGCCGACCCTTTAAATACAGATATTTGGTGTAAACTCGTAAAACTACGACATTTATCTGCGTAAAACGTATTTTCTCGGCCCTTCAAACTCGGATATTCGAAATAAATTTGAAAAAATACAACATTCCATTGTAAATCGATTCAGATTTACAAAATAATAATACTAATTAGGACGATGTATAACCACGTAAAAATACATTTTTCGGCGTTTTACCGCCACGGCTGACTTTTAATAATAATAATAATAATTTTTTTTATCTAAATTTCACATAAAAATTTAGATTCAGATTTACGAAATATTATGATTTATTTTCACAAAAATCAAATTTTTTCGAATTTCATGACTAAATTTTCGTGCGCGGACAAAAATAAATTTCGAATTACGAATTAACGAATTTCGAATTAAAAAAATTTTTGTATGAAAAAATTTTTCTGCGGAAATTTTTTTGGCGAAAATTTCGAATTACGCGTTTTTTCGAATTATCGGGGTTCTACTGTACTTACTTTTGTTTATTTGTCTGGTCTTTTCATTTGTACACAAATTGTCTTCAGGCGAAATATCATAAATTTGTAATAAGTGTATTTTGTTTTGAATAGATAATTGTGGTGCAAGGAAATAATAAGCTATAAGCTTTAGATGACGGAATTCCCTTTATTTATGTATCTGTTCTAATTTTCTGGCGTAGATGAAAATCGTATTTCAAAAATAAAATTTTGAATTATATGTCCTTATACCAAATAAAACATATCAGGGAAAAATATAGAAACTGCCCTGGAAAACCTGGAATTATCAGGGAATTTTGAAATCCGTTTTTTGTGGCCACCCTGTCCATGAATATAGTCTTAACTTTGTACGCTTATTATGTATACCTAGGAGTGTAATATTCATTTATTTATTTTTTCATGCCTTGAAGGCTTTTACAGGTACACATCGTTGCAAGTAAGTTGTTCAGGAGTACAA
This sequence comes from Hesperophylax consimilis, assembly GCF_061612785.1. Classification (NCBI taxonomy): domain Eukaryota; kingdom Metazoa; phylum Arthropoda; class Insecta; order Trichoptera; family Limnephilidae; genus Hesperophylax; species Hesperophylax consimilis. Next base: position 22,396,579 of record NC_142850.1, read on the forward strand.
TTATAGTACATTTTATAATAATTCGAGTATAAAGCAGGTACAATACAAGTTACAGTAGAGAATTCTGTTGTTCAAAGGAGTTCAATAATTAAGTGCTTAAGGTACTATGAAAGTAGTTACAGAGTAATATGTAGTAACATTATTGATACGTAATCAAAATAAACTTGAATAGTTTGATGTAAAGCATTTTTTATTTAGCAAGCTTTTAATTTGCGGTATTTTATTCATACTAAACTAATAATAATAATAATATTTGGATGATTTGTATAGCGCCGTTTTTGTGCAAAATCACCTCAAGGGCGCTGTACAAATACATGATACATTTCTACAATGATCTATGTTATTACTAACTATATACTGAGATAATATACAGTACAATACTTACCTGGTAGGTCACTTGAGATTAACACTTAATTAACATAAACTAATTGTTTATTAGCGAAATTTAGATACAAGATTTTGGACATAATTGGATATAACTGGATTTTCTCTCAGGAATGGTATATTTAATTTAAGGGTATGAGAGTTAAAAAAGGTATTTTTTAGTTTAGACCTGAATTCTGTTGGAGTTGTTATGGATCTTACTTCCGGAGGGAATTTATTCCAAGCCTTCGGCCTAGATACTCCGAAAGCGCGATCACCAAAATTAGTATTTGGCTTGCGCTTAGATCAGTCTGCCTACAGCTGCTGATGTTGCTGATCTAAGAGTTGACTGCTTCAGACCAGTGTTTTCCGGGACGCATAGTTCAGAGAGTTAAGTACTAGATATTAATTAAAATACAAACTGGCTGTTCAGATCTGGTCACCAAATATAATTAAAGTCGTTTCTAGCAACAATGTATAAATTCTGAATGGTTTACTTTTGCCAGGGCATACTTAAATAATAAAATGAAAACAATATTATTCGATGTTCATGATTTTTTTAAATATATATCTATAAAATTATTACAAATTGCTCGTACTTTTATAGTACCTTCATTACTTATGTTAAAAATCATGTGTTTTTTATTTGAAAATTTTGTCGCCTAGAAATGTTTCAGATGCTTTAATTAAATACTGCGAGTAGAATACATCTTGGCCTTTGAAATCATCGAGTATTTTTTAGATAAGTCTTATAAGGCCTAGGAAAACTGATTTAAAGTTCAAAATATCCTACTTACGAACCAATTTTCGGTTATGATTTTATTGTATAATGTGGAAAATTAAGTCATCTATAAAATAATCGAAAAAAATTCAATATTTATGCCTGAACATCTACAAAATAAAATAAAAGGCACTTTTTGGCCATGTTTTTTCTTAATAAATCAAAACAGGTGGATGGTGTTAAGCGGGAATTTAAACCTTATCGCCATCCACGTAAGGGTTGTTATTGATAGCGGCTCAATTTAAAATATTACACGACGTAGTGCATCGCCTCAAATTACAATTATACAACAACCTACAATTATTGAACTCCTTTGTACAACATAACTTTCTATGACAACTTGTATTGTACCTGCTTGTAGATACTATTTTTATTATGTTGTGTATTATAAACTTACTATCGTATTCCTGAATAACTCATAAATAACAATGTATACATATAAAAGCCTTCAAAGCGTGATTGAATAAATACATTTAATATGTACAATCTAACTAACTAACTAACCATCACGCCGTTTCCCCACAGGGGTAGGCAGAGAACAGGTAGGCAAACAACTCGGTCTTTTCACACACTTCTTGCGTCATCCACATTCATACATCGTCTTATACATACTCTTCTATTATTCTGACTCTTGACATGGCCGACTCGAGTATCTGATTCACTTGATCGTGCCATGTCTTCCTCGGGCGTCCCCGACTTCTGCTACCATTCGCATTCGCATCATATATCCTCCTTACACTCCTATCTTCGCTCATTCGCTCTACATGCCCAAACCATCTAAGCGTCCCTATCTTAATCTTACTCATTACGCTTACATCAGCCTTGCACTCTTTGCGGATCTCCACATTCCTCACACGATCAAACATGGTTTTACCACACATACGCCTCAGGGATCTCATTTCAACAGCATTTAATCTACTTTCATCCTTTCTTTGCCAGTTCCATGCCTCACTTCCATACATCAAGGTAGGTACCAGCACTCCGTTGTGGACTGCTAACTTCGCTTCTTTGGACAATTTCTTGTTAGCGCCAACGGCGTTCAGTCCTCCATTAACGGAATTACCTGCATTTACCCTTCTTTCAATATCTCTGTCAGCCTTCCCATCTCTCGTAAACATACTTCCTAAATACAGAAACTCATCCTCCTGCTCCAAGTATTCCTCATTCACAGCTATATTGCACACTGTTTTCGTACTCGCTCTTTCAAACAAATGTACAATCCAACTGTGAAAATATTTTTTTTGGAATCATGCAATGACCCATCAATTGATTACTTACCAAAAAAACTGTTAAAGTTATTTGTACTTGAACGCCCCTGCACGCTTAATATTTGACACTGCGCCCGATGTGACGCCAAACGCCCTCAGTTTGCAAAGTGGTGTCCTTTTGTCTCGGTAGCGTCGCGGCATCGTGAAGCGTCGCGCCGTGTCGCGTATAGAGGATATGCTTAATTTGTTTGTATAATATTGTTTCTAAAGCGGCACACACCAAACAGCATACAATAGTGGTTCTCAAAGTGGGCTCTCAAAGTGTGAGTGGGTTTAGGGTTGATTGAGGGCATTCCCTTTCAGCCCCGCAATAGTGTTTCCACTTATAGAGCATATTTTATGCTTAGACAACTATTTAAAAAAAAATTGTCAATTTTTATTATAGATTTTTCAATAGCTTAGATTTTTCTAGTTATTATTAGTAATTATTTTTTATTAGTGATTCAAAGAGTTTTTTTTTATTAGTAAGAAAAATACTTAACATACAAAGAATTATTTCATTTAAAAAACATTTATAACGTGACATGAATAAGGTTAATTAGATTTTTGAGAGCTGCAAAAGATTTCAATAATTTAGGAACATTTATTATGTTATATAAAACCCTTGTCAGATGCCAACTTGAGTATAACTCTACGTTAAGGTCTCCATTTTTTAATATTCATTCAGATAACATTGAAAAGATTCAACGGAAGTTTCTTAGGTTTATAAATTATAAATTGCATATTCCTATACAAAACATAAATTCCAATTACCTCTTGGATAAAATGTCTCTATTGAAACTTTCAGAAAGAAGAATAAGCACAGATTTAATACTGTTACAAAGAATACTACATTTTAAAATTGACTGTCCCGAATTACTTCAATGTATCAATATCCATGTTCCCAAAAACCTTTTTACTTCAATAACACCAGGACACTAGCTTACCAAAATTCTCCGATTCCGAAACTTCACAATCTCGGAAACAAATATTCTGATGGGGGTGATATATTTCATTTGAAAACTAATCAGTATAAATGTTGTATATTCTATCACTTTTATTCTTCTAGACACAAATAGACCTATGTACCCATATAACTTCTCCGCTTCTACTATTTTGTTTTGTTGAATCTTTTAAATTCAATTATATGCGTGAGGATTCATTTTTGCCATTATGTTTACATTCTTCTTTATGGTATTAATTTTTAAGTGTTTACTCTGATACAAAATCCTTGTATTTTTTTTTAAAGAAAAGCCCACAAGGGTGTGTAATAAATAAATAAGTGTAAGATAACGTAAAATAAAATAATGAATTTCAGATCAAGCAAAACCGCCTAAATAAAATATGTCACCTTTATTTGTGGTTTGTCGCGGAAATGCGGGTTGCTTTGTATGAGGGGTGAGTAGGAATATTGTGATCAGTGTATCTAGGAGTTGCGGACGTATGAGATGATTCCCAATTACTAGCAAGCGAATAATTCACTTTTAAAGATTTTTATGTTTACGGGAATAAAATCACCATTTTCACGTCAATTTGAATTTACCCCGTGGTTCAACGGGTTAAGGGCGATAAGAAGCGGCAAGGCCAGTAAGAAAGTAAGCAAGGCAAGCACTCTCCTCCCATCCAGAAGAGTTTTCACGACTTCAGGCTGCATGCAGGGTGAGGGACGTCATCAACGCTACGGTATTGCGCTATTTTACAGCGCCTTCAAATTACACCGAAACCATTCAATTCTAAAACTTCAACTCCCTTCAAGCCCGACGTTTAATTTTGATCAAATAATTTTATTTAGAAGTTTTATGTAAGATCAACACGACAAACCATTTTTTTTTTCATTTGTCCGCATGTAGAAACAACGTTATAAAAAATTCTCCAATTTCCCTTGTTGACGCGACTATGTGCATCTCCCTCTAACATATTGTCACGTCTGAGGTCACGTCTGATGAGCATGGGCCATGGTCAATCACCAGGGCTATGATGGGGTTAAGGCAAGGAGGCAGAATATGTAAAAGCATTGATGAACCTCGATCATGTTGTCATGTCTGAAGGTGTTTTGAGAGTCCGCCAGCGGTGAGCAGGACGACAGGCCACCGCGAAATCCGTATCAGTTTGCGCCGGGTAGAGATTCGTGGGAAGGAGTGCGCGAGGCCATTCTCAATTAATCAGCATCCATTGAACGTTTAGCGGGACCATGATGATTCATTTTTGTGTTCCCCCGACAGCATGCTTGGTAATCCAGTGTAGTCTCCAAGGAATTACACTTCAAAAACACTCACAAATAAAACCATTTTTTAATACAAATAACTGATTGTATATTTTAGTCTCATCAAACAACAACACTCAAACAAAGAACAGGCCGATCTCTCGCAGGAGTCAAACGTCTGTTTTATATTTGGTTAGTCTACACGGAATGTCTGTATCCTTCAACATTTCAATCTCACCGAACAACAACACTCGAACAAAGAACCGGCTGATCTCGCGCAGGAGTCAAAACGTTTGTTTTATGTTTGGTTAGTTTACACGGAAGGATCGGTTCATGGTATTCGCGTGCTCTTTTTCTTTTTTTTTCAATATCAATTTGTCTCGCAAAACGCAACGCACACCGCGGCTCGTCCTCTCCCGTATTGTCACCCCGATCTTACTACCCGCGTTATTTAGCCAGCTCGTCCAACCGATCGCAGGGCAGCCACCCGAAAAAACTCTCAACAAAATAATAATTGGGCACTACCCTGGCAATCCAAACTTGCATTCTTTAACGTTACAATATGTTCCTGAATTCCCCATTTAACTTTTACCAAATTACCTGTCCCTATCTGACAGGGTGTGAAGAATACACCTACCTTAGTGACATTACAACAATTGTTAAAACCAGTCTGTTAAAAAATTCTGTGCCGTGAACATGTAAGTGCTCAGTTATGATTTGAGATTTTCACGGTCAAAAGTATTATAGTGATTTGTTTTTAGGGTATTATGCCGTGTTGTGCTACCTCCTTCTTTAGCCAATGCTTCTGTCCGAAACGTTGGCTAAAGAAGGAGGTAGCGCAACACGGCATATTACCCCAAAAACAAATCACTATAATGTAAGTGCTCCCTCAGTCTGTATAATATTGAATCTACTATGGAAAATTATGCAGTGATTACCACCATTGGTATCCCTCAGGGCCACAATTTTGATTAGCAAATCAAATCAAAATACTAGAAAAAATCCTTGACTGCAGAAACTGATGGTCCGTTTGATAGATTCCATATCTTAACAAACTGAATATAGTTTTTAGAGCACAGGTAATAATTAATGTGACACAACGTACTGTGCGGAGTTGATATTTTAAAAAATATGTTATGTGGGTGATTTTTGGAAGCTCTGTAAACAACCCCACGCGATACATACCCCTAAGTTGTTTCAAAAGCAGCGTTGTATTAATAGAATTATCATCTCGCTCGCAGTTAGACTGGATACATTGGAGAATTAGAAGTGTTATTTTACGTCCGATTAATCCCGTTAGACTGGATGTGCATCATCTAAGCGAATCTGGCTCTTGAAATGTACTAATATATCTATTAAGATTAATTTTTACAAGATATATAGAATCAAACATATTAATTTTGATTGTAGTCTGTAAATCCGGTTCAATGAATTATGATTTGCTTTGAATTTAAGTGGATGTATATTTTTAAAAATTAAAACTGAAGTAGAATTTTCAGACAAGCGATAAAGTAGGTACCTATCTACTTCTAATAATATCATATTTCAACAGATATTTATTTTTATTATCTTTTTCAAATTGGAATTAAAATATCCCGTGATTTTTCACGGGTCTGCTTAAGGTATTTTTTTATTAATGAAATAAACGTAAAAACGTGAATTTGTCTATAGGAACAACATACCAGGATCATAGAAATACCAATGAGTAATTTGTGTTAATTTCCGCATTGGCGCTAATGTTACATTATATAAATACCGAAAATAAAAAAAGTGAACCTGCCGACAATAACAAAATACCAGGATCACAGAAATATGATTTGGCATTTCTATTTGATTATTATTATAAAAATTTATTGCACAGTGACACATGTCAAAAACCATATAACTATGAAACTGTGAACGACAAAACTCGAAAAAGAATTCGAAAAATAAACGGTCCTTATGTTTTGTTATAGGTTAAATCAAATTAAGCATATTTTACAATTTAGGCCCTTCTTCCACAAGGGAACGCAAGTATCCGATTCTTTAAGTATTTAAATTTGTACACAAGAGCACGTTTACTATATATGCAGTCGAGACTTTAAACATTGCGTCTCTTTTGTCAGACATTTTGCAAGGATGCATGAGCTTTAGATCAGTGCTAGAATGGTATATAGTGTGTAAAATAATGACAGCAGCAGCAACAGCTGTTTGGTGAGTGAGGTTAATAAATAAACAACTCACTAGATCCATATCAAGCAAATTAGTTTGACCCAAACCATAGATATGTCAATATAAAGACCGTAAAATTCTCCTTCGGAGCCTACTTATTATACTTTTCACCAATGAAAAACTGTGAAAGCTTATTCCATAGACTTTCAGAGTTTTTCATTCGTGGATATAGTTAGGCAATCATGTGACGTCACAATATTTCGGTTCCAATTTTTGATCGGAGTTATACCTCCTGGTGAGGTTATTAAAGTATTCTAGTTTTGACATTTCCAGAAATCAATAATTATTATTGGTGGCTAAGCGGGTCTCTTGTTTTCAGTGGCGACTTATACGGACTGGGCGCGACAAATTGTTTCCGAGTGTACACACCTTATCCTTTTATCCTTGTGGAAGAAGGCCCTTACACTGCCAACATAAAAATAAACCAATTAAGTCCTTGACTTTCATTTTTCTTATTCTACATTTCATGTAATGAAGTACATTGTAATTGCATCAGAGTCTCTAAACAAACAACAAATAATAATAACACGGTGTACACTCACAACGTGAATAAGAAATTTATAAAAGTTTATTATTATATTACAAAACAAATATTAATAATTGTGTTTCCGTGAACCCACACATATGCACTTAGCAATTTGCAAAACGCCTTCTGTTGAACGGCATGGCAATTAAATATAATAAGAAGTCTCCCGATGCGAAACAAAGCCCAATAAAATGATTGTAATACGAGTTGATACCACAATCTCAGAGCGTGTTACTACTTCCAGATATATAAGTTTGAATCTTATCTTTGAACGGTAGACAAAAACTTTAATGAACTTCTACGTGATTTTGATACGTATTATATATTAATGTTAGTTTCAGCATTAGTTTTTTTCTCTCGATTGAAATCTAACACGTCTTTGTTATTTTCTGAAGATTACGTCTAATAACATACAAAGGCTTCCAAATAACCATCAAGCTTTGACATGACCAGTCAAAAGCAGTTTTAACAGAAGGGTTCCAACTGCTCCCAAACGATCGGAACCACTATGGACTATGTCATCCCCAAATGGGGTGTGTTTTGAAACATAAGGATGTAAGAAAGGGAAGTAGAAAAGGTTAACGAAGTACCTTAACCCAAAAGTAATGAAACTATTTCAAGCAACGCTTCGATTCTAAATGGTGGTAATCAAGTCAAAAATATCAATAATTGCAAAAAGATTACTCAAAATATTTACCAAAATTTCATTAGTACATTATGGTGAAATTCGTCGGAAATGTGCTATATAGTTTCCACTACATAAACATTAAAACTTCAGAGAATTGTTTTTTTGTTCTTGAGTTCTTAGCCCAATTTGCTGCAAGGATTTATTACTAACAGCTTTCCTGGAAACTGGGTCAGATAGACAAGATCAAACAGTTTCTAAGAATATGGATGTTATTCCCTTACTTTCAAAGAACACTGACCTCGCTTGAGAAAATCTATTGCTTTATTAACTGTTTCTGATTCATTGGATAGGATCTTAAGTATAACCCGCACTAAGATCTAAAATACAAAAAATATATTATCTAAAATAAAGCACTTTTTTATACCGGTGATTTATTTTTATATGGGTATATTGAAGTAGTATGATTTGCAAGAAGCGCCTTTTTAACGTACACTTTGTTAGAACGCAGAAGTGCGTACTAATCTTGTAAATATTCAAATCTAAATCTATATAAATTTTCGTTTGTTCAAAATCTTAAATCTCCGAACGCTCTTCACCGATTGCTTTGAAATTTGACACAACTTTTCATTTTAATTCGCGTGTGTTTTTATATACCTATACAATAAAGATGTCACCCGTGACAGGTAAGAACATGTTGTGACAGGTAAAAGCAATACGCGCTATTGTTTCTCTATCTGATCAGACAGACTGAGCTACAGCAATGCGTGGCGGGGCACTGGTATTATCTATTAAAAGTATACTGTATTGTTGCATAGCAATCGTGTATATTTTCTAAGAATATGTACCTAGAGATTATCTCTAAAATATACTACACCAGGGCCTAGATTCTCGGCGAAGTCATTCAATTTGAACAACGAGTGGTTCGACCCACTCGTTGTTCCAGTGGAATGACTTTTGGCGTTTGGCGAATGTAAGTATATACCGTCGATGAGACTCAAGAATGAGAATGTCGACCAATGTATGTACTTTCGACGGCGATTGCGAGCGGCCTGGATAGGAGAATCGATACCCTGTACCATTGCGGTCTCTACTAAGCACATCGTGTACGCTCTCCGATACTCATTTTTTAAGTAGGTTACAGATTTTAGATTTTAATTTCTAAATAAACTAATGTATTGCCTTAAAAATTCATTTTCTAATGCCAAATTGATTGTATAATATCTAGTTAAAGCGAACCCAATTTATATTAAATGCAAAACAGATTTTTAGGTTGGTTAATTTTTTAAAATTTTATATTTAATGGTTGAAAGGTGATGATTTAATTCTGCTACATGATTTTTTTTAAATATACAGTGTTAGAACGCATTGTGTATTTTCAAAAGAATTTATTTTTTAAAACATCTGAATCCATACAGGGGTAAGTAAGAAAAAAGTAAGTTAGGTAAGTAACACTGTAAGAGAGTTTTGACATTGCAAACTTTCAAAATACGTGTATGAAGACGTTCCCAACAGATATCAGGTGTCCTAAGACAATGTCGGCACCACCAGCCAAGACATTTGTCCATTGACCGAACTCGACTATTAAATGACACTTTCCCTCTCTCCTGAAATCTTATATCTCTAAATAGTATAAAACAAAGTCGCCATCTGCGTCTGTCTGTTTGTGCGCTTAGTTCTTCTGATATGATAGGGTTTCCACTATCATTTAGAGAATTTCTTCCGAAAGGTTTATATATGCAGTACACCTATATTTTATAAATAGTAAGAAGATTTTTTTTATAGTGAATACCTCACAAGAGTCCCAACTGCTCCCGTCTGGAGCCAGTGAGACTATGGCATCCCCAATTGGGGGATGTTGTGAGGCTGAAGGTAAGTGGGGAAGGGAAAGACGAAGGTGGGGAAGTACCTGGCTATTCAGATCTAGTCACTAAACACGGCTAAAGCCATTTGGAGCAACGTTTCAATTCTGAATGGTGGTCTTACACCAGGGCGATACTGGTAGTATCTTCCACTCTGGAACGTGCCGCAAATATACTATATATTATTTTAATTAATTAATTGTGAAATAACACAAATTAATCAAAAAAAAATTATTTGCGCACGCCGGGTTCGAACCCGCGACCTTCGGAATGGCAGTCCAATGCGTTACCACTGGACTATGCCGGCTGTCAAATGTCGATGTCGATGTTTTGTAAAGTCGTTAAAAATATAATTTCGCGGACTTACATTTCTAATGCTAGCTAAACCTTATGAGATGCATCATCGACTTACACGACTAATTTTGGAATTAACTCCTTACAATACATTGCACATAAGCAATATAACGCATTACCTAGCAATCTAAAACTTCCATCAACGAACAAAAAAACATTGGCAAAAGCTCTTAAAATCTTTTTCCTCAGCAGTTTTATTAATAACTGACACATTATTTCTTTGGAACTCCAAAATAACTTCTGCGTTTATTTATTTTAATGTATCTATGTTGTCTTGTCTTTAATATAATGTTGTCTTTCCTGAAATGAGTTTTGTAAACTCACTGGGAATAATACATTTTCACTTATTATTTTGTAATAAATAAATAATGCATCAATATAATGTACCCCGGAATTGTATATCTTAAAAAGGCCTACAGAATGAGTCGCGATGGTATGTGTCTATCTTGTAAGGATAACCCCCAGCAAAGCCGGGTTCACGCCAGCTAGTTAGTGAATAAACTTGTAAAGAAGATTCCAACATCAAACTATATACATAATATATACAATTAAAGCGTTTACAATATATTTGGCTTAGAGATTTTTTCAATGTACCTATTCCAGAGTAAAATATACTCTCAGTATTGCCCTAGTGAAACACCACATAAGAACTGACCAACTGTCTTAATTTCCCGACATTGATCTCTATCTCTGGTTTCAATCCTGGGATTGGTTTGCAGCAATTTTATCTAATCTCCTCTTCCATTCTTCCCTTTCTTGTGCGGCTCTCTGCATATGATGAGCAGCGCACGTCCACCAGCAGGTCCTCCAGGTACTCTCGGCGTGGGCGTCCCCTAGAGTTGGTCCCCTCGGTCATACCCTCTATTATGACATGCAAGAGGCCTTCTTGTCGTATAACATGGCCGATCCATCTTGCACGCCTTTCGGACAAGGTCCTGAGCAGGTGCCTTACTCCTTCGATTCTTCGGAGAACCTCCTCATTTGTAACATGGTCTCTCCAGGAAATTCCTAACAGTCTTCTATAGGACCACATCTCAAAAGCCTCTAGTCTCCGTTTATCATTGATATTTTTTTCTAATTGGGCGCACCATTTTAACTCTCAAATTTACAATGAACTAATACTAATATCGAAATCATTCAAACATGTTAACTGCATGCTACTGCTAATCTAAGAAAATTGTTTATAGACGGATATAAGTATATTATTTCATTGAAACGGTCATTCAGAACGCAGACGGAGAAAATATTGACTATTGCTAATTTAATACTACGTAAAAAAGACGACGATTATTTTGTATTTGTATATTTGAAAATTCAAGACAGTACTATAAGCAATTTATTCAAACAAGTTCATAAATAAAATTTAAGACTAAGGTACTATTAGCGATTTCCTCAAACAAGTTATTAAATGAAATGCAAGAATAACAATATATGTTTAATTGTATTAATTTCTAAGAAATTATCAATATTTCCTAGTGAAACATTCTAAGACATAAAACCTAAATTATGTGTAAAACATTGCTTAAATGGCTCTTTGAAAAGCTAAATATAACGTAATGCCAAAGACAAATTTCCATGAAAATACCTTAATAATACTTGTTATTAATTAACATTAATTAAATGAGGCATTACAAACTTAGGGAAACTTTATGTTTACACATTAAGGCCTAGGATACATGGGTGACTTTGAGTATGACAATAGTTTCATCACTGTTTGAAAATCCATAAAAAGTCACCATAATATTACGTTTCCATGTGCGTGCACCTTCATGTTATACTGCAGTGGACTTCAACCCTTAGAAGATGGCTAACATTTTGTAAATATCTCAAAGCCAAATAAAATATCGAAAATTATATTTGAAATAATTGACAAACATCTACAATGTCAACGTTTTATTTGGGAATTTTCATGGACAATATTGAAATGCGTTCAAAACCTCTAAAACCCTGCTTTATACACCGTACATTGCATAGCACCTGAAGATAGTCATGATTTCACTGAACTGCTATTGTAGGTGGTCGTATCTTAAGGGTTAAAACAGAAAATTGTGGCATTTTATCCCCCTCGCCAATACCAGCGGAGAATTGAACGAATGGTTAGTTGATCACTCAATAGTGAAAGCACACGTCTCTGAATTTCGTTAAACAATTTCAAATTTATCATTAAACAAATGGGTTACTATTGTAAAAAAATATGTATAAAATAGGTAATTTTTAAATTCATATAACACAAACGTTCAGAAATTAAGACAGAATCAAGTATTATAGGTTCACAGAAAACTTATTAATCCCAAAAGCAAACAAAACTATATTTCAAAAAGGACCACACTACACGGCCAATAAAGTATATAACAACCTTCCACGTAGTATTAAACAAATAACCGACATACTTAAATTAAAATCATCACTAAAAACATTTCCTTTAAACAAATGTCACTACACCTTAAATGAATACCTTACATAAATTAAATACCTCTGTTTTTATGTACATACATGTGTTAACATTTAATTGTTGGGTTATGTAATATAATGTGTATTTGTTGGGTTAGCTGGAAGAAATAGGATGTAACCTATAAGCTTTGTACTCTGTATTTTTGTGCAAAAAATATTTTTTTGAATTTGAATTTTTTTTTGATTTATAGGGAGTGTGGGGATGTAAAGAATATTTAAAAAAAGATAGTTTAATTTAATAGTTTATTAAATATTGGCGCTACATATATTTAAAAAAATTTAAAGTAATCTAACTGTAAGTCCATTGTATTCGCGTATAAATTTGTTATCCTTTATTTAAATCAATACCAAAAAAATGTGGTTGGCAAATTCAGAATAATTATTACTACTCAAACACCTTAGGTGCTTCTTAACTCTAGCATAGAAAATCAGAAGAAAAATAGAAGTCTTACATATATAAAAAAAAATCGCTGTCATCAATATATATAGTTTATTTACTTTCAAATTGACGTTTTGGAAGGCGATCCACTAGGCAAAATATATTTCAAAATCGGGAGAGATCGGCGCTCTATGAGGGATTTTAAAATACTTGAAAAGACTCGACGAGACTTAACGACCAATAAAAATAAAGCCCCCGTCAAACATGGTAACTCCCCGTTACGCCCTTAACCGCACACTGGTAAAATTTATCTTAAATACAAAAAAAATTATTAATTTAAATGATTAATTTACGATTATCAAAATCAACTGTAAAACTCAAACATCGACGGATTAATTCATAGAATGCGTAATTTACATTTATCAAATTTTATAGAAGGCACAAAGAACAGTTTCTTTTAAACTATCATGAATTTTAAAATTAATTATTTTACACCTCATAAGAGTGCCTCTTTAATTGTAAAGACGGGGAGATGACTCGCCAACGGTTGAGCAGCGTTGTGGGGCAGGTTAAGGAAGGTGTTGTTTGAAGGGATTTATTAATGCAGGTTTTGAAGAGGTCCGGGAAATGAAGGAGGCATAACAGTTGCAGGTAGTTCGTTCCGCAAACCAGCCGACTTACACTAAAACGAGTCGAAGAAACGACCCGTTATCGTAAACCAAGATCAAATTGTGAACGGGTAACAATACAAATTCGGGCATAAACCAAGCGATACGATCCAAGTCTTTCTGTGGATGACATAGAGATGACATTCTTATTAAAAAAATCATTCGGCGCCACCCATACTAATGCGAGCAAAAAAACATTGCCAAAACCAATGTTTTATTTTATTTTATTAAATTCAAGCACAAATATCAAAATTTTCTCCGATTATACATTCGAAAGGGGATTTTTAATTTGGAGATTTTGGCTTATAACTAGACTTAATTTTTTGTGACCTAATTTACAATCCAAAAACTAATAATTTCGCAAATTTTTGCATCACTTCGCCTTGATTTATCTGAATTTTGTAAGCAGATCATTGTATTGCTAGTAATTAAACAATTTTCGTGCCCAGTTACCATTTCATTATTAATAATTTCCTATTTGATAAAATGTTTATTTATAAATCAATTCAAATATAATATAATACTTTAATAAAAACATGTATTTACACGAAAGCTAACTCTATGAAGCCTGCGAAAAAGAAGAAGGTATACACCAAACTTAAGTGTAAACTTTAAATATTGAAGACAATATTAGTGATTTCTAAACGAAAATCTGAAACAGAAAAATCAGAAAAGGAAACGGTCCCATCTGGGACTCGAACCCAGGACCCTTGTCTTTCCGGGACAGTGCTCTACCGACTGAGCTAATGGGACCCTATTCCCCTCGGTCACTTTTAACTGTATCATACTTCGAATAAGAACCACTAACATTGTCTTCATTTTTTTCCACCGCACATTTTTACTGGCAACTATCTTTATGTATGATCGCAAGATTCAACCCGAACTAAATGCAATCCAGACAGCGTCTTTTTAGATAAACCTATCTTATTTTTTTTTTTTAATGTGCGACATCTGTTGACTTTTCTGCAAGTCTAGAATAAATATTTATTTTTCGGAATAACTTTATTGAGTAAAACCTCAAATTGTTATATCCAGACAGCGTCTTTTTAGATAAACCTATCTTATTTTTTTATTTTTAATGTGCGACATCTGTTGACTTTTCTGCAAGTCTAGAATAAATATTTATTTTTCGGAATAACTTTATTGAGTAAAACCTCAAATTGTAATATCCAGACAGCGTCTTTTTAGATAAACCTATCTTATTTTTTTATTTTAAATGTGCGACATCTGTTGACTTTTCTGCAAGTCTAGAATAAATATTTATTTTTCCGAATAACTTTATTGAGTAAAACCTCAAATTGTAATATTTAAATATTGAAGACAATATTAGTGATTTCTGAACGAAAATCTGAAACAGAAAAATCAGAAAAGGAAACGGTCACATCTGGGACTGCATTTAGTTCGGGTTGAATCTTGCGATCATACATAAAGATAGTTGCCAATAAAAATGTGCGGTGGAAAAAAATGAAGACAATGTTAGTGGTTCTTATTCGAAGTATGATACAGTTAAAAGTGACCGAGGGGAATAGGGTCCCATTAGCTCAGTCGGTAGAGCACTGTCCCGGAAAGACAAGGGTCCTGGGTTCGAGTCCCAGATGTGACCGTTTCCTTTTCTGATTTTTCTGTTTCAGATTTTCGTTTAGAAATCACTAATATTGTCTTCAATATTTAAATATTACAATTTGAGGTTTTACTTAATAAAGTTATTCCGAAAAATAAATATTTATTCTAGACTTGCAGAAAAGTCAACAGATGTCGCACATTAAAAATAAAAAATAAAAGATAGGTTTATCTAAAAAGACGCTGTCTGGATTGCATTTAGTTCGGGTTGAATCTTGCGATCATACATAAAGATAGTTGCCAGTAAAAATGTGCGGTGGAAAAAAATGAAGACAATGTTAGTGGTTCTTATTCGAAGTATGATACAGTTAAAAGTGACCGAGGGGAATACGGTCCCATTAGCTCAGTCGGTAGAGCACTGTCCCGGAAAGACAAGGGTCCTGGGTTCAAGTCCCAGATGTGACCGTTTCTTTTTCTGATTTTTCTGTTTCAGATTTTCGTTTAGAAATCACTAATATTGTCTTCAATATTTAAATATTACAATTTGAGGTTTTACTCAATAAAGTTATTTCGAAAAATACAGGAGCGCAGAAGTGTGAGGGTGTTATAACACGTCCATGCAAACAAGCATGGTAGAATGGTGTAGAGAACAGTAGAGCAATCAGCGTGTAGTAGGTACTAAGAACCATGTAGACATTGTATACTGTAGACAGTGTAGACGGTAGAACTGTAGACTGTAGTGTTTCATCCGGCCATCACCACCAAAGCAATCTCACATCCCTTTGTTCCGAGCTGACACTATTCCTCGTGTTCCCATGTACGTCTAATGATGGGAAAGCTACAGAAGATGCTTTACTTTGGTCCGAGGAATAATTTATTTTGGAATGCTATATTCAAATGATTCCGAACATTGACAAAATTAAACATTGAAGGAAAGTGAAGAAAAATAACCAAAAAATAACCAACCTAACCCATAACCTTACCTAACCTAACCCTAACCTAACCCTAACCTAACCCAAACTAGCCTAATCTAACCTAACACCATATATTATTTTATAGTGTTCGGTTTTATCCGTTTACCATTTCAAATTACACAAGAGTCCCAATTGCTCCCAGCTGTCCGCAATCAGCGGGTCCATGGTATCACTAATTTGGGAATGCTTTTTAGCTGAAGGGGGTGGGGAAGTGGAGAAAAGAGATGAACAAGAGAAAGGTTTGAACCTGACTATTCAAATCTGGTAACTGTACACGGTTAAGACTATTTCAAGCGAAGTATAGATTCTGAAATGAAGTTTATTACCAGGGCGATATTTAGGGTAGGTTTGAGTTCCATTTTTTAACTTCCGTGCCAATTTTTTTTTGCGGAATAATTCTCTTGCCCGAAGCTCAATGATTATTGGAATGCAAGTGATAAATGTACGTTTTTTTAATATGGGTTGTATATTAAGCTAATGACCAATGCCTTATACTGATTAGTTTTATTAATACCGCTTACCAAACAAGCCAAGTCATCTAGAGCAATTCATTCGCCCATTTCGCACGACTGCTGTGTCGTGAGAAATGGAAAATGGTGAATAAAAAGTAATGGCCTCCAATATCATTTGTACTCTCAACTCCGACGCATCTGAATGTGTTAAAATAATAAGTGAATTTAAGATAATATGGTAACTAAGGAATCTTGGGTAATCAAAATGTATAAAATAAATAATTGATATTTAAATTATGCAAATTTCGCACGACATTCAGAACTTCGTGTATTGAATACGATTTGCATCGTTTTATATAAAGAAAAAATATTGTACATTTTAAAATAATCTTTAAATGTTAGTAGTCCTAGCTATCGATCAAATTACATGAATAATACGATTTAATTGAAGATCTACGTGACAATATCGATATGAAACTCTGTGACTGTCAAAAAAAATATTTTGTATCTATTGCTATGATTAATTACCAAATGTTATTCGCTAAATTCCCTGTAAAAAAAGTTTTTAAATTTTCCGGTAACCTGGGATATGAAAGAATTCGAACTGAATTTTAAGTAATAAACAAATGCTTATATATTTTTTTAAAGGTGTAATACATAAATCATTTCAAAACTCCATAGTTCGTGACGAAAATAACGTTACAAATTGAAAATGATTAAATTTACTAACAAAATACAGTAAGAAATACTGCGCAGATTTCTTAACCTCAAAATTTTTCAAAAACAAAACCGAGAGTTTTGTCTTACACATTGATGTTCTACTGCAAAGTTAGGATGTGCGATTTGTCAATAATAGTTCATAGTAGAACATGAAATAACGAATTAGTCAGCGTATGCAATTTTTTCATTTATGTACATGATTTCGAACACCAAAATATCATATTGAAAGTGTTAAAAGTAGACTAGGTTTTGTACTTTTAATAATGAAATGTATGAATATAAGTGTTAAAAGTCTACTGGGTTTTGGACTATAAATAACGGAATACCTAAGTCGTTAATTAACGGAGATTTCCAGTGATACTGTTTTAACGGCAGAACAATTTGATCTCCCCAATTACGTACTTCTTGAGAATTTCATAACTTCGGCGGGGAAAATCTTTAGATATTTTAAACTTTTCCAAGTACTGTGCCAGGTAATGTAGCAGAATAATCACAATTATAATATCATATTTTTGATGAATTTAAACAGCCGTTACGCAAACTGTGGTGCGCAGAACTAGTGGTTTATGCTCCTCTCAAAATATATTCAAAATTTTGAGAAAAGGGTCTTACATTTTGTAATCCGTTGAAAATATTTAAGATGCAGCGAATTCTCCAGTTAATTATTAACATTGTTTTTTTTTAATTACTGTGATTTCATCAATAATTTAATAAATATCTGGGTCATTAATTGTTTTCTAACAATAAAACCCGTGATTTCCTGAATAACCCTGAAACCCCCGATTCCCAAAGATCAAATCTGTATCACTGTTAATTTCCCGCCAAAAAAATAATATTTCTTTATAATATTTTTCGACTTTTAGACAGCTTTATCGAGAGAGCGAACAGGATTGATAAACTAAGAAGCCTTTAAAAATGTCAAAAGCCATTGGCGATCGAGCATGCTAACGAAAGTCGACTAATTGCCGACAATGTTGTTAAAAAAATTTACCGTGTCAATGTTGACAATGTTAGATGATCGCACTACCATCCTGACGTACTATCTTAAATAGGTCTACGAACTGCCTTTGGAACTATATAGACTGCCATCATATGAATAAATTAATAAATATTACATTTTATGAACACTGTGCTTTGTAAGGGTGGCCACACACTACACGTATCATGGCTTGGCCATACACTACCGACGGGAATGTATGGCGAGGTATATACTGAAATATGCCAAGCCACGAGAATATAGCATGGTCTGTCATAGGCATCAGCCATTTTTGCTGAAAACATGTAAGCTGTAGTTAATTTAAAAGTTTTAGATTTATAGACTCCGATAGATCATCAAAAAATTTTCCTTCGAAAATATTGAACAAGTCAAACACTAAAATGCTAAACAAGGAGTTATTTTCTCTGAATATCTCTGGGCTCTGTATTTTACTGAATTATTATAAGCAGTTACGTTTTAATTATAAAACTTGTGTTTTTCTTCGAAGTGGACCAAATCTTTTTGAAACCACCCAAGGAGTATTTTTTTAAAGAGCATAATAATAATTTTACGATAATTTACATTTTTTTTGTATTTTTACGGTACGTACATTTAAGCTTTTTTTTGTTTTGGGTTTCAAGATATCAACATTTTTGCAGTACTCAAATAACTACTAACAAATACTGTACAAATTGAAAAATAATTTAGTTTTGGTTGAAATTCTATGACGATATTTCAAGAATTCTAACCCACATAACTTGTCGATGGTAACGTCTCAAAAGCAAAATAATTATTGAAACAATTTAATTAGAAATTATTAAAAACATTCTAGGTCTTCTTCTACGTAATTCTCTTCTTCGAGGGCGATTTACCATCGTAGAACTTCGCTTTGTGGGCTGCCGCCAGAATTGACTTAATCATGATATGGCGGGGGAGCTAGCACGGCCTCGATAACGAAGAAACATCATTTATCGATGTTCCAAGAAAGACCGACGGTCCATCGATTGATTTGTCTAATAATATTTGATTAATAGAAGAACGTTTTGGCCAGATGTTGGAACGCAATAGTGCCTCTAAATATCAAATGCTTATCGGTATACTAACAATATAGTAGTCGATGTCAAAACCAAATTATTATTATACTTGTCGTGAGTGCGAATATTGACTAATCACAAATATTGTTAGCTATCATGCTAGGGTTCCTGTTCTTCAGCTTACATTAACAATCCCTTATTAAAAAAAACTCTAATCGCTCTCCTAGTTTTTAATAAGATCCTATATTTATGTAAACACAAAGGAAATATTTCGAATACTATGTATTAGGTACTGTTACTAAATCAGTAAGTACAAAGTAATTTGATGACTTTCAATTTTTTCAAAATCTCATTTTTTCTTGGAAATCATTATTTTTAAGGCAATTGTTTTTGTTTAACAGTCCTATGAACATTCTTAAGAAAATTTTTCCTAAAAATATGCCTAACACGCAACATTCAACTTAAATTAAAACCTACATTTTGGCTTCGAAGCAAAGGGTTTTTTTTTTAATAATTAATTTTTATCAATAATTATTCACTATTCAACGTAGAGTATTTATTTAGAACAGAACAATCATTTTTCTCTTGGAAATGGAATTAATCTTTGGGTATTGTCCTTGTAATTTGATTAAGTTGAAGTAGTTATGTTTCTGTCGGTAAATTTATGTTTTAAGCGGAGTCATAAATAAATAAATGTAATTGCGGTAAACCATTGACCAGCCAAACAAATAAAAATAAATAAATAATACATGAGTACTATTTCTATTCGAGCACAGTTGGTTATCAAATCCATTGTACTAAATTGGTATAGTTAGTTTAAAAAAATGTGGATATCAAAACATCAAGCGTTACATACATTACGTTTGCCTTCATTCATCGTACTAATCCAAAGATACTAATATTTAAGTTCACGTTCACGTGGATGCTTGAAATAAACTTTTCCAAAGTCACATAAACGTTTCTTTTGATAGCCCAATGTAAACTGATTCACAAAAGTGAGCTTTTATTGAACCCCACGCGCTTTTATGTGCATACGTTCCATTCTTAAAAGCAGTTTTACGATGAATGCCGTATGGTTGCAAATAAATTTTTCTATCAGATTTTTATTTTCTTTTGACTCATATTCTTGCAAATATCTGAAACTATCGAAAATGATTTCAGTACGTTGTGACTGAGGAATGTATTCGATATATTTTTGACCTTTACAAACAAAAGACATTCTTCTAACCATAGCTAAGACAAACAAGGGAAATGAGCTATTAACCGTTAATACTATGAAATCTTTAGCATTAAAATGAATCCATCCAAAATAATAACTTCCGTTCCCTGGGCAATCTATTACATTTTTGAATGCAACGTTCATGTCTTTTTTAATTTAAAAAGCATTCATACTTTGATGAGAAATCCAAACTTATGTCTACGGAAGATCATTCTTCCCACTAAATAACCAGCCATGCAATAAAAAAACAGGCCGGGAGGTTCAGATTCATAGTATAAAGAAATAATTAACTTGTACAAAATTATATTGACGCCCTCTGATTCATTTATTGATAATCATAATCCAAAACTCGTGAAAAAACTTAAATTTCTACTCAAAAGTATTACAACTTTATTCCACACATTTAAAAAAAGCTGTTAACAAATGTTTACTTTTAACCAACGCAAAACTTAACGATTATTATTTTCTTCGTGTGAAAATATTATTTAACGATGAAGATGATGATTCCCATTGAAGATTACATTAAATAATTATACTAATTCCTAAAAGATCTACCAACAACCCGGCAGTAGGAATTAATATAATAAATATGATTTCGGTGTTCCACAGGGATCACATTTAATTCCACTTCTGGGAGAATTATTAATGAGCAACGTTAGAAATAAATTTCTTGAACCCTCGATAACTTATTGTTATTATTTCAATTCCAATTTTCATTCATTGAACAAGCAACATCTTAGTTTAGACTTGGTTAAAACGTTGCTACTGAAAGGTAAATGGAAATTCATAAAGTTTCAAAAATGAATGAGATGTAAAAAATTACCGTTTACTCAAAAAACGTTAATAATATGTTCCTATATTTAAATAAGATGCAAGCAAACATATTTCAGTTTTTATCGTTATTTGGTGGCAGACTAAAAGAAAAAATGTCCTCATTGATTAATCAGGGCAGAAACGTGATTAAACAGTGGCTGCAACGAACATTGTGAACTACTTAATTTATTTTTCAATGACAATATGTGTGCTTTCCAAGAATAGAAAGTAATTTTCTCTGTATTAACTGTGTGTCAAAAGTAAATATATTACAGTTGTTTGTAACCTAATTATTGAGCACTTGAATCAAATATACTCGGAAATTCCGCCAGACAAATATTAATACTTTTATTTTACCAAACCATCTGTTTTTCTTAGTGGTCTACTTTTTTTCCTACTTGTTTGTAATATTTATGTACCCACTGTCCATATTTGTGTAAAACCTGAAAAAGGCCATGACGGTTTATGTAAATTTGCGTAAGATATCGTATTTGCCATAAACAAATATGAACTACACCCGAAAATGTTGAGTTAGTAAATAAAACTTTATTTAAGGGGAGATTTTGAAAAATAATAGGTACAGACAACATATTATTTACACATAAGTTAATATGGAAGTAACAGAGCTTACTCCAAAACGTCGTTATTATGTCGATGGTCTTTAAAATATTTTAATGGATTTTTATTTATTTTTTGATTTGTTTAAGTTTTTGGAAAAAAATAAAAATAATTTTCTTCAGAGCACTTAAATACATGGAAACAAATGATTACATTTTCATTTTAGTTTTCACACTTTGTTCACAAGATGAATATATTTTTTTTAAATGATATTATTTTCAGCATTGAATTTGGGTAACCGGGTTCTATCTATATCTTAGTAAACCAACATAAATATTTTATATACAAGAGTCAAAGAAAGTTTGATTTTATGGTAAAGGAATACTCAAAGAAACGATTTTTACTGAAGGTTTTTACTGTATTTTTGTGAATTTCACACAATATTTAGGGCTGGAATAAGTATAGCCAGCGGCCCCTCAAGTATTTCTAACCGACACTAAACTTGGTCGCGCGAATCAATCTAAAAATAAGATGAAGATTTAAAAGTAGGTATAATAATTCAAATTATTTGTTCAGCGTATAAATTCGAATCGCAACAACAAATGCTTATTCTGGTAAAATTGTTTCGTAATATTGGTCGTAATAACGAATGAATATATTGTCATAAGTTCAAATCAAAGTGTTATAGAAACGGGAAGAAAGTGTGCATCTGGTGAATTCACAAGAGTTCAAGAGTTTACTGAATAAAAGCAGGTTATTCAATTTGTTTCAATCATGAAATATCCTGAGTAAAACCACGGGAGTAAATTTAAGAAACGTGCCCCCAGAAACAATTCTAAAACATTTTATTTTTTTAATGTATCACTAATTTTTTCTACATAATATACTAACTACAGGGTTTTCCAATAAGAGATTTTATTTTGAACAGCCCGCTATTTCGGTAGATGTTACTGTTGAAGCTGTCATTTTTTTAACATTTGACGTAGAAACTAGGTTATTAATTAAAATGGAACGATACACGCTTCAACAACGCATTGAAATTATTAAAATTCCCTTGAGTGAATCAAATGCAAATCATCTTGAGTGATGAGGCCCATTTCCACCTCGGTGGCTTCGTCAACAAGCAAAATTTTCACATCTGGGGCTCGGAAAATCCAAGAATTATTGTTGAATAGCCTCTTTATCCTCAACGTGTGACTGTTTAGTGCGGTTTATGGTCCGGCAGAGTCATTGGACCTTACTTTTTCTAAAATGAGGCTGGAGCAACAGTTACGATGAATGGATCGCTATCAAGAGATGATTAATGATTTTTTATGGCTGGAATTGGATAGTATTGATCTGGACAACGTTTCCTTTCAACAAGACGCTGCTACGGGCCACATAAGCAACGAAACCATTGATCTTTTATGATCGAATATGAAAATAACACCTGTTATTGGAAAACCCTGTATGTTAATATTGTTAACCCCGTCAGATACGAATTATGAGATAATCAAGTTTTATTATTTTTTGAAGATTTTAAAATTTTGTATTTGTAAGATTAAACATTACTGTATTAATTAAACGAGAGGTTTTAAAAACATGTACTTTTCAGTGGGATTAATTGATGTGAAATGACCAAAATCAAATGTGTTTTCGTGGTTATTCACATGAATACACTTCCTGCATTTTACAAAGTCTTTACCTTGCAGTCAATATCTCCCAACCTCATTTACGTCATTAAAAGGGTAGGTAAACGATCACGAACATAAAATCAGAAAGAAGTTCCTTTTCATTTACATATTCACTCTCCGGTCTTTGTATACGTAGTCATCGTCAATATTGGATAAGTCGGACAAATCTCCGTCGATGAATATTATAGATTCCAGCAACATCCTTAGTAGAAAATATTTAGCGCGGCTCGACCATTTTGTTTCCAAGACACTGTGTCCTTTGAACAGGGCAGATATTCAGTTATATCATATTCATCTAAAAGCACACGATCTGTTGCCAAAACAATGTGTGTGTTCTAACCAAAGATATTAGAAGAACGAGATGTGCTATGCGCAGTTCGTACTGAGTGGAATTGTTTTGCCGAGTGTCGCCGGTTTTGTTCACCAATACTACTGCACACCTTCGCTTGCGCTGAGGTATCCGCACTAATACATAGAACAAATTTCTGTGCGTACACGTCCCGATACCGTTCAAAGTACCCTAATTAGGTAGTACTCCGGCTACGGTCCGGCGGCCAACATAGCATATCTCGTTCTTCTAATATCTTTGGTTCTAACTCACTCAACTCAGCCTAACTCGGATTTAAAAAATACCCCGTACCACAACACAATGCAAAACACAACAATAATAAACACCAAAACCACGGCACAGTAGCACTCACTTTCCCAGTCAGACAACAACTATAAAATATTGGTCTACAGTTAGCTACAAGTTTAGTGGTTGCTGACAACTTTTTTTTACTGAGGCAACTAGTTCAGCATATAGGACGAAATTCCCGTGGAATGTCCATAATTTATCTTTAAAATCTTGACTTTTCTATTCACATTATAATATACATAAATAGGTGCATGAAACAACAAAAACTGAAATTTACATATTACCGACATCACAGGTTGTGAAATGGTATAATATTTATAATTAAAAATGAATGATAAGCTTATAAATAAAATATAAAATGAACATCAAAACAAAACGCTATCCAAAGTAATAAATTGCTGTTCCCACAACGTACACTGAACATACTCCGTAAACGTATACATAAAACCCCGGCAGGATTGAAAA
Source organism: Hesperophylax consimilis (assembly GCF_061612785.1). Classification (NCBI taxonomy): domain Eukaryota; kingdom Metazoa; phylum Arthropoda; class Insecta; order Trichoptera; family Limnephilidae; genus Hesperophylax; species Hesperophylax consimilis. The sequence goes on from NC_142850.1 coordinate 22,421,330, forward strand.
GCGTGGAAATGGTTGTCCGTAATTGAAAAATTATTCACATATAAAGCATGCACTTTGTCAGGGATCATAACCGAGCCTTTGTGAATCCACTCAGCTAAATTTCACTTAGGTACAGCGAAGGTGGAACGGGTCTCCGTTATCCGAAAATTAATTGGTTACAAGGGTAGTTATAGGTACTTGTATAAGGGCTGGGAAAAGCTTTAATCTCTTCGTTAATAAAGCTGCAAAGCAGGCGGTAAGACGCCAGTGGAAATGAGGATTAATCCTTGATACACGAGTACTTATTGCTAGTTAGTTTCGAGTTGATTAGATGGAAAATGGGAGATGTTTTAAATGGATTGATGGCCTCAATATCGTTTGTCTTCAGATAGTTTCTGACAATATTGAAATGCTCACTTATTAAACTTTAATTTGTTTTACGTAAATAAATGTGTTTTCTACTATTAAAGATATTAAGTGATCAATAATGGCCAATTACATCATTTTTCTTATAATTAGTTAATTTTTATGTACGAGTATATAATAAAGAACCTGAGTGAATAATATTTTTGCTTAAAAAACATACATTATTACATACCATTGAACAAACTTCGATTTATTACATGAATTCATTGATATATTACGTAAAATATCCGATTTAAATATGTTCTTAACGTCCGCATTTAAAAATAATTCGATCGTGAGTTGTTGTGCAAATATGCCGACGAGACGTAAGCAAAATTATTAAGTGATAAAATTATCGTTTGAAAAATGTGAAATGTCAGAGATGGTGTAAATTCTGAATATTTATGCTGAGAAGTATTTCACTAAAACTAGATGTAGGCAATATTTTCCGAAAGGGATGCCAGTGCTCATTTGCATGACAGAGAATTATTAGATAAATGCAATAAGATGAATTATTCACATGTCTTTTCCCGATTGTTTAGTAAAACTACTTTTTAAATATTTATACTTCGTTACAGTTTGTTAGCAGATCAATTTCACCTATATTAATTATATTAAAAAGCACACATAAAAATAGAAGCCACAATTTAGAAAATAAATAACAAAGAATAATTTTTCAAACGACTACAATACAAAGGAATAAAAAATATATGTACATAGATATAACACAGTATACTCACAGGCATACACACAATCAAAGGCAGACAACATACTTAAACACACTCATAGGCATATTTATACAATTACATGCATACAATCAATGGATACTAATGTATTTACAAACAATCTAAATAAATAATAATTTAAATGTTCGTTTGTTTAAAATCTTAAATCTCCGAAATTTCTTCACCGATTGCTTTGAAATGTTGACATAACGTTGCGTTCAAATACGCGTGCGTTTTTATATACCTATATTATATAGTTGTCGCCCGTGACAGTAAAAACATGTTTTTACAGTAAAAAAAAAAAGGGCCATATGTTGGACGTAAAATCTCTATCACAGGAACGCGTGGCGGGGTACAGTAACAAGATAAAAAATCTTAATCAATAAAAAAAAATACATACATTTTTTTGGTTCAGCGTTGCAAATTAATTCGATTTTTACATCCATTGATATTGTTTCTGCTATCGTGGTACGAGAACACGCCGTCAGATGGAATGCAGGAAAACACTTCTTCTTCTTGACATATAAATTTATTAATTCTCAATATAATTGCAGAGGATCTTATTTTCCTCTGCTAAAACTTAAACTGAAAGAAATAAAGGTCTAGTTTCCTTTATTCTTCAGTTTTCCCTAGGTTTACATAAACCTAGTAATTATCTCACGACTGACTGCCTAGGTACGCATGTACCTACCAGTTATTTCAACACTCGCTCCTGCGTAGGTACGTCTGTACCTACCCGTTATAGCAACACTGCAATACTGTGCTTTTTCTGGGAGGTATCTGTATTTAAACTAAATTCTGAAGGACATTTTACCAAAATAAAGATGTTCCACCCGCTCGTTGGCAAACAACATTCTTAACATAAAATAAAATGCACTTAACTATTCTTAATGATACAGACGTGATTTAAACAATACAAATATTTTAAAGGAATTATTTTAAGGGAGATGAAACTTTATTTGGGACTTTTATTACTATGGGACAGGGGTGGGAAAGGTATTGGAAAATATTTTTAGGCATAATGGTTTAACTAGGGTCATCATAAAATAGAAAGCGAACAGCTCTATTTGAAAGCTGCCGCTGCTTGCAGTAAAATGTCACTAATTCTTAAATCATAAATGATACACAAACAAGACAATATCTTTATAAAAATACCAGGCCAATGAATTGTTTTACTGTAGGGTCGAATGTGCAAATGTGGGAAACTGCACTAACTTTGAAAATACGAACTGTGGGAATGCGCCTGAAGGCTAAATTTTATTGAGCAATATGTAAACGTCGCATTCTGGAAGATACAGATATCTTATTAAATATAAGAGGTACAAGATAAGCCAATGTTTGTTCGCCGTATTTATAAGTAATTTTTGGAAAAAAAAAATTTTTCCTTTCACCGAATTATTTAATTGAATTATTTAATGTGAGAATATTTGCAAAAGTAATCACCTTATTGGAAAACGCTATAACTTTTGCAAATGGTGCCAAATGTCGATTCGGTTTTGACATTTGTGAAGTAAACAAAATGCAAAATACAAATCAATGAAAAATGATTAAGAAAGCGGAATAACATGCACTACCAAAGTTTATCATAAAAAAAATTACAGCAAAAGAACATCGGATGATTACTTTTGCCCCACCCACGGAAAACTGTAATTACGCACAAATTATTTAAAAAAGCAATCAGAACTAACAAGCAGAAATAAGTATTTCTGTCGCCCGAAATGGTAAATAATTTATTGTAATAGTTATTTCGTTAAAATTAAAACTTATCACTTAGCCGACATTGTACGTAATTGATTGACTTGACACGTAATTGATGTGAAAGTTTTAAGGTTTATTTTTTCTTCTTTATTTCACCCAAGCTATAAACCATGAACCTAAAATTGGGTTTTTAAAATAAATTAAAAAAAGTGGCCTAAGAAATCTATTTTAATAATAGTATTTCAAAACATGGCACGAAGAAAGGACGTCAAATTATCGGTAATTTGAAATGAATATAAGCAACTTTTTTTCCATTGTCTGTTACAGAAATGTTTTAAAATAAAATTACCATATTTTGCAACGAAAACCCGTGGTATGATATGATATGATATGATATGATATTAATACATAATACGATATTAATACATAAGATGGTATTAATACATACGATAGTATTAATACAAACGATGGTATTAATACAAAATATGGAATTGGATATATGTGGAAATACCGACACTTCAGCTTAATCTTAATATAAGTTTACGCGAACATGATTACAGCTATAGCAATTTGGGAGGCGAAATGGGTACCGCCGCCCCAGGAACCATTGTTTGGATAACCAACATCTCTGCCGTAGGTCACGACAAGTGGTTCGCTGCGTTTAGTGAATTAGCAGGGGTGCCCGGGTTCATCAGGTGAGGTGTGTACAAGATGCGCCTGCCCACCAGCTGAACGATGTGTGGGTCATTTAAAAAAATTACAGTTTACATAATTTAACCACGTCAGTGGTAATAATGGTTCACCGTTTTCACATACTCCTAAAAACTTAGTTTCTTTGGCTTTTTCAAAAGTTTTTCATTAAGTTTAGAAAGAAATCAAAAGTTCTTTGAGAATAAACAATAGCAGTAATTCATTGTTCATTGTTATCTTATTTTATTTCAGTGTGCTGAGTAACATAATTTTCCACTTTTCTAAACATTTACCAAACAACTATTTACGTCGAGGAGATGGAAAAACATTCACAAAATAAGCTATTAGGATCTAATTTTTAGTTATTTAAATAATTTGTGAGTATTAGATTGAAGCGTACTGCTCGGAAAATGTCAAATTATACTAACAGGGATAAAAATGTCCCCAAAACGGTCAAACATGGGAAATTTTGAACTTTGATTGGTAAAAATATAACTTTAATACATCTTTTACTATCTCCCTCTACGCAAATATTTGTTTCTCATAGTAATTTGGTCGAAACAAGTACAGCGAAGTACGGAAATTTTACCAATCTTGCGTCGAGTAAAATAGGTTGTTTTCTCTATTTCACCTGATTCTTGATATATTTGTATTGAAAAAAAAAATTGTAATTTTTTTAGGATCGCTGACCACGCTCAGTCCGAATATTTATTTAAAATAGCGCTTTGATCAAACAAATAATATTTTATAAAAAATACTTCTAATGTACCAATATCAATAAAAGCCAACTATTTACATCCGGGGGAATGGAAAATTCTGCATTAATGTTCAATTTATGTCAATGAAAGTACCTGCTATTTGACAGATCGACGATGTTTTTTTCATGCTTGATGTATTCATATTAAGCGTGGCCAACTGTCATAAAAGTTTACCAAAGAACGACTTCATTTAAATAGGATCCAAATACAGCAAACCCGACGTCATCGAGAACATATATGAAACTATTTTGTAGTGAGAATAGACATTATTAAGACTTAAAAAAGTTAGTCTACCGATGCGCCTTTTATTTGCTAGTAAACAGTAATTTTTATAACAATACGAATTAAAAAAAACGCTCGAGTGGTTATATTGTATGAAATCTATATACTGTTATTATTTCCTCTATAATACAGATATTCTCCTATGTACTCTGCATCGTAAAAGCCTTTTTAGGCTATAAATAAATATTACCATATTATTTTTTTGAGGTAATATTATTAACGAAAATGTCTGAGATTAAATTTCTGCCTAATCCTGTATGAATTTTATCATTATTAATTAAAGAATTTAATTTTTTTAAACTTGTTTATACAACTGCTAATATCTAGCATAATAAACGATTTCACATAAACATTCGTTTGGGAAACGTCCATGAGAATACGATTTTTAAGTTCAACTTTCAAGTATCTTCCATTTATCTTATCTTCTCTTTTGATTTCATACAAAACGTATGAAAATGAAGATTTTTATGAACGGCTTTTAGGACTATCGTCGATGACGTGCATATGATATCTGCCTCGTCTGGCCCTATCTCACTTGGTTCTTCGTTCTAGCACAAGAGTGCAGTTGCACTTCCTTCAGTACTGGCGGTAAAAAGGAGAATTCTTGACCCGATCGGAAAAAATAATGGCTACATTAACACTCGGTTTGCCGAACTTTATTCCAAACAAAACCGCCGATATCCCCGAGCAACCCCGGATACATGGCAGATAGCTAGATAAAAGAGATAAAGGTTTCTCAAGTACTTATATAATTGTTATTCAATTGTAAATTTTGAAAGCACCATTGAATATTGTAAAAAAAACGACAATCGGAACCATTCCCAAAAATTGTAAATGTAATAAATTATTTACTGCAATATATCAATCTCCGTTTAACTCCAATTCATAATTTGATCAAATTATGATCAGCCGTAAAAATAACAATATGTGTTCGTCATGTTTGACGGCTGATCAAAATTAACCGAATAGTTGAAATGGGTTGAGAATTGGCTTTTAACGATGATGGTTTTAACATGGAAATCTCAAAATGATGCTGATCGTCGAGTTGGTTGTCAATCAAATGTGACAGAGTTTGAAATAACCTAACCCAAGATTAATAATTCAGACCCTTTTAATAAGATTAACGTACCACGTCAAAAACTGATCCGAAATATTGCGAATTTGTTTAGAATCTCTTAAAATTATTTATTTGTAATCCAGTTAAAAACGGGTTTGTAGGCGATGAACCAATGAATTGATAGGTTTCATGATAAATTTTTGGTAAAATATCAATGGGTTTTCACGATGTCGGAACACGTGTTCATAAAAATCCTAACATTTTCGCATTTCCTCATTAAACGTTATCAAGACAAACGTAAGTTCGTGAATACGTGTTCTGATACTATTACGAAATTATTAAGTTTATCGGGAAACGGCATGAAATCTCGTTTGTTCACCGGATTACTAATAATTTGAAAAGATTTTTTAAAATTGGCAATACTTATTTTTCTCCGTGTAGAAAGGTGCCCGCTGTAGGTACAAAACTTTATTTTATTATTTGAGAAACAACAGTACATAGATAAGATGAGTGTAACAGTTTACAGGGTTTTAGAAATAATTACCAGGATCGGTACAAATGCCTGAGTGATTATAATATGTACCAGGCGGGGTTAGTAGGTAAGTACAAGCTAGGGAATTCACAAATATTGATGTAAAGATACAGATAAAATCATTCAAAAAATTAGGTGGTGTACTATAAATGTATGTGTGTGAATGTGAATGTTTTAAATAAATTGTTACTTAAATTAAAAACCACATACTATAATGATAAATTCAAAAACCTTTTTCAAGATTAAAAAAAACATTGGACGAGTGTAATCAAATTTTAAGAAAGAAATGTAAAAATAATTGTGACCAAGTTGCCTCCAAATATTTGATGAAAGATCAGACCAAAGAAAATGTAAATATTGATTTTGTTAATTATTTCTCTGATAGTGTTTGCAATATGTTACATAAATGTAATTACAAGACAACTGGGTTTGAACCAGAGGAGATGCCTCAAAGTATGTACCTACCAAGGGCCAAAATTGCTGAAATAGAAAGCATTGTAAGACTACTTAAAAACTCTTCTCCTGGAATTGATAATATCAGAATGAGCGATATTAAAAAACACATATCTACCTTAGGTCCAATTATAACCCATTTTGTTAATAGAATCATATTTGAGGCAAAAATTCCAGATGACTTAAAATGTAGTATCATCCGACCCATTTATAAAGGCGTTGATCACACTGTATTGGATAATTATAGACCGATTGGTATTTTGCCATCACTCGAAAAAATCCTTGAAAAATACATTCAGCTGAAATTGATTAAATATTTAGAAGATTTTTCTATTATTGATACAAATCAATACGGCTTCCAGAAAAAAAGGGCACTGAAATGCTAATTCAGAAATTTGCCAGCCTAATAAATAATGAATTAAATAGTAAAAATCACGTATTAGTCAAATGTATAGATTATTCCAGGGCATTTGACACTTTTAATCATAAAAAATTATTGAAAATATTAGAAATCATAGGAATAAGAAGGAAACTTTTAAAACTCTTTGAAAATTACTTGAGCAACCGATGCATGAAAATAAAACTTTTGAACACCTTAAGTAAACAAAGGAACATATTAGCAGGCGTTCCTCAAGGTTCCATATTAGGCCCAATTTTATATATTATTTATGTATCTTTTATTAAGTACATTTTTAAACATGTAAAACACGCGGACGATACTGTATTGGTGATTTCTCGCAATGATTTGCAATTATGTATTGAACTATTACAAAAAGATTACATTGAACTTTTGAAATGGTCTCACGACTCTGGTTTAATTATAAATGCCAAAAAACATAAATTGATACATATTAGATAACCCAATGCTAAGGCAAATATTATTACACCTGAAATAAAGACACACACTTCAAATTGCTTACATGTTGGTATTCCTGCAATATGTACATGTGAAAATATTGAACTGGTCACAGAGTATGTATATTTAGGTATTATTATTGATTGTTTTTTCAAATGGGACTTACAAATAAATAAAGTCTGTGAACGTCTGAGATCTATTGTTAATTTTATATCAATTAAAATTCTATGTTCCAATACGTACACTTAGAATAATTTATTTATCACTAGCTGAATCTATTGTAAGGTATGGAATCACAGCTTGGGGACTTTCATGTAAAACAAATATAAACCATGTTCAATCAGTTCAAAGTTCACTAGTTAAATTATTAGCTCATAAAAATTTATACGAGCAAAGGCATAATGTTCCATACCTTTATCAGAATCTTAAAATTTTCTCAGTAAGATCAATTCTGTGGTATAAAATTATATTTCAGCATATGAATAGCCCTATATACATAAATAGACTGGACCACACTAATATAATAAATAAAAAAAAAATAAAAAAAACTATGCATCTGAATTGGTAGCAGTGCAGCCTTGTGAGTGCGCAATGATTAAGTTATCAATAATATTTTTCTTACAATACTTAACACACAAACCAAAAATGTGTATAATCTTAATGTGCCTTACATCACCGCGAATATAGGTAATAGGCATAAAAATCGCTTGGCAAACGTAATTTTTTTGCCTCAAAAGCGGTTTTTGTTTATTTTATTAAAAACAAAAAAGGTAATCATTAGAAATTGTCATAGATAATCTTGGCCATAAAACAATATTTTATTTTAGTTGTTTTATATTTGATAAAGATTAATTAAAAATTAAAATTTCACGTTAAGCTTCGCCTTACCAGAAGCGTCATATTCAGCAAACTATCGAGCTCTGATTGTCAGGAATGTTTTTTTTACATTTGTATTTCTTTCTCTCATTACTAAAACCGACGTGTGAGAGAGCCGTATTATTTTAAATAATATGTATTTTTTAAATATTTTTCCAGTTTTTTAAAATGTGTTTTATAATGTCACAATATTGTCAGCTGCGCAATTTTTACATGCGTTATAATATACCCGGTATATATTTACCTTCACCATTACTGCATAAAAGAGGAATTGCAAAATTAAGTAAAGAAAAATGAAGCTACCGCAAAATAAGAAAGTGAAACTGTATTGGAGTGTGATTTTCTAAGGCCATAGTCATTTCGTTTCTGAAGATTACCGCTAGAGGCGCTATTTTCCCGTCCATGGGGAAATTTAAGAAAATGGAAAATAGTTTACTAGATGAGAATTTTAATAATATTATGATCTTGATGACACTGATTTGCACTTAGGATGGGTACCTAGTCATTTAATCAACTAGAAGTTAAAACGGTTTTGAAAATAATGAACTCAACGCGAAATAACAGCGCCAATGTTTTTTTTTTTTTTTTTTTTTTTTTATCTTGATACCAAATTAATTTTGCAAATATATTTAAATTCAATAAATAATTTTGTATTGATTGCTTTTTATTGAAAATAATTGACATGTTTCAACCAAAAAGGAATCGATATTTTTCAACCAAAAACGAATCGACATGTTTCAACCAAAAAGGAATCGATATGTTTCAACCAAAAAAGAATCGACATGTTTAAACCAAAAAAGAATAAACATGTATCAACCAAAAAAAATCGACATGTTTCAACAAAAAAAAAGAATCGACATGTTTCAACCAAAAAGGGTTAATAATTTACACACAAATACAATGGCTTTACAATTAAATAACTTTTAAGTTTTATAAATTAAAATAGTGTCATCAATCAATTAAACATTATTAATATATATATTTTGAACATCCATCTCTTAACTTTATTTTCGCATTTATCCTTATATTGATGTCAAAAATGTATGAAAGAGATAGCATGATTATGCCAACTAGTAAATGGATATTTCTGCATTCTTATTCGAATTTTTAACAGTAAACTTCCTTGATGTAACTTTTACCAGTTTAGTGCGACAATAAACAGTAATTAGTTATTAGTGTACCTACACTCGGTATCATAACTCTACCCATCCTGAACTACTCAAATCTCTACCAGAAGAACGCACTAAAGTATAACAGAGAGGAACCAGTCCATCACATGTTGGTGCAGTTGAGATCACCACGGATAATATATTTATTTAGATTTTAAAATTATAAATGAGTAAAACCTCAAATTGTAATATTTAATTATTGGAGACAATATTAGCGATTCTTAAACGAAAATTTGAAACAGAAAAATCAGAAAAAGATACGGTCACATTGAGGACTTAAAACCAGGACAGTAACTGTATCATATTTATATAAGAACTATTAACATTATCTAAATTTTCTCTCCGAATATTGTTATTGTTTGCTACCTTTATGTATAATCACAATAATCAAATCGAACTAAATGCAATCTAGACAGTGTCTTGGATAATTTAATTTTAAATAATAATTTATTAAATGATAATTTTAAATTAAGACATATTAGTTACTCCTTGATTCTTTTGGGCTGATTCATAAACTATGTTCATACGTACAAGAATGCAATAGTTACCCATTTTACAAAAAAATTTATTTATTTCATAATATATAAACTAATAAATCACCGCTCATTGGAATATTTTTGAGGACAGGTACTTATTTGTCCATTCCTACATTTGTTATTTTTTGTTATACGTTTCTGAAGAAGAAACCATTGGATTAAATTGTGGTGTATACAAAGTTATTCATTTTATTTAAATTTAAATTACGTCGCAGATTGAGTTTGCAATTATTGAATAAAATTCAAAATTCAAAAAATATTTATTGCACAAAAAGAGTACAAAGGGTATAGGTTATAGGTTACATCCTATTTCTTCCAGCTAAGTTTTTTTATGTGTCTCACAGGAAAACATTTTATTTCCGGTTTTGGCATGGAGTCTCATAAAAAATTATGGCACAGAAGAAGAATTTAAGAACAATTCAGGAAGATATGACACGATCCACGTAATTAAAAACTTTAGTTGGCGTTACGTAAGAGTATAAATAAATACATAAGGTTAAGGTATTTTAAGCCACAATCCTGGTATCAAAGAAAGTGTATTAAATATACACGATGGATAATAATTATTAGACACGTGTTTTCAATATTGACGGTCTCATTGTTTGAATCGTTACGATTCTTGATAACGAATCAGAAGGTGGCGATCAAAATTTTAGCGTGCGCAAAAAAAAAATTGTAAATGAAACAATATTACTTTTTTGACCATTCTATTTTTATATCAAAGCCGAGCGGTTTCGAAACAACATTTCTTTCCTCAGGGCAACATATTTATTTACAAAACATTACAAAATAATGGCTGAGTATAACTGTTGAAGTGGGGGTGGAGGCGTGAATAGCAATTAGTGAAGAGTGGGGGAGGAGATTGGACGGTGAATGGGAATATATATATATATAGGATGAGACTGACAAATAATATTTTTTTTTTTGATAATTTTTTATATAAATTTTATTTAGTGTTATTTTAAAATTTATTTATTTAATAATATGTAGGAAGTATATTTGCAGCACGGTACAGAGTGGTAAATACTTTCAGTATCACCCTGGTGAAAGTCCACCATTCAGAATCAAAACGCTGCTTTAAATTACTTCAACCATGTTTGCTGACCAAACCTGAATAGTCAGGCACTTCTTCACCGTCCTCTTCCCACACTCCTTCCCCTCCCCACTTCCCTTAGGCTCACAAAATAGCGGAATTGGAATTGTAGACTCTCTAACGTTTGGAAACAGTTGGGACTTTTGTGCGGTACTCGCATAAAAACAATATATTTAAGAAAATATTTTTTTGTGTGTATTTTCTTTGAAAACTAAAACGCGAAACAGTCTTGCTCCGAATTCAATGTTAAAATATATAATTTAACAAAGTAAGTAGGTACCTACCCATATTTGAATTGTGTAAAACTTATTAAACTAAAATTCTCACGAAAGTCCCCATAGCTCTTCATATCGAGTGCTCCAAGGTGCAAATGCATCTGAAGAGATCTCGCTAGCGAATTCTTCGTCGCAGATTTTGGCAAAAGCTGTGAAAGCTTTTCACTTCAGAATTTGCATCGCAGCTTAAAGTTGTGCATACGAAATTTCAATAAGCAACGTTCTTAAGGCGCAGATGGCCAGCGCTCAAGTTCTTTGCGAGTTCCTACCTAAATTGGAAAGTTTTGACAGTTCGCCTGTGTTCCATTATTTGCGAATATAAGGCGGTCTTAAACAAAACAAAATTTTATAAAATAAGTTTTTATCTCAACGAAAAATTGTAAGCTTAAGTTATGAATATTTCCACAATATATCTTAACTTTTTATGTTTATTATAATATATGTGTGTGTACCATGCATTTCAGATGACTCTTAAATCCTCTTGGCCACCAACAAGAAGTCAGGATCGAGATATTAATAAAATTGTTAATATTTACATAGAGCTATGCAATTAGAGGCACTATTGCGTAAAAATATCTCGTCGAAACGAAAAGCGGTGAGCGTAGACCGGATTCAGTAGTTTTTGGTCGTTCGGCGTTAGTGCTGGGAGCATTGGAGGTCAATTTGAGGCAAAAAAGTGGAACCTATTTTGTTCGCTTCATGTCTCATCTAAAAATAATACATCATTGAATATATACTTAATAAAATAAATTATTTTTATCAACAAAAACAAAAATACAATGCAAAGGTAGGAATACGTTTTAATTGATTTTTGTGTCTAAAGGGTTTCTTGTGGGTAAATCGTGAAAAACAAAACGCTGTTAGATTCACGTGTGACCTTGCGAATCTAATAACGCCTCAGGAATTGAAGCAGGATTGCTCGAATGTAACAGAAACCAAAGTGGGAGTAACAGTAATATAATTGTTATAACAAAGCATATTAGTGAATAATTCCTCTCCACAATTTCCTGGAAAACTCCTGAAATAGATTTAAGCAGGTTATTTTGTTTGTACGTGGGAGATTTGGCTGCCAGTTGTTACAGACATTGCACTGAAACGAATTAATTAAAAAACAGCTGTAGACCCCGGCATTTGCCGGGGTCTACATAGAGTTTTTCGAAATCTAATGTAGACAGTGACCTTAATCTTGTTTTGAAGGTCAAGTGTGCAAAATGTATTTTACATTCTTCTTATATTTTAATCAATAGATATTTACCTGGAAACTTTGATCAAGCCGCAAAATGATGTAAGTAAGAAAAATACAATTTTTTAACCTGGCCAATAGACTTTTTTTAGTTTATATACAGATTCAAATTCTAGAATTCTCCAACAGTTACAGCAAAGTCTAATTCAATTTACTGTTTATTATCAATTTGAAAACCAAATATAAACAATTTTACAAATATTACATGATTTATACAAAAACTTAAAAACCCAAAGTTAGTATTCCTCAAACAATATTAAAACAACAAAAAACAGTAACAGGCAAATTGAGAATTTAAATGTTTTTTAATCTTATTTCGTGTATTCGAGTAAACAGTGATATTTATTATAATTCAAACCCTCGTTGTTTTATATAGAAAAATAAACCAACCCGTCTTTAAGGAGAGATTTTAAAATAATAATCCCACGTCAAATAAAAATTCTGTTTTTAACATTTTTCCCTATTCTGCGTAATTCTGCCGGCTTTATTACAATCTTTAAAAAAAGATAAATGATGTGTTATTACGAGTATCAAAAAAAAATAAGTCTATTTTACTTTCATTTTCACTTCCTTCTTAAAAAAAATATTTCATGTTGTTATACATATATGCCAGGCGTCCCGTGACGTATATTTTTTTCTTCTTTTATCTGACCCTATTTTAAGTTCTTAGTTTGGATTTAATTTTTTTTAAAGAAGAAAAAACCAATTTCAATGTTATTACGTCGTCAAATTTACGTATTTCGATCGAAATAGTTATTAAAATGCATTGTTTTCCGTTCCGGTAGCTGGTGCAGTTGTTTTTTCTTTGTTATTAACCTAGTTCAAAGTATTTTTAAAATAATTTATGCAAAGTGTGTCTAGTAATTTTGGATATTACCCAACTTATTAAAAATAGTACAAAGTTCTTTAAAATCAAAACCACAACTTTTGATACTCCATTTACATTTGTACGGGTATTTTCACTTTACTTTTGTCTTCACAAATGAGAGTATATTCGTAGTAATAAATATGTAATGTTTAAAAAATAAATCAAACCGTAAAAAAGTTTTTTTTTTTCAATATATGTAATACATCTATTTCATCTCTTGGGCCGGCTAATAGCAAAGTTCAGATAAATAAATAAAATGGTTTGACTGAGGATTTAACCTTCCTCTCCAGGAACTAGAATTAACACCGCTAACACTCAAGCCAAATCCAATTTTAATAGTACCGACATATATTTCGTACATTAACTGCTGATTTTTTTTAAATATTTGATATTAATTATTTGAATGATGTTTTTCAACACATGTTTATAGAAGAAGATGAATGCATTGTCTTTGAAAATGAGTCGACATGCCGATTTTTAGCTTGATTGGATGTCCATAAGTGGATTAATTTCCACTTGCAAGATTCCAATCCATTTTATCAAGAAAATAAAATAGAAAATCAAATTTTTTGTTTTGAATAAAAATGTATTTAGAACATCACCTATTTATTCGATTGAAAAATCCCCTGTTAGCGAGGCAAAACTTAATACCCATCGAGTTAAGAGTTCAACATCAAGAGGTCAATAAAAAAAGAAAAACCTTCAATGTGCTGTGCAGCCAACCGTCATAAGCCTTAAGCCCGGAATTCATGGGCAAGCTCTGTAAAGCAAAAATTGAATTATTTTGAGCACTTTCTCTTACGATTGTTTACTTTGTTTCATTTCACTATTTACTTTAATGGATTCCAACAAAGTCCGACTCCTTAATTAAAAGATTGACTTACAACAGTAACGTGCGCAGTGTTTTCATGAAAAAGTGAAGTAAAGGGTTTTTAAATTGTTAGTTTTTGATTAATATTAACATACCTATTTATTATTTATTTCAAGCCTATTAAGGCTTTTACATACATATAAAAATAAAAATATTGAAGAAATTGTACACGCAAATAGTGCAGGAAACGAATATTTAAAACAATTGCACAAAAATAAATATAAAGTCAAAATATCACTGAACTTGTTCCACACAGCATGCAGGCACAAAACATAAAAAATGCAAAATATTTTTTTCCTTTCACGACAAAGTTATTATGTGTTAGTCAAATTAAATACCTCTATTAAAATATTCCACTACTTGATGAAAAAAACTTCAATAAGGTATGCTTATATATTGAAATTGATGTACTAAATATATCAACAACATGGTAGTATTTGTTTCCTGGCTGTTGAATCCGTCGCATAGGAGTGTAGTGTTGGGAAATTTATGTAGAATTGCTACAATAATACATCAGTATATATCTATATATAATAAATCAGGGGTATCAAACATTGAATGAATGATTTTATACAAACAGGTTAAATCGGAAATGATTCTGCGATCAGATAATTTTATTAAATTTAATGAACAAAGTACGTTATCGTAATTTAGGCATTCTCTAGGAATGCACATTTTAAAATTAACATATCTTAAAAAATTTATTTAGGATTCTTTCAATCGCATGTGGAATTGTATTCTGTATGACTCCTTACTAGTGACATATATAATGTTTAGTATTTACATTTTTGAAATCACTAGATAATTTTAAAATAAAGCCCAACATTTTCAAAGCTTTATTGGTTATTATTTCGATATGCTTGATAAAGTTGAGTTTCGTGTCAAACCAAATACCTAAGTCGTTAATTTCCGAGACAGATACTAACGACATATTGTTAATGGAATAATCAAAAAATATTCTGTATTCGATTAAACCTCATAATTTGACATTTGCTTATGTTAAGTTGCAAGCGGTTATAATGACACCATATAATAAATCTCAATAAGTTATTTGACAATATATGTCAATCGTTAATGTTTCTGATGGCTTTGAATAATTTCAGGTGTTCTGCAAACATTAATACTTGAACATCATTGAAAATATATAACACATCATTAACAAATATTATTGTTAACAAAATAATATTTCAATGGAAATTGCTTTGTCTGCCTCACTAGGAGAATTCTAGTTTTATAGAATTCAGTACGGGAATTTCAATGTTTTTTTTTCGAATGTTTTGGGCGCCATTTTTTTTAAAAGTTAGGTTGAGTTTTATTACGGACATTTTTCAATGTGTTGTTAAGTTTTTAATTGTTTTTTTCTTCGAATCCCAAATGCCCAATGCAATTTCTGTATAAACGTGCCGGTTTCGTACACGCTATTCAAGTAATGTACTTTATGAATGTATTAGTATTTATTACATAACGTTTTTAATACATTCAAAATTTATTTTTCGTCTTGTTTCTTGGTTACACAATTACGCATCATTCAGCCTTAAGTTCTTAGAAATTTACTATGATTTTTGGTGCATCAAAGTAAACAATTTTTACTCAATAATTTTATTTTTCTCTAATGAAGTATAAGAAATTCTCAATGTTATAGTAATGTAGTTATTCTAATGTGTAATGTTTATCATTTTGTTATTTAATATTTTTTAATAACAAGTTTTAAGCTATTTCATTAAGGCTGGCCGCATCCATACGTTTTTCGTATTCGATTTCCGAATTCGTTTTCCGTATTCGGACATCCGAATGCACGGAATCAGTAGAAAATACATTAACTGCCGCACACGTTCGTTTTAGTTCCGAACGGAACAAATTCCTTACGCACGTTCCGAATGCGAGCCGGCGCGTTCGGAGAAACCGAATGGAAAAAACCTAATGACGTCATGTGGAACGCAGCTATTGCATACAGTTTGTTTGTGCCGACGCAAACGTACGGAAATTTCCGTTCGTAATTCAGTGTTGCCAACGGATCTTGACCTAATATCGCCGTTTCTCATACATAAGGTAGCGTAAAGTAGCCGAATTTTTGCTGTTAGGTGGGACATGTTTAAAATTGATGTTTTTACGTGAAAATAAAAATTTCGTGGGGGGGGGGTGGCTAGAGAATTTCAAAAAAATAAAATTTGTCCCCAGAAAAATAAATTTCATGGGGGGATGGGGGGGGGGTGGCTAGAGAATTTCGGGACATGTTTAAAATTGATGTTTTTGAAGTAGCTTAATTTAGATTTAGTAGCCTTTTAGATTTTTTCGGCGCCGATTCTCGCTCTGTGTAGCCTAAATGGCGATATATCGCCCTTGTTGGCAACACTGGTACTGACGTTTATAAATTCCGAATGAAGAAAAACGAACGTTTGCGCTAGTCTCACGGAATTCCGAATACGGAAGACGAATTCGGAAATCGAATACGGAAAACGTATGTATGCGGCCAGCCTTACACCCAAGTTATTGTATAAGTATTATTATAAATGGAATATTAATACAGCATTGTGTATTATACAAACACAGTTTATTTAAATCCCGAAACTGTTGCCGCTTTTACATGAAACCACCCACGTCACTGCCTTTGAAAGTAGCATTATTTAAAATACTATTATTTCAATCCGAGAAAATATTCATTATAGCCCATGAAAGAATATAACTGTTAATTAAATAATGACTTATTTAACGTTTTCGCCTTTTGTGAGGCATTCCATCCATTCTTTGTGTGGAGTTCAGAATAACAAGAGCGTCCCGAGTCTTGTAATAAAAAAACTCCAGTATAAAATAATCGTAACAACTTTGGCAGCCTCCTTGTTCAAGGGGTAAAGCTCTCGACTAGCAAGCCGAAGGTCACAGGTTCAAATCCCGGAGTGCGCATGTAAATTTCATTCGATTAATTTGTGTTATTTCACAATTTATTCATTTAAAATAATATATAGTCTACAGAAGACAATCGCAGTGTCGCCCTGGTGTAAGACCACCGCATTGAAATGTTGCTGTAAATGGCTTCGGCCGTGTTTGGTGACCAGATCTGAATAGCAAGATACTCCCCCACCGTCATCTTACCCATCTCTTTCCCCTCCCCACTACCTTCAGCCTCATAACATACATCAATTGGGGATTCCATAGTCAATAACCAAAATAATTAAAATAGATCAAGAAACGCCGAATCTGAATAGTATAAATAAATTTTATTATGTTTACGATTAACAAAATTGTTATATAAAAGATCAAAACGCCTTGCGATTGGTCATTACTTATCATTGAATACCTCTATGGATCTATGTGAAAAATCAATTTTGTTCAGAGGAAGCAATAAACAGCATCATACCTTCATATTGAAAAAAATAACAACACAGTTTTAATTGCTTACTATATGTATTGGAAAAAAGTTATTTTTTGGCTACATAACAAGAATGATCTAACAACATTAGCGTTTAAATGATGTATAATAATAATAAATAATAATAATAATTGGATAATTTGTAGAGCGCCGTTTTTGTGAAAAATCACCTCAAGGGCGCTGTACAATTTATTTCCTAGGATCTACATTTGTTATTTAGAAAAGATACCAAAACATACTTACCTGGCAAGTCACTTCCGACAAACACACTTATATTAAAAAGTTTTATGCTTATAAAAGATAAAACTGCACGCATATATGTTACATAGTGCAATAAGGGTATACATGTCACATTTTCGAACATGTGATGTAAGAGATTTACTGAGACACTTTATTATGAAATAATTTCTGGTATTAAAAAAACCTCAGATAAAATATACATACATTTTTTTCTTTCTTCAGTGACGTGGTTATTACAATTATTAGGTATGCTTAGACCACCAAGCTAGGCACATGCCCGTATTGTGGTTTGTATTATAACATATATCATTTTATGTATAACATATATCCTTATTCCACATACCAATTTAGTCTATTTTAGTTCTTCCTCGTAGTTTCTCTCAACCTTAAGCACATTATTCTTCCAGTTGTATTTATTAGACATCCGTTTTTACCTTTTTGTAGGGCTCTAACAGCCATACAGAGATGATAGTTAGTTCAACCTTATGATGGTCCGCAATCTTGGGTAACAAACACTCTTATGCGCCTAATGCTAATTGATCACTATTCCATTGATTTTGGTCCAGTACCTGCCTAATGCTAATTGATCATCATTGTATCGCTTTTTGTCTAGTACCTACCTAATGCTAATGGATTATTATTCTATCGCTTTTTATCCAGTACCTGCCTATTAGTTATTGGTCACTATTCCATTGATTTTCGTCTAGTACCTACCTAATGCTAATTGATCATTATTCCATCGCTTCTTTGTGCAGTACCTGCTTAATGCTTATTGATCATTATTCCATCGCTTTTTTTCCAGTACCTGCACAATGCTTATTAATCACAATTCCATTGCTTTTTGTCCAGTACCTGCCCAATTCTTATTAATCACTATTCCATCGCTTTTTTGTCGAGTACCTGCCTAATGCTAATTGATCATTTTTCTATCGCTTTTTATCCAGTACTTGCCCAATACTTATTGGTCACTATTCCATTGTTTTTGTCCAGTACTTGCGTAATGGTAATTGATCATTATTCCTTCGCTTTTTGTCCAGTACCTGTCTAATGCTAATTGATCAATATTCCATCGCATTTTGACAGAATTTACTTCGCATAAATCATTATTCCTAGGAAAGTATTCAATTATTATTGAAATATGAAAATGCATTTTAATTATTATAATTTTCGAGGAGTTGTGACTTCTAGAATTTAGGGTTGACGAATTTGGTATATGATTATATCATATTTCAATCACTTTGAAATTCGACATTGTCCATCCAATAATTTTCATAAGTCCGCGATTTCTTGGTATCCGGAATAGAGTCAATATATCGGCAAGGTCTACGCGGTATTTATTAATAAATTACTTTATATTATGTTTTGCGAGAATTTCGAATATACCCTGTTTCATTTGATTAATGGAAAATTTGTAAATATGGAACACAATGGTTAATTAGCCGAAACCAAATACAAACAGCAGAGGAAAGAAAACCAGTATGACCACTTTGCCATGTAATCAAGTAGGTACCTACCTACATTTTTCGTGATTAAAATTTTAGAATTTTCACAAGTGTTTATTTTTTTGCAGTTATATATATACGCAGATGTAGTTTCACGACTTTTGTCGTAGAAAAATAAGTTAATTGGTTCTAGACACAGATTTCATGGATTCTAACCCAGCTAGGGTAAATAAAACGGGCTCCATGATTGAGGGGTAAGGTTCTTGACTACAAATCAGGAGGTTGCGTGTTCAAATCCCGTCGTGCATTTAACTTGTTGTACTTTTTCACATCTAATTCATTCAATACAACGTAATATATGCCTATATAGTACACTTGCGTCACCTTCCTGAGTGCAGAATACTATCAGTACCGCCGTGGTGAAAAACCACTAATCAGAATTAAAAAGTCACTTGAAATTGTTTCACCGTGTTTGGTGACTACGTTTGAATAGCCAAGCACTTCCCCATATTCGTATTTACACCCCAAATCCTACCCTCCCCGCTACCTTCAGCCTTACAAAGCCCAATTTTCGAAGTTCGAACGCTTTTCCGGTATTCGCATTTGATAAAAAATAACACATTTTAATTAAGAACCTTAATTTAACTTACAACCTTACCATAATACGAGTAATATAAATTTTTGCAAAAACTACAAGAAAGGGTAGGTGATTAAAGGTAGATTAAAATTAAAGCATCCCAATTTACGTAATTATCTGAGACTGAAGCGTGAGGGAGGAAACTAAATGTAACGAGGATAGTTAAAAAGTGTCCGGCTGTTCAGAAGTGATCGCCAAACATAGCTAAAGTCATATCAGGGCACGGTTCGATTCAGAATAAGAAACTGAGAGTATGTTTGGCTCTGAAACCAGCTGCAAATGTGTCTACTATATAATTAAGTTTAAACAAACACACAACATTAAAGTCAAACAGAAAACAAATTCTGTAAAATATTCTGTAAAACAAATTCTGTAAAATATTCGGTCACATCTAAGGATTGAATCAGCCTTGCAGGCAAAGTTGATGTGAACGAATCTTTTTCAGAATTTTACGTTTCAAATTTTTTGTTTGAAAGTTGTTAATATTATCTTCAATGATTAAATATTACAAGTTGAGGTTTTACTCAATTAGTTATGCTACTAAAGAAAATACAATATTTGAATTTTTGACAGAACGTGCTAAAAACCTTAACTGAGGCCCCTAATACCCAATTTGAACCGATTTCCAAGAAATTTATCGTTAACTCTTTAAGTTCCTAAGTTCCAAAAAAATATAAATATATTGTTTTTCTATATTTATATACATTCCTATATATATTTAAAAAAATTGTATATAATTAATATTTAATATGTTATAGGCATGAAAAAATTCACACTTTATCTTTAAATGCAACTATAGCATCTGTCGAGTAGTTTTTTCTCTATTTAAAACCAGTCGTGTTTTATCAAATATTTTCACCATTTTCGCTTAATTATTATCGTTTTATAATATTAGCTCGCTCTCTCTAACATTCGTATTTACATATCTCCCTTTCTAACCATCTTTGAACGCTTACTACGGGGCCTTTAGAGTTTCTGTAAAAGAGCGGAAAAGCCCAAGATAATTAATAATTATCAAAATAAACGAAAAAAACTAACAAAAATAAAAATAGCACAGATATAATAAGAAGACAAGAGTAAAGAAAAAAACAGATTAATAAAGTTATCGCGAATTAATTCATTTGCATTCAAAGAAAATGCATAACAAACAAATTAAAAACAATCTATTAGGTACCTATATCTAATATGAAAATTTAATGAGATAGCCTACACAATATTAAATTATTTTTTAATAGTAGGGGTACCAACTTATATATTTTTTTAATAGTAGGGGGGTACCAACTTGTACATTTTTAATAGTAGGGGTATCAAATTATACATTTGGAATATTTTATTTGAAATTTAGTATTACTAGGCAATTCTGTATTACCTGTCAATTACCACGATACTGCAAAATTACCTAGGTAATCCAAGATTCCATCACAATTATTTTGCTAGTGAAGCAATCTTACAATTTCCAAGCATGTAATAAGAGAAGAAGTAAGAACTTATTTCAACTGATAGTCCTTTAATCAGTGTTTAAATTGTATAAAACCTTGCAGGTTGCAGTAAAATCTTGCAATGTTGGCCTTGATTAGAATCGAAGCAAGTGTCGTATGAGAGGGAGTGGAAGTAGAGATTGCAATCCGAAATATCCGGATTTTTACAAATCCGGAAATTCGAATTACCCTCAATTTGGATTTTTAAATATGAAATTTGGATTATTTGAACTGCAATAACCTATGAAATTAACGCATCAAAAACAAGCAAATATACTTTTTTATTTGTCCTTTAAATTTTCTTACATTCCATGGAAGATTGGTACCTACATAATAAAATATTAAATTAAAAAATACGAGTAAAACATACCAATTTCGGTTATTGGTGTATGGGTAAGTAAGTAATTGGAAATATTTCTGCGTAGTACTTAGCATTATTTAAGTTCAATGAAATAATAATTTTCAAAATCGTAATTGCTAAAGCTATTTAGTTAGGTGCCAACATTATTGTATGAATTAATAATTCTTCATTCGAATCGTGTTTTTTTTCAAATGTGTGACAGATTCTTAGATGAATCAAAAGAGTAAAGATACGTTACTAAGACATAATTTGGCGGCCTGTTCGAATAGGCAACTTTTTTCTTTCGAAAGACTATGATCATATCTGTCTAATAAGTAATTAGAAACAAATGCATTAACATATCCGGGACCGTCAATGATTACACACAATTACATTTATTATAACATTATTTTTTTTAGTTGATTATATCTCAATTCCCATTGTTTATACCCGTTAGACATCCTTACAACTTATTTTCTGAATTATGCGTTCGATTCACGACGGAATTTAATTCTTTTCTTTAATTTCTTATTTAATTTGGTCCCTGTGTCTTTACAATGGTAAGTTACCCTCAGACGAACAATTCTACTTCGTACGTGAAATTCAATCAACCAAAGAAGTTCAGGAGAGGGGTTCCATGCTGTGAACGATTTTATTGAGAAAAAAATGACCCAGCACATATTTATCTTTATTTTAATGTGGTATTTTTTTAGGGATGATAACAAGGTACATATCATGTAAGAATACAAGATTTAGTACAAACGTATAATTCTTATTAAGAAAATTGCAATGGGGCACCTTTCTAATGAGTCTACAATTTTGGAAACAATGACGGGTTTTAATTTGTTTTTATCTTCTTTTTTAAATTATCAATAAAAAAATATCCGGATTGTGAGTTTCATGAAAATTGAAAATCCGGATTTGCCATCCCTAAGTGTGGGTGGGTGGGTTCCTCCCTCACAAAATTAAGGCCGCTTAAAGAGGTTCTGAGTCAAGTGCATACTTTAAATTTCTTCCCGGATAAAAGAAACTGCATTTCCCGTGTACTGATTTTTCACGGTGAATCGAGAATTACGAAATTGGATTCAACTGGATTGGACTTCAGGAAGCTGTATGGAATGATCAAACGAAATGAGGATTTGCTCCATAAACAGAGCTTTGACGTTGAACACAAAGAAAATGTTTGGAAATTTTCATATAAACATCAATTCGTGAAATTGAAGAAATCTTTTTTTTTAAATCTATACATATTATCAAAGTAGAGGTTGGCAAGTAGTTGACTACGCTTCATTTGACTATAATACAACTACGATCATCGGTACCTAGTACTGCCTATAAGCGTAGACCCAAGGTCCAGACAGACCGCCAAATTACGAAGTCAGTGGTGTAGCTATTTAAAATAGTCTAATCACTCTGTTTATTTAATACACTTGTTGTAAAACAACACAAAAACAGTAGTACCAATAACAATCGCCGCCATTGATGAATCGATAGCACTGATTCGATCACGATATATGTACTTCGAAATCCATCACACGCAAAGACTTTTACTGTAATCAGTCTCAACTTTTACCGGTGGGACTTCACAGTCGCCCATCCGCGTACAACATAAACATAAGTAATACGCAAAAAAATACAAATACAGAAATACCCACCATTATTTCCGTAATTTTTATCAAGAAAAAAGAAAACAGAATAGTTCCCTACTCATAATGCTAAATAACGATGAATGCACTCGTAGCTTATAAATTGTATTAGATTTATCCAACATTGACGGGCTGGCTAGTGTCTAGGGGTGCCAGCAACTGAAATCCTCTTGTCAGTTGTAAATCAATCACATTGCATTTGCGCGGGTAATCTTTTCCCGACTAAACAACTATTTGACATTTCGCCGAACTAAAATAAAAGTCGCTTCGATTGGACGAACTACGCTATTTCAGTTTTTGCACTTCCAACTGCATACATCGGGGGTGCTTTAGTGAAATGTAATTTACTAAATGGTGGCTAGGGGTACAAATTTGTGTTCGACTGGAAAAGGGAGATAAGTGAATGAATCATGTTTTGAGTTCAGAATCCAAAGCTCCAATTACATAATAGGAAAATACTATGTAGAATAGAGAGGTTTTTTGATACGTTTAACTTCAGTTATTTTATTGGAAAAAGGCAAATTTTAGGAACATAGAGATAAATGTATTCATCTCATTAGGACAATAATTTCTATCGCATCCAGAAATCGTGAAGATCAAACTAAAAATATTGCATTTATATGGCGCAGTTTAGTATAATTTTATTTCAAGTACGCTTTACATATCAAACTTAAAAACGATAATTTAGTATTAGTGGTAATGCTCTCAAAATTATACTTACAATGCGCCTTACCCAATACAGATCTAATAATATAACATCAAGTATCAACATGTTCGTTTTTTTGCGAGTTTTTGTGCAAATATGTTTCGGTGACAAAACGCTTGAATTTTGAAAACCATGTTGGTATTTCTCATCTTTTATTGATGATAGTAAAAGAAACATAAATTTTATACGGAAGTAAGATATCTGGAAAAAAATATAAGTTTTCCCCGGAATTTCCCGCTAAGATTATTATTTTATGAAAGTAATCGTGCGAATAGTGGCTCAGCGCTAAAATATTATTTTTAATGCGTTTTTATGCTGAAAATTTTGAGAAAAAACCTTTTGAGCAGCAACCTATTTTAGCGAAAATATTCTTCTTCGTCAATATAACTTTCTTAGATCTTAGATGTTGGTAAAAAAAACACGAATATTTAATTGTATATCAAGAATTACACATTCAGTGCTTTATGGTATATGTAATTAACCTTGTGTTGAACGGTATCTACTTAGTAATATATTTATACGGCTATTGTATGTTATAATAATGTTTTACTGTTAAAAATACATTCTATATCTGTCGTACTAAACATCGAAATTCAATACGAGTTTGGCCGGGTAATTCTTCACTTTTTTCTAACTTTGTTTCAAGGCTACCACGTTTTTTTATGAAAATATGAACTTTTTCTTTTGATCTACTCGAAAGATGGCGTGAAAACCTTTTCTTTATTCAAAATGTCAATCAAATTTAAAAAGCCAATGGCGTGAAAATATTAGAAAAGAGGCTTGAATGTCAGCCATGTCTCGAGAATGTCAGGACATAATCGTCAAAAGACCGTGTCATTAAACGCCTTTTCTAGGAATAGAACAGAATGTTGGGTAATGAAAGAAAATATAAAAGAAGCTTCTATCAAACATAATTGAAGGGATTCCCGGCATAATACTCGATTGCTCGTGCTACATCTTTTGCGTCTATGGAATATTTCTACCTTTTTCATCTCGTAGTTTTACAAAGTACTCTTAAATATTTGCGACTGAAATATTTTAGTGTTTGACGTGGCGTGTGTTTCACGTAGAAGATCTCACGTTTCATGGATGCTTGTTAAACTTCACACTAATATAAAATATTATATTTTATCTAACCGAGAAGGAATAAAATGAATTATATAACAGAAATCCACTAAAGGGTCTTTTGTTATAATTCGCCATTATAGCGGAAATACCTGAAATTGATGATTTATGAACCTGAAATTTGCATTTTTATAAATATCTCTGAAACGTTCACTAATGGTTTTTCTGTGTAAGCATTTCTCAGATTGAAACCTTTCCAGGCTGCAATGAATTATTTGTATTTTTAATTCAGTAGTACGATGTGATCCAAAGATATTAGAAGAACGAGATATGCTATTTTGGCCGCCGGACCGTAGCCGGAGTACTACCTAATTAGGGTACTTTGAACGGTATCGGGACGTGTACGCACAGAAATCTGTTCTATGTATTAGTGCGGATACCTTAGCGCAAGCGAAGATGTGCAGTAGTATTGGTGAACAAAACCGGCGACACTCGGCAAAACAATTCCACTCAGTACGAACTGCGCATAGCACATCTCGTTCTTCTAATATCTTTGATGTGATCCCACGCCACTTTCTTTCTATTTCACTGTACTCGGATCGAATTTTAAATTTAATTTACATTGAAGAACTTTGAACTCTAATAAATCAATAAAAAATATTTATCGATTATACAAAATAACCTCTCAGTTAAAAAGACATTTTCAGTTCTGAAAACTTAATTTTATTAACGTTGGGCAAAGGTGTAAAAGAATTTTGGTAATTTAATTTTAAAAAGAGGGAGACTTCACTGCTTATTTAAGCCATCAAAAAACTTTCAGTAATTGAATTTATCAAGTGAAACGCTCTACTCTGGCGTAATGACAGGGATGATTTTATGACAATAAATACATCCGAGGATTCTTTGTTTCATGATTTTTCCAGGAAGTATTTAAATTTGATTTTTTTTTAAACGTAAATAAATACAACTTGGCGATTGTAGATAGTTGAAAGTCTTCTCTGTTTTTTCAAACAACTTTTTTCCAAATGACTGAACTTTTTTTAAACTGTCTTTTAACTTTTTTTGTTCACAAGTTAGGTTTTCAGAAACTTTATATCTTTTTTCAAGGTATTTTTTTGCGCACATTTGTTGTTTGACCTCAGGATGGATAAATGTAAAGATATTAGATGTGTTTTTTTTTTTTTTTTTTTGTATTAGGCAATTCACCCTAAAGAGAGTGCTTTGTGCCGATTGGGTTAAGATATATGGTTAAACTGATGTGAATTATCTATAAGGGGACTGGACATATCATATATTAAAGTCATTCAAATCTATAAACTTATAAAGAATAGAATATACGCGAGAGTTGTTGAGAGACAGCAAATATGGAATACTAAGGGGAGACTGGTGGGTGATTTTAATAAGCAATCGATACATGCCCTTGAAAGAAGAATGGTTTTTACAATTGAAGAAGACACGGTCAAGAGTCTCATCCTCCACACCACACTGGCATAATGAACTTTCGAGTACCCGAATTTTAAACAAATGAGTTGCTATAGAGCAGTGGCCAATTCTCATTCTCGAGATACAGGAAATAAATCTTTTGGACTTTTTTATTCCGTGGAACCAGGGTTTACTTGGAATATGATTTTGTATTCCAGCATAGAAAGATCCAGTTTGAGTTTTCGTGATTGTCCAATTTTCTTCCCAGGAACGAGACATGTTGGATTTAAGAATAGAGAAGACGTCAGAGACAGGAATTTTAAAATCTAAAGGAATAGAACCAGATACAGTTCCAAGTTTAGCGAGAGAATCAGCTTGCTCGTTACCCTCAATTCCTAGATGGCCAGGCACCCAAACCAGTATTGTCTCAAACATAGATTCGTTTAAAGAATCGAGGATGTTTTTAATATTACAAATAACATAGTCTTCTGGACTTCGAACGATATTAGAGGAAATTTTTAATACTGCACTTAGAGAGTCAGTACACAGTAAGGCTCGACGAATATTGAGGAGTTGGATTTGAATTAAAGCTTGTTCAATTGCGAAGCATTCTGCAGTAAATATGGAAATTTCTTTAGGCAATTTATAAGACAGATTAACATTGAATTCAGGAATATATACCGATGCGCCACATTCTTTGTGGTCGGATTTGGAACCATCTGTGTATATGAGGGAAAATCCAGGAAACTTTGAAAATATAAAGTTTTTAAAATGTTCTTCAACATTTTGAAAGTTATTAGCTGATGATAAAATGTTCGTCCGGAAGTCAGAAATTATTACGTTTGGGATAAAATTAATAGCATTAAACGGGGTACTGTAAATAGGAAGGATTGGATCATCTTGTAGATTTTGAAGGTTAGAAGACAGAGATCTAAATGATAGAAAACTTTTTAATAAGAGAGGGAACCGATCTCTATCTATTACCCTCTTTCTGTTATTCAAAATACTGAACAAACGATCGAGACTCTGTTCCAATGAGTGACGCGATAAAGATAACGCTTTGAAGATATATCTATCCGCGAGGTATTGTCTTCTCAAAAATAAGGGAGGATCTACACATTCTATCTGAAGAGCATTAATTGGAGAAGATTGCATTGCCCCAATAATCATTCTGAGCCCTTTTGATTGGATTCTTTCAAGTTTCTTATCCAGATATTTAGGAAGTGGGTCGAAAAGAAATGTGCCATAATCCAAGTGACTTCGAACGAGGGAATTATACATTAGTTTAAGAGTAGTAGGATGGGATCCCCACCATACTCTGGAAACAGCTCGCATCATATTAAGCCCCTTTTCACACTTAGCAGAAACGTTCTGAATATGAGGGAGCCAGGAAAGCTTATGGTCTAAAAGCAGGCCAAGAAATTTTATTTACTTAACGATTTGAAGGGGGAAATTATCAAAAGAGACTGTAAAGTGAGGCAGTTTTCTTTTGCGAGTAAAAGCCACTACCTTGGTTTTAGAGGTAGCTAAATTCATTCCATTTGTCAACATCCAAACTTTAATATTATGTAAGGCCAAATTTAATTCCTTCGCAGCATGTGATAAATTTTTGTGAGATAAATATATGAGAAAATCGTCCGCAAAATAAAGTCGCTTAATAGACGAAGGGATTACAATGTCTAAATCACTAATATAAATATTAAATAATAATGGACTGATTACAGACCCCTGGGGTAGCCCTTTCCAAAGTTTGCGCTTCAATATGTTTGAGGAAGAGTGGATAATAATGGATCTGTCTGTTAGCAAGTTGATAATAAATTGAACTAATTTAATAGGGATTTTTATTTTAATTAATTTTTCCTTCAAAACATCAATTAATACATCGTCGTAAGCTGAAGAAAGATCTAGAAATGTGGCCAATGTACAAGAGTTAAGGGATTGAGAAATACGGATATCTGTTGTTAACAAACTTAAATTATCCATAGTAGATTTCTTTTTCCGAAAGCCGTATTGATTAGGAGGGATAATACTGTGATTTTCAACAAACCATTCTAATCTGTTCTTTATCAAATGTTCCACTACTTTAATTAAACACGACGAAAGAGCAATAGGACGATAGGATGAGACTTCGGACGGATTTTTCCCTGGTTTTAAAACCGGGAGGATTTTTTGAACTTTCCAGACATCCGGAATAAATCCTGTTTCAAACATGTTATTAATTAAGGATAAGAAATATTCAACCGACATGTCGGAGAATGCTTTAAAGAAGCTATATAATATTCCATCAGGACCCGGAGAAGAGTCAGAAAGAGATTTAATTACTCGTTTTAGTTCACTAACTAAGAAAGGAGAGTCTAGCCAGTTAGAGTGAGATGGATATGAAATAAAAGAGGGCATTTCTTCACATCTGGCAACTGAAGGAGGGGCAATCTTATCAGCAAAACCTATAATAATTTCCTCCGGAATATGTTTGGTACGCTCCGGAGCATATGACGAACCGAATTTTTTTAAATTAGTCCAAACAGATGACTGGGGAGTTTCAGGAGACAAGTTTTCACAAAATTTTCGCCATCCAGACCGCTTTTTATTTTTCAAAATACGTTTAGTTTCTGATTGGACGCGTTTTACTGATAAGAAATTTTCAAAAGACATGCATTTGCGGTAAATGGAAACTGCTTCTTTTCTAGAGTTAACAGCACGAGTGCATTCTTCGTCCCACCACGGAGTCGAATGTTTAGTTTTAATGTTAACTTTACGCTTTGGAATGGATTTTTCTGCTGCTTTTATAACTATACTAGGAAATAATTCACATTGAGTTCTGATGTTCCCAAGAGAAGATTTTACAGAGTGAACAAGAGAGTCTAATACAGAAGAAAAAAATCTCCAGTTCGCATCTTTCGTTTTAAATTTAAAATTATTGTTAATTGTAAAGGAATGCGAGGTGGTTAGATAGTGAAAGAGGATTATAATAGGGAAATGATCACTGGAAAGGGGGTCTTTAAGTATGTTCCAAGAACATTTACGTATCACCGAAGATGAACAGAGAGATAAATCAACAACACTTTTCCTTTGTTGAGGGGGGGTGAATCGGGTTGGAGATCCGTCGTTTAAAATACATAAATTATGGGAATCAATAAAATCTAAAAGATTACGGCCAGAACGATTCGTTAATTCACTACCCCAAGAGGTAGAATGAGCGTTAAAGTCGCCCAGTAACATATACGGGGGACGGATCTGAGACATAAATGATGACCATTCGTTTTCATCAAAAATAGTGGAGGGAGGGACATATATTGATAGTATTGTAATATCACATACAACAGCTGCTACTATCTGAAAATTGTTAGAGAGAGTATGAAACATGATTGGTTTGAAAGGGATAGAGTCGTGGATGATTAAGGCAGCGCCACCTTTACCATCCAGTCTATCATGTCTAAGACAATTATATCCCGAAATCTTAAATAGATACGAGGGTTTAAACCACGTTTCAGAAATAGCGGCAACTGAAATTTCATGTTCATCGAGTAATTTTACAAGTTCAAATTTATTACAGATTAGACTTCTGATATTCCACTGAAGAATTCTGTTCAGTTTCGGAGACATTAGGAAGACAGGATAGTAAAGATTTAATGCAATCGGCAGCGTTGGACGGTATATTATTGTTGTTTGAAAGAATAGAAATTAAGAGGGTAATTAAAGTCTGAATGAAAGCAGAATTTTCATTCACCACTTTCCCTAAATTAGGGGAAGATTGGGAACTATTTAAAGCACTCCCATTGAGTGTCTGAGATTTATAATTCCCATTTGGGTTAAACAAAATATCATTATGTTGATTTTTATCAATAGAAGCAATAAATTTTGGTTTTGGTTTTAGTGGTATAAAAATTGTTTCCCTGTGAGAAGATGATGGAGGAGATTTAGAGTAAGATAGATTGCAAGGAATTGAGGTAGATGTTACCTCTGCAAACGATTTTATTGCAGGTGGGAATAATTTTGATGCCTGGAAATAGGAAATGTTGTCTGAAGCCATTGATTGTTTAATATTCCTTTGTCTGGTCAATTCTGGACAGGCCACACTAACCGCTGTATGATTTCCCTTGCAGTTAATGCAACGCGGATCATTCGATGATTTTTGGCAAAGATCAAAGGGGTGGTCCTCTCCGCAATGAAAACAACGTGGAGGGGAACGACATATGGGTTTAGAGTGTCCGAAACGGCAGCAGTTAAAACACTGTATCGTCGGGAATTTATATACTTCCACAGGGAGTGCGTTGTAATAAATAAATACCCGAGATGGCAAAGTTTGGCCTTCAAAAGTAATAACAACCGATTGTGAGGGTTTCCATGTAGTGGTTCCATTAGATGTATCTTTGTAATTTAATCTACGTGCTTTTAAAACCTTAGGGGTCACTTGAGAATCATTAAGTGCATCAACAATTTCAGATTCTGAGAGATCGGTTGGTATACCTCTCACTCGGCCCATTCTAGTAAGGTTGTAAGTTGGAATATAAGCTTTAAATTTGTGGTGTGAAAGCGTATCAATTTTTTGGACAAATTCATTTGCAAAGTTTGCGGATTTAAATTCTAGGGATAACTTATAGCGGCCTTCCGGCTTAATAGATCCGTTAACTATGCCAAGGTTATTGTTTTTTGAACTAAAAATGAATTTCCCGAAATCCAGAGGATGAATAATTTTTCCTTGTTCAGTACTTTGGACATTGACAATGAATGGAGCCGAGGAGGATGGGGAATAACTTAGTTCAGTATTTTTAGATTCTGATAATATGGTATCCTTACGAATTTCCTTAGGGTTTGAGGTTTCATCGGATTGCGAAGGTTTAATTTTGGGAGGTACATTAAGACAGAGCGATGGTCTTCGTTTTCTGGAAGGGAGTATTATAGAAACATCCGATTCATACTCATCTCCAATATTAAATATGGACTCGGGGTCAGGAGGTCGATCTTCATCTTCCTCCATATTTATAAATTAATTAACAAAAAAAAACAATAATACAGTCTATTTGATTGACTGTACACACGAATTTCAAAACCTAAATATAACAAACAAATAATAGAAAACAAAAATGTAACAATAATTTCTTATCTGTACGAAGTCCGCGACAGCAGGTAGGCAATTCGTCAAACACAGAGCACGACTATCCACTACCGTAGTTCGATGACTAAATCATTAGATGTGTTCATTGAACAATTTAATAAAAAAAAATCAAATTAGAAACATGAAGTGAACATCGTGGTAAAAAAAGACGTCAAATTTATTTTCGCAATTATGATTAACCGTATAAATCTTCCTTTTTGGCCGCAATCAAAAACAGTAACTAATATCTTCTAAGAAACCCCGAAATTTTCCATATTCCTTTCCAAAGAATCTATTTAATCTTCTTCCAATTTCTTGAGTCAACTATATATTATAACATCCCACTGTAGTGGCAGATTCTGAACATATTTAGCGATACCCCCATAGTTTCTTGAATCTCTCATTTTTAATGGAAATCACTCGACACAAACATTATTTTCTCTTGTTTTTGTTGTTGTTGTTGTTGTTTTACACCCTTGGGCCTTTACTTATAAACTTTTTAACTTTATGCAACTGATAAACAAACCGTTTACCATCCACAAATGGTTTAGTAAAATTTGAAATACATTCATTAGTAAGAGGGTTTTTATTTATTTATTTTGAAAAGATACATAACATTTCAACTAGGAAGGTTTCTTATTATTATTTTTTTTTTAATTTTTTTATTATTTGTGTATTTAGACTATCTGGTCCCTTTGCATGTGTAGTTTTAAGACTGTTGATTATTTTTATGATCTCTTCTACAGTGGTTGGTTTAATTTCAAATGAAAAGGAGTTATTGTTTATTTTAATTTCCGACGCTAAAGAGTCTTCAGTTTTCCGAGTCTCTTTTAAAATATTTTTGCTAGTTTAAAGCCAACAGATGAAAAATATTGATTAATACGATACGCAATTATTGGAGGGTCAGTTAAAGTCAAATTTCCAATATTTAATTCATTCATAGATGTACAAGTATTTCGTTGAGTTTTTGTTATGTCTCTGAGAACATTCCATATGTTTTTGCTGGAATTATCCTTATCAAGTAAGGATTTATAATAACTCTCTTTACATTTACGAATAACGTTTTTGCATATATTTCGGTATCGGTCATAGTTTTGCTTATTAGTAACGTTCCGTGGGTCACTTTTAGCTATTTTATGAATATGGTTCCTTTTATGTATAGATTTAACAAGGCCGTTACTAATCTATGGATTGAGTTTTACTTTATTGTGTGAAATATGTTTTATTATTGTGTGTTTCGTTATATATGTATTGATTCCACCAATAAAATAGTTTAGCGCATAGTTAACTTCAGTTTCTTCATAATTATTCTTAGTTTTATTTATCATTAAATATGTTTTTTTTTCTTTACTTATTTCTTATGTTTCTATAAAATAGTATTTTTTAGTTCTTCTAAGTTATTTTTATTATTATTTCATGTATGATTTTTTCTCGCATACTTATGTTTCTATAAAATAGTATTTTTTAGTTCTTTTAAGTTATTTTTATTATTATTTCTTGTATGATTCATACTTGCATACTTATTTTCTGGTCTTTTAGGTTATTTTTATTATTATTTCATGTATGATTCATATAGCATACTTATGTATCTATAAAATATTATTTTTTGTTCTTTTATGTTATTTTTATTATTATTTCATGTATAACTACCACAACATGGGCATTAGCCTAGTATGGTAGTTAAAAAAGTGTCAAAATAGGTAACATGTAAAAATTTATTAAATAAAAATAAAAAAACAAAAAATAAAATATAATCTTAATTTTTTTGTATTAAGATCATCTAATTACGCATCATAATCGATAATTAATATGTGTTTTATTTTCTGTTTTTTGGGTGCTAAGTTTGGGATACTGATTGCTATGGTGCAGTGATGTACGTGTAGTCTGCATTACAAATGCATTTGAATTTTTTATGTTTCTGGTATAAATATGATTCAAACATGAGCTTGAATTACCTTGTACCCTAGTTGGAGAATTAATATTTGAAATAAAGTTACATTCCGCCATAGCACAATAGCTTTACAAGTTTAAAAAACAGTGAAAATACCGTGTTGAATTTCAACTAATATAAGATTATTATAATTTTAAATTATAACCTGTGCGTTTCCTTCTTTTCAGAGCCTTCTTGAGAATTCTCTGCGTGTGTTGTCCCCGAAGGGTTAGGCGGAAGTATCAACCAGCTCTGAGGTCCAAAGCATCACAGGTAATTAAACAAAAATACAAATACCTTAATAGACAGCAACATAAATAATTATGGTGTGCATAAAACATTTAAATTTCTATTTACAAATAAGGTATTCATATTTAATGGCATCACACAACACTTTATTATAATTATCTACACAAAGAAACCAAAACACACAACACAGTCATAAAACTCTCTTTTCTGTATTCTCTTATTCGCCATAATTTAAATTAAGAAAGTGTTAAATGGAATGGAAAAGCTTTTGGATATTTTAAATGCGAGCGAAAAACACTGGCCTATAAAAAATTCCTGTGTTAAGGAAAACAAAAACAATTTTTTGTGGTAATAGTGAAATATCATCATCAAATTATTTATTGAAAGTAAAACCACTATTATTATATTTTTCGATTAATTTTTACTACGAATCGGCTTACATTAAAAATAACAAAAAAAAATTATTTATTGTTATTGACGTCAGAAGAGATAGACCTGTCATAACCTCAGAAACCTAAAGAACCAGGAACGAAACAACGTTACAATCATTTAGGAGCCGGAGACTTCCAGCATGTCTTGAGTAAATATAGTGGATCCTGTGAGTACTTTTCGTTACTGGGTACAGTGAGTACAGTTAAAAAAAATACCTGTTACAAAATACTCACAAATATTTTAAACCTACCTGGGGATTGTAGTATCTGGGACTGGGGACGGAAAGTAATAAATACTGGGTATAAAATACTTACGAGTATTTTGTAACTGGTATTTTGAACTGGTATTTTTTACTTCGGGACCTGTGATATTTACAAATACTTAGGAACCAGGTGTACCCGGTGCTTTTACTGGGCACGATAAATACGCCTCTGCTCCAGAATAAACTGCGACCTGCGACATCATTTGTGCATTGACCG
This sequence comes from Hesperophylax consimilis, assembly GCF_061612785.1. Lineage (NCBI taxonomy): Eukaryota > Metazoa > Arthropoda > Insecta > Trichoptera > Limnephilidae > Hesperophylax > Hesperophylax consimilis. Next base: position 22,456,224 of record NC_142850.1, read on the forward strand.
CCGGCGAGTGAACACCGAAATAACGAGATCTTCCACAGAAAAATAAAGTTCGATAAAGTAAGATAACGATTTGCAGCGCAACTCGTTGTGGGACTTTTCTGCGCTAGATAGCCGGCTAATACTGACAAATCGGTTTAAATAATACTAAAATAATATTCATATTACCAGAAATTTAGGCATGTGCCTTATGCACTTTAATAAAATACACAGCTAATTGTTTCTTTTGCTTTCGTAATGTTATGTATTCCTCCGTGTTATTTATTCACGGTAAAATTATTGTAACCTTAAAAAATTATAACTTTTTTTAATACATATCAATTTATTATGGCTACACACTTAGGTGCTTATGGATTATTGTAATTAAAGTATGTGTGAGATTTACAAAAATTAATTATATTTAAGAGGTTCTTACTATGGCATTAACACTCACGGCTATGTTGTGTGACTGGAGGCAGTGAAGACAAGTACCTGGCTAAGCAGATCTGATTACTAAACACGACTAAAATCATTTCAAGTAATCAGGGCGATACTGAGAGTATGTACTACGCAACAAAATTTTCGATCATGGAAACATGTGGAACTTTCTCGCAGGATTTGGAATTTGCAATTACGTGGATTACTGTTTCTAGCAATTCGCGCGCTATAATAAAAAATAATTCTCCATTTAAATTTTAGTTTTAATTTTATATATTCAGTAAAATTATAATTCAATTTAAATCATAATTCAATTTTTTACAAGTTCGGTTGTGGATTTATTATTACTCGTGATGCTGTTACGACTTCTGAAGGCATTATGACAGTTTGATAAAGCCTTCAGAAGGAGAAACAGCAGTCACGCGTTATAATAATTATATAGCCAGAACTCGGTTTTGAAAAAAAACGGTTGTTTTTTAAATTGAAAAATAATGGTTTTAAATATGTAAAAGAAAACATAAAACCAAAAAAAAATATTTTGTTTAGTTAAAGCTTAATTTAAAATAAATTATTTGTTTACTACATAAAAAATATAAGCGTCAACTACTAATAATGTATTTAAAATTATTAAATTATGAACGCATATAGGAAACAACGTTAAAATAATACAATTCAATGGCTAAGATTATTTGTGACAGTTTCCCGTGATTATCTTTTTGTCTTTTCTTATAAAATTATTTAAAAAAAAAAGAAAACCACTTTTGTGCTTAAATCGATCAATTCCCGACTCCATTTGCCAAGCGATTTTTTTTGCCTAATACCCATATCCGTGGTGATATAAGATACACGAAGTAAAGACTTATTTTTTACTTGTGTGTTCAGTCACTCTAAAAGGGAAGTTAGCGCGTATTTGTATGGCACTGAAGATAGACGCTAAATATCCAACAACCTTTTGCGTATTGATTTTATTCACTCTTCTATTTTTGAAACTCGTTAAATATTTATATTCGAGAGCAGTTTTATCTGGAACGATTGCATTTCTAATATTGGGGAAAATGAGCATTGGGTATGGGAAGGAAAATAGCGATTTTCATACCAGTCCCAACTGCCCGGAGGGAATGAGACTATGTTCTCTTTGTGTAATGTGCTCTCTATACATAGTAGGGTAGATTACCAACTAACGCTAGATGAATTCTGGAACACAGAATACAAAAAACCTGTAAACCATAACTACCCTACTAGGCATAGAGAAGCACAAATGTTTATTATTAAAATATCGAAAAATGTATACGGAGATAGAACAAAAAGATAAAAAATTCCGGAATTATTTAACGCATATCCTGAAAACATTAAAAATAAGACATCTTATTCAAAAATCAAAACGAAAATTAGATCGTTCTACCTCCGTGAAACATGAAAACAAATAATATTGAGGATAAATACCAAGATCTGTGAAAACCAAATAATATCAAAAACAAATAATATTGTGAAAAATACATAGAACTGTTAACCATTGTTAAAAATACAACAATTACTATCGTACATTATGATCATAAGCATTGTAATAATTAGTAAGTATTTTTAAATTAGATATATACTATTAAGTAAAAATTATGTATTACACATTAAGATATCAAGTTGAGATTTAAATATATTATTATAAGCAAATAAATAGGAAAAGTGAGAGATTTCTTACAATCAAACTGATTGATCAGTTTTGTAGGATAAAATATTGTACAAATTAAATTTTTAAAAAATATATATATATATGTCATCCCCAATTTTTTCAAAATTACCAGGCAGTGCGAACAGGAAGGAACTGGATTTGCACAAATGGTCGCTAAACATAGCTAATGTAATTTCTAGCAACGGTTTCTCTACAATAGTCGTCTGTCACCAGGGTGTGAGTATCTTCCACTTTCGAACTTAGAATGATCCGATGCTCTGTGAGAACCCGTTTGCACAGCGCGGGTGTAAACTGTGCACCCTAAAGTTTAAGTTTAGACTTACAGAATTCAATACTTCGTTTGTGTGAAAACACTGTGAAACAATACATGAACGAAGTAAATTTTTTTTAATTTAAAATTGAACTTTTAAAATGCCATTTTGTATTCGTGACCCGTGACCTTCGGGCCATCAATATTTTGTTTATGTGGTTTATTACAGGTTTTGAATATTATATACATGACACGTGATAAGTGAATTATGTTCTGATGTACATGTGTATAGAAAAGTATTATAATTCAAATATCAAAAATTTCTGGAGAGTACATAAATAATATCGTATTTTTTTATTGTTTCTATTTTCCGCTTTCACATACATACAACTATAATAAAGCAAATTATTCTGTGATTCAATCCTTCCATAGCTTTTATGAAATGTACCGTTTTTTATCCAGTCAAATTATTGATTTATTTCCTAAAATAGTACTACTGGGAAATCAATTTCTCTTAAAGCACGTTGCAATAAAATGTCTGTGTCAAAATTAGGAATTTATCGTATAGTAATTTTTGTTATTTTTTTGTCTGGTCATTTCGTTAATGATATTTGGCAGGTTTCATAAAACGACAGAATTGCTTTTCATTTAGTCTTCATATATCTGATTTCAGACATCATAAAATATGTTGGGCGATAAATCAATATATTATATAAAAAAAAAAATTGCGGTCAAAGCATCTTTATTTATTTGGATTACGTTTGCGAGATGTTTTTGAAGAATTATCATAAAATTTTGATTTTTTTTGGCTCGTTTTATTCGTAGGAAAGTACTACTTTCTTTTAATAACTCTGTTTCAAGTTTTCAAAATAACAATATTCTTCCAAACCCCACGCGAAAGCTGTTATAAACGTTCCTACCTGCAGTATTATTTGTCGCATATCCAATGCGACAAATAGTAATGGGAACATAATAAATATACCGTTATTTATTACAGTAAAATTAGTATGATTTCTTTTCGATACCTTTTGCGGATCTGCTTGACTAATGATAACATCACCCGATCAGTGGCTGAGTTGGCATCGCGCCTGTTTTCATCCCACACGGAGAAAACATAGTAATATAAAATATTGCTAGTTTGTTAAAAATCTGTTCAAAATATTCGTATTCCGGTTGAAAACTGGACTGCAGGCCTTTAACGAAAGAATTGACAGGTTTCCTAACAAACTATCAGTAAAACTCGAATATGTTATGGGAATGTTAGAAAAAGTGCTGATAAAAATTCTAATATTTTTGCATTTCGTCATTATATTTATTAGGATAAACGCAGATGCATGAACACGTATTGCTTAGTTTTTTATGAAATAGCCTGCCATCACATCTGAAAAAAAAATTAATAAATCAGCAATACTCATTTTTCTTCGTACAGTCGTCGTGAGTTCAATTTCCCGGCTGGCTAAGTCCTTCATACGACACAAACAACATTTTGTCTGACTGTGATGGTAGTAGCAGATTTTCAAATATTGTCAGTTTATTCATAACCCGGGATTATTTGTTTTTTTTTTAAAGAATAATAAATTACCTTTCATCAGACACATAAAGTAAACAAGTATGTACGCAAATCAATATTTTATGCTCCTTCACGTATCAAAAGGGTAATTTGTTAAAACTTCCGTGATATGTATTTACATATTTTTCTGCATTTTTAATGAAAAAGACTGATCAGTATACATTTCCGGAAAAATACAATTCAACGATTTTTCAGACAAGAATGTTCTAGAAAAACAAAAATTTAGTTTTTAAAATGTCACGTAACCTCGCCGCCACGTGTATCATAAACCATAATGTATTACTTTGTGAGGTCTATATTTCGGTTTCAGAGTGCTCTGTTTGTGGTTCGTTAAGTTTTATAGTTTTTGTGGCCAACGTCCATCGTTTCCAAGTTCTGTGCATCGCTTCACAATAATGCAATTATATTTTCTACGGCCGCGTTTTCCTCACAAATGATAAATGCATTATGAACAGTGTAGCCTTGTCAGTATTGTAATAATTATCTAGGATTATTTGTATGAGTTTAAACTGCCAAACACGTGCATACTTGTTCCTACGTAGTCCCCTGAACCTTATGATGTGCGCAATCAAAGATTCAGTCCTAACTAAATAACTAACCATCACGCCGTTTCCCCGCAGGGGTAGGCAGAGTCTCATGTATACTCTTCTATTATTCTGACTCCTGAGATGGCCTAACTCAATTATCTGATGCACTTATTATTGGGGCGTCCCCAACTTCATTTACCATTCACATTTACGTCACATATTCTCCTTACACTCCTTTCTTTGTTAATTTGCTCAACATGCCTGAAAAATCTAAGCCTCCTTTTATTAATTTACTCAGACTTGCATTATTTGCGGATCTCCAAATTTACCACACATACGCCTCAGGGATCTCATTTCTGCAGTTTTCATTATACTTCTGCCAGTTCCATGCCTCACTGCCATACGTAAGGGTAGGTACCAGCACTCCATTGTGGACTTCTAGCTTCGCTTATTTGGGGGTATTATACCGTGTTGGGCTACCTCTTTCTTTAGCCAACGTTTCGGACAGCGTTACAGTGTCCATCGTCGGGGTAGTTGTGTAATCTTCTTTCACAAATATTATAATTACATAATATAAATTCTAACATTCACCTCATTCAGTAAGTGAAATTTTTCATAACGATGTGGTTTTTATAGCGATAATAAATTAGAGGAAAAAAAACGACTGAAATAATGTTTTAATGGATGATATGTCATCTGCATTTCCGATTTAAATGATGTGCTGGTGAAAGCCGTTAATTTCATATCTCAAATTCTAACCACGGTACAAATGACGTCACAAACACTTCCATATCTTTTTACTGACATAACGGTAAACGTTTTAAAAAGCAGAGTTTCTGTAAATACACTAACGTACTGACACGTATGTAATGTTTTCAGTATCTTCAGCCTATTATTATTGTTTATTGCGTTCCAAGTGCAATCCAAATGTTCCTTTCACAATTTTGGTCTGTAAAAACAACGCTAGTCCAAAACCACCTCGACCAAAGCCAGGATACAATATATATTTTATTTTTTAATCTTAAACGGTACAAGAGTCCCAATTGTTCCCAAACGTCTGGAACCAGTGAGACTATGGCATCCCCAATTGGGGTATTTTGTGAGACTGAAGGTTTTAAAAGTATGGGAGGGAGATGGTAAGAGGAAGTAGGGGAAGTAACTTGCTATTCAGACCTGGTCACCAAACACGGCCAAAGCCATTTCAAGCAATATTTCAATTCTGAATTGTGATCTTACACCAGGACGATGATGAATGCATCTTGTACGTTCCTCTGGAACGTGCATCAAAGATAATATATACAGGTCGTCCACAAAAGATGTTACAACATACATGGGATTGACTTTAATTTTAATAACATAATAATACACACTACGGTAATTATTTTAATAATATTAGAGTACCATAATTATGATAATATTAATAGTAATAATGTATTTTTATTTTCCGACTTTAGGTCCATGTTTAATCTTCCCCACAGGAAAAACTAAACCCTTCCACACACTTTTCCACAAATGATCATCTAGTGACTAGATTCTAGTCAATCCACATTATGCAAGTGCATTATATAAGCATAATAAATACAAAATAATACAAGAACAACACGTCAACTCACCAGAGATCAAATGGAAAAATAATTCACCGACACCAGATATTTTCATATCAGAGGGTTCGGCTCGGTAGAACTTCTAATTTTACCTATAAATCCTACTGATCCCTCAATATAAAAATATTTATAAAATCTTTCGTAATCCTACATGTATTTAAAATTACTGATTTTTGCATTTTTATAAATAAATTCTTTGACAGATCTAATACTCTAATTATAATGCCAGTAGCCAAAATAACAAATGGTAATATTTTTATAGTCTGAGAATGCCAAATTCTTTTAATCTCATTTCCTAAATCTGTGTATTTTTTTTATTGTGTTGTAACCATATGAGTGGTAACCTTGACTAGTGGTAGCGACCATTAGCTTGCTAGTCAAGAGCCTTACTTAAAATAACAAAATCAAGCATACACTTAATCAGCTATGAAAATCGCTTTACTTTTAAATTAATCCATGTCATTAAACTTTAACGACAATGAATAAAATACAAAGAATCCAATAAACAGATTTTAACGCAGACAGTAAGGAATCCTCAGGGTTAAAATTCTATTGTTTTTTTTAATTCTTAGAGGCGCTTAAAAATTAGGTTTAAGGACCCATAACATTTTTAGGGATATTTACGTGAAAAGAAATTCTTAGTACTCTCTCTTGTACAATTATCTTTAATTAGACTGGCAAACACTTCACTTTTATTTTTACGCGAAACGAATGAAATGCTATCAGCCTTTGTGATGAGAGAACGGATGGAACAAATAATCGAAAAGTTTTTTTAAAGATTTGATAGTGAAACTTCTGACCGTCTCGTCACTTTTTACTGATTTGACAGAAAAACTTTTGACCGTCGGGTCACTTTTTACTGATTCGACAGTGAAATTTCTGACCGTTGCGTCACTTTACACTGATTTGAAAGCGAAACTTCTGACCGTCGCGTCACTTTTTATGGTAACGGAAAGTTACCTTTATTGATTGAACCATTTTTTAGAACTCTATTTGATAACCGAAATAAAAAAACATGGCCCAGGCTTAAATTTTTCTACAGTGAAAAATTAACTTCTTGATTCATTTCCGTTAAAAAATAATTTTATTAATTGACTAATGAAACAATTTTATTTCTTCACTTCCCTCAAAAATTATCCCTACTTCAAGGATTCCCTAGTTATATTAATGTAGACAGTCACACCATGGTAGCTGTATTATAAAACACTTATTGTTTACAAAATGAAACAAACACTTAGTTTTTAACCACTTTATTTCGAGTTATATTAGTCGACCGGTTTCGATTGGACTCAATCTTTATCAGGTGTTCTCTCCCTCTACTACATACTTTCTCTTTCTTTTATGTTTACCTTATACCTTACTCTGTATTATAATTTAGTATTATATTTTATTGTCCTGATGAAGATTGAGTCCAATCGAAACCGGTCGACTAATATAACTCGAAATAAAGTGGTTTAAAACTAAGTGTTTGTTTCATTTTGTATAATGTCAAGCCACAAAGTGTTTGCTTTCTTCGATAACTTATTGTTTATCTGAAAATGGTTTTCGAGAAAACTATCGAATGTTTGACATTTCAGTAAGCTAGAGTGATAATATTAAGAAACGATGTTGTAGCTGAAAAATATGACTTTTATCGAAATTTTAATTTTTTATAGATGTTTTTCTATTTTGTCTTCCCCAAACTGAAATAATCATGAAAATTGTCACAAACAAAATTTTAATTTAAATTTTTTTTTTTTTTCAGATTTCAGCTACAAAAACATGAATATTGCAGTATTTTTCAATCTTATGGTCTAGCTCTCCGAAAAGTCACGGACCGCCACTGTTACCTAACTCAAAATTCGTGGACGGTAATAATTTTTCCAGTAAAATGTTCCCTTCGAAAATACCTCCGGTCAAAACGTTCCCTGCTAAAATATTGCCAGGTAATAGTTGCACTTAATTGGTGGTGCAAAGAACCCAAATAAATAAAATAATAACAATAGTGAGTCTCGAGGAGACTACCACAACACGGACATTAGCCTAGTGTGATAGTCAAAAGAAAATCTACTGCATCATCTAAATATTTATTAAATAAAAAAAAACATAAAATATTATATCTGTTGGTTTCCAAATAAAAGAAAAAATAAACAATTTAAGTATTGGCTAGGAACATTTAGGCAGGGAATATTATAACTGGGAACATTTTAACTGGGGACATTTTGACAGGGAACATTGTTAGTAGGAAAATGATTATTGGGAACATTTTAACCCGGGACTTAGTGACATGGAACATTTTTAGCAGGTAAATTATTACAGAAAACATTTTTATTGGGGATATTTTATCAGGGACATTATTATTGGGAACATTTTAGCTGGGATATTTTGACAAGGAACCTTATTAGCAGAAACATTATTACTGGGAACATTGTTAGCAGGAACACTAATACCTACACAATGATCTCGTCTATCGGAAAAATAATAATAAGACACAAGAAATAATCTTTCGACGACTGCGTCCGAAAAATACAATGCGTAATACAATCTTTTTCCTCAGATCTCAATCATTCTCGTACCTCTTCGTCAGACCCCATTATTATTTCTACCCTTAGCAATATTCGCGCGAAAGCTAGACTTAACCCCTTCCCTTAAACAGAAGCAGCTTGTGTTGTTAGGAGATCAGCGAAAGCAATTGCCGTGTTTATTGAAGGATAACTCTATTGTGGGGAGATTTCTTCCCATCCAGAAAATCTTCCCGGGATTTGGCGAGATCATGGTTCCACGGTGGGAGACTGGATTTGTTTTGAAACAGAAAGAAAGATATAAATAGAGATTAAGATGGGTCTTGTTTGGAATGATTTGATTTACATCCCAACTCTAGAACACGAATAAGAAAATAACATACTTGAAAAGGTTAAAAAAATTACCACCCTTTAAAAAAAATTAAGTTAATAAATTTTATTTTATTAAAATTACTAGTATTTTTTACTAGGTGCTTGGCATAGGGGATAGACTGACAATTTATTTTAACTCATCACCCATGTTTATGAGTATATGACACCACTGTCCACCGCTGGTGGTTTAATGAACACTTTGATGTGAAAAAATATTGTCTCTTCAATTCGTCTCGGTCCGTAATATTATTTCTACGTTACGTGCTTTTTATTTAATTATTGTTGTATTTGAATTACAGACAAAACAACAACATTCTTTGATGTACAGTTAAGACTTAAGGCGATGCCATACGTAGTAATGCAAAATCATGTGTTTTTGGTTTGAAAATTTGGTCGCCTAGAAATGTTTCAGATGCTTTAATTAAATACTGCGAGTAGGATACATCTTGGCCTTTAAAATACTCGAGTATTTTTTATATAAGTCTTTTTATAAGCCCAGAAAAAATAATGTATAAGGCCTATGAAAACTGCTTTAAAGTTCAAAATCTCCTACTTACGAACCCATTTTCAGTTATGATTGTATTGTATAATGTGGAAAATTTATTTATTTATAAAACGATCGGAAAAAAATTAAATATTTTTGCCTCAACATCCACAAAATAAAATAAAAGGCACTTTTGGGCCATGTTTTTTTCTTGAATAAATCAAAACAGGCGGATGGTGTTAAGCGGGAATTTAAACCTTATCGCCATCTACATAAGGGATGTTATTGATAGCGGCTCAATTTCAAATATCACACAACGTAGTGCATCGCCTTAAATATACATTGACTAAATAATTACACCAATGCACTTTTTTGAAATCATTGCTTATGGTGGCAAATACTCTAAGTTTCAGAGACAAAGTCATAGACATATGAATATTAGTAGACCTGCCCTAAGTGATTAAAAGCGTATTATCCCCACTCCCCATACCGGTTCCATTGAGCCGGCTGGGCTCGCGTACGGCCTCAAGTGATATTTGAAAACGTGACGTCATCATTCTTGTGCGAACTATGGTCGAGGCATCATCGGTTCATTTTACGAAATAACACGGCAAAATGTTTACTTGTACTATGAAAACTGGTAAAAATAGATGCGAAAAAAGAGAATAAACCCAATTGTCGTATTACATTCCATATATAAGCATTATTTTATTTTATTTTAAGCATATTCACATCGCATAATATGAATCAGTTGTTACTATCACATCGAGAAACGTCTGGACGCGAAACACAAAGCTGGTTGGTTGCTGGGAAGTAAATTATGAACATTTATAAAAGTGTCTTAACTAAATACTCTGAACTAACTATGACTCTGAATATAGAAGCTGCCTTACTTTGCCGAATTTGGACTTCGCAAATTTGTTCATAACGTGGCGAGTAATTTGCGCTCCCATGTAAAAATGTCTATTCATTCAAAGCAGATTTTACTTTTAAGAAGTAAATGGTGATATTATAATGCGAGATGCCTATTTACTGTCAGATTGATTTATTGACGAATCACAGTCATCTTCACTCCCTTCGTTCTTCAACAGTTGATTTTACCCCTCGCCTTTATCTTCTCGTCTATTAATTCCTATGTCTGTGGACAAAGTCTATTTTAAGACGAATTCTATACCAATGGCTTCCTGACCATAAATAATTTACCTCGTGAGAATTCAACACATTTGTTAACTTTTTAAAGAAAGCAAAAATAAAAACAGAAAAATTCATCTGATACCAGAGTATCAATTTTCTTTCTAAGCTTACTCTAAGTTCATGATAAAAGGCAGACATAGATTACACAAAAAACGTAGCAGGCATCTTTATGGCATTTTATTTGTATGAATTCCTGCGCTATTCTATTTATATACCTAAAGAAAGTGCCTGCTGGCTAAAAGGATTAAAATTTACTTAGATACCGACCAAGGCTGTTCGACAGTGCGTGTCCGGCGCAAGTTATCACTTTTCGGTATGCATATACGAGTATCAACAGCATGTTTCAAAACATTTTTATACGGTTTGATTTAATCACCTTACTCTAATTTACTAGAATTACAACAATTCACCTTGGGGTGTAGGACCTACTCAAGATAGTAGAAACAAGGTATGTAGCCCATAAACCATTATTATCAACATCGTTCATCTATACTATTGCAAAACAGCGACGATCCGCATCAAACGAATAACTTTCATTGTGGTCCATCGCTTGGTGAAATTGTGAAAAGGATAGACAGAAAATTACAAATTTCCTGAAATTTGAAAAGCTACAAATATACATTTTTTTCGTCTTTTTCTGATGTCCACTCCCATCGGTGCAAAGCAAATAACGGTAGATACTCCTGGTCGCTCTATTGAAAGATTGCTGCCCGAAATGGCTTCATCCTGTTTGCTGGTCATATCTGAATAGCCAGTTACTTTCCCACCATCCTCTTTTTCATCTCCTTCCCTTCCCCACTCTCTTCAGCCTTAGAACATACCCCAATTGGAGATGATATAAACCGGCTGACTCCTGAGAGTTGGAAGCAGTTGGGACCTATTCATATTTAAAAATATATTAAAATTTTCACCCTGCAGACTGTAGCATGGATCCACATAGCGGAACGCACACAATAATAAATAATTCAAATAAATTAAAAGTTAATCAATTAATTCAAATTCAAATTTTAAAACGTAATCACAAAATCACTCCAAAATACAAGTCAATTGGCATTTATAAATTCTATCAATTGTGTTGTTGTGCTGTTTGCTGACTTGCATTCAGCAACCATTAACTGCGTAGTTTCTTGAAGTGTTGATATTCGAATAAACAGTGGTATTTCATTCTAAAGTTTTATTGAATATTAAATATAGAAGTTTGATTTCTAGGGAGAGCAAGTAAATGGTTCCTTTGGCTTTATTGTGTGATTGCGGGTCACGAGACCACTACAGTCTATCAAACCGATAGGCAGGAACCTTTAATTCATTAAACTGAATATTTAACACATTTAAATAGGCAGAAACCTTCGAATTCATCAAACTGAACATTTAACACATTCAAATAGGCAGAAACCTTCGAATTCATTGAAATTTAAAAACAGGATACATGATAAGCTCAACCCGTAAAATATTTCCTCTTCATGTACCCTTAAAAATTTCAAATAGCAACATGCAAATCCTGATACAAGAGAAATATTTTGGACTCTGTATTGATAAGCACCTAACATTTAAACTGCATATTCCAGATATAAAAGATAAAATCACCTCCTTAATTGGAGTATTACGCCGGTAATCATATCTGGTCTATATTATAGCCTCATAGTTCAAATTTAAATAACTTTATGGAAATCTGGGGAAACGCAAATTAAACATACATAAATGAACTACATGTAACACAAAACAAAGTAATCAAAAGGCTATTTCACTTCAAACCCAAAACATCCACAAAAAATATGTGTGGAAATAAAACTGTTAACATTAAGAAAACTTTATGAATATAATACATGACTCCTTACATATACAAAATAAATAATAAACTCATACATACAAATACAGAATTCATTAAAACGTCCCAAATACACACACACACTTTAAACGATAGCATACACTTAAATACCATACATACTTACTATGGCAAGCAATCCATTGGTTACGAGGGGGATAACATATATAATTGTCTTCCAGACATCATTGAATAAAGTGTAGGTTGTAGGTGCATTTAAAATTAATTGTTCACTATTCAACAGAAAAAAAACATCAAACTGAACATTTAACATATTCAAATTTTGATTCCTTCTGTTCGACATATTCAGTACCCTCGGCCCATATAGTCAGGCGAGATATACACTCTCCACTCAGGACATTAAAGCAATATCGGACATGCATTTTAGACACGTTGCACTTCTTTTATTTCTTTTACTTTACTTTCGTAATTTTCGGCCATTCGACGAAGAACGTCATTGGTCACCATATCTTTGCATGATATTTTTAAATATCCACTTTTCAAAAGCTTCCCATCTTCATTGAATTTTTTTAAATATTAAAGTAAATTTCATATTACTATCCAAAATACTATGTAGTGTTGAGATTTTCTCTGTGCCTGGATTATGTATAGATACCAAATTACTTTCGCCTCGTATATTCTTTAGAGACATTCGTATGCGAGAATTTTAAATCGGTTCCAGCATGGAAGGTTCTTAGGTAGTTAGGTGCTTAAAGACTCAAGACCCATAGATCATAGAACTTCTCAGGATACAGTATTATTACGATCAAAATGTGAAATGGAAAATGACTAAAACTTTAGATGTTTTTTGTGATTATTTTTATTTAATATTATAGAAACATACAGTACATGCTTTTCAGTAATGAAACAATATACAGGAATTAGATACTTCATGTTGGGTACCCATGATATGTTTCCTTGTAATGTCTGCTAAGTGGTATGTTTATTCCTTAATTACCAGGTGACGTGTGTAGTATGTAGGTGTGTGTGTAATGTAGGTGTGTATGTAATGTATGTTTGAGTGTAATGTATGTGTGAGTGTTTGTGTGTGTGTATGTGTGTGCCTATATGTAAGCGCATTGAACAGTTTATATTATTGACATGATACCACGTTTGAATTTGGGCAGTGAATCCGAAAAATGTCAATGTTAGAATTTAGAAAAATATTATTTAAAGTATGAAGAGCTCGGTTAATTGGCGAAATAGATGCTGCATTTGTTTTATAATTAAGCGACTATGTTAGATGTTTTTTTGTGATCATGTTAGATGTTTTTTTTGCAATCACGTTAGATGTTTTTTTAGTGATAAGATAAACAAGTAGTATTTTAACAGAATACTACTAGTTTAAACGTAGTGATAAAAATCTTTCATATTTGAACGCTTACGTCAAAGAAAACGTTAAAAGTTGCAATAATCTGAAAATTTGTAAAAGAAGTTGAGTGTTTATAACAGTTTTCCAAGTTCCGCATAAAGAAAAGTTCATGCTGACGATTTCCGATTAAATTAATCATTTTTAAAAATCGGGGTAAGAGGGGACTTTAAAACATAAAAATACAAATACAAAATATTTCAAACCAATTTGACCTATCTATATTTACAAAATAAAATGATTGGCCTTACGTTATTTGTTTGAACTTTTACGCCATCTCGAGTGAATTTTTATCCATTATTTAAAATTTCAACGCAAATATCCCGAAAATCCTTAAAAATGTATGTTGTTTTTGCAGTGAACTTTATAACTGAATCACAATCATTATCAATTCTTGGTACTAACTTCATTGCTGGCCGCAGACCATGCATTTCAAAAGAATATTAAAATAAAACACAATCTTTTACGATTTTTTCATCATCCTTTAAAGGGTATTTCAGTGAAATTGGTCTAAATATAAATATTCCGATACGTCTCCAAAGCTCCCGATTCTCCATAATTCTTTGGGACATCTCCTTCGCAGCGTTTGGTTGGCGTATAATTCTTGCGTTAAATAAAAATAACCCGTGTTTGCCGATATCAGATATTTCTTGAATGTTTGAGTATTAGAATAAATTTGTACTACTCAGCAATTCGAACAATTCATCAAATTTCAAATACGATTTTCTAGTTCTGTAAAGGCTCTATTCAAATTCTGTTATTATTCTAGTTTTGTGAAACAACTGGTCAGTAATGATATAATAACTGCACTTGAATAGAACTTTAAAAACAACATTGAAGATTTATGAACTGTTAAAATTTTTTGAAAAAACCCATCCAAAATTCATTTTTAAACTATCTAACCATCAAGCCTTTTCCCCGATTATAACTCGGTCTAGGTTTGTATTCCCTGCTTCATTCACATTTATAGATCATCATACATACTTCTTAAAAGCTTGTTACATACGCTATCGCTCACCATATTCCATACAGTCGTCACAGATGGGTAATATAATATGTATACGAGTATATGTGACGATTGTACATTATGACCTCTGGCCTCCTCCACAAACATTTATATATTTCATCTCTCGTGTGTAACAAGGTTTATTCTGAATTTTGACATGACCAAACTCAATTATATGATTAACTTGATAATGCAATATCTTTTCCGGGCATTAAATTGAATGTGTAACCATAATTAAACAATCATCCACATATATATTTTAAAGAAACAGGTATGAGAATATTTTTTTTATATTTGTATAGTGTTTTCTTTAATGCAGGAAATATTCAAAAGACTTCATTCTAAAATTAATTCATTAAATATACTTTCAGAGAAATTATCGTATAACCATGTGAAAATGGGTCGTTACAGAAATACACAAAAAAGGTTTTTTTTTAGGTTTTTCTGTGATATTGGACTGACGAAATATTAGTCAATTAATAATATATTGTGTTAGTCGGTTGACTGTTAACACAATGCATTTTCTCGGATGACAGATAATAACGAAGACAATAATAATAATAAAAATAATGGCCAACCTTTCACGCTCTTATATACTTAAATGGTTGTCTCTCTCTCTTACAAGACCTCAATCGCACTTTAGTTACAAGAACATTTTTTTTAAATATTATCGCTGGTAGAATAAGCTTATAAATTTTTTAAATAATCATAACTATACGTAAAAACACGAAATAAAAAAAATAATTATACAAAATATTTCAAACCACCATTGAACTTTTTTGTTGTTTGTTTTTGGGGTGTTATGCCGTGTTGCGCTAACTCCTTCTTTAGCCGACGTTTCGGACAGCGTTGCAGTGTCCATCATCAGGGCAGATCCGGTAGATCCGAAGATGTGTACCGGATCTGCCCTGATGATGGACACTGCAACGCTGTCCGAAACGTCGTCTAAAGAAGGAGTTAGCGCAACACGGCATAACACCCCAAAAACAAACAACAAAAATGCTTTTGGCCGTGAGAATCTAAAAACTTACACCACCATTGAACTATCCATATTTACAAAATAAAATGATTTATTGTTACTGAACTGTTACTGTAACTGCAATGGTTACAGTGAGTACCCGGCTCTTTGCATATTACAAAACTTCTCCATGAATAATTAACAGTTTTAAAAATATAAATTTTAAACCGGTTTCTATATTAGGATTCAGTTCTGCAAAATGCACAGCAAAATTATAGTATAATTATATACTAATAAAGATAATTATTATACGTAGCTTTTCTACCCAAAGAAACTATATTTAAATGACTTCAACATTCCTACTTCATCTACTTGTTCTACATTAAATTGACCAACCGCTCCTTAAAATTCTGTAAACGTCCCCTAAAGCCTTACGCTCAATCAACAGAGCCTTTTGATAATATTAGGGAGCTTAGGGATTTCCCCGAAGGAAAGATTTTTATTCTCCTTCATTTGATCACAGTACACTTTCAGATTAGCAAACTTACTGCTTTATTTAATCCGCATTAGCCCAAGAAGTATAACCTCCTTAAAAGTCTAGATTTATAGAGATTGGTATCATAACAATATTTAAAAGTCTTGTTATATAGAGAGTGTTATCATGACAATACTTAAAAGTCTAGATTTATAGATAGTGGTATCACAACAATACTTAACAGTCTAGTTTTATAGAGAGTGGTATCATAACAATACTCAAAAAGAGAGTGTTATAAAAATACCTAAAAGTCAAATTTATAGAGAGTGGTATAATTAAGTTTTATAGAGAGTGGGATAATTGAGTTTTATAGAGAGTGGTATAATTGAGTTTTATAGAGAGTGGTATAATTTAGTTTTATATAGAGTGGTATTATAACAATACTTAAAATGAAATAATTCACTTATCCAGCATTTGAATCATTACGTATATGCATGTGTGACTAATTTTGTACTCCTAAAAACATATTACAAATTTTTATAATGGTAACTGGACAACTCATGAAAAAACTAGGTTAAAACAGTTACGTTATGTTAGGTTTATAGGATAGTATTTTTTTTAAGTTCATCATTTTTGTTGACTTTGTCACTTTTCAAATCTGCATTGATTTATTAAATCTCTAAAATATCTATTTTAATTTATTTGTTGTTTACGGTAATGGATGAATACAAATCTTGGAAGCGGAAATTAGCACACTTCTTGACATCCGATCGAGCTTAAACTCAACAGATAGACTCCTTTTCGATGACAATGCATTATATGCAATCACCTATACACACGCAGACATAAATGCATTTCTCTGAAATCGGTCGACATTATAGCAGTTAATATACTAAATATATTGGAAAGCCCTGATATATTAATGTTTATTTAACTTCATGTACCTACTATTAGATCGAGGTCCCCTAGTATGTATTATAGCAGTTAATATACTAAATATATTGGAAAGCCCTGATGTATTAATGTTTATTTAACTTCGTGTACCTACTATTAGATCGAGGTCCCCTAGTATGTATTATAGCAGTTAATATACTAAATATATTGGAAAGCCCTGATATATTAATGTTTATTTAACTTCATGTACCTACTATTAGATCGAGGTCCCCTAGTATGTATTATAGCAGTTAATATACTAAATATATTGGAAAGCCCTGATATATTAATGTTTATTTAACTTCATGTACCTACTATTAGATCGAGGTCCCCTAGTATGTATTATAGCAGTTAATGTACTAAATATATTGGATAACCCTGATAAATTAATGTTTATTCAACTTCATGTACCTACCATTAGATTGAGGTCCTCTAGTATGTATTATAGCAGTTAATATACTAAATATATTGGATAGCCCTGATATATTATTGTAAATAGATTGCACACACTTGGGAACTTTTATGCTAAAATCGCAGATACTCCAATATGCCCCTTGTGAAGTATAAAGCTGCATTTAACGTCTCTTTTTTAAATGAAGTCTCTACATAACAGGTTTATGTTATTGCTTCTTTCTTTACTGTTATTTTATTTGTTATATTTTAATTTTATTCTTTAATTTTTTACTCAATATTGAAACAGTTTTGGATAATACCTACAATTTTTCCCATCATATACTATCCATTTCCATCCTTAAAATCACCCTTACCAAAATTTGGAAAGAAGAAGATTTTTTATTGCATTTTAAATTGTTGCAAGTACAACATTCGAATTCGTGTCGTGTAGCAAGAGGGTGCAATCGTCGTGTCCTCGTCGTATTATTCACATGCTTTGCGCTCTGTTTCCAAATATCACAATCATATTAAAGATTATCTCGTTTTGGAGGAAATTTCACCCTCGAACAGTGCAAGTTCGTCGAGACCCCTATTGCCGGGATTCTTGGGAATTCAAGGTAGGCTGTTCCTTCAGTCTACTTTTCCCGTGATTTTTCAAAACCAATTGAATGAGCTTTACACTGTCGTATTTTTTGTGAATTTGATTTACAGTTCATTTAAGTGTAATAGAACACGTTACAGTATGTAAATGGTAGTAGTGCCGTAACTTCTAAATAAATGTCGGTTCTACCCGATCGGCATCAGGGTAGCGCTGTTGGGTCCTTGGGAAGGAAGGTTCCATCTTCAGTCAGACCGAATTGTGCAAATCTCAGCCATCAAAGGATCCACTAGGAAAAGGGTGTAAGGCATTGACTAATTACAACACATCAATGGTGTGAGGAGAATATATGACGCGGAAGTGAATGATAGAATTTTAAAAGTAAATTCGTGGTATTAGGGAAAAAAGTAAACGTACATACTGTCCTAAATATAGACAATCAAAATATGGAAGAAGTAAAAGAAATTAAATACTTGGGAATCATAATAGATAACAAGTTAAAATTTAACACTAACTTTGAAATTTTAAATAAAAAAATGGCGAAAAAGGTTAATTTCTTAAGTAGGATAAAAGGAAAATTGGACATTAAAACAAGGATATTGGTCTACAATACCACTGTAGCATCCCATCTAAATTATTGTACAAGTGTAATATTTCTAAGTAACAAAACCCAAATTAAGAGAATGGAAGTAATCCAGAACAGAGGTATGAGGTCAATACTGTGTTGTAGCAGGTACACCAGAATAAAAACCATGCAACGTCAACTCAATATTTTAAGTGTGTGGCAACGATTAGTTTATAATACCTTAGTGTTTATTTATAAGCTAAAAAATAAAATGTTACCTGACTATATGTCAAAGAATGTTAGAATTAATAGTGCAGTTCATTTATATCCTACGAGAAACTGCAAAGATTTTAGGCTTCCTAAAACACACTTATCAGAAACACAAAACAATATTTATTATAAAGGTTTTAAAATGTTCAATGAACTCCCGGTAATTGTTAAGGAAGCTAAAAGTCTTGCAGTTTTTCGTGGATTATGTCTCAATGTTGTGAAATCTAAATTTTAGTATGTAAGAAGTAAATAATATTGTATTAGTCATAGAAAATAATATATTAGGTATAAGATGTAAACTCTTATAACTAAATAAAATATAAAAAGAATAAGTCTGAAATTCCCGTTGAAGATATATCCCGAGCAGATGAATCTAATACGTGAGTGTCATTTCGATGTGTACCTATGCATAAGACGACGTGAGAGTGTGAATGAGGCAAGAACAGAGTGTGTTCCAAGGCAGAGTTGTGTGGCGGTCCATCCTATCTGCCTACCTCTGTGGAGAAACGACGTGATGATAAGTTAAGACGAATTTATATCAACTAAATGTTACGATTTTTTTCTGAGGAAGTAAACGTTTTACTCGTATTTTGGAAATTGAATTTTCAGATGTGTTCAATGATTTCTTCCTCTGGGATTCCCGACATCCCTTATACCGCTAGAATCCCTTGAAAGAGACCACCGCTCTCCAAAGAGACCGCGACCCCTATTGATTTCGTGGTCACCCCGCCCCCGAACCCCGATTGACCCCAATTTAATAAGGGTTTCCATTGATACACCATACACAATATAATAACACTTATGCTGTGATCGGTTCCAATTATTTTACAAGTGGCGTAGAAATATTTAATAATATTGTATTAATATTGCGTTTGTACATATTGAGAGATTTGAAAACTATTCTTCCATGGAAGCGCTAGCTTTTGGTTGGAAGAGGAGTTGACAGTAAATTATTGTAACTAATTAATAATATAGTAGGTATATGTATTTCGAGATGTAGTTAGTACATTGCAGTGAGAAATTAAAAAAATAATCGCAATACATGTTTGTTAATAATTAAAAAGTCATTTTATTATGTATAAATTTGAAGAAGAAATTATCACTTATGCGAAATTAATTAAACAGATTTAGATCGATTCGCGTGGAAATTGTAATTTTGTTGATAAGATTGTTTATCAAATATTTTTTCACGGTGTATTTTCTAGGTATTTTTAAATGAATCTATTTGAATTTGAATTTTGTTTTCTTGGATAAATGAAAAAATAAATTAATTAATGAAATTTGAAAACAGTGGAAATTAACCCACTTCCCAACATACGATCAACCTGAAACTCAACATATGGACTCGTTGTCAATGACAATGAATTCTATCAACTTTTGGTGGCAGTCACGCACACACACGCATTTATCTGAAATTAATGACATTGTAAAAATTTACAGCAGTTGGTAAACGAAATAAATCTCAGTTACATCCAATTAGGATTTGGCTTAAATAATTTAGCGCGGATTACTCATTTTAGTCAGTTCCTTGGGAGTAAAGTTCAATCCGCAGTCAAACCGTTTTTTTTATTTTTTAAAAGATATTTAACAGTTCACAGCCAGTCCCTGCGAAGGAAAATTCAATCATCGGTCAAACAAAAAAAAACATTTAATAAAAGCAGTAGAATTGTGGTAAAAGAAATTTTTTTACACATTTTTAAAATGTACACTTTTTTTCGCTGTAACGTGCAGAAATTGGAACAAATCGCATTTTGTGATTTTTTTTACCTATTATAATAATATTTATATAGCTCCGTTTTTGTGCAAAATCACCTCAAGGGCGTAAACAAAGTGATTAAAGCAAATGCTGCAAATCTGTTATTCATTATTCGATCAGACCTATGAAAACTAACGGGATATTATAATTGCTGGAATTGTGAATCTCGTATTGTATTTTTTTACTGTAATGTTGTCAGTAGTAGTGAACTGTAAATCATCTAATATGTAATGTTTTAAACTTAGTCTCCTCTTCGTGCATGGTCGTATCTTCTCGAAGATTAAACTTTCTAAAAATAGTGTGTTTATCTGAAATGACCTGCCAGGTAAATCTGTCAAAAATTTTAACAAAATAAATAAATAATTCAATTTTCTTTTATTACTAAAATAATGTAGGTACCGACCTACTTTATCCATTGTCTGATATGAATTATACTTATCAATTACCATTTTTGAAAATTTAAAGAATTGTTAACTATTGCAGTAAATGTAATTTCGAATAACTCATGTACCCATGCACAGACAACAAAAATTAGTATGTTTACTTAACATCATTTTATCTATTCACCTTTCGTCTATTTCATCCGTTTGAAAAAATCCGAACTGTTCGTTAATGGGGCTATGGCATTCTTGAATAGGGACAGTAGTTGTGTGGCCGTAGAAATTTAGGGGGATGGAAACAGAGAGAAGAAGTTTGGTAAGTATCTGGCTATTCAGATTTGGTCATTAAACATGGCGTATACAACACATGCATTGAGGAATGAATCATTAATTCCGTCTCATATGGGTAACTGATTTAGTGCGTCAAACAAGGGAATGTTGTGTGATCGCAAGGATTTAGGGGGAAGGAGACGAAGAGAGGAAGTTTCGTAAGTATTGGTAAGTGATTCAGTGCGTCAAACAAGAATTATTTCTTTGGACACATTCAAACAGTTTCTCTCATGTTGAATCTGTAAATTAATAACTGTAAGATCCAGTGTCCCATATCACCCAAAACTTTTATAAGTAAACCTCACACATTACATTATTATCACAT
This sequence comes from Hesperophylax consimilis, assembly GCF_061612785.1. Taxonomy (NCBI): domain Eukaryota; kingdom Metazoa; phylum Arthropoda; class Insecta; order Trichoptera; family Limnephilidae; genus Hesperophylax; species Hesperophylax consimilis. The sequence continues at coordinate 22,478,007 of NC_142850.1, forward strand.
TACGTCGGTAAAGATTAAGGAAAGTTTTTAATTCTAGCAAACAATTTCCCTGCAAACCGTAGCGAACTTTAATTATCTGCTCAGGGTCTATAGCAATCGGTCTATGTCAATTACTTACCGGAACGTGAGACTCATCGTGTGTAATTTTTATTTTAAAGTATTAAATTTAGGCACAAAATGTAAGAACAATCAGCAAAATACGTCGCTCGTATCTGTACTCTCCTTGTTATCCTCATTAAAGTTCGCCCCAGTACCCCCTTTCAGACGAAGAACATTTCTATGGAGAAGACCTGAGCAGGTCCTCCGCTTCAAGAAAGATCCTTTGACGTAACCCCTGTTCCTGGAAATATCGAACCATAACCAATACTCCTAGTTATGAAAGAGAATATCTTTGACGGAAATGGCCCATTTATGCTATCTGGCTAAGAACAATGAAACCCCCAATTTCAAAGTATACAAAATGCAATACGTTTATCACAATTTTCCCAAGAAATTTTTGTCGTCTTAAGGTTAAACGCGACGCTCGTTATATTCTACGTGTTCATAGATGGCGTAATTAATTAATTTGATCAAAATTAACTTTTTGCAAGGTATTGCTTTACAGTATTAAGACAAATTATTTGTTTGCGCCCGCATATACGCAATATGAATTTGAATAAATAGTTTTGTCCACATAAAAACTCAATTCTATCGAGAAAGGCATACGAATACAATATTGGATTGAATCATCGGTAAAATATTGTATTTGTATGCCTTTCTCGAGAGAATTAAGTCTTTAAACGAACAAAACTATTAAGGTTAAACGCAACGCTCGTTGTATTCTACGTGTTCACAGATGGCGTTAATTAATTAATTTTGTTTAAATACGCTTTTGCAAGGTATTGCTTTACAATATTAAGACAAATCATTTGTTTGCGCCCGTATATACGCAATATGAATATGAATCAATAGTTATGTTAATAAGTTCTGTGAGAACAAGCCTCCGACGAGTATGTTTTTAATTATGTTAAGCGAAATTTATTTAAAGTATTTGGAATCAGGATTTTTTGATCTATATGAATATATATTTTTGGTCATTCAAGAAGATAATACGAACAAATCTAAAACAAACATGAAATAGAAAAAGAAACAGAAGAAAAAAAATAACGGCCTCAACTGGGAATCAAACTCATGATCTCTGTCTTACCGGGACAACGTTTTCATTCACTCGACCACTGGGACCTAATTATTATACGTCATATTTGTCGTTTTCATATTTAAATATCAGAATTAACTTATTTTCCCATATTTTTCGCAGCTATCTTTTTTGAATGATCACAAAGTTTTAAAGAATTGGTTTGTAACTAGATAGTGTCTCGATAAATCTGATTTTTTTATTTATATGGGATGACTATTGACTTTGAGATTGATATGTTAGTATTATATGCTTCTTCAATGATAAATTACATTGATGGATATAACATTCAAAAGATAAAGAAAGTTGTTTCAATAAAAAATTAAATATATTTTTAACGGTTCCATGATAACTCAACACAGTGAAAATTCAACACACTTTTAAAAAGTGATATAAAATCATTAGGAACAATGAAATTTTTTTTTACCATAACCTAATCTACATAACCCAGTTAATAAAGTTTTGTTTCATAACTTTCCATGATTTTATATAACTTTTTAAAGATGTGATGAATTATATTAACTAACGATATTTTTACAGGAGTTTTTTTTTCTTTATGAAACAAAATGTTTGGAATTTTTTTTTTATTTCAATTTGAATGAGAAGTTTTAGAATCATGTATTACCATATGAGTATATAAAATATGATACTGGTTTGCAGGCGCAAAACCCTCGTTCTCAAAAAAGAGGCAATCACAAACTCAAAGCATTCGAGATGTGAATCCTGAGCTTAGGATTTAATGGGATTCCAGTGCCAAGTTTAAGCCCGGCCTTATGCACACGAGAGATCGTAATATTTTTTAAATTAGGGACTATCTTTTAAACGGGTTGTGAAATGACCCGAAAAATGACCTCTAAACTGTTCACTTTAACCCTGGAACAGAGATGGAGAACCTATTTCTAAAACAAAATTTTTAATTTCTACAAGTAAATTTTATAATTATTTTTATCAAATTAAATTTTGTGAAGGTATTAAGAAGGTATGCGAAGGCCATAAGAAGACATGTCTCTATGACAGACGAAACGAAGTAACTAGTAGTGTTGTGAACTGTGTAGACCACGCGTCCAAAAAAGGTATGTTTCTATTTTTTTTTGTTTATAAATCAAAACCTTATAAATCAAGGTAGTTGCGATAATGTAGAAAAAATGCGAGTAAGAAAATCATTTCACATTTGAAAAATAAACATGACGATTTCACATTTGATAAATAAACATGACGATTTCACATTTAAAAAATAAACACGACGATTGCACATTTGAAAAATAAAAATGACGATTTCACATTTAAAAAATAAACATGACGATGTCACATTTGAAAAATAAACATGACGATGTCACATTTGAAAAATAAACATGACGATTTCACACTTGAAAAATAAACATGACGATTTCACATTTGAAAAATAAACATGTAGACTTTTAAAAAAAGAATCTTTACTGAACCATAGTCAGAGTTAGCCACCTAGTCAAAGGTAACCATCGAGTAAATTTAAAGTTTGCTTGAATAATATTATAGTGGATTCCACAGATTTAAAAAAACGGAAACGGAACGCACAAAAAAATTTACTGACCGACGAAATATAAAACGGTCGAATCAAAATAGGACTTAGATACGCTCAGTCAGCTAACAACTATTTCACTGTTTTTAAAGATATAAACAGACAGAGATGATAAATTGTGATAAATATCTGTCACTCACTCATCTTTTTCATAACAGCGGCTGCTACAGTTATTCTGGCATTTAATTTTGTGACATATATTTTCCTGACACTGACATTTTGATAAAAAAAATTCTTGGAAAAAAAAACAAATTTTTACTCTACGCACGTGTCAAAGGTTTGCCACCAAATCCCTATTATAGACCATAGTATTATCTTATTTTTGCTCCGTAGAAATATGTTATTTCTTATAAATATGATATCCTTTCTTATTGACCTTTGGAGAATAAGGGGAAAATCCGTTTTAATTTAGTTTATCACTCCCGGGAACTTTGCTCTCTCAGAGGGATGTTTCTTGTTAGAGATTCGACTAACTTTCTAAGGGCCCATCATAAAAACTTCTTTCATATTTTTATCTTCGATATTATCGGATTTTGGCATCTTTCTTGTTTAGCGAGATAAGAATGAACTGCATACTTACTTGTGATCAGTGTTACTCTTTTGAAGCTATAAAATGGAAAATATTTAGATGAACGGAATTTTTGCGTGTCAACAAGACAATTCATAACCATCAGAGTGAAAGATACGTGGATGGTTTTGTTATATGATGAACCATTAACCTCTGGTATGCCAAGAAATCCATCGTGGATTTCGGACGTTTGTACCAGTCGTGTGCCGGCGAATCCGCCGTAGATTTGCTAGTATCTCACAGCACTTGCCTCGATTTTATGATATTGTGAACCTTAATTATTAACCTTATTACTGAAATATGTTTTATTTAGCCGTGTTGCGCTAATTCCTTCTTTAGCCAACGTTTCGGACAGCATTGCAGTGTCCATCATCAGGGCAGATGTGTCTGCCACATCTGCCCTGATGATGGACACTGCAATGCTGTCCGAAACGTTGGCTAAAGAAGGAGTTAGCGCAACACGGCATAATACCCCAAAAACAAATAGCAAAAATACTCTTGGCCGTGAAAATCTTAAATCATATATGTTTTATTCAGTTGGAAAAAAAATTATGTAACTTAATGTTATTCTAACTTGTTGTTTCGTCACTTGAAAATATGTATGTTTCTTTTATCTGTGAAAAAGCACGTCGCAAAATTCCATGACAAATGTCATAATTCCGATATTCAAAACGTTCATTTAGCTGGAACATATAATAAATTTCAATAATATTGTCATCATTATATATTAACATGATTTTTTCATGACATCAGAGAGAGAGAAAAATCATTTATCTGAATATGCACGTAGAAAACTTACACATATTGCTAATTTATTGGATAAATTATTCGTATTCCTGTTGAACACGTGACTGCAGGCCTTTAACGAAAGAATTGAAAGATTTTCTAAAAAAAACTATCAGTGAAATACGAATGTTTTATGAGGACATTTGGTGATGATCTGACTTCTTAACCACACAGACCATCAGGGAATAATTAATTCCCTATGAAAAATGGGTTGATTACAAAATTCATTCTGCAGGAAACGTAAGAAATTATAATCCAGCCACCAAATACATAAAAACAAAGGACTCACCGAATATATCACTCGCATTGAGTTTGGCAGCGATTCCTTAATATCCAAATTCGGCAGCTGAAAGCACAATAAAAACTTGCATTCGCACCATGAACAAATAATCTGTCACGACCAGCTCTTAAGAGAGTAGAATTTAGAATAATTGAACTAACACATTGTAATTCTGAAGTACTGTCACATACTTATGACAAAAAATATTTAAAATTAGAAGATGACAATCAGGACTAGTGGTGCCCTCTCTTGTCAAACAATATATTTCGGATGAATCCAACCGTTTAATGCAAAGATCACTGTAATTCATTATCACTTTACCTGCAGAGCAAAATCTATGCGAGAATTCCCAGAGAGGTCTATTCTGTCCACCATTTTTAATTTTAAGTTAACTAAGTTTGAGTTTACTGCTTCTCCAACATTTTTTTTCAAAAAAACAAGTAAATGAATAGGAAAATAGTGTCAGCTGGCGTATTGCGGGCGATTGGCATTAAATTCCTGGGACACTAAGAACTGTGGGTCGCGGAAGGATGGCATTCCAAGGGTTTATTGATATATTTCATACAAAACTGACAAGTACTCAAATAAGCTCTTGTTTAGCTTCTGTTCTCGAAGCAATAGTAATTATAATAAATTTCTGCTGACAAAGACCTAAAACAACGCTCTTGGCCCTCAAGAAGCTTCTCTTTTGGCTTTTGGCCCATCAGCACAAAACGGAACTCCTAATGCTTCTGGATTATACTCAAGATGTAGTAACATAGAATTTAACAGCCTCTAGAAATGTGTTGTAGCATGGGCGCAGGGTCATCGCAAAAAATTATTATACGATTATTTACAAATAATTTCTGCAAGTTTTTCTCGAAAATTTAAAAATGATCCATTTTTGAATACGTCTATTTCAATTTCACTTTTGTTTTCTTGGATGAAGAGGAATCTTGGAAGTGGAAATTAACCCTCTTCCCAACATTTAATCGAACTGAAACTCGATAGATTGACTCACTGTCGATGATATTGCATTCTATAAAATTTTATTGGTACACGCATACAGTTGGCAAATGTCGGTTTTAACCAATAGGAATTTGGATCAGTTGTTAGCGCAGTTGAATCCAATTCTTGGAGAGGAAGGTACAATCCTCAAAGTCCAACCAAAAATATATAAATATTCTTAAATACATCTATTTGATACACAATTTGGAAGGAGGACTTGGGTGCCACCGCCCCGGGAACCATTTAATGGATAACCAACACCTCTTTCTGACCTATGTCCAAGTGGCTCGCTACGTTTGGTGACTTGAGCAGGGGTGCCCGGGTGTGGTGTGTTCAGGATTCGCCTACTCACTAGTGCCGGATCGGGAAAGGTTGGGTTGGTGAGACCCTTTGATCTCTCCAACTGATCTCTCTTGACCCATCGCCTTGCGCTGCAGCGGGAATGATAGATCATACGTCCGTCACTCCTGAACATACCGATCCCTAGATTCCTACCCTTTTTTCCTTCCTAGAACTTTCTCTCCTTCCTTTCTATAAAAAAACCCCACCAGGTTCTAAGATTTTTTTTCCTCAGGGCCAAGATGTGTGTCTTCGGATCTACCGGATCTGCCCTGATGATGGACACTGCAACGCTGTCCGAAACGTCGGCTAAAGAAGGAGTTAGCACAACACGGCATAACACCCCAAAAAACAAACAACAAAAATTGATTAGCCTAATTCATTTTGAAATTTGAATAATTATTTTTAAAGTTCTGTACGGAAGCTTCTGTAGTTTCCCATTTAAGAATGGAAGATAGGTACTTTTCCATCAGAATAATCAATGTTAACCATTAAATTTGATTAGTATGATTAATTTTTAAATTTGACGAATTATTGTTAAAGTTCTGCATAGAAGCTTCTGGAGTTTTCCATTTACAGAATGGAAGATAAGTACTTTTTACATCAGAATAATTAATGTTTTATGTTGACAAGCTTTGAAGGTTATACCCATATATTAATTAAATAATTAAAGTGAAATAGAACATAATATTAATAAATATAAATTAAACATGAAACAGGACAAGACACAGAAAATTAGAAAAAGGTAAGATAGCAACTGGGAAACTAACCCAAAATATCTGGCTTGCCGGGACAGGGTCTCGATCCACTCGTTCATTATGACTTACATTTAAAAAAAAGGTCACAATAGCCGAGTGGATTGAGGAGTTATCTCGGTAAGATAGAGATCCAGGGTTCAATTATCAGTTGCTACAGTTCCCTTTTATTTTTGAATTTGAATTTTTAGTGACTAGGCCTGAATAGTAAAATACTTCCTATTATTTTTCCCCTCCCTCCTTTGAGCCTAAACAGAATTCTTTTTTTTAATAACGCGGGTCAATTTTATTCAACTTTGTTATAATACGAAATTTTTATAACAAGAAATATAGAGAAATAAAAGAAAGATGGGAAGAAGATAGAGAAATTTTAAAAAAAATTTTGAAAGAAAAATAATTTTGTGACAACCCTGTAGTTGGACGTAGGATACTACAGTATGTGAAATTATGTAACCTAGAAAAACCGCCCGACCCGCCTAATAAATAAGAATTTTCTTGCCAACAACAATATTACGACCTGTTTTCGCGACGTTTCAAATGAAACAAAGGGAAAACCGTTGTAATTTTTTCTTCCTAGAAATAGTTTCCTTAATGTTTTTTTTTGTTCTCGTAATTTTGTCTGAAACTGTATCGAGCAAATTGCCAAGTCATTTAATACTAATGCTAGTCGAGTAAGACGAGCTTTCTTTTACGCTTTAAAATGTATAAATAAGAAGGGTGGATAATCAATTCTCCTCATATAATAAAATGTTCATGTTTCTCTGAAGTATTTTTATTGTAAATCTTGATTGTATAAAAACTATCCAAAATATCTTATCGTTAACAATATATTTTTTTTAAATATGTTCTCAAATCTCACAAATATCTTTATGATATATTCATGAAAGTCCTAACCCGTAGAGGCTGGCAAGAAACAACAATAATAAATATACCTTTTTGTTAACCAACACGAAGACAACGCCATCTTTAATATGTAAATAGTATAAAATAAAGTGGCTATTCGTGGCTCTCTATTTGTGTGCTTAGTTCTTATAAGATACACACCGGATTTTGATAGAGTCATTTAGAAAAATTCTTCCCAAAGGTTTACATATATAATACTACATAATATATTTACAGTAAGTAAAGAAATGTCCATGTTTTATAATAAAGTCGAAAAAATATATTTTCGGGCACTACATTGATAACACTGTCTAAACCTTATGAGATACATCAAAATGATGTACTACGGACTTGTGTATATTAATAAGGACTACAGAAAACTGTACCTTTCTCGTAAGGATAACCCCCAACAACGCCAGGTACACGTCAGCTAGTATTCGATAAAGTGATAATATCTGGAGAACAAAATAAATGTACAGGGACGACACTGTAGTTGTAGTGCTTTGTAGCGTGCATGGGCACGATTCTTCAACACTGCAAATGCAGGGCTCCGGCCCCTAGAGGATTTATAAAATGATGTTGTAGATGTTAGTAGCATTTTTTTGGATTTCTAGGCCACAAAACTTCAGAAAAAAATTTTTGGACGAAGGTATTTTTTAATAGTACCGTTGAAATTGAAAACATTCTCAATTGTTTAATTTGTATAAATTTTGCGGTTTCGCTAAAATTAAAGTAGAATCATATACAGTAATTTACACTAACAACTGACTGTTCGGTGGCCGATTTGACATCGCGTTTGGGTCCCACCCAGGCTTAGTGTATTCAATTCCTCGGCTGGCTAAGGACGGGTTGTTTCGGAGAATTTGAACAATTCATCAAATTTCAACGTTCATTTTCAAGTTCTGCGAAAGATTTTTTCAAGTTCTGTTTTTTTATTTCAGTTTTGTCAAGCAACTAGCCTATAATGATATAGTAACAGAATTTGAATAGGACTTTCACAGAACCCGAAAATTAACGTTGAAATTTGATGAATTGTTCAAATTCACCGATACAACCCGTCCTAAGTCTTCTATCACAGCACAAGCAACATTTTCCGCTTAATGTAATGGTATTAGGAAATTTTCAAATATTGTCAGGTTATTCGTAGTCCGGGAATGTTTGTCTTTCTTTAAAACAAGAAAAAATCCTATAGTACCGTTGGTTTATTTAAGGCAACAACAACAACAAAAAACCACCGTAGCGGAATACTGTAATTAAATAACTACGTGGGTTTTAATTTTTCACTTTAGTTTCATAATTAATTAAAACAGTTAAACGTTTTAAGTGCGTCGTGGAAATCATTGCTTAAAATATTTTCTCTATATCATACGCAAGCCAGTGTATAGATACCCACTCTTTCTTATTTAACGGTTGGCAAGGGTGGGAGTTATTTTATTTTTGTAATTCCTCACGAAAAAAATTGCACATCCAAGGACGTATCAAAAATTCCTGTCTTGATAATAAGCTTCATCTTCAAGTGGTAGCACGGTCTTCAACACATGAGAACCTCGCGGCGTGTTTTGTCGGGGAAAGCATTTTCTCTCATCCTCGGCTCAAGAGTCCTTAAAGCTTCGAAGATCAGATTTCGTAAAACACTAATTTTCTCAGAAAACAAAGAAAAGCTAACTTAAAAGTTATTTCTACCCGATTCGAGATAAAATCACTGCGTAAGAAAGAAGAAAGAAAAACCTACGCTTTTTTAAGTAGTTCTGTCATAATTTACAAAAAGTACTTAAGTAGATACGTGCTTCATTAACCTAAAAGCTCACTTCTTTAAAAAAAGCAAGAGTTATTATTCCAAAAATAAGCTCGCCGTTTGTGAAAATACATAAATTATAAACTCTATTTAATTAACCTTAAGCAATTCTTTCAATGGCCAAGAAAGAATAAGTTATTTTAAAGACGTTAGATAACAAATCGTCTTTTTTAAATGTTTGCTCAGAACCTTTGTAAATTATAATTTTTTTTAGTCAGCGAACTTAATTATTTCGAGAGAAAATTCAACACCTGGAATAACGAAATAGCTCCTTTATCAAACTATTAACCGTTTCCTCTTACATTAAAAAAAACTTTTCAAAATTGAAAGTGCTATTAATCAATAGTTAGAGAGTAGGATATGTAGTCAAGCACGTTCACGCTCGGTGGTTTTACGCTCATTCAAACATGATTTATGTTCGATGCGAAAAAAAATTAAGAACCTTAATTCTCGCTCAATGTTCGACAGAAATTTATGATTTGACTGGGCGTCATGATGGTATATCCATTGCGTCTTGTGTCGAGCTGCTCGAGGGTGTAGACGCAACGACGAGCATAATTCCAAGTCAACATATTCGATCGAGTCAAACCGTCGAGCGTGAATACACGTGGTACTTATTAACTTAACACCTCAATCCTCCGCATATCCAATTTATACCGATTTTTAACAAGTTTCTCGTTAGCTCTTTAAGTTTTTTAGTAAAAAAAAATATTATTTTTGACTAAACATTTGTTTTGCCGAAACTTTAATTATATATGAAATTCCCACGATAGAAAAAAATCGCTAAGCAAGCTCCGAAAATTATTGTTATACATGAAAAAATTCACAGTGCATCTTTAAATGAAACTAAAGCATTTGTCGAGAAATTTTTTCTCTATTTTAAAAGAGTCGTTTTTATTAAATATTTTCAAAATTTTTGCTTACCTACTTATCGTGGTTTTTTAAATATAAGCGCCCTCCCTCTAACATTCGTATTTACATATCTCTACGCTTAACTATGTTTACTATATTTATTTTTTAACGCTTACTACGGAGATATTGGTAAAAATTATATAAATAGATATCTATGGGTGGAGAGGTAATAATATATTATTTAAAAAAATTCACTTGAAAGAAAACTAGCAGTTACTAGGAGACTCTTATTCTTATCTTACGGTGTATACGGTGTATGGTGTTTTAAGGAACGTACTTGCCTTATCTTGATTTTAATCAGCGATTCCTGAAATTATTTGTAGTGAAAATTGTTTTTTTTTGTTTTTGTTTACGAACTTGAAAAAAACTTTTTTTAAATCTCCCATATTTCGTAACTGGTCACTCACATCGACCCTAGCTGTCCAATTCCTACTGATTTTGTATGTTTTATGTTGAAAAAAAAACACCTGACACCAAAACTTCATTAAAATTTCAACACTAAAATTAAAACACTCCAAATAATATCAGGAATCACTGGTTAAAGTAAGTCAAGTACGTCCCAACAAGCTGTATATTTATAATAATGTCATCTTAATTTAACCCGGAACGCTTATATTAAGATAACGTTGTTATAAATATAATATATAACATTATTATATTTTTAATAATGTTATCTTAATTTAACCCGGAACGCTTAGATATTTGGTTTCAGTCCTGTACAAGCATAGACAAAGTTACATCATTACTATCGATAATCTGCATAAAATGAATATATTAAATTACCCAATATTTGGTAAATTGTACTGTAAATGTAAATGTAATTGTAAATGATTTACAAACTAATATCGAACAAAAATAATTATGTAGATTCTTCATTACTTCAATCTGAAAGCTTTTTCTGCAAATTTAATGCAATCTAATAAAATGAATAATTTAAGGAAAATCAACCAACTTTTACATCACAATAAACACTCATCAAAACACAATACAAACAACATAACATATAAATACATAAAGTGTACACATCCGTAATATAATTATGTATACATATTTATTTAACACACACACCAACACCACTAGACAAACATGTTTTTATGCTTATTGCTTCGCTTGAGATTTCTACTTTTTTTCTGAATTTTTCCAATCCTTTTTTTTTAATATTGTGATCATTTTCAATTTACTTATATGTTTTGTTTAACCATATTATGTTACTTTTCAGGAATTATCATCTCCGATTAATTCAACAATTTACCTCTAACGATTTTTCTTTTCCAGCGCTATTCATCCAGATACTACTCGAACTGTTCGCTGCACGGTATCCAGCAAGTCAGGCAGAACTCCTGCGAACAGACCTACATCTAGCGGTCGAATCCCAAAACACAATCCCAACCCATCCTGGATCCCAACCCAATCCCAATCCTGAAATACAACCCAAAATTCATACGAAAACCCGAAACAACGACAATTTCCAAAATTTCAAGCCATTTCCAGAAACTAATCTTGCAACTAACTCCATTACTATAATTTCAACTCTTCTCATAAATCGCTTCGATTATTCTATTGCTGAATTACTACGACAAATTCTAATGTTGTAAAACAGTAATTAATATTCCGTTAAACTATATTATCTGAGCAAGTAGAATCACTTAGTTAACTCCGCATTCATTGAACTTCTTCCGGTTTTCTGATACGGGAACCATAAATCACAATTTAATTTGATCGTGGAAAGACTGCGCATTTAAAATAGCTTAAAATAATCTTATTTTCTTTGTTAATATGGCGTGTCATAAATCATTGCATTCATCGCGAAATCTTAGAAGTTAATCTTATAGGTAGATTCTTAATAGGCAAGAATAAAAGATCAGTTTCCAACGTTTAAATATTACACTAACAAAGATTTTTATGAAAGATTAATTACAAAAGACAAAGATTAATACTATTAAAAAATACTTGGGTCTTTTGCCCCAGTTTATTTTTATTGATTAAATTAAAGACAAAAATTAACCTTTTTAAGTAATTAAATAAACCCAGTAAATCAACGACCGGCCACACATTGACATCAACATAATTAGGGTCAGTTAGGGTCATGACCTGGCAAAATAATTGGTTGAATCTTTCATGATCGTTAATCAGAAAGCTTTCCAATATTTCATGTTTTTCGACCATTTCATGAATATTTATTAATGTTTCTCGAAATTTTTAAATGTGCAAATGTGTTATAACCATAAACAAAATATAAGCTGAAACGGTAGTGAACCTTAAAAATGTTCACAAAACTTGAAAAACATTTAATTTCCTTCAGTTAATCTTAAAACGATTGATAAGTTTAACGCTTGTTCCAAATTGTGAGTAACATGTGATTTATAATCATAGTAGAGTTGCAAAACGGGATAGTCACGAAAAACTTCTTGGAACACCTAGAATGTGCCTTTTTTTGCTAAATACCAAAAAGCGAATAATATTAATATAATATTTATTTCCAAAATAGTTCAAGTACTTTTTGTTAATATATTAGAACTCATTTTACCTGTTCTGATCATTTTATTATTTATACTGCGAACAATAAAGTTATGCCACGAATGAAACAACTAGCCCTTACTCAGTCGACCTTAAGCGCGCATTATTTACTTGCATCGCAATTACAAATATTCAATTATGTAAGAAACGCACGAATTCCATTCATTGATTCTCTTGTTGAAACAATAACAAAGTGTGTATTACATATTTCGCGTCCTTCGAAATTCCTATCCTCCATAAAATTCCCTATTCCACAAATCTTCCCCTACTTCCCCTTTCCCCATTTCCCTTCCCCACAGACCAGGTTTCTCCGCACAATGAAGACCGCTAAGATTGTAACCAAATTATAGCTTTTATTTGAAGGTACGTGTTTGGAGTTAGAATGAGGTGGAATGAAGTGGAATGAGTCGGAACGATTATTCCTAGTTCAGTCCTGTTGTCTTCACTTGTTTGGATTTTGGTATGGCACGGAGCGCACCCACACGGTGTTCATACTTTAATATTATACTTCTTGTACTTGTGCCGGTTTCTCCGAGGAATGGTAATGTTTACAAAGGAATTGGAAAATACAAACTAGTGGAACTAAACGATTCTCTAAGAAAATTTGCACATAGACAATTTTACTTGTTTCATTGTACTAAATGCGGAATACTAATGTTAAACAAGGCAAGGATTTTTAAATGCATGGCGAAGCAGGGATATTTTATAAATGTTGAAATAATACGTAATTTCGAAGAAGTGCTAGTTATCACTACCAGTTTTTTAAACAGTAAACACTAAACAGTGAGCACTAAACTCTGTTGTTGTATATTATAACTTGTATTGAAAGTGGAATATACTGTTGCCATTACGCAATTCGGATACGTTGAGGACATTGAGGTCATGGTTCCGTGACAACTAAGGACAGTGACAAATCATCACACTTTTTAAAATTGATACACAGTGATAAAGAAATGGAAAAAACAAAATATACCTTTACCTAGTCTATTTTTTTTTAAATCGCTTCTCATAATTTCATATCACTTTTAAAAAGTTTGTGGATTTAATGAATCTACGTATTATTTCATAGACTGGTTCCTCGTGCCCCTTTTGTGAGGAAACTGCCTCACGTCAGATCGTAAAATGATTGACATAAATCACGGACTCTGTCAATACAATAAGTTATCCAAACTGGCTGGGATGCGAAGTTTAGTGGGTCAGACTGATCATTAAATGGTCGTTAAGCTGGTATTTTCTGCTAGCCTATTTGATTTTATTTGCCAACAAAAAAGCAGGCAAACTAGACACGTAGGTCCGTGATCTGCTTATTATTATTACAAATTTCAAACCAAAATGCAATTTTTACGTTAAAAAATCCGGTATCGCTTTTATTAACTGAGGGTTAAGAATTAAGACACATTTTCTAACACTTAGCATTGTTTTAAAATCGGCATTTATCGCGATGTTTATTTTATAGTAGCAATGGCATTACGAAATCAAAAATTTAAAAACCGTAAGGTTTTGTAGTATTTTCATCTTATTTTGGCTTACTTTATCAATAAAAAATAACTAAATCTCTTAGAGGTTTCAGATAATCAAATGTAACATTGTCATCAAATGGCTACTCAGCGCCGTTTCGTATTTTGACAGATGAAAGATTCCTATTAAAAATGCCGATTCTAACTTCGTTTCAGCTTTTGAACAAATTTTCATCAGCAGAAAAGGATAACTTTCATTTTTTCAAGCTCGTCAGCTTATAAAAATTTGATAGAAAGCTAAAACTACCTAGAAAGGGACCTTTAATTTGATGACAATGTTATAACCCCCCGAAACAACTGGACTCTCTTTTTCTCATAAATCGTATCCATATGTGCTAATCGAAAATAAGTGTTTTAAAATTGAAAAGATGCTTCACCGGGTACTGCGTGGCTCTGTGATAACAATCTGGACGCCACTTTTTAGTATGTACCTAGGTATCAATGTAATCTATTTAACGTTTCGAAACCGTTAGAAAATCATTTGATTGACTGCAAAAGTTATAAATCTGTAATGTTTTCACAGTGTAAGAATCTTCTTAATTTTCCGAGAAAGATTTAACGTGCCAACATAGAGGAAACGAAATCCCATGTTTGTACGGGGAGCCTTCCCGAAAGTGTAAAAGTATTCCCACACTAAGTACCGGGTTTGCCAGGACGCCATAAAGTCTAAAGTTAACACGCCGTACTTCAAATACGTCTGGGGACCAAACTCGATTCGTTCGATTCCTTTGTAAACATTATGTTAGGATTCCAACGGAGACCTCGTCACTTAGAAGCACTTGAATAACACTTGCCACTCTTCACCCACTAACAGCAACCAGTAACAGTAACTCGGTAACACATCCACACCCTTCGCTTGACATGTTCCCCTGGTATTCCGTACCAAATTCTATTCAATTTTCCTTTATTGATTTCACTGTGTAATTATTTGTTTAAATTTGAAGTTTTTTTATTTTTCTACTTCGAATCTTGCCTGGTAACCAATTAGAGGAATGAACCATGACCACGTAATTTTCTTTCTTTTCTTCATACATTTTATTATTTATTATATAAAATAGAATACATATTTCATAAATTTACTCTTTCTCACAACACATTATATTTTCTTACGCTCAAACTATTAGCAACACGTTTTTTTTTTTAAATTATTTACGTATAGCCAGACTGCAAGCACAAATAAGGTGCGCAGACTCACATCTCTTGCCATGTGCAGAAAAGGCGTGATTTATTAGTAGTTAACTAATGTTTTTTGGTGGCTTGTCACGGCGGACTCGCCTCTAAGTCAAACTCTAACAAACCGTTATTATTGAAGAATAATAACATTGTAACTCTCAAAAAAATCATTAATTAAAAACAAGATATATTATATAAATGTAAATGATCATACACGTGTATTTGTGAATTTTATTACATTTATTTATTTTTTATTTATTTATTATGTATATATATATAAATTACAAACAATACAAAACAAAATGAACCTTTGTCTGTCCAACTGGGAAGGATTCCCGTTTCAGGACAGCCAAATTGTGTATTTAGTACATAATATTCTTACAATGGAATGGCGATGCTGTCAAAACAAATTTTGAGAACATTGTTGATTGCATTCGAAGTGACAGGATGGTTTCTTTATCCTTGAAAGAATTGCAAAGATGTACAAAAACACATTCATTTTGAAAAGTTAAAAATACTGGCATAGTATAAAAGTTAAAAATAATCACAATGAAACATCTATTTTCTTTTTGTGCTGCTGATGCATTGTTTTATGGGGTTGTCAGATAATATAAATTTGAAAAGAAAATATTATGCCCTTACTTCAGAAACAGATTTCGAGAAATTCAGCATAAGTATACACAATATATATATTTATTTAGGTAATCACATTTCTTTAACAAAACATTCACTTAATGAAAACATTTTCATACCCCTGTCTCTTTCCCATTTTGGCACGCTTTAAAAATCCACAAAATTATTTTTCGTGCCTGTCGCTGTGTAATCATCGTTCTCGTAAATAGCACTGTATCGACATGTCGCATGTGCACGCATTTAGCGAACTAATCTTATATACAATTACAAGGAGAAAAAACACTACATAACAGCAGCTTTTTGGTTCTATACTGATAACCTATCACACTATAATTTATAACAATGTCATACTTATTTTCATATAAGGTAGTTCGAATTCAGTTTTTCACGCGTAATAACTGCGTTTTTAGATAATGATATCTCTTTTGGTAGTAAAATAAATATGATTTAAATTTCCATTTGATGAAATTAACACTAAATTGTTTCGTTGTTCCTGAAAATCCAAATTGTAAAATCTGTGTAATTTTCAAAATGCAATAGCTTCACGATGATATTTTGTTGCCACTACAGACATAACACATTTGCTTTAGTATAGATACAATTATTATATACATTTTTACTTACAACAGTATACGTAAAATATATTTTTTTAATGAACTGATTTTGATACAATTCAACATTTTCCGAAAGTGCGTACGTGGTCATGGATTAAAAATCGATTCATGTTTTTTTAATTCAATGTTTTGGTATAATATTTTGGGAATCAGCACAAAACAAACTCAATATCACTATTCATCTACATAAAACAATGTTACAAAGTCACAAAGTCTCGAAAAATTTTGTTCATACTCTTGTAAAATACTGTGCCGTCCCGTGTGCGCATATGAGCCTAGGGGTGGCTGCAACTATCATCCTATTTCACTCTTGCATCGTGATCATCCTGGTTTGTTCAAAATACATTTTATTTGTGTACTCATTCGATAAAAATTGTATAGTTGATCCTGTTTCCTGTCTGACGATCCTGCATTCATTTCTGCTATGTCCTTCAATATGTTCATTTTGGCTGTGTCTTCTAGGTTGTTATTCTGTGGTGTCCATGTTTGAAAACATCTCCATTCATGTATTTATTCACCTGAAAACTTTGAACTAATCTTTAATTACTAACTTATGAATTTTGTGTGAAATGTTATTTGAAAATGAAAAATAATATGATGTTTTCAATGTTTTTATTTTTATTTAGGAAAAAGGTAAGTTCGGATTCATTTTACTGTTTAATTTTACAGTTCATAATATTTTTACCCTTTATTTAATATTTTATACAAACTCTGTCCATGTAATTCTTTATTATTTTTTTGATTCTATATGTACAAGTTTTCAGAAATATTTTAACGGCATAACAGATTTCTGTCTAATCTTACTCTGTTACTTTTTATAGGTACCTACAATAATGATTTTAAAAATAACTAAATAACTATTACTTCGTTAAAACTATGTCTGATTTAACGGAGGCATTGCTTTTGTGCCGAAAAACTTTGAACATAATTCCATCATTCTATGCACTCCTTCTGAAATAATCTATATCCTTGAGCTCAAAAAAACTTTTAACATAGCTCCATCATTCTATGCACTCCTCCTGAAATAATCTATATCCTTGAGCTCAAAAAAACTTTGAACATAGTTCTATCATTCTATGCACTCCTTCTGAAATAAGCTATATCATTGAGCTTAAAAAAGTGCATGAAGTCCATGAACGGAAACAAATCATATGTATATGTTACGACAAGGCATAATAATTGTGCTAACATACTCGTATAAACAAATTGAGAGAGCCAAAGTTATGGAGTTATCATTATTTTGTAATATTTCATCACAAAATTACTATAAAAGAACATAATAATATAAGAAAGTATCTAAGTCAAACTAAGTAAGGTAAATTATTTTTACGTTGTAATCTTGGAGGAAACGTTAGGAAATAATTCCGTCATAATCTTAGCGTACAAAAGCCAGTCATTATCCGTAAAGCCTTCCCTTTTCCACAAAGGACTTTGAAATCATGGGACAGATCCTTTATTCCGCAGAGTTCATTCTCGGGCTAATGAAGACAAAACCGAGGTGAATTTCAAATACAAGGCAATCCCGGGGGATGCCCAACACTTCTCGGCAATGGGACGTGGATCTTTTTATAATAAAAACCACAATTGGTTTCTCCATGAGGAACTGAAATTCTGTTCAGTTTTGTGGTTCAAAATCAATTACTTTGAGGGGGAGTAACTGTTCTACACTTATATATTGCAACAATAAGATGCTTGGGTATTATTAGACTAAAATTTATATCTACTGAGGTGAGGTTTTCAAACTCGCTTTAAACTATTTGGTTTTTTCATAAGTTCATGACATTTTTGCCCTCCGTTGCACTTTCGCCCAAAGAATAGTTTTTGAAATTATAGTATAAGTATTTTAATACTCTTTTTATTGAAAATAGTTTTCTGATGAAAACATAGTGACATAATGCTATTTGACTCTTACTATTTTCAAATATGAATAAATGTGAATTCTTAAGATTTGTTATCTAAAAACATAAAAGATATTTTAAAAATTTCCTACTATAATATATATAATAGTTTTTTTTATGTTGACGAAGTTGTTTCGCTTCTAAAGGAATATATATTACAAGACTTATTTTTTTAAATATAAACTTATGTTTATCAGACAAGGTTTTTATGCAAAGCACAAAAGATACCAAATTATTGTTATTATAAGCAATAATTGTTCGCTTGAAATACTTATATAAATGGAAAATGATTTTTTCTTTCTCGGAAGATTTTGACAATTTATATGGGTGTTTCAGACTGATAAGTATTGCTTATAATAATTACATTTACAAGACTTTTCACTGGTCAAAGTTTCGTCAGAATTTGATTACGGTTCCCTTGACTTCTGATCAAACAACCCAATTTATGAAAAATCACGTTGATTGGCGATTCGACGGCAATATTAAATTTGAATTTCTATGAAACGATTATTCCACAGTGACAGCTAAAAAGTCATCATTATAAAGTTCATATAATTTTACAACCATGTTGTGATGTATGGTAATAAGTTGGGTATTCAAGCGATAGATGGCACTAGTCAGAAAGCTTACTCCAGAGTCCGACAGATGTCGCAAGAGTGTAGCAATTGCCTGTGGGGTATCCTTGTCAGACTTCAAGCTTCTAGAAACAGAGAATTACCAACCCTCGGGTAATGAACAGTGTATCTAAATCCAGACTTAATTTACTGTAACGTAAATAAACGTAATTATTGTAAAGAACCTTTTACTTTATCAAGAGTTCCCAACACACTAAATCTGAAAGTAAAGGCAGAGATATAACAAATACTAACACAAGTTATGAAATATCTATAATCTCTGCACAAAACCCATTTAAACATACCGAGCCGATCTCTTTATTTGCCTTCAGAAAAGCGCACACATATGCATTACCCACATAATAGTAAATATCACAACTTACACCTGGAGAATATATGCGGTATGTTTATTTAAACGTAGCTGATATCTGTACTGTAACTCATAGAGCAAACAGACAGTCAAATTCAGGAGGATCAATATTGAAGTACGGAGAAGTGGCTAAAGTTTACTGAAATTTGACGCCAACTTGAAATTGTGCCGAAGCCGTGTGTGTGTTGACTCTGTGTTATTTTACTTCGTGAAGATTCAGTTCTTAAACAACCTGTCCGCCTTCTACCTGACGGTTAACTAATTTATCTATTGTCGTAAATTGGATAAGCTATAATCAAGCTTTCAATCGTGTTTATAAAATCAAATGTCTTCTATTGAAACATTATTCCGCCAGTATTTAAATTTTATTATTACTAAATTACTTTTGTGACGATGGATCGAACTTCCTAACTTTTTTAAATTTCAAAAACATTTCAATATTTTTTGCATTTTTTCAATTGTCTATTAGAAAACACAGATTCAGACAGTAATTACCAAAATAATATAAAACATTTATTTAACATATAAAAAAAAGGTTAAAAAAGTAACATTTTTATATCTAGTAAAAACCTTTTTAACAACTTATTTCTACAACATTAAGAACACTTAGAATACATCCTTAAATAAGATAAAACATTTAAAAAAAAAAATTGTTATAAAAAAATTACTTTTTTATATCTAGTATAAACCTTTTAACAATTTATTTCTATGACATTAATGACACTTTACAATACATCTTAAACTTATTATTTATAGTGTTTAGGCATAACCCACGAAAAGCAGTAAGGCATTTAGTTTCTTTAACATCTGTAGGTAGTTCATTAAAAATCTTAAATCCTTAAAAAAGAGATTATTTTGGGTTCCCAAAAAAAATGTTTTTGGAAGTCTAAAATTTCCACAGTTTCTCGTGGGGTAGCCACGTTTGCAAAATTAAATTTTATATTCTTAAACATCTTTTTTGACAGCATCTTATTTTTTAGCTTAAATATAAATATTGAGGTATTGTAAATTATTCGCTGTCCCACGCTTACCATTCCTAGTTTTTTCTGCATAATAATTATCTTAGAATACCTACTACAATTCAATACAGCTCGATTCTCTCGAACACCATGCTAAACACATGCCCGTTTTGTGGTAGTCTCAAAATAAATTATATGTAATGTAATAACAAGATTAATAATACTACGTAAAGATAAAAATGAAAATAAATATATCAAAAAAGTGATCAAATTAATATTAAATTGATGGTAAATATACATATCTATGAGAAAATATAAATGAAAATATTGAAATGATTTCTTAGTTAAAAGTTAGGTTAAAATACATGCATATGTATACCTACTCTATTATATAAGACAAACAATAAAAACTACAAATTATAAAATGACAATCCAGGTTAATCATCGTAGATAGGTACCTATCTAGAGGAACACACTTCACACACACGAACACAGTCACATTGTCTCATTTGAATTTAATGATATGAAAAATTTTTTTAAAAAGATTTTAAAATTGTGTTAGGAACTCCTGTAATCTTTAAAAAAAAGCTCGTCCCTTTTCAAATATCCAATGTTGAAGATCTTAAAAGCAGTGAACCACAAAAATGTCGCTAAGCAAATATGGTTTTAATTTTAGGGCCCAATAATTAGGATTGCCCAGTGCCCAATAGTTGTAATTTGTTTCTTTATGTACAGAAACAAAACGGTTATATATTTTTAGTGACGCAAAAACGATACTTTTATTGCGGCGAAGGTTCATCGTGTTCAAAAATAATATCCCTCACAAGATCCAAAAATGATAAACCTTATAACACAATCAAAACAACAACGGAAAAATCACACTTCACTTTTTAGTGTTGAGTTGTAACCAGAAAATTGTTTATAGGTGCTTACCTTTAAAAGCACCGGTAGATATTCTGTCAATCACCATCAACCTGCAGAAAATATCTACTTTTACTATGCTGTTCGGTTTTTACTACACATCATATTTTATATTTTAATCTTCGGGATTGGTTTTGAGTTCACCTGATCCCTCATACGTTATGACGGCGCATTTCAAAGCTTCACTCGCTCACCTGACCGCAAAAAATAATATGCATTACAATAATGTCAGAGAAAGGCGTATTGACTTGGCTGCATGCTGTATTGAAAATACAGTATCACTGCCGACAAGTTTTTCGATGCGATTGTACAACCACCCTAGCCGAGATAACTCCTGATAATATACTGAGCGATGATAAAGTCCAGACAGCATGCAGCTAGCGGGACTATGATATTCATAATTTTGGTAATAGTGGGAATCTGAAGGACAGACGTGGAGAAGGGATGGAAATGAAGAAAAGATACCTTGTAAAATAGCCGAGCTTTTCAGATCTGGATAATAAACACGGATAAATTCATATAAAACATCGATACTATTCTGAATCGTGTGTCTCAACAGGGTGATACTGGTAAAATATGCCTACCAATCTAATTATGTGGCTTAGCACGACCACCTGGAAAAAATATGGGAGTTTGGTAGAGAAAGGCACCGAGGGGAGGATTAAGAAATGGGTGAACATTTCGCCTTTAAATTTATTTCTACATTTCTTCCTTTCCATTTTTCGTTCTTTATCTTATATTTCCTTTCATTCTTCTTCTTTTCTTGCTTTTCTTATTTTTCCCTTAGCCATTACATTTATTCTGATTTCCGCATCTGTTTCATTCGCTGCGTAACATGTTCATGTCTCCTTGGAATATCCTTTAGTGCTATGCGTTCCGGTGAAGCGTCGCGGAGTGCGAAGTGGCTGGCGTCGGCGTCGTTCCCGGCCAGTGCTGGCGTGCGCCGGTGTGCCTCAAGGCCATGTTTACTAGCAGCTTCCGCCAGTTTCGTTCCAGCAGCGGCGACGGAGAGCTTGTATTGTTGATGAATCTTCGGAATACATAGTAGGCATTCTATACCACAGGATGTCCCAAAAATATTTAGAGAAATTATAAGTCAATTTTTAACACGGATATTGGAAACACGAGAGAAGAAAGGCCATGAACTATTATTATATATACCAAAGAATATTAAACATCGTACACCCATTTGACTTCCAATCGCTTTTACCTGAACCAGCTTACCACTTTTATTTCTATTTTTATAATGAAATAACGTAACTTAGTAAAACCTCCAATTAAATGCACATACTTTGAAAATCAGCTAGCAAGCCGAAAGGTGATCATTTTATGAAATGCGCATACTTTAGCAATCAGCTATCAACCCAAAAGGTGATTACTTTACTAAATGCGCGTACAGTATAAATGGCCGTCAGCTAGCAAGCCGAAGAGTGATCATTTCATCAAATACGCATACTTTGGCAGTCAGCTATCAAGCAGAAGGGTGATCATTATATCAAATGCGCATACTTTGGTAGTCAGTTAGAAAGCCGAAGCGTTATTATTTTACTAAATGCGCATACTTTGGTAGACAGCTAGCAAGCAGAAAAGTGATCATTTTATCAAAAACTCATACTTTGGCAGTCAACTAGCAAGCCTAAGGGTGATTATTTTATTAAATGCACATACTTTGGCAGTCAGCTAGCAAGCCGAAGAGTGATCATTTCATCAAATACGCATACTTTGGCAGTCAGCTAGCAAGCCGAAGGGTGATCATTTTATCAAATGCGCATACTTTGGCGGTCACCTAGCAAGCCGAAGGGTTATCATTTTTATGAACCTGGATCATTTTTATGAACCTTCAAACAGAACTTGGTTTGTCAAAATTCTTCAGAAAAATATAATAAAAAATTCTATTTCAAACTACCTTAAAATAAATAATATGTTCAGCAGTGAAACAGACTGTACATTACACGCCGCCCCTAGTTGGTTATTTGCGCCTTTGGCTCGGCACGCCACTGGCTTCCATCGCCATCAAAGTGCCCATCCACTTGTATGCAAATTGACAACATTCACGGCGTGAATGAGGACAGGTGGTCTAATGAGCAGGGGCTGGCTGGGGATAGTCTTCAATTTCGGTTTATTTCGTAACGAGTTACATTTTATGAAGAAGTTTGCACTTAAATTTTTTTTATATATTTCTTAGCGACTTTAAAAGAATTTAACTTAATATATTTGACGTCCTCCGTGGTCTCGGAGTGCACTGACAAGCGGGTTCAAATTTGAGTTTTTGTTATTTTTTTAAAAGAAAGAAACATTCCTGGGTTACGAATAACTTAACAATATTTGAAAATCTCCTACTATCACCACAGTAAGCGGAAAATGTTGCTTGTGTTGTGATGGAGGACTTAGCCAGCCGAGGAGTTGAACACACTATGCCTGGGTGGAACCCAAACGCGATGTCAACTCAGCCACCGACCAAAAAAGATACATAAAAAAGTTGTATTATTTCACAATTCATTAATTTAAAATAATGTATAGTATATTTGCGACACGTTCTAAAGTGGAAAATACTCTCATTATCGCCTTGGTGTAAGATCACCATTCAGAATTGAAATTTTGATTGCAATGGTAGCCGTATTTGGTGACCAGATCTGAATAGCCAGGTACTCCCCACCTTTCTATTCCCCATCTCCTTCTCCCACTACCTTCAACTTCACAATATACTCCAATTGGGGATGCCATAGCCTCACTGGCTCCAGGCGATTGGGAGCAGTTGGAACTCTTGTGCAGTATTCACATTAAAAAAAAGTGTTCTTATTTTTAACGAGTAACCTGACAATATTTTGAAAAACTCCTAAAAGCACCAAAAATGTTGGGTTTGTTATGATGAACGATACCAGCACAGGTATTGAACTCCCAACGCCAGACGCATTTTGCCAGCTTAAGCACTAATAATAATAATAATGATTGGATTATTTGTATAGCGCCGTTTTCGTTAAAAAAATCGCCTCAAGGGCGCTTAACAACTTAGTTTATACATTCAATGTATATTACTATGACTTATAACTTATTACTTGTGGCTTATAACTGAGATTAATGTCTAGTGATTTACAACTAAGACTTTTAACTAGTAACTTAAAGTTATGCATATTTTTATGACCGAGCTAGTACATACAAAATACCGCTATAATATGACTTTCAACTACGGCTTAAACTAGAGATTTATGAATAACATACATATTTATGTTTACAAATACAGATTGTTATGATATCTGCCCGTGGTGTCAGTGGTAAGGTATAAAATAATATTATTTTTTATTTTTTAATGATAAACTAACCGTTATAAGACAAGGTTTTATGCATAGCATAAAGGATAACAAATAATTATAAGCAATAATTAGTCATCCGAAATACTAATACAAATTGAAAATATCTCCCGAGTAAAAAAATATATAAAAATATATATAATATGCAGTAATTGTTGATTGAGGTACTAGTACATATTGAATCATTTGGCGGGTTGGAAATAAGCCGACGTAGCTCAGTGGATACAGAGCACCTGACCGGACATCAGAAGGCACGGGTTCATTTCCCGTTGGCGGCATTTATTTTTTCTCGGGAGATATTTTCAATTTGTATTAGTATTTCGATGACTAATTATTGTTCATAATTATTTGTTATAAAATAAATGGTTATTACATTAAAGTGGGTAGTTAAGGAGAAACATCCCTTGGACTAAGCAATTAAATACTAATGAAAAGAAAAAAAATGCGGTCATTATTCCTGGAAACGACAAGTTGAAAAGGTGAGTCTTTAGTTTTTCTCTGAACTCAGATGAGCTGTCGATCGTACTGAGAGTCGACCTATGGTTGTTGAAGATGATGATCGAAGGATTGCTTGCCTAATATGCACAGTTCCGACAAGAAGGGTGGTGCCATGGCATGTACGGTTTTGAAAACCATCCAGTAGAGTTTGAATTGGATTCTCTCAGGACACTTAAGCCAATGAAGGTTCCGTAGATGATGTGAGATGTGGGACTAACTAACCGGCTACATTCTAACCTTGCTCCAGTTATTATACAAGGTGAAGAGATGTAACTGACTTACTTTAACCATTGATTCTGACCCTATTTGGAGTAAAAGTCTTTAGTAGAACGCGAAATTTTTGTCTCATGTTTTACTGTATTTTTTTAACAAGCACCGAACTCCCCATCCCGAATGTAACATAACTGTTCAAATGCCCACTAATTTCTTTCTTAAAAAATTGCGTCACTGACTCGTGATCTGAGGTCACCGGAGACTAAAATTCCATCTACATTTTTAGTCCAAATAAGGTCACGAATCACTGATTAAGTACTGGTTAATCACTGGTTACTTACTGCAATCACTGATACGTCTCTGAAAACCCTGTGTTGTATAGTGAATACTGGATCTTGTTAAATAAATACCAACTGTGAAAACAAAGTCGATATATTTAACGGTTTCAATACCCATTTATTTCTAAAGGAAAACGCAAAAAAATATTCGCCTTTGTAAATGATATATTTTTCAATAGTAGGATTTAATATTATACATTTTTATTAAAATCAACAAGCTAAATAAAACACATACCATTTTGACGAACCTTTTTTCAATTATGAAATTTTCTCCAGAATATCGAAAATTCTATGGACGTTGCGGATTAAAAATTTCAAACAAAATTTATTTCTTCTTCAGAGTAAATGACCCATTCCCAAAGTTTCAGCGAAAAAAACTTGTTAGACTCCGCTCAGCAGGAACCTAAAGACACGGAGCCATTATTTCATCGCTGCTACATTGAAATGAAACAGTATGGACAGATAGTAAAGACAGTTACATGGAACTGAAACTGCAAAGGCAGTGAGTGAAATGTTCTACATGTCAAAAATACACGAAACAAACCAAAAACTTGTGACCGATCGAAGTTTCGGTTTCGGCCAATGAACATGACAATACAAGCTAAAAATAATATAATATGTCCTATCGCTCAATATAACCTATAACTATAACTCAAAAAATAAAAAAGAAGCCGTTGTATTAAAGTTTTCTCAAATATTATTTGTTTTGGTCAAAGATAATAGTTTAAATAATAATTACTTTTGTATTGCAATTTTCTAACGCAAGGACTGGACTGATTTGTGAAAATATTTAGTAGTTTATTAAGGTATTTTTGTAATTCCTTTAAACTTAAAGTTCCAATAGCGTATATTGAAGAAATATTACATAACGACAAACCAAAAAACGCTTATAGTTAACGAATTTTCATATTAAAATGACTGTTCATTTTATTTATCAACTACTTTAATGAAATTTTACAAATGTAACATTAAAAATGTCGTTGCTATAGCATTCAAATGGGGGGGTTAGGTCTTGTGACGGAGGGAGAAAGAAATAGAGAGATAGGAAAATTTATTCTAAAGTTTTTTGCCGCCACTTATTATTTCACATCACTTTGATTAATGTGCAAATAATAATGTGATATTTTCCTGTTTTTATTTTGAATGTTGTCTACTAGTGCTATTATCTGATTTTCCTACGCAATACTGTGATAGGAAGGGGCGCTTTGAGCCCCCCTAAGGCGGGGGGGGGTATTTCCTCCTCATATCCACCCTTGAAAAAGCCCAATTTCAACGTACACGGCGTACGTTCGACTGTTTTTTAACTTATTTTTTAAAATATGGGTTTCGACTCAAAATCTAGTTGCGGGTGCGGCGGTCAATACCAAAAACACTCAACAAAGTGACTCGGGAAGTAACGCCGCGTAGCAAAAAGCACGCGCACCTGCTCTCCAACTCATTAAATCATATCTAAACAACGGAATGCAATATTTCAACTTATTAAACAAAAACAGTCAACACAATATCATAAACTATGGAGTTCCTCAAGGAACGATATTAGGGCAACTCCTTTTTCAAATTTATATAAATTATATATGTCAATTAAACACAAATGGCGAAATTTTCTTATAATTAGATGATGCTGCTATATTTTACTTCGGAAAAAACTTATTAGAAAAATCACATCAGGATCTTAACAAATAAAACAACTGGCTAATTAAAAATATATTAACAATTGATATTAAAAACACACGAGTTATATGATCTATAACTCACCAAAAAAGAAATACGCCATCTCATAAACCATTTCAAATAGCAAGAAAAATATACAAATTTTAGATGGTGAAAAATATCTGGGACTACATATCGAAAAACACTTATCATTTAAGCACCTCATACAAAAATTTAAAGAAAAAAATATCCCAATAATTGGTGTATTTGTTAGAATAGTCCATCTTTTACCAACACAAGTAATCAAAATCAGAAAACTGTCCGAATATAACCTATTCCTTCTAATCTACAAAATCCAAAATGGAACACGAACACACCATTTATAAAAAAACATCACATGAACACTACACAAGACAACATAATAAACTATACACACATTCAGCAAATACTAAAAGTAATAAGATAAACATAGGCCACGAGTGTGTACACATATACGTACATTCCCCTTCGCAAAAGCCTGACATTAGCAAATAGAATGAATATATTTAAGAAAAAACTGTTCCTCTCTTTAGATCATCGAGCAAAATTAAAATATTCTTATTTTTAAGTTAAGAAAGTGAAATGTGTATATTTCTATTAACTTAAAATTAAAATAAATAATCATAAATTAAATAAATTATAGAACATATTCTAATCGAGTTGTCGCTACGTTAAGTTGAATACTCGCAGCGAGTACATTGTCACACGGAGCAATTTTGTCACTCCTACACAAATAGCAGGGATGAAATTGCTCCGTGTGATCGAGCCATAAAGAAAAATAACTTCGTTGTCAATCAAAAACAGTTCAAAATTCTAAGAAGTGTTAAAGCTCTAAGATAAAATAAAAAGTAATTTTTGCAAAATATTCACGGTAAGGTCATATGAAATAATTAATTATAACATGGTAACTGGTAATGTTGTATTTCACTGAGCGTGTGAAGCGTTTTTTCAATGAAATATTTTTCATATAATCTTGTCTGATGTGATTACCGGACCAGAGTCCCAACTGCTCCCAACTATCTGGTACCTGGTAAATTGAAGGTTTTCCTATCGCTTCGCTTGAGTAGAATACAAATAAAATAATAATTACTTAATAAAAAATACAAATGTAACATACAAAAAAAATAAAAAAATTCCAATTGAAATGTATGAACGCATAAAGGAAACAACTTTAAAAAATACAGTATTATAGCTAAGTTTATCTGTGATAGTTTCACTTGATAAACTTTGTTGCTTTCTTATGAAATTATTTACAAAATAAATTAAAACCCATTATTTGCTTGAAATGGAACGTTCCTAGACTACGTCTGTCAAGCGACTTTAATGCCCATTACCCACGATATAAGGTATACCAAGAACATACACATTTTGGCTTGTAGCTTTCTCTTAAACAATTATTCCAAGCGGTTTCGAAACGATCAACAGGCAATCGTCAAGACAGATGGATTTATGTTGATGTGATATTCACAGACGAGTCTCAACTGCTCCTAACTGTGGGTTGAAGGAATTTGTAATAGAAAGGATATTGCAAGAGGAAGGTAGGAAAGTACCTGGCTATTCAGATGTGGTCACCAAACACGACAAAAACCATTTCAAGCAAGGTTTCATTTCTGAATTTTCGTCTGTCACCAGGGCGCACCTGAGTGCTTCCACAATTTTGGCAAAAATACTATATAATTTAGAAATAGCGCTCGACCTCAGCTTCTGTTAATCTGAAATATTCTATGCAACATTTCTGCAACATTAAGAATATAAATATAAAAACCACAAATTTATTAAAACTAAATAATTTATTTTAGTATTATTAACCTCGTTAGTTCTGAAAAAACATTACAAGAAATAAAATAAATGTATAAATAAAGTTTTAGCGAACCACCTGGTGCCAGCCAAGACTATGAAAATTTAATAAAAGCAAGGGATACTTTTTATTAATTCATTCTTAAACCCGTTTCTAACTTTTGTAAAAGTACAAAAACTTTACGATTGTTGAATTGAACTCGTTTCCTTCCGATTAAACCTGCAAAAATAATGGATTCTACAATTTTTATAACTGTGATTCTGTACCTACTAATTTGCAAATATTTTGCATAAATTCTTAGAAACACGCTTCTTTTGTCATTGTAAAACACGGTTCAACATAAAAATATTTAACAAATAAAATGATAACTTTGTTTACGTCACTTTAATTAACCTTTGGCATGCTAATATATAAAATAAAACTTAGGTTGCCATGAGGGGTGACTCAGTTACCCCGCGCATTTTATAACTTTAATGTCATTTTTCAGCTTACCCATTTTATGTGTTTTCGTGAAACAATAATTATTTTATAAAAATCTCTTCAATCATCAACGAACGTTACCTCTAGCCAACGCTGACGATGGATGGATTTGTACTGACTTTTTGCATAATTACCTTATCTTCTCACGCAACTTTGGTGATAGACGAACACTTTGCGAGGAGAATAATAGAAACACGGCGTTCAAGAAATAGTATAGTGGAAGGAATGGTTCCTGCATATTTTTGTAAAGACCTGTTTTAATCAGGTACATTAGTTAATTTTTTTCAATTATAGATTAGGATATTAATAGGTTTTTTGGAAATATTGAAATATTCTTTCATTTTTTTAAAATGGTTATTAATTATATGTATATGAGGAATAGTTATTTAGGATTTTAGGTAAGTACCTAGCCTTGTTTTCAGCGGGACCGTTAAAAATAAATGTATACTGATGGTTTAGTGGCAGTTGTTTTTATGCTACAATTTATTTTTTTGGGAAAAAAATTATTTAGTGAGGTTTTTGTTTCTCTGAATTCCGTTGGGCTTTTAATGCAACTTATGATATATTATTCCAAGCTTTAAGCTCTTCTGCTGCAAATGAATCAGGTTGGTTGATACTCCCAGTTTTGCCCTGGTCAAATAGCACCATTAGAATTGAAAAGTTGTTTGTATTAGTATCAACCGTGTTTAGTCGCCAAATTTGAATAGGTAAGTACTGCCCAGCCTTCTCTTAGCTATTTCTTTAAGCCTCACAACATATCCTTGTTGGGGATGCCGTAGTCCCATTGGATCGAAAGGACTCTTGCGCGGAATTCACATAAAAACAATTCAATATCAAAGAAGGTAGGTAGGTACCTTACAACCTTCCTTAATCCCATTTTCATCACCTCCCCATCTCTAATAGCTTGACAACGTACCCCAATAATTGGAGATGTCCAGGGATAATAGAAACAAGAAAGATGGGTGACGCAAATGATAGTGTCACCAGCACTTTCATTGGTTCTCACGCTTTAGTCCGTGCAGTTTGGTTGTAGCTCGGCGACAGTTGGCACGCTTCTTCCATTCTCTCTTTGTTTCTATTATCTATGGGCGTTGAAGACTGATTGGAGTTAGTTAGTGAGATTAGCGTATATAAATCACCATAATTAAGACTAAGATGAGGAACGAGTTGGCTAGTGTTTTGGTCGCCTCTATTACAAGGTAGATTAGGAAGAGATCCATATTCATTACTCCATTTACAGAACCAGTATTGTTTAGTGGGAAGGTCTTAAGTTCTAAGGTCTTAAGGTAATCTAAGCATCATATTTATATCAGTATTAGGAAATAGTTCAAAAAAATATCTCAACTAAAGGAAAAAATGAGCTTGTTAAAAATTATGTATTTTAAAAATGTTTCCGAAGATCAATTGGTAGATTTTTTTTCCGACTTTATGTCCGGGTTAAGTCTTCCCCACAGGAAAAACTAAACCCTTCCAAACACTTTTCCACAAATGATCATCTATTAAATCCACATTATACAAGTGCATTATATAGGCATAATAAATACAAAAATAGTTATACAAATATTATTAGACTATTATTATTAGACTATTATTATTAGACTATTAATGGTAGAATTCTATATAAGATCATTTAATAATGCAATAGAGTTCTATTGAAAACTATTTATATTTATTTTGTAGCAACTTAGTTCCAGTTACAAAATTTTATTTATATTTTTTTGAACAACAAAGTTCTATTTGCAAATTTTATGGGCAACTTAGTTCTAACTGTCGTAGATAAAAATATTATTTTGCAGCAACATGGTTCCATTTGAATGTTCGAGCTCATTCGCTTGGACAACAAGATTCCACCAGCCAATTGCGTGAAACTGAGAAAATAAATTAAAAATTATATTTATGAAAAATTATATGCAGAACGTATTGAAATCGAATTATATTTAGGTTTAAGAACATGGTATGCAAAAAACGTGGCATTTAGCAAAAAATGATTAACTAATAAATGATTTTCAAAGCAACAAAGTTCTCTTTTTGCTTAGTCGTTTGGCAAAGGTGACTCAATTCAATACGTTCTGTATATTCACTTTTTCGTCAATTTTAAATAAAAAAAACTTCATTTGAAGTAAGTCTAATTTCAGAAGAAGTCAGTATTTTAGTCGCGATTCAAATTTTAACCTCAATATCTCAGCAACAATGGCATATAGAACTTTGTTGTTTCGAAGGAATGATTTAGAGATTCTGCTTACAAAAAAATAGTATTTTTTTATTATTCAATATAAACTAAATAAAAATAAAATAAAACAATAAATGTATTAGATATGTATTATCTATTAGAAACTGCGATTTTATTTTTTCTTAATATTCCAACAGTTCAACCCATTCACAGAACATCCTTCTTCCTCCGGATACTTTTTCATCTACTTCTATTCTGACCTTTACAAACTCACCTTAGTCAATTCTACTCGTGTCACTGCCGGTATACTAAATAAAATCATATTATGAAGCTTGGAAATAAGAAAATTAATGGATGAGTGCAGTGACGGACTCACCTCTGTGCCTAGCCAAGATTGGAAAAATTTAATTGATTATTTTTTACTAAAGGTAAACATATAGATAAACTGAACACAAATATAAATTGAAAAAAATTTCCAAAAAAAATTTTATGTGGTCGACGCCGACGAAATAATAATATATATCGATGCCACTCAGTGAGAAATTAAGTGTTTAACAATACTTTACCAAACATAAAATTGATTTTTTTTCGGTGAAATAATGAAAAATCAATAATCGTTGAATGAAATACTATTATTTATTGAATTTGTTAGCGGTTAAAAATAAGCCAACGTAGCACAGTGGTTCCGTGCACCTGATCGGCAATCACAAGGTGCGGGTTCAATTCCCATTGATTTTTCTTGGAATGTTTTTTCAATTTATATTTGTGTTGCAGGCTAATAATAATTGCTTATAGTTTGATAATAAATAGGTATTCAAACCTCGTTTATACCTTTTAGAACTAGAATTATTTTCTTATTTGTTTTGATAATGACGGTGATGTTTCTACTTTTTCTAAGATTACAGTGATAAACATCATTATCACTGTTTTAAATTCCAAGCAAAATAAAACGGTTTGTATTTATTTATTGATGCTTTAAATTTTGAGAGTATCTTATCATACAATATCTTCTCATTCAATTTTTTTCATATTTAAATTCAATTCAATGAATTTCGAGTATCGTGTGAGTACATTTAAAACATAACCTCTTACTCCGATAGACGATATACTTTTTGAAAAATCTTCAAGTTTTTAATGCACAATTACGTTATTCAATCTTAAAAAGAATGTATCTGAATACTCCACTGCCCAACATAAATAATAGGGTATTCGTAGTTTTAATAAATCTTTTGGACAGGGAAATATTAAATATTATTCTACGAAATGATAATATATTATTATATTTGACATCAAATAAACGATTTAACGTTCTTATTCAAAATACTTAACTCTAAATTCGACTGTTGAGAACTCCTGCAACTTATAAACATACATACACCCACAGTAACAACACGACAAAATACAATATTCTACAGCAGCACACATAAGCGTAACTACATTGCCCACTCTCCGATACAACGACTTCACACCATGGGAAATCATTACTTGGGTGATGTTGACATATTCAATACCAACTTGGCAAGTTTTGTGGATCATTTAAAACATTTATTTCAACAATACATGTAAACCTACAAATAGCTGTAATTTTCTGTTTTTGTTTCTTGTGTTTGTATGACTTGTTGCATAGCTTTTATCAAATGTAATTTTATTCTTATTTTTTATGTTTCAAAGTATCTCTCAAATTAAAATTATACTACCAACTATGTAAAAGCACTCTGGGCGTTAAATAAATAAATAAAAAATAAAAAAAATAAAAATAATTCATAGGTACAAAATTATAACAGAAATTAATATATTTAAAAGTAAGTCAAAACATGGATGAGAGAACTGAATGATAATCAACTAGCAAACATGAAAAAGAGAATGTAAATACAGCTAGATAACTCAAAACGATTATTTAAAGACTTCTGGCCGCCTCAGAACAGGAAACACTAGTGAGGAGTTGAGGAGGCCGTGAATTTTTATACTTAATGCTTTGTGCCTAAATATTCCGATTTATATATAAAACTTACTGTAATTATCACTTAAGTAATACTCATAACTCACTAACTTTGATTTAACAGAAAAAAGTAAAAAGGTATGCTCGTTTTATGGAGATCAAACAATTAACATAAATTCGTTATAAGTCATAAGTTCGTTAAAATTCATTAAAGTTCGTTAAAGTTCGTTAAAATCTTGGATGTCGAAAGCTTTCCGGGCTACCAGTGGCCTACCGCAAGGTAGTCACCTTGGCCCGGTTTTGTTCCTCATTTTCATCAATGATATAACCAATTACTTCAACGATGTCGAGGTATTGCTCTTTGCAGATGACGTCAAACTATACAAGAAAATAACTGATATAAATCATTGCCATATACTACAGTCAAATATTAGTAAGTTTAGAGATTGGTGCGTTCAAAATAATTTATTTTTAAATGTAGTAAAGTGCAAAACCTTGACTTTCTTCAGAAACAAAAATCCTGTTTTATTCGAATATTCCATCAATAACATAGCTTTAGAAAGAGTCACGGAAATGAGAGATCTTGGAATTATTTTGGACGAAAAACTAAGTTTCACCAATCATATCCATCAAATTGTGAACAAAGGTATGAAAACACTAGGCTTCGTATTAAGAACAACTAAAAACTTTAATTCTTTACAAGCCATTAAACTATTATACGTATCTCTAGTAAGAAGTCTAATTGAATATAACTCAGTAGTTTGGTCTCCATCTTATAAAATTCACATTAACAACATTGAGCGAA
This sequence comes from Hesperophylax consimilis, assembly GCF_061612785.1. Lineage (NCBI taxonomy): Eukaryota > Metazoa > Arthropoda > Insecta > Trichoptera > Limnephilidae > Hesperophylax > Hesperophylax consimilis. The sequence goes on from NC_142850.1 coordinate 22,512,497, forward strand.
TACAAAAAAAATTTCTACGTTTTATAAATTTTAAATTAAATATCCCTGTCGAAGACTTAAAATACAATTTCTTATTAAATACTCTAAAAATACATACATTAGAAGATAGACGTAAAATAAACGATTTAACGTTCTTATTCAAAATACTTAACTCTAAATTCGACTGTTGGTGAACTCCTGCAACTTATAAACATACATGCATCCACAGTAACAACACGACAAAATACAATATTCTACAGCAGCACACATAAGCGTAACTACATTGCCCACTCTCCGATACAACGACTTCACACCGTGGGAAATCATTATTTGGGTGATGTTGACATATTCAATACCAACTTGGCAAGTTTTGTGGATCATTTAAAACATTTATTTCAACAATACTCCTAAACACATCATGTAAACCAACAAATAGCTGTAATTTTCTGTTTTTGTTTCTTGTGTTTGTATGACTTGTTGCATAGCTTTTATCAAATGTAATTTTATTCTTATTTTTTATGTTTCAAAGTATCTCTCAAATTAAAATTATACTACCAACTATGTAAAAGCACTCTGGGCGTTAAATAAATAAATAAAAAATAAAAAAAATAAAAATAATTCATAGGTACAAAATTATAACAGAAATTAATATATTTAAAAGTAAGTCAAAACATGGATGAGAGAACTGAATGATAATCAACTAGCAAACATGATAAAGAGAATGTAAATACAGCTAGATAACTCAAAACGATTATTTAAAGACTTCTGGCCGCCTCAGAACAGGAAACACTAGTGAGGAGTTGAGGAGGCCGTGAATTTTTATACTTAATGCTTTGTGCCTAAATATTCCGATTTATATATAAAACTTACTGTAATTATCACTTAAGTAATACTCATAACTCACTAACTTTGATTTAACAGAAAAAAGTAAAAAGGTATGCTCGTTTTATGGAGATCAAACAATTAACATAAAATAATGTGCACATAAAATGCGATAATTTCTTACATTATTGCAGGCAAAATATTGCATCTCCGTTCCATAAGCTTCCTAATAAGTCAAAGATTTGGATGCTTGGAAGTTGGTTGCCACGTAGGGATTTAAAACTTTTAAAAAAAGGTTTTTTAGTATAATGCAACAATTTTCAATTTTCGACCTAGTTCCTCCATCCCGATTGGTTGGACCGACATTATATATTAACTGCTGTGACGTCATCCAATTTAGACAAATGCGTACATGTACATACTTATTATTGTTGACGCTTGTCACATGTTTTATACCTTCATAATCGGTACAAATATATTATATACAAATAAATTTGACAAATCAGCTACCACAGTGATTTGAAAATACCATTTCGAAGTATTATTAACCAATATTTTATTACTTCGAAATGGTATTTTCAAACCACTCGACTATCAGCTACCACTACTATACTCTGACCTCCATGTTACAGAACGATACACACGAAGAGTCCAAATCCCAGGAATATCGAAACGCGAAGGAAACGGAGGACTTTCATAAAACTCCAATCCCATTTACAGATTGGTGTCACGCCGCTATTGAATTTGTATAGAGACTTACTCTGAGGATTTAATCTGTTCTTATACAAATAATCATTTTCCTACTTATTTTTTTGCAGAGGTTAAATTATTACAAGTAAAATGATAATATGTCGAATCTGTTAAACGAAATACTTACATTAATTTCGTAAAATCGGTATTCGAAAATGTAACCAAAAAGTTTTCAAAGTACATACACAACAACGTTAAAAATAATTTAACAAAAGCTATAATAATTATAAAAATGTTAGTTGTTGTTCACGTAAATTCACTGAATGTAACTTACCAAGACGAAAACTGAGAATTTTTTTTCTTCAGAATCCAAAAAATTTCATACCTATATAAATAAAAATGTTTGAATGGGTTGGTTCATAGAATTTGAACAATTCATCAAATTTCAACCTTTATTTTCGGGTTCCGTTAAAGTTCTATTCAAGTTCTGTTTTTATATCATTATAGGCCAGTTACTTGACAGAACTGAAATAATAACAAAACTTGAAAATTAACTCTTTGGCAAAAAATTCTATCTACACAGGCAGACTGAGCCACAGCAACGCGCTGCGGGGTACAGCTAGTATAGGATAAAAATATTTGATTTTTATAGTAATAAATATAATACTAGCAGCCAAATACCCGGACTTTAAATTTAAAAATATATATATACATTTGATTCAACTTCAGGCGAAGCTTAATGCTAAATCACTATTTTGATTACTTATCTTTATAACGAATTGGTGTACATTATGAGTACCAAAAAATATGATTTAGATAAATTGAAGGTTTTCCTATCGTTTCGCTTGAGTAGAATACAAATAAAAAGATAAATTACTCAATAAAAAATATAAATGTAAACTACTAAAAAAAAATTTTTTAGTAGTTTACATTTGAACACGTAAAGGAAACAACTTTAAAAAAATACAGTATCTTATCCAAGTTTATCTGTGGCAGTTTCACTTGATTAACTTTTTTGCTTTCTCATAAAATTATTTACAAAATAAATAAAAACCAGTTTTGTGCTGGAAATCGAACGTTTTTAGACTCCGTTTGTCAAGCAATTTTAATGCCTATTACCTACAATATAAGTTATACCAAGAATATACATATAATAAATATTTTGAGATAGTTAAATTTTTAACCTAATTTTTTATTTTTTTATTACATTTCATTAGATACATGTAAATAGCAAAAATGACAAGATAATAATATTGCAATAACTGCATAAGTTTTTTTTTTATTTATAGAATACATGATAATACAATAATACATTTTCTTACATGTGATACATTAAATCACCACACTAGGCGACTGCCTGTCTCGTGGCGACCAATGGTATATAGTTAGTATGTGAGGTCTAGTGTTAACATATGAATTAAATATTTATACATGTTTAAAGTATGAAAGATTATATTAGAATGAATTATAATGGAAATAGAAAATATAAAAATGTTAAAGTAGAAAGCAGAAGACAAAAAGAAAAATAAAAAGAATAAAGAAGAAATAAAAATAAAAGAAAAACAAAAAAAAATTTTTGTTGAAGTCTAAGACATGCTATTATGCAGGAAAAGATCAAATACATAACTCTCTTTTCTGGTTGTGTAAGTGTACATGCATGTATGAGCGCGTAAATACGCGTGTACACGCATACATCCACACACACACTTATTCATATTTATAGATGCATACATATTCATACAAAGTATACAAATATATATATGTATACATACATACATACACATATATATATATGTATGCATACATACATACACACATATACACATGCCTACTTGTACATAGTTGTTTATTCACTATCTGAGAATGAGAAACAAGTGATTAACACTGTCACAATCATTAATCAAAAAGTCATCAAGCGCCTTTTTGAAAGTGAGATATTTGGTTATTGACTTTATTTCAATTGATAAATTGTTAAATATTTTAGGGGCAAGAAAGTTAAACTGGGACTGTGCCATTGAAGTTTTTGTTGCCGGAATAATATAGTTGTATTGGTTCGAGTATCTTGTGTTATAATTTGAATCGGATATATATTTTTTTGTAAATTTGAATTTAAAATAAGAGGTAACTTTTTTTACATATAAGGATTTTATATTAAGAACTTTAAAGTCTTTAAATAAGTCCTTCGTGGGTTGTATATAATGTGCTTTGTAGATAGTCCGTATTATCAATTTTTGGGCTTTTATTAGTGGATCTAGTACAGTTTTAGAGCATCCTCCCCAGACAATTATACCGTACGATAAAATTGATTGACAAAGGGAAAAGTATACTGTTTTTAGTGTGTTTTTGTTTAGTATATTTCGCAATGCTCTGAAAATATATGCCAGTTTCCTTATACGGCTCGTGGCATTAATTACATGATCTTCCCATCGAAGTTTATTGTCGATTATTACGCCCAAGTATCTAATTGAATTTACTCGTTCCAGTGCGTTGCATAGACAGCTAGATATATCCCTACAGGAATGTATTTTTAGTACATGATTAATTGAGGGTTGATTTGGATTATTTGTGCTAAATGTTAGGTATTTTGTTTTACTTATATTTAATGTGAGTAAATTATTATCCAGCCATTGTTTAGTAATTTTCAACATTAGTTCTGCTCTATGAAAAGTTTCTTCCCATGTTTTACTTTTTATTACTAAGGCAGTATCATCGGCAAAAGTGATTATATTGCCATCAATTTGTAATCTACATAAGTCATTAATGTATATGAGAAAAAGTATAGGACCGAGTACGCTGCCCTGTGGTACACCAAAATTAATTCTGGTAGGTTGAGACGATTTTTGTGATGGTAGCTTAATACATTGCTTTCTGTCTGTCAGGTATGATGTAAACCATTCAAATGCCTTATTCTTTATTCCGATTTTCTGTAGTTTAGCTAGAAGGATTGGACGAGAGACTGTGTCAAATGCCTTAGCTAAGTCCAGAAATATTGCCAGACATTTATCACCTTTATCTAGGGCTTGTGTTATGTGTGATGTTAATTCTAGAATAGCTGAGTCTGTGCTTAGCCCTTCTCTGAACCCATGCTGGTTTGGCGAGAGAATGTTGTATTTTGTAAGATGGTCAATAAGTCTTTTTTTTACAATTTTTTCTATAATTTTGGACAGTGATGATAAAATGGAGATAGGTCTATAGTTTGAAATATCAGTTGGAGTTCCAGCCTTAAAAATTGGTTGAACCAGAGCAAATTTGAGTTTATTCGGAAATACGCCTTTATTGAGACTGAGGTTAATGATATGTACTAGTGGTTGATTTATAAAAGGTTCAATAATTTTGAGTATGTTTGAGGATATTTTGTCATGATTACATGAATGGGAGGGCTTTATATTTAAAGAGGGCTTTATATTTAATATTAAGTATATTTAAAATAAGTACAAGTGTTGTTATTATGAATTATAGGTCGATATTAGTTCTTATCTGGGCAGATTGCCCGTTCTAAGGAACCAAATGCTGTTAAAATGTTGTTTTTTTTTAAATTTTTTATCAAATTTGAATATATATTAAGTATTTACTAAATGAGCATTTAATAGGTGTGACATAGTTTTAAAAGTTTTTCTGAATTTACTCTCCCCAAGCCAATCAACCATTTAGTTGATTATTGAACCAATGAAGGATATTTTGCATGTTTTAATATTTAATTATTGGGAGATTTTACTATAATATTTCGGTCCCAGATATGTATATGACTTTTGATACTTTGCCAATTCAATTCAGTTTTATTGTATAACCTTAACGCGATGCACTACGTAGTAATTCAAAATCATGTGTTTTTGGTTTTAAAATTTGGTCGCCTAGAAATGTTTCAGATGCTTTAATTAAATGCTGCGAGTAGAATACATCTTGGCCTTTTATAAGTCTTTTTAGAAGCGCAGAAAAAAATAATGCATATGGCCTATGAAAACTGCTTTAAAGTTCAAAATCTCCTACTTACGAACCCATTTTCGGTTATTATTTTATTGTATAATGTGGAAAATTAAGTTTTTTATAAAATGATCGGAAAAAAATTAAATATTTATGCCTGAACATACACAAAATAAAATAAAAGGCACTTTTTGGCCATGTTTTTTTCTTACATAAATCTAAACAGGCGGATGATGTTAAGCGGGAATTTAAACTTTATCGCCATCTACGTAAGGGGTGTTATTGATAGCGGCTCGATTTAAAATATTACACTTCGTAGTGCATCGCCTTATGATGCTTTTAATACGCAAATCCAGTTGGTCATAATGTATTAAATAAATTCGTATTAACATAATAAGTTTTATTTGTTATGTTTTAACTTTTATTTCATTGGCTAATCGAGAACATTCGATAAAATAAAGAATCGTAATTTCGAAATAAGAATATGAATTTGTCAGACGTAATAATTCAAAATATCTACGTACTAATATTATTATTCGGTCGTTAAACGTATTCCAATTTGTTTTAAAACAGCTGCGGTTCCTATTTTAACCCTATCACGAAGAGTGTATATTTTATGGGACCCGAAGTTGGGTCGAATCTGACCTGGACTTGCATCTGGCGCCTGAATTATGGCAATACTGAACCGGCCCCAACTACCCCCTCCCCCCGGTTAGGGGGAGGGATTGATGGCAGGGGGTAGGTTGAAATGGGAATAGGAATAGGAATTGAAAAACCAGAAAACCGTAAGGAGCCAGGAACTTGTCACGTGGGACGGATATCTATTGGATTACTAAAATGTCAAGGTTTGCGCGCTGTCATGAAAAAAGTATGAATTCCAAACACATTAGCACCCGGCGATGCTTGTGTTACAACAAATTATTATTTAAAACCGAATTATGTTAAACTCAAACATATGAGAATAGTTTTGTTGGTCTGTAAATTCCATAAAAAAGGGTTGAATAAATTTCATATCATCAGTGCTCATCCATGTTGGATTTTTGTTTCTTATCAAGTATGTTATCCAACAACAAAATAATAGGGATTCCATCTCACCGTACAATTCAAAACAAATTAATTTTCTTCCTGTTTACATACTTAACGAAATCATTTTCACAGAGTCTCCATCTTCTATCTTCGTGTCACCTGTTCCTATACTTCATTTTACTTAACTTAACTTAACTTTATTTTTGTAATATTTATATTTTTTGTAATACCTGTAATGCGCCCCTGAGGTGATATCTCACAAAAGCGGCGCTATACAAATTGTCCAATAAATAAATAAATCATATTTTCTTCAGGTTAATGTAAGTTTCTCGTAAACTTATAAAAACTATCTACTATATAACAGAATCGTCTCAGCGGCGCTGAAACTACCGTAAATTTAAAATTAAACGAACTACTACAATTAAAATGCTCCTTTACACAGGCGATTATAGTGTTTTCTAGTGACTGTAACGTATTCTCTAAATGTATGTAATCTAGAGTGCTCTCATTCAGATTGGCTCCCATACAAGTCGAACCAAGATATTCTGCAAACGAGATAAAATCCAGAAGCACGGATAGTGTGAAATTTGCACAAGAAAGAAGCACTTTCAACCAAATTTTCCAAAAAGCTGCAAACATATAGCGTTTTGTAAAGACGATATAGGTATTATATTGGTTTTACATAATCAGCTTTCAGAACTACCGTTTCTTTTTAGCACATCTAAAAAATGGTTCCATTATAACTCAATACAGTGACTATTCAACACACCTTTAAAAGGTGATATAAAATCATTAAAAACGATGAAAAAAAATAAAAATTTAAAATTTACCTAACCTAACCTACTTAACCCAGTTAATAAAGTTTATGTTTCATCACTTTCCATGACTTTATATAACTTTTTTCAGATGCGACGAATTATCATTTTCATGATTTATCCAGTCACCCTAAAAAATTTAAGAAAATGCAAAAAAAATATCTCCAATAATTTTATAGTGGTCGAAAAAGTCAAGGACGCCCGAGGTAGAAGTGGCGTGATCAAATCAATCAAATATTTGAGAGGCGTGTTGATGTCAGAGTGAGAATAACAGAAAAGAATGTGTGAACAAGAGATTATGTATTGTGAATACATAATGCGCAACTGTCAAATAAATAATTAATCCGTCGAAAAGGCAAAAGAAAGGATATCCAATCAATTATGACTATAATAATGAATTCAGGCCTTTCCATCAATGTCCATATATTACGTCTCCCGTGTGTTTCGTGTAGTGTCTGGACGAAGCTATTGAAGCATATTATGTGTGCCGTCATTGTCTTCTCTGCCTACCGTGTGATATAAAAGTTATAAAACTAGAATATTCAAAACGCAACAGGAGCGACAAATATAAGATAACCGAACTGAAAATGTATTTGATAGATTTATTAAAGACGAAAACAGATAGATACCGCACCTCACACGAATATGAGGTATCTCATACCTCAAACTTCACAACTGATACTATGATAGCAAAACTTCGATAGGAAAGGGCAAAGAAATAAGAACACAGTTACATACATACATAATATTTACAAAATCCATTGAGGTATAATGTATGGAGTAAGCATCAGCAACAACGTTGACCCAATTGGCATTACAAAGATACACAAACTTCAGACAATTGTGCAAGCGTTCGCCGTTACACTAAATGCTGCACAAATCGTTCTGGAAAAGGTATAATAAGCGATGGTAACTAGGAATACTTGATTTGAAGTTGGCACGCCGCGCCGGTAGCCCAAGTACTCCGGGCCGTCGCGTGGTGGGCTGTCAACGGAGACTCCGTTCGTTGAGTTAGCTCGTGGTCGGAAGGATTCGGGTTACATCGACAGCCGCCACACCCCCCTTCCCAATTCCCGCACGGGAACATTTTTTTATAATACTTTTGCAATGACAACATTTAGGACGAGGCTCCAGACTTCATTCTGAATATCAAAAAAAATTGTTTTTGGTCACTAGACCAGAAGAGGTTTGTTTTAAAATTTTATACCAATTTAAAATCAGAGAATAATTTATGTGACTGGCAGGATGCCTCGTAAGATATGGATTAAGAGAAAGCTACAAGCCAAAATGTGTATATTCTTGGTATGCTTTATATCGTCACGAATACAGGTAATAGGCATTCAAATTGCTTGACAAACGGAGTCTACAAACGCTCGATTTCAAGCACAAAGGTGGTTTTTATTTATTTTGTACACAAGTTTATAAGAAACCAAAAAAGTTAATAAAAGGTAACTGTCAGATATAACCTTAGCTTTAATATTGTATTTTTTCAAGTTGTTTATTTTATGCGTTTATACATTTCTATTAAAAAAATGTGGTAGTTTACTTTTATATTTTTTATTGAGTAATAATTTTTTAAATTGTATTCTACTCGAGGGAAACTATAGGAAAACCTTCAATTTACTTAAAGCATATTTTTGGTATTCATAATGTAAACTAATTCGTTATAAAGATGAATCTAAAATAGTGATTTAGCATTAAACTTCGCCTCGACAATAATTATCACGAAAACGAATCTGAACCAAATCCAAATGGTTAAAAACGCAATTGCAAAATTATCAGTAATTCCTAATATTTACAAACGCAAAAGAGACATATTACTATTACAGCCAAATGATGTTAAGAAATCTACAGAAGATATAATAATTATTTTACCTTATTTTATACATAAGATGTACCACCATAATTAATCTATGTGTCATTTATCATTCGTAGATATAAATATTATAAAGGATACAATCTTAAATGTGTAAAAAATAATTTCTAGGCACCTACCGACAAGACATATGTTTTGCTTAGCAGTACATTATTGTACCTGTTTATTTCTAAATTTAAAAAATAACACGGTAAAAACTTTTAAGAATAATCTCAAGTTATAGACTGCTCTATATACCGGGTAGTGCGTGGGCGAAAAGAAGAAATAAAATCTTTGTTAGAAACTGCTATTATTGCTGCCTCACCTTGACAAAGGAACCTTCCAGAAAGGGGAATACATTTAAAATCATTGAATGGCTCAGTTATCTCCCTGGGGCATTTATTTATATAATTTTCGTACAAATGGATTCGTAAAATAAATGTAAAACTATCTCTGTTGTCGTAAACAAACAGTATTTCTTGTTTTTTTTTATTTTTATTCCGCATTTAAATTTTTCTCCGTCGTTTGTTTTTTTGTTGTTTAAAAATTTAGATTTTAAGTCTGGGGTGTATTACTATAAATAGCGTAGGCGGACAATATATTTTGGCGCCTAGGGCATTCATTATATCGCAACCTTGTGGCAAGCTAACGTTTTTTATTTGTTCGCGACCGCTTGTAGTCTTTTTTATTTTTAAAGTAGAAGACGATTTTTTCCTCCTTAAATAATAATTATGAAATATGCCAAAGTAAAACAGCGACGACTGGGGTTATTTAAATGTTCGAAAAATCATTTATAAAAATTTAGTAGAAAGCAGTCACTTTATGGTTTGACATATTGATGAAAAATATTTCACCAACAAATGCAGATATAATATGTCTCGATGCCATCTAGTGGGAAATTTAGAACTAACAAAACCTTTCCTACAAAAATAAAGTTGGTTGTTTACAGGTGAAAAAAATAAAATAAGCAATAATTGTTGATTGAAGTACTGGTACATGTTGAATTATTTAACGAGTTGGAAATAAGCCGACATAGCTCAATGGTTCAGAACACCTGACCGGACATCAGAAGGTACGGGTTCAATTCTCGTTGGCGGCATTTATTTTTACTCGGGAGATATTTTCAATTTGTATTGATATTTCGGGCGACTAATTATTGCTTATAATTATTTGTTAATAATAACATTGTTTATAACCAAGAATTTATTTAATTTATTACAACCGACCTGTTTTGCTTAACACATGCATCATCAGAGTATGTTCGCGCAATATATAGGGGATTGTTAGGTATGCATCCACAGGCTTAATGGACAAGTGTAATATCAATACAAAATCCTGCAAATGTCCTACCTACCCTTTTACCCATCCCAAAAATGTCACCATAGTAAAAATATTGTTGCGACACATGTAAAATCAGACAAATGGTGTCAGTTGTTAATCAGAATTCATAGTGATAACTAATATCAGACAGGGCGATTATACATATATTGTGAAGTGAAATCAACCAACTCCTGGAGACGTGTGGTAATCATCAACGGGTGAGTCCATCTTTCCTGCATTCCAATCTGGGCTTATCTTGTGCTCCAGAAGCCCAGATTTATACCTTTTTGATTATTGCACTGTCCATCGGGTTCGTCGGATGCATAAATCGTCCCATAACCTAACATTTCGGTGTAGTTTGGGACTGGTCCTTTGGGCGTGTGGCATAGGGCTTTGCTCTGCACCACCTCTAAAAATATATAGTGGAGTCGCAGCTTCGCGACACCAGGGTACAAAATTTAACGAATTGAAAAATACATAGTGTATGTTTATAGATACGTATAGAAGAAGACAGAATATGACAAAGAGTAAAGGAAAAGTGATACGAAATTAAAAAGAACCATAAAATTAAAAAATAACACCATGGTGATGAGAGAAAGAGACAAAGCGCATTCTGATGAAGTGATTAAGGGATAATAGGAATTTTTAGAACTTGGGTGAAATATACCTAGTATTGGGCTATTGGACCCATTTAAATCATTATTATTTTTAAAACGTATAATTTTTTTTTTTAAATTGACAGTTGATAAATAATAATAATAAAAATGGAAAAATCTTAATTCTTTCCTTTTCCAACCTAAAACTCTTCAAAACTGACGAATTCTTCTGTGGATCTCATAATTCCTCTGGGGCCCACTACGATAAAAAAATGGCTATCATCAGAACTACAGTACCTTTAAAATTGGCTAACGTCATAGCAACCATATCTATAAAAAATGGCTAAAGTCAAAACAATCATCAGATATATAAAAATGGTTTATCATCAGGGCAACTATATCTCTGAAAAAAGGCAACTCAATTGGTAAAGAACGATGGTAAATTAAGTAACAAGGACAAAAATTTATTCGGAGTACCCCAGGGCAGTACCCTTGGACCAATACTATTTCTTGCGTATATAAACGAACTATGCGAAATAGACCTAGAAAATGTGAAAATTATATTATTTGCCGATGATACAGTTTTACTTTTCAAAGAAGAGACATAGGAGGAGATAAAATCAAAATCTGAAACAGGTCTAGTAAAAGTATCAAATGGCCAGAATGTAACCTCTTGACATTAAATGCCAAAAAAAACAAATTCAATGTTTTTTTATATGAACAAAAGCGGCAAACCTAACAGTAACATAAATATAAAAGTCCTTTTAAATGACACGTGTACCCCAGGAACACAAAGACCTCACCCATGTGCATGCCAAGACCTTGAAAAGGTGGAATTAATCAAATATCTGGGTATTTTAATAATTTACTCTTTAACCTGGAGAGCGCACATTGAAAATACGGCCAAATGAATACGCAAACTAATTTTCTTCTTGAAAGATTTACGCAACATTATTGATAAGAAAACCTTTAAAATTGTTTACTACGCGTTGTGCCATTCAATTATCAGGAATGGCATACTTGACATACAAACTATACTAGATCCATTATCCAGGGCACAGAAAGGTGCAATAAGAGTGATGGTTAAAAAACCTTTTTTGTATTCATCGACACCCTTATTTAAGGAAACAAAAATATTAGACGTAAGACAGATTTATATACAAGCACTCATAATGTACTATTCAAACAATACCAAGCTTCATAGTCTTGTAGATCACAGTTACACAACAAGACTAAGGTAAGAACAAAGGATGATAGTACCAAAAATGAATACATCTTTTGGACAACATTTCCATGCATTCCTAGCTCCTAAGATTTATAATAGGTTCAAGCAGGAATACAGTGAAATTAAAACAGACCCTCTTCAAAAGCAAATTACCGTATGGCTGATAGAAAGTGGCAGAACGAAATCGGAAAGCTTCCCGAATGAAATCATTGTATGACTGAAAAAAGACCCTTTAGTGAAATCATTCTGAATTTATCTCTATTATCGTACATATATATGTATAATTTCGGTTTTTATTTTACCATTTGTATTACGATATATGTACAACATTGTATTATTGTTTTTATGTGTTTTTATTTATGTTACCACCATAATACGAGCATTTGCCTAGTTTGGGGTATTATTAATAATAAGTAAAATAAATAATGAAAATTGGCTAACGTCATAGCCACCATATCTATAAAAAATGTGTATTATCAGAGCAAACATATCTCTGAAAAAAAAATTATCAGAGCAACCATATCTCTGAAAATTGTTTTGAAAAATTTGGAATTTAACCTATTGGAATGAAAAAGTTCCTACGGTGAAAGAATACAAACCAGATTTTGTTCTTTATTTCATGTTTTTTTCGTACAAGATTGATATGAAGCAGTTCTCGAAGCCTTTCTCTATCCTACAACTTCACCATAGATAATAGAAACAAGAAATATGGGCTAAGAACCATTATTAATATGAAGCAATTGTTCACCTATATTACTGCAAATCGCATTTATGCACAGCGCTGTGCTGGTCACTGCTTGGTTTCTACCTGCACACTAAACGCACAATTTTTATAAGCTCTTGATTTGGCAATGCTCGAATGATAAAATTACAGGGACTGTAAATGTTACAGCTACAGTCCACAAGCTTCCACGCTACATTTCCCTTTGTTTTTATTATACATACATGAACTTCCCCCAACCCTAATTATTATTTCCGTCCCAAAACTTCCCCGATGGGAGCTGTATTTTGTACTCTAGCCTATTTAAGCCTCTGAATTCCGAACTTCAACCGATTTATAACAAATTTCTCTTGAACACTTTAAGTATTTAAGTTCCTAAAAAAATATCTGTACATTTGTAGAGCCGAAAATTATATCAAATTCCCTTAGTAGAAAAAATCTCTAAGTATGCTCCGAAAATGATTAAATAATAATAATAAATATTTTTTTTTATTTAACTTCTTATATGTACGAAAAAATCAGTGTATCTTTAAATGCAACTTAAGCAATTTCGCGCTTTTTTAAACGAGTCGAGTTTTGTTAAATATTTTCACAATTTTCGCTGAATTACTATTGTTTTTTTTTATATAAGCGCGCTCCCTCTAACATTCATATTTACATATCTGGTCTTCATCTTTTTAAGGCGATAGACTACTTAGTGTAATATTTTAAATCGAGCCGATATCAATAACACCCCTTATGTAGATGGCGATAAGGTTTAAATTCCCGCTTAACACCATCCGCCTGTTTTGATTTATGCAAGAAAAAAACATGGCCAAAAAGTGCCTTTTATTTTATTTTGTGGATGTTCAGGCATAAATATTTAAATTTTTTCCGATCATTTTATAAATAACTTAATTTGCCACATTATACAATAAATCATAACCTAAAATGGGTTCGTCAGTAGGATATCTTTAACTTCAAAGAAGTTTTCATAGGCCTAAAAAAAGACTTATCTAAAAAATATTCGATTATTTCAGAGGCCAGGATGTATTCTACTCGCGTTATTTAATTAAAGCATCTGAAACATTTCTGGGCGACCAAATTTTCAACTCAATAACACATGATTTTGCATTACTACGTAGTGCATCACCTTAAACGTTTGCTTAATGGAGTCGTGACATATTTTGAAAATGTTTATGGAATCGAATCAACGTTAACGCCCACAAAGAAAGATGTTTAAGTTAAAATTTTAACCGTATTATTTTAATACTAAATGGCTCTTGCTTTTGTGTTACCTGCCAACATAGCGGAGATAAACTTTTATAGGAAATTATCATATTTTCATATCCTCAAAGTAAAATGTAATTGTCTCCAGCAGAAATTGTTCGCTAAGACTTCGACGATTCTACAATTATTCCGCAGACCCAAGTTTTAATTCGATTCCATATCACACTTCTCTGTCGGGAAAGTCATCGGTTCGTTCATAATTCTAATGAAATTACATGGTAAAGGAATGAACACGGTATCATTTCAACCGAAACCTTTAGTGTAGCAGAATTATTATGTAAGTGCGCGTATTTGTGATTAAAATATAAGCATTATTGAACAAATTAAGCTTTCGTAAATGTTGTACGAAAATAAACGTGTCATCTCTTTCTTTGTCACATTCATTTTCAGTATTATTAACTATTGGTATTATTCATCAGAATAGTGTTTTTGCGGTTTTATAAGTCTGAAAACATTACTTGCAAAGTATTGTGTACTTTTTATTTGCGACACGGTCTCCAAACCGAACCGATTCATTCAGGTTTCTGACTGCCGATGTTATCACGCCGCACGAGGAGCTTCCGTGTAAGCTCTCCACCTTCTAGTTTAAATATCAATATTAAATTATGTGTGTTAATTGATCGTAAATAAAGTTGAAAGTATATTTGATTTGAAAAGCGTTCTTATTCGATATATAGCATCACAAACACCCATAGTGTGTGCAATTACATGATAATAAATAAATAAAAAAACCGTAATGAACAACATCTGCAGATTCTTTCTTCATTCATATCATTTTCCATTTACTGTCGTAGTAGAAGGATATTTTTCAAATATTGTCAGATTATTCATAACCCGCAAATTAATGACTTTCTTTTTAAGAAAAATATTCTATTATCTATTGTTTTATTCTGATATTGGTTAAATTTTAAACACTTGACCTTCAAAACAGGAGAAAGATCACTGACTACATGAGATTTCAAAAAACCACCCCTTTCCGTTTTTTCTTCCCTTACAGGCAGAACTTAAAACTTAACTTACTTGCAAACAATTCAATAACATAGAAGCAATGACCGCCATGTTCAACGGAGTGGTCAGAAGCAAGCTGGAGTACGCCAGTACTGTCTGGATACCTTATCAACTTAAATACATAAATATGATTGAACAAATTCAAAAAAAATTCCTAAGGTATGTTTACATGCAATCATACGGAATATATCCGAAATTCATGCATCACGTGGAACTGCTAAAGGAGACAAATTACCAAAGCCTGGAGACTAGGCGTAATGCCGGACTCAAAAAACCTTATCGATTGTCCATATCTCCTGTCATGCTGTGGCTTATTCGTTCCTGATAAATACTGTCGAAATCGTAGCCACGACCTATTCTGTATACCGCAGGGTCGGTCAGATGTCATTGCCCAACATAGCATGACAAGAGGTATGACCTTGCTAAATGCCCTACCAGCGGATATAGATGTGTTTAATATCACTATACCATGTTTAAAAAAAAATATGTACATGTATTGTTAGTTATAATAAAATTGTACCATAATTGGACTTACCTGTCTGTCGTACAATAAAAAAAAAAATAAAAAAAAATAAAAAATAAAAAAAATAAAATAAAAAAAACTTATCGAATATCGATTTCTAATAAAATTTTGCACACGTAACGTTCAAAATAAGAGGAATATTGATTTTTTTAAACTGAAACACGAGCAACGCCGGGAACTTCTGTGTGTTACAAGTGAAAGTGTCAAATCAAATACACAAAATCTTTTAGGAACTATAAAATAAGATATTATTTTTTTAAAGCTTAATTCAATCAAAATAACTAGGACCAAGGTTCTAGCGTGAATAATTATTCGAGTTTTTAAACATATCAACGATAGTAGATATAGAGAAAGAAACAAGAGAGATGGGCCGTGTACCATCTTATGTGTGATAAGTCGCCAACTTGGGTCACCCAAACTATGGTTTCTACCATACACCAAATGCATTACTTTTATTAGCTCCACTGCTTTAATAGCTTTGCAACTCAGCGACAGTTTAAACGCTTCCATGCCATATCTTCCTGTTTTTACTTTATCTATGGTTTCACCATAAAACACCACACCTCAGTTTTTTTAAATCAGCAAATTTCGTAAAAAAACTCAATTTTCCTATAAGCGACATATAGTGTACAATACGTCTATTTTGATCGGTCTTATGTAATTATCGAGGACCGCTGAGGAAGTTCCGGTAAACGGGAATTGCGATGACTACGGTGTTACCCTACTTAGGAAATAATTCAAAAATCCCTCCAATTACCCATTCGCTTTAATGTTACTTTGAAAACTAATCATCCACTTCATCGGCGAAACGAGCAAATCCAAAAATATAACTTGCGGAGGAATGAGTATTGATGGTGGCACTTTGAGTTCTTGGCAGAACGAAGGTGAAACAGTTTATTATGAAATTTTGGTTCCTAGATTATATTACTTGGTAAAGTTGACGGACTTTTAATAATTATTATTTTGAGTAAAAACTATTTAAAACTTCAGGGGACTTACTTTGGATTTTTGGTGATTTGTTTCAAAGTAGACCGCTTCCAGATGTGTCCGTTTTATAAATACCAGTGTATAAAAGGCCAGCCTACAGCAGCGCCTTCAGCGACAGATGCCTTTTTTATGTGACAACTCACAAGGGAAACCACATCGCCATGGGATTGGCAAAGTTGTGAAGTGGGTCAAGGAGGTGTCAGTTCAAATCAAATAAAATCGGAGAATAGTTGATTTTCCTGTATGATAATTTGATGATTTTGCTTTTTTTATTCTTTCTTGCTGTAAATAAAAGATATGTGACGAGTTCAACTTTCAAAAATATAAACCTATCCCTAGTAATATGTCTCAAGGGCTCTCAACCCTCTGAAGCCAGTGAGACTATGGCATCTCCAACTTAGGTATGTAATGAGGCAGAAGGTAGTCTGGAGGAGAAGGAGATTGGGAAAAGAAAGGTGTAGAAGTACTCGGTTATCAGATCTGGTCATCAAACACTTTATTTACTACAAAATAATAACAAATTTATAATGTATTATTCCCAGTGAGTTTACAAAACTCATTTCGGGAAAGACAACATAAATACATTAAAATAAATAAACGCAAATGTTATTATGGAGTTCCAAAGAAAGATTGTGTTAGTCAATAATAAAACTGCTGAGGAAATAGCTTTTGAGAGCTTTTGGCAATGTTTTTTTGTTCGTTGCCGGAAGTTTTAGATCACTAGTTAATGCGTTGTATTGCTTATGTGCAATGTATTGTAAGGAGTTAATTCCAAATTTAGTCGTGTAAGTGAAGATAAGTGTATTTGATTTTGTGATCGTGTTTTGTGCTGGTGTATGTCAGAATTAATGAGTGGTTTAGTGTTGGTGTGTGAGGAGTGTTAATAAAATAAAATAATTAATAAAATTTAGTTGCGCACGCCGAGATTTGAGCCCGCAACCTCGGATTGCTAGTCGGGAGCCTTTATACAATGTGATGACGAAATTATTGATCTTAGTTAGAGGAGAAAAATTACCGAGTAGTTTGAGAATCGTAAACTTGTGACAGTTAAAGCAAGTAAAGATGATTGATGCCACAGAATAACATTTAGATTAATCGGATTATTGAACGTGGCCTTTAGACAACACTTCTTGAAAGCTCGCCAAGTACATTTAGATTGACTACAGATAATGCTGAACTTTAAGCATTTTGGTAATCGGCAATAACACCCGCAGCCCGGTCATGTAAAGATTATCTGCGCATAATCGCACTACCCGCATATAACTAATATTAGACTTAACCTGGTTTTAACACCTTTCAGCCTAACTCAACTTGTATGCGAGTAGCTTTCGTGTTTAATTTACATTATGTCTTGTGTGCCCACTTGTTAGTTAGATCAACACAGATTATTTTTAAATCATGATTAATTGATAATTTTTACGCCTTATTTGATCAAAGCATAATATTATACAAACTGTTTTCTTTCCAGAAAATTGGTGGTTATATAATTGTATGTTACTAACTCACTAACCATCACACTGCAGGGGTGGGCAGAGAGGATTGACCACCACACAATTCTGTCTTGGCATGCACTATTTTCTTTCTTCATTCACATTCATACTTCGTCTCATAAATTCTCTTCTGTTATTCTGACTCTTGACATGACCCGAATCTAGTATTGCATATACAGAGTGTCTGTATTGCATATAAAGTGCACAAACTTCGGGAGGCGATTCTACATGTTAGTACAAATAAAAAAATGTATAACTTGTTGCTGGAATTTCAACCTTATAGCCATCTACATAAGGACTGCGTGATTTCACTTGATTCAGAATGTTCCGTGCCGCGGTGCATCGCCTTAACAAACCATTACAATAATTGTTGGGTTTTTTTCGTAGATTAAAAAGTTTTAAAATTGGATTTGTCATGTTTCATGTCAAATCACAATTAACGTACATTTAATGCTTCGTATACATACGCGAACCGAACTGCTGAACTGAACCTCAACTTATGGGAGAGAAACAAAGCAACCGCAAATGGCAGCCGCTTGCAGTTGCTACGTTCCTTTCCCGTAATTCGTGACTCGGTTCGTGTTTAGGTTCGCTAATGTATAAGTACCATTATAAGACATTTTGTATCCTAGGTGTGCGTGCGTTTCCGTGTAAGCTGCGAACGAGAATCAGTTAAACCATTTGTACTTATAGGACACGCGCCAGATAAGGTGGGAGGATCGTGCCAATGACAACAGTAAGGGTTGTCAGAGGATTTTTATGTTTCCGGAATTCTGAAACAAAACCCCTTTACGCGTACTTTACGGTCGAAATCACTGTGTGTTTGCCATTCTAAACTCCCATTTAATTAAGAGTAAATGGTCCCTTAATTTATCAGGTAGCCAACCGTGCGCCCACGCATAAAACGTGCACAGAATTTTTACCTCTTTACAATGGATGAATTATTTTACGGAATTAATGAGACTGGATAAAGTTAAATTGAGTTAATTGAGGATCATGTAATTCTCCATTTTTTACAGATTTAATTGATCGATTTGACATTACAATCTAAAAATAAATAGAAGTAATTATTATTTATTACATAAAAAAAGAATAATTACTAGACATCGGATTATATGCACTAACAAAGTGCCAAAATATGCATGCAAATATGCACTAAAAAAGGCCGAACTATGCACTAAAAACTCTTGATTTGCCCAAAATATGCACAATGAAAATCAAAAAACCAATTTATATTTTAATTATGGACCGTACAAAAACAGCGAAATATTCTTAAAATGATGCATAGTTTTTGTGAAAATATACAACTAAGTATCTTTCCAAAATTTCGAGCTCAAATTTGTGACGTTTGTCGCCCAGTATTAATTTGTACGCCGAAAACGACCTCTCTACGTCAACTGACGTCATTGGACAAAATTTAAAATTTGGCGCCATTTCTGGAGATATCTGTTTAGGCAGGGTACCTGTGCCGTTGATGTAGGCATTAATGTTCTTCATATCTTCATATCTCGGGTTTTTAAGCAAAATAGAGTTTAACTTTTTACGAATCTTTTCTGATATTGAATTAGGAAGGGCGTTGGCGAATTCGATCATTGTTTCCAGTATTTCTATTGCTTTAATTAGAGGAAGGTTTGTTGTTTCCAATTTTTTTATGGTATCTGGTAACTTAAGGAAATGTGTTGAGATGAGGGCGATATTCTGTTTAATGGATGCGTCTTCAAATGCTAGCTTGCTTGAATGAATTGCAATGGCCTCAGAACTGTCAATCGGTATAGCTTTTGTAAGGTGATTTATGCAAAACAATCCCTACCGCGTTTCAGTCAGTCAGCCACCGCGCTCGTGCCCCTAGCGTCCGAGACACCTAGCTACCTATACGTAGATTCTGATGATACCTCCCGCTATTAAACTAAATATGCACGATTTGGGAAAAAAGGCTGAAATATGCATTAACGTCGTAATTAGAGAGTTATATGCATTTGCATATGCAAATATGCAAATATCCGATGTCTAATAATTACATTATGCATTCATTTGACTAGAATGGTTGCCTAAATTGCATTACAATACAATGGTTAAACAAATGCTTACATTGGTTTGGTTGGTGGTTTGGTAAAACTTTTCAAGCCACAAAATGATGAAAACGAATATTTTACAAATTCCTAATTACTAATTTAAATTCTTGGAGCTTTTATGAAAGTTTTATTTGTTTTCAAAATGTTGCTTTAAAATATTTCTATTCTATTTATAATTAACTATGAGGGATTTATGGATTGTCTCATTTGATCAACGGCTGTATCGAAATAACTATATACATGCGTACATATTTATTTCATAGTATTCTTTTTATTTGAAGCCGCCCAAGAGTCCCAACTGTTCCCAACCGTCTGAAGCCAGTGAGAATATGACATATCCAATTAGGACATATTTTACGGCTGATGTTAGCAGGTATGGGAATTATATAGGGAAGAGGAAGATGAGGAATTACCTGGTAATTCAGATCTAGTCACCAAACACAGCCAAAGCCATTTCAAGCAACGTTTTAGTTCTAATGAATGAGTTTTAATTCTAATAATGAATATCAGGAGACTTACGTTTATGTTTAAAGAACTTCGACACATATTGCACTTTGTTTACCAGTGAGCATTAAGTCTGTGGGGTGACCATCTTTAATTTGCCATTTGTGAGTCATATTATTATAATTATATACAATGCCTAAATATCAGAATCTAGTGCAAACTAGATCAAAAGCATTGGATTCGCCATCTAATGAGGATCAATTTGGAAAAATTGTTAAATACATGGATAAAAAAATGGACGATTTTAAGCAACAAGTTTTTGCCAAAATTGAACTCGAATCGAGTACTTTGAAAAAAAATCTTGAATCGGAGATATCCGATATGAGAAAAAGTATTGAATTTATCAGTAAACAATATGATGAAATCACTATGAATATTGGAAACATGATGGAATTAAAAAAAAATGTTGATTACTTAGAAAATGCAAATTCTATCAAAGATTTAAAAATTAAAAATTTAGAAATTCGTGTAGCTGAAATGGAGCAACAAAACATAAGCTATAATTGTGTTGAATTGTCTGGTGTAGAAACTTTGATGGGAGAAAATTCTGTGGAAACCGTTGTAAGATTTATAAAACAACTTGACATTCCGATTGAACCAGGTAGAATCAATAAAATTACTCAATATCCTGATAAATCTATCAATAAACCTGGAGCTCAGAGGATGATCATTCATTTCAAAGATGACAAGTCCCAATCTGAATTTCTTAACGCACGCAAAAAAATTAAGCAATTGAAGGACTGTAAAGTATTCATTGGTGAAGTTTTATCCTCTTATTCAAAAAACCTTCTTTGGAAAACGAAACAAAAAGCTAAAGAAGCTAAGTTTCAATTTGTATGGTTTCGTAACAATAAAATTTGTGTGAAAAAGAACCCGGAACAATCCTCAAGAGTTCTAATCATTAAACACGCGGATGACTTGAATCAATTGTCTTAATCATCACTCAGAGACTGTCATTTTTATCTAAAAAAAATAAATTAAATGGATGATATTTACAACATAATTGATTTGGCTGACAATAATGAACCTAACATAACATTAGAAGATTCACATTCTTGCAAAAATTTTTTGAGGGATTCAAAATTTTCTTTATTGTGCATGAATATTAGAAGTTTAAGCAAAAATTTTGATGAAACTGTTACTATGCTTGATTGCATTAATCATCGTCTAGAAGTACTAGTCTTCACAGAAGCTTGGCTGGGCAGTTTGATAAATATGCCTATCATTCCTGAGTATGTAGTCTACAAAACAAAGATGAACAATTTGCAAAATGATGGAGTAGCTATCTATATAAAGCAAAACATTCAGGTAACTGTTGAGGAAATTTCTCTCCCCAACGCCAACTGCTTAAAAATGCAATTTTCCAATACAATATGTTTAATAGCTATATATCGGTCTCCATCTCAGACTAATATAGATAATTTTCTCGATTCATTGGATGAATTGCTTGACTCTGTATCATTGCAATATAAAGAGATTATATTATGTGGGGACTTAAATATTGATACTCTAGATTTGAAGAACATAAAAACACAAACATATGTATCACTTCTAGCATTTCATGGTATTAAGCCCATAATAAACTCACCAACAAGAGTAACTCCTAACAAATCAAGTTGCATTGATCATATTATGGCGAAATCAAAATTAAAACCACAGGGAGCAGCTTTTACTACTGGCATAACGGACCATTTTGCAATTTTGATGAAGTTTATCAGCTTAACTCTTAAAAATATTTCAAATAGTAATGGAAAACCGAAACTTATTGTTGACAACAACCTTTTGAAGACCAAATTAAAGGAGGAATCCTGGGATACAGTACTATCAACGAAAGACGTCAATCTGGCAACAGATAATTTCATTAAATGTTTGAAAACTCATGTGCAAAGTTGTACGTCAGTACAAATTGAGAAACATTACAGAAAATATCTAAAACCATGGATAAATGTTGGAATAATCAAATGCCTCAGAACACGTGATAAATTGCACAATAAATGTAGAAGAGAAATCTATAACAAAGAACTGTTGGAATACTATAAAAGATATCGGAACTGGTGTACAAAGATAATACGAACAACAAAACAAGCATACTACAGAAGAAAATTGGATGAAGTCAATGGTAACATTAAACAACAGTGGAAGATTATAAAGGAGGCTATCAACCTACAAAAGGAACAAACTACCATAAAAAAATTGAAAATTAATAATATTATTACTTCAATGGAAGAGAGTCCAAATACAATTACTAATCATATAAATAACTTCTTCAGTGAAATTGGTCCAAGTTTCGCTAATAATCTGTGCAGTGCTAATAAAACTAGTGAGATGTGTCTTGTGAATGATTTTAAATCTGAACATCACGTTACAGGGGACAATTTTTATTTTAAACCAACTAGCATTTCTGAAGTCACTAATGTGATAAATGATTTAAAAATGTCTTTCTCGTGCGGTATTGATTCTTTAAGTGTTATGGTGTATAAAATGCATGTATCCGAATTAGCTGGTCCCATATCTCACCTTGTAAATATTAGCTTCGAGAGTGGGTTGTTCCCTTCTCATTGTAAGAAAGCTAAAGTAATTCCCCTTTTTAAAGGTGGAGATTGTCTAGATGTCAATAATTACAGACCTATATCCTTACTCAATACTCTTTCAAAAGTAATAGAGAGATTGGCTAAGTCGAGATTGGTATCATTCTTAGAAACATATAATATACTCTCTAGCAATCAGTTTGGTTTCAGAGAGAATATAGGAACAAGTGATGCAGTGTTGAGGGTATTGTCCAAAGTCATTAGTGCGTTAGACTATGGAAACAAAGCTTTGGCTGTGTTCTTAGATCTATCAAAGGCATTCGATACGGTGTCCCATGGATTACTCCTCAAAAAATTATCTTCTCTTGACATTCATAGTACAGCACTAGGCTGGTTCACATCCTATCTAAGTGATAGAACGCAACAAGTAGAGATAAATAATCATTTAAGCAATAGCAAACCAATCTCTTTTGGGGTTCCGCAAGGTAGTGTTCTTGGACCAATATTGTTTTTAATCTACATTAATGATTTGTGTAATTTAGATATTCCAGGTAACATTGTTAGTTTTGCAGACGATACTGCTTTAATATTTGAGGGTAAAACCTGGAGAGATGCTTTTAACAAATGTGACTTAGGATTAAGAGCAGTAAAGAGTTGGCTGAATAATAACATCTTAACTTTGAATACAATAAAAACTAAATATGTGACATTTAGTATATCATCAAAGAGTCAGCCTTCTGGCACTCATAATCTAATTATACATAATTGTCTGCTAAATTGTAATTGCCAACCCTTGGAAAGTGTAGATTGTATCATGTATCTAGGTGTAAAGATTGATAAATTTTTAAGATGGAATGACCATATCGATATGTTAACAAAAAATATCAGGAGACTTACATTTATTTTTAAAGAACTGCGACACATATTGGACAAAGAGAAATTAAAAACTGTCTATTTTGCCTTAGTCCAATCTCGACTTTCTTATAACATAGTATGCTGGGGATCATGTCTAAAGTCCAATGTTGAACCACTAAATATTACTCAAAAATTGATCCTTAAAGTAATGTACAAAAAAAATTCTGTTATCCATCCAACCTACTTTATAAGGAATGTAATTTTATGTGTATAAAACAGCTATATATCACTCAAATACTTTGTCGATTTTTTATCAATATTAAATTTGCTGAAAGAACACAACAAATGCGGACAACTAGAATTAGCTCTACATTGAACTTTGTGGCTGTGCATACTAAAACTTATTTTGGTCAAAGAAATTATTTACATCAGGCACCAATTATGTTTAATATTCTTCCAAATCATATTAAGTCTACCAATTCCTTAGTTAAATTTAAAAAATTAATTAAGATTTTTGTATTGACAGACAATTGTCTTAATATTTTTTCATCCTTGTCCTTTCTTAAATAATAAGATTTTATATAAGTCCCATTTACTAAAAACTGAATGTCACCCTATCTGTCTTTATTATCTACTTTGCTTCTTCTTTTGAATAATGATTAGTTATGGTTCAAATATTGTTACAATATACTGTCAAATTACCCATCTGGTAACACATCTAATACTTATTTTTTTCTTTAATTTTGAAATATTTTGTGTTTGTATGTAGAATTAATTTATGTTTGTGATTACTCTTTTGTTTGCTTCACTATAATGTAAATTGTTAACCTCGATACAGGCTCAGTCCTAGTGAGGTTGATTTTTATGCGAAAAAAAAAGTATTTTATGTATAGTGAGATGCAATAAATAAATAAATAAATTCTGAACGGTGGTCTTACACCAAGGCGATACTGAGATTATTTTCCACTTGGAACGTGACGCAAGTATTCTTTTAATTATTTTATATAAGTTATTTGTGAAATTACACAAATTAATCAAATAAAATTGACTTGCGCCGACCGGGAGTTGAAACCGCAACCTCTTGACCACGGATATCGTCAAAAAACTTTGATCAGCAAAAATAATTTTAAAGTACAAATTTTTTAAGATTATTCTACATGAAACCACTGAAAGTAACATTCCCAATAAATGTGGCTTGAAGGGTCTTACTAAAAAATAATTGAATGCGTGTTACTTAATGATAATTATTTAGTTCCTTAAAGATTATACAGGGTGTATCGGCACTAACCCGACAAACTTTAACCAGCTATTCCTTAGCACATTTGGAGTAAAAAATGTTATGGGCACTTTGCTGTCCGGTAGCATTTTTTTTCAATTAAAAACAAAAAAATTAAAAATTTCCACACTACATCACTGTCATTGGCATTGCTTTTCGTGTTCAACAGCTGTTATAAGCAAGTAGGTATGTCGAAAAGCGTCTTCGCTCTTTCGCACACACTAAATAATAATAGTTAAAAATGAGACGAATGGTGCCATGCCATTTCGCTGTGATTGTAAAAGTGCGCCAATATAGGTACACACGTGCATTATTCAACGGAATTCGAATAAAATATTGCCAGATGGGTTTTCAAACTTTTACAAAGGATAAAACGGTGGTGACATGTGGTGAAAATATGAATAGTAAATTTTTTATTAAAAAAAAACGTAACCGGACAGCAAAGTACACATAAGATTTTTTACTCCAAATATGCTAAGGAATAGCTGGTTAAAGTTTGTCGGGTACGTGCCGATACACCCTGTATATTTTTTTAATAATCTTAAACTCATTTGTTTTGTGATATTGTCAATATAGTAATTATTTAAACTGCCCCCCTCGTAGCCAATGGATTGCTTGCCGTATCGTGTATTTGACGTTTTTAAATGTGCGTTATTATGTTGTTGTGAAAGTGTGCGTGACATTTTAATGAAATCTGTGTTTGTAAGTATATTATTTATTTTACATATTGATATCCTATCGCTCAAGTGATATACATTTTATTTTTAACTTACCCATCAATGAAATATATCATTGAAGAAGAATATAATACTAATAAATCTAAGCGAAACCTGAAACAGAACAAGACACATAAAAATAAAAAGATAACTAGGAATCGAACCCAGGATCTCTTGTCTTACCGGGACAGGTGTCTTAACCAACTTGACCATTGAGACCTATTTATTAAACGTCATATTTGTCGATCTCATATTTCAAATTCCGAATATTATTTTTTTTAAAGGTAGACAAACATTTCCGGGTTACGAATAAACAGATAATTTTTGAAAATCTCCTATTACCAACACAGTTAGCGGAAAATGTTGCTTGTGTCGTGATGAAGGACTTGAAGAAGCCAGCGAAGAATTGAACGCACCACGCCTGGGTGGGACCCAAGCGGGATATCAACTCAGCCCCTGACCGTCCAGGTCACTGAACGATGTATAACGCCAATATGTCAAAGGCCTGAATTTCAGTAAAATACATAAAAAAGTTAAATTGTAGAAACATTAGAGCATATTATAATCTAATATTTTGTACTTCAGATACAAAAATAATAAATTAATATCCACGGTAGCTACTTGTAGAAGTGATCTTAAAAAACTTGTTTAAAATTCGTTTCGGAAACTTATTCGAGCGAACAAGACTGAATAATTTGTGGAACATCACTCTCTCTTGGAATCGGGCTAAAAAATATTCTGGCATTTGACAAAGGTTACATTCACTCATTACAAAGGCATTACGGAAAATTTAAAGTTACAACCTACAGTTGCTAATAACTCTGTAATTATAACGTACCTTCGTGATTTACTGTCTACTTTGACTATTCAAAAATAGAGCGAGAGTTTAGAAGTAATTAGGAATGCTTTGTAAGGTGAAAGGCAATGAAGGTAAAGCTGGTGTCACATTATTTGGTAATAAACTTCGGCGGGCGTCGTCAAAATACGCACTAATTTAGTAATTTGTTAAATTTTGACCTATAACAACCATTGCACCATTAGTATAGTCACAGGTCAAATACCATTATATATTCCCCTTGTTCCTATTATGTGTGGCTCTATACCGTGCACCTATTATCACATTACAAACACTCTACGTTGATTCAGTCGATATCGTCAATCGTCAGTTAGAGGGGCGGTTGGTCAATTTACCGCAGTCGTAATCAGTGGCGATATACATATACAGTGAAATCGATAACTTTACAATGTCGGATCGATAGGCATAACTACCAACGATTTTATACCAATCCATAAAGCCCTATGTCGATACGATATTCACGAAATCGGTTATCTATGGTCAGTTATTTTATTTGGTTTTACGCCCAGTCGGGCTTTTACATGCATTTTAAAACAGAATATATCTAGTAAGCTATCGAAAATTATACAAAAATAAATTTAAAGATGATGAAGATGATTCAACAAAGTGCTGGTATGGATTAAGTCAATAAATACATCACTAGTACCCCCATACTTGCTGCCCAGATCATGCAACCTAATGGTCAGTGAGTGTGTCTGATAGTTGGTTATGAAAGTATTGCAGAAGAATGTTATATTTGTCTTGTATTCCTAGTCGGCACATGGAATTTAATAGTGGCTCGATGGCAGGACTGTCAATTAAGTTGTTAATTTGTTAATTCACGAGCACGGTCAAAATATGATTCAGTCAGTTCAGTGTCAGATAGGCTGTCAATATGCACGACTTTTTGGATAATATTGTTTGTTATTCAAAATAAATTACTAATTAATGAAGGGAGGTAAACTAACTAAGCCCTAAGAGTTGAAAAAAATCGTATACACGATACATGAACGATCGAAACGCGATCAATTGATTCCGTTCCAACTTGGAGAAACAAAAGTTGTTAGTTGTAACTAAACACCTCATGAACTTCATAACTCCCATTTTAGTGTCTCAAAAAGTACAAATGGGCTGAAAATGTATATTAATGTTTTTATTTCGATTCGCAATTTAAAAGTATTTTTATTTTTTTCGTAACCGTCTTACGTTTATTCACAAACAGATGCGGCAGTATTTATTTATTAATTAATGCTCTTTTTGGGGCTTTTACATATGAATATTAAGAAATATACATTATTTATTATACATAACTGAATTGCTTCATTAACAACATTTTATATTTGCTTAAAGATAAATTGAAGATGTCCACTCTCCAGATAATTGTTTCCCTCCATTAGTATTCTGGGCAAAAGGTAATACATATGATAGTTAGTCCCAGAATTTCTGCACTGAAATAAATCCTCACTTCTAGTATTACGTTGTGGAATTCGGAAGCTTATCAATTCTAGCAATATCGGACTATCAACTAAATCATTTAGAATTTTATATAGAAATACGAAGTTAGTGAAAAATCTCCTGTCTGACAATTTGAGCATATTTATACAATTTAACGGTGACCGGATATATCATCAAATTGATAATTCATCACATCTTTAAAAAGTTATATAAAGTCATGGAAAGTGATGAAACAAAAACTTTATTAACTGGGTTAAGTAGGTTAGGTTAGGTTAGGTTAGGTTAGGTTAGGTTAGGTTAGGTTAGGCTAGGCTAGGTTTAAATTTTAATGACTTTATATCAATTTTTAAACGTGTTTTGAATTTTCGATGTGTTGATTTATCATGGAACCAATTTAGCAGAGTGTTGTAGTTCAACATAATTTCTTATATATTTATTTTAAAATTTATAAAACGTAAGAATTTGTTTTGTTTTCTTTCAACATCTTGTACATGTATATTACAATGTGGGTTCCAGACAGGAGAATTGTAATCAAGTTGACTTTTTACACAGGCAAAATATAACAATTTAATACACTTTAAATTGTTGAAATGTCTAGTTAGTCTAGTTATAAATGCCAACATTTTTAAGCCTTTATTAGAGAGCGAATGTCGATTTCAATTACTAATATCGGTATGCATATCAACAGTGCGACCGTGCTAGGTAAATCGATACAATATCATCGGTAATTCCCCCTATCGATCCGATATTATAAATTTATTGATGTATACTAGCAACACCTGGAGTTATTTGACATTTCGAAACATCAAAAGTTATACAGTTACGTAAAAATATTAATAAACTGTGAATTTTTAATTGAAATACTAACCTAGACATGCATTGTCAGTCAGTATTTACTTTTTGAACTAAAAAAGAAGTTATTTAATTAATGAGGTTTTTATTCACAACAGAGTTAATTGGTTAATGATATCTTTAGCCATAATACGAGATATATTAAACAAGTGTCCGAATTTCGTCTCTCTAAGTTCACACAGATTTAATTGATCGCATAAATGGAGTCTTTCAATTCTACGAACTTTGTTTATCTACCTCCGTTCATTAATAAACCAGAAATTTTGCATAAATTAGGTTTAACATTTCATTGCTTACTCGGACAGTTACAATATTTAAAAAAATATGCCCGTGAAACTACTACTACTACTTTATCTCTCATAGGTTCAGCTACTTTAAGGAACTTCAAAAACTAATTAAAACTACATACTGTTATATTCTATGAACCCAAGTTGTGTAAAGGTACATATGTAGGTTCTGATTTTATTATTTTTTCTTTCATTTTTCAACAAATTTTCATTTTTCTTGTGAAATTGGATTAGTAATAATTAATACGGCATAAAATAAAGTCGGAATCTTAACGACGGAAGTGAGAAAGGCGTGCCTAAAATATTAGACGGAACGGTCGAATTTTCCCTAGCAAATACTTAACTACCACCGCTAATAAAGTGGGATTCGTAATGACGTAAGTGAAGAAGATGTATACAAAAATATTCGGCGCGCAGCCCAACATTTTGGACTGACCTACAGTCGAATTCACCCTAGCAGACCTAGATAATTGATCTTTCCCCGGGGTATTAAATTAATTCTGATTAACATTAATTCAAATCTCGGCTTCTAATTGAATCCCTCGGGAAGTTGCTAATTCATTGTCTAGTAAAATAAAATCTTTATAGTTGAAATACGTTTTACAAATTGTTTATCAAACCGTTTTACGTAAAATATTTAATGGTGAGGTACTATTTTTATTAATCTTAAATATAAATAACTTACATCCGTAGATATTGGTTTAAAAAATAACATGTTTTAAATTGATGAGGGAATTATTTAATATCTAAGCGTCGAGAAAACCGCATTTATTAGTCTTGTGTTTAGAATCATTGAATGGCTTTTGAGGTAAGTAACACAAAAGTCTTGTTGTGTCTAACAAAAATTAAAACTGTTACCTTACTGCAAAACCATGATGTGATACATTGACACACTAACGCATTGGTGAAAACCTATTGTCTAGAAAAAAAAATCGGCAAAATTTTGGATCTGATTTTCTAGAAGAAGATTAAAAGTGATTTTCAAGTAAAAGCTAATTACACTTTGGTTCAGTTTGAACATTTTTTTGTTTCCTGGGTGAAGAAAATAAGTCGTTTGGTAAATTTACCAAAATTAAAGCATCCTTTCACTCAAGAGGTTGGATATTGTGAACGATTTAATTTTTTTTATTTTTTTTTTATTTATTCACATTTAAACCCGCTAAACTACTTATGTAGTTTGTCAGCAGGGACATAGAGACAACATTTATACACTCATAAGATACAATTTGAACGGTACATAATTACATAAATTGGTTACATTGCAGAAAAGTTTAAATAGCAGCATAAAAGCCTTATATAATAAGCAAGTAAAAATAAATGTATAAACAAATTAGTATTATCAACAAGTACATCAATAGTTTCGTAAATAGAGGTAGGTAGTCAGGTATTACAAAATAATTGTTTTTCCATTTTCTAAGAATATGAATTCCATTTCAGGGGCATTAGTATAGATCATTATTATCCAATAACCATTTCCTTAGATTATATTTAACATTAGCAGTATACATGTTATTATTTTTAATTTTCATTGGTAATAGGTTAAAAATTTTGGGTACTATAAAGTTTAAAGTTCTTTCACCATATTTATTAGTACATTTCGGAACTACCAGTCCTTCATTTTGAGTGAATCTTGTGTTATGTTTATGGCAAACTCTTTCCCTATACAATGAATCGGACAATATGACATGTTGACTTACAATATTATAAAACAATAATCCTCTGACAGGTAAAATATTCAGAGACTTGTATATTAATTTAATGTTACTTCTGCGTTGATTGTCATATTTATGGATTAACAATTTTATAATGGAGTTTTGTAATGTTTGTATATAGCCTATATTAGTTTTACAAGAATGTCCCCAAGAAGTAATTCCATAACGTATAGTGGATTCAGCCAGAGATAAGTAGATTAACTTTAAAGTACTTATAGGCACGAAATATTTTATTTTATAAATCCTACCCACAATAGCTCGTAGACGTTTACAAACATTAGCAATGTGTACATCCCATTCCAATTAATTTAATCTGTGAGAAATACTTAAGAGACAGGTGAATTCTCCAGTTAATAATGATTTTTGAGGTGTTTTTTTACGAAAACGGCGCTGTACGACTAAGTCAGATATTAATATTATCAACATTTAAATCGTCTATTAATTATTACTAGCTATTCGTGATTTCTCCTTAAATAAAAACATATATAAATATAATTTTTAAAAGGCACATTTCAAATCAATAGCTTCCCCACAGCAGTAAGAAACATGGACTAATAAATCAACTTATTTTTCCATTGGCGTAACACGTTATTATTATAACTACGTAGGCCTCTTATACGAACATTCGTATTACGTTTGATAAGTATGTTACATATATGATTTGTAACAAGGTGTGTGTGCATCACTTTACTTACATACATTCTTGGTGTGTGTGACCTTTAAGTACCTACACATTGTCATTTTGCTATTGGTCAAATTGACAGCCCTGGAATTTTGACTTGGAAAGTTGCCAAACCTGAGGGAGCAAGGATCTATGATTTGCATTGGAAGCAGTCGCCATTCTTTATCACCAACCCAGAGCAGCGGGCATTCCTCTTGGCTGAGGTTCTACGAACACATTCGCCAAATTTGTGAGCTTCGCATATGGAGCATTGACCAGTGGATTGATGGAATTGGATGGCATCTGCCGATTGGTTAAGAGGGTTCCTTTTAGAGACCAGCAACGTGAGGCTGTTTTGTATTGGACTAAAAGATTATTTTTTGGATAAATTATAAACTGAGAGTTGCTGTGAAGAACCGGAATCTACTATTTCGCATCAAGAACGAACTATAACACCTTCATTTTACATATGCAAGCCCTTTGCCAGACTTATTATATAGTAGGATGCTAATTAATTTATTTTTTTGTGGTTTGATTTTAGTATTCTTAAATATTTTTTTTATTTCTAGATAATAAACCCATCTTTATTTTTTATAAACTTCCGATTATATGTCCGGGTTAAATCTTCCCCATAGGAAAAACTAAACCCTTCCACACACTTTTCCACAAATTATCATCTAGTCAATCAACATGATGCAAGTGCATTATATAAGAAAAATAAATACAAAACAATACAAGAACAACACGTCACCTCACCAGAGATCAAATGGGAAAATAATTCACCGACTCCAGATATTTTCATATCAGAGGGTTCGGCTCGGTAGAACTCCTAACAGGGCCTATAAATCCTACTGATCCCTTAACATAAATATTCAAAAAATCTTTCGTTATCCTACATGTATTCAAAATGACCGACTTTTACATCTTTATATATAAATGTTTTGATAGATCTAATACGCCTAAATTTTTAATGAGAGAGCTAGGTATAATGCCAGTAGCCGAAATAACGAATGGTAATATTTTTTTTTTTTTTTTTTTTATTTATTATTTATTGAGTTAGTTTATACATTTGAATATAAACTAATATAAACAAGATCATATTTCATTTTGTAATTTTACATATTTTTACAATAAATATAACATTTCTTTTTAAATACATTCATTCTTCCTTCATTCTTCAGACTTTCAGGCATTTCATCATACATTTTTAGTCCTTTGTACATTAGGCAGTTCTGTGATTTTGTTTTTTTCATATGTGGCAATCTAATCCTATTTACATTTCTGGTTTCGTAATTATGAACATCTCTATTAAAAACAATTTCATCCTTAAAATATTTTGGCATTTGGTTGTTCATGATTTTATGTACAAAAATTAACACATTAAATAATAGTCTCTTTTTTATAGAAATCCAATTTAGCTGTTCTCTCATTTGATCTATGCTTGCGTATTTTCCTTTTCCTAGTATACATCTCATAGCTCTATTCTGTATAACATCTAGCTTGTTCAAGTTTCCTTCATTGGCCAAATACAACACAGTAGAGCAATAATCTAAATGTGGAGCAACTATAGTTTTATAAATCAGCTCTGTAGTGTTTCCATTTAGTTTATTTCTTAATCTTCTAAGAAAATTGACTTTTTTAGATACCTTTTTTAGCACATATTCAAAATTTGCTGCGAAAGTTAGTTTTGAATCTAGTATCACACCCAGGTACTTAATTTCATTTACTTTTTCAATTTTTTCGCCATTAATTGTCAATTTTAACTCTGTGTTATGTGTTTTGTTGCCTATTTCCATATATTTTGTTTTGTTGACATTCAGTTTTAATTTGTTTAATTTCAGCCATTTCGCTATATTTTGTAGGTCTTCATTTAATTTATTGATTGCATCTATGTATTCTTCACATGAAATATAGATTAATGTATCGTCTGCAAATAATCTAATTTTGCAATGTTTTATGGTTTTAATTATATCATTAATGTAAATAATGAATAGAATTGGGCCTAATACCGACCCTTGTGGAACACCGAGGTTGTTTTCTATCGGTTCTGATTCTGAGCTTTCCACTTTTGTTACCTGTTTTCTTTCATGGAGATATTCTTTGAAAAGATTTAGAGCTACTTCAGAAAGACCTATATCTTCTAATTTTTCCAAAAGTTTTTTCCTTTCTATCGTTTCAAATGCTCTTTTAAAATCTAAAAATGTTGCAATGGTGATTTTTTTATTATCTGTTTCTTTCTTCCATGTATTAATCACAATGTTTATTGCAGCTTCACAAGAGTTATTATTACGGAATCCTGATTGTTCGTCACATAATATATGATGTTTTTCCAAATACTCAACGAGTTGTTTCTTTATTACAATTTCTAGTACCTGTTCGTATTTTGGTAACATATTTATAGGTCTAAATTCTTCGCATTTTCTGGTATTAACAACTTTCGGAATCGGGATCACAATAGATGTTTTCCATGTGTTTGGAAATTTTCCACTTCTTAACGATTCATTTATTATGTTCAGTAGATGAGGTCCTATCACTGGCATTGCATCCCTTAAAACTGTAAAGCTTATTCCATCTGGACTCTCTTTTGATTTGGTGCTGTTTAGAATCTGTAAAAGATATGTTTCATCAATCTCTTTAAACACAAGTTTTTCTCGGTTTAGGGGAACATTTCTCACGCGGTTGTCTTCCTTCAGTATTGGTATACTCTGATGTAATTCCGTTATGCTGTTTACAAAATATTTGTTGAAGCAGTTCTGTATGCTACCCTGTATCTGATGTGGAAATTCAATGTCATGTTTCATCCCTTTATCTTCAGTTTGCATTAATCCTTTTATGGTTTTCCACATTTTTTTAGTGTCTCCTTTTTCACAGATAATTTTATTTTTGAAGTAATCGTTCTTACAAACTTTCAGTTGTTTTGAGTATT
Organism: Hesperophylax consimilis; assembly: GCF_061612785.1. Taxonomy (NCBI): domain Eukaryota; kingdom Metazoa; phylum Arthropoda; class Insecta; order Trichoptera; family Limnephilidae; genus Hesperophylax; species Hesperophylax consimilis. The sequence continues at coordinate 22,547,423 of NC_142850.1, forward strand.
TATTTCTTGCATTTTTGAATGCTTTCCAGTCTTGTGAGTTTCTTGAGATTTTTGCAATTTTGTACAGTCTATCTCTTTCATATTGTATTGATTGTAGTTCTATGTTATACCATTTATTTGTTCCTCTTATTTTAGTAGTTTGGATTGGTATTAACTGGTCGATTACTTCTTGAAGGTTATTTATTAATGATTTAGCCTTTTCATTAAATTCCATTTGATGAAGTTCATTCATATCACCCAGAAGTTCAATTAACCTTTCACTGTTATATTTTTTATAATTTCTGTATTTTATTACTTTGCTGGTTTTCGTATTATTTCTTTTTGTGTTATCTGTAATGTGGATAAGGTTATGGTCGGTTATTTTTGGCTCATCTAGAACTTTTACATTCAAATCTAATCTGTTGGATATGACAAGGTCAATTAACGTCCTGGATTTATCCGTTATTCGTGTCTCACTTTTAACAAGTTGTTTCATTCCCGATGCTTGGATAATTTTTTTAAGTCTTTTAGTATATGTATCATTCAAATTTTTGAAATTTATATTAAAGTCACCAGTTAGGATATTATCTTCTTCCTCTTCTAGGTTTTGGGTGCACCAGTTCTCTATAAATGATAAAAAGTCTTTTGTACTTGCATTTGGAGAATGGTAAATTACTCCGTATACTCCTTTCTTATATCCAGAAGTTATCCTGATCGCTAGTATCCAGCAGTTTTTTTCGTATTTTGTGTTAGAAATAACTTCAAATATTATGTCTTTTTTGATAATTATTATTGCTCCCCCTGTGTGTCTACTGTAGGAATCACAGCGTATTGTTGAATATCCTTGAAAAGTAACTTCGCTGTCTTCAATATCGCATGTTATGTGAGTCTCGCTTAACATTACAAGTGCAGGATCATTTCGTTCAATCAAAATCTGGATTTCTTCATTGTTCGCTATCAGACTCTGAATATTTAAGTATATAATTCCTTGCAGTTGGTTGCTTTTTATAAAAAATTTACCTTTTTCTTCTCCAATTCCAATTTCCTTTTGTATACTGGACATTCGAAGCTCCACGCTGGATGATTTGAGTCCAGGTTTATCTTCAACTTGTTTTTAGTATTAATACAATTATTACACTTTTCTGTTCCTCTAATAGCCTTGCATTCTTCACTTTTATGACCACCTGTACATTTAGGGCATACAAAGGAGTCTTTTTTACATTCGCTCCCTTTATGGTTGAACCCGTAGCATTTATAGCAGCGCTTAATGTCAAATGCATCAAATACTCTGACCCTTTCCCATCCAATATTTATTTTTTGCATTTGCAACATTATTCCATGTGTTTGTGTATCTACTTCCAAATATATTATTTATTCTTCTCCTGTTTTTAATTTCTTGTTTTTTATTACAGTTACTTCCATTTTTTGTGGTTCTTCTGGAAACTCGTTCTGAATTTTTATGTTCTGAACGATTTCTTTTTCATCCATTTTATGTGTTACTCCAACGACTTTTATTGATGGGAATCTTTTATTTGGGATCTTCGTTGTATATTTTTCACAGAACTTTATTTTTATGTCTTCCTGTAGTTTTTCAATATGCTGACTATTTCTACATGTAACAATTATTTTACCATCCTTTGCATTTTTTATTCCCATCACTCCTGTTTCAATTGGATCAATTTGTTTTTTAATATCCTCTTCGGTTTTCTCCGTGGTCTGCTCTTCTTTCGGAGTGATAATATTTTTTTTCCCCAAATTTTGGTATTGCTTATTGTTACCCGTAATTTCCTTAAGTATTCTATTTTCTCCAGAAATATCGGCCATTTTTGCTGCCATTTCGCTTATTAACCCCAAAATTGTAATTGTTTTCGGGGTTAATTTATTAATTTGTTCTTTGTTTAGTTTTGTCGAAATGTCATTAATGCAATTTTGTAGAATTAGAACTGCATCTGTGGCTTTATCAATAAAACTTTTAGGATCCATCTTGAGTTACTTTATTTATTTCACTATTCACGGCAAAAATCAAGTTTTATGTCCGTTTATCTCAGATCACCTGTCTATTTTAATGTTTTTCTGTGGTTTTCTTCTGTCAAAACTTTTAATGTAAACTTTAAAGATATATTGCACCTTGTTTACTCAAGACAACGAAAAACCAATTATTTGAATACATTAATTTACCACTTCTTTTTAAAACGATATATTGCTTGATTATTTTGAAACACCAATATAGCAACACTTTAACATAATTTAAGGACAACTTTATTGTTATATTCAGAGTTTAATTCCATAGATTTTAATTATGATTATAATCTGAGAATGCCGAATTCTTTTAATTTCATTTCCTAAATCTGTGTATTTTCTTATTTTTCATTAACAGGTTTTTTTAATATTACAGGAATTTGGAATAGCGACTTCAATGATATAAGTTATTTTTTTTTAAATTTTGTCATGTAAAACTTATCGGGTCTATTATGACTAATCGTTCGGTCTGTTAGTATAGTTTTATCATAATATATTTTATAAAATTCGTTTTCTAAAAATGAATTAGGTTTGTATTCATAATATGGTACTATATTACGACAGTCAATCAAGTTATGTTTAATTACCAAACTTTGGTGAATTATTTTTAAAACTTGATTGTGTCTAAATGTATACTCGGACGGTGCTAATATAGAACATCTCGATATAATATGTTCTGTAGTTTCCGGAAAAGCCAAACACTTTTTACATGAATCATCAATTTGATTTGTATCTTTGATTATATGCTTCCTATAATTTTTAGTATTAATAACTCTATCCTGAATGGAAGCTTAAATCCTTCTATATCTGCGCTCAACTCTCTAATACTCAACCATTTGTTTGACGAAAATTTGTCAATATACGTTTGGTTGAGATAATTGAAGTGTTTTGCGTGTAAAATTTTATTTGACTAGGAACCTAATAATTCCTGGTTGGGATTTATAAAAATGTTGGCATTCTTCAAATTTAAAGGTGTTATGTTTCTATCTGCCTTGCAAATTATTTTGTGCATTTCTGAGCTATGAGCTTTCCTATGGAAAAAAATTTCTTAGCATTTCTACCTGATTATGTTTCAAAGCAGTTATTTTGACTATACCTCTACCTCCTAAATTTCTAGGTAAATATAATAATAGTTATTATTATTATTAGTCACTTTAAAAATACTTTCAAGGTTTTAGCATTTTATTACTTTTTTTATGAAAATGCTACAAATCATACATCTTATAAGTAAGTTAAATGGTTACATTTTCCCAATATCCCAACGATCTACCCGATTTATTATAAATCTTCCCAATTTCCTTCCCCATTATTATGACCCACTCATAAAAACCAAATGGGAAAAACCGGCCATCAGGGAATATGTTGCGAAATGAGTTAAGGATCTCTGGAGTACCTATATTGCAATTGTAAATCCTGCTATTTTCAAATAACATCCTTCTTACCCTTGTAGCGGGTGGGGAACGAGCTAGCCAACATCACATAGGTACCTACATACAACACAAATACAACCTTTTTTAGGCTTTATTACGACGCTAGTTCCTTAATAAAACGGAATAAAAGCCATTTGTCATTGATATTCGTTTTAATCAAGACTTACGAGTATATTAGATATCTTCTTAATTGCTTTTCTTTTAAAATGTGCCTACAAAATAAAATTTAAAAAATAAAGCACTCTCTCCAAAATTATAATAAGTTTTAATATTGAGCAAAACCTATTACTTAGGTACTTATACCAAAAATTCAGGGTTTTCCAATAAGAGGTGTTATTTTGAATAGCCCGCTATTTCGGTAGATTTTACTTTTGAAGCTATCATTTTTTGACATTTGACAAGTAAAAACTACGTCATTAATAAAAATGGAATGATACACGCTTCAACAACGCATTTACATTATTAAAATTCACTTGAGTGAATCAAATGCAAATCATCTTGAGTGATGAGGCACATTTCCACCTCGGTGGCTTCGTCAACAAGCAAAATTGTCGCATCTGGGGCTCGGAAACCCAAGAGTTATTGTTGAAAAGTCTCTTTATCCTCAACGTGTGACTGTTTGGTGCGGTTTATGGTCCACCGGAGTCATTCGACCTTACTTTTTCGAAAATGAGACTGGAGCAACAGTTACGGGGAATGGATTGCGCTATCGAGAGATGATTAATGATTTTTCATGGCCGGAATTGGATGGTATTGAACTGGACAACGTTTACTTTCAACAAAACGGCGCTACGTGCCACACAAGCAACGAAACCATTGATCTTTTACGATTGAATATCAAAATAACACCTCTTATTGGAAAATCCTGTATTTATACGTTTTAAAAAACATCTATTTTGTACACAATTTGGGAGGAGGGTTTGGGTACTGCCGCACCGGGAACGATTCTTTGGATAACCAACACCTCTGCGATAGGTCACCCAAAGTGGCTCGTTTGGTGACTTAGTAGGGGTACCCGGATTGATGGTATGAGATTTTTCCATGACTTGGTGGCGAATACGTCTGCCCATCAGCTGCATGGCGGGCCAGATCGGGAGAGGCCGGATGAGAAAGACCCTTTAATCTTTTCAGCTGGACTCTCGACCCCAATACCTTACATCGCAGTGGGGGGATGGATTTATTTGTTACTCCTGGACTTCCAGATTCCTCCCCACACCTCATACATTTTTCCTTCCCAGAACTTCCTCTCCTACCTTTCCTAAAAATATGACATAGGCTCTAGGAGAAATTGTTTCCTCAAGGCCTCCTGTATGAGTTAAAGAAAATCAAATTTATTTTCTTTTGCATATTTCTCTTTAATTATTCATCTATGTTACTATGCTATCCATCTAAGAATAAAACTTTAGATTAGTATAAAAATCAAACAAACGCCGCCCGCCCACCACATAAAAATGTCGCACACGTTAATTTTCAATATATATACAATATATTGTTGATGGTAAGATTGGTACATAGATAAATCCACCATTAAAAATCTAAACATTGCATCGAATAGTCATGTTTGGTGACCAGATCTTAATTTCCAGGTTCTTCCACATATTCCTCTTCCCAATTCAATTCCCCTTCCCAATACCTTCAACCTCAAACCATTACCCATAAACCAGCCTCAAACCATTACCCATAAACCAGCCTCAAACCATTACCCATAAACCAGCCTCAAACCATCCCCCCTATCAGGGGACATGTTCTCAAGACATCGAAAAGCATGGATAGGATGTCAGTCCCAGTAGCAAAGTGATTATGATCCCATTTGAGACATTTCCCTTTCGTCTCAACTCTAATGCTACCTTTCCTGAGACTAACTTTACACATTACTGTAAAATGGTTTAAAAGCATATTTTTTACCAACCTTTCATTCAACATTCCGTGCAGAATGATCTAAACGACATTTAGTTAAGCTTTAAGTTACAAAGAATGTTCCGGTACACTAAAAAGGAATACAAAAACACCACATTGCTTTATAAAATATACGTGCACGGTGGGACATTACCTAATCATTTTACGGCAGTTTCTCTTTTAGAAGATCATTTTCTGCACCACGAGACCCATTTCTTCGCAGTAAGCCCGTTGAGGATAAAATCCCAAAGGATGCCATTCGACGGTGAACATAGTAGATAAACAAATACTCCTTTTTTTAAAAGTATGAACATTTGGGTGCGTATAAACAGGGCTCGTTTATGCGCACCCTTGGATTGGGATGTTTCATAAAAATTCAAATGTAATATTGCCGTCATTTATCCAAACAGAATCATTTTGTTTTTTTGTCATTTGAAAGCTCCCCGCTGAACGCCGAATTTCGAAGGGGAAGAAGAAATTAATGGTGGGGAAGTACGTTGCTAATCAGTTGTGGTAACCAAATACGGCCAAAACCATTCCATGCAACGTTTTAATTCTGAATGTTGGTCTATCACTAGGGCGATATTGAAAGTATCTACCGTTCTGGAATGTACATGAAATATAAATATATCAATAAATTATTGTGAAATAACACAAATTAAAAAAAAATTAACTTTCGCACGCTGGGATTTGACTTGCGCACGTTTGGATTTAACTTGCGCACGCTGGAATTTAACTTGCGCACGCTAGGATTTGAACTCGTGACCTCACATTTTATGTATTGGTATATCACATTTTGCTGTCGATTTACTGGTATAACTTTTGTTAGGTGAAGCTCGTTAGCTCGGTGGTTAATATCAGCTGTTTAATGTCTTTTAAAACTCACCTGCCCTCAAATTTTTTTAACCTTTAGTTGCCGAAAAATATTGAAAAAATGAAATGCAGAGATACGTATATGTTCACCGGTTTCCAGCTTTTATCGCGAGAATTTTCGCTAGAAACATTTTCTGTGTTAACTTGCACTTATCACGTGTAAACTGTATTTAAGAGCATATAAATAAATCAAATATTATGAGACGAAGCAAGAAGCGCTTTCTAAGTCAGAAATGTATGAGGTTTTATCCGCTCTGTCTCCCCTTATGTCCAATTTTAACAATAAATATAACAAGTTTGCATAACACGCATCATTTACAGTAATTATTTCATCACCTGTACGTAGCCCATTTTCCGCAAGTCAAACACCTCTACCGTAAATAGCTAAACAAAAAACGTTAAGCGCCGTGAGACGGTTTTTACTAGCTGTACCTTGCACCACTTCTCCCTTATTAATTCTAAGGGTCTGGCGCGCCTAAACCTCCTAGAGGGACCGCGGCGCCATTACAGATTAAATAAGGGCGGTTAAACTGAAAGGGGAATTTAACAAATAAGATTTGAACTTGTTTATCACTTGATTTTTTTAAGTCTCTGATTATATGCACCACAATCTCTGTGATTCTTGTATGAACCTACTAGGGAAAATATGTTTTAAATGTTTATTAACTAAGTAAAATGTTCTTTTAATTTTATTAATACAATAAATAGAAATAGATAGATATAATTTTGGATTAACCACCTCACTGGGATGAGTAATTTAGGATTTTAAATTTCGAAAAAAATATATGTTATTTTTTATTCTATTATCTATACATTTGTAAGAGCCGAAACGATAATTTTTTGAAATTTTCTTGATACAAAATAATCGCAAAGTAAGCTTTGAACATTATTAAAAACACTTTTCATCTATTATGTAATATGTTATAGGTATGAAAACAGCACAGTGTATCTTAAAATGCAACCTATGCAATTGTCAAGAGATTTATGCGCAATTTTAAACGAGTCTAGTTTTATAAAATATTTTCCTTAATTATTTTTTTAAATATAAGCGCGCTCCCTCTTCTTCCTTTTCAACCTTTACTACAGAGCCTCATTGTCAGGAAATGAGAATGAAAACATAAACTAAGAAATTTAAAATGAAGTAATTTTTTTTTTAAATTAAAGAAAAGAAAAAAATAAAAAATGAGAAAGAAATTAAAAGAAATGAGAAGAAAAGAAAAATGTAAGCGAGAAGCATATTGTTATATTGTAGAAGATGCAGTAGATAATGCCTTTGTCACCAATTATATTTTCATGTTGTATGTTTACCTTCAATGTTTTTAACAAGTAAATTTCATATTTTGGATTCAGATCATGATTATGTTTTTGTCCGAAGGTGGTCTAAGTCTTCAATGTATAATTATTGTCTGTTCACTTGTGATTTCGGAACCAAAATACCAAAAAAAAATAAAAAAATTATTTAATTATTTTTTTTTAGTACATGCCGAACTATTTTTTTTCTGCGGGGTTTTTTTTTAGCCTTAAAAAATTTGTTCACTGAGAGAAATCCATCAAAATCCTTACTCAACACAAATAAATAAGCTCACGATGGAAATGACACCGTGGGCTGAAAATAGCAGCGTTTATAGTTTTTACTGGAATTAAAAAAAAATACTTTCTGCTTTTATTCCATTTAGGATGGGATGGTTTATACTTTATAGTATGAGATGATTTTCCTCAATATTATAACCGAAAAAACAAAAAAAAATCGACAAATCGTAAATAAAACCGCAATCATATGCATTTGCACGTAAAACCAGCAAGCGGGAACATTTTTCATATAAATGAGAATGATATTATTTTTACAAATCAATTTTGTGGACGTTCAACGTTTGGTTTCCTTGGAACAGCGAGGTTCTAGCTGCCATTTGTTTAAATGAAACTGAGTTATTTTTGTTGAAAGTTAGAACATTTCTTTATGATAGAACATCGTACATCAAAAACGCGTGGTATTTGTCCAAACAACCAAGCAAAAAGACAGATAAAGGCTTGTAGCTTTGAAAGTCAGCTTAATTCAGAGGTTTTTAGCATATAATGTTCTTAAATGAAAAGATAATTCATAATTGTTCTCCGTATTAACTTTTCATAAATGTCTTTCATTTACTTTATTAACTTTTTGAATTGTTCATAATTCACAGTTTCGGTTACACTAATTTTATTTTTGGACAATAATATATTGTAACATTTCACACCTAAATACGAATAGTGGTGCTGAGCCGTGGTCGTTCTAAGCATAGGAATGGCTATTAAGCCATTAGTTTTGAATCTATTGCTTATGCTATCTGAGGGGTGAATTTTATAAATAAAATATTCTTTATAAATTTGATATAAAGCGATTCTCTTATACAATTCTGTGATAGATGGTACATTAAATTCCTGAAATATCTCTAAAGTAGGGGAGTCATATGGTTTTCTAAGGATTATTTTTATAATTATTCTTTGAATTGTAATTATGGGCTGTAAAGAAGCCTTAAAAGCTCCTCCCCACCCAATAATCCCGTACTGCAATAAGGACTGAATTAATGCATAATAGACAATTTTGATAGTTTTCTTATTTAAAATATTTCGTATATTATAGAAAATATAGATAAGTTTTCTTATTCCTTCAACAGTGAGATTAATATGGTCTTTCCATTTAACATTTGTATCTATTAATATACCAAGATATTTTATATTGGATTTATGATTTAGTTTCGCACAGTCCGTATTATATGTACCGTCTTTTACACAATTTTTAGAATGAATTATTATGTTAATTAGGTTATTTGGCACATCTTCTTGTAGAGTGAAAGGAATACAATATGTTTTTTCTGTGTTGAGTGATAATAAATTGCCATCGAACCAATTTTTTATAACCTTCATATCTTGATTGGCTGCATTGGTAATTTCGTTCCATGTCTTTTTTTCGATAATTATTGCAGTGTCGTCAGCAAAGGATATAAGTTTACCATTAAGTGATAATTTAAACATATGGTTAACGTAAATTATAAATAAAATTGGTCCAATAACAGTCCTTTGGGGAATTCCAAATTCCAAAGTTTCATCTACGCTAAGTGAGTTATTTAATTTTACTTTTTGGATTCTTTCAGTTAGATAGCTTTGCAGCCAATACCTTACCTTACCAATAATACCGATATCATTTAATTTATTAATTAGTTTTGTATGGGAGATACTATCAAAAGACTTACGTAAATCAATGAAAATGCCAAGGCATTTATTTTTTTTATCTAATGCACGTTATATAGTTGAAGTTAGTTCTGCAATGGCATCATGAGTGCCTAGTTTCTCTCTAAATCCAAATTGGCTAGGACTAATTATTTTATTATTTTCAATATAGTATAAAAGTTGCTTTTTTACGATCTTTTCGAAAATTTTTGAAATGTTTGAGACAAGAGATATAGGAGAATAATTTGATATTTCTTCAGGGCTGGCAGATTTAAAAACGGGTGTTACAATAGATTTTTTATAAACGGAGGGGAATATTCCACTATTTAAACTAATATTTATAATGTGTATAATTGGAATGCTTAATAATTCATTATAATTTTTCAATATTTCTACTGTGACTCCATCAAACTTTAAATTTTACTTTTTGGTTTCTTTCAGTTAGATAGCTTTGCAGCCAATACCTTACCTTACCAATAATACCGATATCATTTAATTTATTAATTAGTTTTGTATGGGAGATACTATCAAAAGCCTTACGTAAATCAATGAAAATGCCAAGGCATTTATTTTTTTTATCTAATGCACGGTATATAGTTGAAGTTAGTTCTGCAATGGCATCATGAGTGCCTAGTTTCTCTCTAAATCCAAATTGGCTAGGACTAATTATTTTATTATTTTCAATATAGTATAAAAGTTGCTTTTTTACGATCTTTTCGAAAATTTTTGAAATGTTTGAGACAAGAGATATAGGACAATAATTTGATATTTCTTCAGGGCTGCCAGATTTAAAAACGGGTGTTACAATAGATTTTTTATAAACGGAGGGGAATATTCCACTATTTAAACTAATATTTATAATGTGTGTAATTGGAATGCTTAATATATATCGTTAGAGCAGGTATGCTGTCAAGGCGTTTTTATCTCTGCAGTACAAATGTGAAAAAGATACTTTTCAATGCCTTTTGCACTTCGCTGTATACGTCAGAGCTGTGGGTGGATTACACTTCATCCCAATGGCATAAGATAAAAGTTGCTTACAATAATGCATATCGCCAGCTATTCTGCCTACCGAGATACTGCAGCGCCACGGAAATGTTCCTGGAGGGACGAGTACACTCTTTCAGAGCGCTTCTCCGCCATCACATGGGAAGCTTATGGCGCAGACTAAGCCAATCTAATAACAAAATCATCGCTGCCATGGTTGCCTGGATGGAGTCCCCTCTGATGGCCCTCTGGAGACGGGAGATGTGCAAATATCCCCCATAAACGGCTGTTCACGATCATTTTTGTGTTTATATAATATCTTTTTTCACTTAAATTCCGCTTTTTTGTGCCTATCGGAATCACCTATGTTATTACCAACCTTAATATTATTTTTATTACGTATTATGTACCTATATTATTTCAAATATGGAATGTATTGCATTGCACTACCCCTGCATACATTCTGGAATAAATTCTTATTATCATTATTATTATTATTATTAATAATTCATTATAATTTTTCAATATTTCTACTGTGACTCCATCAAACCCTGGTGCAGATGCACCTTTAAATTCACTAATAATATTTTTTATGTCATCTGTTGTTACCGGTTTGAAGACTGACAGATTATTTTGTTTGTGACGGTCCTTTTCGAAATTATCTATTTTATAATTTTTATCGATCCGTGTAGCTAAATTTTGTCCGACGTTAGCGAAATATTTATTGAAGGCATAAGCACATTTTGTCGGTTCCATTAGGGCATTAATAGAATTTTTTCCGATATTAATTTATTTAATTTGAGTTTTTTTGTATTTTTCTACTATTTATTTCATTTATTGTTTTCCATATATGTTTTACATTTTGTTTAGCCACATCAATTTCATTTTTGTAAAAGTTTTCTTTAGTTGTTTTTAGTAAACAGGTTAATTTGTTCCTAATTTTTTTATAATCTGTGTATATTTTTTTGTCTAAGGGAAATTTCTTTGTGAAGCGATATAACTCTTCTTTTTTTAAAATAGATACGATTAAGCCATGTGAAATCCATGGTTTTATTTTTTTGAATTTTGATTTAATTTTTATAGTTTTAATATCTGTTGATGCTGTAATATAATTGAATAGTATGTTATCAATAATATTTGCGCATGTTTCAGCACATGTTGATTCTAATACGGAACGCCATGTTTCTGTTTTTATTTTTAGGCTTAATTTATGATGGTTTAGTGAATTTTTTGTAAAAGTATTGCATTTTGAATCAATATGATTATTAATATTAAGTTTTTGTATATAGATGCAAGTATGATGATCGGTAATATTATTTTTTAATATTATCGTGTGTAATTTGTCGGTATCTTTAGTGTTTCTCAGAGATGTGCAAAATGGGTACTCAAAACCATTTGAAATGCAAAATGGAAATGGGTCAAAACTTTTCCATTTGAAAATGCAAAATGCAAAATGTGTTTTAGAAAAGCATTTCAAATGCAAAATGCAAAATACCTATTTTCAAAATGCATTGAAAATGCAAAATGGTTTCTCAGGTCAAACAATTAAAATAATTATAGAATTTTTAAACAATTTTGTCATTTAATAATGGACATCAATGTAGAACAAACATATTATATGATTGTAAATCCAAAAACACCACGACTACAGATTATGAAACCACAAAAAATTTGCGCGGGACTAATGTTGCCAACGTAAAAACATAGAAACTGCTATCTAACATTTAATATTACAGCGTCATGGCCCCTGTTCAGTATTTTTTGTAATGGTATCACTCAATTGCCAGGGCTCCTACCAGGGAGCAACTTGACAAATGGAAATTATCTCTCATAGCGAGGTTGAGGACCGACTGATATTTGGGGCTTATGATAAAAAGATGAGTAGAGAAAGTAGGAAGAATGTCGCAAAAAAGCATTTAAAATGGAAAATGCATTGAGAAAAGCGTTTAAAATGCAAAATGCAAAATGGTTTTTAGAAAAGCATTTAAAATGCAAAATGGAAAATACCCATTTTGCACTTTGCATTTCCATTTGAAATAAAGCATATCTCTGGTGTTACTCCATATGTGATCGATACAAGATGGACGTTGACCCGTTCGGTGTCCGGTGTTCGTAGTTCTGTTAAAAACGGGACTGCAAGCGTTTAACGAATGAATTGATGGGTTTTACAACAAACTGTTGGTAAAACACGAATATGTTATTAGGATGCATTTCGTTATTACATTCAACAGGAAAAGCGCACCTGCTTGAACACATGGTCTAATATATTCTGAATGGACTAATATTTTATTAGTAATTGGATTGAAATCACGTTTTTAACAGTGTTTTAATAAATCAGCCATTCTCATTTTTTTCCGTGCAGATGGAACCTCGTTGTCTCAAGCGAATGAGCTCGAAGTACAATGCAAACGGAACCAAATATTTTTTCTATGGCAGAAGTAATAAAGTTGTTCATAATATTTGCAATTAAATCTTGTTGTTTTAAAACAATAAAAAAACTTCTTTTTTTTAAGTGGAACCATGTTAATTTATAATTTTTTGTAAATAAATATAAATTATATTTCATAGAACTTTGTTGCGTCTATGAGCGTGCATATATTTTTGTCTTATTTTAGATGGGGTATTAAAGAAAAACTTAGTGCAAGAATGTCCGTTCTGGCCAAAATTCCAGATAGAACCTTGTTGTCCCAAGGGCACGTTCTTGTGCTGCCGCATATTGCGGCAAAACGTTTTACAGTAAACATTTGAATATGTCCCTGCTAATCCCCTGGATACACACACCATCACGAACCAAACATGAACGTCGCATTTTCCCCTCGAAAACCTGCAATATAGTGGTCGTATTCTTGCGCCAAAACTTGCAATATAGCGGCCGTGTTTTACAAAACCGGACTTGCCGAGCACCGGAAAGGATAACACATTCAATTTTGAAAATTGAAATTAGGTTTTAACTGAATTTCAACGAATCTGATTAATTATACTGCGAGTGAGAAAATTCGTTTATGTAAATTTTTATTCGATTTGCATACGACTTTGAATTTGAATCACAAATAAAACGTTTTATCGAACACGTGTCTTTTTGGACCAGATTAATGTTTTTTTTATGTTATTTATGTTTTTTTTTACTTGTAAAAAAGTATGAGGAATTTTATTTTTTAAATATGTGTTTTTAAAAATAAAAGAAAAAATAAAATATAATTTTTAATCAATTTTTTTATTGCCATGGCCAAGAACTGAACCCCAATCAACTGCTTAGAAGTAACCAACTAATTTAAGAACCGCGGCATTATAATTTGAATGTTTTTTAAATTTTGTTTCATTGAGGATTAGACCTTCCTTGCCAAGAACTCGTCAAGTGTCGATTACAAAACTCGTCAAATGCCCATCCGATAGAACCCACATATATTTCGTATGTTAACTACAGTAATGTCATCCGATTTCAAAGAAATGCGTAAGTACATGTCCTCGTGTGTACGTGATTGTCACTAAGTTGTGGCTGTTTGCCGATTCTGCCGATCAGCTCGATTGAATGTGGGGAAGTTGGTTTATTTCCTTTTCCAAGGTGTACATTAATTCATTCATTCCGAAAACAAAAATGAAATATAAATAGATGTTTTTTTAAAATATTAAGATTATTTAGTTTTAGGATTCTAGAATGTTAAGCATACAATGCCAGCCGAAAGTTATCGTTACGTACACATCAGCGAAATTATAATATTTGTGAAACCAACGGTTATCCAAAATGTAGAATTACGTTTTACTGAGAAAATATCCACCAATAAAATGAAACGGTAAACTGTAATACAAGAATAATAATTTGGGTCAGTTACCAATTTTGCATTAATTATTCTCTAATATCCTGTCAGTAGCAAGTAAATAATAGGTTCCAAGATCAGTTAGTTGGTTTATGTATTTCCTACATTTTCCGTTTTCTTCCCATTGATAAGTTGGCCCGCTTGCAGAAGGCGGCCGAGAATTACAAAAGACCAATAAAGTTTAGAAAATTTTCTCAAGTTTAATTACTTGCTATTCTAGTTTTGTAATAACTGCGGAAAAGCATTCTGGCGATTTGTGGAGTATTATTTTGCGGTTGTCCAAAGCTACGATAAAATAAAAACTTTTTTTTTTTCTTTGTTCATTTGCAAAAAATTACATTATTATTAACTGTCTTTTTTTCTCATTATTGTCCTTTAAAACCAAATACCAATTGTTTCCATTAGCTCCACACAGGAGGCCTTGAGAAAAATTTCTCTCAGGTCCTATGTTATCTTTGGGATGATGTGTGGATTGTCTTTTTATAGAAAGGAAGGAAAGAAAGTTCTGGAAAGGAGAAAGGTATAACGGGTGGTTAGGAATCTGGATGGACCGATGTTCACGCAGTTGGTAGATGTAGTCCACGGTGAATTCTCTGAGCCAAAGATCGACACTGCGTCGATGGATGCAGTCAGCGGCGAATTCCCCAGGTCGAAGATTGACACCAGATGTAAGCAGAAATGAATGGCGATGGAGTGGTTGAGGCGGTGAAGTAGGTGGCTCGACACCGAGTTGGTGGGGATTGGACTTGTTGATGGCATTCAGCACTGGGGAAGACGTTGAGTCTTCATGGTACTCCCGTATGAAGTAAGAGAGCCGAAGATGCGGTGGACTGGTAAACTACTGGTAAAGGCTGGTACTTATAATAGGCGCCAAAATTTTACTTGCGTCAGGCGCCTTTTGATTAGGGCCGGTCCTGGATGAGCCATGAACCATTGTTAGTATGAAACTATTTGCACAACTGCAAATCTCATCCTTACACAGAATATCCCGCCTATGTTTCTACCTATACTCATAAAATTTTAAAAAAGTGTTACTTTATTTTTCTATTAGTTTTTCGGTAATACATATTTTTTCTCAAAAAAAATAATGTTTTCACTTCGTTGTTTTACTCGCCTCAAAACAAACAAATGTTAATGGAATCTTGCGGGTTCCCCAATATTTGCATAGGCATCTGACTTTCCCACGTATTTTCTATTTTCACGTTGTCTTTTCTCTATTTCCTTATCTTATTACAGCATGTACCGTTTTATCAATACGTAAATGTCAATATGCGCGCGGTAAAATGAATAAGTCATATATTTTGGCGACGGAACAAAATGATTTATTCATTTTCAGCTACCTGCCTAGTTCAAATATTTGTTCTTGATGAAATCGTCGTGGATGATGTGTTGCTAATAGGTAAATAGTTATTTTAAACACACAGGTTAATACAGGATTTATGATTTTTGGATATTGGGTGGAATATTAATTTGAGTTTGAGTGGAAAAGCAGGAAATAATTTCAAGTTTTAATACTAGAATTAATTTTGGATTTGAGACCAAAATAAACAACAATTTTCAATCAAAAAGCATAGCAAATGTCTAGGACTGCTATATACAGGGTGCGCCAGAGAAACTTACTTATTTGAAAGTTCAATAAAAACAAAAGCACTGTAGTTATTGTTGTAATTCTTTTTTTATTTGAAAATGCAATGTACCAAGTTTTTTTTCATACTGTTTTAAAAATTACATCTTTTAAATGGCGACCCTCATCGCGCATACACTGGTTAAGTCGTTTTTTGAAGTTTTCGTCCACTCTTCTCAGCATATCAATCGGAATATTGGCAATAGCATCAGGAATGTTGTTCTTCAGGTGATCTATGGTCCGTGGTCGATCGACATAAACAAGGGATTTCAAATAACCCCATAAAAAAATCACATGGAGTCAAATCCGGAGAGCGCGCCGGCCATGGGAGATCGTCTCGGAGAGAGATGAGGCGGTTGGGGAAATGTTGTCGCAGCAAATTCATGCCCGCTGCTCTCTAGACCACAGCATAATGGCAACTGACGAGAATGGGAAACAAACTTGGGGACGTCCTCCTCCAGATGCGCCCCCTCCTGCCCCTCTACTTGCCCAACTCAACGGTCGGGAATTTTTTCAAATAAGTAAGTTTTTCTGGCGCACCCTGTATATAGGCAATTAAAGAAATCGATTTTCCATTTCTGACCTTATGGTAAATATTTATAGTTTTTTTTAAAATCTGTCAATTTGTCACAAAATAAAATAAATTAACCTTTTTTTCTGGTCCATATTTTTTATTTTTTACTAGTTGCTATTGCAAATTTGAATACTTTTTTTACAGTCTTCCTCACTAGGGTTTTCTGATCTGAGGCGGCCTGTAGTTCAAACTGTTGTTTTTAGTTTCAAGTTGTCTGTACATCGTCTTCATAATGTGTGTAAGTTGAATATCACTTTATTCAGCCATGTTTTTACTTTTTTTTAAATATATTCATTTCCCTTATTTTTGTTTGATTTGCTAGAGCATTGTATAATTTCGTAGTATAAAATTTAATATTTCTCTGTCCAAAAAATGTTTTCAAACTGGGAATATAACCAGTATATTTTGGCTTATTGCTCTGATTGAGTATTTATGTTGGGCAGTGGAATATGAGATATATTTATATAAATTTTAAATAAAATACTGTTTGACTAAAGTTTTTGTACATTGTAGACTTCTTTAAATATTTCTTCTGTCGGAGTTCTAACCGGAACTTTTAGAACTGTCTTTGGTACTGCTTTTTGGGCTATGCTGAACCGATCTGTGTGAGTGCTCAAGGCATACCTCCAACCAGTTATCCTGTACTCTATTAGTGATTGACACAAAGCGTAGTAGGTACACTTTTTGTTATATCTGCCTTACTTTGCAGATTTTGGTATTGGAAACTCTTTGACAAAAGTAAAAATAAATAAATAGGTCTGGATTTAGCTACACTGTTCATTACCCGAGAGTTGGTAATTCTCTGGTTCAAGATGCTTGTTCTCTGTCAACATCATTTCACAAGTACTTGTTACACTCTAGCGACATATGACGGACTCTGGAGTAATATTTATGACTAGCGCCATCTATCGCTTAAATACTCAACCTTATTACCATACATCACACTTTTTAAATGTCGTTTATGCTTAGGATTTTAGGATTATGTACGACAAAAATTTGTATTACAACGTAAATTGATCGTTTTCGATTTAATTTTATGCCCATCACAATGTTGTTCTATGTTTTATTAAATAAATATTAAAAATCATTTACATAGTGGATGGTACAAAATTATTTTTTAAAGAATTAACTTTAACTGCATTAAAGGATGCACGCCAACATTACCAGCCCATGTTAAGTACTTGTTTGATCTTCTGCTTGTCTTAAGCAAATAATGATGTTTCGAGTAGATACCTCTAAATCATGAACTAAATCATTTTGAACGATCTGAAATAATGCCGCTAAATTTTATCTTATTAGAAAAATGAGTAATGATGGGGTTTTGCACTTCACTGCAAGCTGCTTTCAGGTGTTTGTTTAGTAAATTCGTAATAATATCAGAACAGGTGTTCATACACCAGCGTTTGTTTTAATAATATATCATAACAAAATGCAAAAATGTTAGGATATTTATGAACGCCATGACAAAACATTGGTACTTTACTTAAAGCATATTAAGTTAAATCGATTTATTCGTTAATGGCCTACAATCCCGTTTTTTACAGGAATAGATTCTTAATAAAGTAGCAATATTTTTTATCAGGACGTTTTCTCCGTGAAGTCTGACTGGCTCCAGACGATTTGAAGGAGTTGAGACTCTTGTACGGTTTTACATTTAAAATAAGAAAGAATGACGGTATCTATTTTTTTTAAACTAAGCTTACATTTGGCCCACTGACACGCCCACTATACAAATTATCATATGTACCTATTGGTTAAAGTATTTGTTGCATCATCATGAAACTGTGTTCCCACTTTGTAGTGTCTAAGACCCAAAAACTAAACCAACAACATTATTCGCCACCGCAGCGCCTTCAAAACAACTTTGAGGCTGACTCAACGTTAATTAACATTTTAAGCCCGTACGTTTTGCTTTTGATACTAAATAATATAAATTTATATGGGGTGCAGCTCAATTCGATTTACACTGCCCCTGACTAAATAAAGGAGTTTTAAATTTTAAACAACTGATAAACAAACCTACATTAATGGTTGTTTATCAAATGTGTCAAATTTTAAATATGTTTATTAGTGAATTTCTGGTACCTTATACCATTTCTTTACTTCTTGATTAATATACATTACACATTTTCAATTATTTTATATAAGTAATCTTTTCGTAAAGTTTTTCTTGGAATTACTTATATAAATAAAAATGTAAATGTTGGTTTGTTCAAAATCTTAAATCTCCGAAAGTTCTCCAACGATTGCTTTGAAATGTTGACACAACTTTGCATTCGAATACACGTGTATTTTTATATACTAATGTTATATAGATGTCACCTGCGACAGGTAAAAACATGTTTTATTTAAACGGCGCCGTCTGTTGGACGTAAAATCAAAACGCGCTATCGTTTCTCTATCTACATATACACAGCAACGCGTGGCGGGGTGAAGCTAGTTGTTAAATAAAAATACCGTTTTAGTTTATTTTAGAACAAACGAAGTTTTTTTTTCCAAACCAATATATTTTTCTAATCCTTCACAATCTATCCTGACGACGTCACTGACTGCCATGTTAGCTATTTACTAGAATCTGAATTTATAATTCGCAAATTATTCAACATTCCCACACGAAACAAAAAGATTTTTGAGCCTTTCAAAACTGTGTAACTTTTTTCAAACAAACCTCAACTGTTTTGCGGTCAGCTTTTGTGAGGTTGTGAAACAAAACTCACCTATATTAATATTTATATTATGTTATGCCACTTACCATTACTGCCAATTCCGTACTTAGACCTAGGCAACACAGGCAGCTGCCTAGGGCGGCAATTCTAAGGGGGTGGCATTTCAGCGAAGCTCAAAGACTATGTAAATAATATCTTATTGAAAAAGATTTTAAAAAGGATTCCAATAAAAATAGTATTTTCTTCGCAGCGTTTCAAATAGAGATGGCACCAACTCGCGTAGGATGCGTGGATGGACTTGTTATCAATGGTGTATGTACATTTCAACAGTCATAACGAAATAACGAATACCTGTGTCCATTCTAGCGAACTTATTTAGTATTTTTGTGTTTTATTCGAAGTAATTCGTAAAAAAAAACATTTTAGTGTCATTATTGAGTTCTGGGAAGTATTTTTTTACTTTAAATTACTGTAGCAGCTATTTTGGTGTTCAATGCCATTATCAAACTGTGGTTATGTAATATTAAGATTTATGATTTTATTTACCTCCACCCAATTTTTTATATGAAATACTAACAGTGATTAATTCATTTTTTCGTTAAAAACCGATTTAGTTAGAAAATCAGTTGTGTTAGGCACTTTCCGCATACAATTAGCTACGCATACAGTTGTAGGACGTAGGTGCCTACTTTTAAGTTAGATAGTACGATTTTGAAATTTTATAATTGGCGGCTTTGTTGGCGTAGGAAAGACTCCCAACGACATGTATAGTAAATAACTGTGAGTAACTTATGGTGAAATATTATTAAAAATAAATAATCTGTTTATCCCCTGCTTATCGCGTTGTAGAATGAAATATTTAAACACGAAACAAAATGTACACATTTGGAAACTAGCTAACCTCGAAATATTCCCTTGTTTCGCCAGAAAATATTATATTGGATGGCAATAGTAGTTTGTACTTGTTTAATTTACGTAATGTTTTCAGATTTTTACTCTTTACACTGCAAACATGATTGTATTTTTACCCCTCCTGCCCATTTTACTTTCTGTGATTGTTGGAGTAATTGGATAAAACAGGGCACGATATAAAAATAGGTTGGGTTTGTTGTTTGATTGCTTGTTATTTTTCTTCCATGTACCGCTTTGTCACTGTTCTGTTTCGCCATTGACTCGATTTTCACTCTTATTGATTATCACCAGCCCGTTTTGAGTCAATATTGAACATTTCCTTCTCATTTTCAGTACCCCGTGTCCACAATGATGGCTCCCTCCAGCAGTTCAACGGTCAGCTACACCTCCGTCTCCCAACACGAGCTGTGCTCCATGTGACGTCACGCCCGCCAGGGTCATCCGGCCACCAAGTGCCGCCGCAACAACAACAGGCAACAGAGGATCACGTGATCCAGGGACCCGGGCGGAGAATTCCGCCCAACAAACACGAAAGCCACGATTAAAACCATCGCCGAAGACGCCATTGTGAGCAGCGATTGCTTCTACGACGAGGAAATCGAAAAGGGCTGCGTTTTAAACAGTGGCAATACTGGGGGGTACCAACATGGCGGTCACGGTGCCAGCTGTTCTAAAATTCCCGCCAAGAAGCGCGTCAGATATCAAACATCCGCTGACGTCATAATGCTGTCTTGATGTCATAGTTACGACAGAAAAAAACACAGCGTCAGTTACTTCTGAATTCAAATTTAATACATTATTATAATTAATCAGAAAAAACCATCACGGAAGACGCCATTGTTGACCGTGGTTATTTTACTTTCCGGGTTATCTAAACAGGCTGTGTTTTGATCAGCGGGAACTCTGGGGTGTACTAACATGGCGGATACGGTGTCAAGATTCACGCCAAAAAGTGCGTCAGATAAAATCAAACCTACGCTGACGTCATTATGTTTTCTTGAAAAATAGTTCCGACAAGAAGTAATTCATCGTCAGTTTCTTCCACGTGTAAATAATACACATTATTACAAAATATTAAATTTGTAGAATATTATAAATGTAAATAGTAATTTATAAGACAGACCTCAAGAAAGTATAATACCTGTTAAATATGATATTATAATGTAACCATGTAAGGTCCCGCCAATGAGAGCTCTGTTGTTAACACTACTCTTAGACAGATGTTTTTTTTTTCATTAATAAGATTTATAATGTATGAGAATGAGATGTTTCAACCGATCTATCAGCGGTATGCCCTTAGATTAAATGTAAATTATAACACATAAGTCCATATTATCATCATTTATGTACTTATGTGTTTCGTGTAAGTTTTAGATGCCAATAGTTTGTAATTTATGTAAACAACTAGTGGAACCCGCAATGTTTCACTTTTGCTGATGTATTTCTCGGGCATCTCTGACTTTTTCCACCATTCACTATTGTTACAATGTTACTATTAAAAAACTACATTATATAGACTTTAATTCGATTCCGTATCTCATTCCAGTGCAGAGATATTCCTCGGGCGTCCCCGACTTCTTATATCATTCAAATTTCTCTCTAAACGCTCTCTTCATTAATAAGAACAAACTTTGAAATTTTCAGCGTTATCGGTCTACTACTTTTCTATTTTTGCGAGCAAAAATATGGGCAGGCTGGATTTTTATATATCAAAGATGAGCTATGATTTTTATATATTGAAAATTTACCTACATCTATACTATTATTTAAAAAAATAATGATTGAGCTTCCAGAAGAAAAACATAAAATTAATACTTTTGTAAAAATCCTATTTTATTATTTCCAAGCGTAGTACATTCGTACAACCGTCACTTGCGTAACGCACTCTGTAGCGGAAAACCGTCCAGACACATCTATTTAAAACAATGGCTCTCGACTTTGACGGCTAACATCTCTTTACGGCGCATGCTTACTTGTGTCGATTTTCAAATACCTTGTTCTTAATTGATAAACGTAACATTTTTTTATATTTCTCAACTTCGTGATAAATAAAGAAGCATTCCTTCGTAACATCATTAAGAATTTATTCCCGCGTAGATATATTATGTAATTATGTAACACTCGCATTAAAAACTTTTTTTGGCGGAATTCATTCCAAAACTTGTAAATCTCCGGACAGAACAGCACTGAGGGATAGTTATATTTAAAGATCCAGATATAAGGCAGGCTGGAGTCTGAAAGTGAGTAAATGAAACTATAAAGCTCCCGGTTTATCCGCATGAAAGTGTGCGTTAAACAAAGCTGGCGGTGGCACTTCAACTTTGCGAAACGTTTCGGCGGGAATTTCGCGTTTTGCAGTCAAATTTTCCAACCTATTTTGCACAGAGAAATATTCATGTTGAAATGAATGCCCGGTCCAGGTTTTTCAGCGCGATTCTAATAAGGAACCGCTAGAAATAGGCCCAGAGGGAAGTTTTTTTCCTCAAGGCCTCCTGTGTGGAGTTAATGTAAAAAAAATGTTAATGTAAATTGAAAAATAATAAACATACTTGATCATATTTTTGTTTTTTCAACGCGGCTCCGTACGTGGTTTGATTTTTTAATAGTTAGGTACATATTGGTTTAATTTTATTTTCTTTACATGTCACCCAAAAACGTAAAAAAAAGAAAAATCCCAAAAAAAATCACTGCCTTATCATGTTTCTCCGCTTCTTCTTTACAAGTGCGTTTAATGGTTACCATTGAAAATTTTGAAACAAACTAAATACAGGGTTTTCCAATAAGAGGTGTTATTTTGAATAGCCCGCTATTTCGGTCAATGTTACTTTTGAAGCTGTCATTTTTTGACATTTGACAAGTAGAAACTACGCCATTAATAAATATGGAACGATACACGCTTCAACAACGCATTCAATTTATTAAAATTCACTTGAGTGAATCAAATGCAAATCATCTTGAGTGATGAGGCCCATTTCCACTTCGGTGGCTTCGTCAACAAGCAAAATTGTCGCATCTGGGGCTCGGAAAACCCAAGAATTATTGTTGAAAAGCCTCTTTATCCTCAACTTGTGACTGTTTGGTGCGGTTTATGGTCCAGCGGAGTCATTAGACCTTACTTTTTCTAAAATGAGGCTGGAGCAACAGTTACGGTGAATGGATTGCGCCATCGAGATATGATTAATGATTTTTTATGGCCGAAATTGGATGGTATTGATTTGGACAACGTTTACTTTCAACAAGACGGCGCTACGTGGCACACAAGCAACGAAACCATTGATCTTTTACGATTGAATATCAAAATAACACCTCTTATTGGAAAATCCTGTATTATATCCGATTTTATGAAATGTTCAAATCGCAATAGCTCGTGATTCAAATGACATTGTTTGCCGAAATACATAATTCATTCAATAAATATATTCTGCGACAATCGATGTGTTGTCATTACTCTATGCAGCGAAAAGCCTGCCGTCTGCCGACGTCTGCACAATAAACTCAGCAACAGTATGTATTCTTTAGTTTATTATTTTATTATTAAGTTCATATATGAATTATAGTCGTAGAAATTCAATTCATGATAGCTCACCGTTTGAGAGGTTTTGTGTTATGAACTAACAAATAGATTTACTATTGTATAAATTTAAGTAAATCCCATAGATAATAGAAACAAACGGAGGTACGGAATGGAAGCGTGCCCACTATCGCCGAGTTACTTCTATCTCAATAAAATTAGGTCTTAGAAATATTAAGCAATATGATGCGCGCATAAATCGGAAGTGGTATGTGCGTATTATATGTTGGCCTGACACATGTAATACACGACGCTACAATCTTCCTCGGGAGTGGGGGTCAGATCAATTGAGGGATTTATTTATTTATTTATTATGTGCATCTATATAAAAAGGTTTACATATTGCCGCGGAATATCATTTCTTTGTATGGGATCTGTCACTTGGCAGATGACAGCCGCGTAGTTACTTGCTCTGACCCCTTCTCCCGCTGTAGGTAGGAAAGGGGGTTGCATATTTTTTTTAGGTGTGACAGGTCTATCTATGGCGAGCAATATGGAGTTATATAAAACGCTTTGAACTTATCGTGTAATATGTCATCCCCTTTATGCATTTGTCGTAAAGATAGAATCAAAAGCGTGTTTTCATTTTGGCAGGCCGCTATGGGTACCGCCATGCCTGTAATCTTTTATTGGATAACACCTCTGCCGTAGATCACCCCAAGTGGTTCGCAACGTTTGGTGGCTTACGACCCCTTCGGCCGGACTCTCTATCCATCGCCTTGCACCGCAAATTTCTACCCACCCCTTCATATATGACCTTTCCTTAAAAAAAAAAACTTCATCCCATCCCCAAAAACTACGTAGACCCTGAGTGAATATTTCCCTCAAAGCCTACTGTGTGGAGCTTTTGTAAAAAAGGCGTGCGGCGCACCTCTTTTAATATTAGTCTATAAGCTTTTAACTAATTTGGCGAGACTCTCTAATAAAGGCTCATGGTTCCACCCCCATTGTTTCTATTATATATGGTTAATACCAAACAAAGTTGTAGAAAACAGGCCCTCATAAAGGAAAAAGGGCACCGCTTACCGAAGATATTTTTAAGCAGACTTTTGAGTTACGACTATTCGGTAGTTAGTATTCGGTTACCGATTTCTCTAGTGATTTTTCTTTTGTTTTCATTATGCTCAAGGGTTGATTTAGGACCCCGAAGCTTTTTACCGTTAGCAGATTTTTTAGGGTGCCATTTGCTTAATGCTTGGGGTATTTTGGAAATAATTTATTATTGGTCTCGTCGAAACGGAAATACGTAACACTAATGATCAAAATAACGTAATATAAGTTTCATGTCCTCCACGCGTAACTAGGAATATATCGGTAACCTGAATCTGAAATGGTAGTCTCATTTTTTTCATTCCGTGAAATTTGACGTGTAGGTATAATTTTTTATAAAAAAGAACAAACATTCACCGATTAAGAATAACCTTACAATATTTTCATTCTGCAATGATGGAAGACTTAGATAGCAACAGACGATTGAACACCCGACGCCTGGAGAGAAGCTCTCGCATTTGTCCACTCGGCTACTAACCGGTCTGTCATTCTTATTTTCTTGTGTCATACAGGTATACATTTAGCATAAGACTCCATCCCCTGGTCGGATAGTTAGTCAGATCTGGTATCTTAACATAGCTATAGCCATTTCAAGCAACCGCGTTTTAAACCGATCTCTCATCAGGGCGATTGTTAGAATACGTTAATTACTCTGTCAGTTTTAAATAGTTTTATAATAATAATTAAAATATATTATTTTTAATGTCCTCGCAGGGGGCCCTGAACCGAGGAACTTACCGCCCTCACGCGTAAGTCATAGATATTGATATTGAATCGTAGATATTGAATCATCTATCAACTGTATCAAATATAATCGAAACCAAAACATAGTTTATATTGTAGCAATTAAGTATATGTTACCTTCCCAATATTGTATAATGATGTATCATTTGAACTGCATTTTATGTTTTTGTGTATAAATGAATCATGTACATTTTCAAAAGGGAATACAAAACGCTTTTACTGTACATAAAAAAGTAGATTGAAGTATTTGTAAATAAGTAGTCAATTTGATTTTTTTTTTTCGAAAACATTCCAAAACCAAATTATCCACAATTTTAATAATTATAAAAGTGTATGGTAAAGTCAAATAATATTGTAGGTACACAGTCTATATTGTAAAATACTTAATAAGGAAGTCATAATAAACATATTTTATGTAGTACCTAGTTAATCTACGTATTTTTTATATTATTTTTAAAAATTAGACATTTAAAAATCCCAACCGAATTTACAATAAAATTGAAGTAGGATCCTAAAGTAGCAATGTATGTAAGTCATATTTTTACTACAAAATTTTAAGATATGTCCCAAAGTTTTCAATACTTCAGTATTCTATAGTATAAATCAGTGCTTGTTAAATATTGATATCAAGTTGGTAATCAAGTTTATTACGAAATTATTCAAATTATGAAATATAGGAATTCGTATTATAGTAATTTAATATTGTTTTAACTGTGTAATATATTTATGTTATATATACAATTTAGGTAATGATATTACATAAGTAGACACCACTAAAGAGTTCCACTGTCCGGAACTAGTGATATTGTATCCATAATTAGGGATTTATTGTGAAAATAAAGGAAATGAGCGATCGGAATTAAAAGGTGAAAGAAAAGTTTGGGAGTGCTTTATTTTTCCTAAATACAGCTAACTATATAAACAACCTTTAATTGAAGCGGTCAGCGCAGAAACTGCGTTTAAAGTTTTAAAATGTGGAGGAGGTTCATGAGAAAGTTTTAACAAACATTATCTTCTTTTAAGAATTTTTGTGGGTTAACTAATTTAATTCAGCCCCGATTCTGTATGCATAATAATTTAAAGGCGATAATTGAAACAGTATCGAAAGTTTACAAAATATCGTAACAGTTTTAAAATGTGTAAAATTACCTATGTTAACTGATTATTTTTTGCGCTTTCAACCAAAACTATTTTACGTTAATTTAAGAAAATACAAACTATCCTATCGCTTAGTTTTTGCAACTGATTTTGTATTAATTTATTTTATTTTTTCCTAAACAAGTGTCAGCCACAAGGAAGACAAATACGTTAAAAACATGAACACACTCATACTAAAATATAATAATTGTTTTGATTTCTATGAAAATATGTTTGTTGTGATTTATGGTTAGTGGAAAACGCAATAATATTTCACCCTTCAAATTTAGAATTGCAATAGAAATTGTTTAAATTCGAGTGGAAAAGATGTACACAATATATTGAAAATTAACTATTTATGTAATAATTTGTGAATATGTATATGTGTATGAATATTATTTCGTGTCGGTTGTGAGATTATCTTTTGCATGTAATATATTGAACGTAATTGTGTAAAATTTTAATTAAAATATTATTATATTTTGTGAAATTATTTCAAATACTTACTTCCTTAAATAAAATTATGTGTTTAGCAAATCAATACTGGAAAAGAGATGTTGCAGACTCTGCTCGTTTTTATTGTGAAATTTTTTTCAAAATCTTGAATGTTTTTGCTAAAATATTTTCTGCAAGCAAATGTGAAATTTTCACATAAAACTGACTAAGAGAGACGCAAATTCTGGCTTTCAAAAACGTAGTTGTTGTTGTTTTCAAATGAAACTTCAAAGATTCATAGCTCTGAATGGAAACGACTCTGTGAGCTGAAAATAGTTGCGTGACTCTAGAAATGTGCAACAGAACGATACGCAAACAAATATTTTTGAATAACTTTGTATACAACAACAAATTTGTTCAATTTATTATTTATTATGACCATCAGGGTACAAAAATTGAACATTTTTGATTTATTTAATTTAATCTTTTAAAACCGTTTAATATTGTACCCTGGTGATGCTTGTGTTAAGCGATACCGGTAGGTCATAGTAAATTTTAAAAATTCGTGGTTATGTACATAGTTATTATTTCATTAACATGTTAAACCACAAAGTGACTGCTTTCTACCAAAATATTTTTTGAGTATACTATTTGCGTGTTTTTAATACCAAGATACAAACATACAAATAATAGAAAGACAAAATAGGAGTTTGACTGGTCGGTAAAGAATTGATAAGATGGTATTTAATTTACTACTATTAAATTAAATATCAAACCGTCAAAATCGATCTATATCTAATCAGTGTATGGTTTAAAACTATTTATCCAATGGGAAGTTATGGAATATTTTTCTATCATAATACTGTTTTTTCGTTGTTGTTGTTGTAATAATATGCTATGATGTATAACTATTTTTGATGTAAGCCACCTGTACTACTCACACAGTAATCTTTTTGACTTACTACAAATTATAACAAAATAAGATATGTATTTGTGTAATGTAAAATATCATGTCACCTGTATAGTATAAATTACTGATGTTGTTATTTAGAATATTTATGAAATTAACAGTAATATAAATTAGTGACATTTTAATATTAATTCATTATTTAAAATAATAATTGGATTAGAAAATAACCGAAAAATGACTGTACAAACTTGTTAAACATTATTTATTAATTTTATTTATAAATTTGAATGTATAGAGTGTCAGATATTATGTGAAAATAAATTGAAAATAATGTTTTATAAACTTTTCGTTTTATTGAAGTAAATTTTCATTTGATAAGCACGATAAGGTTTTGTATTCATCATCATTTCTTTACATCAGGTTGGAGGCCTTTCCATGCTGGATCCTAAGATTCTTCGGTAACTTCTTTAGGTGCAACGTATTTTATACCATCTCTACCTTTTCCAAATGGATACTGTGTATTGGTTTGTAGATAATAATTACCTTGACTTCTGAAAATCAACATGATCAATTATTGGTGATAGGCAATTTAAATATTGAACAATTACAATTAAACGCCCGTAGGGCTTACACAAACATGGTACTTATTGTACTGGTACTTGGTACTGATCGTAAGTTAGAAGGTCATTGTTGATTTAAAAAAAGGACTGAAATTCCTTTATCGTAAGTTATTGTTAGTCATTGCAAGACAGATTGAAAAGCTTAGTTTTATTTATTCATCCAAACGCAAATAGCATGTTTGGAAAAAATTAACCTAAAATTATAATATTTATTTTAATGAAGACAATATTAGCGATTCTTAAACGAAAATTTGAATCAGAAAAATCAAAAAGTTACTGTCTCATATTCGAAATGAACTCAGGACTTTCGCCTCGCCGGGGCGCTTCTCTACCAACTGAGATAATGGGACCCTATTGCCTTCGATCATATTTAAAATTCGAATAAAACTATCAACTTTATCTTCCTTTTCTCACTGCACATTTTTTTAGCTGCTGTCTTTATATATGATCGGCAAAATTTATGTCGAACTAAATGCAATCTAGATAGTGTCTTGGATAGATATATCATTTTTTTATGTGCGACATCTATCGACTTTTCTGCAAGTCTAGGATGAATATTTATTTATAGTTCCCTAGCCCTAGATTCATGCAGATTTCAAATTTTCGTTTAAGAATCGCTAATATTGTCTTAATAAAGCAAACAACAATGATAGGGTAGTTTGCGACGCTAAAAAATAACAATATACTTTCCATGTATTTAGATTTAGGGAAATTGAAACTATTTGAATAAATAATAGGTACTCAACATATAATTCTAATTTCACGTGATGTGAAGTATGTCGTATTTGTAATTGAAAAATAAATGAAATAATATGAATGTTTAATCATTTAGGACAATATTAGCGGCTCTCAGATGAAAATTGTCTTGGATAAATATAAAATTAATTATTATTTTTTTGGTAAACTAATGTTTAAGACAAGATTTTTTATGCATATAACAAAGGGTAACAATTATTTTACAAGCAATAATTACCTGAAACACTCATCCACATTGAAAAATCTCCTAATAAAAGATATCTACATGACGCCAACGGGACTTTCGATTTCCGGTCGACAACTCTGACCACTGAGCTATGGCGGCTTATCTCTTATCCGCGAAATAATTCAATATATACTAGTGTTTCATTCAACAATTACTGCTTGTTACATTTTTTCACCTGAAAACAACCAACTTTATTTTATATGAGAAAGGCATTGTAAGTGCTAACTCTCTCACTAGATGGCGTCGAGACAAATTGTCTACATTTTTTGGTGAAGATACTAGAACTTGTCAAATATTAATTATTATTTTTTTGGTAAACTAATGTTTAAGACAAGATTTTTATAATAAATTTAATAATAATTTTATTTTTTATTTTTCTCATATAAAATAAAGTTGGTTTTTTTCAGGTGAAAAAATGTAACAAGCAGTAATTGTTGAATGAAACACTAGTATATATTGAATTATTTCGCGGATAAGAGATAAGCCGCCATAGCTCAGTGGTCAGAGCTGTCGACCGGTAATCGAAAGGACACGGGTTCATGTCCCGTTGGCGTCATGTATCTTTTATTAGGAGATTTTTCAATGTGGATGAGTGTTTCAGGCTAATAATTATTGCTTGTAAAATAATATAAAATTAGCTCAGTGGTAGAGCAGAACCCCGGCAAGGCTAATGTCGTACTTTCAATTCCTAGATGGGATCGTATCTTTTTCTGTTTCAAATTTTCGTTTGAGAGTTGCTAATATTGTGTTCACTGATTAAATGTTACAATTTGAGGTTTACCATAAGTTATTTAAAAAAAATAATATTAGTGTAATTACCCTGGCATTGCTCCATATCCCATGTAGGCAACTTC
The DNA here is from genome assembly GCF_061612785.1 of Hesperophylax consimilis. Classification (NCBI taxonomy): domain Eukaryota; kingdom Metazoa; phylum Arthropoda; class Insecta; order Trichoptera; family Limnephilidae; genus Hesperophylax; species Hesperophylax consimilis. The sequence continues at coordinate 22,577,705 of NC_142850.1, forward strand.
TTTTTTAGAGCATTTATTCAGCATAAATTCATCATAGCTTTTACACTCCACTCCAACAAAAGTTTTCGGATTTATGACTGAATCTGCGTAGAATTTACAAGCTCTCAGATGACTGCAAGCCTCTGAAATATAGAAAATCATGACTCTCCCTTTTTTAATTTATGTTTAAAGTAAAGTATTTATTAAAAAAACTGCCTACAATTAACGCAAAACTGCAGACAAAAGGGTTCGAATAAAAATCACAAGACTCTTAAATTAAATTTGGGTATTATTAGAGTGTATAGGTAGAGCACCAGAGCGCTGAATTTTCTTGCATCGCAAAGGAAAGGTTAATTTTACAGAAATATATAAATGTTTTTAAAACGATGGATTCTATCGAGATTAAAGATTATAAAAAACTATTTTTAATCGTCCAAAATAAAACCCGCAAGTCTTCCATCCAACATACCATTGTGGATTGAATGTGCTATACGTACATATACTAATTTTAAATCAAGTGTTCCATCTAACATTCCATTATCTATTCAATGTACTATAAATATATTTATTTTAAACCAAATGTTCCATTCAACATACCATTATCTATTCAATGTACTATAAATATATTTAATTTAAATCAAGTGTTCCATCCAACATATCATTATCGATTCAATTTGCTATACATACATATATTTATTTAAAATCAAGTGTTCCATCCAACATACCATTATGTATTCAATGTACTATAAATATATTTAATTTAAATCAAGTGTTCCATCCAACATATCATTATCGATTCAATTTGCTATACATACATATATTTATTTAAAATCAAGTGTTCCATCCAACATACCATTATCTATTCAATGTACTATAAATATATTTAATTTAAATCAAGTGTTCCATCCAACATATCATTATCGATTCAATTTGCTATACATACATATATTTATTTAAAATCAAGTGTTCCATCCAACATACCATTATCTATTCAATGTACTATAAATATATTTAATTTAAATCAAGTGTTCCATCCAACATATCATTATCGATTCAATTTGCTATACATACATATATTTATTTAAAATCAAGTGTTCCATCCAACATACCATTATCTATTCAATGTACTATAAATATATTTAATTTAAATCAAGTGTTCCATCCAACATATCATTATCGATTCAATTTGCTATACATACATATATTTATTTAAAATCAAGTGTTCCATCCAACATACCATTATCTATTCAATGTACTATAAATATATTTAATTTAAATCAAGTGTTCCATCCAACATATCATTATCGATTCAATTTGCTATACATACATATATTTATTTAAAATCAAGTGTTCCATCCAACATACCATTATCTATTCAATGTACTATAAATATATTTAATTTAAATCAAGTGTTCCATCCAACATATCATTATCGATTCAATTTGCTATACATACATATATTTATTTAAAATCAAGTGTTCCATCCAACATACCATTATCTATTCAATGTACTATAAATATATTTAATTTAAATCAAGTGTTCCATCCAACATATCATTATCGATTCAATTTGCTATACATACATATATTTATTTAAAATCAAGTGTTCCATCCAACATACCATTATCTATTCAATGTACTATAAATATATTTAATTTAAATCAAGTGTTCCATCCAACATATCATTATCGATTCAATTTGCTATACATACATATATTTATTTAAAATCAAGTGTTCCATCCAACGGTTCCATGATAAATCAACCAACACATCGACAATTTAACACACTCTTAAAAAGTGATATAAAGTCATTATAAACAATGAAAAAAAATGTAAACCTAACCTAACCTACTTAACCCAGTTAATAAAGTTTTTGTTTCATCACTTTCCATGACTTTATATAACTTTTTAAAGATGTGATGAATTATCATTTTGATGATTTATCCGGTCACCCCATCCAACATACCACTATCGATTCAATGTGCTCTAGAGATGTTGTTTTTTTTCATTTTTTTTTTGTTATTTTATATAATGACAACTATAGAAAAATTAAAATTTTGAAAATTGAAATTGATAGACAACTTTCAGCTTTATAATACAGAAATACACACCTTTAAATTTTTTTATTTATTTATTATTTATAAATAGGTTATCTTACCATTGAATGCGTCGGCCAAAGTGATAGAATAGAAAAGGTTGGACACCCGACACCCTGGCTGAGGCCTCACTCCTCCGTTGGGCCAAAAGTTGGCATGGCCCTCGCTCAAGGGGATACCGAATCTCTTGGCGTCCGTGTGGATCGTGTCCACGAACAGCGCATCCTCTGGACTCAGTCTCCGCACTGTCAAAGCTGGGAAGAACAGGGGAAAGGCGCAGTCTAGTCCTGTTATTCTAAAAATTAGGTTTGAATTTATGATTGTAATATTTAGCTCGTCGTTCAAAAGGTCGGTAAGCAATCGACATAAACCAAATGCTGTAAGACCACTCGCAGAAAAGTTTCACGCTCAACTGCGCTGCAGACCGTTAACTTACTGTAACGAACTTGTTTTTCTGCGCAGGGTCTTACAGCACTCGGTTTATGTCGATTGATTACCGACCCGTGAAAGATGTGAAATCGTGCATTATAGGAAGTAGAAATTCCAAACCTCACATAAAAGGGAAACATATCCATAGAAGTCAAACTGTGGTCGAAGAGCTATGTTGAGGTCAGTAGCTGCCTGAATATCGTGTAAGCTTTTCCGAGCCATAGATAAATTAATGACAACACCATCGATTACGTAGAGTGTATTTTCTATAAATCATCTTTTTAACTACCTACTGAATAAGATGACATAAAACTACGCCTCTACTCTAAGGAGATATCCATAAACGAAGACAAGTTATTAAAATAAAATCAAACATGCTAAAACGAATATAAACGTAGTATTTCGAAAAAAAACAGCATTTAACCCTGAACTTGATTTTATATCTTTTAAGCACTTACAAAAATTTCTCGTTAATCCGTCCTTCTAATTTCCTTCGTATTTTTATGTTATTCTACTTTGGTATTAATTTAATGTTAATTATATTTTTTTAAATCGTTTACTGATTGCCATCTATCCGATAGTTACATACGGTTTTAACCACCGCTAAACTTTACTCCTTTCATTTCATGAAGAATTTTGCAGAGGCCCTTTTTTAAAAATGCAATAAGTTCACAATAAGATTTTTTTTTGAGTTTCTTACGTATATTTCGGACATGCTTTAAAACGTAGTTTAAATTAATATCCACACATTTATTCTAATGTAGAAAACCTAGCATAACAAATATTTTTTATTTGAATATTTCTGTCCTTGCCAAGTTAAGGGTTAAAGAATTCGAGTGCATTACAAATACGCCCACCAAACGATATTCGTGAAGGTATACTCCAAGCATTGCTTCATCCATGTTCACGGTGAAGGAGGTGCCAGGAATGATGAACAGGATTTACAAATCGTAGAATGCCTCCATAAAGAAGTTCAGTCATAGTACTGAGAATGAGTAAGTGAGTCTGATCTCATTTGAGACCATGATCACTGTCTACCATGCCATTGCTAGGCCGAAAGCAAAATAAAGTGCGCAAACACATGTCTCTTGTCATGCGTAGAAAGGGCGTGATTTATTAGTAGTTCGGTAGCGTTCATTGGTGGCTTGACCGCACCGCACTTCATTCCAGATGACGCAACACTAGACCCTATGGAACGGTCTTTAGTTTTTGGTCGAACTACATAATAGTCAGGGCCAGCCCTGAGCCAGCCTTGCCAAGGAGCCAAGGTGCTGATAATACCTCACAGGGCCCTTGAGGTTTTTACTAGCGCCAGGCGTGTTTGGCTCAAGGATAAGACCCTGATAAAATTATATTATTTCGTTTAAATACAGATGATACCTAAGAATTAAAAAAATTATAATTGTCCTGAATTTTTGCAACTAAATATTCAACTAATTAACCAACCATCACGCCGTTTCCCCGCAGGGGTAGGCAGAGAGGACGGACCGCCAAACAACTCGGTCTTGGCACACACTTCTTGCCTCATTCACATTCATACATCGTCTCATACATACTCTTCTATTATTCTGACTCTTGACATGGCCCAACTCAAGTATCTGATTCACTTGGTCGTGCCATGTCTTCCTCGGGCGTCCTGGACTTCTGCTACCATTCACATATATTCTCCTGCGTCAAAATAAAAGATTATCTTTGTAAATGACAATGTTACATTTAGTTTATACTTAAATAGTATTTTGTTAGTATTGTAATCCAAAAAGGGGAAACAAACTCATGTGTTAAGTTTAATTGTATTTAGTAGATAATATTTTATCCTTGTAGTTTTGAAGAAAGGCATTTTTATAAAGAAATTAAAACTTTGATTCAAAACTACATATATTCTGTGGTAGATTTTGTGCAGCTGAGAAACAACCATTTCTACTGGTGTATAAGAAGTTATGAAGTTGTTTTTATGATAGTGTAAGAAATGATTGTCGAAGGACCTTGGATGATTGAGCAATGACCACTGCACATAAGACAATATTTGTTGTACGGATAAAGGAAGGACTCACCATTAGGAAAGGGCACTCGTTTCTTCCCGTCTTTTCTCCTCACAACAATGTCACTTAACACGGAGCGGCTTGCACGATATCGGCGCGAATAATTAGGTAATAAGATAAGGGAGATGAAATCTCGCGCGGAATGCGGTTTTATTGTGAGCGGTTCGGGTTATTGCAACATACTGATTGATTCCCAAAGGGCACATAAATGAGCAGGAATGGAAAGGAAGGTAGGACAAAGGACAATAATACTATCTCAGTACAGTGGTCGCAGGTATGTGTGTATGTGTGCATGAGATGTATGTATAAATTAATGTCTATTGCGCATTGGCGCAACCATCTACATTAATGGTTGATTATCAGTTGTGTAGGGTTTATACTAAACTAATACAAATTCATGTTACCTATGCAACATAACCCCCGATAACTTGGTAGTCTTGGCTATATTCCCAGCGACGTGGCAGCCGAGGGAATGTCCAACTAAATGCAGATTTCCTGGCTGCAGTCCCAAGGCTATGACTTGCAATAAATAATACGCAACGGCCTTCGCCACCTGTAAATATAATCTTGAGATAAATTATTACTGTTTGTTATTGCAATAATCTTATGTCGCCGTCGTCGCCCTGATCCACGCCTCCGGATGAAGCCACCGGGCTCTTGAAACCGTTGGAAAACCCGTGGAGCGGCAAAACGGCTTAAGTTTAATTACCGAACGACATCACACTGCCGCATCCCTGATTGCAGTAGTGCCACCACTTGAGAGGCTTCGTGTCATAATTAGCGCTATACATTTGACTTAAACTGCTTCTTTTATAGCCCAACGTAACATTTGCTTAACTTCCCGAACTCTGAAAGTTTGTATCGTTTATGAAATGAAACTATTGTCTAGCAAGGGGTCGCTAAATGTACTTTCAATATTGTCTGGGTTAGATCGTTAGATTTATTGGCTGAGGGAAACTTACGCTTGAAACTAACTTTCAAAGATGTTCGATTTTTGACGCCGAGTGTACATTCAACAGAACTTTTATAAATAAAGTTTTTTTTATTGAAAATATGATAGAAAAAACTTTAAATTAAAATGGTGTTCTACAAATTAAACTGGATAACAATAAACAAAAATATTTTTACTAAAAAGCTTTGCAAATTCAAATTTCTTCAAGCAGTTCACATTTTATATAAAAAGGTTTCGTATTTGGCCGGTATGGGCGATAGGCAATTCATCTTTATATAATTTCAAAGCATAACTTGAAAAAAGTGTATTTTCATCAAATATTTAAATTGGCGCAGTCTATAAATGTGTAGATTAAAACGAACGTTACGTTTGTTGAAAGATCTGCAAAGTGCAAAGATTTATTGTAAATATTTTACCAAAATAATAAAAGATATTAATCATTTTATTTATTGGACTTTTGAGGAAAACCTTAAATTGTAATATTTAATTATTGAAGACAATATTAGCGATTCATAAACGAAAAATTTAAAACAGAAAAAGATACGGTCACATCTAGGACTCGAACTTAGGACCCTTGCCTTGCCGTGCCCAGGCCCGTGCCCCGGCCCGTGCCCCGGCCCGTGCCCCGGCCCGTGCCCCGGCAAGGCAAGGGTCTTGTTTTTTCTTTGACCTTAATATCTTTACTTTTTTTACATTAGCTCCAAACAGGAAGTCCTGAGGAAAATAATTCCCCTCAGGGCCTATGTAATCTTTGGGGATGCTGTGTGGGGGGTATTTTTATGAAAGGTAGGACAATGGAGTGCTGGTACCTACCCTGATATATGGAAGTGAGGCATGGAACTGGCAGAGGAAGGATGAAAGTAGACTGAATGCTGTATAAATGAGATCCGTATATGTGGTAAAACCATGTATGATCGTGTAAGAATTGTGGAGATCCGCAAATGTAAACGTAATGAGTAAGATCAAGAAAGGGACGCTTAGATGGTTTGGGCATGTAGAGCGAATGAGCGAATAAAGGAGTGTAAGGAGAACATACGATGCAAATGTGAATGGTAGCAGAAGTCGGGGACGACCGAGGAAGACATGGCACGACCAAGTGAATCAGATACTTGAGTTGGGCCATGTCAAGAATCAGAATAATAGAAGACGATGTATGAATGTGAATGATGAGGCAAGGAGTGTGTGGCAACTTGTTTGGCGGTCCGTCCTCTCTGCCTACCCCTGCAGAAAGGCGTGATGGTTAGATAGTTAGTTATTTAGTTAGTGGGGGAGGAAATTCTGGGAAGAAAAATGTATGAGGGAAGTAATCCAAGGGCCAATGTGTCTAGGCCTTTTTTCAATTTTTTCAATTTTTTCAATTTTTTCAATTTGGTAGGCGGGAATGGGTACCGCCGCCCTGGGAACCATTTATTGGATGACCAACACCTCTGCCACAGGTCACCCCAAGTGGTTCGCTACGTTTGGTGACTTAGCAGGGGTGCCCGGGTTCATGGGTTAAGGTTTGCCCAGGTCTTGGTGGCGGGTGCGTCGGCCCACCTTCTGCGTGGCGGGCCGGTTGGGAGATGCTGGTTGAGGGAGACCCTTTACAACCGGTTACCGCTGTCCAGGCCGCTCGATAGTACAGGGGCCCGACCCTCAGGCTCACGACTAAGGGTGGGCTGCCCCATCAGCGAGTGTAAAAACCCCGCCACTGCTGTTGTGCCGGTTCGTGACCGGAGGGGACCCAGCAGCAGCGTTTGGGGCGCATTGGATGCCCTCTCCAGCCGGACTCTCCCAGCCTATCGCCTAGCACCGCAGTGGGTGGGCTGGAACCAAACGCTCATCACTCCTGGACAGCCTGAACCCCATATTCCTACCCACCCCTCACACCTTTCCATTCCAGACCTTCCTTTCACTTCATACCCTTAAAAACAAAAAAAAAACAAAAACAAAAAAAAAATTAAAATCATGAATATACATAAAAACAAACATAATATCTTTACAGCGGCGAGTAGCAGGCGTCCCCGGTGCGGGCCAAAACTGTTGGTAAATTTTGCCAACATTCGCGGCCTGCACACAAATTTAAATTCCGTCCATCACCATCTTTTGTCCCAACGTCCCAACCTTCTTTTCCTATCCGAAACTCAGATAGCCGAGCCGCCAGACTCCTCCTATCTGGACTGCCCGGGCTTTACCCTCGCAAGCAAATTCCGACTGAAAGGAGGAGTCTGCCTCTATAGTCGAGCTGACGTCAACTGTGTGCGACTATTGAGTCTGGAAAACTCCAGATTCGACGTAATGTGGGTGCGCGTCAATCTTGCCAGTACGGCAAGATTCTACGCATGTCTATACCGCTCACCGAACCATAGCGAATCAGACACTTCCGAGCTCTTCAAACATTTGAGCGATACTATTGATGATCTCTTGCCCCGCTACCCTTCGGCCGAGTTTGTTGTTCTGGGGGACTTCAACGTTCATAACGAACCATGGTTGAAGTTCTCAGGCCCAACGGACTCGGCTGGCCGACAGGCGGAATCCTTTGCCATTTGCTACGGATTAGAGCAATTGGTTCAGGAGCCTAAAAGGGTTCCTGATGTCCAGACTCACCGCTCCAATCTGTTAGACCTATTCTTAACTACTGTGCCACACGGTTATAAGATTGACGTCACAGCGCCTCTGGGATCATCTGACCACTGCCTAGTGACGACATCAATCCCCGTTAGCCTCAGACCAACCAATGAGAGGCTGAGGAGAAAAGTGTGGCACTATAGGTCAGCAGATTGGTTCGGTATGCGGGCCCATTTCAATGCTTTTCCGTGGTCAGCTGTTTGTTTTCGGACTTCGGACCCTTCAAGATGTGCCCAGGAGATTGGTGAAGTCATCAAATCGGCGATGGATGGCTTCATACAATCGACTACTAAAGAAACTGGTGTGGGCTCAAAGCCGTGGTTCAGTCGACAATGCTCCGAAGCAGTTCGACGAAAAAACGCGGCTTACCGAGCCTACAACACATCTCGAACGCCCGAAAGCAGATCAGCATACAACAAATCGGCAAAGGAATGCAAGAGAATCATCAATAGGTCAAAATTCGAACACGACCTGCAGATCAGCAAAAAGCTGGCTGCCTGCCCGCATGGCAGCAGAGCATTCTGGTCGCTTGCGGGCTCAATAGGTCGAAATTTTTGCAAACCCAGTTTGCCACCTCTTACCAGACCTGACGGCTCACTAGCAAACACCGCCACCGAAAAGGCTAACGTATTAGGGAAAATGTTTGCGGAAAACTCGACCCTCGACGACGGGGGTGCTGTTCCGCCGTCGGTTCCTCACTGCGGCTTCTATATGAAAAAGCTGAGGATCCGGCATCGGGATGTACTCCACGTCATACGGGGGCTCGATGTTAACAAAGCTAGTGGACCTGATGGAATACCTGCCCTGGTATTGCAGAGGTGTGCTGCGGAAATAGTTCCGGTTTTGACAAAGCTCTTCAAAATGTCCCTGAAGTGTGGCACTGTGCCCTCTGGTTGGAAAAAAGCGGTAATTCACCCTATTCCCAAGAAAGGTGACCGCTCCAACCCGGCCAACTACCGCCCCATAGCGATCACATCAGTTCTGTCCAAAGTGATGGAACGTGTGATCAACGACAAACTGCTCACATACCTCGAGAAGAACAAAATTATCAACGACCGTCAATACGGATTCCGGCGGAACCGCTCGTGCGGTGATCTTCTCGCGTATGTGACGCATGTTTGGGGGCGGTGCCTGGAACGTCACGGTGAGACCCAAACGGTCGCACTAGACATATCCAAGGCCTTTGACCGGGTCTGGCACCGAGGACTTGTCAACAAATTGCATTCTTACGGACTTCCCGCATCCCTGTGTACGTGGATTGCTAACTTTTTAAGGGATAGGTCGATTCAGGCGGTTGCTGACGGTTTCACCTCTTCCTCGCACTCCATAAATGCTGGCGTCCCACAGGGATCGGTTCTGTCTCCGACTTTGTTTTTGTTGCACATCAATGACCTTTTGACATGTGCACCGATTCATTGTTACGCGGATGACAGTACAGTTCATGATAGCTTTTTGTTTGATAAGCCCCCAAAGGGCACACAAACTCCAACAGCTCGGAGGGCTTTGAAGCAGAGAATGGACGGTTATCTCGAGAGTATTTCCTCCTGGGGTAAAAATAATCTCGTCGAATTTAATGTTTCAAAGACCCAATCCTGTCTGATTACGTCTAAAAGGGATCCAAATGATAATCTAGTCTCCTTCAACGGAAGCAATCTTCCGAACAGGCCTTCCATTGATATGCTTGGTGTAACTATAAGTGACCAGCTCAGGTACGGGGGCTCCATCGAAGCTAGAGTAAAGTTGGCCTCTCAGAAGCTGGGCGTACTGTACAGGGCCCGCAGATACTTTAATAGTACACAACTGCTCACCCTGTACAAATCGCAAGTGCGCCCTACTGTCGAATTTGGCAGCCATCTCTGGTCTGGAGCCCCAAAATACCTGAAAAAAACCCTTGACTCTGTGCAGAAACGGACTGCAATCTTTAGAGCACAGGCGTCAGGTAGGTATGCTGTCCTTGTTCTATCGGTATTACAATGGAAGATGCTCTGAGGAACTAGCGTCATTGATCCCTTCGGCACCGGTGCGTAGTCGGGATACACGCCAAACGCGCGCCCAACATTTGTACACAGTTGACACTTGTCACATGAGAACGGGTCGCTTCTATGATTCGTTCTTAAGTTCAACAGCTCGGCTGTGGAACGAACTGCCGGCCTCTGTGTTTCCTCCCTCCTACAACATGGGACTCTTCAAGACCCATGTTCACTCCTTCCTCTCCACAAAAAGACCCTCCACACAGCATCCCCAAAGATGACATAGGCCCTGAGGGAAATTATTTTCTTCAGGGCCTCCTGTGTGGAGTAAATATAAAAAAAAAAAAATAAAAAAAAAGGCCTGGGCACGGTAAGGAAAGAGTCCTGGGTTCAAGTCCTAGATGTGACCGTATCTTTTTCTGTTTCAAATTTTCGTTTATGAATCGCTAATATTGTCTTCGATAATTAGAAATGAATCATTTTCACAATGTGCCATATCTTTGTTTGTGATATTATACAAAATATATATATATATATAAATATATATATATATATATATATATATATATATATATATATATTTTTTTTTTTTTTTTTAAAGAAAGACAAACATTCCCGGGTTACGAAATTATTTACAATATTAAAAAATTATTTATTAAATTATTTATTATTTATTTACCGTTTCTGAATTAGGTGCAGCATTTGTCATGTAGGGCCCCGTACACATATTTATCCAGTCAAGGCAAATGATATTAGTGTCTGGTCTAGCTCTCAGGTAAGCATTGACCACCAACTTGACAGAAGTTGACTTGGTGGATTCTTCATATCCGTGAATATACAGAAATGTTTTCCCATTTATATTAAAATTCTTAGCACCCACAATTTTTGTGAAATTTGCTAATGTGTATGTGACGTGTTCATTTACGGTTTTTCTGAAATGATCGTAATATTGTATTTTCATTTTCAATGTTAGTAACTTCCTTAATAATAGGTGTCAATAATATGACATATTGGCTGCGTGGATTATATTATTTATTGGACAATTTGTATAGCGCCGCTTTTGTGAGATATCACCTCAGAGGCGCTTTACAGTTGATGCTGGTATTACAAAAAAAAATACAAATATTACAAAGATAAAGTGAAGATAAGTTAAGTAAAATGAAGTACAGGAACATGTGAAACGAAGATAGAAGATGGAGACTCTGCAGCAAGAATCCTAGGTGGTGAAGAAACTGGACCAGCTGCTGCAGCAAGAGAGTCCATCGCGTCCATCAACAGTGCCAGCACGAGGTACTTCATCCGTCCAGGTATGTGTCTGCTGCTAATAAAGCGCTGACAAAATATTCTCACATAGATAACAGACCTTGGCAGCACCGCTGTGACATTCGACAAGTCCTTCATTCATCTTCATATAATCCTGTTCCTGGTGATTGTGTTAGTTAGTGGTGCATTGTGCCCGCAGTAAAAAGCGACGGTCGGGATAATAAATTACCCTGGGCTTAGCGAATCACTTGCTAGGGCCTTCAGAGTTTCCGAGAATTACGTTCAAAACATCTGGCGTATAGTACATCTGGTGTCCCAAGTTCATCGTAAGCGAATTTCGAATATTTTTTAGCAAAATTTTCGATTATTCACTTTTAACACACTGCACTCAAATCACATTACTATAAAGTACTGATTACTGGTTGTTAAGTTTATTTTAAAATGTTGATTGATTGATTTTAAAAATAATTTCAAAGGGATGTTGCATCATTTCCCTTGAAAATACTAAAAAAAACATAAAGCGGTTGGGGACGCAATAGAAGACGCCTCCATCCCGCCGCCACGAAGGGCGCTATACAACTCTTTACAGGATTGTATTGGATGCTTAAAATATTTTAAAATAAATATAGATATTAATATGTATTTGAATCGGTTGTGTGGATATGATTACTCCTATGTATTGTAATACAAAGGGATAAAAACTCGATATTCATTTTTTGCCAGTTTCATCAATTACTTTATAGTTTTGAGCACAAAAACACTTGATAACAAAACTTGTAGAATAATACAGTTGCCATTATATATTATTATTGTTTTATCAGATATCTGAGGGCAACAAGTCTTATTCGACGGACACATATCTTCAGATATTTTAGATTTAAGGAAAAGTATGAACGCAAATTTAACTCTCCGCCGGGCGTACCTGATCTGACAGGTACAGGCCGCCATCTTTTATTACCCCTTCCTCGCCAGAGCGGCGACGGATCCTGCCCTTCCCAGTACCTTACTGTCTTTAGGAGGCACATTTAACCCCCCTACTCAGTATCTTACTGTGGGTGGTTTATTTATGTACTCACCCGACTACTTGGAGAGTAGTATCTGACTTCTATATGCTGTTAGGCTCATTGCACTAGATTTCATCATATTCATAATATCACATAAGGTAGGTGGTACTCAATTTATTCTAATGAACATGAGATGTTGAATTCTGATTGAATATGGTTCTAGAAACATTCAAGTGCCGTACAAAGTGTGTTTTTTTGACCTTATTATGATGTTAGGAAATTACTTTATGTTTTAATTATTATTTTTTGATAAATTAATGTTAAAAAATCATACTAAACGCCATCTAGTGAGAGAGTTAGCACTTACAATGCCTTTCTCATATAAAATAAAGTTGGTTGTTCTCAGGTGAAAAAAAAAAATGTAACAAGCAGTAATTGTTGAATGAAACACTAGCATATATTGAATAGTTTCGCGGGTAAGAGATAAGCCTCCATAGCTCAGTGGTCAGAGCTTTCGACCGGAATCGAATGGACACGGGTTCGTGTCCCGTTGGCGTCATGTATTATTTATCAGGAGATTTTTTCAATGTGGATGAGTGTTTCAGGCGAACAATTATTGCTTATAAAAATACTTTATGTTTTATTACTTAAACTATAATTTAACGTATTATTTATTCACTAAACCCTTTTTATCAAACATTTCTCCTCTTATAATTCATCCCTATAAATGTAAGTGATTTCCATTGGAGAGCTGAAATTAACATGGAAACCATAGCCTGCCAGACACACTGTTCCCGAAATCTGAGGTCCAAAGGTATTCCAGATGGAGGGTTAAAATAAAGTGACCATAGCAACTTCTTTTAACACCTTTTGTAACACGTGTGTTATCTATGCGTAAAAATTAATAATGGGTACCTACTCTTTTGAAATCTACCACAATGCTGCTATCTACAAGGGAGTGGTAAAATTTTTTCTTTGACCTTAATATCTTTACTTTTTTTACATAAACTCCAAACAGATCTTTGGGTATGCTGTGTGGGTTTTTTTATGAAAGGTGGGGGAGGAAGTTCTGGGAAGGAAAAATATATGATGTATGAATCCATCCCCCAAACTGAAATGCAAGGCGATGATCTGAGAGTCGTGTTGGAGAGGTCATAAGGTCTCCCTCGACCAGTCTCTCCAGATCTGGTCTGCCACGCAGTTGGTGGGCAGACGCATCTATCAACACGACCCGGTAAAACCTCACCCCTGCCAGTCACCTAACGTAGCGAATTAAATGAGTTTCTACTTTGAACGCCTGCACAGATGTGTGTGTCAATTTATTAAAAAAACTTTATTACTACTTACCCATTGTAGAAATTTAATTGTAGGTCTGACACATCATTTTGTCTCCGACACACAGCTGCAAATCAGTTTTATTTGGAATATTTATTTTAGTTAATTTCTGTTAAGCAAAGATTACTGTTACGAACTATTACAAGTACAAAATGGAGAAAGAATTAATGCAATAGTTACAAATGAAACTGTAATGGAGAAGGACTGAATACAATAGTGTGCCATTTACAGTAAATACTTACAAGATATCTTATTAACATTCTTAACATTTGGAAAGATGTATACAAAAAAGTTTAAAGGCTGTAAAACCACTTGAATGATGGCTACCCATGTGTAGGTCTCACATTTTTTTATTTAGTCATTGAGGTCTCACCGCTCTAGGCCTTAAGCGGTTGCTGCCTAAATTTAGTAAGATGATTTTTTCTAATTTATTTTAATTTATTTCGACATTTGAAATTTTTACAAAAACCTACAAATATGGGATCAGCGGTGAAATATATTTGGATTCATTGGATTTAAACCACAGTAAGCAGTTTATATGTTTCCATATTAATATTCGGAGGTACAATTTTTGGAATGCGCGCGGCCGAATCCAAAACCAAATGCCCAGAAATCTCCATCACTTCAGGCATTTATTTTGGAAATTGCCCATCGCTCGAGTGGTTCAATAGTAAGTAATTAAATAAATCTATTAATTAAGAAATTTAACTAAATAGCTACATTCCTCTTGTCATGTTGTGCTATAACATCTGTTCTGCCGTGCTACCACACGGCTATATAAGGCTCCTATGTGTAAGCCAATGCGTTCTAAGAAGAATGGGCTATCAATAGAGTTCTGCGGGGTACCACGCTTGAATAAGTAGTGGTCATGACTACTGCCGAAGGCACCTAGATGAAAGCCAAAGCGTTCTAAGAGGAATGGGCTATCAATAGAGTTCTGCCGGGTTACCACACTTGAATAAGTAGTGGTCATGACTACGGCCGAAGGCGCCTAGATGTAAGCCAAAGCGTTCTAAGAGGAATGGGCTATCAATAGAGTTCTGCCGGGTTACCACACTTGAATAAGTAGTGGTGATGACTATGGCCGAAAGCACCTAGGTGTCAGGCAAAGCGTTCTAAGAGGAATGGGCTATCAATAGAGTTCTGTCGGGTTACCACACTTGAATAAGTAGTGGTCATGACTACGGCCGAAGGCACCTAGATGTAAGCCAAAGCGTTCTAAGAGGAATGGGCTATCAATAGAGTTCTGCCGGGTTACCACACTTGAATAAGTAGTGGTGATGACTATGGCCGAAAGCACCTAGTTGTCAGGCAAAGCGTTCTAAGAGGAATGGGCTATCAATAGAGTTCTGTCGGGTTACCACACTTGAATAAGTAGTGGTCATGACTACGGCCGAAGGCACCTAGATGTAAGCCAAAGCGTTCTAAGAGGAATGGGCTATCAATAGAGTTCTGCCGGGTTACCACACTTGAATAAGTAGTGGTGATGACTATGGCCGAAAGCACCTAGGTGTCAGGCAAAGCGTTCTAAGAGGAATGGGCTATCAATAGAGTTCTGTCGGGTTACCACACTTGAATAAGTAGTGGTCATGACTACGGCCGAAGGCACCTAGATGTAAGCCAAAGCGTTCTAAGAGGAATGGGCTATCAATAGAGTTCTGCCGGGTTACCACACTTGAATAAGTAGTGGTGATGACTATGGCCGAAAGCACCTAGTTGTCAGGCAAAGCGTTCTAAGAGGAATGGGCTATCAATAGAGTTCTGTCGGGTTACCACACTTGAATAAGTAGTGGTCATGACTACGGCCGAAGGCACCTAGATGTAAGCCAAAGCGTTCTAAGAGGAATGGGCTATCAATAGAGTTCTGCCGGGTTACCACACTTGAATAAGTAGTGGTGATGACTATGGCCGAAAGCACCTAGTTGTCAGGCAAAGCGTTCTAAGAGGAATGGGCTATCAATAGAGTTCTGTCGGGTTACCACACTTGAATAAGTAGTGGTCATGACTACGGCCGAAGGCACCTAGATGTAAGCCAAAGCGTTCTAAGAGGAATGGGCTATCAATAGAGTTCTGCCGGGTTACCACACTTGAATAAGTAGTGGTGATGACTATGGCCGAAAGCACCTAGGTGTCAGGCAAAGCGTTCTAAGAGGAATGGGCTATCAATAGAGTTCTGTCGGGTTACCACACTTGAATAAGTAGTGGTCATGACTACGGCCGAAGGCACCTAGATGTAAGCCAAAGCGTTCTAAGAGGAATGGGCTATCAATAGAGTTCTGTCGGGTTACCACGCTTGAATAAGTAGTGGTGATGACTATGGCCGAAAGCACCTAGGTGTCAGGCAAAGCGTTCTAAGAGGAATGGGCTATCAATAGAGTTCTGTCGGGTTACCACACTTGAATAAGTAGTGGTCATGACTACGGCCGAAGGCACCTAGATGTAAGCCAAAGCGTTCTAAGAGGAATGGGCTATCAATAGAGTTCTGTCGGGTTACCACGCTTGAATAAGTAGTGGTGATTACTACTGCCGAAGCCACCAAGGTGTAAGCCAAAGCGTTCTAAGAGGAATGGGCTATCAATAGAGTTCTGTCGGGTTACCACGCTTGAATAAGTAGTGGTGATTACTACTGCCGAAGCCACCAAGGTGTAAGCCAAAGCGTTCTAAGAGGAATGGGCTATCAATAGAGTTCTGCCGGGTTACCACACTTGAATAAGTAGTGGTGATTACTACTGCCGTAGCCACCGAAGGTGTAAACCAAAGCGTTCTAAGAGGAATGGGCTATCAATAGAGTTATTCACATATTAAAACTATGTATTCCAAGATTTGCAGAACGTCTGATTGTTAGGCTAAATCTATCTGTTGCCTCGAGTAAGTCCATACGGTGCATGAACCTCTGATATAGTTCCATGCGTCCGCATAAAGATAACCGTCTCTAAGAATTTTTTCTTGGATTGTTTCAGCATATTTATGTATATTGTTCGGTGTGGAGTCCATACACCACTATTGTGAGATATTCCCAGAACTATTCCAGCTTGCTGTATGGCAAGAAGGCATGTAATTACTAAATTGGTCTGATAATGGATGAATAGATGTTTTAGACACACTTCAATAAAAATCTCAAACCTGGAGAAAAAACAACACAAAACATAAAATAAAATATCACAATTGATAAGTACCGGCACATCACTACTGTTAGTTTATTTATTCTTCAAAATCACAATTGATACTGAAGCAAATAATTGGTCATATACATTTCACAACAATATTATTGTGTTGCCTCCATAGACATAAGAAACAGTAGACATGCCATAACACAACATCTGAGTATTATTTCGACGAGCTGGAGGCAAACCATGTGACAATCATTTTGACACCAGCGGGGTTCCAGTATATCTTGAATAAACTAAGATATCATTCGTACACTGACGCCAGCGAGTGAACATTGAAATAACAAAACCTTGCGCAGAAAAGTAAAGTTCGCTAACGTAAGGTAACAGTTTGCAGTGCAGTCCATGGTGGAACTTTTCTGCGCAGAGTCTTAATGTACGTTTCTAACCAATCCAACTAATATATCACATCAGTTTGCGTAACGATACAAGAATACAAATATATCTCTAGAGAATTGTGCCTTTAATTAAATACACAGATAAATTGTTTATTTTGCTTTCATTATATTATGTTTTATATATGTAGAAGTAAAAAAGAAAACTATTTTTTTGTTTGTTGGGTTTGTTCCCTCACCGTTATCGGCATGTCTATGGTTGCCTCTAATAATGGTTATTAAATAGACGGATAATTTAATATACATTAACTGCAGGCTCCAAAAACCATTATTTGAACATTTCAATCTGTAAATAAAAAAACTGCTTTGATGATAATTATTAGCTTTATCTATAATCTGTTTCATATCTGCCTCCATTTTCGATTTTACCATAAAATAATGCACATATCTTTCTGTTTTATAAACATATTACGTTGTTACTTCAATAAAATGGTTACAAGGCTTGAATTTGAAAAACTAACTGACTGGAACGCTAACATACTGGTTATAGCAATACATTAACCATTTGATTGGGTACAACCATCGATATATCAACTCTAGATGTGGGGAGTCTTACAAATTACATAAAACCAAACTCCACATCTGATTCTCTCGGCTCGCTTGGAAAGCATAATATCTCCGTAGACAAATTTGGACAAACAAAAGTTAAAAAAAACATTACTTCTTATGCTCTTTTGACTGTGAAAGAATGCACTGTATTTTTGATAAATGTTTTCATAACCCAATAATTTTATTTTCAGTGTCATTTTTAGCATTCACTCGCCTCGTCTAGACTTTGTTGGTCTATGAGTACAACACTTTCTGCTTGCCAGGTGCATGACAGAGGTCATTAATTATTACCAACATTGAATCAGTCAAATTAATATTAAATTTCTTGTAAAAGGTGATTCCACTTGCGGTTGCTGCTCGGTCTTCTTTAAAATCCAATTATTTTAGAAACTTTGTACTGACAAAGACTTTCATGTGTTTTCACCTTACTTAATGAATGTGTTTTACCATTATTTATTATTTTTTAGCTTACTGTGATATTATCTCGATCTTCCTGTTTAATGTATACATATTTTGTGAAAAAAGCTGTGTTTCCAACACTTACTTAATAAGACAAACATTCCAGGGTTTGAAGGTACACCCACCCTGTCCCACCCCGGTATAGGTGACTTATGGTCACCCCTTCGGAGCTCTCGCATGAATCTAATTTTTTTGAATAAAAGGCTCTACAATTTATATAAATGAAGCTAGGCCTTCAAAGTCCCCGCATACGGTGTTATGAAGCGGTATGCAAGCGCTTACAAGTACTAAGGACAACACAGAAAAATAAGAAAACAAAACAATCAAGATTAAGTGTCAGGCAGATAGTTGGTGGAGGGGACCCACACTCCAGTACCTGTAAACACATAAAAGTAAAGTAAAGGGTTGTGAATAACCTGACAATATTTCGAAATCCTCTACCACCACCATAGTCAGCGAAAAATGATGCTTGTGTCGTGATGGAGGATGTAGCCAGCCGAGGAGTTGAATGTATGATGCCTGGGTGGGACCCAAACGCGATGTTGACTCAGCCACTGACTGATCAAATGGGTTATTTTTATTAACTTTTTACTATGCAAGTGTAGAAATTTTAAATTTTGTAGGAAGTGCATTGTATAGCTTAATGGCCTGGAATCTGTAGTGTTTTTGTCCAAATGATGCGTTTGTTTTAGGTATTTGTAGTTGATGTGCATGTCTTGTTCTAATATTGCAAGTGTTTTGTAAGATGATGTATTTATATTATTATAGAGGAAAAGTAGTATACATTTGGAATGCAATTTTTGCATTGCCAGGTGAGTGTTTGCAATGGTACTTTAAGAAAAAACAATTGCATCTATCGATATTCAAATTCATAGACTTACCCTAACATCAAATCTGGGTATTATTCCGATGAGCAGGAGGCATACCACGTGACCATACATGAATAAACTACAACATCAGTACGTTGACTGCCGAAGAGCGCACATTGAAATAACCAAACCCCACACAGAATAGTTAAGTTCACTAAAGTAAGGCAACGTTGTAAAGTAAAATTTGCAGCGCAGTCCGTTGTGGGACTTTTCTGCACAGTATCTGAATGGCCTAGCGTAGCTAAGATAAGAATGATATCAGGTTGGCAAATTATAACACATTAGTAAAAGTGTCTAACTAAACTAAAGTGTGCAATTCAATTTTGGAAACAAGCCAGACCTTTTGTTTACCCAATTTGAAATTTTTAGTTAAGTTCTTTACACAGCCAGCTATTGGCGCACCATTTTAAAAAGGATTAGTAATTTGTAAGCAGATTTTATTTTCAAGGACTAAATAGCGATATTATAATGCGAGTTACCTGTATACTGTCAGTATACAGGTAATATAATAATAATAATAATCTATCAAAAAATTTATATATAAAGATGCAAAAGTCGGTCATTTTGAATACATGTAGGATAACGAAAGATTTTTTAAATATTTATGTTGAGGGATCAGTAGGATTTATAGGCCCTGTTAGAAGTTCTACCGAGCCGAACCCTCTGATATGAAAATATCTGGAGTAGGTGAATTATTTTCCCATTTGATCTCTGGTGAGTTGACGTGTTGTTCTTGTATTGGTTTGTATTTATTTTGCTTATATAATGCACTTACATAGTATTGATTGACTAGATGATCATTAGTGGAAAAGTGAGTGGAAGGGTTTAGTTTTTCCTATGGGGAAGATTTAACCCGGACATAAAATCGGAAGTAGAAAAAAAAATTATTATTATTACTTTCATGTACCTTTGTCTACTCCTGTATTTTTCATTTTACTTTATTCGTGTTATTATTTTGTAATTTAGACGATGTCCGTTAATAAATAAATAAATTAATTTATTGACAAATCACAGAAAGGGAAACAGTCATGTCGCCTCCCCCCTCCACGCATTTGGTTTGTTCCTCTTTCCTTGATGGGTTATCAATTTAGATGTCTACGAGTGCACCCATCACATTCATTTATATTAGGTTCTTGGGTATAATTTTTATTTGTGTTAGTGTCCTACTCCTTCTGTAAAATAATTACGATTGTTTGCTTTTTATAATAAAGTTTAAAATATTTTTTTTTCTAGTAATTTTATTTATCTTACCTATGAGTGGTACACAGTCTGTCTCTAAATGACTAACAATTCTAAAAGAGTAGTGATACAAATTTAAAATAAAACATTGGTTACGGATTCTTCAGTTTATTTACCATATTTACGTACACTTAAATACAGTATAATAGTACATAATTACATAGACAACAGAATTTCACAGAATTCAATGTGTAACTAAATTCTGTGACAATCAACAAGCTTGGAATGAGATATTCTTTATACGATTATTACTATCCAACTTTATTGGGACCTTTTAAATGAAATAAAAAAAAATAAACAAACATACCAATTAAAATCTTTACACAAAAGGATAATTATAAATTATGTTTACCATATCGAGTTCACAAAACATATTCATATATTATATGTTTGAACATATTCTAAATTAAAATACATATTATTATATAGAAATAATATTGAGCATGTTGTATTATTGACACCAATTATTATGGATAAGTCATACTATGACATGTCAAACAGGGGCTATATAAATTAAATATAATATTATAAAGCAAGAGGAAGCATTTTCAATGTATTCTGTTGCCATGCACAATTAAATCTAGTGGAAAATAAAATCTCAAATATCATAACAAATACATATTTTTATCAATATATATTAAGTGACTTTCATTATAGCTATATTATATGCATTTATGATACACAAAGAATAGAAGTTTGGACTCACCAAAAGAGAAAAGACATATTTATAACATTATCATAGACAACACCTAGAGATAGTTCCCAAAGATAAATTACATTTAGGATATTTTGCCTTTATTATGAAAAACAGTATCTATCAATTTTTAAGTCTTCACGTTGTTTAACATTTTGCAATTGTCACACCAACGTGAAAATATCTGCCAAAACAAGTATGGATAGATATTGGGTTAAGACCATAAAAATTCTCAAGAAGTTCCCAAAAATTTGTATGGAATTTTCAAGAAATTTGAAAGAGAACAAGATTCCTCTAACAAAAACAGATGATCCAGATGGAACAAGATTCCTCTAACAAAAACAGATGATTCCAAACATCTTTTTGTGAAAGATTTTTTGTCTAATACATATAAAACACATTTTAAGATACAGTTTTCCAGTAACACCAAGAGGAAAAATTTGAAGACACAATAGTGTTTTAACATTATTGTACAGAATATAGTTTAAATAATGATTAATATTATTATTTAGTAAACATTAACAATATGGTAAATTTACATCTAAATGATGTGTTTTTTGTTATTAATTTCGCTGAGGCCTTTCTTATATGTCTGCTAAGAAATTGTGATACAGAATAATTTTTACTATTGAGAATTTCCCAGATATATCTCAAGAATTCCCGAGAAAATCGAGAAAGCAAATCCTCTACCACAATCCCTTTCTGCCATAATTTACAAACAGACTTCCCACGCATTTTGCAAACCAGGAATCACAAAAATGAAAATTATAAAGTAATTTTTAAATAATCAACACACAAGGGGGGGGGGTACAGCTATAAAATATATTACCTATAACTAGCTAGCATAAGATATAACATATTGCCCAACAGTGTACATTTTTAGGGTAAAATGATTCTGAGTAATATTAATATACATATTTTGATAAATTAATTATAGGTAAAATTAAAGTCTTCAAGAATTAAATTATTCTATGCTAATAAATGGCTTACTGTTTTCAGACATTTTGCAAAATGATATGTTATAATCAAATAATGTGAGACAGCATTGGCAAAGTTATGAAGCAAACAAAATAATGGTAAGTTTTCACAAAGTTGCATTTAAGGGTCAGAATTGAACGCAAGAATTACTGTTGAATCCAAAATAAATATTATGTATATTGTTATATGTTGAGACTTTAATATGGTGCTTAATTTACATTTACATCCGACAATAAAGTTGCAAAAATCCTTTTAAAAAGTTGTTTACAATCTTTTGGATTGATTGAAAGATTGTTTACAATCTATTGGATTGATTAAAATGTTGTTTACAATCTTTTGGATCGATTCAAAGGTTGTTTACAACATTTTTGATTGGTTCAAAGGTGGTTTACAATCTTTTGGATTGATTCAAAAGTTGTTTACAATCTTTTGGATTGATTCAAAAGTTGTTTACAATCTTTTGGATTGATTGTTGCATAAATCTTTCGGGTTAATCCAAAAGTGTCACAGGATATTTTGGATTGATTCAAAAGTTGCACAAAGTCTTTAGGGTTAAGAACAGATTCATTTGAGATCGTCATCATCTTCCCCGAGTAAATCTTGACACTCCTTCTCCCATTTGATGTCTTCAGTTGAGGTCGGCTTGTCACCTGCCAACACCTCATAATCTCTTAGTTCAGCTTCCAATTCCGTCTCCCATTCTTCCTCTAAACAATTACTAGCATGAGGAAATAATACAACTACAGACACATACACATAATAGCAACGCTAAACTCTCCTAAGCATTTGAACCAGAAGACCAAATTAAATTTTGAGATCAGAAAATTTAACATTTGACTACAAACATACAATTAATAAATAACTCCAAAATCAGCTTTTCCGAGCTAAACAAAAAGCCATAACTTTATTAAATAAATAATTTTCATCTCCCTTGTAGGCAGGACTGGCCCTGAGCCAAACGGCACCTGGCACTAGTAAAAACCTCAAGGGCACTGTATTAGTTATTAGGTATTATCAGTGCGTCTTGACTCTTTGGCTTCTTGGCGCCTCTAGCGCTGCCGACTGCTCCAACTGCATCTGCACAGGTCCGGCCCTGCCTGTAATATGCCACAACACATAATAGTATGTGTTTGTGGCGTACATGGGGGAAATTAAGGTATGTTTGTGTGTAACTCGAAAAAGCTGATTTCAGAGTTACCAATAGTTGTACAGTAATTACTCCACGATATGTCCGAACATCCCTCTGGAGACAAACAATTTCTAAGAAGAAAGAAGACTCAAATAGTGAGAGACATTATCACCATTAAGATATCTGAAAATAATATTTCGTGATATTGTTTAGAATCTTTCATCATTTGGTATGGTCAAAATACTTCAGAAAATTTTAGCAAAATAAATGACATAAAGAAAGATTTAATAAAGATTTCATGCAAAGGGTTGATATTATGGACACATCTGAATTGACGTCGTAATTATTTGAGAACCATAAAACTTGCCAACATAAATGTCCCATAAAACAATATTCACAAGATTATTGCCCAATAAAATTGAATGACACATAAAAAGACGTTGGAATTACTTGATTAAATAAATGAAAGAAGCTTCTTCTCCACATTCCCTTCGTACCTCAACTATTAGGTAGTGTTTCTCAAATGTATTGTCAAATTACAATGATACTCTAACTTTGGTGATTTGCAATTATTGAAAATGCAATACCTACATAATATCATCTAAGTACATAACCATTATATTAATATAATCATGACAATATAACTATTAATTACATACGTACACATGTTTATAACAACTTAGGTCGTCAATGTAGCCCCTCTTCAACGTTAACTCCGTCCCTTATTTCTCAATCTTCAAAGGAAGCTTAAAATATTGATTAGTCAATTTAGTTGAATGCTCGAGAATCACAATACCAATACATACATACAATATCAGGGTCGGGAGATTTGAATATTCCTATGCCACTCTAGGGGTCAAAATCAGGGGTTAAAAAACATTTAGAGTACACCCCTGGATGCTCATTTTAAAATGAAGGAAATATTACAGCAGTTTCCAATTTATTCCAATTTGGGGTACCACCGCCCCGGGAATCATTTATTGGATAATCAACACCTCTGCCATACGTCACCCCAAGTGGTTCGCAATGTTTGGTGACTTAGCAGGGGTGCCCAGGTTCATAGGGTGCGGTTTAACCTACCTAGTCTGTCCACCAACTGTGTGGAAGGTCGGATCGGGAGAGACTGGTTGAAGGAGACCTTTTGACCTTTACAACAGGACTTGCACCGCAGTTCATCACTCCTGGACTCACTGACCCCCAGGGAATTATTTTCCTAAGGGCCTCCTGTGTGGATACTGGATGCCCCAGACACCAGAATACATCACGCCAACTCTGTATATTATATGTGATGTAAATAATGGTTTTGTTAGTCTAATAATCTTCACACCTTTGATTTATTCAAAAACCCACAGCAAAGAAAATTAACATTATCTTTATACATACCAATCTTTAGCTATTCTCACAAAGTTAGATTTATACGACCTATGTATTTGTTCCTCACAAATTTGAAAATACTTATCACTTAGATACAAACCTATCTAAATCATTCCCAAACGTTTTTTTCTATTCAAGATTTATTTTTATTAAGATGTTAATATTATTTGAAGCATTCCAGTGAAGATTTGACTTTCCATTTACCCAGCTTATTATGAATCAATACACCGATAATATTTAATGATAATAATAACAGTTTCAATAATTTTGAACACAGCTAGATAATATTAAGTTAACCAAGTTAAGAAAAATGTGATTTCTTTTCGTTCAGAGATTTTCAAATGGTTTTTATTCTGAACAAACGATGGTCAAAAAGATACTCATTAATACAGAGATATCATTTCTGAATTCAAAACTGTTTCTGTTCTGAACAGAGATGTCTGTATAATTTGTTCTAAACATGAAAATATTCAAATAGCCACATTTGTGAATATACAAATCTTTGAACGGTTCATTCTGAACAAAATGGATGTTGCCCAGTTGAATATTTACATTTTTCAAACAATACTGATTTCATATTTGGGAATGTCCGTCAGTATAATAATAAATCACTTCTAAAACAATCAATAAATTTTATTATTTAAGATGTTGGTATATATTTTTTATTACTTGAAGTCAGCGAAAGTTGATTTAATGGTATACTTAAAAGAATTCATAATGTGCTCTTTCATAGATGGCACTAATTTAATTATTTTGTTAAATTACACTTTTTGCGGGTTATCCTTTTGAATATTAAGACTAATTAATTGTTTGCGGCCGTACACATGCAATATGAATATGAATAAATAGTTTTGTCCCTATAAAAACTCAATTCTTTCAAGAAAGGCACACAAATACAATATTGTACCGGTGATCCAATTCAATATTGTATCTGTATGCTTTTCTTGATATAATTTAGTTTGTATTAGGACAAAAATATTTATTAATATATATATTGGGTATGTATGGGAGCAAAAAAATTAAAAAAGTGGTTATTTTTAAACCCAAAAGAACTAAATTAGCACCATCTATAAAAGAGCAGAAAATGAATTCTTTTAAGTATATCCTTAACATAATAATAAAATGCATGAGAAAATTGTCAAAATTTAACCTAAAATTCCTACACAGTAATGAACATGGAAAGAAAATATCTACAATTTGACATTATAAACTAAATAACTCTCAGCAGAAAAATAGCAATCTGTTTTTTAAAATGTCTGATAAATCACAAATGAATATCTTCAATATATATGATTTATGGAACAGAACAGATATATTCTAGAATATTCATTAATTTAACATTAAATGTGGTTAAATTAACCCTAGAATTTTTGATTGATGGAAATGGACATAAAATTAGTATGAGTTGGAAGAAAAACCGTAAAAACATTGTCCCCATGCTGTTAAAATGGTTTGTTATGAAAAAGCGAGTCATTAGGTTATAAATACATTACGTGCTTCCATAATTTAATACAGTGCAATAATAAGCATTGGAAAATCCAATTCTTATGATGTATCAATCCTAACCACTTAAAATTACAATAAATGAACTCGTTAATGATAATAATTAGGGACAAATACAATCAATATTAATGGAAGAATTTATTGTTGTTAGACATTATTGATTGTTTTTTAGAGGAAATTACTGTCAATCAACCATAGATGTACTAAACAATACCATGGATGCACTTATAATCAATTAGTGCTTTAATTAATTCTAATTTTTCACTAAATGGAACTTAAATGCAGCTGCATCGGAGTTTCGTCTTATACTTTTCACAAACCGGGACTGATTCTAATTTCATCAGGATGAATTTGAGATCTGATTACAATATTAATGAAGCCGATTTGAAATTGACAGAGCAGATAGAAAATTAACAATCCTTTATTACAATATCATCTATCTGCGGTGATAAGAATATTACCAACAGCTTTCAAAAGTTAAAACATTAAAATGACAAAAGCCAATCAAGTCATTCAAGTTGTAGGTTAAGTTGGTTTATTCTTATTTAACTAACATTTAAGGTTTGTAAATTAAATCATAAAAAGTATCTCCAGCATTAGTACATCTATGATATTAAATGAATGACAGAAATAGAGTATACAATGTTTGAATAGAGTATTTTTTTCATTAATACAGTGTTTTGTAGTGTAATTATTCATTAACATGTGGGGGGTTTGTTTGAGTGAAATGAATGCTTTTTGTCATCAGTATTGTTAACTGGTTAACTTGCTTTTTAGAACACTGCTTCCTTAGGCTGGGGTCACCACCGAAGAAGAAACACCACCAAGAACAACAAAATACAAAGCATGAGCCCAACGGGAATGTTAAAAGTTTTAGATGCCCTAGTAGCCGGAAAATGTTAATAATAAGCACAACCCATCAGTAATTAATTGCTTTATGTAATGAAAGCAATAGAGTTATTTCTTCAAGTAAATCCTAGATGAAGATTACATTTTTCTGATACTTACTATGATTTTGAATAGATAAAATTAATCCAAAATATTTAACGTTTCGATTCAATCAAAGGATACCTAACAGTGTTGTAATAAATAATAGATAACTTATTCATGTGATAAAATGTTGGAACTCCGGGTGTGTCTCACAACCCTTTAATACGTTGAACGCCATGTAGGTCACCGGTGACCTCATAACGAAAATCGTCATTTTTCTCCCATTGCTCCATGACGGTCACCGGTGACCGCAGTTAATTTTCTTTATTTTCATGGAATATTTTGGTCAAAAAAAAAAGAAATACGTTATGATGGTCGCCGATGCCATCTGAGTATTTTTTTTTTTTTCAAATTTAAAATGGTAATTTTTCTTCATTTCCACAATGGCGTTCAACGTGTTCGGAGTCAACAAAACACTTTGGACTTCATTGTGATAGATTCAATGAACACTGACGGCTTCTTTAAGAGGCGGTAGAAATTATTCTCAACCTCGACCTTAAGATTGAATACTACTTATTATTGAATATACTAGATTATATGTGGCGGTAAATTTGATGGTTTAAAAAATGAATCCTATAATTTCTATACCCGCTATATCCGATTTTTTGACAAAATGATCTGAGTATGACATCTTGTTCACATTTTTGCGAGCAACAAGAGGAGCCTAAAATTGAGTTTCAAAACCCTCCTTATCACGACCAAAAACCATGTTAAAACTGCGAGTGAGAAACCAAATCCGCTATATCATACAGAAAGTTACTATCAAAACGCGCTATATCGGATTCAACCAATCACAAGCAGTTATTTTGCCAAAATACAATATGGCCGCCGCTCTGACGCCACGCTCGTATGTCAAAATGATCTTTGCGTGTGTTTCTTAACCCGCCATGTCGGCTCAGTTGACTTTCAAAAGCCTCTATATCACGAAGTGAGTATCAAAATCCGCTTTATCCATTTTATTTATCGAAATTACTTAATTATTACTAGACATATATAGAAAAATAAATGCTTTTCGAAATTGTATTACTCCAATTCATTATATAAAAAATTGTAATGCAATTACTTATGTACGCTAGATATGTGACAGTTTTTTGCGGTTTTCTCCAAATCAATGAAAGTTGATATAGCAGGTATAGAAATTACACGACTCAAATGATCTTAACTATGCAACATCCACATTGTATTATAACCTACAAGGGTATCACAAAGTGGGTAACCAGATAAAACAGAACGGTGACAAAACAGAACATCAGAAACTAATAGGTTAGATTTGACATTTCTGGTTATATCTTCACATTTTTCAATGTTCTATTTTGTCACTGTTTTGTTATGGAACCCACAAAATGGAGAATAAACAACACATTATTATATCAAGGGGTACATGTTGTGAATAGTGCAAGTCATGCAATCAGGCCAATATTAATGATACTAGATATGAGGGAGTTCTATAAACCTCCAGTGAGCAGTATAAAGACATTAAAAACAATGAATGGAGATGATAGTGAATCTTTTTCATTGTTAATAAATGAGTCATGTTTGTTATGATTATGTGGCATTTTTCAATTTCAATAAAAACATCTGTAAAAAAAAAACAATTGTAAATTCACCAAAATTATGTATCATTGAATGACAGTAAAAAAATGTTCCTACCTATCTATCAAAAATATATTTAAAAAAAAAATGAAATGTAAATCAGCTTTGTCTCTGGTTATTCAAAGAAAGGAATATCTCACCGTCTTTGTTATTTTTGTCTATGGACATTCCGCAGACTCTTTCCTCCAAGTCTTCCTCCTTGCCATCTTTCTTTTCAGTTCTTTTTTCTGATTCAATCAGATCTGCGCTCGATTTCTTTTCCTCATTTTTCTTATCAGAAGATTCAGCCGTACTTTCTACTTTGTGCAACAGATGGCAGTGTTGAACGAAGTGTTGTGAAATGGGGAAAATAATAAAAAGTAAATAAAACATAAGCATGCAGATACATAATCAAATTACAAACAATAATAAGGAAGCCTTGCAAATAATTGTTTGTGACAAATAGCTTAAATTTTCTAAACTAATAAAGGTCTGAAAATGTTGTGGACAAGTTGGTACAAAGTTCTATATTTCAACATGATTCCTTACAAAAAATTACTCATTCAAATTCGAATATCGCTACCACAATTCAGAAGTGTTCAAAAACACTCATTTTGTCAATGTTGATTGATTTGGTTGAATAATATATTTTTTTACATCCGTAAATTTAACACTTTCAGACCTTTCTATATTTGATGGTTCATAGATACTTAAATGATAAAGTCTCCGAATTCCGCATGCTTAATACGCAAAAAAAGAGAACTAGGTTTCAACTTAATTACAACAAGAAAATCTATTTATTCCCTTTCAACACGTATGTTAGACTCTCGTAAAGGTAAATATGTTTAATTATAATTTGAAATATGTTCTTATTATGTAAATTTAAATAATTATATTGTATGTTATACAATAAATTTAAAAATAATAATAATGTTGGGGGAAAAGGTAGAAGATGGATTTAAGTCCTGTACTTCTCAATCAAAGTAAGTCTGAAGGTTAGGAAATACGCATAAATTATTAAAATAACCAAAACTAACTAAAAACCCATTTTGTGCATGTTTTACATCTCCCCTGACTTAAGTAGTTGTTTCTCCTAGTAGAAATTACTAGTAATTAAGTTGAATCAAGCTTTTTTTTTAAATGCGTGCTTGAGGCGGAATTCGGCAAATTTACCATAATAATTATACAGTTCTAATTTAATTTTTTCCAGAGTAGTGAAAAAAAATAATAATATGCCATAGGAAGTGTTGTTTTCGGGGCAAATAATAGGTCAAATTGGATGTTTTTCTTTAATTTTTTTTTCATTAACTTTATGAAAGCAAATAATTCACTATAAGTAATATATGACAGTCCCGGATTGAACTAATTGCAGAAGTTTGGCAGTCAGTTTTGCCAATGAAAACCAATTATTTAAGGGATTTTTATTCCATGATTCATTAGCGTAATATATACAGTTACTTAAGCAGATTTTTAGATCAAACAATAGTGGCCAGATTTATGCGCACATAGTTCTATTCGAAACAGTCAATTTTAATAACAGAAATTTAAAAAAAGCCTAACGAAACAAACTGCCTTATGGGGGACAACATCTATAGCTTATAAGATCGAAGCATATGAACAATATTCACTATTATACATAAGTTCAGTTGCAGAGACGACTTACCAACAGATAATACATAGAAACAAAAGGAGATATTGCATGGTTCACGGACCATCTCCCTTTTTCCTATTACATATGAATCTATACTTTTACACTTATGAAACGATTCAGGAAGCTTAAAAAAAAATATTTTCTTTACGAGAAACAAGCCCTCATCCTATGTATCAACTGCTTGCTTTGTCGTCCATAGAGGCTATAAAACTGTGTTAGTATAGAATATACATATAAGAAAAAACAGATTAATTTTTATAGTAAGTGTTCAAATAAATTACTCATCAGTTTTTCACAAATTTAACGTATTTTACTTCCATCTTTTCTTAGGGTAAGCACAGATTTACAGCATCTATGGCTGGCGCATCCCTTATTAATCGGTCAATGTTTCTTTATGGTGGCATTAAAGCCATATTTACTAGGTCCTTCCAAACACAATGATTAAAATCAGAACACTCGACGGGTAGCACCAAATTAATTAATGAAATCAGCATAGCATACTATTTATTACCGTGACAGGAATCGAACCCGCAAAGATGAACGACAAGTCGAAAGTGTAGATAATAGAAACAGAGAGAGATATGGCATGGAACTAGGAACAAACTGCACACTGCAAAACAGCGGAGCCAATGAAAGTTATGTGTTTGGTGTCTAGGTAAAAACAAAGGCTACTATGTGAACATGCAATTTGTAGTATGATTGAACGATGTTGGCGACACTGTTTCGTGTGCAGTTTCATAATAATCACGGTTCACGGCCAATCTCGCTTGTTTCTAATATCTGTCATTATGCCTACTCTGCATCTAGGTAAAGTGGGGTAAATGTACCTTGAGGCTCGTCCACGCTGGCAAGCCGGGAGCCGGGCTGGCTGTCGTTGAGCCCCTCTGTGGCCTCCGAGGCCTGGCAGATCAGCGACACGCGGTAGAAGTAGTTCCTCCAAAAGTTTTCTTCCGTGATCCTGGAATGTTGCACGGTAAGAAGTTCAAATAAAAGTCAAGAAATTGCCATAGAAATGGTGATGATTTTTAACAAATTGATAACAGAGTACCCTCCCTATGCTCCTCGACTCTGTGAAGCAACGAATGAGATTCAAACTGACTAAATTGTGAAATAATTAAGTACTTAAATTCTCGCTGACTAAACTGTGATGCAACGAATGACATTCCCACTAACTAAACTGTGGAGTAATGAATGCGATTCTCACTGACTGAACTGTGAAGTCATTAATGAGATTCTCACTAACTAAGCAATGAAGCAATGCATAAGATTCCCAATGACTCAACTGTGAAGTAATTAATGAGAATGGATTGCAATCGACTGAATTGTGAAGCAATTATTGATATTCCCACTGACTAAGAGAAACTAATGAGATTTTATCTATATTATCTTACCAAACTGTGCAGCAATGACACAAATGTGAATAAATGCATTACAAATTGCAGATTCCCACTGACTAAATTGTGAAACCATTAATGTATTCATTAGTTTTGTTGTTTATTTTATTTTATATGTACATTTACAGTATTTAATACCAAAAATAAACATACATTATAAATAATTACGTAATAACACGATTTTAAAATAGAATCATTCTTCGGAGCGACATTACCAATGCTACCTAGGTTAGTTGTGGTAGAGGTACCTACGTCCCTTGCATAGAAGGGCGGTTGCCTTGCAGCCGTTTATGGCTTGAAGATGATTCTAGTATTGTACTCTAGGAGAAAAAGTTCTAATATTGACTGTTGTAAACTTTAAATAATGTTTACTACTCCTGCAATCCCAAACCCCTAAAAGTATAAAGACGCTACACTAGTTCTGTATCTCGGAACAATATAAGTCCTCTGCCTGAACGCTAGCGTGAAATTGTCGGGAGCAAAAAACTTCAATTTTTGTATTATATCCGGAAGCTTATGTGCTGGTAATGAGATTTTCAATGCTTAAACTGTAAAGCAATGAACAAGAATCTTGACTAAGTGGCAAAGCGATTAGTGAGTTTCTTAGTGTGAAGCAATTAATGAGATTCCCATTACTACACTGCGAATCAGTAAATGAGATACTCACTGATTAAACTGTGGAAAAATTAAAGAAAAGAAAAAAAGGAAGACCAAAGTCCACAAAAACTGGAGGCAATCTTATGAAATGAAATGATTCCAAATAAAAGTAGGTATACCCAAATTAAACCACAAAGAAAAAAAGATTTATTCAATTCAATAGTCATCCATCATCATCACCCATCAATCCTCATAAGGAAAAGAATGTGTCGGAGCCCAGAAATATTATAAATTATTCTTCTTCTATTTACAAGTATTACCTACGTATTATTTCTTTATTTTACATAATATTATGTCATAGTAGTGTAATGGAGATTACTTCCAATTAGGCGGGTTTGGGTACCGACTCCCCGTGAACCAACAACTATAGGTCATCCTAAGTGATTCGCTACATTTGCTGATTTAGCAGGGGTGCCCGGGTTCATCGGGAAAGGCTGGTTTGGGGAGACCAGCAACTGATCTCTCAATCCATCGCCTGGCGCCGCAGTGAGAGGGATATATTTATATGTGCATCACTCCTGGACACTCTAATTCCTAGATTCCTACCCAACCCTCACACCTCATCTAACCTTATTACCTTCCCAGAACATCCTTTCCTTCCTTTCCTTAAAAAAGACCCTTTCAAAATAGAAGATGACACAGGCCTTGAGGGAAATTATTTTCCTCAGGGACTCTGGGTGGGGCTAGTGTTAAAAAAAAAAAAAAACAAATTAAACTATGTTTTTGGGTCTAAACTTTTCACCGTTTATCGATAGTTGATACGGCAATATTGATTTGCAGCCGAATCAACCCTAGATATAACAACATTGGTAGCCAATAATACTCTATGTGGTAGTTTATTTATTTATTTAATGCCCAGGGGGCTTTTACATGTAGGTGGTACAATTTTAATGACAGTTCTGAAACATAAGAAAGTAATAATAAAAAAAAATTACATTAAAAAATAATATATGCAAGAAACAAAATTAAAAATAACAAGAACATAAATTAAAAAATACAGCGATTTGACTGGTTTACAAAAATATAACTTCCATTTAGGAATAGTGTTGAAATAAGTCTTTTACGTAATCCACAAAATTCGCAAAGTTAATATTAAATATATCGACATCACCTAAGTATTGGTATCCCATAGTGTGAAACCGTTGTATTGGGGAGATTGCAATGTAATTCCGCTTATGTGTGTTGCAGTGGAATAGTGTATTTTGTCGTGTTGTTATTGTAGGTATTCGTAAGTTTATGAGTTGCAGTAGTAGAGTAGTTATGAGCTAGCTAAGGCGGTTAATAATATTCATCTATTTTTAGATGCAAAATTGAATAATCTTAGAAAGTCTTAAAATATTCATGGAGACATTACCTACGCTCCACACAGGTGGCGCGAAAATCCTCACTCGACTTCCCAAGGCAGAAACTTTGGTAGCAAATAAAAAGAATTTGACACAATAGATATTCCACATCCTAGAGAAATATAGTGATCCATGGTTTGTCAAGTATATTATGCTTCAGTTTACTCCACAAAATGTCGACAAAGTTGTGATGACAAGACGCCATTTGCAAAAATGAGATTACCACCGATAGGATGATGACCCTGATGACTTTTCATATAATCATCTTTTACTAATGTTCCTTACAAACTATTTTTGTAGGGTTAATGAAATAATATAACAACCACTAAACCAGGTAATGTGCCCCATATTATATGAAATGAAAAATTCGTGGCAATATGATTTTGCATTGTGAACCATCTAACCTGCTCAATAAAAGTCAAATTGTTAACCCTATCTGCTGTTGCATATTTGATCCATCGGCGTAAGCAGACGATGCATATTTGATACACGAAGTTTTTACTAAAAATACATTAATTACACTGTGTCAAAACTTTCCAGAAGTGTAGTTTGCATTGACAAGGCCAGCGTTGTAAAGGTTAAATCATGATGCCTCAGATATTTACATCATTTGCACTTTCCATGGAAGCCATAATAAGGGTAAATGTAAATATGTTATAGATTGCGATACTTACACTTTGGGGACCAGGTCGAACCTCATCTTCTCTAGATTGGGGTCCTCAGCCATGATGGCGAGGGCCACGGCATACGACACGTCATAGTCAAAGTTATACTCCACGCCAGCTGGAGGGGCACGCACAAAGTTCCTCCGGTCCTGAAAGAGTTAGCAGCAATACATCAATTAACAAATTAATAGTCAATAGTACTACTATTTCATGCAGAAACCAAATTTGATATTAGTCTTTTTTGTGCATGATGATCTGAAATTAATTGAATTTGATTCCAATTTAAGTGAGTCATGAAAAATTTTGATTTATTTTCAATCTGTGAATAGTAAAAAAAATTATAATTATGCAATTTTTTTATAATTTAACTTGAAGATTAGTTGAATGTTTTGTAATAATTTTAACAAATATTCACAAATTTTTCATTTTAATAATCCAAAATAAAACTTGTGTAACAACATGCGAAGGGTTAATTGATTAGCCAAAAATTTCCAGAGAGCATGGGGAAAGATCTAACCACGATTCAACAATTCAGAAAACAACCAACATAAGACATAACATCTTAAATAACATGAGCGATTGCGATTTTTACTTCCCGGGCAGGTGAGAAGGTGGGCAGGTGGTCGGGCATCAAGCCATTACTCTTCCCTCCTCTAAACTCTAACCATGAATAACGCTTTTCTACTAAACAACAGGTCAAAGAGTGGATAATAAACTTGCGACCGGTGAGATAAGGGGGGACACCCACATCCACCCTGTTACAACCCCAGTAACCCCACCCCCTCAACAACACCCAACAGAGGTCTAGAGGTGAAATATCAAGGAAAACAAGTGGAAAGGGAAGGGCTTTACCTACATACCAACTGGGTACAAATTACAAATACCGGCTGCTCACTATTTCGTCTCAAGTCGGGAATAAATAAAGATGCTGTAGTCTGGAGCAGTTTATATTAAACTGGGAATACACCATGTAATATTTATCAAAAGTATCCTGCTGGAACTATCTCATATTTTTGGAGAAAAAAAAAATTGGAGAAAATCTACTAAAATTTCGAACTAATATGGGACAATATCATGGTTTGGATGTATGAGGACCGCCCATGATTGGCAAACATGGAAAAAA
Source organism: Hesperophylax consimilis (assembly GCF_061612785.1). Classification (NCBI taxonomy): domain Eukaryota; kingdom Metazoa; phylum Arthropoda; class Insecta; order Trichoptera; family Limnephilidae; genus Hesperophylax; species Hesperophylax consimilis. The sequence continues at coordinate 22,613,130 of NC_142850.1, forward strand.
AATACAGAGGTCAATGTTTAACCCTTCGGCATACCCGCCGCCAAGATTGCTGGACTTCTTTTGCATAGGTATTTTGAAAAAATGTTTATTTTGGGGTAATATGGGGTGCAATACTGCATAGTAAGAATCCTTCTCAAGTACGCACAGATGATGTCACAATTAAATATTAGTATGCAGTTGGGTTAAAGATGGAAGGCATAGGGCTCTTTAATAAAAACCCCTGGCAGTTATCTGAACAACATTATTACCAGGGTCGGCGCTGTATAGGTGCAATTTGAGCAAATCGGGCAGCCAAGGCGCTGATAATACCTAACACCCAATACAGCGCCAGGCGATGTTTGTCTCAGGGCCGGCCCTGATTATTACTCATTATTTCAGCGTCCCCTACAAGCAAAAAGGCATGCAGACCACGGTCACTGGAAATTAATTTTCCTTTTTGTGACATATACTTTACACCCTTTATTAAAATAGACTGCAAGGCGTTCGCCTGCGCTAAAGATAGATTTGAAATCATTTCTGTGATGTTGAACAATCATCAAGTCAGAAAAAACACTGCCAATATAATTTTACGCTATGATGAGAATGGAACCATCTTTCCTGATTCGCACAATCTAACAACTGCTACTATCCTCCAACTTCAATCATAAACAATTTATGGGAGATCCGGATCCACCATCTACATTAACGTGAGAAGAGAGAAGAAATAGTAGAGAAGAAGGGAGGGACCTACCGTAGAGAGAGAGAGGCACTCCTCCTTGAGCGCTGCCTCATCGGCCCGGCCGGCCCACGGCAGCTCCACCTGTCCCTTTCCCCCGGCCTGGTTGCGGATGAAGGCGTCCTGCTCCTTGTTGAACTCACCCAACAGGCTCTGAAACACAAAAACGATTATTAATAATCATATTTATAGTTATATTTAAGATAAAAACATTTTGGGAAAAAAATCCTTTATTTACGAAACATGAGCGCGAACACAGAGTCACCGGTTTTGTCGGCTTTCAACGGTCGGTAATAATTTGTATGGCAATATACACATGGTGGAACACTTGAGGTTAAAAGCACGGTCCGTTATAATCCACGCGTTCGTAAATGGCGTTAATTGAATTATTTTATTAAAATACACTTTTTGCAAGTTATGCTTTAAAATATTAAGACTAATTAATTTTTTGCGTCCGTACATACGTATTGAATATGAACAAATGGTTTTGTCCGTATAAAGACTCAATTCTTTCAAGAAAGGCATACAAATACGGTATTGTATCGATGATTGGATTGCCAATATTGTATTTTATTTATTTATTTATTATACGCCCATGAGAGCTTTTACATACATTTGATAATATGAACATAATAATTCAGTGAAACAGTAGGCAATTAATATTAAAATTTGCATTTAAAATTATACAGAATCCATACAGAAGAATGGTATTATGCTAAACTTAATTGGTATTATTACTGAGGTATGTTATTATAGCCTTCTTGTAACTATATGTGTATTTTTATGCCTTTCTTGAAAGAATTGTGTTTTTATATGGACAAAACTATTTATTCTTATTCAAAATTTGTATGTAAAGACGCAAATAAATAATTCGTCTTAAAATTTTAAGGCATAAATTACAAAAAGTATATTAAATAAATAAATTAAATTAACGCCATCTACAAAAGAGCAGAATGAGAATTCTTTTAAATTAACCCTTAAGGGTAAACATAACGTACGTTAAAATCTACGCGTTCATAGATGGCGTTAATTTAATTATTTTTTTTAAATACTCTTTTGGCAAGTTGTACCGGTGATTAAATCTAATAATGTATTTTTATGCATTTCTTGAGAGAATTGAGTTTTTATTTGGACAAAACAATTTATTCATATTGCGTACGTACTGGCGCAAACAAATAATTCGTCTTACCATTTTAAAGCTTAACTTGCAAAAGTATATTATGTTATCAAAGTATGTACCTACCTATTTCAGTGTGTATGAATTTTGAAAAGATCGTGATATATTAAACATAAAAAATTATGTTAAATTATTGACAATGGAGAAGAGAAACCATATCTAATTAATAAATAAGAAATTATTCAACCTATTGTAATATTAAATTATTATATTTCTGTAAAGTTTGTTTGTAAATTTTCGGCGTGTATTATGTTTGTAAAAGCCCTACGGGCGTTCAATCAATGGAGATAAATAGATATCCCAAACAAGAGATTCCCATTATGACATAATACATAATTAAATATATTACCACAATATAAACCTAACTTTAAGAGGAAGCTACAAGCCAAAAATGTGTATATTCTTGGTATACCTTATATCGTAGGTAATAGGCATTAAAATCGGTTTACAAAAGGAGTCTAGAAACGTCCGATTTCAAGCAAAAAACTGGTTTTTACTTATTTTGTAAATAATTTTATAAGAAAGCAAAAAAGTTAATCAAGTGAAACTATCACAGATAATCTTAGCTATAATACTGTATTCTTTAAAAGTTGTTTCCTTTACGCGTTCATACATTTCTATTGAAAAAATATTTTTTGTAGTAGTTTGCAATTATATTTTTTATTGAGTAATTTATTTTTTTATTTGTATTCTACTCAAGCGAAGCGATGGGAAAACCTTCAATTTAACTAAAGCATATTTTTTGGTTTTCATAATGTACACCAATTCATTATAAAGATTAATCAAAATAGTGATTTGGCATTAAGCTTCGCTTTAAGACAGTAAACTTATAATTACCTCTTTGGCACATCATTGTTGCTTAGTTAAATAAAATATCTAAAAAATAAAAATAAAATAATAACATGATTTCGCACTAACTAATTACCTACTATGAAGCAGTTTTAATTTATAAATAATAAAATTCGCAAGTCGAAATAATGGGTAAATAATTCAAAGCAAACTAAAAACCATGATGATAGTGAATAAGATTTAATTGGCGACTGTAATCTCGTGGATCATATTTGCGACAGCTGCGTATGGGGCACGTAATGGTTATCTCATATATGCTACAGCGGCGTCGATCAGGTTAAAAACAAGTTAAAAAATTAAATCTGCCGCCCCGGGGTAGGCAGAGGACCGACCGCCAAACCACTCGGTCTCGGCACACATTCCTTGCCTCATTCACATTCATACATGCTCTTCTATTATTCCGACTCGACACACTTGGTCCGACTTAAGCATCTCGTCGATAAGATCTCTTGACATCCCGACTCAAGTATCACTTGATCGTGCCATGTCTTCCTCGGGCGTCCCTGACTTCTTCTACTATTCGCATTTGCGTTATACAGGGTTTTCCAATAAGAGGTGTTATTTTGAATAGCAGACTATTTCGGTAGATGTTACTTTTGAAGCTGTCATTTTTTGACATTTGACAAGTAGAAACTACGCCATTAATAAAAATGGAACGATACACGCTTCAACAACGCATTGAAATTATTAAAATTCACTTGAGTGAATCAAATGCAAATCATCTTGAGTGATGAGGCCCATTTCCACCTCGGTGGCTTCGTCAACAAGCAAAATTGTCGCATCTGGGGCTCGGAAAACCCAAGAGTTATTGTTGAAAAGCCTCTCTATCCTCAACGTATGACTGTTTGGTGCGGTTTTTAAAAAAAAAAAATTTATAGTGAATACTTCACAAGAGTCCCAACTGCTCCCGTCTGGAGCCAGTGAGACTATGGCATCCCCAATTGGGGGATGTTGTGAGGCTGAAGGTAAGTGGGGAAGGGAAAGAGGAAGGTGGGGAAGTACCTGGCTATTCAGATCTAGTCACTAAACACGGCTAAAGCCATTTGGAGCAACGTTTCAATTCTGAATGGTGGTCTTACACCAGGGCGATACTGGTAGTATCTTCCACTCTGGAACGTGCCGCAAATATACTATATATTATTTTAATAACACAAATTAATCAAATAAAATTATGGTTTATGGTCAGGCGGAGTCATTGGACCTTACTTTTTCAGTTACGGTGAATGGATTGCGCTATCGAGAGATGATTAATGATTTTTTTATGGCCGGAATTGGATGGTATTGATCTGGACAACGTTTACTTTCAACAAGACGGCGCTACGTGCCACACAAGCAACGAAACCATTGATCTTTTACGGGAAAAGTTTCTTTGAATATCAAAATAACACCTCTTATTGGAAAACCCTGTATATACTCCTTACACTCCTTTCTTCGTTCAATCGCTCTACATGCCCAGACTATCTGAGTGTCCCTTTCATAATCTTAGTCATTACGCTTACATCAGCCTTGCATTCATTGCGGATCTCAACATTTCTTACACAATCGTACATGGTTTTAGCACACATCTCATTTCTAAAGCATTTAGTTTACTTTCATCCTCCCTCTGCCAGTTCCATGCCTCACTGCCATACATCAGGGTAGGTACCAGCACTCCATTGTGGACTGCTTGCTAGCTTCTACCCTTTACCCTTCTTTCAATATCTCTATCAGCATTCCAATTTCCCATCTCTCCCAAATCTCATTATACTCGTGGATACCGTCAAATGAAAAACAATTTCAGTGCAATACAACATACAACTTACAATTCTAGAGATAGTCAATTAAATAATCCAACCGATAAATCAGAAATAGATACATTCAATAAGGTGAGATTTGAGATTATGGTCGGTTACACAATGTTAATTTACTTCCTCACTAAGCTTGCGTAAGTAAATAATGGGGTCCGGATTAACCCCGCGCTAAAATAGATATGGGAATAATAATTACTATGACATTATAATTGAATGTGACTTCCATCCGAGTTGGATATATAATTTAAGCTTAAATCCGAACTCGGGATAAAGATAAAAGTAATGAAATTTTTGCAGTTAAATAAGTAAAATTGTATTAACTTTGTTCTTTGTTCCCAAGTATTAATTTTGTATTAAAAAACTAGCTGAAATCGGGGCGTTGCCCGGACTTAACGCAGGGTTTTTCGAAATCAGATGTAGACAGTCATTTTCCTGTAATTGTGCACGTCAAGTGTGCAAAATTTCATCAAGAAGTATCAAAATTCCGCTTCAAGGGCTTGGAAAATGCAATGAGATCGGTTTTTGAAATCTTTTGTAGACAGCCACCTTCCTCTCGCTTTGAAGGTCAAGTGTGCAAAATTTCATCAATATTGGAATAAAACTGTGGATTTGTATAAAAAAGCAAAGCTATGCCGCCACAGGGACTCTTCTTTATATATTATATAGATAAATTGAAGATATATAGTGGAATCGGTGACCGGATAACTCATCAAAATAACAATTCAACACACCTTTTAAAGGTGATATAAAGTCATTATAAGTGATGAAACAAAAACTAGGTTAAATACGTTATATATGTAACTATTTAACCTAGTTTTTGAAGTGAAACTTCTTTACGCGCGTCATGCAATTTCGAGGACCGGAGTAAAACCGACTCATGACCGTCATGAAAAACCGTGATCATTTCGCTATATAGTCCAGTCAAGATGTACATCCGTGCTTGCAAAAGGTCCAGTCATTCTGAATTTTTTATATGTTGTTAGGACCTAAACCAGTATTAAAAAAAAAATTTTGCAACTTCGAAAGTGCTGTGCGAGCGGCGGTGGACCTAAAAAACCAGGAAATTTTCGGATTTTTTTCAGTTTTTGCTCAATATCTCAGTAAAGGAAGGGTCTGACCGGTGTAGTCTATATACATACTTTTAAAGAAGACTAAATTTGCTATAATTTGAGACCAAAGCAGGCTATATAAAGCCATTGGTTTTCAAGATACAGTTCTTCAAAAATAGGCAATTTTTTCCAAAAAGTGAAATTTTTTCGAAATGGCCACTAAAATAATTTCTAAAATACGCATCTCACGTCAAATATTGTATGAAATAAAGTTGTTGTAAATTTAATAAGCTTTTATTTGAGACTAAATTGATATCTGTAGACTAAACGGTTCTCTCAAAAATGGCAGATAACCAAAAACAGTCATAAGTGGGTTTTGGGTGAAATGCAAATAAACTGTTCTCGCGTCTTTTTATGGTTTTATTGTGCTGTGAAGTAAATCCATTAATCATCGTGGGTTTATCCTAGGGTTATAATATAATTACGACTTTTTCAAATTTCAAGTACCCATTAGTACCTATACCCATGGGTACCCATATGAATGGGCACGCATATTCACGAGCTGTTCGAGCCCACATTTTGGCAAACCTCACACTGGCCAGCATTGTTTTTTATGAGGTTGACATAACTCCATAGGAGCGAGACGAGACTGAAAAATTGCTGCGAGACACTGAAAGGTCTCTCACTATATCAGCAGAAGAAATTGATACCTACAATACTAAAGGCAAAATTTAAAAGTGCCTTGGAGAAAATTAAAGCGAATGGTCCAACATCACAGTTGTGGGTCCAATACTTTCGTATGACCACTTTGATAAAACTATTCATCCAGGCAGAGCGTGCTGGTGATTGGAACCTTCATTTGTACACTTTCCACAAGATGCTCCCTTTTTTCCACGCAGCTGGACATTTTTTGTATGCTAAGAGCGCGCACCTCTATCTTCAGGATATGATGGCTCTATAAGATCGGATGGATAAAAGTGAATACGACATGTTCACAAAAGGATCCTTCACCATTCGCCGGTCTGACAAGTTTTGGTCTGGGTTGTGGACAGACCTAACAATTGAGCAGAAGCTGATGCGATCCATGAAAACCTACGGTGGGTTGACCCAAGGAAGAGGAATCTCCGGAAGTGTTCTGGCAAGGTGGACAACAGGAATGGTGTTTATGTTGAACATTTGTGAAGAACTGAAAAGTTTTTGCAGCTTATCATGTCATACTGGAGAGCAGCATGTAGACATGAGACCTTCTCGAATCATCCGAGATAATAGTGATGTGGAAAAACTAAAAAACTGGTTTGCTCTCCACCCTCCATTTCCCAAAACTGACAGTTTAATTTCTATCAGTAGTGGTTTACTGGCAGGTCCTGAAATTAATTTCCACACATAATAATAATAATAATAATAATAATAATAATTGGATAATTTGTATAGCGCCGTTTTTGTGAAAAATCACCTCAAGGGCGCTGTACAATTTATTTCCTAGGATCTACATTTGTTATTTAGACCAACTGTGCCAGCACGAGGTTCGTCATCCGTTCAGGCATGTGTCTGCCGCCAATATAGCGCTGACATGTATCTGCTGCCAATAAAGAGCGCTGACACAACATCCTCACATAGACAACAAACCTTGGCAGCACCGCTGTGACGCTCGACGAAGACAGAAGATGGAGACTCTGCTGCAAGATTCCTAGGTAGCGAAGGAACTGTACCAGCTGCTGCAGGGAGAGAGACTACCCCGTCCACCAACTGTGCCAGCACGAGGCTCATCATCCGTTCAGGCATGTGTCCGCCGCTAATATAGCGCTGACATGTGTCTGCTGCCAATAAAGAGCGCCGACACAATATCCTCACATAGATAACAGACCTTGGCAGCACCGCTGTGCAAAATCACCTCATCCTAGTTTACCTTAGTCTCTCCAGTCACCTCCCAGCCTTTCATGCCACCTAGTGCATCCTCTCGACCCTTTCAGACTCCTTCCTGGCTCCAATACATTCTTTCTATTGTCGTGATCCGACGATTTCACACCTCTGTCTCAGACCCTTAGGGCTCGCTTATCGCAGGCTATCATAAGCAAAATCTTGAACCAAAGTCAAAGTGAAGTTTATGAGTGTCATCTGTAACAAAATACATAAACAAAAACAGAAAATAAAAACAAAGACAAAAACTTTAAACAAAATATGGCTTATCTGTCCTCCATGCAGACATCCTCGGTTGAAAAGGTCCCGTAAATCCCAACACCACTTGACACTTGAGTCAGGTATAAAATCTTCGACTGCATTGAGAAATCTTCGTTCTAGCTTCACTTTTAAAAATTAATCGGTTTAAAATGCTATAATAATTGCAAATTCCGGCTAAACGGTAGAAGTTACGCACATTTCGTGAAATAAGAAGGTAAGCACTATATAAAACACGGATGCTGAACAATTTTCAGCGATCTCTTAGCAAGGGAAACCTTCTGAAAGGATCAAACAAACCGGAGCGGTTAAAACACGTCCGCAACGAAGAACCATACGTTAGTAATATTTGAATTTTTAATGAATTTATTGTTTTGACTCTGGAGCAAGCTACATACAATTGTCCATGCGTAAAGACGGGTTCTGGTAAATAAACACCAATCTGATTAAAAGTTTGACCCTGCGATTTATTAATTGTCATTTCATAAGCAAGACTTTTTCGTTAATTTTACGTGCATCTACATTTTTGGGACACAGTATCGCTCTGTCACTGCATAAATTTGAATCGCTACAGAATGAGAATCTCCGTAAAGTGCGCTAATAACATCTCGGCAAATCGTACTTGACGGTTAAACTATTTCATGATGGTACGCAACTTTGAGGAGTTGGTAATGTTCCATTCCATGATTAAAACGTCTATTCTGTATTATTTGTAGGTTGTTTAAATACGTAAGCTCCCGATTTGCGAACCGAGCCAGGAAAGAAACGGCGTTTCGAGCCATTTGCGGTTGTTTCTTTCCTTTCCTATAAATCGAAGTTCAGCTCGTGTACATAGCATGAGGCTTTCTAAACGGCACAACTCTGATAAAAATGGAGAAGCAAAGAATGTGTTTCAACACTTTTGCTTTTTGCCCGAAAGTAATGGGTAAAAATGTGGTGCGTGGTGTAATGTTTGAATGTGAATGAAGCAAGATGTTTGTGCCAAATTTCATATTTACGATTTGATGTTCGAATGTAAATAAAGTGAATGCTTTCATTTAAATCAAATAGCTGTAGGTACCTGACCGACCCCCCTATGGTGGTCTGTGAACAAATTTTAAATGAACAAATTGGCCGTCCAATTAAAAACCTTGATCGTTTCCGATTCAAGTAGATATATTAACTGGCAAGCTAGTTATATAATTAGTTCCATAATTATACCATTCATGGATGATTAGTAACTTTAAAATATCAAAGCGTTGAAGTGTCATCATTTTCATCACGCCTTTGGAAAGACATAGAGAGGATTGTGAAATTAGTTCCAGTTCAAAGTAACGCCGGCTGAAGTTCATTCATTCTCGAGGACTTAAAAACGCAGACGGTAGAGAAAGGTTATGTAAGAAGTATATCAAATATGTCTCTTATCGCGTGCGAAATGATGAATACTATATCCCCATAAACCTTAAATCTCTTGAACAACGCCGTGATATCAGGACCTATTAATGCTCTATAAGATACTTCATAACTATATTGATAGCCCATACTTACTACAAAATATTCATTTCAAATGTCCAAAAAGAGTTACTCGATCTCTGGATACATTTTATATTCCTAAAAGCAATACAAATTACCTTGAAAATGTGTTTATAAGAAGAAGCTGTAGCACATTTAATAGATTATGCCCAAACATCGATGTGTTTAACACGAACCTAGCTAAATTCACATCGTAAAAAGGTGATACTGCATCTTGTGCCATATGTTTAACCAAAAACTTAATATTTCATTGATTTTTTATATTTTTATTTTTGTTTTCCTCTTTTACCTTTAGTAAGTTCAAAGATTGATGTCCATTAAACGTTAAATGTAAACCTTGGAAATATATAATTAAAACACTTTTCGTCATTTAAAGATGTACTTTATCAGAATTGTTTGTATTAGGTATGTTGTTATGTATTTTTCTGTTATTTATGTTTGTTTTGTCGTTATTTTATTGGTCAATGACATAAATACTCTCACTGTCATTAATGCATGCATAAAGACTGTTTATAACGCTCATAAATAAATAAATAACTTCCTTTAGTAGTACGTGCAGTTTGGTCGTAGCTCAGCGACATTATCTACGATTCCAAAGGATTGCTTTCATCATAAAATATCACTCTTTCCAAAGCTTTTTTGGTCGGATGTTATAAAAGTTCGACACCCTATCAGTCAACACAAAAAGCGAAAAAAACTTATCAATAAAAATCTATAGGTTCCTACATACGTGCTAAATCCGTGGCATTATTAAATGAGAAGCAAAGATCCATCATCCAAGTCTTCTATTCTTTTTTCAAACCGAATTTGAATATCTCGTGGAAAATTTTCAGGCGAGTCACGTAAAACGTCCTGCCTGATTTCGCAATTTGATTCTGGTTCCGTTTTCACAAAATATTATTTCGCGCGGGGATGGAACTTGTCTGTAGGACATAATAGGTATACTCCATGCGGAAATGGGATTTTTCGGAAAACGGAACTGATTTTATGTCGGGAAAGATACCTACGTGCAATGGTTGATTTAATTTAAACATCATTTGTACTGTCCATTACGTGAGATTTGAGGACCAAATATATATACAGGGTTTTCCAATAAGAGGTGTTATTTTGATATTCAATCGTAAAAGATCAATGGTTTCGATGCTTGTGTGGAACGTGGCGCCGTCTTGTTGAAAGTAAACGTTGTCCAGATCAATACCATCTAATTCCGGCCATAAAAATTCATTAATCAGCTCTCGATAGCGCAATCCATTCACAGTAACTGTTGCTCCAGCCTCATTTTCGAAAAAGTAAGGTCCAATGTCTCCGCCGGATCATAAACCGCACCAAACAGTCACACGTGGAGGATAGAGAGGCTTTTCAACAACTCTTGGGTTTTCCGAGCCCCAGATGCGACAATTTTGCTTTTTGACGAAGCCACCGAGGTGGAAATGGGCCTCATCACTCAAGATTTGATTCACTCAAGTGAATTTTAATAATTTCAATGCGTTGTTGAAGCGTGTATCGTTCCATTTTTATTAATGGCGTAGTTTCTACTTGTCAAATGTCAAAAAATGACAGCTTCAAAAGTAACATGTATCGAAATAGCGGGCTATTTAAAATAACACCTCTTATTGGAAAACCCTGTATATATATTTTAAGGGGTGTTACAGGTTGCGTCCATTTAGGTATTATTTTAACTCGTGTTAAAAATAATGTCCCTTCAAAATTAAAGTTAGTATAATATCTTTAGCCTAATACATAAAGAGTCTTACTCATAATAGATAATACGGGGGATAATAACGGGTTAGTAGAAAACATTATTCATAATCACGCGCAAGCGTACTGCGTATACCTACCGTAAAATTACAGTATCAGAATTTGAACCCCCAGGTATAGAAAAGTATTACGGACTTAGGATGGCAGACATTGTTTACAATCTGGTTGTTTTGACAAATAATATCGATACGAAAACCATAATCGAATTGGCCGAATTTCGAAGCAATTCAAAACAGACCGGGTCAATGAAGTTAGCAACAAAACGCGAAAATACCGTGTTTTTGAGGATCGGAACAAAAGTGGTGCCAGTCTAAAAAAATTTCCATTAATATTATTATGACTAAAGATAACTCTTAACCGTATAGCTATGCCAACGCTGCAGCGGCGTATTAGGTAATCTTTATAAGCAAGAATGAAAAGTTTGATTTGAATAATGAAGAGAAATTATTTACATGTTGAAGATATTTTTCGAGACATGTTGTTTAGCAGCACCATACCCGCGTCATGTTGAGCTGAGCAAATACGTCTGTACTGTAGCGATGAGTCGTTTATGAACGAGTCGCACAAATGAGCCGTATTCGTACGACTCCGGGTAAACCGTACCAAGCCTCAATTCAACGGTCACCCTTTTTTTCACAAATTTTTGTTTTACAATAAATCAATTACTAACCTCACAATGATTACAAATAACTATATTACTAGCAATTTCGTTTCCAAAAATATAGCTAAAAGAATGATGCAAATGGCACGAGAGGGTCATTCAAGAAACAAAAAGTGGTTTTACTACAAGAAGGTTATTTTTTTTTGTAACATGGAAAAAGCAGTGCAAATTTGATTTCACAAAGTTCATTCTCTTTCATCCAAACGAACATATTTCAACTGAGATAGTTGAGATTACGTAGTTGTACTTTTAAAATCACGTGTGTAAAGAAATACGGTGAAAACATGCGACGTTAATGCGGTGAAACACAAAACGTAGGCGTAAACAAGTAACTATTATAAAATCAATTTCACGGAAGCTCTATTAATGTAAAGTGTGTTTAACACGAGTTTTCACCGCAAGATTTTCCTGGCGATAACAAAATAATAAAACGTTACCGATAAGCAAGGCTAATATCACGTAACAAAATGTTTGCGCACTACCCCTGATATGTGCCGACCCCTGGAGAGGTAGAGGCTGGCGCAGAGCTCGAACCTGTTTTCCGAAAAGACCGAAAAAATTTTTTAATCATTATTATTTTTCATCGACCACCGATTCCTTTCTTTTTTATTATATTACCAGCGCGGACTGTTATAATATATTATAATTGTAGGATTTGTGAAATTGAAAGTAGGTATTTATAATAAAAAACATATGCTTTAGTATTATTGCCTTTCAAACGAAGAAATGTACGTATCGAATGATTTTTGTTATTTAAATAATTTATTAAAATCTCCAGGCACTCCGTGATCCATAATATAGTTTTGATAATTCATAACCTATAAACTTTTTAATTTTTACTAAATAATTTATTTTTTACTAAAATACTAATTTCGGTTAGTGGTGCATGGATAAATAAGTAATATGAAATATTCCTCCATAATGCGTAACATTATTCAAGTTCAATGAACTTTTAATTTTAAAAAAAAAGTTATTAAAACATTATCTCTAAATAGTATGAAACAAAGTCGCTGTCCGCGTCTGTCTGTTTGTGAGCTTAGTTCTTCTAAACTACGCAATGGATTTTTAAAGGGTTTTCACTATCATCAAGAGAATTTCTCCCGGAAGGTTTAAACATACAACACATGCAAATTATATTTATAGAAAGTAGAGAAAAAGTAGTTTTAGTGGATAAAAAAATATTTTCGAGCGCTTACATTGCTAATGCTGGCTAATCCTTATGTGATGAATAAAAATAATATTCTACGGAATTGTAAATCTTAAGAAGGCCTATAGAAAACTCAGGCATGGATAACCTCTAACAACGCCAGGTACACATCAGCTAGTTATCATTATATTATCAAAATTATTAATTTGGGAAACACCTTACTTTAACGACCATTATTCAAATTTAAACTATACAATAATTGGGGTAAACTTTAAAGAGTATTAACCATAATATTTACCGATATTTACTCGGAAATCAATAATAGCATAGGTTATAAAAATAACATATTATTGTTTTCATTATAAGTACCTTTATAGAAATAATTTAAGTATACCGTCATCACAGTTTCATATTGCCTTCAGAAGGCGAAACAGCTGTTACGCGTCATAATAAAAATATAATCGTTATTTTAAAATTGACTGTCCCGAATTACTTCAATGTATCAATATCCATGTTCCCAAAAAATCATGCCGACATTTCTTACCTTTTTTCTTCAATAACACCAGGACACTAGCTTACCAAAATTCTCCGATTCCGAGACTTCACAATCTCGGAAATAAATATTCTGATCTGGGTGATATATTTCATTTGAAAACTAATCAGTATAAATGTTGTATATTCTATCACTTTTCTTCTAGACACAAACAGACCTATGTACCCATATAACTTCTCCGCTTCTACTATTTTGTTTTGTTGAATCTTTTAAATTCAATTATATGCGTGAGGATTCATTTTTGCCATTATGTTTACATTATTCTTTATTGTATTATTTTTTAAGTGTTTACTCTGATACAAAATGCTTGTATTTTTTTAAAGCCCACTAGGTCGTGTAATGAATAAAATAAATAAAATAAAATAAAATAAAATAAAATAAAATAAAATAAAATAAAATAAAATAAAATAAAATAAAATAAAATAAAATAAAATAAAATAAAATAAAATAAAATAAAATAAAATAATAATTACACAGCAGAACTTTTTTTATAAATACACAGTTTGTAAATGTAATAATAATATTATTGAAACAATATATAAAAGGAAAAGAAAACACAAATATTGGTATATGGCCAGGGTGCTTCCAGGAGGTTTGTATACCGTCCAATTCATATCCTTTGCAAAATTGTACTCAAGCCACATATCGGAATGGCTCCGGCTTACTTTTCGAAATTATGTATTCCTAATTCACGACAGTCAACAGATTTATAACAAGTTTCTTGTTAAAACCCTTTATGTTTTAAGTTACAAAAAATATATGTTATTTTTTAATGTAATATCTATACATGTGTTATGCCGAAACGTAAATTATATGAAATTCCCTCGATAGAAAAAATCGCAAGGTAAGTTGTGAAAATTATAAAAAACACGTTTTATTCTGTTATTTAATATTTTATAAGCATGGAAAAATTCACAGTGTATCTTAAAATGCAACTAAAGGTTTTATCGAGTAATTTTTGCTCTATTTCAAACGAGTCGTGTTTTATTATTTGTTTTCACCATTTTCGCTCAATTATTATCGTTTTCTAATATTAAGGCGCTCCCTCTAACATTCTTATTTACCTACCTCTCTTTCAAACCGTCTTTAAACGCTTACTACGGGGCCTTAAGTCACCAGCTATCGGAAGGTTGAAGGAACCAAGATACTAAGTTCGGTGACAGCGCTTTCAGCGTGTCAGGACCTAACCTTAGAATAAACTCGCACAATGATCACAAACTCGACAGAATTTAGAGCTAAACTTAAAATTCATCTTTTCAGGAACTACTATCAGTAAAGTCATAAACCTTTCAGCTTTAGAGTCCGCGACATTGTAAAGAGCTAAATGTGTAAAAAATGTAACTAACTATTGATAATTTTAAATTAAAACTTATATAATAATTAGATAGAGCCTGGGAAGTTATATTTGTACAGAGGCCTAATGATGATTTTTCACAAAAACGACGATACTAAATTATATAATTATTATTATTCTTAATACTAGGCAAGGTTAGGATTCTCTTAATCCAGAATGGTAGTACGTCCCTTTCAAAGATTAGACGGTAACTCATCCCCTAGTCTGCTAATTGAAGTTGTTATTACGAAGGATTGGGTTACAAGGGTTGGTAACAACAATGCTACAAGAATTTGTTGGTAACTTCAAGCACAGCGGGATTTACATACTAATAAGAAAGCCTCCCGTTAACGTAAAGCCTTTATTGGATGACAAAACAACTCAACAAGGGGATAGAATTTTCGGCAAAAATCTTATTTTATAAGAAAGGTAGACATGATATTTAGTTGAAAATATTATCGGAAAATATGAGGTTACGTTTCGACGAAAACATTTTTTTAACATTTCGAGTAGTCTACCGATTTTTTTTAAACTGTATCCTTTATACTAGGGTGGTCTGAAAAGTTTCTGACCTAACAATGAAACAAGGTTTTTTTTAAATTTAATAACAGCTCGATACTCAATTTTTCCATTTTCAAAAAAACACACACATCGACTCACTCAAACGACTGTCATCTAAAAACTGCGCGTCCAAAATGGCCGAAACTTTGGTGAGTAACTGTCAAAAGATGCACAACTATATTCACTAGCTTTTATTGACAAGTACCGCCATCGTTGCGTTGAGGTCGGAAACTTTTCAGACCACCCTCGTATTTTCCATGCTAAATCAATACAGGAGACCCTGTGGAAAATTACTTTCCTTAAGGCCTATTGCATCTTTGGGAATGTTGAATGGAGAATGTCTTTTTGACGAAAGGAAGTAATGTACCTGGGTCTTGAAGAGACCAATGTTGTAGGAGGAAGGAACATAATTATTTCCTTCAGGTCTTATTTCATCTCGGGGTTGCCGCGTGGAGAGGTATGGATTTATAGAATGACTTTCTTAAAGATAATAAAAATTATAAAACAACATTACAACACCGGCCAGAGCCCATAACCTTCTCAGTATCGCCTTGGTGAAAGATCACCGTTCTAAAGCGAAACGTTGATTTAAAATAAATTTGGTGACCAGATCTCAAAACCTTCACCTCCCCGTTTCCCTCCCTTGCCAAGTATTGTTATGTTTGCAGTGTGTTTTGCACTAGTATTGATGAACGATGTTGGCGGCACTTTTATGAGGGAAGTTTCATACTAAAAATGGTCCGTGTCCCATCTCCTTTTTTAACATTAACTTCAATATGTGGTAGAAAGTTATAAACGAGAATACTTCAAAGGGTATATATATATACGGTAACAGACTACACAAATTAGTCGCAAAGTTCACCAAATTAGTCTTAATCGTTTCTAGACAGGTCTGTCGTACAACTTAATTAGAGGGAAAACTTTGAACGGACTTCCATGCAAACCATGTTACCTGGTTTATCTTCTCTCATGTAGCTACTAAATATAATGTTGATTCCGATATGTAGACAAATTTATCGCAATCTTTAGAAAGGCCAGATTTTGTGCAGATTATGGACCGAGTCCGAAGTTGGAATTTTTTTTGTCAAATTTAAAAAGAAAAATCGGTCGCTAGGGGTTAATAATACCAGCTGTTAAATGCATTTTAAAATTTGTTCAAGCATAAAACCGATTCTTAAAGTTTTTTTTAACCCTTTAGTTGCCGAAAAAAAAGTTTTAAAAGGAATCGAAATGCTCAAACCGAAAAAAAAAATTGTAGTGATAGACCTTAGAATAATTACGTTTTATTATTCCTCCAAGGTTTAGTTAGATTCTTCCAATATATAAATAATAATTGGATGGTTCAATCGCAGCACCGTTTTCGTAAAATATCATCCCAGGGGCGTTTAACTGGAGAATACTTTGCGTTAAACAAAATTCATTGACCCGATTAATTAACAAGTGGCAGATTAGTCAAAGGTCAGGAAAAACCTTTATTTACCTTTAAATGGAAACTGGCCTATTTCATAATAAAAGCGTACCCACATGATAATCATAGACAATTTTACAAATCACAAGTGGTTCTTTTTGAAAGCATTTTCTTTTGTTAAGTTGAAACGGAATAAACAAAATGCCAGCATGTCATTAAATAAGTACCTATTTCAAAGTGAAAATTATATATCGGGATCAAATAATTTGCGATAACCTAAAAAAATTCATTTCAGCGTTTATGATGCAAAAGCACGCAGTTTATTTGCTTTACAGAAAGTTCGCTAAAACAACTAGCTGCGAATAAAACATCAAGATAGAATCTAATCAATAACTAAACTCGACTCCTCGTAGAGTATAAGGTCTTAAACATACGACAACTCCACCTAAAATTTTCGCTAATATATTTCCTGTTCAAATATAAAACAAAACTCTCTTACAACACAACTACACCACCAGAACAATAACCAACGGTCACTACAAAGTACCTTCACTACACACCACGTCAGCTCAAAGACAATTTTCCTTCCTAGCTCCTAAAATCTTTACCCTTATCCCTGAAAACGTAAAAACCGTAAGTCAACCCCATTCCTTTAAAAAACAAATTACGAAATGGATCCTTACACACGGAATACATTACAACTACAATACCCATTCATTCTACACTCTATCAATTTAATCACCTTTCAGACAAAACATAATATATCTTTATTCCCTAACTTAGCGGTATAGTATGTACATAATTAATTAGGGTGATCTATATACTAATAATTTCTCAAATTTTTCATGTTCTTATAATTCTCTAACTTCTCCATCCTCTTCTTGCAACCCAAACTAGCTGTACATCATTTTTCTTTTTTATATTATAGTAATGTATACATTCTATGTCCGCAAACTGTAAAATTCACCCGCCATAACACAGGGTCATCCCTAGCATGGAGGGTGAAATATCACAAAAACCCACACGTACTCTCTAAATCATGTATCAATAAAATAATGTAAACATCTAAAGGTTAAAAACTTAACGATATTTCTAAGCTTCGTCTTTCTTTTACATGTAGAATGTAGACAAGTCCTGTCTAAAGTTCGAATGCTGAACTTAACCCCATAAAGCGTTTTAGACTTTATACCAATACACTTGACTTGAATACAAGTTTAGTAGCAGCTGTTCTCTGAATTCTCAGCTTAATATTGAGCGAATGACGGGGGTTGGATAGTTTGTTGTACTTATTTACTCCCCTAGGCGAACTCAGTAAACTTTCATTTCGAAAAAAGAATAATTGTTTTGGGAAGTCTAAAGATTCTAGTAACATTATATTATAACCTCGAGTAAGTTGGAAGGGTTATTTGACATTGGATTGAACTTGACGACGGAAAAAAATGAATTATTGTACACTTCTGAGAAAAAAATGAATAAAGAAACAACGATCTCATTTTTTTCTGAATGAGAAGACTAAATAAAATATAATACGTGCGTGGGTAATCTTTTCTCAGAATTTGAACGTATTTCCATTTTGAGATTCTTGGATATAATCTTAGAAAACCAAAAAAAAGAGGAGATGTTTCTGAGAGATGGAATGTAGGACGGTAAATACAATTTAGGAGAAGTACAGGGAATAGCAGCAGATAAACAGTGAATATTGAGTGATATGTTGTTAAAAATGTGAATTTTGAAGATAAGAAACGGAACAGAAAGATAATACGTGATGCATTAATGAAAATAATCTTGCTCTACAAACATCAACACCATAAATAGGTATCTTATGATTTTTGGTTTGATTTGATGTTTGGTTTGAACAGTTTTGTATCTTATAGGTAAATTATGAGATGGCGTCACAAATAAAAAATATTTCCAGCGTTGGCAAGTATGATTCGTCGGACAAAGTCTGACAAATTTTCAGTCCGGTATTTTTATTTTCAGATGTGTAGTTAGCGTTTGATATGCGCAACTTTTGATCAACACTAAACACAATATATTATAACACAATACCATTAAAACAACGGGTCGCAAGACTACCCATTACTCATATTGTATAAAATATTTTCAAAACAGCGGTGGTAGCAATTTTCGACAAATATACCTACGGAAATAAACATGAAACCGCTAACGGTCTGATATCGAGCAATGACTATGAAAAATAAACAAGGATTTAAAACTCATAAAGATAAATTATTCCCTAAATAAATGCACGTAACTGAGAGCAAGGGAGATTCAAGCGAGGATAGTATCATTATATCAACTTGTTACGAAATATAATAAAACATTTATCTGTTTATTGATAGGTAGGTCCTAGGAATCAAACCACTTCCAAACTCTAAAAGAAATATGTACTTTCATTTGGAACCCATAAACCGCAAAGCCCGGAAAACTGTTTAACTGTGCAAAAAACTTCTAAAGCGACTGAAGACTTCTAAGACTTCCGTCTTGCATAAAGATTTTGCATGATATAAAGTCGAAGCACATGATTTTTATATTTTTAAAGCAGTGCTTCCCAAAAGCAGCGTAGCCAACATTGGGAAAGAGCCGTTTTTAAGTAAAGATTTTTCGCAAAAGCATATTATCGGTATCACAAATGCGACGGGGTGTAATTATTGTCGTTCAACGGTGCACTTAAAGCTCATCAATTTGAATCGAATTAACGCTAACCGGTTGAACTGTCCAAGAGTGACCAGCCATCAAACAATATTGATTTATGCATTCTAGGCGGGTACCTACAACAAGTAGTCGGGTCCCATGGGTCGGTAAGCAATCGGCATAAACCGAGTGCTGTATGACAATATGGGGGAGGCTGTTATAGTAAGGTAACGCTCTATAGCGCAGTTGAGTGTGGAACTTTTCTGCGCAGAGTCTTGCAGCATTTGGTTTGGGGCGATTGCTTACTGACCAGTGGGATGACGTTTAACATTGAGAAAAAACTTTGTTTAATCCTTCAGGTTTTAATATATTTTTACCTACAAGTCCCAACGACACGATGAAATTTCTTGGAATTTCGGAATGCTTCCGAGGTATCTAAAATGTGCTACATATTTCTTATTTTGGAAGTTGTCGTAAAAAGAAATACCATTTTATAACATAAAAAACCGGAATATTTTGACCCGAAACATCCATAATTTTCAAAGAATTCGATATTTAGAAAACATATTCCTTTTGTGTAGGGATTTTTTTTAACTGTCACTTCACTATTTATGCCGTTTATACAATAAAAAATATATAAATAATATTTTAACTTTCAATTTTGTCAATGAGAAAATCTTGCCAATTTGTAATTACAAATTTTGATAATTTTTTCGGATTTTATCCATGTAATTCTTTACAAAAAATTGAGAAAAACTGAGAAGAATAATTATTTATCTTCCCAACGTCGAACAAATCACATATCTATTATAGATAAAAATAAAAAAAACTTTTACAATGTATCCCCGGTCACCTTCAGAGCCTCTAATGGAATATAATGTTTGTGGCTAGTAATGTCCTTCCGAGGCTCGATGGGTTAAATTAACTTGATTAATCCTTCTCCAAGTCGTTCCAAGGTTATATTTTTACTCGACAAAGCATTGGCACAGTTATGATTTTTTTAAAGCGGCCGAGGTTTACTTTCTTATGAGTAAAAATAACTATGGTTCTTGGTAATGAAGGAACACGTTTGGGAAGCACTGATTCAAGTCTCAAGCGCCCAAGTTGCCATTGGAGTGTATGAAAAACTCAAACTCGATATTCCGTAATCCCGGCTTAACTGTGTTATACTCTCAAAGGAATCAAAATAGAACCATAGATTAGAGGTGGAGAACCTTTCCAGGCGAAGTGAAGGTAGGAAGGGGTATTTTAATAAATCAACTCATTTTACAAAGCACCTATTTAAAAAGAATATATATGCATCACACCACACCTGACGAGACTTCTCCATACAAAAACATTGAAAAAATTGTGACCAAACGTCACGTACACAAATGAGTCTCAAACTAGAAATTTATAACTGCACTCGGAACGCGAGAATGGTTTCCCTCGAATTGCGTCAGCAGATAAGTCCGTTACACGTATATCTGACATAACGTCAAAGAAAACAGTGTCAGCAGGCCACAACAAAAGTGATCGCGGGCCGCGGTTTATCTACCCCTGCTGTAGATCAATAAAGAAACCCAGGAGATAGAGGATGGATAGACGATATAAGAGAGGGAAGACTTGTTCGTAATCTTTTATTCATATAAGCCTATCCGGAAAATCGCTGGATCGCAGAAATAAGTCGCATTGCGCTGGGAGTTGTATGGAAATCGACGATTCGAATAAAACTCGATAGATGTCGTACGCTTGGCGGGTACGCGTGTAACTTTTGAGTGTAGTTAATAATATTCTGATCGGTGTATTTGAAATTTGAAGGCAGTTTAGAAAGGAGTTGAAGGGGAATGGAATACTAAAGTACTAAACTTGAGATCAATCGAAAAAAACTAAGAGGTACCTACAACATTAAAATTCATTGGTGGCTTCAAATCATGAACATATTTTGAAAACTCAATCTTACTCAATTCAACTATCGTCTATAAGACTAGGTTTATAATTCATTAAATAAATATGCGATCATAATATTGTTGATAGCATTTTTAAGGCAGCAAGACAAGTGCTTCACATTTAAAAAGCAGTAAAACTTAAGTTTAGATAAACGTGATTAAGAGTTTATCCGCTGTGAGATTAGAGCCCGATGCATACGACTGCTAGTCAAGCGCCCTACCCTCAAGATTGTAGACCACCTGTTCTAAAAGCAACGGCCGCGCGGCATGTTTTCCACAAAACTTAATTTTGAATTTGAGGCCAAAATATCCTTTCCTCTTAACGATAGAGGATAAAATCGCACAGTGACAAAACAGAACAAGATAAAAGCATAGGTTAGGTTATAATAGTGTACGTAGGTTAGTTTAGGTTAGGCTAGGTTAGTGTACGTAGGTTAGTTTGCGTTACGTTAAATTTAAAATATTTCTTCCTTTTCTTCAATGTTGACTATTATTTTTGCCATGAAACCTTCGCAAAGTATGAATAGTAGCTCATTTGGAATAAAGTACAGCTACCAAAAACCCACAATTTATGAGCATTGTGAAGCCTTATGACGTCACAGCCGGAGGGTGGAAAAACCCGCTGCCTGACTCGTCTACACGTATTTTTAGGCCGTTATATAAACACGGTTAACGTCCAGGATGAACGATGTGTGGAGTTCGGATAAAATTCGCAATGAAAACTTTTTTTATATTGTGTAGAAATTTTTTTTTAGACAATGGCTTGTTTCTATTTTTAGCAGAAAATGTATTCTATGGGATAGTTTTTTTTTAAATTATGTAACTAAAAAAATGATGAAATAGGCTAGTTTCTAATTCTTTCGCTGAAACGTGTATGAAATGGGTAGGGTCTAATTCATTAGCTACAAAATGTATGAAATGTTTAGTTTCTCTATATGTGGCTAAAACCTGTATGAAATGGGCAGGTTTCTAAGTATGTAACTAAAAATGGTATGAAATAGGCTAGTTTCTAATTCTGTAGCTAAAATATGTCAATTTGGTTAGTTTCTAATTATGTAGCTAAAACATGTATGAAATGAGCAAGTTTCTAATTGTGTAACTAAAAATGTAAGAAATGGGCTAGTTTCTAATTCTATAGCTAAAATATGTACGAAATGGGATAGTTTACAATTGTGTAACTAAAAATGTATGAAATTCGCTATTTTTGTGAGGTGTAGCAACAAAGTGTATGAAATGCAACAACTGTGTAATTGGTTCAGTATTTTATGAGAGCAGCTTCACTAGTATTTTTTGCGTTTTGTATAATGTGTGTGTAATTGATTTGTTTCCTATTATGCATATAAATCCAGCAGATGTAGTGTATGCTGTGAGTTTGTTTTGTGCATCTAAGTAACGATATGGACTATTTTTTTTTAAATTGTTTAACAAAAAATGTACGATATGCAGCAAATATGTATTATGTAAGTAGGTACAATGTTTAAGAGAGAAGCCCCTACTTGTATGTTATAAGTTTGGTGTGTGTACATACCTGTTTGGCCTTCTGTGGATTTAAAAAAAGATATATGTTACACAAAGGACACAATTTAGACAAACTATATATATCACTAACTTATAAAATACATAATTGAAAAAAAAACACACACACACAAAAATATCATATTACGTGATACCCGAAATTGAAAAAGAAAATAAGAGAGGAAATATTTATAATAACATTTTTAAAACATTTAATATGCTCGTGGTTGGTATAATTACGAAAATAAATCCAACGTTTTACATTGTTTGTGCAAAGCCCATAAAAATTAAAACATGTAAATAAAAAATACAATCAATTTAAAATACACGTCTGTGATGACAAATAATCATCGCTAATAGGATTGGTCGTTCCATTTTGAAAAGTTTATAAAGCAAGGCTTGGTTTAAATTGAATTAAAAAACTCCATCAAAACTGAATGAAAATCGCTTCATAATCCTGTTAATCAATTATTTTTCGATGTTAATCCCCAGAGTAAACTTAACTTTTATTTTTTATTTGAACAGTTGAGCTTTGGGGTCCAAAGTGAAATTTATTGCGGAGAATATTTGGATGAAATTGGAAAATTTTGAGGCCTTTCTGAGCTGTTTTTTCTAGACGCAGAAATATTGTCTTTATCGGAAAAACAAAGCCATCACTGTGTTGTTTAGATAAAATGATTAAACGGGATGACTATTTTTCCTTGATTTTCTCAATTCGGTAGCTTAACTTATACAGAGGGGGTGGAGAAACCGAGAAAAATAACTAAAATACTGACAGGTATTTAAAATATTTGGTGTAACTAGATTCCTATCAATTAACATACCTATACATAAAATAGCAAAGAAATGGTTTTTTTTTTTCATTTTTATACCAGTTTTTTTTATTGAAAAATAAGGAAAAATGATAACGCGCACTGCCATATTTTTTAAATACATCCATTTTGTTCTCTTGATTGAATGAACAAATGAATGAAATGGAATCTTAGAAGAGGAAATTAACCCACATCCCAATACCCGATCGAGCTGAAACTCGGCAGAAAAACTCGTTTTCGATGACAATACATTCTATCAACTTTTGATGGCAATCACTCGGACGTATACGCATTTCTCAGAAACTAGATGACATTATATTACAACAGATTATATATGTACGAAATAAAACTCGGTCCTATCCAATTGAGATTTGGCTTAGATACCGTTATCGGTGTTCACTTATCCAAGGGAAGAAAGATTCAATTCTCAGTCAAACAAAAAAAAATTAAGTTTTAAAAGACATTTCGAAAGTTCGCAACAATATTTTCTTTTAAATTGATGTATTACAGTAAAAATAAAGCTTTTACAGGTGTTTTTAAAGGTGGAAATCTACATACTCATGCTGGAATAAATAAAAATAGAAATTTCAGATAAAAAACTGGTCAAATTTCACGATCGGATGTCCACTAATGTAGATAAGTATGTACATATACCGTAAGCAAGTTTGATTGTTTACTCTACGCAGGTGCATCAATACACAATAATGAAAATCAAACTTAATGCATATATGCAGCAATTTAAAAGTGACGCTTTCTTCACATTCTAGTCAAGAAGTTAACACTATCATACAGTTTTCGGTAATAGTACATTGATTATTGCGTCATTGTTCCCTTCGGCACCGAGAAAGAGCTGGTACACACGCTGAACGCGTGCCGAATATTTGTACACGGTAACATTTATAAATTTATATAACCAAAAAAAATTCCCGACCCATGTTATATAGCTTATTTGAATAATAATAGCTCCACATCTTGTGGGGGTTGTTTTTTTTTAACGAGTGGAATAAAATATGAAATAAACAACACCAGCTTGCGAGACGTGATATCTACCGCCCCGAAACGTCCTTTGTGAATTACTATTACGGAAGGGGTGCTATAAAAAAGGCTTTAAAATGAGAGAACCCCGTTTAACGATGCTCTGGGGGTAGTTAATATAAGTATCTCCCCCGACAGACAAGGCTTTGATTTTACGCAGAAACTTAAGATCACTTTAATCCACTCGCTTAGATAAATAACTTTTAGATATAATCAAAGCATAAAATTCAAAATAATTATAATTGCATTGTGCTACTTTCGGCCAACTAAATTGAGTTTGAATTATTTTCTTAATCACTTGGATTTTTAAATAAGCATTCAAACCGCTTCCACCGCAGGGGTAGGCAGTGTAGATAAACCGTCACAAAACTCTATCTTGCCATGCACTCCTTGCTTCATTCTTCATCCACAATCATTCATCGTCTCATACATAACATAGGTACTCTTCTATTCCGACTCCTGAGATGACCCGACTCCAGTATTTGATACACTTGATGCCATGACTTCCTCGTCTCTGACTAAACTTATTCTAACAATAACACTAGCGCTTTATACCCTCCTGTAAACTTAATAGGTAACGCTGCTCTTTAGTTAAAAATGTTTAACATCACTTAGACTTCCAGGGCTTAAGCAATTTTCCTTTATTTTGCTATCTACTTAACACAACGCGCTCTATTGCTCTATAACTTCATATTAGTTTTATTTAATCAACGGTTTCTTTTCTTGGAGAAAAATCTTAGTCGGATAAAGAAAAACTTTTCGCTAATTCATAAATATACTAGCGCAGACCCGTAAAAAAATCACGGGATATTATAATTTAAATTTGAAAAAGTCAATTAAATTTATTTTTTGTCAAAATATTATAGCATATGTATTCTTCACAAAATCAATTCCAATTTTGAAAATGACAGCTTAAATTCATACTAAATTTGAGTTCATTAAACCCGATTTCCCGCAGTAATAACACACATACCTACAACCGAAATAAGTATGCTTGATGATAACTAAAACAAGATCATTCAGCACATTTCCATTGTATTTCAATTTATAGTGTTAAGGAACGTACTTGACTTACTTTAAATACAATTTTAATTTTACAATTCAAAACATTAAATTGTTAAATTTTTAACCAGTGATTTGGAGTAAATAAAATTTTGGAATGCGGTAACTTTTTCTCATAATTGTTCAATACCTATTGATTTTTTAGTGTTTTAAATTGAAAAAAAAATTGTCACCGAATTCCAAATTTTCATTTTTTACTCCAAATAATGTAAGGAATCACTGATTAAAATAAGTCAAGTACCTCCCTTAACACCCTGTATATTTTTACTTCTTCGATGATTAAAAAATAATAATCTTTTGGTGTGATTTTTCTGCCGCCTTTGTTATTGTGTTTTGTCTGTTTCAGATTTTAAAAACATATATGTCATCTCTTTCCATTTTACTTCCTAACAATTAAACAATTTTTTTTTTAAAGTGTAAATAATATATTTTACAACGAACAATCAGTAGGTAATAAAACAAAACAACGAAAACACAGGAACCCGATGGGCATCATATTTTAATATTCAAAAAGCGGGAACGAAACACGCCGAATACCACGAGAATGGGGTGACAAAATCAATACGGGCAATCTACACGTGGAATAAATGGGTGGAAGCTAAAAGCTTTTGGGAAATGTCACAGGTCAAAGCGATTCAAACAACAACTCTAAGGAGGTATAATAATCTACCGTTGGTAGTTAGGCAACCGTTCCAGTTTCGGAACATTAATCAACTCGGCGTATCGGATTACTTGTAGAATTACCCCTATTAAAATGGACACACATTACATTAGTTAATTATGAGAAAACCAATGTTTTGCTAAATACACTACCTATATTAAATTAAACTGGTCGTCAGTGATATTAACGTAACATGAGCATGTGTTTTTAATTTCATGTTTATAACTGTTATAAAAAAGACCATTAGTTTATTTCAACCATACTTCTAAGAATATATTTGATTTAATGTGATGAAAAAAATATACAGATTGTTAGGGGACGTACTTGACTTATATATCCAATGATTTTTGGAATCCGGTGACTTTTTCGATGTTTTTTGTACAAAACCACAAAAAAAAACTTTCATATGTCGTCACTGTTCACTCCGCCGAATAACCACCCAACCCCTCACCCCCCCTAACTGTTCAACACCTACTGTTTTTTTATGTTTTAAGGTCACCGGAGACCAAATTTTCATTTGTAATGTCAGGAATCACTGATTTCTAGTAAACTATTTAAGTTCCGAAATATATGTTATTTTTTAAGATAATATTGTATCCAGTTGTTATAGCGAAAGGTTAATCATATGAAATTCCCACAATGGAAATAAATCACAAAGTAAGATCCGAAAATTATTAAAAACATATTTTGTTGTGTAATTTAATATGTTATAGGCATGAAAAAAACGGTTCAATGATAACTCAACACAGTGACAATTCAACACACTTTTAAAAAGTGATATAAAGTCATTAGAAACGATAAAAAATCAATTTTGTTTAAACCTAACTTAACCTAACCTACTTAACCCAGTTAATAAAGTTTTTGTTTCATCACTTTCCATGACTTTATATAACATTTTAAAGATGTGATGAATTATCATTGTGATGATTTATCCGGTCACCAAAAAAAAACAAAATGTATTTTTAAATGCAAATAAAGCATTTGTCGAGAAATTTTTTGCTCGATTTCAAACGACTCGTGTATTAATAAATATTTTCACCATTTTTGCTTAAGTATTATCGTTTTTTTTATATTAGTGCGCTCCCTCTAACATTAGAATTTATATATATGTGTATCCCTTTCAAACCATCTGTGAACGCTTACTACGGGACCTTCAAGTAAGTCAAGTGCGTCCCTTAACACCCTGTATGGAGAAAAATGTTTATAGGTTTACAAATTTGGATGTAATTATGTTTAACCAAAATGTCGGTAAAAACGAGAAGTTCGATTCGTTTGCCGATCTACTACCAGAGTGCAGTAGCGCTGCGTTCACCATCGGCAATAAAAAGAAACTTCTTCTCCCTGTCAGTAAAAATGAGGACTACTAACATAACTCAAATCCGATCAATGTTTAACTACGAACAACGCCGGTTACACTACAGCTAATATTTTTTTAATAGCTTACCTATATTAAATATGTAGCTATTAAATCTACTCTATCTCTACTAATTAAATCTGTATAAGTATTCTTAATAATAAAGTTTAAATTCGAAGAGATTTTTTTTTTAAATTTAGAATAACTGCATTTTCGGGTTACAAGTAATCTTAGAATGCTGAAAATCCACCACTTACATAATTATATGCTGAAAATTTGACTTGTGCATTGATGGTGGACTAATCTAGCAGAAGATGTTGTCATACTTTTTTATTGTTGAGGGTGGGGGGGGGGCGTTGAAGAAAAATATATTTGAAAAATGGGCGGTAAGCCAGATAAGGTTGGGAACCTCTGTATCGATTATTATTCAAGTATTTACAATCAAATTTGCGTGTTGGTTCGCCTAACAATTGTTGTTTTCGTTATCATTATTGAGGGTGGGAAGAAAACACAAATCAATACTTAATACAACATAATAACCTACAACAAAATAACCGTAATCCAACAAAATAACCTTAATACAAGAAAATAGCCTAAATACAACAAAATAACCTTAATACAACAAAATAAACTTAATACAACAAAATAACCTCAATACAACAAAATAACCTTAATACAACAAAAAAACCTCAATACAACAAAATAACCTTAATACAACAAAATAACCTCAATACATCAAAATAACCTCCGACCTATCCAACTAAAAATTGTGAATATTTAAATAAATCTAGGACCATCAGCATAGGTACCTACACTTTCTACGTAAGAATTTTCCTTTCCCAAATAATCGTCCAAGCGCATAATTTACCGGGATAATTTTCCTTCATTCTATTCCTGGGGAGCCTTTATTACCATTAAAATTACCTCAATTATTTTTCCCCATTAGCAAAGTTAATGGAATCTTCATAAAATTGTGTGAATAGAAGCCGAGTATTATTAAAACGGATAAAAAATTCCGTAATTCGCTAAAAGCTATGTTCCTGAAATTCCAGGTGCACGTCCACGGTATACATTCTTTATCATGTTGTCTTATATTAACTACTCCTATAAAAATATTTTAATCTTTTTTTCCATCATGCGGAAATACATAATTTTTTGAAATTAGAAAGAGAAATAATAATTCTTTCCAGCATGCCTCAAATATTTTTACTGGATTCCATTAATAAAATCTTAAAAATAGCCAAAATATAATTCATATTTCGCGCCGATATTGTAACAATCAGTAAATTTAAAAAAAAAATATATGAACGAGATAAAAGTGAAGGTACACTTTTCTTACAAATTCCACAAACAAAATGAAAGTGTTTTCGAAATAAACATTAATATTTGTTTTAAATAAATACACCGAAAAGATAATTTTATCTTGTTTCTTAAACAGTATTTGTTTTTTAAGTTATTTAAAAATAAGATTATATGGCGCATTTGAAATACACAGAAAACATTGCAAACTGAACAAATGTGATGAAAGTACTGAAGGGTTTAAAAATCACAGATTCTCCCCTATCCCCCAAAGTTATTTAATCCATAGCTTACGTGACACCCTATACATGGAAACCTGCGGGGCATATGTAAGGTTAATAAATAAAAGTAGATAAGTTCTAGGGCAATAAATCCGAAATGAGAGAATGAAAGTTGAAGAGTGAACGTAATTCAGCGAGAATAATACTTGCCAATAATGCCATCTCCTGCTGAAGCGCGCGGAGAGCGATGATATTCGAATTGATTATATTTTCATTTTACCTTCTCGTAAAGCTCGAATATCTCGAATCGCTGCCTTCAATCTCATTACTGTATTTTAATATCATCATAAGATACGATGGGCGACTGCTTTAAACGTTAAGATCATGGAACTGAGTAGACTCGAGATAAATGATAGTAATATTGTGTAGCTATCCCAGGAGATAAATGCAGGAGTTTTAATTAATTGAAAATTAACATACTTATGGGGGGTATTTCATCATCCTCTTGATAGTTTATCCACAAGATAACGTATATTTTCAGTTTTCGATTTACTTATTTATAAAGTCGGAGTTTTCTATTCGGCACCCGAAACTATGAATAGTAACTATGCATCGGATAAGTATAAGCGTTGGAGTTTGAAATAATTGAAAATTAACATACTTATAGGGGTATTCCATCATATTCTTGATGGCTTATCCACAGGATAACGTACATATTCAATTAACGATTTACTTATTTATAAATTCGAAGTTTATTATTCGGTACTAAAAACGATGAATAGTTGCTATGTATCGGATAAGTAAGCCGAGTTGTTCTATATATTGCGAGGAATCATTTTTTAATATAATAATAATAAGAATTTATTCCAGAATAATATACGTTATCCTACGGATAACCTATCAAGAGGTTGGTGAAATACTTCCTTATTCTAAAAACGTGATAAAAAGCTACTTTTTAAGCATAGCAAGATCATTTTCATCGTGAACTATGGAAATTTGAACTATCTACTCAACCCTACAGACGATGACACAGTATAATAAGTACTTATTTGAATTGTTCAACGAGAAGAAAGATTTCGAAAACAATATTTGAAACTCGGGCGAAGTTACTAATAGTAATGTATACAAGTAAACAAAATGAAACAATTTAGCTTCCAAAAAGCCTTGCTTGGTAACCAATATACCCTTAAATGCATGACTTCTTATGACGCGTATACACTTGCGATCCGAACCGCGAGCCGAACCACTAAACATAGGAAAGGAACTAACTGCAAACAGTGCGACCCGCCAACCTTTGTGGTTCGGCTGGCAGTTGGGCTCGCAGTTCGGCTTGCGGTTCGGCTCACAAGTGTGTATACACATGATTGAAAAAAAAATATTTTTCATGAAAATAGAATCATAAAAAAAATAATAGAAAAAGCAAAATGTGTGCCTATGTAAATTATTTTCATAATCATGGGTTTTTTCCTGCGACAATCTTCAGTCTGATGATATTTAGAATTAAAACTATTTCGTAGACGGTATAACGGCACGTTGTAGTTTTACCACAATATGGACGTATCCTCGATATTTAATTCCGCCCCTAATTTAAAGTACTCGACTCGGTCCTCGCAGCGGTAAGTTCATAAAAATTCAATTTCTGAACCAGGAGATGGTTGATTAGTTCCGGTAAACTTTTCCGGCCCGCTCACTAAATTCCGGCGGAACCAACAAGGCAAAACAGCTCCAAAGGGAACACTATTTGTAGGTACAACAATTTGGTGAAATAATAACGCACAAACACTTAAGGGTTGCGGACTCTGCGGTGGCTTGTACAATTACATTAATTTATGATAACAATGTTTAATTTATTAAGGTTGAAGGGAAAGGGCTGTTTATTAACTGTTCTTGAAAATTTACTTTAGAGTCAAAAATAATTAAACTATCGTTAAATCAACCATTGACCTCAACTATCTTTTACTAGATTTGTTTTTTATTACACCTATTTGTCAAAGGTAAATTGACTCCGTAAATAGTGGAAGACTTAAATTAACAATATAAAAACAATTTACAGTAAAAAATAAGGCAATTTAAGCAAAATAAAATTTCGACATTTTCAAGGTGATGGATAGTGAGAACCATAAATATACCACTCTCTAGATCGATATCTTCGGGCTTTTTGTATGTAACGGAATTATACAGTACTTAACCACAGATATACAAGCAGTACCTACCGTGCGGAGCAGAGCAGTAGACAAGATAGAGGAAACTCAAGGCCATTTAAAAAAGATGCGACCATAGACAACATAATTGCTCTCAGCCTACTCTATTCATTCACTAGCCCAAAAAAACTATTATAAAAATAAAAATGTCCTTGAAGCAGAAAAATGTCGAAATGTTTTCTGAGGGCAAGGTTCATCTGACTAAGAAAATGAACTTTTACAGTTTATTTCCTTAAGATGAAACTTGTTAATCTGAGAAGAAGAAACCCAAAATTACAAGAAAAATTCCAAAACATGATTGTCCGACAGTACGACGATGAATTCCGACATTTTTCTGCCTATTTTGAACTCATTGTTACATATGTTTCAAAACTTTAATTTCACCAAAACAATAAGACAATACAGGATAACACTAATCAATAACATGAATAAGTTGGTCGATATAATAAATAACATTTATACGTTGTGGAGGAAGACATATGCCAAGTATGTTACGTAATAACCTAAAAACTGTCAATTCACTTCAAACTTGAACTTACGTAGGTAGGTTGAATATATGTTTGTGACTCGCTAACACTATACTGGCTTATATTGTATTTTTATCACGAACAACTTTAACACGCAATATTTTCGACCCGAAATGACAACCCGCGTGTATAAATAAACCACTCTCATTTTGTTTGAATGATTTGAAAACTGTCAAACAGCAAAATTTCGTCATCTCTTTCTGTTACACGAGTCATTATGGTAGAGAGCGAGAGATCAAACCAATCCTTCTGCTCTGACCAATGAGATCTGAGCTTTTAGCCATATTATTCGTTTTCTATAAGAATTTTGAGGTGGGCGTGGCGGTTTCAAATGAGTTTCAAGGCCAAAGCTTAGAGAAATGCCCCTGGTGAGAACATTTTTGAAGGGTAAATTAATTGATCGATTTCTCAAAGGTAAATTGATAGATTGTGGAGGACATTATCCAAAGGTAAATTGATTGATCGTGGAGAACATTTGTCAAGGGTAAATTGATAGATCGTGGAGAACATTTTCCAAGGGTAAATTAATTGATCGTGAAGGACACATCTCAAGGGTAAATTGGTGATTGTGGAAGACATTTTTCAAGGGTAAATTGATTGATTGTGGAGGAAATTTTCCAAAGGTAAATTGATTGGATGTGGAGGAAATTTTTGTAGGGTATATTGATTGATTGTGGAGGACATTTTCCAAGGATAAATTGTTTGATTGTGTAATGTATTTTTCAGGAGTAAATTGATTGATTGTGGAGGACATTTTTCAAGACTAAATTGATTCAGTATATATAGTGGAAGACTTTAAAATACAGTACATAACAATTTCAACGCAGTAAAATTTAAATTATAAGTAAGAAAAAAATAAACTTTGTTTGTAGATCAATACAATAAAATACATTTTTTTTTAAATT
The DNA here is from genome assembly GCF_061612785.1 of Hesperophylax consimilis. Lineage (NCBI taxonomy): Eukaryota > Metazoa > Arthropoda > Insecta > Trichoptera > Limnephilidae > Hesperophylax > Hesperophylax consimilis. Next base: position 22,645,972 of record NC_142850.1, read on the forward strand.
TATAATCAACACTTGTGGGTCCAGGCTGAGTTTGTCCTGCCACAGATAGCCATAGTGAAGTTAAAATTTGTAGTTATTTTCTGCGTCTATTTTTTGGATGAGAAATATGAAAAAATAAAATTTTGGTTGAAATTTTTTTTTATCGAAGGAAGCAAACACTTGTGATGTGACATTATATATTAAATGAAAAAATACACTTTGTAAAACACCACTTTTATTTTGATTAATATTAACAGCCAACCAGGTTTCGCTTAGCTCAAGCTTCGTCAGGGCTTATCATATCAACTTGATACATATTTGTATATTAAATTAATTTGTATAACTGGATTGTTCTCACGTAAGTGAGAACATTAGTAAAACCCAGTATAAATAAATAAAAAGTAAAATTACTAAATAATATCTGATGAAAAGGAGAGAGAGGCAACGGAGACAAATATAAGCAAGGTAAAGGAGTAATGCATATACAGATTTGATAAAGTTCCTCTACTTTATAAATATTATCGATGCCACAGTTACGATTTACTCAATTACGAAATAAGTATTGTTTAATTTATCTGGCGGTAGTTTCCTATAGCTTGAGGAATCAAAAAATATGCCTAATAATATAGGTATCAATATGTATACTACCATAACCGATAGCTCATCGAACCTGCCATGGTAAAAGGCAAACAACGTAACATACAAAACAAACAAGTACAACCAAACAAACTAATGAGTTGACATTGGAAATTGGAAACATTTGTTACTTGCCACAAATATATTTTGCTAGACGCAAAGTAAACATGGCAAACAATGGCCGGCATAGATAAAATATGTTTTCCTTCTGTCTACATCTGTGCAACTATTGTACCGTAAGCCTCGATTTTTATAAAATTGTTTATACAGCCCATAGAGTAATGAAATTATGACATCGTTGATTTACCATATGGAAAAAAAGAAAAAACAGATTGTCTTAGAAGTCACATATAGTTTGCGTTAGCCGCTCGTTATAAAACGTAAGGTCATATTTTGTTCATCAATACGTTATAATATATGTCAAGTAATTACCATCAACAGCCTTGTGCATACAATCTGGCTTACAAAATATCAAAAATTTATCTGAGACGTACCCCAAGGCTCGCATTTCGGTCCACTTTTATTTGTAATATTTGAAATCGTATATTTTATCGAAATCTATCTATCGAAATCGAAATATTTTCTACAAGTATATTATGTATTATGGTTAATTACTTAAAAGTTAGACAAGTTTTATACGATTACTCATAACATTGTTCGAGTGATTGTCATACTAAAATTTATACTATGATGTCAAAACAATAAAAGCCAGGGATGTTACAAAATTTCAAATAACCTTCTTTACTGTGCAATAAATTCCATTGCCACTAAAAGCAATAAAATGTAACTTTACAGTGCTCTCAAAACGTATCAAAGACCTAACATACAATATCCGTACATTCGAAGCAGCAGCACTTTATTTTATGTTTACATAAAATGGAAATGCAGTTAAAAGGAGGTGCATTTAAAGCGGCTGCAGCTACGGGGATAACGAGGTATCCCTCAGGTATTCCGAACTACTCCCGTTTCTCTTCAGGCTTTTGCTAAGCACTAGGCGGGCACCATAACTGGTTTATCTCTTCTATTCGGAAAGAAACGCGGTCTGCACATGAATAAGGGAATTGAATTACATCGGGACAAACAAGTCAGGCCACATTATAACTAACATCTAGCAGGTAAAGCGATATGCGTTGGTTGATGAATATAGCAACGCTGAAAAGTAGCACATAAAAATGAGGTTTCCTAGTTCTTTTATTAGATTTTATTTCTAGTCTTATTTACATTAATAGTTAGCATTGAGTTCTGTTAGTGACATTCAGATCAGAGAAAAGATATACATGAAATAAAACAAAATGGTGTCACAATTTTCCGCAGTTTTATCAATTAGCTGGTTTCAAAAATGATCAATATTATTTTGAAACGTGCTTGGACGCTTTATAATTTGTATTTTTATAATTTTATGGAGTAACTGGTAATTATAGTACGCACCACGTCCAATCATAATATTAAAAAAAAGGAACAAAAACAAACCTAACCTTAATTTATATTCAACTGAAAATACTCTATCTGTGAAGCCATCATTATTAAACAGTTGTAGTAAAAAGTTCAATAACAAATCAAATTTCATTTTTTTCTTGAATCATTGAAAAAGATAATAAATAACATAATAACAAATAAATAAAAAAATATAAACAGAACAAGTGACAGAAAATAAACACTAAAAAACATTTATTTCGTATATTAACTGCAGTAAATTTATATTTATTATATATAATGTCATCCTTTTTCATAAAAAAATATTGTGTGCATGTGTACACGAGTGCTACCAATAATATAGATAAAACGCACTGTAATTGACAGCGAGTATATCTGCCGAGTTTCAGCTCGACCGGATGTCGAGAAGTGGATTAATTTCCATTTCCAAGATTTCGGTTTATTTATAAAATCAAGAAAAAAAAATCTAAAATTTAAATAGATTTATTTAAAAAAGGTAGCGGTAAAGGTCTCAGCTGGGAATCGAACCCAAGATCTCTGTTTTACAGGGACAATGCCTCTAACCACCGGGCCATTGAAAACTGACCTTTTACGTATTTATTATGATGGTGTAATTTATTTCTGTTGTTATTTTTTTCTGCTTGTTCTGTTTCGTGCTCCGTCTAGATTTATTAGTACTATCTTATTTTTCATTGATAACATATTACCAGAGATGTGCAAAATGGGTACCCAAAACCATTTGAAATGCAAAATGGAAATGGGTCAAAACTTTTCCATTTGAAAATACAAAATGGTTTTTAGAAAAGCATTTCAAATGCAAAATGCAAAATACCTGTTTTCAAAATGCATTGAAAATGCAAAATGGTTTCTCAGGTCAAACAATTAAAATAATTATGAATTTATAACAATTTTGTCATTTAATAATGGACATCAATGTAGAATAAACATATTACATGATGGTAAATCCAAAAACACCACGACTACAGATTATGAAACCACAAAAAATTTGCGCGGGACTAATGTTGCCAATGTAAAAACATAGAAACTGCTATCTAACATTCAATATTACAGCGTTATGGCCCCATGTTCAGTATTTGAATCAGTATTTTATTTACCAGGGAGCAATTTGACAAATGTAAATTATCTCTCATAGCGAGGTTGAGGACCGACTGATATTTGGGGTTAAGAAAAAAAAATGAGTGGAGATAGTAGGAAGAATGTTGCAAAAAAGCATTTAAAATGGAAAATGCATTGAGAAAAGCATTTAAAATGCAAAATGCAAAATGGTTTTTAGAAAAGCATTTAAAATGGATTTATTTTAAATAAAACACATCTCTGCATTTTACATTGTTTGGGTACGATCTTCAAAATTTATAAAACAAAGTTATCCAAATAAAATTTAACTCACTCTTGACTTTGAGTTTTTAATTTAAAATTGAAAGGTAAAAACGAGAAAAATAAAAGTAGATATTTCTTGTTTACCAGGAAATTTCGTTTACCAAAAGAAAATACTTTTACCGTACATTGTGTCACTAAACTTTTGGATGCATCTACCGATCAATATCGCCTGTTCAACCCACGTCCCTTTCTTCTCACCCTTATTCACGTTTATACACGCGTACATGCTCTTCTCTGGGGAACTTCCTCACTCTGCGGTGGCATGCCAAAATGCATGCTGGTAATGGCTTGCGCGGTATGTATAAACGGGGGACAGATTACGCTATAAGTTTAAAACGTTTTATACAGGGTTTTCCAATAAGAGGTGTTATTTTGATATTCAATCGTAAAAGATCAATGGTTTCGTTGCTTGTGTGGCACGTAGCGCCGTCTTGTTGAAAGTAAACGTTGTCCAGATCAATACCATCCAATTCCGGCCATAAAAAATCATTAATCATCTCTCGATAGCGCAATCCATTCACCGTAACTGTTGCTCCAGCCTCATTTTAGAAAAAGTAAGGTCCAATGACTCCGCCGGACCAACCGAACCAAACAGTCACACGTTGAGGATAGAGAGGCTTTTCAACAATAACCCTTGGGTTTTCCGAGCCCCAGATGCGACAATTTTGCTTGTTGACGAAGCCACCGAGGTGGAAATGGGCCTCATCACTCAAGATGATTTGCATTTGATTCACTCAAGTGAATTTTAATAATTTAAATGCGTTGTTGAAGCTTGTATCGTTCCATTTTTATTAATGGCGTAGTTTCTACTTGTCAAATGTCAAAAAGTGACAGCTTCAAAAGTAACATCTACCGAAATAGCGGGATATTCAAAATAACACATCTTATTGGAAAACCCTGTATAACTCCATATTGCTCGCCATTCAATCCCATACAGACCTGCCACACCTGAAAAGAGAATGTGTTATTAAGTGTTGGCGTTGCGACGATACGCGCTGTGATCTGCTAGCCAGGCTATAGTCGAAAATGATGCGAATTAATGTCAGAACAATTTACGGAGCGCCGTAATTACGCGGCTGTCATCTGTCAAAGTGACAGATCCCATTCAATGAAATGATATTCCGCGGCATTCCCCCAATTGGTCCAACCCCCTCTCCTGAGTAAGATTATAGCGTATTGTGTCACAATTATGCGTGCATAATATAACGAAATTTGTCTAAGGCTTGATGCATGTAACAGTACCTAACTGCTTGATGGAACATTTTGGCGAGCTTTATTTTACATTTTCTGCAACCGCATACGTTATGTAACCAACATGATGAATTTGGACAAATTATTACGATGCAACACACGTGGCAAGCCTCAATACAAAATTACAATAGAGACAATTGGGGCAGCGGTATTATTATAGTGTAAAATAATACTTTGTGGGTTGTATGACACAAAAATTGCAGCCTCAATTCAATGATTCACGCGACCAATACAGGAAACATTATGGACAAATTTTGGATGGTGCATAACGCCACTGCCAGCTTATGTGCATATAAAAATAGTAATTATCTTTATTAAAATAAAATAAAATACTATGATACATCTAATTTAAAACATCTTTTAAGACTTAAAAATATATAGTTGGTTTGAGTATTGAATATTCCTATCCTGGAACTGGAGTCGACTCTTCTGGTTTGAGTACTGGATATTCCTTTTCGGGAACTGGAGTCGACTTTTCTGGTTTGAGTACTGAATCTTCCTTTCCAGGAATTGGAGTCGACTATTCTCGTTTGAGTATTGAATCTTCCTATCCTGGAACTGGAGTCGACTCTTCTGGATTGAGTACTGAATCTTCCTATCCAGGATCTAGAGTCGACTCTTCTGGTTTGAGTACTGAATATTCCTTTCCGGGAACTGGAGTCGACTCTTCCCATTCTCTTTCACCTCAAAACATTTTGCTAATTAAGAGTGCCTTAAACCCTCGAGTTAATTTGTTCGTTTTTGGTAACAATTGATTTGGTCTCATAGAAATCGTTGCATCTTCCTTACAGTCATGGTGAGAAATATGATCTAAACGGTGTCAGAAAGAGAAAACCACTTTTAATATTGAAATCCACAAGTTTCCAGCAGAAGAATTAAAATGTGCATCTTTAAGAAACCAATTTGAAAAAAAATTATTAATTTTAATTTTTAATTACTAATTTTTAATAAATGATTCAAATATGACATAGATATCATAAATGGTTCGTATTACATTTGTTTGATAATATGCGTATGTTTTTATATATTTTTATCAGTAATTTCAGATATAAAATAAACTTGAAAGTGAAAAACAAAATTTTAAATTTTGCATTAAAAATTTTGAAATTTCAAAAAATACATGTTTATTTCTGATAATAAAATTTAAAAGAGTATTTCATTCCCTTTCTAAAACAGTTTTTAGTTTTCGACCTTCTGATAGACTATGCCAGAGGCCTGAGGGGTTAAAAAAAAATATATTAAATATTGGTAACGATTTTTAAATATATTTAAAATAAAACTAATAAGATTTCATAGTCATCGATGATGGCAACTCTGGCGATTTATTTTTAAAGCATTCATATAAGTAGTCAAGAAATTCCTGAATAAATCTTTGAAAGATTATTTTATATTATTGTCACCCTTGTAGATAAAATCAACAGATGGCGTTAATCACAATCCATGTCAACAAAAAAATCGTAAATTTCAAAACAAATAAAAATCACGTTCATTGGTTACAGGAAAATGTTGCAGCAATCTATAATGCAATATGGACTTACCTTCCATTTCCATGTCTCAAAATTAAAAGTTTTACATAAGGAACTGCCTAATCAATTCATCTTCGGGAAGGATTGCGAAATTATAAGAAGTTGTGGAAAAGTTGTTAGAAAATCAAAGGAGTTTATTGAAAAGTTAGTCGAAACTTAAAACACGGATTAAATAAATAGATTAACACTATCCTACGAGTAGCTTGGACTGTAATTGATTAAAATTAAGACCGATTTTTTCGATCGAACAAATTTACAGACAGATGCCAAACGGTCGAGTTAAAACATGACTTCTGCTGCGCTGTCTATTAGAAACTTGAATATGTATGATAAATTTCACCATAAGTAAATACGAAGGAAAAAAATAGCACTTTTCGAGCAGACACGCCCAGTAACAGTTTTATGGCTAAATCTTTAGGTACTAACGAATTACAAAATAATAACAATAACCAAAAAGACACTAAATAAAAATCAAACCGAAAAAACAAAGTTTTTTTTAGTTTGACTGAGGATTGAACTTTCCTCCCCATTAACTGGAATCAACCACCCTATCATTTAAGCCAAATCCCGATTGTATGGTACCGAGATTTATTTCGTATATTTAATTTGTTATAATTTCATTTATAATGTCATTCTATTTCAGAGTACGGGTTTAAATACGTGTGTGCGCGTGTTGTGCGTGAGCGCCACAAACATTTGATAGAATGCATTGTCATCGAGTCTTCTGCCGAGTGTCAGCTCGATCGGATGTCGAGAAGTAGGATAATTTCCACTCCATTCATTCACGAAAACAAAATAAAATTCAAAAAGATATATTAAAAAAAAAATTATACGTACGTAACTGTTCGGAAAATAATTTAGTAAACATTATCTTAATATATTTAAAAAAAAAAAAAGAATTAATCAATTAACCTACGTAAAAAAAACATTATTAATAAAAAAAGATCGCCCCCGGGTGGGCTCGAACCACCAACCTTTCGGTTAACAGCCGAACGCGCTGCCATTGCGCCACGAAGGCTTGTGAGCGAAGTGCCATAATTTTGTACCATGTGATTCTTGTGTTTTATCGCATACCTATTATGCGCAATATTTTCAATAAGATTGTAAACTAACATATTATCGATATTATCGATAAGCGATTGTGACGTGTTGCCAAGATGTAGTATTTTTATTAGACAAAGAGTAGTGTGTGAACAGAAATACATACTGCTTATCAGTTTATAAATAAATTCCAACTAGCTTAGTGAGAAGGTAAATAAGTAATAAATATGTATTACATTTTTATCGATTTTAATTGCGTAGTTGACTGCATCCATTGTTGGTTTACAAAAAAGTGGGAAATTAACCCACTTCCCGACATCCGATCGAGCTGTAACTCGGTAGATAGACTCGTTGACGATGACAATGCATACTAAACAACTTTTGGTGGCAATCACGTACACACGCGGACACGCATGACATGCAGCAGTTAATATACGGTCCTACACGATCGGGATCCGCACTTGGCGAGGTTGTCAACTCCAGTTCATGGGTAGGAAGGTTCAATACTCAGTCAAACCATTTTTTTAAAGTTTTAAACGATTTTTTTTTCATAGATGTATTATAGTAAAAAAATAATGATTAAGGGCCTATATATAAGTAATTTTTAGTAATAGTTGGTATACGGCTTTTCTCGACCAATATAGGTTTTTTTTACTATCGTAGGTATGTTTCTACCCACCGAAGACATAATCCTATAGAAGAGTGTTGGGGGTTGGGGGCATGACGTCAGTATTCCAGAAATAAGGACAATTTTCCCTCACTTCGGGTGGAATTGATTAAAATCCTTTCAAACATCGGAAAATCGTTCACGAAAAGATATTAAATTTATTTCGCCTTTCTGGGGCCTAGGAGTCGAGAGGTCTAAATTGTAGACATAAGTTATCTTTAAATTAGGTATACACAATTCTAGGTATTATCTGTTCGGTGTATCTATACAACAAAGCAACAATCAAGGGCTGAGACGATTGGAAGATCAAATAAAAAATAATTTTATTTAAATCTTTACTACCCGCATCATATTTCAAATTTATCAATTGTAAATAAATGTATACATATAATACTCTCTATGCATAAATAGGTTTAATGCGGAATTTGGACGATAAATCATACTATTATTATAGTATAAATTCGTTACCCGGAAGAAGGAAAGAGCACATAAACGAAGATTGGTGTTTGCAAGGGAAGACTAAAAGCTATTTATTATCATTAAAAGCGAACAAAGTAATGACCCAGTGACAGCTCGGAAACTTGATAAGGCAAGGAATTTAACTGAAGAATAATACACGGACTGGATTCATAATTCATCAAAGGGGAGAAGACTGTGCAGTTTGTATTGGCAATTTATCAAGCGGGAGAAAACTGCTAAATTTTAATACATAAGTTTTCAAATGAGAGAAAACAGCGAAGTTGGGATTAATAAGTTATCCAACGTGAGAAGACAGCGAAGTTTTGATTGGTAAGTTGTCGAACGGGAGAAGACTGCGATGTTTGAATCGATAAGTTTGTCAAACGGGAGAATACTGCGAAAATCGAATTGAAAAGATATCAAACGGGAGAAGACTGCGAAATTCGGATTGATAAGATATCAAACGGGAGAACACTGCGATACTCGGATTGATAAGATATCAAACAGGAGAAGACATTGATAAGATATCAACCGGGAGAAGACATCGAAATTCGGATTGATGAGATATCAAACGGGAGAAGACTGCGAAACTCGGATCGATAAGATATCAAACGGGAGAAGACTGCGAAATTCGGATTGATAAGATATCAAACGGGAGAAGACTGCGATTTTCGGATTGATAAGATATCAAACGGGAGAAGACTGCGAATTTAGACATACGTTATAAAAAGGGAAAGTAAAAGTTATCTAACTAAATAATACAGCGAATTTCGGAATGAGGAGTTATCAAAACGGGGAGACTGCTTTATTTTTGAAGTTTCGCCTTTATAAAAAAAGCTACAACTCAATAGACTTAAAACTAGCCAAATAAAATCTTTAATTTGGTTAGTATTTTTATAGAAAGTATCAAGCAATTATAATTTACTAATTGGACATCCCTAACCACTTTAGTTACTCAACAATCTTTATTTGTTTCGTATTTAGAGCATTAAATCTTAACACAGAAACTTGCTTTCTGCCTTTGATGACTTATCTTCTTACCACACTTTTCAAACAAGAGTTAATTAGTAATTTGTGAGAGCTCTACCAGAGTTTCGTTAAATTTACAAACAAACGTAAATAACTACTTGTGTTGAAGGTACAAGGAGATTTGACACACATAATAGATTTCAGGAATATGACATATTTGAATAGACGGAAACAGTGGAACAGTCAGAAAGTAGAAATATGTGAGCACATTCGATTCGAACAGACAATATAGTGGAATAGATAAGAAGTAAGTCGAATATTCAAGGAACATAAAGGAACAGAAAGCACACAAAACGACGGGTGGGAACATAGTAGAATGTACACGATTTAGAAACAAAGTGAAATATTATAATTATAGATATTAGAAACAAATGGAGATATGGCCTGAAAATGTACCGACTATCGCTAACCTACGACCAAAATGCACGGACTAGTAAAAGCGGCGGAGCCAATGAAAGTTATACGTTTGGTATGTACATAAAAACAAAAACAAAAAAACACTACATAGTATGGGTGAACGATGTTGGCGACACTTTTGGGTGAGCGGTTTGATGCTGTTCATGACCTGTCTCTCCACTTTATATTATTTATGATAAATACTCACATTTATGCATGGTGTCCAGAAACTAATGATACAAGCGGAAGGCCGGTGAATCTACATAACATGTGAAGTCGATTTTGTTGTACAACTTTTGTCGTTTTTGAGGTTTCGTTTTCGAATATATCGATTCCGAAGTAGGTATTCTTTGTTATTTTCTAAGTACCTAAACTATATTACAAGAAGTAAAAATTTAAAAAAAATTGTCGTCAGGGGGTTAATATCAGCTGTTTAATGTATTTTAAAATGCGTAGACCCGGATGCAAAAATTTTTTTAACTCTAGTAAATTTTTTTTTTTTTTTATTTTGATTTCTCTATATGTAGCTGGTATGTACATATAATTACAAGTTTCCGGACACCGTGTATTTTAATCATCAGATCTCGAACCTCTCAAACTTTCCCACAAAAAATATTAATCAACTCTAAAATAAAGTGTAACAATAAATATTATTTTTTTCATCGTCGCCATTAATTCCCGCATCTCGAAATCTGATAATCACAAGCAATCCTCTGGGTAATCCATGTGAGTATCTATCAATATAACCTTCCAAGTAATAATGAGGCTTGACTACTCCGTGGTGCTCACAATAGAAGTCAAAACAGAATATGATATTATTATTAATATTGCGATGTTAAAGCAAGTTCGCGAATCCCCAAATGGGGGGATTCGGGACGGCGAAACAATCATTGCGTGAGTCTATCTACCCTTTTATCAAGCCCGATGGAAACCGACTATAGTGATGGTGTAACTATAGAGAATAATAAAAAATAAACACCTCAACCCAAGCCAGAAAACTGTACGCATTCTATTTCTACACGGTGTATATTACAAGCGGAAAACTTGTCAATCTAAATCACGTAGAGACAAAAACAAAAAAATATATATATAATGATATTTTCCTTGTGATTTGAACGACACAGTCAATTAAAACACAATTGAGTTTCTCTGTAAGGAAAGAAGAGGTTTATTTTTTTAATCTCACAAGATTTACATAAAGAAAAGCATTCAGTAACAAAACATTACCTGTAAGGAAAGAAACGACATTTAATGTTATTAATTGTTATGTCTATTCCTTAATCACAATCACGATAGCAATTAACAAATTATTGAAATTATTCCCATCAATCTGCCTTGTCACAACCCATAGATTATTTTTACTGTGTCTTAAACCATAGATTACGAAATATCGAGTCGACTGTGTAGGTGTACTGTGGCGCACATCCAGCCAGTGACAGTCCACGACACACACAGCCACAATGACGAGACAAGCTCGGCATTGCCTTGAATTTAAGAAAATTATATTTTTCTTTACATATATTCATAAATTCACATTATAAATAACTTATTTTAGAGTTGATTATTATTCTATTCTGGGAAAACGTGAAAGGTTCGAGATCTGATGATTAAAATACACGGTGTCCGGAAACTTGTGGTACAAGCGAGAAACTGGTAATTATATGTTCATACCAGCTACATATAGAGATACACAAATAAAATTTGTTTTCGCTTTTAATTTTTTTTTTTTTTTGCTATTTTAAACTTTTTTACTAGGCTTAAAAAAATGCTTAAAGGGTCTACGCATTTTAAAATACATTAAACAGCTGATATTAATCCCCCGCCGGCTATTTTTTTCCAAATTTTACCTCTTTTAATGTAGTTTATGTACATGAAGAAAATAACAAAGAATTATAACTTCGGACTCGATGTATTCGAAAACGAAACCTCAAATCGAAAAAAGTTATAAAACAAAATCGACTTCAAATGTTATGTAGATTCTACGGCCTTCCGCTTGTATCACTAGTTTCTGGACACCATGTATAAATGTGGGTATTTATCATAGATATTATAAACTAGAGAGACAGGCCATGAACCATTCATTATAAGACATTGAAAATAACTAAACCAGTAAAAAATGTAAATAACTATGGATAATTTCATATTTAAACCGATGTAAATGTATTTATATCAATATGATAAGATGAAGCTTATGAATTCATCTTTGTTCAGCGCCTTTCAGATGATTTTTTTCACAAAAACGGTGCTATACAAATTATCTATTATCATTACTATTGTTATTAGTTAGTTGAGTAGTGTGAAAAAATTATAGTTAAAAATAAAAACGTAATCCAGAAATCGAAAAAAATAAAGCAATAATTAGTCGCCTGTAATATCAATACAAATTGAAAATATCTCCTGAGTAAAAATAAATGCCACCGACGGGAATTGAACCCGCGCCTTCTGATGTCCGGTCATACACTCTGAACCACTGAGCTACGTCGGCGTATTTCCGACCCGCCAAATAACTCAATATGTACTAGTACTTCAATCAATAATTACTGCTTATTATATTTTTGTCCACCTGTAAACAACCAACTTAAGGCTACTAATTATTGATTGTACCAATTTATGATCCTTTGTACCATGCGTAAAAACCTTGTCTTATAAACTTTAGCTTATCATAAAAAAATAATAAAAATAAAAATATTTATATTACGTGTAAACTTTCATTGCATATCTGCACCCTCAACCATTCAATCATCAAAGGGATGAATATAATTAATAGAGCCTATCTCTCTCTGCCTTGCTTGTGAATACATTAAAACAATAACGCTGTATACTATTATTATGTCAGAGTCAGAAAGTCCTGTATTACACGAATGATTTATTGAACATTAAGCGGCTCGTGAAAACACGAGAATTATTACACCACAAAAAACATGAAATCATATAGAGCAGTCTGAGTTGAACAAAACAAAATCATTAAATATTATCAATATTATTATTTTAAACATGTTTGCTAAACAGAGGTAAAAATAGTGAAGGTTTTTGTAGATTTTTTTTAAAGGTAAAGTTCTTCTTCTTCTTCTTCTTTATGTGCCGTATCAGGTCCCCCCGACGTTGGCGATCACTCTAGAAAATGTCTCTTTATCTTGCGCTGCCCGGAATAGCTCCTCCACACTTCTAATGCCGGTCCACTCTCGTATATTTCGCAGCCAAGACATTTGTCTCCTACCAGTTCAAGTTAAAGTTCTAATAAATATAAAACAAAAACTAACAAATACAATTGCGATACATATTTATGATCGCGATTTAAGCCCCCGTATACCCAATTTCTATCGTTTTATAACAAGTTTCTTGTTAACTCTTTAAATTTTAAAGTTCCAAAAAAAAATTATTATCTAATCATTTGTTATGCCGAAACGTTAATTATATGAAATTCTCTCGACAGAAAACAATTGCAAAGTAATCTCAAAACATTATTAAAAATCACGTTTTGTTCTGTTATTTTATGTTATAGACATGAAAACATTCACAGTGTATCTTTGAATGAAGCTAAAGCATTTATCGAGAGATTTTTGCTCCTTTCAAACGAGTTTTATTAAATATTTTCACCATTTTCGCTTAATTATCATCGCGTTTTTTTTAATACATTAGTGCGTATATCTCACTTTCAAACCATCTTCGAACGCTTACTACGGGGCCTTAAGTATTGCTCGGGCTTAAGGCTTCGAAGCGTTCAAAAAGAAGAAGAAGGTGGTTTGAAATAGAGATATTTATGTAAATACCAATGTTAGAGGGAGCATTCTAATACAGGGTTTTCCAATAAGAGGTGTTATTTTGATATTCAATCGTAAAAGATCAATGGTTTCGTTGCTTGTGTGGCACGTAGCGCAGGCTTGTTGAAAGTAAACGTTGTCCAGATCAATACCATCCAATTCCGGCCAAAAAAAATCGTTAATCATCTCTCGATAGCGATCCATTCACCGCAACTGTTGCTCCAGCCTCATTTTCGAAAAAGTAAGGTCCAATGACTCCGCCGGACCATAAACCACAAACAGTCACACGTTGAGGATAGAGAAGCTTTTCAACAATAACTCGTGGGTTTTCCGAGCCCCAGATGCGACAAATTTGCTTGTTGACGAAGCCACCGAGGTGGAAATGCGCCTTATCACTCAAGATGATTTGCATTTGATTCACTCAAGTGAATTTTAATAATTTCAATGCCTTGTTGAAGCGTGTATCATTCCATTTTTATTAATGGCGTAGTTTCTACTTGTCAAATGTCAAAAAATGACAGCTTCAAAAGTAACATCTACCGAAATAGCGGGCTATTAAAAAAAACACCTCTTATTGGAAAACCCTGTATTATGTTCGTCAATCTACATTAACGAAGAAAGCATTTCTAAATAAAATTGGCCCGAAAAACTTTATAAAGTTGCACATCTTCGGTTTTTGCTCCAATTTTTTTTTCGAGTAGGTACTCAACTGCTCTCAATCCTCTGTAGCCAGTGAGTCTATGGCACCCCCATAATGTTTTGAGACTAAATGTAGTTGGGAGAGGAAGGAGATGGGAAAGAGGAAGGTGGCGTACTACCCCCGGCTATTCAGATATGTTCACCACATACGGCTAAAATTATTTCAAGCAACATTTAGATTTTGAATGGTGGTTTTTTACTAGGGTGATATTGAAAGTATATAACATTCTGGAATATGCCGCAAACATACTACAATATTATGTTTTAATTAATACATTGTTAAATAACACAAATTAATCAAACGAAATGTACTTTATCTCGCTACCTCCGGATTCGTAGCCAACATCGACCAGCTAATTCTAGCTAAGGATCGTAACCACTTGACGATGGTGGCCGTCTGCTATGTTGCTTTGATCAAAGAGCACAAGACTTGAGAGAGGTGAGATGTCTTTCTAAAAAGGCTCTTAAAATACTTCAAAGTGTTGAGTTTGCTTTGAAGGCGAGTGTAACACATTTGTCATGTATCTAAGCGGAGGGTAATAAGGTCATATGTCTGTATAAATTCTGTCACATTTTGTTTAAGCACCAAAATTAAAGCAAAACAAATACTTGAAGTGGAGTTTGAAATGAAATAAAACTTTGTAAAAAAATGCATTTTCCTGTATAGAAAATTTTAATTATATACGAAAAAATTGTGTTCCAACGTAACATAACATAACATCAAAAAAGCTTTTTTTAATCAATTTGAATTTAATATTTTATCACATTTGAATAGTAAATAGAGGAAATATATTTTTTAATAATTATCATTAACTCACAAATAATTTCCAAATTTGTCACTAAATTAAGAAAAATTGAATCTTTTAATTGCCTTTACTTTTAATTTAAAACATAAATAAATAAAGTAGCATATATCCCTACTAGATATTTGCTTTACCTGTTAATAAATAAAATAAGTATTATTTTTAAGCAATAATTATTAGCCTGAAACACCTATATAAATTCAAAAAATCTTCCGAGAAAAAATAGATGCCGCCGACGGGAATTGAACCCGCAGCCTTGCCCTGCCGGTCAGGTGCTCTACCTATTACGCTACGTCGGCTTATCCGAAACCCGCCAAATTATTCAATACGTACTGGTATTTTTCATTCAACAATTATTTTTCTATTAGATTTTTAAATAATACGTTATCCTTTATGATATCCATAAAAAAACCTTGTCTCTTAAACATGTTGTTTGGTTGGGTATTTTAGCCTTAAATTCAATGAATTAAGTTTTGTGTGAAGAAAGGCTGCCAAATAATTCCTCTTTATTAAAAATAACACCTAGAAACCAAAAAAAAGTCACATCATAATGTTGGTTACTTCGTTATTATTTATTTAAATCACACACGAACTTGACCATGCTGTATCTTATTAATTTATTTTTCCTTCCAATGTAAACATTGTGTTGATATTATATCTCGGTAGTCCATTTCTTTTATTAAATAATTCTGGTATAATTTTGATAAATGGAAAACACAACAAGCTCCCGAAACCACAAAAGCCAGTGGTCAGTAATATATTTCGTGAAAATACTGAAAATGACAATCATTCTTTATAAAAGTTTTCGAAAAAATACCTTTACCTTTTAGAGCAACCCACAATAATAAAAAGGCTAAAAATAAAAATACCACCGAAAACATCGAAAATCGCTTTCTTTTATATGTATTTTGTCAGCAAAACTTGTAAAACTAATGAAATAGTACGAGTTTTTTTACATAATGGTGAATGTGTTTTTTCCAAGTTTTTTTTAAATGTTAACTCACTGCATTTTTTTTTCTTCATAAATATTGGCGTGTTATTTTCTATATAGCCGCAACACCATTTTCATAAACGCTATTCATCAAAAATACTTCAACGTACGACCGGAGACCGTTTTCGACGCCAATATCTCTAACCGCCCACGTTCTGAGAGTGTCTGCACCAATAACAAGCGCCCACAAACACCGTTGAGGTGAATTCTCACAACAAACTGATTATAATCTGAAGAAAGTCTCTCATTGCACCTACACTTCTGTTAGTGTATCATTACTGACCAGTTTTTTCACAAAACTGAAATAATAACCGATCTAGCATAGAACCTTTACAGAACTTGAAAATCGACTTTGAAGTTTGATGAATTCTTCAAATTCTGTGAAACAACCCGTCCTTCCAATTCGCTGCTCTCCAAGGAAAACCACTCCCATAGATAATAGAGATAAAGGAAATGGGCCATGAACAGTCATTAGTATGAAATCGCGCGCCTAAAACGTGTCGTCAACATAGTTAACTCATACTACTGAAATGACATCTATGTGTGGCGCCCCGTCTTTGTTTATATCTACAAACATCTTTTTGTGGCCGCAGCTACACGACAATCAACACGCTTCCATGCCATATCTCCCCCCCGTTTATATTATCTATCTAAAGCTAACCTTGTTTATATTTTCTATCCCTGTCCAACGTAAATATTGTGTATTCCATCCCAGAGAAAATTTGTTTAAATTTCAGCGCTAAACGCCGCTTTCAACTTTGTTTTCACGAAAGCTGCTGTGTGCTGGAGCGAAAGGATTGACTTTAATTTCAGGACAAAAGGCCTCGCCCTGTTTTGAAATGTCATAGTTCCACAATTTATTAAATTAATTAAAAAGTTGAGAATATCACTGAGAAAGATCACGCTTAATAAAGGTTGATTTACGATCTATGTGGTACGCAATCACACTTCATTAGGAAAATGAAAAATCAAACAAACCACAATTATTTGCAGGGAGATATTTCAATGGCAAAATTATGAAAAGAAATTAAAGCCCCTTTAGGAATATAAAATACTTTGACATGGCTGGTTTTGAAATAGAAAATATTTTAATATAAAAGTTACAATGAAGAGCTTAAATTGAAATAACTTAAGCTGAAAGAAAAATAACTCAATTTGAAAACTGAAAAAAACCAAATCGAAATCAGAAAGTATTTTGGGAATGAATTCTTTTAGATTACAAACGGAACCATTGTTATGTATCTAGAGGTTAGTAGCAGCAAGAACTCTCCAACGGTGATCTGTATTGTTATGAAATTTATACTGCTTTTCTGTAGAAATTATAAATTTCAGAATAAATTCAACGCAGCATTTTCAGCTCGCAACGTAATTTCCACGAACACCAACGGAGGAGCTTTGAAAAGTTCATGTCATGTTTTATGCGTTGTAACATTTAAGATAAGGGGCGGAACCGGGTATTAAAGCAACTACTTTATTTTTTTTAAAGTCCATTACGATACTTAAAGAAAAAAACAACTTCAATTTTATCACAAGTCAATGTAATTTTCATAAATTACTAATAATTAGGTATACCCCGTTTCGTTTATACCTACGCTGATTTATATGTAATAAAATATTACACAACGACAAAACAACCCCGATAAGCGTGATCAGGCTGTATTGAATACCCCAAGCTGCACCTACGAAAATTTGATAAAATTATATTCGCAGCCCATAAAATTATGTCCGTAGCCTATAAAATTATATTCACGGCCTAAGCGTGGATTGTTTCGCAGTCGGATATTATTTACAGCTGACCTACACAGAGGCCACCCTAGTCCCAGAAGGCGGTTTGTATAATATCGCATGAATATAATATTTATGAAAATACCTACGACTAGCATAATGATGTATTTGGGTAAAGAAACAAACGATGTAAACGTATGGGAATAAATCCATCAAAAGCCTCTCAGCGGAAGCGAAAATAAATGTTTTTGTTTTACAAATTCCAGTAACATACATTGCAAAATTCAGAACCTGAATTATTAACTCAAACATCAAAGGTATCCTGAATGTTTTTTTTTTAAACCAGTATTTATTTTAATCTATTTTTTATAAATCTGTTTTTATTGCACGATTAATCTGGCATCTGTCATATTAAGCGTTTTATTTGTTTTTTAAAAAACAAATCGGGAGGCGGGATTATTTTATATGTGAAAGATCACCTAACGTTTGAACAAATTAACATAATGCCAACTAAATTTGAATGTGTCTACGGAACTATTTCTGTCAAAAAACATAAACGTCTACATATATTGGCAATATACAGACCACCTAATTCAAATAAAAAAATATTTCTCGAAGAGCTAGATGTAATATTGGGAAATATTGAAATTAAAGAATCCGTTATGGTACTTGGGGATACGAACATAAACTTATTAAATTATCAGGAACCAATTGTAATGCAATATGAAAACATTATGGCTAAATTTGGATTTTTAAAATGTATTAATGACGTTACCCGTGAAGCCATACTGACTAACTATGTAACGGCTACATGTCTAGACCATATCTATGTAAGAGAGAGAGAGACAAATGAAATCAGCTCATGTGTATGTGAAACTATAATAGCGGATCACTACCTTATTGCAACAACGATGCGTTTCTCTACCTATGAGGCAGGTACCACCAATAAATCGCACCATACGAAATATACTGTAATATCGGAAAAAAAAGTCGACCTACTTATTGAAATCACTGATTGGAATGAAATACTAAACATAACGGAACCTAACTTAATTTATGAAGAAATTAAATCGAAATTCAAATATATTTACGAAAAAAGTACTGAAACAAAATCAAATACAAATAAACAGCGTAATAACCAAAAGGGCTGGATAAATTATAATCTCATTGAAAATATACAACTACGTGATACATTATGGAGGAAATGGAAAAACACGCCTAACAATAAAATATATGAAATCGAATTCAAGAAATACAGAAATAAACTAAATAAAAAAATATTAAACACAAAAAAAAAATACTATAATAACAAATTTAAACATTGTTTCAAGGACATTAAAAAAACATGGAATGAAGTAAATCAAGTATTGGGTAGGAAAAATAAATCAGATTGTGATGAAGTCATATCTAAATATTTCTTAAATTCCCAAACTGCGGATGTGGTGGCAGAAAACTTTGCAAAATTCTTTGACGACGGCGTAAATCAGTTATTGCACGAATGCAATGTTCGGGCGTCTGAGTTGAAGCAAGAACATTTGCAACATTCAATGTACCTACCAAGAGCTAATACAGAACAAACTGAATGCATTATCGGAAGAATGAAAAATTCAAAGACACCGGGCGTGGATCTAATTCGCATGTATGATCTAAAAAAACATGTTAAATTATTTAGTCCTATAATTACTCACCTAATTAACAGAATTATTGACACAAGTCACATTCCAGCTGAACTAAAATGCAGCATCATAAGGCCCATTTTTAAAAATGGAGATCACACCGTAACAAATAATTATAGGCCTATTTCCTTATTACCCGCATTAGAAAAAATATTAGAAAAATATATATCTATAAATTTGGATAAATATTTAAATAATTTGGGCATTATTGATGAATGTCAGTATGGCTTCCAAAAACAAAAAAGCTGTGATAAACTGCTCGAAAAATTTTCCAATTATATAAATTCAGAGCTTAACTCAAAAAAACATGTACTAGTATTATTTATTGATTTCTCAAAAGCTTTCGATACACTCAGCCATACACAATTAATCAAGGTACTCGAAATCATAGGAATCCGTGGTAAACTCCTATCATTTTTCAAAAACTATTTAACAAATAGAAAAATGTATGTAAAGATTTTGAATGTAATGAGTAATTTTAGATTTATTAAATCAGGGGTGCCACAAGGGTCAATTTTAGGACCAAAATTATACATTATATATGTAATTGCCATGTCTAAACTTTTTAAAATAGCCCGTAGATTTATTTTTGCTGATGATACTGCACTAGTTGTCTCTAATGAAAACCCTGAAATAGCTATTCAAGAATTACAAATTGACTTTAACGAACTACTTAAATGGTCTCATGATGTAGGATTAATTATTAATGTCAAAAAACTAAATGCATGTATATAAGATCACCGAGCTTGAAAATGTGGAACTTACCTAAAATAACTGCACATAATTTTGATTGTATACATAAAAAAATGGATAATAATGCTGTGAAAAAATTGATTTTGCAAACGAATATACTTACCTTGGCATAATCGTAGACAATAACTTTAAATGGGACAAAAGTGTGATCAAAATTTGTAACCAGCTCCGATGTTTAGCGAGTAATTTTTATAAATTAAAATTTGTATTGCCTCGATGTACTCTCAAACTTATATATCATTCTATGGTCGAATCAATACTTAGATATGGAAGTCGAACTTGGGGACACTCGAGTAATATTAATATTAAATTCATTCAAAATCTACAAACTGCTATAATTAAAAAAATTGTTAAACCTAGCATTTACAAACAAAGAAACAACTTAAAATTACTGTATGGCTCTGAGGGCCTACTCCCAATTAAAGGGCTTCTCTGGTTTATTATAATTATGGATAATGCGGGAGAAAATGCGTACAAAAAGCCATTGGTGCATAGTCACAAAACAAGATTTACTGAAAAAAAAGGCCTAAAAATTCCACTAATATCAAATAAGTATGGTAGCAGAACACTTGACTATTTGATACCTGTGATTTATAACAAATTTAACAAAAACTTTAACTTGAAAAATAATGAGGAACCCTGCCCTAAACTGACAAAAAAGTGGTTAATAAATGAACAAAACGTTTATCTATCCTAAACATTATATTTGGTATTAATATTTAAACTTAAGCTAATGTGTATTATGTTATAACATTAAATGGTAGAACCTACAGACAAGCTGATTGTCACAGCTTTGTGGGACTACCCATATCTTATATTGTATTAAATGTAATTATATTAAATTTAATAAATAAAAAAAAAATAAAAAAAAATAAAAATTAAATCGGAGAATTTGTATGTATTTTAGCTTCTCAATAATATCTGAATAATGAGATATTTCTGAACTTATCGGAAAACAAACTAAAACTGTTTTAGAAAGAACACGCTATCAAATTTAATTATTAAAAATAAATTTATAATTTATGAGATATGCAAATTTTGAAATCAAACATAAAAAGTTTCAAAAATGGCTCATTTTATGGTAAGTATACATTTGCGAACAGAGTCACGAATTACGGCAAAGGAACGAAGCAACTGCAAGCGGCGTTTCGCGCCATTTGCGGTTGCTTCATTCCTTTCCCATAAGTTGAGGTTTAGTTCGACAGTTCGGCTCGCGTACGTATAAGTAGCATTACGTTTTTTCTTCTAAACACCGAACTAACATTATTTATAACGAACAAAAACACACTGTTTGTTAGGCAAATGTATCATAAACATTACTGCCACCTCACTTTTTTGTCATTTCATATAAAAATATCATATTTTAATCAATTTTTCTGTGATATCGGAACCTTTGGTTTCATAGAGGTGTATATTTTATTCATTCTGTGGTTAACTTCTATATTTGAATACCTATACAGGGTGTATCGGCACGTACCCGACAAACTTTAACCAGCTATTCCTTAGCATATTTGGAGTAAAAAATCTTATGTGCACTTTGCTGTCCGGTAACGTTTTTTTTTAATAAAAAATTTATTATTCATATTTTCACCACATGTCACCACTGTTTTATCCTTTGATAAAGTTTGAAAACCCATCTGGCAAATATTTTATTCGAATTCCGTTGAATAATGCACGTGTGTACCTATATTGGCGCACGTTTACAGTCACAACGAAATAGCACGGCACCATTTGTCTCATTTTTAACTATTATTATTTAGTGTGTGCGAAAGAGCGAAGACGCTTTTTGACACACTTGCTTATAACAGCTGTTTAACACGAAACGCAATGCCAATGACAGTGATGTAGTGTGGAAATTTTAAATTTTTTTGTTTTTAATTGAAAAAAAAATGCTACCGGACAGCAAAGTGCCCATAACATTTTTACTCCAAATGTGCTAAGGAATAGCTGGTTAAAGTTTGTCGGGTTAGTGCCGATACACCCTGTATAGCTTGGTATGTTCTCTTTCTAACACCGTTTGGTTAATATTTATTAATCATACTAACTATGACGGTAAGGGAGACCATACGAGCTGTTTTTAAAAGCGAACAATTTGAGTCTACGCGTAATAGCTGAGCCTGACGAGTTAAAACATTTGAAACAAAATGGCGTCTCGTCTTATTTTTGACAGTGTCATGGAAGACAGTATATTGGTATGTGGTGTCATTTTTCTTTTTAAAATCATTAATTCTCTTATTGCAATTGATTTTATTTCATGTTCCTGAGAGAGTCACACGAACTAAAAATAACTTTCATCAATTCGTTTATAAACTCCCTTATAACTGGCATACATAGTTAGATACCAATATGCAGAAGTAGCAGATATTTTTAATAGCACCAAAACAATTCACATATTTATATTATCAGTTACATTTTGTTTCCTACAGCCAGATTGTAAAGATTAGTTAGTTTAAATCATATTAGTATTTTTACACCGTATAATTGTTTTGTAAGAAATGTTTTATTCTGTATTGATATGTACTTTTACGGTAAATAAATAAATAAATAATAATAATACAATAATGAGGCGAGCTAAAAAGTTTTCTTATTGTTTAATATCTTATAGAATAACCCTTTCGGCCCCTGTACTCACAATTGTGAGGGTAGGTTCAATATTTAATTTCGGATGGTGCAAATTTTAATGCTTCTATAGGTTTGGGACCGGACTCGATCGGTTGTGAGCATGGTTAGCTACTTAAAAATGTTATTTAGCTAGGTAAATTTTAGATTATATGACTAGAAGGATGTTCAAAAGAGATCTACTTATATCTATCAAAAACTGTTTCTTGTTATTTTTTACGCAATAATGAATGACTTTTGTTAACTTAACTATGAATATGTTACTCTACCGATACCTTATTTTGGCACTGTTGAGACTCAGAACTCACAATTGTGAGTATTGCTTTACCAAAAAAAAATATTAAATCTCGGGTCGAAAGGGATAATATACAACGCATAATTTAAAATACATTACGATATGATTAGCTAAATATTTAAGAAGGTGGGTACTTTAACCACGTTTTCGTAATGTTGAGATGATAATTCAAAAAAAGCACTCTAAAAATCGCCAAGAATTGAAACATTACAGAATTGTCATTGATATTATTACGTACATTCAATCAATTTACTTGACAGAAGCAACGAAGAATAAAAAAATAATAATTTGATTCCCGTAACACGACACTTCCAGGATTATTTCAGTGTACACCTTTCATTCTAAATCGTCGAATTGGAGGAAAACCCCGCATCTGTAACGGTGTATATACGGGGAGAATATTCTCCCCATAGGTCACGGTGTGGATATGAATTGAGTCATTTCCGCGCTGGAGCACTGCGGCAGACTTCAAAAGCACTTTCAAACGGAAATGCAGTTAAATACTCCATAACATAGATAGCTTGCATCTACTCAAAACGGCACAACTATCCACTTTATGATGTTTATAAACCAAGCAATGTGACCAGAATTTTGAGAGCTCATTATGGTTTAAATTGAAGATTCAACAAAGGTTCGCTTGCTGAAACGGTGTTTGGGGGAAATTTATGATTTCCTTTTCACATACTGCAACGGCAAGATGACAAAGTCAATTATGTTATAACAAATATTAACCGGAAAGTTCCATGAATTTCTCAGTATTCAATTGCGAGTAGAACAATTTCACATAGGATTGCGATTGGCTTAGTGGGAAATCTTCATTTTGGGAAGCGGGTGCGGGTAGATATCGCCGCCCCGGGAACGATTCATTGGATAATCAAAACCTCTGCCATAAGTCACCTCAAGTAGTTCGCTACGTTTGGTGACTTAGTAGAGGTTATAGATTCATGGGGTTAGGTTTGACCAGGTGTGGCGGGCCGAATCGGGAGAGGCCGGTTGAGGGAGATCCTTTGACATCTCCAGCCGGACTCTCTCAACCCATCGCCTTGCACCGCAGTGGGAGAGATGAATGCATACATCCGTCACTCCTGGACACACTGGACCCCAGATTCCTACTCACCCCTCAAACATTTTTTCCGTAAAGAACTTCCTTTTCTTAAAAAGACCCTCCACATAGCGTCCCAAAATATGACAGAGGCCTAAGGGCCCGTTCCCACTTCCGTTTTCAAATCGGGGGCGGGTCCCGTTTTAAAATCGGATGCCCTAGTGGCTGTAGTGGATGTATGGAGCTGTTCACACTTGTCCGACACGATTTGAAAACGGATCCGACATTTTTTGTCGGATGGCTCGCCTACGCAGCGCGTCCGTTTTCAAATCGTGTCGGCACACGCTCGCTCATAGTGTTGTATGGAGCTGTTCACACTTGTCGTCCAGTCGTTCCGGCAGAGTCCCCGCCAAACCCCGACCCCTCCCCGCCCGCTCCCTGTCGCAAGGAAGCAGGCACGCTGCGTGCTTGTATTTGGTTATTTAGTTAAGTAAATAAATCAAAACTACAATAATGGATAAGGAAATAAATCCCGAAAATTTAATACCACTGGTCGAAGAAAGAGTATGGTAATATTTTATCTTTAACTAAATAAAAACAAAACACTTGGTGTACACAACTTTTGTACATCAAAATTTTTATTTTATTTTATTTAAGTTTACTTTTTTTTAAATTTTAAAGCTTTAATGAGATGCACGGAAGAGCGTATTAGTTAAATAAACACATAATAAAAAATATTTGAGTGTTTATTGTTTTCTTACTTTAAAATATCGATAGCCTTTCTTCAGGACAAATGCACTTTCTCAATTTTGTATTTTGATATGTTAAGCTCTCTGAAACTCATTCCAGTAGATGGTTAAAGGAAGTGATAGACATTCTCTTAAGCCATTAAGCGCCCTTGAGGTGATTTTTCATGGTGAAAACGGCGCTATATAAATAATCCATTCATTATTATTCTAAAATAATTAAAGAACTTTAGTTCATCACTTCTTAACTCACCAATTAACACTTGGAAAATTCCTACAGAAAATCATTCGGCTATGATTGGGTGTACTCAAAATTTTCTTTTCACTTTTTTCCTTCTATTTAATAAGTACCACATGACAACAAGAGCTTCATCGTCGTCCATTGCGCACCATTACTGAATAATGAGCAAATAACATGTTTTTGTTGAATCGACAATTATTTTTTTTCGTAGAGTATGGTCCGTTTTTAAAACGGTAGTGTGAACAGGGCCATTGGCCGTCCGTTTTTAAAACGGGACCCGCCTCCGATTTGAAAACGGAAGTGGGAACGGGCCCTAAGGGACATTATTTTCCTCTGGGCCTCGTATGTGAAATTAACGTAAAAAATTAAGTACATACCTACTGTATGTATAAGGGTAGTTCTATGCGACACTTTTTTGAAAATTTAACGGTAAAATAATATATAGACCATAAAATTCAATTGAATACTGGCATAACCTTTCAACCTAATTATATCACATATCACGAAAGTAGATTTTACAAATGCTATTATTATTTAATTACATGTCTAAAACTGACGAAAAATAAGTATATAAAATAAGTATATAAAATAAGTATATAAAATAAGTATATAAAATAAGTATATATAATGTAATAGTAAATTGACCATTTTATGAACAAAACATGATCTGTGAAAATATTTCAAGAAGACATAAAAACAGCTGTCAAGCGCGGCTTCCGCACTAAAAGAATATCATAATGCTTGAAGTCGCAAAAAAAACATCATTGCCAAATTTAAAAAAACAATGTTCAAGATAGATTTTTATTAGTACTAACTCGAATATTAACTTTCACATTATTTATGTAATGTATAACAAAAACACCGTGTAACGAATGTGAAATTGTTTTTTTTAGTTCGGCTGATAATACTTTAGAAATGCTTTATTTTTACTTTATTTTGTGAAAGACAAACATTCCCAGGTTACGCGTAACCTTAGAATGTTTGAAAAAATCCAATCACCATCATTATAAACGAAAACATAGCTTGCGCAGTGATGGAGAACTTAGATAGCAGAGGAATTGAACCCACAACGCCTGCCTACTGGGACGAATTGTACAGCTTGATTATTATTGAATTAAAAAAAATATATTGTATTGATTCGTCGATTATTTTTATTGTATTGATTATTATTGATTTATCGAGTATTTATTGTATTGATTACTAGTGATCCCAGCAATTCTTCGCTATTGTCTTTATATGTATTTCTCGGGCGTCTCCGACTTCTTCCACTATTCACTACCGTATACCACAATGTTACTGTTAAAAAACTACATTACATCGACTTTAAATCGACTCCGTGTCTCATTCCGGTGCAGAGCTATCCCCGACTTTTTCGACCGTTAAAACCACTCTCTAAACACTCCTGGCACAAATATACGCAAGCTTTACTGATTATTATTGATTTACAAAAAACAGACGACTGTATCCACAGTCACTAGCCCATAGGTTTAGTTTATATGTTCATCACAATATTACTTAGGCATATACAGTAGGGTGTATCGATTTTTAACTTTTTTTTTGTTTTCAAATTCCAAGTTGAAATAAAGTTGCTACTAGGTACCACAACTTACCACAATTTTTTTTGGATTTTTAAAAAAATGTGTAGGTCTCCCGCACAAGGCCTAAAGTTTTAATTTTTTTCAAAAAATATCAATTTTTTTTTAAATTTAAAAAAATAAATTCATAACTTTTGTGTTTATTCCAAGTTAAAAAACAGTAATATTAGGGCATAAAAATAAGTAAGAAACGGTTTTTTATTATAAAATATGGTATTTTGGTCTCCCGCACAAGCCCTAAAGTTTGTTAATTTTGATGAAATTTTGTAATTTTGTGTACATATATGAACCATGTTTTTTTAAAGTTTAAGCCACCGGAATTAATTGTACTTTTCTTACAGAAGGCATAAAATGAGACAATATATATATACATAATTCTTATATACATACACTAAAAATATATAGCACATATATACTTTATATATATAATATGTTTTATACCTGAAAAAAGATAGTTGGACGGTGTAAATTGTATGAGAAAGGTGTTGAAAGAAACTGATGTTATTTGCTATTACTGTTGTTTATTACAAAAGTATAAAAGGTTATAACATGTCATAAAATGTAGTATAAAAACTAAGTACAAAATGTTGCTGATTACTTTCCATACGACATAAGTGGCAGTTTTCTTGTTCTACTGCAAATTTACTGACTTGTTTAAGTATTCGTCCTTTCATCTTGGCTTCAAAACCTTAAATCAAAGTTATGTATAGTATTTACATAGGCCTAGTGAAAATTTTATAAATGTTATTACAGTTCCCAAATGAAATTTCAATTTAATATGGAAGACAATTCTATTGCAGAAGAGTTGGCCAAACGAAACCCCGGCAACATCTCGCACGCCAGGTGGCTTACTCTGGCAAATCGAGTCCTTCGTTTGTATGTAGCCACCGATGATCCGACCCCTCAGCTAAGAAAGCTTGCAGAGTTCATGATGAAGGTCTACATACCATCATGGTTGTCAATTAAGTGCAATCCCCAAATCCCGCAACCTTCCATTCATTTTTTTAAAATGATTCTTTTCAGCAATTACTTGGTAGATGAGCTAAGAAAAGTCGTCCATGCAACGTTACAGATAAATGCTTTCATGGCTCACCCAGAGCATGTTTTGATAGCTATGCTGTTCGATGAACGAAAACATATCAGAGCCTTGGCTTATAAGAGAATCCAGAAAGCTCGCTCAACCGTAAGGAAAGGGGTAAGGGTATTTAAACCCCCTCAGATCAATTTTGATGCCGAAGACTATATAGATATGATTGATTGGAAATCCACTTCAGTAACCGAACCCCCTCTTGTTACTGATATGAGCCTTGAAAAGTTGGAGTCAATTGCGGAAACTGGCAGAAGTGGAAGGGTTGAATTTAGAATTCCTTCTCACACTCAAGCGGTGGAACGAATTGTCAAGGAAGTCACAGAAGCTTTGAAGCGAGTATGTGGGCTAATCGAAAGAGATAGTTTTATCCGTGCCAGACTGGAAGACCGTAAAGAGTTACCTACGTTCGAGACCAAGAGCCAGTACAAAACCTCTGCAAAGGATTAGAATTTAAGTAAGTTTTTTTCGACTATTTTGTAGTTATAATGTTTCTAAATAACGTCTTTATCATACTGTCTTCCATATTAAATTGAAATTTTATTTGGGAACTGTAATAACATTTATAAAATTTTCACTAGGCCTATGTAAATACTATACATAATTTTGATTTAAGGTTTTGAAGCCAAGATGAAAGGACGAATACTTAAACAAGTCAGTAAATTTGCAGTAGAACAAGAAAACTGCCACTTATGTCGTATGGAAAGTAATCAGCAACATTTTGTACTTAGTTTTTATACTACATTTTATGACATGTTATAACCTTTTATACTTTTGTAATAAACAACAGTAATAGCAAATAACATCAGTTTCTTTCAACACCTTTCTCATACAATTTACACCGTCCAACTATCTTTTTTCAGGTATAAAACATATTATATATATATATAGTATATATGTGCTATATATTTTTAGTGTATGTATATAAGAATTATGTATATATATATTGTCTCATTTTATGCCTTCTGTAAGAAAAGTACAATTAATTCCGGTGGCTTAAACTTTAAAAAAACATGGTTCATATATGTACACAAAATTACAAAATTTCATCAAAATTAACAAACTTTAGGGCTTGTGCGGGAGACCAAAATACCATATTTTATAAAAAAAAACCGTTTCTTACTTATTTTTATGCCCTAATATTACTGTTTTTTAACTTGGAATAAACACAAAAGTTATGAATTTATTTTTTTAAACTTAAAAAAAATTGATATTTTTTGAAAAAAATTAAAACTTTAGGCCTTGTGCGGGAGACCTACACATTTTTTTAAAAATCCAAAAAAAATTGTGGTAAGTTGTGGTACCTAGTAGCAACTTTATTTCAACTTGGAATTTGAAAACAAAAAAAAAGTTAAAAATCGATACACCCTAATATACAGGGTTTTCCAATCAGAGGTGTTATTTTGATATTCAATCGTAAAAGATCAATGGTTTCGTTTCTTGTGTGGCACGTAGCACCGTTTTGTTGAAAGTAAACGTTGTCCAAATCAATACTATCCAATTTCGGCTATGAAAAAATATTACTCATCTCTCGATAGCGTAATCCATTCACCGTAACTGTTGCTCCAGCCTCATTTTCGAAAAAGTAAGGTCCAATGACTCCGCTGGACCATAAACTGCACCAAACAGTCACACATTGAGGATAGAGAGGCTTTTCAACAATAACTCTTGGGTTTTCCGAGCCCCAGATGCGACAATTTTGCTTGTTGACGAAGCCACCGAGGTGGAAATGGGCCTCATCACTCAAGATGATTTGCATTTGATTCACTCAAGTGAATTTTAATAAGTTCAATGCGTTGTTGAAGCGTGTATCGTTCCATTTTTATTAATGGCGTAGTTTCTACTTGTCAAATGTCAAAAAATGACCGCTTCAAAAGTAACATCTACCGAAATAGCGGGGTATTAAAAATAACACATCTTATTGGAAAACCCTGTACATCGGTATCGTAAACAAGAATATCAAATATATATATATATTATATTAATCAAATGGGTAGAAAGAAATAAGAACATTTTGGTAAAAATTATTCATTTGTGTAGAAGTTGTTTAGCTAAAAAAATAATTGTTTTATTTTCCAATAAACAATAATATGGAGAGTAATATGATAATAATCAGGAATATCTCCAGAACATGTTGAATAATGAAAACATAGAATGGTAATAATTTGTCGTCTTATCTATCCCAAAAGGAGAAAGATAAAATAAATTGTCGGTAGTTTTCTGAAAGCAAAGAGGGGCTTTAAAAGCCTCAAATAGGGCAGTCAACTGTAAACTCAAAGGATCAAATCAGGGCTGAAGATCAATATTGTCCCCTCCCTCTATAGCTCACAGATAACCCAAGGTAGTCTATATAATGTGGGCTTACTGCTTCAATGCTAAATAATTGTGTCTTTTGTATGACAAAATATATTGAGGATTGCAAAAGAAAATAATATAATGTACACGGAAGAAAATATGGGAAACGAAAAAGTGGAAAAATCAACTTCAAGACGGCCATGGAAGTTTTTAAACAATAATCTAGAGAGGAAAACAGGTCTAAACTACGCAATACGCTTCCGGAAAGTTTTCCTTTGAAAACGCTGTTCCGTGTTTCCCTTTTTCAGGGTTGGACCTACAACGTTTTACGCCCGGTGCAGAAAGCACAAAAGAAAAAAACGTGTTCACGTTTTGACGATTGCAAAGTGGTATGATTACAATATGTGTATGATATTTCAACAAATTGTGTATTATATTTCGGGGGGTATCCCAATCACACTCCGTTCATAATTGTTTTTATTTTATTATTTTAGCGACTATATAAAACATTGTACATACCAAATATCATTGTGAATTTAAGTATTGTAATGGTATTTCTTAGTCCTCCTCTGTAGGGTGTCCTGTGCTGAGGCGGACTAAAGTTATTTAATTCTAATTTATTTGTCTTCTATGTTTAGTGTTTTTTATTGACCTCTTTCAGCAAGATTTTTATTCTTGATTTGTTCTCATTCAAATGTTGTACTCTTTTTGTATCTGGGGGAAGGGTGTTTAGAGTTTGGTTGTACAACATATGTCATTTCTGGTGACCGGATAACTCATCAAAATGATAATTCATCACATCTTTAAAAAGTTATATAAAGTCATGGAAAGTGATGAAACAAAAACTTTATTAACTGGGTTATGTAGGTTAGTTAGGCTTGGTTAAAAAATTTTTTTTCATGGTTTCTAATGACTTTATATCACTTTTTAAAAGTATGTTGAATTGTCACTGTGTTGAGTTATCATGGAACCGTCATTTCTATGTCCGAATGCGATTTTACAACATGAAATGTGTTTTATGTCCTTTTGCTTCGATCTGGTGTGATAGATACGCGGTCTAGTAGAGAATTCCGTATATTTTAATAGTTTCAATAGAATATTTTTGCCATTTGTTTGTTGAAAATTTGGTATGACAAAAAAGAATGAAAATTTCAATCGAGAGCTCTCTTATGGGTACTTTCACAATGGTATTTATACCTTTTGGATTG
Source organism: Hesperophylax consimilis (assembly GCF_061612785.1). NCBI lineage: Eukaryota > Metazoa > Arthropoda > Insecta > Trichoptera > Limnephilidae > Hesperophylax > Hesperophylax consimilis. The sequence goes on from NC_142850.1 coordinate 22,677,324, forward strand.
TATTCAAGTTATGTATGTATGAAGGTAGATGTAGCAGATTCCAATTCTATAATGAAAGTTAGATGGCATTGGTAGATACTACAATCTTCTGAAGTGATTCTGTGTTTTTGAGAAATGACATCAATAAAAATAATGATTTTATTTAACAATTTTCCAGACAACATTTTTCAATCTCTAAATAAGGTGCTGACTCTGTCCTCGAATAAAAATTGTGAAATGAAAAAAAAACGAAGAACTTAATATCAACATAATGCCGCCTCTATCGTGCTTGTGGGTTTCTTAATTTCTTTAATTATGAAAACAAAAAATCTAGTATCGTGTTCCTTGAACATTTTGAAAAGAAAACTTATTTCGGTATGCTATTATTTGGAAACAAATGGCCCTTTGGATTTCACGAAAGAAAACATAAAGTATCTCTTTATGGGAAGACGTTAATGAAATTTTTCTGTGGAGTTCATTTCAAATGAATAAAAAAACACAAACTTAATAAATGTCATGTAGGATCCCCGCCAAAGTGAATTTTACCATATTCCTTGCATTGTTCACTCAATAGCATTAGCAATCTTATCACGTAGTACAGTAGTTGGAAGAATGGGGAACTAAGGGCCTCTGGGTTACCCAAACAGAAGCCTTAAATTCCTAAGTGCCCGTAGAGTTCCAAATTTCCCCATTGCAAGATACTTTACGGGTACAAGGAACGTAAAGAAAATCGTGCAAGATCATATTCTTGCTGTAAATCGCTTAAATAAACTGTTTGTTTTCGCTCATAAAATTCCACGGTTCGAAATGGCAACTCTGTTCCCGATAAAGTGTGCGAAACAAGGAGGTTAAAAACATAATGTTAAATTTGATGGGTAGATAAACAAATTACCTAATAACTTCGAGTTTCTACACCGGTAAACAAACATTGATTGAGCAAAATATTATAACAAAGGTCATTGTTGATAACGAATTAAAAGCTACTGAGTTTTTGTTTCATAATCGTGTTTTGTTTCATGGAGCTTTCACGCAAAACGAAGTACTGAATTTATAAAATTAAATTATATCAATGTATTGTTTAGTAATAACAATATATTGTTTCATACTTTCAAGTGGATTCAATTTATAGGGAGGTTGTCTGCATGGCGCAACGCTAAGAAGGGCGAAGCCGCTCGTGTGTGTTATATAATATGAAATTGCGCATTGTTCTGCAAGACAGTGGGTTCGCGACAAAGTACGAAGTATCAACGTAAATAAATAAAAATATTAATTAAGGACTTACCTGTTCCCAAATGAATAAGAATGGAGAGATTCATGTAAAATTTGATGAAACTCACCTGAAACAAAGATAAAAAATAAATCAGATAAGGCAGTGTTTTTTTAAGCGAAGTATGTAACACTATTGGAAGAAGATTTATGAAGAAACATTACCAGAGTGACAGCTATTTTTTTGTTTCCTTTGTGACAGTTCCTTCGTGACAATGTAAGAAGTGATATTATTTATTTACACACTGTCACAGGAAATCAATACCGCCACTACCATTGAACACTTTATCAAACACTATAACATAAGATTTTTTTATGCGTCAATATATCGGTTAGTCAGAAGACAAAATTGTACAAGCGTGAATTTCCCGTGCCACAATTACACACGGACGGAATTATGCGTAGAGGAAATCACACGTGGAGACACCTAATTAAATTACACTTACTGTAATTAAACAAGTCAACTTTTTTTACTAACTTAACCTTTTTTTATAGCCTTACTAAAAACGTGGTGTAAATATTACGCTGCGCGTAAGGTCAGAAGAATGAAAAGCTTGAATTATAACCATGTCGTTTGTTTTGTTAAAACGGATTTAAACCAGGCTCAAGGCCGGCTTTATGCTTTTATCTAATAATTAGTAAGAATTTAGTAAGAACAAATTTAGATTTTAAAATAATTTAAAAAAAAAATTGTTACCTGTGTAATTAGTAGGTGTAGTTTAAGTACAAGTAATGTTTATTCGTTCATGTGTATTTCCGATCATATTTATGTAATTCTGGCAGTGTAATATTGTAAATAGGTACGTGAAATTCAGGCGCATGTGTATGTAATTCTGGCAGTGTAATAATATGGGTAGATACGTGAAATTCACACATGTGTGTGTAATTCTGGGCATGTAATTTGATAATATACGTCAAATTCACGCCTGTGTGTGTAATTCTAGCAATGTAATATTGGCAGGTACGTGAAATTTACGTCTGTGTGTGTTATTCAGGCAATGCAATGTTGGTAGAAACCTGAAATTCACGCCTGTGAATAATTACTTTCTGACATCCGACATATCCAGATCCCAAGATACTATCATAAGTGGTTTTAAGGTGAGGATTTTTTTCAATATTCTGAGAAGCTTTTTAGATCTGGCGCAAAAAATATTCTCTTTGTGTTACAGCAGTATCGCCTCTGTGATATTACAAAATTTTAATATTTTGTGCGAGTAGGTTAGTTAGTAGGAGTAGGTTAAAAAAAGATTCTCTGTATATTCGGGGTAAACTACAAATGGTATATTACATATTATTTTTATAAATATATTAACACATTATCTGGAAAGAAGGTACGATAACTTAATTGTAATAACTGTTCTGCTTTTTACGTAGGAAAAACGGCTCGGAACTCGGAACGTCAAATCATTTAATTGAAACTAATTACACTAATAAATAAAACCTCTGGAACTAAAATATTACATAAAAATAGAATTGGAATTAGGTTAAATCATTTAGAAGCGATAGAAATTAAAAGAGCCGTCAATAATAACTCCAACATACTTAATAATCACATAAATTCAACTGATAACATATTTAATTTGTTCCCTTAACCCCAGCTGAAACTATTTTCTCCTTCCCTAACCAACCCCTCCTACAGTGATTTGTCTCTTTTCTACATATTTGTATTATTTTCTTATATATATGTTACAGCCAAAGTAATAAATCCGGAAACTATATATACTATCCAGCCATTATTTAGAATGTCTACCCAATTTAGACAAAGTGATAATTGACACAGAATTAATCACATTAACTAGCAAATTTTATATAATATCTTCGAAGACTTGGATAAAGTAATAACACAAGTAGGTATAGGTAAAGATTATTAAATTATATTTCAATTTACATTTAATTTAGTAAATTTAAACTAGGTTGGGTTATTATAGCTAAGGTTAAGTTAGGTTAGGGTAGGTTGGGTTAGGTTAGGTTAGGTTAGGTTAGGATAGGTTAGGTTAGGTTGGGTTATGATAGGTTAGGTTAGATTAGGATAGGAGGGTAACAATTTTTTTTTTACTCCTATCGTGGAGAATCACCTCATGATGTTTGCGCACTTTACCCCCGTATGTGTCTGTATGTAATGATGATTAGTTAATATATATAAGCCCTGACGAAGCTTGAGATAAGCGAAACCTGGTTGGCTGTCATTAATTAGTTCAATAAAAGTGGTGGATTAGAAAGTGCGTTTGTTCACAAATATAAATCTTATTAATTTCATTCTACAATAATTTGAACAGCAGTACTTTCTACTTTGATCCGCATACTTTAAATTTGTCTCCCAATCGGCTGGTACGAAACCAGACCAATAACCTTGTCTTGCAACGACATACATGTGTGAAATTAATCCTACTAATTTATATCAATCACATTCAGTTCACAAATGAAAGTAATAATTACAATCGCTTTGTGTAGTAAAAAGTGGGCGATTTGCCCAACGGTTCCGTAGTGTAGCGGTTATCACGTCTGCTTTACACGCAGAAGGTCGCCGGTTCGATCCCGGCCGGAACCATTTTTTTACTTTTTTTTTTAACTGTGTACGTACACAAAACTTAAGTCAGTTATTTCGTATGCAAATATCGCCTTCTTCAGGGTAGATATTAGAACACAAAATATCGTTGGCTAGCAGCGAAAACTCATTAACTATTATTTGTAGTTATTGAGATACATTTTTGTGGTATAATGCTTTATTGTGCTTCCTCCTTCTTAAGCCAACGTTTCGAACTGCGTTACAGATACGTCTGTCCTGATGATGGCCACTATAACGCTGTCCGAAACGTTGGCCCAATGTCGATACCATGAGTATCATTATTTATCGCAAAAGAATGCCTTATTAATCTTTTTTTATCTTAAAGGTATATCTTTTGCTAGGCTCTAACTAGCATAAAATACTTAATCAATTACGCGGCTAGCGTGAGAACACCAATAATAATAGTATATGATCAAATAATTGAAGAACCGCTAATCTAGAGTTCTAGACCACTCGATACAGTACCGAACTAGGTTCATAATTCCCGTATCTGTACACGGCAGCCGGATAACTGTCAATTTAGATTGTATTGTTGGAGAAATAAACCCCTAATAGTTATTTTATCGAGCTGTGTCACTCAATGGGGAGGTCGCGTGACGTAATGGACAGAAGGGTAGATACCTGCTTTACCGACACCTAAACAAATTCTGATCATGTTTTTTGTGGTTACTTTCGAGATATAATGAGATTGTTTACGCGAAAAATTGACAGTTGGCAGAATATCTATGATTCAACGAAATATAATATAGCAATAATCAACAATAAATTATTGAAACGACCACTTTTAGGATAGACCTAAACTTTTTATTAAAACATTATTATCTTGTTATAGAAGCTGTATATTGTTTGAAAGACTGAGCGCGTTTTCGTTTTTAAAATTTTAAGTTCTGCATACACAACATCAAAAAAGCGCTGCGAAGACGATCAATCGTGGTTATGTATCAATACACCTAATAACCGTTTATAGGAAAACGGATAGTTACTTGCATAAAAATGGTATATTTATTTCAACGTGACATGTTTATAATAAGCCATATTCCATATCAAACTTCCGGTAATTGTTTGGTTTCGGTTGCCTCCTTATTGTACCTTTGTTAAATGTCTGCTTAGAAGATTCTCATTTCTGAGCTAAAACTGCCTCCTGTTTTAATTTTAATGTTCTTGATTTGTCCTGTCCTGCCGTTATTATTATTCTATTTTTTGTTATCACTTTGTATAAACAGTAGGTATATTTAGGGACACTGTAGGAATAATTTTAAGAACATGACCACTAATGTAAAATTACCGTTTTTAAGTTTGTTAAAGGCGCACTTGATGTGAAATGACAATCTACTGCGCTATATAAATGCTATGTGATTATTATTATTATTAACAAAAGTGTTAAGTGAGGAGAAGGCTATATTTTTTTAAAGCGGAGCTAATGTTAGGTACTTATTTTCAAATTTAAATAATGTGTAGGTACTATTAGGATAAAATAATTTTAAAAATGTATAGTTACCTCATAAACAATCAAAGTGCAAACGAGACACTGCGTCTAAAAACTGGCAGGAAAGTATTTTGCGCATAGAACTTAACCAAACTTTCCCTGGCACTTTTCCATTAAAATATAGAGCTACATATTTGTATAGTCTATTTCGCTTCTCAACGCCGGCGTAAATTACCGACGGTCAAAAAGAAATATCGCCTGAAAAAAAATTGTCCAAATCTTAATATACAAAAATCCAGCCTACACATGTAGGCGGGAGCAAAACTTGTTCTTATTAGTGCTAATAGTGTTTAGAGTGGTTTGAGTGGTAGAAGTCTGGGACGGCCCAGGTATACTTCACACATTATCTCTGTACCGGGATGAGATAAAAGGTCGAATTAATGTCAATGTAATGTAGTAGTTTAACAGTAACATTTAGTATACAGAAGTGGATGGTGGAAGAAGTTGGAGACGCCCGAAAGACATTAGCAATAGCGAAGCATTGCGGGCTCCACTAGTTAAACATAAATTGAAATCTTGAAAAGATCATAAACGAGGGCCTAGCATTAAAATTGATTTTTCAGGAACAAAATATACATAGGTATATATATATATTTTTTTTATTTTTTTGGTACAATATTTTGCTTATTTATTGTTATTAAGTTTAATTAATAATAATAATAATTAGTTCTGCTGTGTAATTATTATTACGCGTGACAGCTGTTTCGCCCTCTGAAGGCATTATCAAACTTGTTTAAAAATAAACTGTTTTTATAAACCCAATAACAATATTATTGAATATATAAAAAAAAATATAAAAAAATAAAAATAAATAAAAAAACAATATTTTGCATTTCTTATTACAATTTAGTAATGTTGGCCTCACTGGGTGGCTTACTGGTGGCAAAAAATATTCATAATACATTTATAGAAAATATAATATATAATGTTGATGAAAAAAAAACATAAGCTCAAGATAAATTTAAACTAATAATTTTGATATAAAATTAAAGTAAAATAAATTTTAAATAAAATAAAATGAATTAAAGTTTTAAAAAATCGGTATTTGTAAATTATATGTTGTGTGTTTGTGAGTGATGTGTGTTTTACAAAACCAATATAAACATTATGCGAGAATTGCCCGTCAGTTTTTGGCGATTTGATATAGGTACCAGGGAGTACTCTAAAACGCAAATTTAAAGCTACGAATTCCAGTATACGTATCAGGTGCTCTAAATTAAATAATTTAAAGCCTATCTAACTAAGAAATCAAAATACTATTTCGGTATTTTTACGTGACGACAAACAATATTTATTGCTGAGAAATTCACAAATTTGACACATGCACTTCTAGCATTCTGCCCCAGATATTATAGAAACAGTACAGTTGAAAATATACTAAGCAAGCTTAACTGTAGTAGTAGCACACACAGATAAAATAAACAAAGGGGATTGATTTTATTTTTTTTGTTTTACGTTTTTAATCCAGCAGGACTAGGTGGATGGTGTAAACCCAGTCTGCAATCCATATCTGGCATGGAAGCAAGCCGACTGTCGTTGAGCTAAGACCAAACTACGCAGACCATCTAAGCGACGAAACCAATGAACGTTATCAATTTAAATATAGCTATTGGAGAACAACCTGCAGCCGCGGGGTGAGCGAGAAGACGTATGAAAAGTCCCTTTACCTTCTTACATTTCTCATACATGACATGGCCCACTCCCCGTAGAAAAACAGTTCATTTTATACAACTTTGCATATAAATCATTTCAAAAGTTTGATATTCACGATGGCTGCCGGGCGATTTTTCCTCACCCTAGATTTTGCTTTCATTCATACAAATTCGCAAAGGCGAAGCTTAATGCTAAACCACTATTTTGATTAATCTTTATAACGAATTGGTGTACATTATGAATAACAAAAAATATGCTTTAGATAAATTGAAGGTTTTCTATCGTTTCGCTTGAGTAGAATTCAAATAAAAAAATAAATTACTCAATAAAAAATATAAATGTAAACAACTAAAAAAAATATCTTTTTCAATAGAAATGTATGAACGCATAAAGGAAACAACTTTAAAAAATGCAGTATTATAGCTAAGATTATCTGTGACAGTTTCACTTGATTAACTTTTTTGCTTTCTTATAAAATTATTTACAAAATAAATAAAAACCAGTTTTGTGCTTGAAATCGAACGTTTCTAGACTCCGTTTGTCAAGCGATTTTAATGCCTATTACCTACGATATAAGGTATACCAATAATATACACATTTTTGGCTTGTAGCTTCTTCTTAAAGCTCTGTCTAGGGCAAGGCTGCCCAACCTTTTTAACAGTTGGGCGAAATTGACGATATAAAAATCACTGGCGGGCCACTGAATACCTGACGGTTCCTATTTCCATGGGGGGGGGGGTTGTTAGAGAATTTCTATAAAACATAATTCCCCACAAAAAAAAATTCAAAATGAGTGCCCCCCACAAGATATTTGAAATCCATGGGGGGGGTTGTTACAGAACTTTGCTGAAGCCGAAATGAGAAAAATTCCGCACAAAAACCGGTGTATTTTTGTTTCAAAAGTAAGTTCAAGAGGTTTTTTTGTGTTTTGTTTTTTTTAATAGGCACCAGTCGCCTTTTAGATTTTTTCGTCGCTGATTCTCGTTCTGAGTAGCCTAAATAGCGATAAATCGCCTTCGTTGGCAACACTGGTGACCGCGCGCAAGCTGCATTGTTTGTTTTACCGCGGGCCCGCGACACTTTTTCAAATTGGCGGGTTTTTTGAAAATGGTTCACGCGGGCCACTTATAATTCGTTCGCGGGCCACAATGTGGCCCGCGGGCCTGGGGTTGGGCAGCCTTGGTCTAGGGCTTTTTAGGTTCATGAGTTGGATTTCAGGTAGAAACAATGGCGAGGCGCCGCTGTGCATAGTTGCAATTTGCAGTAGTAGGGGTGAACGATGTTGGTGACACTTGTACGCGAGGTTTGATACTATAACGGTTCACGGACCATCTACCTTGTTTCTATTACCTTTAGTAGCACTTTAATACAACTTTTAGGGGTAAAAATATAGGAATATGGGAAAAGAGGTTGATAGGGAAGTTCACACTTCAGCTATCACGGAGTAAGGCTCTAGTCTAGCAATCCGGAGGTCGAGGGTTCAAATCTCGGCGTGCGCAATTATCTGATTAATTTGTTTTATTTCACAATTCATTCATTTAAAAACAATACATCGTATATATGCAGCACGTTCCAGAGAGGAATAGACTATCAGTATCGCCCTGGTGTAAGACCACAATTCAGAATTGAAACGTTGATCGAATGACTTTAGTGTCTGAATAGTCATGTACTTCCTCACCTTTCTTATCCCCATCTCCTTCCCCTCCCAACTACGATAAGCCTCATAACATACCCAAATTGGGGATACCATGGTCTCGCTGGCTCAATGTGGTTAGGACTCTTACGCTGTATTCACACAAAAATAAAAATAAAAACAAAAAAATCGTGAAAAACACTGATGAAAAAATAAAGTTTAATAATCAGTTACGGAAGAAACAATCTGAATATAAAATATTAACTTCTTTGGTTTCCTTCGGCTATATCACCTGATTTAAATTCACGAGATTCCGAGAATTTCATCTTATCTCATTTAGATTTTAAATTAAATCCCGAAATCATATTTAACAAGAGACTCTTTTACAAATTCCTACTGCCGCAAAATTATGTTTCCGAATATTTTACGTTGTGGTCGCAAAAGCGTTTTCAAAAGAGTAATTTTCACCTGGTAACCGGACGGTAAATTTAAGACGAGGATAGCAAAATGAATTCGGAGAAAATGCAAAAAAAAAACCTATTTAAATAAATATTAAGAGAATTTGTTTTGGATGGAGGATGTGAGGATTGAGCCTGCGATTTGAATTTACGTAACATCAGGGTAGTCTTTGGATATGGCACATTTACCTTTGATGATGGACACAGCAAAGCGGTCCAAAACGTTAGCTCAGAATGAGATGGTAAAGGATTTACCTAGACGTAGAAAAACAGCGTTTTTTTCATGTGAAACCGCACAAGAGTCCCAACCGTTTGAAGCAAGTGAAACTATGGCATCTCCAATCGGGGTATGTTGTGAGACTGAAGGTGGTGGGGTGGGGAAGGAGATGAGGAGAGGAAGGCTGGCTTTTCAGATCTGATCACCAAGCACGGCTAAAGTCATTTCAAGCAACGTTTCAATTCTGAATGGTGGTCTTACACCAGGGCGATACTGAGAGTATCTTCCTCTCTGGAACGTGCCGCAAACATACTATGAATTATTTTTAATGAGTAATTTGTGAAATAATACCAATTAATCACATAAAATTTACTTGCGCACGCCGGGATATAAACCCGCGACCTCCAGCTTGCTAATCAAGAGCCTTACATAATTATAAAAAGAAGAACCATCTTAAGACGTTATTAGAACTAAAAGGCCTTACATCAATTAAATCAGTGATTCAATTCCTATCATTGTTATTTTTGTACTTATCCACTCAGGCTAATTTGTTCGCTTTTGGGAACAGCACATGTAGATCTCATATAAATCATGGTGTTTCCCTTGCTCTCACGGTAAGAAATGTGATCTTAACGGTGTTATAAAGAGAAAACCCCAAGCTTTATACCCAAATCTAGTAGTTAACCACAGAAGGATTAAAATTTGCAACTACGCCCGCTGAGAAAAACTTTGCAATTTGCGCGCAATTATAAAAAAGACTAGTAATTAGTATGCAGACTTTATTTTCCAGGACCGGATGGTGATATTACAATGCGAATTGCTTGCATACTGTCAGATTAATTTATTGACAAATTACCGAAAGTGGGACGATCACGCGGCTTCCCGTTCCCCTGATTCACTCGTCTATTAATATTGATGTCTATGCCTACGACAATTTACAATACTGCCGTGGTAACTTTGGTAACAAACCAAACATAACTAAACCTTAAAAAGTGTATAATAAATAAACACGTTTTTCGAGATCTTACCAACTATACTCACACTTACAAATATATGCACTTACATATATGTAAATATATATAAATAATATATATTTTTTTACATATTTATTATGAATATTCAATTTACAAAAACCATTAAAATTTTATGAATATAATTTACAAAAACCAGAAAAAAAAAATATAAAAACTTTCTTCTACAACACATAAATACATGTCACATACACCTATACATAACCACGTAAACACCTCAGCACAGGTTCTCCTAGTGAGGTGTTCACGAAACATACAATATTACTCATATACAGTTTCACCTTCTCAAACCTACCTCACACACAACATATTATAGTTATAAGTTTGAAATATATCATGTACAAATGTAAATAATTATGTGAACACTGTAAATATTATACAGAAATAAATAAATTTAAAAAAAAATAAACCTAAAACACAGTGTCTTCCTTGACACTCTCAAGGAAGACACTGTATTTTCAGTTACCGCGGCAGAATACCCACTTCACAGTCCTTACACTCCCCTCTTAATCTCTTCAAATTATTCGTAAGTAGGTACCTAATATCATTTTTGTAAAATGCAACAACTTTGTATTATAACTTATTGTTTGTATTGTGCTGGAATAAAATCGCTAAAGTAAAAACGCTATCTCAAAAGCACTTCTTGTCAACCTTCACAACCTTCGTGTCGCGGTCGTTCCGAATTCCATGTTTCAACCCTTTTCAGTGGCGTATGTTATTACATTTTTGCAGCTACATAGGTAATCTGTGCGTTTAGACAACTAAAATTTATTACACCGTGCTTTAAAAGTCCAAAGTAAAATAGGAAAGATTATGAGATTAAACAGGTATTAGATTTGATTTGAAAAGGTTTTTTAAGGCTTGTGAAAATTCGTTACATAATATTCATCTTATTTAAGTACACAAAAACAGGCATTGTGCCAGAAAATTTACGTACATAGATGTTTATTGTTATCAAATTTAATTTGTAGAACTCCATTTTAATTTTTTATAAATTCAATAATATTGTTATTGAGTTTATAAAAACAATTTATTTTTAAACAAGTTCTGCTGTGTAATTATTATTACGCGTGACAGCTGTTTCGCCCTCTGAAGCCATTATCAAACTGTGGGTAGCCCACTTAGCGTAAAAATGAGTGCATTATGAAGTACTTAATTATGCTATTAAAATAACCCTATGAGTCATCGTTGGGGAATAACTAACATAAAGACCTTCAGTCAAATTTAAACATTACAGTAATTGGGGAAACTTTACTGGGGTCATAACCATTAATAATTTCTAACATTTTACTCAGAATTCAATTAGGAAATCAGTAATTGATATTAAAACACCTATCTAGAAATAATATAAATGTATCGTCTGTAAGTGGGCTACCCACAGTTTGATAATGCCTTCAGAGGGCGAAACAGCTGTCACGCGTAATAATAATTACGCAGCAGAACTTGTTTAAAATTAAACTGTTTTTATAAACCCAATAACAATATTATTGAATATATAAAAAAATACATAGATGTTTGTTTATTTATAGAGGGGAGACGATTTACATATAGTTCCCGTGAGCACTTAGGCCATAGGCCCATTGTGCTATCTCCCATTTTACCTCAACCCTTTAACAGTCACCCGGTCCCTTTTATAAAGTTTACCAGGGTTCTCATTGGATATGTGGCTGTGTCTTCTGGTTCCACAATGTGTCTTCCAGGTCTCATCTCTCCTTTCTAATCCCCCTTGGTTCCCTGAAGGCCCCACAAGGGAAGAGAGCCTCATCTCTACTCTCCACTCCCATTTAGTTCCCTGAAGGCCCCACAAGGGAAGAGTTCACGGAGGTGGCCTCGATCGTATGTGTTTTAATACATAGTAATAACAAAAATGATAATGAGCTAAGGATCTTTGAAATTTCGCTTAAACGAAAATAAGACACGACGAAGCCGGGGAGCAAGTTAATAATTAAATTCAATAATTGGTACAATAAGTTTTCACTACTGAAAACCAATTTTTTTTTATAACTTTCGATCATAATATTGTACGATACAATGGAAGATTTTCAGGATCAAGGCATGAGTTAGAGAGAGACATAAAAGAATGATATTTTTATTCCATTGAATTTGTGCAAGAGAGAAGAAAGCCATAAAATTGTAACACTTCGTATTTTCCGTATAAAACCTACATAGTAGTTGTAATGCTTGGGGTGGCCAAGTGCATTTGTTCACAACTTGGAACAGCCTTGTAACATTAAACGAACTTTGAGACAAAAAAGTTACATATTAAAGCAGTTTTGTATGGGTTACGTGAAACTGGTCTAGCGCGAGTTTTATGTTACATCTTAAGTACTTAGTAATTTTAGTAAAACCTGACAAAAATCATTGGTGTGATTCAGCTAGTTCAATTTTTCGGTTAAGTAGGTACCTACTGCATTGCATCATGAACTTAATCGAACATAAAGGATAAGTTTTAGATATGGTTGGTTTTTAGATAACCGAAAAGCCTTTTTGCAAGTTTACGTTATTGTTTTATTATTGATGCTCGGTTTAAAATGATTAATGCTTATAATATGCAGCCACCTTTTCACGTATTAAAATAATAATCTAATATATATTATAAAAAGAAATCCGTATTTCCCTACCCGCCTAATTTTCTCCACAACCGGTGGTTGTGGTGGTAGATGACCCTTGGTGTCACATCGAAAGTAAGAAAGTTAGGAAAGTAAGGTGGTGGCTAAGCGTGAATGGGAATGGGTGACGAAAATGTGCTTTGTTTTGGGAAGGCCGTGAATACTTCAGATTATATCAGAATGGGCCCGCCGACAGCGTCATTGAGTCTGGAAGGTTCCAGAAAGTTCATGAAGGTTCTGGAAGGAGAAAGTTCAAGAAGGTTCTATAAGGTTCCAAACTGAGTGGCGGAGTGTGTAGGTGAGTCTAGAAGATTCCGGAAAGTTCGAGAATGCTTTAGAAAGTTCTGGAAGGAGCAACGCTTGGCGGGATACAGCTAGTGGAATTATAAAAATATAACTTCTTACTTTCTATTTATTTATTTTTTTATACACGGTGTCCGGAAACTCGTAGTACAAGCGGGAAACTGGAGAATCTACACCACATGGGGAACCCAAAAAAACATAAAGTTTTTTGATTTGAGCATTTTCAAAAAAAAAAAAAAACCAAAAAAAAAAAATTTTCGGCTATTTTAGGGTTAAAGTTTTTTCTGGTGTTTAGGGCTGAATAACAGATGTTTTAACCCTGCAGAGCAGAAATATTTTATGGTTACACCGGGTTAAATGAAGGGTGATTTCAAAATAATGCTTCAAATCCGAGTTTCTTCATTTGTTTTACTTTCAAATAGTTTTAATTAGTTGGGTACTTTGATCTTCAGTAATAATTTATAAGAATTAGATTAAAAAAAAAAAAAAAAAATCAACTTCAAACTCGATTTACTCGATAACGAAAGCTCAAATAAAAAAAATATACTACAAAATCGACTCCAAATGTGATGTAGATTCACCAGTTTCCCGCTTGTACTACGAGTTTCCGGACACCCTGTATATACAATAATATTAATATTGAGTTTATAAAAACAGTTTATTTTTAATAAAAATAAACTGTTTTTATAAACTCAATAATAATATTATTGAGTTTATAAAAATTAATTATAAATTAATTAATTAATTATTTAATTACAGACCCATTACATGTTTACCGACAATATACAAAATATTAACCTCTTGCTTGACAGATTTAATATATACTCATTTAGATGAAAAAAATATTTTATCTGAACAACAAAAAGGTTGTCGCAGAAAACATATGGGATGTAAAGAACAATTAGTTATTGATTCTGTAATTCTAAAACAGATTCAAACTCGAAAACGTAATTTACATACTTGCTATATAGACTACCAAAAGGCTTTCGATAGTGTCCCGCACTCGTGGCTGATCAAAGTATTAAATATATATAAAATTAACCCCATTATTATTAGCTTTCTGGAAAATATTATGTCCTTTTGGAATACCAATTTACTTATCAATTTAAAAGGTAAGAAAATAGTAATACCGGGCATTTCAATTAAAAGAGGAATTTTTCAAGGAGACTCATTGAGTCCTCTTTGGTTTTGTTTAGCATTGAATCCTCTATCTAAAATGTTAATTAAAAGCAAGTTTGGAATAAAAGTTAAGGGTAATACAAGGGAGAGTAGTACAATTTCGCATTTATTATATATGGATGACATAAAATTATTTTCGAATTCTGAACAAAATTTAGAGAAAATGATCGAGGTAGTTAAAAACTTTTCAGATGATATCAAAATGACTTTTGGTTTAGATAAATGTAGAACGATCCATATAGAGAAAGGCAAAATTGTAGATGGGGACGAGAGTATATTTAGAAATTTCCAAATTACTAGTATGAAAAGGGATGAGGTTTATAAGTATTTAGGATACCCACAATCAAATAGATTAGACCATAGTAGTATTAAAAATGATATTAGGATTAAATTTCAAACTAGGATCAGGAAAATTTTAAAATGCAATCTATCTGCTAAAAATTTAGTAAAAGCAATAAATACTTGGGCAATACCTCTATTAACGTACTCATTTGGCATAATTAAATGGTCTAATACAGATTAAGATAACTTAGAAAGATTAATTAGAACTACGCTAACAAAGTTTAATTGCCATCATCCAAATTCAGCTATAGAACGAGTTAATTTACCTAGAAATTTAGGAGGTAGAGGTATAGTCAAAATAACTTCTTTGAAACATAATCAGGTAGAAATGCTAAGAACTTTTTTCCATAGGAAAGCTCATAGCTCAGAAATGCACAAAATAATTTGCAAGGCAGATAGAAATATTACACCTTTAAATTTATACGATGAGAATGCCAACATTTTTATAAATCCCAACCAGGAATTATTAGATTCCTGGTCAAATAAAATTTTACACGCAAAACACTTCAATTATCTCAACCAAACGTATGTTGACAAAATTTCGTCAAACAAATGGTTGAGTATTGGAGAGTTGAGCGCAGAAATAGAAGGATTTATGCTTGCCATTCAGGATAGAGTCATTAATACTAAAAATTATAGAAAGCATATAATCAAAGATACAAATCAAATTGATGATTTGTGTAGAAAATGTTTGGCTTTTCCGGAAACTATAGAACATATTATATCGGGATGTTCTATATTAGCACCGTCCGAGTATACATTTAGGCACAATCAAGTTTTAAAAATAATTCACCAAAATTTGGTAATTAAACATAACTTGATTGACTGCCGTAATGTAGTACCATATTATGAATACGAACCAAATTCATTTTTAGAAAACGAATTTTATAAAATATATTATGATAAAACTATACTAAGAGACCGAGCGATTAGTCATAATAGACCCGATATAGTTTTACATGACAAAATTAAAAAAATAACTTATATCATTGATGTCGCTATTCCAAATTCCTGTAATATTCAAAAATCTGTTAGTGAAAAAATAAGAAAATACATAGATTTAGGAAATGAAATAAAAAGAATTTGGCATTCTCAGACTATAAAAATATTACCATTCGTTATTTCGGCTACTGGCATTATACCTAGCTCTCTAATTAAAAATTTAGGCGTATTAGATCTATCAAAAAAATTATATATAAAGATGCAAAAGTCGGTCATTTTGAATACATGTAGGATAACAAAAGATTTTTTAAATATTTATGTTGAGGGATCAGTAGGATTTATAGGCCCTGTTAGAAGTTCTACCGAGCCGAACCCTCTGATATGAAAATATCTGGAGACGGTGAATTATTTTCCCATTTGATCTCTGGTGATTTGACGTGTTGTTCTTGTATTGTTTTGTATTTATTTTGCTTATATAATGCACTTACATAATGTTGATTGACTAGATGATCATTTGTGGAAAAGTGAGTGGAAGGGTTAAGTTTTTCCTTTGGGGAAGACTTAACCCGGACAACTAAATCGGAAGTTTAAAAATATAAAAAAATAAATAAATAAAATGGAGTTCTACAAATTAAACTTAATAACAATAAAAAAATTAAAAAAAATAAAATTCTTACTTTCTGTTCCCATTATACGATCAAACATCACACCTATTTGTTTTCAAATTATTTTTAGTAAATTCTTATAATTGTATTTAACTGTCACATGCAATTATTGTTTATGGTATATTCATACCATTGAAATATAATAAACTTTTCTTAAACAAACTAAAATATATTGAATTCTGTAATCGTATATTGTCTAGAAAGTTGCGAAAATTCCTACATATGCCAAATATTAATATTTGGTGTGCCTTTAAATAAATATATTAGGTAGATTAGTACATAGTTCATCATCATTAATTACATCGTATCTTCCTAGTCGACTCCAATTAATTGGTTTCACGGGGTCTCCAAGAGTCCCTATCCGCATGACAAGGGATTTTTCTCTACCAAGCCTTCCGTCAAATTTTCTCTGGATTATCAGTTGAAAAATTTTGTATTTTTCACTCCTCGTTACAACCAAGATTGTAACGAGACTAAACACTGACTAAATGCATACAGCTTTAACTGAGTTAACATCTTTTACTATTACTCATAAACGACGCGTGTAACAAAAAGAGAGATCACAATGTAAATTTCAAACAACTGGTATAATTAAATATCATTAGATTAATCTTAATATTTAAAAAATCAGTTTGCGTATGTTTGCGATCGCAAAACTAGAAAAGTAGTTTGCTTAGTTTGTTAATCGCTGAAAATTTCAAAGTTTTTTCTTATTAGTGCCCGGAGTGTTTAGAGAGAGGTTTGAATAATATAGAAGTCGGGGGCGTCCGAGTAATACTGCAATATTTCGGCACCGGAATGTAGTTGGTCAATGTAGTTTTGATGTAATGTCGTTTTTTAACAGTAGCATTGAGATAAACAGTAGTGCATGGTGAAAGAAGTCAGAGACGCCCGAGAAAGACTTTAACAATAGCGAAGAATTACGGGGTCCACTAGTACTATATAATTTCATCAATCTGTAATTTTTAAAATCATTCGAATTTGATGGAAGTTTTCTTACGTTTCCTACTGCAGTAGGGTTGGCGGTTGCGTACGTCCAATTCCAAAGGTCGCATGGGCTCTTTTGACTTGCGAAACTAGTCTAAGTAAATTTTGGTATTTGATGATCACACCCCGTTCATCCCAAGTCTCGGTAAAGCACATAAAATTCACTAGATAGGCCCTACTCTACCACATCTCGCTTGGGTTGACATGAATTACCAGATTACCGATTGGACCGAGTAGCGAGATACGTGCTTAACGACCGTTGACGAATTTTACTGTCACTGGTGAAATCCAATAAAATAGTACCTACCTTAGACACAGTTGAAAAATGCCGGGAACCTGTATGGAACCGTTTTAACAACCTTACCTTATTAAGATTGGTTATTTTTAAATTAATTTCTCTCATGGCCTATGTCATCTTTGGGGGTGTTGTGTGGAGGGTCTTTTTAGTATAATGAAGGAGTTCTGGTAACAAAAAAGGTATGAGGGGTGGGTAGGAAACTTTGTGTCAATGTGTCCAGGACGTATGAATCCAACCCCCCCCCTCTGCGGTGCAAGGCGATGAGTCGAGAGAGTCTGGCTGGAGAGGTCAAAAGGTCTCCCTCGACCAGTCTGCCAAGACAAACTTCACCTCATGAACCTGGGCACCCCCGCTCAACAAAGTCACCAAATATAACAAACCACTTTGGATCACCTATGGCAGGGGTGATGGTTATCCAATAAACGGTTCGAATTATAATATTTTACAATCTATTTTTAAATAAAATTGTTAATGTTCGTTTGTTCAAAGTCTTAAATCTCCGAAAGTTCTTCACTAATTGCTTTGATTGACACAACGTTACATTCGAACACGCGTGTTTTTCTATACCTATATTATATAGACGTCACCTTAGGCCAGTGCAATTAGCGATTCGCGATCGAAGTAATTCCGGTAGTCCCAATTTTTTTATATGTTATATAAACTGATCTCCTGATGTAAAATCTGAATTTCCGACCTTGGCACACCTGTGCTCGCGCCGCCATTTTGAAAAAACTGGCCGAAATCGGGCCAAAATCTAGTTTTTCCCAAATATCTCATTTCCAATGCAAATTTCGGCTAAAGTATTTTCACAAATATAATAGAAAATAAAATAACCTACAACTTTTGTTAAATAAATTTCTTCTATCTCTAATAGGTACCGAGGTAGAAAGTCGTAAAGGTGCGTATATTTTTGAAAAAACAAGTTTTTTGCGCGACTTAGTTTGGTTTTTTATAAATACCTCGTTTCCAGTACAATTTTGTGAAAAATTTATTGATAATAATTTTGTAGAAAATAAAATTTCGTTAAAGAAATAGGTATATAATTTATATTTTTTATCTCTATTACGTATCCAAACTCTAATCCACCAAAACCAGGCCAAAAATTGAAACAGAGGTTAGGTGTTTTAAACTTGGCATTCCTTGATTTTATTTTTCTTTAACAATTATTGTTCTACATATACGTTGACAACAATCGTCAGACCTAGATATAAATATAGTAGATAGACTATTTCAGCATATCGGTCGCCATACATTCCCAATGGGAAGACCACTAAAATTGGCCAAGCCACTACATTTGTGCTCGCAGCTTGGTCTGACATGCCTATCAACGTAATCACAACATACATTTAAGATTATTAATACAATTAAGATGATAAGGTACATAAAAAAGATAAAAAATTGGTATTTTCGTAAAATTAACATTTATTGACATTCTTTTCTTTATTAGTTAAGTTGTCAGCATAACAAAAAATAAAATTAATGGTAGATCAGTTTAGACAGAAATACGAGCACTTGACTATAGTTTCTTACTTCTGGCCCTGAATAGCTTCTTCATCTGTCTTATCACCCAAATTTGTGGCGACTGGGTCATCATATTCCTCGTCATCGTCATCAACAAAGGCTTCTACAGCATTCTCGCATGAGTTGCTATTGCAATGAATGCAGAGTAAGGAACATTTCAAACCCGACTTTCTGCAGGTGCACTTTCCAGCGCAACCTTTTTTGCATTGACATGATATGAAGTTCAGCAAGGCCTGAGGTGCAGCTTCCTTCAACATTGTTACTGGAGTAAGTAACCCAACAGCTTCCTTTTTCCACCCCCATTCAGTCGGATCTTTATCGTGACCAAGCCAAGTCTGCACTTGCAAGTATGTTCTTGAAGCGTCTTGCTGGGCTGCATCTTTGGTGGGTGGTAGCCTGGATAAATTGAATTTGTTCTTTTTTACTCCTTTGACAAAAATGATGTACCTTAAATTTTCCAAATTTGATTTCTCGTTGCCGCTATACAAAAGTGCAAATAGTTGTTCGGCAGCCAAAGTGATCGTTTCTGTCTTTGCTTTTGGGTCTTGAAATACACGAACAAGTTCATTCACTGAGTGGATCTTGAGAAGAATATTACAAAATTTGTGCTTGCCTTGACCGAACGGAGCTCCAGTTGTATCGCAACCACTTATGGCATGAAGGAATAAAATGTTTTCAACTATTTCAAGGTGTTTAAAACATTTGTTCGAGTACAACGCGTTAGGTGATTTATTTTTTCCAACTTTTTGGTAATATACGTTGGGAGGTGAGAGAGCTGTGAGGAGTACTAGCAGATCAATATCCTGACCAACGATTATGACTACATCATGTTGAAATGACAATGAATTTGCTGTGTTCACTATGAAACGTCAGCATCCTCTTCAGCTTGTACTGTCGTTATGTGGGATCGTGCAAATGAGGTTCTGAGTAGTGAAACAAAACTTGTTCTTCTCATTTCCCAGAAATTTTTCCTGTGGCACTTGTGGGTGCATGCTTTCAAAAAACAAAACTTCAGCAGAAGTTGTAACTCTGGCACGCCGTGCTCTTTCCACCCCTTTAGTGCTTTTCTTTTCCATAGAATCTGGGTATCCATCGAATACCACTACTGCATTGGATCCATAATGATTTTGTACATACCTGACATATTGCTGGAAAATTACTGAAAAAGGTTGAGCACGACCCCATACCACTTTGTGCAGTAAATATCCTCCATCTTGTGTATTTTACTGCTTCCCAGTTCTGTATTATTTGGTAGAGGGTTGAATGATGAATAAAATATAGACTTCGTTCCTTTGCGCATGCCTTCCTCTGAGAAAAGAGACAATGGTACAGGAGAGAGTTCATATTGAATAGCATTAATGGATCTATTGCCATAGTCACACCCTGATTTTTGACACTGCTGGTCACCGCCGCAAGAGAAACTATCGCATCATTACGTTTTAAGTGTAAGTTATGGTTGATAACTTTAGACATAGCTAATTTCCCCATCTTTTCAGCCATGTGACAAGTGACTTTGCTATCCCCGATTGTGCCTCTGCTAATAGACATAATCACGTTTGTTTTAGGAAATGGTTCATGGCAAGCAAACCAATCAATGAGAGTTTGAACGTCTCGATCATCCCTCCTAATTCTTGTAGGCCTCATCTCTACATGTTGCTCTGACGTTTCTGATTCAATCCCACAGAATGACTCGATACCCTCACAAATGTTATGCAGATAAACTGTGAAGGGAACCGGAGGGGAGGAGTAGAAGGGTGGGGGGTAGCCCCCCCATACCGAAGTGCCCTCTAGTAAATTTATAGATGTATGTATTTAAAAATGCAAAAAAAAATCTAATAACGTGATAATAAACCGTGATTGATTTTCTGTGCGTACCTACCTAGATTTGTTTATTCTTTATATCGGTAAAAAAAACTATATAAACATAAAAACTGCACAGCCTTTTTTAAAATTTTATGTTCTACATAATTGGTATCAATAAAATTTTCATGAAATTCTACTGGAAACGAGGTATTTATAAAAAACCAAACCTAGTCGCGCAAAAAACTTGTTTTTTCAAAAATATACGCACCTTTACGACTTTCTACCTCGGTACCTATTAGAGATAAAAGAAATTTGTTTTGACAAAAGTTGTAGGTCATTTTATGTTCTATTATACTTGTTAAAATACTTTAGCCGAAATTTGCATTGGAAATGAGATATTTGGGAAAAACTAGATTTTGGCCCGATTTCGGCCAGTTTTTTCAAAATGGCGGCGCGAGCACAGGTGCGCCAAGGTCGGAAACTCAGATTTTACATCAGGAGATCAGTTTATATAACATATAAAAAAATTGGGACTACCGGAATTACTTCGATCGCGACCCCCTTTTTGGCGCTAATTGCACTGGCCTACCTGTGACAGGTTAAAACATGTTTTAAAAAAAACGCCATCTGTTGGACATGTTTTTTTTAAACAGTCCATTTTTTGGACTTAAAAGCAATACCCGCAATTGTTTATCTATGTGCACAGATATATTGAGCCATAGCAACGCGTGGCGGGGTACAGCAAAAAATCAATTTCTACGCCAAGAAGAGAGTTTGAAGATGAGTTTGGTGTAGGAGCTACTATAGTAATAATAATAACACAGCATTTACATAGCGCAGTTTTGTGTCATTTCACTTATCTATTATGCTGATGTGCGGAATTCGGCGGCTTAGCGACAGCCGACTGGCCATCGGCTCGATTGTCAGCGAGGTAAAGAAATGTCAGTGTAGAGTGCAACAGCGGGCGACTTTAACATCCTCGGAAGCTGTAATTTAGGGGAACGCGAAAAAAGGTTTACGAACCCTGACAAAGCCCTGTAACAAATTACCACTGTGCTGACCACAAAAACCAATAAATTTTACCCTTTCCGTCGAGATCCGGGTGTAAAACTTGATTATATTTTAAAGCATTAAATTAAACCATATTTTACCTACAATTATTCTGTCAAAGGTCTCTAAATGATAAGGAAAAAGAAAAAAATAATTTTCACACAATTTTTGTAAGCTCGACTAAAAGCTCGGCAAAACACGATTCTGTGAACAATGAGCTTTTAAAGCTACCGATTTACGACGTAAAATGAATAACAATTATCCTGTCAATGGTATTTAATTATACGCCCGTTAAAGGCTTGCTGATTACCAACAAGTGTGGGGACATAATAAAGATATTCATTTCGAAATGATCGATTGATTGAAATAATGTTTCGTAACACTTCGCCAATCATACTAAGCTAAAGTCAAGCAATAATGTAGCTCATACATATATAACGAGGCGAAATGCGTCGCATTTAAATGTAAAAAATCTATTGTATGAATTCTCATTTTTTGCAGGTCAAAATAATCACTGCATTGATGAAAGAAGTAGAACAATATTTTGTTGTTCACGAAGAAAAAAATAAAACAGTAGTAGAGGAGAACGGGGATAATTGTATCAATTTGAAGCTGACTTTTCACTGCGTTTTATGATACGTATAGATTTGCGAACCGAAACGCGAACCGAGCCACGAATTACGGAAAAGGAAAGAAGCGGCGTTTGGCGCCATTTGCGGTTGCTTCGTTCCTTTCCCATAAGTTAAGGTTCAGTTAGGCAGTTCGGCTCGCGTGTGTCTACGTAGCATTAGACCCCAACTCCGGGGTCAATTATACCAATAGCGGAATTATGATTAAAACACAGAATTCAGGCATAAAGTTGTCCGATTTCAATAATTTCGGCGAGAAAAACAGTTATTTTGTTAGTTTCTAAAATTACAGAATTACAAATATATTTAACTACCCAATTTATCTGACCTCAAGAAAACTCTTATGGAATTAGTCGGTTGAAATGTTATCACGAAACTTAATACGCAAGACGAAAAACAAAACATTACACATGTATGTTTCTACGTTTTATAGGAATACAAAAAAACCTTTATAATAATAAAAAATGTTTTATTTTCATTCTTTTTTTGTAACAAATAGAATGATATCCTCACTGGAATCTCCCGTGCCGAGGATTTGAGTTAATATTAAAACTTAATACTATAAACATTGTGAAGTAGTTATAAATATATTATATACTGTTTTTTCTAAAACAAATTATAAATATATTACGTAGCATTTTTAGTACAGTTGAGTGGTTTCAGTTTCAGTCTGTATTTGGTGTCAGTAAATGTTCTATTTCTGATCTCCCTATGTTTTGTATCCAGCTTTTTATTTGAGATTTAAATGTCATAATGTTAACGTGATTTTTGAATAAGAGTGGGATTTTGCCGTAGAGTATGGTACCATCGTATAATAAGCTTTTTTATCCAAATGGTGTATTTCTAGTTGCTTGTTGGATATGTTTTTGACCCTGAGGGCTAGTGTTTCTAATAATATCCGTATTAGTTGTAATTTCTTGTGTACTGTATTTACCAATTTCGGAAGCGGGTATGGGAACCGCTGCCCGGGGAACCATTTAGTGTATAACTAACACCTCTGACATGTCGCCCTAACTGGTTCGCTACGTTAACTGACTTAGCAGGGGTGCCTAGATTCATGGGGTGAGGATTTTCTAGGTCTTGGCGACGGATGCGTCTGCCCACTTACTGGGTGGTGGGCCGGATCGGGACTGGTTGAGGGAGACTATTTAACCTATCCAGTTGGACTCACTCAACCCATCACAGTGGGAGGGGTGGATTCGTATGTCCGTCGCTCCTGAACACACTGAACCCCAGATTCCTACACACCCCTCATACTTTTTTCTTCCCAGAACTATTTCTCCTTCCTTTCCTTAAAAAGAACCTCCTCACAGCATCCACATAGATGATATAGGCCCTGAGGTAAATCATATCCTTCAGGGTCTCCTGTGTGGAGCTAGTGTCAAAAAAATGAACGTAAAGGCGTATTGAATAATAATATAGTTATTTTTCGGAATAACTTTATTGAGTAAAACCTCAAATTGTAATATTTAATTATTGAAGACATTATTAGCGATTTCTAAACGAAAATCTGAAATAGAAAAATCAGAAAAGGATACGGTCACATTTAGGACTCGAACCCAGGAGCCTTGTCTTTCGGGGACACAGACCCGGAACACACGGGACACAGTCCCGGAAAGACAAGGGTCCTGGGTTCGAGTCCTAGATGTGACCGTATCCTTTTCTGATTTTTCTGTTTCAGATTTTCGTTTAGAAATCGCTAATATTGTCTTCAATAATTAATAATATAGTTGTTTAATTGACATGTTAAGATTGCTGAAGAGTTCGTTAATCACAGGTTGTTCTTACAGGTAGTGACTTTGAACCTATACAATAACTCAACTATTTAAATTGATACACGAAGGACAATAATTTAAG
This sequence comes from Hesperophylax consimilis, assembly GCF_061612785.1. NCBI lineage: Eukaryota > Metazoa > Arthropoda > Insecta > Trichoptera > Limnephilidae > Hesperophylax > Hesperophylax consimilis. The sequence continues at coordinate 22,701,798 of NC_142850.1, forward strand.
AGATGTTGGCAACGGGATGGTTAAAACATCACAATCGTAATCGTTGATATTCTAGTCACAAACAGCTGAAAATTATCAAAATGTTTTGATCGTGTCCATCACTATCTAAAAGATCATTACGAAAATTCTTAGATGTTTAAATCGAGGTCGTTTAATGTAGATGTTCCGATAGCACAAAACGGTTCGGCCGTCGGATTAATGGGTAGCTGAATAAATTATCGGAGGGCCTCCGAAATACAAATGAACCTTTCAAGAAAGGAAATTCTAAATTTCGGGAAGGGAAGAAGGACCAGGGAATGCTAAACGGTGGGACGTGCCCGCATAACGAAAACGATTAATTATTAGATAAAATAAATTACTGTGAACTGGTAAGTTAAACGATCAAATAGTGGGGGTAAAAAAACTGGTGTTTTATTAGTAGGCGTCGATTGGAATGAAGCACGTCTTATTCTTCGGTAACCATCTCTCATCGGAGATTGGCTATCATGATGGCAAAACTTAATTACGCAGACGCGAATTTCATGTATCAAATTACACTGCCAGAATTACATACGGACGGAATTACACACGCAGGAAATTGAAAGTACTGTAATTACACAAGTCAAAAAATCTGTTTTTAATAGGTTAGTTTAATATCTAGGTCGTCTTACTAGTTAGATACATGAAGGTTCAACGTTGGCATGGTAAAGCCGGCCTTGAGCCCCCGCATACCCAAGTTACTCGTTAACTCTTTAAATTTTAAGTTACAAAAAAAGGTTATTTGAAGATAATATCTATAAATATGTATGAAATTCCCTCGATAGAATAAAATCGCGAGGTAAGCTCTAAAAATTATTAAAAACAAGTTTTGTTCTGTTATTTAATATGCTGTAAGAATTAAAAAATTCACAGTGTATCTTTAAATGCAACTAAAGCATTTGACGAGAGATTTTAGTTTTATTTCACAATGTTTGCTTAATTATTATCGTTTTTTAATATTAGCGCGCTCCCTCTAACATTCGTATTTAAAAATCTCCCTTTCAAACCATCTTTGAACGCTTAGGTACTACAGGGCCTTAAGCCTAGTTTTTAATGCTGTTTTAACATTGATTTCAGCGTTTTAACCGTATAAACACCGCGGTAATAAGTCAAGTTTCACCGTTCCGACCTTACGCACCGTGCTATATTTACACAGCATTTGCAAGTAAGAGGCTTGGTGTTCAGTATATGCCATATAAATTTCAAAAGTAGATTAGCGTAATTTTTTCCGTGTGTAATTCTTGCACTGTTATATCTATAAGTGAAATTCACGCCTGTATAATTTCGTTACGTATTACCATCACCCCGAAACTATCATAACTCCACAGACTGAAGCCGGGAAAAACTCAGCGGAACTAAACTTTTGCCATTCGCTAAAGTTTAGAGATAAGTTTTTTAGCTGTGATGTGCGGCGTCTACCTGCATTGCGTCTTCCTACAATATTGGGTAATGTTGGATGTATTCTCCCATAGATAATTTAACCATTATGAGCATGAAATAAAATGTCGCCAACATCGTTCACCCATATTAGCATGAAATACATTGTCGCCAACATCGTTCACCCATATTAGCATTAAATAAATTGTCGCCGACATCGTTAACCCACATTTGCATGAAATAAATTGTCGACAACATCGGTCACCCATATTAGCATGAAATGAATTGTCGCCAACATCGTTCACTCATGTTAGCATGAAACAAATTGTCGCCAACATCGTACACTCATACCACCGCAAATCGCTTCTGTAGTATTTTATTTTATTTATTCTGTGTATTTTGAGAAGTGCTTGCTTCTTCGGGATGTTGTTTAGGGTAAAAAATATATATTAAGAACTGTATACATTACAGTGGATTATATTCATTTGTCATTTATTTATTCGTTTGGAATATTTGGAAACTTCAGCCCTTACCGGATGGACGAGAAAAATACTCGAGCGATAATAATTGAAAAATCAACAAGATAGTACCTGGGTATTAGCATGACAAAGTCGGGATAACCTTCTTAACCGGCGGGCATAATAAATTATTATTACTGGGAATAATAACACCTAACAAATTCAGAGAGAAATAATTGAATTCGGTGATTAGAAAACCAGAAAAAATATTTGAAGAGGTTCATTTGTTTCCCTGTTTTAATTAATATTTCTTGACTTAAGTGGACATCCAAATTATTACGTTAAGTTTTATTCACGTTTTCTGATTCATTTTTTCAGCCCTGTTCATCTTGACCCTTCAGTACTTTAATCACTTTGTACAGTTTGCAATGTTTTCTGTGTATTTTAAATGCGCTATATACATCTTTTATTTTAATTTTCCGTAAAAACAAATACTGTTTTAGAAACTGGATAAAATTATCTTTCTGGCGTAAATAAACATTACTATTTCTAAATAATAAAACTTTAATATCAAACGTGAAAAATGTAGTCAAAAACACTAACCACATTTTTACTCCAATCATACAAAAATTGAGATAGCTCGATGTTACGAAAACACGTTCGTTTTGTTTGGGAATTTGTAAGAAAACTGTGATTTCACTTTTATCTCGAAAAATAATTTCCCTTTTGGCCTGTGTCATTTTTGGGGATGCTGTGTGATGAGTCTAGACAAACCTCACCCAATAAACCCTTGATCCCCTACTGAGTCACCAAACGTAGCGTAAAATAGTTGGGAAAGGGGAAGTTTGGGGTGTAGATACCTGGCACTTCGAATCTTGCCACTAAATTAGAATAAAGCCATTTCAGGCAAAGTTACGATTCTGAATATCGATCTGTGGCGATACCCAGATGTTAATATATTGGATATGCTTTGGGTACATTCAACGAACTCCCTCCCACAATTCTCCCGATATTTTCACGCGAATATCTACTGCCTCCCTTACTACGTGACGTATTTTATTAACGACTCTGAAGATTTTGTTCACATTTTAGACCTAAGCTTGTTTTCTAACAGGGCGCGTATAATAAAATTAAAACAAAGAAAACAAACAAACTTCAAAGTTTCAATTCAATTATAAAGTTGAATGTTGTTTCAAGATGGTAAAATGAGATCAGCAAGTATTCTAGAAAAATAAAACCGTCATTGAAAAAGGTCTGCAGACATTGAAGATACTTTCGTACGCGTGAAGTCAAGTAGCTAATTTGGTTTCGTCTAACTTTGCAAGGAAAAAATATCAAGTCCCGACTAGAGACGGTTGATATTCTTGTCCCGGTGACTTTGCTGTCACCGAAACTGCTCATAAAGTAACCTGATAAAGATATAACAATAATCTCTAGTCCTGACTCTAGTCCCTAATCAGGAAGGCAGAACCTGTTCCTACAGCCAGAAGGCTAAACGTCGAAATATAGAGCGTCTGTCGTTTTCTGACGTAAAGTTAGTTTAAAATATTGTCAATATATACTATGTTTTAAGGCTGTAATTTGACATGACAGTTTCTCCGTAAAGGGGGGCAGTGAGTGACGGGTGCTTGATGGGAAATATTGAAGGGACCTTCACAAACAAAAAAGTTCACCGGAAAATAGCGAAAGTTCTTTTAAAAAAAAATTTCACTACGGATGCCATTATCAGCGAAAACGTTTTTAAAAGACTCCCATACTAAGGTCCCGCCAGAGTTAGTGATGAAACGCGTCGAAAAATATTTAAATATATCTCGTGACCCAAGGGTTGTGGCGCAAAGTGTTTGACCACTGTCCGTGGCTTGTTTTATTATTAGTGCGTTTACGTCGTCAAGCGGGGAGGGGTGAGATAAGAACCTCGAAATTCATTCTGCGCGACCGAAGAATCGGTCATAACTCCGCAACGGAAAGGGGTGCAAGAGTTATTCGTGCGTCGTCGTGTAAATCTTGAGGTTCTCTAAAAAATAAGCAGAGCAAAAAAAATATGCCCAGTGAAGAACGACGAACGTATTCAAGAAGTTACGGTGGTGTAGATATACTACCCACCCCTACTTTTTATGGATTCACTCTCATTTTTTTTTAAATTTGAGTTACAAAACTTACCCAAATGATAATTCAGGGGAGGAATATTGGTAAAGTAAGTAAGAAGCTGCACTTCAGTGGCTTCCAAACTTGTGCAGTTCTACAGAGTTCGTTCCATGGTAGCCAACCTCCGATAGGTGAGGGCAATCAGAGTTACATAATTTTTTAAATAAATAAAAATACCTGATAAAAGCTCCAGATTACCAAAACGGCTGAAATCACAAATCTGAAGCTAAGCAACTAAAATGAACATTTTTAACAAATTATTATAAGTAATCCACCTGAAACACCTATACAAATTGAAAAAGTCTCCCAAGAAAGAATTATAATAAATGCCGAGGGGAATTGAACCCGTAGTCTTCTGTATGCCGGTCAGCTGCTCTAACAATTAAGCTACGTCTACATTTTCCAAACTCGCCAAATAATTGAATATGTATTAGTATTTTTCATTCAACAATTATTACTTATTCTTTTTTTTCGCCTGGAAGCAACCGAGCTACGTCAGCTTATTCCACACGGGTATTTCAGGTGGATAATCATAGCTTATAATGATTTGTTATCCTTTGTGCTATGCATAAAAACCTTATAAACATTAGTTTAACATTTTTGCTTGAATATGTCTATGAATAGACAATCATAATCGTGAATTATCCTACATTATTTTGTCCAAAGGGTGATTGTCACATTATCTCTAAATAGTATACAAATATGCCACTACCCGCGTCTGTCTGTTTGTGCGCTTAGTTCTTCTAAACTATGCTACGGAGTTTGATAGGGTTTTCACTATAATTTAGAGAATTTCTTCCGGAAGGTTTATATATACTCTTATAATACATGGATATTTTATTTATTGAAAACAGAAAGTCGAGTAACGCCAGGTACATGTCAGCTAGTTATGAGATAAATCTCACGGGGGAACACGAGCAAAGTTCACTCAGAAGTTGAAAGGAGGGCTAAGGGAGAGAAGGGGGGGGGGGGGGGTAAGATCAGAGATTGCACTCGGTACAAAGGGAAATTAATCGAGTGCATTGACATAGGCCGATTGCTTCAGTTAAATAATAATATCGAGAGAATTTCGAAACATAGTAACGAATAGGGTATTTTCACTGTTTGTTTCATTTTAAACTAGCGCAAACCCATAAAAAGTCACGGGTATAATAATAATTGTATTTACAAAAAAATATTTGTCTCGGGATAGGTAGGTATTGGGATCCCGGGATGGTATTAAACTTTCTTAAATTCCCGAAAACGAATTTGTCGGGACCCCAAAATACAAAATAATATCACACCGGCTAAATTTTGAAGGGGCAGTTCCGGGTCCCAGTGACAGCACTGCATAGCAACCAAGTACGTCATCGCCAAAATCAATCCGTTTACAAATTTGGGTTTTAGATCGTTCTCAAAATAAATATTTAAAAACATAACATTTTTAGTGTCACGTTTAAGACCAGAAAAATAAACTATAAATATTCCAAACATTTTTGACAATACCTATTCCACATTTATGAAAATACCCCATTAATCGATTTTACAAAAAAAATTAACCCCTCTTTAAGGCCTCTGGCATTTTGACCGCTACATTTCTTAAAGATGCTGTCAGAAAGTCAGAGAATATGTGTGTATTTCTCATCTCAATAAAATCCAAATGAATGGAATATTTCTGAAAGTATCAGTAACTGTTTTCGAAAAGTGATGAAATATTCCTTCAAATATTATAATTAATAAAAAAAAATATGGCTCACCCCTTTCGTCTAAACACTGAACTAACATTACAGATAACGAAAAAAACATATATTATTAGACAAATGTATTATAAACATTGCTGCTACCTCACTTTTTGTCGTTTCATATAAAAATAAATAATAAAAAAACTCACAAAGTTTCAATTTTTTTCTCATACACATTTAAATTATTCAGTGGTTGACTTATATTTTAATGTAAAGCTTGGTATTTTTTCTATCTAGCGTCTTTTAGTTCAAATTTCTAAATAAAGCGGTAATGAAGACTTAACAATTTTTATGAGACACATATAAGCTGTACCGAAAAGCAAACAAATTAACCTGAGGAGTTAATCACATTTGGCTATTTAAAATTATAATTTGAATAGTGGGTTAACGTCTATTCTTTTATAATAAAGAACAGTGTCTGTGGTAGGCGGGCAAGCGCGTGTTGCTTTGATTTTAATATTACATTTAATTAATTATTTTATTTTGAAAAACAGTGAATCTAATTGAATCAACAAAATCTACAATTATTAACATTACATTTTAATTACGTCAGTTGAGACGCAGCGTTTAAATGTTTAAAAATATTTTCACACAATTATTATCTTTGAAGATAACAACATAACATTCAACATCATTAAAAACACATTAAGGTTTATTTTCAGCCGTTTTATCAGAAAGTGCTTGAACATCAAATGACTATTATTAAACGAGATACTAAATTATATTAAATGAGATACATTGCGTACATCACTTTATTTATAACGACGAGCTAACAGGGTGAATAAACTGATGTAGACAAAGTTACGGCGCTTCATAGAAGTATAATTTATTTTATTTATTTATTCAACGCCCAGAGGGCTTTTACATGTAGGTGGTACAATTTTCACAGTTTTGAAACATAAGAAAGAAATAATAAAAATAAAATTACATTAAAAAAATAATATATGCAAGAAACAAAATTAAAAATAACAAGAACATAAATTAAAAAATTCAGCGATTTACAAAAAAAAATTCGGTTTACAAAAATATAACTTCCATTTAGGAATAGTGTTGAAATAAGTCTTTTACGTAATCCACAACATTCGCAATGTTGATATTAAATATATCACCTAAGTATTGGTTTCCCATAGTATGAAACCGTTGTATTGGGTTCGCAATGTAATTGCGCTTATGTGTGTTGCAGTGGAATAGTGTATTTTGTCGTGTTGTTATTGTAGGTATTCGTAAGTTTATGAGTTGCAGAAGTTCGCAACAGTCAAATTTAATCACTATAATGCTATGTATACGTACGCGAGCAGAACTGCCGAGCTGAACATCAACTTATGGGAAAGGATCGAAGCAACCGCCGCAAGCGCAAAACGCCGCTTGCATTTGCTTCGTTCCTTTCCCGTAATTTGTGTCTCGGTTCGCGGTTTGTTTCGCAAATGTATACGTACCAGTATATGAATCAAAAAGTTGTATTAAATAATTTGCACAAAATGTACGAGATTTCTTTTAATCCTTTTTTTCATTCTTGTAAGTTATCCCGCAAATTCAAACAATTTCACGGCCCGCGACACTTTTAATTATGTAAGATTGATTTTGGTATAACGCCTCAGTTTAATAATAATTATAAAACAAAATAAAGACACACTTTTCCAGGTCACAAAAAACCTGACGATATTTCAATTTTCCCAAAACACATTTCTTTTTTTAATATCAACGGTATAAAATACACCATATGCAATATATTATAAAAAGTGACATCAGAAAATATACAATTAACAGAAACTCTAGATGGATATAAAAAGTTAGAGATACAAGTACATGCAAAACTTATAGGTAGACTAGGTTAGATTAGTATTGATTGAAATATATGATAGTATAGATACATGATATAATATATTACAATAGCTAAAATGTATGCATTTATTTTCAGGTTTTGGTTGAAAGCAGGTAAGTGCCAATCAAGCTGTTGGTTCACCTTATTGACCCAAGTTTCCTCACTCAGTTGCCCTAGGCAGTTCATTTTATATACATATTTATTTGACTTTTTACGTAAGTATGAGTAGACTTACATTTTATTGGTCATGATTTAAAAGATATTATATTAAAACCTTTTTGTACCTAGCTTCTGTGCAGTTAAACAGATCCGCTACATCTGCGTACCTATTAGTAATTTCATGTAATCTAGGTACAAGCGAGTGTTTGAAATGTTCAGTCTTAGAATTAATAATAATAATAATAATTGGATAATTTGTAGAGCGCCGTTTTTGTGAAAAATCACCTCAAGGGCGCTGTACAATTTATTTCCTAGGATCTACATTTGTTATATAGAAAAAATACCAAAACATACTTACCTGGCAAGTCACTTCCGACAAACACACTTAAATTAAAAAGTTTATGCTTATAAAAGATAAAACTGCACGCAGAGGACACTATATCAAAAAACACTGGTCATCGCATGACCTTAAGTCTGCTATAGTTTTTATTTTAATTTAACTGTATTTTAACTGTCTTAAAAAGCCTACAAATTGTTAGTTGTTATCATTTTTATTTATTTATTTTTAATTATTATTTTTATTTATTTTATTTTATTTTTAGTATTTTTTTTACATTTTGTTAATTTAAATTGCCGTCGACTGTGAAAGTGGAGTTTTCTGAAATTATGGATACGACTGTCTGAAAGGGTACGTTTTAAGTTTAGACCTAAATTCTGTCGAGTCTGCGATCATTCTCAAATCATGTGGCAGTCCATTCCAGGCTTTAGGTCCTGACACGGCGAAAGCACGCTCACCGAACTTAATATCTGGTGTGCGCTTTGGTTCCTTCAACCTTCCGATAGTTGATGACGTTGCTGACCTAAGAGTTGACTGTCGGGAATTGGAATCTTCTGGAATACACAATTCTGATAAGTAAGCCGGAGCCATTCCGTTAAGTGACTTAAATACCATCCAGCATACCTTGAACTGAATTCTTTCAGGACATCTGAGCCAGTGCAGATTTTTGAGATGATCTGAAATGTGGGAGTATTTAGATACTCCGGTGATAAGCCTTGCCGCGGCGTTGAAAACGGATTGTAATTTGTTGATTTGACATTTGGGGAGACTTGCATATATTCCGTTGCAATAATCTAGACGTGAAACAACATAGGAATTGACTAGCAATTTAGTCGCCTCTGTTGGCAGGTTTCTCCGCACTGCTTTAATTTGCCTCAATTGAAAGAACCCCGTGCTTACAGTTCTGTTCACCTGAGTTTTAAGGGAAAAATTAGCGTCCAGATTGACACCCTGTAATTTGATGCACGTTTTTGGAGTGATGTCACTTCCTGAAATGGTTATTGGGGAGTTTTCAATGTTATGCTGACGTCTGCTTGTAGCAGTCCACAGAAACTCAGTCTTTGTGGGATTCAGTTTCAATCTATTTGAGGTCATCCAGCAAGTAATTGCTTCTATAACTCAGTTATACGAACCTTTAGACTGTTTATTTCTTCTGGTAAGCAGTAAAAATAAACTTGCTGGTCATCAGCGTAGCAGTCAGATAGAAGGCCAAATGATTCGATTATTTTAGCGACATCATTTGTGAAGAGGATGAAGAGTAGTGGGCCCAGAACGGACCCTTGGGGTACTCCAGATGAAAGGGTTGCATAATTTGATTGGTTTTTCCCACTTTTACGGCTTGTAAACGGTTGGCCAGGTACGATGTCAGCCAGGTCTTAACATCACAGTTTAAACCAAATGATTCATCTAATCGTTTAATAAGAAAGTCATGGTCAATCGTGTCAAATGCAGCACTCATGTCCAAGACTGAAAGAAGTGCCAGTTTACCCGACTCAATGGCAGTAGTTATGTCCGACAAAACACGTAGTAACCCGGTTTCAGTGGAGTGGAACCGTCTATTGTTACAATTAAAGAGAGTTTTAGAACGAGTAGCTCTTATGGGTACATGAAATTCAATGAGGTTAATTAAATCAAGGCTGTCTACACTACCATTTACAATTTTGAACATAAATATAATTATTAAGTCGGATACATCATACAAAGCTGAAACTGCTGTTTCTATAGGTGCTACGTTTAAATAAAGATTTAAATAATTTTTTTGTAATAATGAAATACGTTTGGAATTCGAGGGGTGAAATGAAAATCGCTCTTCGTACGCCGGTTGACAATATTTTCCTAATAACTTGTTTTACACAAAATGAAAATTTTATCATTTCTATCGTCTTACCAGATGAGTAATTATTTATTGAAGTAAGTAAATACAGTACTATGACTTATGATATTTGACATAAAAATTTATGACGTGCTTTTTTTCATCAATAAAATAAACATATTTGCAAGTCATGAAAAGACAATCTAGAATAAAGACAATATATTTCCCTGCTTAGCGAAAAAATATTGATGGATGCTAGAATCAATTGTTAAGGTTCAAAATACCATAAAATCGAGGCAAGCGCGGTGAGCTACTAGAAATCCACGGCGAATTTCTTGGCACAATATGAGTTAGGTAATTGTGTATCATGTTACTTATTTCCAAAGGATTCGTTATAAGTCGGGGGTTTAAAATCACATGGGCCTGTCTACAAAAACATAGTTTTGAGATAAACGCAAAAAAAAAAAATTAATGGATTTAATGGAACTGTATGCTCAACTGGTATGCCAAAATGTATCTCTTAAACGACTGTAAGTACGAGATAGAGCTTCGTGTCACTAATAAATATGATTATGGCATTGCCGAAACCAAGCTAATCTCAAAACACCAGTTTTAGTAGTTAGGCCCCTGTGATCCTAAGACCTCGCAGTGTGCTAATCTGTTAATGTTAATACGCACAACATAATATGAACTCGCTCAGTTAATAAAAACGTTTCACAAATACTGCGCAGAATTAACTCTAATCCTACCTCTCCTGCTTTCAAAACTTAATCAACTGGATCTTAGGTTAATGACTATACCCTATCCATATCGTATTCCGCATCCCCCAACTCTAGCATAATCCACCTTACACACCCGAACCAATCAAATAATACTGTCCCGGGTTATTCCTTACCCCCGTACTGTCGGGGACATGTCATATTTCCTCACGGATAAACTTATCAATAATAATCTGGAGTTCCGAGTCGGACGGTGCCCCGGGGAATGGTTGCGAAAGATGCTGTATTGACGTGGGATGGTTTAGATATTTGAGAATGCGAATGATGGATCAGTGATCTACGGTTTGTGTATTTAATCAGTGATCTACATGTCTATGTTATGATATGTCGTGGGAAAACTTTAATCCGTAGTTTATTATTAAACTTCTTAAAGTGCAATATTTAAATTCTATTAAATATATAAAATGTTTGAAATAGGTGCAGAAAGAATTTTGGAATATTTTTGCCTCTACAAACCAGCATTTATTATATGCAGAATTACGATTTAAGAATCGTATTCACTCGAAATCTTGTTGCAGTTGCTACACTTATACAAATTACAAATAAAGCAATACTAGCAATGGTGTGCATTGCTCAATGACATATGATGTAGGCTGTACATAGTTTATCAAACTCAGGAACGAATTGAGCAATGAATAATTTAAAAATGCAATTTTATTATCGTACTAGCTGTACCTCGTTGCTGTTGCTCAGTATTTCTGTGCAGATAGAAAAAAAAACAATAGCGTGTGTTGCTTTTGCATCCAATGGATGGCGCTGTTTTTTCTATCTCTGTATTTCTGAATGTTGTCTCTTCAATAAGGCAATATTTTTGTGATAGTATCAATAACAGTAATATTTGCATTTCAGTTGACAATAAAAAAGAGAATAAACTAAGTAAACGAAAATGTATTTAAAAAATAGACTCCTCGGTGGCACTTCGACTTCATGTATCATAAATGTGATAAACAAACAATTAAGAACACCACTGACGTGTCACTTAGCGGCTTAAACTTCAAAATCCGTGTATATTTAATGAATGACCCAATACTATACGAGAGAAAACACAAACTTTTATTGACCAGCGTTGACATCTTCAGGTGGCGCAGTCATCTTTAAATTTTCAAACCCTTTTTTTTACATGTTACTAGAGGTAAAGCGCAATGTAAGTCATTATTATTATGTATGTTGGCACGTGTTCGACTAATGTTACCCACTCTTGCAACTCCTGCAACTCCTGCAACTCTTGCTAGTGACTTCTTCTAGAATTTTCATGTATGTGCATGTATGTCACCCTGGACGGGTTGTTTCAGAGAATTTGAACAATTCTTCAAATTTAAAAGTTAATTTTTAAGTTCTGTGAGAGTTCTTTTCAAGTTCTGTTATTATTTCGTTTTGTCAAGTAACTGGCCTATAATGATATAATAACATAACCTGAATAGAACTTTCACGGTACCCGAAAATGAACGTTTAAATTTGATGAATTGTTCAAATTCTATGAAATAACCTATCCTTGGTGTCAGTGACTGTCGTATCTGCGCAACTCCCAAAGAACACGACAATGTGAATTTTGTACCTTTAAACACACAATTGTGCCAAATGCTAGTGCAACGAATATGATTGCACAATAATGAACAATGGACCGATCACGTAATCTCTCTGTGCCACTTTACAGAGGGTGACTGTATTATTGAAGAACACATTGGGGGGGTTGACTGCCGCAGTACGGTGATAGCCGATCTATTATAGTATTACAAGGCTCAGTTTAACATCTCACACCCGCTTAAATGGAAGACAAAGGCTAGGAAACAGATGTAGGCTCCATTGAGGCTGTTAAACCTGCTATAGTACCTACACTAACTGTTACACTACAGAACACACATTAGTACGTAGGTGTGACATTGTGTTTGGAGCTATGAACTTCTGATATGGGTACAGTTATTGTCATGGGAAATATCTGTCCGAGATAAGAAACTTTCACATTATTCTGTTGGCATTCAAAATATATCTGGTTTCGCAGATTTTCAGAGTTACAAGGTGTTGTGTATTGTGAATATTGTAACCTTGTTAGATGGTGTAAAGTAATGTATTTTAAATCGCATTAAACGTACGGTTAACTAGACTATGATAGTTCGCAACTATTGATTATCCACTCTCACTTTGTTTGTCGTTTTCTCAGTTGTGTATGTAAATATTTCCCCGAAATCTTATTAGTTCAATGTGAATCGACAAACTTCAACAAGAATATTGCACTATTTCTTTTATTATCTTAATGTTTTACCTATTTGATAGCAAAACAAATTAAATAAGTCCGTGATAATACATAATTATGACCTATTTTTCCTCTATGTAAATATTCTAAAATAAAATCTATTTTATTGAAGAAGAAGATAATACTAATAAATCTAAATGAAACATGAAACAGAACAAGACACAGAAAAATAAAAATATAACGGTCACAACTAGGAATCGAAGTCAGGATCTCTTGTCTTGCCGGGACAGGCGTCTTAAACCACTAAACTTGTGACGTTAACTTTTTTTTATTTTTCTCTGACTGGTTTCATGTTTCGTTTCGTCTTCAATAATATATATCATTGATGGGATAACCTTCAAAATAAGTTAAAGAAAAAGTAGTTTCTAAAATCTATGTATTTATAAATGACTACTTTGTTAAATTTGGGTTCTTAGAAATTTGTGAAAAACAGACTAAAATAAAAATTTCAATCAGACAACAGAAATTAAGCACTAATAAACGATAGACATAAAATTGCAGAAAAATATGCGTTTAGTTTCAAACAAACTTTATCGAAGTTAATAATGATGAGTGTGTTATTTTTTTGTTTTCGTATACCGCTCTGCAAACGTATCGTTCAATCAACTTTTTACACCTTTTCTATAACAAATTACGTACAAGTTGTCTACCTACATAGACATATAGCTACGTAATAAATAATACTCATTAACCGTCGTTTTATTCAAAATAAATGTCGTTAAACTGAGAATCAAATTACATTACAGAATCTCACGCACTCTATAAATCGAGGTCGATATATTCATAACAGGATAACCCAATAAAAATATTCGCCGAATCAACTCAAAGCATCTTATATATATATATCATGGAATTTTTATTAAGTTCCACTCCCAAAAAAGTTGAAAGGAATAGCGATAGAGTAGGTTGGGGCGACCCCTATCTTCAAATAAAATCGGGTCCCCAGACAACCCACGAAACCTTCGCAGTGCAGCCTTCTCAGCGGGGATGGGAAATTCAATTGGATAAAACGGCAGCCAGTGGAAACACGATCACTTACCCGATACCTATCCGCTAGGAAAATAGAGAAACTTATGAAAACCTTCAATTTGTTTTTCTTCCTTTGGTAATATTTTGAAATCAATGGTTATACGTGGAGAGACGGGATATCGAAACGAGCATTGTGGATGTTTATTTGTTGTTACAGTCATTCAATATACCCACAATAAATACACTGTTGCTCGAGAATTCATTTCGGATACCAACTTATTTCTCAATTTTCCAGCGAGATGGATAAATTTTCGAATATTTTCGATAGCACAAATCAATAAATTGTATTTGGAATATAATAGAATTAACTGAGTTAAGTTGAAAATTCTTAAGGCGATGCCATACGTAGTAATTCAATATCATGTGTTTTTGGTTTGAAAATTTGGTCGCCTAGAAATGTTTCAGATGCTTTAATTCAATACTGCGAGTAGAATACATCTTGGCCTTTGAAATAATCGAGTATTTTTGGTAAAAGTCTTTTTATAAGCCCAGAAAAAATAATGTAAATGCCTATGATAACTGCTTTAAAGTTCAAAATCTCCTACTTACGAAGCCATTATGATTATGATTTTATTGTATAATGTGGCAAATTAAGTTATTTATAAAATGATCAAAAAAAAATAATATTTATGCATCAAAATCCACAAAATAAAATAAAATGCACTTTTTGGCCATGTTTTTTTCTTGCATAAATCAAATCAGGAGGTTGGTGTTAAGCGGGAATTTAAACCTTTTCGCCATCTACGTAAGGGTTGTTATTGATAGCGGCTCAATTTAAAATATTACACGACGTAGTGCATCGCCTTAAGCTATATTGACAAGAGAGCAAAATGTTCGGCGCTGAAACATACCACAGTGTTGTCGACTATTTCATCTTTTAATACGGGAATTGGCGCCTTGCCATTCGTATATAGCTAACCGCTAACCTAACTGAGTTCTGGGCACATTTTTCTACAAATGCTTTCTTTGTGTTGACATTTTTACTTCGATTTTACATAGTATTAGGCCTAGATTTTCGAAGCCTGTCAAATGTTTGAATGAAAAATATTAAAAATGTTATAGAGATTAGCTGCATACTTTTGCATGTATTTTTTTCATAAATCATTTAGCCAAATTACATACCTTACCTACGAGTCGTATGTGCACGCTGTTCAGTATGCTTTTCAAATGTGTGAAGACATACACAATTAGGAAAGCGAAAAATGCAGCGCGCTAAAGAAACCCCTCTTGTGAATGAGGGGTTTCTTTAGCGCGAACAAATAATAAGAATGTTCTTCCAAATTTATTTCAAATTGTTTACAAAATAGTCTACACCGCAAAATAACATCAACATTAGGTTAACATGTTACAATTTCGAAGAACTGTTGACATTGTTAAACTTATACCAAAATCACGAATTAAATACCAAATTTAATATACGTGACTGGAAAATAAAATTTCGCATTATTCCCGAAACATGATTAGAATAACAAGGACAAGTTGTGTACGCGAGCATATTTAAGCACAAGTTAAAACTTAGAGGAACGTGCTCTTTTATGAGGCTTTTAAAGTTTACGGGGTAGCTCGTAAAAGAATAAATATAGAGATACCTACTCATAAAGAATATGTCCGACAATGGTTCATAAAGTTTTAAACTAAAAAGGATCTTAACCCTTCGTAGGTGATGGTACGATATCTTACCACTTTACATTTTGGGCTATAATTAATTATTACAACAGAAATGTGTTTCTTATGATATGAATTTGTTCGAAAGACGCTCACTAGTTCCTAGGCTTACAGCATTTTGAATATACTTGACACATGTCGATAAAACAAAACCCCGATAATGCGACTGGTAAGCATAGCTATGGGTTCTGTGAAAGTCCTATTCAAGTTCTGTTATTATATCAGCATAGGGTAGTTGCTTGACAGAATTGAAATAAAAACAGAACTTAAAAAAATCTTTCACAGAACCACCAACCAACCACCAACCAACCACCCGTCCTACTGGACGGGTTGTTTCGGAGAATTTGAACAATTCTTCAAATTTCAAAGTTAATTTTCAGGTTCTGTGAAAGATTTTTTTAAGTTCTGTTTTTATTTCAATTCTGTCAAGCAACTACCCTATGCTGATATAATAACAGAACTTGAATAGGACTTTCACAGAACCCGGAAATCAACATTGAAATTTGATGAATTGTTCAAATCCTACGAAACAACCCGTCCTAAAAGTGTCATCGCGCCAATGTTGTTGTGTTCAAGTTTGGAATGAAAATGAATTAGTTACCAAATGTCACTTTGGGAGCGTATTTTTTAATATCGATTTCTCGAATAACGTAAAAGTATGTAAATTACTTTGTTGTAATGTAATCTTATCTTACTGTATAGTTTAAAACTTTACAGTTTTGTCTGTAACCGAGTTGTTTTAAATCTAGTAGTAAGCGGTTACAAAAAGTTACGTTTGGTTAGGTCTGTGGTTTACTGTCGTTTAATCACAGAAAATCTGTTTATTTTTATTAGTATTATAGCAGTATAATAATAATAATACTTGGATGACTTGTATAACGCCGTTTTTGTGCAAAAACACCTTGCAAACTTGCGTTTTATAGATATTGAAAGAAAGCAAACTTTATAAGATAAAAAAGTTAAGTAATTCGCACAAGTAAAACGCTTTACTGGCCATTTTTATGCTAAAACATGTAAAATTTTAAAATAAAATAATTTGTTTAAGCTTGGTGGTGTTAACCCAATAATAATACCAAAAACAAGCCAATTTTATAAGTTATACATTCCGTACCATTAAGGGTTAAAAGTTGTGAGTAATTATTTCATACAATTATCGTAAAACAGTACGAAATTATTATTAAACTGGTTACCCATAGTTAAAATCTGATTTTAGAGATTCTAGAGCGGTTGATACGCAGATAGGTACTTTCAGAAACGTTCTGGCAAAAAACCACCGCGACCGTTCAGGAGCAAAAACGTAGCATTGAATGGCTTTAGCTGTTTTTGGTAATTAGATCTGAATATCCAGATTCTTCCAAACCTTCCTCTCCTTATCTCGTTCCATCCCCACTTCATTCAACTTCACAACACACCCCAAATTAAGTATGAATAGTCACAGTTTGTAATAGTCATTTGTCTTAGACAGAATTTTAGCATTAGATTTAACACCTTTAAACCTAAGATTAATGATACTTGCATAATTACAGGCAATAGACAGTGGGACTAACGTTCAAATAAACATATCCATTTCAAGAGTAAATTACCTACTTTTTGATTTCTGTTCTGACAGAAATATTCATTGAGAAGCTCAAGTTTCAACAACAACAAATAATATTAGTAAATAAACAAATAAAATACATTGAAAAATTCGTAGGTGCTCTGCCTTTTAACGAGTTTTGTTAATTTAAAGTCTGCTCCATTTGCAGGCTTTTAATTTCAGGGTGCCTGTCGACTAGCCAAAGTGGGTCATGGAGGGTTTTCACAAGAATTTGACACGGGCATTTTTTGCACGAGAATTCAGAGACGTCATGACGTCGTGAAAGACTTTTCACAAATTAAAATTAAACGCTCTTCTGTCCTGTTCAGGGTGGATCAATGCAAAACGAACTCTAAGCAGAATTCTTGCCTGAACAGAATATGCAATAATTACAATAGCGTATTATCCAAGGTGGATATTTTTAATTGCGACCAAATACAAGAGGTCCATAAGAGAATATTCTCTGATGGTTTGTGAATAATGTTATTTCTGTATTGTTTATAATTCTATTATGATTTGATTTATTTCTACAACCTCTCTCCATGGCTATAAATGTATTGATAAATGTTTGGTTTTGTATTTTTTCGTTTTATATAATCTTTTGAATTCATATTCCTTTCTTACAAATTTAATTTACTTATTCCTTATCATGCTGTCTCAGTAGAGGTAAAGTCAAAAGGAGGAAATCCATAATTGGTTTTAATCTGGCTATATAACACTTATGTACAAACTGAAATAAATGTAAATGTCGATCTCCCGAAAATTAATAAATAAATAAAAAATGTTGAAAAACTTACATGGATTTTTATATTGTTAATACTGAATTTGACATGATACAAAATAATTCGGACAAGCGAAAAAACTGTCATATAGAAAGCGATTTAATACATTAGTTCCGATTCAGCATTTTTTGTTTAAACATAAAAAATTGTAATGCAAGTTCATAAAAATAAACAATAAAATGAAAACAGCCGAACACAAACATCAAACAAGAAGTAAGGGAAGAAATGATCTTTCCATTCCAACAAGGAACAGAGGGGATTATTAAAAACTATTCTCATATCTCGGTCTTAAAATATATAACAAAATCCCTTCAAAGCTGAAACTGTGTGAATTGTCATCCTTAGGTAAAAAAAACAACAAAATGGTTATTAGATCTAGGCAGGACTGATTCCGAACTATTACTAAAAAATTTAATCTGATAATTATTTATCACGAACGCCTAGCTCGAAACCTACCTAGTTGGAAAGTAAAAGCTTCCTTCCATATAATGTTATGTATTTAAAAAAATAATAATAATCAATTGAAATAGATTTTTCCTTTGATTACATAATGAAAATGAACCCAAGTGTTCCGCGGTATGGGTGTGAATAACCGCGTATTTTCTTACACAATAATATCTTAGAGTTTGTAGAAATGATGCTAAGTCTGTTTTATGTTTAATTTCAACTTTATTATTAGAATCTACTAGAATACAAAATGAATAATTTTATTCCTCAAATCTACTCATCTTTGAACTTTTATAATAATGAATCTTTGAAGACAATGTTAGCCTCTCTCAAACGAAAATTTGAGTTGGTAAAATCAAAAAAAAAAGATTCAGTCGCATCTATCATTCATAATGACATCGGACAAATTTAGAAATTCCACGTTATATGTATATTATTAAATCTGAAGCTCTTCCCGGGATAACATTCTGCGACATAATATCATTTCATAATGCCTAGTAAATTTATGTCAGTATCGAAATGAATTAAATAAGGTATTTTCACAAACACTGAATAAGGTTTTTTCACAAACAATGAATAAGGTTTTTTCACAAACACTGAATAAGGTTTTTTCACAAACAATGAACAAGGTTTTTTCACAAACAATGAATAAGGTATTTTCACGAACAATGAATAACGTTTGCGGAAGATTTAAAATTTATTTTTCTGATTCTGATCCATAATAAATTGATATTAAAAACGATCTAAAACAGCACATTCTTAAACGGTTCCAACTGGCTAAACGTCATTATGGCGTAGAAAACACTACTAGCCAGTAAGACGGCTGCATTGCATTGGCCAGTGTGACTTCAACAACGCCACATTCACAAACAAAAATGAACATATCGTTTGGTTTGCAAATCAAAAGTAGTACATTTAAATCGTTATAGAAAATCATTTAATCGTCAACATAAAAATAGAATAAAAATGCATTCATTTGATTTACACTAAATACCAAATGATTACGAAGAAGCACCTAAAAGTATTATAAATCTAAAATATTTATAAACAATATCATGACAATAGTTTATACCCTAAATTAATCTTAGATTGAATCATAATATTTTGACAATAATTTGATCGCTTTTGCTGCGGACTAAGTTAATTCACCACACAATATTCCGACGTTCATTTCACAAAGCAAAATTGAATAATATAAGTGAATACCGAATAATGGGCGTTTCATTATCACTGAACACATTCCTGAATTAAATTCCTACTTCGGACATTTCACTGATTGGTACGCGGCAGTTTTCATAAAACAACCAGTGCGGACCCGTGAAAAATCACGCGATATTAAAATTGCAATTTTGAAAATGACTATTAAAATAATTTTCTGCTAAAACATTATTATCATAGGTAGGTACTTATTTTATCGCTTGTCTGAATTCTTAAAACGAGCAGTTCTAATTTTGAAAATGACTATTATAATAATTTTCTGCTAAAACATTATTACCATAGGTAGGTACTTATTTTATCGCTTGTCTGAATTCTTAAAACGAGCAGTTCTAATTTTGAAAATGACTATGAAAATAATTTTCTGCTACAAAGGAAGGTACTTAATTTATCGCTTGTCTGAATTCTTAAAACGAGCAGTTCCAATTTTGAAAATGAATATTATAATCATTTTCTGCTAAAACATTATTATCATAGGTAGGCACTTGTTTTATCGCTTGTCTGAATTCTTCAAACGAGCAGTTCCAATTTTTAAAATTAAACTTAAATTCAAAGCAAATTTGAGTTCATTGAGCAAGATTTCACGCAGGACAGAGAAAACCGAAATTAATATGTTTGGTTGATGATTCATTGAACACAATCAATTATTTTAGCATTTTTCAGTTTCAGGGCCGATGTCGGTGTTTTTTGAAATATTATTTTTTACAGTTTCATAAAAAGAAATACAATATAAGAATCATCATTTGCTACACAATGACATTGAATGCTTTATAACCAACCTCATAAGGTGTAACCTGTTCTGAGGTAGTTAACAGGAACAATAAATGTATGATTTTCATTTTTTCTCTAATTTTATTTTAGTAATTTATACATGAAATGACTAATTTATTTGTTATAAGATATATTATTTATTTTCTCTTGCTAAATGTGGCTCCTACAATACATCTTGAATTGGTACAGACTTTATAGTTTCCGGCAGCGCATAGTAATATTTAATTTTGAAGAGTAAACTATTTGGCGTTTTGGCTTCCCCTTTTTTGGTAGTTCGATGTCATTGCACGTCCTTGTGTTTATTATTTTGTTATATGATTGCATTCAAGGTGAATCTGTTTCACTGTTAGCCAATTTAGTTCCTTCAACATTTTAGCTACATTCGGAAATCTATTTCGCCTAAGTATTATTCTCATTGTTCTATTTTGGAGAAAACGCAACTAATTTTATTCTCTTTGGTTACACAAGATATTAATCGTTGAGCAGTTGATAAAATGTGGAGCAATAATGGAGTTGTGTATTGTGATTGTATTTTGCAAAAACTTTTTTGAAGATTTCTTTCCAAAAAAAAAAGATCTTCACAATTTTCTTTTATGTGTACTCAGCACGCTTGTTAAAGGTTAGGTTGCAATCGAATATAACTCCTTAGTATTTTATACCAGTAACATTTTCAATAAATAATATTTCAGTGCAATGTTAACAGATTAAGTGGCGCTGAATAAAAATATGTGAAGGAGAAGAATTAAACATGTGAAGGAGAAGAATTAAACATGTGAAGGAGAAGAATTAATAAAGTTGATAGCACGTAAAATAAGAAAAATAGTACATTTTTTAGCTATAGTTATGTAAAAAAATATTAAAAGACAAACAATGGCATTGAACGAAAGAACTTCTAACGGATTACAAAATAACTGGGTCATTTTAAGTCCGGGAGAACTTCAGCTGAATATAAGCAGTTTTCAGGTAGTTTCGGCGACGCGCGGTTAAGTTTTACCTCAGTTGTGAATTGTGTCAATTTTGTTCGCATTGAAATATTGTTCAATCAAAAGTTTAATTAAATTTTCAACGGGAGAATAGAACAACGGGCTATACAGTTACAAACGTAACGTTTCTGATATCTGCTACATGCGACAGTAGAAATAGTGGAGATGGGCAATGTTACCATTATTAATATGAAACCGTATGCACAAAAGTATTGCCTATATCGTCCACTCATACCACTGCAAATCCCATCCACGCATAGCGGCATATCGCTTTTGTTCCTACCTACACAACAACACATAACATTCATTGTCTCCCCAGCTTTGATAGTCCTCGCATTTTGGTCGTTGCTCGGCGACAGCCTGTTCACTTCCAAGCCATATATTTTTTAGCCATATATGTGAGTATGCGTATTGCACCTGATTTTTGGTTTGATTTTCGAAACAGATATCTCGCTAAGTCTGTCTGAGAAGGCTAAGTGGATGCAGAACACACTGAAATGAAGTCCGGAAGTGCAAGGAAATAAATATTTCGGTAACATTTTTTCTCTGCCGAGAAAATACAAGTCGGGTAAAGTCTAGCCAGGTAAAATTTTAAACACCAATATGAGGTAAACATTGTGAGGCGGAATGACGTCGTTCTATTTGTATAAAGAACAATAACTTTAAATTCAGTAAATTTAAATGATTCACCACTTATGAAGTGGTAAGGGAAACAAGAATCTAGAAAATCAAAAACAAAAACAAAATATTATTTCCATGGAAGGCAGATTTTTTAATGTTTGATTCTTTGTGAGGTAACATTTACATGTACACAAGTATGGCATAACACAGGCATGGACCAAGAAAAATATTGAAAAATATGCGAAGCAAACATTTCGTTGTTTTTTAATTTCTAGAAATACATCTACATATTTGAATATCGATTTTGTTATCGTGAATGAATGCAAATCTTGGAAGTGAAAATTAACAACTTCCTGACATCCGATCGAACTAAAACTCCACAGATAGACTCGTTGACTCCAGTACCTGGGGAGGAAGGTTCAATCCTCAGCCAAACAAAAATATAATAAATATAACTATTATTCGGGTTATTTCTTGTCGTTTAAATAAATATCTTAAAGCTCCACAGATCGTGGTGGAAATACGCACTGAGAGCTGAAAATACCAGATTTTTAAACTGTGCAAATTTCATGACGCCCATATTTTTTTCTGCGTCGGACATATACTCGTACATATCTGCCGTGGTCTATTAGTAAAATGCTAGAATATTAATATACTATACTCATTAATCATTTAATCCAGTCCATTTGTCTAGGGAAAAGATAGACGCATCAGGGGTAAGGCGTAAGCAAGGCCTTGGACGAAGGATTTTATGTTACTGCAAGAGAAAGAAAATGGATATAATTCAATACGTGTACCTAAAAATCGTACATAACACTAAAGTACTTGGTGTGGGAAGTAAGACTCGACAAATCCAACTGCCAGTGAAACAGCTCACGCACCCTAGCAATCGATAACCTCAAAACATCCATAAAACTTTACTTTACTGTTTCCTATTTTCTTCGGTCCTAAACCTATATAATATGACATGTTTATAAAAAGGTAATAAAATAAAATGATTTATTTTAAGCCCTTTAATTTATTTCCGCAGTTTTCTTCGTTTCAACTTGCATCAATGTGGGTTGAAAGTTTATTATTTTATTGCTTTCTATTTTAATAACGCATAATAATCATTATTTCATTTTACGTGAAAGGATTTTTTTTCTAAAAATAAGCCGAATAAAGGAAATTTTAGGAAAATTCTAAATTTGTACAAGCCGGCTGGGAGTTTGAGCGAAGACCCTCATTAAGGCAGATGCTCATATAAATAGAAAACTCTTGTGTAAGAAGGCTGTTTATGATACAATCGAAAATAGAAGAAATTTTTATTTTTAATATCTCAACAATAAGTATCTGCAACCGTTTAATATAACATCGATTCCCCTTTTTAAAACGCAGTGTATTACGCGGCCCACAGGTCGGAATAATGAAAAACTTGACCTATAAACGCAATTAAACTTGACAATTCCAACGCTGAACTGGCGCGTAACAATCCAATGAGTAATATTATGTCTGGTGGATCCGCGATATTTTCATTAACTGTAAACTAAATAAATAAAATTCGAATAGCCAGATACTTCCTAACCGTAACGACATTTAGCCTACCAACATATAACCACAAGTAGGATGTCACATGTGGCATCCCACTGGCTTTGGGAAATTGGAACAAATAAAACTCTTCTTTTCTATCCCTTACACAAGGTGTCCTGGGGGTTCTATGATAACTCAACACAGTGAAAATTCAACACACTTTTAAAAAGTGATATAAAGTCATTAGAAACGATGAAAAAAAAAATTGTTCAACCTAACCTAACCTACTTGACCCAGTTAATAAAGTTTTTGTTTCATCACTTTCCATGACTTTTTAAAGATGTGATGAATTATTATTGTGATGATTTATCCGGTCACCGTCCTGGGATATAGTGCAGGTTTAATTAATTAATCAAAAGATATAATTAACTTCTTTCGAATTTCCAACGTTTTAAGGTAGTTAAATATCAGTAAAAAAAAGGTGCATTATATATGGGAAAAAACAATGTAATTCCGAAAAAATATTTTTTGCTTTTGCCATTATATAAAACCACCTCTCAAAGTTTGTGCACTTTATCCCCGGACATCCTGTATATCTATATCTTGTTGCTTCCCTCTATTTCCTTCACATAACAACTATTTTAGTTTTGGAGTGCAATTACAATTAATGCCCCAATTGAGGTTGCCATCTCAATATCACCCCGGTAATAAACCATAATTCATAATCGAAACGTTACTTGAAATGACCGGATCTGAATAGCGAGGTACTTATCCACCTTCCTCTTCTTCAAACCCTTCCCTTCTCCACTACCAGCAGCCTCACAGCATGTTCCAATTGGGGTTGCCATCACCCTAGTAATTTATTAATTAGAAAATATGATAGTTTTAAACAGTAAATATAATGGTAGAACGGTTCGTTAGAAGGTACCTTACCATTGTAACATTGCAGGTACCAAAGCAGAAATAAATTCAGTAATGAACCGACTGCACAGTACAGGGAATAAATATCACACCAACGGTACTGAATGTCTATCAGTCTATAAACACATTATTATTAAATCTGTATGTCAAACATGAACTTGGCAAACATTAAACGGAGTATGTGCGAACTATTCCTACCTACTCTGCAAACTATTGTTATACTTTCTTATAATCATTATCATTGATTTGGAGGATTTTGGCAGATTTTCTATTTTTCGTCTCAATTATTTGTACCTATATTTTGTTAACACTGATTTTTTTAATGTAATCTGTATAACTAAAAAAAAAATTATGTACATTATTATATGTAAAAGCCCTATGGGCGTTTAAATAAATAAATAAATAATAAATTGTGATAATTTTTTTATTATTTGATTTTGTCGTAATATCGTCCCTAAGAATTGAATGCCATCTTGCTTCAAATAAAATGTTGTAAACACTATAAACCAGCATTTACATTAAATTACCACCACGCCAACAAATTAAGTTAATAAACACAAGTTAATGAGTTAGATCTAGCACCAAACAGAGCAGACGCCAAGAAAATCGCGCTCGGCAAAGAAGTTAGCTCGTTAGCGAACGAATAAAAGGAATAAGACCGTCGGGAAAAGTTCCCAGAACTCTTATAACAGGAATTGGGAGGCAAATTTGCACCGAGATGCACAATTTACTTTGAATTAGCCAAGTCGGGGAAGCGTTCCCTACTTGCTCTAGTATTAACGTTGCATAATTTGTAATTTATAATAATTTAGAGCTGAATTGGCGTTATGTAGATTCGAAATTAAACAGGTGTAATATCAAGCATGGAAGTGACAACATGTGAAAGAGACAGCAAAATTATGCGGAAGTAAAAAATAAATGGGCATGTCTACTTTGCCGTTCGTCTTTTACATTATTACGTTCCTACATTGCACGGCGTTTCGTTTCACACAAGCTAGACGGTAAAAACTCGAATTCAACAATTAAGTAACCTGTAACCCACATGTGGGGTAAATTTAACCCTAACAACAGGAAAATTTGTGATAATATATGTGAACAAAACAATTTGTTTTAGTAATATCTATAAATATGTATTACCTTTTGAACAAATTTTTTACGAAATAAGAATACACTATACTACATACCTTCCAAAGAAAAGTCTTTTTTTTCAGAAACACATTAAACGCAATAAATGTCGCGCCGCAAAAAGCGAAGAATACCGCAATAAGACGCAAAAAGCCGCAAGAATAAATGCGTTTGAACATTTTATAATTAATTATCATACTTTCGGACTGGTATTAACCAACCCGACCATTATTGGTTGATTAATTAAGAATGCATTTGCCACAATATTTATCTGGTATTGTTAGTGATTTAGATAACTTATAGTATTCGTATGGGGTGAATCACAGTGCATTGTAACTACTATCCCAGTGCCAATAATAACAGTATGCATTGGCGGCTCGTGACGTTTGGGTGTACCAGAGTGCTAATATTACTAAAAATGGCACTAATTATGTTTTTGTAGCTGAAAACGATTTTTTTTTTCGGAAATTCGATTTTTTGTATGAAAATTTTCAGGAAATTTCAGTTTGACGGTGCGTCGCACGGATTTCCCGAATCTCTTCATATAAAAAAAACGAATGTTAAAAAGAAATCGTTTTCAGCTACAACAGCATCAATAATGCCATTTTTTAATAATATTAGCACTCTAGTACACCCAAAAGTCACAGCCGCCACTGACAGTATCTACTACCCATCAATAAATAAGTTTGATTTTATTTAATTACCTATTGCTCAGCATCTAAAACGAGCCATCAACTCGGTAATTTTTGTTTCAGATTCCGGCTAGTTAACAGCTAGTTAGTAACACCATAAATTCCAAAATAACATGTTGATAAGTTTAATGGTCAAAGTTAGAGAAGAGCTTTCATTCTCGACTCTTAGCCCGACCAATTGTGCTTACAAATGTATGAAATTTTAATAGAAATTGGAGATACTCCCGAAATCACCCCATGGAGATTACTACAAACCCAATTCAATGTTTGATACCCCTGATTTATTATATGTAATCTCTTTTCATACTCCAAGCAGGTCGGTTTCAAGACAGTACCTACCATATTATTGTAGCAATTCTATGTCAACGTCCCAATATCATACTCCTATGCGACGGATTCAACAGCTAGGAAACAAATACTCAGATGTTGTTGATATATTTAGTACATCAATTTCAATATATAAGCATACCCTATTGAAGTTTTTTTTTTCATCGAGTAGTGGAATATTTTAATAAAGGTATTTAATTTGATTTGACTAACATTTAATAATTTTGTCAACTGAAACAGAAAAAATATTTTGGATATTTTATATGTTGTGCCTGCATTCTGTGTAGATCAAGTTGAGTGATATTTTGACTTTATATTTATTTTTCTGCAATTGTATTAATAGTCGTTTCCTGCACTATTTTCATGTATAATTTCGTAAATATTTTTTATATATATGTATGTAAAAGCCTTAATAGGCGTGAAAGAAATAAATAAATAAATAAATTCAGAATCGTAAAATGGGTCGGAAAACAGTTTTGAACAAAAGAATTTCGGTTCACCAAAATTTCCAACCTAGAGATTGGTTGCTGACCCATTAGCTACACTGCGTACTGAGCAGTTGATCAACTATTACGTTCTAGTAATGTTCATCACAAAAAAACTTAATAGTTGATCAACTGGCCGATTTGCTTTGGGCAGTTGACCAACTATTACGTTCTAGTAATGTTCATCACACAAAAAACGTAATGGTTGATCAACTGACCGATATGCTCCGGGCAGTTGATCAACTATTACGTATTAGTAATGTTCATCACACAAAAAAACGTTTGAGGTAAAAATGACTACGAAAGCATTTAATATAGCGTAGTACTGATTGGCAAAGAAAATTTAAAGAATCTATACCCGAAACTAAGGCAAACACTTTTGGAAAATATTATATTGAAAAGCCTAATTTCGCAAATATTGTCCGTCAACAAATTTAAAAGATCAATTTTCTATGACATTTATCCAATATTAACCGGCACCGTAGGCTATATCTTCAAATGCTATCTCCCAGCATTGATCGGGGCTTTAATGATATCATTGTTAAACTTGGTGCTTTTATGAGTGGAAGGGGGTGCATGGACCAGATCTTCTCATTGCGTATGCTCACCGAGAAGTTTCTGGCAAAAAACCAGAAACTTTTCTGTGCCTTTGTAGATCTACAAAAAGCATACGACCGAGTCGACAGGAAAAAGCTATGGAAGGTGTTGTCCAAGTATGGAGTGAATGCGAATCTGACTCAGGCAATTGCGTCTCTATATGAGGGAAGCGTTGCATGTGTTAGGGTGAACGGTGGTTTTACGGAGTGGTTTGATATCACAAAAGGTGTTAAACAAGGCTGCGTAATGTCACCGTGGTTATTCAATCTATACATGGATAATTGTATGCAAGAATTGAAAGATGTGGGATTGGGCGCGAATTTGAGTAATCTGAAAGTATGTTGCCTGTTGTATGCTGATGATGCGGTGCTGATTGCTAATAGTATGGATGATCTGCAGTCTCTCGTGTCTAGGATGAACGAAGTATGCGTGAAGAATGAGTTAATGATGAATGTAAGTAAGTCTAAAGTAATGGTGTTTGAAAGAGAAAGTACGAAAACAGTGTGTAATATAGCTGTGAATGAGGAATACTTGGAGCAGGTGGATGAATTTGTGTATTTAGGAAGCATGTTTACGAGTGATGGGAAGGCTGACAGAGATATTGAAAGAAGAGTAAATGCAGGTAACTCCATTAATGGAGGACTGAACGCAGTTGGCGCTAACAAAAAATTGTCCAAAGAAGCGAAGTTAGCAGTCCACAATGGAGTGCTGGTACCTACCCTGATGTATGGAAGTGAGGCATGGAACTGGCAAAGAAAGTAGATTGAATGCTGTTGAAATGAGATCCCTGAGGCGTATGTGTGGTAAAACCATGTATGATCGTGTGAGGAATGTGGATATCCGCAAAGAGTGCAAGGCTGATGTAAGCGTAATGAGTAAGATCAAGAAAGGGACGCTTAGATGGTTTGGGCATGTAGAGCGAATGAGCGAAGAAAGGAGTGTAAGGAGAATATACGATGCAAATGTGAATGGTAGCAGAAGTCGGGGGCGCCCGAGGAAGACATGGCACGACCAAGTGAATCAGATACTTGAGTCGGGCCATGTCAAGAGTCAGAACAATAGAAGAGTATGTATGAGACGATGTATGAATGTGAATGAGGCAAGGAGTGTGTGCCAAGACAGAGTTGTTTGGCGGTCCGTCCTTTCTGCCTACCCCTGCGGGGAAACGGCGTGATGGTTAGTTAGTTAGTTAGTTAGTTTGTTAAACTTTTCCGACAGTTGGAACTTCCGCCCCTAAACTGCGTGGGTTTGATGAATTAAAGGCGAAAAGCGAGTGGGACGGATCTTAAGGAATAATTCACGAAACCTTTACATGTAACCTAAATAAAATATAAACCTAAAGGAGAAAGGTTTATTTTAATTGAATTGTATTTTTTATTACTTTTGTAAATCTTGAAAATTAGAAGAGAACCAAAGTCTCGAAATACTAAAACAATTAGCAAACTTTCCCAGGCTCCCAAAAGTTCTTATATCTAAAATCTTTATACGATAAATGTGACCATAGCTAATAGCAAGAAAGAGAGATATGGCATGGAAGCAAACTTTCGCTGAGCTACGACCAAACTGCACGGACTAGAAAAGCGGCGGAACCAATGAAATGTAAGCGTTTGGTGTGTGAGTAGAACTCCGTTGTAATGATATTGGCGACACTTTAGTTTATGCGATTTCATACTCATGATATTTCATGACCCATCTCTCTTTGTATCAATAATAACGTATGGCACCAACAGTAGGTATTCAAGTTTGAACGGCAAATAAAATCTTTCAAGGAGCTTGGTCGCATAAATTGTAATCACTCAAAGAGCCTAGCTAGATGTCTCCAAGCGAAATAGAAAGACAAATAGTGGATTAGAAGCAAGACAAAGGTAGCGGACATTGCTGTCACAAGAAATTCCGCAGACAAATTAAACTACGCAGGGATTGTGGTACAGCTTACATAGGTGGTTGGAATTCAAACGTCTTCGGGTGGCGTTATGGTCGGGAAAGAGAAACAGATGTCGTTGACAGACGAAAATGACTCGTACTTACATAACTGTCTGTTTTAGATTGGGTGACAACAGCCAATTACAGTCATCAGAAAAAAATATCATGTAGGGATGAATGACGGTACAGTTTGTATGCCTGTCCCGCAAAGATTATTTTCCTATATCAAGTATAACGTTAAACAATACTGCTTGATAGCTTAGATCAAACTCTGTATGTTCATATCTGTTCCCTTCATAACTGAATATATTTGAAGCAATTCTGATTCTAGATAATGCTCTCACGGGACGACTTAGAGAATAGGCATGTGTATTCTATGGAAGGATATCTAGTTTGTAATGGAACGCGAGTTCCGTAAATTCCGCCAGTCGCTTTCTAAATTGTAACATAATTATATATACATTAATTTAACTCCTGGATTAAATGCGAACATTATACAAAGTACAGCTTTATCGCTTAGACCCACATTTTACCAACAAAGTATAAAATTAAAGTCGTAAAAAGGTCTCGATTAAACCATAAAAGTGTAAAATTTTCGTGGAAAAGGACCCAGAATTTGTTAAAAGTTTAAAACATGTTCAGATTTTAGCGTCGTTAAATAATTTACGAATACCGCAGGACAAGTCGTTACTTAATTCAAATTCAAAGGAAAGTTACAGATTCAAAGCGTGAAATTAAGTTTGGAATGCTAAAAAAAACTTTCAAAAATCAGGTCCGCAAAAATGTCGAAGATAAAATTTTGTCAATACTATTGAGTTTTTTGGTGGAATTGAATGGTCTCATTGTATCGAGTTTAAACGTTCGAAGTGGAAAAATTAAATAAAATAATAATAATATCATTTCTTATTTTTGGAATAACTTAATGAGTAAAACCGCAAATTGTAATATTTAATCAATAAAGACTCTCAAACGGAAATTTGAAAAAAGAAAATCAGAAAATAAATCAAGGAATTGAACCTAGCTGAAATAAACCGCATGTATAACCATAACCTATAAAAAACATCAATTTTCTTTATCATACTTAAAAAAACCATTTTCATGGCATTTTTGGCAACAAAAACAACCATATTAATAAAAGAACGAAGAAAATTCATCCTGTTTACTGCCTCCTGAAGTACAAACCTCGATTAGGGTAATTTGGTATTCACCAAGGGACGGCGTTAAGGCTTCTTCTATTCATGAATATTTTATAAGCAAAACGCAAAGACATAATTAGATTCACCCGAAGGCCGACAAAGACGTCTCTCTCTTATAGATTTATACAGAGTCAATTTTTGACGCAGAATTGATTATATTGACGCAAACGTACTGACAAAATTCAATCAGCGGACTCTTATGCGAAAGAAGAAAAATATTTGGAAAGAGAAAAATATTTGCTGTAGGTAAAATGTGATTCAGGGTAATAAAATAAAAAATATTTAAAGATTAAATTTTGAATTAAGGGAAGCTCGTTAGCAGTGGCGGCTCGTGACTTTTGGGTGTTCTAGATGGTGCTAATATTACAAAAATTGCATTATTGATGTTGTTGCACCTGAAAACAATTGTTTATTTTAGAAAATTCGATTTTTTGTACGAAGTTTTCAGGAAATCCGTGCAGCGCACGGCCAAACGGAAATTTCTTCAAAATTTTCATGCTAATTTTTGTAATATTAGCACTGTAGAACACCCAAAAGTCACGAGCTGCCACTGCTCGTTAGTTGGTGAAATGCTATCAAAAATGACTGTCAATAGTCAGAGTTAACAGGTAATAACCTCCCTAGGTAGAAATATGTAATGGACATGAGGAAAGCTATATTATTTTCCGATCAATTTTATCATCTTGTCTTTTATCCAGGCAGATGCTGGAATTGGAAACAATCTTCAGCGAAGATCTGTTACGCAAAATATTTGTTCGTAGAAATCATACACCGGCAAATCTAACGCAAATTTACTGATCAAAGGGGAAAATGATATTATCACAGAATCTATGTTTAGAATTCAACAGCTTTGTTGTTCATAAATATTAAAATTTAGTTATCCACGCACTGAGATGAGTGAAAATTAATTTACCCTTTTAAGAGGAACGGCTGAACGGCCTTTATCGTACAAAACTTAAATTTGGATTTAAGGCCAAAATACTTGATCAAAAGGAATATGTTTTTTTATTCAAAGGGTATGTATAGAAAATACCTATTACGAATATGTGCTACTTTATTTATTTGTATTTTAAATTATAAAATATAAGCCATTAAAGAATTCTATTTTTCATGATTCTAGACGACTTAAAAAAAATAGTGAGTTTTTTATTAAAACAATATCTTGGGCAACCTACCACGTGAATATAATGAAATGTATAATAAAATAAGGTTAAAGGGGAGTTTTAGGGAAAAAATTTAAAAATATGTACGATAAATGAAATGATCCCGAGAAAGAAAAAAACACCGAGTCAAAAGCGGTTAATGTACGGGGCAATGAAGATATTTGGAGAATTACCACAAAAAATTAAATTAAGAAGAAAACATAAACAAACTATGAATAAATATGATTTATTTATTCTAAAATACATTTTTTTAACAATACATGTTTGTGCCTCCTTAATGTGATTTTGCACAAAATCCTTATTATTATTATTATAAGGATTGTATTGGAACATAGATAACAATGTACCGATGATTTAGTCCTTTTGACAAAAAAAATATTACTAAGTTTTTCCTCAGCTTGGCCTCAAATCCAAAATTAAGTTTTGCATGAAAAAAGGCGTGAAAGCGTTCCTCTTAAGAATTAATTTATGAAGAGATAAAAATACAAATAAGTCTACTTACTCTGTGCCCAAAACAAGAACAAAAATGAATAAAATACAGACATTTATTATAAGAAAAACACATTTATTATTACAAAAAATATAAACATTTCTTTAAATAAAAATACAGTATCGAGATAGGGGTGTTTTTTATCTTTGAACTTTTTTTAACGAAAACCTTATCTTAATTATAAGTAAAAATAAGATTTGTGAGAGTGGTAATAGGCGTCGAAATTCCTTTGTTACGGGAAGACACCACAGGGAACAACCAAGATATAAAATTTTGATTATAAAATATATTGTGCTCACAGATCTAGAATATAAAAATCTTTTCTTTTGTTTCAAACAAAAAAATTGAAAATGGTTTTTTCCCCAAAATACTGGGTCCCAGAGGGTAATTTAAAAGCATATCAAACGTATAAAAGTCGCAGTCGCAGGCTATATTTCGTAATATTAAAAAAAATACCTACATATAGAGCTTTAGAGTTAACAATATAAAATAATAACATTTTTTAAAGCACGATAAACTGCGCTCACAACTAGAAAACAAACTGCGCTCCGTGTAGATTTTGAGCGTTGTCATTGCATACAAACTTGCATTACTACTTTATATTAATATACTCGTAAATGATATAACCATGTACCTTCTCGTAAACGACTGACGGACTGATTTCACTGACACAGTATTGATGCCGCAATACATTGATAACCTATACAGACTAAACAAATTACCTGTACTGCTATAAAAAAACCAAATAGGTGATTAATTACCGTGAAAGACGAAATCACAGATAATACATGGGTAAATGGGTAAACGCAAGCACGAAAGTGTCGCCAACACCGTTCACCCATGACTACTGCAAATCGCATCTACGCACATCGGCGCTCTGCCTTGATTTCTACCTACACACCAAACGCATAACTTTTCCCGTGTAGATTGGTCGTCGCTCGGCGAAAGTCGGCATGCTTATGACTAGTAGCACAGTCTTTTCATCCACTGCCTACTCTCATTATAATTTAAGCATCCCCCCTTTGTAAAAAAATCACTTTACCATGAATATGAATTTATAAAGGAGAAGTGCGAATTCTCGCGCACCTCTACGAGCTAGGGATAAGAGAGACTTGCAAAATAAAGCGACCCACGAAAAATTTTCCACCCCCGAGAATCCACTACCCCGGGGCTGTGGTTAAACCACCCCATCCAGCACAATACATCAAGGGTGAAACGCAATCCTAAATTTGTTATTCGAAAAGAAACACGACACCGTAATATCATATTTAAAAAAAAACCTAGGATAATGGCTTTGTTACGTGATTTCCGCAAAAGAGGCACTGCCTGGAATCAGTGGGTCTATGGCAAACCAATAGGGGAAAGTCGTGATGCTGAAGGGAGTGAGGAGGGGGGTTTGAAAAGAAGGTTTGAAAGTGCCTTGTTATTCAGATCTGGTCACCAAACACCCTAATCCATTTCCTTTGGTCTTTTATCAGGGCGATACCTACTGAGAACATATACCACTCTGAAATAACTGGATTACTGCACAAGAGTCAGAGTACATGGCATTCCCAATATGGGGAATATTGTCAGGCTAAACAAATTGGTGAAGGGAATAAGATGAGAAGAAACACTGCTTAAACCAATAATTATATTTTGAATACTCCGAAACGTTGTGAAAATAAAACTCTAACTATATTGTATTTGGCCAATCTACCAATTTGGTACATTTGTCCGTTGATGGACACTACTGAAGTTGAAGGCTGTCTACGAGGAGGAGAAACCGCAACACGGCAAAAAACACTCCAAAAATCAATCACGCTAATTTTGTGTTCGCCGCCCGGTAACAAAGAGCTAACCTCTCTACCACGAAGGTTGTCATTATTATTACAATATGATATATTTGCTCATGGAACTGACAACATTGAGGCTGTAAATAGACAGCGTATCTAGTTCAATACAGCCTGAAATATGGATAATGGTGGATTATAATTTTCTAAATTTGTTATTCGGAAAGAAACCTGATACCATATTAAAAATTACATTTACTTCAATTTAATACGCGAATTATTAGGATAATGATAACATCACTAATAAATTATTAGTTAGATATCGATAACCTACCTACCACTGGAAACTAGTAATAGGATACCATCAAAATAGCTATTTATTATTAGGTGCTTTTAGAAAAATAATATTTAAAAATTGTATTAAACGTGCGACCTTGCGTGACAGAGACAGCTTGAAAGAGAAACAATAATATAGACATATATAAGAGCTTGTAAGTTTGTCCAGTGTCTCTTCATTATCAATTGTTTGTTATCAGAGATAACACGTTGTGTTGTTGACACAATAAGTATATTGATCAATAGTCCGCCATCTCGATATCACGGGAAATCTTAAATGTAAAAGGCCATTACACAAAAGCCAAAGACATTACAAAATGAAATAATTAATTGACATGATTCATCTCTTATACAGAGTGGTGTGTAAAAGGTGTTATGGTATGTTTTTTAAGGAGTGTAAAAAATATTTGTCGAAGGACCTTGATTGTTAGTGTAATTACAACCTCACATAAGACAATAATATGTTGTATGGATAAAGAAGGACTCACCATTAGGAAAAAGGGCACTCATTTTCTTCCTGTTTATCCTCCTTAGGGATCGCGGCGGTGGCGCTGAACACGAAGCGGTTTTGCATGAGATCGGCGCGGATGTAAAATGTAATAAAATAAGCGGATGCGGTTTATAGTGAGCTATGCGGTTTATTGTAACAGACTGATTGCAATGTGCACAGAAAGCTGCAGGAATCGAGGAAGGTAGTACAAAGGACCAAGAATATTATCTCTATATGAGTGCGTAAGATGTATGTGTAAATTAATGTGTATTGGCGTAACCACAGAGCTTCTAAATTACCCTAAATAGACACAACATACATGGTGTCCAGAAACTCTTGCACAAGCAGGAAATTGGAGAATCTACATTGTTTTGTGGTCGGTATAACTTTTTTTAGTTTTGGAAATAGAATAAAGTCATTTAAAGTTTGGTACGAATTTCCTTCGAATTTTAAAATACAATGGACAAATTCAGCTTTTTTGGCGTTTGAAAACTGCAGTTCCACTTTGTTATTGATGAAGTATACGTACAAATACTGCAGTTATATTGCTAGAAAGCTATTATTGGAAGTTATTTCAAGCATTCAAATCGATTATCCCGAAGATATCAATTGCCAGAGCTATCAGCCTCCGATCTACTGTTGTTAAAGAAGATTTCCAATTAAACGGGAAACTTCGCAAATACTTGCACAATACTTCACAGATATTTCGTAGATACTTCCCACTAACCTCCTAGATAGTTCCAGTTTTCCAAAGCGACGGTAAACCAGTGTGGGTCGTGACCACTAATGAAATATTTACAGCGTTATCAGTGACTTATGTCTCTTTGTTGGATGTTCTGAACCTTGGAGGAAATAATGTTCTCAACTGAAAACAACCAGGGATAGAGAGTATCTTAGATGAGCCCCGAAATAAAATTGATTAAACAATAAAATTTAGGAATTAGGAAGTAGGCAATAAATTGTTCATAGATACAAAAGTAAGTGTGCGTATGAACTCAGAACGATCTTTATATTACGGTTTAATGAACTCTAGAACCGCTTTGAATTTAATTAATTGTCACCACTGACAAAATAAGGACGGGTTGATTCATAGAATTTTAACAATTCATCAAATATCAAAGTTGATTTTTAAGTAATGTGAAGGTTCTATTCAAGTGATTTCTTCATTTCAGTTTTGTTAAACAACTGACAAATAATGATATAATAACATAACATGAATAAAACCTTCACATAACTTCAATTCATCAACTTCAAAGAAAATCAGCTTTGAAATTTGATGAATTATTCTAATTCGTGTTTGTTTGGAGAATTCAGACAAGCAATAAAGCACCCCTAATATAATATTTTGAACAGAAAATTAGTTGCATAATTGCCATTTTTAAAAATGAAACTAATTCAAAACTCAGATTAACCGCGATTTTCACATATTGACAGAAACAAAATACCAGGAGCACTAATTAATTAATTAATTTAATTTCCGCAGTGGCGCTAATGTCACAATAGGAAATTTGAGTCCATTTAAAAATATATTTTATCAACATCCACATTCAAACTTAAGAACTGGTATTTTTTAAGTTCGTTTTTATGGTTAAATTAATTCTCCAATATTGAATATTTTTTTCGAGCGGTAAGAAGCACGAGGGTGCGTGACGTCATCCGTGTGCTGAACGTCCTGTGGTTGGTGCATTTTGTATGGAGATTTTTCATTCTTTAACGAGGAATTTCAGTACATTTTTTATTAATGTTTACTGTAATTAATTACTGTCTGTTTATAAAAAAAATTCATACTGAAAATAATTGTTAATAATAATGTTATCGATGTGTACCTACTTAGCTCACGCCGCGGCAGTACGGCGGGCTCTCAAGAGCGGGGTTATTGTAATGGCTTTTACGTAAATGTGAAACAAGTTCCTACTTACTCATTTTTACAAAAACGTTAAATTGGCATGTAGGTGACTAGTCGCAATCGCGCTAGTTGTCCGAGTTGCATTATATTATGGAATAGCTTCAATTTTACCGCGTTGAATTTAAAAAAAACTTTCTCTTTTGTCAGGAGATACTACGATGTAAGTTATAAACAATCGATAAAACTAAAAAGACAAACACTTAGATCAACAAACCTAACTACACAATTTAAAAGTGTATAGCGATCTCTCCCTCTTATAATCAAAGTAAGCATGTAGCAGAAAGAGATGTTCAATTATTACGTTGAACAAACTTAATGCGGAGTACATTTGACATCAGCTTTCGTTCGACCATCATTAAGCGTATATAGAGTAAAGCTTTTAAATAGTTTTTCAAGAACGATTTATTAATTCTGTTTATTTATAATTCTAAGTATTTTTTACTCAAATTCTTTATTATTCATAATATACAAAATAATGATAAACGTCGAAAGTCGAAGCTGTCGACAAGAACAAAATACAGGAACACATAAATATCATTGGGTATTTCCATTTGATTATTATTTTTAAAATGATAACAATACAAATCACACAAAGATGAAGCTATTTTTATATATATTTTTTTAATTTTCCGGTGACTTTTTACAAGTCTGCTCTAGTAGTTAAATAAAAGTAGAAAAGCTTACCTGGTTACGACACTGAAGAAGAATAAGAAGAAGAATAGAAGATTAAGAGATAGTAGCACTTACCTGGAACAAAAAGAAAATCAAGTTAGACTCATCTTCAGAAAATACAAAAAGGGTTTTTATGTCTCTGGTATTATAGTTACTAACAGGCTTCATCCGAGTTTCAAACCATTTTAGTTGTCATTTTTACTTTCAAAAGAAAAAAATCAAACAAACAGCAAACGACTTATTAATTTTTTTATAGATCACTGAAAATTTCATAATTTACAATAAAAATTGAGAGCTTAAAATAACTACTTCATCATCGAAGTCCAATATAAACGACTTGCAAACGAAAAATATGAAACGGAAAAGTCCGAAAAAGATTGAGTCAGATCAACAAGGAATTGAACCCAAGATCTCTTCCTTGCCGGGGGAGTGCTCTGATCACTGATCCAATTCGACCATATGAACTTTTAACAGTTTCATACTTCGAATTAATTTATCCAAGACACTATTTAGATTGCATTAGTTCGGGTAGAATCATACATAAAGATAGCAGCCAATAAAAATATGCGTTTCGAAAATGTTAGAAGCTCTCTGCCTAAATCTGACGCAAATTTACATGGTCGAATTAGCTCATTAGTCAGAGCACTTCTGTCTTTTCTGATATCTGAATCTTTTTCTGTCTTTTCTGATTCACATTTTTCGTTTGAGAGTCGTTTATACTGTCTTAAATGATTAAATATTACAAAGTATAATACATCAAGTTATTAAAAAAAAAACAAAAAAATACGTTGACCTAGAAATTCTAGACAGAAAAACTGTGCAAGTTTCATGACGCCAGAGCCGTAATAAACACTCGGGCAGCCGGCAAAGAAATTGAATTGAGAGCGCTCCGTTCGATTTATTTATTGCATCTCACTATACATAAATCATGTTTTTTTTCAAAATTAACCTCACTAAGGGCCGTCTGTTTCAACAGAATGCTAAATCGTGAGCTATGTTAAAAATTTAACTGTCAGTTAAAGTAACAAGGATGTTAAATCGGACCGCGCGCTGTTTCAAGTGCCTTTATGCAAAAGTAACTGTTACTAGTGTGGCCAGTCTAAAAAGCAGAATATTCCTCGAAATTACGTGGAAAAACGCACGGCATTATTTTTTGGTACGGCCACACCGAAGATTAAATATGATCTCTGGTTAAGTGACTGTCAAAATACTCAAAATACAGAAGCAAGAAGTTTGTTGTGCGTCATTATAACCTCTTCTGACTTCTTGTTTGTTATTGTGTTCGAATTTTTTATTTCAGAATTTAATTTTTACTTACATGATGAAGATCGATTTATAGTTTTAGGAATAATTTCTTGAGAGTATTGGAGGGGCTAGTTTCCTTTGATTAATAATTCCAACTAAACTTTGTAAAAAAAGTTATATATTTATTACATAGTTTCTTTTCAATTAAAATATGTATATTGAAACATTATATACAGGGTTTAATATAATAATAAGTTTTATACCAAAGTTTATGAAAAAGATATACTTTTATTACATTGTTTTGTTCCTAGAAAAATATTTCTGTGGGTATTTAAAAATAAATGACGACCTGTTATAATATATACGATATTACATGGAAAAATATAATTTACTTTCCAGTAGTCGTAATATCTCCCTCAATTTGATCCGTCACAAATTTTGCAAGCTCTTTCGACATGCGATACCTTGCCAAAAATTCGGAATCATCCCAAATGACCATATTATTAACACGGGGTCGAAATGTTTTTGGCTTTCGCTGTAAAACATATTGCATGACGAATTCATCTTCACTACCGTCATCTTCGATAATATTAATCATGATTAATAATCGTTTCGTAACAACACTCAACAGAAAAAACCTTACGTATAGAACTGTCAAATATGTCAAAATGGCGGAGTAACTCGAGAATCGCGAATAACTCGCGAGTAACTCTCGGATTTCGGGAAGTTAAAACAAAAGTTAAAAGTGACGTAAAACCAGGAGTTAAATTGATTGAAAAACGCATTTTGGTGAAATTTAACTGTAGCATTTACTTTTATTCTTACTTTTACTATAGCTAGCGTTGAAACAGACGGCCCTAAGCCTCACAAGCCTGTATCTAGGTTAACAATTTGTTAACCATTACTTTAGTGTTTTATATTCTGCTATATTAGTAGAATAAATACAATCTGTCACATAAACGGGGTAATATCCTGCACCGCAATTGCCCATGTCTTATTTTCTAAGCCAGTGACAGGTACGTTCTGCAGAGGTTTGTGATTTAACCTCTGGTCCAGTTCGTAATTAGTTCCTGAATATGTAAATAATCATGCTTCATGTGGATTAGGCAGAGGTGAAAGGGTAAAAGGACTGACCACTAAACAAGTCTACGACAATCGTATTTATTTACAACACAACTTGTGACAATTAATACTATTTCATATTATAACAGTATACAAAATAAATATTTATTTCCTATTTGTGCTACTACCTACTCCATAAGGTGAGCTAAACTTTAATATGCTTAAATTACTATAGTGGATAAACATTTATTTTTGTAATAATTTTATCTTTATTAACAACTTTATCAATTTAATAATGCCTGTAGAAGGTATTTTTTCATTAATTAAATAATAATATTTTTTAATATACATATATTTTTTTTATTAAATTCTTTCTGAACTTAATTTAATAGTTAAATTATTTAAAATTAAAGTATTATTTTTTTTAATTAAAATCTAAAATAAAATATTAGTATAGTGATAGAAAGATAAAATATATTAATTCACCATGTGTGTTCAAATATGTGATTTTTTTACATATTCATGTACTGGAATCATCAAAATCATATGATTTTCCGTGAAAGGAATTCATAATAATCATAATTATATGTGATGATTCAAACTCGAAATAAATCGGTTAGGTGTCCGGAAAACGCCATCTTTATTTTACGGATGTGCTAAGTATAGTTGTTATACTTCCGCATGATAGCTATTCCGCCTTACAGGGGCATTGTCAAACTGTAGACGGCCAGCCACTGACAAGATCTATCTATACAAAATTTACAGATATTTCCACATTGCTCTCAAATAAATTAACTAAAGAAAATTTTATTAATGACTCCCTCACAAACGATACTTAAAATTATATTGTCAGGGTAAATATTCTATACGAAACAAGAAGGTTAATACCGGCAAATCTTCTGTGTTTCGTATGAAGGAGGTAAGAGTGGGTGGGTGGTTACTTAATAACGGCAATTCTTTAAATGCAATGTTAGCAATTTTGGAAAACAACAAGTAATCCACAAATTGCCATTAAATTAAAAGGTTTAGCACAATAAATTCAAAGACTTTCAGATTCTTTTGTTCCGCGTACTCGTTTTATCTAATTATCCAGAAAGTAGAGTTGTGCTGACTAAAGTTGGTCGAGGAAATAAAAGTAAAATAAGGGAAATGAGGAGAAAAAGCGTTCCAGGAAAACAGGAAAGCGGGAGGGTGAATTCTCCCTCGCTTTCCTCGCCTTAGGGGAAGCAACACGTTAGGCTATACGTGAGGGTAATCTTGCAAACTCGGGCGAATTTATCTTAACTTGGCTAAGATGGCAAAGGAAGATGGATCCACTGAGTGAAAAGGCGAAAACCATTTGTTTATTGTTGACGGACTTTTGCTGTTATAAGGTGAGCCTTTTGATGAAATGGAAGTCATTAATCTCATAAAGTTTGATAAGTGGGTATGAAATTGCGAACGACCATGCGGCAAATAAAATTAATCCGTTGAGTAAAAACAGAAGAAAGAGTAAAAATTCTTATAAGTTTGCTATTTCTATAAAAATAAATGTGTTATTTGCAAATATTGTGTCAAGAAAATTAGAGTAAAAAAAAAATGATATGGCTGAGAAAAAAACAAAAAAATTAATAAGGTATTCTATCTCCATATTCCATGGCGAAGGCTTTATTTAATATGGTTGCGTATTCTTATATCTTGAATAAGAAATACAGATATATAATAGTGAAAGTATAAAGCCTAACGATCCTTACTTTAAAGGTCCTTTGAAGTGCCTTTCTAAGATCATACGTTTCTTAAAAAAAACACGCTGTGATGAAAACAAGTTTCTTAAAAGGGCTCCTATTTGTTTATCACTAAAGAATTTCATTTGACCATATCTGTATAGAATCTGTAAATATCTGAAAGGAAATCTCTCTCTACAAAAACAATAAGAAGCCAGTTAAAAACTATATTACTTTGCAGAAGTTAATATTTCAATATACAACAATACACGGAGAAAAATGATAATAGCTAATTTATTAAGAGAAAGCTACAAGCCAAAAATGTGTATATTCTCGGTATACCTTATATTGTAGGTAATAGGCATTAAAATCGCTTGACAAACGGAGTCTAGAAACGTTCGATTTCAAGCACAAAACTAGTTTTTATTTATTTTGTAAATAATTTTATAAGAAAGCAAAAAAGTTAATCAAGTGAAACTGTCACAGATAATCTTAGCTATAAAACTGTATTTTTTAAGTTGTTTCCTTTATGCGTTCATACATTTCATTTGGAAATTTTTTTTTTTTTAGTAGTTCACATTTATATTTTTTATGAGTAATTTTTTATTTGTATTCTACTCAAACGAAAAGATAGGAAAACCTTCAATTTATCTAAAGCATATTTTTGGTATTCATAATGTACACCAATTCGTTATAAAGATTAATCAAAATAGTGATTAAAGCATTAAGCTTCGCCTTAAGAATCTCTTCAAATTATTGCAAATCCGGTTAAAAACGGGATCGCAGGCCGTTTCCTGATAAACTTTTAGTAAACTCCTAATATGTCGGGACACTTGATCTTGCACCTGCATTTGCCTTGATAATATATAATGACGAAACGCAAAAAAAAATATGAACACGCGTTCCGACATCGTGATAATATATTTGTATTTTACTAAAAGTTTATCAGGAAACTTATTAATTCATTCGTTAAGGGCCTGCAATCTCGTTTTTAACCGGATTACGAATAATTCGAAGAGGTTCTTAATAAGTTAGCAATACTCCGTCTCTGGAGAAACTCACAAAAACATCATAAAAATTGTCGTATTTCAAATAATTTTGATTATTATTTAAAAACTACTGTTTCAAGTCTGAAAACTTGCTGCATTAGTAGAGAATGAGCTGTAAGACCGGTATAACAAAAAATTACAACAAAAACATTCGACTTAAAGAAAGTCACAATTATTTTTTTGATGATAACATATAGGTAACCTTCAGTCTGAATCTTTGGATATCATTATAATTTTATTAGCGCAGACCCGTCAAAAATCACGGGATATTATAATCGTAGGATTTGAGAAGCTGAAAGTATTTATAAAATATTTGCCTCGGGATCATTGCCTTCCAAAAATGAATATTACGTATTGTCAATTTTCTTTATAATATATTTTAATCATGCGCCAAAAAATTAAATAAAAAAAAATAAACATTTCAAATAAAGAATTATTATTATTCAATATCAAAAATACAATCATTTTCTGGGATTATTTATGCTTCTCAGTTCAAATTCGTAGATTTAGGACGGGTTAAATTAATGAAGTTAAATTGAAGTGAAAGCTCTGTTTAATTTCTGTTATTATTTAATTTCTGTGAAGCAACTCGCCCATAGCGGTGGAATAACTTGATATGGTATATTTGAATAGGACTTTCACAGACCTTGAAAATTAAAGTTGAAATTTGATGAATTGTTCAAATTCTGTGAAATAACCCGTCCTAAAAGATCATTTAACGTAAATAATTTTAAAAGTGTGAATAGTTTTTAGTTTAATTTATACCCTAATGATGCTACAGGTTAAAATTAAACAAATTTCGAGGTAACAAACAATGTTATTATTTTTATTTAATTTTTTAATATTTTACAAATCACAGAATATCAAAATTAGTAGGTTTGATTATTGTACATTTTGTCAGTTTTTCTTAGTTATTTCATCTTTGAACTGAACGCACAATCGACATCCCCCATCTAAAAGCTCAGAGGGTATATGGCAGCGGCTGGCCAGGGGAGGGAAAGGGAGAAGAGAATAGGGAAAGCCAGATCAATACAAAGGCAGAAGAGAGACGGAGTTATCTTGGACGAGAGGGATGCTGAACGAACTGAATTATAGTAGTGAGGCATGGACCAAATTCTGCTGTTGGATTTATCAATTATCAGCTGTGTTCCTTAATGGAAACGAATCGAGATGTATGTGAGGGTTTTACTAAGCCGTTGTAATTAATCGTGCTTGCATTATAAAATTAAATTTCATTTTAAATTCAAGCTTTGGACAAAGTCACTACCAATACCATGCTTTAAAAGCTTTCCACAGTGTAAAACTTGAAATTAAAATTGAGGAAAATAAAAATAAATTCACACATAAAATTAAAAAATGGATTAAAGAACAAAAAAGACAATATTACCAAAATGTCATAGCAAAAAATAAATATAAAACATACACGTAA
The DNA here is from genome assembly GCF_061612785.1 of Hesperophylax consimilis. Lineage (NCBI taxonomy): Eukaryota > Metazoa > Arthropoda > Insecta > Trichoptera > Limnephilidae > Hesperophylax > Hesperophylax consimilis. The sequence goes on from NC_142850.1 coordinate 22,745,859, forward strand.
CACACAAAACCAATATAAACACACATCACACACAAACACACAAGATTATTTTCAATGTATTATTTTTTAATTTTAAATATATTATTATGTATTTTTAATTTTAAATGTATTATTTTCTCTTTAAAGTGAATTATGTAGATTATATTTTCATATTATAAAATGAAGGCCTCAGCACGGGCAAGCCACCCAGTGAGGCCTACATTACTGGAAAACTTAAAATGTAAAAAATATTGTACCAAATATAAAACAAAAAAAACAAAAAAATTATAGGAATATGTTACACATTTACTCTAACATCCGAATAACAAGTAGCAGATCAATTGATACATGATTTAAAGAGTACATGTGGTTTTTTGTGATATTTCACCCTCCATGCTAGATAATATTAAAAAAGTTTATTCATTAACAAGTTCTACAGTGTTATTATCAAATTGTGGTGAGGCCACTTACGTACTAAGGATTTAAACAAGCGATTTCTGAACATAAACATGGTGTAAAAAATGTAGATTTCATTTTGCTGTCCGATGATACCTTTTTCAATAAAACCAAAAAAAATATTTTTCCATCACACGTCGTCTGTCGTTACTGATTAGCTGGGTACAGCCTAGTGGTTCACGCGTTACGCACTCCGTCTCGTTTTAGAGCACGGTAACGGTTGAGACGGAGCGTGTACCAAGTGATTCCGTCGCAACGCTCTAGCTATGTAGCAACGGGGGATAGAAAAAAAAATTAAAATCCTTCGGATAATTGCTGATATACCTGTATTTATATTACTTCTATATAGGCAGGTACTTAGAATAAAAATGCTTTAAATCTTAATACCAATTCCATTATTGATTAATTGTGGAAAATTATTGATAGTTTACCATAATATAAAGTTTGCCAATATTGTACAGTTCAAATTTGACTAGAGGTCGTTAAAGTGACTTGTTTCCGAATGATAATTTGAATGGCTACGAGATTTTTCCCCCCGTGGCTTAAATTTTCTTTTCTCTTCTTAATCTATAATTGAACTCATTATTTAATAAGTTGTCAGTTCGATTCACAGTACAACACCGTAAATTTTTTGAAAATTTAATGTTTTACATTCAGGCTAGGTTTTAAGATAATTGTGATAACCAAGGCTTCGTTGGCAACCCTAATAAGATGGACGGCTGGCTTTTTGTCATTGCGCAACAAAAGAAAATTGTATTGAACGCACCGCGGTAAAACACATATGTGAAATTCCGGGATAAAATACAATTATCTCACATATTATGCGAAAAATGCATGCTCTTTGACACTAAACCTGGTCCTTGTAACTTGCAACACCAAGAATTGAAGTAGAATCTTTGTAAATAATTAAAGTATGTTTTTGAAAAATATGACTAGGTGATTTTTTTTTTACATTAATCCTCACGGGAGGCCCTGAGGAAAACAATATCCCAGTGTCATCTTTGCGAGTTCTGTGTGGAGGGTATCTTTGTGGTAAGGAAGAAGGAGTGAACCTTCTCTCTTCTGTCTTGAAGAAACTCAAGTTATAGGAGGGAGGAAATACCGAGATCGGCAAATTGTTCCACAGCCGAGCTGTTGAACTCAAGAACTGTTCTAACTGACAATCGACAACTGTGTACAAATTTTGGGCGTGCGTTTGGCGTATTTCCAGGCGCCAGTTAAGCATTTTCCATTGAAATACCGGTAGAACAGGGACAGCGTCCCACTCGACGCCTGTGCAAAGATTGCAAGTACGTTTGTAAAGATAGGAGAATCCATCAAAAGGAATGCCCGTTTCTATACAGTCGAGGAATTATTAAGATATTTTGTGGCTCCAGACAGAGATGGCTAGCATGGGGGCACTTGTGATTTGTACACGGTTAGCAGTTGTGTACTAGTAAAGTATCTGCGGACCAGTACAGTACAGTACGCCCAGCTTCTGAGAGGCTATCTTAAGTCTGGCTTCGATTGAGGCCCCGTACCTGAGCTGTCAGCTGTCAATTTTACACTAAGCATATTATCATATGTATTGATTCACCTACTCTACTGCAACTCATTCCCTTCAATATCCCCTCGCACAGACTCAGAAATAATGAACTGCTCTTCCTCAACCATCATTCGACAAATTATGGATATTATTCACCATTGTCCAGAATGTGTAGACTGGTCAACTCAAGTCAAAACCTTAACTTTTTTGGGATAAGTCTGAATGATTTTTGCCAGTCGCTTAACAATTGACGGAATATTATAAGTGTCCTGTGGTCCTGACCCACGGCGTAGTCTTGACTTGATTCGACTTGTCACTTTATTTTCTTATATTATATCTGCCACATGTCTTTGCTTTCATGTACCTTTGTCTACTACTGTATTTTTCATTTTACTGTATCCGTGTTATTATTTTGTAATTTGGACGATGTCCGTTAATAAATAAATAAATAAATAAATGAAAAGCCTGTTTTAAAATCAAAACAAACTAAAATATAGACATATTCCGTTCCACTCGATTAATTAACTTGCTTTCTGCTATTCATAAATTAAAATGGCGTTAGCAAAAAGGCTAATCAAAAGCAAGAAACCCACATTAAAAAAAACACTAAGAAAAAACATGTTTTAAAAATCGGTAAAATAGGAACAACGTATGGAGATATTAAAAAGGTCACCGCCTCAGTTTCTGCGCGATACATGTATGTAAATAATTCAACCGAGAGTCCAAAGGCTTTGTTTATTTTTTCGGGATTGCTTTTATGTATTGCTTCATCCTTTGAGCCATATTATAAAAACACCCCAAACCTCATTGCCATAAATGGTCGGCTCGTATCCGGTGACAGTCTGGCCATGTATGGAATAATTCAACAGTTCAATTTATCATGCAAATATTCCACTGAGATTAAATAAAACCACAGAGAGAACTGAAAGCTTAATGAAAGTCGGTAAATTTAGATATTATATATATATATACGAGTATATACTGGTATATTGTGGAATATGCTTGAGTAAGGATGAGAATTAAAAGGATTTGACTGTTCTGTCACGGAGATCAACAAAAATGTTATGTTTTTTTTTACCATGAAAACATCGTACACGGAGAAAAACGAGCATTGCTAATTTAATAAAAATCTCTGAAAATTATTCGTAATCCGGTTAAAAACGGGTTTGCAGGCCCTTAACGGAATGAATTGGGAGGTTTTCTGATAAACTTTTAGTAAAATACGAATGTATTAATTATCACGACGTCGGAACAAGTGTTCATAAACATCCTAACATTTTCGAATTCGTCAATACATATTATCAAAGCAAATGCAGGTGCATGAACACGTGTTCCGATATATTAGGAATTTACTAAAAGTTTACCAGGAAACGGCCTGCAATCCCGTTTCAAACCGGATTACCAATAATTTGGAGAGATTCTCAATAAATTAGCAATACTAATTTTTCTCCGCGTAGTTCAAGCATAGAAAATTAATTAAAAATTAAAATTAACAATTCATTACTATTTTGTAATCATTTTTCAATTAAGAAAATATTTTATCCTTGGAAGACAATATTAACGACTCTCAAAGGAAAGACGTGAAACCGAAAGTGCTCTGACACACTGAGCTAATTTGACCATATCAATTTACGTCATTTTTACTGTATCCGTACTTTACTTTACGACTGAGAGCTACCAACATAATCTTCATTTTCTTAACGCATTTTTTGGCTGCTATATTTGTGTACGATTGTAAGATTCTACCGGAACTAAATGCAATCTAGATAGAGCCTTGGATAAATATATCCATTTTTCCTTTAATGTACGACATCTATAGACTTTTCTCCCAGGATGAACATTTTTTTTTATAGTAGCATTACTTAGTGAGTAAAAACTCAAATTGTAATATTTAATCATTGAGGACAAAAAGATACAATCGCATCTAGAAATTGAACTCACGAATAGGAATTGAACCCGACTAGGAAGAGGTCATGGGTTCAATACTTAAATGCGACTGCACCTTTTGGTGTATTTTTTGTTTCACATCTTACGTTTGACAGTTTTTCCAAGGTTGATATTTTCAGTTGCGAACTTACCAAATACAAGAGGTCTGTAAAAAAATATTTCTCTGATGGTTTGTGAATAATGCTTATGTATATATTGTTTATATCTCTATTATGATTTGATTTATATCTACAACCTCTCTCCGTGGCTATAAATGTATTGTTTTGTAAATTTTTGGTTTTTTATAATCTTTTGTTATGTATAATTTATTTTAATTCATATTCCTTTCTCACAAATTTAATTTACTTATTCCATATTATGCCGTCTCAGTAGAGGTAAAGTCACAAGGAGGAAATCCATAATTGGTTTTATTTTAGCTATACAATACTCATGTACATACATAAATAAATTATAAAAATGAATAAAACGAACATTAATATTTGTATTTATATATATATAAATACAAATATTAATGTTCGTTTGTTCAAAATCTTAAATCTCCGAAATATCTTCACCGATTGCTTTGAAATTTAGACAGAATAGATGATACCTGTGGCAGGTAAAAACATATATTAAAAAAAAACAGTGCTTTCTGTTGGACAGCTGTTGTCTTTCTGTCAGCTTCCAACTAGTATTGTTACCTAAAATTAATTAATAAATGATGCCTTAAAATATTCTAAACTAAGCGTAGACAGGGATAAATCTACCGTAAAATTAATTCAATCGTGAAGCGCCAACTCTATTTGATAAACTTTGTAAATTTCTAATCCCCTGAGCGCTTATTTATTTCTAGCAAAAGCTCATTCGGCGCTTTGTACTCTAAACTAAAATACTATATTCCTGGCGTAGACTGAAAGTGAAAATTTCATTACGTTATTTGCCTTCCCCGCGTATCGCTCTCACGCGAATGCTTTTGAATAAGTAATTAATGTAACTGGAAACCTCGTGGTTATGATTGTAGCGTAAATTTATTACGTGGATTGTAAATCAAAACGAATGGGTGTTGGGTAGTTATAAATGAACTTATGTGGGTTAATTGAAGGTTCAGCATATTATTAATTAATGTTGTGGTATCTACAAGTTTTTAAAAAGGATAATCAGAATGGTATATACAGGGTTTTCCAATAAGAGGTGTTATTTTGAAGAGCTCGCTACTTCGGTAGATGTTACTTTTGAAGCTGTCATTTTTTGACATTTGACAAGTAGAAACTGTGTTATTAATAAAAATGGAACGATACACGCTTTAACAACGCATTGAAATTATTAAAATTCACTTGAGTGAATCAAATGCAAATCATCTTGAGTGATGAGGCCCATTTCCACCTCGGTGGCTTCGTCAACAAGCAAAATTGTCGCATCTGGGGCTCGGAAAACCCAAGAGTTATTGTTGAAAAGACTCTATCCTCAACGTGTGACTGTTTGGTGAGTTTATGGTCCGGCGGAGTCATTGGACCTTACTTCTTCGAAAATGAGGCTGGAGCAACAGTTACGGTGAATGGATTGCGCTATCGAGAGATGATTAATGATTTTTTTATGGCCGGAATTGGATGGTATTGATCTGGACAACGTTTACTTTCAACAAGACGGCGCTACGTGCCACAAGCAACGAAACCATTGATCTTTTACGATTGAATATCAAAATAACACCTCTTATTGGAAAACCCTTTATATAAGAAATGAAAAACGAAGATTATGAATTGTTAATACTAAAAATAAATTTTGAATTTCGAGGCAGTGAAGTTTGGAATGGCCAGAATTTCTAGGTCAATGATTTTTTTTTAGTTCTCAGTGTCATTTCCATCTATTTGTGTAAGAAAATAAAATTGAAGTCCCAATATTGCTTGTTTCACAGTATTCATCAATAATACGGAACAAGTAATAAAATATAAACTAAAAAAAACATATCTAGAACAACTTGTTGAAACCCCGGGAAAACCATAAAAGTACTAGTGCCTACTACTACAAATATGGACATACATAATAGAAAATCTTAAATCTCGTCTACAAACTTCAAATGAAACTAAACACTTTAGAAGGAAAAAATCGCTACGTAATTGGATTCGTCTGAAATTCGTTTTCAAGTTAATTTCCCTTAACTGGAAAATTGTGAAGTGGGTCGATATAATAAACTGAGGGATTCAGCCTTCACCTTCCTTAGTTAAATAAGATTTGATTACTGTGCTTAATATACAGTGTTTTATCTTACTAGGTTGTTGAACAAAACCCTTTTAATGAGTGTAGCAAGTGTTGAAATTTCTACTTGAGTAGTAGTTCTACTCGATAATAAGTAAAAATAAACAGATATACAATTTGATTTTTTTAAATTTGTTTAATTAAATTTGTACATTTTTTTTAAACATTACAGATTGGGACCTAAGTCTTTATAATTATACAATGTATTTGCAGTGCCAAAAGCCTCGTGAGTGCGTCGTAGGACATGAAAAAAACTACATTTAGGAAGTACATTGCTCTTTAAAGTCAATTAAAAAATATTATGTACTCTCTATTCCGGTAACATGAAACTATACTCACAATATAATATTAAAAGTGATGAAAAATAACACAATGAATTATACTAATATAATGGTGAATTGGTCATTAGAATGGAAATTATTAACGAAAAAATGTTCTAAATCAAATATTAAAAATCACAAACAAAAACTGTCATTTTTCCGTGGAATCAGACATCTCGCATGCGCAAGTCTGCCAAAGGGCTATGTTGTCAGATCTTACGCAGCCAGTTAAAACATTTTTATTTGTAACAATCCGAATAAGAAATTTTATTACAAAAACACCGTTTAACGGTTGTGAAGTGATTTTTTATTAGTAAGGCTGTAAGAATGCACTATCGATATTTGTAAATGTTTGATCAAATCCAGATAATTCTGTATACAACACACTTTTCTCTATCGGTGGTGGTCGTATTAAAGAGATGAAAGAAAAATCATTTTATAAAACCGGAAAAGCCTTCTACGTCAATTTTCCGATAATGTCGGACAAGAAGCGGCATTATGGAACATTTAAAGGTCCATTCCACGGGCGGGCGGGGAAGGATTAACGCTTGTGATCCGATACGACCGGGTGTGATTTAACGGTCGGTGACCTGCCGTACCCCCGGGGGACTTTTCACCTTGCAAAGGTTACGCCACCGTAGGGATGCGTAAATTGTATTCGTGTAAACACATCTTAAATGGATAAGCGGTTTGAAGCTTAAAAGCACTACCGAGTGTTAAGAAAGTATCAGAAAAAATAGGTTTTCAAGAGTTTCCTTTTTCAAAATTATTTTTCCGTTCCACTGATTGCTCCGTTTGAATTTAACATTCTTTCTCATAAACGTCATATGTAACACACGTAGAAAAATGAATATGGTTGATTTATTAAAATCCTATCAAAAACGTGATGGCAATCCATTTCCTAGTAAAATATTGGTACATTCAGAATATATCGGAAAAAGTGTTCATACAGGTGTTCTTTTCCTGATAAATACAGGTTTTCCAATAAGAGGTGTTATTTTGAATAGCCCGATATTTCGGTAGATGTTACTTTTGAAACTGTCATTTTTTGATATTTGATAAGTAGAAACTACACCATTAATAAAAATGTAACGATACACGCTTCAACAACTCATTGAAATTATTAAAATTCACTTGAGTGAATCAAATGCAAATCATCTTGAGTGATGAGGCCCATTTCCACCTCGGTGGCTTCGTCAACAAGCAAAATTGTCGCATCTAGGGCTCGGAAAACCCAAGAGTTTTTGTTGAAAACCCTCTCTATCCTCAACGTGTGACTGTTTGGTGCGGTTTATGGTCCGGCGGAGTCATTGGACCTTACTTTTCCGAAAATGAGGCTGGAGCAACAGTTACGGTGAATGGATTGCGCTATCGAGAGATGATTAATGATTTTTTATGGCCGGAATTGGATGGTATTGATCTGGACAACGTTTACTTTCAACAAGACGGCGCTACGTGCCACACAAGCAACGAAACCATTGATCTTTTACGATTGAATATCAAAATAACACTTCTTATTGGAAAACCCTGTATAATGACGAAATGTCCCAGTAAAAGTATTTTTATGAACACGCCATCTTTCCGCCGTCCCAACACATTCTTGTGTTATTGACACTTTGATAGGAAATCCTGTCAATTCATTTTTGAAGGCCTGCAGTCCCGTTTTTAACAGGAATACGAATAATTTGACCATTTTTTTAAATAAATTGGCAATGCTTATGTATACATCGGTAAGTTTTCTCTGTACAGAAAGAGCTGTTATAACGGAATTAATATGTGAATTGTTTTCGTGAAAAAAAACACATTTACGAGAATTTTGAAATAAATGAGTAAAATCAGAATGTATCGCCAAACAAAAGCTAGATTTTTGCTGTGTATTCGGTAACAATGGTAATTAAAGGCACACCTCTAATGGCTCCGCTGTAAGTTTCAACCCTCAGGGAATGTATGAATTGTATATGTGTGTATGGATTAACGACTTGAAGGGTAAATTCACTGAGTGTTTTTTCAACAATTATAACGTATCAACAAACAAAAACTAGATTTTTATGGTGTTCCGTTTCAATGCTAATTATAGGCGAGGCGCTAATAGCTCGATTGTAATCTCGCCAACCTAAAATCTAAAGAAGCATAACCCTTACTTTTTTCAAATCTTGGCATAATTTGAATTTATCTTTCATACTCTATCAATGGTTGTCATCCGTATTATTTACTTTTCTACTTTCCATGTCTTGAGTTATAAAACATATAGAATATATTTATTCGGAAACATGTTCAAATTAACGAAACATAAACAAATAAAAGAGTAAATTCAAAATGAATGTCTGTCATTTATTTTCAACAAAACAATATAATAGCTGACGGAGCGCGAAGAAATAACAATTATAAAGTTGCGTTTATACGAACGCTTTGTAAACTGCGTTCCTTAACTTGTTTTTTAAAAACGTCCAGGGTAATAATGACGTTCAACATTTAAATGCACTTCACACAGACTTCAAAACTAAGTTTGAGGACATTGTGACTTTGGAAATGGAACGTTGAAGAATCGGATATCATGTGACAAGAAGAACTGACCGGGACAACCACTGACAAAGAACTTAAGGGGCAGTTCTGTAGGGCCAGCTACGGAAATAAAATCCCGTTCCTTATCCTGCTTCATTTTCATTTGGTGTAATACCTCACAAGGGCGCACCTGTCTGCACACTGTAAAGACAAAGGAACTATACCGCCACCCGGTTGTTGGAAAGGCAAGGGAAGGGAATATTTTTACGAAAAAAATAAATGATTACCACATGGGACATTAATAGTTTTAGGAAAATTCAATATTCGGCAGGCAGGGTGTCTACGAAAAAAAATTTTTGGCAAGTGGTCTACGGGGCGAAGAAGTTTGGGAACCTCTGGTTTACATGAATACGATGTATTTAGGGTTTCAAAAGCTTTTAGCCGCTTTTCCACTAGTTGGGCACAAACTTTGAAACATCCTAAAAAACCGTAGCTTCCACTTCCATGACGTAGTTTTAATTTAATTATTAAGTTATTTAACTACAGTTCCCTAAGTAAAGACGGCGTTCACACCTCAATGTGGATAATTACTTAATTAAACCGTTTAAGTTTGTACTCAAACAGTTTCCAGTTTAATATTTCAGTAAACGGTTCTGCGGGCTGAAACGAACACTTAGCTTAAATCTAATTCCGCTAGATGCCGCTTGTATGTGGAGATTGAGGGGTTTGGTTATAAACTCCCGTGTTATTATCTTGGATAGATAGAACAAAGCATTAAGCGCTTTAGCTAGGCGAGACAGGCTAAACCAACCTTAGTTACGCGCGAAGCTCATCCCTTATAATAGTGATCGAAAACTGTTTTGAGAGGTTCTTAATCTTGTACAACACTTTTCAAGTGTACTTAATACAAGGTGCTCTCAAGAAAAGCGCTGTGCCACACATGAGTCTTTAAACGAAAGACTAATTTCTTCATTAAGACGCCACAATACTCTAATGGCGGGGTTTTGCTTACTCAAATAACGGGGGAATGTTTACTCTAATAACGCCTACCAAAGCAAACTCTAGCTTCCATACAAACAGTACCTCACCCTTGAAATATTTTACGTAAAACGAATTGGAAATTTTGTAAAACATTTTTCAACTACAAAATTAGCGGTAAGCACCAGATTTTATTTTTCAAGACGGTGAATTAATAACTTCCCAAGGGATTCAGTCAGAAACTATTATCATTTTAACTTATTTTTAGCGTATTATTTATACTATAATAATTGACTAATGAAAGCGCATAATCATAATGTAAGTACTTTGGTTTTAAAAAAACACAAGATTTAAAAAGTACATCAGATGTTAACGTGTTGAGCCCTCTTATTGACAGATAAAAAATCTAGGAAATCAAGTAACTTCCCCACCCCATTGAAATGTCTACCTTTTTCGAGAGAAAACAAACAAGCAACACCAGCAAACACTAAACACCAGTGTCCGGTAATAAAACTCTTTATGACGGATACTAAATGTGTTTATTGCACGGGGCCTTCTCCGCAGTAAATGTCGCGAAGAGAGTTTATTTAAAGAGGCACGATATATCAGTGACATCTTAGGGGGTGGTAAGGCTGCCGAGGAATCATTGCATAATCGGGGGCACAGAAGGGAGGAGGCTGTGAAATTTACATGCGGGATAAAAGCTTTGCTACTGAAATTTATGAGTTTGCGTGTCCCAGAAAACGCTGGCAGCATGAAACGTTTAGCTTTATGAATTTGAAGGTAACCCCTGGTGACTACAATGTGCGTACACACCACAACATCTTTTAGACAATTATAGTGCTGAACAATTAACACTATATGGTCGGGCATTTTACCGCCAAATTGGGGGCGAAGCGCGGGTGTTTTTTTTTAAATTTTAGCGCCAAAATTAGACTTTCCGCAAAATATTCATATCTTATGATCTATTTGATATTTTTCGATGAAACTTTCAGTGTTTTACTTTAAAAAGGTGTCTCTATTTATTTCATTAGCAATGTGTGTGTAATTCCTTTTTTATGAACAAAAACTTTCTACTTTCTTGGGAATCATAGAAAAAACAGTATTTCACAATCGAAATAACGTATCGAAATTTATTCATACTAAATTACAACATTATTTAGAATATTTCAAATACAAAAAAAAACTATAACCTAATAATGCTTCAATGTGTGATAGCGTTCGAAACACTTTTCTTTATGCAGGGGCACATTGCAAAACTTGCACATGTACCGCGTTTCACTGCGTAGTTTGTGAGCGGAACATACGCGACAACGATTTTATTTTTTTTTGTGTTTCAAACACATTGTATTGACAGGTAGATAAATCGGGTACCGCCGACAATAGAAAACACATGACCCCGCACCCATTTAAAACCCCTTGTTTACAAGTATCCCGCTCCTTACCGCTTTGCGCAACAAAACGAGTAAACTCGTCTCCCGCGTCTTACTGTAAAAAGGCGTATGACGAGTTTTCTTGTTTCCCGCAAAGAATGTGTTAATAAATATATAGAAAGGTCACAAATCGTAAAACTAAATAAAAATAACGTATGGATTTCAATGAATTTGGACGGAACTTTATTTGGTTCGTTATAACGGGATTACACGTTGTTAACGTCGTTAACCCCTCAGGCTAATTTGTTCGCTTTTGGGAACAGCTCATAAGGTCTCATACAAATCGTCATGTCCCCCTCACGGTCATGGTGAGAAATATGATCTTAGCAGTGTTATAAAGAGAAAACACCACGCTTTATATTCAAATCTAGAAGTTAACCAAAGAATAATCAAAACGTGCACCTTTATGAAAACAAAGGTTCTCACCGCAATATGAGAAAAAATTATGATACTTCGTGAATTTGTTGTTAATTATTTTTATATGAAAGGAAAAAAAGGGTAGCGATAATATTGCAATTTGTCTTAGAAAAGTGTTTTTTTTTCACTATCAATAATTTTAGTTATAGACGAAAACACGTAAGGTGAGCAATTTTTTCAAAAACAGTTTTTTTCTGATACATTCATTCATTGAATTTTATTGCAAAGCGGAAATACTCCAACGTTTTGGCAAAATACCACATAGGGGTTAATTATTCTCCATCTGCATATATAAATCAAAGTTTAAAGTGATACTTAATGCTAAACTGCACCACAAAGTAATTTGCTGAATAATCAAATTGAAATGCAACTCGTGTTAGCACTAATACGCGTAATCTTCGTCCGGCCAGTGTGTAATGTCGATAATTCCGTGAATTTGCTAAACCGATCCAATATCCTCGGTGGCCACAGATTCGCATTAACTGTGGCCACTTCACTCCCTCGCTGCCGGCTAAATGTTCGTGGAATCATTAATGACCACTCTGTACAAGTATGTACTTTACCTGCACTACAAAACTAGAAGGCCAGGCCAGGCCAGGTACTATATTTGAAGTGGTGGGTCGATAATTCCTGCATAATTATTCATTACAGCTCAGTAAAAATGCACACGGAGAAAAATTATTATTGTCCATTAAAAAAGTTTTTCAAGATCTGTCTGTCATATCAACGCAAAATATAATATAAATTTTACGCTTTTAATGATAGGAGTCCCAACTGCTCCCAACCATCTGAAGTCAGTGAGACTATGACATCCCCAATTGTGGTATCTTCAGGAGTTGAGAGAATTAAAATATTGTTAGGTTTATTTTATGTTATTCCCGCACAGATCCCTAAATGCCAGTGAAACTATGGCATCCACAATCGGGATATACTGTGAGGCTGAAGGTGGTGGAGAGGAAGGAGATGATTAAGGGGAAGGTGGGGAATGGCTATTCTGATCTGGTCACCAAACACGGCTATAGAGCGATAGCTGAGTATCATCCACTCAGAAACGTGTCGCAAATATATTACATATTATTTTAAGAGTACTAATTGTGAAAAAATTTCAATTAATTAAATAAAATTTTCTTGCGCACGCCGCAATAGGAACCCCTGACCTCCGGATTGCTAGTCGAGAGTCTTGCCACAAACCAAATAGACATACACCAGGGCGATACTGAGAGTACTTTTCACTTTGGGTTATTCGTAATCAAGTTTTCCTTCTATGGCGCACAAGCTAAAACTATAAAACAAGATAAAATGTTTGACTATCTCGGATTTTACACATCAGAACTAGTTAGTTTAACACACCTACTACAATAAATCAACGTCAATCTAGATTTAAAGGGTTGGGTTTTTTGAATAGGAAATAAAACCAGCAGAGTAGGTAGGCGATCTTCTCGAGATAATCACTGAATAAGAAAATGGTTTATAAGTTTAACCTTCAACCATCGAAGAGATCATACAATTTCAATACACTTTTCCCAAATTATTATCCTAAGAAAGCACTCTCTTAATCCTTTAAATTCATTTACCATTTCACAGAATAATAATTGCTGAAAAGTATAAAAAATATATTTAATTTTCGGTCGCAAGGAAGGCCACTTAAGGTAAGCCTTTTCGACTTTACGTCTCTCAGAGAAGATCGACTTAGCATTATCAAAAACCATTTCGTCGTTTTCCATCCACCCTTCTCGTAATTTATCTTTGCCTCTTAAAAATCTTTCGACTTCACTCAAATATCCAATTATCTTTTGTGTATTTTCCAGCGATATAGAATCAACATAATCGGACTTTGCGGTGGAAAAATAAACTTGACATTATCTTGGGTTTAACGTCATTAAATTTCAAATCATTTATTGAGTGTTTTCAACCAAATTACAGCAGATTAGTTCAATAGATCTGAAAATCTGAACATAACATCAGATGTGGTTTTCCTATAACCCTCTGTCTATCAATTGTGTATGGCGGCAGATCAAAGTAGAGGACGGACAGCATATAGGATGCGGTACAAATGAGATCCTTGAAGCACGCTTGTAATCAGAGATGTGCAAAATGGGTACACAAAACCATTTGAAATGCAAAATGGAAATGGGTCAAAACTTTTCCATTTGAAAATGCAAAATGGGTTTTAGAAAAGCATTTCAAATGCAGAATGCAAAATACCTATTTTCAAAATGCATTGAAAATGCAAAATGGTTTCACAGGTCAAACAATTAAAATAATGAAAGAATTTTTAAACAATTTTGTCATTAAATAATGGACATCAATGTAGAACAAACATATTACATGATGGTAAATCCAAAAACACCACGACTACAGATTATGAAACCACAAAAAATTTGCGCGGGACTAATGTTGCCAACGTAAAAACATAGAAACTGCTATCTAACATTTAATATTACAGCGTCATGGCCCCATGTTCAGTATTTGAATCAGTATTTTTTGTAATGGTATCACTAAATTGCCATGGCTCCTATCAGGGAGCAACTTGACAAATGTAAATTATCTCTCATAGCGAGGTTGAGGACCGACTGATATTTGGGGCTTATGAAAAAAAGATTAGTGGAGATAGTAGGAAGAATGTTGCAAAAAAGCATTTAAAATGGAAAATGCATTGAGAAAACCATTTAAAATGCAAAATGCAAAATGGTTTTTAGAAAAGCATTTAAAATGGATTTATTTGAAATAAATCACATCTCTGCTTGTAATAAAACATACTAAACAGTATTTTAAAGGAGATTCGAACATAATGAAAGCCGACGTATAAACTAATAAACAAATTTAAAAACTGATTCAGAGGGAGACATTGCACGTTCAAGGGAGAAAATGAATCAAACACTAGCGAAGTAGGGTCTAATCATATTGCTTGTCGAAACACGCATACTTAACCCTTAAATGCATGATTTATTAATTTTTCTGGAAAAAAATATATTTTGTAGATATTTACATGTATATGCAAGGAAATATAAAGAATTTATTTTATTTGTAATTTTTTAATGATATTTGATTAAAAAAAATTGTTGCAAATTTACAACACCATGTATTTAATAAAAAATAATATGAACAATTTACGTATGAAAAAAAAAATAAAAAACCTAAAAAAAATTCTCAAAACTAATAAGTGTACCGGAAAAATACGAGTTATTACATAAAAGTATTGTATTATTGTCTACTTACCTAAGAAAATCAAAATAATAACAGCAAAACCAAACTGTAATTCTAACCTCCAACCAATTTTCGAGAATCTTCACTCTGTTGAAGAAAAAGTGACATTTGACATTCGCGAAAGAAAAAAAAGGTGATGCCACTCGATAAAATATATTACCGTGAACTTGATAATTCTAAAACGGCATGCATTAAGTATACACCAAAGAGTTAAAGGTGGTTTGAACGGTATGTTGCAGTTTTACAACAGTATGCATTTAAGGGTTAAGGGTCCGTATAAACAGGACAAAATTTCCGCGAGCCGACCCGCGAATTATGGGAAAAGGAACAAAGCAACAGTTTGCTTTTGCTTCTTTCCCGGTTCGCGGAAAGTTAGTCGTGTTTAAAAAATCAACTAACCATCACGCTGTTTCCCCGCAGGGGTAGGCAGAGAGGACGGACTGTCAAACAACTCGGTCTTGGCACACACTCCTTGCCTCATTCACATTCATACATCGTCTCACACATTATTATTCCGACTCTTGACATAGCCCGACTCAAGTATCTGATTCACTTGATCGTGCCATGTCTTCCTCGGGCGTACCCGGCTTCTTCTACCTTTCATATTTGCGTCGCATATTCTCCTTACACTCCTTTCTTCTTTAATTCGCTCTACATGCCCAAACCATTTAAGCGTTCCGTTTTAATCGTTATATTTATGTTTATACGTAGCATAATATATAAACCAATCAGAGACTGTGTTTCAAGACGACGTTGTGCAGCATTTCAACCTAACTACCTACTACCTAACTGCCTACCCCGGCGGAGAACGTTGGTATTATTAACCTTCCCGGTAACCAAAATCTGTATTTTAGAAATTAGAAAACATGTAAATAAAAAGAAGACTTAATTAATTAATTAATACTTAATTAATTCACTTTTAAATATTTTCCCACTAAACTGGTCTTTCCCGTCTAACAATATTATAATTCCCAATTCTGAAAAACTCCGCCCACTCTTACCCCTCCCCACTTCTTTCACATGTTCAATTGTAATCTATATTAAATTTTTGACTTTAGTATATACTTGCTCCTGATGAGGTGAACATTGTTCATGAAACATGTAGAGGTTATATATATTAAAGTGATGTAAACAAAGTTATTTGTGTATTATTCTAATCTTAATTAATAATTACAACGTTCTCCGCCGGGGAGTTTAGGAGTATAGAGTTTAGGCAGTAGGTAGTTAGGTTGACATGCTGCCCAACCCCTTCTTGACCAACAGTCTCTGCTTGATTTATATATTATGCTACGTATAAACATAAATATAACGATTGAATTACTATACTTTATGTATCGGCTTAAATAGAGAATTCATAGTTTTCATATCCTGCACATCCCATAAACATAAAGCTGGCTCTACACTCGCGCGCGAAGTCGCGCCGTGAATTCACGCCGTGAATATACGTCGCGATCCGCGCGTGAACTATGTCCATCCACACTCGCAAAGCTTCAGTCTTGTTCGCCGCAAACCCTTTGTCGCGGGCCGAAAAACCGACAAAAATCGGGGAATGGCGCGAAGCGCGAATGCGAAGATTGCGAAGGCGTGAACAAGATCCACACTCGTGTTTCGCGGCCTTCGCGGCCGTTCGCGCCGCGAGTGTAGAGCGCGCTTCAAGTATAAACATAGCATTATAATGGTAAAAATCAGTTGGGTATTTCAGTGACCTTCCGAGGAAACACAAGTTTTATGTTGCATCTTGGCAAGTGGACGGTTGATATGTCATCACGTTTCCAAATTTAATTCAATAAGAAATATATTATTTATGACAAATTACATTATTTGCAATTGCCAAAAGTAAATCAGTGTGTACAATATCGTCGAATTTCTTACCAAGAGAAGGCTAATCTGTAATCTAGTTTAATCTATATCATCGGTAATCTTAGATTAAGTCTTGGAAGCGAGTCGAGAAAACTTGATTAAACTTTATTGACTGAAACTTTCGAGAGTTTGAAAGAAAATATCGCCACAAAAAAGGCGTGATGGTTTCGAGAAGCGTGAAAGTTTCCTTTTATGGGAAGTTTTAAACAGGACGTTTTATAATTTAAAATTTAAATAAAGATGTTTTAGAACCTATAATTTAAACAAGATTATGTTGAAAGTTCAGAAGGCGACACAGCTGGGTACTTTTAGAGGTCATAGAAAATAGTGAATTAAAGACGAGAAAATTGACAGATGTTAAAATTAATACATTATAAAAAAAATTGGAACAGTAAAATACTTGAATCATACATGGTAATAATAAGAATAACGTAACATACAGAAAATTGGTTCACACATTGTTTGCATTACGAAACGTAATTAGTTAACAAGTAGATCTCAAAAAATATATTTCGGCTGTGCAACTTCATGTTAACGTAAGTAAGGTTGTATTGGCTGGGGAGGGTCTAGCTAGAGGAACAATTTTAGATCCGCTTGTGAAGGCCCAAAAATCTGAAATTATGCATCAATTCTATAGGTTCTCTGGCGATGAGCTCTTCAAATAATTTAAAATCCTTGATTTTCATCAAAACTAGATAAAAAGGGGTTATTATCCACGCACACAAAAACCTATAAAACCTGATCATAAATATATTACAAGAAGTCGCACAGAAAGGATCTCCTAGTGTGCAACAAAAACAAATTCGGAGACATAACCCATCCCTGTGGGACGCCAGCATTTATTGAATGTGAGGAAAAGGTGAAACCATCAGCAACCGTCTGAATTGACCTTTCCTACAAAAGTCGGCAATCCACGTATACAAGGATGCGTATGAAGTCCGTAAGAAGGCAGTTAGTTGACAAGTCCTCAGTGCCGAACCCGATCAAAGGCCTTGAAAATGTCCACTGCATTCGTTTGGGGCTAACCGTAACGTTCCTGGCACGGACCCCCAACATGCGTCGCATACGCGAGAAGATCACCGCAAGCGGTTCCGCCGGAATCCTTATTGATGGTCGTTAATAATCTTGTTCTTCTCGAGGTATATGAGCAGTTTGTAGTTGATCACACATTTCATTACCTTGGATAGAATAGATGTGATCCCTATGCGGCGGTAGTTAGCCGGGTTAGAGCGGTCACCCTTCTTTAGAATTGAATGAATGACCGCTTTTTTTCCATCCAGTGGGTTAGGAGTCAGACTCCATGGACATATATAAAGCTTCGTCGAAATTGGAGATATTTCTGCAGCGCATCTATGCAATACCAGAGCAGGTATTCCGTCATGCCCGCTAGCTTTATTAACATTAAGCCCCCGTAAGACTTGGAGTACATCCCTCTGCCCGAACCTCGGCTTTTTTCAGCACCTCGATCATCGAGGGTCGTATGGCGTTCAGTAATTTAAAATTCAAATGATAAGTTCACGTGATACGAATTAACAGATAATTATTTAATCTGTGAATTCAGTAACAAAATTTAAAAACAGACAAACCACAGTGAACTAACAAAATCAAAAGATCTTCGAGTCACACTAACGAGAAATCTGATTCAAAAAGAAAGAAAGAAAAATATTTAAGATGCAGATATAGATAAACATTCTTGGTGAAGCGCGTAAAAATGTGCCGTATTTATATTTCGAAGCGATTTTTTTTAATACCAATTTTGGGCAGAGCGGCTGAAAGGGAACTTAACGTTACAGGTTATTTAATGGGAAATATATTTAATATTTCGTCCAGTTTTGAGCTTTGTATTGTAAAAGTCTTAAAGCGAAAACAAAAATATTGTGTTTTTTTTAATTAAGTTCCGGTTTTTATGGGCTTATTGTAATCGTTTTTATTTCTGTTTCCAAGCTTTTTTAAATTTTTTATTCTCTTTGTAAGAAGTACTTACAAAAAGCGACAGGTTTTAAATAGAAAAGGCTTGTGAGGAAAAATCTTTGGCCAAATTTGAGTCCATTCAATTTTCGGGACTGAAAGGATAAAGGCTGTATCGTAATGTAGTCATTCTTTTTATTTTGACTTTTTTTCCATACAAAGGGGAAAAGCCTTCAAAATCAACAAAGGTGAGGGAAAATACCGCAAAGCTCGAGAGAAATCTTTTTGAATAACTCGAATGATACAAAATAGGGTATTTCGATGGTTTGAAAGGTATATATTTAAAGGAATATTTTAATCTAAGAAATACTTATTTGTTGTACAGATAAAAAAATGCAACAACGTGTAGTGTATGTGAGTTTGGAAGAGTGAGATAGGGATGCAAGAATGAGACCGCGAATGTGTGTGCGCGAGAATTAACGGGCGTTGCTATTTTGGGGTAAAGAGTTACAAGTCGGGTGTATCATATATTTAATCCTTAACTTTTATGAATGTGATCTGTTGAATATAATATAAAGAGAAGCTGGACTCATCATTAATTCACCCTGATGTTATAAAATTATTTAAAAATATATTATTAACATTTTAAGTTCACTGAGTTACTATAAATATCATTTTACAATGCAAAAGTATTTTTTTATGTGTTTTTATTTACCTATAATATTTAAACATTTTATATCATATCTATTCTAAAACTACTTATATAATATGCTATAACTTAGTAATAAAATTTGGACTTCACAGCATTGAGACAAAAACCACAAAAAGCTGCAAGACTTTGGCTTCCTTAACATTTAGAGGAAGTCCATTGAACATTTAAAAAATCTTCATGTTATCTTTATATTATTTTTTTTTTTTTCGGATTAATTTATCTTAGGAAGCAAAAAAGCAGTTTCTCGTAGGATAGCCATGAACTGTGTAACTGTGTACTATTAATAGTTAAACTTTTTAACATATAATTTGGTAACATTTTATTTTTGAACTTATACATAAATACTAGGGTATTATAGACCAAACGTTTCCACATACTTTTAATGGTCGTTGAATTGCATTATAGGTTTTCTCTTCATATCGAAGTATAAGATAATTTTATAATTTCAACAGACTCCACATTCAACTTCCACGATGTATACCGAAATCATATCAAAAGCCAAACTTTAAACTTAATATAAAATACGAAACTTTTAGCGTGCAAAAAAATGTTTTTCTTGTTTAAATGTATAAATAATTTAAAAAATTCCTGAGAAACCATAAGATTTGCAAGTAGGTACCTACTTAAACACCTACATGCTTAATTATAAGCCATATGTTTTATTTAACTTTTTTATTTTAAATACAATTGTCCAAATAAACGTCAGTATTTCAATAACAATTATTTTATCAAACTTTCTTCAAGCAGCTAGTTACCATAATATTGAAATGTTCAGTAAAATTTTTCAAAGTTAGTTATCTAGTTAAAGTAAGATTTGCTTGAATAATAAAGTGGATGCAGCAGATTTTCAAAACCGGAACCGGAACGTACAAAAAATTTACAGACAGATGAAATACCAAACAATCAAATTAAAGGAAGAATTCGCTATGATCGGTCAATTATTACATTGTTTTATGTGTAAATGTATTTTTCTACTGTTGTGAACAAAACATGGATGGTATTGAACATTTGTTACGTTATTTTAAATAGTAGATATTGTCATGAAAACTGCAGCGATAAACCCGTAAATCCTATAACGAACGACACGCCAATAAAATGCAAACGACAAACAAACGACTGCAGTACAAAGGATAGCACTGCAATCCGTAATTAAAAATCGATATAAGAGGCATTTGGACTGCATTGTGAATTGTGAGTGGACACTTTGCTACATAGTCGTATATACATATACATGTGTTCGGGGGTAAAGTGCACAAACACCGGGAGGTGATTCTTCGTAAAAAATATACTGATTTTTTTTCGAAATTCTTGTTTTTTTTTTTTTCATAATAATTTTATCGAAATTTATTAATTGAGAAGTCGAAATTTCAAAAAAGTAATTTTTCTTTTTTATTTGTACTATCATTCAGAATGACCTCCCGAAGTTAATATAACTGTAGGAATTTTCATTAAGCCCACTGATTCCCAATTTCGAACGATTTATTTTAACTAGTTTCCCTTTAACTCTTTGAGTTTTTAAGTTACAAAAAAAAAATATTTTTGAAGATTATTATCTATACATTTGTTATTCCGACTTGTTAATTATGTGAAACTCCCTCTATAGAAAAAAAACGCAATTAAGCTCCGAAAATTATTAAAAACACGTTTTGCTGTTATTTAATTTGTGTAGGCATCAAAAAATTCACAGCGTGTATTTAAATATATATATTTTTTCTTCACCAACTATTTATATATTTTCAAATGGGATTGATCTTACTTTTAACAGACAAAACCGAGGTACGTATGACGTCAGTGATGCAATGTGGGTTTTTGAAAATCAAACATTTTAATAATAAACTTAAGTATGTAATAAGATATTTTATTACAGCAAAAAGCTTATCTGGGAAAAACCCTCAACTAATGGACAGCATATTTTCATAAACAAAATTATGTAGACATCTACTTACACGTTTTTCATACTAAGCTAAAAAATACCTTTTTACATTGGTGCTTCCGACCTTTTAAACCGCCCACACAACGCTGTTGTATGGATATATTATTTTATGTTTTCTTAAAAATATCGATGTGTCTAACCAAGCCTTCAGAATTGTAGATACTCTCAGATAGGTGATAGTCCATCATTTAGAATCTAAAATTAATTAAAGTGGCTTTAGCCGTGTTTGGTGACCTGGTACTTCTCAACCGTCCTATTTCTCATCTCCTTCCCTTCCCCAATCTCTTCAACCTCACAACATACCCCGATTGAGGATGCCATAGTCCCACTTGTTCCATTTAGTAGGGAACAATTGGGACCAGGAATTCACATAAAACAAAATGTTTTTGTTCTTTGCTCAAATATGTATAAGTAATTGGTAATCACCGTCTGAATTTTTCGCTGTATAAGTGCAACTATAATATGATATAATAATAATAAATGTTTATTCCGGTATGTGGTGAGGTTAGTGCTGTCCCACACTGCTACACACTGCTAAACAACATTTACCCTACATTAATATTTGATTATCAGTTTTGTAAAATTCGTTTAGGTATTATAAGGCCCAGAGTAAGTATTGTATAAAAGTTAACAAATTTAAGCAAGTTGTGTATTAAACTACCAGGGGGTCTAGCACGATCAAATTGATAACTTAATGACATAGAATAGTGACATCGGATCTATAGACGTAACTACTGACAATTTTATATCGATATTCCGAGCACGGTTGCGCTGTCGATAGCTGGACCGATATTGACAGGAAATAAATAAGAAATCGTTCTACGATGGCAACACAGCCGTATCTGCCCATGAATTGACATTTAAAAACATCAGATCATCGTTGGATTGAAATACTAACTTTAATGTTCACTGGCAGTCTGCATATACTTTCTGACAAAAAGGAATAAATTGGTGAATTGGGTTTTTAGCCACAACTTGTTATAATCGATCCACTTTTGTTTATCCAAGCCTAAAGAACCAATATAACGCCATTGGCCAGATCGGATTCAACTCACCGAATATGCGACTTACTTCAAATCTAAGAGCTTCGTTAGTCCACCTCCGTTCATTAATACGCCAGTAATTTTGCGTTACTAACGACATTATTCAAAAGGGGGTGTATATTGACAGTTAACCGATGCTTATCTGACACAATGGAGGCCGTGCTAAAATTTGTCTATCGTCCGACGTAACATTTCTTATCAATTGTTGACCGTGCTAGCAAATATCGCTAACCGACCATAGATGACGGATTCAGTCAATATCGTATTAATATAGGGTTTTATCGATCGACTGCGCTAGATACCCAGGAACGAAGAAGTCAGTTCGATAAATAAGATTCCATCTTAGAACGGCGACTTTCCCGAGTTACTTAATTCATATCGGTGGTAACTATTGAATTATCGAGTGAGCATTGATATTTTTACTGGCATTTTAACACGTCCAACTTTCTCCCCTAAAGCTAAAAGCTTCCAGGGGTGGCTGGAGGTGGCTGGCTGACTGGGTTTCCACCCGTCCAGTCCCCGCTGATTTCCCGGGAGAAGTTTCTCTTCGAAGCGATTTATTTCACATATTCCACCCGATATTCAGGTGCAATTTTCATGCACGATTATTCTTAAAGAAGAAGGCTTTATCGGGGAAATCAGGGGAGTATAAAGGACTAAAAATCTTTGAAGCTTTCAAACGTTTTACTGTTTTTTTTTTACAAAATGTATGCTTCTTTTCTTTGTGACCGTAAAATGTAAGGATATTCTCTTTATGACTGCAAAATGTAAGCTTCTTCTGTTTATGACTGTAAAATGTAGGCTTCTTCTCTTTATGACTGTAAAATCTTGATCTCTGCACCACCAACTTGGCACACACATACATTGTGTTGGTTTGCTTAGGAGCAAAGGGAACTACAAACAAACTGTATGGATTATCAATGCGGCTATGCCATGAAATTTATGCGTTTTGTGTGTAGGTATAATCAAAGGACGCCGCTATGCGTAGATGCGATTTGGGTTAGCGATGTTGGCGACACTTCCGGTGCGCGCAATTTCAAACTAATAATGTTCATGACCCATCTCCCTTATTTCTATCAGCTATAGTTTGCTCTGATAGAGAATCGAAAAAAATTATGTTAACCATAAAGCAGATCTTCATGTGTAAAACTCTGGAGTTGTAAAATTTGACTATCTGTCTGGAAATTCAAGGTAAATCCGACTATTTTACAGCACTGTCATTTCTATCACGAACTATGAAGCTTTGAAATAACCATGTATGTATTTTAACACCGATTTATTAGGACCAGACGCTCTGCATATAGTATTCGTTTAATATTTTTCAATGGTGTGATTAAAAGGCGGTTCGAAAACTTATCTCTAACTGTACATACCTACAGCATTGTGTTAGATATCGAACGAATTCGAAAAGAAAACAACAAATATAAAAGTATAGACATCATTAACATGTTTTACTCTAAATAATGTCCGGAATCACTGATGAAAGTATCAGCTACGTTCCTTAAAAACCCTCTATAATCAAAATTAAGATTACGATTTGGGAGTACCTACGAATATGTGGCTGTAAAATAACATAAAGCGTGTACCGATAAATAATAAATCAAAAAAAAAAACAAAGTAATTATAATATTTATCGCCATTATCGCACGCTATGCGCTTAAATCAAGTAGCGAAATTAAAGCAAACCGAGTAGGAAACCAACATCAAAGTACCCAGACGAAACGAACAAACAACCACCAAAGAACAAAGTCTCCCGGGAGTAGCATGCACCCGGATCCATAAAGTGCCATACGTTCAAAGCTCCAGTAGTGTTGGAGGTCTGATAGTATCAGTGACTCGTGGTAAGAGTCCAGACTGGTGGTGTTAGTAAAAAGGTGGTTTATTTTCCGAGCTCGGGTGGTGTTAGTAAAGAGGTGATTTATATTCCGAATTCCGGTGGTGTTTAGCAAAATGGTGGCGGAGGTACAGCTGGAAGGTATGGCGTCCTCTCTAGGGATACCGTTCAGCGAATCCATCTAGATTATTATAATTAATGGCGGCGCAATCTCCAGATGAGCGGGCACCTTAAGGCCAGAGTCCTAGGACAAATTTCAGAGAAAATGCTGTTTTCTAAACTCAAAACGTTATTTGTTAAAATTAGCCACTGCTGCCATCTGTTGAAGTAAGTCTTAAGGCGTATTTATAGTATTTATTAAATTATTTGGCGGTAAAAATATGCCGACCGGCAATCAGAAGGTGCGGGTTCAATTCTTTTTTGCATTTATTTTTTCTCGGTACATTTTATTTGTGTTTCAGGCTAATAATTATTGCTTATAATAATTTGTTAAGTCTAACGACGGGTTCTTTCAGAGAATTTGAACAATTCTTCTAATTTCAAAATTTCATGTTCTGTGAAAGTTCATTTCAGGTTCTGTTATTATTTCAGTTCTTTCAAATAACTAGACTATAATGATATAACAGAACTTGAATAGGACTTTCACGGAACCCGAAAATAAACGTTTAAATTTGACAAATTGTTCAAATTCTACGAAACAACTCATCCTTAAGCTTTTTAGGTTAGGTACTTGACTATATCAGCTCACAAAATTAAAATCATTTTGTGTTTATTTTAAAAATATCAAGTCATCTGTTTTTAATAAAACAGATATTATGTTTGTTAAATTCTTCCTTCTTCCATTACTAACCGCAGAGCAAGCAGGGTCCTTTCGACTAGCTAAAAGGCACCGGGCCTTTTTTAGTGTAGGTAGATCTTTAATATTTATTTAAAAACATCATGTGATTTTTCTGTTATAACATAAAACTCAGAGAATTTCAAAGAAGTGTTTTAATCGAAGAGATCTGAAAACTTAATAATTTCCTTATGATTTTCGAGAACGTTTCAAAATGTTGTGATGAGAATTTTTTTAATAATCTTTTCAAATTCATAGAAGCGATTAAGTACCTATACGGAGAAAACTTACTTGACTTGAAACGCTGTTTTTCTCAAAAAAATGTTTAAAAAATCAAATAAACAGATATGTCCAATAATTTACTTGCTTATTCGTCTGCCTTACAACACTAGTAAAGAAATTTATTAGGTAGCATTAAAATGTTAGGTAATGTTACTTCTTCTCAATACCATAATACAAGAACTTCAAATCATTATTATTTTAATCTAGGAATCAAGGCCACAACGTGCTGATGAAAAATAAAAATAAGGCGTAATTCAGTGTTGGTGAAATTCGTTCTGACGATATCGACCTTAACTGGAAAATTGTGAAAGGGCTTGAAATAATAAATTGTTTCCGTGAACTTACGAACTTTACGTTCCTGAGTTAAATGAGATTTGATTACTATGTTTAAAATATACAGCGTTTATATAAAGGTGCTGAATAAAACAAAGTTTTAATAAATCATTTGTGATGAATGGACGGAACCTAACGACAACGTTGAGAAAGGTTATCCGAACTGAATTAGGGAGGATGTTGGAAATATGTACTGGGACCTTTGTCAGACAAGTGAGGATTCAGACGGGATGTAATTAGGAAGTTTTATTAAAATAATTAAGGCCGAGATTGAGAAAACGGCCAGTTTAATTCGTTTAGAGAGAACTCTCGGATGATTTATACAAAGGAAAATCGTGATATCAAGATCGAAATCCAAGACAAACGATTCAAAATAAAGTATAATTAAATTATTAGTAATTGAGTGTATTTATTTTTATTTTTTTTATTAATGATTGGTATAATTTTACAATAAAGGAAACACTTTTTTTATATTAACAGTTGAAAAGTAAAGAATAATACATTTAGCAGCAGATTAACCAAAAAAATCCCACATAGGCATCGCCAGTTCGTGGGTATACTTGTGTTTATTAACAGTTAAAATTATATGAAGAAGAAGAATAGTGTATTTTACTATTCTTCTTCTACTAGTGCTCTACCTTTTGGATACGGGGTTATTTATATCGGAAAAATAATATCAGTTGTCCGTCACGTATGTTTCAAAGCAATTGGATTTCTAGATCTACTTGGATTCTACGTCTGTGTTAATAACTAAATAAATAACATAAAATATTTTAAAATCATTCGCGTGTTAAGGTTCGCCGGAATTTCGGCACGTAATATTCATTATCGTGGAAACAGGTACTGAGAAATTAAAAATCATGTTATACAAAAACTCCACCTCGTTCACGCAACATTTGCAGACATTTTTTTTGCCGTCGAGCTAGATCGATCACGTAGCAGAAGATTCTAAAAAGCGATCTCGGTGATTAGTCCACAAAAACGGAAGCATACAGCGCACAGCCGCGAACAACGGTTCATTTTGAAACCTACGCCCTGCCCGCATGACTCCTCTCTAAACCCATTTTTCTGCGTCCATTTTCCTTTGACCATTTCCTCCCGACAATTATAAGGCGTCGACAGTCCAGTCAAAGAAAACCACCCCTAAAACGTCAGACTACTTTCAGTGAGGAGGCGAAAGGCTCTGTGGGGGGCGCAGTCAGACGGAGGCTACAAGGGTGTGGGACGGAAGATTTAGTGGGGGTTCCGTGGAAGTTCCGCTGTAAGGGGTGGGAAATGAGGGCCGGGGGACTCTGGGAGGGAAAGGGGTGGTTGTGGGCGGATCGATATGGTTCCCGAGTTACGTAACACTCCGCATGTATCCCACCCGTCCCACTGTACAAGCGATGGAATTACAGAGACTGTGGCGAATAAATTGAATCCACGTTCCTCCCATTGGAACCCTGGCCGTCTCGAATTTCAGCGTCAAAGATTCTACTCGTAAAAATGATACGTTAACAGAAAGGCTGGCTTGACAATTTGCGGGACAAAAGGGAAGAGTCAGTTTTGTCTACTTCGAAAAAACACAATAAGTCAGAATAATTGGATAGGAACATAATGTCTGGTCTTGATCGTAGTCAACAGATTATTATCAATTCTGATAAAGGCAAAAACATTTTTGTGTTATTTCTAGGATACATTTTCACACTTATACAATAATAGTATTTAACTTATGAAATATTCCCACTTTGCATTCTCTTATCGGAGATTGGATATCATCAATCTAATCTTCACCATGAGGACTGCAGCCTCCAGCAGAAGATCATTTGTACCAGCCACGATTGAGATTCGACGTCATCTTTTACTGCGTGTGCCACCAATGTTCTTGATTAGCGAACAATTGATTTTATCAAAATCATTCTAAATAATACTTTACTAAGGCAAAGCTTAACGTGAAATCACAATTTTCGATTAACCTTTACTGCGAATCGGTTAACATTATGAATACCTAAAAATATGCTTTGGATAAATTGAAGCATTTTCTATCGTTTCGCATTAAAGCAGAATCAAAATAAAATTGTTAATTACGTAAAAATATAAGTGTAAACTACTTAAAATATGTTTTTTCCATTACAAATATATGAAAGCATTTAAAAAAATATATAATTTTGCTATGATCTTTTATTTCTATTATCTATGGTTAAATTTTATATTCCTATATCATGCTTTATTTACAATAAAGAAGAGTAAAACACAGAGGAGCTAACAGTAGTACGCTTATACATTGCAAATGAATACCGTACAAAATCTATTTTTATGCCGATATTTTTTTGGCCTTTCTCCCTTTTTTCTATTAATTAATCTTTTTTATGTGACACCTCGCAAGAACACCCCTATCTACAGTGTAAAGGCAGGGGAGCTATGTCACTAACAGCATTGGGCGGCGTTGCGAGGCGGGTTAAGGTAGGGTAGGAAAGTCATTTGTTAATACCTTGGAGATGCTCGAATTATATGAAGAAGAAAAAACAGATGCCATCAAAAACAATCTATGGCAATTTCAGATGGGAAGATTAATTATTATTAACAGGCCTGACATTTGTAGAATTCTAGTTTCTTATGCTAAATAGTTTCTAGTTTGTATTAATCTAGTTATGGAAGTGGCAGCGAGTCGCCGCCCTCACGTAGCCGCCCTAGACCGCCTCGGTCCGCCTTGGCGCCCGCCCATCGACTCAGACTTGGCAAACACTCTGAGAATATATCATGACAATTACCACTCGTATTTTCTAGCACGGTGTTCGCGAACGCTATTATCTATATCATGTATTGAAAAATACTATTAGAGGCGTATGGCTAAAAGCTCATTTAAACGTCTCCCTCTTTCTTGTAAAGGGAGCATGTAACAGAAAGAGAGGATACTTTAGTAAGTACCAACCTAAAGAACGGCCAAAGGACTTTTCAACCGACAATATTGAATTTTCTGCCTGTAATATGACACCAAATCAGTATACCGCTAAGCTACGGAGGTATTTCCACGTACGTATTTTCAGCGGTACTTTTACATGCAGACATGAGATTAAAGGAAATGACAAATTAACAGGAAAATGTTAAAAAATTCCCTCCCACGCGAAAGAATTTCAATTTCAAATTAGACAACAAACGGTCGGTAGTAAGATTTTCAATGCATACTTCTTATCATAATTAGTTGAAAACATTTTTAATTTTCAAAATCAAACTTTTTATGTTTGAAGTACCAACCTATGTATAGGACACCGTTCAGCGATGGTATGTCTAGGGAAATTTCCCTAGATCTGGGGAGAAAAAAACTTTTTTGATGTAAAAGGGACAAAGTACAAAATCTAGGGAAATTTTGAATTTGTATATAGCAGGTGGCACACTGCGTCTGCAGATATAGGCTCTAACGATGTGTTATTTTTTAAAAACATAAACTGAAATTTCTGCTCTTTTCCCGAAAACTACGAAAATAAAAAAAGTTCCATTTGGCCACCCCTATTTTAGACTGACTCAGAATGTTTATCGCATGAATGCAAATTTTCCTTACTTCTCCCTCGGTGGTCTCGGCGAAGGAACTATTTGCAAAATTTTCCCCGTCTTTGAACAAACATAGTTTTCATATTACCGCACAGCGCGGTGCTGTATGCAATTTTCTCCTGTGTTCATAGCTAAAACTGTATGCATAGTGTGGGCCTTCTATTTACATAAGGTCTTAAAACAGTGCGATCACTGTCAGAATGAACGATTTCCTGTGATTTAGTTGTTAGAAGTATAATTTTTGAAGTGAAACTTCTTTACGCGCGTCATGCAATTTCGAGGACCGGAGTAAAACCGACTCATGACCGAAACGAAAATGCGGGTACCCCCACCACCGATTAAAGTTCATTTGATCTAGTCAAAGTTTTGAAGTAACATATAAATGCTTCTTAGCTCATCCCGACAACTGGCGTTGGTGGTGTAATGGTCAGCATAGTTGCCTTCCAAGCAGTTGATCCGAGTTCGATTCTCGGCCATCGCACATTATTTTTTTGTTTTTAACGCCTTTTTCATTCAATATCTTATTTTTTAGTAGGTCAGAACATTTTTTAAAAGAAAATAATATTGCAAAATAATAAAAACACTTATCTCACTGTGATAAAACATTACTCCGCTAGAGCGCGCTTTGCGTTATTGTGTTGGATTAAAATTATTATCTAATCCGTATATTATGATAATTGTATTACATTTATTTAATTAATTTATTTATTTTGATAATATGTAATAATTTACAGAAAAAAAAATTAAAACTATCTCCCTCTGATAAAATATCCGTTCGCTAGAGCGCACTACGCGATCTTGTGTGGGATTCTATTTCTGTACATTGTACATTATTTTTAAAAATATATTATATTTTGGGTGTGATGTAGGTAACATTATAAAACATAACAAGCTCTCATATTTTCAGAACCTACATAATATAATCAATTTATGCGGCTTTGCTTACAGTTGGTGCTCAGCGTGGTTGGCTTTCAATCAGTTAAGCGAGGTTCGATTCTCGGCTGTGGCATTTTTGAAGTGAAACCTTGTTGAGGTGGGGGAGCCGCTCACGAACGTTCTCTCTCTTCTCTTCTTTCCTCTCTCTCAGACACCAGCGAACTGCGCCACGCCAAGCATCAGCTGAAACTAGAAGTTTCACTTCTGTCTTGCGTAGGCTTGACACACCCACTTTTTTTTAATTCATTTGTAGGTATTTGGCAATATTTTTTCAGAAAGAAATTTAAACAAATTTCCTGTTACTATTGACAGCTTTTCACCAAGCATTAAATCAACATAATCGGCTTAAAATGAAACGGGTATCCGGTCGTTTACGTACACATATGAATTATTAAACGGCTCGCGGGGGTCACGAACCAACCTTGAACCCCTGAGAGACTGGAAGATAGATTGTCCTCAGTAGTAAGCAAACTCTCAACCCTTAACTTCAGGCATACTGAATTAGAAGTTTTCAGAACACAAGTCATAATAAATTCAGTTCTATGGTTGTCTCTGAGAACAGATTGTTTCACAGAATTTGAACAAATCATCAAATTTCAAAGTAAAAATTTAGATTCTGTGAAATTTCTGTCATTATTTCATTGGACTTTTAACGAACTTGATTATTAAATTTGAAATTCGATGAATTGTTCAAAATCGTTGATATAACACATTCTTAGATAATAGAAACACAGGGAGACATTGCATTAAAGCGGGTCGACTGTCGCCGCTGTCGATCAATCTGCACGGACTATCAAAGGGTAGAAACAGAAGGTCCTGTGAATAAACCCTGGTGCGTAGATGTGATTTTTAGTACCATGAAACCCCTCCAGCGTTTTAGGGTCATAATTGTTAAGGGTCAAACGCGGAAATACATATTTTTTTGACGATAGAAAGAGAAATAACTTCCCAGTTTTCCTCAAATATTTATACTGGAATCCATTGAAAAAATCCTAAAAATAGCCAAAATGAATAATTCATATTTCGCGCCGCTATCGTAAACAATCGGTTTAACTATTTTTTTGTTATATGAACGAGATAAAAGTAAAGGTACAGTTTTCGTATAAATTCCCAAAACAAAAAGAAAGTGTTTTCGAAATATTACGATGTCACATTTTTTTCTATGATTGGAGGAAAAAATTAAGTAAAAATGTGGTTAGCGTTTTTGACAAAATTTTTCACGTTTGATATTATTTTTTTTTTATTTATAAATAGTAATGTTTATTTTAAATGCACATATAGGAAAGATAATTCTAGTTTCTAAAACAGTACTAATTTGTTTTAATGGAAAATTCAAAAAAATATGATGTATACAGCGCATATGAAATGCAAAGAAAAACGAAAAACGAAACGAACAAAGTACTGAAGGGTTTAACGATGTGGCGATACTCCTTGTACGCACGATTTCATACGAATAATGGCCATCGTTTATAATATAAAGTCGACTGTGTTTTGGTAAAACCCCTCAAGCCACATTTTTTGGGAATGTTACTTTTCAGTGGTTTCATATAGAATAGTCTTCAAAGTACAATAAGTAATACAACTATGGGTATTTTTTTCACTGATTAAGGTTTTTTTAATACTAAAAACTTAATTTACGTGAACATTTTATTAGGTTATTTCGAAAAAACAGATAAAATTACTCAAAATCTCTCACAATTTGTAATGTGTGCGTGAAAGAGGAAGTATGCAAGCGAGAAAGAATGCTTCCACATCTTCGGATCTACCGGATCTGCCCTGATGATGGATACTGCAACGCTGTCCGAAACGTCGGCTAAAAAAGGAGTTAGCGCAACACGGCATAACACCCCAAAAACAAACAACAAAAATGCTTTTGGCCGTGAGGATCTAAAAACTTACCCAATGCTTGCACAGTTTATAAAAGGAACCGCAATCTATCTGCTATGTAAAACCTACCCACATTGCCTTACAAATACTCACCATAATCTATATATATAAATAAAAATGTAAATGTTCGTTTGTTCAAAATCTTAAATCTCCGAAAGTTCTTCATCGATTGCTTTTAAATTTTGACACAACTTTGCATTAGAATTCGCGTGTGTTTTTATATACCTATATTATATAGATGTCACCTGTGTCAGGTAAAAACATGTTTTATTGTCAGCTGTGCAACACCCGCTATTCCGTATCTATCTGCACAGACAGCCACAGAAACGCGTAGCGGAGTACAACTACTAATAAATAGAATTGCAATATCTTACATAAAAATTTTGAAAAACAAATAACCATTTTCTTTTTTAATTTCTAACTACGCTATGTTATCGTCTCCTGTAAAGTTTTCATTTTGTGACTTGAAGGGTTTTACCAAACCACAGTAGATATTATTTATGGAAAATGTAAATCTCCACTAGTGCTCCACAGTCCATAATATTATGGATTCCTGACAAGTTAATTTCCTCGTCAAGCAATAATAGGCCCTAAATGCAGTATAGCGATTCGGAGATAAGCCACTTCTCTCTTTAGTAATACAGAGTGTCCCAATTGTGGGTGCTACATGGAGGGTCTTTTCAATGAAAGACCAACCGACGTAACCAAACTGTACACAGATACAAAATTAGACTATTTCAGGATCCGAACTACAGGAAGGCATAAAGAGCTGAAAATCTGTTTGTCTGAAAACAAAACAACTCGAAACGGTGAGCTAAGTCGTCACGCAATATAAACAGACATTTTGTTAGAATTTTCTAGGTCAAAGCAACTATTTTCAGCTTAAAACAATATCATTTCAATTAAGGGGTAAGAAGCATTGACATATTTTTATTATTATTTATTAATCAATAAATTAACATACATTTTTTTTGGTATAATCCACCTCACTAGGTTGAGCCTGTTCCGAGGTGGAGGGAGTTTAATCTTATTTTAGATAATGAGAATTTACATAGAGAGAAACAGAGATATAAATAAAAGGATCTATAAAAAATAAATAAAAAAACATAAGAAACAATGAAAATACAAGAGAAAAATACAGGCGTGGAGTGTTTTATACTTTATAGTATTGTAGATGTTATATGTCCGCAATATACAATGCCTTTGTTGACTATCCATGTGTAAATTTTGTGTCTTAGATTTACACTTGTTGTCAAGTCTTCAATGTCTTTTTCAATTAAATTGAACTTTTATGGAGCCAGATTATAAAAATGTCTCTGTCCATAGGTGGTATTTATCTTCGTGGTCGTGTGTTGAAGTCTGTTTCTTGTTTCGTTATTGCGTTGTACAGTATTATGGTTAAGTTTGTATTTTTGGTAATATAAAGTTATAAATTACATATTCATTTAACTGTCAACAAAATACGACAAGATGCCATTATGGGTGTTAGGTAATACAAATGTATTACTTCAATAAGAAAAACGCGATTGTTTAAACTCGGGTAGTAACTAAAGAAAAGGTAATGTAAAAAATTTATTTTTTTCTGTGAGAGAACAATAAATTCTTGGGCGAAGTAATAAGAAAAACTTGTACCATTATCAGAATCATTTATTAACTCGCAGGTGTTCTGGAATGATTCCATCGGGTGTTGAAGATAAGCACGCGATATATTCCAAACTTCGCGTTTAACGATTGAACGAATCCGGGAATAGATGTCGAAGGGTTTTTATTTTATATTTGCGGTATCGTTTTATAGCACTAAAAGGGATACTCTCGCTGTTTTATGCGACAGGATATGGCTACTTACATCAGGAAATGATCTTTTACGAGCACTACGTTTACGTATATTATTTGTGAATACAGAATAATTTATTGTTACTTCTGTCATCTTTTTACAGAGAATTGTTTACTTCTTTTGTTTATTTAAATATTAGAGATACAAACAGGAAATTTATAAAACATGCTTTTATGTATGGAAAAAAAATGATAATCCATATTTAACTATTAATATAAAGAATAGTGTCTGTGGCTTTGGTTTTTATAAAAATCTACCATTTTATTGATTGATGAAATTTTGCACACTTGACCTTCAAAACAAGAGGAAGGTCACTGTGTACATCTGATTTGAAAAAAAATAGTAAATCCCAAGCAACGCCGGGGACTCCAGTTAGTTTATTATATAAAGAAGATTGTCTGTGAGTGGGAGGCTTTGTTTCTTGTACAAATCTACAGTTTTATTCAGAGAACGAATAAATTTTACCAACTGACTTTCAAAACAAGAGGAAATTCCCTGTCTACATATTTCGAAAAAACCAACCCCATCCTCTTGTCCCACCCCTTAAAGCAAAATGTCCTTACTTCTTGTTGTGTGTTGATTTTGAAAAAATCATTGCCTACATTTGATCTCGCATAATCTATGCGTAGAGTCCGGGCACTTTAGTTAGTAATGAATACAAACGTTCCTAGGGTACAACGTTTATTAAAATTACATTATGTTACCAACAATCCTCTGTAATTTATAAATATTTCAGAGAGATAATAATATATACTTTCATCGCCCCGGTGAAAGGCCATAATTCAGGATCGAAACGTTGCTTGAAATGGCATTAGTCATGTATAGTCATCAGATCTGAATATCCAGGTACTTTCCTACCTACCTTTCCCTCACCACCCCCTTCGGCCTCACAACATACCTTAATATGGATACAATAGACCCACTGGCTCTGGATATCTGGGAGAAGTTGGGTATACGGTATTCACATAAAAATATATATATATATTAATTATTATTAATCCTAATTTTATGATTATTTGACGACCAGAAAAAAAGCAATGTAAAATATATGCAGATGCTGTTGTTCTGGAAGAGATCAACGCATGAAATGGACCGTTACAACCGAAATAATGTAAGATAGGGACTTCTAGATGCGTCATGATCATAAAATAGAATTCAATTAACTAGAAACTATGCAAGAGGCGCACCGCCACACTCACGACATGGAGACAATCTCACCGATACAATAAAAATGACAATTGTACAATGTGTACATAAATCTATCGGAGAATTCAGATGTAAGACTTCCAGTCAGAAGCCCCAGACAGAATATAAAAATACATATGAGAGAATGGGCTGAAATGTACAGAAAGTATACTTTATTGCAGCTATGTACTCCCGACTTCAATAGGAAAAGGAAATGAAATTCTCCATTCTTTGAACCTCCTTTATACCTCCAAAGACGACGACGTAGGTTTTAAATTCACAAAACGTGGACAATATGGCAACAAAAATTGCACCGCGAATAGCGAATCTTACGTTCAGTAATAATATTTTTTCTATAAATAATATGCATCATCATTTATATTTGTTACATATTGTTCTTTTCAATTATTAAATGTGATAATTGTTTTATTAGCAGTTCCGTGAACAGTAAATCTAGCGTCCAAAATGTATGCTTCTAATTTTCTCTTATTTAATGAATCAAAACCAAAATTCTCTCCTCTTATCATAAGATTTTTAAGTAGGCACTTAAATATCTACCAACTTTATTATAAACCTTTAATTTTTTAGGTTTCTTTTTTTTATTTCAAGTAGGTAATTACACAATTTTTCCAAAGAAATGTCACCATCTCAATGACAATTCTTTTTTTACCAAACTTTTCAAAAATATTTGAAAGAGCCATGTACAATCGCATTTATAACTTTCTCGAAAACTTTGAGATAATATGTCCACAACAATTTGGATTCCGTAAAGGCCGTTCAACAACACAGGCAGTTTTCAATTTTTTGAACAAAATTCTAGAAAATATTAATATTAGTAAAAAAAACTGTAGGTATCTTTCTCGACCTCTCAAAAGCATTCGACAATGTTGATCATGAGCTTCTTCTAACTAAACTTGAACATGTGGGTATTAGAGGTCTAGCATTAAAATGGTTTGAATCGTACTTAAAAAATCGTCAGCAGAAAGTTCAAATTTCAAATATCAATGAAAAAATGGTCCAGTACATGGTAGAATCCAAATGGAGAACAATAAACAAGGGTGTGCCACAAGCAGTGGCGGCCAGCTAATATGTGCTCCCGAGCGCCGAACAACCAACAAGATTTCCGACATGACTAATCACAATACGAAACTCAGTTCGGTTATAATATCTCATTCAAAAGGTACCTACTTATTAAGCGCGCTTAACTTGCAGACCGACTTGTGCCTATGTTCGTAGCAGTTCGTTTTCGATTGCGATCCAAAATTTAACTGCTTTGTCGCATATTCTGTGGAACAGTCGAAAGCGTGGGTACATACCAGTTCATACTATTCTTTGCAAATAATACCATATCATGGACGGCGTTCGGGGTTTTACCACCACATCAGAAGGAACGGTTTATTCAGTAGAAAGTTAAACTAAAACGCTTATGTTTAATGTTATTGTCGATATCGTGGTTTCAATTTACCATCTGCTATTTTCAGCGAATGTTTCGCTTCTTCGATACAAGCATTTAAGATAAAATTTGTCATTAAGAGATGAGTGATGGTCAGATTACTTATTATCAGTTTAGTCAGTAGGTACTCGCCGTTGCCGGGCACGGTCTGTTGAATTAAAAAATTTTCTTACTCTGCGAAAGTTTTTAAGTTTAATTGCAGGTTATATCGATCTTGTATATCAATTATTAATAAGGTATATCAATTGCAGGTTATACTAATTTATGATTACTTTTGTGTTTGTTCAAAGTATAAATTAAGAATGAGTTTGAATGTGGAATACATTAAGAACAATAGGTCGAGTTTTGAAAACAAAGTGATAATAAAAAATGCCGGTCCACCTAAAATCTGAACTGATAATAAAACAAGAGTGAAAATCTGAATCGAAGAAGTTTACTCGATCATTTAATAACAAAGCTTCGTAGCTCTGTGCATGTGATCAATTGAATAGTTTATTCTGTTTTACGTGTTTAATTTACGATGTTGATTCAGTTCGGACAATCAGCGGTGTTACTGATGTAACTCACCTTTCTTAAAAAATCAATAAACATAATTCTTGTCATTTATATTTACAAAAAGTTTTGAGCTTAAAGGTTTTAGGAAAAGTTGACATCAGAATGCAATTGGATTCAGGCTACCGTGCCTAAGTTAAACACCATAATGAGCTATTTAATAAAAATCGATACAGGTCAAATTTCCCAGAACATGATTTCAATGTGACGTTTAAAACGTATGACTTCCAAAATAAAGTTCAGTAAAAGTGAACTCTGTGCAATTTACGCCCGCGACGATTTTTCAAAAGCGAACGGCGCTTTATCAATTTTACAAATTTTTTATAGTACTTGTTTATTAGAAGACTTTCCCGAGACTGTGAAATTACTAAAACTTTTGTGCACCATTCATGACCTTTGGAATGAACTCAGTTGAAAGCTAAAGATGTTTCTCAATGTTAAAAAGAATAAAATCTTTTCTAAACACGTTGAGCCAGGACAGACTGAACGCACTATCAGTGTTAAGCATTGATAGAGGTCTTCGCTAAACAAAAGGAGCAGAGAATAGAACTTCTTTATAAATAGGTACGTACCTTTATTTAATTTATTTTATGACTTAATGTTGTAATCCGGTGAACCGCCACATATTTTGACCACCGGCCGCCACTGGCCACAAGGAAGCATTCTTGGGCCTCTCCTCTTCCTTATCTATATAAACGAACTTCAAATAATTGCTGGCACAGAATGTTCAATGTTTGCTGATGACACCGCTTTGTTGTTTGAATGTAATGGAGACGTTGACGAATTTAACAAACAAGTTAACGAGACTTGCCAATTAATAGCAAACTGGCTGTTATCGCAACATCTATCACTCAACACAAACAAAACCCAAATTTTAAAATTTTGTCCAGTGCAAGCTA
This sequence comes from Hesperophylax consimilis, assembly GCF_061612785.1. Taxonomy (NCBI): domain Eukaryota; kingdom Metazoa; phylum Arthropoda; class Insecta; order Trichoptera; family Limnephilidae; genus Hesperophylax; species Hesperophylax consimilis. The sequence continues at coordinate 22,783,869 of NC_142850.1, forward strand.
CACCTATAAATATAAATGTAAACATTAATAATAATATTATCGAACCTTCCCAAACCTGTTCACTACTGGGAATGGAATTAGATATAAACATAAACTGGAAAGAACATGTCTCAAAAATTGTAGCAAAAATCAGTAGTTTTTATTATGTTCTGGGTACCTTAAGAAAAATATTAAACACCGAATCAGTAATAGCCGCATACTATGGTTATGTATACTCAATAATAAAATACGGTATTATTTTTTGGGGAAACTCGGTAAACGCTAAAGATGTAATATCGGAAAAAAAGTCGACCTACTTATTGAAATCACTGACTGGAATGAAATACTAAACATAACGGAACCTAACTTAATTTATGAAGAAATTAAATCGAAATTCAAATATATTTACGAAAAAAGTACTGAAACAAAATCAAATACAAATAAACAGCGTAATAACCAAAAGGGCTGGATAAATTATAATCTCATTGAAAATATACAACTACGTGATACATTATGGAGGAAATGGAAAAACACGCCTAACAATAAAATATATGAAATCGAATTCAAGAAATACAGAAATAAACTAAATAAAAAAATATTAAACACAAAAAAAATATACTATAATAACAAATTTAAACATTGTTTCAAGGACATTAAAAAAACATGGAATGAAGTAAATCAAGTATTGGGTAGGAAAAATAAATCAGATTGTGATGAAGTCATATCTAAATATTTCTTAAATTCCCAAACTGCGGATGTGGTGGCAGAAAACTTTGCAAAATTCTTTGACGACGGTGTAAATCAGTTATTGCACGAATGCAATGTTCGAGCGTCTGAGTTGAAGCAAGAACATTTGCAACATTCAATGTACCTACCAAGAGCTAATACAGAACAAACTGAATGCATTATCGGAAGAATAAAAAATTCAAAGACACCGGGCGTGGATCTAATTCGCATGTATGATCTAAAAAAACATGTTAAATTATTTAGTCCTATAATTACTCACCTAATTAACAGAATTATTGACACAAGTCACATTCCAGCTGAACTAAAATGCAGCATCATAAGGCCCATTTTTAAAAATGGAGATCACACCGTAATAAATAATTATAGGCCTATTTCCTTATTACCCGCATTAGAAAAAATATTAGAAAAATATATATCTATAAATTTGGATAAATATTTAAATAATTTGGTCATTATTGATGAATGTCAGTATGGCTTCCAAAAACAAAAAAGCTGTGATAAACTGCTCGAAAAATTTTCCAATTATATAAATTCAGAGCTTAACTCAAAAAAACATGTACTAGTATTATTTATTGATTTCTCAAAAGCTTTCGATACACTCAGCCATACACAATTAATCAAGGTACTCGAAATCATAGGAATCCGTGGTAAACTCCTATCATTTTTCAAAAACTATTTAACAAATAGAAAAATGTATGTAAAGATTTTGAATGTAATGAGTAATTTTAGATTTATTAAATCAGGGGTGCCACAAGGGTCAATTTTAGGACCAAAATTATACATTATATATGTAATTGCCATGTCTAAACTTTTTAAAATAGCCCGTAGATTTATTTTTGCTGATGATACTGCACTAGTTGTCTCTAATGAAAACCTTGAAATAGCTATTCAAGAATTACAAATTGACTTTAACGAACTACTTAAATGGTCTCATGATGTAGGATTAATTATTAATGTCAAAAAAACTAAATGCATGTATATAAGATCACCGAGCTTGAAAATGTGGAACTTACCTAAAATAACTGCACATAATTTTGATTGTATACATAAAAAAATGGATAATATCTGCTGCTGTGAAAAAATTGATTTTGCAAACGAATATACTTACCTTGGCATAATCGTAGACAATAACTTTAAATGGGACAAAAGAGTGATCAAAATTTGTAACCAGCTCCGATGTTTGGCGAGTAATTTTTATAAATTAAAATTTGTATTGCCTCGATGTACTCTCAAACTTATATATCATTCTATGGTCGAATCAATACTTAGATATGGAATTCGAACTTGGGGACATTCGAGTAATATTAATATTAAATTCATTCAAAATCTACAAACTGCTATAATTAAAAAAATTGTTAAACCTAGCATTTACAAACAAAGAAACAACTTAAAATTACTGTATGGCTCTGAGGGCCTACTCCCAATTAAAGGACTTCTCTGGTTTATTATAATTATGGATAATGCGGGAGAAAATGCGTACAAAAAGCCATTGGTGCATAGTCACAAAACAAGATTTACTGAAAAAAAAGGCCTAAAAATTCCACTAATATCAAATAAGTATGGTAGCAGAACACTTGACTATTTGATACCTGTGATTTATAACAAATTTAACGAAAACTTTAACTTGAAAAATAATGAGGAACCCTGCCCTAAACTGACAAAAAAGTGGTTAATAAATGAACAAAACGTTTATCTATCCTAAACATTATATTTGGTATTAATATTTAAACTTAAGCTAATGTGTATTATGTTATAACATTAAATGGTAGAACCTACAGACAAGCTGATTGTCACAGCTTTGTGGGACTACCCATATCTTATATTGTATTAAATGTAATTATATTAAATTTAATAAAAAAAACAAAAAAAAATAAAAACAAAAAAATGTTTTCATCATACAAAAGAGATGCATAAGAAAAATTACAAACTCTGATCGTTTAGATTCATGTAGACCTATGTTTAAAAATCTGAAAATTCTGACAGTCACAGACATATATATATTGGAGTTATGCATGTTAGTGCGATCATCTACAGACAAGTTCCCACTAAAAAACTCAACACATAAATACGCAACAAGGCTCACAGAAAACTTACTAATACCAAAAGCAAACAAAACAATATTCCAAAAAGGACCATACTACATGGCCATTAAAGTATATAACAACCTTCCACATAACATTAAACAAATACAAGATACACACAAATTCAAATCGTTACTAAACACTTTCCTTGTTAATAAATGTCACTACACGTTGAGTGAATACCTCACGTAAATGAAACACCTATTTTTATTGGTATATATATTTGTATTTTTTTTATTTTTTCATTGGTATATTGTTATTTTATCTGTATAAACATTGTAATTAAATAAATGTGGTTAGCTGGAAGAATTGGGGTCTACCCATAAGCTATACCTTTTGTAATTTTAATTTTACAATAAATAATTTTTGATTTGATTTGATTTGATTTAAACTTTCTTCGCGGCCAGTCGGATCCATACTATTGATTATTCCGATTTGACAGCTCATAGTAGGAACCACGATCATGCGAAATCTGGCGAGATAAAAAGGTAGTATCCAAAAAGGCCACCATCTTGAACCGGAACGTAACAAACAAATTTACAGACAGAGGAAGTGCTAAATAAAATGCTAAAACGGGACTTCTCTATTAACAGGAGTCAATTTAATAACTATAAACCTGCATGACAGAGAAAGCATCCAATTAATTCACTATTTTCTTACTTATTGCATTATATTTATATATATAGGTGCGCCATAAGTTTTTGCAATTTCGATAGCCGGACGGAGAGTAGCCAGGATAGGAATGATCAGTTCTTATTATCCTAGTGGCAAATTCGAGGAATGCTAGCGGCGTGATTTAGATGACCTTATAAAAAAACATAGCATGTTGTCTAGTATACATTAATTGTCATACAACTTGCAGTTTTCTTCTCAATGAGTTTTGAAAGGTGCCAAAATTCACGGTGCACCCCATACTAATGTTTAACCATTTGTACTCCAAATTATTTTTTATATGGTATAACAGCCACTCCATAGAGTGTAATCTAAAAATATCAGGAAAAATTACGATATTTTTAGAAAATTTGAAAAAATGTTGATTGTTAAGGCAGTAAATAAAATGATATGGTTATGTTAAGAAATATATATATACGTGTGGTATTTTAGAAAACTGTCGCCCAAAGGCATACGTGGTTTGTTAGGACACGTGTCACAGTACTCGTTGGTTTCACGTCTGCCACCTTTTACTGCCCCTTTCGAGCAGACCACCAAGTCCCGCTTGGGACCTTTTCTTAAAATATGGAGTTTTCCATTGAGCCTGGTTTCTGATGGAGTGAGAATATTTATTGCCTAATAAAAAATATTCAAAAAAATCAATGCTTAGTTATGTATGAAAAACTGAGCAAAAAGCACAACCAATCGTAAGTGGGTACTGTATACAACTGAATAGAATGATGTGTATACCTGTAAAACGACGCTTTTATTTTTTAAACAATAAAGTACAGGGTTTTCCAATAAGAGGTGTTATTTTGATATTCAAATAAACTTTTCCCGTAAAAGATCAATGGTTTCGTTGCTTGTGTGGCACGTAGCGCCGTCTTGTTGAAAGTAAACGTTGTCCAAATCAATACCATCCAATTCCGGCCATAAAAAATCATTAATCATCTCTCGATAGCGATCCATTCACCGTAACTGTTGCTCCAGTCTCATTTTCGAAAAAGTAAGGTCCAATTACTCCGCCGGACCATAGACCGCACCAAACAGTCACACGTTGAGGATAGAGAGGCTTTTCAACAATAACTCTTGGGTTTTCCGAGCCCCAGATGCGACAATTTTGCTTGTAGACGAAGCCATCGAGGTGGAAATGGGCCTAATCACTCAAGATGAATTGCATTTGATTCACTCAAGTGAATTTTAATAATTTCAATGCGTTGTTGAAGCGTGTACCGTTCCATTTTTATTAATGGCGTAGTTTCTACATGTCAAATGTCAAAAAATGACAGCTTCAAAAGTAACATCTACCGAAATAGCGGGCTATTCAAAATAACACCTCTTATTACCTCTCTTATTACCTCTTATTGGAAAACCCTGCATATACCCATTGTTTATGTCGCCGCTGCGGCGCCATAGGAGTTGTTAGAATGTCTCCGTGGCGGCGACAACGGAGTACAAAGAGTTAAAAGCCAAATATCATGGGCGCCAATAAGGGGCGTTTCTCTTTAAAGATAATACAATTAAAAACATTTGAAAACCGGCATAAAAAGGGTTGATATGGAAAGCCAGAACTATCAGTTGAAGTTTGGGAATAGATTACTGAAAAAAGCCTACAAATTTGGCTGGATCTTCTGCCATTATCATATTTTCCGTACGATCGTAAAACGCCTCTTCCAAAAAAGGCCAGAAAGGAAATAAAGGATTTATTTTGCAGGGCGAACGAGATTATTATAATACATAATCGTTTTCGGTTTATTCAAAGCAACCCTTTTTTCGGGGATGATTTATTATTAATATTAAACGCCCGACGGCGGAGTCCTACGAAGAATATCCAAGTGTAAAGAGAAACTTTGATACCGCAAAAAAATACAAGCATTTTTGCTTGAAGAGGTTTTCAATATTCATTGAATTCAAAAAGCTTTGAAATGTGCCCAAACACCAACAGTCCGACCTTATATGATGAATGTTGAATTTAATTCAGAAATAAATATTCCTAGTGTGGAACATAGCAACGCTTTAGAGTAGAATTTAGATCAAATTCGAGGGTACTACGAAAAATAATTTACATAAAATCAGAAAGCAAAAACCAGCACAACAACAATACCATCGACGAAAATCAAAATGTGTTGCAATAGATAGTCCGATAAAATCATGTATTTTAACTGTGCGAGGATAGAGGGAAACGAAAAACAGCACGTGCGATGATTACCAGCTTTCTACGATTTGCTTTCACGATTATCTGTACGATTATTCGTACGACTACGTGCATGATTATATATAGACTTATCTCCACGATTATGCTTATTTCTACGACTACCGATTAAGGATTAATAAAAAAACATATATTTTATTAAATTTTTAACATGAGAAATAATAACTTAATCATGAGAAAAGAAAATTTAAAAAAATTAAATTACAATTGAAAAAAATAGAGTGATTAGGTAGGTTTAGAGAAATTTAACAGAAGTTTTGTGAATAAACATTTTTTATGGTCTTAAATTCACCAAAAAAAATTTAAACACGTCAATGTCACCCGAGTATTAGTTTTCTGTAGTGTGAGACCGCTGTATCGGGAATGAGATTTAGTCGTTTAATCTAGTTGTGCTAAGCATGATGCAGTAGTAGGTATAAAGAAATAATTTTTTGGGTCTCTTGTGAGCATGCGTAGATTTGTGTGTTGCCGAATCAGTCGAATTTGGAGTTTAGTATTTTAAATTAAAAAAAAGTAAATCATTTTTTATGTCTATTTTGTAATGTATCTAGTTTTAGAGAATTCAATAAGGATAATAATTTACTTAGCTTAGGATATTGAATAAAAAATGTATAAAACTTACACAATTTTTAACTATATGCAAAAGCAGAAGTTGGTCTTGAAATATTTTAAAATCAAATCCTATTCAGTATAGCATTTGTAAAGGCTTCAATAGCCAGACGGTGTACAAAATGACAAAATAAACCATTTAGAATTTATTCTAAAATTTATACGTAGTAGATATAAAAATTATTTTAAAATAAATAAAAATGAACATCGCAGTCAATTTGACAACGATACTGACAGATGGATAAATAATAATGATAAATATTTAATCTGCCTAATAACATTGCAATTTAAAAAAATACATTCATGTCACCTATCTTAGAACATGTTACACCTAGTAAGGTTAATAACGTAAAGCATACAATTAAGTATATAGAAAATCAATTGTGGCACCTACTATTAATGTTGTTTTTTTTGTTGTTGTTTGAAAACGTAACAGTTATATTTCAATGAACGCCGATTGATGATCTGAACTAAACAAAACTATAATTTAATTATCGATTTCATAACGACAATTTAATTATCTAAAATATTAATCGTTAAGTTGTATAATCGTAATCGTTTCGGCATTAATAATAATCACAAAACAAATAATAGTAATATGGTGAAATTTTCGGTACAACCGACGGTCTTGCGTAAATATCGATAAATGTTTGACATTAATCTGACATTGTTAGCGGGGGAAGATTTCAGAATTCCACGCTTCATATAATTATTATCATACATTTCACCCTGTCATTATCGCCCGTTAATATCCGGCTCTGTTTCATCTGCTACAGGATGTTAAATAATTAGTGTCATAATGTCACAACGATGAAGAAAAATATCACACAATTACACAAAAAGATATTAAAAAGTAGCGATCGGATCATTATCTTTTATCAAATGGAGATTTTCCGTCATATTTTAAAGCCCGTTTCACATGGTGATTTAAGGGGAACGGCTGCGCGACCTTTTTCATACAAAGCTTTAATTTAGATTTGAGGCCAAAATTCCCAAGAAAACTGATCATTTTTTTAAATCTAAAAGTATATCAAATATCTAATATAAAAATTTGTGCTTTATTTATTTGTATTTTAAATTGTGATATAGACACCAAAAGAATTCAATTTAGCGTGATTTTGGAGGCAAATTTGAAAATTTTCGTTATTTAATTGCAACTAATAAAATAATTTTGTGTTATCTACTGTGTTAATATAATGAAAAATAAAATAAAAAATAACACATCTTTAAAAAAAGCTTTATTTACATACGACCATTTTGTGTTCGACCATTAGTACCTATTTTAAAATTAACGCCTTTTTAAACGCTAAAAAATCTTTTTAATTTATTTATATTTCAACATTTTTTAATAGTAAATATAGCAAAAATATAAATTATTGACTCACAAATAATTGCCAAAGTTGCCTCTAAAATAATGAATAATTGAATGCTTCAATCGCCTATTATTTTATAATTTAAAACATAGTGTAGTAAATATCTAGTACGGATATGTGCTACTTTATTTATTTTTATTTCAAATTATAGAATAAAGGCCACTAAAGAAATCGATTTTACACCATTTTAGACATAATATTTACAGATAATTTTTTTTATATATCCCCATCTACTATGTAAATATAATAAAAAATTAATTAATATAAAATCATTTTGATGAGCTTAAATTTAATTTACAAGTGACTGATTTACGTTGGACCATTTATTTCTATATATGTTTTTTAAATATTTATTTTTCACTATATTAACATATTAGGTTGAGCAAGATTATTTTTCATAATTACCAATAACTCACAAAACAATGACAAAGTTGCCTCTAATATCATTAAAAACTGAATTCGTTAATGGCCTATATATCACAATTAAAACCACATATAAATAAAATGGCATATATGCGTACTAGATATTTGCTATAACTTTTAATTACAAAAATAATTATTAAGTTCGGTTAAGTATTTTGGTCTCAAATCCAAATTTAAATTTTGTATGAAAAAGACCGCGCAGTCGTTCCTCTTAAGTACCCATGGGACATTTATACAAACAACTTTTAGGCAAATTGGTCGTATTTACTGTCGATGAAAGAAGCACAGAATGTATTCATTATTTAAAAACTTCTTCGTAATGGTCTATTGTCGTGTCGTAATAATATTTTGTACGTTACCAAAATTTCAACAGTAATAACATAACATAAAATAAGGCACATGGTTGTTTAAACTATTCATCAATAGGAACCTACTAGAAATAGTAAATAATAATAATAATAAATTCTTTATTACAGAATGTGGGGAGCTTCAGTATAAGGCAGTAATAAGGCTTCCATTATTATATTTACTGTAAAGCAGAAATCTGTTTTCTGAAACATCAATCAATATCTTTCGAACGGTGACCTTTGACATCGTGAAAATTTTAAATCGTTTTGATCCAGTAATTCAAGGTTACCGCAAAGAGTATGAAGAGTTTTCCTCCTCTCTTAAACGGGGCACTGTGATTCGCTCCACACAAGCTTGAAGGTGGATAATAAATCACTTAGGAATTTTTGAACGATGACGTCATAGTGGTATTACCAGATGACAGTGTGTAAAAAGCATTCAAGGCGATGCCATACGTAGTAATTCAAAATCATGTGTTTTTGGTTTGAAAATTTGGTCGCCTAGAAATGTTTCAGATGCTTTAATTAAATACTGCGAGTAGAATACATCTTGGCCTTTGAAATAATCGAGCATTTTTTAGATAAGTCTTTTTATAAGCCCAGAAAAAAATAATGTATAAGGCCTATGAAAACTGCTTTAATGTTCTAAATCTCCTACTTACGAACCCATTTTCGGTTATGATTTTATTGTATAGAGTGAAAAATTAATGTATTTATAAAATGATCAAAAAAAAATTAAATATTTATTCCTGAACATCCACATTATAAAAAAAGCACTTTTTGGCCATGTTTTTTTCTTGCATAAATCAAAACAGGCGAATGGTGTTAAGCGGGAATTTAAACCTTATCGCCATCGACGTAAGGGTTGTTATTGATAGCGGCTCAATTTAAAATACTACACGACGTAGTGCATCGCCTTAATTAGGGTGATTACTGCACGGGATGACTAATACCAGAGCCCGAAAGTCTGATAATTAGTTTATGAAATGTTGAGATAAACAATAGTAAACAATTTTAGATTAATTTAATAATTCAATTTCAAACTTATCGAGAATTTATTTCGGAGTTAATATTTATGTTAAAAATTGTAAATGGTATTGTAGACAGCCTTGATTTAATTAACCTCATTGAATGTGATATACCCAAAAGAGTTACTCGTTCTAAAACCCTGTTTAAATGTAACGATTCCAGGACTGAGCATTTCAAACACTCGCTTGCACTTAGATTACATAAAGTTTTTTTTTTTTTTTAAAGTCGGAGGCGGTTTACTTACGTTCCCCGCGAGCACTTAGGCCATAGGCCCATTGTACTATCTCCCATTTTACCTCATTCCCTTGCCAGTAACCCGGTCCCTTTTATGAAGTTCACCAGGGCTGTCATTGGATATGTGGCATACATAAAGTTAGTAATAAGTACGCGGATGTAGTGGATCTGCTTAACTTCACAGAAGCTAGGTACAAAAAGACTATACTATCATATCTTCTAAATCATTATTAATTAAACCTAAGTCTACTCCTACTTGTTTATAATATTTTGTTTGTACTTGTATCTCCTTCTATTCTCTGTCCACGATAAGAACGACCTGTTGGAGTACCAAATTAGGTTCGTTCTGCGCATACCACCCCCCCGCTCCTTTCCTTCGCCATCGCTCGGCTATCTCCGGCAATCTTCGCTGACAATTCGTTAGTCGTTAGTTAGTGCCCGCGCTTAGAGAAATTAACCCATTCAGACCCTGCTATAAAATGGATGTTCAGCCGATATGTCCGAATTCATTATCACCAATTACGAAAAACAAAAAAGGACAGGTAAACATTATTTATGTGTTATTTGTATGACTATTCGATTTACAACAATGCATTTTTATAATTCAAGGATATAGATAGGTAATATATGTATAAAATTTGTGAATGCTGGTGTTGATCGGTTTTTTTATGTTTATAGGTGGTGCACAAACCTCAACGGACAATGATAATAAATATGTATGAAAATATTTTATCTGGTGACCCTGATATCTCACAAACATGTGCCATTCACTTAATTTCTGAGCAAACGGGTATTGGGCTACATACCATCAAATATACGTTATTGCGGTATACAAGAACCGGTCAAAGTTAACAATACCTCCTTCAAAATAAGTGACGTAAGACGACTCATTCAAGAAGGTATGGAAAAAGTTACACCGGAACATTGGAGTTACTTTGTTCGACATATTGTTGTTATCAAAAAACAATTTTGGAATATCGATCACATTGTTGATGAACTCGAGGACAATAATGATAATTCGTTAGCTTTTGAAATTTCAAATAAATCATCTGATGAAATTTTTTTTTTTTTAATTGCATTTTTTTATTTTCAACTTTGGATTGATTTCTTAGCCGATTTGATAAATCTGAGGCCTAATAAAGTACAATATGTATTGTAATACTATCATCATCATTATTTGAATGTATTAAAATGTTTTAATTTTTTATTTTATTTATCGGTAGGAAAATAAATTAAATAATTAATTTGTTAAAAAAGTGGGTCTAAATGTGTTAACGCTCGTCCTTTTAGGAGTGGGGCGAAGGGGCGGAGACATGCGCGTCCACGGGTTGTTCTAATATTGGACCGAGTATAGATCTTGTATTAATTTCATACTTTCTGTCTTCAAATTCCGCAGTTAACTGTTATTTTTGTTTAAATTATTACTATTGTTCGATTATGCTCGTATTATGTGACATGTAATTATTGTGGATGGTATATTTATATCGTGGATATTAAATAAATAATTTTCTTTTTAAATCAGATTATTTTGTTATTATCCAGGTAGGAATTATTTGTGTCGTGGAAGAGTTTGCCAAAAAACAAGCTTCAGGAAGTAGTGTATGCTAATATGTTAAGTATATTTGAATTTGAAAACTCTGTGCAAGTGGTGAAAAACAATTAAAAAGCAGGGGTGGGCTTACGTTAAGCTTAAAAAATAATTATTTATTCATAAAACTATTGTCCGCGACCAAAAATGCGCACAGGTGAATTATTTTGCAAAAAAATGTATGAAAAGTAATTTATATGTATTGCGTATTGACAAAATAAAATACACATATTTTTTTAATTAGATAATAATGTTTATCACAAATTTTCTATCTTTTCTATTCACAAATACACCCACAAGGTTACAAGTACTGGCTTGGTATGTTCAAATCAAATCAAATCAAATAAAAAATTATTTATTGTAAAATAAAAATTACAAAAGGTGTAGCTTATGGGTAGACCCCATTTCTTCCAGCTAACCACATTTGTTTAATTACAATGTTTATATAATATTATTTGTTTTATTATAATAATTACAATGTTTATACAGATAAAATAACAATATACCAATGAAAAAATAAAAAAATACAAATATATATACCAATAAAAATAGGCGTTTCATTTACGTGAGGTATTCACTCAACGTGTAGTGACATTTATTAACAAGGAAAGTGTTTAGTAACGATTTGAATTTGTGTGTATCTTGTATTTGTTTAATGTTATGTGGAAGGTTGTTATATACTTTAATGGCCATGTAGTATGGTCCTTTTTGGAATATTGTTTTGTTTGCTTTTGGTATTAGTAAGTTTTCTGTGAGCCTTGTAGCGTATTTATGTGTTGAGTTTTTTAGTGGGAACTTGTCTGTAGATGATCGCACTAACATGCTCCAATATATATATGTATGTGACTGTCAGAATTTTCAGATTTTTAAACATAGGTCTACATGAATCTAAACGATCAGAGTTTGTAATTTTTCTTATGCATCTCTTTTGTATGATGAAAACATCTTTAGCGTTTACCGAGTTTCCCCAAAAAATAATACCGTATTTTATTATTGAATATACATAACCATAGTATACGGCTATTACTGATTCGGTGTTTAATATTTTTCTCAGGGTACCCAGAACATAAGAAAAACTATTGATTTTTGCTACAATTTTTGAGACATATTCTTTCCAGTTTATGTTTATATCTAATTCTATTCCCAGTAGTGAACAGGTTTGGGAAGGTTCGATAATATTATTATTAATGTTTACATTTATATTTATAGGTGTAGCTTGCACTGGACAAAATTTTAAGATTTGGGTTTTGTTTGTGTTGAGTGATAGATGTTGCGATAACAGCCAGTTTGCTATTAATTGGCAAGTCTCGTTAACTTGTTTGTTAAATTCGTCAACGTCTTCATTACATTCAAACAACAAAGTGTCATCAGCAAACATTGAACATTCTGTGCCAGCAATTATTGGAAGTTCGTTTATATAGATAAGGAAGAGGAGAGGCCCAAGAATGCTTCCTTGTGGCACACCCTTGTTTATTGTTCTCCATTTGGATTCTACCATGTACTGGACCATTTTTTCATTGATATTTGAAATTTGAACTTTTTGCTGACGATTTTTTAAGTACGATTCAAACCATTTTAATGCTAAACCTCTGATACCCACATGTTCAAGTTTAATTAGAAGAAGCTCATGATCAACATTGTCGAATGCTTTTGAGAGGTCGAGAAAGATACCTACAGTTTTTTACTAATATTAATATTTTCTAGAATTTTGTTAAAAAATTTGAATACTGCCTGTGTTGTTGAACGACCTTTACGGAATCCAAATTTTTGTGGACATATTATCTCAAAGTTTTCGAGAAAGTTATAAATGCGATTGTACATGGCTCGTTCAAATATTTTTGAAAAGTTTGGTAATAAGGTTATCGGTCTGTAGTTTGAGATTTCCTGTTTAGGACCCTTCTTATACAAAGGTACAATAATAGATTGTTTTAATTGTTCTGGGAAGGTTCCTGATTCAAAAGATTTGTTAATTAATATTTCCAACGGGTAACTTAACGCTTCTGCACATGCTTTTATAATTTTTATAGGGATTTTGTCAGTGCCGACACTGCTTTTATTTTTCAGTTTTACAATGATTTTAATAATTTCCTCCCTGTATACAGGCGTTATTAAGAATGATCGCGACTGTTTGTTTTTGACTGTTTTGGCAGAATGTGGATGTATAGATGTATTTTGTGGTGTTCGAGTTCGAGTTTTTACCGTCTAGCTTGTAAGAAACGAAACACTGTGCGTCGTGATGCTAAGCTAGTTATTTAAGATTTGGAATATCCATTTGACTGACAAGAAAAATACAATATTATGATATCTTGTTATTTTTCCCTATATTCAATTATTTTATGCAGGTAATTAGCAGAGATTTCCACGTCAGGTATTTATATAATATTTGCAGTCCATCATCGAAGTTCATAATATCAAATGTGACAAAAATATTTAACTAGTACGTCGCAAAAAAAGCGTCGCAAATTTAATACGTGTGAATCAGCTTTATTCGCGTCCGCGCTGCGGATTGTGGACGGATCGTGACCCGGTGACCCAGTTATGGAAGGCTTACCGCACGACCCAGTTACGACCCTCACTGCGAGCCACCCCTCTATGGAGTGGTACCTAAATGGAGCATCTACGCTCGCGGGCCGACTGTAAATGGAAATGAATTTTATTGGAAAATGCGCCTGTAGAGTCGGGGTCACCCTTTTACAAGAATTTTCTTCCGCTGTAGGAGTAGGTTAGGTACTAGGTATAAGTCTTGCTCAGAGCTTTTGAAAGTAAGGCAGAAAGCTGTGATATATTTTCTATTACATCAAATTCACTTTTCTTGTAAAGCAATCTTTGTTAATGAACTTCACCCGGCATTATTTTGTCTTTCAGAAGGATTTAAAGACAAATTTCGAAGCTACATACCTCAATATGAAGCTGAAATGGTTGGATTGACCTATAAAAGAAAGCGCTCACTGTGCATTTCAATTTGAATTGGTCAAATTGAAATGCACAGTGAGCGCAGTTGTTTTCTGTCTTGCTTTACAAAATTAAAACGGCAAACGTGCGCATAACATTTGCACACGGTTGACATTTGTCACAGCTCAAAAGCTCGGCCATGGAATGACTTGTCGGCTTATGGAATATTCTTATTGGTCAATAGGAAAAATTGTTTTTGTTTTTGAAGAGTTGTTGATGTGGATTTGGAACTCCACGAGGATCTACCCGAATTTTTGGAATATCATAGAAATTAGAACCAAAAATCTATGTTTAATCCTAACAGTAGTTATCTAGATTCCTATATCCAACCACAAGTCACCTTCAAGGCACGGGTTTAAGGACACACTTATTTTTCCAAATAAAAACCTTATGCAAAGCATTCCTCAGAAAAACCCTCGGTGTTTCAGCAATAATACCAAGCAAATAAAGACACTGAGCACTTAACGTATACCGAGGCGCCACCTCCTGTCTACCTTTCTGCTAACGAATGCCAAACCGCAAATGACCAATTAAAGCTATACCCACCCATCGACATCTGATACTTATTCCTATTGATACAATCGTATTGGAGTATTGAACCAGTCGGTATTATGGTCGGGTTTATTGGTTTGAGCACGGGGGGTGGCAGTCGAAATGTCTATTCAATCTGTAATTCGATCCTAAACCGACAGAATGGTTTGAGGCAATCGATTCTCCAACAGTCGGTTCTCCTGTCGTTCACCGGGGAAAGCCATTGCAATACGTTTTAGTACCTACTCCAATCAACGTGTACAGCCGGTAATAATCATCGGTTGAAATCAATAATTCAGTGAGCGTTAGATATAATTTTATGACTAGAATTGCTAGCAGCCATCTTGAACCCTTCCACTCCCAGAATTTATCCGTAGATTAACGGCTCTGGCTGATAAATTATTTTTTCAAACTAGAAATAAAACACGTTCTAATGTTAGACTAAAACCTAAAACCGTATCGATACGGATGACGGTTAATGCATACATCTGTAGGTGGACGACCTATCTGTACTGTGTGATTGGAACACGGCCATCTTGGAAGCTTTCCCCGTTTTCTCATATTTGTGAATTTCCAGAGGAGGAAATAGGTGTCAAAATAAAACCCCGCTAATTTACATAGAAAAGTAGCAACTGAGATGGCTTGGTCACGTATTAAAAAACCGATTTCCACTGAGAAATCTGAGTGCAATTCCAGGGGAAGACGTGTGCAATTACAGAGAATGTGCGTGGAGAGGCTGGGCCTACTGTGGACAGAGGCCTCCCAAGCAGCGCAGGGCAGAGACGCTTGAATGCGCCTTGTCGAGGCGATGTGTTCCCTCCAACCGAATATGACAAGGCGAAGAAGGTGAGATGTCGACCGGTAGAAATAGAATCCGATACACTAGAGGCATATTTAACCCCTAGAGCAATTTTGGGAGATATTTCTCCCAGCGTGATACGGACTACGGAACAATTTCATTTTGAATTTCAGTGAGATATATTATTTATATTGTGTTTAAAAGAGAAAACAACGCGTTTGTTACTTTCCGTAGAAAAATTTACAAAAAACGCTCCAGTAAAATTTGAAATAATTCTATGAAACAACATTTGCATTTGAAAAATATTTGTCAAGATTTGCAAATTTGATTATAAAAATTTTTGTACATAAAACGAAAAAGGGAAGTGACATTAACTTTTATATTAAGTTTGTCTAATTAAGCTGTTTGGTGTAAATTAGTAATTACAGTTAACACAACACACGATAAAAACCATTAACCAAAGACGCCTGTCCCGGTGTGACAAGAGATCCTGGGTTCGATTCCTAGTTGTGACCGTTATCTTTTTATTTTTCTGCGTCTTGTTCTGTTTCATGTTTCGTTTATTTGTTAGTATTATCTTCCTTTTCAATGATAGATTTATTACATTGATGGGTAGAACCTTCAAAATAAGTTATAAAGAAAAAGTTGTTCCTGACTTTATCTATGTTTGCGTTCAAAAGTTGTTCCTGACTTTATATATGTTTGCGTTCAAAAATTGTTCCTGACTTTATCTATGTTTTTCGTTGAAAATTTTAGTATTTTCAATGGCATATGTCGATTTGTATTTGGTCTGCTTTTAAAAACAGTATTTTATTTTGAAATATCATTTTGTCGAGGCCCGAGGGGTTAAACTCGTATAACTTATGAAATAGTTAAAAATATAATTTATCTAAAACCACCCTTATTAAAATATAATTTATCTAATACCACCGTTGTTAAAATATAATTTATCTAAAATCACCGTTATTAAAATATAATTTATCTAAAACCACCGTTATTAAAATATAATTTAGCTAAAACCACCGTTATTAAAATATAATTTATCTAACATCACCGTTATTAAAAACTTACACTCTTTTCTTTTCGATTACTAAAATTTATTTCAGGTTAGACAATTATTTTCAGCAAATCTATTTGGCAATTTTGAGTAAATGTATTACGCTATTAAACCGCCGCCAAATCGCAAATCGATAGGCCGCATGACTTGAACAAATTGAGCACGAAAATTCGCTTCATCATTAGAGATTTCAAACCTACCGATCCTCGAATGTAATGCTATGTAATCAATCATGCTAAAACCGGAAGAAGGCAAACATATTGATAAATAATTCATTAAATAAAAAAATTATGACAGTGATTCAGATATCGAAACACTTGATTAAGATTCACCTATTCTTGTACTAGCCGAAAGTATATTTGTGGGGGTATATTATCTACTCCTAGACTAGAAAACGAAAAACTGACCATTTTCTATTAAAATTGTAGCATTTTTCTATTTACATCATGAACCTAGAAAGACCTGGACGCAGCTATTCGAGAACAATTTGAAGACGTGGGGTGAAGGGCAAGATGTATGAAAAATTCCGAAATTCCTTATTTTTTTATGGCTTATGAATTGAATTAAATAACTGCATTAACTATCCCGCAGCCAAGTGGGGGAGTAGGTAGTACCCAAAGCTATTATCCTCTTATATTAGCTTGAATACTTGACATATCATTTATAGTATTTTACGTATTCCTGCGCATATACATAAGTTAACATTAATAATTGACTGAATAATTGGGATTTCTACAGTATAAAAGCCCATAAGACAGAAAAATGCATGGGGTCATCGGAAGACCCAATTGGTTATAGACGTTTTGTTTGGCATCTTGGCCTGTCAAGAGTTAACAACACAAAAATAAAATTATAATAGTTATGCACCATATTGCGTACAAATCATTTCAAACGTTTGTCAAACAAGATTGTTGCCAAGCAATTTCCCTTCACCCCAGACATGGCTTTAACGCCAACCAAACAAAAGGCACTAATTTTCGGTCTAGGGTTTTTTAGGTCCATGATTTACATAAAGAAGATTGTCTATGGGGCTGACGGGCGGGAGAACATCGATTGGGAAGCGTTTGTTTGATTTGTATACAAATCTACAGTTTCATTCCAAGATTGATGAAATTTTGCACACTTGACTTCCAAAGCACTATGAAGTTTACTGTCTGTCCGATTTCAAAAAAAATTTGCTCTACTCTGGGCAATGCCAGGGACTTAACCCTTAAATGCATACTGTTGCAAAACTGCAACATACCGTTCAAACCACTTTTAACTCTTTGGTGTATACTTTATGCATGCCGTTTTAGAATTATCAAGTTCACGGTAATATATTTTATCGAGTGGCATCACCTTTTTTTCTTTCGCGAATGTCAAATGTCACTTTTTCTTTAACAAAGTGAAGATTCTCGAAAATTGGTTGAAGGTTATAATTACAGTTTTGTTTTGCTGTTATTATTTTGATTTTCTTAGGTAAGTAGATACAATAATACGATACTTATATGTAATAATTCGTATTTTTCCGGTACACTTATTAGTTTTCAGAATTTTTTTTCATACGTAAATTGTTCATATTAATTTTTATTAAATACATGGTGTTGTAAACCTGCAACAATTTTTTTTTAATCAAATATCATTAAAAAATCACAAAAAAATAAAATTCTTTACATTTCCTTGCATATGCATATAAATATCTACAAAATATATTGTTTTCCAGTAAAATAAATAAATCATGCATTTAAGGGTTAATAATAAATATGAAAACGGAATAAGCTAGAACGCATACGTAGAGCTTTTTTAAATACATATATCCATTTGAATTTAACTTTTGTTTTCGGTAATGAATTAATGCAAATCTTGGGAACGGAAATTAACAAATTTCCCCAAATCCAATTGGCAGATAGACTCGTTGTCGATGGCAATCATTCTATCAACTTTTGCTGAATGTGGGAAGTGAAATCAAGTATCTCATCCATTATTATGCCAAGATCTCCCATTTGCGCACCATAATAGAAAATAATGCTTAGTTGATGATATGTAAACAATATTCAATAAGTGTTATTTTAATGCTTAACAGAATAGATTTAGGAAGGGTTGTTTTCAGAATTTGAACAATTATTATTTATGCTGAATTTTAATCAAGTGACGTAGAAATTTAATAATATTAAATACTTGCAACTTCAGCGGAGGTTTCATCAGACCGTGATCTCTGCTCCCACCTTAGAAATATATATTTACAGTATCACCAGTGGTGAGTCACGACCCGAATAATCAAATCCTAAAATCCTCAGAGAGTAGGGACTATTAAACCCATAACCAGCAGCCTGGGTAGACCATATCCATTCCTTGCCAGATACTCCTTATCCGTGTAAAGTACAAGTCTGGGAGAGATAACTAAATGTGAAGCATATTCAAATACTCCCACGTAAGCTAAAGGATTTGCTTGAGAATTAGGATGAAATCGTAGAGGGTGTCTACGCCAGGGTTGCCAGTTTAATCGTAACTATAAATTAGTGGATGTGTCCCTCTTTTTCTCTCTAGAATTATAATTCAACATTATTAGTAGAAATTTCATATTACAAGTAATTATTTATACGAGTTAATAATGTGGAAGTAAAAATAAATTTTAAAAATTGTCTCAAATTTGAACAGTAAACCAACGTATCTAGCGCGTTCGATTGATATTGATTCGAGGTTTTAATGATAATGTCGGTAACTTGTCATCATCGCTCCCGGGAATAAATTTAAATCACCAATGAACTAACAATAGTTCACAACGATTAAGCACGGGTTTTACCAGAATTTAAACAAGTCATCAAATTTCAAAGATAATTTTCAAGTTCTGTTAAAGTTATTTTAGTGTTCAGTTATGTTTCGCGATGCCACCGGCTCGTTATTGTTACCGCGCGTGCAGGTAGTGCAGTGAGTGAAGCGGATACCAAATTAAGTGGGCCTCCAACTACAAACTATGCCGCTATTTAAGGGGCCGAAGACCGATAGGTCTCCCGGCCAAGGGGAGTCAAAAAACCTGGTCCGCCATCAATAGGTTAAGGTGCTCCCATAGCCGCTGTGCCCACATGATGCACAGATGGGGCCTTAAAGAGTCGGCGATGTGTGAATGTGGTGCGGTGCAGACTACCGAACATGTGGTCAACGAATGCCCGCTCCATTCATTCCCCGGCGGGATTGATGAGGTCCACATGGCGACGCCTGAGGCCCTAAAATGGCTCGCAGATCTAGATGTCCCCCTCTGACCCCCCACCATACGAAAGAAGAAGAAGAAGTTATGTGAAACAACTGGCCAATAAATATATAAATAACTTGAATAGAACCTTTACAGAACTAGAAAATTTCAAAGTTGATTTTTAAGTTGTGTAAAGGTTCTATTCAATTTATATTATTATATCAATATTGGCGAAGGGCTTCACAAAAATGAAATAATAACAGAACTTGGATAGAAACTTCACAGAACTTGAAAATGCGATCCGAGCTCAAAAAAGATATTGTCATAACTAAACGACAATATTTAAACAGAATTCAGGACGGGATCAAAGACAATGTCAAATGCTTCTGGGATTTTATAAAATCACAGAAAGCTAACTCCAGGTCACATAACGGCCTGAATAGTGGAGACAAATTTATAACGGACTCAGAATCTATCTGTCAGAAATTTGCAGACTACTTTCAATCTGTGTATGATAGTGAAACCCCTAATCTTAGTACAGATTTTACGCGAACAGAGGTCCCATGGAACGTAGGTAACATTTCCCTAAGATTAACGAGCCCGACAGAGGTAGAAGCTTATATCCGTAAACTGAAGACTGACAAGGCTACAGGGCCGGATGGAATCCCTTCCAGTACTATCATTAGCATAGCGCCAATGATAAGTGAAGCTCTTTGTCATATATTTAACACCAGTATTTTGACTTCTACTTTCCCCCAGATATGGAAACTGACCCGAGTCAGTCCCATTTTCAAGGCTGGTGACAAGACAGACGTCAAAAACTACAGACCGGTAGCCGTATTATCAGTGCTACCAAAACTATTTGAAAAAATGATTTGTGACAAATTAAGTCTCCAGATTATGCCATTCATTGGAGAAAATCAACACGGTTTCCTTCCAAAGAAATCAACAGTCACAAATCTGCTTACTTTCTCGAGATTGGTAGCCACCCGTTTAGACTCAAGGCACCAAACAGATGTAGTTTACACCGACTTTGCCAAAGCATTTGACCGTGTTAACCATGATATCTTACTGAGGAAAATGTTTAAACTAGGCTTCGACCTACCAACACTAAACTTTTTCTCATCATATTTAAAATCCAGAAAACAATTTGTTTCGGTAAATGGACATAATTCAAAAAAATTCTCAGCGAAATCTGGAATTCCTCAAGGGTCTAACCTCGGACCGCTGTTGTTTCTAATACTAATAAATGACATCCAAAACTATGTTAAGAATAGTAAATGTCTACTGTTTGCAGATGACCTTAAAATTCTAATGGAAATAAGCTCCCAACAAGACTGTCTTAAAATGCAAGCTGATCTGGATGCACTATCTGAATGGTCGTTGATAAACAAATTAGATTTCAATACAAAAAAATGTGTCACTATGTCTTACACTCGCTCTTTAATCACTATACTTTACGATTATAAGATAAAGGGCGAAACACTATCACGTGTAAATTCCGTAAAGGATCTCGGTGTCGTCTTTGATCCCGAACTGAAATTCTCTGGCCATATATCGCAGCTCACTCAGTCTTGCTACAAACTTCTTGGGTTCGTCATTAGGACATGCAAGCAGTTCAATAACCAAGATGCTATGTTAGCATTGTTCGATGGCATACTGAGAAGCAAGCTGGAGTATGCGAGCGATGTTTGGGCACCGTACCACCAGAAGTACATTGAAATGATAGAGCAAATCCAGAAGAAATTCCTCAGGTATGTCTATATGCGGACGCATGGAACCTATCCCAGGTTCATGCACCATATCGACTTACTTGAGGAAACCAATTCTGTGAGTCTGGAAACTAGGCGGAAAGCAAGCCTAGCCACTATATCTTTCAAAATTTGGAACAATTTTATTGATAGCCCATTCCTCTTGGGATGCTATGATTTATATGTACCAGACCACTACAGCCGAAGTCGATACCATGACTTATTTAGAGTACCAAAAGGCAAAACCGACGTCCTGGCAAAGCATAGCATGACGAGGGGAGTGGTGCTGTTGAACGAACTAGCAAAGAATTTGGATGTAAATGACTGTTCTTTAAACGAACTAAAACAATTATTGAAGAGTCACTTACCCAAATGCTGATATGATGTAAAATTATACTGTTTGTAAAATTGTACTGTAACTGGAACGAATGTTCTGTTGTACAATAAAAAAAGAAGGATTTAACGAATGCATTGATAGGTTTCCTAATAAACTTTTAGTTAAATACGAATGTATTATCACGATGTCGAATGTAATTTTATGAATTGTTCAAATTCTGTGAAACAACCCGTCCTTAGTATTCTTAATTTATTTATCAATCGTTGTTAGCGATCTGCATTCGTGCTCGGGAACGATGACAAGATATCGACATTATTGATAAATCCTTTATCGATTGCCCTTGCTAGATACCCTGAAATATGATTGTATGAAGCAAAAAAAAACTCACGGGCGGAATGATCTGGCGTCATGAATTTTGCACAGCTTTTAGCGTCTGGAATTTCTAGCTATTGGATATAACTATTTTCAGTTCCCAAAGTTATATCCATCACTAGATATGGAGATTTGAAATATGGCTTCAAATTAATAAATATTATTAACTCTAAAAAGGACTACACGCAATATTGTATATTTTAGTTATTCAAAAATATATCGAAAAAAGATTGTTTTAAAACTCGGGTAGTAAATTACTTAAGGCGATGCACTACGTCGTGTAATATTTTAAATTAAGCCGCTATCAATACCAACCCTTACGTAGATGGCGATAAGGTTTAAATTCCCGCTTAACACCATCCGCCTGTTTTGATTTATGCAAGAAAAAAACATGGCCAAAAAGTGCCTTTTACTTTTATTTTGTGGATGTTCAGGCATAAATATTTAATTTTTTTCCGATCATTTTATAAATAACTTAATTTGCCACATTACACAATAAAATCATAACTGAAAATGGGTTCGTAATTAGGAGATTTTGAACTTTAAAGCAGTTTTCAAAGGCCTTTACATTATCTTTTTCTGGGCTTATAAAAAGACTTATCTAAAAAATACTCGATTATTTCAAAGGCCAAGATGCATTCTACTTGCAGTATTTAATTAAAGCATCTGAAACATTTCTAGGCGACCAAATTTTTAAACTAAAAACACATGATTTTGCATTACTACGTATGGCATCACCTTAAGAACTAAGTACAAAAAGAATTTTTTTCTTCACTTATCAATAAATTCCCTTAATTCATTTCAAAACATTTAATGTAAAAAGAAAAACGTATTCTTCAGAAGATAATAGAAATGATAAACACCTGGTAATAATTCTTATTTTTTCCGCCAGTGGAAAGAAAAATGTCTTTCTCAACTCGCAAACGAAAACTTAATATTTTCTCCGGGGAAATTACAGTAACTTATTATCGTGTTGAAACATGAAAAGTGTGGCGCCTGAATGGCAAAGGTTAGCGAAATCTAATAATAAAAATTCTTCCATATTATGGTGGAAAAGAGGATAATAACATAATGTATCACTTTATAGAATAAAGTGATATTATGAAACTGACTGAAACAATTGTCACAATCGGTCAGAGATGTGCAAAATGGGTACCCAAAACCATTTGATATGCAAAACTTTTCCATTTGAAAATGCAAAATGCAAAATGGTTTTTAGAAAAGCATTTCAACTGCAAAATGCAAAATAACTATTTTCAAAATGCATTGAAAATGAAAAATGGTTTCTCAGGTCCAACAAATTAAAATAATTATAGAATTTTTAAACATTTTGTCATTTAATAATGGACATCAATGTAGAACAAACATATTACATGATGGTAAATGCAAAAACACCACGACTACAGATTATTAAACCACAAAAAATTTGCGCGGGACTAATGTTGTCAACGTAAAAACGTAGAAACTGCAATCTAACATTTAATATTACAGCGTCATGGCCCCATGTTCAGTATTTGAATCAGTATTTTTTGTATCTAATGGTATCACTCAATTGCCAGGGCTCCTACCAGGGAGCAACTTGACAAATGTAAATTATTTCTCATAGCGAGGTTGAGGACCGACTGATATTTGGGGCTTATGAAAAAAAGATGAGTGGAGATAGTAGGAAGAATGTAGCAAAAAGGCATTTAAAATGAAAAATGCTTTGAGAAAAGCATTTAAAATGCAAAATGGAAAATACCCATTTTGCATTTTGCATTTCCATTTGAAATGGATTTATTTGAAATAAAGCACATCTCTGCAATCGGTGCAACCACAAAACTGTCTCAAATACAAAATACAAGAAATAAAATATAATTTTGAAAAAAAAATCCCCCCCCCCCAAATAATAAATCAAATTTTCCAATAGCAAACTTTTTTTCTTAACTTACCTAAAAGAAATAATCTTTCTTTTACTAAGTGCCTAATTACAGCAGTATTAACTCCGCTGACTTCAAATATACTTGGCAATTATTTGATTTGTTCTTTTATCGAGTTTGTCAAGTCGACACACTTTTTCAATCGGCGCTGAAATAAAAATTTAAATGGGTGATTTAAGATTTTCACGGCCAAAAGTATTTTTGTTATTTGTTTTTGGGGTATTATGCCGTGTTGCGCTAACTCCTTCTTTAGCCAACGTTTCGGACAGCATTGCAGTGTCCATCATCAGGGCAGATGTCTTATTTGAGGTTGTGTTAAAATGTGAGCTTAAGTATGAGGTTGTGTATGATGTTTGAGAAAGGAAAATATCAAGACTGTCTTCGGAACAACAACAAAGATACAGGACTTACTGAGGTCTGCAAAGACTAAGTTTCCTCTGGAAACAGATGGAGTGTATAAACTCAGCTGTTCCGGATGTGACAAGGTCTATGTAGGCCAGACAGAGCGGACTATCTCCAAAAGAATTTCGGAACACTTCAGAGCTTGTAAACTCGGCCACCCTGACAAATCGGCAATTGCCGAGCATTTGATTGACACCGGGCATTACTTTGGATTTGTTCCTGAAATCCTGGGGAGACCGAAAACTTATAGAGCACGGCTGATTACGGAGGCCATTGAAATTCATAAAAATCCCGTAAACATCAATAGAGACGATGGAGCTAAGCTTAATAGTTCTTGGTATCCGGTAATTGACGGATACACCAGAGCTAAACGAAGAAAACCACTTTAAATAAAAAAATGATACGTTAATGTTAGCTCAGAGGGTTGAAGCTGGCAACACGGTATCACAACCTCATACTTAAGCTCACATTTTAACACAACCTCAAATAAGACATCTGCCCTGATGATGGACACTGCAATGCTGTCCGAAACGTTGGCTAAAGAAGGAGTTAGCGCAACACGGCATAATACCCCAAAAACAAATAACAAAAATTTAAATGGGTAGTTAAAATAACTTGTTTTCTCGATTAACTCCACAGGTTCGCGAGAAATTCCCTAAAACAAGAAAGAAGGTTACGCGGTATGTCTCCTACGCAATAATTGGCACATAAAAATCTTACAAAGACGGTAATAAATGAGAAACGGACGTAGGGGCGGGGGGAGCAAAACCACCTGAAAAAAGGCCAGCACACAGAATGAAATGGGCCTGTTACTTCTTTAAATCCTCCGATAAAATTACGTTATAAGCCATTATACTATAATAAAATATTTTCATAAAAAATTAATGGCTGAGCGTACCAATGTCTTATTATAATTCAACCATTTTGAATCCTGTCTGTCTGTAATTTTTTTGTACGAATCGCTTCTGTTTCAAGATGATGGCCATTTTAATGTTTCAGTAAAGATTCATTTTTGTCAAACGTGAAATGGACGTATTTATTTGGACTTTTAAAGTATTTTCCTCAGGACCTCTTGGGTGGGGTTAAGCTGCTGCCACACGCAAAGCTCACATCAAAAGTTAATGTACAGCGCATCATCTTTTCTACCGACACACGACGCTATCAAATATTTCTTCCTATGGTAGGAGAGGGGGTCAGTTGAATTCGAGAGCGGCCGAGGAACATAATTTCATCTGTCAAAGTGACAACTTTACTTACTGACAGCTTGAGCACGTTTTCGAAATGGATGATACTTGTCGCCTATTGCTGGATCTGTTGGACAGCTCATCCTCAGATGATGATGCCGCCAACTATATAATTATAAATGCTATTTATAAACTTTTTAGATTTTAAACAATCTGCGCGTAAATAGCGCATTTTCACATAACCTGACATAACCTATCCGACGAATCAGGAAATTCGCAGTTCGCACGCCGATCGACGAAAGCGACATATAATAAATTATTGTAAAATAAGCTCAACTTTCGTCCAAGCCGTCCAACTTTTATCAAAAAACCGAATGATATTACCATATAAACATACTGAGATTAAAAATATGATTAATTTTGAAAGGGCGAAAATTTGTTTACTTCAAATTCAAATATTGATTATATTTATATTTTAAATATATGTTAAGTATGTTTGCCAAATAAAGTTTTTTTTATGTTTCTAAATTTACTAGCACACATGACGATATGAGCTAACATAATAAATAAGAAATGCATTATTAGGCTGCTTATGTCATGGCTGTCAAAGGGAACACGGAACTTAGTTGGTAGCTCCGTAATTAAAATGACCCCCTCTCCTTTTTACGGCGGAGAGGGGGACGCATAACTTTTCAAATATCGCGTCGGGAGCGGTTACGTAAAATAAATTCGGTTAGCGAAGTTCAGAACCACACTTATAGCGCGTTATCTTTTTACGTGTGTCGGGTCTGTATGGGATTGTATGGCGAGCGCTATTGTGCTTTGTATTATCTATTGATGTGAGCTTTGCGTGTGGCAGCACCATTAATGATAAAAAAAGTCCCGTTAAAAATTATAGGATATTATGGTTCCGATTCTGGAAAAATAAAATATTTTTATTTTTATTACATTATAGGTAGATACCTACCAACTTTATCGCCTGTCTGAATTAGACACATCATCAGTTCTAATTTTGAAAACGACACTTCAATTCAAAGTAAATTTGAGTGATATTTTAAAATATTAAAAAATGTGCGGATACAACTTTCTACTTATTTAACTAACATCACACCGTTTCTCCGCAAGGGTAGGCAGACGAGGTACCGCCGCAAAGCGGAAAGGGGAAAATCAGGAATGCCGACTTACCTTAATTCTTCTCTTGCTTCTCTTCAATTGCGCTGGTGCACTGCATACTCACTTTTACCACCACAAACTCGCGAGCTCACGATGGCTTCACAGTTTCGACATGGTGGAACAAGTGGGGCTCCGTAATCAGACACAGTTTAGGCAAAACCTCCTATATCACAAGGCCGGGACACTCATTCAAAGCAGCCTCCTAACTTGTATGAGATTTTACAAAAATTATCGTTTTATTATTTTTTCAATTTATTGTTATTTACTAAAACATCTTAACATGTTTAAGTTGATTTAAAAAAAATAAATAAAAATAAGTTTTTTTTAAGGTTCTCATACAAGTTAGAAGGCTGATTTCATTCAGTGTCCCGGCCTTGTGATCTAGGAGGTTTTGTTTTAGGTGACTTGTGATTTCTAACCGAATACTTTGACACATTGGTTGATTGTAGTAGGCATAAGGTAGGTAGGTGAACAAAAGATAATTTTGTAGGTTGAGAATAAAAATAGGAAAGGTATAACAATGCTAGGTACCAACACTGATTGTCTCATTCACATTCATACAACGTCTAATTCATACTCTTCTAGTGTTCTGACTCTTGACATGGCCTGACTCTTGTATCTGGTTCCCCTAATCGTACCATGTCTTCCTCGGAAGTCCCCGAGTTTTTCTACCATTCTCATTTGCGTCATATATTCTCTTTGCACCCTTTCTTTTCTTCGTTTATTCGCTCTACGCCTTGCTTTCTTTGCGGATCTCCACATTCCTCAAAAGATCATACATGGTTTTACCACACATACGCCTCAGGCATCTCATATTTCCAGAGGTGATTTCCAGAAAACGGCGCCATACAAATCATCCAAATAGTATTATTAATTCAGTCTGCCTACTTATTTTATTCGTAGTTTTGTAACAAATAATCCTTGTACTGAAATTTACAATTTAGAACGGCTGATTTATCAATTTATCCGGATAAGTTATGTAAAAACTACTTCAAAGTTGGCTACTGTAAAGTGGCAGTTTTACAAATAGAGTTCCTACTTTGCGTGGGGTCTGTCGTCGTTTTTGTAGAACAATGGCAATTTACACAAAGAAGAACAAACTGCCAACTTTAACTAACGAAGTGAAACAAAAAACTAATACATCGAGAACTGTATTTTTAACTTAGAATAACGAAGTAATAGTTACTCATGGAAAACCAGTAGTTTTAAATGGTATGTGAAGCAAACGAGTTACAGTTTCGATCGAAAGTTGAGTTTGATGGCAAAATAAAAATCAACCTGAAAAAACTAAATATTTTACTATATACTCGGCTTTTTATTAAGACACTCGGGGTCACAAAAATCGCACCTATTTCAAAATCTTATGAGACAAAAAAATAAATAAAGCGATCGTCTCTTTCGGATGTGTAGCGCCTTCGCTCTGATCCACGCCTCCGGATGAAGGCACCAGTCTCTTGAAGCCGTTGTAAATCCTTCGAACGGCTTAAGTTTAGTTGCCGAGCAAAATCTCACTGTCGCATCCCT
This sequence comes from Hesperophylax consimilis, assembly GCF_061612785.1. Classification (NCBI taxonomy): domain Eukaryota; kingdom Metazoa; phylum Arthropoda; class Insecta; order Trichoptera; family Limnephilidae; genus Hesperophylax; species Hesperophylax consimilis. The sequence continues at coordinate 22,812,312 of NC_142850.1, forward strand.
AATTGCAGTAGTGCCACCACATAGGCGGCTTCGTCAGCAGTGCTGTCCATTTTAAGGGGATGTTTTCTCTTCAACGTTCGGATGGTGAATGATCTACATTTTGACTTAAACGGCTCCTTTTATAGCCCATAAACATGACACAAGTTGTGGCACCTGTAAAGTGCACTGTCATCGACAACTAGTCTATCTGCCGAGTTACAGCTCGATCGGATGTTGGGAAGTGGATTTATTTCCATTTCCAAGATTCCATTCATTCATTCACTCATTTATTTATTCATTCATTTAAGAAAACAAAATCGAAATTCAAGTACATGTAATTAAAAATAAGTTCGTAGTCGTGGAGTGTTATATCTTGAAGCAAACATACGGCGACAGCTTTTTATTTACGTCTTTAATAACTGCAAGTTCACTCTGTGGAATCAATTTTATTAAATAAAAATTATTTATCTTCTCGCATACGAAAGAAAGGCGAGGTGGCTTTTAAACCCTCTTGTGAGAAAAATATGAGTAGGTATAATGATTTTTTTTTACCGCACAACTACTCCCATTTGGGAATCATCCCCAACCGGGGTATGTGATGCTTAGGCCGCTCTCTCACGGGCTTTTGCGATGAATCGACACGCCCACGAGTCACTTAAAATTATTTAAAAAGTATTTTTTTGTTTTTTACATTTGCTAATTATTTATTTTGGGATTTGTTGATTTCTTACCAACGCGTGTGGAAATGGCCTTACTATTAACCGACAAAACCTAGGTACGTATTGGCGGGCTTTGAAAAATACAAACTTTGTAAAATATTTTGACAATGAAAACTATATTTTTAAAATAAATGTTTACAAATACTGTGAATAAGTTAAAAGGTTCATTTAAATTAGTAAACAAAATAATAACTTACATTTTCTTCGACGGTCTTCTTGATCTTGGCGCCCGCTTCGCTGACTTTGGCGCCGGCCTTGTTGACGGCCGAGTACAGGAAATTCCCGATGGACTTGGCGCCGGCCACTGCCTTGTGTGTTACTGGATAGTCAACAAAACATACATTTTATATATTACGTCAATAGATAACATAAACAATATTACATGGAAACTGTCACAGAGCTACGACGAAACTGCATGGAGTACAGGAAGTTTCCGACGAACCACTGCCTTAGGCCGCGTATTTACATGCGAGCTGTAACCGTAACATGTAATGCTAGGTATACATACGCGCGCCGAACTGCCCAATTGAACCTCAACTTATGGGAAAAAAACGAAGCAACCGCAAATGGCGCGAATCGCCACTTGCAGTTGATTCATTCCTTTCATATAATAGCCCTAACATAAACGCTAGAACCTGGTTTCCATATCTGCGGCGGTTATGGTAACCAGGTTGTTATGGACAACAAAAACTATATATTACATCGATAGATAATACAAACAAGGGAGACATGACATGGAAGGGCACCAACTTTTGTCCAGCTACGACCAAATTGCACGGACTATCAAGCAGCCAATCAAAGCTATACGTCTGGGGTGTATTTAGCAACAAAAGGCGAGGCGCCGCTGTGCGACGTGTATATGCAATTTACATTAGTATGGAAAATGTTAGTGACACTTTAGTGGGCGCGGTTTCACACTAATAACGGTCCATGGCCCATCTCCATTGTTTCTTTCATCTATTATTATACCGATAATACAACTTTTCATTAAAAAATAACACAGATAACTTATTTTTTTAATTCTTTAGGTCGACACTTAATAATGTAGACATGTTAGCTGATTGCACAACTAAATGACAAAAACAGGAATTCAAATGTCGAATAACACGAATAAAAACACTTTTTGAAAGGAGCACATGTCCAAAATATATATATAATGGGAGGTAATAACTAATAACCGAATTTACGTCTTTGTAATGAGTTAAACAGCACTTACAGCTATAAAGTATAACTCGAATGGTAAAGCTGAGGAACTACACTAAAAACTAAAGAATAGCACTTAAAGAGATGAAAAATCTCTAAACCCTTTTAGTGGGGATAGTACCAAGTACCCACTGGGGAGTGATGGGTGTAAAATATTCGAAAATGTATATAAGTGTTCAAAAACTCACAAAAAAATATAGTTTTAAGGCCGACGGGTATTTCTGACCAGCAAAAAAATACTATTATACTTGTTTTTAATCTTTACAAAGTAAAGGGTCTTACAAAATTAACAAAAAATACGTGGGAACATGAGAAAAATGTATAACGTCCTAAAATACTTCAGCCTTAATACGTTTATTCCTTTAGCAAAATAAGGCAAAATGGATTCTTTTATATCTAGGTCAGAAAAGGGAGAAATTTATTGTACTCCTAAATCAAACTGTAATAAATAGGTACCCAATGCCTAACGACGCAGTACACAATGCCAGGAATATTTTACAAAAAAGGAATCTTGATTGTGACAATATACTGATGTTTGATCATTGATAAGAAAACCAATCTCTTATTTGACAGATTGCTCAGAAATTTTGAGCAAGCAGGAGAGAAAAAAATGAACATGGAAAGAACGAGGCCTATCACGCGTCGTGCGTTGAGCTGTAGCAATCTATCTACATTTTATATACGAGGCGTATCCAGAAAGTAAGTGTACTGAATTTTTGTAGGTTACAAATCTTTTTATTGAAACAAATAAATTACATGGTTACCGTAGTACATATGTAAGCTATTTTTCGACATAGTCGCCATTCCTCTCAATGCAGGTGGTGAAGCGTGGTATCAACTTTTTGATGCCTTCCTCGAAGTAGTTTCCCGCCAACCCCATCGTTCACTTCTCCACCTCCCCCTTTACCTCCTCGTCGGTTGAAAACCTTTTTCCACCCATGTACAGCTTCAGGGAGGTAAAGAGATAAAAATCTGAGGGTGCTAGGTCAGGGGAATGTGCGGGGTGGTTTAGGACATCCCATTTAAACGAAGCAAGCAGTTCCTTCGTTGCGTTGGCCGTGTGTGGTCTGGCATTGTCGTGCAGCAGGCTGACTCCCTTTGTCAGCATGCCTCTCCTCTTGTTATGAATCGCCTTCCGCAATTTTTTTAGGGTCTCACAGTATCTTGCAGAGTTGATGGTCTCCATTTGAGGCAGATATTCAATCAAAATTATGCCTTGACAGTCCCAAAACACGGATGCCACGATTTTCTTGGCTGAAATTGTGGTTTTGAATTTTTTGGTGGAGGGTGAAGAGGTGAGAACCGTTTTTAAACTCGCGATACCACTTGTGCACACTCGTACAATTCATAGCTTTATCACCATATGCAGTTTTAACCTCATTATAAACCTCAAACGGAGGTTTTCCCTTCCAAACGAGATAACGGATGACGCCGCGTATTTCGCACTTGGCGGGAGATTGGATTGACATTTTTCACGAAACGTGTTGTCGCGTCGACACTTCTCAACGTACTGACCTTGAACTGGTCTCGTTGCGGAGGGGAAGAGTCAGGCTACACGTAAGTGTAGCCAACATGTCGAAAATAAAATTCATTCGGTCGTGAGAGCCTCAGTACACTTACTTTCTGGATATGCCTCGTATTTATATAAAAGTGTCGTGGCGGGCGGGCTTTACAGAAATATGTGGATTTAATTTTTACACAAAAATCTACCGTATTGTTTGCATGAGATCAATATATCAGTATTACATAAAAAGTTTTGTTTTTTTAAACAAATCTACAGTTATATTAGGAGACTGATAAAATTTTTGAACACTCGACCTTCAAACCAGAAGAAAGGTCACTGTCCACATGTAATTTCGACAAACCACAACCACCCCCTTTTCCTACCCCAAAGCAGAATTTTTATACTTATTGATGAAATTTTGCACACTTGACGTTAAGTTATCTTTAATTGTTCACATCTTATTTCAGGAACCCTGCGGTTATTTCAGCTTGTGGAGTATTCTGTTACCCTAAGAGCAATAGGCGCCGGTTTCCTGTTCGAAGACCTCACTTTGAAGTGTGCAGTGAGAAAGGCTTATAGGTTTTGCGTGTGTTCGACAGTTGAAAAGCGATTTTGGTTTAGGAGCGTGTTCGAGAGTTGAGGAGTCTTGAGAAGGGATTTTGGGATGCCAAAGTTTGTTCAGATAAAAGTTGGATTTCTCATCTCACAAGTTGGCGAAAAGATGTTTTAGTTTTGAAATTGTTTTTCCTGTTTTTTTCTTTTTTACATTTAATTCATTCATTAAACAAGTTCTGTTATGTCATATAACAAAAGAATAAGAGTAATAAAAGAAAAACTTTAAATTATAATGGAGTTCTACAAATTAAACTTGGTAACAATAAATAGGTTTTAAGAAATATCACACGGTCGAATTCAATGTGAAATATAATTATGTGTAAGTTCGGGCGTGTGTAAATTTGAGTCGCTTTCTCCTTATTACTATCCTTATTCCAGTGAAATGAAATCTAGAATCTGCGATATGATACTTGTATTCTATTCCAGTAAAATGAAAGCTAGAGTCTGCGATATGATACTTGGATTGTATTCCAGTAAAATGAAAGCTAAAGTCTGCGATATGATACTTGGATTGTATTCCAGTAAAATGAAAGCTAGAGTCTGCGATATGATACTTGGATTGTATTCCAGTAAAATGAAAGCTAGAGTCAGCGATATGATACTTGTATTCTATTCCAGTAAAATGAAAGCTAGAGTCTGCGATATGATACTTGGATTGTATTCCAGTAAAATGAAAGCTAGAGTCTGCGATATGATACTTGGATTGTATTCCAGTAAAATGAAAGCTAGAGTCTGCGATATGATACTTGTATTCTATTCCAGTAAAATGAAAGCTAGAGTCTGCGATATGATACTTGGATTGTATTCCAGTAAAATGAAAGCTAAAGTCTGCGATATGATAACTTGGATTGTATTCCAGTAAAATGAAAGCTAGAGTCTGCGATATGATACTTGTATTCTATTCCAGTAAAATGAAAGCTAGAGTCTGCGATATGATACTTGGATTGTATTCCAGTAAAATGAAAGCTAGAGTCTGCGATATGATACTTGGATTGTATTCCAGTAAAATGAAAGCTGTACATTATATTGTACACGAGTACCTACATAGCATGATTTTAATAAAGTGACACAATACTTTTAAAACAATGAATTAGATTCGGGCATCCGTAGCAGGGCATAAACTAAGGACGGGTTGTTTCGGAGAATTTAAAAAAAAAGAACAATTCATCAAATTTCAACGTTCATTTTCGGGTTCTGTGAAACACTTATTCAAGTTCTGTTATTATATCATTGTAGGCTAGTTGCTTGACAAAACTGAAATAAAAACAGAACTTGAAAAAATCTTTCACAGAACTTGAAAATGAACGTTGAAATTTGATGAATTGTTCAAATTCTCCGAAACAACCCGTCCTAAGTGTCTAATTCATTGAAGCCAAGAACGAGAGGCAACATTTTATAAGGCATGTAGTTATTTAAAGCTTTTAAAATGGTGGATGAGCTTCCAGCATCTAATAAAAGCATGTAATTTTATAAAACCAAGAACGAGGGTAAAGAAAATGATACCACTCACCATGAAAAAAGCAAAGATAACTTATTTATTAATCATAAAAATAAATATTAAATAAAAAAAGATTTTTTCTCGGTATCCGGATGCTTACCGTTTCCGATCTGTCCGGCATTCTCGTCCGTGGGCGTGCCGGACGGGGAAATCGGACGGCTGTCGGCTCCTCCTGTCGCACTGCAAATAAAAAACACAGAGAAACACGGTTTAATAATTATTACGCAACCAATAACGGAATGTGTCGGTGTGAATTGCCCATCGGTAAATGCATGCAAGAGATGATATTTCTGTAAAGCCTTTTTTTTACCAATAATAGATTAAAAAGAAATGCGAGATCAGTCCTGTATACGAGTAGATGTGATATTAAATATCTATTTCTACCTTATTTCGTCGGTGAATCCATGTAAGGGTTACATTGTTGTAAAAGCGTTTATATAGTCAAGTAAGATGTTCAGTGGTCAGTCGTTGAAATAAATTATTTAATGTGATAAGTACGTCTAGCTACGGACATCGACAGTGATCAAGAATTAAATGTGCACCGATTCATTGCTACGCGGATGACAGTACAGTTCATGATAGCTTTTTGTTTGACAAGCCCCCAAAAGGCACACAAACTCCAACGGCTCGGAGGGCTTTGAAGCAGAGAATGGACGGTTATCTCGAGAGTATTTCCTCCTGGGGTAAAAGTAATCTCGTCGAATTTAATGTTTCAAAGACCCAATCCTGTCTGATTACGTCTAGAAGGGATCTAAATGATAATCTAGTCTCCTTCAACGGAAGCAATCTTCCGAACAGGCCTTCCATTGATATTCTTGTGACCAGCTCAGGTATGGGGGCTCCATCGAAGCCAGAGTAAAGCTGGCCTCTCAGAAGCTGGGCGTACTGTACAGGGCCCGCAGATACTTTAATAGTACACAACTGCTGACCCTATACAAATCGCAAGTGCGCCCTACTGTCGAATTTGGCAGCCATCTCTGGTCCGGAGCCCCTAAATACCTGAAAAAAACCCTTGACTCTGTGCAGAAACGGGCGGTCCGTTTGATAGATTCCCCAATCTTAACAAACGGACTGCAATCTTTAGAGCACAGGCGTCAGGTAGGTATGCTGTCCTTGTTCTATCGGTATTACAATGGAAGATGCTCTGAGGAACTAGCATCATTGATCCCTTCGGCACCGGTGCGTAGTCGGGATACACGCCAAACGCGCGCCCAACATTTGTACACAGTTGACACTTGTCACATGAGAACGGATCGCTTCTACGATTCGTTCTTAAGTTCAACAGCTCGGCTGTGGAACGAACTGCCGGCCTCTGTGTTTCCTCCTTCCTACAACATGGGACTCTTCAAGACCCATGTTCACTCCTTCCTCTCCACAAAAAGACCCTCCACACAGCATCCCCAAAGATGACATAGGCCCTGAGGGAAATTATTTTCTTCAGGGCCTCCTGTGTGGAGTTAATATAAAAATAAAAAAAATTAAAAAAAATAATCACAGATTTGTGGTATCGGCAACATCGTGCAAGGGTTGTTATTTTACAATTTGATTAGTAAAGAGTCGAAATCAGTGATTTCAGGTATTTATGCTAAATCATACAACAGTTGTGAGACGACTGGCTTTGGATATCGAATGAAATAGACAAATTAATTTCAGGTATTACCATAGCTAGTATGTGGCTTCGGTAAATCCCTGGTGGAGTTAATATTTCGCAAAAGATGTTGCACTAATTTATTCAAGGCAAGATGTCCAGTGAAATCAGTTGTTAATCTAAAATGTTTAGGGGTGGGGTGTCTAACACCGGTATTAGGGTCGTCCTAGACAAATTATTATCTGGTTATAACATATTTATGTAAAATAACAGCAAAAGACCCGGGATGTTGTTGGCTAATCTCAAGCCTAGGTGTCAACAAACAGCTAAAGCACGCCAGCTAAGGCGATTAGAAGTCTATATGTAATAAGTAAGTCTTTATATTTTTATTCAATTACTTCAATAACTTATTTTATATAGATCCAGATGTTTGTATCTCCGCCAAAAGATTCAATAATGATCTTAATAATAAAGATTCTTAATAATACAGATAGCGATAATCAAACAAAAAATCAGGAGTTTATAAACTCAATCGCAATTTCTTTTACATAGGTAGAACCAATAGAAACTTTGAAATCAGAACTAAAGAACATCTCAGAGCTCTAAATGGAAAAAGTGAATCTGAGTTTGCAGATCATCTTTTGAATAACGATCACACTTTTGATAAAAACTCAGGTCTTAAAACACAGGATATAAAGTTTTGCAAATAAATAATTTAGAAATTTTATAAATTAAAAAACGTGTTGATATAAAAGCAGACTTAAAGCAAAAAATTATAAACGCAGTTTTAAATATTTTCCCACTAAACTGGTCTTTCCCGTCTAACAATATTGTAATTCCTAATTCTGAAAAACTCCGCCCACTCTTACCCCTCCCCACTCCTTCCACTGTTTAGTTGTAATCTATATTTAATTTTTGACTTACTCCTGATGAGGTGAACTTTGTTCATGAAACATGTAGAGGTTATATGTATTAAAGTGAAGTAAACAAAGTTATTTGTGTTTTAATATAATAAATAATGTCATGACAAAGTGATAAGCTTTCAGAAGAAATTTCCTTCGAAAAATTAAGGCGATGCACTACGTCATGTAATATTTTAAATTGAGCCGCTATCAATAACAACCCTTACGTAGATGGCGATAAGGTTTAAATTCCCGCTTAACACCATCCGCCTGTTTTGATTTATGCAAGAAAAAAACATGGCCAAAAAGTGCCTATTATTTTATTTTGGGGATGTTCAGGCATAAATATTTAATTTTTTTCGATCATTTTATAAATAACTTAATTTATCACACTATACAATAAAATCATAACAGAAAATGGATTCGTAAGTAGGAGATTTTAAATTTTAAAGCAGTTTTCATAGGCCTTTACATTATTTTTTTCTGGGCTTATAAAAAGACTTGATAGAATTGAAATCTAAAAAATACTCGATCATTTCAAAGGCCAAGATGTATTCTACTCGCAGTATTTAATTAATGCATCTACCAAAAACACATGATTTTGCATTATTACGTATGGCATCGCCTTAATAATGATCTAATGGACTTTTGACGGAAATTGGCAAGGACTGCACATATTAAATGGGTGGCACTAAACTCCGGAGAAAAAAAAGGATTTTTTCATCTAACGTAAAACTTACATGTGTTACAATTTACATAATGAAGGGAAACCTTAATTGATCTGTAAGTATATATTGTATGCACGAAACTTATAACATTCCAAAAAGCTGATTTCTCGAAAATATTATTATTTAATTTAATTATAATACATAGATGGCTGTTTGTCTAGAGATGAATAAATTACATGTCACCAAGGCTGACCACTATTTCTTGAATTTCGAAAAAATTGTTTACGGATTTTGTTTTTCAAATGTTTATCTTGACGTTGTTGACAAAAGTTTCCATGGTACGTATATTTCTTTTGATGAGGATTTTTTTACAAAGTTCTAAATTTCTTACTAATAAAAATAATTGTGTACTGTTTTACGTAATGTAACGATTCCCCCCTATCCCTTTTACACTATCTTGCTAAAGCAGACTGTGATGTTTGTTAGCTTAAATTAATTCACGTCAACTGTAATAATATCACATATCAGCAGCTGAGAAACTTGTATAAGTTATTTATCGAGTGTAATATAGCCTTATTATGACGTATTCATGGAAATAATATGATAAGCATACAATAATTAAATATAATATTACAGTCAACCCTTTAAAAATATGATAATTCTGAATTCATATGATATCTAAATTCCTAGTGAACTACAGGGTTTTCCAATAAGAGGTGTTATTTTGAATAGCCCGCTATTTCGGTAGATGTTACTTTTGGAGCTGTCATTTTTTGACATTTGACAAGTAGAAATTACGCCATTAATAAAAATGGAACGATACACGCTTCAACAACGCATTGAAATTATTAAAATTCACTTGAGTGAATCAAATGCTAATCATCTTGAGTGATGAGGCCCATTTCCACCTCGGTGGCTTCGTCAACAAGCAAAATTGTCGCATCTGGGGCTCGGCAAACCCAAGAGTTATTGTTGAAAAGCCTCTCTATCCTCAACGTGTGACTATTTGGTGCGGTTTATGGTCCGGCGGAGTCATTTAACCTTACTTTTTCGAAAATGAGGCTGGAGCAACAGTTACGGTGAATGGATTGCGCTATCGAGAGATGATTAATGTTTTTTTATGGCCGGAATTAGATGGTACTGATCTTGTCAACGTTTACTTTCAACAAGACGGCGCTACGTGCCACACAAGCAACGAAACCATTGATCTTTTACGATTGAATATCAAAATAACACCTCTTATTGGAAAACCCTGTATTAGAATTTTTTCTTCGTATAGACCGCCATATTTTATATTTTAAATTACCGGACCCCGCAATGCTAAAATTGAAATTATGTATTTCTAGGGCGTCTCCGACTTATTCCACCATTCACTACTGTGTACCACAATTTTACTGTTAAAAACTACATTACATAGATTTTAATTCGACTGCGTATCTCATTCTGGTTCAGAAATATTGCGTTAAGTATTCTTCGGGCGTCCCCGACTTGTTCTACCATTCAAACCGCTCTATAAACACTCCTGGCACTAATAAGAACAAACTTTGAAATTTTCAGCGATATCGGTGAAGAATTTTCGGAGATTTAAGATTTTGAACAAACGAATATTAACATTTTTATTTATATAGATTACATTCAAAGGATATTTTATGTTTTGATTGAAAATAACTCTTCATATAAATTTAAAAAATATAAGGAAAAAAAACTAACTTTTATTTTAATTTAATTAAACGTAAAGCGTGCCATTAAAATTCCGTGGTAAAAATCCACCCGTCCGAATGCTACTTGTACTGCGGTGAGAATGAGTCCGAAATGAATCCCAAATCCAATAGGTGCGTTATGAATATTAGCACCTGTGGGATCATCCGTCATGTTCCTCAAGTTCATACAAAACATACTAGTGGCGCCAGAGCGGTGGAAATGCAAACCTATGAGATTTGACGAACAAAAGCATAACATGTTGCAAAAGACATGATCGTAAAAGCTCAAGGATTATAACATTGATTTGTAGCATTCCTGCATAATGATTTTACTAATTTCATTGACGCATCACAGAATATTATTTGGAATTATTGTTCGGAATTATTATAACTACAGTTTAACATTTGTCACATCACAAGACATATTTAATTGGATTTACAACTACAACTTTACATTTAAGGCTCCGTAGTAAGCTTTCAAAAAAAGAATAAGATGGTTTGAAAGGGAGATAATATGTCAATACGTATGTTGGAGACAACGCGACAATACTAAAAACCGATAAAAATGAAGCGAAAATTATGAACATATTTTATAAAATACGACTCGTTTAAAGTAGAGCAAAAATCTCTAGACAGATGAGTAAAGTAGCATTTAAAGATACACTGTGAATTTTTTCATACCTATAACATGTTAAATAACAGAACAAAATGTGATTTTAGTATTTTTTTATGCATGCTTTGGCTAATTTTTCTATCAAGGGGATTTCATATAATTACTGTTTAGGTTCGGCAAATGTGTAGATTGTAGATATTATCTAGATATTAAAAAAACATATATTTTTTTAGGAACAACAACTTAAAAGTGTTCAAGTGAAATATGTTATGCGGGGGCTTAAGGTGATGCACTTAATTAATTCAAAATCAAGTGTTTTGTTTTAAAAAAATGATCGCTTAGAAATAACAGAGGCTTAAATAAAATGCTACTAGAACACACACACTAGCCTGTGCCATAATCGAACATTTTTACTCACAATTTATTCTTAAAAGCCTAGAAAAAATTAAAGTATCAAACAAAAAAAATGCTCCCCAATTTCTGATTTGGTTTTATTGTATGATGTGGCACGTTAAGTCCTTCAGATTGCAATCGGAAAACATTTAAATATTTGTGACTGAACTTCACACAGTAAAATGAAACGTGTATTTTAGCGTATTTTTATTGCATACATCAAAACAGGCGGCTGGTATTAAGCGAGAATTTCAACGTTATCCCCTTAACACATTACAGAACATAATTGATAAAATAAACTGTAACTTTAGTCGTTTGGTTTTTATGAATATTAGTTAACAACGGATAATTAAAAAATAAAGGTTTAAATTAATTCATATATTTTAACGATCATTTACAAAGAGCTTTGACGTGATTTTTACGTGTCCCAAATATGGTAGTTTATTATAATGTGTAGGCGTGTGCCGCGAAAGGTCACAGTAAAACCTTTAATCGGTGGAGAATTTTACGACATAAATAAAGTTTAAAACGTTGTCATTTACTAAATTTAGAGATTGTTTTTAAAAATTCATAAAAGGAGCACAAAATATTTCCCTTTTTGTAGTTTAAGTTGTTAGTAAAAAATTTGAATAAATATATAATTTGTTTCGCATCCAAAAAAAACCTATTTTTCTCTAATTTAATAAATCAAAAGCAATTTTAAATTAAGTACCTACACGGTGAGAAATGAGTACTGCCAATTTATTAAGAATCTCTTCAAATTATTGGTAATCCGGTTAAAAACGGGATTGTAGGCCGTTTCCTGATAAACTTTTAGTAAATTCTTAATATATAGGAGAACGCGTGTTCTTGTACCTGCGTTTGCCTTGATAATACATAGTGACGAAATGCGAAAATATTTTGATGTTTATGAACACGTGTTCCGACATCGTGATAATACAATCAATTCATTCGTTAAGGGCCTGAAATCCTCATAATAAAGAAATACTCATTTTTATTCGTGATGGTACTCAAATACATCCCTATTTAATTATAAAGAATATATTTTACAAACCTTATTTTTTCATTCTTTATTCTTTTTTCAAACTTAATATGAAAAGCTCTGACAAAGCTAGCCACATAATCAACTTAAGGCTTGCTTGAATAATAAAGTGGATATGAACGTACAAAAAAATTACAGACAGATGAAATGCCTAAAGGTCGCGTTAAAACAAAACTTTTTAAAAAGTTCGTTAAAACGAACTTTGATGAATAAACAATAAGACGTCGAGCACAGCTCATGGTGGAAAGGACAACGGAATCTAAAAATAGTTGCGTTGATCAAAAAAATTTACACAATAGTGTGCAAATTTCATGATGCCAAAGTTCATCATTCAAAAACCATCTGCTTTATATACGAGTACATAAAGACATATAATATTAGCCCGTATTAGCCCGCCAAGCGATATTAGCCCGTTGAGAGCCACCCCCAAGTCATTATATCGAGTGACACGGCCCACTATTTTCTACCGGACAGGGTATGGGGGGTTGTGACGTCAGGGGATATATGACGTCACATCGAGCAAGTGCCCCTTTTCAAAACGTCTCTGTATAAAGATTTAATGCCGGCCTTGCATGTAAAAGAACGGTTTTATATCTTCGATAAAAAATAATGGATAGGCCTTTTGTTTTAGAAGAATGGTGGTACTTGACTATTTTAAAATGTATACTAAAACGGTAAAAATTATCTATGCATTAAATCTTTTGTCTTTTGTCTTTGTCTGTGTCTTAGGTCAAATTATCACAATGTCGTTGGTTTGTAAAGTTAACCTAGTTATCATTTTTGTGGTTTCTTTGCCTTTTTTATACTAACACAGACCCGTAAAAATTACGGGATATTATAATTATAAGTTTTGTGAAGCTGATTCTGACCCTTGACATGGCCTGGCTCAAGTTCACTTGATCGTGCCATGCCTTCTTCGAGCGTCCCCGACTTTTACTACCATTCACATTAGCGTTATATATTTTACACTACCAAACCATCTAATCGTCCCTTTCTTAATCTTACTCATTACGCTTACATCAGCCTTGCATTCATTGTGGATCCCCATATTTCTCACACGATCATACATGGTTTGATCACACATACGCCTCAGGGATATCATTTAGTCTACTTTCATCCTTCCTCTGCCATTTCCATGCCTCACTGCCATACATCAGGGTAGGTACCAGCACTCCAATGTGGACTGCTAGCTTCGCTTCTTTGGACAGTTTTTTTGTTAGCGCCAATTGCGTTCAGTCCTCCATTAGTGGATTTACCTGCATTTACCCTTCTTTCAATATCTCTGTCAGCCTTCCCAAAAGAACTTTTTCATAAAATATCTTTCTTCAATTCTACACTGTTTAAAAAATTGTTTGTGTCGCAGTTACCGTGAAACCTTTGATTAAAATAGTAAAAATATGACTTGAAAGACCTGTTATTGAAAGTTAGCAACCCTTGCCAAAAAACATCAAATCAAAAAGGTCGACCTATGCCGCTATTTGACATACCAAATATTAAAAAGAAAACGTTAAAATTACTATCTAAAACAGAGGTTCCCAAAGTGGTCTATATGGACCCCCAGGGGTCGATATCGGCATGCTGGGGGTCTATGTCAGCGAGAAAAAAATTTGGGGGTCCACGAGATTCAAATGGGGGTTCATACGAGCGGACCCCCATTTACCTCAAGTCAACATTTAGGAGTTCCGTAAATGACACAATAGACCTAACACAAATATAATAGACTGAGAAATTACTTATTTGATATTTGTATTTTTATATTTCGTAAAGTTGTTAATTGAGGTATATAAATAGAGTCTACGTTCCTTTTCTCGTCAGAATTAATATATTCAAGCAAAACATTGCACATTGGAAGCCGCGAATTTTCCTAGTTCCCCAACTTGTTTTTGAAGAACGTCCAGGGTAATAATGACGTTCAACATTTAAATGCACTTCACACAGACTTTTTGACTATGAAAATGCACAATTGAAGAATCGGATATCATGTGAGAAGAACTGACCGGAATAAGCACTGACAAAGAACTTACGGGGCAGTTCTGTAGGGCTAGCTATAGAAAGAAATTCCCGTTGCTTATCCTGCTTCATTTTCATTTGGTGTAATTCCTCACAAGGGTGCCCCTGTCTGTACAATGTAAAGACAGAGCAACTATACCGTTACCCGGTTGTTGGGCAGGCAAGGGAAGGGAATATATTTACTAAAAAAAAAATGATTATCAAATGGGACGTTAATAGTTTTAGGAAAATTCAATATTCGGCAGGCAGGGGGATTACGAAAAAAAAATGAATTAGTGGTCTACGGGGCAAAAAAGTTTGGGAACCTCTGCTTATAACATATTAAATAACAGAAGAAAATGTGTTTTTAATAATTTTCCGAGCTTACTTAGCGATTTTTTTCTATCTAGGGAATTTTATATAATTCACGTTTCGGCAAAACAAATGGGAAAAAAAGTTTGGGAACCTCTGCTATAACATTTTAAATAACAGAAGAAAACGTGTTTTTAATAATTTTCGGACCTTACTTTGCGATTTTTTTCTATCTAGGGAATTGTATATAATTCACTACCTTAAAAAATAACTTTTTTTTTTGGAACTTAAAAACTTAATAATATTTGGATGATTCATATAGTAAATCACCTCAAGGGGGCAGCGAGAAACTGAGTTAACTTAAATTTATAAATCGGTAGAAATTGGGAATGCGGGTCCCCTTTCAAAACCGTATCTAAATGAATTATTTGAAAAATTTTGGTGCAGTTTTTTTTTCAGTGAAAAAACATTACAGATGCCTGTAAAATATGATTTAAATAAATATGGTACCCAATAAAATAAGTATTTATTTAAACCTAACTCCAATTCTCTAACCCATTTCAATCATACAGTATTGAGAGTTAAGTGCGAAGTGGTACGATATACCATACTCTCCCCTACTTGGGGAAACTACATATTGTAGACAAATATATAGAATTATTTAAACATAAGACTTGTAAGACGGTACAATCGATACTGCCAAAAGATCACAACTCGTAAACTCGTAAAAGCTACGAAATCGTAGCTTTTGTCACAAATCACCTTATAGTCTAAGATCCCTTAAAGAACGACCGTCACCGAGATGTTTATTTGATGAAACGTATTGTATATTTAATTTAATATGTCAATAAATATATTGCATATCGGTTGCCTAGCAAATTTTAGTCCAGGGTATGATTAATTAATAATTAAAAATAATAATTTTTTAAACATTTCACCGGTTTGATTACTATACAAATTCTATACCAATCGAAAGTATGAAACCCATAGAATATGCAAACGTTAGGTTGCCTACTCTTTTCCGGTCACAACTCTCAGGTTGCCATGTATAAACAGGTAAATCGAAAAAGCATTTTGCACCGGTCTGATTATTGAATAAAAATTATATGAAATTAAAGATTATTTCATTATGAACACGATGGTATAAGGTTGCCTGCTAAAAATCAGTCCCGAATTCCGGTTGTCGAATTTTGAAAACTAAAACTTTTTGAAAACTTGCCGCGAATTCTCGTGTGCGACTGAGAGGTCCCAACCAACCATCCCATGCGATAGAAGAGGACAAAGCATAGCAGCTGTCCGTCCATTAAAACAAAGAGAGTGCGCATGCTATTTGTTCTTGAAAATGAAAAGGATAGCGATAGACTCGTCTGTGCACTCTAGACTAGATGGTACCCTTGAGTAAGATTTGAACATGAAACGTTTTAAATGGGGTAAATTTAGATAAAAACATTACCTATTGCAGAAAGAGCTTATGATTTTATGATTCTCATCAGATTTCGATCAAACTTGTTTGATAAATTATTATTACCTCCGCGACCGACTCTGCGGTTAAATTATTAAATAAAAAATTGTTAAATTATTCGATAGGCTAGGTTTACACTTGTAAGTAAAATTTACGACTTTCGTAAATTTTTGATAAGTTACTCACAGGAGCGATTACATATGCATCCAACTTATCGTAAATAATGCTCACGGAAGTTGTTTGGAAGTTTAACTTACGAACTTCTCACAGAGACCGCTACACCAGTAATTCTATTTTTGGTAAGATGGCTTCCTGACAACGCGTTGCCGCCGACTTGACTGACAGCTGTCAGTTAGTAATATTTGAAAACAGGGATTTGTTTATTTACGGTTAGATCATGGATCCCCATATAATACCCATTTCCGCACACAACGGATTGCCGCTGCGATAAAATGCACAATTTTGTCAAACAAAAACGTAAGGGCCCGCAGAGTGTTGGACTAGGAGTTGGCTTCAAAGAAAAAGTACTGATGGGGATTTCGTTCGTTTAACGGCAGAATTAAGAATTGAGGATCAACGAAAATTACTTAATTTTATCCAAATTAGAGCAACTGACTTCTAATACATATTGGAAATGGTTGGACCGCTAATTAAAAAGAATGATACTCGTTTTCGGAATGCTATTTCACCAGCTGAAAAATTAATGAGATTCCTGAGGCGTATGTGTGTAACACCATGTACGATCGTGTGAGAAATGCGGAGATCCGCAAAGAGTACAAGGCTGATGTAAGCGTAATGAGTAAAATCAAGAAGGGGACGCTTAGATGGTTTGGGCATGTAGAGCGAATGAGCAAAGAAAGGAGTGTAAGGAGAATATACGATGCAAATGTGAATGGTAGCAGAAGTCGGGGACGCCCGAGGAAGACATGGCACGACCAAGTGAATCAGATACTTGAATCGGGCCATGTCAACAGTCATAATAATAGAAGAGTATGTATTAGACGATGTATGAATGTGAATGAGGCAATAAGTGTGTGCCAAGACCGAGTTGATTGGCTGTCCGTCCTCTCAGCCTACCCCTGCGGGGAAACGGCGTGATGGTTAGTTAGTTAGTTAGAAAAATTAATGGTGACTCTTCGATTTTTGGCGTCAGGTAATGTTTTCTACGTATTCTTGTATTGCATTTTTGTATGCATTCATTCGAGATATTAATTTGTTGTGAAGTTTGATAGCTGATCCATCAGTTCGTGAAGTCGAATACTAGAATCATTATCACACATTTACACAGGCATTTTTTAAACATGACATTGTGATGATAAATAATGTTATGTTAGTCTCCATAGATTATGGCAGAGTATTATTTCATAAAGCTGTTCATGGCAACAAATAAACAAGTCCCGAGGAGCAACGGCAGAAAGACCTGTCAGTGTTGCAGATTTCTGTTTTACTATCCAGACAGTGACGTCAAAACTTACTGTAAGCGTCTCAACTTATCAATCTGTTTTGATAAGCTGTGAGAGAGCCGTAAATTCCCGCGTGAGCGATTAGACCTGTCAAAAACTTACGTAAAAAAAACTTCCGTAACTTGGTAAAAATTACGGTAAGTGACTTATGGTGTCGTTTACATTGGTAAATTTGTCGTAAGTCGCTTACGTGAGCAACTTACAGGAAAAAACTTCCAAGTGTAAAGGCAGCCTTACAATCAACCTAACTGCGTCTAGCAGAAATACATATATAATACTAATCTAAAAGACAAAATATAACCTTCTTTTTTGTTAAATATGTATATACAGGGTGTCCGGAAACTCGTAGTACAAGCGGGAAACTGGTGAATCTACATCACATTTGGAGTCGATTTTGTAGTATATTTTTTTTTGATTTGAGCTTTCGTTATCGAGTAAATCGAGTTAGAAGTTGATTTTTTTTTTTTAATCAAATTCTTATAAATTATTACTGAAGATCAAAGTACCCAACTAATTAAAACTATTTGAAAGTAAAACAAATGAAGAAACTCGGATTTGAAGCATTATTTTGAAATCACCCTTCATTTAACCCGATGTAATCATAAAATATTTCTGCTCTGCAGGGTTAAAACATCTGTTGTTCAACCCTAAACACCAGAAAAAACTTTAACCCTAAAATAGACGAAAAATATTTTTTTTTGTTTTTTTTTTTTTTTTTGTGAAAATGCTCAAAAAAACTTTAAGTTTTTTTGGGTTCCCCATGTGGTGTAGATTCTCCAGTTTCCCGCTTGTACTACGAGTTTCCGGACACCGTGTATATACTCTAGTGTCACATAAAAAAATATACACACATAAATAATTAATTGATTAAAAAATATATATATATTTAGGGGATCTTACCGCAGAGTCGGTCGCGGAGGTAATAATAATTTATCAAACAAGTTTGATCGAAATCTGATGAGAATCATAAAATCATAAGCTCCTTCTGCAATAGGTAATGTTTCTATCTAAATTTACCCCATTTAAAACGTTTCATGTTCAAATTTGATTTGACCATTTTGATTTAGACCATCGATACCTACGACCGCATAGCTGTGTGTGTGCCAGCCGCCAGCCGGCGGCCAGTCGATCGTCGTTAGATGTGGACCCCTCGCACGTTTTTTGGCATCTGCCGATAGTTTTTTCATGTTTTCAGCAATTAAATTACATTTATTATCACTTTTGATATAAAATATAAAAAAAACATAAGCAATTAGCTATGAATATTCATATTTTTCCGATATTATATCGCTTATTTTGAGATGTGTATTGACTACACAGCACCGGAACGCGTGGATTTTTTTTTAGCACAGTAAGGGAAAGGTTAACTTTGAATGTGGATGTTGGTGTTGATAACTTTTTTTTAAATGGATTGAAATTCCTTATTAGGGTGTGTTGTGAGGTACTGGGGAGGGGAAGGAGATAGAAAAGAGGAAGGTGGGGAAGTACCTGGCTATTAAGATCTGGTCACCAAACACGAAAAAAGGCATTTCAAGTAACGTTTCAATTCTGAATGGTTCTCTTACAACACGGTGATACTGAAGAGTATCTTCCACTCTGGAACGTATCGCAAATATACTTTAAATTATATTAAATGAGTAAATTGTGAAATGATACAAACTAATCAAATCAAAATTATTTCGCGACCTCCGACTTGCTAGTCGAGAGCCTTTCTCCTCCACCACGGAGGCCGTCAAATTTTTACGAAAATAGTATTTTACCCTGGGACACCAGGGTAGTATTAAGGTACGGGAGCCTGATAGCGTACCAAGGGTTAAGAACAGACCGGCTCCACCATGAACCTAAAAGCCTTGGACGGAGCTATTCGAGAAACATTTGAAGGTGCGGGGGAAGATGTATGAAAAAAACTTTACCTACTTAAACAATTTAATGACATGTCCCATTCCCTGTCTTATCACTTTGCGTACAAATGATTTCAAAATTTTTTTTTTTTTTTTTTTTTTTTTTTTTTTTTTTTTTTTTTTTTTTTTTTTTTTTTTTTTTTTTTTTTTTTTTTTTTTTTTATATATACAATAATATTATTATTGGGTTTATAAAAACAGTTTATTTTTAAACAAGTTCTGCTGTGTAATTATTATTACGCGTGACAGCTGTTTCGCCCTCTGAAGGCATTATCAAACTGTCTTCAGAGGGCGAAACAGCTGTCACGCGTAATAATAATTACACAGCAGAACTTGTTTAAAAATAAACTGTTTTTATAAACCCAATAATAATATTATTGTATATATAAAAAATAAAAAAATAAAATGGAGTTCTACAAATTAAACTTAATAACAATAAATGATTTCAAAATGTTGTCATAGAAGATGGCTGCTAGGCAATTCCTCCTCACCCTAGTTTTGACTTCAATATAATTCATATAAAAGCGCACTTATGCTCTGTCCGGGGCTTTTTAGGATCATGGGTTTCACAGGCTATTTTATTTAGTCATTGGATTTTATCCAGCAACGGACAACTTAGATAAAAGTTTTTAATCATACAAATATAAGGAGATAAATAGTTTCGTGTTCTAAGATCTGAATGAGGAAATTGGATATTGAATGTTCATTTGTTCATTTATTACCCCCGAATGAACTTATTCATTTTCGTGCAATTCTAAAGGCACAAATAAAATTATGATAAATTGTACCCAATGATAACTGATTGGACGGATTTTTTGTTAGAAACCCGTCGTAACGGAAATTGGACGTCACCGCTATGGCCCGTTTTATGGCCCATCTCACTTGTTTCCATAAACTATAGGCTACTGCCATTAGAGCATTGTTTTTTTTAACATAAACTTGGCGCGCCCAAATATGAAATGAAATAACATATTTTGCGGGCCAGTGGAAACTGAGTCATCAAACTACTGAAGCATAGTTAATGCATGTACATTTAGCTGCGGAGTCCGTCGTACGTACTTTACCAGTAGATTTTTTACAACTTTTTCTCAATTTCCAGGACGAATAGTTTAAAACGCTGAAGCCTTTGCTTTATTATACCAAATTATATCAAATGTGTCCACTTGATTGAACTCGATTAAATTTACAATGGATAAAGCATCCTTTCGAGCCACAAAGCTTATTTCACAAATCAAAGCACGTCCTCGCTTTGTTGCGAGAATTCCAAAAGAACGAAAATATTATTAAGCTGATGAATCTTGTGTAGGATTGGGAGGAATACGAATTAAGAGGAAGCTACAAGCCAAAAATGTGTATATTCATGGTATACCTTATATTGTAGGCAATAGGCATTAAAATCGCTTGCCAAACGGAGTCTAGAAACGTTCGATTTCAAGCAAAAAACTGTTTTTTAATTTATTTTGTAAATAATTTTATAAGAAAGCAAAAAAGTTAATCAAGTGAAACTGTCACAGATAATCTTAGCTATAATACTGTATTTTTTTAAAGTTGTTTCCTTTACGCGTTCATACATTTCTATTGGAAAAATATTTTTTTTAGTATGTTACATTCATATTTTTTATTGAGTAATTTATGTTTTTATTTGTATTCTACTCAAGGAAACGATAGGAAATCCTTCAATTTATCTAAAGCATATTTTTTTGGAATTCATAATGTACATTCATTATGAAGATTAATAAAAATAGTGATTTAGCATTAAGCTTCGCCTTAACTGGTAGTTCTGTGAACAGTAGATTTCACGTAATGTTGATTATTCCGATATGATAGCTCGTGTGCCAGAGCGCATGAGAGAGCTATGGCGGAATAAAAATGTACTATCAAATACAGCTACCATCTTGTCAAAATTGGCCGGACCCGGAACATACAAAAAAAAATTTTTTAACAAAATAATTGGTCTAATAAAAAATATGCTTTTGTATTAGACCAATACTAATAGTAATAATAATTGGTCAATAAAATATGCATTTCAGCTCCAAAATGAAAATAAATAAGCAAAACAAACGTAGACACTGCAATTAGGTATCATGTTTTTTAATGTTCTTTGGAAATCTAATAATTTTATTAATCTATAAAAGATGCGCTCCAGCTCCGAAATGGAAATATTTATTAAACCACCGCCATCTTTACTAACAAGATGGCGGTGGCTAAACAGAATATACGTAGTAGGTACCGCTATAAAATAGTTTTGAAGCAGACAGCAGTCTGAACTGGCGACGGAACGCATTATCTTCTGAAGAGCAATAATTCGAAAGAATTGGAACGGATCGAATATAATGAATTGAATACATAGTTCATTTTTAAGTGTTATTTGGAGAATCTTTTAATATACATAATTATTATTATTGGTCTTTGAAAGATCGGTTTTATTTCCAAATACAGACACTGCTATTAAATTAAGCAAAACAAAACATGCGTATGTACTGCCATTATATAGTAAAGTAAGATCAATTTATTAAATGTTCTTTTGGTAATCTAATTGCCTAAAGTCAAATTACTATATAAAAGATTCGTTCCTGCTGGGAACGAATGCATGGGAAGAATTAAGCAAAATAAAAGTAGATGCTGCCATTACTTATTATGTTTTTTAAGATAATTTGCGATATTTATTGTAATTATAAAGATATATAATTATTATAGGTCTATAAAAGATGCGCTTGAGTTCCGAAATGGGAAGCATTAAGCAAAACAAATTCGTAGGTATAATACTGCCATTAAGTAGTTTTGGAGCAGACAGCAGTCTGAGCTGGCGACGGAACGCATTAACTTCTGGAGAGCAATTCGAAAAAATTGGAACGGATCCATAAATTTGGCCATTTCAATGCTTTTTGGCAAGCCGTTGCGCGAAACGCGGAATTCGTTTCAAGACTATTTATTTCACGTCCAAATTGGGTTGTCGAGGAGTTTCACAAAAGGATAACATATTTTTTACCGAATCCCGTCTGCAGTCGGGGCCAACGCCCCGGTTTTCTTATCCATATTCCGAATCTTTCAAAGGAATTCTAGAAAAAATTAGTTCATTCCATTGAGAGCGCTCCTCTCGAATTCCTCTTGGGTTTAAACTTTTAAGCTAATTCCTTTCTCAAAAACGTTAAAATTTACGGTAAATATCCATAATTCTTGTACACGGTTATTAGACACAATTTTTTTTTTATCAGTTTAATAATAATGAAAAATAACTCTCTCAGTCACCGGAAATGTAAAATAACTCATTTTAATTGTTATTTCGTTAAAAATTCGGATCATTTTATTATCTTTTTTTCCCGCCATTGTTTTTCAGGCTAGGTTTTTTTTTATCATCCAAACATAGAAGCTATTTTAGATTCTTAGATTGGATTAATTAAAATAAGAATAAAAACTACCCTAAAAACTGTCACTTCAAAATAATTGCCTCCGAGTGAATTATCAGTAATTGACTGTTCCCTTGGCAAAATTATTTTCATTTTAACGATATAACTATTAAAGTGCATTATTTCAGGTGGCTGAAATAGTTGTCTCTCATTACGAAATGGTTAACCAATGACTAAATACAACGCTCTCATTGTATTAACCGTGTTCGTTAATTAGGAATATTTACCAAATTTATTTAATACCACACACCTAGCAATGACAAAAAGTATAATTTCCATATAAAATATATAACCATATCCATTGATATCAAAATTTGAGTAGGTACCTAAATGATAAATTAAAGTCTACAACTGTAGCAACCCACTCAGATATAATGACACAAAACTTTATAGACTTACAAGTGTTCCCTTTATCGATTTATTAACTGTAATATAAATTCAATAAAACGAATAGATTATTAAAAATCGACGTTACTACAATACGGATATATTTTTTCAATTCACAATTTTTTTACTGGTGTTCCATCCTCCAGAAAGAAACGTTTTCAGCTGATTTCAACATGTCATTCAACGTGTTTTGTTAATATACTGAATTAGGTAGATACAATATATTATATTATTACGTTATTCGTTGGTTTCAGTCATCCATTAGATATGAGATTTTTTGCTGTTTTAAAAAAAATATGCTTTATTAAATATGTTCCCGTTTTGGAATGTTGCTCAGGCAGAACGTAAGACATTTTGAAAACTTTTTATGTTTGCATTAAAAATTTATAATATTTTATGTCCTTTGCAACTGTAAAAATCAGGTGCATTTTATATTTCGACCGATCAATTATTTAAAATAAAAATAATTTATTTTCTTAATAGTATTTTTCGACTCTCCCTTTGTGGCACAAAGAAGTACCTATTTAACTTTAAGTTAATTTTTCTACAAAATCGAAAAATGTCATGTTTCACCACTTGCAATATTTATTAATTTTATTATGGTACATTAGCGGGTAGGGTGTTTCAAAACGTCGTGTTTCACCACTTGTAATATTTATTTTATTATGGTACATTAGCGTGTAGGGTGTTTCAAAATGTCGTGTTTCACCACTTGCAATATTTATTAATTTTATTATTAGTGTGTGGGGGGTTTCAAAATGTCATGTTTCACCACATGCAATATTTATTTATATTTTGTAGTAATATTTCTTATAATCTTAATAAACTTTTAATGCAAAAGCTTTTCGAAAACATCTAAAACAACAACTTACCCTGAGTACCTTACCTACACGGAGAAAAATGATTATTGCTAATTTATAAAGAATCTCTTCCAATTATTAATCCTATTAAAAACGGATTTGCAGGCCATTTTCTGATAAACTTTTAGAAAATTTCTTATATTCCGACATTGTGATAATATATTTGTATTTTACTAAAATTTTAACAGTAAACTTATTAATTTATTCATTAAGGGCCTGCAATTCCGTTCTTAACCATATTACCAATAATTTGAAGAGATTCTTAATAAATTAGCAATACTAATTTATTTTAAAAAATATAGACTTTACTTACCAACCAAACGATAGAAATATTTTACAGCTTTTATATAAATCAGCAAATCATATGTATATTTTTAAAACATTGATTGTTTGAACATATTATGAAAAGAGAAAATATGAAACCTAAAAAAAAATCATTTCTGTAGTTTACAATCAAATTAATGGATATTATGTATGTAGGTATATTTCTTGGGGTTAAATTAAAGCTGATATTATATGTTATTTTTAATGGATATTATTGTTCTATAACTATGTATTTTAGTTATTGGTTGTTAACATAAAGACTGTTCACTACTACATAGGTGGAAGCAACACCTTCTTGTATAAGAGCCCAAACAATGACAGCGCCTCTAGTGGTAGGTAGCATGTACTTACATTGAAATCATACATTCGAATTAAGTTTAGAATTTTTATAATTTTAAGTACTTCCCCGCCTTCCCCTTTCCCATCTCCTTCCCCACCCCGCTAACTTCAGCCTCACATCATACCGCTACTGAGAATGCCATATAGTCCTCTGGGAGAAGTTGATTTAAGTATTACTCTTTCTCTGAATTTTCATACTTTGTTGCTGTGTTATTGGGGATAGATTAATCGGCGGCCATCTTGGCAGTGTCTGGGCTTTTATGTGGGAGGGTGTTGGTGGAAGCAATTCACAATTTAAAAAAAATGGCAAACATCAAAGACAAAAACAAAAGTATGCATAAATAAAATGTTAAATATGAAAAATGGGGTCCATCCATTAAATGGTGTCACTGAAACATAAAATAATCATAAAAGCTGATCCATTAGTTGCGCTAAGCGGATGATTTAAATAATAATTTTAAAAATATATTTGTATAATAAATTATTGTGTTGAAAAACTGAAAAGTGTATATTGTAATAATAAAATGATTATTGTCAGTTTCATTTGAGGGAATGCCGGAAGCCCTGCAAAAACTCTACTTACAGAAATTTCCAGAATATATATTTATACACTGAGTCCATTTACTGCGCATATGACACGAATTAAGAGACATTACTTGTATGTCTCTTGAAACCTTCAAGGTTTATGTTGAAAATATTAAGAGAGATGTTATTTAGGGTG
Source organism: Hesperophylax consimilis (assembly GCF_061612785.1). Taxonomy (NCBI): domain Eukaryota; kingdom Metazoa; phylum Arthropoda; class Insecta; order Trichoptera; family Limnephilidae; genus Hesperophylax; species Hesperophylax consimilis. Next base: position 22,837,901 of record NC_142850.1, read on the forward strand.
ACCGGGTATCTCATCAAAATGATAATTCAACACATTACATTACATAGGTAACTATTAAACCTAGTTTTTGTTTCATCACTTTTAATGACTCTATATCACTTTTTATAAGGGGTGTTGAATTTTCATTTTGATGAAATATTATGGAACGGTATTTAGCAGCACCACACCCCACAACGTTTTTTGCTGAGCCAACGCCTGCCTTGCCATGTGGTGCACATAGCAGATCGTAGTGTCGCCCCTGGCAGTAGTTGTTTGGTACAAACAAATAAACAAATAGCATTCCAGGAGGTATGGTATGGACTATCTGTCAAATTATGCATACTCCTACTAGATGGGAAACTTTGGTAGTGCGTCTCATAGAGCATATCTTCATGTTGCATAAATTGCGGGTATTCGCCGTGTATTCTCATATAAGAGATCAAATAGTTTTATTCATACCATAAACAGAAATATTCCAGCAGAAAGGTGTTTCTCTAATCAGAGACGTTCTTGAGTTTGCTTTCCGAGCAGTTATTTGTACAGTTTTTTAATGAATGATATTTAATTTATGAGGCTGGCTAGTGAAAATGTAAAAATATTTATAAAAATATGATGTCTGTAATTATTACTGTGCCAAGAATGTTAGTTTTGATTTAAAATGCCAATGTGATATTATTATGTGTTTTAAAATAAGATTAATTAATAGAATAAAAAGATAAAACATGCTGACATGCATTAATATTTCTCAATTGTGAGAATTAAATTAAGTGTTATTTGGAGAAAAAATAGGTTTATTAAACATTTATCAGGAAAAGCGTTTAATCTTGTTATTTTTTTTAATAAATTGAAATATGGCACATATTAGACATGCAAAAGAACAATGAAAAGCGATATAATAATATGATAACATTGAAAGATATTTTTAAAATATAAAGATGCAACTAGAAAAGGAATATAGATAATTTATTATAATATAAACAGAAAGATTAAAAATATTATAACTCAGAATATTATCTCACCAGCAGCTCGGCGCATCTAGGTTCAGAATTTATGGAAAGAAATTCAAGCGATTGGTTGAAATAATTTTGAATAATAAAGCCTAAGATTTCATTAGCTAAAGAGAATAATAAGATGATGAAATTTCTGGCTTATATTATGATTTGAAAGAAAACCAGAGAAAAAATAATTTTAAGAGATAACTTTTTCAAGGAATTGATTTAATTCCTTTTTTAAACAGATTATGATTACCTCTGTAAAATTTTAGAAGGTTTTTTTTAATAACTCTTGCTTGAATTATTTTCCGAATAGAAAGAATAGTTATCAGTCAGTGACCTCATTGCATGGATAACCCCATACCTAATGTACCTCGAATTGTCATCTTCGTCCTTGGCCAAGTCCTGAGCTGAAGATGCCTCGGGTTGGATGGCCTCGGCAGTCTCGGCGGCGGCTCCAGCTTCTTCCGCTGCTGCCTCGGTCTTCCGTAGACCAGGGATAGGGATCCCGGAACCCAACCAACCTGTCATTTGCGACTTCACATTCGTGAACATGTCTAGTTTGCTGCCTGCCTTTGTGGGACTGCAACAAAAACAGAATATTTGCAACAAAATTATTAATATTTGTGTAAATCTTCTTGATTCATGCATATTTAATGTTTGCCTTTTGAAAACTGTTGTATAAGGTCTTATGACCATGCCATAATAATCGTTGGCGCATTTCCACAATCAATAATACATTAATTGAGTCAATTCAGGTAGAAATTTTTCTAAGTAAGGCAAATTCTATTTTGAATCTTACTCTAATTGGTGTAGAAAGTCGTATTGGAATTGAGTCCCGATTCGAAGAGTGGCTTGTTGGATTCTTGAGGCTTCGGAAGGTTTGTTTGATGATCTAACATAAGTCTGCGCTTTGGTTATTGATTGGGAATGGAAAATAGGGAAATGGGGAGATACCTCTGGGTCTTTTCACCAGCCTCCGCAGATCCTCCGTCTCCAATGTCCTTAGTGGGGGTTGGCACTTCTTCATCTTGGGGCTCACCCTTAGCTGCTCCCATCCACGAGCTGACCTGATTCGTGAGTCCAGAAAACATTTTCACAGATAACACTTATATACAACAACGGAGAAAAAGGGTGAAACTTCACAGGGGATTGACACTGGTTAAGGTATATTTAAACACTACCGCACTACACCGTCGCGACTTGGAACATATCACCGTACGAAAGAGAAAACCTTCGGCGACTGACAAATCAGCTGAAACGTAGAAACCGATGCCAGGACAATCGACCAGGGTAAACAAAACTGCGCAAGCAGACCTGCGCAAATTTACAAATGTCAAGATAACGCTGTGTTGCCAGATACTAGTAGTCGCAAGCAAGATTTCGGTGGTTTTTAAATATATATTCAGTATTGATCAATGGATGTAGCATTATATTATTGAAGACGTCATAAAGATATTTTGAATGTTATCCTAGATATCGAACTGTGAGGATCATGCGCCATTCAGATAAAGCAATTTTAGTTGAACGACTTTTATGAACGGCTAGTAGGCGAGGGAAAAATGTCGGAGGTTGCGTGTTCCTTCTATAAAATTGCCAAATTGATCCGACACGTAGTCTCCAGGAGGGGGTGAAGCTGAGTTCCACATTTTCCTGTAACGTTCAGGCTGTTGGGGACGCCAACTAATGCAATATGTCACACGCTTGTCCGGCCCAGTGATGGTATCATAAATAAACCACTCACGATGGTATGCGGAAAATATAAATCCCGCTAGCTTTTTCGTCAAAACTCAAAAAAGAGATTTCATAAAAACTCCCCAAATTCGAAAAATTCGGTACTTCAACCAAACTTGAAAAAAAGGACAAAAAATTACGGGGTTAAAACAATGCGCAACAGTGATTGACAAGCAGGGGAGGGGGGGGAGTAGAATATTTTTCCTAAAATCTTCTCTTTTGTAGAATCCCTAGCAGGATAAGCTTGGTGATACCATCACTTAAATAAATAGCCAGATACCTACATTAGTGTATGAAAATATTGAAATCCCCTTACCAACATAATATTTATTACACACAAACCATGGGCCACTGATCAAAATGCATGTTTACCCAAAATCAATAGTGCTATCATCAAAGGAAAAAAAAAACTTATTTTTTTAGAGTATCTAATCGGAAGCTTATAGAAAATAAATTGATAAAATAATATTACATCGTTGGTGTCCACATTATATTTCTATGCCTTTCTTCAAATAATTGAGTTTTTATACGAAATACTATTGCGTATATACGGGCACATGATCTTCCTGCATTCCACCTCAATCTAATAATTGTAAACCTCATTAACTTGGTTATTAACAACCTGTCCAGGAAATGTGTCGAGCGTCCTTATTGGCTGAACATAGATAAAAAAGTTAAAACTTCAATTCTGAAAAGAGGTACTAGTTTATTTTTAAATTTAGAAGGAAAAATAGATTTTTTTAAATTTTACAAAGTATATAAACAAATAATATTTTTTAACAGAACAGCTTTTAAATTATTTGCCATACAAAGATTCAAGCGAAAAATATAATCGTACCACAAGTCCAACACTATTTTATATGCTGAGAATTTTTTTAATCTATGGACTTTTTCCATATTAAGTTGTCAATTTCTGACAGCTCAATATTCAACATAGGCATGACATAGGCATAGGTTTATTTTTGGGTGATAAACAACTGTGTTATTGTATTATTATCTTTTTAAATTACTTTCAATATTGAATGATAGAAACCATACTTCTTCTTCTGGTTATACCGGTGCTGGTAACTTATAATCTATTTTAACAATGAGTAATAATGTGGAGAAGAAAACGATCAACCCGGCTCTGGGGATAGAAATCAAAACAGAGCCAGGACTTTCATCGCCTACCAGACTTCCCTCTTTCAAGCGTGCGAGAGATTTGACACTGGGAGGAAGTAAACCTATCGCAAAGAAAATATTCCCGCCTAACCTCAATGCTGTCAGAAATAAAAACAAGACGTAAGTATTTTAATTTTGTGGTTATCAATTTAGTTGGTTTGGCGAAAGAGAGTAATCGATGGCTTACCTCTACAGCAAGGCTGCCCAACAGTTGGGCGAAATTGACGATTTAAAAATCACTGGCGGGCCACTGAATACTGACGGTTCCTATTTCCATGGGGGGGGGGGGGGGGGGGTTGTTAGAGAATTTCTATAAAACATAATTCCCCACTAAAAAAAAAATTCAAAATGACTGCTCCCCACAAAATATTTGAAATCCATGGGGGGGGGGGGTTACGGAACTTCGCTGAGAAAAATTCCGCACACCCAAAAATATCGTATGTGATTCCCCACAACAATTTTTCGAATTCCATGGGGGGGGGGGGGGTGGCTACAAGATTCCATTTCGGACGCAAAAAATATTATATCAAAAACCGGTGTATTTTTGTTTAAAAAGTAAGTTCAGGAGGTTAGATTTTTTCCTCGCTGATTCTCGTTCTGAGTAAACTAAGAGTAAGTAAAATGGTTCACGCGGGCCACTTATAATTCGTTCACGGGCCACACTGTGGCCCGCGGGCCTGGGGTTGGGCAGCCTTGCTCTACAGAGACAATTATGCCATATTTTTTCTTGTTTGATGTGTTCAAATTGAGAGTGGCCAGTGATTCTAAAAGTTTTCCAGCAGTGAAGCATTATGATGCTTATATTATAAAGTACACAAACAAAAACTTCAGAAAATAAATTAATACAGTCTTTTTTTTTTTAAATACACTCATATGAATTTTTTATATGTGTATTTGTTGTCGATGAAAATGCAATCTATCAATTTTCGGGGGTAATCACATACACATACGCATTTCTCTGAAATCGGATGACATTACAGCAGTTAAAATACTAAATTAATGTCAGTTCTCCCGATCGGCTTTTGGCGATATTTGTAGATTTGTCGACTCCAGTTCCTGGGTAGGAAAAAGTTCCAGTTTTATAAGAATTTAAAAATATATTTGGATTTTTACGGGTTTTACGATTTCTTAAAATAAAAGAGAATAATTACATGATTACTTTAATTAAGAATTTTCGAAAAATATGTGGTATAAGTTCATTCAATTGAACCATTTGCATTATGAAAAAATTTAGTTAAAAAAATTTCAAACACTATTTTTAGGATCAGTGATTTTTGAGATGTCTTTGATAATAGGCTTATTATAGAAATAGGCCATCGAATTTGAGGAAGTCATAATGGAATACTGAACTAATATAAGTATTTTATACTTATAATTTAACTTACAGTGTGGTGACCAGCGAAGTATCCAGTGATAGAAAGCGTGAAATTCGAGGAGGAGGGGCGGGGCGAGGATCCAACCGGGGAGCTGGCAGGGGGAGCAACATCCTACGAGCCACTGGAGTCTTCTCGGAAGGTATGTTGTACCATGTAATACTTTCTCAATAATAGTGGATGTGTTCATCAGCTCGGAATTTAGTTACAAGAAGGCTATAATAACATACCTCATAAATAAATAGTGGATATAATAATGGATAGATTTGATACTAACTCCGGATGAACGGCTTTGCATGATAAACAAATGTAAAAACATAAATAAGCCTTATAAGTTTTGGCGCCGTAACTTCTACTCCCGCGGGCAAGAAATCTTGGTGCTTGGATATGTTTTACTTCTTGAGTTTTTTCATTGAATTGCAGGAGTTGCAGCGGGAGTGCGTCACGGGTCCTCGCGGGGCTACGGGGGTGACCGGGCGGGAGGGGGTGGTGGGAGGGGAGATGGGGGTGGAAGCGGGGACCTCGCCAAGCCAACTCTCAAAATCAAGAATGAGTGGAAGGTAAATGATAATTCTATAAAATACACAAACCGACATGTACCCTTTGTTTTGAGTACAATCGGTGGTGGTTTTCTCTAAGGGGCATATGTGCAGTGAACTTCCAAATGGAGAAAAAAGACAGACAAGTATTATAATATTGTGTAATACATTTTGAACAGCACGCCACTCTTTACTAATAAACTCGGTGAGAGGTATGTACCTCTCCGGGGTCAAAATATTTGTATTCTGTCGCTCAGTGGACATTCTTTCATTAGCATTTACTATACATTGTGTACTTGACATCTGAGCTTCTATAGAATTCTCCACATGTCACATTCCAATAATGTCATATTTGTGTGCGCTTCGGATGAAAGCAAAACAATTAAAATTAGAATGCATATTTTTAAGTTAATCAAGTAAAAAAATACTGTTGGGGTTTTTATAACTTTTTTGTACAGTATTTTGTATTTGTACAGTAAAAATTTAATAGATTTTAGAATGGAAATTTATATTAATGAACTTTGATTGGACCTCCTTTAAGAATGACCATGAACCGACCCTGGGTACACTGTACCTGTACTAATACTATAGTAAGAGCACAAATTGTACATTTTAACTATGGGTTTATGGTTGAAAAAGGATTAGAGGGTGTGGTTTCATGGGTAAAGGATTTGCAAATCTCGCACCTTTTTCAAATTCTTCATGATTGCGGGATAGAATTTAGGAATCAAGGAATCAATGAAAGGATTTTTATCAAGGAAAGGATTTTTATCAAGTGAAATAATGCCAACATTTTTATTATTATTCGGTATCAATTATCTTTGATACTAATTTATGTGATATAAATATATATTGAAAAAGTAACATAATAAGTATTTTAAGAGGACTTTCCTAAAAAGTAAATTTATCAAAAATATAAAAATGTTACTTTCACTGCCAGGACTCTCAACATCAATTTGAGATCAATCATTACTGGTAATATTATTTTAAAAAATACATTGAAAAAGTTAGGTATGTAATAAGCATTTTAAGAAACATTAAAAACTTTATGGAGAGTCCTGTCGTCCATACGTGAATGGATATTATTTGTGCATTAAAGTACAGCAGCGTAAAACGCTCTCTCTGCTTCCACAGTAGTTGATGGGACTGTCATCACAGGATTTTTTTGGTGAAAATTAAATATTTTTTCAATCCCGCAAATGCCCAGGATCAAATATTGCAAAAATACTGCAGGATTGCAGGATTGCAAACCCTACATCGGGGCTCAGTTCAGAGTATTGCAAATTTCGCTCTTATTGAAGAAATGGGAAATATAATTTTACCTATCTGATAATCCAGAGATAGATTGATATACAATGGCTTCCAAACCTACATGACTGGTAAGAATTCAGTTCTACTGACTTTTTCAGACTTAAACAAAAACTACAGTACATTTGAAAATGTACAGTTCCGTAGTGACCAAATTCTATAGATTTTTACGATCTCCTGGCTGTTTATCTTCTGAAGATATAGCATTCTGGATCCAAATCCTCGCTTGTGTCACTCAACCTGTCCACCATATGAGAAGAAGACCAAAATCCAGCTCGCAGGATTGATGCATATCAATAAGTCTTTCCTTCAATCATTTTACTCTCTTTCCCCCTAGTTATTAGTTCCCCCTAATTAGGCCCCAATGCCACATTCAGTTTATGTGTGTCTATGCTCCAGGTTGACAAGGAGATAGAGGAGCAGCAGATTAAGGAACTGATGAATGATGATGATGAGATAGACACCCTAACTGACATCCCCCTGCCCCCTGTCCGACTACCCATCAATACATTCGGTGAGGATACATCTTTGTAAATTCCTGGAATCCCAAAATACTGGCCCCTTCAAAGATAATCATTTGCATTGGGATATCAACTGTGTAAATCTCTTGAATCCCTAAACACTGGGTCCTTCAAAATGTTAGTAGTGGAATTTCAACTGTTTCCTCTGGAATAATTTGTATTGGAATATCAACCTTGTAATTCTCTGGAATCCCGAAATACTCAGCACTTCTAAATTAAAAATTTATGTTTAAATATCAAATTTGTAAATCCCTGAAATCCCGAAATACTAGTCCATTCAAAAATAATAATTCGTTTTGCCAAGTCAATTGTATAAATCCATGGTATGCCGAAATACCCAGCCCTTCAAAAATAATGATTCATATTGAAATGTCAAGTTTGTAAATGCCTGGAATGCGGATATACTGGGCCCTTAAAAAATGTTAATTTGTATTGGAATATCAACTGTTTAATGCATATTTTAGGTTCCCTTTCCATCTCCAAGCAAGGAATCATCGCTAAGCCTCCTCCCTTAATAAAGCAGGAGGTTGATATAAAACCCGAACCATTGGACGACTCACAGAGTAAGACAGCTGGACTATCCGATATGCTTCATCCCGTCTTACAGACATAATGCCGTGCATTCCTATTCTGTACCTGAAGTATAAAGCGATTACTCTCAGTGTTCAAGGATGCTACACAATATAGCGAATACTATTCCTACATTTCATTCAAGTGTATTTTTCTGTGTTCCATGACAAAACAAAACAGTGACAATACCATAACATTGAGGAAAAAACGCAGCTAACCTAACCTATTCTTTTTTCATGTTCTGTTTTGTCATTGCTCTGTTTTATCTTGTTACCATTACGATCATGTATTGCAAAAGAATCGAAAGTGTAATGATCATCATGATTGCGGGGCTATGTCTCAGGATGGGGTTTGATTTCCTCCTCCAGCTGCGGTCCCTTGCATTCTCCTCCAATCCTCAATCCTTCCCATCTTGCTCCAATCCTCTTAGACGCAGTCTATCCACCTCTTCCTCGGTCTGCCTCTGAGTTTCTTCCACTGGTGTACCCACTTATTAGTGATTCACATTTATATGCAGAAATATTTGCTTGTTCAAGTCTTTGCTCTGTAAAAACACAGTCTTCCTCTTCTTCTGGTGTCCTTTCCTATCGAAGATTGGCTATAGTCAGTGCGATTTTCACCGTGCAGGCTGCAGCCCGGAACAACTCAACAGATTTGCACTTGTACCACAATGATTAATTTTTGGGGTAATTGGCCATGTTGCACCTTTTCCTTCTTAAGCCAACATTTCAGACAGTCTGCATTGTCCATCATCATGGCAGATGGTGGAGACTGCAAGACTATCCGAAACGTTAGCTTAAGAAGGAAATAACAGCACGACGCGGCTTATTACCCCGGAAACCGATCTTTTGGCTGTGAGGATCTTAAATCATATCTGTACTTCTACCGAACGCAGGTTTCAACTCCATAAATCTTCCTCTGTATTATCAATTGAATAATCTTGATATTCTTTTCTCCTAATTGGGATATTAGAATAAATTTTAAAATATGTATTACATATTTAAAAAAAACAGATTCACAAGATTTTTTGTGTAAGTTTATCTTGCATTAGTTTCAGTTCTCTCAAAACAATGATTTTTACACTTCTCAGGTTTTTTTGCACTATATTATCAATAAATCTATATCATGTCATGTGTTTGCATAAAATTGTGTGCTTTTTAGATTATAACATATCGATGTATGAAACCATTGATAATTGAAATGATGGAAATTGGCCATGAAGTCATAAGTTTAGTGTCACAATTATCGTTCATCTGTACTACTGCAATTCACGTCAAATCACAGTGGCACCAGCCTCTGTCTCTAAGTACACAATAAATGCATAGCTTTCATTGGCTCCGCCGCTCTGATAGTTGTGCAGCGATAGTCGACACACTTTATCTCCCTTTGTTTCTATTATCTATGTAAAAAGCACAAGATTTATTCTTGTTTGCAATAAAGATTTTTAAACCGCACTCGAGAGTCGCTCCACTGCACGGCTTGTCACATTAATACCTAACTTTCTTTTCATTGTATTAAGGAATAATTATTGCTTCATATTAACACATGTTAAAACTATTTAATTTTTGCCCAATAAATAGGGAAGCAATTGGCTCAATCAGTTGATCGAAGAATTTCGTAGTCCCTGTTTCATTTTGCAAATCCTTACTCAAAGTCCTTGCGAGTACAGTGTATGAGCGTGTCTTTTTTGCAAGCACAAGTCTTTGCCCTATAAAATGCAGAACAAAGACTTGATATCATGCATCGAGAATCTTGTATTTTTGCCTCCTCACATAGCAAATACTCTTCCATAAAATCTTCACCAGATTCGTCAGTATTGTTCAACACTAACAGTGCAGATGACTGATATAATGACATACACTGCCGTGCTATAGTTCGATTACTAAGTGAAGTGAAGTACAGCGACACTCTAGTGCAGTTCCACCTATAACTTACTAAATATTCTACTTTGGGTTGAAATTTAAATGCTTGAATTTTTGTTGTATGTTTCTAACAATATCTGTGTTGTTTTCAGTGACAGAAAATCTTCTGACTAAATCGGAAATGAAAGTTAAATTGGAAGATGCTAATACCACCCGTGACACAACCAACTTATTGCAGTCAGAAAAACCCACTCTTCTTTTATTACAGGTAAATTATAAACATAAAATAGCTGGATAATCCCAGATTTTATTTATTTTTATGACACTCACAAGAGCACTCTCTCTATAATTTAAAGACAGGGGGACTATATCGCCGTTGGGCAGACTTGTGCGAAGGTAGGGGCTACAGAAAGGGATTTATTAATGCGAGTTTTGAAGAGGCCCGGTTTATATGAAGGAGGAAAAACAGATGTCGGTAGCACATTCCACATATGAGCCGACTTACGCAAAAGCAAATCGAAGAAACAACACATTTTCATGAAGCCAACATCATCTGTGAACGGGTGTTACACTTGTGTCTGTCGAGTTTCATATACGTGCACCGTTGCACTGGGGATTAATGCTGCTAGAAGTATCTGTAGAACCGCCCTCCTTTTGCACAGAATGAAGTAGGTTTATAATAAGTATTTTGGGACTCGAGCCAAGATGGGCATAAATTAATAAAATATTTTTTATTTGTATTAGCCACAGATAACAGAAATGAGGGAAATAAGCTATGAAGCATTATTAGTATGAAACTGCGCATACAAAAGTGACACCAACATCGTTCACCCGTACTGCTGCGAATTGCACGGACCCATAGTAACGCCTTTGTTTCTACACACATCCTGAAGATAATTTCATACAATAGAACCTATCTCTATCCCTCATTTTTCAATACATTATGACGTACTTTATTTTTTACACGGTGATAATACAGGGTGTCCGGGGTGACACCCTATATAAATCCCCCACGTTAAAACAGAATTAATTTTATGTATGTATTAAGATGAACATAGATTTTAGAAGTACACAAGAAAGGAAATGTGGGCCTATTTCGTGATTCAAAAACCTGAACAATCGAGCCTTAAATTTCCAATACGAAACTGTTTTTCATCATCATTATGAAATTCAAATTAATAGCGATTTACGATGTCAGGCAAGTGTAAGAGAGACAGAACGGGTGGTAAATGAGCTAGAACCAAAAGGTATTAAGTCAGTGGCGTCATTTTTTGCATCATGCAGTCGTCATTGTTTTATGTATTGTATTTTGTGGAATTTGTATCATCCCGTTTTTTTTTCAGTTTCCCGATAGTTTTCCCGGAAGAGGACCGGATGAAGAACCCACAGACAAAGATAAAAAAACAGATGGAGCAGAAAAAGAAAAGAAAACAACGGTAATTTTTTTTAATCTCTTCTGATTCCCTTCACCATCCTGTTCCTACAGCATTGGACAGTGAGTCTCATGGTATGAGCGCGGTGGTATTAAGTTCTTGTGAGTGGCGTAATAAAGATTTTCTCCATACAGGGGGCCTTGAGCAAAATAATTTCCCTGGGAGCCTATGTAATCTTTGGTGATGCTTTGTATCGGGTCTTCTTGGAGATATTTGGCCTGCTAAACGAAAGGAGTGAACCTGGGTCATGAAGGGGCCCATATTGTAGGAGGGTGGAAACACAGAAGTCTGTGAATCATTCCACAGCCGAGCTGATGAACTCAAGAATGAGTTATATGTTATGTAGTAACGACCCATTCTCATGTGACAAATGTCAACTATCTACAAATTATTATTCCCGAGACCAAAAAGCTATCTTCGTTTTTACTCCAAGTAAGCTCTAGAACAGCTGATTTAAGTCTGTTAGGTACGTCCTGATACACCGTGTGTAATAAATTTGAACATTAAAATTATTAATTCACATCGACAGTTATTTCAAGAAAAACGTAAAAAAAACTCAACCCTCAAATCTCTCATGATTATAAATAGAATTGCTTTTTTATCGCCATTTCTTATAATTTCCGTTATTTCCGGGAAATGTACTTTGATATGAATCGTGGAGTTGCAAAACCCGCTCTGGAATTTTTCGGAAATCTCGAGATAGTCACAAAAAACTGGAAGACCTTGAATATACCTTTTATGCTAAATATTTAAATAATTAGAAAAATTATCAAAATAATATTATTTTCCGTTTTTCTTGTAAATGTATCAAAACCAGCAGAAATTTCCACAGCGGGTTTTGCATCTCACTTGCAAGTGTTTTAGATTATGAACACGTTTCCGGAACTTGAGCTTGAACGTGAACATGAAATCCATAAAAATCCCTTTAATATTAATAGAGATGACGGGGCTACTTTTAAATTAACTAATTATACTGAAATACCAGTCCTAAGAGGATTGGAGTGTGCAACACTATGTACACTATTTTTAATGATAAACTAGTGTTTATAAGACAAGGTTTTATGCATAGCATAAAAGATAACAAATAATTATAAGAATAATTAGTTGCCGGAAATATCAATACAAATTGAAAATATTAAAAATAAATGCTGCCAACGGGAATTGAACCCGTATCTTTTGATGTCCGGTCAGGTGCTCTGAACCACTGAGCTATGTCGGCTTATTTCCAACCCGCCAAATAATTCAATATGTACTAGTACCTTAATCAACAGTTACTGCTTATTATTTTTTTTTCACCTATAAACAATCAACTTTATTTTTGTAGGAAAGGCTTTGTTATTGCTAAATTTCCCACTAGATGGCGTCGAGACATATTATATCTACATTTGTTGGTAAAATATTTCGACTTGTCAAATATTATTATTTTTAATGATAAACTAATGTTTATAAGACAAGGTTTTATGCAAAGATATTAGAAGAACGAGATGTGCTATGAGCAGTTCGTACTGAGTGGAATTGTTTTGCCGAGTGTCGCCGGTTTTGTTCACCAATACTACTGCACACCTTCGCTTGCGCTAAGGTATCCGCACTAATACATAGAACAGATTTCTGTGCGTACACGTCCCGATACCGTTCAAAGTACCCTAATTAGGTAGTACTCCGGCTACGGTCCAGCGGCCAACATAGCATATCTCGTTCTTCTAATATCTTTGGTTTTATGCATAGCATAAAGGATAACAAATAATTATATTTATTTTTACTTGGGAGATATTTTCAATTTGTAGTGATATTTCAGGCGACTAATTTTTCCTTATAACTATGTACACTGCCCACACTTCACCACAATCTTCAATGTAACACTGTTTTAAACGTTGACTAAATAAGGAGGTAGTGCAAAGGCATAATACCTCAAAAACAAATCACAATATGTAATACTTTTTGCCATCAAAATATCTAATCATATTTAACTGTTTTCTTTTGTTTTCAGCACCCAGTCTGCACGGCCCGACATTTAGCCGAGGGCCAAATCGGTAAGATCTGCATCTTCAAGTCCGGCAAGATCAAATTAATGATCGGCGGCACTTTCTACGACCTGGCCCTCGGCACTCAGGCCTGCTTTCGCCAGGACGTTATGTCCGTCTCAGTCAATTCCGAAGAACGAAGTGGCACCATGATCAACCTGGGCTCTATTCAAAGCAAACTGACTGCCACACCGGACTGGGAGAGGATGTTCCAGCAAATGGAAACCAAATGAATGCTTTATAATATTGTGTACAATTAATATAAATTATTTTTAATATACATACAATGATGTAAAAAATGCATTTTCTATTTTTATGTATAGGATTTTCCAATAAGAGGTGTTATTTTGAATAGCCCGCTATTTCGGTAGATGTTACTTTTGAAGCTGTCATTTTTGACATTTGAGAAGTAGAAACTACGCCGTTAATAAAAATAGAACGATACGCGCTTCAACAACTCATTGAAATTATTAAAATTCACTTGAGTGAATCAAATGCAAATCATCTTGAGTGATGAGGCCCATTTCCACCTCGATGGCTTCGTCAACAAGCAAAATTGTCGCATCTGGGGCTCGGAAAACCCAAGAGTTATTGTTGAAAAGCCTCTCTATCCTCAATGTGTGACTGTTCGGTTCGGTTTATGGTCCAACGGAGTCATTGGACCTTACTTTTTCGAAAATGAGGCTGGAGCAACAGTTACGGTGAATGGATTGCGCTATCGGGAGATGATTAATGATTTATGGCCGGAATTGGATGGTATGGATCTGTACAACGTTTACTTTCAACAAGACGGCACTACGTGCCACACAAATGAAACCATTGATCTTTTACGATTGAATATCAAAATAACATCTCTTATTGGAAAACCCTATACATACATCTATTTGAATTTCGTTTTTGTTTTCGTAAATGAATGGAAATCTTGGAAGTGGAAATTAACAAACTTCTCAGCATCCGATATTCTATCAATTTTTTATGGCAAATAACATACACACGCAAACATATGGGGAGAAAAGATCAATACTCAGTTAAACCAAAAAAAAAACTTTGTAAATGGCTGCTAGCTGTCCCAAGAGATGGCGCAACTAGGTCAAAAATAGATTTGACATTCTAAAAATAAAACGTTTTTTATGGGTTAATTTTTTTGTATTTAATGAAATTAGGGTAGACAATAATTTCTTTGTAAAATGTTTAAACATTTTGAATTGTAATAGTAAATAGGTATACTGATACCGCAATAGTAAAACATTAACGAAAGGCCCAAAATATTATTGCCATCACAATTGATTTCGTTTGTCCTTTTGACTGCAATTTTTTTGAGTTGCTAACGCTATGATTGGGACACGGCTACTCACATTCGTACATTGCCTCATACATACCCTTGTTATTCTTGATTTCACTTGTGCCACGTCTTCCTCGAATGCCCACAATTTCTCGGTAAAGTTCATTTTTATAGGTTACATTTTGGAGTACTAGAGAATATATAATAAAACATTCCAATGGTGTAAATGTACATTTATTTGACTACAAACTACAAGATGATACAATAAGCTACGGTAAGACAGTATACTAGGAGGTCGCTTGTGCTTTCTCCTCCTCTTCTGACTGAATACCACCTTCGCGTCCAGCGTAGATGTCACCATTAGTGTCTATGGCAAAGTTATAGTCCACGGTGCTGTTTATTGCTGCCTCGATAGCTGCATCCAGAGTATCCGGGGTGATGAACAGCTTGGATTGTTCCTAGAAAAATAAACATATTTAGAATATTGCCGACATATTTATTTACAATTACCCACTTAATCCTGTAGCTGCAACTAGCTGTACACCGCGATGCGTTGCTGTAGTTCAGTCTGTCTGTGCAGATGGGAAAATATTAGCGCATGTTGCTTATTAAGTCCAACAGATGACGCTGTTTTTAAAAAAAGCTTGTTTCTCAAACAGATTCAAAAAATTCAAAAGACTCAAAAAAAGCATGTTTTTGTTTTTTTCACCTGTCGCAAGTGACAATCTATATAACATAGGTATATATAAAAAACATGCAAATTCAACATTATGTCAAAATTTCAAAACGATCATTGATTTAACCCTTTGCACTCCTAATTTTTTTTTTAATTACCTACTACCAACTCCTTAATTAATTTACAAAAAAGGGATAAAAAGTGGCCTCAATAAAAAGTTAAACAAAAATTTTTAAAATATGTAATTTTTATTACTCTTTCTTTACATAGAGTACAAAAACCATAGAAATATATAAAATTAACAACTTAATATGCCCTTATTCACTATTAACGAAATATTTGCTACTAAAAACAGTAAAAACAAATGTAAATACACAAACAGAACAAAATATTATGTGATAACAAGTGAATAGGTATAAGAATCCTTTGTTATGTGTTGGGAGAAATCCCTCAGCGCTTCCTATTGTTACGCAGGTAGACAGGCAAGTACCTACCTACTTACATGCGTCGCAACCAAATAACTGCGCAGTGCATTTACAAGGTTAAAAATAATACAATTTTAAAAATTATCTAAAAGGCGAAACTTGACGAGATATATGTATTTTGCGTATTCGGAATATTCAGAATGAGATATAAAGTGTTTAAAAGAAAAAAAAATACATTTGATAATTTAAATTATTTTTCGAAATTGCGTTACTATAATGTCGAGTATGACTCGACATAGGAGTTGGTGTAAGAAATATAATGTCGAGCCACACTCGACAAAGGAGTGGTATGAGTTAAGATTTTGAACAAACGGACATTTTTATTTATATACAGGGTGTCCGGAAACTCGTAGTACCAGCGGGAAACTGGTGAATCTACATCACATTTGGAGTCGATTTTGTAGTATTTTTTTTTTTTATTTGAGCTTTCGTTATCGAGTAAATTGAGTTTGAAGTTGATTTTTTTATTTTTTTTATTTTTTTTTTTTTAATCAAATTCTTATAAATTATTACTGAAGATCAAAGTACCCAACTAATTAAAACTATTTGAAAGTATAACAAATGAAGAAACTCGGATTTGAAGCATTATTTTGAAATCACCCTTCATTTAACCCGGTGTAATCATAAAATATTTCTGCTCTGCAGGGTTAAAACATCTGTTATTCAACCCTAAACACCAGAAAAAACTTTAACCCTAAAATAGCCGAAAAATATTTTTTTTTGGTTTTTTTTTTTTTTTTGAAAATGCTCAAATCAAAAAACTTTATGTTTTTTTGGGTTCCCCATGTGGTGTAGATTCTCCAGTTTCCCGCTTGTACTACGAGTTTCCGGACACCGTGTATAGATTGAGAAGCCCAGACATTTTTAATATAATATTCCCCTGGGAAATTAATATCGAATTCTCTATAAATAATATCAATATTGTCATTTTTACTTTTGCTGTATTTTTGGTGATGACGGCAGAATAGATTTTTTTATTAAATATGTATCCACATAGCATGACCGATGGCACAGAAACGAGGGCTTTTACTAAAATTAATGTGACCAAACATGCTATGGAGATATAGATATTAGGCAAGCATGTTCAAGATCATCTTATAACAAATATATAATAATATTTGAATAATTTATATAGCGCCATTTTCGTGAAAAATCACCTCAAGCTGTACAAATATATTTGTTAATTAAATAATGAAAATATCTTAAAGACCATTTAAAAAAGGTCACAGATAATGCAAAATGAATGGCAGAACTGAAATGCGAATGGGCAAGCAATGCCGCAATGAAAAAGGATTGTTTATGCAAAAACGTACTAAACTGCGGCAAGACAATATCACATTACGCATCAATCAGAAAATAAAGTAATAAATATTTATAGCCCGGACTATAGTAGGGACTCTGACTGATTAAATAGAAACTGACCTTAAATCGTCTGATTTTCTCATCTGAATCCTTTTTCATTTTTTGGATTAGGAGATCCTTGCGCGCCATTGAATTGATAATATCCTCTTCTCTCTTGGCGAACGTCCGTTCCAATCTCTGCGCTCGAATTGCTGCTACTTCTGCATTCCATTTGTTATTCTCTTCTTCACATCGCTTAAAATCAATAGACGCTTCCAACAAACTCTTCTCGGAATTAACGTTTTCTAGAGAAGTGGTCTCGGCGGCCAACTCCGCACTGATAAATTTTTTGACTGCTCTCATCTGTGTTTTGTAGTGAGCGTGGATCTTGAAGAGTTCGATTTTTTCTTCAGCGGGGATGACGGGTCTCACAGGTATCCTGAAGAGCTTACTTTTGGCAACCGGGAGCCATCGGGGCTTACGTTTCCATCTGATACTTTGTGTAAATTGGGTAGTGGTTACAGGATATACATAACAGGCTAATGACTTCAATGTTGATACATCTCCTAGCGAACACCGAAACATGTCGAAATAAGAAACGGGCGGTTTCTGTTATTTTTATTTTGTGCTGAAGAAATAACTGGAAAGTCGAGGTGACAGCTAAATAAAATTTTCTAGATATTATTTTGTAGGTTATAAAAACATGTATTTTTAAAATCTATGGTTATTGTTTATGAAAAACATAGCGATGGGCAGGATCGAAACATTAACTTCAACCTAAAAAATAACGAATTACACATACTAGTAGCTTCTTCGGTTGGTAGATAATATCATAATTAAACAGATAATATCTAATACTTAACATATCAACATAACACAATTACCAAACAATAATTGCGTAATCCCAAATGCATATCAAATCATATTTTGTAACAGAATGCACCCGCGGGAAGAATACTTCATTTGTCAAGCAATTCGGGTCCGAGATATTTTTAACGAGTCGATGAATACTGACCAATGACGTGACTGCTTTTATATCGAATAATTCTGACCAATGAAGTGACGGTTGTGGTTTCAAATATTTTTTTTAACTGAATCGATTTGTCCTTGACAATTAATATAATTATTTCGATGATCAAAAAAGTCGAGTAAATCATCGATCATCATCGATGATTTATTGATTCTGTCCATCCCTAGATAAATAATATATTTTTTTTTCATCTATGGCATACTCGAATAAACCCGTCGTCCACGGGTCGGTAAGCAGTCGACAAAAACCAAATGCCTAGGACCCTGTGCAGATAAGTTTCACACTGAACTGCGCTGTGGACCATTACCTTACTATAACTGTGGTGATATGCAGGTACTGCAAAAGCAGTGGCAGTGAACGCAACCGTTCTGCGATGTAAAAGACAATTGACATTCAATTAGAACGCCAGTTAGAATACAAGCTATTTCGGCAAGATGTCAAATATTAAACTCGGAGATTTATTAAGGTGTTTTAATGGCGAGAGCGACGTTATTCAGTGGATAACAAAAGTCGAGTTGGTTTTAAAAATAAAAGAAGTAAAGGATGTGTGCGCGATCATCCCGATGTTTCTGGAGGGACCTGCATTTGCTGTCTACAATGAGCTGAGTGCAGAGGATAAGGGCAATGGTGACGCCATCAAAAATGCCTTGATTTGTGCGTTCGCAACAAACCCGTTTCTGGCCTATGAGGAGTTCGTGAGGCGCACATGGCGTGATGAGCCGGTCGACGTCTATATGACGGACCTGAGGAGGTTGGCAAGGCTAGCGGGTGTGACGTCAGATGCTCTCCTCATGAAAGCTTTCATAGTGGGTCTGCCTTCAGTGGTATCACGTGAATTGCGCGCGCAGCCAAAAGTAGAGACAATGCCGCTGTCAACAATCATGGAGCGTGCTAGAGCTCTTATGGCAGAGCTCGTGAATCAGCCTGTCGTGGCGGTGGCTCAGGGCCAACAGAAATTTGTCGCAATATCTCCAAATGCAAGACGGCGTTGTTTTAAATGTGGTGGGCCACACATGGTCAAATTCTGTTGTGAGCAGCTGAAAAGTGTCTGTTGGAACTGCGGAAAAGATGGTCACTTGGCCAGGCACTGTGGGAAGGGAAACGGAAGCAGGAGAACTGGTGCGCCGGCAGCTCTTCTGAATCAAGAATAAAGGCGCTACCAATAATCCAAGTTGCAGTCAATGGAAAGCAGGTGCGTGCACTCGTTGACTCAGGGTGTTCTCGTACAGTAGTGATGAGTGGGCTGTGTAGTGTACAAGGTCCTGGTTGTGATGTGATTGCTGTTGATGGCAGTCGTGTATTTTGTGAGGGGCGAGGTGTCGCCAAGATAGTAGTGCATGGTGTGTCGCTACTGGTAGACTGTGTGGTGGTGAAAAAACTATTAAGTGCAGTCGATGTTATACTGGGCATGGACGTTATCGAAGAACTGGGTGGTGTTACGATAATGCGCGATAGGGTAGAGTTCGTAAGAAGCAGACTAGACGAGTACAGTGCGAATTGTGTCGAGTCTGGTGAAACCTCGGCAGACAGAATATCTGTTGAGAACAAGGATTTTAAAGCTACATTCAACGGAAGAAACTGGTGCGTGAGTTGGGTGTGGAGAGGTTCTCCTGCTGAATTAGAAAACACTGTAGAGTGCTATAGAAGCACTAAGTTACCAGAAGCGGAGGCAGCTTTTGAAGAAGAGATTCAAAGGTGGATCTCCGAGGGCTGGCTCAGGCCATGGAAGGGAAGCTCCGGTGGTATCCTTCCTTTAATGGCTGTGATCCAAAAGAACAAAGGAAAAGTACGTCCTGTCTTGGATTATCGTGAACTCAACGAGAGTGTTCAGTGCCATACTGGTGAGGATGTAGCAGTGTGTGATGAGACACTTCGGAAGTGGAGGAAGCTACGTGAACCTCTAAAGTTGCTTGATCTCCAATCAGCATATTTACAAGTGCACATTGACGAAAAACTTTGGAAGTACCAACTCATTAAGTATAAAGGCAAAACATACTGTTTGACAAGATTAGGTTTTGGGTTAAAGTGTGGTCCCAAAATCATGACACGGATTGTAAACGAGGTGCTCTCGCTTGACGAAAGGGTGCGACGGGGCACAGATAGCTACATCGATGACATTATAGTGAATGAAAACATAATATCAGCTGAAGAGGTTGCGGCACACTTGCATACTTACGGTCTCGTAACTAAGCCTCCCGAGAAGCTGGAGGGCGCAAGAGTACTCGGATTGCGTATTGAACGTGATAAGGTCGGACGTCTTATATTTAGAAGAGGCAATGACATTCCCATAATGCAAGAAGGATCGCACCTGAGTAGAAGGGAATTATTTTCTATCTGTGGCAAGCTGACTGGGCACTATCCTGTGTGTGGATGGTTAAGGACAGCCTGCAGCTTCATGAAGAGAGAGTGTCAAGGCCAGGCATGGGATGATTACGTTGGCGACAGGGCCCAACAAATGGCTGAAGAGCTTCTTGTGAGAGTGAGAATTGACGATCCTGTAAAAGGGGAGTGGCTAGTGCCTGAATCATTAGGTGATGCCAGAGTTTATTGTGATGCAAGTAATCTGGCCCTTGGAGTTACCTTGGAAATTGAGGGAAGAACTGTTGAAGACGCCGCATGGCTGCGTAAGACAACCGATGTAGCGCATATTAACATAGCGGAGCTAGATGCTGTCCTGAAGGGATTAAACCTAGCTCTCAAGTGGAATCTTCAAGTTGTGGAAATAATTACAGATTCGGCAACGGTTTTGTGCTGGGTGAAATCTACACTTACCGGGAGTAGTCGTGTAAAAGTTTCTGGCATGTCAGAGATGCTCGTCAAGCGGCGTCTGGGATTGGTGAAGGAGATTGTAGAAGAATTTGATCTCACATTGTCGATCACCCTTGTAGAGTCTTGTAAAAATAAAGCCGATGTACTTACTAGGGTCTGCAAGGCCTGGGTAAAGAGTAGCCATGACAGGAAACGTCATGAAAGAGACTTACAATCTTCAGAGTATGAAGAGAGGTTGGAGATACTTGAAAAAGAAACTGGAGAGCAAATATGTGCTTTAAGCGTAGAAGCTTTACATGCTCAGCATCATTTTGGAGTAGAGCGAACGCTTCATCTTGCCCGGCTGGTTGATCCCGAGGTGAGAAGAGAGGACGTCGATAGATGCGTACGTAACTGCATACAATGCAGGACAATTGACCCACCGCCGTCAACCCATGAAGCGGGTAACCTCAATGTTGCAACAAATTGGAGTCGCTTGGCAGTTGATGTCACTCATTTCGGTAGGAAATGTTTCTTCACACTCATCGATTGCGGGCCAAGTAGATTTGCCGTGTGGCGGGAAATCGAATCAGAGAACGCAGTTTCGATTGTCAAAAATCTGGAAGAAGTGTTTCGGGAAAGAGGCCCGCCCAGTGAAGTTCTCATGGACAATAGTACTGCGTTTCGTTCCTATAGTGTTGCAGATATGTGTAAGAGATGGAATGTACGTCAAAGATTTCGCGCGGCATACCGTCCAGCAGGAAATGGTATAGTTGAACGACATCATCGAACAATAAAGAGAACTGCAGCCAGAAGTGGAAGCGATCCTCTGCAGGCAGTATTTTGGTATAATTTGGCTGCGAAGAGTCAGAAGGATGAGGGTGTTGCGCCTTCTAGCTCGGTTCACACTTATTCATGGAGGCACCCTTCTGCGCAAGTGAATATAGAAGAGGAAGTATCGACTGAGTTTGAAGTGGGCGATGTCGTTGCGGTCAAACCAGTAGACAAAAGATGCACATCACGCTGGAGGCAAGGAAGGGTGACAGGACTTAATTCAGTCAACAATATCATAGTTGATGGTGTACCAAGACATGTGCTTGACCTGCGGAAGATGCCTGACAGAGAACGAACTGAGTCTGAAGAGAGATGCGAGGAATTGGCCGCAAGTCCCACCGTAAATCTTCTCGATGTGTTTGAAGAGGACAGTGAAGAAGAAGGAGAGACCAGTACAGAAGGACGACCCACTAGGGTGCGAAGGCCTCCGGGCTGGTTAAGTCAATTTGTACAGTGATGACGACATCAGGAGGGCGTGTGGTGATATGCAGGTACTGCAAAAGCAGTGGCAGTGAACGCAACCGTTCTGCGATGTAAAAGACAATTGACATTCAATTAGAACGCCAGTTAGAATACAATAACGAACTTAATTTTCTGTCTACTCACCATTCGATTTGGCAGTACAATGGCTGCACAGCCACACTGGGGGAAGTTGGGGTTTGCCTACGCACCACCCGATTTGGCAGTGGGGTGATTGACTTTGA
The DNA here is from genome assembly GCF_061612785.1 of Hesperophylax consimilis. Lineage (NCBI taxonomy): Eukaryota > Metazoa > Arthropoda > Insecta > Trichoptera > Limnephilidae > Hesperophylax > Hesperophylax consimilis. The sequence goes on from NC_142850.1 coordinate 22,860,494, forward strand.
TGTGAGTGGTTTATTTATGACTTTGCTTCGTGAACACGTGCTGCGCGCAAACGTGTCATGGCTCCGTCACTTTCTATATGTCAACGGATCGGATTAGCGTGGGCTTTATTGAAAAAAACAATAATCCTATTCGTAAAATAAAATATTGGGCAAAAAATGGTTAGCCTAAAGGCGTAAGTTCAGCGACATAAACATCGCAAGGGAATAGAATAACAGATTTCTCCCTGAACGTACGGAGAAAAAATACTTATGTTGAATATTGATAATTTATTAAGAATCTCTTTAAATTATTCGTAATCCGGTTAAAAACGAATGAATTGATAAGTTACATAATAGACTTAATATGAACGTATTATCACGACAGCGGAAAATCAAAATATTTCGTCATTGCATATTATCAAATGGGGTTCATTCTACGCACCACAAAACCATCTAATACACCTTTTACACTTTAACTACTATATATGGCATACGAAAGATCTCATCTCGAATTTGTTTCCGTCATTTTGAATCCTCAATACCAAACTAATATTAACCGAATTGAAAATCATCAATGTAACCTTTACAAACGAAGAAAAAAAATGACGTACTGTTTCTTTATAAGATCGTGAACTGCCTTATCGTCTCACCAGCTCTATTAGATAATATTGGATTTCGTTGCCCTGAACCGCAATACCAGATCGAATACCTTATTTTATATACAACAATTAAAATCAAAATTTGCCCAAAACCTTTTACTCAGACCATACTCAAACGTATCTGCAAAATTTAGAATTCCATAAGAGATGTTGATATTTTCCACTGGATTCAAACTTAATTTCTTACTGACTCGTGGGATGCCTATGATGAAAGGGAAATCGTTTCACAATATGTTGTTTCCCCTCGGAAAATACCTTTTTTCTGGTTTATTTTAGAATGAAAATATGTTATGTTTACGCAAGACAAGGGTGAGACCCTTGAAGAATTCCATTAGAAGTTAAATAATATACTAGTATTAAATCTTGTAGTCATTTCAAGTCATTCTGCTGCATCTTATCACTCATGTCATGTAGTTTGTAAAATTGCCTTTATACACGTAATCGAACAGCTTTATAATGTTTATTGTTTTTAAAATATTGTCAACACATGAAAAGCCGTAGACTCAGAAACAAAATGCCATTTGTAAAAGCAAGTTTCAGTAGTATTTCTAATATTTTTTGGAAGTGACTGTATTTTTTCGATCATAGTTAAGTACTATTCAATTGTATTTTATTGAATATAATATGTTGAACATGACAACATGATGACAACCCTATACTGACATCTGTCAAAATTCAAATTTTATCGTAAATAATTTGCGGTGATTTTCAAATTTTAATTTAATGCCATTTTTTAAATTTTGTTTTCTATAAAGGTGTACGAAAAACCAATTTATAATACCGAGTCATGTTTTCGTTAAGTTCACAGAAGAAGTATTGGACGTTTGGCGACGAATCGGATTTATTTCGTTTGCGTGAAAAACATAACCTCGATTTCATCGGAAGGCACGGCACACAACTGGAGCAAAGTATGTGGTATCACTATTTTCTCTCTGCAGAAGAAGAGAGGATTCTCCTCAAACAATATGAGCTTGCGTTGAAAGAGTTTTGTAAAAGGTTCAATCCACCAATGCCCAAGTGTGTAATTGGCACGGCCTTCCATTATTTCAAACGGTTTTACCTGTATAATTCTGCTATGGACTACCATCCCAAAGAGATTCTCGCTACCTGTGTGTATCTGTCTTGTAAAGTGGAAGAATTCAATGTATCCATGAGTCAGTTTGTTGCTAACATAAAAGGTGACAGAGAAAAAGCATCTGATATAATATTAAACAACGAGTTATTACTGATGCAACAGTTGAAATATCACCTCACTGTGCATAATCCATTCCGGCCTATAGAAGGTTTTCTAATTGATATTAAAACACGTTGTTCACTTTCAAATCCTGAACGTTTACGACAAGGGATCGATGAGTTCTTAGAGAAAACATTCCTAACAGACGCTTGTTTGTTGTATGCACCATCTCAGATTGCTTTAGCGGCAGTTTTGCACGCAGCCAGTAAAGAGCAAGAGAATCTGGATAGTTACGTGACCGATACACTGTTCAAAGATGCGGGGCAAGATAAGTTAGCTATCTTGATCGAAGCTGTCCGAAAGATCCGCTCCATGGTCAAGTCTGTAGAACCTCCGCCCAAGGATAAAGTCAAGGTCCTGGAGAAGAAACTGGAGAAATGTCGGAACCAGGAGAATAATCCAGACAGTGATATCTACAAGCAGAAGCTCCGAGAGGCCATTGAGTCGGAAGATGATGTATCCTTCATGAGTATCACCAATACTTCGCTGGATATGGGAGTCAACCATCTTTCTTGACTAGACGAGACAGTCTAATCCTATAATAGTAGGTAAAGACTTCACTTCCCTTCTCCTTTCTTCAGGTTATCCTACGCCTTATGTTAACAGATCCCCGTGGACTGATAAACTTTTCAATTTAATCAAATTCATATTTCGTACTTGTCCTACAGAGGTTTATATTTTCCAACTATACGAAATTGGTGAGATTAGCGGGGAGTCTGCAGAGCTGTGTACTTCAGTGTGAAATAGTAGGATTTAAAAAAAACTTTCAAAATGATAACTAGACATTGGATTATATGCTTTTGTACCTTTATGATCATTAGTGCATGCTTGAGCTTTTATTGATCATTAGTGCACATTTGATCATTAATACACATTTGTAATATTTTATTCTTCAAAATATCAGCTGTTCTAACTCTTAAGGACGGGTGGTTTCAGAAAATTTCAACAATTCATCAAATTTTAAAGTTGATTTTCAAGTTCTGTGAAGGTTCTATTAAAGTTCTGTTATTATTTCAGTTTTGTGAAGCCATCGGATAATAATGATATAATAATAGAACCTTCACAGAACTTGAAAATCAACTTTGAAATTTGATGAATTGTTCAAATTCTGTGACACAACCCGTCCTAACTAGAAATTGCTAATATTTTTGTCTTTTCTGAGGTAAGGAGCAATTTTTTGAACCGGCATCCTCAGGAAATTTTGAAAAATAGATATTTGTATTAAGAGAGTAATTTTTTTGAGGAACTACTTCCTTTCCCGGTTCCAAAGGACAAATTCCTTTTTGTATTGTGTAAATTAAGTATATGTTTTCGTATTGTTAGTGTATATTTTGGAATTGACAGTGTATATTTGCATTCATAAATCGCCATGTTGGTAGTGCATATTATAATCCAATGCCTAAAGAAAATCATTATCAGGGGGGTATAACTCTGATCAAAAATTGGAACCGAAATATGATTGTCTAACTATATTCACCAATGAAAAACTCTGAAAGTCTATAGAATAAACTTTCAGTTTTTCATTGGTGTATAGTATAATAAGTAGGCTCCGAATGAGAATAGTACTGTCTATATATTGGAAAATCTATGGTTTTTTAGGACCAATTTGTTTCATACAAAAAGCACAAAGATATCGATCTAGTGAGTGGTTTATTTACGATCATTAAGTTGAAGATTTTACCACTCACAAGTCACATATGTATAAGCTCTTGGTATGTTCAAAATGCCACTTCTAGGAAATAACTACAGGTGCACAGCTAGGAAACATGACAAATGTACAATCCGCATTTGTCGAATGGTTATTTCTACAATTCCTTCTTGTGTTTAACAGCTCAGCTATGGAATGATTGGCCTGCTTCCTTCCTCCTACAGTGTGGGTTTCTTCCAGGTTCACTCCTTCCTATCATCAAAAAGATGCTCCACACATTTCACCCGGGGAAATTATTTCTCTTTTTATTCCTGCATGGGGTTTTAATGTAAAAATAAACTGTGGTAAGCAATCTGTTTGTTAGGTAAAGACAATCAATTAATCCAATTTTTTGATTTATCAATGTTGTTTAGTAATTTAGCCCAAAGTTAATTGTTATAAATTAATATTATTGTTGGCATCAATCATAATAATCATTTCTTATTGTTACAAAATAATTCTTTCGGAGGTTGATAATAACTGATTGTTTTGTAATATTTGTTTTAGGGAATAATTCTTATCTGTAGACAGTGTTGTTGCCTATTGATCTGATGATGCCTTTTCAATGTCGCCACTGTCTGATTTTGAATACCCGACTGAAATTGGTTTATGTTTTTAGGTTAGTTTATTGGATTTATACTTCTTATTAAAAGTTCTACAGTAAAAAAACTAAATTTGTATTGTTTTATCTCATAATTATTGATCTTAAGTTAACCTGATCTACTGCCACGTATGTGATTCATCAGCGGATTCACAAAGTTTTACAAAAAAACTTACATTGTTTCAAAACATGGATATGTTGCGTTGAAACGGCCTGCGTTGTAACCTTGTAACAGCGTTGTCAATTACTGTATTTATAGCTTTAATTTTATTTGTAAGTTAAAAATATTACTTTCGGGACATTCTTCTCAAACCCATGTTTCAAGTTGTTTCAAATTATGATTCAAAAGATTTACCATTTTATCCATAAATTTTTTCAACAAAGTTGTGCAATTGTAGTGATTTTTTGGGTTATTTTGCCGTGTTGCGCTAACCTTTTTATTTAGCCAACGTTTCGGACAGCATTACAGTGTCCATCACCAGGGCAGATGTGTAATTCCATTACTGATGATGGACACTGTAATGCTGAAGGAGATAGGGCAAACACGACATAATACCCCAAAAATAAATCACTATGATACGTTGCTATATTTCAAATTCTATGGTCAAATTGAACGACACTGTTTTAAAAGGATCCTTTTGTATTCTTGATCTTTTAAAAAAAATTGCAAAATTGTTTGTTTTTGCCGGCTGATTTCCACTTTCACTAGCCGATGTTTAAAAGCACTGTTAGGTTATACAACTCATATTCGTCAATTCTGTGAGTGGGATTCGGTTTGCATAATATACTAATTGTTCTTTTTTTACTCTAGCTAAAAATCAAAATTTTAAATTAGTTGGGAATTCATATTTTCTTTCTCAATGAATGAATGATTTAATGTGTTCAAAATTGAAAACGGTCATAAAAAAATCCCTTTCAATTCAATTTATATATTATATAATTATAATATATTTATAAATTGTATATTTATAATCATTGTAATACATTTGTATGTTGAGTAGTCTTTATTTCTCATGTAAATATTTTTATAACCAGTAAAATAAAAAATTAAAACATTTGTGATATATTCTTTGAATTTTTTATTTAATTAAAATATCATTATAAATGGTCTGTTATTATTCATTCCCGATTCGTCAATGAGAAGCTATTTTCTTGGTTCAACGAGGAGAATAATACAACTCCTACTTCTCGCAGTCTATCAGCTTTTGGGCCTCGCTCTGAAAAATTAATTAAAATTAACACACTCAAATTCTCAGAGACTTTGCAAACCCCAACTATGTCAAGCAACTACTCAATATGGGTAGAAACTCACTGAGGGAATTTTGGTATCAAAGTATTTTGGTTAAGCGTACCACTAACAGTACAACTGTAACTTCTACCTCTCTCTCATAAACAATGCATGTAGAAGAAAGAGAAGTTACAAAATATATCTCAGTGGAAGGACCATAATAAATATGCGATTTACACATCAAAACAACTAATGTATTGGGTAACTAGATAAAACAGAGCACGATAGAATAATAGATGAGGTTAGGTTATTGTTTTTTGACAGTAACCGGATAAAACAGAGCACTATAGAACAATAGGTGAGGTTAAAGAAATGTTTTGGTACCTGAATGAGTTTGTAAATGAGCATTAGGGAGTCCACTGATGCCTTGCAGCCCTGCTCAGGCTGGCCCCCGGCGCCGGGCTGCCCCAATCCCCTCTTGCCCCAGTTAGGGGTAAAGGTGAGCTGAGCAGTAGCCCCTGCGATCACGCAGAGCAGCAGGAACATGTTCAGGAACCGACCCATAACTGCGAGAAGTATAAACTTCAACTGGAGTGATGAAAATAATTGGGTATTGATCGATTCGTTTGAATCAACCTTGTGGTACTGTTGGATGATCTGGATTGATTGATAATTCTTTTGAAAGATGCTGGAGCTTTTATAGTCTGATTTTCTCTTTTCTTTACGTCAGCGTGATGTATTATTAAATCTGTGGGCATTTTCTTAATCTACTTTTAATTTCCTGAACAGGTTCCTACAGGAAATTGACTTGAAGCCTTGCAAGTGATATTGAGAGTCAAGAGGTTTGTTCAGTTCTAGAAGGCTGTATTTTTGTATTGTAACATGTCTAGATAAATACAGAAATCATCTCCGATGTTGATGTGTGGAATATTTTTACCTTCACCATCCTATAGATTGAAAGATCAATATTTCAGAGCAAAATACAAAAAATTAAACATCCTGTTAAAAATCATGTCTCCTTAACTGAATTACTTGTTTACTAGGTTCGCCGCACTCCTAAAAATTTTAGAAGCTGAAAATCTATGTGTGAAATAAAAAGTTGAGTTGATGAAGAGTTAACACTCTAAAATGGCGCTGGACGCCACTTCGCAAACTTCTGCCGCAAGCAATACTACAAAAGATTTATCTGAAAATTCTTTATGGATAGTTAAGGAAAATGTCTAAGGTCCAGTCTTTTTAGTGAACAAACTGTTAACTTTTTAAATCCAAGATATACTCGTACATACAAAATTTTCTATTGTACCTAAGTGATATTTTAGGCACTTTCGAACGATTTAAGAATGCACCTAAAATTCCATTATGTATTTCATACAGAATTTTATCTATCTGCCCTTAAAGAATTTACAGTAAATCAGTGTCGTAGCTATAGCATTCACATGAGGGGGGTTGTACCCTTGTGGTGGGGGAAGGAAGAACATTTATTATACAGTTTTTTGGGACCTCTAATTACATTTATTATTTACACCACGTTGATATAAGAGATGGTGCAAAAGATGGTTTTGACCGGTGAGTGGCTAAGTTGGCATCGCATTTGGGTCCCACCCAGGTGTCGTGTGTTAAATTCCTCGGCTGGCTCCTCCGTCACAACACAAGCAACATTTTCCGCTTACAGTGGTGGTAGTAGGAGATTTTAAAATATTTATTTATTTATTTCATTTAAACGCCCATAGGGCTTTTACATACAATGCAATTATGTTTTTTAAATACAATAACAGTAAAGAGTTAACAAATATATAAGAATATACAGATTACATAAAATATAAGATTTAACAATGCATAGGTTAACAAAATATAGGTAACATGAAACAAGAGTTTACGAAACTTAGGTAACATGAAATTTAAGTAAATGAAATAAAAATATATGATCTGCCAATATCCTCCAAATCAATTGAATAAAAAAGGATGAAATTGTTGTTCACATTAGCCTATAAACTATGTAACTCTAATTAACAATCTCTATTACGCAAGATTAGGATAAGAATCGACAAAAAGTCTAATAAAAAAACATTTAGTTAAGTATTACAATATTAAACCAAGTATCACAATATTAAGTCAAGTATCACAACATTAAACCAAGCATTATAATATTAAACTAAGTATTACAATATTATGTTAAGTATCATAATACTAAACAAAGTACTATAATATTAAGTTAAGTACTATAATATTAAACTAAGTATTATAATATTTATTTATTTAAACGTATTTTGTAGAGTAGTAGAAATAGTTCGCACATACTCCGTTTAATCATATTGTTGGGTTATTAGTAACCCGGGAATGTTTATTTTAAAAATAATAAAATATTGTTGTATTTTCTAGGAAAGTTTTTTTTTCCTACGTAAAACTGAGGCCAGACCAAACATCAATTTCCTGTAGGAACCCATTCAGGAAACTAAAAGAAAATTAAGAAAACACCCACACATTTTAATAATACATCACACATGAAGAAAAGAGAAAATCAGACTATAAAAGCTCCAGCATCTTTCGAAAGAATCATCAATCAATTCAGATCATCCAACAGTAGAACACGATTGATTCAAACGAATTAATCAACACCCAATTATATTCGTCACTCCAGTTGAAGTTTAGCTATCTCGCAATTATGGGTCGGTTCCTGAACATGTTCCTGCTGATCTGCGTGATCGTGGGGGCTACTGCGCAGCTCACATTCACCCCAAACTGGGGAAAGAGGGGACTGGGGCAGCCCGGGGCAGGGGGCCAGCCTGAGCAGGGCTGCAAGGCGTCAGTGGACTCCCTAATGATCATTTACAAACTCATTCAGGTACATAAACATTTCTTTACATCAATATCAATGGCAAACGAAAACACAGAGGAAAACAAGTGAAAAAAAAGAATAAATAAACCTAACTAACTTACCATCAAATATCGCCTCATATACTCTTAATTCTTCACACGGCCCGACTTAAGTATTTGATTCACTTGATCATGCCTTGTCAAAATAAAAACCTAACTTCACCTATTATTCTATAATGCTCTGTTTTATCCGGTTACCTTAGAGTTAAGTGTTTTTAATGTGTACATCGCATATTTATTATGTTCCTACTACTAAGAGTTCTATTGTAACTTCTCTTTCTTCTACATGCATTGTTTGTGAGAGAGAGGTAGAAGTTAAAATTGTGCTGTTAGTGGTACGCTTAACCAAAATACTTTATTTTATTAAGCAGAAACCTATACTTACCAAAGGTTTTAATTTTTATCACAAACTCGTGATAAAAATTAAAAGTTCTGAAGTTCTTGTTCTTCTGTTCCTGAAGTATATAAACTATAAATTGCATATTCCTGTAGAAAACATTGATTATTACTACTTACTAGATAAATTGTCCCTATTAAAACTTTCTGAAAGAAGAATAAACACAGATTTAATAGTACTACATAAAATACTTCATTACAAAATTGACTGTCCTGAGTTACTCCAATTAATCAGCATCCACATACCCAAAAGATCTTTTTACAACCCTTTTAAATTTACTACCCTTTTATTTTTACAACACCAGGACACTGTCTTATCAAAATTCCCCGATTCCAAGACTTCACAGTCTCGGAAATAAATACTCTGATCTGGGAGATATATTTCATCTTAAAAATAATCAATATAAATATTGTTTATTTCAATTCTTTTATATTATATCGAGACATAAATAGACAGCTATAATTTCCGCAATATATATATTTTTATTTTGAATATCTTTTTATCTGAGACTTCTTATCATTTTTACTAATGTATCTTATTTTATTATATGCTTTTGTTGTAAAATTTTATATTTTTTTTCTTTTTTCGTTGTATTATGTTTCCTTTATTGTTTTGATTTTGTAAAATTTATAATAACTGTGATACTCTACTATTAAACTTTGTAGTGTGTAAAAGCCCATTAGGGCGTGTAATAATAATAATAAATATTTTTTTCTGAAATCAATATCCTGTACGATTTAATAAGTAAGAATATTAATCTTTCCTGAATTTATCTTTCCACTCCCAACAAATACTTGTCTACCTCCCCTAAAGGGCAGTGCCTTGTTATTAGACTTACTAATTCCCTCAGTGAGTTTCTACCCATATCGAGTAGTTGCCTAACATAGTTGGGGTTTGCAAAGTCTCTGAGTATTTCAGTGTGTTAATTTTAATTAATTTTTCAGAGCGAGGCCCAAAAGCTGATAGACTGCGAGAAGTAGGAGTTGTATTATTCTCCTCGTTGAACCAAGAAAATAGCTTATCATTGACGAATTAGGAATGAATAATAACAGACCATTTATAATGATATTTTAATTAAATAAACAATTCAAAGAATATTTTTAATATTTTCATTTTTAATCTTTACTGGTTATTAAAATATTTACAGACGAAATGAAGTGTATCCAATATACAGGGTGTTAAGGGACGTACTTGATTTACTTTAACTATTGATTCCTGACATTATTTGGAGTTAAAAATATTAGTGAAATTTTTTGAATTGGATGACTTTTTTTTCCATAAACAAATAATAAAAATTCTTTCTCTTGTCCTCACTGGTCACTAAGCCAAGTAACCGCCCGACCCCTTATCTCGACCTTAACTGTCCAATAACTACAAATTTTTAATATTTTAAGTAAAAAAAACATAAAGCTGTCACCAGAGACCAAAACTTTAAGCAAAAAAATCATTTGAAAGGAACGGTAGCGCTGTCTTTTGTATACAAAACTTAATTTTCGATTTGAGGCCAAAGTACAAACATAAGGCACACTGAGTTTGGGGGCACATTTTGAAAGCCTTAAACCTACAAGAAAACAATAAACATCGTAAAATGTTTATTTAATTTTATTGAAGAGGTTTGTGCTGACACCTAATCGTGATTTATAGACATTTGAGCCTAAAGTTAAAAATAATTTAAAAAATTCAGAATACCGCTATTATTACTTTAAATTACAGTATAAAGATATATTTTGCAATTGTAGGATGAAGATATATTTTGCAATTGTAGTATGAAGATATATTTTGCAATTGTGGTATGAAGATATATTTTGCAATCGTAGTATGAAGATATATTTTGCAATTGTAGTATGAAGATATATTTTGCAATTGTAGTATGAAGATATGTTTTGCAATTGTAGTATGAAGATATGTATTTTGCAATTGTAGTGTGAAGATATATTTTGCAATTGTAGTATGAAGATATATTTTGCAATTGCAAAGGTCAAATACAAATTATAATATAAAATATTTTTGAATGTGTAGCGATAAAGATGTAAAAAAGACATGCAATTGCGAATACCGCACTTAGCTCCACTTTCTCACGGAGTCTGTGAATCTATGGCATTCCCAACTAAATTAGGTAAGCGACAAGAGGAAGATTTGCATGAGCAACATTTTCCGCTTAAATAAAAATGTGTAATTTTTTGTATTAGAAATATTTTTCCCAGTCCTGTTTCGTCAATTGTGTTTCGTTTTGGCACCTATCCAGCCCCCCCGAGTTTGGAATTTTTTTCCGAGTCCTGTGTCCTCACCTACTATTTTCTTTATATGCTTTTAGGAACTTATTTCCTATCGGGGCCCTCCTGTGTGGAGTTAAGGTTAAAAATAATAATTAAAAGACCCTCCTCATAGCATCCCCAAAGATGAAGTCAAGGGTCTCTTGAGGGGAAATATTTTCCTCAGGGTCTCTCAGGCCCAGATGCACTAATCTTGTCAATTTTATTCCATACATAAACGTAGCTTACTTAAGTACCTAAACGTAAGTACCTACAGGTCCTGCAGCCCAGCAAGGGGGAAGGGGGCGTCAGTATTTGCTGATTTACCGTTAGATTCGCCCCTGGTCAAAAATCAACCATTATGCTAACCGAATACCACCCACGGAATTGCCAAATATTAGTTGTATAATCGAACATTTCAGAATGCTTTTTTAATTAAAAAATAATAATTCTAGAGATGGTGAAATCAGCTGGCAAAAACAAAAAATTCTGCATATTTAAAAAAAAGATCAAGACATCCTAACTATGTCGTATTAGATTGTTGTAAAGTTTAACCGTAGAAATTGAAACATAGCAGTTAACAGTTCCTTGGTTAAACAATTCTATTGATAAAATGTGAGATGCTCGCCGCTCAAAAGTGTGTTTGTTGCCGTTGTCCGCCGAGCAGATCCGTGTGTGTATTCTGCGCTTATAGCCGAATGGCCAGGTAAGAACTCCCAAACCATCCTATTAATTTTATCCCAATTAATTTAAGTAATTAAATTTAACCTCTCTTTAAAAATCTTCCTCTAAAAATTGGGAACGCCCTTCACAGTTGTCATAGTTCCACATGATACAGGAAGATTGAGTTCTTGTGCATTATGAAATATGCAACTAAATATGATTTACAGTGTTGTCGTATGTAACATTGTCGAATAAATAATGCACGTAGGTACTTATTTCTTTATTCTGTTGGTAGGAAAGAAGCAATAAAGCATTCATTATTCGCAGTGAATGTAGTTATCACGTAAAAAATAGCCTTTGACTTTCCATAATATTGGTTTTTCCAGTCCTTGTTTCCATAACCTTCCTTTCGGAATAATATTTCGATCTTGAAGACACGATCGAATTATTTATTTTAAGTCAACCTTCTCGGACAATATCGAGTTAATAAGTTAGGTTCTATATTATCATATTATTATTTTTAATTTTACACATTTTTCGTGCATTTTATGATACACACAAGGCCGGCCCTGAGGCAAATAAAATTGTCATGCCCCTTGTCAAAACTTGTAGGCGCCTAGGTAGGTGATCACTGTGATCAATATTATTCGAATGATTTGTATTTTTGTGAAGAATAATTTCAAGGGCGATGTGTTAGGACTGTGTGCCTGGAGCGCACTGCTCCAATTGCGCCCGTATGGTGCCGGCCCTGTGTGTACACGTACGAGTATTTAATAATCACGGTATTCTTTCCAACTGTTGACGGTTATACAGGGTTTTCCAATAAGAGGGGTTATTTTGATATTCAATCGTAAAAGATCAATGGTTTCGTTGCTTGTGTGGCACGTAGCGCCGTCTCGTTGAAAGTAAACGTTGTCCAGATCAATATCATCCAATTCCGGCCATAAAAAATTAATCATCTCTCGATAGCGCAATCCATTCACCGTAACTGTTGCTCCAGTCTCATTTTAGAAAAAGTAAGGTCCAATGACTCCGCCGGACCATAAACCGCACCAAACAGTCACACGTTGAGGATAGAGAGGCTTTTCAACAATAACTCTTGGGTTTTTCGAGCCCCAGATGCGACAATTTTGCTTGTTGACGAAGCCACCGAGGTGGAAATGTGCCTCATCACTCAAAATGATTTGCATTTGATTCATTCAAATAAATTTTAATAATTTCAATGCGTTGTTGAAGCGTGTATCGTTCCATTTTAATTAATGACGTAGTTTCTACTTGTCAAATGTCAAAAAATGACAGCTTTAAAAGTAACATCTCCCGAAATATCGGACTATTAAAAATAACACCTCTTATTGGAAAACCCTGTATTTCGTAAACATGATGGTTTTGGGTATCTATCTGTCTAATTATTGTTTTATGTTAAAGGTATCAGTATAATAATATATTGAATGCTTTATCGAAAATGCGATCAGCTGTTTGATGTAGGTACAATGCTGAAATTTAGCAAGCAGAGCCGGCCCTGAACTGGCGCAATTGAAGCAATCCGCTCCGGGCGCCGACTTACCACATAGAGAAAACTTACTGATAAATATGTTGCTATTTTATTAAGAATTTTTTCAAATTATTCGTTATCCGGTTAAAAGTGAAATTGCCAATCTTAACGAAAGAATTGATAGGTTTCCTGAAAAACTATTAGTAAAATACCAATGAATTGTCACTATGTCCGAACACGTGTTCATAAAAATCGCAAGCTTTTCGCATTTCGTCATTATATATTATTAAGACAAACGCAGGTGCAAGAAAACGTGTTTCGGTATTATTACGAATTTACTCTATCAAGAAGCGGCCTGCGGACCCGATTTTTACCGTATTACAAATAATTTTAGAGGTTTTTAATAAATCAGCAATCAATAATAATTAAGTTAAGGAGTCAAAGAGCCAAGTCGCTGATAATACCTAACACCTAATACAGCGCCCTTGATGTTTTTACTAGCGCTAGGCGCCGTTTGGCTCACGTCCGGCCCTGTTAGCACGAGGATCCGATAAAGTATAATGAAATATCATCTATTTATTTACAAATGTGACATTGTGAATATTCACACAATTCCGATTGTGAAATTATTTATTTTCCGAAAGCTTTATTTTTCTAAGGCTGGCCGCATACATACGTTTTCCGTATTAGATTTCCGAATTCGTTTTCCGTATTCAGAATTCCGTGAGACTAGCGCAAACGGCGACTGGTCGCCAATTAAGCTACTTCAAAAACATCAATTTTAAACATTTAAACATGTCCCGAAATTCCCCCATGAAATTTATTTTTCTGGGGACACATTTTATATTTTCTTGAAATTCTCTAGCCACCCCCCCCCATGAATTTTTTTATTTTCTGGGGACAAATTTTATTTTTTTGAAATTATCTAGCCACCCCCCCACGAATTTTTATTTTCACGTAAAAACATCAATTTTAAACATGTCCCACCTAACAGCAAATTCGGCTACTTTACGCTACCTTATGTATGAGAAACGGCGATATTAGGTCAAGATCAGTTGGCAACACTGAATTACTGAACGGAAATTTCCGAACGTTTGCGTCGGCACAGACAAAATGTATGCAAGAGCTGCGTTCCACATGACGTCATTAGGTTTTTTCCATTCGGTTTCTCCGAACGCGCCGGCTTGCATTCGGAACGTGCGTAAGGAATTTGTTCCGTTCGGAACTAAAACGAACGTGTGCGGATTCCGTGCATTTGGATGTCCGAATACGGAAAACGAATTCGGAAATCGAATACGGAAAACTTATGTATGCGGCCAGCCTAAGTCAGCACTAAGTCATAGAGGTAAATATATATTATCTATGATTTCTGCTCTCAATAAATCTAAAAAAGTATTTTACATACGTAAGTAGGTAAATACCAACAAAAAAATTAAATCACTTACACTTACAACAGTAAGTTGTTATGTATCTACATATATACATAACTACTTAATAAGTAGGTAGGTACTATGATATAATCAGTTTCGTCAGAAATTCAACACTAGAAGTATTTACATTTCTTTCGAAATAAAAACAAAATGGTGCAGTGGGCAGTGGGCAGTGGGCAGTGGGCAGTGGGCAGTGGGCAGTAATTAGTGGGTTGCAGGCAGGTTGTATGTAGGTCGCTGTAATCAACAATATTTTGATGATTCGTTTTTTCGTATAGCACAGTTTGTATGAAAAATAATCTCAAGGGCGAAAAGTTAGGTGAGGTATTATCAGCGCCTTGGCAATTCGGCGCCCGGAACTAACTGCTCCAATTGCGCCGCATAGGGCCAGTCCTGAATATACCTTTTATATTGTGTGACATATAATGAACCTGTTAGAATGAATCACAAAAAATTTCTATTTTAGTTCAATATCTTATTTAAATATTTATTTAATACTTTATTTATTGAATAGTAAAAATTATACAGTATTTATTATAAATTACCGAACTGTCTCAGTAAAACTCTTTTGTATTCGTTTAGTGATAAATTGAAGATGTCTACTGTCTCGGTATAATTATTTCAATTAAATTATTGATTAATATATTCTGGAATGTGGCTCAAATACCAGTTTAATCCAATATTTATTTAATACTTTATTTATTGAATAGTAAAAATTATACAGTATTTATTATAAATTACCGAACTGTCTCAGTAAAAATCTTTTGTATTCGTTTAGTGATAAATTGAAGATGTCTACTGACTCGGTATAATTATTTCAATTAAATTATTGATTAATATATTCTGGAATGTGGCTCAAATACCAGTTTAATCCAATATTTTCGTATTTAACGGTTTTTTAGCATCAGGTATTTGATAAACGTGAAGTTCTTGACTTGTTTCTGAACAAGGCCTTGTCCATCCATACTGGATATCCGGTTGGTCAGGAAATCCCCAACAGCTGTATGAGTCACACAAACGTATTTAATTCTCTGGCAAGGTGAGTAGGAACCATTTCAATTTGGAGATTAATATCAAAACGTGTGAATAAAAAAGGTCACCTTTAAATTAATAAATACTTATAGCAGTAGGGCATTATAATAATAACATTCATCAAAATATGTACCTAGCCTACCCATAGAATAATATATTTTGCAGTACTTACTTGTATCACCTTGACAAGTATATCGCTTTGACTAAAGGTATTGCAATCAGAGTTGAGCCGAAAACAGTACTCACACAGATGAATTGCTTGCATACAATTTTATTATTAATTAAAAAAAAAAATTTACGCCTATTAAGGCTTTCACATATATATATAACAATATTTAAGAAATTATACTCATAAATAGTGCAGGAAATTACTGTTTAAAACACATATATAAAAAAATATTGTTGAATTTGATCCACACAGGTATAAAATATATACAAAATATATATAAATAGGTACAAAATATAAATATAAAAAATCCAAAATAATTTTTTTCTTTCAGCCGACAAAATACTGTAAAAAATATAATATTATTTACTTATATTATCGAACGTATTTCTGATAATGTTTCTCAGTGAAGTTTGGCAAGGAAGTGTCGGAAGCAGTGGCGGTTTTCTCTAAAGTGCGTTTATGCAGTGACAACCCCCATTAAAAAGATAATATTATGAGACAAAGTTGCATTACAATAATATAAGCTCATTATAAATAGCACACCATTAAAATTCCACCTTTAAAACCAGGCGTCCGAAAAAATACGGTCAAAGAGCAACCCGTTATTTCCGTGTTGTGCGTTATAGGAACAGCACAAAAGACTACATACAAAAAATCAAAACAACACAATCCCCCTGACGGTGAAATCTTATAACCTTCGCCAAAACATTAAGACGATCTTTGTGCGCCGCGAGAGAATGTTTGATGCCACGTGACCTCCGGAGTTCGACGAGTCAGTGTGACCGAGAATGGCCGAGCCAAAGTTAAATGTTATTTTTCTTTATAGTATGGTTGGTAATAAATTTTGTATATTTGTCTTTTCTTTTCTAGTAATGTAATGTTGTGCATTATCTAGTTTGGTTTCGGCTTAACTAAAAAGCAGTTGCATATATTGATTTAATGAAATATAGTGTTGTTTACAAAAAAGGTTCGTGTGAAAAGGGATTTGAAATTATAAATGAGGAAACACCGTAAAATTTTATGAAATGGGTACAGAAATATAATATATTTTCTCTTGTTATTCTGAACTTCAATTGAAAAAGTCACGAACTGCCACTGGTCGGAAGTAAATACATATTTTTGAACCGATACACCAGCCACTCACTAATATTTAACTCTACTATTTTCCTATCCGTTTCCCTCATAAGCGGAGTTTTTCTGAAAATAATCTACCATTGAAAAACTAATCTTTGCTTTGTTAGGTAGGTACTAGAATGTACCAAAGTAAAATAAAGTCGCCATCCGCGTCTGTCTGTTTGTGCGCTTAGTTCTTCTAAACTACTCAACGGATTTTGATAAAGTTTTCACTTCAAATCACATCATTTAGGTAATTTCTTCACGAAGGTTAATATATAATAAAGGCATATTATACAGGGTGTGGCAAAAATAATCACCCGATGTTCCTTTGATATAATTTTTTATGATAAGCTTTGGTACTGCTTGTTATTCCGCGTTCTTGAGTAGTAAACCGATTCTTGTCTTGTTGATTTGTATTCTGAGTTTGTTTACTTTACAAATGTCAAAACCAAATAGACATTTGGCGCCATTTGCAAAAGTTATAGCGTTTTCCAATAGGGTGATTACTTTTGCTCCACATGTCTTGTCGATTTGTATTTTGCGGTTGTTTACTTCATAAATGTCAAAACCGAATTGACATTTGGCGCCCGCCATTTGTAAAAGTTATAGCGTTTTACAATAGGGTGATTACGTTTGTCCCACCCTGTATTTATAGCAAGTAGAGAAAAGTCAATGTTTTGTAATGAAGTCACGAAAAAATTATTTTACGGGCGTTTATATTTCTAACGCTGGCTAAAACTTATGAGATCCATCAAAATAATGTACTACGGAATTGTTTATCTTGAAAAGGTCTGCAGATAAGTCCTGAGAGGTATATGTCTATCTTCTAAGGACAACCCCTAGCAACGCTGTGTACACGTAAGTTGGTAATATATAAATAAAGTAAGTAGGTACCAACTGGTATAACAACGTAAACAAGAACTTGTTTCGTACAGCACATTAATTTCGACCGAATCCTTGAACTTAAAAAATCGCCTTCTGAAATGTGGAATAACCGAATGATATTGAATAAAATACAAAAATAGTCACTGCCAAAACACGCAAGCTAAGCACTCTTTTTTTTAAATTAACTTTTGTGATTCCATCTTGTGTTATAAAATTTAATACGTTATATTTATTCCACGTGAAATTCTTTCCATAAGGTAACGTAATTTTGATAAGCACGCGAAATTTTCGTCTGTTTTTTTTATCATGTAACCAATACATTTAATTTATGCAGTAACGTAATAACGCCATGCCTTGCTGTGGCTTAGTCTGTCTGTGCAGATAGAGAAAAAATAGCGTAAACATTTTGCCTTGAATTCAAAAAAAGGCACCCTTTTTACCTACAAAAATGCATGTTTTTACCTGTACCTGTGACACCAATATAATATACGTATATAAAAACACACGCGTATTCGAATGCAAAGTTGTGTCAAAATTTCAAAGCAATCGGTGAAGTACTGTCGGAGATTTAAGATTTTGAACAAACGAATATTAACTTTTTTATTTATACATATAGATAGATTGCCAACCAGTGGCGGTTAATGGTATTTTTCACAGTGGGTTCATAAATTCAAGAGAAGATATTATGTTAATATTCCTTTTTCATCAAATTATCTCCGCAGTTTCCTCATTTTTAATTTCAAGACCTTTTCATACGAACTCGGATTAGAAAAATTTAAACAACACAATATTTCGCCATTGTACAATAGTAGGTAGTAGATAGATAGTAACCTAACCTAACTAACTGCGATAATCAATACATGCTACTGATTTCTAGTTGAAAGCCGAAACTAAAGCAGGGAAAACTCAACATAATATTGCATAACTAGCGACGTAAGACAATTCGGCGTTGTTTGCCGAAACTTTCCAGGTAAAGAATATAATTTTTGTCTAAAAAAGGAACTTTGGAAACAAAAACAAAAGCATACTTTGCATTTATTTTGCGTTTACTATAAATGCAATTAAAAGCATTCTGTAGGAAAAATGCAGGAACAAGAAAATAAAAATTCAGACCATCCGCTATTTTTCACAGTACTCTAGTGTTATTAATAATGAGTTAAAAGTAAGTTATTATTTAAAAAATCGTTTTGGTCGAATTTATTATTCTTGCTTACGATTTTTTCTGAAATTTACGAGTGAAAGGATTTCAAGAAATCTTTGAAAACTGTTGTGTTCCCACAAACAGTTCTCCAACCCATCGTGGAAAGAGATTTAAAAAAAATAGGTTCTTTGAGTTAAATCAGGGATTTATTAATACTTCGCGTATTACAATGGTGACTCGACAGTCGACCTAACTAGGAGCTGGCTAAATGAGATCTGAAAACACCAAGTTTGTCTGGGAGCATTCTAACTGGTCCTGGCAACTACTGGCTACTAGCTGCCATCTTGCGGACTTCCAAGCAAGCTCTTTGCACTGCCCTCTATGAGTGCATCTGTGAAGCTCTTACTTCTCAATAAAAACCGACTGGATACATCAATGATTATCATCAAAACTTCTATAAAAAATACTACGTGCCTATTTAAATAAATTTATTTTTGTTGTTGAATGTATTATGACTGTCTGTACTCTTTGAATTGGAAACTATAGTTAATTTATTAATTCTGCGGTCGTGGTCAGACTGATAAGCTGTTCGCTGAAAATATTGAACCAAACCAAACCACACACGTTGCACAAAATTCTCGCTAAAAGACTTCAGAATTTTTATTTTCCATTTTTACTAAGTTTGCAAAATTAATAGCAACCGCCTTCCGGGTTCGGTGACTCACGCATGCGTTACCAGTGAATTATTGATGTCTACCTGTTATATTTTAATTATCATTAATTCATGTTAAATAAAAATACGCAGTTCGTGGCATGACCTACGTACGTACGTACATTCTTATTACACAGGAGGGGACTGGTAATTAAATTTAACGGTATTATCTAAAACCACCCATATCCCTGAAGATGATATAAGTAAAAGTAAATAATGTTATCACTAGAAATGTTTTATTAAATAAAATAATTACATATTTATAAAATGGAATTTAAAGTATTTTGGATTTTTCATACATATTTAAAATAATTTATTTAATAAATTGTACTGATTTAAATGGTAATCGGGCAAATCAAGGGAGTAGCAATTCAATACACCATTAAAAAGTAATGAAAAATCTAAGCTAAATTTGTTAAGTTAGGTTAGGTTTATAACACAGTTTTTTTTATTACTTTGAATGTCTTAATATTACTTTTAAAAAGAGTGTTGAATTGCAACTGTCTTGAGTTGCCATGGAACCTTTTGTAAGACTTGTGCTGCTTTTTAAAGATTTTTTAAATATAAACTATTACGTAAAAATAAATTTGAAGAGCGAAAGGTATTAAAAATATATATTAATAAGTGACAACTGGATAGAGCCAGTGGAACTGTGACTTTATATTGTGAGGGAGAATGGGGAATGCTATAGGAATGTGGTGATAGAGAGGGAGGGGGGGGGGGTATTATGTACCAACTTGCCAACCAAAGTAAGAATAGTGACTCCCTTATCAGACAAAATAGCACCTCTTTCTTTCAAGGCATACACAATCAATAATGCCCTTAAATGTAATATTTTGTAAAACGTTTGTGTAAAAGGAAACTGATATCTATCTTCTATTTATATAAAGGAGAAAGTCCATAGCGGGCGAGTGACTTGATTTGTATTTCATACAAATCATCCGTTTTATTCGGGGATTGATGAAATTTTTAACACTTTTTGATGTATTTGAACATAATTTGGAAAAAAAATCTGCCTAAAGCCCGGACAACGCCGTGGACTTCAGCGGGTAAAACGAATTATTATTATACGTCGTGTTCGACTAAGAAGAGTCGTAATGCACGGTGATTATTTTATTAAAGAGTACTTCTGCGCTGCAGGCGTAAAATTTAGGCATCATTTGCAGAACATACTCATTATCGAACATAATGTGCTATAATTTCATATGTTGAACAGAATTTAGGTTGAATAAACTGTGTGAAATAATCGCTTTGATTATTTCCAGTACGCTTCTGATTTAATATCGGTAAGGATTGTAAGGATCCCCTTATTACGTTATGTAATTTCTCGAAGGAAATTTTATAATATGACGTCTGAATTATGTGGCTTTGCTTGTTTAAGGTAAATGTAATCATATAATGAACAATATTGTGTCCTGGTCAATGTCAAATAAATAAAATTAATAAATCGGTAGGTATAAAGTAAATAATAATACCACAATGCTATTTCTTCCTTGGATATAATTAATTGACTGTAACATTGTTACTCATACAAACTATTGTTAGGTTATTTTTGTTAGTTGTATTAATAAACTTAAGTCGGGTTCCAGTAACTATGGTAATGGTTCTTCCCCTTTCGATAGTGAATTTATAAATTAATCTTCATATCCATATTTTAAATTTACCACCGTGAATGAAAAAAAGTGCTTATACACGGTGTCCAGAAAATCGTAGTTTTAGCGGGAATCTGGTGAATATACGTCAAAGAACATACTATGATATTATTGAATAGTAGCTCAAAGGGTCAACCCTTGTTGTAGATTTGCAGATTATGTCAAAATAGTAAGAATCGTTGACATTAAAAAAATATACACATTATAAAAAATCGAACTTTCCACTTTTAAACCACTTAATTCGAAATCTGAGCTTGTCGACTTTTTTGTATTTCTTCAACACCATGGAGGGCTGTCAATACGCGGGCGCAAGGGAGCAGTACGCTCCAATTGGCAAGGTCCTAAGGCGCTGATTATATCTAACACCTTCACCCGACAGATCGCCCTTGAGATTATTTCCATTAAAACGGCGCTTCACAAGCATACAAATAATCCAAATATTATTGATAAGTAAACACATTAGTAATCAATACAGTAATCACGTGCCTACTACCAATTATTATTGATTACAGTAATCATATACCTACTACCAAATATTATTGATAAGTAAACACATTAGTAATCAATACAGTAATCACGTGCCTACTACCAATTATTATTGATTACAGTAATCATATACCAACTACCAAATATTGTTGATAAGTAAACACATTAGTAATCAATACAGTAATCACCTGCCTACTACCAATTATTATTGATTACAGTAATCATATACCGACTACCAAATATTGTTGATAAGTAAACACATTAGTAATCAATACAGTAATCACCTTGATCCTTGCTCCCTCAGGTTTGGCAACTCTCCAAGTCAGAATTCCAGGGCTGTCAATTTGACCAATACCAAAATGACAATGTGTAGGTACTTAAAGGTCCCACACACCAAGACCATAGATGCGATGTAAGTAAAGTGATGCACACACACCTTGTTACAAATCTTATATGTAACAAGTAAGCACCTATCTACTACCAAATATTATTGATTACAGTAATCACTTACCTAGACGTCCACTAACTTGACTAGGGGCGCCAAAATTTTATTCGCGCCAGGCACCATTTATGATCATATATGATGCAGCTACCAAGTCACATTGCACAAGCAAATGTCTCATGTAAATAGTTAAACCATTTTAGTACCTACACGCCTTCAATAAAAAAAACATATAAAAATGATGATTGCCCTTTACAAATGATTTCAATGTTTTCATTAACACCCATTATTTGCCATTGTTGACCTACGATCTGCAGAATGAATTTACAAGTGCACTTCACTTTTAATTGATCGTTAATGGAATTTATGATCGATGATGTAATCCTGCTTCTAGTAGAATAACATAATTTTATAAGCATTTTTACTGACAAGTGCAAGGATTAAAAACGTTTTATTTTTTATCTAGATATTCAAACCATATATTTTTCAGTGGGCAAGTATTTATAAAATTAAATATATTTTCAAAAATATTAGAAAAAAATCATGTCCACCCAAATCCTCCTTAACAATTATGTTTATATAAAGATATCTTAGTGTAGATGCACCACCCTAATTAGAATTTAAAAAAAAATGACAAATGCTTTAGTTGTATTTAAAGATACACCGTGAATTTATTCATGCCTATAACATATTAACAGCACAAAACGTGTGTTTAATAATTTTCGGATCTTACGGATATTATCTCTTTACAATACATTTTACAATACTACTTGAACTTTGACAGATCTATTGCTAATATTGCGTAGTCACTCTACGACAAAAGCAAGTGATAAAGTGCACTCTCATTCGTCTCCAATGCATTAACAAATGACTGATGATTTAAATGGATAAGTTGATTGATAATAAGATTCCTAGTAAATGTAAGCAGAATGTGCCTCGCCTTGTGGTTTCATTAGCTCCAAGTTAAATCGAATCAAAGTGGGCCACGGTCAACCGGTCAGTATTTTGACGTTACTTAAACAAATGATAAGTTAAATGAATTTACCACGATGCAAACAAAGCTAAACACGTTTTTAAATGTGATGCACTAGATTTGTTTTACATTTAATTTATGCACTTAAGTAGGTACTGAGTTAACTCGACTCACTTGGACGAATTTTTTTTGCACATTTTAAAAATGTGAAACGAACAATATGGTAACATTTACACATTTTTTGAACCTATCAAATGTTCATAGCTCGTGTTGGAATAAGGTTTCCTCTACCTGCGTCGCTGGATTTTGAGTTCTTGAAATGTATTAATTTTTGATTTTAATTTTGTTTCATTATATTTTTTTTATATTAACACAAAGAAAGTAATTTCCCTCAAGGCCTAAGTCATCTTTGGGAATGCTGTGTGGATGGTTTTTAAGCGCATTACCAATAATTTGAAGATATTTTTAATACATTAGCAATACTAATTTTTCTCTGTGGGTGAACAATTAAATGATTAAAAATATTTTGTTTAGCTTGATAAAAACCTTTTAAAAATTACTATGGAACTCTTGAAATGATAATTCATATGATTTTTCAAAAATAGTATACCTTGTTTGCAGACGTATAGTTAAAAATTATTACACACTTCTAATTTATTTCTACGAAATATTTCCCGAGTTCAATGCCTGCACGTTACCTTGCGATTTGAGAATTATATAATTTCCAATAATTTTGTCACCAATTTCCTATTTTGGTAAGAGTCACATTAAAAATTAAAATCATAAACGAGTTCTGCTAAAAATGACTCCATTAATAAAATTACGAAATTTCCGAACAATTGTGAAATGATTCGTGTTTTCTTAAAAAACTGTGTTTTTATATGTGATTTTTATGTTTTCAATGTCATATACCCGCCGACATTATTTTAGCAAATTCGTTGATTGATTTATATGTATGTAATGAATTATGTTGTCGAATTTCATTGTATTTATGGTTTATTATGGATTTGACTTTTCATAAAGCGCTTTTATTATGTACATAAGTGTACTTTGTATTATTTTTTTTAGGTCATCACGCACAGGATTTTCATCTTCCCGGATCCTGTGAAATTATGGTACCACCTACCTAACTTATCCCCTTTTTGGGGAACGTTGTAAATCTGTATATTTACTAGAATACCACACAACAGTGCCAATTGAACCCGATTGTCAGTGGGACTTTGGCATACTCATTTCGGGTATGTTTGGAGATTTAAGGAAGTTGGTGAATTAGGGTAGGAGATTGGAAAGATTGGAAGTAGGTACCCAGATATCGAAATCACATTTAAGTTTATTTTTTGGAATAACTTAGTGAGTAAAACCTCAAATTGTAATATTTATTTATTGAAGACAATATTAGCTAGGATAGGAATCTCTAATATTGTCTTCATATTTAAGTAGTAAATTTTCTACAACAACTTTACCCTTTTTACTTATTTGAAAGGTTATACCCATTAAGGACGGGTTGTTTCGAAGAATTTGAACAACTCATCAAATTTCAACGTTCATTTTCAAGTTCTGTGAAAGATTTTTTCAAGTTCTGTTTTTATTTCAGTTTTGTCAAGCAACTAGCCTACAATGATATAATAACAAAACTTGAATAAGTCTTTCACAGAACCCGAAAATGAACGTTGAAATTTGATGAATTGTTCAAATTCTCCGAAACAACCCGTCCTAAGTAACATATCATTTAAGAAGAAGGTAATACTAATACATTTAACCGAAACATGAAACAGAAAAAGACAAATAAAAATAAAAGAGATAACGTCCACAACTAGGGATTGAACCCAGGATCTGTTGTCTTATCGGGACAGGCGTTTTAAAACCACTCGACCATTGGGACCTATTTATTAAGCGTCGTATTTGTTGATACCATATTTCAAATTCAGAATTAACAATATCATCTTGCAACTATTTTTTCCCGTATTTTTGGTATCCACCCTTTTAAATGGAAACAAATTTTCTAATGAAATTGGTTTGTAACCTAGATAGTGTCTCGGATAAACATCTCCGATTTTATATGATATCGACAAATAAATAGGAAATAAACGCTTAATAAATAGGTGCCAATGGTAGACTGGTTTAAGACGCCTATCCCGGTGAGACAAGAGATCCTGGGTTCAATTCCTAGTCTTGTTCTGTTTCCATTTTCGTCTAGATTTCTTAGTATTTTCTTCTTTAATGGTAAATTTTCATGTTTTCATAAATTGAGATTGAGATTGAAATTGAAAATAAAATAAATATAAATTGACCGGCCTGTTTTTATGGCGTCAAGAGGCGTCGAGAGTGCATCCGATTTCCACATCATCAAACATAGCGTCGTGAGTTCAATTCATCGACTGGCTAAGTTTTGCATCACGACACAAGCAAAATTTTCCACTTGCTGTGATGATAGTCAGAGATTTTCAAAATCGATTAGAAAATAAAAAATGTTAAAATAGTTAAGCTCCATTTTCGATTAATTCATAACTTTTTTCTTCGATTTAATATTACCACTTAAATTTTTTTTAATGTAGGTAGGTTTTATTTTATCTAAAAAAAAAAATTGTTCTAAATTGATTTATTATTTTTGTATTTATCCCCAACGCATCAACTATGCATTTACAAAGCGTATTTCAATAACATTTAAAATCATGCTAGTTAAATAAAAAATGTATTTCATTTCTCCTCTAAACTTGCCAAAATTACTATTTACTAATTAATATGGCTAAATTACATTCTTCAAAATACTTCAATTTGATTCACCTTGATGTTTTTTAGTTCACTATATAATAGGTCATAGACAAACAGACCTAATTGGGCGACGCGGGACGGCTGTCTCTTCGTACTCTGTAATTACACTGGCACTTGAGATACGCAAATATATCACTTAGCTGTGGATACATGGTTAACAATTGCCCATTAATCTTCCCTGGATTCCCTGATATGTAAATGAAAAATAAACGCAACATTTTTCCACTAAAAAAAGGCACATAGAGAAAACTAACTGAAATGAAATATTGTTAATTTATTAAAAATCTGGCCAAACTATTCGTTTTCCAGCTAAGAATTATTCAGTATTTCTGATTTATTCAGTAGGTAGATACATATTAATGAATTTATACCGCCATTCTTACAATAGATGTTGGTGTTATGGTCAACATTATCGAAGAGAAAACTTACTGATGTGAAATATTGAAAATCCGATCAAATTATTCGTTTTCCTATTAAAAACGGGACTGCAGGCCTATGACGAATGTTTCGACAAATTTCATAACAAACTACCTTTAAAGCACGAATATGTTATGAGGAAGTCGGAACGTGTGTTCTTAAAAATAATTATATTGTCGCATCTTGTCCATTATATATATTCTGACAAGGCCACCTGTGTGAACACGTGTTCAGATATATTCTGAGTGACTTATATTTTATTAGGAAATGGTCATGCAGTTACATTTTTACAGTATCTTGGTAAAAAAGCCGTAGGTACTTATTTTTCCCGCGTACAAGTACATAAGTTTAATTTTAAAAAAAAATATTTCCTCTGCATAATTTGGATAAATTGTATCATTGGTGTGTGATCAACTCATTATTTCTTAATATTCAAAAGTGCCAAGTTATTCGTTTTCGTAAAATCCAAAGTCATGTTACTTATGAATACTCTTTAAATAATGTACTATTGACATCAGTCGCTCAGATCAGGGACTTAGGTGTTATATTTGATGAAAAGTTAACATTCACTCTGCATGTAAATGATATAACAAAGAGAGCTATAAAAATGCTTGGTTTCATATGCAGAACGGCGAGTGATTTCAAGTCACTTGAATCTTTGAAAACATTGTACACTTCTTTAGTAAGGAGCCAGGCAGAGTATAATTCGCCTATTTGGTCCCCATTGCATAAAACGCATTCTGACAATATTGAAAGGTTATAGCACAAATTTCTAAGATTTATTAACTTTAAACTGAATATTCCAATTCAAAATATTAACTATGTTATATTAACTAACAACTTAACTTAATAACGCTATCGCTATCTCTGACCTTGTACTTTTAAATAAAATTATTAATAATTCCATTGACAACCCTGAAATTCTCGCCAAAATAAAATTTTACGTACCGACCGTACGTTTTCTAGTCACAACTCCGTAGTGAATACACTTTTGTTTTTTATATTTATATGTTCCTTAATACATATTTAGCTTTCCGTAATCCACACTATTAATTTGAATTTACCTTAATTTAATCAAAAATCATAATTTATTATAAACTATGTAACACAACTGTATTACTTGTTAACTACTTTTGTAAAAGCCCATTAGGGCGTAAATAAATAAATAAGTTGTTGGGGCACGTGCATTATTATTATATTGAACCGGTCGATGGGCACAAATTAAAAGTGTAAATGATGGTGTGACCGACTATCCCTCCACCGCTTTATCACACTCGAAGTTTTTTGATTTTAAAATGTTTACTGAAAAAAAGGCATAACTCATTCCTGGAAAACTCAAAAATACTAACTTATATTCATCAAATTTCAAAGTTGATATTTAAGTGCTGTGAAGGTTCTATTAATGTTGTATTATAATATCATTATTGACCAGTTACTTACAAAGTATAAAACTGAAATAGTAACAGAACTTGGATAGAGCCTTCTCAGAACTTAAAAATCAAATTTGAAATTTGATGAATGATTCAATTTCCTTGAAACAGCCCGCCCTTAGTTAACTGTTTTAAAATAAAAAAATGTTTTATTTCATTTATTGTTATTAAGTTTAATTTGTAGAACTCCATTTTAATTTTTATTTTTTATATATTCAATAATATTATTATTGGGTTTATAAAAACAGTTTATTTTTAAACAAGTTCTGCTGTGTAATTATTATTACTACGCGTGACAGCTGTTTCGCCCTCTGAAGGCATTAATTGATATTGATAATACAGTTGATAATGATAATACAGTTTGATAATGCCTTCAGAGGGCAAAACAGCTGTCACGCGTAATAATAATTACACAGCAGAACTTGTTTAAAAATAAACTGTTTTTATAAACCCAATAACAATATTATTGAATATTTAAAAAAAAAATTTAAATGTTTTATTTTGTTATTTACTGTTATTTGTAGGTTTTTTAATGAATTATTGATTGAAAAATGCAAAAAATGTTTCCCTTTCCCTCGCTAAAAACTCATTATACAATTACTACAAAAATTATCAACACAAAATCAATTGAAAATAACATAAAGCTTAACTATTTTAGCGGAAATTTATATAATGTTTTTTTTTAATTTCGTCATGTTTTGATGCATTTAAATAAGGATCATTTCGTTTTTTTATTTATATTAAATTATATTAAATCAAATTCCAATAGCACAATAAATTTACAAGAACTAAAAAACATTTTTTTCTTTCTTTTAATTACTGTTGGTACCTACGTACCATTTACAGTACAAGTTTTTTTTGACATTTTTAACATATGGGAAGATATTTGTAATTACTAAATATTTAGAGTATATCGTACTGTATTACATTAATATACTCGTACCTGAAACTCGTACTTTATACATATATTATAATCCGTGTGTGAAATATGTTTGGGTCCTCTCTAATATCGTTTTTTACACGGAGAAAATTGAGCATGGTTAATTTATTAAAATCCTATTAAAAACGTAGTGGCAAGCCATTTCCTAATAAAATATTAGTCCATTCAAAATATGTCGGAACACGTGTTAATGCAGCTGAGCTTTTCCTGATAATTTTAATCCTGAATTTTTTTGGACACTTGTTTCGACATCCTCATAACCCATTCAGTTTTACGGATAGTTTGTTAGGAAATCTGTCAATTCATTTGTCAAAGGCCTGCAGTCCCGTTTTTAACAGGAATACGGATAATTGGACCAGATCTTTAATAAATTAGCAATATTTCAAACAGTATGTTTTCTCTGTGTAGCTACTGGTTTTCTTAATAAAGTGTTGTAACTTTAACAATATTATTATAATTTATATACATTATTTATTAATATATACAATAAGAAACAGTGAAAAAGCACTAACCAGAATAAGCACGTTTGTTTGAAAACAAGACTAATGTTTTTTTTTAATTAACATTAACATTATTTAACAATATTCCGACTTTATAATGAAGATCTTTACTCCAAAACATGTTTTTGTAATTTACCAACTTTTGGCTGTAATTCCACGATACTAAAAATAAAAATGTAAATTTATTCCCATATATTAATTAAATTAGTAATTGGCACTGTCCTATTTTAACGCAACCGTTTGGCATTTCACATTTCTGTAAATTTGTTTGTACGTTCCGTTTCTGGCTTCGAAAATCTGCCGCATCCACTTTATTATTCCAGTAAGCCTTACTTTGACTAGATGACTTAATATTGTGATACCCGCCTACCTGAAGAAAGTATGAAAAAAAATTGTCATTGGGATTTCTTCGACAGATTTTTGTTCCTTTGGACACATTGTATAATAAATTACCTGAAATAAAACTTAAATGTTACATCAAAAATTATACGGTTTATAAATAAGTAGATGGGTCTTTATGTACCTACTTACAAATCTTACTATTATGTTAGAAGGAATTTTGGTAGGAGATAATTAGAAACATGCTTTTTTGGACGCGAGGTCTAATAGTTACTATAAATGCAAAATTCGGCGATGAATGATGTTAAATTTTGCGATCACTTAGCAGGTTTGTAGCATGTTGTAACTTCAGGTAATACTTGCTGCTACTAGACATAAAAAAATAATCAATTTAATTAATCTTATATGGAGAAAAAACTGGTTAAGTTCTGACGTAATTGTGGTAAAACCATGGGAGGCACAAGAGCTTTGTAGATATCGTGTCTGAATTTAACGGTGAATATTCTTTAATTATTGATTCTAGATACCCTTTAGGTTGACTGGCGTAACAGAATTATAATTCAGAACAGAGCCTATATAAGTATAAGGCGCAATCCAGTTATCTAATGCATTCTGCCGTAATAAGCAAAAAGACAGCTGTAAATTTTCAATTTTCATTCTGATACATGTGACCTTTCATGTTTATCTTTTATTAAAATAAATGTATGAAATAAAGAATGTGATCATTAAAAAATTCCAGCTGCCTTTTTGCTTATGATGGCAGTATTATTATCATCATATTGTTCTCTTATCTTATTCGGGTAGGAGACACGTCTATTCGATAAGACACATCTATTTTAATAGTTCTGTGTGACCTACGTTTGTCACAGGCTCAATTTCTACTCTTACGACCTCTGGAGTAGTTTTACCCAGTTTTGCCACTAGAATTGTCACCAGTACCTCTTATTAATTTATAGCATTATAGGTATATACACTTTCAGCACACATCACCACGTATTTTCTAAAGATTGACTGGGGTTCGACGCCAAGCACATTTTCTATTATTTTTCATTTTCATTTGCTAGTTTTGACCGCGGTTTCGGTTACCGCCGAAAATTTGCCGAAACGTTCGCCTTTATGCCTTTAGAATAAGTTTATATTATTTTAAAAGCTGTTATAAAAAAGTTGCCTTAAAGTTCAATTATTTAATTTCATCAAAATTTATCGTATAAACAATAATTAGTTACTATTATTATATTACTTCCGTGCGTATCGGCCATTTTCAAGGACCCCAGAACGCGTGATTTTTTTAGAGAAATCTCGTATTACATGAGGCGATGTCAGTATATAATCGGGTCTTAATTTTAAAGTCTTATTTTTTTTTAATCCGGTCGCCTGCAAACCGAAATGAACCTTACGGTTGGTTAAAATTGAGGGGCAGAGTGGTCGTTTTTTGCCTGCAGACTCCCAATGCGGAATTTACCCGAAACATACGATTTGAATTCGACGAAACAGAGGGCTTGAGCGTCTAACGGCGCCTAGCGCTAGTAAAGCTATCAACGGTGCTGTATTAGGTGTTAGGTATTATAAGAACCTTGGATGCTTAGCTCCTTGGCGCCTTAACAAGTTGGCGCCCGGAGCGGACTGCTCCAATTGCGCCTGCACAGGGCCGGTCCGGACCTCTCTAGCACTGAGCCTGTGAAGAAGTATTTTTTTTAAAACATTATTTCTGGCTTTCACCCTTCAAGGGTGTTCTTGACCATCATTTAAAATTATTGAGAAATGAAAGGTGAATTTAAATATTAATTTTATTTAAATGGGCAAATTTCAAAATTATAATGAAAATTGGAGTCGAGTTCAGACTTAGAAGAGATGAGATGTTGAATGGAGGGGAGGCAATTTTAGATAAAGCTTGAAAGAAGAGAGGATATTTGTTTAGAGAGGGACAACCAAAAAATATGTGATCTAAAGTTCCCACTTCTAGACCATAGAATGTACAATCTGAGGAGTCTTAAGTCAACAAATTTCATTCAAGTATCTCATCGGAGATTTTAACATTTTAAAAATATGCAGAAAACGATAAGACTCACTTTTTTATTTCAAAAATATTAAATAGCTATTTCAAAGCTTTATAGCTGTTTAAAAATAGGATATTTTAACCGATTCAGAAAGAGTTTAGAAGAAAAATTACATTTTTTTGGGATTCTTCGAATAGGCTCCCTGACGTCAAAATACCTTGTCCCGGCCCTGATTCTGGATAATATGTGTACCAAAATGATTGCTTATTCATTCGGTTATATGACTACACGTTCTAAAGGTACACATCACAGCAAACCGCAAATAGTGCGGTGACCCCGTGGAACAATAATCTTCCATTATGTACGTACAGGCTTCTAACAAACATAGATTCAAATAATTACATCGTATTCATTCTCTCACAATATAAACATAAAGGGTATTCATTCTCTCACATACATATATATATCACGAGATGTAGACATTTTCAGGTGTAAGTGTGTTAGAACATATAAAATGCAAATTACTAAACTGATAACTTAATTTTTTATTTTGTGAAATAATCCTATCATCTAAGTTTATTTTATTGTTTTTATTATAATAATGCGAAAACTGTATTACTACTAACTGTCTTTAATTGTTTTTATAACATTTTGTAATTCCTTATAATGTTTAATCTTTATATTTCTTTGTCATTTATAAATATATTGTATAGGTGCAAATATTGAATGAACGACTAGAATTAATGGAACATTATTGGTCTAATATTGTAAATAATTGCTGTTTATGCTAAATATACAAATGACTGTTTGTTTCCTAAATAAAATAAAATAAAAATATATAAAGGGAGATGTGGTATGGAAGCGTGCTGACTGTCACCGAGTTACGTCCAAACTGCACGGATTGCCAAGGCGGCATAGCAAATTACAGTTAATGTATTCGTTTGGTGTGTAGGTAAGAACAAAGCGATTTGGAGTAAACAGTGTTGGTGATACTTGTGTGCGCGTGATTCGTGTTAATACCTTATATAGTTGATTGGATACTATTTGTACAAAAATTTACACTGTACGTGTACTTGCATGTATGTATAAGTATAACCAGCAACAATGCTATATTTGCTGAAAATTACCCACGCCGAACGACACTCGAATTCACCGTGTAACGATAACATTTTTTGGCAGTATTACTGCTCATTTGAAAATTGAATACATAATCTACCTTACCAGTGCCGGACTTGGGGATAAACT
Organism: Hesperophylax consimilis; assembly: GCF_061612785.1. Lineage (NCBI taxonomy): Eukaryota > Metazoa > Arthropoda > Insecta > Trichoptera > Limnephilidae > Hesperophylax > Hesperophylax consimilis. The sequence continues at coordinate 22,893,238 of NC_142850.1, forward strand.
GTAGAAGGTTGAGGCCCTCAAACATTATAATTATTATTGTGGTCTCACGATATTACGTAAGTAACTGTAAAATAATACATTAGCACACTGAAGAAAGAATTAACAATGAATATGACATTTAACTATGTACATAAGAATTTTTTTACATCATAAATAATATTTATTAAACACTAATTTTATTATCTACTTTTATAATTTAATATTTTTTATTAAACTGTTATTCACGTTTCTGTTTACTTCCTTAGTTTTTTTTCATTATTTCTGGCTTTCACCCTTCAAGTGTGTTCTTGGCCATCATTTAAAATTATGGAGAAATGATAGGTGAATTTAAATATTTATTTTATTTAAATAGGCCAATTTTACAATTATAATGAAAATTGGAGTCGAGTTCAGACTTAGAAGAGATGAGTTGTTGAATGGAGGGGAGGCAATGTTAGATAAGGCTTGATAGAAGAGAGGATATTTGTTTAGAGAGGGACAACCAAAAAATATGTGATCTAAAGTTCCCACTTCTAGACCATAGAATGTACATACTTCCTTAGTTAAAACCTTTTGTTTTCATTTTTTTTATTTGTTTTCTTTGTAAAATAAGTATTTTTATAGTAACGAGCACTACTATTCTAAACACAAGCTCCAGCTTATATTATGAAAGTATTTGTTCTACTTAGCCTCTCTTTTTTATTTTTTTGCTGTATTGTATGAGAAACTTAGATTTTTAATATCAAAATACCAATGTAAACTTATTGTACCTATCACCTTTCATCTAAGTTTTGTATATAAGTTGCTCCCGTCCATAGACATACACATTAATAGACGAGCCAATCAGAGAAAGAGGAACAAAACAACTTGCGAGGGGCGCGAGAGGCGGCGTGATCATCCCACTTTCGGCGATTTGTCATTAAATCAATCTAACAGTATACAGACAACTCGCATTATAATATCACCATTCGTTCCTCGAAAATAAAATCTGCTTACGAATTACTAGTCCTTTTTACAACTACATATCCCAAATAGGATAAACAAAAGTTCGGGATTTTGTTTCAAATTTTTTAAAATTTGTTATGCTATTTAGTTGGACACTCTTGCAGTTGTGAATTTACCCAACGCACTCAATTTTAGCGTCGCAACGTCATGTGATTCGTTTTAAGAGCGTACATTCAGACCCTGCACAGAAAAGTCCCAACTTTACTTTTCTGCGCATGGTCTGATTATTTAATGTATGACTGATGTCGTAGTTTATTCAAAGCATTCTCTTGGTGCCAAAAATATGGTAACGCGGTTTGCCTCCAGCCCGTCGAAATGATACCCAGATTTCGCGTAAGGGCAAGTCTATGAATATGGATGTCTATGCTCCCGTCCTAAAATTGATTTTGTAACTCATCGGGATTGCTCATACTGCAAAATCTGTTGATCATGTAAAATTATGTAACAAAAAATTCTACCTGAAAGATTTTTTTTTAAATATCGGACCTCATCATTGTACATGTAGATTTTCATTAGAAATTATGTCACAAATATATTAGGTACTATAGCCTAAACTAACCTAACCTAACCAGAGACAGTGGAACTACGGCATCGCCAATTAGGATATGTGGGGTTTTCCAATAAGAGGGTTATTTGATATTCAATCGTAAAAGATCAATGGTTTCGTTGCTTGTGTGGCACGTAGCGCCATCTTGTTGAAAGCTAACGTTGTCTAGATCAATACCATCCAATTCCGGCCATAAAAAATCATTAATCATCTCTCGATAGCGCAATCCATTCACCGTAACTGTTGCTCCAGCCTCATTTTCGAAAATGTAAGGTCCAATGACTCCGCCGGACCATAAACCGCACTAAACAGTCACACGTTGAAGATAGAGAGGCTTTTAACAATAACTCTTGGGTTTTCCGAGCCCCAGATGTGACAATTTTGCTTGTTGCTGAAGCCACCGAGGTGGAAATGGGCCTCATCACTCAAGATGATTTGCATTTGATTCACTCAAGTGAATTTTAATAATTTCAATGCGTTGTTGAAGGGTGTATCGTTCCTTTTTTATTAATGGCGTAGTTTCTACTTGTCAAATGTCAAAAAATGACAGCTTCAAAAGTAACATCTACCGAAATAGCGGGCTATTCAAAATAACACTTCTTATTGGAAAATCCTGCATATTGTGAATCTCATGGGAGTGGGGAGAGGAAGGTGATGAGCAGATCAAGATTGATTGATTGTTATAAATTGGGGTCCTTAGAATAATAAACTCAGATTCTTGAGAGTAAACTGAATCACTTTTTATTTGACAATAAACTTCCAATTTCACAGGTATGATTAAGCACTTTTTAATAACTACTCTGGGTACTGGTACTAGTTCCCGTGGTTATTTCGGAGAGGTGAAACCTTTGATTGTTTATGAATAAGAACGGTGTTTTTAAGCAAAGACCACCTTTTTATAACAAAAGACTGTTGACATTCAAATTCAAAAGGCCGCAAAACAGAGATCGTCTTTGCTGACAGAATTTAATCAAGCAATTAGCAGAGGCGCGAAACTTTCATAAATAATATAATTTAGCTTTCATAGATGTCACAGTGGTACATAATTACCCTGAAAATTATACAAAGCTGGCTGTTCAGATCTGATCAATAAGCACATCTAGTAACGATTTTGATAATATCTTCCACTCTAGATGATGATTTAAAATACAAACGTTAACTTTGTGTTTATTATGAGAATTGCGAAAAGCTCTGTTGAAACTTTTTAAACTGTTTTTTTTTATTTTTTGTAAATATGAGTTACATTAATTTTTCGTATGTTTTTTATAAATATTATACATAAGGGCATTCTCAATCTCATACCTTATCCGAAAAAGAACCTTCTGTGGCTCTGATAAAGGATGTATTGTATATTATATTACTTATGTAAGTATTTACTAGTTATTTGAAGATTTGGAAATAATTACACTTTGTAAAAATAATTTACCTACTCCTGATTTGTTTTGGGTTTTAAATATTTATAAATTTGTCATATATTATAATATTTATATAAGACCTCCGCAACAAACAAATTCTACTATTGTGGAAGATATTATTTCCTTAATGGGTAACGAAAGATTATAATTTTTTTTAAATAAATGTTGTGTTTGCAATTTAACAAATCGATGACAACGTAACAAATGAGCATTAATTTATTTTTTATGGTTTAATAAATGTAATCTTTTGAGTCAGAATTCAAAGAAACAGAAATTCGGTAGCAGGACCTTGACTCCTGAGTGACCGATGAGTTTGACATTGGGGTGCATCGCGTTGCGTCATTCAGGCATTCCTTGGTCCGGCTGTCTCGCCGGTGTCCTCGCCGTGTGGTCACTCTGCCCCCGCACACCTCACCTCCCCCCATCTGCGTTAATTCGCCAGCATTTTTTTAATGTGTATAAAAATATTGTTAAGTCGAGGAGAGAACCATTGACTAGCCGCAGCGCGAGGTGTTAACTTGTGTTAAGTCGATTGCAGAAATAGCAAATTCAAATTAGTAAATGTTCGCGGTTGCTATTTAGTGTTTTTGTGACAAGTTAGAGTTTGTTTCATTTGTGCTTTAGTTATCTCAGGTATTGTGATTTTAAATTTGAAATAATTTACAGTTTTTTTATGCATCTAGTAAGTGTTGTGTTTATATTGTTATTTATTCGGAATTGTCATATTATGATGTACATAATAATTGGGGATTTCTCGTGACGTCCGTTGATTGACCAAACGTGATTCTTCGACGTTTGTTGACTCGATTAAAAAAATGTTGAACTGCAGTTTTAATAAAGCTATTATGTCGTCTTATTTACGAAAACTGACAGAATATTATTTAATGTTATTGTATTTGGTTACCTACACCAAGACTAAACTATTAGTAGGTAGATACCTATTTATTAATTTGATCATGTTATGCAATAACAATAACTCATTATTTTATGAAATACAGCTTAAAACTTGATTAGTTATCCCCGTTATGATCATAAAAATTATAAATAATTTAGAATCTTTTTAGTTTAGAAAACTATTTGCATATTTTTTTTAATATTTCGCTACCGTTTTCAATATACATATTCGTATAACACGAGGATCAAGAAATATGAACTGTGTAAGGAGTAATAATTTTTCTGAGTTTGCCAATCATTTGTTGGAAACAGGTCGAAAAAAGAAAAAAAAAATAAAACACTCTAATATTAAATAATATTTTAAATTTGCCTTGGAAAAATCAGAAGAAAGCATAAAAAATCTAAAAATAATAGCACACTGTTAATCACAATTTTTAATCATGTTATCATTTTTTTGACTCCTGCCACTCCCCCTTCCTAATCTCCAAATCTCCACCCCACTACCCCCCACTTATCAATATCTAATAATTTATTTATGTTTAAGTTAACTATAGTGAAATATTAAAAAAAATAATAAATGTTCACAAAAATATAAAACTTTTCTAAAACAAAATGATTAAAATATGTTATATAGTTAATACCGAAGAAACATATGTTTATAGTGGAATAAATTAATAACTGTAACCTCAAATTGTAACAAGAAGACATTCAGTCGCGTCTAAGAAATGAACCAGGGGCCTCTTCCTTGCAGGTGAAGTGCTCTGACCACTGAGCTAATTCGATCTTACATAAAGAAAGTAGGCAAAAATTTTCGTTACAAAAATGAAGATAATGTTGATAGCTCTAAGTAGAAGTATAATTCAGTTTAAAATGACTCAAGTTAATAGGTCGAATTAGCTCAGTGGTCAGAGCACTTCCCCGGCAAGGAAGAGGTCCTGGATTCAATTCTTAAGGGCGTCGGAATATTTTTCTATCTTTTCTGTTTTACATCATTCATTTGAGAGTTTAATATTGTCATCAATGATTAAATATTACATGCATTAGGTATATCTTATAAGTTTTGTTATTGGTCATACTGTAATAAAAACTTACTGTATAAATACCTAAAAGAAACACAAGTTATTATAATGATGAAACTTTTATTATAATAGCTTGAGTATCTATTAGGTATTGACTGTGTAAATACCTAATAGAAACACTAGTTATTCTAATGATTCAACTTTTATTAGAATAGCTTGTGTATCTATTACGTATCGACTGTGTATATACCTAATAGATACACAAGTTATTCTTATGATACGTTTTTAATGTCTAATACTCTCACAAACGAATAAAACTTTTTAAATGGCTAATTTGGATAGCGGTAAAATAATAAACGCATTATTCCACGCGGTTTTTTGTATCAGATATTATATCGCGATAACATCTTGGGTTTTGTATAAATACGGACAGCTTCATCGATAACTGAACACCGAAAATCATGCGATTTAATCCTAGAAGACTAATCATATTTGTAAAGACTAAGGACGGGTTGTTTCGGAGAATTTGAACAAATCATCAAATTTCAACGTTCATTTTCGGGTTCTGTGAAAGTCATATTCAAGTTCTGTTATTATATCATTGTAGGCTAGTTGCTTGACAAAACTGAAATAAAAACAGAACTTGAAAAAATCTTTCACAGAACTTGAAAATTAACGTTGAAATTTGATGAATTGTTCAAATTCTCCGAAACAACCCGTCCTAATAGTTTGTCAAATTGACTAACACTAATGTCGACCGTCACAAAATGCAAATATATGTTATTTTATAAAACAACAATTTGTAAACGATAGAAAATAAAAACTTAATTGATTTTATAGAATTTATTAAGGCTGTAACTTTTTGAGATGAAAAGGGATCTGTCTGTATAATTTGAAAATATAGTCTAGAATACCCTTGAATGGTGAACAACATTGAGAAAATGAAAAACTAGTCGAATACCGAAAAAAAATAGTACTTCGTTTAGTAACTTAATTACTACAAGAAACAACTATTTATGTCGGGGGAGATGGTAAAAGATGCTAAACAGTTCCATTTTTCGCAATCAATAAAATCAGGTTAGAAAATACGCATAAATTATTAAAAATAACTCAAACTAAGAACCAAAAAACCTGTTTCCTGAAAAAAGTTGAAATCAAGTGTTTTTTGAGAGCCCTTGCATGAAACGGAATTCGACAACTTTACCAAAACAACATTTTAACCTACAAAAGAAATTTTGAAAATGTAGAAAGGAATGTCTTGCAAAGTCCACGACACCAGAGATGACAGTTTGTTCGCATTGCAGACTGTTCAGTTTTTTTTTAATTGTAAATGAGAAAGAGTTAAAATAATAATTTTTTCCATTATTTAAAAGAGTATTGCTCAAATTGCAACGAAGCTGCATGTATAGGTAGTAGATAATTCTATAGTACAAATACGGATATTATGAATTATAATACCATTGGTCCATTCGGTCAGCATAATAAGTGTTGACCACAGCTATTCTATTATAAATGTATCTAACTAAATTAGAACATTAAAATTTTGTTCCCATAGAATTACAAAGCATTTATCTAAAAACATATTTTTGTAAACAAGTTCTTTAAAGGTCCATTGTTCTTGTGTATCACTGAATCACGGAATAAAGAATAGATACATGGTGTTTTATTTATTCTATGATGCATGTGTACCTACCACTGTATCTATAATTTTAGTTAGCTTAAATCATGTATCACATGAAGCTAAGATTTTCAAGGAGAAATGTATTTTTACATGATTTTTGTCTAGGTTGTGATACCGTTATTAAACTTGACAAATCATATGTCAAAAATTTAAAAAAAAGATATACACATTTCAAAAATAGAATTATTAACAAAATACTTCGTAATATAAACAGGTAGGTACCTACCTACATTATTGCTAGTCTGATTTCACACAATCCTCAGTTCCAGTTTTGAAAATTTCAAAGCCAATTTGAGTTCATTAAGCAGAAATATATTCCATCAAAAGACAACCGAAATTATGATGTTTATTAATTTTATTAGTTCATTTCTTATCTATATATATACTTATGTATAAATGAATGTTTGTTTGTTTGTTTGTTTGTTAGTCCCGTATAGACTGAAAAACAACTGGACCGATTTCGCTGAAAATTTAAAAGTTTGTTCTTATTAGTGTCAGGAGTGTTTAGAGAGCGGTTTGAATGGTATAAGAAGTCGGGGACGCCCAGGGGAGAATTCGCATTATCTCTGCACTGCGAGAGATTCGAATAAAAGTCGCTAAGATGTAGCTTTTTAATAGTAGTAACAATGAGGTATACAGTAATGGTAATGAATGATATAAAAAAAGTGAGGGACACCCGAGGAAGACGTAACACATCATTTTTGCACTGGAATATAAAGGTGGATATCATGTAGTTTTTATAGTAGTACCATTCTACTCAAAACATTACTCCAAACCACTCATTACCCCGAGCATTGCCGGGTACTCGTAAGCTAGCGACAAAAACAAATATAAATATTCATTGAAAATTAATTTATAAATAAAAATGCTTGATTTATATGCTGACGTTGATACGTTTTGATAAACAACAATATTATGACCTTCATTTTTATTTGACTGGGCAAAGATTTTTCTTGACAACATCATTTATTAAACACCGTGAAATTTTGCATATTTATGAATATTATTAGTAGGTAGTAACTTCCAGAGTTGTCTAAATTTTTTCCAGTATTTAATTGAAGGACACACATGAAATTATTTCCAGTATTTAATTGAAGGACACACAATGAAATTATTATTTGATGGCGTAGAATTCAAACCCTAATCCATTAATATTAAAGTTATAATATTAATATTATGTTATGTGATTATCCACTGTTTCCTTTTGCTGTACCCTAACTCTTACAATGTATAAGAGATATTTACTAAAGCTGTGAAATCTGTATGAATAAGAAAAACTCTCTTGAACGAAATTGAAGAGCCTTTAGGTATGATGATATTTGATGTAATTATTTTAATTATTTAACGCCCAGAGGGCTTTTACATGTAGGTGGTACAATTTTAATGACAGACAGTTTTGAAACATGATAAAGAAATAATAAAAAATAAATTACATTAAAAAATAATGTATGCAAGAAACAAAATTTAAAATAACAAGAACATAAATTAAAAAATACAGCGATTTGAAATTTCAATTTTTCATGTTTCAATATATATCAAAAAACTGATTTCGTGGAAATAAATCAGTTTTTGGTTTGGTGTATATTATATTGAATAAAACAAACACATTATTAAATAAAACAAGCACTTTGTTTTTAACTTATTTAAATTTTTTAACCAATCAGTTTCGCTTGGTTCAAGCTTCATCAGGGCAAAAGCTGTTGTATTCAAATAAAACTATAAATAAATATAACTAACTATAAATTTAGTTTACTGGTTTAAATTTTTACCCCGATGAAGCTTAAGAGGAAGCTACAAGCCAAAAATGTGTATATTTTTGGTATACCTTATATTGTTGGTAATACGAATTAAAATCGCTTGACAAACGGAGCCTAGAAATTTGCGATTTTAAGTACAAAACTGGTTTTTATTTATTTTGTAAATAATTTTATAAGAAAGCAAAAAAGTTAATCAAGTGAAACTGTCACAGATAATCTTAGCTATAAAACTGTATGTTTATAAAGTTGTTTCCTTTACGCGTTCATACATTTCTATTGAAAAGAAATAATTTTTTAGTAGTTTACATTTATATTTTTTATTGAGTAATTTATCTTTCATTTGTATTCTACTCAAGCGAAACGATGGGAAATCCTTCAATTTATCTAAAGCATATTTTTTGGTATTCATAATGTACGCCAATTCGTTATAAAGATTAATCAAAATAGTGATTTAGCATTAAGCTTCACCTTAAGCTAAACCGGTTGGTGAATAAAATCAAATAAATTAGCGGTTTAAAAAATAATGTTTTGTTTTAAACTGGGCGTCTTGATAAGTGCGAGCAGAATCTACAATAGTGACCAGCTGCGAACTCTGTACAAATATCAATTACGCCCAACAATTGAATTTGGGAGCCACCTCTGGGCTGAAGCCCCACAAGAATTGATAAACCTACTTGATTCTGTGCAAAGGAGTCCGTCTGACAATTGACAACTCGATTGATAATAATCCGTTGTTAACATACCGATTGTCTCCTCTCATGCACAGACGCGATGTTGGCATGCTGAATACGTACTTCAGGTATTTTAATGCAGCCTGCTCTTAGAAGCTTGCAGCATTGATTCCCAGTGCACCGGTGCAAATGCGTGAAACTCAACGAACACCTGTTCACAGCTGATGTTGACTTCATGAGAACGGGTTGTTTATTTGACTCGTTTTTGTGAAAGTCGGCTCGTATGCGAAACTAGTTACTAGCATCTATTTTTCCTCCTTCATAATTATCCGGGCCTCTTCAAGACTTTCATTAATAAACACCTTCCTACAGCCCCTATCTGAACCCTCTTCACAACGCTGCCCAAACGGGTGGCGACATAGTTCACCTGTCTTTACACTATAATGGTGCTGCCACACGCAAAGCTCACATCAACAGATAATATAAAGCACAATAGCGCTCGCCATACAATCCCATACAGACCCGACACACGTAAAAAGATAACGCGCTATAAGTGTGGTTCTGAACTTCGCTAACCGAATTTATTTTACGTAACCGCTCCCGACGCGATATTTGAAAAGTTATGCGTCCCCCTCTCCGCCGTAAAAAGGAGAGGGGGTCATTTTAATTACGGAGCTACCAACTAAGTTCCGTGTTCCCTTTGACAGCCATGACATAAGCAGCCTAATAATGCATTTCTTATTTATTATGTTAGCTCATATCGTCTCATGTGTGCTAGTACATTTAGAAACATAAAAAAAAACTTTATTTGGCAAACATACTTAACATATATTTAAAATATAAATATAATCAATATTTGAATTTGAGGTAAACAAATTTTCGCCCTTTCAAAGTTATTCATATTTTTAATCTCAGTATGTTTATATGGTAATATCATTCGGTTTTTTGATAAAAGTTGGACGGCTTGGACGAAAGTTTATTTTACAATAATTTATTATATGTCGCTTTCGTCGATCGGCGTGCGAACTGCGAATTTCCTGATTCGACGGAGAGGTTATGTCAGGTTATATGAAAATGCGCTATTTACGCGCAGATTGTTTAAAATCTAAAAAGTTTATAAATAGCATTTATAATTATATAGTTGGCGGCATCATCATCTGAGGATGAGCTGTCCAACAGATCCAGCAATAGGCGACAAGTATCATCCATTTCGAAAACGTGCTCAAGCTGTCAGTAAGTAAAGTTGTCACTTTGACAGATGAAATTATGTTCCTCGGCCGCTCTCGAATTCAACTGACCCCCTCTCCTACCATAGGAAGAAATATTTGATAGCGTCGTGTGTCGGTAGAAAAGATGATGCGCTGTACATTAACTTTTGATGTGAGCTTTGCGTGTGGCAGCAGCTTAAGGACAGGGGCGCTCTTGTGAGGTGTCACAATAAAAAATAAAATAACATTAATATTCGTAGACATATTTAAAAAGGATTATTAATTAATAATAAGATTTAAAAACTTTTTCAAAGATCTTTTCAGGAGAGTTTCTTACTCCGAAATTACTCACCTAATATTGTCTATATAAAACAAAACGAAACCCACCTTTATTGATAATATTAAATTGAATAATGAATTCAAAACTTTACAGCTACAGACACAACTTTTGTAAACGTTTTGTACGACGGCCATTTACTGTAAAAATAAACTATACAACTACATAACAAGATAAAACCAAAAAGCTGCTAATAATCAAAAATAATTAAAACAAAAGTAAAAACATGGTTGAAGAACAAAATGATATTCAACTTTCAAACATAATGAAGACGATGTAAAGACAACTTGAAACTAAATACAAACTGATTATTATTTTTTTGATAAATTAATGTTTTTAAGACAAGATTTTATTTATGCATAGCACAAAGGATAACAATTATTTTTATAAGCAATAATTTTTTATCAGGAGATTTTTTCAATGTGGATGAGTGTTTCAGGCGAACAATTATTGCTTATAAAAATAACAAACTGATTATTTTTTTGATGATAAATTAATGTTTATAAGACAAGGTTTTTATGCATAACACAAAGGATAATAAATTATTATAAGCAATAATTAGTCGCCTGTAAAATCAATACAAATTAAAAATATCTCCCTGGTAAAAATAAATGCCGCCGACGGGAATTGAACCCCGGAACAACTGGAAAATCTTTGTTAGTGCTAAATTTCCCACTAGATGGCGTCGAGACCTCGTATATCTATATTTGTTGGTGAAATATTTTGACTTGTCAAATATTATTATTATTTTTTTGATGAACTAATGTTTATATGACAAGGTTTTTATGCTCGGGAGTTATTTTCAATTTGTATTAATATTGCAGGCGACTATTTATTGGTTATAATAATTTACTAAATACAAACGTTTAAAAACTACAGGCACGAAAAGGGAACCATAGTCAGGAAGGCTGTGAAAAAAATTAAATTTAAACTTATATAATATTTTATACCTAAATCATGTATAATAAACAGCGAAAGCAACTAAAAAATAAATTAATAAAATCATATTTACAAGCTTTTGCAAACGGAGTGTGGATTTAATTTTAAAAAATCGCACCTCAACACTAATTTTACGAAGACTTGAACATATGGTTTTATTATTATTTAACCTAAAATTATAAAAGCACAATTATAAACTCTCTATAACGGTACTGAATTAAGTCAATAAATAACCAAGTTTCTATTAATTAAATATAATTTATTAGGCTATCAAATACATATTTAATTGACACCATTGTTTTTGTTGACAGGAGAGAGGCAACCAGTTGTTGCTGTTATAATATTTTCAAAAACTCTACGATGATGGACCGAATCTTTGGATGCTGCGTGGTACTGATGGTATTCATCTCCTGCATCGCGGCTCAAGGTATGTTTTCATCTTGCTAACTCTAGACGAGACAATACCCTAAAATAATGTCGGGATATTAAGGACGGAAGTGAAGAAGTCGTGCACACAAATATGCGACGCTTGGCCCTGTGTATTGAACAGACCTACGGTTGAATTTTCCCTAGCTGATCTCTAAAATAAATTAGGAAGACGCAAGTGATGAAGTCGTGTAAAATCAATATTCGGCGCGCGACCCGGCGTAATGGACGGACCTATGGTCAAATTTGCCCTAGCAGGCATAGAAAAATGTTCTTTCAGTGGGGTTTATGTTAATTATTTCTATGAATGTATTACTAAATTCTCAGATGTTTCTAGAGGAATCTCTTGGGATGTTACGAATTTTGTAGTTGAAAAAGGTTTTATAAAATTTTAAAACCGTTTTACATAAAATATTTTAATGGTAAAGTAATAACTAATATAAGTAACTTACATCCGCAGGGATCGCTCTAAAAAAATATGTATTACCTTTATAAATTCATTGAAATGTGAGCCTCGGGCAAATCGTCTTGTGTAGCCTAATACAAAGATTTGTGCCAATCTTACACCTCCCGCTTTCCTGATATTGCACAAGTGTGAAGCAAAGAACAAATAGCCTAGCGAAGTTTTTGGTTTGGCTTACATGTTTCCTTATATTTTCATATTATGTCAATAATAATAGCTGCTTCTCTCTTTGTTTATGTTGGTATACAATTTATTCCAGTCGTTAGAAAGAATCCAAAACATAGCGCAAAGCGATCGCTTGTTGCCTTGGAATCTCATCAAAATCTTTGAGCTTGAAAATGATCCGTAATATATATATTTTTGAAATTCTTTATATATTTATCGTTATAAAGTTTGATTGCCAGTGTTTTTTTGACGACTGTGTCACCAGGAAATAACTGTGTCGAAACAGACGTAGAAGGTTTATAAATGTATACAAAAATAGTACTTAAAATACTAAGGTAAAATGCTTTTTTATGTACCTTTTAAGGTTTATTTATTTATTTATTTATTTATTTATTAAACGCCATAAAAGGCTTTTACAGTAATGTGAAACATGGGATTATAAGTACACAGTTCAGGGCTGTCAGAGACTTGACAATTAGAAATAGCATTTTTCATTAAAATAATACATCCACAAGCAGTTTTTATTGATGCTATACATATACATTTCACATATATGTATATATGTGGAATGTATATGTATAGAACACCATATATATGTTACACATAAAGAAGAACACAACAGTCAGTATGATGCAGTACAAACAGACATTTAACATTTCACAAACATATCAATTACATTCATAACCAAGTATTTTTGCCTTGATGCAAGACGGTGAGGTTTTGAAAATATCAAAAAGGTCTGTATACGTGTTGGCAGTGCGGTGAAAACGCGCCAACGGTGAATGATACAAATAGTTAGTGCTATGATTGTCACTGTGGAAAAGATGGTGGAGTCGAGTTGATTTAACAGGTTGAAAGAATATTTTTTTCTAATGAAAACAACAACAAAAAATAGAAAATCTAGGTTAATCCTATACATTAGAATGAATATTACAACTAATAAAAAATATATTTTAATAATAATTGTGGATGTTAAGTTCATCAAGATTGTATTATAGATGTTAGGTTGAAAGTAAACTAATAGTCACATCTACTTATATTATGTTGTACAGTAATCCATTAATTCATTCATTATTTCACGTTTGAATTTAGTAATTGTTTCTAGTTTTTTGTGTGTAATGAATTCATTCATTTTGGCATCGACTGTTATTTTTCTTTTAGTAGGCTTCGGGAATATCTGGTGGGGATCGTTCTCATTATCCCGAGTGAATTATCCCAAGTGATTTAAAAATAATCTTTTTCCTAGCGCTTAAATGAATAAAAAGCGTACAGGTACTTATTGATTGTCAGGTGATTTCCATACAATGAGTTACAAGGTCTTATTCTAAATAAAGAAACCGGTTCTAGTCCAAGTTTAACAGTTGAGTGAACCAAAAGTCTTACAGTGAACAGGACACGTTTCGTAATGCCAAATCATCGGTTTAGTTTTCGTACACGAGGAGGTCTATCACTTCTGTTTTATTTTATTCTCGTCTGCTCTTTTCTGTTATTTCGTTTATATCTTCCCTTTCATTAATAATTATGTATCTTCACTCTGTTTCCAATACTTAATTGTCCAGGATGTATCAATATTTTTGTGGGTTTTCCCTTGAGAAATCTTTGAAGTATTCATTATCACTTTTGCTTGAGGCTTTACCCTGAGTTAGTTTGGACTGCGATAAGTATAAGCCCAACAAAGTTGTCATTGAGTGTTAAGTATTTTTATGTCATTGATCAATAAATAACAATTTTAATTCTTCAACCATTCTCAAAACTGTTCCGTTTATTCCCTCCGATAAACCGACAGTCAAATCCAGCTCCTTTGATTTTGAAGAACGCATTTACAAATAGAACATACATATATTGACTGTGGTTTGGTAAAACCCTTCAAGCCACATTTTTGGGAATGTTACTTTTCAGTAGTTTTATATGGAATAGTCTTCAAAGTACAACATGGTAAAGTAATTTTGACATTTTTGAAACTAAAAATTATATTTATGGCGTAAATTTAAAAATTTAGAGAAAACTGTAAGTGAAAAATAGAATAACAATATTTTAAGTTAAAATTGTAAACTTCAAGATCTCTTAATTACTTTAACGAATCCGTAAATAGGATCCTATTAGTTTTTACCGTCTCCTATAAAGTTTTCATTTTGAGGCTTGAAAGGTTTCGAACGATCGATATCAGGATCGATATTATATGAAGAAAAATTATCCAAGAAAGTAGGTAGGTACTTCACTATATTATGCGTTATCACAAATTAAGAACTTCGTATTTTACTACTTATCACCCCATACACACATTACTATTAATTACACAGGTATGTGTTTTCAAAATGTCAGAATGCCATTTGGAGAATATTATAATAATGTAAAATATAATAAATTTATGCTCGCAGTTAAGTTTTTTGGTCAAAAATTGCACCAACCAGAAACAATTTTTTTATAACTTGTCCTCAGAATTGTAGGCAATTTGCATTACGAGTTCTCATTAATTTAACGAAATAATGCGCAAGTTTACAATAACATCCATTACTAATTATAGATCCAACCGAATTGGATAAGGTAATAGGGTGACATTAAGTCCAAAATTAGAAATAAAATGATGGCTTAAATCACAATCGTCGGTGGTTATAAAATTGATTTCAACCATGGAATTTATATTTTGGTGGTATTCCCAGAGACCCGGATTTAATGCCTAATGTCAATGTTGTCATTATTTACTATCAATTACTAACTTATTTTTCTAAAATTAGTTGGTATAAAAACTTCATTTAGAAGTATTCAAAGAGAATTTACAGTATGGCGCTTTGTTAAAATAGTCATGCTAATGCCCTCGTGCTGTAATCCTGAACAAATCATTAAGTGATTTGTTATAAGTTGTACCTATGTTGAAACTATGTTTTTTTAACACTGTTTTGGCAGATCATTAATTAATTTGTTATTTTTTTATAATTACAGAATCAAAGAAACAAGATAATTTAAATGGGATTTTTTCTTGAATATTATATGGCATTTTTTCGTACTTAATTTGTAAAGACGCAAAAAAAACACATGTGTTTAAAAAACAACACAAGTGTATAAAAAAACAACACATGTGTATAAAAAACAACACATGTGTATAAAAAGCAACACGTGCGTATAAAAACCGTAACTCTTTTTACATTTAACGATTTGAAACAATATTTTTTTTTTTAAAAGAAAGACGAACTTTCCCGGGATACGAATAACCTGACAATATTTGAAAATCTCCTACTACCATCACAGTAAGCTGAACATGTTGCTTGTGTTGTGATGGAGTTAGACAGCTGAGGAATTGAATACACTACGCCTGGGTGGTTTTAAAAATTTGAAATTATTTATTTTACATCATTCAACGATTTTATAATTTTTCTTGAAAATCGGATTCAGCACGGCTAAATATATCTTAAATGTTATGTTAAAAAAGTCTTGTCAATATTAAATCCAAAGGATACGGTTTCTGAAGATTCAACTCAAACTTCAACTTTTCAGCATTATATGTTATCCCTAGAATAAATTCTGTTTTTACACGGTTTTGAAATGTCACGATCCATAAAGCGTAGTGGATTCCGTACATAGAATTTAGTTAGAAAATTATCGAATTTAGATATAATTATTGCAATAGAAAGTCTGAAAGTAATTATGAAATCGGATGCGTTCGTTAATTTTTATTTATTTTTTATTTTTTATGTGACACCTCACAAGAGTGTCCCTGCCTGTGGAGTGCACAGACAGGGTAACTATGTCACCACCCGGTTGGGCGGCGTTGTGAGGCGGAGTAAGGTAGGGGTATACACAATGGTACATATTTTCTACAATCCTGTACAAAATATTATTACTGTATTCATTTGCGCAGTATTCTAAGTAACGTATCCACTGTGTAAAAACAGAATTAAGTGGGTAGTTTGGTATACCAACCTACCTAACTGTCGGTGTATGTTTTTCCCACGTGATATCTAATTGAATGAGAGTGTGTTCAACGACATTCAATACATTCGACATGACCTAAAATAAATTAAGCATATTAATTCTACAGAAAGCAGCCACTCCACAAAATAAAATAAAAGTTATTTTGATCATCATAACGTTTACGATAGTTTTTTTCTATGTTCTGTAACCAGGGTCCCTCTATATGAAAGTTTCAAAAAAACGGTTATTGAAATTATGACGGATTATAAAATCTGCCATTTAACATTTTGTAGAAAACATATTCAGAAAAATATGCAGGAACTATAGGCATACATAATTGAACACACTGTAGTTTGTTATTGAAATTGTGAAGTTATGATATTATATATGACTAGCAGTTAAAAACCCGCTCCGCGGGTTTTTGCTGCTAGGCCCTGCGGGCGGCACTTGGTTGGGCTGCGCCCAGTTTAAGTGATATTAACAACAGTTACATTTGATAGATAGATATTAGGTCATTCACAGAGAGAGGGTGAGTATATATTGTTAAAACACGGAACAGGAAGGAGTTAATGAATAATAACATGCTCAATTTAGGCATAATAAGAATGACAGTTGTTTGAATAAATGAAATTTTACGTATTTGTGATGGATTATTTCAAATGAAACACTATTATTGACTACATGTCTACAACTGATATTAACTGTTATGGTACCTAATATAATTTGCTCATAGGAGACTTGCAGTGCTTAAATATGTGTTACAACCGTCAATGTCTATAAGTTGAATCAATATCGTATAGTTTGTCACAACAATTAAAGATAGTTACAACAAAGTTGACTGAAATAATACATTATTACATATTGATTAATTGTACCCGTGTTTATGGATAAAAGGAGGGTAATTGTGCAATGTGATTAGCAGTCGGTTTAATTAAAAGGTGTGAATTTTACTCCAACTGGTGGTAATTCTTTTCCTAAAACTGTTACTGTATCTAATAAAGTTTAAAGTTAGATTATATATACACCTTCATCAGGAGAGTAAAAATCTATATATAAAGGTAGATTATTACAATATAGCGCCCCTGAGGTAATATCTCACAAAAGCGGCGCCATGCAAATTGTCCAATTAATAAATAAATATAATGTTTACATTTTATTATGTACGTATGCTTTGATATACAATGGAAATAGATAAAATAATGCTATCCGATTAAACTTTATTTTATTGAAAAACAAATAACTTTTTTAACTTCACTTTATTATATACAACCAATACATGTTTCATGAACGAAGTATACACCGAAGTCAAAAATTAAATATAGATTACAATTGGAAAAAAGAAGTGGAAGGAGGGGGGAGGGGTAAGAGTAGGCTGGGTTTATAAGAATTAGGAATTACAATATGAAAGACCAGTTAAGTGGGAAAATATTTAAAAGAGAGTTTATAAAAAAAAATTCTTGTTAATTACATCTACTTTTATAAACATGTTCTCTTATTTCTAAAATTTCGAAATTATTTATTTGTGATGCTTTATATCCTGTGTGAAGTATTTTAAGACCTGAAATTTTTTTTTGCATATAACCATAAAACAATATATTCATAAGACAAATAACATTTAATAACGGTTATTCTAATAAATTGATAGTTGAAATACTAAATAAAATAATTAAACATATTATCTTCAAACGGTATTTTTACCCTAGTTCTTAAGATATAAATAAACAATGGCGTAGAATTCTGTTTGTGGATAACGACACTTCTAAAATTATATATATAAACATTCCTGGTACTATTCAACCGGCGTTTTACACTAATAACAGAATGAATAAATATATTCTTAATAATATAGATTGCGAAAATCAAACAAAAAAATCAGGAGTTTATAAACTCAATTGGGCTGGATTGTAATTTATTTTACAAAGGTAGAACCAATAGAAACTTTGAAGTCAGAACTAAAAAACATCTCAGGGTTCTAAATGGAAATAGTGAATATGAGTTTGCAAATCATCTTTTGAATCACACTTTCGATAAAAATTCAGGTCTTAATACTTCACTCAGGATTAAAGCATCGCAAATAAATAATTTAGAAATTTTAGAAATTAGAAAACATGTCAATATAAAATCAGATGTAATTAATAAGCAAAAAAAAAATTATAAATAATAATGAAAAATGCCATTGCAAAGTAGAACTAAACTTCCAGAAGAAATCTTATTATTAAATGCTTGATGTTCAAGTAATTTTGCATATTTAAATATACGCGCCAGTCATTTGATTCGTTTCTTCACCGCCAGAGGGGCGCTCTGTCGGCCACCTAGCCGCGGTGCGTATCAGGTATCGGCCATATTGAATTAACGCGTGCTCTTTTCGTCAAACGTCAAACGTAATCACGTAATTGTGGATAATTTTCACTGTAATGTAATTAATCCAATGGATTATGAACTTTCTAAGACATATTTTCTTCGATATTATCCAAAAATTGTATGAGCAGAAACGATATTTTTTAAGAAATACCGTATTACATGTGGCGATTCTATTTTAGTATGAAATGGTGTCTTAATCTTTAAAGTCTTATTTAAACACAATTTGAATTTGACCAATCACAGGGCCTACACCGTCCAGACGCTGGAGTAATAATATTATCAGATGTATTAAATCCTTAAGGATATTCCATGCCAAATTTAATAGAAATTAGTTCTTTACTGGCTGGCTTCTTTCTGATTAAATTTTGTTATTATGCATTCTGCTGAAAATAGCCAATCCAGTAAAGCACAAATCTAATAAACTAATTGCTGCGAAAGGTCATCAAAATTCCCAACCATGGCTTCAAAGCCAATGATGCTGATGATGATGAAGAAAAACCCTTTTAAAAAGATTAATAACTTATTTTTCGGTAGTGAATGCTAGGTTTTTTCTCTCGACAAATTAGTGGACTGGCTTTATAACACAATCAGCATGAAACAATTAACTTCTATTGAAATTGACATGGAATCTCCTAACGGATCCCTAAAGGAATGGTCCCGATAGAGAACTCGCTTGCAAAGCGAGGGGGTAAACTGTGCACCCTATACATTTAGTTTAGACTTACGGAATGCAATACTTCGTTTGTGTGAAAGTACTATGAAACAAAACAATACATGATTAGATCATTCGTCTGTGGTAACTTCACTTAAAATTCGAATACCTCACAAGAATCCCAACTGCCATCAACCACCCGGAGCCAGACATATAATGGCATCCCCAATTGGGGTATGTCGAAGGTAGTTGGGAGGGGAAGGAGTTGGTGATGAGGAAGGTGGGAAAGTACCTGACTATTCAGATCTGGTGACCAAACACGACTAAAGTCATTTCAAGCAACATTCCGATTCTAATTGGTAGCCTTACACCAGGGCTATACTGGGGGTATTTTCCACTCTGGAACTATTCAATTGTGAAAACAAAAATTTACTTGCGCACGACGGGATTTGAATCCGCTACCTTCGGATTGCTAGCCGAGAGCCTTACCCCTCGACGACCAAATACCAAACTATAGTTTGTTTAGTTATGTAATTACAAATAATTCCCCTTAGCAAAAATGTACTTACTTCTCTGACTGTCTTTTGTGTTGACTGTCTGCTTTCTGCGTTACTACGCTCAATTATTAAAGCATTGCTCAGTTACTATTTAAAAACAGTTATTTAGCACTGAGCTCATCTCAAACTGCAATAATTGTTCATCATTTAATTCTTGATGATGATACCAATTAATTTCTGCTATTCATTCTTAGATCCTTTTGTAATGACCCATTTAGATGCTTTGTGAATATTAATTTGGCCTCTACAGTATTTCTTATGCATGCTTTGTAAGTAAGTACTCAATTTCAAAGATTTTGCTTACATATAATGCAAAGACAAATCTGATATCTGATGATGCCATTGCAACTATTATCATAAGTGCAAATAATGGACATGATTAGATACATAAACTAATAGATATGTTATTTCATTATTTCTGATTGTCAAGTCGTGATTTAAGATACTTGTAATCAGAAGGATAATTTTTTATACACCTAGAGACATAGGCTCGAATACTCATAGTTAAAATTCTAGTGGTCACAACACATGCCATATTATCCGTGGTCACACATTAACGATATAAGTACCATTGTTTGCGTTTGGTAAAAGTTCCAACGAGAGACGGGTAAATATCACTCTGAAATCAAATAGGAATAACTACATTTTAGACAAGGTTAGTACTTACTAGGTAATGATTTGAAAATCATAAACGAAATAAAAAGATTTAAGATTAAAAAATCAACCCGTAAAGAACGAGGTTTTTTTTACTACGATACATCTATTTTAAAATGCTTTGACTGAGGATTGAACCTTTCTACATACACGGAGATAAATTATGAAATTATTAAAAATATTGCTAATTTATTAAAAATCTCTTCTAATGTTTCGTAATCCGGTTAAAAACGGGATTACAGGCTCTTATCGGAAAGAATGCTTGCACGTGAGACAGCGGTGGCCCACTCATGTGGCCCAGTGTAAGTAGTGTTATGTTTGTATTTTATTTGATAGGCACATTGAAAAAACTTACTTATTGTTGAAAATATTTCAAATATAATCAGAATCTCGTCAATAAAATTTTAGTAAAATACCATTTAGGTACTTAGGTAACACGTGTTCATAAAAATCCCAACATTTTCGTATTTCGTCATTATATACATATTACCAAGACAAACGCAGATGCAAGAACACGTTTTCCTATATTATTACAAATTTACTAATAGTTTATCAGGAAACGGCATGTAAACCCGTTTTAATCGGATTACCAGTAATTTGCATAGATTTTTAATAAATTAGCTATACTCATTTTTCTTCTTGCGGGAACTGGAGTCAGCAACTCTATCAACCTCGCCAAATGCCGGTCGGGTAGGACTGACATTTATTTCGTATATTAATTGTTGTAATGTCATCATATTTCTGAGAAATGCGTATATGTTCGTGTGTGTATTGCCACCAAAAATTGATATAATGCATTGGTCATCGACAACGAGTCTATCTACCGAGTTACAGTTCGATCTGCTGTCGTGAAGTGAGGTAATTTCCGCTTCCAAGATTGGCTTAATTTATTACCGAAAACAAAAGTGAGAATCAAGTGGGTGAATTAAAAAAATATGTGATTACATATCGTGCCTACAAGTCCTCATGGAATCAACTGTAGCTTATGCCGCTTTCCAAATCGTCTCAAGTTTCTACGTGGTTTGAATAAGGTAGTTTGAGGGTTAATTATCAACATGCCTTATTGAGTTACTCGAGGGTAGTAATAAATGAAACCTTCGGTAGGCATTATGGTCAAAAATATATTTTGTGGGTGAGTTTCTTTTTCAATTCAATATAAAATGATTTTAACGTCTTTTACGATATTCATCAGCTAATAAATAACCATTCGTCATTGTTTAGTTTGCGATATTTTCTCATTAAACGTATTATTTACTCTAAGTCAGAACTCTACTAAATCAATATGCCCGTGTTTACTTAATATTAGTTCAGCTAATAATTATTACTATGATGGCTCGTATTTACAGAGACTAATTTCACTAAGCTCGTTTTGTAAAAAGTCAAATAAACTCTCAGGATTGTCAATTCCGACTGTTATATAACGCATGAATCAAATCTATGATAAATCATTTCTAGTTTCAATCAAATGTTTTCAATTGAATGTCGAGGTATGTACGTATACAGAGGGTCAGGAGGTAAAGTGCACTAAATTCGGGGAGTGATTCTATGTGATTTTATTTTATTTTTTATTTTATTTTATTTGGGAAACAAACAGTTATACAAATATATTTTAATACAAATCATTTTTACCAAGTTGCATAAACCAGTAAAGTTTCCACAGAAGATTCATTGGTAGAAAAACATATGAATATAAATAATACAATACAATATAAATACTAACTAGTAGAAAAGGAAAATCTCCAAAAAAATAAAAAGACTACAGATTCAACCCATACAAAAACAATACACACACTAACACTACTAAGTTTCCCGCAACGATCGAACGCTACTCTCTTAGGAATGCTATGAATCCTGCGAGGCTCGTGTTAAACACATCGATATTTGTGCATAATCTATTAAAAGTGCTACAGCTTCTTCTTATAAATACATTTTCAACATAATTAGTATTGCTCTTAGGAATATAAAATGTGTCCGGAGATCGAGTTACTCTTAATGGACATCTGAAATGAATATTTTGTAAAAGGTATGGGCTATCAATAAAATAGTGGATTATCTTATATAGCATTACTAGGTCTCTGATATCTCGGCGTTGATCAAGAGTTTTAAAGTTCATGGACACATTGTTTTCATCATTTCGCATGCGATAAGAGACATATTTCAAAAACTTTTTCTGAACTCTTTCTATGTTTGATTTATATGTAGAATTATGAGGGTTCCACACTGTTGATGCATACTCTAGGTGGCTTCGGACGTAAGATATGTAGAGAATCTTAAATGTTTGTGGATTTTTGAAAACTGAACATACTCTAAGTATAAATCCCAGCATTTTCAAAGCCTTCGACGTAATATGCTCGATATGAGATTGAAAAAGAAGCTTACTGTCCATTAGGACTCCAAGATCTCTAATCACATTTACCCTGTTTAAGGGTTTGTTTTTAATATTGTAGGGATATAATATTGTGTGTTTCTTTCGAGAGTAAGATATGACGCTGCATTTGTCTGCATTCAAAAGAAGGTGATTTTTTAAACAATATTCATTCACCAGAGAGTCAAGGTCATGCTGGAGTTCTATGCAATCCATCTCAGACTTTATGATTTTGACTATCTTTTTGTCATCAGCATATAAGTATAGCTGAGAATTACGGATAATTATGCTAACGTCATTCATAAAGATATTAAATAAAAGGGGGCCAAGGTGAGATCCCTGGGGTACTCCTGAGGTTACGGGCACGAAACTAGAGCAAAACCCTTGAACAGTTACAGCTTGTGTACGATTGTAGAGGTAAGAGGCTAACCAACGAAGGAGGTCACCGTGTATACCCATTGCTTCGACTTTCTCAATTAAAATGCTGTGTGGGATTTTATCAAAGGCTTTGGAATAGTCTGTGTAGACTACATCTATTTGATATCCGTTATCCATAGCAACAAGGACTGTGTCAACAAACTCACAAAGGTTAGTTTCTGTTGATTTTTTGGTCATGAAGCCGTGTTGATTCGGAATAATGTGTGGCCGTATACAAGGAAAAATTTGATCATAAACAATTTTTTCAAAAAGCTTACCCATTACATTTAGTTTAGAGATCGGTCTGTAATTTTCAATATTGTGCTTGTCTCCTTTTTTTAATATAGGTACAACATATGAGATTTTCCATTGCTGCGGAAAAATGCCAGAAGACAGTGAGGTTTTAAATATTTGACTTAGCGGATAACATAAAACACCAGCGCAATTCTTTAAAAACACTGGGTGTATACCATCAGGCCCACTGCCTTTGGTAGGGTCTAATGATTTAAGATATTTACAAACTAATTCAGCGTCCATATTAACATTACTTAGATTGAGTACTGAGGTGTTTGGATTATATACTCGAGTGGTAGACGAGGTGCACGGGGTGTGGGATTCGAAGGAGGATTGGAAATGTATATTGAATAAGTTACTTATAGCTTCCCCACCCGATACATGCTGAGAGTTAAGATACATATTGTTAGGTAGTTCAGAGCTTTTTTGCTTAGATTTAACAAATGTCCAGAAATGTTTGGGATCGGTATTAATATTAGATTCGGCCATATTAATGAAATTGTCATAGCATACTTTCTGCATGCACTTTTGTCGTTCTCGAAGAAGAGAGAAAGTATGATAGTCTGAGTAACGGTTATAAATTTTGTATTTTTTATGAAATTTAAGTTTTTCTTTAATTACTTTTTTTAAGGCAGAGCTGTACCACGGAGGATATCTAGAGTCTATGTTAACTGTTCTGGATGGTACGTGTGCGTCAATTACCTTATTTAATTCAGAATAGAAACGCGCTGTGAGTGAGTCTACATTACTGCTGTTTAAGGTCGTTGTCCAGTCAACGGCTGCCAAGGCGCTATTAATCAGTACATAGTCAGCGCGGTGATAGGAGCGGACCGTGCGCGATCGCGGGGTTTGGAGGGAAGGCTCGCGGGATATGCGCAGCGCCAACTCTAAGGAGCGGTGATGTGCATCTTCTGGCACTAGTGGAGTGTTGCAACCACTTACCGTGCACACGTTACTCGAGATTACCAGGTCGAGAATACGTTCGTTTATATTAAGTTGGTTGTTGAATTGACGGAAGCCAGTAAAGTCTAAGAAATCAGAGAGAGTTGAAGTAAGTGCATCGATTGAGGATCCGTTAAGTAATAGAGCACCGTCTGCGGTCAAAGGCAGAAGCCATGGGGCATGTGATATGTTGAAGTCTCCTAATAGAAGGAATTCATCATTGGGGAAATTTGTATACAACGCAGATATAAATTCAAAAAAGTCACTTAAAGATTTAATCTGCTCCGCGCCCTGCACGAAGTATGAACAGTATATACGTAGTTTAGAAACATGCCCACTAGGGCCTAGTGCAAGAGTTGCTGTCGCTATTTCTGCGCGTTGGACAGGAGGGAGAGAGGTTGAGGGGCACGTCGGCAGTTCGCGGCGCACTGCAATCAGTGATCCACCGCCGAGCGCCTGTCCCAACCGCACATAGTCGCGATCACAACGATACACTACATAACGGTTATCAAATAATTCCGAGTCAAATATACTTGGCAGAAGCCAAGTCTCAGTCAAGCATATTACGTCATAATTGGCATTAAGAACGCTGGAAAGAAATACATGAGTCTTAGTTCGCAGACCTCTAACATTTTGATAATATATATTCAATTCACCGAGAACATGCATTTGAATGGAGTATATAGGTCAAACATATGTGTAAACAATAATAATGGAATATGTTGAATTTCGAAAACATAGAAGAGATTAATTGAATATGTAGAGATATAATTGAAATGTTGGTATTGAAAAATGTATGATAGTATTAAAAAAATTAAAAATTCTAAAGGGATCCTAAGTTTAGAAATCCAAAACATTACATTTTCATGGTTACAATAATAATACACATTTGTGGCGATTGCAATAGACTGATACAAAGATAAAAAACCGGTTAAGTACTTGCTATAAACTAAAAGATCTGTCAGTATACTAAGAGTGAGAAAAATAAGAGTAATCACAATCTTTTCTAAATACTCGTACATATTTTCAAAAAAATTATTTTCATGGATAAATTCCTTTAGCCAAGTTTCGCATATAAGATAAATATCAAAATTGTTCAAAAGGACCTGATTTAAGAAGTTATGAGTTTTTGTGGGAAGACCTCGCACATTTTTAAAATATAAGTTAAGCATTTTATATATTATGTTTGTGAAATTGGCTGGAAAATATTTTATAAATATAAAATAAATATTTTGTGACTGGGGGTAATTTTGAACATCCGAATTATGTGTTTGTTTCTGGTAAATTATATTGTCTATGATTCCAAGAGACTTTAGTTTTGACAGATTGATAGGTATATCTATGGACATATTCACATGATTAATGAATTGTAAACAAGCCCTAAAAATAACAATATTACTATGACTTAACATTATTTCACAAGTATTTGGTAGTATTTTGTACTTAACACATGGAGATAATTCGTGTTTTGCAACGAATGACAAATTGTGTACAATATTCAGATATTTCCATCCTTGCCAGAGATTATATTTGACATGTAAGGTTAATTTTCTAAAGGGGCCTGCGTTTGTAAGGCAGGTTGAAGTGTCTTCAATTTGGAGAGTCTGTTGACATCATCTTGATCAAAAATTAACATTATAGGGGTTGAATCACTTACACGAACGAATATTTTGGAGTTTTTTACCCAGCAGTAGCGAATTTTTTTTTCCATTTTTATATCTCGACATTGTTTTAGAAGATGTTGGTTTTTAGAGGTTAAGTGGTCATTAATGTAAATTCTACTGACTCCAGGAAGCTGCAATTCTGAAACAAACATCCCTTTTCTCTTCCTTATTGCAGCTAATAGTTCATCTTTAAGATATCTGCGCGTGAATTTTACAACAATGTTCCTCGGTTTTCCATTTGTTACGGTACGACTTATTCTGGGGGAAATTCTGCTGGCGAAGTCTACTTCATTTCGGGTGATTTTGCATCCAGCTGTAGCACCGATTTTAGATAGAATGTCATAAACATTTTCATTTTTGTTTTCCGGAATACCACTTATTATAACGTTGTTTGAGCGATTATATTGATCACTGTTTTCAATTTGTCTTTCCAACTGTGTTACTTTCTTCTTAAGTTCTTCAATTTCCTCCTTGTACTCCTTTTTTATCACTTCAACTATAGTTTTTTTAAAGTCTGCAAACGATTTTTCTAGGAATTCAACTTTAAAGTCGTCGAACTTTTTATCCAGAATTTGTAGTAGTTCCGGACTAAAGTTACTGGTGGACTTGGAGTTTGAACGTGTAGTCATTGTTATTTTATATGAAAATTGTTTTTTTTATTATTATATTATTGAAAAACAAAGGAAGAGCAAAATTTGACAGTAGTTACAAGCAATGTTTATAAGTAGAAAAGACTTTTGATTTCGTTTGAGTGAGTCGATGTGTGTGTTTTTGTGAAAATGGAAAAAAATGAGTACCGAGCTGTTATAAAATTTTTGTTTTTAAAAGATCAAAGATGAGTTGGAATCTGTGTATGGGGACTCTGCACCATCATTTACCACAGTGAAATTTTGGGCAGCTGAATTTAAACGTGGCCGTAAGAGCTTGGGAGACAGTGAACGTTCGGGACGTCCAAAAACGTTTACTTACTTGGGGGAGTAATTCTACGTGATTTTATAAGTAGAAAAGATGCATAATTTTTTTCCGAAATTCCAACGTTTAAAGGTAATTTTTAGGTCAAAAAACATGAATTGTTTGTATGGGAAAATAAATATTCTTCTATGGAAAAATATTTTAATATGGGAAAAAAAGTTTTTTTTATCTTTTTTACTTCTACCATCATATAGAATCACCCCCCGAAGTTAGTGCACTTTACCCCCGGACACCCTGTATCCGTGTATTAAATTTGATTAAAACAAATATATGGAAATAAACCAATGCAACGAAAGTTTCTCTGTCTATATTTAAAGATTCAGACCAATGGACGTTATAAAATAAGGTCCCGCTCGAGCGATTATTGGTATATTATGGCATGTTTGCAAAAAAGCTTTTAGCGATTGCTTGACGTAATGTGGCAAATTTATAGAAGTTAAAAATATGGGATACAATGTGAAATCTAGTTAGATTCTTTGACTTTAAACCTCAGTAAGCAGTTTCACATGTTTTCATATTAATATTTTGAGGAATGGTATTAATTAAATAATATGGTAAATGTCTATATATTTGACGCCAATTGCTCGAGTGGTCATTTGTATCATTATCGATTGCGTATTTTGTTTCGATTCACTCTACATTAATTACTGAGATTTTAAATTGCACATTGTGTACGTCAAATCACATCAGTACCATCAAGGATATTAGGTACGCTTATTGGGAATGTAAATAAATCATACCAATCTGTTTATTATTCAAAAATATTTATATTCAATGCCAATACATCTATTACCTACTAATAGTCAAGATAAAGCAAAGTCATGGCCTCATCAGTCTCATCACGACCCTCAACGGTGAAAAATACGATGTTGTATTACTAATTAAATGTTGTATTACAAATAAAATTTTGTATTACTAACAAAATGTTGTATTAGATACTAATAAAATTTTGTATGACTAATAAAATTTTGTATTACTAATAAAATTTTGTATTAGTAATAAAATTTTGGATTACTAATAAAATGTTGTATTATTAGTAGTATATGTGCTTACCCCTCTAACTGAAGGTGCTAACTGATAAAATAAGCTAAAATACCTATATTACAACATAGGGACATGAAAATTTCAATATTTGGACAGAAGAAAAGAGCATAACCGTGTTCTGATCATAGTATGAGAGATTACATTGAATTAGATTGTAAGAACGAATTTGAAATTTTGATACCGTGATATTCTTGAAGCAATTTTATTTAAATTTCTCAAAATACAGGGTTTTCCAATAAGAGGTGTTATTTTAAATAGCCCGCTATTTCGGTAGATGTTTCTGTTGAAGCTATCATTTTTTGACATTTGACAAGTAAAAACTCTGCCATTAATAAAAATGGAACGATAAACGCTTCAACAACGCATTAAAATCATTAAAATTCACTTGAGTGAATCAAATGCAAATCATCTTGAGTGATGAGGCCCATTTCTACCTCGGTGGCTTCGTCAACAAGCAAAATTGTCGCATCTGGGGCTCGGAAAACCCAAGAGTTATTGTTAAAAAGCCTCTTTATTCTCAACGTGTGACTGTTTGGTGCGATTTATGGCCTGTCCGAGTCATTGGACCTTACTTTTTCGAAAATGAGGCTGGAGCAACAGTTGCGGTGAATGGATTGCGCTATCGAGAGATGGTTAATATTTTTTTATGGCCGGAATTAGATAGTATTGATCTGGACAACATTTACTTTCAACAAGATGGCGCTACGTGCCACACAAGCAACGAAATCATTGATTTTTTACGATTGAATATCAAAATAACACCTCTTATTGGAAAACCCTGTATTTCGTTATGGACACATTTACAGATAAAATTAGGGACAATACAGGTCTTAGAAAATGTTGGTTGTTTTAGGCAAATTAATTTATTGTACAATTAAACTTATTGCATGTATTTCTTCAATTTCGACAGTCTCCGTGGTTGAGGAGTAAGACTCTCGACTAGCAAGCTGCAGGTTTTGGGTTTTTAATTTGTTTCATTTCACTATTTACACATTAAAAACAATATAAAATAGTATATTTGCGGAAGATACTCTCAGTATCGCCTTGGTGTAAGAAAAAAATTCAGAATTGAAACGTTGCTTTAAATGGCTTTGGCCGTGTTTTGGTGACCAGATCTGAATGGCCAGGCAGTTCACCACCTTACTCTTCCCTATCTCCTGCCCATCCTCACTACCTTCAGCCTCACAATATACCCCAATTGGGGATGCCATAGTCTCACTAGCTCCAGATGGTTGGGAGCAGTTGGGACTCTTGTAAGGTTTTAATGAAAAAATGATGTAGTACCAGCTATTTACAGAATAAAAAAAACACCTATCATAAAATCAATTAACAAATGGGTCGTTATGTATTTAATAGAGGAATATGACAGATTACTAATTTTTGTATTCTTATTTCATATCCAAACAACACATCTGCTTCACAGGACCACAAACTTACGTGACGTTTTATAGCTTATTGTTTAAATCAATAAATTAACGGAAGATACTTAACTATTACTAATCGACGGCAGAAACTCAATCGTGAGTTGTACGTGAACATATTAAGGAACTTGATTTCATCTGTACGTGCGATTATATACAAACTTTGCAACTTAATAAGGTGACGCAAAGGATTTTCTTCCTTGAAATCGATGAGTAATAAACTGTTAGGCCACGTCCGCACAGGCAGGCGGCTTGCTTAGCGCCTAGAGCCTAGTGGCTTGCATTCTGGCTACTTGCTAGGATACACGGTGTCCGCACTGAAGGTGGTTTGCGTGGTGGGTCGCTAGGTGTCTTGGTCATTTGCTTGTCGTCTAGTTGACGAGATGTCACTTTCAAAAATAGCTCTAAAACTGCAACTTACAGAAAATTCATCTTTAAAATATACCATTTCACGGCCTTATCCATCATGTTGGGTTCATGACATAAATAAGTCACGGTCAAGTCATGGGCAGTTTAATGTTCTGTATAAACAATTGCGTAATTTTGACGAAAAATTTTACCAGTCCAGCCCAAAGAATCATTTGATATACTTCTTAGTATACATAATCCAACGCCATAACCATAATTAACGTCTCATTGTAAAAAAAAAAATGACATAATTATTATTTTTTTTTTAAGACAACTACATTTTTATGTAGTTCATTAGCTGGATTCCACAGAGGTTCTCTTTTAAAAACAGATGCAATTAATATTTCGTCCATTTTTCTCTTCAAAAATGCCTCGCGCCTAGTGACAAAAAACCAACACGTTTGTTCACTTCGATACCCGCAAAGCGACTAGCATAGCGACTAGCTAGACGCCAAGCGCGCAGTGCGGTCAGTCGCGAGTGTTCTAGAACGTTTGTTTTACTAAGCTACTCGCTAGGTGACTCGCTAGACTCTAGGCGCTAAGCAAGCCGCCTGCCTGTGCGGACGTGGCCTTAGTGCTGTTTTCTTACCAGAATAAGACATGTCAACATTATTTAATTATTGCTGCGATAACAATGTGTGATCAATTTTGCATTTGGAATTTTACCAAATAATTAAATGGCAAATATTGCCGCCTACGTTTAGCAAGTTTTCAATTTAAGAGGAAACCATTTATTGGATAACCAACACCTCTGCCAGAGGTCACGCCAAGTGGTTCGCTACGTTCCCAGAACATCTTCTCCTTCCTTTCCATAAAAGACCCCCCACACAGCATTCACAAAGATGACATAGCCCCTTGGGGAACAATTGTTTTCCTAAGGGCTTCCCGTTTGGAGCTAATGTTAAAAAAACAGTCAAATAAGAAATCACAAAAAATCATACCTATGCAACCGAACTGTCGGTGCTTGTCGGTTAATAGTATTTACGCATTTATTCATATTGGAAGTTTTTCAAAAACATCACAAAAACTGATCAATATTTTTTTTTTTTTTTAAAAAAGAAAGACAAACATTCCCGGGTTACGAATAACCCAACAATGTTTGAAAATCTCCTACTACCACCACAGAAAGCCGAAAATGTTGCTTGTGTTGTGATGGAGGACTTAGCCAGCCGAGGAATCGAACACGCGACGCTCGGGTGAGACCCAAGCGCTATGCCCACTCAACCACTGAATATAGTTATAATATAGTTCACATTATATGTTAAGGTCACTGTGTGACACAGAAACATTGAAAATTAATGAGTAATTTGTAGCGATCACTAGTCTAAATTATATATGTGTCGTGAATCTACCATATGAGATGCACTTTAGATAACATCTTTGTGCTCTATTTGACATCTAGTTTCTAATCTTTGTTCCAAATCTATTTAAAATATCTAAACCCATTTTTAACGTGACCCTTCGAACTATAAAATGTCCCAAAATTATTTTATTATTCTCAGTTACTCATTGGCGTCAAATATCTTTCATTGTCGGATATGAGAGCGCCACTATATATTGAATGAAATACACTCGCCGTATATTCAATAAGTTTATTTTCAAGTGATAAAAGCTAGTGACACTAGTTCAATTTCTCAAAAACAGTTTTCATCCAATGCAATTTCCAATACGGTATCAATTGCATCACAGTGCAGAATATCTATATTTCTGATAAGTTTGTCGTTGTATTTCGTATCGTGGACCATAAAAAACAATCATGTCGATTGAAAGCATTTGCGTCATCCTGAAATGGATGCAATACCTCTTGATGGTGGCTCATAAGAAAGGACTCTGCGTGGACATCTGTCCTATCCAATGCGCAGGATACGGGTACAGTGCTCATGGCCACGGGGATGGCAGTGGCCATGGAAATGGACACGGCAACGGGTATGACTTCAGAGACACCCCTAATTCATATGGTCACATAGCAAAACCCAACGGTTTCAATGTGGAGGACTTGGCTAGAGCCATGGGAGTTCCCTCGAGCACTTTCTCTGAATTGACTAATGACACTATAACTCCTCCAACTCCGAATGCCAACAAAGGGTATCCTCAGAGAGGCAACAGGATGGCCTCAAGAAATGTGCCGAAAGGGAACAGGACGAAGGTGAAGCAGGCTATCACTCAGCTTGATTTCAAAGGTCCTGTCCGTAGTTAAGATTCCTCGATTATTAGTTAAATTTCGATATTATAATTTTATTAAGCTTACCAATATTTTTTGTAATATAATTTATTTCAATAAAATCATTTTTCGTTACTTTTGCTTTCTTTATTTTTAATAAAGTTTTTTTGGATTAACTCAAAGGCAAATTTAAATTAAGACAGTTGTAATTTTTACATATTTCTCTACAGTTACATCTGAAAATAAGTTATTAAAAGGCAATCATTTAAATGTTGTTGTTTTAGTCAGCATCATTTTTTTTTCATCTGGAAAATATAGTCATAACCTAACCTAACAAACCTATTGAGCATGATATTTATTTCAATGACGACATAGACATGGTATGATGTCAAAATGATTTAGTTGACGTATTTTCTTGCCCCAATATTTATATGCCGAACCGTTTAATAACTTGTAATTTTTTTAATATCCACCTATAAGTTTTTTTCGTCATTTGACTTTTAAAAGTCATTTGACATTTTTTACTATAGGTATTAATATAAATCTTACGTGGTACCTATTTTTTTGTATTCTTCAAAATGAATAATGTAAGTTTGCTACCTAATTTGTACGCTATATTAATTCTCTACACACCGACAAAGTTCTTTTTAAATACATAATGCTGATGCTATATTTAATGCGTTTTAAACCTTCGAGTACCTACATCAATCATAATATGAACTCCACAAATTGCACCACTAATTATCTAACGGAAAGCACAACGTCATAACTACTAATATTTGGTCTATGAACATTGATCTCCAGTAAACCATTTCAGACTTTCTATTCGATCTCACAGGCGACAACTGCAGGACCCCTGATGACCGGAGCGGGATCTGTCTGAACATCAGGAACTGCGAACCTCTGCTCAACTTGCTGAGGACTGTCAGAACAGACCCTGGAGCCTATTCCTACCTCAGGGAGTCGTTGTGCGGGTATGATGGTGCAGACCCTGTGGTCAGTATACATAATTTATTGTGTTACCTCTCATATAATTCTTTTTCAACCGGTATATTTCTCATCAAAAATGTAGAAACAATCCAAAAGGCAAATAGCAAAAATATTTAAAAATGAAACGATATAACTTGTGACGTTCACTGCATTTGTACTTAAAGTTTCAATTTTTTAATAAATCATGATAATGGAATTCCACCATAAATTGTCAGTATCAAAAAATAGAAATATTTGAACATGTTTTTCCGAAACCTTTTTCTAATTAACATCCCTCATTTTTCAAAAAAAATATTTTCCTCTTATATTCTATGATAGGTACATTGCTCCCCGACCCCTTTTTAAAATTCACGTGCTTGACTCTCCGGATTGTACTTTCTGTATTTCACATACGCGGTACATCACATTAATTGTCCCCCTATAAACAAATATACTCTCATTATTATTCACCATTCAATGAATTATTCACACCATTCATTCAATTATTCACCATTCAAAACACCATTTAATGAAGATATAATATATTTCGACGCCACCTAGCGAGAAATTAAGTATTTAACATTACCTTTCCTACAAACATAAATTTGGTTGTTTTCAAGTGAACAAAAAAAATGAAAAAGCAATAATTGTTGAATGAAAGTCTAGTATTTATGGAATTATTTGCCGACGTAGCACCTGACCTAAAATCAGAAGGTGCGGTTTCAATTCCCGTCAGCGGCATTTATTTTTTCTCGGAAGATTCTTTCAATTCATATTTGTGTTTCATGCTAAAATAAAATATACTTTCGTCTATCGAGGCTAATTACAAATTAACTCCCCTTCTGAAATCTACTACCATTTTCAATATCACTAAAATTTCACCGTCCATTGAAATGATGGCCGAGAAAAAATTTGACAAATTGGGAAACAATTAACAATTAATTGGAAAAAACATCATCTTTTCTTGTCTTATTTTTCCAATACAATTATATTTGGAGAAATTTCGGGCAGAAACCCCCAAGTTTTTAAAAAGTAGATAAATCATAGTTAAGTCAATGTTTTGTTCTAGGTGTGTTGTCCAGATGACAATGGCGGTGATCAGCCAAATGCCAATAATGGGGGCTACAGAATACTGACCCTGGATGATAACTGTGGCGTGAATAACGGATCCTTTACCAAGAGGGTCGTAAACGGAGTTCCTGCCGCACTAGGTAAGTCAAAAATCATCAAAAAACACTTACGTTTACTTTACTTTACGTTTGCGTACTTAGTTTACAAAAGCTCAACACAATATAACTGCGTTTTTTGTAAGATTGTATTTTATTACTAGAAAACAACATCTATGTAAAGCTAAAACGTTAAAAGCAGCTTCTAGTAAAAAAAAAACAATTTCAAAATTCACCTAGGAAATAAAACATGTTCGTTAACTTCTTTTAAACTTTAGATTCTATCGGTATGCACAAATCCATACAAACATGTCCTCTTTAAAATGATTTCCCTGTACGTAGGTAATTAACTAATTTTGTATTTATTTTAATTATATTTTATTTGGTTTTACGCCCAGCCGGGCTTTTGAATGGATTTTAAGAACAAAATATACATATTGAGTTATCGAAAATTATACAAAAAAATGAAAGCATGATATGACAGTAAACTGATAAATTGAATATAAGACAATATTATTAAAACATGTTACTGCAACATAAAATAATATAGAAACTAGAACAACACTACATATAAGACAAATCAATAAAAATAATTACCAACGCTACTATAATTTGTAGGATCGGTATAGATGTTGGTATAGATTCGGTTTAATTCTATAAATGGAGTCAATAAATATATCAATAGTACCCCCAAACTTGTTACCCAGATCATGCATCCTATTGGTTAGTGAGTGTGTCTGTTGTGTATGCATTGCAGAAGAATGTTATACCTTGTCTTGTGTTCCTAATCGGCACATGGAATTATTAGTGATAGTAATAATTAAAAGTAATATTTAAAAAAAATGTAAAATCACATTTTTTAAATTTAGAACGGCATTTTTTCTATCTGCGTATAAGCCAAACTGTACTGTATTCGTTCACAAACTACAAATGAGAGACTCGGCATGACCTTGCCCAAGGTGAAATGAAATAACCTTCGTTTGGGCCAAATACGTAGCGCGTTGAGCTCGCGATAATTTGTTACTAGAGCTATAATTTGCAATCGTTATTTTACGATACGAATACACAAATAATTAGTATCATTCAACATTAATTTGTTTTACGATCTGGTTTTATTTGGAATCCTTTGAGTTTGAAAACAAAATTTGTATTATGTTCCATCTTTCTATTATTGTTTTTTGTAAAGTAGCTGTCAATTTTGTGAATAAAATACCATATCAAAAATCAAAGATTTTAAACTACAAACTTGAATCAATAATGTCGAAAATAAACATGAATTAATCAATCAGAAAAAGTACAAAACATTATTCCATGTTTCAAATTCAAAAGAATTGGAGCAGGGGGGAAATGTTGTCTTTGATTCTACACTAGATCCCTCACTCAGATTATGTTATAGAGCAGTTCAATTAATGAGTTGTTGATTTTGTAGAAGAATAAAAATAAAGACAAAATAAACAAAGAGATATGTGGCATGGAGGTGTGCTGAATGTCACCGAACTACCAATAAACTGTAAGGATCAAAGCGTTTAATGAAAGTTATACGTTTGGATTGTAGATACACACAGAGGCGGCTGTTTCGACTTTGTATTTATTTATTTTATTTTATATATATATATATATTTAAATTACAAACAATACAAAACAAAATGAACCTTTGTCTGTCCAATTGGGAAGGATTCCCGTTTCAGGACAGCCAAATTGTGTATTTAGTACATAATATTCTTACAATGGAATGGCGATGCTGTCAAAACAAATTTTGAGAACAATGTTGGTTGCATTCGAAGTGACAGGATGGTTTCTCTATCCTAGAAAGAATCGCAAAGATGTAATTTATTACCAAGGTCAATTTGGATAACATTAGTAATTGCATTCAGAACAGATGAAAGGTTTCTTTCGGGACATCACAAGTCTGAGATTCTTTCCAGGGCATTTTGGAGAACATTTACAATTGTAGGTATAGTTAGAATTTCCACATTTATAAATCAGTATAAGACATATGAATCCTATAGTACTATATTTTTAGAATTGATAGTAGGTATGTGTTTAAGTTTTTTTAAATTGTTTTTTTTTCAGGACAATGGCCTTGGGTGGCGGCTCTAGGATTCCAGTCCAAGAGAACTCCTGGAAAGATCCTTTGGCAGTGTGGGGGAGCTCTGATCACATCGAGACACGTGATCACTGCAGCCCATTGCATTCACGGGCACGAATCTGATCTGTAAGTCTCATTTAGTTTAAGATAATACTGTTTAAAGGTTTCTTGACGTAACAGAACAGTGACAACATTAAAGCCAAGTGAAAAAAACAACAAACCTAACCTAACTTATTATTTTATAACCATATTCTGTTTTAGCCGGTTACCGGTTTTTTCTATTTTAACGACTATAATATAGTACAAAATATTATGCATTTTTGGGAGATGTAATGAATAAATGAATGACTGCAAATATGTATTAAGTAAGAAATATGCATTTCTGTGAGATGTAGTGAGTAAGTGAATGACTGCAAATATGTATTTCTGCGAGATGTAGTGAGTAAGTGAATGACTGCAAATACGAGTGTGTAATTTTGTTGTTATGATTCTTGAAGACCTTCCCAAGAAATCTTGTCAGTAGGTGAAGTGACTAAGTTGTTAACCCGCTATTTGTTTGACTGTTCATTTTCGTTTAAATTCTTAGGGTTTTTCTTCTACTTCTAATGTAATGCATTCTTCTAGATGTCAGTTTTATATCTGCGATGTTTAAGGCCGCGTAGTAAGCGTTCAAAGATGTGTACATACGAATTTTAGAAGGAGCGCACTAATATTTAGCGAGAGCAAAAATCTCTTGACAAATGCTTTAGTTGCATTTAAAGATACTCTGTGAATTTTTTCATGCCCATAACATATTAAATAACAGAATAAAAACGTGTTTCTAATTATTTTTGGAGCTTACTTACTTTCAATTGAGGGAATTTCATGTAATTAACGTTTCTTCTTCAAAAATTAAAGAGTTAAAAAGATACTTGTTATAAATCGGTAGAAATTGGGAATGCGGAAGGCGATGCCATTCATAGTAATTCAAAATCATGTGTTTTTGTTTTGAAAATTTGGTCGCCTAGAAATCTTTCAGATACTTTAATTAAATACTGCGAGTAGAATACATCTTGGCCTTTGAAATAATCGAGTATTTTTTAGATAAATCTTTTTATAAGCCCAGAAAAAAATAATGTAAAGGCCTATGAAAACTGCTTTAAAGTTCAATATCTCCTACTTACGAACCCATTTTCGGTTATGATTATATTGTATAATGTGGAAAATTAAGTTATTTATAAAATGATCAAAAAAATATATTTATGCCTGAACATCCACAAAATAAAATAAAAGGCACTTTTAGGCCATATTTTTTTCTTGCATAAATCAAAACAGGCGGATGGTGTTAAGCGGGAATTTAAACCTTATAGCCATCTACTTAAGGGTTGTTATTGATAGCGGCTCAATTTAAAATATTACACGACGTAGTGCATCGCTTAAGTTCGTATTATATACTGCGTTTGAATCTATATAATATATAACATGTTGGTCCAATATCGTCCTTATTCTAGAAGAGTTAAATAGTAATTAAATTACTGTTCTGTGAGAAGATGCTAACTTTTGCTGCATTCTAAGAACATTTAAGTCCACAATATTTTAGAATATTTGAGAAATGTTTTTCTTAGAAAATCACATTTGTCCGGGCACATTCACATTTGCCTGGTCAAAGTAAATAACCTTTCGCTCGACCTCCTTATAAATGTGACTATGGACTATGATGTAATGATTTTTCATCGCTGATTTCTTTGAAGTAGGATTTATCATGTCTCTGAGAAGGTAAACATTACACGATGCTGTTAATTACCTTGCCAGGAAACGTTTTGTTTTAAATAAATAAGATCGTCATTACTAAGTGTTTTCAAAATACCATTAAAAAGGGGATTTTATAATTAATTAATAAACATTTTTCTAAAAATTGGGTTGAATTATTGGTTGATTAAGTTGAGTCAAACATTTTGGAAGGCTTTTGTCTATTATTTTTTTAATAAAAGATAAACTTATGTTTATTTAGTCGGCGGCATTTTTTTTCGGAAGATTTTTTCACTTTATATAATGTGTTTCAGGCTAATAATTATTGCTTATAATAATTTCTTAGCTTTTATATGGTGACCGGATAACTCATCAAAATGACAATTCAACACACCTAAAAAAATCTTTATAAAGTTATCAAAAGTGATGAAACAAAAACTAGGTTAAATAGGTTACATGTGTAATTATTTAACCTAGTTTTTGGTTCATAGGTTACATTTATAAATATTTGACTTAGTTTTGGTCTCATCACTTTTAAATGGCTTTATATCAACTATAATCCACAAGTTTCTCAACCTTATTAAAAGGCTAGAAATAAAATTTATCCTTTTCCATATTGGTAGAGCTACATACTTTTTATAAAAATCACATTATTTGTAGCGATTTTTTTCCTGGTGCCAGAGTAGCGTTAATTCTATTTATTTTGAAGGTTGTAGTAATTCCACATTGTGTTCAAAACCTAGGCTGCAAAGTGGTCTTCCGGTGAAATTTGTCACGTAATAGGAAAAATATATTCAACTTCTGTGTTGATGATTTTACCGAAATATCATGTTTGCCCGCTATTATTATTACTGTCGTAATACCCGAGTAGTCTGCATTTTTTGTTGCGTAAATTATATGTGTGCAAATTGATTTTGCGGTTTGCATAATACTAGGTAGATAACTACAGTGAATTAGTGATTCACGTTGTAACTATTTTCGTATTCGCTTTAGAGAGGACTTTTCGAAGTTTTGTTATTGACAAAACTCAAACAAAATATTGAATTCAGAATAATTTCGATCAAATTTGTTTGTTAATAGTGAAATAAATTGGAAAAGCTTAGATAGCTTAATTTTCGCTATACAATCTTCTGATGGTGAAAACCAATACTAATTGTGATTTATATACATACCCACAAATCTTAACATTGTATACTTTTGCATACCGAAACCATACGACGAATTACTGGAAATGGACGAATCAACTGCAATAGGCGTTTCGCGTCATTTGCGGTTGCTTCGTTTCTTTCCCACACGTTGAGGTTCAGTTCGACAGTTCGGCTCGCGGATGTACAGGGTTTTCCAATAAGAGGTGTTATTTTGATATTCAATCGTAAAAGATCAATGGTTTCGTTGCTTGTGTGGCACGTAGCGCCGTCTTGTTGAAAGTAAATGTTATCTAAATCAATACCATTCAATTCAGGCCATAAAAAATCATTAATCATCTCTCGATAGCGCAATCCATTCACCGTAACTGTTGCTCCAGCCTCATTTTCGAAAAAGTAAGGTCCAATGACTCCGCCGGACCATAAACCGCACCAAACACTTACACGTTGAGGATAGAGAGGCTTTTCAACAATAACTCTCGGGTTTTCCGAGCCCCAGATGCGACGATTTTGCTTGTTGACGAAGCCACCGAGGTGGAAATGGGCCTCATCACTCAAGATGATTTGCATTTGATTCACCCAAGTGAATTTTAATAATTTAAATGCATTGTTGAAGCGTGTATCGTTCCATTTTTATTAATGGCGTAGTTTCTACTTGTCAAATGTCAAAAAATGACAGCTTCAAAAGTAACATCTACCGAAATAGCGGGCTATTCAAAATAACACCTCTTATTGGAAAACCCTGTTTAAGTAGCATAACAATAACTCTACTTATGTTGATGGCGATAGGGTTTAACTCCCCGCTAAGCCCCGCATACCCAATTTCTACAGATATATAACATGTTTCTCTTTAACTCTTTAAGTTTTTAAGATCCATAAAAAATATATATTATTTATGAAGATCATTTGTTATGCTGAAATGGTGATTATAAGATATGGGTAGAAAAAAATCGCAAAATCATACCCGAAAATCATTAAAAACACGTTTTATTCTGTTATTTAACATGTTATATACATGAAAAAAATCACAGCGTATCTTTAAATGCAAATAAAGCAATCTTCGAGAGATTTTTGCTCTATTGCAAACGACCCGTGTTTTTTATCAAATATTTTCACCGTCTTTGCTTAATTATTACCGTTTTTTTGTATAAGCGCGCACTCTTTAACATTCGTATTAACATATCTCCCTTTGAAACCATATTTGAACGCTTACTACGGGGCCTTAACACCAGCCACCAAATTTATGCATGATAAAAACATTTCCGAAATGTGCTTTATTTTATTTGGCGACCTTCAGTCTCTAATATTTTATGATAATTTTCTGAAGAACTTAATTTAATAAATTATACAATAAAACCATTACCAAAAAGGGGTTTGTAAGTAGTAGATTTTCAACTTTAAAGCCGTTTTCATAGGCATGACATTTATTTCTGGGCTTATACTACTTATAAACGCTCGATTATTTCAAATGTGGTCTAATCGCAGTATTTAATTAAAGTACCTAAAATATTTCTTAGTGATCAAATTTTCAAACCAAAAACACATGATTTTGCATTTCTAAGTAGTGTTTCTTCTTAAGGGAGAATATCTACTTCCTAAGATTATAAACTCATACAATTTAATTTATTGTAAATTTGAGAGGTCACTATCGAAATCCTTGAGGCACACCGTATTTCTTCGTAAAACTTTTGCGTTTATTTAGTTCTTATAAAAGTGCAGAATAATGGCTTATGGTATGCAATGTATGTATGTATATGCCACTACGTTCACTTACCACAATAATGTCACCTCTTATCAATATACTTTTAGTTTTAATTCTGGCTATATCTCTATGATGATGATTTGATGAAATTTTTTAAAACGTAAATGTATAAATATTAACTATCTATTCTGTATTTTTTAGAACCGTGGTTCGTCTTGGAGAGCTTGATCTTGAGAGAGACGATGAGGGAGCAACCCCCATCGATGTCCCAATCGAGAAGCTGATAGTCCATGAGCAATACAACCCAGTCCAACACACCAACGACATCGCCTTGATTAAATTGAACAGAGACATCGATTTTACCAGTAAGTTTCACAATCACGGTTTTCATTATATTATTATATTATTGGATTTTCACGTGCATTTGTGATGGCAGTGAATACATTATTTGGGAACAAAGGTCATGGCAAAGCAGAAGCACGTACGTTTGTGTTTTTTTTAATGCAAACAATATTTATCACCTCATTGTGAGATAAAACAAAGACAGCACTTAAACAAAATATTATATTTGATCGGTCACTTAGCGAAATAGTCAGCCGTCGGAGTTTCCATTGGCGCAATTCAGTAATACTAGCAAGTGTGAAAGATGTAATTTATTCTTTGATGCATTCAATATTATTATTTGTTTAAATGAAGCAGATACTTTTTGATGTGACATTATAATTTAAAATAAAACAATAACTTAGTAAACACTACATTTATCATTTTTTATTATAAAAGTGGGGTTTACTAAATTATCGTTACAATTTAAATTAAATAATATTTTTATTCAATTTAAAGTTTATTGATAAACAAGTTGTGCTGTATAATTATTATAACGCGCAACAGCTGTTTCGCCTACCTAAGGCATTATTAAACTATTAAACTGAACTTGTTTATGAATGAACTGTTTTTATAAATTGAATAATGACATTGTTGAATATATAAAATGC
Organism: Hesperophylax consimilis; assembly: GCF_061612785.1. Taxonomy (NCBI): domain Eukaryota; kingdom Metazoa; phylum Arthropoda; class Insecta; order Trichoptera; family Limnephilidae; genus Hesperophylax; species Hesperophylax consimilis. Next base: position 22,935,356 of record NC_142850.1, read on the forward strand.
AAAAAAATGGAGTTCTAAAAAAAATAAGCTTGATAAATAAAGTAAGAATAAAGCTAAATAAAGCCAATAAAGTTAATAAAGCTAGTTAAAGCTCAATAAAGATAAATAAAGTAAAACTGTACCTCGATTCTTTCAAACGTTTAGTTTCAAAATAAATAATTGGATAAATTGTATTTATTCAGGTACAAATCTCTTCTGGGAATCCTAATAAATTTGTTTAAAAAAACTACTAATTTCAAAGTAGCAGGTAACAAGCAACAACTATCCTTGAATAATATCAAATGTATATGGTGATTCAGAATAAAGTTCTGCTTTGCTCCGGTTAAATCTGATAATTTTATAAAATATACCCATCAGAAATATGATCATTAATCTATGGAGGTTGTTTGTGATGGAAATATTTTGAATGGATGACCGTCATTGAACTACTTCGTACTTGTGGTAAAGTGATCCAATTCGATTACGCTTGACTAATCTAAGCAGAACCTTCTTCTAATCATTCTAATAGCATTTTGAATCTCCTAAATTATGCTAAGTCTAAAGTAATTTCCTCTATTTGATGAGTTTTTTGAAAATGGTTGATGATCTATAATTTTTTTTTTATTATGTTTTTTAGTATTGTTTAACCAGATTTATTCTATTCTGAAAAGAGGGTCATACATCGATTAATATGCGTGTGCCTGTATTTTTCTTCGCATGGACTAGCAGCAATGTAGTATTGTGACGTGACTACAATTATTGAAATACCTTTCATAGTTGTAGAATAATTTGGTTCCGCAATAACTGGTGTATTATTATGTTGCAGCTCTGATCTGGCCCATCTGTCTGCCTGCTTCCCCTGAACTGAGAGCCAACAACTTCGAGAGAAATCTTCCCTTCATTGCTGGATGGGGTGCTACCTCATTCCGTAAGTACCTATAGTCTTTCAAGCAGCCACTTTATGCTTAATTTAATCAGATAAAGCTATGGAATCGGTTAGTCTTCTCCAAGATAATGTTTCATCTGCAATCCATTTCCTCTATATAAATACCTGAATACTACCTTTTCGGGTCTGGCAGTACTATACTTATGCATAGGGTTGCCATCCGTCCCGATATATCGGGACTGTCACCTTTATTGAGCTATCTGTCCCGACGTCCCGACAAAAGCCTTAAATGTCCCGATTGAAATTACGCAATGCAAATTTTAATTTTCCGTGCGTCCCATAGCCCAGAGACTGTGGAGTCGATTTTACAGTGTCAAGTTAATTATAACATGACTTGTACAGAGTTCTACAATTATGTTAAAAGGTACCCAGAATTGTTGAGAAAAGCGAAATCTTCTGAAAAGTATGGCCAGCCAAGTACTTTTGCTAGTACCAATTAAAGTAACCTATAAAACAAACATAATTACTTACTTATTATAAAATAAAGAAATTGTTTAAGTATTACAAAATTTTTATTTGTTCCATCCTGAAACGTCCCGACGAGACCCTGGCCGAATATGGCAACCCTACTTATGTAGCACTGGTTGAGTTTGCCAAGACTTCAATATTTTAAAAACCTAATCTTCTTCTTCTGGATTTCAGGTGGCCCCGCTGCCTCCCACCTCCAAGAGGCGCAGATTCCCGTGGTGACCAACGGCCAGTGTGAGGAGGCCTACTCCAAGTTCAAGAGTCAGGTCATCGACCAGCGCGTGCTTTGCGCCGGATACGCAAAGGGAGGAAAGGACGCTTGCCAGGGAGACAGCGGTGGCCCACTCATGTGGCCCAGTGTAAGAATTATATTTGTATTTTGTTTGATAGGTACACGGAGAAAACTTACTGATAAAAAATATTTCAAATTGATTAAGAATCTCTTCAAATTATTCGTAATCCAGTAAAAAAAACAGGATTTAAGGCCATTAACGATGAATTGATGGGTATCCTGATAAACTTTTAACAAAATACCAATGTTTTGTAATGGTATTGGAACACGCGTCTACAAATATCGTAACACTTTGGCATTTCGTTATTATATATTATTAAGACAAACGCAGGTGCATGAACACGTGTTTCAATATAATTACAAATTTAGTTTGTCAGGAAGCGGCTTGTTGTCCCCTTTTTAACAGGATTACCAATAATTTATTAAGAGATTTTTTCAATAAATCAGCAATACTCGTTTTTCTCTTTGTGCTTATGTACCTTTCAATTAAGAGTACCAAAAACATCAAATGTTGCCCAAATGATTTTCATCATTTTCAATTATAAGTCATGGCTAACCCATCCAAAGCCGACAGTTTTCTTTAGGACATCTGTTGGCACTTTTTCCAACCAAGTACGCACTATCACCTAGAACTAACCACTTATCATGCTTTTTATCTCGAAGGTAGGGCTCTTTTCAGAGATCTTTCCAGCTTTCCTTGCATACTATTCAGATGAAAGAAACTTTAACTATTTGTTAATAAAACCATTTATTTAATCGCTTCACCGCTTCCCACCCCGAATGCAGCACTGATCGGTATAATATCAAGGACGGGTATTTCCCACATCTTGGCTGGCATAAATTCTTTTAATCATGAGTATCATCACATAGGTATGTTATTTTAATAAAAATGATTGTCACCGCTTTAAAATTATTATGTAATAATTATTTGTTCATATTTCTAAACTTCACCTTTCATATCACAGATCCCAGTTGGCAGAAGCACCATCTACTACTACCTGATCGGCGTCGTCTCTTACGGCTACAAGTGCGCAGAGCCCGGATTCCCTGGAGTGTACACCAGAATAACAGAATTCATCCCATGGATAGAAAATAACCTCAACAACTGATCATCGCACCAAATAGGCACACGAATCACCACATTTCAATTCTACAATTTATACAAAAGGGCTTTACGTTGCCCGTTATGAAAACTTCATTCTTTTCCCCCAATTCTGTATTACATTCATTATGCCACGCAAACTTTCTCGAAACAGAGGTCAGAACAAAATGTTCAGAATCGTCCAAGACAGATTAGTTAGGTCAAAAACAGATTAAGGTTATCGAAATATGTATCTACTTAGAATGTTTTTATTTTTGGAAAACCGCTAAAAATATAAAGCGAAATGAAAAAACACAATATAGGAAAGGAATGAAAATGAGCACTAACTGCCCGGAGCCAGTGAAACTTTACATTGGTATAGTAGTTAACCTTTTGGCCAAAACCGTTGAGACGATATATATCGTCCAAATAAAACTTTTTAATAATTTGTTTTAGGTTATTTAATATTTAATTCTAAAGCGTGATAAATATTCTCTCAAAGACATGTATGATCAATTTTTGAATCAATTAAGTAGGTAAGTCAAATCATTGACTTTTCTGAATAACATGACATTTTTTCATTATTTAATTATAAAGAAATTACCAGGACAGATAAAATGAATTGAAAATATATTTGATTTCATTCGTACAGCAGGAGGTTTGAATTATTGAAAATAAAGTATTTGATACACTATAGTACACGGATTGAAAAACACCATCATTTTCAGTGTCTGTTGTTATAAGAGTTGTATTATCCAAAATGTTCTACAGTATTATGTTTTATTAATTGTTTACACATTTTTTACCGTTTTAAAACTGTTTAGTTGTAAGAAAAAATATATTTATTAATAAAAAATATCAAATAAAAATAAAATTGTGTCTTTCGCATTTTCCATTATTTTTCAGAAACATCGAACTCTTTTTCGTGATAATTGAGTCGCGTAAACTATAGAAAATAAAGTTGACAGTTTATAAAGAAAAAATATAAGTTCTTAGCTCAGAACAGTGATGTATCTTGAACCTATTTAGGTATACTTCAATGATGAAATGATCGGACAATACTATGGTACCCAGTTGGACTTCGAACTGATATTTGGTACATAAGAGGAAAGAGGGGATCAGAGGGGGAATAAAAATACAAAACTCTCAATAATATTATAAAATAATAAGACTTTTCCAGCTCCACTCAAATAATTTATTTTCCAAATTAGTCTTACAATCATTTTATTAATAGTCAATTTTTTTAGCACTGTGTTTTATGAATTCTTTAGCGAAGTACTTTCTTATGAGATTTTCTATCTATGTAAACAAAACTTGCACGAGTTTGTTATATTAGTAGGAATATTCACTTATAAAACTTAGTTTTTTATTGGCTTGTCTTAATTACCTAAAACATGTTAAATTATTAACTTTGGAGTTCTCCTTAATCAGTCACAATCTCAAGGAACTTTTAGTTCTCACTGTTAAACTCTATATAATATTAGTACCTACATTAAATATATGTAAGTACCCGAAAAGCATACGACGAATGCAAACCCAAAACCCAAAATGTTCAGGATAGTCGAAAAGCTGTGTTCTTTTAGCAAATCTCTCGTAAATACCACCTTTTCTTTCAATTATCTATTCATATTTTAGAAAGAAATATAATATTTTTTTCAAATAACTATTTTAATTTTATTATTTTTCGGAATAACTTATTGAGTAAAACCTCAAATTATAATATTTATAATAAGACAATATTAGTGATTCTTAAACGCAAATCTGAAACAGAAAAATCAGAAAAGGAAACAAAAAAAGGTAGAGCATTGTCCCGGAAAGACAAGGGTCCTGGGTTCGAGTCCCAGATGTGACCGTTTCCTTTTCTGATTTTTCTGTTTCAGATTTGCGTTTAAGAATCACTAATATTGTCTTCAATATTTAAATATTTTAATTTTTCTGAAAGTATTCATATCGGGTACATAATTATTAACTTATTATAATAATGGATAAGTTTCCAATCCATATATTTAAAAAAATGTAATGGACTGTAAAAGACTGCAAAGGATTGTAAAAGACTGCATAGGTTTGCAAAGGACTACAGAGGTTTGCAAAGGACTGTAAAGGTTTGCAAAGGACTGCAAAGGTTTGCAAAGGACTACGAAGGATTTCTGACAATCGTGACAGTGATGACATAAAATGCTGATTGCCCTATTGTGATGGTCGTAGGGTAATTCAAATTATCTTTAAAAAGTAACTGATCTTCATTCCGACTTTTTTCTGTGATAATGAGCTCACTCAATTATTATTTTGATAAGAATCTATCGTAAGTATTTCACATATGGAAAAAGTTTTATAAATGGGAACATTTTATTAAACACAATCAAATTATACATTGTACACAAATGTTGCATTATTTGGTGTTTTTTTTTCATAAATATATATTATAATTGGGTGCTTGCAATTCGAAAATAAACGTAATTTTTTTAGTAATACGCCTTTAGGCGGAGTACGCATTGCGATTAAACACAACGATTTTGGAATAGCTGAAAACACCAATCCGCGTACAAACAGGCACTGCGGCTAGCGTTTTTACGTTTATTAGTGCGTGTTTGTACGCGGTTTGGCGTTTTCAGCTATTTAAAAACCGCTGCGTTTAATCGTAGTGCGTGATCCGCCTAATATACAAGAATCTATCGTAAGTATTTCATGAATTGAACAAGTTTTATAAGTGGGAACATTTTATTAAACACAATCAAATCTAAAAGTTTATTTGATTATACATTGTACGCAAATGTTGCATTATTTGGTGTTTTTTTCATAAATATATATATCAAGAAAATTTTACCAGAAATTAAATAGTTTATTTCCATCAATATTAATACTATAGTCTTATATTTTAAATATACACACATTGTAAAAATAATATTACTTACTAAAATGTAGCGTACATATTCAGATTTTTAAATGGTTTAATGTTCCAACTTAAAGGAAACAGTAGACAATATTTAGTTTCGTATTGACACGAAGAAGAAAGTAAACAAAAAGATACTCGGGTTTTTATGACTGCATGAAACCATAAAGGTAAAGAAAGATATTATACATTATATTAGATAGAAGCAATATATATATTGAACACCGATTCAGCTTAATAAGCACCAAAATTAATTAATAACTAAAGTACGTAATATTTACAACAGTTTTCTTAAAAAAATATTTTACAATAAAGAATTGAAATTACTTAAAAAATATTGAAGAAATTTGAACACACAAATTGTCAGAGTGAGTTAAATGATTATAAATCTATGAGCTTGACTTTCTACAAGGCAAATATGTTTACAATGATTATTTTTTATTAATAAGGCATTCATATTTTAATAATAATATATACAACAAAAACACAAAATTTAAGCTCAAACATCTGATACAAATTTTGATTGAGTGTATTGTGAAACGTATATTTTTATTTAATAGACAAGATTGTACTGAATTGAGTTATCCAGGCGTTGATGTATAAATAACTAATAGTTAGGTACTACCTTTCTTATTAGAAATCTTTTTCTATTTTTTTAATTGTAAAAATAAAACAATAAACAAAATGGCGAGTTTTCGTACTAAAAAAAGTTAAATGTTTATTTCAAAGCTCTATAAATGACATTTCGGAAATAACACCATTATCTGCAGTTACAGAGCTTTGAAATATCCACATAACCCGAGTTTTACATTTCTTGAACACCCTCTATTCGAAATATGTTTATTTTCGAACCATTACAAAAATACAACAAACCAAATTATATTGTCTCGTATCCATTTAACTTTTAAAACCTTGTTAGGTTAGGGTAGATATTTTAAAGCTCAAAAGTTCGACCTAGAATTACATAATGAGCTTTAGGGCTTTGTAATATCCATTTACCGATTCTTGAGTCGGTGGCAACCGGATAAAACAAAACAGTGAAAAATCGGAACGTGAAAAAATAATAGGTTTATTTCTTTATCTTTTCTTCACTTTTATTATAGGTATATTCTGTGTTGTTACTATTCGGTTTTGTTACTGGTTTGTTAAGTTACGGTTCCTTTTTGTTACTGTTCTGATTTGTTACAGTTATGTTTTCTTATTGTTCTGTTTTGTTACTATATCGTTTTGTTACAGTTCTATTTTGTTACTGTTCTATTTTGCGACTGTTCTGTTTTGTCATGGAACCATTTGTTGTAGATTTCTAGTTGTTGTTGTCCATCGGTTCAGGGCACTCTCTCTTGGGCACCAGAGTCCGGGACAGTAGTTCAAGGGCGGGGTTGGCCACGGCTATGATGTGGTCTCCGCTGGCTGCAACGACCCTTACTCTGGCTCCCCCTCCGCTTTCTGTTTCACCCTCCACTCTTATGTCATCCTGATCCTGGAAAAAGGGATGTAATGATAAGTTTTACGTAAATCGAGAATGTGAAAGGAATTATAGCTAGACCGTCGCACATATCGTGCAACGCGCAAGAGCGTGATTTTATAGTAGTTCGCTAGCTTTCTAGCAGGCTTACCATGCCGTACTCGCCTCCAGCACCGTGCCTCATTCCGGAGGATGCTAAGGGAAATATGTATTGTTTTCGGCCGACCTATCGACGTTTTACAGCCCAAAAAAGCTCAATTTCTTGAGTGGTACTAAATTCTCACCTTAAAATTAATAAATTGCTGGCTTACGTGTTGGGACTTAACTTGGTAACACACCTGTTTTGGTAACACACCAGTATATGTATTTATTTTTTGATTCTTCAAATAATATTTTTTGTTAAGGTACGTACATGTAACGGAGGGGAACAGGAGTTGCTGAAAGAGTATCGAGAATCACCATCCTCAGAGTCCGGCCTGGTCCACATCCCACTAGAAAATATAAGACTTAAATTGATATGTGTATATGTTTTCCGACCTACGTCTCTATTCGTTTGGATGCTTGCAGTTCGAAAATAAGCCTTTAGGCGGAGTACACATTGCGATTAAACGCAGCGATTTTGGAATAGCTGAAAACACTAAGCTGCGTACAAACAGGCACTGTTTTTACTTAAATTCTATTTCATGATGGTATTGAAATAGAACTAAGTAACTTGTACGCGGTTTGGCGTGTTTAGCTATCTAAAAACTGCTGCGTTTAATTTTAGTGCGTGATCCGCCTAATATACATATTATTATTTTTGGGTTTTATTTTTGATAGTATTTAAAGTGGAAAGAGCATGTTTTCACTAAAGATATCAAGCAATTTTCTTAACTTGAATCAAATCAAAACAATTTACTATGCACCATGTCAATCTTTAATCGAGTGTGGAATAGGATAAGAGCTTACACTGTCGCCATTAACCAAATCATTAACAGAAACTAATTATAGAGATATTCTAAAACTCCCAATCACAAGCAGTTTCAAGTAAATCTTTAAGAGAATCTGTGTTTTGGACATAAGACAACTTTACGCCAAAAACACACTAGCACACGTCTTTAAACACATTGTTTTTGAAAGTGGTACAATGCACTTCCACTGGCTATTAGACAGAACATAAAATATTCTAGATATAAATTATACATCAATTCTTGGATCATCAGCCAATACAGATCAAACATCAACGATTTTATTAAAAGCTTGTAAGTATTTGAATGAAACTTTTGTTGTTATATTTCTCATAAACTGCATATGCTCTCAACACAGGATTTCCTACTGATACATGCTTAATACATCCACCAATGTAAAGTAGGTAATAAATACATGATAATACTCACGATGTAGAAGAGAAAGAATGTCTGATATCTCCATCCCCATCACCTTGCCCATCCCCACCCCCTCTGCTCCGTGACATGTCATCGTCCTTTAGGAAAAGATAAAACATTTTATTTCACGCCGAAAGATTCACAGAAATAAATAGCATAATCAACGCAGCAGACTAAACGGTTGAAAAGAAAGACCCAACCGAATATATGCTTTGTAAATAAAACGAACCTGATTTAGTTTATCCCATGCTTCAAGAATATTAAGCCGTTTCAGTCACATGTTTTGTTAAAGTCGTTTCAAGGTATGAAGAATCAACATAGTAATTCATTAACAACACGACCAATTTTGTAGTTAGTAGTGATATAAGACATAAATTATCCATGCAGATGTTAAAGACAAGGTAAAGATAATAAGAAAATAATTAACACTCACCTGAGAAGAAGAAAAATATGAACTAATAAAAGAAAGTAACAAAATAATCAATAAATTATTAGATTACTCAGGGGCTATTTCACCACCTTTCGGTAAGCTGTTCATTAGCGCTACTCGTAGAGTAATATTAATTTTTACTACGAGTAGCGCCAATGAATACCTTAATGACAGTGTGCAAAGAGATTCTGATCTCTTTCATTCTTCTCGGATCATCGTCTGACATCATCATCACAGCCTTTAAATCTTTGTGTGTGAATTAGCCCCAGAATTTTGATACAAACCCCGTTAATTTGTTTGGTTTAGTCATTGGTTAGGCATAACATCGTTGGTGTAGAGTGTAGATCAGATTATAATTTTGGTCTTGAAATGAAGTTAAAATTAACGTTCAAATGAAAATGACGGTTTTAAGACCAAATATATGCTAGTTAAATTACAGAAAGAAGACTGTAAGATTCATAGAAATCGAACGAACATAATAAATGTTAGTTTTTTGTTTGTTAAAATGAGAATAAGTTAGATTTAAGAAATGCAGACATTGAAAACAGATTGTGTGATTGTTATAATATCAACAAAAATGATTGGGAGGGGTTCTACGGTCCTAAAAGTTGTTATTTGATTTAGCGTTCCATAATCTACGTGAAGAAGAGAGAGGAAGTGCGTGTTAATCTTTTAGCAAAATAACATCAGCGGATTTGTTAGAGTCAGCTGGCTTGGACTGGTCCTTGGAGCTGACCTTGCCTCCCTCGCCCCTCTCTAGGCGGGGCCGTTTCCTCTCGCCCGTTCCACCAACTCCACCGCCTTCCGACTCTGATCTGGAACGGCTGCTGCAGGTTGAGGATATTCTGGAAGAGAAGAAAGAAATAAATACTATACAGAAAGACATTTATTTTGTAATCTGGTGTACATTATCTGGTGTGTATGTTACATGAACCTATTCACTAAGCTGAAAATCTTACTGTACTAAAAACAACTGTCCCACTGTGCTTTGAGATTTTCACAGCCGTTGGTACTATCGTGATTGATGTTACTGGTATTATGTAGCATTGCGCTTTAGCCAAGGATTCAGATAGCCTTGCAGTGTCCAGTCCATCATTAGTGTAGATCTGTTCTCATGTTGGACACTGCAAAGCTCTCTGAAAAATTGAATAAAGGAGGTGGTAGCATAACACGTTATGATACCCCAAAATTTAATCACGAAAAAGTATTCTACTAATTGAATATAGTTGTTCTAGTTCTGCAGATCTAACATTGGGAAATTTTGTACGTCTTATCGAAATATGGGACGGATCGGGCAGAGTTGGAACGGGAGAAGATGGATAGTTCTTAGTCGCACTAGAAATTCTGAATCATTCTACGCTTCATTTCTGACTTGGGATAGCCAATGATGTATATTTAGTCGATGGGAACACCAGAACAAGAATAACACCGAATCATTCACTTGAAAGAAACTGATGACTGTCCACAAGTCATCAGGATAGAATCGTATGCATAACTGAAGTGGTGGATAAACAGATCTATCTATAACGGAACCATCTTCGTTTTGTTCATCTAAAACTAGTTTCAGTTGGTACATACAATGTAAGTATCTTGGAGGAAAGATTCATAATATGCGTAAATTCAATGGAAATGAATTAAACCTCTTTCGATGTTTTGAAAATATTTCCACAAGATACCATGCAGATTGTAGAATATTGATAATTTTTAAAATGATGATCTAGAGGGGATAGTTGCCGACTGTACTACATAAAATATAGCGTTGGAATAGAATTAAACTTTATAGTAGACATAAAAAAAAACATAAAAGGTAATAAGGTAAAACGTATACAACCATTAAACACTTTTACGACCTCAGACCAGACAACTTACTTTGCAGGTTTTTATGCCAAAGTTCATTAGATAGGTATACCTACATAAAATACTCATCGCTCAGTTGATCGCCAGAAAAAAAATTTGTACTTATATTTTTATATTATGTAGAAAGCAAACGATTACTATGCTTATACATCAATTGAAAGAAAAATGCAGCAAAAGGTTCAAGTAAATTGAAATTTCTGCCCTTTTGTATCTATTAAAAAGGAACGAAATAATGGAACCATGAAAAAGTTTATTAGTTGTAACTCACTGTGATTGCCCCTTGGAGTAGTGGAAGCCAGAGAGTCTGACCACCTGTCTAGCTAAAGGGAAGAGCTCATCTCTCCTAGTAAGAAGAGCGGGGACGGCTCTACACATCTGAGCGGCAGCTTCGTTCACGGACACCTGTTCAAAAATTAATTGAAACAAATTTTTAGGAGTAATAAATTGTTTCTTATTGGACAAATGCATAAACTAGTATTACCGGATTCTAGATGGAATTCTGGTATTTCTTAGCGTACTCAATAGAATAATAATCAAGTAAGAATTCTGGTTGTCAATAAACTGTCTTAAAATGGTGTAAATTTTAATAAAAACGAGCTCTACCTCATGAAGCGTTAATGGTTTCTCCGGCTTTCTTTTGCAATCAAATCGTCCATAGATCGCCGCGTACTTTCTGATCTCTTCCATTCTTCTCGGATCATCGTCTGGCATCATCATCACAGCCTCTAAATCTTTGCACATCTTCTTCTTGGCATTTTGTGGCTTTGGTTCTAGCTGAGGAAGGTGCAAACTGAGTCTCTGAGCTGCTGATGCCAATCTCTGAACCTGGGATTCTAAGAGACACGGAGTTAACTGGACAGGAGAGCAAGGAACTGAAGATGGACTGGAATTGGAAGATGTGGGACAGGTGGGTTGATGAGGGGAATATGATCTTGTATTGTTTGTGGAGAGATTTGTTGTTGAAGTTGGAGTTACGGAGATTTTGGAGTTTGTTGGTAAGTTTGTAGTTACTACATGCACTGGACTAGCGTTAGGAGCGGAGGAATTAGATCCACAACTACTTTCAGGAATACCCGGAGAAGGACTGTACATTGGCCGACTGTTTTCTGGACTCGCAGCCGCTGACCTATGCAGGGTAACAGGGTGTGTTTGGGGAAGTCCTAGCAATCTTGGGCTGCATGAAAGGAAGGAAGGCTCTGATGGGTGGAGAACTGGGGGAGGCACGGGGGCTATTGGTGTTTGGAAAGCTCCGGGGTTGGTGACCCATTCGTGGAGAGCTTTTTGAAGTCTTCTGACGTGGAGAGGCTTGGATGCCATTCCAACAAGAGCCATGATTTCCAGGAATTCTTCTTCACCCGCATCGCACAATTGTTGGACATCGTCTCCTCCTGAAACATAACGAAATTACATGAATTTCGTACTTCTTTATTGATATTTTCTACTGATGTAACAATTAATTATTAATGTTTTTAATGATAAAGTAATGTTAAAGAGACAAAGTTTTACTTATGCATAGCATAAAGGATTCATTTTTTTTCTCGGAAGATTTTTTCAAATTATAAAGGTGTTTCAGGATTATAATTATTGCTTAAAAATAATTATCTATGTGCTTACCCATTTCCAGAAGAGTATCGTAGTAAGCTAAAAGGCTGGCTCTTTGAAGAACTCTATACAGCTGTAACTCTGCTTCATTGTTGGGAGCCGTAGTCACCACCACTGCAAAAAAGGATGAAAAAAAAGGATTAGATTAGACAAAATATACGACAATCACAGTCTAAAATAACTCTAACCCATACCATTAGAGATTACGAGTATTGACAAAAAACGTAACGGAAAATCTGCTTTGTGAAATTTATGCACGGTTTTGATCCAAAGACACCGTTGAAATTAAAATAAAATTCAACGTTACAAAAAGAAACCTATATCGTGCCGTAAAACTTATCTGCCCCATCCCTACGGTCGCAAAAAATCCCCCCAACTTTTATCGAATGAATTAAAAATCGGGTGGGTAAGAACTCCGTAGGTACGTCAATAATAATAGAGTTGGTACGTCCATGTTATCTGTGTGGGTAAAATGGTTGAATTGTTAAGGTGTGCTTTAGTGTGTGCTTTTGTTTGTGTGTGCGTTTGGTATATTATGTTCCCTCGCAGCGTTTAACTCATTGTCGGCGAATATAAAAGAAATTTGCATACAAAATATATAACGGTAGTATTAAGTTTTTTTTGGTCAGCTTCCTTCCCTTCGCTGGAACTGGTTTGATCGAACGAGGCCAAAAATCTTATAATCAAAACGGTGCCAATATTTAACAAGTCTGTGATCATTTTTAACAGGGCATTTTTGTAAATTTTAACTGATATTTTAACTGATACTGATTTAGTTTTATAGAGATTTGCGGATTTCATTAATTACTATCCTATTTTTTAATTTATTTATTAATTTAAACGCCCTGATGTAGAAGTATTTTTTAAATGTATCATACAGCATTTGATTGTTAACGCAGCATCCCAATATGTTAATCTCTGATCGTATTTTCTAACTTAACCTACACATGTTTTAAATGTATATTAATTGAACATTCAAAACAAAAACTATTGTTTTTTCTGTTTATAAATTCATATCCATTGCGAATAATTGTAAAGAAAATTGGTTCTTATTGTTTGAAATTATTATTTACGATATATCTTTACTACAATTCGGTTAACATTATAAATACCAAAAAATATGATTTGGATAAATTGAAGCTTTTCCCATCGTTTCGCTAAAGTAGAATTCAAATAATGGTTATGAAAAAATAGAGCGTAAACTATAACTAAAAATATAAGCGTAAACTATAACAATTTTTTTTCAACAGAAATGTATAACCGCATATAAGAAACAACTTTAAAAAACACAATTGTATGTCTAAGATTATCTGTGACAGTTTTCCCAGCTTTTTTTTCTTATACAATTATTCACAAAATAAATTAAAATCATTGTTGTACTCACGACGACCGAATTTTGACTCCATTTACCAAGCGATTTTAATGCTTACTACCTTTATTATATTCGTGGTGATATAAGGCGCACTAAGAATTTACACTTTTTGGCTTATATTTTCCTCTTAATAAATGAAGTTGCATTTACTAATTTCTTATTGGTCTAAATAATCCACTAATATATTTTCTTGGTACCAACTCGGCTTTATGTCTGACGCTATTGTAGAGAAAAATGATAATGACTTATTTGCTAGATGTCTAATTCTTTTGAAATTAAATAAAATGATTATATTTCTGACCTCTTTGGATGTGTATGGTTTAGTTATAGAATGAAGAATATCACAAGAAGTGCCTTTTGAGCGTATTTCGTGTTCCGAATATTGGTCTAATCGAGGCTTAAATTTCAAAATTCAAATGAGATGAAGTTCAAAGACGTCATGCGAGTGTTAATGAGACGGAGCGCCGGGCCATTGGGCTAAATTGAAAATTGGTTTCCATTCAAGTTTGCATAGAAAGCACTTCTAGTTTTCTTCTCTATTCTATGGGTTTTTGTATTAAATCACTAAACCTCAGAAATTGATGTAAATGATTATAGGTTGGTAAAAAATAAAACGAAATAAATATACCTACACCTTTATCTTTTAGTTAAATGGTATCTTGAATCATGACTTTGAAAGTATAGACTAACTGAACGCTGTAGAAATGAGATCCCTGAGACCTATGTGTGGTAAAACCATGTATGATCGTGTGAGAAATGTGGAGATTCGCAAATAGTGCAAGGCTGATGTAAATGTAATGAGTAAGATTAAGAAAGGGACGCTTAGATAATTTGGGCATGTAGAGCAAATGAGCGAAGAAAGAAGTGTAAGGAGAATAAATGACGCAAATGCGAATGGTATCAGAAGTCGGGGACGCCCGAGGAAGATATGGCACGATCAAGTGAATCAGATACTTGAGCCGGGCCATGTCAAGAGTCAGAATAATAGAAGACGTTGTATGAGACTATGTATTAATGTGAATGAGGCAAGAAGTGTGTGCCAATACCGAGTTGTTTGGCGGTCCGTCCTCTCTGACTACCCCTGCGGAGAAACGGCGTGAAGGTTAGTTAGACTATGGGTAGGTTGTTAACTATCCTTAGTGTGCAAATTTTTAAATATTCAGATGCAAACTAGAATAGAGGTTGGGACAAAAAACTAGCATCCATTGAAGGGCAAGTCAGGTAAAAAGTCCGTTAGAATATTAGGGTCGCATCCCCCTAGGCCTTTTAGTATTAGACACGCTCCCCTGCCATATTTTCCACCAACCAATGCATTTTTATTTTAATGAAAAAAATCAGAGGGTAGGTTTTACGGGTATATAGAGAAAAAACTTCTAGGGTAGCATTGTCAGTATTGTGCGAATCCCCACCCTAGGGGTAAAAAAAATGTTTAGGGCGGGTTGTTCTTTAAGACCGCCCTCATATTTTTTGCATAAGTTTTTTTTCTTAATTATTACCGTTATTTTTATACGGTTATTTTGGAAATATGCAAATAATTTCTTTACAATAAAATATTTAAACGGCAAATTATTTTGTAATCCTTAAGTTATATAAGGAGTTCAATAAAATAATGTTTTGCAGAACAGTACGTTCTTATATAATTAAGAATTAATAAAAAAAACCACGAAAATGATTCTATGTGGGTAGGTACTATCCTTAATCAAAAATTAGAAATAATACATGTACCCCTTTACTAATAAATAGTGGTCGAGGGATAAGGCTCTCGACTAACAAGCTGGAGTTCGCGGGTTCAAAGACTGGCGTGCGCCACAAAAATTTATTTCATTAAATTGTGTTATTTCGCATTTTCAAATAACTATATAGGTATGTAATATATTTGCGGTAGGTCCTAGAGTGGAAGATACTTTCAGTCAGCATGGTGTAAGACCTTAGTCGTGTTTGGTGACCAGGTCTGATTAGCCTGTAACAACCCCACCTTCCAACATATCCCAACTTGGGATGCCATAGTCTCACTGGCTCCAGGAGGTTGGGAGCCGTTGCGACTCTATTTTAAATTTTACATAACTAATAAACAAGCATTTACTAAACATTAATGGTTCTTTATCAGTTGTGTAAAATTTAAAACACGTTTATCAGTAAATCCCGTAGGATTTCTAATTAATTAGGTAGGTACCTACCTGCATTCCTTTATCATCAAAAACAATCTTGATAACGGTCAAAATTTGAATAACGGACGGCCTGATTTGACGAATTTGATTCTTGCATGCATTGAATAGAGAAGGGCATTTTATTTAGTCATTGCTTGCATAGCTATAATGTAATTTGTTACCAATGGTATTCTCATTGTGATCGATTTTCACCTGCTGACAGACAACATTTTAAAAACAAAAAAGGCGCTACAGACAAAACAGCTGTCACGGTAACACCTTACGTCATGATTCCTTTTACGCCAAGACCTTTGATACAATAAAATTTGACTGCAACCAAATTCTACATCTTCATTGATTATTATTATAAATTAAAACAAACGTACAAATTTTCTTCAAGATTACTTTTTTTATAAGAAGGATTATTTCAGTAAATTTAATATCGAGATATTATGTGTGTTTAAAACGTTTTTAAGGGAGTCTAGAATCCATGAAAAATGTTGATTATAAAAAGACTAAGAATACAATTTGTTACTTTGAAAGTAAGCTTTTTACGTCGGGAGGGGGGAGGAAAATATTGCTATTATCTAAATTCTAGCATCTATTTCGTTCAAAATAATGATATTTGACGTATTTCGCTAACGAAATGTTTTGACAACATACTAGGTTTTGGTTAGTTTTATAATCTTTTTTAATTAAACACAAACTAAGAAAAAACTAAACTTAAAACTGTTATTTGTTTTTGGGGTGTTATGCCATGTTGCGCTAACTCCTTCTTTCAATTGAATTCAAATTCAAATAACACATCTGCCCTGATGATGGACACTGCAATGCTGTCCGAAACGTTGGCTAAAGAAGGAGTAAACGCAACACAGCATAACACCTCAAAAACAAATAACAAAAATACTTTTGGCCGTGAAAATCTTAAATCGTATTTTAAAACTGTTACTTCAAAAATATAACGGAAAACAAAGTTGTCGTAAATAGCAATTGAAGAGTATAAAAAAAATATCGTCTTAATCAGATACTCTTTACTTTACTTAAGGAAGTGAAAAGATATAAAAAATTAATATCATCCTAGTCACAAAAAACTAATTTATCAAATAACCTTAAAGCAAATCAAGGTATCTTTTTTCAAACCTTCTCACGTTTTTATGAATAAATCCCTCCCTACGTACATACGCATTACTTCCTTATACCAAACTAGAAAAAATATAAACAATAAGGTCTTCACGTAAAAACTTTTCATGAATATTAAAAAAAAAGTAGCAGAAAAAACAAAACAGATTTAAAAAAGCGAAAGGACGGTTAGGTACCTACCGAGTCATTTGAATATCAACCCAAAGGGGTAAAATTCCCCTGGACAAGCCACCTGTATTTTTTCCACAGGTAACATCGGTCAAAAAAAACTGGGTATCCGAAAAAAACTAATTATGAATATCGTTTTTTTGGCCGAGTTCAATTTTTTAGACTAAGGGCCGCAGAAGCTATCAAAGGGTTAAAGCAGGGGGTTCTTAGACTCTTAGAGGGTGTTATTATTAGAGATGGGGTGGTTTTATCTTTTTTATTAATAGACATAGCATATGGAGATATTTCGTGGGAATCCATGCCAGTAATGATGCTTGTATTGTTTTTTTCTCCATGTGACTTGGATCTTATGCAGATTCTGATTATGTTAATCAAAATTTTCAACCCGTTTTCTTCTTAGGGTAAAATTATTAATTGATAGAGGTATTCTATTCCGAATGTTTTTTTCTTTGAGATTATTTGCTAGTATTTTATGCTCGTTTCTAATATGTTAATAAAATTTTGTTTTATTCTAAGTGTAAAATTTTGAAGGCATATATTGTTTTTTCTTTGCACATTTTTTGCCACTATTTTATGCAGATCCCGTTTATGCTAATCTTTTTTTTAACAGTGACTACGTAATTATCTAACGGAAAATAAATCGATTGATGTTGAATACTGGTATCTGCTTGTGCATGGGTATATCTATATTAATCGATTGATACTAGATACTGGTATATATTTGTCCATCTATAATAATCGATTGATACTGTTATCAACTTGTGTATGGATATCTATCTATATTTTTTGATAAAATGTTAACTTTTTTAAGCTGGTATTTGTTGTGTCAACATTTAAGGGTATGCAAAAAAACAATGGTACCTACTCATATATTATGTAGAAAAAATATTGTTTTTTTAAAGTAGGTACCTAACTATTTGGAAGGTTTTGTGCAGATTTCAAATATTATGTATCATTAGATTCAAAGGGTAAAATTATTTAAAAAATTCATAATCTGATATTTCATAGATGAAGCTAATTTATTTATTTTAGAAACAAAATACCCTTTTTGCAAGTCATGCTTTAATGTAGGTACGTAGATAGTAACTTTTTATTGGTTTATAACCGTCGAAAATTGAACGTGAATAATTAGGTAAGTATATTATTAATGAATATCTCCAAGAGAAATCGAAAGTGGAATTTTTACCCGACGCGGAAAACCCGTTGAAATATTCAATTGACGCAGCTTACTAAATTTATCGAGAAATGGAACTAAATTTTTACTTTTTTATGACAATTTAATAATTGAAGAATACAAATATTTTATAAGGGATCAATCTACCATGTCGGTGGAATGCAAAATAGTGTAAAAACAGGTAGATTGTTCCTGTAATAGTAGTAGGTATACAAATTCCATATTAATTAAATATTAATTTATTCACTTGTTGCCCCGGTTGCCCCCTTTACTTTTATCACTGTACGATTGTATTACACGCAATGTAGGAAAGTTAAGGAATTTATTATTGCCTTAAATATTTTGTATTATAAAATCGACTTAACGATAAAATGCCAGTATGTGAAGAATTTTAATTTCAGAAGTTTTCCGATAAACTTAAAACTATAAATAAAATAACCCAGAAAAGTTTTTGAAGTGAAACTTCTTTAGGCGCGTAATGGATTTTCGGGGACGGAGTAAAACCGAGTCAGGATCGACACGAAAATGCGGGTACCCCCACCACCGCTCACCGTTCACTGTCCCTCTCTCACCATATGCGCTTGTTGAGGTGGGGGAGCCGCTCACGAACGTTCTCTCTCTTCTCTTCTTTCCTCTCTCTCAGACACCAGCGAACTGCGCCACGCCAAGCATCAGCTGCTTGGTTAGTATACTGCGTCGTGAGTGTAATACGAGTGAAATACGTAATTGATTGTGGTTCATACGGTTTGGTACAGAATTTCAGTGTTAAAAATGAGTAGTGACGAGATAGAGGTGATGAACACATCAGTGGCACAAGAGGAAATATCCTATCAAATCCATGCTTCGTCGTTGAATTATTTAACCTCTAATTTTCAAACTAACCTAAGAGAGAAAATAGAGATGATGAAATGAAAATAGAGAGAGAGGAATACTAGAAGTTTCACTTCTGTCTTGCGTAGGCTTGACACACCCACTTTTTTTTTACTATATTATTTATTATAATATCGATTTCGATTTTAAAATGTTTTTTTTTTTAAATTAAAAAAATTATTTAAAATAAGGATTGAACCTTCCTACCCAGGATTTGGAGTCGATAAATGTACTAACCTCGCAAAACGCCGATCGTCAGGACTGACATTTATTTCGTATATTAACTCAATCATCCGATTTTAGAAAAAACGCATATAATATTATGTTCTCGTGTTTTACGTGATTGTCACCAAAACTTGATAGAATGCATGGAGAAAAATGAGTATTAGCAATTTATTAAGATTTTATTAAAAAATTTATTACTTACGAATGAATTAACGGGTTTTCTGACAAACATTTAGTAAATTACGAATATACGAGTATTATCACGATATCGCAAGTCCTGCAATCCCGTTTCAAACCGAATTAATTACAAAATAATTTGATGAGATTCTTAATAAATTATCAATACTCAATTTTCGATGTGTGCATTGTCATCGACAACGAGTATATCTGCCGAGTTTCAGCTCGATCGGATGTCGGAAAGTGAGTTAATTTCCGCTAACAAGATTTGCATTCAGAAAATTCAAATTCAAAAAGATGTAAAAAGATATAAAAAGACATCGATTTGAATATAAATAATTTTTACAGCTTACACCAGATAACTAACGAAAATGATTTCTAAGTAATACGATAATAAATTGTTCAAGATAATTTTTGGACGACTATTTCACTCTCGCAAAATCAAATATATCAGCTGCAATTCTCATGTTTTAAGAAGATTATTTGAAGAATTTTAAATATTTCTCAAATAAAATATACACATGTTACATATCAGCATAAAAGGGATAAATATATTTTTAATTTTTTATTTTTATTCTTCAAACCCGCTACACTGACAAAGCACTTTGTCAGCAGATCATGTTCATAATATTAATTATACAACAAAATCCAAAAGCACACATATAACAAGAAGCAACAATAAACTAGACACAGAAGAATAACGTTTTAAGGAACTACAATATAAAGACATACAATACATAGAAAGATAGATATAACACAGTCTACATACTCATAAGTATACGCACACTAAAAAAACGTTTTATAATATAATCGCGATGAAACTTATGTAACAAAAACAATGACATCAGGTAAATAGCAGATATGAAAACAACAGAATTGGTGAATTCACGCATATTTCTGCAATTTAATCCACGATTTCAAAGGGTTCTATTTTTGATATCTGATATGATATGGTTGTGTTGGCTGTGCCCAAAGATATTAGAAGAACGAGATATGCTATGTTGGCCGCCGGACCGTAGCCGGAGTACTACCTAATTAGGGTACTTTGAACGGTATCGGGACGTGTACGCACAGAAATCTGTTCTATGTATTAGTGCGGATACCTTAGCGCAAGCGAAGGTGTGCGGTAGTATTGGTGAACAAAACCGGCGACACTCGGCAAAACAATTCCACTCAGTACGAACTGCGCGTAGCACATCTCGTTCTTCTAATATCTTTGGCTGTGCCACTATTAGTATAATGTTCTGAGATTGTTCATACAACGATACTCCTAGATTGAATACTTAGTTAACCTGTTAACCGAGTACAGAGATTACGGATTTGTGCTTAGTAGTTGCTAGCTGTGATGTGAGAGAGAGATTAAATTAATATTTGGACTTTTATACTACTATAATATATCTGTGTCGCTATACACTGGCAGAGTCAAACACATGACTTTATTGTTTATTCAGGTATGCAGACTTGTTCGTATCATGCTTTAATAATGAAAAACCTGCAATAGCTAAAGCGTGCAAAAGATGGTGCGCAGACGAACGTATTTTTCCATGTGCATCAAGGGCGGGATTTATTAGTAGTTCACTGGCGTTCATTGGTGGCTTTCACCTCCGCGCCGCTCGTCATTCGGACGAAGCGACGCTAGGAAATCGGGAAATGGTATTTTTTATGGCAGAACTTTAAAGAGATGCTTTATCGTTACCTTTTAGCAGTTCTAATCGGAAGTCGTTAAAAATAACAAATTGTAGATACGTCAAAGGTTAGATTTTGATAAATGTGTCGGCACATATCATTCCATCTCCTTATTCGTCACCCCTCCTGCTTCTACCTGTTCGTATTAAGGTCTGCACGCGAACACCTTTCATTTAATGTTCCCCGACATGTAAAAATATTTAAAAAATGCATTTTTGTAATGTGTTATATTTATGCTTCGTGACAAAACTGTCAAGATGTAATTATTTAAATAGGTCAAAAATGCTAATAGAGTTTTTATTTGCATTCAAAATATCATTTCTTTAATGTGAATACGACACAATACTGTTCCGAGTGAGTGGGACCATGTTATCCCCAATTGTGGTATGTTGTAGGGCTGAATGGAGTGGGAAAGTAAGGAGATGGGCAAGAAGAAGGTTGGGAAGTAAATAGATATTCAGATCTTTTCACTAAACGCGTCTAAAGCCATTTACAGTAAAGTTAAGATTTTAAAAGTTGGTGATTCACCCCGGCGCGGCGATAAGAGTATCTTTCACTCTGGGACGTGCAGAATAAATAGTCGGTAAGTGAACCTAAATGATTTTATATTAGTTAACTGTGAAATAACACAATTTATAAAATCAAATTTATCATTGAAGAATAAAATAATAAAATTTGCTTGCGCTTGCCAGGATTCGTACCCGCTATGATTCGTACCTTAGCCAATCGACCACGAAGGCCGTCATTGCATTTGCAATTGGATTGTGCTACCTTTCTCATATTCAAAAATACGTAGACATCAATATTGTTATCCTCCTTGATTACCGATATAATCAAATTTGTTATGAAATGTGTCAAAAAAGTTATTATTATTTTCTCACCCAAAAAAGAACAGATAGATACGTGTTCACAAATTTAGCATAACTAATATCCCATTATATTCTGCGACCCTGGCAGGTAATGCACTCGCATATTGTTCGCAGAGCCCGGGGTTTAACTCCCGGATACTTATGCAAATGTACCGCAATGTTTGACGATCAGATGAGCTGCCGCCACACCCAGATACATCCTAATTACCACTACGCCTTTGTGTTGATGATAATATTTGAATAATTGGCCTTCGTCCGTGTTTAGATCCTTTATTTTTCCCAATGTTTTGCGCCTAATCCTTCTGTTTATATTCAAAAATGTAGACGAGATCTGAATTAGAATGTGATTAGTCTTCTCGGCGTGTGAAGATAACTTCTGTACTATTGTTTGATGGTAAGAAGATTCCGTGGAAGACTGGAAGGGTTTCAATAAAGATGATATAATTACTTACCTAAGTATCCCTCCCATTTTCGCGTTAATTTGATAGCGCATATCCGCAAACTAACTTACATATTGCCTTGTCATTTTAGTGAAATGATTTTGTGCTTTCAAAACTGTATGATACAGATAAATCATTTTAAAGAGAATCTTGTTTGTGTAAGTGGTATAGTTTCTAGATGCATTAAAAATATATTTAATTTGACAGTAATTTTGTTTTGTTAGAAAGCTGAAGTAGGAAAAGAAAGCAAAAAATAAGTTGTAGAATTGAATCGCAAGTCTATTATTAAATGGAATTGATAAACGTCGCTACATAGTATCTTTGGGTATTTTAGGGGTAAGAGGGGACTTCGGACGGATGTAGCAAACTAGTTCGCATTTTTTTCTGTAACCTACTTGTAACTCCATGAGAACAAAGAAAAACGTTTCTTTACGATAAAAAAATGTAATTATTCTTTCTAATTCACATCATGGACGTCATGATATAATATTTCGTAAATTTTTAAAATAAATAATAATCAAGCTGGAAAACTTTTTCAGTATTAAGATCATTATTTTGATCATTATTTTGATCATTATTTTGATTATTATTAAGATCTTATTTTGATCATTATTAAGATCATTATTTTGCATTCTGTATATTTTAAAACTTGCAAATAATCTTTCCCTAGCAAGTTAAATTAATATTGATCCAGAATCTAGATAAGAAGAAACCAACCTGAAAACAATAGTTATGCATTTTAATATTCATGCAAATCATTTGATGGTTCACACACAAAATGCATTACAGAATTACATTATCAACTCATAAAAAAACTTCCAAGTGAAGTAATGTAAAAAAAATATGCACAGTTCTTCCCAGAGACAATCGATCTTGGCAGAGCAAAAAAACGCGAAAAATTTGCATCATTTCGTTTTAGACTGCAGAAACACGTTCGTAGAATACTTAACACCGAGAGGCCCATCGCGAGAAGGGACCTTACTTATATTTTGCATAAATTATCCGCGTCCGAACAAAAGGATGAAGCTGTCCCCATTGATGCTTCTCACACTTTGCGGCGAAAGAAACTGTTTTGCATGTGCTGTTTTTTGTAATTTTTTTCCTAGAACAGGCAACTTTCTCGAAATAATCCCGATTACTTATGCATATGAGTGGAGACTTCACATTGTTTAGGCATCGAAACAGAATAATTAAACTTGCAGACTTCTACTGTAGATGCTTAATATTGATGATTAAAAAAACGCAATCCTTTCTTTTGGCCTGGAGCGCTTACCCTTTGTCTGCGTTTTTTTATTGGTTTTTACTACGTAATTGTAGAGTATGGGAAAGTGACGAACTTTTGGAAGGGCTTTTTGTTTTTTTGCCATTAAGCAGGTCGGCATTTGCATACCGTCTTAGCCCTTTATTATCTTTTCGCCATTTTTTTTATTCTTCTCTTTGGGAATTGGTCTGATGGGAAAGATGTGCGTGTCCGTGCATACCTAGGAACAGATAATTAAACGTCTGCGTTTTTTTCGCTAACCTTTTTTTTAATGATAGCTCTTATTCTCGGCGCTCATTTTTTTACTAGTCATGGTATGAGAATACTAACAAGTTTGATAATACAGAAGATTTTTAATTTTATTCAAGAACAGAAACAAACAAAAAATGGTTTAGAAATTTACGCATTTGGAACGTTAGAATTAGCATAGATTACTGGATTTTCTTTTCGTTAATTTAAGAAAATCCAGTAAATACATAAATTTAAAACGTTAGAATTAGCATAGATTTACTGGATTTTTTATCGTTAATTTCAAAAATATATATATGCATGCATATAATTTTGGTTAACAATAAATTCGTAAAAAGTTGAATTATTATTCAAGAAACATATAGATACATATTTGAAAAAAAGCACAATTTTTTTCTGATTTATAATCCGCAAAAAGTTACATAATTTTATAAAATTCTGCTGAGAAAGGCATACTAATTTAAGGAAAAAAATGTGTCGCCTTATTTTTTGACCAAATTCAATTTAATAACTTAAACATACTGTAACTACCCCATTGTGAGTAGCATGTAGTCCAGAATACCAGGCTGTTTATATGGTTGTGATGATTCAGTGGAGAAGGGGTGCTCGAATGATGGGTAGTCAATAGACTCACTAGTCAATGCATCCCCCATCCCTTGGGCAAATAGATCAGAAAGTCATCGACCTGTCTAAGGGATTGTATTGATCGAATGTAAAGCATTCAAAACTTGTGGTTTTTGTTCAATTCTTTGTGTGGCACAAGGTAGGTAATAATGGTATAAAATAATATATGAACAAGTTAGATTTAGGGGGTACATCACCATCCTCTAGATAAGAACTGTCCGACTATCGTTCGAGTTTAATAATCGGTAAACTAACTCATTCGAACCTTTGAATGGTGGCTATATAAAAATATTTTTTAAATGATCTAATATTTGCTACCTGTGTTAAAATGGACATCGGACATGGTCTAGTAAGGCAGGTAATGTACATGCATATGTAGTATCATTTTATTTTAAAAAACCCAAGGTTTGCTAGCAATAAAATTTAATTTTGCTATGGGTACATTTTCACGAGAAATACATTTTGTAAATTAGGGAGATTTTTTAATAGTAAATTGATTTTTTTAGGGAAATTTTTAGCTTTGAAATTGGAAATCTTACTACCCAGTTCATTTGTATTAATATGCAAACCGGTTTCAAAGTTAAATCTGACCTAACGAAGGCAAAAAACCTATATAAAGTTATTCATTAAAAATATCTTCCATAGTTGTAATACAGCGGTGGCAGATAAATAGCCATAAAGTATTGTTTACAACATTTTTTAATTTAAATAATTTGCAGTTTTATTGGAATAACAGTTTTTAATAACTTTTGAAGGTTATACCCATAAATGTGATAGTTATAATTGAAAAATAAGATAATACCAATAAATATAAACGAAACATCAAACAAAAAAGACGCAATATAAAAAGGTACATTTTTGTCGATCTTATATTTCAAATTCAGAACACAAAATTATCTATAACTATTTTTCCCACATGATGAAAATTAGGTCACAATAGCCAAGTTTATTGACACATTGTCCCGGTAAGACAAAGATCCTGGTTTCAATTGCCAGTTGCAACCGTTACTTTTTATTTTATATGTTTTGTTCTGTTTCATTTTTCATTTAGATTTATTAGTTTTATCTTCTTCTTCAATTATTAATTTAATTAATTCTTAAGGAAAACACTAAATCAACTTTCTTACTAAGATATTACAAGTGACTAATGTATTTAGTAGATAAAGGGTAGCTACCAGAAGGATGAAATACCAGGGAGTGAGGAGGTAGAGAGAGGTAAGTGAAGGGTTGTTTTTTACACCCCAAAGTTTTTACACACCGGAGAAGATCGCAGGTGGGTGCATTTGTGGGATGGATTGGGAGTGATAATATTTAATTTCGTTATGTTATAAAGCACCATAAATATGTGATAGGCACAATCTTTTATGTACGACATGCTTGCACAAAAGTGTTCTATGAAAATAAATCTACTGAATCGAAAACTGAGCATAAAATAGTTAAGTGCATAGCGTAACTATAAGTGTAACTTTAATACATGGTTAATGAACAAAAATAGAAATTGCATTAACAAGTTACTTGCAAACCGTCCGTGTTAATAAACAAAATTTTCGTGTCTCCCATATATTGAATACTTTTTTTTTCTATCTCTTTTTTTTATTTTTTGCATTTTTTCTTTCCTTCATGCATTGTATTTATTATTTATTTTGGGTACATCATTTATGTTAAGCAATTGAGCGTGTTATTATTTCATTTATTTTTATTTTTTCCACCCACACCAACAATTTTACTGTTTCTAATGTTTTAAATGTTTTATTTTTATTAAGCCCTAATTTGTCTACAAAATATATGTAATTATGGTGACCGGATAAATCATCACATCATTAAAAAGTTATATAAAGTCATGGAAAGTAATGAAACCAAAACTTTATTATATGGGTTAAGTAGGTTAGGTTAGGTTAATTTTTTTTCAATCGTTTCTAATGACTTTATATCACTTTTTGAAAGTGTGTTGAATTGTCACTGTGTTGAGTTATCATGGAACCGTAATGATACTGCTACCCGGCTCAGAACAGATATTGTCTAGTGAGTTGGGTAGCGCACATGTTTGTTAATAACCTTAAATAAAAATTATTAAAAAAAATAACTAAAGCAGCAAAAACTCTCGAACGATGAGCTCTGGCGTTTTGAAATTTGAACAGATTTTTGTGTTAGAGAATTTTAAATTGATGCAGATATTTTAACTTAATTTCTATAATGAGCCAAGGAGCTTTGAAAATTCCATTAATCTGCCAAACAACAAGATAAAGACGCTTTAATAATAATTATTATTGTTTAAAGATAGCTACTCCATTTTTAAATCGATATTTCGGGCAAAACACGAAACCGAGAATTACTCATATTCAAACAATGTGTTCCCCTAGATGAACCATTTCAATACATGACAGCTATTTTGCCTTTAAAAGGCAATACCTACGCTTTTAGCATTCAATTTTAACCAAAGAACTCAAAACAAAATCATAGTAGCTAAATTACTAAATATGTGATAAATGTCAACAAACATTAAATTAATTAAAAATATGTATTAACGTAGTCCACCCCTGATATTCGATTATAAACCAGGAAAAAGAAGTATAACCCATCTTCCGCATTTCATTGTGGGGTAAAAAACAAACAAACATTGGAAAGGGTTAAGGGGTGCATCGTCCGGTCTCCCTTCACGGGAAAGTAACCCCTACCTCATCCACCCCAAGGGTTAACATCCCATACAAGGGTCGTTACCCATCACAGCAGACGATTGAGTAACTACCGCTTGTAAATTGATAATTTATTCGGTTTTTAAATATGGAATAATAAGGTCATTTTGACCAATCGATGGACATACCTACGATCACATGAATAATATCATTAGGACGGATCGTTTCACAGAATTTGAACAATTCATCAAATTTCAAAGTTAATTTTGAAGTTTTGTAAAAGTTATGTTTAAGCTCTGTTTTTCAAAACAACTGGCCAATGATGATATAATAATGGAGCTTTTTTTATATTTCCACACAGGAGGCCCTGAAGAAAATAATTTCCCTCATCCTATGTCATCTTTGGGGATGCTGTGTGGAGGGTCTTTTTGTGGAGAGGAAGGAGTGAACATGGGTCTTGAAGAGTCCCATGTTGTAGGAGGGAGGAAACACAGAGGCCGGCAGTTCGTTCCACAGCCGAGCTGTTGAACTTAAGAACGAATCGTAGAAGCGACCCGTTCTCATGTGACAAATGTCAACTGTGTACAAATGTTTGGGCGCGCGTTTGGCGTGTATCCCGACTACGCACCAGTGCCGAAGGGATCAATGACGCTAGTTCCATAGAGCATCTTCCATTGTAATACCGATAGAACAAGGACAGCATACCTACCTGACGCCTGTACTCTAAAGATTGCAGTCCGTTTGTTAAGATTGGGGAATCTATCAAACGGAAGGCCCGTTTCTGCACAGAGTCAAGGGTTTTTTTCAGGTATTTAGGGGCTCCGGACCAGAGATGGCTGCCAAATTCGACAGTGGGGCGCACTTGCGATTTGTACAGGGTCAGCAGTTGTGTAATATTAAAGTATCTGCGGGCCCTGTACAGTGTAAAGTACGCCCAGCTTCTGAGAAGGCAACTTAAAGGGCTTGGATAGAATCTTGCAGAACTTGAAAATTAACTTTGAAATTTGATAAATTGTTCAAATTCTGTGAAATGGTCAAATCTAGGACCTAGATGCGATGGTCCTAGATGAGACCGTATCTTTTTCTCGACATCGCTAATGTTGTTTTCAATATACACATTTTAAAATACCATAAAAGTAATATCAAATATGTCATCTTGTTAGTAATTTGCGATGTATCTCTATATGCGATGTTTTTTTGTAAAACAACCTATACCCGTAGTAGGTACACACTGTCTATAAGTGTTTGTTTCATTCTGTTGATCAGGTTTATGACCAAAAGTGTCAGGTCAATCCCCGTCAGGTGTCAGACGAACACATCCAACTTTAATGTTTTATTTTTGGTTTAGGGTTTAATGGTTGGTAATAATTGCGAAGTGGGATTGCTACCAGTGACATCTGGCGACTACTAAACTAAACTAAATTGACTTCAATTCAAATGATTTTTATTTGGTTTGCGATAAACTTTTAATGCAGTAAGAATAATATGATTATATTTTGTATTGAAGAGCAATTTTTAAAAGGTAAGGTAGAAGATAAAAGCAATTGAGCGAATTAAGCGAAAATGTATTATCGTAGAAAAACACTTTATTGTAAAAGTAATGTATACAATACTAATATGTACCTAGGAGGTATATTCAATTCAATACTTCTACCTCGATGCAACCATTTTCAACTTGCGACGACGCACAGTGGGCTGAAAATCGCCTTTCATAGAAATAGAGACTTGAATTTTCAAGGATATTTTTTTTTGCTAGAAATGGATTCTGCTGATTAAAATGTGTGTGTACAACTGTTTTTTTAATCATACAATCCAATACAATTAAATGTTCTAAATACCTACTATGAATAGTAGATATATCACCACATTGGTAAAAAAAACTTTTGTTATTTCTTAGACTGTTTTGGTTTATAGTGTCAATAAAATATTTTAAACTAGACAAAGCATACTCATATGTAAAGCATTAAAATGAATCATCAACATAAAAAAGTTTTTTTTCAACTTTGAGGATTTTTTTTTTAAAAAAAGCGCAAGTTGCGCCACAATACGAAGTATGTCAAAAAATACAAATATATATTAGTATATCTGTGTGTAATGGCCAACCTTATGATTCCAGAGATAGCCTCATTTTTAATGTAAGTGCCATACAAATTTTTCTTTAAAAAATGATAACTCCTTCATTTGTACACGCATTTGCTTCATACGAAATTTTATAGCATAGTTAATGATCAGCAGAATCCATTTCTAGCCAAAAAAATACCCTTGAAAATTCAAGTCTCTTTGTCTATGAAACGCGATTTTCAGCCCACTGTGCGACGCTTCCATTGCGAGCTACGGATTTACGAAATGTCTATAATTAACTGTAATAAAATAATACCAGGCGTTGTATGTCATTTCAACAGTAAATAAAGTGATTTTTTTTTATTTCTGCTGATTTATTTTTGAAAATTAAAAAGTGGACAAGTAGGTACAGATCTAAACACTTAAGTATGGAGTTTCTACTCTGGCCACCTGCAGATGTAAGTATGTCAAACTGTATCTACTATCCAGGTAAATATCATATCTTAATTATGCAAGTTAAAATTGTCCGACGTTCACAAATACCTTAAGAGATACAAGACACCGAAAACACGAATTAATTATTTGTTAATCAAAATATAATATGTTGGTTCTTAAGTTCATTTTATACACCCGTATTATGTCCGTTTCCTGTCCTCGAGTGCCTCCCCAGTTATTCCAAATGTCCGTCATGCGAACCTCTCAAAAAACTGGCATAAAAAAGCTCGCCTCCTTAAAGCATCGGAAGGGTGAAGTCTAAAAGGGAATACGTACCCAGTCAAGGTGGAAGCTCGGACGTACCCCTTGGGAACCTACATGGTCAGTTAGGGGTTAAAGAATTGTGCGATGATGTGTTCAAAAGTAAAATAAAAAACAATCTGCCGAAGAGTGTGTGAAAAAGTGCTGAAATTACTTGCGAATCAAGAAATTTCAACTATTAAGCTTAAGGTCTTTGTGCTGCAGCAGCAAAATTATGGTATCTGGCATCTTGAAATTTGTACAGCCTTTTTATCTAGAATTTCTATTCATCATAAATTTGAAAAAATCTATCCTTACCATCATTATTGACCACTGAAATATCAATCATATAAATATATGGGAAACTGATTTCTTTTTGTATAATGAGATGCCTGAAAGTGTGAAACGTGAAGCAAGAATGAGTGTACTTATTTAAAACCCCTCGGGTCTGGACAAAAAAATCACGACTTCTAATATTCCCGCTTGACGTTAAATTACAACTGTTTGAAATTTATTAAAAAGAGTTGTAATTTAACGTCAAGCTATTTTTGAACGTATCCCAAAATGAAATATTGTTTTTTAAAGCAGGTGTTAACGGACAAATTCAATGTTTTTTATGCAAGCATGGCAGTTTTTTTAAATCGCTTCCCCGTGGTTTTTTCTTGTTTATTTTGTTCTTGTTCTTCGTTATTTGCCACATTATACGAAACTAAAAAAAACACGTTTAGTTAGACAAACGTACTATAAAGGTTATTGTTATCAATTTACTCTGCTACGTTTTGTATAAAAATAATTACCAACAAATAGACAAACCTTCACTGGCCTTAGCAGTGTTGTTTTTTTTTTAATTATACGGGTAAACTTTTAAATATAAAGACATGGCTTGGTGTTCTCTCTTTCTAAATCTGTTTATATTATATGTCTGATCATAATTGAAATGAGATAGAACGTGATTTATATGATGACAGAAGTAGCACCACGTGATCAAAGAGATGTTGATGCTTATTGAACTTTTATAATACTAAAGAAAATTAAAACTTACTACTTATATTTAATTTAGATCATAATATGAACTATGTATTATGAACTGTGCAGTAAAATAGATAAAAACAAATCTTTTAAAAGTAAGACATGATAAACGTTAGTTAGTTAAATTAAATTAAATTAATCATTATACATTTGATTTCATTCTAACGTTGCATCCTTCACCATTCTACAAACTTTGCAGTTCAATTATTATTATTTGTCTTGTATTATGAGGTACCCTTTTTTGTGGGCAAGGAAAAAAGTGATTACGTAGACATTTTACTCTTGTTGCGTTTTGGGGTTCATTTCCATACGGCGGACCAGGAACTGTGGGAACGGATCGGACACTAGGGGAGGAACCAACCCCGTACCACCCTGTACACAAAGGGTTGAATGGTGTTCAAATAGTACCTACCTATTATCTGGTCACCTTGTACCTACATTTCGGTTGATTGTTTCGGGAATTTATATCAGATGTTGACGAATACCATCTGGTCATTCTTTAATAAACAAAGATTCGAAAAGTGATACGTGATGGTTGATAGATGAGAAGCGCGTGAAAATTGGTATTTGTATATTTGTACAATGATTGTAATTCTTCTGTGTTGCTTTGAATGAAGAATAATTGTTCTTTACAACTTTTTGTTATTTTCTTGGATTTTTTTATTATGGGATAATGCAGGTTACATTGAACTCGAGCAGACATATGCATAACGGATTTTTAATTAATCAAATTTGAACCTTTCTGAGTGAGATATTTTTTAAATTTTTTTTTTTTATAGTGAATACCTCACAAGAGTCCCAACTGCTCCTGTCTGGAGCCAGTGAGACTATGGCATCCCCAATTGGGGGATGTTGTGAGGCTGAAGGTAAGTGGGGAAGGGAAAGAGGAAGGTGGGGAAGTACCTGGCTATTCAGATCTAGTCACTAAACACGGCTAAAGCCATTTGGAGCAACGTTTCAATTCTGAATGGTGGTCTTACACCAGGGCGATACTGGTAGTATCTTCCACTCTGGAACGTGCCGCAAATATGCTATATATTATTTTAATTAATTAATTGTGAAATAACACAAATTAATCAGATATTAGTGTTTTATTATTTTTTTAAAAGAAAACATTTCCGGGTTACGAACAACCTGACAATATTTGAAAATCTCTTACTTCCACTACAGTAAGCGGAAAATGTTGATTGTGTTGTGATGGAGGACTTAGCCAGCCGAGGAATCGAACACACTACGCCTGGGTGGGACCCAAACGCGATGTCAACTCAGCCACCGACCTGTCATCTAACTATAAAGCTGAAATCTGTTTGTTAGTCAAGGCCGTGATTTGTATTATTTTTATTTGAATAAGACACAAGAATCCTAACTACTAAGCCTCTGGAACCAGTGGGACAATGGTGTGTTTTGCCAAAACGTCGTAATTTAAACTATATTCTATCAATTACAATAAATATCTATATTTTCTTCGGTTCTAACATAGTTTCCCTCACTAACTGCATCCGCCTCAGAACAGAAATCTTCTAGTGAGGCGGGTTACTTTCATATTTGTAATATTGATCAATTAAAAAAAAAAAAAAAAAAAAAACTAATATGCACAAGAAACGTGCGGGGAAAAATCTGAGAAGGAATGTAAAAAATTCTTAATTTTTATTATTATTTCAATCGGTTTTCATCCCATTCGGTTATTTTTAGTTCAACTATTTGGCTTTGGAATTGGTCTTTTTCGAATTTCAAATAATGGCGGAAATAAAAACCGATAGTCCTGCTTGTTGAATGATTCTACAGTTCAATAACTTATCAAGACTAAATGCTGTTGAAATGAGATCCCTGAGGCGTACATGTGGTAAAACCATGTACGATCGTGTGAGAAATGTGGAGATCCGCAAAGAGTGCAAGGCTGATGTTAGCGTAATGAGTAAGATTAAGAAAGGGACGCTTATATGGTTTGGGCATTGAGCGAATGAGCGAAGAAAGGAGTGTTAGGAGAATATATTATGCGAATGCGAATGGTAAGTTGGGGACGAACGAGGAAGACATGGCACGATCAAGTTAATCAGATACTCTAGTCGGACAATGTCAAGAGTCAGAATAATAGAAGAGTATGTATGAGACTCAAGAAGTGTGTGCCAAGACCGAGTTGTTTGGCGGTCTGTCTTCTCTGCCTACCCCTGCGGGAAACGGCGTGATGGTTAGTTAGTTAGTTAATGTAATTTTAGCCAACTTATGATGGTCAAGATATTTATGAAAAAAGTTTGATAATATAAAATATCTTAAATGTACCTAATGCAAGTCGATTTCGTGAAAATCTGAGTTCTTCGTGAAAACTGCCTGGTTAAACTGTCGGATTAAAATTCTTGTCACGATTATAAAACCACCTTTTGTCTTAATTCAAGAGGAATCTAATCCTATCAGATGAACAAACCCAAGGATCTAGGATTGTCCGAAGGGCAAATAAAAAGTAACCAAAAAGTAAACGCAAGCTGCTCCCAACAGTTGGAGGGGAATGATATTATTATTTTTACAGGAGGGACGGTGATGAAGATATGAGAGATAAGAAGAAACAGAGGTTCGATACAATAAGAGAATGAATTGTAATAAAACCAGCTGTCAGCAATGTAATTTCACAAGGAGATCATACTTCCCAGCATTAAAATATTACATAATATGTATGTGTTTAATCATTGATTAAGAATATAATACTAATAAATCTAAACTAAACATGAAACAGAACAAGACACAACAATGTAAAGATCGCAACTTGGGAATCGAACTCAAAATTTCTATCTTAAATGTATGTGTTCGACCGTTGCCTTTTTTATGTTCTGTGTCGTGTTGTGTTTTAATTTACGTTTAGATTTATTAGTATTATCTTCATCTTCAATGATTAAATAATATTTATTTATTTTTATTTATTGTTTTTTATTTTAGTAATTTGTACATTTAAGTTTACAAATGACTAATTAATTATTACATACAAATATACTATGTTTTTTTTCTTGCTTGATGTGGCTCCTACACAACATCTTGAACTTTTCAATTGGGGCTGACTTAAGGTTTTCCGGCAGCGCGTTATAGTATTTCATCCCTTTATATAATATACTATTCTGGGTATTCGCTTTGTCCTTCTTTGGTAGCCTGATTTGATTGTACGTCCTAGTTTATGTTTGTGTATGTCCTTGTTGTATACAATTTTATTCGAAAAATATTTGGGTAGCAGGTTGTTTACAATTTTGTGTAAAAATATCATCGTGTTCAAGGTCAACATCTGTTTCACCGTTAGCCAATTTATTTCGTTTAACATTTTATTTACTTTTGAATACCTATTTCGTCTGAGTATTGTTCTCATTGCCCTATTTTGGAGAATTTGAAATTTATTTTGCTCTCGGTCGTTACACAGGAAAAGGATAGTTGAGCAGTAATTAAAATGTGGAGCAATAATGGAGTTATAAATGGTGATTGCAGTTTTTTCGGACAGTTTTTGGCGAATTCTTCCCAAAAAAGATTTTTTTTTTCCAATTTTCTTTTGGGTATATTCCGCATGTTTGTTAAAGTTCAGTTTGGAATCTATTATAACTCCCAAGTATTTTATATTGGTAACATTTTCAATAATTTCACCATCAATTTTGATTTTGCTTTCACTGGATGTCTTCTTATAACCAATTACCATACATTTTGTTTTTTTTTGTATTTAATTTAAGCTTATTTATTTTTAGCCATCTTGATACATTATCTAGTTCATTATTTTAAATATGTATTAGTTCTTCATAGTTTTTTCCAATTATATATATATAAGTGTATCATCGGCAAATAGTCTTAATATTACATTGATTTATATCAAGGTTATCCTTCAACAGTGTGTTTGTTGCTTATTTGACTGAAGAGATGGACTGTAAGTTATTTATTCCCACAACAGCATCTAAACTAAAATTTTTATAAACAAACATCAAACGCATTACTTTCATCGGATCTGCCGCCTTGATAGAAGTTCGTGCAGTTTGATCGTAGCTCGGCGACAGTCGGTACTCTTCTGTTCCATATCTTCCTTTCTATTTATTTTTTTTAAAGAAAGACAAACATTACCGGGCTACGAATAACCTGAAAATATTTGAAAATTTCCTACTACCACCACAGTAAGCGGAAAAATGCTTGTGTTGTGATGGAGGACTTAGCCAGCCGAGGAATTCAACACACTACGCCTGGGTGGTACCCAAACGCGATGTCAACTCAGTCGACCCTTTGTTTCTATTGTCTATGAATGAATTATACTATGAGAAAGAACGTGTATTACTGTAGTATTGAGAATTTAGCTTGAATTTAGATGATTTGTTGTCTGTAACGGCAAAGGTAAATACAGATGCTTTCGTATGATCTATGGTTATGTTTATATTGTTGCAACTTTTGATGAGTGCAATAAGAGAATAATTGATATTTAGGGGCAGTAGTTAATCATCAAAAGTTGCAACAACATGAACATAACCATAGATTATACGAAAGCATCTGTATTTGTCTTTGCCGTTGCAGTCAACAAATCATCTAAATAATATAATAAAGGATATTATTTAGATGATAATATATTATAAATATATAAATTACTCTGTTATCAATTAAGTTTATATTTGGTATAAATAAATTCCTAAAAAAAAATCTGTGTGAAAATAATGATCGATGCGAAACAAAGATTTTTGATATGGACTCCGATGTCGTTTCCATATGGGGGTCGGGATGAAAAAAAAAAACATCGTTTAAAGCGAACATTAATCTGAAAGAGTGTTAAATATTCACAAAACCCTTTGATAACGAGCTCATGATTCCCATCCTATTGAACCAAGAATAATTTTTTCTTAACAAAAGAGTTAAAAGTTAAATTACCTCATTAAGAAGACTTTGATACCGGATACCAACTTCCCTGTGACAATTAACCGACCGCCTTAACGGCTGCTCCTATTCAATGGCAAAACTTTAAATATGGACGTCTTGGTGCTCCAAAGTCTACCCTTTGATGTTAGAGAGAGGACGGAGTCAATGATGATTCGTTTTTAATTAATACAAATGATCGGAAACAAACCAACGTTCGGCATATGTCTCACGTTCCTTCTTCAGGGCACAGTGTTGCCATCCTTAGGGGGATGACATAGTAGAAAAATACTAAGTAGGTACAGTAAAGCCACGATTTTACGGGAAAGAGAGTTAAAAATCTAGGTTACACTTTTATGCATTTGGCATAATATACTGTATTTCTCTGGCAATTAAATCCTGTGTTACAAGCATTCATTATCCGTTAAACACAAAAATGTAAATGACAACAATTAAATAGTAGTTTGATTCGCTACATCACCCTTGAAGTCATTTTCACCGTATACGAATTACTTATCCAAAATTATTTTTTTGTTTAATATTAATTAACTAACCATTTCAGACTTAAGAAATATTAATATCGCTCAATAGTTCCAAATCCCCGAAGCCAGCAGAATTATGATAACCCCAATTTGGGGCATGTTGTAAGGATGAAAGAAGTAAGGAGGGAAAGGAGATAGAAAATGGGTAGGTTTAAAAATACGTGGTTATACAAGTTACTAAGCAAGGCTATTGCCATATCAAACGACATTTCGATTCAGAATGGTGGTCTTCACCTTGGCGGTACTTTAGATTTTACCACTCCGGTAATGGTTCAAATGTACCTACTACCTAAAATCTAATATATATATTTGATTATTTATATCTGAAGACACCAAGGATTTATATACATTTTTTTTATATAGCGGAGACGGTTTACATGTAGTTCCCGTGAGCAATTAGGCCATAGGCCCATTGTGCTATCTCCCATTTTACCTCATTCCTTTAACAGTAATCCGGTCCCTTTAATGAAGTTCACCAGGGTTGTCATTGGATATGTGGTTATGTCTTCTGGTTCTACAATGTGTCTTCCCAGGCATCTGAGCCTTGTTCCCAATAGATCGGGACATTGGCACCAAAGATGAATTGGAGTCTCTTCATCCTCTTCACATTTCCTGCATCTGTTGGTGTTTTCCACTCTCAACAACTGCATATGCCTCCTGAGATGGCAGTGTCCCGTTAGTACTCACGGATATAAAACAACTATAAAAAATATATATTTTTAAATATATTTGCCCACGCCACTAGAATCCGCGTTCTCTGGGGCTGTAGTCAAAGAGCTTACCGCACTTCTACGCAGGACTTCGGCAGCGGAGGAAACAAATTGATTTATTGGACTATTATCCAATAATAAATACAAAGCATATAATACCAACTGAAAAACGTAGCAATAAACGAAGTGAATGATAGATACCTGGCTACAAATTATCTACACCTGAATAATGCAATGACAGAGTGCAAAAAAACATACATCGGTAATATTATGATTTCTGAGCAAGGTTTGGTGAAATACACGAACAATGCAATTTCACATATTTTTATAATTACAGTGTGGTTTAGCCCTGATGAAAGCAAGGCTATATACAAAAGATGTAATTTATTTATCATTGTAATTTTTAAATCCAAAGCAACACATTTTCAATATATAGATATTAGATAATAAGATATTAGATAATATTAGATAATGATACCTAGATAATCGCTCGAATCTTATTATTACTCTATTTTTTATTGATTTAAGAATTATTGACAAAAAATTATTGGGTTTTGAAAAAGCCCGGATAAACCGCATCCCGGTTAAACCAAACCCATCTTATCGAGATTCTACTGCATTATAAAAAAGTTAGGTCAGGAAGAGTCTTATGAATAAAAGTGCGGGTGAAAAAATTTCAATGCTGGGCGCCCTTTCAAATAAATTAATTGAAAGTAACCTTAAAAATCCATTAAGCCTTAGAAGGGTTAAGATGTCATAAAAAAGGACTCAAAGAAGTATTGGTCTCCGTATGGTGGTCACGCCTGAATAGGCTCCGACAAAAACATACAAATTGATGGACGTTAAATGATGCAGCGGATATTTTATAGGTTATTTTTATTAATAAGGGCGAGACGAATCCCAGAATTGAAAGTGAAATATGGGAAAGGGAATTGGGGAAAGTGTTAAAGATATGTATTATTTGTTAATAGTCTTCTGTTGTGGCATGCCATGTGTCATAATACATATTTGGATGGTTGCGCAATCAATCAAATATTCATTTACGTTCGGAAATGTTGTATACCCATTTTATTGTACGACAGATTATTTATTCAGTTTCAGTATAAGATTTCTTATTTTTAATTCTCAACATTTGGAAAGATAGCCAAACAAAAACAAAAAAGTTGTTTTTTAAAGAGCAATTAAATATTTCCACTGTTTTTGAATGTTCATTCAATAGCACCATTCCACTTGAATCTTTGTATGAATGTAACGTGTTTTTTTTATTTTTATAATTTCATTTATCAAAATACAATCTATTTCGAAAGGTAAATTTCTTCTTTTGAAACGCGATGATCACGAGGAAAAGATTTTTTTTTAATACTTTCAGCTTAACAAAGCTTACAATTATTATAATATCCGGTGATTTTTATAAATACTTTCAGCTTCACAAATCCTACAATTATTATAATATCAGGTGATTTTTATAAATTCTTTCAGCTTCACAAATCCTAAAAATTGTTATAATATCCGGTAATTTTTATAAATACTTTCAGCTTCACAAATCCTACAATTATTATAATATCAGGTGATTTTTATAAATACTTTCACCTTCATAAATCCTGTAATTATTATAATATCCGGTGATTTTTATAAATACTTTCATCTTCACAAATCCAACAATTGTTATAATTTCCTGTGATTGTTATAAATACTTTGAAGAACTGCCTGTTGGCAGTTCTTCAAAGTATTTATTAGTTAAAGTATTTATCAAAGTTCATTCGGTTCTTTGTGTATATTTTAACAATAAAAAAATAATTGTTTTATTATCAAAAATATAATTGTTATTATTTTGCATTTTTTTGCTGCAATGTGTATGTATGATAAATTCGACAGTCGATATGTAATGTGTAATTTTTAAAATCCTTTAAACCTTCATGCATTGTAATTGTAATTGTCTAGTAACACTTGTAATTGTTTTCCATCTGTCCTTTTTATATTATATGTATAATGTTATTGCTAATCATTTATATATGCTCTCCTTTCACTTCCATCTCTGTTTCTTATTCGTGTAAAAATTATTATATTGTTAATGGACTATTTGTCCGTAAATAAATAAATAAGTAAATATTAGCAAGATTCAACTCGAACTAAATGCAATCTATGTAGTGTCTTGGATAAATATATCCTTTATTCTTTTTAATGTGCGGCATCTATTGACGTTTCTGCAAGTCAAGGGTGAATTTTAATTTTAATTTTTGAAATAACTTAATTAGTAAAACATAAAATTATAATAGAATATAAATATCTTATTACAATTTGAGGTTTTACTCTTAATCTTATTACAATTTGAGAGTTATTACAAAAAGTAAAATATAATATATGATTTTCTACTTATATCAATTTTTTTTAAAAACGTTTTACTATTTATAAAACTCGCTACATTTAACTTAATAATAAGTAGGTACTTACCGGGATAAATATTTTGGTAACATTTAGATATTCAAAGATTTTTTATTTTTATTGTTGATACATTATTTTACAATATTTCATATTCTAATTCAGTAATGTTGGCCTCACTGGGTTGTTTACCCGTGCTGAGACCCCCATTTTATAATATAAGA
Organism: Hesperophylax consimilis; assembly: GCF_061612785.1. Lineage (NCBI taxonomy): Eukaryota > Metazoa > Arthropoda > Insecta > Trichoptera > Limnephilidae > Hesperophylax > Hesperophylax consimilis. Next base: position 22,975,299 of record NC_142850.1, read on the forward strand.
ATTTATACATTTAAAAAAAAGAAAAACAACATTAAAATAAAGATAAATTTAAACTAAAAATAAAGATTAAAAATTAAAATATAATTATCACACTAAAAGAAAAATATTAAAAGAGAATGTAAATCGGCATTTATAATGATTTATGTGTTTGTGCCACATACTGCCAGATACTTGGCTTGTTCATTTATTAGCCACAGCTTTGTCTTTTAGGCGCGTCTCATTTTCCTCGCTCGCATATTAATTCCTTTCAGTTCATATGGTGTATGAAAATACGTTCTTACTTGAATAAAATATTATAAAATTTTCTTGTCTTTCATTTTTACTTTTAGGGCGCTTAGGGGGGTAAGACCGACTCTTGTTTGGGAAGCGTGGCAAGACGGGACGATGCTCTTCCACGGAAAGATGCTTCATTCGGCCAGCCTCGTAATTCGTCGGTTCTTTCCGCCCGGCCGCCAAAACTCTGTGCGGGGAAGGCCGATTCTTGCATGGCCTGACGGAATGAGTTCATTCGGTTTTTGTGTATATTTTAACAATAAAAAAATAATTGTTTTATTATCAAAAATATAAAGACTTGTTTACTTGCGTATTCGATTCCTTTATAAAAAATCAATTTTGTCGTGTCACTTTTGCCAGGCGTCCCGTGACTGCTATTTTTTTAAATTAGGTATTATCAATTTATTTAAAATTCCAAATTTATTTTTTCTTCTCATTTCCTCTCAGATATTAAAATTAAGATAAATTTCTCCCACCTCGGAACAGGCTTAACTTAGTGAGGTGGTTTATACAAAAAAAAGTATTTCGGAAATTATTAAATTTAAAAAAATATTTATGCACACATAATTTTCTATATTTGTCATTATTTCTATGAATTGATTATTAGTACAACCTAATTCAAACTAAGCATAATTAATAATAAGGCAAATTTATAAAATACTAATTAATACGACCAACTAACGAATAATCATGTCCGTTTCATGGTTTTACATCATCAAAGAAGCATGTGTGTAATAATTTTATTATGCAATATTGTGTTCAATTATTGTATGAACAATCTCAATTCTGTGAAATAAATCAATAAAAATTGTTAAATTATGGAAATTAATATCTGTAGTTTAAATCAATCATGGCCGAATGAGCTCAATTACACGAAGATTTATTACGGTTACAGAATAATAGTTATAAACCCGAGTTAGCTTTATAGCTGTACCACTGTTCAATACTAAACACCTTGCCGATATCAATATTAGCCGGTGAAGGGATACAATTAATATGTAGGTAGTTAAATCAAATCAATCACGCTTCACCTTTGCCGGATTAATGATGATTCATTATATATGATCATAACCTGCAATAATAAAATACGTAGGTACGTATAAAACGGAGGTTCTATTTTTTATTTATTTTTATTTATTTATTACTTGTAAATTATTTAACATTACAAATGATAACAATATGCAGACTTATTTTTTTTCTTTATTATTCTACTACTCCATAAGTTGAGCTCCAGGAGCTCGTGTTTATGGGAGGAGTATTTACCTTTAGTTCTAATGATTTTTTAAACAATTATCTAAACTTATGATATAAATACAAACATAATATTAACATAGGTACACTAATTATAAAGGTGTGTGGGGGCAAGAACTGTCTGCCAGCCTAAAATAATATTTTAATACGGAAACACTGTTTCACGGATGGCAACCCGACGTGAAACAGAGCTCGCTGCCAATCCATTACCGACGAGCATTCCTGTTTCTCTGATCTGACCTGGCGGTCGACATCTCTTGATTCCTACTAAATCCTTCTGATATTCTAATCGTGTAATAGTGTAACGTGTTTGCAATAAACTTAAATTATCAACTACATCTGTTTCACTCTATCATAACCTACACTATACACATTTATTGGCCGTTATACAGGTAAGCTTAACACACACGACACCTTAAGCCAAATTGGTGACCCATCGACTCAGAACAATATACCGACTTTAGTATTTTAAAATCATTTTGCAACATTCCGTCACCGCCAAGGATCAGAAAAGAGAAACAGCAATCCCGGGCAAGATCAGTAAGTAAAATCCAATTCATATATCTCTTACAAATCAATTTTTTAATATAAATGCTAGTAAATGTCCCGGTAATTTAAGGAAATATACACGTGGTATAGTTCCCATCAATACCCTATTTTGTCAATCAATCCCTAGCTTGAAATGTTTTACTATTTTTATGAAAATTAAGTGCGTGTTAAAATTAATTTCAGTGAGAACGATCCTGAAATCAGGCTGTCAACAACGTGGCTAACCTTGGCATCATAATCTTGCGATGAATTGCAACCTACCCACTACAACGGCAGCATCTACTCCCCGGACAAGGAAGATGACGCAACAATCCACGTGGACAACCTGCAGTTGAACAAGCCAACCTACCCACATATCTCAATCAAGTAACCTATATCACGATTTCTTATTGCCATTTCGCAAAACAATGAATTGTTCAGCATACCTACATAATCATGTTTTAGATGTACATTATTGTAGTGATATTAAGGTTATTGTCCAATAATTGCCAAACCTTACTTTGAGGTAATTTAACATCATACTATTTTGTAATAACAAATTTAAATTATTATTGCACTATATAATAATAGCGCCATATTTGCATATCGGTATTTCACAATAACTTACGTGACGCGGTTTGCGTCTTCACTAAAATACAATACAAACGCGAACTCGCTAATAACTTGCTAAGATATCCGGTAGATGGAATAGATTCTTACACAGTATTCTCTAGTTTTTTTTTGTATTTTTTATGTCTTGCATAACGTATTACGTAACATATTATTGGAAATGATCTCATCGGAAGAAACAAACATACCCGTAACATATTATTGGAAATGACCTCATCGGAAGAAACAAACATACCCGTAACATATTATTGGAAATGACCTCATCGGAAGAAACAAACATACCTTCATCGTTTCAAGAACCTGCAACAATTTCACAAGAAAAGTCGAACAATATGGAAGACCAACGCGCAGGACATTCGGAAGCAAACATACATCATGTATTTTACCTACAAATACTAAAGCTTCCCCTTCAGATGAAACAAATCAAACCAGTCATCAATCAGCCGTCATCAATTAGAGAGAAACACAAGTAATAATCCGCGCATCTTCATCGCGCGAAGGACAATATTCCCGGCTCTGCTCATGGACTCCATCGGGACATCATTGTAGCGCCCAGGTCCCGGGATTCATCCCTGGCCAGCCTACATCGGATCTGAACGCCCTGGTTCCAGCAATCTGACCAGCGCTTCATCCATACATCGCGACCACCACGAGGACACGCAACACCCTCACTGGTCCAAACAACTCCCGCTCAATTGCCTGCAAGGTCCACTGTACCTTCGGCCTTTCCGTCAGCACTGGCGTACTTGAAGAACCACGTTCTTCCCCAGTGCCTGATCATCATCGAGTCCGGTCACCAGCGCCCGGCGTCGACACACTGACCCGCGCTTGACCAACAAACCGCAAAGCAAACCATCGCCCGCACCCGGGGAATTCTATATATGTCACATCATCTCTCAGCACGACTACCGCGTATTACCCACAAGCAATAACCAGTTTAAAAGCATCTTTCATGGCAAGTGGTGAGCAAAACTGGATGGAAACCCTCCCACTTATATTACCAGCCTGAGATCTACTGTTCGCGAGGAATTGAAATGTTCGCCAGCCGAACTAACTAATGGAAGACTTCCTTGCGATAATCACACATCTGTTCCAGACCAACCTGAACCAAAGACAACAACAAGATCAGGTCGTCAAGTCCATTTTCCAATAAGTTACGGTACATACTAATGCACAAAAGACACAACTTTTTTAACATATAAATTTTCTGTAACTCATGATAGAAACAATGATTAAGAATCTACTCTTGCTATCGATTTAAAGATTGAATTCCATATACCAACATTTATATTCTCTAAATTAATGTTACATACATAATATTTAAGTGTACAGGTTCTTGATGAAAACCTGACCTTTATATTATAATTACTTTGCAAATTACCACGTTTTTTTACAATTTTATAAAAAACCTTATTACGGTGAATACTTTCATCCTTTAAAACCATGAAGTGATACCATGTAATCGCACAAAGTTACCTAGCTAACTTTTAACTTACCATATTATAGTGCAAACTCATGTACATATATTTTCTAGGATAATTATCCATTCCGCTATATGCGACAACTTTTGTATAAATCTTGTTTAGAAATAACTTACCACTATATGTGATGACTCTGTTACAAATATAAATGCTTTTAACCATGTTAAATCAAATGTACTGATCACGCATCTGATGTAACATGTCGTTGAGACATATATGTATTATTATTATTAATTTTTTTTTACAAAATTGAACCATTGTCATTTGTTCGTAAGAAAACATAGCCATTTGATAATATTATCAATACAAACACATTCTACGAACATATGACAGTTGTTTTTTGTTATATTTTTAGTTACCTTGTAATCTCAAAGATAAACATTTAGAGTTATGTACTCACAGCCATGCTATTGCTAAATGTACTTTTACAAAAACATTTAAATATGTATTTTTTTTTTCCTTTTTTACACCTTTTTTCCATAACACGGATATAAATAATTTTATAATATAGTGACATTAATCGTCGTTTCCTTTTGTTCAAAGATTGAAGAAACACTTATGTTCATACTTTATACATTGATATCATGTTCCTATATTATAAGACAAATTTGTAGTTATTTAAATATGTAATAAATAATATTTAGAATAATCAACTTTAAAATAACTCAATAATTGACAACTCATGCTCCGAACACTGTTTGTAGACGCATTATTAAAAATATATACAAATGGAAATAGATTCCTACTTTTTATTTTATAATTAACTTATGCTTAATTTCATAATATGCTCCGACAACACTGTTCGTAGATGCATTACCATATAAAAAGGTTTAGATAAGTTAAATAATAACCACTTGTGTCAAATGTTGTAATACCATTTATTGTTTTCAAACATTAAAGTATTAAATGCACTCTGTTTGCAACTTTTGGTTTTGAAAATAAATACAAAACATACAATTGTCGATGCAGTAAATGCTCCAATTATAAATATAAAATTTTGTCGATGCAGTAAATGCTCCAATTATAAATATAAAATTTTGTCGATGCAGTAAATGCTCCAATTATAAATGTAAAATTTTGTCGATGCAGTAAATGCTCCAAGAAAAACATACAGTTCGTAGATGCAGTACATGCTCCGAACATGTAATTATATCAACACATTTTTAAAAAAAGGATTTAACTTTCAAATAATGTTATTATTAGGAATTTGTTCATGACTATGCGTTCACAAACATATAAATGTATTGTTCATAAAGTAACTTCACCATTTAAGAGATATCTTTCTGAACGCATAGGCTTATGTTATTTTGCGATGACGTCACACACCGAATTTGTTTATATTATGTAACCGACGTCATGCAAATTTTGTGATATGTATATATTTTTTCTAGAACCCCTAATTTTTTCTTTTATGTATCGTTGACACTGGGGGGAAGGTATGTGGGGGCAAGAACTGTCTGCCAGCCTAAAATAATATTTTAATACGGAAACACTGTTTCACGGATGGCAACCCGACGTGAAACAGAGCTCGCTGCCAATCCATTACCGACGAGCATTCCTGTTTCTCTGATCTGACCTGGCGGTCGACATCTCTTGATTCCTACTAAATCCTTCTGATATTCTAATCGTGTAATAGTGTAACGTGTTTGCAATAAACTTAAATTATCAACTACATCTGTTTCACTCTATCATAACCTACACTATACACATTTATTGGCAGTTACAAGGTAAGTATAACGCATCACACGCTAGCCAAAGGTGTATTTTTAAAGATAATTAAAATAATATATCTTTTTACAGATAGTGAGCGTGAGGAAATTAAGGGTTCAATATATCAAGTACACAAACTATAAAAATAGTTTTCTAAAGACAATTAAAATAATATATCTTATTACAGATTAAGTAAGCGTAAAAAAAATTAAGAGTACAATATATCAGGTACCCAAATTAGAAAAATATTTTTTTAAAGACAATTAAAAAATATATAATTTTTTACAGATTGAGTAAGCGTAAGAAAATTACGAGTACAATATATCACTATCCAATTTTAGGGACTTAATTAACTTTATGAATTGTTCATAATTCACAGTTTCGGTTACACTAATTTTATTTTTGGACAATAATATATTGTACCATCTCACACCTAAATACCGAATATCTATTAGCATGGTTTTACCACACGTAAGGAAATCGATTGCTGCCCTCACGATTAATTAACAGGACTTATTAATAAAACATCAATTTAAGGATGTTTTATCGATTTGTCTTGATAAAACATTTCATAAGAAAAATACGTACTACATATTCGGACAAATTTTGATGAGTGATAATTTATTCTACAATTTCTTAACAATCCGATATTTAACGAATTTCATAAAACTTTGTGATAATATGCGCACCTAATTTTCTTTGATGATGTGACTACTAAAATATTACGAAAATATCCCTAAGAACTGAGAGCTTTGTTTTAAGCTATAACCCAAAAATAAAAGAAATAATGAGATGCGCCATGAACCATTGTATAGTATTAACCGACGGAGGTCAATAAAAGAGTTTTGGCCAAGTTTTCGGTTTCGGTTGATGTTGAATGTTGCACGGGCACACGTGTAAGTCTCTATAATAACTATAAATTCATTTTCGTACAAGTTTATCGATAAAAAATAATAATTAGTCATTGTATCTAACATACAGGCCGTTAAAGAATATAGTGCTTTGTTTACAATAGTTATTATTTAGTTCTAAGATCCTTTTTGTAATTTCTTTAGTTACAGTACTTATATAGAGTACAGTGAAGAACTGTTGCGTAACAACGAACGAGCGCTAAAAGTACATACGCCAATTTGCTCATTAAATAGTAGTTTACAATGGAGTAGGTAACGTACATGAACTTTTATAGATTTAATATATTTAAATAAGTTTCGGCTTTAGATTCGGTTTCGGCTTTGGATTCGGTTTCGGCTTTGGATTCGTTTTCGGCTTTGGATTCGGTTTCGGCTTTGGATTCGGTTTCGGCTAAAAATCTAGTTTCGGTGGGATACTACCATTGTAGTATAAAACCGGGCCCAATATCATTCATCAATCATACTACTACAAATTGCATGTCCGCACAGCCGCTCTACCTACACACCAAACGCATAACTTTCATTGCCTCCGTTGCGTACGTCTTTTCGATAGTTAGCGCAATTTGATCGTAGCTCAGAAGAGAGTCGGCACGCTTCCAAGCACGTGTTGTGTTTACCCTTTCATAGTAATAATCGTTCATGAGCAATCTCCCTTGTTTGTATTATCTATGGTTAATACAGACCTAATTAAAAAAATAATAAAAATGCATATTATTTACACCAATGGTCATTGCTGTCCCTTCAGCTGCCACCTCCTTGATTTTATGTCAATCCCTTTGATAGAGAGGCTGACTCATCCTTGTTACGAATTGATATATTTGGGGTAAAGTGGGGAAGAAAAACCCAGGCCTTGTATGAGGGACAATTATTTGGATGAAATATTGACATTGACCTATCTATCATGACCAAATTATTATTTTTTTTAGATATATCTATTTGATATTCAAAATATTATATAATATATTTTATAATTCAAAATAAATTTTTACGTTTTATTAATTTCAAAATTGGTATTCCTATTATTGAAATCAATTATGTCGATTTACGCAGTAAACTTAACTTATCGAAATTATCTGAAAGGCGAAAAATATTTTATTGCCTTTTATTATATAAAATTGTTCATTCAAGGTTAGACTGCCTGGACACTATAAATTTGCTATCTTTGCATATACCTCCAAAATATACTAGACGGAATATTTTATTCTACAACAATAACTTCGCTACGAATTCTGTGTTAGAAAGAATACATAGGTTGGGCAATGAACTAAGTGATGTCGCTGACATATTTAATTTAAACTTCAATACATTTAAAGCCAAATTAGTCCACCACTTTTTAAATGTAAATAATGTATGAGAAATCATTATATTTTAATTCGATTTTCTATTGTTTGTTTTATACTGTTGTTAAAAATGAAAATTGTAATTGTTATGTACTTAAAAGCCCAATAGAGCGTCAATAAATAAATAAATAAATATTCAATTTTGTTTTCAGGAATGACATGAATGTATGCAAATCTTGGAAGCGGAAATTATTAATTAACCCACTTTCCCACCTCTGATCAAGCTGAAACTCGGCATATAGGCTCGTTTGTCGATTAAAATGTATGCTATCACTTTTTGGTGACAATTACGAACGCACAAGCGGAAATATATGCATTTCTCTGAAATCGGATGACATTACCGCAGTTAATATACGAAATAAATGTCGGTCTTACCCGATCGGCATTTGACAAAGTTGGTAGAATTGTCGACTCCAGTTCCTGTGTAGGAAGGTTCAATACCCAGTCAAATAAATTTTAATTTTTTATTTGATTTTAAATGAAATTTATTACGAAGACTAAAAATCTTTGTTTCTTACTGGTTGATTTTTACAACAGATTAGGCAAAAAAATATAACATTATGTGAGTCAGAAGCCTTTAGAGTAAGTAATGTAGGTAGGTGACTAAAACATAAGACTATTTTATAAAGGGCTTATCAGTACCTAAGAGAACGTACCTGACTTAAACCAGTTATTTCCGAGTAAAAAATGCAGATGGCAGTTCGAATTTGACATAAAAAAATTCAAAACCTTTATTTCTTTCACATGTTGCTACCGACAAGAACCTAATGCCTGTACTAAAGTATCACGTGATACGTATACGTAGCAGTAGGTATTCTACAAATAAACATAACAATAAACTAACAGCACGTTTGTGGGTCATCGATATAATATAATTGGTGCGTAGATAGTGCGGGTACAACATCGCCACAGTACCTACTGACCGGACGCCCCATGCACAACATGCATTAGATTTTACAGACAGCTGTGAGCCGTCGAATGATTGCTCCAATTATTTCCAAAGTTGATGCTTTATTTGTTTTATTGTTTACCCCACGATCCCCGTTAAATATTCCCAAACTACGAACTCGAGCCACGTTTCTGCTAGGAGAAAAAACGCATTCGAAGGTTTCATGCATTGCAAATGAGTCTACGATATGTAGTTGTTTGGTATTATATTATTTTTTGCTCGTCATAAAGCAGTTGCAACTGAGAACATAAATAAATAAATAAAGTATTTATGTGTTCACAATTTACAACGTTGCATTTAGCTGCAAAAACGCAGCTTATCGTAAAGATCGGGGCTTCGCAACATGTGGTTTCTGAGACGCATTATAGAAATAATAAAAAGTTTGATAGGTGTAACGACTGTGAGACTGACGTCTTGTAAAATAAATTCAATTCAATTCAGTTTATTAATTTTAAAAACATCACAAAACTCTTCATTTTATAATAATAAAACATGCAATTTAAAGGCAGCTTCTTTGATGCTAAAAAATGTCTAAAAAATGCTGTTTCTGTTCACCATCAAGATTGCTCTCCCCGCCGGCATGATCATTGGCAATATAGTCCTGCAGGCTGGGAAATAGGACATTCTATGCTGTCGATGATGGATATAGCCATCGAGAACACTGAAATGAATGCTCTCCATGATAACCGAGTTTTCGAACCATTCACGAATCAATCAGAGATAGAAATTACTATGACACCTTTTGATTGTTTTTTCATTACCATCGATGATTCTAAATACAGGTACATACATCACACATTCTGTTGATCCAGTCACTTCGAAATCGAATTCGAATCTTTAATGTAAGACCATTTCAATAGGCATTAGTAATATGGCTGCCATCTTGACAGGATTGACTGGATACGGAACTCACAAACAAATTTACAGGCAAACGAAATGCAAAACAAAACACCTTCGTGATTTTCAATCAACTTCATTTCATAAAATTAACTAGCAAGGAGCGATGTGCACACGAAAATGATTTTTGTTTCAAGTGACCAGTACTCCGTGTGACTTTAATTGACCGAGTGTAGCGAAGTCCTGTTTCGATTCGACTACTTTGCGTCTCGTCTGCCTGTAAATATGTTTGTGTGTTCCGTGTCCAGTCAATCCTGTTAAGGTGGTAGCCGTGTTTGCTAATAAATTTTAATTCCGCCATTGTTGGAGTAATCAACATACTTTTTCATACTTAGTCAACTGTTCTCATAACTACTAGTATTCATCATTCCAATATAATTTTAGCGCAAAAAATAATTTAATTCTAGAAGGATGTTAGTAGTAACAATAAAATACTGACTAATTTACTATTATTTTAACCTAAATATGCACACGGAAAAACCTCTCTGAATAAAACATTTCTAAGCAATTGCTAATTAAAAAATATTGCTAATTTATTAAAAATCTGATCAAATTATTCGTATTCCTGTTAAAAACGGGACTGCACTCCTTTACCGAAGGAAATGACAGATTTCCTAACAAACTACCTTTAAAACACGAATGTGTTATGTGGATGTCTGAACACGTGTTTATTAAAAATCTATTATTTTCGCATCATATTTATCAGGATAAGCGCAGTTGCATGAACACGTGTTATGAATGTACTTAGTTAAGAAATGGCCTGCCATCACGTTTTTAACAGGATTTTAATAAATCAGACATACTAATTTTTCACCGTGGACGCATTGCGCATATCTCTAAATAGTATAAAACAATATAGTCTGTTTGGGTCTTTAGTTCTTCTAAACTACGCAATGGATTTTGACAGGGTTTTCAAAATCATTTAGAAAATTTCTTCCAGAAGGTTTCAATATATAATACATGCCTATAATATTTATAGAAAGTAGAGAAAAGTCGAGCAACACCGGATACACGTCAACTAGTTAATTAGAAGTTTGACAAAGTACCACCTGTACCTGCCGAGATACTTGAGAATATTTACTACCGATTATTTTTATGATACACGTTCGAACAAGCGAAAAAACTTATTTTTAATATATTGTCGAGTTTAATCCTTAGCCATGCTTTTTTAAATTTCGCTACCAAATAAAATTGCGATTCTAATATTATTATAAGTCATTGTAAATTTTACGTTCAGTTATTTTGTCGTCAATAAAAGGTTACGCACGCCTTGTATTGCAAACTGTCACATTACGTAATAATAAAATAAAGAATTAATGACTGCCGGTATTTTATAAAATCATTGAATTTCAAATTTCTGTAATAAATATAAAAATTAAATACTTTTTATCGCTCGACTTATAGACAATGCAGAGAGGGGGGAGAATTTGGACGATCTAATAAACAGTGTGCGGACATTTTAAATGTAGTGTAATGGAGTAGGTATTAATTGTATCATGGAAATATTATAATTTTATAAACACTTAATGAAATTAAAATTAATGGATGATGGGTAACATAATATTGATTATTCCCATTTGACAGCTCATAGTAGAAACCACGATCATGCGAACTCTAGTGGGATAAAAACGTAGTATCCAACAAGGCCACTACCTTTAACTGTATCCGGAACATAAAAAAAACACATTTATAGACAGATATAATGCCAAACGGTCGATTAAAACAGTTCACTATGCTCAATCAAAAATAATCTTTTGATAAAATAGTAGATTTGTTGACAAATTGGAAATTAATCTCTCACTTGTCTGGATTTCAAAAGATTCTTCTGATAATTTTCGCAACACATTCGTTCCAACTCACATGGAAATTTTGTTGTTAAGTTATTATTTTATTTAGTTTACTACACTTTATTTTATTAACTAAAACTGCTGTAATCATTATTATTTTTTTTCGTTGACGATCAAAAGTCAGTACAGCTATTAATACAAGCTGAATGTCGGTACCTCACCACCCCCCACCGTATCGCCACCCCCTTCTCTCCCCCCGTGACATATTATTCCCCCACATATAACAAGCCGCGGGGTCAACCCCTGCGCGAAGGGCCAATCAAAAAACTAGTTTGGCAGCTTTAATTTTGGGGGACAACAATATTTATCGCTGTAGGTACAATCTTTACCAGTATTGGTAATCTTGAAATACTGTTTCAACGCTCGATTTGTTCAATTTCGACGTTTGACTGGTGATGAAGCATTCATTGATCGACTGAAAATGACTTATCACGAAAATTATCGGTAAAATTTGAGTCAAAGATGTGTTCTATTTATGTGCAGTATATTAGAAAATAACTATTTTTCAAAGCAAAAAATCGATATTCATGGTTTTGAAGGTAGCGTAACAAGGCATTGCCATATTACAAAACTTCCTAGAAGCGTACCAATCAAATTTAATATTAGCACTTCAATTAGTGTGGTCAAATGGATAAGCTTTTTTAAAGTCAAAACGCTAACTACTTTAAAGAACTTTCTCACTCGTAAAAAAAACATTACATTAGATCAGTGGAATAAATCTGGTGTAATAAGTGGCAAGGCATTCGAAAAAATATGAATGTATGTTGTATGACAGCTGTTTCGCCTTTGAATAATTACTATACGTTGTTATTTCTTTTGATCTATTATTATTAAAGCTTTTCATAATGAATTCCGCAAGGTTTTGCTTCCGTACCACTTTAAAATTATTAATTTTGAATATAAGGTGCACATACAATTTAAACCCTATACATCAAGGCGTGTTTCGTGCCGACCGCACAGAAAACATAATAGATCGACCCCAATCAAAACTGACCTAATTGGTCATATATACGCATAGACTAGAGACTGAAATGAAGATAGTCATATACTAAAAACTGCTGCATATCAACGACGAAAGTTGCATCCACAGTAGGTATATGTTTATACTATGCATATTTAATTTTCCTAATGGGCCAATTCAGACTGAAATTATTATTACCGATACCCTTTTGCAAGGGCCGATTGCGAGCAAAAACTACCGGGGCATTATATTTTTTCTCTGACGGGATAATTATATTCTGTCTAGAGAATTCTACGTCTCGGGAGGGTGGCAAAAAATCCACATACATACGTCGAACCATTCACCACTACTGTATGTACCCACATATTGTATACTTATACCTTCTACCTATCCGCGTTATACATTGGCAAAAGCAAGAAATCAAAACATATTCAGAAATTCTTACTTTTTATGATGTCTTTATGAAACTGATTTACTCGTGTAACAAACAACTACTTCATTAAAATTATTCTTGCTAAACGAGTTAAGATAGACATTAAAATTACCCAAATTATTTACTAGTGGCAATGGAAAATTTGTAATTGGCGTAATTGAAAACACATACAGTAAACTGACTGAGTTTATCATAAGATGCGAAAATGCCACTCAATTTAACTAATCTTTTATATTCTTATAATACTAATCTACTGTTTATTTTTTCTTTGGTTTTTGTCTGTAATGTGGTATTTATAAACTGCTTTATTTGGAACTTAACTGGTTTATCTTATGTTTATATCACAACTTGCTGGAGAACCCGGTGTTGCTTTATTATGCTTTAAGAAGTTGGAAAATCGGATAGGTGGGGTTTTTCGAAGTTTCAGGTACACAGTGACCTTCTTTTTATGTTTCATTTCAAGTGTGCAAATTTTCATGTATCTCAGAATAAAACTAAAGATTTGTATACAAATCAAATCGACGCCGCCAAAGTGGGCTGAAAATCGCCTTTCATAGACATAGAGACTTGAATTTTCAAGGGTATTTTTTTGGCTAGAAATGGATTCTATCAGAATCAGTAGACACTCTTCATTACATAAATACTAGCTGCCCCGGCATTACCTGGGCCTTGCAAGGAGTTTTTCAAAATCTTATGTAAACATTTACCTTCCTGTTTTTATAAAGGTGAATTGTGTAAAATTTCACCTGAATAAAATTGTAGATTTAAATGCCAATCAAATCCATACCGTCCGCCAGAACAAAACAGACACCCTCCTGTATATATTAGAAGACATAGAAGATGTAATTATGACTTAAAATATATTTTTGTGTCCTAAATATAATTTTAAAAAATAATTCACTTCAGGGCAGATGATCGACACGGATAACGCTGTCCAAGACGTTGGCTAAAGAAGAAGGAAACGCAAAACGGCATTATACAAAATACTCCAAAAATAAATTTTGGACTTGAAAATCTCAAATCTCAATCACTATTTTTATCATTAAGTTCGATTTGCTGTTAATTTTCCCAAAAACAAAATAATTGTCTGGAACTTGGAGGAAATAATATTATTCCTCCATCATCTGAAAGTAAATTAACTAACATGGCTTCTTAAAACGTAGGTATTGCATGAGACTTATTAAGTTATTGTAATTTAAAAAATGGTATCATAACTTTTGATAAAAGACAAGTCTGATTTTCTCAATACTTCGTTACCATTTTATGCCCTATTGTGATGTGGAGAGTTACTTTTTCATATGAAATTATTATGCGCATATCAGTAAGAAGTTTTAATAAAATTATAAGACAAACACCAGCACATTTATCTTCAGGTAAAGTATAGATAGTTTCATTTAATGCGGTATTTTTTTTTAAATTTCCTAAAATTATTCTATAATTATTTCCTAGGTATTACTTTGTTTAGATATTACATTGTATAGGTATGTTTAGGTATTACTTTGTTTAGATATTACATTGTATATTTATGTTTAGGTATTACATTGTTTAGGTATTAAATTGTTTAAGTATTACATTGTTTAGGTATTACATTGTTCAGGTATTACATTGTTTAGATATGTTTAGGTATGTTTGAAACTGTTATGTTCAAAAAAGCCGATATCATTTGTACATTCGTTTGCTGAACTATGTGGGCGAGGAATTTGCGAGTTTGTTTCATAATTTGTTTGTGAACGGTGTCTTGAAATAGGTCCTAAATGCCTAGTGTATCGAGTTGGTACTATTATATTGACTAGACTCGGGAGTTCGAAACGGTCGAGCTCCGAATTTACAACTTAAAAAAATCATAGGTAGCATATACTCCGCTGATCGTCAAGTGTACATATTTTAAAGGTATGTATTTAATAAAAAAAGTGCAGTTTATTAGTTATTAGGGAATATTTTAAATAAAATTATAAATCATATAAAAAAATAATTGAAACACACACAGTATTTTTTATGAGTGGATTTTTTTTTAATAATGCGTCAACAAGGTATGGTAATTCGGGTATAGATGTGTTGATTTGCTTGAAAGCAAACATAGAAAGTAGAAACAATTGAGATAGGACATGACGCCAACATCCTTCACCCATATTACTGCAAATCGCATGTACAAACACAGGCGCCTGTACACATTCACACCAAATGCATTAGTTTCATTGGATCCGCCGCTTTGATAGTCGGCACGTGTCCGTATCATATCACCCGTATGGTGACCGGATAAAGCATCACAATGATAATTCATCACATCTCTAAAAAGATACATAAAGTCATGGAAAGTGATGAAACAAAATTTTTATTAACTGGGTTAAGTAGGTTAGGTTAGGTTAGGTTATGTTAGGTTTAATCTTTTTTTTTCATCGTTTCTAATGACTTTATATGGAAGTTATCATGTAACCCTCCCGTATGACAGTAGAAAAATATGATTTTTAAATACAAAGATTGCACCCTATCATGCAACCAAAAAATGTCTAGACTGTGAAATCTTTTTGTCTTTGAAAAAAAACTGCTTGATGATTAAAACGGGATGACAAAATTAACTAATGTTAATTAACTAACAAGTGATCCAAGAATACCTTCCTTATTAGGTAGGTACTGGAGTAGGTACCTTTAAGGTCCTTTATCCTAAATCCCATTCTTACACCAGTAAGTAGGTCCTACCCAATATTAGCACAGTTTACGAACTCCACCCATTCTCCCATAAAGGTAGCGGACCCATCAAATATCTTTATATTCCTGTGGACTCGAGCTGTTTTTTACATTGATGAAATAACAATAGGATATGTTATACCTTAAACATACCCTTTCGGCGTTTAAATTCAAGATAATAAATAGTTAATTTTAACAATATTCCTTTAACTTCTTAGGCATCTGCCTTATTTTGAAAGAAGGTTGGTGTTTTTCCGCTTTGCAATTAACCAAATAAATGGAATTCTTTTGAACGTATCCGAAAACTAAAAACTGCGTTTGAAAGGTGATAAAATACACTCTAAAATTCTGATGCGAACATAAAAAAATAGCTCACCTTACGTTTTTGGTAAAAAAACTTTTACCGATAGCTAAAAAATATATAAAAACGGTTTTATGATAACTCAACACAGTGACAATTCAACACACTTTTAAAAAGTGATATAAAGTCATTAGAAAAGATGATTTTTTTAAATCCAACCTAACTTAACCTAACCTAACCTAATTAACCCAGCTAGTAAAGTTTTTGTTTCATCACTTTCCATGACTTTATATAACTTTTTAAAGATGTGATGAATTATCAAAATGTTTTGTGAAGTGAAAATGAATTGTGATGATTTATCCGGTCACCATAAAAACACCTATTTATTACAAACGTTATTATAACCTCACTTTTTCATCATTTCATATTAAAATAATTATTAAAAAAATTTCATTGTTTTTTCAAATTGCGCTCGGAACCTCTGATTTCACATAGATGTATATTTTAATTATTTTCTGGTCAATTTCTTGGTGTTGATTTAAAGCGTGGTGTTTTTTTTTCTTTCTAACACAGCTTAAAACTTTTTTTTCTCTATAACACTAAGGTACCTAGATATAACGATTTCTATGAGACAATATGAGTTGTTCCCAAAATTAGCCCAAAGGTTAAATATAAAAATCATCGAAAATATTAATGAATTTAAGCTTAAATTCAAAAAAATACCTTATCCTTCAAAGATCTATATTATTGTAATTTAAAAAAATAGCTTCTTGCGTTTTCCTTATTAATTATGTTGTTATTATTAATTGAGCTTGAAATTCATCACCAAACACAAGAGCATTGTCTTTTTTATGGTGAGGAACAGCTATTATTTTTTTCTTTATAATAATCACAGAAAACAATGTATATTTACTGTAAAAAATACAAGTTATAAAATCAACGTACATAATACGTACATAATTCGGCTTCAGGGAAAATTTAGGTACGCAAGATGCAATCGCAAAAATAACCTCTATAATCTATAATGCTCTTGACTCGGGAAATAAATATTTAAGTATATTCATCGATCTAAGAAAAGCCTTTGACAGTATAAGCCACAAGAAGCTAGTAAAAAAATTAGAAAATATTGGAATTCAAGGAACAGTTAAATAATGGTTTAAAAGTTATCTCCATAAAAGACACCAACACGTAAAAATTAACGATATATTGAGTGAACCCACCTATTCCGAATTTGTAATTCCTCAAGGGACAGTTCTAGGCCCAATATTGTTTATCATTTACGAGAATGAAATGCTTACAGTACCAAAAAATGGAAAAATCATATCTTTCGCCGACGACACAGTTTTAATCATAGAAAAAAAAAACTTGGGAAGAAGCCTATCAAACTGCGAACGTAGAAATAAACAACTTAAAACAATGTTTGGATGACAACTTCCTCTCCTTAAACTCTGACAAAACCTATTTCATGACATTCACATTATCAGACAAAATGCACCCAACAATAAATTCCAATATAACTATCCATAACTCTTGTAATAATTATACTGACAACTGCAATTCTCCTAAATGCTCAAAAAATCTCAAAAAAAGTAATATTAAATATTTAGGCATAATTATAGACCAACATATTAAATGGACTGAACATATTGCGCAAACTGTAAATAGAATACGTAAACTTTATTACGTATTCCTCAAACTAAGAAATATATTACATAAATCTTTGCTACTAAAGGTTTACTATGCATTAGCCCAATCAGTTCTGCAATACGGAATAATAGGATGGGGAGGAGCGTATAAAACCAACTTAACCCCACTTGAAATAGTACATAGAAGACTCATCAAAATAATTCTAAAGAAACAATTAGACTATTCAACCCAAAAATTATTCGATGAATTCAAAGTATTACCGATAAATAAAATTTATCAAAAAAACGCATTACTACAAATCCATAAAGACAAACTAACAATAAAGTCATTTAGCACCAGACCGAGAACCTTAGGACAAATAATAATCCCTAAAATTAATACTTCAACAGCCCAACATCATTACACATACTCAGCAATAAAATGCTTTAACGAACTCCCTATAGAAATACAATCCGAGAGGAATTATGAAATTTTTAAACAAAAACTCAAAAAACATTTTACTATTAAATAATTTTTAAGTATGTGTTACGATGTGCCAACCTATATTTCCATTATGTACAAAACAAATGCCATCTTATAATATTCATTATGTATAAAAAAAAATTTCATTATGTACAAAAAAAAAATTGCAACTTATATTTTCATTATATATAAAAAAGTAGTCCTTCATGCATCCAAATTGTAACAACTGATAAGTATGTATAGTACTGTCAATTTATATATATTTACTATAACAATAATAAATATATATACTTATTAATCAATATTATATATATTGATTAATTATGTATTATATGTATATTGGTTGATAAATAAATAAAATAAAAAATAGAATAAAATACACGTAGCAATACAACAGTCATAAAATCATAATTAAGGGTACTTCCCCACCTTCCTCTTTCCCTTCCCCACTTACCTTCAGCCTCACAACATCCCCCAATTAGGGATGCCATAGTCTCACTGGCTCCAGACGGGAGCAGTTGGGACTCTTGTGAGGTATTCACTATAAAAAATAAAATAAAATATTTTTTATGATCGTTAAACAGAAAAACTCAGAATCGCACTGGAATTTTACTTTTCAGGTTTGAAACGTTGCAGTTTATTGACATTGTCTGACTAACGCGATGCACTACGTAGTAATGCAAAAATATTCGTTTTTGGTTTGAAAATTTGATCGCTTAAATTGTTTCAGATGATTTAATTAAATACTGCAAGTATAAAACATCTTGGCCTTCAAAATAATGGTGTGTTATTTTGATTAGTCCTTTTATAAGCCCTGAAAAAATTAATGTATCAGGCCTATAAAAACTGCATTAAAGTTCAAAATCTTTCGAACACTTTTATGGATATGGTTTTATCGTATAGTGTGTCAAATTAAGTTTTTTTATAAAATGATTGTAAAAAATTTACATATTTGTACCTGAACGTTCGCAAAATAAAATAAATGCCACTTTTAGGCGATGTTTTTTTCGTGCGTAAATTAAAACAGGCGGACGGTGTTCAGCGGGAATTTAACCCTTATCGCTATGTATGTAAGGGGTGTTATTGTTGGCTGCTCGATTCAAAATGTTAGACAACACAGTGCATCGCCTTAAGTGGTCAGAATACCTTGCTAGGTTCTCCCAACCTTTATTCGTTTTTTACCATCGTTACGTTCCCCAATATTAGAAATGCAATAGTAGCAGTGGTTCCGGAAAGGACCATTGAATTGGACTATTGAATGGTGGTTAGGTATGTTCGAAGACATTATGTTAAAGGGTATTTTTTTATTTATACCAGCTAGAGAAAAATTAAATAAATGTTATAGTAAATTTCACTTACGTACTGAAAGGGGAAAGGAAGTGATAATAATAACATAATAACCAACACAATTTGAATTCTACTGTAGCCTTTATGATTTTGCTGTCTATGATTTTATAATATTACTTATGTTAGGTAGGTATTTATTTTGCCCTGACGAAGGAACTCTGGTTTATGAAACCGGACGCGAAACAAAAATACATGTTATAAACAGGTCTGGACGACACCCTGGTACATATTACTCTTGTGCCTGGTGGATGATGACCACCGATGAAGGTGGACGGCAAGATGACCTCATTACCTGCACACAAAACACGATGTACATTCCTATTGTACAAATGATCTTACTGGTACCTAACACTCGACGCACGATTCCTGTTGGTGTAATCTCAAATAACTAAGCCTATTAGACTCGCAGTTTACTACTGACAACATACTGCTGAAACTGGTGTAGCAAAAAAAATGTTCTAAACCAAGAAAATTCGTTATATTTTTGTCACAACTGATAATTGGATAGGCACCAAGCGTTGGCTGCGGGCAATTTTAATAGGAATTATAATTATTATTCTCTTACAGAAAATTAAAAATGACATCTGGAAATATTAGTAAATGCGATAAATTAATAGCTGGTTAGTGTCTGAGTGGATAAACACGTCGGATTCATATGTCCAACCCTCTATTAGTTAAGTACTCCATAATTATCATCATGATAGTAGGAGTATTTCAAACAAAGATATTAGAAGAACGAGATATGCTATGTTGGCCGCCGGACCGTAGCCGGAGTACTACCTAATTAGGGTACTTTGAACGGTATCGGGACGTGTACGCACAGAAATCTGTTCTATGTATTAGTGCGGATACCTTAGCGCAAGCGAAGGTGTGCAGTAGTATTGGTGAACAAAACCGGCGACACTCGGCAAAACAATTCCACTCAGTACGAACTGCGCATAGCACATTTCGTTCTTCTAATATCTTTGATTTCAAATATGGAAACTTTGAGTAAAAAAATACAATTTCAACATTATCACACTTCTGCATCCTCTGTGCTCTTAAATCTCTTGGTTTTTTACCACCCTAGTCCCTAAAAAGCTGCGGCCCTCAAAGCAGACTCACCTGACCATAGTCCTTAGTATTCTCGCGGTGTTTTATAGCTAATCATAATCAGATTCTACAGCCCTACAGCCGTACCACGCCATGACCGCTTTTTTGGAAATCGCATACCGAACTTTGCAACGACGTGAGACCAAAAAACACATTCCATGGTCTGCCTAGTAATAAGCTTCTGCTGAAAGGTTAAAGCTTAAAAATACAAGTTTTCTGATACTTTAATAATAATAATGATAATAATGGTCTTTATTCCAAAATGTAGGGAGGTAAAGGCAATCCCACACATCCCAAAGAGAGTATAAATACCTGCTTAGTTACACACCGGGAATCAAGTAAGAACATATTTGTAAATACGAAATAAGGAAAAAAAATAAAAGAAAGTAATAAAATTATAACTAGTTATTTAGGGTGTTATCTGCCAATTGTTATCAAGCTTCAAATATGTTCTACCGTTCGGATTCATGTCTGAATGGGTTAAGAGATAAAGTGTAATACATACACAGGGTGTTAAGGGACATACCTGAACTTGGTTAAGTGATAGAGTGTAATACATATACAGGGTGTTAAGGAACAGACCTGACCTTAGTTAAGTGATAGAGTGTAATACATATACATGGTGTTAAGGGACATTCCTAACTTACTTTAACTGGCGATTCCTGAGCTTATTTGTATGTCATTTTGGTCTCCGCTGGTCATCTCTTTTGTTTTTTTTTTTATTATTATTAACTTAAGAACATACAAAATCAGTAGGTATTCGACAGTTAGTGTTGGAGTGGGGAGATGGATGGTTACTCAACAGTGACCAATGTAGGATTTTGAACAGCAAAAAAATAAATAAAAATGTCACCGGAGACCAAAATGTGATTAAAATTTTTCAACTCCAAATAAGCCCAACAATCGCTGGTCAAAGCGTATCATATCATGACGCATGCAAAATGTTTAACCAGTATTTTTCAATCATTTCTTAAAACATCCTTCTTAAGAATTAGGACACATGTCGTTCTACAATATTAAAATAAAAATAAAAACAAACAAATAAACAACCCTTTATCCCTTTTCTTCAAGTCGTGTCCGATCACGTTACTTCCGCGCACTGCCAGTAAATTAAATCAGCATTACAAACCAACATTTCAACTGATGTTAATCGTATCGGATCGGACCCATCAAACCGTCATATGAATAGACAGTGTGTACTTAGTTAAAACGAAGCGTTTAAAATGTCAGTCGCAATGCTAAGTTAAACCTAACCTAACTTCTACAGACCTATTTATGTAGTTTCAGCTGCTCCATAAACAAAGCTCAAACAATCGGATGAAAAGATTTTCACTATGCATCTTTGATAAAAATGATCTGCATAATATTTACATATCTGTATACCTATTACATACCGGGTAAAGGACTCATAAAGATGTTTTTTTTTCTTCTGAAAACAAGGTGCTTTAATACCTTCTGGCGTAATATGAGTGTTTTGGTGTTAATTTAGTACCATTTGCTTTTTTAAATATCAATTTGATGCATATTTAGAGTGGTAGTCATTTAAATCGGATAATTGTCACACTGAGCAGCTGCTTCTTTAGTCCACCTAACCTAAGCTAACTTAACCGAAAATATCCTAAACTAATCTGACGTTAGGAGAGGCAAAACAATACAAATATTACGGACGAATTACATGGTGGAGCGGTAAGGTTTTTGGCTCTTAACTCAGAGAAACGAATTTCTGAGTGGGAAATAAATTAAATTCTTCACTATACATAATATGTATGTAGCTATAAAAAAATAGTTAAGTAGGTACCCAGCGATTCAAATTATTTTTTTAAATAATGCCATATATTCCCGGTAAATGAATTATTTATTATTAATAATAATAATATTTGGATGAATTGTAAAGCGCCGTTTTTGTGCAAAATCACCTCAAGGGCGCTGTACAAATATATAATACATTTCTACAATGATCTACGTTATTACTAACTATATATGGAGATAATATACAGTACAATACTTACCTGGTAGGTCTCTTGAGATTAACACTTAATTTATATTAACTAATTGTTTATTAGCGAAATTTAGAAACAGGATTTTGGACATAATTGGAAAATTGGATATTACTGGACTTTCTCTCAGGAATATATAGGTATATTTAATTTAAGGGTATGACAGCTTAAAAAGGTGAGTTTTTAGTTTAGACCTGAATTCTGTTGGACTTGTTATGGATCTTAGTTCCGGGGGAAGTTTATTCCAAGCCTTAGGCCCAGATACTCCGAAAGCGCGATCACCAAACTTAGTATTTGGCTAGCGCTTAGGTTCCATCAGTCTGCCTACAGCTGCTGATGTTGCTGATCTAAGAGTTGACTGCCTATTATAAAACTCCCACTAGCATCGTAATAATCGGAAGATTTGGCTTGTGCAATGATGGACGAGTTAGCTAGGAGAGGAACTGAACCGACGACATCTAGGAGGGAACCAGACGCGTGTAAAACTCAGCCGCTAACGGTTTTTACCCAATTTCTACCGATTTATAACTTGTTTCTATTAGTCTTTAAGTTCCAAAACAAATATTTTTGAAGAAAATATCTATTCATTTGTTATGTCAAACGTTAATTATATGAAATTCCCTCGATAGAAAAAAAATCGAAAAGTAAGCTCCGAAAATTATTAAAAACGCGTTTTGTTCTTTTATTTTATGTTATAGGAATGATAAAAATCACAGTGTATCTTTATATGTAACTAAAGCATGTTTCGAGAGATTTTTCCTATATTTCAAATGAGTCTTTTATTAAATATTTTCACCATTTTCGTTTTTTTCAATATTATCGCGTTAAGGCGATGCACTACGTCGTGTAATATTTTAAATTGAGCCGCTATCAATAACAACCCTTACGTAGATGGCGATATGGTTTAAATTTCCGCTTAACACCATCCGCCTGTTTTGATTTATGCAAGAAAAAAACATGGCCAAAAAGTGCCTTTTATTTTATTTTGTGGATGTTCAGGCATACATATTTATTTTTTTTCGATCATTTTATAAATAACTTAATTTTCCACATTACACAATAAAATCATAACCGAAAATGGGTTCGCAAGTTTGAGATTTTGAACTTTAAAGCAGTTTTCATAGGCTTTTACGCTATTTTTTTCTGGGCTTATTAAAAGACTTATATAAAAAATACTCGATCATTTCAAAGGCCAAGATGTATTCTACTCGCAGTATTTAATTAAAGTATCTGAAACATTTCTAGGCGACCAAATTTTCAAACCAAAAACATATGATTTTGCATTACTACGTATGGCATCGCCTTAATACTTGATTAACCGATGGAAGTTTTACGGTGCCATTGATGCTGAGAATAGTATTAATTATATATGTTCGATT
Organism: Hesperophylax consimilis; assembly: GCF_061612785.1. NCBI lineage: Eukaryota > Metazoa > Arthropoda > Insecta > Trichoptera > Limnephilidae > Hesperophylax > Hesperophylax consimilis. The sequence goes on from NC_142850.1 coordinate 22,999,420, forward strand.
TTCTGTTTAGTTACGATACAAAATGGAAATCTTAAAATGCTCAGTTGAAGTAGTTAAACCAGAATAATAGGTTTGTAAATGAAAATAGTACCTATTTATGTTTGTAAGTATAAATTTACACTGATTTATTGAGCCATGTATGAGCTCATGTCTTATTTACGTGCTTATAGATATTAATTAACCACTTAATCTAGTGCTCCAAAAAGTTCTTCACACTAAAAAATTAACAACTCCAATAGTTGGTTTTCATTTTTTTTTATTGAAATTTTATTCTTGAATAACGCTTAAAATTTTTGTCATTTGTTTTGGGGTGTTATGCCGTGTTGCGCTAACTCCTTCTTTAGCCAACGTTTCGGACAGCATTGCAGTGTCCATCATCAGGGCAGATGTGTTACAATAACACATCTGTCCGAAACGTTGGCTAAAGAAGGAGTTAGCGCAACACGGCATAACACCCCAAAAACAAATAACAAAAATACTTTTAGCCGTGAAAATCTTAAATCATGTTCAATGCTTAAAATTATTCAAGTTCAATAACTTTTATTTTAAAACTTGGAACTGATCGTATTATAACCACACCGCCCGCACGCCTGTCCGCAACAGACACTCTTCTTTAAATACATATCAATAAGAAGATGGAAGAAGTTACATATATAGACTAGCTTAAGTCCCCGATGTTGTCCGAGCTTTTCACAGAGTTTTTCGAAATCAGACGTAGTCAGTGACCTTTCTTATGTTTTGGAGGTCAAGTGTACAGAATTTCATAAATCTCGGAATAATACTGTAGATTTGTATAAAAATGAAATCCATGCCACCCGCCATAAACACTCTTCTTTATATAAATAGGAGATAAATACATTTAAAAAATAAATTATGTTACTAAAAAATAGGTTTTCAACTGCTACTAGTCTATTTGCTTATTTTTATGTATGGGTCCATCGAGATGCATGCGAGATACCAAAATGTCGGATGAACAAGGAGAAAAACAAACTCTACACCAAAAAAAATTAAGGATGGGGTTGAAACATTGAGGATGGGTTGTTTGGCAGCGTTTGAACAATTCATCGAATTTCAACTTTTATTTTCGGGCTCTGTGAAAATTCTATTCAAGTGCTGTTTTTATATCATTAAAGACTAGTTGCTTGAAACAATACAAATAATAACGGAAGTTGAGAAAATATTTCACAGAACATGAAAATCAACTTTTAAATTGGAAGAATTGTTCAAATTCTCCGAAACAAACCGTCCTTAGGAACATGTTAACATTTTTCGAACACTAAGGACGGGTTGTTTCGGAGAATCTGAACAATTCATCAAATTTCAACGTTCATTTTCAAGTTCTGTGAAAGATTTTTTCAAGTTCTGTTTTATTTCAGTTTTGTCAAGCAACTAGCCTACATTGATATTAAAACAGAACTTGAAAAATTCTTTCACGGAACCCGAAAATGAACGTTGAAATTTGATGAATTGTTCAAATTTTCCGAAACAACCCGTCCTTAAAAAAATTACTCCTAAACGAGTCAGTAATATTTCCTATTTAGTTTGGGAATATTTATTTCATGCATTATGAATAACTAATTCCAACGAATGTATAATTTTATTTGTGCAGGCGACCAAATGGGGAAACAACAAAAACTAATCTGAATCTGGAATAGACCTTTTTGACTTGCCTTATAGAGGGTTTTCCAATAAGAGGTGTTATTTAGAATAGCCCGTTATTTCGGTAGATGTTACTTTTAAAGCTGTCATTTTTTGACATTTGACAAGTAGAAACTACATCATTAGTGAAAATGGAACGATACACGCTTCAACAACGCATTGAAATTATTAAAATTCACTTGAGTGAATCAAATGCAAATCATCTTGAGTGATGAGGCCCATTTCCACCTCGGTGGCTTCGTCAACAAGCAAAATTGTCGCATCTGGGGCTCGGAAAACCCAAGAGTTATTGTTGAAAAGCCTCTCTATCCTCAACGTGTGACTTTTTGGTGCGGTTTATGGTCCGGCGGAGTCATTAGACCTTACTTTTTCGAAAATGAGGCTGGAGCAACAGTTACGGTGAATGGATTGCGCTATCGAGAGATGATTAATGATTTTCTTATGGCCGGAATTGGATGGTATTGATCTGGACAACGTTTACTTTCAACAACTTATTTGACATATTCAACTTGGCCCATAGATATTGATGAAGAGAAAATTAAGGTTTGTTTCCTTCTATGTACCTTTTCGCAATTCAAACGCAATTATTCTTTACGGGAAAAATCCGCAGCGTCCGGGCCGTATACGTAGCCACTCGGTAGCGGTGTATGTACTATATCTAGCTACTCGTAGAAGTTCCCGGAAAAAGACAGTTTTTATACCGTCTGCAATGAGCTCACATATCTACATGCGAGGCTACATGCACAACTCCTAAGTGCATTTTTCTGGCCGATGCAGTTCGGGAGAATTTCTCCGCGAGGCTCCGTCTGGTCTACGGACCGCAGTAATAAAAACTGCAGCGGCGATAAAGAAAATAAAACATGGCTGCCGGGCGCTTTCTTTTTTAAACTTGCATCGCGCGCGCTTTTTTTCACCCGCGTCCCTAAAACTTATACGCGGCCAATCAAGTAAGAAGACCCCGCGGCAAAGCGAACAAACCATTCGAACAAGTTTGAAAGTCGACATTTTGAAATGATTGTTCCTTTTTCATTCAGTGTTGCCAGTTTAACAAGTGGGTAGGTTTGTTTGTTTTTCCGTGTGCGGGCGGTTTTGCAGGGCTGGCAACCCGGAGCCAACTTCACGTAGCAGTGTTGCCAGCATTCCCTTAGTAATGGCACCGACTTACTTTCCAACATAAATATTGTTTATTGTTATAGCCCATCTTACGGAATAGATGCTAGCTTCCCGCTTCCCACAGTTACGCGCCCTAACGGGAAATTCGCGACGTTAAAGCTACGTGAAATATATATTTTTCAGTATGAGCTAGACTTGTGCTTGTAATACGGAAGACGGGCAGATTAAATTGTGTCGTTTATTCGGTAACGTCAGCGTTTTACGCTATACCATTTTAACCGACCACACGATAATCTATGTCTACGGTTCATTCTAAAAAGAGCTCGTTTTCTCTGGTAGCCACTTGTCTTTTAACTTTTCATTAAGAGTCACCGTAGCAACGAGCACCAAAGAGTCATTATAAAATACGTAGGTACTAGGTACAAACCTACCGGCCGTATTTTCTCTTCAGTTTTTCTAAATCGATGAGCTTTACCTACCCACCAGGCTAAATAGTTGAGTTACATGACGGAGCAGCCTGAGCATTGGACCCAAAAATCTTTGGTTTGAGTTTGAACCCAGGATGAACAAACAGAATAGGAATTAATCAATTAATACGATGTTTATAACTAGTATATTTATAATTTTCTCATAAGATTTAAATAGGTTCTTAAATATCAATCATCTTATAACCATAGACATATGTCACGTAAGATTTTTTTGAATTTCGTATAAGGATTTTCCAAAGAATTTGTCCAAAGAAACGTCACTATCTTAATGACAAGCTTTCTTCGGGAAGGTACCATAATTACTCAGTCAATCTAGTACACATAAGGCTTGCTTGAACAATACATTGAGTAGCAGATTTTCGAAACCGGAAAGGGGTTGTACAAACAAATTTACACTCAGATTTAATTTCGAAATGCCAAACGGTCGAGTTTAAATAGGACTTCGCTACGCTTAATCCATTAGTTAAAACAATATAGCTGAATGATTGCACTTCAACACAGTTGAATTTGAAATGAAACTGCATCTAAGCCGTAACATAAAAACTTAGATAAAGGGTAGCAAGGGTTCTATGCAAAACACTTCTAAAATAGTAATTAAAAGCTGAAAATGTGTAAAGTAATTTCTATAACATTTTTGATAAAACGTTGCAAGCGTAGAGTACAGAAGAACATTAAAAAAATTCCTGTTTCTCTGTAAATGCTACATTGTTGCCTTACTGTAACACAACACTTTTGATGCAAAAAATATGTTTCGCTGTACCGAAAAACGTAATGGCAGAGTTGCAGCATTTAGCTTCGAGCGATTTACGCTTATAGTTGGAAGGATGTATCAGTTTGTAATAATTCTTGTCCGCCTCAGAAATTAAGTTTTTTAGGCTTCGAGTTTGAGGTTTTGAGGTTTGCAAATCGGGTTCAAACTGATTGCTGAAGTTTTTTTTAATATTAAGTACGTATCAAGCTGCATCGATGAAGTGAAATGCATCAATATATGTATGAGGAAGTAAACGTCTCATTTTAGATCAGGGGTGCTCAGATTTAAATACTTAATTGTAAGAAATGATTTATTTTTGTTATGTAGGTCCGGTATATCAGTTGATTTTAAGCTTGGCTTGGTTGGAATGTACATAGGAGCATAATGAGTATATAGGTCGCAAGCCTAGATATCAGCAATATTACACGTATTGTCTGTCCAAATTACTGTCTACGTGAGTGGAATATCTATGATCTACCGGCATCGGGAGTTCGAGAGTTTTTAGAATGTCAAATGTTTTAGGAGGGTTCAATTTATTAGTTGATTTTTTTATAAAGTTCCCCACATCAATCAGCATGGTGATATGCAAGTATACTAATTTATATGTATAAAAAATGTTTGTTTGTTTGTTTGTTTGTTCCCTATAGACTCAAAAACTACTGGATCGATTTAGCTGAAAATTTATAAGTTTGTTTTTATTATTGCCAGAAGTGTTTACACGATAGATGTGAAACAAAAACTTATAAAAGTAAAGTTTTCAATTCTTTAGAATAATATTATCTCCACCTTAAAAACAGACCCAGTTTTCAGGTACACTAGAATTCACAACCTCAAAACTTTACTCCAAGCCATTCATAACCCCGTGCAACGCCGGTTACACGTCAGCTAGTTTTAAATAGTATTGGTTTAGCTGGAGCCAATGTACCTCTTACGACATAATCACGAATAAACCGTTGAAAACACTCCTAACTTGAAAAATACTTCTTATAATACCTTACCAGACTACTTGTCTATTTTAGATTGATTATCATTTAATGACATCAACATCCCTCCTCGCTCGATGAACATAATATTTACCTAAATTTCAGTGAGATGGAAGTACGTAATTTACTCCTAGCGTGTCTTCATCTAAAAATAGCTAATCTGCCGCTTACCTAGGCTTGAGTGGCCGATTTAGCCAGCTCAAATTTGAGCCAGGAATCTCACATAGCGAGGATATGGATCGATTGATATACCGGGCCATAGACCTTACTATGTAGGTATTATATCTGTTCTGAGGTCAACGTATTACATTATTATTGCTCTAAATTATTCTTCTATGGTTTTAAGCTGCCATAATTATAAAATACCTACTTCTCTACTCTTGAACACCGCATAGATTGTTCTATCTCTCAGTCTGCATGACTAACTTTGCCAATGGTCATGCCTATGCGAAGAGCAATCTTGCTATTGAACAGAATCAATTCGGATATCGACATTTTTACCATCAATGGAGGTTTGTTTAAAGGACAAGCTCTGTTACTACTAGTGTAGTTGATACCCCCTATTTATAATTATTTTAATATGTTTATATTTGTTTATTGTTTTATAACAACACACTAGAAAGTATATTCTCAAAGCGAGTAACCATAAGAGAAGAGAATTGTATGTACATCCCTACAAATTAACTACACCTGAATAAAGGGGGTGACAGATTACGCTATAAGTTCAAAGCGTTTTATATTCCATATAACCCCATATTGCTCGCCATACAATCCCATTCAGACCTGTCACACCTAAAAAGTTGATGTGTTATAAGTGTGGGCGTGGCGACGATATGTGCTGTGATCTGCTAGCCAGGCTATATTTGAAAATTATGCGAACCCTTGGGTTCGCAACAATTCGAACTGGGTCGAACAGTTCGAACTGGGCCAGAACAATTAACGGAGCGCCGTGATTACGCGGTTGTCATCTGTCAAAGTGGCAGATCCCATACAAAGAGATGATATTCCGTAGCAGTTCCCCAATTGATCTGACCCCCTCTCCCGAGGAATATAATAGCGTAGTGTGTTACCCCAAAATATAATACGTATATGCCAATTACAAATTATGCGGGCATAATATAGCGTAATTTGTCTAAGGCTTAAAGCAATGACAGATTTCACAAAAACATACATCAATAATATTATGTTTTCTGAGCAAGGTTTTGATGAAATAAGTTTTCTAGTTACAGTGTAGTCCAGCCCTGGTGAACGTGAGGCTATATACAGAAGTAGTTATATTTTAATCATTATAATTTTTCAATCCAAAGCTACAATTTTTCAATATCGTGTACAAAGCATTTTAATTTATTTTAATTAAATGTGTACAAGTTTTATGTCTTTCAGGTCGATATTTTTTAGGTTCATATCTTTACTAGGCAGGTTGCCTGTTCTAAGGAACCAAATACTCGTGTAAATGCCAAGTGAATTATGTTGTAAGAAAATAATGTTTATTAAAACTATCTAACAGGTTTTTACTAGTTGTGTCATAAATAGGTAACTATGTATAATTTGAAGTGAAATACGTATTTGCCATTTACAAACGTATTTAAAAACGTAATACAATCGACAAATTTGGAATGTTTTTAAAATGATAAATTGAATTGAAAACATTCAAAAGTTTTAAGATCTAAAAAATGAATGTTATGTTTTAAGATAATCTCTGTACATTTTAATCGTGTTGAAAAAGTATGTTCCGAAAATTATAAAAAAAACACATCAGACTCTGTCATTTTATATTTTCTGTTGCTTTAAATGCAACACGTAGAAAAAATACTATTTATATATATATTGTTTTCAAATTATTGGTAATTCTATCGGGATTGCAGGCCATCCGAATGAATTATGATTTTCAGCAAATTACGAATATATTACCTTCATGTCGGAACTCGCGTTCATGGAAATTTGAATTGATAAAATAGTTTTTTAACCTAGATAGTGTCTCAGATAGACATATCCGATTTTAATTAATATGAGATACCTGGACTTTTTAAAAGTCTAAATTAATATTCAACAACATTTCTTTTAAAGTTATTTGAAGGTTATTCCCAACAATGTAATATATCGTTGTAGAAGAAGATAATAATAATAATTCTAAACAAACATGAAACAGAACGGTTTCAAATTAATAAGTGTTAAGGCCCATCTCCCCGATACTCTGCTCTGTGGTGCTAGCGAACAAAACCAGGAAGCTCTGTACATTATTAATGATATACAAGTCAAAGTATAAATGTAACGGGTTGTTACCTTGTTTGAAAAGGCAGAGAATCTACACACTTAAAATTACAAACAGCATATTTACTGTTCCTTTAAAGCTTTCCGCTTGTCTGTTACTAGTTATAAATTACCCTCGTTACAATTTTCTACATACAGTTATCTGCGAATAAAATCATCCTTACCTCCTGCTTCTTCTTTGTCCGCACACAGTAATTAATATTACAAACTCCTGCAATAATGAGCATAATAAATACATGTTTGTTGGTGATAATTTTGATGTATTGCATTGTATTTGATTTCATGAACTTTATCGGATATGACTGGTTGGTTATGAATTTCTTCGTTTGGTAGTATGATTTCAACAACTGGATTCTTTCGCAATATTATTTTTTACGCTGACCAGAGCAAGGTAAAATTAAGTATTTGGATGTTTGGTTGGAGGTGCTTTCTCCAGGACGAATGGCCAGTGCTAAGTCGACCTCATATTGTTGTTGTTTTTTACACACTTAGGTGGTTTCGTTGTATTATACACTTAGGTGGGTTCATATATTCACACAATGGCGTACTCTATCCTGATTCCATCCAATTGTTTTTGACGGGGCAACACCATTCAGAAATTAAACGTTTCTTAATATTACCAAAGGTGCGCAAGGCTTCTACAATGGGAGAGCATCTTATACTATATTAGCAGAATTAAAAGCAATACATATTATATTTAGTACAACTAACCGCAACACATACTGCAAAATTGAATATCAACTGTAATACATATTATAATTAATATTATTAACTGCTGTACATATTACAAATAGTAGCATTAGCTGCAATACATGTAATAATTTGTAGCATTAACTGCAAAGTATGTTTTTTTCCGACTTTATGTCCGGGTTAAATCTTCCCCACAGGAAAAGCTAAACCCTTTCACACACTTTTCCACAAATGATCATCTAGTCAATCTAAATTATGCAAGTGCATTATATAAGCATAATAAATACAAAATAATACAAAAACAACACGTCAAATCACCAGAGATCAAATGGGAAAATAATTCACAGACTCCAGATATTTTCATATCAGAGGGTTCGGCTCGGTAGAACTCCTAACTGGACCTATAAATCCTACTGATCGCTCAATATAAATATTTAATCTTTCGTAATCCTACATGTATTTATAATGACTAGTAATTATTTATGTAGTACTAACTGCAGTACTATTATAATTAGTAGCATTTACCGCAATAAATATTATAATTAGTAGAATTAACTGCAACACATTCTATAATAATTAGTAGCATTTGTAATACACACTGTAATTTAAAAAAAAAATTATATAACACCTCACAAGAGCGCTCCTGACTCTATAGTATAAAGGGATGATAACTATATTGACATCAGGTTAGGCAGCGTTGTGAGGCGGGTTAAAGTAGTGGCTATAGTAAAGGATTTATTAAGGCGATGCCATACATAGTAATTCAAAATCATGTGTTTTTGGTTTGAAAATTTGGTCGCCTAGAAATGTTTCAGATGCTATAATTAAATACTGCGAGTAGAATACATCTTGGCCTTTGAAATAATCGAGTATTTTTTAGATAAGTCTCTTTATAAGCACAGAAAAAAATAATATAAAGACTTAGGAAAAATTCTTTAAAGTTCAAAATCTCTTACTTACAAACCCATCTTCGGTTGTGATTTTATTGTATAATGTGGCAAATTAAGTTATTTATAAAATGATCGAAAAAAAATTAAATATTTATGCCTGAACATCCACAAAATAAAATAAAAGGCACTTTTTGGCCATGTTTTTTTCTTGCATAAATCAAAACAGGCGGATGGTGTTAAGCGGGAATTTAAACCTTATCGCCATCTTCGTAAGGGTTGTTTTTGATAGCGGCTCAATTTAAAATATTACACGACGTAGTGCATCGCCTTAATGCTGGTCTTGAAGAGACAAAACAGATGCCGGTAGTACATAGCATTAACTTATTAACATTAACTCATTAACATTATACTATAATTAGTAGTATAGTGATTTGTTTTTGGGGTATTATGCCGTGTTGCGCTACCTGGCCGTGAACATCTGAAATCAAACCTATAATTAGTAGAATTAACAGCTACTCTTACTATAATAATAATTAGCATCTGTTATACATACTCTAATTAGTAGCATTAACTGCAATAGAGACTATAATAAGTGGAACAAACTCCAATACATGCATAGTAACATTAAGCCCACGCATTCCGATTTATAACATATTTCTCTTGAACACAAGTTATTAAGTTCCTAAAAAATATATGTTGCTTTTGAAGATAATATCTTTACATTTGTAAAGCCGAAACAGTAATTATATGAAATTTCCTCGGTAGGAAAAATCGCAAAGTACGCTCCGACAATTATTAAAAACACATTTCGTTCTGTTATTTATCATGTTATAGGTATAAAAAATTCACAGTGTATCTTTAAATGTAATTTATCCATTTGTCGAGAGATTCAACATTCATATTTGTCGAGAGATTAAACATTCTTATTTACATATTTCCATTCTAAACCATTTTCTTTTTCTTTTTAAACACTTACTACGGAGCCTTAACTGCATGCAATAATGCATAACAACATTTACTGCTGAACTAACTCATGCGAAGTAGGGACCTATACCCACACCACTGGCCTTGCCTATGTCTGATTTTTTGTTATTTTTATTGTTAGGCAGATACTGTCCTTTTACTGTTTGCAAAAACTTTTCTTACCTACACTCCGTTTTATAATATAAAAATGATTGTAACAAAAATATTAAAACTTACTGCAAAAAAATCGCTATTTAAAAAAAAACTATTTCATTAATCTTTTGTGAATAATTACAAAAGGGATAAATTTACAACAAAACGTGTTTAATTTGGACGTTTCATTAAATGTTACATTTATGTCATAGGTTAGGTCATTACCTAACTACATAACATCTAATTCTATGTTTTTTACATAGGTAGTACGGAGGTTTTTAAGGTACAAGTAGGTGTTATGGCACTTCACGGTTGATTCTGGGAAAATTTACTAAGAAAAAACTGTTTTTGTTGTTGAAGACAGATTTAGAATTTTTAAAAAATCTTTAAGATAGTCATTTTCTTCTATCTGGCAACAAAATCAAAGCAACATGCCCTCTTTAGTTATTCTCTCATTGTTTTGCAATTATTATGTTCCACTCATTACAGGCAACACAGAATGTTATTGCGGGAAAAAGTATCCACCAATCACGAGATTGCGATTTGAACTCGCCCGCAAAACATCATAAGTCAGTTAATTGGTTATTTGAATGTAAAAACAAGCGTTATCCGCCATCGGAGGGTCGCGGTCGGTACCTACCGAGCCACATGAAAATCTCGCGGTGCGGGGAATAAAAAAGGCGAAATACAAGGTTTAAACCAGTTCATTAGAAGTCAATGAAAAACGTAGATGATTGTTGGAAGGGGGCTTTAATGAAACTTCTATCAATTCAACGATTTCTTAAATTCCTTGCATTGCGATGCCATGTTTGGAGTTTGGACGTCAACTTATTCTAACCCTATTGCATACATTTTGAACTGGCTATTTATATGTATTTATTTACTAACGCTCTGTTGGGCCTATTCAAAAAGATTATAAATTAAGTTAAAAACAACAGTAATTTAAACCTAAAAAATATAATATAATGTGATTTTTCACGAAAACAGCGTTATATAAATTAGCCAAATATTATTATTAATATGAGAATTCTTTTTTTAAATAAAGCATGGAATACAATAATTACAATTGGTAAGTTAAGAGGAAGCTACAAGCAAAAATGTGTATATTTTTGGTATACTTTATATCGTAGGTAATAGGCATTAAAATCGCTTGACAAACGGAGTCTAGAAACGTTCGATTTCAAGCAAAAACTGGTTTTAATTTATTTTGTAAATAATTTTATAAGAAAGTAAAAAAGTTAATCAAGTGAAACTGTCACAGATAATCTTAGCTATAATACTGTATTTTTAAAAAGTTGTTTCATTTATGCGTTCATACATTTTCTATTGAAAAAAAATGTTTTTAGTAGTTTGCATTTATATTTTTTATTGAGTAATTTATTTTTTTTATTTGTACTCTACTCAAGCGAAACGATAGGAAAAGCTTCAATTGATCTAACGCATATTTTGTGGTATTCATAATGTACACCAATTCGTTATAAAGATTAATCAAAATAGTGATTTGGCGTTAAGCTTCGCCTTAATAACAAGATGACTGAAGAACCCTTGAAATAAAAAAAATAAAAATTAGGAATAAATTATAAATACTTAAGCATTTGGATTATGACGTTTTGACATTTACTAAAAAGTTTCGAATGTTTTTGGTTCTAAATGTGTCAAAAATTAAAAAGAAAATATCAGCGACATCTATACTTTCATTACCAAATCTGTGAATTCTCAAAATTATTGTTGTGAAACAATATGTTATATCTAGCATGCTTCGGAGGTACATGTAATGGTACGTATGCAACGCGAACCGAGCCACGAATTACGGGAAAGGAACGAAGCAACTGCGGGGTTTCGCGCCATTTGCGGTTGCTTCGTTCCTTTCCCGTACGTGGGGTTCGGCAGTTAGGCAGTTTGGCTCGCGTGTATACGTAGCATTATGACAACAAATTAATAGCATCAGGGCAGTCCAATCTACAATTAACAAGTTCATACATTAACAGGAGATAATTTCAATAAATTGAGCACACTTTTTATATTCACATAATTCATTTAATTTAGTCGAATTCTAATTTTTAAATTAATAAAGTGTAAAAATGTAATAAATTTTGTAAGCAATGAGAGTAAAAATGAGGAGGCCAAATTCATGCATTATATTCTACCTGACTTTTAACCAGAGATGTGTACAATCGATTCTGAAAGTAAATCCAACAATTTGTAATCCTTTACTGGTAAATAGTTCAAAGACTCTAATAAGATTGATATTATTAATTGAGTAATCGAATAATAATGTAGGTTATGTAGAAAAACTCATGTTAATGGATTTTAATACATTTATAAAAAAAAAAACAGAAATTACTTTTCCTTGCAACTGTGTTAACAAATAACATTACTTGGCATGTGGTATCAACTTTTAAAATCAGAGAATATCTTATAGGAAGTAAGTAGGTACCATTAATATCTGAACACCATTTGATATTGATGTGAGAAATACTTACATGGAACTTAGACTATAGTAGGTAATTTTGACATAGTAAGCAGCTCACTTTATTTTTGTCAACAATTTGTTAACATAATATCAGATAGGTACTTTATCTAAGATATTATCTAGCTGTTACAGCATTCATCGATTTGGGAGGCGGAGTTGGGAACCGCCACAGCGGCAACCATTTATTGGATAACCAACACCTCTGTCATAGGTCACCCCGAGTGGTTCGCTACATTTGGTGATTCAGCAGGGGTGCCCGGGTTCATAGGATGAGGTGTGTTCAGGATGCGCCTGCCCACCAGCTGCGTGGCGTGCCAGATCGGGAGAGGCTGATTTGGGGAGACCCTTTGACCTCTCTAGCTGGTCTCTCTTAACCCATTGCCTTTCGCCGCATGTGAGGGGATAGATCATACGTCCGTCACTCCTGGACACACTACACTGACCCCTAGATTCCTACCCACCCCTCATACTTTTTTCCTTCCCAGAACTTTCTCCCCATCATTTCCTTAAAAAAAACCTCCACACAGCATCCCCCAAAAATGACATAGGCCCTGAGAGAAATATATAAAAAAAAACATAATTTTTGCCATATTTTTTTGTACCTAAACTAATCCATAGTGAAAAGCAATTTCTATCAGACTTATTTTTTAAAAATCCCGTTCATCACTGCATAGTTTCGCAAGCGGGTTAAAAATTATCCTTAAGGCGATGCCATACGTAGTAATTCAAAAATCATGTGTTTTTGGTTTGAAAATTTGGTCGCCTAGAAATGTTTCAGATGCTATAATTAAATACTGCGAGTAGAATACATCTTGGCCTTTGAAATAATCGAGTATTTTTTAGATAAGTCTCTTTATAAGCCCAGAAAAAAATAATGTAAAGGCTGATGAAAAATGTTCAAAGTTCACAATCTCCTACTTACGAACCCATTTTCGGTTATGATTTTATTGTATAATGTGGAAAATTAAGTTATTTATAAAATGATCGAAAAAAAAAAAAATATTTATGTCTGAACATCCACAAAATAAAATAAAAGGCACTTTTTGGCCTTGTTTTTTTCTTGCATAAATCAAAACAGGCGGATGGTGTTAAGCGTGAATTTAAACCTTATCGCCACTACGTAAGGGTTGTTATTGATAGCGGCTCAATTTAAAATATTACACGACGTAGTGCATCGCCTTAAAAAAACTTTATCCTCAATCAGCGTCTAAGCCTACTCGTGGTGAAATAATGTGATGCGATAAATACTTCAGATAATATATTCAAGATAAGATGCAAGTTGCAAGTGCATTAATGGGAACAATAGAAAATAATTCCTCGTTTTCAGAGCATTATGTTAACAAAACAATCGTGAAACAACAACTATATAGTTTCATGTTTTTACTCATCGCCAGCTTTGGTATTGGAGATATGCATTTATGTTTAAAATTAAATAGACGATGGTAGGGTAGTTACATGTTTAAAGTCGTTTAATGTAGAAGAATTATAGTTTGTGACTTTACAGAGCCATACTTGAAAAATACCTGGTTAAGTCTACAGATGTGTCTACATCAGTGATAAGCAACAAGCGGCCCTGGGAGCCCATTTCGTATAGCCCGTGAAACTATTCGCAAGTCCTTAATAAAATATTCAAAAAAATTCCAGAAAAAATTATTTAACGTTTTTTGTAAAAGAGTTAAGCGGAAAATTTTAGTCTTTATATCTTGATATTTTGCAAGGATTCCGTTTTATAAGGGTAATGTTTCAAATGATGTTTCTGGAAACGTATAAATAACAGAAGAGAAATTGGCATTTCTCATTTAATAGCCAGCGTTTGGGTTTACGGTTGCTACGATCAAATATTTTACATTAACAAAATCTGTTTTTACAAAATACGAAAGATTTTCGCAATAAACTTTGGCCTGTCTAACACGGAGAAATCTAACTGATTAAAAAAAATTTTGCTAATTTGTAAAGAATCTTTTCAAATTATTCGTAATCCGGGTAAAAATGGGATTGCAGGCCATTAACGAATAAATTGATAGGTATCCTGATAAACTTTTTTGTAAAATACCAATGTTTTGTCACGATGTTGGCACACGTATTCATAAAAATCCTAACATTTTCGCATTTCGTAATTTTATATTAGAAAAATTATATTAGTGCACGAACACGTGTTCCGATATTATAACGAATTTACTAAAAGTTTATCAAGAAGCAGCCTGCAGTCCCGTTTTTAACCGGATTTAGAATTATTTGTAGAATTTTTTTAATAAATTCTTCGTGTACTTTGTATCAGTCGCACAAAATTGCAAGCATTTTTTATATTCATTTTCAACATGATAAAATCGACAAAATTTACTGGTTTAGCCTTGTAGACAACAAAAATCATCTGCGCAGCTTATTTTTTGCGAAAATATAAATAGGCTTGCGATACTACCAACCAGTGACTGCAAAGTTAACCACGTCAAGCTGCATGCACCATACCCAATGCGACCAACGAATAAAATTAATATTTATAAATTGGCCCTCCCGTTAAAAAGGTTGCTCTTCACTGTTCTACATATGGTCAAGTTGCTTTATAGAATTTGAACGATTCGTCAAATTTTTGAAGTTAATTTTCTGTGAAAGTTCTATCCAAGTTATGTTATTATATAATTATGGGCCAATTCCTTCACAGAAATGAAATAATAAAAGAACTTGAATAAAACTTTCACAAAACTTGAAAATTAACTTCGAAATTTGACAAATTGTTCAAATTATGTGAGACATCCCGTCCTAAGTTGAGCAGGTGACATTTTAAGTCCGTATTATAACATTACAACATTATTGGAAGCTCTTTGACTTAATCTGCTATAATTATTTAATTTAATCAAATCCCTATGGCCTGTTCCGAGTATTAAATTGGCTTCTCCGTTCCTAAAATCGAACAATAAAACACACAAATACCTACTGGCATCGCTAGCATTTAAATATTATAATGCAGTATTTTCAACATTATGTCCTCTACGTGCAAAGTAGTCCTAAAACATACAAAATTTTAAAAAAACTCGTAAGTTCCTGTTTAATATCTGTAATATAAATTAGTAGCGCTGGCCCAAAAATTGTAGAATTTGTGAAGCCGAAAGCATTTATAAAAAAATATATATACCTATTTACATCAAGACTGCTGCGAATGAATACCGTTAGTAAACTTGAAAAAAATACAACATCTGTCAAAACATTAGACAAAAGAAATAGGTATACATTTCAAATATAGAATTATGAATTATTTAATTAAAAATAAAATAATTTTTGTACCTACTTTATCGCTTGTCTCAATGATTCCCATAATCATTATCAATTTTAAAAATTTTCTCAAATCACAGTTCTAGATTTAATTGAACCCGAGTGACACGTAAACACACCACCGAGGTTATTAATTTTAATATGTAATTTTTTACCTAACATCACGTTCATTGGTAAAATGCATTGTACCTAAGTTTTGTAATATTGATCGATGTACTGGATGAAATCTATCAGCCAAAAGTTTTCATTTTTTATAATAGATTATCTAATCTGCAGATAGTATTATTAGATAGTCTGGGAAAAAATGTACATCGTCGTTGAGACGATTTTTCACGAAAACGGCGCTATAAAAATTATATAAATATTAAAAATTTCAAACTTTTTTTTTATTAATGTGTATAACAGTTTTATGTAATTCTATTATAATCGAAATTAATTGGGTTTTTTTAACTTGTATGTCACTTGCAGGCTTGCGTTTCCACTATTCATTCATTTTTTAGTTTCTTTCTATTTTGTCCGCTTGCACAGATAAGTTGTTAATCTGTAACCGCTAGTTATACTAAGCGGAATAATCGAATTTACAATAGGGTATTTTCACTGTTTTTTTTTATTCTTGAAAAAAAATAAGAAAAAAATTACATTAATGATTTTTTATGTTGACAAATTAATTTTTCATTATGTTTTTAAATGTGCAATTTTCGATTTGCCGCCAAAACGTTATAATTCGTGAATTCGGCGTTCGGGGTTGACGTCACACTGGACGACGTTGGTGACAGTCGTCTTACCAGACATTAGCGTTTTCTATGTCATAATGACGTTGTAGCTAGTTGGAACCGTTTCAGAATGTTCGATTTGAAAATTATTACTTATGAATGAAAAAAATAAAATTACAATAATCAGAATCAGAAAAATAAACTCTATGTTTTTCTTACATCTTAACGGTATTCATAGTTTGTGAAAATAATCCATCATTATTGCTAATCAAAATAATTGCAAATTTACAAAAAAAAAAATTAAATTTTCATTTAATGATAACTTGCCTTTATTCGAGGCCGTGTACTTATCCAGAATATGCTTTTTAATTAGGTTATAGCAAAAAGTGTTAATTAGATATTCATACCACGCTAGCTGCATTTTTGAATTACCTCTGCGTGTGTAGCGAGGAAGGTTTAATAAAGCCAAAAAAATGGATTTGCTTTTTCCACAGACGATGTTAATGAGTCAATTACCTTGATTCGGCTTGGTTTAGGTTCAATAACTCATTGGCCGTGCTGTGTTCACTGAGAAGAAATCATTATCAATAAGAGACAAATAAATTACATAAATATACAACTTAATTTAATTTAATAAACTGTTTAATTTGTTCGATTTTGGGAAAGTAAAACGTAATATTGGTCTCGTAAAAATCGTTTTGTCTCCTTCATTATCATGGTGAAAATTATGATCTAAACGGTGTTAGAAAGAGAAAACACCAAGCTTTATATTAAAATCTAGAAGCCAACGACGGAAGAATTAAAATGTGCAGCTCTATGAAACCAACGTTTCAGACTGCAATTAGAAAAAAATTATTAAGCTTGGTTAATTTTTTTTACATGAAATGGCGAAAAATTTAGGTGTTTTTTAGAATACGTTCGTCTAATAAAACGTGTGTATGTTCAATTTTTTATTGCCAGTAATTTTACGAGTGAGCCATTTCTGAAATTTTTTTATGTTTGCATTTGAAATTTGAATATTTCAAAAATTAAATGTTTATTTCTAATAATTTGAAAGGGTATTTTATCATCTTTCAAAAACATTTTTTACTTTTCGGTTACGTTCAGAAATAATCCATTTATTTGGATTTTATCGCAAAGCTGAAATACTCTTAACTGACAGAATCAGAATGAGAGTCCTCGGGAGTTAATTAGACCCGAGTTGATCAAAAACAATTGTCAATGGTTAGGCACGTTAATTTTCGTTATTTATGCAATTGAGAAAAAATGCTAATTGATCTTTCCTGAGGCAATTGAAGCGATTGACAATCGAGAACTTCCATTGATGGGGGAATAGTATTTTGAATGAGCGCATAGACGCCATAGACAAACGACATGTATCTTTTTGCTGTTCGATTGACAATCGTTCGTTCAATTAATTTATCCATATGACCCTTTCAACGCGGAACGAGATTTTTTTTACTTATATGTGCACTATACCGCAACCGTACAGAGTTACGGAAAGAAAAATACACAGATTTTCACTGTGTTCGTAGAACTATAGATTATGTTTCTGATTTTTGCCCTTATTATTAAATTAACATGTCATATTAATAAAAGATCTATTTAATTTTGTTTTATCAATTTGCTTTGATAATACGAGTATATCATGAGAATCCTCAGAATTTTTCTTGTAATGCAAAAATATTAGAATTTTCATGAACTTTGTGTTCCAACATTATGATAATATATCCGTAATTTACTAAAAGTTTATCAGGAAACCTGTTAACTCATTCGTAAGGCCTGCAATCCCTCTTTTAACCAGATTTACCGAAAATTTGAAGAGATTTTTAATAAATTGGCAATATTAATTTTTAACCGTGCGTAGACGAGGAAACTTACCGATTAAAATATTAATAATTTGTTAAGAATCTCTTTAAATTATTTGTATTTCGGAATTTGTAAACGGAACTGCAAGCCTAACCAATAAGTTAACAGGTTTCCTAATAAACTATCAGTAAAACACGAATTTGTTATGGCGACGTCGGAACAAGTGTTCATAAAAATTCTAATATTTTAACATGGTCATTGTGTATTACCAGGTCAAACGTAGATGCATGAACACGTGTTCCGACATATTACGAATGTGCCTAAAGTTTAGAAATACCCGACGTATTAAAAATGGGTAAATTTGAATGTAAGCGTAATGAATGCAATGAAGAAAGGGACGCTTAGATATTAGCAACTTTATGTGATTTTTTATGACCTCTCATTTTTGACGGGACAACTCAGGACAAGTATAAAGTCACAAAAAGTGTGAAATTGTAGGGTTTCGTTGTAGGCTAGTTTTTTTTAAAACTTTAAATCACTTGATTAAAAGTGTGTTGATTTGTCAGTGTGTTAAGTTTTCATGGAACCTTTATGATATTGAGCGAAATTATTTTTTTCTCAGGGCCTCCTGTGATTGTTGGAATTGGTTTTGGAATGTACAGCGGATGAACGAAGAATGATGTGATGATGATGTTAGTGCTTTTTTAAATAGTGAAATCACATCTTAACCCCTTCATCCCCAGTGTAAATTCAAATTAACACGAACTTTGTAATTTTTTACCGTAACGGTAGTGATTTAGAAAAACCATGTTTTTGTTTTATTATAGCTTGTAATCTTTTCAAATTAACGTAGAATAATTAAAAAACAATTAAATACCAGAATTTTAATAATTTTCTGAGGTATTATCAAGCATCACATATTTTAAATATGTGGAAACAATAATGCAAAGGGTTAAAGGTGTGGAAGGGTTAAAAAATAACAATGAAAATACAGGTACAAACATATGTTATCAGGATAGAAAAGAACAATGACGAAATTGAAAATAAGAGGTTAGGTTAGATTAGTTTATGTAAGGTTAGGTTAGGTAATAAAGCTTAGGTTAGTTTGTTATTTTCTTCTATTTTCTTCAATTATTGTTCTGTTTTGTAATGTAAACTAAAAAAATAAACTTACTTGTCCCGTTGGCGTTCCTCCCCAGGATCTTTGCTGTCCCGTTGGGAGTGTCCGTGTTGGGATGGGGGTGGGGCGTGTGGGGGGTGTGGGGGGTGTGAGGGGCCGCGGGGGGCGCCGGGGGCGAGGGGTGGGCGGCGCTACCCGCCTCCATGCCCGCCCTGCACCACACCATGCACTCTGCAAGCCGCCTATAACAACTATCACTCTAGGAACACTTAAGATTTTAATTTTTATAGTCTTGATACTTTTCAGTCTTTCAATTTCTAAAATTTTAGATTTTTAGTCTCGGTACTTTTAAGTCTTTAAAATTCAAAAACTTGTTGTTTGTAGTCTTTTTTTAGTCCTTTATCTTGAAAACTTCTTGATTTTTAGTTTCTTGGAATTTTTTGGTGTCAATTTGTAAATTTTCTGTTTTTTGGTAATCAAAACTCTTTTCAATCACGTAACTTAGTTGTCTGCCTTTGTTTCGGATATTGATGGTCTTTCAGTCTTATAACTTTGCTACCTTTCAATTTTAAGAAAATATTATTTCTCTAAGTCTTTGTTAACGTTCAGTCCCGATTTTCTTTCTTCAGTTCAGTCTCAGTGTGTTATTGTTATTTCGAGTCGAGAAACTTGCTGATTTTTTAATTCTTTTTGTGATTTTAAATTCAATGCTTTATTTATAATATCATTGATACACACCCACCTTTAAGTTTAGAGATCTTCAATAAAATTTGTTTGTTCAGTGTTTGTATTATTAGTTTTCAGTCTGTTTCGAATCACAATTTCTCCCACGTATCACACTAATTCTTTAACAATCGTAATTTCAGAAGCGTCTGGCAGGTACGAGGTGTGTTTCAAAACAAAAAGTGCATATGTATTTATGAACTCGTTGTTTTAGTAAAATAAACAATTCGCAATGCAACGCTGCACTCACGCCAAACCGAACGAATTGTTGGCTTATAAAAAACTCAGAAGCTTTTTCTGGCGTTCCGGCGCGTCGGCTATCGTCCCGTGTTTTTACGCGGGAAACAAACCGAGCTGTCAAACGTAAACGTAAAAGGGATATTGTAGGTTAGTTTTGTATAGCCGCACGTGACCAAAACCGTTCGGCGGACGGTATGCGACTAAAGCAGGGGGACGAAATGCATTCTATTCGCCCCAAACCCCAACCTTCTTCCAATTCGGGAACCCTTTCGGCTTGTTTGTTGCCCTTCGTGGCGCCATTTTGTTCGCAGCGCACCTGGCGGCCGTTTGTTGAACAACTCGAATAGAAAAGTTTTCTGTTGTTTGAAAACTGGGGAAAACTTTGCTAAAACATTTTCACAATTTTCTATTGTATTTCAATGGTACGAAATGTGACGATAAATAATACATGTTTTGAAGTTATTATTGGTAGGTACTGGTAGGAAGCTTTTGTATACAATTTCAGTTATTAAGTACAGTGTAATTTGTATGAAAACTAACGATCCGATATTTCATTTTTTTCGTTAGCTGACTCCATTTTTCTTCTATATTTCTTATTCACGTAAAAAATAATAAACGATAAAATTTTGTAAATAGATCGATAGTATTGGGGTTTACTTTTTATTTCTAAATGATTCATAATTAGTTACCTTCAGCCTAGGTGTCTTTTTTTGGTTCAAACAAATAAGATTTTTCTGTTACATTATAGATACATAAACATGTGTTTACCTGCTAAACAAACATCTATTATCTAAACAATAGAAAACACTAAAATGACACCTTAGTAGGTAAATAGGTAGGTTAGAAATAATAATTATATAATTAATCGTGGAAATGTCATTGAAGGTATTGAAAATGACTTTTTTCTTAGTAGATATACCCATCTAGAGAGTCGCCGTAAATATATCGTTTGTCAGCGACTTGACAAACAACTACAAATAATTTTAAGAGGTTCTTAATAAATTAGCAAAACTAATTTGTCTCCGTACAATAATATAGCAAATGTGAAATCTGACGATAAATCTAGTTATTCCGACCAAACATCCGAAAAGCCAAGGGATATATTTGAAAATAAAAAGAATTCTATTTGTTATTCGCAATCCCATCAATGATCTTTACTAAAACAATGCTCACATTTTGCAAAATGGACATCGTTCGGAGCAATGGCGCTTTCAACGACAGGACAGTAGGTACGTTCGGGGTGATTTTTATGCTGAAGTCGTGATGGCGGCAGTCATGAGAACCAGAGGAAAAAATGTTTAGCAACGTTTGCGACCGGCGAGATGACGCTAAGCCAAGATGCCATGAAGCTTCGCACCGAGCTCGGCCAATGGGGTCCGCTCGCAAAAAGCGGCATTACATTAATATCAATTCATCGCTTACTTAAGTACTTACTTACTGGTCTATGTAGTAAATAGATAATGAGTTAGTGCTCGAACCAGGGAACTTAAGTACCTACGTATGACAAATAGTAATGTGGATCCACGACAACATGTAGTAGGTACCTAGGTAGTTATTAAAAAGAACATTGAAGAAAAGCACAGAAGAATAACATAGACCGGTCATTCGCCAAGTTGGTAGTGAGTTCAATTCCTCAGCTGGCTAGGTCCTCAATGACACAAGCAACATTTTCCTCTTACTGTGTTGGTAGTTGAAGATTTTCAATTATTGTCAGGTTATTCGTAGAACGGTGAGGTTATATATATATAACCTCACCTATTCTTTGAGCATGTTATGATATCACAGAAGCCATTCATTAGATGATAAATAAAAAATCAGAAAAACCGCGCACGTTTACCAATTTTTCATTTCTTTTCATACTGACAAATGATGACAGATTCGGGTTTCAAACATAACCTCACATTTGAACCAACTATAGTTTGTTCTGAAATTAGGGTTGCTTGGTGTTGCCATAATCTATTATATAAAGTTGATTGTCTGTTTGTGGCGGGCGGTGATTTTTATACAAATCTACAGTTTTATTCTGAGGTTAATGAAAATTTGCACACTTGATTTATAAAACAAGAGGAAGGTCACTGTCTACATGAGAATTCGAAAAACCACCTCTATTCTCTATTATTACCCCCTAAAGCAGTTTTTTTGCTAGTATTTGAACATTTGAAATACAAAATATGATGAAAATTACTGTATACCCCTGATTTAAAAAAAATCTGCATAAAACCCGGGATACGCCGGGGAGTAATGAATAAACAAAATTAATTTATGAAATTTCTAGTCGTTCTTATAATTATTCTTAGTATTTGTGTAACCTAAGCAGTAAATACGATGAATTATTTTGCAAGTAGATTCAGTTAGGTAGTACATATATTAATCCCAATACTAATATTATAGTCGTTCGATAAAATAAAGCATTCGTGACCAAGCCATCTAAGGGCGTCCATCTATCTTATTACGCCCTGTATAACTATTCTTAGCTTTGCATTCCTTCGTGATAATCGTCATTTCACACTGTTCCTTACATGGACATTCGATACATTCCTCCTAATGATACAACTCAACTCTATTCGTTCAAAATACTCACTTAAATGAAGAAAAACCGACTGAAAAGAAACAAAATAGGTAGGTACCTTATAAAAACATTTTACCATCGTGAAAACTTTTTAAATTAAGAATCTTAATTTTAAAAGTTACGTTTTCAGAATAGACTAAAATGACAGCGGCATTGATCTGACATTAATTACTTCTCTAAATATGAAGCTCGCTTTACATTTGAATTAAATTTTATATTTATATAATGGAATACCCAATCCAGAGAATATTATTTAGAAAATACAGCATATAGTGTTTATGAAAATGGGTGATATATTCTATTATATATTATGAAACTCTAGAATGTCAAAAAATAAAACACATGGCTAATTATTATTCTTACGATAGTATTGGGTAGAGTATGTACATGGAGAGAAATTAGTGCGACTTTTTTTAGGAACTGGTGTCGAAAACTCTACTAACCTTGTCAAATGCCGATGCTGTAATATCATCGGATTTCAGAGAATTTTATTTTTTATTTATTTTTTTTATTAATAATTTTCTTTTGTTACATGCATAAAAATATAATTACATAAATCAAGTATTACAAAAACAAGTATTACATTATTAAAATTATTATAGTATTACAAAAAGCATTTCATTCACAGGTAAAGAAGGTACTATAAAAAATAAAAAGGTAGCTTTAAGATAAGAAAAATAAAATGATACAATTAAATAAAAAATATAATAGAATAGTATGCATATATACAAAAAAAAAATCCCACATAGGCATCGCCAGTTCGTGGGTATACTTATTTTTTTTAGTGCAGTTTATAAAACAAATAATTCCGTTTATACAAAATTATAATTAAGAAAAAAAGGTTAAAAAAATAGAAAAATTAAGGATTTGTAAA
Organism: Hesperophylax consimilis; assembly: GCF_061612785.1. Taxonomy (NCBI): domain Eukaryota; kingdom Metazoa; phylum Arthropoda; class Insecta; order Trichoptera; family Limnephilidae; genus Hesperophylax; species Hesperophylax consimilis. Next base: position 23,023,169 of record NC_142850.1, read on the forward strand.
TTTACTAAAGGTAGGATGTTATGGCAGGTAAGTATTTGTGTCAATGGTAGTGATCCAAGTCTTTATTAAATTTTTGTATATGCTGTAAGACGATATATTTTTAGATCTAACTTCTATAGTCTGATAGAGTGCATTGTAGATTTTTGGGGCAATGAAAAAAGCATGTCTCTGCGCAAGCCTAGTTTTGCATAGTGGAACCTCATATGCATTATTTACTCTACTGCTAGAACGATTTTCGTTTTTTGTAAAATGTACATTTCGTGAAAATATATATTTCAGACATTGCATAAAGTAAATTTTTCTTATTGCGTATATATATTTTTATTTATTGCGTATATAGATATGATTGCCACCAAAATAATGCATTGTCATTGACACAGTGTCAATCTGCCGAATATCAGCTCAATCGGATGTCAGGAAGTTGGTTAATTTAAGCTTCCAAGATTTTCATTAATTCTTTACCGAAAACGAATGTGAATTTCAAATAGATGTATTAAAAATCAACAAAAACTGGTGCATTTTGTGATTTATATGAATCTTCTACAAGAGGTGATATTAAAATTCCATTATTGAATATTGAACTTTGAAAAACTGCATAAAGCTTTCCTTTGGTCAGAGAGCATACGGTCAAAAATGAATGCACGCCACTAGTACCATCATACCTAGTTTTTTTGAAACTACAGTCACATTGACAAAAAACGCCATTCCTGTTCGCACTCACTCAAGTATTCTTAACGTTAAGAAATATCTACAAATAAATGTAATTCGGGTTTTCCATTAAAACCGATATTATTTTCGGAATGTTAGCAAGAACAAGTCTGGCCACATTTTGCCAGTATAGCTTTTCCTGTGATACCCACGACCCACGAAGGGACCTGAATTGATAAGTCGAATTTTACATCGTTTCAGAAACGACTTTTTAGTATTTTTCGCGGCAATGTTGACTTTTTAATTAATTGGGAAAAATTATACGAATCTGATTTTTGATGCCTGCGACAAAAGAGGGCTTAAACAAAGTTATTTATTAAACAATTAAAACGAACGTTCACACATTGTATTGTAGTCAGTTTATTTTTATGTAAATACCGAACAAGAGTTGTGCGGTATGGGGAATTTGAAGAGTTCAAATTCCCCCAACCGTCTGGATCCATTGAGACTATGGCATCCTAGATTCGGGTATGTTGTGAGGTTCAAGGTAGTGAGGAATAGAAAGAGATGGGGATGAGGAAGGCGGAAAAGTACCTAGCTATTCAGATCTGATTTCCAAACACGGTTAAAGCCTATCAAGCAACGTTTACTCCTGGTTGATACTGCTATTATCTTCCACTCTGGAACATGCCGCAAGTATACTTTATATTATTTCGAATGAATAAATTATTGCCAAATAACACAAATTATCCAAACGCAATTTACTTGCGGGATTTGAACCACTGACCTCCGGAATGATAGTTGAATGCTGCGTCTCTACATCCCGCATGCATTATATAGAACCATGCCAAAAGTGTGGGTAGTTACCCTCACCTATGTGTTAAACAAAAAGTGTTAAAATAAGTGGGTTCCTGCCTACTTACAGATTTCAACAGTAAAACTGTTTCTTGGATAGCCATATGACTATTTTTTTCAGATCTGATTTTTATAGAATCAATTTTTTCAAAGATTCAATTCATTCTACAAACTTGTCTTCACAATATTTTCATCCCTGTGTAGTTTCGTATTACCTACGGGAGGTGAGATCACACTATACAGTTTGACAATGATAATTTTTCGGGCGGCCAGAAGAGGAACTAAAGTTGCCATGTTTTTTGTAATGTGTGATTTAACCTCCTCAATAAATTTCTCCACTGCACTGAGAAAAATGAGTATTGCTAAGTTATTAAGAATCTCATAAAGACGGGATTGCAGGCCGTTTCCTGATTAAATTTTAGTAAGTTCCCAAAATATCGGAATACGTGTTCATGCACCTGCTAAAATGTTAGGATTTTTATGAACGCTTGTTCCGACATCATGATAATACATCAGTATTTTACTAAAATTTTATCAGGAAAACTATCAATTGAATCGTTAAGGGCCTGTAATCCCGTTTTTAATCGGATTACGAATAATTTGAAGAGATGATTTATAAATTAGCAATAATAATTTTACTCTGTTTTGCTGTAGTATTTTTTAAAATTATGAATACCGCAAAAGAATCCCAACCGTCTGGAGCCAGTGAGACTATGGCATCCCCAATTGGGGTATGTTGTGAGGCTGAAGGTTATGGGAGAGGAGGGAGATGGGGAAGAGGAAGGTGGGCGAGTACCTGGCTATTCAGTTCTGGTCACCAATCACGGCGAAAGCCATTTCAAGCAACCTTTCAATTCTGAATGGTGGTCTTACACCAGGGCGATACTGAGAGTTTCTTCCGCTCTGGAACGTGCCGCAAGTACACTGTATATTATTTTTAATTAATAAATTGTGAAATAACACAAATCAATCAGTTTTGAACTCGTGACCTTCGGCTTGCTAGTCGAGAGCTTTACCCCTCGACCACGGAGTACGTCACGAAGGCCGTCTGTCGCCAATTCGGAGTATCAGGGAATCAACTTGGAAACTAGGTAGGTACTAAGATGCATAGCAAGCCCAATAGAATTTCGTTCTAAACTAAAAACTTCAATATCCTTAAGTTCAATATACCTGCGAGTATAGATACATTTCTTGTATTGCTTACACAAACAACCTTATTACACTTTTCTTTTTGGATTTATGTAACCTTTTCCACGCTTTTCACCTCAATATGTTTCCTACTGAGCAACAAAACACATTTTCAGAATGATACGAGTATATTCGTATATTCAAATAAAATCCCTGTACTGTACCGCCCACTGTAAAATAAATACTGGGATTAAAAAATAGCACCTCCAGCAACGTGCAATGCGCAGTTTTTCCAGTAATATATAATCTGCGAACAAAACTGTATATAAAATTCTCTAATACATAACAGTGAAAGTACACATTGAAATGAAAGTTACGTTTTTACGAAGTATCACGCTCTATGGTGATACATTGGCCGGTGGATGCAATCTGTTTGCCCTTATGTTATAAAGTAGTACCTAAAGTCAGGGCCGGCCATGAGTCAAACGGTTCCTGGCGCTAGTAAATACCCCAAGGGTGAAATGAAATGTTAAAGTCGATGGATTTATTATGAACTTGTAAACACAACATCCAACACTCAAAGTGGCAACGCTAGCAATGCCACCAAACCAATAGCTGCAAAGTTAAGCTAGTCGATCAGCAGGTCTAAGAAACTGCCCGAGTAATGATAACCATAGAATTTAGCAAATAATAATACCCTGGTCTGCCAGGGAGGCATTCAGTCCGGCAAAAAATCAACGCGGCAGCCATGAGAACTGGGTGAAAAAAACGTATCCAAGGGCCGGCCTCACGTTATGCGACGCGCGTCGGCTGCGCGGGATACCAGTTTTTGCTGCGCGCGGGTATGCGCAGCCGAGGAATCCGCGCAGGCGCAGGACGCTGCTACTTTTTGCCGCCAAAAGATGTCGTTTGACAGTCCGAACTGAGGTTATGAAGTGAGGCGATATTATTTTTAAGCTGCAAGTATCGGAATGCGGCGAAAAAGTCTCGACCATCCCTGTGATGTTTCCACCGTTCTCTTGAGATAAAATGAGCGTATTACATTGTGCTTTAGATTTCGAAACAAGGGTTTAATCATGTTTGATCAACCATAGATATTATTACAAATTATATTTTTACTACGTAGGTACCTTATAAAACCCGTGCCTGATAATTTGATTTTGAGTTGCCATAAAGCAGAAGTATATATTTTTTTGGTTTTATGGATTCTTTCGTAATCCTCTAACTAGCTAGGGCTTATAACAATACCCTTCATGTTTAGTACTAGTTAGTTAGAAACATGAAGGGTATTGTTATAAGCCCTAGCTAGTTAGAGGATTACGAAAGAATCCATAAAATCAAAAAAAAAAAACTTTTATAATAGGTATATACCTAGGCACTCGATTAAAAATATGAAAATATTGTTTTACGTGAAATAGCTCTGGACCAGATATGAATAGCCTAACTCTATTTTTCCCTTCTTCTTCCCTGCTTCTTCAGTCCCGCAACATTACATAATTTTCTTTTTAAAAACCGTCAGTTTCCCATAATTTGTATATATAGCTACTTGGCCGATGTACACATTAATGTTTTCTCAGGAACTCATATTTTTCTGTTTTTCCAACGCAGTGCAGAAATAGACCCACACTTTCCGAGAAATGTATATTTTTTCGCGCCAGCCAGCCGCAGGAATCAAGGACTGTGTGCAATATTGCAAGATGGCGCTGTCTCGCCGTCAGGTACCGAGGTTCCCACGAGCTAAACGATGTTCCGCATAACCCAATATGGCCGCGGGACTAGATCCAGTCAGTCCAGATAATCATATTGTTCTTGCGGAAACCCTCCCTCCAAGAACGTCCCTGGAGACTTGTAACGCGGCTGCGGGCGGGACATATGGACAAGCCACGAGGGACCGACAATTACAATATTGGACCGATTATTTACATGATTCAATTTAAATTGTTGACGTAATGTTGGGATAACGGGATTTCGATCCAATTTCAAATCGATTTAGTTAAATAATATTGTGGCAACATTATAGATGTTTTTAATGTGTACATCCAAGGTTCTTAGAAAATGTATTTAACATTGTTGGCTATTTAACATTGCACCTTTCATTAGGTATAATGATTTATTTATTAATATGATAATACAATTTTGATTAATCTTTATAACGAATTGGTGTACATTATGAATACAAAAAAATATGCTTTAGATAAATTGAAGGTTTTCCTATCGTTTCGCTTGAGTAGAATACATATAAATAAATAAATTACTCAATAAAAAATATAAATGTAAACTACTAAAAAAAATTTTTTCAACAGAAATGTATGAACGCATAAAGCAAACAACTTTAAAAAATACAGTATTATAGCTAAGATTTTCTGTGACAGTTTCATTTGATTAACTTTTTTGCTTTATTATAAAATTATTTACAAAATAAATAAAAAAACAGTTTTGTGCTTGAAATCGAACGTTTCTAGACTCCGTTTGTCATGCGATTTTAATGCCTATTACCTACAATATAAGGTACCTATACCAAGAATATACGCATTTTGGCTTGTAGCTTCCTCTTAAAGGCGATATATTTTTAACAGTAGATAACAATGTGGTGTACAATAGTAAATGGTAGAATAAGTCGGGAACGCCCGAGGAAGACATGGCGCGCTCAAGTGAAACAAATACTTTTCAATTCAACTTCAATTTTACTCCAAACCATTCTAAACCCTGAACAACGCCGGGTACACGTCAGCTATTCAATATAATTTTGAGTATATCTTTCCACGCACTGTAGGTTTGTACACACCACTACATATTTTGAATATATCACTATTCCACTGTTTAATTTGCAGCCACCTCTGGTCTGGAGCCCCAACGCACTTGGAAAAAACCCTTAACTCATCGCATAATTTATTATTATCTATCCATACAATTCCTTCCTTTTATAACAATCTCAGGCGAAATTACGTAATGATATTTTATGGACATACGTAATAGGTACTACAACTATGTGATAACTAAAAATATCTAACTGTATCTTATTGTACTGTGTATGTCTTAACAAATAAATAAATAAATAAATAAACGGGCGGTCCGTTTGATATATTCCCAAACGGATTCATTATTTAGAGCAGAACCGTCAGGTGGGAATGTTGTCCTTGTTCTTTTTTTTTATTTATATTAACTCCACACAGGAGGCCCTGAAGAAAATAATTTCCCTCCGGGCCTATGTCATCTTTGGGGATGCTGTGTGGAGGGTCTTTTTGTGGAGAGGAAGGAGTGAACATGGGTCTTGAAGAGTCCCATGTTGTAGGAGGGAGGAAACACAGAGGCCGGCAGTTCGTTCCATAGCCGAGCTGTTGAACTTAAGAACGAATCGTAGAAGCGACCCGTTCTCATGTGACAAATGTCAACTGTGTACAAATGTTGGGCGCGCGTTTGGCGTGTATCCCGACTACGCACCGGTGCCGAAGGGATCAATGACGCTAGTTCCTCAGAGCATCTTCCATTGTAATACCGATAGAACAAGGACAGCATACCTACCTGACGCCTGTGCTCTAAAGATTGCAGTCCGTTTGTTAAGATTGGGGAATCTATCAAACGGACCACCCGTTTCTGCACAGAGTCAAAGGTTTTTTTCAGGTATTTAGGGGCTCCGGACCAGAGATGGCTGCCAAATTTAAATCTATCGGCATTTCAATGGAAGATGCTCTGAGGAACTAGTAACATAATATATCTCTTCGCCACACTGTTGACATTATTTATCTCAGGAAAACGGGTCGTTTCTACGTAACGTTCTTGAGTTCAACAGATCGGCTGTGGAAAGATTTTCGTGTTTCTTCTCTCCTCCAACATGCGTCTCTTCAAGACCCATTTTTACAACATTATCTTCTCAAAAAGAATTTCCGCACTGCATTTCCAATGATGACACAGGCCCTGGGGAATTTATTTTCCTCGAAGCCTCCTGCGTGGAGTTGATGTTGAAAAAGTACTTATTGATATTTGACTTATTTCGGTATTATAAGTAAATTGTATTGTTTCATTTAGCTGTAATGAAAATAGTTTAAGCTATTTCGGTAAGGGGAGAGGAAGGAATGGGGAAGAGGTAAGTGGGGAAGTACCTGGTCACCAAATACAGTTAAAGCCATTTCAAACAAAAGCTTCTATTCCGAATGGTGGTTTTTCACTACTTTCGCCTTGGCGATACTGAGAGTATCTACCGCCATGTGCGACTCTTTGTATAAGTACAATTATTCTCAACATTTTCCCTGTAATATCCTGGTCATGATAATTTGCTAAATGAGACTTTCAATTTGATTAATTGAATATCTTCAAAGGCAATATTTACAAGGCGCTAATAAATTACCTAGATTCTAAATCATCAATGCATAAGTAACACTTCAAATATTTCTGGTATTTTCCCCTTTTATTCCGAACATAAGTTTTAATACAATAATATTACCATCACATTATAAATAAATTGTTGTAAATGCAGTCGCTTGACGCCACTTGTATTGCAGTAAATTCGAATCTCCCAGTGGAAAATGGTCATCTATCTACGTCACGATTTTCTTATTAATTCATTTCCGCATCAAAGATTTGCATTATTTTTTTATTGTTTTTGTGTTTAATTCGTAGAACTCCATTTAATTTTTTTAAAATTTAATTAAATTCAAATTTAATAATATAATTATTAAGTTCTGCAAGTATTTTTTGGTTTTTGTTATTGTTACAGCTGTTTCGGCTTTCAAGGCCATTTTCAAACTGTCTACGACGGTTGTAACAATAACAACAACCAAAAAATACTTGCAGAACTTAATAATTATATTATTAAATTTGATATTAATTAAATTTTTTAAAAATTTGCATTCTTTTGTTCATGAAAACAAAAGCTAAATTCAAATATATGTATTTAAAAATCACGAGGGACTGGCATAATAATTTTCAGACAGATTTCCATGATAATTTAAATTTTTGATGTATGTATTAAAATATATAATAATATAATAGTGGGTTGATTGCAAGAAGATTGTAATAACAATATTTAACCTTCCACGTAGCATCAAACAAATAATAACCGACATACTTAAATATAAATCATCACTAAAAACATTTATTTTAAAAAAATGTCACTACACCTTAAATTAATATCCTACATAAATTAAATACCTTTGTTTTTTATTTTTTATTTACATACATTTGTTAACATGTAATTGTTGGGTTATGTAATATAATGTATATTTGTTGGGTTAGCTGGAAGAAATAGGATGTAACCTATAAACTTTGTACTCTGTATTTTTGTGCAATAAATATTTTTTTGATATTTGAATTTTTAACTAATTAGAAAATAAAAATCTTGTAGGTGTATCAGATTATAAACATTCCTGTTAGATTCTAATATCAAAATTACAGAACCCTCCCTACAACCTACAATGATGGGAGAAAAAATATAATATATTAAGGCAATCCAATAGTCATTTTTTTTATTTCGTAATTAGAAGGAGCCTTATCAAAATACACTGTAAAACTCGTACATCTACGGCTTAATTTGTAGAATGAGTAACTACCATTTATCATTTTTTACAGAAGGCCCAAATAAACTGTTTTTTTAGGAAATTATTATTAATTTTTAAATTTAAGACGTAAATTTTCCCAAAGGGATTCTGTCTACACAGTGTAAAGACGGTGGAGCTAAATGGGACCAGTTGGGCAGCGTTGTGGGACGGGTTAAGGATGGGGCTGTGTAAAGGGATTTATTAATGCGGGTTTTGAAGAGGTTCGGAATAAATGAAAGAGGTATAATAGTTTCCTGTAGCTAGTTCCACATACGATCCGACTTATGAATGATACGACGAAAACGAGTCGAAGAAACAACTCATTCTCATAAACCAAAATCATCTGTGTACGTGTATCCCGCTCGCGTCCCTCGAGTTTCGGGCACGTTCACCTGTGCGCAGGTGATCAATGCTGCTATTTCCTTAGAGCAGGCCCAAAGAAATACCTGTAAAACAGACTAAACATTCCCACATTTCGGCTGTGCATTTAATATGGCAATCCGTCTGTTTACATCGGAATGATTCTCCAAAAACCGTCTGCAATGATATCGATCATTGGAAAAATACTAATTTAAAAGAAGCTGATAGCCTTGCTATGTTGTGAAGTAAGAAATTTAGTACATAGGTAATATTGGCAGAGATGTGCTTTATTTCAAATAAATCCATTTCAAATGGAAATGCAAAATGCAAAATGGGTATTTTCCATTTTGCATTTTAAATGCTTTTCTAAAAACCACTTTGCATTTTGCATTTTAAATGCTTTTCTCAATGCATTTTCCATTTTAAATGCTTTTTGCAACATTCTTCCTACTATCTCCACTCATCTTTTTTTCATAAGCCCCAAATATCAGTCGGTCCTCAACCTCGCTATGAGAGATAATTTACATTTGTCAAGTTGCTCCCTGGTAGGAGCCCTGACAATTGAGTGATACCATTACAAAAAACACTGATTCAAATACTGAACATGGGGCCATGACCCTGTAATATTAAATGTAAGATAGCAGTTTCTATGTTTTTACGTTGGCAACATTAGTCCTGCGCAATTTTTTGTGGTTTCATAATCTGTAGTCGTGGTTGGATTTACCATCATGTAATATGTTTGTTCTACATTGATGTCCAATATTAATAACAAAATTGTTTAAAAAATCTATAATTATTTTAATTGTTTGACCTGAGAAACCATTTTGCATTTTCAATGCATTTTGAAAATAGGTATTTTGCATTTGAAATGCTTTTCTAAAAACCATTTTGCATTTTGCATTTTCAAATGGAAAATTTTTGACCCATTTCCATTTTGCATTTCAAATGGTTTTGGGTACCCATTTTGCACATCTCTGAATATTGGAAGGCATAGGTACTTATAATAATACACTGTTATAAAAGTAATATATACTAGATTTAATCGGACTAAATTCTTTAACTAAATAATATGTATAAAAAACACAATTTCAATCCAAACGTCTTTTCTGCTTCTCGGTCTTCAGCTGTAGCGTCCTTCATTGCATATTCAGAATTATTTCAAATATTAAAAGGAAAAATATTTTTCATAAAAAAATTTAAAAACTCGACTTAACGAGGACTATGCTCATTTTTCAGCCTACTGATCTATCGCTAAGCGTGAAATCAATATCAATAGAAGAAAAATTGTCCATCTTAAAACATCTAATAATTTAAGAGGAAGCTACAAGCCAAAAATGTGTATATTCTTGGTATACCTTATATTGCAAGTAATAGGCATTAAAATCGCTTGACAAACGGAGTCTAGAAACGTTCGATTTCAAGCAAAAAACTGTTTTTACTTAATTTGTAAATAATTTTAAAATAAATAAAATAAGGGCGCTGTACAAGAAAATAATACATTTCTACAATGATGTTATTACTAACTATATATGGAGATAATATACAGTACAATACTTACCTGGTAGGTCACTTGAGATTAACACTTAATTAACATTAACTAATTGTTTATTATTGAAATTTAGATACAGGATTTAGGATAATTTAATATAACTGGACTTTCTTTCAGGAATGATGTATTTAGTTCATATGCACACCGCATTCAAGTGTCCGATACAGTTCCCAACCAACAAATATTTTTTTAGCAGTAAAAAGGACAAAAATTAAAATATTGTCAGTTTATTCGTAACCCGGGAAGGTTTGTCTGAAAAAAATAACTTTTTTTAGCACCTTTTACATAAAATGTAATGTTTAATTAATAATGTATACAAACATATCGTTTATAATGTTTTAACATCTATCCCTTTTATAAATATTTGATATAATTATGTGGACGTTAAAAATATTTTCATATAACGGCGGAATTTGAAAATCGCATTGTTGTAAGTACATAAAATTAGCCAGAGCCTAGGAGCTCGTAATAAATTGCGCTATAGAAATTATCCAATTATTATTACTAAACAAATGTGGTAGTTCAAACTAAATTCAAAATAAATTTAGGTGGGAAATTAAATTATCTAATAATTTGCCATTTCGTAAAAATTTGACCATTTGTAAGCATTTTTTGAAAAAATTTTTTTTTTTTAGGGACAAAACTATTTGATGAATACATTAATAATTTGTATATTATTGAAAAGCAATACCTTGCAAAAAACGTATTTATATAAAACATATTAATTAACGCCATCTATGAACGCGTAGATTATGACGAGCGTCGCGTTTATCCTTTCTGAAGATTTAGGTTTTTTTCCTAATATAACTAAATTAGCGCCATCTTTTTTATTTATTTTTTTTCCTCCGCTGCTCATCTCACTAGGGAATTCCTGTGTCGAGTTGAGCATGAATAATTTGACTGCACCGCCCTCCGTTTCTCCATTTTGTCAACTTTATTTTAACAACCTAACACAAGAGGCAGTGAGGAAAATAATTCCTACAGGGTCAATGCTATCTTTGGGTATGCTGTGTGGCGGAATCTATAAACAATGAATAAGGAATTCAACTTATTTCGCATACATTCAAAAAATAATCGTGATGATAAATCGGCGTCTTTTTATCCGATTATATTTATCTTATCGTTAACAGAGACATCTATTGGAGAATATGCAAAAATAACACTCACATCCGCTAATTTGGTTCATAGAGGAATAATTATTTGAATAGTATTGTAGAGACATCTATTGGAAAGTTTTAAATAACACAGTCGCCTGTTTCAAAATGATTACCACAGCTGATAATACGAATTATTACTTTACCGACAGTTTTTGACTTCGGCTGGCCAATCAAAACGCAGTCAGATCTCAAATCCCAACCGCTGATCGCTGACTTTGTTTGGTTTGAAAGTGCTCTTTTTAACGGACACTCGCGATATTGTTTTGTGAATTGAAGCATTTATACTCAAATTTCTATTAAGATTGTAAGTTTAATCCGTCAAGATGAACGGCGAAAAAGTGAGTCGGAAGGACAAAAACCAAAATATCCAGGTGTTTGTCCGTTTACGGTAAGTTTAACTGTTTTAATTTCGTGTTCCCGTATGTTGACTTGCACACCGAGAGAATTTTACATGTTCCCACGTAACGTCACGGAAATTTAATCCAATATATAATAAATAATAAATTGTGCTAAAATAATAACGATGTCTTCAAATGTTAATTTTCTGATCTTTCTTTAGAAACTATCTGAAGTTTTGGATCGATTTGACATTATGGCACAGATTTTCACGTTGCTATACGTTTGAAGACCGTTAGAATTTCTCTAAAGATACAGATTATATCAGGTTTTTCGAAATTTTCACTAATTACTCCAATGAGTCATTTACTGTATCTACAAACGGTTGCAGTTTTCTAATGCTTTGTTGTATATCTTCTTCGATGACACTAAGAAAACAATAGATTCAAATGTTCTTGTAACAAACCTTTCAACTGACATTTAGAAGATTTGTTAATTTTTGACATATCAATATGTTACTCATCACAATAATAATATAAATCTCTCTGCCATGTTGCATTGAAAGGAGGGAATAGCTATGAACAGGGTGATATAAAAATATATCATGCAAAATACAAGTAAATTGTTTCCTCATAATATTATGTAGTTAAAGCGAACAAACACAAAACCTGACAAAATTATTCCACAGCCGAGTTGTGAGAGTAACTGAGTCAGGCACACAGTTGGCTTGCATTGAATTACACCCAATACCCTGGGCCCGCCCTGAGTCAAAGGGCGCCCTGCCCTTGCAAAAAACCTCAAGGGTGCTGTCTTAGGTGATAGGTATTATCAGCGCCTTCGCTTCTTGGCGCCTTGACAAGTCGGCGCCCGGAGCGGACTACTCCAATTGCATCTGCACAGGGTCAGCCCTGCCAACTTTCTATGTTTTACGAGTCTTCAATAGTTTAGTTAAATCAAGTTGATTGAAATTAAATGGAGATGGTTTATTTGCAGGCCTATAAACAATCGGGAGCGTGATCTAAAGTCTCAGGGTGTGGTGGAAGTTTCCAACAACAAGGAGGTCATCGTGAAGTCTTCCCCGCTGGAGACAAAATTAACCAAAAAATTCACATTCGACCGGGCCTTTGGGCCCCTTTCAAAACAGGTAATTTTTTTTCATTTTTACCTACATACTGGAGTGGATGTATTGCTATGCATATTTCTCTATTATAGATGTACTCTGAATCTTTATCATCCACAGATAATAGAAACAAGGGTGATGAACCATTATTACTATGAAATCATGCAAGCATTACCAATAAGCAAAATCGTTACCAATATCATTGAACCAATGTCATCTTGGATTGGAGACAGCCAATGCGCTTCCATACCATTTCTCCCTTTGTTTCTATTATACGTGAAGCCAAGGACGGCTTTGATCCAAACTGGCTTGGTGGTAGTAAAATTTTGGCCCCTAAAGCCTTGTCAAAACTTGTAGACGCCGGTATGCAATTATTTAGGACACTGTAATCAATATTATTTGGATTATTTGTATTTTTGTGTAGCTCCATTTTTATGAAAAATAATCCCAAGGGCGATGTGTTAAGGCTGTAAGGTATTATATAAAATTTGGGAGGCGGGTATAGGTACTGCCGCCCCGGGAACCATTTATTGGATAACCAACACCTCTGCCATAGGTCGCCCCAAGTGGTTTTCTACGTTTGGTGACTTAGCAGGGGTGCCCGGGTTCACGGGGTGAGGTTTATCCGGGTCATTGCGGCAGATGCATCTGTTCACCAAGGAATCTGTTCACTACGTGGCAGGTCGAGTCAGAAGAGACTGGTTGAGGGAGACCTTTTGATGTCTCCAATCGGACTCTCTCTCGGAATATCGCCTTGCATCCTGTGAGGAACGGATTCATACGTCCGCCACTCCTGGACACACTGACTCCAAGATTCCTACCCACTTTTCCTTTTTCCTTCTTTGTGTGGAGCTAATGTAAAAAAAAAATATCAGCGCCTTGGCAATTCGGCACCCGGAGCGGACTGCTCCTATCCGGATGGCCTCCTTGGTCTTGACTATCAATCCGATGGTTACGAGTTAAAATTCGTGCATGCGCAAGTAAATTTTATTCAATGAATTTGTGTTATTTCACTATTTTTCATTTAAAATAAAATATAGTGTACTCGCGGCACATTCCAGAGTGGAAGATAATCCCAGTATCGGCCTGGTGTAAGACCACCAATCAGAATTGAAACATTGCTTGAAATGGCTTTAGCAGTGTTTGGTGACCAGATCTCAATAGCGAGGTACTCCCCCACCTTCCTCTCCCCCATCTCTTTCCCACTACCTTCAGCCTCACAACATAACCCAATTGGTAATGCCATAGTCTCACTGGCGCCAGACGGTTGTGAGCAGTTTGTACCCTTGTGCGGTATTCACATACAAAAATTGTGCCCGCATAGGGTCGGCCCTCTATGAAGCCTACAGATCAACACTAAGATGGTTAAATTGATAACCCTGTTCAATAGTTTTATTATTATTATATTAAAGGACATAATAATGTGAATAAGTTTATTATTTCTCTGTGTTTCTCCTTTTCATTACAATTTTCCATGTCTTTTCAGGTGGATGTTTATCATGAGGTGGTGTCCCCGCTGATAGAAGAGGTGCTCTCGGGCTACAATTGCACGGTTTTTGCCTACGGACAGACCGGCACGGGCAAGACCCATACCATGGTGGGCGAGAGCTCTGTGGATGGGGAAGTGCCGTGGCAGAATGTAAGTCTACTTTTCTGTTTATACCAAATAGTTAACCATTTTTCCAGTGTAACCTTACCCAACGTAACCTAACCAAACCCAATCCAATAGCATTCACCCTTCATTATTGTTATAGCCACATTTGGTCCATTTGTGAAAAGTGCATTATTAAAATAAACTACGCTACCTCCTTTAGTCAATGTTTCGAACAGCATTACAGTGTTCATCATCATGGCAGATGTCAGTAAGGGTTGCAGATTGAGAGATCTGCCGGCAAGGGAGAGGGTATTTAGTTGCAATTTTGTTTTTTTTTTAAAGCGGAGACGGTTTACACATATTTATAGGACAAGGAAGAATTGAATCCCACAAAGACTGAGTTTCTGTGGACTGCCACAAGCAGACGTCAGCATAACATTGAAAACTCCCCAATAACCATTTCAGGAAGTGACATCACTCCAAAAACGTGCATCAAATTACTGGGTGTCAATCTGGACGCTAATTTTTCCCTTAAAACTCAGGTGAACAGAACTGTAAGCACAGGGTTCTTTCAATTAAGGCAAATTAAAGCAGTGCGTAGAAACCTGCCAACAGAGGCGACTAAATTGTTAGTCAATTCCTATGTTGTTTCACATCTAGATTATTGCAACGGAATATATGCAAGTCTCCCCAAATGTCAAATCTACAAATTACAATCCATTTTCAACGCCGCGGCAAGGCTTATCACCGGAGTATCTAAATACTCCCACATTTCAGAGCATCTCAAAAATCTGCACTGGCTCAAATGTCCTGAAAGAATCCAGTTCAATGTATGCTGGATGGTATTTAAGTCACTTAACGGAATGGCTCCGGCTTACTTATCAGAATTCTGTATTCCAGAAGATTCCAATTCCCGACAGTCAACCCTTAGGTCAGCAACGTCATCAGCTATCGGAAGGTTGAAGGAACCAAAGCGCACACCAGATACTAAGTTCGGTGAGCGTGCTTTCGCTGTGTCAGGACCTAAAGCCTGGAATGGACTGCTGCATGATTTGAGAATGATCGCAGACTCGACAGAATTTAGGTCTAAACTTAAAACGCACCTTTTCAGACAGTCGTATCCATAATTTCAGAAACCTCCACTTTCACAGTCGACGGCAATTTAAATTAACAAAATGTAAAAAAAATACTAAAAATAAAATAACATAAATAAAAATAATAATTAAAAATATAAAAATAAAAATGATAACAACTAACAATTTGTAGGCTTTTTAAGACAGTTAAAATACAGTTAAATTAAAATAAAAACTACAGCAGACTTAAGGTCATGCGATGACCAGTGTTTTTTGATATAGTGTCCTCTGCGTGCAGTTTTATCTTTTATAAGCATAAACTTTTTAATATGTATAAGTGTGTTTGTCGGAAGTGACTTGCCAGGTAAGTATGTTTTGGTACCTTTTCTAAATAACAAATGTAGATCCTAGGAAATAAATTGTACAGCGCCCTTGAGGTGATTTTTCACAAAAACGGCGCTCTACAAATTATCCAATTATTATTATTATTATTATTATTAAGGAAAATATGATCATGAAGATAGTCTAGCATAGGTCCGAAATGTATTTATTTCTGTTAATTCCAGGACCCGATGGCCGGAATAATTCCACGCTCCCTCAGCCAGCTCTTCGACGAGCTACGCATCACGAATGCAGAATACACCGTCCGCGTCTCCTACCTGGAGCTGTACAATGAGGAGCTGTTTGACCTGCTGTCCAGCACGGAAGACAACTCCAAGCTGCGGATCTACGAGGACGTCACCAGGAAGGGATCCAACATCGTCAACGGACTGGAGGAGGTCACTGTCTATAACAAGAACGAGGTGTACAAGATCATGGCCAAGGGACAGGAGAAGAGGAGGATCGCATCCACTCTGATGAATGCTCAATCAAGGTTGGTATAGTTTTTTTTTGTTGTATATGAATCACAACTGCTCCTAAACATCTGGGGCCAGTGGGAGTATGGCATTCCCAATGTATGTTCAGTTCAATTGTTTTAAAAACTACAATTTTTATTGGTTTTTATGAAAATATTCAGTTTAAGTAAGAAAAACAAATAAACGCATTAAAGCAAACAGTTTTAAACGAGCAACAACAAAGCTTGCCGTTTAAACTCTGCTTCTTTGGTGTTAAATATTTCAATATCCGAAGTGATTCTATTTGGCAGCAAGATCTCTTCCCACCTGCACTATCATTGGCAAGTTAGTCCCGCAGGCCAGGAGATAAAATAGTCTATCCTGTCGGTGACGGAGATAACCATAGAGAACTTAGATATTAACCTTTTAAATGCCAGTAGGTAGAAGTGTAGCTGTGCACAGCAGGCCGTGAATTTTTAATCAAAATAAATCATTTTTAAATCTTATTTTTCAAAATTAAAAACATTACACCTTGAAAGGATATTTAAATGACTTACCAAATTTATTCAATATTCGACGTTTTTGCTTCCCTTCACTTAGATAAACATATTTTAAAAAAAAACGGGACATATGTATGATACAGAGGCTCAAAGAAGAGCGAGTAAACTCGCTATTTTTCTATGGCTGGCCTGCTGGGCACGGCCAAGAATGCGAGTTAACTCGCTCTTGGCACAGAAGCGGTTAATGGTTTCAACGATAGTCGAGTTTTCCAACCATCCACAAATCAGTCTGAAGAAATGTGAAGCAATGTCCACATCAATTCTGACCCGCATATGGTTCATTCCGAGCATATTCAAGAGAAAGAAGGTGGAATAGAGCCAAGAGTAGTCACCATACTCCCTCAGGTAGAGAAATCTCACTCATTTTGCCGTAATAATCTGTTCCAGTCGCTCCCACACGGTTTTCACCATTGTGGTGCACATGAAGGAGAACAGCTCGGAAGGCGAGGAACTGATGAAAATCGGCAAGCTGAACCTGGTGGACCTGGCGGGCAGCGAGAACATCAGCAAGGCCGGCAGCGACAACCCGGCACGCAAGGAGCGCGCGCGCGAGTGCGTCAACATCAACCAGAGCCTGCTCACGCTGGGCAGGGTCATCACCTCGCTGGTGGAGAGGCACCCCCACATCCCTTACAGGTAAACCAACTAAACAGAACATGGAACAAAAGTGTATGAATCTAACCAACCTAAATCTTTTCTTTTAAAGAAACACGAACATTCCTGGTTTGCAAATAATGAATGCCAGAGAACTTTTGCATTATATTATGTAGTAATACAGGAAATAGAAAGTATAAATAAAAAAAAGGGAAGCTGCCAAAATCCACCAAATGTTCGTTAATATTAATTTAGGTGGAAATAATTTGCGGGTACGGCTTTTGAAGCTTGCTAAGTTCAAATTGATCTTGAAAATGATGATGCTTGTGCAATGATAGAAGACCTACCTAGCAGATTACTTGAACTTACATCGCCTGGGTGGGAATCAGAAACATTATTTGTCAACTAAGCTACTAACCAACCTAAATACATATACTTCAAAAGAGTGGCGGCTCGTGACTTTAAAAAAAAATCACGTTGAAATTTTTTTTTAATTGAGTTGTGTCATTTTTCTGTTCAGTTAACAAGTCAAACATCACCTCACAAAATATATATTTTTTTTTGTATCAAATTGATTTTATTATGCTTAGTAAAAAGGTTCCATTTTGATTTACAATGTACTTTAATCACCTCTTCTAGGGAATCCAAACTAACCCGGCTTCTCCAGGAGTCGCTGGGCGGGCGCACCAAGACCTCCATCATCGCCACCATCTCGCCCGGCCACCGAGACGTGGAGGAGACTCTGTCCACACTGGAGTACGCCAATCGAGCGCGCTGCATCCAGAACAAGCCCGAGGTGAACCAGCGGATTACCAAACACGCTGTACTGAAGGAGTACAGCGAGGAAATTGACAGGCTCAAGAGGGACCTGCTGGCTTCCAGGGAGAAGAATGGTAACTGTTTATTCTACATATTTTTTATGCCATAAATCCTAATACCATAACATTTTTGTATGAATACCACACAAGGACTACGGCATCTCTAGGGTTTTTTTTTGAGGGTAGTGGGAGGGGAAAGTTTGGAAATACAGTAAAACCCCTATTTTACGTTTTTTAACCACTCGAACGATCGCGCGTCAAAAAACTTTTTTCTCCGATTGCTCGCGGTTTTTTGGCGACGAATTTGAATATTTTCCGCCAACATTAAAAAAATCAAACCTCCGAATTTTAATACGGAGACATAAAACTGATTGTAGTGCTATACAGCCAATGAATTCACCTATATTTTTATAATTATTCTATATTTTTAGAATTGATAGATAAATTATTAAAAAATCTTAAACTTTATGAATGCGCGAAATTAGCGTTTTTGTGATTTGAAATTGCCGCCAGTGGCAGTTTTAAATATCTTTATAGAATATTTTCTACGTTTTTATGTTCTCTATGGCCTGTTTGATAACCACAGATGCAAGAATATAATGGGAAAATAATTTTTTGTACGTTATGCTCTCTTCAAAAGTTTGGTTAGAAAATAATTTTTTTAAATTTGAGTGCGTGACGTGTCAAAATTGAAATCACTGTATTATACTATATAATAAATTTACCACAAAAACTGGTATTACGTTAGGAAGATACATTAACTGTCTACAATTATTAATAAGCATAGTCGCCGTGTTGGCTTTATTTTATTCATTTGATGAATTATACAGAGAGCCTATTTCACGATGTCAAAATCATGGTGCTACTTTTTAAATAATTGTAAATTAGAACTGGAGATTTGTAACCATGTTTTTATATAACGTGCAAAACGAGGAAATAAGGCTTAAAATGAGATATACATCATAGATATAAACATTGCCAATATTTCAGGGGGATACTTTGAAAGTTGATGAAATTCACCAATATTTGACGAAAAATCACTACTGACAGCTACCTTAAGGTCAATCTACATAGGGTATATCGGAATATGTAAAATGATGATAAATTTGTATATATATATCAAACCTTTGTATGACCGTAGAATGGCAAATAAAATCATAGTGATAATTTTATATCTAAACGCAAAGGTATCGAAAAAAAATGGATGAGGGGAAAATAATTGATGGAACCAATAATTGATTTATTTATTAAGCCCTAATATCCTTTTAAATCAATATTACAGTTGTATGGTTACAATGAAAGAGCAGTATTTTGATTTAAACATTGTTTACACACTTTGTCATAATAAAAATGTATTCAGTTTATTGGTTTATTCATAATTTAAGAAAATCAATACATAATAATATCATTGTGCCTCGCTATAGAGTGAGATTCTGAGTATCGCTCTGGTGAGGGACCACCATTCAGAATTGAACATTGCTTGAATTGGCTTAGTTATGTTTAGTGACTAGATCTGGAAAAGACTAATACCTTGATACATTAAAATTGCCAAGAATACATACATTTCCTCTTTATTCGTGGGAGCCCATTTATTGGTACGCGCATGACGCTTAAATTGTTTTTTCGCAATCCATTGATCTGCATACCTGTTGGTCTCTCTCGCGATCAGTTCAACGAAATCTGCATCAAAGATTTTAAGAAAGGCATCCACAGGTTTGCCCATTTCGTCGGTATTGAAAGTTGGTCCCGGCGTGCCTGTGAAAGTCTCCCTTATCCCAGTAAAACGTAAGATATCATTAGACCAATCGAAAGAGTAACCTTCAGGCGGCAGAATCAAACGCATTGCCTCACTATCTACCTGGTATTGTCTACTAAAGTCTATGGCCATAGCGGAGTTAGGTGAAACGTTGATAATATTATGATAAGGTATTGGCGGCATGCAGAAGGTATCCTCATCGCTCTCTTCGTGGTCGACGTCACTCGCTTCGTCATCCTCGTCGCTCGATCTGTCCATTTCTGAAACAACAGAAAACCCAAATTAATTTAATGTGTCTATATTACGATAACCCACTGCCTCTGGTACGGCTTATGACTCGCAATACGATGGTCGCGGGATCAAATCAAATAAATTATATTTGAATAATTAGTGTTATTTTCACACAAAATTCATTTAAAATAATATATATTATATTTGCGGCACGTTCCAGAGTGGAAGATACCCATAGTATCGCCCTGGTGTAAGACCCCATTCAGAATTGAAACGTTGCTTGAAATGGCTTTTGACGGCCGGCATAGTCCAGTGGTAACGCATTGGACTGCCATTCCGAAGGTCGCCGGTTCGAACCCGGCGTGCGCAAATAAATTTTATTTGATTGATTTGTGTTATTTCACAATTAATTAATTAAAATAATAATTAAAATAATATATAGTATATTTGCGGCACGTTCCAGAGTGGAAGATACTACCAGTATCGCCCTGGTGTAAGACCACCATTCAGAATTGAAACGTTGCTCCAAATGGCTTTAGCCGTGTTTAGTGACTAGATCTGAATAGCCAGGTACTTCCCCATCTTCCTCTTTCCCTTCCCCACTTACTTTCAGCCTCACAACATCCCCCAATTGGGGATGCCATAGTCTCACTGGCTCCAGCTGAGGCTCTTGTGAGGTATTCATATAAAAAAAAATATAAAAAGTTAATCAAATACTTGAGGCGGGCAATGTCAGGAGTCAGAATAGCACAGTCAGGTAGGTATGGAATGAAGAAAAGAGTGTGTGTGCCAAGATCGAGTTGCATGGTGGTTCATCCTCTCTGCCTACCGAAATGGCGTGAAGGTAAGTTAGTTAGTTTTATAACTCACGGTTTCCAAGTACAGACTCTTCTAGTACAGCTGCCTCGTCCACGTTACTTTTTCTGCCCATGTCTGACTCTGAAATAAAAGAAAACACAAATTTACAGTAGAATTTGGATATAATGACTTTGCATTTAACGGTCTACTGTTTTAAGTGACGATAATGTAAACTCTAGTAAGGTTTCATAGCTTTTAGTAGGAAAACGTATCCGTTTAAAGTGACCAACTACGTAAAGCGACCTATTTTAATGATAATTTGTCCGGTTACAAAACCCACCTACCAATACAGCCTCGCAACACAATGAGTCCCGTGAAGCGAAAGTGTTTTTTCAATTTAAGAAAAAAATGCTGTATTACACCGTTTAGAAGCCGGTGAATCAAATGTAATCCTCGCAAAGAAGTTCGGCATGTCTTATTTCTCACTCTGCAATACCCGTTACAGAAAAAAGATGTGTAATGATGCATCCACGACATAACAACAATACATTTTGTATGTTTGTTATGTGGAATTTTTAAGTACTATGCTTATTTCCTGCCAATATACCAACAGTGAAACTGTGCTAGGGATATCAATATAAAATATAGATAATTGATTTTATATTGAGCCCCTGGTATGACATTTCAAAAAATAAACTCACCGTTCCCAAACGCCGACAATTCTTCGTAGAATGGTACGTCCACCCACAGCTCGCTGTGATAGCCGGCTTCCGGAGAGAAGAGTTCCCCACTCCGCGATGTCCCAGGTAACGGCTCGGGAGATGCTGCACGGATAGGCATAATTGGTGCATTGGGAGCCGTTGATTGGGTCTGTGCGGGAGTGGACATCCACGGTGGTGGTACGGGTCGTGGCAACGGTGAAGGCGTCCCTTGTGAAAAGGGACACGTTGTTCTCTCCGGAGATGGAATTCTGAAAACATTTACATAAATCATAGAAAATTGTTCTCATTCACGTGTGAAACAGTAAGTACAGTATGTAAATAAACAATAAAATAAGAACTCTGTAAAATATGCACTGAATGTGCCAAATGCACAGAGCGCTGAACTTACCAACTCTCACTGTAAGAGTGGAACGCTGTCAGGAAAAAACAATAATATTGTACCAAGCATCTAAATACGATTACTTACTTTTGTTTAGTTTTTCTTGGAGGTGCGGTAGGGAGCAAAATGCGCGCCGCCTGCTTCTTGAATTTTCGGCTTTCCAGCTCTAGCCGGATGGAAGCAGGCAGGGCCCTAACAGCCTTTAGGGCCTTGACGCGATCCTCTCGCACCAGTAGCAAAGCAGGGTCGCTGTTTAAATAAATACAAATATATGATGAGTTCAACGGCCACAGCAAAGTACTTTCATAAAAAAACATTAAAAAATACTAACACTCCAGACGAGGCTGCAATTGCAGCTCTGCGTTGACGTCCACGTGCAGGTAGTCCGGCACCAGCTCGTACCCCACGTCTCCCTTTTCCTCTGCCTCCTCTTGCAGTCAGCACCGCTCTATAAATTTTAAATTGAAAACACTTAATGTAAGTACTTAAATGTTTAAATTTTGTTAAATATTGCACTAATATAAAATTTGAAAATAATTATTGGGTTGTGGAGTGATCCCTTTCCCTGGACGACAGCTGTTTCTGCACAAATTTGGTAAAAGTAAACAAATTAATTAATTATACAACTAAATTACTAAATTTTTATTGTGTGACGAAGGCTTTACACCATTTTACATGTGAAAAAGAGTCAACTTTTTGACATATGACTTAAAATAATTGGTTAGCAAATATCTGTATTAATAATGAACCAATTCAAATAAAACTTATATATATCTCTTTGTTTTGAATCACTGTGATGGAATATCTATATTTCAAATGCGCGAGTGCAGTATTTAAGACATTATTGTAAATCAAAAACAGATGACGTCTTCAGTTGACGTAATCTTACACAAAAACTTCAACCAAAACAATATAATACAAACAAACGAATTAAAAACGCATTTCAAAGATAGATAAGTCAATCATGATTACACAGATATATAATTATGCGTTAAAAACCCAATAAATTAATTACTTACGGCATTTTAGGAAGAGTCCAAAATTTCGTGAATGTTGAAAATTTATAATTTTGTTTTTGACAGGACGCCATAAAAAAACCGCGAAAACTCGTTAAATAACACTTCAAAGACAACGGATAAGTTCATAGACAAAGAGAATATATTATCAGCTATTCGATAAAACAAGTAGCTGGCCATGGAAACGTTTTAAATAATTACAATAAATATTTTACGAATGGTAGAAAAATCGGTCCATTTTTGGACCGATATCAATCGCAGAAAAATAAAAGTGGTCGATTTTTCGACCGAAATCGTTCCAGTGGTTAAGGGACTGAAAAAAAAACCTAAACGGAGGGAAAATGTAAATGGGGGGTATTGAATTTTATTTTTCATTACAAAAATTGTGTGTATATATATATATTAGGGATACTGAAGAAAAGAACTTTTTATTAAAAAAAAATCATGTATATCATGGGGGGTATTGAAGAAAAACACATTTTAAATTTTATTTTTTATTAAAAAAATCACGTAGATTGGTTGGTTGCATTTTTTTTTCTGTTCTTATTCTTTTTCGATCCTGTATAGACATTTAAAAGTTTCTTCTCGAACACCGCCAATGCTTGAAAAATAGGTTTTAAGACCCTCGATGTACTTCATCGCTTCTTCTTTTGTTGGGATCACATTCTCTTCTTCATCGGATGGCTCTTCTTCACTGGACGAGTTTTCTGGTGCTACATGACTGTCCACGATGTCGTCCACTTCCACCAAGTTCCACAACGTTTTTCTTTGTTGAGACATAATAATAATATACGTAATACACTTTAGATTGTAATAAACTTAACGAAAACAAAACAAGAAACGTAAAAACTATGTGATGATCGCGAATAATGTCAGAAAGAAGCGTCACAAATCGAGTTGAAAACCGAATGACAGATGCGTAAATAAACCGAACAAATGATGCTACAGTATTTTACACATGGCTAAAATTCAAAAATGTCGGCCAATCACTGCGTTATGCACCGTACCCCGACCAATCACGGCACGGCCGGCTAAAATTGAAATATGTCGGCCAATCACCGCGTTGCGCGCCGCAAGCCGACCAATTACGGCACGGCCGTGTCAAGCCCGCGAAACTAACATTTTTTGAATATTTTCGACGTAAATTGCGGGAAAAAAAACGTAAAAAGCGAGTATCAAATGTACTAAAATATATTGGGACTGAAATAATTACGCGTAATTGGCGAGAAAACGTTAAATCTGGGGACGTTAAATTCGGGTTTCACTGGACCTACTTCTAAGTTTTAATTCTGAATGGTGGTCTTCACCAGGTTGGCACTGAGAGTACCTTCCACCCTTTAAGCCACATTTGTAATGGTTTAATTATTACTAGGGATAATTTATTGCTAATTAATTGCTAATTTTCACATTAGTTAGTTAGCTAATACCTGTCCAACTATCTTCAGGTGTCTACATCTCGATGGACTCATACTCCGACATGAACATGAAGATGGAAGAGCAGAGCAAGGAGCTGCAGGAGCAGATCCTGTATATCCGCGCCGTCAAGGAGGAGAAGGAGCGCATCGAGGGTCTCTTCACCGAGATGGCGGACAACCTGAAGAAGCGGGAGGAACAGCTGGCCAAGACCAACACCGTGCTGGTCAACACCAAGAATGTCTTGAAGGATACTAAAAAGGTGAGAACTAAATCACAGGATCCTTGAAGACCTTTGCCTTCCATTGATGTGCTCGGTGTGACACTCAGTGACCAGCTCAGCCACGGTCAGTCAACCCTCCCTTCTTCAACTTCTACGTTCACATCAAATGCATTACTTTCATTGGCTTTGCCGCTTAGACAGTTTATGCAGTTAGCTAGTAACTTGGCTATAGACGACATGCTTCCGTGGCATATCTCCCCTTGTTTCTATTGTATATGACTCGTTCATACCTCCGGTTTAAAGTTTTGTTGTGATGATTTTGCTCTGGTTCTAAATTGGACCACTTACACACTGGAGCCAGAATGGGTTTATCTATATTTAGCAAGTACATGCAATGAATGCTTATGAATTTTTATTCGCTTTGCAATCCATAATGTATCTATTGTGCTTACCAGGAACTAATCCAAACCCACCGCGAAGTCAGTGAACAGAAGCATCTGGTCACCAAGCACGTGGAGACAGAGACCAAGCTCTCCTCGCAGGCCAAAACACTCCTGACGGTGGCGGTGGCCAGCACCACCGATGTGTCCCGCCTCCACGATACGGTGGACAAGAAGAGGAAGTTGGAGGGGGCCAATCTGGAGAAGGTGCAGGGCTTTGGGGAGAAGTCCTCCGGTCACCGGGAACAGATGAAGACCTATCTAAATGAAGTGACAGACTCGCAGATACACGATCTTCAGACTTTGCAAAATGTCATAGGTGAGTTTTTATTTAGTTTATTGTTCTAGATGCCTGTGACGCACCGGTGATCTTCGTCTGCTTCTCCTACCAAATACCAATGACCATGAGTTTCTCTAGCAACGTGTCCAAAATATCTAAGGATACTCATCGAATTAGCCCGCCGTCCCACTGGGTCAGTATCTGTACTTTATTGTCAAAAACCAAAGACATTGTGTGGAAAAGTTCAGTATGTTCTGCAGCGCAACCATTGTAGGACTTTTCCGCGCAGTGTTTCCGGTTTTTGTTGACTTAGTACCTGTACCAACCCAGTGGAAAGACGGTCTTAAACCTAACCTAATCTAGACAAAATAGTACCTATGCTATTTTTAAAAGACGACCACCAGGATCCTTTTCAAGGCTCGCATTAACAAACCCCTTCTTACAGCCCCTCCGTTGACACTCCTCGCATCACGGCCCAGCTGAGTGGCTTTATAGTTCCTCTGTATTGTACACCGGGGATACAGGGCGTTATTTTGAGATGTCACATAAAGAAAACATTACCTCGACTAAATTCGACTGCTGTTGCTTGGTTCTGGCTGCTATTTATATGAGAAAATTTGATTTACCTGTTAATGACCTTGTAAAGGTACACATCTTTAAAGATGCCATAACAAACACTGATAAACAGATAATGATTGCCGCGTTTCCAGTATTCAACTTCATAGGCATGTTTTAATAAAGCCAGAAATTAAATACATTTGTAATTCTGATCTTAATTTTGTGTTTTTTTTTTAAATTTCAGATGCCCAACACAGTGAGCATATAGTCCAGCAGAACACCAACAAGATCCTCCTCTCTGCTCTGTACCGGGATATTGACCAGATGCTGACCACCTCCGAGGTGACCCGAGACTCGTGCCAGTCGGCCCTGGCGTCCCACACCGGGGACAGCCTATCCCGACTGCAGGCGAGCGCCCGAGATGCCCGGGATTCCGGTAACCAGAAGATGCAAGGGCTGTTGGAAACTTTGATCCAGTTAGAGGAGAGAAGTATCAAGGACAGGGAGGCATTGCAGCAGATGGCGCTGTTTGTGCACCAATGGGTAAATTAATTCATAAACTTACAGAATTTTGTTATTTGATATAAACTCAGAGTGGAAGATACTCTCAGTATCACCCTGGTGTAAGACCACCATTCAGAATTGAAACGGAACTTGAAATGGCTTTAGCCGTGTTTGGCGACCAGATCTGAATAACCAGGTACTTCCCCACTTCCTTTCCCGCTTCTCCTTACCTACTGACGCCATAGTCTCACTGGTTCCAGACAGTTGGGAACACTTGGAACTCTTGTGCGGTATTCACAACACAACGAAACACTGTAGTGCTTCCCACTGTTGAATTAAGCAGCCACCTCTGGTTTGGAGCCCTCAAACACTTAAAAAACCTTAGACTGCAGAAAAGGGCACGGTCTTATTGATTGATCCCACTATCTTAAAAGGACTGTAATCTTTAGTATTTCAATGGAGAATGCTCTGAAAAATTAGCATCATTAATCCATTCGGCACAAGTGCCCTGTCGGGAAACACACCAGACATTTGTCCATGGTTGACATTTGTCCATGGTTGAAATTTGTCCATGGTTGACATTTGTCCATGGTTGACATTTGTCCATGGTTGACATTTGTCTAATTTGAAGCTAATATAAAAATAATTCTTTATAAGATAAGTGTGCATCAATCTTTCGAATATCCCGCCATTACAGAAAGACGCATTTGTGGCGAAGCTGGTGAACCTGCGCCACGTGCAGGGCGAGTGGTGGTCCCAGACCACCGAACACCTTCAGAGTGTGGAGCGCCAGTACCGGCAACAGCAGGAGACGGTCATCAGTGAGAGGCGTAGGGCAGCGCTAACACGGAGGGTGCTAGCAGAGGTAAGTCATCAATTGTAACATTTTACCTTTCAAATTGCAGAAAAATTATATTTCGGGTTTATTGACTTGTTTGAACAGGGATTTGTAGTCCCTGATTTCACTGCTGATTTCTAAATTTTCTGTTTTTCTTCCTTCATATAATCTGGGCCTCTTCACGACCAGCATTAATAAATCTCTTCCTACAGCTCCTACCTTAACCTGCCCAACAACGATGCCCAATCGGGTGGCGATGTAGTTCCGCTGTCTTTACGCTTTATAGACAGGGGTGCTCTTGTCACATAAAAAATAATGAAAAAATATGCCATCATCATATAAATATCATTACATTAATCTCATGCAATCTTCATTGTTAGTAAAAAATGCCACCCCATGAAGGCAGAAGATTTTTACAATCTCCTGGCCATGAATAGGCTCACTGCAACATTCTGGATCCAGGATCTATCACTTATATTAGATCAATCACCATACTAAAAGAAGAACATTCTCATGCATAATTGTTATGTATGCCTTCATGTCGGTACCATAAACGCCACCTGTCATGTGTTGGTCGCCTGGCGCGTCACCTGATATTCATCTGATATTGACTACCTAGAAGTCTAAAATAAAACTTCTCATAAAATAAACCGTATTTTTATCTTAAGGTTCAGCACTTAAAAATGGCCCTAAATATCACCTTATAGTCTGCTAACTCAAGCATTACTACATGAATAACTATTAATTCTATAATTGTAGTTAGGAAAATGTTTAGTTAAAGTTTCCATTGACAAAAATCCCTAAACTGTAATTTTTTAAATTCTGTAAAAAAACATACCAAAATGTCTGTGATACGTGCAGTTTGAAAACCAGTGAAGACATTTTCAAAAGTTTACCCAAAATTCCAGTATGAATTTCATATGAAGCTTATAGTCTAAAAGCTTTTTCATTTCACTGGAAGCCTTATACATTTTCCTAAGTATCCGCATAGAATGTACGGATAAATCATTTGTAGTATTTCTTACATTAGCAGACTAGAAGTGCTGACCTTTAATCATCTGCACTCTTACTAATAAATGTGTTAAAATTTTACGCAACTGATGAACAACCATTCACCCAACATTAATGCTTGTTTATCTGTTGTGTAAATTTTTAGTGAGGCCCCTTATATATTATTATAATAACAATGTTATTATTTCAGGAACTGAAGAGACAAGCGCAACAACTAGAGGAAGATTCCACGGAGGAAGAGGCTCGTGTGGTCTGCATGGAGCGGGACACGGAGTCACTCGGGGGCGCGCTGAGCGAAGGGAGTGCTCGGCTGGCGGGGGCTGCGGAGGGAGTGGGCCGGGCCGTGGGGCTCCTCGAGGAATCCAATAAAGGCTTCATTTCGGACATCCACACCATGCACGAAGACCACATCAACAGAATGCACACCCATGCAAAGATTGAGAAAGAGATCAAGGTCAGTAAAGATTATTATATAAATTGTAACCTCATTGCTGGTTACCACACTCCGATTGCTCCAGTGAACAATCAAATTAATAGACAAGCCACTCAGGGAAAGGGGAACAAACCATCTTGCGCAGAGTACGTCCCACTTCAAATAAATCAGATAGTATACAGGCAACTTGCATTGTAATATCACCACTCGGTTCTCGAAAATAAGATCTGCTTATGAATTACTAGTCCTTTTCACGCAAATTGGCTGCGTAAAAAACTTAACTACATATCCCAAAACGGGAAAAACAAATGTTCGAGCTTGTTTCCAAAATTAAATATTTTTTTACACTATTTAGTTAGACACTTTTACAAATGTGTTATAATTTACTCACCGCGCTTAATTTTAGTGTTGCTACGCCAGGCGATTCGTTTAAAATTGATCCTGCACAGAAAGTCCCAAAATGGACAGCGCTGCAAACCTTACTTTACTTTTATGTGTATGGTCTGGTTATTTCAATGTTCTCTCATCAGTAGTCAATGTACAACTGATGTCATAGTTTAATTAAAGCACTCTCGAAGCCTCCTGGTGCCAAAAATGTGGTCACATGGTTTGTCTCCAGCTCGTCGAAATGATTCTC
Organism: Hesperophylax consimilis; assembly: GCF_061612785.1. NCBI lineage: Eukaryota > Metazoa > Arthropoda > Insecta > Trichoptera > Limnephilidae > Hesperophylax > Hesperophylax consimilis. The sequence continues at coordinate 23,052,570 of NC_142850.1, forward strand.
AGATTTCATGTTAGGCCAAATTTATCAATTTTACGATCCTGTCCTGCTTGGAGAACCGCAGACACCCACGTTCTGGACGTCTGATACTCATCGATAATCAATCAACGCACCTGTGATTTTCATCTGTTTCTCCTTCGAAACACTTTGCCAGTGACCATGGGCTTTTCCATATTGGACTTGTCAGTTTGGCGTTCATAAGTTATTATACTTAGGTGGTTGTATTGATCATTTTATTTCTGTTGCAGGAATCGGTATCCAAGTTATCAGACTACTTTCAAGAGGCCTGGGATAGCAATGTGACCCAAACTGAGGAAATTAGGCAGGACATACAAGAGAGACAGAAGGATGCTATCACCAACCAACATGACTGCCATGCTGTGAGTAAAGTTCAATAGAATTTCACCGCAATAGCTTCATTAACATGTTTATTTATCGTGGATAGATAACTGTTTCAATGCTAGGTCATCCCGAAATGCCGCTCAACCTCGACACAAAAATGATGGTATTAGTTTTTTTTTTCAGTGTTCAGGAATTGTCCTAAAACTAAAACAGTTTCACCATTGTCAGTTTTTTGTCTCCTATAAAATAGACATTTGACGTTCAATTTCAAATAGATTTGCTGTTTTTGAATGTATCATAAAACGAAATTCTGTTTTTGGAAAGACTCTTTCAGATGTTAATATTACAAACAGACATATAATGTAACTAAAAAGAAGAAATTGAAAAGATGCAAAGTCATTTGGTGACACATATGGCACCACCTGACTCAAAGGCTATTGATGTTTCGTGGCAAAAACGCCATAGAAACACTGTATTAAGCATTTATCAAGACCATCTTAATAAATGATTGCATATTTCCAGGAGTTCCTCAAGAAGTGCCAATCTGAAGCCCCCAATACCCTGACTCCTGTGGACACCACCATCGCTGCTCTAACGCAGCAGTCGGAGACCAACAGAGTGGCTTTCGAGAACCTGCAACACAGCCAGGAAACGTTCCGGGAGACAATGGAATTAAATCTAAACACAAATGAAAAAATTGAATCCCAGTTCTTGAAGGAAGATTTTAGACTGTATTCACCCACTGGTAAGTTGATTCATATATTTTTTAGAGGATCATCTCACGTAAGTTATAGACGTTTCACAAACATGTACTTTAGTACAACTGAAAACAAAGCATTGTTCCATAGCGTCGCCCGGAATGATGATGAAGTCACCAACGAGCGTTAGCCAACTGCTAATAAATCACGTCCTTTCTGCGCATGACGAGAAATAATAATTGATATCTTTATCAGGATCAACTTTTCTTTTTAACTTATTTTGAAGGTTATAACCATCAATGTAATGTATTGTTGAAGAGGAAGATAATACTAATAAATCTAAACGAAACATAAAACAGTACAAGACACAGAAGAAAAAACAAAGATAACAGTTAGTACAAGACACAGAAGAAAAAACAAAGATAACAGTTAGTACAAGACACAGAAGAAAAAACAAAGATAACAGTTAGTACAAGACACAGAAGAAAAAACAAAGATAACAGTTACTCGATAAACTGCGATCGTTGATATTTTAAAACATCGCGATGACTGTACACACAGAAGAAAAAACAAAGATAACAGTTAGTACAAGACACAGAAGACAAAACAAAGATAACAGTTAGTACAAGACACAGAAGAAAAAACAATGATAACAGTTACTCGATAAACTGCGATCGTTGATATTTTAAAACATTGCGATGACTGTACATTTGTTTTTGCAAAAAAATTCCCCTTTTAAAATCATAGACAAGACGTGTAATATTAGTGACATCTATGCTTTAAAAGAAAACAAAATTTACGTGAATACCGCACAAAAGTCCCAACTGCTCCCAACCATCTTGAGCCAGTGAGACTATGGCATCCCCAATTGGGGTATGTTGTGTGGCTGAACGTAGTGGGAAAGAGTAGGTGGGGAAGTACCTGGCTATTCAGATCTGGTTACCAAACACTACTAAAGCCATTTAAAGCAACGTTTCAATTCTGAATGATGGTCTTACACCGGGGAGAATATCTTTTACTCTGAAACAATGAAAATTATGACCTATATTACAAATTTAAATGTACTGATTTATGTGCTGAGATACGCTAAGCGTGACATTCCAATCAAACAACTGATATACTGGGGACTAATTCTCCTATTCAGGCCGCTCGCAATCACCGTTGAAACATACTTTGGTCTACTTTCATATTCTCGAGTCTCGTCGAAGGTACATACTTAGACCCCAAATGTCAATAATCATTCCACTAGAACAATGAGTGGGTCCAACCAGTCAACACCGAATTGTCTTCGACTACTGTCAAAATTCTGTCTATAGTTTCCCGCTCGCTCTGGAAGGACGAGTATCATATATATTTACAACATTATTTTAAGGTCCCATATAATAGTTGATTTACCGGTGATGTTGGCTTCAGTACATAATGTAGAGCCATCTAAAGCAGCTGCTTTGACATCAACGGGAATGTTCCCCTAGAGGCACGATTCTTTCGCTAATTTAACAGATGAAGACTTCCTCAAGAATTTTAGGCTTAACAACGCTATATGTACGTCGGCTGGTAGTCATTGTGTCTTTATTCATAACACCCCCATACCGTTCTTCAGCTCTAGGTGTCCAAACTAAGGTGAGTACAAAAATGACACGGTATCTAACTATCACCATAGAAACGCCAAAAACATCAGACACATAGACAATATTCACAGGGCTGCCATTATCTTGGAAAAATCAAAAATATGTATAAATGAAATATTCTACCAAGTTCATTGTGACATAATGAATAACTCTTGATCGCCATTGGAGAATTGAGCCCCTGGCCTTTAATGGAGAGAGTTGTACCAAGTTAGCAAAGGAATGTATAACATTAATTGATCCAATTTGAAAGGTAAAAGTTCTACGTTAAAAGGTTCACCGGAAAATGTCAATCTCTCAAATATTTAGAAATTTCAACTCTTAAATATTCCAGTAATCAGAAAATTCATTAAACCGAACAGCTCGTTTTTAATTGTTCAGATTATAGAGACTACATAATATATACTGTAAATCACAATAACTATTTATTAATTAAAACGTTTATTGAATTTTTTATGCAAATTTGAAAGTAAGTGCTTTTTGTACCACTTGATTACCATAATAATCCTTTGTGTTATTCCCAGGCAAGACTCCAAACAGGCGCGACTTCCTGTACCCCCGTGAGCTGGCAGCCACCTCCCCCCACGACACCATTATCCGAAGATTCAGAAATGTGCTCAACGGCATACATTCCCCACAGGTTAGCATCCATCTTAATGATATTCCTTCATCATTTTCAGGGGTTCCGTGACAAAACAGAAAATATAAGAAAAGGGGGAAAAAAATACACTTAGAACCTAGAATCCTTTTGGGAGATATTTCTCCCAGCCTAAAACGGACCTCTAATAGTCAAGCTATTGCATTTGCATGATGGTGAGATGTATGATTTAATCAGTATTAGAAAGAGTGAACACCACGATTTGTATTAGCATTTAAAAGTTTACATTAGATGCTTCCAAAAAATTTGAAATAATTCTATGAAACAACATTTAGCATTTGAAAAATATTTGTCAAGGTTTGCAAGCCATTTTTATATAAAACAAAAAAATTGAAATGATAATATTGAAGTTTTACCTAACATTAAAACTCTGATTATATTGCCTTCCTCACAGACATAGGAATTAATAGACGAGAAGATAATGGCGAGGGGTAAAATCAACTGTTGAAGAACGAAGGGCGTGAAGCTGACTGTGATTCGTCAATAAATCAATCTGACAGTAAATAGGCATCTCGCATTATAATATCACCATTTACTTCTTAAAAGTAAAATCTGCTTTTGAATGAATAGACATTTTTACATGGGAACGCAAATTACTCGCCACGTTATGAACAAATTTGCGAAGTCCAAATTCGGCAAAAAAAATCTGTTCTATTTTCAGAGTCGAATATTTCGTTTAAGTATTTAGTTAAGACACTTTTATAAATGTTTATAATTTACTTCCCAGCAACCAACCAGCTTTGTGTTTCGCGTCCAGACGTTTCTCGATGTGATAGTAACAACTGATTCATATTATACGATGTGAATATGCTTAAAATAAAGTAAAATAATGCTTATATATGGAATGTAATACGACAATTGGGTTTATTCTCTTTTTCACATCTATTTTTACAAGTTTTCATAGTACAAGTCAACATTTTGCCGTGTTATTTCGTATGAACCGATGATGCCTAGACCATAGTTCGCACAAGAATGATGACGTCACGTTTTCAAATTTCACTTGAGGCCATACGCGAGCACAGCCGGCTCCAATGGAACCGGTATGGGGAGTGGGGATAATACGCTTTTAATCACTTAGGGCAGGTCTACTAATATTCATATGTCTATGGCCTTCCTCATCTAGAACATATATGAGAGACGACGTGTTGAATATTGTCTCTGTGGTCTAATTCTATTTCCATTTTCGTTGTTTTTGCAATCCTGGGATGGCATCATCTATTCACTCTGTAATTGGTCGGATCTACAGTAGTAGACATTATGGAGGTCAATAAAATGGCGTCTTAACCAAGAACCTGCATTAAACTTTTTGGCGTTTTCACCAACACTGTACACAGTTAAAAAAATTTACAGGGAAGGAAGCACTTCATTTACGCGTTTTAGCTATCTCAAACACTGTATTTAACAAAACTTAGCATGAGATAATTCAACCACATTCAAAAGAATTTCAATGTCTATTGACAAATGAAATTACGCAGGATGCCAACTGCCGGTGACAAAAACAGAGAACCAATCACAGAGCTAATAGATGCTGCCATCCCGGGATTGACAAAATAAGGAATATGGAAGTAGAATTAGACCGCAGAGACAAGATTCGACATGTCGTCTTTCACTTTTCTATTCGCTTTATATACACTGTGTCCGGAAACTAGTAGTACAAGCGGGAAAATGGTGAATCTACATCACATTTGGAGTCGATTTTGTAGTATAATTTTTTTTTGATTTGAGCTTTCGTTTTCGAGTAAATCGAGTCAGAAGTTGATTTTTTTTTTGATCAAATTCTGATAAATTATTACTGAAGATCAAAGTACCCAACGCTCAAATGCTCAAATCAAAAAACTTTATGTTTATTTGGGTTCCCCATGTGGTGTAGATTCTCCAGTTTCCCGCTTGTACTACGAGTTTCCGGACACCGTGTATAAGGGAAGGGTGTTGTGGCGTGGAGTGTATTTAAAATAATATATATTATATTTGCGGCACATTCCAGAGTGGAAGATACTTTCAGTATCGCCATGGTGTAAGACCACCATTCAGAATTGAAATGTTGCTTAAAATGGCTTTGGCCGTGTTTGGTGACTAGATCTGAATAGCCAGGTACTTCCCAACCTTCCTCTTTCCCATATCCTTCCCCTCCCCACTACCTCACAATATACCCTAATAAGGAAGTTGAGTGAAAAATATTTTGACTTATAAAAAATATGTTCATGTAGATCAAAAAATATTGATTCTAAATATATAAATATATTTCTATATTATTATTCTTAGAATTAGTTAAACGTTCTTGAAAAAGCATTCAATAGCAATAGACTGTATACGCTCCACGATTGGTCGAAAGAATTCTGACGTCACATGTGTCGTGACTTGTACGTACAACGGATCACCTATGGTGCATCTCTTTCTATTACATGAGAGATGGTCGGTTTAGATGAGAGAGGTGTATAGGCCAAAGGTTTATTTGGGTTTGTCAAATATATGTACGTATTTGTTGTTATTATTATATGAAATGGATTTCTAAAGATACATATTCGTATAGTGCTTTATAATAATATGTTGTTTATTGCATAACTTAGAAGTTTTTATTATTATACATGTCACATAGCATGTGATACACTTCAGGCCGCCGGCTGCCCAGAAAAGTCTCACAGTGAACTGGGCTGTAAACCGTTATTTTACTTTTGGTCTTTACTTTTCTGCGCGGTGGTCCTGAATTCGCGCGGGGAACGTCAACAAGTAGCGACGGCAATACCGTACAAGTACCGTACCGGGCGGGAAAAGCAAATATTCTAACTTAAAATATTAATTTAACTATGAAATCTTAATCAATTTTCTTTTTTTTTTAACCCTATCCCTGCGGGAGACGCACGCCTGCGACGCACTGTACATGCCCTGTACGCGGGTGGCACATCTGTGCGACGCAAAGTTTCTTTGGCGTTATGGGTATGAAACATGCTTGAGCACGGTAAAACTTATACTCCTAAAAAATCTCACATCTTTACACTACTGACATCTTACGATATTTATCCACAATACGTATCCTAATCATCGATACAAAGATTTGAAGGGATCTTCCAACTCAGAGCGAAAAATGAATCAGTTTGAATTCTTCCCGCGTCTTTACACACGTTATTGCGCAGGCGCATTTTATAAGATTCTCAAACAGAGACGCTCGCCGTGTAGATTACATTGTCTTATCGAATTATTGTTTGCTTTTTCGTGGATATGAACTATTTTAATTACAGTGTACATTCATCTAGTTTATCATATTTTAAAATAAGTTCAGTTACATACATTCATTCAAACTATTGAAGAAATATAAAATTTCGTCAGTGTTAGATTATTTTCAAATAAAGATACGTGGTTAAAACTTTTTTTTAGTGAAAAATCAAGTGTAAAGTTGTACAAGTTTGACTTTTTATCAATTTTTTAAAGTATTTTTATTGCTAAAATAAAAAATGTCGGGTCGTGGTCTTAATGACGAAGAAATATTTGGTGCTACTTTAGAAATAGATTCAGATTTTGAAATTAGTGACAGTGACGTCGATAATAATTGCGAAGCTGCTGAAATACATGAAAGCCATGATTCTGAACCCGAAATGAACATTGAAGAAGGAGAAGAAGTGGTTGAAAATCTGTGGACTGCCGGCCCTTTCGTACCCATTATTTATGAATTCGACGATTTCGCATCAGGTATCAATCCAGATACCAGGTTAACTGAAGACACGCCCCAACTTATGTTTTTTGAACATTTTTTGAATACAGAAATTATGACAAAAATTGTTGATGAAACAAATCAATTTTATCAATATAAAATTAGGACGATGGATTTTACAGCAAAATCGAGAGTTACAAAATGGGTTGATACAACAGTCTCATAAATGTACTGTGTTTTTATTGCGTTAACATTTGCCATGACTAGGAACAAACACTTAACTATCGAGGAACATTGGAGTACGAACCCCATAATCTTTTCACCAATATTTGGAAAGACAATGCCCAGAGACCGTTATCAGATAATATTACAGATGCTCCACTTTAGTGATAGTAATATTCAAACGCCTACTGATAGACTGCATAAAATACGTGTTCTTGTTGACCACACACGAAAGATTTTTAAATCAACTATGATGCCCCATGAAAATCTATGTATTGACGAAAGCATCATCGTTTTCAAAGGCCGTCTATTATTCAAGCAATACATTGCTACGTAGAGTAGTTGCTATGGTTACTTGCTACGTGCAGCCTACAATACTCACCAGACATTTTAGGTTATAATAATGAATGTGGAATCACAAACTTTATCCAGTACTGGAAGCGCCAATTCTTGAGGGTTAGATACCCACAAGAATGTTTGTGATCCCAGGGTTCTCAGGGGGTTGGGTTCGAAACCAGAAATGTGTCAGGTTACAATGTGTAATTTAGAGTCAAGGAAAGAAGGTTTAGAGTAACATTAATGTATATTATTTCGAATACAATATAAGTCTATACACTCTACCGTGTGAGTTATAACGAAAACAATATAATAAAAGTTAGATATAAGCTTACCCCCAAGGTTCCGACCACGCTTTATCTATCTAGCTAATTAAGTAACATCCTACTCGAGCTGGAGCAGCACCTCATCAGGCTGAGCTCCAGGGGGCTCCAGACGGAGCAAGAGGAAGAGTCAGTTCCGCCTCCTGGCGACTGTCCGTGGCAGGAAACTGGTAATCTGGCGACTGAGGAAGAGGAATCTGGTGCCCGCGGTCGCATCCGTGTATCCTGGCGAGGATTCCCTTTATGTAAGGAAAAATAGGCCTCCCTACGGCCCTGGTGAAAATGCGGTCGGCGTAGTGCCAAACCGCGAGAAAGAATACTATCCTTAGGTTTCCGGGAACCTGGCACAATATTTTAAGCCACTGGCTTCTTCATCCCATAAAGGATGGGTCGGATTCAAGCAGATCACACGTCTGACTCCGTTTGCGATTCATGATGCCGCGTGGTTACAATATTCGAACGAGCCACGGAACTAATTCCACTATGGAACTTCGTATTTTACACCATTTATACGATTTTATTATGCAATCTCCGCGTATAAAATTAGACTTCGCCACTTCGATTAAAGGGAAACCATTCCCAAACAATTTCACTCCGGAAAACTGTGACTGTCGTCTGCCGAGAGATCAGGCCCACTCTCTGGTTTCTCCGCAGGCAAGGAAGTGTTTTTTTGTTTTTTTCTGTTTCCGCCCGGTACAGATTTTAAATTTTAAATTATGATTCGAAATTTTACCAAAACCAATACCCGCGACAATCGCCCAGTTCCTAACTAGGTTAGAGAATCGGCGAGGATAAATGTGATGATGCAGAATAAATTAATGAATAAAATATTAAAACAAAAGGAGTCTAGCCCTGCATCATAACAACATTCCATCTAAACGTCACCGATTTGGAATAAAAATGTTTGTGATGTGTGACGTCATGACGGGTTTCATTCTCGATTTTATAATTTATGTTGGTTCTGATACAGAAAAAAATGATACTCAAGGTATTGGTATTTCGGGAGGCGTTGTAACCACCCTTTTGTCAGATTATTTCGGAAAGGGTCATAATTTGTGGTGCGACAACTGGTACACTAGTCCAAATTTATTTAAATATTTACATGAAAAAAAAACTAATGCTTGTGGCACTGTTCGGAAAAACAGGAAAGGCATGGCACCTTTTGTTAAATTGAAGAAAGGGGAAATCCAATCAAAGCACCAATCACCGTTGTTAGCTTTGAAATGGCACGATAGGTGTGAAATCCACATGCTGACCACTCTTCACGATGGTTCTGTTGGACCATTGGGAAAAATAAATAGATCGACAGGAGAGCCCATTTTAAAATCACAATGTGTTCTAGACTATAACAAGAACATGGGTCTAGTAGACAAAGCTGATATGATGCTAAGCAACTTAAGTTGTATGAGGAAGTCACTCAAATGGTACAGGAAAGTTGCATTTCATATAATTGATTTGTATTTATTAAATGTTCACATAATATACCAAACTGTAACATCAAAAAAAGTCAGTTTGGCTGATTTCCAAATGGCTGTGATTGAGCAATTACTAGAGAAATATCACAAAACTTTGCCGAGTATTTTACGTCCCACAACATCAAGAGATTACCCGATGCGTTTATCATCGAAAATTGTTTCCAAACACATGCCCATTAAAGTTCCCCCTTCAGCAAAAAACACAAACCCTTGTCGAAGGTGTCGTGTCTGTGCCACTTCAACACTGAAGCCCAAAGTCAGAAAACTTACTAAATTTATGTGCTTAGAGTGCAATGTGCCGTTATGCGTTGAGAACTGTTTCAAAATTTATCACGATAAAAAAATATATTAAGTGATACATATTTACGGTGACATAATAACAGAAAAATTATTTAATTATTTTTGTAAATTTAAGTGTAGTTATTTTTTATTATATGAACCTTTTTAAGTGTGTCAATATTTCATGTATCCAGTCAAACGCGACATCGCACCCATAAATCAACCACTTACATCGCACCACAGTTGAAGAGCCCTACTCCGGTATGTTTATAAGCATGTGTATCGTTATCCTTGAAATCTTAACATGGCCGCCCGTTACATTATCAGTTACATCACGAATATATACTTCGAATTTTTATCAAGTCCCATTGACGTTCGGATTGTTTATTTATACTTGAAAAGATAATTCAAGACATAAGCGACGTATTTTTTAAAACAAATTTTAAAATCCATGCGTGATTATTGTTTAAAGTCATAAATTAGATTGATGATAAATAGCCCCGCGTGTGAACGAAGTGATACAAATTTATGACGCATAGAAAAGGTTAATAACATCAATTCTAATAGACGGTTAACATTGGTAAAAAAATTACTGGAATTCCTTGTTGAAGAATTAAAAAATTTTCCATACAAAATGCTTAAGCGACGTGGTTTTCACAGTTCGAATGACGTCACACCCACACCCCGCCTCTTACCGCTCGGATTCCGCTCGTTTTGGCGGGCTTAATAAAATTTAAATTTGAGAATTAATTTAATTATGAAAACAAACTTTAAAAAAAAAAAAAAAAATACCAGTATTTAAGTTTGAATGCGAACATTGATAAAAAAAAATAAAAAAAATGGACTCAACTTCCTTATTGGGGATGCCATAAATATTTCACATAAAAAAAAAAGAATAATAAATTTTTTAAATGTATCGTAATATTTGTAGGTGAAAGTAAAGGAGAGTTAAGTAGTATGGGTGAACAATGTTTGCAAACCTCTGTTTCATACTGATAATGGTTTATGGCCAATCTCATTTGTTTTGATTATCTACGGCAGAATAAATTCATCTCATCAAGCATATTTTCGGCTACATACATCATGGCCACTAAACTGTTATATAAATTTAACTTTTCATGTATTTTCTTAGAGTGCAGTCATAAATCTCGATGAGACAATGGACGAGTCTGCAAAGACGGGCCCCCTCGACAGCAGCAGCAGCGACAGCGGCTCAACCTCGTCCCCCAGCCAGGGGGACTCCACCGATCTCCGGGGTTCCCGGCAGTTCGCTGCCCCCAGGGCCCCCATGCCCCTGACCAACAAACTATCCCCCAATGCGATACATAAGTGCACATCGGAGGGGGATATATTTTCACTGCACCCAGACTCGGTGAGAATCACTAATTTGTAACTTATTGCCTAACTATGTAACTAGTTATGGCTAGACCGCAAGCAAAAGAAGGTATGCAGAAAGGGTGTGATTTATTAGTTGTTCTCTAGCGTTCGTTCGTGGCTTGCCATACGTCACGCCGCCCGCACTCGAGAACGGTCTATTGTTTTTGGTCAAAGTGTGTCATGCAGTTTTACCTTAGGGATAGGCAGAGACTATAGGCCACCACACAACTGTGCCATGTACAGACTTCTCACTAGTATTTGACTTCACCCGGAATGAACCAAGTCAGTTTATTATGGTCTTTCCTGACTCGCTTGTCAACATCTCTATAGAAATTCTTTACCCTTTCTTTTCCCCCGTAGAACCCCGTTAATTCGAATCCCGATAATTCGAAAAAACCTGTGTACTTGTAACGTTTGAAATTTTTACAAAAACTACCCAGAAAGAAGATTTCATACAAAAAAAATTATTCTAAATTTGTTTCAAAATTTATTTTAGTCCGCATTCGATAATTTGTCCATGTAATTCGAAAAAATTCAATCTGATGAAAATATGTCAAATAATTTAGTAAATTTAAATCTGGCAGACCCACCGTGGAGGCAAAATATAGTTAAATTTAGATTTACGTGGTTATACAAAATCCTAATTTGTATAATTTTTTTGGATATCCGTAAGATCGGCCGCGAAATGTAGATTTACATGGAAGTATGTTGTATTTTTACAAATTTACTTTTAAAATCTTGTTTTGAAGGGCCCACGACCGTAATCGGCTGCGAAATAATTTTGATTTACATGGAAATAAGTTGTAGGTATATTGCATATTTACATTGAATACCTACCTGAGTTTGAACTCAAAACTCGCGACTGTGGAACTCAAAACTCTTTTTTTTTTTTAAATTTTGTGAGAATTCATTAATTTGAAACTTTTGTTTTTGAAGTCCTGTGGATTTGGAATTAACAGGGTTCCACTACAGTATGGTTTTTTTTTTCTGTTTTGCCATGTCTTCTCCTATTCATTAGTCAATAAATATTTGTTCCTAGGTGAGCAAAGAGAACTTGAACCGAACAGCCGACGACAAGAAAGAGTTTAAGTCCCGGCTCAAGCAGCCCACCTCGCAGACTAAAGTCCTGGGCAACAGGAACTACTGAACACCACATCACCACATGGACACAGACATTGGCTGGCCACACTGGGAGCTGACAGCTTCTCATCTGTCTTTATTTTTCTAACCAACATGAACCATCCAACCTTACTTCACAATGAGACACCGGTCCTTCACCGGTACGAACAGATAGATAAGTTGCGTAGACAGGAGGTCTCGCATTACCATGTCAATAACAAAGCGATATCGATAGGTTAAACACAGCTATTGACGTGTTTTTTAACATTGTCCTGAGCAAATATATAAGGGCAACACACACTGTGAACGCATTCCACCTGTTTCTTAGACGTTGAAATTATACATACTTTTACAGAAGTCATTTTTTCTTGACCAAAATGGCTGTATCGTAACAACCGTTTATGCCGCATTTTCTCTCTCGAAAAAAAAAAATTCTCGTGGAAGTCAGGAAAATAATAAAGTAGGCATCAGTATTTTTTTATTAGAAAAAAATTACCCTCTACAAGAGAATTCCATTTACTTCTGGGTCCCCCCTTGTAAAATTGATTTTACATGATGTATTCAATTATTTTCCTGTTTGCTGGTGATGATCGGTATGTAATTATTTATGTCGGAGTTTAAAAGATTGAAGCTCATTGTTAAGAATATAAATGTACATAATAAATAAGCTGTTTCAATTCTGAAATCGTTTTATCACGCCTTTATTTTGTTTTCCCTCCGTGACAATTTGACAAAATTAAGGTTTTCACATTACAGTGAAACCCTCTTAAGAAATTTTCCTATGTTATGGAAAAAAAAAAACATTGTCAGCAGGAAAGCCTTGTTATATGTGGGAAAAATTGGGTCATTTTTCAAATTCAGTCTTCAAGGGACTGAAAAACCAAAGTTGTGAGTTTCACTCTAATTAATACAATAATTTATCTTTATATCCTCAGTAACTTTACATGTAGTAACTGGATTCTTGCAGTAAATTACTGATATAAAAAAAATAATATTTTGCTCAAATTATTTAAGATTTACTTTTACTGAATACCTTTTTCAATGCAATGCACCAAAATGCTAGGCATTATATGTACCGTCGACGGAAATTCATCACTGCTTCAATCGTATTTGGTCGCTTTACGAGAAAAACAAAAAAACTGGTGCGATTTTACATAATCCGAAGACATTTGAGATTTGCAATTGAAACTGTTTTCGTTGTAAGATAATTCGCCTTATCGAAAAAATTCTTTTTAAATTGTATCAATGTGTTATGTTTATTATAGTGGTTAGTTACTGATAGATAATGGAGATATGGCATGGAAGTGTGCAGGCTGTTGCCGAGCTAAGACCAAACTGCACTATCAAAGCTGCGGAGCCAATGAAAGTTATGCAAACGGTGTGTAGGTAGAAACAAAGGCGGGGTTCCGCTGATTGTCTAAAGTTGAATGAGCCTGCATTATTATTTATTCATTATGAAATAATCAACCTTGTACAGATGTGTTGTATTACGTATAACTCTTCATTGGCGTATTTAGAAAATTTTAATTGATTAATCGTGTTTAATGTTGTTTTGCTGTTTCTCGTGTTTTCTTCTTTTTCCTTAAAACTTCAAAGTATTTGAAATGCCTTTGGATTTTGTCCTATCAGAATGTTGTTTGTTCCTCAAGATGTGATAGTTATATTAATGTAACGGACATTCAGTGAAACCCTCCTACAAGGTTCTCTCGCAAGAAGTTTTCATGCTTAATAAGTTGTTTTTTCAGTCCCTTGGAAAACCTTATAAGATTGTTTCACTGTATTATTTTTTGAGAAGCATTTGTGCATTGTTTGACTCAAAGTCAAATTGTTTCTGTAAGATTAAAGAATTTTTAATAAACCCTATTTAAGAATTTCTCAAGAGAAAAACTGCTTCAAATTTTAACTTCCTTGTATTTTAGTTGAATACTTAGTTTGTTTTGTAGTTTCAAACATGCATTTGGAGTTTCTCCATTCTTATCTTATATGATCAATAATAATAATATAGTCTATTTTATTTAATAATTGATAAATAAATAAATTTATTTTACAAAATTGCTGCCATCATTATTTTATCTCCTTTCTGCTGAATTTAATCATGACTTTTTTTTATTATGGATTAATGTACGAGTATACAGAGTGTTTATTTATCACAAGTACATGGGGCAATTATTTTACAAGCAATAATTATTAGCCTGAAACACTCATCCACATTGAGAAATCCCAACGGGACGTTGGTGTCATGTATCTTTTATCAGGAGATTTTTCAATGTGGATGAGTGTTTCAGGCTAATAATTATTGCTTGTAAAATAATTGTTACCCTTTGTGATATGCATAAAAAAAAAACTTGTCTTAAACATTAGTTTACCAAAGAAAAAATAATTACATGGGGCAATTAATAAATAATACAAATACGAGAGCTGGGCCATGAAACATTATGTATTTGTGTGAAATCGGTATCACAAAGTGTTGCATCATAATTCCTACGCACACACATCACAACCCCGCCTTTCTTTCTGCCTGTGTACCAACTACCCACCTCATAATATTCATTGACTGTGATAGTCGAGCGATTCTCGGCACGATTCCATGCCATATTTCTATAATCTATGCTAGATGGACTGCTGGTCATCGACGAGGACAACAGTGAGGTTAGGTTATAACCAATCCTTGGAACTCACCGCACTTGCCTCAATTTTAATGGTATTTAAACCTTAACAAATGCTCCTAGTATACTAAAATAATGTATTCTAAAACTATTCTAGCTTGTCGTTTCGTTACTTGCAAACATTGACTTTTTATCTTGTATTCATTAATGCCTGTCGCAAATTCCACGTCGAATGTAATCATTTTTCAATTGCAAAAGTTAAAGTTCTGTATTTATTAATAGGAAAGCCTCATATGACTTATTTTTACTGTGAATAACGCTTATTTAGCGGGAAAATATAATAAAACACCAGAATAATTCTTCGTTATATCATATTTTTTCATTACATTATATTTTTTTATAACATTAGAGAGAAAGAAAACATTTCTCTGAATATAAGTAGCTATGCATACTGGAGAAACTACATAGGTAAGATACATGTATACGATTTTTATAAATATGTGAACACGTTATCTGATAGCGGTACACGGTACGGTACATTTTATGAAAAGATAATTTTGCAAAAATCAAGTTCTTACGAAAATGGTGTAAGCCAGCGCATGGCTGATCGCTCAGCATTTTAGCTGGCACACTAAAGGAATAATAGAAATAATAATTTCACATATTCGATTCTCACGGCACTATATTTCAGCGAAAATGGCCTCCTTTACAAATTAATGATCTCCACTGGCTGCTCTCTCTCATTTTGTCTATCATCTGGTATTATTTCCACACGGCCAGTCTACCACAGTAGTGTTTAAGTGTGTTTATCGTGTTTTTCTTCTTTCGCATGGTGAGGGGAACTGGGGGGCCAGGGAGGTACGCGAGCCAATCTGTGGCCTCACGCATCGCCCTATGGACCTCATTGTTCTCCGAGGGGAATCAATGGACTGGACACTTGTTCGGTGATCTGCACCTTACCGCATTCACACATCGCGGACTCTTTTAATCCTCATCTATCTATCCCGTGGGCACAGCGGCTGTGAGATCTCTATGTGACTTCACAATTCTTGTGATGAAGTAAATATTATTATGAACTTGGGTAAAGTTAGATCCGCAAAGATGAAGGGATAGATGGTTTCGGCATGTAGAGCGAATAAGCGAAGAATGGAGTGTAAGAAGAATATAGATCAAGTGAATCAGATACTTGAGTCGGGCCATGACAAGAATCAGATAATATAAGAGTATGTATGAATGTGAATGAGGCAAGAAGTGTGTGCCAAGACAGAGTTTGGCGGTCAGCCCTCTCTTCCTACCCCTGGGGAGAAACGGCGTGATGGTTAGTTAGTTAGGGTACAGTAAAACACACCATTTAATGTTTTATTTCTTTATTGTAACATTAAAAATAAAGCTACATTACAATGTAATGTCGTCATAAGATAATGAAACACGAGGTATGAAACCAGTGTGTAGGATAAACATTTAGAAATACACCTACTCAATAATTTAATATTTACAATAAATAACTTACATCACTGGATTAATATTAGCAAATATTTATATATTTTTTCATCTTCTAAAAACTACAATATATATGGAAGGCATGTAAATTGCATTTATAAAAAAAAATTGTTGGCAATTTTTAAAATTAATCAAGGAAATATAAAAACTTCCCTGTTTTGTGACATTAATGTAAATACTGAAGTTTTAAATGGTACATTATACTGCTTCATAGAACTCTCCAGTTTCTAATCTTTCAGAAATAATTTCAATCAAAATGACTATCAGAAGTAATTTTTTTAATTCGCTACTTTTTTTTCCGTATCGAAATAAATATTAATGGATACCCTTATGAATACTATATCTCTACTAGATTATATACAGATCTTTCTGCAAATACTTTATTTCTTTAATAATGCTACGTCGATTCAATTTATCGATCAAAGTTTCTTATTTGACACAACCACATTTTAGACAAACCCTTCGAAACCATAAATACTTCCAAACTAACTCTTTTCTACAATAATAAATTAATAATATTTATGCACTTAAAAACATAGAAAGAATCACATTCTTTAAATCTTTAATAAACATTAGAATTTTATGGCTTAAATTAAGCCTGTTAAAATTTATGTCTCGCAAATATAAATCTATAAATGCAAACTTTTCGATATGTTGTGACATTGAAAGATTCCTTAGAAAATCATGTTATATAACAATAAATTTCATTTTCTTCAATATAATTTTACATTGTAAATCGTCATCACGGTTTTCACAAATACATGATTACTTTTGATTCGAAAAATGATTTGTCTGTTTGTATATATTGTTTGTTCGATATATTATATGAATGTAGAGAAAAAATAATCTTTAAAAATGTAAAAATAGTAAAACGTAAATACATTTTTTAAATTTCGTCAGGGTTTTTGCACGTTCTTATTACTACAGTACAACTAAAGCACTTTGTTCTATTGCAGAAACCAATACAATGTGTATTTTTTTGGTTTTGTTAAAAATATTGTTTTCTGTTTTTCAGATAAGTTAAACAAAAAAATTATTCTTTCTTTAACTTTTCTCATCCCTTATGTAACATCAATGCTACCAGAAGTGCATTTAAGTATCGTCGTCAATTTAAACATCTAACGGAATGTTATCTACCCAATTAATGGGTCGAAAGAGAAAATGAAAGCATACAACTTCAGTTAGTTTATGCATCCAAGAGGTTACGCTGTCTACTGGTTAAAAATATAATTAGGTCTTTCAAATTGCATGAAATAGCGCATTTAAGTCATGGATGGCGGTTTCTATAGATTGTTGACGCTGATGATTTGGTTGATCCACCCGATGAAGGAGGACACCTTCACGTAGACTCCGGGAACATCCTGTCTGCCGCACCCGAAACCCCATGACACCAGGCCGGCCAGCTCGTAGAATCCATCGTCTTGGCAAACAAGGGGGCCTCCGCCATCACCCTGGAAGAAACAGTCGTTAGAAATGCATACTCAATAACTTACTGCACTTGAATATGTCTGTCAACTCGACATTTCCTCGAAAATATACAAAGGAAACCTTATCTGCGCGGCTGTTGCATATATGCGATCGATCGGTGGCTATCCCGTAAACGGATTATATGTTATCCATGAAGTTTTACTAAAACACAGTCGTAGTGGGTTTGATTGCATTAAAAAAGCCAGCATTTAATAGCTTATGGCATGAGAAAGGTTGAAGGGGATTGGAGAACGGGAAGAATCAATTTCGAAGGCATTTATAGTTCTTCTGGTAATAAGGTTCAGACTCCTGGGGGGCAATGTTGTGCCAAATATCCAATGACAGCTATCGAGAGAATGCAGGGAAACATTGTAGCAGGAGATGGGCCTGTGCCTTGAGGCCTTACAGGAGTTATGCTGGTTAATATATCCATATCAATAATAGTAATGTAGTTACCTGGCATGCATCATTTCCTTCTTCGCCACCGGCACAGAAGCTGCTGGCTGGCAGGATGAAGATCTTCTCCGTGACTGCGTTCACTTTCCTGATACATTCTGCATCACTCACTATGGGGATCTCAGCTTCCCTCACTCTCAGGGGGATGGGACCAGCTGGAGATGAAGAAGAACCATTAATTCAATACTTTAAGAAATTGTGAACATAGACCATCGTTGCATAGAAGAGAGACAATCAACACCTTTTAAAACTGTTGCCGTGGATATTACTATGGTAGTAGGTCAGTTTGGGGTAAACGCATCAATGGGAAAATTGCGTCAATTCAATATGCTTCATGCAATATAGTAAAAACTTAAAAGTCACATGCCCTGTGTTGGTTAGGTTAGCTTTTTTTTTTTTTTTTTTTTTTTTTTTTTATTAAATATCAAAATAATATACAAAAATCAAAAAGTCCCAATAAACTACTTTAAAGTAGTTTGTCATTGGGTGCTTTTAACTTAAACAGATTATATCAAATGTATACATTCATATCATGAGAGGTGTAATACAATAAAAATAAAAACAAAAAACAATTAAAGCGTATGCAGTTAGAAATAGTTTGTATTAGAGTCTAGTACAAACTATTTCTTTCAGCTAGCCAATTTTTCAACAAAAATTTTCTTTTTATATTTGTACATTTTTTGATTTCTGCAGGTAACATATTTAAACAATTTGGTATCATGTAGTCTAGCGTTCTTTGTCCATATTTGTTTACATGCTTTGGTACGATTAGTCCTTCATTTAATGTAAAACGAGTATTGTAAGTGTGTTCCAGTCTATTTATGTACATAGGGCTATTTATGTGCTGAAAAATTATTTTATACCACATAATTGCTCTTACCGAGAGGATTTTCAGATTTTGATAAAGGTATGGAACATTATGCCTTTGTTCATATAAACTTTTATGAGCTAATAATTTAACAAGAGAATTTTGAACTGATTGAACATGATTTATATTTGTTTTAGAGGAAAATCCCCAAGCTGTAATTCCATACCTTATGATAGATTCAGCTAGTGATAAATAAATTATTCGAAGTGTGCATATTGGAACATAAAATTTTAATTTATATAATCTACTAATAATAGATCTCAGTCGTTCACAGACTTTATTTATCTGTAAATCCCATTTGAAAAAACAATCAATAATAACACCTAAATAAACATATTTTTTAACCAGTTCAATATTTTCACACGTACACAACGCAGGGATACCAACATGTAGGCAATCTGAATTGTGTGTTTTAATTTCGGGTATAATAGTATTTACCTTGGCATTTGGTGATCTAATGTGTATCAATTTAGTTTTTTTTGCATTTATGATTAGGCCAGAGTCGTGAGACCATTTTAAAAGTTCAATGTAATCTTTTTGTAAAAGTTCAATACATAATTGCAAATCACTGCAAGAAAACACCAATGCAGTATCATCCGCGTACACAAAGTGTTTTACATGTTTAAAAATAAATTTAATAAAAGATACATAAATTATATATAAAATAGGACCTAATATGGAACCTTGAGGAACACCTGCTAAGATTTTTCTTTTTTTACTTAATGTGTTCAAAAGCTTTATTTGCATGCACCTGTTGTTCAAATAATTTTCAAATAGTTTTAGAAGTTTCCCTCTTATTCCTATGATTTCTAGTATTTTCAACAATTTTTTATGGTTAATAGTGTCAAATGCCTTGGAATAATCTATAAATAAGACTAATACATGATGCTTATTATTTAAATTATTATTTATCAAGCTGGCAAACTTTTGAAGTAGCACTTCAGTGCCCTTTTTTTTTGGAATCCATATTGGTTAGTATCAATAATAGAAAAATCTTCCAAATATTTTATTAATTTAATTTGAATGTATTTTTCAAGAATTTTTTCGAGTGATGGCAAAATACTGATTGGTCTATAATTACCCAAAATGGTGTGATCACCTCCTTTATAAATGGGTCTGATAATACTACATTTTAAATCATCTGGAATTTTAGCTTCAAATAAGATTCTGTTTACAAAATGGGTTATAATTGGACCTAATGTTAATATATGTTTTTTAATATCGCTCATTCTGATATTATCGATTCCAGGAGAAGAGCTTTTAAGTTGTTTCACAATGTTTTCTATATCAGCAATTTTAGCCCTAGGTAGGTACATGCTTTGAGGCATCTCCTCTGGTTCAAACCCAGTTGTCCTGTGATTACATTTATGTAACATATTGCAAACATTGTCAGAGAAATAATCAACAAAGTCATTTGTTACGCTTTCTTCGGTCCGATCTTTCATCAAATATTTGGATGCAACTTGGTCACAATCATTTTTACATTTCTTTCCTAAAATTTGATTACATTCGTCCCATGTTTTTTTTTGAGTCTTGAAATATATTTTTGAATTTATCATTATAGTATGAGGTTTTTAATTTTATTAACAATTTATTTAAAATATTTCGAAAACACTTATATTCTTTTTCATAGTATTTGTTCGTTGGAGCATTTCTCCAACGTTTGTATAAAAAATCTCTTTTTTTAATTTTATAAAGTGCATCAGTAGATATCCATTCATTTATGGCATGCGGTCGGTTTTTTGATTTTTTGCTTATTTCAATTGTGCTTTTTTTATACAAGTCATCAAAATAATTTTTAATTTTCAAATAAATAACAGAACATTCGGTTTCCTTTAGAAGCGATTTCCAATCATAATTACAAATATGTTTATCAACCAGTTTTTGCGAAAGAATTTTAACTTTATTATAATCATTTGAGTTTAAATTATCTACCGAGTTATAGCGTATACTTATAGCTGTTGTGTTGTGATCGGCAATGTTATAGTCACATACACATGCGAAGATTGTACTGGTTAATCCAGCGGGCAGTTTACCGCTTATTCGCACGTAGAAATGATCGATACATGAACTATTTATTTTCTGTTTAACAATTACTTCCCTAGTGACGCCATCTATACATTTTTTCAAATAGTTATTTGTAAGAATATTTTCATAATTTATTATGATAGGATCATTTTTGTTTAATAAATTTAAATTTATGTCGCCGAAAAATATTACACTTTCATTTGATTTAATATTGTTTTCAAACACAGAGGATATTTCTGACAAAAATGATAGCTTATTTAGATTCGGAGGTCGGTATATTGCTAAGACATTTAAAGTGCTCTTATTTGGAAGTGTCAATATTCCAAAAACGTTCTCAAAAAATTTGGTGTCCAGAAATATTTGCGAAAAGGAAAGGTTATTCTTTATATATAACAAGATGCCTCCACCGGATTTTTGTTTTCTACAATAGTGATACGAATTGTATCCGGGAATATCATAAAGATTAACAAGTTCCGAACGAATTGCCGTTTCGCAAAGCATGAGTACGTCAACGTGATTTAAACAGTCTTTAAAATAAACATGAAATAGGTCGAAATATTTACATATTGACCTAATGTTTAGTTGAACAAAATTAAGTTTACTTGTATCACATTTCCTTGAATCTTGCTTTTGAAACCATTCACGCAGGTTATTTACTTTACAAAAATTAATATCTTTGTCATCATCTATGAAACTAAAAGACATAATGATTTAAATAAAATATTTCCAAAACATTCATGGTTAGATTATAGTATTGTTCAGTATAAGGTAGGTTTAATAATTTGCTCCAGTAAATACATACTGTACATTTTCTACATGAAATATATTTGTTTCGTACATCGAATTTTAATTGATAACTAATTGATAATTGATAATTAATTGATAACATGATAATTAATGGATAACAATAATTTATTTGTTTCATTCTCCATTTGGTAACGATTTGTAAGTAAGATAGTGTGCGTGAGTTTACGCCGCTAAAACAAGTATTGAAACAGTAGTGCAGATTTAAATGGGAATATTGGTATTGCGGTGTATATAAACCATTATACTCTTTATATAAAATATAATAAAATATTACACTTATAACATTCCGTATAAAAGTAAAAAGTTGAAATACAGTATTTATTAATAGATAATTTAGATGCAAGGCAATGGACATAATAGTATATGTAGAGTAGGTGTATAGAACGTATTTAAATAGTGTAGGCCTATAAACAATGATTATAAAATGTATTTTAATATTCTGGATCTGGTAAAGAAAAGTGTGTAACTTTTGATGTGTTAATTTAATATTAACAATCATCTTAAAAAAAGAAAACTTACATATCACATACGCATGTAAATAAAATTGATTATCTTCATTAATTTTCAAAATACTACAATATAACAAAAGATTCTTATTTAAAATATATTGTTGCATTTTTTTTGATAAGTAAAAATTAATATTCAATATTTTGTTCAGTAATTGCGAGCATTTTTTTTATATACCTTACAGTTGTTTTTGTCATTTGCCCTATGATTAACTGGAAATGTCATTTTATATTTTTCATTTTGAGTGCAACAGTTTCTGCAGTTTGGTTGTTTGTCCTTGTTCCCGCATTCGCTGTATGTGTGATCGAGACCGCAGTAACTGCAAACAGGCTTTTCGTCCTTCTCTCTCTGCAGACATCTTGCAGCACCGTGTCCGAAGCGTAAACAGTGGTAACATTGCATAACTGGATTTGCGTCTTCAACAAAGATTCTTTGGTATCCGATTTTAATTTTATCTTTGTTTAAGAGTATTTTCCGGGTTTCACTCTCTACTTCAACCACATAGTTAGATGTATCATTAAATTTATTTTTAATTATTTTCTTGACGTTGAACACAGGTTTATGTTCCTTATTTTCCGACATAATTTTAATTTCTTCATTTTGTTCGATGATGTCACAAGTGAAATCTTCTTTATCATAATCATTAAATATTCCCTTGAAAATTAAAGTAGGTTTTTTTTTTGTTAATTCCTTAGTATCGACATCATTTATTACTTTTGAGATCTCCATTTGTAATTTCTTCGCATCTTCTTTTTTTAAACACTCGATGATGATTCTGTTTCGGGATATTTTTTTGATGCCTTCAATACATATTCCCAGTTTACTAGTTTTAATATGTTTTTGTATTTTTTTTAGAATCGAGTCAGAAGAGTCACTGTTTGTTTTAGGACTAATCATTAGACAATATTTATTTTTTGTATTTTTTTGTTTATTTTGAGGGTAATCATATGTTTTTTCTCTGTTCGCGATTTCTGTTTTATTTTTATCTTCCGACATTTCAATTGCCAGGTGCCCTAATAATGATAAAATGTTTGTGGCTTTATTTGTCACAATAATTTGTTGGTCTTTACTGAACTACAATATGTATAACTTCTGAAATATGAAATCCATCTATCCAAAAAAATGACAAAATTGAAGTATTTAAGCATTGTTTACCGTACTTGCGGCTCATGATGCTGGCATGAGCCTGGTATATATTTATAATAGAGTTCAAGTAATAATGTAACGTGAAGTAGTCACACTTCTTAGGTGAGTTAGGTTAGGTTAGATGATTGACAATATTGAAGTATCTTTACCTTCTCCCATATACCCGTACCCTGTGACCGTGCAGCGCTTGTTGGGCGCATGGCTCACCCCTCGGGCAGGTAGGCAGACTAGACAAACGCCTCCCTTCAGCTCGGCCTGCCCCTGCAGTCGCAGCAGCGCGATGTCGTTGTCCAGCGTCTGGCTGTTGTGATTGTGGTGGATGTAGGTGGTGGCGACGCGCAAAGTCTGCGCCCCCGGAGACCCATACTTGCGGGTCAGGTCGTGGTCACCGACGCGCACGTATATCGCGTCGCCGGAACGAACAATGCTGCAAATAAGAAAATTACTTTATTACAAAGCTTCAACAATCTTTAATTACATTATGTATTGAATTATGTTAAATTATCTGCAATCTAACGTAGCTAAATTAATGTGGCCTTCTATTATGTAAAGGTTTCAGACCAGGCTCTAGTGTAACAACTCATCTATCTCTGAATGCTGGGTATCTGCAGCCATAGTTCTAGGAGTAATATAGCATTACTGCTTTTGGCTAATACCCTGGCTGAAATAGGATTCCCAGATAATTTCACATTAGGCTGCCAACACTGATTCTGATTCTTCTTAGGTGCAGATCTAATCTATCGATTCTGATACTGCGGTGCCCCTGTATGCGGAAATTTTTCATTGATATGTGTTCGCCAAACAACTGCTGTGATGATTGTTCACAACGTTTAATTAACTGCTTCACAGGATATGCGGATAATTTCCTCGTGAACCATCAAGTTTAACCCGTGAAAAGTCGCGCACTGAGCATTTTGCTCATGCAAAAATTCATTAATATTTTTCAATGATCAATGTTTCAGTGTACTGGGTCTAGATATCTTCCTAACCATTCACCCCCTCTCCCTTGGTGCAACTCATGCCCCGCTCAGTGCTGCTGTGACCAGCTAATATGTTATCCTGACTGTTTTAACTTACTTGGTCACACAATGCGCCGCAGTGAGCACCCACTGAGTCCCGATCAGAGCTGCTCCACACAAGTACTGGTTCAGCGAATTAATCAGCGCCACCTGCCAACACCACTCCCCGTGTTCTCCATCCTCCCCTCCGACTACCCTCCCCTCCCTGCTGCTGTTCCAGCCCTGGTGAAGTACCATGGCTTGATCCAAAGTTCCACCCTCCACCCTGGCCAGCTGCAGGTCTTGAGGCGACAGGAGTTCCTCCCGAGATGAGCGGGAGGTTCCTTTGACTCCGCAAACGTATTTGCTGTAGACGGGCGTTCGGAGAGTTGTGGATAGGCTGGGGGTTTGTTGTTCAATGTCTGCAAAAATTGACAAATGAGAATTTAAAATGTGTACTTACCTTCGCACATGAGGGAAATTATTTTTATAAATCGTTCTACAGCCGAGCTGTTCAATACAAGAATGAGTCACAGAAGCGACCCGTTAACAACTGAGTACAAATGTTGGCTGACTGTACACTAATGCCGAAGGAATCAATGTCGCTAGTTCCTCGGAGCAACTTGAATTGAAGTAGGTATGTATTGGTAAAACCAAGACATTATTTCCACTTGATGTCTGTATTCTAAACACTGCAATCCATTTGTTAAGATAGGGGAAAATATCAAACGGACCTCCCATTTATGTACAACGGAGTTGATGATTTGTTAAGGTAACTTAATAATGAATGTAAATAAGTGAAATGTGGGATTTGCATAACAAAAGACACCATGAGCAAAATACAAAAGATGTGGAATGACAGAGACATAGTGAAGACCTCCAAGATGAGACTCGTCCGGGCGCCGATATACACATGGACACTTTTAGCTAGCGAAAGGAAGCAGATATACACCCTCGATATGTGGTGCTGGAGAAAATTGCTCAGAATTCCACGGACAGTCAGGTGCATAAATGTGTCCATTCTGAGAGAGTTAGGCATCCACAATAGGCTTTAACTGTCTGCCTGCAACATATTTTAGTATACTTTGAACCGGTTGCTCGCCAAACTCTAACTTGGAGAAACTCATAGTCATTGGCAAATTTGAAGGCAAGGAGCAGCAGAGGAAGTCACCAATGCGCTGGAGTGACCAAGTATCACTGGCATCCAGTACATCGACGTCCTTGGCTCTCCATGTATCACAGAACTGCGATGGGCGGAGGAGACTTGTCCACCATGGAAATTGGAGTTGGGGTCACGATCTTCAGCATTGAGGAAACCAGCTTAAGAAGAATAATGTTTTTGTTAATGGATAAGTAAGTTACAAGGCGTGGTGTAGGGCTGGGTGGTGTATGCGGGCGTGGTGGCAGGTGGGGGCGGCGGGGGTGCTGTGACCGTATCGTTGCGGCTGCTAGCAGGGGCCCCTTCCCCTCCATGCTTCACTCCCAGCTTCTCCTGCACGCGCCACTTGGGAGCGCAGCATTGCGTGCCCATCTTGCGGCACTTGAACAGGTCACTCATCTCGGCGTTTCCTGCAAATAACAAACAGTTGGAGTACGGGTCAGTTTAATACTTTGGCACGATTATACCTTTCACCCTGACACCCTGTATTACCTACACACAGACAGTGCCTTAGTGGGTTCCCTGTACTTAACTTTGTTAACTCGGCCAATCTGTAAAGGGACAGGGTCTATCGACGACAGCTTGGTCACTATTCCCAAAAACCTACATCTACATGTATTCATGTTTCACCCGAATACCACAGAAGAAAATATATCTTCATTCTTAAAAAAGAAGAAGCCGGATTTAATTTACACTGTCGAAAAACTGGTTACGAGGCATGAACGTTATGCTGCCTTCAAAATAGGCATACCGGAAAATTACTTCCACTTTTTCCTGGACCCCACGATCTGGCCTGAAAACGTGGCCTTCAACGAATGGTCATTTCGGAGACCACGACCCCAAACTAGGACGGTCGATACGACGTCCGAAAAAGATAGACATTAGTGGAGTATACCAGAACGTTCGAAGTCTGAATAATAAAATTATCGACTTCATGACAAACGTAATGTGCCAGAAACCACTTCTGATTGCTCTTACCGAAACTTGGCTAACTTCAAGCACCTTTTCGTCGGAGCTATTCGAAAACCTATACCACGTCTACAGGAAGGATAGAGGCAGTCGCGGAGGAGGGACTCTCCTAGCCCTCCGAGCTGACAGCCACTCACACGCGGAAAGAATGGACTGCATAGAAACCCAAGGTGAAGACTTGTGGGTGAAAGTATCGCATAGAAATGTCATCATTTATATATGTGTTGTATATTTTCCTCCAAATACAACATCTGAACAGTATCAATTATTTTACGACAAAACTATAAGTGAAAGTGTAAAGTTACAATCAAAAAATATTATTATTTTCGGTGATTTTAACTTTCCCTCAGGGAAAAACCCAATTGACGTTTTCGATTACTTTTGTTCTTTTTATAATTTAACACAATTCAACACTGTTTATAACATAAATGCACACATGTTAGACCTAGTATTAAGTAATGTAAATTCTAAAAATGCTGTTATCTGCCGCCATAACTCCCCATTAGTCAGAGAGGATATTCATCACCCTTCACTTTCATTCACATTCGATTACACAACTCAATCACATATACAAACAGACACATTGCCTCCAGACATAAACATGGGTTGGATTTTCCACGAAAGCTCAGATAACACACTTAAGAATGCCTTAGAACAACATCACTGGAATCATTACGATTGCCTTGACGTAAATCTAGCTGTCGAAATGTTTTATGAACAGCTCAATAATATTTTCAACATTTGTTTTAAGAAAAGATCTACACGTATGCTCAAAGATGTTAGACAATATCCGAAATGGTTTAATGGGGAAATCATTCACCTCATACGAGAAAAAACTAAAATGCACTATCTTTGGAAAAAAACAAAATCCGAACATGCCTTAGCTAACTTTAAAACTTTGCGAAAATCAATCAAACGGTTAATTGGTCAGGCCTACACTGACTTTACACGTGAGGCCGAGAACAGTATAATAACAGACCCAACTCGATTTTGGTCTTACACTAACGATAAACGCCGCGGCTGTGACAAACTTAACCACATGGACTACAAAGACAATAAATATGATGGATCGTCTGAGATCGCCGCAGGTTTCGCACACTATTTTCAATCAGTATTTAGCGACAATATCCCCAAACTTGACATATCCTCTATAGCTTCATCGTCATTTAACTCTTTACCTGTACAAATTCATGAAATTAACGATGACGATATTATTACAGCTTTCCATAAGCTAAAACCTAAATACTCCGTCGGCCCAGATTGTATTCCACCTATAATCCTCAAAAGATATGCAAGTTATTTTGTTCAACCTCTAAAACATATTTTTAACCTATCACTTCGCAAAAATATATTTCCGGAAATGTGGAAACTAACGAAAGTAACGCCTATACATAAAAAAGGAAAAAAGTCAGAAATAGATAATTACAGACCTGTAGCTGTGTTGTCAGCACCCGCAAAACTTTTAGAAACCATAATTTATTCACAGATATATAACCAAACAAAACACGCACTCACCGAAAATCAGCACGGATTTCGTCCCACACTGTCACCTTCAACGAATCTTATGAATCTCATTACCTATATTAATAATTCATTTGAAAATTTTGTACCTGTTGATGTGATTTATACAGACTTCGAGAAAGCATTTGATAAAGTCGACCATGATATTTTATTAAAAAAATTAAGTGACATCGGATTCTCTCAGAATTTCCTCGCTTTTATGGCTAGCTACTTACGCAATCGTCGTCAGTATGTCAGTTACGGACACCATATCTCTCACGAATACAAAACTAACTCCGGGATTCCCCAGGGATCGAATCTAGGACCCCTTCTCTTTCTCTTATTCATCAATGACATTGGCAACACTATAAACCACTCAAAATATCTCCTTTTTGCTGACGATATAAAACTTTTCAAAGCAATCAAAAGTTACATCGATTCCATTCTTCTGCAGAACGATCTTGATTCTCTTGTCAAATGGTCGGAACTGAACAACTTACCCTTCAGTATTCAGAAATGCAGTGTCGTTACATTTACAAGGTCCAAAGATACATTCCTGTTCCCCTACCACATTAATAAACATGAATTAACACGTAAAAATGAGATTCGAGACCTTGGCGTAATTTTTGAAGCAAATCTCTCTTTCAAATCCCATATATCTGATATTGTCTCCCGTGCCAACAAAATGCTTGGATTTGTTCTTCGTAATTCAAGATCATTTACCAACGGAATCGCAATCCGAAGAACGTATGAAGCACTTGTTCGCAGTATCTTGGAATATAGCTCCATTATTTGGGCCCCTTCTGAGCAAAACCATATTCTCTAAATAGAAAAAGTACAAAAGAGATTCATGCGTTACCTATATATGAGGGAATATATGTACTACCCTTTCCTGTATCCATCCTTATTCTTAGCAGGAATGCTCGATCTTAATACATTAGAAGCCCGCCGAAAAATATTTTTAGGAAAACATTTTTTTAAGATAATCTCTGGAACTATACATAATCCACCTATTTTGAAAGAGATTAACTTATATGTCCCAGACAAGTATACTCGTGGAAGGTCCCATACCCTTTTTTATGCTCCAAAAGCGAGGACTTCTGCCTATCAGAACGCCCCAGTCAACAGAGCGACTGAACTGCTCAACGAGTCTGCATTAACCATCGACATTTTTAACGTAACCTACAGGCAGTTTAACAATTATCTTTTGACGTATGTCACAAAGTAGTGAAACTGACCTTTTTATGTGTTTTGCTATACTTTTTGTCCAATTTGTAATCTTCTCCATAATGTATTGGTGAATAACCGTTTTACGGAGAACATGAAAAATAAATAAATAAATAAATAAATGTTTTACACGAATGTAAATTTTGATTTTCTAAAAATGCCAGGCGCAATGTGCTTGACCGGCACACATAAAATACATAATTGAGTTCATTTATACAACTTCCAAGTAATGCACATCGTTATTAGGGGTGTCAAAAGAAGAAAGGAGAAAAAGGGGGTTCGGATTAGGTTCTGATTTAGAGTAAAATGTTACATTTTCAGAATTAAAAAAAGAGAATGATATTAAATGAAACTCACTAAAGCACGTGAAAGACAGATACGACACGATGCACGAGCCCGGGCACTCTTCCCTGCCATCGGGGGGGCGCGCGGGCGTGGGTGCGGGCGTGACGGGCGCGGGCCTCGGGGGCGGGCGGGGCGGAGGCGCGCGCGTGTTGTCGCAGCACACGCTGCCGCGCTTGCAGTTGGCCGTGTGCGGCACCAGCACGGAGGGCCGCTCGCAGAACGCTGCCATAATGCTTAGCAAGCAGAAGCCGGGGCAGCGGGGTGCCGGAGCCTGGGAACACCAAAAAAGTCAATCACGAATAATTCAACTACAGGTTTTTCCAATAAGATGTGTTATTTAATATTTAATCGTAAAAGATCAATGGTTTCGTTTCTTGTATGGCACGTAGCGCCGTCTTGTTGAAAGTAAATGTTGTCCAGATCAATACCATCCAATTCCGGCAATAAAAAATCACTAATCATCTCTCGATAGCGCAATCCATTCACCGTAACTGTTGCTCCAGCCTCATTTTCGAAAAAGTAAAGTCCAATGAATCCGCCGGACCATAAACCGCACCAAACAGTCAAACGTTGAGGATAGAGAGGCTTTTCAACAACAACTCTTGGGTTTTCCGAGCTCCAGATGCGACAATTTTGCTTGTTGACCAAGCCACCGAGGTGGAAATGGGCCTTATCACTCAAGATGATTTGCATTTGATTCACTCAAGTGAATTTTAACAATTTCAATGCGTTGTTGAAGCGTGCATCGTTCCATTTTTATTAATGGCGTAGTTTCTACTTGTCAAATGTTAAAAAAAGACAGCTTCAAAAGTAACATCCACCGAAATAGCGGGCTATTCAAAATAACACCTCTTATTGGAAATCCCTGTAGATTAAATTACGTAAACACACGCGATCGTGTAAAAAATAAAATAAAATACAGTCATAATTTGCTAGACATCTGATAGAGTAAAAATCACTTACTGGTTTGTTTACAGATAAAATAAACATGTTTGCAAGTCACAAAAAAAGCTAGAATAATATTAAGAGAAATTATTTCCTTGCCGAGAGAATATGGAAGCCAAGTATGTAAGGAACAGTGTGTATTTTTAAGATTCAAAATAGGTTCAAATTCCATAATTCAGGTTCAAACATCGAGACAAGTGCGGTGAGCTACTAGAAAATCAACGATGGATGTCTTGGCACAATGAAGGGTAAATGTCTTTTTTTGGGTTTAGTTTGCTTTGTTTACTTTTTATTAAAACTCCCGAAGCGCCCCCCCCCGTTTTACTGGGAATTATAAATTACGCATATATCAAAATTACCGATTGACTACATCAGTGGAATTACCCCTCGGAGTTTACAGATCCTAAATACAGCTCTGAGAAAATGTAACTTATTTGTTTATTCATTTACCGGAGTAGTGGGTCTCGGAGTGGTGCTGGGCGGAGGGGGCCCCTCGCTGACGGTGTTGGTGACACAGCAGCTGGAGTCCCCGGGGCAGTTGGCGTCCGAATCGATGTCGTCGCAGAACAGGGCGAACAGACCCGACACACACTCGCCGGCGCACTCTGAGGGGCGGGACGCGCTCGGCGGCGGCTGCTTTGGCCGAGGTGCAAGTGTTGTGATTTGCTACAAATTAAAAAAAATATATTCGTTAATCTTAGATGAATTAATAGAGGTCACGATACTGAGACAACATGCGTGGATTCTAACTGTGGAACTAGGTCCAGTGAACATCATACTTCAGCGAGCCTTTGAGAAAGCTATTTCATTCATACACTTTGAATTGCCATCCTTTTCATAAGCAGTGCAACACTTTTTGTTCGATTATTCGATTCGAGCCTTGTAGTATCCTTCATCAGGGCAAATGACATTACAGATCACATCTACTAATCTTATATTATCTAACCTCACATAACAAAACAGGTTTAAGAAATTGATTATACGAACTATTTCAGCCTTAGCAAAACGTTTCAAAAATCCATGTATATTATATTATTTGATTAGTTTATGAAATAGGTTATAAAAATGACTGAACCGAACATAGAAGAAAAATAATTAACTATTATTATTAGACAGGTCTCATCTCTGAGCCTTGCGGTACTCCGGAACTACATCATTATGATTTATGACAAATTAATTATTACAAGTCTCTTTACCACTGTACCCCGACATGACGATGTGCGGCATTTTATTTTTGCGACTTTTACCACAAATCTTTAATTAACATACATAATAATATTAAACAAACTAATTTCGGTTGTCAGTGCATGGGTGCGTGCGTGATTCCTGCGATGAGTAATGTGTAAAATTACTTTAACGAACTTTTAATTTTCAAAATTGGAACTGATGTGTACAAATCATATGAAGTAGGTACCTAATAAAATTATTTGAATTAATTAATAATTATTTATTTGAAATGTGTTTTTCCTTTGTTTGAATGTTTGAGAGATATCGTTTCAAGTTTACTATCATTCGGAGGGTAAATCTCTTATTTTGAAAGGCAATAATCTTGTATTATCTAACCAAATATCGATACTATCGACGTGGAAGTGGTCCTATTCGATTCAGCACTAATGGAAACATAGTAAACGATACCTCAATCGACCTAGTTTGCAAATATGTATTTTTTTTAATGAATAAATGCAAGAATTTTGTCATTTATCAAACCCTACTTAATGTACAAGTAAGCGAAGTGATGAAGTTGACGAAATTTAGGATGATGATAACTAATGGTTACAAGTACTTACTACTACAGCCGTGGTCGGTCTAGGAGTTGTGGTGTTCTGTGGGCGACTCTGCTTGTTGGGCACGATGAGCGTGTCAGGGGGCTTGTCTCCATAGGCGTCACGTGCCACGCAGCAGCGCAGCCCCGTCTTGCAGAGGTCGGGGGGCGACAGGTAGGCCTCGCAGTACTCTGCTATCCGATCAGCCACACAAACTCCGGGGCAACTCTTCACTGTAATGTTAACCGTGATTAATTGAAAAATTACACTGAAATAAACATGTAAGAGTAATACTTAACCCTAGAGTTCGCGCTATGAGCATTTTGCCGCCCTCTGAAAAAAAACGTTGATAATTCTTAAATATATTGCGCGTAAACTTTGCGCTTTTTAGTAGCTGCCCCCACTATCGTTCGAAACCCGTGCCGAAACATTGGACGCCATCGGTACGCGGGGGGCTACTTGAGAAGGAGGTTGTTACCATCAAGTGTCGTCTGGCGGCGATTTGCTCTCTGCGCGCCTACTCACGTAAGTAAAAATTGTGCTCTATATTATTTACGGTTTAATATATTTATTTCCTCAAAATGAAAACTATTCACTTACTTTGAAAAAGTGATACTTAAAACTAAATATAAGAATTACTTATGAGTAATATAGTAGGTACTTCTAAATAAAGAAACTAATAAGTAGTCGGACACTCTTAGTTCACCAATAAATTACAGTATTGTGGATAGAATGAAAAGGTGAATGTTTTATTACGAATCATTATAAACGCAAGTCTATAGCAATTGGACATTCTATTATGCTTAGAGTAAATAAGAGTTGTTTAATTACAAAATTGAAATGTACACTATATCTTATGGTACTTTTATTGCAAAAACTAAAAAAAGCCATTGATTTCAGTGTGTCATACGTGTCCAGAACCATACCAGAATTTTCAATAAAATTCATATTTACGTAAATGAGACCAATGAAGTTATTTTTTTCAATGATGAATATTGCCGGTATAAATAGCCAAATAATTCACAAAGCCAATACTGAACACTTGATGCTACGCCGACAGTACTTGAAGGAGATTGCGATGGTCCTGGTTAAGCCATATATGACCGTAAGGTGTTTTGTAGACACCTTAATATTCTCCGGGGAATCGAATTGCTTGCTTTGTTCCTATAGAACAAGCATCATCTTCAAAAAACGAAGGCAAATGCAGTATATGTCCATCAAAGAAAAATAGGTGCACGAAAAAAGGGTGTTACAGATACTCAAAATTGCTGTGCACTTAACATTGCACATACTTATGTGAAGACTGTTTCGCCAAAGCATATCCTGTAGATTTAGAAAATATTTAATTTTGTTATTTTTTTCCATTTTTATAAATATTATAGAATATTTTTTTTTTTTTTTCTTTATTCATAAAAATATATTTGGATACAGGTTTTTTACATGCTTTTCAACTACCACACTAGACACATGTCCGTATTATGGATAATAATGTAGGATAACTTAAAAAAGTAAATTAAAATATTAAATTTTATGAAGTCGACTGAAAACCAAAGATCCTTTAACAGAGTTCAATAAATATGTTGATTTGTTATTCTTTATTTGTGTTTTACTTAAATCCTGATAAAATAAATTAATTAAATTGCACTTATTCTACTTAAAATTGTCTACGAAAACGAGCGGCAAAATGCTCCCCACGCGTCCACTAACGTTTTACGGAAAGACGCGCCCACTCTAGGGTTAACTGAACAAATAAGCAGGTATTTTTTGCCTTTTCATAAGATGTACATATTGTTATAACTTAATAAAAATTGTTTACATGAAAATAATGATTTACTATTTGTAGGTACTTAGGATATAAAACCAAATATAGGTTGGTACAAAAAAAAATCACGAAAAAACAATTGCATTTTATAATAAGAGTAGCCCAATAAATGACTACAACCCTTAAATGCATGATTTATTAATTTTTCTGGAAAAAAAATATTTTGTAGATATTTACATGCATATGCAAGGAAATATGAAGAATTTATTTTATTTGTAATTTTTTAATGATATTTGATTAAAAAAAATTGTTGCAGGTTTACAACACCATGTATTTAATACAAATTAATATGAACAATTTACGTATGAAAAAAAAATAAAAAACCTAAAAAAATTTCTCAAAACTAATAAGTGTACCGGAAAAATACGAGTTATTACATATAAGTATTGTATTATTGTATCTACTTACCTAAGAAAATCAAAATAATAACAGCAAAACAAAACTGTAATTCTAACCTCCAACCAATTTTCGAGAATCTTCACTTTGTTAAAGAAAAAGTGACATTTGACAAAAAATTTTGAAAAAAAAGGTGATGCCACTCGATAAAATATATTACCGTGAACTTGATAATTCTAAAACGGCATGCATTAAGTATACACCAAAGAGTTAAAGGTGGTTTGAACGGTATGTTGCAGTTTTGCAACAGTATGCATTTAAGGGTTAAACGCAGAGTAGTGTACAACGAACTGAACACCTTTACGTTGACGAATGTCGGCGGACGGCGAAGGCTACCGAATTACCACAATATAGATATCTATCAGTGTCCACTTGGTTTTTCGGAAGTATTCATGAGTAGGTACTAAAAAGGGATTAGGAAGAGAAGGGGCATTTTTTAAACTTGGTAGTTTGGGCGACGTTCTAGGAAAAGGGCTGTAGGAACATTTAGGATTTAAATTTAGGAGGAAAGAGAAGAAAATTACCTATCAGGCACAACATTGTTTGAAAATAAAGGTAGTTCAGAGGAGAAGGAGGTGGGAAAGAGGAAGGTGGGCTGGGGGGATGTACCTGACTATTCAGATCTGGTCAACAAACACGAAAGAAAGCCAAACGCTAAAGAACTAAGCGCAAAAACAGACAGCCGCGGATAGTGACTTTGTAGCGTATTTATACAGGGTGTTACTTTAACCAGTGATTCCTGACAATTTGGAGTAAAAAAATGTGAATGATATTTCGGAATCCTCATGATTTGGATCGTTTTAATGGATTTCCTTAATTAACGAATCTAGAGTTGTATTCCGAGAATGAAACATTTTGCGCACTTGATCTTCAAAACCAGAGGAACTGCAGTGTCTACGTCCGTTTTCGAAAAACTCTGCGTAAAGCCCTGGCAACGCCGGGGACTTCTAATAGTTTAATATAATAATAGCAAGCCAGAATGTACTTTCGAGATTCATTTCTTGTGAACATGGCACTAATAAAATCATTGTTCATTTGAACTTAGGTTTACTTGGAATTTTTTTTTTTAACTTTCAAACGAAATATCAATTATCAGTTAAAATGATAAGATGTTCAATCTAAGCTCATAAAAATAATTGCTAACCCACAATAAATTCGTAACAAGAACACTAAACAGCTGGTCGATGGTGAAAAAATAAAAGTGAAAAGAATTTTCATACACATCGAGTAACACGCGACGGCAAAAACTCTGTCAACCACTTTCTTTTGTATAATCCGTTGATTAGAGCGGTGTGCAATTTCTGATCAACGTATACCAGTGGTTCCCAAACTGGTTCCCACGGACCTCCAGAGATCGTCGTGACCGCTGACGGGGTTCATGGCAAAATAAATTTAATTTAGGGATCTGTGGACAACGCTAGGAAGTACGCGAAAGGTTTATTAAAAGTAAAATAATTGTGACCCGTTTTCATCATTATTAACCCCTCAGACTATTTTTTTCGGTTTCGCGAACAAACTTTTTTTTTATTTTTATTTTTTTTATTTTTTATTATCAATATAAAGTTTTTTTACAGGTTTTTTTTTCGAAGTCTGTCTCACTAGGATAAACCTGTGTCGAGACAGACGTATTTGATACATGAATTAATGTTTACATATTTTTTGATACATAAAATATTTCATTACATTAAATGACATTGTGAAAAAGATACAAAATAATAAATAATAATAATAAATGATAAATTTGTTAATCAGCATCTAGTTGGAGTACATACTTATGTAGGGATTTTTATAAAATTTTTGATCATGGATCTGTCTTGGCTGATGATCCAAGACTTGATGTCTGTTTTATATTTCAAAAAAAATTCGTTCAGTCTAATGGCTAGTGGGAGAGCATTATATAGCCTTGTTGCAAAATATCTAAAATTTCTCTGGCCAAAAGTTGCTTTAGCGAAAGGGATTTGTAAGAAATTATGTCCTTTGGTTCTAGTATCACGAGCAGTTTGGATATTGTCAAAAGTAGTTTTGTGTTTGAAGAGGTATGTTAGTATGTTTTTAGCATAAAGTTGCCTAATGTCCATAACACAGATTTTCCTAAAGATTTCATCCGAACTGCTTGTGATTGGTAGTTTGAGGATAATCTTTATTATAAGTTTCTGAGCTTTAGATATTGGATCAATGGCGGCAGCGTTTGCTCCTCCCCATGCTATGATACCATATTCTATTAAAGATTGACAAAGTGCATAGTAGATTGTTTTGAGCTGGCTTAGGTTGAGAAAGTTGCGAGTTTGTCTAAAAAAGTAAATGAATTTTCTAAGTTTGTTTGCTGTAGTGGTCATATGTTGTTTCCACTTTAAATTGCTGTCAAAAATAATACTTAAGTATTTAATTTTAGTTACCTGTTCTAAATAAGGGCAATCACATATTATCGTATTTGTCAGGTTGCAAGCACATATTTTAATTTGATTTTCTGGGTTTCTTAAGGAAGGATTAATACTAAATTCAATGTATTTAGTTTTGGTCACATTCATTGTTAGTGTATTATTGTTTAACCATCTTTTAACCACAGTTATGCCCCTGTTAGATTTTATGTATACATCATTCCAATTGCTTGATTTGAAGAGGAGAATCGTATCATCAGCGAAACTTACAATGTTGGCATCTATTTGAAGATTACATAATTCATTTATGTATATTAAGAACAGGGTAGGACCTAAAACACTTCCTTGAGGCACGCCGTAGCTAATTGGTAATTGATTGCTATTGCAGTTGTTGATTTTCACACTTTGCTTTCGGTTTGACAGGTAATCGCTAATAACCCTTAGTTCAATTGTGCTCATGGTTTCACGTAAATCGTTGTTTCCCTTACTGTCATAGTACGAAATACCATCTGTGTAAGAAAGAGAAAGAACCACGATTTATATTCAAATCAAGAACTTAACTACATAAGAATTAATATGTGCACCTCTATAAAGAAAACCGAAGGTTCCGACCTCAATTTGAGAAAAGTTATGAAATTTTGTGCATGTTTTATAAATTATTTTCACACAAAAAAAACAGTTTATTATAAAACAGTTGTCTTATAAAATGTGTATATTTTTTTGTTATCTGTAATTTTAGTTCGGTAAGTTTGTTGGCAATCACGTACACACGTGGATATAAACGCATTTCTCTGAAATCGGATGACATTACAGCAGTTCATATATGAAATAAATATCGGTCCTACCCGATCGGCATTTGGCTCGGTTGGTAAAGTTATCGACTCCAGTTCCAGGGTAGGAAGGTTCAATACTCAGTCAAGCCCGTTTTAACACATTTAAACATAGATGTATTATAGGAAAAAACCTTATTTTTTATTTATTTATAGAGCGGAGTTCCCGTGAGCATGCAGTTCTCAGTTACATGCAGTTCCCGTGAGCACTTAGGCCATAGGCCCATTGTGCTATCTCTCATTTTACCTCATCCTTTTAACAGTCACCCGGTCCCTTTTATAAAGTTCACCAGGGTTGTCATTGGATGTGTGGCTACGTCTTCTGGTTCCACAATGTGTCTTCCCAGGTCTCATCTCTCCTCTCCAATCCCCTTTCGTTCCGTGAAAGCCCCACAAGGGAAGAGTTCACGGAGGTGGCCTCATCTTTTCTCTCCACTCCTTTTTGATTCCCTAAAGGTCCCACGAGGGAAGAGGGTCTCACTTCTCCTCTTCACTCCTCCTTGGTTCCCCGAAGGCCCTACGGGGAAGAGTCTGCTCCCCGTTGGTTCCATTTTAACGGATTTACTTTTCTATGCTTTATTTACAAACATTTGTGGTATTTCACTTGTTAGTTAGTGGGCAGGTTTTTGGTATGAGAAGGGGACCATGGCACAATAAGTTTGAGAACTACTGACACAGACCGTTCGTATCTTAATCTAAGTGGCAGATTAAACGAGAATCAAATACCATTAATCTAGATCTGGTGGAACTGGTGTGCCGGATTTGAGAATTTTACAATTTGAATCCCATCTTCTGGTATCCGGGATAACCCGAAATAAATTAGTACGTTCATTAAAAATTTGAGACGGTAGTTGCTGTAGAATCATTATATTATTTTTAAGATTGCAACAAGTTCCCTTTAGAGATATATGAATGTTTCACCAATGCCAGATTCTGTATCTGAATATGTTAAAATGTATACTGATTCAATCCATGTTTTTTTAATAATCGTCAGCTAACTCTATACGTAAATATCAACCAACTTAACGACAACTTAAAGAATAAGAAATATATAGCACAACTCGGAAGTATTCCGAAAATTGAGACTAACAAGCAAGGTTAAGAGATGTAACCCGTTCAAGTGGAGAGTCGCGAAATCCATTGTTTTGGATAGGACGCGTCAGGAACGGTTGCCAATTAGTGTGTTGTGTTTGCGTTGTTTGTGTTAAAGCGCTAGTGTGTTTTAAATTGTTAGTTGTTTTAGTTTGTGGCCAACATACTGGCTATATTAGTTTGAGGTTAATGTAAAAAAAGCTAGCACTGGCAAATGCTAGTGCCTATGCAATGCATTACCACTGTCTTTCTTGTTGTTCTGTTTGTTGAGGTGCGGCTTGTCCGAGGACGGCTTGCTGAGGGCTGGCGGCTCCTCCGTGGTGGTGGTGGTGGGTGGCTCCGTCTGCTTGGACGGGGGCGGGGAAGGCCTTCGGGTGCTAGTCTCGTTGCCTGCAACAACAAGGGTTATGAGTATCCTTGCAAATGTATTCTGGTTTAGGGATATATATTATGCTGAGTGTACAGATTATATTATTATGAGGTTTCAGGAATGTGCATGATAATAAGAATTCAGAATGTGGTTTAATATATTTGTACACGTATTCAGGGTGTATCAGCAAGTACTCGGAGGTATTTATCAAGCGATCTCTGAACATATTTGTAGTAAAAAATGTAGATGTCATTTCTCTTTCTCACGCGTCGCAAGGAATCACGTGATACGTGCTCTGTCTCGTCTGAACGGGCTGCTGGAATGGGACGGAGTTCGTATCACGTGACCTGCTAGTCTGACCCAGTGGCGACGTGTGATGATATTTTTTTGATGTTTTTTATTTGAACAAAAAATCATCTCTGTCATCAAAATGTCATACACCTTTTTACTCTAAATGAGGAGAAGAAATTGGGGAGAGAAGGCGATGGATAAGAGAAAGGTTCAGGAGGAAGCACCTGACTATTTCTGAATAGTCGAATGTCATGAAAAATCACTAATGCCTTTTAAAGCAACAATTTTTCAATTTTAAATGACCACCGTTCAGCAGGGTTATACCGAGAGTATATACCTCAGATCGCAGGTGTATGTAATTCTCTTAAAAAACCAGACAAATCGCAGGTGTCGGTCATGGACTTTAATTTTTTTTAATTGCTGAAGAGGGAGTTACAGCGCGCGCAATACATATTGCTGACCGTAGAATATTATTATAACGTATTGATTAGGTACCTGGTGCAGAGTCCACGCAGCACTTCATGTTGGGGTTGGGACACTGCACGTCTTCCAGGACATCGTAGCAGATGAGGGTGGCCAGCGCGTGCACGCACATGCCCGGGCAGTCCTTTGAGTCCAGCGTGGAGTCCAAGGTGTCCAGGAGACCTATACAAATAGATGGTTAACTTCAATTTTATTGTTATTAGAGTCTGGGAGACCTGTCTATGCAAATATGACGAGCTGTATTTTTTAAGGTCGTTTGCGTTTTCAAGAGTTTTAGTCGAAAATTAAGGGGGTAGAAGGTACGTACCGGAAAATATGGTACTAATTTATGACAAACGCTGCATTAAGAGTTGTGTGTGGTTTGGAAATGAATTTGAAAATAAACCTTATAATCACAACTTCTCCAATTAAAGTTTTATTCGGAAAATCTCAGTTCAAATATTGTTTGTTCCCTAATTTTCGATTGTTCAAAAAAGTAATATTTTTTTAAACATTAGCATCCACCTACTCGTAGTGCTAGTTTGGGTACTAAATATTTACTTTGTGTTTGTGATATAAACCCTTAGTTTTGTATTTATATCCAGAGGAGCAGGAGAATTAAATCCTTAGTTTTTTGTTTGTGTACGGAAAAAAACCTTTTGATTTTGTGTTTGTGTCCATAGAATTAAACCCTTTGTTTTGTGTTTGTGTACAAAGAAGGAACCCCTTTAGTTTTGTGTTTGTTTCTAAAGAAGGAACTCATTTTGGTTTGTGTCTAGAAAAAAAATCTTAGTTTTGTCTTTGTGTCAAGAAAAGAAGTTTTAGTTTTGTATTAGAGTCCACAGAAGTAAACCCGTAGTTTTGGGTTTGTGTACAGAGAAGAAACCCCTTTAGTTTGTGTTTGAATACATAGAAGTAAACCCTTCATTTTGTATTTGTATGCGGAGAAGAAACCCCTTTAGTTTTATGTTAGAGTCCATAGAAGTAAACCCTTAATTTTGGGTTTCTGTACAGGGAAGAAACACCATTAGTTTTGTGTTTGTGTCCATAGAAGAAAACCCTTATTGTTTGCATTCTTTAGTAGGTGTTATATGGCTCAGAGGTAAACTATCATCACACTGCACCTAATTTGTCTTGAATGTTTTATTAAAAAAAATTATGTGTCATGGGATTATCATTATTTAGTATAATATAGGGCATCCAATATCTGTAGCCTTCCTGTGGGAAACTCCCTATTTCTGCTTCAGAGACAGGAATATTTTGAAATAAACTATGAACTATTGTTGGCACTTATGTAAGGAGAATCATCCAATCTTTGTAACTGTGACATGCGATTCTATACCTCCAGACCAAAAGTGGACACACCATAGTGTACCGAGGTTTATTTCCTTTTCCGTTGATGATGGACTTGTCATAGTATACCACTATGTAGAATTGAACATCCGGATGCGGAATATACCAAAAAGTTTAAATACCTAAAATGTGGACATGCGATAATTGATAATTAGTTTACCTCCGAGTAACAGATGTGTGATTTACTAGCTATACCCCGCCGTTGCTGCAGCTCAGTCTGTCTGTGCAGATTGATAGAGAAATTGATAGTTGCTTTTACTTCCAACGGATGGAGGTGTATTTAAAAAAAGCATTTTTTTACCTGTCACAGGTGACATCCATATAACATAGGTTTATAAAAAACACAACTATTCGAATGCAACATTGATAAAATTTCAAATCAATCGGTGAATAACTCGGAAATTTAAGATTTTGAACAAACGAACATTTACATTTTTATTTGTATAGCTAGTAAACATCAACTTTTCTCCACTTTCTATAAATATAATATGCAAGTATTATATATTTAAACCTTTCGGAAGAAATTATCTAAATGATAGTAAAAATCCTATCAAAATCCGTTTCGTAGTTTAAAAGAACTAAGCGCACAAACAGGCAGACGCGGAAAACGACTTTATTTTATACTATTTGGAGATAAATATTGTACCCGATGAGAATCCAATCGAACATTATCCATAAAAAAGCAGACCCAGCTGCTCTGAACCGTCTAAAGCCAATTAGACTGTCGCATGCACGTGGGGAATAGAGAAGAGGAAAATTGGGAAGATCCTGGCTAATCATATTTGGTAACCAAACACTGCTAAAGCTATTTCAAGCAACGTTTCGATCCTGAATGGTAGTCTTTTACTTGGACGATTCTAAACGTATCTACCACAAACGGATTGTGATATAATACAATTTTATCAATTAAAATGTACTTGCATACGCCAGGGTTTGAACCCGCAACGTCTGGATTCGTAGTTAAGGATCGTAAACACTCAACAACCGAGGCTGTCACTTCCTACCTTACAAAAGTTGATGCATAACACAAGAGCATACGAACGTAAAAGCAATTGCGAGAAAAACCTTTCTACTAGTATCACACGTGTAACTAGCAACTGCTTACAACAGATTTAAATACTAGAACATCATTTATACTTCGTAACTTGCTGTATGTTACTGCGGTATATGGGTGAATGGACTTTTATTGCAGAAATACGCTTTTATGGGGTGATGTCTTCGGCAGCTTCCGCAATAAATATCCCATGTAACACGTTGATCATCCGCCGACTTCTTAATGGCTTTTTAATGGGGTTGAGTTCAGTTTTTATGGTTTTGTGTTATTTTAAACTAGTTAAAAACATTGTTGAAGTCAAATACGATCTGTTTTTGAAGGAGAAACAAATGTCGCCCTTAAAAACAAGTGGACGGGCAGGACATCTATGCCAGATAACAGATCTTTAACTTTAACATCTATTCTTCAAATGGTTTTCTTATTTTAATTATATTTAGGACTTAAGAAAATAGAAACACGGAAAATGGGCTATAAATCGCTATTAGTAAGAACCTGCACACAACCTGGCAACATCGTCCACGCGATTGAATTAATAATAACATTAGAAGTGCCTTTCATGCAAATTGGAATGGAAACAAAAGCTCTATTTAGCACAATAGCACTTACACTCGTCTGACATCGTAGATTTTCACCCCAAGAACACAGTTTTGCATTGGAAACTTAAGCCTCGATTAGGTAAATATTTTGATCACGAAAGACGCCCATAAGGCACTTCTTGTGCTATACTTTATTCTGTTGTTCATCCATTCTACCCTAAATCGCATCTACGTACGACAATGCCGCCGCATCTTTGTTTCTATCTACACATCAAATCATCACTTTCATTGGCTCTGCCGCTTTGATAGTCAGTGCAGTTTGGTCGTAGCTTTGTGACAGTCGTTTCCATACCATATCTCCCTTTGCTTCTATCATCTACGAGGATAACACATCTATAATTTTATATTAAATATTCGCTCAATACCGGATGAATGATTATCATTTAGTATTCAGGATACAGCACAGAAAGTAGTTAGACCAACGTTCGACTGGTATTAAACGTGTATCATACTTTGGTATGTCACTTTCCCCTTCATTATTAAAAGAAAACATGAATCATTGTTTAACACATCACTTAATATACCTATGGGTAAAGACAACAGACAAAGCCACACCTGGAGTTTGTCATATTTGTTGAAGATCTCGATATCAACTTTTGTAATCTCTCAAAGTTGATAAATCTATAGCTTACTCGGTATGGCTAACCTAAGAAGCACTTGTTACGATTAATGAGGTTTATGTATTTGGGCTAGGCGGATTTCCTGGGATAAGAAAGAATCAAACATTATTCCAATGAGTAACAGATATAAACCACGTCAGGAGTTTGTCACACTTGAAGTAAATTTCTCCACGTATTTTATCTTCTCTCCAATAGTACATATATTATACTACCCGCACGCCGGATGAATCACCTTAGCTGTGACGCTAGTCTGTGCATCACTAACTTTATACTATGAATTATTTGTAATTATTGAAGAAGAGTATTTATAATATTAAAAAATCTAAATGAAACATGAAACAGAATAAGACATAGAAGGTTTACGGTCGCAACTGTGGATAAATACCGGACTGGGACAATACTCTAATCACTAAGCTATTCAAATTATTTTCCAAAATGTTTTTCGATCCATATCTCAATTTAAAAATAATTAACATTCTAAATTAATTCCCTTTTTTGTGGGCTGATATCTTCAAATGATTACAAAGTTCTATCCGAATATATTTGTAACCTAGACAGTTATTTGGGAGACCTATATACTTTTCTACTCTAAAATGAATAGTCAATTTATTGGAATAACGTTTGAAGGTAAGACAGATGTTGAGATTTCGATTAAAATTAGTGACCATTACCTTTTTATTTTCTGTGTCTTGTTCTGTTTCATGTTTGGTTT
This sequence comes from Hesperophylax consimilis, assembly GCF_061612785.1. Lineage (NCBI taxonomy): Eukaryota > Metazoa > Arthropoda > Insecta > Trichoptera > Limnephilidae > Hesperophylax > Hesperophylax consimilis. Next base: position 23,096,934 of record NC_142850.1, read on the forward strand.
AGATTTATTAATATTATATTCATCTTCAATGAGGATGAGATATTAGGTTCATCGATGTATTTTATTTTTATTTTATTTTATTTATTTGAGGAACATAAACAGTCTTAGTAATACAATATACATAAGAGGATAACAAAAAAACAGACCAATTATTAATGTTCACAGATATATATTCAGAAACATAAAACTAACCTGTAAACGATAAACCTATAATATGCCTACCATAAACAGCAATAAATAAAAGTGATTATAACTATACTTAAATAGACTTGGGTTGGAACGGGAAAGGGGAGGAGAGGGATAAGGAAAAGTTGCCACGCAAGTAATATTAAAATATTAGGTACAATCAATTTAACAGTCGTTAATATGAGTTAGAATGTGATACAATGAAATTCTGTAGTGATAGTAACTAGCAGTGAATATGTCAGCACGAGTGTCTATATTTGCAAATTTATTATTATAGTGGTTACACGTCCTTTGCATAAATTCATTTTGGTTGGAATTGGTATTGCATCTATCAATGTAGAAAAGGGTATTTTGTCTGCTATATCGAATTGGCGCATGGAAATTTATTTTATTTAATTTATGTATATAACCTTCAACAGTTATTCCGTAAAATGGAATATTAATATGGTTTATTTGGGCAAAGCTGATTTCCTGGGAGAAGAAAGAATCAAATAATACCCCAATCAGTAGAAGCTAGTTTGGGGAGACCCTTCGACCTCTCCAGTTGGTCTCTCATGACACACTTATCTCTAGATTCCTACCCAAACATCATACCTTTTACCTTCCCAGAACATCCTCTCCTTCCTATCTTTAATCCCAGATGACATTGGCCCCGAGGAAAATTATTTGCCCTAGTGCCTCCTGTGTGTGTTTAATGTAAAACAAAATTAAAAAAACCTAAAGATAAAAGAAAGAGTCTCACCTGGAGTTTGTCATACTTGGCGTACATAGTACCTCCATATTATAGTTTAAATCTCCCCAGTAGTAGGTACCTACCTACACTTTTTTTTGGGTTGCGGATTTCCTGGGACAAGAAAGAATCAATGGCCTATTGATTTGGGAGTCACCTGTCGTAAATGAACAAAAACTTTCGTAAGGTTGGCAGTATCCGGAACGTGAACCAGAAAATATAATTTCACACGTAGGGTAATAATTTTCACTATTTCTGCAAATCAATATTTATACTATATATACTTGTCTAATGCAGATAATAGAAACAAAGGGAGATGTCATGGAAGCATACGTTCAACTGTACTATTATCAAAGCAGCTTTGCATTGAAAGTGATACGTTTGGTGTGCAGGTAGAAAAAACTCAGGACGCCGCTGTGCGTAGATGATATTTGTAGTAGTATGTGTGAAGATGTTAGCGACACTTGTGCGCGCGTTTTAATACTAATAAGAAATGTCCTATCTCGCTTGTTACTTTTATCTGTGCGTACAACCGTATGTGATTAGCGCGTATTAGCAGAGTTAGTAGGAATTAGAATTATTTTTTTTCCTTGTTAAAAAAGGTCATTTGATGATTTCAAAGAAATACTAATGGGAACAAACTCAATTAACAAAAATGAAAAAATAAAAACTTTTTGTAGAAAGCCGTTTTACGTGAAATAAAATTATCACTTCGGGTTTTTTGCAACAAGTTAGGTTAGGTTAGCACAAAGCACACATCTTTATTAAATATATATACCTATATTTGCGGCTGGCTAATTGAAGTTTTTTTTAACATATTTATAGTCCAGATGTCGGATTGGCAGACACCGTTCACGTCTCTGGGTATGTAATAACAATTAATACTTAGATTAATAGATTTATTACAGCAAGGATTATTTAATTAATCGCGGCGCGAAAGGAGTAAGTTATTTTGATTAGAGCGTTAAAACGTAGCGCGTAGTATACTCACTGAGTACCTTCCCGCTGTCGCTTATATAAGGTGCCAATACGATTCATGTTGCACCTCAGAACGTTCCCGAACATTCTAGTTGCTGTGGCTACAAACATTGCCACCCGTAACGCTGAGCAACGGCCGAAATTTCCAGTATATTCTATGACGGCCTAGGTACCTTAGCGCTTGGCACTGTGTACTAAGTAGTACTTGACACCATCCGACTCGAGTAGTGGCGTACCGCTACAGATATATCTTCACAAACTTTTACCAAAATCGGGTATTACAAGGCATATGCCGGTTTTTCGGTATCCAGAGAATTCACTTTCCATTGCATCTCGAATACAAACGCAAATCTCAGTTTTTTAAGTGAAATTTTGCATTCCTAACCCTAAAACTCCTTAACCCTAGGCACTGGGTCCAATCGGTTCATTGGTAAAATTGGGTAAGTACATTAATATTTCGGTTCCATGGTAACTCAACACAATGACAATTCAACACACCTTCGACCTCCATGTTTGAGGGGTAAGGCTCTTTACTGGCAAGCTGGAGGTCGCGGGTTCAAACCCTGGTATGCGCAAGTAAATTTTATTTGATTAATTTGTGATATTTCACAAATTACTCGTTAAAGAAAATACATAGTATATTTGCAGCACGTTCCACAGTTTAAGATACTCTCAGTAACGCCCTGGTGTAAGACCTCCATTCAGAATTTAAATGTTGCTTGAAATGGCTTTGGCCGTGTTTGGTGACCAGATCTGAATAGCCAGGTACTTCCCTACCTTACTCCTCCCCATCTCCTTCTCAGCCCACTACCTTCAGCCCAACAACATACCAAAATCGGGGATGCCACAGTCTCACTGGCTCCAGAAGGTTGGGAGCAAGTGGGACTCTTGTGTAGTTGCAAATTAAAAAAAAAAGATAAAAAATCTTTAAAATGTGATATAATGATGATGATATACGATTAAAAGCGATGGAAAAAAAACTAATCTATACCTACGAAACCTATTTAACCTACTGTTTGTTTCATCACTTTTCATAACTTTATATCACTTTTAAAAGGTGTGTTGAATTGTAAATGTTGGGGTTTTGAAGAGTTATCCGGTCACCTTATATTATTATTTCTCATTATAACCGGTGGATATTTGGCATTATTCGAACGAAGATATTTTCGAACGTCTAATAAATTCAATATCGACGTGCGGTGTGTAATTAACCCGCACCGCGCCGAGTGAAAAAAACTGCCTAAAATGTGTCAATAAACTTTCAATTCTTTGCAATTAATCATTAATTAATTTTAATTTAGATTCGTCGTCACTACAGTATTGGTGAAATGGTTTTCACTTTAGTGATCGTCAGTACGGAGAAAGTCCCAGTATGAAACAATTCTTAACAGTATTCAACACACGATCTTCGACAAACGAAGATTCATTGCACGTGCACCGGCCTGCATCTCTTTGACCGTTCATTTGTGCACTACGCAAGTTTTCCACAGGGGAGAGTCAGTGTATATATTTCATTACATTCAGACTGGTGCTAACGTCCCGCATGGATGGGAAAAATGCTAGAAAGTAATTGGAGACGGAATAGTACACTAAAATTTGTCAAAACAATAAACTAGCCAACAGCCAAGGGAATGATATTGGCCACACTTTTCTGCGCTCGGTTTCATACTAATAATGGTTTATGAACCATCTCCCTTGTTTCTCCTGGCTCCTGATTCCTGATTCGAGTCCGGGCATGCGCAAGTAAATGTTATTTGATTAATTTGTGTTGTTTCACAATTAATTAGTTAGGTAAGTAATTGACTCTCAATATCCGAAATGCTTTTTTGAGAATTTTCAATGCCGATTGGAATGCTTTTTTGCTTGAAATGGAATAAGCCGTGTTTGGTGACCAAATTTGAAGAGCCAGGTACTTCCTAATCTTCCACTTCCCACCTCTTTCTTCTCCCCGTAACCTTCAGCCTTACAAAATATCCCAATAACGGATGCTGTAGTCTCGTTGGCTCCAGATGGTTGTTTGCTATGGATAACCTGCGAACCAACGAAATTTATAACTGCTTATAGCTCGGCTGAAGATTCTTTTGAATAGATAACACAATTTCACATAATCTAACCCCGTAATATAATGTATTTATTGTCATTCCAGTATGTGGGTCAGAGGGTCATTGCCAATTCACACATTGCACATTTCCTTGCAGTGTTTTGGCAAGGTGAACATTAACTCCCATGGCTTGTGTAATGTGCGACAACATTTTGACCAACGTCTGTACAGAATAATTTGACACTGAACTCAGCTGGAACACAGTTTTCTTACTGTATGTTAATATTACATCGCCCAGTACCTACAATCTTTTATTCATTACACGAAAGGGAATTCCTGATGGTGAGACCTGGGAAGACCCATTGTGGAACCAGAAGATAGCCACATATCCAATGACAACCCTGGTGAACTTTATTAATGAGACCGGGTGACTGTTAAAGGAATGAGGTCAAATGGGAGATAGCACAATGGGCCTATGGCCTAAGTGCTCACAGGAACTATATGTAAACTGTCTCCACTCTATAAATAAATAAATAAATGTTCCTGATGGTAATGCTATTTAAGGACGGCATCTTCTGTCACAACTAATTTTGACTCATCAAATGTTCCGATTTTCAGTATTTTCGATAGTGCAAGTCTAACTCATTAAAAATACTAATTTCGGTAATAACTCTGTCTATCTGTAACATCGGTTCAAGAAACTCTTCTTAAGTGTGATCGTTTTCAAAATTGGAGTATAGTATAGATAGTTTATCGCTTGTATGAATTCTCCAGACTCCTGATCCAATTTTCCATGTTTAAATAAATATTCATATCTATAATTTAATATTTTTGACAGAAAATTAGTTAGTTAGTTAGGTTAGTGGCCATTTTCAAAACTGGAACTGATTTGTCGAGAATTTAGACAATCCTTGATTTTTCACGCTTCTGCGCTACTAAGTTTAGTAAATAAACCCACTTTAAACAATATAAATAGTTTTAAACAATTTAAATATGATCAAAATAGATTTTTTTTATAGATGTAGAGCATAACAGATTCAACAAACAAAGTGATATAGTGACAGGATAAAACCTCAACTATAAAGCAGAAAACATTTTTAGCGTAAACTACAGCGGCGGCTTCTGGAAATACCCACAAACCCCGATACTAAACAAAGAAACGTTAAGTGTTCTCTTAAACCTTCTTAATTTTTCCAAAAGTTACTCAATGCAAAAAGTATTTTGGTCATGAGAATCTTTCATCAAATCCAACACAAAAAGCATTAGTGACAGATACATACACTCCTGATTATCTAACACGGTCGATCAAGGTTTTATCGATAATCTCGGTAGTTTGTCAACGTTTCCGAGCATGATTAGGTGTTCTCACGTTATTCAACGTGAACTGTTGTTTTTTTTTTACTTTAACCATCTGCAGTCGAGCTCGAGAACAGCGAATGTTATAAATCCTTTATCGATCGACCATGCTACATACACTGGCGTAATCTATGCTCTCTCGAAGATTCATGAACGACAGCGCAGACTTTGATACCCTCAAGCGGCAGACTACAGACTAGCTTATTACAGACTATCATACACAAATAGTAAAATGGATAATAATACTAGCCGTGAGAATCTAAAACGTAATGTTTGATGCCCTCGAGCGGCAGACATGACAATAATATTGGCCGTGAACACCAACTACAATAAAGTATATTGCGACAATCGTGATATATGATTTCTGAAGGCAACATGAATGACAACGCTGATTTGATGCCCTTCGGCGGCAGACTCTTGCGTAACGATGTAGGTCAATAAACTGCGGGACCGTGTCGGATGTCAGTGATGCTGCAGAAGTAAAACGTACGGTGTACGCTTCGCGCCGTATGCAGCCAGACGTCTGTATACGTAAAGAAAGTTCGCACGTTGCTCCAGATTTTTATGTGCCACAAATGACCATCGGAAGACCGCAGATACTTTGAAAGTTGCTAAGAAACTGAAATGGGAACTTCCAGGCACAACCAGAAGGTCACAACGAAATGAACAGACAGAAAAATTATAGACAGATTATTTTGAAAGGAATCTCTATAGTACATATTTGTTGAGTGTTGAGTACCTGTAGTATTGTAGTCTTAATTCAAAAGCTCTCTGGTAAAATAGCTGTTTTGCAGATGATATCTTAGTATAAGTGTGGGCGATATCAACATTATATTGACGGTCAGTCAGAGAACCAAAATATACAAAAGTCGATACTTTAATGTAAAAACTTTCAAGTATTTTGATAAAATCATCATCGTCACAAATTATGTGTTACTTTAGACTTATATCAAGCATTTAACGAATGAAAAATTTACTAATGGTATTACAGAGATGGTCAGAAAGACACAGTAATACACCTTTATTACAACTCATCCCTTTCAATATGGAAGGGGTCCGTAGACTAGAAGGGATCCAAATGATAATCTAGTCTCCTTCAACGGAAGCAATCTTCCGAACAGGCCTTCCATTGATATGCTAGGTGTAACTATAAGTGACCAGCTCAGGTACGGGGGCTCCATCGAAGCCAGAGTAAAGTTGGCCTCTCAGAAGCTGGGCGTACTGTACAGGGCCCGCAGATACTTTAATAGTACACAACTGCTGACCCTGTACAAATCGCAAGTGCGCCCTACAGTCGAATTTGGCAGCCATCTCTGGTCCGGAGCCCCTAAATACCTGAAAAAAACCCTTGACTCTGTGCAAAAACGGGCGGTCCGTTTGATAGATTACCCAATCTTAACAGACGGACTGCAATCTTTAGAGCACGGGCGTCAGGTATGTATGCTGTCCTTGTTCTATCGGTATTACAATGAAAGATGCTCTGAGGAACTAGCGTCATTGATCCCTTCGGCACCGGTGCGTAGTCGGGATACACGCCAAACGCGCGCCCAACATTTGTACACAGTTGACATTTGTCACATGAGAACGGGTCGCTTCTACGATTCGTTCTTAAGTGTTCACTCCTTCACTCTTCCATGTTCACTCCTTCCTCTCCACAAAAAGACCCTCCACACAGCATCCCCAGAGATGACACAGGCCCTGAGGGAGATTATTTTCTTCAGGGCCTCCTGTGTGGAATTAATATTAAAAAAAAGACTTTCAACTAATAATATATTAACTTCTCTTCTTCAATCAACACTCAAGTAATTCTGGATATTATTCACCATTGTCCAGAAAGCGTAGACTGGTCAATTTGGGAGGTGTTGTGGGTTCCGCCGCCCCGGGAACCATTTTTTGGAAAACCAAAATGACATAGGTCACCCAAAGTGCCCTAAGTCACCAAACGTAGCGAATGTTTGGTGACTTACCATGGGTACCCGGGTTTATGGGTTGAGGTTTGTATTGGTCTTGGCGGCGGATACGTTTACCCACCTACTGCGTGGCATGAGATTTACTGCCTTTAGATTTACCCTTTGGTCTCTCCAGCCAGAATCTCTCGACCCATCGTCTTGCATCGCAGTGGGAGGGTTAGATTCATACGTCACTCCTGGCCACATTGACCCCCAGATTCCTACCTACCCCTCATTCCTATTTCCTTCCCAGATCTTCATCTTCTTTCTCTCCTTCCTTTCCTTAAAAAATCCCTTCTCACATCATCCCCAAAGATGACATAGGCCCTGAGGGAAATTATTTTCCTTAGGGCCTCCTGTGTGGAGCTAATGTTAAAAATAACTCAAGTCACAAGATTTTTTTTGTATTGGTATGAGTCTAAATGATTTTTCCCTCTAACTAAAGAACCGCAAAAATATACTAATTATTGTTATTCTTAGCGAGGTATCGACTTGACCAAACTTGACGAAGTTCATGCGATTCCATTATAAAACCAGTCCTCCTAGCACAAAAGGCAATTTTGAAATTTAAATTTTGAGTTCATATCAGAACCCCTACAGACTATGTTTTTAATACCATGAATTTAATATCTCTGAAACAATTATATTCAAAAGATATTTTAATTGATGCATTAAAAAAAACCAGGACTTGACACACACACTCCATCATCAACTCGAGTCGATTCACAAGATCCTCATTACAACATACATTTCACCAACCTACAACTAAAACGACTTACTTACAAGAAAGATTTCTCTATAAAACTATTTAATATCCTCCGTCTTGCAGTAAAAACCTTTAAAAAAATAACCGACTTCAAAATAAGTATTAAGATATGGATTATGTACACGGGAAAGAAGAGTATAAATAAAATTTTGCAACCTAACAAAGATTAAGGTTATTTTTTTCCACTATATATTTTTCTTATATAATGTTATGTTTTTCTTTTATTATTTCGCTTTATAATTCACGCCTTGTTACATTTTGACACACTTACCAAAATCATAATATCTTAAAAAAATTAGCATGACCAAAATTAAAGTTGACTTTAATTTTGGTCAATATATTTAATAAATTTATAATCCAGACAAATAAATGTAAAATGTGACCTTAGAACAGGGTACCCCAATAAGGTCACATTCTTTTCAAGAGTTGTAAAAAATATTTTAAAAAATATATCACAACAAAATATCACTTATTCTATTTTCTTATGATTATCTATGTCATTTGTCTTTGCTTTCATATACCATCCTATATTTTCTGGTACTTGATTTGTAAATTAGACATAAGTAAATGTTGCTACTCAATTAATAAAAAACATAAATTTGAGCACCCGAAAAGGTAAAAAAAACATAACCAACCATTGCATTCAAGGGACTTGATAGCCAACGAACTCAAACACTCAGAAGTTTTACAAAACCAACGAGTGTTTTTATTGAAGTTGTCATCAAGAAGAACATAATTAAAAAATAAATAAATAAAAAAATACAAATACGAGTAGGTACGTAAACAAAGGAAAATATTTTAAAAAGAGCTTATTGTTACAGAAGATATTTTGACAATTTGAGAGTTAGCAAAGGAAGAATAAGTAATGTAACACTTAGTGGTAAGTTGTATCTAACGATAGAAATCGCCTACTTACTAATTAAACGTGTTTTAAATTTTACAAACTGATAAACGCTTGTGTAAAATTTAAAATATATTTATTAATATGGCCCAAGTTTAGTATTACCGGAACACATATCACGTTAAGAAGAGCGAAAGCGCGGCCTTTTTCATTAAAAACTTTAATATGGATTTGAGGTCAACATATTTAACCAAAACTCTTTTTTTAATCAAAGGATCACGGAGCTCGGATCACGGATATGTGCTACTTTATTTATTTGCGTTTCAAATTATTACCATTTTTCACCTCAACCAATTAACAAAATGCACATTGAATTAAAAGTAGATATCATGATGAATGCCAAACTAAAATATTGTTTAATTAGTTTAGGTAAAGGAGATTTAGATAACTACTGAAAGATTACGTGGTATCTACTGAAAAGGTCAAAAAGATTAACGGAAAACCCAAATTGCAAAACAAATGTAATGAATTTACCTTTAAAGAAAAATCACTTTTTTGCTGTGGTTATGGTAGCCAAAAATCGAGTTTATGATTTCTTGGAAACAACTTGCAAACTCTTTGTCTTCGATGTGGAAGATTCGCTGGCCCAGGTAGTATTTTTTACTGAATAATAAACGGTCTTTGACTTTAGGCTTGGGATTTATGAAAAACCCCGCACTCTTGACCTCTGACCCAAAAACCACACTCGAGTATTATCGACTGGACACTAGGAGTAGTGTCTTGTAACTTGCATCCATAACAAAATCAATTAAAGAGACCACCATGGCAGGGTGTAAGCTTTCTTATCGTTTGGCTTAGCTAAGTTTAGTGAAAAGATTTGAAGAGCTTTCCTCTCCTTTTTTGGTTCCACTCCTTCATTTTTGTCTGCATCATCATAGATCTTCTGTTAACGGCAGTTGTAACTTGGATATTAATAAAATATAACTATTAGTTATTAGTTAACTATTGGTTATTAGTTAACTATCGGTTATTAGTTAACTATTAGTTATTAGTTAACTATTAGCTATTAGTTAACTATTAGTTATTAGTTAACTATTAGTTATTAGTTAACTATTAGTTATTAGTTAACTATTAGCTATTAGTTAACTATTAGTTATTAGTTAACTATTAGTTATTAGTTAACTATTAGTTATTAGTTAACTATTAGTTAACTATTAGTTATTAGTTAAATATTAGTTATTAGTAACGTATCGTGTTAATATTTTTCAACGGCATCATGCAAATCAAAATATTATTTTTTCTAATTAAAGGTGGCATTCCCAACATGTTCAAAGGATTATATGGCTAATGCTGATGAAAGGGTGGCATTCCCAAAACGTTCAAATGATTATATAGCTAAATCTGATGAAAGGGTGGCATTTCGAACATTTTCAAAGGATTATATAGCTAAAGCTGATGAAAGGGTGGCATTTCGAACATTTTCAAAGGATTATATAGCTAAAGCTGATGAAAGGGTTGCATTTCGAACATGTACAAAGGATTATATAGCTAAAGCTGATGTAAGGGTGGCATTCCCAACATTTTCAAGGGATTATATAGCTAAAGCTGATGAAAGGGTGGCATTTCGAACATGTACAAAGGATTATATAGCTAAAGCTGATGTAAGGGTGGCATTTCCAACATTTTCAAAGGATTATATAGCTAAAGCTGATGAAAGGGTTGCATTCCAACATGTTCAAAGGATTATATAGCTAAAACTTATGAAAAGGTGGCATTCCCAACATGTTCACAGAATTATATAGCTAAAACTAAAGGCCTGCAATCTGCATGACAGTTCAAGGCCTTTCCCACTGCCCTCAATGCGGAAAATTCTTACAGACACTAATAATTGCGCTCACGACCCTTGTCAAGATCCACCATTGCTCTTTTTGGTTTCTCTCAAAAGATATGACAAAACAATCCAACCATATTGCGTTTCAAGCGAGTAAATCTAAAGAGAATTTATTTATTTCGCTTTATGTTCAGTGTAAATTCCACAAAACAGTGAAAAATTAGGAATGGGCAGACTTGCAATCTAAAATATCGCTGAAAACTGCCGTTTTCATATTCCGTTCTTTACACCAACAATAAAACAAAACGAGCTCATTTTTCACTTATTAAATAAATTATTCACTAATTGTAAAAAGCATTCACTTTGTGGCTCATCATAATTTACAATAAAAAACACAAAAATTTGTAAAATATTCACTATTTAATTTTTGGGGAGTTTGATGTACTAATGTTAAGAAAGTATAAAAAATGTGAGCAATTTATACCTACACACAAATACGGGCATTATCATTTCGACTGGCTTTCTGAAGTTTCAACGATTAAAACTAAGGTACTAATGAATAACTATGAAATCGACTATAAAACGTCAAAAAAAACTGGAATCTTACAGGGTCGGTAGGTAGATCCTCCCCTGAAAATGACACATTACTAGGAATGATATCTGCCCACATTTAGCAACGATGATGGCCTATCTATCCGATAGGCACTAGGATATGAATAAATTAATAAGTTTTACAAAACCTATGCATACAGACTATAGTAACATACCTCAATAATATTAATAACTAAGCTAAGCATAATACTATTCTTCCGCATTGAATTTCCATATAACCATTAGCAAACTTTTATTTCCTGATTACTGATCTACTAAACTATTATGTTTGTAAAAGCCCGTATGGGCATAGAATGTAAATATATAAAATTAAATAAATAAATGCATAAAAATTAAAAATTAAAATCGTGAAATACCGGATTCCCGCAGGGTCTGTAGGTTGATCCTCCCCTGAAAGTGGCATATTACTAGGAATGATGTCTTCTTACATTCAGCAACGATTATGGCCAATCTTCGATACGCACCAGGATATGAATATATCAATACGTTAAAAAAAACCTGATGCATACAAAAAAAAACAATCGGGAAAAACCGGAATCCCACAAGGTCCATAGGTTGGTCCTCCCCTGAAAGTGACATTTTACTAGGAATGGTGTCCGTCTTCATTCAGAAAACTGCGTGTGATGCTCCGTCGCTTCTCACACTTCCTATATATTATAATTTATTATTGTTTGACTTCATACGGCCTAAATAGTTCTCCACCTAACTGTAGCCTATTACCTACATATTACGTAAACCGTCTTGGTCTAGTGACACCGACACGTATACTGTTACGGTGCTGAAGAATGGTCCATCAATTTGCACCTTATCTCTTGTCTACTTCACAATGGTTAGATCTAATTTTATATGACATCTCGCACTTCCTGAAGGCGGGAAAGAATCAAAAGAATGAGGAATGTCAGCCACCAGAATGCGGAGAAGAATTTAGATTGTTATACAATAACAATATACTTTCAAGTGAATTTAATGAAACCGATATCATAATGGATTTTGCCATTTAAGGAATGTTGTAATGCTGAAGGAAATAGGAAAGAATATACTGCTAAGTAGTTCAATAATATTATATTTTACTTTATGCCTATATTTATCCAATATTTTTGCTCCACAATCCTTCACGTATAGATACAAATATGGATATGCAAATATTACTGAACCATGGAAAAAAATTATGATTACCTTGTTACATAAAAAAAATTTAAATTAAAAAATTCCAATTCAGGGAACATAAAAAAATAACTTTTAAAAACGATGCATCTATTAAAATTTTGCAAAGTAGCAAAAATTATTGTCATCTTTCGAAAAGATGCAATGTTAGAAAAAATAAATAAATTATCTTAACTTAAATCTTAGAAATGAAAAATACTTTTTCGTTTAGCTACGTCGCATCGTAATATTATGTAGGGTTCAGACTTCAGACCTCTCTCAGACTCCTTCAGACGTTCTACAACTGAAGTGGGTGTCTAGCTACATTCCACGCGAGTTAACATTTTTTACAGTTATTTTTTCCTCTTGTATGCACGGGTTTCATATTAATTTGTTTGGTATCAACAACCTTTGCTTGAACACCTTTATTAGTAGAGTGCCTACGTGAAACCATGAAGGGTAAATAAAAACTACTTCGGATGGAGCTTTGATATCAGAGGAGATTTGTATTGTTTTCATTTTATCAACTGCAGCAGATTGCAGATACCTCTATGTAATATATTCGTGATTTACTTTCATCTTGAGCATTTGCTAAATGTGAAACTGTTTCACTCTCCACAGATACGACGTGTGAAGTGAGGAATGTATTGTTCGGTATTAGTTTCACACACATATATCCAATTACTCGTAATATGTGTTATTTGTGATAACTGCTACTTGTTACTTAGGAAGCTGTTTAAGTTGATCTTGACCAAAATGCAGAGAGCAAAAGAGCCAGAGTTCAGTTGAGGTAGTATATCATCCATATTTGCTAAATATTTATATATTTTATAAATGCGACACCTGATTCTTGTAAAATATATTCAATCTTCTAGATTTAAACATGTTTTGAAGAAAAGCATCAGGAAGACATCTTATAAAATTGATATATTAAATAATGGGTCACTTAGCTTCGACATGAAGAAGACCATATGCATATTTTAATGTTTGTATAAAGGATAAAATAAAAAATTTGCTTGTAAAATAACAATTTCCACTAGCACACCTCAAGTAAACAGATAAAGTTAATCTGCAATCTATACTACGTTCAAATTCTTGACGATAGTTTCAAGTTAATTACGACTCTTGGAATGGTCAGCTTCAAGCCATTTCAATATCCATTTTCAATTGACACATTTTGTTTAATAAGGTTACGAAGGATATACCCGTCAATGTAATATATTATCGAAGGAGACAATACTAATAAATCCAAACGAAACATGAAACAGAACAAGATACAGAAAAATAACAAGATAACGGTCACAACTGGAAATCGAACCCAGAATATCTGACTTACTGGGAAAACGTCTTCTAACCAATCGACCATTGGGCCCTAATTATTATACGCATTTTTTGTCGATCTCACATTTCATATTCAGTATTTACAATACTTGCAACTATTTCTTTTTCATTTTATTGACTGCTGTCTTTTTTAATGATCACAAAGTTCTATGTAATTGGTTTGTAACCTAGATATTGTCTCAGATAAACATATAATAGATACCTATTTTTTTTTTCAATACAATATATATTCAATTTTCATTGGATCAATTTTTCTTTTAATAAGTTTGAAGGTTATGTTAAAGTCGTTGTCCCGGTAAGAGAGGGATCCTAGGTTCGATTCCTAGTTGAAACCGTTATCTCTTTATTTTTCTGTGTCTTGTTCTTTTTCATGTTTCGTCTAGATTTATTAGTATTATTTACTTCTTCAATAAATGTAATATCATAAGCTCTTTTCATGGCCTTCCACACATCCTTGAAAATAATCCACTGCACCACATTTGTTCACAACTGTCCGAGCATTGCAGGTTAACTTTATATAATATTTTTCCTGATTCGTCATCACAATCATTTAAGGCATTACCATGATTTTTTTAAAAAATGTAACTTATCAATTTAAGTTGCATCTATGCTTAGCTGAAAGAAAACCTTGAAATGCATTATTTTTAATTTATCTTAATGGTCTTTTAAAGGCATCGTCACAGGAGTGGTAGAACAATCGAAATTCATCACCATCGCCTAATTGGTAGAGAAAGTGCAAATAATGAAACCGACATTCAACAGACATGAATGCAAAACAGAATCATTATTAGAATTAAGAACTTTTACAAAAGTATAAAGTGCAAAATTGGTGATTGTTGGTAAGCAGCCTACTTATTTTATGGACTGAACGACACCGAGTAGTATGCTTATTATTCTTATGTTCGAGTAAGCAGGTGCAAAGGTAAGAATTTGTCAAGTACTTTCCATTTGTTGAATGTTTAATAATCTGATAGTATTATTACCCTAGCGTCTGGACGATGTAGGCCCTCTGATTGGTCAAATTCAAATTGTGTGTTACGGGTAAATTCCGCTAACTTGAAAATTAAGACCCGATTTCATACTAAAATAGGATCGCTTCATTTCTTCAAAATCATCGTTTCTGCTCATATAATTTTTGGATAATATCGAAGAAATTATGTTTTAGAAAGTTCACAATCCATTGGATTAATTAGGTACATTACAGTAAAAATTATCCACAATTACGTATTAAAATTTTACGTTTATCATTATTCACGAGAAAGACAGATTGTATTAATTGATTGCGGTAGACTGGATCTTTTTGGGTTTGTCTGCGCTTATTTTTCGTATTGCAGAACAGTTTCCTTAGATTTTATCTTTCAAAATGTAGGTACTTACTAAGTACGTTTTATGTTACGTACGACATGATGTTTTAAACTGTATAACTATAAAAATAAACAAAAATTATGACGACTTTATGACAGGCGTCTTGTAACTATTGTTATTTGTTATTTTACTTACCGGTTTTGCCCGAGTTTCAACAATCTTTTGATATTTTTTTCTTGTGATATTAGTGTGCAATTGAATAATATGGATTAAAAACATAGGGTTTATGGTTTTGTTAAATGGATTTTCTAAGCTCTATAACTCATAGAAAAATAGCTTCGTGAACTTAGAAATTCTAAACAGATGAATCTTTCCAAGTTTTATAACGCTAAATCATACTTTTTTTACCGTATTGGAGAAACAGTTTTACAATTTTATAAAAATAATTACATTTTACATGTTGCATTAACCAGTGAAGTTTCCATATAAAATTCCTGTTACTTAGAAAAAAACATAAATAAACAGTAAAACATAAAAAAACACCTCAATGAAAATAATTGAGAAATTTTACACACAGAGAGGGTACGTAATTAACAATTTGATTTAATTTTCTCCAAAATGCATTTAGTAAACTGGACTAAGGTACTGTTCAAAAACTTCCTCAAAGATGAGGAAAATATCAACTTTTGAATGGCTGAGTTGGCATAGCATCTAGTTCCCACCCAGGCCTCGTGAGTTCAGATTACATCCTTGCTAACTGCAATGGTAGTAGGAGATTTAACCCCCTTGGGCAATTTTCGAAGGTATTCCTCACAGACAACGAACAACCGTACTATTTTATTACCGTATTTTATTTTGAAAACGTTCGATAACAGCGAAATTATCTGAAATCGAATGTAATGTGTGATTTTTCCCGTACGACATATTAGAGGTTTTAGGTTAGGTTTTTAAAATGAATGAGAAGTGATTTCCCACAGAATAAACGGATTTATTTTTGTTTTAATTCGTTATTATTACATCGTAAATGATATAAGATGGTGGAATAAACAAGTAAGTACGTGATCATGTGGGATTACGCCGTTAGATCAACCATCCCGTAATCTTCCTTCTACGTAGAAAAGTGATCATGATAACCGTTAGTAAATTTTAAATCCTCATCATTACCGTTACGGTTTAATATATTTCATTTAAATTACTTACAACTTGTGAAGTGTCTTACTTTCGGAGTATGAAATTATTCTAACCAGTTTTCCGTATTGCAGTAATTATCTGCAGATTTGATGCTTGTTTTCAAATCCAGTTACAATAATTTACAATGGATCAATACAAAAGGTACAAAATTTTTCCATACCAAACCAAACATAAGGTAGCCTTATTTACATTCATATTATGTATTCGTATATAACATATACATATAATTTTAAAAAATATGTCTATGTACGGTTTGAGATTCCTGATTAAATAACCTGGTACATCTTTCCGAATATTAGAAATAGGTTCTTCCAACCATACTAATCTTACCAATGATAAAAATCGTCGTATATAAGTTGGTTATATACGTGTGATAATGCACTTACTTTGCTACCCGGTTTCGCCCTATTTCGAGAGTTTAACACTTCTTATTTTTAGACAATTAAGTGGATGCTTCCAAGTTCTATTGATCGTAAGTGATGTAAAAAGCCTGCGCGATGTGCAAATTACACGATGCCAGAGGTCGCTGTTCGAGAGTTTTTGCTGCTTTAATGTTTAATATTAAATTTATTGATAAAGACTTCATCGATCAGCAAATATTTATCAGTTATATTTTTTTACTTTTTATATATATAAAATAAGAAATGATGGATTTTAACATCATCTGTACATTTTTTTAAGTAAATAATTGATAATATCGATGTCGCATCGGCCCTTTGATAACCAGTATCAATTCAACGGTACTATAATCAATTTACTATGGGAGGAATGAATTCCATAAAGCATTTATATCTACACGAACATTACCAAGATGTGATGATTGTTGTATTACATCTTATGGGTCACTGTGGCGTGTTCTTCTCGCTCTCCTTGCCGTGGCACAATAACCCAGAAAAAACCGCTAGTCCGCTATCGGGTGGCCAATGAAACCGCAGAGGTTAGGTACTTTATCAACAATCAGAGGAACCGAACAAGACAGACCATAATGATGACGAATGGAATTCATGATTAAAGGGGTACAAAAAAATTAGAATTAAACCGAAGAAGTAGCAACAGATGTGGAAAAACTAACAACGATGGATAATGAAGACGATGCTTATAATTAATGAATATATGGGTACTTAAAGGAATGAGTTATAGACCTGATAGAAAGCTTCCAGCAAATGAATCATCTTGCGCTCTTGTCATCCAGGGGATGGCCCCTAGTAAGAGGAACAGTTTCCAGGGAATCATGATCACTGCTGCAAACACTAGTCCAACACTTCACCAGTCCACAACACAGATTCTCTAAGCACTACCACGACCCAAACCTGACTAAGATCACTGTCAGGGTAGTGTGGACATTATCACGGAAGATCTGACAAAACTCCTCGAATCACGAATACCAGAAATAGGTTGTAAATGATGTTAGAACGGTATTAAACACCACGCTATAAAGAATGTTGAACTGTTAATGATGTTAATTCAGTTCTTTTGATGAGTCGTCGTTCCAAATAACTAGGCAAAGGGAACGCACCTAATCGGCGCCTTTAACCTGAGTTTGGCAGCGTTCAACACTTACAGCCAATGTCCCGTAATGTGTGCGCGTATGTGGACAAGCTAAACGTCACGATGTGATGAAGTATGAAGCCCGGTGTATAACCCGAATATAACTGTAATTGTGTTGAGTGGAGTTGAGTGTGTTTGTTGGAGTTTGTTGGCGTGTGGAGCAAACGGGTGCCGGTGTTCGACTGGCCGAGGTGCTTTGCCTACTGAACGGTATCGAAGTGTTTTTCTCTTCCTCAGTGGGATGTGTGAGGCTTCTTCGGAACCGCGGCACCAGATGAAAGTGGCCACAACTTACCTTTCAAAATCAACTTCTATTTTAAATCCAATTTCTTTAAATGTTCAAATTTTGTGCAATTTATTCTAAAGCGCAAATTTATTGAAATGTTGTAGTGTGTGGCCTAGTATTAAAATTTTACCCATGTTTATATGCAGCATGGTTTAACTGTTATTAATAACTTAGCTGCATGTAAGTAAACTTACTAAAACTATGTAAACAGAGCTGTGGGAATAGTTTTATGTAAGACGAGCTCACTCGAATTTATGGAAATTTTATGAATAATTTGGCATTGTTTGTTATAATTTAAATATGATGGATATATGAGGATCGGCGTAGGTTAAGAGACCCGTTGTTCTGTTTCAAAATTGTTAATTCAAATCTCAACTTTTGTGAACTTCTGAGTCTTGTCAATTTAAGAGAACCTACTCAGATACATTTGGCACATGGGCCTATTTCAATATCACCATTCATAAAACAATTATGAAGCAAACTCGCCAATTACTCATCTACGAAGTTTAGCAAATTAATAATCCAATGGAGTCGACTTTTTAAATGTTACAAACTCGGTGTTTAAAACATACTTAAACAATCATTTATGTTAAGATGTTACCGGCCTGCATTCCCGTTTTTAACAGGAAAACAAATAAATTGACCAGTTTTTTTTTAAATTAATAGTATTTTTTATCAGCAAGTTTTCTCCGTGTAAGAGTGAACAATTTCAGACTTATAATTGTTCATGGCACATTTCCCTTCTTTTATTAACTATGAAAGAGACAAATGTTGTAGATCTGGTAGGAATAGGATTATTAATCATAATTATCAATCGCTCCTTTTTACGAAGTGGGCAGTGTTACCAGTCTCAAAAGCTCTGCAGTCTTTGCAGCCCGAGGTGGGGAGAGGTCCTGTCACCATCCTTGGTCCTCTGAAATCTGTCCTCTATCCTCAGTCCATAAGACCAGTTGTCCACTATTCAGTTACACTACATTCACTCACTGACTTTTGTTTTTTTTATTGGACAGCGCTTTGTGTAAATCTCTCAATGAATTTTTCGACACTTTCAGTTTTCTTATTTTTTAAAAAGAACAAGTCATTCAAACATTTTCACTCCATTTAAGATTCAATTCAATTTCAATTAATTATTTAACGTATTTTTCTTTCAGTAGAATTAAATATGTAAATAATGTTTCAATTAAAATTACAAATAAGTACAGTGGGTGTCCAAATTTTATTAGTCGTTTATTAGTAACTTTTATATCGTTCATATAATAAAAAATAGAACTATTTTTTTTAAAGTTAAATCGATAGTTTTACGATAGCGACGCGAAATATGATTTATTAACGGCATCGAGTATCAAAAAATTACGTTTTTCCGCATGATTAGAAAAAAAGATAAAAATACTTTTATAAAATATGGAGGCCCGGTCATATATGACCCTAAAACGCTGGAAGGGTTAACAAGAAAAAATAATCCACATTAGTATACATTTAAAAAAAATACACATTAGTATACATTTAATAAAATAAATACGATACAAAAACAAAAACAAAAATCTGCCATGCAGTGATCTCACTAATATAAGGCATATTAAAAACATCAGCTAACATTGCAAACGAGTTATCAGTGGTGTGTAATCTATTTATAACAGGTAGTAGCTTGAAACCGTAGTATGATTGTTACAATAATACATACTAGGAAACTTTGATCTAATAGTAGGAACCTGAAAATCAAACAAAATAAATATATCAGGGCTATCCAACTTATTATTAACAATTTTATTTAAACATATAAATAAGTAAACAATGTGGAAATTGTTGCATATATCCATACGACGAATTATTTTAAAAAGTATGTTTTATTTACTAAAAAATATAATTTCAGTTAAGTATGTACATTATTGTACATATAAGTACATGCCTAATTCTTATCATATTTTCAGTACTTACTTGCATATTATAGTAAATTTATGCTGCCGTTCTTATAATAGTTGGTGGTGTAATGGTTAGCTTAGCTGCCGTCCAAGCTGTTGATCGATAATAATAATAATTGAACAATTTTTATAGCGCCGCTTTTGTGAGTTATCACCTCAGGGGCGCTTTACAGTTGATGCAGGTATTACAAAAAATATAAATATTACCAAAATAAAGTTGAATGAAGATCAGTAACAGGTGACATGAAGATAGAAGATGGAGACTCTGCAGCAAGAATCCTAGGTGGTGAAGAAACTGGACCAGCTGCTGCAGCGAGAGAGTCCACCAACAGTGCCAACACGAGGGTTCAATTCTTAGCCGTGACCATCTTTTTTTTATGTTTTATTTAAACCATTATTTTTAAAATACACATTTTTTTAATTTTCTAGTAATCTTTCACGGGTCTGCCGCTAGTATCATGAAACAAAACGCTACGAGCTACTTCAGAATTCTTAGGACGAGTTGTTTCACAGAATTTGAACAATTCATTAAATTACAATGTTAAAATCAATTTCTGTGAAAGTCCTATTCAAGTTCTGTTATTATTTCACTATTGGCCGATTGTTTCACAGTACTTGGATAATAAAAGAACTAGAAGAACTTTGAAATTTTACCAGTCCTATATTTTGTTTTATGTAAAAATAACAACGCGTTAACAAACGTGAAACCTGATAATAACACAAAAATTGTTAGTCAGTGGAAAGGCTAGTACTTACTTTGATGGGGTCCGAAGTAAACGAAGACAACAGTATAGTGTTTCGGACAGCAATACAGTATATAATAGATTAATGTATAATAGTTTACACATCTGCCGTGATGATGGACATTGTGATGTTGTCTGAAACGGTAGCTAAAGAAGGATATAGCGCAACACGGAATAATACCACAAAAGTAGATTACTATAGTAGGTACTTTTGGCCTTAAAAATTTTAAATCGAAGAAACATATTTATCTTTACACTTGCGTAACAACTCTTTCGTTATTTTTGTTGTCCGTGGTTATTTTTAAGAATGTAAGTACCGTTCTCAAATCAAAGAATCGTAATCATTAATTAAATACGATTTAAGTGTTGTGTTCTCAAGTCATGGATTAAATAAGTGGTTAGTAGGGATAAGTGATACTATATCTTAAAAAAACATGCTTTGAGAGATGAAAAATTTAAGTTTTACGTAAGCTTTTTATTGAGATCCATACTAATAAAAACATAAATAGTTTATTTTTTTATTGTTAAAAGTTTAATTTTCAGAACTCTATTTTTATTAAATAATAACTATATTAAAAGTGAAATTTAAAAAAAAAGTAATAATAAAATTAAAAAAATACAGTTTTTTCAAATCCGTGAAATAAACGAGTACTTATGTGAATTACAAACTAATATTTTTTTATACATCTTACAGTCCCTATTGTTGGTACCTAACTATTTAACATTACATGAAATATTCATTTAATTTATTACGTATTATTTCAATTAAGTTTATTATTTAAAAAAAAAAACAGATTTTTTTTTTTGATTTTATTGCGTTTCAAATACTTTTTTGTAATTTTTTTTTGGGGTGTTATGCCATGTTGCGCGAACTCTTTCTTTAGCCAACGTTTCGGACAACGTTACAGTGTCCATCATCAGGGCAGATGTTGAATTTTTAAATACATTTGCAAAGGAGAATGACTTAAATATCAACAGTGGGTACATCAACTATACTAGTAGTAACAGACCTTGCCTTTAAAAGGCAGCTTCATTGAAGATAAATAAGTTGATATCCGTATTGATTCTGTTCTACAGCAAAATTGCTCTAACAACAGGCATTTGAGATATTACCATCGGCAAGTTAGTCCTGCAGGCTGGGAGGCAGAACAGTCTGTGCTGCCGGTGATGGAGATAACCAACAGCTCTCCATGATTGCCGAGTTTTCAAACCATCCACGAATGTATTGACAAATATAATAATTAAATAAATAGATATTTTGAACCTGCACTAAAGGTAAAGACTACGTTCCTGAATTCCGGAGTTTCCCAAAGCGACCCCTCAAAACCACGTATTTTTAATTACCAGTAAAAACCATGTAGATAGTGGCGGCTATCTCTAAGGAGATCAACTTTTAAGTCAATCTAAAAATAATAATTATCTACCGATTATAATATAATCAATGCAAATAACTGTAATAAAAGTAACAATATAAAAGTATTAAGTTAAATTCAACCGGCTCGAATTTTTGTTCTTTGTATCACGTGTCATAAGTCATGTGGTGCGAGCGAATTCCATATCGCTCATTGAAAAACGTCACTCGGGAACATCAATTATCTAAACGCGCAGAGGGTGGATGTCTACCACAGTATTGAAATATTTCCGAAACAGGAACGGCGCTCGCCAATGCTTCGTAAACTCTTCGGTGAGATGGTGCCACTTTACTTTACAGTTCGCATACCGATCATTCCAGTAGGTAGGAATAGATTGGTAATATTTTTAGCGCACTACAAACAAGACATGGATATCAATAAATAAATAAAAAAAACAATGAAACATGTCAAAAACGTGGATCTGGCAACACTAGTAGGGATTAGGGATCATAATGTATTTACGATGGCAACAAATCGTAAAAGCAACTAGAGGTGGGTCCCATAAGTACTTTTCGTTACTGGGTACAATGAGTACAGGTACAGAGAAATACCTGGTAAAAATAACGGTGACAAAATACTCAAAAGTATTAAATACCGAGAGGATTGATTCAGAATACGTAATTCTAATGCACTCGGATAAATTCTGCCCACATATTCCCCACAAATTTACTACGTGATTTTGATTCCCGCATTTATTATTCGAAATCCATTGGGGGGGGGGTTGTTACAGAACTTCGCTGAAAAAAAATTTCTTACAACCAAAAACTGATGTGATTCCCCATGTTTTTCCCAATTTCGAACCCGTCGAAAATACCCATAAAAAATACCCATCAAAAATACCTTTTAAAAATACCCATCAAATATAACTATCAAAAATACCTGGTAAAAGTACCTATTAAAAATATTTAGTCCCAATATAAAATACTTATGAGTATTTTGGAACCAGGTATTTTGGAGATCTGTCACAAGTACAAAGTATCGCATGGAAATACCCAGTACTTTTACTGGGTACGATAAATACGCCTCACCTATAAAAGCAACTGAAATTTTTTTTTCTTCAAATTTTGCATCGGTGCATAAATTAAATACGTTTGAAAGGGGAACTGAGAGTTAATTGGGTACAAACACTACTTCAAATTAATCCCGTTGGAAGGTGTACAAGTGTCTGCATTCCTACATTCCTACATAATATGCAGAAAGGCAGGTTAATAGAGAAAAAGAAAAACTATTTGTATTTTAAATACCTGAATCCCGAATACCTATACCAATATTGTATGTTATACACGGTGTCAGTAAACTCGTGCTACAAACGGGAAACTGGTGAATCTACATCACATTCGGAGTCAATTTTGTAGTATAACTTTTTTTGATCTGAACTTTTGTTTTCGAGTAAATCGAGTCCGAAGATAAAATTTTTGTGATAATTTATTTTTAAATTCCAACTTCGGACATGATATACTCGAAAGCGAAAGCTCAAATCAAAAAATATATAGGTACTACGAATTTCCAGACACCCTGTCATAAATGATCCAGAACTAGGGGTTAATACTAGCTTTTTTTTTAATTTTTAAAAAGAAAGACAAACATTCCCGGGTTACGAATAACCCAACAATGTTTGAAAATCTCCTACTACCACCACAGAAAGCCGAAAATGTTGCTTGTGTTGTGATGGAGGACTTAGCCAGTCGAGGAATCGAACACGCGACGCTCGGGTGAGACCCAAGCGCTATGCCCACTCAACCACTGACCGGTCGATATATACGAGTATATAATGTCACATTAAAAACTTAGGTAACTAATAAAATAGAACACTTAGAGACAATATTTTTTTAATTATAATAAGTATTATGTATATAAAATAACGGTGTCAAATTCCAGTGTCACTATTTAGTCCTGCTTCCGTTTCCAAAATAGTAACGCATCCTTCAGAGGTCAGTCGCAGTAGTACTTACTTACACGTGAATGAAACTTATCATCTCTATTTCTGTTTACAAATCCTGAAAATTCGATTTTTCTTAGAAAACTATCTCACTGGAGCAATAGTATTTACGTGGTATCAATATTAAACAGAACATTGAAAAAGGTAAAGAAAAAGAACGCACAGCAAATCTAACCTACCCTAACTTTAGATGTAGGTATTTTTTTGTATCATGCTCTTATTTGCACGCCTGGATTCCTTGAACAAATCTTTTTCTTGTTTTTTTGTTTCAAATTTTCGTTTTAGAGTTGTTATTATTGTCTTCAATGATTATAAAATATGTTTTGCTTGTACTTCTAAACGAAAATTGGAATGATGTTATTTCTCTTTTTGGTGTGTTATTTATTTATATATACGCCTAAAAAAGGCTTTTACATAGAAGTAATACATGATACAGTGTAAAATATAGGAGAATATCTGTATTTTACAGGAGATACTGACAGTAAATAGATGTAATCCATTGTAAAGAAGGTACAAAATACACAATTGTAATATTGTGATTACAAGTATAATGAGAAAATATTAAGAAATAATTTAAAAAAAACCTAAATATGAAGCAATATTAGTAAAATGTAAGAGTAACATATGCAAAAAAGGATTTACAACAAAACTACATTTAAGACAACACATTAAAACTAATTTACTAACGCTACTCTAATTTGTAGGATTCGACAAAGTGTTGGTATAGATTATGCTTAATTCTATAAATGGAGTCAAAAAATAAATCGATAGCACCCCCATAATTGTTGCCCAGATCATGCATCCTATTGGTCAGTGAGTGTGTCTGATAGTTGGTCGTGTATTTATTGCAGAAGAATGTTATATTTTGTCTTGTATTCCTAGTCGGCACATGGAATTTAATAGTGGCAACGATGGCAGGACTATCAATTATATTGTTAATGACTCTGTGTAAAACAACCAGGTCTGAAATAATTCTCCTGTCAGACAATGTTATTAGATGCAATTGATTCATCAAACTGACATAATTAATGTAATCAATAACAACCTGTTGGAAAATTCTTTCAATACAACATATTAAAATGGTTCTGGACATTGTTCAGTTCATCTAAGTAATAATATTAAAAAATTACAATATTGGATGTGAGCGAACTTTCTTCTCTGTTTTTACAGTACTAGGCTTTCGAAGCGAGGCAACGGAATTCGATGGGAGTTGTATTATGAATTTACTCTTCAGTGTTCGTATTTTACTTTAAATTAATAACTCGAAACAAACGCAGCCATAATAAATAATAACTAATGAATCATCAAGGAAACGCGAAGGACACAGCACAGCATTGAACTAGAACTAATCTGACGCTGGTCACCGTATCAGTTTAAAATCACCTTTACCTGAACACGCTATGTAGGTCAGCCGTATTATGTACCTACACAGGTAAAGGTAGCTATACTATACAGATACTTGTAGCATACCTGTATTATAATGGACTGTTGGTATAGTAAGTACCTTCCTAACTCTATACTACTCTTGCTCAGCCACAATACCGTTCTTCCACCTTCGATATCTTACCCAGTCCACCACACAAACTACACGAGCAAAAATACGACACCGTATAAAAAGACCGCACCAAGTTAAAGGTCTTCAAAAACTTTTAACAGCGCGATACTTTAGCGATTGCTCCTTTTGTCAGGTGGTAAGAGGAACTGGGCTTATTTCTTGGAGGTTCGGAACGATTTTGGTTTGGGGCTAAACGTCCATTGATAATAATTGGTCGACCGGTTTTGATACGAGATTATTCAATCGTTCGACGGCTTTTTGGGTGATAGTTTTGAAGATCACGGACGGCGCATGCCCCGTGACACGTGATACTAACGTGGGGTGTTGCAAAGGATTCTTTGAACAACTCTCCGCTTCTGTGAAACCTTTGCCTCTCTGTCTTCAAAGTATAAGCCTCATTTAGAGTTATTCCGATAGCTTTCTTCAACAGGTTTACCATTATTGGGGATCGTTCTCAATAAAAAATATAACAAACTCATCTCATGGTCGCTCCGTAGACAGTGGTCACCGGTCACTGGTCAC
Organism: Hesperophylax consimilis; assembly: GCF_061612785.1. Lineage (NCBI taxonomy): Eukaryota > Metazoa > Arthropoda > Insecta > Trichoptera > Limnephilidae > Hesperophylax > Hesperophylax consimilis. The sequence continues at coordinate 23,123,128 of NC_142850.1, forward strand.
TGGTCACGGTTCACGGTGATGAGTCTCTCTTGCGGTGGAACCTCTGGGTCTCTCAGGCCCATAAACATAAAAATTCGACGACTGCGATGTTTAGTGGTCATGTCTGTCAGACAGCAGGAACGCCTTAGTACCTACACTTCTTTAAAAACACTTATAGGTTGCTGATTGGTATATTTGCCACTAAACATATCTATGAAAATTCAAAATTGTGTCTTGTAAAGGGTTTACACGGGATACTCTGCATGCCAATGGTTATATCTTCGGTAAATCTTCGGTGAATCTTGTTATTATTGTGAATACCGCGCAAGAGTTTCAACTAATCCCCGCTACATGAGCCAATGAGACTAAAGCAGGATGTGGGCAAGGAAAGGAGATGGAAAAGAGAAAGATTGGGAAGTACCTGGTTATTATCTGGTCACATACACATCTTATGCCGTGTCAAGCTACTTTTTTTACCGAAAGAGGTGGGATTGGGCGCGAATTTAAGTAATCTGAAAGTGTGTTGCCTGTTGTATGCTGATGATGCGTTTCTGATTGCTAATAGTATAGATGATCTACAGTCTCTCGTGTCTAGGATGAACGAAGTATGCATGAAGAATGAGTTAATGATGTATGTAAGCAAGTCTAAAGTAATGGTGTTTGAAAGAGAGAGTACGAAAACAGTGTGCAATATAGTTGTGTGTGAATGAAGAATATTTGACAGAGATATTGAAAGAAGGGTAAATGCAGGTAATTCCATTAATGGAGGACTGAACGCAGTTGGCGCTAACAAAAAATGTCCAAAGAAGCGAAGTTAGCAGTCCACAATGGAGTGCTGGTACCTACCCTGATGTATGGAAGTGAGGCACGGAACTGGCAAAGAAAGGATTAAAGTAGATTGAATGCTGTTGAAATGAGATCCCTGAGGGGTATGTGTGGTGAAACCATGTATGATCGTGTGAGGAATGTGGAGATCCGCAAAGAGTGCAAGGCTAATAGTGTAAGCGTAATGAGTAAGATTAAGAAAGGGACGCTTAGATGGTTTGGGCATATAGAGCGAACGAGCGAAGAAAATAGTGTAAGGAGGATATTTTTTTTTTTTTAAATTTTTTATTTTTATTTATTTATTAAACGCCATAAAAGGCTTTTACAGTAATGTGAAACATGGGATTATAAGTACACAGTTCAGGGCTGTCAGAGACTTGACAATTAGAAATAGCATTTTTGATTAAAATAATACATCCACAAGCAGTTTTTATTGATGCTATACATATACATTTCACATATATGTATATATGTGGAATGTATATGTATAGAACACCATATATATGTTACACATAAAGAAGAACACAACAGTCAGTATGATGCAGTACAAACAGACATTTAACATTTCACAAACATATCAATTACATTCATAACCAAGTATTTTTGCCTTGATGCAAGACGGTGAGGTTTTGAAAATATCAAAAAGGTCTGTATACGTGTTGGCAGTGCGGTGAAAACGCGCCAACGGTGAATGATACAAATAGTTAGTGCTATGATTGTCACTGTGGAAAAGATGGTGGAGTCGAGTTGATTTAACAGGGACACGAAAATTTATAACACTTAACATTTGAGGGCAGTCTATGAGATTGTTCAGTAATTTAAAAAGTATAAGAATGTCATTAATAGTTCGCCGGGTAGAAAGAAGTGGTAGATTTAGACCAGACATTAATGTATTATAGCAGATATCAATTACAGGCTGTCTCAATTTGAATTGAACGTATCGAAGAAATTTTCTTTGTACTTTCTCCAAGCGGTGTAAGTTACAGGTATAAATCGGAGACCATACAGGAGATGCATATTCTAGGTGCGATCTCACAAGAGAGCAGTAGAGTAATTTAATTGACTCAATGTTTTGAAAAGTCCTTGTGTTACGCATTACAAAACCTAGAATTTGCATGGCCTTATTGGAAATTGTTTCACAGTGACGATCAAAGGTAAGTTTTCTGTCAAAAATAACACCAAGGTCTTTGATAAATGGTACTAATGCAATTTCATTATTGTTAATTGAATACGATATGGTTATTGGAGTCCGTGAACGGTAAAAACACATGTGGAAACACTTTTTTACGTTTAGGAATAATTTGTTTATTTCACACCAGCTAGCAAGTCTATCTATATTATGCTGAAGGATAAGTGCATCATTTAAACATTTTATAATCTTAAAAAGCTTTAGGTCATCTGCAAATAGAATGAATTTGACATTTTCGAAACATAAAGATAAATCATTTATAAACAATACGAAGAGAAGTGGGCCCAGATGAGAGCCTTGAGGAACTCCAGATGTTACTTTAAATTTATATGAGACTTTATTATTTAATTTTACCATCAGTTCGCGGTTACAGAGGTAACTATTCAACCATTTTAGGAATGATCCATGTATACCAAGGGCTTGCAGTTTCGCGAGAAGGATATTAATATTTAACTTATCAAAGGCTTTTGAAAAGTCAGTATATATTGAATCTACTTGTGCACGAGACGTGAAAGCTTCACAGATATAGTGTTCATACAATAGAAGATTGGTTGTGGTAGACCGACCGGTCACAAAACCATGCTGTTCTGGAGTAATAATATGCCTAAACTTAACAGCAATTTTATCTAAGACAATACTTTCAAACATTTTCGGGGTGGTAGACAGTATGCAAATTGGTCTATAATTTAAAACACAATTTTTATCACCTGATTTAAATACAGGTGTCAAGTGATTAAGTTTCCAAGGATCAGGATATATTCCAGTTTGAAGTGACAGATTGAATATGTGTTGAAGTGGAGCTGCTATAAACTGAGCGCATTCCTTTATGAATACCGGTGGAATTTTGTCAGAACCTGACCCCTTCTTACAATCTAGAGATCTGATCTTTGTATTAACATCATCCAGAGAAATGTGGCATGTTGATATGTCAGTTACATTGGTGTATTTAAATTCAGGTATAGTTACATTATCATTTTTCTGTTCATAAACACTTGAGAAATGATCAGCAAAGAGGTCAACTATTTCTTGATCACTGTCAGCATGTTTTCGCCCTGAATACATTGATCGAGGACAGCCGTTGTTGTCTTTAAGAGAATTCACATAATTCCAAAAATGTTTTGGATTTGACTTGATAGTCTGCTCTACATCTGTAATATAATCTGAATAGCATTTTTTAGATAGACTTTTACATTTATTTCGTAAAACAGAAAAAATTTTATAGCAGTCAGTGGAGTTATCGGATTTAAAGTTAATGTGGGCAATTTTTTTACATTGAATGAGTTTTTTTAGTTCAGTACTAACCCATTTTGGGTAACAGTCGTTACGTTTTACAATAGAAGTTGGTATGCAATTTTCAATAGTATCATAAAGGTTTGAGTTGAACACATTTGTTGCTTCTTCTACGTTTGTAGACATAAAAATGCGGGACCAATTGAGCGAAGAAAGATATAACCGCACTTGATTATAATCGGCTTTCTTGTAGTTTAGTTCGTGAACGGGAGGTTGGGGACTAAGGAGTTCAATGGGTGCCAAATAAATGGTCGCTTGTAAAGGGGGATGATGAGAGTCAATGGATACTATTGATTCACGCGATTCGCTGACATTACTATTATTTATGTTTGATATGACAAGGTCAAGAATTCTGTCATTTATATTTTTAACATGATTTAATTGTTTAAGGTTGAGAAAGTTGATGATATCAATGATTAATTGGGCTTTAGCAGAAATGGGATTTGAAGACTCGGTGGGTTGTACCCAGTTTACATTTATATGATTTTATGATTAGTTTATATGATTCAAATGCGAATGGTAGCAGAAGTTGTGGACGCCCGAGGAACGATCAAGTGAATCAGATACTCGAGTCGGGCCATATCAAAAGTCAGAATGATAAAAGAGTATGTATGAGACGATGTATGAATGTGAATGAGGCAAGGAGTGTGTGCCAAGACCGAGTTGTTTGGGCGGTCTGGTCTCTCTGCCTACCCCTGCGGGGAAACGGCGTGATGGTTAGTTAGTTAGTTAGTCAACTCTTTGTGGCGTGGCAATATTAACAATCTATTCCACAACTGTATTATTGCAAAAACTTTTTATAACACCACTAGCCAATAATAATTCTGTAGAATTCGTTTCCAAAAAAGCGTGTTTCTAATTTACTCTGAAATCATAAGATTTGTACGTAGGTACTTAAATAACTACCTACTTAATTATAAACCATATATTTAGTGGAACGTATTTTTTTATATTTCAAATTAGGAAATATACAATCTCAAATCACAATTCTTATTTCAAACTTTCTTCCGGCAGGTTGGTATCATAATAATCATATCAATTTGGGAGGCGGGTTTAGGTACCACCGCCCCGGGGACCATTTATTGGAAAACAAACATCTCTGCCAGGTCTGCTTAGGTAACCCCAAGTAGTTCGCTGTGTTTGGTTATTTAGCATGGGTTCATCGGATGAGTTTTGTTCAGGATGAGCCTGTCCACCAACTGCGTGGTGTGCCAGATCGGGAGAGGTTGGTTTGGGGAGACTTACGATATATTCATATGTCCATCACTCCTGGACACGCTGACAACTAGACCTACCCAACCCTCAAACCTTTTAACTTCCCACAGCTTCTTCGCCTTCCTTTCCTTTAAAAAGGCCCTCCTCACAGCATCCCAAAAAATGACATAGGCTCTGAGGGTAATTATTTTCCTGAAGGCCTCCTGTGTGGGGTTAATGTAACAAAATAAAAATACTGAAAAAATGCGAATGAGAGCGTCTATATAAACACGACGACTTCACATTTAAAAATATTTATTGAACAAATTGACAGACAGACGAAATGCAAAACGGTCAAGTTAAAATTCAATTAATACTTTACCAGTCGCAGTGCATTGGTAATGATGCATGCTAAAATATTTTCGTTAAGAAAATACTAAAATATGGATTCTGAATTTGATTTCCGTGTCTTTGTGATTATAATAATTTATATTCCAATCCCTTCACCCGCACCACGTACCTACCCAAATTTTGAAATTCACAGATAAAATTTCTTGATTTTTTCGGTGACTAAACAAGTGAAGAAAATGGACAGCGAAAATATTTTGACTTCCAGCGAAGTCTTCACTTGTCTTTGCTTGATACCATTCTTTACTCTTAAAAGTAACATTTTTTATGAAATTTTGTGTTATTGTTTTTTTAAATTGGAATTATGTCCGTTGATAAACATTAAAAAAATAATAAAAATAATCATTCATATTCCACTCCCTTTACCCACACCATAAATCTACTCCAAGGAGATATCATGAAAAAAAGAGTGAGTTTTGCAACTAATTTTCCACTCCCTTCGCTCTCGTCACTTAAATTCTCCAGTTGGGGATGTTTTGATTTCACAGGCAACTAGCTTATTTAGGAATTGGGACTATTGCGCAGTATTTGCTATTCTCTTATTTTCTAATTCCTTTTTTATATCTATGTAAGGAATCTACCCATTTAAATCTTATTTAACTAGCAAAAAATATTTAAGCCTTTCACAACTTAACATGTTCATAAGTTCGAGCAACGACGAGTACCTACGCGTCATCTTGGATATAAATATTTCTAGTTCACTCTGACTACTTCCTTGTTCCTTCCCTTTAGCTCTATAAAAAAAATTAAGCTGTTCGCCTACCGCCCCTAACTTCGAAGCTGGCTACACCCCTTCTTGTTACTATTATCTATGACGCCCGATCTTAGCACCTAAGCAATACTGAGTTAGCTAAAGGGGTCAGGTGAAGATTTATATCTCAGCACAAACTTCATGAAAAACGTCAGCAAAAAACCGTAATTCTGTACTAGATACATAAAATTCCCTATGTAGGTAGGTACCTACCTATTATCGTCAAAAATGACGTACTCTGTACCTACGTATATTTCTAAAATTCCCTAAGTAGGTAGGTACCTACCTATTATCGTTAAAAATGACGAACTCTGTACCTACCTATATTTCTGCCAATCTCATTGCGATATTTTTGTATATTAATGCATAATTTCATAATTATTACGTCTAATTGTATTATATATTATTATTATTTAATTAATTTTTTTTTTTTAAATTTACATGATGCATTATTTCACATGCAATAACATAATAAAAAATATGTTCATATGCGGTAGACAGTTACCTACATACTTTCAGTATCTCTCTAGTGAAAGATCACAATCCGGAATCAAAAAGACATGTTTGGTGACCAGATATGATTAGTCAAATACTTCCAAATCTTCCTCCTCCCCATCTCCCTTCTTACTCACTCCCTTCCGCAACTGGGGATTCCATAGTCACAATGGACATTTGTGAGCAGTTGGGTCTCTTTTGCGGTTTTCACACAAACAATTTTTTATTAGTGTCAGTATCGATTGTCTTATTATCTTATGGATACATGATCTGCCACAGTAGTGTGAATATGCCAGGCGTTTGGATGGAGATGAGTGGAGTATGTGTGAGTGTGTGTGTGTGTGTGGCCTTATGCATATATCTACAGAGTTCAAGGTCCCCTGGCTGAGGCTGGCTGGGCGCGGTTGCCCCGTTACTCCGGTCACCAGTCAGAGCCGGATGGGACGTCAGTTGAAGAAAAGAAAAGAAAAAAAACTAACCTTACCTAATCTTATTTCATCAAGTTGTGTGTTGTCACTCTTCTGTTTTGTCAGGTTACTATTCTATTCAATTCTTAGTTTAAAAAAAAATACGCTTCAAAAACCTTTTTCGGCGCATGCCTGAAGTACCTTTACACTTTACATACGTAAATTTTTATAGAGAATTTTTAAAGGTCAATACTCTTGTGTATACAGCAGTGTCTACTTAGGTAAAACAATGTATTTTTAACATAAAAATCTCACAAATCTGTAATTTGTCACCAAAACCATTTGCCCTGGTGAGGTAGAAAATCAGCCATTTTTGGACCGTTCCTTAAAAACCAATTGTTGTGTGCAATAGTGTAATTGTCAACCTTTGGAAAGAGTAGACAATATAATATAATAATATCTTGGCTTAATAATTGATAGAAACTTAAAATGGAACAATCATGCTACTATATTAACAAACAAAATAAAAAGGTGGCCTACATCTTCGAGACTTTAAGAAAAAATATATCTGTCAAAGCCTATTGTGATTGGCACCTCCTGCAGTCGGCTTGAAATCTATCGAAATGGTGCTCCTCTAGAGGTAATTGCATGTTGTCAGGGTGCCGTAAAACGCATCTTACCAATAAAATATTTCTGGCTATGTTAAAGTTTATTTATCGAGTCACAAATGCAGGGTTTCCGAAATACATATTTAAAAAATAAACATAAAATGATTTCCGTAAACCGGTTTATATTCTAGTGTGGCCATCACAAAACAAAATCTTCAGCCTGCCCTGGTCTCCCCTGTATCAGTATGTCACAAGTCACATTAGGTACCTAAACCCACATAACATTACGATGGCGTAAAGTTTTTACTGTTATGTCAAGACAGTTCAATTTATAACATCTGATGTCATCTCGATAGAAAAAACAGCCGTTTCATAATACCAACAACAATGTATGGAATCATAAATAATTTACAAAATCCCAAACATTAACATTACGAATACATTTGTAATGTTTGCCATTTTACATAATTCGTGTCTCGTGATAGAAATGACGTTGCTAGAAATCTAGAAATTCAAGACATCAAATCTGTGCAAGACTTCTTGAAGCCAGAGTCTACTACATTTAGACATTTTTACAGTTCCATCGATTCATCTGCTCGGTTCACACACTTTTTTTATTAAAAATCTGGGAAATATAATGGTGTAAATAAATTAGGCTCTTAGTAGCTCTTATACTAATATACATACATGTATATCTATTCAAAGGAACAAAGTTAACTAAACGATCGAAATTATTATCTGATCCTATTACTTAGGAACTTATGTAGGTACCTTTTTATCGCCGTTATCTAAATTTTATTACTCTCACGGCTGTCGCCGGCTAATAATAGTATTAAATTGTTTTATTTATTTATTTATTAATTTTCGCAAAATCTACAGTTTACATTTATTTCAGTTTGTCCATAAGTATTATACAGCCAAAATAAAACGAATTATGGATTTCCTCCTTGTGACTTTTCCTCTAATGAGACAGCATAGTAAAGAATAATTAAATTAAATTTGTATGAAAGGAATATGAATTCATAAATTTATACAAAACAAAAGATTGTATAAAACGAAAAATTTACAAAACAAAACATTTATAGCCATGGAGAAAGGTTGTCGATATAAATCAAATCATAATAGAAATATAAACAATAGAGAAATAACATTATTCACAAACCATCAGAGAAATATTCTTTTATGGACTTCTTGTATTTGATAAGTTCGCAACTGAAAATATCCACCTTTGATAATATGCTATTGAAATTATTAATTATTATTGTCTTCAAACATATCGTCGACGGCCTCCGTGGTCGAGACTAGCAAGCTGGAGGTCGCGGGTTCAATTACAAATTTTATTTCTGTTATTTCACAAATTAGTTCATTTAGTTCGTCCAGGTGTAATGCCACCGTTCAGAGTGAAAACTTTGCTTGAAATGGTCAGGTACTTTCCCACCTTCCTCTTTCCCCACCTCTTTCCCCTCCCCGCTACATTTAGCCTCACAACACATCCCAATTGGGGAAGCCATAGTCTCACTCGCTCTAGACAGTTGGGACTCTTATGCGGTTTACCTCTAATTTAAAATCGAATAAAAAAATGTGTGACATATAATAATGATACAAGTAAGTAGGTATAGTAGGCATCTGGAATAATTGAAATGCTGCGTCGTGTATAGTTAAATATATAAATGCAGGGCCGGTAAAATTATGGCGGCCCTTATCAAAACTAGTTGACGCCTAGATTTGTGATCACTGTAATAATTAATATTGGGATGGTTTCTATTTTTGTGTAGTGGCGTTAGATATTTTCAGCGCCCGAAGCGGACTGCTCCAATTGGGCCGACCCTGTATAAACGACACCTAAAAATAAGTACTTACCATTGAGGAAAGATCCTTATTTCCTCCACGGTACCTACTTATGGCTAATGACGGACTGAAGTTTCAGTTTCGGCCAAAAATTAGACGAAACCTCTATTCGTGGCGTGTCGGATCACGTTCCTCTTTATTTAGGCACTTGTGTACCTATGACTTCACTAACTACCTCTCCAAAATACATCCGATCATTCAATACAACGAACACTCTGAAACCATTGTTGTGAGAGATTTCAACGCTCACCCATCCTCCATCTTCGGGAAGAAGACCACCGATGACACACACACAGATATTAGCCATGCTACCTAACTATTTTAAAGCTCCGCAACAGCCTAATAACGTAATATGGAGAAGGAATAACAACAAGAAAAGTAATGAATATACGTCAGTGGCAGAATCATTCATTCCATTTGTAATTGTGATTCAACGTGTGACAAATGGCTTCGTGGAAGCCCTAAGAAAAGCTGCCAATACGGTATATTATCGGCAGAACGATCAAAGCATACCAAAAAACACATCGTCACATTGCCGGGTGAAATCAACAAGTTTTCCTTAACTACGAAAAATCCAGAATCCTGTTGATGGAGAAGATTAAAAATGAGAGACCATTACAGAAAAGAAAACGGAAATGAAAGGAATTCAAAATAGCCCTTAAACACTACCAAACTCTTCCCAACAAACAAAGAAGGGTGGTATCGTAAGCTTGACACAAAACAGTTAGCCCAATTCAGGAAGAAAAGCAATAACCTGATCAAACCAAAAATTTGAATCGCCACCAAAATTGACGGGTCCACAAACAAGGAAGAAATTGCCAAGACTTAGAAGAACCTTTGCCGATATTTCCTGAAACGAAGTACCCCTACTGCCCCTGATATTATGAAAAATGATGGACAAAACGTCTTCCTCTCTGAAAGAAGTATAATGAAGGCTATCAAAGCCACAAAGGTCGGTAAATCTCCGGGACATGATAGTCTAAATCAGGGGTCTCCAAACTTTTCAGCCAGAGGGCCACATTGACTACTCCAGTGAGTTCAGAGGGCCAAAACCGTTTTAATTTCTAGACACCCATATTTTCTGTCCTAGGGAGGGGGGTGGGGGGGTGACAATAGAATTTTCAGGGATGAAAATATAGATTTAGATAACGTAGCTTTGAAGATAAATTTTGATACTCGTTTCTCAGACCTTGATATCATTGCGAATCAAATAAAGATTTTTCAAAAGAATAACTCGATATATTCGCACGATACTTTTGGACGCATTAGACGCATACTTTTGTATTGGTACTAGGGAATGCAATCCCGCAAGAAAATGTCAATCCAGGTATTTGCGGGACTGAACAATCTTAGTCCCGCTGGATCCAGGTATTTGCGGGATCCAGCAGAGTGGACTTAGATATCTAATCAATCGTATAATAAAGACCTCAATCTACCAGCCTTGTTTTTACAGTTTTAAATTTATACCTATAATAAAACAAGTTCTTTGGGACATTTTAAAGGATTTATTAATAGGCATACCTTTAGTTAGACATAGGTAAAGTTTAAGTCATAAATTGGCAAATAATAAGATGAGACATAAATTTACATAACATACCCGCCTCGGAACGGACTTTGTCTAGTGAGGTGGGTAAAAGAAATCTATGTACACAAATGAAAATAAAATAAACGCCCGGATTGCCAGCATTGAAACTGAAACTGAACTGAAACTTAAATTTAAATAATAACGTTCACACGATAAACAATATTCTTGTACAGTGAGCATCATAAGTTTAATTAAACATTATTTTGGAAATAGCTTCGTAAAAAAGTTAAAGTATTAATTGTGTCATCTGATATTGGACACAAGGTAGCCAGCGGCTGAAAAAGCTCCTTCAGCTTCCACGCTGGAGAGTAACACGTATGAGCTGCGCTTCTCTGTAATCCCGCCAGTCCAGCGGGATCCCGCAAAATTTTCGACCGAGATTAGTCCCGAAAAATGTCTGCGGGATCTCGGTATTTCGGGATCCCGGTATACCGGGATTGCATTCCCTAATTGGTGCCAAGTACCTCGCCAACGAGCATATTTATTTATTCGCACGAAAAAATTCGCGGAGTTTTCGCCCCTTCTGAGCAAGGTCTTAGCCATTAGCTGTCGCGGGTCCTTGATGACACTGGTCATAAGATGTCGCGGGCCGGATGGAAGACACTGGCGGGCCGGATGCGGCCCGCGGGCCGTAGTTTGGAGACCCCTGGTCTAAATATTGAACACAAAAGGTACCAAGGTAGATGCATACCTAAACTACTAAACACACTGTTCAACGCAATCCTTAAACATAACCATCTATCGGGTGCAATGACGAAATCAATTATAACTCCGATCCTGAAATCGGGACAGCCCGACATGACCAACTTTACCGGCCAATATTCTTAACAATTTTAACTTCAAGATTATTTGAAAGGGTAATTCGAAATGAAATACACGGTCCAAAGATAACCAAATTGGCTATAAATTTAGATTATCCACTAATATGGCAATATATACCGAAAAGCAAATAATAGACTTTTACAATTATACGGGTGGTTCTTAGTCCTTAGTAAAGACCCTTTGACGGGGTCTGTCATTAAACCTTATGGGAGCAATTTAAAGCTAGGAATATACCTACAGTAAACATAAAAACACTATTCCGATGGCACTCCTATCAGGAAAATGTTCTACGGTGGGCAAGTACATACTCCCAGCCGGTATACTTTCGGTCAGAAGTAAGGCAAGGAGGGTGTATGTCCCCCATCCTGTTTAATGTATACATGGACGAGTTGTCAAATCGCCTGGATATCAGAGCGGGCTGTCGTATTGAAAATATATGCATAAATCACATAAGCTACGCGGACGACATGATCCTCCTAGCTCCGTCGATCAAGGGATTCAGATTGCTATTTAATATCTGCCAAGAATATGGAAAACAGCACAATCACATACCGGGTAACTGGAGCCAGGGGCTAACGGCTTCCACCACAACGGTGGTGACCGTAGCCTACCAGCACCAAGCGCCATTCATGAGTGAGCGTTGGGCCCATTCATTTATGGTTGGGCCCAAGCTCACCGAAGACCACACCCTACATAGTTTTCCTTAATTGCTTATTTTAAAAAAATATTTTTGTATTGTCTTGTATCTCGTAAAGTTCATAGTATTAGCGCAATTGTTGTTCATGTTTATTGTATGTCTGAAAAATTGCTTTATTCACTGTTATTTTTAGTTTTACGAATTTACAGACTTACTTTTTTCCAAAAAAAAAATATAGTTGTGTATATGTGTGTAATACATGTATACTCAACTCAAACCCATACGGGACGTATGGGATTTCACTAACCCCCCCCACTACCTGGAATAAAAATTATTGTTATTTTCATAATACTTTTAACTGTTATTTAATAACCCCCAATTGCGTTTTTGCTTTGAATTTTACATTTAGTTTCATTAAGCAAGTTTAATGAGATAAATATAATATTAATGCACATTTTACATAGTATACAATCACATAGTTACCTATAATAAAACAACTAAAAAAATGCAAAATACCAACGATATTATAATACAAGCAATATACTAATGCTGTGATTAACATTGAATTTCAATAATAAGACCGGCTAGCATGGTCGATCGATAAAGGATTCATCGATAATTTCGGTAACTTGTCGTCGTTCCCGAGCATGACTGCAGATCTCCAACGAACAAACAACAGTTCACAACGACCGAGGTTCTTAATTTATTTGACGTGAAATGTCGTTTGTACGGGGAAAAACCACAAGTTATAGATATTATCAAAAATAATCGATCGACCGTAATAGATACCCAGAAATACTAAATAAAACAGAAAGAATAGAATTATGTATACGCATACAATTATTTATGTTTGGTACGAACCAAAATAAAAATATACTCGTAGTGTCAGAATATTATAAGAGACAGGATTTTTAAAATGAAGAAAAGTAATAATTAAACCTATTTAGGATTGAAATTAATTGGCTTTTGAAACTCACAAATTGTCAACACCAAATAATATATTTACAAGTTCGCAGTGCTTCTGAATGATTGGGTGTCTGTCCGTGTGCCAAAACAATATTTTCCTTGCACCGAGCTTTCTACCATTGCGTATCATTATTGTGACAATCAGTGGTTATTACGTTAGTAAATAAATATTTTTTGAGCGATTGATTTGCCCCACATCTTCCTAATATATTATTTTTAACAAAAATAACAAATACATAGGTACTTTTCATTATTTTTTCGGCTGGTAACACTGTCCATAGACAAAAAAATCAACAAAACGACATCAAAATCCAAAATTTGTCCCTTTTAATTGGGTTTTTTTGTTTGTTATCAGATTCTGTCCGGTTGACTCGATTTATCTAATTCTCCAATGACAGTAAACGCTCTTGTTATCAACGGCCACAAGAAGGATCACCAATCGGTAACTACCACCAATGTAACCTCACAAATATGTTATTAAATCAATGTCTCCCCAACCTCAACTGTCATTCGTATTTTAGTTTCTTATCTTTATACACGTTTCATATTCAGAAATAATATATAATATAGCGTGGTGATTCATTTGTCTTGGTTTTTAGGGCAAAATTTGAAACTACAAAACAATCATGGTGATCGACAAGATATTCGTGACAAATACGACCCAGCTATCTTTGAGTGATCGTTTCACAATATTACAAAATGTGAGGCATACGTTACCTCCTGTGAGACAGTGGCCAGACCCTTTTGCATTTCAAAACAATGTCCCGCCACATACTAGGAACAAGAAGGTTTTGAACAGGATTGGGGGCACTCCTGTAGTGCAAGCGGCAATGGCCCTAAAAAAGGTACGAAAATATGGGTATTTCTTTCTTGTTATTGTTGTAAGTATTTTTTCCTGAGATAATACATGTGTGCATGATTAGTGAATGAACGAAGGTTGTAATCCTGCACTTATAACGTATGTTGTGTTTAATAAACATCGTCACTGGACCCGTGATACCCCTAATGTGAAAAAATGAATATTTTACAGGAGAAAAAAGCAAAAAGCACAAATTATGGAAATTTCACTTCGTTTCAACTTAATTACTACAAGAATCAACAATTTACATTGGGATAGATGGTAAAAGATGCATTGTAATTCCATTTTATTCAATCAATGTTCATAATTTACCTTATAAAACGATCCCTTTGCTGCCATTTTGGACTTTTTTTTGTATGGAATGACACTTGTGAAACATTAGTTTCAAACTAAATATGCATAAATTACAATTAACCCAAACTAATAACCTATTTTGTGCATGTAAAATTAATGTTTTGTGCATCCATCCATGTTGTGTTTCTTATAGTAATTATTGTTAAAACAAAGTGTACTTTCCACAATCTGAGCCTAAAAGTGCGGCGGTTAGTGAAATAATGACCAAAATTCGTTTTTTCACTATCCTGTAAAATTTCAATTCTTTCACATTGTTGGTATTACGGGCCCAGCAAAAACATGCTTATGTTAAAACCACAACATTTTAAATTGTAAAATAACATCTACAAAGGTAAAAAAAAAATTATATTAATTCGGGGTATAACACATTTCAAACATTCATATTAACAGTTGTTAATAAAAAAATAAAATGCAGCCATTTCCATTTAGTGTAATGTTGTGACAGCGGGCACACACTGTCAGTATCCCAGAGGCGTGTATTCCATATAGGCACATAAGCACTGCCTACCCTACATTACTCACATAAAAATACAATTAATATTGAAATTTATAAAATTATTGCAAGAAATCAATCTACACTTTCAAAAACATGCGCAAAGTTTCATGTACGAATCTCAGCGCCCGTGTTTCTCTACGACCCCCCTACTATAACGTTTCAACAGCAGGAACCAAATATGCCATATTAAAATGTTGACTGTATTCTAATTGTCGATGTATCCGCAATGCGCATTCAAGGACTCGGTTGTGTTAGTGTCAATAAAGGCCGTGCCTTTAGGTACTAATTACAAATGTAGCAATCAGTGCCATCTGTTGTTACTTCTATTAATTAATACAATTTTACTAACGAAAGAATAAATGTTATATCAGCTAAAGCCGGCAGCTTGGCCATTCTTTGTTTTTCCTAAATTCAATGTTTTTCCTAAAACCTACCATGATTAAAAACTCTGTACACCCCACTGATCCAACTGGGATGTTTTAGCAAATTTTTTAGATTTGCTAAATCGCTAACCACGCTCAACACAATTATGTCAATTAAAAAAAAAACATGGTCAAACTGTCATGCGCCTAGAACACGTTGGCCCAATGCAATGGGCCAATGCACTGGCCCAACTTGTACAGGACCACTTGGCCGTTCAACCTAATTATTGTTGGTTTTTGTGCACACGTCAAAGGATCTTGGTGCCAACCCACCAACAGCGTTCACACGTTGGCCCCGTCTTCAGATTGCAATAAGCGTTCAGCGGAGAAAGTTGTTTATTGCATGAGTGGCTCTCGAATAGCTATCTGAAGGTTGCGGATTCCAAATCTATCAAAATGCATTAAATTTGAAATCTTTGATTGACAAAAATGTAACTTTAATGCAGTATTTTACATCTTCCCGATGTAAATAATTGTCTTTTATAGTAATTAAGTTGAACCGAATTGTTATTTAAAAAAAATATATTTTGCGTGTGAAAATATTACCATTTTTAATAATCTTTAGCATCTTGGCATATCATAAAGATATTACTTTACGTTTTCTCTAAGATATGATTTTATCTCGATATGCTGGGTAACGATAAGACACAAATAGATTTCGTTAAACTTCGGCAAAACGTACATTGCCTCAGGTGCGATGAGTTCTTAAGTGTTGGGTTCTCTGGGAGCAATTGGTTTTAGAATGGAGGAGGAGAAATAAAGAAGTGCGCGCGCGCTACCGACCGTCACTCTGGGCCTTGTACTGCCATCTGTATTTGAGATTTTAAAACAATTTGTGGTGTGAACATGGATATATGCTAAAACAGCGTTATTGAAATAAGAAATAATGCTGTTTTTCAGCTAAAAGGTTCAATTATAGAAAATTAATAATAATAGAGAAATTTATATTTATCACATTCTTATACAGAGGTTCCCAAACTTTTTTGCCCCGTAGACCACTTGCCAAAAAATCCAACAACCGGTTGGTGACACAGTTCCTCTGTCTTTACACTGTGCAGACAAGGGCGCCCTTGTGAGGTATTACACCAAATGAAAATGAAGCAGGATAAGCAACGGGAATTTCTTTCTGTAGCTGGCCCTACAGAACTGCCCCTTAAGTTCTTCTTGTCACATGATATCCGATTCTTCAACGTTCCATTTCCATAGGCAAAATGTCCTTAAACTTAGTTTTGAAGTCTGTGTGAAGTGCATTTAAATGTTGAACGTCATTATTACCCTGGATGTTTTTCGAAAACAAGTTTGGGAACTAGGAAAATTTGCGACTTCCAATGTGTAATGATTTACTTGAATATATTAATTCTGACGAGAAAAGGAACGTAGACTCTATTTATATACCTCAATTAACAACTTTACGAAATATAAAAATACAAATATCAAATAAGTAATTTCTCAGTCTATTATATTTGTGTTAGGTCTATTGTATCATTTACGGAACTCCTAAATGTTGAATTTAGGTAAATCGTGGTCCGCTCGTATGTACCCCCATTTGAATCTCGTGGACCCCCAAATTTTTTTCTCGCTGACCCCCAGCAAGCCGATATCGACCCCTGGGGGTCCATATAGACCACTTTGGGAACCTCTGTTCTAATAGGCGTAACCCTACAGAACTTTTCATTTACTTTGTTAAAATATTTAACAAATTGGCATGTTATTTCAAGCAATCATTGCAGGAACACATTAAATTACCACTGGAAGCTCTATCATAACCGCTCTTTTTGTTACTTACCCCGCTTGTGAGAAAAAGGTAGATCTCACAACTGGGCAACTCTAATGAAAATTTTGTCACATTTTCAATTTTTTTTTCACTATATACATAATCAGTATTATCAGATGAACAAATATTATTCTAGATACCTTTAAAGCAGCGAATAGGAAAGATTGGCAAGCAAGGCCCACAACGCATGCCCAACGCCCGCAGCCTGCAGCTGAACCATCGGTATGACATGGGCTCCGTGCTGTCTCCGGGGCGCCTGGGGCTGTCCATTGGAGCCAGGGAAGGACCCCAAAGGGCCAATAGCTACTCCAATCTGAGAATGCCCAGGGATAGGCAACAGAGCCGGTCTAGAGCTAATTCAGTTGGAAATTTGAGGTTAGTTGATGATAGTGTTGATTGTGGAGTTCATAGTTACATAATAGAATCTCTAAATAGCATGAAATAAAGTCGCTATCCGCGTCTGTCTATTTGTGCGCTTAATTCTTCTAAACTACGTAACTAATTTTGATAGGGTTTTCACTATCATTTAGAGAATTTCTTCTGGAAGGTTAAATATAAAATAATTCATGCATATTATATTTTTAGATAGTAGAGAAATGTCGATGTTTTGTAATCAGGTTGTAAAAAAATTATTTTCGTGTAATTACATTGCTAACACTGGCTAAACCTTATGAGATACATCAAAATAATGTACTATGGGATTGTATACCATAAAAAGACCTACAGAAAAGTCTACTATGGCATATGTCTATATCCTAAGGATAACCCCCATCAACGCCGGGTACACGTCAACTAGTTTATTTATAAAGCGGAGACATAGTTCTCATGAGGACTCAGGTCATGGATCCATTGTGCTATCTCCCATTTTACCTCATTTCTGATAAATTTCACAAGGGTTTCATTACATATTTGCCTATGTCTCGTGGTTCCACAATCTGTCTTTCCAGGTATTTGATCCTTGTTCCCATCAGGGCGTTTTGGGGGAATTTTTGCAAACCCAGTTTGCCACCTCTTACCAGACCTGACGGCTCACTAGCAAACACCGCCACCGAAAAGGCTAACCTTTTAGGGAAAATGTTTGCGGAAAACTCGACCCTCGATGACGGAGGTGCTGTTCCGCCGTCGGTTCCTCACTGCGGCTTCTATATGAAAAAGCTGAGGATCCGGCATCGGGATGTACTACACGTTATACGGGGGCTCGATGTTAATAAAGCTAGTGGACCTGATGCAATACCCGCCCTGGTATTGCAGAGGTGTGCTGCGGAAATAGTTCCAGTTTTGACAAAGCTCTTCAAAATGTCCCTGAAGTGTGGCACTGTGCCCTCTGGTTGGAAAAAAGCGGTCATTCACCCTATTCCCAAGAAAGGTGACCGCTCCAACCCGGCCAACTACCGCCCCATAGCGATCACATCAGTTCTGTCCAAAGTGATGGAACGTGTGATCAACTGCTCACATACCTCGAGAAGAACAAAATTATCAACGACCGTCAATACGGATTCCGGCGGAACCGCTCGTGCGGTGATCTTCTCGCGTATGTGTCGCATGTTTGGGGGCGGTGCCTGGAACGTCACGGTGAGACCCAAACGGTCGCACTAGACATATCCAAGGCCTTTGACCGGGTCTGGCACCGAGGACTTGTCAACAAATTGCCTTCTTACGGACTTCCCGCATCCCTGTGTACGTGGATTGCTGACTTTTTAAAGGATAGGTCGATTCAGGCAGTTGCTGACGGTTTCACCTCTTCCTCACACTCTATAAATGCTGGCGTCCCACAGGGATCGGTTCTGTCTCCTACTTTGTTTTTGTTGCACATCAATGACCTTTTGACATGTGCACCGATTCATTGTTACGCGGATGACAGTACAGTTCATGATAGCTTTTTGTTTGACAAGCCCCCAAAGGGCACACAAACTCCAACGGCTCGGAGGGATTTGAAGCAGAGAATGGACGGTTATCTCGAGAGTATTTCCTCCTGGGGTAAAAATAATCTTGTTGAATTTAATGTTTCAAAGACCCAATCCTGTCTGATTACGTCTAAAAGGGATCTAAATGATAATCTAGTCTCCTTCAACGGAAGCAATCTTCCGAACAGGCCTTCCATTGATATGCTTGGTGTAACTATAAGTGACCAGCTCAGGTACGGGGGCTCCATCGAAGCCAGAGTAAAGCTGGCCTCTCAGAAGCTGGGCGTACTGTACAGGGCCCGCAGATACTTTAATAGTACACAACTGCTGACCCTGTACAAATCGCAAGTGCGCCCTACTGTCGAATTTGGCAGCCATCTCTGCTCATTATCCTCAATACCTTTGTATCCTGGTACCTAATAGAAACAATGGAAGTATGTCGACTGTCGTTGGTTTACGACTAAACTGCATGACCCATCAAATGGAGTTATTTGTTTGGCTCTTAGCTAGAAACAAAGGCGGGGTGCCGCTGTGCATATAAGTGATTAATGTAAATGGCAAGATTTATAACAACTGGCTGAAAATGTCAAGAGACCCGCAGAGAGTTGTTTTTAAACTCTATTGAAATGTTTATTCTACTCTTAATATGTTTTCAGCCGATCGAATTCCTGGACCAACCTTTCCGACGCAGATTGGCCGCAACATAATGGAAATGCACAAAAAGGACGTAAATATAGAGGAAAAGGAGCCTTCAGGTAATTAAAACCTTTTCTTTGTGAGTGTGTTTCTCCATACAAGTGTGGATTTTTTAAAATTGGAACCAATGTGTTTTGAAAAATATAAAAAGAATCTTTTCAAATCCCATCTATCTATTGTAGGTACCTACCTATAATATTTTTTAGCACACAATTATTTTTATTTTGTATTTGAAATGCGTCAATAATTTTTGAAAGTGGAACTATGCAAGTTCAGTTACATCCTATGATTTTTCGCAGGTAACAACTAGTTACGTACATGAACCTGTTATCATGCCATTTAAGATACAATATTGTACTATGCTACGACTGATCAATTTTCAATGTCAACATAATATTTGCAATCTTCTTGTACATTGCACTAATCAGTGTATTTTCTTTTTCCTTTATAGATATGGCGGAAGAAGTCGCGGGAATTGGGGAAGAGGAGGGGGTGGTGGTGGGAATAATGTTTTGGGGCAGGGGTGGGGTAGGGGGGGTGGTGGTGGGAATAATGGCGGCGGCAGGGGTGGACAGGGGTGGGGCAGAGGGAGGGGAAGGGGCAGAGGAAGAGGTAATTAAATTTTTTACATAAGTAAATGTAATATGTGTCCAAAATACATTGCAATCAAATCATAGTTGCGCAGAGCAGGGAGGCAGCCTGTCCGTCTCAATAATTTTTGATTTTAAAATATTTGTCAATAAATTAATCTGTCAGTGTACAGGCATCTCACATGTTGACTGTTTAACTTAATTTTTTTACTGAACTTTTCAAAAAGTTCGTGCATATATCCTATTAATTCACATAATTAAAAAAGTGCCGCAAACAGTAATCTTTTACATACAAACTTTTCCTGTTGAAAATATTATTTTTTTATGAAGCAATTTTCATTGTAACATTATGCAGGTGGGATAGGTTGCATTAAATTTTGTCAATTTCACTAAAAATAAATCTTTCTCCCAAGGTTGGAACCGATCTTCTAATAACCAACAGCCGCCTCCCAGCAGAGAAGATCTAGATCTTGAACTGGAACAGTACATGGCGGCTAGTCGGGGATTCCTGGACAGGGAATTAGACTCTTACATGAACACAGCTATGGACACAGAATAGTCTATACGCAATAGACACAAAATAGTCAACAATATCCATACCCATCCACACAAAATAGTCAACAATATCCATACCAATGGATACAAAATAGTCGACAATATCCATGCCAATGGAGACAAAATTGTTGACTATTTAAGTTCATTAACAATGGTTATAGAATCATCTTAATTTCTTTCAAAAAGATATCTGATATTCAGGTTTCTGGAAATAACAGTCATACAATGTAATAAATTGTTCAGATTTTACATAAAAATATTAATATTCTTGGAAACAAAAGAAATCTTTAAAATTATTTTAAACTCACCAATGTTCGATAAAAATTTCCTACAAAAATTTGTTCGAAATATCCCCACTCGCTGGGCGCTAGTGTATAATTCCAATTGGCAACTTTATAACCTAGAAACTATAATTAACTGTGAACTTCTCTGTGAAATTTTCTTTCTTCTAGCCATGGGTAAATGATAAGTATTACAAGATTTCAATTCTCCTACCATTTAAATCATGGAGAATTTAAAACATGCTTTTATTTTTAAAGCTAGTCGCACGCGAGAGATATACATAATATGATGTATTATGGGTCTTGGCTTATATCAGCATGTCGCTCGTCAAGCATTCCTATTGGGAACGTGTATTGTGAGGTCATCTCTCGTGTGTAACTAGCTTAATCAATGGATAGTCCATTTATATGACAAAATTTGATTGCTTTCACAAGCATTTTTGTAAAATGAATTAATTCTAATATTATGTCTATGTAATACAGCGAATCTATGCATAGATCTCATGTTTATACCAAAATTATTCACATAACCAAAAGACAAATAATAAAGCCATTTATGTTATAAAATACAGACTAGCATAGAATAAAAGTTTTTTTTAAATTTTTAAGAATGTATGTAATGTAATTTTAAAATTATTATTATGTTTTCTTTATTTCTTGCCATCTCTTTCCCTTGTGCAATTTATTTAGAACATTTAACAATCTAGTACAGGCAAATCATTTTCTCTTAGGCGGTGTACTGAAAATTAATTTATTTTAATCTCTATGGCTAATTTGTTCAGTTTTTCGAACAAACAGCCTACCTTTTGGGAACAGCCCATGTGATCTCATAGAAATCATTGTCTCCCATACTATCTTGGGTAGAAATATGATCTAAATGGTGTTAGAAAGAGAAAGCACCATGCTTTATTTTCAAATTTAGAAGTTAATCATAGAAGAATTTAAATGTACACCTCTATAAAAGTAAAGGTTCCGATTGCTATTTGAAAAAAAAAATTTTTTACTCATTATTTTTGTATGATGTGTCAAAAAAGTGAGATAATATGTAATGATTATAATATATTTGTCTAAGAAATATGTGTTTTTTTTTGTTGTTATCAGTTATTTTATTTCAGTGTTTAGACGAAAAAACGTAAGATGAGCCATTTTGAAAACTTTTGTGTGTGATTTAAAAATTTTAGGATTATGTTTATTTCTAATAATAAAATTTTAAAGCCTATTTCAAAAACAGTTTTTATAAATTAAGAATAATCCCATTTATTTGGATTTTATTGCAAAGCAGAAATATACACGAATTCTCTGACTTTCTTACAGCATCTTTAAGGAATAAGCCTGACGGGTTAGTAATAATTTTGTTTTTGTTAGGAACCTTAAGTATGAAATGAAAAAAAAATTGCCAAATTGAATAGTGGATAATTTGAACGGAATTGATAAATGTACGCACCCAGTATCTGCATTTGCGGGGTAAGAGGGGACTGCGGGCGGATGTTCCGGTTTTTCAAATAGTTAGAATTGTTAACTTTTTATTATCAGTGTACACAAATACACACAAACGTGTCCTCTTTAAAATGATTTGCCTGCAGTGTCCGCTGAACAGATAAACCGATAGAAATTGTGGCTGTGCCCAGAGTAAGTCCAGTTTGCCCTCACTTCATAAGAAATTTTTTGAAATGTCGAAATTCTTGAACAGAATCAGGGGTATAACTCCGATCGAAATATTGTGACGTCATATGATCTCCTAACTATATCCACCAATGAAAAACTCTGAAAGTCTATGGAATCAACTTTCAGAGTTTTTCATTGGTGTATAGTATAATAAGTAGGCTCCGAATGAGAATTGTACTGTCTTATATGTTGGCATATCTATGGTTTTCTAGGACCAATTTGTTTCATACAAAAAGCCCGAAGATATCAATTTAGTGAGTGGTTTATTTATGAACAGAAACAATTTCATTGGTCAATCCTGGTTGTCGAAAGATCTTATGAGAAATTGATCACACCAGTTATCTTTCAAATCGGTATAGATTACACTTTTAAAGTTATTCTTTTCCGTGTTTAAGCTAATTACACCTTGGTAAAGCAGCGTGGCTCAGTAAACGTTTTAGTTTAAGATTTATTTAAATTCTAAAATTGTTTATTTGTACCTGACAAGTTACTTTTATTATTTTTTGTAATTTATGTTTGGGATGCTTACCTTTCCATTTATTTGTGTCAATTCTGTTGGCACACCTGTAATACTGCAAGTGGGATATATGTACTTACATAAATAAAGACTGACCATAACTATTACACAAATACTGTAGACTGTAATTAAACTTTTTCAAATAATTTTACATAAATTCTAACATATTTCATATAATTTTTGTGTATCACTGATGTAAAGTAACCGTAATTTTTTTTTTTCGTTGTATAAAAGAACTGCTGAGGATTGGCAGCACTTCATCAGACTTGCGATTCAATGTCCTCAGAAGTTGTCATCATGATAACACGTGTTTTATGTATCGGTTATTTTTTTGTAATGATGCGAATAATGTATAAAAACATTAACATTTAATTTGAAAACTAATTAATGTCTTTTATTTGACTTTGCTCCTTTTGTTTATTCTTCGCTTAACCATATTAAGATTAACCGCAAGGTCCGTTATAATTTACGCGTTCGTAGATGGCGTTAATTTAATTATTTTATTAACACATTTTGATCGGACAGTTTTCGGCCGCGTACTAGTGCTGGTAACGGGTGATTTTTCGCGTAATTTCGCGCTAACGTAGACCTCTAGAAAAATTGCGATAACTTCAAAAATATTTGTTTGATTTCAATAATTCTTTTTGCAAATTATTTATTTTATTTCATTTTATTTTATTATATTTATAAATGTATTCTTCATCGTTAAACTAGTGCAGAATTTCACATAAAGTAGGAAAGTTTTGAAAAAAATAATATTTTTTTTACATAACATCCTTTATTTTACAAATTATACACAAAAATTATTTCTAAATGTAAAATAAAAATTATTATTGCATAGCTACAACACTACAGACGCTATATAGCAAAAAATCAAGTTTATTGGAACCCGTATTTTAACGTGACACGCGCTCCACTAACAATCTATCAAAAACGTATAAATACGTGATCCGCTCTCTAGCATTAATTTGTTAAAAACGTATTAATACGTGATCCGATTACAATGTGTTAAAATACACTTTTTGCAAGTTACGCTTTGAAATATTAAGAGGAATTATTTGTTTGCGCCTTTACAGAGGGAATATGAATAAATAGTTTTGTCTGTATAAAAACTCAATTCTTTCCAAAAAGGCAAACAAATACAATATCGTATTGATGACTATTTAATCATATTCATATTGTGTATATACGGATGCAAACAAATATCTGTAATAAGTTGCAAAAGGAGTATTTTAATAAAATATTTAATTAACGCCATCTATCAACGTGTTGATTATAATGAACTTCGCATTTAATCTTGAGAACAATAAATAAAAACAACCATATACAGGGTGTATCGGCACGTACCCGACAAACTTTAACCAGCTATTCCTTAGCATATTTGGAGTAAAAAATCTTATGTGCACTTTGCTGTTCGGTAACGTTTTTCTTAATAAAAAATTTATTATTCATATTTTCACCACATGTCACCACTGTTTTATCCTTTGTCAAAGTTTGAAAACCCATCTGGCAATATTTTATTCGAATTCCGTTGAATGTACGTGTGTAGCTATATTGGCGCGCTTTTACAATCACAACGAAATGGCACGGCACCATTCGTCTCATTTTTAACTATTATTATTTAGTGTGTGCGAAAGAGCGAAGACGCTTTTCGACATACTTGCTTATAACAGCTGTTGAACACGAAAAGCAATGCCAATGACAGTGATGGAGTGTGGAAATTTTAAATTTTTTTGCTTTTAATTGAAAAAAAAATGCTACCGGACAGCAAAGTGCCCATAACATTTTTTACTCCAAATGTACTAAGGAATAGCTGTTTAAAGTTTGTCAGGTTAGTGCTGATACACCCTGTACAACTAACTGATGAAGAACCTCTGAGAATGGTGTAGTTGTAGATAATAGAAACGAAGGGAGAAATGGAATGGAAGCGTGTCGACAGACGTCAAGCAATGACCAAACTGCAAGGATTGTCAAAGTGACGGAGCCAATGAAGTTGGAACTCACATATAGATGTAATTACAAAAAAACTAACCAGGTACATATACTTCTTTAGAAACATTCGCAATATCCTCAATATAAACGATATTAAAAAAGTATACTATGCTTTGTGTCAATTACAAATAGAGTACGGAATAACTGGATGGGGGTCTGCCTTGAGCACTCACACAGAGCGGCTCAATATAGCACAAAAAGGAGTATTAAAGACTATACTGAAAGTTCCGCTTAGAACTCCGACAGAAGAAATATTCAAAAACTTCAATGTTTACAATGTACAGAAACTACATTCAAAAAATATTTTATTTAAACTGAAAAAAAACATATCCGAATACTCCACTGCCCAACATAAATACACAACCAGGGCAAAAAGCGAAAATATCCTGATTACTCCCAGTTTGAACACATCCTTTGGACAGAGAAATAATAAATTCCATGCTATAAAATTGTTCAATGCTCTACCAAATGAAACCAAAAAAATAAACGAAATGAGTATATTTAAAACAAAAGTCAAAACATGGCTTAGAGATCAAAGTAATAATCAACTTACAAACATTATGAAGACAATGTAAAGACAATTCAAAACTAAATACAAAAATTTAAGAAAAACTACAGGCCGCCTCAGAACAGGAAACCCTAGTGAGGAGGACTGTGAAAAAAATACAAAAAATATACTTATATTATACTTTAAACCTACATAATGTACAAATTTTGCTATTGATATTAATAAAAAAAAAAATGAAAGTTTTGCTTTTGACGTACCTAACACTGTAGGCATCATTCATCAATACATACTATGTATCTCCAATCAATTTCCAGCAATTAACTTTGTTGTGTTCGCACAAAGAGGTCTCCAACTCGTCTTGGTAGGAGTTTTATAAATAAAAGGTTCTTTAATATTAATCAGGGATTTATTAATACCCCATGTATTATAATGGTGACTCAATAGTCGACATAACTAGAAGCTTGCTAATTGGAATGTAGGCCAGTAAGTTTCTCTGAGAGCCTTCCCACTGGCCCTGGCGACAACTGGCCACTGGCTCCATCTTGCGGACTTCCCCGCAAGCTCTATGCACTGCCATCTGTGCGTGCATCTACAAAGCTTCCTAACAAACTTCCTATCAGAAAGAACCCTGTAAGATTTTTATTTTTTGGGTGCTTTACAAAGTCTGTTGCAGAGCAATAAGGTCTTTGGCACTAGACTGGGGGTCCGCTAAGTGGCTCTTTTCTTCGGCATTTGTGGCTCTTCAACTCCTTTCCTCAGCCTCATTAGAAGAGCACGATACTCTAACATCATCATCCCAATACATATTTTGTATTCAAATTTGAATAAAAAAAAAATAGTCTGCAGGGTGTTAATATCAGCTGTTTAATGTCTTTTATAATATATCGAAGCTTAGAACCGGCTCCAAAATTTCTTTTAACCCATTAGAAGCCGAAAAAAAGTTTTAAAAAAATAGCAATTTGCTAAAAAAATTGCTTGTACTACGAGATACTGTATGATACTTAATTAAAATATTAAAAAAACTAACTTTAAAAAATTGGCGCCTTGGCCAGTCGGCATCTGGAGCGGACTGCTCCAATTGGGTATTTTCACAAACTATGAATACTGTTACAAATGTGTGGAAAATTTAAAGTTTATTTTCTCATTCTAATCTTGTACAAAAAATGTGTTATTTTAATATTTTCATACATAATTATTGATGGTAAAAAGATTTAAAACCGCACATTCCTAAACGGTTCTAACTGGCTACAACATCATTACGCTCGGCGTGGCGTGACGTGAACGCTGACGAATTCACGAATAAAAACGAACATTTCGTTATGGCAGCAAATCGAAAATGTCACATTTTAAATCGAAAAAAAAACATTTACACAAAAAATACAATAAAAATACCTTCATTATCGAAGGTAATAAATATTTTCTATAATAAAAAAAGAACAGTGGAAATACCCTATTGCGCCTGCACTGGGCCTGCCTTACTTGTACTACAAGTTTCCGGACACCGTGTGTAGTATTATATTTGTGGCAGATACTCTCAATATCGCCAATGTGTCAAAAATTGTGAATTTCGTCCATTGAGGCGAATAATTTATTAGGGTGACCTTGTCGTGAGGCCAAAGGTCGCAGGAGAAGTACCGGCAATTTATTATATCCGGCGTTTGAGTCCACCTGGCGGAAATAATATCACACAATCAATACCTGATCAAATACTGATAGGTAGGTACCTACCTAATAACCTAATCATGGATAATAGAATAAAGGGAGACGAGTCATGTCATGAACCATTATAAAACCGAGCTCACATTTATTGCTTTTCATTCCGTTATTTTACGCTATATTATTGTTTCCACAATACCAGATTACTAGAAGTGGGAATTTTTTCAGTGCAGAAATTCTGGGACTAACCTAACCTAACCTAACCTAACTACCATAATACGTACTCATTGAATAGAATCAGTGCCGACCCTGAGCCAAATGGCGTTTGGCGCGAGCAAAATTTTGGCGCTCCTTTTCAAAATCAGTAAACGTCTAGGTAGGTGATCACTGTAATTGGTAAAACTTGATATTAAATTGCCTACCAGTATACCATGCCTTCTTAGTCTAAACACTCCTGAAATTACCATTTGTTGGCAAAATTTATTTATAAAAATGGCCTTAATATCTGACCATAATAATCAGAGATGTGCTTTATTTCAAATAAATCCATTTCAAACGGAAATGCAAAATGCAAAATGGGTATTTTCCATTTTGCATTTTAAATGCTTTTCTAAAAACCATTTTGCATTTTGCATTTTAAATGCTTTTCTCAATGCATTTTCCATTTTAAATGCTTTTTTGCAACATTCTTCTTACTATCTCCACTCATATTTTTTTCATAAGTCCCAAATATCAGTCGGTCCTCAACCTCGCTATGAGAGATAATTTACATTTGTCAAGTTGCTCCCTGGTAGGAGCCCTGGCAATTGAGTGATACCATTACAAAAAATACTGATTCAAATACTGAACATGGGGCCATGACGCTGTAATATTAAATGTTAGATAGCAGTTTCTATGTTTTTACATTGGCAACATTAGTCCCGCGCAAATTTTTTGTTGTTTCATAATCTGTAGTCGTGGTGTTTTTGGATTTACCATCATGTAATATGTTTGTTTTACATTGATGTCCATTATTAAATGACAAACTTGTTTAAAAATTCTATAATTATTTTAATTGTTTGACCTGAGAAACCATTTTGCATTTTCAATGCATTTTGAAAATAGGTATTTTGCATTTTGCATTTGAAATGCTTTTCTAAAAACCATTTTGCATTTTGCATTTTCAAATGGAAAAGTTTTGACCCATTTCCATTTTGCATTTCAAATGGTTTTGGGTACCCATTTTGCACATCTCTGATAATAATAAATATAAACCCAATTTCTTTCACTTTCATTTGTATTCATTTGTTCAGGTTCCCATTTTCATCTTTATTTTCATCTATTTTCACTAATCCCAACTCTGCATATTTTGACTAAGTTAAAACACTATTCTTTATGCATTTGTATATTTTTCTTGATTCTTTTATATTTATTTCAAAGTCCTGTTTTTAAAAAAATAATGCTTCTAATTTTGGAAAAATATCTTCTTTTAAATAACAAAAAACGCCCACTGCTAATGTTCACAGGTTTCTATTTTTATAACTTTGTAATTACCTATTATTACCAGCTCTGTATTGTTTTTGTTAAGTTATGTTTATGTTATACTAACTTATGTTATGTTTATGGTAGGTTTATGTTTATGTATGTTTGTGTTATGTTTATCTTTATGTTTTCTAATCACATTTTTTTACTCTCATATGCTGTGTTTGTTTATAAGATTGCCAATTTCAAGAGTTCTGTTTAAAAAAAACGCTACTAATTTTAGAAAAATCTTTGGTTAAATAACGAAAAGCGCCCACTTATATTGTACACAGGTTCCTATTTTTATAATTTTGTGATAACCTACTATTACCAGCTCTGTACCGTTTATGTTAAGTATGTTATGTTATGATTATTATATGTAATGTTTATGTTATGTTTGGTTTATATATGTTACGTTATGTTAATTGTGTATGGCCAAGATCACCCCTAATGGGTGAAAGCCAAAATAAAGAATTATAAAAAATAATATTCGGATGATTTGTATTTTATCATACTGTTTTGACGTTTCTGTGAAAAAAGATGTGTTAGGTATTATCAGCGCCTTGAAAATTCGGCGCCCGGAGTGGACTGCTCCTATTGCGCCCGCATAGCCTAGAATACTAATATAGATTTATACATTTTTATTAAAGATTTATTTTTTCAGTTTATCACTTAATAAATACAAAAAAATATTGCTGGCGAAGTTCTGTTGTGAACAAAAAATAATAAAAACTGTACGTAGAAAGGCAACAAAATTTTGTATAATTTATAAAATATTCCTATGTATTTAGCTCTTAAAAGTGCGTTAAAAATAAATAAATATTGTCAGGTGTCAGGTGTAACTAATGGATTCTATTGTTGGTTAATTTACCTAAAAACTTTATTAAATTAATAAAATATTATGTAAG
The DNA here is from genome assembly GCF_061612785.1 of Hesperophylax consimilis. Lineage (NCBI taxonomy): Eukaryota > Metazoa > Arthropoda > Insecta > Trichoptera > Limnephilidae > Hesperophylax > Hesperophylax consimilis. The sequence goes on from NC_142850.1 coordinate 23,152,809, forward strand.
CTATTTAAGAAACCACCAAATTAATCTTACACATTTAAAATTAGACGAATGATTAAAACACATAATCATTTGTTTATTTTTTTCTACTGGGCTTTTACAGATGTTCTAACTAACGTGAGAACAACCCAGTTATAAAAACTAAGTTAGTACGTTTTGTACAGGATGGGGCAAAAGTAATCACCCTATTGGAAAACGCTATAACTTTTGCAAATGGCGCCAAATGTCAATTCGGTTGACATTTGTGAAGAAAAAAAAACGCAGAAGACAAATCGACAAGACATAAATCGTTTTACTTCACAAGAATGCGGAATAATTGTTTCCATTATAATTAAATAAATTATTTACAAATTACAGCAAAAGAATATCGGGTGATTACTTTTGCCCCACCTGTACAATAAAAAAATACCCACATATAAGAAATATTAATTACAGTGTATAAAGATTAAAAAAACACAAATAAAAATGCAAAATTATATAAAAGCTTTCTCAAATAACAAGCAATACAAAAGGAGGCAAGAGAAAAATTAAAGTTTTGGTCTGTCTAGTTTAAAATAAAGTCGCTTTCCACGTCTGTCTGTTTGTGCACTTATTTCTTCTAAACTACGCAACGGATTTTGATAGGGTTTTCACTATCATTTGGAGAATTTCTTCTGGAAGGTTTACATATATGATACATGTATATTATATTTAGAGAAAGTAGAGAAAAGTCGATGTTTTATAATCAAATCCAAAACTTATATTCGGTCACTATACACTGCTAACGCTGGCTAAACCTTATGAGATACATCAAAATAATGTATCACAGAATTGTAGATCTTAAAAAGGCCTAGAGAAAAATCCGCCATGGTATATGTCTATCTCCTAAGGATAATCCCCAGCAACGCCGGGTCAGCTAATAAATAATCAATTAAAAATGTATATATACAGGTTCGATACTGTTGTATATTGCTGAATAAATTAAAACATTTGTATGATAAAAATGTATATATATACAGGTACGATACTGTTGCATATTGCTGAATAAATTAATACATTTGTATTAGAGATGTGCCGATTATGACTTTCGCCGATTAGCCGACTAGACGATTAGTCGGTTGTAATAAGACCGACTAGTCGGCTAAGCCGATTACGGTTTCGGGGATAGTTCTAGGTACCCTGAAATGTCGCGCATGGCCAAAGTGTACCTCTGCTGTCCCGCAAGTTCTGTTTACAGTGAGAAGCTGTTCTCAGAGGCCGGAAACATATATTAAACAAAAAGAAATCGATTGCTACCAGAGAGGGCAGAAGCTTTAGTCTTCTTACATCATAATTTACCCTTAATTAAAAAAATATAAGTAAGTTATAAAAAATATAAGGAGATTATGATATTTTTGGTTGTCACAATTGTGACTTTGATTTGATTAGATTATGTAGGTATGGTTATAAGAAATATGTTTTTTTCATTTTTTTTTGTTTTTATCAAACAGTTCATGTTTAGAATTTTTGGATATATATATATATATATATATATATATATATATATATATATATATATATATATATATGTGCATCTTGTACATACAATCTTGATTTAATACATATAACTGAGTTTGTTCATTTAAGAAATCTACTCTTTATTTTAATAATAAGAAATACTTATAAATGTTCATTGAAGATAAGAAGATATTATGTTGTTTTTTATGTTAATTAGGATAGATACTAATTTTGTTCAATAAATGTCATAATTATGTTTTCTTTACAAGCAAGTAATTTTAAAAACTGATTACCAAAGGAAAGATTGCTTTACATTTTTTAATGTATAAGACTGATTATAAAAAAAAATATATATATATATATAATCAAGGTTTTTATTTCATGTAGTTCCCCCGCATTCATATTATTGAGAAATACATACAAAGTAAGAAGCCGGATAGTCGGCGCTCTTTGCCGATTAGTCGCCGACTAATCGCCGACTACAATAGTGGCCGGATAGTCGGCTTTACCGACTAGTCGCCGACTAGTCGGAATATCTGTAATTTGTATGATAAAAATGTATATATATACAGGTTCGATACTGTTGTATATTGCTGAATAAATTAAAACATTTGTATGATAAAAATGTATATATATACAGGTACGATACTGTTGCATATTGCTGAATAAATTAATACATTTGTATGATAAAAATGTATATATATACAGGTTCGATACTGTTGTATATTGCTGAATAAATTAATACATTTGTATGATAAAAAAGTATATATACAGGTTCGATACTGTTGTATATTGCTGAATAAATTAATACATTTGTATGATAAAAATGAATATATTATACAGGTTCGATGCTGTTGAATATTACTGAATAAATTAATACATTTGTATGAAAAAAATGTATATATACAGGCTCGATACTGTTGTTTATTGCTGAATAAATTAATACATTTGTATGATAAAAATGTATATATATACAGGTTCGATACTGTTGGATATTGCTGAATAAATTAATACATTTGTATGATTAAAATGTATATATATACAGGTTCGATACTGTTGTATATTGCTTAATAAATTAATACATTTGAATGATAAAAAGTATATATACAGGTTCGAAACTGTTGTATATTGCTGAATAAATTAATACTTTGTATGATAAAAATGTATATATATACAGGTTCGATACTGTTGTATATTGCTGAATAAATTAAAACATTTGTATGATAAAAATTTATATATTATACAGGTTCGATACTGTTGTATATTGCTGAATAAATTAATACATTTGTATGATAAAAATGTATATATACAGGTTCGATACTGTTGTATATTGCTGAATAAATAAATACATTTGTGTGATAAAAATGTATATATACAGGTTCGATACTGTTGTATATTGCTGAATAAATTAATACATATGTATGAAAAAAATGTATATATATACAGGTTCGATACTGTTGTATATTGCTGAATAAATTAATACATTTGTATGATAAAAATGAATATATTATACAGGTTCGATACTGTTGTATATTGCTGAATAAATTAATACATTTGTATGATAAAAATGTATATATATACAGGTTGGATACTTTTGTATATTGCTGAACAAATAAATACATTTGTATGATAAAAATGTATATATATACAGGTTCGATGCTGTTGTATATTGCTGAATAAATTAATACATTTGTATGATAAAAATGTATATATATACAGGTTCGATACTGTTGTATATTGCTAAACAAATAAATACATTTGTATGATAAAAATGAATATATATACAGGTTTGATACTGTTGAATATCACTGAATAAATTAATACATTTGTATGATAAAAATGTATATATACAGGTTCGATACTGTTGTATATTGTTGAATAAATAAATACATTTGTATGATAAAAATGTATTTATTATGAAGGTTTGATACTGTTGTATATTGCTGAATAAATAAATACATTTGTATGAAAAAAATGTATATATATACAGGTTCGATACTGTTGTATATTGCTGAATAAATTAATACATTTGTATGATAAAAATGAATATATTATACAGGTTCGATACTTTTGTATATTGCTGAATAAATTTATACATTTGTATGATAAAAATGTATAAATACAGGTTCGATACTGTTGTATATTGCTGAATAAATTATTACATTTGTATGATAAAAATGTATATATATACAGGTTCGATACTGTTGTATATTGCTGAACAAATTTATACATTTGTATGATACAAATGAATATATATACAGGTTCGATACTGTTGTATATTGCTGAATAAATTTAAACATTGTATGATAAAAATGTATATATATATACAGGTTCGATACTGTTGTATATTGCTGAATAAATTAATACATTTGTATGATAAAAATGTATATATTATACAGGTTCGATACTGTTGAATATAATTGAATTAATTAATACATTTGTATGAAAAAAATGAATATATTATACAGGTTCGATACTGTTGTATATTGCTGAATAAATGAATACATTTGTATGATAATGAATATATTATACAGGTTCGATACTTTTGTATATTGCTGAATAAATTTATACATTTGTATGATAAAAATGTATAAATACAGGTTCGATACTGTTGTATATTGCTGAATAAATTATTACATTTGTATGATAAAAATGTATATATATACAGGTTCGAGACTGTTGTATATTGCTGAACAAATTTATACATTTGTATGATAAAAATGAATATATATACAGGTTCGATACTGTTGGATATTGCTGAATAAATAAATACATTTGTATGATAAAAATGTATATATATACAGGTTCGATACTGTTGTATATTGCTGAATAAATAAATACATTTGAATGATAAAAAGTATATATACAGGTTCGAAACTGTTGTATATTGCTGAATAAATTAATACATTTGTATGATAAAAATGTATATATATACAGGTTCGATACTGTTGTATATTGCTGAATAAAATTAATACATTTGTATGATAAAAATTTATATATTATACAGGTTCGATACTGTTGTATATTGCTGAATAAATAAAATACATTTGTATGAAAAAAATGTTTATATATACAGGTTCGATACTGTTGTATATTGCTGAATAAATTAATACATTTGTATGATTAAAATGAATATATTATACAGGTTCGATACTGTTGTATATTGCTGAATATATTAATACATTGTATGATAAAAATGTATATATATATACAGGTTCGATACTGTTGTATATTGCTGAATAAATAAATACATTTGTATGATAAAAATGTATATAAACAGGTTCAATACTGTTGTATACTGCTGAATAAATTAATATATTTGTATGATAAAAATGTATATATATACAGGTTCGATGCTGTTGTATATTGCTGAATAAATTAATACATTTGTATGATAAAAATGTATATATATACAAGTTCGATACTGTTGTATATTGCTGAACAAATAAATACATTTGTATGATAAAAATGAATATATTTACAGGTTCGATACTGTTGTATATTGCTGAACAAATTAATACATTTGTATGATAAAAATGAATATATATACAGGTTCGATACTGTTGTATATTGCTGAATAAATTAATACATTGTATGATAAAATTGTATATATATATACAGGTTCGATACTGTTGTATATTGCTGAATAAATTAATACATTTGTATGATAAAAATGTATATATATATATATATATATCGGTTCGATACTGTTGTATATTGCTGAATAAATTAATACATTTGTATGATAAAAATTTATACATTATACAGGTTCGATACTGTTGTATATTGCTGAATAAATAAAATACATTTGTATGATAAAAATGTATATATATACAGGTTCGATACTGTTGTTTATTGCTGAATAAATTAATACATTTGTATGATAAAAATGTATATATATACAGGTTCGATACTGTTGGATATTGCTGAATAAATTAATACATTTGTATGATACAAATGTATATATATATATATCGGTTCGATACTGTTGTATATTGCTGAATAAATTAATACATTTGTATGATAAAAATGTATATATTATACAGGTTCGATACGGTTGTATACTACTGAATAAATTAATACATTTGTATGACAAAAATGTATATATACAGGTTCGATACTGTTGTATATTAATGAATAAATGAATACATTTGTATGATAAAAAAATATATATACAGGTTCGATACTGTTGTATATTGCTGAATAAATAAATACATTTGTTTGATAAAAATGTATATAAACAGGTTCGATACTGTTGTATATTGCTGAATAAATAAATACATTTGTATGATAAAAATGTATAAATTATGAAGGTTTGATACTGTTGTATATTGCTGAATAAATAAATACATTTGTATGATAAAAATGTATAAATTATGAAGGTTTGATACTGTTGTATATTGCTGAATAAATAAATACATTTGTATGAAAAAAATGTATATATATACAGGTTCGATACTGTTGTATATTGCTGAATAAATTAATACATTTGTATGATAAAAATGAATATATTATACAGGTTCGATGCTGTTGAATATTACTGAATAAATTAATACATTTGTATGAAAAAAATGTATATATACAGGATCGATACTGTTGTTTATTGCTGAATAAATTAATACATTTGTATGATAAAAATGTATATATATACAGGTTCGATACTGTTGGATATTGCTGAATAAATTAATACATTTGTATGATTAAAATGTATATATATACAGGTTCGATACTGTTGTATATTGCTTAATAAATTAATACATTTGAATGATAAAAAGTATATATACAGGTTCGAAACTGTTGTATATTGCTGAATAAATTAATACTTTGTATGATAAAAATGTATATATATACAGGTTCGATACTGTTGTATATTGCTGAATAAATTAAAACATTTGTATGATAAAAATTTATATATTATACAGGTTCGATACTGTTGTATATTGCTGAATAAATTAATACATTTGTATGATAAAAATGTATATATACAGGTTCGATACTGTTGTATATTGCTGAATAAATAAATACATTTGTGTGATAAAAATGTATATATACAGGTTCGATACTGTTGTATATTGCTGAATAAATTAATACATTTGTATGATAAAAATGAATATATATAGAGGTTCGATACTGTTGTATATTGCTGAATAAATTCATACATTTGTATGATAAAAATGTATATATTATACAGGTTCGATACGGTTGTATATTGCTGAATAAATTAATACATTTGTATGACAAAAATGTATATTTACAGGTTCGATACTGTTGTATATTGCTGAATAAATTAATACATTTGTATCATAAAAATGTATATATTATACAGGTTCGATACTGTTGTATATTGCTGAATAAATTAATACATTTGTATGATAAAAATGTATATATATACGGGTTCGATACTGTTGTATATTGCTGAATAAATAAATACATTTGCATGATAAAAATGTATATATATACAGGTTCAATACTGTTGTATATTGCTGAATAAATTAATACATTTGTATGATAAAAATGTATAAATATACAGGTTCGATACTGTTGTATATTGCTGAATAAATTAATTCATTTGTATGATAAAAATGTATATATATACAGGTTCAATACTGTTGTATATTGCTGAATAAATTAATACATTTGTATTTTAAAAATTTATATATTATACAGGTTCGATACTGTTGTATATTGCTGAATATATTAACACATTTGTATGATAAAAATGTATATATACAGGTTCGATACTGTTGTATATTGCTGAATAAATTAATACATTTGTATGATAAAAATGTTTATATATACAGGTTCGATACTGTTGTATATTGCTAAATAAATTAATACATTTGTATGATAAAAATGTATATATAAACAGGTTCGATACTGTTGTGTATTGCTGAATAAATTTATACATTTGTATGATAAAAATGTATACATAAACAGGTTCGATACTGTTGTATATTGCTGAATAAATTAATACATTTGTATGATAAAAATGTATACATTTACAGGTTCGATACTGTTGTATATTGCTGAATAAATTAATACATTTGTATGATAAAAATGTATATATATATATTGCTGAATAAATTAATACATTTGTATGATGTAAATGTATATATATACAGGTTTGATACTGTTGTATATTGCTGAATAAATAAATACATTTGTATGTTAAAAATGTATATATATACAGGTTCGGTACTGTTGTATATTGCTGAATAAATTAATACATTTGTATGATAAAAATGTATCTATATACTGGTTCGATACTGTTGTATATTGCTGAATAAATAAATACATTTGTATGATAAAAATGAATATATATACAGGTTCGATACTGTTGTATATTGCTGAATAAATTTATACATTTGAATGATAAAAATGTATATTCTATACAGGTTCGATACTGTTGTATATTGCTGAATAAATTAATACATTTGTATGATAAAAATGAATATATATACAGGTTCGATACTGTTGTATATTGCTGAATAAATTAATACATTTGTATGATAAAAATGTATTTATATACAGGTTCGATACTGTTGTGTATTGCTGAATAAATAAATACATTTGTATGATAAAAATGTATATATACAGGTTCGATACTGTTGTATATTTCTGAATAAATTAATACATTTGTATGATAAAAATGTATATATAAACTGTTTCGATACTTTAGTATATTTCTGAATAAATAAATACATTTGTATGATAAAAATGTATATATATACAGGTTCGATACTGTTGTATATTGCTGAATAAATAAATACATTTGTATGATAAAAATGTATATACATACAGGTTCGATACTGTTGTATATTGCTGAATAAATAAATACATTTGTATGATAAAAATGTATATAAACAGGTTCTATACTGTTGTATATTGCTGAATTAATTAAAACATTTGTATGATAAAAATGTATATATATACAGGTTCGATACTGTTGTATATTTCCGAATAAATTAATACATTTGTATGATAAAAATGTATTTATATACAGGTTCGATACTGTTGCATATTGCTGAATAAATTAATACATTTGAATGATAAAAATGTATATATATACAGGTTCGATACTGTTGTATATTGCTGAATAAATTAATACATTTGTATGATAAAAATGTACATATATACAGGTTCGATACTGTTGTATATTGCTGAATAAATTAATACATTTGTATGATAAAAATGTATATAAACAGGTTCGATACTGTTGTATATTGCTGAATAAATTAAAACATTTGTATGATAAAAATTTATAATTAACAGGTTCGATACTGTTGTAAATTGCTGAATAAATTAATACATTTGAATGATCAAAATCTATATATATACAGGTTCGATACTGTTGTATATTGCTGAATATTATTAATACATTTAAATGATAAAAATGTTTATATATACAGGTGCGATACTGTTGTATATTGCTGAATAAATTAATACATTTGTATGATAAAAATATTTATATAAACAGGTTCGATACTGTTGTATATTGGTGAATAAATTAATACATTTGTATGATAAAAATGTATATATATATCGGTTCGATAATGTTGTATATTGCTGAATAAATTAATATATTTGTATGATAAAAATGTATAATATATTATACAGGTTCGATACGGTTGTATATTGCTGAATAAATTAATACATTTCTATGACAAAAATGTATATATACAGGTTCGATACGGTTGTATATTGCTGAATAAATTAATACATTTGTATGATAAAAATGTATATATATACGGGTTCGATACTGTTGTATATTGCTGAATAAATAAATACGTTTGTATGATAAAAATGTATATATATACAGGTTCGATACTGTTGTATATTGCTGAATAAATTAATACATTTGTATGATAAAAATGAATATATATACGGGTTCGATACTGTTGTATATTGCTGAATAAATTAATACATTTGTATGATAAAAATGTATATATATACAGGTTCAATACTGTTGTATATTGCTGAATAAATTAATACATTTGTATGATAAAAATGTATAAATATACAGGTTCGATACTGTTGTATATTGCTGAATAAATTAATTCATTTGTATGATAAAAATGTATATATATACAGGTTCAATACTGTTGTATATTGCTGAATAAATTAATACATTTGTATTTTATAAATTTATATATTATACAGGTTCGATACTGTTGTATATTGCTGAATATATTAACACATTTGTATGATAAAAATGTATATATACAGGTTCGATACTGTTGTATATTGCTGAATAAATTAATACATTTGTATGATAAAAATGTTTATATATACAGGTTCGATACTGTTGTATATTGCTAAATAAATTAATACATTTGTATGATAAAAATGTATATATATACAGGTTCGATACTGTTGTGTATTGCTGAATAAATTTATACATTTGTATGATAAAAATGTATACATAAACAGGTTCGATACTGTTGTATATTGCTGAATAAATTAATACATTTGTATGATAAAAATGTATACATTTACAGGTTCGATACTGTTGTATATTGCTGAATAAATTAATACATTTGTATGATAAAAATGTATATATATATATTGCTGAATAAATTAATACATTTGTATGATGTAAATGTATATATATACAGGTTTGATACTGTTGTATATTGCTGAATAAATAAATACATTTGTATGTTAAAAATGTATATATATACAGGTTCGGTACTGTTGTATATTGCTGAATAAATTAATACATTTGTATGATAAAAATGTATCTATATACTGGTTCGATACTGTTGTATATTGCTGAATAAATAAATACATTTGTATGATAAAAATGAATATATATACAGGTTCGATACTGTTGTATATTGCTGAATAAATTTATACATTTGAATGATAAAAATGTATATTCTATACAGGTTCGATACTGTTGTATATTGCTGAATAAATTAATACATTTGTATGATAAAAATGAATATATATACAGGTTCGATACTGTTGTATATTGCTGAATAAATTAATACATTTGTATGATAAAAATGTATTTATATACAGGTTCGATACTGTTGTGTATTGCCGAATAAATAAATACATTTGTATGATAAAAATGTATATATACAGGTTCGATACTGTTGTATATTTCTGAATAAATTAATACATTTGTATGATAAAAATGTATATATAAACTGTTTCGATACTTTAGTATATTTCTGAATAAATAAATACATTTGTATGATAAAAATGAATATATATACAGGTTCGATACTGTTGTATATTGCTGAATAAATAAATACATTTGTATGATAAAAATGTATATACATACAGGTTCGATACTGTTGTATATTGCTGAATAAATAAATACATTTGTATGATAAAAATGTATATAAACAGGTTCTATACTGTTGTATATTGCTGAATTAATTAAAACATTTGTATGATAAAAATGAAAATATACACAGGTTCGCTACTGTTGTATATTGCTGAATAAATTAATACATTTGTATGATAAAAATGTATATATATACAGGTTCGATACTGTTGTATATTTCCGAATAAATTAATACATATGTATGATAAAAATGTATTTATATACAGGTTCGATACTGTTGCATATTGCTGAATAAATTAATACATTTGAATGATAAAAATGTATATATATACAGGTTCGATACTGTTGTATATTGCTGAATAAATTAATACATTTGTATGATAAAAATGTACATATATACAGGTTCGATACTGTTGTATATTGCTGAATAAATTAATACATTTGTATGATAAAAATGTATATAAACAGGTTCGATACTGTTGTATATTGCTGAATAAATTAAAACATTTGTATGATAAAAATTTATATATAAACAGGTTCGATACTGTTGTAAATTGCTGAATAAATTAATACATTTGAATGATCAAAATCTATATATATACAGGTTCGATACTGTTGTATATTGCTGAATATTATTAATACATTTAAATGATAAAAATGTATATGTATACAGGTGCGATACTGTTGTATATTGCTGAATAAATTAATACATTTGTATGATAAAAATATTTATATATACAGGTTCGATACTGTTGTATATTGGTGAATAAATTAATACATTTGTATGATAAAAATGTATATATATATCGGTTCGATAATGTTGTATATTGCTGAATAAATTAATATATTTGTATGATAAAAATGTATATATTATACAGGTTCGATACGGTTGTATATTGCTGAATAAATTAATACATTTGTATGACAAAAATGTATATATACAGGTTCGATACGGTTGTATATTGCTGAATAAATTAATACATTTGTATGATAAAAATGTATATATATACGGGTTCGATACTGTTGTATATTGCTGAATAAATAAATACGTTTGTATGATAAAAATGTATATATATACAGGTTCGATACTGTTGTATATTGCTGAATAAATTAATACATTTGTATGATAAAAATGTATATATATACAGGTTCGATACTGTTGTATATTGCTGAATAAATTAATACATTTGTATGATAAATATGTATATATAAACAGGTTCGATACTGTTGTATTTTGCTGAATAAATTAATACATTTGTATGATAAAAATGTATATTTATACAGGTTCGATACTGTTGTATATTGCTGAATAAATTTATACATTTGTATGATAAAAATGTTTATATATACAGGTTAGATACTGTTGTATATTTCTGAATAAATAACGACATTTGTATGAAAAAAATGAATACATATACAGGTTCAATACTGTTGTATATTGCTGAATAAATTAATACATTTGTATGATAAAAATGTATATATATACAGGTTCGATACTGTTGTATATTGCTGAATAAATTAATACATTTGTATGATAAAAATGTATATAAACAGGTTCGATACTGTTGTATATTGCTGAATAAATTAAAACATTTGTATGATAAAAATTTATATATAAACAGGTTCGATACTGTTGTAAATTGCTGAATAAATTAATACATTTGAATGATCAAAATCTATATATATACAGGTTCGATACTGTTGTATATTGCTGAATATTATTAATACATTTAAATGATAAAAATGTATATATATACAGGTGCGATACTGTTGTATATTGCTGAATAAATTAATACATTTGTATGATAAAAATATTTATATATACAGGTTCGATACTGTTGAATATTGGTGAATAAATTAATACATTTGTATGATAAAAATGTATATATATATCGGTTCGATAATGTTGTATATTGCTGAATAAATTAATATATTTGTATGATAAAAATGTATATATTATACAGGTTCGATACGGTTGTATATTGCTGAATAAATTAATACATTTGTATGACAAAAATGTATATATACAGGTTCGATACGGTTGTATATTGCTGAATAAATTAATACATTTGTATGATAAAAATGTATATATAAACGGGTTCGATACTGTTGTATATTGCTGAATAAATTAATAAAATTGTATGATAAAAATGTATATATATACAGGTTCGATACTGTTGTATATTGCTGAATAAATTAATACATTTGTATGATAAAAATGTATATATATACAGGTTCGATACTGTTGTATATTGCTGAATAAATTAATACATTTGTATGATAAATATGTATATATAAACAGGTTCGATACTGTTGTATTTTGCGGAATAAATTAATACATTTGTATGATAAAAATGTATATTTATACAGGTTCGATACTGTTGTATATTGCTGAATAAATTAATACATTTGTATGATAAAAATGTATCTATATACTGGTTCGATACTGTTGTATATTGCTGAATAAATAAATACATTTGTATGATAAAAATGAATATATATACAGGTTCGATACTGTTGTATATTGCTGAATAAATTTATACATTTGAATGATAAAAATGTATATTCTATACAGGTTCGATACTGTTGTATATTGCTGAATAAATTAATACACTTGTATGATAAAAATGAATATATATACAGGTTCGATACTGTTGTATATTGCTGAATAAATTAATACATTTGTATGATAAAAATGTATTTATATACAGGTTCGATACTGTTGTGTATTGCCGAATAAATAAATACATTTGTATGATAAAAATGTATATATACAGGTTCGATACTGTTGTATATTTCTGAATAAATTAATACATTTGTATGATAAAAATGTATATATAAACTGTTTCGATACTTTAGTATATTTCTGAATAAATAAATACATTTGTATGATAAAAATGTATATTTATACAGGTTCGATACTGTTGTATATTGCTGAATAAATTTATACATTTGTATGATAAAAATGTATATATATACAGGTTAGATACTGTTGTATAATGCTGAATAAATTACGACATTTGTATTATAAAAATGAATACATATACAGGTTCGATACTGTTGTATATTGCTGAATAAATAAATACATTTGTATGATAAAAATGTATATATATACAGGTTCGATACTGTTGTATATTGCCAAATAAATTAATACATTTGTATGATAAAAATGTATATATACAGGTTCGATACTGTTGTATATTGCTGAATAAATTAATACATTTGTATGATAAAAATGTATTTATATACAGGTTCGATACTGTTGCATATTGCTGAATAAATTAATACATTTGAATGATAAAAATGTATATATATACAGGTTCGATACTGTTGTATATTGCTGAATAAATTAATACATTTGTATGATAAAAATGTACATATATACAGGTTCGATAGTGTTGTATATTGCTGAATAAATTAATACATTTGTATGATAAAAATGTATATAAACAGGTTCGATACTGTTGTATATTGCTGAATAAATTAAAACATTTGTATGATAAAAATTTATATATAAACAGGTTCGATACTGTTGTAAATTGCTGAATAAATTAATACATTTGAATGATCAAAATCTATATATATACAGGTTCGATACTGTTGTATATTGGTGAATATTATTAATACATTTAAATGATAAAAATGTATATATATACAGGTGCGATACTGTTGTATATTGCTGAATAAATTAATACATTTGTATGATAAAAATATTAATATATACAGGTTCGATACTGTTGTATATTGGTGAATAAATTAATACATTTGTATGATAAAAATGTATATATATATCGGTTCGATAATGTTGTATATTGCTGAATAAATTAATATATTTGTATGATAAAAATGTATATATTATACAGGTTCGATACGGTTGTATATTGCTGAATAAATTAATACATTTGTATGACAAAAATGTATATATACAGGTTCGATACGGTTGTATATTGCTGAATAAATTAATACATTTGTATGATAAAAATGAATATATATACGGGTTCGATACTGTTGTATATTGCTGAATAAATAAATACGTTTGTATGATAAAAATGTATATATATACAGGTTCGATACTGTTATATATTGCTGAATAAATTAATACATTTGTATGATAAAAATGTATATATATACAGGTTCGATACTGTTGTATATTGCTGAATAAATTAATACATTTGTATGATAAATATGTATATATAAACAGGTTCGATACTGTTGTATTTTGCTGAATAAATTAATACATTTGTATGATAAAAATGTATATTTATACAGGTTCGATACTGTTGTATATTGCTGAATAAATTTATACATTTGTATGATAAAAATGTTTATATATACAGGTTAGATACTGTTGTATATTGCATAATAAATTACGACATTTGTATGATAAAAATGAATACATATACAGGTTCAATACTGTTGTATATTGCTGAATAAATTAATACATTTGTATGATAAAAATGTATATATATATACAGGTTCGATACTGTTGTATATTGCTGAATAAATTAATACATTTGTATGATAAAAATGTATATAAACAGGTTCGATACTGTTGTATATTGCTGAATAAATTAAAACATTTGTATGATAAAAATTTATATATAAACAGGTTCGATACTGTTGTAAATTGCTGAATAAATTAATACATTTGAATGATCAAAATCTATATATATACAGGTTCGATACTGTTGTATATTGCTGAATATTATTAATACATTTAAATGATAAAAATGTATATGTATACAGGTGCGATACTGTTGTATATTGCTGAATAAATTAATACATTTGTATGATAAAAATATTTATATATACAGGTTCGATACTGTTGTATATTGGTGAATAAATTAATACATTTGTATGATAAAAATGTATATATATATCGGTTCGATAATGTTGTATATTGCTGAATAAATTAATATATTTGTATGATAAAAATGTATATATTATACAGGTTCGATACGGTTGTATATTGCTGAATAAATTAATACATTTGTATGACAAAAATGTATATATACAGGTTCGATACGGTTGTATATTGCTGAATAAATTAATACATTTGTATGATAAAAATGTATATATATACGGGTTCGATACTGTTGTATATTGCTGAATAAATAAATACGTTTGTATGATAAAAATGTATATATATACAGGTTCGATACTGTTGTATATTGCTGAATAAATTAATACATTTGTATGATAAAAATGTATATATATACAGGTTCGATACTGTTGTATATTGCTGAATAAATTAATACATTTGTATGATAAATATGTATATATAAACAGGTTCGATACTGTTGTATTTTGCTGAATAAATTAATACATTTGTATGATAAAAATGTATATTTATACAGGTTCGATACTGTTGTATATTGCTGAATAAATTTATACATTTGTATGATAAAAATGTTTATATATACAGGTTAGATACTGTTGTATATTTCTGAATAAATAACGACATTTGTATGAAAAAAATGAATACATATACAGGTTCAATACTGTTGTATATTGCTGAATAAATTAATACATTTGTATGATAAAAATGTATATATATACAGGTTCGATACTGTTGTATATTGCTGAATAAATTAATACATTTGTATGATAAAAATGTATATAAACAGGTTCGATACTGTTGTATATTGCTGAATAAATTAAAACATTTGTATGATAAAAATTTATATATAAACAGGTTCGATACTGTTGTAAATTGCTGAATAAATTAATACATTTGAATGATCAAAATCTATATATATACAGGTTCGATACTGTTGTATATTGCTGAATATTATTAATACATTTAAATGATAAAAATGTATATATATACAGGTGCGATACTGTTGTATATTGCTGAATAAATTAATACATTTGTATGATAAAAATATTTATATATACAGGTTCGATACTGTTGAATATTGGTGAATAAATTAATACATTTGTATGATAAAAATGTATATATATATCGGTTCGATAATGTTGTATATTGCTGAATAAATTAATATATTTGTATGATAAAAATGTATATATTATACAGGTTCGATACGGTTGTATATTGCTGAATAAATTAATACATTTGTATGACAAAAATGTATATATACAGGTTCGATACGGTTGTATATTGCTGAATAAATTAATACATTTGTATGATAAAAATGTATATATAAACGGGTTCGATACTGTTGTATATTGCTGAATAAATTAATAAAATTGTATGATAAAAATGTATATATATACAGGTTCGATACTGTTGTATATTGCTGAATAAATTAATACATTTGTATGATAAAAATGTATATATATACAGGTTCGATACTGTTGTATATTGCTGAATAAATTAATACATTTGTATGATAAATATGTATATATAAACAGGTTCGATACTGTTGTATTTTGCGGAATAAATTAATACATTTGTATGATAAAAATGTATATTTATACAGGTTCGATACTGTTGTATATTGCTGAATAAATTAATACATTTGTATGATAAAAATGTATCTATATACTGGTTCGATACTGTTGTATATTGCTGAATAAATAAATACATTTGTATGATAAAAATGAATATATATACAGGTTCGATACTGTTGTATATTGCTGAATAAATTTATACATTTGAATGATAAAAATGTATATTCTATACAGGTTCGATACTGTTGTATATTGCTGAATAAATTAATACACTTGTATGATAAAAATGAATATATATACAGGTTCGATACTGTTGTATATTGCTGAATAAATTAATACATTTGTATGATAAAAATGTATTTATATACAGGTTCGATACTGTTGTGTATTGCCGAATAAATAAATACATTTGTATGATAAAAATGTATATATACAGGTTCGATACTGTTGTATATTTCTGAATAAATTAATACATTTGTATGATAAAAATGTATATATAAACTGTTTCGATACTTTAGTATATTTCTGAATAAATAAATACATTTGTATGATAAAAATGTATATTTATACAGGTTCGATACTGTTGTATATTGCTGAATAAATTTATACATTTGTATGATAAAAATGTATATATATACAGGTTAGATACTGTTGTATAATGCTGAATAAATTACGACATTTGTATTATAAAAATGAATACATATACAGGTTCGATACTGTTGTATATTGCTGAATAAATAAATACATTTGTATGATAAAAATGTATATATATACAGGTTCGATACTGTTGTATATTGCCAAATAAATTAATACATTTGTATGATAAAAATGTATATATACAGGTTCGATACTGTTGTATATTGCTGAATAAATTAATACATTTGTATGATAAAAATGTATTTATATACAGGTTCGATACTGTTGCATATTGCTGAATAAATTAATACATTTGAATGATAAAAATGTATATATATACAGGTTCGATACTGTTGTATATTGCTGAATAAATTAATACATTTGTATGATAAAAATGTACATATATACAGGTTCGATAGTGTTGTATATTGCTGAATAAATTAATACATTTGTATGATAAAAATGTATATAAACAGGTTCGATACTGTTGTATATTGCTGAATAAATTAAAACATTTGTATGATAAAAATTTATATATAAACAGGTTCGATACTGTTGTAAATTGCTGAATAAATTAATACATTTGAATGATCAAAATCTATATATATACAGGTTCGATACTGTTGTATATTGGTGAATATTATTAATACATTTAAATGATAAAAATGTATATATATACAGGTGCGATACTGTTGTATATTGCTGAATAAATTAATACATTTGTATGATAAAAATATTAATATATACAGGTTCGATACTGTTGTATATTGGTGAATAAATTAATACATTTGTATGATAAAAATGTATATATATATCGGTTCGATAATGTTGTATATTGCTGAATAAATTAATATATTTGTATGATAAAAATGTATATATTATACAGGTTCGATACGGTTGTATATTGCTGAATAAATTAATACATTTGTATGACAAAAATGTATATATACAGGTTCGATACTGTTGTATATTGCTGAATAAATTAATACATTTGTATGATAAAAATGTATTTATATACAGGTTCGATACTGTTGTGTATTGCCGAATAAATAAATACATTTGTATGATAAAAATGTATATATACAGGTTCGATACTGTTGTATATTTCTGAATAAATTAATACATTTGTATGATAAAAATGTATATATAAACTGTTTCGATACTTTAGTATATTTCTGAATAAATAAATACATTTGTATGATAAAAATGAATATATATACAGGTTCGATACTGTTGTATATTGCTGAATAAATAAATACATTTGTATGATAAAAATGTATATACATACAGGTTCGATACTGTTGTATATTGCTGAATAAATAAATACATTTGTATGATAAAAATGTATATAAACAGGTTCTATACTGTTGTATATTGCTGAATTAATTAAAACATTTGTATGATAAAAATGAAAATATACACAGGTTCGCTACTGTTGTATATTGCTGAATAAATTAATACATTTGTATGATAAAAATGTATATATATACAGGTTCGATACTGTTGTATATTTCCGAATAAATTAATACATATGTATGATAAAAATGTATTTATATACAGGTTCGATACTGTTGCATATTGCTGAATAAATTAATACATTTGAATGATAAAAATGTATATATATACAGGTTCGATACTGTTGTATATTGCTGAATAAATTAATACATTTGTATGATAAAAATGTACATATATACAGGTTCGATACTGTTGTATATTGCTGAATAAATTAATACATTTGTATGATAAAAATGTATATAAACAGGTTCGATACTGTTGTATATTGCTGAATAAATTAAAACATTTGTATGATAAAAATTTATATATAAACAGGTTCGATACTGTTGTAAATTGCTGAATAAATTAATACATTTGAATGATCAAAATCTATATATATACAGGTTCGATACTGTTGTATATTGCTGAATATTATTAATACATTTAAATGATAAAAATGTATATGTATACAGGTGCGATACTGTTGTATATTGCTGAATAAATTAATACATTTGTATGATAAAAATATTTATATATACAGGTTCGATACTGTTGTATATTGGTGAATAAATTAATACATTTGTATGATAAAAATGTATATATATATCGGTTCGATAATGTTGTATATTGCTGAATAAATTAATATATTTGTATGATAAAAATGTATATATTATACAGGTTCGATACGGTTGTATATTGCTGAATAAATTAATACATTTGTATGACAAAAATGTATATATACAGGTTCGATACGGTTGTATATTGCTGAATAAATTAATACATTTGTATGATAAAAATGTATATATATACGGGTTCGATACTGTTGTATATTGCTGAATAAATAAATACGTTTGTATGATAAAAATGTATATATATACAGGTTCGATACTGTTGTATATTGCTGAATAAATTAATACATTTGTATGATAAAAATGTATATATATACAGGTTCGATACTGTTGTATATTGCTGAATAAATTAATACATTTGTATGATAAATATGTATATATAAACAGGTTCGATACTGTTGTATTTTGCTGAATAAATTAATACATTTGTATGATAAAAATGTATATTTATACAGGTTCGATACTGTTGTATATTGCTGAATAAATTTATACATTTGTATGATAAAAATGTTTATATATACAGGTTAGATACTGTTGTATATTTCTGAATAAATAACGACATTTGTATGAAAAAAATGAATACATATACAGGTTCAATACTGTTGTATATTGCTGAATAAATTAATACATTTGTATGATAAAAATGTATATATATACAGGTTCGATACTGTTGTATATTGCTGAATAAATTAATACATTTGTATGATAAAAATGTATATAAACAGGTTCGATACTGTTGTATATTGCTGAATAAATTAAAACATTTGTATGATAAAAATTTATATATAAACAGGTTCGATACTGTTGTAAATTGCTGAATAAATTAATACATTTGAATGATCAAAATCTATATATATACAGGTTCGATACTGTTGTATATTGCTGAATATTATTAATACATTTAAATGATAAAAATGTATATATATACAGGTGCGATACTGTTGTATATTGCTGAATAAATTAATACATTTGTATGATAAAAATATTTATATATACAGGTTCGATACTGTTGAATATTGGTGAATAAATTAATACATTTGTATGATAAAAATGTATATATATATCGGTTCGATAATGTTGTATATTGCTGAATAAATTAATATATTTGTATGATAAAAATGTATATATTATACAGGTTCGATACGGTTGTATATTGCTGAATAAATTAATACATTTGTATGACAAAAATGTATATATACAGGTTCGATACGGTTGTATATTGCTGAATAAATTAATACATTTGTATGATAAAAATGTATATATAAACGGGTTCGATACTGTTGTATATTGCTGAATAAATTAATAAAATTGTATGATAAAAATGTATATATATACAGGTTCGATACTGTTGTATATTGCTGAATAAATTAATACATTTGTATGATAAAAATGTATATATATACAGGTTCGATACTGTTGTATATTGCTGAATAAATTAATACATTTGTATGATAAATATGTATATATAAACAGGTTCGATACTGTTGTATTTTGCGGAATAAATTAATACATTTGTATGATAAAAATGTATATTTATACAGGTTCGATACTGTTGTATATTGCTGAATAAATTAATACATTTGTATGATAAAAATGTATCTATATACTGGTTCGATACTGTTGTATATTGCTGAATAAATAAATACATTTGTATGATAAAAATGAATATATATACAGGTTCGATACTGTTGTATATTGCTGAATAAATTTATACATTTGAATGATAAAAATGTATATTCTATACAGGTTCGATACTGTTGTATATTGCTGAATAAATTAATACACTTGTATGATAAAAATGAATATATATACAGGTTCGATACTGTTGTATATTGCTGAATAAATTAATACATTTGTATGATAAAAATGTATTTATATACAGGTTCGATACTGTTGTGTATTGCCGAATAAATAAATACATTTGTATGATAAAAATGTATATATACAGGTTCGATACTGTTGTATATTTCTGAATAAATTAATACATTTGTATGATAAAAATGTATATATAAACTGTTTCGATACTTTAGTATATTTCTGAATAAATAAATACATTTGTATGATAAAAATGTATATTTATACAGGTTCGATACTGTTGTATATTGCTGAATAAATTTATACATTTGTATGATAAAAATGTATATATATACAGGTTAGATACTGTTGTATAATGCTGAATAAATTACGACATTTGTATTATAAAAATGAATACATATACAGGTTCGATACTGTTGTATATTGCTGAATAAATAAATACATTTGTATGATAAAAATGTATATATATACAGGTTCGATACTGTTGTATATTGCCAAATAAATTAATACATTTGTATGATAAAAATGTATATATACAGGTTCGATACTGTTGTATATTGCTGAATAAATTAATACATTTGTATGATAAAAATGTATTTATATACAGGTTCGATACTGTTGCATATTGCTGAATAAATTAATACATTTGAATGATAAAAATGTATATATATACAGGTTCGATACTGTTGTATATTGCTGAATAAATTAATACATTTGTATGATAAAAATGTACATATATACAGGTTCGATAGTGTTGTATATTGCTGAATAAATTAATACATTTGTATGATAAAAATGTATATAAACAGGTTCGATACTGTTGTATATTGCTGAATAAATTAAAACATTTGTATGATAAAAATTTATATATAAACAGGTTCGATACTGTTGTAAATTGCTGAATAAATTAATACATTTGAATGATCAAAATCTATATATATACAGGTTCGATACTGTTGTATATTGGTGAATATTATTAATACATTTAAATGATAAAAATGTATATATATACAGGTGCGATACTGTTGTATATTGCTGAATAAATTAATACATTTGTATGATAAAAATATTAATATATACAGGTTCGATACTGTTGTATATTGGTGAATAAATTAATACATTTGTATGATAAAAATGTATATATATATCGGTTCGATAATGTTGTATATTGCTGAATAAATTAATATATTTGTATGATAAAAATGTATATATTATACAGGTTCGATACGGTTGTATATTGCTGAATAAATTAATACATTTGTATGACAAAAATGTATATATACAGGTTCGATACGGTTGTATATTGCTGAATAAATTAATACATTTGTATGATAAAAATGAATATATATACGGGTTCGATACTGTTGTATATTGCTGAATAAATAAATACGTTTGTATGATAAAAATGTATATATATACAGGTTCGATACTGTTATATATTGCTGAATAAATTAATACATTTGTATGATAAAAATGTATATATATACAGGTTCGATACTGTTGTATATTGCTGAATAAATTAATACATTTGTATGATAAATATGTATATATAAACAGGTTCGATACTGTTGTATTTTGCTGAATAAATTAATACATTTGTATGATAAAAATGTATATTTATACAGGTTCGATACTGTTGTATATTGCTGAATAAATTTATACATTTGTATGATAAAAATGTTTATATATACAGGTTAGATACTGTTGTATATTGCATAATAAATTACGACATTTGTATGATAAAAATGAATACATATACAGGTTCAATACTGTTGTATATTGCTGAATAAATTAATACATTTGTATGATAAAAATGTATATATATATACAGGTTCGATACTGTTGTATATTGCTGAATAAATTAATACATTTGTATGATAAAAATGTATATAAACAGGTTCGATACTGTTGTATATTGCTGAATAAATTAAAACATTTGTATGATAAAAATTTATATATAAACAGGTTCGATACTGTTGTAAATTGCTGAATAAATTAATACATTTGAATGATCAAAATCTATATATATACAGGTTCGATACTGTTGTATATTGCTGAATATTATTAATACATTTAAATGATAAAAATGTATATATATACAGGTGCGATACTGTTGTATATTGCTGAATAAATTAATACATTTGTATGATAAAAATATTTATATATACAGGTTCGATACTGTTGTATATTGGTGAATAAATTAATACATTTGTATGATAAAAATGTATATATATATCGGTTCGATAATGTTGTATATTGCTGAATAAATTAATATATTTGTATGATAAAAATGTATATATTATACAGGTTCGATACGGTTGTATATTGCTGAATAAATTAATACATTTGTATGACAAAAATGTATATATACAGGTTCGATACGGTTGTATATTGCTGAATAAATTAATACATTTGTATGATAAAAATGTATATATATACGGGTTCGATACTGTTGTATATTGCTGAATAAATTAATACATTTGTATGATAAAAATGTATATATATACAGGTTCGATACTGTTGTATATTGCTGAATAAATTAATACATTTGTATGATAAAAATGTATATATATACAGGTTCGATACTGTTGTATATTGCTGAATAAATTAATACATTTGTATGATAAATATGTATATATAATCAGGTTCGATACTGTTGTATTTTGCTGAATAAATTAATACATTTGTTTGATAAAAATGTATATTTATACAGGTTCGATACTGTTGTATATTGCTGAATAAATTTATACATTTGTATGATAAAAATGTTTATATATACAGGTTAGATACTGTTGTATATTGCTGAATAAATAACGACATTTGTATGATAAAAATGAATACATATACAGGTTCAATACTGTTGTATATTGCTGAATAAATAAATACATTTGTATGATAAAAATGTATATATATACAGGTTCGATACTGTTGTATATTGCCGAATAAATAAATACATTTGTATGATAAAAATGTATATATACAGGTTCGATACTGTTGTATATTGCTGAATAAATAAATACATTTGTATGATAAAAATGTACATTTATACAGGTTCGATACTGTTGTATATTGCTGAATAAATAAATACATTTGTATGATAAAAATGTATATACATACAGGTTCGATACTGTTGTATATTGCTGAATAAATTAATACATGTGTATGATAACAATGTATATACATACAGGTTCGATACTGTTGTATATTGCTGAATAAATTAATACATTTGTATGATAAAAATGTATATATACAGGTTCGATACTGTTGTATATTGCTGAATAAATAAATACATTTGTATGATAAAAATGAATATATACAGGTTCGATACTGTTGTATATCGCTGAATAAATTAATACATTTGTATGATAAAAATCTATATATATACAGTTTCGATACTGTTGTATATTGCTGAATAAATTAATACATTTGTATGATAAAAATGTATATATACAGGTTCGAGACTGTTGTATATTGCTGAATAAATAAATACATTTTTGTGATAAAAATGTATATATACAGGTTCGATACTGTTGTATATTGCTGAATAAATTAATAAATTTGTATGATAAAAATGAATATATATAGAGGTTCGATACTGTTGTATATTGCTGAATAAATTCATACATTTGTATGGTAAAAATGTATATATTATACAGGTTCGATACGGTTGTATATTGCTGAATAAATTAATACATTTGTATGACAAAAATGTTTATATACAGGTTCGATACTGTTGTATATTGCTGAATAAATTAATACATTTGTATCATAAAAATGTATATATTATACAGGTTCGATACTGTTGTATATTGCTGAATAAATTAATACATTTGTATGATAAAAATGTATATATATACGGGTTCGATTTTGTTGTATATTGCTGAATAAATTAATACATTTGTATGATAAAAATGTATATATATATACAGGTTCGATACTGTTGTATATTGCTGAATAAATTAATACATTTGTATGATAAAAATGTATATATATATATTGCTGAATAAATTAATACATTTGTATGATAAAAATGTATATATATACGGGTTCGATACTGTTGTATATTGCTGAATAAATAAATACATTTGCATGATAAAAATGTATATATATACAGGTTCAATACTGTTGTATATTGCTGAATAAATTAATACATTTGTATGATAAAAATGTATAAATATACAGGTTCGATACTGTTGTATATTGCTGAATAAATTAATTCATTTGTATGATAAAAATGTATATATATACAGGTTCAATACTGTTGTATATTGCTGAATAAATTAATACATTTGTATTTTAAAAATTTATATATTATACAGGTTCGATACTGTTGTATATTGCTGAATATATTAACACATTTGTATGATAAAAATGTATATATACAGGTTCGATACTGTTGTATATTGCTGAATAAATTAATACATTTGTATGATATAAATGTTTATATATACAGGTTCGATACTGTTGTATATTGCTAAATAAATTAATACATTTGTATGATAAAAATGTATATATAAACAGGTTCGATACTGTTGTGTATTGCTGAATAAATTTATACATTTGTATGATAAAAATGTATACATAAACAGGTTCGATACTGTTGTATATTGCTGAATAAATTAATACATTTGTATGATAAAAATGTATACATTTACAGGTTCGATACTGTTGTATATTGCTGAATAAATTAATACATTTGTATGATAAAAATGTATATATGTATATTGCTGAATAAATTAATACATTTGTATGATGTAAATGTATATATATACAGGTTTGATACTGTTGTATATTGCTGAATAAATAAATACATTTGTATGTTAAAAATGTATATATATACCGGTTCGGTACTGTTGTATATTGCTGAATAAATTAATACATTTGTATGATAAAAATGTATCTATATACTGGTTCGATACTGTTGTATATTGCTGAATAAATAAATACATTTGTATGATAAAAATGAATATATATACAGGTTCGATACTGTTGTATATTGCTGAATAAATTTATACATTTGAATGATAAAAATGTATATTCTATACAGGTTCGATACTGTTGTATATTGCTGAATAAATTAATACATTTGTATGATAAAAATGAATATATATACAGGTTCGATACTGTTGTATATTGCTGAATAAATTAATACATTTGTATGATAAAAATGTATTTATATACAGGTTCGATACTGTTGTGTATTGCCGAATAAATAAATACATTTGTATGATAAAAATGTATATATACAGGTTCGATACTGTTGTATATTTCTGAATAAATTAATACATTTGTATGATAAAAATGTATATATAAACTGTTTCGATACTTTAGTATATTTCTGAATAAATAAATACATTTGTATGATAAAAATGTATATATATACAGGTTCGATACTGTTGTATATTGCTGAATAAATAAATACATTTGTATGATAAAAATGTATATACATACAGGTTCGATACTGTTGTATATTGCTGAATAAATAAATACATTTGTATGATAAAAATGTATATAAACAGGTTCTATACTGTTGTATATTGCTGAATTAATTAAAACATTTGTATGATAAAAATGTATATATATACAGGTTCGATACTGTTGTATATTTCCGAATAAATTAATACATTTGTATGATAAAAATGTATTTATATACAGGTTCGATACTGTTGCATATTGCTGAATAAATTAATACATTTGAATGATAAAAATGTATATATATACAGGTTCGATACTGTTGTATATTGCTGAATAAATTAATACATTTGTATGATAAAAATGTACATATATACAGGTTCGATACTGTTGTATATTGCTGAATAAATTAATACATTTGTATGATAAAAATGTATATAAACAGGTTCGATACTGTTGTATATTGCTGAATAAATTAAAACATTTGTATGATAAAAATTTATATATAAACAGGTTCGATACTGTTGTAAATTGCTGAATAAATTAATACATTTGTATGATAAATATGTATATATAAACAGGTTCGATACTGTTGTATTTTGCGGAATAAATTAATACATTTGTATGATAAAAATGTATATTTATACAGGTTCGATACTGTTGTATATTGCTGAATAAATTAATACATTTGTATGATAAAAATGTATCTATATACTGGTTCGATACTGTTGTATATTGCTGAATAAATAAATACATTTGTATGATAAAAATGAATATATATACAGGTTCGATACTGTTGTATATTGCTGAATAAATTTATACATTTGAATGATAAAAATGTATATTCTATACAGGTTCGATACTGTTGTATATTGCTGAATAAATTAATACACTTGTATGATAAAAATTAATATATATACAGGTTCGATACTGTTGTATATTGCTGAATAAATTAATACATTTGTATGATAAAAATGTATTTATATACAGGTTCGATACTGTTGTGTATTGCCGAATAAATAAATACATTTGTATGATAAAAATGTATATATACAGGTTCGATACTGTTGTATATTTCTGAATAAATTAATACATTTGTATGATAAAAATGTATATATAAACTGTTTCGATAATTTAGTATATTTCTGAATAAATAAATACATTTGTATGATAAAAATGTATATTTATACAGGTTCGATACTGTTGTATATTGCTGAATAAATTTATACATTTGTATGATAAAAATGTATATATATACAGGTTAGATACTGTTGTATAATGCTGAATAAATTACGACATTTGTATTATAAAAATGAATACATATACAGGTTCGATACTGTTGTATATTGCTGAATAAATAAATACATTTGTATGATAAAAATGTATATATATACAGGTTCGATACTGTTGTATATTGCCAAATAAATTAATACATTTGTATGATAAAAATGTATATATACAGGTTCGATACTGTTGTATATTGCTGAATAAATTAATACATTTGTATGATAAAAATGTATTTATATACAGGTTCGATACTGTTGCATATTGCTGAATAAATTAATACATTTGAATGATCAAAATGTATATATATACAGGTTCGATACTGTTGTATATTGCTGAATAAATTAATACATTTGTATGATAAAAATGTACATATATACAGGTTCGATACTGTTGTAAATTGCTGAATAAATTAATACATTTGAATGATCAAAATCTATATATATACAGGTTCGATACTGTTGTATATTGCTGAATATTATTAATACATTTAAATGATAAAAATGTATATATATACAGGTGCGATACTGTTGTATATTGCTGAATAAATTAATACATTTGTATGATAAAAATATTAATATATACAGGTTCGATACTGTTGTATATTGGTGAATAAATTAATACATTTGTATGATAAAAATGTATATATATATCGGTTCGATAATGTTGTATATTGCTGAATAAATTAATATATTTGTATGATAAAAATGTATATATTATACAGGTTCGATACGGTTGTATATTGCTGAATAAATTAATACATTTGTATGACAAAAATGTATATATACAGGTTCGATACGGTTGTATATTGCTGAATAAATTAATACATTTGTATGATAAAAATGAATATATATACGGGTTCGATACTGTTGTATATTGCTGAATAAATAAATACGTTTGTATGATAAAAATGTATATATATACAGGTTCGATACTGTTATATATTGCTGAATAAATTAATACATTTGTATGATAAAAATGTATATATATACAGGTTCGATACTGTTGTATATTGCTGAATAAATTAATACATTTGTATGATAAATATGTATATATAAACAGGTTCGATACTGTTGTATTTTGCTGAATAAATTAATACATTTGTATGATAAAAATGTATATTTATACAGGTTCGATACTGTTGTATATTGCTGAATAAATTTATACATTTGTATGATAAAAATGTTTATATATACAGGTTAGATACTGTTGTATATTGCATAATAAATTACGACATTTGTATGATAAAAATGAATACATATACAGGTTCAATACTGTTGTATATTGCTGAATAAATTAATACATTTGTATGATAAAAATGTATATATATACAGGTTCGATACTGTTGTATATTGCTGAATAAATTAATACATTTGTATGATAAAAATGTATATAAACAGGTTCGATACTGTTGTATATTGCTGAATAAATTAAAACATTTGTATGATAAAAATTTATATATAAACAGGTTCGATACTGTTGTAAATTGCTGAATAAATTAATACATTTGAATGATCAAAATCTATATATATACAGGTTCGATACTGTTGTATATTGCTGAATATTATTAATACATTTAAATGATAAAAATGTATATATATACAGGTGCGATACTGTTGTATATTGCTGAATAAATTAATACATTTGTATGATAAAAATATTTATATATACAGGTTCGATACTGTTGTATATTGGTGAATAAATTAATACATTTGTATGATAAAAATGTATATATATATCGGTTCGATAATGTTGTATATTGCTGAATAAATTAATATATTTGTATGATAAAAATGTATATATTATACAGGTTCGATACGGTTGTATATTGCTGAATAAATTAATACATTTGTATGACAAAAATGTATATATACAGGTTCGATACGGTTGTATATTGCTGAATAAATTAATACATTTGTATGATAAAAATGTATATATATACGGGTTCGATACTGTTGTATATTGCTGAATAAATTAATACATTTGTATGATAAAAATGTATATATATACAGGTTCGATACTGTTGTATATTGCTGAATAAATTAATACATTTGTATGATAAAAATGTATATATATACAGGTTCGATACTGTTGTATATTGCTGAATAAATTAATACATTTGTATGATAAATATGTATATATAAACAGGTTCGATACTGTTGTATTTTGCTGAATAAATTAATACATTTGTATGATAAAAATGTATATTTATACAGGTTCGATACTGTTGTATATTGCTGAATAAATTTATACATTTGTATGATAAAAATGTTTATATATACAGGTTAGATACTGTTGTATATTGCTGAATAAATAACGACATTTGTATGATAAAAATGAATACATATACAGGTTCAATACTGTTGTATATTGCTGAATAAATAAATACATTTGTATGATAAAAGTGTATATATATACAGGTTCGATACTGTTGTATATTGCCGAATAAATAAATACATTTGTATGATAAAAATGTATATATACAGGTTCGATACTGTTGTATATTGCTGAATAAATAAATACATTTGTATGATAAAAATGTACATTTATACAGGTTCGATACTGTTGTATATTGCTGAATAAATAAATACTTTGTATGATAAAAATGTATATACATACAGGTTCGATACTGTTGTATATTGCTGAATAAATTAATACATGTGTATGATAACAATGTATATACATACAGGTTCGATACTGTTGTATATTGCTGAATAAATTAATACATTTGTATGATAAAAATGTATATATACAGGTTCGATACTGTTGTATATTGCTGAATAAATAAATACATTTGTATGATAAAAATGAATATATACAGGTTCGATACTGTTGTATATCGCTGAATAAATTAATACATTTGTATGATAAAAATCTATATATATACAGTTTCGATACTGTTGTATATTGCTGAATAAATTAATACATTTGTATGATAAAAATGTATATATACAGGTTCGAGACTGTTGTATATTGCTGAATAAATAAATACATTTTTGTGATAAAAATGTATATATACAGGTTCGATACTGTTGTATATTGCTGAATAAATTAATACATTTGTATGATAAAAATGAATATATATAGAGGTTCGATACTGTTGTATATTGCTGAATAAATTCATACATTTGTATGGTAAAAATGTATATATTATACAGGTTCGATACGGTTGTATATTGCTGAATAAATTAATACATTTGTATGACAAAAATGTTTATATACAGGTTCGATACTGTTGTATATTGCTGAATAAATTAATACATTTGTATCATAAAAATGTATATATTATACAGGTTCGATACTGTTGTATATTGCTGAATAAATTAATACATTTGTATGATAAAAATGTATATATATACGGGTTCGATACTGTTGTATATTGCTGAATAAATTAATACATTTGTATGATAAAAATGTATATATATATACAGGTTCGATACTGTTGTATATTGCTGAATAAATTAATACATTTGTATGATAAAAATGTATATATATACAGGTTCGATACTGTTGTATATTGCTGAATAAATTAATTCATTTGTATGATAAAAATTTATATTTATACAGGTTCGATACTGTTGTATATTGCTGATTAAATTAATACATTTGTATTTTAAAAATTTATATATTATACAGGTTCGATACTGTTGTATATTGCTGAATAAATTAACATATTTGTATGATAAAAATGTACATATACAGGTTCGATACTGTTGTATATTGCTGAATAAATTAATACATTTGTATGATAAAAATGTTTATATATACAGGTTCGATACTGTTGTATATTGCTGAATAAATTAATACATTTGTATGATAAAAATGTATATATATACAGGTTCGATACTGTTGTATATTGCTGAATAAATTAATTCATTTGTATGATAAAAATGTATATTTATACAGGTTCGATACTGTTGTATATTGCTGATTAAATTAATACATTTGTATTTTAAAAATTTTTATATTATACAGGTTCGATACTGTTGTATATTGCTGAATAAATTAACACATTTGTATGATAAAAATGTATATATACAGGTTCGATACTGTTGTATATTGCTGAATAAATTAATACATTTGTATGATAAAAATGTTTATATATACAGGTTCGATACTGTTGTATATTGCTAAATAAATTAATACATTTGTATGATAAAAATGTATATATATACAGGTTCGATACTGTTGTATATTGCTGAATAAATTAATACATTTGTTTTATAAAAATGTATATATACAGGTTCGATACTGTTGTATATTGCTGAATAAATTAATAAATTTGTACGATAAAAATGTATATATATACAGGTTCGATACTGTTGTATATTGCTGAATAAATTAATAAATTTGTATGATAAAAATGTATATATTATACAGGTTCGATACTGTTGTATATTGCTGAATAAATTAATACATTTGTATGATAAAGATGTATACATACAGGTTCGATACTGTTGTATATTGCTGAATAAATTAATACATTTGTTTAATAAAAATGTATATATTATACAGGTTCGATACTGTTGTATATTGCTGAATAAATTAATACATTTGTATGATAAAAATGTATATATACAGGTTCGATACTGTTGTATATTGCTGAATAAATTTATACATTTGTATGATAAAAATGGAAATATATACAGGTTCGATACTGTTGTATATTGCTGTATAAATTAATACATTTGTATGATAAAAATGTATATATATACAGGTTCGATACTGTTGTATATTGCTGAATAAATTAATACATTTGTATGATAAAAATCTATATATATACAGGTTCGATACTGTTGTATATTACTGACTAAATTAATACATTTGTATGATAAAAATGTATATATACAGGTTCGATACTGTTGTATATTACTGACTAAATTAATACATTTGTATGATAAAAATGTATATATACAGGTTCGATTCTGTTGTATATTGCTGAATAAATTAATACATTTGTATGATAAAAATGTATATATATACAGGTTGGATACTGTTGTATATTGCTGAATAAATTAATACATTTGTATGATGTAATTGTATATATTTTGACCGGTCAGTGGTTGAGTGGGCATAGCGCTTGGGTCTCACCCGAGCGTCGCGTGTTCGATTCCTCGGCTGGCTAAGTCCTCCATCACAACACAAGCAACATTTTCGGCTTTCTGTGGTGGTAGTAGGAGATTTTCAAACATTGTTGGGTTATTCGTAACCCGGGAATGTTTGTCTTTCTTTTAAAAAAAAAAAAAAAAAAATATATACAGGTTTGATACTGTTGTATATTGCTGAATAAATAAATACATTTGTATGTTAAAAATGTATTTATATACAGGTTCGGTACTGTTGTATATTGCTGAATAAATTAATACATTTGTATGATAAAAATGTATCTATATACTGGTTCGATACTGTTGTATATTGCTGAATAAATAAATACATTTGTATGATAAAAATGTATATATATACAGGTTCGATACTGTTGTATATTGCTGAATAAATTTATACATTTGAATGATAAAAATGTATATTCTATACAGGTTCGATACTGTTGTATATTGCTGAATAAATTAATACATTTGTATGATAAAAATGAATATATATACAGGTTCGATACTGTTGTATATTGCTTAATAAATAAATACATTTGTATGATAAAAATGTATTTATATACAGGTTCGATACTGTTGTGTATTGCCGAATAAATAAATACATTTGTATGATAAAAATGTATTTATATACAGGTTCGATACTGTTGCATATTGCTGAATAAATAAATACATTTGTATGATCAAAATCTATATATATACCGGTTCGATACTGTTGTATATTGCTGAATATTATTAATACATTTAAATGATAAAAATGTATATATATACAGAATCCAAAAAATTCTTGCAAAAGACCCAGGGGCAGCAAAAGGCCCATTCAAAAAAGCTGATGGAGGATATACCAACAGTTGGGAGGAGGAGTTGGAGGTACTGCTGGGGAAACATTTTCCCGGCTACAAAAAGTTAGAAGCAGATGATACCGGTCCACCACCAGCCCGAGTTACACGGGAAGGTAAGGACTGGGACACTGCGGCTAAAATAGTTACTCCCTCCAGAGTTAAATGGGCAATCAGAGGGTTTGACCCTTTTAAAAGCGCAGGAGAGGATGGAATCTTTCCGGCACTTCTACAGAGGGGCCTAGATACAATCCTACTTCCGGTGACGAAGATCCTGAGGGCATGCTGTGCCCTCGGATACATCCCCATACCATGGCGGAAGACAAGGGTAGTGTTCATACCCAAACCGGGGAGAGCTGACTACGACCAACCAGGTGCATTCCGCCCAATTAGCCTCACCTCATTTCTTCTGAAGACAATGGAGAGGCTAATGGACAGGCACATAAGGGACGGGGCACTGAAAGAGAAGCCCCTCCACGAGTTACAGTTTGCTTACCAAGCAGGTAAGTCAGTCGACGCGGCACTGCACAGGTTGGTGTACAAACTGGAGCAGGCACAAGCGACTGGGGAACTGGCGGTAGGGCTATTCCTGGATATAGAGGGAGCATTTAACTGCACCACTATTAAATCCATTGATGAAGCGGCAGAAAGACATGGACTCGACAAAACCACCAGAAGGTGGCTGAGGAACATGCTCTCAGGCCGGATACTTACGGTGACAAGGGGTGAGGTAAGCATCAAAGTGCTGGTGACACGAGGGTGTCCACAGGGAGGGGTCTTATCACCCTTGCTGTGGAGCCTGGTGGTGGACAACCTCATCCGGAAACTCAACAACAGGGGCCTATATACGCAAGGGTATGCGGATGACATTGCAACCATAATAAGGTGTTGGGATGCAGACACAACCCGAGGCCTTATACAGTCAACACTGGCAACAGTGGAAGAATGGTGTGAAGAAACAGGACTGTCAGTCAACCCAGACAAGACAGAACTAGTAATCTTTACGCGTAAAAGGAAACTAGAAGGATGGAGCAATCCAACCTTCTATGGAAAGGAATTAGAACCCTCTGACACGGTTAAGTACCTCGGAGTCATCATAGATGCCAAACTGAGCTGGAAAAACCAGGTGGAAACTGTAGGCAGAAAGGCCTGTGCTCTGATGTGGGCAACTAGGCGAATCTGCGGCAGAACGTGGGGTCTCAAACCTAAAATGATGCAATGGCTTTACACAGCCGTTGTAAAACCAAGGATCATGCACGCAGCCCTGGTCTGGTGGAGGAGAACAACACTGAAAACAGTGATGGTCACACTCAATCACATACAGGGACTTGCATGCAGAAGCATCACAGGAGCCATGAGAACCACTCCAATACTAGCCATGGGAGTGCTGCTGAACCTACCCCCACTAAACATAGAAATAGAGGGGGCGGCGATGGCGGCAGCCTACAGGTTACATTGCAATGGCCAATGGAGAGGAGAGTTGCCCAGAAACAGTCACACGGAGATAGGAATAAGACTGAGGGCAATTAGTCCGACGGCTGGGATGAAGCAGGACGGCAAACAAGCCGAATACTTCTTCGGACAGCTGTTTAAAGTGACGTACCCCACAAGGGAGGAATGGGACACGGTCCCAGGTCCAAACTCCAAACAGGAACTAATCTGGTTCACAGACGGGTCCAAGATGGAGGAAGGAACAGGGGCCGGGGTCTGTCTACAGGGATCTAAGAGGGAACTCAGTATACCTCTAGGAATGCACTGCACTGTGTTTCAAGCTGAGATGAAAGCCATCTTAGTCTGCGCACAGGAGAATATGAGTATCGGGTACAGAAATAAGAACATAAACATATGTTCTGATAGCCAGGCGGCCTTAATGGCACTGGAAAGTAACCGATGCGACTCCAGACTGGTGATGGAATGCAGGACTATCCTAATAGAACTGGCGACCATCAATAAAGTAACCCTGCTCTGGGTACCAGGACATAAAGGTATTGAGGGCAACGAGCGGGCTGACGAACTAGCAAGGAAAGGGGCGAAAGCACCACTTGTGGGATCTGAACCGGCCGTAGGAGTAGCAGCTTGCCACACCAAACTACATATCAAGAGGTGGGTCAAATCCCAACACTGGAAGGAATGGAAGAAGGCACCCGGAATGAGGCAATCTAAAGTACTCATAAACGGACCGGACCCTAACCGAACCAGGCAACTACTCGATATGGACAGAAACTCACTGAGGGAACTGGTAGGACTATTAACGGGACACTGCCATCTCAGGAGACACATGCAACTGTTGGGAGTGGAAAACACCAACATCTGTAGGAAATGTGAAGAGGAGGAAGAGACTCCAATTCACCTATGGTGCCAATGCCCCGCTCTGCTGGGAATAAGGCTCAGATACCTGGGAAGACACAGTGTGGAACCAGAAGACATCGCCACATATCCAATGACAGCCCTGGTGAACTTCATAAAAGGGACCGGGTTACTGGCAAGGGAATGAGGTAAAATGGGAGATAGTACAATGGGCCTATGGCCTAAGTGCTCGCGGGGAACGTAAGTAAACCGCCTCCGACTATAAAAAAAAAAAAAAAAAAAAAAAAAAAAAAATATATATACAGGTGCGATACTGTTGTATATTGCTGAATAAATTAATACATTTGTTTGATAAAAATATTTATATATACAGGTTCGATACTGTTGTATATTGGTGAATAAATTAATACATTTGTATGATAAAAATGTATATATATATCGGTTCGATAATGTTGTATATTGCTGAATAAATTAATATATTTGTATGATAAAAATGTATTTATTATACAGGTTCGATACGGTTGTATATTGCTGAATAAATTAATACATTTGTATGACAAAAATGTATATATACAGGTTCGATACGGTTGTATATTGCTGAATAAATTAATACATTTGTATGATAAAAATGTATATATAAACGGGTTCGATACTGTTGTATATTGCTGAATAAATTAATAAATTTGTATGATAAAAATGTATATATATACAGGTTCGATACTGTTGTATATTGCTGAATAAATTAATACATTTGTTTGATAAAAATGTATATATATACAGGTTCGATACTGTTGTATATTGCTGAATAAATTAATACATTTGAATGATAAATATGTATATATAAACAGGTTCGATACTGTTGTATTTTGCTGAATAAATTAATACATTTGTATGATAAAAATGTATATTTATACAGGTTCGATACTGTTGTATATTGCTGAATAAATTAATACATTTTTATGATAAAAATGTATCTATATACTGGTTCGATACTGTTGTATATTGCTGAATAAATAAATACATTTGTATGATAAAAATGAATATATATACAGGTTCGATACTGTTGTATATTGCTGAATAAATTTATACATTTGAATGATAAAAATGTATATTCTATACAAGTTCGATACTGTTGTATATTGCTGAATAAATTAATACATTTGTATGATAAAAATGAATATATATACAGGTTCGATACTGTTGTATATTGCTGAATAAATTAATACATTTGTATGATAAAAATGTATTTATATACAGGTTCGATACTGTTGTGTATTGCCGAATAAATAAATACATTTGTATGATAAAAATGTATATATACAGGTTCGATACTGTTGTATATTTCTGAATAAATTAATACATTTGTATGATAAAAATGTATATATAAACTGTTTCGATACTTTAGTATATTTCTGAATAAATAAATACATTTGTATGATAAAAATGTATATTTATACAGGTTCGATACTGTTGTATATTGCTGAATAAATTTATACATTTGAATGATAAAAATGTATATATATACAGGTTAGATACTGTTGTATAATGCTGAATAAATTACGACATTTGTATTATAAAAATGAATACATATACAGGTTCGATACTGTTGTATATTGCTGAATAAATAAATACATTTGTATGATAAAAATGTATATATATACAGGTTCGATACTGTTGTATATTGCCGAATAAATTAATACATTTGTATGATAAAAATGTATATATACAGGTTCGATACTGTTGTATATTGCTGAATAAATTAATACATTTGTATGATAAAAATGTATTTATATACAGGTTCGATACTGTTGCATATTGCTGAATAAATTAATACATTTAAATGATAAAAATGTATATATATACAGATTCGATACTGTTGTATATTGCTGAATAAATTAATACATTTGTATGATAAAAATGTACATATATACAGGTTCGATACTGTTGTATATTGCTGAATAAATTAATACATTTGTATGATAAAAATGTATATAAACAGGTTCGATACTGTTGTATATTGCTGAATAAATTAAAACATTTGTATGATAAAAATTTATATATAAACAGGTTCGATACTGTTGTAAATTGCTGAATAAATTAATACATTTGAATGATCAAAATCTATATATATACAGGTTCGATACTGTTGTATATTGCTGAATATTATTAATACATTTAAATGATAAAAATGTATATATATACAGGTGCGATACTGTTGTATATTGCTGAATAAATTAATACATTTGTATGATAAAAATATTTATATATACAGGTTCGATACTGTTGTATATTGGTGAATAAATTAATACATTTGTATGATAAAAATGTATATATATATCGGTTCGATAATGTTGTATATTGCTGAATAAATTAATATATTTGTATGATAAAAATGTATATATTATACAGGTTCGATACGGTTGTATATTGCTGAATAAATTAATACATTTGTATGACAAAAATGTATATATACAGGTTCGATACGGTTGTATATTGCTGAATAAATTAATACATTTGTATGATAAAAATGTATATATATACGGGTTCGATACTGTTGTATATTGCTGAATAAATTAATAAATTTGTATGATAAAAATGTATATATATACAGGTTCGATACTGTTGTATATTGCTGAATAAATTAATACATTTGTATGATAAAAATGTATATATATACAGGTTCGATACTGTTGTATATTGCTGAATAAATTAATACATTTGTATGATAAATATGTATATATAAACAGGTTCGATACTGTTGTATTTTGCTGAATAAATTAATACATTTGTATGATAAAAATGTATATTTATACAGGTTCGATACTGTTGTATATTGCTGAATAAATTTATACATTTGTATGATAAAAATGTTTATATATACAGGTTAGATACTGTTGTATATTGCTGAATAAATAACGACATTTGTATGATAAAAATGAATACATATACAGGTTCAATACTGTTGTATATTGCTGAATAAATAAATACATTTGTATGATAAAAATGTATATATATACAGGTTCGATACTGTTGTATATTGCCGAATAAATAAATACATTTGTATGATAAAAATGTATATATACAGGTTCGATACTGTTGTATATTGCTGAATAAATTAATACATTTGTATGATAAAAATGTACATTTATACAGGTTCGATACTGTTGTATATTGCTGAATAAATTAATACATGTGTATGATAACAATGTATATACATACAGGTTCGATACTGTTGTATATTGCTGAATAAATTAATACATTTGTATGATAAAAATGTATATATACAGGTTCGATACTGTTGTATATTGCTGAATAAATAAATACATTTGTATGATAAAAATGAATATATACAGGTTCGATACTGTTGTATATCGCTGAATAAATTAATACATTTGTATGATAAAAATCTATATATATACAGTTTCGATACTGTTGTATATTGCTGAATAAATTAATACATTTGTATGATAAAAATGTATATATACAGGTTCGAGACTGTTGTATATTACTGAATAAATAAATACATTTTTGTGATAAAAATGTATATATACAGGTTCGATACTGTTGTATATTGCTGAATAAATTAATACATTTGTATGATAAAAATGAATATATATACAGGTTCGATACTGTTGTATATTGCTGAATAAATTAATACATTTGTATGATAAATATGTATATATAAACAGGTTCGATACTGTTGTATTTTGCTGAATAAATTAATACATTTGTATGATAAAAATGTATATTTATACAGGTTCGATACTGTTGTATATTGCTGAATAAATTTATACATTTGTATGATAAAAATGTTTATATATACAGGTTAGATACTGTTGTATATTGCTGAATAAATAACGACATTTGTATGATAAAAATGAATACATATACAGGTTCAATACTGTTGTATATTGCTGAATAAATAAATACATTTGTATGATAAAAATGTATATATATACAGGTTCGATACTGTTGTATATTGCCGAATAAATAAATACATTTGTATGATAAAAATGTATATATACAGGTTCGATACTGTTGTATATTGCTGAATAAATTAATACATTTGTATGATAAAAATGTACATTTATACAGGTTCGATACTGTTGTATATTGCTGAATAAATAAATACATTTGTATGATAAAAATGTATATACATACAGGTTCGATACTGTTGTATATTGCTGAATAAATTAATACATGTGTATGATAACAATGTATATACATACAGGTTCGATACTGTTGTATATTGCTGAATAAATTAATACATTTGTATGATAAAAATGTATATATACAGGTTCGATACTGTTGTATATTGCTGAATAAATAAATACATTTGTATGATAAAAATGAATATATACAGGTTCGATACTGTTGTATATCGCTGAATAAATTAATACATTTGTATGATAAAAATCTATATATATACAGTTTCGATACTGTTGTATATTGCTGAATAAATTAATACATTTGTATGATAAAAATGTATATATACAGGTTCGAGACTGTTGTATATTACTGAATAAATAAATACATTTTTGTGATAAAAATGTATATATACAGGTTCGATACTGTTGTATATTGCTGAATAAATTCATACATTTGTATGGTAAAAATGTATATATTATACAGGTTCGATACGGTTGTATATTGCTGAATAAATTAATACATTTGTATGACAAAAATGTTTATATACAGGTTCGATACTGTTGTATATTGCTGAATAAATTAATACATTTGTATGATAAAAATGTATATATATATACAGGTTCGATACTGTTGTATATTGCTGAATAAATTAATACATTTGTATGATAAAAATGTATATATATACAGGTTCGATACTGTTGTATATTGCTGAATAAATTAATTCATTTGTATGATAAAAATGTATATTTATACAGGTTCGATACTGTTGTATATTGCTGATTAAATTAATACATTTGTATTTTAAAAATTTATATATTATACAGGTTCGATACTGTTGTATATTGCTGAATAAATTAACATATTTGTATGATAAAAATGTACATATACAGGTTCGATACTGTTGTATATTGCTGAATAAATTAATACATTTGTATGATAAAAATGTTTATATATACAGGTTCGATACTGTTGTATATTGCTGAATAAATTAATACATTTGTATGATAAAAATGTATATATATACAGGTTCGATACTGTTGTATATTGCTGAATAAATTAATTCATTTGTATGATAAAAATGTATATTTATACAGGTTCGATACTGTTGTATATAGCTGATTAAATTAATACATTTGTATTTTAAAAATTTTTATATTATACAGGTTCGATACTGTTGTATATTGCTGAATAAATTAACACATTTGTATGATAAAAATGTATATATACAGGTTCGATACTGTTGTATATTGCTGAATAAATTAATACATTTGTATGATAAAAATGTTTATATATACAGGTTCGATACTGTTGTATATTGCTAAATCATCACAACAACAACAATCATCACAAGTCTGACGTTTGTCATTTCGCTCCCTATTAATCTTATATTTTCTTCTAAAAACATCAACCCTTATCCTACAATTTTTATACCAGCTGATAATATTCATAGAAGTGCATTAAAATACGAAAGTGAGTGCTTGTCTGGAGTGTAAAAAGTGCTAAATCTAGAGTTTTAGTTATTCTTCATAAATCTTCAAGCTACCCACAGTATTGTAACCTATTGCAGCCACAAGCCAAACATAAAATGGATTCAACATGCAAATATTGCGTTAAGCATCTGAAAGTGGCTGAGTGTATAAAGTGTTCAACCTGCAAATGCACCATCCATTTCGAATGCGCTGATATTCCGGCAAGTGTTTTTAAACGCATGTCGCAAGGTAAAAAGGATGCGTGGGAGTGCAATAATTGTATCCAAACCTTGGACAATTTAGATACCCAATCCTGCTCCTCAGATCAAAGCAACGTACTCCTAACTGTTGAGATTAGAAAAATGGCGCTACAAATAGAAAAAATGAGCAGTAAAATGGCGGAATTCGAAAAAGTCATCATTTATAATAATAATGTCATGGAAGATTTTTCAAGTAATATGAAATCTATAAACGAAAAATTAGCTAAAATTGATAAGCTAGAAATGGAGGTCTCAGAATTAAAACAAACAGTTTTCATGTTAGAGAGGGGAAACAATGAAAGGGACCAGGAACTTCTATCCAACAATATAGAAATACATGGAATGCCTGAGACCACCAACGAGAATCTACCTACCATGATGTCGAATATCGCAACAGTCATTGGATGCCCTCTCCATCAAAGCGACATTGAATACGTTAGCAGAATCAGTAAGCGCCATCGTACACAAGCCACGACAGATGGACGTTCGGGCAACATAATCGCCAAATTCACCTCCCGCAAGAAGAAGGACGAATTCGTCGCAGCCATCAAAAAAAGAAAAGGAATCACTACCAAGGCCATCGGGATGGTTGGAGCTGACCAGAGGATCTTCATCAACGACCATCTCACGCGGAAGAATAAATCTATATTGAGGTGCGCTAAAGCATTTAAAAACGAACACAACTATCAGTTTTTATGGATAAGAAGTGCAAAAATCTACCTACGGAAAAACGAAACATCACCACCCATACACGTCTCATGCGAATTACAGCTAAAAAACCTTGTCTAACTACCATTGCAATGTTAAACCACCTATCCTCTGATAACTACTATTTTTTTCGTATTTTTTTTCATATTTTTTTCAATATCACCCTTTTTACATTAACCCCACATGCTAATAATTACACTAACTGCTCACTACTACATTCTATAATATACTCACTCACTTTAATTCATAATAATAGTGTGTTGTGCTTTGCTAAGCCCAGTGGACTCATGACTAATAACATAACTCTAGAATATAATATTCTTCAAATATATTCTACAGAAACCGAACATAATAATGTAATTACCGAAAATTCGCAATGCATGATTCATTAATAATTTTTTATCAAAATTCAAGAGGTTTGCGCTCGAAAACACAGGAATTTCATCAAAATATACTGCTCAATAATTATGACTTGATCTTCATTACGGAAAGTTGGTTGGTTGATAGTATCCGAGATGAGGAATTATTTGATAATCGCTATTCTGTTTACAGAAATGATAGAGATATACACCGCACTAGTAAATCAACTGGCGGAGGCGTACTCATAGGAATTAAAAAAGATTTTTTTGTTACCCCCCGCTCTTGGAAATCAGACGCTGAGGATATCTGGATAACTGTCAATACATCAAAATCGAATCGTCATTGTTATAATATTCATATGTGCTGCGTGTATTTACCTAGCGTCGGTCCAAAATTAACATCATCAGAAAGATTAGCATTATTTACTAGTCATACCAATACTATTTCTGACTTAACAATCCGTTTTCCCAATGACAAGTTTTTAATCATTGGCGACTATAACATGCCCAATATCGAATGGAATAATCAACAAATGCCAAGTAATAGAGATCAATGTGCAATCGCGTTACTTAACTGCTTATCTTTTGCAAATTTAACCCAATTTAACCATTTACCTAACAAATTCGGTCGAATTCTGGACCTCGTCTTCTGTAACACTTCAGTTAATGTGTCGCTTGCCGACCACCCATTAGTTAAAGAAGATGCTCATCATAAATCATTGATTGTAGAACTAGAATTTCCATCCACTATTGCAACCCTCTCAACTCCTCGAACAATAAAATTATTCCATAAAGCAGATTATGCAGAGATCAATGAGAGACTGAAAGAAACCGACTGGTCAACCGTTATAAATGCACCGGATGTAAATACAGCGTTAAATTCGTTTTATGCTATAATTGAACAGATTATCGAAGTGTTTATTCCTAAGAAAGTTGTAAAATCTGGAAAATACCCACTATGGTACACGGCAGCCTTAATAAAAATAACAAACGAAAAATTAAAATTCTTTAGAAAATGGAAGCGCCATCGGAACCCCCTTGATTATCTTTCATTTTCATTGCTTCGCAAAAGGCAAAAAACAGTCGCTTCAGCAGCTTACAAAACCTACATTTCTACGATAGAATCCGGTATACAGCATAATGTTAAAAAAATATGGTCCTACGTCAATTCTCAAAGAAAATCTCC
Source organism: Hesperophylax consimilis (assembly GCF_061612785.1). NCBI lineage: Eukaryota > Metazoa > Arthropoda > Insecta > Trichoptera > Limnephilidae > Hesperophylax > Hesperophylax consimilis. The sequence continues at coordinate 23,197,643 of NC_142850.1, forward strand.
TGCCATCCCTGATCATATGATTTACGGTGAAAAAACTGCTAATGACAGTAGAGGAGTAGCCAACTTATTTTCTGAGTATTTTGGATCTGTATTTTCTAATGCTCAACCTGCACATACAAGCAATGCCAGTTTTTGCTCTAATTCAAATAGCATAATCAACTCAATCGAGATCAATGAAGACATCACATTCAAATACCTTAAGTCCATTGATATCAAAAAGGGACCAGGGGACGATCAACTTCCAGGGATCTTCATAAATTATTGTAGTAAACAATTGACACCCCCCATTTTTGCTATTTTCAAACTGTCATTAACTGAAGGAACATTTCCCGACAAGTGGAAAACAGCCTTGATTACCCCAATATATAAAAATGGCAGTAAAAATGATGTCTCGAACTATCGACCTATATCCAAATTACCAATACTAAGTAAAGTATTGGAAAAAATTGTTTACGATCAATTATATTCAACTATCTCACCCTCACTCTTAAATAATCAACACGGCTTCATCAAAAATCGCTCCACAACTTCAAATCTGGCATTTTTTACAAATTTTCTTCATGCTCAAATGGATATGCGATGCCAGGTAGATGCCATTTATACGGATTATTCTAAAGCATTTGACCGTGTTAATCATTATATTCTTTTACAAAAGTTATTAGGTCTAGGAATTCACGGTGACCTCTATAGATGGATCGCATCATACGTCAATAATCGGCACCAAATCACGGTTGTCAATGGTTTTGCATCTTGCTTAACGGAAATCGTCTCAGGTGTGCCCCAGGGGTCGCATCTTGGACCACTCTTATTTAATATTTATATAAATGACATTTACGTTTGCTTTAAAAATAGTTACTTTGTTTTATACGCGGATGACATGAAAATTTATAAAGCTATACAGTGTTTATCCGATTGTATGGAATTGCAAAGCGATCTTGATAATTTGTGCATATACTGTGAATCAAATTTATTGTCCTTAAACATATCTAAGTGTCACTCGATTACATTTACTAGAAATAAAAACAAAATCATCTATCCATACAACTTGAATAACAAACCTTTACAACCTATGTCTACGTGTAAAGATCTAGGTGTTTACTTAGATAGCAAATTAATTTTTGACAAGCACATTGAACACATTATTTCAAAATCCTACAGAATGCTAGGTTTCTTATTAAGAATATGCAAAGTTTTCAAAAGTGCTAAAACTCTGAAAATGTTGTTTTGTTCATTGGTCAGAAGTCCACTGGAGTATGCTTCCACAATATGGAATCCTCAATATAAGGTATACATAGATTTAGTTGAAAGTATACAGAATAAATTTTCGAAACATTTACTCAAGAAATACAACAATACTACAAATAATATGTTAACTTTACAAAAAAGACGCACATTGTCAGACCTGTTGTTTCTACATAATCTGCTAAATAATAAAATAGATTGTCCCGAATTGCTATCCGTAATTGGTTTAAATGTTCCAACGAGGCGTACCAGGCACACTACACTATTTCATATTGAAGCCAACAATACCAATGCAGCAAACAATTCAGTTATTACTCGCGCAATCACAACATACACCCATTACGAAAAATTACTACATTTAGACATCTTTCATGATTCCTTTCTAACATACAAAACTAACTTATTAAATTTCTTAGCATGACATATTTCAAAAATATTTTCACATCAATTTTCAAAACTCCTATTTATTAACAGTCAATTACAATTCGTGAGCTTATTATAATTCTTGTTTTCAATTCATTTATTATTTATTATTTTTATTTTTATCCACACACTTCCTTCCTTTTATAACAATCTCAGGCGAAATTACATAATGATATTTTATGGACATACGTAATAGGTACTACAACTATGTAATAACTAAAAATATCTAATTGTATCTAATTGTACTGTGTATGTCTTAACAAATAAATAAATAAATAAATAAATAAATAAATAAATAAATTAATACATTTGTATGATAAAAATGTATATATATACAGGTTCGATACTGTTGTATATTGCTGAATAAATTAATACATTTGTTTTATAAAAATGTATATATACAGGTTCGATACTGTTGTATATTGCTGAATAAATTAATAAATTTGTACGATAAAAATGTATATATATACAGGTTCGATACTGTTGTATATTGCTGAATAAATTAATAAATTTGTATGATAAAAATGTATATATTATACAGGTTCGATACTGTTGTATATTGCTGAATAAATTAATACATTTGTATGATAAAGATGTATACATACAGGTTCGATACTGTTGTATATTGCTGAATAAATTAATACATTTGTTTAATAAAAATGTATATATTATACAGGTTCGATACTGTTGTATATTGCTGAATAAATTAATACATTTGTATGATAAAAATGTATATATACAGGTTCGATACTGTTGTATATTGCTGAATAAATTTATACATTTGTATGATAAAAATGGAAATATATACAGGTTCGATACTGTTGTATATTGCTGTATAAATTAATACATTTGTATGATAAAAATGTATATATATACAGGTTCGATACTGTTGTATATTGCTGAATAAATTAATACATTTGTATGATAAAAATCTATATATATACAGGTTCGATACTGTTGTATATTACTGACTAAATTAATACATTTGTATGATAAAAATGTATATATACAGGTTCGATACTGTTGTATATTACTGACTAAATTAATACATTTGTATGATAAAAATGTATATATACAGGTTCGATTCTGTTGTATATTGCTGAATAAATTAATACATTTGTATGATAAAAATGTATATATATACAGGTTGGATACTGTTGTATATTGCTGAATAAATTAATACATTTGTATGATGTAATTGTATATATTTTGACCGGTCAGTGGTTGAGTGGGCATAGCGCTTGGGTCTCACCCGAGCGTCGCGTGTTCGATTCCTCGGCTGGCTAAGTCCTCCATCACAACACAAGCAACATTTTCGGCTTTCTGTGGTGGTAGTAGGAGATTTTCAAACATTGTTGGGTTATTCGTAACCCGGGAATGTTTGTCTTTCTTTTTAAAAAAAAAAAAAAAAAAATATATACAGGTTTGATACTGTTGTATATTGCTGAATAAATAAATACATTTGTATGTTAAAAATGTATTTATATACAGGTTCGGTACTGTTGTATATTGCTGAATAAATTAATACATTTGTATGATAAAAATGTATCTATATACTGGTTCGATACTGTTGTATATTGCTGAATAAATAAATACATTTGTATGATAAAAATGTATATATATACAGGTTCGATACTGTTGTATATTGCTGAATAAATTTATACATTTGAATGATAAAAATGTATATTCTATACAGGTTCGATACTGTTGTATATTGCTGAATAAATTAATACATTTGTATGATAAAAATGAATATATATACAGGTTCGATACTGTTGTATATTGCTTAATAAATAAATACATTTGTATGATAAAAATGTATTTATATACAGGTTCGATACTGTTGTGTATTGCCGAATAAATAAATACATTTGTATGATAAAAATGTATTTATATACAGGTTCGATACTGTTGCATATTGCTGAATAAATAAATACATTTGTATGATCAAAATCTATATATATACCGGTTCGATACTGTTGTATATTGCTGAATATTATTAATACATTTAAATGATAAAAATGTATATATATACAGGTGCGATACTGTTGTATATTGCTGAATAAATTAATACATTTGTTTGATAAAAATATTTATATATACAGGTTCGATACTGTTGTATATTGGTGAATAAATTAATACATTTGTATGATAAAAATGTATATATATATCGGTTCGATAATGTTGTATATTGCTGAATAAATTAATATATTTGTATGATAAAAATGTATTTATTATACAGGTTCGATACGGTTGTATATTGCTGAATAAATTAATACATTTGTATGACAAAAATGTATATATACAGGTTCGATACGGTTGTATATTGCTGAATAAATTAATACATTTGTATGATAAAAATGTATATATAAACGGGTTCGATACTGTTGTATATTGCTGAATAAATTAATAAATTTGTATGATAAAAATGTATATATATACAGGTTCGATACTGTTGTATATTGCTGAATAAATTAATACATTTGTTTGATAAAAATGTATATATATACAGGTTCGATACTGTTGTATATTGCTGAATAAATTAATACATTTGAATGATAAATATGTATATATAAACAGGTTCGATACTGTTGTATTTTGCTGAATAAATTAATACATTTGTATGATAAAAATGTATATTTATACAGGTTCGATACTGTTGTATATTGCTGAATAAATTAATACATTTTTATGATAAAAATGTATCTATATACTGGTTCGATACTGTTGTATATTGCTGAATAAATAAATACATTTGTATGATAAAAATGAATATATATACAGGTTCGATACTGTTGTATATTGCTGAATAAATTTATACATTTGAATGATAAAAATGTATATTCTATACAAGTTCGATACTGTTGTATATTGCTGAATAAATTAATACATTTGTATGATAAAAATGAATATATATACAGGTTCGATACTGTTGTATATTGCTGAATAAATTAATACATTTGTATGATAAAAATGTATTTATATACAGGTTCGATACTGTTGTGTATTGCCGAATAAATAAATACATTTGTATGATAAAAATGTATATATACAGGTTCGATACTGTTGTATATTTCTGAATAAATTAATACATTTGTATGATAAAAATGTATATATAAACTGTTTCGATACTTTAGTATATTTCTGAATAAATAAATACATTTGTATGATAAAAATGTATATTTATACAGGTTCGATACTGTTGTATATTGCTGAATAAATTTATACATTTGTATGATAAAAATGTATATATATACAGGTTAGATACTGTTGTATAATGCTGAATAAATTACGACATTTGTATTATAAAAATGAATACATATACAGGTTCGATACTGTTGTATATTGCTGAATAAATAAATACATTTGTATGATAAAAATGTATATATATACAGGTTCGATACTGTTGTATATTGCCGAATAAATTAATACATTTGTATGATAAAAATGTATATATACAGGTTCGATACTGTTGTATATTGCTGAATAAATTAATACATTTGTATGATATAAATGTATTTATATACAGGTTCGATACTGTTGCATATTGCTGAATAAATTAATACATTTGAATGATAAAAATGTATATATATACAGATTCGATACTGTTGTATATTGCTGAATAAATTAATACATTTGTATGATAAAAATGTACATATATACAGGTTCGATACTGTTGTATATTGCTGAATAAATTAATACATTTGTATGATAAAAATGTATATAAACAGGTTCGATACTGTTGTATATTGCTGAATAAATTAAAACATTTGTATGATAAAAATTTATATATAAACAGGTTCGATACTGTTGTAAATTGCTGAATAAATTAATACATTTGAATGATCAAAATCTATATATATACAGGTTCGATACTGTTGTATATTGCTGAATATTATTAATACATTTAAATGATAAAAATGTATATATATACAGGTGCGATACTGTTGTATATTGCTGAATAAATTAATACATTTGTATGATAAAAATATTTATATATACAGGTTCGATACTGTTGTATATTGGTGAATAAATTAATACATTTGTATGATAAAAATGTATATATATATCGGTTCGATAATGTTGTATATTGCTGAATAAATTAATATATTTGTATGATAAAAATGTATATATTATACAGGTTCGATACGGTTGTATATTACTGAATAAATTAATACATTTGTATGACAAAAATTTATATATACAGGTTCGATACGGTTGTATATTGCTGAATAAATTAATACATTTGTATGATAAAAATGAATATATATACGGGTTCGATACTGTTGTATATTGCTGAATAAATAAATACCTTTGTATGATAAAAATGTTTATATATAAAGGTTCGATACTGTTGTATATTTCTGAATAAATTAATACATTTGTATGATAAAAATGTATATATATACAGGTTCGATACTGTTGTATATTGCTGAATAAATTAATACATTTGTATGATAAATATGTATATATAAACAGGTTCGATACTGTTGTATTTTGCTGAATAAATTAATACATTTGTATGATAAAAATGTATATTTATACAGGTTCGATACTGTTGTATATTGCTGAATAAATTTATACATTTGTATGATAAAAATGTTTATATATACAGGTTAGATACTGTTGTATATTGCTGAATAAATTACGACATTTGTATGATAAAAATGAATACATATACAGGTTCAATACTGTTGTATATTGCTGAATAAATAAATACATTTGTATGATAAAAATGTATATATATACAGGTTCGATACTGTTGTATATTGCTGAATAAATTAATACATTTGTATGATAAAAATGTATATAAACAGGTTCGATACTGTTGTATATTGCTGAATAAATTAAAACATTTGTATGATAAAAATTTATATATAAACAGGTTCGATACTGTTGTAAATTGCTGAATAAATTAATACATTTGAATGATCAAAATCTATATATATACAGGTTCGATACTGTTGTATATTGCTGAATATTATTAATACATTTAAATGATAAAAATGTATATATATACAGGTGCGATACTGTTGTATATTAGTGAATAAATTAATACATTTGTATGATAAAAATATTTATATATACAGGTTCGATACTGTTGTATATTGGTGAATAAATTAATACATTTGTATGATAAAAATGTATATATATATCGGTTCGATAATGTTGTATATTGCTGAATAAATTAATATATTTGTATGATAAAAATGTATATATTATACAGGTTCGATACGGTTGTATATTGCTGAATAAATTAATACATTTGTATGACAAAAATGTATATATACAGGTTCGATACGGTTGTATATTGCTGAATAAATTAATACATTTGTATGATAAAAATGTATATATATACGGGTTCGATACTGTTGTATATTGCTGAATAAATTAATACATTTGTATGATAAAAATGTATATATATACAGGTTCGATACTGTTGTATATTGCTGAATAAATTAATACATTTGTATGATAAAAATGTATTTATATACAGGTTCGATACTGTTGTATATTGCTGAATAAATTAATACATTTGTATGATAAATATGTATATATAAACAGGTTCGATACTGTTGTATTTTGCTGAATAAATTAATACATTTGTATGATAAAAATGTATATTTATACAGGTTCGATACTGTTGTATATTCCTGAATAAATTTATACATTTGTATGATAAAAATGTTTATATATACAGGTTAGATACTGTTGTATATTGCTGAATAAATTACGACATTTGTATGATAAAAATGAATACATATACAGGTTCAATACTGTTGTATATTGCTGAATAAATAAATACATTTGTATGATAAAAATGTATATATATACAGGTTCGATACTGTTGTATATTGCCGAATAAATTAATACATTTGTATGATAAAAATGTATATATACAGGTTCGATACTGTTGTATATTGCTGAATAAATTAATACATTTGTATGATAAAAATGTACATTTATACAGGTTCGATACTGTTGTATATTGCTGAATAAATAAATACATTTGTATGATAAAAATGTATATACATACAGGTTCGATACTGTTGTATATTGCTGAATAAATTAATACATGTGTATGATAAAAATGTATATACATACAGGTTCGATACTGTCGTATATTGCTGAATAAATTAATACATTTGTATGATAAAAATGTATATATACAGGTTCGATACTGTTGTATATTGCTGAATAAATAAATACATTTGTATGATAAAAATGAATATATACAGGTTCGATACTGTTGTATATCGCTGAATAAATTAATACATTTGTATGATAAAAATCTATATATATACAGTTTCGATACTGTTGTATATTGCTGAATAAATTAATACATTTGTATGATAAAAATGTATATATACAGGTTCGATACTGTTGTATATTGCTGAATAAATAAATACATTTGTGTGATAAAAATGTATATATACAGGTTCGATACTGTTGTATATTGCTGAATAAATTAATACATTTGTATGATAAAAATGAATATATATAGAGGTTCGATACTGTTGTATATTGCTGAATAAATTCATACATTTGTATGATAAAAATGTATATATTATACAGGTTCGATACGGTTGTATATTGCTGAATAAATTAATACAATTGTATGACAAAAATGTATATATACAGGTTCGATACTGTTGTATATTGCTGAATAAATTAATACATTTGTATCATAAAAATGTATATATTATACAGGTTCGATACTGTTGTATATTGCTGAATAAATTAATACATTTGTATGATAAAAATGTTTATATATACGGGTTCGATACTGTTGTATATTGCTGAATAAATTAATACATTTGTATGATAAAAATGTATATATATACAGGTTCGATACTGTTGTATATTGCTGAATAAATTAATACATTTGTATGATAAAAATGTATATATATACAGGTTCGATACTGTTGTATATTGCTGAATAAATTAATTCATTTGTATGATAAAAATGTATATTTATACAGGTTCGATACTGTTGTATATTGCTGATTAAATTAATACATTTGTATGATAAAAATGTATATATATACAGGTTCGATACTGTTGTATATTGCTGAATAAATTAATTCATTTGTATGATAAAAATGTATATTTATACAGGTTCGATACTGTTGTATATTGCTGATTAAATTAATACATTTGTATTTTAAAAATTTATATATTATACAGGTTCGATACTGTTGTATATTGCTGAATAAATTAACACATTTGTATGATAAAAATGTATATATACAGGTTCGATACTGTTGTATATTGCTGAATAAATTAATACATTTGTATGATAAAAATGTTTATATATACAGGTTCGATACTGTTGTATATTGCTGAATAAATAAATTCATTTGTATGATAAAAATGTATATTTATACAGGTTCGATACTGTTGTATATTGCTGATTAAATTAATACATTTGTATTTTAAAAATTTATATATTAAACAGGTTCGATACTGTTGTATATTGCTGAATAAATTAACATATTTGTATGATAAAAATGTATATATACAGGTTCGATACTGTTGTATATTGCTGAATAAATTAATACATTTGTATGATAAAAATGTTTATATATACAGGTTCGATACTGTTGTATATTGCTGAATAAATTAATACATTTGTATGATAAAAATGTATATATATACAGGTTCGATACTGTTGTATATTGCTGAATAAATTAATTCATTTGTATGATAAAAATGTATATTTATACAGGTTCGATACTGTTGTATATTGCTGATTAAATTAATACATTTGTATTTTAAAAATTTATATATTATACAGGTTCGATACTGTTGTATATTGCTGAATAAATTAACACATTTGTATGATAAAAATGTATATATACAGGTTCGATACTGTTGTATATTGCTGAATAAATTAATACATTTGTATGATAAAAATGTTTATATATACAGGTTCGATACTGTTGTATATTGCTAAATAAATTAATACATTTGTATGATAAAAATGTATATATATACAGGTTCGATACTGTTGTATATTGCTGAATAAATTAATACATTTGTTTTATAAAAATGTAAATATACAGGTTCGATACTGTTGTATATTGCTGAATAAATTAATAAATTTGTACGATAAAAATGTATATATATTCAGGTTCGATACTGTTGTATATTGCTGAATAAATTAATAAATTTGTATGATAAAAATGTATATATTATACAGGTTAGATACTGTTGAATATTGCTGAATAAATTAATACATTTGTATGATAAAGATGTATACATACAGGTTCGATACTGTTGTATATTGCTGAATAAATTAATACATTTGTTTAATAAAAATGTATATATTATACAGGTTCGATACTTTTGTATATTGCTGAATAAATTAATACATTTGTATGATAAAAATGTATATATACAGGTTCGATACTGTTGTATATTGCTGAATAAATTTATACATTTGTATGATAAAAATGGAAATATAAACAGGTTCGATACTGTTGTATATTGCTGAATAAATTAATACATTTGTATGATAAAAATGTATATATATACAGGTTCGATACTGTTGTATATTGCTGAATAAATTAATACATTTGTATGATAAAAATCTATATATATACAGGTTCGATACTGTTGTATATTACTGACTAAATTAATACATTTGTATGATAAAAATGTATATATACAGGTTCGATACTGTTGTATATTGCTGAATAAATTAATACATTTGTATGATAAAAATGTATATATATACAGGTTGGATACTGTTGTATATTGCTGAATAAATTAATACATTTGTATGATGTAAATGTATATATATACAGGTTTGATACTGTTGTATATTGCTGAATAAATAAATACATTTGTATGTTAAAAATGTATTTATATACAGGTTCGGTACTGTTGTATATTGCTGAATAAATTAATACATTTGTATGATAAAAATGTATATATATACAGGTTCGATACTGTTGTATATTGCTGAATAAATTAATAAATTTGTATGATAAAAATCTATATATATACAGGTTCGATACTGTTGTATATTACTGACTAAATTAATACATTTGTATGATAAAAATGTATATATACAGGTTCGATTCTGTTGTATATTGCTGAATAAATTAATACATTTGTATGATAAAAATGTATATATATACAGGTTGGATACTGTTGTATATTGCTGAATAAATTAATACATTTGTATGATGTAAATGTATATATTTTGACCGGTCAGTGGTTGAGTGGGCATAGCGCTTGGGTCTCACCCGAGCGTCGCGTGTTCGATTCCTCGGCTGGCTAAGTCCTCCATCACAACACAAGCAACATTTTCGGCTTTCTGTGGTGGTAGTAGGAGATTTTCAAACATTGTTGGGTTATTCGTAACCCGGGAATGTTTGTCTTTCTTTTAAAAAAAAAAAAAAAAAATATATATACAGGTTTGATACTGTTGTATATTGCTGAATAAATAAATACATTTGTATGTTAAAAATGTATTTATATACAGGTTCGGTACTGTTGTATATTGCTGAATAAATTAATACATTTGTATGATAAAAATGTATCTATATACTGGTTCGATACTGTTGTATATTGCTGAATAAATAAATACATTTGTATGATAAAAATGTATATATATACAGGTTCGATACTGTTGTATATTGCTGAATAAATTTATACATTTGAATGATAAAAATGTATATTCTATACAGGTTCGATACTGTTGTATATTGCTGAATAAATTAATACATTTGTATGATAAAAATGAATATATATACAGGTTCGATACTGTTGTATATTGCTTAATAAATAAATACATTTGTATGATAAAAATGTATTTATATACAGGTTCGATACTGTTGTGTATTGCCGAATAAATAAATACATTTGTATGATAAAAATGTATATATACAGGTTCGATACTGTTGTATATTGCTGAATAAATTAATACATTTGTATGATAAAAATGTATATATATAGTGTTTCGATACTTTAGTATATTTCTGAATAAATAAATACATTAGTATGATAAAAATGTATATATATACAGGTTCGATACTGTTGTATATTGCTGAATAAATAAATACATTTGTATGATAAAAATGTATATACATACAGGTTCGATACTGTTGTATATTGCTGAATAAATTAATACATTTGTATGATAAAAATGTATATATACAGGTTCTATACTGTTGTATATTGCTGAATTAATTAAAACATTTGTATGATAAAAATGAAAATATACACAGGTTCGATACTGTTGTATATTGCTGAATAAATTAATACATTTTTATGATAAAAATGTATATATATACTGGTTCGATACTGTTGTATATTTCCGAATAAATAAATACATTTGTATGATAAAAATGTATTTATATACAGGTTCGATACTGTTGCATATTGCTGAATAAATTAATACATTTGAATGATAAAAATGTATATATATACAGGTTCGATACTGTTGTATATTGCTGAATAAATTAATACATTTGTATGATAAAAATGTATATATATACAGGTTCGATACTGTTGTATATTGCTGAATAAATTAATACATTTGTATGATTAAAATGTATTTAAACAGGTTCGATACTGTTGTATATTGCTGAATAAATTAAAACATTTGTATGATAAAAATGTATATATAAACAGTTTCGATACTGTTGTAAATTGCTGAATAAATTAATACATTTGAATGATCAAAATCTATATATATACAGGTTCGATACTGTTGTATATTGCTGAATATTATTAATACATTTCAATGATAAAAATGTATATATATACAGGTGTGATACTGTTGTATATTGCTGAATAAATTAATACATTTGAATGATAAAAATATTTATATATACAGGTTCGATACTGTTGTATATTGGTGAATAAATTAATACATTTGTATGATAAAAATGTATATATATATCGGTTCGATAATGTTGTATATTGCTGAATAAATTAATACATTTGTATGATAAAAATGTATATATTATACAGGTTCGATACGGTTGTATATTGCTGAATAAATTAATACATTTGTATGACAAAAATGTATATATACAGGTTCGATACGGTTGAATATTGCTGAATAAATTAATACATTTGTATGATAAAAATGTATATATATACGGGTTCGATACTGTTGTATATTGCTGAATAAATAAATACATTTGTATGATAAAAATGTACATATATATACAGGTTCGATACTGTTGTATATTGCTGAATAAATTAATACATTTGTATGATAAAAATGTATATATATACAGGTTCGATACTGTTGTATATTGCTGTATAAATTAATACATTTGTATGATAAATATGTATATATAAACAGGTTCGATACTGTTGTATTTTGCTGAATAAATTAATACATTTGTATAATAAAAATGTATATTTATACAGGTTCGATACTGTTGTATATTGCTGAATAAATTTATACATTTGTATGATAAAAATGTATATATATACAGGTTAGATACTGTTGTATAATGCTGAATAAATTACGACATTTGTATGATAAAAATGAATACATATACAGGTTCGATACTGTTGTATATTGCTGAATAAATAAATACATTTGTATGATAAAAATGTATATGTATACAGGTTCGATACTTTTGTATATTGCCGAATAAATTTATACATTTGTATGATAAAAATGTATATATACAGGTTCGATACTGTTGTATATTGCTGAATAAATTAATACATTTGAATGATCAAAATCTATATATATACAGGTTCGATACTGTTGTATATTGGTGAATAAATTAATACATTTGTATGATAAAAATGTATATATATATCGGTTCGATAATGTTGTATATTGCTGAATAAATTAATACATTTGTATGATAAAAATGTATATATTATACAGGTTCGATACGGTTGTATATTGCTGAATAAATTAATACATTTGTATGACAAAAATGTATATATACAGGTTCGATACGGTTGAATATTGCTGAATAAATTAATACATTTGTATGATAAAAATGTATATATATACGGGTTCGATACTGTTGTATATTGCTGAATAAATAAATACATTTGTATGATAAAAATGTACATATATATACAGGTTCGATACTGTTGTATATTGCTGAATAAATTAATACATTTGTATGATAAAAATGTATATATATATCGGTTCGATAATGTTGTATATTGCTGAATAAATTAATACATTTGTATGATAAAAATGTATATATTATACAGGTTCGATACGGTTGTTTATTGCTGAATAAATTAATACATTTGTATGACAAAAATGTATATATACAGGTTCGATACGGTTGAATATTGCTGAATAAATTAATACATTTGTATGATAAAAATGTATATATATACGGGTTCGATACTGTTGTATATTGCTGAATAAATAAATACATTTGTATGATAAAAATGTATATATATATACAGGTTCGATACTGTTGTATATTGCTGAATAAATTAATACATTTGTATGATAAAAATGTATATATATACAGGTTCGATACTGTTGTATATTGCTGTATAAATTAATACATTTGTATGATAAATATGTATATATAAACAGGTTCGATACTGTTGTATTTTGCTGAATAAATTAATACATTTGTATAATAAAAATGTATATTTATACAGGTTCGATACTGTTGTATATTGCTGAATAAATTTATACATTTGTATGATAAAAATGTATATATATACAGGTTCGATACTGTTGTATATTGCTGAATAAATTTATACATTTGAATGATAAAAATGTATATTCTATACAGGTTCGATACTGTTGTATATTGCTGAATAAATTAATACATTTGTATGATAAAAATGAATATATATACAGGTTCGATACTGTTGTATATTGCTTTATAAATAAATACATTTGTATGATAAAAATGTATTTATATACAGGTTCGATACTGTTGTGTATTGCTGAATAAATTAATACATTTGTATGATAAAAATGTATATATATATACAGGTTCGATACTGTTGTATATTGCTGAATAAATTAATACATTTGTATGATAAAAATGTATATATATACAGGTTCGATACTGTTGTATATTGCTGTATAAATTAATACATTTGTATGATAAATATGTATATATAAACAGGTTCGATACTGTTGTATTTTGCTGAATAAATTAATACATTTGTATAATAAAAATGTATATTTATACAGGTTCGATACTGTTGTATATTGCTGAATAAATTTATACATTTGTATGATAAAAATGTATATATATACAGGTTAGATACTGTTGTATAATGCTGAATAAATTACGACATTTGTATGATAAAAATAAATACATATACAGGTTCGATACTGTTGTATATTGCTGAATAAATAAATACATTTGTATGATAAAAATGTATATATATACAGGTTCGATACTTTTGTATATTGCCGAATAAATTTATACATTTGTATGATAAAAATGTATATATACAGGTTCGATACTGTTGTATATTGCTGAATAAATTAATACATTTGTATGATATAAATGTACATATATACAGGTTCGATACTGTTGTATATTGCTGAATAAATAAATACATTTGTATGATAAAAATGTATATACATACAGGTTCGATACTGTTGTATATTTCTGAATAAATTAATACATGTGTATGATAAAAATGTATATACATACAGGTTCGATACTGTTGTATATTGCTGAATAAATTAATACATTTGTATGATAAAAATGTATATATACAGGTTCGATACTGTTGTATGTTGCTGAATAAATAAATACATTTGTATGATAAAAATGAATATATACAGGTTCGATACTGTTGCATATCGCTGAATAAATTAATACATTTGTATGATAAAAATCTATATATATACAGTTTCGATACTGTTGTATATTGCTGAATAAATAAATACATTTGTATGATAAAAATGTATATATACAGGTTCGATACTGTTGTATATTGCTGAATAAATAAATACATTTGTGTGATAAAAATGTATATATACAGGTTCGATACTGTTGTATATTGCTGAATAAATTAATACATTTGTATGATAAAAATGAATATATATAGAGGTTCGATACTGTTGTATATTGCTGAATAAATTCATACATTTGTATGATAAAAATGTATATATTATACAGGTTCGATACGGTTGTATATTGCTGAATAATTTAATACATTTGTTTGACAAAAATGTATATATACAGTTTCGATACTGTTGTATATTGCTGAATAAATTAATACATTTGTATGATAAAAATGTTTAAATATACAGGTTCGATACTGTTGTATATTGCTAAATAAATTAATACATTTGTATGATAAAAATGTATTTATATACAGGTTCGATACTGTTGTGTATTGCTGAATAAATTTATACATTTGTATGATAAAAATGTATACATAAACAGGTTCGATACTGTTGTATATTGCTGAATAAATTAATACATTTGTATGATAAAAATGTATATTTATACAGGTTCGATACTGTTGTATATTGCTGAATAAATTTATACATTTGTATGATAAAAATGTTTATATATACAGGTTAGATACTGTTGTATATTGCTGAATAAATTACGACATTTGTATGATAAAAATGAATACATATACAGGTTCAATACTGTTTTATATTGCTGAATAAATAAATACATTTGTATGATAAAAATGTATATATATACAGGTTCGATACTGTTGTATATTGCTGAATAAATTAATACATTTGTATGATAAAAATGTATATAAACAGGTTCGATACTGTTGTATATTGCTGAATAAATTAAAACATTTGTATGATAAAAATTTATATATAAACAGGTTCGATACTGTTGTAAATTGCTGAATAAATTAATACATTTGAATGATCAAAATCTATATATATACAGGTTCGATACTGTTGTATATTGCTGAATATTATTAATACATTTAAATGATAAAAATGTATATATATACAGGTGCGATACTGTTGTATATTAGTGAATAAATTAATACATTTGTATGATAAAAATATTTATATATACAGGTTCGATACTGTTGTATATTGGTGAATAAATTAATACATTTGTATGATAAAAATGTATATATATATCGGTTCGATAATGTTGTATATTGCTGAATAAATTAATATATTTGTATGATAAAAATGTATATATTATACAGGTTCGATACGGTTGTATATTGCTGAATAAATTAATACATTTGTATGACAAAAATGTATATATACAGGTTCGATACGGTTGTATATTGCTGAATAAATTAATACATTTGTATGATAAAAATGTATATATATACGGGTTCGATACTGTTGTATATTGCTGAATAAATTAATACATTTGTATGATAAAAATGTATATATATACAGGTTCGATACTGTTGTATATTGCTGAATAAATTAATACATTTGTATGATAAAAATGTATATATATACAGGTTCGATACTGTTGTATATTGCTGAATAAATTAATACATTTGTATGATAAATATGTATATATAAACAGGTTCGATACTGTTGTATTTTGCTGAATAAATTAATACATTTGTATGATAAAAATGTATATTTATACAGGTTCGATACTGTTGTATATTCCTGAATAAATTTATACATTTGTATGATAAAAATGTTTATATATACAGGTTAGATACTGTTGTATATTGCTGAATAAATTACGACATTTGTATGATAAAAATGAATACATATACAGGTTCAATACTGTTGTATATTGCTGAATAAATAAATACATTTGTATGATAAAAATGTATATATATACAGGTTCGATACTGTTGTATATTGCCGAATAAATTAATACATTTGTATGATAAAAATGTATATATACAGGTTCGATACTGTTGTATATTGCTGAATAAATTAATACATTTGTATGATAAAAATGTACATTTATACAGGTTCGATACTGTTGTATATTGCTGAATAAATAAATACATTTGTATGATAAAAATGTATATACATACAGGTTCGATACTGTTGTATATTGCTGAATAAATTAATACATGTGTATGATAAAAATGTATATACATACAGGTTCGATACTGTCGTATATTGCTGAATAAATTAATACATTTGTATGATAAAAATGTATATATACAGGTTCGATACTGTTGTATATTGCTGAATAAATAAATACATTTGTATGATAAAAATGAATATATACAGGTTCGATACTGTTGTATATCGCTGAATAAATTAATACATTTGTATGATAAAAATCTATATATATACAGTTTCGATACTGTTGTATATTGCTGAATAAATTAATACATTTGTATGATAAAAATGTATATATACAGGTTCGATACTGTTGTATATTGCTGAATAAATAAATACATTTGTGTGATAAAAATGTATATATACAGGTTCGATACTGTTGTATATTGCTGAATAAATTAATACATTTGTATGATAAAAATGAATATATATAGAGGTTCGATACTGTTGTATATTGCTGAATAAATTCATACATTTGTATGATAAAAATGTATATATTATACAGGTTCGATACGGTTGTATATTGCTGAATAAATTAATACAATTGTATGACAAAAATGTATATATACAGGTTCGATACTGTTGTATATTGCTGAATAAATTAATACATTTGTATCATAAAAATGTATATATTATACAGGTTCGATACTGTTGTATATTGCTGAATAAATTAATACATTTGTATGATAAAAATGTTTATATATACGGGTTCGATACTGTTGTATATTGCTGAATAAATTAATACATTTGTATGATAAAAATGTATATATATACAGGTTCGATACTGTTGTATATTGCTGAATAAATTAATACATTTGTATGATAAAAATGTATATATATACAGGTTCGATACTGTTGTATATTGCTGAATAAATTAATTCATTTGTATGATAAAAATGTATATTTATACAGGTTCGATACTGTTGTATATTGCTGATTAAATTAATACATTTGTATTTTAAAAATTTATATATTAAACAGGTTCGATACTGTTGTATATTGCTGAATAAATTAACATATTTGTATGATAAAAATGTATATATACAGGTTCGATACTGTTGTATATTGCTGAATAAATTAATACATTTGTATGATAAAAATGTTTATATATACAGGTTCGATACTGTTGTATATTGCTGAATAAATAAATACATTTGTATGATAAAAATGTATATATATACAGGTTCGATACTGTTGTATATTGCTGAATAAATTAATTCATTTGTATGATAAAAATGTATATTTATACAGGTTCGATACTGTTGTATATTGCTGATTAAATTAATACATTTGTATTTTAAAAATTTATATATTATACAGGTTCGATACTGTTGTATATTGCTGAATAAATTAACACATTTGTATGATAAAAATGTATATATACAGGTTCGATACTGTTGTATATTGCTGAATAAATTAATACATTTGTATGATAAAAATGTTTATATATACAGGTTCGATACTGTTGTATATTGCTGAATAAATTAATTCATTTGTATGATAAAAATGTATATTTATACAGGTTCGATACTGTTGTATATTGCTGATTAAATTAATACATTTGTATTTTAAAAATTTATATATTAAACAGGTTCGATACTGTTGTATATTGCTGAATAAATTAACATATTTGTATGATAAAAATGTATATATACAGGTTCGATACTGTTGTATATTGCTGAATAAATTAATACATTTGTATGATAAAAATGTTTATATATACAGGTTCGATACTGTTGTATATTGCTGAATAAATTAATACATTTGTATGATAAAAATGTATATATATACAGGTTCGATACTGTTGTATATTGCTGAATAAATTAATTCATTTGTATGATAAAAATGTATATTTATACAGGTTCGATACTGTTGTATATTGCTGATTAAATTAATACATTTGTATTTTAAAAATTTATATATTATACAGGTTCGATACTGTTGTATATTGCTGAATAAATTAACACATTTGTATGATAAAAATGTATATATACAGGTTCGATACTGTTGTATATTGCTGAATAAATTAATACATTTGTATGATAAAAATGTTTATATATACAGGTTCGATACTGTTGTATATTGCTAAATAAATTAATACATTTGTATGATAAAAATGTATATATATACAGGTTCGATACTGTTGTATATTGCTGAATAAATTAATACATTTGTTTTATAAAAATGTATATATACAGGTTCGATACTGTTGTATATTGCTGAATAAATTAATAAATTTGTACGATAAAAATGTATATATATTCAGGTTCGATACTGTTGTATATTGCTGAATAAATTAATAAATTTGTATGATAAAAATGTATATATTATACAGGTTCGATACTGTTGAATATTGCTGAATAAATTAATACATTTGTATGATAAAGATGTATACATACAGGTTCGATACTGTTGTATATTGCTGAATAAATTAATACATTTGTTTAATAAAAATGTATATATTATACAGGTTCGATACTTTTGTATATTGCTGAATAAATTAATACATTTGTATGATAAAAATGTATATATACAGGTTCGATACTGTTGTATATTGCTGAATAAATTTATACATTTGTATGATAAAAATGGAAATATATACAGGTTCGATACTGTTGTATATTGCTGAATAAATTAATACATTTGTATGATAAAAATGTATATATATACAGGTTCGATACTGTTGTATATTGCTGAATAAATTAATACATTTGTATGATAAAAATCTATATATATACAGGTTCGATACTGTTGTATATTACTGACTAAATTAATACATTTGTATGATAAAAATGTATATATACAGGTTCGATACTGTTGTATATTGCTGAATAAATTAATACATTTGTATGATAAAAATGTATATATATACAGGTTGGATACTGTTGTATATTGCTGAATAAATTAATACATTTGTATGATGTAAATGTATATATATACAGGTTTGATACTGTTGTATATTGCTGAATAAATAAATACATTTGTATGTTAAAAATGTATTTATATACAGGTTCGGTACTGTTGTATATTGCTGAATAAATTAATACATTTGTATGATAAATATGTATATATAAACAGGTTCGATACTGTTGTATTTTGCTGAATAAATTAATACATTTGTATAATAAAAATGTATATTTATACAGGTTCGATACTGTTGTATATTGCTGAATAAATTTATACATTTGTATGATAAAAATGTATATATATACAGGTTAGATACTGTTGTATAATGCTGAATAAATTACGACATTTGTATGATAAAAATGAATACATATACAGGTTCGATACTGTTGTATATTGCTGAATAAATAAATACATTTGTATGATAAAAATGTATATATATACAGGTTCGATACTTTTGTATATTGCCGAATAAATTTATACATTTGTATGATAAAAATGTATATATACAGGTTCGATACTGTTGTATATTGCTGAATAAATTAATACATTTGTATGATAAAAATGTACATATATACAGGTTCGATACTGTTGTATATTGCTGAATAAATAAATACATTTGTATGATAAAAATGTATATACATACAGGTTCGATACTGTTGTATATTTCTGAATAAATTAATACATGTGTATGATAAAAATGTATATACATACAGGTTCGATACTGTTGTATATTGCTGAATAAATTAATACATTTGTATGATAAAAATGTATATATACAGGTTCGATACTGTTGTATGTTGCTGAATAAATAAATACATTTGTATGATAAAAATGAATATATACAGGTTCGATACTGTTGCATATCGCTGAATAAATTAATACATTTGTATGATAAAAATCTATATATATACAGTTTCGATACTGTTGTATATTGCTGAATAAATAAATACATTTGTATGATAAAAATGTATATATACAGGTTCGATACTGTTGTATATTGCTGAATAAATAAATACATTTGTGTGATAAAAATGTATATATACAGGTTCGATACTGTTGTATATTGCTGAATAAATTAATACATTTGTATGATAAAAATGAATATATATAGAGGTTCGATACTGTTGTATATTGCTGAATAAATTCATACATTTGTATGATAAAAATGTATATATTATACAGGTTCGATACGGTTGTATATTGCTGAATAATTTAATACATTTGTATGACAAAAATGTATATATACAGGTTCGATACTGTTGTATATTGCTGAATAAATTAATACATTTGTATGATAAAAATGTTTAAATATACAGGTTCGATACTGTTGTATATTGCTAAATAAATTAATACATTTGTATGATAAAAATGTATTTATATACAGGTTCGATACTGTTGTGTATTGCTGAATAAATTTATACATTTGTATGATAAAAATGTATACATAAACAGGTTCGATACTGTTGTATATTGCTGAATAAATTAATACATTTGTATGATAAAAATGTATACATTTACAGGTTCGATACTGTTGTACATTGCTGAATAAATTAATTCATTTGTATGATCAAAATGTATATATATACAGGTTCGATACTATTGTATATTGCTGAATAAATTAATACATTTGTATTTTAAAAATTTATATATTATACAGGTTCGATACTGTTGTATATTGCTGAATAAATTAATACATTTGTATGATAAAAATGTATATATATACGGGTTCGATACTGTTGTATATTGCTGAATAAATTAATACATTTGTATGATAAAAATGTATATATATATACAGGTTCGATACTGTTGTATATTGCTGAATAAATTAATACATTTGTATGATAAAAATGTATATATATACAGGTTCGATACTGTTGTATATTGCTGTATAAATTAATACATTTGTATGATAAATATGTATATATAAACAGGTTCGATACTGTTGTATTTTGCTGAATAAATTAATACATTTGTATAATAAAAATGTATATTTATACAGGTTCGATACTGTTGTATATTGCTGAATAAATTTATACATTTGTATGATAAAAATGTATATATATACAGGTTAGATACTGTTGTATAATGCTGAATAAATTACGACATTTGTATGATAAAAATGAATACATATACAGGTTTGATACTGTTGTATATTGCTGAATAAATAAATACATTTGTATGATAAAAATGTATATATATACAGGTTCGATACTGTTGTATATTGCCGAATAAATTAATACATTTGTATGATAAAAATGTATATATACAGGTTCGATACTGTTGTATATTGCTGAATAAATAAATACATTTGTATGATAAAAATGTATATATATACAGGTTCGATACTTTTGTATATTGCCGAATAAATTTATACATTTGTATGATAAAAATGTATATATACAGGTTCGATACTGTTGTATATTGCTGAATAAATTAATACATTTGTATGATAAAAATGTACATATATACAGGTTCGATACTGTTGTATATTGCTGAATAAATAAATACATTTGTATGATAAAAATGTATATACATACAGGTTCGATACTGTTGTATATTTCTGAATAAATTAATACATGTGTATGATAAAAATGTATATACATACAGGTTCGATACTGTTGTATATTGCTGAATAAATTAATACATTTGTATGATAAAATTGTATATATACAGGTTCGATACTGTTGTATGTTGCTGAATAAATAAATACATTTGTATGATAAAAATGAATATATACAGGTTCGATACTGTTGCATATCGCTGAATAAATTAATACATTTGTATGATAAAAATCTATATATATACAGTTTCGATACTGTTGTATATTGCTGAATAAATAAATACATTTGTATGATAAAAATGTATATATACAGGTTCGATACTGTTGTATATTGCTGAATAAATAAATACATTTGTGTGATAAAAATGTATATATACAGGTTCGATACTGTTGTATATTGCTGAATAAATTAATACATTTGTATGATAAAAATGAATATATATAGAGGTTCGATACTGTTGTATATTGCTGAATAAATTCATACATTTGTATGATAAAAATGTATATATTATACAGGTTCGATACGGTTGTATATTGCTGAATAATTTAATACATTTGTATGACAAAAATGTATATATACAGGTTCGATACTGTTGTATATTGCTGAATAAATTAATACATTTGTATGATAAAAATGTTTAAATATACAGGTTCGATACTGTTGTATATTGCTAAATAAATTAATACATTTGATAAAAATGTATTTATATACAGGTTCGATACTGTTGTGTATTGCTGAATAAATTTATACATTTGTATGATAAAAATGTATACATAAACAGGTTCGATACTGTTGTATATTGCTGAATAAATTAATACATTTGTATGATAAAAATGTATACATTTACAGGTTCGATACTGTTGTACATTGCTGAATAAATTAATTCATTTGTATGATAAAAATGTATATATATACAGGTTCGATACTATTGTATATTGCTGAATAAATTAATACATTTGTATGATGTAAATGTATATATTTTGACCGGTCAGTGGTTGAGTGGGCATAGCGCTTGGGTCTCACCCGAGCGTCGCGTGTTCGATTCCTCGGCTGGCTAAGTCCTCCATCACAACACAAGCAACATTTTCGGCTTTCTGTGGTGGTAGTAGGAGATTTTCAAACATTGTTGGGTTATTCGTAACCCGGGAATGTTTGTCTTTCTTTTTAAAAAAAAAAAAAAAAATATATATACAGGTTTGATACTGTTGTATATTGCTGAATAAATAAATACATTTGTATGTTAAAAATGTATTTATATACAGGTTCGGTACTGTTGTATATTGCTGAATAAATTAATACATTTGTATGATAAAAATGTATCTATATACTGGTTCGATACTGTTGTATATTGCTGAATAAATAAATACATTTGTATGATAAAAATGTATATATATACAGGTTCGATACTGTTGTATATTGCTGAATAAATTTATACATTTGAATGATAAAAATGTATATTCTATACAGGTTCGATACTGTTGTATATTGCTGAATAAATTAATACATTTGTATGATAAAAATGAATATATATACAGGTTCGATACTGTTGTATATTGCTTAATAAATAAATACATTTGTATGATAAAAATGTATTTATATACAGGTTCGATACTGTTGTGTATTGCCGAATAAATAAATACATTTGTATGATAAAAATGTATATATACAGGTTCGATACTGTTGTATATTGCTGAATAAATTAATACATTTGTATGATAAAAATGTATATATTTAGTGTTTCGATACTTTAGTATATTTCTGAATAAATAAATACATTAGTATGATAAAAATGTATATATATACAGGTTCGATACTGTTGTATATTGCTGAATAAATAAATACATTTGTATGATAAAAATGTATAAACATACAGGTTCGATACTGTTGTATATTGCTGAATAAATTAATACATTTGTATGATAAAAATGTATATATACAGGTTCTATACTGTTGTATATTGCTGAATTAATTAAAACATTTGTATGATAAAAATGAAAATATACACAGGTTCGATACTGTTGTATATTGCTGAATAAATTAATACATTTTTATGATAAAAATGTATATATATACAGGTTCGATACTGTTGTATATTTCCGAATAAATTAATACATTTGTATGATAAAAATGTATTTATATACAGGTTCGATACTGTTGCATATTGCTGAATAAATTAATACATTTGAATGATAAAAATGTATATATATACAGGTTCGATACTGTTGTATATTGCTGAATAAATTAATACATTTGTATGATAAAAATGTATATATATACAGGTTCGATACTGTTGTATATTGCTGAATAAATTAATACATTTGTATGATTAAAATGTATATATAAACAGTTTCGATACTGTTGTAAATTGCTGAATAAATTAATACATTTGAATGATCAAAATCTATATATATACAGGTTCGATACTGTTGTATATTTCCGAATAAATTAATACATTTCAATGATAAAAATGTATATATATACAGGTGTGATACTGTTGTATATTGCTGAATAAATTAATACATTTGAATGATAAAAATATTTATATATACAGGTTCGATACTGTTGTATATTGGTGAATAAATTAATACATTTGTATGATAAAAATGTATATATATATCGGTTCGATAATGTTGTATATTGCTGAATACATTAATACATTTGTATGATAAAAATGTATATATTATACAGGTTCGATACGGTTGTATATTGCTGAATAAATTAATACATTTGTATGACAAAAATGTATATATACAGGTTCGATACGGTTGAATATTGCTGAATAAATTAATACATTTGTATGATAAAAATGTATATATATACGGGTTCGATACTGTTGTATATTGCTGAATAAATAAATACATTTGTATGATAAAAATGTATATATATATACAGGTTCGATACTGTTGTATATTGCTGAATAAATTAATACATTTGTATGATAAAAATGTATATATATACAGGTTCGATACTGTTGTATATTGCTGTATAAATTAATACATTTGTATGATAAATATGTATATATAAACAGGTTCGATTCTGTTGTATTTTGCTGAATAAATTAATACATTTGTATAATAAAAATGTATATTTATACAGGTTCGATACTGTTGTATATTGCTGAATAAATTTATACATTTGTATGATAAAAATGTATATATATACAGGTTAGATACTGTTGTATAATGCTGAATAAATTACGACATTTGTATGATAAAAATGAATACATATACAGGTTCGATACTGTTGTATATTGCTGAATAAATAAATACATTTGTATGATAAAAATGTATATATATACAGGTTCGATACTTTTGTATATTGCCGAATAAATTTATACATTTGTATGATAAAAATGTATATATACAGGTTCGATACTGTTGTATATTGCTGAATAAATTAATACATTTGTATGATAAAAATGTACATATATACAGGTTCGATACTGTTGTATATTGCTGAATAAATAAATACATTTGTATGATAAAAATGTATATACATACAGGTTCGATACTGTTGTATATTTCTGAATAAATTAATACATGTGTATGATAAAAATGTATATACATACAGGTTCGATACTGTTGTATATTGCTGAATAAATTAATACATTTGTATGATAAAAATGTATATATACAGGTTCGATACTGTTGTATGTTGCTGAATAAATAAATACATTTGTATGATAAAAATGAATATATACAGGTTCGATACTGTTGCATATCGCTGAATAAATTAATACATTTGTATGATAAAAATCTATATATATACAGTTTCGATACTGTTGTATATTGCTGAATAAATAAATACATTTGTATGATAAAAATGTATATATACAGGTTCGATACTGTTGTATATTGCTGAATAAATAAATACATTTGTGTGATAAAAATGTATATATACAGGTTCGATACTGTTGTATATTGCTGAATAAATTAATACATTTGTATGATAAAAATGAATATATATAGAGGTTCGATACTGTTGTATATTGCTGAATAAATTCATACATTTGTATGATAAAAATGTATATATTATACAGGTTCGATACGGTTGTATATTGCTGAATAATTTAATACATTTGTATGACAAAAATGTATATATACAGGTTCGATACTGTTGTATATTGCTGAATAAATTAATACATTTGTATGATAAAAATGTTTAAATATACAGGTTCGATACTGTTGTATATTGCTAAATAAATTAATACATTTGTATGATAAAAATGTATTTATATACAGGTTCGATACTGTTGTGTATTGCTGAATAAATTTATACATTTGTATGATAAAAATGTATACATAAACAGGTTCGATACTGTTGTATATTGCTGAATAAATTAATACATTTGTATGATAAAAATGTATACATTTACAGGTTCGATACTGTTGTACATTGCTGAATAAATTAATTCATTTGTATGATAAAAATGTATATATATACAGGTTCGATACTATTGTATATTGCTGAATAAATTAATACATTTGTATTTTAAAAATTTATATATTATACAGGTTCGATACTGTTGTATATTGCTGAATAAATTAATACATTTGTATGATAAAAATGTATATATATACGGGTTCGATACTGTTGTATATTGCTGAATAAATAAATACATTTGTATGATAAAAATGTATATATATATACAGGTTCGATACTGTTGTATATTGCTGAATAAATTAATACATTTGTATGATAAAAATGTATATATATACAGGTTCGATACTGTTGTATATTGCTGTATAAATTAATACATTTGTATGATAAATATGTATATATAAACAGGTTCGATACTGTTGTATTTTGCTGAATAAATTAATACATTTGTATAATAAAAATGTATATTTATACAGGTTCGATACTGTTGTATATTGCTGAATAAATTTATACATTTGTATGATAAAAATGTATATATATACAGGTTAGATACTGTTGTATAATGCTGAATAAATTACGACATTTGTATGATAAAAATGAATACATATACAGGTTCGATACTGTTGTATATTGCTGAATAAATAAATACATTTGTATGATAAAAATGTATATATATACAGGATCGATACTGTTGTATATTGCCGAATAAATTAATACATTTGTATGATAAAAATGTATATATACAGGTTCGATACTGTTGTATATTGCTGAATAAATAAATACATTTGTATGATAAAAATGAATATATACAGGTTCGATACTGTTGTATATCGCTGAATAAATTAATACATTTGTATGATAAAAATCTATATATATACAGTTTCGATACTGTTGTATATTGCTGAATAAATTAATACATTTGTATGATAAAAATGTATATATACAGGTTCGATACTGTTGTATATTGCTGAATAAATTAATACATTTGTGTGATAAAAATGTATATATACAGGTTCGATACTGTTGTATATTGCTGAATAAATTAATACATTTGTATCTTAAAAATGTATATATTATACAGGTTCGATACTGTTGTATATTGCTGAATAAATTAATACATTTGTATGATAAAAATGTATATATATACGGGTTCGATACTGTTGTATATTGCTGAATAAATTAATACATTTGTATGATAAAAATGTATATATATACAGGTTCGATACTGTTGTATATTGCTGAATAAATTAATTAATTTGTATGATAAAAATGTATATATATACAGGTTCGATACTATTGTAAATTGCTGAATAAATTAATACATTTGTATTTTAAAAATTTATATATTATACAGGTACGATACTGTTGTATATTGCTGAATAAATTAACACATTTTTATGATAAAAATGTATATATACAGGTTCGATACTGTTGTATATTGCTGAATAAATTAATACATTTGTATGATAAAAATGTTTATATATACAGGTTCGATACTGTTGTATATTGCTAAATAAATTAATACATTTGTATGATAAAAATGTATATATATACAGGTTCGATACTGTTGTATATTGCTGAATAAATTTATACATTTGAATGATAAAAATGTATATTCTATACAGGTTCGATACTGTTGTATATTGCTGAATAAATTAATACATTTGTATGATAAAAATGAATATATATACAGGTTCGATACTGTTGTATATTGCTGAATAAATTAATACATTTGTATGATAAAAATGTATTTAAAAATTAATACATTTGTGTGATAAAAATGTATATATACAGGTTCGATACTGTTGAATATTGCTGAATAAATTAATACATTTGTATGATAAAAATGAATATATATAGAGGTTCGATACTGTTGTATATTGCTGAATAAATTCATACATTTGTATGATAAAAATGTATATATTATACAGGTTCGATACGGTTGTATATTGCTGAATAATTTAATACATTTGTATGACAAAAATGTATATATACAGGTTCGATACTGTTGTATATTGCTGAATAAATTAATACATTTGTATCTTAAAAATGTATATATTATACAGGTTCGATACTGTTGTATATTGCTGAATAAATTAATACATTTGTATGATAAAAATGTATATATATACGGGTTCGATACTGTTGTATATTGCTGAATAAATTAATACATTTGTATGACAAAAATGTATATATACAGGTTCGATACTGTTGTATATTGCTGAATAAATTAATACATTTGTATCTTAAAAATGTATATATTATACAGGTTCGATACTGTTGTATATTGCTGAATAAATTTATACATTTGAATGATAAAAATGTATATTCTATACAGGTTCGATACTGTTGTATATTGCTGAATAAATTAATACATTTGTATGATAAAAATGAATATATATACAGGTTCGATACTGTTGTATATTGCTGAATAAATTAATACATTTGTATGATAAAAATGTATTTATATACAGGTTCGATACTGTTGTGTATTGCCGAATAAATAAATACATTTGTATGATAAAAATGTATATATACAGGTTCGATACTGTTGTATATTGCTGAATAAATTAATACATTTGTATGATAAAAATGTATATATAAACTGTTTCGATACTTTAGTATATTTTTGAATAAATAAATACATTTGTATGATAAAAATGAATATATATACAGGTTCGATACTGTTGTATATTGCTGAATAAATAAATACATTTGTATGATAAAAATGTATATACATACAGGTTCGATACTGTTGTATATTGCTGAATAAATAAATACATTTGTATGATAAAAATATATATATACAGGTTCTATACTGTTGTATATTGCTGAATTAATTAAAACATTTGTATGATAAAAATGAAAATATACACAGGTTCGATACTGTTGTATATTGCTGAATAAATTAATACATTTGTATGATAAAAATGTATATATATACAGGTTCGATACTGTTGTATATTTCCGAATAAATTAATACATTTGTATGATAAAAATGTATTTATATACAGGTTCGATACTGTTGCATATTGCTGAATAAATTAATACATTTTAATGATAAAAATGTATATATATACAGGTTCGATACTGTTGTATATTGCTGAATAAATTAATACATTTGTATGATAAAAATGTATATATATTCAGGTTCGATACTGTTGTATATTGCTGAATAAATTAATACATTTGTATGATAAAAATGTATATAAACAGGTTCGATACTGTTGTATATTGCTGAATAAATTAAAACATTTGTATGATAAAAATTTATATATAAACAGGTTCGATACTGTTGTAAATTGCTGAATAAATTAATACATTTGAATGATCAAAATCTATATATATACAGGTTCGATACTGTTGTATATTGCTGAATATTATTAATACATTTAAATGATAAAAATGTATATATATACAGGTGCGATACTGTTGTATATTGCTGAATAAATTAATACATTTGTATGATATAAATGTATATATATACAGGTTCGAAACTGTTGTATATTGCTGAATAAATTAATACATTTGTATGATAAAAATGTATATATATACAGGTTCGATACTGTTGTATATTGCTGAATAAATTAATACATTTGTATGATAAATATGTATATATAAACAGGTTCGATACTGTTGTATTTTGCTGAATAAATTAATACATTTGTATGATAAAAATGTATATTTATACAGGTTCGATACTGTTGTATATTGCTGAATAAATTTATACATTTGTATGATAAAAATGTTTATATATACAGGTTAGATACTGTTGTATATTGCTGAATAAATTACGACATTTGTATGATAAAAATGAATACATATACAGGTTCAATACTGTTGTATATTGCTGAATAAATAAATACATTTGTATGATAAAAATGTATATATATACAGGTTGGATACTGTTGTATATTTCCGAATAAATTAATACATTTGTATGATAAAAATGTATATATACAGGTTCGATACTGTTGTATATTGCTGAATAAATTAATATATTTGTATGATAAAAATGTACATATATACAGGTTCGATACTGTTGTATATTGCTGAATAAATAAATACATTTGTATGATAAAAATGTATATACATACAGGTTCGATACTGTTGTATATTGCTGAATAAATTAAAACATGTGTATGATAAAAATGTATATACATACAGGTTCGATACTGTTGTATATTGCTGAATAAATTAATACATTTGTATGATAAAAATGTATATATACAGGTTCGATACTGTTGTATATTGCTGAATAAATAAATACATTTGTATGATAAAAATGAATATATACAGGTTCGATACTGTTGTATATTGCTGAATAAATAAATACATTTGTATGATAAAAATGTATATATACAGGTTCGATACTGTTGTATATTGCTGAATAAATAAATACATTTGTATGATAAAAATGTATTTATACAGGTTCGATACTGTTGTATATTGCTGAATAAATAAATACATTTGTATGATAAAAATGTATATATTTACAGGTTCGATACTGTTGTATATTGCCGAATAAATTAATACATTTGTATGATAAAAATGTATATATACAGGTTCGATACTGTTGTATATTGCTGAATAAATTAATACATTTGTATGATAAATATGTACATATATACAGGTTCGATACTGTTGTATATTGCTGAATAAATAAATACATATTTATGATAAAAATGTATATACATACAGGTTCGATACTGTTGTATATTGCTGAATAAATTAATACATGTGTATGATAAAAATGTATATACATACAGGTTCGAAACTGTTGTATATTTTTGAATAAATAAATACATTTGTATGATAAAAATGTATATATACAGGTTCGATACTGTTGTATATTGCTGAATAAATAAATCCATTTGTATGATAAAAATGAATATATACAGGTTCGATACTGTTGTATATCGCTGAATAAATTAATACATTTGTATGATAAAAATCTATGTATATACAGTTTCAATACTGTTGTATATTGCTGAATAAATTAATACATTTGTATGATAAAAATGTATATATACAGGTTCGATACTGTTGTATATTGCTGAATAAATAAATACATTTGTGTGATAAAAATGTATATATACAGGTTCGATACTGTTGTATATTGCTGAATAAATTAAAACATTTGTATGATAAAAATGAATATATATAGAGGTTCGATACTGTTGTATATTGCTGAATAAATTCATACATTTGTATGATAAAAATGTATATATTATACAGGTTCGATACTGTTGTATATTGCTGAATAAATTAACACATTTGTATGATAAAAATGTATATATACATGTTCGATACTGTTGTATATTGCTGAATAAATTAGTACATTTGTATGATAAAAATGTTTATATATACAGGTTCGATACTGTTGTATATTGCTAAATAAATTAATACATTTGTATGATAAAAAGGTATATATATACAGGTTCGATACTGTTGTATATTGCTGAATAAATTAATACATTTGTTTTATAAAAATGTATATATACAGGTTCGATACTGTTGTATATTGCTGAATAAATTAATAAATTTGTATGATAAAAATGTATATATATACAGGTTCGATACTGTTGTATATTGCTGAATAAATTAATAAATTTGTATGATTAAAATGTATATATTATACAGGTTCGATACTGTTGTATATTGCTGAATAAATTAATACATTTGTATGATAAAGATGTATACATACAGGTTCGATACTGTTGTATATTGCTGAATAAATAAATACATTTGTATGATAAAAATGTATATATATACGGGTTCGATACTGTTGTATATTGCTTTATAAATAAATACATTTGTATGATAAAAATGTATTTATATACAGGTTCGATACTGTTGTGTATTGCTGAATAAATTAATACATTTGTATGATAAAAATGTATAATATACAGGTTCGATACTGTTGTATATTGCTGAATAAATTAATACATTTGTATGATAAAAATGTATATATATACAGGTTCGATACTGTTGTATATTGCTGTATAAATTAATACATTTGTATGATAAATATGTATATATAAACAGGTTCGATACTGTTGTATTTTGCTGAATAAATTAATACATTTGTATAATAAAAATGTATATTTATACAGGTTCGATACTGTTGTATATTGCTGAATAAATTTATACATTTGTATGATAAAAATGTATATATATACAGGTTAGATACTGTTGTATAATGCTGAATAAATTACGACATTTGTATGATAAAAATGAATACATATACAGGTTCGATACTGTTGTATATTGCTGAATAAATAAATACATTTGTATGATAAAAATGTATATATATACAGGTTCGATACTTTTGTATATTGCCGAATAAATTTATACATTTGTATGATAAAAATGTATATATACAGGTTCGATACTGTTGTATATTGCTGAATAAATTAATACATTTGTATGATATAAATGTACATATATACAGGTTCGATACTGTTGTATATTGCTGAATAAATAAATACATTTGTATGATAAAAATGTATATACATACAGGTTCGATACTGTTGTATATTTCTGAATAAATTAATACATGTGTATGATAAAAATGTATATACATACAGGTTCGATACTGTTGTATATTGCTGAATAAATTAATACATTTGTATGATAAAAATGTATATATACAGGTTCGATACTGTTGTATGTTGCTGAATAAATAAATACATTTGTATGATAAAAATGAATATATACAGGTTCGATACTGTTGCATATCGCTGAATAAATTAATACATTTGTATGATAAAAATCTATATATATACAGTTTCGATACTGTTGTATATTGCTGAATAAATAAATACATTTGTATGATAAAAATGTATATATACAGGTTCGATACTGTTGTATATTGCTGAATAAATAAATACATTTGTGTGATAAAAATGTATATATACAGGTTCGATACTGTTGTATATTGCTGAATAAATTAATACATTTGTATGATAAAAATGAATATATATAGAGGTTCGATACTGTTGTATATTGCTGAATAAATTCATACATTTGTATGATAAAAATGTATATATTATACAGGTTCGATACGGTTGTATATTGCTGAATAATTTAATACATTTGTTTGACAAAAATGTATATATACAGTTTCGATACTGTTGTATATTGCTGAATAAATTAATACATTTGTATGATAAAAATGTTTAAATATACAGGTTCGATACTGTTGTATATTGCTAAATAAATTAATACATTTGTATGATAAAAATGTATTTATATACAGGTTCGATACTGTTGTGTATTGCTGAATAAATTTATACATTTGTATGATAAAAATGTATACATAAACAGGTTCGATACTGTTGTATATTGCTGAATAAATTAATACATTTGTATGATAAAAATGTATATTTATACAGGTTCGATACTGTTGTATATTGCTGAATAAATTTATACATTTGTATGATAAAAATGTTTATATATACAGGTTAGATACTGTTGTATATTGCTGAATAAATTACGACATTTGTATGATAAAAATGAATACATATACAGGTTCAATACTGTTTTATATTGCTGAATAAATAAATACATTTGTATGATAAAAATGTATATATATACAGGTTCGATACTGTTGTATATTGCTGAATAAATTAATACATTTGTATGATAAAAATGTATATAAACAGGTTCGATACTGTTGTATATTGCTGAATAAATTAAAACATTTGTATGATAAAAATTTATATATAAACAGGTTCGATACTGTTGTAAATTGCTGAATAAATTAATACATTTGAATGATCAAAATCTATATATATACAGGTTCGATACTGTTGTATATTGCTGAATATTATTAATACATTTAAATGATAAAAATGTATATATATACAGGTGCGATACTGTTGTATATTAGTGAATAAATTAATACATTTGTATGATAAAAATATTTATATATACAGGTTCGATACTGTTGTATATTGGTGAATAAATTAATACATTTGTATGATAAAAATGTATATATATATCGGTTCGATAATGTTGTATATTGCTGAATAAATTAATATATTTGTATGATAAAAATGTATATATTATACAGGTTCGATACGGTTGTATATTGCTGAATAAATTAATACATTTGTATGACAAAAATGTATATATACAGGTTCGATACGGTTGTATATTGCTGAATAAATTAATACATTTGTATGATAAAAATGTATATATATACGGGTTCGATACTGTTGTATATTGCTGAATAAATTAATACATTTGTATGATAAAAATGTATATATATACAGGTTCGATACTGTTGTATATTGCTGAATAAATTAATACATTTGTATGATAAAAATGTATATATATACAGGTTCGATACTGTTGTATATTGCTGAATAAATTAATACATTTGTATGATAAATATGTATATATAAACAGGTTCGATACTGTTGTATTTTGCTGAATAAATTAATACATTTGTATGATAAAAATGTATATTTATACAGGTTCGATACTGTTGTATATTCCTGAATAAATTTATACATTTGTATGATAAAAATGTTTATATATACAGGTTAGATACTGTTGTATATTGCTGAATAAATTACGACATTTGTATGATAAAAATGAATACATATACAGGTTCAATACTGTTGTATATTGCTGAATAAATAAATACATTTGTATGATAAAAATGTATATATATACAGGTTCGATACTGTTGTATATTGCCGAATAAATTAATACATTTGTATGATAAAAATGTATATATACAGGTTCGATACTGTTGTATATTGCTGAATAAATTAATACATTTGTATGATAAAAATGTACATTTATACAGGTTCGATACTGTTGTATATTGCTGAATAAATAAATACATTTGTATGATAAAAATGTATATACATACAGGTTCGATACTGTTGTATATTGCTGAATAAATTAATACATGTGTATGATAAAAATGTATATACATACAGGTTCGATACTGTCGTATATTGCTGAATAAATTAATACATTTGTATGATAAAAATGTATATATACAGGTTCGATACTGTTGTATATTGCTGAATAAATAAATACATTTGTATGATAAAAATGAATATATACAGGTTCGATACTGTTGTATATCGCTGAATAAATTAATACATTTGTATGATAAAAATCTATATATATACAGTTTCGATACTGTTGTATATTGCTGAATAAATTAATACATTTGTATGATAAAAATGTATATATACAGGTTCGATACTGTTGTATATTGCTGAATAAATAAATACATTTGTGTGATAAAAATGTATATATACAGGTTCGATACTGTTGTATATTGCTGAATAAATTAATACATTTGTATGATAAAAATGAATATATATAGAGGTTCGATACTGTTGTATATTGCTGAATAAATTCATACATTTGTATGATAAAAATGTATATATTATACAGGTTCGATACGGTTGTATATTGCTGAATAAATTAATACAATTGTATGACAAAAATGTATATATACAGGTTCGATACTGTTGTATATTGCTGAATAAATTAATACATTTGTATCATAAAAATGTATATATTATACAGGTTCGATACTGTTGTATATTGCTGAATAAATTAATACATTTGTATGATAAAAATGTTTATATATACGGGTTCGATACTGTTGTATATTGCTGAATAAATTAATACATTTGTATGATAAAAATGTATATATATACAGGTTCGATACTGTTGTATATTGCTGAATAAATTAATACATTTGTATGATAAAAATGTATATATATACAGGTTCGATACTGTTGTATATTGCTGAATAAATTAATTCATTTGTATGATAAAAATGTATATTTATACAGGTTCGATACTGTTGTATATTGCTGATTAAATTAATACATTTGTATTTTAAAAATTTATATATTAAACAGGTTCGATACTGTTGTATATTGCTGAATAAATTAACATATTTGTATGATAAAAATGTATATATACAGGTTCGATACTGTTGTATATTGCTGAATAAATTAATACATTTGTATGATAAAAATGTTTATATATACAGGTTCGATACTGTTGTATATTGCTGAATAAATAAATACATTTGTATGATAAAAATGTATATATATACAGGTTCGATACTGTTGTATATTGCTGAATAAATTAATTCATTTGTATGATAAAAATGTATATTTATACAGGTTCGATACTGTTGTATATTGCTGATTAAATTAATACATTTGTATTTTAAAAATTTATATATTATACAGGTTCGATACTGTTGTATATTGCTGAATAAATTAACACATTTGTATGATAAAAATGTATATATACAGGTTCGATACTGTTGTATATTGCTGAATAAATTAATACATTTGTATGATAAAAATGTTTATATATACAGGTTCGATACTGTTGTATATTGCTGAATAAATTAATTCATTTGTATGATAAAAATGTATATTTATACAGGTTCGATACTGTTGTATATTGCTGATTAAATTAATACATTTGTATTTTAAAAATTTATATATTAAACAGGTTCGATACTGTTGTATATTGCTGAATAAATTAACATATTTGTATGATAAAAATGTATATATACAGGTTCGATACTGTTGTATATTGCTGAATAAATTAATACATTTGTATGATAAAAATGTTTATATATACAGGTTCGATACTGTTGTATATTGCTGAATAAATTAATACATTTGTATGATAAAAATGTATATATATACAGGTTCGATACTGTTGTATATTGCTGAATAAATTAATTCATTTGTATGATAAAAATGTATATTTATACAGGTTCGATACTGTTGTATATTGCTGATTAAATTAATACATTTGTATTTTAAAAATTTATATATTATACAGGTTCGATACTGTTGTATATTGCTGAATAAATTAACACATTTGTATGATAAAAATGTATATATACAGGTTCGATACTGTTGTATATTGCTGAATAAATTAATACATTTGTATTATAAAAATGTTTATATATACAGGTTCGATACTGTTGTATATTGCTAAATAAATTAATACATTTGTATGATAAAAATGTATATATATACAGGTTCGATACTGTTGTATATTGCTGAATAAATTAATACATTTGTTTTATAAAAATGTATATATACAGGTTCGATACTGTTGTATATTGCTGAATAAATTAATAAATTTGTACGATAAAAATGTATATATATTCAGGTTCGATACTGTTGTATATTGCTGAATAAATTAATAAATTTGTATGATAAAAATGTATATATTATACAGGTTCGATACTGTTGAATATTGCTGAATAAATTAATACATTTGTATGATAAAGATGTATACATACAGGTTCGATACTGTTGTATATTGCTGAATAAATTAATACATTTGTTTAATAAAAATGTATATATTATACAGGTTCGATACTTTTGTATATTGCTGAATAAATTAATACATTTGTATGATAAAAATGTATATATACAGGTTCGATACTGTTGTATATTGCTGAATAAATTTATACATTTGTATGATAAAAATGGAAATATATACAGGTTCGATACTGTTGTATATTGCTGAATAAATTAATACATTTGTATGATAAAAATGTATATATATACAGGTTCGATACTGTTGTATATTGCTGAATAAATTAATACATTTGTATGATAAAAATCTATATATATACAGGTTCGATACTGTTGTATATTACTGACTAAATTAATACATTTGTATGATAAAAATGTATATATACAGGTTCGATACTGTTGTATATTGCTGAATAAATTAATACATTTGTATGATAAAAATGTATATATATACAGGTTGGATACTGTTGTATATTGCTGAATAAATTAATACATTTGTATGATGTAAATGTATATATATACAGGTTTGATACTGTTGTATATTGCTGAATAAATAAATACATTTGTATGTTAAAAATGTATTTATATACAGGTTCGGTACTGTTGTATATTGCTGAATAAATTAATACATTTGTATGATAAATATGTATATATAAACAGGTTCGATACTGTTGTATTTTGCTGAATAAATTAATACATTTGTATAATAAAAATGTATATTTATACAGTTTCGATACTGTTGTATATTGCTGAATAAATAAATACATTTGTATGATAAAAATGTATATATACAGGTTCGATACTGTTGTATATTGCTGAATAAATAAATACATTTGTGTGATAAAAATGTATATATACAGGTTCGATACTGTTGTATATTGCTGAATAAATTAATACATTTGTATGATAAAAATGAATATATATAGAGGTTCGATACTGTTGTATATTGCTGAATAAATTCATACATTTGTATGATAAAAATGTATATATTATACAGGTTCGATACGGTTGTATATTGCTGAATAAATTAATACATTTGTATGATAAATATGTATATATAAACAGGTTCGATACTGTTGTATTTTGCTGAATAAATTAATACATTTGTATAATAAAAATGTATATTTATACAGGTTCGATACTGTTGTATATTGCTGAATAAATTTATACATTTGTATGATAAAAATGTATATATATACAGGTTAGATACTGTTGTATAATGCTGAATAAATTACGACATTTGTATGATAAAAATGAATACATATACAGGTTCGATACTGTTGTATATTGCTGAATAAATAAATACATTTGTATGATAAAAATGTATATATATACAGGTTCGATACTGTTGTATATTGCTGAATAAATTAATACATTTGTATGATA
Source organism: Hesperophylax consimilis (assembly GCF_061612785.1). Classification (NCBI taxonomy): domain Eukaryota; kingdom Metazoa; phylum Arthropoda; class Insecta; order Trichoptera; family Limnephilidae; genus Hesperophylax; species Hesperophylax consimilis. The sequence continues at coordinate 23,237,851 of NC_142850.1, forward strand.
AAAATGTTTAAATATACAGGTTCGATACTGTTGTATATTGCTAAATAAATTAATACATTTGTATGATAAAAATGTATTTATATACAGGTTCGATACTGTTGTGTATTGCTGAATAAATTTATACATTTGTATGATAAAAATGTATACATAAACAGGTTCGATACTGTTGTATATTGCTGAATAAATTAAAACATTTGTATGATAAAAATGTATACATTTACAGGTTCGATACTGTTGTACATTGCTGAATAAATTAATTCATTTGTATGATCAAAATGTATATATATACAGGTTCGATACTATTGTATATTGCTGAATAAATTAATACATTTGTATTTTAAAAATTTATATATTATACAGGTTCGATACTGTTGTATATTGCTGAATAAATTAATACATTTGTATGATAAAAATGTATATATATACGGGTTCGATACTGTTGTATATTGCTGAATAAATTAATACATTTGTATGATAAAAATGTATATATATATACAGGTTCGATACTGTTGTATATTGCTGAATAAATTAATACATTTGTATGATAAAAATGTATATATATACAGGTTCGATACTGTTGTATATTGCTGTATAAATTAATACATTTGTATGATAAATATGTATATATAAACAGGTTCGATACTGTTGTATTTTGCTGAATAAATTAATACATTTGTATAATAAAAATGTATATTTATACAGGTTCGATACTGTTGTATATTGCTGAATAAATTTATACATTTGTATGATAAAAATGTATATATATACAGGTTAGATACTGTTGTATAATGCTGAATAAATTACGACATTTGTATGATAAAAATGAATACATATACAGGTTTGATACTGTTGTATATTGCTGAATAAATAAATACATTTGTATGATAAAAATGTATATATATACAGGTTCGATACTGTTGTATATTGCCGAATAAATTAATACATTTGTATGATAAAAATGTATATATACAGGTTCGATACTGTTGTATATTGCTGAATAAATAAATACATTTGTATGATAAAAATGTATATATATACAGGTTCGATACTTTTGTATATTGCCGAATAAATTTATACATTTGTATGATAAAAATGTATATATACAGGTTCGATACTGTTGTATATTGCTGAATAAATTAATACATTTGTATGATAAAAATGTACATATATACAGGTTCGATACTGTTGTATATTGCTGAATAAATAAATACATTTGTATGATAAAAATGTATATACATACAGGTTCGATACTGTTGTATATTTCTGAATAAATTAATACATGTGTATGATAAAAATGTATATACATACAGGTTCGATACTGTTGTATATTGCTGAATAAATTAATACATTTGTATGATAAAAATGTATATATACAGGTTCGATACTGTTGTATGTTGCTGAATAAATAAATACATTTGTATGATAAAAATGAATATATACAGGTTCGATACTGTTGCATATCGCTGAATAAATTAATACATTTGTATGATAAAAATCTATATATATACAGTTTCGATACTGTTGTATATTGCTGAATAAATAAATACATTTGTATGATAAAAATGTATATATACAGGTTCGATACTGTTGTATATTGCTGAATAAATAAATACATTTGTGTGATAAAAATGTATATATACAGGTTCGATACTGTTGTATATTGCTGAATAAATTAATACATTTGTATGATAAAAATGAATATATATAGAGGTTCGATACTGTTGTATATTGCTGAATAAATTCATACATTTGTATGATAAAAATGTATATATTATACAGGTTCGATACGGTTGTATATTGCTGAATAATTTAATACATTTGTATGACAAAAATGTATATATACAGGTTCGATACTGTTGTATATTGCTGAATAAATTAATACATTTGTATGATAAAAATGTTTAAATATACAGGTTCGATACTGTTGTATATTGCTAAATAAATTAATACATTTGATAAAAATGTATTTATATACAGGTTCGATACTGTTGTGTATTGCTGAATAAATTTATACATTTGTATGATAAAAATGTATACATAAACAGGTTCGATACTGTTGTATATTGCTGAATAAATTAATACATTTGTATGATAAAAATGTATACATTTACAGGTTCGATACTGTTGTACATTGCTGAATAAATTAATTCATTTGTATGATAAAAATGTATATATATACAGGTTCGATACTATTGTATATTGCTGAATAAATTAATACATTTGTATGATGTAAATGTATATATTTTGACCGGTCAGTGGTTGAGTGGGCATAGCGCTTGGGTCTCACCCGAGCGTCGCGTGTTCGATTCCTCGGCTTGCTAAGTCCTCCATCACAACACAAGCAACATTTTCGGCTTTCTGTGGTGGTAGTAGGAGATTTTCAAACATTGTTGGGTTATTCGTAACCCGGGAATGTTTGTCTTTCTTTTTAAAAAAAAAAAAAAAAAAATATATACAGGTTTGATACTGTTGTATATTGCTGAATAAATAAATACATTTGTATGTTAAAAATGTATTTATATACAGGTTCGGTACTGTTGTATATTGCTGAATAAATTAATACATTTGTATGATAAAAATGTATCTATATACTGGTTCGATACTGTTGTATATTGCTGAATAAATAAATACATTTGTATGATAAAAATGTATATATATACAGGTTCGATACTGTTGTATATTGCTGAATAAATTTATACATTTGAATGATAAAAATGTATATTCTATACAGGTTCGATACTGTTGTATATTGCTGAATAAATTAATACATTTGTATGATAAAAATGAATATATATACAGGTTCGATACTGTTGTATATTGCTTAATAAATAAATACATTTGTATGATAAAAATGTATTTATATACAGGTTCGATACTGTTGTGTATTGCCGAATAAATAAATACATTTGTATGATAAAAATGTATATATACAGGTTCGATACTGTTGTATATTGCTGAATAAATTAATACATTTGTATGATAAAAATGTATATATTTAGTGTTTCGATACTTTAGTATATTTCTGAATAAATAAATAAATTAGTATGATAAAAATGTATATATATACAGGTTCGATACTGTTGTATATTGCTGAATAAATAAATACATTTGTATGATAAAAATGTATAAACATACAGGTTCGATACTGTTGTATATTGCTGAATAAATTAATACATTTGTATGATAAAAATGTATATATACAGGTTCTATACTGTTGTATATTGCTGAATTAATTAAAACATTTGTATGATAAAAATGAAAATATACACAGGTTCGATACTGTTGTATATTGCTGAATAAATTAATACATTTTTATGATAAAAATGTATATATATACAGGTTCGATACTGTTGTATATTTCCGAATAAATTAATACATTTGTATGATAAAAATGTATTTATATACAGGTTCGATACTGTTGCATATTGCTGAATAAATTAATACATTTGAATGATAAAAATGTATATATATACAGGTTCGATACTGTTGTATATTGCTGAATAAATTAATACATTTGTATGATAAAAATGTATATATATACAGGTTCGATACTGTTGTATATTGCTGAATAAATTAATACATTTGTATGATTAAAATGTATATATAAACAGTTTCGATACTGTTGTAAATTGCTGAATAAATTAATACATTTGAATGATCAAAATCTATATATATACAGGTTCGATACTGTTGTATATTTCCGAATAAATTAATACATTTCAATGATAAAAATGTATATATATACAGGTGTGATACTGTTGTATATTGCTGAATAAATTAATACATTTGAATGATAAAAATATTTATATATACAGGTTCGATACTGTTGTATATTGGTGAATAAATTAATACATTTGTATGATAAAAATGTATATATATATCGGTTCGATAATGTTGTATATTGCTGAATACATTAATACATTTGTATGATAAAAATGTATATATTATACAGGTTCGATACGGTTGTATATTGCTGAATAAATTAATACATTTGTATGACAAAAATGTATATATACAGGTTCGATACGGTTGAATATTGCTGAATAAATTAATACATTTGTATGATAAAAATGTATATATATACGGGTTCGATACTGTTGTATATTGCTGAATAAATAAATACATTTGTATGATAAAAATGTATATATATATACAGGTTCGATACTGTTGTATATTGCTGAATAAATTAATACATTTGTATGATAAAAATGTATATATATACAGGTTCGATACTGTTGTATATTGCTGTATAAATTAATACATTTGTATGATAAATATGTATATATAAACAGGTTCGATACTGTTGTATTTTGCTGAATAAATTAATACATTTGTATAATAAAAATGTATATTTATACAGGTTCGATACTGTTGTATATTGCTGAATAAATTTATACATTTGTATGATAAAAATGTATATATATACAGGTTAGATACTGTTGTATAATGCTGAATAAATTACGACATTTGTATGATAAAAATGAATACATATACAGGTTCGATACTGTTGTATATTGCTGAATAAATAAATACATTTGTATGATAAAAATGTATATATATACAGGTTCGATACTTTTGTATATTGCCGAATAAATTTATACATTTGTATGATAAAAATGTATATATACAGGTTCGATACTGTTGTATATTGCTGAATAAATTAATACATTTGTATGATAAAAATGTACATATATACAGGTTCGATACTGTTGTATATTGCTGAATAAATAAATACATTTGTATGATAAAAATGTATATACATACAGGTTCGATACTGTTGTATATTTCTGAATAAATTAATACATGTGTATGATAAAAATGTATATACATACAGGTTCGATACTGTTGTATATTGCTGAATAAATTAATACATTTGTATGATAAAAATGTATATATACAGGTTCGATACTGTTGTATGTTGCTGAATAAATAAATACATTTGTATGATAAAAATGAATATATACAGGTTCGATACTGTTGCATATCGCTGAATAAATTAATACATTTGTATGATAAAAATCTATATATATACAGTTTCGATACTGTTGTATATTGCTGAATAAATAAATACATTTGTATGATAAAAATGTATATATACAGGTTCGATACTGTTGTATATTGCTGAATAAATAAATACATTTGTGTGATAAAAATGTATATATACAGGTTCGATACTGTTGTATATTGCTGAATAAATTAATACATTTGTATGATAAAAATGAATATATATAGAGGTTCGATACTGTTGTATATTGCTGAATAAATTCATACATTTGTATGATAAAAATGTATATATTATACAGGTTCGATACGGTTGTATATTGCTGAATAATTTAATACATTTGTATGACAAAAATGTATATATACAGGTTCGATACTGTTGTATATTGCTGAATAAATTAATACATTTGTATGATAAAAATGTTTAAATATACAGGTTCGATACTGTTGTATATTGCTAAATAAATTAATACATTTGTATGATAAAAATGTATTTATATACAGGTTCGATACTGTTGTGTATTGCTGAATAAATTTATACATTTGTATGATAAAAATGTATACATAAACAGGTTCGATACTGTTGTATATTGCTGAATAAATTAATACATTTGTATGATAAAAATGTATACATTTACAGGTTCGATACTGTTGTACATTGCTGAATAAATTAATTCATTTGTATGATAAAAATGTATATATATACAGGTTCGATACTATTGTATATTGCTGAATAAATTAATACATTTGTATTTTAAAAATTTATATATTATACAGGTTCGATACTGTTGTATATTGCTGAATAAATTAATACATTTGTATGATAAAAATGTATATATATACGGGTTCGATACTGTTGTATATTGCTGAATAAATAAATACATTTGTATGATAAAAATGTATATATATATACAGGTTCGATACTGTTGTATATTGCTGAATAAATTAATACATTTGTAGGATAAAAATGTATATATATACAGGTTCGATACTGTTGTATATTGCTGTATAAATTAATACATTTGTATGATAAATATGTATATATAAACAGGTTCGATACTGTTGTATTTTGCTGAATAAATTAATACATTTGTATAATAAAAATGTATATTTATACAGGTTCGATACTGTTGTATATTGCTGAATAAATTTATACATTTGTATGATAAAAATGTATATATATACAGGTTAGATACTGTTGTATAATGCTGAATAAATTACGACATTTGTATGATAAAAATGAATACATATACAGGTTCGATACTGTTGTATATTGCTGAATAAATAAATACATTTGTATGATAAAAATGTATATATATACAGGATCGATACTGTTGTATATTGCCGAATAAATTAATACATTTGTATGATAAAAATGTATATATACAGGTTCGATACTGTTGTATATTGCTGAATAAATAAATACATTTGTATGATAAAAATGAATATATACAGGTTCGATACTGTTGTATATCGCTGAATAAATTAATACATTTGTATGATAAAAATCTATATATATACAGTTTCGATACTGTTGTATATTGCTGAATAAATTAATACATTTGTATGATAAAAATGTATATATACAGGTTCGATACTGTTGTATATTGCTGAATAAATTAATACATTTGTGTGATAAAAATGTATATATACAGGTTCGATACTGTTGTATATTGCTGAATAAATTAATACATTTGTATCTTAAAAATGTATATATTATACAGGTTCGATACTGTTGTATATTGCTGAATAAATTAATACATTTGTATGATAAAAATGTATATATATACGGGTTCGATACTGTTGTATATTGCTGAATAAATTAATACATTTGTATGATAAAAATGTATATATATACAGGTTCGATACTGTTGTATATTGCTGAATAAATTAATTAATTTGTATGATAAAAATGTATATATATACAGGTTCGATACTATTGTAAATTGCTGAATAAATTAATACATTTGTATTTTAAAAATTTATATATTATACAGGTACGATACTGTTGTATATTGCTGAATAAATTAACACATTTTTATGATAAAAATGTATATATACAGGTTCGATACTGTTGTATATTGCTGAATAAATTAATACATTTGTATGATAAAAATGTTTATATATACAGGTTCGATACTGTTGTATATTGCTAAATAAATTAATACATTTGTATGATAAAAATGTATATATATACAGGTTCGATACTGTTGTATATTGCTGAATAAATTTATACATTTGAATGATAAAAATGTATATTCTATACAGGTTCGATACTGTTGTATATTGCTGAATAAATTAATACATTTGTATGATAAAAATGAATATATATACAGGTTCGATACTGTTGTATATTGCTGAATAAATTAATACATTTGTATGATAAAAATGTATTTAAAAATTAATACATTTGTGTGATAAAAATGTATATATACAGGTTCGATACTGTTGTATATTGCTGAATAAATTAATACATTTGTATGATAAAAATGAATATATATAGAGGTTCGATACTGTTGTATATTGCTGAATAAATTCATACATTTGTATGATAAAAATGTATATATTATACAGGTTCGATACGGTTGTATATTGCTGAATAATTTAATACATTTGTATGACAAAAATGTATATATACAGGTTCGATACTGTAGTATATTGCTGAATAAATTAATACATTTGTATCTTAAAAATGTATATATTATACAGGTTCGATACTGTTGTATATTGCTGAATAAATTAATACATTTGTATGATAAAAATGTATATATATATACGGGTTCGATACTGTTGTATATTGCTGAATAAATTAATACATTTGTATGACAAAAATGTATATATACAGGTTCGATACTGTTGTATATTGCTGAATAAATTAATACATTTGTATCTTAAAAATGTATATATTATACAGGTTCGATACTGTTGTATATTGCTGAATAAATTTATACATTTGAATGATAAAAATGTATATTCTATACAGGTTCGATACTGTTGTATATTGCTGAATAAATTAATACATTTGTATGATAAAAATGAATATATATACAGGTTCGATACTGTTGTATATTGCTGAATAAATTAATACATTTGTATGATAAAAATGTATTTATATACAGGTTCGATACTGTTGTGTATTGCCGAATAAATAAATACATTTGTATGATAAAAATGTATATATACAGGTTCGATACTGTTGTATATTGCTGAATAAATTAATACATTTGTATGATAAAAATGTATATATAAACTGTTTCGATACTTTAGTATATTTCTGAATAAATAAATACATTTGTATGATAAAAATGAATATATATACAGGTTCGATACTGTTGTATATTGCTGAATAAATAAATACATTTGTATGATAAAAATGTATATACATACAGGTTCGATACTGTTGTATATTGCTGAATAAATAAATACATTTGTATGATAAAAATATATATATACAGGTTCTATACTGTTGTATATTGCTGAATTAATTAAAACATTTGTATGATAAAAATGAAAATATACACAGGTTCGATACTGTTGTATATTGCTGAATAAATTAATACATTTGTATGATAAAAATGTATATATATACAGGTTCGATACTGTTGTATATTTCCGAATAAATTAATACATTTGTATGATAAAAATGTATTTATATACAGGTTCGATACTGTTGCATATTGCTGAATAAATTAATACATTTGTATGATAAAAATGTATCTATATACTGGTTCGATACTGTTGTATATTGCTGAATAAATAAATACATTTGTATGATAAAAATGTATATATATACAGGTTCGATACTGTTGTATATTGCTGAATAAATTAATACATTTGTATGATAAAAATGTATATATATACAGGTTCGATACTGTTGTATATTGCTGAATAAATTAATACATTTGTATGATAAAAATGTATATAAACAGGTTCGATACTGTTGTATATTGCTGAATAAATTAAAACATTTGTATGATAAAAATTTATATATAAACAGGTTCGATACTGTTGTAAATTGCTGAATAAATTAATACATTTGAATGATCAAAATCTATATATATACAGGTTCGATACTGTTGTATATTGCTGAATATTATTAATACATTTAAATGATAAAAATGTATATATATACAGGTGCGATACTGTTGTATATTGCTGAATAAATTAATACATTTGTATGATATAAATGTATATATATACAGGTTCGAAACTGTTGTATATTGCTGAATAAATTAATACATTTGTATGATAAAAATGTATATATATACAGGTTCGATACTGTTGTATATTGCTGAATAAATTAATACATTTGTATGATAAATATGTATATATAAACAGGTTCGATACTGTTGTATTTTGCTGAATAAATTAATACATTTGTATGATAAAAATGTATATTTATACAGGTTCGATACTGTTGTATATTGCTGAATAAATTTATACATTTGTATGATAAAAATGTTTATATATACAGGTTAGATACTGTTGTATATTGCTGAATAAATTACGACATTTGTATGATAAAAATGAATACATATACAGGTTCAATACTGTTGTATATTGCTGAATAAATAAATACATTTGTATGATAAAAATGTATATATATACAGGTTGGATACTGTTGTATATTTCCGAATAAATTAATACATTTGTATGATAAAAATGTATATATAAACAGTTTCGATACTGTTGTAAATTGCTGAATAAATTAATACATTTGAATGATCAAAATCTATATATATACAGGTTCGATACTGTTGTATATTGCTGAATATTATTAATACATTTCAATGATAAAAATGTATATATATACAGGTGTGATACTGTTGTATATTGCTGAATAAATTAATACATTTGAATGATAAAAATATTTATATATACAGGTTCGATACTGTTGTATATTGGTGAATAAATTAATACATTTGTATGATAAAAATGTATATATACAGGTTCGATACTGTTGTATATTGCTGAATAAATTAATACATTTGTATGATAAAAATGTATATATTTAGTGTTTCGATACTTTAGTATATTTCTGAATAAATAAATACATTAGTATGATAAAAATGTATATATATACAGGTTCGATACTGTTGTATATTGCTGAATAAATAAATACATTTGTATGATAAAAATGAATATATACAGGTTCGATACTGTTGTATATCGCTGAATAAATTAATACATTTGTATGATAAAAATCTATATATATACAGTTTCGATACTGTTGTATATTGCTGAATAAATTAATACATTTGTATGATAAAAATGTATATATACAGGTTTGATACTGTTGTATATTGCTGAAGAAATAAATACATTTGTGTGATAAAAATGTATATATACAGGTTCGATACTGTTGTATATTGCTGAATAAATTAATACATTTGTATGATAAAAATGAATATGTATAGAGGTTCGATACTGTTGTATATTGCTGAATAAATTCATACATTTGTATGATAAATATGTATATATAAACAGGTTCGATACTGTTGTATTTTGCTGAATAAATTAATACATTTGTATAATAAAAATGTATATTTATACAGGTTCGATACTGTTGTATATTGCTGAATAAATTTATACATTTGTATGATAAAAATGTATATATATACAGGTTAGATACTGTTGTATAATGCTGAATAAATTACGACATTTGTATGATAAAAATGAATACATATACAGGTTCGATACTGTTGTATATTGCTGAATAAATTTATACATTTGTATGATAAAAATGTATATATATACAGGTTCGATACTGTTGTATATTGCCGAATAAATTAATACATTTGTATGATAAAAATGTATATATACAAGTTCGATACTGTTGTATATTGCTGAATAAATTAATACATTTGTATGATAAAAATGTACATATATACAGGTTCGATGCTGTTGTATATTGCTGAATAAATAAATACATTTGTATGATAAAAATGTATATACATACAGGTTCGATACTGTTGTATAAAGCTGAATAAATTACGACATTTGTATTATAAAAATGAATACATATACAGGTTCGATACTGTTGTATAATGCTGAATAAATAAATACATTTGTATGATAAAAATGTATATATATACAGGTTCGATACTGTTGTATATTGCCGAATAAATTAATACATTTGTATGATAAAAATGTATATATACAGGTTCGATACTGTTGTATATTGCTGAATAAATTAATACATTTGTATGATAAAAATGTACATATATACAGGTTCGATGCTGTTGTATATTGCTGAATAAATAAATACATTTGTATGATAAAAATGTATATACATACAGGTTCGATACTGTTGTATATTGCTGAATAAATTAATACATGTGTATGATAAAAATGTATATACATACAGGTTCGATACTGTTGTTTATTGCTGAATCAATTAATACATTTGTATGATAAAAATGTATATATACAGGTTCGATACTGTTGTATATTGCTGAATAAATAAATACATTTGTATGATAAAAATGAATATATACAGGTTCGATACTGTTGTATATCGCTGAATAAATTAATACATTTGTATGATAAAAATCTATATATATACAGTTTCGATACTGTTGTATATTGCTGAATAAATTAATACATTTGTATGATAAAAATGTATATATACAGGTTTGATACTGTTGTATATTGCTGAAGAAATAAATACATTTGTGTGATAAAAATGTATATATACAGGTTCGATACTGTTGTATATTGCTGAATAAATTAATACATTTGTATGATAAAAATGAATATGTATAGAGGTTCGATACTGTTGTATATTGCTGAATAAATTCATACATTTGTATGATAAAAATGTATATTTTATACAGGTTCGATACGGTTGTATATTGCTGAATAATTTAATACATTTGTATGACAAAAATGTATATATACAGGTTCGATACTGTTGTATATTGCTGAATAAATTAATACATTTGTATGATAAAAATGTTTATATATACAGGTTCGATACTGTTGTATATTGCTAAATAAATTAATACATTTGTATGATAAAAGTGTATATATATACAGGTTCGATACTGTTGTGTATTGCTGAATAAATTTATACATTTGTAGGATAAAAATGTATACATAAACAGGTTCGATACTGTTGTATATTGCTGAATAAATAAATACATTTGTATGATAAAAATGTATACATTTACAGGTTCAATACTGTTGTGTATTGCTGAATAAATTAATACATTTGTATGATAAAAATGTATATATATATATTGCTGAATAAATTAATACATTTGTATGATGTAAATGTATATTTATACAGGTTTGATACTTTTGTATATTGCTGAATAAATAAATACATTTGTATGTTAAAAATGTATATATATACAGGTTCGATACTGTTGTATATTGCTTAATAAATAAATACATTTGTATGATAAAAATGTATTTATATACAGGTTCGATACTGTTGTGTATTGCCGAATAAATAAATACATTTGTATGATAAAAATGTATATATACAGGTTCGATACTGTTGTATATTGCTGAATAAATTAATACATTTGTATGATAAAAATGTATATATTTAGTGTTTCGATACTTTAGTATATTTCTGAATAAATAAATACATTAGTATGATAAAAATGTATATATATACAGGTTCGATACTGTTGTATATTGCTGAATAAATAAATACATTTGTATGATAAAAATGTATAAACATACAGGTTCGATACTGTTGTATATTGCTGAATAAATTAATACATTTGTATGATAAAAATGTATATATACAGGTTCTATACTGTTGTATATTGCTGAATTAATTAAAACATTTGTATGATAAAAATGAAAATATACACAGGTTCGATACTGTTGTATATTGCTGAATAAATTAATACATTTTTATGATAAAAATGTATATATATACAGGTTCGATACTGTTGTATATTTCCGAATAAATTAATACATTTGTATGATAAAAATGTATTTATATACAGGTTCGATACTGTTGCATATTGCTGAATAAATTAATACATTTGAATGATAAAAATGTATATATATACAGGTTCGATACTGTTGTATATTGCTGAATAAATTAATACATTTGTATGATTAAAATGTATTTAAACAGGTTCGATACTGTTGTATATTGCTGAATAAATTAAAACATTTGTATGATAAAAATGTATATATAAACAGTTTCGATACTGTTGTAAATTGCTGAATAAATTAATACATTTGAATGATCAAAATCTATATATATACAGGTTCGATACTGTTGTATATTGCTGAATATTATTAATACATTTCAATGATAAAAATGTATATATATACAGGTGTGATACTGTTGTATATTGCTGAATAAATTAATACATTTGAATGATAAAAATATTTATATATACAGGTTCGATACTGTTGTATATTGGTGAATAAATTAATACATTTGTATGATAAAAATGTATATATATATCGGTTCGATAATGTTGTATATTGCTGAATACATTAATACATTTGTATGATAAAAATGTATATATTATACAGGTTCGATACGGTTGTATATTGCTGAATAAATTAATACATTTGTATGACAAAAATGTATATATACAGGTTCGATACGGTTGAATATTGCTGAATAAATTAATACATTTGTATGATAAAAATGTATATATATACGGGTTCGATACTGTTGTATATTGCTGAATAAATAAATACATTTGTATGATAAAAATGTATATATATATACAGGTTCGATACTGTTGTATATTGCTGAATAAATTAATACATTTGTATGATAAAAATGTATATATATACAGGTTCGATACTGTTGTATATTGCTGTATAAATTAATACATTTGTATGATAAATATGTATATATAAACAGGTTCGATACTGTTGTATTTTGCTGAATAAATTAATACATTTGTATAATAAAAATGTATATTTATACAGGTTCGATACTGTTGTATATTGCTGAATAAATTTATACATTTGTATGATAAAAATGTATATATATACAGGTTAGATACTGTTGTATAATGCTGAATAAATTACGACATTTGTATGATAAAAATGAATACATATACAGGTTCGATACTGTTGTATATTGCTGAATAAATAAATACATTTGTATGATAAAAATGTATATATATACAGGTTCGATACTTTTGTATATTGCCGAATAAATTTATACATTTGTATGATAAAAATGTATATATACAGGTTCGATACTGTTGTATATTGCTGAATAAATTAATACATTTGTATGATAAAAATGTACATATATACAGGTTCGATACTGTTGTATATTGCTGAATAAATAAATACATTTGTATGATAAAAATGTATATACATACAGGTTCGATACTGTTGTATATTTCTGAATAAATGAATACATGTGTATGATAAAAATGTATATACATACAGGTTCGATACTGTTGTATATTGCTGAATAAATTAATACATTTGTATGATAAAAATGTATATATACAGGTTCGATACTGTTGTATGTTGCTGAATAAATAAATACATTTGTATGATAAAAATGAATATATACAGGTTCGATACTGTTGCATATCGCTGAATAAATTAATACATTTGTATGATAAAAATCTATATATATACCGTTTCGATACTGATGTATATTGCTGAATAAATAAATACATTTGTATGATAAAAATGTATATATACAGGTTCGATACTGTTGTATATTGCTGAATAAATAAATACATTTGTGTGATAAAAATGTATATATACAGGTTCGATACTGTTGTATATTGCTGAATAAATTAATACATTTGTATGATAAAAATGAATATATATAGAGGTTCGATACTGTTGTATATTGCTGAATAAATTCATACATTTGTATGATAAAAATGTATATATTATACAGGTTCGATACGGTTGTATATTGCTGAATAATTTAATACATTTGTATGACAAAAATGTATATATACAGGTTCGATACTGTTGTATATTGCTGAATAAATTAATACATTTGTATGATAAAAATGTTTAAATATACAGGTTCGATACTGTTGTATATTGCTAAATAAATTAATACATTTGTATGATAAAAATGTATTTATATACAGGTTCGATACTGTTGTGTATTGCTGAATAAATTTATACATTTGTATGATAAAAATGTATACATAAACAGGTTCGATACTGTTGTATATTGCTGAATAAATTAATACATTTGTATGATAAAAATGTATACATTTACAGGTTCGATACTGTTGTACATTGCTGAATAAATTAATTCATTTGTATGATAAAAATGTATATATATACAGGTTCGATACTATTGTATATTGCTGAATAAATTAATACATTTGTATTTTAAAAATTTATATATTATACAGGTTCGATACTGTTGTATATTGCTGAATAAATTAATACATTTGTATGATAAAAATGTATATATATACGGGTTCGATACTGTTGTATATTGCTGAATAAATAAATACATTTGTATGATAAAAATGTATATATATATACAGGTTCGATACTGTTGTATATTGCTGAATAAATTAATACATTTGTATGATAAAAATGTATATATATACAGGTTCGATACTGTTGTATATTGCTGAATAAATTAATACATTTGTATGATAAAAATGTATATATATACAGGTTCGATACTGTTGTATATTGCTGTATAAATTAATACATTTGTATGATAAATATGTATATATAAACAGGTTCGATACTGTTGTATTTTGCTGAATAAATTAATACATTTGTATAATAAAAATGTATATTTATACAGGTTCGATACTGTTGTATATTGCTGAATAAATTTATACATTTGTATGATAAAAATGTATATATATACAGGTTAGATACTGTTGTATAATGCTGAATAAATTACGACATTTGTATGATAAAAATGAATACATATACAGGTTCGATACTGTTGTATATTGCTGAATAAATAAATACATTTGTATGATAAAAATGTATATATATACAGGTTCGATACTTTTGTATATTGCCGAATAAATTTATACATTTGTATGATAAAAATGTATATATACAGGTTCGATACTGTTGTATATTGCTGAATAAATTAATACATTTGTATGATAAAAATGTACATATATACAGGTTCGATACTGTTGTATATTGCTGAATAAATAAATACATTTGTATGATAAAAATGTATATACATACAGGTTCGATACTGTTGTATATTTCTGAATAAATGAATACATGTGTATGATAAAAATGTATATACATACAGGTTCGATACTGTTGTATATTGCTGAATAAATTAATACATTTGTATGATAAAAATGTATATATACAGGTTCGATACTGTTGTATGTTGCTGAATAAATAAATACATTTGTATGATAAAAATGAATATATACAGGTTCGATACTGTTGCATATCGCTGAATAAATTAATACATTTGTATGATAAAAATCTATATATATACAGTTTCGATACTGTTGTATATTGCTGAATAAATAAATACATTTGTATGATAAAAATGTATATATACAGGTTCGATACTGTTGTATATTGCTGAATAAATAAATACATTTGTGTGATAAAAATGTATATATACAGGTTCGATACTGTTGTATATTGCTGAATAAATTAATACATTTGTATGATAAAAATGAATATATATAGAGGTTCGATACTGTTGTATATTGCTGAATAAATTCATACATTTGTATGATAAAAATGTATATATTATACAGGTTCGATACGGTTGTATATTGCTGAATAATTTAATACATTTGTATGACAAAAATGTATATATACAGGTTCGATACTGTTGTATATTGCTGAATAAATTAATACATTTGTATGATAAAAATGTTTAAATATACAGGTTCGATACTGTTGTATATTGCTAAATAAATTAATACATTTGTATGATAAAAATGTATTTATATACAGGTTCGATACTGTTGTGTATTGCTGAATAAATTTATACATTTGTATGATAAAAATGTATACATAAACAGGTTCGATACTGTTGTATATTGCTGAATAAATTAATACATTTGTATGATAAAAATGTATACATTTACAGGTTCGATACTGTTGTACATTGCTGAATAAATTAATTCATTTGTATGATAAAAATGTATATATATACAGGTTCGATACTATTGTATATTGCTGAATAAATTAATACATTTGTATTTTAAAAATTTATATATTATACAGGTTCGATACTGTTGTATATTGCTGAATAAATTAATACATTTGTATGATAAAAATGTATATATATACGGGTTCGATACTGTTGTATATTGCTGAATAAATAAATACATTTGTATGATAAAAATGTATATATATATACAGGTTCGATACTGTTGTATATTGCTGAATAAATTAATACATTTGTATGATAAAAATGTATATATATACAGGTTCGATACTGTTGTATATTGCTGTATAAATTAATACATTTGTATGATAAATATGTATATATAAACAGGTTCGATACTGTTGTATTTTGCTGAATAAATTAATACATTTGTATAATAAAAATGTATATTTATACAGGTTCGATACTGTTGTATATTGCTGAATAAATTTATACATTTGTATGATAAAAATGTATATATATACAGGTTAGATACTGTTGTATAATGCTGAATAAATTACGACATTTGTATGATAAAAATGAATACATATACAGGTTCGATACTGTTGTATATTGCTGAATAAATAAATACATTTGTATGATAAAAATGTATATATATACAGGTTCGATACTGTTGTATATTGCCGAATAAATTAATACATTTGTATGATAAAAATGTATATATACAGGTTCGATACTGTTGTATATTGCTGAATAAATTAATACATTTGTATCTTAAAAATGTATATATTATACAGGTTCGATACTGTTGTATATTGCTGAATAAATTAATACATTTGTATGATAAAAATGTATATATATACGGGTTCGATACTGTTGTATATTGCTGAATAAATTAATACATTTGTATGATAAAAATGTATATATATACAGGTTCGATACTGTTGTATATTGCTGAATAAATTAATTAATTTGTATGATAAACATGTATATATATACAGGTTCGATACTATTGTAAATTGCTGAATAAATTAATACATTTGTATTTTAAAAATTTATATATTATACAGGTACGATACTGTTGTATATTGCTGAATAAATTAACACATTTTTATGATAAAAATGTATATATACAGGTTCGATACTGTTGTATATTGCTGAATAAATTAATACATTTGTATGATAAAAATGTTTATATATACAGGTTCGATACTGTTGTATATTGCTAAATAAATTAATACATTTGTATGATAAAAATGTATATATATACAGGTTCGATACTGTTGTATATTGCTGAATAAATTTATACATTTGAATGATAAAAATGTATATTCTATACAGGTTCGATACTGTTGTATATTGCTGAATAAATTAATACATTTGTATGATAAAAATGAATATATATACAGGTTCGATACTGTTGTATATTGCTGAATAAATTAATACATTTGTATGATAAAAATGTATTTAAAAATTAATACATTTGTATGACAAAAATGTATATATACAGGTTCGATACTGTTGTATATTGCTGAATAAATTAATACATTTGTATCTTAAAAATGTATATATTATACAGGTTCGATACTGTTGTATATTGCTGAATAAATTAATACATTTGTATGATAAAAATGTATATATATACGGGTTCGATACTGTTGTATATTGCTGAATAAATTAATACATTTGTATGACAAAAATGTATATATACAGGTTCGATACTGTTGTATATTGCTGAATAAATTAATACATTTGTATCTTAAAAATGTATATATTATACAGGTTCGATACTGTTGTATATTGCTGAATAAATTTATACATTTGAATGATAAAAATGTATATTCTATACAGGTTCGATACTGTTGTATATTGCTGAATAAATTAATACATTTGTATGATAAAAATGAATATATATACAGGTTCGATACTGTTGTATATTGCTGAATAAATTAATACATTTGTATGATAAAAATGTATTTATATACAGGTTCGATACTGTTGTGTATTGCCGAATAAATAAATACATTTTTATGATAAAAATGTATATATACAGGTTCGATACTGTTGTATATTGCTGAATAAATTAATACATTTGTATGATAAAAATGTATATATAAACTGTTTCGATACTTTAGTATATTTCTGAATAAATAAATACATTTGTATGATAAAAATGAATATATATACAGGTTCGATACTGTTGTATATTGCTGAATAAATAAATACATTTGTATGATAAAAATGTATATACATACAGGTTCGATACTGTTGTATATTGCTGAATAAATAAATACATTTGTATGATAAAAATATATATATACAGGTTCTATACTGTTGTATATTGCTGAATTAATTAAAACATTTGTATGATAAAAATGAAAATATACACAGGTTCGATACTGTTGTATATTGCTGAATAAATTAATACATTTGTATGATAAAAATGAATATATATACAGGTTCGATACTGTTGTATATTTCCGAATAAATTAATACATTTGTATGATAAAAATGTATTTATATACAGGTTCGATACTGTTGCATATTGCTGAATAAATTAATACATTTTAATGATAAAAATGTATATATATACAGGTTCGATACTGTTGTATATTGCTGAATAAATTAACACATTTTTATGATAAAAATGTATATATACAGGTTCGATACTGTTGTATATTGCTGAATAAATTAATACATTTGTATGATAAAAATGTATATATATACGGGTTCGATACTGTTGTATATTGCTGAATAAATTAATACATTTGTATGATAAAAATGTATATATATACAGGTTCGATACTGTTGTATATTGCTGAATAAATTAATTAATTTGTATGATAAACATGTATATATATACAGGTTCGATACTATTGTAAATTGCTGAATAAATTAATACATTTGTATTTTAAAAATTTATATATTATACAGGTACGATACTGTTGTATATTGCTGAATAAATTAACACATTTTTATGATAAAAATGTATATATACAGGTTCGATACTGTTGTATATTGCTGAATAAATTAATACATTTGTATGATAAAAATGTTTATATATACAGGTTCGATACTGTTGTATATTGCTAAATAAATTAATACATTTGTATGATAAAAATGAATACATATACAGGTTCAATACTGTTGTATATTGCTGAATAAATAAATACATTTGTATGATAAAAATGTATATATATACAGGTTGGATACTGTTGTATATTTCCGAATAAATTAATATATTTGTATGATAAAAATGTATATATACAGGTTCGATACTGTTGTATATTGCTGAATAAATTAATATATTTGTATGATAAAAATGTACATATATACAGGTTCGATACTGTTGTATATTGCTGAATAAATAAATACATTTGTATGATAAAAATGTATATACATACAGGTTCGATACTGTTGTATATTGCTGAATAAATTAAAACATGTGTATGATAAAAATGTATATACATACAGGTTCGATACTGTTGTATATTGCTGAATAAATTAATACATTTGTATGATAAAAATGTATATATACAGGTTCGATACTGTTGTATATTGCTGAATAAATAAATACATTTGTATGATAAAAATGAATATATACAGGTTCGATACTGTTGTATATTGCTGAATAAATAAATACATTTGTATGATAAAAATGTATATATACAGGTTCGATACTGTTGTATATTGCTGAATAAATAAATACATTTGTATGATAAAAATGTATTTATACAGGTTCGATACTGTTGTATATTGCTGAATAAATAAATACATTTGTATGATAAAAATGTATATATTTACAGGTTCGATACTGTTGTATATTGCCGAATAAATTAATACATTTGTATGATAAAAATGTATATATACAGGTTCGATACTGTTGTATATTGCTGAATAAATTAATACATTTGTATGATAAATATGTACATATATACAGGTTCGATACTGTTGTATATTGCTGAATAAATAAATACATATTTATGATAAAAATGTATATACATACAGGTTCGATACTGTTGTATATTGCTGAATAAATTAATACATGTGTATGATAAAAATGTATATACATACAGGTTCGAAACTGTTGTATATTTTTGAATAAATAAATACATTTGTATGATAAAAATGTATATATACAGGTTCGATACTGTTGTATATTGCTGAATAAATAAATCCATTTGTATGATAAAAATGAATATATACAGGTTCGATACTGTTGTATATCGCTGAATAAATTAATACATTTGTATGATAAAAATCTATGTATATACAGTTTCAATACTGTTGTATATTGCTGAATAAATTAATACATTTGTATGATAAAAATGTATATATACAGGTTCGATACTGTTGTATATTGCTGAATAAATAAATACATTTGTGTGATAAAAATGTATATATACAGGTTCGATACTGTTGTATATTGCTGAATAAATTAAAACATTTGTATGATAAAAATGAATATATATAGAGGTTCGATACTGTTGTATATTGCTGAATAAATTCATACATTTGTATGATAAAAATGTATATATTATACAGGTTCGATACTGTTGTATATTGCTGAATAAATTAACACATTTGTATGATAAAAATGTATATATACATGTTCGATACTGTTGTATATTGCTGAATAAATTAATACATTTGTATGATAAAAATGTTTATATATACAGGTTCGATACTGTTGTATATTGCTAAATAAATTAATACATTTGTATGATAAAAAGGTATATATATACAGGTTCGATACTGTTGTATATTGCTGAATAAATTAATACATTTGTTTTATAAAAATGTATATATACAGGTTCGATACTGTTGTATATTGCTGAATAAATTAATAAATTTGTATGATAAAAATGTATATATATACAGGTTCGATACTGTTGTATATTGCTGAATAAATTAATAAATTTGTATGATTAAAATGTATATATTATACAGGTTCGATACTGTTGTATATTGCTGAATAAATTAATACATTTGTATGATAAAGATGTATACATACAGGTTCGATACTGTTGTATATTGCTGAATAAATAAATACATTTGTATGATAAAAATGTATATATATACGGGTTCGATACTGTTGTATATTGCTGAATAAATTAATACATCTGTATGATAAAAATGTATATATATACAGGTTCGATACTGTTGTGTATTGCTGAATAAATTAATACATTTGTATGATAAAAATGTATATATATACAGGTTCGATACTGTTGTATATTGCTGTATAAATTAATACATTTGTTTGATAAATATGTATATATAAACAGGTTCGATACTGTTGTATTTTGCTGAATAAATTAATACATTTGTATAATAAAAATGTATATTTATACAGGTTCGATACTGTTGTATATTGCTGAATAAATTTATACATTTGTATGATAAAAATGTATATATATACAGGTTCGATACTGTTGTATATTGCCGAATAAATTAATACATTTGTATGATAAAAATGTATATATACAGGTTCGATACTGTTGTATATTGCTGAATAAATTAATACATTTGTATGATAAAAATGTACATATATACAGGTTCGATGCTGTTGTATATTGCTGAATAAATAAATACATTTGTATGATAAAAATGTATATACATACAGGTTCGATACTGTTGTATAAAGCTGAATAAATTACGACATTTGTATTATAAAAATGAATACATATACAGGTTCGATACTGTTGTATAATGCTGAATAAATAAATACATTTGTATGATAAAAATGTATATATATACAGGTTCGATACTGTTGTATATTGCCGAATAAATTAATACATTTGTATGATAAAAATGTATATATACAGGTTCGATACTGTTGTATATTGCTGAATAAATTAATACATTTGTATGATAAAAATGTACATATATACAGGTTCGATGCTGTTGTATATTGCTGAATAAATAAATACATTTGTATGATAAAAATGTATATACATACAGGTTCGATACTGTTGTATATTGCTGAATAAATTAATACATGTGTATGATAAAAATGTATATACATACAGGTTCGATACTGTTGTTTATTGCTGAATCAATTAATACATTTGTATGATAAAAATGTATATATACAGGTTCGATACTGTTGTATATTGCTGAATAAATAAATACATTTGTATGATAAAAATGAATATATACTGGTTCGATACTGTTGTATATCGCTGAATAAATTAATACATTTGTATGATAAAAATCTATATATATACAGTTTCGATACTGTTGTATATTGCTGAATAAATTAATACATTTGTATGATAAAAATGTATATATACAGGTTTGATACTGTTGTATATTGCTGAAGAAATAAATACATTTGTGTGATAAAAATGTATATATACAGGTTCGATACTGTTGTATATTGCTGAATAAATTAATACATTTGTATGATAAAAATGAATATGTATAGAGGTTCGATACTGTTGTATATTGCTGAATAAATTCATACATTTGTATGATAAAAATGTATATTTTATACAGGTTCGATACGGTTGTATATTGCTGAATAATTTAATACATTTGTATGACAAAAATGTATATATACAGGTTCGATACTGTTGTATATTGCTGAATAAATTAATACATTTGTATGATAAAAATGTTTATATATACAGGTTCGATACTGTTGTATATTGCTAAATAAATTAATACATTTGTATGATAAAAGTGTATATATATACAGGTTCGATACTGTTGTGTATTGCTGAATAAATTTATACATTTGTAGGATAAAAATGTATACATAAACAGGTTCGATACTGTTGTATATTGCTGAATAAATAAATACATTTGTATGATAAAAATGTATACATTTACAGGTTCAATACTGTTGTGTATTGCTGAATAAATTAATACATTTGTATGATAAAAATGTATATATATATATTGCTGAATAAATTAATACATTTGTATGATGTAAATGTATATTTATACAGGTTTGATACTTTTGTATATTGCTGAATAAATAAATACATTTGTATGTTAAAAATGTATATATATACAGGTTCGGTACTGTTGTATATTGCTGAATAAATTAATACATTTGTATGATAAAAATGTATCTATATACTGGTTCGATACTGTTGTATATTGCTGAATAAATAAATACATTTGTATGATAAAAATGTATATATATATAGGTTCGATACTGTTGTATATTGCTGAATAAATTTATACATTTGAATGATAAAAATGTATATTCTATACAGGTTCGATACTGTTGTATATTGCTGAATAAATTAATACATTTGTATGATAAAAATGAATATATATACAGGTTCGATACTGTTGTATATTGCTGAATAAATTAATACATTTGTATGATAAAAATGTATTTATATACAGGTTCAATACTGTTGTGTATTGCCGAATAAATAATTACATTTGTATGATAAAAATGTATATATACAGGTTCGATACTGTTGTATATTGCTGAATAAATTAATACATTTGTATGATAAAAATGTATATATATACAGGTTCGATACTGTTGTATATTGCTGAATAAATAAATACATTTGTATGATAAAAATGTATATATATACAGGTTCGATTCTGTTGTATATTGCTGAATAAATAAAAACATTTGTATGATAAAAATGTATATACATACAGGTTCGATACTGTTGTATATTGCTGAATAAATAAATACATTTGTATGATAAAAATGTATATATACAGGTTCTATACTGTTTTATATTGCTGAATTAATTAAAACATTTGTATGATAAAAATGAAAATATACACAGGTTCGATACTGTTGGATATTGCTGAATAAATTAATACATTTGTATGATAAAAATGTATATATATACAGGTTCGATACTGTTGTATATTTCCGAATAAATAAATACATTTGTATGATAAAAATGTATTTATATACAGGTTCGATACTGTTGCATATTGCTGAATAAATTAATACATTTGAATGATAAAAATGTATATATATACAGGTTCGATACTGTTGTATATTGCTGAATAAATTAATACATTTGTATGATAAAAATGTATATATATACAGGTTCGATACTGTTGTATATTGCTGAATAAATTAATACATTTGTATGATAAAAATGTATATAAACAGGTTGGATACTGTTGTATATTGCTGAATAAATTAAAACATTTGTATTATAAAAATGTATATATAAACAGGTTCGATACTGTTGTAAATCGCTGAATAAATTAATACATTTGTATGATAAAAATCTATATATATACAGTTTCGATACTGTTGTATATTGCTGAATAAATTAATACATATGTATGATAAAAATGTATATATACAGGTTCGATACTGTTGGATATTGCTGAAGAAATAAATACATTTGTGTGATAAAAATGTATATATACAGGTTCGATACTGTTGTATATCGCTGAATAAATTAATACATTTGTATGATAAAAATCTATATATATACAGTTTCGATACTGTTGTATATTGCTGAATAAATTAATACATATGTATGATAAAAATGTATATATACAGGTTCGATACTGTTGGATATTGCTGAAGAAATAAATACATTTGTGTGATAAAAATGTATATATACAGGTTCGATACTGTTGTATATTGCTGAATAAATTAATACATTTGTATGATAAAAATGAATATGTATAGAGGTTCGATACTGTTGTATATTGCTGAATAAATTCATACATTTGTATGATAAAAATGTATATTTTATACAGGTTCGATACGGTTGTATATTGCTGAATAATTTAATACATTTGTATGACAAAAATGTATATATACAGGTTCGATACTGTTGTATATTGCTGAATAAATTGATACATTTGTATGATAAAAATGTTTATATATACAGGTTCGATACTGTTGTATATTGCTAAATAAATTAATACATTTGTATGATAAAAATGTATATATATACAGGTTCGATACTGTTGTGTATTGCTGAATAAATTTATACATTTGTATGATAAAAATGTATACATAAACAGGTTCGATACTGTTGTATATTGCTGAATAAATTAATACATTTGTATGATAAAAATGTATACATTTACAGGTTCGATACTGTTGTATATTGCTGAATAAATTAATACATTTGTATTATAAAAATGTATATATATATTGCTGAATAAATTAAAACATTTGTATGATGTAAATGTATATATATACAGGTTTGATACTTTTGTATATTGCTGAATAAATAAATACATTTGTATGTTAAAAATGTATATATATACAGGTTCGGTACTGTTGTATATTGCTGAATAAATTAATACATTTGTATGATAAAAATGTATCTATATACTGGTTCGATACTGTTGTATATTGCTGAATAAATAAATACATTTGTATGATAAAAATGTATATATATACAGGTTCGATACTGTTGTATATTGCTGAATAAATTTATACATTTGAATGATAAAAATGTATATTCTATACAGGTTCGATACTGTTGTATATTGCTGAATAAATTAATACATTTGTATGATGAAAATGAATATATATACAGGTTCGATACTGTTGTATATTGCTGAATAAATTAATACATTTGTATTAAAAATGTATTTATATACAGGTTCAATACTGTTGTGTATTGCCGAATAAATAAATACATTTGTATGATAAAAATGTATATATACAGGTTCGATACTGTTGTATATTGCTGAATAAATTAATACATTTGTATGATTAAAATGTATATATAAACTGTTTCGATACTTTAGTATATTTCTGAATAAATAAATACATTTGTATGATAAAAATGTATATATATACAGGTTCGATACTGTTGTATATTTCCGAATAAATAAATACATTTGTATGATAAAAATGTATTTATATACAGGTTCGATACTGTTGCATATTGCTGAATAAATTAATACATTTGAATGATAAAAATGTATATATATACAGGTTCGATACTGTTGTATATTGCTGAATAAATTAATACATTTGTATGATAAATATGAATTTATATACAGGTTCGATACTGTTGTATATTGCTGAATAAATTAATACATTTGTATGATAAAAATGTATATAAACAGGTTAGATACTGTTGTATATTGCTGAATAAATTAAAACATTTGTATGATAAAAATGTATATATAAACAGGTTCGATACTCTTGTAAATTGCTGAATAAATTAATACATTTGAATGATCAAAATCTATATATATACAGGTTCGATACTGTTGTATATTGCTGAATATTATTAATACATTAAAATGATAAAAATGTATATATATACAGGTGCGATACTGTTGTATATTGCTGAATAAATTAATACATTTGTATGATAAAAATATTTATATAAACAGGTTCGATACTGTTGTATATTGGTGAATAAATTAATACATTTGTATGATAAAAATGTATATATATATCGGTTCGATAATGTTGTATATTGCTGAATAAATTAATATATTTGTATGATAAAAATGTATATATTATACAGGTTCGATACGGTTGTATATTGCTGAATAAATTAATACATTTGTATGACAAAAATGTATATATACAGGTTTGATACGGTTGTATATTGCTGAATAAATTAATACATTTGTATGATAAAAATGTATTTATATATACGGGTTCGATACTGTTGTATATTGCTGAATAAATTAATACGTTTGTATGATAAAAATGTATATATATACAGGTTCGATACTGTTGTATATTGCTGAATAAATTAATACATTTGTATGATAAAAATGTATATATATACAGGTTCGATACTGTTGTATATTGCTGAATAAATTAATACATTTGTATGATAAATATGTATATATAAACAGGTTCGATACTGTTGTATTTTGCTGAATAAATTAATACATTTGTATGATAAAAATGTATATTTATACAGGTTCGATACTGTTGTATATTGCTGAATAAATGTATACATTTGTATGATAAAAATGTATATATATACAGGTTAGATACTGTTGTATATTGCTGAATAAATTACGACATTTGTATGATAAAAATAAATACATATACAGGTTCAATACTGTTGTATATTGCTGAATAAATAAATACATTTGTATGATAAAAATGTATATATATACAGGTTCAATACTGTTGTATATTGCCGAATAAATTAATACATTTTGTATGATAAAAATGTATATATACAGGTTCGATACTGTTGTATATTGCTGAATAAATTAATACATTTGTATGATAAAAATGTACATATATACAGGTTCGATACTGTTGTATATCGCTGAATAAATTAATACATTTGTATGATAAAAATCTATGTATATACAGTTTCGATACTGTTGTATATTGCTGAATAAATTAATACATTTGTATGATAAAAATGTATATATACAGGTTCGATACTGTTGTATATTGCTGAATAAATAAATACATTTGTGTGATACAAATGTATATATACAGGTTCGATACTTTTGTATATTGCTGAATAAATTAATACATTTGTATGATAAAAATGAATATATATAGAGGTTCGATACTGTTGTATATTGCTGAATAAATTCATACATTTGTATGATAAAAATGTATATATTATACAGGTTCGATACGGTTGTATATTGCTGAATAAATTAATACATTTGTATGACAAAAATGTATATATACAGGTTCGATACTGTTGTATATTGCTGAATAAATTAATACATTTGTATCATAAAAATGTATATATTATACAGGTTCGATACTGTTGTATATTGCTGAATAAATTAATACATTTGTATGATAAAAATGTATATATATACGGGTTCGATACTGTTGTATATTGCTGAATAAATTAATACATTTGTATGATAAAAATGTATATATATACAGGTTCGATACTGTTGTATATTGCTGAATAAATTAATACATTTGTATGATAAAAATGTATATATATACAGGTTCGATACTGTTGTATATTGCTGAATAAATTAATTCATTTGTATGATAAAAATGTATATATATACAGGTTCGATACTGTTGTATATTGCTGAATAAATTAATACATTTGTATTTTAAAAATTTATATATTATACAGGTTCGATACTGTTGTATATTGCTGAATAAATTAACACATTTGTATGATAAAAATGTATATATACAGGTTCGATACTGTTGTATATTGCTGAATAAATTAATACATTTGTATGATAAAAATGTTTATATATACAGGTTCGATACTGTTGTATATTGCTAAATAAATTAATACATTTGTATGATAAAAAGGTATATATATACAGGTTCGATACTGTTGTATATTGCTGAATAAATTAATACATTTGTTTTATAAAAATGTATATATACAGGTTCGATACTGTTGTATATTGCTGAATAAATTAATAAATTTGTATGATAAAAATGTATATATATACAGGTTCGATACTGTTGTATATTGCTGAATAAATTAATAAATTTGTATGATTTAAATGTATATTTTATACAGGTTCGATACTGTTGTATATTGCTGAATAAATTAATACATTTGTATGATAAAGATGTATACATACAGGTTCGATACTGTTGTATATTGCTGAATAAATAAATACATTTGTATGATAAAAATGTATATATATACGGGTTCGATACTGTTGTATATTGCTGAATAAATTAATACATCTGTATGATAAAAATGTATATATATACAGGTTCGATACTGTTGTATATTGCTGAATAAATTAATACATTTGTATGATAAAAATGTATATATATACAGGTTCGATACTGTTGTATATTGCTGTATAAATTAATACATTTGTATAATAAATATGTATATATAAACAGGTTCGATACTGTTGTATTTTGCTGAATAAATTAATACATTTGTATAATAAAAATGTATATTTATACAGGTTCGATACTGTTGTATATTGCTGAATAAATTTATACATTTGTATGATAAAAATGTATATATATACAGGTTAGATACTGTTGTATAATGCTGAATAAATTACGACATTTGTATTATAAAAATGAATACATATACAGGTTCGATACTGTTGTATATTGCTGAATAAATAAATACATTTGAATGATAAAAATGTATATATATACAGGTTCAATACTGTTGTATATTGCCGAATAAATTATAACATTTGTATGATAAAAATGTATATATACAGGTTCGATACTGTTGTATATTGCTGAATAAATTAATACATTTGTATGATAAAAATGTACATATATACAGGTTCGATACTGTTGTATATTGCTGAATAAATAAATACATTTGTATGATAAAAATGTTTATACATACAGGTTCGATACTGTTGTATATTGCTGAATAAATTAATACATGTGTATGATAAAAATGTATATACATACAGGTTCGATACTGTTGTATATTGCTGAATAAATTAATACATTTGTATGTTAAAAATGTATATATACAGGTTCGATACTGTTGTATATTGCTGAATAAATAAATACATTTGTATGATAAAAATGAATATATACAGGTTCGATGCTGTTGTATATCGCTGAATAAATTAATAAATTTGTATGATAAAAATCTATATATATACAGTTTCGATACTGTTGTATATTGCTGAATAATTTAATACATTTGTATGATAAAAATGTATATATACAGGTTCGATACTGTTGTATATTGCTGAAGAAATAAATACATTTGTGTGATAAAAATGTATATTTACAGGTTCGATACTGTTGTATATTGCTGAATAAATTAATACATTTGTATGATAAAAATGAATATATATAGAGGTTCGATACTGTTGTATATTGCTGAATAAATTCATACATTTGTATGATAAAAATGTATATTTTATACAGGTTCGATACGGTTGTATATTGCTGAATAATTTAATACATTTGTATGACAAAAATGTATATATACAGGTTCGATACTGTTGTATATTGCTGAATAAATTAATACATTTGTATCATAAAAATGTATATATTATACAGGTTCGATACTGTTGTATATTGCTGAATAAATGAATACATTTGTATGATAAAAATGTAAATATACAGGATCGATACTGTTGTATATTGCTGAATAAATAAATACATTTGTATGATAAGAATGTATATATATACAGGTTCGATACTGTTGTATATTGCTGAATAAATTAATACATTTGTATGATAAAAATGTATATATATACAGGTTCGATACTGTTGTATATTGCTGTATAAATTAATAAATTTGTATGATAAAAAGGTATATATATACAGGTTCGATACTGTTGTATATTGCTGAATAAATTAATACATTTGTTTTATAAAAATGTATATATACAGGTTCGATACTGTTGTATATTGCTGAATAAATTAATAAATTTGTATGATAAAAATGTATATATATACAGGTTCGATACTGTTGTATATTGCTGAATAAATTAATAAATTTGTATGATTAAAATGTATATATTATACAGGTTCGATACTGTTGTATATTGCTGAATAAATTAATACATTTGTATGATAAAGATGTATACATACAGGTTCGATACTGTTGTATATTGCTGAATAAATAAATACATTTGTATGATAAAAATGTATATATATACGGGTTCGATACTGTTGTATATTGCTGAATAAATTAATACATCTGTATGATAAAAATGTATATATATACAGGTTCGATACTGTTGTGTATTGCTGAATAAATTAATACATTTGTATGATAAAAATGTATATATATACAGGTTCGATACTGTTGTATATTGCTGTATAAATTAATACATTTGTATGATAAATATGTATATATAAACAGGTTCGATACTGTTGTATTTTGCTGAATAAATTAATACATTTGTATAATAAAAATGTATATTTATACAGGTTCGATACTGTTGTATATTGCTGAATAAATTTATACATTTGTATGATAAAAATGTATATATATACAGGTTAGATACTGTTGTATAATGCTGAATAAATTACGACATTTGTATTATAAAAATGAATACATATACAGGTTCGATACTGTTGTATATTGCTGAATAAATAAATACATTTGTATGATAAAAATGTATATATATACAGGTTCGATACTGTTGTATATTGCCGAATAAATTAATACATTTGTATGATAAAAATGTATATATACAGGTTCGATACTGTTGTATATTGCTGAATAAATTAATACATTTGTATGATAAAAATGTACATATATACAGGTTCGATGCTGTTGTATATTGCTGAATAAATAAATACATTTGTATGATAAAAATGTATATACATACAGGTTCGATACTGTTGTATATTGCTGAATAAATTAATACATGTGTATGATAAAAATGTATATACATACAGGTTCGATACTGTTGTTTATTGCTGAATCAATTAATACATTTGTATGATAAAAATGTATATATACAGGTTCGATACTGTTGTATATTGCTGAATAAATAAATACATTTGTATGATAAAAATGAATATATACAGGTTCGATACTGTTGTATATCGCTGAATAAATTAATACATTTGTATGATAAAAATCTATATATATACAGTTTCGATACTGTTGTATATTGCTGAATAAATTAATACATTTGTATGATAAAAATGTATATATACAGGTTCGATACTGTTGTATATTGCTGAAGAAATAAATACATTTGTGTGATGAAAATTTTTTATATACAGGTTCGATACTGTTGTATATTGCTGAATAAATTAATACATTTGTATGATAAAAATGAATATGTATAGAGGTTCGATACTGTTGTATATTGCTGAATAAATTCATACATTTGTATGATAAAAATGTATATTTTATACAGGTTCGATACGGTTGTATATTGCTGAATAATTTAATACATTTGTATGACAAAAATGTATATATACAGGTTCGATACTGTTGTATATTGCTGAATAAATTAATACATTTGTATGATAAAAATGTATATATATACAGGTTCGATACTGTTGTGTATTGCTGAATAAATTTATACATTTGTAGGATAAAAATGTATACATAAACAGGTTCGATACTGTTGTATATTGCTGAATAAATAAATACATTTGTATGATAAAAATGTATACATTTACAGGTTCGATACTGTTGTGTATTGCTGAATAAATTAATACATTTGTATGATAAAAATGTATATATATATATTGCTGAATAAATTAATACATTTGTATGATGTAAATGTATATTTATACAGGTTTGATACTTTTGTATATTGCTGAAAAAATAAATACATTTGTATGTTAAAAATGTATATATATACAGGTTCGGTACTGTTGTATATTGCTGAATAAATTAATACATTTGTATGATAAAAATGTATCTATATACTGGTTCGATACTGTTGTATATTGCTGAATAAATAAATACATTTGTATGATAAAAATGTATATATATATAGGTTCGATACTGTTGTATATTGCTGAATAAATTTATACATTTGAATGATAAAAATGTATATTCTATACAGGTTCGATACTGTTGTATATTGCTGAATAAATTAATACATTTGTATGATAAAAATGAATATATATACAGGTTCGATACTGTTGTATATTGCTGAATAAATTAATACATTTGTATGATAAAAATGTATTTATATACAGGTTCAATACTGTTGTGTATTGCCGAATAAATAAATACATTTGTATGATAAAAATGTATATATACAGGTTCCATACTGTTGTATATTGCTGAATAAATTAATACATTTGTATGATAAAAATGTATATATAAACTGTTTCGATACTTTAGTATATTTCTGAATAAATAAATACATTTGTATGATAAAAATGTATATATATACAGGTTCGATTCTGTTGTATATTGCTGAATAAATAAAAACATTTGTATGATAAAAATGTTTATATACAGGTTCGATACTGTTGTATATTGCTGAATAAATTAATACATTTGTATGATAAAAATGAATATATATAGAGGTTCGATACTGTTGTATATTGCTGAATAAATTCATACATTTGTATGATAAAAATGTATATATTATACAGGTTCGATACGGTTGTATATTGCTGAATAAATTAATACATTTGTATGACAAAAATGTATATATACAGGTTCGATACTGTTGTATATTGCTGAATAAATTAATACATTTGTATCATAAAAATGTATTTATTATACAGGTTCGATACTGTTGTATATTGCTGAATAAATTAATACATTTGTATGATAAAAATGTATATATATACGGGTTCGATACTGTTGTATATTGCTGAATAAATTAATACATTTGTATGATAAAAATGTATACATTTACAGGTTCGATACTGTTGTATATTGCTGAATAAATTAATACATTTGTATGATAAAAATGTATTTATATACAGGTTCAATACTGTTGTGTATTGCCGAATAAATAAATACATTTGTATGATAAAAATGTATATATACAGGTTCCATACTGTTGTATATTGCTGAATAAATTAATACATTTGTATGATAAAAATGTATATATAAACTGTTTCGATACTTTAGTATATTTCTGAATAAATAAATACATTTGTATGATAAAAATGTATATATATACAGGTTCGATTCTGTTGTATATTGCTGAATAAATAAAAACATTTGTATGATAAAAATGTTTATATACAGGTTCGATACTGTTGTATATTGCTGAATAAATTAATACATTTGTATGATAAAAATGAATATATATAGAGGTTCGATACTGTTGTATATTGCTGAATAAATTCATACATTTGTATGATAAAAATGTATATATTATACAGGTTCGATACGGTTGTATATTGCTGAATAAATTAATACATTTGTATGACAAAAATGTATATATACAGGTTCGATACTGTTGTATATTGCTGAATAAATTAATACATTTGTATCATAAAAATGTATTTATTATACAGGTTCGATACTGTTGTATATTGCTGAATAAATTAATACATTTGTATGATAAAAATGTATATATATACGGGTTCGATACTGTTGTATATTGCTGAATAAATTAATACATTTGTATGATAAAAATGTATATACATACAGGTTCGATACTGTTGTATATTGCTGAATAAATAAATACATTTGTATGATAAAAATGTATATATACAGGTTCTATTCTGTTTTATATTGCTGAATTAATTAAAACATTTGAATGATAAAAATGAAAATATACACAGGTTCGATACTGTTGTATATTGCTGAACAAATAAATACATTTGTATGATAAAAATGTATATATATACAGGTTCGATACTGTTGTATATTTCCGAATAAATTAATACATTTGTATGATAAAAATGTATTTATATACAGGTTCGATACTGTGGCATATTGCTGAATAAATTTATACATTTGAATGATAAAAATGTATATATATACAGGTTCGATACTGTTGTATATTTCCGAATAAATTAATACATTTGTATGATAAAAATGTATTTATATACAGGTTCGATACTGTTGCATATTGCTGAATAAATTAATACATTTGAATGATAAAAATGTATATATATACAGGTTCGATACTGTTGTATATTGCTAAATAAATTAATACATTTGTATGAAAAAAAGGTATATATATACAGGTTCGATACTGTTGTATATTGCTGAATAAATTAATACATTTGTTTTATAAAAATGTATATATACAGGTTCGATACTGTTGTATATTGCTGAATAAATTAATAAATTTGTATGATAAAAATGTATATATATACAGGTTCGATACTGTTGTATATTGCTGAATAAATTAATAAATTTGTATGATTAAAATGTATATATTATACAGGTTCGATACTGTTGTATATTGCTGAATAAATTAATACATTTGTATGATAAAGATGTATACATACAGGTTCGATACTGTTGTATATTGCTGAATAAATAAATACATTTGTATGATAAAAATGTATATATATACGGGTTCGATACTGTTGTATATTGCTGAATAAATTAATACATCTGTATGATAAAAATGTATATATATACAGGTTCGATACTGTTGTATATTGCTGAATAAATTAATACATTTGTATGATAAAAATGTATATATATACAGGTTCGATACTGTTGTATATTGCTGTATAAATTAATACATTTGTATGATAAATATGTATATATAAACAGGTTCGATACTGTTGTATTTTGCTGAATAAATTAATACATTTGTATAATAAAAATGTATATTTATACAGGTTCGTTACTGTTGTATATTGCTGAATAAATTTATACATTTGTATGATAAAAATGTATACATTTACAGGTTCGATACTGTTGTATATTGCTGAATAAATTAATACATTTGTATGATAAGAATGTATATATATACAGGTTCGATACTGTTGTATATTGCTGAATAAATTAATACATTTGTATTATAAAAATTTATATATTATATAGGTTCGATACTGTTGTATATTGCTGAATAAATTAATACATTTGTATGATAAAAATGTATATATATACAGGTTCGATACTGTTGTGTATTGCTGAATAAATTTATACATTTGTATGATAAAAATGTAAACATATACAGGTTCGATACTGTTGTATATTTCTGAATAAACTAATACATTTGTATGATTAAAATGTATACATATACAGGTTCGATACTGTTGTATATTGCTGAATAAATTAATACATTTTTATGATAAAAATGTATTTATATACAGGTTCGATACTGTTGTATATTGCTGAATAAATTAATACATTTGTATGATAAAAATGTATAAACTATACAGGTTAGATACTGTTGTATATTACTGAATAAATTAATACATTTGTATGATAAAACTGTATATATATATACAGGTTCGATACTGATGTATATTGCTGAATAAATTAATACATTTGTATGATAAAAATGTATATATATACAGGTTCGATACTGTTGTGCATTGCTGAATAAATTTTTTACATTTGTATGATAAAAATGTATACATATACAGGTTCGATACTGTAGTATATTTCTGAATAAACTAATACATTTGTATGATAAAAATGTATACATATACAGGTTCGATACTGTTGTATATTGCTGAATAAATTAATACATTTTTATGATAAAAAAGTATTTATATACACGTTCGATACTGTTGTATATTGCTGAATAAATTAATACATTTGTATGATAAAAATGTATATACTATACAGGTTAGATACTGTTGTATATTACTGAATAAATTAATACATTTGTATGATAAAACTGTATATATATATACAGGTTCGATACTGATGTATATTGCTGAATAAATTAATACATGTGTATGATAAAAATGTATATATATACAGGTTCGATACTGTTGTATATTGCTGAATAAATTAATAAATTTGTATGATAAAAATGTATATATAAAAAGGTTCGATTCTGTTGTATATTGCTGAATAAATTCTTACATTTGTAAGATAAAAATGTATATATTATACAGGTTCGATACTGTTGTATATTGCTGAATAAATTAATACATTTGTATGATAAAAATGTATATATACAGGATCGATACTGTTGTATATTGCTGAAAAAATTAATACATTTGTATGATAAAAATGTATATATATACAGGTTCGATACTGTTGTATATTGCTGAATAAATTAATAAATTTGTATGATAAAAATGTATATATATACAGGTTCGATTCTGTTGTATATTGCTGAATAAATTCTTACATTTGTAAGATAAAAATGTATATATTATACAGGTTCGATACTGTTGTATATTGCTGAATAAATTAATACATTTGTATGATAAAAATGTATATATACAGGATCGATACTGTTGTATATTGCTGAATAAATTAATACATTTGTATGATAAGAATGTATATATATACAGGTTCGATACTGTTGTATATTGCTGAATAAATTAATACATTTGTATGATAAAAATGTATATATTATACAGGTTCGATACTGTTGTATATTCCTGAATAAATTAATACATTTGTATGATCAAAATGTATATATACAGGTTCGATACTGTTGTATATTGCTGAATAAATTAATAAATTTGTATGATAAAAATGTATATATTATACAGGTTCGATACGGTTGTATATAACTGAAAGAAATTAAAACATTTGTATGATAAAAATGTATATATACAGGTTCGATACTGTTGTATATTGCTGAATTAATTATAACATTTGTATGATAAAAATGTATATATATACAGGTTCTATACTGTTGTTTATTGCTGAATACATAAATACATTTGTATTATAAAAATGTATATATACAGGTTCGATACTGTTGAATATTTCTGAATAAATTAATACATTTGTAGGATAAAAATGTATATATATAAACAGGTTCGATACTGTTATATATTGCTGAATAAATTAATACATTTGTATAATAAAAATGAATATATTATACAGGTTCGATACTGTTGTATATTGCTGAATAAATTAATACAGTTGTATGATAAAAATGTATATATATACAGGTTCGATACTGTTGTATATTGCTGAATAAATTAATAAATTTGTATGATAAAAATGTATATATTATACAGGTTCGATACTGTTGTATATTGCTGAATAAATTAATACATTTGTATTATAAAAATGTATATAAACAGGTTCGATACTGTTGTATATTGCTGAATAAATTAATACATTTGTATTATAAAAATTAATATATTATATAGGTTCGATAATGTTGTATATTGCTAAATTAATTAATACATTTGTATGATAAAAATGTATATATATACAGGTTCGATACTGTTGTGTATTGCTGAATAAATTTATACATTTGTATGATAAAAATATATACATATACAGGTTCGATACTGTTGTATATTGCTGAATAAATTTATACATTTGTATGATAAAAATGGAAATATATACAGGTTCGATACTGTTGTATATTGCTGAATAAATTAATACATTTGTATGATAAAAATGTATATATATACAGGTTCGATACTGTTGTATATTGCTGAATAAATTAATACATTTGTATGATAAAAATCTATATATATACAGGTTCGATACTGTTGTATATTACTGACTAAATTAATACATTTGTATGATAAAAATGTATATATACAGGTTCGATACTGTTGTATATTGCTGAATAAATTAATACATTTGTATTATAAAAATGTATATATACAGGTTCGATACTGTTGTATATTTCTGATTAAATTAATACATTTGTAGGATAAAAATGTATATATATATACAGGTTCGATACTGTTGTATATTGCTGAATAAATTAATACATTTGTATGATAAAGATGTATACATACAGGTTCGATACTGTTGTTTATTGCTGAATTAATTAATACATTTGTATTATAAAAATGTATATATACAGGTTCGATACTGTTGTATATTGCTGAATAAATTAATAAATTTGTATGATAAAAATGTATATATATATACAGGTTCGATACTGTTATATATTGCTGAATAAATTAATACATTTGTATAATAAAAATGAATATATTATACAGGTTCGATACTGTTGTATATTGCTGAAAAAATTAATACATTTGTATTATAAAAATGTATATATACAGGTTCGATACTGTTGTATATTGCTGAATAAATTAATAAATTTGTATGATAAAAATGTATATATAAACAGGTTCGATACTGTTGTATATTGCTGAATAAATTAATACATTTGTATGATAAAAATGTATATATACAGGATCGATACTGTTGTATATTGCTGAATAAATAAATACATTTGTATGATAAGAATGTATATATATACAGGTTCGATACTGTTGTATATTGCTGAATAAATTAATACATTTGTATTATAAAAATTTATATATTATATAGGTTCGATACTGTTGTATATTGCTGAATAAATTAATACATTTGTATGATAAAAATGTATATATATACAGGTTCGATACTGTTGTGTATTGCTGAATAAATTTATACATTTGTATGATAAAAATGTATACATATACAGGTTCGATACTGTTGTATATTTCTGAATAAACTAATACATTTGTATGATTAAAATGTATACATATACAGGTTCGATACTGTTGTATATTGCTGAATAAATTAATACATTTTTATGATAAAAATGTATTTATATACAGGTTCGACACTGTTGTATATTGCTGAATAAATTAATACATTTGTATGATAAGAATGTATATATATACAGGTTCGATACTGTTGTATATTGCTGAATAAATTAATACATTTGTATTATAAAAATTTATATATTATATAGGATCGATACTGTTGTATATTGCTAAATAAATTAATACATTTGTATGATAAAAATGTATATATATACAGGTTCGATACTGTTGTGTATTGCTGAATAAATTTATACATTTGTATGATAAAAATGTATACATATACAGGTTCGATACTGTTGTATATTTCTGAATAAACTAATACATTTGTATGATAAAAATGTATACATATACAGGATCGATACTGTTGTATATTGCTGAATAAATAAATACATTTGTATGATAAAAATGTATTTATATACAGGTTCGATACTGTTGTATATTGCTGAATAAATTAAAACATTTGTATGATAAAAATGTATATACTATACAGGTAAGATACTGTTGTATATTACTGAATAAATTAATAAATTTGTATGATAAAACTGTATATATATATACAGGTTCGATACTGATGTATATTGCTGAATAAATTAATACATTTGTATGTTAAAAATGTATATATTATACAGGTTCGATACGGTTGTATATTACTGAAAAAAATTAAAACATTTGTATGATAAAAATGTATATATACAGGTTCGATACTGTTGTATATTGCTGAATTAATTATTACATTTGTATGATAAAAATGTATATATATACAGGTTCGATACTGTTGTATATTGCTGAATAAATAAATACATTTGTATGATAAAAATGTATATATATACAGGTTCGATACTGTTGTATATTGCTGAATAAATTAATACATTTGTATTATAAAAATTTATATATTATATAGGTTCGATACTGTTGTATATTGCTGAATAAATAAATACATTTGTATGATAAAAATGTATATATATACAGGTTCGATACTGTTGTGTATTGCTGAATAAATTTATACATTTGTATGATAAAAATGTATACATATACAGGTTCAATACTGTTGTATATTTCTGAATAAACTAATACATTTGTATGATAAAAATGTATACATATACAGGTTCGATACTGTTGTATATTGCTGAATAAATTAATACATTTTTATGATAAAAATGTATTTATATACAGGTTCGATACTGTTGTATATTGCTGAATAAATTAATACATTTGTATGATAAAAATGTATATATTATACAGGTTCGATACTGTTGTATATTGCTGAATAAATTAATACATTTGTATGTTAAAAATGTATATATTATACAGGTTCGATACGGTTGTATATTACTGAAAAAAATTAAAACATTTGTATGATAAAAATGTATACATATACAGGTTCAATACTGTTGTATATTTCTGAATAAATTAACACATTTGTATAATAAAAATGTTTATATACAGGTTCGATACTGTTGTATATTGCTGAATAAATTAATACATTTGTATGATAAAAATGTTTATATATACAGGTTCGATACTGTTGTATATTGCTAAATAAATTAATACATTTGTATGATAAAAATGTATATATATACAGGTTCGATACTGTTGTGTATTGCTTAATAAATGTATACAATTGTATGATAAAAATGTATACATATACAGGTTCGATTCTGTTGTATATTGCTGAATAAATTTTTACATTTGTATGATAAAAATGTAGCCATTTACAGGTTCGATACTGTTGTATATTGCTGAATAAATTAATACATTTGTATGATAAAAATGTATATATATACAGGTTCGATACTGTTGTATATTGCTGAATAAGTTTATTTTTTTGTATGATAAAAATGTATATATATACAGGTTCGATACTGTTGTATATTGCTGAATAAATTCTTACATTTGTATGATAAAAATGTATATATTATACAGGTTCGATACGGTTGTATATTACTGAAAAAAATTAAAACATTTGTATGATAAAAATGTATATATACAGGTTCGATACTGTTGTATATTGCTGAATAAATTTATACATTTGTAGGATAAAAATGTATACATAAACAGGTTCGATACTGTTGTATATTGCTGAATAAATAAATACATTTGTATGATAAAAATGTATATATACAGGTTCGATACTGTTGTATATTGCTGAATAAATTAATACATTTGTATGATAAAAATGTACATATATACAGGTTCGATGCTGTTGTATATTGCTGAATAAATAAATACATTTGTATGATAAAAATGTATATACATACAGGTTCGATACTGTTGTATATTGCTGAATAAATTAATACATGTGTATGATAAAAATGTATATACATACAGGTTCGATACTGTTGTTTATTGCTGAATCAATTAATACATTTGTATGATAAAAATGTATATATACAGGTTCGATACTGTTGTATATTGCTGAATAAATAAATACATTTGTATGATAAAAATGAATATATACAGGTTCGATACTGTTGTATATCGCTGAATAAATTAATACATTTGTATGATAAAAATCTATATATATACAGTTTCGATACTGTTGTATATTGCTGAATAAATTAATACATTTGTATGATAAAAATGTATATATACAGGTTCGATACTGTTGTATATTGCTGAAGAAATAAATACATTTGTGTGATGAAAATGTATATATACAGGTTCGATACTGTTGTATATTGCTGAATAAATTAATACATTTGTATGATAAAAATGAATATGTATAGAGGTTCGATACTGTTGTATATTGCTGAATAAATTCATACATTTGTATGATAAAAATGTATATTTTATACAGGTTCGATACGGTTGTATATTGCTGAATAATTTAATACATTTGTATGACAAAAATGTATATATACAGGTTCGATACTGTTGTATATTGCTGAATAAATTAATACATTTGTATGATAAAAATGTATATATACAGGTTCGATACTGTTGTGTATTGCTGAATAAATTTATACATTTGTAGGATAAAAATGTATACATAAACAGGTTCGATACTGTTGTATATTGCTGAATAAATAAATACATTTGTATGATAAAAATGTATACATTTACAGGTTCGATACTGTTGTGTATTGCTGAATAAATTAATACATTTGTATGATAAAAATGTATATATATATATTGCTGAATAAATTAATA
The DNA here is from genome assembly GCF_061612785.1 of Hesperophylax consimilis. Classification (NCBI taxonomy): domain Eukaryota; kingdom Metazoa; phylum Arthropoda; class Insecta; order Trichoptera; family Limnephilidae; genus Hesperophylax; species Hesperophylax consimilis. Next base: position 23,281,008 of record NC_142850.1, read on the forward strand.
CATTTGTATGATGTAAATGTATATTTATACAGGTTTGATACTTTTGTATATTGCTGAATAAATAAATACATTTGTATGTTAAAAATGTATATATATACAGGTTCGGTACTGTTGTATATTGCTGAATAAATTAATACATTTGTATGATAAAAATGTATCTATATACTGGTTCGATACTGTTGTATATTGCTGAATAAATAAATACATTTGTATGATAAAAATGTATATATATATAGGTTCGATACTGTTGTATATTGCTGAATAAATTTATACATTTGAATGATAAAAATGTATATTCTATACAGGTTCGATACTGTTGTATATTGCTGAATAAATTAATACATTTGTATGATAAAAATGAATATATATACAGGTTCGATACTGTTGTATATTGCTGAATAAATTAATACATTTGTATGATAAAAATGTATTTATATACAGGTTCAATACTGTTGTGTATTGCCGAATAAATAAATACATTTGTATGATAAAAATGTATATATACAGGTTCCATACTGTTGTATATTGCTGAATAAATTAATACATTTGTATGATAAAAATGTATATATAAACTGTTTCGATACTTTAGTATATTTCTGAATAAATAAATACATTTGTATGATAAAAATGTATATATATACAGGTTCGATTCTGTTGTATATTGCTGAATAAATAAAAACATTTGTATGATAAAAATGTTTATATACAGGTTCGATACTGTTGTATATTGCTGAATAAATTAATACATTTGTATGATAAAAATGAATATATATAGAGGTTCGATACTGTTGTATATTGCTGAATAAATTCATACATTTGTATGATAAAAATGTATATATTATACAGGTTCGATACGGTTGTATATTGCTGAATAAATTAATACATTTGTATGACAAAAATGTATATATACAGGTTCGATACTGTTGTATATTGCTGAATAAATTAATACATTTGTATCATAAAAATGTATTTATTATACAGGTTCGATACTGTTGTATATTGCTGAATAAATTAATACATTTGTATGATAAAAATGTATATATATACGGGTTCGATACTGTTGTATATTGCTGAATAAATTAATACATTTGTATGATAAAAATGTATACATTTACAGGTTCGATACTGTTGTATATTGCTGAATAAATTAATACATTTGTATGATAAAAATGTATATATATATATTGCTGAATAAATTAATACATTTGTATGATGTAAATGTATATATATACAGGTTTGATACTTTTGTATATTGCTGAATAAATAAATACATTTGTATGTTAAAAATGTATATATATACAGGTTCGGTACTGTTGTATATTGCTGAATAAATTAATACATTTGTATGATAAAAATGTATCTATATACTGGTTCGATACTGTTGTATATTGCTGAATAAATAAACTCATTTGTATGATAAAAATGTATATATATACAGGTTCGATACTGTTGTATATTGCTGAATAAATTTATACATTTGAATGATAAAAATGTATATTCTATACAGGTTCGATACTGTTGTATATTGCTGAATAAATTAATACATTTGTATGATAAAAATGAATATATATACAGGTTCGATACTGTTGTATATTGCTGAATAAATTAATACATTTGTATGATAAAAATGTATTTATATACAGGTTCGATACTGTTGTGTATTGCCGAATAAATAAATACATTTGTATGATAAAAATGTATATATACAGGTTCGATACTGTTGTATATTGCTGAATAAATTAATACATTTGTATGATAAAAATGTATATATAAACTGTTTCGATACTTTAGTATATTTCTGAATAAATAAATACATTTGTATGATAAAAATGTATATATACAGGTTCGATTCTGTTGTATATTGCTGAATAAATAAATACATTTGTATGATAAAAATGTATATACATACAGGTTCGATACTGTTGTATATTGCTGAATAAATAAATACATTTGTATGATAAAAATGTATATATACAGGTTCCATTCTGTTTTATATTGCTGAATTAATTAAAACATTTGAATGATAAAAATGAAAATATACACAGGTTCGATACTGTTGTATATTGCTGAACAAATAAATACATTTGTATGATAAAAATGTATATATATACAGGTTCGATACTGTTGTATATTTCCGAATAAATTAATACATTTGTATGATAAAAATGTATTTATATACAGGTTCGATACTGTGGCATATTGCTGAATAAATTTATACATTTGAATGATAAAAATGTATATATATACAGGTTCGATACTGTTGTATATTTCCGAATAAATTAATACATTTGTATGATAAAAATGTATTTATATACAGGTTCGATACTGTTGCATATTGCTGAATAAATTAATACATTTGAATGATAAAAATGTATATATATACAGGTTCGATACTGTTGTATATTGCTAAATAAATTAATACATTTGTATGAAAAAAAGGTATATATATACAGGTTCGATACTGTTGTATATTGCTGAATAAATTAATAAATTTGTATGATAAAAATGTATATATATACAGGTTCGATACTGTTGTATATTGCTGAATAAATTAATAAATTTGTATGATTAAAATGTATATATTATACAGGTTCGATACTGTTGTATATTGCTGAATAAATTAATACATTTGTATGATAAAGATGTATACATACAGGTTCGATACTGTTGTATATTGCTGAATAAATAAATACATTTGTATGATAAAAATGTATATATATACGGGTTCGATACTGTTGTATATTGCTGAATAAATTAATACATCTGTATGATAAAAATGTATATATATACAGGTTCGATACTGTTGTATATTGCTGAATAAATTAATACATTTGTATGATAAAAATGTATATATATACAGGTTCGATACTGTTGTATATTGCTGTATAAATTAATACATTTGTATGATAAATATGTATATATAAACAGGTTCGATACTGTTGTATTTTGCTGAATAAATTAATACATTTGTATAATAAAAATGTATATTTATACAGGTTCGTTACTGTTGTATATTGCTGAATAAATTTATACATGTGTATGATAAAAATGTATACATTTACAGGTTCGATACTGTTGTATATTGCTGAATAAATTAATACATTTGTATGATAAGAATGTATATATATACAGGTTCGATACTGTTGTATATTGCTGAATAAATTAATACATTTGTATGATAAAAATGTATATATATACAGGTTCGATACTGTTGTATATTGCTGTATAAATTAATACATTTGTATGATAAATATGTATATATAAACAGGTTCGATACTGTTGTATTTTGCTGAATAAATTAATACATTTGTATAATAAAAATGTATATTTATACAGGTTCGTTACTGTTGTATATTGCTGAATAAATTTATACATTTGTATGATAAAAATGTATACATTTACAGGTTCGATACTGTTGTATATTGCTGAATAAATTAATACATTTGTATAATAAAAATGTATATTTATACAGGTTCGTTACTGTTGTATATTGCTGAATAAATTTATACATTTGTATGATAAAAATGTAAACATATACAGGTTCGATACTGTTGTATATTTCTGAATAAACTAATACATTTGTATGATTAAAATGTATACATATACAGGTTCGATACTGTTGTATATTGCTGAATAAATTAATACATTTTTATGATAAAAATGTATTTATATACAGGTTCGATACTGTTGTATATTGCTGAATAAATTAATACATTTGTATGATAAAAATGTATAAACTATACAGGTTAGATACTGTTGTATATTACTGAATAAATTAATACATTTGTATGATAAAACTGTATATATATATACAGGTTCGATACTGATGTATATTGCTGAATAAATTAATACATTTGTATGATAAAAATGTATATATATACAGGTTCGATACTGTTGTGTATTGCTGAATAAATTTTTTACATTTGTATGATAAAAATGTATACATATACAGGTTCGATACTGTAGTATATTTCTGAATAAACTAATACATTTGTATGATAAAAATGTATACATATACAGGTTCGATACTGTTGTATATTGCTGAATAAATTAATACATTTTTATGATAAAAAAGTATTTATATACACGTTCGATACTGTTGTATATTGCTGAATAAATTAATACATTTGTATGATAAAAATGTATATACTATACAGGTTAGATACTGTTGTATATTACTGAATAAATTAATACATTTGTATGATAAAACTGTATATATATATACAGGTTCGATACTGATGTATATTGCTGAATAAATTAATACATGTGTATGATAAAAATGTATATATATACAGGTTCGATACTGTTGTATATTGCTGAATAAATTAATAAATTTGTATGATAAAAATGTATATATATACAGGTTCGATTCTGTTGTATATTGCTGAATAAATTCTTACATTTGTAAGATAAAAATGTATATATTATACAGGTTCGATACTGTTGTATATTGCTGAATAAATTAATACATTTGTATGATAAAAATGTATATATACAGGATCGATACTGTTGTATATTGCTGAAAAAATTAATACATTTGTATGATAAAAATGTATATATATACAGGTTCGATACTGTTGTATATTGCTGAATAAATTAATAAATTTGTATGATAAAAATGTATATATATACAGGTTCGATTCTGTTGTATATTGCTGAATAAATTCTTACATTTGTAAGATAAAAATGTATATATTATACAGGTTCGATACTGTTGTATATTGCTGAATAAATTAATACATTTGTATGATAAAAATGTATATATACAGGATCGATACTGTTGTATATTGCTGAATAAATTAATACATTTGTATGATAAGAATGTATATATATACAGGTTCGATACTGTTGTATATTGCTGAATAAATTAATACATTTGTATGATAAAAATGTATATATTATACAGGTTCGATACTGTTGTATATTCCTGAATAAATTAATACATTTGTATGATCAAAATGTATATATACAGGTTCGATACTGTTGTATATTGCTGAATAAATTAATAAATTTGTATGATAAAAATGTATATATTATACAGGTTCGATACGGTTGTATATAACTGAAAGAAATTAAAACATTTGTATGATAAAAATGTATATATACAGGTTCGATACTGTTGTATATTGCTGAATTAATTATAACATTTGTATGATAAAAATGTATATATATACAGGTTCTATACTGTTGTTTATTGCTGAATACATAAATACATTTGTATTATAAAAATGTATATATACAGGTTCGATACTGTTGAATATTTCTGAATAAATTAATACATTTGTAGGATAAAAATGTATATATATAAACAGGTTCGATACTGTTATATATTGCTGAATAAATTAATACATTTGTATAATAAAAATGAATATATTATACAGGTTCGATACTGTTGTATATTGCTGAATAAATTAATACAGTTGTATGATAAAAATGTATATATATACAGGTTCGATACTGTTGTATATTGCTGAATAAATTAATAAATTTGTATGATAAAAATGTATATATTATACAGGTTCGATACTGTTGTATATTGCTGAATAAATTAATACATTTGTATTATAAAAATGTATATAAACAGGTTCGATACTGTTGTATATTGCTGAATAAATTAATACATTTGTATTATAAAAATTAATATATTATATAGGTTCGATAATGTTGTATATTGCTAAATTAATTAATACATTTGTATGATAAAAATGTATATATATACAGGTTCGATACTGTTGTGTATTGCTGAATAAATTTATACATTTGTATGATAAAAATGTATACATATACAGGTTCGATACTGTTGTATATTGCTGAATAAATTTATACATTTGTATGATAAAAATGGAAATATATACAGGTTCGATACTGTTGTATATTGCTGAATAAATTAATACATTTGTATGATAAAAATGTATATATATACAGGTTCGATACTGTTGTATATTGCTGAATAAATTAATACATTTGTATGATAAAAATCTATATATATACAGGTTCGATACTGTTGTATATTACTGACTAAATTAATACATTTGTATGATAAAAATGTATATATACAGGTTCGATACTGTTGTATATTGCTGAATAAATTAATACATTTGTATTATAAAAATGTATATATACAGGTTCGATACTGTTGTATATTTCTGATTAAATTAATACATTTGTAGGATAAAAATGTATATATATATACAGGTTCGATACTGTTGTATATTGCTGAATAAATTAAAACATTTGTATGATAAAGATGTATACATACAGGTTCGATACTGTTGTTTATTGCTGAATTAATTAATACATTTGTATTATAAAAATGTATATATACAGGTTCGATACTGTTGTATATTTCTGAATAAATTAATACATTTGTAGGATAAAAATGTATATATATATACAGGTTCGATACTGTTATATATTGCTGAATAAATTAATACATTTGTATAATAAAAATGAATATATTATACAGGTTCGATACTGTTGTATATTGCTGAATAAATTAATACATTTGTATTATAAAAATGTATATATACAGGTTCGATACTGTTGTATATTGCTGAATAAATTAATAAATTTGTATGATAAAAATGTATATATAAACAGGTTCGATACTGTTGTATATTGCTGAATAAATTAATACATTTGTATGATAAAAATGTATATATACAGGATCGATACTGTTGTATATTGCTGAATAAATAAATACATTTGTATGATAAGAATGTATATATATACAGGTTCGATACTGTTGTATATTGCTGAATAAATTAATACATTTGTATTATAAAAATTTATATATTATATAGGTTCGATACTGTTGTATATTGCTGAATAAATTAATACATTTGTATGATAAAAATGTATATATATACAGGTTCGATACTGTTGTATATTGCTGAATAAATTAATACATTTGTATGATAAAAATGTATATATTATACAGGTTCGATACTGTTGTATATTGCTGAATAAATTAATACATTTGTATGTTAAAAATGTATATATTATACAGGTTCGATACGGTTGTATATTACTGAAAAAAATTAAAACATTTGTATGATAAAAATGTATACATATACAGGTTCAATACTGTTGTATATTTCTGAATAAATTAACACATTTGTATAATAAAAATGTTTATATACAGGTTCGATACTGTTGTATATTGCTGAATAAATTAATACATTTGTATGATAAAAATGTTTATATATACAGGTTCGATACTGTTGTATATTGCTTAATAAATTAATACATTTGTATGATAAAAATGTATATATAAACAGGTTCGATACTGTTGTGTATTGCTTAATAAATGTATACAATTGTATGATAAAAATGTATACATATACAGGTTCGATTCTGTTGTATATTGCTGAATAAATTTTTACATTTGTATGATAAAAATGTAGCCATTTACAGGTTCGATACTGTTGTATATTGCTGAATAAATTAATACATTTGTATGATAAAAATGTATATATATACAGGTTCGATACTGTTGTATATTGCTGAATAAGTTTATTTTTTTGTATGATAAAAATGTATATATATACAGGTTCGATACTGTTGTATATTGCTGAATAAATTCTTACATTTGTATGATAAAAATGTATATATTATACAGGTTCGATACGGTTGTATATTACTGAAAAAAATTAAAACATTTGTATGATAAAAATGTATATATACAGGTTCGATACTGTTGTATATTGCTGAATTAATTATTACATTTGTATGATAAAAATGTATATATATACAGGTTCGATACTGTTGTATATTGCTGAATAAATAAATACATTTGTATGATAAGAATGTATATATATACAGGTTCGATACTGTTGTATATTGCTGAATAAATTAATACATTTGTATTATAAAAATTTATATATTATATAGGTTCGATACTGTTGTATATTGCTGAATAAATTAATACATTTGTATGATTAAAATGTATATATATACAGGTTCGATACTGTTGTGTATTGCTGAATAAATTTATACATTTGTATGATAAAAATGTATACATATACAGGTTCAATACTGTTGTATATTTCTGAATAAACTAATACATTTGTATGATAAAAATGTATACATATACAGGTTCGATACTGTTGTATATTGCTGAATAAATTAATACATTTTTATGATAAAAATGTATTTATATACAGGTTCGATACTGTTGTATATTGCTGAATAAATTAATACATTTGTATGATAAAAATGTATATATTATACAGGTTCGATACTGTTGTATATTGCTGAATAAATTAATACATTTGTATGTTAAAAATGTATATATTATACAGGTTCGATACGGTTGTATATTACTGAAAAAAATTAAAACATTTGTATGATAAAAATGTATACATATACAGGTTCAATACTGTTGTATATTTCTGAATAAATTAACACATTTGTATGATAAAAATGTATATATACAGGTTCGATACTGTTGTATATTGCTGAATAAATTAATACATTTGTATGATAAAAATGTTTATATATACAGGTTCGATACTGTTGTATATTGCTGAATAAATTAATACATTTTTATGATAAAAATGTATTTATATACAGGTTCGATACTGTTGTATATTGCTGAATAAATTAATACATTTGTATGATCAAAATGTATATATACAGGTTCGATACTGTTGTATATTGCTGAATAAATTAATAAATTTGTATGATAAAAATGTATATATATACAGGTTCGATACCGTTGTATATTGCTGAATAAATTAATACATTTGTATGTTAAAAATGTATATATTATACAGGTTCGATACTGTTGTATATTGCTGAATAAATTAATAAATTTGTATGATAAAGATGTATACATACAGGTTCGATACTGTTGTATATTGCTGAATAAATTAATACATTTGTTTAATAAAAATGTATATATTATACAGGTTCGATACTGTTGTATAGTAGTGAATAAATTAATACATTTGTTTGATAAAAATGTATATATACAGGTTCGATACTGTTGTATATTGCTGAATAAATTTATACATTTGTATGATAAAAATGGAAATATATACAGGTTCGATACTGTTGTATATTGCTGAATAAATTAATACATTTGTATGATAAAAATGTATATATATACAGGTTCGATACTGTTGTATATTGCTGAATAAATTAATACATTTGTATGATAAAAATCTATATATATACAGGTTCGATACTGTTGTATATTGCTGAATATATTAATACATTTGTATTATAAAAATGTATATATACAGGTTCGATACTGTTGTATATTTCTGAATAAATTAATACATTTGTAGGATAAAAATGTATATATATATACAGGTTCGATACTGTTATATATTGCTGAATAAATTAATACATTTGTGTAATAAAAATGAATATATTATACAGGTTCGATACTGTTGTATATTGCTGAATAAATTAATACAGTTGTATGATAAAAATGTATATATATACAGGTTCGATACTGTTGTATATTGCTGAATAAATTAATAAATTTGTATGATAAAAATGTATATATTATACAGGTTCGATACTGTTGTATATTGCTGAATAAATTAATACATTTGTATTATAAAAATGTATATATACAGGTTCGATACTCTTGTATATTGCTGAATAAATTAATAAATTTGTATGATAAAAATGTATATATATACAGGTTCGATACTGTTGTATATTGCTGAATAAATTAATAAATTTGTATTATAAAAATGTTTATATTATACAGGTTCGATACTGTTGTATATTGCTGAATAAATTAATACATTTGTATGATAAAGATGTATACATACAGGTTCGTTACTGTTGTTTATTGCTGAATAAATTAATACATTTGTATTATAAAAATGTATATATACAGGTTCGATACTGTTGTATATTTCTGAATAAATTAATACATTTGTAGGATAAAAATGTATATATATATACAGGTTCGATACTGTTATATATTGCTGAATAAATTAATACATTTGTATAATAAAAATGAATATATTATACAGGTTCGATACTGTTGTATATTGCTGAATAAATTAATACAGTTGTATGATAAAAATGTATATATATACAGGTTCGATACTGTTGTATATTGCTGAATAAATTAATACATTTGTATTATAAAAATGTTTATATACAGTTTCGATACTGTTGTATATTTCTGAATAAATTAATACATTTGTAGGATAAAAATGTATATATATATACAGGTTCGATACTGTTATATATTGCTGAATAAATTAATACATTTGTATAATAAAAATGAATATATTATACAGGTTCGATACTGTTGTATATTGCTGAATAAATTAATACAGTTGTATGATAAAAATGTATATATATACAGGTTCGATACTGTTGTATATTGCTGAATAAATTAATAAATTTGTATGATAAAAATGTATATATTATACAGGTTCGATAATGTTGTATATTGCTGAATAAATTAATACATTTGTATTATAAAAATGTATATATACAGGTTCGATACTGTTGTATATTGCTGAATAAATTAATAAATTTGTATGATAAAAATGTATATATATACAGGTTCGATACTGTTGTATATTGCTGAATAAATTAATAAATTTGTATTATAAAAATGTTTATATTATACAGGTTCGATACTGTTGTATATTGCTGAATAAATTAATACATTTGTATGATAAAGATGTATACATACAGGTTCGATACTGTTGTATATTGCTGAATAAATTAATACATTTGTTTAATAAAAATGTATATATTATACAGGTTCGATACTGTTGTATATTGCTGAATAAATTAATACATTTGTATGATAAAAATGTATATATACAGGTTCGATACTGTTGTATATTGCTGAATAAATTTATACATTTGTATGATAAAAATGGAAATATATACAGGTTCGATACTGTTGTATATTGCTGAATAAATTAATACATTTGTATGATAAAAATGTATATATATACAGGTTCGATACTGTTGTATATTGCTGAATAAATTAATACATTTGTATGATAAAAATCTATATATATACAGGTTCGATACTGTTGTATATTACTGACTAAATTAATACATTTGTATGATAAAAATGTATATATACAGGTTCGATACTGTTGTATATTGCTGAATAAATTAATACATTTGTATGATAAAAATGTATATATACAGGTTGGATACTGTTGTATATTGCTGAATAAATTAATACATTTGTATGATGTAAATGTATATATACAGGTTCGATACTGTTGTATATTGCTGAATAAATTAATACATTTGTATGATAAAAATGTATATATATACAGGTTCGATACTGTTGTATATTGCTGAATAAATTAATACATTTGTATTATAAAAATGTTTATATACAGGTTCGATACTGTTGTATATTTCTGAATAAATTAATACATTTGTAGGATAAAAATGTATATATATATACAGGTTCGATACTGTTATATATTGCTGAATAAATTAATACATTTGTATAATAAAAATGAATATATTATACAGGTTCGATACTGTTGTATATTGCTGAATAAATTAATATAGTTGTATGATAAAAATGTATATATATACAGTTTCGATACTGTTGTATATTGCTGAATAAATTAATAAATTTGTATGATAAAAATGTATATATTATACAGGTTCGATACTGTTGTATATTGCTGAATAAATTAATACATTTGTATTATAAAAATGTATATATACAGGTTCGATACTGTTGTATATTGCTGAATAAATTAATAAATTTGTATGATAAAAATGTATATATATACAGGTTCGATACTGTTGTATATTGCTGAATAAATTAATAAATTTGTATTATAAAAATGTTTATATTATACAGGTTCGATACTGTTGTATATTGCTGAATAAATTAATACATTTGTATGATTAAGATGTATACTTACAGGTTCGATACTGTTGTATATTGCTGAATAAATTAATACATTTGTTTAATAAAAATGTATATATTATACAGGTTCGATACTGTTGTATATTGCTGAATAAATTAATACATTTGTATGATAAAAATGTATATATACAGGTTCGATACTGTTGTATATTGCTGAATAAATTAATACATTTGTATGATAAAAATGTATATATATACTTGTTCGATACTGTTGTATATTGCTGAATAAATAAATACATTTGTATGATAAAAATGTATACATATACAGGTTCGATACTGTTGTATATTGTTTAATAAATCAATACATTTGTATGATAAAAATGTATATATATACAGGTTCGATACTGTTGTATATTGCTGAATAAACTAATACATTTGTATGATAAAAATGTTTACATATACAGGTTCGATACTGTTGTATATTGCTGAATAAATCAATACATTTGCATGATAAAAATGTGTATATTATACAGGTTCGATATTGTTGTATATTGCTGAATAAATTAATACATTTGTATGATAAAAATGTTTACATATACAGGTTCGATTCTGTTGTATATTGCTGAATAAATTAATACATTTGTATGATAAAAATGTATATATACAGGTTCGATACTGTTGTATATTGCTGAATAAATTAATACATTTGTATGATTAAAATGTTTATATATGTGGTACTCGGTACCTACCTACGGGCCGCGAGGTGCGGGGAGCACTTCGGCGGTAGTCTGTATTGTCATTCGGTATTCTGTAGTCTCACAGTTAACAAGCAATAAACGATCTCTGTAAATATATAACCAGCCTTACGTATCATTTTCAATCCTGAATCCAAGCCCTTTTAAGGTGAATCTACAGGATACTACAGTGGCGACGTGGAAACTTAGTCATTAATAAAACAGTGGCGAAGTTTAAAAAATTTACGCGGCAAACGTGTTGTTAAAATTCATGAAATTCGGAGAGTATTCACGTAATGGTGGTGCTCTTTTAAATGTGACGGACGGGGAGTCTCGCAACATTCATAGAACAGGATCGTAGAATCTTATAATGCCTGATGACTGGAGTTGTCAAATAATCATCCCTATTTTAAAAACAAACAAATCACCAAATTCTGGATCCAACTACTGGCCAATCGCTCTTTCATCCACCCTCAGTAAACTTTATGAAAAATTAATTAAAAACCGATTAGAATTTTTCGTCGAGAGTAAACAGCTTCTCTCTCCATCTCAATTTGGATTTAGGAAAAAAAAATCCACTCAAGATAACCTTGCCATCATCAGTACTGATATTAATTTATCAATTTCTAAACAGGAAGTTTGTCTTGCCGTCTTTATAGATATAGAAGGCGCCTTTGACAATGTTTCCATCCCAATCTTGAAAAAAAAACTTCTAGGCCTTGGCCTTCCCCCCATGTTTGTCCAATCTATTATTAATCTATTTCTAGATAGAAAAATTTTCATTGAACTTCCAGATATTTTTCCTCAAAGTAGGTCTATTTGGAAGGGTTTACCACAAGGCGATGTATTGTCCCCCTTACTGTATAATATATACACATATGATATGCATGTCGCTATTCCCCCACAAGTAAAAGTTATTGAGTTCGCAGATGACATAGCTTTCTTCTTATCATCCAAAATCATCCCTCTCGCCGTCAAATATCTTAACGAAGCCATGAATGCCCTTTGCACATGGCTCACGTTAAATGGTCTTGAACTTTCAATCCAAAAGACTCAGTGTGTCACCTTCTCAAACCGCCATAAAAAAGTCATTCCAATCTCCCGGCCCGAACTGTCAATAATATGTTCAATGACATTATTTCATCTAAATGGCCCAACTTTTCTCTTCTATTTACTGATGGATACAAATCTCCCGATTCTCCTAACTGTGGTATAGGTATTAACGTTTACCACAATAATTCTAATGACAGAATATTTCATTCAATTTCAAATCAATTTTCAATATTTTCAGCCGAGTGTATTGCAATAATAGAATCTCTCAAATATATAATAAAAAATAATTTTGAACATTCCCTCGTTCTCTCTGACTCCCTCAGTTCCCTCCAAAAACTTAAATCCAGTCCTCTTCTTCATCCTGATGATCACTTTGTATGCCTTATTCGAGAGATGATAGCCTCCATTCAAAGCTCTGGTAAAACTGTAACTCTGATTTGGATTCCTGGACATGTTGGTATCATGGGTAATGATATTGCGGATGCCTTGGCAAAACAAGGAGCGTCCAACCCTGTTGTTACCCTCGTAAACCACATTCCCCTATCTGACATTTTTTCCATCATCAAAGATAGATCCCGCAATGTTTGGTCGGAGTATTGGCACATTGCTAGTCAATCCAAGGGAGCCTGCTATGCCTCAATACAAAGGACTATTCCATTAAAACCGTGGTTTCAGCAATTCCCTCATTTTTCCAAAAAAGAAATTTCTTCACTCATTCGAATGAGAATCGGACATTGTTCCGTTCCTTCCCATCTTTTTAAAATTCACGTCCTTGACTCCCCAGATTGTACATTCTGTGGTCTAGAAGTGGGAACTTTAGATCACATATTTTTTGGTTGTCCCTCTCTAAACAAATATCCTCTCTTCTATCAAGCCTTATCTAAAATTGCCTCCCCTCCATTCAACATCTCATCTCTTCTAAGTCTGAACTCGACTCCAATTTTCATTATAATTTTGAAATTTGCCCATTTAAATAAAATTAATATTTAAATTCACCTTTCATTTCTCAATAATTTTAAATGATGGCCAAGAACACCCTTGAAGGGTGAAAGCCAGAAATAATAAGAAAAAAAAAAAAAAAAAAGATTGAAAAGAATTCAGCGGGGAGCTGAATTACGAAACCAGAATCAAAAAAAAAAATAGTTCCAGATAATCACGCGGGAGCGGAGTTATCGTGAAGAGGATAAATATTCAGCGGGGAGCTGTATATATATATATTTCAAACCATAAGAAGCCGGGGGCTGAACAACAGCAACACAGCTGGGAGCTGTATTGGAGCAAGGAGCAGCTGAGAGCGGATCCTTGGGAACTATCGGTCGAGAGCTATTCTTGGAGTACAGCCGAGGTTAAGAAGGAAGATCTGCAACAGGAGGGAGTAGATGACCAGAACCAGAGGTTAAGAAGGAAGATCTGCAACAGGAGGGAGTAGATAACCAGAACCAGAGCTACAATCATCATTAGACTTGAGTTAAGTCCGTAGTTTAAGTTTTGTGTTGATAATTTTTTTTAATATTGTTGTTATTTTGTTGTAAAATCATGGCTCAAATCAAACCATTAGAGACCTTTAGTCACAAGTCAGATTGTTTCGGGGTTTTCAAAGCAAGATTGGAGAATTACTTCATATTATATGATGAGAAAATTTCTGCCGAAAACAAACGTGCTATATTCTTGAACGCTTTGGAGGAGGAAACTTTTGAATTATTGATTGAGTTGGTTACTCCTAAAAAAATAAATGATGTCACAGTAGAAATTTTGTGTGAATTTTTGGGTAATTATTGTGAAAATGTTACTTCGTTGTTTGAAGAAAGATCAAAATTTTATAATGTAGTTAATGAATCGGGAGAAAGTGTAAAAGAATTTGCGGCACGGTTAAAAAGTTTGGTAATTATTTACCTACGACTACCGTTTGAGAAAATATTCCGTACATGTTAGGTTAGGTTGGATTTGGTAGAATTAAATCACAAACCAGTCTATACAAACCTAGCGTAGCCCACAAACTACTTGAAAACTGGGATATAACTCTAAAGGGGACGCGAGCAGGCGTTATTAAAGGGGCAATTTTTTGTAGTAGTAAAAACGGTAGTCGTAGGTAAATATTTACCCAAAGTTTATCCATAAATTGTAAATTCGGTACTAGATTTGAAGATAATTTAAAAGATTTATTCATTTGTAAAGTAAGAAACCCTAAAATTAGAGAACGGTTATTCATTGAGGGCGAAAAAAATTCGTTTGAGAAATTAATTTCAATCGCAGCGTGTTTAGAGGCTTCAGAAGCAAATTTTAAAGATGAAAAAGTGTGTTATCAAGTAGCTAGTTCACGTTCAAGGTCAAAAAGTCCGAAAAATAATCCATCAGTATCGAAACATCGAAGTGTTTATTTAAATTCGAGGCATAGTAGAAGTTCATCGCGCGATAGTAATAATTTTAAACCGAAATTGAAGCATCTAGATTCGGAACAGAAAAAGTGTTTTAATTGTTATAAATTCGGGCACTTTAATCAGAGTGCAAGGTTGTGAATAATAAATTTTCGAAGTGTTTTAAATGCGGACAAAAAGGTCACATTGCTAAATTTTGTAGAAATATTTCGTGCATTAAAAAAAAGATTTTTGTCTCAAGTATTAATAAGAGGATTGAACCGTATATAATTAAATTGAAAACAAATGATATTTCATTCGAGGCAATGATAGATTCAGGAGCGGGAATTAGTGCCATACCCGAACGTATCTATAAATTATATTTTAAACATGTTAATTTAATGCAATTTAATTTACACCTAGCGAGTTACGATAACAAGCCGCTAAAGGCGAGCGGTAAAATAAATTTATTGGTTACATGTAATAATAATCAACAAAATTTTGAATTTGTGGTTATTGAAAATGGTTCGGATTTAATTTTAGGTAGAGATTTTATGGAATTATTTGGGATTAGCATTAGTTTTTTGAATAATTGCACGGTAGTAAATAATTTTGGTGCTAATGAAGAAAGCAATTTAGATGTCGATAAGTTGAAAACACAATTTGGAGACGTATTAACGAATAAATTAGGGAAATTTAATAAATATAGTGTTGAGCTAGAATTAATAGAGGGATTTCAGTCAAAAATGTGCAATGCAAGGCAAATATCTTTAGCTAATAAAGATAAAGTCGAACATGAAATTAATAGACTTGTTTCAGAGGGAATATTACAATCAGTAGAAACGAGTAGATATGCATCTCCCATTGTTCCAATAATTAAGAAAGATGGAAAAGTTAGGATCTGTGGAGATTATAAATTAACAGTTAATCCAGGTTTGGTTGTAAATAAATTTCCAGTACCCGTAATTACAGATTTATTGACACAAATCAGTGGAGCGGTAATTTTTTCTAAATTAGATTTGAAAATGGCATATTCACAATTACAGTTAAGTGAAGGTAGTAGAGATATAACTACCATAGCTACACACATAGGTTTATATAGATATACTCGACTGGTGTATGGTTTGAATGCAGCACCAGGTATATTTATGCGGGTTATGTTTAATTCATTGCAAGGTTTTTTTTTTTTTTTTTTAAACTTCCGATTTAGTTGTCCGGGTTAAGTCTTCCCCAAAGGAAAAACTTAACCCTTCCACTCACTTTTCCACAAATGATCAGCTAGTCAATCAACACTATGTAAGTGCATTATATAAGTAAAATAAATACAAAACAATACAAGAACAACAACACGTCAAATCACCAGATATCAAATGGGAAAAAAAAAATTCACCGTCTCCAGATATTTTCATATCAGAGGGTTCGGCTCGGTAGAACTTCTAACAGGGCCTATAAATCCTACTGATCCCTCAACATAAATATTTAAAAAATCTTTTGTTATCCTACATGTATTCAAAATGACCGACTTTTGCATCTTTATATATAATTTTTTTGATAGATCTAATACGCCTAAATTTTTAATTAGAGAGCTAGGTATAATGCCAGTAGCCGAAATAACGAATGGTAATATTTTTATAGTCTGAGAATGCCAAATTCTTTTTATTTAATTTCCTAAATCTGTGTATTTTCTTATTTTTTCACTAACAGATTTTTGAATATTACAGGAATTTGGAATAGCAACATCAATGATATAAGTTTTTTTTTTAATTTTGTCATGTAAAACTATATCGGGTCTATTATGACTAATCGCTCGGTCTGTTAGTATAGTTTTATCATAATATATTTTATAAAATTCGTTTTCTAAAAATGAATTTGGTTCGTATTCATAATATGGTACTACATTACGGCAGTCAATCAAGTTATGTTTAATTACCAAATTTTGGTGAATTATTTTTAAAACTTGATTGTGCCTAAATGTATACTCGGACGGTGCTAATATAGAACATCCCGATATAATATGTTCTATAGTTTCCGGAAAAGCCAAACATTTTCTACACAAATCATCAATTTGATTTGTATCTTTGATTATATGCTTTCTATAATTTTTAGTATTAATGACTCTATCCTGAATTGCAAGCATAAATCCTTCTATTTCTGCGCTCAACTCTCCAATACTCAACCATTTGTTTGACTTAATTTTGTCAACATACGTTTGGTTGAGATAATTGAAGTGTTTTGCGTGTAAAATTTTATTTGACCAGGAATCTAATAATTCCTGGTTGGGATTTATAAAAATGTTGGCATTCTCATCGTATAAATTTAAAGGTGTAATATTTCTATCTGCCTTGCAAATTATTTTGTGCATTTCTGAGCTATGAGCTTTCCTATGGAAAAAAGTTCTTAGCATTTCTACCTGATTATGTTTCAAAGAAGTTATTTTGACTATACCTCTACCTCCTAAATTTCTAGGTAAATTAACTCGTTCTATAGCTGAATTTGGATGATGGCAATTAAACTTTGTTAGCGTAGTTCTAATTAATCTTTCTAAGTTATCTAAATCTGTATTAGACCATTTAATTATGCCAAATGAGTACGTTAATAGAGGTATTGCCCAAGTATTTATTGCTTTTACTAAATTTTTAGCAGATAGATTGCATTTTAAAATTTTCCTTATCCTAGTTTGAAATTTAATCCTAATATCATTTTTAATACTACTATGGTCTAATCTATTTGATTGTGGGTATCCTAAATACTTATAAACCTCATCCCTTTTCATACTAGTAATTTGGAAATTTCTAAATATACTCTCGTCCCCATCTACAATTTTGCCTTTTTCTATATGGATCGTTCTACATTTATCTAAACCAAATGTCATTTTGATATCATCTGAAAAGTTTTTAACTACCTCGATCATTTTCTCTAAATTTTGTTCAGAATTCGAAAATAATTTTATATCATCCATAAATAATAAATGCGAAATTGTACTACTCTCCCTTGTATTACCCTTAACTTTTATTCCAAACTTGCTTTTAATTAACATTTTAGATAGAGGATTCAATGCTAAGCAAAACCAAAGAGGACTCAATGAGTCTCCTTGAAAAATCCCTCTTTTAATTGAAATGCCCGGTATTACTATTTTCTTACCTTTTAAATTGATAAGTAAATTGGTATTCCAAAAGGACATAATATTTTCCAAAAAGCTAATAATAATGGGGTTAATTTTATATATTTTTAATACTTTGATCAGCCACGAGTGCGGGACACTATCGAAAGCCTTTTGGTAGTCTATATAGCAAGTACGGAACAATTATATTTTACGATGATATTTTGATTACGGGCAAATCGGTTGCGGAACATAATAAAAATTTAGTAGCAGTTTTGAATAGATTGAAACTTTGTAGTCTCACGGTAAATGAAGAAAAATGTGAATTTTTCAAAACAAGTATTGAATACTTGGGGTACTTTATTTTGAAGGAAGGTTTTAGACCATTAGAAAGTAAAGTTAAAGCAATAATGGAGTCTAGTAGTCCATGTAATATTAACCAGTTAAGAAGTTTCTTAGGTTTAGTTAACTATTATAGAAATTTTATTCCGAATATATCTAGTTTGTTAGGACCTTTATATAAATTATTAAAAAAAGATTCGGAGTGGATTTGGTCAAAGGACTGTGAAAATGCAGTTTTAGAACTTAAAAAAGAAATTTCTTCCGATTGCGTGTTAGTACATTTTGATCCACGTATACCAGTAAAATTAGTAACGGATGCATCCTTAGAGGGATTGGGTGCGACAATTTTACATACTTATTCAAATGGTAGTAGTAGACCTATAGCGTTTGCATCAAGGAAATTGACAGACACAGAGAGTAAATATAGTATTTTAGATTTAGAAGCAACAGCGATAGTGTTTGCATTAAAAAAATTCTTTGTATATTTATACGGTAGGAAATTCAAATTAGAATGCGACAATCAAGCGTTAGTACGAATTTTGTCAGAAAAGAAGGGCATTCCTGTGTTGAGTGCTAATAGATTGCAACGTTACAGTTTAATTTTGGCGGGGTTTAACTATGAAATTGAATACGTATAGCATCAGAAAAAAATTGTTCAGATTTTTTTATCAAGATTACCAATAGAAGAGACAAATAAATCGGAGGATTTATATATTGAGAAGCTGAGTTCCATTAATTTTCAGGATATTGAAAAAGAGTTGTTATTTTATGTTAGTGATAACTCTCAGGTTCCATTAAATGTTGATAATTTAAAGGAAACCACTATTAAAGATTACGTATTATCATTGGTAAAACAATATTTAAGGCAGGGTTGGCCAAGGAAAATTCCAAAAGATAGTGAGTTATGGGCTTTTTGGAAAATTAGAGATGAGTTGTCTTTAGTAGAAGATTGTATTTTTTGGGGACATAAAGCCATCATTCCAAATTCTATGAGAGGGGAATTGTTAAATATGTTACATCGTTCACATTTAGGTATAGCTAAAACTAAAGGGTTAGCAAGAGGATATTTTTGGTGGCCAAAAATGGGCAAAGATATAGAAAATTTAGTTAGATCATGTAAAGAGTGTCTGGAAAATCAGGCGAATCCATCAAAAACTCCTTTACAACATTGGCCGATTGAGGAAAAGCCGTGGACAAGGATACATATTGATTTTTTTGGTCCGATAGCTAATACAAATTTTTTAATTATAGTAGATGCAAGTACCAAGTGGATAGAATGCATTAATTTAAAACAAGCTAATACGGATAATACTTTAAGGGAATTAAAGAGGATGTTTGCTCAATTTGGTACTGTAGAAACTATTGTATCGGATAACGGGTCTGTTTTCTGTTCAGAAGAATTTAAGCGTTTTTGTAAAGATAGAAAAATCCAGCACATCACTTCTCCTGTGAATCATCCGCAGAGTAATGGGTTAGCTGAAAACGGAGTTAAAACGTGTAAAAATTTTTTTAAAAAGATTTTACATAATGGGGGGTTACCGAGAGACGTCGATGAAAGGTTAACCAAATTCCTAATTGATTATAGGAATACTCCAAATATCACGACTGGTGTAGAGCCAGCGGTGGCTATGTTAGGACGACGATTAAGGTCCGTGTTTGATTTCATTTCTCCAGTGATTGCGGAAAGGAGGGGGGGGAGGTGTATGTCGGATAAAGTAAAGAGTAAAATATTAGTTAGTAGAGAAAATCAGAAAAAGAGTTATAACTCTAAGAAAAGAAATATGAATATATTTGTGGTGGGGAAAAAGGTGATGACTAAGGATTTTAGAGGAAAAAAAGGTTGGGTGGTAGGTATCATTAAAAAAAGAATTGGATTTAATACCTACTTAATTTTCATAAAAGACACAGGGCAAATGTGGAAAAGACATGAGGATCAACTGACACCAATGAGTGTAAGGTGGAATCCCAAAGAGCGTGAAAAAGTGTATAGTGACGATCTAGGCTCTGATATGAGAGTATCAGACCTAGACCTTTCCCATTATTTTCGGAAAGGGGCTGATGGGTCTTCTCCTCTGTTTCAGGAACCACCGTGGCAGTCTCCTTGGACTGGAAGGCTGCGGCATAGAAAAAACTAATGTGTAACAACCTATAGATAATGTTTTACTATTATTATATTTCTGCTATATATGATAACTGTATAAATATGTTGTAAACAGACTCAGGTAAGATGTAAACCTGGTAGGAGTTCTCCTCTTAAGTGGGGGAGAATGTGGTACTCGGTACCTACCTACGGGCCGCGAGGTGCGGGGAGCACTTCGGCGGTAGTCTGTATTGTCATTCGGTATTCTGTAGTCTCACAGTTAACAAGCAATAAACGATCTCTGTAAATATATAACCAGCCTTACGTATCATTATCAATCCTGAATCCAAGCCCTTTTAAGGTGAATCTACAGGATACTACAATATACAGGTTCGATACTGTTGTATATTGCTGAATAAATTAATACATTTGTATGATAAAAATGTATATATACAGGTTCGATACTGTTGTATATTGCTGAATAAATTAATACATTTGTATGATAAAAATGTATATATACAGGTTCGATACTGTTGTATATTGCTGAATAAATTAATACATTTGTATGATAAAAATGTATACATACAGGTTCGATACTGTTGTATATTGCTGAATAAATTAATACATTTGTATGATAAAAATGTATATATACAGGTTCGATACTGTTGTATATTTCTGAATAAATTAATACATTTGTATGATAAAAATGTATATATACAGGTTCGATACTGTTATATATTGCTGAATAAATTAATACATTTGTATGATAAAAATGTATATATACAGGTTCGATACTGTTGTATATTGCTGAATAAATTAATACATTTGTATGATAAAAATGTATATATACAGGTTCGATACTGTTGTATATTGCTGAATAAATTAATACATTTGTATGATAAAAATGTATATATACAGGTTCGATACTGTTGTATATTGCTGAATACATTTGTATGATAAAAATGTGTATATTCAGGTTCGATACTGTTGTATATTGCTGAATAAATTAATACATTTGTATGATAAAAATGTATATATACACGTTCGATACTGTTGTATATTGCTGAATAAATTAATACATTTGTATGATAAAAATGTATATATACAGGTTCGATACTGTTGTATATTGCTGAATAAATTAATACATTTGTATGATAAAAATTTCAAATTACGTAACTATGAAAAAGCCATGACATGACATGACAAAAACTTAATGTGCAAACTTTAGCGTAAATGCCTACATACGACATTCAAAGCTTTTGAGCCAGTGAAAGTTATGCATTTTGGTAGAAACGCGTTTTGCAGTAAAATGCGCAAACGATGTTGGCGACACTTTTGTACTTGCGGTTTTGTACTAATAATGTCCCATATCCGTTATTTCTACTATCTATTTTCGAAACTTTAATTTAAAATGTCATAGAAAATCTGCTTTTAAATTTTCCGAGTACTCATTCCGACGTCATTTGCCCTAATCGATGTATTTAATATCCCAATAAACGATAAATAAATCGAATAAATGTAATATCTAATAACTTTGTAATATTCATTGGGTATTTCGGCAAGGTTTATTAATAACTCTAATGACGTCACTCTATTCTTTGAATAACAATACAATAATCTGAATAATTTAAAGTGGGATGCGACATTTTTTCGAGCTTTTTTGTTGGTAAATTTAAGCTTTTGTGAAATTTGTTTCGTGGTTTATATTCCGTGTCTTACGTTCCATTATTTATATTAAAGACATGTAAAAAAGCTCTTGGATGTTTTAGTTTCGTGTCATTAGCTGAGGTTTGCGTGCGTGCTTTGATCAGAAGTTTTATTATAAACGCGGGTGGTTTATAAATGTGTGTTTATCTAAATTACATGGATCAAAGTTCTTATAGAGAAGCGGTGTTGAAACGAAGCGGAAAATAAACTAAGTACCTACCTCATGTAAATTAGTTTTTTTTGTAACCCCAATGATTGAGGTAGGTTGTAAGGCTGAAGGGTGTTGAAAAGGGAAGGATAGGAATGATATGAAGGTTAGGAAACTCTTGGCTATTTAGATTATGGTGGTATTTCACCTGTGCGATACTAACAGTATCTACCATTATGTTGTGAGGAAGAAGTAAGAAGATGAAAGGAAATTCTGGAGAAGCAGGAGATGCGCTAGAAGATACAGATATGCAGGAAGATGCAAGTATATGCCATAAAACGTATGAAGATGCTAGAAGGTACAGATACGCCAGACAACGCAGTAAGATGACGCAGGACGTAGTAAAAACACACAGGAAGATGCAGGAAGTTGTAAGAGGAACAACTAAAAATGTGGCGTTTCACTAAAACTTTCAAACAGAAAATAACAATGCAAAAACGAGCTATTGCTGCTACAGATTTTGCACACTCCTGTTTTGAAGTTGAATGTCTCTGGAATTTGAACAAAATATTGCCAATAATTACTGATTTATCGGCACTGAAAAAAACAGGCGTTGGAGTTATTGCGTAGAAAATGGAACGAGGTATCTGCGGAAACATAATATAAGTCAAAAACATTGACTTTAAGAAATATTATTCCATGCCTGATGGATATAAATTTGTTGTTTGTCATTTCGAAAATATGCGTATTGTATGATATTTTATTGAGAGTGGAAAAACAAACAAAAAAATACTTTCGTTTAATAGATACAGAATGCTGTCCTTGTTTTACAGGTATTTCAAAGGAAGATGCTTCGAGGAAACAGCATCATTGATCTCTTCAGCTTTCATCACAG
Source organism: Hesperophylax consimilis (assembly GCF_061612785.1). Lineage (NCBI taxonomy): Eukaryota > Metazoa > Arthropoda > Insecta > Trichoptera > Limnephilidae > Hesperophylax > Hesperophylax consimilis. The sequence continues at coordinate 23,305,257 of NC_142850.1, forward strand.
TTGCACAGCTGGGAAACCCGTCAAATACATGCCCAAAATTTGCACATGGTTAACATTCACGTGAGAACGGATCGCTTCTACGACTCGTTCTTGTATTCAACAGCACGGCTGTGGAAAGATTTACCGGCTTAGAACACAAGCCTATTCAAGACCTCACTCCTTATTGTTCTCAAAAAGACCCTTCATCCCCAAAGATGATATTAGCCGTGAGGGAAAAAAATATACACTTGTGTGGAGTTAATGTAAAATAAAACAATTTTAAAAGTTTAACAAGTTCTAAAAGAGTGTATTTATATGTTTTTTTAAATCCATCAGCTATTCGTGTTCTGGTTATTTACTTTCTTAAATTAACAAGGTTCACGTTTATAGGATTAAATTTTACCTCGACTTTTTGAAATTTATTTCACCTCAATTACTGCGGCGAACAAATTACGGAATAAGTACGAAGTTACGAAAATTTCTTCGGTAGGAAATGTGCTTCGAACACTCGAACAGCAATGGTAGGTAAATCAGTGTAGTCATTCAGTTGTAGAGAATTGCCTAGACAGCCAGTCACGCTATCAACAAGACTCTGCCTAGTAAAGTGTGTAGGTAGCAGGTATAAATACATGCGTATGTTTGTTTTATTGTTTCAACGATGAAAGAAGAATTCAAATGTTACGGTATAAAAATAAACTGAGAAATTTCGGAGCTCAAACAGAGTTAAAAATATTACTTATAGGTAAGATGTTGTGAAAGCTTTTGACAAAGTGAATCACTTTATTTTACCAAAAAAACTCGAAAACTTTGGTTTCTCACACGGATTGCTTTTGTTCTTCCATAATTATTTGTCTAACACGTAGTTTACTGGCAGTTCGCTTTTAAAAACCTTACCATAATTTCTGGGGTCCCTCAGGGATCCAATTTAGGACCTCAATTATTTTATATATTTATAAACGACATAGCTCTGTTTATAAGATTTGTAAAAAAATGTTATTTTCTGACGATATTAAACATACACCGGTATAATGACGAAAGAGAAATCCATTCGATTACAAATCGGTATCGACGGCGTAGTAGAGTGGAATAATTTATTTTAACAACGAAAAATGTACAATTATTATGTGCTTTACAAAGGTGAAGGGTATAATGCATTATAGATCATTAAATGTCTGGCCCCTCACTAAATCATATTTCAGCAGCGAAGGATTTAGGAATCACCTTTAACACGCTTCTGACTTTCCATTCTCATGTCGATTCGGTGTGCAAGTCTACCATGCATTGCACAGGTTTTGTAATATGCAACACAATCTTTTTCTAATATGGCGTTCATAAAAATGCTTTACTTCACTCTGGTTCTCAGCATTCTCGAGAGTGGCTCGGTAATATGGAGATCCTATACTCAAATGGTGTAGAAAAGGTGCAAAAAAGTTTATGCGATACCTTTACATGCGAGATTTTGGGTACTACCCTCTGTTGCATTTCTTAGGATTTTCTTTCTGGAACGCTAGGACCAGATCGTCTAGAAGAAAAAAATGTAATGGAGTTCTTATGGGCTCATTTGCAATTCTTATCTTGACCTGTAGATCCTGGAAATATTATCTTGCAACAAATTTTAACCATATTTTTGACAGCTGTAGGTTTACCATATAAATAAAAAACGGATATGTTTATGCGAGACACTATCTATGTTACAAACCAATTCTTTAGAACTTTGTAATCATTCAAAAAGATAGTTGCCGAAAATATGGGAAAAATGAATTGCAAGATAATATATTATTAATTCTGAATTATGAGATCAATAAAATAGGTCCCAATGGCCGAGTGGTTAGAGGCGTTGTCCCGGTAAGACACAGATCATGGGTTCGATTCCCAGTTGACACCGTTACATTTTTATTTTTCTGTGTCTTGTTCTGTTTCACGTTTAGTTTAGATTTATCAGTATTATCTTCTTCTTCAATGATGTGTAACATATATAGGATTAAAATTCTTACGGTGGTGACGTATATTATAGAGTCAAACCGTCACATTTAGATAATCCACGCTTAAGTTTGGTTTACTTCCCCCAAACTTGTCGGCGGGATATTGGGCTAGGAGTGATACGCCAAGTTATTGATCAAACACGCGTCCACAATACGTCATAGCACGTAGCGGGCACAGCATACGGCCCTAAAGCTCACAGCCCATCACGTGTGAACGTGTAGGACTAATATACAAGTGATTTGTTCACAAGTTGTATCGATAACTCCTTTGTGATATGTCATAAAGGTTGCACCATTCACAAACTAAGTACGAACCTGATAACAATGCAGCTACTTCTGACGTGAATTTATTAATAACGGGCCATTTCGATTATAGGTGCCCTGTGGTTTGCGTTTTTTTTTAATTTCCAGGCGTCGCGGTCGGAATGAGCAAATTAATTTCGGGTAAATGAATAGTCTTTTACGTGGAATCTTTCTAATTTACATAATAGACAACATTAAAAAAACGTACTTGTTTAAAGATACAGGTTAATAAGGATTGATGTTGATAGTATGTATTTGATTGACGTATCGTGTACTGCATATATAAAAGTAGGATACATTTTGACTTGTTTGAAGATTAGTGCGTAGGCACCTACAAGAAAAGACTCAGTTTGGGCTTTGAAATCAAGAAATTTGCACATGTTTTTGCAGAGGTAGACAACCCATCGATGATGGCTCGCCAAACAAAAAAAAACTGTGTCTTGACACACAAATCTTGCTCCATTCAAATTCATCGTTTCGTAACGAAACACTGTTTTTCTGACATATTTGATTCATTCGATCGTGCCCAGGGCCGGCCTTATGCGGGCTTAATTGGATCAGTCCGCTCCAGGCGCCGAATCGTCCTATACCTAACACTAGTCTTAACACATCGCCCTTGAGATTATTTTTCACTAAAACGGTGCTAGACAAACATATAAATCATCAGATTATTATTGATTACAATAATCACCTGCCTAGGTGTCTACTGGTTTTGACAAGAGGCGTCAACATTTAATTCGCGCCAGGCACCGTTTGGCTCAGCGCCTACCCTGATCGTGCTATACGTTTTACTATCATTCTCTTTCGCGACATATTCTCTGTACACTTCTTTCTTCATCGGTTCGCTTTACGTCGTTACCATATAAGCGTCCCTTTCCAAATCTTATTCATTACACTTGCATTATGTCAGGCTTGATTTTTATCCGAATCTACACATTTGTCATATCTAGATTTACCAAACTTATCCCTTAGGAATCTCATTTCCACCGATTTAATTCTACTTTCATCCTTCCTCTGCCAGTTCTGTGAATTCCTCACAGCTACACATCAGAATTGGTATCAACACTCCACTGCGTACTGCTAGCTTATTTTATATTGTTTTGGCAATCCAACACTGTCTATAAAAAAAACAATTTCCCCAAATAATTGGTTTTACAATAGTCGATCAAACCTTTGCGCTTTTCCGACCATTTTCAAGGTGGTTTTAAAGTTTAAAGTTCAAATATCCAGTATATTTTTAAATCTATAAATAAACATGTCCCTTTTCGTACCACTTTGCACTGCTCCGATAGGTTACGTGTGCCGTAGAAAGTCTGAGTTTTTCTGGCCCCAGCAAATACTTAACAAATATCCATCTAGAAAATAAATAATTAAGCATTCAATAGCCCTATATGAAGTTTATGAAATCAATTGTGACTATAATAGAGTATTCTAGCCTACCTATCAATCTTCGAGTATTTAGTACCTACTTACTAGTTTATTTTATTTTTTTTTATTATGGCGACTATACATTGTACATACAAAATATGATATTAAATACAGGGTGTATTAAAAAAAATTATAAAAAAACTTGTTTGAAACATATAAAACTTCTTACTGCGGCTTAAAGCGAATGAATCCACCTAGATTTCACCGCCCATCCTATCCTTTTAGGTTATATAAATTTTTCACATTATGGCAAGCGATGATTCAAAACGTTTTTGCAAACTTGCAAATATGCCTAAAATCGTTTAGTGGGTAATGCAAACAGAATGAAATTAAATCACAATGTAAGAACATATAATTTATTGTGATTAATAAAGACTTATTGAGTATTTAAGAGTATTGTTTTCTTCGATAACATTTTAAAGGGAGGTGGTAGGTAAAATAAATATCCCTAATCGGTTATAGGGGTAAAAAGAATGAAAAGGTTGTAATGGACCTGTTTGGGGTATAAGAACGTAAAGAATTTTTTTTCATAAATTAAAATACGTTCAGAGAATAGGGAGAAACGAACAGACTATGGACATCTTTGGGACATACTAGAAGCTTTATTATAGAAACCTACGTCGGTAATAGGTGTTAACCACGTAATAATTGAAAAGGGGCGCGTTGGGTTTCAACGAATCAGACCATTCCCAAAATCAATTAAATAATTTTTCGCCAATCACGGAGACTAAGGGCGGTCTAAGACACGATACACTCGAGATTGATTTACTGTTGAGTTAACCTTGGAATCCGGTCTCACGACGCGTGCAAAGGCACTTGGGAATCGACGATAAATTTGCATTCTAAGGCAGAAACGAAGCGATACCGAACCATCGATAACGAAAAAAGGGGGTGACGGTTTGGTGAGAGAAGGGGGTGTTTTAAAATGTTTTGGTCCAGAAGACATATTACGAGGCGATCCTCATAGAGAGTGCTGTTTCAAGTGGCGATAGTGAACACAAATTTTAACTTAAGATAGGACGTTTGGCCGAAATTGCCTAATTATATTAACACGGGGGAGATGCAAGTTGGGTAATTAAGAAAAGACATAAAAGTTAATGGGTCACGAAGTCTTTGATTAACGATCAAAATTTTACGACCTTTTTTGCGCGTAAACAAAGTTACGAGGATAATATATTGAAATTCCTAGATGAAGCGAGAAAAGAGTATATGGGTTGGGCTAAAACTAGACGCAAAAAAACTGTAAAAACAGGGATGTACTGGGCGTAGATCACCGAAAAGAAAGGACCGGGAATCGAAAAGAAACCCGAAAGGTAGTTTAGCTCATGATGGAAGGGGTTTCAACGACTCGGGTAGTGGACAGCGATGGGTTACGAAAGATTACCAGAAGAGATGCGGCGGATATCACGAAAAGAGTCAAAACAGGTAGGCGAAATTACAAAAACGTGTCGGATCAAATTTTGGAACGAATGCCTACGTATTTCATCACCGAGGGGAAGGTATATGTGTCCTGGGATCACCCACGGATCGTGTAGACACCAATCAAATGCTAGAAGGCAGCACACAAGGAAGGATACTGTATTGCGCAAGCGCTGGACATAATGGGTGAAAAGCTTCCGTTAGTTGGGATAATTTATCGATTATATTATCGATATCAATAGCGAATTTCTCGGAAAGATTTCAAAAACAACGATATAGAAATGAGCTTTTTTTTTTTTTTTTTTTTTTTTTTTTCTTTATTCATGAAATATTAATGTGTACAGTTTTTACATGCTTTTCGACTACCACACTAGACACACGCCCGTATTATGGTAGTCGAATGTAGCTAGCTACTGTAGGTAGCTACACCTAGTCTATAGGCCTGAAATCAACCAATATTACGGACACAACACGTGTACGAGAAAAAATAATCAAATAATTTTGCGCAATAGTCTACATCGCCGAATATAAATTACGGGAGGGCGCCCGAAGGTCAGGCCACCGAGTACGCACCTGTACCCGCCTCGGCAGGTTGGTAGGTGTTTACCTCAAATCGGAAGGCGGGAACCTAAAAACCTGAAACGGGGTTATGCAATTCTAAACTTAACGGGGAGTGAAACCTCGAATTCATAAAGACAAAAGTCGCACAAATTTTAAGTCGATTTATTCGAAAAAAACATTATTAAATAGCGTTGTTTGGAGGAAATCAGGGCTTTTTCGTTTTAACTTGGTTGGAGTCGGTCTTCGAGATCTTTACGTCGCGACAGCTTTTGGTGTGCAATTTTTAAACTAAACTGATAGAATTTTAAATGTAGTGAAGTTGTGTATTTAGAAAATCAAGGTATTTTCACGAAGTTAGAGTGGTTTTAATATAAATTGGAATAATTGAAGTGTTTTAAAATTTAATTAGATTCAACCAAAAAACGGGTAGACTCATAATTAGACAATACTAAATTCACGGGTTGGAGTCTTTTCGTAAATTTTGAGATAGTTCGTCACAAAATCGCCGGGGACCTTTAAGGAAGTATACGCGTCGCGCTACGAGGAGTACCACTTGGGGCTTCTACTCATACCTACAGTTCCTGGACGTGGATTAATGTACATGTCGTCGATATCCCGACTGGACTGGTAATATTACGATTTTGGGTAAGTGACCTTGCATGAATATATATTTCCAGAACGTTAAAAATGCGACGAAGATGGGGCTGCAACCAGCAGCTCGGACAGGGCTGCGATACTGATAAGATAGTATCACATTTAGAACTGTTTGCTTGCTTCTAACAGCTGTGTTTAGCACGAGGCCAATGACCTACTTATTTGTAAGCAGTTAGTGTCGACGCACGACCCAAAAGGAAGAAAAGGGACCCCCATAAATCACTTGACGTCCGTGTCTGACGACAAAAGTCGTACATTCTACCGAGTTGGCAGCCGCGCAGAGGCACCTCAAATCAACATGGAAGCGACTAGCTGCAACCAACTCATGCTCAAAACAAATAAAAAAATAAAATTAATAATATTTGTATAACCTTATATGTTCACTAACAAATTCCCAAATACCTTTGGCCTCGGCTTAGGACTCGCCGTTGGAGTATGTTGTCCGTAAGCTGTCTTGGGAAAGCACACAACTTCCTCGGCTCAGAAGATTTTCTACTTTCCTCATCACGCGATTTCGGGGCGTCAACGTTGTATGGAGAATCACGAAGAGTTCGGAAGGTCATCCCTTTTCGCGGAGCCGGGTCGGGTGAGAGGACACGAGAGGCAGTATGAAAATTAATGTCAAGTTGGAATGTTTGGGCCTTGGTTCGCTGCGAAGGCGTTTAATTGAACGGGCTCCAAGTCTTTCAAAATCGCGTGGAGGGGACGTCGGCGTGATGAACGAGGATTCAAAATCGGAGGACGAACACATACTAAAGCGGGGTTTACCCGGAGGTTGATGCAACTCGACTGGAAATCCCTCGAGATCCTTTGCAGCAGCCTTCGTGAGGTGGATAGTAGGCCTGGCGGCTAGTGGACGTTGAAAGCCCCACCAGAACAAACCTACTTGAAACATGCACGCGTTTAGCATCATGACAAGGGACGCAATGAAATTCCCCCTTTACAGTCAGTAACGTAGTCCGTCGGAGGAAGCGGGGCGGGGTGATTTGGGATATCCCAACAGGTGCATTACCTCTCCCTCTGACGTGAGCGGTCCAGAGGTGTCAGGGCGACTATAAGAAGAAGTTAGACCAGACCTCGGGGAAAGCCAGACACGTATTGGTTCTTGGGGTTTTGCATTTGGAAGAATAGCGACCATTTCATTTGGGGCAGTGAGGTGCCGACCCAGTTTGCAAAAAAACCTTTTCTCGTCATTCAATCCGTTCCCATCTCCTTTCTCTCTCGTTTCCACTTCCATCCGCAACACCCAAAGTTTACTAACCACAGCTAAATCCATCTATCTAGTTTCAGTACACCATTACAGAGGTCGACGAGGGAGTCCCAGTACTTATGCGGAAACAACACCCTATTCAACGAAGGGTTTAATAGCGCGTACACAAAGGGAGGGGGGGGGGGTACGGTTCTATGTCACAATCTAGAATTTATAAACACGGGGACATTAGGTAAGGACGGGGATACAAGGAAATTGTAGGGATATGATAGAAACTGTTAGGTCAATTAGTAATAGGGTCCAGTATTCGAAAGTTACGTGAGACACGTACTCGTTCCTTGTAGAACTCGCTGAGGGTTGTTGGACGTTTTCCCCACACTTTGGCTAAAAAGAACCGGGAGTTACCATGGAAAGGAGACATTAAATACCTACCACCTCATAACGGTGGGCTTCGAATTAACAAACCACACAACGTGAAGTAAAGGAATTTATTGTAGATCAACCCCAAAGCGAAGGCCTTATTTTACTGTGTGCAATATCACAGGGGCGGGGGATATTCAGAGTTAGCCAGGCTCAGCACGATATCATTTTGCAAAAGCGAAACTGAACGCTGGAGAGAAAGGGGTATAAAAACCTCATTCAAGTGAGTTAGTACAATTAGGAGGTCGAGTCAACACAAGGTTAGGAACCGCTGGTGAAAAAAAGATAAATTTATTACTGAAAAGTATAAGGTACCTAGTTCAAACATCGTATGGATCTGGTCTGGCAATACCAAATAGAACAAAATTACGAAATTACAGATGTAAATTTCGCGTAATAATTTTACACTGCCAGAATTACACACAGACTAAATTACACCTACTTATTAAACCTCCTGCAATGTCATGTAATCTGAAATGCTTGAATCAGCCGTTGGCGCTGGCTGGTGTAGTCGAATATATTGCCAGCAATGATTCCCATGCAACGGAGACAGTATTTTTACAATTTAGTAGTTTTTAACCATTCAGTACTTTCGTCACTTCAGTTTGCAATGTTTTCGGTGTATTTCAAATGAGCAATATAAAGCTTTTTTTTTAATTTTTCGTTAAAACAAACACTGTTTTAGAAACTAGATAAAATTGTCTTTCCGGTGTATGCATTTAAAATAAGCATAACTATTTAAAAAAATTAATATCAAACGTGAAAAATGTTGTCAAAAACTCAAACCACATTTTTACTTAAATTTTTACTCCAATCATAGAAAAATTGAGAGAACTCGATATTGTAACTCGAATTTGTAAGAAAACTGTCCCTTCACTTACCTTTATCTCTTTCATGTAATGAATATAAATAAAATATATTTTTAAACTGATTGCGGTGCAAAATACGAATTATTCGTTTTGGTTATTTTTAGGATTTTATTAATGTCATTCAGTATAAATGTTTGAGGCAAACTAAAAAGAATTATTATTTCTCTTTTTCTAAATTGAAAAAATGGTGTTTTCGCATAATAGAAAAAAAAGATAAAAATACTTTAACAAAATATGGACGCCCTGTCATATATGACCTTTAAACGCTGGAGGGGTTATTGGTAATTATAATGTCTCGAGGTTGTATTATGCCTTTACGCTACTCGAAATGAACATGGACAAAGGTTTCCAAAGAGAAAAAAGTTAATTGTGCCTTAAAAACAGTATAAACCAATCAAAATCTCGTATGCCTCTGAAATCCGTCAATCTTACACATAATCTGTAGAATTGAATAAAAAGGCTAGTTTTATAGCAATTTAAATATAAACAAGAACTATTTCAAAACACGACACACTCTTCAACATTTCGGCTCAGAACATCGTCTGAAAATTGTTATTTCTGCCGTAAGCCGCTAATCTGAAATTAAACAGCAAAACCTATTTCACATCTAATTATATTAAAAGTATGTATTTATTTATTTATTTTGTAAGAAACAAACAGCTTTTATATACTATACAATGATAGATATAAATATACAAGTTAACTGAAGTCAAGCCACAGAAGTTTCTTATGTTAAAGTGCATTAGAAATGAAGTTTTAGTATCTTAAAATTAATTTGGTGTTTAAGGAAGGGGAGAGGAAGAGAAAAATAGGAAGAGGATAGGAGATGCTGCCGATACATTCCATACTCTCATATTAATAATCGATCGTACACATTACTTCATATCTATATTTCTTTAGGTTATTACCAAAAATGTCAATGCTGTTCCGATACACCCTGTATTGTGCACATATACGAGGATAGTATAGATACATACACACAAGTTCCTAGGAAAAAAACAGGTTTCGGTTATAAACAAACCAACTCTTTCTTTTCCCTAATTACTTGCGCATTTATGTTTCTCAATTTTTTTTTAATAACTCTTTGTTGCCGTATTTATCAAACATAAAAAAATACCTTTGATTCCTTAAAACATCTTTTAAACCAGCCATTCCTAAAGTGGTCTGTATCGACACCCAGGGGTCGATTTTGACTTGCAGGAGGTCCATGTCAATGAAAAATGGGAGTGCATGAGATATAAATGTGGGTTCACAATAGTCAATTAGGCCAATTTTAGGTCATTTTTTGTGGTTTCACGTGGAAAAGCTATCATAGTACAACAGTGATGTATTTGTAGGGATATTCTGAAATGTTGACGGAGAGGTTATATTTTAGGGAAATATTCTAGTAAAATATCGAAACAATCAAATTTTTTGGCAATAATTTTTCATGCGAAAATACTGTGGGAAATTAATTATTTCTAAATACCATATCTACCCACCCCCTCCCCTCCATGGATTTTAAAATACTGTAGAGATTTGGGGAATCCGTGTCTTAACCGGAATTCTCTAGCTAACCCCATGGATTTGAAAATGTTGTGTGCGGATTGAGTAGATTCGAAAATATTTTGAGGGGTATTCTCGCTTGCTCAGTACTCAGTACAAACCCATTCTGAAATCTAGGGATATTTCGGTCTGAAAAAGTGTCTACCCAAAACAGTAAAAATCGGAACGTGGTCTACGGGATAGAAAAAGTTTGGGGATCTCTGTTTTAAACCGTACCCCATGGTAAAGTTGGCATACCAACAATTTATATCCAACCAATTCAGCTCCTTCTACTTCGAGGTTCATAGATATCTAGATTACCCACACACGTAAAAAAACCTAATTTAACATAACCTAACTTTTTTTTATTTAAATGGGAATGAAATTTATTTAGCACGCACATGAAACTTATTAAAAAAGATTTAATGACATGTGTAATTATGCTCTCCTTGTGAAAGTCTGTCCGTGTGTAATTCTGGCATTGGTACGTGAAATTCACGCTTGTGTTATTTCTACCGATACCAACAAAATATAAGTAAGTTCCTACTTAGAAAGATAATGCCAAGCCAAATCCTGAACAAGGTTTTGATGAAGTCATAATGAAGTAATGACTGACAAGAGTGGTAAGTTACATACTCTCAGTATCGATTCAGAATCGAAACTTTGCTCGAAACGGCTTTTGCTGTGTTTTCCAAACTTCCTCTTCTTCAAATTCTTCCTCTAATACCCTAAATAGAGACCCCACTCAATTTTAAACTTTACCCGTCAAATGTTTAGATTAAAAATTCCTTCGAATTATCGATCATCACGAAGTGATTATGTACATCATTGGTTTTAATTTGAAATCAAATTTACAATAGAATACCTATTATAACCAATGGTAAATGATTTATCGATTTTCACCCAATGAAAATTGATATACCACTATGGTTTTAACATTAAAACAAAATTATTATTGGGTTAAGTTTGAAAAATTGATCTCACTCCATTGGGTGAAAATCAAAAATATTTAGGTAGGTAGGTACTCTGTTGTAAATTAGATTTTCCTATAATTAAGTAAGACATTGAGCCATAAATTAAACATGAACACCGGTAGCTAATTGAAACGTTTACCAGTCCAATATAGTGATTCAAAACTGATTAAATTGATGCTTTAATTACTTAGAATCGTGTTCAAAATCCATTTAATTTCCTATGCCAGATAAATTAGAGAAATGTCGCGGTTGTAATACGACATCCATCATAGAACTTTTGTTTTCGATGAAGTCTGCGATAGTACAAAGCTATTAATAATGGATACTCGTGTTTTCGCTTTTTACGTTGCATGTCGTATAGTTTTATGACAATGTGTGTTATTGGTGGTTTGTTTTCTGGGTTTGTTACATACTGTCATATATTATACACAGTGTTATAGGACGTACTTGACTTTCTTTAATCAGTGATTTCTGACATTATTTTGAGTTAGAAAAAATAGTTGGTATCCTGTTACTTTTTTTCTTCCACGTGTTATTACTTTTCACTATCCAATAAAAACTATTTTAATTTGAAAAAAAAATTGTCAAGAATCACTGGTTAAAATTAGTCAAGTACGTTCCTTAACATCTTGTATAATATTTGCTATAATTACTGGGAAATATTAGATATTATATATCATGTATAGGACATTTTTTTAAATTATTGTACCACACATAAATCAATTGTCCATTTACAGTAGGAATACTTTTTTCTTATTTTATTTTAATATTCCTATTATTAAGCTATTCTTATACATCCTTATATTCTACGTATTCATAGGTGGCGTTGATAAATTTATTTAATGAAAATACGCTTTTTGCAAGGTATTGCTTTACAAATTTAAGACAAATTATTTATTTGCGCCCGTACTTACGCCATATGAATATGAAAAAACTCAATTCTTTCGAGAAAGTACACAAATACATATATTGTACCGATGATTCAATTCAATATTATATTTGTATGCCTTTCTTGAACAAAACTGTTTATTCATATTCATATTGCGTATTTTAATAAAATAAATTAATTAACGCCTTCTATCTACTTAGGTATACAAAAAGTTTCTTTAGGTTATAAATGGTAATTAAATATATCTAGGGCCATATTGATAAAGGTGTTGTAAATTTTACACAACTGATGAGCATCCGTGTATCGTAATGGTTATTTACAGAGATGTGCTTTATTTCAAATAAATCCATTTCAAATGGAAATGCAAAATGCATTTCTAAAAACCATTTTGCATTTTGCATTTTAAATGCTTTTCTCAACGCATTTTCCATTTTAAGTGCTTTTTTGCAACATTCTTCGTACTATCTCCACTCATCTTTTTTTCATAAGCCCCAAATATCAGTCGGTCCTCAACCTCGCTATGAGAGATAATTTACATTTGTCAAGTTGCTCCCCGGTAGGAGCCCTGGCAATTGAGTGATTCCAATACAAAAAATACTGATTCAAATACTGAACATGGGGCCATGACGCTGTAATATTAACTGCTAAGTTTCTCTGTTTTTACGTTGACATCATTAGTCCTGCGCAAAATTTTTGTTGTCTCATAATCTGTAGTCGTGGTGTTTTTGGATTTACCATCATGTAATATGTTTGTTCTACATTAATGTCCATTATTAAATGACAAAATTGTTTAAAAGTTCTATAATTATTTTAATTGTTTGACCTGAGAAACCATTTTGCGTTTTCAATGCATTTTGAAAATAGGTATTTTGCATTTTGCATTTGAAATGCTTTTCAAAAAACCATTTTGCATTTTGCATTTTCAAATGGAAAAGTTTTGACCCATTTCCATTTTGCATTTCAAATGGTTTTGGGTACCCATTTTGCACATCTCTGGTTATTTATTAGTTTTGCAAATTTTAAAACACGTTTATTATGAAGGGTGTTACCGTTCAATTCCTTTTGTCATACTATGCTGGGCACACCTCTTCTGCCGAGTGCAATTATGAGTTATGTAACATTTAAAAATCATACTCCTTATTATTTTCATTACATACATGTAATGAATTTATTCCGCCGTTCTTACAATTGTTGATGGCGTCATGGTCAGCATAGTTTCCTTCCAAGCAGCTGATCGGGGTTCGATTCTCGCCGGTGTCAATTAAAAATAAAAATTTAATATGGGTGTATGTATTTTTAGTATCATTTTTATAACATTTTAATTTTTTTAATTTTATATCCCGTGATCTTTTACGGGTCTGCGCTAGTCTTAGCCCGTCGTCTCACGGGTCGGCAAGCAATCGACATAAATTGAATTGTTCATGACCATGCACATAAAATTAAGTTCGCTATAGTAAGGTAACGGTCAGCATCGCAGTTCATTGTGAAACCTTTCTGCGCAGGGTATTGCAGCATTCGGTTTATGTCGATTGCTTACCGACACATGGGACGCCGGGCTTACATAACCGATGCAGGTACTTCTGTGACTTACGACGCATTTAGATGTCATTGAATAATGTAAGTACGTTGTACGGAAAATTATATTGTAGACTATGTTATTTTCGAATAAATTTGATCTGGTCTGTAAAATTATTGTTAAGTGTCATTCTAAAATATTTAAATCAGCAACAACAGAAACAGACCACGAACTTGCCTTTGCAAGCGACAACTTCAAATTTATCACGCACTAAAAAGTGCGTATTTATCTTGAGCGTAGGTAATATATTGAGCAAACTTCTATTTGTTGTTAATTTCATATTTGAACAAAATAATACAATTTCAAACTAACTTGTTTTTTTTATCATTACGTAACTTCTTTATCACACAATATAAACACTATAGAAATAAAAACATGTACGTAGACGTATCTAATATTTTAATCGTGTTTAATTTGTGATTCTAGTACGTAGCTTTTTTTATTTTTTTCTTCTATTGTTTTGCTTTATAATTTTCCTCTTTTAATATTTTGGCCCGCTTACAAAACCTAAGGTAAAAAAAAACTTTCAAAAAAACTTGACCAAACTTTTTAAAAACAAATTTGTACCAACACAGTGAAAATGAATAGAATGTAGATAGGTATACTCCCATATATTAACTGGAATGTTTGAACTATTTTAAATCTATAACATTCGATTATAATTATTATAACTCACCTCAAACCGCAATTTAACCGCATCCGATTTCCCTCCAAAACATTGTTTGCCTGTCAAAATATGCTACTTACTTTGCTGGGTTTAGTACAATTTAAAAATAGAACACATTCAAATAATAATGGCGGAAAATATTATTGGTAACTGAGAAGTTCCTACCCTAAACTAAAATCTCTATTTCGGTAGGTACTTACCGAAAATGAAACCATAAATACCTACGTTTCAACATTTTAGCCATAATACCCGGTGCTGCTAGAGCTAGAAAAATGAAAATTTATTGTTGAATGACGAAAAAAAAAAAAAAAACGAGGATATCAAAGTTTACTATTGTTAACAATTTTAGGTTCGTCTCTTCTTTGTAAAGCATTTGTGTGAAGTCTCTTTTTTCTTTGCTCCATATCTTTTGTTGATCGGTTTTCTGATTGCATCAACACATAGGTAGTCTGGTTTGCGGTTGTTCTGGTAACTCCGATTTAATTTAATTGATGTTTAAATGTCATTATCCCCTATTATTTAAATACAACTATTGAAAATAATCAAAACGTTTTTGAATTTGTAAGCTGTGAGGGGCATTTTATTTTGGTACAGTATTTTTTACATTTCATAGTTATCCAGTAATGTTGACCTCACTGGGTGTCTTACCCGTGCTGAGGCCTTCATTTTATAATATAAAATTGAATATAGAATAGGGTATTTTCTTTAGTCATTGGTAAGGGGGTACAAAAATATAGCTTGGCAAGCTTTGCCGTCGGCGGCGGGATCGCTAGTCTACACTTTACATTTTGTGGACACAAAAAAAGTTGATTGCTTTAATTCATATCCCGGGAATATTAGTTCCATGTTCCCCCTTTAGCCGCCAGTAAAAATGTGTAAAGTTATCTCTGTGTTTATCCGTATTTGCTCCAAACCCCCTTATTTCAGCTGGATTATTGACCAGAGCTTAACGCCTTGCATTTCATAAGTTCCTAATTTATTTTGATATCAATTCTATGATAATCTATTATCAATTTATTTTTATTATTACAACTTTGGGTCTTAGAAATGCTGAAATTCTTTTCAGTTAATTACTCCCAAACTCCAAAATTGTTTAAAAAAACGAAAGTTCTAATGGTGATAATATTATCAATAAATTAGTTTTTTTTTACATAGCACTCTTTTTAGGATGAATTGCCTAATACAAAAAAAAATAGTTTTTTTGGAAGTCTTAATTTTCTTTTTTCTTGTGTTTTTAGTTGTAGATCACATGGTATTTATCCACAATACTTATCTTTCACAATCTCTTTTCCGCATAAATGCCTATAAATAATCTTGACATACCTACACAATCTATATTATATATTTTTTGTGATAGTTGATAAAGTGTCACCTGTATAAAGGTCGCCGTATTGATTGTATCCTCGATAACATAACAACCATCTACCTACGTAAAAAGTCGGTTACAATAAAACAGCGCATTGTGTAAATTGCGTTCGATTACCATTCAGAATTCGGTAGTTTGGTAGTTTACCGCGTCACTTGGAAAGAGTGGCCTGTGGAGAAGTAAACAATTGTCCAATATTCCGTTGCCTAGGAAAAACGGTGGGGAGAGAAGTGTTAGTATAGCTACCGGCAGTTTATAAGAGCCATTCCTTGCCGAGTTCGTGCCACTTCGTTCCTACCCGTTAAAGTGATGGAAAGCAGTGATATAGTGGACAATATCCAGTGGAGAGAAATGGACGCGTGCTTTTCCACCTTCGACAAAGACGGGTAAGCGAAAAAACTGGAAATAATCAAATTATATCTCTTGCAAAAGTGACAGTACCTAACTACAGATTTCCCCCGAATTTTCAATATTTCCAACAACAGCGAACTGGCGGCATGGATGTGAACTAAAACAATAACCAATTATTATTTATGGTTTTTTTTATGAATAATCTAAACCCAGTTTGAATTCTAATTTCAAATTATTTGAACAACGCTTTTTTGACATTACCTGTCAAATGTCAACGTGACATTTATAAGGTTATAGGTTATAATATGTATGGGTTCTGTATTTTTGTATGATTTGATTTAATCGCAGTTCACTGATTTATTAATTTGTTAACATATTATATTGGTTTCTCGGGATTTTTTTACTGTTCAAGTGCTTTTTGTGATAAAGCGGTATATCGTGATTGGTTTATTTAAGGGTATATCGTTCCGGTGTGTATTTGCTTCTCCCGCATATTTATTGATAACGGTGAAAAACATCAGATAAGGGATATAAAATATTATGAAGGCTCGTTTCTGATTGGAATTGGATAGGCACCTACTGATAACTTGAAAAACAGGTTTCAGAAATTAATAATATTTGTCTAGGTAGAGTTGTTCTACTTTAATTCTTATTTTATTAGCTAGTTATTGTTTTAAAACTATTGGTTTTATTGTTTTTTTAATGAGTAATACATAGGTAGGTACCTATATTTATTGACATACATTTTTATCGTGGATTCAACTGATATAAATCATTACTACAGTATGAATATTTCTCATTAACATAATAAGTAGGTACATTAATTACATAAGAATTCCAAGGATAAATTAATCATGTGAATCGCATAAAACGGTTGGTTGCTCATGAAATATTTATTGTTCCACACACATATTAATTTGTGGTTATAAATTTTTTTTTCATGTATGTTTCACTTCTAGTCTAATTAAAATTAGAATGGGTACTGTAACCAACCTATTCTATCACTCTTCATAAACAGTTTTTTTCTTAAATTATAGATTTAATAGAGGTTGCAGGTCGAAATCCCGGTGTGTGCAAAATTTATTTATTTAATGATTTAGTGTTATTTTACAATTAATTTAATATTGATTTTCAAATCTGGCATAAACGAGTGATGTCATACGTACCTCAGTTTTGTCAGTTAATAAGTTTTAGGAAGATTTCCAAAACAAATGAAATCTTTTGAAATAATTTATATTCTGCGGTGGTGAATCATTTGCGAGTCTAGGTAGCGCAACTTTGCACCAAATTGTCCGCATTCTTAAGGCACACGGCCGGCCGTATTTTGAGGTAGCGGTGTAAGTACTGTCAGAACCCGCCAATCAATCTCAGGGGGTATAAATCTCTTATTAATTATATTTCATATTTAAACTTATATATCTAGAATCAACGTCTGTTGATCTATATTTTATACGAATGTATATTTTTTAAGCCAGAATATTATTCACTAAAGTTCCTTATTAAGCTACATGCTACCTAATTACATTCTGTCATTTTATCAATCTCATACTAGAATAAGAATTAGAACTAGAATTACTAAAATGTTAAGTTATTAAACAATTGAAGGATGTTGTATTATAAGCATCAGTAAATCAATCGTAATAAGTTGAATATCATTTTAATTGAGAATATCTGTTTTAGTGATGGCAGATTGAGTCCAGACGAGTTTCGGTTGGTTTGCCGAGCCCTCTTCCGTAACGATAAAGGCCACATCTACCCCCTGGACGACGAAAAAAGCCGCCACATCTTCTCCGTGTTTGACAAGAATAGCGATGGATACATCGACCGGGATGAATTCCTGTTCTGCTGGAATCACTGGATTAAAGTTGTAAGTCAATTAAACCACATAATTTCCTTTGTTGACCTTTTTTAAAATTATTAATCTTTATTTGTTACACATTTTGCCGCTGGAAAAATCTTAATTCTGGCTCTCTTTGTACCATGTGATATGTATGCACATTGTTTATTTCTTCCAGCCCCAATTTAATTTCATATCAAATTCTCACAATAAGATTGCATCAATCCTTCATCTATGCATTGTTTTTCAAATTTTGTGGCATTTCAACCTTAAAACAGAACCCTCTGCTGAAAGTAGTGTGTACTTTTCAAGAAAGATTAAAAATTGTCATAGAATGAAAAAAAATCTAAGCATTTAGAAATCGCCGCTTTTTTTATTTAAATCCATTCATTGTGTCCCAAGTGAAATAATAATCGTTTTTATAATAATAAACAATGAAAGAATTTATACATAAAAATGCAAAAATCAGTCATTTTAAATACATATAAGATTACGAAAGATTTTTAAATATTTATATTGAGGAATCAGTAGGATTTATAGGCCCTGTTAGAAGTTCTACCGAGCCGAACCCTCTGATATGAAAATATCTGTAGTCAGTGAATTATTTTCCCATTTGATCTCTGGTGATTTGACGTATTGTTTTTGTATTATTTTGTATTTATTATGCTTATATAATGCACTTGCATAATGTGGATTGGCTAGATGATCATTTGTGGAAAAGTGTGTGGAAGGGTTTAGTTTTTCCTATGGGGAAGATTTAACCCGGACATAGTCGGAAAAAATGAATTTAACTTTGTTCTATTTTCTGGCATTCATCATTTTTTTTCAATAGGACTCTTCAAAAACGATAGATAGTGGTTTCACTGTATTGCCTAAAAAAATATTGACTGGTTTGATAAAACCTTCCGGCCACAAAATGAAAATTTTACCGGAGACAATAAAAACAAATTTTTACAAATTCATAAAACTAATTAAAAATCTTGAAGTTTATACAAAAGTGATTATTTGTTTCTCAAAATGTTGGTGTAAAATAATGCAATTCTATTTTTTTATAAGAGATTAGAGGGTGGAGTAAGCTATTCTATGGTTTTCTTGTTAAGTCAAGTTAAGACTTAACATAAAAGAGTATGTAAATAAAAAAAAATTTAATTAAAAAAAATGCCTTATTCACTAAAAATTATTCTACCATATTCTATTTTAAAGACTTACTATATATGAAACCACAGAAAAGTAACATTCCCAAAAATATGTGACTTGAAGGATTTTATACATAGTCGATATGTCAGGAACTTGTGTTCATTTATTCAGTTGTCCGCATAAGACAAGTAAATAAGTTGAACAGTCAGAAGAAGATTATAACAAAATGGCCATTTCCAAATATTCAAGGCACAATAAAATTGATACCGGATGTTGAAAAGCTACAAGATATGGGTCTAATTAAGATATACATTAATATGGGTCGTCGACTTGCAAAACCCGCTCTGGAAATTTCTGTTGGTTCAGATACATTCACGAAACCCGCTTTGGAAATTTCTGTTGGTTCAGATACATTCACAAAACCCGCTCTGGAAATTTCTGTTGGTTCAGATACATTCACAAAACCCGCTCTTGAAATTTCTGTTGGTACAGATACATTCACAAAACCCGCTCTTGAAATTTCTGTTGGTACAGATACATTCACAAAAAGTGGAAAACTCTTCAAGCTAATTTCGGTTTTAGGAACAGCTCATATGAAAGAAATTGTTTCATCTCCCTCACCGTCATAATTAGAAATATGAACTAAACAGTGTTAAAAAGAGAAAACACCAAGCTTTATATTTAAATATAGAAGTTAACTACAGAATAATTGAAATGTAACCCTCATTACAACCAAAGGTGCCGACTGCAATTTGAGAAAAAAATATGAATTTTGTGAATTTATAATTAATTAATTCTTCAGTTAATAATTCATTTGTTTGTTAAAATTAGTGTTTTTTTGTTTGCATTCAAAATTTTAATATTTGGAAAATGATATGCTTATTTCTAATAATAAAACTTGATAGTGTATTTCATCACATTTCAAAAACAGTTTTTAGTTTTCATATACATTCAGAAATATCCTATTTACTTTTGGATTTTATTGAGAGGTAGAAATATACACAAATTCTTAGACTTTCTGACAACTTATTTAAGAAATTTAACGGTCAATATGTCAGAAGCCTGAAGGGTTAAAGTAAATTGAAAATAAATAAATTATTAATATTTTTTGCTAAATATCAAAAGAATAATGTATAATTATGTTGATATTTAGCATAACAGGTATATTCTTTTTAATGTTCAGTGTTCCAAAAAGTTTTAGAGACATCTACAAATTTCTGAAAAATTAATTTATTTATATTTATTTAATTATGTCCCATTGTTTCAGATTGTTAGGCCTGTTAGTGCTTTCCTGGTGGTGGATGTTCAGAACGATTTTATAACTGGAACCCTTAGCTTAAGTAACTGTAACCCGCAGCAAAATGGAAATGATGTAAGTTTCTCTTTTTATACCTAATTTTAAACAAATTGTGAGCTTTATTTTTTATTTTTTTTAATTTTATTTTTTTTATTTTTATTTTTTTATTTTTATTTTTTATTGTACAACAGAACATTCATTCCAGTTACAGTACAATTTTACATCATATCAGCATTTAGGTAAGTGATTCTTCAATAATTGTTTTAGGTCATTTAGAGAACAGTCACTTATATCCAAATTCTTTGCTAGTTCGTTCAACAGCACCACTCCCCTCGTCGTGCTATGCTTTGCCAGGACGTTGGTTTTGTCTTTTGGTACTCTGAATAAGTCATCGTATCGACTTCGGCTGTAGTGGTCTGGTACATAATTTATCGTGATTAATTGGGTTATTGTGCCGTGTTGTGCTTCCTCCTTGTGCATCATCGGAGCAGATGTGTAAATTGTGATGAAGGGTGTGTTTATGTGTGTAGAAGTGATTCTGTGTGATGCGCGTTAATCTTTTTAGGGCCGGTATTTCAGTACACATATGCAATAATTAGTTAAATTACTAAGGTTTTTTGCGTTTAATGTGAAGCGTAAATTGTGATCTGCTGTAATATTTACTGTTAGGGACCGAGCCATTTCCGGACTGGAAACTAATTAGATAATTTCTTTCGTGGAATTGCATGGGTTATGATAGAATCTTGCAAAATCTACCAATTTATTTTATTGCATATTTTTTTTATGTGAATATGGCGCAAGAGTCCCAACTGCTCCTAAATGTCCGTAGTCTGTGGGACTATGGAATCCCCAATTGGGGTCTCTTGTGAGGCTGACGGTAGTTGGGAAAGGAAGAATATGGCATTTCAAGCAACATTTCTATTCTGAATTCCTGTTTTTACCAGGGCGATACTGAGAGTATCTACCACGTTACATCTAGAGTTCTGAATTGTAGTTGTCCTTCATCTATTTGAAAGAATTTTTTCTCTCGTTTTTTTACATTCCTTGAAAAATGCATTTATTCAGTAGCATTCTCTGGCGAAGCTTCAAAAATTTTTTGTGTAAAAAAACTATTTGTTTCTTCATTTTTAGTTGGACATATCTTCTCATAAACTGTGTGTAACCGGTCCTATTTTCGTTTGTATATTAGCACTATATTTAAAGAAGTTTTAAATTTGTATTTTAAATTCAATTTCCACGGGTAATCAACATTCCACTCAATCTGACAACAACGGAATGAAAACTAAACACACCTGTGTTAGTGTAAACATTTTGTATCCCAAATGACCTTTTTCTTATTATTGTGCTGCATTGTTTATTGTGTATTGTGGTATGCCAAAGCCAATGTATATTGTTGATGGAACAAATCTTGTTTGTTACATGATAATACAATGTAATATGTTTAAAGTACATTCATAGATTATTTTGGGTTATTGATTAACCAAAAGGGTCACCTTTACTCTAAACGCATTTATAAAGTGGTTACTTTGCACGGAAATCTAAACATGGTTTGATATTATAGACCAGTACTCTCAGTATCGCCATGGTGAAAGACCATCATTCAGAATTGAAACTTTACTTGAAATGGCATTTTTAACCACATTTGGTGGCCAGATCTAAAAAGGCAGGTACTTCCCAATTTTCCTCTTCCCCATCTACTACCCATTGGGGCTCCCATAGTCTCGCTGGCTCCGGACATTGGGGAGCAGTTGGAACTCTTGTGCGGTATTCAATAAAGAAAATAAAATTGGCTTCTTGATTGCATCAGATCTGTCGACCTTTGGTAAAGCGCAGTTAGGTGAAACTGGTTTATCAAATTCCCATTGAATTAAATTACCTTAATATTACAAAAAATCAAACAATATAACAATGTTTCACTAAAACCTTAATATTAGAAAAAATTAAACAATATACCTAAATAAAACTAAATTTGTTAACCTGATTTCAAATCATGTGATTAATTGACGGCTATTCTCATAAGGGGATGTTGCATATATGATCCACAGAGTTTCACTAAAACCTTAATATTACAAAAAATTAAACAATATATCTAAAATAAAGCGAAATTTTTTAACATGATTTCAAATCATTTGATTAATTGACGGCTATCCTCATAAGGGGATGTTTCATATATGATCCACAGAGTTTCACTAAAACAAACAAAAAAAAAGTGACACGTGATAAATTGTGTTGAATGACAACATTGAAAAGGTTACCACAAATTTACTGTAATTTATTTTTTTAGAGGGTATGACAGATATTTTTGAAACGTAAGAAAGAAATAATTAAAATAAAATTACAATAGATAAAAAAAACATAAAAGAAATAAAAATATAGGAAAAATTATACTGAATTCAGTTTTTTCCTTCTAAAAATAAGACAAGACTTCGTATTGTTTGTTCTAAATTTATCAATTAAAAATCTCAGCAAAACCATAGACTAAAAGGCCTTACACACCTCCTTGCAATCGGAGACAATATCGGGGCAGTGATGGGGAGCACCCTAGATGGCTTTCTTGATCACCGTGTGAGTAGATAAATCGGCCCTAACTCCGAAATCGGGACCGATATCAGGTCGGCTAGCGTTGAGTTTTTTCTGATGTTAGCTTCGCCACCACTCTCCCTCAATCGTCTCCGATTGCTTTAAATCAACACGACATATCATTTCCTTTGCCTCAGTAAATTTCCTTATTACCAATTACATATTCCGACTATGTCCGGGTTAAATCTTCCCCTCAGGAAAACTAAACCTTTCCACAAATGATAATCTAGCCAATCCACATTATGCAAGTGCATATAAGCAAAATAAATACAAAACAATACAAGAACAACACGTCAACTCACCAGAGATCAAATGGGAAAATAATTCACTGACTCCAGATATTTTCATATCAGAGGGTTCGGCTCGGTAGAACTTCTAACAGGGCCTATAAATCCTACTGATCCCTCAACATAAATATTTAAAAAATCTTTCGTTATCCTACATGTATTTAAAATGACTAAAATGTTTTATTTTTTTAAGACTTCACGAGTAACTCTAAACAGGATTTATTTTACTTATCCCTTTCTTCCCTTCGATGACGGTAATTGTATAAAATAGAACATGATACATAAAAGAATAGGTTAGGTTCGTTTAGTTTATTTTAGGTTAAGTTTGTTGTTTTTTTGTTATTTTTATTCACTTTTCTTCAATGTTTTGTTTTTTCATGGAACCCTTCTTATACAGATAATGCATAATATAAATCACAAAATTCTATGCAGGCACCTGCATCAGAATATTATTTATTTCATAATTCACCTGAAATTACATCAATTAATTTTATCTCTGCATCAAACTACTGAAGAATGATTTAACTTGCTGCAAAATACTGCATTGCCTCGCCCCACCCCCACCCTCTACGATGGGAACCTTCAAATATCATTCTCGTTCATGATCATGCAATATGGCCTATTAATAAGACGGAAATTTGCTTTCTTTTAGATTACTTAACTGTAACAGACGCAGCCAAACAATGAAAATATGTCAAAATTCATTAAATATCACTAAGTAGGATTTAATGTTTTGTGGCAGATTTGTGAGATCCTTGATACTCAACCCACAAAGAGTCTCGGGCTTAAATCCTTGCAAGTTTAACGAAGTTAAATATATCCTTATTATTATGTTTTTTCTCTTGTAGAATTTTATTTTATTTAGGAAACAAACAGCCATTTATATATTTGGCATAAACAGTGATTATTTACAATATTAGACCAATAATCTTTCATTAATTCTAGTCGTTGATTCAATATTTGCACCTATACAATATATTTATAAATGAAAAAGAAATTAAAGAATAAACATTATCAGGAATTACAAAATGTTATAAAAATAATTAAAGACAGTTGGTAGTAATACAGTTTTCGCATGATTATAATAAAAAACAATAAAATAAACTAAGATAAGATTATTTCACAAAATAAAAAATTAAGTTATCGGTTTAGTAAGTTACACTTGAAAATGTCTACATCTCGTAAGGTATTATGAGTTTTACAGATACGTCCTATTAAAGAGTTTTGCGCATATTTGGCTTTCCAGTGTGGTGTTCTAAATAAGTCGTTCAATCTGGTGTTGTGTTCAGGGCAACGAAATGCAATCTTTTCTAGCAGACTGGCTATATTTACGTTACAGATCTGAATAGCAGGTATTTCCCAATCATAATCCCTATAAACATTCTTTAGTTTCACCAATTTTCGTATAATTAGGTATGCCATAATCCCACTGGTTCCGGGAAATCTTGTGTGGTATCACGTAGCCTGTATTTTTTAAATTATATATATATATATTTTGTATTTGTTGCCACCTAGTCTATACACAGGAAAATCATTTTAAATTATATATTTGGACACACCGACTGTATCGAAAGTTCCAAAAAAGTTTTTGATTTTTTTTTTTTTTTGATTTTATGGATTCTTTCGTAATCCTCTAACTAGCTAGGGCTTATAACAATACCCTTCATGTTTCTAACTAACTAGTACTGCGGCTGATTAGCCTTATTACTATCACCATCTGATGGTTGTATTTAATTGACTGAATTTATGTTACATTAATAAGTTTTATGAGGAAAAATTCTTAACTGGATAAAAAACCTCATACAAATGACAAGAAAAAGAAAACAATAAGTTCTGAACTTTTTACGCTGTTTGACTTTGTGATTTACTGAATTTAAGTATTTCATTTTTTTCATGTTTTGGCTGCGTCCTTTTCGCTTCGGTGGTCCTGCAAAAAAGTTTGTTAGAGAATTCCTGTGGAAGAAAAAACATATTTTGTTATATTAAAAAAGGATACTATTTCTTCGTCATCGCTGTTATTTTTCTCATGGAGCTTCACGGTGTGATCTCCTTGAGGAGCTCCATTAGGATAATCAGTTTCTCTGTCTTTGATGAGCAGGAGGCCAATTTTTCGCGTACCCTGATGAGGCCTCGCAGTAGGATCATTATGTCCTCGTCATCAGAGGATCCGGTGTTTGGCGCTTGGCGTTGTTCTGGTGTGGTTCTTGGTGGTTCCTGTTGTTCAGGAGCCTGTTGCTGGTGGTTGCTTCGGCCCGCTACGTCCGCCCAGGATCGGCCGTCAACTCTGGCCGCGGGTCTCTGTGCCCGGGGCTCTGCCTCTTTGCGCCTCTGGGCGTTGGATTGCTCCTGTCTTCGCTGGAGAGCAGCTACGTATGCCACCCTGTTGGGGCATTTGCCGTAGTTTGCGGGATGGGCTCCGCCGCAGTTGCAGCAGACGGCCGGCTCTTCTCGATTTGTTTTCGGGCACTCCGGTGTGGCGTGACTTCCTTCGCATTTGACGCAGCGAGCGACGTGTGCGCAATTTCTGGACCCATGTCCGAAATTTTGGCACCTGTGGCACTGTGTTCCGTGTTGTAGATGGTTGCTTCGGTACTTTCTTAATGTAATCCTGCAGTGGCACAGGTAGATCACCGCGGCTCTCAGGTGGCCCATGTTTGTTTCCTGGCCAAAGTGTGCCAGGTAAAGCGGGTATTCTGTTCCCGGGGTGGTCATCATGACCACAGTCCTTGCCGGGAAGCCTTGATTCTCAAGGTCTTCCATTATGTCACCTGGTGACAACTTCGGGAGTCCCCTGATGACGGTCTTCTTGAGTTTCTCTGCTTCTGTGGTGAAGGTGTGGAAAGGCTTCTCCTCTCCACGTAGGGCTGCTGTCAGTTTTTTGTGGGCTTCTACCGAGCTCACCACAACGCTGATTTTGCCTCCTTTGGCATACCGGAAGTTGAAGTGGGCACTTCCAATGTGCCTCTGAACTTCCTTCGTGATGTCTCCGTGCGTCATTGACCCTATGGTCATGATTACGGGCGGGACTCGTGTGCTCTTCCCAAGAGTCGGTGCAGTCGTTCGGCTGGTGGGCGCCTGGTCTCTGCTGGTGGACGCCACTGGTCTTGGTGGCGTCGGGCGTTTCTTCGTCGGTGGCGACGGGATATCCTGGGCTGGTTCGCTTACTTTATGTAAGGGTTCATATTTGTTTTCGTGAACCAGACGAAAAATGGGCTTTGGGGGGGAATGGGGGCGCTTTGAAGCCTTAGCCCTCGTCCATTCCTCTACCATGGGTGATGTGGCTCTTGGTGATCCGGTTGCCGATCCGGAGCCGGTCTGTGATGATCCAAACACGAATTCCTGCTCGTGTGTATCTGGATTGAATCTCCAGCCTGTGGCACCCTCCGGGAAATCCATGGACAGGGGCTTGTTGCGCTTAAAAGTCGCTATTCCTCTTGGCGTGCGGTGGTACGGCATTTTTGGGTTGAATTATTCTGAAACGAGAAAAATTTATATTAGTTGCGTAATTTGCTGAATGCCTTGAGAAAGGCAGTTGGGACGACGTAAGTGAATTGCGAAGATTGCCTTGAAAAGGGCAGTTGGGGCGCGTGCGCCTGCTCCAGGCCGGCTGAATTTCTCCGGCCGGCTGTAAGGTGTTGGGGCCTGGCTGTGTGAACACAAGCCAGACGGAAGCAGTTTTGTGGCTATATTACAAGCCACGAAAAATCCTCAAACTGCGCAAAATCCACAAACTACGCAATCTCTCCTATCTCTCAATCTCATCTATCTATCCAAAAAAGTTTTTCCAAACTAGTTTGGAACACCTCATACCCTGCAAATGTCCAAAGATACTGGGTACATTGTGACGTTTATCAATTTCGTTTAAATTTTGATTTGCATTAAATTATTTTAATGTTTTTTTTTTTTGTTTCATTCTTCAGTTTCCTAACAAAAACAAAATTATTAATAAATTAAATAATTTATTTTTGCAATCAGCACATAAGCAAGGGTCCCTTAAAAGATTTACCTTTTTTAACATTAACTACACACAGGAGGCCCTGAGGAAAATTAATTTCCCTCAGTGCCTATGTCATCTTAGGGGATGCTGTGTGGAGGGTCTTTTAGAAGAGAGAAAAGAGTGAACATTGGTCTTGAAGATACCCAGGTTTCAGAAGCTGCCAAATCGTTCCACAGCCGAGCTGTTGAACTCAAGAACGAATTGTGAAAGCCACCTGTTCTCATGTGAAAAATATCCACGTGTAATAAATGTTGATTTGGCGTGTTTCCTGACTATACACCGGTGTCGAAGGGATCAATGACACTAGTTCCTCGGAGCATCTTCCATTGTAATACCGATAGAACAGGGACATCATACCTACCTGACGCCTGTGCTCCGCCTGTTTCTGCACAGAGTCGAGGGTTTCTTTCAAGTATTTTGAATCTCCAGAACTCTACATTGTTTACTATAACAATATATACGACTTGTTCACACTTGCTTTTAACGACAACATGTCATAGTAACTGACCCACATTCATGCTTCAAAAACTAGGCTTGTAGAAACATTTTCCCTCCTGGCCCATATAACATATCTGTGCTAATTCTTCCACCATTGCTTGTGGAGCCATTAGCATCAAATTCCAGCACTTTAGATATGCACAGACATGAAACATCACAGATAAAGCATGCCTTTACCAAGAATTGCAACCTTCAATAATAATTGTTAAATTAAACATCAAAATGTTGGTTCATCATGATTCTTGATTAACACACTTCAAGCGAACGAAAAAAGGGCTATATCTTTGAAAATATTACATAAATTTGAATGAATTTTTTTACACTTTACTCCGCCAAGCGTTGCTGTCTGTAGAAATAATAGCGCTTGTTGCTTTTACGTCCAACAGATGTTTTGGACAAGTAGTGCGGATAAATGGACAAAGGAGTGTAAGGAGAATATATGATGTCGGGTGAGAGTCCATAGAAGATGTCACTTGTGACATGGAGATGTCACAGGTGACATCTATATAAAAACACACGCAAATTCAAACACGATGTGTCAAAATATCAAAGCAGTCGGTGAAGAACATTCAAAGATTTAAGATTAAGAACAAACAAACATTTTTATTTATATAGACAGAAAGATAGATAGTTAGATAGGTAGATAGATAGATAGAGAGATAGATAAATATAAAGATAGATAGATAGAGATATACATATATAAATATGTAGATAGAGAAATAGATAGATAAATATTCAGATAGATAGATAGAGATATAGATTGATAAATATATAGATAGATCGAAAGATAGATAGATTGATAGATAGATAGATAGATAGATAGAGAGATAGATAGATAGATAAATATAAAGATAGATAGATAGAGAGATTATATAGATACATATATAGATAGATAGATAGAGAAATAGATAGATAAATATATAGATAGATAAATATATGATAGATAGATAGAGAGATAGAGAGATAGATAGATAAATATATAGATAGATACTAGTCATCACACCCTATAACTATAAAAGTACTGTCTGAAATTAAAGCCTACTTTAAAATACAACTCCATAAACGGAAGTTAAAGTCAGTTTTGGGCCATTTATTTGTTAAAAAATGTTAAAAATGTATGAATTTTATTATATTTCAAAAAAATTGGTTTTCACTTACGCACAAATCATTACAAAAATATAACGATTTCCATATCTCCAGTGCCATAAGTTCAAGGATTTAATACACTTTCTACAGGTTTAGTATAGTTTCCTTTTGATTAAATATTCTTCCACACAATGGACAAGAAAATGGGAGATCATTCAATCAAATTGTTAATATATATATTTATAGTTGGGTCCCTTACAAAATGATTGATATACAATATTCTTATAGAATGATCAAAAAGCAATGCTTTTACAGCCATTCAAGTAGGCGTAAAGCCAAACAAACAACAAGCCTATAATCTGTCTTGCGCTGGGCGTCTTTTACCGACTCTCATTCGACATCATATATTCGCCTTTCACTCCTTTGTCCATTTATCCGCTCCACTTGTCCAAAACATCTAAGAACCCATTTCTTAATCTTGTTCACTACGCTTTCTTTAACCTTAATTTCTTTCCGGATCTCTACATTTTTAACATGGTTTTACCGCACATGTGCCTCAGGGATCTCATTTATACAGTAAGTCTGCTTTCATCCTTCCTCTTGAGATTAGAAATAATCTTATTGTGTATAATTAAACATAATAATTTCGATTGTCGGTGCATGGGTAAGTTATATGTATATTGGTATTCCTGCGAAATGCATAAAATTGTTTAAGTTCAATGATCTTTTATTTTTCGAATTTGGAACTGTTAAGTATAAATCGGTGACCAGATAAATCATCGCAATTATAATTCATCACATCTTTAAAAAGTTATATAAAGTCATGGAAAGTGATGAAACAAAATCTTTATTAACTGTGTTAAGTAGTTTAGGTTAAAAAAATAAATTTTTTCATTGTTTCTAATGACTTTATATCACTTTTTAAAAGTGTGTTGAATTGTCACTGTGTTGAGTTATCATGGAACCGTATAAATCATATCAGACAAGTGATAAAGTAGGTATGAACATTCTTTATTTGAATTGTGAATTTATTTTATTTAAATGTTTGACTGGTGCTTTTGAATTAATGTGGTGAAGATACGTTACTGAGGCAACGCGCGTAGTTTCACTGAACTTGGTCCAGCGGACATACTTTAGCAGGCCGTTCATACAGCTATACACATATTTTTTGAATGGATATCCTTTTCATATGCGGTGCTGCGTTTTTTGTTCAATTAGTATGAATATAACAATACTTTTATAATATTATTGCTTCACAAATTCTACAATTATTATAATATGCTGTGCAATATGGTCTGCACTAGAATCTCTAATCTCTAAATCTATCTGTTTGTGCACTTAGTTCTTCTAAACTACGTAACGGATTTTGATAGGATTTTCACTATCATTTAGAGAATTTCTTCCGGAAGGTTTATATGTATAATACTTACATAATATCTTTATAGAAATAAGAGAAAAGTCGAGCTAAGCCGGGTACATGTTAGCTAGTTTGTAATAAATGCACACTGTGAGGCCCACTTTATCAAAAATAATGTAAAAAAAATAAATTGTTTCAAATCATTTTTTATCAATTAATTAATTTACCGTTTAAATGCTGCTCGATAGCTATTCAATGCCACCATTCAAACACCCCCAAAGTGTTTTTTATTTAGCGCCATTGGTTTAATTAAGTCTGACAGGTACCTACGCAGTGTGCCAGGGACAGAGTGATATTACAACACTGACATGCAATATCACAATATACCAGTGACTCCCAAACTTTAATAAAACCGCTTTTATATTAACAAAGCTTTCACTTTGCTAGCTTATCCTGATCTATACCGCTACATATGAGTTATGTTGCATAGTTCGTTAGTTCCTCATTCGTTAAAGCTGTACCTAGAAAAAAGTGTTATTTTAAAAATGTAGTATTAGTTTTTTGACATGTTATAGATAATTGGAGGGAAAACACAGTTTAGGCGGGAAAATTTTGGGGTTAAATAGGATTTGTTTCAAATTAGATTCTATAAATTTTGGATTGTAATTAGAAAATTGCTTAGATATTTTTCATTTCTTAATCTGTAGTGCCTGACAAAAGAACCTCTATAAAAAAAAAAAAAATTTATAAAGCCAGCATGTGGACAATACAATATTTGATAAAGTGACGCTTTATTTTTATCGTTAACGAACCCAGTAGAGGTAATATCTGAAGGCAAAATGATTATATAAGGTCAACACTGCAAATAAATTGCAGTGCGTTTTTTGTATGTTTATTTAGACATAAAATTCTTACATTTTATATCTAGTGCATATACAGGGTGTCCGGAAACTCGTAGTACAAGCGGGAAACTGGTGAATCTACATCACATTTGGAGTCGATTTTGTGGTATATTTTTTTTTTATTTGAGCTTTCGTTATCGTGTAAATCGAGTTTGAAGTTGATTTTTTTTTTTTTTTTTTTAATCAAATTCTTATAAATTATTACTGAAGATCAAAGTACCCAACTAATTAAAACTATTTGAAAGTAAAACAAATGAAGAAACTCGGATTTGAAGCATTATTTTGAAATCACCCTTCATTTAACCCGGTGTAATCATAAAATATTTCTGCTCTGCAGGGTTAAAACATCTGTTATTCAACCCTAAACACCAGAAAAAACTTTAACCCTAAAATAGCCGAAAAATATTTTTTTTTGGTTTTTTTTTTTTTTTTTTGAAAATGCTCAAATCAAAAAACTTTATGTTTTTTTGGGTTCCCCATGTGGTGTAGATTCTCCAGTTTCCCGCTTGTACTACGAGTTTCCGGACACCGATTCTAAAACTACTATATTAAATTTCTATTACCTATCTACTAAAATTTGGGTTCCATGATAACTCAACACAGTGACAATTCAACACACTTTTAAAAAGTGATATAAAGTCATTAGAAACGATGAAAATTTTTTTTTTAACCTAACCTAACCTACATAAACCAGTTAATAAAGTTTTTGTTTCATCACTTTCCATGACTTTATATAACTTTTTAAAGATGTGTTGAATTATCATTGTGATGATTTATCCGGTTACCAAAATTTGGACTGAAATGAAAACTGTAGGACTTTTAGCTTATTTAGGTAGTTTATTGATCATTTTAAAACCTTTAACAAATATTGTTTTGTGTTCCCGATAAATTTGTCTTAGGAAGCCTAAAATCGTTGCAGCTTCTCGTAGAATAGCCATGTTTAAAGTAAGTAACTATAATTCTGTTAAATAAACACATATTGAGTTGGCATTACATTTTTTTTTCTACTATATCTGCTACAGCGTAATATAGACCTTATGCCTCTGTTTTAAGGTCTAATTTACCCTTTATACCGTGCGTGGGCTTAAATATTCAACACTGCAAATGCAGGGGTCCAGCCGTTAGGGGTTAAAATGTTTTGTAGTACCTGCTCAATGAGTCCTTTGTTTCATATATTTTACATGTGATTTATAAGTTTATAATTTATATATTTACAAAGTTATTATTTTGGCTAAACGTGAGTTAAAAAAAATATTGTTATATATATACAGATATATATTTTTTTAACAACAAATTTTTCACTCTTAAAAGATTTAAAGCAGCCTAATATAAATTTAGATAGAAACTGTGCATTCCATAGTTACCTTAGCCTCACTTTAGATTGACAGCAAATGGGTCGATACATCCTAACAAATAATTTATTTAAAACGTATTTTGTTTGGTAAATCTATCACTTTGGCGCGATGACAGTTTAACTTATCTTCTTGATGTAATCCATTGGCGGCTATCTGCGAGATCCATAAGATTTCACTAAAACACATATAAAGTAGTGTTGCAAAGATTAAGAACAAAATTATATTAGTCAGTATATAATTTAAAAATTTTGGAGAATTTTAAATGTTTTTAAATTTTTCACCAGCGATAAATTGGCTCAAAGATTGGGAACCTTTCTATTATACTAGTGCCTCTGTGTTGGAGAGCCTTTATTGTATATATATACAACCGCTTGTATTTCTGCGTATGGGTAACTTTTGTTATGCTTTCAATAGCTTATATTTCTGTGTGAGTGCCCTTTATCATGACTAAAAATTGTAACTGTTTGAGGTTATCCAAACATACTTCTTTTGTTAGTTATATTGCAAACTGTAATTCAGAATTACCTACTTTTTCAATAGCGTTTCATTTTTTTTATGTGAATACCAATTTGTCCCCACTGTCTGGAGCCAGCGGAACTTTTCAACGTAGCCATTGACAATTAAGGTATATTGTGAGGTTAAAGGGAGTGGGGAAGGGAAGGAAATATGAAAGAGGAAGGTCGGGAGGGATCTGGGTATTATTAAAACCTGGTCACCGAACACGGCTGCAGTCATTTCAAGCAACGATACTGAGATTATCTATGTATCTGGAAATAATACCAATGTATCTTTTTTGATGTTGCAGTAGCCAAACTTATGTTTATTTAATCAGATAATATATAATACACCACATATTCTGCATGTGTATAACCTTAATTGTCTTTAACAATATACCCACCCTAT
This sequence comes from Hesperophylax consimilis, assembly GCF_061612785.1. NCBI lineage: Eukaryota > Metazoa > Arthropoda > Insecta > Trichoptera > Limnephilidae > Hesperophylax > Hesperophylax consimilis. The sequence continues at coordinate 23,338,665 of NC_142850.1, forward strand.
CTTTCTGTGTATGGGTTCCCTTTATTTTGACAATATTCAGTACCTACTTATTTCATAGCCTTGTGTGTGTACTTTTTTATATTTGTGTGTTTGTGTGTGTGCACCTGAATAGGGTTGCCTGGCTGCCTGTTTTCAATATAACCATACGTTATTTAAGTCTATAAAAGTGAATGGTACAGACGATAAAAGTATTTTAGTGATCGGTTTATTGGCCGTATCTATTTATATGTTACCTGAACATGTATGTTCACTATGTGCCTTGTCAAAAGAAGAATTTATTGTACTAGTTTTTTTTTATTATGCTAGCTAAAAATTTGAATAGGTTTTCATACAAATGTTTTGTAACAAAGTTAGTTAAGTACCTAGGTATATAATTTTTTGGAATAAATAGTAATGGTTCATAATTTGTTTTCATAACAAATGTATACGTACAAAGTTCAGTTTCTTTAAATCTATTCTATTGAATAACAATCATTGATTTACCATCTATTTTTTTTATGTTTTTGACTAAAATAATGCCAGTTTTGTACCAATGGTGTGCCGTATGGTAAGAATTCATTCATATAACACGCCATTCAATTTGTTATTTCCCCCTTGTTGCTCTGTCAGCCTTTCTTACATTCTCCTACTCTTGTTATTACCTAAGATTATATTACATTATTCCGCTACACTCTAAACCCCCCCTACCACTTATGTATCTAAATATGGGGTTATATCTTCAAGAAGAAGTCAGTAGAGAAAAAAATGTTAAAGATATTTTTTAAAACCTCGGAAATACCTCAGAATTATTAAGCTTTTTTAATTGAGTACCGCACAAGTGTCCCAATTACTCCTAACTGTCTGTAGCTAATGAGACTACAGCATACCCTATTGGGATATGTTGTGAGGCTGAAGGTAGTGGGAAGGGAATGAAGATGGGAAAGACGAAGGTGGGGAAGTAAGTTGTTATTCAGATCTGGTCACCAAACACGACTAAAGCCATTTCAAGCAATGATTCGATTCTAAACAGTTGTCTTTCACCAGGGCGATACTGAAAGTACCTACCACTTAAGAATGTCCCGCAAATATACAGGGTTTTAGAATAAGAGGTGTTATTTTGAATAGCCCGCTATTTCGGTAGATGTTACTTTTGAAGCTGTCATTTTTTGACATTTGACAAGTATAAACTACGCCATTAATAAAAATGGAACGATACACGCTTAAACAACGCATTGAAATTATTAAAATTCACTTGAGTGAATCAAATGCAAATCATCTTGAGTGATGAGGCCCATTTCCACCTCGGTGACTTCGTCAACAAGCAAAATTGTCGCATCTGGGGCTCGGAAAACCCAAGAGTTATTGTTGAAAAGCCTCTCTATCCTCAACGTGTGACTGTTTGGTGCGGTTTATGGTCCGGCGGAGTCATTGGACCTTACTTTTTCGAAAATGAGGCTGGAGCAACAGTTACGGTGAATGGATTGCGCTATGCAGATTAATGATTTTTTATGGCCGGAATTGGATGGTATTGATCTGGACAACGTTTACTTTCAACAAGACGGCGCTACGTGCCACACAAGCAACGAAACCATTGATCTTTTACGATTGAATATCAAAATAACACCTCTTATTGGAAAATCCTGTACTATTTATTAATTTAAATGATAATTAAATTAAATGGAAAAACACAAATTAATTAAATAAAATTTATTTGCGCATGCTGGGATTAGAACTCTTGACCTCCGGATTTGTGTCCAGGAATCGTATCCACTCAACCACGAAGTCCGTCAATTCCTAATATTCCCCTAAACATCCTCCTTTCGCTCCCTCCAATCTTTACACCGAATAACACTTCTCAATATTGGTGATGCCACAGACCCACTGGTTCCGGGGGTGTAGGAACTCTAATGCTTCTTCACACAAAGAAATAATAAGGCTTGTGACAACAATTTATTAAAAACTCATTGGCAAGAATTTAGATGCCTAAAACATGCCACGATATTTCTAAAAACTTTTAACAAAAGTACCTAAACTGTCATTACAAACTTCCAACTTTTTTTTATTTATTTGCTTTAGTATTAGATTCATGCTTACTGTATACATTAGACCACTTAGCATAATATTTTGGTAATTTACATCAGAGTTTTGACAGCCCTATCGCTATCCTACCCCATCCATTAAGAAAACTTCACACATTAAGGCATTACGGTAGGTCTCCCCTCTAAGCTGTTTCCTTTGGCGCTACGTTGTGGTTGAAAAGTTTCCCAAATATCAGATGGACGATTTATAGTTTCCAAAAGCCCGAGACGTCTGATTTCCACACGAGATTCAAACTATTTTTGATATGGGAGCCTTTCGAGCAGTTGTAATGGAGTTTCTCCTCGTTAATGTTTATGGTATTTTTCGCCCTTGTAATCAAATTGAAGTTTGAAAACTTTGGATCGAGTTTTTAAGTTTGCTGGAAGGCGGCCAGATCATGTAATACGGGAGCAGATTGCATGATCGAAAGAATGTTTTCATCAAACAAATTATGAAGCACTGAATTGATTTCCCATTTCTTATGAAATTATGTTACCGCAGTATTAGGTGGCAACAATAACAATGATTTGTAAAAAACAAACTAATGCTCCGTAAAGGATAGGATTTTTTTATAACAGAAAGAAAGAGTTACGCATTTAGGAATTTTATTCAATAAATATTGCATCCTAAATTAAACTGTCTGGCAAAAAGCGGCGTGCATAAATATGGAAAGTGATATCGATTGCAGCGTTGTTGAACAACTTGTGGCAGCAACTCACCTCGGCTTGAAATGCATCAAATAATCTTCTTGTCAGTTTTAGAATGGCCTTGTTGATTTTGTCCCCAATAAAAAAGCCCGTGAGAGAGCAGGATCGGAAGATGCTTATCGATTCCTCATTGTTTAAGGACGAAGACTCCAGTTTGCTAAGTTTTAGAATGATGACAAAAAAAAATGATTTGATGACAAAATCGAGTGGATCCGTTGGTTACCAGCCATAAGGATACCTGCTGCTCTCGGCTGTTGAATAAGCAATGGATGCCGCTTCGATTTGAATTCCTCAGGTTGTGATCCTATTGCAGGTGTGGCAACCGATGTGTCCCAAAATGTTCCAGTGTTGGCAATCTAACCAATGCACTATGGTTAATGCGTAAATACTGGAGGTGCCACACACCGAAACCGTAGATATAAAATAATTAGAAGGATCCACACACCTTGTTACAAATCCTTTATGTAACATTTATGTAAACAGCATTTGATTCCCAACCAGATATTTAATCTGATCCCAAAAGGTATCGAAAAATACAAAAAACTTGCCGTGTAGTGGTATACACTGCGATGTAAAGGATAACAAATATCATCTTTGTCACTGGTCCTACATTCCAGTGTAGAGTTTGTCTTTCTTCACAAATGGTCCATAATGACTTCCATTCCCTAGCTATTCTTCTCTAATCCTCAGGTCTTCACATTGTCTTCAACGGAATCAGTCCACCTCTATCTCGGTCTGCTCTGAGTGGTATTCTCTGGTGCACACACAGTCATCCCCTTACCCATGGCTAGCCCAATGTCATTTTTAAACCTACAGAATCTTACGATCGGGCCGGCCCTGAGCCAAACTGCGCCTGGCACTAGTAAAAACCTCAAGGGCTTTGTGTTAGGCTTCAGGTATTATCAGCGCCTTGGTTCCTTGGCGCTTTGGAAAGTCGGCGCCTGGAGCGGACTGCAATAAAAATTTGAAAGCATTTTGCATTCAAAGACTGCTAATTTGGTTACATGTTTTCTATATAATAACTGTTCTCAATTTGCTGTTGCTTGCTTATTGCACACACGACAGCTCTCAGCAAGCGATCGGCAAGATATATTATAGCAATATGTAGAATCAAAGAAAAACAACAACGGTTCCTAAGTGTCACATTTTCTGGTAACCCGATAAAACAGAACAACAAAACAGAGTACAATAAAAAGTCAGATTAGATTAATTGTTTGTTCGTTTTCTTCACTTTTATTCTGTGTACTGTTTTGTAACTGTACTGTTTTGTTATGGAACTTTATTAATTGAAATTAACAATCGGAAGGGGCCATTATATGATTCATCTCATGGAAGTGGATAGATCTACCAAAATAATGCACTTCTCGGCGAATTCTACGTTATTTGTTGAAACTTTTACTCGAGCCACCTCCATATTTTAAAACTTTAAATGCAACTCTCTTGTCATTTTTGTGGATTACATCACTTCTGTGCTGGACGCCTTCATATGTTTTTAATAGCTCTAACAATAAAGGTAATTTTTTTCAGGTAATTGCCCCTATAAACCGCCTCCTGGACAACACTCCTTTTGATGTGGTGATCTACAGTCTTGACTGGCACCCGAGCGACCACGTCTCCTTCATAGATAACCTGCCCATGAGAGAACTTCACCCTACAAGTCCAGTAAGTACATACTTAAAACTAGGTGCTTTCTTCTTTAATCATTTCCTTGTTGCGGTGATCCCCATTCTTATTTCCCTGGTGAACAAGGCTCCTCCACTCATCGCGGTTCTGCGCAGCGCAGACGTAACGGATGACTGTGATATTTGATCACTCCAACGCGTGTGGTTTAAAGCTTCACTTGCATGCCAAATCAGATTTACACCAACTGCTAAGAAGTGTTTTATTTCAACAAACCTCAACATATCCAAAGCCCGTGTCAAAGTACACACCTGAAAACTATAAGCCTTTATCAATGAAGTGGAAGGCAGTGCCTATTATTACAGTTCAATGTTTTAATAATAATTATGATATTAAAGCATTGAATTAAGTTAAAATAGGTTAAATAAATTAGAATTAATTCATTTGACCTATGATTATCACTTATAGCTAGCTAGGTATCTTTTAAGATTTATTACTAGTGACTTATAACAAATGCAGCATCTAATTCTCCAACTAACCAAGCTCTTCATACTCTAAATAATATTTGTCTTAACTCTAACATTGACATTTTTTCGGATTCACTGCCAAAATTCAAATGTGGCATCATGTCAATAATTTAAACTATTCAATGCGCATATATACAGACACATACAAACATTCACACATACATTACACACGTCACACACACACCTATAAAATACACAAGTCACCTTGTAATTAAAGAATAAACATACCACTTAGCAGACATTACAAGGAAACATATCATAGGTACCCAACATGAAGTATCTTATTCCTGTATATTATTTCATTTCTGTAAATCATGTACTATTTGTTTCTATAATATAAACTAAAACAACCAGAACCCTGGGCAGGCTCAATTGGAGCAGTTCGCACCGGGCGCCAACTTGCGTAGGCGCCAAGAATACACCTGATAATAAGCAATCGATTCAAAACAAAGGGCCTAATAGCCATTCCAATGCTAAGAATGACTACGGCTCAGTACTCAGTAGTATGTACTTGTATTTAGGCGTGAAATGGTATAATATATTATTGTCTAAAAACAAAATTAAGGTAACCGAAACTTTGAAATATGAACAACTCAAAAAGCAAATTAATTCCCTGAAATTGGATAATGATATATTGTACACTTATGCATACAATCTATACTATCTAGCATTTTAAAAAAACTTTGGCTGTTGGCTAATTCTCTAAAATTGTGTATATTGAATCATTTGTAATTAATTTGAAGATTGAATTATGTTAATTTGTGTGTTGAATTACGTTTGTAGTTTTTCAATAAGATTTTGAATACTGTTCACATATCACCTTTTAAACATTATTTTCTTTTTGTGTATACTTACTCCTCCCATAAACACGATCTCCAGGGGCTCACCTTATGGAGTAGTAGAATAATTAGGAAAAAAATAAATTATTTTGCATACTGTTATAGTTTGAAATCTTGTATTATTTTGTAACACAGAGCCCCTGGGGTTTTTACTATCGTCAGGTGCCGTTTGGCTCAAGGTCGGCCCTGCTTCTAACTATATATAGACTTATAACTAGTGACTGACATCTAAGACTTATAGCTAGTGAACTAGAAACTACAACTAGCAAGTACAAATAAGACCTATGTGACTTAAAACTAATACATATTTATGAGAAAGTGGTTCTTAATACATAACTAGCTTTTTGCCCGTTGTAGGCAACTAATGGGTAAAAATGTGGTGCGTGGTATAATGTTTGAATGTGAATGAAGCAAGGAGTGTTGGACTACAAAATTAAAGAAAGAAATTAATATTTGGGGAAAAAAAGGTGCCAAGGAGCTTACTGATCATTTTTTCACTGAGCCATTCGGGTTGTGTAGGTCGAGACGCGTAGTTTGATGCCCATATCGTTTGTACGGTTTTAACTCCCAAACAGCGTTTTTTTTGGTGGCTACCATCAAACTGCCGCTAATTGCATGTAAAAATTGTGCACAATGTCAAGGCTAATCTACGACAATGGAGATGTCAGAAAAGTGTTGCCAATATCGTTCACCCAACTATCGCAAATCCCACCTACCCCCAGCTGCGCCTCGTGTTTGCTAGGTGACATCAAACATTATCATCTTATAATATATTAAAATTCAGCCTGCAAGTGTTATGCTCGCAAAACTCGAAAAGTAGTCTACAGGTGTCGCTGAAGTTTGTTCTTATATTATTGTTATTATGAGAGTGGTTTGAATCGTAGAAAAAGTCGGGGACGGTCGAGGAATACTTAGCGCTACATCTCTGCACCGTAATGAGGTACGGAGTAGAATTAAAGTCCATGTAATGTAGTTTTTTAATCATAACATTGTGGTATACAGTAGTGAATGGTGGAAGAAGTCGGAGGCACCGAGAAAGTCATTAGCAATATCGAAGAATTGCGGGATTTAATAGTTTATTATATAAAATTAATATCAAACGCGTAACTTTCACTGACTCTAGTTTGGCCATAGCTCGGCGACAGTCCATTCCAAATCTCTATTTGCTTGTTTATTACAATACATACGTCGGATTTGCCTTTTGGTACTCTGAATAGGTCATGGTATCGACTTCTAAATCATAGCATCCCAAGAGGAATGGGCTATCGATAAAATTGTTCCAAATTTTGAAAGACGTAATAGCTAGACTTGCTTTCCGCTTAGTTTCCAGACTCACAGAATTAGTTTCCTCAAGTAAGTCAATATTGTGCATGAACCTAGGATAGGTTCCATGCGTCCGCATATAGACATACCTGAGGAATTTCTTCTGGATTTGCTCTAATATATCAATGTACTTCTGGTGGTACGGTGCCCAAACATCGCTCTCATACTCCAGCTTGCTTCTCAGTATGCCATCGAACAATGCTAACATAGCATCTTGGTTATTGAACTGCTTGCATGTCGTAATGACGAACCCAAGAAGTTTGTAGCAAGACTGAGTGAGCTGCGATATATGGTCAGAGAATTTCAGTTCGGGATCAAAGATGACGCTGAGATCCTTTACGGAATTTACATGTGATAGTGTTTCGCCCTTCGTCTTATAATCGTAAAGTACAGTATTTAGAGAACGAGTGTAAGACATAGTGACACATTTTTTTGTGTTGAAATCTAATTTTTTTATCAACGACCATTCAGATAATGCATCCAGATCAGCTTGCATTTTAAGACAATCTTGTTGGGAGCTTATTTCCATCAGAATTTAATAACTTTAATTTTATGTTGATTGTAGGTGCCATCTGACAAAGCGCAGGTATATGACACAGTGATATTCTCGGGGCCCCCTCTGATGAAGCAACGGCTGTGGCCACGGCACTGTGTCCAGGACACTTGGGGCTCGGAACTGCACAAGGATCTGAAGGTATAATATAATCTATCTGATAATGTTAAGGTGGCCTACAAAACTAAGCCATATAAAATATATTATAGGTAGGTAGGTAGCTACTTAATCACTTGTCTGGATTTGAAAAGATTTTTAATTTGATATTTTCCTCAAAACGTCCATCAGTTTCAATTTTGAAAAGTTTACCCAAGTACGGACGGACGTACTTTACAAATTAAATTTTGTTGTATTCACTAAGATTTTCCTGATGTCCTGTTTTTATTCAACCGTTTGGCATTTCATCTGTCTGTACATTTGTTTGTACCTTACCTTTTATTATTCAAGAAAGTCTTACTTGACTAGATGGCTAAATTGACTAGGTGGCTAACTTTGACTAGATAGTTGACTGATTTGCATTTTCGAAAATCTGATGCATCCACTTTATTATTCAAGCAAGCCTTACTTTGACCATTTGGCTAACTTTGATTGAGATTTTCAATTTTATGGTACCTACCTGCCAGAAGAAAGAATTGACATTGAGGAAATCTCTTTGAACCATTGAATGAAGAAGAAAACTAGAAGTGGCTGTCTTATAAATTTTAATTGAAACAAATGTTCCATTTAGCCTAATAGCCCAGCGCTATGTCTCATTAACACTCGCGTGACATTGTAGATATCCATCAAAAACAGTTTTGTATTGGAAATTTAAGCCTCGATTAGGCAAATATTTGGAACACGAAACTCGCCCACATTGCATTTCTTGTGTTCTTCTATGCTTTGGACCAATTGTATAATTCCATTTTTCATATTTAAAAAAAATGTTACATGAAATATTATATGGTTTATAATTAATAGGGTAGATATTTTAGTAAGTACCTATTTCCTACAGTAGGAAATTTTTATTTTGATTTTTTAAATAAGATAAAATTAGAAATATACTTTTTTGGACGCGAGGTCTACTGTTCACAGAACCACTAGTATATATACCAATAATGAATCTTATTTCTTTCCTCGTTAGGTTGTAGATAATTCAATTAAGGTCTACAAAGGAACAAACCCTGAGGTAGATTCCTACTCTGTGTTCTGGGACAATAAGAAGCTAACTGAGACCACCTTGTCGGAGCAGTTGAGACAGAAGAATGCCACGGACATCTACATCTGCGGACTGGCCTACGACATCTGCGTTGGTATGATCAATGAAGTCATTCTTACGGCCGTTGTTCCCAATCCTACTGATCAACTGCTGAGCCGAAATTTTGGCTCAACACTGCTCAAACTCACAACTATGCTCTTTCCAATGGAAAGGTGACGACTGAGAGATCAACCAATTTAAGGAAGCCAAACTACTGGATTAAGATTGCCTCAGTAAATGACTACATAGTTGTAAAAAGTGTCGACAGAGTGAAAAATATTCACTAAGCCAAGACACGGTGGCATTAAAGTCATGCTAACACTTTATTTTTAACATATTACATATGTTTGTTTAAAAAAATATTAAATATCGGTTTATGTATTATAGTATTTAACCGCTTCTGTGCCAAGAGCGAGTTAACTCGCATTCTTGTCCGTGCCCAGCTGGGCCTGCGGCCAGCCATAGATAAATAGCGAGTTTACTCGCTCTTCTTTGAGCCTCTGTATCATACATATGTCCCTTTTTTTTTTAAATATGCTTATCTAAGTGAAGGGAAGCAAAAACGTCGAATATTGAATAAATTTGGTAAGTCATTTAAATATCCTTTCAAGGTGTAATGTTTTTAATTTATAAAAATAAGATTTAAAAATGATTTATTTTGATTAAAAATTCACGGCCTGCTGTGCACAGCTACACTTCTACCTACTGGCATTTAAAAGGTTAAAATATATGTATGCATTAATAATAATAAACTAATACAATAATTGATTCGTCAATATTAATTTAACATTGAAAGTTTTTACTTTGATGTCATTTTATTGTTTATGAAAGTGGGCACTGAAGATAATCAACAGTAAAGATGTTTGGAGACAGGCGAATCGAACGTTACTAAACAAAATACTTGGCTGATTGGAGCCTGAGATTGATCGTTCGAAAAGTTGGGAACAACGGCCATTAATCTTTTTCAGTTTATTTTATTTATCTATGTCTATATAAATAAAAATTTAAGTGTTCATTTGTTCAAAATCTTAAATCTCCGAAAGTGCTTCACCGATTGAAGCTTTGAAATTTTGACACAACTTTGCATTCGAATACGTGTGTGTTTTTATGTACCTACATAATACAGGATTTTCCAATAAGAGGTGTTATTTTTTTTTTTTAATTTTTTTTTTAAATTTTTTTTTTATTAAATATCAAAATAATATACAAAAATCAAAAAGTCCCAATAAACTACTTTAAAGTAGTTTGTCATTGGGTGCTTTTAACTTAAACAGATTATATCAAATGTATACATTCATATCATGAGAGGTGTAATACAATAAAAATAAAAACAAAAAACAATTAAAGTGTATGCAGTTAGAAATAGTTTGTATTAGAGTCTAGTACAAACTATTTCTTTCAGCTAGCCAATTTTTCAACAAAAAATTTCTTTTTATATTTGTACATTTTTTGATTTCTGCAGGTAACATATTTAAACAATTTGGTATCATGTAGTCTAGCGTTCTTTTTCCATATTTGTTTACATGCTTTGGTACGATTAGTCCTTCATTTAATGTAAATCGAGTATTGTAAGTGTGTTCCAGTCTATTTATGTACATAGGGCTATTTATGTGCTGAAAAATTATTTTATACCACATAATTGCTCTTACCGAGAGGATTTTCAGATTTTGATAAAGGTGTGGAACATTATGCCTTTGTTCATATAAACTTTTATGAGCTAATAATTTAACAAGAGAATTTTGAACTGCTTGAACATGATTTATATTTATTTTAGAGGAAAATCCCCAAGCTGTAATTCCATACCTTATGATAGATTCAGCTAGTGATAAATAAATTATTCGAAGTGTGCATATTGGAACATAAAATTTTAATTTATATAATCTACTAATAATAGATCTCAGTCGTTCACAGACTTTATTTATCTGTAAATCCCATTTGAAAAAACAATCAATAATAACACCTAAATAAACATATTTTTTAACCAGTTCAATATTTTCACATGTACACAACGCAGGGATACCAACATGTAGGCAATCTGAATTGTGTGTTTTAATTTCGGGTATAATAGTATTTACCTTGGCATTGGGTGATCTAATGTGTATCAATTTAGTTTTTTTTGCATTTATGATTAGGCCAGAGTCGTGAGACCATTTTAAAAGTTCAATGTAATCTTTTTGTAAAAGTTCAATACATAATTGCAAATCACTGCAAGAAAACACCAATGCAGTATCATCCGCGTACACAAAGTGTTTTACATGTTTAAAAATAAATTTAATAAAAGATACATAAATTATATATAAAATAGGACCTAATATGGAGCCTTGAGGAACACCTGCTAAGATTTTTCTTTTTTTACTTAATGTGTTCAAAAGCTTTATTTGCATGCACCTGTTGTTCAAATAATTTTCAAATAGTTTTAGAAGTTTCCCTCTTATTCCTATGATTTCTAGTATTTTCAACAATTTTTTATGGTTAATAGTGTCAAATGCCTTGGAATAATCTATAAATAAGACTAATACATGATGTTTATTATTTAAATTATTATTTATCAAGCTGGCAAACTTTTGAAGTAGCACTTCAGTGCCCTTTTTTTTTTGGAATCCATATTGGTTAGTATCAATAATAGAAAAATCTTCCAAATATTTTATTAATTTAATTTGAATGTATTTTTCAAGAATTTTTTCGAGTGATGGCAAAATACTGATTGGTCTATAATTACCCAAAATGGTGTGATCACCTCCTTTATAAATGGGTCTGATAATACTACATTTTAAATCATCTGGAATTTTTGCTTCAAATAAGATTCTGTTTACAAAATGGGTTATAATTGGACCTAATGTTAATATATGTTTTTTAATATCGCTCATTCTGATATTATCGATTCCAGGAGAAGAGCTTTTAAGTTGCTTCACAATGTTTTCTATATCAGCAATTTTAGCCCTAGGTAGGTACATGCTTTGAGGCATCTCCTCTGGTTCAAACCCAGTTGTCCTGTGATTACATTTATGTAACATATTGCAAACATTGTCAGAGAAATAATCAACAAAGTCATTTGTTACGCTTTCTTCGGTCCGATCTTTCATCAAATATTTGGATGCAACTTGGTCACAATCATTTTTACATTTCTTTCCTAAAATTTGATTACATTCGTCCCATGTTTTTTTTGAGTCTTGAAATATATTTTTGAATTTATCATTATAGTATGAGGTTTTTAATTTTATTAACAATTTATTTAAAATATTTCGAAAACACTTATATTCTTTTTCATAGTATTTGTTCGTTGGAGCATTTCTCCAACGTTTGTATAAAAAATCTCTTTTTTTAATTTTATAAAGTGCATCAGTAGATATCCATTCATTTATGGCATGCGGTCGGTTTTTTGATTTTTTGCTTATTTCAATTGTGCTTTTTTTATACAAGTCATCAAAATAATTTTTAATTTTCAAATAAATAACAGAACATTCGGTTTCCTTTAGAAGCGATTTCCAATCATAATTACAAATATGTTTATCAACCAGTTTTTGCGAAAGAATTTTAACTTTATTATAATCATTTGAGTTTAAATTATCTACCGAGTTATAGCGTATACTTATAGCTGTTGTGTTGTGATCGGCAATGTTATAGTCACATACACATGCGAAGATTGTACTGGTTAATCCAGCGGGCAGTTTACCGCTTATTCGCACGTAGAAATGATCGATACATGAACTATTTATTTTCTGTTTAACAATTACTTCCCTAGTGACGCCATCTATACATTTTTTCAAATAGTTATTTGTAAGAATATTTTCATAATTTATTATGAAAGGATCATTTTTGTTTAATAAATTTAAATTTATGTCGCCGAAAAATATTACACTTTCATTTGATTTAATATTGTTTTCAAACACAGAGGATATTTCTGACAAAAATGATAGCTTATTTAGATTCGGAGGTCGGTATATTGCTAAGACATTTAAAGTGCTCTTATTTGGAAGTGTCAATATTCCAAAAACGTTCTCAAAAAATTTGGTGTCCAGAAATATTTGCGAAAAGGAAAGGTTATTCTTTATATATAACAAGATGCCTCCACCGGATTTTTGTTTTCTACAATAGTGATACGAATTGTATCCTTGGTTCTTCGTTGCGGACGTGTTTTAACCGCTCCGGTTTGTTATATCCTTTCAGAAGGTTTCCCTTGCTAAGAGATCGCTGAAAATTGTTCAGCATCCGTGTTTTATATAGTGCTTACCTTTTTATTTCACGAAATGTGCGTAACTTCTACCGTTTAGCCGGAATTTGCAATTATTATAGCATTTTAAACCGATTAATTTTTAAAAGTGAAGCTAGAACGAAGATTTCTCAATGCAGTCGAAGATTTTATACCTGACTCAAGTGTCAAGTGGTGTTGGGATTTACGGGACCTTTTCAACCGAGGATGTCTGCATGGAGGACAGATAAGCCATATTTTGTTTAAAGTTTTTGTCTTTGTTTTTATTTTCTGTTTTTGTTTATGTATTTTGTTACAGATGACACTCATAAACTTCACTTTGACTTTGGTTCAAGATTTTGCTTATGATAGCCTGCGATAAGCGAGCCCTAAGGGTCTGAGACAGAGGTGTGAAATCGTCGGATCACGACAATAGAAAGAATGTATTGGAGCCAGGAAGGAGTCTGAAAGGGTCGAGAGGATGCACTAGGTGGCATGAAAGGCTGGGAGGTGACTGGAGAGACTAAGGTAAACTAGGATGAGGTGATTTTGCACAGCGGTGCTGCCAAGGTCTGTTATCTATGTGAGGATATTGTGTCGGCGCTCTTTATTGGCAGCAGACACATGTCAGCGCTATATTAGCGGCGGACACATGCCTGAACGGATGACGAGCCTCGTGCTGGCACAGTTGGTGGACGGGGTAGTCTCTCTCCCTGCAGCAGCTGGTACAGTTCCTTCGCTACCTAGGACTCTTGCAGCAGAGTCTCCATCTTCTGTCTTCGTCGAGCGTCACAGCGGTGCTGCCAAGGTTTGTTGTCTATGTGAGGATGTTGTGTCAGCGCTCTTTATTGGCAGCAGATACATGTCAGCGCTATATTGGCGGCAGACACATGCCTGAACGGATGACGAACCTCGTGCTGGCACAGTTGGTCTAAATAACAAATGTAGATCCTAGGAAATAAATTGTACAGCGCCCTTGAGGTGATTTTTCACAAAAACGGCGCTGTACAAATTATCCAATTATTATTATTATTATTATTATCCGGGAATATCATAAAGATTAACAAGTTCCGAACGAATTGCCGTTTCGCAAAGCATGAGTACGTCAACGTGATTTAAACAGTCTTTAAAATAAACATGAAATAGGTCGAAATATTTACATATTGACCTATATTCAATCGTAAAAGATCAATGGTTTCGTTGCTTGCGTGGCACTTAGCGCCGTCTTGATGAAAGTAAACGTCCAGATCAATACTGTCCAATTTCGGCTATAAAAAATCATTAATCATCTCTCGATAGCGCAATCCATTCACCGTAACTGTTGGTCATTATCGAAAAAGTAAGGTCCAATGACTCCGCCGGACCATAAACCGCACGAAACAGTCACACGTTGAGGATAGAGAGGTTTTTCTACAATAACTCTTGGGTTTTCCGAGCCCCAGATGCGACAATTTTGCTTGTTGACGAAGCCACCGATGTGGAAATGGGCCTCATCACTCAAGATGATTTGCATTTGATTCACTCAAGTGAATTTTAATAATTTCAATGCGTTGTTGAAGCGTGTATCGTTCCATTTTTATTAGTGGCGTAGTTTCTACTTGTCAAATGTTAAAAAATGACAGCTTCAAAAGTAACATCTACTGAAATAGCGGGCTATTCAAAATAACACCTCTTATTGGAAAACCCTGTATATAGATGTCACCTGTGATAGGTAAAAACGACGCCATCTGTTGGACGTAAAAGCAACATGCGCTGTTGTTTCTCTATCTGTACAGACAGACTGAGCCACAGCAATGCGTGACGGGGTACAGCAAGTATATAATAAAATCTGAAGTTAACTTTTTCTTCCAACCCCGAAACACTCCCATGGAAAATTACATGTTTTGTTCCCGTTTTTGATTTTATGTTTTCCCAAAATTCATTTATTTACTCATGGTGTAGGTAGAAACCTACTCAGCCGAACATAAAATATTGATTAGTAACTGGCGATCCATACTTTACTATTTTTGATTTTATTAAATGGATATGATATACAATGTCAGACAGTGAAAGAGAGACAGGAGGCCTCTAAGATGAAAATAATTTCACTCGGGGCCTATGTCATCTTTGGGGATGTTGTGTAGAAGGAAAGAAAGTAGAGTAAGTTCTGGGAAGGAGTTGTGTTCCCACAAACAGTTCTCCAACTCCTTGTGAGGAGATTTTAAATAATAGGTTCTTGTGTTTAAATCAGGGATTTATTAATACTTCACGTATTACAATGGTGACTCGATAGTCGACCTAACTAGAAGCTGGCTAAATGAGATCTAAAAACACCAAGTTTGTCTGGGAGCATTCTAACTTGTCCTGGCGACTACTGGCTACTAGCTGCCATCTTGCGGACTTTCACGCAAGCCCTATGCACTGCCTCCTATGAGTGCATCTATGAAGCTCTTACTTCCCAACAGAAGGAAAAAGGTGTGAAGAGTGGATATGATCAACCAATATGTATCTCGTACAGGTGGGCAGATGCAGTTGTACATTTAAAATAGATTATGTAATGTATTTTTTGTTTGTAGGTGCAACTTGTGTGGATGCCATGGCCATTGGATACCGCACCGTGTTGATCGATGACTGCAGTCGAGGGGTGGACTTCCCCGATATTGAGAAGATTAAAAATACTGTCATCAACAACAATGGAGTCATCGTCAACTCTGAAGACGTGAGTGTACAATATTACTTATTTACATTTTGTGGAAGCGACCCAGAGGCAGACTTAACCTCTCAGAAAAGGACTTTTATTTACTTTGTGTTCCTTAGCGAACTGTCAAAACGCGAAAATTTTTGTGTTATTCATGAGTTTTGTTAAAAGCTTCATAACTCACGTTTTGGGAAACGTAGCCTCATTCTAAAAAATGTTTTGGAAAGATTATGAAATTCACTATCGTATTGTTTTGTTATACGTAAATATTTGCGTTTCTAAATATACATTTTCTGAAAACGTCAAAAATATGTAAAAATCGCTGACCATTATTTCAAAGCTGTGAAAAATTTACTTCTTTCTGAGTATCATAAAGAAATAACACTTTATATATTGAAGAAATATAATTAAAAACTATTAGTCACCTCAAAATATTAACCGTCCAAACTAAAATATTTTTAATAAATTATTTAAAAACGCAATAAATTCCGAACGAACAAGATGACAGATTCAATCGACTCAGATAATGCACCTCTAAATTCCATAGATATTCTTGAATGCAGACGCGTAGTGTTATTCATTATCGATACTCTGTTTTTTAAATCATGGTAATCCGTATACTAGTGATGGAAATAAATCGATTTTTGTAAAATCTCGCGCGTTTACGTGAAAAGACGTACTAATGTCTTGACCGCTATTATCATATTTACGTCTTTTGACGTTCTAATGTTCCGAGTGGTTAAGAAGAAGCAGACTAAGGAAGAGGCAGACTGACGTTGAGGCAGATTGAGGAAGAGGTAGATTGATGATGAGGCAGACTGAGGTTGGGGCAGACTGAGGAAGCGGTAGACTTAGACTGAGGCAGACTGCGGCTGAGGCAGATTGAGGAAGAGGTGAACTAATGTTGAGGCGGACTGAGGAAGAGGCAGATTGAAGATTAGGTAGACCGAGGAAGAGGTGAACTGAGGTTGACGCAGACTGATGAATATTAAGGATAATGCAAACTGAGGTTGAGGCAGACTGAGAAAGAGGTAGATTGAGGATGAGGCAGTCTGAGGAAGAGGCAGATTGAAGAAAAAGTGGACTGACTGTGTGGTGGAGTATTGGAGAAGAAGGCATGGCTATGAACCGGAGCCAGCGGTGAACATTTGTGGAGGAGGCACCGAGATAATGAAGACTTTTCTTAATTTAATGATCTGGCAGTTAATAAAACTAAATATATATACACTTACATTGTTTTTGGATAACAATGTCTGGGATATTTTTTGGTTGTGACCCTAGCGTATTGTAAGTTGTTAGGTGTTTTTGCCAGCATACAAAACTATAGATTTTTTTTTCTTTTATATATTCAATAATATTATTATTTAATTTATTAAAAAGAGTTTATTTATAAAAAAGTTCCGCTGTGTAATTATTATTACCTGTGACACCTAATTCGCCTTCTGAAAGCATTATCAGAATATGAAAATTCACTACAAATTAAACTTGATATCAATAAATAAATGAATTTATTATTATTGTAGGTGTTGGGAATGGTTGAAGGGAGGGATCGCAGACCGGAGCTGGGATACAAACTGGCTATGGAACTAAAGGAGGCCATCAGTGAGCAGTAAAGGACACCTGCGCTTGAGCCATCATGTTTTATCAGTATTATAATACAAAAGCCTTTTAAAATAATCAAATCCACAATAAAAAAGAACAGTGACAAAACAGAACATTGAAGAAAAGTGAAGAACAGGGAAAAAAAACAACAAACCCAACCTAACCTAACCCATTCTTTTATCATGTTCTGTTTTGAAACCGTTCTGTTTTTTCCGGTTATTAAAAAAATCATAGACAAAATTAAGATCAAGCTTCTAATTATTTAAACTATAGGTACCTACACAATGTTCATTCCTTCCAAACTTAAAAAAAACCATGCGTCTAACAAGCAATGGAGGGTTATTTAATATTCATTATTGATTATTATCATCTAATGCTGTGCATTAGTAATACTGCCCTTATAAATGTTTGAAGTTTAATAATCTTCCAAAGTTGTAGAATAATATAGTTGTACCTTATTATAATATTATAGACAGCACAAACAGTCATAAGCAAAGTACGCACTCTCGTTTATGCTCAATGGTTTGACGCGCATTCGAACATGTTGCAAGGTGTGTACGTTCTCGCTCTATGCTTTTTTGTTCGATACGAAAAAGATTCAAGAGTTGTAATTCTTACTCGATGTTCGACAGAAATTTACGATTTGACTGAACATCTTGGTGGTATATCTAGGGCGTCTTGTGTCGTGCTGATCGAGCATGGTTCCAAGTCAACATATTCGATCAAGCCAAACCGTCGAGCATGAATATACGTGCGTAGCATAGCTATAGCTTGTTAAATGAATGTATTCGTGGAGCTGATTCTATAGAACAAACTAAAATCTATCATAATATGTAGAATAATTTTTGCTAAATATTATGTACCTACTGTAATAATTCTGAAATCAATTATGTGAGTATATTATAATATATTTTTATTAGATTTTCTTTCCCTCGTAGAGTGAAGTTATATTCCTATAGGTATAGCGTATTTCATAAGTTCTGATTTGTCAAGTCAGTTTCAAAATGTATTGGTGAGGCAGCTTTTTTTTCTGTTTGGATCTTAAGTTTTAATCATAATCTTTTCTTGTAGCTATTTATCTCACTCGATAATCAATTTATTAAATGTATGTATATTGATAAATATCCTAAAATCAACTTGAGGTTAATTTAGTCTGGCTTTAATGATCAATTATAACAGAGAGCGGTACTTAATAGAATAAGAATATGATTGTTGTTTTGTTATTAGGTGGTTAAAGTATGTTAAACTTATTAATATTGGTAATTTGCTGTATCTTCTAATCTTTAACGGCCCTTAAATTGTGCCAATGGTTAAGTCATTGATGCCATTGACAATTGCTAATTGGTCGTTTACACAGTCAATTGAAGCAATTTACACTGGCTAGAGAAATTCTGAAGGAAAATAACAAGTTTCTCAAAAAATTAACTTTTTTCGGGGTAAGCTGGCGAAATTTACAGCAATTTTTGGAAAAATGTATCAAATGTGCACTAACGACCAAAAATACTAAAATATGCATTATGCGTATATGTAAATGTGCAAATGCATAATTTGATATGCATAATATGTACAAGTTTACAGTTTTATTTTGAAGTATATTTTTTCTTTATTGTGAATGTTGCTTACGAGAATCACAATGTACAACAATTGATTTTTTATTATAATAGCATTGAATACATAATTGTATAGATTTCCCAGAGAGAGGTTGTATATGACGCCATCGTTCTAGTATCTTCTGTCTTTTTCGTTTTCATTTAAGACGTGTGAGAAGAAAGGGAACCACACCTCTTGCTGGGACTACTACATTACTAACTTGCTTTTGTGATAATATTTGTAATATTTTGTAATTTATATCTTATTTAAGCCGCATCATATGTATTTATTAGTATAATTTCATATTCCATCTTTTAGATTTTGTGCTGTTATTACAAAGTTTAAAAAAAAAATTTTTTGTAGTTCATTTAATATATTTTTAATAATGGTTTACATCTATAATCTGCCTTATAATGTTGAATGATGAATTTGATCCCATTGAGTTGAAATGTTGTTGGTTTGGGAAGAGAAACAGAGGTGGCTCACAGATGGGATAAGCTAACCCGTACCTAAATGGGTAAGATTAGTAAAAAAAATTGTAAGCATGTTCATTGGAAAGCTTGTTCATAGCGGACTCCAGAAGGCTAATGAAGAAGAAAAAGAATGTATGTACATACATGGTTGGGGTGTTGCACATAAATTTAAACACAACATTGTCATCGAGTGTTCAATTAACGCCATTTTGTTTGTTTGTTTCGTGTTAAACGACGATTCTATTTCCATTTCAACCTTCTATCCAATTATTATCAACTTACAAGCATGACAATATGACAGTTGTGCGTTTCGCTGATCATAAATTGTTCAAAAGCTGAAAGCGACCTGGAATCTGCCTTTAACGCGGAGCTTTCAAATGTAAAATAAAAGTAAAATGGTTCTGATTCATTTGATTACAACATCTGAACTTCTCCGCGAAACCTGAACTATGTGTTACTCTTGCCTTTAATGTAAGTGAATATTATTACCTAAGAGCTTATTTGAAAACAGTTCAATAATATAAAATACTATTTCAAGATGACTAAAGAATATTTTTGTTCAGCACTTTATTCTAGATTAAGAATAAAGGTCAGGAACTATTAAATAAATAATTTTATGTACAGTACTTACATAGTATTAATGTCTAGACTAAAAATTGCCTTATTAGCTTTAGACTGTGTACTTATTTATCAATGTTAATTATAAACTTGCACAATTTACCTTAAAAGCCCAATTTATAATCGATGCTTATGTATTTTTAATAATGTACGAGTATATTTTAAGACCCCTACATACAATTGGTTTGCCCAGTAGTTTATCTATGGTTTTCTAGAAAAAATGTGGGTAGGGATCGAACAGTAGACGTGGGACAGTAGGATGGCATAAGCAATGTACCCACGCTCGTTTATGCTCAATGGTTTGACGCGCATTCGAACATGTTGCAAGGTGTTCTCGCTCTATGCTTTTTTATTCGATACGAAAAGATTCAAGAGTCGTAATTCTTACTTGATGTTCGACAGAAATTTACAATTTGACTGAGCATCTTGGTATGTATATCTACGGCGTCTTGTGTCGTGCTGATCGAGCATGGTTCCAAGTCAACATATTCGATCAAGCCAAACCGTCGAGCATATATATACGTGTGTAGCCTAACTATAGCTTGTTAAATGAATGTATTCATGAAGCTGACTCCATAGAATAAACTAAAATCTACCATAATAGAATAATTTTGGCTAAATATTATGTACCTACTGTAATAATTCTGAAATCAATTATGTAAGTAAATTATAATATATTTTTTATTAGATTTTCGTTCCCTCGTAGAGTGAAGTTATATTCCTATAGGTATAGCGTATTTCATAAGTTCTGATTTGTAAAGTGATGTCAGTTTCAAAATGTTTTGATGCCGCAGCTGTTTTTTCTGTTTGGATCTTAGGGATCGAACAGTAGACGTGGGACAGTAGGATGGCGAAGCCTTTCGATTCTGTGGCTTCAGTTAGTACCTGGGGTGGCTAGCCATCGGTAGACCCTTCACATTGTATTGCTAAATTTGAGGAAGATAATGAATAGAATAAGTAACAGCAATTGTGTACTAATAACAGTGCCTCACCAACTAAGGGCTGCGGTCCCCAGGATCATTAAATAATTACAAACCTAAGTAAATACTTAGTAGAAATCTACCTGTTTTTATTAATTATTTTTGCACTGACCGATAATAGTTTTTCGTTTTCATAATTTAATGTGTTAGAGCAGTGTTCCGCAAACTTTTTATGTTCACGGTACACCTAACTAATCAAGAAATTTTTACGGTACACCAAAGAAAAAAAAACAAGGTTAATTTTGGATAGGATTGGCTAGGCTTATTACGAATAGCGGCGAACTTTGAGGTTAAACTACGAAAGCTGCATAATTTAAAAAAAAACATCCAAGGTTTTGAATGGTTTGTTTGGCAAAGCAGGGTTTCTCTAGCCGGGTTTGTGTAATTATGATTGATATTTATCACATAACAGTGACAGAATGACCGCGAACTGTCACCGAATCGGTTCGAGAAGTGAATTTTAATTTTACGCAATTGATAATTAAAATGCATCTTTTTCCGCCGACACCGAGCCAAAAAGTTTCCTTTTATAGTAATTACGGCATATCTAAAGTTTTTTTCTAAAAATTATTCGTAATAAGCGTGGCCACTCCGAACAAAATTTACCAAAAACAATATTTTATTAATATTTATTATTAAAATCAATATAACATGAAAAGATGTTTAATGCGAAATGTGAGCCTGTTTAACTGAACACAGACGATCAAAATTTGCAACAATCGTTGATAACGCTGCTCGCATCTCTTCGTCGATCGTCCTCAGGCGTTCTCTTTTTTTAGACTTTATCGTTGTGAGAGTTGAAAACCCCAATTCGCATAAATAGGTCGTGGCAAATGGTAATAGAATTGCAATAGCTCGCTTTGACAGCAGTGGATACTCATTTTTTTACGTGGAGCCAAAAATGTGCTAACTCTGTTTCAGAAAATTTTAATTTTAGTGTCCGATCAGTTTTAAGCTCCATGAATTCTTCCTGCTCGTTTATTGGTAAATGTCCAAGAGAAGTGCTTTCCGAAAATGGATTTCTTACCCAGTCCATAGGTTGCAGGTCACACTAAGGAAAATATGAGTTCATTTTTTCTGCCAACAGCTCCAAGTGTTTCACTATCAAAGCCTGCACTTTTTTTTCTGAATCGGCAGCCATGACATTTGGAAACATTTCTTTACTACCATTGGTAGCGTGGCTGATCCATAGCACCAATTTAGCGCGAAAGCTTTCAATCTTGTCCGAAGACGTTAAAATGTTACAATTTCTTCCTTGCATTTTTTTGTTCAGCTCATTTAATTGAGCGAATATGTCCGCCAGATATGCAAGTTTTGCTACCCATTCTTCTTTTTTAAATTTTATGTTGAAATCTTTTTTAATTTTATGTTGTCACGCGCATGCACCCCGATAGCTCGTGCGCAATCACGTGGTAATGTAGCAATAGCACCCCACTTATGTAGTGTAGCACACGTGATAATGTAGCGTAGCGGCGTAGCACACGGCCACTTCGCAGCGATCGAGTCCCACCCACGCCACCTCCGGCCGCCGCGCCGCACAGAAAAGTAAAGACCGATTTACAGAGCACTTTGTGAGAAGTGACGCGGGACTCGCGGCACACTTACAAATGGCCACGGCACACCAGTGTGCCGCGGAGCACACTTTGCGGAACACTGTGTTTGAGGAACCGACTGAAGAATTGACTGGTTGGTGGCTGAGTTGACCTCGCGTTCGGGTCCCACCCTGGCGTAGTGTGTTCAATTCCTCGGCTGGCTAAGTCCTCCATCACAACACAAGCAACATTTTCCCCTAACTGTGGTGGTAGTATTAGATTTTCAAATATTGTCAGGTTATTCATAACCCGGGAATGTTTGTCTTTCTTTTTGAAAAAAAAAGAATAATAATAAGTTAACATTTAATCGAATTGAAGTAGAATTTAATGAAATTCGTTTTGCAACAGTTAACTTAAAAATATTCATAAACTACCAGTTCATATATGGCACTAATTTAATTATTTTAGCAAGTTATGTTTCAAATTATTAATACGAATTGATTGTTTGCACCTGTTCACAGTGGCGGCTCGTGACTTTTGGGCGTTTTAGAGTGCTAATATTAAAAAAAATGGCATTGTTGATGTTGTAAAGTGTTGATGTTGTTTTAAAGATTCGTTGAGGTAGGTATCCTGTATTTTATTGATTAAATCATCAAAGTGATCGTTTTTTGGTAGGGGTACTCTTAAACTATTTATCCTTAAAGGATTCTGCACACCCCGATGCACTGTACTGGGCGTTCACTATTCCATCTCTGCAATACTTGACCGCTTTTGATGTAAGTCTATGTCACGCGCATGCACCCCGATAGCTCGTGCGCAATCACGTGGTAATGTAGCAATAGCACCCCACTTATGTAGTGTAGCACACGTGATAATGTAGCGTAGCGGCGTAGCACACGGCCACTTCGCAGCGATCGAGTCCCACCCACGCCACCTCCGGCCGCCGCGCCGCACAGAAAAGTAAAGACCGATTTACAGAGCACTTTGTGAGAAGTGACGCGGGACTCGCGGCACACTTACAAATGGCCACGGCACACCAGTGTGCCGCGGAGCACACTTTGCGGAACACTGTGTTTGAGGAACCGACTGAAGAATTGACTGGTTGGTGGCTGAGTTGACCTCGCGTTCGGGTCCCACCCTGGCGTAGTGTGTTCAATTCCTCGGCTGGCTAAGTCCTCCATCACAACACAAGCAACATTTTCCCCTAACTGTGGTGGTAGTATTAGATTTTCAAATATTGTCAGGTTATTCATAACCCGGGAATGTTTGTCTTTCTTTTTGAAAAAAAAAGAATAATAATAAGTTAACATTTAATCGAATTGAAGTAGAATTTAATGAAATTCGTTTTGCAACAGTTAACTTAAAAATATTCATAAACTACCAGTTCATATATGGCACTAATTTAATTATTTTAGCAAGTTATGTTTCAAATTATTAATACGAATTGATTGTTTGCACCTGTTCACAGTGGCGGCTCGTGACTTTTGGGCGTTTTAGAGTGCTAATATTAAAAAAAATGGCATTGTTGATGTTGTAGCTGAAATCAATTTATGAAAAAATATTAAAAATCGTTTTCAGCTACAACAACATCAATAATGCCATTTTTTGTAATATTAGAACTCTAGTACACGCAAAAGTCACGAGCCCCCACTGCCTGTACATACTCGTATGCTAAATGAATATGAAAAAATATTTTTGTCAGTTCTTTCAAGAAAGGTATAAAAATACAATATTGGATTCAATCACCGATACAATATTGTATTTGTTCTTGAAAGAATTGAGTTTGTATAGGGACAGAACTATTTATTCATAATCATATTGCATACGTATGGGAAAAACCAATAATTCATCTCAATATTTTAAAGCATAACTTGTAAAAGTGTTTTATTCAAAAATAATTTAATTAGCGGCATCTACGAGAGAGCAAATTGTGAATTGTTTTGAGTATACCATGATTTTATAGCCTTGGTAGGAAGTATTTGAAGTGTTCCATTATTTGAAACTTGAAATTTTTTGTTTTTGTTTTTGAATTCTGCTTATCCAAATACTACAAATTGCTTCAAGCTTTATTATGTATAGTTTATTTGGTTGTGGTACATACCTCTTTACCTCTGTATTCGGGATTGGCATTATGTTATGGTTGTTGACTTAATATGCCTTTATTCTAGCTTTAGACTGATTTATTTACTTGTACTTAATTAGAAATAAAAAATATGTTTTTGCACCATTAAAGTTTTATCTCGTTGAAGGTTTTGTTATTCAGTGAAAAATTCTGTCACTAATTTTTTTGGGGTTTTACGTAAACACATTAAAAAAAAAAGTACTTAAAATTATTTATAAACTCCTCATTTGTAGATGGCGCTAATTTAATTATCTTTGAAAAAAAATGTTTGCAAGTTATGCTTCAAAATATTAAGATAAATTGTTCGTTTGCGCCTGTACATACCGAATATGAATAAATAGTTTTGCAAATATAAAAACTCAACTATTTCAAGAAAGGCACACAAATACAGTATTATATCGGGGATTTAACCCAATAAAAATAATGCAATATCTAAACGTTTTTTCATAAAATTTATTAATTAGCGCCATCTATGAAAGAGCAGATTATGAAATCTTTTAAGTATTCTCTTGGCTCCATAAAGAAGGTATTTAGGTTAAAAATTCCCTTATCGTCTCATTACGTCACCTTTTGGGGTTCTGTGGTCTATTTAACTCATCCCATCTGAAGTTATTTTGACTGAAACTGACCAAAGCATCTGAATGAATTATAGTGCTGAATTTATTGATATTGTAATAAAAATTACATTACTTTTTGTTTTTGTAATGTTTTAATACAAATTTATTTTTTAATAAAATAAAAAAAAAAAAATAAATAAAGTAAGATGTCAATGCACACTACAATTTATGTAAAAATAAACATTTTGTTGAGAGACTTAAATTATGATGGCTCGGAGGGAAGGCCTTCTAGGATAGCCGCCCAAAATTAAGACCTTGTGGCGGCTCGGATGGAATGGGTTAAAGAAAGAAATGTTCTGTGAAGGAAAAAGGTATGAAAGTCGGGTAGGAGTCTGGAGGTGACAAATGTATGAATCCATCCCTCCCACTGTGGTGCAAGGCTTGATATGGGTCGAGAGAGCCTGGCTGGAGAAGTCAAAGGCTCTCCTTTAACCGGCCACTCCTGATCCAGCCCGCAATGCAGTTTGTCTGATTCTGTGGTTAGTCATAATGTCAATGTAATTTCATTTTAAACTTTTATATGAAGGGACCCTGGTTGTTTTAATGAAAACATAGGAAAAACTTTAATAAATATGAATATTTAATATTAACTATCATGTGGGGCTTCGGGGAATCAAGGAGGGGTGGAGAGGAGAGATGAGGTCGTCTTCCCTCGTGGGGCCTTCAGGGAACCAAGGGGGAATAGAGAGGAGAGATGATACCTGAGAAGACTGGAACTAGAAGACATAGCCTCATATCCAACGAAAAACCTGGTGAACTTTATCAAAGGCACTGGGTGACTGTTCAAGGAATGAGGTAAAATGGGAGATTGCACTATGGCCTAAGTGCTCACGGGAATTATATGTACACCGTCTCCGCTCTATAATAAAAAATAAAACTACAAAAATAACTCGTTTTTTATTTTATTTTGTGGACTGGCTGCCTTCTGCAGAACTAAGCTCATTTTGACCTTAGCTGTCATAGTTAGTAATGTTTTATAAAAAACCCAACCGGTGACTTCTACAAAATTAGAGCAGTAAAAGGTTAGGTAATTATTTCTCTAACCGCCGCACTTTTAGGCACAGATTATGGAAATTACACTTTGTTTCAATAATAATTACTACAAGAAACAATTATTTACATGCACAAAGTAGGATATTAGGTTCTTAGTTTAGGTTAATTGAGTGATGTATTAAGATTGAAACGAAACTATCGCAAGCAGGGGCATCGCCAGCTTCAGTCAGGTGGAAGTCCGGCCCTGATTGAGACGATGCGTTACGTGAACGTCTGTATCTGACACATAAATATAGTGATCTGACACTAAACTTGTCACATTTGTTATAAAAAATGACTGAATTGTTGTTTTGGTGCCAGTACTGCCAGTTATAAACGTCTTTTTCTTCCTATATTTTTTTTCTTCACCAATTTGTCTGCGCCAATTATCGCAGGTGTCATTCCATACAAAAGAAATCCTAAAATGGCGGCAATGTTATGGTTTTTCGACAATGAACTTTTATTGAATAAAAATGTTATTATTTTGCGTCATTTACCATCTATCTGACGTAAATCGTTGTTTCTTTTGGTAATTAAGTTGAAACGAAACGTAATTTATACAATAATGTCGAATATTAGTTCCTATAGGAATGGCGATTTTTCCAAAAATTAAATTTTCGTTTGGTAGCATAGAACCTGAAAAATTACTTTTTACATTCGAACCCAAGTCTGAAATTAGTGCCCATAGTAATGATGATTTTTCCAGAAATATAACTTTATGCACATTTAGTAACTGATTTCATTTTGGACCATGATTCTTATCACTATTCCAAAATTTTAGCCTGTTCGGTACCATAGAGCCTGAAAAAAAGGCTTCTAATGTTCGAACCCAAGTCTGAAATTAGTGCCCATAGGATTGATGATGTTTCCGGAAATACAACTAAATGCAGATTTTAACACTGATTTTGTTTTGGACCATGATTCTTATCACTATTCCAAAATTTTAGACGGTTTGGTAGAATAGGACCTGAAAAAATGACTTTAAGTTCGAACTCAAGTCTGAAATTAATGCCCATAGAAATGATGATTTTTCCAGAAATATAACTTTATAAACATTTTTTTAGTGATTTCGTTTTGAACCATGATTCTTATAACTAGAGACCGGATTATATGCATTTGCATATTTGCATATGCAAATGCATATTTAGACCCTTTTCAGCGGTAGTTGCATATTTTAGCAAATAATTTGAGATCTTGCATATTTACGCATGATATCGTTCAGATGCCTCATATAGCGACACTATAGACCTATAGACGTCAGATAGCAAGGCGCGCGGCCAGCGAAGCTGAGCGAAGAACTGATAACTGATCTTACTGATCGCTACGGCCGGCGGCCGGAGCGGGGGGGGGGGGAACCTCTCTCATCTTCGCCTGCGCTCGCGCCTACTCGGCTTAATTCGGCTAATTGCCGAAAACAATTCATTCATTCGTATGAGGGGTGATTTGGTATATTTTTATGGTAATTCAGTGAATTGCGAATTTTGTTTTTGACTGGTCGCACGCGCTGTTCTTTAGAGTTTCGTCTAGTGTTTTGTTTGTTTGCACGAAGTTGTACATTGTGAAAGTGAACCATGCCCCCTGATAAAAAAAGTGCCCATACGTGGATAGCTGAATATCCTGGAATATTTACATACGACGGAAAAGTTTTATACTGCCGAGTTGGCGAGAAAAACATTTCTAGCACAAAAAAGTTCCAAATAGACCAGCATGTCAAAACCAGTGTTCATATCACAGGAGTGCAGAAAAAGGGCCCACGACAACAAGTTTTTACAGTGGCAAGTAGCAGTAACAGTGAAGTAACCTCCAAAAATAAACAACAAAATCACTTTAGCATGGATCTATGTGAAGCATTTCTTGCAAGCAATATCCCTCTATACAAACTGACAAATCCTGCCTTGAAGGATTTTCTCGGAAAATATTGCATAAATCAAAATATACCGGATGAATCTACGAGTACTTTACGTAAAAATTACATACCATCAATTTATCTACATGTGCTGGAAGAAATACGCAATAAACTCAAGGATAACATCATATGGATTTCAGCTGACGAAACCACCGACACTTGCGGCTGTTACATTGCAATCAAATTTGCAATGTAACAGCCGCAAGTGGTGTTGGTGCATTAAAACTTGAACCTTCACCTTCCTATTTGGTGGCCTGCAGAGAACTTGAAAAGACAAAACATTCTACGATCGCCAGATTTGTGAATGAGGGTATAAAAAATATATTTCCTGAATCTTCTGCGGATGAAAATGTGTATGTGTTGCTCTCAGATGCTGCCCCCTATATGATCAAAGCAGGCAAAGCCCTCCAAGTATTTTATCCCAATTTGATTCATGTGACGTGTTTTACTCACGGAATTCACAGACTCGCCGAAGAAGTGAGATCCACGTTTGCGAATGTAAATAACCTGATTTCATCAGCAAAGAAAGTGTTTCTTAAGGCGCCTGCTCG
Organism: Hesperophylax consimilis; assembly: GCF_061612785.1. NCBI lineage: Eukaryota > Metazoa > Arthropoda > Insecta > Trichoptera > Limnephilidae > Hesperophylax > Hesperophylax consimilis. The sequence goes on from NC_142850.1 coordinate 23,367,415, forward strand.
TATAAAGGCCTACAAAGAAAAACTGCCAAATATCCCTTTACCTCCTGAGCCAGTAATAACACGTTGGGGTACATGGATCGAAGCTGCGATGTTTTACCATGAACATTTTAAAGACATCAAGGGTGTTATCAATGACTTCGATAGTGCAGAGGCTTTGGCAATTTTCCAGTGCAAAAAATCGTTTGACAACGCCAGTATTAAAAAAAAACAGCTATGATTACCACTCATTTCGCCTACATATCTGCAAGTATAAAAACACTTGAAACTCATGGATTGGCGATGAATGCATCTATTCAGGTTATGAAGGAAATTCGCCTTATGAATTCCTCGTTGCCAAAGCTATTCCCGAGTAAAATCAAAGAAAAATTTTAAAACATACTGAATAATAACCCAGGGTCGGAAAACTTTGTGCCAAATTGATAACTTCATCAACGGGGCAGGTGAAATTTTGCCCGGAACAATAAGTTCAAAAATCGCACCCAAATTTAAATTCTGTCCAGCCACATCAGTAGACGTAGAACGTTCCTTTTCCGCTTACAAAAATATATTAAGCGATCGTAGACACAATTTTTCCACAGAACATTTAGAACAGTACTTAGTCATATACGTTTTTAAAGGTAAATTCTAAATTTTATTGTTAAATACATTTTATAAATGATATTTTCGAAAATATAATTGTTATCCTTGAGAACTAATAGCTTACTAAAATAAAAATAAAATGTAAAAATACGACTTCCTTTATTATTTCATGTTGCATATTTTGAAACTTTTTATTGATTTTTGTGCATATTTTAGCTATTTTTATTGCATATTTGCATGCATATTTTGGGCTATTTTTGTTGCATATAATCCGGTCTCTACTTATAACTATTCCAAAATTTTAGACAGTTTGGTACCATAGGACCTGAAAAAATGACTTTTTACGTTCGAACCCAAGTATGATATTAGTGATTTCATGATTCTTATCACTATTCCAAAATTTTAGCCCGCTTGGTACCATAGAGCCTGAAAAAAAGGCATCCAAAGTTCGAACCCAAGTCTGGCAAACCCAAGTTCCTAGCAAAAGCTTTCGACACCATCTCACATAAATTACTACAACAAAAACTCAAAAATATCGGCACAACCGGTCCACCACTAAAATGGTTCATCAACTACATTGAAAATAGACAACAAATAGTAAAAATCAATAAACACGAAAGTGACAAGGTATGGAGTACCGCAAGGCAGCGTCTTGGATCCCATACTTTTTCTCATCTACATAAATAGTCTAACTGAGATAAACCTTGGAAAAATAGAGTACAAAGTAATCAGTTACGCAGATGACACTGTAATTTTATTCAAAGCACAATTATGGGAAAAGGTCTACAAACACACAGAAGCAGGGATGACTGAAATAAATAAATGGCTAATGAATAATCTTCTTACACTCAACATTTCTAAAACAAAATACTTGACTTTTAGTAAAACAAAAGCTGGTCAGCCAGATAGTCGCCCACAATTACATTTTCACCCCTGGACCAATACTTCCACAAATAACACACGCTGTACTTGTGACAAAATAGATTATGCGGATAATATCAAATATCTCGGCTTAACTGTTGACCATAATCTAAAATGGGATCTCCAAATAAACCTAATAACAAAAAAATCTGGAAACTATCATACATCTTCAAAACAATACGAAATATTATGTCATTAAATCAGCTAAAAAATATATACTTTGCACTTTGTCAAAGTATTCTAATGTATGGTATTTCAGTATGGGGAGTAGCAGCAGACACTCATCTCAAATCCCTTAAAATTAACCATAAATCAATAATTCGAATTATGTTCAGAAAGCCTTATCAACATCCGACAGAACAGCTAATGATTGAAAATAACTTATTAGACATAGATAAACTATTCATAAAGAAGATCATCTACAAAAACTGCATAAAAAAATTACAACATCACATAACTCACTCGCAAAACACGAGAGCAATTACACACAAACAATTACAAGTACCGTATATCAAATAAAATTTCGCTAAAAGATATGAATCTTACCTGGCTCCTCACATATTCAACATGTTCCTAACCCAAACTAAAACTTACGTCTTACCAAATATAATTATAATTGGGTGTATAATAATTTGAATTGGGTGTTCAAAAGATTTGTAAACTGGTTGATGATAAAACAAAGAACAGATATTAGAAATATTCTAAACATCTAATGCATTTTACAAACCATACTGCACACAAATTCTAACAAAATTACAAAATTTTACAATCTGATAGTATTAATACCCTTGCGTCTGGACGATGTATGCCCTCTGATTGGTCGAATTCAAATAGTATGTTTCGCTTAAATCCCGAAAGGGGGTCTGCTGGCAAAATACGACCACTCTGCCCCTCTGGCGGTATAAGAACGAACCAAATAACTGACGCTTATATTTAAATATGCATCTAACAATATGCAAGATTAATGGACCATTAACAAGCGTTAAATATGAAGATTTTTCCTGGAAGCTTATCACTTTTGTGATAGCATTATTTATTTTATTAAAATATAAATAACTTTGTTTACATCACTTAATTACATACAACCTGTACATGTTACATGAACGAATTTCACCTCATCAGGAGTAAGTATACATTGAATTCAAAAATTACATATAAATTACAATTGAAAAGAAGAAGTGGAAGTAAGGGGGAGGGGTAAGAGTGGGCGGTAAGTGTGGGCAGAATTAGGAATTACAATATCGTTAGACCGGAAAGACCAGTTGAGTGGGAAAATATTTAAAAGAGGGTATATAATTTTTTTTTGCTTATTAATTATATCTGCTTTTATATTGACATGTTTTCTTATTTCTAAAATTTCAAAATTATTTATTTGCATTGCTATATCCTGTGTGAAGTATTTTAAGACCTGAATTTTTATCAACTGTGATCATTAATCAAAAGATGATCAAACTCAGATTCACTATTTCCATTTAGAGCTTCGAGATATTCTTTAGTTCTGACTTCAAAATTTCTATTGGTTCTAATAAACTCTCTTTTAAATATTTTCCCACTCAACTGGTCTTTTCCGTCTAACGATATTGTAATTCCCAATTCTGATAAACCCCGCCCACTCTAACCTCTCCCCCCTCCTTCCACTTCTTCTTTCCAATTGTAATCTATATTTAATTTTTGACTTCGGAGTATACTTACTCCTGATGAAGTGAACTTCGTTCATGAAACATGTAGTGGTTGTATGTAATAAAAAAGTGATGTAAACAAAGTTAGTTGTGATTGAAATAAAGTTTAATAAGATTACATTACATCATCTATTTCCGTTGTATGTCAATGCATATGTACGCAATAAAATGTTAACATTATATTTTTTTATTTATTGGACAATTTGTATAGCGCCGCTTTTGTGAGATATCACCTCAGGGGCGCTATATTGTAATAATCTTTTTACAATATATACTCACCCTCTCTCTGTGAATGACCTAATATGTACCTATTAAATGTAACTGTTGTTAGTATCACTTAAACTGGGCGAAGCTCACTGCAGTGCCGCCCGCAGGGCCTAGCAGCAAAAAACCCGCGGAGCGGGTTTTTAACTGCTAGTTTATTATAATACGAAATACTCATTTCATATTTTTATACATAATTCTTCAACACATTACTTACTCATTTTTTTACTTCTATTTTTTCTTATTATTTTTAAATATTTTTTACTAAACATTTAATTTATATATAAATTGTTAATTACCAGCCTCAGAACAGACTATGTCTAGTGAGGAGGGTAATGAAAAAAAAACATCTGTACAGAACCAACCTTAAATAAACGCCCGGGTTGCCGGCACTGAAACTGAAACTGAAACTGAAGTTCCCAAAGAAATAATGATTTTTCCAAAAAATTTATTTTCGGCAGTTTTTAAGACTGATTTCGTTTTGGAACATGATTCTCATCCCTCTTCCAAAATTTTTGCTTGTTTGGTAGCATAGAACCTGAAAAATAGCTTTTTACATTCGAACCCAAGTCTGAAATTAGTGCCCATAGGAATGATGATATTTCCAGAAATATAACTATATGCACATTTTGTGAATGATTTCGTTTTGAACCATGATTCTTATATCTATTCCAAAATTTTAGCCCGTTTTTTCCATAGAGCCTGAAAAAAAGGCATATAAAGTTCGAACCGTCTGATATTAGTTCCCAAAGAAATAATGATTTTTCCAAAAATTTTATTTTCGGCAGTTTTTAAGACTGATTTCGTTTTGGAACATGATTCTCATCCCTCTTCCAAAATTTTTGCTTGTTTGGTAGCATAGAACCTGAAAAATAGCTTTTTACATTCAAACCCAAGTCTGAAATTAGTGCCAATAGTAATGATGATTTTTCCAGAAATATAACTTAATGCACATTTAGTAACTAAATTCGTTTTGGACCATGATTCTTATCACTATTCCAAAATTTTAGCCCCTTTGGTACCATAGAACCTGAAAAAATGACATTTTACGTTCGAACCCAAGTCTGATATTAGTTCCCAAAGAAATGGTGATTTTTCCAAAACTTACTTTTATGCAGTTTTTAAGACTGATTTCGTTTCGGAACATGATTCTCACCCCTTTTCCAAAAATTTTGCCCGTTAAGTAGCATAGAACCTGAAAAAATGACATTTTACGTTCGAACCCAAGTCTTAAATTAGTGCCCATAGGAATGATGATTTTTCCAGAAAAATAACTTTATTAAGATTTTGTGAATGATTTCGTTTTGGACCATGATTCTCATCACTATTCCAAAATTTTAGCCCGTTTGGTTACATAGAGCCTGAAAAAAATGCACATAATGTTCGAACCCAAGTCTGATATTAGTTTCGAAAGAAATGGTGATTTTTCCAGAAATTGAATTTTATTCTGTTTTTAAGACTGATTTCGTTTTGGACCATGATTCTTATCACTATTCCAGAATTTTAGCCCGCTTGGTTCCATAGAGCCTGAAAAAAAGGCATCCAGAGTTCGAACCCAATTCTGATATTAGTTCCCAAAAAAATGATGATTTTTCCAAAACTTTCATTTTATGCAGTTTTTAAGACTGATTTCGTTTTGGAACATGATTCTCATCCCTTTTCCAAAATTTTTGCCCGTTTGGTAGCATAGAACCTGAAAAAATGACATTTTACGTTCGAACCCAAGTCTTAAATTAGTGCCCATAGGAATGATGATATTTCCAGAAATATAACTTTATGAACATTTTGTGAATGATTTTGTTTTGGACCATGATTCTTATCACTATTCCAAAATTTTAGCCCGTTTGGTTCCATAGAGCCTGATAAAAAAGCATATAAATATCAAACCCAAGTCTGATATTAGTTCCCAAAGAAATGGTGATTTTTCCAAATATTTAATTTTCTGCAGTTTTCGTTTTGGATCATGATTCTCATCCCTTTTCCAAAATTTTTGCCCGTTTGGTAGCATAGAACCTGAAAAAATGACTTTTAAAGTTCGAACCCAAGTCTGAAATAAGTGCCTATAGGAATGATGATGTTTCCAGAAATATAACTTTATGAACATTTTGTTACTGATTTCGTTTTGGACTATGATTCTTATCACTATTCCAAAATTTTAGCCCGCTAAGTACCATAGAGCCTGAAAAAAGGCATCTAAATTTCGAACCTAAGTCTGATCTGATCTAAGTTCCCAAAGAAATGGTGATTTTTCCACAAATTTAATTTTAAGACTGATTTAGTTTTGGAAGATGATTCTCATCCCTTTTCCAAAATTCTAGACCGTTTGGTAGCATAGAACCTGAAAAAATGACTTTTTAAGTTCGAACCCATGTCTGAAATTAGTGCCCATAGTAATGATGATTTTTCCAGAAATATTACTTTATGCACATTTAGTAACTGATTTCAGTTTGGACCATGATTCTTATCACTATTCCAAAATTTTAGCCTGTTCGGTTCCATAGAGCCTGATAAAAAGGCTTCTAATTTTCGAACCAAAGTCTGAAATAAGTGCCTATAGGAATGATGATGTTTCCAGAAATATAACTTTATGAACATTTTGTTACTGATATCGTTTAAGACCATGATTCTTATCATTATTCCAAAATTTCAGCCCGTTTGGTAGCATAGAACCTGAAAAAAAGGCTTCTAAAGTTTGAACACATTATGTACCCATTAATATTGCGGCGGTTAGTGAAATTGTATGTACCAAATTTCAAAGAATTCAAATACACAACTTTTAAAGTAGATTACTGACTGACTACTTTAATTAAAAATAATAATTAAACAAAAAAACCGACATGAAGCACAACTTAAACCAGAGAACATACAAAAGGACATCATATGATAATGTAATATTACAATACTTGTGTCTTGCATGTATGCATTATTGGTCTGACGTGTCAGTTACCTATATTTTTTTGAATAAAAAATAATAAAATTGAAAAAAAATGGATATAATATTTGGGTGTCAATGAACGTAACAAAACTGGAGTCAAATTCTTAAATCTTTTACGTTATTTGAATTGAAGGCATTTTTTAAATTTTTTTATTTAAATTAACTCCACACAGGAGGCCCTGAAGAAAATAATTTCCCTCCGGGACATGAACCTAAAAAGCCCCGGGAGAGAGCTATTCAAGAACAATTTGAAGCCGCGAGGTAATGGGAAATATATTACCTATATGAAAAATGTCAAATACTACTTAACTTTTTTAATGACATATCTCATTCGTTGTCTCATCACATACCAAAAAAAGTAGTTATAACTGCATTAACAACACAAAATAAAATTTTGAAACAGTTCGTTATGAACCACTTTGCATACAAATCATTTCAAAAGTTTGTTATACAAGATGGCTGCCAGGCAGTTTCTCCTCCCCCTAGATTTGGCTACAATGCTCTTCATATAAAATAGCACTAACGCTCTGTCCAGGGCTTTTTAGGTCCATGTTTTAAGGAGTTGGTAAGCGGCGTTAGATAATTGATCAGAAAATTCTAGAGAAACAATGACAAGTGATAATTAAACCAAAGTTTTAGTGAGTCATGTAAAGTATTGCAAATAGATTTTCTTTTTCATAATTATTACCAATATTAGGTATCTATCTACTTACCTACCTATAGGTAACAATGTTGTTTTGTACAGAGATGAGAGATTGTTGAGAGATGAAAGCGCGCCGACTGCCGCTGAGTCAAGACCAAACTGCACCGACTATCAAAGCAACCAATGAAGCAAAGGCGAGGCACCGTCGTGTATATATGCGATTTACAATAACACAGACACTTGTGTGCGAGCTGTTTCATAAAATATATTCTAATATTGGTTCGTGGATATGATTCTATTCTATAGGTTGAATATAGCAGCGTGCCTACATAAAAATACTAAAACATAGTGCACAAAGAAAGTAACATAAATTTCACAAAACGCGGGGCATGGGGGCGCATAATAATTTATAACGTCCTTCAAGCGGCTCGCATTATGAATGCAACACTGTGTTTACCCCGCGTCTAGGGGGCAGGGGTGGATTGCAGGCGGCATCATCCCCTCCCTCCAGCCTTCCAACCTCTGCCATCCTTACCTGCCCTTGCATACTACCTCAACCCCCCTTCCCCACCCCAAACAACCCTCTCTGCAGTGGGGTGGGTCTTGTCTGGCGGAATTATAATTGTGTCGCAGGCAACGTGATCAAAATTAGATTTTTGTTTTAATAAACTGGCAACTTTTCACTAAAATGTTTGAGAGAGTTCCTCGACAAAACAACAAATTGAAGAGAAAATAAACAAATAAACCTATCCAAACCTAACATAATCTATTATTTTATCATGTTCTGTGTTTTCTGTTTACCGTCAAAAGGAGCTCTTCGCGAATAATGAAATACTGTAAAAACACGCCGTTGTTTATAATTAGCATATTCGGTGTTATATAATTCAAATATCACCATCTTGTATTTTATAAATTAAATGATTAAAGTAATTATCTTAAAGATTGTTCTTTAGGTACGTATCCTGTATTTAATTGATTTAAGTGATTGCTTTAAAGATTGTTATCTAGGTATCCTGTATTTTATTGATTAAATGATTGTTCTGTACGTAGGTATAATATTTTAGAGATTGTTCTTTATTTGGTTATCCTGTATTTTATTGATTAAATGATTAAAGTGATTTTTTAAAGATTGTTTTAAAGGTAGATATCCTGTATTTTATTTGTTAAATGATTAAAGTGATTATCTTAAAGATTGTCCTGTAGATACGTATCCTGTATTTAATTGATTAAATGATTAAAGTGATTGTTTTAAAGATTGTTCTCTAGGTATCTTGTATTTTATTGAATAAATGATTGATCGGTAGGTAGGTACAAGATTTTAAAGATTGTTTTGCGGGTTGGTATCTTGTATTTTATTGATTAAATGATTAAAGTGATTATCTTAAAGATTGTTCTTTAGGTACGTATCCTGTATTTAATTGATTAAATGATTAAAGTGATTGCTTTAAAGATTGTTCTCTAGGTATCCTGTATTTTATTGATTAAATGATTGTTCTGTAGGTAGGTATAAGATTTTAAAGATTGTTCTGTAGGTAGGTATCCTTTATTTTATTGATTAAATGATTAAAGTGATTGTTTAAAGATTGTTTTAAAGGTAGATATCCTTTATTTTATTGATTAAATGATTAAAGTGATTGTTTAAAAGATTGATTTTAAGGTAGGTACCTATCCTGTATTTTGTCGAATAAATGATTGTTTTGTAGATAGGTATCTTGTATTTTATTGATTAAACGATTAAGGCGATTGTTTTAAAGATTCGTTGAGGTAGGTATCCTGTATTTTATTGATTAAATCATCAAAGTGATCGTTTTTTGGTAGGGGTACTCTTAAACTATTTATCCTTAAAGGATTCTGCACACCCCGATGCACTGTACTGGGCGTTCACTATTCCATCTCTGCAATATTTGACCGCTTTTGATGTAAGTCTATGTCTATATTTATTTATTAATTTATTATATGACGACATATCTTTGTTCTGTCTTAAAACAACGCCAACAAGTTTGGAAAAGCAGTCGAATTTACTTTCCCAGGGAGAGTGCATTTTCGTAATGTATCGGATTCAATAATACAGTATCGCCCTATGTAAGACCACCATTCAGAATTGAAAAGTTGCTTGAAATGGCTTCATCCATTCGGTGACCAGATCTGAATGCCCAGGTACTTCCCCACCTTCCTCTTCCCTATCTCCTTCCCTTCCCTACTACCCTTCAGCCTACCGCAGTTGGAGATGCCATGGTCTCATTGGCTCCAGACGGTTGAGAGAAGTTGGGACCCTTGTGCGGTATTTACATTTAAAAAAATGCAAGATAAAATTCCACACAACTTGATTGATTGTCCAGATCTTCTTCAAAGCCTATCATTCATTTAATTTGTATCTCCCACTTTGCAAGACCGATTCAAAACATAACTCCTTTATCTACAGATTCACAAAATCATTTAACCTTAATTATGACCACATTAACATTTTTAACTAGACTGTACGGGACAAAGTTATGCAATCGACTCGTCTATTTTAAACTAGACTGTAGGAGACAAAGTTATGCAATCGACTCGTCTATTTTTAACTAGACTGTACGGGACAAAGTTATGCAATCGACCCGAACCAGCCTACTGAACAAACTCAACAAAACCTACTAAGTTTTTTTGAGTTTTTTTATCACTTTTAATGATTTCATATCTGTAAATTTTAAAAGTGAAGCTCATGCTAAAGTGGCAGCGTAAACCCGGACTTCTTTGTCCCTTCGGGTGATTTTTTAGCCCATTAAGCTAGTATGAAATGCGTCCACGAATGGTGCGGTGATGTCACCATGCACTACTAAAGGTAATGACTCACGGGGCCCACGTACGAAAAGCATGCATCACTACGTTCCCACGCTAACGTGTTCACTTGTCCTACGCACGCAACGCAAATTTGAATCGTAGTATCGCGGATTTCAATTGATGTAAGGTTATAAATCACTTTAAATCTATTAGTTGTTTATCTCCCATTTTAAATAGCAAAACCATCATAACCTTAACCGTCAAATCAACTCATTGGAAGAACTTCTACCAACGCCATCTTTCTTTCACATGTCCCACGTAGATCTGAACAGCTGATTGGCATTGCGTGGGGAGCGTAGGATTGCGTTGCGCATAACAAGTGTGTTTCTGAAGCAACTATTTTCATAGAAAATGTATGGATTTAAGTTGTCCAGATATTTGAATGCGTTGCGTACATTACGTACATGGGCGACATGGGCGTAGTGTGTCTTACTTTTAACCCAAATTCACTGATTTAATTGATATTGTAAGAATTGATTTTATGTGTTTTATCCCAAAGTTTACACGTCCGCTTACGTTTTTTCAACATTTCAAAAACAGAAATTTTAAATAATCATGCGATTTTAAACATATCTCTTTACATGATAAAAAATATTTCCTAAATTATATCTGACGTAATTAAGAAAATATTTTTTATCATGTAAAGAGATATGTTTAAAATCGCATGATTATTTAAAATTTCTGTTCTAGGGATGCTGTTCTTTCCATGATTTTTTTCTGTTCTTTCCATGCTAGGGATGACCCTGTGTTATGGCGGGTGAATTTTACAGTTTGCGGACATAGAATCTATACATTACTATAATATAAAAAAGAAAAATGATGTATAGCTAGTTTGGGTTGCATGAAGAGGATGGAGAAGTTAAAAAATTATAAGATGAAAAATTTGAGAAATTATTAGTAAATATCACACTAATTAATTATGTACATACTATACCGCTAAGTTAGGTAATAAGGATTTATTATGTTTTGTCTGAAAGGTGATTAAATGATAGAGTGTAAAATGGATGGGTATTGTAGTTGTAATGTATTCCGTGTGTTAGGATCCATTTCTTAATTTGTTTTTTAAAGGAATGGGGTTGACTCACGGTTTTTAGGTTTTCAGGGATAAGGTTAAAGAGTTTAGGAGCTATGAAGAAAAATTGTCTTTGAGCTGACGTGGTATGTAGTGAAGGCACTTTGTAGTGACCGTTGGTTATTGTTCTGGTGGTGTAGTTGTGTTGTAAGAGAGTTTTGTTTTTATATTTGAACAGGAAATGTATTAGCGAAAATTTTAGGTGGAGTTGTCGTATGTTTAAAATCTTATACTCTATGAGGAGTCGAGTGGAGGGGTATCTTGTCGGTCGCTTGTTAATGACACGTATTACCATTTTTGGGCTTTTCGAAGAGGTTCGATGGTAGATTGTGCACAGCCACCCCAGATTATAATGCCGTAAGCTAGTAGGGATTGGCTTTATATGTATAATATTAATGTATTCCAGTCCACGCATCGCGCAAGTTGTTCTCCATTTCTTTACTCATAAACTCCTGATAGAACTAACTTGCATTTCTAGTAATTTTTAATTTCGACCGGTTTCAAACATTGCTGCTTACCAATCAGCGAACAAGTTCGTTGTTGCTTTCATTCAAACAATACATCAATATGAACAATATAACAATAAACATACACAACAGATTTCTCTTCAACATCATAATATACTGACATTGTACAATCATATACCTTCCGATCTAATAAATCTGATTGTGTGTTCATATTTCTCTAGGGCAGTTATGCACAACCTTTTTAGTTTCGAGTGCCAATTCACCACGTCGCTATTGTAATGATTTTTTTAATGTTTATACCGTACAAGGATCTCAATTGCCAGTAGCCAGTGCGTATACAATATCATAAAACAAAAATTTGACCTCTCTAAGATATCGCATTTCATAATAATGTTATGTTAGACGCCATATGATAATTTATTATTTCTAAATAATCTGGGTTTTCAATATGTTTCCATCTTGCAGGTCAGTTAGATAAATGTTGTCGGTTTCGGCATTATGAAGTATGTGAAAGAACTCACATAATAATCATAATACATCTATATATATATATATATTTTTTATAGTGAATACCTCACAAGAGTCCCAACTGCTCCCGTCTGGAGCCAGTGAGACTATGGCATCCCCAATTGGGGGATGTTGTGAGGCTGAAGGTAAGTGGGGAAGGGAAAGAGGAAGGTGGGGAAGTACCTGGCTATTCAGATCTAGTCACTACGGCTAAAGCCATTTGGAGCAACGTTTCAATTCTGAATGGTGGTCTTACACCAGGGCGATACTGGTAGTATCTTCCACTCTGGAACGTGCCGCAAATATACTATATATTATTTTAATTAATTAATTGTGAAATAACACAAATTAATCAAATAAAATTTATTTGCGCACGCCGGGTTCGAACCCGCGACCTTCGGAATGGCAGTCCAATGCGTTACCACTGGACTATGCCGGCCGTCATTAATGAATGTATTTAAACATTTGTATTTATATAATTTTTTTTTTTTTTTTGGGTTGACTGAGTTATGAACCTTCCTCTCCAGGGACTGGAATCAACTGCGCCAAATCCCGATTAGGTAGGACCGACATTTTTCTCGCATATTAACTGCTGTAATATCGTCCAATTTCAGTGAAAATGACAGAGTACATTGTCATCGACAACGACTCTATCTGCCGAGTTTCAGCTCGATCGGATAGCGGGAAGTGAGTTAATTTCCGCTAACAAGATTTGCATTCATTCATTACCAAAAAAAACTAAAATACAAATAAATGTATTCAAAAATACTCAGTCTGTCTGTAACTCCGGTTCAACGAACTCTAGGACTTGGAGTTGCTTTAAATTTAAGTGACATTTTAAAAATTGGAATTGATTGTGGGAACATTTAGACAACCGATAAAGTAGGTAAGTAAGGTTATTTTAATTAATTGATGGTTAATTCTGTATTTGAAATGTGTTTTTTTTGTTAAAAATTTTGACAGATGTCGATTTTTTATAAATACTTTCAGATTCGCAAATTCTACAATTGTAATATTTGACATAACGGGATATTAATCCCGTGTTTTTTCACGGGTCTGCTCTGGTAATTTAATAAAAGTAATAAATCGCGTAAAGTGAGTTCCAGCATTCTGAAATATAAATAGATTTTTTTTTTAATTTTAGCCTAACTCCACTAGCAACTGTATTCTATTCAGCTTTGAAATCTGGTACAGCATCAAAATTATGTGTGATGGTTGAAAATATTATGGATAAGAAGATATTGGATTGTGTGGAGTTCCAGATAAATAAAACGTTAATGATAACGAAACTTTTCTCTATAACGTAAGTAAATATTGAAAACCTTAAACGATAAAACACATCCCTAAAAGTTTGAAACATGAAACATTTACGCGTGGGAAAGCTCTGAGTGGCTGACGACAACAGCGAACATTGAATAGGGCTGACCTTTGCTGATATCGGCTGATGAGAATGTATTGGTTTCCTTTGAACGCAGATTTCTTCCCCACCTCGAGATAGGGATGCTGCGAAAAACGTTATTTCTAGATGTTAAACATTTATTATTTAACAAAAACACTGTTTTCACCATTTCCACTTGAATTTTATCATTCAAATAAACATATAGGTAATATTCATTGAGGAAGAAGATAATACTAACACATCGTTATTGCTGGATGTTAAACATTGGTTAGGTTAGGTTAGGTTAGGTTAGGTTAGGTTAGGTTAGGTTAGGTTAGGTTAGGTTAATAAAAATGATAATGTTTATTATTATTTGTTGTTTATTTCAGCTGAACAGAGCGGTGAGTGCAATACACTGTCTGCCAAATAAATTACATGAACACTCCTCTTCAAATCATAAAATGTTTTAAAACATAATTTGTATGTACTATGAATAAATAAATAAAATACCCAATAGTTTCAAAATGTCAACTTCTATTAATGGAGTCAAATGGTCTACAATAATCGCTTCAAAATTTAAAATTAAATTTCTGAAGTCAACAAAATTTATCGATTTTTTTTAAATCACTATTTGATATTTGTATTTTTTACAATAGATACACAATTTGTACATGTTATACAGTTTTATAAAGGAAAATAAAATAGTATTTCCTCACCACAAAGAGACAAGGCTCTTGCGTTTGGTGAGGATTGCTTTAATTGCATTACAATTTTTTTTCCTGGACAATATTTTATACCACTGGTATCACTGCTAGAGCAGTAACTGCTAACCATGACTGACATAATTCATTTTGTCTCTAGCGTCATAACCCCGCGATTGATTACTTCCCACCGTTGTTACACCGCGAGTTCCGTGTGAATCCTCTCTAAATTATATTATTCTCGCAATAAATCGTTAGTAAATTCGAAAGTTTTAATCAAATCTCCACAGTAACAACTGAACACCGATTTACAGATTAAGAATTTCTGTAAATCGCTTGGTTATATTCCAACCTCTCTGATGACAATAAACCTTTCTACATTGGTGACCCCGACACGATTTCTACAGTTTCAACAATATCAATAAAATCAAACACCTGTTATTATTATCGTAAATATGTTTAGTTTTACCGAAGATTGCATCCCACACTAAAGAAATGATGTTGCATAAAACGAAATTCCTTATCAGTTTTCATGATTATATATCATTTTAAAATTGTACAAAGCATAAAAAAAAATTTACATTTAATAGTATCTAGATTTATCATTTTAAAAAGTCGTAATTATTTTTTAACAATGGGAAAAATAATTAATTATTTCCTTTGTGGCTTGTCATAATTATATCATAACACCTTCAACACATCTCTACCGGTTTCAGAATATTAAAACTAACTTAAGATACAAAATACTGACAACTATATATAAATATTTAAGGGTTGGAGTGGGAGGTGAACAAAGGGAAGGGCTTATAATATATTATAATATTTATCAAAAATAGTTCGAGGTCAGAATGGCGTCATGGTGAAAGACCACAAATCAGAAGCGAAACATTGCTTGAAATGGCTTTAGCTGGTTTGCGTTACCAGATCTGAACAGCCAGGTAAGTACTGGCACTTTCAAAGCTTCCTCTATCCCATATCAAAAATACAATTGTCTTCACCTTAGTAATCGTGGTTTTTCGCCTAATTTTGATAAAATTATCTTATATTTAATTTGTGCTGAATTCCATTTGCATCCCTTAATTTTTCACCCAGTTTTCTCCACCACCTCCCAGACCTTGTGACCCTGCCCCCTCCACTCCCTCCACCATCATGTCTCACCCCAAACCGCGCGTTTTCCATTAAATCTGCATTAATTGAGTTAGGGGCTATTTACTTAGTTATTTAGCTGGCCGGATCCGAACAGGGAAATTGAGTCGGTGTTTGGACCATAAATCTATGAAAATCCTATTACCTTATTACCTTACTTGGCTGTTAGACACATTGCCGTAAAGTGAGGATATCCATCGGACAAACTGATGGTTTGAAAATGTTAGATTTAAAGGAGGTTTAGAGATATAAAAAAGTGGATCCAAGAAAAAATACGGAATATAAAAGTATTGCAGGATTTTTGAAGGTAAAAGTTTGTATAAAATATTTTATGATAATGCCGTGTCTGGGGTACGAAATTTCCATTACAAAAAAAAATATTCTGTACCTAAAAGTGTAATACAGGATCGACCCTTAAAAATCGCTTGGCGAAAATAATTAATCGAATGGAAGATGAGAAATAGGGGAGTACTGTCAAATAGTAAGCTTCTGCAGATGCTTGAGGCCCCGTAGTAAGCGTTCAAAGATGGTTTGAAAGGGAGATATGTAAATACGAATGTTAGAGGGAGCGCGCTAATATTAAAAAAAACGATAATAATTAAGCATAAATGGTGAAAATATTTAATAAAACACGACTCGTTTGAGATAGAGAAAAATATCTTGCTTAAAATGCTTTAGTTGCATTTAAAGATACACTGTTAATTTTTTCATGCCTATAACATATCAAATAACATAACGAAACGTGTTTTTAATAATTTTTGGAGCTCACTTTGCGATTATTTTCTATCGAAGGAATTTCATATAATTAACGTTTCGGCAGAACAAATGTATAGATATTATCTTAAAAATTTTTTTATATTTTTGGAACTTAAAAACTTAAAGAGTTAACGAGAAACTTGTTATAAATCGGTAGAAATTGGGTTTGCGGGCGGTTAATTCAAAACTAGCTGACATCCCCGGCGTTGAACGGGTTTTACGCAAGCTTTTATAAATTAGATGTAGACAATTACATTCCTTTTGTATAGAATGTCAAGTGGGCAAAATTTCATCATTCTCGGAATAAAACTGTAGATTTGTATGAAAATTAAACAAAATTTCACAATTGTAGGGTTAACGAGAAATTTGTTATACATCGGTAGTAATCGGGTATGCGGGAATGCTTGAGCACTTTAGTAAGCTTCCGCGGATGCTTGAATACTTTAGTAAGCTTCCGCGGATGCTTGAATACTTAAGTAAGCTTCCGCGGATGCTTGAGCACTTTAGTAAGCTTCCGCGGATGCTTGAACACTTTAGTAAGCTTCCGCGGATGCTTGAGCACTTTAGTAAGCTTCCGCAGATTCTTGAGCACTTTAGTAAGCTTCCGCGGATTCTTGAGCACTTTAGTAAGCTTCCGCGGATGCTTGAGCACTTTAGTAAGCTTCCGCGGATGCTTGATCACTTTAGAATTGTTATATCTCTGCTTACTATGCAGATTTCTGTGTTGGGAACTCTTTGAAAAAGTAAAAGGTTCTTTACAATAATTGCGTGTATTTACGTTACAATAAATATAAGTCTGGATTTATCTACACTGTTCATTACCCTAGGGTTTTTAATTCTCTGTTTCTAGAAGCTTGAAGTCCGACGAGGATACCCCACAGGCAATTGCTACACTAGCGACATCTGTCGGACTCTGGAGTAAGCTTTTTGACTAGTGCCATCTATCGCTTGAATACTCAACTTATTACCATGCATCACAGAATCAAAATACTCTAAGGACTGGTTGTTTCAGAAAATTTGAAATTCTTCAAAGTTTATTATTTTATTGTTTCTCAATACTTGGATAATTACAGAACTTGAATTTTGACTGGTAAATTGTGAAATTTGATGAATTATTTAAATTCCGTGAAACAATTCATCCTAAATCACCAAAAAATTCACCACAGAGAAGAAGACAAGTCTGAAGCGAGTGGCTTAGACTATTCTTGGACATAACCTCCACATCTCTACTTGAGGGTGCTCGAATAACTAATTATAGTATAAAATCACGACGTCTGTCAAAAATTAAACAAAAGAAAAACAATTTTTTTGTAATTATAAAATAAAATTATAGGTATCTGCTTTATCACTTGTCTGAACGATTTGTTCCACTCTTGAAAATGACGTTTTTAAATTTAAAGCAATTCCCATCAAAGCAAGTTCATTGATTTCCACGTGAAAACAACTCCTTCATTGAAACCTTGAGAGTAGGTACATATCTAGCAGATACACTCCTTTTGTGATTTTCACATCACTGCGCACTTTTGTTTTTTTATTGAATTGGAATTTTTACATTTTTGTTTGAACTAAAGGTCACAAAGTTAACATTTACGTAATTTATATCAAATGTTCTGTTTGTTTGTTGTGTCAAATGTCACAGGTAACATTGTTATCTATATATATGTGCGCTCGTGCGTTGAATCAAAGGGTGAAAATGATAAAATCTAGACATCATACAGGATGGAACTTCAAGTACCTGAAGGATTTTAGCGGTTTCTGAGAATATTTGGAATTTAAAACGTAAAAGGTAATTTTGATATTTTATTTTAATTAAAAATTACCCCATAATATTACTGATACGTCCAACTGCAGTAAAATATTGGCAATAACAACAGCATATTGACGGTGAAATTCCTTTCTATGGCGGCAAATTGAATTTATTTAGGACTCTGTGGCGGTGTTTTGCGCTTCCTAATTTGTATTTTGATCAATATTGATAAAATAGGTATACAACCCTGCGGGCAACACTTGGTTGGGCTTCGCCCAGTTTAAGTGATACTAACAACCCAACAATAATAACAACCCAACCTAACCTAACCTAACCAATCATTTTATTATCTACATATAATATGTACATTTTATTATACATATAAGTACATGTCAGATTAGAGATTTGTTGGCTAATTTTACAATCAACGAAGTGTTTCTAGCTTTCGACTTCGTTTTTTACACGTGTTTAACCGGTGTGCTCGCTGTCTCGTACTCCCCTATACACGCGCCTATGTATGTTCTTTGCACCCACCCTCCACATATTAAAATCAGGTCAGTTGCATTCGATCTTCCGAGAAATGGGCGAAAATAATATATATTGGAATTGATTTCAAAAATAAATTCCTAGTGCGGCCATGCGCCTGACACTTTTCAAGCAATAAATCAAAACCCCCATCGAGAGTCTGAGGTCTAATAAAAAGTTACAATTTCAGAAAATATAATAGAAAATAAATATTATATTTACGATAAATTTACGAAAATGATTTTTTTTATGAATAACAAAATCTCAATTGGCCGCAAAAAATCTTGAATTTGGGCACCCATGATTTGAACCAATGACTGATAGCAAATCGGGACTATCTATTTTATTATTTAGCAGATCGTGTAGCAACAACAGATCTGACAGAAGAGTTGATAGAATCGTTAAGCGGCAGTGCCTTTTGCATGGAAGAAGCTAAAACTATTTTAATGTTTGTTTTATTTAATTTATGTATTATTTACGTTGTTAGCTGTGAATATTACGCCAAACTAAAACTAAACATTGTCGTAGCATAAGATATTTATTTCTTCTTCTGTATTCCTCCAATTGCGTGTTGGCTATCATCAAGATAATTTTCACTCTGCATGACTTTAGCTGCGTTTGGTGGCCAAATCTGAATAGTCAGGTAGTTCCCGACCTTCTTGCTCCCCCTCCCCATCCCAAACGTGCAATAAACACTAGTTCTACAGCACCCGCGGGCAATTTTAAATAAAATAAAAATATCAGCATGATATTGAAAATTGAGACCGAAAATTAATTTTCAATTTGTGTTAAGCTAATATTTTAACTTTATATTTCAAAATACGAACATGATTGGTAGCTATACAGTCCGTCAACAAAGTATAGAAAAAAATCGAGGGTTTGCACAAAATAATTGAACTATTAAAAAAAATATATAAAGTTTTTATTTAAAAAAAATTTACGTATACAAGATGTCACATATTATATTAAGTGTTAAATTGAAAAAAAAAATTCCGAAGAAACGTGCCTGAATTACACCTGCCGAGCGAACTGCTGATGTGATCAGTAAAGTCAGTACTCGGCCTAGTAGCGGGCGAGTGATTCAAGTGAGACTGTGGAAGCCGAATGACTCGGTCGAATAAGTACCCCTTCCGCCTGCATACTCAACTCGGCGCTGAACTTGCTCTCCACTCGGTCAGTGCGATCAGCCGAGTCAGTCAGAGAAAGAAACAATTAAAAAAATTAGAATTTTTTAGGAGTGTGTGATGTGCGTTATTGTAAAACTCTTGTAATTTTTCTATTTTTCCTTCATCGCGAAACCATGTTAACTGCACTTTAAACTAATCCCAGTGAACTGACTCGCCACTGTCTCTTTTACATGTGATCGCCTATAGTCTCCAATAAGTTGCTCGGCCGAGTTACAAAGCGAGTGACTCGGCCTAGCACTCGGCAGGTGTAATTCGGCCTTTAGCAATAAAAACCCAAAGAAAAATTAAGTTACACTTTTTTCCTGTCCTATATCACACTGTCATTTTTGGTAGTCAATCATACTCTCTTATTTGAATCTACTACAATATGTTCTAAAATCAGTAGTGAAAATTTTTAGTTTTATTTTTATAAAATTTCTAGAATTTCGCGACATACTGTATCTGCCGTATTAATTCTATCAAATATATCCCGCCCATCAATTACGTAGTTCGACATGTTAATTAATTAGTTTGACGAACAAACCCCTAATCGTGTAACACCACAAAAACCTCCCAGGGGAAAGCAATTTCATGTTAAAATATTGTGTTTACTTTTCAATATGGGTGAATTGCCTTTTCTCAATTTCCAAAGTAATTTATTTTTAGCTGTCAAGAACAGGTTTTAAATTAAACTATACTTACATGGCAGATGTAATACTTTTTAACGTATTAATAACGTAAAATTATTGTTTGAGTCAAAATATGACAGCCCTCCGCACATAATTAAAAAAGAGGGTATGTTTATAGAATATTTTTTTTTTTTTTTGTATTAGGCAATTCACCCTAAAGAGAGTGCTTTGTGCCGATTGGGTTAAGATATATGGTTAAACTGATGTGAATTATCTATAAGGGGACTGGACATATCATATATTAAAGTCATTCAAATCTATAAACTTATAAAGAATAGAATATACGCGAGAGTTGTTGAGAGACAGCAAATATGGAATACTAAGGGGAGAATGGTGGGTGATTTTAATAAGCAATCGATACATGCCCTTGAAAGAAGAATGGTTTTTACAATTGAAGAAGACATGGTCAAGAGTCTCATCCTCCACACCACACTAGCATAATGAACTTTCGAGTACCCGAATTTTAAACAAATGAGTTGCTATAGAGCAGTGGCCAATTCTCATTCTCGAGATACAGGAAATAAATCTTTTGGACTTTTTTATTCCGTGAAACCAGGGTTTACTTGGAATATGATTTTGTATTCCAGCATAGAAAGATCCAGTTTGAGTTTTCGTGATTGTCCAATTTTCTTCCCAGGAACGAGACATGTTGGATTTAAGAATAGAGAAGACGTCAGAGACAGGAATTTTAAAATCTAAAGGAATAGAACCAGATACAGTTCCAAGTTTAGCTAGAGAATCAGCTTGCTCGTTACCCTCAATTCCTAGATGGCCAGGCACCCAAACCAGTATTGTCTCAAACATAGATTCGTTTAAAGAATCGAGGATGTTTTTAATATTACAAATAACATAGTCTTCTGGACTTCGAACGATATTAGAGGAAATTTTTAATACTGCACTTAGAGAGTCAGTACACAGTAAGGCTCGACGAATATTGAGGAGTTGGATTTGAATTAAAGCTTGTTCAATTGCGAAGCATTCTGCAGTAAATATGGAAATTTCTTTAGGCAATTTATAAGACAGATTAACATTGAATTCAGGAATATATACCGATGCGCCACATTCTTTGTGGTCGGATTTGGAACCATCTGTGTATATGAGGGAAAATCCAGGAAACTTTGAAAATATAAAGTTTTTAAAATGTTCTTCAACATTTTGAAAGTTATTAGCTGATGATAAAATGTTCGTCCGGAAGTCAGAAATTATTACGTTTGGGATAAAATTAATAGCATTAAACGGGGTACTGTAAATAGGAAGGATTGGATCATCTTGTAGATTTTGAAGGTTAGAAGACAGAGATCTAAATGATAGAAAACTTTTTAATAAGAGAGGGAACCGATCTCTATCTATTACCCTCCTTCTGTTATTCAAAATACTGAACAAACGATCGAGACTCTGTTCCAATGAGTGACGCGATAAAGATAACGCTTTGAAGATATATCTATCCGCGAGGTATTGTCTTCTCAAAAATAAGGGAGGATCTACACATTCTATCTGAAGAGCATTAATTGGAGAAGATTGCATTGCCCCAATAATCATTCTGAGTCCTTTTGATTGGATTCTTTCAAGTTTCTTATCCAGATATTTAGGAAGTGGGTCGAAAAGAAATGTGCCATAATCCAAGTGACTTCGAACGAGGGAATTATACATTAGTTTAAGAGTAGTAGGATGGGATCCCCACCATACTCTGGAAACAGCTCGCATCATATTAAGCCCCTTTTCACACTTAGCAGAAACGTTCTGAATATGCGGGAGCCAGGAAAGCTTATGGTCCAAAAGCAGGCCAAGAAATTTAATTTGCTTAACGATTTGAAGGGGGAAATTATCAAAAGAGACTGTAAAGTGAGGCAGTTTTCTTTTGCGAGTAAAAGCCACTACCTTGGTTTTAGAGGTAGCTAAATTCATTCCATTTGTCAACATCCAAACTTTAATATTATGTAAGGCCAAATTTAATTCCTTCGCAGTATGTGATAAATTTTTGTGAGATAAATATATGAGAAAATCGTCCGCAAAATAAAGTCGCTTAGTAGACGAAGGGATTACAATGTCTAAATCACTAATATAAATATTAAATAATAATGGACTGATTACAGACCCCTGGGGTAGCCCTTTCCAAAGTTTGCGCTTCAATATGTTTGAGGAAGAGTGGATAATAATGGATCTGTCTGTTAGCAAGTTGATAATAAATTGAACTAATTTTATAGGGATTTTTATTTTAATTAATTTTTCCTTCAAAACATCAATTAATACATCGTCGTAAGCTGAAGAAAGATCTAGAAATGTGGCCAATGTACAAGAGTTAAGGGATTGAGAAATACGGATATCTGTTGTTAACAAACTTAAATTATCCATAGTAGATTTCTTTTTCCGAAAACCGTATTGATTAGGAGGGATAATACTGTGATTTTCAACAAACCATTCTAATCTGTTCTTTATCAAATGTTCCACTACTTTAATTAAACACGACGAAAGAGCAATAGGACGATAGGATGAGACTTCGGACGGATTTTTCCCTGGTTTTAAAACCGGGAGGATTTTTTGAACTTTCCAGACATCCGGAATAAATCCTGTTTCAAACATGTTATTAATTAAGGATAAGAAATATTCAACCGACATGTCGGAGAATGCTTTAAAGAAGCTATATAATATTCCATCAGGACCCGGAGAAGAGTCAGAAAGAGATTTAATTACTCGTTTTAGTTCACTAACTAAGAAAGGAGAGTCTAGCCAGTTAGAGTGAGATGGATATGAAATAAAAGAGGGCATTTCTTCATATCTGGCAACTGAAGGAGGGGCAATCTTATCAGCAAAACCTATAATAATTTCCTCCGGAATATGTTTGGTACGCTCCGGAGCATATGACGAACCGAATTTTTTTAAATTAGTCCAAACAGATGACTGGGGAGTTTCAGGAGACAAGTTTTCACAAAATTTTCGCCATCCAGACCGCTTTTTATTTTCAAAATACGTTTAGTTTCTGATTGGACGCGTTTCACTGATAAGAAATTTTCAAAAGACATGCATTTGCGGTAAATGGAAACTGCTTCTTTTCTAGAGTTAACAGCACGAGTGCATTCTTCGTCCCACCACGGAGTCGAATGTTTAGTTTTAATGTTAACTTTACGCTTTGGAATGGATTTTTCTGCTGCTTTTATAACTATACTAGGAAATAATTCACATTGTGTTCTGATGTTCCCAAGAGAAGATTTTACAGAGTGAACAAGAGAGTCTAATACAGAAGAAAAAAATCTCCAGTTTGCATCTTTCGTTTTAAATTTAAAATTATTGTTAATTGTAAAGGAATGCGAGGTGGTTAGATAGTGAAAGAGGATTATAATAGGGAAATGATCACTGGAAAGGGGGTCTTTAAGTATGTTCCAAGAACATTTACGCATCACCGAAGATGAACAGAGAGATAAATCAACAACACTTTTCCTTTGTTGAGGGGGGGTGAATCGGGTTGGAGATCCGTCGTTTAAAATACATAAATTATGGGAATCAATAAAATCTAAAAGATTACGGCCAGAACGATTCGTTAATTCACTACCCCAAGAGGTAGAATGAGCGTTAAAGTCGCCCAGTAACATATACGGGGGACGGATCTGAGACATAAATGATGACCATTCGTTTTCATCAAAAATAGTGGAGGGAGGGACATATATTGATAGTATTGTAATATCACATACAACAGCTGCTACTATCTGAAAATTGTTAGAGAGAGTATGAAACATGATTGGTTTGAAAGGGATAGAGTCATGGATGATTAAGGCAGCGCCACCTTTACCATCCAGTCTATCATGTCTAAGACAATTATATCCCGAAATCTTAAATAGATACGAGGGTTTAAACCACGTTTCAGAAATAGCGGCAACTGAAATTTCATGTTCATCGAGTAATTTTACAAGTTCAAATTTATTACAGATTAGACTTCTGATATTCCACTGAAGAATTCTGTTCAGTTTCGGAGACATTAGGAAGACAGGATAATAAAGATTTAATGCAATCGGCAGCGTTGGACGGTATATTATTGTTGTTTGAAAGAATGGAAATTAAGAGGGTAATTAAAGTCTGAATGAAAGCAGAATTTTCATTCACCACTTTCCCTAAATTAGGGGAAGATTGGGAACTATTTAAAGCACTCCCATTGAGTGTCTGAGATTTATAATTCCCATTTGGGTTAAACAAAATATCATTATGTTGATTTTTATCAATAGAAGCAATAAATTTTGGTTTTGGTTTTAGTGGTATAAAAATTGTTTCCGTGTGAGAAGATGATGGAGGAGATTTAGAGTAAGATAGATTGCGAGGAATTGAGGTAGATGTTACCTCTGCAAACGATTTTATTGCAGGTGGGAATAATTTTGATGCCTGGAAATAGGAAATGTTGTCTGAAGCCATTGATTGTTTAATATTCCTTTGTCTGGTCAATTCTGGACAGGCCACACTAACCGCTGTATGATTTCCCTTGCAGTTAATGCAACGTGGATCATTCGATGATTTTTGGCAAAGATCAAAGGGGTGGTCCTCTCCGCAATGAAAACTATTATATCGGGGATTATTAAAAATAAAAGACTGTTGACTCAGACCTATGACGTTTATTGACACTGCGCACACTCGTTATAATCTCCCACGTGACGCATCAGGACTGCCAACATGGCCATACATAACATCCTTTCCTCCTTTATTTTTTTTTTTATTTTCAAACAATTTTCAATACCAAATAAAACTTAAACATAATCACTATGACTAAATCTGACAGGAGGTTTCACCAATCTGCCAGCCCTAGTTACTACATCAGTTTTCCCACTAGTGCTGGGTAAAGGCTCACTATCATTTTTATTTTCTTGACTTCCCAAGTCATACCATTTATCGGGATTTTCATAATTTGATTTTAACTTAATGCAACTTTTTTTTATTTGGTTAACATGGACCTTTTTTACCTCTCCTCCGATTAAAAAAATTAAATACACCCATGAACTTAATTTTAACTTAATAGTTCCCTGAACCCATTTCATAGGACCTTTCAAATGTCTTAAGTATACCAATACATTATCATTTTCCTCATACTCTTTCAATGCATTTTTACTTGACTGCTTACTTTTATTTACATTATTTTCTTCTGTCAAAATATGAAGAGGTGTACGTGGCTCATACGAAAATATTTTAGCCATAGGAGACAAACCCGTGACAGAAGTAGGGGTGGAACGATAAGTATACAAACAATCTACTAGACGTTGAGCTGGTGACAAAAATTTAGAATTTTTTGAAAACATAAATTTAAATAAAATCTTTTTGAATGTTTGAACAGATCGTTCTGCTAATCCATTTGACTCGGGATTATATGGTGGAGAAAATAATAATTTAATAGATTTTTCTTTACAAAAAATAGAAAATTCTTTACATGAAAATGGAGGACCGTTATCACAAACAATAGTTTTCGGAAACGCAAATCTGGAAAAAACTTCACTTAATTTTGATAACAAATCCGAATATTTAGTATTTTTCATATAAAAACATTCTATCCACTTTGAATATGAATCACAAACTAACAAGTATTTGGAACCTTTTAAGTCAAAAAAATCCAAATGGACTCTTTCCCATGGACTTTCAGCAATAGGCCAATTATGACGCACATTTTTGTTAGCTTTTTGTACCGACTGACACATTTCACATCTAGAAATAATATCTTCAATATCTTGATTCATACCTAACCACCAAACATAAGAACGAGCAAGAATTTTTGATCTGACTTTACCAGGATGACCATAATGTATTAAATTTAAGACTTTAGACTTAAGAGATTCTGGTATTACAATTCTGTCACCAAATAAAAGACATTTTCCCTTGACCGACAGTAAATTTCTGAACTTGAAATATTTTTTAATTTCTGGACTTGACAAGTTTTCAATCCAACCGATTGAAACATACTTAATGACTTTAGATAACATTTCATCTTTTTCAGAATGACTTTCAACTTCTGAAAATGGAATTAAGGGTGTTGACATGTATACAAAATTACATTCCTCTACATTAAATTGTTGTTCACTTGGCAAACGTGACATCACATCAGCTTGAGGAATTTTCAGTCCATTTTTAAAAACTAATTTATAATTGTACGCGGACAATATTATAGACCATCTTATGAGACGTGATGTAGCTAAAACGGGGACTTTTTTATCTTCGGCAAATAAAGACAACAATGGAGCATGATCAGTATATATAGTAAAATGACGACCAATTAAATATTTATGAAATTTCTTGATTCCAAAAATAACAGCAAGGGCTTCCTTGTGCAATTGGCTATAATTTCTTTGAGCTGAATTTAACGTTGCAGACTCAAAAGCTATAGGAAATTCTTGATTCTTTACGACATTACTTAAGACACATCCGACACCGTATGCACTGGAGTCGACTGTAAGACACAATGGTTTTGACGGATCAAATAAAACTAACATAGTTTTATCTGACAAGAGAGACTTACTATTTATAAATGCTTTTTCGCATTCATCAGACCAACACCATTCTACATTATTTCTTAATAAATTATGGAGTGGTTCTAGTACAGTAGGACACATAGGAATAAAATTCCTATAAAAATTCAACATTGACAAATACGATTTTAGTTGAGTAACATTTTCTGGACACCCAGTAGACTTAATTTTCTCAACTTTCGACAAAGACGGACTTTTGCCTTGACCTGACAAAGTAAAACCTAAAAATTCAAAAGAATATACAAAAAATTCACTTTTTGACACATTAATTTTTATATTAAACTCATTTAACTTTGATAAAACTTTTTCTACAGTATAACAACACTCCGTTTCATCTTTACCACCTACACAAATATCATTAATGTATGCAGCACAGTTTTTTATGCCTCCCAAGACTGTATCAATGACCATTTGAAATGTGGCAGGAGCCGATGACAACCCAAAAGGTAAACGATTGTAAACATATAAACCATTACATGTATTAATTGTAAGTAATTCTTTACTAGAATCTGACACAGACAACTGTAAATATGCATATGTTAAGTCTAATTTACAAAATACTTGACAACCTGAAAATTTATTAAAAATATCCTCTGGACGTGGAATAGGATATTGATCAATTCTCAATTGTGGATTGACTGTAGATTTTAAATCTGCACATAAACGTATTTTTCCATTTTGTTTTGGTACACAAACTATTGGAGAAGACCAAGTACTATATTTAACTTTAGAAATTATGCCTTCGCTTTCAAGACGATCTAGCTCTTGGCATACTTCTGCACGCAGTGCATAAGGGACCTCATATGCTTTGTGGAAAACAGGAGTTGAATTATTTTTTAAACTTAAATTTACCGAAAACTCTTTAATTGGTATGTCGTTATTCGTTTTAGAAAAGGAATTTAAATATTTTTGTGACAATTTTTCGACAATGTTTGATTTATTTTTTCCACTGACAGACACTGAATTTACAGTATTATCATTACCAATATTTGACATAAAAGAATTTATAAATGTATTTTCCCAAGACGGATTCAAAACATTTATCCAATTCCTACCAAGAATAGCTTCAGACGATAGATTTTTAATAACTAATACTGGTAAATCCACGACCAATTTAGAATCATCTTTTACACTTACTTCTGCAATAAGAAATCCAAAACAATATAAATTTTGACTATTTGCTGTAAACAAATTACCATAGAACTGACTTAATTTACAAGTTTTGAAAAATTTTATGTACATTTTGTGACTTATCACGGTCGATGAACTCCCTGTGTCAATCATGAAGGACATTTTCCTACCGTTTACAAACAAATCAATATTAGCTGTTTCAGACACGGACATATTTAAAACATTTATATTACCACACATTTTACATGATTAATAACAATTGATTTTACACTAGAACAAAATTTTGACGTATGACCGTATCTATTACACTTGTAACATTTCCAATTCCTTGACGGACATGACTCTGGTTGATGACTGATAAAACACCTCTCGCATCTTTTTCTGGGATTTCCACGTGATGGGAGATGAAAGACGACTTGATGACATTGAACTCCTTTGACCTTGTTGCGGACTAGTACTCCTTTGACGTGACGTTTTCGGCTTTACTTCGAAAACTCCCGATGAAAGATCTTCTTTGTGTGATATTTCTGCAGAACAACTTACTGTCTCCATATTCTCCACATTTTTTTTTGCTTTTTCGAAACTCAGCGATTCATCTTCAGACAGTAATCTTATAGTCATGGCTTCATTTTTCACACCGCACACCAATTTATCCCTCAAGGCTTCATCCAGAAATGCTCCAAAATTACATGATATTGACAGACTTTTTATTTCTGAAATGTAATCATCAATTCCCTCGTTCGACTGTTGCTGACGATTATAAAATTTATATCTTTGGGCGATCGTACATTTTTTCTCTTCATATTTATTTTGAAGTGTTGTTACAATCTCGTTATAAGTTAACTCTTCAATATTTTTCGGATTAACTGTTTCTTTTAAAATTTTATATTTTTCCGCACCAATAATCATACAAAGATATCCAATTTTCTCTTTGTCCGTAATATTAATTACTTTTAAATAAATTTGAACACGTTCTAAAAACATTCCGAAGGTTTCACAACTCGACTCGTATTGCGGCACTGGCAAAGTACTCGTAGACATGTTAAAATGATTGAAAAAACAAAGACGAAATCACTGTTTTACACTGGACTTAATATTACTTGTTATTAATTTAACTTTTTCGATTATCCTCGTCGCCAATTATTATATCGGGGATTATTAAAAATAAAAGACTGTTGACTCAGACCTATGACGTTTATTGACACTGCGCACACTCGTTATAATCTCCCACGTGACGCATCAGGACTGCCAACATGGCCATACATAACAAAAACAACGTGGAGGGGAACGACATATGGGTTTAGAGTGTCCGAAACGGCAGCAGTTAAAACACTGTATCGTCGGGAATTTATATACTTCCACTGGGAGTGCGTTGTAATAAATAAATACCCGAGATGGCAAAGTTTGGCCTTCAAAAGTAATAACAACCGATTGTGAGGGTTTCCATGTAGTGGTTCCATTAGATGTATCTTTGTAATTTAATCTACGTGCTTTTAAAACCTTAGGGGTCACTTGAGAATCATTAAGTGCATCAACAATTTCAGATTCTGAGAGATCGGTTGGTATACCTCTCACTCGGCCCATTCTAGTAAGGTTGTAAGTTGGAATATAAGCTTTAAATTTGTGGTGTGAAAGCGTATCAATTTTTTGGACAAATTCATTTGCAAAGTTTGCGGATTTAAATTCTAGGGATAACTTATAGCGGCCTTCCGGCTTAATAGATCCGTTAACTATGCCAAGGTTATTGTTTTTTGAACTAAAAATGAATTTCCCGAAATCCAGAGGATGAATAATTTTTCCTTGTTCAGTACTTTGGACATTGACAATGAATGGAGCCGAGGAGGATGGGGAATAACTTAGTTCAGTATTTTTAGATTCTGATAATATGGTATCCTTACGAATTTCCTTAGGGTTTGAGGTTTCATCGGATTGCGAAGGTTTAATTTTGGGAGGTACATTAAGACAGAGCGATGGTCTTCGTTTTCTGGAAGGGAGTATTATAGAAACATCCGATTCATACTCATCTCCAATATTAAATATGGACTCGGGGTCAGGAGGTCGATCTTCATCTTCCTCCATATTTATAAATTAATTAACAAAAAAAAACAATAATACAGTCTATTTGATTGACTGTACACACGAATTTATCAAAACCTAAATATAACAAACAAATAATAGAAAACAAAAATGTAACAATAATTTCTTATCTGTACGAAGTCCGCGACAGCAGGTAGGCAATTCGTCAAACACAGAGCACGACTATCCACTACCGTAGTTCGATGACTAATCTATAGAATATTTGAAGCCAACATCAATTGTGAACGGGTGTTCTACTCGTGTGCGTCAAGTTTCACGCACGTGCAACGGTGCACCGGGGATCAATGCTGCTAGCTCCTTATAACAGGCTCTATTGAAATAACTGTAGAACAGACCCAGCAAACATTGGGTCTGTGCATTAGAGATAACAATCGGTCTGTTAACAATGGATTGTAAATCAGACGGACCGACCTCCATTTCACAGAATAAAGTATATTTATCTAGTATTGTGGTGGCTCCCAAATTCAATTGTTGTGCGTACTAGAGTTTTATATAGGGTTAGCAGCTGGTTACTATTAAAGAACCTGCTAGCCCTATACAAGACGTCCAGTTTCTTGGAAACCAG
Organism: Hesperophylax consimilis; assembly: GCF_061612785.1. Classification (NCBI taxonomy): domain Eukaryota; kingdom Metazoa; phylum Arthropoda; class Insecta; order Trichoptera; family Limnephilidae; genus Hesperophylax; species Hesperophylax consimilis. The sequence continues at coordinate 23,397,694 of NC_142850.1, forward strand.
ATTTCATAGAGGTCAACAATTGATCTTACACCGCTACTTCACGGGACTGTCGGCCGCGTCCATTAGAATGAAAATAATTTGGTTCAAAGTTGCGCTGCGTAGACTCACACACAAAAATAATTCATGTTTTTTGGCAATCTTGTCAAATATTTGAATTTTGAATTTGTTGATTTCATACAGACCCGAGAGGGATTGACCTTATTGTTAAACGAAAAAACCGAGGTACCTACGTATGACGTCACGCGTACCCTGTCAGATTTCGATCGTTTTAGCGGGCTTTGAAAAAAAGAAACTTATTCAATTATTTTTTGTACATAATTTACATTTATTAAAGAAATACTGGTATTTAATTTAAAAGTTGAACGTTAATAGTTAAAGTCTCTTGACTATTATTTCGCCATCACAATAATTCATCGAATAATAATTAATGTCATTAAACGTTACCTATAATAATTATTACTTATAAATAAATAAAAAGAATCTTTCACGAAATAACTGGAAACAGGTGAAACGAATTAAAATTACTTGTATTTTCAATCATATCTGAAAGTGTTCCATTTAACAATGTCAATGTATCAATATTGATTTGTTTAGTATATAATTATGAAAATTTACATACAAAAACAAAATAAATAAATTTCGTCACACTTGGACTATTTGCCAGAAAATACAGTTTGGCGAAATTATAGGGTTTGAGGTTAGATGAAGATTGGAGGTAGAGAAATGATGAAATAAATAGAATAGCATTATGAAACAGAAGAGGAAGAGAATACTTATTATTAGTTTAATCAGAAAAACCTTGTACCGTAAACACAAAACAATAGAATTTAGATTTGCTGGAGACGAACGGATATGTAAATTTGGAATTAACATATTATTTCTGGAGAACGGAATAAGCATTAGGCTGGGCCAAAAAACCATTGTTCGAATTTAAATGTTGTTTTAGGTCCAGTTGTTTTGACATTATCAAATACGCTATCAAGCTTAACTACGTGATAGTTGTCCTTTTCTGTTGATGAAAATTTGTTCAAAAGCTGAAACGGACTTAAAATCGGAATTTAACGGGTACCTTTCAACTGTCAAAAAGAACTAAATGGCCATTTGATGACTTTGTCCAAATACCCTAGAATATTCAGAATACGTCCAACTCCAGAAAAATATTCGCATTAGTATTTATTTGCATTGGCAGGAAGCATGATCCATAGAAATGTATGAAAGTAAACCAAGCTTCACATCTCATGCCGCTAGGGGGCTAGTGCAGCGTCCTGCCATGTATGGGAAATGTCAGATGTTGGAGGTTTTATCCATCCTACAGTATTTGTTTTGAAACTTTTTAATTTATGCTAAACAACTTGTACTAAATGTCCATCTTTTGGAGTCTCAAGGTTGGGCATTAAAAATATCAGAGAACTTTAAATTCCGCAAGTAGGTGCACTAAATTTTAGAAAACAATAGTCGTTTTTCCTTTGACTGTTAGGAGCTCAATAATTATTTATGAAAAAAATTTTTTTAACACATATCGCCAATAATAACCACAGCCAGAAAATAAGTTAACCCATTTATTTCAATTTTTTTTTACAACAGTAGAAATTTTTTTAAATTGTGACTTGCAAATAAACGTGATAAATGTGTGGAAACAGGTTTCAATCCAGTTGATTGTCACATTTGAGTTATCAAACTGTTGATACTTGAATTTTATCAATACACTAGCACAAGGGTGCCCAACCTTTTTAACAGTTGGGCCAAATTGACGATTTTGAATCACTGGCGGGCCACTGAATACCTGACGGTTCCTATTTCCATGGGGGGGGAAGGTTGTTAGAGAATTTCTATAAAACATAATTCCTCACAAAAAAAATTAAAAATGAGTGCTCCCCACCAAATATTTGAAATCCATGGGGGGGGGGGGGGGTTGTTACGGAACTTCGATGAGAAAAAATTCCGCGCACCCAAAAACATCATATGTGATTCCCCACAACAATTTTTCGAATTCCATGGGGGGGGGGGGGTGGCTACAAGATTCCATTTCGGACGCAAGAAATACTATATCAAAACCGGTGTATTTTTGTGTTTAAAAAGTAAGTTCAACGGGTTAGATTTTTTCGTCGCTGATTCTCGTTCTGAGTAGCCCAAATAGCGATAAATCGCCTTCGTTGGCAACACTGGTGACCGCGCGCAAGCGGCATTGTTTGTTTTACCGCGGGCCCGCGACACTTTTTCAAATTGTCGGATTGGCGGGTTTTTTGAAAATGGTTCACGCGGGCCACTTATAATTCGTTCGCGGGCCACATTATGGCCCGCGGGCCTGGGGTTGGGCAGCCTTGCACTAGCACAAACCGGTAAAAAATCATGGGATATTATAATTGTAGGATTTGTGAGGCTGAAAGTATTTATATAATAAAATGTTCCAGGATAATTGCTTTTAAAAAGACAGTTTTAAAATGTACCCTTCGAATGAACACCGTTAGTAATTTTGAAAGTTTACGACATCTGTCAAAAATTGAATTAAATAAATGTACAAATTAAATTTAAGAAATCAAAATAAATAATAAAACTTGATTTCAACGAAGAAACAACTATTTACGTCGGGGGAGAAGGAAACACATGCACAAAATAGGTTATTAAGTTCTTAGTTTATGTTATTTTGTTATTTATATTTTTTGCTTATTTGGATTGAAACGAAACTTCTGACAAACGTTGAACAAGTAAAAAAACATGTCCGAAACTGTAAAAACAGTAAAAAAATTTGATTGACAAGGAATGTAACTTTAATTCTTCCTTTACCACCTCTTACAGGAATTAAGTTAAAACGAAGTGTAATTTTAAGTAAGTAATTGTAAATTAATAATATGTGCCTGTTAAGAGTGCAGTGGTTCAGTAAATAATTACCATCTTTATATGGGAAGCGTGATGAAAAAATAACTTGTTATTTTCTGGCACCGATTTTTGCTCAGACAATTGCTTTGGTAATGTTGCATGATTATTTCGTTAGGTTTTTAAAATTTTGAAAAAAAAACATGATATTTATGTGTTCGGTGTCATGAATTTCGCTTGTATTTTTGATGTTTTGTCTATGGTTGATATGATCTATGGTTGTGATCAAGTTTCTGCCTTTTTTGACGATTTGTTACCATCCAAAAATATTATTTCTTCACTAGCGGTAACTGTACTAGTATGATACCGTAACTTCAAAATAATAACACGTCATTGGCTAAGTTGGCATCGCGTCTGGCTCCCACCCTGGCGTCATGTCGTGAATTCAAATCTTCCGCTGGCTAAGTCCTCCATCACGACGTAAGCAACGTTTTTGGCTTACTGTGATATTTCAGGTTTTTGTAACCCGCCTTTCTTAGAAAAAAAAAGTTTGTGTAATTATTTTTCATATGGGTCCCGATGTAGTTTCCAAATGGGAACAGCATGAAAAAATGTAACGTAAAAAACGCCTGTTAGCCCTGCTTTCGAAAGCTTTAAAAATCTTCTATATGTTGACAGTCCACCCTAATATGCGTACTGCCCACATCCACGATTAAATTATATCCACAATACGTACATACACACAATCAGATATTGTTCATTTCAGTTGCGTCAGATAGTACACAAGGAGACAAGTGAGGCAACCCAGCCAGCCCGGCCAGAGTTGGACAAACAAGTTTAATCAATTATAATTAATTCGTATCAGCTCTTATTCTCTAGAATCGTTGATCGCATACAAACGAAATTGGAGTCTTTATAGTTGACCTTTCTTTAGAGCAAAGAGAAAACCTAACTCTGACCTTACTCAAGGATAAAACAAATAATATATTATTTCTAACCTTCTTTTGAAATGCCAGTGAAATACATATTTTTTAAGGTTCCATAATAAAATAGGACGGAGGCAAAAAACAAAATTATAATTCAATTTTTTGGAGTAACTTTTGAAGGTTATGTTTAATCTTTTAAAAAGATGATAGTACTAATACTTCTGTAAACAGTAGATCATGTGCACAAAAAAGTATATTTTAAATTTTTCTCATTTAGTAAATCAAAACCAAAATTTCCTATAAAATCATAAGATTTGTATACATATGTTTATAAGACAAGGATTTACGCAAAGCACAAAGGATAACAAATTATTATAAGCAATAATTCCATTGTAAGCAGTAAAGGTTCCTTGCACGGGACCGGCAATCAGAAGGTGAGTCTAATAAAAAGTGCTTATTATAACTTTTTATTTGCTTAATTATAAATCATAAATTTTGTGTGATATTTTTTTTTAATTTCAAATATCGAATTTCACAATTTGTCTAAAGAAAATTCACTTTCTCAATGACAATGATTATTTTTTCGAACTTTCTTCAGTCAGATAGGTACAAAAATATTGAAATATTGCGAAAAAAATTACAAATAAATACGTCACTTTCACATTACTGAACCATTAACACGGCCACCATCTTGAACCGAAAACGGAATGTAAAAAAAAAAATTACCGACGAAATACAAAAAGGTCGGTTTAAAACAGTCAATTATTTATGCATCGTACCGTAGTACAGAGCAGCAGAGCTTCCGTGTGTAGAGGAAACATGGTGACGGAAGCTCCCGTTGTGCGGGAAACGTACCGACTAAAGATGCTGCATCTGACTGCCGTATGCCCCCATCCGCTTTACTTGCAGGGTGCAGGATCGATGAGGCTTTGTGTCTAGTTGTTGGGTATTTACACAGTGTTCTGAAACTTATACTACAAGCTGGAAACTTGTGAATCTACCTCATATTTGTAAAAATATTTTTTGGTTGCCGAAAAAATGTTTATAAAAAAGTTATAAATGTTCAAATTATTATTTTTTTGGATTCTCTGTATTGCAGATTCACCAGTTTTAACTTTGTACAGTTAGGACACCGTGTAATGTTTTCTCTGTGTTCATGTGAACACGTTTTGGCGAGTTTGAAAGCGTTGGTTAATAACTATTTAAAAATTATGTAGTTTATTTGCATGTAGCTCGAAATGTTGCTTGAAACAGCATTAGCCCTTTTTACCAACCATGACACATTCTTAGATGGAGCCAGCTACCTACTAACCATATTCTTCCCAATCTCCTGTCCATTCCCACTCACGAAATTGCACCTATCAAAAACTGTAAATATCGTTAACTACCTAATTAACCATCACGCCGTTTCCCCGCAGGGGTAGGCAGAGAGGACGGGTCGCCAAACAACTCGGTCTTAGCACACACTCCTTGTCTCATTCACATTCATACATCATCTCAGACATACTCCTTACACTCCGTACTCGTTCTTACCGGAATGTTATTTATCTATTATTATCCAGTTCCTACCTCTCCGTAATCATCGCTTGCTGGAAAATTATTTGTAATTCGGAACAATTGTAAGAAAATAGTGCAAATTCGAGTGCGGTTGTTTTGAAAACATATGAAGTTTTCGTACTAGTTTGAAAGCAAGTTGTTGGTGTCTATTATCTTGTTTTTAATTAAAATAAAGCAACTTGACTATCTTGGAAGTACGTAATATCATATTAAGCACTCATTCGTTTTGTTGTAGCGATAATTACCACGAAGTACCGTAGTGGAACTCACTATATTGTAATTGTGTTATATGCTCTTTCGCAGAGTACAGTGGTAAAAGATTGATAATCCTGTTTTCCTACCTTCCCTTGTTATCTAAATACTATAAAGTGCACCTGAAGGTATGAATTCTATTATAATATGTACATTTTAAGAAATTTCAGATTAAAAACCAAATATTTTTACACTCATTTAGAAGAAACCCGTGGCGAATTATTTCTTTTCTTCCTTTTTGAAAATGAAAGACAAAACTTAATTAATTAATTCAATTACCTGAAAATTTCCTACCATCACAGTAAGCGGAAAATGTGTCTTGTATCGTGAGAGAGAAGCCAGCAGAGGAAATAAAAGGAAACAATCCGGTTATAAGTAATAAAATATATTTTTAAATTTTAATGTGATGGATTTATAACAAATGTACTTGTTTCTACTATCGTGGTACGAAAACATCAAATGGTACACAGGAAATCACTTTCTTCGATTTTTCTTCACATCTATTTATTTTAATTCCACTACCTGCCACTTCTGACAGACCACTGTCACAGACTACCGTCACACACTGTTCTCGATACTTGGGGTATCTGCCCTTTTAACTAAAAAGTACAAAGAAACACATTTAACAAGTTGACCTTACTAAGGTTATTTTCTCCCATGTCTTAGTTACTAAAATTAATTTCAAAGCGACACGACATGAACAATAGAAGTATATTTACAGTGAATCCTAAAAATGCATTTGAAATGTGCAATTTTGATGGGTTTACAATATTAGCGGTGCCAGTGTCAAAGGGATCCTTGCAATTATTACACACCCAGTGGGTCGTAAAGTCGGATTCTTTCTTTAGTTTTTGGAAAATTTTAAAACAAAACAAATAATAATAACCAATGGCTTCGTAGGCACAATGCAAATGAACCAAAACTTAAACATACATTTTACAATGAGACATAATTTGTAATCCTAGAATTCGTGCCGTAGTTGGCGGATATTGTGTTTATAAAATACCAGGCTGTTAGATAAATTATTTAATATGGAATTTTAGTTGTTTGCAGATGTGGTAAAAAAATATTATATTATGATAACATTAAAAATGGTGAGAAAACGAATTTTATGACTAAATTATTTACAATAGTTATTGTCGCATTCATTCTGGAATGAGCAGTACTAATAGTACACAACTGCTGACCTTCTGTAATTCGTAAGTGCGCCCTACTGTTGAATTTAGAAGCCACCTCTGGCCTGGAGCCCCAAAATACTTGAGAGCAAAAAAACCGTTGACTATGTGCAGAAACGGACGGTCCATTTGACAGATTCCCCAATCTCAATCAGCGGATTGCAATCTTTAGAACACAGGCATGCTGTCCTTGTTTTACCGGTATTACAATGGAATATGCTACGAGGAACTAATGACATTGATCCTTTCGGCACCGGTGCATAGTGGGGAAATAAGCCAAACATATGTAAATGGTTGACAATTTTCACGTGACAACGGGTCGTTTTTACGACTCATTCTTGGGTTCAAAGAACTCGACTGTGAAAAAATTTGATTATAGCGTGGTCCTCTTCAAGACCCATGTTCTCTCTTTCCTCTTATCAAAAATACCCTTCACACAGCATCCCCAAAGATGACATAGGCTATGAGGGAAAATTATTTTCCTCAAGACCTCCATCGTGGATTAATGTAAAAAAAATACTGCGCATGAGTCCCAACTGCTTCTGACCTTCTGGAGAGCCAGTGAGACTATGGCATCCCCAATTGGGGTATATTGTAAGACTGAAAGTAAGGGGAGGGGAAGAAGATGCGAAATAAGAATCTGATATTGGCTGGTTTTTCGGATGTGTTCACCAAACACGGCTAAAGCCATTTTAAGCAACGTTTCAATTCTGAATGGTGGTCTTACACTAGGGCGATATAAGACTATCTTCCACTCTGATGGAAGGTGCAGCAAATAAACCATACATTATTTTTAATTAATAAATTGTGAAATAACACAAATTAATTAAATAAAATTTAGTTGCGCACTCCGGGATATAAACCCTCGACCGCAAGAATACTGAAGTCACGTCGATTGCAAAATAAAACTCTTTAAAACTAAACCATTTTTTTAAAATAAGCCCTTTCATCATGAAAAAAAACATTCAACTCTTTTTTGTAAATCAGCTTCGAAATCCAATTTTCTGGGTCCCATGTTTCGGATTTGAAACCGTAATCTGTGTAATAAAAATGAATAAAAACAACCAACTGACGAAAAAGGTGATATCGACTTGTTATAAAGCACAGTTCAACGGTCCCGAGAAGAAAACTGGTGCCAAGAACGTTCCCTTTTGTATGCGGGGAAAACATTCAGGCCAAATGAGAAAACCCGCTACGATTCGTTTTCCGTTTCGTCTCAGCTATAAAGCAGGGGTGGTCAACGGGAGGCGGATCTTTAGAACATTCGCTGCAAATCAATCTAAAGATGATCACCAATGAAAATACGATCTCAATCAATGTTGAAAGTTCCGATTAGAACTCCGACAAACAAAATATTTAAAAACTTTCAAGTTTTGAATCTGCAATTACTATATTGAATTTTTTTTTTATTTAAACTTATATGAATACTCCATTGCCCAACATAAATACTCAACTAGGACAATAAGTCAATATATTCTGGTAGTTCCTAGTTTAAATAGATACATCTTTTGGATAGAGAAATATTAAATTTCATGCATAAAGCTCTACCAAATCGAAAAAAATTAACAGATGTGAATATGTTTAAAAGATAATGTGAAAAAAACCAGACACTAAACAGGGAAATTTTAATACTAACTAAAGGAAACCATATTGAGGAGAACTGAGAAAACTATGACAATATTATTATATGATGCTTTTATCGATCATGCATAAGCTTTTCCATAGAAACAAAGAAATAAAGACAAGTTTTCTATTGTATGGTGGAGGGGTCAGAGGGGGACATCTAGGTCTTCGAGCCATTCTAGGGCCTCAGGCGTCACCATGTGAACCTCATCAATCCCGCCGGGGAATGAATGGAGCGGGCATTCGTTGACCACATGTTCAGTGGTCTGCACCGCACCACATTTACATATCTGACTCTTTTGGGCCAAGCTAAACGCCATTATATTAATATAATTATGTTTTACTAGTAATAAAAAAAAATAATTAAATGAAGCAATACTACAAATGATATTTCTGTTAATTCAAAAAAATGTCTAAGATTTCTAGTGAGTTAAATTCCGATTTTTTTATATGTTTTAAAATCTGAAATATGTGCACTTTGAAAACCAGCGAAGGAATTTTCGAACGTTTTGCCTAAAAATTCTGTTATGTAATTCACGAAATATTTCAAATTTTCATATTTCATTACTAAAACTCTTCAAATTTAATTCCGACTTGACTTTTATTTTTAAATTTTTATAGACTGCCCTGATTTACTCGATCAAATATATTTTTAATTTCAACAACAACGCCAGTCATTTAGATACTCGCTTGTACCTTGATTGCATGCAGATGGCAATACTTTCTCAGAAATAGTAGATGTGTTCAACTCCACGAAATTTAGTTACAAGAAGTCTATAATAACATACTTCATGAAAAAATATTAATGTAAATTTTTTTTATTCTTTTAAATGCGTTCTATTTTATGATATCTACAACAAAATTTACTTCTTTAATAATGTTCCACTAAATTCTCATATATATCACGTGCTTTTAAAAGCCAGATGAACGCATAATATGAATAAATCAATTATAACATTTACCATCTTAAAAATTCCTACGTACATTCCGGTGGGAACCCGATGCGTTTGTTAATTCGGTTACTAAACTGCCACTATGGATAAGATGTCCCTTTTCACTTCTCCAATAATAAAATACCACATATTTAAAATAAGCTGTTTTTCAAATGTACTAATAACTAATCTATCCTAAAGTTGGGCACCCCAGCTGTATAGGCTTTCAAATGTATACGTAAGCTTTTGGTGTACGTATATATGAATTTGTATTTGTATGTGTATAGGCATATTATGTAGGTTAGGGTTTGCAGTATGACGTCATAAGACCACGTGATCGGGGGGTTGTGTTGGTCTCTCACAGGGAGTTGTAAGAATTTACCGAATATAATATAATCCATGTATTATAGAGCGAGGGAGGAAATTCACAGACCGTAGACTGTGACCTATATATTTGCAGAATTTCCGCACAGTTATTTTTAGAAAAGAAGATTTAATTTCATCCCCGTGACTGCAGAGCTAAATAAACACCACTATCACTTGGATTTGGAAGAAATTCTCTTCATCAACTTGATAAAGCCATGTTTTCTCGGAGCGTCCAGACTTCCTACTACATCCACTTGTATAAAACTACATTTTTTACCAAAAAAAAAAACAAATTTCATCATACACAAAATATCACTAACAGACCAGTTAGACAATCGTATAAAGAAAACATAAAAAACTCCGACGGTAAATGCAAGCTTTTGACAAAGACACTATAAAAGCTTTCAACAGTCTAACACTTGAAAATAAAATTATGGGAAACAAAAATAAATTCAGACACAAAATTACAAAATGGATTAAAGAACAAAAAAGACAATATTACCAAAATTTCATAACATAAAATAATAAAACCTACACGTAACACACAAAACCATTTTAAAACACACATCACCCACAAACACACAACATATAATATAAATATACCGAATTTAAGTTTTTTTATTTATTTATTTTATTTTTAAGAAATCTAAAATATTGTACCAAAAAAAAAAAAAAATCATCTTACAATAGTACCTACCCATTTCTTACAATAGTATTGCTCTGTTTTTGAACAATTTACAACCAACTTTGAGCGTACCTTCTATTATTACCTACCTAAGAAGTACATTTATTTTTATTTCTTATGTTTTCTTAACTATTATATTATTATTTTTTATATTGTGTAGTTATCTTTCTTATTTAATTTTACTATGTTATCTAGGTTTATAACTCTTTTTTAATTATTTCCTCAATTAATGAAGTTTTACACCATATAAATATAATCACGCCACTCCCCAATTCAAACACGAGAAATAATTTTTATATTCAGTTGGGCAGTTTGTTAAAAACATAAATTTTTCTTGTAATATGTTATTTTTGTAATGTTTTTTTTTTAAATCAAGAAATGAAAATGAGCGCGAAAAAATTTTCAGAGGTGAAAACCTTTACAAATTTGAATCTCCAAATTTATGTTCTTATTTGAACAACATTCTTACCATTATAAAATCTGGCAACTTCGTGTTCTTATTAGAACAACACACCATTAAATGTGGCAACTTTGTTAACATAATAATAACTCTCAGTACCTACCTAGTGAAATCGTTCATCTTAATACGTATAAAAATTGCCGAAATTGAGTACCGTTATGATTTTTTCCCCTTTTTTGTTACTCGTACGCACGAACATATATAATCTGTACACCTTACAAGCCATAAAACTGGCACAATTTTCTTAATTTCCTTAATGACGATAGGAAAATCGTTAGTAGAATTTTTTCACCAAAAAAACTCACGCGATAAAGTTGCGAAGGGAGGCCTTATCCTTTACCTGGAGGTAAAAATCACGTATCACCCGAAGGTTGGTTAATAATGTTCCCACATCCAGTGACACTCGGATATTACCATTTTTTATTCCTACCGTTTTAACCGGACAGCGCGAATCTTCGCCGCCTTAACCTTTACGTACCTGAAGGTAAAAATCACGAATCACCTGAAAGGGGTTCACAAGGTCCCCCACATACCACAGTTTCCGGTGATACTCAGATATTGGTTACTTTTTTTATTCCTACTATTTAAACCGGACATCGTTCAATTACGAAGTAATTAAAAACGGTAAAAGAGATCGGTAAAGATGCAAAATCTAGCGTAACTCAAACATGTTTTATTGTAGCCATTTCCAGTAAAACACACGTGGAGAAAAATGAGTATGGCTGATTTATTGAAATCGAAATTTCCTGATAAAATATTAGTCCATTCGTAATATATCGGAATACGTGTTCATGCCGGTGTCCTTTTCCTGATTATGACACAATATTAGAATTTTATGAACACGTCCTCATAACACATTCGCGTTTTACCAATCCTTTTTTTATGCTTTTGCTTTTTAAAGCTGTCAATTCATTCGTTACGGGCCTGCAGTCCCGTTTTCAACAGGAATACGAATAATTTGACCAAATTTTTAACAAATTAGCAATATTTTAAATCAGTAAGTTTTTTTTAAATCACGCACTCAGCAATAAATAATTTTGTCAGTATTGGATAGATAAAATTTAATATCTTATGTAAAAACAACTTAAATATCGTACAAAACTCTCGCTTCGGGGGGGGAGCGTTTTATCCCCCTCTGGTGCGGGAATGTTAAAGGTGAACCGCTCATAGCTCAGTTGTAACTTCCCCCTCTTTCTCTGAGGTAGTTTACAGGGGAGCTCTCAGCGCCAGAACCTTTGTGGTAGGTACTTTTCCTTTCTTAACGTGTGAATAAACTGGTTGCGATTAAGATTGGGGGGACCTTTGATTTACTTTGAGGTCTCAGGAAAACGTGCTTGGAGAAATTATGTAAACGTTTCTCAAACTTTTTTTAGCTCATCTCCCTCCTTTCAAAGATATTTTCCGTTTAATGATGATTATACGAAAAATTAATTATCTTACATATCCCTCTCGCTCAAGGATATCTTGTTTGTGTGGATACAAACAAAAAAAAACAAATTTTTGTTTTCCATTTTTACACACACTTTTGTTGGTCGATTTTGTTTTATCACACATTTAATTAATAAAAAATCGTAAAGGGTAACTCGCGGCACGTAAAATGGTGAAATACCATAATTCAGAATCGAAACGTTTCTTGAAATGGCTTTAGCAATGTTTTCTGATCTGAAGAGCGTGGTACTTGTTTACCTTCACCACATGTCCCAATTGGGGATTCACGTAGTTGGAACTCTTACTCGGTAACACATTTAATTTTTTTTTCCTTTTTATTGTTCTCTTCGCCCCCTTTACTAATGTACTCGTGGTCAGTAACCTCCCCCCTTGGATCTCTCAAGCGATATCACCCACTTTAAGAATCACTGATCTTAGCAATCAGATTCGTTGTTACAGAGATGTAGAGACGTTTTTACCATAAATTTAATGAAATTAGTTTCGAAAAGCACGCACAAGATCTTCTCTCTGTAATATCGAGGCTATTTGTCTTGTCCTCGTGGGAAATCTCGTGCGTTGTGAAAACATAATGTATTGTAAGAAAAAAAAACAATTCTTATTCCACGATCAAATTAATACATCGTATTCCCTACTCTAATGGGCGTTTTATACGGTGCCTTTTTTAACACCTATCCCCATACGTAGACTATAACGGGACACACATGAAAAATCTTCTCAAGATCATTATTTTCATTCCAATTATAGAATTAAGGATATTCGTTACGATGTTAGAAAATTGATATTGAATTACATTTGAATTTCGGCAAAACACCTAACCTAGACGTTTGACAGTTACCTTAATTAACCTTATCAGCTCTTGAAAAAAATAATAAACGTACGTCAGAATAATCAAGATCATCATAAATATTGCCATACTTAACCCTCTGAGATCCAGAGCTGTTAAAACAGCGGCATATTTTTTATAAATATACAAGCATTTTTGTAGGAATGCTGTACGCTTCGAGCCATAGATAATATGAAAGGAGATGGGCCAAAAACCATTAACAGTGTTGCCAACATAGTTCACATATAGTACTGCAAATAATATCTACGCACAGCGGTGATCTGCTGTTTCTACCTACACATCAAACGCACAACTTTTATTTGCTCCCCAGCTTTGATAGTCCGTGCAGTTTGTTCGTAGCTCGGCGACAATCGTCCTTGTTCCTTGCCACATCTCCATTTTGTTTCTGTTATCTTTGGTTGGCTTCTATTCTTCCTATGTCCCTGATTTTTTCCATTATACTATCCTCTTCTTTTCTTTTCTTTTTCATTATCTTCAACAATCTCCAAGGAATTTAAATAATAGTAACGACGCTAATTAAAAAAATGTAATGGTACCTACCCTGATATATGGAATTGAGGCATGGAACTGGCAGAGAAAGGATAAAAGTAGTTTGAATGCTGTTGAAATGAGATCCCTGAGGCGTATGTGTGGTAAAACCATGTATGATCAGTAAAGAGTGCAAGGCTGATGTAAGCGTAATGAGTAAGATTAAGAAAGGGACGCTTAGATGGTTTGGGCATGTAGAGCGAATGAGCGAAGAAAGGAGTGTAAGGAGGATGTATGATGCAAATGCGAATGGTATCAGAAGACGGGGACGCCCGAGGAAGACATGGCACGATCTAGTGAATCAGATACTCGAGTCGGGCCATGTCAAGAGTCAGTATAATAGAAGAGTATGTATGAATGTGAATGAGGCAAATAAGTGTATGCCAAAATCGAGTTGTTTGGCAGTCCGTCCTCTCTGCCTACCCCTGCGAGGGAACGGCATCATGGTTAGTTAGTTAGTTAGTAATAATTAACGAATATATTAAAGGATTCATTCATTAACGAATTCAGTAATGAATTGATTATTATTTTGTAAGATGAATTCAATAATTAAAGAGTTCGGTAATTAATTAATTAGTGATGAATAATTTCAGTAATGAATTGATTCAGCATGGAATGAATTCAGAAACCAATGAAGTCAGAAATGGATGATTTCAGTAATTAATCAATTATGTGTTTTATAAATTCAGTAATGCACATTTTAAGTAGTTAATAAGTTCAGTGAATTAATTCTGTAAACTGAATTCAATAATAAAAAAAATCAGTTATGAATTGATTCAGTATAGAATGAATTCAGTTATCAATGAACTCAGTAGTGATTGATTTCAGTAATGAATCAATTCAGTGATGAATCAATTCAGTAATGCGTTAATTCAGTAATGAATGTTAAATAAATGTGGTTAGCTGGAAGAAATGGGGTCTACCCATAAGCTACACCTTTTGTAATTTTTCTTTTACAATAAATAATTTTGATTTGATTTTGATTTGAATGATTTCAGTAATGAATTGATTCAGTTATGTATAAATTCAGTAATGAATCAATTCAGTAATGTATAAATTAAGTAATGAATCAATTCAGTGATTAATGAATTCAGTAATGCATATTTTAAGTAGTTAATGAGTTCAGTGAATAATGAAAGGAATGAATTATATTTTTTAATTTATGATAAATGTTTTTTTACGCTATGTAATAAATCATTTAACCGGTGAGTACGGCCCCGACCTGTTAATAGTGCTTTAGCATGTATGGAGGGAAATCGCATGACTTTTAAACATGTTTCCATATTAATTTGCTTCGGAACAAATTTTGCCTCCAAGAACCGCGCTCATTAGTTCAAGGAATTCATTTCACGTACATTGCTCATTGTTAATGATATTTTCGTTGGAAAGACTACTCATTAAAAAATACATAATTTACTTTTATTTTGGCCGAAATCCACAAGAAAAAAAAACGTATTTGTAATGTAAATAATTAAAAAAATACCGTACTTGTATCTGTAATTTTTAATGAGAATTAGAACCACACACAGATAAGCTTAAAAATCTGTATTTTTATTTATTAGGCGCATCGATAATTAAGGAGGGTTTACACGTGTTTTTTTACTGTGTAAACGGAGAAAAATGATTTATGAAAATACTGTTAAAAATGTGACACCATGTCCATTTCCTGGTAAAATATTAGTCTTTCAGAATATATCTGAACACTTGTTCGAAATGCGAAAACATTATATTTCTTATGAACACGTGTTCCGACTTCCATAAAATATTCGTGCTTTATTGATAGTTGTTACGAAATTATTATTGATTATTATATATTATTGTTGATTATGGATAGTGTTGGGGACGGAAAAGCACCGTCGCACCGCGGAAATACAATAGGAATGGAAAGTTCGGATATGCCGACTTACCTTTTTCATTCTTCCACGTTTTCTATCCTTTGCGCTGGTTCATACACAATACACTAAATTTCTCCAAATGCGCGAGCTCACGATGGCTTTTAAGTTTCGACACGGTCGATAAAGAGGGCTCCGTAATCAAACTTTGTTGACAAGACGATTTTTTCAACTCAACTGGACTGTAAATCTATAGGCCGCTGGTTCATATCCGGCTCGAAGGACCAGAAAAGAAAAAGGTAGGTCGGCATATCCAAACTTTCCATTCCTATTGTATTTCTGCGGTGCGACGGTGCTTTTCCGTCCCCAACAGATAGTTTGTTATCAAACCTGTCAATTCATAACTTCCTGATAACTTCCCTGATAACTTCGCAAGAGCGCGTAGACACAAACCATTCATTCTTCCGAGATGTAGGACTAACTTACCATCAGCAATGCCTCTCGGAAGAATGATAGGCCTTCTTAACTCACTAGCCTCTGACATCGACATTTTCCACCTGCGCATCACTAAATTTAAATTGCTAATTAGGCAATTATGATTGTATAATGTATCTTTGTTAATGGATATTTTTATTCTGTAAATATACATGTAAAATATAAATAAATAAATAAATAAATAAATAAATTCATTCGTCAAAGCCCTGCAGTCTCGTTTTAACTTATTAATAATAATAATATGACCAGATGTTTAATAAATGAACAATATTTTAGTCAGTAAGTTTTCTCCATAAATCACTAGGGATATCCTGTGTCGAGACAAGTTTAGTTGTGTAGTTTACAAATATATATTATTTTAACGTTTTAGATTAATTACGATAAGTAAGTTTTGTTTAGTCGGAAGGGAAAATATTTGAGAGAATTAAATCAAGATGGAATTGGTATTGGTATTGGTATTTTATTTGTCTTGTTTTGTCATGTTATGAAGCGATGTGGCAAAGTAATCTCTTACAAAATACGTAACTTCAACCAAATTTTTGTCCTTGCGGTCGTATCAAATACTGAATCTAAACTATTTCATAATGTCGCTTGGTTTGATAAAAGTCCGTATTTTTGTATATCGTGACTCGGGAATCTTTACCTTGAAATATACTCGAATTTATATCTGTATTTCTATAACGTTTTAAAACAATCAAAGAATGTATAAAAAAGATTAGTACTATTCAATTACATACTTACATACTTCCAGAGTGGAAGATACTACCAGAATCGCCCTGGTGTAAGACCACCATTCAGAATTGAAACGTTGCTCCAAATGGCTTTAGCCGTGTTTAGTGACTAGATCTGAATAGCCAGGTACTTCCCCACCTTCCTCTTTCCCTTCCCCACTTACCTTCAGCCTCACAACATCCCCCAATTGGGGATGCCATAGTCTCACTGGCTCCAGACGGGAGCAGTTGGGACTCTTGTGAGGTATTCATATAAAAAAAAAATACTTAAACTTATCAAATTGTTACAACGAAGAAATATTTGTGAAGTTTTAATATAATTTAAAATCATTAACGGACATTTATGATTAATTATTGGGCACCGAGTAAACGTAAATTATACTAAACTCCATGCTTCATTTAATGTAGTTGCTTCTCGCACTAATTTTATGTAGTCATCTTGTTCTCTCCTTCTGTTGATAAAAATTTTCTCATCTTGGTGATAAAAATGAAGGCAATGTTGGTAGTTTTTATTCGAAGTATATCACCGTAGGAGATAGGGTCCCATTAGATCAGTGGTAGAGCGGTGCTCCGGCAAGGCAGGGGTACTGGGTTCGAGTCCTAGATGTGACCGTATCCTTTTCTGATTTATCTGTTTCAGATTTTCGTTTAGGAATCGCTAATATTGTCTTCAATAATTAAATATTACAATTAACTAAGTTATTCCAAAAAATAAATATAAAATAATTTTTATTACTACTAATTATAATTTTTTTATAAACTGTGTATAGTAAAAGCCAAATTAGCGTCTAAATATTAATATCCCCCCTAGCTTGAAGGGGCTTTGCCAGCTTCCAAACTAAGGGAGACAGTTTTATTTTTTTTATAGATTTTACAGGGAAGAAACAAGGAAGTAGTCAGAATAAACTAGAAATATTTACATTACAACTGACGGTTACTGATTTTGCGGTTATTTCTAATTTGAATAGATACATTTATGTATAAAGTTACGTGTGTCTAAATACATTCATGGATAACGTTACGTTTGTCTGGATACATAAATTTTACGGATATGGTTACGTTTGTCTGGACACATTTGTATGCAAATCGCGGGTTTCTGGGTTTAATTGCATTTTGAAAGCACTCCCCAATTATACTCCCAGACCAGCAGTTTGCCGTACGAGTGGCACCGAACAGAAAAAAATGGAAAATGTCACATTATAGGGGTGTCCATTAGTTTTTTTATTCTAACGGAAGAATTTTCAAGCATTATATTCTTTAAATCCAGTACTCTAGATTGATCAGACAATAAATTGTTTTCAGTAGTAGATAGTTAATCTATCAACTGTGGATTTTTTAAAGTTATTTTAATCCTTAAGTACAAAGGAACTGTTTGAAGGATTAATTCAGAAAATACTTTGTATTTGATGTACGCAGTTTTTTCATGGCTTTGGGACAAATTATTTACCATTTTTCGGCGTGTCATTTTTTCTCAAGGTCACGAACGTCAACATAGTCAACTGGAAGTTATATGAACAATAGACCTGGCGTCCAAAAAAGTATGTTTCTAATTTTAACCTATTTCGTAAATCAAAAACAAAATTTCTTCTGAATTCGCATGGTTTGTAAGTAGGTACTTACTGAAATACCTACCCCCTTAATTTTAAATCATTTTATATTTTATGGAACTTTTAAAATTATAAATGAGGAATTATACAATTTGTCCAAAGGAACGTCACATTTCAAAAACAATTATTTTTTTCAAATCTTTCTTCTGGCTGGTAGATACCATAATATTAATCATTGAAGACAATATTAGCAACTCTCAAACAAAAATTTAAAACAGAAAAAATACGGTCACACATAATCACTGTATCACTTCGACTAAGAACTTCAAAAATTATCTTCATTTTTTTAACGCATATTTTTACTAGCTGCTATCTTTATATATGACCCATAATAGTATAATAATATACTCACAACAATATTAACATTTATATCTCAAATAAAAAGCTGGAAACAAAACATAGGGAGATCAGAAATATCACTCAACTGAACAAAAAAAACACAATGTCATATATCTATAATTATTTCATAAAAAACACTATTCAATATATTTTTATTTTTTTTTAATTATCCATACTACCAAATTGTAATAATATGATAATTAAATCCTCAGCACGGGATATCCCAGTAACGATATCATTATATCTATTTTTTACAAAAGGGAAGATATATGGCACCTATTATTATATTATAATTCCTATAAAATAATCCAAATAAACACGACGGTTTTGAAAAAAAATCTTTACTAAACAGTATTTTGGAAAACGGAAACGGAACGGAAAAATAAATTTACAGACGCATGAAATGCAGAACGGTCGAGATAAAACAGGAGTTCACTATTCACTTGATTGTTTTATTCGCCTTCCTTGAGGGTCCATTGAAAGAAGAGTAAATGCAGGTAACTCCATTGATGGAGGACTGAACGCAGTTGGCGCTAACAAAAAATTGTCCAAAGAAGCGAAGTTAGCAGTCCACAATGGAGTGCTGGTACCTACCCTGATGTATGGAAGTGAGGCATGGAACTGGCAAAGAAAGGATGAAAGTAGATTGAATGCTGTTGAAATGAGATCCCTGAGGCGTATGTGTGGTAAAAGCATTTATGATCGTGTGAGGAATGTGGATATCCGCAAAGAGTGCAAGGCTGATGTAAGCGTAATGAGTAAGATCAAGAAAGGGACGCTTAGATGGTTTGGCCATGTTGAGCGAATGAGCGAAGAAAGGAGTGTAAGGAGAATATACGATGCAAATGTGAATGGTAGCAGAAGTCGGGGACGCCCGAGGAAGACATGGCATGACCAAGTGAATCAGATACTTGAGTCGGGCCATGTAAAGAGTCAGAACAATAAAAGAGTATGTATGAGACGATGTATGAATGGGAATGAGGCAAGGAGTGTGTGCCGAGACCGAGTTGTTTGGCGGTCCGTCCTCTCTGCCTACCCCTGCGGGGAAACGGCGTGATGGTTAGTTAGTTAGTTAGTTAGTTTAGGGTCCACGTCTTCTTCTACTATTGACTTTCGCGTCAAATATTCTCCTAAGAATCCTAAATAACTTAAGCCACCTCATAACCAATTTATACCGTTTTATTACAAGTTTCTCCTTAACTTTTAAGTTCTAAAAAAAGTCTGTTTTTTTATCTATACATTTTTAGCATAAAAACGTTAATTATATAAAATTCCCTCCATAGAAAAAAAATCGCAAAGTAAGCTTCGTTAAATTTTTAAAAACATTTTTGCTCTATCTCAAACGAATTGTATTTTATTATTTTTCGGAATAACTTATTGAGTAAAACCTCAAATTATAATATTTAAATATTTGAAGACAATATTAGTGATTCTTAAACGCAAGTCTGAAACAGAAAAATCAGAAAAGGAAACGGTCACATCTGGGACTCGAACCCAGGACCCTTGTCTTTCCGAGACAATGCTCTACCAACTGCGCTAATGGGACCCTATCCTCATCGGTCACTTTTAACTGTATCATACTTCGAATAAGAACTACCAACGTTGTCTTCATTTTTTCACCGCACATTTTTATTGGCAACTATCTTTATGTATGATCGCAAGAATCAACAATAAAAATGTGCGGTGAAAAAATGAAGACAACGTTGGTAGTTCTTATTCGAAGTATGATACAGTTAAAAGTGACCGATGAGGATAGGGTCCCATTAGCGCAGTTGGTAGAGCATTGTCCCGGAAAGACAAGGGTCCTGGGTTCGAGTCCCAGATGTGACCGTTTCCTTTTCTGATTTTTCTGTTTCAGACTTGCGTTTAAGAATCACTAATATTGTCTTCAAATATTTAAGAATTGTATTTTATTAAATATTTTCACCATTTTCACATAATTCAATTCAAACGATCTTTGACCGCTTACTACGGGACCTTAGGTGATGATCTATGAATGTGAAAAATCAAAGAAGCGCGTTCCAAGACGAGTTGTGTGGTGATCCATCATCTCTGCCTACCCCTGTTAAATGGTAAGTTAGTTAGTTAGAGTCCACAGTTCAGTAACACTTTAAATATCTTCGATATTGTGCTTTACTAAAATGGGATAGGAAATTTTGGACACCCCATAAAAGTATAAAATTACCCCACATTCATACAACTCGTACACATGTAAAAACGTGCCCCGCAAATGTGTGTTTCTCATTTTAGAATAATAATATGTTGATCTTTCCCCGCGTTGTACTTCTCCTGTCTGCACGTAGCTCAGCTCTCTCAAGCAGAAGTAACCCCTCTCCCTCCCACACATCTCTCCGCCTGACGTTTCCACCCCATCGGGTAATATTTTCTGATTCGTTACTATTCAGACTGGGAGCTAAGAGGCCGTAGGTCTTTTCAGGAATTATGAAATATGTGCGCAAAAATGCTGAATTTCAAAAGGGAATGGAATTATTTCATTTTTAACGAGGTCGAGCGTAATAATCAATCAGTATAATGACCTGTGACGACAGTTAAAAATACTTCCAAGAAAATAATATTACGTTTAATGTAATTTTATTGACATTAGCAGGACCAGACTCTCCTAGCACAGTCCCTGGAGTTGCTTTCCCCAACTTTTCCCTTTTTTAAATACATACTACCAAATTATTTTTCAGTTAAATTGATGAAATTATAATACATGTTCAATTTGTAATATTATTAATTAAAGTAAAAATATTTAATTATAATATCATGAATTGTGAACTAAGAATGATATATACTTACTGTAAAAGATTTTCATATTACAGTTTATCGTTAACACTTGTAGGTACCTTTTGTTTTTGTCCAGACAGAAACACTATATTTGAATATTTGTATTTGTGTATTCTGTGTGGTTGCTCATTTTTTAATATTTTCTCCCTTGCCTCTTACAGAAAGTTAATAGAGGAGTAAGAAACCAACTCCCTTTAGTTTATTAAAACCGATTATTACGAAAACACGGTATCAATAATTATTAAGGTAATATTTGATTGATTTTTGGAAGATCACTGTGGAAAAATTCTTATTAAAATGAAACAGTTTACTCCGAAATAAGGGTTCAAACCAGGGGATTAAAATCGTCATCCGGTTGGGTGACGTTTTGAGTCGGGTTGAGGGAGGGATGTAGGATGAGATTGTTGATGAGGGTCACGTATAGATCTGAATTTAATTATAAATGATAGAGGAAAGCCGGTAGCTCGTTCCATCGTGTGATCTTACTTGTGAGATGTCGAGACATTTGTCAATGGATGAACAACAGACTAAATCATCGATTTTAAAAAATGTATCTTTCATTTCGACCATATAACAAAAAGGAACAAGCAATCAGACATCTTTTCTAATTTTAAAAAGATTTAAATATTCCATACCAAAAAAACTGTGCTATTTTATGATTCCACAGCTCACCGTTCAAGAGATATTGCTGCTTTTAACATGAACAGATACCTATATTTATACAGAGAAAAAGGTATTGCTTATTTATTAAAAATCTCTTCAAATTATTTGTTATCCGATTAAAAACGGGATTGCAGTAAATTTCCAGTATATTGTAGCACGAGTTCATGTACCTACATTTGCTTTGATAATATACAATGACGAAATGCGGAAATGTTAGGATTTGTATGATCACGTGTTCCGACATCGTGATAATAAGTTAAGTTTATTAGGAAACCTACCAATTCATTCGTGAAGGGCCTGTAATCCCGTTTTTAACCGTATTACAAATAACTTGAAGAGATTCTTAATAAATTCGCAATATTCATTATTTTTTTTTCTCCGTGTACATATTTGATAGATTACTTTTCATCTAATGTTAATTTCATCTGAATCGCAATATGAATATTATTATAATATCTACCGTTGTATTTAATATTAACTAATTTACATGTCTGATTATTAAATCTTCAAATATAAGTCAGTTTTCAGGTACACACTTCGTACTGTATTTTTAACAAGTTTTTTTACGTACTTTTACTGTGTGGAACGAATCCCCCTGGAACAAAACAAAATGTTGTACTAGTGTAAGAGATTATCTTAAAAATTTTATTTTTACTTCGTCATCGTTATTTTCAATTAAAACCGTGCCATATGCGATACGAACCAAAAAAACATGATTTCTTGTAGTTTGCTTTCTGTTGTGAAAACGAACAGTTTTTATTCAAACTTTCTGGCATAAAACATTCTTAGAAACATGTACTAAGAATTATTAACTCCGTGAAATATTATTATTCTTGCGCTCGTGTTTCGAAGTCAACAAAAGAAAAGACATTAGCGGTCACGTGTGCGTATTGCTTCTTTTCATCTCTCCATACAACATATTGTCCCTTGTTCGGCTGCTTGTTGTAATAAATAATTGCAGCGCTATAAATAGCGCATTGGCAGGCTGCGGCGGAGGCTGCGAGGCGGGGGGAGGAGGGTGGTGGGTGGTGGGTGGCTGCGGGGGGCGCGGCCGTCGCTATGGAGACGCGCGGGCGCCGAGACGCTGGCGCTGGGAGGTTTCGCGACGCAAGCGCTGCAGCGTCCCGGACCCGGAACCCTGGAAATACTGATTAGTCTGCCCGTTAATAACAAATCTAAATATGTTTTAATATTTTACAACTATGCAGTTTTCTATCCATACGTATTTTCACAGCCAAGCAGCTTTTCCATAAAAATAGTTTTTTTCCAAAATATGTAGAATTTTTTTTTTGTTTTTAAATAATATCGAAAAACTTTTGTTCAGGACAATCGGACGAAAAGTCATTATTATGTTTTCTCAAAGTGGTTTTTGTAAAATGTGTAGATCCTTATTTTACAATTAAAATGAAATCGTTTTATATTCGAGTTATACATAACATGCGTCGAGTTCAACTCAGTTGTTACAGGTTCAACTCTCTGTCAAGTCCTCCATCAATCTATTGTTAGCCTAAGTATAATTGTTTCTGTTATAAGGTTGTGCACTTGAATTGAATTACGTCATATTTGGAAAACATCGTCCGATGATCGCGCTTTACAAAACATAATTTTGTCTTTAAGTTTTCATGCCTAGAAAAGTAATTGTTTTTTTTTTCTTAGATTTTCATAAATCAATATATGATAACCATAACTTGCAGTTTTCAGACAACGCCCTCCAGGGGATTTTTAACAAAAACGGCCCTATACAAATTATCCAACTATTATTATTAATAATTTTGCATATTTATAAACTCAAATGGCTAATAATTGTGAAATACCACCAGCAAACCCTTATTATTAAACCCCGGCCACAGATCAGCTCGGCGGCTGTGCGCTATGATCGATAGACCGCCCCCTGCCAGAGACCGCCCCCCCTGCCTGAGACCGCCCCCCCTCGCCTATTCCAGCCCAGCGGCAACGGCAGTAGCGCGGGACCCTCGGTACAGGTGAGTCCTACTTCACCCTCCACAATAGAACCCCTAAACACTACACACCTGAGACACACACCACTGAAAATAATACAAACCTCATTAAAAAAATATACATAAAATTCTTTAAAGTTTAAAATATTTTTACTTATTTTTGTTAACGTCTGCTTGTGTTAATCAAGATTTGTTTTTGTTTTTCTTGCTCTCTTAATATTTCCAAAATAAATTTTGCCACGTTTTTAATGTCTCAATTTTAATTAAAACAAAATAACGACTTTTTATTATTTTTTTTCAATATTTTGTTTATACCAACATATATACTGATTGTATTGCTTTCAGCACATTTTTTCAGATTAAATTAGATTGCACAGAAATTTCGTTATTTATTAACATTTCTATCAATTTTAGTAATGAAGTTTTCTTTTTTTTTACAGTGCGCCTTATTTTTAAGGTGTGTTGGGATAAATTTTCGTGGAAATACGAGAAAGGTCTCTCTGTAAAGCGCTGCTCGGTCCATTGCACAGCCTCTCATCCCCGATCTTCCCTAGTGTAGTGACAGTAGTGTTATATAGTGAAAAGGCCAAAGTTTATAGATCCTAGACCTAGCCAGGATCAGAAATGTGGTGACTTGGTTTGTCTGAATTAAATACTATCCCACTGGGTTGACGACAACCATTTTCTTGATGTTTAAGGTAAGAAAAATTCTCTTAAATCTTAACTAGTGATGAATCTAATAAATTCCATATCCTTGAATTAAACATAGATATGACCAACAAATATTGAGCCCATGGTTGGTCTGGAGTTATTATAATAAATAATATTTAAATGTGTTCACAATTATTATTACTTTCTCAGCCATTGTTGGCCTACTTCTTTCACTCTTCTCTTGGTTAAAACTACTACTCAATCTAATTAAATATATTATAATTTGAGTTAAAAAATTTTCAGCCAATATCAAGTTGAAACTATATCAAGTACCTTTAAGAATCACGAGTATAATATGTGTGCAGATTTATTGGTGATCGACCATTATTTGTCGTTTTGGATCGCTTTGTTCATAATTTAATACAAAGAATAACTAGGTACTGCATAGTGCCGATGACTGCTTATTTATTTATTCATATATTTGCATGAAGCCAAAGAAAAATATTGAAAAATTATTATATTATCTCAATTTCTAATTGGAATGAATTGTGGCCATTTTGGTTTTGAGTAAATCACGTGTAACGTCGATCAATCATGTTTTTCGATTAATTTTGAATGTGATTTATATGTGTTCTGTTTGCAATGATAAAACAAAATGGCGTTGATATTTTGATTCTATTATCAAATTGATTTATTAATCCACAATATGTGAAGAAATTAATTGAGTTAATTTTTAAATCTTCCTCAGTCACAATACAAATCTCAACATAACAGTGATAAATCTATGTGCTTAAGCATTGATAATACTCAAACAGTGAGCAATGGCGTTACGATATTTGCATAACTCTTTCTGGTTTAAATTTATAGTTTAATACAACTATTTTCAGCACTATTTTGTTTCGTGGTTCAAGCAGCTTTGAAATATCGATATATTAACAAAAAAATGACAAGTTGATTTTTCTGAAATTTTATAAGATTCCGTATTCGTTAAGAGCTAAGACTTTAAAGGCATTCCAGAATGAGCTACGGAGCTTTGAAATACCATAAAATTAAAAATATATATAACCAGACGTCATCATATTATTTTTCCATTGTTATTTGAAACTTAATAGTCAATATTCAATTCTAGGAAAGTTCTATTTGAGTTCCATTATAGGGCAGTTTTTTTCACAGAACTGAAATAATAACAGAATTTCATTAGAACTTTCACAGAACTTGAATATTAACTTATAAATTTTTGATTTTATTTTTCAAATTCAGTGAAACAGCTGGACCAATCTTGTGTAAAAAAAATAATGTGTTAATACTTCAGAAAAAAATATAAATTCCTTGACAAAGCTGGATAGATAAAATAGCTTGTTCTCAAGTAGGTATAATTCGAAATAGTTTTGTTTGAACAGCGTTTACAGCGTCAAGTTTTCAGTCAAATTCTTTAAATATTGTAATAAATTGGTCGAGGTTAACCATTAGTGGTTTAATGGTTAGTTTTATTCAGTGGTAAGATTGACGGCACTTCGGAATAGTTTCAGATTTCTGTCTGGGAATGCAATAAATAAATCAATCAGAACACGTGGCTTAGAATTCAGACATCTTGAATTGCTTACAAAACTTCAAAATACTTTTCAGAAAATATTCTGGCTTTTCTCAGAGTTTTAACAGTTTCGTCTATTTTATATGAATCCTCGTCTTACTGTTTTTATATGGTTAGGTCGAATTTTGTTGCGCCTTGCAAGTGTGGCAAGACGTGACGACGGGACAACGCTCTTGCACGGAACGACGCTTCATTCGGCCAGCCTCGTTTTTCTCTTTTTTTCCGCCCGGCTGCCAAAACTCTGTGCGGGGAAGGCTCATCGAAGAGTAAACATTGTGGGATATTTTGTTGTCCTAGAGCTAATCCCAAATATGTTTCGTCATTCCAAAGTATTTCATCTATTTCAATATTTTCACTAAAATAATCAAAATGTTCGGCGGTATTTCTTTTCTGAAAATGATTCGTTTACAATACGACTGATGATACTTAACTTTAATTAACTATATTGTATATTATTTTAATACTAGCAGTTAAAAACCCGCTCCGCGGGTTTTTGCTGCTAGGCCCTGCGGGCGGCACTTGGTTGGGCTGCGCCCAGTTTAAGTGATATTAACAACAGTTACATTTAATAGATAGATATTAGGTCATTCACAGAGAGAGGGTGAGTATATATTGTTAAAACACGGAACAGGAAGGAGTTAATGAATAATAACATGCTCAATTTAGGCATAATAAGAATGACAGTTGTTTGAATAAATGAAATTTTACGTATTTGTGATGGATTATTTCAAATGAAACACTATTATTGACTACATGTCTACAACTGATATTAACTGTTATGGTACCTAATATAATTTGCTCATAGGAGACTTGCAGTGCTTAAATATGTGTTACAACCGTCAATGTCTATAAGTTGAATCAATATCGTATAGTTTGTCACAACAATTAAAGATAGTTACAACAAAGTTGACTGAAATAATACATTATTACATATTGATTAATTGTACCCGTGTTTATGGATAAAAGGAGGGTAATGGTGCAATGTGATTAGCAGTCGGTTTAATTAAAAGGTGTGAATTTTACTCCAACTGGTGGTAATTCTTTTCCTAAAACTGTTAGTGTATCTAATAAAGTTTAAAGTTAGATTATATATACACCTTCATCAGGAGAGTAAAAATCTATATATAAAGGTAGATTATTACAATATAGCGCCCCTGAGGTAATATCTCACAAAAGCGGCGCCATGCAAATTGTCCAATTAATAAATAAATATAATGTTTACATTTTATTATGTACGTATGCATTGATATACAATGGAAATAGATAAAATAATGCTATCCGATTAAACTTTATTTTATTAAAAAACAAATAACTTTTTTAACTTCACTTTATTATATACAACCAATACATGTTTCATGAACGAAGTATACACCGAAGTCAAAAATTAAATATAGATTACAATTGGAAAAAAGAAGTGGAAGGAGGGGGGAGGGGTAAGAGTAGGCTGGGTTTATAAGAATTATGAATTACAATATGAAAGACCAGTTAAGTGGGAAAATATTTAAAAGAGAGTTTATAAAAAAAAATTCTTGTTAATTACATCTACTTTTATAAACATGTTCTCTTATTTCTAAAATTTCGAAATTATTTATTTGTGATGCTTTATATCCTGTGTGAAGTATTTTAAGACCTGAAATTTTTTTTTGCATATAACCATAAAACAATATATTCATAAGACAAATAACATTTAATAACGGTTATTCTAATAAATTGATAGTTGAAATACTAAATAAAATAATTAAACATATTATCTTCAAACGGTATTTTTACCCTAGTTCTTAAGATATAAATAAACAATGGCGTAGAATTCTGTTTGTGGATAACGACACTTCTAAAATGATATATATAAACATTCCTGGTACTATTCAACCGGCGTTTTACACTAATAACAGAATGAATAAATATATTCTTAATAATATAGATTGCGAAAACCAAACAAAAAAATCAGGAGTTTATAAACTCAATTGGGCTGGATTTGTAATTTATTTTACAAAGGTAGAACCAATAGAAACTTTGAAGTCAGAACTAAAAAACATCTCAGGGTTCTAAATGGAAATAGTGAATATGAGTTTGCAAATCATCTTTTGAATCACACTTTCGATAAAAATTCAGGTCTTAAAATACTTCACTCAGGATTAAAGCATCGCAAATAAATAATTTAGAAATTTTAGAAATTAGAAAACATGTCAATATAAAATCAGATGTAATTAATAAGCAAAAAAAAAATTATAAATAATAATGAAAAATGCCATTGCAAAGTAGAACTAAACTTCCAGAAGAAATCTTATTATTAAATGCTTGATGTTCAAGTAATTTTGCATATTTAAATATACGCGCCAGTCATTTGATTCGTTTCTTCACCGCCAGAGGGGCGCTCTGTCGGCCACCTAGCCGCGATGCGTATCGGGAATCGGCCATATTGAATTAACGCCTGCTTTTTTCGTCAAACGTCAAACGTAATCACGTAATTGTGGATAATTTTCACTGTAATGTAATTAATCCAATGGATTATGAACTTTCTAAGACATATTTTCTTCGATATTATCCAAAAATTGTATGAGCAGAAACGATATTTTTTAAGAAATATCGTATTACATGTGGCGATTCTATTTCAGTATGAAATGGTGTCTTAATCTTTAAAGTCTTATTTAAACACAATTTGAATTTGACCAATCACAGGGCCTACACCGTCCAGACGCTGGAGTAATAATATTATCAGATTTTTTAATAATATCAAAATCATTGTTTTACTATCAAAAATTTAAAGACTTGTTTACTTGTATTTAACTTCCTTCAATAAAAAAAATCAATTTCGAAGTCACATCTGCCAGGCGTCTTCGCAGATGTTAGTTGTAGTCGACAACATACAAACTCCGCCCAATGCCGATCCGGCGGGACTGACATTGATTTAGTATATTATCTGCTGTAATGTCGTCCAATTTCAAAGAAATGCATCTATCTACAGAGTTTCAGCTTGAAGCTGGTTAATTTCTACAAAAGTGAAATTAAAATTAACAGTAAATTAATAATGATATACAGGCTAATAAATTCAAATAATATGTTTTTTTATGGATTTAAATAATGCTTGATGCAAATCTTAATGCATTTATGTTGTAATTCCAGCCATAGACGTAGGACTTGGTACCTCAGCATGCGTATTTTACCATTCTTAAACAGCGTATATACCTCGATACGTTGTTTTTTTTTTGTTTTTATTATATTTTACACACTTTACAAATATAAGGCAAAATAAGTCCCGATAAACTGATTTTTAGCAGTTTGTCATATCATAAATCTTATAATAATAATAATAATAATACTTGGATTACTTGTATAGCGCCGTTTTTGTGCAAAAACACCTCAAGGGTGCTGTACAAACTTATAATACATTTAGTGAGTTTACAGTTAGAATTTTACAATTATATGTATAAAACAAAAAAAAAAATTTAACAGAAATATAGCAAAAGAAAATTATGAAAAAACATATATAACAATTTTAAAAGTCTAAGATTTTAATTAAAAATTCTATATAATTCTTATAGAATAATATATCATTGTAAACTAATAAAAAATAATTTTTTCAGTAAACCACGTCTTCAGTAAGTTCACCAATTGTTTGTTTTGGGCACAGTTTTTAATTTCAGCATGTAACATATTAAAACAACTGGGAATCATATAGTTTAACGTTTTTTGTACATATTTATTTGTATGCTTAGGTCCAGTCCTTCATTAAAGTTGAAATGAGTATTATGATTGTCTACTAGCCTGTTTACATATAAGGGGTTATTTATGTGCTGAAATATAATTTTGTACCACAGAATTGCTCTCACTGAAAGAATTTTGAGACTCTGATAGAAGTATGGAATATTATGCCTTTTTTTGTATAAATTGTTTTCAGCTAATAATTTAACTAATGAATTTTGCACGGATTGAACAGGGTCGATATTAGTTTTACAGGAAAATCCCCAAGCTGTTATTCCATACCTTATATCAGATTCAGATAAAGATAAATACATTATTCGAAGTGTGCAGATTTGCAAAAAAAAAATAGTTTATACAATCTGCTTACAATTGATCTTAGTTGTGCACAAACTTTGTTTATTTGTATATCCCACATGAAAATGTAATCAATATTGACACCTAAATAAACATATTCTTTAACTAGTTCTATAGTTGGTTAAAAAATAAATAAAAACTTGGACCAAGCCAGGAGTATCAACTTCGCAGAGAAAACTAAAATTTAATCATATCAATATAAAAGCATCGGCTGCGAAATTTCGAACCATATTCAAAGAAATATTTTTTTAGCACCAAATAAGTGCTTTAATGAAGCTTTTAATTGTACACAAATTATACGAAAAGGCAAAGGCAATGTAGTAAGCTAATCAAAGCTTTTGCAGCTCTACGCTAACGATATTAACACGAGAACAATAAAAAGTGTGAATTTAATGCTTTCTATTAAACGAGCAATCAGTTTTGTTCAGCTAATTTATTAGTCACGATATGTATTCAAAATTCTCTAAACATCGTTTTTATTAGACACATATATTTTTTTAAGACGCCGAGGAATTATTTTATTAGTTTAGCGAGTTTTTCACGGCTTATTTAATGTTTGAAATGTGACGTTTTCAAAATGTGATGGTGTGTAGTATTTTAAATGTTTTATTTGAGTATTTGACTCTCTCAGTCAAAGAGAAGTGAGATCTTTGGCTCTCGGCCAAGAGGTATAAGGTTAAGAACTCGATGAAATGCATACGAACAGTCGGTGGCTGAGTTAACATCGCGTTTTGGTCCAACCCAGGAGTAGTGTGTTCAATTCCTCAACTGACTCCATCCTCTAATCCTCCAGTCCTCCATTAAAATACAAGCAAAATTTGCCGTTTACTGTAATGGTAGTAGGAGATTTTAATATTTGCTGGTTATTCGTAATCCAGGAATGCTTTTCATTATTTAAAAAAAGGAAAATAATATTTGTAAATATTTACGATGAATATATTTCAGACGTAAAATTGAATCAAAAATATTATTTTGGCTGTGGAATAGTTTATCGAGTTTTGTGTTTCCTCCTTCCTACAATATGGGTCTCTTTAAGACCCAAGTTCACTCTTTCCTGTTCTCCACAAAGCACCCCCAAATACAAAATAGTGAAAAAACATCCTCTTGGCCTCCCTAGTGAAGTTAAATATTAACCGTGATGAAGAATATGTTTATCGAACTATTTAATTGTGTGTATGTATAGCAAAAATTTAAAACATTTGTCCACTATTGTATTCAATTCAATGATTTTGTTACATGTTTAATAACTGTTTTGACTCTTTGAAAACCTTCGTGAAACCACGCAGTAAATTCAGTGCATTGAACTATGTATATAATGATACAAAATCGATCGATTTAAAGCGAAATGGGGGTAATTTTCCATTATCTGCTGTGGTCGCATAGGGCATAGGCCATGGGAATCAGGTCCGCAGCGCTGTGTGCAATTAATAGGTTGCATACAACACAATACACAGACAAGTGACGTTTAATAATAATTCCAACTTTTACTGTACCCACCATGAAGTTTTTAAATACAAATATAATATTAATTGCACAAAATAGCATCCTCACAAAAACTTTTTTTTTAAATATTTCACTATCTTGTTTGAAACGGCTTTGGCAGTGTTTGGTGGCCGTATCTAATTATCCGATTTCTTCTAAACATTCCTCTTCCTATGTCCTTCCCTTTAGCCTCCCAACATATCCCAATTGGTTATGCGATTGTCCCGCTGGCTGTTGTGCGGTAACCAGATTAACGAAATACTACCTGTGCATCGCATTTACATTTTGACACGCTTAGACCGGGTTGTTAAAACTGTGGTTAAGTTGGGTCAGATGCAAAAACTGATTCATTAATATGAATTCCATTCGTTTTAAGTTACTAGTTATAAGATTTAGTTTTCAGTGATTAGATATTTGTAGGTCTTAGTGAGTCATTAGTCACTAGTTATAAGATTTAGTTTTCAGTGACTAGCTATTTATAGGTCTTAGTGAGTCATTAGTCACTAGTTATAAGATTTAGTTTTCAGTGACTAGCTATTTGTAGAAGTGAATCGTTAGTCACTAGTTATAAGATTTAGTTTTCAGTGACTAGCTATTTATAGGTCTTAGTGAGTCATTAGTCACTAGTTATAAGATTTATTTTTCAGTGACTAGCTATTTATAGGTCTTACTGAGTCATCAGTCATTAGTTATAAGTCTTAGTAGCTAGTTGCCTAAGGCCAGGTAAATTAAATTATAAAGCCCTCTTGACGTGATTTTTCCACGAAAATAATATTAACCCATTTACTATGCACGGTGTCCGGAAACTCGTAATACAAACGGGAAACTGATGTATCTACACCACTTTTATTTCGAGCTGAGGATTAAAAAAACTTTCGTAGTCGGTTCTACGCTTCGACGCATTTAAAAAATACGTTAAACAGCTGATATTAATACCCTAGCGATCGATTTTTTTCAAATTTGACATTATAAATTCTAGCTTTGTACACTATTTACTCGAAAACGAAAGCTCAAATCAAAAAAATTATAGAATTAATTGACTTCAAACGTGATGTAGATTAACCAGTTTGAGTAAAACTGTGTTAAGGTTTATGGTTTTTAGATGAAGGTTATTTTATTAGCCAAACCGCACCTTTAGGATAAAACAATCAGAAAAAGATACGGTCCCATCTAGGACTCGAACAAAGGACCCTTGCCTTGACGGCAGATTTTCGTTTGGGAATCGCTAATATTGTCTTCGATAATTAAATATTACAATTTGAGGTACATCGACGTTTTACAAATGTCTAATTTGTTATTAATTACATGCATACAATGTGGCATACAGTTTCAAAGATACATAAAAATATTGAAATGACGTTACGGTCTGAACAGTGAACAGCTGACTTTCAACAAATTCCATTGTTGAAAGGCTGATAGAGATATTGAAAGAAGTCTAAATGCAGAAAACTCCGTTAACGGAGGAATGAACGCGGTTGGCGCTAAAAAAAATTGTCCAAAGAAGCGAAGCTAGCAGTTTGCAATGGAGTACTGGTACTTACCCTGATTTATGTCAGTGAGGCATGGAATTGACAGAGGAAGGATGATAGTATACTTATTGCTGTAGAAATAAGATCCCTGAGGCGTATGTGTTGTAAATCGTGAAGAATTCTAGGCAGATGCAAGCGTAAAAAGTAAGATTAAGGAAGGGACGCGTTTGAGTGTCATATTGAGTGAATTAACGAATAAAAGAGCGTAAGGTGAATATAAGAAGTCTGGGACGCCCGATACAGACATGGCACGATCGAGTAAACCAAATATTTGAGTCGGGCCATGTCAAGAGTCAGAATAACAAAAGGGTATGTACCTAATGGTGAGACGATGTGTGAATCTGAATGAAGAAAGAAGTGTGTGCCAAGACCGAGATGTTTAGCAGTCCATCTTCTTTGCCTACCCTTGCGGAGTAAAGGTGTGATGGTTAGTTAGTTAGTTATTTCCTTTGACTTTGGTATGATGTCCATTTACACTTAACAATTACGGTGATATTTTGATACTGGCAACACAGTGAAGAGACTGTAATTGAGACATAATATTCACGGTGATATTTCGATACTGGCATCACAGTGAAGAGACTGTAATTGAAACATAATATTTACGGTGATATTTGGATACTGGCAACACAGTGAAGAGACTGTAATCGAAACATAATATTTACGGTGATATTTGGATACTGGCATCACAGTGAAGAGACTGTAATTGAAACATAACATTTACGGTGATATTTGGATACTGGCATCACAGTGAAGAGAGTGTAATTGAAACATAATATTCACGGTGATATTTGGATACTGGCATCACAGTGAAGAGACTGTAATTGAAACATAATATTCACGGTGATATTTGTATACTGGCATCACAGTGAAGAGACTGTAATATGATTGAAACATAATATTCACGGTGATATTTGGATACTGGCATCACAGTGAAGAGACTGTAATTGAAACATAATATTCACGGTGATATTTGTATACTGGCATCACAGTGAAGAGACTGTAATATAATTGAAACATAATATTCACGGTGATATTTGGATACTGGCATCACAGTGAAGAGAGTGTAATTGAAACATAATATTCAGGGTGATATTTGGATACTGGCATCACAGTGAAGAGAGTGTAATTGAAACATAATATTCAGGGTGATATTTGGATACTGGCATCACAGTGAAGAGACTGCAATTGAAACATAACATTTACGGTGATATTTGGATACTGGCATCACAGTGAAGAGAGTGCAATTGAAATATAATTTTTACGGTGATATTTGGATACTGGTATCACAGTAAAGAGACTGTGATTGAAACAATGTCTTATCTCGGATGACATGTGACAACTAAGAGACACTTTTTTATAACACTTTAATGCTGTCTCTCCCATACAAGACTTCGCACGTTCGTACAATAATATTTTTTAGTTCTGTTCTGTAAGAAAATCTATATTTATGTGTATCAGCTGTACCGTTTTCCTTACAAACAATCTATTATTGCTGTAGAAAGCCATTAAAAAGAGATTAGTTTAATTTAATTTGAGAATTATCATTTCTAATTCCCTTGATCGTTTTACATTATTATTTATATAAATAGATGTTAGTAACATATAAATCAGTGACTTCACCAACGCAAGATAATGCTTTTGTAAAGAAATATAAAAATTAAAAAAACGGGTTGCATATAATAATCACCAGAATGGTTGAATACTCTGGTACTAATATACTAATCCTAATAAATTAAATATGGCTTAAAATGACTTTAACAGTGATCAAAATGAACACATATTAATAGACAGGAACTTACCAATATTTTTTTCCCTATTTTCTTCGTTTGATCCGCTCCCTTGGAGCGGACTGCTCCAATTGCGCCTGCACAGGGCCGGCCACGTGTCTGGTATTTACGTGTAACGCGTGTAACTAAATAAATATTTGCTTTCCCGTGCTTTTCCCGGGTTTATAAGCGAGAAAATAGAATAAATTAATAATAATATTCATTTTTAGAACGTTCAGAACGGGTCGCGCGCATTCGTGATTTGCCTTCAATTTTTCCGATTTGAGCACGGTAAAATTAATCGAAGGAATGACAGTTAGCATGTCCGGTCAACATCCCTCTCTGATCGTTATCGGAACACAACACGGTGGATTATACATTACATACACATACAACTACTTTATAAATACAAACAACCAAACGTTTATTTTTAAAATGTTTTCGTTTCAAACAACTCAAAAACTACACTGTTTAATACCACCATAGAAACAACTGACAGATAAATGGCATAGAATCTTGCATGCCGTCGCCGAGCTAATACCAAATTAAGCCAAAGAAAGTTATGATGTGTTTTGGTCTATGAGGTATATATATAGAGTCAGCTTTGGCGTTCGAAGTATATGGGCCACGCATATCGGATCATTGTCCGATGTGAGATATCACGGGCATCAGTCAGTTACAAGCGCTCGCCGGGCACAGATCTCCGGCGATAACTTCAAAATGCCGATATGTACACTGAGATATTGTATAAATCGTACTGGAAAATGGTAACCGGATAAATCATCACAATTATAATTCAACACATCTTTAAAAACTTATATAAAGTGATGGAAAAAGATGACAAAAACTTTATTAACTGGGGTATGTAGGTTAGGTTAGGTTTATTTTTTATTTTTTTGTGTATTACAGACTGTGTGTCCATTTACAATACACATGTAACATTAACTACATATAAAAAAGAATAGAAATAACAAGTTATAAATAGTGATTTTTGGCATTGACATGCCTCTTGAATTCTTCAAGGCTACTATTAAAAATATCGATAGTCTTGGAGGCGTTGTTTAACAGCGCCATACCTCGTGTCATGCTATGCCGAGCCAGTACGTCCGTTCTGCCACGTGGGATACATAGGTAAGGTTAAAAAAAATCATCATTTCTGATGACTTTATATCACTTTTTAAAAGTGTGTTGAATTTGTACTGTGTTGAGTTATCATGGAACCCTGGAAAATATAGATAAGGCAATACCTTTCATCTGAAAGTAGAGTTTTACCATAATCAGTAGTCGTGTAAATTGACTTATTAATGTTAAAAAAAATTCGTGGAGCATTTGCGTGGGGGCGTGCGGCCGCCGGTCACCTTCGACACGTTCGTTGGGTTCGTTCGCGGTCGGAAGGATTCGGGCGACATCAACAGTCGTCACACCCTTCTTTCTACTTCCCGCATGGGAACAATATTTCACACTATTTATATACAACTCAATGGTTTTGGTGTGTATTTGTAGAAACAAATACAAATTGGGGCGCGCGCCGCTGTGCGCAGATCTGATTAAGAGGAAGCCACAAGCCAAAAATGTGTAAATTCTTGGTATACCCTATATCGTAGGTAATAGGCATTAAAATCGCTCGACAAGAGCTAGAGTCTTGAAACGTTTGATTTCAAGCAAAAAACTGGTTTTTACTTAATTTGTAAATAATTTTATAAGAAAGCAAAAAAGTTAATCAAGTGAAACTTTCACAGATAATCTTAGCTATAAAACAGTATTTTTAAAAATTTGTTTCCTTTACGCGTTCATACATTTCTATTGAAACAATATTTTTTGTAGTAGTTTGCATTTATATTTTTTAGTGAGTAATTTATTTTTTATTCAAGCGAAGCGATAAGAAAACCTTCATTTTACCTAAATCGTATTTTTTGTTTTTCATAATGTACACCAATTCATTATAAAGATTAATCAAAATAGTGATTTGGCATTAAGCTTCGCCTTAAACGACGTTGGTGGAAATTTTGTGCATACTAAAAATGGTTCATGGCCCATCTTCCTTGTTTCTTTTGCATAAAATTAGACCTGATATTTCATTCCTTCTCTAATTTAACCGCTTCCCGGGCAAATCATTTAGCAAAAATCTTTGTTTTATAAGGTCTTGTCTTCACCAGGAATTTAACAAAAAGCACCCTCTCAATCTCCAAGAAAAGTCCATTGGAGATGTACCGAGTCTTACATTAATCTAGGTTAATAAAGGCAAGTTTACCTAACATTGTAATATTTCTATAATACAGAATGGGTTCACGTTTGCCCACTAAATTTAATGAAAGTCTGGTTTGGAAGAAGTAGGGGGCCCTTCTTTAAGTCGCCAATTCCGGCCTACAAACTTGTATCCAAACTTCCTTGGCCGGGTTTTACAAAGCAAGTAATCGCATGACTTTGCATTTTTACATAATTTGTCAGAAAAATTGTAATCATTGATGGAAATCTTATTCAAGTATTGCGGGCAGAAATAAATGTTAAACGGTAATGAAATAGAACCTCTAAAATACATAAGGCTACGTGATAAGATCGTTTGAGAAGGAGGTTGTGTAAATGCAAATGATATGAAACATTCTAACATTAAAATAACATTTTAATTGAAAGGCTTTACCGATTGCTGGGAAAATATTTATTAAATACCACTCGTTTAAAATAGAGCAAAATTTATCAACATCTGAGTTAAATAGCATTTAAAGAAACGCTGTGAATTTTTTCACACATTTTCATGTTAAATAACACAGCCTGATGTTTTTTTTTATAATTTTCGGAGCATCCTTCGCAATTTTTTCTATCGAGGGAATTTCATATTTTATCATTACTTTTTCAACTCAGCATCTGAATAGAGATTATCTTTTAACTTGTGTTCAAGTTATATGTAGGTATAAATTCATAATTCGGAATTGACTAAATATTATTTGAAAAAATTATTGAATATTCATGTATTATGTTTTTTGTAAAATGTGGCATTTTATGGTAGGTACTAAACTTATCAATATTTTAACGGCGTAAACTCTTCAACACTTATTGTTATTACGGCAGAGCTTATTTGCCGTCATGAAATTTACAATTAGCTTTTCTTATTGGATGTACAGTATTAGAAATCTGTCTTATACCGAGGGACGAATCCAATTGAGGAAAGTGAATTCTGATCAAAATCTTGTACTGCAGTACCGCCCAGAATAATATTCGCATTTCCTTTCCTAAACATGCTCATTAAATAACATAAATATATATTACTAAAATAAATACTGGAAAGTCCAATTATGTCCTGTGCGTACGAACCGTATCTAAATTTCTCTAATAAACAATAAAAAGTGTAAATCTCAAGTGACCCTACAAGGTGAGTATTGTACTGCATATTATCTCCATATATAGTTAGTAATAACATAGCTCATTGTAGAAATGTATTATATATTTGTACAACGCCCTTAAGGTGTTTTTGCACAAAAAACGGCGATATACAAATCATCCAAATATTATTATTATGTTTATTATTACAACTTGCAGATTAATGCGATATAAAAACTTGAAGCATCCATACAATTGTTTAAAATATACAAGACATCAAGTTTATTCAATTTTTTCAAATTGTTCAATAATTTTTACAAAATTTTATTTATGCAAGCTTTATTTTGCTGTGTTTATTACAATCTTGTACAGTGGCGACGCCCTTCAACGCACTGATATATTTGATATGAACTATATTTATTTCATGACTTTATCAGTGTTCACCAATGTTCCGATTCATTTTGACCCATCTGACCTAACCTGGTTTCTTGGTTTTAATTACCAATGTTCCGATTCATTTTGACCCATCTGACCTTACCTGGTTCATGGTTTTAATTATCAATGTTCCGATTCATTTTGACCCATCTGACCTTACCTGGTTCATGGTTTCAATTACCAATGTTCCGATTCATTTTGACCCATCTTTCCTTACCTGGTTTATGTTTTAAAATGGTAACACCAAGATAGTTGGAAGTAAAAATAATGTAACTTTTAAA
Source organism: Hesperophylax consimilis (assembly GCF_061612785.1). NCBI lineage: Eukaryota > Metazoa > Arthropoda > Insecta > Trichoptera > Limnephilidae > Hesperophylax > Hesperophylax consimilis. The sequence goes on from NC_142850.1 coordinate 23,436,829, forward strand.
GAGCATTATAATTCATGTGAATATTTTTACATCAATATCAAACGGTGTTCCTAAATTAGTGGTACTTCATGAATACTTCATATTCTATGGATTAGAATTTTTTTTAGAATTCGAACTTGTTGCTATTTGTCTTTGACTATAATCATATATTTTATCGAGTAGGTAAATGGGTAATGTTTAAATTTGGATTTATGACCAAAATACCGAACGAAAGGAATTATTTTATTTTTTTAATCAAAAGATATGGCAAATATCTAGAACTATTTGTGTTTTAAATTATGATCGCATTTTTGTGTGATTTTAGAGGCAAATTTAGCATTTTTTTAAAATCGTTTGTGATTATGAGAAAAATAATCTTGCCCAACTTACTATTTTAATATACCTACTAGATAATAAAATAAAAAAATATTTTTTTTACTTATTTAAGTCAAATTTGTGTTCCAACGTAAATCGATTATTTGTAATTTAAATTTACGCCCATCTAATGTTTTTTTAAATTTTTATTTTATTTTATTTTTCATCATAATATTTATAAAGTAAATAGAGCATTTTTTTAATAATCATCGTTAACTCTCAAATAATTGCTAAAGTTGCATCTAAAACCAAGAAAAAAATAAATTCTTTATTGGCCTATTTTTTACAATTTAAAACAAAAATTATATAAACGAATCATTTATCCGTACTAGATATTTGCTATATACCTTTTGAATGTAAAGTTTGGTCCAGTATTTTGGCTTCAAATCCAATTGAAAGTTTTGTATGAAAAAGGACGCGCAGCCGTTTCTTTTAAAGTAAGAATTCATTATTTTCTTCACTGTTTAGAATTCCGATAAGTGAATTGACAAACCGCCCCCGACATCGGCACAATGGCTCCGGAAGTCGAGCCGCCATCTTGTTTTATGTCCTAAAAGCTTTTGATACAACTTTTGAAAAACAAATTTAGGCGCGCACCACCTCCAAGGTATTGTTACACCTTCTGTTGGTAGTTAGTACCCAGGGCAAACTTTCCATATTTCGTTTAACGATTTTCGCACCTTATGTATTATTATATCTTATCTTACAAACGCCTTACACCGAGTTAAAAATTGTCCCAGATGCGAAGTGATTATTTTAGGCTTCCACAAAAAAATAGAAAAAGGAAAAATGAACTGGCCTATCCTATTCTATCCTCACCTAACCTAACCTAATCTAACCTAACTCAACTTAACCTGAACTAACCTAATGTAAACTAACATAACCTAACCAAACCTAATCTAACCTAACCTAATCTAACCTAACCTAAACTAACCTAACAAAACATAACCTCACCTAACCCAACCTAATCTAACCTAACCTATTATTTTGTATTAATAATTTATTGGATAGCCATCACATCAAATGATTCGCCACGTTTGGTGACTTAGTAGGAGTGCCCGGTTTCATAGGATGAAGTTTTTCCAGATCTTGGTGACAGATGCGTCTAACCACCAACTGCATGGCAGGCCGGTTCGGGAGAGACTGGTCGAGGTTTGACCGATTGACTTCTCTAGCAGAACCCTTTCTTAAAAAATTGCACCACAGTGGGAAAGATGGATTCATACGTCCGTCACGTGGTACCTTTTTCCTTCCCAGAACTTCCTCTCCTTCCATTTAAAAAAGACTCTCCACAAAGCATCCCAAAAGATGACATAGGCCACGAGGGGAATTATTTTCCTCAAGGCCTCCTGTGTGGAGCTATAATTTATAATATCTCGTGATTTTTCATGAGTCCGCGCTGGTAATATAATATTCTAACGGAAAATTATTTTCATTTACATTTCGGATTTGGAACGGTAGTAGTATATATGTACACCGTATTCTACACTCATACCGCTAATCTTTGGGAAATCTAAAGAAAATATACTTTTAAGTTTTTTTAACAAAGCAATTCTAATTATAAAACAAATTGTAATAAAAATTGTCCAGTTTAATCGTGGCTTTACTTGCGAGTAATGCTCGTGTTCGTAATAAAATGGCCACCCTCACATTTCAAATCTTAAATAGAACAGCCGAACGAGTGGTAAGAAATATATAAAGATAAATATAGTATAAAGATGTGTTTATACAAATGCTTTGTAAATCACCTAAAAATAAGATTTTTACTAAAAATCATTTCTAAAATTTCGCGAAATGAGCTTGGAAAAGAGAAAATGACAACAATGAAAATTTTTGAGTAATTTTAACTTGTCACTTGCAGTACGTTTTTATTAAGCCAGCTATTCCTCTCATCGTAAAGAATTTCTGCGGAATTATTAAAAACTTTTTTACTGCTAATGTCAGGGAGAGGAATTTTTAATTTTGTTAAAATTTACGAATAATAATTATGTTACACCAACCTATCAAACAATGTTAGGTTTACATTATGTAATTTAAGTTCGCTATTCAAATTTCTCATCTCCTCACCCTCGTAAGCTCCCATTAACCCCACAATATTCTTCAAATAGAAATGACATAATTATACTAGCTCTGTATATTTATTTATATTTATTTAAGTACTTAAAACAGGCATGGTGACCAAAAATTTACATACATGGATGTTTAAATACATAATAATAACAAAAATGGTAACAAAATGAATAAGCTAAATATGCAGAAGTAAATGACAAATAAGAATGGGTAAAAGGTAAATACAAATATGTTCATAAACGATTTTTTATTGTCACACTTGTACTAGTGAGACACTGATTAGGTAGGTACAATGTTGCTTCTCTAAAGAAAGTGCTTCATCACAATATCAGCTTAATATGATTAAAGGTAATACATTTTTTTTGAAGTGTTTAAATTGGTCATTAAAAATGTCTATTTCATTATTAGAGCCATGTATAATGTTATAATTTCTTAATGCTCGCGGTACAGGGGAAAAATATCCTGTATTTGTGTGGTAGGCTTTAATATAGAAAATGTCTTTCATCCTCTTTGTTGATTTTCTTGATGGTTTATTGATGTTAATTTGGGATAAAATGTTTGGTGTATCAACTGATGCATGTATAATTTTGTGTAGGAGCAGTACGTCAGAAAGTTTACGTCTGACCGTCAGTGAGTGTAGTTTATAGTGCAAAATTCGGTCATTATATGTTCTAAATTGACCAGATAAACCTTCACGATAAGCAATTACACGGGTTAGTTTCTTTTGTATGGATTCAATCCTATAATTATGAATCTCATAATTGGGAGACCAAATTGTTGATGTGTAGTCGAGAATACTTCGCACAATAAAATTGATTTATATAATGTTAAAGTTAATTCTGTACTTTTAAAAAAATTTGTGATTCTTAGCGTTAATCCTAATACTTGTGATGCACTTTTTAAAATTGTATCTACATGTTTATTGAAGCTAAGTGACGAGTCAAATGTCACGCCCAAGTCTTTGATTGAAGTTGTGTTTAGTAAAGGGATATTGTTAATGTGATATGTGTTTGAGAATGTATTAATGTTCTTTGTGAATTACGGCACATTTGTTTTCATTAAAATATAAATCATTTAGTGTGCACTACTCATGAAGTGATGATAAGTCTTTTTGCAAATCGGTGCAATCTTCTAATGATGTAATTTTTTTTTAATAACTTAAGGTCATCGGCAAATAAGAAATATTTTGATGTTTTTATTATAAAAATTATGTTGTTGATAAAGATTAAAAACAGCAAAGGTCCAAGATGCGAGCCCTGCGGAATTCCCAACGTTACAGTAAAAAGATCCGCGGAGTTCCCTCCTACAACCACTTGCAGTTTTCTTTCTGTAAGGTAACTTTCGAACCATTTCAAAGTATTTCCATTTATGCCAAACTTTTCCAGCTTCTTGATGAGTAATGATTGATTTAACTGGTCAAATGCTTTGCAAAAATCCGTGTAGATGGCATCTATTTGTAAACGTTTTTCTACTTCTTTCTTGTAAACGTTTTCGTACATAGTAAATAGTATATGCAAGACACAGATAATTTTTGTTTAATTTAATTTAATTGATGTTAACTAATACACAGGGTGTTAAGAGATGTACCTGACTTACTTTGATGTTAACTAATACACAGGGTGTTAAGAGACGTACCTGACTTAATTTGATGTTCACTAATACACAGGGTGTTAAGAGACGCACCTGACTTACTTTGATGTTAAAGAAAAATGTTAACAGGGTGTTAAGAGACGTACCTGACTTACTTTGATGTTAACTAATACACAGGGTGTTAAGAGACGTACCTGACTTACTTTGATGTTCACTAATACACAGGGTGTTAAGAGACGTACCTGACTTACTTTGATGTTCACTAATACACAGGGTGTTAAGAGACGTACCTGACTTACTTTGATGTTCACTAATACACATGGTGTTAAGTGACGTACCTTACGTAAGTATTCCATGTTAACTAATACACAGGTTTTTAAAAGAAGTACCTTGACTTTCTTTGACCAGTGATTCTTGGCTTAATATGTATTTAAAAAATTGATCTCCGGTGACATTTATTTTATAATAAAATATGTCAGTTGTGGACTTTTCAGTGAGCGAGAGTGGTACGAACCACCACTGATATGTACATGAATGTATATATTCATCAAAATACAATTTAAAAATCAGTAGGTATTGGACAGTTAGAGTCGGGGTGGAAAGTAAGGCGGTTACTCGGCTGAGTGTCAAGAATTTGTTTGCTTACTCGTAAATGACAAAAAATAGAACCGTGGAACGAATTTTTTTTTTTGTACTGGCTAAAGTTAAAATCACTTGTTAAATTAAACCAGCTTCGTATCTTAACACCCTGTATTATTACAATAAACATCAAAAAGCAAATAAATCAAAATAATGTCCATTGCCGTAAGTCTGTGATGTCTGAATTATTCGTGTTGGCTATTCTGGCGTGGGTTCTTCACATTAATAATTTCTCATTCACATTTCAATGTGGTCTCTGCAGAAATCTTAGAATAATTCAATTCGTAAAATTCACCTACGAACCATTTATTATTTATCCTCGTCACAAAGTTGTGACACAAAAAAGACACTTCTATCCAAGGATTGAAGAATTTCTAAAACTGAAAATATTTAAAGTTATGTTTACGAGGTGAATAATAAACAACATAAGTTTTGATATTTCAAATTTTTTTGTTAAATTTATCGACAAACTTAGAAGGTTAGAACATTACTTACTCCACAAAAAGCATCAGTTGAGTTATCTATGTAGGTAATAATTGCAGTCTCTGAAGTAAACTGTAATATAATATACCTATATCAATATTATAACTAGCTCATACCCCTGAAAAATCACATTATATTAAAGGTAAATACCTCCTTTTTTCGCTTGTCTGAATTCTCCACACAACCAGTTCCAATTTTGAAAATGACACTTAAATTCAAAGCAAATTTGAGTTCACTAAGCCAGATATCATGGAGACAAACAAAAACGCTTAAACAATTACCTATTTAATTTTATTCGTTTTAAATTTCTCGACCCGGGTCTGAGTATCTTATAATTATAGCTCGCATTCTTGTAAATTCATTTGTCAACATGCCATTACGTACCAAATTTTAAATGTCACACATAATAAATAAATGTGATTGTAATTATAATTTATTGAAAGTATCTGCTTGTTGTTATCTGAAGAAACTTCGTGATGGATAAATATTTGTCAAACAATTTGTTCTGTTTGAGAGTTTTTAGAGATACGGATATTAAGGCGATACAAAACTAATACCAGGGGTTTGCTCTAGGCTTACATTTGAATTAATTTCGACGATTTCGTAACGATAATACTACATATATTATAAATTTATGTATTTATTTATTTGTATGGAAGTGAGGCATGGAACTGGCAGAGAAAGGATGGAATTAGACTGAATGCTGTTGAAATGAGATCCCTGTGGTGTATGTGTGGTAAAACTTTGTATGATCGTGTGGGAAATGTAGAGATCCGCAAAGAACGCAAGGCTGATGTAAGCGTAATGAGTAAGATTAAGAAAGGGTCGCTTGGATGGTTTGGACATGTAGAGCGAATGAGCGAAGAAAATAGTGTAAAGAGAATATATGACGCAAATTCGAATGGAAGCAGAAGTCGGGGACGCCCGAGGAAGACATGGCACGATTAAACGTATGTCAGAGTCAGAATAATAGGTATGTACGAGACGATGTATGAATGTGGATGAAGCAAGAAGTGTGTGCCAAGACCGTGTTGTTTGGCGGTCCGTACCCCTCTGCCTACTCCTGCGGAGAAACGGCGTGGTGGTTAGTTAGTTTTTTTTTTTATTATATATATTTTTTGAGCGATCCCTTTGGATGTTAGTTATTTATATTTAAGATTAAGAAAACAGGACCATACCATTAAAATAATTAATGTAAAACCGTTTTAAAATTTTATAAAAAGTTTTTCAACTATAAAATTAGCGGTAAGCACCAGATTTTTTTTCTAGACGATGAAATAGACACTTCTCGAGAGATTCGTCTAGAAACATCTGAGATTTTATAATTACGTTCATCAGAAATAATAAAAATAAACCCTACGGAAAGATCAATTTTCCAGGCCTGCCAGGGCAAATTCGACCGTAGGTCCATCCATTACGCTGGGCCGCGCGCCGAATATTTTTTAACACGACTTATTCACATATGTCGTTAAGATTCCCACTTTATTTTATATCATCACGCATATTTTTGTCAGTGGCTTCTTCACTGGTTCTGACTTTATTTTACGGCTGCTCGGCCTTTTTCATACAAAATATCTTTATATTAAGTTTAGGGCCAAAATACCCAACCAAAAAGTCATTTTTTTTAAACAAAATATATATCTAGTACGGATTAAAAGACATTAAACAATTCAATTTTTCATGATTTTAGAGGCAACTTTGAAAATTATTAAGTTAATGAAAATTATTTTTATAAAAAATTTTGCTCAATTTTGTAAAAAAAATTATGAAATAATAAATATAAAAAATATTATTATATAAAAAAGCATTTTGATGGGATTACATTTAAATTAAAAGTTATCGATTTACGTTGGAACTCAAATTTGTCGTATATATATTTAAATTTATACCCACAATACGCGTCACTTTGCGATTATTTAATTTTTATTATATTAATAAAATAGCCAATGCAAGATTATTTAGAACACAAATAAATAAATAAAAAATAGCGCATACCCGTAGTAGATATTTGTTATACCTCTTGTAAAAAAACCTATTTTTCTGTTTGGTTCTTTATTTTGGCCTCAAATTTAAATTTAAGTTTTTTTGTGAAAAAGACCAAAAGCCGTTAAATACAATAATTATTATATCCGAGCATAGCTACAAAATTATAGTCAGGCATCTCCCATCTCCCGTTAATCACAGGAATGGACAGAAACAACATTGGATGTATAAGGGTGTTTACAAATTACAACGTTTGATTAATTGGTTCATCTAGAAGAAACATCCTGTAATATCTCACACAATACAACACCATATACTCTCTCCCGGCATGCTGCGCCGTGGGTATCTGTACCAAAAGTGTTGTAAGGTAGATTCATCAACGAGGAAGATTAATGACCCTTCTGAGGAACTCCCTTTGGTGTGAGAGACAAAAGAAACGACCAAAAAATCGGATATAACTTTGCTAATTAATTTCCTGCAAGACCTTGGCCTAAAATCTTAAAATACGACACAAATTTGCACATAATTAAGTTGTTAAAACTCGCCGTTTATGACTGAGCTTGCATAATTACACTTTTTAAAATGGTATCCAAAGGAAAGTCAGTATGCACAATTCGAAAGTAGATTTTAAATTATACATCCATTGGTTCTAACTTTGAAAAGTAATTTATTTTAAAAAGATGTCGTATGCAGTTGAATCTTTAAATACAGTATAGGTTAAATTTATGTCAAACATTTATCAGGCCACCAAAATTAAACTATTGAATTTGCTGCAAAATGATCCCAAGGACAAAATTCAGTTCACCTAAGTGATAATCAAGAGATACTAACATTTTACCTAGCGTTATTCAATGTTAAAGGCGGGTAATCATAAGAATGAAAAAACGCCTCGACATCCGTACAAAATACAGCGCGCCCCGGTTAAAAAAACGTAGGCTTTTTGAGACTGGTGACTAGTGACGTCATAAAACCATATAGAAGCTAGAAAAATACTACATATAAAACAAATCACTAAATCTACATTACTAACGCTACTTCAATTTGTAGGATTCAACAAAGTGCTGGTATAGATTAAGCTGAATTCTATAAATGGAGCCAATAAATACATCAATAGTACCCGCAAACTTGTTATATAAAAGGTTTAACCTAGTACAGGGTTTTCCAATAAGAGGTGTTATTTTAAAATTTTCCCGTAAAAGATCAATGTTTTCGTTGTTTGTGTGGCACGTAGCGCCGTCTTATTGAAAATAAACGTTGCCAAATTCAATACCATCCAATTCCGACCATAAATAAATCATTAATCATCTCTCGATAGCGCAATCCATTCACGGTAGCTGTTGCTCCAGCCTCATTTTCAAAAAAGTTAGGTCCAATGACTCCGCCGGACCATAAACCGCACCAAACAGTCACACGTTGAAGATAAAAAGGCTTTTCAACAATAACTCTTGGGTTTTCCGAGCCTCAGATGCGACAATTTTGCTTGTTGACGAAGCCACCGAGGTGGAAATGGGCCTCATCACTCAAGATGATTTGCATTTGATTCACTCAAGTGAACTTTAATAATCTCAATGCGTTGTTAAGCGTGTATCGTTCCATTTTTATTAATGGCGTAGTTTTTACTTGTCAAATGTCAAAAAATGACAGCTTCAAAAGTAACATCTACCGAAATAGCGGGCTATTCAAAATAACACCTCATATTGGAAAACCCTGTATTACTATTTACTAGTTCTAAATGATTTTTATGAATTTAACAATCGTACAAATATATTCACATGAAACCGAAAGTTCGCTAAACAAAGCTCCTGAAAATTTTACATTAAATAATATTAAATGGTGCTAACTCGAACAAGGGCTCAAAGTTCACACTCTACAATTTACACAAAAGTAGTCCACGCGCGTTGAATGGAGTGTTTCAAATTTCCCCTGCCAAAATGGCGTACAAAAGAAATTTGAATGGAGCCATTGTGAGGAAGCAACCTTAATTTCTTTCTTGCGTTTACTTATAACAAACTTTGTAGACCTACGCATATAATGTAATGTGTATACCTAACTTTGTGTGTATTCTATGATGAAAAGCTTGCGGCCCACTTCACATCACCACAGCTTTTAGAATATTATAATTTGAAAGCTTTATTACGCGTTTCTGGTATCTTTTAACAACTCAGTTACTTTCCGCAGAGCATTTATCACTTAGCCGCAAGAGGGTGTGTTCATATTTCAAGAACAAGGCACGTAATGTTTTCAGAGCATCATTTTCAACGCTCAATTTTTTTTACAATCTTAATTTTATTTTGTAAAGTTATGTTATTAATTCGAACCAAATGTTCAAAGCTTGTATACATAAATCTGTGCCATTAAATATTGTTGAAATTAATTACGCTCATGCATACTTTCAACATTTTAATAAAACAAAAATTAAATCTTAATTATCAAACTAATCCATTTTTTTTCGAAATTTGTTAATTATGTCTTACTTAATAATATTTTTTTTGTGTGTGGGAGATTTTTAGAAACTTAGATACTGTAATATATTTAAGTCATCTTTTTCTTAATTCTACTTTTTCCCACGTATTTTTTGATATTACGTGTATTACGTGTATGAACTAATTTTTTAACATGTTCACTGCCAAAAATCCGACGTGTAAATTTGGAACGCTCTGTCACACTTATTCAACATGCTGTGCACACTTTCCTATTTTTATAATTACCTACTGTTACCAGCTCTTTACCGTTTATGTAAAGTATGTTATGTTATATATGATTTAAGATTTTCACGGCCAAAAGTATTTTTGTTATTTGTTTTTGGGGTATTATGCCGTGTTGCGCTAACTCCTTCTTTAGCCAACGTTTCGGACAGCATTGCAGTGTCCATCATCAGGGCAGATGTCTTATTTGAGGTTGTGTTAAAATGTGAGCTTAAGTATGAGGTTGTGATACCGTGTTGCCAGCTCCAACCCTCTGAGCTAACATTAACGTATCATTTTTTTTAATTTAAAGTGGTTTTCTTCGTTTAGCTCTGGTGTATCCGTCAATTACCGGATACCAAGAACTATTAAGCTTAGCTCCATCGTCTCTATTAATGTTTACGGGATTTTTATGAATTTCAATGGCCTCCGTAATCAGCCGTGCTCTATAAGTTTTCGGTCTCCCCAGGATTTCAGGAACAAATCCAAAGTAATGCCCGGTGTCAATCAAATGCTCGGCAATTGCCGATTTGTCAGGGTGGCCGAGTTTACAAGCTCTGAAGTGTTCCGAAATTCTTTTGGAGATAGTCCGCTCTGTCTGGCCTACATAGACCTTGTCACATCCGGAACAGCTGAGTTTATACACTCCATCTGTTTCCAGAGGAAACTTAGTCTTTGCAGACCTCAGTAAGTCATGTATCTTTGTTGTTGTTCCGAAGACAGTCTTGATATTTTCCTTTCTCAAAAGCTTGGCAATTTTGTCTGTCACATTGTGCACATAAGGCAGGAAGGCACAGCCTTTCGACTCTTGTTCAACTCTGTCTTCGTTTGGTGCAGATTTGGCTCTTATGATTTGCCTTGTCTGACTTGCTGGGTAGCCGTTACGCTCCAGTGCATCGGTCAGCTTCGTAAGTTCCGCTCCGATTTTATGTTCTTCGCATATTCTGGTCGCTCGGGTCACCAATGTATGGATAAGTCCTCTCTTCTGCGCTGGGTGGTGGTGCGAATCAGCGTGTAAGTACCGATTCGTATGGGTTGGTTTCCTATATACAGTATGCCCTAGGCTACCATCGTGTTTCCGCATCACCTCCACATCTAGAAAGGGCAGGATTTTATCTTCGTTTTCCAGTTCCATTGTGAATTTAATTTTGCTGTGGAGAGAATTAAGATGGTCCAGGAATTCGTTTAGTTTCTCCGTTCCATGAGGCCAAATGGCGAAGACATCGTCGACGTAGCGCCACCATACTTTAGGGACAGCCGAAGCTGTGTCGAGTGCCACTTCTTCAAACTTCTCCATAAAAAAGTTGGCTAGTACTGGCGATAACGGACTGCCCATCGCAACTCCCTCCAATTGCTCAAATAGTTCACCCTGAAATGCAAAGTATCCCGTTTTGAGGCAGTGTTCAAAAAGTTTGCAAATGTCTTCCTCATATATCTCCCTGAGCATTGTCATGGAGTCTTCTAGAGGCACATTTGTGAAAAGTGACACGACGTCAAAGCTGACCAAAATATCTCCTTCCTCAGTCTTAACTTTCTTGAGCTTACTTATCAGATCTGTTGAATCCTTAATCCACGATTCAGTTTTACCAGTTTGCATCTACAGTAATCTTGAGAGGTATTGGGAAAGTTTGTATGTAGGAGCGCCAATAGCGCTGACAATCGGTCTCATTGGGATTTCCTTTTTATGTATTTTTGGGAGACCATACAGGGCAGGAGTTCTAGAGGCTTTTACAAAAAGCTTAGACCAATCCTCTTTCCTGATGCTAGAAGCTTTCACTAGTTCCCTTGTCTTTATGTCAATCTTGTTGGTGGGGTTGTTTTTAATCTTCTTATAGGTGCCTGAATCGCACAAGAGGTCTTCCATCTTCTTTGTGTAGTCTGCCGTATTAATCACGACAGTGGCATTTCCTTTATCGGCTGTCAGAACCAAGATTTCCTCATTGGCGCGTAATTCTTTTAGGGCCATAAACTCTCCTTTCGTGATATTGGGGCGGGGTATTTCAGCCCTTTTCAAAATATGGCAAGTCTCTTGCCGGATGTCCTCTGCTTGCACCTCTGACATTTTGTGTACTTTCATCATTGTATGTAGTGCAGTCTCTACACCACATACGATGGATTCCACAGGTATCTTTTTGGGGGCCACTGCAAAATTCATCCCCTTTGCCAGTACAGAAGTTGCGTCTGGGCTCAACGCAAGGGTCGAAATGTTGATGACAACTTTATTTTGATCGAGTTGTTTTCGATCACCTTTTTTGTCTCGGTTGAGCCTTTCAAACTTTTGTTTCTGTCTCGCATCTGTTGACTGCTTGGATCTTACTGATTGTTGGTAAGTCATGTTGTCAACTTTTCTCCAGTCTTCTTCGGTAAGGGTTGCACTTAGGTGCAGATGTAGAGCGAAAAGGTCCCGAGATACTCCATCCAGCTCGCCTCGCACATTGTGGATCCTCTCCCTTAATAGTGCAGCCTCCGCTCTTTGGAATACTCTATCTGCTTTCCGGGATGTGATGTGTCTTTTTATTTGGATGTGTACTGGTACAATCGATTCTTCTTTACACCTCTTGAGAAAAGCAAGGCTGCCCAAAAAATGGTTTCTTTTCTTTCTCAGATTCTCCAATCGTCGTACCAGTGTGTGAACTTCCTCCCCATAGAGGTTCGTCAAATATGATTTAAGATTTTCACGGCCAAAAGTATTTTTGTTATTTGTTTTTGGGGTATTATGCCGTGTTGCGCTAACTCCTTCTTTAGCCAACGTTTGGGACAGCATTGCAGTGTCCATCATCAGGGCAGATGTCTTATTTGAGGTTGTGTTAAAATGTGAGCTTAAGTATGAGGTTGTGATACCGTGTTGCCAGCTCCAACCCTCTGAGCTAACATTAACGTATCATTTTTTTTTATTTAAAGTGGTTTTCTTTGTTTAGCTCTGGTGTATCCGTCAATTACCGGATACCAAGAACTATTAAGCTTAGCTCCATCGTCTCTATTAATGTTTACGGGATTTTTATGAATTTCAAGGAGAGTTTATGGCCCTAAAAGAATTACGCGCCAATGAGGAAATTTTGGTTCTGCCAGCCGATAAAGGAAATGCCACTGTCGTGATTAATACGGCAGACTACACAAAGAAGATGGAAGACCTCTTGTGCGATTCAGGCACCTATAAGAAGATTAAAAACAACCCCACCAACAAGATTGACATAAAGACAAGGGAACTAGTGAAAGCTTCTAGCATCAGGAAAGAGGATTGGTCTAAGCTTTTTGTAAAAGCCTCTAGAACTCCTGCCCTGTATGGTCTCCCAAAAATACATAAAAAGGAAATCCCAATGAGACCGATTGTCAGCGCTATTGGCGCTCCTACATACAAACTTTCCCAATACCTCTCAAGATTACTGCAGATGCAAACTGGTAAAACTGAATCGTGGATTAAGGATTCAACAGATCTGATAAGTAAGCTCAAGAAAGTTAAGACTGAGGAAGGAGATATTTTGGTCAGCTTTGACGTCGTGTCACTTTTCACAAATGTGCCTCTAGAAGACTCCATGACAATGCTCAGGGAGATATATGAGGAAGACATTTGCAAACTTTTTGAACACTGCCTCAAAACGGGATACTTTGCATTTCAGGGTGAACTATTTGAGCAATTGGAGGGAGTTGCGATGGGCAGTCCGTTATCGCCAGTACTAGCCAACTTTTTTATGGAGAAGTTTGAAGAAGTGGCACTCGACACAGCTTCGGCTGTCCCTAAAGTATGGTGGCGCTACGTCGACGATGTCTTCGCCATTTGGCCTCATGGAACGGAGAAACTAAACGAATTCCTGGACCATCTTAATTCTCTCCACAGCAAAATTAAATTCACAATGGAACTGGAAAACGAAGATAAAATCCTGCCCTTTCTAGATGTGGAGGTGATGCGGAAACACGATGGTAGCCTAGGGCATACTGTATATAGGAAAACAACCCATACGAATCGGTACTTACACGCTGATTCGCACCACCACCCAGCGCAGAAGAGAGGACTTATCCATACATTGGTGACCCGAGCGACCAGAATATGCGAAGAACATAAAATCGGAGCGGAACTTACGAAGCTGACCGATGCACTGGAGCGTAACGGCTACCCAACAAGTCAGACAAGGCAAATCATAAGCCCTGATGATGGACACTGCAATGCTGTCCGAAACGTTGGCTAAAGAAGGAGTTAGCGCAACACGGCATAATACCCCAAAAACAAATAACAAAAATATGTTATGTTTATGTTAGGTTCTGTTATGTTTATGTTGTATAATCATCTGTATATTTATATTCTGTCATTTTCTGTATTTTTTGTAAAAAAAAAATAATTGAGTATGGCAAGATAATATATTATAAAAAAACTTTAAAACTCGAGTAGGTAGTCCAAAACCGCGTTCGCACAATTTGTTTCGATTTTTTCAAGCTCTGAGCCAGCATAAAAAAATACGTCGCGAAAGTTTCCGGATTTACACTTAGCATTGTAAGTTGCATTGAAGCATACGCCAATTGGCGGGGCGGAGTTTCTTGAAATATTCCGAACTCCGCCAGACGGCGGAGTTGGCAGTGAACCTGTTAATATAGTTTTCATAATATACTTCTATGGAAAAAAAATTGAATGCGAAAAAAACAACAATATTTCATTTTTCTATAAACTCCTAATGTAGCGTATTAAACTGAATCTTAATTACATCACAAATTAAGATTTGGCAAAGAGATAACTCTATCACGGAAAGGACTTTATAAATGGCAGTTTCACGTGATTTTAACGCTTTCCAACCAAATATAGCTTATCAACACATTTTATTCGTGATTTTCATTTTATTTATTTATTTCTGTTATGTTAAAACAATTTACTTTATTTTACGACTTTCATAATTTTTTACCTTTTAGTAGTAAATTTACTTTATTTTCTTTCTAAAAATCTATATAGAATAGGTAGCGTTTTTAGTTTTCTAACACGTCATTAAATTTAGAACAAACTAAATAAAAAATAGAACACCGATTGCACAGCAAAAACACCTAATTTACCACCTAGATTTTACCGCTTAAGGCGTATTTTTAGGTTCTATAAATTTAGCACATTGTGGCAAGCGATCGCTCAAAACGTTTTTTTTTTGCAAATTTGCCATAAAGTGCCAAAAATCGCTTGAGTGGATAATGAAATAATATACTTAAGATGGAGAGCGGTAAAATTGGAATGAGAGAAAGAGGTAAAGATGTAAAAAGGAAGAGGGGAAAAAAAGGAAAAGAGGAAAAAGGAAAAGAGGACAAAAGGAAAAACGAAAAAAAGGAAAAGAGAAGTGAAAAAGAAGAAGAGAGAAAGGGAAGGAAACATAATTGTTTTTATTTTTATTTTAATACGAAATGTATATGTAAGTGTATGTATTTGTGTATACATGTATGCATGTAGGTGCATACATGTACATTATTCTTTACTTATAGTTTTGTGTTCATCAATGTTGTGTTTGTCTGTAATTAGTGATAGTATCAACCAAGTTTAATTAGTGTAATTGAATTTCGAGAGCTTAGATACGAATCACTGTTGACAAACCTAAGAAAAAAAAAAAAAGAAAAAAAAACGAAAATTATGTCCATCTAAGTTTTTTTTGACGTACTTACGTCAAAATTTTAATAGAAGTGTCATAAATACTTTCAGTATAGCCATGGTGAAAGACCATCATTTACAATCGAAACATTACTTGAAATGGCTTTAGTCGTGTTTAGTGACCAGATCTGAACAGCCAGATACTTCCCACCTTCCTCCTCCCCAATCCCTTCCCCTCCTTATACCTTTATCCTCACAACATATCCCAATTATTGTGGATTCCATAGTCACAGGCTTCAGACGGTTAGAAGCAGTTGGGTACTCTCGTAAACTCTTTTGCGGTAATAATATAAAAAATAAATAAACACATTCCTACCTACCATTATGTGGGTTTGTCAAATTCTTTGTACTTTTGCCAAAGCACGAGGTGGCAATGACCGCGTTTCCTCAGTATTTTTTCCTCTTATTAATCAGATTATTTCCTCTCATCATTAATGCGGTATGTCAGTTACACGGCTTGGCTCCGAAGGGATTTAAAACCCAAATAGATCTTGGCAGATGAAATTCTTATTATATTCGTCGTCGGTTCATTTGGTACTGAGATAAAGACGTCTTTGTTTTGTCTTCATTATTCGACAATTAGGAACAGCGGTGAAATAATAACAGGTGGACGGTTGACGACCTCCATGGCCGAGCTATTTAAATTCTCCTCTTCGAATGCTGGGGTCGATGGTTCGAATTCCGGCACTTGCAAATAAATGTTAGTAAATTATTATTTGTAATTTCGAAATTTTTACTGACTAAATATTAATTGGTGTATTTGTGGCGTATTCCAGAGTGGTAGAGGCTCTGATAAAAGTCCACCATTTATAATAAAATAAAGCTTTTTATTTTTTAATTTTTGTCCCAACTGCTCCCAACCGTCTGGATCCAATGAGACTAAGGCATTATTAATTGGGGTATTTTGTGAGGCTGATGGTAGTAGGGAAGGGAAATAGATGGATAAGAGGAAGTTGGGGAAGTACCTGGCTATTCAGTTCTGGTCACCAAACACGGGCAAAGCCATTCAAGCAACGTTTCAATACTGAATCATGGTCTTATACCAGGGCGATACTGAGAGTATCTTCCACTCTGAAACGTGCTGGAAATATACTATTTATTATTTTAAATGAGTTATTTTACAATTTTCATTCAATTACCTTAGAAATGTTGAGTGACCTGATATGGATAGCAAGGTAACTCCAAACCTTTATCTTCCCCATCTCACCAATAGTTGAAATCATCGCCAAAACCATATTGAACATTTATTTCATTACTGCAATAATTATGTGATGAATTCTGTTGGGGAGCCAACACACAAAAACTAAATACCATACATCAATGGGTGCCAATGAATAAATCACCTTCACTTCCCCACTCAATTCAGCCTGATGACTTACCCCCATGGAGATGCCATAGGACTTTTGTATGATATTCACAGAAAAAGATGGATGCATTACACAAAGTATTCATTCGTTAATTTTTCCGAATCAATTGAGATAAATGTTTTCGCAGATTTGAGTTTCATAATTTATTCAAATAGGTCGCTTAAAAACATATGTCTTTTCAGAGTACTGTGTATTCAATCCTCCAAAAGTAAGACACATGATTTATTGAAGTTAATTACGAAATTTATTGCACAAAATCTTACACAGAAGTGAGTAATTTATGATTGAGTCATTAAGACATATATTATTATACTTATTCAAATTCGTTTGGCTCTTGTAAATAGTGGTCAGATTTTTTGTTGTTGATCTAAATGTTTTGCAATCTTAAAACAAATTCCCTGTCATAAAATAGTGTTGATTTAAATGGATTTAGTATTGTTTAGTGAACATATTTGAATAGCCAAGTAGTTACTTACCAAAATTATCCTTCCCAAATCCTTCATTTTCACATCTTTCCCCAAATTTAGAATGAGTCTTGTGCAGTATTGCCAAAAATATAAAACTATGTTATATAACAAAAAATATGCGTTACAACACAACACATATAATTGGAATATATTATTATTATTTGTAATTTCGAAATTTTTACTGACTAAATATTAATTGGTGTATTTGTGGCGTATTCCAGAGTGGTAGAGGCTCTGATAAAAGTCCACCATTTATAATAAAATAAAGCTTTTTATTTTTTAATTTTTGTCCCAACTGCTCCCAACCGTCTGGATCCAATGAGACTAAGGCATTATTAATTGGGGTATTTTGTGAGGCTGATGGTAGTAGGGAAGGGAAATAGATGGATAAGAGGAAGTTAAGGAAGTACCTGGCTATTCAGTTCTGGTCACCGAACACGGGCAAAGCCATTCAAGCAACGTTTCAATACTGAATCATGGTCTTATACCAGGGCGATACTGAGAGTATCTTCCACTCTGAAACGTGCTGGAAATATACTATTTATTATTTTAAATGAGTTATTTTACAATTTTCATTCAATTACCTTAGAAATGTTGAGTGACCTGATATGGATAGCAAGGTAACTCCAAACCTTTATCTTCCCCATCTCACCAATAGTTGAAATCATCGCCAAAACCATATTGAACATTTATTTCATTACTGCAATAATTATGTGATGAATTCTGTTGGGGAGCCAACACACAAAAACTAAATACCATACATCAATGGGTGCCAATGAATAAATCACCTTCACTTCCCCACTCAATTCAGCCTGATGACTTACCCCCATGGAGATGCCATAGGACTTTTGTATGATATTCACAGAAAAAGATGGATGCATTACACAAAGTATTCATTCGTTAATTTTTCCGAATCAATTGAGATAAATGTTTTCGCAGATTTGAGTTTCATAATTTATTCAAATAGGTCGCTTAAAAACATATGTCTTTTCAGAGTACTGTGTATTCAATCCTCCAAAAGTAAGACACATGATTTATTGAAGTTAATTACGAAATTTATTGCACAAAATCTTACACAGAAGTGAGTAATTTATGATTGAGTCATTAAGACATATATTATTATACTTATTCAAATTCGTTTGGCTCTTGTAAATAGTGGTCAGATTTTTTGTTGTTGATCTAAATGTTTTGCAATCTTAAAACAAATTCCCTGTCATAAAATAGTGTTGATTTAAATGGATTTAGTATTGTTTAGTGAACATATTTGAATAGCCAAGTAGTTACTTACCAAAATTATCCTTCCCAAATCCTTCATTTTCACATCTTTCCCCAAATTTAGAATGAGTCTTGTGCAGTATTGCCAAAAATATAAAACTATGTTATATAACAAAAAATATGCGTTACAACACAACACATATAATTGGAATATATTATTCTTTTTTTTTTGTTATTTGTTTTTGGAGTGTTATGCCGTGTTGCGCTAACTCCTTCTTTAGCCAACGTTTCGGACAGCATTGCAGTGTCCATCATCAGGGCAGATGTGTTATTTGAGGTTGTGGTGAAATGTGAGCTTATGTATGAGGTTGTGATACCGTGTTGCCAGCTCCAACCCTCTGAGCTAATATTAACGTATCATTTTTTATTTAAAGTGGTTTTCTTCGTTTAGCTCTGGTGTAGCCGTCAATTACCGGATACCAAGAACTATTTAGCTTAGCTCCATCGTCTCTATTAATGTTTACGGGATTTTTATGAATTTCAATGGCCTCCGTAATCAGCCGTGCTCTATAAGTTTTGGGTCTCCCAAGGGCTTCAGGAACAAATCCAAAGTAATGCCCGGTGTCAATCAAATGCTCGGCAATTGCCGATTTGTCAGGGTGGCCGAGTTTACAAGCTCTGAAGTGTTCTAAAATCCTTTTGGAAATAGTCCGCTCTGTCTGACCTACATAGACCTTGTCACATTATAACCAGATTTCAAGGTTAAGGGGCACGTTGCCATTATGATGGGATTTAATCCCTCAATAGGTAACATGATGATAAAAGAAGTAGTAATAAAAAGAGTTATGAATTACAACATATTATTTATTTCTACAGCGTACAAAACCAGAGCAAACTAGAGATCTCAAAATATTCATGATTGAATTTAATCCTAGGGCGTGTGCGTCGGACCGAAGGCCTTCCGCATCGGACTTTTTAATAATAGGTAGCAATGTTAAATGGTGTGACTAGAAAAGTGAATTAAGAATAAGTAACATGAAACGTGCGTGTGTGTGTGACAAAAGTATTCTGACCTGTTATAAAGAGTAGAGGGCGCCAAACATCATTTTACATGACGTTAAATTTAGATGAGAAAGCAATGACCAGCAAGACGATTATAATATGTTGCGTCATTGTTCCCCAAAAGATCGATGTCTCGAATGTTCGTCCAATATCGTTTGTCGCGTTCGCTGCGTCTTCCGGGATTGCGTCTACAGCCGGCGGGAGCCGTAATGGTACTGGCCGCTCGGGCTCGCTCGAGTTGCCGTCTCACCTCTTCTTGCCAGAATTCAGTGTTTCCATACTCCGAATAATCTTGAAATGTAGCGGGTAGTAAAGAACTGCTACAATGCCCCCTCAGCCAAAAGACTTATGCCTATAAGTCTGAGGTGCGCCTGACACCTCGTGGCCAACAGGCCTTGAAACCACTCCTGCAGTAGAAATCAGTAGTTGCGTAAAGGAGGGCAGCAAGGGGCTTCAAAAATGACGACATGAGTTTCCGACGTCTATGTGGTGGAGCACCTCAGGTTCCAAGTTGTCCAAACAGGGCCCGTCCATTTCAGTTTCAGAAGTTGCCAGAGAAGGACAGCAAAGACGGACAGCATACTAAGATGATAAGTGATACTTCAGTCGCACCAGCACGAAAATGAAGAAGAAGCAAAGCAATCCAGATGATCCTGATGAGCGCATCATGTAGTACGTTGAGGGAAGATGATGATTGACTTGTTCAGTAGCACAGCACGGAGATGAAGAAGAAGCAGAGCAATCCAGATGATCCTGATGAGCTCATTATGTAGTAGGATGAGCGGAAGCAGAAGAAGTCTTCGTGAGAATGTTGGATGTCTAGCCTACCCGAACTGGTCATTGATTAAAGAAGCTAAAATTTATTAAAATAGCAAGCCCTTTTCAAGGAAAGAAGGTGCACACCTTACAAGCAAGAATTATAATATATTTACTAATTGAAAAAGGTGATGCTCAAGTTGAAAACCTGAATAAAAACTCTAACAAACTGTTTTGTATTAAAAGTGACAGTTGTACATAGGCGAGGTAACCAACAATGAAAAATAAATTCCAAGGCCCAAAAAAAAATATAATAGTAAAACGTCATGATGACAAATGCAATTAATATTCAAATGAAAATTTTCTTAAATAAGAAGAATTTACCGTAATATCGAAGATAACAGCTAAATAGTGTATAACCATACAAGTGAATGAAGCTAATAATCAAACCAAAAGCAATGGTAATTAAAAGTTTTGCACTACTTGACAATAGATGGCAGTAATGTAGAAATAAATTTTAGATAGAAAATCAATAAATTTTCTTGTTAAAAAATATTGAATAAAAATCTAGAGTTTATAGAGCAATTATATAGAAATTAATCTAATCATAATTATTTTATTTTCAAGCACATATTCTTCCGTCACAGAGCGAACCAGTGAATGACTGAAGAATACCGTAGAAAATTGACGAAACACATGATTCGTTCCATACTTTTCCGAGCTCTGGAAAAGCAGGGAAGGAATCAAATTACGAAGAAAATGTTAAAACATGCACTACAATTAAATATGTAAAACATAAAACCCATTACAGAACCAACCACCATAAACCTGTGAAAGTGATAATGGCTTACCGACTATTGATATTGAAATTTTCATAAAAAAATCAACAAAAATATCTTAATTGTAAGCCTGATGAGGGCTATCATGTGCTAAAGAACCTAAGCCATTATAATGCCACAATAACTCTCCAAAATAAGTGCTGAGGTGACAGCATCAAGATAGAAGTATATTTCCTTCAACATACTCCAACACAACAGAAGAGCTGGTATGCTAATGTGTGAAAACAAAAGCACGAAGCTCATGAGCTTATGATAAGGTCACTCAACAAGACATGACAACTTAATAAGTAAGGTCGAGCGCAAAATAAGCACATCTTAATCAATGATACTGAGAAAAACAGCGGTAAACAATAATCATAACGATGAGAGCGGATCCCCTTAAGAGAAATAGATGTGTATGACAATTTTCAGACAAAACACAATAACAATAGATAATAATCATTAGAAATGATGACATAGTAACATACAAAGCAGGTTGAAAAAGAGGAATGGAATTCTTCAGGGAAAGAAAACCATTACTCCCAATCAACAAGGTATCAAAAAGGAAATAAGTTTCCTATACCCACGTGATCAGTGTAGGTACCAGAAACCCGTTCACTTTTTCCCTTTGTAAATAATAATAAAAACAATTAATTTTCTGCCCTAATTAAATCTTTAATATGGAATGTTCCAATAGGCTTTCCCTTCATATCTGCCAGTTTGTAAACGACGGCCGAGACCTTATCAATAATTTTGCTTCTTAAAAATTTTGGAGCAAGTTTAGCGGAGAAATGCTTAGAAGCATCGGACAACACGAAAGAGCGTCTCCAAACAATATCACCAACTTTGAATTCCACATGCCTTCTACGAAGGTCATAGTGAACCTTATTCCGTTCGTAAGATTGACGTAAACACGTCCTAACTTGGCAGAAAATGTCATTTAGCTCAGAAACGTCTTGAGCCCATGTGTCACGTTTCAAGAATGTTAAATCTTCCGAAGAAAAATCAGGTGATTTGTAATCTTTGCCTGAAATAATGGCTTCCCTGCCAAAATTTAAAAAGAAAGGGGTGTAACCCGTTACCTCATGTACAGCAGTGTTAATAGCAAGCTCTATTTCAGGTAAATGATTTGCCCAAGTTCGATGATCCGTTCCCACGTACGAACTTAAGGCTGTAACTAAAACTCTGTTAATTCTCTCTACAGGATTATTCTGTGGATGATATCTACAGTTAAAAAACATGTGACGTACATGATATCTGTCAACTAAATGTTTCAATTCTTTCGAAATGTATTGGGGACCATTGTCTGCGATGATGCAATCCGGAACGCCAAATTTTAGGAAAATTTCATCCTCTATAATAGCAGAGACATTTTTCCCATTCGCACTTCTCAGCGGAAATTTTTTTGTAAATTTAGTGAAGAAATCAGCGACAACTAATAGATATTTATAACCTTTCTTGTAGGAGCTGGGAAGAGGTCCCAATAAATCTGTCGAGATAACCTGCCAAGGACGCTGGACCAACTTAGGATCTCCCATAAGACCGGGTGCAGCCTGATTTGAACTATTCTGTCCTAAACAAGTGTGACATTTAGATACAAATTTCCTTACGTCTGAAGACATTCTAGGCCAGTAAAATTTCAAACAAATCCTATTCAGAGTTTTCATAATCCCAAAATGGGCAGATGTAGGAGGTACGTGATGTAACGCAATCAACTCTTGTCTTTGATCCTTAGGAACAACTTCCTTCCAATCATTAGGCTTATGCTTATATAAAACTCCCTCTACAAGTTTCCACTTAGAAAATAGCTCAGGTTTAGCTAAAACGTCACGACACATTTTATTGTACCACCGATCAGTACTAATAATGGGAGATTGAACAATAGATGAAATAACTAAAGGATCGCGAGATAAAGCATCTGGCACAACATTTTCCTTCCCTTTCCTGTGTTCAATAATAAAGTTAAATTGCTGCAATCTGACAGCCCACCGAGCTAATCTTCCAGAAGGTGATTTTAAGTTTACTAGCCACTTCAGACTATAATGATCCGTAATTACTTTTACAGGGATGGGTGACCCTTCAATGTAACCCCTGAATTTCTCCAAAGCAAAAATTAACGCATTAAGTTCTTTCTCAGTAGTAGAGTGGTTCCTTTCCTGAGCCGATAACGATCTACTAATGAAGGAAATAGGGTGTTCCCTGTTTTGTTCATCTAATTGAGAGAGTACTGCGCCTAAACCTTCGTTTGATGCATCACAAGAAATTGTAAACGGTTTATTAAAATCTGGGCATGCTAAGACTGGAGCCGCGACTAGAGTTTCCTTTAATTTAGAGAACGCCGCCTGCGCTTGATTATTCCAAGAAAAATTTTTACCAATGAACTCTTTTTTGGTTAAGTTGTGTAACGGAGCAGCAATAATAGAAAAATTCAAGATAAAACGCTTGTACCATGATATAATACCAATGAAACGTCTCAGGCTCTTTTGTGAGGTAGGTACCGGAAAATCAACCACAGCCTTAACTTTGTCTGGGTCAGTTCTCAGACCATTATTATCTATTACATAACCAAGATATTTAAGAGATTCTCTACAGAATACTGACTTTTCAAAGTTAATCGTGAGACCCGCCTCGAACAGTTTACGTTTCACAAGTTTAAGTAATGCTAAATGCTCTTCAAAAGTACTGGAAATTACAATAATATCGTCTAAATAAAAGAAAACTTTACCATCAAATTCTGGGCCAAAGATTTTACTCATGAGCCGCATCATTCTCGAACTGGCTCCATGAAGACCGAAAGGCATAGAAGTAAATTGAAAAAGACCCCTTTTAGGAATAGTAAAAGCCGTTTTTTCCCTTGAACTACGTTCTAGTGGAATTTGATAAAATGCATCTTTTAGATCAATAGTGGACAGAAAACGAGCTTCCCCCAAGCTGTCTAAAATATTTGAAATGTATGGTAACGGAAAAGCGTCCCTCTTAGAGATCGAATTAATTCGTCTGGAATCCAAGCAAAGGCGGTAAGTGCCATTTTTCTTTGGTACAAGTAAGACGGGACTGTTCCAAGCACTACTGCTCGGTTCAACGACGCCCATCTCCAACATTCTATCAAGTTCCTTGTGTACAACCGGGAGCAGGTGAGGTGAAATCGGATAGTAACGCTGTTTTACAGGTATACTATTACCAGTGTCTATGACATGTTCCTCTAAATGCGTACGACCAAGTTTGTCCCCAGAAATTGAAATATAATCTTTAACTACATTATCAAGTAAATTTTGTTGATATTTGGATAAGTGATGTTTGTCCACAATACCTCTGACTTCAGAAGTAACCCGAGGACCAGATTTTACTACATTCGTATTCATAAACTTAGAAATATCCGGACAAATGTTAAAAGATTTCCAAAAATCAATACCGAGAATAACATCCGTCTTTATATCTGGCATGACAACAAAAATAAACTCTTTTACAACATTATTACACGTTATAGGAAGCGAGATTTTCAAGTTACAGCAAACGGAATGACCCGTCGCAGAGGTTAAAGAAAATGAATTATTGAGCTTAGCCAACCTGGCACCAAGTTTTAAAAGTTTTAAATGAAAATTATTACCGAGAATAGAAACATGTGAGCCTGAGTCCAACAGGCCAGAAAAAACAGTTCCGAGTGTAGAAAAGGATACGAAAGGACGGCCGTCCCTGTCAGCCTTCCCTCCGTAACCTGATGCTCCTAAATTTCTGTAGAAATTCCTGACTACCGAAAGCCATTCTTGCCACGCCGGATCGAGAGCAGTGATACTGGTGGAGACGTCTTCCGCCAGCGGCACAGCTAACGTCCGGCTCTCGCGTTTTTTGACCTAACGCAAGTGCAGTCAGGAGTCTTAACGCCTGGACATCCACAGCGGAAGCAATGAATCTCCTCCCTGGAATTCACGGTATAACGTTTGAAAGACAGGTTTTTATGAGAAGAATTCACATGCCTGAAAGAATTAGGTTTAGAAGGAGCATTTGTATTTGGTGGCGCCTTTACGCTGGCAGTTGAAGGGGTTTGAGGGGACTTTGAACCTTTCCTCTGGTCAGAACGACTGTCTGCCAATTCAATTAGTTTGCCCAATCTTTTTAGGGTAGTTATGTCCGGAATGGAGTTTAATGCAAGTTTCTGAATATATCTGGGAAGCATATTGCACTGGAGAATTTCCAAAATTTCTACATCAGGCAATTTCTTGTTTAATCTTTTATTTAGTATGAGAACATTAGTGATAAAGGTGCCAAGTGAATCATTAGGTGCTTGCATAGTTGACCTCAACTGTGCAAGGAGTCTACGGTCATAATCGAGAATTTCATATTCCTCCTTGAGGCCTACCACAAGGTCATCCCATGATTCAAAAAGAGAGCGATTGACCCTCAGCCAATCAAGAGCAATACCATCAAAAAGTTCAAACGCGCCTAAAAAAAGATTGAGCTTACTTACAGAGCGAGACAGGGCGAGTTCTTCAACACGTTCAAGAAACTTCCTAATGCAAGTAGTGCCATCATACTTGATATTCCATAAATGCAGTGGAACCAACGGAGATGTGGGAACAATAATGTCTGAGTCCTTGACGGAAGACATAGCGGATTCTTTTACTTGACTCCTTGTATCAGGCATTGTGACTAGATGTACCTAAAGATTAATTGGAAAAAAGAAAACAGCAAGGCAACATTAATCACGTCCGAAGACGGCAATAATAAAAAGATCAAATTCCCAAAAGAGGAAAAATGGGTGTAAAATTATTTGTACCTACACATCTAATGGACAAAAGTTCAGAAATGGACATACACCAATACTACAATTTCAGATGTGGGAATCTGGAACAACTTACAACAATAAAAAAAAAATACGAGATACCCACCAATCTCGCAGAGTACCAACGGACAATAAATAATTTTAAAAGGATAAAAGTAATAATAAAATTTTTAAAATTGTATCCAATTTCTAAAAGAAACTCGGCTAGGGGACGACGCAATCCAGGAAGACACACTCCAAACGACATTAAAAACACGAAGAACAGGCCAAATACTAATGTCACACATGAAAAAAAAATCAATCCAAAATGCTAACCTAATTAAAATGTTAAAAATATCCGAGAAAAAACCACGTTGGTGCGCCATTATAACCAGATTTCAAGGTTAAGGGGCACGTTGCCATTATGATGGGATTTAATCCCTCAATAGGTAACATGATGATAAAAGAAGTAGTAATAAAAAGAGTTATGAATTACAACATATTATTTATTTCTACAGCGTACAAAACCAGAGCAAACTAGAGATCTCAAAATATTCATGATTGAATTTAATCCTAGGGCGTGTGCGTCGGACCGAAGGCCTTCCGCATCGGACTTTTTAATAATAGGTAGCAATGTTAAATGGTGTGACTAGAAAAGTGAATTAAGAATAAGTAACATGAAACGTGCGTGTGTGTGTGACAAAAGTATTCTGACCTGTTATAAAGAGTAGAGGGCGCCAAACATCATTTTACATGACGTTAAATTTAGATGAGAAAGCAATGACCAGCAAGACGATTATAATATGTTGCGTCATTGTTCCCCAAAAGATCGATGTCTCGAATGTTCGTCCAATGTCGTTTGTCGCGTTCGCTGCGTCTTCCGGGATTGCGTCTACAGCCGGCGGGAGCCGTAATGGTACTGGCCGCTCGGGCTCGCTCGAGTTGCCGTCTCACCTCTTCTTGCCAGAATTCAGTGTTTCCATACTCCGAATAATCTTGAAATGTAGCGGGTAGTAAAGAACTGCTACAACATCCGGAACAGCTGAGTGTATACACTCCATCTGTTTCCAGAGGAAACTTAGTCTTTGCAGGCCTCAGTAGGTCCTGTATCTTTGTCGTTGTTCCGGTATCACAACCTCATACATAAGCTCACATTTCACCACAACCTCAAATAACACATCTGCCCTGATGATGGACACTGCAATGCTGTCCGAAACGTTGGCTAAAGATGGAGTTAGCGCAACACGGCATAACACCCCAAAAACAAATAACAAAAATACTTTTGGCCGTGAAAATCTTAAATCATATTATATTATTCTTGTTTATTCTGTTCTTATTCTAATTATGTCATTAATTTCACGTTGCCATACTAGATTTTGAAAGCAAAATGTTTTAAAAGTCCATAACTTTTTTTTAAAATACCGACAGTTGTGTTATTACTTCTCATAATAATGCATTTAATAAATAGAAAGAGATGATACAACGGAATTTTCGGCTGTGGTATCATAAAGATTTTGTTGAAATGATTTTAAAAAAATTATATAAATAAGTTACTTAATATACTCTTTTTTTAAAGATAAACTTATGTTTAAAATACAATGTTTTTATGTAAAGCACAAAGGATAACAAATTATTATAAACAATAATTATTTTCCTGAAACTACTATATAAATTGAAGAAAAATCTTCCGAGAAAAAACAAATACCGCCGACGGGAGTCGAACCCGCAGCCTTTCGATTACCGGTCGGGTTCACTAAGCCACTATGAAAAAAATTGAAAAAATGAAAAATTGTTGAATAAAATACTAGTATTTATTGAATTATTTTGTGTTAGCTTTTATGTTACCCTGATGGATTCTGTATTATGCATATTTCCAATAAATGTTATTTTTATGAAATCAGAGAAAAAACACATTCTTACAATACCGGAATCGATAGACATCAGTTTTTTTTATTCGAATTTCTTCTCATTTCACGAGCGAAAATTGAAGGAGGAGAAAAAGTTTTGGAAAAAACGATCGAGAAACTCGTATTAACTCGAAAGTATTTCAAAGTTATTTTTTCAATGGGATGTTTGGACATACATACATTCATAGCAAAAGAGGGAGAAATAAACCTGATTACAACGAAGCTATCGGCAGCCAGTCCTCAGCTCGCATTTAGCACGAAAAAAAGAAGATTTTTTAGCACATAAACATATTTTTTCAAAACTGTTTTTACGGGTCTACCATAGCTGTATAAAATACATGGTGTCCGAAAATTCATAGTACAAGTGGGAAAATGATAAATCTACATCATATTTGGAATCGATTTTGTTGGATAATTTTTTTGATTTGTGCTTTCGTTTTAGAGTAAATCGAGACCGATGTGAGAATTAATTAGGTAAAATTTAAACTAACTCGGTCGATATGGTGTTAATATCAACTGTTTAACGTCTTTTAAACATTGAAATGTCTCCAAAAGTTTGTTTTAACCTTTTAGCTACCGAAAAAATGGGAAAAACATGGGTGTTTTTGTGTGATGTAGATTGACTAGTTTCCCGCTTGTACTACGAGTTTTCAGACACCGTGTGTAAGATTTTAGTTAACTTAGTTAACAGATCGTTGAATATTTGTGACAGAGAAGGAATATATTAAAAAAATCTATCATCGGTGTACCTTTGACTTACATGGGACATAAAAATGATGTTAACAATATTCTTTATTGCAAAGGTTTTAGATATTTTTTTCCTTAAACAATTTTTCAGATATACCAGGGTAGTATGAAATATAAGCGTAGTTTCAAATTGATGGACGTCTTGGGGAAAACACCCCACCCTTCCTTATTAGCCCTTCCCTGCTTGGCAGCGGGCCAGATATTCCCTCCAGAGAATATTGCACTTTTTCATTCCCCACCCCTTTCTAAGGGTAGGGACATATTCTCCGCCCCTTGTTGAAGGCTAACAAACTATAATCTGACGTAATCGCTTTAGTTTGTTTACCCACTTGGCAGCTGATTTGTTTTTGATGACTTGCTTTTAATTGTAGTACCATTGAAAATTAATGTATGGCAGTGAGGTATGAAACTGGTAGAGAAAGGATGAACGTGGACTGAACGATGTAGAAATGAAATACCTGAGGCGTATGTGTGATAAAACTATGTATAACTGGGTGAAACATATTAAGATTCAAAAAGTAATGCGTAATATTAGGTAGTTTGGACATGTAGAGAGGATGAAAGAAAAAAGGAGTGTAAGAAGAATATATGACGTGAACATAAATGATGTAATAAGTCGGGGATGTCTGACAAAGATATGGCAAGATCAAGTGAACCAAATCCAGTTATTACAGTATAAAAACTAATTTTAAGAATTATTTTTTAATGCTAACCTACCCACCCCTCAAACGAACTATTTGCTAAAATTAGGGTGTTAGATATTCGCTAGTTATTTACTAAGACAAGCTTCTGCTACATACGCAAAAATTACCTGCTTGTATCTCCACAACATCAAGTACACACCTGCTTTTCCTGGGATCCCCAAAACTAGAACCACATTCGCTCAACGACAATTCTGGTTCATCGCTCCTAAAATATACAATGCATTGAACACCGATATTTATATTAAAGTCAAATGATTCTACACGCCTTTTTACTATCCGTGTTCAACATTGGTTAATTGAAAGGGAACTAGCACAACTGACACAATTAACCTTTGTTAAAGAATAAAAAATGACGAAACAAAATAATTTGTATTATTTTGCATGAATTTTATTTTAAAAAATTTACTTCCATTTTCTTTAAAATTTCTTTTTATCAGTTTAATCTTTATTTTTATTTCTAATGTGGTTTCCATAACAAACAGTATTTTTTAAATTTTGTTTTACCATTACATGTCCTTTTACCTTATGTTTTATTAATTGTTATACAAAGTATATTTTTTTTATTCTTACCTTATTCATGTACGACTATCAAAATATGGGCATGAGCCTAGTATGGCAGTTATAATTCATCTTAAAAGGTGCAAAACTTTCTATCATTCATCTGAACAAGACCTTACAGAGAACGATTACAACTCGCAAATTATCGTCAGTGTGTCAACTAGAACAGGGTAACTAACACATTCGATCGATAAAGGTTTTCATCGATAATGTCCGTAACTTTTCATTTTTACCGAGCGTGACTGCAGATCGCCAATGAACAAACAACAGTTCACAGCGACTATGTGGTCTTAATTTATTCGACGAGAACTGTTCTTAGTGTGAGATCTGCAGTTATGCTCAAGAACGATGACAAGTTAAATTATCTATATATTATGATACGGGTGCTTAAAATGCAAATAACCTAGCGTCGAACTGTTTGAAATATAAGTTTGTTTGTGATTGAGAATGCGGTTTCACGTTTGCAAATGTGTATATCTTTCGACGGCAAACATTTGGACAAGGTCCATCTCTTAAAGTTGTAATCATCAGTTTCCTTTTAGTTCTTCTAAAATATAAGTTATAATAGGTAAATGGGTTCCATGACTAAACAGAGAGGTGAAGAAAAATAACAAACAAACAACGTGCCTAACCCAACATATTTTTGTATCACGTTCTGTTGTGGCACTTACTACGGGTAAATGAATAAATAAGAGACTTACAGACTTGTTGTTTTATTAGATTTTATAATATTAGAGTTTTTTCATTTGAATACCACACAAAAGATCCTGCCCCCTTCTATCCGGAGTCAGTGAGACTATGGCATCAGTGGACTGTATCCGGATTCAGGGGACTATAAATTTTGAACACGTGTTCCGACAACGTGATAATGCATAGGTAAATCTATAAATCTATCAATTCATTCGTTAATGGCCTGCAATCCCGTTTTTAACCTGATTATGGAAAAATTTTAAGAGATTCTAATAAATTATCAATACTCATATTTCTCCGTGTAAACATTGTCAAACAAGGTTTCGATTCTCAATGGTGGTCTTCCACCACATCATATTTTTCCATATAAGATATTTCCATATAAGATATATCCATATAAGATATTTCCATATAAGATATTTCCATATAAGATATTTCCATATAAGATATTTCCATATAAGATATTTCCATATAAGATATTTCCATATAAGATATTTCCATATTAGATATTTCCATATAAGATATTTCCATATAAGATATTTCCATATCTATTTGAACTGTCAGATATTTTTGTTATCTTGCAGAATAATTACATTTCAAACAAGTTATGTATAAATGGCTTGCAAGCTTCTGTCTGAAAATTATGTTTTTCGTGTTGGTTTGTTAGTGACACTGGGACATGGTACGAGGATTAACTTTATGTGCCAAACTAATTTAATATTTTATTGTGATGAGATAAACTGGTGAACAGTCCGCATAATTATGTAGTTGATAGCATTTGCAAAACATGTATAGTGAAAGGATCAAAGTGTTGCTGCATCGTTGTCGTTAAGTACAGTTTATGTACTGTTTTACGAAGAAACATGAATTTCACCATTGAAAACTGTTTCTCTGACATTTTAGCCAGTAAAAAATTAAAGAACATAAATCTATTTAAAAATGTATTTTAAAACCAAAAACATAATAATAATAATACTTTTGCTTTGCCAGACGATTGAACCTTCCTAACCAGGTACTGGAGTCGACAATTTTACCAACCTTTCCTATCGGGTAGGACCGACATTTATTTCGTAAATTAACTGCTGTATCCGATCCTAAAGAAATGCGTATCTGTTCGCGGGTGTGTACGTGCTTGATACCAAAATGATAAAATGCATTGTCGCCGACAACGAGTATATGTGCCGATTGTCAGCTCGATTGGAAGTGCATTCATTAATTACCGAAAACAAAAGTGAAATTGAAATGGATGTATGTATTTAAAAATAAAGAATTTTTTGAAAAAAAATAAATCTCTAACAGGATTATTTATGGCAAATTTACTTAATTTAGTCATTTAAAGGCAGTGTGTTGCTACTATGTCCCATCTATACATTTAATTAAACAAATTCTGATTTAGTAATTAATTTTAGGTGTGTAAAATAAAAATTTCATCTTAAACTTTCAGAAAAGTCAATAGATGTCGCACATTAAAATTAAAATAAGATATATTTTATCCAAGACACTTTCTCGATTGCATTAAAACTTACGATCATACATAAAGATAGATGAAAATAAAAATATGCGTTGAGAAAATGAAGATAATGTTAGTAATTCTTATTCGAAGTATGATGATACAGTTAAATATCACCTAACGAGATAGGGTCCCTTCGGCTCAGTTGGTAGAGCAACGATCCTGCAAGGCGAAAGTCCTGGGTTCAAATCCTAGATGCGTCTGTATCTTTTTCTGATTCTTCTGTTTAAAATTTTCGTTTAAGATGTGAGGGAGCGCGCTAATATTAAAAAAACGATAATAATTAAGCGAAAATTGTGAAAATATTTAATAAAACATGACTCGTTTGAAATAAAGCAAACATTTCTCGACAAATGATTAAGTTGCATTTAAAGATACACTGTGAATTTTTTCATGCCTATTACATATTAAATAACAGAACAAAATGTGTTTTTAATCATTTTAGGAGCTTTTTGAGTTTTTTTACTATCTAGAGAATTTCAAATAATTAACGTTTCGGCATAACAAATAGATATTACCTTTAAAAAAAATTTTGTGGTCCCTAAAAACTTAAAGAGTTAACGAGAAACTTGTTATAAATCAGTAGAAATTCGGTATGCAAGGGTTTTAAAATCGCTAATATTATCTTAAAAAATTAAATATTACAATTTTACTCACTAACTTATTCCAAAAATAAGAAATAATTTATTACTTCATTTGAACTTCTTTTAGATCGAGATAAACCATTTTCATTTCAACACTAAATAAACCCAAATAATTAAAGTGAGAGCTAGAGCAGTAAATTCACTATAATTGCCTACAACAAGCTCAAGCACAATCCAAACAGTGGATATAATAACTTTATGCATGTTGCATGTGGGACATCGCCGCACCGCTTTTCTCTGCTGAAGTTGAAATCTATTTGGGAACGTAGCATTCCGCTCAGTCAGTGTTACGATCACGGCTCTGCCAGTAAGGCAGTAAGTCAGTAAGTCAGTAAGTCAAATACTCAGTAATTCTAGCCAAATAGATAAGACGTTACATCAGTTGATCTGTGAGTGATCATTTCTCATATCTGTGACTTTCATTGGATTCGATCTAATTTAAAGTGCTAACTTAGTAGTTGGAAATTTTAAATTATTCGAGTTTATTTTTCTTGTACAACGATTCTGTGATTCTTGACTTAACAATACGAAAAAGTTTAAAAATTAGTGCGTGTTTTCATAGTGAATATATTCTTCAGTGTGTGACTTTGTTGGTGATCAACACAAATGTTGTGTTTACGTTGAAATTATTGACTAAGGTAATAAATATTTCAGGGTTTTTAAGATTGTTATTTCATATTTTTATTTCACTGCTTCACACAAGGTTTCACGAGGAAAATAATTTCCTTCTGAGCCTATGTCTTCTTTAGGGATGCTGTGTGGAGATTCTTTTTAAGTAAAGGAAGGAGAGAAAGTTCTGGGAAGAAAAAATATATGAGGGGTTGGTAGGAACCTGGGGGTCAGTGTGACTAGGAGTAACGTTCGCATGAGTCCATTAACCAAACTGCGGTTCAAGGCGATGAGTCGAGAGAGTCCGGCTGGAGAGGTCACTTGGTGTTGGTTATACAATAAATGGTTCCCGAAGCGGCGGTACCCACATCGGCCTCCCACGTTTATACTTATTTATTATTTAAGATAGTTTAGTGATTAGAGCAAATACTCGAATAAAAGAAGATCCCGAGATTAAATCTCGGATGAGGGCATATATTTTTCTAGTGTAATTTACATATTGTAAAAGTTTTATTTCAAAATTTCATGTATTATGAGTTGGTTTAACACTAACATTTTTGGGCAAAGATTTTTTATTTTTATTTATTTATTTGACTGACTGACTGACTGACCGGTCAGTGGTTGAGTGGGCATAGCGCTTGGGTCTCACCCGAGCGTCGCGTGTTCGATTCCTCGGCTGGCTAAGTCCTCCATCACAACACAAGCAACATTTTCGGCTTTCTGTGGTGGTAGTAGGAGATTTTCAAACATTGTTGGGTTATTCGTAACCTGGGAATGTTTGTCTTTCTTTAAAAAAACAAAAAAAAATTTAAGGAGAAAACATAGATACAGACAGTAATTAAAAGATAATTTTATAAAATAATAACTTGAGAATTTGCATGCATCTTAACTATTTCTCACAGATTGACCGGTATGATTATATTATGTAATAAAAATTAATCGATCAGTCTTCGGGTTCTTATAAAAATAATGCATCCTAGTGTATTTGAGTCGGCTTTTATGTTTGTTTTCCGTGCGTGAGGCCCATGATGTAGTTTTCTGATTAAAAAAGAAAATTGATTCCTTGTGAACAATTTGAATAAATTCGTTGTGTTTTGGGAAATAATAAATTAGGCAAAATGCAAGACACATACAAACGAAGGGTAATGAATTTAGTCACCTTCTAATAATATTTTGTTGAACAGTTTTGTATTTTAAGCAGTGGCGGCTAGCTCTAAGGAGCGTTGGAGCAACGCACTCCCAAAATTTCAGTCAATCTAATAATAATAATTAGCAATAATATAATCGAAAATAGAGTGATAAAAGAAATACTATGTGTCATAAGTCACGTGGTGGGAGCGGATTCTATATCGCTCGTCGAAAAACATCACCCGGGAACATCAATTATCTATACGCGCAGAGCGTGGATGTCGACCGTAGTATTGAAAATTCTCCGAAGCGTGAACGGCGCTCGCCAAACTCACCTCTTCGGTGAGATCGCTCCACTTTAATTAACTGATTAAATACTAATCATTCCAGCAGGCTTCAAAATTGGTTTACCTAACCTGACGTAGAGCTAGGGATAGATTGGCAATATTTTTAGTTCACTACCCTGGTGAATCTTCCCAAAATGGAGCTTCCTGGAGCGATTTTTGGTTTATTATGCCAAAACGTTTTGAGCAATCGCTTGCCATAATGAGCCGATTTTATATAACCTAAAAATGCGGGATAAACTGTGAAATCTATTTGAATTCATTGAATTTAAGCCGCAGTAAGCAGTTTTATATGTTTCAATACTAGTATTTAGAGGAATGGTATTACTTAAACAATATGGTAAATTTATAACCGCTCAAGTGGTTAAAAAATCAGT
Organism: Hesperophylax consimilis; assembly: GCF_061612785.1. Classification (NCBI taxonomy): domain Eukaryota; kingdom Metazoa; phylum Arthropoda; class Insecta; order Trichoptera; family Limnephilidae; genus Hesperophylax; species Hesperophylax consimilis. The sequence continues at coordinate 23,471,905 of NC_142850.1, forward strand.
AAAAATACTGTATTCTCTTCAGCTTAGTGATCTTCTTTTTGCTAACGTCGATATGTTGGCATGCGAAGAACATATTCAATATGACACCTTTGTTGCGGCCATCAAATTGTATTGGTATTTTCAAGATATAGCGGGTTGTATATTACTGTATTGCATACCACGCAGGAATAAGTTGTATTGATATTTTGTGTTGCTGATTGTGGAATTTTTAAAAATTTCCTTTGCGACCTCGCCTACTTCTATATTTAATTTAATCTTACTCTACGAATCTTACCAGATTTCTTGTATTGTTTCAGAGGACTGTTATGGCGGATTCTTCCCGCAATCTTTGGCTTCTTCTGGCGCTACTTTACTGTTCATTCCAACTAGCCAGGTGAGCCCCCAACTATTATTATTGAAACACTATTAAACCAAAACTTCATAGATAATACAAATAAAGGAATACATGGCTTGTAAGCTTGCCGATTGGAGTTAAGGTACGACCAAACTAGAGGGACTATTACCTAAGTCAGGGGTTCCCAACCTTTTTGTACTCTAGAGCATAAATATCGGCACCGTGGCGGGCACCACCTATTTTTAATCGACAAACTCGGGGCAGCAATCGCAATCAAAATGACAACAACGCGGTTCCAGGCGGTGAATGCTATTTGCACATCACTCATTGTACACGACGAAAACCCGAAGTGAGCCGATGATCGCCGAACCGATCGGGACGGTACGAGCACGTGACTCCTGTCAGTTTGGCTGTCTGGCCAATGCTTATTGCTTTCACTGACAGACAGAGCTGGCAGAGTCATGTGCCATGTTTTTTGGCGCCTTCGGCGTTCATCGGCTCAGTTCGCTGCGTACGTTTACTTCAGGTTTTCTGCGTATACAAGGAGTGATGTGCAAATAGAATTCTCCGTTCCTGGCTAGCGTGAAGAGTGCAGTCTGGCTCGCCGCTAGACAGGTTGCGACAAGTACTGTCAGCTAAGGAACCACTCATATATACAATATCGCAAACATACGAACGTATTTAATAAACCTCTAACAAATAAATAAAAATAATTCACATTTTTTATTAATGTTTACGAAAAAATTATTTCACTGTCGAATAGTGGCGGGTCGGGGTCGGGCCCGCGGGCGCCATGGTGCCCGCGGGCACGGGGTTGGGAAACCCTGACCTAAGTGATGGAGCCAATTAATGAAGCTCCGGAAGCTATAAAAAGTAGAAGAATATTACTGTAGATATTTTAAAAAGGATATATATAATACGAATTATAGAGAAGCGCACTAAAATTTTAAAAATAATAAAAAATAAAAATTTTAAAAAACTGTTTTTCTTTGAATCTCCTTGAGTTCCTTGATTCGATTATTGTATCCATTGTTAGCAAAAAACTGTTGATTGATAAATTTATCGAGTTCAGCGTGTATTTTTATCTATACATTTTTTCGACTTTATGACCGGGTTAAATCTTCCCCACAGGAAAAACTAAACCCTTCCACACACTTTTCCACAAATAATCATCTAGTCAATCCACATTATGCAAGTGCATTATATAAGCATAATAAATACAAAACAATACAAGAACAACACGTCAACTCACTAGAGATCAAATGGGAAAATAATTCACCGACTCCAGATATTTCCATATCAGAGGGTTCGGCTCGGTAGAACTTCTAACTGGACCTATAAATCCTACTGATCCCTCAATATAAATATTTTAAAAAATCTTTCGTAATCCTACATGTATTTAAAATGACTGATTTTTGCATTTTTATATATAAATTTTTTGATAGATCTAATACGCCTAAATTTTTAATGAGAGAGCTAGGTATAATGCCAGTAGCAGATTTTTTTTTAAATATGTATTTTCTAGTTATGGACATAATAAAATTGAGATATTCTTTTCAAAAGAACTAAACTTTTAGGTTTCGATTAATTCTAAATTTCACTCGATTATCAACATGTTTCGATTATGTATATCACATTTTATAAAATATATCATCCAATTACTCTGGCTCAAATTGTAACAGTATGTTGATCATCTTCTGCTGACTTCATAAGCATCACAATTGAAGTTTTGCGAATTGGTCACTTCCTCTTTAACGAAGAGTTGTTAAGTGCACCCTCAATACAATATTACCACCTACTCGTTTTTGTTAAAGATGCTACTGGTTGATAAAAAAGACTATTGGTTTTTTATATATAAGCCATTCGATTTTTTTTGTTGTAGGTACTTTTTCTTTTTATCTTAAAAACTTCTTGTGCAGGTATAAGAATCTTTACATTTCAAAGACATTAAATAGCGGATCTTAATCCCTAGAGATCTATCATTTTAAAATTTGACTCGATTTACTCGAAAACGAAAACTCTAATCAAAAAAGTTATACCAAAAATCGACTTTTTAAATCGGTGGTAAGTACAGGATCACACGTATACGAATTGCCTGCTCATTGATTGTTCACATTCATATTTTGCTGGCACAGATTTTGACCTCTTGTTTAATGGTGCGTGTAATTATGTTGTCACGTCTTGTAATCTGACACTGCAGAAATAAATTTAGTAATCTAATACTTTCCCTGAGAATTATAAATATCGGTTATTTTCAATTATTTCCGGAATATTTGCTACTAAATGAACAAGATTGTACCCACAGATGGTGTCTTAAATACCTACAATTTTAATTATTTCGGAAAGCCTTTCAGCCATTCGTACATGGAGGTACTCCAAGCGACTCGACTTTCGTGCGCTCTTCAGTACCCGCTTAATATGTTGCTAGTGTTCGTAGGTCGACTACGGGTTTGACGTCAGTTGCATTCGGGTCTACTACTCGTTTGACAGAAATGACGTCCGAACATGATTTGATTGTTACATTTGTTCTGTGGGTAGGAAAAATTGTCTACAACATAACAATATTTCCATCAGATCATTAGATCCGCAGTTCCTTTGCGGCAGTTAAAACATCACATTAAAATAAGTTTTGTTTTTGTTCCCTTTTTCCTAGATTTGTCGGGGATGTATTTAACTTCGAAAAGGCGTCCGATGCATTTTATAATAACGGTTTATGTCAGAGATTCATACAATAATAGAAATTATCGTAATGGGTCATGAACATCGAACAAGTATTTTACTAGACAGGGCGTTTGAATATTCAAATTAACACCGAAACCAAAAATTTTGGTTTAAGAAAACATATTTCAAAAAGAAAGCGCTTTATCTCGCAGTCAAAAGGTCGGAAGAAGTATTACTTTTTACCTTTTGTTGGTCTGCGCGGAGTAAATTTGTCTCCCTCATTTGACTCATATTTCAAACACGAAATAGAGGCAGTTAGAGATATGTAAGGTAGATCATCTCTATATGTTGAGACGCGATGCATTTTAGGCTCGCTATTGGCCGATAAACTTAACAAACTGCAACATGGGATTTGAGCGAAAAATGTGTTCTTTATTTCATTTTGTAGGGAACTTGCATTTATATCTTGGCTTTCAAAGTGACGGATCGGAATTCGTTGCGGAGTTTTATTATGAAATTACTCTTCGGTGGTGTTATTTTTAGATTGAAATTAAGTTTAAGAGGGCTAATCTCTTGTTATTATATATCGATGGTCATGAATCATTATTCATATGAAAATTCGCGCACGAAAGAATCGCAAACATCGTTAATTCATACTAATGCAAATCTCTTCCTGCAATACACGCATAAAATTCATTGGCTCCTCCACTTTGACAGTCCATGAAGTTTTGTCGTAGCTCGGCGACAGTTGACACGCTTCCATCCCATATTTCCCTTTGTTTATAGTATTATTTGATAATACATGGCTTCAAACGATGAACCCCAAAGTCCTTAAGGCGGTTATTACATCATTATCTTAATAATCTTGATTATTTCAGATGTAACAATGCGAAGATCAACTTCAGGGAAAAAGAGAAACAGGTTCTGGATCAGATCCTGGGTCCAGGACGATACGACGCCAGGATAAGACCCTCGGGCATCAACGGCACAGGTAGGCTGAAATCACCGATCATAACTATCCACCCTGAAACACCTATCACCACACACCCAACCCTATCCAAAACTGTTGTGTAAATAGAAACGTATGAACCCCTACATCATTTTAGGTTATCATCAGTTCAGACCAAAGTTTTTCGCCCAAAAAGCACAGTAAAATTTTTTGTATATTGTATTATTTCTTTAGGAATCTTCACTGAGGACCAGGGTTTTTAGAAAATTACAGAGCCAGAACAGGGCCAATTAGGGACCACAAGCTTAAACCAAAAGATGGTCACCCTTGCTCTAAAAAGCACAGTTATTTGTAATATTGTAATAACTAATATTTCTAAGGAGATCTTTGACTTGTCTTCTTAGATCCAGGATGGCCCTTATTATAAGGATTAATTTGAATGGAATATGAGTATTACAGTGTTTACCAATGTTTTTTTTATTTAATTCTAAGACAATCTAAAATGAAATCCTGGATGGCCCACATTCTTAGGCATTTCTTTTGAAGATCACAGGGGAATAACAGGATTTATCCATGTGATTTAAGGTTATCACCAACACAAAGCAAATAAAAGCACTGTAACTAATGATGTTACAATTATGTACTAATTCTAAGAAAATTTTAATTAGTTTCCTGAGATCCTGAATCGCCCATTTTCTTAGGATTCATTTGAAAGACATTCATAGGTGCATCACTGGAGTTACCAACGTAATTTAAGGTTACTGTCAGTAAGGGTAAAAAGTTGGTTACTCTGTCTCCAAATAGCACTACAAATATCGTAAATCTTTGCATATTAGTTCAGTTTATCTACACTATTTTGGTTTACCACTAGCAAAGGCCAAAATATAATTTAAATACAATTGAAAAACTGACTTCTTATGTTATTAATTATACGGTACTCATGAACGAGGTGTATGATCAATCAGGTTTTAAAGATTTCTTTTGAGGTGTACACAGGTATAACAGGGTTTTATTAAGCTGTTGCGAAGTCGAACTATGAATGTCTTCTTTTGAGCACACAAGGGGACTGAACAAAAACCATCTTCTTTAATTCTATAACAATCACAAGCTAAAATTTTTCCTTTGTTTTGGTTAACAACCAGGAATCTTCTCAACGTTCTACAATTTAAAAAAAACTGGGACTTGTAAAACTTTCTTAGATTTTCTTTGATTATTTTCTTCTATTATTATGATTTAACGATCAAAGATAAAGTTATGATTTTCTGAGGAATTTTGGTTCTTCTAAACATTGTAATACCCTTTGTCGTTCATCTGGGATTCGATCGTTTCTTGCAATCAGTCTCTATTTTATCTATAGATTGTCAAAGATATCTAATTGTGATTGTTTTTCTAGAAGAACTGCGTAAAATATTGATATGTTTTTATCATAAGGTTCTGAAAGGACACTCCCAAAAACATAGGTTGGGATTCGTTTTGTTGTATTTTTGTAATCTTCCTGTCTTTTCTGTTAGGGGAGGGTTCCATTGTCTTTTGTTGGATTGAAGAGATAATCAATGATGAACGCATTAACTTTTTGGTGGAAACAACCAATAATAGATTTTGTGTTTCCATCAATGTTTTCTCTTCAAGACAGTTGAGAAAGTTCAGGATCTGGCAATTTGGTTTTGATGTCTATAGATCTGTAGATTCGCAAGAGAATGCAAGGTTGATGTAAGCGCAATAAGTAAGATTAAGAAGGGGATGCTTAGATGGTTGGGGATGTAAAGCGAATGAAAGAAGAAAGGTGCATAAGGAGAATATGTGGCGCGAATGTGAATGGTAGTTGAAGTCAGGGGGCGCCAAAGAAGACATGACACGATCAAGTGAACCAAATTCATGTGCTTGGCCATGTCAAGAGTCAGAATAACAAAAGAGTATGTATGGGACGATGTGTGAATGTGAATGTAGCAAGAAGTGTGTGCATTGGCATACATATCGCCTTGGCCTTTTCTGGGTTGTTTGGCGGTCCGTCATCTCTGCCTACTCCTATAGACAAACGGGGCGATTGTTAATTAGTTGCTTAGTTTAAAAAAATAATAATAAAATTTCGATTAAGAGGGAAGTTTCAAAATTATGGAACTCCCCTCTTAGGGGTAACTCTTGTTATTTATTTTTTTTATTTAAGAGTTTAATAAAGCCCCTTTTGTAATAGACAACATTATACAGTTAAAAGGTCATTATTTTTATTTAATTATTGAAGAAAATATTAGCGATTCCCAAACGAAAATCTGAAAAAGAAAAAGATACTCGAAAAGACTCGAACCCAGGACTATTGCCTTGCAACGGGACCCTATCTCCTTCGGTAATATTCAACTGTATCATACTTCGAATAAGAACTACCAACATTGCAAGGGTCCTGGGTTCGAGTTCTAAATATGACTGTATCTTTTTCTGTTTCAGATTTTCGTTTAGGAATCGATAATATTGTCATAATTAAATATTACAATTTGAGGTTTTACTCACTAAGTTATTACATAAGAATACGAATTTAAAAGGGAGTTCATTGATGAGTATGCGTAGATTTTATAGTAGACTAGATAGACATAACACAGTTAATTTTTAAAACATTCAGAAAGATGTACAGAAGTGAAAGAGTTCCAAAAAAAGATCGTGTCGCTGGTTAAAAACTAAAAATATTTTTTTTTAATCCAAGCGATAGCAAATATCTTTATTTGTTAAAATATAAAATATAGACTATAAAAGAATGACATTTTTCATGATTTTAGAAGCAACTTTGGCAATTATTTGTGAGTTAATGTGATTATTTAAAAAAATAGTTTCACTCTGTTTACTTTACTAATATAAAAATTAAGATGATTTAAAAATTTATTTTCATGACCGTAAATTAAAATCACAAACGACCGATTTTCGTTGGAACACAAATTTGTTGGATATAAATTTAATTTTTTACGCAAAAAACGACGTTTATTACGAAGTTTTATTTTATTAATCATTCATTATATTAAATCACAAAATAATTTCAAAGTTGTGTCTAAAATCAAACAAAACTGATTTTTTTTAATGGCCAATATGTCAATATTTTAAACGCAAATAAAAAAGAAGCATATATCCGAACAAGAAATTTGCTAAAAAGAAATTTAGTTTGCTTGAGTATTACGGCCTCAAATCCGAATTTAAGTTTTGTATGATAAAGGCCGCGCAGCCGATTCTCTTAGGAGCATTTGCCAATGTTTTTTTGTTTGTTACTGGAAGTTTTAGATTGCTAAGTAATGCGTTGTATTGCGTAAATGCGATATATTGTAAGGAATTAAATTACAAATTTGTCGTGTGATTAGATGATGATAAGCGTATTTTATGCTGGTGTATAATATTTTTTTTTACGTTTATTAACTAAAAACCTGGCTTATCTCACCAAATATTGATTCTATCGACTTAGAAGTAGACTCATTCGATTCAGCACTAATGAAAACATAATAAACGATACCTCACTCGACCTGGTTTGAAAACATGCATTTTACAAAAATTCCCCTCCTAGAGGGGTGTTCCGCCACTTTTTTGGGCGAGCTCTACAGATCTTCACAGTGCAAAGATAAATGTATGATCAAAGTTTCATGAAAGCATGAATTTAAGCATTTATCAAACCCCTATTTTACCTCTCCTATTAAAAACCATTTTCATTTCATGCTTGAAAAGAAAACGCATTTTGTTTTGTCAGGAGGTGGAAAAAAGATTGATGTTTTCAGTTCCAATGGATATTCTTTGTACCTTTGTAGAGTCATATTTTTGTTGTTATTAAATCCTTTGACAACACTGAAGAGTCAAATTGATAGAATTTTGTTGTTGGCGTAACCATGTGCCCGAATAAGATTAAATTTTTCCTTACTTTTGGTGAAATTGAGCAAACTTCTTCATATATCAAATTTATTTATTGAACGGATAACCTTACATTAGTTTGTTTGGGCCCTAGTTCGTGCGTAAATTGGGGATATATTCTATAAATATTTGATAAAATTAATAGTTCTAAATTAGAAAACCTATCCATTAATGTTCTTGAATCTACTACATTACATTTGTAGTCAATTTTGTGGTATAGACTCATTTGGTTTAAATTTGGTTTTAAAGTAAACTGAGTCCAAATTGAATTTTTTTAGGTATTTAATACATGTTTTTTTTAAATAAGAGGATATGTGCATTTGAATGAATTAAAGAGTGTGTGCCAAGAAAGAATTGTGTGATGGTAAATCCTCTCCTACCCCTTTGGGGAAACGCTGTGTTGTTGTGTTATGTAGAATAAAATAAGGTCAAATGTTATTATTAAATTATTAGTATTTTCGTTTTCAATCGGTTACAAATAGAATTCTTGATGTGAATTTATACAGTCGCGTGCTGAAGAATGGATACGTGTGATTTAAATTTTAAAATTTAAACGTCGTTTATTGCTGTGTAGGTTTTTTAAATAATTAATAGGTGACGTGATAGAAGCAAGGCTACAAATTCACAGTCCACGGTACTGACCACGGGTTCGTGTTACTTTAACTGGAAATAGAAATTGATTTAATTCAAGGAATTTAGTTTCAGTTTTCCATTAAAATTGGGCCATTTCATTGAACTATCCAAAGAGGATATCTAACGTCGGTATAATATATTGCTACGTTCACACGACGAAAAATTCCCACCAATTTATAGTCAAACACTTCGACTATTTTTTAGGATCTTATCCATGGAATCAAGTATAAATATTTGACACGAACTGAGAAGATTAGTTATGTCTCTTTCTAACGGCGAACAAAACACGTCTCATTGCATTATGGAAAAAAATAAAAAAAATACCTGTATGTAAACTAATGTATGAACGCTTGTGGTCAGATCTGTTCCTCAGAGACTCTGATGCTAATGGAATATGATATGTGTGGCTAGTAACGTCCTTTCGAGCCTTGAAGGAGAGGGTTAAAATGGGAACAAATTTAGCAGAGGATCATTCAAAAAGGTTTTCAGCTTATTGATAATATTTAAATTCTTCTTGACACTCTTTAAAAATAATTTCCCTCAGGGGCCTATGCCATCTTGTGAATGATTTGTGAAGGGTCTTTTTAGGGAAACGAAGGAGAGGAGAAGTTCTGGAAGGAAAAGGGTATGAGTAGGAATCTGGGGGGGGATGTGGGTAGGAGAGGTGGGTAGGAATCTGTGGAGGAATGTGGGTAGAGGAGGTGGGTAGGAATCTGGGGGGAATATGGGTAGGAGAGGTGGGTAGGAATCTGGGGGGAATATAGGTAGGAGAGGTGGGTAGGAATCTGTGGGGGAATTAGAGTAGGAGAGGTGGGTAGGAATCTGTGGGGGAATGTGGGTAGGAGAGGTGGGTAGGAATCTGGGGGGAATATGGGTAGGAGAGGTGGGTAGGAATCTGGGGGGAATATAGGTAGGAGAGGTGGGTAGGAATCTGTGGGGGAATTAGAGTAGGAGACGTGGGTAGGAATCTGTGGGGGAATGTGGGTAGGAGAGGTGGGTAGGAATCTGGGGGGAATATGGGTAGGAGAGGTGGGTAGGAATCTGGGGGGAATATAGGTAGGAGAGGTGGGTAGGAATCTATGGGGGAATTAGAGTAGGAGAGGTGGGTAGGAATCTGTGGGGGAATTAGAGTAGGAGAGGTGGGTAAGAATCTGGGGGGAAATATGGGTAGGAGAGGTGTTTATTAATCCCGATCCGGCCTGCCACGCAGTAGTTGGGCAAATGCATCCGCCGCCAAGACCTATACAAACCTCACCCAATTAACCCGTGCACTCCGGCTAAGTCACCAAACGTAACTAACCACTTGGGGTGATCTATGGCAGAGGTGTTGGCTATCCATTAAATGGTTCCCGGGGTGGCGGTACCCATACCCACATCGCAAATTTAAAAAAAAACAGCTATACAGATAATGTATTTAAAAAAATATATAGATACACACACACACACTAATTTAGAGAATTTTTGGTAGATAAAAATATATTAAATGAGTAAAAATTCTAAATGCTACATGTTGACCGGACGAGTCATGACGTCATCGGAACTATCTCCACTAGCTAAGGCAGTTAAAATCATAGCTGATTTGGATACATCTGACGTCACCTAAATTTGGCCCTTTGGATGGGTGTAAAAAAAATTATGAAATAAGCAGTAGGCTGGAATTTCTCCTAAGGAACTTTCAGATATTTAAAAAAAAAATGTTTACTCAGTTATGTTTTTCAGAAAATCATTAATGCAAATTATCCATATAGTCCATCAGGCCCCTTTCTAATAATATGTACTAATGTTGTGTTAAAACTGTGACACAGACCCATTGAACTATTCTTTGTATGAACTAGGTCCGTATTAATTATGAAATTGACCTTATCGTGCGATAATTATAACAAGGGTAACTACATACACCATGATATTATGTTATATGGATTTGCATGTAATGGGCATATCCACATTGACAATAACATATCTAAGTACATAAATCTGGCTTAATATAAATTTTTCAAACAACCCTTTCTCGAACTTGTTAAAAGATAATCAAAAACATGTCGTTGAATACAGCTCAAATTTAATAGCTAATAATGACAGAGAGCGAATTAAAGATTTTTTTGTTAAAACTTATAGCTAACAAATAAAATTAACTCATGAGAGTAATTAAAGATTTTGCAGTATACAGGGTGTATCGGCAAGTACCCGACAAACTTTAACCAGCTATTCCTCAGCACATTTGGAGTAAAAAATGTTATGGGCGCTTTGCTGTCCGGTAACATTTTTTTTCCATTAAAAACAAAAAATAAATAAAAAATCCACACTCCGTCACTGTCATTTGCATTGTTTCTCGTGTTCAACAGCTGTTATTGGCAAGTGTGTCAAAAAGTGTCCTCGCTCTTTCGTACACACCAAATAATAATAGTTAAAAATGAGACGAATGGTGCCGTGCCATTTCGTTGTGCGTACGTACATTATTCAACGAAACTCGAACAAAATATTGCCAGATGGGTTTTAAAACTTTGACAAAGGATAAAACATTGGTGACATGTGGTGAAAATATGAATAGTAAATTTTTTATTAAAAAAAAATGTTACCGGACAGCAAAGTGCCCATAACATTTTTTACTCCAAATGTGCTAAGGAATAGCTGGTTAAAGTTTGTCGGGTACGTGCCGATACACCCTGTATATAAACAGATAAAGAGAAAATTAAAGATTCTGCTGCCAAAGTTAATAGCTAACCAATAAAAGTGATTCAGGAAAGCAAATGAAAGATTTTTCAAATCTTTGAACACCTCTTTTGAATTTTACACAAATAATATATTATGAATTTTAAATGAAATAAAAATATTTTTTTAACCACGTAACCATTAACATTACTTACTTACTTTTAACAGATATTATTTGTATAATTTAAAACACAGATGTACACAAAACAAAAACAAAAAAATCTGTAAGCAACTGGTATCATTGAGTAACTTACAGCAGACATGCGTAGGTGACTAAGTCAGCTATGTAAAAAACTCATTTTGCCTTGCTACCTATTCAACTTTGGTTGTATGACGACATTTTTGTTCTGTAACTGCAAATCAAGTTAACTGCAATTAAGTAATTTAAAAAATATTTTTTATTAAGTCTTTCATAATCAAAGCACAAATCAAAATTTTACTGTAGAGGTGTCCATGAAACCTCTCTTTCTGTGACAAAAGGAGGTTTCTAACGGATTTACCAGTGGTATACTTTAACTCAGATTTGCGATGAGACTTAACCTATTCAACCGAGGGAAAATTCAAACAACGTTATCTAAAAATAACAACGTTACAGGAGAACACTTAAGACACGCTAAAGACGTTAAAGTTCAAAGCTAAAACATATTATTGTATAATCATGTATTATAAATAAAAATGTAGAGCTTGAAAATGACGAATGCGTTTGACCCGTCGTGCACTGCGTAACTTTGGTGAAGTTATTTGGAATATTTCTGAAATCCAGAATGGCTAACTCCTACCAAAATGAGTTTGAGCACATTGACTACGAAGCAAATTCTTTGTTTGGAAGACTTTGAATTAAATATATCCTTTACTGAGACAATGCAAAGTGTAGTGTTGAGTCTTCTGTAGAGTTGTAGTTTTGTAGATAAGTTGTTTAACTGTCTATTGGATTGTTTTGTCTGTGGATGTGTCCATCTTGATGTCGGTGTTTTGTGTGCCATACTGTTGTACTCGTCATCTCTAGATGGACCCGCCGTTGTACGAATTAACACCTTTGTCAGAAGCATCACCACCATTAGCGACATTAAAATGGTAAGTCTCCAATTGGCACCTCTACCAAAACGAATACTCCAGAACGAAAGAGGATGGAATCGGCCAAATCCTCAATTCCTTGCGCTTCTATACGCTAACTACCAAATTCACCTAAAAATATGGAAAAATGTAAGAAATGTTGCTCTAAATCTCCAGAAATTGGAAACGTTACTAAACCATATCATAAATACATGTTGAATGTCGATTGTCTAATCTTTATTTACCATGTTTAACGAATATCTTAATATTTACTTAATTGTGACGGCTAAGATGTTTAGTACAAGATATTTAGCAAATACTCCTAGTAGTTCTGTGAACCGTACATAAAAGCACTCTAATGTTCTCTTATTTTATTAATCAAAACCAAAAGTTCCTCTGAAATCATAAGATTTGTAAGAAGCTTCTTAAATACCTACTTACTTAATTTTAACCATAAATTGAATGTAACGTTTATATTTTAAAATAAAGAGTTACATAATTTGTTCATTTCAAACACTTCTTTTGTAAAACTTTCTTCAGACACTATAATATTGAAAAACCGAATAAGAAATTCCGAACAAACACGGCGATTTCAGATTTGAAAAAGCATTTATGGTGATTTAGAGATAAAGTCTTCGATTGAAGAATACATTTCGCAAAGACATTTTCATGTGTATTTGGTCACTAGTTTGTAGAACCGCCAAGTTAATAGCAGGGAAATATAATCCTATAGACGACAATGACCTTCAAATTTGCAAGTATCAATTTAAATAATAGAGACGAAACAAGAAAATTTGTGCGGTAATTGTGACAATTTTAGCTGGCAAGAAATACAGCTCAACATATTTGGCTCCATATTTTGTCGAAATTATAATATATAGAGAAGAGACTAAATAGACCCCAATATTTTTGTTTGAAAATATACCATCTCTATATCATTTCAAAACAGTTATTGAAATTCTCAAAACACACATGGAGACACAATATCATGTCTGTGGTCTGCCAAATTTATAAAAATTCACTGTCTTGTATAGAATTATTTTCTCCTAAAGAGTCAGTTTCCAATCGAAACACTCTCGAAGTGTTTCGATTGGAAGATTTTGGAAAATATGCACGACTTTGTTGCACTTCTATTTTACCATGAAAGTCTAAATTCAAAAGTGAATTCTGCATTTTTTCAATTAAAGTTTTATTAAAATGAAGAGATGAAGCAGAAAATATATCTTATGTTATTCATGTTTATTAAAAGTTACAATAAATACGACTTTCTGTGAATTTTAATAACGATGTCTGCTGACAAACTTGCAAAACTGCTGACAAACTGCAAAACTGCTAACAACTACAAAATCTGCTGACAAACTGTTTAGCAGCAGTTTAGCAGCTGTTGAGCAGTTTAGCAGGTTTAAATTGTAAAATAAAAAAATATATATTGTAATTCGTAATTGCAGCAGTTCTTCTATGATGTCAAAAAAGTTTTAAATAAAATCTTGTAATCTATGATGGTTAGGTTACGATAGCTGCAATCAGTTAAAAATGTACCACACCTACAGAAATCATTGTTTTTATATCAATTAATCAAAATTTTCAAAGTGACGGACAAGTGCATATTTACTAAGATTTCATTATTAAGCTGTACGTTCTCGTTGTTATACGTAATCCGCCGATGAAACCCTCAAATCTTATATATTTTTTGTGGATAGTAAGTGTGCTTGTATAATTTTTGGTTCTTGAACATGTATGCATTAATCAATGTGTTTTTTTAATGTTTTATCTGTAGGCGTCAATGGGTGTGATATTTAGAAGCTGTTATTCCCCTTCTTGGAGATATCTAGATTTTAAACATCATTCAGGTGGAGAAGATGATTTCAATAAATGGGAAAAATTATTTCAAATTAATCAGATTTAAAAAAGCTCAATGCAGCACCCTAAAATGATGTTAATTTCTCGAACATCGGAACTGTTGCATGCCTACATCCAACTATTCCATCCCCTTTTTTAACTTTTCGTAATCGGTTTTACTTTCATACATCTTATTAAATTAATGAGGTTTGATATTTTGAAAACGCCAAATCAGCAATGATGATTTATTTGATGATTCTGCAAATAATTTCACATTAAATGTTTCATCACACAGATGTTCTTAATGAGAGCGCAGGTGTGGTAATGTGACACCTGCTCATAACTGTTGTATGTGTTTATTTTTCCACATTTAGGTTTATTCGAAAAATGGTTTCTCGGTCTTTTGAAACCAAGTGAAAATGCAAGTGGTATATTTAAGTTATTGTATGCTATTTGCATCCTGAATGTTAATAATAATTACACATGACACCAAAAACCATTATCTATCACCTTCAACTCTTTCCATATCGATGTGTTTTTATTTGCATATGTGATTTTATAACTGTTTCACACAAACTATTGAACTATGTACTATTATATAACATTTATGAAAAAATATACCTTACTCCGCAAAACTAATTATTTGATGTCTATATGGATTTGCATGATTATTGGACACATTCAAATTGGAGCCACAAATACGCAAAATTAAAAAATATATATTCCTTTTGTCACTATCCCACATTCAATCAAAACGTATAACATGAATAAAAGTTTCAGTAACAAATAATAACGTGAACTATTTAAAACTTTAGATAAACAGTCATAAAACAATAAACTTTAAAATATCAAGGATAGGCTCAAATAACATATAATGACAAAATAAAGTAACATAATAATTTATTTATAGTCAGATGCGATTTATTAACCTTCTAGCTTAATATGAAAAATGTTTTGATCGGGAGTTTTGATCAAGATATATATGTGGTAATACTCTAGTTCGTTTCTTATATGGTCTGCTTTGATGACCCCGAATAAAAAATAAAAAAATTACCAACGGCCCCAGATCGGAGCCTTGCGACATTTCGGTTTTCATAAACTCTTGCGATGCCTTGGTGTACGTTTTGTTGAATTACCTAAGAAGGTCCAATCTGGATGTGTCCATGTGTATGTCCGTGTTTTGTGTGCCATACTGTTGTCTCGCTCCTCTTCAGATGGAGCGGCCGTGGTACGAATTAACCTGTTTGTGAGAAACATCCTCACCATAAGCGACATTAAAATGGTAAGTCGCCTTCAGGACATCCTTACAACCATAAACCAGTCAAAGCCACTTTTTTTACTTTCACGAGTTGTCAGATTCAGGGAAACTTTAACTCATATTCGACAACAATTTATATGCCAAAAATGTATCAAAGGTTACTTTTTAACCAATCAAGAGTATCTTAACAAATGACAGAGCGAAAATTGAAATGGATAAAAAATGATCTTTTTTGAATTCAAAATATATTGTGTCTGTCATCAATCAGAACTTGAGTCTTTGTTGACACTGTTATTAAATTTGCAGTGTAATGTTATTACATTGTTAAAAAATGGCCTTTCATACAAACGTAAATTTGGTCATTTGCGTGTGTCAGATAAGGTCTTTCTGATAAAAATCTTCACTCTTTTTTTACTCACTGAGTGTTGGCACTTGTTCATAATTTTAATTTGGGGTTTAACTTTTTTACTTAGGATTTGGTAAACTTTTGAAACAGGTATTAAATAAAATTCTTTTTATTCTTTTCTGGGTTATAATTTTGTTTTTGTTTTTGAATTCGTATGCTGTAATAGATTTATTTTATTTTTTAAAGTATGCGTCTATCGCTGTGATAATTAGATGCCGCTTTTCTTATTCCCTTCAATAACGAAGATTTGTGACATCATTAAGACTAAAACGATGATTGGCCTTTGAAAGTAATCTTGTAGAATTGGACTTAGGCAAACGTAGAAAATCATTCATAGGTAATGTTTACCACTTTCTCTAAACTATCACTAAAAATTTATACTAACAAATATAGCCCATACAGCATATTAACATCTGTCGCCAATTCACGTCTCAACAACTTGCAAATGCTGCATTACAGCATTAAATCAACAGTATTGAATCATTAATTCTCTTGAACCCTACGTTTACTGGTATTGGTAAAGAAAGAAAGTTCCTATACAATAATTACACAACCTTCAGTGGTATTTTTTTTGCAATAAGTATAATTTAACATGCGTAACCAGATTAAAGTACCTCATATTGTCAAATTAAATTACTAACAGCCTTTGGCCGCAAAAATTCGAGAACTATTGGCATTTATTATAATGTGTTTTAATAAAAATTCATTTATGCCCTATGCCTATAAAGTTGAAGATTTTCAAATTAAACCCAAGTTAGACGAAACAATTTAAGGAACTGTATAATTCAGAACCGCGTTGCAGTAATTTGAGGTGCATTCAAATGTATCTCTTTAAATAAATTAAATTATCAATGCTTTATTCATGGGGTGAATCTAGAGATAAGCGAATGATACCACAGCAATACATACTAATAAAACAATATTTCTACATTCACTGCACCGTTAAAATCACCCGTCAAAGAGAAGGAAGCAAACATACATACGTACAGTCACCTAAAATGATGGTTATTTCTCTAACACTAACATTACTGCATGCCTTCATCCAATTTACCATCTATTTAGCTACTGTTTTTAGTATTTTGGAAATGTTTTCTTTACAATCATATACGGTCTCCTTAAATCTGATCAGAGAAGGCTGACCTTTTACTACTTCCCAACTCCTCGTAGGGTCTCTAGTTCTTACCCTTTTCCCATCTCGGCAAATATCACCTTCCTCCATAAAGCCATGGCGCATATGATTGTACTACTTTTGGTTTTGGTTTTGGTTTGACATTATGACTGCCAATAGAAGAAAATTGTTGCAATTTTTTTTTTCAATAGAACATTATTTTTTTTTCTAAAATGTTACAGTGTGCAATTCAAAATTTTCCTTCCTTTTTTGTAAGTGGTTGATTACTTTTGAGGTTTTGCAAATTCGATACTTTTCCATTGGTTCGGATGAGTGGTTGTTTCTTGCTTAGAATTTCAACTTTACAGAATCGGGTAGCTGTTATCTTCCCGTAAGTATATTTCATATTATTATCGTGTTCCTAAGAGTTCTGTGGATTAAAACAACTATTTCGGTAAGTTTTCAAAGCTGTTTGATGGCGAAGCAAAAATGTAACAGTACCTACAAAAGCTTTTTTAACACATCAAAATAACTCACACAAATACTTATCGTTTACGCCAAAAAAAGAAAATTCTCAGACTCATACAATGGAATTCTGGGCTTTGGAAATATCTTCGTACTGGTATAAATATAATGTATCGCTTTTATGTTACGCTTTTCGGTTTACTTTTTTGTGATATATTTGTGTTGTTAATTTAAGTCCAGAATATTTTTTAAACTAATTTTATAAGGAAGCAAAAAAACAACATTTTGAGCATAATGCTTTGTACTAAGAGATGAAACGATAAAGTATTGTAATAATGACTAGAATAGTCCCAAACGATTGTGCTAAACGGTGTATAGTAGAGGTCCAAGAGATGATCCTCGTGGAACACCTGATATGAAATAAATCATTTGTTTGTTTTCCGATGCCTCGCTAGAGGGACCTGCCATTGTCCGGGTCAACATATTTGTGAGAAGTATCTCAAAGATCGACGACGTCACTATGGTAAGTTCTGTGGCACAGAAGCTCTGAAAAACAAAACCCTTACAGTAACGACGAAGTTTATTTTTTACAACGGTGACTCAGGTATGCAGCCAAAAATATTTGACGCCCTTTTTTAATTCCTCAAATTGCTCTGTTTCTCAGTTCCAAGAAGATACAGTTTTTATTATTTATTGAATCATTTATTTATTATTGTCAAAACAAAGGGAAAAAAAGTTACTGAAGATAAATAATATAATTTTGAAGAACTTGGCGGTATTTTTGGCTGTGAAATTCACAAAAAGTTCTCCTGATACATCTACGAAAAGCACCTTATTATCTCACTTTGTCACCACTTTCTGGGGATCGAGGGCCACAGCTTGTTTCGATTTATGAATGCTCTGAACATCCGGATGTTTTCAACACCAAACAATCGATCGTACACTTAATTTTTATTTACGTTTTATGTTTGATTTCAATAATTAGCCTTCCAGTATTTATTAGCGTTTCGTATTTTTTTTGTTTTGAATATATGTGGATTTTTAATATTGGTCTAAAGATGTCTAGTTATATTATCGTAGTATTTTATTGGTCAGAGTTCGTAAAACGTTCCTCGTTACCTTGGTTCATCTCATTGTCTGTCATCTGTGTACCGCCTGCGGGTTCATCAGCACATATTCCTTCTCACTATCCCTCAGATCTTTTAGACATCTCTTGATGTCCTCTTCATCTGCTAAGTATCTAGTGTCACTGGAGGTTTCTCTGTGGTAATAGTGTAGATTGAGAATATTTGCGGATAGCCGGATATGAAGCGCGCGCCTCCATAGTTCGTCTAGATTGACCAGTTGACAATCATCTCATCACAAGCGTCGTGCTGCTGGGTGTGCTTTCCTTTTTTACAATCTTTATTTATTGCCTATTCATTTTTTTTATCAAAAAACAAATTTTTAACTCTATTGTAGGGGAAACATTTCTCTCCCATCAAAATTGGAAAAGTAACTTGTTTGACTGTTCCTATAATAGGTGTATGCCAAAGAAACCAACAGATGGGGCTTTTTGATACCCAGAGGTGTTTAGTAATGATATTTACATTTATAATAGTCATTTTCTTGTCATGCAAAGGCTACCGTGAAATTGTCGACTGGTTTGCTGTTGTAACTGTGCATGTGGGTCCAAAACGTCCTTGTTATCATCATCATCTCTTATCATGTATTTATAAAACTGTGCTTGTTTTACAAAACCTAATTCATATTTTGGATTAAATATTTCCACCATCTCCTTCCATTCGTCAAATGATGTAAATTTGACATCATTTTCACAAAACTATTCGTGACTACTTAAAAATTATCAACACAACTCACAAAAAAAAATTCTAACATTAATCGTGAATGATTTTAGAAGCCTGTTAGAGGAAAACATTTTTTAAAAGCAAAGAAAGAAAACCTAGTCAAATTTTCTTATTCTTTATCATTACTATAGGCAAGAGTTTAAGTAAGACGCAAACTCTGATTTATTTTACAAATAAAGGTACCGAAATAATAGAAACAAAAACTGGATAACATTTTCTTTTTCAGGAATTAAAAGTAGAATTAGCTCACACACTATCATCTATCTATATCAAACATTAAAAATTCCATTATTCTTTATTTTTTTGAAAGGCGACGGTCCGACGGTTGTTCGTGTCAACTTCTTTCTGCGATCCATCAGCAAAATTGATGATTATAAAATGGTGAGTGAGACATCGCCAATGAACCCGTTCAGCCCCGACCCTAAGGACATCCATCCATACATCTCCCGCATCATTTCTCCGTACACGGCACACGCACGAAACTCGCGACATGTCAACAAACCATATTGACCCAGAAACTGGACTCTTCCGGATGGCCTATCTTTCTGTATTTGACAATGAAAAACCAATCAACCAGAATCTTACTTCTTTGCCACTTATTCATCTGCGTCCTGGGATCACCCAGGTTCCATGTCCACACTTTTTTAAATCGATGTTTTTATATAATATTTTAATTTTGCACAATAATCATCAATCGCATGAAATACTATATATAATTATATGTTGCAAGGTCACGAAATTTCCATATACAAAAAGCAACCCCTGATTTGGCTAAACTGCTAATTTTTGGACATGTAACCTCAGCGGATCAAGGACCCAAGTCAATAACCATGGAAAAAGATAAAGATCATTTTAGTAATCATTGTGGTTTTGTGACATGCACAAAAGAGCCGTGTTGGTACCAGAGGTTGAATGGATGGATATTCCTTGCGCTAAGGGGTGGACTCGTTCCACTAACTGTGTCTCTGTTCGTGTTTCTGTTTTGTTATACTAATAACTAACGTTGGATGTCTGATATTGTGAATTTGCGATACATACATTTTGTTTAACATGATGAAGGGATGTGACTAACTTCTTGACGTGTATCGGTACTCAGACTTGAAATTTGATTTTTTTTTGTAATCGACATTTTATTTTTGTGTCGTATCTTTTTTTCAAATCGAAAAGTGGAAATGGACTAAAAGCTGGGAAATATGCTCACAAAGTAAACATGACTTTTTTGATTGACAAAATAAAATGGCATAATGTGTCGATCTCGCTTTTCCTTAAAAGGGTTACTATATAATTTACGGGGAAAGAATCGATGAAAGAGGCATTTTGATATGAAACAGTACAAAACGTTCAACACTTTAGAATGTGTAGGAAACAATTGACAAATTTATTATTATTACTGATTATTAACCTAGAGTTACATAATTTATATTCCACTTTTATTATATCAGAACATAGCTAAAATTCCATAATTTAAACAAAAACATATTAGTAAAATAACCAGCATGGTGCAAGCTTGCAAGGTCCACAGAATTGTGGAAAATTCAGTTGAAACTGCAACACGAGCAAGACCTCTTTGTATTCATTTCCACCCGTCGATAAAGCAGACAACTGTGTCATAGCGCCGCAGGGCGCGTGCGCAGCTTCTGGAACACTTGCCACCTGATAGCACATCCCCACTCCCCACCCGCCCGAGGAACTATACTTCATTCCTCGGCAAACTACACTGATTAATTAATCAACCTCTGCCATTGCAAATGCACCTAAAACATCAATTAAAAGCTCAAGCTTCCAGGATATATCAAAATTACCGAACCCATTCATGTACAAAATAATATATTATTTTATCTATGCGGCAGTCCAAAAGCACATTAGTTAGTCTTTATACAAAATTATCTGATTCTTTTTATTATTTTGTTACCTATCTCCATATCAATGCCCCTTTTATGACGGGACATAATTTAACCATATTTTACTCTATTCAATTGGGTATCTCCGTTTTCCAGTGTCCATCAAAGTTCTGAAAGGTATTTAACTTTATTTCAAAAGGAGGCTTTAGACCCTTTTCGAATATGTGTATTATGTATTGAGATTGACAAGCCACATATAAAACTCACGACGATTCATCAATTTGTGTTATCGTTCATTCATTCATCTTATTTCTATTTCACAAAATATGCATCGATCCTCTCACACCTTCATGAATCGCCCATTTTAGTGTCACTCATCCAAAATATCAAATGTCGAATATAATCATTAGCCATGTCTGTTAAAACAGAAAAGTTATACTGTTTTGTCAATCGATGTGTATTTTTTACAAATTATTTACAAATTGAACTCGGGGGTCACAGATTTAAAACTAAAACAATCGAAAGACAAATTTTCCTTATAAAAGCAGCTTACAAACCGCAAGGTTTTAAAAGATTCGCTTTGAAAAATTAATAGGTTAACGCTTTTGATATAATTGATAATTCGAGAAGACATTAAGACAAACACAGTAAATGCCACGAATTGCTGATATTTATTCAAAGTTTTGTATTCTGACTTGAACCTCAGCATTTTTAAGATGCTGCACCAAAACCGTTAATGCGTAACTCCTAAAAAATAGGTTGTCCTCTTTGTTGGTAGTTTTTGATCAATGACCCCTCAATTCATTACTAAATTTTGAGCATCAACCGAGGAATGATGTGAATGGATCCTGCCCCAACTGTGTTCCATGTGGATGGCCTGTGCCTGCGCTTTCTCTATTGTTTTGTGTTCGTAATAAACCCATCCTCAACTGAACCCAACCCAACCCAACCACGCCCGTCTTATCCCAACTACAGTTGACCTTTTCCTTCCTTAATCTTAACTTCCGGGGGCCCACACCCAACGTTACTAACCGTTTATTAAACTTACTAAAACTTAAAACCCCTAACAAGGAAACTTCTGAACTGTACAGGACTTTAGAAATACGAATAATTCGTAGTAACTCCCGCAACAAGATTGTCGTAAGTAAAAAAATCAGGTTTTTTGAGTTAAGTAGTAAGCTTGTATCTCAAACGAACGTGGATGCTAGAAAAAAAATAGTACAGGCTCTTTTTATTTTGTTTGATATCTGCTATATTGAAATAATGAACAGTTGGACGGGTTGTTTCATAAAATTTTAAATATTCATAATATTTCAAAGTTAATTTTCAAGTTCTGTGACTGTTCTATTCAAATAATATAATTATTTCATTTCTGTGGAACAAATGGCCTATATAATGACAGAACTTGAAAAAAACTTTCACAGAACTATAAAATTAATTTTCAATTTGATAAATTGTTCAAATTCTGTGAAACAACCCGTTAAGAGCTATAAACACTAAATATTTTAATAATTTGTACTATAAAATAAAAATGCATGTACAAAAATCTTGTTCACATAATTAGGACGGATTGTTTCACAGAATTTGAACAATTCATAACATTTCAACGTTAATTTTATAGTTCTATGAAAGTCCTATTCAAATTCTGCTATCATTATGAACCAGTTTCTTCACAGAACTGAAATAATAACAGAACTTGAATAGAACTTTCAGAGAACTTGAAAAATAACTACTAAATTTAATGATTTGTCCAAATGTCCGTCCTTAGTGAAGACGCAAGACTTCAAAGTTATGCAGGGTTTCCGGGGGTAAAGTGCGCTTACTTCGGGAGGTGATTCTACATGATGGTAGAAGTGAAAATATAGGTAACATTTTTCGAAATTCCAATGTTTATTTTCCAATAAAAAAATATTTTTCCCTAAAAAGAATATTTATTTTTCCATACAAACAATTAAACTTTTTTCCCTAAAATTTACCTTAAAACGTTGGAATTTCGAAAAAAAGTTGTTTTTCCTTTTTACTTGTACTATCATGTAGAATCATCCACCAAAGTTATTTTGATATTCGATTTGATAAATTATTTTAAAGAACATTACAAAAAATTTTTTTATATTAAATTTTTATATTTAAATTTTTAATACATTTGTGAAAAAGAATTATTACAATCACATGACGTTGATACATAACCACTAATATAGTGGTAGAAAAAGAGCTTCATTGAAGTTAAAAATGTCGAGATTGATTCTGTTAAACAACAAGATTTTTTTCCCACATTGGTAAGTTAGTCCTGTGCTGTCGGTAACGGAAATAACTATTGAAAACATGGAAATGGATGCGTTCCATGATAACCGAGTTTTCAAACCATCCACGAATCAGCCTGACGAAATCTGAAGCAATGTATACATCCCTTCTGACCCTTAGATGGTTAAAACCGAGCAGATCCAAAAAAAATCCGTTAGACAGCATACTCATCATATAGAGAAATGCAAATGAACGCTCTGCAACATGAGGGACTACTTTACCCGGTGCGGACTCCAAATTGGACATGCGGCAACAAGACAATAGTTGCGGGTGTGCGAAATATATTTTTGCCACTTCTTTTTAACACTTTTCATATGTTCTACCTTATTTTATTTTGGAATATCTTTCAGTGACCTAATCAGACCTGATGATGTATGTTGCAATCATTTGAATATCACCTTTAAAGACGAATAAAAATCGACTGAAACCGTACCTAACATGACGCAACTAAACTTAACCCAATCAATCCCAACCTAACCTAGCCCGCCCTAACTTAGTCCAGATTAATCCGTTTCACCCTAACGTATCCCAGCCTAACCTAGCCTCACCTAGACTGTCCTAACCCGTCCTGCCTAGTCCAGCATATTATAACCTAATTTAAGCACTCGTGAGAGTTAGGCCGGGTGTTGCCCGCTTCTGTCACCCAGTCTTCTATCACGAGGTAATATTGTTTTTGTAATTTCTTTGTACTTTGGTGGACTGATCAGCATTTGGTTACAATCTATTGAAGATGTAAGGCAAAATCTCCCTCATCGAGATAATCCAAGCATGATATGGGTAAAGTGTCACTTACTAACTCTTTTCTCTTTTATATTATAGTCTTTTCCTCAACACTGCAATGGTATTCTCTCTGGAAATCAATTCACTAAAGACAAATTTCTGGATAAACTATTACAAGATTTCTTTTTGGTTCTTCATCGAGTCAATATTTTTAATTTTTTTGTATTATTCATTTAATTTCTGTAATTCAAATGGAACGCCATTGCAGTATCTGGCCTAAAATTGATCATGTCAGACTTTAAAGAGAGTTAAAGTTGCTTTAAAAAAACGTTGTATGAACATTTACATTGTATGAACGCCGATTTATCGGCACTGAAAATGATTAAAAAGTATCTGCCAAAGGCAAAATAAAATGCTGAAATATTTAATAATGAGATGATCAATTTTCCTTTGAATCGCTTCTGCTTTTTGTGTCTATTATTAAATATATAAGCTTATTTCACGACTACCGTATTCTTGTCACACACAAATCCTCAAGTAAAGCTTTAAAAATATTGATGCAATATCTTAATTATATTTTTAAATAACTACTGTGTCCTCAGCAAAAATTAATTAGCAGACAAAATAATGATCATAAAAACTGTCAACGAACCACCACCAAAAAAGACATATAATTATTATGGGTCATGGTATAATTTTACAAATGAAAGCCCTATTCGTGTATCATATATTACCAATTATAACTAGGTGACCTTTCAGTCACATTAAAAAATACGTCATTATTTCGTATGAATAAAACTTCATAAACTTCTGCACGAAGGAAGTTCGTTGAAATTGTGTATATTGCCTGTCCTACAGTTTCGGCGAGATTATCCAAGAAACCCTGTGCGTCTAGGTCTAGAGTGTATTGACACACTCTGTTCCGTGTCGGTTTTTTTGTGGCCAAGTCAAATGAACCGAAGTGAGCCATCACCGTGGAGATTTTGGTAAATGTGTGGAAAGAACGAATGCGGAAACTGAACAGGCAGTAATAATAAATAGTGATAATGCGGAACTTAGTGTTGGGGGTAAAGAACGAATTAGAATAACACTTCTCACAAAGTATTAAATCGTATCTTTAAAATTCCTGCAATAAGATTATTGTGAACTTTTTTTAACGCATATATTATATGCCAATGAAAACTGTATTTTTAATTCTCAAATTAACATAGGGGGAGTGTAATGTGTAAGACAGACCAGGGTAGTCTCATGGCCTTTGGTAACCGAAGTTAGCCTAATATGTAACCACGGGATCCTCAAGGTGACCTAGGATTACCAATGGAATCTTTAGGTGACCTACAGTGGCCTTAGGGTGTCATAGGGTGTCCTAAGGTGTCCTAGGGTGTTCTATATGGCGTAGGAAGATCCAAGGTGTCCTTGGATTACTTAGGATGACCTAGGGTGACTTAGAGGGGCCTAGGGACGGTCCACAGGGGATGACATGTTGTTAAACTACCCAAAAGGAAAAGACTTCGTGTTATCGCTCGATGGATAAGGTAAAAGTGTTGTTGCCTGATTGGTGTACCGCATGCGTAGTTTTGACGCTTTTTTGGAATGGTATTATATTAATTTCTTTCAGTTTTCACTTATGATTTCATTGATTGGTTTCTTCTACTATAATTTACAAAAACGATTGATTTTTAAAAATAATATTCAATATTAACTAAACTTCGCTACATGTATTCTTCAAATGTCTTTATTTATAGCCAATAAAAAATAACACAACTTTTACGGAAACTCTATCAAAACGATTTAATTCAGGTGTATAACAAATGAAAAGGTATTAGAATTTCAGATTTAAAGTACGCATTTATATAATTATTTAAAATTGTATTCAACAAATGATTAAAACAAAAAACAATCGTAATGGTGATGTTATTATTTATTATTCTTAGTAATAATTTAGCTCTTAACCAAATTCTACCTAACTTTTTCAAGACTTATTAAATTTATTTACAGTTTTAAACATTGAACAGAGTTCGCATTTCAAACGTTCTTTACACCTTAACATTTTCTCACCCTTTTTTTGTAGAAATGAGATATTATATTTTTATCTACCACGCAAAGCAGCAAAACTCTCGAGCAAAGCAACAAAACTGTCAAGCAAAGCAGCAAAACTCTCGAAAAAAGCAGCAAAACTCTCGAGCAAAGCAGCAAAACTCACAATCCATAAAATTTGCAAAGCATTATTTTATAAAATTTATTAATGAATACACTTATTTTTAGCCATCAATGCTACTTTACTTGTGAACTATTGAGCTTTAAAAAGTGAATCACATATTAGATAAAAATGTTTTTTGGTATCGATCTCATAAAAATCGACACTTATAGTTTTCAGCTGAATCAGAGTAGATTTGACACATGGTTTAAACAGCTGCCATTCCGAAAATCTGACAGGTTTACCGTTCTCCGGGCAAAACGCCAGCTTTCATACAATTTTAACACAATATAATACAATGTTTAATGTCTATCAGTTAAATATAACCAAGTTAACAATATTAGATAATGTATTTTTGTTAGTCGTCAAATATCTATGTACAATTAGTCAGACCACGCATTGATGAATTTCAAACAAGATTATCTACCTTACAACACATTTGCCATGAATATTGTTATTTCGGAAGCTAAAAATATTGTGTTGGTATATTGTTGAAATAAACACTTTAACTTTGTGTGCACTGCTTTAATTTATAACAACGCGCCAGCCGGTTTCGCCGTGTCTTTGTCAGATAATGTAAAACCTCAAATTGTAATGAACACAACAAAATTCTTCGTGAAAACTTTTCAATGTTTAAAAGGAAAAATTAAATCACATTTCAAAAATGTATAAAAATTTTAAATCATTTCCATATTTATTTTCCACGAAATTGTACATAATCCAAAACTTTCATTAAAATATGTTTGCTTTTCAATTTTTTACTAATTCATAATTAAATAAGATACATTTTTTCTGATCCTCAATCAAGCACTGTTTTCATTAGCTTATTAGTTAGAACTGAAATTATAATGATTGTTTTTGTTCATATATTTGTAAACTTATAGGAATACAGCGTCCAGTTGACATTCAGGGAACAATGGCTAGATGAAAGACTGAAGTTTAACGATTTTGGAGGTAAGTGAAAATGCATTAATTAATCACAAAGACTTGTGTGTTTCGCAAAAATTATTCTGTACATTTGTCATCAAATGGGCAATCAGCGCCATTTTGTTTTTCTGACATTTGATAGGTTAAACGCTGATTTCAGGTCTGTATTGTTATACTTCTTACTGATCAAAAATTGATAGATGGCTGAAACTATAGCTAGAATCGGCGTGTAACCTAGCTTTTAAGTTGTAAGTTTCGTTGACATATATAGGTGTAATGATTCTAAATGACAATACCTGAGCATTTATGGAGTTAAAATTATAGATGTCATTTTGCTGTCCGATGATTTTTTATTTGCTCGCATTGGGTCTAAAGTGTTCCCGCTACAATGCGTTTTACATTGGCGATCGTTCCAGAATATTCTCGTACCATCGTTACATATATGCCTATGGAAAATAAGTATCATTATTCAATCAATAGTAGGTTTTCACTGCTGTATCTAAATTTAATAATTTTGTTAAATGTCAGGAAATAATAATATGTGATAGAAAAATATTTGTTTTATTTTAAACTGATAACTCCAAATATTCTCAAGAATCGCTGGTTTAAATCCTTCGGGTACATGCTGATACCCCTTAAAATGATATACTTTGGAAAAATAATAGGTTCAGTGTTTCTTGAATCAGGGGAATTGGATGCAGTATCATCATTTGTGGCATTACGGATCTAATTTATTAAACCTTATATCGCAAATTGAAAACTATCAGTATTACTTATTATATTCTTATGCGCCAGTTCAGCGTTGGTATATTTAAACCCATCGTAAACCCGGTGTAAGGCCATTTTAACCAAACCTTTGCCGTGATAAAACGTAAAGTTTTACACTATTTGGACTAATATTTGCTCTGCTTCATCCCCAGGCCGTCTGAAATACCTGACTCTGACAGAAGCGAGCAGGGTATGGATGCCCGATCTGTTTTTTTCCAATGAGAAGGAGGGGCACTTCCACAACATTATCATGCCCAATGTCTACATCCGCATCTTCCCCTACGGCTCCGTGCTGTACAGCATACGTATCTCGCTCACTCTCTCCTGCCCCATGAACCTGAAGCTGTACCCGCTGGATAGGCAGGTCTGCAGTCTGAGGATGGCCAGTTGTAAGTGTTAATTTTTCTTGTATTCCCTTTACAAGTATCACGGAACGTTGGTGTCCTCGTCTTAGCGCAGGATCGCAAGGGAAGGAGGTTCTACCAAGTCAAACAATCACCATTAGAGTAGAGGCATCTACCCTATTTCTTAAAACCTTTGTGGCGATCCAAATAGTCAAAGTTTTCTCCTGTGGACTCTTTTTTTTAATGTTAAAAACCGTTCGATGAATTTTACGAGTTTTGGGCCGTCGAGGTTTTTCGAGGTTTGGGCCGACAAACCGGTGCTCCGAGGCTAAAGATGCGAAAAACAACAAAAATCTTTTTTTATTACTCTTTACGACTTTGTACCATTTCCAAAAAGCATAGGCGTTGTGCTTACTGCTTAGCAGCAAACATTGTGGTGTCGAGACGTTTCGCTCGTACACACTCGCATCAGATGATAATGCATTGTCAACCATTCTGTCGATACTATCGTATTTTTGAAGTTCGCATTTTTATGTTTTGAAATATGCCTTTTAGCCGTATTCTGTGTATAAACACGCCACATACAACATACAACCAACAATGAAATCATTTGTACTCCCGCGCCATCGCAGCGCTTCCATGACTCGCCTCCCTTCGTCTCAGGGATAGCATCAAAAATAGTACAACTACATAGTTCGAGCATTATTAAGCATTAGTGCGCTTACTTTTCATTTATATGCTTATTCATTTAACCGGTTGTGCAAGTGCACATTGCATACACCATCCACCACACAACCATCTGGAGAAAAAAAAATATTTCTATTAGTATTACTTACATTTTTATTGCTCTTTTCAGATGGATGGACGACTGATGATCTTGTATTCTTGTGGAAGGAGGGTGATCCAGTGCAAGTCGTGAAGAATCTCCATCTCCCCAGATTTACTCTGGAGAAGTTCTTGACGGACTATTGCAACAGCAAAACCAACACAGGTACAAAGTACAAACTTACGTAATACAATTTTTTCCGTGAATCTTTACTTTATCTTACTAATGTGTTTTGTATTGTTTTGGTAATAGACAGGATAAGATGGCAAAAGTTTGTTTGTTTGTTCAATTTGTACAGGCCACAAATAATCCCCGCTCAACAAAAAGTTCCTTACAGCCATGGGACAAGAAAACAACTTTACAAATAATTTATTTGTGGGCTTAGAAAATTCCTCGGCTGACATTTCGATCTATTTTTTTTACACTAACCCCACATGGGAGGTCCTGAGGAAAATAATATCCCTCTTTGGGGATGCTATGCGGAGGAAAGTAAGGACAGGAAGTTCTGGGAAGGAAAAGGGTATGAGGGGTGGGTAGCAATTTAGCGGTCAGTGTGTCCAAGAAAGACGGAAGTTTGAATCTTCCCTCTCGCTGCGGTACAAAGCGATGGGTCGAGAGAGACCAGCTAGAGAGGTCAAAGGGTCTCCCTAAACTGTCTCGCCACGCAGAGACGCCACGCCAAGACCTGAACACACCTACCCCGATAAAATCGCGCACCCGTGCTAAGTAAAAAATTTACCAAATGGTTGTTTAAAGTACTGTCAAGTTATGTCATATAGTAAAAATCGAATATTTGTTGTTTATAGATCCTTCAGTGCTTTGAAACTCTGCTTTGAAACTTGAGAAGCTCCAACAACAACGTATTTTTTGTTAATACATATCTGTTTCCAGGTGAATACAGTTGCCTGAAGGTCGACCTCCTGTTCAAACGTGAATTCAGTTACTACCTGATCCAGATTTACATCCCCTGCTGTATGTTGGTCATCGTGTCTTGGGTGTCCTTCTGGTTGGACCAAGGAGCTGTACCAGCTCGAGTTTCACTGGGTATGTGTTATTGATTGATATATTAACTCTTTATGATGCAGACTTGTAAATGAAGGAGGGTTCATGGCCATATGGCAAATTCTACCAAAAAAATGTCCTTCCACGTAATCGGCTTTCTCAAATCTTTGGTAGAAATAACATTACTGGGAAAGCGTGAGATTAAGAGAAATGCTTTTCGTGCATCCCAATTTTTTTAATGTTTTTCCAATGTTGACCAAAGTACTAATTTCACAAAATTTATGCTTGAATAATAGCATTTGAGCCACCTGCCAACTTTCGTATTTCTTCGTTCCAATAATAGGGACGTTCAAAAACGAGGAAAGTTCCAAGATGAAGGACGTTCCAATAACATGGTCTTTGGTCCTAAACTTAAACTTTCGAATTACTCTTATTTCTCTCGACAAAGAAACGCAGTGTCTTTTTATGTCACGAAATAAACAGTAGAAAGCAAACAAACTTTTCAAATGTGATGTCGCTGGCTCCGGCGGAATGAAGGTAGCCGAAATTGTCTATGTGTTGTTCTTGTACCTATTTACGTGTTCATCTCCACCTCTCGAATTACTTCCCGTGAAAGAATCATTCGAAATCTAAGCAATTGATTTTGTCTTATAAAATACACCACGCTCTTAAAATACAAAATCGATTATAAAATAATAATAAAGACGATCTTAATTACATTAAGATTGAAAAACAATATCTTCTTCTATCTTATAGTTGGGGCTCGTAGCTCAGTGGATTTCAACTACTGCACAACCGCTATGGGTATAATATATTTTGTTGGTTGAAGGCCAGCATTTACAGGGAAGCATGACCCAGGCTGTCACTCACTGGGCTCAGACACGAGATTGGCATTTTTAATAGAAGCTAAATGCCATTCTAGAAACCATTAGATGGAGAAAATAAAAAAGGTATCAGAAAATATCAGTATCCATAAGGAGTGGAGGAGCCTTGTTCTCCGGGGATTTCGAGTGGGCGTCACGATCCTGAGCAATGCAGCACGATTAAAAAATATGTGGTAATGACTAGTTTGTTTAATCATTCCAGGTGTGACCACCCTATTGACGATGGCGACGCAGACCTCCGGTATCAACGCTTCCCTCCCTCCCGTATCCTACACCAAGGCCATCGATGTCTGGACCGGCGTCTGCCTCACCTTCGTCTTTGGCGCCCTGTTAGAATTTGCCCTCGTGAACTACGCCTCCCGGTCGGACATGCACCGGGAGAACATGAAGAAGAAGCGTCGGGAGATGGAAAGCGCCCAAAGCATGGACGCCGCATCCGACCTGATGGACACGGACAGCAACACGACATTTGCAATGGTGAGCCCAGACACGGTACAGTATTTATATGTGTGTTTAAACATGGCGACATCTCTACTCGTGGTTTGGCTTTGTATACTTTTCAATACTTTTAGTTGTAATCACATACATAAGTTAACCTTCATGGTAGATCCGTCAAATCGGCTATTCTCCTAGCTATGGAATTTTACGCCTTTTTTGTTCTCAAAAGATGCCTAGGAAAATAAATAGTAGGTAATTCCAAAGCTAAGAAAACCTTTGAATTGCTTACCATACAATATATTTGTCACCCGATGGTAGTGGATAAACGAATCATGATGTCACTATAAATAGTCACAAAGCTTTGGACGATATGTCTACAAATCACAGCAGAAGTATGTCAGCATAAATATGTGTAGATTTAATTGTTTAAGAGTTTAATTGTTTTGCCACATTGTCTCCATCTGCTTCAGTAAAAAGTAGTGTTTTCAAATACAATTTTGTAAAATATACTGAAATTTGTACTTTGATTAAAAACTTCGGCACAATCACCAGTTTGCTTGATGATAAAAAATGATAAAATATATTCACTGGAGGCAGAATATGGTAGAGTCCTTGGGACGGTAGTTGTTCAAAGTTGCAACAACTCTTTAGTCCCGGTCGGTTTGGATCTGGGTGTAACTTTATGACTATGTAATGGGTATCACTCCCCAGAAGCCGCTAATGCGGCAGTCCGGGGACCCGCTGGCGCTGGAGAAGGTGCGCCAGTGCGAGGTACACATGCAGCCCCCGAGACCCAACTGCTGCAAGATCTGGCTGTCCAAGTTCCCCACGCGCTCCAAGAGGATAGACGTCATCTCGCGCATCACCTTCCCACTGGTATTCGCGCTCTTCAACTTGGTCTACTGGTCCACCTATCTCTTCAGGGAGGAGGGCGAGGAGAACTGATGGGTGCAGCTAGGGCTGACGGCACTGTGCGCCTCTCTCTGCATCATCTATGTCCTCATCTTCTTCGTTCGTGCGGACGGAGTGGTCTAAGCCTCATTAGCCTCCTTGTAGCCTTCACCCACTCCAAACACACCACCCACCCACACACACAGTTCCCTCCCGTATTAGTGGCCGATCGGGGACTGGCTCTATGGTGTTTGTCTTCAAGTCCTCTCCCTGAGATGGGAAACTAATCACAGCGACAAACGTTGTTTTATCCATTCCATGTTGTACACAGAATAGATATACATGATAGACACTCAATGTTCTGTACAATACATAAATAACTACTACTCGTATGTTAAACACTCGCATCGCGAGCCTTATACTAAAATAACCGTTATGAATAAGTAATCGATGTATTGAGGATATTAAATTGATGTTACACAATATTAGTACACATAATAGAGATCATTCATAATTTTCTCATCTCAGCGCATCAATAAAGTCAAAGATACTATTTAATCATAGTGTATAATAGAATTAGCAAACAGCACGTTGAATATCAAGTAGAGGTACCTTCATATTACAGGGAATTGTACCTTCATTCTATTTTACCTTTAACTTACCTACCGTAAAGTATTTACCTGATGAGTCATAGGAAACTAATTATTGTAAAAAGTATGTAAGAAGAATATTATGAAGTAAAAATGTAGAAAAAGAATTGGAAGAAAACGGAAAATTTCAAAGTCTAGGTACTATATTTGTATATGACTAGTTGATATGAATTATAACAAAAATAAGAATTTATTAGTAATAACGTTTCATCTATTTTATCGGAATGTTGTGAAAGAATCCTTACCATAATTTATAATATTTGTTAAAATTGTTTTTTATTAATATGCAATATTTCTATTGTTAATAATAAACTTATTTTAAATCATTGTTAAGCATATAATGCAAATTTATTTCAGTCAATTCGTTGTTTATCTCTCAACTAAAAAAACATCCAAGACTAAGCCAATCAAAATAGGCCAAAAATTTAAGACTGGATTGTTTCATAGAATTTGAACAATTTCAATGTTCATTTGCGAGTTCTGTGAATGTTCTATTCAAGTTCTGTTATTAAATCGTAATGGGTCAGTTACTTTAAAAAACTGAAATAATAACAGAATTTGAAAAGAACTTTCACAGAACTTGAAAATTCACTTTGAAATTTGAAGAATTGTTCAAATTAGCCGAAACAACCCATCCAAAGAGTGTTAAATTTTCAATTTACAAAAATTCAAAGAAGGAAACTTAAGGTTTGTAACCATCGATATATCAACTCTAGATACGGTGTATTCTTACGAATTCGGTCGAATAATTTGGTCCATCAATGAGTAATTTCATAACTAATCTCGTTTTCTAATTCCATCGCCCCGCTTCGAAAGCATAATGTATTGGTAGATAAATTCGCTCCTTGTAGACCAACAAAGATAAAAGCAATACTTTTAGCGATCTTTTGACTGCGAAATAATGCACTTTCTTTTTGATAAATATTTCCGTTACTAAATTTTTGGAACCAGTAATTTTGGTTTCTGTGTCATTTTTAACATCCACACGCCCTATCTAGACTTTGTTGGTCGATGTTTGTAACCGTTGTTTTCTATTGGAACATCTTTTCTTTTAATAAATTTTGGAGGTTATGTAAAACATCATTGAAAAAGGAGTTAATTCTAATAAATCTAAACGAAACTTGAAACAGAATAGGACAGAGAAAAATAAAAAGGTAACGGTCTCAACTGGGAATCGAACCCAGGGTATCTGTCTTACTGGGACAAAGTCTTTATCCACTCGACCATTGAGACCTAATTATAATATGTCATTTTTTTCGATCTCATATATCAAATTCAGATTCAAAAATATTATCTTGCAACCAATTTTTGGCATATTTTAGGCAGCTAAAAAAGAAAGCTCTTTCGAAAGATCACAATTTTTTTAAGAATTGGTTTGTAACCTATCATATCGGATAAACATTTTTTTGCTTTTATTATATCCGATTTTTTTACATTTTATTCCCAATGGTCGAGTAGATAAAGACATTGTCCCGGTAAGACAGGGATCCTGAGTTCGATTCCCAGTTAAGAACGTTATCTTTTTTATGTGTCTTGTCCTGTTTCATGTTTCGTTCAGATTTATTAGTATTATCTTCTTCTTCGATATTTATAAATTATTAAATTTGCTTTTTAAACCTAATATGCATCAATTATTTGAAATTTAAGATAATTTTTCAAATGAATTAACTTTACTGGATAGTAGTTAAGGAAGCAATATTTTTAATGCTCAAATATGTATTCAAAAGAATGCCATCCTTATAAGGGCAAATTAACATAATTGAAGTATAAATGAATTTCTGGTTAGAATGTATAGATATTATAACAGGGTAATTCTACTTTAGAAGCCTTTGAAGACATCTCTCGCTGTCTTTAACGTGAAAATAATCATCCCCATTTTTGGAAAATCTTTATAAAAAACAACATTTTTTCCAAAATTCTCCACAAAATGGACTATGAATGGCTATAACACATTCTGCAGCAAAAACTATGGCTAAGCAGTCAAAATTAGTATACAATAATTGTGGAAATCAACTCTGTGTCACTTGTATGTCTGATTTGAATAACTGAAACGATTGTCGATATGTTAAAAACTGCCTGTAAAATTAATAAAACGTTTGTCTACGTGTTTCCATCAAAACCAAATCATTGATCACTAAAGGGTAGATATTGGAAACAATTGTTTTGTTCTAATGTTCTATAATCGACATATCAAACATACCGAGGAAGTTGATAAAATTTAACAACATTTTTCATATGGCATACCTAACTAATTAAGTTCCATTTAAAAACATTGGCATTTATATGTTTCATGTGTGCCTACCTACCAGACCCATCAGATCCCATGAATGTTACGTTATTAAATAACTGGTCGGTTTGATTTCAATAAACAGGTAGCCAACATAACGACAAACTTGTTAACAAGAACTATTAAAAACTAATTTAATTAAACAATTATCCCTGAAGTCCGAACTTCAAGAAGTTTCAACTGTGTTCAAACTATGCAAACCAATAAAAATGATTATAATTCTATTTATTAACCTTCCGTCGGGCGCATTATGTTGACCGCTGTGTTTGGGCGCAACGTGCTTGATGGGCACACATTATAAAATCATAAAAATCACATAATCGAGTTCATGTACACAATTCAACCACTAAATTAAAAGATATAACTGCCATGTAATGAACTTCATTATTGGAGATGTCAATAGAAGAAAAATACAAAAGTTCCGGCAAACAAACCATGTATATGACATAAAACCTTCTCCAGTAAAGCACCGTTCGCTCGCCATATTTGCATGGAATAAGCAGATAGGGAGTCCCGCATTTCTTGCATTCGTGATGTTGCAGCTTTCTTAAAGAGGTTTCGATGGTACATGTAGAGCATCTTTTTCTTTTAAGGGGTGAGGAAAGACCTTTTCTTCTTCTTGGGAATGGGAACGAAATATTTTCAGCCAGTTTTTGAGGTTGGTTGGCATTCTCTTCTCCTAACAAAACTTCAATAACTTCGAAATGAAGGTCAAGGAAGTGGAAAGGTTGCATACAGAACTTCATTTGATCTGACGCGCTGTGCCTGTCAAATCAAATGCGTCCGACGGAAAGTTAAATCCCATCACATTTCTTCTGGAACTTCTTCTTATTGGGAAATTAAATTCCACACTTTCCATTGACAATTTTGTAATTAATCGATTGTCATACATTTAATTGATATTACCTGCCATTAGTAATATTAATTTATTACGTAAAATAGAGTATAAGGATGTGATGACTAAAAACTAAAACAAGAAGATTAAATAGCTTTGCTGAAATGAAAAATGACGACAGTCGAGAGGTCTGAAATAGATAATAATATAAAATTATTTTGCAATATTTTAATGAAATTATTTATTTTAATTTATAATTAGCAATTACTTATTATTTAATTTAAACATATAGGTTGTTTCACGTTTGCTCACAAATATATACAATACGTACAATTACAGTAAATATAACTAATTGTTATTATTATAATAATTTTAAATTTAATTTCTAGCTCACGGTGATGTTTTTGAAAACTGGTAAATGTTGACATGTGCCAAATATGTGTTGCAATATTCTTTAAGTCCCGATTTAATTAAGTGACATTAATAATATTTAAGTGACTTTTTTATATAATATCATTCTTCATTGAGAGCACTTCTTGATAACCGATACTCTATGACAAAATAACTACGTACTGGATAGGATGTTCTATATTTAATTTTCACACAAAAATGTACAAACTGTGTTCAATAATTACTTATCAAATTCTATTCTAATATCAACATTTCAATGCAAAGCTAGAAAAAAAAAATATTTTAATAATAAAATTTAATCACATAACTTTTTTTCACTTTTGAAGCCAAAATCGAGTTTATGCGAAACAGCCTCAAGATTTGGCCTTTAATTTTTTATGAGGCCAACTTGATTCAGTATCCGGGCCTGCGGTGAGGTGGTGTTGGTTTATAACATTTACATACAATAATTCAATTTCGTACATCATTGTTAATATA
Source organism: Hesperophylax consimilis (assembly GCF_061612785.1). NCBI lineage: Eukaryota > Metazoa > Arthropoda > Insecta > Trichoptera > Limnephilidae > Hesperophylax > Hesperophylax consimilis. The sequence continues at coordinate 23,508,839 of NC_142850.1, forward strand.
GTGTCCATTTAATTTTTTTTAAATTGTTATTTTTAGCCAAATTATTGTGAAAATAGTTTACGTTATGTCTCGCTAAAGATTCAACAATAATTCTTTTAAATTGCGACTTTCCGGTTGTAAAAAAACTATCAAGTACTATGAATCAAATACTTTACAAGGCAAACAAAAGAAGATTATATTTTAGAATTTTTGTTGTATCCACTTATTGCAAGTTAATCAATTATAAATAATATATCATATTATGACTTTCTCAAGGTAAGTTCGCTCGAAGGGTGTGACGATTGCAATTCAGATTATTTGTCTACTTTTATTTAATCGTAAATATGTTTAGTGGTAAAAATGTTTCCATCTAAAAAAATCGTTTTATTTTTATTTTTAAAATTTATTTTTAAAAATTATTTTATTAAATTTGTGTTTTTTTATTATGTTTATTTTCATCTAGGTTCAAAACCACAGTAGTTTAAGACAAGTGAGTTAATTATTTTTACTTTCAACCTACATTTCAAATAAATATAAATGAAATAAAAACCTTGTTTTATTTCAAAATGTTTGCGTAAAAATTAAGCAATTTTTTGTCGTTGGTATAACGGCGGAATAGTGGTCACCATTTTTTTGAATGAGAATACCGCACAAAAGTCCCAAGAGGTCATTGAAGGATACCCCACCACTTTCCCAGGGGCGTTATAAGGAAATATGGTTACCTCCTTCACGGCACTCGTCAAGACTCTAATATTTTTATTGAACAAAGCTACATTTATTTTGGATGACTACAATCCTCAATGTCCATGCATACGCAGCGGCGTAGCTACCTAGGGGCTACGCGGGGCAGTGCCCCGGGGCCCTCAAGCGCAGGGGGCCCTCGAATCCTTACCAGAAATCTCGATCAAACTGAACTTTTGGAAATTTCTCCCATTTTCAAAATAAATATGACAGGTTGCATCTTGCAACCCCACTTTAATCATGACAACTCAGTTGAGAGAAATTCAAAAGTAATGCCTAGGGAATTCCCCTAAATTCTTTCTGTAGGTTGGCAGTGATAGTGATATGTGCGTCATTCCCCAACGACACTTGTAGCGTATTAAAATATGGATAAAAAGAAGAAACCCAGTGGTGCATTTAAACGCAAAAAAAGCCAAGAAAGAGAAGATAGTAAACAAAAATTGCCCAAAATTGACAAGTTTTTTAGTCAGCCTTCTGCAAGTACATCTGTCCAAAATATTTCTATTGATAGTGACTCAAATAATTTGGTAACTGCAGTGTTGGTTGAGAAGCCTACTGAAGAAGATTCGACAATTATTGCAGTTGGAGATACCTCCGCCGCCGATCTTGATAATGTTTGCATGACACACATAAGAGCGAAGGGTTTGGAGGAACCACAGACCTCTACATTTAAAAACTAAATCCGACTAGATGGTCCAGTATTGTCAATACGATATCTGCAATAAAACTTCGTTATTTTGATATTATCAAAGCATTATCAGATATAGTTCTAAAGAGTCCTAATAAAGATGAGCGTAGTGAAGCAGAGAGTATTAAAACAAAAATGCTAAATTTCGAGTTTGTGTTGCTTTGCGAATTCATGCACAGTGTATTGAACGACATCAATTATGCATCCAAAACTTTACAAAAATGCGACATCAATTTGGGCGAGGCGAGTAAAGTTTTAGCAGAGACCAAAGCAAAGTTGCAAATTTATAGAAATGATTTCGAATTATTCAAGTGCAAAGCCAGTGAAACTGCAAGAAAATATGGTATTGATACCCATTTTCAAGAAAAAAGGCATAGAAAAGTTAAAAAAATATTTTGATGAATTAGCTGCTGATCACCGATTTCCAAACCGAGAAAAAATATGTAAAATTGAGATTTTCAATAATGTACTAGACACAGTAATATCTCAATTAGATACACGTTTTATTGGTATGAGTGCAGTCTGTCATATATTCGATTTTCTAACACCAACATTTTTATTACATGTTGATGAAGCAACTTTATCACAAAAGTGTGACGAATTCCAGTGAAAATATTCAGATATAATAGGCCCTAGTTTTTCACTTCAATTTATTAATATTTACCATCTAGTTTTACCTCAACTAACTCAAGCATGGACTGTTCACCAATTATGTAAGGAAATAATGAGCAAATATGGAGTGCTAATGTTATTATTTACAATTCTTTACAATTCCTGTCACTTCTGCAGCAGCTGAAAGGTCATTTAAAAAATTATTTAAGAAATAAGATGGGCCAAACTCGACTCCGACATTTATCGCTAATAGCAATTGAAAACAAAACCGCATCAAGCCTGGATTTAAACGAAGTCATTGATACTTTTGCGAAAACTAAAGCTAGGAAAAAATTGTAAATATAATTGTTATTTAGTCAGTTGGTAGGCCCGACCTTTATATAATAAACCCTTGAATCTTCTCTATTTCGTTTTATTAGCCGAACCTACACCAAGTATTGTAATTTATGTTGTTACTGTTTAATATTTTTATTACCTGCCCTGCAGTCTGCAGTGCACAAAAAAGAGCTTAAGTAGCTTAGCATTTTTAAAGTATTTGTATATTTCATATGTTTATTTGATAAAACCTAATCAGTTTACATAGCAGTGGGGCCCCATTTTTTAATTTGCCCCAGGGCCCTTGGTTACCTAGCTACGCCACTGTGCATACGAGGTTAGTATGCAAAGTACTAACACTAACATAAAATAATAATAAAACAATAAAACAGCATACCATTGAAGAATTCATCTAAAATAGATAATATGAGGATTCAAATAAAAGTATTAGTAACAAGAAACGAAAAATAAAATCTGCAATCCTTCAAATCCTACAAAAGCCCTCTGGGTAAAAGCAGTAAAGGTGGAGAGAAGAAAATAAAGTTTATTCGTTAGAAAAAAAGTAGCTAGAGAAGATGTTCCTGTAGGTAGACAGTGGCCCTACCTATCAACAACTATTTTTTTGTAAAAACTTACTTTTTTTCCAAATCGATTTTCTTTGTATGAATACCGCATGTTGGTACCTGGCATCGTTATACCTATACCTTTTATTTTTTCGACTTTATGTCCGGTCAAATCTTCCCCACAGGAAAAACTAAACCCTTCCACACACTTTTCCACAAATGATCATCTTGTCAATCCACATTATGCAAGTACATTATATAAGCATAATAAATACAAAACAATACAAGAACAACACGTCAACTCACCAGAGTAATATGTCCATGTGTGTGTGTGTGTGTGATTGCCACCAAAATTTGATAGTAAGTAGTAAGTCTGAGTTTGTACATAAGTATTGTATAGAAAAAATAAAACCAATTATGGATTTCTTCAATGTTACTTTACCTCTACTGAGACAGCATAATATGGAATAAGTAAATTAAATTTGTAAGAAAGGAATATGAATTAAAAAATTTATACAAAACAAAAGATTATATAAAACGAAAAATTTACAAAACAATACATTTATAGCCATGGAGAGAGGTTGTAGATATAAATCAAATCATAATAGAAATATAAACAATGGAGACATAAGATTATTCACAAACCATCAGAGAAATATTCTTTTATGGACCTCTTGTGTTTGGTAATTTCGCAACCGAAAATATCAACCTTGGATAATACGCTATTGTAATTATTGCATAGTCTGTTCAGGCAAGAATTCTGCTTAGAGTTCGTTTTGCATTGATCCACCCTGAACAGGACACAAAAGCGTGTTGAACGAGCAAATCGCCAAAACTTGCGATTTATACAGGATCAGCAGTTGTGTACTATTAAAGTAAGTGCGGGCCCTGTACAGTACGCCATCTTCTGTGAGGCTAACTTGACTTTGGCTTCGATGGAGCCCCCATGCCTGAGCTGGTCACTTAGAGTTATACTAAGCATATCAATGGAGGGCATGTTGGGAGACTAGTTTGTCATTTCGATCCCTTTTAGACATAATCAGACACGATTGGGTCTTTGAAACTTTTAATTAGTTAATGCAACGGTTAAGTTTTTTTCACTTAAAACGTTTTATACATGGATTAATATTTGAAACCCATAAATAATTGTATTAGGGCATGGTAACTATGAATCTATTAAAACAAAACATAACATAAATAAATGTTAAAAGTAAATTCATTTTGGTCTATCTGCTCCCGCCACTCTTCACTAATCCCTAATCACGCCTCCACCCCCACTTCAACACTTAGTAATATATTATGTTCACCGATTGTTTTGTAATTTCAGGTTAGTATATTTTGCCCTGAGGAAGGAAGGTTATTCCGAAGCCAGTCGGCGTATATAAAAAAAATATATTAGTTCAAACAAAGTAAACTTTTCAATTTATTAAATTGGTTTCAAAAGATAATAAATTTAGTATTTAAGGCGAAGCTTGATGCTAAATCACTATTTTGATTCATCTTTATAACGAATTGGTGTACATTATGAATACCAAAAAATATGATGTAGATAAATAATTGAAGGTTTTCCTATTATTTCGCTTGAGTAGAATACAAATAAAAAATAAATTACTCAATAAAAAATATAAATGTAAACTACTAAAAAAACATTTTTTCAATGGAAATGTATGAACGCGTAAACAACTTTTAAAATACACAATTATAGCTAAGATTATCTGTGACAGTTTCACTTAATCAATTTTTTTGCTTTCTTATAAAATTATTTACAAAATAAATTTTTAAAAAAAAAACAGTTTTGTTGTTGAAATCGAACGTTTCTAGACTCCGTTTGTCAGGCGATTTTAATGCCTATTACCTACAACATAGTATAACAAGAATATACACATTTTTGACTTGTAGCTTCCTCTTAATTTTCAACCCATTATTTTCACGTTAGTAATGTAAAACTTTGACAAACATGAAATATATAGCGAAGGGGTCACAAGTTGTTATACTTTATTTTTAGACTTCTAAGGGAGTCGCGACAGTAAAAAGGTTGAGAAACAATGCGTGTAGTCAAAAATTGCTAATAGCACTGCTTTATACAAATTTAGTGACTCCAGAGATCACTGTTCAAAAGTTTTTGTTGCTAAAGCACAAGGTTTTTGAATAGTAAAAAGTTCCAAAAGTTGAAAAAAAGGAATAGGGAGCATGCTGGCTCTAGTGGCAAAAACTGTGTAGTTACAATATTATGATAGTTATTATACAGCGTGTATCGGCACGTACCCGACAAACTTTAACCAGCTATTCCTTAGCACATTGGAGTAAAAAATGTTATGGGCACTTTGCTGTCCGGTAACTTTTTTTTCAATTAAAAACAAAAAAAATAAATAAATTTCCACACTCCGTCACTGTCATTGGCATTGCTTCTCGTCTTCAACAGCTGTTATTAGCAAGTATTTCGAAAAGCGTCTTTCGTACACACTAAATAATAATAGTTAAAAATAAGACGAATGGTGCCGTGCCATTTCATTGTGATTGTACGAAACAATATACCGTCCGTACAATAACTGTAGATACGAAGGTAGCTGGGTACACCTTTTGGCGTTTTCAGTCTTGGTAGATGTTGTAGATGTTGTAGAAGTTCGTGGTAGAGTTTAAAGCCCCGATCAGAGAGGAATTTATTTCCAGATCTGAACTGACGAAAAGAATTTAATACTGGGCAAAAACTGAATTTACTACTGAATAAAACACTTGAAAATATTTCTTGAGACTTTTGGAGACTTGGAGATGGTTCTTCAGGAGAGAGGATTCTCTTTCAGAGGTAGTTGTTGAACTGACTTTGTATGGAATTCGGTTCTCTATTTATAGAACGTTTTCAAATCGAACCCTCTCGGAGGTGTTCTATCCTCTTTCGTGAGGAGTAAAGTGGTTAGGTATTTTTTCTTCTCTGCAATTATCTTGTTGAGAGGACAGTTATATTTTAATATGATACCTTTCACCAAGTCAGTTCAATCTACCAAAACCATCTCCCGCAGTCCCGTTTATTTATTTTATAAATAATTATACAAGTTTTCATATTGGGTTTGAAGTTAAATATCTTTGGTTTGAACATTTCCCAAAGGGTAACAAATATAGTTAGATATAATTATTCATGCAAATATATTAGTATATAATCATTTCTTGATGTTGATATTCATTTCGTAGTTATATCTTGCATCTTTTTCCCGTAAATCCAGTCTGATGATATCACAATTAATCACATTTGAATCTGTTATCACTGTTTGATAAGAAAGTCAAGGTGATATGCCGTGCTGTGATTGGTTGGAGACGGCGGCCATCATGGAATTCCATCCGGGGAGTAGTGGAGGGGGTCCTACGTAAATACTAGGTAGCCCTCCTAGCCGTGGTCACTTCATGGGTTGGTGTGTCCGAGGGAGGTGCTGGATGATTATTTTCAGATGTTTTTCAGGTTCTGCTATTATATTCCTATGTAATTATCTTGATTAATTACATATAATACATCATTTGATTGAGTTATTTTGATGTAAAGATTTCCAAATGTGTCGGCGACACGGTATCGAGCGGTTTCGGGGTTGAAGTGTTTTTGTGATTTTTGCGTAAATATGAATTCTCTTGCAAAATTCTGGAGGTCGGGATACGTATGATACAGTGATTGTAAAAGCGCCCCAATGTAGGTACATACGTACATTATTCAACGAAACTCGAATAAAATATTGCCAGGTGGGTTTTCAAACTGTGACAAAGGGTAAAACAGTGGTGAAAATATGAATGATATTTTTTTGTTAAAAAAAATGTTACCGAACAGCAAAGAGGCTACAACATTTTTCACTCCGTATATGCTCAGAAATCGCTGGTTAAAATTTGTCGGGTACGTGCCGATACACTCTGTATAAGCAGTTGTATTCTACTTGCATGTATTTAAAATAACTGATGTGATAAATTATATTTATAACTTTTTCAGATAAACCGGTTCAAAGATCACTTCAAAACAGTGACGGCTGGTGTGGTATCTTAAATACACTATCTCACCAGAATAATTCACCGACTCCAGATATTTTCATATCACAGGGTTCGGCTCGGTAGAACTCCTAACATGGCCTATAAATCCTTAAACTTTTAAAGGGGTAGTAACCATTAACAATTGCAGTCATTTTACTAAGAAATTTGTAAGGAAAATCAGTAGAAAATTAAAAATAAAATCAATAAAATCTTTTTAACACCATCTAGTAATTTGTAATTATTTGTAATTATTTTTTATTTTTAATAATAAGTTTACATGGTACATAATTCATTTTACATCTCTACTACTCTTCCATTGAAAGCATTTGCTTGTGTACGGAAGGGGAGCGTACATAAATGTTGTTGTTAGTTAGTATCTACTTAAATAATTCTTTTTACATAAATGTATGTTTGCTGTAGTATTTTTGTTGATAGTAGTGATGGATAATATATTAATTTATTAAATTTAAAAAAGAAAGGAAGTTATGGAAAACTAAGGATATTTGTGAGATTAATTAAATGACAGTAGTTTTTTTTTCAGAATATTTTTAAAGTGTCTTTTGACAGAGAGCAGTATTCGGGTTTTATCATTAATGCTTCTGATTTCTTCTGGTAGACGATTGAAAAAAGTTATATATAGTAATATAAATGCATCGTCTGTATGTGGTAATGCCACAGTTTGATAATGCCTTCAGAGGGCGAAACAGCTGTCACACGTAATAATAATTACATAGCAGAACTTGTTTGTAAATAAACAAACTGAATAATAATATTATTGAGTATATAAAAAATATAAAAAGTATTATTATAGAGTTCTTCAAATTAAACTTTAAAACAATAAATAAATTAAAGGAAGGTTGTTAAAGTAAATTATACCTAGATATAGATAGGTATTTTGAATGTGTTTGGTATTAAATTTGAGGATTTTATTTTTATTCTGATATCTTGCTGATATATTGAATTGTAAATTATTTAACAGCTTAAAAATTTAATATTTTTTATACATTTGGTCTATTGTGGGTACATTGAATATTGAAAAGAGAATTTCAGTAGAAAATCTAGATGTTATTTTCAAGGTTACTTTAATTATCAACCTTTGAACTATTTTAATTAGATACAATAACATTTCCACGTGGACGACATCTCCGCTCCGCTTTTCCCTGCCTCAGTTGAAATCTATCTGGTAACGGAGCACTCCGCTCAGTCTGTATTACAATCAGTATACACTAGTCGGTAAGCCAAATAGCCATTAATTCCAGCCAAAAGATAAGTTACATCAAATGGTTTTTGGGCGAATTGTTCACTTCTGTGACTTTAATTAGTTTCGATGTAATTTAAAGTGCAAAATTTTTCGAAAATTTCATGACATTGTTTAAGTTTGATTTCATTGTATGGTAATGTTGTGATTCTTGTGCGTGTTTTCAAAGTGATTTCATTCTTGATGATGGATTTTGTTGGTGAAACTCCAATTCTTCATTGAAATTATTGACAAAGATAATATTTTCAAAGATAGTTTTTAAATTAATTTGTTTTTACGTATTATTTATTAAGGTTTGAAGTTATCCACAATCGTTCATTGATTAGAGGAAACTCTCTGAAATCTAAATTCAAGATCCCGAGATTAATACTTAGATGAGGGAGTATCGTTTTCTTTCTCATTTTTTTTTCTAGTGTAATGTATTATCAAACATTTGACTTCAAATTTTCATATTTATAAGTTCTTTTCATACAAGTTTTTTTTTGGATGAACAGAGTAAGCGACAAAAATTTATCTAATGGTCTCTCGGATTATTTTGGTTTTTTGTTTGTTTTCCGTGCATGATGTAGATCTCTAATTAAAAATGAAAATTGATTCCTTGTGAACAATTTGAATGAATGCGTTGAATTTTGAAAATAAATAAATAAGCAAAATTCAAATAATATTTCATTGAAAGGTTTTGTAATGTAGGTACCTTTTTGAGAATATACATGGTGTTCGAAAACTGGAGGTACAAGCGGGAAACTGGTTAATTTGTTAACATATGTATGGAGAATCAGAAACGGATCTTAATCTAAAAATGTTTCTCCAATCTCTTCAGATTAAATTCAGTGAACTTTTCCATATTTATTTATTTATTCAAACGCCACATAGTGGCTTTTAAAGTAAAGTGATAATCAAATCACAAGCATACAGTGGTAAACAGGATAATAATTGCAATAAATTAAAGAACAATTAATATGTAAACAAAAACACGTGCAGTAAAACAATGTATAATTCAAATGAAATATATACCAGTGTAACAATAATTGAACTACTTTACACTAGGTTTGTATAAGACCTTCCATAAGTCGAAGTATGAGGTGTCTAAGATAATAGTCAGTAGTGAGTTTATTGTTACCCACAAAGTCAATTGTACTTGGAATAGCTGAGTAGGCATCGCAACTTTCATTAACAATTCAGGGCTGTTAGCCATTCAATGATGAATAAGAAATTATAATTTTTAATAAAATAATACATATTTAAGCTAACACTATAAGATATCAAGGAGCCATGCAGAAGAATATTATCATTACTGACTTTGATTATTGTGTTTGAGTATGTTATTATAGCCTTCTTATAACTATATTCCGTGCAGTTGAACACATCTACTGTTGAGCACATAAATATTTAACACATAAGCTGTGAGTTCTGGTTTTTTCCATCTAAAGCAGATAAAATCAATCAGTAGATGCCTTCCCTCTGTCTAGCAATGTCACTCATAAATTCGTTCGTCGTCTCACGTATAGACTATTGCAATAGTGCATATGCCGGCCTACCTCAGAAACAAATCAATAGAATCCAGTCAGTTTTTAATTCTGCGGCGAGAATGATTTTTGGTGAATCTGTATTGTCGTATAAACCCACTTCTAAGGGATCGCCTTCACTGGCTTCGATGCCCTGAAAGAATAGAGTTTAAGAACTACTTAATGACTTTCACAGCATTACAAGGAATGCCGCCAGCCTATATATCGGAACTATGTGTCCGACTAAACCTAAGCAATATACAGCTTACTCTAAGGTCAGCAGATCTAGATGTTAGTAATCGTCTAATCGAAGTTTCTAGGTCAAATCGATCCGTTTACTATGATCGTTCTTTTAGTGTAACAGGCCCGCTCATCTGGAATAGACTTCCCTCAGCTGTTACTAATCTCCAGAATTTGGCTGAATTTAAACGGGCTTTAAAAACAAAATTATTTAAAAAATCTTACCATTCGTAAATCTTAACTTCTTTTCAATATTTTATAATAATCCATATTCTAAAACTTCCGGTAATTGTTGGGTTTCGGTTGTCTCCTTATTGTACCTTTTTAAAATGTCTGCTCAGAAAATTCTCATTTCTGAGCACAAACTGCCTCCTGTTTTATATTATGTTTTAGTTTTAATATTCTTGTTTTGTCCTGTCCTGCTGTTATTTTTATTCTAAGTTTTGTAATCACTTTGTATAAACAGTGTATTTAGTGCTATAACATTATATCTGTATTGGGTAAGGCACACTTAGGAATAATTTTATGAACCACTAATACTGAATTACCATTTTCAAGTTTGTTATAGTAAAGCGCACTTGAAGTGAAATGACGCTGAACTGCGTTATGTAAATTCCATGTTATTATTATTATTATCTACTTCTTCTAAGAAAACATTGCCAACTGCATGCAATCAAGGTATAAGCGAGCATCTAAATGACTCATTCCTGATATTTTTGTTGCAATTAAATTATTTTCTTAATCTTACTCTACAAATCTAACTAGATTTCTCGTATTGTTTCGTAGGACTGTTATGGCGGAGTCCCTCAGCAGATGTTGGCTACTTCTGGCCCTTCTTTACTGTTCATTCCAACAAGTCAGGTGAGCCTCAAAATATTATTGAAAAATTTGTCCAGCCAAAACTCCACAGATAATAGTTGCAAAAGGAATACGGCATGTCAGCTTGCCGGTTGTCGCGGAGCTACTTTTATTTGATTCACTCGATCGTGTCATGTCTTCCTCGGGCTTCTCCAACTTTTCTACCATCCACTTCGTAATTCTATATCCTAATCAGCTAAAATCACGGTCGTATCCTAATCTGCCATTTTACATGCGAAAAAATATGTAATGTTACTTACATTTCAAAAAATGAAAAGGTAGTGGGTAATGATAATATAAAATTTACTGCCAATTATCCCTCGGGGAGGCTGCCGCATCTTCATCTGCATCCATCGCTCATTAATTAGAGAGGTGAACCACGAAAATGACTTTGGTTGACTTTTTTTTAGCTTTGAACTTTGAGCTGTGAGTTTAGAGATTTAAGCTGTGAGCTTTTAGATTTTATTTTTGAGCTTTTAGCTTTGAGAATTGAGCAGTGAGCGTTTGAGCTTTTCCAGCTTTGAGCTTAAAGTTTGTGCGTTTTATCTCTGAGTGTAAACCTTTGAAGAAGTATATTTGGCACCTGGTTTTTAGAATTCATACCTCTCATATTCTTATATTTGGAAGTCAGGTGTGCAAAATTTCATCAGTCTCGGAATAAATCTATAGATTTTTATAAAAATCAAATCTACGCCACCCGCTCGCTACAAACACAAAGACACTCCCCTTTAATCTAAACAGATAGATAGATAGAAGACATCATTCAATTACCGTGGCGCGAATCGTATATCGAGAATAGTTGTAAGTTGACCATCGTACATTAGCTTCACCATTGGAGTTGTGATTGTGAGTTGTGCGAATTGCTCACTTCCTCTTTGGAATTATTATGTTAAGTGCACCATCAATGTGCATGTCGTGCACCATCAAATTGATCGCTTCCTCTTTAAAGCGAAACAAGACAAATAACGGTATACTCCAGGCTCACATTTTAATTCATTCTGACGAATTTATACGGATAATATAAATGTTTTTTAGAACAATCTCTACGAATTTAAGTTATTTATACTCTTTTATCAGAGTAATAAAAACAGTACCTTACCATTAAAATGTATTATGTAACATAAACCCTATGGAATGACCAATTTTCTAGGACTGCTTGGGCAAATTCGACCGTAGGTCTCGTTCATTACGCAGGACTGCGCGCCGTATATTTATTTTTCACGACTTCATCACTTATGTCGATTCTTTCTTTATTTTAGAGATTTGCCAAGGCAAATTCAACCGCAGTTCTATACAATACACCAGGGTCGCGCGTTGAATATTTTTGTGCGTGGCTTCTTCACTTACGATTCCGACTTTTGCTAAGTGCACCTTTAATAAGCAAACATTTTTTAATGAAGACCTTATTATTTATAAATAATTAATTTGTTATTATAATGTTCAGAATCTATGATGTTTTTGTTAGTGTGTCCAATAGCCAAAAGCAAGCTCCCTTATTTGTTAATTATGGTGAATTTGGTCGAACATTTTTAAATGTCAAAACAGTTGAACATATTATACATGGTGTCCGAAAACTATTGGTGTCTACTTACAAGCGGGAAACTGCTGAATCTACAATACAAGAAAGAGAAGCGTAGTATTTTAATTGGATTAGGTAAATTGTAATCAATTTCAATTACAAAAACAAAATGAAATTTTTTTTACTCTAGATAACTAAACTCTTTTAATTTTTTCATTATAACTACACTTTCGTCGAGTGGACTACGCAATAAAACACTAGAAATAAATCAAAAATATTTAATTAAGATAGGAACATGTTACATGGCACTAAAGTAAGGTATATAATGAACAAATTAATATCAGTCTACACAGTGACCACACATGTCAACATTATGTGGACCATAAATAGCCCCTCTACATCTGGTGCAACGGTGTTTAGTCATCCTCCGGGCCTTGGATGGACACAGGTAGCAAATTTTACGCACGTTTGACGTAGATGGAACCGGAGCTTCTATTGTAGAAGATTCGCCAACATTAACAATAAATATAAGAATAAATGTATGAATTAAAAATTTGACCTACAAAAGTCCCACGTTGGACTTGATTTACTCGAATAATAAAACTTTAATCTACAAAGTTATACCACAACATCGACTGCATGTGATGACGTTCACCAGTTTCCAGCTTATACGGTGACTGTTTCTCACATGGGGACAGTGGAGTCAGTCCCTGGGTATTCCCCAAACTTAATAAAAGAAGAAAAAACACTGGACGCTTCTCTACTCCACACAAAATGAATTAATTCTTTAAACACAAAAGCAATTAACATTTTCAGAAATAAAATTATTCGGGATGTCCGCCATGTTATCAGCTGAGTTCATTTCTCAGTGCGCAAAACCTACCGCGCAGTTGGTTACAATCAGAACCCCTTTAAGCATTTTGGTTAGTTTTTTCCGTTTCTTTCTCGATCGTTTGCAATCAGAGAATAGCGCATACACACTTACATGTTTTTTACATTTACCCCACACAGGAGGCCCTGAAGAAAATATTTTCCCTCAGGGCCTATAGTATATTTGGGGATGCTGTGTGGAGGGTCTTTGGATTGATGAAGTTCTGAGAATAAAACATGTATGAGGGGTAGGTAGAAATCTAGAGGTCGTTATGTCCATCCCTCCAACTGCGATGCAATAGGATGAGTTGAGAGAACCAGATAGAGAGGTCAAAGGGTTTTCTCAAACCGGCCCACCCAGATAGGCTGGCGCATCCGCCGCTAAAATCTGAACACACCTCACTCGATGAACCCGGGCACCCCTGCTAAGTCGTCAAACGTCAGCAGGTCATAAAACATAGCAAACCACTTGAGCTGACCTATGGCAGAGGTATTGGTTATCCAAAAAACCTGAATTTTATATAGCGCGGGGACGCTCCGTTGAGTCCCTTGTAAAAAAATACTGAACCCACTGTTTTAACCGTCGTCCCACGGCTCGGTAAGCAATCGACATATACCGAGAGCAGTAAGGACCCTGCGCCGAAAATTATGTTCTAAGACTTGAACACGAACCTTTCATGTTTGAGAAAATTTATATTATTATTCTCCGGTCAGTGAGAAGACAGGTACCCGTAAAAATGTAGTTTCCTAGTTTAGTGGGGGATGTATTTCACTTCGATGTCTGATGCATTAAATGACATCGGTTTTTTCGGTCGAGCGAAAAGTTTCTTAAACCATTATTATTATGAAACCGAGCGCACAAAAGAGTCGCCAACATCTTTCAATCATACTAATGCAAATCGTACAATGAAATAGGTATAACAAATGCATACTATTCATTGGCTCCGCCATTTTGTCCATAAAGTATATCTCGCCACATTCGACACGCAACCATGCCATACCTCCCATTGTTTATATTATATATGAATATTGGACAATCTATCGCTTGGAACGATGAACCCATAAGTCTTTAAGGCGGTAATTAAATCACTATGTTAAAAATCATTTTAGATGTTATGCCATGATGGAAATGGAAAAACGTGTTCTGGATCAGATCCTGGGTCCAGGACGATACGACGCCAGGATAAGACCCTCGGGCATCAATAGCACAGGTAAGCTGAAACAATTTCCGATACTAACTATCCACCCTGAATTACTCTGTGGGTCAATTCCAACCAAATTTTGGCCGCCCAAGAGGTAACTAATGATAAAGATCCGGGAATGGAATAAATCAGGCCATTACAGAGTTTACCAACATTTTTAATTAGTATGATTTATGTTTCTTGTTTAATTCTAAAAAAATCTAGATTGAGATCCTGGATGGTCCATATTCTTAGTCATTTCTTTTGAATGTCACAGTGGTATAAAAGGATTTATATCGCAGTAAACAATGATATTGCAATTATTTATTAATTTTAAGAAAATTTTGGCTAATGATCTGTTAGCTAGATATCCAGGATGGACCATTTATATGGATTCATTTGAAGGGCATTGGGGCCGGGTTTAATGACATTATTTAAGGTTACCGTTTAGAAGGTAAGTCTCCAAATCGCACAATAAATATCGCAAACACGATGGTCCAGAAATTTCAATTTTCGTTATTTAGGTTATCACTAGCATAAAAAGAATCGCAAAAATTTAATATTATAAGGTCATCTTGAATGAAGTCCAGAATCAATCAGGTTTTAAAGTTTTAAATTTTGTAATATTTCATTTTTCATTTGATGTGTAGATACAGGGGCATAACAGGGATTTACTAAAGTTTTGTGACTTTGACTATGAATATCTTCTTTTGGGCATTATTATTTACAATAGTTTATAAATAAATAATCAAGGAGATCCAATTGTGATTTGTTTCATCGAAGAATTACGTGAAATATTGGAGCTACATTTATAAGGTAAAATAAATTAAAGTGTTCACTATACTATATTTAGTAATATGGATAAAAGATTCAGCACCAAAAAAAACGTTACACTTTTTGAAAGTAAGATAAAAAAATAAAAAGCAATGAACTTACAAATCTCGAAGATTGTCTTGAAAAACATCTAATGACAAAGAAATAATTTATAGTCATCACCGATTGAAATACTAATTAACACTTCATTGTCGACTTAATAAACTACTAGCATCCTAAGAACGACTGTTTTGTTCTGGAGTTTTCATAAGGAGATAGATGTGGTATTATTCTACTTAGTTTCTTATTTTATCTTCTCGAATTTCCCTGAATAAAAATAATAACAATTCCAACGGCCCACTGTGTTTCGTTTCATACAGCTAGACGGAAAAAACTCACTTTGGAATTCTTAAAAAATGACGTCATGGTGGTATTAACAGGTAGTTAGTGTGACAAATGCTTTTGTAATTGGGGTAATTAATGCACGGGTTGACTCATACCAGAGCTCCAAAGTTAGGTAAATTAATTAATGAATTATCAGTTGCTTTTATTCGGATCTTGTCGCGCGAGCTGTAAGGTTGTTTATGTGTTTAAAAATTTTTGTTTTGGTTCTAAAAAAAATAGAGGCTACTTTGGAAAGTATGTAGTATGTTATAATTGTAAAATTTTAATATAAAACATTACAGTTTTTTATTTAAAAAATGTTTAACTTGTGTGTTTTTTTGTGGTTTAAAAATATTAAATTTCTAACTTCTCGAGAATTTATTTCGGATAAAGTATCAATAAGGTTCCGTGATTTTTTTTTGTAGATTTAACAATTAATTTTCTATTCAAATCAGTTTCGATATTTTTGCTCATTAATGCTCACCAATCATAAATTGTCATTTCACAGGCACCACATACCAGATTTCCAGGCAGGAATTGTTCGAGACGTGGAGAAGTTTACCCAAGAAAGATAGGTTTCAGGGAATATGTAATCATATTTTAAGTAAATTTGAACGTCAAAATCTCAGTGCAAGCAGTGAAAAAAATTGAAAACCCAAGTAGAGTTAATATCTTTGAATATAACCAAAAAGTGGATCGCAGCCTCTCGGATTTGATAAATTTTAGAATTAACATTGAAGGTGTAGATTTGAATGTAAAATTTAAAATGTTATTAACTATGGTAGATGGCAAAATTTTCAATGTAATGACTGGAAACAAGTCGACTATGTCGTGTTATATTTGTGGTGCCAAACCCAGTGAATACTACGGTTATCAATAGAGTTCCACGACAAGAATTTTATTCCTTCGGCTTATCTACATTGCATGCCTGGATAAAAACTTTTTAACGTTTTTTGCATATCGCTTACCGAATACAACTCAAATGCTGGAAAGTCAGAGGGGATGCAAATAAACTAATTTTAAGTACTAGAAAAAAAGAATTACAGGAACGGTTTAAAAGTGAAATGGGATTAATTGTAGATAAGCCAAAACCTGGGTTTGGCAACACAAATGATGGTAACACGGCAAGGCGGTTTTTTCGAGAGCACGAAAAGAGTGCCGAGATAACGGGTGTGGATGCGGGGCTCATCAAGAGGTTTTGCATAATTTTGAGTAGAATAGCTTCTGGGTATAGCATTAACATCGAACATTTTGAACAGTATGTGCATGACACTAAGGAGTTATATCTTAACCTATATGATTGGTATACCATGCCACCAACTGTTCATAAACTATTATACCATTCATTTAATGTGATTAGTTCGTGCATTGTACCTATTGGGCAACTGTCAGAAGAGGCGCAAGAGGCGCGAAATAAAGACTGTAGAAGATTTAGGCAATTGCACACCAGAAAAATCGACCGTACATCAACAAATAGAGATATGTTAACCATGCTATTAATTACATCAGATCCAATAATAAATAGTTTTAGAGAGGTTCCAAGAAAAAAAATCGAGCTCACTTCCCCCTGAAGTGTTAAATTTACTCGTTCCACCAAATTCCGAGTCAAGAACACAATTGAACATAACTCAGATAGCATCTAGTTTCAATAAACATTATGTTTTATCACTTTCTCACAAATCTATTGGTCCTGTACTCTGTCTTAAAAAAAATTAAAGATGTTTATGTGCAGTTAATTTCTCTCGCCGCAAATGACTCAGATAGCACTTTATTAGATAAGCAATAATTTTTTGTTTCGTTACTGTTCTTGTATAACTTTTGATATAATTATTTTATTTTCTGACTGTACTTTCTGCAACTAATGCTTGTTTTTATTAAGTTCTGTTGCTAAATATGACTAAAATTGTTTTCCTAGATTAGTAATAATGATTGTTTTGATTATTTTTTAGCTATTTTTTATTATTTATTTATACTTTCGCAATTGTTTCGTGATTTGTATCATATTTTCTGACTGTGCTTTTACCTATTTATTATTCTCAAAATAGACATATTTTTTACTGTTTAAATTTTTTTTCTTTAAAAACCTCAAATACGGTATTAATATTGTATTAATTATTTAATTCCGATTTTTTTTTTTGGGAAAAAAATTTAATTAATCACTTTCAACCTAAATTTTCAATACATTCAGATTAAATACTCCCCACAAGAGGGTTCCAAAGACTTCATAATTATAAAAGAGTTTTTTCCGTCTAGCTTGTATGAAACGGAACACTGTGCGCGGCCCCAGATCGGAGCCCCGCGGCATTCCGGTTACCAACTCTTTCAACGCATGGGTTTTGTGCTTCATCGGTACATTTCCACTAAAAGATTTCCACTCTCTCTTTTAATCGGCATTTTAAAGGCAATTGTTTAAGTAAGACGCCAACCATTATTTATTTTACTAATAAAGGTACTGTAAGTGTATAAAAACAAAAACTGGTTCGCTTTTTCTTTTTAAGGAGTTGAAAGCCCAGGCACCATCATCTATCTATATCAAAAAGTAAAAAATCCTTAATTCTTAATTTTTTTTAAAGGCGACGATGACGGTCCGACGGTTGTTCGTGTCAACATCTTTCTGCGATCCATCAGCAAAATTGACGATTATAAAATGGTGAGTGAGACATCGCCAATGAACTTGTTCAGCCCCGACCCTAAGGATATCCATCCATCCAGCTCTGGCATCCTTTTTCCGTACACTGCACACGCATAAACCTCGCGACATGATAATAAAGCATATCGATCGAGAAACTGGACTTTCCCAGATTGCCTATATTGATTTTATTTAGCAGTCGAAAAACTTTCTTCTGTAATATTTATTCATCTCTTGGGATTACCCAGGTTCGGTATCTATACTTTTCTAAATCGATGTTTAAAATGACGTTTTAATTTAACAACACTTTTATCATCAATCGCATGGAAAACTATACACATATATATTGCAAGTCCACGAAATTGCCATATGCCAAAAGCAACCCCTGGTTTGGATATGTGCAGAAGGGCCGTGTTGGTACCGGATATCAAATGGATGGATATTACTTGCGCTAGGGGTATACTCGTTCCACTAACTGAGTCTCTGCTTGTGTTTCTGTTTTGTTAAACTAATAACTAAAGCAGGATGTCTGATTGAGAAATTGCCATACAAATATTTTGTTTAAAATGATGAAGGGATAGGACTAACTTCTTGATGTACCTATATCCGATTATTTTTTTATAACCGAGAGTTTATTATTTTGTCGGTTCTTTTTAAAATCGAAAAGTGGATATCCTCATCCGCCTGAAGAACTGTACTTGCATCATTCCTCGAAAAACTAAACTGATTAATAAATCAACCTCTGCCGTTGAAAATACACTTATCACAACAATAAAACAGCTCAAGCTTCAAGATATATCTAAACTACTCAACCCACTAATGTACAAAATATATTACAGTATCTTTATGACAGGCCAAAAACACATTAGTTAGTGTTTATGCACCGTGATATGATTTTTTTAAATTATTGTTTTTTTTATTTATTGTTTTTATTTTAGTAATTTGTACATTTAAGTTTACAAATGACTAATTAATTATTACATACAAATATACTATGTTTTTTTTCTTGCTTGATGTGGCTCCTACACAACATCTTGAACTTTTCAATTGGGGCAGACTTAAGGTTTTCCGGCAGCGCGTTATAGTATTTCATCCCTTTATATAATATACTATTCTGGGTATTCGCTTTGTCCTTCTTTGGTAGCCTAATTTGATTGTACGTCCTAGTTTTATGTTTGTGTATGTCCTTGTTGTATACAATTTTATTCGAAAAATATTTGGGTAGCAGGTTGTTTACAATTTTTTGTAAAAATATCATCGTGTTCAAGGTCAACATCTGTTTCACCGTTAGCCAATTTAGTTCGTTTAACATTTTATTTACTTTTGAATACCTATTTCGTCTGAGTATTGTTCTCATTGCCCTATTTTGGAGAATTTGAAATTTATTTTGCTCTCGGTCGTTACACAGGAAAAGGATAGTTGAGCAGTAATTAAAATGTGGAGCAATAATGGAGTTATAAATGGTGATTGCAGTTTTTTCGGACAGTTTTTGGCGAATTCTTCCCAAAAAAGATATTTTTTTACCAATTTTCTTTTGGGTATATTCCGCATATTTGTTGAAGTTCAGTTTGGAATCTATTATAACTCCCAAGTATTTTATATTGGTAACATTTTCAATAATTTCACCATCAACTTTGATTTTGCTTTCACTGGATGTCTTCTTATAACCAATTACCATACATTTTGTTTTTTTTGTATTTAATTTAAGCTTATTTATTTTTAGCCATCTTGATACATTATCTAGTTCATTATTTAAAATATGTATTAGTTCTTCATAGTTTTCTCCAATTATATATATAAGTGTATCATCGGCAAATAGTCGTACTTTTCATTTTGAAAATATTTTCACCATGTCATTAATATAGAGTATGAACAATAGAGGTCCAAGGACTGATCCCTGTGGTACTCCTAATTTATTTTCCATTGGTTTTGAAAATTGATTATTAATTTTTGTTACCTGTATTCGGTCTTTCAAATACTCTTTTATTAATTTAATGGCTAGAGTTGAGAAACCAATTTCTTTAAGCTTTCTTATCAATATTTCTCGATCTATGGTTTCGAATGCCCTTTGAAAATCCAAGAATATTGCTAAGATAAATTTATTACTATTCATTCCTTCTTTCCATTCTTCAACGATTACATTTAAAGTGCTACCGATGCTAACGATGTGCTGCAAATAATTGAACATATTAAACTAGAAATCTCAAATATTTCTACCAAACAGGACTCCAAGGCCAAAACTAATCTGGAAACAAACATCAAACTTCTAGAAGAAAAATGGATGCACGAAAAAACTTCATTTCAAAACGAGATTGTTTCTCTGCAAACCAAACTTATAGAAAAATTAGAAAAAAAAATTGAAAATTCAAGTTATATGGAAAAAAAACCTATGCAAGTCGACTAAAAGAAATCCCGGAATCGAAATATTCATTGATTATTAAAAGTGAAAATTCAAATATGACATCAGACGCAATAAAAGAACAAATTGTCAAAAAAATAAAAATAGCAAATTTAGGCATTGCAGTAAATGGAGTTCGTAAAGCCGCCCAAAATAAACTGATAATATCTTGCCCTACTAAAGTCCACGCAGAAAAATTGACGGATGAAATTAACAAAACGCTCAAAAAAAATATGGTTGCGGAAGAACTAAAAAAGAAAAACCCAAAAATTTTCATAAGAAATCCACAGGCAGATCTCACACAGAAGAAGATATAATCGAGGCTTTAAAAACCCAAAATGAAGGTATCAAAGATATAATGGAAAATGATACAAAAAACACTGTAAAACTAATAAAAATGTTTAAACCTAAAGTACAAAATGGACTCACGAACTATATACTAGAAACCAGCGGAGCACTGAGGTCCTACCTCATTGAAAAGGAAAAAATCAATATAGGATTCAGCAGAGTACGAGTGGAAGATGCAAACCCCCTGACGCAGTGCTACCACTGCTTGAAATTTGGACACACTGCACTGAAATGTTTGAGCAAAGACAAAAGCGCGACCTGCTTACATTGTGCTAAGGATCACGAATGGAAGGAATGCCCAAACAAAAACTCGGAAGAAACATGTAGCAACTGTATTTACCAAAACAATACTTTTAAGATGACCCTTAACACTAATCATAAAGCAAACAACACAAACTGCACTTACTTTAAAAAGATGATGCATATCGCGCAAAGTCGCATAGACTATGATTAGGTATGTTTATATGTATTATTATTCTAAAAAATCAATGCTTCTAACCAAAACTTTATTTAAATACTTAACATCTTCTTCTGATAAGCACAATAATGTATATCTTTTACTTCCGAAATATGAGTATCTCATATCTTTGATATTTTTTTCTTCTTTAAATATATTATATTCTAATTTATTGTCCGGTATCTATAGTGTTAACACGGGAGTATTGAAATGTATATTGATGTTAGTTTATCCTAGGTATACTCATACATGTAGAAAAAATATTTATTGTTGTCAATTATTTAACCAAAAACTTTCTGAACAAAGCAAAAATCTAACTAGGAATATATTGGTAATGTTTACTTCCGTAAAAATATTTATACAATTTATTTGCCTTGATAAATCTTCACACTTGTTTATATACTATTGCCGCCTATTAAAATATTATTCAATATGGGTGATTTGAACGTAGATTTTGACACCTCTGAAATCGCTTATGAACGCACACAAAGTTTTGAGAACTGGATTATCAAAAAACATGTTTCGGGAAATAATAATTTAACTGCAATCAACTTAAACATTCGATCCTTATCAAAATATTGGGATACGTTTCTTGTCGTTATCTCTAGCTCTCTAACTAATATTGATATAATCACGCTTTGTGAAACGTCGATTAATGAAAATAATATACATCTATACAAAATATTGGGTTTTACTTCTCATTACTTTTGTCGAAAAAACAAATCGGGAGGCGGGATTATTTTATATGTGAAAGATCACCTAACGTTTGAACAAATTAACATAATGCCAACTAAATTTGAATGTGTCTACGGAACTATTTCGGTCAAAAAACATAAACGTCTACATATATTGGCAATATACAGACCACCTAATTCAAATAAAAAAATATTTCTCGAAGAGCTAGATGTAATATTGGGAAATATTGAAATTAAAGAATCCGTTATGGTACTTGGGGATACGAACATAAACTTATTAAATTATCAGGAACCAATTGTAATGCAATATGAAAACATTATGGCTAAATTTGGATTTTTAAAATGTATTAATGACGTTACCCGTGAAGCCATACTGACTAACTATGTAACGGCTACATGTCTAGACCATATCTATGTAAGAGAGAGAGAGACAAATGAAATCAGCTCATGTGTATGTGAAACTATAATAGCGGATCACTACCTTATTGCAACAACGATGCGTTTCTCTACCTATGAGGCAGGTACCACCAATAAATCGCACCATACAAAATATACTGTAATATCGGAAAAAAAAGTCGACCTACTTATTGAAATCACTGATTGGAATGAAATACTAAACATAACGGAACCTTACTTAATTTATGAAGAAATTAAATCGAAATTCAAATATATTTACGAAAAAAGTACTGAAACAAAATCAAATACAAATAAACAGCGTAATAACCAAAAGGGCTGGATAAATTATAATCTCATTGAAAATATACAACTACGTGACACATTATGGAGGAAATGGAAAAACACGCCTAACAATAAAATATATGAAATCGAATTCAAGAAATACAGAAATAAACTAAATAAAAAAATATTAAACACAAAAAAAATATACTATAATAACAAATTTAAACATTGTTTCAAGGACATTAAAAAAACATGGAATGAAGTAAATCAAGTATTGGGTAGGAAAAATAAATCCGATTGTGATGAAGTAATATCTAAATATTTCTTAAATTCCCAAACTGCGGATGTGGTGGCAGAAAACTTTGCAAAATTCTTTGACGAAGGTGTAAATCAGTTATTGCACGAATGCAATGTTCGAGCGTCTGAGTTGAAGCAAGAACATTTGCAACATTCAATGTACCTACCAAGAGCTAATACAGAACAAACTGAATGCATTATCGGAAGAATGAAAAATTCAAAGACACCGGGCGTCGATCTAATTCGCATGTATGATCTAAAAAAACATGTTAAATTATTTAGTCCTATAATTACTCACCTAATTAACAGAATTATTGACACAAGTCACATTCCAGCTGAACTAAAATGCAGCATCATAAGGCCCATTTTTAAAAATGGAGATCACACCGTAATAAATAATTATAGGCCTATTTCCTTATTACCCGCATTAGAAAAAATATTAGAAAAATATATATCTATAAATTTGGATAAATATTTAAATAATTTGGGCATTATTGATGAATGTCAGTATGGCTTCCAAAAACAAAAAAGCTGTGATAAACTGCTCGAAAAATTTTCCAATTATATAAATTCAGAGCTTAACTCAAAAAAACATGTACTAGTATTATTTATTGATTTCTCAAAAGCTTTCGATACACTCAGCCATACACAATTAATCAAGGTACTCGAAATCATAGGAATCCGTGGTAAACTCCTATCATTTTTCAAAAACTATTTAACAAATAGAAAAATGTATGTAAAGATTTTGAATGTAATGAGTAATTTTAGATTTATTAAATCAGGGGTGCCACAAGGGTCAATTTTAGGACCAAAATTATACATTATATATGTAATTGCCATGTCTAAACTTTTTAAAATAGCCCGTAGATTTATTTTTGCTGATGATACTGCACTAGTTGTCTCTAATGAAAACCCTGAAATAGCTATTCAAGAATTACAAATTGACTTTAACGAGCTACTTAAATGGTCTCATGATGTAGGATTAATTATTAATGTCAAAAAAACTAAATGCATGTATATAAGATCACCGAGCTTGAAAATGTGGAACTTACCTAAAATAACTGCACATAATTTTGATTGTATACATAAAAAAATGGATAATATTTGCT
Organism: Hesperophylax consimilis; assembly: GCF_061612785.1. Taxonomy (NCBI): domain Eukaryota; kingdom Metazoa; phylum Arthropoda; class Insecta; order Trichoptera; family Limnephilidae; genus Hesperophylax; species Hesperophylax consimilis. The sequence continues at coordinate 23,532,978 of NC_142850.1, forward strand.
GCTGTGAAAAAATTGATTTTGCAAACGAATATACTTACCTTGGCATAATCGTAGACAACAACTTTAAATGGGACAAAAGTGTGATCAAAATTTGTAACCAGCTCCGATGTTTGGCGAGTAATTTTTATAAATTAATATTTGTATTGCCTCGATGTACTCTCAAACTTATATATCATTCTATGGTCGAATCAATACTTAGATATGGAATTCGAACTTGGGGACCCTCGAGTAATATTAATATTAAATACATTCAAAATCTACAAACTGCTATAATTAAAAAAATTGTTAAACCTAGCATTTACAAACAAAGAAACAACTTAAAATTATTGTATGGCTCTGAGGGCCTACTCCCAATCAAAGGGCTTCTCTGGTTTATTATAATTATGGATAATGCGGGAGAAAATGCGTACAAAAAGCCATTGGTGCATAGTCACAAAACAAGATTTACTGAAAAAAAAGGCCTAAAAATTCCACTAATATCAAATAAGTATAGTAGCAGAACACTTGACTATTTGATACCTGTGATTTATAACAAATTTAACGAAAACTTTAACTTGAAAAATAATGAGGAACCTTGCCCTAAACTGACAAAAAAGTGGTTAATAAATGAACAAAACGTTTATCTATCCTAAACATTATATTTGGTATTTATATTTAAACTTAAGCTAATGTGTATTATGTTTGAGATGATTCTTCCTTTCACCCTTTGAATTTAATTTTTTTTTTGTAATACCTAAGTGACCTTAGGCCACTGGCATTAAAATATCCTTAGAACTCTTTCTCCCTTCGGTAGCTACGAAGGCTACTCATGGTTCTCAAGTAATATATATACATTTATATAAAGACAAATGTACTTAGTTAATTAATACGCCGGTTACGACCTTCAACGTAACTCCCTCGTATTTAGTTGTAATTAAATCCCACCAAACGTTGTGTGATTTTTTTGCTTTATGGTATCGGGTTTTTAATTACTTTGTTTGGTAACCCCTAGTTCTCTTTAGGACAGGGATGAAGTCAGAGATGTTAATTTCAAAGTTAACGAATCGAAGTTGGATCAATATACCTAAACCCCCGTTTTCTCCATACTGTCTACCTCCCTTAATCTGATCTCCTTAGAAGTTCACCTAAGCCGTCCTCCCGACCTGTCATAAAACCTTAATACACAAAACGGAAGTCAAACATAATTTGTTAGTACATTGCAATCATAATTTGCTCTCCGGGGCCCTCCGGCTTGCCGTCCTCTCCTACTAGATGGGGTAAACATGAGACTAATTTCAAGCATGTTCGTACGATTCAGTTGTTGCATATATGACGAACTCGGAATATTACTTTGCTTAGCAAGATCTGGCTCCTACCTCCTGCAAGACGTGAAAATGATCCGTATCGATCTGGGTTTTGCATGATCATTCGACCCAATCTCCTAGTTGGTGCCTCAGTCACCGTGTCCTAGTCGACCATTCCTGTGCTCGTCACATACTACGTCCAGGTCTCAACAGAGTCTTCACGCTCCCAGATCCCAACTCCTCCGAGAATTACGTCTACTTAGAACGAACCGGTTTTGTTCTATATGCAAAAATATACTTGCGGGTTTTGTGGAAAGCAGTTTCCTAGGCTGGTTCCCATCCTCTGAGAGGACGTGTATGCAGCCGTAGTGTATCATCCCGATAGTTACCAGACCACATACATTCCCCCTGCAGACAGTACATATGAAGAAATATATATAAATTTACTTTGTTTTGTTTTATAATCTGCAATGTACTATTTATACAGTACATCCCAGACCAAGCATCGCCGAGGAGGAGTTGTGAATTCCAACCAGTTCGCCTGATATATACGTACTAATATACACGCCAATAGTTACCATATACATAATATATTACGATTTTTTTTTTTTTTTGTTTGATGATTTTATTTATAGAGATCACCAACTCAGATGTGACCTTTAGCCACGTCCCCAGATTCCACCTCTCTCCTGTCTGCCGCCCTGTTTATTCAAATTTTTCCTCAGGCACCACCTGATCTTGGGATCCCCCCGTTAAGTGAATTTAGCTATGTTCGTAGACTTCCAATCGCAACTCAAAATTTACTTCGATTATCCCTCAGGCACTGTCTGATTTTGGGATCCTCCCGTTAAATGAATTTAGCTATGTTCGTAGACCCTCGATTGCTGCTCAAAATTACTTCAATTATTCCTCAGACACCGTCTGACTTTGGGATCCACCCGTTAAATGAATTTAGCTATGTTCGTAGACTTTCAATTGCTGCTCAAAATTACTTCAATTATTCTCAGACACTAGCTGATTTTTTTATCCTCCCGTTGAATGACTTTAGTTATGTACGTATCCTCGAAGCAAGTCTTTATTACCCAAGTGGCCATTCATTCAGCCGCCGTATCTTTTTTTCGAAACCAACTCCGCATTCCAGACTCAGCTGTTTCTAATGTCTCAGTTAATCTTCAAGGCCGTCTGCCCTTTCAGACCCTAATAAATCAACCTGCCTTCAGCACAACTCGAGTCAATGCCCTATCCATTTTAAAGCCGGTTTGAAATGAATATATTTTTTTCTCCTTTGTATTATCGTGTTACAAAAGTCGGTTCGGTCGACCCACTTATTTGAATTGACCCACGATAAATAGGTACTTTACCTACAATGAACTATAATGACCGATTCCGATTTCGGTCCTAATCCATGTAATAATTAATAATTGTGTTGTCTTGGAATAAATGATATTTATTTTTATCAACTCATGCATTTATTCAAATATACGCATACATGTGTCATTTGATAATACGTAACATAATTACGGTCCCAACTGGCGCCTCCCAAATAACTGCAGGAATAGTAGCCTCCGTCCTTGGCCTGCAAATATATTATAATTGTGCAAGTCACTTACCTGAGCCCCCCCCCTCCTCTAATCCACCGGGATAATCGACGGCAAAACAACCTGTTCTTTTGTCTCCGTCCACCTATCAATAATTCCTCTATAAGATTGTAAATGCCTAGCTTTAAACGCGCACTCTGATTATCTCCCTGAATTGAGTTCTCTAATCTCAGTATTTTTCTTTTTGTTCTTACTATTCGTTAAAACGAGGTATGGTTATTACTTATCGCACGTTAGTGGAGTACGCGATTTAATTTTCCCTTTTCATACCAGTATTAAAAGTATTATTATTATTTCTATCATTTTCGATTGAATTCGTGAGTTGACGTGAACACTGAATCTGAATAATTCTCCGAAGTCCGAAATTCTCTGGATCCGATATTAATTATTTTATCTTTAATTATTGTTGTTATCATTTTTTCCTAGCTTAAATTTCTCGCAACGAAAGATCGCGTTAATTTCGAATTATAGCCGTTTCCCCTCTCCCAACACTTCGTATTAACAACTCGGTTTATAACGCGACACCGTAGTGTCGTTTCCAATCCCTTCCTTTTTTTCACTGAATTTAAACTAATTAAAATTTTCAACCTTAATTTATTATTACGCCAAATACTGTGTTTAACTATTTCTTTGAAATTCTAAAATCCTCTAAGGTCCGATATTAATTATTTTTCCAAACACTGAATCTAACTGTCTGTCTTTGACTATGGAATTTTCCTAAGTCCACAAATAAATACCAATCAGCACGACGTGTTTGAACGGTCCCCGGCGAGTTCCAACTCTCTCAAAAATTCACGAAAAGACCTCCCGTTTTTATTAAATTCAGCCCTTTTATAGTCCCGTTTCCTCATTAATCACGTCAAATACATGCTATTCTAACCTTTATCGACTCGTATGTTCTTTTCTATTTAGTCCATAGTCGCATCATGCTAATTAGGCCATTCTGATCATTTCAAGAAAGTTAGCACCCTGGCATTCGTCTCATGTGACAGAAAGATCAGGCGTGGACTGGGGAGCGGTCCCGTATTCCCATACGGCGTTTTCTATATAACGCTCTAGTGCGAGCTGTCTTTTTGTAGTGTGAATTCCGGCATTTTATTTTTAAATGCTACCGTGTCCGCACAATTTATTTAATGGCCGTCGTTTATGGTGTGATACGCTTTGTCTTTAACGCTTTCACGAACTTAGCTTTGATCTTCTTCCCTTTGCCTTCGACAATTTAAACGGTGTACACGTCCGTTTCCCCTTCTACCTTCCAATCCAATTCCTTCCGACAATTCAAACGGTGTACACATCCGTTTCCCCCTCTCAGTGTATGTTAAATCTCCCGCGTACGATCGTCTCCTACTTCTAACATTTAGTCCTCTTCCCTTACAAACGGTCTAATATAGCTATTCCATTTTTTTTTCCGATTATTTCTATTTAAGGCTCCCATCGATACTTGCTTTTAGTTAAGACGTCCCAGTTTACATCGTCGTTTATGTTTTTGTTCCCCGTTCTAGATCGCATCGGTTTGATATCCTGTCTATTCTTTCGGTCAGTTTTTTTTTCAAGAATTATTACTGGATTTTCGCGACCCCTCCCTGTAATTTTGGGCGTCGCCTCGGTTGGTACCTCTATACGCCCATATTCTGTCTTTATCTCCTACTTCATTTCGCATCGATCAGAGGCCTTAATCTCCTGTCACAACAAACCCGAATGTACTCTCTCATAATTTCCCCACTAATTGTTTATACATTAATTTTAATGTGTTTTCGTCTCCATAAGACGCGGGTTAACTTTATTACCTCGTTGGATCGTTATCCGTGCCTTGATGGCCCAAAACCATGTTCGTATTTTTTTTCAAAATCAGCGCTTTCAAGTGTCTGAAGCCGCCAACCTTTTTTTTTCTTGGTATCCCTTTCGCAACTACCTTCGCGCCATCATTCTCCTGTAACCTCAACGCTGTTTCTTTGCAGTCCCGCGTCATGCTTACGATAGGAGTTCAATGTTTGCTTTTTTTTTCACTTTTCTTACGTAATTTGTCCGTTTTTTCCCTATTTCTACTGTTTTCTTTTAAGTGACGCGTGTAACCTCCCTCTCCCCCAACGATTTCCACTTCCGGTATGTCTTAACGTAGGATTCTACCAATTTTTCTCAGTCCTCAGTCCGACCGCGTTATGTTTCTCACCTTGCATGAAACACGTCCCCCCTCGTCTGTCGATGGTTCACGATCCCGTTCGCCGCACCCTTGCATTCCAACCCCATGACGTCATCGTATCACTATTCTAACAAGGTTTCCGTTTTTTTTTAAATAAATCAAGATAGCCCCGCCCTGTCCAAAGTCCACTCCTTTGTCTGTTTTGGTAATCCACGCCCACTTACCGCCTCGCATCTCTTGGACCCTCTTGATTGGTGGGGGGTTTAAATCGAGGCCTACGATTGGTCCACCTCTCTACCTCACAGAGACATCTGCCTTCGACCCTGTAAAGCTTTATCCACCCATCCATTTGGTTGTAATTACTTATTTCCCGACTCTGACGCTAGAGGCCTCCGTCTGTATTATCTCAGTAAAAGTGCATCATATCACATGTTATAACATTAAATGGTAGAACCTACAGACAAGCTGATTGTCACAGCTTTGTGGGACTACCCATATCTTATATTGTATAAAATGTAACTATATTAAATTTAATAAATAAAAAAATAAAAAAAATAAAAAATAAAAAACGCTGTTTCACAAGAATTATTTTATCTGAATCCCGATTGTTCTTGGTATAAAATATTGTGTTCATCTAAGTATTTCAATATTTGTTCTTTTATTATCACTTCAAGTATCTGTTCATATTTCGGTAAGGTGTTTATTGGTCGAAATTCTTCACATTTTCTGGTATTTTTAACCTTTGGGACCGGTATAATGGTAGATAGTTTCCATGACTGTGGAAATTTTCCCTCTTCAATTGTCTGATTAATAATATTTAATAGAGTAGATCCAATTACTGGAAAAGCATCTTTTATCAGACTAATAGTTAATCCATCTGAACTATTTTTTGATTTAATTTTGTTTAAAATGTTAAATAAATATTCTGCAGTTATTTTTCTGAAGACCAATAATTCTTTGTTTGAGTTGTTATTATCATTTGTGGGGTTGAAAACAATGTTGGGTATTAATTTGTTAATTTGAGTGATGCTTTCTATAAAATATTTATTAAAGCTATTAGCCATGTTTTCTTCGTTTATATCTTTTGGGAAGTTTACTATTTTTATGTCGTTTTTGTTATCGCCATGTACTAATTCTTTAATGTTTTTCCAAATTTTTTTGGGATCCCTTTCTTCCGAGTTTATTTTGTTTTTTATGTACTCATTATGCGTTCTTTTTATGTCTTTAGAGTATTTATTTCTCATTTTTTTGTAGTTATTCCAATCCATAGTACTATTAGTAAGGAGTGCTCTCTTGTAAAATGTATCTCTATCGTGCTGCATTGTGCGTAGTTCTTTTGTGAACCATTTATTATTGTTTCCTTTACTTATCTTCTGTTCTGGAACTACTTCATCAATGGATTTTTTAATGTTTAATATCATCTGGTCAGCTTTTTTGTTATATTCCATTTGATTTATTTCATTCCAATCAATAGTCTCTAAGGTCTGAATGAAGAGTTCTTTATTGTATCTTTTGTAATTTTTAAATGTTATTACTTGTGTTTCTTTAATGGAGTTGTAGTTTTCTCTGTCATTTAATAGAATTTGAATCATATTATGGTCGGTAATTTTAGGTTTATCTAATACATTAACACATAGGTTAAATTTATTTGAGATAACCAGATCAATCAATGTTTTAGAGGTATTAGTAATTCGTGTGAAATATTTAACTAATTGTTTCATACCTGCAGTTTGAATAATAGATTTCAGTTTATTTGTGTATATGTCTGCATTTGCTTTAACATTTATATTAAAATCTCCAACTATGATATTAATATTTTCATCTTGCAAATTTTCTATGCTCCATCTTTGAAAATATGTTAAGAAGTCGCATTTACTTGTGTTTGGTGATCTATAAATAACAGTGTATACACCTTTCTTGATTCCTGATTTAATGCTGATGGCTAAAATCCAACAATTTTTTTCATATTGGTGATTTGATATCACTTCATATGGAACTTTATTACTTAAGAGAATCATCACTCCTCCTGTATGTCTGCTATGCGAGTCACAACGGATGGTATTATAATGATCAAATATAATTTCACTATCTTGGATATCTTCAGTCACATGTGTTTCACTCATCATAAGCATAAAAGGTTTCTTCTCTTCTAAAAGTATTTTGACCTCTTCGTAATGTGCTATGATGCTTTGTATGTTCAAGTATATAATTTCATATTTCTCGTAACTTTTGTTTATAAAAAAGAAATTCTGCTCATTTTTGCTTCTAGTTTTCTTTTATAAATTGGGCATTCCTTACTCATGGCTGAGTGACTACAATTTAGTTTCAGTCCTAATCTTTTACTCGTCATTATACAATTGATGCACTGAATATCCTCATCCATGCAATCTTTTACGTCATGATTTTTTGCGCATTTTGGACAAGATTTTAGGTTTCTGCAATCTATAGCCTTGTGGTTGAACCCATTACATTTAAAACATCTCATGATATTTAAATTGTCAAAGACCCTGCATCTGTCCCATCCAATATTTATTTTTTCTGCATTTAACATTCTGTCGTAAGTCTTTCCGTCGACGTCGGCATATATAGTAAAAGTTGTTTGATTTCTTTGGTTTTTTAGTTCTTTCATATATGTCACCTTTATTTTTGAGTTTTGTTCACAGATGGTCTCATTTTGAGTTTTTATTTTTCTCTCTATTTCTTTAAAACTGTATTTTTCAGATAAACCAATAATTTTGACGGATGGGTTTTTTGTTTGAGGAATCTTTACCTCATATTTATCTCCCAGTTTGGCTATCACCTCATCATGAACTTTATTAATATCTGTGGCATTTTTAAATTCTACTATAACCCCTCCATCCTTAAAATTTCTCATGCCGGTAACTCCAAAATTTGCTGGGTCAATATTGTCTTTTATTTCACTCTTTGTTTCATTATTTTCCTGATCCTTCTTTTTTGGTTTTATGATAACAACTGGTTCGTGTTTTTTTACCTTTTCTGCATATGTTTCAGGTAAGATTATTTTTTTAATATCATGTTTAATGTTTTCTAAATTACTGATATATTTTCTGTCACTGTTGATTATATTTTCTTGTAATCTGATGATTTTGTCTTGTAATGAAAGATTTTCTGATTTAATTGCATCTTCTAACTTCGTTATTATGAGTTCTATAGTATTTTTTGTTTTTTGATCCTTGACTGTTTGAATTTTTGAAACTTCATTTTTAAGTTCATCTAGATAGTTCGCTACCGTCATCGTAGTATTTTTGTTTGCACGGTTTTGTAGAATTAAATCGGACGTACTGTGCACATTTCTCACTAGATGGCGTTATACGTTGAAAGTTAGCGAGTTGGTCGTCTTATTATAATTTAATAAAAAATAATAACAATTGCTTTCACTGAGAAGCGAACTCAGCTCCTTGAGAACTCTGACCGCTACCGGAACGGGCAACGCTATCGACGTTATTCTCCAGGCCACGGCCCACTTATCAGCGAGCGTGATAATGTTCGTATATTAAGTGCTATCAGTTTTTAAACAGACAGGTATGGTATTCTGTTAGTTATTTTGCGACAATAACTAGCATTGATCACTGCACAGATTTTTAAATCACTTAAAAAGAGTATTTCGAGGGCGTTTTAGATTAATTAAAGTAGTAGAAACTACACTAGTCTTTTACATTTTTATATTAGTCGATATCTTTGTGATTATTTCGATTTATAAACTATGAATTTAAAAGATTTTAGTGGAGCAATTTTTTGGCGTGCACACACTTCGTAGTGTAAACAGTTAGTTTTTTTATTATCTACGTCCATACTGATACCCTTTTTATGACGGGACATAATTTTTTCGTTCATCCGTTTTCCAGTGTGCATCAAAGTTGTGAAAGGAAGACTATTGTGACCCCTGTTTTTAAATCTGTTGACGAAAAAATATTTCTAACTATCGTCCCATAGCACTCACATAAAACATAGCAAAAATCTATTAAAAAATTGTCAAAAACAACTCAACAACTACATAAAAGATAAGAAGATAATGAGCCCAAACCAGTTTGGATTAAGCGACAATCTCAGTACACAGGATGCGATTGCTAAATTAACATCAACAATAATGCAAAAGTTAGATAATGAAGAAAAGTGTCTTGGAATCTTCATTGATCTCCGAGAAGCATTTCATAGCATATCACACTCAAAACTCACTGAGAAAATAAAGCATATTCGATTGGACGGAATAGTGCTATCATGGTTCCAAAGGTATCTAAAAGAGAGATTTAAATATATCAAAATTAATAATACCCTAAGTGAACCCAAAACCTCATCTTTTGGCATACCACTAGGAACTGTCATCGGTCCAATCCTTTTTATTTTCCGATTTTATGTTCGGGTTAAATCTTCCCCATAGGAAAAACTAAACCCTTCCACACACTTTTCCACAAATGATCATCTAGGCAATCAACATTATGCAAGTGCATTATATAAGCAAAATAAATACAAAACAATAGAAGAACAACACGTTAACTCACCAGAGATCAAATGGGAAAATAATTCACCGACTCCAGATATTTTCATATCAGAGGGTTCGGCTCGGTAGAACTCCTAACAGGGCTTATAAATCCTACTGATTCCTCAACATAAATATTTAAAAAATCTTTCGTTACTCTACATGTATCGTATTTGATATGACTGATTTATGCATTTTTATATATCATTTTTTTGATTGATCTAATACGCCTAAATTTTTAATGAGAGAGCTAGGTATAATGCCAGTAGCCGAAATAACGAATGGTAATATTTTTATAGTCTGAGAATGCCAAATTTATTATTATTATTATTTTTAGCCATCAATGATGCTACTTCACTTGTGGGCTATTGAGCTTTTAAAATTCAATCACAAATTAGATAAAAATATGTTATGCTATCGATCTCGTAAAAATCGACATTAATAGTTTTAAGCTGAATCAGAGTAGATTTGATAGATGGGTTAAACAGCTGCCATTCCGAAAATCTGACAGGTTTACCGTTCTCCGGGCAAAAAGCAAGTTTTCATACAATGTTGACATAATATAATACAATGTCTATCAGTTAAATATAGCCAAGTTAACGATATTACATAATGTATTTTTGTTAGTCGTCAGATATCTACGTATTGGTAAATCTCAAACAAGGTTATCTACCTTACAACAAATTTGCCATGCATATTGTTATTTCAGAAGCTAAGAACTTTGTGTTGGTATATTGTTGAAATAAACACTACGTTTTTTTGCATTGCTGTAATTGATAACAACGCGCCAACCGGTTTCTCCAAAACCGTGCCTTCATCAGTGCAGATAATGTTAAACCTCAAATTATCACAACAAAATTCTGCCTGAAAAAATTTAAATGTTTAAAAGTAAAAAAATTAAATCACATTTCAAAAAGTGAAGTGGATTTGTGACATTAATAAAATTCAAATTTTTTTAATCTTTTGAATATTTATTTTCCAGCAAAAAAAATACAGTGTGTAGCAAGCCTACGCACGACGGAAGTGAAACTTTTAGTATTCTTCTCTCTCTCTTTTCAGTTCATATTATTATTATTCATAATGTTGTACGTTATAGTTTTAAAAAGCATAAATTTATTTATAGGCGTGTTGTTAACAAATGAACGTTTAACTAGATTCCTAATATTGACATATTTATAAGTAGCATGTGAAAAAAAAAATTAAAAGTTATAAAAATATGGGATTCGAACCCAGGTCCTGCATAACGAGTGTCGAACGCTCTGCCTCTAGACCGCGAGGAGAGGCATCTCGCGCGACGAGAACCGCGTATACAACGTGTACTCCTATCACATAACATCTCGTTAACGCTTTATATAGGGTCGAATCGAAGATATATCGGCAGTCTCAAGTCAAATCTGTCGTTTTTCAAAATATTTTCGTATATTTGTCCGTTTTGGAAAAGATCTTTCGTGTTTTAACAGTCTCATACCCGTATGGAGTCTGAATTTGAAAAAAATTTCTAAATTTTTAAAAACTCACTTACGGCTGTGTTTTTTAATGAAAAAACTTGTCACGCACGTCTGCGAGGGTAATTAGTCGCGTTATCGGCCTTGATTAGTAATTTTAATGATTCAAAATAAAAATAATTAACCAAAATACCGAGCGACTCTACCGGCTCGATTTGCAAGCTATATTTCGACCAAAATATCATATAGTCAAAATATCAGCACGAGAGCATTTTATCACTTTTCCTCGTATTAAAAAAATCACAAAAAGAAAAAAAATAGTTAAAGCGGGGATCGAACCTCGGTTCTTCACGACGAAAGTCGGGCGCTCTGCCTCTAGACCGCGAAGCTGAGTTTGGAGAGTGACCTAAACTAGGCATATAATATTAGCTAGGCTCCTATAGCGAAATGATCACGGTTTTTCGTGACGGTCATGAGTAGGTTTTACTCCGGTCCTCGAAAATGCATAACGCGAGTTAACTTTTGTTGTCTTCTTAGTGTTAAAAAAAAGAATATAACTTGTGGATGATTTATCCTTTATTAATTAATTTAAACAATACAACTTAAAATATGTAAGTACAATTTCAAAGGGAAACTATTAAGTGAACAATACGACAAGCAAGTGCTTGGATTCGATACACGGAATAGAGTCGTCTGGAAGCTGGAGTTGGGGTTTATATAGTCCATGCTGGTGCGGTGGAGTGGGGCGTCATCTTCCTATTTTCGGGCTGCGTGTCAAAGTGTCAATGTGTCATTCCGATAATGGGGTTATTGTACCAGTGCACGTGGAACACGTGGTCTTTCTTAAATCGATCCTTTGTTTTGGGATTGCTGCGCGTGTGGCCGCGTGTTGTTTTAAGTTCATCTAAATGTTCGTTTGTTTATTAATGGTCTTCTCCAAGTAGCCGTAGAAGGGTACGTGTTGATATGTCGTTTCAGGGATTGTGATTAGAGTATATCGTCCCGGTGATTGTCCTTGTCCGGATGCAACTGCTATCCATAAACTATTAAGGTTTAATAGTTTATTTTAGGCGAGATGAAGTGCTGGTTGTAATGGGCGTGCTGCGATGTCTTCCTGTAGGTGAGGGTCGTCTTGGGTGGTTAACTCGCGCGTAAAGAAGTTTCACTTCAAAAATGTACATAATCCACAACATTGATATTTGTTTTTTTTTCAATTTTTTACTTACTCATAGTAAAATAAGCTACATTTTTCAGATCCTCAATCAAGCACTATTTTCACAAGCTTATTAGTTAGAACTGAAATTATTATGAATTTATAATGGTTGTTTTTGTTCATATATTTGTAAACTTACAGGAATACAGCGTCCAGTTGACATTAAGGGAACAATGGCTAGATGAAAGACTGAAGTTTGACGATTTTGGAGGTAAGTGAAAATGCAATAATTAATCACTAATAATTGAGTGTTTCGCAAAAATTCTGCGGTACATTTGTTATCAAATAGGCAATCAGAGCCATTTTGTTTTTCTGACATTGATAGGTCCCAGTTAAACGCTGATTTCAGGTCTAAATTGTTATACTTCTTACTGATCAAAAATTGATACATAGCTGAAACGGAGCTAGAATCAGCATTTAGCTTTTGAGTTGTAAGTTTCTTCGGCATATACAGGAATAAGGATTTTAAACAGCAATTCCTGAGCATATTTGGAGTGAAAATTATAGATGTCCTTTGCTGTCCGATGATTGTTTTCAATAAACAATTGGGTACGGCCTAGCGTGTTACGTGATAAGCAGTCCGCCTCGTTTCAGCAGCACTGTATACAGGGTGTTAAGGTACGTACTTGACTAACTTTAACCAGTGATTCCTGACATTGTTTGGAGTTAAAAATGTGATCTGACTCCCTAGTCTTTAATGAACTGAACACCTTGTCCCGTTCTGAGTGATTGTAGCAGGAACTGACAGCTGACTCCACGCCCCGAGAGAGAATCGACACACGCTATTATATGAGCTAGCCTGAGAAACTGCTCAGGGGTAGAACCTCTGATGCTTTGAATATAAGTCGATAGCTTGGTAACCCTTACACTGGGGCCCAACGTTAGATAATTTACTACTTATATTACAATTTTTAAATCCAAATATGCTCAAGAATCGCTGGTTGAAATCCTTCGGTTACATGCTGACACCCCTTGGTATAATATGATTTGAAAAAATAATACGGCGCCGTACTCATCAGCATATCAGGATTAGTGCTTCTTGAATTAAGTACGCAGTATTATCAAGTGTTGCATTACTGCGCTCGTATCGGATATAATTCATTGAACGTCATATCACAAACAAAATACTTTCAGTATTTCTTATAAGATTCTTATGCGCCGGTTCAGCGTTGATATATTTAAACCCATCAGAAGCTCGGTGTAAGGCCATTTTAACTAAGCCTACTTCGTGATAATACATCAAGTTTTACACTATTCCAACTTTACGCGCCGCTTAATATTTACTGCGATTATAAGTAAGAAGGTAAAATAATAAAGTATTTGCTCTGCTTCTTCCCCAGGTGGTCTGAAATACCTGACCCTGACAGAGGCGAACAGGGTATGGATGCCCGATCTGTTCTTCACCAATGAGAAGGAGGGCCACTTCCACAATATTATCATGCCCAATTTCTACATCCGCATCTTCCCCTACGGCTCCGTGCTGTACAGCATGCGCATCTCGCTCACCCTCTCCTGCCCCATGAACCTGCAACTGTACCCGCTGGACAGGCAGATCTGCAGTCTGAGGATGGCCAGTTGTTAGTGTTAAGTTTTCTTCCCTTTTTCCCGTTAACCTTCCAAATATCACAGGCGTCCAGATTGTTGGGGTTTATAGACAGCGGGGGACCGCAAGGAGCGGAGGATCCATCATGTTAACAAATCACCATTTTCAACCAAGGAAATTAGAGTGAAGGCATATATCCTTTGTGACGATCCAAATAATCAAAGTTTAGAAACCGTTCAATAAATTTTGATATATGGAGATGTTCGTGATATATCGAGGTTTGGCCGATAGACCAGTGCTTCGAGGCTAAGGAGGCGAAAAATAACAAAAATCTATTTTAATTACGCTTTAAGCCTTTGTTCCATTTCTACAAAGCTTAGAAGCTGCACTTACTGCTTAGTAGCAAAACTGAAGTGTCGAGACGTTTCGCTCGTACACACTCACTCGCATCAGAAGATAGTAAAATGTAAAAATTCCGTTGATTTTATCGTATTTTAAATGTTCTCATTTCTATATTTTGAAAATGCCGTTTACCTATGTTCTAGGTATAAACACGCCTCATAAAACTTACAAGCAACAAAGAAAACAATGCAATAAATGCGTTTATGTCATCAATTTGTACTCCCGCGACATCCCAGCGCTTCCATGTCTCGCCTCTCTTCGTCTTGGGGATAGCATCAAAAATAGTAAAAACACCATAGTTCACACATATGTGCGGTTACTTTTCATTTATATTTTTGCTCATTTATTTAACCGAACTGGAAATTTTAATTTACTGTAGAAAGATAACTCATATTACTGTTATTATTACTGACATATTTTTATTGCTCTTTTCAGACGGATGGACGGCTAGTGATATTGTATTCTTGTGGAAGGAGGGTGATCCAGTGCAAGTAGTGAAGAATCTCCATCTCCCCAGATTTACACTGGAGAAGTTATTGACGGACTATTGCAACAGCAAAACCAACACAGGTACAAAATACAAACTAAGTAATAATTTTTTTCCGTGAATCGTTACTTTACCTTACTAATGGGTATGTATTTGTTTAGAAAGAGACAGGATAAGATGGAAGAAGTTTGTTTGTTTGTTCAATTTGACGGCCGGCATAGTCCAGTGGTAACGCATTGGGCTGCCATTCTGAAGGTCGCGGGTTCGAACCCGGCGTGCGCAAATAAATTTTATTTGATTAATTTCTGTTATTTCACAATTAATTAATTAAAATAATATATAGTATATTTGCGGCACGTTCCAGAGTGGAAGATACTACCAGTATCGCCCTGGTGTAAGACCACCATTCAGAATTGAAACGTTGCTCCAAATGGCTTGAGCCGTGTTTAGTGACTAGATCTGAATAGCCAGGTACTTACCCACCTTCCTCTTTCCCTTCCCCACTTACCTTCAGCCTCACAACATCCCCCAATTGGGGATGCCATAGGCTCACTGGCTCCAGACGGGAGCAGTTGGGACTCTTGTGAGGTATTCACTATATAAAAAAAAAGGCCACATATAATCCCCGCTCAACAAAAACTTCCCTAAAGCCATGGGACCACAAAAAAATTTACAAATAATTTATTTGTAGGCTTAGCGAATTCCTCGACTAATATAGCAATATATATTTTCTTACAACGTAAATAACAAATATATATTTTTTTACGAAAATAATAAATAAATGGACTAAGAAAATAATATCCCTCAGGGCCTATGTCATCTTTAAGGATGCTATGCGGAGGAAGTTCTGGGAAGGAAAAAGTATGAGAGGTAGGTAGGAATCTAGCGGTCAGTGTATCCGAGAAAGACGGAAGTATGAATCATCCCCCTTGCTGCGGTATAAAGCGATGGGTCGAAGAGTCCAGCTGGAGGGGTCCACCAAGGCCTCAACACACCTAACCCGATAAAACCGAGCACCCTAAGTAACCAAGCGCAGCGAACCACTTGAGGTGACCTAAGGTAGAAGTGTTGGTTATCCAATAAATGGTTTCCGGGGCGGTGGTAAATTGATTACTGATTACTTAAATTACTTACCTAATTCCTCTAATCTAATAGCCAATGATCCCCTAATGACACTTTCAGTGCAACCAGTACATAATTTACCAAAAGGGTTGTTTACTTATACTTGGGCCCGTGTTCAAGTACTGTCAAGTTATCAGGAAAAATCTAAAATTTGTTGCTTATAGATCCTTCAGTGCATCTGCTTTAAATCTTGAGAAGCTCCAACGAAAAAGTATTTTTTGTTGATATTTTATGAATACTTTTCTGTTTCCAGGTGAATACAGTTGTCTGAAGGTCGACCTGCTGTTCAAGCGCAAGTTCAGTTACTACCTGATCCATATCTACATCCCGTACTGTATGTTGGTCATCATGTCTTGGGTGTCCTTCTGGCTGGACCAAGGAGCTGTACCAACTCGATTATCACTGGGTATGTGTTATTGATTGAAATAATAACTCTTTATAATGCAGAAATGTAGATGATCGCCATATGGCGAACTTCTACCAACAATCTTTTTCTTTCACGTACCTAATCGATTTTTTTCAAATCTTTGGAAGAAACAACATTACTGGGAAAGCTTGAGATCGTGCATCCCATTTTTTTAAATTTTTTTCCGATGTCGACTAAAGCACGAATTTCAAAGTACGTTCCAAGACCCGGGTTAAATGCATTGTAACAAGACGTAATAAAATCAAGTTCTCCAACCGGATATATCCCATTATCAGTTTTTTTCTTTGGTTCTGAAATTAATCTTTCGGATTACTCTTTTTTCTCCCGACAATGACACGCAGTGTTTTTTTATGTTTATTTGACGAAATAAACAGTAAAAAGCAAACAAACTTTTCATATGTGACTCCGGCGGTATGAATGATAGTCGAAATTATCTATGTGTTGTTCTTGAATAGTTTTTTAAAATCATGTATTGGCATTTTTAAAGGCAAAGGCGAAAACGAACCTATTTACGTTTCTTTATTCCTGTGAAAGTATAGTTCGAAATCTAAACAATTGATTTAGGCTAGTAAAATATACCATGCTCTCAAAATACAAAATCATGTAATCATGACGATCTTATTCACACTAAACAATTTCTTCTTCTATCCTATAGTTTTGACAGACTTCAACAACTGCAAAACCGCTGTGGGTGTAATATATCATGTTTGTAGAAGGCTAGCATTAACATGGAAACATGACCCAGGCTGTCGTTCAATGGGCTCAGACATGAGATTGGCATTTTTAATAGCAGCTAGAAACCATTAGATGGAGAAAATTCAAATATATTATCTCAGCTCACGGGCATCAGAAAATATCAGTATCCGAGAGGAGTAGAGGAGCCATGTTCACCGGGGATTTCGAATGATCAAAGAATATTTAATTATGAAAAGTTTGTTAAATCATTCCAGGTGTGACCACCGTCCTGACGATGGTGATCCAGTCTTCCAGTATCAACGCTTCCCTCCCTCCCGTATCCTACATCAAGGCCATCGACGTCTGGACCGGCGTCTGTCTCACCTTCGTCTTTGGCGCCCTGTTAGAATTTGCACTCGTGAACTACGCCTCCCGGTCGGACATGCACCGGGAGAACAGGAAGAAGAAGCGTCGGGAGATGGAAAGCGCCCAAAGCATGGACGCCGCATCCGACCTGATGGACACGGACAGCATTACGACATTTTCAATGGTGAGCCCAGACACGGTACAATATTTCTATGTGTGTTTAAAAATGGCGAAATCTCTTCTCGTGGTTAAGATTTATATACTATTCAATACTGTTACTTGTAATCACTTACATAAGTGAACCCTCATTCTATCGTCGATCCGTCAAACCGGCTACTCTAGTAGCTATGGAATTTAACGCCTTGGCCTGTGGTACTCAAAAGATGACTAGGAAAATGAATAGTAATTCCAAAGCTAAGAAAACCTTGGAATTGCCTAACATACTATATAATTTTCACCCGATGGTAGTGGAGAAACGAATCATGACATCACTCTAAATGGTCACATAGCTTTGGACGATATGTCTACACATCACAGCAGAAGTATGTCAGCATAAATATGTGTAGATTTAATTGTTTAAGAGTTTATTTTTTTGCCACATTGTTTCCATCTGCTTCAGTAAAAAGTAGTGTTTTCAAATACAATTTTGGAAAATATACTGAAATTCGTGCTTTCATTGAAAACTTCGGCACAATCACCATTTTGCTTAATGATAAAAACAGATAAAATATTTTCACTGGAGGCAGAAGATGGTAGAGTCCTTGGGACCGTAGTTGTTCACTGTTGCAACAACTCTTTAGACCCTTCTATTTGGATGTGGGTCTAACTTTATGACTATGTAATGGGTATCACTCCCCAGAAGCCGTTAATGCGGCAGTCCGGGGACCCGCTAGCGCTGGAGAAGGTGCCCCAGTGCGAGGTACACATGCAGCCCCCGAGACCCAACTGCTGCAAGATCTGGCTGTCCAAGTTCCCCACGCGCTCCAAGAAGATAGACTTCATCTCCCGCATCATCTTCCCACTGGTATTCGCGCTCTTCAACTTTGTCTACTGGTCCACCTATTTCTTCAGGGAGGAGGGTGAGGAGAACTGATGGGTGCAGCTAAGGCTGACGGCACTGTGCGCCTCTCTCTACATCATCTATGTCCTCATCTTCTTCGTTCGTGCGGACGGAGTGGTCTAAGCC
This sequence comes from Hesperophylax consimilis, assembly GCF_061612785.1. Classification (NCBI taxonomy): domain Eukaryota; kingdom Metazoa; phylum Arthropoda; class Insecta; order Trichoptera; family Limnephilidae; genus Hesperophylax; species Hesperophylax consimilis. The sequence continues at coordinate 23,551,363 of NC_142850.1, forward strand.
TCATTAGCCTCCTTGTAGCCTTCACCCACTCCAAACAAACCACCCACCCACACACACAGTTCCCTCCCGTATTAGTGGCCGATCGGGGAATGGCTCTATGGTGTTTGTCTTCAGGTCCTCTCCCTGAGATGGGAAACTAATCACAGCGACAAATGTTGTTTTATCCATTCCATGTTGTACACAGAATAGATATACATTATAGACACTCAATGTACTGTACAATACATAAATAACTACTACTCGTATGTTAAACACTCGCATCGCGAGGCTTATACTAAAATAACCGTTATGAATAAGTAATCGATGTATTGAGGTTATTAAATTGATGTTATACAATATTAGCACACAAAATAGAGATGTTTTTGAAAACTGGTAAATGTTGACACGTGTTGCAATATTCGTCTCGATTTAATTAAGTGACATTAATTATATTTAAGTGACTTTTTATATAACATCATTCTTTATTTAGAGCACTTCTTGATACTCGATACTCTATGATAAAATAACTATGTACTGGATAGGATGTTCTATATTGAATTTCTACAAAAAAAACGTACAAACTTTGTTCAGTAATTACTTATCAAATTCTATACTAATATCAACATTTCACTCCAAAGCTAGAAAAACAAAATAATTTATTTTAATAATAAAATTTAATCACATAACTTTTTTCACTTTTGAAGCCACAATCGAGTTTATGCGAAACCGCATCAAGATTTGGCCTTTTATTTTTTTATGAGGCCAACTTGATTCAGTATCCGGGCCTGCGGTGAGGTGGTGTTGGTTTATAACATTTATATACAATAATTCAATTTTGTACATCATTGTTAATATTGTGTCCAATTAATTTAAAAAATATGTGTTTTTTTACCCAAATTATTGTGAAAATAGCATTATGACTCGCTAAAGATTCAACAAAATTTAACAAACATTCCTGTAAATTGCGATTTGCCGGTTGTAAAATAACTCCCAAGTAATATAAATCAAATACTTGACAAGGCAAACAAAAGAAGATTATTATTTTAGAATTTTTGTTGTATCCACTTATTGCAAGTTAATCAATTATAAATAATATATCATATTATGACTTTCTCAAGGTAAGTTCGCTCGAAGGGTGTGATGATTGCTATTTAGATTATTTGTCTACTTTTATTTAATCGTAAATATGTTTAGTGGTAAAAATGTTTCCACTTAAAAAAATGTTTTTTTTTTATTTGTAAAATTTATTTTATTAAATTTGTGTTCTTTTATTATGTTTATTTTCATCTAGGTTCAAAACCACAGTAGTTTAAGACAAGTGAGTTAATTATTTTTACTTCCAACCTACATTTCAAATAAATATAAATGAAATAAAAACCTTGTTTTATTTCACCTACTTGGAAAAATGGCTGCGACAAAAATTAAGCAATTTTTTGTCTTTTGTATAACAGCGGAATAATGGTCAACATTTTTTTTATTGAGAATACCGCACAAAAGTCCCAAGAGGTCATTGAAGGATACCCCACCACTTTCCCAAGGGCGTTATAAGGATATATGGTTACTTCCTTCACGGCACACGTCTATTATAATCAAGACTCTAATATTTTTATTGAACAAAGCTACATTTAATTTGGATGACTTCACTCCTCAATGTCCATGCATACGAGGTTAGTATGCAAAGTACTTAGACTAACATAAAATAATGATAAAACAAAAAAACATCATACCATTGAAGAATTCATCTAAAATATATAACATGAGGATACAAATAAAAGTGTTAGTAATAAGAAATGAAAAATAAAAGCTGCAATCCTTCAAATCCTCCAAAAGCCCTCTGGGTGTAAAAGTGGAGAGAAGAAAATAAAATTTATTCATAAGAAAAAAAAGTAGCCAGAGAAGGTGTTCCTGTAGGTAGACAGTGGCCCTATCTATCATCAACTTTTTTTTTGTAAAAACTTAGTTTATTTCCGAATCGATTTTCTTTGTATGAATACCGCATGTTGGTACCTGGCATCGTTATACCCATACCTTTTATTTTTTCGACTTTATGTCCGGTCAAATCTTCCCCACAGGAAAAACTAAACCCTTCCGCACACTTTTCCACAAATGATCATCTTGTCAATCCACAGTATGCAAGTGCATTATATAAGCATAATAAATACAAAACAATACAAGAACAACACGTCAACTCACCAGAGATCAAATGGGAAAATAATTCACCGACTCCAGATATCAGAGGACTTCATATCAGAGCGTTCTGCTCGGTAAATATAAATAAACTATATATATAATTAGTAGAACTCCATAATATATTTATATTAAACTTGAAAACAATAAATAAATTAAAGGAAGGTTCTTAAAGTAAAATATACCTAGATATAAATAGGTTTTTTTAATGTGTTTGTTATAAAATTTTAGGATTTTAATATCATTCTGATATCTTGCTGATATATTGAATTGAAAATTATTTAACAGAATTACCTTAAAAATTTGTTAAATTTAATAAGTTTTATACATTTGGTCTATTGTGGGTACATTGAATATTGAAAAGAGAATTTCTGTAGAAAACGTAGATGGTTTTTTTCAAGATTACCTTCATTATTATCTCATTATTAAACTATTTTAATTAGATACCATAACATAAGTACGTGCACGACATCGCCGCCCCGCTTTTCCCTGCATAATGCTGCTGCCACACGCAAAGCTCACATCAAAAGTTAATGTACAGCGCATCATCTTTTCTACCGACACACGACGCTATCAAATATTTCTTCCTATGGTAGGAGAGGGGGTCAGTTGAATTCGAGAGCGGCCGAGGAACATAATTTCATCTGTCAAAGTGACAACTTTACTTACTGACAGCTTGAGCACGTTTTAGAAATGGATGATACTTGTCGCCTATTGCTGGATCTGTTGGACAGCTCATCCTCAGATGATGATGCCGCCAACTATATAATTATAAATGCTATTTATAAACTTTTTAGATTTTAAACAATCTGCGCGTAAAGTCGATTTCCAAAAATGTCGAAGGCAAAGGCGGCAAGGACCAACACCAGGGCAGGGAACGAGAAGAGAGCACGAGAGCTGACGAGAGCAAACCAGATTACCCAGGAAAACAATTGAAAACAATTGAAAACAATCAACAAACGAACAAACTAGAAGCTTCTCTATGTAGGTATCAGGCCGTCCAACTTTATCAAAAAACCGAATGATATTACCATATAAACATACTGAGTTAAAAATATGATTAATTTTGAAAGGGCGAAAATTTGTTTACTTCAAATTCAAATATTGATTATATTTATATTTTAAATATATGTTAAGTATGTTTGCCAAATAAAGTTTTTTATGTTTCTAAATTTACTAGCACACATGACGATATGAGCTAACATAATAAATAAGAAATGCATTATTAGGCTGCTTATGTCATGGCTGTCAAAGGGAACACGGAACTTAGTCGGTAGCTCCGTAATTTTTTATGTTTCTAAATTTACTAGCACACATGACGATATGAGCTAACATAATAAATAAGAAATGCATTATTAGGCTGCTTATGTCATGGCTGTCAAAGGGAACACGGAACTTGGTCGGTAGCTCCGTAATTTTTTATGTTTCTAAATTTACTAGCACACATGACGATATGAGCTAACATAATAAATAAGAAATGCATTATTAGGCTGCTTATGTCATGGCTGTCAAAGGGAACACGGAACTTAGTCGGTAGCTCCGTAATTTTTTATGTTTCTAAATTTACTAGCACACATGACGATATGAGCTAACATAATAAATAAGAAATGCATTATTAGGCTGCTTATGTCATGGCTATCAAAGGGAACACGGAACTTAGTCGGTAGCTCCGCAATTAAAATGACCCCCTCTCCTTTTTACGGCGGAGAGGGGGACGCATAACTTTTCAAATATCGCGTCGGGAGCGGTTACGTAAAATAAATTCGGTTAGCGAAGTTCAGAACCACACTTATAGCGCGTTATCTTTTTACGTGTGTCGGGTCTGTATGGGATTGTATGGCGAGCGCTATTGTGCTTTATATTATCTGTTGATGTGAGCTTTGCGTGTGGCAGCACCTTTAGTTGAAATCTATCTGGTAACGGAGCACTCCGCTCAGTCTGTATTACAATCAGTACACACTAGTCGGTAAGTCAGTAAGTCAAATAGACATTAGTTCCAGCCAAAAGATAAGTTGCATCAAATCGTTTTTAAGCGAATTGTTCACTTGTGTGACTTCAATTAGTTTGGATGTAATTTAAAGTGCCAAAGTTCGAAATTTTTCGAATTTTTCATGACATTGTTTTAATTGTATGGTGATGCTGTGATTCTTCGGCGTGTTATCAAAGTGATTTCATTCTTAATGATGGATTTTGTTGGTGATACTTTAATTCTAAATTGAAATTATCGATAAAGGTAATATTTTTCAAGTTTTTAATATAATTTCTTTTTACGTATTATTTATTTAGGTTTGAAGTTAGCCGCAATCATTCATTGATTATAGGAAATTCTCTGAAATCTAAATTCAAGATCCCGAGATTGATTTTATCATTTTTTTTCTAGTGTAATGTTTTAATCTAATTCAACTTCAAATTTTCATATTTATGAGTTGTTTTCATACAAGGTTTTTTTGGAAGAACAGAGTGAGCGACAAAAATTAATCTCTCGGATTCTTTTGGTTTTTTGTTTGTTTTCCGTGCATGATGTAAACCTCTAATTTAAAATGAAAATTGATTCCTTGTGAACAATTTGAATGAATGCTTTGAGTTTTGAGAAATAATAAATTAGGCAAAATGCAAATAATATTTCATTGAAAGGTTTTGTAATGTAGGTATATTTTTGAGAATATACATAGTGTTCGAAAACTGGAGGTACATGCGGGAAAATGGTTAATTGGTTAACATATCTATGGAGAATCAGAAACGGATCTTTATTTATTTATTCAAACGCCATATAATGGCTTTTACAATACAATGATAATCGAATTAAACAGGATAATAATTGCAATAAATTAAAGAACAATTAATATTTAAACAAAAACACGTGCAGTAAGCCAATGCATTATTCAAAAGAAATATATACCAGTGTAACAATAGTTGAACTACTTTACACTAGGTTTGTATAAGACCTTTCATAAGTCGAAGTATGAGGTGTCTAAGATAATAGTCAGTAGTGAGTTTATTGTTACCCACAAAGTCAATTGTACTTGGAATAGCTGAGTAGGCATCGCAACTTTCACAATTCAGGGCTGTTAGCCATTCAATGATGAATAAGAAATAATAATTTTTAATAAAATAATACATATTTTAGCTAAAACTATAAGATATAAAGGAGCCATGCAGAAGAATATTATCATTACTGACTTTGATTATTGTGTTTGAGTATGTTATTATAGCCTTCTTATAACTATATTCCGTGCAGTTGAACACATCTACTGTTGAGCACATAAATATTTAACACATAAGCTGTGAGTTCTGGTTTTTTCCATCTAAGGCAGATAAAATCAATCAGTAGATGCCTTCCCTCTGTCTAGCAATGTCACTCATAAATTCGTTCGTCGTCTCACGTATAGACTATTGCAATAGTGCATATGCCGGCCTAGCTCAGAAACAAATCAATAGAATCCAATCAGTTTTTAATTCTGCGGCGAGAATGATGTTTGGTGAATCTGTATTGTCGTATAAACCCACTTCTAAGGGATCGCCTTCACTGGCTTCGATGCCCTGAAAGAATAGAGTTTAAGAACAGCTTAATGACCTTCAAAGCATTACAAGGAATGGCGCCAGCATATATATCTGAACTATGTGTCCGACAAAACTTAAGCAATAGACAGCTTACTCTAAGGTCAGCAGATCTAGATGTTAGTAATCGTCTAATCGAAGTTTCTAGGTCAAATCGATCCGTTTACTATGATCGTTCTTTTAGTGTAACAGGCCCGCTCATCTGGAATAGACTTCCCTCAGCTGTTACTAATCTCCAGAATTTGGCTGAATTTAAACGGGCTTTAAAAACAAAATTATTTAAAAAATCTTACCATTCGTAAATCTTAACTTCTTTTCAATATTTTATAATAATCCATATTCCAAAACTTCCGGTAATTGTTGGGTTTCGGTTGTCTCCTTATTGTACCTTTTTAAAATGTCTGCTCAGAAAATTCTCATTTTTGAGCACAAACTGCCTCCTGTTTTATATTATGTTTTAGTTTGAATATTCTTGTTTTGTCCTGTCCTGCTGTTATTTTTATTCTAAGTTTTGTAATCACTTTGTATAAACAGTGTATTTAGTGCTATAACATTATATCTGTATTGGGTAAGGCACACTTAGGAATAATTTTATGAACCACTAATACTGAATTACCATTTTCAAGTTTGTTATAGTAAAGCGCACTTGAAGTGAAATGACGCTGAACTGCGTTATGTAAATTCCATGTTATTATTATTATTATCTACTTCTTCTAAGAAAACATTGCCAACTGCATGCAATCAAGGTATAAGCGAGCATCTAAATGACTCATTCCTGATATTTTTGTTGCAATTAAATTATTTTCTTAATCTTATTCTACAAATCTAACTAGATTTCTCGTATTGTCTCGTAGGACTGTTATGGCGGAGTCCCTCAGCAGATGTTGGCTACTTCTTGCACTTCTTCACTGTTCATTCCAACAAGTCAGGTGAGCCTCAAAATATTATTGAAAATTTTGTCAAGGCCAAAACTCCACAAATAATAGTTGCAAAAGGAATACGGCATGTCAGCTTGCCGGTTGTCGCGGAGCTACTTTTATTTGATTCACTCGATCGTGTCATGTCTTCCTCGGGCTTCTCCAACTTTTCTACCATCCACTTCGCAATTCTATATCCTAATCAGCTAAAATTACGGTCGTATCCTAATCTGCCATATTACATGCGAAAAAATATGTAATGTTAGTTAAATTTCAAGAAAATAAATTTACAAAAAATGAAAAGGTAGTGGGTAATGATAATATAAAATTTACTGTCGGATTATCCCTCGGGGAGGCCGCCGCATCTTCATCTGCATCCATCGCTCATTAATTAGGGAGGTGAACCACGAAAATGACTTTGGTTGACTTTTTTACAGCTTTGAACTTTGAGCTGTAAGATTGGAGAATAAATTTGTGAGCTTTTAGATTTTATTTTTGAGCTTTTAGCTTTGAGTTATGATTTTTGAGACTTGAGATTTGAGCTTTTAGTTTGAGCTTTGAGCTTTGTGATTTGAGAATTGAGTAGTGAGCGTTTAGCTTTTAGTTTAGAGTTTCCAGCTTTGAGCTTTAAGTTTGTGCGTTTTATCTCTGAGTGTATACCTTTGAAGAAGTATATTTGGCACCTGGTTTTTAGAATTCATACTTTTCATATTTTCATGTTTCGAGGTCAATTGTGCAAAATTTCATCAGTCTCGGAATAAAACTATAGATTTTTATAAAAATCAAATCTATGCCACCCGCTCGCTACAAACACAAAGACACTCCCCTTTAATCTTAACAGATAGATAGATAGAAGACATCATTCAATTACCGTGGCGCGAATTGTATATCGAGAATGGTAGTAAGTTGACCATCGTACATTAGCTTCATCATTGGTGTTATGATTGTGAGTTGTGCGAATGGCTCACTTCCTCTTTGGAATTATTATGTTAAGTGCACCATCAATGTGCATGTGGTGCACTATCAAATTGATCGCTTCCTCTTTAAAGCGAAACAAGACAAATAACGGTATTCTCCAGGCTCACATTTTAATTCATTCTGACGAATCGGTACGGATAATATTAATGTTTTTTAGAACAATCTCTACGAATTTAAGTTATTTATACTCGTTTATCAGATTAATAAAAACAGTACTTTACGATTAAAATGTATTATGTAACATAATTATGTTAATTAACAATATTATGTAACATAACGATTAAAATGTATTATGTAACATAAACCTATGGAAATACCAATTTTCTAGGACTTCTAGGGCAAATTCGACCGTATCCGACCGTTCATTACACCGGACTGCGCGCCGTATATTTTAACAGTGGACGCTTCTCTACTCTACATAAAATGAATGAATTCTTTAAACACAAAAGCAATTAACATTTTCAGAAGTAAAATTATTCAGGATGTCCGCCATCTTTTAAAGTTTATCAGCAGAGTTCATTTTTCAGTGCGCAAAACCTACCGCGCAGTTGGTTACAATCAGAACCCCTTTAAGCATTTTGGTTCGTTTTTTCCGTTTCTTTCTCGATCGTTTGCAATCAGAGAACAGCGCATACACACCTACATGTGTTTTACATTTACCCCACACAGGAGGCCCTGAAGAAAATATTTTCCCTCAGGGACTATGTTATATTTGGGGATGCTTGTGATGAAATAGGTTCCCCCCCCCCCCCCAAAAGAAAATGTTATTTAATGAAAGCTAAACCTCAATTACGTAGAAATCATTACACTAGAGACACCTAGCGAATATTATTGGACTAACCACAGGAAACTGTAATTAGAAAAAGAGGCGTTTTAGTAGGATGTGTCTATCCAGATTTATGATTAAAATTAACCAATCATAGAGGGCTTTTGACAGAACAAAGGAGAAATCTACGTTATTTATTAACCTGGGAACGAAAGCATCGAGTTGAAGGGTTAATGTACTATAAACTAAACACATTCACATGGGGACTTCATTGGTCGAAAACTTTCGGTGTAAGAAACGAAGAAAGATTGATACAAATGGAAAAAAGGATTGATTGTCATTTAAAATCGAATAAAGTATCATAGACTGTTATCTGGGAAGAACAAGAAACTTTTAATAAGTGAAATTAACGCGTGACGGTAGAGTAGACTCAGGAGAACCTGGAAAAACTGTGTAGAGAGGTGAAAACAAAACAAAACAAAGTGATTTATTTAGAGTTTGGGATGATGGAGGGAAACTACACCTACAGATAAATAATAAACACACACAATCGATATGCAAATTTGAGAAATTCGTACTAGAAAATTGCCAGTCAAGGAACAAAAGGTTTTGGATCGGTGAGATTGAATACAATGGCCTGATTCATAAATACATATATTTATATTGAGATAAACAATACAAGACCCACGATCATTAGGCAGACGATTAAGCTGAAATTAAGCAATTAAAATAACACAGAATATATGTGACTGTTTATATAAAACCAAATATATTAAATTGACAGGCAGACACATTAGCTAGGATTGATGACTGGAGTACTAAAATTTCATGATAATGGCTCCATATTAATAAAAAATTAATGACTATTTTTGAGAGAACAAGATGCAATACGGGTAACACCTTAATATTTAATTACTTTACAGTGGCGAACCGGTGAAAAGGGGCAAAAATAATGTTCATTTCAGGTCTAATGACATTAAGGTGGATAAAGATTTGAGATATTTAGAAGTACTGCCTTGTACGTTTAAACTGAGATAATGCATAAGGATATAAATGAAAACATTTGAGCTCTGTTTTCTAAGTGAAATTTTAATAGAAAGTTTGGTCTTGGAATAAAGGTCGCATACAGACCGACAGATTGGCAAGAACTGGAATATACACGAAAATAACAGCATTATGAAACTGATTTCGGCTAGATACGACAAAAATACAGTGATGGGAGGGTTTTCGCACATCATATGAGCGTGGAGACAAATTTAAAGTGCCATAATAACCAGAGAAAGGTGGGAAATAAAGGTAAACACTAATAAACATGATTGGATTGGGGGAATCCAGTTCAAACATGAACTTGCCTGCTAAGACAGGAACAATAGTGACTGAATTATGAAACGCAATCCCGAAAAGAACAAAAATTAGAGGGAAAATTCTTTAGAATTCTTCTTTAGAATTCTTCAGTATTGTCGCGACAGAAGACCGTATCGCATCGCTATGTCGTGTAACTCATGTAATATAATTATAAACGAGTGTCTTACGTTCATTCAAAACAAGGCAGACACTCTGGATGAGATTGCAATTACACAATTATGCATCTCTACTTACTCCGAAGAGGAAATAAAGGAGGCGAAAACTATCCTGTTTGAAAAGCTTCCGGATAAACGTACTTTGCGGAAAGGAGATGACAGAATCAGCCGAGACCTCCAGGACATCCTGAGAGCATTGAAGGAGACCGATCCTGATAAACTACCAGTGTTCGCTGCTAAACAATTGCATAAATTGCCTCCTATCAATTTCGACAGCATAGATGTGTCCAAACTCCTTAAGGAACTCAATGCACTGAAAACGGAAATAACTCATATAAAAACCGAACTAAAAGATTCATCGACCACAAAAAATGAAGACATAAAACAAGAACTGACACTAATAAGAGAACAAATTGCAAATATTCAGGTCCCAAACAAACAAAGTGACTTAACTGGGAATTCGGAAGTAATTATTAACCTTTTTTTTTTTTATATATACAATAATATTATTATTGGGTTTATAAAAACAGTTTATATTTAAACAAGTTCTGCTGTGTAATTATTATTACGCGTGACAGCTGTTTCGCCCTCTAAAGGCATTATCAAACTGTGGGTAGCCCACTTACAGACGATACATTTATATTATTTCTATGTAGGTATTTTAATTTAAATTACTGATTTCTTAATTGATTTCTGTGTAAAAATGTTAGAAATTATTGATGGTTATTACCCTAGTAAAGTTTCCCCAATTAGTGTAATGTTTAAATTTGACTGAATGTCTTAATGTTAGTTATTCCCAAACGATGACTCATAGGGTTATTTTAATAGTATAATTAAGTACTTCAATGTGCACTCGTATTTGCACTAGGTTTGAAGATATCTAGTAGGGGTGAACGAATTATATTGGTTTGTTCATTAATTAGAATAGCTTTCGGATTATTAGAATATTTGTTAATTTCTAACTGCTCTAAAAGATTCAGTTTACGGCCTTTATTTTGTACGTGTAACGGAGTTGGTTTATTATTATCGTTAAGTGAGTGATTTTCATCTAGGAGATGTTTGGCAAATTGAGATTGCATTTTATTATTATTTTTAAAAGATCTTATATGTTCTTTGAACCTAGTGTTAAAGGACCGACCCGTTTGTCCAACATAAACAGCGTTGCATTCGTCACACTGGAGTTTATAAATGCCACTATTTTGTAATTTGAGTACCTTACTTTTCGAGTTTTTAAGAGATGATCCTAAGTTGTTATTTGTGCGGAAGGCAATATCTAAGCCACATTTTTTGAGGACTTTGGCAATTTTATTAGATGTCTGTCCGATGAATTCTAAACACCCGAATTTATTATTCGTCTTATTATTAGTCGCTGGGTAAATTAATTTAAGGTTTTTTTTGTGTTTATTATTATTAATTATTTTTTCGATGTCTCTACCCTTGAAGCCATTATTTTTAGCAATAGTTAGGATTGTATTTTTTTCCTTCTCGTATGCTTTCTTGTCGAGTGGGATGTTAGTAAGCCTATGTACCATTGAGTGGTAGGCAGATAATTTATGTGACCATGGATGTAAAGATTTATAATTAATGGTCGTATCTGTAAACGTAGGCTTACGGAAAATTTCGAACGTATGTTTATTATTTTCTCTACCGATTGTTAGGTCTAAAAAATTAATTTTATTATTACACTCTCTTTCAACCGTAAAGCAGATTTTACGGTTGATGGAGTTAGCAAATGTGACAAAAAGATCTAATTGTCTGTTGGTGCCTTTCCAACAGACCAAAATGTCGTCAACATAACGAACATAGTAAATGATGTGTTTGCTAAAGATTGAATTTAAAATTTGTTTTTCAAAAAATGTGGCTTAGATATTGCCTTCCGCACAAATAACAACTTAGGATCATCTCTTAAAAACTCGAAAAGTAAGGTACTCAAATTACAAAATAGTGGCATTTATAAACTCCAGTGTGACGAATGCAACGCTGTTTATGTTGGACAAACGGGTCGGTCCTTTAACACTAGGTTCAAAGAACATATAAGATCTTTTAAAAATAATAATAAAATGCAATCTCAATTTGCCAAACATCTCCTAGATGAAAATCACTCACTTAACGATAATAATAAACCAACTCCGTTACACGTACAAAATAAAGGCCGTAAACTGAATCTTTTAGAGCAGTTAGAAATTAACAAATATTCTAATAATCCGAAAGCTATTCTAATTAATGAACAAACCAATATAATTCGTTCACCCCTACTAGATATCTTCAAACCTAGTGCAAATACGAGTGCACATTGAAGTACTTAATTATACTATTAAAATAACCCTATGAGTCATCGTTTGGGAATAACTAACATTAAGACATTCAGTCAAATTTAAACATTACACTAATTGGGGAAACTTTACTAGGGTAATAACCATCAATAATTTCTAACATTTTTACACAGAATTCAATTAAGAAATCAGTAATTTAAATTAAAATACCTACATAGAAATAATATAAATGTATCGTCTGTAAGTGGGCTACCCACAGTTTGATAATGCCTTTAGAGGGCGAAACAGCTGTCACGCGTAATAATAATTACACAGCAGAACTTGTTTAAATATAAACTGTTTTTATAAACCCAATAATAATATTATTGTATATATAAAAAAATAAAATGGAGTTCTACAAATTAAACTTAATAACAATAAATAATTATTAACCACTCAATTGTGGGTAAGTCACGATTTCCAGATAGTAAACAAATACCGACGGGCGGCGCATCCTGCTTATCGACTGGTTCTAGTAATGCAGTGTCAACCACACACACAAAGACAATGAACGAACACACTACAAATAGTCCAGTGCAGCCGGGAATGAACTTCGCACACGCTTTAAAACAAAATAATAAACAGGTATCGCGTGACCGCGGTCCGCGGCCTCGGCCTCCTGCGGAAGATGAGAAAGGATTTACATTAGTAACTAGAAAACCCAAACGCAACTTGAGAGGAAAAGCAACCTCAACGACACTGAAGTCGGCAGATTTAATTACGTCAATTTATATTTCACGGTTCACATTGGAAACTACAGAGGACGACGTTAAGACCTACCTTGCAGATAATGGTCTCGAAAATACTAAGATCGAAAAAATTAAGCCTTACCGTCCCACGCCATTTAACACCTTTAAACTTTCTGTAAAAGCAACTGAAGGGCCGAAATACCTGGTGGAAGAACTATGGCCGGAAGGAATTGTATTCCGTAAATATATAGAATCGCGTACATCAACCAAAAATCAAAATGACAACCGATAAATTAAGAATTATTTCGATTAACTGCAGATCGGTCCGTAGCTCCGAAAAATTTATTCACGATCTCTGCGAATCATATGACATTATACTAGTCCAAGAAACGTGGCTACTCCCAACCGAGATTGAATTTTTATCTAATATTCACCCGCATTTCAATAGCTTGGGCACCTCTGCCGTCAATATAGCTAACGGTCCCCTACTAGGTCGGCCGTACGGCGGAGTGGGGATAATATACAAGCAAAACTTAAGGGTTACCACAATCCCGATGGACAATTGTCGTATGGCCGGAATCGAGGTGAGTCTAAATACTGAAAATTTAACCATCTTCACGATCTATATGCCGACTTGCTTAACTGACAACTTTGTGGATTTTACCAACTGCCTGGCCTCCTTACAAACGATCATTGATGACAAAGATTATATCAATTCAATTATTATCGGAGACTTCAACGCTAATCCCGACTCACTCTTTGGAATAGAGCTAAAATCTTTTTGTCAAGAATTCGAATACATTTGTGCCGACACCGAAATTTTACCTGAGAATTCTTACACATACGTCAGTGACGCGCATAGTACTACCAGGTGGTTAGACCACTGTCTAGTTACAAACAATATTTACAAACAAATTATCGATATGAAAATACATTACGATGTTGATTGGACTGACCACCGACCCCTCGAAATAACTTTAAATACGAATGGAATAGTAACATCGGAAGTATTTTCATCTATATTAAGGGATCCAGCATTATGGAATCCGAAAAATATACGTGATATCGGAATTTACAACTCATGTTCGCAAACTTATCTAGCTAAAATCAACCCAAAAAATACATCTCTTGAGGACGGTGGCAACCCTGAACGTGCCAAAATAAAACACCTCTACGGATGTATAGTACAAGCATTACGAGACAGTGCCGCTAGTATATTTAGAAATACTACTACACCAAAATATAAGCAAGTTTGTGGATGGAATGAATTTGTCGCAGACAAATACGAACAATCAAGACAAGCGATGCTCACCTGGATTGATAATGGGAGACCGCACAATGGTCCCATCGCCGAGGATAGAAGGACAAGGCGTGCCGCCTTCAAAACAGCTCTAAAACAATGCCAAAAGAATTCGACACAACTCCAGATGGATAAAATAGCAGCGGACTTAGATAATCGGGACTTCAAATCATTTTGGAACAAGTCTAATAAAATGTTGAACATGCGTTCCATAGTTTCGTGCAACATAAACGGAGAAACAAATCCTGAAGTAATTGCCAATATTTTCAAAAAACATTTCGCGACTACTACGCCGACCATCTCCTCAAACGAAACGCATTTGAACGCCTATGATGATATTGACCCCATAGTCACTGCAAACATGGTGAAAACCGCCATTAAAAACATGAAATCCCGAACATCAGCAGGACATGACGGCTTAAGTATCGAACACGTCAAACATGCAGGGGTAGCGATTCTGAAACTACTGGCAACATTGTTTACCGATATCATAAAGAGTGGTTATCTACCCAAAGACATGACAAAGACAATCATAATACCGATAGTAAAATCTAAACTGACAGACATAACTTTACAGGAAAATTACAGACCGATATCCATCGCCACAGCGACCGCCAGAATATTTGAACGAGTTCTCTTAGACCAAGTCGGACCCCAATTGAAAACGAAAGACAATCAAATGGGTTTCAAAACAGAATGCTCCACGGACTCAGCCATATTCTGCGTAAAACGGACGCTGGAATACTACAGGAAAAGAAAAACAACAACTTACGCATGCTTTTTGGATCTTAGTAAGGCATTCGACAGAGTTTCCCACCCCCTACTATGGAAAAAACTAAAGGAAAGAGGGATACCATGGAAAGTGGTAAAAATTCTCGAATCATGGCATCGTCAACAGGAAAACCTTGTAAAGTGGAAAGATGGATTCTCAGAACCCTATTTCTTGAAAAGCGGGGTCAGACAGGGTGGATGTATGTCCCCAGTACTGTTCAACTTATACATGGACGTATTAACCCACAGGTTAAACAATGCTGGAGTGGGCTGCCACATCGGAGGTCTATGTGTTAACAATATGAGCTACGCAGATGATATGGTTCTGATGGCACCGTCAATACGGGGATTAAGAATTCTCCTGAAAATCTGTGAGGAATTTGCTCACGAAACCAACATGATCTATAATGCGAAAAAAACAGCACTGTTGGTCATAAAACACGGGGAAGGCCCAAAAAACATTCCCCCAGTCTTTTTGAATGGTGAGATTCTGAAAACAGTAGAAACCACAAAATATCTAGGACATATCATCAACAACAAGTTAACGGATGATGAAGATATTGACAGGCAGAGGCGTGTACTGAGTATAAAATGTAACATGCTCAGTAGAAGATTCCGGCGCTGTAGTCCACGAGTGAAAAGGACGCTCTTCTTAGCCTTTTGCACCACCCTGTACACATGCGAGCTCTGGGCTAATTTCAAGAAAAGAACAATGGAAAGGCTTCGGGTTCAATATAATAACGCTTACCGATTGATGTTCGGACTCCCCAGGCACTGCAGTGCCTCCTCGATGTTAACAGAAGGGCGAGTTCCAGGATTTACAGATCTGTTAAGAACCAGGATTGCAGGACTGAGGGAATGGATAAACCATTCCAGAAACACTATTATCATAGAATCCCGTCTGACTTCAGGATCGAGCATTGAAGACCATTGGAGAAAGATACTTGCTCCCACAATCTTAGATCCGTTGGATTCCCGTGCTTCTCTGCTTTAACTTAATTTCATTTTTAATTTTTTAACCTCTTTTTATTTATTTTATTTATGTTACTCTATGTAAATATTATTTGTACTTATCTCATCTATGGGATGTGTGGGATTGCACTAACCTCCCCACATCCTGGAATAAAGAATTTATTATTATTATTATTATTATTTAGAAAATAAAGAATTAGATAAGAAACGTTGAATGTGAAGTGTGCATATGGAATACTGTAATGGACTGATTATATTACCAGAAAATAAACGAAATCAAGTACAGCTAGAAAAACACATTTAACCTTACAACGAACTCTATGAAAATAATTAAAGGATACTGATCCAGCCCTGCAACTACAGAAAGCAAAGACAAGAAATTTGGGGCGTCACCGAGATATGTGTCGTCCGAATAAGTGACAAGATTTAATTAATCGAAATTAGTGGCAGATATGTTCAAATTTACGAGTTGATTAATGATCTAATTGTCTGAAAGATGAAATCGACTTAAGTCATTTTGGTATTGAAGACAGTATAAAAACGAGTGCACAGCAGTTTTCGGGAGAGTTCTTCGGGAGTTTTGCGGAGCTTGGAAGTGCGGAAGGTGCGATTACGCGTGTGTGTACGTCGAATCAGGTAATTAATAAGTCCCTGAACTTAGAGAATTTTGTGAAAAGTAAAAAGTATTAAATTCAGTTTTCTAAATTCCTTTGAAAATCCCATCAGTGAAGTTTTAATAAGTCAGTTTTAATTTAATTAAACAGTGTTAATAAAATAGAGTTTGAATTCAGTGATTTTCAATAAAAGTTAAAAAGTGTTAAATTCTGTTTTTTTAAATCTCTTTGAAAATCCCATCAGTGAAATCTTATAATAAAATCGAGTTTAAATTCGGATCGAACCTTCTACAAGCTTCCATTTTTTCAAAGACAATAACAAGCACTATTTCGTTCTCTTTCTGACATAAAAGAAATAATTAATTTTTAGATGAGAGGAAGAGAGATATATGCAATGTGCGGTCGTTCTGGGACAAATATGGTCTTAGGAGAGTATAATGCGCGCACGGCATTTGGGACTGTTTGGGTCTTAGAAGGTCCCAAGGGTTAAGAGTGTTAAGTGAAAAGTGCTAAAAAGTGAATGGTGAATTATTTAAATTCTGAAATATTTATTTCATTCAAAGTGAAAAACATTTAAATTCAATTTAAGTGTTGTATCGGAAATCTAAAGTGAACGTGATTGCGAATTGATATTTAAAAATAGATTATGATTTTGTATGAATTTTGTTTAAAAATATGAATAGTAAATACTTACATCTTAGTTTAAAGAGAAACACAATTTAGACAGTTCGAAAAGAAATAATTATAATTACTCATACCTTTGTTCTAAAGTAACAGTTCGAAAGAAAAAATAACAATGATTGGATTTGAGTTAATTTAATATCTTTGTGGTTTTATTGTTCAGTTAAAATAAGTGTGAAGAGAATTCGGGAAGTATTAAAAAAAAGTGAAAATGATAAAAAATAAATATTGTCTCTTTGGTTAAAAGTAATAATAAAATAAATTTAAAAATAAAGGATTCATCGGATACTTTAAAGTTAAGGTTAAAATTAAAATAAACATTACCTCTTTGTCTTAAAATAGTGGTTCGGGAAAAATAACAATAATTACTCTCCTTTGTTTCAAAATAAAAGGAGTAATAATAATATGACTAGTTTAGATTTTGTATAAATAATAATATTAAATATTTTATCATTGTTTGCGATATCTTTTGGAAAATAATAACCTCAGTCCTTACGTCAATCAACATTTACGAAAACTAAATCAATACCTTAAAGCCGCGGTCAAATGAAAAAAAAGGTAGTCACGAATAAATTTAATTAGACTACATTCTAAACAGCAAGTAGGTAGGATGTGGAACCTTGATCGCAAATTTCGATGTAAACCCGAATGGATTTATTTGCATGAACGATCAGGGTAGGTGAGTCAAAAATAAATCAAAATATTAAAAAAATTCAGAAATCAAAAGACAACGTTCCTGAGAGCCAAGAGGGGAGAAAAGTCATGAGGGACAACGTTCCTGAAAGCCGAGGAGGGATAAATCAAAAAAATTCAATTTTATAATATTTTGTATTTTATATAACAGGTTATGAAATCGGTCCGTGTCTGGTTGCGATATTTCAGCAAACTAGATCCATCCCAAGAGTTAGGTACATATGATACCTATTACATGGTACCACTTTCTATCACTACACATATAAAGATGTATATATCACGAATTCCTATTATCACACTTGTGTCAAGCACAAATACCTACTTCAAATACCTATTACCACGTTCGTGTCAAAAACAAATATTTACTTCTAAATATCCTTTCGAAATTAGGTAGACCTTATTTACCTACATGTACTATGACAATCCAAAATGATAATGAACGATTGGTCTTCTAAACTATCAGCTGATAGTAGATATTACGTCACTGATAACAGATACATATATAACCCACAAGGAATTCATAAGAACTGTGATGAAAGGTTTAAATCATAGTGAAAAAACAGATAAACCATAGCTGCAAAAAAATATACAAATTATTTATGAAAACCGTCATTCTAGCGACATCTGTTGATTTAAAAAGTAATTCAGTTTGCTTGCAATAGGCACCTGTAATAGTTGGAATTAAATCAAGGTTCCGGGACGAAAGCAGAGAGGTCGTAAAATCGTCTAAGATGAGAAAGGAACCCCCTATCTAGGCCTGAAAATAAATATTGAAGGGTGTCAGCCAATAAGATCTAAACGAAAGCTATAAAATTTTGAGTAACCAATCAGTGAACGGAAAGGCGTGTGTCTACGGAAGACAAAAGAAATGAACTTTGGACCCGGCGATAAAAAAAGATAAGTAATGGCTTCTTCTTTCCCACAAAAATTAGAGGTAAATGCACTATAGAGTAAACATCGACGTTCAAGGGAAGGAGTCCTGGGAATGTTTACAATAACTGAGACATTTATGAGGTATCGAACCATTGAAATCGAGGGCTTTGGAAGTTTTACAAGTTGTAAAGCACACACACAAAAATGCAATGAAAAAATTATAAACGTGATAGTATAAGAGAGGGCGGAAAAACTTAGGGAAATTACTGGCAGAATTTTCAACTGTAGTACAATTATTTATGATAGAAGGAGGGTGTCAAGTTCGATAAAAATCGTACTAAAGAGAGGTGAGAGTTTTGCAAACAATGGAAACTAATCGTTATCAATTTAAGATGAAGCGGACATATTGGTATCAATTTTGAATGAAAATCTCGCAAAAAAAACAGACATTTTAGAAAAGTGCGGCGACCGAATGGAAGGATAATACAGAGATTTTGAGCTGCTACAAAGGTCCTAGGGACTTGAAAATTGAGTATCAGAGAAGGCAATAAAACTAAACATATAGCGATAGATTAAATTCAGGAAACGTAGGCATTTTACATGATTATCAGGGTAGATAGATATTAGAGTTACACAAGACTGCAGAAAAAGTGACATGAGATAAAAGGTTGACAGTCTTATGTGTATTTCAGAGGATAAACAATCGAAATTCGAACATGATTCTTATTTACGTTAAGGTGATAAGCCATTAGAAAAGCGATTTACTTTAACGTTGGGCTTATGAGATATTTAGATAAGGCAAAAGAGATTAAAACTAATGGCTCTAAAATTAAATTAAATTTACGACCGTAATACATAAATTCAAGACGTAAACAGATGTCCAGACGTATAATTTATGTGAAATGTTGTATGACAAAGATAGAGGATGGGGCGGAGATTGGGTCAGGCAATAAAAGTGACAGATATACCAGAGTCAAATTAGGTATATCTCCCATAGAAATGTGGAAAACTATATATTAATTAATAATAAATGAAGTATGAAATTTTCCAGGAGACCACACACATCGGGAAAAGTGAAGAAAAGATAAAAGAAAGGGTAAAGAACGGAGATAAGAAATGATCCATGTGGAGAAAAGCGATACAATTCGAATTTATCCGTGAAATTAATAAATACGACTTGGAAAATGAGTAATTATAGAGTTATGAGAAATAACATAAGAATAAAGAAGAAATTGTGCAAGAAAACGTCGCGGATAAAAGAAAATCCAAAAAGATAAGGAAAAGCTCAAGTCTGCGACATAAAGAGAGAAAGTACTGGTGAAAATGGAAAAGCTCATATAGGTGACAATGAAATTAAGTAGAATTTGGATAAATCGAAATTCAAAACTGCATAGTAAAGATTTCGACATGGATTTAAGCATTTTTCACACGAGGTGCATAAAATTGAGATCTATATATATGTTATTGAGGACGGACCTATCGCAAATTGAGAAAAAAAAGGAACACAAAACCATGATATTTTAACTACATATTGTATGGACCGTAGCACAAAGGGGAACTGGGCATTTAACGCAGGCTCACCCGATTCGGACCCTATTAAGTTAGCGACG
Source organism: Hesperophylax consimilis (assembly GCF_061612785.1). Lineage (NCBI taxonomy): Eukaryota > Metazoa > Arthropoda > Insecta > Trichoptera > Limnephilidae > Hesperophylax > Hesperophylax consimilis. The sequence goes on from NC_142850.1 coordinate 23,571,783, forward strand.
TGAGATAAAAATTAACCGCCACCCAAATCCGGACAACAGAAGATCGTATGTAGAAACGATCGAAATTAGGGGAAGGGATGTTCGGATTTGCGAGTTGTTAAAAGATAGAATTGATTATCAAATGAAATTCAGATACGTCTTTTGGAACCTGAGAAGGGTATAAAATGGCGGTGCAGACCAGTTTTCGGCAGTCAGTCGAGGTTTTTGAAAACGGAGTTTACGTCGCAGTACTACGTCTATTGGTAAAATTCTAGTGAAATAGTCTAAGTGTTAAATTTTTAACAAGTCTAAGTATTAAATTTTGAACAAGTCCCTGGACTTAGAAAGTTTTGTGAAAAGTTAGAAATTTTAAATTCAGTTTAAATTCCTTTGAAAATCCCATCAGTGAAGTTTTGTTGAGTCAGTTTAATTTGGTTAAACAGTGAAAATAAATATAATTTAAACTCAGTGCTTAAAAAGTGTTAAGTGAAGTGCAAGAAGTGATTACTGAATTAAAAATTAAATCAAAATTTAAAAATAATTATTTCATTCAAGGTGAAATTTAAAATTCGATTGAGAGTTTTGTCGTTCATCTAGAGTGGATGTGCTCGTGAATTGATATTTATAAATAGATTATAATTTAACATCAATTTGGATAAAAAAAAAAAAAATTATAGTAATAAACATTTACATCTTAGTTTAAAATAAACACAATTTAAACAGTTCGAAAAAGAAATAACAACAAATGCTCAAACCTTTGTTCTAAAAGTAACAGTTCGAAAAAAATTTAATTTATTAAGAATCGAGTTAATTAAAAGGTTGCGCAATTCGGAAAAATTTTCTTATAAATTTATATAAAAAGAAATTTAGAATCAATAAATTGATCGATTAAAACCCATCGTGCGCATACCGACCGTGTTAAAAGTGTTTGTCGTTCTAATCGGAATTTTAAACATCAAGCCACTATTTCGAAAAAGAATTTGAGATAGCTATCACTCAAAGCCTAAACTAGAAAGGTGTTATTAAATCAACGGGTTTTCTGGATTAGGATTTCGTTCGGAAGAAAAATTAATTATCAGCTAATTTATATGATTCAAGCAAGAATAAAATATTACATAGGAATAAATAGTCAAAGGATTTATTTGAAATTAGTCGGAAAATACAGTTAATTAGGTAGTTTTTCTTCATCAAGGTTGTTGTGTACCACCCAACCGGAAATACCTTGATTGGGGTAAGTTTTCCTTTTATAAATAGTTTTCAGGTCCCCGGGAGACACAGAAGGGCTGTGAAGTGGAAGTATATCAATTGAATATTAAAGTAAAAACAACAAAAAGGAATTACACACTAATAGATGTAATATTTGTATTTATCTATATAAAAAAAAATAAAGTAATATATTGTATATAAAGAATATATATATATATATGAGTAATGTATGTGCCTACTGGTATATATATATTTATCATTTAATCAGAATATCGAAATGGTAGCGATCTTAGATACCTACCTGAGGACATATCTATTTTATTGAAAAGGAAAATATGTATTTATTAATATTCAAGACTATGTAGAATCATATATTTTATATTTATTTATTAATATATGTAATCTTATTTAACGTATTTTGACAATCGAGATATGTGTACTTATATATATATATATATATATATATTTGTATTTATTTTTCACCTGACTTCTAGTAAATTTACTAAATTCGGAAAATGAAATAATAGTCTAACTTCAAAAAAGGAATTAAAAATATTTTAATTAATAATGCACAATAAAAGTAAAGAGGCACAAGTGACTTCTAAGGAATTTTAAAATAAACAAATCTCACATTTAGGTTAGTGTGTCAGGAGATGTTTACATTATTTGTTTACAAATAAAAACGTACGGGGAACTGGGTCAACTGCATAGTTTGAAAACGACCTTGGCCGCAACTAGATAATCATCAGGATGTCATTGTGCAATGTGGAGCGATTTGGGTCATTCACAAATGCCTATCGTTCACAAACGACAATGAAAAATCACGGGTTAGCAAGATTTATATCGAAAAAATTACATGAAACATTTAAATACCATTGATTAGATAGTCGCATAGATTTTTATTAGTTACCTGAAACAGCTGGAAGCTGCGTGCTTACAAATACCTAGCATTCACAATCGACAATTGAAAAATCACGGGTTAGTAAGATTTATATCGAATAATTATACGAAACATTTGAATATTATTGATTGGGTGCTCATACAGACCCCCATCAGTTGCCTGAGACAATTGAGAGTCGTGTACCCTCTTATGTGGCAATCAATTACATGAAACAGTTGAAAAATCACGGGCTAGGATGAACAAAATCTAGTGTTGAATCCTGAGGAAAGAAAATACAGTTCATCAGATAGGAGGCAGTGGTCGCTCCTACAACAAGACCATTAACCAATCCAAATAGAGATGACGATTCTCTTAAATAAAAACGTCAAAACCAAACAAAAAGCCTGGAGTTCGATAGCTCTCCAAAACAAACTATCAATAAGATTTTATTTTACTAGTATTTATTCGTATAACCTTATTCTTACGTATATATTCGGTTACCAAACCTAGGACTTCGCAGAGTTCTTGGCACGAGATCCGAGCTTGGGATGCGAGGTAAATAGCCTTGTATTGCAAGTTATAAACCTTTCCCAAAAACGTATGTATACATATATATCTTCTTATGTACTGTTTACTGGAGGATGCGGACCTGCATACAGCTTGCATTTTAGGTCTTCTGGACCATTCTCGCATTTTCTCTTAAACGTGGAATGAGGATTCACGACCCGTAAGTCCACACTTACCGTGAGTATATGATTGTATATAGGACGAAACCGGTTCGCCCTAAGTAAATTGTAGTCCAAGGAGGAGTCGGAATTTGGGGGTATCGGGACCCGAGGGGAAACTTGAAGGCAGTGCATGATGACGTGGAAGGTTCATTGGGACGCGGTGACTTAGGCACCAATCAATGAACCGTGTCAAAAGATTGTGCGAATTTCTCGTTGACCCACGATCATCTCGTTTACTTGCAGGAGGAAGGAGCCAAATTATGCCAGCAAATGGGCTATTCCGAGTTCGTCAAATATGCAATTAACTAATTACATTAACCTACTAAATCAATCTTTACATGTACCTTATAGCAGCAGAATCATAAAGGAGTGGCGCCAAACAGACACAAGAGTTTACCAAAATCAAATTTACTAACAATTAACCATTTGAGTTATATTTAATCACCTGTTCAAATAAACATGTATAATATCTTTTATCAGCGTTTAACTACGACTTTGTTAGGGTGCAGGGAATCAGAATAATTACAATAGGAAAGTTAGCTCATTCAGAGAATTTATTTAAGTTTAGGTTTGCAATGGAAAGATCAACTCAATTTTGAAACTCAACGCCTCGATCAGAACCAAGAGGGTTTTCACAAAAATGAAGGTAATTAAAATCCTATATCATAAATCAAAAAAATTACACAACGTTTGATGGAATTTAATTATATAAATACGGAAATATTTGCGTTCAAGTTCGTAAATAACGTATTAATTAGTTAAGTACATATGTCTATTAAGATATATAGTACAAGAGAGCCTTAAGTAGCTTTCTGTAGATATCAAAGAAATTAAGGGTCCAATTTTCATGGAGGCTTATGTGTTGTAGGGAGGAATTTTCCATCCCTGCGAACACATATGTAAAGCCTTAGAGAAAAAAAATTTAAATATCGGTCATAGCCAAGAGAGAAGAAAATTTTATATTGTTTTTAAACAAATAAAAGAATGGCGAAAAGATGGAGAATATTACAGGCCTAAAATAGGTCAAAGTCCCCTTAACACTCCCGCACCGGACGGGGGGAACACACGTACACTAACGAGAGTTTTATGCTATATCTAAGTTGTTTTTTACACCACATACTCTGTAATTTAGGTAATCTTAAAAAACTATTTGGTCATCGATCTGCATTTAAAAAATTTATATTTTATTTCTAGTTTCTTAGATATTAAATAATTTGTACAAAATTCTGGCAAAATTCGTGTCCCCTGCCCCGCACCTCAGCTTAGTAGCATCGGCTAAAATTCCCCCGTCTCTATCCCCACTCCCCGCTCTTCACCGAGAACGATCCAGCGAGCTGCAAACTTGACCGTAAAAGTTGCATTTTATGGAAAGGGCTAACTCCCGGTCGCGTACACTGCACTACTGGTATTTCCTTTTGCGATGCTAAAATGTTCACTTGCCGGACTAAGATCGGCCTGTCTGGGGTGCATCCGGTAAATTTGTCATGTTTAGAGACAACATTAAAATTATGTCTGTCTCTGTTTCTCACATGGAAAGAAATCGGTCAGAAAGAGACACATATTTTGTTTACATTTTTAAGTAATTTGAAGGAACTTGAATAAAAACAGAGTACTATATGGTTACTATAAAAAGTCTATCGCAAACGTGTGTTAAATTGGATATTGGGTTTTAGTTGCTAATTTTCTAAATTTTCGTGGTAAATAATTCTCTGCAAAACCGGACTAGTTTCGCCCTGCTATGGGCATCTTCAGACTGGTAAGTAGTTCATTTATACTTATGAAATGGTGTTTATAAATTAATATCTATTTCAGGGTTGTAAAATATTTATTCTGTACTTAAAATATTAGAATTTATGTAATCAGTCGACATGTATTTATTGCAATTTATTACGGCATATTTACCAATGTTTTAAATTATATCAGAAAATTCTATGGTTTTAATTAATTTGTGTAAAAACCGCACAAGAGCCCCAACAGTCCTAGCCAGTGGCTATGGCATCCCAAATCGGGGTATTTTGTGAGGCTGAAGGTAGTGGGGATGGGGAGGGGGAGGATATGGGAAAGACAAAGGTGGAAGTACATGCATATTCAAATCTAGTTACCATATAGGCTTAAGTCATTTCAAGCAACGTTTGGATTCTACATGGTGGTCTTTTACAAGGGCAATACTGAAAGCATCCCTAAATCCCTCCCTAAACACGAGAATTTCTCAATTAGGGAGGTATTGTTACCACTAATATTATATATTATATATATTGTTTAATTATGTATTATATGTATATTGGTTAATAAATAAATACCTTTTAGGATTTTACTTACTTATGTGTTTTGGGTTAAAACAGATCCTAAAGGACTCTCAATATCAGAAGGTTGTTTTTAATAAAAGAATATTGAAATTCACTGAGTTTATTTGAACACATTGTTATACGCGACAATAAAATTTACATGGACGATTCTAGAATGTAGACGGTAATCTAAAAGGCACAACCAGTCGGGTCCAGCGGGAAATCAAGAATCATTCGGTCGGCTCACTGGCGGACCGTTGTGTTGAACACAGAATGTTGCCATAATAAGGAACTTAAATTAATAATTATTTTGTGCTGTTCGCTGGCAGGTCGCTGGTAGGTACCGTCTACATACTTCGCCCCCAGTTGTTAAACGATATATAAAGTAAGAAACATATAGTAGTATACATGATTTAAAAAGAAAAAAATTATAAAGTTGAGAACTTGTCAGTGATTATAACACACAATTGTACATTTTTAAATTTAATACAACAGGAATTATTTTTTTTAATTATTTTCAACTGTATATCGAAATGTGTTATTTATTATCTCTACATATTAATGGAGATAGTAATATTAAACAAAAATGAAACTGGGTAGTGTCCTCATCCAGTCTGGCATATTCCATTTTTATTTCCATTGTAAACTATTGTTATTACATATATGAAATGCCAAGTAATGTTTACACTTTTCTATAAACATTTGGATAGAATTATCACATAAATTATCACATGTTATATTATATTACTACATTAAAAAATTTTATCATCTGTGAATTTGATATTAAAAAATATAGCCTAAAAGTGCTTAAAATTATACAAGGCTTCAACGCGTAAAGCGTAATTATTTTCAATGCAAGTTGCAATTTCTTCGCTATTTGCGGAATGGTGAAAGTATATAAAAAAAACTTAAAAACTATTAACGCTTGCGGAATATTTTTAAAATTATAAAAAACATGTTTGTACAGTTATATATTTTGGTAATATGTGATACATTGTTTTACATGAACAATATAAGACATATTATTAAGCTATTATATATTTAGGACATTAGCGTGGTGTGACATTTCTAAGTATAGGTATATAAGATTTGCTTATACATATCTAAGTACATAGGTTAGTTAGATCATTTATTTATTTTTTAGGAAAAGAAATGCCTTTTTATGCTTTAAACTGTCCTAATCTGTCTGGGAAATGAACTCTTCGACCAGATTTTGTGGTTCTGATTATTTCTGGTAATACTGGAACAGATGTAGGAACAGATACATTTTCTTCTGCAGGAACAAAAGCAGGTTTGAGGCGGTCTATTGTGACACGCTTAGGTTTTCCTTTTACAGTAATTAGGAATGTTTTTTCATTCCGTTCTTCCACTTTGTACGGGCCTTCGTACGGATTCTGCAGTGGTCTTCTTCCACCGTCAGTTCTGAGGAACACATGTGTCGCGCTAGGTAGGTCTTTGTGGACAAAAAACTTTCCTGTACCATGAACACTGGCAAGAGTTGGTTTAATGGCTTCGAACGTATTTTGTAGCCGTCCGATATATGTGTCTGGTTCCTCGCGTGGTGTTGCTGTGAAGAAATCACAGGGTAATTTAAGGGTTCTACCATAGGTTAATTCAGCTGGTGAACACTTCAGATCTTCTCGTACCGTTGCTCTCAAACCAAGTAGAACTAATGGGAGGCTTTCGACCCAATTTCGATCGCCACAAGCCATGAGAGAGGCTTTTAAGGTGCGGTGCCATCTCTCGATCATACCGTTAGCTTGTGGGTGGTACGCGGTGGTCCTAGAATGTTTTATTCCAAATTTTTCGGTTAGTTTTTTGAAGAGGCAGGACTCAAATTGTCTGCCCTGATCCGAACTGATGGTATCTGGGGTTCCGTGACGGGCAATCCAATGTGTTGTCAGTGCAGTAGCGACGGTTTCTGCAGTCATATCTTTCAAAGGGATTGCTTCGGGCCATCGTGTGTACCTGTCAATCATAGTGAGTATATATTGGTACTCGTTACACGCTGGGAGAGGTCCAACCAGGTCGATATGAACATTACGGAATCGATCCTCTGGTAGTAAATACGTTGCTAATGGTGCAACCGTATGTCGAGAGACCTTAGCTTTTTGGCAAGCTATGCACTGTTTGACAAAGTTTTTTATGTCTGTCGCCATGTTAGGCCAAACAAATCTTTGTTTTATGGTCTTTGTCGTTCCCAGGATGCCAGGATGGCAAACATTGTGTACACTTTCGATTACCTGCATTCGCATGCAAGCGGGTACGAATGGTCTGATATGGCCCGTTGATACGTCACACCATATTGAAGCTTCCGAGCCTGGAATCACCATTTGACATAAGGCGAGGGCGGTGTCATCTTTTGCCTTCATAAGTCCGTCGTCTTGACACTGCGCTTTCTCCATCTGCCTGTAGTCAATAGAAGTAGGGCTGTTAATCTCTTCGATTCGAGATAGTGCGTCCGCTACTATATTTTGTTCTCCAGAGATATGCCTGATGTCCGTTGAAAATTGGGCAATGTAATCCAACTGTCTCTCTTGACGTGGAGAGCTAGAGGCTCGCTTCTTGCAAAAAGCAAAGGTGATTGGCTTGTGATCTGTATAGATGGTGAAATTTCGACCTTCAATATGACTTCTAAAATATTTTACCGCTTCGAAAACACCAGTAAGTTCTCGATCGAAGGTACTGTATTTTCGCTGTGCTGGTGAAAATTTCTTGGAAAAGAATGCTAAAGGTTCCCAAGAATCGCCATTTGACTGTTGTAATGACGCACCCATAGCTATGTCGCTAGCATCAACCATTATAGCTATTTTAGCGTTGGTATTTGGGTGTACGAGTAATGCTGCGTCAGCTAAGAGTTGTTTGCATTCCTTGAATGCGTCCGTCAGTTCTTGATTCCAAGTTATTTCCCTCTTGTCATTTTTCTTATAACCGGCAATGCAATCAAATAATTTAGTTTGAGTGTTGATAGCCTTAGGGAGGAATCTTCTATAATAGTTCAACATGCCTAAAAAACGTCGCAAGTCTTTTGCTGTTTTAGGTAATGGAAAATTTATGACGGCATTCACCTTTTCTTTGATAGGCGACATTCCTTTTTGTGTTATTGTGTGACCCAGGAAGTTGACCGTAGGTACGCCAAATTGGCATTTATTAATGTTGATTACTAGATCATATTCAGCAAGGCGTTTGAGTAATATTTCCAAGTGTTTTCTATGTTCTTCTTCATTTTTAGAAGCAATCAGGATGTCATCAAGGTATACGAAACAAAAGTCCAAATCTCTTGTCACAGCATACATAAAACGTTGAAAGCTTTGCGCTGCGTTTGATAAACCAAATTGCATGGATGTGAATTCGAATAATCCAAATGGTGTGATGATGGCAGTCTTCGGAATGTCTTCAGGTTCCACTGGTATTTGATGATAAGCCCTGGTCAAGTCAATTGTGCTGAATATGGTTGCATCTGCAAGTTTGTGTGCAAAATCATGAAGTTGAGGTATTGGAAATTTATCCGGGATCGTTTTAGCATTAAGACGACGATAATCGCCGCAAGGACGCCACTCGCCGTTGGGTTTTTTTACCATATGTAACGGGCTGGCCCAATTGCTTTTAGAAGGCCTGCAGATCCCTTGTTCCATCAGATATTTGAATTCTTTCTTCGCCGCTTCCAGTAGGGCTGGTGCTAGCCTGCGGGCTCGTTCGGTAACGGGTGGTCCTCGAGTTTCGATGCAGTGGGTCACTGAGTGTTTTTTGGCATCTGATGTCTTCATGATAGGTCTTGTTAAGTTTGGGAATTTGTTTAGAATATCACGGTATTTTTGCGATGAAGAAATTGTGGAAATACCGGATGTAGGTCCCTTATGAGTTATTCCTTTTATGACTAATCCTGTTGACTGGTCTGCGATTGTTGACTTTTTTAAATTCACCGTTAGGTTGAAATGATGAAGAAAGTCTGCACCTAGGATTGGTCTTGATACATCAGCTACAATAAATCGCCATTTTAGTGCTCGGCGTAGGCCAAAATCGAGTTCTACAGTTCTTGTGCCGTATGTCTTGATGGGATTTCCGTTGGCACCATATAGTGTAGCTGGACAGTTGTCAGAAGTGATGTTATTTTTGTTGTATGACGGGTTTCTAGGAATGACAGAAACGTCCGCCCCAGTGTCCACTAGGAATTTTTGTCTAGTTTGTAGATCATAAACAAAGAGACGACATGTGTTACTCGGAATCTCGCACGTCCCTACTGAGAGGTTCCGTTGTCGTTTCCCGAATTTTTGTTTTTGAAATTACATGGTTGGTAACATCTAAAGGATTTTTCGCCATAACGTCTGTGGAAATGACATAATCCATCAGGATTCCTCTTGGGTGATCTACCGCGAGACCTGGACCTCGGCCTTCCAGCGGGATTCTGTTGTGATGAATTGTTGTAAGAGTAATTTCGACGTGGGCTCTGGTTTTGTCGTCCACGGAAGTTTGTAAAGTTGTTATTTTGAGACATTTTTAAACGTGACACTTCATGTGTAAGGTCGGAAATTTGCTGTTGAAGTTGTAATAATATAGAATTTTCCGTATTTTCCTTTCTTGAGGTACCCGGTTTATTTTGATGGTCTACAGCACTGCATTCGGATGACTGGTAGACGTCTATTATTTTATCAGCCGCCAACGCGAGCTGATTCGTGTCATTGTCGGTTAAAGCTGACAGGATTGCTTGGACGTGTTGCGGTAAACGCTGCAACCAGAGTGTTCTCACTATAGCACTGTCCGCTAAAGCTGGTCCGGCAAGTTCCATCATGTGTCGGAGGAGTCCGGTTGGTTTCCGATCTTCCAGCTGGATTCCAGTAAGTAGTCGGGTGAGTCGTTTCTCAGACGAATCTTGCAGTCTGTCAATAAGTGCCGCTTTGAGGCTTAAATATTTGTCAGTTGCGGGTGGTTTTGTGACAATATCGCTAACGCATTGTAGAGTTTGAGAATCTAGCGCTGCAATAATTATGTTATATTTAGTAAAGTCGTCCTTAACACGTGAATTAGCAAATTGCGCTTCCGCCTGTACTAGCCAAAGCGATATACTTTCTCTCCAGCATGGTGGTAACCTGACTGTTACATAATTGATATTTGAATCGGGATTAGTTGCGCTTGATGATTCCATGTTTTCGGTTTTCTTTGTATCCAGTTTATTCGTAGTTGATTCAAATGTTTTCTTCAAGTTGGGAATTTCTTCATCCGATATCATTCTGACATTTTCGTAGTATTTAAATGGACAAGTTTAATGCATGTAAGGCTTAAGATTTAAATACGTATTTAAGCAAAATGTAATTAGTTAACATAAGATTATCTTTAACCATTCACTATCAAGTAAAAAAATCAGAAAAACTTTAATACATATGTTTAGAACCATCTATGTATTTATGTTGAAAATATTTGTAAATACTGCGTGGATAATCAAAGACGCAAACCAAAAATTTGAATGGAAGTAGTCTACACTAAATAGTTTTCAAAGATTTCGAATAATAATGTTAAATCAATAATGTGAAATAATTAATAATATAATGAAATTCAAGAATCATACATGTTTTTGTTAAGATGCTTTTCAGATTCATGTACATTATTTTAAAATTGATAACTGATTTGTGAAAATTGCAAGAATTGTAAAATCATTAGAAATATTTGCAAAATATGAATTTATTTTTAAAAAAACATTCAACGTTATTCATAAAATATTTTTTGGAATTGCATAAAATTATTAAATTTTTTATATTATTATGTAGTTTCATGTTAATCAACTGTAGGTATGACTCTAATATTGCAGTTATAATATTTCAAAAGTTCTAGAAGATTTTTTTTATTCAAACATGTGCTGATTTGCAACATATTATTTAAAATTCATTATTATTTACGTCTAATCAATGCAACATATTATTTGAAATGCATTATTATTTACGTCAAATCAATGCAACATATTATTTGAAATGCATTATTATTTACGTCAAATCAATGCAACATATTAACTTTAATATGTATATTTAATAGTATGTAAAAACTGTTTAAACATTTACGTGACGTGAATATGATTTCTTCTTTCTTTCTGGAACTTGTAATCCCAGGATGACTCAGGATGACTCAGGAAAACTGGAATTCGCCCAGCAGATCGTCTTTCTGCATATGGACCGATGTAATGTGGCGAAATCTCGCCCCGCTGATGAAATGTATCGTGACGTCGTATTTGCAACTGCTTGAAGTGGTTGTCATGACGCAATCCGTCTTCCGATGGATGTAGCTGGTCGATCTTTCCTGGAATTAAGTTTAAAACGCACTTAATGCTCGAAGAAACAAGTATATTATATGATTAGTTGGGACATTTTATTAAAAAGTTAAAAGACTTTAATCATTTGTAGGTATTTCGTTAAATTGACAACTCGTACTGCATATTAATGCTTGTAAACACCATGGTTTTGGGCTGCTATTAATAGCAGATCGCGCGATGCGCTTTATCTTAAACGATACTGAGAACATTTATTTTCGTTAATTATGAGAAAATAATAGTTAAAGTTACTTACGGAGGGGTATTCTGTCTCAGGATCCTTGATTCCACGCTGTCTCGACTGGATGGCAGATAATAATAATGATAAATACGCGTAATTTAGAATGACAATAATGTTAATACGTGTGAAACTTCGGGTCACCAATTTATGATGACGGATGACAATAATGATACGCATGAAACGTCGGGTCACCAATTTAGGATTTTACTTACTTATGTGTTTTGGGTTAAAACAGATCCTAAAGGACTCTCAATATCAGAAGGTTATTTTTAATAAAAGAATATTGAAATTCACTGAGTTTATTTGAACACATTGTTATACGCGACAATAAAATTTACATGGACGATTCTAGAATGTAGACGGTAATCTAAAAGGCACAACCAGTCGGGTCCAGCGGGAAATCAAGAATCATTCGGTCGGCTCACTGGCGGACCGTTGTGTTGAACACAGAATGTTGCCATAATAAGGAACTTAAATTAATAATTATTTTGTGCTGTTCGCTGGCAGGTCGCTGGTAGGTACCGTCTACAACCTCTTAAAAAAAAAAAAAAATAAAATAAAAAAATAAATAAAAAAAAAATAAAAAAAAAAAAAATCTACCGCCGCGCAACTTGATATTATTATTTTTTTTCATAAACATTACAGCATCCGTTGTCGAGAGGTAAGGCTCTAGACTAGTAAACTGGAGGTCGCGGGTTCCAATCCCGGTGTGCGCAAGTAAATTTTAATAGATTACTTTGTGATATTTCACAATTTACTGACCAGAATTAATTTCGGATGTTGCTTGAAATGACTTTTACCTTGTTTGGTGACCAGATCTGAATAGCCAGGTATTTCCCTACCTTTCTCTTCCCCATCTCCTTACCCTCCCCACTACCTTTAGCCTAACAACATACCAGTAGAGGCTCGTGACTTTTGGTCTGCTATTAATTGTAATATTATCACTCTAGTACACCTAAAAGTTACGAGCCGTCACTCCAACATCCCCCATTTGGGAATTCCATAGTCGCACTGGTTCCAGATGATTAGGAGCAGTTGGGACTGTTGTGGTGTATTTACATAGGAAAATCAAAAACAGGAATATCTGAGGTTACAGTGAAAAATAATTTACTCCACGTTTAAGTTTTAAAAATACATTGTTTTTTTCACTATTTTCCAAAAATTCGTTTTATTTCGAACCCCTTGACATATAAACGAACCCATTATTTATGGTAAGGCAAACACTAAGATTTAACCCTAAATGTAAATGTACTATATAAAATCATAAATTAGGAATTATAACCTTCACATACATCTAAACATTCCATAATATTCGAAATAACATCCATACCTGGTTTAGTAGTTGTAGGTTTTTAAAACTTTATATAATATATATTTATAAATATATCCATCATTTACGGACCACCCTGTGCAACAAGCTAGCTACGCTGTAATCGCCAATCGCCAGTCGAGATTCAGAATCGAGGAGTTATGCTCGTTATCGGCCCGCCTTCCCTGTTTTGTATGGAAAAAGGCGCATTATTATCTAAATTCATTAGAATATTAACTACGACTTTATTTATGAAATTATTTAGATAATGACTTCTGAAACACGTTGAATATACTCCCCCTTAATTATTACTAAAACAAATTACGCAAAATTATGCCATTAACATCCTTTAATAAGCAAAAAAAATGGGGGACCCTAGTGACCCCCCTTCGGATCTTCTCCGGGACGAAAAGGTTAAATAAACAGAATGCGTTCCAGCTGAACTCTAAAATAAACAAATCTCACATTTAGGTCAGTGTGTCAGAGGAGGTATTTACATTATTGAAATGTTTATAATAAATCGTTCACCGGAGAACTGGGTTAATTAAATGGTTTGAAAATGACCTTGGGCCGTAACTAGATAATTATCAGGATTATAAACTAGAATAAAAGATAAATTGAATTTCAGGATATTATTGCGCATAATGAAGCAATTTGGGTACTCTCATATACCTATCATTCACATACAACAATTGAAAAATCACGGGTTAGTAAGAATTATATCGAAGTATTACATGAAACATTTGAATATTATTGATTGGGTATTCGCATAGGTTTCCATTAATTGCCTGAAACAGCTGGGAGTTGCGTACTCTCAAATGTGTCAACCATTTTTTTTATTTTTTTTTATTTGTTTGTTACAAAAATATTACAGCATAGATTTTGACTGTCCAACTAGGAAGGTCTCCCGTTTTAGGACAGTCAAATTGACAGTGAATATACTTAATGGTGAAATCACCGATACAATTTATTTTGAGAGATTACAAGAGTGAAAGCGAGGATACATGTAGCCTTTATATTACTATATTTTAATACATAATAAAATAAACAGTAAAATAAAATGAAAATAATAGAAATAAAATTAAAATAAAAGAAAATCAAATTAAAATAAAAATTTTAATTTGTAATAAAAATTTAAATTTGTAAACAGAAGAAATAAATCAGGCGCTTGTATCACATAATTATCATACAATATTTTTTAACATCGAAATAAGACTATAAGACTTAAGAAATAAATCAGGCGCTTGTAACACATAATTATCATACAATATTCTTTAACAGTATTTCTGACTCCAACCTGCCTAAGTCTAGTAACCATTTTGTTATTTTTGGGCCAAAGGATAGCATTTCACACAGTTTTAGTTGCGAAGGAGTTTTGTTATATAATTTTGGTCCCAGGTATGAAGTTATTTTTTGATAAGACGCTGTGGTACTTGTTGGAATATAAAGGTCATTTCTGCCTTTGCTTCTGGTTTGATGTTGGTGTTCGATTGTTTTCATTTTATGTTTATTTTTATGAGCATAGATTATTATCTTCTTTATGTAACTCTGTCGAACATTGAGTACATTAAATTCCCTGTAGAGAGCGTCGCTCGGATATCTGAAAGGTTTCTTCATAATAACACGTAAGATAGATTTCTGTGCTTTTAATAGCGGGTTTAATATTGTTATTCCTGAACCTCCCCATCCAATACAGCCGTAGGTTATTATCAAATTACATAGTCCGTAATATATATTTTTTAAGTGGTGTGTTTTTAAAATTTCCCGCAATGAAATAAATATGTGAATCAGTGAACGCACTCTTTTAGCTAAATTTTCTATTTGGTATTTCCATTTCAGGTTATCATCAATTATAATTCCAAGATACTTAATAAATTTAACACATTCAAGAGTTTCACAATTACATGGAGAGTTATTATTTCCAAAACTACAGTCAATTTTATGTATTGTGAGCTGGTGAGGTGTTTTGGGTTGTCCTGTAATAGTAGCGCTGAAAGTTAGGTATTTGGTTTTAGATATGTTTAATGTAAGCAAATTACTGTCCAGCCACTATTTCACTCTATTAATACCGATGTTCGCAAGGTGGTGTGTTTCTTTCCAATCCTCTCCTTCAAACAATATGACGGTGTCATCTGCGAAAGTAATTATTTTACCACCCACATGTTGGTTACATAGTTCGTTGATGTATATAATAAAGAGAAGGGGTCCTAGTGTACTTCCTTGTGGCACTCCAAAGTTATTTTATAGTGAAGTACTAGTAGCCTCATTAATTTTTGTTAGCTGGAATCTATCAGAAATATAACTTTGTATCCAATGAAGAGTTTTTCCCGTTATTCCTATATTTTGCAGTCTCTGTAATAGTATTTTATGGGATATTGTGTCGAAAGCCTTGGCCAGATCCAGGAACAGGGCAATGGTTTTCTTGCCACGGTCTATATTTTCTGCAATGGTTTTTGTGAGACATGCGATGGCATCATCTGTTCCTTTACCCGACCGAAAGCCGTATTGGTTTGGGCTTAGAATTTTTTGTTTCTCCACATATTCGCTCAACCTTGATTTGAAAATCTATTCAATAACTTTAGATATTGCGCTTAACAGTGACATAGGCCTATAGTTTTCTACAAGAAATTTTGGTCCACTTTTGTGAATTGGGATGATTATTGATTTTTTAAAGTGATCAGGAAATATTCCCGAAGCAAAACTTAAGTTATAGATATATGCTAGCGGAGTAGATATCTGAGATTTTTTTTTTTAATATTTGTGTATTTAGAGTATCTGGACCCTTAGCATGTGTAGTTTTAAGACTGTTGATTGTTTTTATGATCTCTTCAACAGTAGTTGGTTTAATTTCAAGTGAATAGGTTGGATCGTTTGTTTTAATGGCTGACGCTAAAATTTCTTCAGTTTTCTGAGTATTTATTAAAATATTATTGGCTAGATTAGTGCCAACAGATGCAAAATATTGATTAGTATGACATGCGATTTTTTGAGAATCAGTTATAGTCGAATTTCCGATTTTTAACTCAACTATAGGTGTACTGGTATTTCGTTTAGTTTTTGTTATGTCTCTAACAACGTTCCACGTATTTTTGCTGGAGTTGTCCTTATCGAGTAAAGATTTATAGTAACTCTCTTTACATTTGTGAATAACGTTTTTACATATGTTTCGGTATCGGTAGTAGTTTTGTTGTTTAGTATCGTTCAATGGGTCCTTTTTTGCTATTTTATGAAGATGGTTCCTTTTATGTATAGATTTTACAATGTCGTGTCGTTACTAATCCACGGGGTGAGTTGTAGTTTATTGTGTGAAATGTGTTTTATTGTTGAGTGTTTCATAATATATGCATTGATTTCATTGATGAAATAGTTTAGAGCATTGTTTACTTCAGTTTCTTTATACATAAATTCCCAATTTTTTTTATTAAGATCATTTAACAAAGCCTCAAAGTCGATAACCATTTTATTATTGTTCTTTATTTTTTTGTGTTTTGAGTTTGGGATACTGATTGCAATGGTGTAATGATCAGTAATTGTGTTATTCAGAACAAATGCATTTGAGCTTGTTATATTTCTGGTATATATATGATCCAAGTACGAGCTTGAAGTACCTTGTACCCTAGTTGGAGAATTAATATTGGAAATAAGATTACTTTCCGCCATTGCACATAAATAGTCATCACACTGTCTATGCTTTACTTCTCTTATTGTATTTATATTCATGTCCCCGATTAGCATGTATTGTGGATATTTTTTTGATTTTTTTATCTCTACAGTGAGACTCTCCAGGAAAGGGTGGATGTCATTGAACGATGGAGACCTGTATATAGCTAGGACACATAAAGTTTTATTTATGTTGATTTTTAAGCAATTACACTGATGTATGTCTATTTCTTGAACAAGAGAATTTAATGTGATATCGATATAAACTACCACTCCGCTATTTTGATTAATATGTGTTGTTGTGTGATATTCATTATAGCCTGAAATTTGTTTGGTGATATAAGAATCACTTAATCTGCATTCAGTGAAAATTATTACATGGAACTTTACCACAGATTTTATTTCATCCATAAATAAAATAAAGTCGTCCAAATTATCCATAGTTCTAATATTCTGATGAACAATATTAATTTTATTAGATCCCCAGTCGAATTGCATAATTTTATAATTATCTTCACAGATTATTTCAGTAGTCGGCATTGTGATACTATCGATTTCATCATGTTGGTTATATATCATTAGAATTTATATTTATATTACTCTTTGTTTGTGATAAGTGCGTTAAAATAAAGTAAACAGTTGCAATGCTTTTTGAAATGTATAAATATGTAGTTAGAAAGGAGCCTGAGAATTTGCAGTAAATTTCTTTCCAAGTTTTACATAATATCGAGATAATTATATAAAGTATTGACAGTGAACCTTGGGTAAGAACAGATGCAATTTTTTTTTGCTGTTGGTGGTTATGTGGTTACATGGCGAGAGTATGCAAAAACATGAGTATAAAATACTATTAACGAAATGATCTACATTTTCCTTAAAGAATAATAAGAAGGCTAGAATTTGGACCAAGTAAGGTAATTGGTAAGTATTGTAAGGATATTTGAAAGTGAGATAAACAACTATTACAATAATTATGCTGATACATAAGAAGACTATTAGAGAAAATAAGAGTATATTATTTTGAGTATGTGAATTGTTAATAATATGACTCATGCAAAAGCATGCATGGAAAGAAATATTTACAGAATAATCTACTTTTATCTTAAGGAATGTTAAAAAATCGTGAGTTAGGTATATAATAAGATTTGCAATTATTATAATAATTTGCTGGTACAAAAAAAGCTACTAAAGAAGGTAAGAATGCATTATTTTTATATATATTATTTTGTATATTTTGGGTATATGAATTGTTAATAGCGTTATTACAGCCCTAGAACCGTACCCTGGGGTACAAAATTTAGTGTTTCTATATTTGAATGTTATTTTTATTTGTATAATAACCTTACACATAACTTTGTTTTGGAAAAAATGTGTAATTATTAATTATATTTAGGTATTTTGCATTTAGTTGCGTGTAACTTGAATAATTCTTTTTTTTAGATGGCTTTACGTCAAAATCTATCGCAAGATGAAATTCATCGCCTTCTTCTGTATGCTGATGATGAAGAAGATGTGGTTCTTGGGGATGAATTGGAAGATGAACCCGATGAAATTATTGCTGACTTTATGAATACATCAATGTTTGCTTTTCATAACGAACTTACTTTACTATCATACTTCCTACAGAAGCAACAAAACTACTTGTCAACTCTTACGTAGTCTCACGTCTCGATTACTGCAACGGCATTTATGCCAGCCTTCCAAAATATCAAATTGACAAACTTCAATCAGTGTTTAATGCAGCAGCACGGCTCATAACCGGGGTTTCAAAATATTCGCACATTTCAAAACACCTTCGTAACCTTCACTGGCTCAAGTGCCCTGAAAGAATCCAGTACAAACTGTGCTGGATGGTGTTTAAATCCATCAATGAAATGGCCCCACCCTACATCTCTGAACTATGCTTCCCGGAAAACACTGGTCTGAGGCAGTCAACGCTTAGATCAGCAACATCAGCAGCTGTAGGCAGACTGATAGAACCTATGCGCAAGCCAAATACTAAGTTTGGTGATCGCGCTTTCGGTGTATCTGGGCCGAAGGCTTGGAATAAACTCCCTCCGGAACTAAGATCCATAATAAGTCCAACAGAATTCAGGTCTAAACTAAAAACTTACCTTTTTAAGTTGTCGTACCCTTAAATTAAATATACCAATCCTAAGAGAAAGTCCAGTTATATTCAATTTTTCAATTAAGTCCTAAACCCTGTATCTAAATTTCGCCAATAAACAATTAGATAATATTAATTAAGTGTTAATCTCAAGTGACCTACCAGGTAAGTATTGTACTGTATATTTTCTCCATAAATAGTTAAGTAATAACACTGTAGAAATGTATTATAAGTTTGTACAGCGCCCTTGAGGTGTTTTTGCACAAAAACGGCGCTATAAAAGTCATCCAGGTATTATTATTATTATTATTATTATATGTGCCTCCAAAGCTAAGCAAAAGAAAAAAGAAAAACGTGCTTATGCTTTCCACTACACACTTCCAACCAGACCAAGACAAATCTGTTGATTTACCAGAAATAATAAGTTTTTACAACCAAACCAAGGGGGGTGTGGATACGTTTGATCAACTTTGTCATACATACAGTGTGTCTCGTAAAACTCGTCGCTGGAGCCTTTGTGTCTTCTATGGAATTTTGAATATCGTCGGAATCAATTCTATGATATGACTGCATTCATCTAACGCTACCGGAAAACAAGTTTTCAAGAATAGACGAACTTATCTGAAGACTTTAGCTTTTGACCTTATAAAACCTCACTTGGAGGATCGATTTTTATACAAAACTTTGCCGATGCATCTCCAAGAAAGTATTGGCGGAATATTAGGAAAAAAGCGGTCTTATGATGCTACAACCCTTCAAAATCAAAATCTGGAAGATGTTCATTTTGTCCCAGGTCAAAAGATCGTAAGTCACGCGCTCAATGTCAGAAATGTAAACGTTTCATATGTTTAGAGCACCAAACAAAGATTTGCCAAAATTGTTAAGAAAAATTACTTTTAATTAAGCCTTATTGTATTATGTAAGACTGAAATAAGTGCCATAACAGTCTATGTAAGTTAATTTTGAATAAATGTTTTTTCTCACGTAAAAAAGATGTTTTATTTAACGGGGTACTCCAGTACCCCTGGGTACTGTTAGTGTATGATCTATGATGGGTACGGTTCTAGGGTTAAGTAAAAGCTGGTAAGGAAAATATTATTTACGGAATGACATATTTTTATCTTAGACGGCATTAAGAAACTTGAGTTTTTGCCAAAGGAGGAAACATATAATAGGAATAGTAAATAGTGAAGATTGGCAAGTATTATAACAATTGTGCTGATGGAAGAAAACACTACTAAAGGGAGTTGAAATCCATTATTTTGGGTATTTACATTATTTTTTGTGGTGAGATTCATATAAAAACTTGCGATGCAAATAATATTAATAATATTAACTGAATGATTATCGTTTTGCAGCACAGTAAAGGTTAATGTTGGGATACCATTTATCATCAGTCATAGTAGTTGACGTTTTTCTCGATCAAGATCAAGGACATTTTTTATCGTAATAATTTTGGAGGTATCAGTTTGTCTTAGTAGAATACGCCCAGAAGCCGTCCAAGAGTGTTTAAAGTTATTTTCTCTAGCAAATTTTTTAGTTTGAGAGAGTAGAAATTTTCTTTTTTGTGTTAGGTGTTCAGACACATAAATTCGGTTGGTTTCTTGCGATAATCCCAAGTCCGCTGTATTTAGTTTATTTGTGCCGGTGGTAGCGGATTTTTTATATGCTTTGATTTTGTTTAAGAAGTCATCACGAGATGTAATATTGTTGAACGTCACTATTATGGATCTGGGATTCTTCTCGGACAGTTTCGGTCCTAGCCTGTATATTTTTGTAATTTCAGATTGCAAAGGTGTAGTGGTATCTCCGTAATTTATAATCTTTGATATTTTTTTTAGGGTTTCAATATTATTTTCGGTGTTAGATTCTGGAATACCTCTTATATCGATATTGCATATTTGGGCTAGGTACTCCAGCCTGTCAATTTTGTCTTTTTGTTGGGAGATAGTGTTTTGTAGGGCAGAATTTTGCATATTTACTTCGATCATGTCAGTATTGACTTGTTTCTGTGATCTTTCGATCTCGATTATACGTTTTTTCAATTCATCGTGTTGTTCCGATATAAATTGAATTGAATTTATGATTTCTTTGTTTTGCGATATGAATGATTCATATTTTTGGGTACCTATATGAATCAAAATTTTGTTCTACAAATTCCATTATAGCTGTTTTAAAATTGAACAATTCTTCAATAAATAGTTCAGAGGTGAGAAGACCTTTGTTTGCGCCATCTATATTTGAGTTTTGGAATTTGTCAGTGCCGCTCGACTGACTGTTTGCAGATTTTGATGGTTGTATTGTCTGCTTGGCATGTTTGACGATAGATGGCTCTTGATCATTTGATATCTCACATAACAAGGTTTTATTTTAGTTATTTTTTAAACTTTTAAGGCACTTTTTGCATTTCCACTGTATATATCTAGCTGCACGGCGTGAGGTTTCCACATACTCAGCGCAAGTAAGATGGTAGGTGTTTTCACAAATAGCACAAGATATGAAATCAGCTGGAGTGTCAATTTTTTTATCACAAGCGATGCACTGTGTATTCATGGTGAATTTAATATAAAAAAGTGATTTCACGATTGATAATATTGATTATATAATGTTAGTAGTGATAGTTTCACGTAAGTTTCTAGAAATATGGCACTTTTGTGTTTTATAGAGGCTGACTCGTTTCAGAATAGTTTGACAGTTTGTGTCAGTTTTTTGTGAAGACCAAAACTCTGAAAATAACGCCACTTCACGAGATAAAAAGCACTGGTTAGATGCGCGGTCTTTGATTAAGGATAGTTGAGTACTTTAAGGCGAAATAGGTAGACTTGATCTGAAATTTGGCATTTTTGAGGCCAGTTTTAGACGTATGGACACTTTTCTAGAGAAAAACACAAATTGATTTCGAAAGATCGTTATTTTATCTATTAAAGTAAGATGTTAAATTTTGAAAAATAATATTATTTTCATACCATAATAAAGTGTTACCGTTGGACGATGCGCAGATTTGTTGCATTTTCAAAGGCAAAGTTGTATTTTACAACAAATATTTCAAATCATATAATAATTCAGTATAAACAATCAATAAATTATCTATCATATGTTTGTATAATAATTTTGTATTTATTTCAAATAAAATTACTAATAAATAAATCCGAGGACGCGTTTTGTGACGAAAATCCCTCAATTTGACTATTTATTCATGACCTTACAAATTGGTATAGTTGAGATTTTTTTACAAAAATAATTTACTATGATATTATTGAAACATTAAAAATAATTTATGACCAAGAAATATATTCTTAAAGTATATAATAGTAATTAATTTCGATTCGCGTTTATTGTTTGTTCGTTGTTTCTGATTACCTCGGCGCAAGCCGAAATTTTATCATTCCCCGCTGCGACAGGGCGGCGAGCGGACGTCTATTCCACGCCAGTATACTTGATAACATTTTAACGAAATTCCTCGTTTAAAAATGGGGAGAAAAATACCATCGGACAAAAGTTTTATAAGAAAACAAAAATTTCGTCATCAAAAACGTACATGGGAGAAATATTTGCAGAAAAAAAGGGTTAGTCATATTTAATTATCCTTGTACATTGTACGTACTCTATATGCAACAGGGTCGTTCAAACGAATCAGTCAGAATACGCATATATTTTTTATAACATTTAGCGATAATTTTGTGTTGTTTAATTTTCAGGGAAAATAATCACCTACCGACGAATGATTGTGATTCTGAAGCAAATATTGTCTCTAAAATTCCGTCGGTATGTGTAATTTACATTAATATTATTATTATTTTATTATGTAAATAGGTAATACCTACAATATATTGTGAATCATGGATATTATGGTGACCGAAACCGTCAATATCGGGGTATTTATAAACTAGCAATTATTCCCGGCGTTACGCGAGTTACACGCACAAAACCATACCCTTGTATACATGGTGTCGGGAAACGCGTAGTATATTACTGTGACCGATTCAACTCTAATTACCGCGGTAATTATAAACAAGCATTTACTACCCGGTGTTACAACATGCAACATTACCACGTGTACACGGTGTCAGGAAACTCGTGGTGAAATTACGGTGACTGAAACCGTGAATATCGCGGTATTTATAAAATATCAATAATTCCCGGCATTACGCGAGTTACACGCACAAAACCATACCCTTGTATACCAGCGCCCTTGAAGTGATTTTGCACAAAAACGGCGCTATACAAGTCATCCAATTATTATTATTATTATTATTATTATTATTATGGTGTCGGGAAATGCATTGTATATTACGGTGACCGATTCAACTGTAATTACCGCGATAATCATAAACCATAATTTACTACCCGGCGTTGCGCGAGCAACACGTATGCAACAGTACCTTGTACACACGGTGTCGGGTAACTCGTGGTAAAATGTTTCCAACGGATTGGAATTGGATTGAAAATGGATTCAACGTTGGGATAAGTATATGTCTAGTCAAGCACAGTACTTCGAAGGAGATTAATTCCATTTCCATGTAAACTTATTTGTAATAAAATTTTCTTAGTTACACATTAAGCTGTACAATTTCTGTTTCGAAATCTTTCTCATATAAATATATTTAACTGGCTACAAAAGAGCAGGAAATGCCGCATTTTAGTCTATGCGTATATGATTCCCGTCAAAATAACGGTTTTGATTCGTGATGTGCGATTCAAATCATGTTTTTGTTAATAATTTCTATTCTATTGTCCAATTCCCTATTACATTGGTATAACTCAACATATTTAGTATTTTTAGTGTTACTTTTTGTCAGTTTCATAATGTCATATTGTGAATTGAGCTTCTTGTTTTAGAAGAAAAAAAACGAGGTTATTTTGATATACTTACTTTAAGTATTAGAAATAAAACTTACTGGTAATACCTATCTTACAAACGGATAAATATGTAAGACGATAGATTTTTTACAATCAAACTTAATGTTAATCACTTTTGTAAAATAAAATTTTAAAAAAAACAAGTGAATAAAAATATTTGAAAAATTAAAAAAAATGTTTATTCAAATACCTACCTATTTTGTACCTACTATGTCAACGCACTGCATTTGTATTTATTTATGTTTACGCACTCCGACGTATAATTTACAAATATGTATGTAACTACTTATTAGGAAGAAAGCTACAACCGAAAATTCAAACACAATAATTGTTATTTCATCGGAACCATGCTGTAGGTTTCGACCGCCGCGCGGAGTTACGGCTGGCAGTGGAATGAATATGGTATTTCTGTCTCGTTCTAAAAAACGTCCAATCGCGAGACTGTCTTTTGACGAAATTCGAATTCTCGGTCGCTGGTTAATACGCCTTAAGCTTAGTTCACTATTGATTTTTGTGGTTTTTTTTTATTTATTTAACGCAGACATAAAAATACGTCAGCACTAGACTCTGAAGGTATGAAAATTATACATTACATTATATTACATACGACAGTTGAAAAATCGCGGGTTAGTAAGATTTATATCGAAGTATTATACGAAAAATTCAAATATTATGGATTGGGTATTCGCATAGATTCCCATCAGTTGCCTGAGACAGCTGGGAGTTGCGTACTCTCTTATGTGGCAATCAATTACATGAAACAGCTGAAAAATCACGAGATAGGATGAACTAAATCAAATGTTGAACCCTGGAGAAAAAATTAAAAATACAGTTCAACCTATAGGAGGCAGTGGTCACTTCTATAACAAAGACCACAAACCAAACAAATAGAGATGGCGAATCTCTTAAATAAAATCGTCAAAACCAAACAAAAAAAATGAATACTTATCATCTGTTATTTGACTTTCTAATTTACAAATTGGGATACACAAGAACAAATCTAGAGTCAAAAAAGGGAGATGGTAATCTCCGAAATAAAACTACGAACCGAACAACTTTTCTCAACAGGTCCCTTTCGAGAGATAGGCATCCTCATAAAATTAAATGCCAAAATCAAACCAATTATCCGTTTATACACCTACCTGAGAGGATAGGTATTCAATATAATCAATCAGTGAGAAATAGTTAGGATGCAGGCGAATTCTCAAGTTATTGTTTAAGAAAATTATCTTTTAATTACTGTCTGTATCTGTGTCTTCTCCTTAAATAAATAAATAAAATAAATAAAAAATAAATAGAAGATACCCATACCTAATACACGAGGGATCTATTAACCTCATAAAATAATTACTGGAACTAAATATTAAAATACAGACAGTCCTCTTCCTAAATATGGCATTTCGAGTAAACCTTACATATATCTCACATGATAATTGGCTGAATGGGTAAGCACACAACTTATCGATAGAAGCTGACTTAATGTCCGCAAGATCGTCGTGTGTTATCTGTGTTATTGACCTAGAAAGGGATGTAAGTTCCCGACGACGTTGAATTTACAGGGTTTTCTGGAGGTGTCATGTAACTTGAGACCTTACGTGTCACATTTTTGCGACTAGATTCGTGACAAGGGATGTCATGGTTTTTCCCTTCTACAATCAGTAAAGTAGATTTTCCTGGAGGTGTCATGAGGTTGGGGCATTTCTGAAATTGGTGAGAAGACCTGGTTTTCTTTATTCTGGCGTGAAGGTTGCCAATTTGGAACAAGGGGAGGCCAAGCGAAAGCCCGTCAGATCCGGCCGGTTCGGATATCCAGACACGCAGATATCGATTGCCTTGTTCTAATTATCATCCATCAGATTTGTTTGGTAAAGCGGAGGAGCCAACTTAGCTTGAACAAATTCATTTCCGTTCCTCTCTTTTCCCTCCCAAAATATAAATATGGATGGCGCCGACAACTAACACCATAAATTTATCGTATGTATATCACATATATAAAATCTAACACTTTATCATACCCACATTAACCTACTAAATCAATCCTTACAGGTACCTTGTAGCAGCAGAGTCATAAAGGAGTGACGCCAAACAGACACAAGAGTTAACCATAATTAAATTTACTAACAATTAACCATTTGAGTTATATTTAATTACCTGTCCAAATAGACATGTATAATATCGTTTACTAGCGTTAAACTACGAAATCGTTAGGATGCAGGGAATCAAAATAGTTACATAGGGAAAGTTCTCATTTAGAGAAACCATTTAAGTTTAGATTTGCAATGGAGAGACCAATTCGATTTTGAAGCTCAACGCCCTGATCAGAATCAAAAGGGTTACCACAAAAATGAAAGTAATTAAAGTCCTATACCATAAACCAAAAAATTACACAACGTTTGATGGAATTTAATTACAATATAAATACGAAAATATTTACGTTCAAGGTCGTAAATAACGTATTAATTAGTTAAGTACATATGTCTATAAAGATATATATAGTACTAGAGAGCTTTAAGTAGCTTTCTGTAGTTATCAAAGAAAATAAGGGTCCAATTTTCATGGAGGCTTATGTGATGTTGGGAAGGAATTTTCCATCCCTACGAACACATATAAAAAGCCTTAGGAAAATATAAATATCGGTCAGAGCCAAGAGAGAAGAAAATTCTATATTGTTTTAAGCAAATAAAAAGAATGGCAAAAGTTTAAAATATCACATGTTGTGTGGAGGGTCTTTGGAGGCATGAAGTTCTGAGAAGAAAACATGTATGAGGGGTAGGTAGGAATCTAGAGGTCGTTATGGCCATCCCTCCCACTGCGATGCAATAGGATGAGTTGAGAGAGACCAGATAGAGAGGTCAAGGGGTTGTCTCAAATCGGCCCACCCAGATAGGCTGGCGCATCCGCCGCTAAAATCTGAACACACCTCATTCGATGAACCCGGGCACCCCTGCTAAGTCGTTAAACGTCAGCAGGTCATAAAACGTATCAAACCACTTGAGCTGACATATGGCAGAGGTGTTGTTTATCCAAAAAACGTGAATTTTAAAAAGCGCGGGGACGCTCCGTTGAGTCCTTTTGTAATAAAATACTGAACCCATTGTTTTAACCGTCGTCCCACGGCTCGGTAAGCAATCGACATAAACTGAGTGCTGTAAGGACCCTACGCAGAAAATTATGTTCTAAGACTTGAACACGAATCTTTCATGTTTGAGAAAATTTATATTATATTCTCCGGGCAGTGAGAATACGATAGGTGGGTACCTAGAAATGTAGTTTCCTAGTTTAGTCGGGGATGTTTTTTACTTCGATGTCTGATGCATTAAATGACATCGGTTTTTTCGGTCGAGCGATAAGTTTCTTAAACCATTATTAGTATGAAACGGCGCGCACAAAAGAATCGCCAACATATTTCAATCATACTAATGCAAATCGCACCATGAACTAGGTACAAAAAATGCATAATATTCATTGGCTCCGCCATTTTGAACGTCTATAAAGTTTGGTTATATCTCGCCACATTTGACACGCAACCATACCATACCTCCCATTGTTTATATTATCTATGAATATTGGACAATCTATCGCTTGGAACGATGAACCCATAAGTCTTTAAGGCGGTAATTAAATCACTATGTTAATAATCATTTTAGATGTTATGCCATGATGGAAATGGAAAAAAGTGTTCTTGATCAGATCCTGGGTCCAGGACGATACGACGCCAGGATAAGACCCTCGGGCATCAATGGCACAGGTAAGTTGAAATAATTTCCGATACTAACTATCCACCCTGAATTACTCTGTGGGTATCAATTCCAACCAAATTTTGGCCGCCCAAGAGGCACAGATTAGAGATATTTATTCTTAAGCAATCTACGTCGAGTTTCAAGTTTTAAAACTTCAGGGACAGAACAGGATTTATCATTGTGCTATAAGTTACAACCAGTTAAGACAAAATATGGTCACCGTAGCTCTGAGAAACACAGTTACCAGTAACTAGTGATAAAGATCCGAGAATGGAATAAATCAGGCCATTGTAGAGTTTACCAAAAATTTTATTTGGTATGATTTATGTTTCTTTTTTTAATTCTAAGACAATCTAGATTGCGGTCCTGGATGGCCCACATTCTTTGGCATTTCTTTTGAATGTCACAGTGGTATAGAAGGATTTATCCTCGTAATTAAAGGTTATCAACAGTGTAGACCAAAATTGTTTACCCTAGATCCAAAAAAGCGCAGTAAATAATGATATTGAAATTATTTATTAATTCTAAGAAAAATTTAGCTTATGATCTGTTAGCTAGATATCCAGGATGGACCATTTATATGGATTCATTTGAAGGGCATGGGGCCGGGCTTACTAACATTATTAAAGGTTACCAGTTAGAAGGTAAGTCTCCAAATCGCACAATAAATATCGCAAACACGATAGTCCAGAAATTTCGATTTTCTTTCGTATTTGAAAGACACGAGCTCTTGTAAAGGTTTATAAACGAGATTTTGGTTATCACTAGCATAAAAAGAATCGCAAAAATTTAATATTATAAGGCCATCTTGAATGAAATCCAGGATCAATCAGGTTATAAAGTTTTAAATTTTGTAATATTTCATTTTTTATTTGATGTGTAGATACAGGGGCATAACAGGGATTTACTAAAGTTTTGTAAACTTCGACTATGAATATCTTCTTTTGGGCATTATTATTTACTATAGTTTATAAATAAATTGTCAAGGAGATCCAATTGTGATTTGTTTCATCGAAGAATTACGTGAAATATTGGAAGTACATTTATAAGGTAAAATAAATTAAAGTTTTCACTATACTATGTTCAGTAATATGGATAAAAGATTCAGCACCAAAGCAAACGTAACACTATTTGAAAGTTAAGATAAAAAAAATAAAAAGCAATGAAATTACAAATCTCGAAGATTGTCTTGAATGACATCTAATGACAAAGAAGTAATTTACAATCATCGCTTGAAATACTAATTAACACTTTATTGTCGACTTAATAAACTTCTAGCATCCTAAGAACGGCTGTTTTGATCTGGAGTTTTCATAAAGAGATACCTAGATGTGGTATTATTCTACTTCGTTTCTTATTTTATCTTCTCGAATTACCATTAATAAAAATAATAACAATTCCAACGGCCCCAGATCGGAGCCTCGCGGCATTCCGGTTTTAACCAACTTTTTCAACGCCTGGGTTTTGTGCTTCATCGGTACATTTCCACTAAAAGATTTCCACTCTCTCTTTTAATCGGAATTTTAAAGGCAATAGTTTAAGTAAGACGCCAACCATGATTTATTATACTTATAAAGGTACCGTAAGTGTATAAAAAAAAAACTGGTTCGTTTTTTTTTTAGGAGTTTTAAGCCCACCCACCATCATCTATCTATATCAAACAATAAAAAATCCTTAATTCTTCTTTTTTAGACGGTCCGACGGTTGTTCGTGTCAACATCTTTCTGCGATCCATCAGCAAAATTGACGATTGTAAAATGGTGAGTGAGACATCGCCAATGAACCCGTTCAGACCCGACCCTAAGGATATCCATCCATCCAGCTCCGGCATCGTTTTTCCGTACACTGCACATGCATAAACCTCGCGACATGTCAATAAAGCATATCGATCGAGAAACTGGACTTTTCCAGATAGCCTATATTGATTTTATTTAGCAGTCGAAAAACTTTATTCTGTAATATTTATTAATTTCTTGGGATTACCCAGGTTCCGTATCTATACTTTTCTAAATCGATGTTTTAATTTTACAAAACTTTTTTCATCAATCGGATGAAAAACTATACACATATATATTGTAAGTCCACGAAATTGCCATATGCCAAAAGCAACACCTGGTTTGGATATGTGCAGAAGGGTCGTGTTGGTACCGGATATCAAATGGATGGATATTACTTGCGCTAGGGGTAGACTCGTTCCACTAACTGTGTCTTTGTTTGTGTTTCTGTTTTGTTAAACTAATAACTAAGGTAGGATGTCTGATTGAGAATTTGCCATACAAATATTTTGTTTAAAATGATGAAGGGATATGACTAACTTATTTGTGTACCTATATCCCATTATTTTTTTTTATAACCGAGAGTTTATTATTATGTCGGTTCTTTTTAAAATCGAAAGGTGGATATCCTTATCCGCCCAAAGAACTGTACTTGCATCATTCCTCGAAAAACTAAACTGATTAATCAAACAACCTCAGCCGTTGAAAATACACTTATCACAACAATAAAACAACTAAAGCTTCAAGATATATCTAAACTACTCAACCCACTAATGTACAAAATGTATTACAGTATCTTTATGACAGGCCAAAAACACATTAGTTAGTGTTTATGCACCGTGATATAATTTTTTTAAATTATTGTATTATCTACGTCCATACTGATACCCTTATTATGACGGGACATCATTTTTCCGTTCATCCGTTTTCCAGTGTGCATCAAAACTGTGAAAGTAAGACTATTGTGACCCCTGTTTTTAAATCTGTTGACGAAAAAATATTTCTAACTATCGTCCCATAGCACTCACATCAAACATAGCAAAAATCTATGAAAAAATTGTCAAAAAACAACTCAACAACTACATAAAAGATAAGAAGATAATGAGCCTAAACCATTTTGGATTTAGGGACAATCTCAGTACACAGGATGCGATTGCTAAATTAACATCAACAATAATGCAAAAGTTAGATAATGGAGAAAAGTGTCTTGGAATCTTCATTGATCTACGAGAAGCATTTGATAGCGTATCACACTCAAAACTCACTGAGAAAATAAAGCATATTCGATTGGACGGAATAGTGCTACCACGGTTCCAAAGGTATCTAAAAGAGAGATTTCAATATGTCAAAATCAATAATACCCTAAGTGAACCCAAAACCTCATCTTTTGGCATACCACTAGGAACTGTCATCGGTCCAATCCTTTTTATTTTCCGATTTTATGTCCGGGTTAAATCTTCCCCATAGGAAAAACTAAACCCTTTCACACACTTTCCCTCAAATGATCATCTAGTCCAGGGCTTCCCAAACTTTTTTCAACTGTGACGCCCCACAGTGGGCTGAAAATCGGCTTTCATAGACATAGAGACTTGAATTTTTAAGGGTATTTTTTTTTGCTAGAAATGGATTCTGCTTATCATTACTATGCTATAAAATGTCGTACGAAGAAATTGCGTGTACAAATGAAGGAGTTATAATTTTTTTAAGAAAAATTTGTATGGCGCTGACATTAAAAATGAGGCTTTCTCTGGAATCATAAGGTTGGCCGTTCTATCTTTACTGCACTGTGTTTTGGCTTGCAGTGTAAATAAAATATTGTAAACTAGACAAAGCATACTCATATGTAAAGCATTTAAACATTAAAATGATTCATCAACAAAAAAAAGATTTTTTTTCAACTTTAGGATTTTTAAAAAATAAATCGCACCTTGCGCCACAATATGAAGTATGTCAAAAAAATACAAATAAATAGTAGTATTATCTGTGTGTAAAGATAGAACGGCCAACCTTATGATTCCAGAGATAGCCTCATTTTTAATGTCAGCGCCATACAAATTTTTCTTAAAAAAATTATAACTCCTTCATTTGTACACGCAATTGCTTCGTACGACATTTTATAGCATAGTAATGATCAGCAGAATCCATTTCTAGCCAAAAAAAATACCCTTGAAAATTCAAGTCTCTTTGTCTATGAAAGGCGATTTTCAGCCCACTGTGCGCCCTTGGGAAGTTGCCATATTTTTGCGCCCCCCCCCCCCCCCCCCCCGGTGACTAAATATCTAAGCCCCCCGCCGCTCATTTGTACCAAGCGTAGTATTTTGAAGCCCCCCCCTAAACGGGTCACGTAGTATGGGTACGTTACCTAATAACAATTTGTCAGAAAAACTCCAAATAATATCTAAATTTTTTATTACAAAATAAAGAACATAACATAAAAACAAAAATGGAAGCAAACAAAAAAGATAAAAAAGCAATTTTTTTCTTTGGTTTTAATGAGAAGGATGTGCTTGCTTTTCTGAGCATAGTTTCTCAAAACGAGGTTGAAGTTTCGAAATCGCTACTCTCGTCTCTGCCTCTAAATTTATTTTTAAACTGTACTTATTCTTAATTACTGCAACTGCAGATAAACCTGTCTCACACAAGTATGATGTCGAGAAAAGTAAAGACCGATAGGTTTACAGCGCAGTTCACTGTGAGACTTTTCTGCGGCCTGAAGTGGCGCGGGACGTGTGCGTGTGGAAGACGCTATAAAGATTGTCTCACGACGCCCCTGGGATGATCCCGCGGCGCCCCGGGGCGTCGCGACTCACAGTTAGGGAAGCCCTGATCTAGTCAATCCACATTATGCAAGTGCATTTTATAAGCAAAATAAATACAAAACAATACAAGAACAACACGTCAACTCACCAGAGATCAAATGGGAAAATAATTCACCGACTCCAGATATTTTCATATCAGAGGGTTCGGCTCGGTAGAACTCCTAACAGGGCATATAAATGCTACTGATCCCTATATTTAAAAAATCTTTCGTTATTCTACATGTATTAAATATGACTGATTTTTGCATTTTAAATATATAATTTTTTTGATAGATCTAATACGCCTAAATTTTTAATGAGAGAGCTAGGTATAATGCCAGTAGCCGAAATAACGAATGGTAATATTTTTATAGTCTGAGAATGCAAAATTCTTTTTATCTCATTTTATATGTATATTATTATTTTTAGCCATCAATGATGCTACTTCACTTGTGGGCTATTGAGCTTTTAAAACTGAATCACAAATTAAATAAAAATATTTTATGCTATCGATCTCGTAAAAATCGACACTAATAGTTTTCAGCTGAATCAGAGTAGATTTGATACACGGTTTAAACAGCTGCCATTCCGAAAATCTGACAGGTTTACCGTTCTCCGGGCAAAAAGCAAGCTTTCATACAATGTTGACATAATATGATACAATGTCTATCAGTTAAATATAACCAAGTTAACGATATGAGATAATGTATTTTTGTTAGTCGTCAGATATCTACGTACATATACATATATAGTCAAACCACGTATTGGTAAATCTCAAAAAGTTTATCTACCTTACAACATGCATATTGTTATTTCAGAAGCTAAAAACTTGAAATAAACACTACGAATTGTTTGCATTGCTGTAATTGATAACAACGCGCCAACCGGATTCTCCAAAACCGTGCCTTCAACAGTGCAGATAATGTTAAACCTCAAATTATCACAACAAAATTCTGCCTGAAAAATTTTAAATGTTTAAAAGGAATAATATTAAATTACATTTCAAAAAGTGCAGTGGGTTTGTGACACTAATAAAATTCAATTTTTTTTTAATATTTTGCATATTTATTTTCCACAAAAAAATGTACATAATCCACAACATTGATATTTGTTTTTATTTTTTTATTTTTTACTTACTCATAGTAAAATAAGCTACATTTTTCAGATCCTCAATCAAGCACTATTTTCACATGCTTATTAGTTAGAACCGAAATTATTATTAATTTGTAATGGTTGTGTTTGTTCATATATTTGTAAACTTATAGGAATACAGCGTCCAGTTGACATTCAGGGAACAATGGGTAGATAAAAGACTGAAGTTTGACGATTTTGGAGGTAAGTGAAAATGCATTAATTAATCATCAAGACTTGTGTGTTTCGCAAAAATTCTGCTGTACATTCGTCATCAAATGGGCAATCAGCGCCATTTTGTTTTTTTGACATTTGATAGGTCCCAGTTAAACGCTGATTTCAAGTCTATATTGTTATACTTCTTACTGAACAAAAATTGATAGATAGTTGAAACGGAGCTCGAATCAGCGTTAACTTTTGAGTTGTAAGTTTCTAGACAAGTTTTTTCAAAATCCCTACTCTTACTTCGATTTTAAACAGCAACTCCTGAGCATATTTGGAGTGAAAATAATAGATGTCATTTTGCTGTCCGATGATTTTTTTTAATAAACAATTGGGTACGGCCTAGCGTGTCACGTAATAAGCAGTCCGCCTCGTTTCAGCAGCACTGTATACAGGGTACGTACTTGACTTACTTTAACCAGTGATTCCTGACATTGTTTGGAGTTAAAAATGTGACCTGACTGAACACCTTGTCCCGTTCTGAGTTATTGTAGCAGGAACTGACAGCTGACTCCACGCCCCGAGAGAGAATCGACACACGCTATTATACGAGCTAGCCTGAGGTACTGCTCAGGGGTAGAACCTCTGATGCAACTCTGATGCTTTGAATATAAGTCGATCTACTTATATTCAAAGCTTGGTAACCCTTACACTGGGGCCCAACGTTAGATAATTTACTACTTATATTACAATTTTTAACTCCAAATATGCTCAAGAATCGCTGGTTGAAATTCTTCGGTTACCCATTGATATATGATTTGAAAAAATAATACCGCGCCGTACTCATCAGCATATCAGGATCGGTGCTTCTTGAATTAAGTACGCAGTATTATCAAGTGTTGCATTACTGCGCTCGTACCGGATATAATTTATTGAACCTCATATCACAAACAAAATACTTTCAGTATTTCTTATTAGATTCTCATGCGCCGGTTCAGCGTTGGTATATTTAAACCCTTCAAAAGCTCGGCGTAAGGCCATTTTAACTAAGCCTACGCCGTGATAATATATCAAGTTTTACACAATTCCGACTTTACGCGCCGCTTAATATTTACACTGCGATTTTATAATCTTATGTAAGAAGGTAAAATAATAAAGTATTTGCTCTGCTTCTTCCCCAGGTGGTCTGAAATATCTGACCCTGACAGAGGCGAACAGGGTATGGATGCCCGATCTGTTCTTCTCCAATGAGAAGGAGGGCCACTTCCACAATATTATCATGCCCAATTTCTACATCCTCATCTTCCCCTTCGGCTCCGTGCTGTACACCACGCGCATCTCGCTCACCCTCTCCTGCCCCATGAACCTGCAAATGTACCCGCTGGACAGGCAGATCTGCAGTCTGAGGATGGCCAGTTGTTTGTGTTAATTTTTCTTAAACTTTCCAAATTTACGAAGACTGCTTAAAAATGCAATCTGACCTTGATGCTATAGCAGAATGGTCAGATAAAAACAAATTAGAATTTAATATAAAAAAATGCGTAACAATGACATATACCCGCTCTCAGAAGCCCGTAGTTTTTGATTAAACCATTAAAGAGAAAAAATTATGCCGAGTCAATAGCTATAAAGATCTCGGTATCGTCTTTGATCCCAAACTAACATTCTCGGACCATATATCACGACTTACTACAGCATGCTACAAACTCCTGGGGTTTATCACCAGAACATGTAAACAATTTCACGACCCAGATGCAATGATAGCCATGTTTGATGGCGTCATACGAAGTAAGCTGGAGTATGCTAGTGGTGTGTGGACTCCGCACCAAACTAAGTATATTAATATGCTGGAACAAATCCAGAAAAAATTCCTCAGGTATGTCTATATGCGGATGCGTGGAACTTATCCAAGGTTCATGCACCATGTGGACTTACTTGAGGCAACAAATAGATTTAGCTTGGAAACTAGACGTCATGCAAATCTTGCAATACTTAGTTTTAACCTAATCCATAACTACATTGATAGCCCGTTCCTCTTGGAATGCTATGGTTTATACGTGCCCGAAAACTTCAGCCGTAGTCGTCGACACGTCTTATTCAAAATACCATACGGCAGAACAGATATTCTAGCACAACATAGCATGACAAGAGGAATGGTGCTATTGAATGAAATCTCAGAAGCACTAGATATATATAATTCTTCTTTAAATAGCCTAAAGTTTTTTTTTGTATAGTAATTATCTTCATAGGTGTTAAGATTGTCAAATTGAGAATTGTACAGTAATTGGATAATCTATCTGTTGTGCAATAAAAATTAAAAAAAAAAAT
This sequence comes from Hesperophylax consimilis, assembly GCF_061612785.1. Classification (NCBI taxonomy): domain Eukaryota; kingdom Metazoa; phylum Arthropoda; class Insecta; order Trichoptera; family Limnephilidae; genus Hesperophylax; species Hesperophylax consimilis. The sequence continues at coordinate 23,607,267 of NC_142850.1, forward strand.
AAAAATAAAATAAAAATAAAAAAGAAATAAAATTTAAAAAAATATATTTCACAGGCGTCCAGATTGTTGGGGTTTATAGAAATATTATTAGACAGCGGGGGACCGCAAGGAGCGGAGGATCCATCAAGTTAACAAATCACCATTTTCAACAAAGGAAATTAGAGTGAAGGCATATATCCTTTGTGACGATTCAAATAATCAAAGTTTAGAAACCGTTCAATGAATTTTGATATATGGAAATGTTCGTGATATATCGAGGTTTGGCCGATAGACCAGTGCTTCGAGGCTAAGGAGGCGAAAAATAACAAAAACCTATTTTAATTACACTTTAAGCCTTTGTTCCATTTCTACAAAGCATAGAAGCTGCGCTTACTGCTTAGTAGCAAAACTTAGGTGTCGAAACGTTTCGCTCGTACACACTCACTCGCATCAGAAGATAGTAAAATGTCAAAAATTCCGTTAATTTTATCGTATTTTAAATGTTCTTATTTCTATATTTTTAAAATGCCGTTTACCTATATTCTAGGTATAAACACGCCTCATACAACATATAACCAACAAAGAAAACAATGCAATAAATGCGTTTATGTCATTTGTACTCCCGCGCTATCCCAGCGCTTCCATGTTTCGCCTCCCTTCGTCTTAGGGATAGCCTCAAAAACAGTACAACTCCATAGTTCGTACATATGTGCGGTTACTTTTCATTTATATTTATGCTCATTTATTTAATCGGTTGTGCAATTGCGGATTGCATACACCACACCACCATACTAGAGAAAGAAAACTCATATTACTATTATTATTACTTGCATATTTTTAATGCTCTTTTCAGACAGATGGACGACTAATGATATTATATTCTTGTGGAATGAGGGTGATCCAGTGCAAGTAGTGAAGAATCTTCTTCTCCCCAGATTTACACTGGAGAAGTTATTGACGGACTATTGCAACAGCAAAACCAACACAGGTACAAAGTACAAACTAAGTAATAATTTTTTTTCCGTGAATCGTTACTTTACCTTACTAATGGATATGTATTTTTTTAGTAAGAGACAGGATAAGATCGAAGAAGTTTGTTTGTTTGTTCAATTTGTACAGGCCACATATAATCCCCGCTCAACAAAAAGTTCCCTAAAGCCATGGGACCACAAAAAAATTTACAAATAATTTATTAGTAGGCTTAGCGAATTCCTCGACTAATATAGCAATATATATTTTCTTACAACGTAAATAACAAATATATTTTTATTACGAAAATAATAAATAAATTTGACTAAAAAAGTAATATCCCTCAGGGCCTATGTCATCTTTAAGTATTCTATGCGGAGGAAGTTCTGGGAAGGAAAAAGTATGAGAGGTAGGTAGGAATCTAGCGGTCAGTGTATCCGAGAAAGACGGAAGTATGAATCATCCCCCTTGCTGCGGTATAAAGCGATGGGTCGAGAGAGTCCAGCTGGAGGGGTCCACCAAGGCCTCAACACACCTAACCCGATAAAACCGAGCACCCTAAGTAACCAAGCGCAGCGAACCACTTGAGGTGACCTAAGGTAGAAGTGTTGGTTATCCAATAAATGGTTTCCGGGGCGGTGGTACCCATACCCTCCTCCCAAATTGATTACTGATTACTTAAATTACTTACCGAATTCCTCTAATCTAATAGCCAATGATCCCCTTATGACACTTCCAGTGCCACCAGTACATAATTTACCAAAAGGGTTATTTACTAATACTTGGGCCCGTGTTCAAGTACTGTCAAGTTATCAGGAAAAATCTAAAATTTGTTGCTTATAGATTCTTCCGTGGATCTGCTTTAAATCTTCAAGTTCCAACTCGAAAGCTCCAACTAAAAAGTAGTTTTTGTTAATCTGATGTTATTATTACGCTAGCGTCTGGACGATCTAGGCCCTCTCATTGGTCGAATTCAAATAGTATATTTCGGTAAATCCCGAATAGGGGGTCTGCAGGCAAAATTCGACCACTCTGCCCCTCTGGCGGTATAAGAACGAAGCAAATGACTGGCGCGAATATTTAAATATGCATATTAACCCATTAATGCCCACAACTATTTTTGACTCTAAATTGAATGAAACTTTGGGAACTTGCTCACTATTTTTATACAAGCAAAGTAATTTCTGGAATTTTCTTTTTTTAGATCGGTTCCTTAAATAATCAATGGGTCGAAAACGACCCAGTGGGCATATGAAGTATACAATTCTTTTTTTTTAATCTTTATTACAATGTGAAACATATGTTACTTATTTATTTATTTATTTATTTATTTGGAAAAGTTGACAGCAAATCTGTAATTATATAATGATACAATAATAATATTATTAATTATGCCAATTATGAACTTTCCACTGATGAATAGTTAATGGTGTTACAATGGTGTACAATGGCATAGAGATGTTCTCTTAAATTAATTTCTTGTTTAGTTAGGTAAAAATTAAAAATATTAAAATAAAGGAGGGTGGGGGGGAGGAGGGGGAAATATAGGATAAGGATTAAGAGGCAAAGGACGGTAATATATAGGAATTGAACTTCTAGTTTGAGTTTTGTTGATTATTGAGTTTTTGTTTTATGTCGCGTAAAGTCGAGTTAAATATGTCAATATGGTTATAATTTAAGTTAAAAAATTGTGTGGATCTGTAGATAAATGAGTTTTGTTTGGAATTTGTCTTACAATGAGGGAGATTAAAAGTAAGCGACTGTCTGCTGTTGCGATTGGGAACATGGAATAATAGGCGTTGAAGAAGATCAGGACTATCGATTAAATTGTGTGTAATTTTGAATAACATTACCAAATCTGCTACATTTCTTCGGAAAGTTAACGTCTGTATATTGAAGAACTTTGCAGAGTCTTCATTACTGATATGAGATCGAAAAGAGCGGAAATTAAGGTACCTTAAAAATCTATTTTGAACACTTTCAATTCTATTTTTATGTATTGCATAGCCTGGGTTCCACACTTGTGATGCGTATTCAAGGATACTACGAGCGTATGAGAAATACAGTGTTTTGAAAGTAGCAATGTCTTTGAATTGTTTACAGGAACGTATTATGAAACCCAGCATAGAAGATGCGTTAGTGACTACGTGGTCAATATGTTTATTGAAATTCAGTTTACTATCAAGTATAACCCCAAGGTCCTTAATTTCTGATTTGGTAGATAAAGGTTGATGATTAATTGAGTATTCGTGTATAAATATGTTTTTGTTTCTAGTAAAGCGTACGATGAAGCATTTGGATATATTTAATTCCAGACAATGGGCATTAACATACGCGTTTAAACGTTGTAAATCCTTTTGCAGCTTGTGACAGTCTTCGATTGATTTTATAGGTGAGAAGATTTTCATGTCATCTGCATATAGGATGGTCTGCGAGTGTAAAAAGCAGTGACCAATATCATTGATATAGATATTAAATAGTAACGGTCCTAACAGGCTGCCTTGAGGAACTCCCGATGTTACAGCAACAGAGTCGGATTTAAATCCAGCAACCACTACTATTTGACTACGGTTGGAGATATAAGAAGAGAGCCAACGATAAAGATTGCCGTGAATTCCAATCTTCAAAAGCTTGTTCAACAAGGTTGAGTGATCGACCTTGTCAAACGCCTTACTATAGTCGGTATAGACAGTGTCCACTTGTATTCTGTTATCCAAATTATCCTGCAGGTACTCTGTGAAGGTTAAAAGATTTGTGGTTGTAGATTTACCACTAATGAAACCGTGTTGGGTCGTATTCAGGCTGGGCTTAAGAGCAGAATATAGTTGGTCATAGACTATTTTTTCAAAAATTTTGTTAAATATACAAAGTTTGGAGATTGGCCTGTAGTTTTTAACGTCTGTTTTTTTGCCATTTTTGAAAATAGGAGACACATAAGCAGATTTCCATATAACAGGGACAGTGCAATCGGTTAGGGAACGATTGAAAATTAAAGAAAGGGGTAAGGCTAGATTGTGTGCACATTGTTTGATAAAGATTGAAGGTATTTCGTCAGGACCGGCACCTTTGCGAGTATCAATTTCCTTAAGGTATTTTAAGACAATTTCTCGTGTCACCTCAATATTGCTTATATTGGATGTATGGTTCCCGACGTCAGTTGGATCAAGGGTAAGTGGATCGGAGGGTTTACTGAAAACTGAACTGAAATATTTTGAAAATAAATTTGCAATTTCCGTTCCATTATTGGCTTTCAGCTCTCCAAAATACATACATTTTGGGACACCTTGGGATGCGTTAGAAGATTTGACGTGGCTCCAGAAGTTTTTAGGGTTTGAGGAAATATTGTTTTCAAATATTACTCAAGAAACGGGATTTGCTTTTCCGACATAAGTCTTTGTGCCGTTTACGAAGCAGGGAAAATGCGTCATAGTCAGCCTGGTTCTTGTGTTTTTTATATTTGCTAAAGTATTTTGATTTTTCCTTAGTTACCTTAATAAGGGCAGCACTGTACCAAGGAGGATATTTCGAGTTCCACGAAAGTTTGTGAGGAATATGAAGATTTATGAGGTATTTCAAAAACGTATAGAAACCGTCAAGCGCTGGTTCTATTTGAGAGGTAGAAAAAATGGAAGCCCAGTCAGCTTGTTCAAGGGCGAAATTAATTGAATCGTAGTCTCCACGATTATATAGAAAAACTTTTCTTTTCGCATTTGTCAATGAAGGAGTTTCCTGAAATGGCACACTAATGGATAGAGCTTTATGATGTTCATTTTCGGGAACTAGCGGGTCGTCATTAGATTCGACGGAGATTAGTAGATTTGACAGAATCAGATCTAGGATATGACCGCTTGAGTTTAGTTCACCGTTATATTGAGAGAGGTTCAGAAAATGCATACAGTCTACGAAGTAATTACTAACGTGAGTAGAGTAATTACTAGCTGCATAGTGAGCAGATGGCGTAGTTTGGATCCATGAAATTTCAGGAAGATTAAAGTCACCTAAGATAATAAAAGAATCATTGGGGTTATTTGATACTACGTCTGATAACATGTTCAGGAAATTTTCGATTAAATATTGATGTTGAGTCCCTCCGGGGATGTACACGCAACATATATGGACCAAACTGTGAGGTGTAGTATTGGTGCGAATGGTGACCCAAATGTCTTCAGCACAAGAAGTCCATTCTGGTCTGGCGACGCTGATCAGCTCCTGTTTAATAGCTATCACTACACCACCGCCAAGACGCTGACCAGTGGAAGCGTAATCGCGGTCTCTACGATATACATAGTATCGAGGATCGAAAAGTTCTTCGTCTCCGATACCTTTGGTGAGCCATGATTCTGTGAGGGCAATTAAATCGTAATCGTTTGAAAAGGTATTTTGAAGGATCGTCGTAGTCTTGGTACGAAGACCTCTACAGTTCTGGTGATATATTGCTAAAGACATGGGGAGTATTCGAATAAATATTAGTGAGTAGGCGGTAAGTTATACATATAAATGATAACTTCAATAAGTGAGTTCGGTTATAGTGGTCATGCAGTTTTACAAAGTAAGTACATCTAACACAATAATTTCTTGGTATGGGTGCATAAAGTAGTTTAAAATAATAATGGTATAAAAATCTTGTAATACGCATCTCTGGCTCGGCTAGTGATAATATTATTCTGATGTTGATATAATTAGATGGAGGTAGATATCCATATTTGAGGTAAGAGCGGTTAATAATACTATTCAGTTTATATTTGAGTGAAATATTTGTTGACAAATGAGTATACGGTAATTTGCTTACCACGGCGGAGAATATAATTAGTGTGTGTGAGACCGCGATTGTCCGTCGAGTAGGTCTGATTGTCGGGAGTGCAGGGGGTCGCCAACATGCGGTAAAATGTATTCCAGGTTGGTTCTTGAGAAGTGTTGACTGATTTAGAAAAGAATTAGAAAGTTTGTGGGAGAGGGTGAAATGGTAGAGGGAGGGTGAGTGTAATAGGAGTGGATAAAAAGAGGGGGGAAATGTATGGGGAGACACATGAGTATATGAAAAATCCATTTTACGACGCGAAGAGAATGCAGATCGACTCAGGCTATTTTCTTTAGGTCCTCTTCCTTGAAAATTGGTATGGGAGGCGAAGTGGGATTTTTTCTCACAAATATCCTGGTGTTTTTTATCCACGTGAACTGGAATCCCTTCTCCTTGGCAATACCCTTGGCCCGAAAAAGGAGGTTTTTGTTAGAACTAGTCAGATGGTCGTTGACATAGATTTTTCTATCGTCACCAGGGTAATTCAGGTCCTTCGTGCTTATTCCTTTCCTTCGTCGAATTTCGGTGATGAATTCATTTTTACGCGAGCGGGTGGTAAATTTAACAATTATTGGTTTGATTAATTTGGAATGAAGTGGGTCTTTCGCCGAGACTCTGGTGGCGAACTCAATTTCTTTTGTTTTAAAGTTGTGTAAGCCAAGTTTGTTTGCCATCTCTGATAGAATGTTTGGAATGTTTTCATTGTTATCTTGAGGTATTCCTTTTATTTCGACATTCTGTAGTCTCATCCATTGCTCCCTTTTGTTGGAATCTTCTTGTATTTGTTTGATGGTCGATTTAAGGGAGGAAACTTCTTGTTCCAGAAAGTCTACTTTGCTCATTGACTGTTCGAAAGCTTGGAATCTATTGGAAAAGTCATCCAATTTTGAGTTGTTGAAGTCCACAGATTTTTTCAGTTCTGACATGTCTTCCTTGACTTGCTTATTAAGTGTTTTGAGAGAGGCAAGTTCAGAAGATATTTTTTTGATTTCTACCATTACATCTTCTATTGGGTTGGTTGACGTAGCGGATGATTGGAGTGAAGTTTTGCATGTAGTGCAGCGCCAGCTTCTTCTTTTCTCGTTATTAGCCTTTCTGAATGTAGTTTCAGATGTTCCTCCGCATTCGTAATGAAACTGCTTACTGCAGGAGTAACACGTGATGCCGTCGGTAATAGTAAGTTGGCACTTAGAACAGTTCATGTTGAAAAGGTTGGGCACCTCTGGATTGTCGGGCACCGGCGATGAAGTGGATATAATATAGCTGAGTATGTATGTCTGTCAGAGCACGCACGGCACTGCACTGCCACTAGTAGGTAGTATTAAATATGGCTACGCGGAACTGCACCTTACTGGACTTTATAATATTGGTTTCACAGCAAATTAACATCAACTCTGTAGAGATTATATAAGAGTCAATTTTATGTGAGTTCACTGAAAAATTTTGCGAGGTTCAATGATACAATTTGATGTTTTAACTGTAGGAAAGCAATTACTTTAAGAGAGCGAAAAATGACGTGTGTGTGACACTGTAATCTGTAATAGTATTATACAATATCAATTCCTTATATTACAATAATTATAAATTAAGTAATTATTACTTCTTATTCATATAGGTTTTAAATCTAACTTGAAATTATTTACTTTTGATGAAGAAGCACAAAACATTTATCGTGAAGAGCAACGGTGCATTTTATGCAGACCTTCGTAATCTTGCTTGCACAAAGTGCGCATCTTCTTCGAGCCTGCTTGGTAATAATAAGATGTGCTGCTTTGTGTGTTCTGACAGCAACGGGCATACTAAATGCACCGCTCACCGGCCGAGATGGTCCCGAAGCGGCAGGTCGAACACCATACTTTATGATTAGGCATTGTGCGACTGCTCGCCGAAAACCCAAATTGTCCAGTTTTTGACCATACGCCCTTGAAAGCAGCCAAGCATTGTTCATACAGACATCGAAAAGCCACATGATAATTGGCATGTACCATTTCTTACCACGCATCCCAATGCGGTACTTCGCGACGCTGTTATCCATTTGGTCTACTCCTCCCATGAATCTATTATACATGGAAAACATATGCGGTTGAGGCACTTCAACATTCTTCTTCTCTTTTGCGCTATAACGCAGTGCTTTTTTCAGTGGATGAACACCCGTCTCGTTGGACATGACCGTCACAACAGCGTTATCCTTCTACTTGCAAGCTATTATATTGTTGACTTTGTCAAGTTTATAATCATAGGTGCCCCTTTCGGCTTTCTTCATGTCTGTAGATTCAGTAAGTGGACATCTTTCGGTTCTATTGTCTCTCACGGTACCAGTACCAAAGAAACAGATTTCACCCAGCTTTGAAATAAGTTTAGCTGACGTAAAAAAATTATCAAAATATAATGAAAAATTTGAATTTTTGAATGAATTTTTCAATGTATTTGCAAAATTTAGAACCACAGATTCCCCAAGACCCATCTCTGGAACCCTCAAGCCATCACGCCCTTGATATAAATCAACTTGGAGGCAATACCCAAGTCAATGGGCCAAAACCCATCCTTTGAATCCAAAACGGATTTTTTCCGGATGGTTTCCCACGGATAAATTGTTTGCATTCGTGACGCCCCAAGTACGGAATCATAGACTCGTCTATGGATACCTCCGCCTCGATAGGAGCATATTTCAGAAAATTATCGTTCAGCTCATTCAGCAATGGCCTTATTTTGCCGAACTTGTCACCTTCCGGTAATTGATTATTATCCGCAACGTGCAAATATCGAAAGATCTCTTCGAAGCGATTGCGGCGCATTGCACCCGAAACTAAAACGTCGTGCACGTCGTCTTATGACTCCCAGAACATTCTTCGGCGTGGGAGCGGCACATATCCGCTTACAAAAATAATGCCCATAAATGTGTACATGTCATCACCAGACAACTCAAAGGATGGTGAATTCTTAGAAACTGCATAATTGACTGAATGTTTTAGAATATTGGTAACAACATTTGTATCCATGAAGAATTCAAAAAAATCGGCTGGGTGACTGCCTTCATTCAGTAGGCTGTTGACAAGTTGCTCAGGCTCTAACCTGCCGATAGTGCGGTTTTGCGGCAAATCTCCATCTACCCATTTCCGTTGATCAGGTTGAGCACCTCCCTTCGCCACTCGTTTTCTTCCACCATGAATAACGGTAAACGTTTTTGTCCATTATTATCAGTTGATACGCTGTTGGTAACAGTCGCGACAGCTAGAGGTGGTATTACACTTTCATTATCATTCGACACGCCACCATCATCTAAGACTATTTCTGCCTCAGCCATTAGTTGTTTCCGGCTTAGTCGGTTCGGATCATCACAGTCGTCTTCATCTCCCGAATCTCCGTCAGTTTCTGGCCCATCATCGCCGGGCGGAGTGAGGTATACATCAACGGAGTTTGCTTGGATGTCATCTAAGGTGTCTAGCTCCTCCAATATCTCCAGTGCCGCGAGAGTCCTTCTTGACCTATTCGGAATACATATATTAGTTAGTGACTCATAAAGAAGACAAAATAATAAACAGTGAAAAGTTAGGTTATGGATGAAAAGAACACATATATGCCTACTGGGTCGTTTTCGACCCAGATGATTTTTAACCATTTATAAATAAAATCCTAACAAAGATTGAAGACTTTCAATGATTCTGAATTGTATGTACATATTATGTGAGTGATTAAAAAGTGCAAAACGCTTCATTATCATATATACAGTAATTAGTACTTACATGTTTATCTTAGGATGACAACTCGCAAAACTGATAGCAGTCAACGATAGTTAGAAACTTTCACTTAGTGACCACAGATGTCACTGCAGTATCAAATATGTTATTGCTTTTGCAGAAGTACCAACCAAGAAATAATTTAAGAGGGAAACAAAATTTATTTATTTATTTATTTAGACGCCGTAAAAGGCTTTTACAATATACATGATTTATGTTTACAGTGGTTCACAGGAGCGAAACAGTATTATGTTAAACAGAATAATTACTGAGAAATTATGTTGAAAATTAAACAAGAATAACATCTGGTATACATAGGTACAATAGCATTTTTATTTTCAATCCGTACAGTAGTTTAGTATTGAGGTTATTGTTACCTTCAATATTGGATTTGGTTGAATTTGCTGAGAACTAAGAGTTAACTCTATTGAAACAGGGCTGTCAGTAAGACATCTCATAACAATTTTGGGAAAAATTATAGTTTTGATTAAGTATATAACATTAAAGTATATAACATAGATAACATTCTTCTGTCTGATATCTGATGTAAGTGCATAGTTTAGGTTCTGTGATAACTTATGAATAGAATGGTATTATGCCTAATAACTTTGATAATTACGACAGAGGTATGTTATTATAGCCTTCTTATAACTATATTCCGTGCAGTTGAACACATCTACTACTTCTGAGAAAGCATTGCCAACTGCATGCAATCTAGGTATAAGCGAGTTTCTAAATGACTCAGTCCTGATATTGTTATTGAAATTAAAAAGAATTTTGGATCGAGTGGTTCTAGTGGGTATATGGAAGGTAATTAGGCTTAATATATCAGGGCTGTCTATAATACCATTGACAATTTTAAAAATAAAAGTCAAATCGGAAATAAGTCTTCTATCTGAGAGTTTAAGTAAGTTTAATTCTTTCATCAAGTGATTGTAATTTATTGATTCTATAGGTAGACCGAGTTTATAGTTAATGTATCTTAGGAATTTATGCTGAATTTTTTCAATAGAGTCGATTGAATAAATAATAAAAAGTAGAGAGCAGCTGAAAGTGGTTGGGTCATTTTCGACCCTGTGGGCATTAATGGGTTTAATTATATCTGATTTTATATTGACATGTTTTCTTATTTCTAAAATTTCAAAATTATTTATTTGCGATGCTTTATATACTGTGTGAAGTATTTTAAGACCTGAATTTTTATCAAAAGTGTGATCATTATTCAAAAGATGATCAAACTCAGATTCACTATTTCCATTTAGAGCTCCGAGATGTTCTTTAGTTCTGACTTCAAAGTTTCTATTGGTGCTACCTTTGTAAAAGAAATTACAATCATTCCAATTGAGTTCATAAACTCCCGATTTTTTATTTGATTATCGCTATCTTTATTATTAAGAATATATTTCTTTATTTTGTTATTAGTGTAAAACACCGGTTGAATAGTACCAGGAATGTTTTTATTGCTATCCACAAATAGAATTCTACGCCATTGTTTATTTCTATCTTTAGAAATAGGGTAAATATACCATTTGAAAAGATTATGTTTATTTTTTTTATTTAGTATTTCAACTATCTATTTATTAGAAAAACCGTTATTAAATGATATTTGTTTTATGAATATATTGTTTTATGGTTATATGCTATTTGTTTTTCAGGTCTTAAAATACTTCACACAGGATATAAAGCGTCGCAAATAAATAATTTATATTTTTAGAAATTAGAAAACATGTTAATATAAAAGCAGATATAATTAAAAAGATTTTTTTTATAAACTCTCTTTTAACTATTTTCCCACTCACCTGGTTTTTCCCGTCTAACGATATTGTAATTACTAATTCTGATAAACCCCGCCCACTCTAACCTCTCCCCCTCCTTCCACTTATTCTTTCCAATTGTAATCTATATTTCTTACTCCTGATGAGGTGAACTTCGTTCATGAAACATGTAGTGGTTGTATATAATAAAGTGATGTAAACAAAGTTATTTGTAAATAATAAAAAGGAAAACACTTTGCTTAAAGTCACTTTATTGAAGTTATTTGTGTTTTAATGAAATCAAGTTTAACAAGATTACATCATTTTATCTATTCCCGTTGTATATCAATGCATATGTACGCAATAAAATGGAAACATTATATTTATTGGTCAATTTGTATAGCGCCGCTTTTGTGAGATATCACATCAGGGGCGCTATATTGTAATAATCTATTTACAATATATACTCACCCACTCTCGGTGAATGACCTAATATCTACCTATTAAATGTAACTGTTGTTAATATCACTTAAACTGGGCGAAGTCCAAACAAGTGCCGCCCGCAGGGCCTAGCAGCAAAAAAAGCGGGTTTTTAACTGCTAGTATTTTATTAATACCTTTCTGTTTCCAGGTGAATACAGTTGTCTCAAGGTCGACCTGCTGTTCAAGCGCAGGTTCAGTTACTACCTGATCCATATCTACATCCCCTACTGTATGTTAGTCATCATGTCTTGGGTGTCCTTCTGGCTGGACCAAGGAGCTGTACCAACTCGATTATCACTGGGTATGCGTTATTGATTGAAATAATAACTCTTTATAATGCAGACATGTAGATGATCGCCAGATCGCCATATGGCAACTTCTACCAAAAATCTTTTTCTTCCACGTAATCGATTTTTTCAAATCTTTGGAAGAAGTAACATTACTGGAAAAGCGTGAGATTAAAAGAAATGCTTTTTGTGCATCCCATTTTCTAAATTTTTTTCCGATGTCGACTAAAGTACTAATTTCAAAGTACTTGAATAATAACATTTGAGCCACCTGCCAACTTCGTTTCAATAACAGTGACCTTCCAAGACCCGGGTTAAATGCTTTGTAACAAGACGTAATAAAATCAAGTTCTCCAACCGGATATATCCCATTATCAGTTTTTTTCTTTGGTTCTGAAATTAAACTTTCGAATTACTCTTATTTCTCCCGACAAAGACACGCAGTGTTTTTTATGTCTATTTGACGAAATAAACAGTAGAAAGCAAACAAACTTTTCAAATGTGATGTCGCCGACTCCGGCGGGACGAAGGATAGCCAAAATTATCTAGGTGTTATTCTTCTGTAGTTTTTTAAGTCATTCGTTGGCATTTTTAAACGCATAGGCGGCAACGTACCTATTTACGTGTTCATCTCCACCTCTCTAATTTCTTCCTGTGAAAGTATCGTTCAAAATCTAAACAGGCTAATAAAATATATCACGCTCTCAAAATACGAAATCGATTATAAAATAATAATAATGACAATCTTATTCACATTAAACAATTTATTATTCTATCGTATAGTTCTTACAGATTTCAACAACTGCATAACCGCTGTGGGTGTAATATATTATGTTGGTGGAAGGCTAGCATTAACATGTAAACATGACCCAGGCTGTCGCTCAATGAGCTCAGACACGAGATTGGCATTTTTAATAGCAGCTAGAAACCATTAGATGGAGAAAATTCAAATATATTATCTCAGTTCACGGGCATCAGAAAATATCAGTATCCGCGAGTAGTAGAGGAGCCTTGTTCACCGGGGATTTCGAATGCTCAAAGAATATTTAATTATGAAAAGTTTGTTAAATCATTCCAGGTGTGACCACCGTCCTGACGATGGTGATGCAGTCTTCCAGTATCAACGCTTCCCTCCCTCCCGTATCCTACATCAAGGCCATCGACGTCTGGACCGGCGTCTGCCTCACCTTCGTCTTTGGCGCCCTGTTAGAATTTGCACTCGTGAACTACGCCTCCCGGTCGGACATGCAACGGGAGAACATGAAGAAGAAGCGTCGGGAAATGGAAAGCGCCCAAAGCATGGACGCCGCATCCGACCTAATGGACACTGAAAGCAACACGACATTTGCAATGGTGAGCCCAGACACGGTACAGTATTTATATGTGTGTTTAAACATGGCGACATCTCTACTCGTGGTTTGGTTTTGTATACTTTTCAATAATTTTAGTTGTAATCACATACATAAGTCAACTCTCAATCTATGGTAGATCCGTCGAATCGGCTACTCTCCTAGCTATGGAATTTTACGCTTTTGTGGTTCTCAAAAGATGCCTAGGAAAATAAATTGTAATTCCAAAGCTAAGATAACCTTTGAATTGATTAGTCATCGAACTACGGTAGTGGATAGTCGTGCTCTGTGTTTGACGAATTGCCTACCTGCTGTCGCGGACTTCGTACAGATAAGAAATTATTGTTACATTTTTGTTTTCTATTATTTGTTTGTTATATTTAGGTTTTGATAAATTAGTGTGTACAGTCAATCAAATAGACTGTATTATTTTTTTTTTGTTAATTAATTTATAAATATGGAGGAAGATAAAAATCGACCTCCTGACCCCGAGTCCATATTTAATATTGGAGATGAGTATGAATCGGATGTTTCTATAATACTCCCTTCCAAAAAACGAAGACCATCGCTCTGTCTTAATGTACCACCCAAAATTAAACCTTCGCAATCCGATGAAACCTCAAACCCTAAGGAAAGTCGTAAGGATACCATATTATCAGAATCTAAAAATACTTAACTAAGTTATTCCCCATCTTCCTCGGCTCCATTCATTGTCAATGTCCAAAGTACTGAACAAGGAAAAATCATTCATCCTCTGGATTTCGGGAAATTCATTTTTAGTTCAAAAAACAGTAACCTTGGCATAGTTAACGGATCTATTAAGCCGGAAGGCCGCTATAAGTTATCCCTAGAATTTAAATCCGCAAACTTTGCAAATGAATTTGTCCAAAAAATTGATACGCTTTCACTCCACAAATTTAAATCTTATATTCCAACTTACAACCTTACTAGAATGGTCCGAGTGAGAGGTATACCAACCGATCTCTCGGAATCTGAAATTGTTGATGCACTTAATGATTCTCAAGTGACCCCTAAGGTTTTAAAAGCACGTAGATTAAATTACAAAGATACATCTAATGGAACCACTACATGGAAACCCTCACAATCGGTTGTTATTACTTTTGAAGGCCAAACTTTGCCATCTTGGGTATTTATTTATTACAACGCACTCCCTGTGGAAGTATACAAATTCCCGACGATCCAGTGTTTTAACTGCTGCCGTTTCGGACACTCAAAACCCATATGTCGTTCCCCTCTACGTTGTTTTCATTGCGGAGAGGACCATCCCTTTGATCTTTGCCAAAAATCATCGAATGATCTACGTTGCATTAACTGCAAGGGAAATCATACAGCGGTTAGTGTGGCCTGTCCAGAATTGACCAGACAAAGGAATATTAAACAATCAATGGCTTCAGACAACATTTCCTATTTCCAGGCATCAAAATTATTCCCACCTGCAATAAAATCGTTTGCAGAGGTAACATCTACCTCAATTCCTTGCAATCTATCTTACTCTAAATCTCCTCCATCATCTTCTCACAGGGAAACAATTTTTATACCACTAAAACCAAAACCAAAATTTATTGCTTCTATTGATAAAAATCAACATAATGATATTTTGTTTAACCCAAATGGGAATTATAAATCTCAGACACTCAATGGGAGTGCTTTAAATAGTTCCCAATCTTCCCTTAATTTAGGGAAAGTGGTGAATGAAAATTCTGCTTTCATTCAGACTTTAATTACCCTCTTAATTTCTATTCTTTCAAACAACAATAATATACCGTCCAACGCTGCCGATTGCATTAAATCTTTGTTATCCTGTCTTCCTAATGTCTCCGAAACTGAACAGAATTCTTCAGTGGAATATCAGAAGTCTAATCTGTAATAAATTTGAACTTGTAAAATTACTCGATGAACATGAAATTTCAGTTGCCGCTATTTCTGAAACGTGGTTTAAACCCTCGTATCTATTTAAGATTTCTGGATATAATTGTCTTAGACATGATAGACAGGATGGTAAAGGTGGCGCTGCCTTAATCATCCATGACCCTATTCCTTTCAAACCAATCATGTTTCATACTCTCTCTAACAATTTTCAGATAGTAGCAGCCGTTGTATGTGATATTACAATACTATCAATATATGTCCCTCCCTCCACTATTTTTGATGAAATCGAATGGTCATCATTTATGTCTCAGATTCGTCCCCCGTATATGTTACTGGGCGACTTTAATGCTCATTCTACCTCTTGGGGTAGTGAATTAACGAATCGTTCTGGCCGTAATCTTTTAGATTTTATTGATTCCCATAATTTATGTATTTTAAACGACGGATCTCCAACCCGATTCACCCCCCCTCAACAAAGGAAAAGTGTTGTTGATTTATCTCTCTGTTCATCTTCGGTGATACGTAAATGTTCTTGGAACATACTTAAAGACCCCCTTTCCAGTGATCATTTCCCTATTATAATCCTCTTTCACTATCTAACCACCTCGCATTCCTTCACAATTAACAATAATTTTAAATTTAAAACGAAAGATGCGAACTGGAGATTTTTTTCTTCTGTATTAGACTCTCTTGTTCACTCTGTAAAATCTTCTCTTGGGAACATCAGAACACAATGTGAATTATTTCCTAGTATAGTTATAAAAGCAGCAGAAAAATCCATTCCAAAGCGTAAAGTTAACATTAAAACTAATCATTCGACTCCGTGGTGGGACGAAGAATGCACTCGTGCTGTTAACTCTAGAAAAGAAGCAGTTTCCATTTACCGCAAATGCATGTCTTTTGAAAATTTTTATCAGTGAAACGCGTCCAATCAGAAACTAAACGTATTTTGAAAAATAAAAAGCGGTCTGGATGGCGAAAATTTTGTGAAAACCTGTCTCCTGAAACTCCCCAGTCATCTGTTTGGACTAATTTAAAAAAATTCGGTTCGTCATATGCTCCGGAGCGTACCAAACATATTCCGGAGAAAATTATTATAGGTTTTGCTGATAAGATTGCCCCTCCTTCAGTTGCCAGATGTGAAGAAATGCCCTCTTTTATTTCATATCCATCTCACTCTAACTGGCTAGACTCTCCTTTCTTAGTTAGTGAACTAAAACGAGTAATTAAATCCCTTTCTGACTCTTCTCCGGTTCCTGATGGAATATTATATAGCTTCTTTAAAGCATTCTCCGACTTGTCGGTTGAATATTTCTTATCCTTAATTAATAACATGTTTGAAACAGGATATATTCCGGATGTCTGGAAAGTTCAAAAAATCCTCCCGGTTTTAAAACCAGGGAAAAATCCGTCCGAAGCCTTATCCTATCGTCCTATTGCTCTTTCGTCGTGTTTAATTAAAGTAGTGGAACATTTGATAAAGAACAGATTAGAATGGTTTGTTGAAAATCACAGTATTATCCCTCCTAATCAATACGGCTTTCGGAAAAAGAAATCTACTATGGATAATTTAAGTTTGTTAACAACAGATATCCGTATTTCTCAATCCCTTAACTCTTGTACATTGGCCACATTTCTAGATCTTTCTTCAGCTTACGACGATGTATTAATTGATATTTTGAAGGAAAAATTAATTAAAATAAAAATCCCCATAAAATTAGTTCAATTTATTATCAACTTGCTAACAGACAGATCCATTATTATCCACTCTTCCTCAAACATATTTAAGCGCAAGCTTTGGAAAGGGCTACCCCAGGGGTCTGTAATCAGTCCATTATTATTTAATATTTATATGAGTGATTTAGACATTGTAATCCCTTCGTCTATCAAGCGACTTTATTTTGCGGACGATTTTCTCATATATTTATCTCACAAAAATTTATCGCATGCTGCGAAGGAATTAAATTTGGCCTTACATAATATTAAAGTTTGGATGTTGACAAATGGAATGAATTTAGCTACCTCTAAAACCAAGGTAGTGGCTTTTACTCGCAAAAGAAAACTGCCTCACTTTACAGTCTCTTTTGATAATTTCCCCCTTCAAATCGTTAAGCAAATAAAATTTCTTGGCCTGCTTTTGGACCATAAGCTTTCCTGGCTCCCGCATATTCAGAACGTTTCTGCTAAGTGTGAAAAGGGGCTTAATATGATGCGAGCTGTTTCCAGAGTATGGTGGGGATCCCACCCTACTACTCTTAAACTAATGTATAATTCCCTCGTTCGAAGTCACTTGGATTATGGCACATTTCTTTTCGACCTACTTCCTAAATATCTGGATAAAAAACTTGAAAGAATCCAATCAAAAGGGCTCAGAATGATTATTGGGGCAATGAAATCTTCTCCAATTAATGCTCTTCAGATAGAATGTGTAGATCCTCCCTTATTTTTGAGAAGACAATACCTCGCGGATAGATATATCTTCAAAGCGTTATCTTTATCGCGTCACTCATTGGAACAGAGTCTCGATCGTTTGTTCAGTATTTTGAATAACAGAAGGAGGCTAATAGATAGAGATCGATTCCCTCTCTTATTAAAAAGTTTTCTATCATTTAGATCTCTGTCTTCTTACCTTCAAAATCTACAAAACGATCCAATCCTTCCTATTTACAGTACCCCGTTTAATGCTATTAATTTTATCCCAAACGTAATAATTTCTGACTTCCGGACGAACATTTTATCTTCAGCTAATAACTTTCAAAATGTTGAAGAACATTTTAAAAACATTATATTTTCAAAGTTTCCTGGATTTTCCCTCATATACACAGATGGTTCCAAATCCGACCACAAAGAATGTGGCGCATCGGTATATATTCCTAAATTCAATGTTAATCTGTCTTATAAATTGCCTAAAGAAATTTCCATATTTACTGCAGAATGCTTCGCAATTGAACAAGCTTTAATTCAAATCCAACTCCTCAATATTCGTCGAGCCTTAGTGTGTACTGACTCTCTAAGTGCAGTATTAAAAATTTCCTCTAATATCGTTCGATGTCCAGAAGACTATGTTATTTGTAATATTAAAAACATCCTCGATTCTTTAAACGAATCTATGTTTGAGACAATACTGGTTTGGGTGCCTGGCCATCTAGGAATTGAGGGTAACGAGAAAGCTGATTCTCTCGCTAAACTTGGAACTGTATCTGGTTCTATTCCTTTAGATTTTAAAATTCCTGTCTCTGACGTCTTCTCTATTCTTAAATCCAACATGTCTCGTTCCTGGGAAGAAAATTGGACAATCACGAAAACTCAAACTGGATCTTTCTATGCTGGAATACAAAATCATATTCCAAGTAAACCCTGGTTCCACGGCAAAAAAGTCCAAAAGATTTATTTCCTGTATCTCGAGAATGAGAATTGGCCACTGCTCTATTGCAACTCATTTGTTTAAAATTCGGGTGCTCGAAAGTTCATTATGCCAGTGTGGTGTGGAAGATGAGACTCTTGACCATGTCTTCTTCAATTGTAAATACCACTCTTCTTTCAAAGGCATGTATCGATTGCTTATTAAAATCACCCACCAGTCTCCCCTTAGTATTCCATATTTGCTGTCTCTCAACAACTCTCGCGTATATTCTATTATTTATAAGTTTATAGATTTGAATGGCTTTAATATATGATATGTCCAGTCCCCTTATAAATAATTCACATCAGTTTCACCATATATCTTAACCCAATCGGCACAAAGCACTCTCTTTAGGGTGAATTGCCTAATACAAAAAAAAAAACCTTTGAATTGCTTACCATACAATATATTTGTCACCCGATGGTAGTGGATAAACGAATCATGATGTCACTATAAATAGTCACAAAGCTTTGGACGATATGTCTACAAATCACAGCAGAAGTATGTCAGCATAAATATGTGTAGATTTAATTTTTTAAGAGTTTAATTGTTTTGCCACATTGTTTCCATCTGCTCCAGTAAAAAGTAGTGTTTTCAAATACAAATTTGGAAAATATACTGAAATTCGTACTTTGATCAAAAACATCTGCGCAATCCCCAGTTTGCTTGGTGATAAAAAATGATAAAATATTTTCACTGGAGGTAGAAGATGGTAGAGTCCTTGGGACGGTAGTTGTTCACTTTTGCAACAACTCTTTAGTCCCGGTCGGTTTGGATCTGGGTGTAACTTTATGATTATGTAATGGGCATCACTCCCCAGAAGCCGCTAATGCGGCAGTCCGGGGACCCGCTGGCGCTGGAGAAGGTGCGCCAGTGCGAGGTACACATGCAGCCCCCGAGACCCAACTGCTGCAAGATCTGGCTGTCCAAGTTCCCCACGCGCTCCAAGAGGATAGACGTCATCTCGCGCATCACCTTCCCACTGGTATTCGCGCTCTTCAACTTGGTCTACTGGTCCACCTATCTCTTCAGGGAGGAGGGCGAGGAGAACTGATGGGTGCAGCTAGGGCTGACGGCACTGTGCGCCTCTCTCTGCATCATCTATGTCCTCATCTTCTTCGTTCGTGCGGACGGAGTGGTCTAAGCCTCATTAGCCTCCTTGTAGCCTTCACCCACTCCAAACAAACCACCCACCCACACACACAGTTCCCTCCCGTATTAGTGGCCGATCGGGGAATGGCTCTATGGTGTTTGTCTTCAAGTCCTCTCCCTGAGATGGGAAACTAATCACAGCGACAAACGTTGTTTTATCCATTCCATGTGGTACACAGAATAGATATACATTATAGACACTCAATGTACTGTACAATACATAAATAACTACTACTCGTATGTTAAACACTCTCATCGCGAGGCTTATACTAAAATAACCGTTATGAATAAGTAATCGATGTATTGAGGATATTAAATTGATGTTATACAATATTAGCACACAAAATAGAGATGTTTTTGAAAACTGGTAAATGTTGACACGTGTTGCAATATTCGTCTCGATTTAATTAAGTGACATTAATTATATTTAAGTGACTTTTTATATAACATCATTCTTTATTTAGAGTACTTCTTGATACTCGATACTCTATGATAAAATAACTATGTACTGGATAGGATGTTCTATATTGAATTTCTACAAAAAAACGTACAAACTGTGTTCAATAATTACTTATCAAATTCTGTACTAATATCAACATTTCACTGCAAAGCTAGAAAAACAAAATAATTTATTATAATAATAAAATTTAATCACATAACTTTTTTTCACTTTTGAAGCCAAAATCGAGTTTATGCGAAACCGCATCAAGATTTGGCCTTTTATTTTTTTATGAGGCCAACTTGATTCAGTATCCGGGCCTGCGGTGAGGTGGTGTTGGTTTATAACATTTATATACAATAATTCAATTTTGTACATCATTGTTCATATTGTGTCGAATTAATTAAAAAAATATGTGTTTTTTTACCCAAATTATTGTGAAAATAGTTTACATTGTGACTCGCTAAAGATTCAACAAAATTTAACAAACATTCTTGTAAATTGCGATTTGCCGGTTGTAAAATAACTCCCAAGTAATATAAATCAAATACTATACACGGCAAACAAAAGAAGATTATATTTTTGAATTTTTGTTGTATCCACTTATTGCAAGTTAATCAATTATAAATAATATATCATATTATGACTTTCTCAAGGTAAGTTCGCTCGAAGGGTGTGACGATTGCTATTTAGATTATTTGTCTACTTTTATTTAATCGTAAATATGTTTAGTGGTAAAAATGTTTCCACCTAAAAAAAATGTTTTTTTTTATATGTAAAATTTATTTTATTAAATTTGTGTTTTTTTATTATGTTTATTTTCATCTAGGTTCAAAACCACAGTAGTTTAAGACAAGTGAGTTAATTATTTTTACTTCCAACCTACATTTCAAATAAATATAAATGAAATAAAAACCTTGTTTTATTTCACCTACTTGGAAAAATGGCTGCGACAAAAATGAAGCAATTTTTTGTCTTTTGTATAACGGCGGAATAATGGTCAACATTTTTTTATTGAGAATACCGCACAAAAGTCCCAAGAGGTCATTGAAGGAGACCTCACCACTTTCCCAAGGGGGTTATAAGGAAATATTGTTACCTCCTTCACTGCACACGTCAAGACTCTAATATTTTTATTGAACAAAGCTACATTTATTTTGGATGACTACACTCCTCAATGTATAAAAAATAATTATAATGATAAAACAATAAAACAGCATTCCATTGAAGAATTCATCTAAAATAGATAACAAGAGGATACAAATAAAAGTACTAGCAACAAGAAACGAAACATAAAAGCTGCAATCCTTCAAATCCACCAAGCCCTTTGGGTAAAATCAGTAAATGTGGAGAGAAGAAAATAAAGTTTATTCATTAGAAAAAAAAGTAGCTAGAGAAGGTGTTCCTGTAGGTAGACAGTGGCCCTACCTATCATCAATTTTTTTTTTGTAAAAACTTAGTTTATTTCCAAATCGATTTTCTTTGTATGAATACCGCATGTTGGTACCTGGCATCGTTATACCTATACCTTTTACTTTTTCGACTTTAGGTCCGGTCAAATCTTCCCCACAGGAAAAACTAAACCCTTCCACACACTTTTCCACAAATGATCATCTAGTCAATCAACATTATGCAAGTGCATTATATAAGCAAAATAAATACAAAACAATACAAGGACAACACGTCAACTCACCAGAGATCAAATGGGAAAATAATTCACCGACTCCAGATATTTTCATATCAGAGGGTTCGGCTCGGTAGAACTCCTAAAGCAGGATACTCACCTAACCGTGTAACATGTAACGTATCTGATACTCTATCGAGTGAGTACGTAGGCACGAGCCTACTGCGAGCCGCTCGCGGGTGGAGCGCAGTGTGCTCGCAGTGACCCGCCGGCGGCGGTTTCACTGCGAGCACCATAGCGAGCACTAAAGACGGATCCGGGAGGTCGTAGCTGGATACGCGGTTACCGTGGACGAGCCGTACCCACTTGCAGATTGATACAGTATCAGATACGTTACATGCTACACTCTTGGTGAGTACCCTGCTTTGAACAGGGCCTATAACTCCTGCTGATCCCTCAACATAAATATTTAAAAAAAATCTTTCGTTATCCTACATGTATTTAAAATGACTTTTCCGATTTTATGTCCCGGTTAAATCTTACCCATAGGAAAAACTAAACCCTTCCACACACTTTTCCACAAATGATCATCTAGTCAATCAACATTATACAAGAGCACTATATAAGCAAAATAAATACAAAAAGTACAAGAACAACACGCCAACTCACCAGAGATCAAATGGGAAAATAATTCACCGACTCCAGATATCAGAGGACTTCATATCAGAGGGTTCGGCTCGGTAAATGTAAATTAACTATATATATATAATTTGTAGAACTCCATAATATATTTATATTAAACTTGAAAACAATAAATAAATTAAAATACGGTTTTTTAAGTAAATTATAAGTAGATATAGATAGGTATTTTGAATGTGTTTGTTATTAAATTTTAGGATTTTAATATCATTCTGATATCTTGCTGATATATTGAATTGAAAATTATTTAACAGCATTACCTTAAAAATCTGTTGAATTTAATAAATTTTATCCATTTGGTCTATTGTGGGTACATTGAATATTGAAAAGAGAATTTCTGTAGAAAACGTAGATGGCTTTTTTCAAGATTACCTTCATTATTAATCTTTGAACTATATTAATTAGATACAATAACATTAGTACGTGCACGACATCGCCGCCCCACTGATCCCTGCATTAGATGAAATCTGTCTGCTAACGTAACACTCCGCTCAGTCTGTATTACAATCAGTACACACTATTGGGTAAGTCAGTAAGTCAAATAGCCATTAGTTCCAGCCAAAAGATAAGTTGCATCAAATCGTTTTTGAGCGAATTGTTCACTTCTGTGACTTCAATTAGTTTGGATGTAATTTAAAGTGCCAAAGTTCGAAATTTTTCGAATGTTTCATGACATTGTTTTAATTGTATTGTGATGCTGTGATTCTTGCGCGTGTTATCAAAGTGATTTCATTCGTAATGATGGATTTTGTTGGTGATACTTTAATTCTAAATTGATATTATTGATAAAGGTAATATTTTTCAAGTTTTTAATATAATTTGTTTTTACGTATTATTTATTTAGTTTTGAAGTTAGCCGCAATCATTCATTGATTATAGGAAATTCTCTGAAATCTAAATTCAAGATCCCGAGATTAATTTTCTCATTTTTTTTTAGTGTAATGTATTATTAAACATTTTCATATTTATGAGTTGTTTTCATACTAGGTTTTTTTGGAAGAAGCGAGTAAGCGACAAAAATTAATCTCTCGGATTCTTTTGGTTTTTTGTTTGTTTTCCGTGCATGATGTAGACCTCTAATTAAAAATGAAAATTGATTCCTTGTGAACAATTTGAATGAATGCGTTGAGTTTTGAGAAATAATAAATTAGGCAAAATGCAAATAATATTTCATTGAAATGTTTGTAATGTAGGTATATTTTTGAGAATATACATAGTGTCCGAAAACTGGAGGTACAAGCGGGAAACTGGTTAATTGGTTAACATATCTATGGAGAATCAGAAACGGATCATAATCTAAAAATGTGTCTCATTTCCAATCTCTTCAGATTAAATTCAGTGAACTTTTCCATATTTATTTATGTATTCAAACGCCATATTATAATGGCTTTTACAATACAGTGATAATCGAGTTACAAGCATACAGTGGTAAACAAGATAGTAATTGCAATAAATTAAAGAACAATTAATATGTAAACAAAAACACGCGCAATAAGACAATCCATAATTCAAAAGAAATATATATACCAGTTTAACCTTCCAGCGGGCGCGTTGAGAAATTTCCCTTGAGCGGGCGCTTGTCGTAAATTTTACGTCATCAAGTTTTCTCCATGTAAGTTGTGTTTTCTTTATACAAACGTTAGGGAATTTCTTTGAGGATATGAAAAATCATAATAGGCAGTACTTTAAAAAATATATATTTGACTTTCTTAAAAAAACGAGGCAAAGCTCTAAACATGTTAATATTTCAAAACAAAATATTTTATCGACCTATTTAGTCAGAATCAATATTCTCATCCTTACAATTGTTACAAACCACCTCAACTGAAGAATGGTTTTTGCATGTAAAGGACTGGCAACGGTAACACATCATTGATGCGGAGGATCTTTTCTTATCCAGTGCACATAACCGACAAACACCGCATTTTGGAAAGCTTCTGTTTTATTCTTCTGTTATCGGTTCAACTGCCCTACCGTAATTCACTTTGAGAAAAGCATTTATATCTTGCGGTAAATGTTTGACATTTGATTTGACTCTAGCATAGCTCGAAGCTCGATGCTTACAACTAAGTCGCAAGAGTGTGGGAAGCGATAAGGCGCGTTTGTCGTAAATTTTACGACAGCGCGCCCGCTGGAAGGTTAACAATAGTTGAACTACTTTATACTAGGTTTGTAGTAAGACCTGTCATAAGTCGAAGTATGAGGTGTCTGTGATAATAGTCAGTAGTGAGTTTATTGTTACCCACAAAGTTAATTGTATTTGGAATAGCTGAGTAGGCATCTCAACTTTCATTAATAATTCAGGGCTGTCAGCCATTCAATGATGAATAATAAATAATATTTTTTAATAAATTAATACATATTTTAGCTAACACTATAAGATATCAAGGAGCCATTCAGAAAAATATTATCATTACTGACTTTGATTATTGTGTTTGAGTATGTTATTATAGCCTTCTTATAACTATATTCCGTGCAGTTGAACACATCTACTGTTGAGCACATAAATATTTGACACATAAGCTGTGAATTCTGGTTTTTTCCATCTAAGGCAGATAAAATCAATCAGTAGATGCCTTCCCTCTGATGTAGCAAAGTCACTCATAAATTCGTTCGTCGTCTCACGTATAGACTATTGTAATAGTGCATATGCCGGCCTACCTCAGAAGCAAATCAATAGAATCCAGTCAATTCTTAATTCTGCGGCGAGAATGATTTTTGGTGATTCTTTATTGTTGTATAAACCCACTTCTAAGGGATCGCCTTCACTGTCTCGATGCCCTGAAAGAATAGAGTTTAAGATCTGCTTAATGACCTTCACAGCATTACAAGGAATGGCGCCAGCCTATATATCGGAACTATGTGTCCGACTAAACCTAAGCAATATACAGCTTACTCTAAGGTCAGCAGATCTAGATGTTAGTAATGGTCTAATCGAAGTTTCTAGATCAAATCGATCCGTTTACTATGATCGTTCTTTTAGTGTAACAGGCCCGCTCATCTGGAATAGACTTTTCTCAGCTCTTACTAATCTCCAGAATTTGGCTGAATTTAAAAGAGCTTTAAAAACAAAATTATTTAAAAAATCTTACCATTCATAAATCTTAACTTCTTTTCAATATTTTATAATAAGCCATATTCTAAAACTTCCAGTAATTGTTTGGTTTCGGTTGTCTCCTTATTGTACCTTTTTAAAATGTCTGCTCAGAAAATTCTCATTTCAACTGCCTCCTGTTTTATATTATTTTTTAATTTTAATATTCTTGTTTTGTCCTATCCTGCTGTTATTGTTTTTCTAAGTTTTGTCATCACTTTGTATAAACAGTGTATTTTGTGCTATAATATTAGATCTTTATTGGGTAAGGCACACTTAGGAATAATTTTATGAACCACTAATACTGAATTACCATTTTTAAGTTTGTTATAGTTGAGCGTACTTGAAGTGAAATGACACTAAACTGCGCTATATAAATGCCATGTTATTATTATTATTATTATTATCTACTTTTAAGAAAACATTGCCAACTGCATGCAGTTTAGGTATAAGCGAGTATCTAAATAACTCAGTCCTGATATTTTTATTGCAATTAAATTATCTTCTTAATCTTATTCTACAAATCTAACTAGATTTCTCGTATATTCTCAGATGACTGTTATGGCGGAGTCTCTCAGCAGATGTTGGCTACTTCTAGCCCTTCTTTACTGTTCATTCCAACAAGTCAGGTGAGCCTCAAAATATTATTGAAAAATTTGTTAAGCCAAAACTCCACAGATAATAGTTGCAAAAGGAATACGGCATGTCAGCTTGCCGGTTGTCGCGGAGCTACTTTTATTTTTTTTTTTTTTTATTTTTTTTTTTTTATTAACAAAATTTTTGATACATATACAATTCAGGTACATACATAGTAATATAGAATGAAAGAGTAACAAAAAAAATCCCACAAAGGCGAAGCCTGAGCGTGGGTATTATAGTGTAAGGATAAAACAGTGGTGTTTAAAATATATTTTTTTAAACTTGTTAAATGTATCTATAGAGATCAATGTGATTGGTTTTTTTTTAGAGAAGTTTCTATTTTTTCTTTTCTTTTTAATTTGCGAACATATACACACACACACACACACACACACATACACACACGCACACACAGACACAAGCACACACACTCACGCGCACACACACACACACACAAACCCACACACACACATAAAACATAGATGCATGTATATATTTCTTTGATTTAAAGAAATTAATCTTTAATTTACAGAAAGACATGTGGTAGTTTAGTTATTTAGAAACAGATGGCTTAAATTATAGAAAAAGGTTACTCGCTTCGAAATTATTTCTTATCCAACTTTTAACATTTTTCTTATATAAGTTCAGGTTTTGACACATGTTGATGGAATTGGGTAAAGAATTGAACAAAATTATTTGTTCAATTTAATATTTGATTCACTCGATCGTGCCATGCCTTCCTCGGGCTTCTCCAACTTTTCTACCATCCACTTCGTAATTCTACAAACCTATCAGCTAAAAGCACGGTCGTATCCTAATCTGCCATTTTACATGCGAAAAAATATGTAATGTTACTTACATTTTAAAAAATGAAAAGGTAGTGGGTAGTGATAATATGAAATTTACTGTCGAATTATCCCTCGGGGAGGCCGCCGCATCTTCATCTGCATCCATCGCTCATTAATTAGAGAGGTGAACCACGAAAATGACTTTGGTTGGCTTTTTTTTCAGCTTTGAACTTTGAGCTGTGAGTTTAGAGATTTAAGCTTTTAGATTTTATTTTTGAGCTTTTAGCTTTGAGTTTTGATTTTTGAGATTTGAGCTTTTAGTTTGAGCTTTGAGCTTTAAGTTTTGTGATTTGAAATTTGAGCTGTGAGCGTTTAGCTTTTAGTTTAGAGTTTCCAGCTTTGAGCGTTAAGTTTGTGCGTTTTATCTCTGAGTGTAAACCTTTGAAGAAGTATATTTGGCACCTGGTTTTTAGAATTCATACTTCTCATATTCTATAGATTTTTATAAAAATCAAATCTACGCCACCCGCTTGCCACAAACACAAAGACACTCCCCTTTAATCTAAACAGATAGACCAGCGGTCGGGGAACTTTTTTAACCATTACCCCAAAATATGTTTGCGTAAGTTGATATTACCCCTTCCCCCCATTTTGAAAAGAAGACAATCAATGTTTATTTAAATAAACCTTATTTATTGAATTAATTTACAAGGAAAATAAAAAAGTTACATGAAAATAGTAAGTATGTAATAGACAAACAAAATAAAATTCTCAAATTGAATCAAACATAAATTCAGATTTTCAGGTTTCCCTTTCAGTTTTTGGAGAAAAGATGTCGCTTCATGTTTGATACAATTACTTCAAAATTGGGACTTTTGTAAGAGCAATTTGAATACAGTCTTCGGCGTTTAATCGATATCTGTTCTTCGTTTTTATGTTCGTTAGAGTGGAAAAGCCTTGTTCACAAAGATAGGTTGTTGCAAATGGCAGCAACTTTTTTACCGACTCCTCATGGGCAATTTTGAAAGCCTTCGTAGCTTTTGACATCCAAAAAGACGACAGATTGGCTTTGCTCTCAAATTGAATACGTGAGTCAGTATTAGATCGAAGTTCAAGTATTGTTTGTGCCAAACCCGGAGGTTCTTCTGGTATGTTAGCAAATTCACATTTAAAAGGATCTACAACCCAATTGAAAGTACGTATATCAAGATCTGGAAAGTTGTCAGAGAACCGCTCTCTGAGTTTGGTAAGATGTTTTATAACTGTATCCTCGATGTCATCAAAACGTATTATTTTCACAGTCTTCCAAAAACAAAGCTAACTTTGAAAAAGAAGCTATCTTGTTTTGTTCCGTTTTCTGTCTCCAATATTGAAGCTTTAATCCAAACACTGACAATATTTCGCTGGCTGAAATGATATTAATATTTTTTCCTTGCAATTCTTTGTTCAATATATTTATATTCTCTTTTACTAGAAAAATTTCCTTGTTACCCCAAAAAAAATTTTTACCCCATTTGGGGTAATTTACCCCGGTTCCCCGACCGCTGAGATAGATAGATATAAGACATCATCCAATTACTGTGGCGCGAATTGTATATCGAGAATAGTAGAAAGTTGACCATCGTACATTAGCTTCACCATTGGAGTTGTGATTGTTAGTTGTGCGAATTGCTCACTTCCTCTTTGGAATTATTACGTTATGTGCACAATCAATGTGCATGTCGTGCATCATCAAATTGATCGCATCCTCTTTAAAGCGACACAAGACAAATAACGGTATACTCCAGGCTCACATTATAATTAATTCTGATGAATTCGTATGGATGATATTAATGTTTTTTAGAACAATCTCTACGAATTTAAGTTATTTATACTCGTACATCAGATTAATAAAAACAGTACCTTACCATTAAAATGTATTATTTATTTATTTGTTTATTTATTGACGCCCTATTGGGCTTTTAAGTACATAACAATTACAAATTTCATTTTTAACAACAGTATAAAACAAACAATAGAAAATCGAATTAAAATATAATGATTTCTCATACATTATTTACATTTAAAAAGTGGTGGACTAATTTGGCTTTAAATGTATTGAAGTTTAAATTAAATATGTCAGCGACATCACTTAGTTCATTGCCCAACCTATGTATTCTTTCTAACCCAGAATTCGTAGCGAAGTTATTGTTGTAGAATAAAATATTCCGTCTAGTATATTTTGGAGGTATATGTAAAGATAGCAAATTTATAGTGTCAGGGCAGTCCAACCTTGAATGAAAAATTTTACATAATAAAAGGAGATCAAATATTTTTCGCCTTTCAGATAATTTCGATAAGTTAAATTTACTGCGTAAATTGACATAATTGTTTTCAATAATAGGAATACCAATTTTGAAATTAATAAAACGTAAAAATTTATTTAGAATTTTTTCAATTTATAAACAATGAGAGTTGAAATGAGTATTATATCGGGGATTATTAAAATTAAAAGACTGTTGATTCAGACCTGTGACGTTTATTGACACTACGCACACTCGTTATAATCTCCCACGTGACGCATCAGGACTGCCAACATGGCCATACATAACAATGAGGACACCAAATGGTTGAATTGTATTCAACCTGACTTCTAACCAGAGACATGTATAGTAATTTTATAGTTTTTTTTATGTTATTATGTAACATAAACCCTATGGAAAGACCAATTTTCTAGGACTGCTAGGGCAAATTCCACCGTAGGTCTCGTTCATTACGCAGGACTACGCGCCGTATATTTATTTTTCACGACTTCATCACTTATGTCGATTCCCTCTTTATTTTAGAGATTTGACAAGGCAAATTCAACCGCAGTTCTATACAATACACCAGGGTCGCGCGTCGAATATTTTTGTGCTTGGCTTCTTCACTTACGATTCCATCTTTTGCTAAGTGCACCTTTAACATGCATACATTTTTTTTGATGACGACGTTATTATTTATAAAAAAATAATTTTTTATTATAATACAAAATCGTACCTACGAAGCGAAGCGTCGTGCTCTGTCAAGCTATCGTTAATAATAGTAAACAACTTTATAATAAATCCGACGGAAGATAAAACGTAATCGTCGTTAAAAACAACGAAAGTTTAACACGTGGTAGTGTTCTCCAGTGACTTTTTAACATTTTACTATTGTTTTTTTAATAATATAAACTATAAAATTCACTGCATCCCAAACCAAAGTGTTGTGTACAACGGATAAAGTGCGCGGATTGGCCGCTTTAATTATGAGCTCACCTTTCAGGGCTCCTATTGGTTGCGTTTGTGTTGTGAATTTGTCATACCCCTTGTTTACAATCGAAACTATCTAAATTCTCTGTATTAAATCCTTTTAAAGTGACAATTGTGCGTCGAAAGAGATTACTCTCATCTCGCAAAATACTTTTTAGTATACATTTGTGTATTTTTTCTTTTAAATAAAATTATCCAGAACCTACAAAAAAACATATCCGATAATTTTGTGAATAAAACAGAAACTTTTCGGTAAAACCGATAGTGGATTTCGTAGATACATTCATAGTGATAAACTGTTTAAAGTTATTTGTGCTCAATTAGTGAAAATATTAAAAAAATCGTGATATAAAAACTCGATACGGCGACTTTTGTTTTGATTTACGTAGAGCTAGACCGATTGCCCACCTACGAATTTTCAGGCGCAAAGCTGAACAGAACTAATACTTTGTTTCAAACATTGTTTTTTTTTTTTTTATGTGTCCTTATAAAGTAGTGTTTAATAATTAATCGTCCTAAAAAACGACACATAAGCACCATGATGTCTCCTAGTCCAGAGGATATAGGAGGAAAGTGCGTCACGATTGAGGATGCGGATGAAAACAGCTCGGTTACGTCATCCAAAGGCTCGGACGTCACCGAAGCGGAATATCCTTGCGCTTCAGGAGTAGATGTGCTCAATGAAACCCAAGCACATTTGACAGCTCTTCAACTTGTGTTAGCAGAGAAGCAATCTAAGGTCTCAAAAGACCAGCAGCTGAGGATCGCTAGAAACGTATCGGAAGTTTTCAGATCCGTATCTCAGCTGTTGTTGGAGCGAAAGACGATGCGTGCGGATTTAGCTACAGTTACAGCACAACTTAGAATGGCAGAAATAAAAATACGCCACGAGAAGAGGGAAAAAAGGCACCTTGAGCAAAAAATCATACAATTAGAGTCTGATCTCGGGCCTGTAATGCGGAGAGTGGCAGTGGCAACGGAGGCTACCCTCTCTTTTGCTGACATCGCCCGAAAACAGCCATATGATGCTCACCAACCCCCACCAATCACTCAACAAGGACATCGCGTCGGACCACCAAGACCTGCCGTTTGCATCTTTCCAACAGATGCGGACGCCACAAAGGACAGTGACGGTACGAAAAAAATGATTGAAGATACAATTCGGCCATCTGAACTAGGCGTTCGGGTCACGGGAATAAAAAAAATAAGAAATAAAGGCATCCTGATCAATACGGCAACCACGGGCGAACAACAAAAGCTATTAAATGCACCTTGCTTCGACAACTCGAGCAAACTGAAGGCCCGACTACCGTCAAAGCGTCTACCGAGACTGATATTCTTTAATGTTCCCCGGGACCTGACCGACGAAGATTTTTTAAGGATGGCTCTCACTGGTATTCCCAACGTTGAAGACATTGAAGAAACTATTGCAGCCTGTAAACTAAGTCACCTGGCTGGTGCTCGCACAGGTAACGCTTGTCACCGTATCTACGCAGTACCCGCTACCGTACGTAAATTTCTAGTCGAGCAAGAGAAAGTATTTATAAGCTGGACTATTTGCCGCGTCCGAGATTTTATTGGCCTTACTGTCTGCACCAAATGCTACATGATTGGTCACTCATACAAGTATTGCAGAGATACCAAACCCACATGTGGACATTGTGCTTAACAGAATCATACTGGTGAGTCCTGCCCAAATTCCACCATCAAACCAGTTTGCGCGACATGCACCAGATTTGGTAAGCCTGCTGATCATTCAACTGGAGATAGGGACAACTGCCCGGCCTACATCGCTGCACTCAAGAACGACCTTGCAACTATAGATTATGGAGTGTAACATACATGAGCATAAGTGCCTCACCATCGAGAATTATAATCCCGTGACGAACTGTCTACGAATAATGTATATGAACGCGAGAAGCATCCGTAATAAGTTTGATGATATCGAAGAAAAAGTAAGAAGTTCGCGGTACATTGTACACGTGCTCGTCATTACGGAAACGTGGCTTAAGATTGGAGAGGAAAAGTTTTACTCCCTGAATGGTTACAAAAGTGTTTTTGCTTCTCGCCCCAACGAAGGAGGAGGCGGCGTAGCAATATATGTGATTGATACTATGAAGTGTGCAATTATTGAAAATTTCTCAAATGAAAATTCCTTTTTAGGTACAACGCTTAGTAGCAGTGATAGGAAACCAGTTAACATCTATGCTATCTATAGAAAACCCAACACAAATATGCAGGATTTTCTAATACATCTAGAAAAAATACTGAGCGAAAGTAGACAAGATACATTAATATTCGGAGACTTTAACATTGACATATCCATATCCACACACTCTTCATTAAATTTTTGCAACATCTTACAATCTTACAATTTTTCAATACATAACAAAACATTTCCCACGAGAGTCACTGATACAAGCTGCACCTTAATATATCACATCTTATCAAATAGGCAAAACATTCAGACTACTATATCGAATATTGATGATCCACTTAGTGACCATAATATACTTATTGTTGATTATAAGAACAACTTAAAAAAATGTTTTAATAATAGAACCAAATCCCGGATTACGAGACCTATCATCAACAGTATGTCAGTAAAATCCTATCTTCTTGATAACAATTTCACGATCAACTTTAGCAACTCAGAAGACCCTTTTAAAAGTTTCAATTATCACATTAAAAAGGCAATAGAATCAGGTACAACTACACCAAAAACAGGATTAAGAAGTCGGGTACAACTGAATACTCCGTGGTTTGATTCCAAATTAAATACATTAATCAAAGAACGAAACCAGATTCACAAGCAGTGGAAACAAGACCCTGGTAATCTTACTCTTGTAACACTTAAAAAGAGATTGAGAAATACCATTACTAATTATAGGCGAAATCTAAAACACAAATATTATGCGAACAGCTTTCAACAAAACCAAAATAACCCCACTAAAACCTGGAAAATCATAAACTCTATTCTATCAAACCGAACACATAAACCAACTAACGAAATAGAATCCCTCGTGGTAAATGACTGCGTAATTAAGGATCCGAGCCAAATAGCATCCGCATTTAATGAGTTTTTTCTCTCAATAGGAAAAAAGCTAGCAGCTACCATTCCGTCATTCCCGGATGACTGTAATACCGTATTTGTGGAACCGAAGGCTTGCCAATCCTTGTACATGGCTAGGACAAACAAAGATGAGGTACTGAGGATCATCTCTAAAACTAAGCTGAAAGCAGCACCGGGACTCGATGGAGTAACACCATCAGTTCTTAAGACTTGTAAAGAAGAATTAGCGGGTCACCTTACAGAACTTTTTAATTGGTCACTGTCCTCGGGAAAGTTTCCAAATGAATTAAAGTTAGCGAAGATAATACCTATACACAAAGGAGACTGTAAAACATGTATCTCTAACTACCGTCCTATATCACTTCTATCGGTTTTTTCAAAAGTATTTGAGACCATAATCAAAGATAGACTCCTAAAATACATATCTGCGAATAATATCCTTACACCACAACAATATGGCTTTCGGAAAAATTCTAGTACTCAATGTGCCGCCTTTGATTTTATCTCCAACCTTCAACAGTATATAGACCAGGGTGAATATGTGGCAGCCATATTTATAGATCTCAAAAAAGCCTTTGATACGGTCGATCATGAAATACTCTTAAAGAAATTGGAATATTTGGGAATTGTTGGGAAGCCCCTAAATCTCCTCCGAAGCTACTTAGATGATAGATTTTGTCTTGTTGAAGTCAAAGGTGTCTCGAGTGGCTTAGGTAAAATCACATGTGGAGTGCCACAGGGATCAATTCTTGGGCCTCTGCTTTTCTTGCTATATGTCAATGACATAACTAAATGTGGTATCTCTGGAAACCTCCAACTTTATGCGGATGACACTGTAATCTATTATCACAGTACAAGCCTGAGTGACCTGGAGTCTCAAATGAATGTAGATGTCTCAATTCTAGCTAATTGGCTGCGTATTAATAAATTGAGCCTCAATATAAAAAAAACGCACTACCTAACTTTCGGTAATAAGGATTATGTGCCAATGAATATCACACTTGGAACTGAGAAGCTCCAAAATATAGAAGTCACGAAATATTTAGGGCTATTAATAGACTCTAAACTTTCGTGGAATTCCCATGTTGAGCATGTGAAATCTAAAATATCCCCAATA
The DNA here is from genome assembly GCF_061612785.1 of Hesperophylax consimilis. Taxonomy (NCBI): domain Eukaryota; kingdom Metazoa; phylum Arthropoda; class Insecta; order Trichoptera; family Limnephilidae; genus Hesperophylax; species Hesperophylax consimilis. Next base: position 23,641,813 of record NC_142850.1, read on the forward strand.
ACCGGCGTACTGTACCGACTCCAAGGTCTTCTCTCTACATCTCTACTAAGGGCCACATACTATGCGATGATTCACTTCCATCTGAGTTATTTAGTTAGTATCTGGGGCACTATTACTAAAAAACAAATATCAGAAATACAAGTGATTCAAAATCGAGCAATAAGGAATATCTACCATCTACCGTGGGATATACATATCAAAGATATATATTTAAAGACAAACATACTTCCTTTTACGGTTCTACCTAAATACAATATCACTTGTACAATATTACAAATCATACATAGATCCTCACACACTAACATCAAACCAGCATTTAATTCAGACATACACCAGCACAAAACACGGTCCCAAAATCTAATACACCTAGCATCGTCTACCCACACAACAAAATTTGGTATTAACTCATTACAATATATTGCATATAGACAATACAATGCATTACCTAATGAAATAAAGCAATCAGTAACTAACAAAAAAATATTAGTTAAAACGCTTAAAGATTATTTCCTGAAAATGTTTTTAAACCAGTGAATTTTCGCTCGCTTTCATATGTTGGTTTACTATGTTTCATGTGTATAGATGTCTCTCAGTATTTCTAAAATCTCTATTCTTAACAATGTATTTTTCTTTTTTTATTTATTTTTCTTTTCCTTTTCAATATGTTGTATTTTTTTAAAAGTGTAATATCCTTGTAAAATGTATTTTATGTGTCTGTACTTCCCGTAATGAGTTTTATCTCAACTCATTGGGAATAATGTGTTACTTACCATGTTTTTTGTAATACATTATAAATAAATAAATAAATAAAAAATAATGTTCAGAATCTACGATTTTTTGCCCTTAAGACATAAACCGATGCGATACGGTTAGTGTGTCCATTAGCCAAAAGCAAGCTCCCTTATTTGTTAATTATGGTGAATTTGGTCGAACATTTTTAAATGTCAAAAACAGTTGAACATATTATACACGGTGTCCGAAAACTAGTGGTGTCTACCTACAAGCGGGAAACTGCTGTTTTAATTTTTTCATTGTAACTACACTTTCGTCGAGTGGACTACGCAATAAAACACTAGAAATAAATCAAAAATATTTAATTAAGATAGGAACCTGTTACATGGCACTAAAGTAAGGTTTATAATGAACAAATTAATATCAGTCTACACAGTGACCACACATGTCAACATTATGTGGACCACAAATAGCCCCTCTACATCTGGTGTAACGGTGTTTAGTCATCCTCCGGGCCTTGGATAAACACAGGTAGCAAATTTTACGCACGTTTGACATAGATGGAACCGGAGCTTCTATTGTCTTCTACAATTCGCCAACATTAACAAAAAATATAAGAATATATGAATGTATTCAAATTTTACCTAAAAAAATCTAACGTCAGACTTGATTTACTCGAGTAATAAAACTTTAATCTAGAAAGTTATACCACAACATCGACTGCATGTGATGACGTTCACCAGTTTCGAGCTTATACGGTGACTGTTTTTCACATGGGGACAGTGGAGTCAGTCCCCAGGTATTCCCGAAACTTAATGAAAGAAAAAAAAAAGTGGACGCTTCTCTACTCCACACAAAATGAATGAATTCTTTAAACACAAAAGCAATTAACATTTTCAGAAATAAAATTATTCTGAATGTCTGCCATGGCTTGAAGTTTATCAGCAGGGTTCATTTATTCTCGATCGTTTGCAATCAGAGAACCGCGCATACATACTTGCATGTTTTTTTACATTTACCCCACACAGGAGGCCCTGAAGAAAATATTTTCCCTCAATGCCTATTTTATGTTTGGGGATGCTGTGTGGAGGGTCTTTAAAGGGATGAAATTCTGAGAAGGAAACATGTAAGAGGGGTGGGTAGGAATCTAGGGGTCGTTATGTCCATCCCTCCCACTGCGATGCATGGGGATGAGTTGAGAGAGACCAGATAGAGAGGTCAAACCGGCCCACCCAGGTAGGCTGGCGTATCCGCCGCTAAAATCTGAACACACCTCACTCGATGAACCCGGGCACCCCTGCTAAGTCGTCAAACGTCAGCAGGTCATAAAACATAGCAAACCACTTGAGCTGACCTATGGCAGAGGTATTGATTATCCAAAAAACGTGAATTTTAAATAGAACGGGGACGGTCCGTTATGTCCCCTAGTAAAAAAATACTGAACCCACTGTTTTAACCGTCGTCCCACGGCTCGGTAAGCAATCGACATATACCGAGAGCTGTAAGGACCCTGCGAAGAAAATTATGTTCTAAGACTTGAACACGAACCTTTCATGTTTGAGAAAATTTATATTATATTCTCCGGGCAGTGAGAATGCGATAGTTACCCGTAAAAATATAGTTTCCTAGTTTAGTCGGGGATGTATTTCACTTCGATGTCTGATGCATTAAATGACATCGGTTTCTTAAACCATTATTAGTATAAAACGACGCGCACAAAAGATCCGCCAACATCTTTCAATCATACTAATGCAAATCGCACCATGAACTAGGTATAACAAATTGTTGAAACACGTTTTTCTGTTCGCAACTGACGACGTTTATTTAAACACTGAAGGCTTTACATTATTACATCTAGATGGCGTTAGTAATCCACATTAGCACAGTACATTAATTTTGATAAATATATTTACACCCCCACTTATCAAAATAAACTAAATATACAGTTTATTAATTAGTTACAACGCCAAGTAACTTCATAAACTTATAATGTTTTACATAACATAGACCTTTAGTCAGTATGTCAGCAGGCATTTCCTCAGTAGGAATATATTTAATTTTAACATATTTGTACTTTACAACATCTCGAATATAATGACAACGTACATCTATATGTTTTGACCTATTATGACTTTGATTACTTAAGGCTAACTTTAATGCACTCTGGTTATCGCAATACAAGTCAATTACATAAAGTGTATCAGTAATTTCATGCATCAAATTCCTTAAGTAGACAGCCTCTCTGGAAGCCTCAGATAAAGCAATATATTCCGCCTCCGTACTGGACAAAGAAACTGTTTTCTGCTTTCTACTTTGCCAAGAAATAGCTGAACCTGACAGCATAAAGCAAAAACCAGTATAGGATTTCCTATCTAATGCGTCACTCGCCCAATCACTGTCCACAAAACCTTGTAGATCATTATTATTATCACTATATCTTAAACAATAATTCTTAGTACATTGTAAATATCTCAACACTCGTTTTGCATAATTCCAATGTACATGATTATAGCAATTGTTGAATTGGCTAAGATAACTTACAGAATAAGCAATATCTGGTCTCGTTAATACTGCTAAGTACATTAAACTTCCAATTAGTTTTTGATAAGGAACATTAGGTAAACATTTATCTGTTGACTTATCCAAATTCAATTTTGGCTCAATTGGAGTACATTGTGTTTTACAATCAGACATCTGAAATTTAGAAACTAACTGTTCAATATATTGTCGTTGATCTACAGTAATAACATTTTTATTTTTATCTAAATTAATTCTCATGCCTAGATATTGTCTAACAGGTCCTAGGTCTTTTAACTTAAATTCCGAACCTAATACATTTTTTAATTTAGTAGTTTCAGCCTCACTGTTAGAAAAAATTAGAAAATCATCTACATATAGTGCCACTACGATTTTAATTGTACCCTTCATTTTTGTAAACAAACATGGTTCATATTGACTATTTTTAAAATCTAAAATAGATAAAACCTCTTTTACTCTTTCATACCATGCTAGGGAAGATTGCTTTAATCCATAAATGGCCTTTTTTAACTTTAATACTTTTCCCCCACTTTTGTTTACAAAACCTTCAGGTAATGACATATATATATTTTCTTTCAAATATCCATTTAGAAAAGCAGTACATACATCTAAATGAGTAATACTCATTCTCATCTTAACACAAAGGGCAAACAATAATCTTAGGGTAGAATGTCGCACTACTGGAGAAAAAGTATCTGTGTAGTCAACACCAGCTTTCTGTGAAAAACCTTTTGCCACAAGCCGAGCTCGAAAACGCACTTTATTTTCAATTTCAACTTTTTTATTAAGAACCCATCTGCACTTCACTATTGTCACATCACCCGGATTATCAATAAGCTCCCACGCCTCATTCTCCTCAAATGACTGCTGTTCCTCAGCCATCGCCTGCTTCCACTGCTCCCTCTCTGGCCCCTCAAGAGCCTCTGCGAATACAATCTCCTCAGATGCTGGAACAGTACTGGAAACACACATGTTGCTAAAACCATATCTTTCTGGCTTCTTTCTTTGACGTTTGCTGCATGCATCTGTTACTTGTTCGGGTGTTTTTGTTGACTGGACTACATGTTCTGAGACATCTTGTATTGGAAGTTCAGTGAGTGTTTCATTGCCTTCACCATATGTTGAAGAATCTGAAAAACAATCAAAAGGATCCTCAGTTTCTGGATTATTCTGAGACGATTCCCCCACTGAATTGCTACTCTCTTCCACCAGATTGTCTTCTGTTGTCTCTTTATTAGGAATCCAGATGGCCGACTCTTCATTGGTTAACTTCCCATCTGTCTCATCCTCCATCACTATGACATCTCTGCTAATAATAACAGAGTTCTTGGTAGGATTATACACACGATATCCTTTTACATCCTCACCATATCCAGTTAAAATATGTTGTGCGGCTTTCTTATCCCATTTTAAACGTTTTTGTTTAGGAACATGCAGCATGACTTTGCTGCCAAACAAACGCAGATGACTCAAGTCTGGTTTTGTTCCATACCACATTTCATATGGAGTTTTATCCAATCCTGATGCAATAGATCTGTTTTTCAAATATACAGCAGTATTCGCTGCTTCTGCCCAAAATTTTTTGTCTAACTTTGCATCATATAATAAACATTTAGCTTTCTCTACCACTGTACGGTTAGCTCTTTCACAAAGCCCATTTTGCTCTGGCGTATAATAATTTGATGTTTGATGTATTATACCAGCCTGGTTTAGGTAGTTCTTAAAATCCTTATTGCAAAATTCTAGACCATTGTCTGTTCTTAATATTTTAATTTTCTTACTAAGTTGATTTTCAACAACTGATTTAAACTCATTAAATCTGTAAAAAACTTCACTCTTCTGCTTCAGAAAATATATGAATGTCATTCGACTATAATCATCAATAAATAGTAGAAAATATCGAGCACCATTTAAAGAACTTATTTCCATGGGTCCACAAATATCACTGTGAATTCTGTGAAGCGTTTCTGTACTTCGCTCACCCACATGAGAAAATGGTAATCTCATTTGTTTTCCCTCACAACAAATAATACATTGAGACTTGGTTATGTCAACAGTACTATCATAATTCAAACCATTTACAATACCGTTTCTCATTTTTTGCATATCTTGACTGTTAATATGTGCTAATCTTCTATGCCATAATTTTCCATTAACAGGAGCAGTCAACAAACAACTTTGTGATTGTAATCTCAATTTGTAAACACCTTCTGACAAATCCGCAGTTGCAACTAAATCATTGTTCTTGTTTCGAATATAACAATGCTTCTCTTCAAATATGACATTATTTCCATTCTTGATAAGTTCACTTACGGATAATAAGTTGGTTGTCAAACTAGGCACACATAGCACATTTTTAACTGTTATATGAAAATTTAATTCCGACACAATGTCTACATCTCCGGAACAAACCACTGGCACTTTAGATTCATTGGCGACAGCTATTTCTGGTAAACACTGTGTTGTATTCATGTTCTTTACCCAAGCTTTCTTCGCCGTAAAATGCGCACTTGCCCCTGAATCGACGTACCATTCATTCTTGTTATATTTTCCATTCAGGAAAACAACATTAAAAACACATTTACTTGTATTATTCTTTAACAACGGACACTGATTTTTATAATGTCCATCCTCTTTACACCTGTAACACGTAATTGTTTTTGTTGACGTATTAGCTGTCACTGACAATTTGTTTGTCTTTGACGGACCGCCATTAAATTTCTTTGGCTTAGTGTTGCTAGAGGAATATTTATATTTTGCTGCAAACGCTGTCCCTCCGCTGTCAAAATCACTAGGTACTTCCATGTCGAGTAACTTTGACTTTATGACGTCAGCTGTTATCAAAATACCGGAATGTTCTACCGCCATTACCATTGGTGAATAACGATCTGACAATCCTGCTAACAATAATGATCCTACCCACTCGTCTGTAATTGTAAATCCTGTGCTGTTTAACCTTTGAGCCGTTTCAATCATTTGTGTGACATATGAAGCCATAGAATCACACTTTTCAAGCCTTATTGATATCAAATGTCGAAGCAAGGTTATTTTTCTAGACAAACCAGAGTCATCGAACATGTTCTTCAGTGTATTCCATAATTCTGCCGAACTCTTGGTGTTTTTTATATGCACGTACAAAACTGGATCGATCGTTAATATTAACTTTGCTTTAGTTTTTGCGTCATCTATTGGTTTTATATCGAAATCTGCCGTTGGTTTGATATATTTGTCCATACCTTCCAGCACCAATAAATTCTCTGCCGCAAAACACCAGTCATCGTAGTTCTCCCTGCCTTTTAACTTTGGCACACTTGCAATATAGTTCATTGTCATGTTTCTGCGAAACAACGTACACAATTTATCTACTTTAAACACTAAAATTACTGATAAATCGCAAAACAGTAGCCCATAACCTGTTGAAACACGTTTTTCTGTTCGCAACTGACGACGTTTATTTAAACACTGAAGGCTTTACATTATTACATCTAGATGGCGTTAGTAATCCACATTAGCACAGTACATTAATTTTGATAAATATATTTATATATTTATCAAAAGATAAATATAGCATAATATTCATTGGCTCCGCCATTTTGAACGTCTATAAAGTTTGGTCAAATCTCGCCACATTTGACACGCAACCATACCATACCTCCCATTGTTTATATTATCTATTAATATTGGACAATCTATCGCTTGGAACGATGAACCCATAAGTATTTAAGACGGTAATTAAATCACTATAATTTTAGATGTGACAATGCAAAAATCAACTTCAGGGAAAAGGAAAAACAAATTCTGGATCAGATCCTGAGTCCACGACGATACGACGCCAGGATAAGACCCTCGGGCATCAATGGCACAGGTAAGCTGAAATAATTTCCGATACTAACTATCCACCATGAATTACTCTGTGGGTATCAATTCCAACCAAATTTTGGCCGCCCAAGAGGCACAGTAAGTATAGTGATTAGTGTTATTTATTCTTAAGCAATCTACGTCGAGGTTCAAGTTTTAAAACTTCAGGGACAGAACAGGATTTATCATTATGCTATTAGGTACAACCAGTTAAGACAAAATATGGTCACCCTATCTCTGAAAAGCACAGTTACAAGTTACTAATGATAAAGATCCGGTAATGGAATAAATCAGGCCATTACAGAGTTCACCAACATTTTTAATTGGTATGATTTATGTTTCTTTTTTTTAATTCTAAGACAATCTAGAATGAGGTTCTGGATGGCCCACATTCTTAGTCATTTCTTTTGAATGTCACAGTGGTATAAAAGGATTTATATCGCAGTAAACAATGATATTGCAATTATTTATTAATTCTTAGAAAATTTTAGCTAATGATCTGTTAGCTAGATATCCAAGATGGACCATTTATATGGATTCATTTGAAGGGCATGGGGCCGGGTTTACTAACATTATTAAAGGTTACCAATTAGAAGGTAAGTCTCCAAATCGCACAATAAATATCGCAAACACGATAGTCCAGAAATTTCGATTTTCTTTCGTATTTGAAAGACACGAGTGCTTGTAAAGGTTTATCAATGTGATTTAAGTTATCACTAGCATAGGATTAGAATAAAAATAATAAAAAAAATAATATTATAAGGCCATCTTGAATGAAGTCCAGGATCAATCAGGTTTTAAAGTTTTAAATTTTGTAATATTTCATTTGACATTTGTTGTGTAGATACAGGGGCATAACAGGGATTTACAAATGTTTTGTGACTTTAACTATGAATATCTTCTTTTGGGCATTATTATTTACTATAGTATATAAATAAATTGTCAAGGAGATCCAATTGTGATTTGTTTCGTCGTAGAATTACGTGAAATATTGGAGCTATATTTATAAGGTAAAATAAATTAAAGTTTTCACTATATTCAGTAATATGGATAAAAGATTTAGCACCAAAGCAAACGTTACACTATTTGAAAGTTAAGATAAAAAAATAAAAATCAATGAACTTCGAAGAAGAAGATTGTCTTGAATGACATCTAATGACAAAGAAATAATTTATAGTCATCACCGCTTGAAATACTAATTAACACTTCATTGTCGACTTAATAAACTTCTAGCATCCTAAGAACGACTGTTTTGATCTGGAGTTTTCATAAAGAGATAGATGTGGTATTATTCTACTTCGTTTCTTATTTTATCTTCTCGAATTACCCTGAATAAAAATAATAACAATTCTAACGGCCCCAGATAGGAGCCCCGCGGCATTCCGGTTTTAACCAACTCTTTCAACGCCTGGGCTTTGTGCTTCATTGGTACATTTCCACTAAAAGATTTCCACTCTCTCTTTTAATCGGCATTTTAAAGGCAATTGTTTAAGTAAGACGCCAACCATTATTTATTTTACTAATAGAGGTACCGAAGTGTATAAAAACAAAAACTGGTTAGCTTTTTCTTTTTAAGGAGTTGAAAGCCCACGCACCATCATCTATCTATATCAAACAGTCAAAAATCCTTAATTCTTAATTTTTTTTAAAGGCGACGATGACGGTCCGACGGTTGTTCGTGTCAGCATCTTTCTGCGATCCATCAGCAAAATTGACGATTATAAAATGGTGAGTGAGACATCGCCAGTGAACCCGTTCAGCCCCGACCCTAGGGATATCCATCCATCCAGCTCCGGCATCGTTTTTCCGTACACTGCATACGCATAAACCTCGCGACATGTCAATAAAGCATATCGATCGAGAAACTAGACTTTTCCAGATTGCCTATATTGATTTTATTTAGCAGTCGAAAAACTTTCTTCTGTAATATATATTCATCTCTTGGGATTACCCAGGTTCCGTATCTATACTTTTCTAAATCGATGTTTTAATTTTACAAAACTTTTATCATCAATCGCATGAAAAACTGTACACATATATACATAAGTCCACGAAATTGCCATATGCCAAAGGCAACCACTGGTTTGGATATGTGCAGAAGGGCCGTGATGGTACCGGATATTAAATAGGTGGATATTACTTGTACTAGGGGTAGACTCGTTCCACTAACTGCGTCTCTGTTTGTGCTTCTGTTTTGTTAAGCTAATAACTAAGGTAGGATGTCTGATTGAGAATTTGCCATACATATATTTTGTTTAAAATGATGAAGGAATATGACTTATTTATTTGTGTACCTATATCCCATTATTTTTTTTATAACCGAGAGTTTATTATTATGTCGGTTCTTTTTAAAATCGAAAAGTGGATATCCTTATCCGCCCAAAGAACTGTACTTGCATCATTCCTCGAAAAACTAAACTGATTAATCAAACAACCTCAGCCGTTGAAAATACACTTATCACAACAATAAAACAACTAAAGCTTCAAGATATATCTAAACTAGTCATCCCACTAATGTACAAAATGTATTACAGTATCTTTATGACAGGCCAAAAACACATTAGTTAGTGTTTATGCACCGTGATATAATTTTTTTAAATTATTGTATTATCTACGTCCATACTGATACCCTTATTATGACGGGACATCATTTTTCCGTTCATCCGTTTTCCAGTGTGCATCAAAACTGTGAAAGGAAGACTATTTTGACCCCTGTTTTTAAATCTGTTGACGAAAAAAACATTTCTAACTATCGTTCTATAGCACTCACATCAAACATAGCAAAAATCTATGAAAAAATTGTCAAAAAACAACTCAACAACTACATAAAAGATAAGAAGATAATGAGCCCAAACCAGTTAGGATTTAGGGACAATCTCAGTACACAGGATGCGATTGCTAAATTAACATCAACAATAATGCAAAAGTTAGATAATGGAGAAAAGTGTCTTGGAATCTTCATTGATCTACGAGAAGCATTTGATAGCGTATCACACTCAAAACTCACTGAGAAAATAAAGCATATTCGATTGGACGGAATAGTGCTACCACGGTTCCAAAGGTATCTAAAAGAGAGATTTCAATATGTCAAAATCAATAATACCCTAAGTGAACCCAAAACCTCATCTTTTGGCATACCACTAGGAACTGTCATCGGTCCAATCCTTTTTATTTTCCGATTTTATGTTCGGGTTAAATCTTCCCCATAGGAAAAACTGAACCCTTTCACACACTTTCCCACAAATGATCATCTAGTCAATCAACATTATGCAAGTGCATTATATAAGCAAAATAAATACAAAACAATAGAAGAACAACACGTTAACTCACCAGAGATCAAATGGGAAAATAATTCACCGACTCCAGATATTTTCATATCAGAGGGTTCGGCTCGGTAGAACTCCTAACAGGGCATATAAATCCTACTGTGCCTATATTTAAAAAATCTTTCGTTATTCTACATTCTACATGTATTAAATATGACTGATTTTTGCATTTTAAATATATAATTTTTTTGATAGATCTAATACGCCTAAATTTTTAATGAGAGAGCTGGGTATAATGCCAGTAGCCGAAATACCGAATGGTAATATTTTTATAGTCTGAGAATGCAAAATTCTTTTTATCTCATTTTATATGTATATTATTATTTTTAGCCATCAATGATGCTACTTCACTTGTGGGCTATTGAGCTTTTAAAACTGAATCACAAATTAAATAAAAATATTTTATGCTATCGATCTCGAAAAAATCGACACTAATAGTTTTCAGCTGAATCAGAGTAGATTTGATACACGGTTTAAACAGCTGCCATTCCGAAAATCTGACAGGTTTACCGTTCTCCGGGCAAAAAGCAAGCTTTCATACAATGTTGACATAATATGATACAATGTCTATCAGTTAAATATAACCAAGTTAACGATATGAGATAATGTATTTTTGTTAGTCGTCAGATATCTACGTACATATACATATATAGTCAAACCACGTATTGGTAAATCTCAAACAAGTTTATCTACTTACAACATGCATATTGTTATTTCAGAAGCTAAAAAATTTGTGTTGAAATAAACACTACGAATTGTTTGCATTGCTGTAATTGATAACAACGCGCCAACCGGATTCTCCAAAACCGTGCCTTCAACAGTGCAGATAATGTTAAACCTCAAATTATCCCAACAAAATTCTGCCTGAAAAATTTTAAATGTTTAAAAGGAATAATATTAAATCACATTTCAAAAAGTGCAGTGGATTTGTGACACTAATAAAATTCAATTTTTTTAAAATCTTTTGCATATTTATTTTCCACAAAAAAAATGTACATAATCCACAACATTGATATTTGTTTTTATTTTTTTATTTTTTACTTACTCATAGTAAAATAAGCTACATTTTTCAGATCCTCAATCAAGCACTATTTTCACATGCTTATTAGTTAGAACCGAAATTATTATTAATTTGTAATGGTTGTTTTTGTTCATATATTTGTAAACTTATAGGAATACAGCGTCCAGTTGACATTCAGGGAACAATGGGTAGATAAAAGACTGAAGTTTGACGATTTTGGAGGTAAGTGAAAATGCATTAATTAATCACTAAGACTTGTGTGTTTCGCAAAAATTCTGCTGTACATTTGTCATCAAATGGGCAATCAGCGCCATTTTGTTTTTTTTTACATTTGATAGGTCCCAGTTAAACGCTGATTTCAAGTCTATATTGTTATACTTCTTACTAAACAAAAATTGATAGATAGCTGAAACGGAGCTCGAATCAGCGTTAACTTTTGAGTTGTAAGTTTCTTCGACAAGTTTTTTCAAAATCCCTACTCTTACTTCGATTTTAAACAGCAACTCCTGAGCATATTTGGAGTGAAAATAATAGATGTCATTTTGCTGTCCGATGATTTTTTTTAATAAACAATTGGGTACGGCCTAGCGTGTCACGTAATAAGCAGTCCGCCTCGTTTCAGCAGCACTGTATACAGGGTACGTACTTGACTTACTTTAACCAGTGATTCCTGACATTGTTTGGAGTTAAAAATGTGACCTGACTCCCTAGTCTTTAATGAACTGAACACCTTGTCCCGTTCTGAGTTATTGTAGCAGGAACTGACAGCTGACTCCACGCCCCGAGAGAGAATCGACACACGCTATTATACGAGCTAGCCTGAGGTACTGCTCAGGGGTAGAACCTCTGATGCAACTCTGATGCTTTGAATATAAGTCGATCTACTTATATTCAAAGCTTGGTAACCCTTACACTGGGGCCCAACGTTAGATAATTTACTACTTATATTACAACTCCAAATATGCTCATGAATCGCTGGTTGAAATTCTTCGGTTACCCATTGATATATGATTTGAAAAAATAATACCGCGCCGTACTCATCAGCATATCAGGATCGGTGCTTCTTGAATTAAGTACGCAGTATTATCAAGTGTTGCATTACTGCGCTCGTACCGGATATAATTTATTGAACCTCATATCACAAACAAAATACTTTCAGTATTTCTTATTAGATTCTTATGCGCCGGTTCAGCGTTGGTATATTTAAACCCATCAAAATCTCGGCGTAAGGCCATTTTAACTAAGCCTACGCCGTGATAATATATCAAGTTTTACACTATTCCGACTTTACGCGCCGCTTAATATTTACACTGCGATTTTATAATCTGATGTAAGAAGGTAAAATAATAAAGTATTTGCTCTGCTTCTTCCCCAGGTGGTCTGAAATACCTGACCCTGACAGAGGCGAACAGGGTATGGATGCCCGATCTGTTCTTCTCCAATGAGAAGGAGGGCCACTTCCACAATATTATCATGCCCAATTTCTACATCCTCATCTTCCCCTTCGGCTCCGTGCTGTACACCACGCGCATCTCGCTCACCCTCTCCTGCCCCATGAACCTGCAAATGTACCCGCTGGACAGGCAGATCTGCAGTCTGAGGATGACCAGTTGTTAGTGTTAATTTTTCTTAAACTTTTCAAATTTACGAAGACTGCTTAAAAATGCAATCTGACCTTGATGCTATAGCAGAATGGTCAGATAAAAACAAATTAGAATTTAATATAAAAAAATGCGTAACAATGACATATACCCGCTCTCAGAAGCCCGTAGTTTTTGATTACACCATTAAAGAGAAAAAATTATGCCGAGTCAATAGCTATAAAGATCTCGGTATCGTCTTTGATCCCAAACTAACATTCTCGGACCACATATCACGACTTACTACAGCATGCTACAAACTCCTGGGGTTTATCACCAGAACATGTAAACAATTTCACGACCCCGATGCAATGATAGCCATGTTTGATGGCGTCATACGAAGTAAGCTGGAGTATGCAAGTGGTGTGTGGACTCCGCACCAAACTAAGTATATTAATATGCTGGAACAAATCCAGAAAAAATTCCTCAGGTATGTCTATATGCGGATGCGTGGAACTTATCCAAGGTTCATGCACCATGTGGACTTACTTGAGGCAACAAATAGATTTAGCTTGGAAACTAGACGTCATGCAAATCTTGCAATACTTAGTTTTAACATAATCCATAACTACATTGATAGCCCGTTCCTCTTGGAATGCTATGGTTTATACGTGCCCGAAAACTTCAGCCGTAGTCGTCAACACGACTTATTCAAAATACCATACGGCAGAACAGATATTCTAGCACAACATAGCATGACAAGAGGAGTGGTGCTATTGAATGAAATCTCAGAAGCACTATATATATATATATAATTCTTCTTTAAATAGCCTAAAGTTTTTTTTGTATAATAATTATCTTCATAGGTGTTAAGATTGCCAAATTGAGAATTGTACAGTAATTGGATAATCTATCTTTTGTGCAATAAAAAAAAAGATAAAAATAAATAAATAAAAAAAATATATATCACAGGCGTCCAGATTGTTGGGGTTTATAGAAATATTATTAGACAGCGGGGGACCGCAAGGAGCGGAGGATCCATCAAGTTAACAAATCACCATTTTCAACAAAGGAAATTAGAGTGAAGGCATATATCCTTTGTGACGATTCAAATAATCAAAGTTTAGAAACCGTTCAATGAATTTTGATATATGGAGATGTTCGTGATATATCGAGGTTTGGCCGATGGACCAGTGCTTCGAGGCTAAGGAGGCGAAAAATAACAAAAACCTATTTTAATTACACTTTAAGCCTTTGTTTCATTTCTACAAAGCATAGAAGCTGCGCTTACTGCTTAGTAGCAGAAATTAGGTGTCGAAACGTTTCGCTCGTACACACTCACTCGCATCAGAAGATAGTAAAATGTCAAAAATTCCGTTAATTTTATCGTATTTTAAATGTTCTTATTTCTATATTTTGAAAATGCCGTTTACCTATATTCTAGGTATTAACACGCCTCATACAACATATAACCAACAAAGAAAACAATGCAATAAATGCGTTTATGTCATTTGTACTCCCGCGCTATCCCAGCGCTTCCATGTTTCGCCTCCCTTCGTCTTAGGGATAGCCTCAAAAACAGTACAACTCCATAGTTCGTACATATGTGCGGTTACTTTTCATTTATATTTATGCTCATTTATTTAATCGGTTGTGCAATTGCGGATTGCATACACCACACCACCATACTAGAGAAAGAAAACTCATATTACTATTATTATTACTTGCATATTTTTAATGCTCTTTTCAGACAGATGGACGACTAATGATATTATATTCTTGTGGAATGAGGGTGATCCAGTGCAAGTAGTGAAGAATCTTCTTCTCCCCAGATTTACACTGGAGAAGTTATTGACGGACTATTGCAACAGCAAAACCAACACAGGTACAAAGTACAAACTAAGTAATAATTTTTTTTCCGTGAATCGTTACTTTACCTTACTAATGGATATGTATTTTTTTAGTAAGAGACAGGATAAGATCGAAGAAGTTTGTTTGTTTGTTCAATTTGTACAGGCCACATATAATCCCCGCTCAACAAAAAGTTCCCTAAAGCCATGGGACCACAAAAAAATTTACAAATAATTTATTAGTAGGCTTAGCGAATTCCTCGACTAATATAGCAATATATATTTTCTTACAACGTAAATAACAAATATATTTTTATTACGAAAATAATAAATAAATGGACTAAAAAAGTAATATCCCTCAGGGCCTATGTCATCTTTAAGTATGCTATGCGGAGGAAGTTCTGGGAAGGAAAAAGTATGAGAGGTAGGTAGGAATCTAGCGGTCAGTGTATCCGAGAAAGACGGAAGTATGAATCATCCCCCTTGCTGCGGTATAAAGCGATGGGTCGAGAGAGTCCAGCTGGAGGGGTCCACCAAGGCCTCAACACACCTAACCCGATAAAACCGAGCACCCTAAGTAACCAAGCGCAGCGAACCACTTGAGGTTACCTAAGGTAGAAGTGTTGGTTATCCAATAAATGGTTTCCGGGGCGGTGGTACCCATACCCTCCTCCCAAATTGATTACTGATTACTTAAATTACTTACCGAATTCCTCTAATCTAATAGCCAATGATCCCCTTATGACACTTCCAGTGCCACCAGTACATAATTTACCAAAAGGGTTATTTACTAATACTTGGGCCCGTGTTCAAGTACTGTCAAGTTATCAGGAAAAATCTAAAATTTGTTGCTTATAGATTCTTCCGTGGATCTGCTTTAAATCTTTAAGTTCCAACTCGAAAGCTCCAACTAAAAAGTAGTTTTTGTTAATCTGATGTTATTATTACGCTAGCGTCTGGACGATCTAGGCCCTCTCATTGGTCGAATTCAAATCGTATATTTCGGTAAATCCCGAATAGGGGGTCTGCAGGCAAAATTCGACCACTCTGCCCCTCTGGCGGTATAAGAACGAAGCAAATGACTGGCGCGAATATTTAAATATGCATATTAACCCATTAATGCCCACAACTATTTTTGACTCTAAATTGAATGAAACTTTGGGAACTTGCTCACTATTTTTATACAAGCAAAGTAATTTCTGGAATTTTCTTTTTTTAGATCGGTTCCTTAAATAATCAATGGGTCGAAAACGACCCAGTGGGCATATGAAGTATACAATTCTTTTTTTTTAATCTTTATTACAATGTGAAACATATGTTACTTATTTATTTATTTATTTATTTGGAAAAGTTGACAGCAAATCTGTAATTATATAATGATACAATAATAATATTATTAATTATGCCAATTATGAACTTTCCACTGATGAATAGTTAATGGTGTTACAATGGTGTACAATGGCATAGAGATGTTCTCTTAAATTAATTTCTTGTTTAGTTAGGTAAAAATTAAAAATATTAAAATAAAGGATGGTGGGGGGGAGGAGGGGGAAATATAGGATAAGGATTAAGAGGCAAAGGACGGTAATATATAGGAATTGAACTTCTAGTTTGAGTTTTGTTGATTATTGAGTTTTTGTTTTATGTCGCGTAAAGTCGAGTTAAATATGTCAATATGGTTATAATTTAAGTTAAAAAATTGTGTGGATCTGTAGATAAATGAGTTTTGTTTGGAATTTGTCTTACAATGAGGGAGATTAAAAGTAAGCGACTGTCTGCTGTTGCGATTGGGAACATGGAATAATAGGCGTTGAAGAAGATCAGGACTATCGATTAAATTGTGTGTAATTTTGAATAACATTACCAAATCTGCTACATTTCTTCGGAAAGTTAACGTCTGTATATTGAAGAACTTTGCAGAGTCTTCATTACTGATATGAGATCGAAAAGAGCGGAAATTAAGGTACCTTAAAAATCTATTTTGAACACTTTAAATTCTATTTTTATGTATTGCATAGCCTGGGTTCCACACTTGTGATGCGTATTCAAGGATACTACGAGCGTATGAGAAATACAGTGTTTTGAAAGTAGCAATGTCTTTGAATTGTTTACAGGAACGTATTATGAAACCCAGCATAGAAGATGCGTTAGTGACTACGTGGTCAATATGTTTATTGAAATTCAGTTTACTATCAAGTATAACCCCAAGGTCCTTAATTTCTGATTTGGTAGATAAAGGTTGATGATTAATTGAGTATTCGTGTATAAATATGTTTTTGTTTCTAGTAAAGCGTACGATGAAGCATTTGGATATATTTAATTCCAGACAATGGGCATTAACATACGCGTTTAAACGTTGTAAATCCTTTTGCAGCTTGTGACAGTCTTCGATTGATTTTATAGGTGAGAAGATTTTCATGTCATCTGCATATAGGATGGTCTGCGAGTGTAAAAAGCAGTGACCAATATCATTGATATAGATATTAAATAGTAACGGTCCTAACAGGCTGCCTTGAGGAACTCCCGATGTTACAGCAACAGAGTCGGATTTAAATCCAGCAACCACTACTATTTGACTACGGTTGGAGATATAAGAAGAGAGCCAACGATAAAGATTGCCGTGAATTCCAATCTTCAAAAGCTTGTTCAACAAGGTTGAGTGATCGACCTTGTCAAACGCCTTACTATAGTCAGTATAGACAGTGTCCACTTGTATTCTGTTATCCAAATTATCCTGCAGGTACTCTGTGAAGGTTAAAAGATTTGTGGTTGTAGATTTACCACTAATGAAACCGTGTTGGGTCGTATTCAGGCTGGGCTTAAGAGCAGAATATAGTTGGTCATAGACTATTTTTTCAAAATTTTTGTTAAATATACAAAGTTTGGAGATTGGCCTGTAGTTTTTAACGTCTGTTTTTTTGCCATTTTTGAAAATAGGAGACACATAAGCAGATTTCCATATAACAGGGACAGTGCAATCGGTTAGGGAACGGTTGAAAATTAAAGAAAGGGGTAAGGCTAGATTGTGTGCACATTGTTTGATAAAGATTGAAGGTATTTCGTCAGGACCGGCACCTTTGCGAGTATCAATTTCCTTAAGGTATTTTAAGACAATTTCTCGTGTCACCTCAATATTGCTTATATTGGATGTATGGTTCCCGACGTCAGTTGGATCAAGGGTAAGTGGATCGGAGGGTTTACTGAAAACTGAACTGAAATATTTTGAAAATAAATTTGCAATTTCCGTTCCATTATTGGCTTTCAGCTCTCCAAAATACATACATTTTGGGACACCTTGGGATGCGTTAGAAGATTTGACGTGGCTCCAGAAGTTTTTAGGGTTTGAGGAAATATTGTTTTCAATATTACTCAAGAAACGGGATTTGCTTTTCCGACATAAGTCTTTGTGCCGTTTACGAAGCAGGGAAAATGCGTCATAGTCAGCCTGGTTCTTGTGTTTTTTATATTTGCTAAAGTATTTTGATTTTTCCTTAGTTACCTTAATAAGGGCAGCACTGTACCAAGGAGGATATTTCGAGTTCCACGAAAGTTTGTGAGGAATATGAAGATTTATGAGGTATTTCAAAAACGTATAGAAACCGTCAAGCGCTGGTTCTATTTGAGAGGTAGAAAAAATGGAAGCCCAGTCAGCTTGTTCAAGGGCGAAATTAATTGAATCGTAGTCTCCACGATTATATAGAAAAACTTTTCTTTTCGCATTTGTCAATGAAGGAGTTTCCTGAAATGGCACACTAATGGATAGAGCTTTATGATGTTCATCTTCGGGAACTAGCGGGTCGTCATTAGATTCGACGGAGATTAGTAGATTTGACAGAATCAGATCTAGGATATGACCGCTTGAGTTTAGTTCACCGTTATATTGAGAGAGGTTCAGAAAATGCATACAGTCTACGAAGTAATTACTAACGTGAGTAGAGTAATTACTAGCTGCATAGTGAGCAGATGGCGTAGTTTGGATCCATGAAATTTCAGGAAGATTAAAGTCACCTAAGATAATAAAAGAATCATTGGGGTTATTTGATACTACGTCTGATAACATGTTCAGGAAATTTTCGATTAAATATTGATGTTGAGTCCCTCCGGGGATGTACACGCAACATATATGGACCAAACTGTGAGGTGTAGTATTGGTGCGAATGGTGACCCAAATGTCTTCAGCACAAGAAGTCCATTCTGGTCTGGCGACGCTGATCAGCTCCTGTTTAATAGCTATCACTACACCACCGCCAAGACGCTGACCAGTGGAAGCGTAATCGCGGTCTCTACGATATACATAGTATCGAGGATCGAAAAGTTCTTCGTCTCCGATACCTTTGGTGAGCCATGATTCTGTGAGGGCAATTAAATCGTAATCGTTTGAAAAGGTATTTTGAAGGATCGTCGTAGTCTTGGTACGAAGACCTCTACAGTTCTGGTGATATATTGCTAAAGACATGGGGAGTATTCGAATAAATATTAGTGAGTAGGCGGTAAGTTATACATATAAATGATAACTTCAATAAGTGAGTTCGGTTATAGTGGTCATGCAGTTTTACAAAGTAAGTACATCTAACACAATAACTTCTTGGTATGGGTGCATAAAGTAGTTTAAAATAATAATGGTATAAAAATCTTGTAATACGCATCTCTGGCTCGGCTAGTGATAATATTATTCTGATGTTGATATAATTAGATGGAGGTAGATATCCATATTTGAGGTAAGAGCGGTTAATAATACTATTCAGTTTATATTTGAGTGAAATATTTGTTGACAAATGAGTATACGGTAATTTGCTTACCACGGCGGAGAATATAATTAGTGTGTGTGAGACCGCGATTGTCCGTCGAGTAGGTCTGATTGTCGGGAGTGCAAGGGGTCGCCAACATGCGGTAAAATGTATTCCAGGTTGGTTCTTGAGAAGTGTTGACTGATTTAGAAAAGAATTAGAAAGTTTGTGGGAGAGGGTGAAATGGTAGAGGGAGGGTGAGTGTAATAGGAGTGGATAAAAAGAGGGGGGAAATGTATGGGGAGACACATGAGTATATGAAAAATCCATTTTACGACGCGAAGAGAATGCAGATCGACTCAGGCTATTTTCTTTAGGTCCTCTTCCTTGAAAATTGGTATGGGAGGCGAAGTGGGATTTTTTCTCACAAATATCCTGGTGTTTTTTATCCACGTGAACTGGAATCCCTTCTCCTTGGCAATACCCTTGGCCCGAAAAAGGAGGTTTTTGTTAGAACTAGTCAGATGGTCGTCGACATAGATTTTTCTATCGTCACCAGGGTAATTCAGGTCCTTCGTGCTTATTCCTTTCCTTCGTCGAATTTCGGTGATGAATTCATTTTTACGCGAGCGGGTGGTAAATTTAACAATTATTGGTTTGATTAATTTGGAATGAAGTGGGTCTTTCGCCGAGACTCTGGTGGCGAACTCAATTTCGTTAGTTTTAAAGTTGTGTAAGCCAAGTTTGTTTGCCATCTCTGATAGAATGTTTGGAATGTTTTCATTGTTATCTTGAGGTATTCCTTTTATTTCGACATTCTGTAGTCTCATCCATTGCTCCCTTTTGTTGGAATCTTCTTGTATTTGTTTGATGGTCGATTTAAGGGAGGAAACTTCTTGTTCCAGAAAGTCTACTTTGCTCATTGACTGTTCGAAAGCTTGGAATCTATTGGAAAAGTCATCCAATTTTGAGTTGTTGAAGTCCACAGATTTTTTCAGTTCTGACATGTCTTCCTTGACTTGCTTATTAAGTGTTTTGAGAGAGGCAAGTTCAGAAGATATTTTTTTGATTTCTACCATTACATCTTCTATTGGGTTGGTTGACGTAGCGGATGATTGGAGTGAAGTTTTGCATGTAGTGCAGCGCCAGCTTCTTCTTTTCTCGTTATTAGCCTTTCTGAATGTAGTTTCAGATGTTCCTCCGCATTCGTAATGAAACTGCTTACTGCAGGAGTAACACGTGATGCCGTCGGTAATAGTAAGTTGGCACTTAGAACAGTTCATGTTGAAAAGGTTGGGCACCTCTGGATTGTCGGGCACCGGCGATGAAGTGGATATAATATAGCTGAGTATGTATGTCTGTCAGAGCACGCACGGCACTGCACTGCCACTAGTAGGTAGTATTAAATATGGCTACGCGGAACTGCACCTTACTGGACTTTATAATATTGGTTTCACAGCAAATTAACATCAACACTGTAGAGATTATATAAGAGTCAATTTTATGTGAGTTCACTGAAAAATTTTGCGAGGTTCAATGATACAATTTGATGTTTTAACTGTAGGAAAGCAATTACTTTAAGAGAGCGAAAAATGACGTGTGTGTGACACTGTAATCTGTAATAGTATTATACAATATCAATTCCTTATATTACAATAATTATAAATTAAGTAATTATTACTTCTTATTCATATAGGTTTTAAATCTAACTTGAAATTATTTACTTTTGATGAAGAAGCACAAAACATTTATCGTGAAGAGCAACGGTGCATTTTATGCAGACCTTCGTAATCTTGCTTGCACAAAGTGCGCATCTTCTTCGAGCCTGCTTGGTAATAATAAGATGTGCTGCTTTGTGTGTTCTGACAGCAACGGGCACACTAAATGCACCGCTCACCGGCCGAGATGGTCCCGAAGCGGCAGGTCGAACACCATACTTTATGATTAGGCATTGTGCGACTGCTCGCCGAAAACCCAAATTGTCCAGTTTTTGACCATACGCCCTTGAAAGCAGCCAAGCATTGTTCATACAGACATCGAAAAGCCACATGATAATTGGCATGTACCATTTCTTACCACGCATCCCAATGCGGTACTTCGCGACGCTGTTATCCATTTGGTCTACTCCTCCCATGAATCTATTATACATGGAAAACATATGCGGTTGAGGCACTTCAACATTCTTCTTCTCTTTTGCGCTATAACGCAGTGCTTTTTTCAGTGGATGAACACCCGTCTCGTTGGACATGACCGTCACAACAGCGTTATCCTTCTACTTGCAAGCTATTATATTGTTGACTTTGTCAAGTTTATAATCATAGGTGCCCCTTTCGGCTTTCTTCATGTCTGTAGATTCAGTAAGTGGACATCTTTCGGTTCTATTGTCTCTCACGGTACCAGTACCAAAGAAACAGATTTCACCCAGCTTTGAAATAAGTTTAGCTGACGTAAAAAAATTATCAAAATATAATGAAAAATTTGAATTTTTGAATGAATTTTTCAATGTATTTGCAAAATTTAGAACCACAGATTCCCCAAGACCCATCTCTGGAACCCTCAAGCCATCACGCCCTTGATATAAATCAACTTGGAGGCAATACCCAAGTCAATGGGCCAAAACCCATCCTTTGAATCCAAAACGGATTGGTTTCCCACGGATAAATTGTTTGCATTCGTGACGCCCCAAGTACGGAATCATAGACTCGTCTATGGATACCTC
Source organism: Hesperophylax consimilis (assembly GCF_061612785.1). Classification (NCBI taxonomy): domain Eukaryota; kingdom Metazoa; phylum Arthropoda; class Insecta; order Trichoptera; family Limnephilidae; genus Hesperophylax; species Hesperophylax consimilis. The sequence goes on from NC_142850.1 coordinate 23,664,164, forward strand.
CGCCTCGATAGGAGCATATTTCAGAAAATTATCGTTCAGCTCATTCAGCAATGGCCTTATTTTGCCGAACTTGTCACCTTCCGGTAATTGATTATTATCCGCAACGTGCAAATATCGAAAGATCTCTTCGAAGCGATTGCGGCGCATTGCACCCGAAACTAAAACGTCGTGCACGTCGTCTTATGACTCCCAGAACATTCTTCGGCGTGGGAGCGGCACATATCCGCTTACAAAAATAATGCCCATAAATGTGTACATGTCATCACGAGACAACTCAAAGGATGGTGAATTCTTAGAAACTGCATAATTGACTGAATGTTTTACAATATTGGTAACAACATTTGTATCCATGAAGAATTCAAAAAAATCGGCTGGGTGACTGCCTTCATTCAGTAGGCTGTTGACAAGTTGCTCAGGCTCTAACCTGCCGATAGTGCGGTTTTGCGGCAAATCTCCATCTACCCATTTCCGTTGATCAGGTTGAGCACCTCCCTTCGCCACTCGTTTTCTTCCACCATGAATAACGGTGAACGTTTTTGTCCATTATTATCAGTTGATACGCTGTTGGTAACAGTCGCGACAGCTAGAGGTGGTATTACACTTTCATTATCATTCGACACGCCACCATCATCTAAGACTATTTCTGCCTCAGCCATTAGTTGTTTCCGGCTTAGTCGGTTCGGATCATCACAGTCGTCTTCATCTCCCGAATCTCCGTCAGTTTCTGGCCCATCATCGCCGGGCGGAGTGAGGTATACATCAACGGAGTTTGCTTGGATGTCATCTAAGGTGTCTAGCTCCTCCAATATCTCCAGTGCCGTGAGAGTCCTTCTTGACCTATTCGGAATACATATATTAGTTAGTGACTCATAAAGAAGACAAAATAATAAACAGTGAAAAGTTAGGTTATGGATGAAAAGAACACATATATGCCTACTGGGTCGTTTTCGACCCAGATGATTTTTAACCATTTATAAATAAAATCCTAGCAAAGATTGAAGACTTTCAATGATTCTGAATTGTATGTACATATTATGTGAGTGATTAAAAAGTGCAAAACGCTTCATTATCATATATACAGTAATTAGTACTTACATGTTTATCTTAGGATGACAACTCGCAAAACTGATAGCAGTCAACGATAGTTAGAAACTTTCACTTAGTGACCACAGATGTCACTGCAGTATCAAATATGTTATTGCTTTTGCAGAAGTACCAACCAAGAAATAATTTAAGAGGGAAACAAAATTGAATAAATAATAAAAAGTAGAGAGCAGCTGAAAGTGGTTGGGTCATTTTCGACCCTGTGGGCATTAATGGGTTTAATTATATCTGATTTTATATTGACATGTTTTCTTATTTCTAAAATTTCAAAATTATTTATTTGCGATGCTTTATATACTGTGTGAAGTATTTTAAGACCTGAATTTTTATCAAAAGTGTGATCATTATTCAAAAGATGATCAAACTCAGATTCACTATTTCCATTTAGAGCTCCGAGATGTTCTTTAGTTCTGACTTCAAAGTTTCTATTGGTGCTACCTTTGTAAAAGAAATTACAATCATTCCAATTGAGTTCATAAACTCCCGATTTTTTATTTGATTATCGCTATCTTTATTATTAAGAATATATTTCTTTATTTTGTTATTAGTGTAAAACACCGGTTGAATAGTACCAGGAATGTTTTTATTGCTATCCACAAATAGAATTCTACGCCATTGTTTATTTCTATCTTTAGAAATAGGGTAAATATACCATTTGAAAAGATTATGTTTATTTTTTTTATTTAGTATTTCAACTATCTATTTATTAGAAAAACCGTTATTAAATGATATTTGTTTTATGAATATATTGTTTTATGGTTATATGCTATTTGTTTTTCAGGTCTTAAAATACTTCACACAGGATATAAAGCGTCGCAAATAAATAATTTATATTTTTAGAAATTAGAAAACATGTTAATATAAAAGCAGATATAATTAAAAAGATTTTTTTTATAAACTCTCTTTTAACTATTTTCCCACTCACCTGGTTTTTCCCGTCTAACGATATTGTAATTACTAATTCTGATAAACCCCGCCCACTCTAACCTCTCCCCCTCCTTCCACTTATTCTTTCCAATTGTAATCTATATTTCTTACTCCTGATGAGGTGAACTTCGTTCATGAAACATGTAGTGGTTGTATATAATAAAGTGATGTAAACAAAGTTATTTGTAAATAATAAAAAGGAAAACACTTTGCTTAAAGTCACTTTATTGAAGTTATTTGTGTTTTAATGAAATCAAGTTTAACAAGATTACATCATTTTATCTATTCCCGTTGTATATCAATGCATATGTACGCAATAAAATGGAAACATTATATTTATTGGTCAATTTGTATAGCGCCGCTTTTGTGAGATATCACATCAGGGGCGCTATATTGTAATAATCTATTTACAATATATACTCACCCACTCTCGGTGAATGACCTAATATCTACCTATTAAATGTAACTGTTGTTAATATCACTTAAACTGGGCGAAGTCCAAACAAGTGCCGCCCGCAGGGCCTAGCAGCAAAAAAAGCGGGTTTTTAACTGCTAGTATTTTATTAATACCTTTCTGTTTCCAGGTGAATACAGTTGTCTCAAGGTCGACCTGCTGTTCAAGCGCAGGTTCAGTTACTACCTGATCCATATCTACATCCCCTACTGTATGTTAGTCATCATGTCTTGGGTGTCCTTCTGGCTGGACCAAGGAGCTGTACCAACTCGATTATCACTGGGTATGCGTTATTGATTGAAATAATAACTCTTTATAATGCAGACATGTAGATGATCGCCAGATCGCCATATGGCAACTTCTACCAAAAATCTTTTTCTTCCACGTAATCGATTTTTTCAAATCTTTGGAAGAAGTAACATTACTGGAAAAGCGTGAGATTAAAAGAAATGCTTTTTGTGCATCCCATTTTCTAAATTTTTTTCCGATGTCGACTAAAGTACTAATTTCAAAGTACTTGAATAATAACATTTGAGCCACCTGCCAACTTCGTTTCAATAACAGTGACCTTCCAAGACCCGGGTTAAATGCTTTGTAACAAGACGTAATAAAATCAAGTTCTCCAACCGGATATATCCCATTATCAGTTTTTTTCTTTGGTTCTGAAATTAAACTTTCGAATTACTCTTATTTCTCCCGACAAAGACACGCAGTGTTTTTTATGTCTATTTGACGAAATAAACAGTAGAAAGCAAACAAACTTTTCAAATGTGATGTCGCCGACTCCGGCGGGACGAAGGATAGCCAAAATTATCTAGGTGTTATTCTTCTGTAGTTTTTTAAGTCATTCGTTGGCATTTTTAAACGCATAGGCGGCAACGTACCTATTTACGTGTTCATCTCCACCTCTCTAATTTCTTCCTGTGAAAGTATCGTTCAAAATCTAAACAGGCTAATAAAATATATCACGCTCTCAAAATACGAAATCGATTATAAAATAATAATAATGACAATCTTATTCACATTAAACAATTTATTATTCTATCGTATAGTTCTTACAGATTTCAACAACTGCATAACCGCTGTGGGTGTAATATATTATGTTGGTGGAAGGCTAGCATTAACATGGAAACATGACCCAGGCTGTCGCTCAATGAGCTCAGACACGAGATTGGCATTTTTAATAGCAGCTAGAAACCATTAGATGAAGAAAATTCAAATATATTATCTCAGTTCACGGGCATCAGAAAATATCAGTATCCGCGAGGAGTAGAGGAGCCTTGTTCACCGGGGATTTCGAATGCTCAAAGAATATTTAATTATGAAAAGTTTGTTAAATCATTCCAGGTGTGACCACCGTCCTGACGATGGTGATGCAGTCTTCCAGTATCAACGCTTCCCTCCCTCCCGTATCCTACATCAAGGCCATCGACGTCTGGACCGGCGTCTGCCTCACCTTCGTCTTTGGCGCCCTGTTAGAATTTGCACTCGTGAACTACGCCTCCCGGTCGGACATGCAACGGGAGAACATGAAGAAGAAGCGTCGGGAAATGGAAAGCGCCCAAAGCATGGACGCCGCATCCGACCTAATGGACACTGAAAGCAACACGACATTTGCAATGGTGAGCCCAGACACGGTACAGTATTTATATGTGTGTTTAAACATGGCGACATCTCTACTCGTGGTTTGGCTTTGTATACTTTTCAATAATTTTAGTTGTAATCACATACATAAGTCAACCCTCATTCTATGGTAGATCCGTCGAATCGGCTACTCTCCTAGCTATGGAATTTTACGCTTTTGTGGTTCTCAAAAGATGCCTAGGAAAATAAATAGTAATTCCAAAGCTAAGATTACCTTTGAATTGCTTACCATACAATATATTTGTCACCCGATGGTAGTGGATAAACGAATCATGATGTCACTATAAATAGTCACGGACAATATGTCTACAAATCACAGCAGAAGTATGTCAGCATAAATACGTGTAGATTTAATTGTTTAAGAGTTTAATTGTTTTGCCACATTGTTTCCATCTGCTCCAGTAAAAAGTAGTGTTTTCAAATATAATTTTGGAAAATATACTGAAATTCGTACTTTGATCAAAAACATCCGCGCAATCCCCAGTTTGCTTGGTGATAAAAAATGATAAAATATTTTCACTGGAGGTAGAAGATGGTAGAGTCCTTGGGACGGTAGTTGTTCACTTTTGCAACAACTCTTTAGTCCCGGTCGGTTTGGATCTGGGTGTAACTTTATGATTATGTAATGGGCATCACTCCCCAGAAGCCGCTAATGCGGCAGTCCGGGGACCCGCTGGCGCTCGAGAAGGTGCGCCAGTGCGAGGTACACATGCAGCCCCCGAGACCCAACTGCTGCAAGATCTGGCTGTCCAAGTTCCCCACGCGCTCCAAGAGGATAGACGTCATCTCGCGCATCACCTTCCCACTGGTATTCGCGCTCTTCAACTTGGTCTACTGGTCCACCTATCTCTTCAGGGAGGAGGGCGAGGAGAACTGATGGGTGCCGCTAGGGCTGACGGCACTGTGCGCCTCTCTCTGCATCATCTATGTCCTCATCTTCTTCAATCGTGCGGACGGAGTGGTCTAAGCCTCATTAGCCTCCTTGTAGCCTTCACCCACTCCAAACAAACCACCCACCCACACACACAGTTCCCTCCCGTATTAGTGGCCGATCGGGGACTGGCTCTTTGGTATTTGTCTTCAAGTCCTCTCCATGAGATGGGAAACTAATCACAGCGACAAACGTTGTTTTATCCATTCCATGTTGTACACAGAATAGATATACATGATAGACACTCAATGTTCTGTAAAATACATAAATAACTACTACTCGTATGTTAAACACTCGCATCGCGAGCCTTATACTAAAATAACCGTTATGAATAAGTAATCGATGTATTGAGGATATTAAATTGATGTTACACAATATTAGCACACAAAATAGAGATGTTTTTGAAAACTGGTAAATGTTGACATGTGTTGCAATATTCTTTAAGTCTCGATTTAATTAACTGACATTAATTATATTTAAGTGACTTTTTATATAACATCATTCTTCATTGAGAGCACTTCTTGATACTCGATTATCTATGATAAAATAACTCCGTACTGGATAGGATGTTCTATATTGAATTTCCACAAAAAAATGTACAAAATGTGTTCAGTAATTACTTATCAAATTCTATACTAATATCAACATTTCCCTGCAAAGCTAGAAAAACAAAGTAATTTATTTTAATAATAAATTTTCATCACGTAACTTTTTTTCACTTTTGAAGCCAAAATCGAGTTTATGCGAAACCGCCTCAAGAGTTGGCCTTTTATTTTTTTATAAGAGGCCAACTTGATTCAGTATCCGGGCCTGCGGTGAGGTGGTTTTGGTTTATAACATTTACATACAATAATTCAATTTTGTACATCATTGGTAATATTGTGTCCATTTAATTAAAAAAATATGTGTTTTTTTGGCCAAATTATTGTGAAAATAGTTTACGTTGTGACTCGCTAAAGATTCAACAATAATTCTTATAAATTGCGACTTGCCGGTTGTAAAACTCCCAAGTACTTTAAATCAAATACATTACAAGGCAAACAAAAGAATATTATATTTTCGAATTTTTGTTTTATTTACTTATTGCAAGTTAATCAATTAAAAATAATATATCATATTATGAGTTTCCCAAGGTAAATTCGCTGGAAGGGTATTTCGATTGCTATCTAGATTATTTGTTTTCTTTTATTTAATCGTAAATATGTTTAGTGCTAAAAATGTTTCCATAAAAAAAAAAATTATTTGTAAAATTTGTGTTTTTTTTATTTATTATGTTGATCTAGGTTCAAAACCAACGTAGCTTAAGACAAGTGAGTTAATTATTTTTACTTTAAACCTACATTTCAAATAAATATAAATGAAATAAAAACCTTGTTTTATATCACCTACTTGGAAAAATGCTGCGATAAAAATGAAGCAATAGATTAAAGTGTAGGCAATTTTTTTGTCTTTGGTATAACGGCGGAATAATGGTCGCCATTTTTTTTTTATGAGAATACCGCACAAAAGTCCCAAGAGGCCATTGAAGGAGACCCCACCACTTTCCCAATGGCGTTATAAGGAAATTTGGTTACCTCCTTCACCGCAAACGTCAAGACTCTAATATTTTTATTGAATTAGATAGCTTTAAATTGATTAGCTGGAAGAAATGGGATGTACCTTTAAGCTGTACCCTTTGTACTCTGTATGTTTGTGCAATAAATGTTTTTTTGAATTTGAATTTAAACAAAGCTACATTTATTTTGGACAACTACACTCACACTTAGTATGCAAAGTACTTACACTAATATAAAATAATGTTAAACAATAAAACAGCATTCCTTGTTCCACCGTGTCGAAACTTATAAAGCCATCGTGAGCTCGTGAATTTTGGTGAAAATTAGTGCATTGTATTGAACCAGCGCAAGAGAGAGAGAAAAAGGTAAGTCGGCATATGTGAAATTCCAATCCTCTTGTATTCCGCGGTGCGACGGTGCCTGAGTCCGTCCCGCTTAAGTCCTGCTTATCTGAAAAACCTCTTTGTGCCTTCAAGACTTCGCTGAAGGCGTTGGCTCTGGCATTATCTGCAGCATTTTCCGTTACCAGGTTGACAAGCTCTCTCTTGATTGTATCGATGCTTATCTGTATGGTGAAACGGTCTTCTTTATTAAGTGCGTTTTCCCCTCATGCACCGTTGCAGAGATTATCGTCAGTTTATCGCCAATGGGAGTGATGCGCTCCTCCCCACTCGTCCGTGGCTCATCTACCCAAGTCCTTTTCTGCTTCACTTGGGTGAGAGAAGTCTTCTTACCTTCGTCTCCACTAGCCAATCCCATGAAAACATTGAAAAAAATCAATGTTGATTGAAAAATCAAAACATCTTGACACACTTTATTCTGTAAAGTTTAGCTTCCCTACAGACGACCCTTAAATTAAAATATGACCAAAAACTATAATGCTGTCATTGTTTTCTGGTGAGTAGAAGGAAGCAAAGCTGTATACCTAAATAAAAGGCGCTGTATGTATGTTTGTACCCTACAGACTCAAAAACCACTAGACCGATTTTGTCGAATATTTAACGTTCTTAAAACTTATATAAAACTTTGGCACAAATGCAAAACCACTTAAATAAGCAAAACATTATTACTTCATTTGCACTTTTTTGACGTAGAAAATGACAATTTTCATGAAACACCAAATTAACCAAACTATTCAAAATGAAAGCTAGAGCTTTAAATTCACTATAATTGCCTACCACGAGCTCAAACACAATCCAACAGTTGATTTTGTAAATTTTTTATTATTATTTAATATTTGTATGTTTGACAGTAAATATACAATGTTTACATGTCATACAATATTAAAATGTAAAAAAATAGCATTTCCTCACCGGGAGACAAGGCTCTTTGTTTGGTGAGTGAATTCTAACCCAATTTTAAAAAATCATATTAGTTATTCATAAAATAATAACAAAAAGAAAAACAAAAGATTTTTAATAATATATTTTAAGATTTTTTTATATAATACCTAATAGGTGGATTCTTATACTATAAGCAAATATTCTTTTAGTCTATGAAAAATTTACAATTTTAGTTGAAATTCATGGTTATTTGAGATAATTTTTATATTTAATGGAAGGTTGTTAAAGTAAGTTATACCTAGATAGAGATAGATATTTTGAATGTTTTTGGTATTTTGGTATTTTAACATTATTCTGTTATATTGAATTGTAAATTATTTAACAGCTTTACCTTAAAAATTTGTTAAATTGAATATTATTTATACATTCGGTATATTGTGGGTACATTGAATATTGAAAATAGAACTTCTGTAGAAAATGAAGATGGTTTTTTAATATTACCTTAATTATCAATTTTCGAACTATTTTAATTGGAAATAAATTTTAATTACATACAACAAAATTATGCATGTAGATGACATCGCTGCTCCGCTTTTCCCTGCATTAATTGAATCTATCTGCTAACGGAGCACTCCGCTCAGTCTGTGTTACAAGCACTACTCAGTAGACACTAGTCGGTAAGTCAGTAGCCTTTAATTCTAGCCAAAAGATAAGTTACATCAAATGGGTTTGTGGGTGAATTGTTCACTTCTGTGACTTTCGTTAGTTTTGATGTAATTTAAAGTGCTAAAGTTCGAAATTTGAAGTTTCATAATACAACATTGTTTAAGTTTGATTTCATTGTACGGTGATACTGTGATTCTTGCGCGTGTTATCAAAGTGATTTCATTTTTGATGATGGATTTTGTTGGTGACACTCACATTCATATGTCTATGGTGACACTCTAATTCTACATTGAAATTATTGATAAAGGTAATATTTTCCAAGTTTTTAATATAATTTATTTTTACATATTATTTATTAAGATCTGAAGTTATTCGCAATCGTTTATTGATTAGAGCAAATTCTCTGAAATTCAAATTCAATTCCCGAGATTAATTCTCAGATGAGGGAATAATGTTTTTCTCTTTTATTTTTCTAGTGTAATGTATTATTTAAAATATTACTTCAAATTTTCATATTTATGAATTGTTTTCATACTAGTATTTTTTGTCGGAATTACAGAGTAAGCGACAAAAATTAATCAAATGATCTATAGAATTTTTTTGGTTTTTGGTTTGTTTTCCGTGCATAATCTAGATCTCTAATTAAAAATGAAAATTGATTCCTTGTAAACAATTTGAATGAATGCGTCGAGTTTTGAGAAATAATAAATTAGGGAAAATGCAAGACATGATATACAAACAACGGTTCGTGAATTTAATCACCTTGTAATAAAATTTCATTGAAAGGTTTTGTAATGTTTTTTGAGTAAATACATGGTGTTCGAAAACTACAGGTACAAGCGGGAAACTGGTTAATTTGTTCACATATCAATGGAGAATCAGAAACAGATCTTAATCTAAAAATGTTTCTCATTTCCGATCTCTTCAGATTAAATTCAGTAAACTTTTCCATATTTAGTTATCTTCTTAATCTTATTCTACAAATATAACTAGATTTCTCGTATTGTCTCGTAGGACTGTTATGGCGGAGTACCTCAGCAGATGTTGGCTACTTCTGGCCCTTCTTTACTGTTCATTCCAACAAGTCAGGTGAGCCTCAAAATATTATTGAAAATTTGTCAAGCCAAAACTCCACAGATAATAGTTGCAAAAGTAATACGGAATAAAAGCTTGCCGATTGTTGCGGAGCTACTTTTATTTGATTCACTCGATCGCGCCATGTCTTCTTCGGGCTTCTCCTATTTACCATCCACTTCGTAATTCAATATCCTAATCAGCTAAAAGGATGCTGGAATGCAAATTTGCCATATTACATGAGAAAAAATATGTAATATTACTTATATTTCAATAAAAATAAATTAAAAGGTAATAAGTAATGATAATATAAAATTTATTGAAGGATTTGGTTGACTTTTTTGTAGCTTTGAACTTTGAGTTTTGATATTTGAGCTGTGTGCTTTTAGGTTTTAGTTTTGAGATTCAAGGTTTGAACTTTGATCTCTGCGTTTTATTTTTGAGTGTAAAGCTTTGAAGAAGCATATTTGCCACCTGGTTTTTAGTAATCTCATATTTGGAGGTTAAGTGTGCAAAATTTAATAAGTCTCGGAATAAAACTATAGATTTGAATAAAAATCAAATCCACGCCGCCCGCCCGCCACAAATACACAGATACTTTAATCTAAATAGATGTATAGATAGAAGATATCATCCAATTACTGTGGCGCGAATTGTATCTCGAGAAAAGTGGTAAGTTGATCATCGTATGATGATCTCACTAGCATCACAATTGGAGTTATGTTTGTGAGTTTTGCGAATTGCTCTCTTCCTCTTTGGAATTATTATGTTAAGTGCACCATCATTGTGCATGTCGTGCACAATCAAATTGCTCGCTTCCTCTTTAAAGCGACACAAGACAAATAACGGAGGTTTGCTCGAGGCTTAAATTTTAATTAATTCTCACAAATTCGTAACGGTAATATAATTATTTTTAGAACGATCCCTACGGATGTATGTTATTTATATTTGAGATTAATAAAAACAGTACCTGACCATTGAAATGTTTTATTTAGAACGGTTTGAGATTTTTATAAAACGTTTTTCTTCTATAAAATTAGCGGTAAGCACCAGATTTTATTTTTCTAAATGATGAACTTCCCGAGGGATTCCTCTAGAAACGTTTGAGATTTGTATTTATTGTTTTTGTGTTTAATTCGTAGAACTCCATTTATATTTTTTAAATTTAATAAAAATCAAATTTAATAATATAATTATTAAGTTCTGCAAAGTATTTTTGGTTTTTGTTATTGTTAATTTATTTCATTTATTTATAGCTGCTACATCATTATTAAACAATTAAGATTACATTAATGCGGGGAAAACAGACTTCGAAATACCCCCACAGAATATGAAATCTATTGTCACAATTATTTTTATCAGTAAATCGGTTAAACCGGTAATAAATCATTTTAAATTGAGAGGGGTAAAATAGAATCACATAAATAAGTCGTCTAAACGTGGCTAAAACCACAGTTTTAAAATGGCCTTAAAAGCCGAAAAAGCTGTAACAATAACAAAAAACAAAAAAATACTTGCAGAACTTAATAATTATATTATTGAATTTGATTAATTAATTGAAAAAATAAATAAATTGAGATTTTAGTAATATGTTCAACAGAAATAATTAAAATATACCCAACAGAAAGTTCGATTTTCTAGGCTAGCTAGGGCTAATTCGACCTTAGGTTTATATTATCTATAAATATAGGACAATCTATGGCTTAGATACTAATTTGCCAAAGTCTTTAAGGCGGTAATTAAATCACTATGTTAATAATCATTTTAGATGTAACAATGAAAATATCAACTTCAGGGAAAAGGAAAAACAAATTCTGGATCAGATTCTGGGTCCAGGACGATACGACGCCAGGATAAGACCCTCGGGCATCAATGGCACAGGTAGGCTGAAATAATTTCCGGTAATAACTATCCAATCTGAATTACTCTGTGGTTATCAATTCCAACCAAATTTTGGCCGCCACAAAAGCACAGTAAGTATAGAGATTCGTGCTATTTATTCTAAAGCAATCGAAAAACCTCAGGGGCATAACATGATTTATCATTATGCTATTAGGTAAAACCAGTTAAGACAAAATATGGTCACCCTAGCTCTAAAAAGCAAAGTTACCAGTAACTAATGATAAAGATCCAGGAATGGAATAAAATAAGTTCATTATAGAGTTTACGTGAAATACTAATTAACACTTCATTTTCGATTTAATAACCTTCTAGCTTTCTGAGAACGACTGTTTTGATCTGGAGTTTTGATCAAGAGATAGATGTGAAATTATTCTAGTTCGTTTCTTATTTGATCTTCTCTAATTACCCTGAATAAAAACAATACCAACGGCCGTAGGTCGAAGCCCCGCAGCATTCCAGTTTTAACAAACTCTTCCAACGCCTGGGTGTATGTTTTGCGCTTAATCGGTACATTTCCACTAAAAGATTGCCACTCTCACTTTTCATTCGTCAAATGATTAAAATTATTTGACTAAATTTTCACAAGACTACTTAAAAATTATCAATACAATTATCAATACAATTTCTTGACTACTTAAAAATTATCAATACAATTCACAAAAACAAACCTTTTCATTTCTAACATCAACCTTGAAATGATTGGCTAAACGTTCTTACTCTTTGTAACCATGATTTATTTTACAAATAAAGGTACCGATGTGTATAAAAACAAAAACATGAATTGAAAGCCCACGCACCTATATCTATCTATATCAAACCGTACAAAATCCTTAATTCTTTATTTTTTTCAAGGCGACGATGACGGTCCGACGGTTGTTCGTGTCAACTTCTTTCTGCGATCCATCAGCAAAATTGACGATTATAAAATGGTGAGTGAAACATCGCCAATGAACCCGTTCAGCCCCGACCCTAAGGATATCCATCCATCCAGCTCCGGCATCTTTTTTCCGTACACTACACACGCATAAACCTCGCGACATGTAAACAAACCATATTGATCGAGAAACTGGACTTTTCCATATTGGCTATATTTCTGTATTTAGTAGTCGAAAAGAAATAAACCAAAAACGTTCTTCTTTAATATTTATTCATCTGCGTTCTGAGATTACCCAGTAATTTAATTTTGCGAAACTTTAATCATCAATCGTATGAAAAACTATATACAAATATAATTCAACAAAATTGCAACCCCCGGTTTGGCTAAACTGCTAACTTTTGGACATGGAACCGCAGCGCTTCAAGGACCCAAGTCAATAGCCATGGATAAAGATTATTATGGTAACCATTGTAGTTTTGTGACATCCACGGAAGAGCCGTGTTGAAACCAGAGATTAAATGGATGAATATTCCTTGCGCTAAGGTTGGACGTCTGAAATTGAGAATTTGTCACACATAAATTCTGTTTAACATGATGAAGGGATATGACTAACTTCTTGATGTGTATCCGATTTTTTTTAACCGATTGTTATGTTGTATCTTTTTACAAGTCGAATAGTGTTATCCCCACCGCCTGAGGAACTAAACCTACATCATTCCTCGAAAAACTAAACTGATTAATTAATCAACCTCTCCCATTGCAAATGCACCTATTACAACAATAAAACAGTTCACGTCTTCACACAGTCTTCGTTGGTAGTTTTGATCAATGACCCTTTGAACAATTTATTATTAAATGTTGAGGATCTACCGAAGAATTAAGTGAATGTATTCTACCCTAACTGCATTGCACGTGGATGGCTTATTCGTAACAAACCCATCCTCACCTGAACCTAACCCAACGCAACCCATCCTCACCCATCTTTACCCAACTGTAACCTTTTGATTCATTGACCTTAACTTTGAGGAAACTTCCCAACGTTATTTATTACAACTTAGAGGCCCCTAACCAGTAAAGTTCTCAAAGGTTACATAATAATTCGTAGGCACCTACCCCCTCAACAAGACTGCCAAAAATAAAATAAAACATTTGTAACGTGTTATACCTATTACACGAAATGGAATGTAAATCAAATCAACAAGGAAACGACAGTATAAAGCACATTCAATTGGGTTTGAAAATCATGGGAAATTTGGAATGATGGAAACAGCCTACCTTGAATTCCCATAAATCCCGGCAGTAAGGCTCTCGACGAACTTGCACTGTTCACAGGGTGAAATTTCCTTCAAAACGAGATAATATTTGATATGATTATGAAATTTGCAAACAGATCACAAAGCATGTGAATATACGACTCCAATTCACGAGGACACGACGATTACACCTGCTTGCCACACGACACGAATACGAATTTACTTGCGACAATTTACAATGCAACAAATCATTTTCTTCTTTCCAATGTGGTTAGGCTGTTTTTAAGGAAGGAAACGGATAGCAGGTATGATAGTATATGATGGGAAAAATGGTAGGTATTATCCAAAACTGTTTCAATACTAAACAACATTACTTTGTATCTTCTGTTCTACCTTCTTTAATTTCGAAATATTTTTGCAATTTGCATTTCGCATATACAATAAAGTCCTCGGAATGTTCAGAATACTAACATGAACCTAACCTAGCCCGTCTTAACTTAATCCAGACTAATATATCTCAGCCTAACCTAGCCTATCCTAACTTATACTGCTCTAACCCGTCATGCCTAGGCCAGCATAACCTAATCTAAGCTCTCGTGAGAGTTAGGCCGGTAGTTGCCCGCTTCTGTCACCCAGTCTTCAATCACGAGGTAATATTGTTTTTATAATTTATTTGTGCTTTGGTGGTCTGATCAGCATTTGATTACAATCTATTGAAGATTTAAGTCAAAATCTCCCTCATCGAGATTTGGTGACGTGTCACTTACTAACTCTTTTCTCTTTAACATTAGAGTTTTGCTAAACACTGCAATCAATTCTCGAAAATCTAATTTCTTGATAAATTCGTACAAAATTTCTTTCTTGTTCTTCACCGGGTGATTTTTTTTAACGTTTATACATTATAGATTCCTGTAATTCATTTGAAAAACCACTGCATTGCCTATCGTAAAATCGAACATATCAGACTTTTAAAGAGAGTTCAGTTGCATGCAAAAACATGTTCCTTAGGAGAAATAAAATGCTGAAATCTTTATTTTCAATTTTCCTTAACCCCACACAGGAGGCCCTGATAAAAATAATTTCCCTCGAGGGCTATGTCATCTTTGGGATGCTGTGTGAAGTTTTTTTAAGCAATGGAATGAGAGGAAGTTTTGCAGAGTAAAAAGTTATGGGGGGTGGGTGAGAATCTAGGGATCAGTGTGTCCAGGAGTGACGGACGAATGATCTATTCGCCAAAAAAACCGTGCCTTCATCAATGCAGATATTGTAAAACTATTTTAACTAACTTAACAAAATTATATATGTAAAATTTTCAATGCTTAAAAGGAAAAAATTAAAATCACATCCTTAAGCACAATGTATTGTGTAATGTACGTCTTCAATTGTGGCACTCTTACAAAATTCTTTTTTTTGCAGCTTTATATAAAACTTTGATAAAAATGTGTTTTCTTTTCAAGTTTTTACCAATTCATAATACAATAATCTTGATTTTTCTGATCTTTAATGAAGCAGAATTTTCGCTAGCTTAGAACTAAAATTATTGAGAAATTTGAAAGGTTTTTTTTCATTCGTTTGTTAATTTATAGGAATACAGCGTCCAGTTGACATTCAGGGAACAATGGGTAGATGAAAGACTAAAGTTTAACAATTTTGGAGGTAAGTAAAAATGTATTAATCAACTAATAAGACTGGTGTCTCTCAGAAACACATGCAAGATTGTAATCAATAGCGCAATCAGCGCCATTTTGTATTTCTGATATTTGAAAGGCCACAGTTAAGAGGAAGCTAAAAGCCAAAAATGTATATATTCTTGGTATACCTTATAGGCATTAAAATCGCTTGACAAACGGAGTCTAGAAACGTTCTATTTCAAGCAAAAAAAAATTATAAGAAAGCAAAAAAGTGAAACTGTCACAGATAATCTTAGCTATAATACTGTATTTTTTAAAGTTGTTTCCTTTATGCGCTCGTACATTTCTATTGAAAAAATATTTTTTTTTAGTAGTATGCATTTATTTGTATTCTACTCAAACGAAGCAATAGGAAAACCTTCAATTTATCTAAAGCATATTTTTTTGTATTCATAATGTAGGTACACCAATTCGTTATAAAGATTAATCAAAATAGTGATTTGGCATTAAGCTTCGCCTTAAACGCCGATTTCAGGTCAGTTTTAACTTTAACAAGCATAACAAACATTGTGCTTTCTGCTGATTAAAATTAATAGAAAGCTAAAACGGAGCTAGAATCAGCGTTTAACGAAATTTAAGTTAAGTTCTCAGTTTCCTCGATATATACAGGCTGTAAGGATTTAACAAACGCTTCCTGAGCATATTTTACTTTAAAAATCTGGATGTCATTTTGACGTCCAATATATTTTTTTCAAGTAACTAAAAAATATATTTTCCATTACACAACACAACTGGCGGGTTACGTAATACAGTGCCGTATATAGGCGAAAATTAGCGCGCATCACGTGATCCGTTGCGACGTATTGCAGCGTGATCAGTGGCGATGCGTGATATATTTGTTTTGTTAAATTTAAAAGAAATTGCCCCCTACAATCTTCAATCCTATTAACAAATAATGCACATTAAGGGACCATTAAATGATTTTTTTCAAATATTATTTATATATACCTTGTACATGTATGATCTCATGATACCATTTATATTTACATGCATGATCTCATGATACCATTTATATTTACCTTTTACATGTATGATCTCATGATAACATTTATATTTACCTTGTTTACATGTATGATCTCTTGATACCATTTATATTCTCTATGCATGATACTTAGCTTTTTTTGTTTCATTGTTTTTTATTCCTATTTATAAATATATTCTTACTTCAATCTCTGTATGTAACTATGTACTAATACTCTCCCACTTAACTCACCACATTCTGGAATTAAAAACATTATTATTATTATTTAATTTTTTAAACATTATTGGACTATTAAACGACGTCTACATTTTTACTGGATAAAACCCTTGGGGTACATGCTAAAAAGCCTTATAAATATTACAAAACCTTTTGCGGAGATAATTCTTTGCTTTTAGGGCCTTTTTATAATTTGGCAAAATAATACGAAGTTATCATGTGCCGTACCTACTAATCAGCTTATTATCATGGCCGTTGTTCTTAAATTCGAGCAATTCGATGAGGATTCAAAAATCAAAAGATGGATTGCAAAATCACGAAATTTTAAAGTAAATTATAGAAACATATACATAAAACACAATACCATTACAATACATACATCATCATGTACAACCGTACCATTATTAGTTTCTTATGTCCGGTTTAAGGCCATCTTAACCAAACCTAAGATGTACGCTATCCCGACTTTAAGTAAATGGGCAAAAAATAAAAGAATTGGTTTGCTTCATCCCCAGGACGTCTGAAATACCTGACGCTGACAGAGGCGAGCAGGGTGTGGATGCCTGATCTGTTCTTCTCCAACGAAAAGGAAGGGCACTTCCACAATATCATCATGCCCAATGTCTACATCCGCATCTCCCCCGACGGATCCGTGCTGTACAGCATGCGTATTTCACTCACCCTCTCCTGCCCCATGAACCTGAGGCTATACCCGCTGGACAGGCAGGTCTGCAGCATGAGGATGGCCAGTTGTAAGTGTTAATTATTCTTATATACCGTTTCCAAATATCACAGGCGCCCGGATCATTAGTATCCTTGGTTCTCCATGCAGAACCGTATCGCGATGAGTGAAAGAGCCTTGTCCACCAAGGATATTAGGGCGGGGAAGTCTACCATATTCCTTAAAACCTTTTGACAACCAAATGGACGTGTTTCAGTGTTAGATAAATATGTCATTATATTTTATATTTTAATGTATCTGGGTTTGGTCGACAGATCGATGCTCTGAGACTAATAGGCGAAAAACAAGAAAATCTCGTTTATTATTGTTTACGCCTTTGTACCGTTTCTACAAGGCATAGGCCATAGGTGCTACGCATATTGCTTAGCACCAAAAATTGAGGTGTTGGATCGTTTTACATGTACACACTCGCAGCCATAGACAGGAGAGACCATAGACATGCCGATACGGGTGAAAGGAACAAAACAAATTGCGGAGAGCGGGGAGGTGGCGTAGGAGTCACCCTTTGAACGACTTGTTAATAAATTAATCCGATAGTTTACAGGCAACTCGCATTGTTAAGTCTTCGAAAAAAACATTTTCAAATATTGTCAGGTTATTCGTGACCCGGGAATGTTTGTCTTAAAATGAACAGTCGAGGGCTTCCACCACTTTCCCCGAACCGTTTTAAAGACCAGATGGGTCTATCGGTTCTCACGTCAAGACTATACTTGCGTTTTTTTTAAACGAAGCTACTATTAAATGATTCTAAAAGCCCCCCGACTGTCCCTAAACGGCACAACATACATTTATACATACCAAAAACGTTTAAGAGTTCTCATCCAAGGCAGTTTCTTGAAGCTAGTGGATAGAAAACATTTATAAAGGAAAAATAAAGAAAAAGCAAATTTAAATGCGTTCCCATGGCACCGAACAACTCAAGCACAGCCTTAGCATCTGGCGCACCACAGGTAGTCCCGACGAGAGACAGAGACAGAGCAGTGGGACGGGAAGGTGGTCCAACGAACCCTTCACACCGTCCCCGGCAGCACAGTAGCCAGTCACCAGAGCTCGTCGAAATGATCAGTTGTAACGATCGTCAGATATTATTTATGGCAAGTCTACAGTTTCTTTCTTTCAGATCGCAGAAGATAATAGATTGAGGAGCGTTTTCACAAAGACAAAAACCTTTTTTTCGTGAGAAAGTTTTAGGTGAATCATTCGCATTCTTTAGCATTTGTACGATTATTTTATTTATGCTAATTTGAATTCTAACGGGTTGGGCCATAAGTGTGCATTACACCACACAACCATACTAGAAATAAATTGTATTTCCAGACGGATGGACGACTGATGATCTTGTATTTTTGTGGAAGGAGGGTGATCCAGTGCAAGTCGTGAAGAATCTCCATCTCCCAAGATTCACACTTGAGAAGTTCATTACGGACTATTGCAACAGCAAAACTAGCACAGGTACAAACTTTTGTAATACTAATTTCGTGAGATTCGTTCTTTACCTTACTAATGGGTTTAATTATTTTGTTTTTGTAGAGAGACAGGATAAGAAGGCAAAAGATATTTGTTTGTACAATTTAATAAATCCCGCTCAACAAAAGTTGCTTTAAAGTCATGGGATCACAAAAATCTTTACACATAATTTATTTTGCCCATTCCTCGACTAACATTGAAATCTACGCGACCCTGTAAATAAATTATTGAACTTCTCTCAACCAAAAACTAATATTATCCTTTCTTAACTCCATCCCCTAACGACACTTCTGAGAGTTGGTGGAAATTAATAATTAAAGTGGTTTAGGCGTCTCCCTTCTGCCCAAAAGTATTTTCCCTCGAGGATGTTTTTATTACTAGTAATTAATACCTCTGTCCGTTTCCAGGTGAATACAGTTGCCTAAATGTCGACCTCCTATTCAAACGCGATTTAAGTTACTACATGATCCGTATCTACATCCCCTGCTGTATGTTGATCATCGTTTCCTGGGTGTCCTTCTGGCTGGACCAAGAAGCTGTACCAGCTCGAGTATCACTGGGTAAGTTTAATTCATTGATTTATAGCTTTTTATATACGTATTACATGATACACTTACATGAAGGAGGGTTCATTCTCCCATTTCTTCCGACAAAGATACCCTTGAACAATAGGAAACAGAAATATAAGAGTAATTTCATATCTTTGAAGAAATAAATATTGGAAATCAAACAAACTCTGGATCGAACGACCAATATGAGTGATTTACAAAGGTCGTGCCGCCGACTCCAGCAACAGATCAAGGTACTGTTCTTTTACAGTAAATTTTAAGAAGTGTTCATGTGTTACAGATATCAACATCTCTGATGCACCTGTGGGCCTCAACAACGACACAACCGATGTATTACAACATATTCTGTTGGTTGCAGTTGGTGTTCATTTATAAAATAGTGAGACCGAGGTTATCTCTCAGTCAACTGTGGACTCAGACACGAGAATAGTATTTCTAATACCACCTGAATTCCACTGGTAAAACCATGGTGACAAACAGCTTTAGTTTAACGGGATAGTGCTTTTAAAGAATAATTGTATAGTGACAATTATCCAAATGTATTTATTACCAAAGGTAACCTGCAGGCGTACGTAATGTCTGTGTCCGTGAGGAGTGGAGGAGCCTTGTTCGCCAGGGAAATTGGTGTGAGCGTCACGATCCTCACGTGACAATAACTAGTTTGTTTAATAATTTCAGGTGTGACCACTCTCCTTACGATGGCCACACAAACATCTGGTATCAACGCTTCCCTCCCTCCCGTCTCCTACATCAAGGCCATCGACGTCTGGACCGGCGTCTGTCTCACCTTCGTCTTCGGCGCCATGTTAGAATTTGCCCTCGTGAATTACGCCTCCCGGTCGGACATGGACCGGGAGAACAGGAAGAACAAGCATCAGGAGATGAACACCGCCCAAAACATGGACGCCGCATCGGACCTGATGGACACGGATAGCAAAACGACATTTGCAACGGTGAGTTCAGACACGGTTAAGTATTTATATGCCTGTTTAAACATGGCGATATGTCTGCTCGTGATTTGGCTTCGTATGCTTTTCAATAATGTTTATTTTCACTTAAGTCAAACCTCATTCTATGGTTCATTCACTCATTCTAACCTGCTGCTCTCCTAGTTATGTGGGTCTGACAAGATGCCTAAGAAAATGATTAGTAATTCCAAAGTTACGAAACCCCCTGAATTTCTTACCATACAATACATTTGTCACCCGATAGTTTCTGAGAAACGAATCATGATGTCACTATAAATAGTCACATAGCTTTGGACGATATGTCTACACATCACAGCAGAAGTACTTACCTAATCTGTCAACATGTGTACATTCTAGATTAAAAATGATGAATAGTTTAATAGTATAGCCACATTGCTTCCACCTGCTTCAGTAAAAACTAGTGTTTTCAATTATCATTTTGAAAACTTCGACACAATCACTGGTCTGCTTGGTGAAGAAAACTGATCAGATATTTTCCCTGCATGCAGGAGATGAAGTCCTTGTACAGTAGTTGTTCACTATTGTAACAACTCTTTAGTCTGGGTGTAACTTTATGACTATGTAATGGATATAACTCCCCAGAAGCCGCAAATGCGGCAGTCCGCGGACCCGCTAGCGCTGGAGAAGGTGCGCCAGTGCGAGGTACACATGCAGCCCCCGAGACCCAACTGCTGCAAGATCTGGCTGTCCAAGTTCCCCACGCGCTCCAAGAGGATAGACGTCATCTCGCGCATCACCTTCCCACTGGTATTCTTACTCTTCAACGTAGTATATTGGTCCACCTACCTCTTCAGGAAGGAGGGTGAGAAGAACTGACAGAACTGTGCGCCTCTCTCTGCATCATATATGTCCTGATTTTATGAGGAGTTGCCTAAGCCTCATTAGTCTCCTTGTAGCCTTCAGCCACTCCGAACACACACACACACAGTTCCCTCCAGTATTGTTGGCCGATCGGAGACTGGCTTACTGGTTTGTTTTATCTTCAAGTCCTCTACCTGAGATGGGAAACTAATCACAGCGACAATTGTTATTTTATCCATTCATGTTGTACCCAGAATGATAGAGGCAGTTGCTTTGTTCCTTTCTCGTAATTCTTGGCTAGGCTCGTGGAAATTTCGTCGAAAATTCTACAATTGCGACTCGCGGGTTGTAAAGTACCTCCTAAAAAAATATTTAATTTGTGATTTTATTTTTGTATCGATTTTATATTTTCAAATAAATATAAATTAAATGAAAATTGTTTTATTTGACCAGAACGGAAAAAATAGCTGCCTTAAAAACTGAAGCAACTGATTAATAAGCAATGTCTTTGTTTTGTATAATAGTACTTTTCATTAAGGTTTTACTATGATATTGCAATTCTGAATGTTGGTCTCTAGCAGGGCAGTGGCAGTGGTGAGAGTATCTTCCACTCTGGAAAATGGCGTGTTGACATACCTATTGAGTCGACTACAAAAAGTGGCCACCAATTTCTAGGTCAATGCATCAACATAATTTTAAACCCTCGTTTCCACCATGGCTTTGGTGTATCGATCAATATCAATATCGATGCTATGGTGCCTTAAAATATCCATTTAACTCTAAAAAATAAATCAATTCAAGTTTTGGTCAAAGTGGAGTTAACTGCTATTATATTTTTAATAATACTTGGCGATATCTTAAATAAAACAATCCGCACCATTTTATAAAAAAACTTTATTTCATACCTAAATACCTACATGTTTTAATTATTTAAAGACTAGGTTACATGATAAATTCATTTGAGCCTTATATTATATAAACATTAGCAACGATTTACTTTTTACACATATTTTAAATTATTATTATTATAGGCATCGCGGCTAAAGTTGAGTCGCAGTACTCACACAGATGCATTGCTTCCATGCAGCATTTTTCAAACTTGATATTCCTCTATTAAAAAGAAAATTTCACTGGAAATTAAATAAGTTGATTTTTAATAATTTTCTTTTGAAATATTCAAATTCGATGATCTTATAGGTACACTTGTGGTCTCAATTCTCGCGAATATTAACAACTAGGCGTTAGACAAAGTACACAGAGAAAAATGATCCTGTTACAAAGTGACAGCATAATAAAATTTAGTCATTAAGAATATATCGAAAACACGTGTTGCATAATATATATCTTGACGGAATGCTACGATATAAGTATGTCAGTATCAATATATAAAAATATACGCCGTCCTCATAAAATATTTGCTCTTGACTGATATTTTGTTAGGAATTCATTCGTTATAGGCCCGCAGTCCCATTTTTAACAGGAAAATAAATAATTTGACCATATTTTTTAATAAATTAATGTATTTCGTATCAGTAAGTTTTCTCCGTATATTGTCGGAAATGTACAAATATACACCAATACATACAGGGTGTATCGGCAAGTACCTACCCGACAAACTTTAACCAGCTATTCCTCAGCACATTTGGAGTAAAAAATGTTATGGGGGCTTTGCTGTCCGGTAACATTTTTTTTCCATTAAAAACAAAAAATAAATAAAAAATCCACACTCCGTCACTGTCATTTGAATTGTTTTTCGTGTTCAACAGCTGTTATTAGCAAGTGTGTCAAAAAGTGTCCTCGCTCTTTCGTACACACTAAATAATAATAGTTAAAAATGAGACGAATGGTGCCGTGCCATTTCGTTGTGATTGTAAAAGCGCGCCAACGTAGGTACGTACGTACATTATTCAACGAAACTCGAACAAAATATTGCCAGACGGGTTTTCAAACTTTGAAAAAGGATAAAACATTGATGACATGTGGTGAAAATATGAATAATAAATTTTTTATTAAAAAAAAAGTTACCGGACAGCAAAGTGCCCATAACATTTTTTATTCCAAATGTGCTAAGGAATAGTTGGTTAAAGTTTGTCGGGTAAGTGCCGATACACCATGTATATAGTTACATACGATCATTAGCATTCGTTGTGTGCCTTGTTTGCGCCAAGTTTTTGATGTTATCGTTTGTTATCTACAAATTACAATCATGTTGGTACCTGTTTGATTTCCTTCTGCATTTTTTGTTTCTTATATTTTCCTTAAAAAAACATAAAATTAAGTTTAAATAACTGCTTTCATTTGTTTAGTACAATTTAAAAGTGGAACACATTCGACTTTCAAATTTCATAACAACATAAATATTATATAATATTTAACTTACCCGGAAAAATAAATTCTCTACTGTAGAGTACTTTAATATGATCACAATCCTTTTTCAGAAATTATTAATTTTAAAAGGACTTTTTTGATATTATTATTCAACAATCTACGAATGCTCTCATAAATTTAGAAGATGCAAAAAAATTTAAAATCTCAGAAGTGACCTCTGGCGTCCTGAAATTTGTGCCCATTTTTTGTCTGAATTTTTTAGGCCAATAATAATTTACTATTTTCAACTTTCTTCTTCACTTGAACAAATCAAAATAATCCCTATAAGTGTTATCAAGGCCAATTTGTAAGAAAATAGTTGTCGCCAATAGTTGACCCCAAACAGACGAATGAAATTGATTTCCGTACAAGATAGAATTTCACTCGGATATATATTTCCCTTGTGTAAATATTTGACCAGTTCCACATGAAGTGAGGAAAGGGAAAAAGGAAGACACTTCCGTGAATTCATCTCTTCAATGCTGTGCATTGAATGCACGTGCACAATATACAAGTAGAGTTTGTTTTGGTCTGCACAAATAAAGCAAAAAAAACGTTGTTCCTTTTTAAATATGACATTATTCTCTTTCTGAATAAGGCATTATGAAAATTTAGCCCTGCCCTACAGAGCATTGAGCTTATAAATAATATAAACAAAGGGAGATACGACATGGAACCGTCGAGGCTGTCGTCAAGCTATGACCAAATTGCACGAGCTATCAAAGCGGCTAAAGCCATGCGTTTGGTAGACCGCTGTGGGTAGACGTTTCTTATCAAACAAATAACAGTTCATGGACAATCTCCCTGTTTATATTATTATCTAGATGGTGTAAGTATGATCAAACGATATTTTTCTGGATCCAGTCCATGTAGTGGGACACCCTCGTATACACCCCGGGGTATCCAGGTTCCCCACACTTGTTGCCGAAGGAGACCACGCCGATCTGTAGCCAGCGGCCGTTGGCTCCTTTTAGCATCAGAGGGCCTCCTGAATCACCCTGAAATAAACAAAAAGGAATGGTTTTCAGTTAGGTCAGCACCCAAATAATGGCATTAAACGCAACTGTGTAGACATCTACAACAGTTATTACTTTTTCTCCGTATCTTTTATACAGGAGGATATTGTCTAAAGTTTTAAATGGTGAATAAAGTTCAATTATATAGTTCTATGAACTTCAATAATAAAAGTATCTATTATACTATATCAATATGCTAAAATATCTGTAATAGGTGCAGTTTATTTCATTTCTTTTGGAATTTAAAATATTAAGATTTTGAATCCCTAGAAATCTTTTAAAAGTGGGTCTATGTCATTGTTATCACCAATTAGGGTGTGTTGTGAGGTTGAAGGGAGGAAGGTATGGAAGAAGATAGTTGCGAAATATCTGGCTATTCGGTTCTGTCTAGGACTCGAACCCAGGACCCTTGCCTTGCCGGGGGACCGCTCTACCAACTGAGCTAATGGGACTCTATCTCCTTCGGTCATATTTAACTGTATCATACATTGAATAACAACTCAATAACTTACTTGGTAGAGCAGTGGTGGGTTCAAGTCCTAGATGTGACCTATCTTTTTCTGATTCTTCTGTTTCTGATTTTCGTTTAGGAATCGCTTATATTGTCTTCCATAGTTAAATATTACAATTTGTGGTTTTACTCAAGTTATTCCAAAAAATAAATATCAATATACCATCCATGCACAACTTAGGTAATCAATTTGTAGTGTTAACAAATATTTTTAACAGCACCGAAAGAGCTAACAAAACAGCAATTCTCTTTTTTTTAAATAGTTATTATATAACAATTTGTGTCCTGCCTGATTGTAAATTTTAATGAATTATGACTGTATAATTATTTTGTTATCCTTTTAGCAAAAAAAAAAGTTTTATTCTGTTTTCTGTAAATAAATAAATGGTTGCAGCAATCTTTCTTGGACTGCTAGCTTGGATACTTTTTTGTGGTATCCTCTCTTATTTGAGGTAAGCTATCATCAGGACAGTATTTATGGCATATTTATTTACCTGGCAAGCATCCACCCCACCCTCCGAATACCCAGCACAGATGAACCCTTCAGAGATGGGCTGGAAGTAGGCTCTATCGCAGTCCTGGTTTCGCCACACGGGCAGGGCGGCTTGACGCTGGGCGGTACTCTCCCGGCCGCCGTAGCGCGAGGTGCCCCAGCCCACCACTGTAGCGCGCCGCCCTGCCCAGGACTCTGACACCAGTTGGGGCGGCGGGAGGCATAGGGGGATGACGTACTTGTTCTTCTGGACGCGACCTGGTAACATTAAAATATAAATAAATAATCATTGAAGAAGAATGTAATAATATGGATTTAGTAAAATGAGTATGGCTGATTTATTGAAATACTATTAAAAACTTTGACCGTAATCCGTTCCCTAATAAAATATTGATCATTCAGAAAATATCGAATTTGTATTCGTTTATTAGGAAACCTGTCAATTCATTATTTAAGGCCTGCAGACCATATTTTTAATAAATTAGCAATATTTTATTTCAGTGAGTTTTCCCCGTGTGATATGTGAAATATGAAATTTCGTTGATGGAGACAACGAAACGAGACCTCATTAAAAACAAAAATAGTATTTTTCTACCACACTTCGCCACTGATCACACAACTACACGTGAAACGCGCTATACGATGCTGTTAGAACGAGACGTAGTGCGTATCACGTGATGTCCTAGGTTGTACCCAGTGGCGACGTGTGACGGAAAAATATGTTTTTAAATGTATAGTTAACCAAGCAGCTACTTCTACAAACCCTTTACCTATTCCGTCTTCGTGTGTTACTTCCCTCTCCAACACTTTAATGACTCGAGACCCTAAATATGTCTGCGTCAATTTGTTACGTTTTTAATTTACGTCCCAACAAAGACATTGCCAAACAGTAAACATGTCCCAATGTAACAGGTTTTCATCTTACTTTCCAGGACGAGGATGGCGATGTCGTTATAGAAGCCGACCCTGGAAAAGTTGGGATGCGCGCGCACCTCCAGTACTCTGAAGGTCATTGGCCGTGATGGTTCATCGTCTCTCTGAAGATCCACGTCTCCTAACCTGACTGTGAACTGTCGGGCTGCGAACCTGTAGGAAAAGAATTTGATAATAATGTTAATGCAGATTAAACAACAACAAAAAAGATACAGTACCCTCGCTAAAAGAATACCTTGGAAGAACACTCGCGCCACTAAGAGCTATATCTGTAACCCAATGAGACGTCCTCATAAAACTCGTTCTATCTCCTTTTAATATGAGATATAGATTTAGAAAGAGTGAACAACAAGCCTACTCTTTGCATTTAAAAGTTTACCATAGAAGTTCTTGTATAATTTGAAATAATTCCATAAAACAGAAACAAAAAGTTCAACCGGTCTTGTCTTTGGTTTTATAAAACGAAAAAAAATGAAATGACAGTAACCTTTATAATACATGTGTCTAATTAAATAAGTTTTTTTATTATTTCGTATAAAGTGCTAAATAAAGTTACATAAAATACAAGAAAAATCACCGAAAAGACGATTTAAGTTTCAAATCAAAATTTTAATATTTTTAATTGCGCTTATGTACATTTTTAACATCAAAAGAGAGTATTTCATCTGCTTTCGTAAATATTACTTCATTTTGTGAAACGTTCGATAAAATCGAATATATTTGTAATTGAATGCAAAGCGGGAATATTTTGGTGACATGATATTACTTTTTCTAGTCCCGAAGGGTTACAAAATAATAATTTAATTAACTGAGGGAGAGGGTACGTAATTAAAATAATTATTTAATCAACTGAGGGAGAGGGTACGTAATTAAAATAATAATTTAATTAACTGAGGGAGAGGGTACGTAATTAAAAATTTGTTAATTAATGATTTAATTTTCTCCAATATGCATTTAGTAAACTGAACTAAGGACAAATGGAAAATATCGGCGTCTGAAAATATATTATTATATTTTGTGCATGTCTTTCTAAAAAATGTATGTTGTGTGTAGTTATTTTTTTAGTTTGAAAATATGTGTGTACTATTTAAAATCTGGGCGCTCATACCGTGAAACGTTGAAGATAAATGATAAAAAATCCTAAAAAAAATTTAGAAAAAGCAATTCTAAGAAAGAAAAAAAATCTTGTTAAAAATTGTCTAATGTAAAGCTTTACTTATGAGTCATAATGCACGTGTTCGGATAACATCTGAAAGACGAATACACACCTGATATTAATTTGGAAACATGTTCTAATTATCGTTTAAAAGCTAAATAAAAATGTGTAAATTCCAAATCAATATATATCATTTTGAACATGACAATAGAACGGCTGTCCGAGCGCGGAGAAATAATATTAATTATAAAGGTGTGTTTATACGAAAGCTTTGTAAAACGCACAAAAAAAACAAATTAAGGCGAAGGACTACGAAGTAATGCATAATCGTGATTTTTGCAAAGGTTTGAAAATGTGATCGCTTATAAATATTTTAAATGCTTTACTTAAATACTGCGAGTGGATCTTGGTTTTTGAAAAAATCGAACTTTTTTTTTTTGCATAAATCATAAAAGTGTTTTTATAAGCCTAGAAAAAATAAAGTATCAGGCTAATAAAAACTGCTTTAGAGTTGAAAAACTCCTACATACGAATGCATTTTCGGTTATGGTTTTATTGTACAAAGTGTACAAATTTCGCAAAATACTCAAAACACGCTTTCCGTAGTTATTTTAATCAAAACAGGCGGCTGTAAATGGGAATTTGAAATTTATTGCCATCTCCATAATAGCCCAGTCAATGAAGGTTTTGTGTCGGAACTAATTCCCCGGAAGCTGAATTTTTCACAGATGTTAGAAGACTTTTAGACATGTATTTTTACAAAAGTCCCCGACTTTCCCCCTTGTGCTTCCTTCCCCACCCCCTCTTGAATATATTTTTCAAAGCCTTTCGGAATACGCTAATATCTCCTTAATGGTTTTATAAAACCAGATTATTTATTTTTTGTTTAGTTTTTAATTAGTTATTCTAAAAAATTGTATTCTTTCATTTTTGCGAGAAAAGCTATAAAATCTCTACAATTTATTAGTAAAGGAAAAATATCAGTTTTTAAAATAGTATTTCAGAATATATTTGCACATAACTTTTTTCTGAGCCTGTTAACGAAAAAAAATAAATCAATAAAACTTGTAGAAAATATTTTTAGCTATAAAATAATGTATATAATAATGGGTTTTAATTTATAATAAGGCACGTATGCTGTCAATAAGGAGCACAGCGCGCGGCGGCTCGAATGCGCAGCTGTTCGCGGCGCAGCGAGAAATTACAAAAACCTAAGGAAAGTAATGATTAATTCATGTTTTTTTTTATAACAAATTCGTCTAACGTTGAAGAGTTTTATTGTTATTTACCAGTTTTAGTTCGGTGGGGGGGGGGGTAGTATAAATATTTTCCCCTGCCCAATGAAGCGCTTTCATTATCCACGAACCGCCGTGCCTCGGTCTGGCTAAACAGTCATATTATGTTGTATGATTGTTTGTTACTTATTATTTAAATAAAGGTATGTGGGAAATTTATGGGAATCAGTTTACGCGTCCTCAACAGTAACCCACATGCTCCATGGACATGAATATTCTCGGGCAAACAGAGCCTACACTTTAACAGCAGCGTCTCTTGTCCACGTAATGAGAGAAGAATACCGAGATATTGATGGGAAATTAAGACAAATAGAAAATATGTATCAAGATTTAGTTACGTGGAAAAAAGATATGAAGGAGGTTAATAATGATGACAATCTAAAAGAGACGATTCCATATACTGAAGCAAGTGAAGACAGGATTAAGGAATCATCGAGTAGGACTGCCAAGTTGTGGCTTTACCTTCTACATTGTATCGACCTCATGCTTAGATTTATATTTGCAGAGAAGTCCGGGAATCGGAAAATGCACCTAAATACTATTGTTGATATGCTTCCAATTTTCCACCCGGCAGGACATTTACCATACGCAAAATCAGCACATACGTACGTTTAAAGTATGCTGCAACTCGAATCAAGAATAACTAAAGAAGAATATAAACTATTCGCTGAAAAAGGGTACTTTACAATAAGAAGAAGCGACAGATATTGGTCCGGTACGTGGACGGATATGATCATCGAGCAGTGTCTCATGCGACCAATGAAGTCAGTAGCAGGTTTGACACTTGGGAGCGGAATCACTGACAGCGCTTTGTCAAAGTGGAAACTTGGAACCACTTACTACGTGAAAGTGCAAGAGAGCATTGAAGAATTCATCGGTATAGAATTTAATTTTACTGAACAGCATGTTGAGCTGCGCGAATCACGGAAGAAAAGGGATGAGCTAGATATAGGAAAATATACATCATGGCTAAGACAGCACAGCCCGTTCACCAAGCTCTCGGGGGAGCTGGTGTCTTTATCTTCAGAGTTTATTTCAGATAATAGTGTCAATTGTGATAACGCTTATGAGGTGGGCCTGGCAGCTATGCAAAAAATGAAAGGATTTAATTTTGGAGATATACGACTAAAAAGGAAAGACATGGTGACTACCCAGCAAGATTCAAATCCGCAACTGTTAGGACGAGACAAGCTGCAGTAAACCTCCAGCAGCTATTTAACAGAATATTGTGCATAAGTGATAGTCCTAGCAAGCTTTAGACCTACTTAGGATATGAATTAGCTTCAAGACCCCTTCTATTTTTGATGAAGTCTCCCTTCGTAAAGGAACAAAATCATGTGTGGCGAAAGTATTCATGACGAATTTGATTTGGAAAATGCTGCAATAGTCATCGATGGGGGATACCTCCTACACTCTGTTTTTTGGCAAACTTAAACTACTTACGGAGACATCATTAAATCATACTCACGTTTCGTCCATACTAAATTTGGCAAACATTCTCTTGTCGTTTTCGATGGATACCCTGAAGAACCAACTGTAAAATATGAAGAGCAAAGACGAAGGTCGGCTAACAACTCATCGTGCGATATTGAATTAAACTTCACTATGCGTTGTTTGACTAAGAAGGAAGCTTTCTTATCTAATAAGAAAAACAACAAAAATAATGATTGAAGCACTGTGTCATGAATTTAGTGAATCGGGTTTGAAAACAGTCACGGCCGCAGGTGATGCCGATATTGACATTGTACTAACCGGCATCGAACAACTCAATATCTCCTCAAAAGTGATTGTTGTTGGCACGGATAGTGATCTTTTGGTATTACTAAACTTGTAAGTCTTGCTCCTGAAGGAAAATCTATTTTTTTCTGTAAAGATGTTGGTGGAAAGGCCCCTTCAAGAACTTTCTACATCATAGAGAAACCTATAATGTTACATAAAGATATTCGAAAACACATGCTATTTACCCATGCCATTACGGGCTGTGATACGACCCCATCTTTATATGGGTTAGGAAAGATAAAAGCTGTTGACATGATGAAAAACATGAGGCATTTCTGGAAAAAGATGCAACTGAAGAGAACTTGTTGCAAAATGGAGAAAAATTCGCTCTCGCCATGTATGGTCTTGGTAGCTAATCTAATTGAAACGAAGCTCGATACTATAAGTTTACCAGACTAACGACAAAATCAGCTTTTAAATCTAAATTTGACTTGGCAAAACTACCACCGACTTCAGAATCGTGTCATAAACATTTGTTGAGAGTTTATTTGCAAGTACAGTTTTGGTTAGGAAACAAACTAAGCCCTATAAACTGGGGATGGAGGTATGAAAATGTAAATGAAAATGGTGGAAAGAAGAAATTTTTGAAACCATTTGCTCCTGATGACCTTCTCTCTCTGGTGTCCTGTTGCTGCAAATCTGGATGTGGAAATTACTGTGGCTGCAGAAAATCTGGATTTACCTGCTCTGCCATGTGCTACAACCGTAACGGATTATCATATCTGAACACACCCCAGTATGACGAATAAATGGAAGACTTTCTTGACTAGAATTTTTTTTTAATATTTGCCAAATTTTGTCATAGATAATATTGATAAGTATATAATATAATTTACAAACCGTTTTGTCATTATAATATTTTTTGAGGTATATTTTAAGAAGCTTGTTTGAAAGTAAACCATTTAAGATCTATGCACTATTTTAAGTGATTTGTTGTTTCGGTATTTTATTGTTGATAGGTGCACATAATAAAACAAGTGAGAATTTCCACAAAACATTTTTTAGAACTTCGCCATAACATAAGGTCTGCAATATTTTAATGTTGTGAAAGGGTAGTCCCAGGCTGTCGCAGGTATTTTTGGCTTATTTCACATAGCTTTATTTAAATAATATGTTACAAACAATCATACAACATAATATGACTGTCTAACCGGACCGGGGCACGGCAGTTGGTGGATAATGAAAGCGCTTCATTGGGCAGGGGAAAATATTTATATTACCCCCCTCCCCTCCGAACTAAAACTGGTAAATAACAATAAAACTCTTCAACGTTAGACGAATTTGTTATTAAAAAAAAAACACATGAATTAATCATTACTTTCCTTAGGTTTTAGTAATTTCTCGCCGCGCGCTGTGCTCCTTATTAACAGCCTACGTGCCTTATTATAAATTAAAACCCATCATTATATACATTATTTTATAGCTAAAAATATTGTCTACAAGTTTTATTGATTTATTTTTTTTCGTTAACGGGCTCAGAAAAAAGTTATGTGCAAATATATTCTGAAATACTATTTTAAAAACTGATATTTTTTCTTTGCTAATAAATTGTAGAGATTGTATAGCTTTTTTCGCAAAAATAAAAGAATACAATTTTTTAGAATAACTAATTATAAACTAAATAAAAAATAAATAATCTGGTTTTATAAAACCATTAGGGATATATTAGCGTATTACGAAAGGCTTTGAAAAATATATTCAAGAGGGGGTGGGGAAGGAAGCACAAGGGGGAAAGTCGGGGACTTTTGTAAAAATACATGTCTAAAGGTCTTCTAACATCTGTGAAAAATTCAGCTTCCGGGGAATTAGTTCCGACATTGGGTCTTTTTTTCCCTTCATTGACTGGGCTATAAGGAGTGTTAGCAGCTCGATTCCAGATGTTACGCGACGTGGTGCATCGCCTTAATCATAACTTTTTTGCAAAAGAAAAAAAAAATCATCAATATTTTATCGAGGTTTTTAATGAATAATAATGACCCCCCCCCCCCCAAATTTCACAGTACGAGCGTGTAACACGTTGTGTATCATAACCAATGTTAGGGGTAGATTGTTGGAGGGTAGGGAGGTACAGTAGGAGGAGGTACCCCTTACAGAATTGGACATTTCGCCGTATTGAATGTACTAAGTTACTCACGGTCTCTGTCGTGTATCTCTGGTACAATGGGCCGCTGTGAGGATGTGTCTGTCTGCCAGCAAGGCTCCGCCGCACCAGAACTCTGTCCTGGTCGGTCCATTGAGGAAGATTGCAGCCATCCAAGGCCAGGCTCCTGAAGCTGCTTCACTCCCTCCAACCACCCTTCCGGAACTCCATTGAATGTACTAAGTTACTCACGGTCTCTGTCGTGTATCTCTGGTACAATGGGCCGCTGTGAGGATGTGTCTGTCTGCCAGCAAGGCCCCGCCGCACCAGAACTCTGTCCTGGTCGGTCCACTGAGGAAGATTGCAGCCATCCAAGGCCAGGCTCCTGAAGCTGCTTCACTCCCTCCAACCACCCTTCCGGAACTCCATTGAATGTACTAAGTTACTCACGGTCTCTGTCGTGTATCTCTGGTACAATGGGCCGCTGTGAGGATGTGTCTGTCTGCCAGCAAGGCCCCGCCGCACCAGAACTCTGTCCTGGTCGGTCCACTGAGGAAGATTGCAGCCATCCAAGGCCAGGCTCCTGAAGCTGCTTCACTCCCTCCAACCACCCTTCCGGAACTCCATTGAATGTACTAAGTTACTCACGGTCTCTGTCGTGTATCTCTGGTACAATGGGCCGCTGTGAGGATGTGTCTGTCTGCCAGCAAGGCCCCGCCGCACCAGAACTCTGTCCTGGTCGGTCCACTGAGGAAGATTGCAGCCATCCAAGGCCAGGCTCCTGAAGCAGCTTCACTGCCTCCAACCACCCTCCCTGAACTCCATTCTGGCTCACCGCAGTCTGGAAGAAGATCACAGTATGAGCTTTGAAACCCTCCAAAATCTAACGCTAGTAGATTAACCGGATTTGATTTCTATCTTAAACTTATTTTTCATTGGCTTCTCACATAAGACGCACTGATCCTATCCCTGATCAAGTTTTTAATTAAATTAAGTAGTCAAAACAACAATTGTGATTATAGTTGTGTATTCGGGCCTTCCCATCAAAGGAATAACTATTTTGTGATGGCACCACTTAGTTTCCTATAATGATATTATTATTATTTCCATTTAAAATACCACAGCTGTGTGAACAATAAAAATTATTTCCATGCAACAAGCAATTATATCCGAGACACTACGTAAGTAACAAATAAATAAGAGAAAACTCTGTAATGATTCATAAAGATAGCAGCCAAAAATATGGGAAAAATAGTTAATATTGCTAATCCTGAATTTGAAATATGTGATCGACAATTTTATTTTACGCCCAGAGGGCTTTTACATATATTATATACATAAAGGCAGTACAATTTAACATGAGAAAGAATTATACATACTTACATAAATTAATTAAAAATAAATGCAATAAAAATTTAAATTACAGTGAAAAATAAAAACCAACATTTAAAGTACCGTGATCATAGAATCACAACATTATTGTTACGGTATTGGTTCGGTATTGGTTTATCATAGTACGAAACCGCTGGCGCTGGCACTGTACTGGGGAATTAGCTAGTTGCAGCAGTTCGGAACTGTCCGATTTGTATTTTAATATTTTATATAAGTTAATTTTAATGATGAAAAAACTTTTTTTTATAACTAAATAATACTACAGATTATGATGGTTTATAATGCTTCTATGAATCATACATTTAATTTCTAAGATTTAGGTAGAGATATGTTTAGTGAATTTGCCGATGTAGTTGATAAATTTAACAATGAACTTCTTTAGTGAGAACTTGTATCGTGGATAAATGATTTGATTATTTCATGTTTATATTGTATCAGTGACATATTCCATACATCTATGTGCGAATACATATTTCCCAAGTTTTGAATTCTGTGGAGTGGTATATTGAACTGCGTCCTGGTCGTAGTATTACCACAATAAAACGGTATTACTGACCTTGTGTTTCTGGCTGGCACATTCAAATTTATGAGCGCCAATAATTCAGGGCTGTCAATTGTATTATGCAAGATTTTAAATAGAAATACTAGATCGAAAAAAGTTCTCCTGTCACTCAAAGTTAATAGATTAGATAACCGTAATAGATAAGTGTAGTTTATTTGTTCTTTCGGTATTTTTAGTTTAAAATTTAAAAAGCTTAGGAAAAAAATATGTAAAAAAATAACGTCAATGGCCGAGTGGATTGAGGCATTGTCTCTGAAAGACAGAGATACTGGGCTGAGAAAAATAATTTTCCTCAGGGCCTAATGTCATCTGTGGGATGGATTGTTTAATATAATTTGAAAAATTCATCAAATTTCAAAGTTGAAATGCAAGTTATGTAAAAGTTCTATTATTATTTCATGATGGGCCGATTATTTAACCGAACTATATGGAATAGGACTGTTACAGAATTTAAATTTCAACTTTGAAATTTGTTGAATTGTTCAAATTCTATGAAACATTCCGTCCTTAGTGTGCAACTGCACAAGCGTCCTGGAAAGGGTGAAATATTAGTATCTTCAAAATATATTGTTATCACGCAGCTGCGGCATTTCAAATGGAAATATTAACAATAATATTATTACAGGAAACTGATTGATGCCATCAAAAAGTCCAAAAATTTCATGCACTTATTGATTTTGCCCTTCTGACTGCTCAATAATTTATTTGCTAGTTGGGAGTTGCTCAGTGCGTTGTGCGGGAAATAAAAAATGACACCACCCGGCTGACAAAATATTTAATAAATCGCTTGGTCAGCATTTGGAAAAATACTGAAATCTTTAACTGGCAATCATTCTACCTGTACAGACTAACATGTCCATGATTCTTCTTCGTCACTTAAGATAACATAAGAATCACGCATGTTACAGGAAATGGTTTGCATTTATTTGAAAAGTTTCTTATGGTTTACGTCCTGCTTTACACAATATACTGCTTAACACAATTAGTCAATTAACCTATTTCAAGTTCCTTTCAATAGAAGAATAGCACGATTTCCCTCGCGTGAGTTTATTTGCTTGTTCAAATTATACATAACACTTTGTGATTGATACACGTGGAACTAATTATTTGTATTCTTTAATGTACACAATTTCTAGATGATATAAAGTGCATTCGTCGATTTAAGACTTTTTAAATATGTATTAAAAAATGATTCTTACCATCTGGATTAACGAAATTGGTGAAGTTCGTGAATTGCGATGTTGTGTTGAAGATGGTAGGCGCCGGGGTGATGAACGGGCGTATCGTTGTTGGTCTGGTCGTTGTGTATGGCTGCCTGGTCGGTGGTGGAGGTCTGTAGATAACTGGAGGCTTCCTTGTTGTAACTGCCACTGCTAAAGTAGGCCTACTTGTCGTGAGAATAGTTGAACCAGGAGCCGGCAATTGGTTGAATCCTGCTCCTAATTCAGGACAACACACCCCAGGAACAAAAAGGCTTTTAAAACAAAGACTTTGTCTTAAATTCCCAAGATTTAATAGGAGTTGAGGGCAGTTACTTAAGTCTTCACAAGTGCCTGGCTTTCCTTCTGGTGTGGTACAACCTCTTGCTCCAGGGTCTGCTCTATCTGTCAGTTTATTCACGAAAGGTGCTATTTTTTCTGTGACGTTCTTCCCCAGTACGTTTTTACTGATTGTGTATAGTGCATTCGGAAGTTTGTTATCTTTTTCGCCGTCATCATCTTCGTCTTCATCATCATCGTCATCTTTTTCCTCTCTATCGTCCACCATGTCTACAAGATAGTGACCCACTGTATTGATGGCACCAAGAGTTTCAGAAATAGCAGAGAAAGCGGAATCAGATAGGAGTCGTCCTTCATCATTTTGTATGACTCCTCCAACAGGTCCCAAAGCTTTATTAGTTTCAACGTACTCTTCTGGAACTGGTTTATCGTGCCTATAGACTCTCTTTCCATTTCCTGTAGTTACTTGTACCAAAGAGGGTCCTGTGAATTTATCTGTATTGACCCTTTGTCCATTTGCAATTTCGTCTTCCAACGATGTCCCGATCAGTTTATCTGTGTTGAGGGTCTGTACGTTCAAATTTTCGGACGGTTCGATGAGTTTAATCTTATTAAGCTGTTCATCATAGAAATTACCTCCCGTTGGATTATACGTGTTTACTTTTTGACCATTTGGAATCTGATCTTCAAAGGAAGTTCCTATCAGTTTGTCAGTATCAACTCTCTGCCCATCGGTAGTTTCCTCTTGAAACGGTGGGCCCAGTAGTCTGTCTGTGTTGAGCACAAAAGCGTCCGTGGGAGATTCGGTGTAGGGTCCCATATCTACGTAGTTGATCCTCCTGGGCTGCTGGTAGTACTGCACGGGCTGGTAGGAGGGCCAGTCCGCGGCCGAAGAGGAAAGATATGGACCACCGTGGATAGTCGGCCATTGCGCGTACTGAAAGGAATTCACTGCGGAAATGTAAGAAAATTATAAAAAGTAATTAATCATTTCAAATTTCGATGACAGACTAATATTTTAACTAAATTGGAGAACATTTTTTTTGATGTTTTAAATTTCGTATTTTGTCAATACTATTTAGTATATCAATATTATATCATATATCAGATGCCAATGCGTATAAAAATCAAATCAAATTGTACCACTGAACTCAAAAAAATACTGAACAAAAAAGTGATGGTCAAAAAAGCTAGATCAAGATTTTTATTTTGATATTGTCCCTAAGCACATATACATTAGTATCCATTGATTTTATGTATGTAATATTATGTATAAACATGCTTGTGAGTGTGTTTGAGTATGTATGTTGTGTGCCTTTGAGTGTGTGTTGCCTGTTTTCTGTATCAAATCTATCTTTATATGCCTTTGAATTGTCATCTCCTGTAATATTTTTCTTCTATCTCTATTTTCTAAATTGTGGTTTCTCATTACATTTGTTTTTTAATGTTATAATTACTATTCTGAAATATATGACCTGCTGGCAAACTGTTTTGACTGTTTAGCTGGTGTTTATAATGAAGAAAAAAAATTAAAAATTAAATAAAAATATTTAAAGTTTGTAGGGCTATTGTCATTAAGAATCACAAAGTTAGCTGCTAATCTGGATTATCAATAAATTTGAATGCACAAGTGATGTAAATTTTCCAATGCGGAATGTGTATAAATGCATTAAGACTTTCTTTTTTTTGCATAAAACATGAAAGTAGTTACCTTCCATTGTTTCGATTTAGTTTATTTTTATGTCAATAATTACTGTGCTTTTCCTTTCACCGCCCATAAAAGAATGCTGTTTCAATATATTTTGTAGGTACAAACACTTACTACAAACAATGCAAAATGAATGCTAAAAAGTCAAGTACCTATATCAGGTATGAAAATAAACAAACATTAAATAAGTACTCCGACATATATTGTCCATAATATTAATTTTTTTAAAAATCAGCTTTAAAATTTGAAAAATTAAATTTAAACGTAACTTTTCACATGGGACTACCAACTTGATTTCATCACTAAAAGGCGCTGTAAATAAATGACCATTATTTTTAGGTATGCACAAAGTAAAATTGGCATTACCAAATACCTATTATTTGAAAACTTCTTGTAAATTCATGTTGGTATGAGGGGACAATAGTTTAAAATAGTAAATAATGCGTACCTACCCTGACGCTTACTCCTGGACCCCTCCATTCCGTGAATATTCAGGATAATTAGGAAACCTGAAATAAAAAATATGTATTAATATCATTCTTCGCATTTATTTGTTTCTCTTGTTCGCCTTAAAGAATCCGTCGGAATATAGAAGAAAGGTCTGAACTGAAGCCTTGTAGTAGTGGCACTGGTTAAATCATTTTCCCTCAAAGGTTAGGGAATGTTGGAAATAGATGTACGTACTTAGGAAAGAGAATGTAACAGAAATGTTATCTCGATAATCGATATCAGTAGAGGTTTTTTTGTGTACTTTCAACAAACTGAGAAAGACTCATAAATGTCGTTATATGTCCTTTTTATGTCGTGGTAGTATTAGAAAGTGGCAACATCACACTTTGTATATGCAGTTAAAAGCTTATCATAGACACTAAATAATTGCAAAAAATTGTAAAAAGTCGTCGACCGCCATTGCTTGCACTGTTGCAAAAAATAAAGATTCAAATAACCTTCATAATACATTTGTGTAACTAAACACGCTTTTTACCTTCATATAAAATGTTGTTTTTACAGTATACAATAAAAACACAATCGGTACCTAAACGACGAAACAATCGTAAAAAAATTCCTGTTTTTCAAAAAAAAATATTTATTTGCTTATGATCGTTAGTTAAAAATCTGAAAATGTCTTACATCTATCTATCAAAAACAGTATTTAATTTTGGTATACGAAAATTAATGTCAACTGGAAATATTTCTACAGAAATCATGAATGTGACAGATCATTTTAATAACTTGCCTCCAAAATCTCAAAATACTCTACGGGTAAAGTACTTTTTGACGAGAAAGGCAAGGAGGAGCCCTTGTGATTTTTCACAAAATAATCCAAATATAATTATAATTAAGAATGAAGGATTTCAGCAAGCTTGGTTGAATAATTTATCATGGATACTATTAGTAAACGGAAATAATATGCACTGGAAGATTCAGAGAACAAAATGAGAATCAAAAGATTATAAACTTTAAGCGAAGGGGTGAATACGGTAATAAGTATTATTATTATTATTTTATGAGCAGGCTGCATTCTGCTAATGCGCTCATATCTGATTTCGCAGTAAGTTTAGCAATAATTTCAATTGTGTTAATTTAAAATAAGTCAATTCTTTCTTCTATCCAAATAAGAATCCAATCGAGCTTTAAATTAGTAGCGTCGATGACATGTTGTGGAAATTTGTTCCATGCATCCACTACTCTATTAGCATGGAAGTGTTTCATAGGATTGGATGACATGTTGTGGAAGTTTGTTCCATGCATCCACCACTCTATTTGCATGGAAGTGTTTCATAGGATTGGATCATATGTTGTGGAAGTTTGTTCCATGCATCCACTACTCTATTTGCAAGGAAGTGTTTCCTAGGATTGGATGCAAAAGATGATTTATTATTTTTTTCTCGAGTGTCCACGGAGATTTATGTTTTTTTAGTAGTTAAGATTTTTTTGGATGCCATGGCAATTAAAAGTATATTTTCTAAATAAAATTTTGAAAGTCTCAATCAAGTCACTCCGTTCTTCTTTCTTTTAACTTTGTTAAAAACAACATTAGAAATTTATTTATTTATTTATTGACGCCCTATTGTACTTTTAAGTACATAAAAATTACAGATTTCATTTTTAAAAACAGTATAAAACAAACAATAGAAAATCTAAATAAAATGTAATGATTTCTCATACAATATTTACATTTAAAAAGTGGTGAACTAATTTGGCTTTAAATGTATTGAAGTTTAAATTAAATATGTCAGCGACATCACTTAGTTCATTGCCTAACCTATGTATTCTTTCTAAGACAGAATTCGTAGCAAAGTTATTGTTGTAGAATAAAATATTCCGTCTAGTATATTTTGGAAGTATATGTAAAGATAGCAAGTTTATAGTGTCAGGGCAGTCTAACCTTGAATGAACAATTTTATATAATAAAAGGAGATCAAATGTTTTTCGCCTTTCAGATAATTTCGATAAGGTTTACTGCGTAAATTGACATAATTGATTTCAATAATAGGAATACCAATTTTGAAATTAATAAAACGTAAAAATTTATTTTGAATTTTTTCAATTTGTAAACAATGAGAGTTGAAATGAGGACACCAAATGGTTGCATTGTATTCAACCTGACTTCTAACCAGAGACGTGTATAGTAATTTTATAGTTTTTATGTTATTAAAGTCTTTAGCGATTCTTAGAATAAATCCAAGCATTTGTAATCCCTTACTGGTAATGCTATTAATGTGATTCAAGAAGCGTAATTTGGAGTCAAAGATAACTCCAAAGTCATTGAATTCAAAAACTCTTTTTAGATTGGCATTGTTAATTGAGTAGTCGAATAATAAAGGGGTTTTAGATCTATGGAAACTGATCGTTTGGCATTTGTTGATATTAAGATGTAATTTGTTTACGATGCACCATTCATAAAGTTTATTTAAGTTCATTTGTAGAGTTAAACAATCAGAAGAATTACCGATCGATTTAAACATCTTTAGATCGTCGGTGAATAGAAGAAAGTGAATATTACCGAAAATTAGTGAAATGTCATTAATAAATAGTAGGAAAAGAATTGGTCCCATGTGGGAACCTTGGGGGACCCCACTTAATAACATTAAGAAATGTTAAGAAAAAAATAAAGAAGGAAGAATATTGGTATGCAGAAATATTTATTTATGTTTGGAGCTTAAAGATCAAAGAAAGATACAATTGAAGATGAAAGTTATACTGGAAAATTGAGTGCTTTTGAGAGCCAAAGAAATCAGAAAGAAAAAAAAAATAGAAATATTGAGAGATTGTGTCTCAAAAGTAATAATAAAAGATAAAAATTTAATTAAAATAAAAAATGTGATCAATTTGAATACAATCAACAAACAAAACACGAAACCATCAATTTAATTTCTTTTTTCGTTACGTTTTCGGTTTCGAAAATCTTCTACATCTACTTTATTATTCTAGCAAGTTTTACATTGACTAGATGGCTAACTTTGATTGAGCTTTTTTGATAAATTGTACGATTCCTCATTTTTTTTAATGTCACGTAAAATATAACACGGTTTATAACAGATAAGATATTATAAGTAGGTAAGTATTTGAGTACCTACTTATAAATCCATTGATGAATAATTTAGTCTATGTATAAATCTCATGATTTCAGAGGAAATTTTAGTTTATATTTATTAAATAAGAGACAAATAAAATCATTCTTTATGGGTGCTAGGTTTACTGTTCACAGATTTACTATGTAGCTACAATTTCTTACAATACGTAACTGTCTAAACAAGTTTGGCATTGACTGAATAAATTTATAATCCGCTTAGTAATAATAACATACAATACTGGTTAGTTTGGTAAGTTCACTGTTACAAGAATTATATAAATGTGGTCTGGTTTAATATGAGTCTCGTATCTAATTAAATATACGTGCTGAGACATAATGTTATCACAATCACGTTTAGAAAAATAAATGTTAAAACGTAACCGAGGCAATTTTCGTTCAAATTGGCTCGTGCGATAATGACGGCAAAGAAATTACGTATTTCGATGATTGGTGTGGTAACTAGAAGAAAATCGGTGGGTGTTATTTAATTTCAATGGCAACATTTTGAAAGTGTATAATTTCTCTTTTTATAAATGTTGAAATTTTGGTAGCATGACAACTCATTGACTGTTATAATGGGGTAGCACGACAACTCATTGACTGTTATAATGGGGTAGCATGACAACTCATTGACTGTTATAATGGGGTAGCATGACAACTCATTGACTGTTATAATGGGGTAGCATGACGACTCATTTGCTGTTATAATGGGGTAGCATGACAACTTATTGACTGTTATAATGGGGTAGCATGACAACTCATTGACTGTTATAATGGGGTAGCACGACAACTCATTGACTGTTATAATGGGGTAGCATGACAACTCGTTGACTGTTATAATGGGGTAGCATGACAACTCATTGACTGTTATAATGGGGTAGCATGACGACTCATTTGCTGTTATAATGGGGTAGCATGACAACTTATTGACTGTTATAATGGGGTAGCATGACAACTCATTGGCTGTTATAATGGGGTAGCATGACAACTCATTGACTGTTATAATGGGGTAGCATGACAACTCATTGACTGTTATAATGGGGTAGCATGACAACTCATTGGCTGTTATAATGGGGTAACATGACAACTCATTGACTGTTATAATGGGGTAGCATGACAACTCATTGGCTGTTATAATGGGGTAGCATGACAACTCATTGACTGTTATAATGGAGTCGCATGACAACTCATTGACTGTTATAATGGGGATCTTGACAACTCATTGGCTGGTATAATGTGAAGCTTTGTGACATTTATTATTGTCAATAATATTGAAAATAATTACTTAAATAGATTTGATTTATTTACCAATTAAAAATTGAGAAAAGTATTTAATTTGATTTAAATAGTTGCAGTTTTCTACATTAACAAAGCCAGGCGTGCAGCAATATATATATATTTTTTTAATAGTGTAATTAAAATCCAAAATAATTTACATTTGAAGAAATGTTACTAAAACTCCATAGATCATGGTGGAAATATTGTAGCTAGCTGAAAGTAGTTGCCTCGACCAAGAAATAACGGACAACAAACAAAAATGTGCAAATTTCATTACGCCAGTGATTACCGTGCCAGAGATTTTGTGCTTAACAAAACAGAGCTCTTTAGTAAAAATTACGTTAGGAGACTGATTTTTTCATAAAAAGAGGCTGTTTGTGCAAAAATATCTCCGTAAATAAATAAAGGAAGGTGGGGGGTTCAAACAACCCACCCCCTCCCTATATTATGCTATAGCTACGCCCTTGAGCCCTAAAAAGTATGTAAATATTATTATTGAGCACGCTTTTAGAAATGGCACAAAAATAGGCGAAATGGAGAGTTCTGAAAGTGCAAGTATTAAACTGGAACAAATTATAAATAGACACCAACGCGCGATGTTTACTTTTCACGAAACCCGTTTCAGCGCTTATTTGTATTGTGACGATGTGGCCGTGGGAGATCAAAATATCACCACTACTTCGTCATTAGGAAAGGAAAGTTGTAAAAGATATTTCATTAAGTATTATGGTCCTGATAAGTATTGGCGTGCAGATTATCTGCTAATTATCTGCTTTTGAAATGGAATTACCACTGAATTTATGGGTGTCTAGATTTTAAACGGGTTTATTTTAATATTTTTATTAAAAACTGAATTTTAAATTTAGATTATTTTTGATCAGAATTACTTGTTTCATTCTGATATGGTCATCAGGATGGTGAATTTTAAACACGCTTATCTATGCTAGGAAATTTATAAAAACTATCAATTCTGCACTAAAAATGAGTATTGCTGATTTATTAAAAATTATTGATAATCCAGTTAAAAACGGAACTGCAGAATACTTTCTAATAAACTTTTTGTCAAATTCGTAATAATATCGTAATACATTTTCATGCACCTGCGTTAGTCTTAATAATATATTACCACAAAATGCGAAAATGTTAGGAATTTAAGAAACGTGTTCCGAGATCATATTAACTGGAAAGACTGCTACAACATTTCACTTACATCTCTTTTTACACTATTGACTATTCATATAACTGACATCTTATTATGATAAGGCACGTTTTCCACTATTAACTTTTGACTATTCATATAACTGACATATTATTATGTAAGGTACGTTTTACACTATTGACTATTCATATAACTGACATGCTATTACGATAAGGCACGTTTGACACTATTGATTATTCATATAACTAACATGCTATTATGATAAGGCACGTTTTACATGATTCACTATTCATATAACTGACATGTTTTTATGATATGGCACAGAAAAGATTCTAATAACTCCTAGAATTGTAATCTGTGCAGATTTTTTAACAATATTAGTTCTGCGAAAAGAACGCAGCAAATTCGTACTACAAGAATTGGCTCTGGTCTGAACTATTCACCCTTAATCCTCATTTGGGCAAAGAAATTATTTGTACCAGGCTCCAATTCTATTTAATAGCCTTCCAGATCACATTAATTCGTCAAATTCCTAGTGGTAAATTTGACAAGATTGTTTAATTATTTGTGCTATCCGAAAATTTCCAACATATTCTTTCATCTCTGTCCTTTTAAATTGTGCCATAATATTTTTTATATGTATATTTTTTCATCGTTTTCATTTTAAAATGGAATTGTTTTCTTTTCTCTTTCTTTCTTCTCTCCTTTTTAAAATAGTAGTTTATTATAAATTTTTCTCGCAATTAAATATCAATGTTGTGATGAATCAAGGTCTCTCCCGAGGTAGATGATATAATCCGTCATAGTAGCGCTATCTGTCGGCACAGTCGCATATGAATTACAGGGAACTGCATACAAAGGTGGGGGAGTTTCCTTTAGGGTTGCGACGAAAGGGGTAGGCGTGACTTTCTGACAGGACAAAGGGAATTACAGATAGGGGGCGTGTTT
This sequence comes from Hesperophylax consimilis, assembly GCF_061612785.1. Classification (NCBI taxonomy): domain Eukaryota; kingdom Metazoa; phylum Arthropoda; class Insecta; order Trichoptera; family Limnephilidae; genus Hesperophylax; species Hesperophylax consimilis. Next base: position 23,709,045 of record NC_142850.1, read on the forward strand.
AGGTTTTGATTTATATAGCATCGACCTTGGAAATATTCCCACAAAATGAATAGGTGAACGAACGGGGCTAGGATCAAGGTTAAATCACTTGACATTCTAGGGGTTCACAACCTTTTTTTGAACGCATAGCTTCACTCGGACGGAGCGAGATTTGGTGGCAACAGGCCTGTTACTCGAGGTTAAAAGAAGTAAGAGGGTTGCCAATTTCAGACACTTGAGAGTGTTGATTTTGGGAAAATTTCGAACATGGTTCTGCGTCATTTAGTCGGTAATAACCATTATCGAAAGTACTTAATTTTATACGTGGCTTATGGAAGACGGAAATACATTAAAATTAATGTATAAACGTTTGGCAGAGGAATTATGACCGAGTACATACGGGTTTGTTATGAAGGGGACTTGAGACCTCTGATTGATGTGAAACGAGTTGAGGGACGAAGAGAGAAGATAGGCGTGTGACTGAATCATTAAGGCCAACACCCATAATTGCAGGGAGGAATCGTGAAAATTCAGTAATAGTTCTTAAAATGAAACTGGCCAAAGAAATAAACAGGTTATCAAACCGATGCGATCTCGGACGAAAGGCAAAGGGTGAGCGACATGATGTGTACTGGGACATTTCAACTAGAACAAGTACCGAAAAGGCCTTAGGAACTTGGAATAATCAGTGAAAAGTGTGATTATTATACTAAACTACGAAAGGGGAAGGTGAATAAATGTGCAATGTAAGAGGCGACCTTACGCAAGGGACTTATCATACGGAGGAAGGGGAATGGTTGTCAGAAGTGATCGATTCGGGAGGTAAAGGGAGGAACGGACGTGTACAGCATTCAATTCGACAAAAGGCGAGTTGCGAGTTCTATTTTCACACGGAAGAAAGAAGATTGAAGGTAGGCTGTAGGATATATCCACGAAAACGGGAAGTTAAGAGGAAAATTTTGATTAGTTACGCGTAAGAGGACGTCTTAGCGCACTAAAGGAAAGGTCATCAGAACACACATCACGGACCAAATAGGAACGCGAAAAATTTAAATTAGAAAAACAGGTCAATTTTGACGGATTATAAGGCACCTGCAGGAAGGGGCAAACTTCAGAATTTCACCAGTACGGGCCTGTGTTGTGAGACAGCAGATGCCCATTTTTTCTGAGAAACGCAGAAGGGTAGGTCTGATAAGTTTTAAGTCACACAGGGGATATTGGGCAAGGAAGATAAGACCGTAACGCTTCAATAAAGGTTGGATCGCAATGACAAGCGTAGTTAATTACTGCTATAAAACATCATGCGCGGGCACAAATCGGGATAGTTCGTCACAAGTCGCCGAGGACCTTTTAAGGGAGTATACGCGCCGCGCTAGGAGGAATTATCACTTGATAACTTATTCTGGACTTAGAATCTTCTGGTCAAAACATACAGTTCAATTCAGTGTTTGAAGAAATTAGACTCAGTGTCCTTGACGTAATAATTAAATTCAGGTTGAAAGGTTTAATTGGTTTAAATTCAGTAATTAAAATTAATAAACGCTAAAAATTCCTTCTCGAATAAAGTTGAACGCGATTTTTTTTGTTTTAAATAAAGTAACGGATTCTAAACGAGTTGAAATTAAAATTAATAAACGCTAAAAATTCCTTCTCGAGTAAAGTTGAACGCGATTTTATGTTTTAAATAAAGTCACGGATTATAATTGAGTTGTAATTAAAATTAATAAACGCTAAATTTCTTCTCGAATAAAATAGAACGCCAGAGTTAAAATCTCTCGCTTCACTTTGATGAAGCCTCGGACTAAAAGTTAAATTTATAATTGGAAATCTATATACCTAAGTATCTTGCTATTCGCGTGATGGTCTCGATCGAAGCCGTGTTACAACGAAATTTTTCAATAACTACCAGGTTAGGGAGGAGATATCGAAGCACATTCGTTACGGCCGGTAGAGAGGGTAACACAATAAAAATGAGGAAAATAAGGTTGAGGATGTATCAGGTGGAGGTAAAGTTATTATGTATAAGCTCAGGGTAAATCTAGTGATATTCGCGAACACCCCGCCCAAAATAGCAACGGTTGTGTAAACCCAACCCGGATGTTGTTATTTAGCGGATAGGGATTGGTTAAGTGTTTTTATTTCCAATTCAATTCAACCAAATTCCCAGATGGACTTGGAACGCGTGAAGCTGATATTTGCCGACTGACAGTTACTACTAATCCACTTTAATATGTACATAAAACCAACATGTCAATTTTCAGGATTCCCCGACAATATCAATATAATTACCCTCAAGCCTTACCCCATTCCCCAATTTACCTCTCGAATAAACTTCATAGTTGGGTAATGTCTGATAGCGTCGCTGCAAATCCGTTTCTCACAAACACGGACTAGACAGAAGGATTTTTTTTCTCACGCTATCACGTGAGAGGGGTTGTCAGCGTGGACGGATCGGGCCAACGAAGCGCTGGATGGACTACACCCTCTGACGGAGCCGTGTGGAGTTATTGGGCACGAAAGTGGAATGGAAATAGTGATGCCAATTGGTAATGAACGGGAACATGGCCTGCAGTTGGGGCGTGTAGGACGAAGGCACTTTGGACGTCTGTGAAAATCCACGTGGAGGGCGGCGGCGTGAGATGACGTGGGGATAAGTCCGCAGCACTATCACATTATCCAATGGTGTCGACCGAGGGGCTGATGTAAGCCAACTGGAACGCTCCCTTGGCGGAATTACAGCAGCTCCTTTGAGGTGAACTGTAGGTCTGACGGCACGTGGGGGATTGAGCTTCATCAGGCAAAACCTACACGACACACTTATCGCGTTAGTATCATGATATGGGATGCAATTACCTTCCCCATCTAGACTCAGTAAAGTAGCTCGTCCGGAGGAATGGGCGTTGGAGCGATTTCGGAAGTGGCGTGATGGCTTAATTCGCTTTCTCTTGGACGTGAATGGATCCGACAGGTCAGGGTACCTTTATGAAATGGGTCGCCAGCTGTGGGGTATAGTCTAGCCACGTCGGAGTCAGCGTTTGATTTCTGATCACCATCCACCGTTCTCGTATTTGGTCAGCGGAGGAGCCAACGTAATTTGCAAAAAAAAAAAACATTTCGATCACATAGTTTACCCTTCCTCTCCCCCCCCCCCCTCTCGTCCCTCCCCTATATAAGATTAAGTGTCGAATAACAAAATTAATATATGTAAAACAGAATGGAGGCGACCCCGGAGCTGAGATGACGAAAACCGTCGCACTATGCATGTCAACACCATACTATACTAATTTATGCAATAACGAAACTATTTCATGTCCTCGGATTTATTAAAGGTAGGAAAGAGCTTAAAAGGAAAGGTTTACAAGCGATTACCACTGTATAAGAGTTAGGCGTACTGCAGGTGACAGGAGTAGGCTAAACACGCGGTCTTGTAAGAAAGTTTTAAAAATTTCAATAGTAAGGGGATCATTCACTCTAATTTAAACGAACCAGGATTACCACAAATATATGCATTAATAGCCCGTTCATATCTCATATGAATTTCAAAACCAAAAAATACACAACGCTGAAAAAGGGGCATTATTGCGAATTAAATCTTAAGATCTTCTGCCGTATGTTCCATACGGGGGTCGAAAGACTTAGCTAGGGTTTCTTCTTAAGGTAGTCCTCTAAGGGCGCCACCAACAGCTTAGGAAAATCGAAGGGCAATGACCAGGATGTTACAACATTTTGCAGATCAGACAGGAGAAATAACCATTATTTCAATATAGGTATAAATGTAGAAGGATGGAACCATTACAATGTACATCATGGTCACCCTACATGTTTACTACATTATACTGTAAAGAATTGGCTGGAATTAGATTAATTGTTACTATGTAGGTACTCAATTCATAGAAACATCAATTTAACAACAATATTGTTCTCTTAATATATAATCTTTGTGCTATTTTTTTTTATTTTGTAAAATTATTAACCTGAACACAGGCTTGTCCTAGTAAGGTTAAAAATTCTAAAGTAAAAAAAGATACAATGCAAATCCAGATCTATTTGAAATAAAATAGTTTTAGCTGATTAACAAGACCTTTTGATTTCTCAGACAGCTCAATGATATTGATTTTTTGTTTTTATGTGAAATCGCACAAAAGTCTCAACTGCCCCTACCGTCAGGAGCCAGTGAGACTATGGCATACACAATTGGGGAATGTTGTGAGGCTGAAGGTAGTGGGGAGGGGAAGGAGATGTGGGAGAGGAAGGCTGGAAAGTACCTGGCTATTCCGATCTGATCACCAAACACGGTCAAAGCCATTTCAAGCAACGTTTGAGTTTCTGAATGGTGTTCATACACCAGAGCAATACTGAGAGTATCTTCTACCTTGGAACGTGCCGCGAATATACTATATATTATTTGAAATAAGTAATGTGTGAAATAACACAAATTGATCAAATAAAATTTACTTGCGCACGCTGGGATTCGAACCCGCGATCTCCGGCTTGCTAGTCAAGAGCCTTACCCCTCGACCATGGAGGCCGTCAAATTTAATTGCTCGAGAAAGAATTCGGATATTTGAAAACTTTTAATCAATTCAGGAAAAGGAAAAGGCCCACAATACACTTCTACCTGTTTAAATTTTCAATTACAATTACTTTCCAAAAGGTTTCAAGACCAGTGAGTCTTTGTGTTGTATTATATGATTTAAGCAGTTTTAGAAAGAGATAACTACACACTTTGTATTTGCATTTAAAAAATACAATAGACACTTCCAAATAATTGTAATGTTTTCTGTTGCAAGCGTGTTTGCGACAGATTTGTTAAAGTTTGTGAATTTTTAATTGAAACGAAAAAAAGACACTAACCTTCATAATATATTTATATTATTTAATAAAGTGATATTTTGACAGTGTACTTAAAAATAATCGGGAAGCGATAAAACTATAGTAAAAAAATACTGTTTTTTTAAATGAAAATTTTATTATTTTTTTAATTGTACATGTCCGTTTGTAGGTAATATTTAAATCTGAAAGAGCTTTTCCTTTGCTTTCAAAACCATTATTTAATTTTGAGATACGTTCAAAAATAGATAATCTATTTGAAATTTAATTTCAACCGGGAATATTTCTAAATAAATAATAATTAAAATTCTCATCGTTCGAAAATGATTCATTAATTTTCCTCAATATTAACAGAACTCCCACAGCGCACTGTAATGCTATATGGACACATATATTTAACACCAATTCTCAATTCAGGTCACAAGGCATCAATACAAAATTTCAATTTTCTCCTTCAAAATTTGCATACATTAATTCATAAGCAGCTAAAACACGGACATAAAGCTGAAAAGGGAAATAGAATGAGGCGGGGGAGGGAGAAAACAATGCAATTTGGAATCTGTTCCGCTCTACGGGAATCCCCGTAAACTTATACTACTATGAATTAAATTTGAAAGCTATTAGTCTATTGGAAAGCAGTAATGTCTCATAATGCAAAATCACTTTGTTTGAACGCTGCCTTCAATCTATTAAAAACTTTTATTTGATTTTTTATTAACACCGCATGCATTCCCCAACTACCAGCAGCCTGTGGGACTTTGGTATCTTCATTTGGAATATATACATATGATGTGAGGCTAGTGGGAGAAGGAAAGAGTTGGACATGAGTGGATGAAGGTTATTTATAACACTGAACATGGCAAAAACGTTTCTAGAGCATCGGAAGGAGGAAAGGAAGGGGCGAAGTTTTGGGAAGGAAAAGATATGAGGGGTGGCGATGATCAGGGGTTCTGTGTCCAGGAAAGACGGAACTATGAATCCACCATCAAAGACATGGACAAACCTCACCTTATGAATCCGTAAGCCCTTGCACAGTCGAACCACTTGGGATAACCTATGGCAGAGGTTTTGGTTATCCAATGAATAGTTCCCGTGGGGGTGGTACCCACGCCCGCCTCCCAAATTGTCGGTTTAATATCCTGACGATCGTCCCTTACTGGTGAATGCCTTGAGAACGTAGCAGTGCATACCACTTGGTACAAGCGTGCTGGCATTAGGTTATTTTCAATGATGATATGTGTCAAAATGCCATCCTCGTTAATCGCTGATTATAGTCTGTTAGGTACGTCTCGTCATTGACTCTGTACAGTCTGTTTATAAATTCGTATGGCATTGTTGTCCAATTAGTTGTGTTACCTACAATAAAGTAGATAATCCACATTACTACGATGGTCTTAATTGGTCCAGTGTACATCGAGCATATCATGTTATTTGGCTTAGACTAGTTCTGTACTCTTTCAAGTGTTATTTTAAGTGCGAATAGATTTAGGCCGTTGTCCCACGGGTCCGGAAAGAATCAACATAAGCTGATTGCTGTAAGGATGCGGGAAATTTGCGATGAATGTTGCATGATCTCTGCACATGGCGGATATCAAGTAATAATTTTATAGCTTGAAGCCCAGTAAACTGACGGTATTGCAGATTGCTATTTTTGTATTTACCGTGTTTACGCTGAATGTCATTATCTTACTATCGTCAAATTGTCTCACGGCTACTCTTGTAACAGGTAATTTAATATTTAAATATAAATTGTAATTTGATAAAAGACCGAGAAGGATGAATGGAGCGTAAACATATAAACAATACCAAACGACTGTGAGCCGAGTCACTCACCAGTGACGAAGAGATTGTTAGAATTTTTTTGTGATATTATGAATGTGCCTAAATAATAATAATAAAAATGATAATTAGTTTGTTATGTAATATAGGCATTCTCACCTGACATCTACGTACTACTAAAATGAACTACTGTCAATATTAGAGAAAATTACGACGTGTCAGGCAGATTTTCCTTTACCATAAAGCCTTAATTTTGGAAACCTCTCCCGATTCTATTTACGGTTATACCCAACCTTGTCACTTTCTTAATATTTGAATATTTGCCTTCGATATATCACCATACAATTTCAATACAGTATTGAAGCTGTTCCAAGTATCCAACTTTCATCTCTACTCTGGTTGAGAAACGCCAATTCAGAACAAACAGCCATCACTCCGTCTTTCAGCATTATTTTTCCATATTTGCAAATATGAATCCCACGCCAAGGGCCGGGTATGGTCCGTATCCTCGCTATGTATTATTAAGCGGGCTAAATCTGCCGCTTGAAAAGCAGCAGAATAGTTTATTTTCTAGACGCCGAGGCGCTAGCAGTAACACGTGTGAAATCTGACATTTGCCTTCCACCGAAATCATTATATTGATTTTATTTTTAATACCTTGAACTAGGCAAATGCCGTATCATGGTGGTAACATAATACAAATAATAATATATATTGTACAATAATACAATGATGTACATACATAAAGTAAATTGCCTAATTTTAACAGGTATAAATTTATAAATTAATGATCTATCTAAAATATTCTCGGAAAGTATTATAATAATGATTTTAGTTTCAAATTCAGGACAGTTTATTTTCAGCGGTTAGTCCGTCATAATTTCGTGAAGAATGACTCCATCAAAACTAATATTATTTAAAATTAGTATCCTTGCATATATCACACAATTACACCCGCTAAAAAAAAACCACTGTTGTTGGCCTTTTGAAAGCTCGCGATCTTGCGATGACATTAAGGAACATAGATATACTACTCACGTAGACAGTGGTTTGGTTTAACAAAGAAAATTAAACACATTACTCTATTAAAATCAAAGATAATATCTACGTATAATATTGCTGACAACCTATATACGAATTATGCTCCAAGCCGTGCTAAACTCGACTTTCCAACCAAGCCGAGCTTAAAATCAACTGATATACCGGGCCTTAATATCACAAGGTTGATGTGATTTTGTCAGACAGCTTCGATGCTACGGTTTGACCTCAAAACTTTATAGCGGTTCCGGTCTCACACTTAGGAATTTGGTATTCATTCGTGTTAATGCATGGCTCAATAGGTCATGACGACTTATGAAACTTAAAATATACATGTTAATTTGTAATGACTACTTGGCTAAGCCTGATTAGAACAATAATAATAAAAGAAACAGATTTTCGACTTTTTCAAAATCGGACAGAAGTTTAAAAAAGGTATCATTAAATATTATTACGATTGTTTCATCTTAATGCTGTGTATATACTTGCTAGCCGAACGACGAATCATGGGAAAAGAATGAACCAGCCGCGGTTGGTTCCTCTCCCATGATTCGGCTCGCAAGTGTACACGCAACATAAGAAGTAAGGCTTCGCATTGAGATGACCAGGCTCATTAAGACGTCGATAAATTTAATGTTTTATCGGTAATTTCTCAGAGCAGATTAACGACAGACTGTTCACGTCAGCCAAATTATACATTTTTGCCGGTAATTATTCAAAAAATATAAAAAAAGACGTGGTTTTCATTATTCAAGAACGCTTCAATTTTGACTTTTTTGTGAATAAGAGGGTATGATTTGAGATTTTCATGACCAAAAGTATTAAAGTGATTTGTTTTGGGGGTATTATGCCGTATTGCGCTATCTCCTTCTTTAATAGAGACGATGGAGCTAAGCTTTGTAGTTCTTGGTATCCAGTAATTGATGGCTACACCAGAAATAAACGCAGAAAACCACTATACGTTAATGTCAGCTCTTAGAGGGTTGGAGCTGGCAAAACGGTATCGTATCTTCATACATAAACACACATTTCACCACAACCATAGATTACACATCTACCCTGACTGATTACACATCTGCTTTGGACACTGCAATGCTGTCCGAAATGTTGGTTATAGAAGGATATAGCGCAACACGGCATAGTACCCCAAAAACAAATCACTATAACCGCACAACTGCTCCCAACCGTCTAGAGCCAGTGGTAATGGGAGGGGATGTACCTGTCTGTTTAGAGTCTGTTTCACTAAACCATTTCATAGAACGTTTCGATTCTAAATAATGCTCTTCCACGAGGGCGATACTTCTTTAGTCTGTAGTGGTACGCCACTACTTGATTCGAACGGCATTCTAGAAGTTTCGGCTTCTAAGCTTCTTGGATGTTCTTTTATTTTTTAATTTCAGTTTGGCAATATCTACATAGCAACAAAAATGTTCCAGAAGCTTCTTCACCTTATAAAAGCGACAGCGTGAAGGAACTCGACAGTGAGTCAGTCATCATCAGTCGTTCAACAATTTACAATACTTCGCGAGTGACAACCCGCGACCCTCCGCTGCGCGCGGGGCGATAAAACCCGGCTTTGCACGGTTCGATCATGGACTCCATCGGGATCAACACAGCGCCCTGGCCCCGGCTATCGTCCCTGGCCAGCGCTACACCGGATCACAGCGCCCTGGTTCCAACACCACGCCACATCCTCCTATCATATAGCTATCTCCCGCACAACCGCCGATCAGGTCCACCGCACCTTTCGGCTACCCTGTTCAGCACTGGAGCACCCGGAAGACCCACGCTCTTCAACAGTTCCTGACAGTCAACGAGTCCGGTCACATACGGCAACCTGACTCAAATAAAACACTGTGACCTTCACATCATCTTTCATTTCGTGCCTCCTCGCCTTATCCCCAGAAGTCTCTTCCACTCTGGAACGTGCGGCAAAAATATTATATTTATTATTATTATATAATTAATTAATTGTGAAATGAAGCAAATTAATCCAATAAAATTTATTTGTGCACGCCGGGATTTGAATACGCGACCTCTAGAATCGTAGACGACGATCTTAATCACTCGACAACTAAGGCCATCAAAATACCATCTAATGTTAACCCTAAATGTCGATATTCTGCAATGTTACACTCTGAAATGTTAATTACCTATTAACTTGCAGACCTTCCTCTTTTAGATACATCAATATCCGTTGAACAGAAAAGATGTAACAAAATAGATAAATCAAAGAAAATTTAACATGTTGATTAACATGAAGAAGAATATGATTATTTTCATCTACGTAAATCCTACTTTCGATCATAAATTTAGGTTTTATTTTTAGATTTATTGCTATCTTGAAACCCCGTTAAAGTCAATGATTTGAACGTCTCGAGTGCGAAATTAAACATTAATTTTATTTAATAACCTTGTTAAACGACCTTCATTTCAAAAACGAAAATTAACTCATTATAATAAAGATTAAAATTTAACAAATTGGAAGCAAGCGAAATTTAATGTTTAGCTTCTGAAATATTAAACTTATGATTTATAGCTTATAAACTTTCAAATTATTTACGTACGATACTGAGAGTACGGATTTGAATTAAATTTCTTTTTTTTAATTTTCCTCGCTTTTGTTAAAATGCTTTATGCATCACTACGCGTTAATTTTTCGGTTTTCCGTGTTTATTGGCCAGATCCGTAAAGCTACATCCTAACATTATTTTATATATGTATTTTCCCTTACTTTGTACTTCGTACATCTTCATAACATATTCCGATCGGGGATGCCATAGTTCCACTGACTGCGGGCAGAAGAGTCTAGTGCATTATTTACAAAAAAAAAAAATTAACGTTATTTTTAAAAGTAACCAAAATTTCAATAATTTATAAGAAAAACCTGGGGAGATTTGGCATGAAAGCGTGCTAACCACTTGGGTTTGCAATCCCGCATCCAGCAATCCCGCGGGATGTGAGTATTTTACTGCTTTTGCGGGATTGAAAATAAAAGCTGAATTAACACAAAAACATTCTGTTTTGATTTGCAGACACTTTCGATTGACAATATTAGCATGGTCAATATTTGGCAATGAAAGAGGAACTCATCTTGATGCCAAGGAGAGAGCAAGAGCCGTTTCTCATGCTCGGAAACTTCAAGACCTAGAATTTACTTTGAAGAAAGAGATCTCCTTTTTTGAGAACGGAGGTACCAGAGGGAGATAACTAACAGCTTCTTAAAGACAGTCACACCAACTATTGTGGAATCGTTCTAAAAAGCTGGGTTACATTGTCCACAAATTTGACTGTCGTTTTAGGTATGGGTGACAGGACTCTATGGTTTTGATTGACACCAAATAATAAACGAAAAATTTACAAAATAATATATTTATGGCCATGGACAGAGGTTATAGATATAAATCAAATCATAATAGAGATATAAACATTATTCACAAACCATCAAAGAAATATTCTTTTATAGACCTCTTGTATTTGGTAAGTTCGCAGCTGAAAATATCAGCCTTAGATAATTTATGTTGGGCACCGAGGTATCTATTCATTCGACTGTCAACCATACGCTGTAACGATCGAATCATCGAACTCACTCGAATTACAATTCGTAAAAGCATAACGAAATAGTATTTTGCATCGCTCACTTTCATTTTCCATCTGTCAGTTATACATAACATCTCAAATAATAAGCCATGCTTATTGGCCGTGTCCAATTGTGTACTGGGTTGAATGGCCGGATCCGAATACAACTGGAAAATGACATGTCCAAGAAATAAATATCATCTATTGATACCTTTCATTTTTTGCGCAGCTGATTTTGTATAGATTTTTTTTTTATTTAGATAGTTAAACTGGATATTGCACTGCATATAATAAAATATCGTTGAAGAATGTCGATTGACGATTGACTTTCACGATGTTTTGAGTGTGAGATTTTTTTCGTAATAATAATAATAATGCATTATTATACTGATAACTAGCACAGACCCGTGAATAATCAAGAGAAAAAAATTTAAAAAATATATTATTAAAAAAATAAAATAAAATTAGATTTAATGTTTTATTTATTTTTTCATTGCCACCGCCGAGAATCAAACCCCGATCAACTGATAAGAATGCAAGTATACAGACTATTACACCACTAATTTTTGTTATTTATTTGACTACAACAGAAGAATTTCATCTAGGTACTTCCATCTGTCCGGAGCTAGTCAGACTATGTTATCCCTAAGGGTCGGTTGTTTGGAGCCCGCATCAGGTAAAGTATTCCCTCATGTTGGAGAGAGTGAAGAAGAAATTTCTGAGATTCCTCTACCTGAGGGAGTATGGCTACTACCCGTGGCTCTATCCTACTAACTTTCTCTTGGGCATGTTCGGTATGAACCATCTACTGGTCAGAAGAGATATTGTATCACACTTCTTCAAACTGATTCGTGGATGGTTTGAAAATCCAACTATCATGGAGAGTATTAGTCTCTATGTTCCTGGTGGTTATCTCCGTCACCGACAGCATAGACTGTTTTATCTCCCGGCCTGCAGGACCAACTTGCCAATGGTCATGCCGTTGGGGAGAGCAGTCTTGCTGTTGAACAGAATCAATTCGGATATCGACATATTTAGCATCGGTGAAGCTCCCTTTAAAAGGCAAGCTCTATTGATGCTGGTATAGTTGATACACCGCTTACTTATTATGTAATAACATGTTACAAATTTACTTAAAAACTAATTAAAATGTAATTTTGTAATGTTTTTAAAGGAATAAACTAATTGAATTGAATTGAATCCCCAATTGGTGGTAAGTTGTGGGGCTGAAGGTAGTGAGGAGGTGAAGGAGACAGGGAAGAGGAACGTTGGAAAATACCTGGCCATTCAGATCTGGTCATCAAATACGACACAATATTTCTTTCACCATGGCGTTACTAAGTACATGTTTATAGTAATGTCTCTGGTCCTAACAAAACTACCTTGCGATCTAAGTGGTTTTGTTCCTAATCGATGAAGCAACAACTACTGTGCATGTCCTTAACCGAGTTGCATACAAATGTGTCTTTAGAATTCCTCAAAGAATAAACAGTATGCTTCTGTTAAGTACGTATTCATTTTGTACACAGTGAGTTTTTCGCACGTGCACTGTTGAGATTATGGTATTTAGAAATCTGGTTATAACTACCATATGTATTTCTTATTGGACATCTTCAATTTATCACTAAACAAAAACAAAAGATTGTCACTGATGCAGTTCAGTTATGTATAATACTAACTAATATTATAAATCCGAAAGTGTGTTCGTTTGTTTGTTTGTTTTTTCCTTCTTTCACGATGCAAGGGAGTGACCGATCGACATGATTTTTTTTTGCATAGGGATAGTTGGAGGAATAGCAAGTGACATAGGCTACTTTACATCCCGAAAAAACATTTCATTCCCGAGGAAAAATTCTTTGTACAGTAATTTCTCACTTATACTGTAAAAGGTAGTACTGTATAATTGTTTTATTATTCCCTTGAAAAAGGTCCTAAACAGGGCGTTAATAAATAACCAACAAAGGAAATTCCTGTAAGATAGTAAATAACAATGATTGTGGAATCACAATAATTATTTCTAAATAGTATAAAATAAATTCGTCATCCGCGTCTGTCTGTTTGTGCGCTTAGTTCATCTAAACTACGTGATGGATTTTAAGGTTTTCACTATCATTTAGAACATTTCTTCCGGAAGGTTTGTTTATATAACACGTTTATATTATATTTATGACCGGTCGGTGGCCGAGTTGACATCGCGCTTGGGTCCCACCCAGGCGTAGCGTGTTCAATTCCTCGGCTGGCTAAGTCCTCCATCACAACACAAGCAACATTCTCCGCTTTCTGTGGTGGTAGTAGGAGATTTTCAAATATTGTCAGGTTATTCATTACCCGGGAATGTTTGTCTTTCTTTTAAAAAAAAAAAAAAAATTAAAGAAAGTAGAGAAAAGTCGATCAAGTCATAAAAAAATGTTTTCGTACGCTTACATTGCTAACGCTGACTAAACATTATGAGATACATCAACATAATTTATTAAGGAATTGTAGATCTTAAAAAGGCCTACAGAAAAGTCTGCAATGGTAAATGTGTATCTCCGTACCTCGTAAATGTGTAAGGATAACCCACAGCAACGCCAGGTACACGCCAGCTAGTAACTCAATATATAATGTACTAGAACTAGCTGACGTGTACCCGGCGTTTTTCGACTTTTGTTTACTTTCAGTAAATATAATATGCATTTATTATATATATAGGAAGGATAAGATATATATATATATATATATATATATATATATATGTATCTTCCGGAAGAAATTCTCTAAATGATAGTGAAAACCCTATCTCAAAACCCGTTGCGCAGTTTAGAAGAACTAAGCGCACAAACAGAGAGACGCGGATAGCGACTTTGTTTTATGCTATTTAGATTTGCACCAACTAATTTTTTTTTTTATTTATGTGAGTAGGTACAAGAGTCCCAACTGCTCCCGACCGTCTGGAGCCAGTGAGACTATGGCATCCCCAGCTAAAGGTAGTAGAAGGGGAAGAACATAGGAAAGATGGAGGTAGGGAATTACCTACCTGGCTATTCAGATCTGGTCACCAAATACGGTTAAAGCCATTTCAATGTTTCGATTCTGAATGGTGATCTTTCACCAGGGCGATACTGATAGTATCTTCCACTATGTTATGTGCAGTAAATATACTATTCATACATACTTTTAAATTAATAAATTGTAAAATAGCACAAATTAAGTCCCCGTAGTAAGCGTCCAAACATAGTTTGAAAAGGAGATATGTATATACGAATGTTAGAGAGAGCGCACTTATATTTAAAAAAAAAGCGATAATAATTAAGGCGACGCACTACGTCGTGTAATATTTTAAATTGTGCCGCTATCAATAACAACCCTTGCGTAGATGGCGATAAGGTTTAAATTCCCGCTTAACACCATCCGCCTGTTTTGATTTATGCAAGAAAAAAACATGGCCAAAAAGTGCCTTTAATTTTATTTTGTGGATGTTCAGGCATAATTTTTTTTTTTCGATCATTTTATAAATAACTCAATTTGCCACATTATACTATAAAATCATAACCGAAAATGGGTTCGTAAGTAGGAGATTTTGAACTTTAAAGCAGCTTTCATAGGCCTTTACATTATTTTTTTCTGGGCTTATAAAAAGACTTATCTAAAAAATACTCGATTGTTTCAAAGGCCAAGATGTATTCTACTCGCAGTGTAGAATACATCATTGAAATAAGATGGATACAACATATTAAATAACAGAACAAAACGAGTTTTAATCTTTTTCGGAGCTTACTTTGCGATTTTTTTCTATCGAGGGAATTTCACATAATTAACTTTTAGTCATAACAAATGCATAGGTACATATTTTCTTCAAAAATAACTATTTCTAAAATATTTTTTGAAACTTAAAAATTTAAAGAGTTAACGAGAAAGAGAATAAATTATAATTATTTCTCAAACAAGAAAAATGCTCTCAAGCTCTGTCATTTGCATGACATTTGCTTTGCTTTTTTGTCACAAGAATTGGGTCTTTGAAATATCCACCACCAAGTCCACATATTGGTTACTCCACATTTCTCAAATTTTCAATTTAAAAGTTGTTTCAACTCGAGTGAAGCCTGTTAGCAACTTATTACTAGTTTAAGAAATAAAAATAATTACTTGTATGTAGGTTCTTATATGTACGTGACGAAATTGGCATCTTCTTTTTTCCCACATATTTTTTTCACACGGACTCAGTGGGCCAAAAGAGTGATGAGAAAATATGAAATTCCGTTTGTTCAACATGTCTGCAAAAATACATAAACACAGTCATCATCTTGCAGTTATAATTGTGTTGAACGGTATACAAACAATTACACGTCGTGGTATAATGAAGCCAGCGTCGCATTGGGGACACTGTACTTACGCAATGTTGAGCGGAGCGCAGTTGTCAGAAATATGGGAATACCCAAATTATTTCAGCACACTTCCAACAGTGCACAGTCCCAACGAGGACATTGAACACTAATTTTTAAATGATTTTGCATAAACTTTAGGTTTATATGCCGTAAGAATGTTTTTGTTTGATGGCGATATGGTTGAGACACCTTTTGAGGAGGATTACAACAAACTATATAACAGTTATGCAATTATTCAAGAAAAAAAAAAACTTTTACGACATGATGTAAAAACATAAGCGTATTGAACAACGCGATGGCATCTGTGGGCGAGGGATAAGGCTCTCGACTAGCAATCCGAAGGTCGCGGGTTTAATAAGAAGCTACAAGCCAAAAATGTGTAAATTCTTGGAATACCTTATATCGTAGGTAATAGGCATTAAAATCGCTTGACAAACGGAGTCTAGTAACGTTCGATTTCAAGCAAAAAACTGGTTTTTATTTATTTTGTAAATAATTTTATAAGAAAGCAAAAAAAAATAATCAATTGAAACTGTCACAGATAATTTAAGCTATAAAACTGTATTTTTTAAAGTTGTTTCCTTTATGCGTTCACACATTTCTATTGAAAAATTATTTCTTTTAGTAGTTTGCATTTATATTTTTTATTGAGTAATTTATTTTTTTATCTGTATTGTACTCAAGCGAAGCGATAGAAAAACCTTCAATTTATCTAAAGAATATTTTATGGTGTTCATAATGTACACCAATTCGTTATAAAAATTAATCAAAATAGTGATTTGGCATTAAGCTTCGTCTTAATTTCTTGAAAAATAATAAATTATTATAGCATATTTGCAGCACATTCCACAGTGGAAGATACTTTCAATATCGCGCTGGTGAAAACATTGCTTGAAATGGCTTTATCCGTGTTTGGTGAGCAGATATGAATAGGCATATACTATCCACGGTCCTGTATAGGGGGTAGCCGCATCTACTTGTTTTCCTTAATACCCCATCGCTACGTACCCTAATTCGAGTCGCTATAGTCTGACTGGCTCCAGATGGTTGGGAGCAGTTGGGACTTATGTGCGGTATTCACATTTAAAAATATGCATACATATAATAATTATATATTTGACACTGGATTTTTCGACGCACTTTTTCACAAATATGATAAATCTATTTGCAAGTGACGAAACGACAAGCTAGAATATTGTTCATACACTATTTCCTTGCCAACCAATTTTAATATATATTAGTATGCTGTTAGCATTTTTTAAGGTATAAAATACCTTATAATCGAAGTAAACGCGGTGATCTACCAGAAAATCCACGGCGAATTCGCCGACGCACGACGGGCACTAATGTCAAAAATCCACGGTGAATTCGCCGGCGCACGACGGGTACTAATGTCAAAAATCCACGGTGAATTCGCTGGCGCACGACGGGTACTAATGTCAGAAATCCACGGTGAATTCGCCGGTGCACAACGGGTACTAATGTCAAATATCCACGGTGAATTTTATGGCACACTCGAAATTAAATAGCAATATTGCTTCTATATAATAGATGATTTTCTTTCACCGGAAACAATGAAATTTTTTGACAATATTACCACTAGTATTACCTACATGCCTACATCCAACGACTACTTTCCTTGTATAATTTGAACATAAATTATTTAAGACTGCTTGCGGCTATTTCAGCACACATATTTCTCTTCGGTGGTGAGTGGATTACGGAATAATACTAAACGTTTTGTACAAAACCACAATCAACAATGCCAAGTTACTCAAAATAACTCATAAATTAGATTACATTAAAAAACGTAATTAACTCCTATTAAATACATCTATTTGAATTGCACTTCTGTTTTCGGGAATACTAACATTCTCGGGTTGTATCCACGAATTACCTAACAATATTTGAAAATCTTCTACTTCCACCACAGTAAGCAGAAAATGTTACCTGTGTTGTAATTGAGAACTTAGCCAGCCGAGGAATTTAACACACTACGCGTGGGTGGGACCCAAACGCGATGTCAATTCAGCCACCGACCGGTAGTAAAATATGTAGATGTATTGTAGTAAAAAACTTTGTTTTTACGGGATGTTTTTTTTGCGATCAAGATGAGATAATCTAAAAATATCTTTGAAGATTAAAATTATCATCTCAAAAGTTAAGATGGAAAATATGGAATAGGACAGAAATTATCATGATGGCTAAGGAACTTTTTAAACCTACTTTTTAAAATAACATTTTTTTACTTACAACTTGTAAGTAATCAGTATGAAATGTTTGCGTAGTGCATAATTTTTCGCAAGTTCAATAATCTTTTAATTTCAAAAATTGGCACTACTTCATTTCAGAGAAAAGTAGGTAGGTACCTAAATTATTTTATGATTTATTAATCATTCTTTATTTGAAATGCTTATTTGTTTGGTTAGAATGCTTGACAGGTGTTTAAATGAATTAATCGAATGAAGATACGTTACTGAGACGACGCACATTGTTTCACTGAACTAGGTCTTGTGGACATACTTTAGCTCTCCTTATATAAGGAGTGTTTAATTTTTTGTTCGATTAGTATGAATATAACGTGTCTTGTATTTTTATAATTTGATTTGATACATCTCGTAAATTTTAAAGATTACTAACATTTGACAGATAAATTTCTTCTTTTGAAGGACAGTGTTTTTTTTGTTCTTCACAAATCCTACAATAACTTCACTAGTATTAGTTATAATTACAATGTGTTGCGGTTCTGTGTTATGTTTGCTTTGGTGTTAAGTTAAGTTAAGTTCTAGAAAAATTGTGTACCTTTTGTTTTGATCCAGACTGAAACATTTTATTTGTTTAATAGATAATTGATACATTATTAGGTGTAGAAGACATCATATTATGGATATTCTCAACACGCTGCTTCAGACTGGCGGAGTCTGGATAACCGGTCTCTCGCGCCTACAATCTATCTACCGGCTACCTGCGTACAGGCTCGCTGCTACCGGTGCCGGTGACGGGTGTTAAGTAACACGCGGGGAGGGAGAGGTCCGGGTGAAGTGGGGAGGGGAAGGGGGAGACAGTTCCGGCCGCTTTCACTTTTAGTCATCAAGACTCGCAGAGCGAATGGGAAAAGGAAAGGAAGGAGTCGACAACCTGACTATCAAATAATATACTTTTCATATAAATAATATTCACATTTTATTTTATGATTATCACACAGAGTCCCAACGATTTCCAGCCGTCTGGAGCCAGTGAAACTATGGCATCCTCAATTGGGGTATGAAGGAGGTGGGAAGAGAAGTTGAGGGAAGTTGAGGGAAGTACACGGCTAAAGCAACGTTTCAATTCTAGAAAAATATTATAAATTATTTTTACTGAATTAATTGTCAAAAAACGCAGATAAAATTTACTTACGCCAGCCGGGATTGTAATCCGCTAAAGTCCCTGTAAACCTTCTATCCAAACCTCCCTCATCATAGGATCTCCCAATAGGGAGGACTAATGCTACAAATGCTGGTGTCAGGGATCCAATCAGAAGAATGTGCGAATCACTTAATCAGAATCAAAACCTCAAGGACTCTGACTTATTTTTTGATACACGCACTACTTTTAGTAGAAAAATGAAGACTGTTTTCCTACAAAGTTCAAAGTAAACAACTTAGACATACTTCGTTTAAATATTTTTTTTAATTTCTGTTTAACATTGTTTATCTATTTATATATTTATTTTTTTGTTTTACCCTCTAAATTTTTTCAAAAATAATTTGTAAATTCTTATAAGGATATTGCGCATTTCTTTCATATCTCTATTTGGAAAATAATATTCTTATGTATATATTTTTCTCCTATTTATAAGTCGAAATATTTGTAAATGTTTTTAATTGCTGTTTAAGTCAATTCGTAAGAAATAGTTTGGATTCAGGTGAATTCTCTAGTTGATGTTTTGTATATTCTTGTCAATTGATATCTGTATCTGTTTTTTCTCCTAAATAAAAAAAAGAAAGTGTTCTTCATTATTTTATTTCTTTTAATTTATATATCATCTTTTTTTAAGTACATAAAACAGGCATAGTGCCCAAAAAATTACATACATGGATGTTTAAATACATAATAATAACAAAATGAATAAGCTAAATATGCAGAAGTAAATGACAAATAAGAATGGGTAAAAGGTAAATACAAATATGTTCATAAACGATTTGTTATTGTCACACCTGTACTGGTGAGACACTGATTAGGTAGGTACAATATTGCTTCTCTTTAAATAAAGGGCTTCATCGGAATATCAGCTTAATATGATTAAAGGTTTGAAGGTCGCGGGTTCGAACCCGGCGTGCGCAAATAAAAATTTTATTTGATTAATTTGTGTTATTTCACAATTAATTAATTAAAATAATACCTATATAGTATATTTGCGGCACGTTCCAGAGTGGAAGATACTACCAGTATCGCCCTGGTGTAAGACCACCATTCAGAATTGAAACGTTGCTCCAAATGGCTTTAGCCGTGTTTAGTGACTAGATCTGAATAGCCAGGTACTTCCTCACCTTCCTCTTTCCCTTCCCCACTTACCTTCAGCCTCACAACATCTCCCAATTGGGGATGCCATAGTGTCACTGGCTCCAGACGGGAGCAGTTGGGACTCTTGTGAGGTATTCACTATAAAAAAAAAAAATAAAAAAAAAGGTAATACTTTTTTTAAATGTATAAATTATTACATAATAACTAAATAATAATAAATTTACCATAACATGGCGAAACCGGATAACCTAAAACTTCATAGTAAAAAGTGAGACCTACTATTTCACAGTTCATGTACCAACAGTTATTCAACAATGCCCAATATGTTGTTGGACTCGAGCCAAACAAAAGTCACCGAGATCAACCTCAAAGACATCTGGAAGGTCACTCCCCCCAGACCTCTGTCGTCTGACATATCCTCCTTTAGATAAATCTAGCCTAGAAACGTCTATTTCATCGAATGCAATGCGGAATGATGTCGTTGTTTAGGCATTTTCGAATACTCCTGGTCTCACGAAGATTGTCACGTGGTTTGCCTCAAGCTCGTCGAATTGATGCCCAGATTTTGCGTTGGACATGTCTATTTCTTTTGATGTTAATAAATGCGATCCAGTATTTAAATAACGAAGCATAATTTACAAATAGTAATGTACAGAGATTTAGTTCAAGCAACAACACTTTTTTTATTAGAATGTAAGATGTTTTGCATTCTGTCATGTCTTCCTGTCGATTGTTTTTTATAGGATACTATCATTGCTACCCGGTTTCGCCAAATTTTCAAACACACTTTTTAAATAACATTTTATCTTATTTTTGACGCCGAACTCATAGTCGATTCAGAATATCTGTATATTCATATGACGATCGAAAAACTCTTTGAGCTCTAGCGTAATGAAATTTGTGCAAATCTTTCTATGTGTTTCTCTAGTTTCGAGTATTTTTAACTGGCACAATAATTTTTTAAAACTTTTAACTACCTAGTTATAAATTTACCTGACAAAAGTTTAGATATCGTACCATGATATTTGTTCTATAATTTGTATAATGTTTAGTAAAAAAATAGTGTTTAAACTCGGGCAATGTCAAATTAAAAATGTAATAAAAAGAACACACATGTACTTTGCATAGTATTTTTTGTTAATTGACTGTTGATTTTAGTTTTTTCACAAATTAGTGTTTTGTGCGAAATTTACAAGGCTGATAAATCTCACATCACACATCATACCAAGGATATTGGTCCAACGTGCTAAATACAATTTCCCCAAATTTTAAACATTAATTCGAGAAAGCTCAACCAGTCTGTTACTTGACCGACCTGAACGTATTAAGGTACAGTTGAATATTTATAGGTATGCAAAATAACCTGTAAAATTCGTAAAACGAGAATAGGTGCAGTTTGTCAAGAAAGTGTAGGAATTAAATAAAGTTAAACTAATTAATTTTCATTACCAGGGCAACACCGATTTTAGAACAAATTATACTAGATTCGGATGTTAGATTTTAGGATAATTTATACTAGTTTCGGATGTGAGATATTAGAAGAAATGAAATTACATTCGGATGTGAGATTTTAGAAGAAATTATACTAGTTTCGGGTGTAAGATATTAGAAGAAATTATACTAGATTCGGGTGTGTGATTTTAGAAAAAATTATACTAGATTCGGATGTGAGATTTTAAAATAAATAATACTAGATTCGGATATGAGATTTTAGAATAAATTATACTATTAATAGATTAGGATGTGAGATTTTAGAAGAAATTATACCTACTACATTCGGACATGAGATTTTAAAAGATATTATATCAGATTCGGATGTGATATTTTAGAATAAATTATACTAGATTCGGATGTAAGATGTTAGAAAAAATTATACTTGATTCGGATGTGAGATTTTAGTAGAAATTATACTAGATTCGGATGCGAGATATTAGAAGAAATTATACTAGATTCAGATGCGAGATATCAGAAGAAATTATACTAGATTCGAATGCGAGATATTAGAAGAAATTGTCGACAGGTTCGTTATGTATTTCACAAAATCAACTCAAGAAAAAAAAGGTTTGCATTATAATGCATCTATTTTCAATTTTCTACGTAGTTGCGTCATTTCTTGGGCCGGATTTCAAAGATTTTTTTTGGTTTGAATAAGGATTTAACCTTCCTCCCCAGGGATTGGAGTCAACACCGCTAGCATCTAGGTCAAACCCTAATGAGATAGTGCTGACATTTATTTTGTATATTAACTGCGTAAATTTTGAATTTTTACGTCAGCCAATTTCAGAAAAATGCGTGTGAGAGTGAATGAGTGCCATCAAAAGTTGGCAAAATTCATTGTCATCGATAACGAGTCTATCTGCTGAGTTCCAGCTCGATAGAATGTTGGGAATTTTGTTAATTTGATTTAAAAGATTCAATTTCATTAATTAAATAATTTATTCATTCAGTCTAGAAAACAAAGGCGAAATTCAAATAGTAGTATTTAAGTGATTGGAAGTTATTTTAAGTGATCTCTATCTCTTTAAGTTCTCAACATTTTGCTATCATTTTAACAATCGCAGAGCACTCCATTTTGGAGATAGCCGACGTCCTCCATTTAAGATGACAATAATAATTATTGGTATTTTCGAAGGAAGCAAATACTTTGGGGTGTGACATATTGAATGAAAAAAACATACACTTAGTAAGACACCACTTTATTTTTGAATTAATAACAATAGCCAACCGGGTTTCGCTTGTCCCAAGCTTCATCAGGACTAAATATCAACTAAAGCAAATTAGATACAGGCACATATAAATATAGGTAAATGAAAACAATGAGTGAAAGAGATACAAAACAGATAGAAAGAGATGCAAATAGAAAATGTGGAGACAAATTATTAAGGATGATGAGGAGGGTGGGGGGGAAGGAAATAACAGTTTCAGCGGCGGAATAAATTTAATATGGGACTATCAGATAAATTAATTTGGTTATTTATTATATTTAAATTATTATTAACTGCTTTTTTTTATTTCAAGGGATTCTAAGTTGTTTAATCTAATTCCAGATCCATTTTTATGCAATATTTTAGTTCCCGAGATTTTATCGAATGAATGATTAGATTCTATTAAATGATTCGCGAATTCTGAAAAGGCATTATTGTTTAAACATCGTAAATGTTCTTTTACTCTTAAGTTGACATTCCGGGCCGTTTTTCCGATATAAAAAGCAGAACAATCATTACAATTAAGTTTATATATGCCCGAGTGGCTTAGTTTGTCGTCTTTATCTTTAGTATTAATTAAGTATTTACTTAAATTATTATTAGTGTAAAAAGCGGGTTTTATTTCAGATGGGAATTTTTTAACGCTTAAAGAAGAAAAGTTATTTGTATACAGAACTCTACGCCATTGGAATGTTTGATTTATATTTATATTATTAGGGTTATAAGATTTGTTAAATAGGAATTTATTTGATGCTACTTGTTTCAATTTTTTATTAAGAATATTGTCTATTAGTTTTGTATCATACCCGTTGTTTAAAGCGATTTGTTTAATGATGGATAATTCGTTGCAAAAATTATTATTATTCAACGGAACGGTAACCAATCTATGAATCATGGAGTGAAATGCTGAATGTTTGTGGGATATAGGATGGTTGGATGAATTGTGAATTGTAATATCAGTATACGTGGGCTTACGATAGATATTACCTAATTCTACAGTGAATTGAATTTGTTTGTGAAAGGAGTTTAATATTTGCCCCCTTATCGCTGACATCTTTATGAATAACTTAGAAAACAATATTTTTGCTTCAAATTCACCTCTCTTAAAGAATATTTTACTATGGAGAAGATATGTTGACGATGTTTTTTGCATTTGGACAGGCACTGAAAGACAATTAAACTCTTTTCTTAAAATATTAAACTCCTTTCACAAACAAATTCAATTCACTGTAGAATTAGGTAATATCTATCGTAAGCCCACGTATACTGATATTACAATTCACAATTCATCCAACCATCCTATATCCCACAAACATTCAGCATTTCACTCCATGATTCATAGATTGGTTACCGTTCCGTTGAATAATAATAATTTTTGCAACGAATTATCCATCATTAAACAAATCGCTTTAAACAACGGGTATGATACAAAACTAATAGACAATATTCTTAATAAAAAATTGAAACAAGTAGCATCAAATAAATTCCTATTTAACAAATCTTATAACCCTAATAATATAAATATAAATCAAACATTCCAATGGCGTAGAGTTCTGTATACAAATAACTTTTCTTCTTTAAGCGTTAAAAAATTCCCATCTGAAATAAAACCCGCTTTTTACACTAATAATAATTTAAGTAAATACTTAATTAATACTAAAGATAAAGACGACAAACTAAGCCACTCGGGCATATATAAACTTAATTGTAATGATTGTTCTGCTTTTTATATCGGAAAAACGGCCCGGAATGTCAACTTAAGAGTAAAAGAACATTTACGATGTTTAAACAATAATGCCTTTTCAGAATTCGCGAATCATTTAATAGAATCTAATCATTCATTCGATAAAATCTCGGGAACTAAAATATTGCATAAAAATGGATCTGGAATTAGATTAAACAACTTAGAAGCCCTTGAAATAAAAAAAGCAGTTAATAATAATTTAAATATAATAAATAACCAAATTAACTTATCTGATAGTCCCATATTAAATTTATTCCGCCGCTGAAACTGTTATTTCCTTCCCCCCACCCTCCTCATCATCCTTAATAATTTGTCTCCACATTTTCTATTTGCATCTCTTTCTATCTGTTTTGTATCTCTTTCACTCATTGTTTTCATTTACCTATATTTATATGTGCCTGTATCTAATTTGCTTTAGTTGATATTTAGTCCTGATGAAGCTTGGGACAAGCGAAACCCGGTTGGCTATTGTTATTAATTCAAAAATAAAGTGGTGTCTTACTAAGTGTATGTTTTTTTCATTCAATAATTATTGGCTTCTTCGACCTCTTTTTCTCTGACTTTTTTTTCTACGACCTCTTTTTCTTCGGCCTATTTACTTTGGCCTCTCATTTCTTCGCTGTGTAAGCTGAAACAGTAAATGATCTTGGGAATGAGCGCAATCAATTATTGTAAATAACCATTTAGAGCAAAATCAAGCCGCGAAATAATGACTGTGATGAGCCTCTTGCATGTGGAATTAATATTTTTTGGTTCAGGAATGATTTCTAATGATAAAACAGTTTTTTTAATGTTTTTAATTTTTAGTCACTATTTCAATCCAACGATATTTTTTTGAAAATATTGCCTATTTAAAAAACATTTATCATTTAATAAGATAGAGTGTGCTGAAGTAGACATTTTCTTCGATAATTTTTTCAGTTTCAGAAAAAAAATTTGTTTTTTCTCCAAAAGATGTAACAATTTGCGTATTTTGTATTTATGCTTGGAGGAAATGTATAATGTATTTTTTGAAATTTTATGTATTCATTATTTTATGTACCCAACTGAATTTTTACAACTGGATCTTTGTCACGTAAGTGAGAACTTCTGTTATAGAGAACATCTGTTATAAACATCATTGTTTAAATAAATAAACACATTATTTAATTCCTTCGAATTTGAAACAATTGTATAAACCATGAAAATTATTATTTACTGTCATTTTAACAGCCACACATATATATTAGTAGAATCAACTATTTAGCCAAAAATAATACGGTTCGTTTATAATGAATCAAAAAATAGTTATATGTCGTTGATATGATGAGCCAGCTAAAATCGGCATTTTTGTAGTCAGATTAAAAATGTAAAAAATTAAAAAATTATCTTTTTTTACGCATATCAAACGGATCGTTTTCATGTAGGGAGTTCACGAACTAAAAACACGTGGGTATTTATGAAGAAAAGAAGAACAGTAAAAACATTTACAAAATATTCTTGCTTTTGTAGTGGTGTACTGTACTGCGGGGTAAGAGGGGACTGCGATTGGGTGTTCTAAACTATTTTGAACCAATTTGAACCACTATCATAAATAAATCCAAGCGCGCGCTCTTTAAAATTATTTGCTTTACCTTTATTTTTTTAGCAATCCGGATGCTTAATAAATAAAATAAAAGTTCAATAAAATATTATGTTAACAATTTTTTTTTTTTTTTTTTTTTTTTATTTATTCTTTAATATATTTGTTTGTTAAACAATGGTATAGTATATTGTCCTCCACGCTAGGAGTTCACCTGTGTTGTGGATTAGCGATTCTAAAACGAAAATTTGAAACAGAAAAAGATGGGTCATATCTAGGACTTGAACCCAGGACCCTTGCCTTGCCCGTGCACCTAAACTTTCGATTAGGGATCTCTAATGTTGTCTTCAATAATTAAATATTGCAATTTGGGGTTTTGCTTATTAAGATGTTCCGAAAATAAAATAACATAAAAGTGTTCATTCGATTCTTTCCTTGTCAATTAATTTCCATGCAAGTGGCTCATTGATATCTAGTAATTGTAATTCGCAATAGCAACGCGTGAATGGCTTGTAAATTGTAATTGATATCGACAATCGATCTTATTTTCTTTGTTGGCATTATGTCGATTAAACTATAACAAAGAAACTTTTTCCTTTCCAAAGAATGTTCCGATCTCGAAGAAACAATCAGATTCAATTTCACCAATGTAACAACACGTTCAGAACTCAGAAAGGCCCAGATAATGGCGTATTGTTTTGTAGGCGGTAGGAGTCATCTCTGAGCAATGATGATGACATGAAAAGGGGGCGTGGGAGGTGGTGAAGGTCGGTGACGACCCGGTAATAAGAAGCGAAAAGAGATGTTCTTATTTCGGACATAAATGCATTCATTCGGTTTCCATTTCTAGGTAAACTAGGTTGTTGTTATTACCAGTGAAAAATCATGATGCTTAACTAAACTTGCACAGTTCCACTTTTAAAATTGGCCTGCAAAAGTATGCCACATAAAATACACGATAAGTGCAGGCAAATCATTTGGAAGGGGACACCCTTGTATTTGTGTACATCATGTGTCGGAAAGTTTCAAAAAAGTTTTTCTAACTAGTTTGGAACAAGTTTACTAATTTTTTTTCCGAAAATTGAAAAATGTATCAATATATCATTTTTTTAATCGCCTTGTTATAATAATAATATTTGGATGATTTTTATAGCGCCGTATTTGTGAAAAATCATCTCGAGGGCGCTGTAATCCAATTCAACTAACAGAGTTGCTTTTTGAGATTCAAACAATTCATATTGGGAAACGGGTATTGGGTAATTAATGGATAACCAATACCTCTACCAAGTGGTTCGCTACGTTTGGTGGCTTAGCAGGGTTTACCAGATTCATGGAGTGAGGTTTGTCTAGATTTTAGCGGTGGATGCGTCTCCCACCTACTGTGTGGCGAGCCGGATCGAGAAAGATTGGTTGAAGGAGGCCTTTGACCTCTCCAGCAGGCCTCTCAGGACCTTGCACCTCAGTGGGAGGGATGGATTCATACGTCCGTCATTCCCCTTTAATACCCTTTTCTGTCCCAGATTTTCTTCTCCCTCCTTTCCTTAAAAAGACAATCCACACTGCATCCTCTTAGATGACATAGGCTCTGAGGAAAATTATCTTCCGCAGGGCCTCCCGTGTGAAGCAAATATTTAAAAAATCTACATTTTCACCGAACTCGATAAAAATTGATAACAACTGACAAAGTAATGACAATGCAAGACGATTGAAGTATACGGGTGTATAATGGCATGGGATCACAGACCATTATAAGAAGTGGGCTAACCGTTGTGACGTTATATTATACTATTTGGGTCTATTTAGATGTCTAGTAATGTCTATACTTATGATTGTGAATAGTGGTAATAAAATACGTCTGCGCATTTGTCGGCTCGTATGTCTTCTAACTGGTTGTCAGCATGTTCTTCGGAATGTATTTCAAATATTTTTGTCGGTATATTTGTCTTCGTATCTCTCGGTTTATTTTACTGTCTTGTAGTTTAACCAAACACAAGACAAACACAAAACTGAAATTTTTTTGTATTTTTTTTTCTGAGAATACCTCGTTCTCCCTCATACATCTTCAAGCGTTCAGCTTTAGATGTGGGCCTTACTTGAATATCTCCAATTTTGTCAATAACTTCACTTGTAGTCATGCTACGTGACCAGAATAGATAAAAGAAATAAAATTAGATATGTTTCCACTACGACCAAACTGTACGGACTGTCAAAGCGGTGGAGTCTATGTAATTTATGCATTTGGTCTGTAGGCAGAAAAAAGGCGTGGTGTCTCTGTGCGTAAATGCGATTTTTACATAGATATGTGAATATTAGTAGACCTGCCCTAAGTGATTAAAAGCGTATTATCCCCACTCCCCATACCGGTTCCATTGGAGCCGGCTGGGCTCGCGTATGGCCTCAGGTGAAATTTGAAAACGTGACGTCATCATTCTTGTGCGAACTATGGTCGAGGCATCATCGGTTCATTTTACGAAATAACACGGCAAAATGTTGACTTGTACTATGAAAACTTGTAAAAATAGATGTGAAAAAGAGAATAAACCCAATTGTCGTATTACATTCCATATATAAGCATTATTTTACTTTACTTTAAGCATATTCACATCGTATAATATAGATCAGTTTTAGAAACATATACTATCACATCGAGAAACGTCTGGACGCGAAACACAAAGCTGGTTGGTTGCTGGGAAGTAAATTATGAACATTTATAAAAGTGTCTTAACTAAATACTTAAACGAAATATTCGACTCTGAAAATAGAACCGAATTTTTTTGCCGAATTTGGACTTCGCAAATTTGTTCATAACGTGGCGAGTAATTTGCGCTCCCATGTAAAAATGTCTATTCATTCAAAAGCAGATTTTACTTTTAAGAAGTAAATGGTGATATTATAATGCGAGATGCCTATTTACTGTCAGATTGATTTATTGACGAATCACAGTCAGCCTTACACCCTTCGTTCTTCAACAGTTGATTTTACCCCTCGCCATTATCTTCTCGTCTATTAATTCCTATGTCTGTGGATTTTTAGTAGTATGTGAACGATGTTGGAGACACTCGTACTTTTGTGCACGCAGTTTCATACTATTAACGGTTTTTCTACCTTGTTTCTATTATTTAAGATGTTCAGCTTGATCTTACAAGTATTAGTATTATTATTATCTTCTCAATCTCTATCCTCTTGAGGATGGAGATTGAGATTACATCGACTACCCTTTTCTGTATCTCAGTTCACTCATTAGGGTTTCTTTCTCTCGAGGAAATACTTTGCTTAGTTCTTTCTATGGCTCTTCGTTTGAAGTCCATTTTTATCGCAGCTTTCTAGGTGAGAATTCACATTTTTATCTCCATACGTGGTTATCTCAACACCTCCAATGGAGGTATCTTCTAGAATTATTTTTATGCTTTCTACCTTTGGTTTTTCATAATCCATGAGCCATATCTTTCGTATTTTCAAACGTTTTAGGTTGACGGCCTCCCTGGTTCAGTGGTTAACATCCTTGACTATAAATCCGGAGGTCGTGGGTACAAATCCAGGCGTGCGCATGTTAATTTTATTTTATTAATTCGAGTTATTTCACAATTTATGCATTTAAAATATTATAGTCAGGCAAATTATATAATTCTACAACAATAATTTCGAGTCTAACTATCACACGCACCTATATCTCGTCTTCATACATTTGTACACGGTTGACATTTGTCACATGAGAACGGGTCGCTTCTACGATTCGTTCTTAATTTCAACATCTCGGCTGTGGAACGAACTGCCGGCCTCTGTGTTTCCTCCCTCCTACAACATGGTACTCTTCAAGACCCATGTTCACTCCTTCCTCTCCACAAAAATACCCTCCACACAGCATCCCCAAAGATGACATAGGCCCTGAGGGAAATTATTTTCTTCAGGGCCTCCTGTGTGGAGTTAATATTAAAAAAAAACGTTGGCGTTGCTTGAAACGGCTTTAGCCAGCGATTATTTGAATAGACAGTCCCTTCCTCTTCCCATCTCTTTCCTCTTCCTCCTCACAACATAAACCAATTGGGAATGCCATAGTCTCACTTGCTCCAGACGGTTGGGCGTCTTGTGCGATACTCCGATAGTATCAATACTCACATAAATATATATATATCTCGTAAAAATGTGGCTAAAATTGCTAAAAACTGTCGATCCAAAACATATTTCTCTTTTAATTTTGCGGGTATGATTTTCTTTAGCCAATTTAAATTATTCGCAAACAACCTTGTCATGACAATAATGGCCTAAAGATTATGACCTCTACACTTCATTTGAACATTACTATCAAACTAAAAATGAATGTTGAATATGATTTGATCTTTAGGCGGACAGATCATATATAGAAAGTTTTTGGCATACTCTCACTATATTATAAATGAAGTATGTATAATACAAAAACAAATTTATTTCACATTAATAATATGTCGACACCATGATTCCGAGTTCAGATTACCACATTTCTCGTTTTAATGATCATCAATAATAATCTGCTAAGAGGAAAGTTTTATAACTTGGTATTAAGGTTCTGTCTGATAGGTTCCGTGTATAGGCTGACATTAAATCATTAAGAGCGCAGTCTAGCCACAGATCAGCAGACTAATCGAATAATAATTTTCAGTGTAATCAATTAACTAAGTTAAAATGATATCGTTGGTTATATTTAAGTAATACATGCACGGAGAAAAATGGGTTTTGCTAATTAATTTAATTTACTAAGAACTTCTCTAAATTATTAGTTATCCGGTTAATAGCGGGATTGCAGGCCTTAACTAATGAATTAACAGGACTTTTAGTAAATTACGAATATATTATCAAGACATTTCGTCATGATATATCAAATGCACGTGTTCCGACATCGAAAATGAAAGCGATATATACAATGTAGGCTTAGCAATATTCTAGAATGGAAAAAACTCTCCGTACGTACTGGTGACAGAATTCGGAATTGAAATGTCCTTAGCCATATTTAATGACTAGATCTGAACAGTCAGGTACATCTCGACCTTCCTCTTTTCGATCTTCTTCCATTCCCCATTCTCTTTAAGCCTTACTAAATTAGTATACAGAAATGTTACCTAGGTATTGATTTTCTATGAAAAATGTTCTTCCCAGGTAATGGACAAACGTAATTATAAAATAGGTAACCTTTTCGGTAACTCCGGTTCAATAAATTCTGGATTTGCTTTAAGTTTAAGTTTAATTTTCAAAACTGGAACTGTTTGTTTGAACAGATTCAGACAAGCGATAAAGCACCTACCTATCTGTATTTTTTTAATAGAAAATTAATTTAATTGTCTTTTAAAACTTGGAATTATATCCCGTGATTTTTCACGGGTCTGCCCTAATTAAGACGAGACAATACCCTAGAATAAAGCCAAAATCTTAACGACGTAAGTGGAGCAGCCGTGCTCAATAATATGCGACGCTCTGCCCTGGTGTATTGTACAGACCTGCGGTTGAATTTACCCTATCAAATCTCTAAAATAAATTTGGGAATCTTAACGACATAAATGACGAAGTCATAATGAACGACCTACAATCGACCTAGCAGGCCTATAACATCGATCTTTCCATCGGGGTTATTTTAATTATTTCTGATGAACGTATTACTAAAATCTCAAATGTTTCTAGAGGGATCCCTCGGGAATTTACTAATTCATCATCTAGAAAAATAAAATCTGGTACTTATAACTCTGAAGTAGAAAAACCGTTCAAACCATTTTACATAAAATATTTTTATTGTTAGGTAGTGTTTTTATTAATATTAAATATAAATAACTTACCTTCGTAGAGATCCCTCTAGAAACATTTGAGATTTTAGTAATACGTTCATCAGAAATATCTAAAATGTGAGCGTCGAGCAAACTCCCGTTATTAGAGTCTTATGTATATGCCTTAATAAATAATGATAGCAAACCTAATAAAACACATAGGCGTAAAGCTAATCTGTCTATTTGTTACGGCAATTAAAAAATAACTAAAAATTTCCAGATATAAAATGACATTAATTATAGTTGTACGTAGTTCGTGTTTTATATATTTGCATTTGTAAAATTATTTTAAAATCTTTTTTTAATTGTTTAATTCCATAATTAATTGTTTAGATTTTAGATAATGAAAACGTTGCCGCATGTGGAGATACTTAAAGTGCAACATGTGGTTAAAAAAATTTGAATATGAACAAAGAGAATAATGTTGGTTTTTATTTCCCATTTAAAAGGAGAAAGCGAAAGCTGATCTTACCTTCTTAGTAAAAATACGTCTCTAATAATGTTTTTTTTTCTAAACTCAATCGTTGAACTGGGCAGCAAAACAAGTCGTTGAATTACATTTGCATTCATGAAAGAAAAATCTATTGTGATGATAACGAATCGTTTTTACGTAACGAAAGTTTCTAATTGTTTTTTTAATAACTTTTTTAGTCAAGTGCAAACATTGTAAAATATTATGTGTGTGCTGTGTCCGGAATAAAATTGGGAAACTGGTGAATTCACATAATTTTTTTTTTTTTTTTTTATTGTTGATACATTTTTTTTTTACAATATTTCATATTTCAATTCAGTAATGTTGGCCTCACTGGGTTGTTTACCCGTGCTGAGGCCCCCATTTTATAATTTAAGAATTTATACATTTAAAAATTAAAGAAAAACAACATTAAAATAAAGATAAATTTAAAATAAAAATAAAGATTAAAAATTAAAATATAATTATAACACTAAAAGAAAAATATCAAAAGAGAATGTAAATCGGCATTTATAATGATATATGTGTTTGTGCGTGTTGCGTGTTTTATATATTTTTTTGTGTTGCGTGTATATGTTTTATTCTTTTATGTTATAGAATTTTGGTAATATTGTCTTTTTGTTCTTTAATCCATTTTTTTATTTTGTGTTTGAATTTATTTTTATTTTCCTCAATTTCATAATAGAACCCAAAACTAATATTTTTTGTTTCGACTAAGTTTTTCGATTTGAGGCAATTAAAGGGTTAAAAATATCATTTTAGGCCGTGTCTTCAGCGTATTTTAAAAGACAATAAACTACTAATTTTGACCCCCCTTTGAAAACGAAAGCTCGAATCAAAAAAAATGTTGTACCTACCACAAAATCGACTGCAAATATGATATAGATTCACCATTATTCCGCGTGTACCTACTACGAATTTCCGGACACCGTGTGTAGGAGAGGAATAATACGTTGTTCAGATAATATAATTTTTTTCTTTTTCTACAATAATGAATTTGTAACAAAACAAATAGCCGTCACGTGACGCCTGGTGGGTGTAAAGCATCAAAATTTATTTTAATTGAAAGAAGCGAAAATGAAAGCATACAAGTCTTTATATTTTTGATGATGAAACACTTTATTTTATTTTTATAAAAATATACACAAAAAATTAAAAATTCGTCATCACTTAGAAAAGATCCATTTTCCAATTTTATTGAGAATAGGAGCAAATATACCGCACAGAGTTTTGACGGCCGGGCGGTCAGAGGCGACGAGTTACGAGGCTGGCCTAATGAAGTGTCGTTCCTTGCAAGAGTGTCGTCCCGTCTTGCCACGCTTGCTACGCAATAGTCGGTTTTGCCCCCCTAGCCAAAAGATGTTTTCACTGACAGCAAAAACTTTTTCTTTTAAGCTTAGATTTTTCTTTAGGCTGATAAAAGTTTTTGAAAAGGGTCAGGGGAATGTTGGTGTAATATCTTTGATATTAGTGTATGAGCTCACCCACAGAGGGCACAAGATTAGTCTATTAGGTCACCCATAGATGACATTAGCATTCGGGTGTTGTAGAGATTGAGGGGATAATAAATAAGGTGGAAGCCTCAAGGTCGGGTTCCAATTGTTATTCTAATTATTATTATTTTCTTATTGTTATTAGTATTAATGTATACTTAATAATATCTACTTATTATTGTTATTATGTACTTATTACTATCTACTTCACTCTCGTATTATTATTTACTTTAATTATTATCTAGCTAATTTATTTACTTACTTACTATTTATTATATTATTATTAATATTATTTACTTACCTATCGGTTATTATTTACCTATTTTTATTTAGTTATTATATTTTTTCTTATAATTTATTATTCATACTATCCATGTTGTAACTGTTTGTATGGTTACCCTATGCTTGTGTCTGATAAGCCAGCACAGGTACCTTGTACTTTAGTTAACAGAAGAATATTATTGTTGCCAACTTACTTATCAATGCTTCTTTTGTTGACATTTTTGTTTTTATTTTTCGTACATTTGTTGGTAAAATTTTGTTTATTTTTGTCTACAGGTCTCGAAATGACCGTATCATAAACTTTTCTTTTTTGGTTTTAAATTTAATGTTATTATTATAGTAAGTTTACTATGTATTTTTTTAAATGATGTAATTGTAAAGCTGCACATCTTGATACAGGAATGCCCTAGTGAGACGTGCAGAGTATGTTTTTTATGTTAAAAACTGTTTTTTGAATAAATAAATAAAAAATTTAAAAATAACATATCAGAGCCCATTGTTAATCGGATGTTTCAGAGAATTTGAACAATTCTCAAAGTAAATTTTCTGTCAAGTAAAGTTCTGTCAAGTAACTGGCCTATAATGATATTATAACAGAACTCTAATAGGACATTCACAGAACTCGCAAATTATTTGAAATTATATCGAAATTTGATGAATTGTTAAAATTCTATGAAACAACCCATCCTAAAAGTCCAAGTGTTTTGTTAAAGTCGGAGTTTTATTTAATAAGAGAGTTTGTAATAAACTCCGGAGCCGCAGAGCCAATGTGTTCGGAGATTCTCATAAACTCTCTTATTAAATAAAACTCCGGCTTCAACAAAACACTTGGACTTTTAGGATGGTTTGTTTCATAGAATTTTAACAATTCATCTGACAGTTGGTAAGTGCCTTGTTATTCAGTTCTGATCGACAAACATAGCTAAAGCCATTTCTTAATTTCATTGAATGACTACTGCAAAATGAATTCACTATTACACGCACCTTTCAAATGAATGGTA
Organism: Hesperophylax consimilis; assembly: GCF_061612785.1. Taxonomy (NCBI): domain Eukaryota; kingdom Metazoa; phylum Arthropoda; class Insecta; order Trichoptera; family Limnephilidae; genus Hesperophylax; species Hesperophylax consimilis. The sequence goes on from NC_142850.1 coordinate 23,744,167, forward strand.
CATATCAATTTATTTGCATTTATTCCAATCAATAATTATTCGTTACATATTGTAAATGAAGCACGTAAGCAATTCGTGTACAGATCATTTAACAATATACTATTACGTCTGTGTGTGTGAGTGTGTGTGTATGTGTGCTATAAAAATATGCATACACCGAGTAGTATTACGATATTGTTGGTGCTAGGTAATAGTTTTCACTTTGCAGTTGATGCTCAAACTATAAAAAAATAAACTGCAAAACTTTTTTTTTTATAAAAACTTTATAAAAAAAACATTTTATATAAATACTTTTTTTAATGTTGTTATTTTATTAATTTTCTCCTATTCCGCTTCACTCTTAATACGCAATATTTCACTTTCAAATAAATGGATTTAGCTTTATTAATTCAAAATATGATTTATTATGTCGGGGGAGACGGAAATATACGCACTTTTAATTTTAATTTCGTTTATTAAGTCACTTACGCGATATGTCAATTAGTATGCGGCGCCGCCGAAAGCGACTATGTTCATATCAAGAGTTGGATTATATTCATAATATCGTAATTCATACACCTACAAAATATTTCACAGACACTGCTGCCAACCAAAAAAAAATAGTATTGCCATATAAAATAAATAATATTATTGTGTATAATTAATCCATATTAATATGTAAGTCAATGTATTATTTATAACAAATAATCAACATATAATTAAATTAAATAACCCGAATAACAAAAAATAGAATAAAATGTGATTAAACATATTCCGTTTAGGTAGTTTAGGTTAGGTTAGGTTAGAACATGGAAAATAGGTATTAGAATTAAATCACAAACCAATCTACACAAACCTAGCGTAGCCCACAAACTATTTGAAAACTGGGATGTAACTCTAAAGGGGACGCGAGCAGGCGTTATTAAAGGGGCATTTTTTTGCTATAGAAAATCACAGTTAGATTAGGTTAGGTAATATATATTAATTTAATAATTTCAAGATTTTATTTTCTTCAACTGAATTAGTTCGTAGGTAGGTACTGTACCTAACCCGCGCACTGGCTAGGTAAATAACAAGTTGTGGTATTTCCGGCAAATGTCACATTATTCTGTTTCTTTGAAATCTCGTGTGACATATCGCGTAAGTGACTTAATAAACGAAATAAAAATTAAAAGTGCGTATTTTTCCATCTCCCCCGACATAATAAATAATGTTTTGAATTAATAAAGCTAAATCCATTTATTTGAAAGTGAAATATTGCGTATTTACCGTGAAGCGGAATTCGTAACCTTTACCAAATTCATAACACCGGTGTTAACCATTTAATAGTTTTTGCTGCTTCAGATGCCTGTTTGAAACGTTAAACTGTGTTAATAATTACATACCCAAACATCATATTTTGATAGCTCAGTAGTCAGGACACCCACTCAGATTCTATATCAGATATATACACTATATCAGATTTTTTTAGTCTCGGAAATAGCCATTTTCCCACATTTTCTTCTAAACAATGCCTTTTTTATTAGTATTGTTATAATGTTAGAATATCACATTGCAACGAAAATGCATTAAAATTTAGTTTTTAAAATCGGAACAGTATTTCAAAGACCCAAGTACCTAGTCTTAGAAAAACTTCCATCTAGGTACCTACCCTGCCGTATGTACCTACCGGAACATTAAATTTAACCATTCTGGCTAATTGGTTGACGTTTGTGAATAACTCATAAGGTCTCACAGAAATCGTTGTGTCTCCCTTACTGTTGTGGTAAGAAATATGATATAGCTGTTGTTAGAAAGAGAAAATTCCACGCTTTATATTCAATTAAGAATTAACCACAGACCAATTAAAATGGGCACCTTTATAAAACCAAAGGTTCCAACCATAGACTAAAGTATAATACATCAATGGTTCCGACCGAAAATTCATTAAATTTATGTAACAAAAACTGATAAAGTCAGGTGGCATCGACGTTTGTTATACATTTGTCTAATAAAATAAGTGTGTTTTTATATATTTTTTCGTTATCAGTAATTTTAGTCACAAAAAAGGTAAAGTGAGTAATTTTTTTTTTATGTTTGCATTCAAAATATTAATATTTCAAAAACTATATATTTATTTTTGTTATTTGTTTTTGGATTGTTATGACGTGTTGCGCTAACTCCTTCTTTAGCCAACACGGCATAACACCCCAAAAACAAATAACAAAAATCTTAAATCATATTTATATATTTATTTCTAATAATAATATTTGAAAGCGTATTTTATCGCATTTAAAAACAGTTTTCGGATACGCTTAGAAATATTTCACTTATTGGATTTTATTGCAAAGCAGAAATACTCCGACACTCTGACAGAATCTGGCTGAGGACTGCAGTTTCATCTAGGTACTTACCGGAACATTAAATTTAATGCAGTTTTTGTGGTACCCGAACATTACATTCAGCACACCTTTACCTAGGCATCTAGGTACCTACCGTAATTTTAAATTTAACGCAGCTTTATCTAGGTATCTATCCGAACATTTAGCGCAGTCTTTAAGTTGTTGTTTTCAACCGATCATAACACGAATATTGGCGAAAGTGCAGTCTTACATCTTCGCAGCCTCGGGCGTTGTTATATAAAACAACGCGGATGTTTGGGAGCCTGCGGCCGCGGTGTTGGCCCACAGAAAAGTGAAATTACCCGATCGCCTTGACTGCTAAAAGAAAATATTACGACAACCTTACGTGTCCGCGTTTTTAACCGCTATTATCATTTCTTCCCGCCAACAATGTACGGTGTACCTATCCGACAGCCATTTGTAACTTTTCATTTTGATTTTGAATACGGCTTGATGTTCTTATTTTACAGACAGTCAAAAGAGGAACTAAAGACTATTTTGTTTTATTAAATAAAATTATTTAAGGGAAAACCTATGTAAAGTAATAGACAAAGCATTATTCTTAAGGCTTTGACATTCTTAGACAAAATATCTCTATATCTCAATAATTCCTTTATTATGAGTAAAATTTGTTTTACCAGTTTGGACGTGAGAAGTGTTATTGTTTCCATTCGATTACTGTACCTGCATAAATTATTGGCTTTTATTTTTATGTCTAGGTATTTTCGATGATGTGCCACGAATATCGAATGCATATTTCTTTTCTCTCCAGGGATTTATTTTGCACTGGCAACCCCAATAACTACAATGGCGACGCCACCGACTGCAAAGTTAGGTGAGTCGATCTGTATAATGTACCCAGCCGCCATTTGTAACTTTTCGTTTCAATTTTAAATAAATAGGTACTGTAGGTACTCGTGTGTGTATGTGTATCATTGTCATTCTGAAATTGAAAAATGAGCTTGGAATCATTGTCAGGCGTTGGTCTTATTATGCGAAAGAGAAACCTGGTATGTAAGTAAGCACTGCCTGAATGGAAAAGCCCCTCTCCAATAATAATCTATAATTTGAGCTTGTCACGCCTCGATGGTTTCTAGTTAATTCCCAGAGTTTCGTCAAGGTCTTGTTTTCTCAATGGACAATGATGCGACAATACTCGAAATCTTCAATGTTACTATTTTTCGTTTCTAAAATTACAAGAAAACCAGGCAATTGTGTGATATTTTTACGGTAGAAGACTGCGATTGAAAAAAGCGTACGATAATATATTGTCAATGCCAAAAACAATACTGTTAACATTTTTTTATATACCTGTTTGTAGAGTCTCACCAGTTACGTAAAAATCTACTTAACTTATTACGCCTCTCTAGTTCATGATAATAGTTAAATTTTGTTTTTTTTTATACAAAATAATTTGCACTCAGTTCTTTATAATAACATTGTTTTAGGTTTCATGTCCTCTTTTGTTCAATATAAACAACGATATTTCTATAATACACAAATTGTATCATATTTGTAGTCGTTATTATATCTGTATCTAACAACACAAATAAAAAAAAAAAGTTGCCATAGACCTTTAGCACAAAAAATACAAACCGTCACTGATAAAAAAGATTGTCACAATTCAGGAAGTCAATTTATAATCTTCTTCAAAACAATGCAATACTAGCATACCTTCTCTTTTAAACATTCGCTCATCCAGTATAGCTATGGAATAAAAAATAACACTTCTTAATTCTACGATTATAGCTAATAAAAATGTTTATTAATTATTTCATACTATTTTGTTGTATAATATACTGTTTTGGTGCACGATTTTGAGCGCTGTAAGACCATTTTTTATATCTCGAACATTGGTCAAATAATATATTTCAAATTTCCATACTTTTAAACATAACACTTTTTATAATAATCATACAATTAGTTTCTATACTTTACCTAATAAAATATAAAGTTTATTCTTTATCATCCTTAGAAAGTTCAACATTTTTTGTTTTTCACGCACTTTTCACAAAACTTTATTATGATTTATTGAGTAGGTACTTTTTCTTATCACTGACATCAAAGCACTAGATTAATTTTTGGCAGTTTTTTTTCATGTCTCGAAAATCGACATTTTAATTAGTAACATATATTATGTTACTATGTTTTTATTATTATTACGAATAAAGTAAATTATTTTGCGTATGAAAAGTTTTTTTCTAACCACGATTTTCAGTTTGTCAGTTACAATTATTCAACAGTCAGATACAGTCACTTGAAATGATTTTTTTTCTTATTTTAATAGTAATTGTTTTTACGTCAAACAGTTCTTTCATATAGGTAGGTACTTATAGATAAGTTTTGGAACACTCGAAAACGGAATAACTTTGTCCATAGAAATGATAAAAGAAAAGAAAAGTTTTCGAGACACTCGATTGTTGGTTTTCCCGCCAACAATGAAAGCGAGAGCAGTGTTGCTAGGCTCACGGTCGAACGCGATCTGAGTTGAGTGGGTACCTACTTCAGAACATTACGATAATTTCTTCGGGTCACAAGAATGGCGCCACTCTCCGAAAAAAATACTCTCTAACCGCATGACATGGGAAATTTCCTGACTTATAAATCTCGTAATCTTGTAATAATTTCTTCTTGCTTTCTGGGAGATGAGTAATGATAATGGTACGACGGACGCTAGACTTGAGTAATACAAAACATCACGTATTAGCTAAGAGTTAAGTTGTTGTGCAATTTTAAATGCTGTTAGGTTTTTCCAAACGCAGATTCACCTGCCTTAGTCAAAATTATACTATACTGGAGGCTGTATTGGTTACGAAAGGTTATTTTATATATTTTTATTTAAATTTAACTAATACATTTTGAAATACCTATTAGGAATTCTGACAAAAAATCATTTTAAATTATGGCCCCGTGACACATGATTTAATTAAAACTTTTTACCTCTTCTTACGAGAATTCTAGCTTTTATTCCATGAAATATTTGACCACCGTTTGGATACCGTTTTACATTTCGCCTGTCTGTAAAACAGTTTGTGCATTCCGTTTCCGTTTCGAAATGGTAGCCGTTTTAATAGTCCATTAAAGACTTTTTTCATTAAAGACTTTTTTTCCAAATTTGAAATCGTCGTATATTTGTACTTTCGCATTCGCATTTTTTCAATATCATAGTACCCACCTGTCAAAAGAAAGTTTGATAGTTTTTCTTTGGATAAATGGTATAATTCCTTATTTTGAATTTGAAAATGTTACATAAAAATATATCATCGAAGAGAGAAAACACTTTGTGGTTTTACATTATGACTGAAAAAATCTTTGTTTTAAACCACTGTATTGAACAGTTTATATTTCCATTGTCCTAACGAAGGTTCAGTTCAAACAAAACCGGTCAACCATAACCCAATAAAGTGGTTTAAAACAAAGAAAAAAAATCAAATTTAAAATATGTATATATAAATGTTAGCAATAAATAATTCTGTAATTATGTATTTAAGTACCTACCTAAGTTCAAATCTTATGATTTAAAAGGAAATTTTGGTTTTGATTTATTAAATAAAATAAAATAGAAACGTACCTTTTTTGGACGTGAGGTCTACTGGTCATTATTTTTACACACTGTGGAAGCCGAGAAACCTCGGAAAAACATGACACGATCGAATGAATCAAATACTTGACTCGGATTATGTCAAGAGTCGGCATAACTGAAGTATGCTATTACAATGTTTAAATATGAATTAATCAAGAGTTTGTAGAGAGACAGAGTTGGGTAGTGGCATCACACTGTCTTTTTTAAAAGTTAGATTTCATTGGCTACAAAACGAAGGAGAGCATTAAATTTGTACTCTCGTCTGAATGTGGCTTTTTGTTACCTTACAGCAGTAAGATCTATTATTATAATATTACTGTGTTCATGATATCAAATTTCAACCACAAAATCGCACAGCTAATGGGGTGACAAAAATGACCCCTGACCGCATATAGACAGACCTGAATTTTCTTGATAATTTTTTTAATATTATCAATACATTTTTTTATAAATTGTTTTGAAACAATGTTCAATAGAGAAGTTTCTACGTTGATGCCTGTTTTTTGCCGTGTTCTTAACCCGTAGTGTGTCAATAAATCCACCGTGGATTTCTGACATCTGTGGTCTGTACCCGTAGCGTGCCAACAAATCCATCGTAGATTCGCTGGTAGTTCACCGCACTTGGCCCATGCTTTATTGTATTTTGTAGCATAATGGCATACTAAAATAATTTGTATTCGCCTGGCAAGGAAATAAAATATCGTAATATTAATCTAAACTCTCGTTTCGTCACGTGGAACTATATTAATTTATTTTTTTTACATGTAGCAAACACTTTTTGGATCTACATAATATCTTAATATCTTAAATATCTTCTTGAGAAAATCACCTCAAGGGCACAGAATAATAATTAGAATAAAATCGAATCAGAATCGAAACCGGTTAGTTTTATATATACAAGTTTTTCCAATAAGAGGTGTTATTTTGAATAGCCCATTATTTCGGTAGATGTTACTTTTGAAGCTGTCATTTTTTGACATTTGACAAGTAGAAACTACGCCATTAATAAAAATGGAACGATACACGCTTCAACAACGTATTGAAATTATTAAAATTCACTTGAGTGAATCAAATGCAAATAATCTTGAGTGATGAGGCCCATTTCCACCTCGGTGGCTTCGTCAACAAGCAAAATTGTCGCATCTGGGGCTCGGAAAACCCAAGAGTTATTGTTGAAAAGCCTCTCTATTCTCAACGTGTGACTGTTTGGTGCTGTTTATGGTCCGGCGGAGTCGCAGTTGGACCTTACTTTTTCGAAAATGAGGCTGGAGCAACAGTTACGGTGAATGGATTGCGCTATCGAGAGATGATTAATGATTTTTTATGGCCGGAATTGGATGGTATTGATCTGGACAACGTTTATTTTTATTTATTTTTTTTATATTAACTCCACACAGGAGGCCCTGAAGAAAATAATTTCCCTCAGGGCCTATGTCATCTTTGGGGATGCTGTGTGGAGGGTCTTTTTGTGGAGAGGAAGGAGTGAACATGGGTCTTGAAGAGTCCCATGTTGTAGGAGGGAGGAAACACAGAGGCCGACAGTTCGTTCCACAGCCGAGCTGTTGAACTTAAGAACGAATCGTAGAAGCGACCCGTTCTCATGTGACAAGTGTCAACCGTGTACAAATGTTGGGCACGCGTTTGGCGTGTATCCCGACTACGCACCGGTGCCGAAGGGATCAATGACGCTAGTTCCTCAGAGCATCTTCCATTGTAATACCGATAGAACAAGGACAGCATACCTACCTGACGCCTGTGCTCTAAAGATTGCAGTCCGTTTGTTAAGATCGGGGAATCTATCAAACGGACCGCCCGTTTTTGCACAGAGTCAAGGGTTTTTTTCAGGTATTTAGGGGCTCCGGACCAGAGATGGCTGCCAAATTTGACAGTAGGGCGCACTTGCGATTTGTACAGGGTCAGCAGTTGTGTACTATTAAAGTATCTGCGGGCCCTGTACAGTACGCCCAGCTTCTGAGAGGCCAGCTTTACTCTGGCTTCGATGGAGCCCCCATACCTGAGCTGGTCACTTATAGTTACACCAAGCATATCAATGGAAGGCCTGTTCGGAAGATTGCTTCCGTTGAAGGAGACTAGATTATCATTTAGATCCCTTTTAGACGTAATCAGACAGGATTGGGTCTTTGAAACATTAAATTCGATGAGATTACTTTTACCCCAGGAGGAAATACTCTCGAGATAACCGTCCATTCTCTGCTTCAAAGCCCTCCGAGCCGTTGGAGTTTGTGTGCCCTTTGGGGGCTTGTCAAACAAAAAGCTATCATGAACTGTACTGTCATCCGCGTAACAATTTTCAACAAGACGGCGCTATGTGCCACACGAGCAACGAAACCATTGATCTTTTATGATTGAATATCAAAATAACACCTCTTATTAGAAAACCCTGTACAATACAGTGGTATTAAAATCAAAGTTATTTTATTCTATTAATTTAATCAATGAATTTTTATATTTGTGGAAGCGAAAAATATTTCAGATTTTCAAAGTCTTGTTACTGTATTTATTTACAGGAAAACCTCACATAAATTATTTTTATTGTGAATATAACTTATTTAACTTCATGGAAAATATTATAAAATATGTACTAGAAAATTTTCGTATCTCTTCATTATATATATATGTTTATAACATTATAGAGAAAATAAATAGCTTTAAAAGAAATAAATAAAATTTAAAATAAAAACTGTTAAAACGCTACAATTTACAAAAACATAATTTTGCAAAAAACGGCGCGGGGCGTAAGACGGGCGATTTTCATTTTACCCCTCCCACGCTACTAGGAGGAGGAGTAGGTACTAGATCGCGGGGGGATTGGCATTTCAAGGGTTAAGTGTTGCCATTATCATTAAATGTCCCCAAATCTCCCTAAGTACGTTACATTTGGTGAAGTATATTTTTATTAAAAACCATTTTACATTAATTTATCGATGCATCAGAAAAACCAGGCAAAACTCTCAGTACGGCCCTTTTAAAATTATTATTATGAAACAATATCCTTCAGCTAAAGAGATCCCTGAGAAGCGTAGCAGAGTAATGTGTGGCACACAATCACACAGATGACAGCCCGCAGCCTCCCGCGTCCTCCCGCGTCCTCCAACTGATCTCCTCGCCCAATGGACCGGAGAGGGGCAGAAGGAAGAGCAGAGAGAGGCGGAACTAACTTTCTTCTTTACAACTCCCCCGCGCGGGCTCTCTCGCGATGTTATATTGATGTTACAAAGGTTCTACATATAACGAATTCATAAATATATTTTGTACTCATATACACTGTTATGGTTTCTAGTACATTTAGCATCAGTAAGTACAATAATCTAACGTACTTTAATGGTTCAATTTTTTATGTATAGGTTTTATATTTATATATTGTTATATTTTTTTATTCATAATTATATTAGTTCCTAATGTAAGAAGCTGGTGCTTGTGTTTTATGAAAATACTGTTATTTAATATAAGAATAAAAATGTAATTACAGTGATAACAAAACATAAAAAGATTTTTTTAATTAAAGTCGTAAGTACTCAGAGACTTGAATGACAATTTTTAAAATTACATAGGTACGTACTCGTAAACAATAAATAACTATTTGTATGTATTCATTAAAGGCAATATTAGCGACAGAAAAATCTGAAAAAGATTCGATCGCATCTGGTAATTAAACCCAGGGTCTCAGTCTTGCTGTCACAGTATATTATTTATAAAACCAGCTAAAATAGTAGATCTTACATTTCAAAAAAGTATATTTTACATTTCAATAAAGTATATCTTAAATTTCAAAAAAGTATATCTTACATTTCAACAAAGTATATCTTACATTTCAATAAAGTGTAGTATACGTTTAACATATCATTTAAACAAAAGAGTAAGATAATTTAATTTACTCTTTGAGTAAATTAAAGAGCCGCCATAGACAAATTGGCGAACAAAAAAAATTAAAAGAATAAAGACGTTTATAACTGGCACCAAAACTATATAAGCACTCTTTTCAGGGTGAAATGCCTAAAACCAAAAAAAAAAAAAAACTATATCTGGTATTTTTTTTTCTTTTGAATACCACAAATGAGATTTGTTTTTAAAATTTCCAGTTTAAACAAACAAAAAATATCTCGTTCAAGAAAATACTAATGGATTTTGATCTAAATATTGTTGGGATACTGACTCTCCGAAAAATAAAAATCGGCAGAATTTATTACCCTCCTAGCTATAAAAATTTTCGCACTTTTTCCGTGTGTTTTCGAATATAATTATTCACATTACACTTCCTTCACCCACGCCACATAGGCTCCTCCCACAATTAAGTGTAACGAAAAAATCGTAGCTTTGTGAGAATTATAACTAATGTTACACTTCATTTGCTTTCGTCACTTACTCTAGGTTATTGAGGAATTGGGACTAAAGTGCGAAATTCTTGTACGTAATTTTTTTTTAATAATATGTACCTAGGCAATCTACACATATGAAAAAAAAATATCATTTAAATTTTATACGACCTTCTCAAATGCCAAATAATATTTGCGTGCGTAAATTGTGTAAATACATAGTTCAAGTTTATAATAGCGGTATTTAGAATTTTTTCCAATTATTTTAAACTTTTCCTATACATCTCTAAACCATAACTAAATATAAATCTAGCTTGCATTAGGGTTTACAGCTTTCAAAGCAGACATCCAAACTCAGTATGCTCATGGGACCCTTCACGGTTTGCGACGGCCTAGTTTATTCTGACTACTTGCTTGTTTCTTACATGTAAGCTCTATACAAATCCCCCCCCTAGCTTGGAAGCTAACGACGACCTTGTTGAGTAGTATTTTAATTTGCTCTTAATAAAATCCCATCGTAAATGTTACCAGTATCAAAATTTTATATGTATTTAGTTACCTACATAACGGTAAGGTACATATTCCTAATTAATTGCTAGGAAATCTTTCTTCATCGTGTTTGTGTTCAAACAGGATACACCTAAGGTACCTGCATGCATAACGTAATCCACGATACAGCACATTAAACACATTAATAAAGAAATAGGTTCTGGGTTACGTAAACATTTCACTTTCGAAGTAGGCCTGCGATTTCGTAATCTTTTCGTTCGTGACAGGACACAAAAAAACCGATGAGTCAAAAGTTCCGGCAGTTTAGAAATGCAACATGCACGAAGGCAGAATGTCGGCTTGGAATAAATCATTTTCAAGATCGTTCACCCGTTCAATCAAATCTTCAAATATGACATTGTGCAATTTAAAGTATAGTGTTACTCTCCCCAGTCAATGAATCTAACATAATTCATAATTAGGTATGCACTTTTTACTCCGTTCTTGCTATACGTCTTAATTTATTTCTTAACGAAACCATGGTAAAGAATTAAGGAACACTAGAAAATATGATATTTTTTGCAATATTCAGCTTACAAACAATACCTATGTATATTATACAAACTTATCTCTGCAGACAGCCAAAAAAGGAACTAACCTTAAATTTTTTCTATTTACCTACAATGTCTTACAGGCATGTTTATTGTTAAAAGTGGTAGTGTTTTTGTAAAATTTCTTCATAGTAGAATAAATTGAAGTTAGAAAACAAGTCCGATATTATGCGTTCGGTTTTTAATCAGATGACGTCACAATAGTTGACAATCTCTCCGCATTGCTTCACATTGGCGTCAGGATCGTTAAATTAATATTGTCGTGTACTGTCTATTCTTGCACTGTCTTGCCGCAAGCCGTGTTCGCTCAGCTACCGATATTACGACAATATTGCCGAACCAAATCTATTTTCTCCGTTCACCATCTACCAGCTCGCCGCCTACCAAAACTGTCATAATTTCGAACTCTATTTAAATTAATAAATAATTTCGCATTATTGCTTCCAACTTTATACAAGTTTGGTGTAGTTCTTACAGATTGCAAGAGATCGTTTTTTTGTGTTTGCGAATAAAAAAATTTGTACACCCCACGGCAATATTGACAGCCAATACCTTCCCGGCAATACTATTGCTTCATGCCCACAATTTGTTTATTTCTTGGTACAATAAAATAATAACTTAAATATATTACCCACGCATAGGCTGCGCCATAGTGAATTCCCATTATTCGTATTGATTTATATAATATTGAATGTAATTAATGTAAAAATTGGGAATAATAAAGGAATTAAAAAAAAAAACTATTGATGATTGTTATTATTGGCAATAATGGGCTATTTATCTTGCTCAAAATCTATTTATCTTACTCGTTTACCGGCACCAAAGCAAATCAGTTGTAGGTGAGTACCTACACGTATATCACTCTCAATAAAACTCTCGGGCTCTATTGTTATTTTTATACGTGTAATATTTATAGTAATAGTACATGTTTATTACAGGATGGCTTATTGTCGTCTGACGGCAATTTCTACCTGCTACCTTGTTATCGAATGTAATGCAGCGTAAAGTTTTAATTAAATACAACGTTTCTATTTCGCAAGTTGGATCTTCATAGAAATAAGAGTTTTTTATGAGAGTTGCATATCAATAGATTCGACAATATTGCTAACAAACCGACAAACCATTATGTTGTTTCAACCATAATTACAGGTAATCATTTCAATGAGACCCTTGCTTATGTAGTGTTGTCATGGATAAAGAAAAAATTACGGTTATTTACCAATCTCTTGACGTTTGAATGCAAATTCAAAATTTTAAGTCTTTACCGTACAAATGAGTCTAAATTTAAGCTGTTTACTTCTATAAGTACCGAGTGCCGATGCTAAGTAAAACTAATTAATATACACTAAATTATTATGTATTTAATCCCTCCAGTCTCGGAAGGATATTACTAGCCACAAACATCATAATCCATTAGAGCCTCGGAAGAACAGATTTGACCGGGGCGACCATACATTATATTATAAGTATTTTCTGTAATGGAAATCTTTTTTTCTATAATGTGAATTGTTCGTCGTTGGAAAGGGAAATAATTAGTCTTCTCAATTTGTCTCAAATATTTATATTTCATTCCATAAATAAGGTACGAAATATTGTCAAAGAATCTTAGAGAAATTGGCATGTTTTTTTTCATTAAAAGTTTAAAAAATTATTTATATTTTTTTATTGTATAAACGGCAAAAAAGAGAAGTGTAAGTACTATTACTAACTCCCTTTTAATTATTAATTATAATGGAAACGCTAAGCTACAAAAAGGTAACTGTAATTTATTTATATATTATAGGTAATATGTGATACAACGTTTTCGAATTAAAAAAAATTGTGAACTAATCACATTTTGGCTTATCTGTCTATTTTATGTTCCCTCAGCTACTCCATCCGGATACAATTTGCACAGCACGGCTTGATACCTACATGAGAGTATCTATGGTACCTACCTACTATGATGTATAATGCTACCTGTACATCCGCGAGCCGAACTGCCGAACTGAACCTCAAATTTAGACATTTGAGATCTAGAATCGTTATATACCTAGAGTCTTTTGTTAACATAAAAAATTAGAGTCCTGTTATGTACCCTGAAGAAGTAACAATTTGTTACTTATACCGGGGTGGGAAAGTGGTGGGAGCCTCATAATGAACTTCAACTTATGGGAAAGAAACGAAGTTGAAACAGTTGCTCCGGTCCTTTTTCGTAATTCGTGGTACGCATAGACATATATGAATATTACTAGACCTGCCCTAAGTGATTAAAAGCGTATTATTCCCCACTCCCCATACCGGTTCCATTGGAGCCGGCTGGGCTCGCGTATGGCTTCCCGTGAATCTTGAGAATGTGACGTCATCATTCTTGTTCGAACTAGCGTCGAGCTATGGTCGAGGCATTTTATGAAATAACACGGCAAAATAGTGGCTTGTGCCATGAAAACTTGTAAAAATAGATGTGAAAAAGAGAATAAACCCAATTGTCGTATTACATTCCATATGTAAGCATCATTTTAAGCTTATTCACATCGTGTAATATGAATCAGTTGTAGAAACATATACTATCACATCGAGATACATCTGGTCGAATGTAGCGATTCTCAAGTGTGCGCATCGTTGTTACTGGGAAGTAAATTATAAACACTTATAAAAGTGTCTTAACTAAATACGTAAACAAAATATTCGACTCTGAAAATAGAAGAAATTTTTTTTGCCGAATTTGGACTTCGCAAATTTGTTCATAACGTGGCGAGTAATTTGCGCTCCCATGTAAAAATGTCTATTCATTCAAAAGCAGATTTTACTTTTTAAGAACAAAATGGTGATATTATAATGCGAGATGCCTATATACTGTCAGATTGATTTATTGACGAATCACAGTCAGCTTTACCCCCTTCGTTCTTCAACAGTTGATTTTACCCCTCACCTTTAATTTCTAGTCTATATATTCATATGTCTGTGGTGGTACGGTTTGCGTTTCGATTCGCAAATGTATACGTACCCTAATGTAGTGTTTAGTACCTAACTGGAACCTACATTATTACTATTATGATTCAAATATTTTTTACACCTTGCAACACTAGCGTATCGTAAATGTCAAAATCCAGTTGTCATATTTTTGACCAACGAAATTGTGGTTACGTTTATTGTTGACTTTCTATAACAATATTTTGATTGTCTTTAACAATAACAACGTGTTTATCCAATCTATTTTAACAGAATATTCGCGATGAACCGGAGAAACTAATGAAAGCTTTGAAATAGTTATACGAATTGTGCAATTTAGTTGATTAATCTTCAAAGATGAAGTACCCAACGTCGCCTACGCCGAGTACTTCTTCCAATATTCCGAGGAGTATGTCTCCTCTTCCCGCCCCGGCGAACTACCAGCCCAGCTGTGCTTCGGCCGCCTCAAAACGATACAAGTATCTCCGGAGAATATTCAAATTTCAACAAATGGATTTTGAGTATGGACTTTGGCAAATGTTTTACCTCTTTATTGCACCACAAAAAGTCTATAGGAACTTTCAATATAGAAAACGTGAGTGATTAAACATTTGTTGAATTTAGAATCCTTGCATTCATTCCAGCGCACAAACTTTTATCAAAGGTATTTGAGATCTTTTTCATTTGAATGAAAAGATTCATTCATACTCGCCATGTTTATTAATAAGTTTTTGCTGTCCAATATTATAATACCTTCTCTTTTTCAGAAACAAAACTGCAGTTTGCGAGAGATGACCCAGCATTCCTAGTTTTACTTAGTATTTGGTTATGTTGTGAGTATATTTTTTATTTTTATTCTGTTCGTCTATCATTGTTTTATTCAAAATATGCCCCAGAACTCTTCAAGAGGCTTTCCAAAACTCTCAGCAGTCCAAAGTGCCAACTGCTCCCAACCGTCTGGAGCCAGTGAGACTACGGCATTCCCAAATGGGATACGTTGTGAGGCTGAAAGTAGTGGGGAAGTACCTGGTTATTCAGATCCTGTCACCAAACATGGCCAACGCCACTTCAAGCAATTCTGAATGGTGGTCTTACACCAGGGCGATACTGAAAGTATCTTTCATACTTGTGGTTAATGCTGAAGTGCACGTCAGATTTTGGTTAGGTATCAGAAAGTAATTAACAGTTCACATATTTGTCATAGGGACTTCTAACATCAACCCCCAGAATTATAATACAGTCCTGCCTCTTAGGTCAGAGCTTTAAGTGTTGCACCCATAGACAACAGAAACAAGAAAGATATAGTTAGGAAGCGTGCCGACTGTCGCCGAGATGAAACCAAATAACGCAGGCTATCAAAGCGGCGGAGTCAATGAAAGTTATGCATTTGGTGTGTAGGTAGAAGTAAAAGTGAGGCACTGCTGTGCGTAGATGCTACTTTCAGTATTATGGGTAAACAATGCTGGCGTCACTTTGATGCGCTCGGTTTCATACTAATTTTGGTCCTTCATCTCCCTTGTTTCTATTATATACGATTGCGCCTGTATCATAGATATATGAATATTAGTAGACCTGCCCTAAGTGATTAAAAGCGTATTATCCCCACTCCCCATACCGGTTCCATTGGAGCCGGCTGTGCTCGCGTATGGCCTCAAGTGAAATTTGAAAACGTGACGTCATCATTCTTGTGCGAACTATGGTCGAGGCATCATCGGTTCATTTTACGAAATAACACGGCAAAATGTTGACTTGTACTATGAAAACTTGTAAAAATAGATGTGAAAAAGAGAATAAACCCAATTGTCGTATTACATTCATAAGCATTATTTTACTTTATTTTAAGCATATTCACATCGTATAATATGAATCAGTTGTTACTATCACATCGAGAAACGTCTGGACGCGAAACACAAAGCTGGTTGGTTGCTGGGAAGTAAATTATGAACATTTATAAAAGTGTCTTAACTAAATACTTAAACGAAATATTCGACTCTGAAAATAGAACCGAATTTTTTGCCGAATTTGGACTTCGCAAATTTGTTCATAACGTGGCGAGTAATTTGCGCTCCCATGTAAAAATGTCTATTCATTCAAAAGCAGATTTTACTTTTAAGAAGTAAATGGTGATATTATAATGCGAGATGCCTATTTACTGTCAGATTGATTTATTGACGAATCACAGTCAGCTTCACTCCCTTCGTTCTTCAACAGTTGATTTTACCCCTCGCCATTATCTTCTCGTCTATTAATTCCTATGTCTGTGGCCTGTATTCATTTTATGGATGATATTAATCACAAACTCAATTTATCTATGTATAAATAAAAATATAAATGTTCATTTATTCAAAATCTTAAATTTTCGATAGGAGATTTAAGATTTTTTCTTTGAATTTTGACACAACGTTGCATTTAAAGATGCGTATGTATTTTATAGATGTAACCTGTGACAGGTAAAAAAGATGAATTTTTTTAAAACAGCGCCATCTCTTGAGGTAAAAGTAAAACGCGTTATTTTTTCTCTATCTGCACAAACATACTGAGCCACAGCAAACCGTGGCGGGGTACAGCTAGTAGATAATAAATTACTGACAATGTAATAATGTGCATTAATTTATTATGTTTCAGTATCATCAATTGGATTTGCCATTGTACTAGGTCTTAGCTTTGGACAGTTCATTGCATTCCTTCTTTATGTTATTTTCGTTGATTTCATCGGTTGCGGATTGGTAGTCGCCACATTTTTCTGGTAAGTATCCGAACACTAAAATTTTTCTTTAACTATAGCTTACAATAAACCTATAAATACATTTACTTTTAACTTTTAAGGGTTTATTTAAAAGAATTCATAATCTCCTCTTTCATGGAGCTATTATAAAATAACAAAATGAATATTGGATCGAATCACCGATTCAATATTGTATTTGTATGCCTTTCTTAAAAGAATTAAGTTTATTTACGGACAAAACTATTTATCATAATGAGAATGTACGGGTGCAAACAAATAATTCATCTTAATATTTTAAAGCATAACTTAAAATAAGTTTTTTTTTCTAAAATAATTAAATTAGCGCCATCTTTGAAAGATCAGATTTTTAATTCTTTTATAAAAACTTTTTAATTTTTTTAAATTTTCACAATTATTTCTGGCAATTACCTATGTCATGTTTGGGATTGTTGAGCAAAGAGGCTTAAAAGAGAGAAAGACGTGAACTTAGGCCTTGAAAAGACCCACTTAGGAGGTAAACACAAAAGCCGGCAAATGGTTCACAGCTGAGTTTTTGAGAACCGCAGAGAGTCCCAACTGCTCCCAACTGTTTGGAGCCAGTGAGACTATGGAATTCCCAATTGGATTGTGTTGGGAGGCTGAAGGTAGTGGGGAGAGGAAGGAGATGGGAATGATTTAAGTGGGGAGTGCCTTGCTATTCAGATCTGGTCACCACAGCCATTTCAAACAATGTTTCAATTCTGAATAGTGGTTGTATAGTTGTGGTGTAAACCAGGACGATACTGAGAGTATCTTCCACTCTGGAACATGCTGTTAATTTAGTTTTTTTCGTTTCCCAGGTATATTTGTAATAAATATCTACGTAAAGATATTCTCAACTCCGATGTGGAATGGGGCTATGCATTTGATGTCCATTTAAATGCCTTCTTCCCTCCGCTGACAATATTGCATGGTTTCCAACTATTCTTCTTCCACAGTAAGTTATCTGTTGAATACTGTTTTTGATGATGTCATGTTAACGTTGAATACTGTTTTTGATGATGCCATGTTAACGTTGAATACTGTTTTTAATGATGTCATATTAACGTTGAATACTGTTTTTGTTGATGTCATATTAACGTTGAATACTGTTTTTGATAATGTCATATTAACGTTGAATACTGTTTTTGATGATGTCATATTAAGGTTGAATACTGTTTTTAATGATGTCATGTTAACGTTGAATACTGTTTTTGATGATCTCATGTTAACGTTGAATACTGTTTTTAATGATGTCATATTAACGTTGAATACTGTTTTTTAGAAATCCGTTTATTTATATCACAAATAAAACAATTCGCCACTTTGTCTTATTTTTTTACAGTTTAATGGGTATTTCAAAGCTCACAAAGGAAATTACACTGCTAGTTGAAAACAGTTGGTGTAGAATTTTCGTATTATAAAAATATGTAATAAGTTTTTATTTTTCTTTTTCAGGTTTCTTACTTGAAGGAGGTTACATTTCAATTACGTTGGGAAACTTCTTTTGGCTTATATCAATTAGCTATTATGTGTACATAACCTTCTTGGGATACAGTTGTGAGTACCTTTAAATCTGCTTTTTTGCAAAGCTAACAATCTAGCCATTTCTCCGCAGGATTGGAAGAAAGGAGGCTTCATTAATATTCATACATAATCTTCTCAGGGTCGGCCCTGAGTCAAACGGCGCCTGGCGCTAGTAAAAATCTCAAGGGTGCTGTGTTAGGTATTATCAGCTCCTTGGCAAGTCGGCGACCGGAGTGGACTGCTTCAATTGCACCGTGCACAGGGACAGCCCCGACTCTTCTTAAATTCTGACTCTCGACATAACCTGACTCAAATATTTGATTCACTCCATCATGGCGTGTCTTCTCTGGCTGTTGCAAACTTTATATTTTCCACTGGCGCTTCGTTCTTTACCCGTTTTTGTTTTTTTTACACTGAATCAAATAAGTACTTAGGACGGGTTGTTTTGGAGAATTTGAACAATTCATCAAATTTCAACGTTCATTTTCGGGTTCTGTGAAAGTCCTATTCAAGTTCTGTTATTATATCATTATAGTATAGTTGCTTGACAAAACTGAAATAATAACAGAACTTGAAAAAATCTTTCACAAGAGTTGAAAATTAACTTTGAAATTTAAAGAATTGTGTAAATTCTCCGAAACATCCCGTCCTTAGTAAATACCAAAATAAAGTGGAAATTCATTGAAATTGCTGACATTTAATAATATTTCAGGTTTAACGAGTCTCCAAAACACCCGGTGGCTGCTTATCCCGCTGCCGATCCTCTTCATAACATTCTTGATCACTTTGGGAATCAATTGGAACCTAAGTCTCGCCCTTACCGACTTTTACAAGTACAGAGTTTTGTAACTCCTTATTCTCACGTGCCAAGGAATGTATCCGGGGAGCTTCTGAAAAATCCGCTAGATGGCAGCACAATCTTATTTGAGAGTTACTCATTACACTTTTTTATAATTATTATTAATTAATGGCCTTTAACACATTCACGGACACAACGTCTATTGATGTCGTTTTAGAGATGTGATATGTCACAACTTAAATAATATACGTCTTTTAGTTACAGACGAGATTTCATGCAACACAAGAAGGAAGTTAAGTTTTTTATTGTAGTAGTACATATGTAGCCTGTCTTTTTTGTCACAAAAGCTAACACTTCTATACTTGAAAGTGTCACAAGCAAAGACGATAGGCGTCTAATATTTCTTATCACGCATAGTGATTTTCATTGGCTTCACAAAACACAAAATTTTATTCTGCTAGTACAAAATATAACATGTGTCCTATCACGAATGTCTGTATTCTGGCGGTTTTTGGCAAGTGTCCGTTAATGTGTTAATATTCTGAAAATTGGTACACATCGTACTAAGGGTGTATTTCACTACCTCTAAGTTAACTGCTGAGTTACTCATTAACTTGCTTTAATAAACAGGCATTTACTTGGGAAAACAGATTTTATCGTTATTATTCGTTACATTATTCGACAAGTAGCACTAATCGGCAGTTTACTCAAAAGTGGCGAAATACCCACTAAAAATATAACTTGTGACAATTAAACTGTCTTTAGCGGATAAAAGAAAAAACCCATCGAAATGAAATTTTTTTCTCTTACGACTGAATAATGTTTTTTTAATGTTTATTTTTGTTCCTTTCTAATATACCTATCAAAAAATAATGTACATCGCACAGTGGGTGTAAAAATACACTAACAGCCTTACTAATAAAAAAACACTACCCAGCTGTTAAACGGTGTTTTCGTTACACATTGCATAAAGCCTGTGGACTTCTGTTTTGAAATCATACTAATAAACGCATTTAATGACTGTCATTAAAATAAATTACAGCCTGGCAACATGGCTTTCAGCGGCATGACGCATGCATGTTTGGCTGTACGTCGTTGAATGACTTTGATGATGTACTTCTTCGTAAATCTATGTGCGAGGACATAATGTCATTGCCTTATATCATTAATTATAATGAAAAAAAACATCCATTTTTGAAATACATCATGAAATTAGTTATCTTTAAGAACAATTATTTTTTGTTACTACATAAATACATTCTACTCAAAATGTGTAGGTTGTGACATTGTTATCATTTTTCAAGTTTACACAATTTTTAATAACAAGCACGAAAATATATCGAACACAAAAATAATTCGAGAGTCAATGCTAAAAGACAACTAAACAAACCTCTTCCTCTGAGTAAGCAATGTGTAACTTATGAGCCTTACAGACCACTCAATTTGGTTGGTTCGACCCTTTGTGCGTCAACTGTTGAGTGCTAACCTTATCGCATACAACGCACCTCCACATGGTTCAACTCACCAGATTGATAACAACCTCTCAACCAAATTGAACCGTCTGTAGGGCCCATTATATGAACTCTTTACGGCTGTTAAACATCAGTTTAGTCTATGTAACATTTATTAGTAAGGTTTCCACCTAAATGGTTCATCAATTGTGCAAAATTTAAATCATGTTTATTAATAAGACTGTGTCCCCCTAACTAATACATATATTTAAAATTTTACACAACTGATAAACGACCATTTACCATACAAATGGATGTACATTAACTGTGTAAAATTTAGAATGTGTTTATTAGTAAGGTCATAGTTTGCACACACAAACTGTTTTTGGTGATTTATATAAAAATTGTATGTTACTTTTGACTCCTTTTTCTTACAACAGAAGTTGAAATTTTACATTTAATTTTTATACACCATCAAAACATGTCAAAATACATTTTATTTTTAAATGCGATTACCACACAAGAGTTCGGAGTCCGGAGCTTGTGGGACTATGACATCCCCAATTGGGATATTTTGTGAGGCTGAGAGATTGGGAAGGGGAAGGAGATGAGATAACCAAAATTTTACGAAAATAAAGATTGTAAATCAATAGAAAAACATTTTTATTCATATTTTACTTTCATGCAATCGTCGCTCGTTGCAAAAACATACTACATAATATTATTGTTATAATAATTAATTTAGTTCTATTATAAATCATTTAACTAAGCTAAATACTTATGATATTTTTAATACCCAATATTGAATAATTCCATCAAAAATGTGTTATTATTTTTTTCATTTATTATTTTGAGATGTGATCACAACTTAATTTATAATTTATCCAGATTTTATTTAATACATAATTATTATTAGAAATAAAGATATTATAATACATTAAAAATAACCCATTTTGTTATTATTGATAATGGTAGACATAAATTTAGGGCACGTTGTTTCATAGAATTTGAACAATTCATCAAATTTAAAAGTTCATTTTTAAGTTCTGTAAAGGTTCTATTCAAGTCCTGTTATTATATCATTATTGGCCGGTTGTTTCACATAACTGAAATAATAACAGAATTTGAAAATTAATTTGATGAATTGTTCAAATTCTACGAAACAACGCGTCCTCAGTATTAATAAATTCCACATAATGCTGCAATTTGTAGAATGCCAGAAGCGCCTATATCAAATTTGTAAATTTCTTGGGAATGAACTTCTTTTATGGATTTGTTGGCATAAAAAAACTGCTAAAATATTTCCACTATTAATGCTAGAAGTGCCTATGTCAGTTTTTGCTAATTTGATTCATTTACCACAGAAAGCACTCTAAGGACGGGTTGTTTCGGAGAATTTGAACAATTCATCAAATTTCAACATTCATTTTCGGGTTCTGTGAAAGACTTATTCAAGTTCTGTTTTTATATAATTGTAGGCTAGTTGCTTGACAAAACTGAAATAAAAACAGAATATGAAAAAATCTTTCACAGAACTTGAAAATGCACATTGAAATTTGATGAATTGTTCAGATTCTCCGAAACAACCCGTCCTAAAACGTTCCTTATTTGAATGCTATGAATACCTATTTCAGGTACTATAGATTGATGACATTGTGCATTCAAATAAGGAACGTTTTAGAGTGCTTTCTTTGATGCCTGAATCAAATTAGCCAAAACTGACATAGGCAATTCTAGCATTAACATTCAGAATGATTGTATAACATGATTGCAAACGATGGCTACCCATATTTAGGTCTTCGCTCTAGGCCTAAAATTAGATAGATGATTTTTTCGAATTTAATTTTAAATTTCCAATTATAAAACCTACAAATATGGGATGATCAACGAAATATAGACGCATTGGCTTTAAACCATAATAAGCAGTTTATATACATATTTCCATAATAATATTCGGAGGTAAGAATTTTTGAATGAGCACTGCCGAATCCAAAACCGAACGCCCGAAAATCTCCATCACTCAAGGCTTTTTTTTTTTTGTAAATCACCCTTCGCTCGAGTGGATATTTTGACTAGCTGAAGTCCCCGGTGTAGCCCCGACTTTATAGTTTTTCAAAATCAGACATAGACAGTAATTGTTCTCTTATTGTGAACGAGAAGCGTGCAAAATTTCATCAAGAAGTATCAAAATTATTATTATTTTGTATATCATATTATGTATGTAAAAGTCCTTATGGGCGAATAATAAAAAATTCATATTAAAAATCTGCTTTAAAGGGCGGGAACAGGGGATTGGGGTGGTTTTTAGAAATCTCGTGTACATGGTGACCTTCCTCTTATTTTGAAAGCCAAGTGTGCAAATTTCATCAATCTTTGAACAAAAGTTTAGATTTGTATAAAAAAATTTATTCACCCCGCCCGCCTGCCACAGATACCATTCTTTATACAAATAGATTGACAAAACACAGTAGGACTAGATTTTTCAAAAACATTATATAAACAAAAAAATGTATATGTTACTAGAAAATGTGTTTCAGTTTGAAAGTTAGTCATCATCCAGAACAATAACCTCTGTCGTATCAATAATCTTTTTGGGTTGTGCAAGTTTTTCAAGTCCACCAAACTGAATGGACTTCTTTGCTTCTCTAGATATTTTCGATGTCGAATCCTTATATTGCTTTTGCTCTTCTACTGAATTTGCCGGTTTGGTGCTTGTTGAAGTTTTAGTGATGGTCAAAGAAGACGGAATCTTTCCAGAGAAGGCACCTGAGGGTCCAGCTCTGAGACCGATTTCCTGGCTGGCTTTTGAAACTGAGGGATTTTGCTTTTGCCGCTCGGCCAGTTTTTCTTGCAGGGTTTTGCCCGGACTCACTTGCTGATGGGGCGCAGGCGGCTTGGTGTGAAGAGAGGCATTGACAGTGGAAGTAGCAGTCTGGTGAGCGGGCTGGGCACTACCACCAGGTGTGGTGCAAGGTACCGGAGAAGGAGAGGAATGAGCAGGAAGAGCATAGTTCTGACTGGTGCTGTACAGGCTCTGCTGAACAGACACTGGTGGAGCACTCGCTTGGGTCGAAGACGCAATCAAGCTTATAACAGTTTGCGGGGGCTTTTTTGGAAGAGACTGCTGCGCAGCCGTATAACTTGCAAAGTTTTTCAGAGTGGACGAAGAAGTGGTCTTTGTCACCGAATGCTGCTTCATAGTTGAAGCAGACGGCATTTTGCTTGAAGATTGATAGTTGCTTTTAGAAGCAGCGCTTTGCTTTGGTTTTTGATTGTAGACTGATTTGGTTTGTGGCATGTAAGCAGTGGGGTCCATGCTGGCAGCTAGTAGATGTAGGAAATCAGCTTGGTATCCGGAATTAGCAATGCCCCCCAAGCCTCCCAGCCCTCTCATGTTGGACATGTACATGGCGGCAGCCGCCGGATCAAACTTGCCGAAAGCGGAAAGTAAAGAGTTATCCATCATGGGCAGGTATGGTAGATAAGAACTCTGCATGTTGGGGAATGATGGAGGTTCCACATGTGGTAAGAAGCTGGTAGCCGGTATGATTGGAACAATGGTTTTTGGTTTCTTAGGTGGAGGAATAGCTGCGGGAAGGGGGGTGGGGAGCAGTGTCGGAGTGATTGGAATTGGATTGGATTCACTCGGGAGGGAAGTAATGATGGAGGTGTTGGCTAACTGGGCCTGTGCCGCCTGTTGTTTCATGTTCACAATGATGGATTGACATTTTTTCACACTTTTCTCTAACAAGTTTTCAGTATCAGATTTTCCAGAATACAATTTGTAAGCTTCCACCAAGAGCCCTGAGAAAATAGGGACTTTGTTGGGAATATGCTTTTGTATTCTCTGATAGGCCTTGTACACATCGAGCATCAGATGGGAGAGTTCTTTTCTTCCCAATACATTTTTAGATATCTCAGATTGTTTACTAAATTTGCCCAACTGTCCCTTGATGGACCGAATGCACAGAGAGAGTGCTTGCTGAGACAACTCAATTCTTTCAGAATCTCTTAAATACTTCTTTTCAGCATCTGGAGTCCGTTGCAGTTGCAAAGACAAATCTAATAATGTCTTATTATCATCTATTTCCTTTAGCACCTCCATGGTTATGAGGACGCACCGACTCATGTGAGAAGCGAAGCTCCCGGGCCGATCTACTTCACTGGCTGGGATCCTCCAAATGCCATTGAAAAAATTACTGTTCTTTCTTTCGCAAAAGAGGCCTTGTAATTTAATTTTGTCTTTGGCCACAAATGATCCCAACATCAGGTCACGACACCTGCTGACGTTTTTATCTCTTTTGTAGTAGAAATGGAAGTGAGCCAGCCTGTACAAGGCCTTGTAGTGCTGGGGGAATCTACTCACACAGTCTTCCAGGTTTTCTAGACAGACGGAGATAATCTCCCCTATCTGCTCCTGGGTCATCTCAGAGGGTGCCTGTTTGGTATTCTCACTGGAGGAGGAAGAAGAGCTGCTGCTATCGGAAGAAGAATCCTCAGAGCTGGAACTGGAACTAGAACTACTGGACGATTTAGACGACTTAGAAGTGGCCGTATTTGAAGCAGTACTCTCTTGATTCTCCGACTCTGTAACAACTGGTTCATTGAGTTTATTTTCAATAACAGTAGACTGTTCTATTTGTTCAGTATTTTCTGGGGAATCGATTACTGGTTCTACAATTTTTGGAGTGCTGGAATTATCACTTTCAATCATTTTAGCTGATTCTTCAACTTCCATTAGACTAGTTTTCACCTCGACAACAACATTCTCAATGTCGGCAGTGGGTATTGGCTTTTCAGGTATCACATTAATTTGATTCAAATCTAGCGGCACAGAGATAATTTCAGATTCTGGAGAAAGCTCTTCTTTTACTTCCGCAGTTTGTGTGGTTGTAATGACTATTTCTTCCTTTTTAATTGAATTCAATTCAATATTTGAAATATCTTTTGCTGTATCAGCTAACTTAACCTTTTTAGCTGCGCTTTCTTCTCCATCTGAATTTGTTCGTTTGAGAGTAGATGTTTGATTTTCTTTAGTTTCCGTATTATTCTTCTCGGATACATCATTAGATTTATCATCATTATCTTTAGTCTGATCTGCGGTGGGTTCCTTAGAATTCTTTTTCCTCGGTGCAAAAGGTCCCACGGCGCACTGATCCAAGCATTCTTTGAAAGATTTTCCCGCTGTTACAAAAATAGCTTTGTTTTCATGCTGTTCAATGTATTTAAGAATGGAAGCGTGAATCCGATAATGGATCTCGAGGGCTTCAACAGATAAATTTTGAGGATTATTGTAGTTAATTTTTGTAGGATATGTTGCATTATTTTGTTCCAAAAATTTACTGGCCTTTTGATAATATTCTAAATACTTTTGAGGGGCTTCATTTTTCTTTTCGGCTATTTTCCCCAGCATGTAATAGTGGAGCCAGCGTTCATCTTGAGGCCCTTTGTCATCCCTCAGACATTCGGCCATCCACTGGCGGTGGGCATTGACAAAGCATTTATGCGCTGTATCCAACATGGTGTCTTTACGGTTCTCCAGGACTTCAAAACTCTCCATACTGAGGGACTCGCTAGCTTGCTTCAGCATTCGAGAGCAGAAGGAATGCACTCCATATACGAAGGAACCGTATTCTATCCACAACATGGAATGGGAAGAATCTATCTCCAAGGCTTTCTTGAAGCACGCTTCTACGGCTGTTGCCCGAGTGAGATATTCCATCTCCGTTTTGAATTTCTCGCACGAATTCAACTTGGTTTCCAACAAGCTGGATCTAGCCAAAGCCATCCCGGCCCAAGAATCAAATCTATTTTTACTTATGACAATGTCATAGCCGTAATATTTTAACGCTTTTTGTGTTTCATTGTTTTTAAAGTAAAAATCAGCAAGCAGATAATAAATGTCTCTCATCTTGTAAGGCAATTCAATGGTTACATCCGGCAACTTACTCTTTCTGCCTTCGATGTAAGCAGTGATATCTCCGCAGTAACGCTGTGGGTCAAGGCCTGGGGGAGCTAAGAGCAGCATGCTTTGAAACAGCTGTTCAGATTCCGCTGTGATTGATCCGAGCCTGTAGGAATTGAACTCTGGCATTTCTTCCGGACGGTAGAGGACAAATATCTGCTGGGACCAATCCCAATCTATTTTGGTAGAAGTCACATTGTGGTCTATCAAGTATTTGAGCTTATTTTTCTTGGAAGGATGTCCAAAGAGACAGCAGACGCATTGCTCCAGGTATTGGCTGACAGTTTCCACAACGGAAAACAGAGCTGGTGAACGAAGGCGAGGAATCACAGTGTTCAGAGTAAAGTAAAGCAACTCTCCCTCATTTATTAAACACCAGCCTTTTTTACCCAAATTTTCATGAGCTATGAAGAGTATCATGAGAGATGCTGGGATTTCTCCATCTTGCGATTCGTCCGGAGCACTTTTCTTCTTCATCCTACCGCAGTCTTCTTCTCGTTGAAATATGTAGTGTAATAATTTCCAGGAAGCCGTTGTGCTCAATTGCATTTCTTGATTAGGATTTGTATCATCCAATTGAAGAACGATAATTTGAATGATATCTTGAACCAAACGGCTGAGACTTTTTTCTGGTAAAGTGTCTAAATATTCACTTCCTTCTTTCTTTAAGATATGTTCAAGACACATGAGGGCTTTGATGACAGTGAGAGACCATTTGTCGTAGCTGTCACTGCCTTGTTCGCAGAGGTTGTACTGCTTCAAGGCTTCGTGCAGGCAGATGGGGGCCCAAATGAAGCACTGCCCCGTGTCCTGGAGCGCCCACTGACACTCTAACAGGGTGACCAGCTGAACCGCCCAGTCCAGAGCCATACTCCCCCACTCTAGCTTGCTAGCCTGGTGTTGGCAATACTTAAATGAATCTTGTATTATATTTATTGCCTCCTCATATTTTCCTGACTCATAAAGATTAGGCACTGTGGATAATTGCTTATTTCGTTCTAGCGACTTGATCAACTCAATGCAATTACTCTTGGTAATAACAGGCCATTTAGAAAAATTGGGAACCCTCAAGGAAAATGTGGCGCCTTCTTCGTCTAAGCAATTTAGTTCATAAATGATATAGTACAAAGAATCCAGCGCAAATTCCACTTGTTCGTTATACAATAAGCTGTGGCATTTTACCCAGAGAAATCTCAGTGTTAAAGGGAGGGCATGTTCACCCAGTGATTCTTTTCTTGAACATAAAATCTTTAATAAATCTATTAATTCAGTCTCTACATTCCCTCTCTTTTCTTCTTCTTCATCCTCGAGCAATTTATTGATCCCGGTTTCCAGATGAATAAGATTGATATTTATAAATGTTTTTAAAACTTCTGGAGTTTTGTCATATCCGAGAGGAGGGTCTGAATGTTGTCGGGAGCACCAATTAGCTTCCATATAAATATCCCCCAACCCCTCCGGCCAGACGGTCTCCCAAAATTTAGCCAAAGTCTCCACAAAATCATCCAACATTGTAATAATATCACAAGTCGAGTCTACGTACTTCTGTATGAAATCTTGTACTTCAGTTTGCTCCTTTTCAGAGTTGAAGTAATCCAATACCTCGATATCGTCTTCCGGAGTGGCTGTTTCTGAACCCTTTTCCTTTTCTTCAAAGAGCTTGTACAAGTCCATTGTATCCAAGGAATCACTTTCTCCTTTAAAGTCTTTGGCTTTATTTTCACGGCTCTCGTGGATGACCAGATGTTGCGGTAAGAGGCGCTTCAATGTTGCACAAATGGTTTCATTATGATCTTGCCTGTTGGAGGGCTTCTTCCTGGAGGATCTTCTTTTGGTGCACCACTCCCACTGCTCCAAAAAGCTTAGAGAACTTCCCCTTCGTCTCGTAGCTGGCGCTTTCTTGGCATCTTTCACTTCATTATTTATTTTATTGGTATCCTGTTGGATAGTGTCCAGTTCTACTTCCATCTTTTCGGGTTCATTTCCATTTTTTTCAACTTTATCATCGGGAACCTTTTCCGTGGCAACTTTTTCATCTACCTGAACATTTTCCACAACAACTTTTGGTTTGACTTCGGCACAGTCTATTTCCATAGGCTCTTCTAGTAGAGATTCTCCAGAGTATTTCATTTCTTCAGGTTGGCTAACTTTGACGACGCAAGCGTGACTCAACAAATTCTCCGTAATGTGATTGTGCATGTCCACCAGCGACTCTCCGAGACTAAACCAGCTCCAGTTTTCTATAGGTTTATTCAAAGTTAAAATTGGCAACCGCTCTAACACCTTATTGTCAAACACTTGGTTTGTGTAAGTCTCGTTAATGGTCTTTGCCTCAGAAAGCAATTTTTCTGTTTCTTCCCCATTTACATCCGCATCCATTTCTGGCGTCCACTTGTAGACAGGATTCAAGGTTGCCAGGAATTCTCGGACGTATGGATATTCAGTAAAGATATGTTTACGGTAAACCCTGCCACGAAGATAATCCGGGTCCAAGTCGAGAGCACTATAAATAGTGAATATGCAGTCATTATATTCTCCTAGGCCGAGTAAAATGGTGACTAAATTATCTAGGCACAACCAATGCTTGGCATTGCAGTTGACTCCGCGCTGAAATGCGTATAAAGCCAAATCAAACTTGCCAAGCTTCAGACTTGTAGTTCCAAGGCGGTACCAAAGGGTAATATCAGTTGGATCGTAGGTAGAAGCTTCTAGATAGGCTTCCACGGCAGTCTCAGGATCTCCAAGCTGAGCACTTATAGAGGCTATATTTCTATAGCAGAGATATTTTAAATTGAGGAGGGGTCTGTTTACTAGGTCTTTTCCTTCAGGTTTCTCTACGGCATAGAGGAGTTCTGTGTCCAGGAGGTCCTTGAGCAGCTGCAGAGCATCCTTCAGGTTCCCCTTCCTCTGCAGTTCCAGAGTGCGTCCATATTGCTGCAGAGCTATCTCCTCCAGAGCCTCCCTGGTCACTCCCGGCTCCCCCTCTCCATCGCTCTCCTCGTCCGTCGAAACATCATTCAAGGCAGCTATTCGTATCATTCTGTGTAAGATGATTTCATTTATATTAAGATGGCAAACACATTTTTATCTTTCACAACATGAAAGATTGTGAATTTTCAAGATAAGTCGAGTGTTTAATCTTATCCTCATTGGAATTCCATCATTACAATTAACAAAGCATACATAATGGTTTTCTTCAATACCAGTATTTCAGTTTTGCGCAAAATACACATTCGGTAAACTTGTCGAATTCTGCTGCATGCAAAGGCTCTTTAAAAACACTTGATTTCAACTTAAATATTGAATGGAGACAACTATTTAAGTCGGTGGTTAAGTAAGAATGCACAAAATAGGTTTTTGGGGTATAGCTTGGGTTATTTTGATAATTTGTGCGTATTTCCTAACCTTCAAACATAACTTAACTAAAAAATGGAACTTTAATGCAGCTTTTACCATCTCCCATCACATAAATAGTTATTTCTTGTAGTAATTAAGGTGAAACAAAGTGTTGTTTATATTTTTTACGTATTACGCGTGCAGTGGAATTCGACAAGATTAATAAACATTTTACTGTAAAAATCCGTTTTTCGCATTTTGGGTTCAATCATCTTGAGGTGATTTTTCCATGCAAACATCGCTATAGAAATAATCCAATCATTATTATTTATATCTTTGCAAGTACTATTCTACTCAGTACTTCGATGAAAGCAATTATAACATACCTTAAGACTATATCAATTGCTCGTTTATAAATTATTCAGTCTTTAGAAGTAAAAATTAAACTAACAAATAATACTCTTTTAGTAAATTCTTCTCATTTTGCGGCAAAATGCCGACATAGAAAACGAGCTGTCAAAAGTAATTCCATGGAGAAAACAAAACGAAAATAACAAAATAAAATCATAGAGAACAAGAGAATGACAACAACTTTACTGAACCTGCCATAATTTTTTTTTCGAAGCCCCAAATTATATTATTTTTAATTTAAAATTATATTGTGAATAATAATCAAAGCGGTGCTTTGATTTCAATATCCCTCCATTAATTTGATAGAACAAAAAAAAATGCAATTGAAAAAGATTTTTCTTCATTCAATTATTACACTCTTGAGAGTTTTATTTGGGCCCTAACGAAACGTCCTCTCTGCCTACCCCTGCGAGAAACGGCGTGATGGTTAGTTAGTTATATAAGGGGCAGCCTCAGTATTGCGTAGGATGGCAATTGTTAGAGACAAAAGAGAAATTGACTTTGCAATGTTTACAACCTTGCAACTCAGAAAAGGTACTATGCACTTGGAAACTTATCAGACCAAAGTGATGTGTTTTACAAGACTTTTTTATATTTCTACAGCATTGAAGTATAGAATATCAATAATTCATCATTAAAAAAAATATGAGGTACAATTCTTTTTCTTCTTAGCGATTTGAACGATGGCTACCCATATTTAGGTCTCTTCGTTCTAGGCCTTGAGAATTCCTGTAAGAAACAACTATTTACAATGGGGAAGATAGAAAAACATGCGCAAAATAGGTTATTAGGTTCTTAGTTGGGTTATTTAAATTATTTGTCCATATTTAGATTGACGCGGAACCTTCCGGCAAACATCACACCGTACTAACGAAACGAACATCGGGAAATTTTAAATTTTGATTGACTAAAAAAATAACTTCTCCCTCGACCTAGATATACAGGGTGTCCTTGGGTGAAGTGCACTAACTTAAAAAAGATAATTAACATTAAAAGATATAATTTTTTTTTACACCACTTTAATTTTAATTGTACTCTACCGGTTTCGGAAGCACCCTTCCTTCGTCAGGAGAATATTAAAACTTAATTATTAAAAGTTTTAATATTCTCCTGACGAAGGAAGGGTGCTTCCGAAACCGGTAGAGTACAATTAAAATTAAAGTGGTCTAAAACAAATTTATATCTTTTATTGTAAATTATGACGAGCCACAAAGTAAATGCTTATTACAAATAAAGATAATTAACTCCAACTAAATTCCAACTAATTTCCATCCTAAAATATTTTCCCATAGAAGAATATTTATTTTCCCATATAAACAATTCAACTTTTTAACCTAAAATCATGTAGAATCACCCCCGAAGTTAGTGAACTTTACCTGTGGACAGCCTGTATAGTTAAATATGATTTAAGATTTTCACAGCCAAGTGTTTTTTTTTATATTTGTTTTTGGTGTGTTATGCCATGTTGCGCTAACTCCTTCTTTAGCCAACGTTTCGGACATCGTTACAGTG
Source organism: Hesperophylax consimilis (assembly GCF_061612785.1). Lineage (NCBI taxonomy): Eukaryota > Metazoa > Arthropoda > Insecta > Trichoptera > Limnephilidae > Hesperophylax > Hesperophylax consimilis. Next base: position 23,776,219 of record NC_142850.1, read on the forward strand.
TCCATCATCATCAAAAACAAATATCAAAAAAAAAAAAAAAACACCTTTATAGTTTTTTTCTTGTAGTAATTAAATTAAGAAACAAAATGCTATTTAAATAATAAGTAATCCCAAAGGTGGGTTCAAATATATTCTGTTGATATTATTATTTGCTGGTCCATTACATACTTCAAATAAAATAACACACTAACCATGTAAAGTTAAGTTTGCAAAAACTAATTCGCCGATAGGTTAAAAAATCATGCCGTTAGGTTCAAAAATATTCCACTGATATTTTGGTCATTCGCCGGCCCATTACATACCAATTGGTGTCATCCAGAAACTTTAAAGTATTATTTTTATTTTCATTTATATTTTTTAATGTAATATTGAATGAAAAACACTCGTGATCTGAAACACATACCGTAAAATAAATAAAAAGCAGTATATTTTGTTGATAATTTATTACGATTAAATAATCCATCAACAATACGCAACAGTGATCTGCTCTTACATCTTTAATTATTTACAAAGATATCCATGATCCAAACAGAAAAATTTCAACATGGAAGATAATATTCGTTATATAAGCCAGAACACTCACTACTATTTTGTGAATAACGTTCTAACGTGGATACATAATGCATCGAAGGGTTGGCCGCCCCTCTAAGAATCAGTATTCTATATATGTTTTTCACGTTGGATGATGCTTGATTCTTGCAATAGTAACCGATGGATTGTAATATTCTAAACGGAGAGTTGTAGTTGTGTTTACTGCTTGACCGCGAGGAGTCCTAGGTCATTGATACACTTGTTGATGGTTTCCTTTTCCTGGTCGGGGGTGATGGACTTGAGGACGTTGTTGACGATCCAGCTGACCATGTGCTTCTGGGTGATGCGGCGATCCACATTGGTGGTCTCCACCTGGTAGTCCAGACGCCTCTTGATCTGGTGATGGAAAGCAACGATTAGATGGAGCAGCAACAAAACAATCAAATGAAGAAATTGCATCGACTCATAATGATCACCAAATCATCGACACTACAACCCTGAGGACGAGTTGTTTCGAGAGTTGACGAGAGTTCAGGAAATCTATCACGGACATCTTAAAATTGATTAGGCGACACTCGCTAGCATGACCACAAATTACCAATGACATATTATTATATTATGAATTGTATTATAAAATTAATATGTCATTATACGTATTGACTAAAATAGGGTTAATTTATCGAGCATGTTCCTACGTAGACAATGTTATCTACATGTTAACAACATCACTGGCTGCTTTTCAATAAACAGAGACTGATTTAAACTTGGGGAAATTAAGACAGTTATTCATGACATTGCAAGCAAAATAGCTCACGATTATTAGTAAAAAAAATCAGCAAAAAAAAAAAATTTATAAGAATAAATCAGTTGTGTTGATAAAATTATCGACATATAACAGTACCAGGCGTGTTAGCAATAAATATATACATTTATGTATATTTTATAATTAATGATAAAAGCTTAATTAGTCATATCGATTCTGCTTAGTGCTGTCGAAATGACCGTTTTAGGCCCCAAACCGCTACTAGAAAATGCCTCCATTCATGCCAATATCCTACTTTCCCTCTCATATCTCATATGCGATCCTTGTTTTACTGTATAAGATGCAGTAGAAGCAAGTAGAAGGTCAGCATGACTGTTAACTTGGCAAAGTTTAAATAGGAACAGACTGGGTCATTTAGGAGGATGACTGATGAAGAGACAATTCAAATTTCGCATTTGCAATTTGGCCATTTTTTATGTGAAAAATGCACCATTGTCATTTTATAAGAGAATGAAGCGAGATTCGCAATTCTTTGTCCAATAATACGAATTTTCGTATTTTTCGTGCGATTTTCTGATAATAAGAAAGTAATATTAAACATTTTAAATTACATATTTTTCTATGGTTTTGACAAGCTAGAAATATGAGCCACATATACAAGCTACAAAACGAAACGCAGCTTACAAAAAAAAGTCACTTTTGTGACAAATAAATACCACCATTTTTTCCAAAAATGGTGGTAAATAATTAAATTTTGATAAAAATATTTTTTTTAAAGAAAAGACAATCATTCCCGGGTTACAAATAACATGACAATATTTGAAAATCTCCTACTACCATCACAACAAACGGAGAATGTTGCTTGTGACGTGATGGAGGATTTAGCCAGCCAACTAATTGAACTCACGACGCCTGGGTGAGACACAGATGCGATACCGACTCAGCCACTGACTGGTCACTGCATGACTGTAACACTAAATGAGTTGCCAACCAAGGAAGACGTCATGTAAGGTGGTTCGATGAAATTATAGCCGCAGCTGAACCCAGACGATACACCATGAACAAAAGACAAAGGGCACACAAGCTCCTTGGCTCAGAACTTATAGGATGCGGGTTCAAATCGCAGGGTGAGAGACCACCATTTAGCTGAATCAAAAAGTTGATTCAAATGGCTTATATTTGATGATCAGATCTGAATACCCAGCTACCTTTCTGTTTTTTTTAAATGTGAATGCTGCACAAGAATCTCAACTGCTCCTAACTGTTCTTTGAGACTGAAGGCAGCAGGGAAGGGAAGAAAATGGGGAAGAGGAAGGTAGGGAAGCACCTAGCTATTTAGATCTGATCACTAAACACAGTTAAAGCCATTTCAAGCAACAATTTAATTCTGAACAGTCTTCTATCACCAAAGCATCTATTTTCAATTTCCAGAACCATTCAGAATCAAAGTGTTGCTTGAAATGGCTTTAGCCGTGTTTGGCGACCAAATTAATTAGTTTAACTGTCTCAGTTGTGGGCAGTTGGGCCTCGGAGGTTTTGGCCACAAACACATAGTTAAAAAGGATGGAGGTACCTCCTGGTAGGTGTGCGCCACCCTCTCCCTGTAGGCGGCCTCCAGCTGCAGCAGGATGTTCTCCCGCTTGGCCGCCATGAGCAGCGTGGTGCCCTCAGCCCTCCACTGCTCCAGCTTCTCATCAGCGATCTCTTCCTCCATGGCGGAGCGCTTGTCCTTGCGCCCCTGCGAGTACTCATTCTCCAGAGCCTGCGGAAGAAGACAACCCATTTAGACGAAAATATTACATATTTAACCACTCGAACAATGGCATATTTAAAAAAAAAATGTCTTGAGTGATGGAGGTTAGCGGGCATCGGGCATTGGGTTGTGGATTCTAAGAACCATACCTCCCAGTATTAATACAGAAACATATAAACTGATTAGTGTGGTTTAAAACCAAAGAATCCACCTATATTTCATCATCGATCCCATATTTGTAGCTTTTATAATTGTTTTTTTAATCAAAAATAAAAAATTTGCGACCTAAATTTATGCAGTCAGTTCAAGGCCTAGAGTGATGACACCTAAATATGGGTAGCCATCGTTCAACTAGTCTTTGGACTGGATCTTTTAAAAGGTTGCAGGAAAATACATGTAAAACTCTTCAATTGGTGCGATTTACAAATTGACGGCCCCTGGTAGTTTTTAACTTTTGAAAAGTCAAGATGCAAAAAAAAAATACTTTGGTTACCATGAGGGATCACTAATTTTGTAGGAATCCAAAAAGTACCAACAGAATAATTATGTATTACACTATTAAACTGATACATGGAAGATAGTAATTTCAGAGATTTTGGTAACCCTGGTTGGCAACGGGAAGGTTAGGTTAAAGTAAATTTGTAATACGGTGGTGTATGTATTCCCTTGTAAATCGTAATTCCCAGCCAGACTGTCAGATTTAGATTTACGATGTAAATTATTAATAATTATATTTGATTAAATTTGTATTAATTTGATTCAAATTTACTAAATAATAATACGTAACGACCATTTCTAAAGCTTTGAAAAATAAAATTGCAAAAATATGCAATAATGATGAAAAATTGTTTGAAATATGCAGTAACGACCAAAAAAGACTTAAATATGCACTAACAACCAAAAAGATTCAAATATATGCATTATGCATATTTATAACTCGATGTCCAGTTACTGTGCAAATCAGATTTACTAAATATATTACGAAATTACCACTTCTAATGGGAACGGCTCAAAACTTTGAAGATAAAAATTGCAAATATATGCATTAATGATGAAAACAAAAGGTTCGAATATGCACTGATGTCCTAAAAAGGCTCAAATATGCACTAATGACCAAAAAGACTAAAATATTTATATCCATTATGCACATTTATAATTCAATGTCTGGCTATATCCTACAAATTATAAGTGAATTTAGGTAAGGTTAGGATAATGAGAAAAGTGAGTACATATATACTGTGAACAAGACTTTTTTACGTTTAGTTACAGTTAGTATTATCACTCATGTTTTACTCACATCAACTTCCTTGTCGAGGTAAGCGGCAATGTTGGGGCCGAACTTCTTGTGTGCCAAGATCATCATGATCAGGATGGTTGTTCCGGTCCAGTATTCGTGCTCCAGGACGTAGATTTCCTTGCTGCACAGATAGGTGATCAGACCAGTTCCTAGGACATAGGGGCCGGTGACTCCGGTCTTCTTGTGGAACATCTGGAACCTGAAATAGACAAATTACATCAAAATAACTTAAAAACAATCAAATAATTATTACAGTTTTATTTCAAGATGAAATAATGGTTACCATTCTTCGGGGAGGAATCCCATGCGAACCTTGCCGGGTTCACCTCGCACGGGGCGGGGGAAGTTGACCTCATCCCTCTCTCCTCCGGTGGCTGAACCACGCACTGCCATTGCCAATGGCCGCATCTGCTGGCCTAGAAATCCACATATAAGTGATTATTATCTGGCTAAACCCTGACAAATTGTAGTATCATTATAACTCTTCGACCTAAAACTACTTATACTCATGAATATGAGATCAAAGCCAAAGAAATGGTTTGCATAACTTATACTACACCTATTTTGATGATGGCAGAATAATTCTGTCAAAGACTGTGAAGAAGGGACAATAATTGCAACATTACAAAGAATCTGCTACGTTAAAGGGGCCTTTCATTGTGGCAATTACCTAACTGTTTCAATAAATTTTGAAACAGTTAGGTAATTTAAAAACAGGGGTTTGACAATCTGGACGATAGACATCGGTCGCCTTCAACTTTTGAGGTTAGTTTTAATTTTATGATGTTGAAGGCTTTCCACGACAAATTATTAACGGTATGAATAATTTTTTGACCTTCATGCTTTGCTAACAATATCTTACATTCGTATAAGTTTCTAAAATAAGTAATTTTCGGAACAAATGTCAAAATAATAATTTTGCCAGTGATTACATAAAGGTTTGGACTTTTCGATAAAAATGTCATCTTTTCAACGCCAATCGTAAAAATGTTTAATTTGATGTGTTGGAGTGGTATTTTCAAACGATTTACATATAAATAACTTACAAGTACGGAGGAGGGCTGCCTTCGACAACATTATTAAATTTATTTTTTCGAAAACTAAAGAAATGGGAGATGTCGATCACAAAACTCGTCTGTCGGCCACTGACGAGGTCAAAATGACACTTCACTACTTATCAGCTGAAACGAAAAAATATTTTGCGTAATTTTATAGCATTATTTTTAAAATCAAATATTATTTTAGAATTTTTCTTAGCAGTTTTATATTCATATCGGATATTTTTATTCAATAATTTATTCAAGAAGCTTGTTTGACAGTCGTAGTATATTTTCTTGTAGCGCAATTTGAAACGTCAGTGAGTTGGAAAATATTTTTTTGGAAAGCAATAACAAAACATAGTAATCATGGGATTGTGCAGTTCCTGCTTGAAAGGATCCACGTCAGAGACGATAATGCCCGATCTGGTAATTTGTGCATCATAAATTTTGACACAACAGGATTGCAAACATCTATTTTTTCAGCGCGGGTTATCATGTTGGTGATTTTGACAACTCGTTTTGCCGCTATTTTCGTGTTTATGATTATCGATTTTCATCTGCAAACCCGGGAAATTAGCTCATTAGCTGGACCGGAGGGATTGGGAGGGATTGATTCGTCTGGGCTCAGGTGCAGGGAAACGCAAGGCTGCACCCGATTGGATACGACGTACTTCGACCCCCGTACCCACCTGAGGCTCTTTTGAGTCAAACTTCTCGGATTTACAAGACTTCGAACTGAATACTAACATGATAACGTTCATTTTTTTGAAGGTATGGGATGTTTTGATTTACCCTCTTGCATATTTTGGACATTCAAAAACATATTTATGATGTTGCGAAACAATATGTCCGTGTTTTGAACCTGTACTTGTTGTCTGTTTTGCTCTGTTTATTCCATTCCGGCATAAATTAATGATCATCATAACATTTTCTTGTTCTTCAGTTGCCAATGCTTACCTTGTTGATGCAATATTATTCTACATTCTATTTTCCATTTGATTCATCAACATGATCTAGTTTAATTGCATCACTTTATTGATTTTTTGATAGGTACCATTTTGTATCGATGCACAAAGTTAGAAAACTCAGTAATCTCAGGATAAAACACTTTTTACAACAACAACAAAAACTCAGTTTATTCCTAGATTATTGTGTATTATTGTAATGAAACATGAATATCATCCTAACTTAATAAATAATAATATTAATAAAAAAATTATTCCAGAATGTAATACATTCCATATTTGAAATAATATACATACATATTAATTGTACATTCTTAGAATCCAGTTAATGAATTTTAACAATTTGTTATTTTTCATTTAGTGTTACTTTTTACCACTTAATTAAATTTTAATCATTGAAGACAATATTACCGACTCTGAAACAAAATATTTAATTTAAAACTGAAAATAAGAAAAAGATACGGTCACATCTAGGAATTGAACCCAGGACCTTAGCCTTGCCGGGGCTCTGTTCTAACCACTGAACTAATTCTACTCTTTTCCCTTTGTGATATTTAACTTTATCATACTTCGACTAAGAACTACGAACATTTTCTTAATGCATATTTTTATTGGCTGCTCTCTTGAATAGGGTCGAATTAGCTTAGTGGTTACAGCAGAGCCCCGGCAAGGCTAAAGTCCTGGGTTCAATTCCTAAATGTGACAATATCTTTTTTCTGTTTTTAAAACTCTAATCAATTCTATTTAAAGCAATATGGACTTATAACTCTAATCAGTTCTTGAGCTTCTTTGACAATATGTCTGATGGTTTCCCCCTTTACTAAGTCAGGAGACACAACACTTTGGGTCAGGAATATCTACCATCTGTAGACATTGGCTGTGTGATAACTAATACTAGAGACAATCTTTTGCTCTCAATTTGAATGTGTGAGTGACCGGCTTTTACAGATGGCATTCAAAACGGGTTAGAGTCTCTATGTATTATGGGCCCTTGAAAGTCATCGGAGTATTCTATGATGATATTAAAGCTCTTTTGTGTATTTTTTGTTTACACACTACGGCAAGGCTTAAGACAAATTACCTATCGTCGATACACACACTTCAATGTACATCGATTCGCTGTTGATTAATGTGTGTTTCTCAAAAATAATGTTTAAAAAAAAAATTTAGAAGTTTTGGATAAAGTTAACGAATTCCGCCTCACATTTGATACGCAAAAAAATTTCAAATACTACTTGGTTTCAACTTAATTACTACAAGAAACAACTATTTACGTCGGGCAAACAACTATTAAAGTTCCATTTTTATCAAAATTTTGTTTGAAAGTTGTGATGCATAATTTATTACAATAACCCATAGACATATGAATATTAGTAGACCTGCCCTAAGTGATTAAAAGCGTATTATCCCCACTCCCCATACCGGTTCCATTGGAGCCGGCTGTGCTCGCGTATGGCCTCAAGTGAAATTTGAAAACGTGACGTCATCATTCTTGTGCGAACTATGGTCGAGGCATCATCGGTTCATTTTACGAAATAACACGGCAAAATGTTGACTTGTACTATGAAAACTTGTAAAAATAGATGTGAAAAAGAGAATAAACCCAATTGTCGTATTACATTCCATATATAAGCATTATTTTACTTTATTTTAAGCATATTCACATTGTATAATATAGATCAGTTTTAGAAACATATACTATCACATCGAGAAACGTCTGGACGCGAAACACAAAGCTGGTTGGTTGCTGGGAAGTAAATTATGAACATTTATAAAAGTGTCTTAACTAAATACTTAAACGAAATATTCGACTCTGAAAATAGAACCGAATTTTTTGCCGAATTTGGACTTCGCAAATTTGTTCATAACGTGGCGAGTAATTTGCGCTCCCATGTAAAAATGTCTATTCATTCAAAAGCAGATTTTACTTTTAAGAAGTAAATGGTGATATTATAATGCGAGATGCCTATTTACTGTCAGATTGATTTATTGACGAATCACAGTCAGCCTTACTCCCTTCGTTCTTCAACAGTTGATTTTACCCCTCGCCATTATCTTCTCGTCCATTAATTCCTATGTCTGTGCAATAACCCAAACTAATAACCCAAAAACCTGTTTTGTACATGTAATTAAGTTTGAAATCAAGCAAATGAGAACACTTTACCGAAGTTTTGTTTTAAAACATTGTTTTGGTTGTGTATGTCGGAAAAGCACCTAGAATGTGTATTGTGTCTAGTTCAGGGGTGCAGAATGTATAGTTTTATCTATAGTGGCTTCCTCTCGTTGAAGGAGACACGGAGGCGCCGCCAGATGGAGGCAGCTGAGAAGCGAAAGCAGGAGAACGACAGCCGCGGCATACAGAACATGGAGAAACTGCGCCGGCAGCAGCAAAAGCAGCTGGAGATTGACCGCCGCCAGGAGGAGGCCATGCGGCAGAACACGGCTCAGCCCACTCTAAAGGTATTACAGCTGTATTCAACTAAAATCTAAGGACTCTTCAGCCTACTCTGAAGGTATTAACCTACAATCAACTAGAATCAAAGAACTCTTCATTCTACTCTGGAGGTATTAATCTACACTCAACTAGAATCAAAGAACTCTTCAGCCTACTCTGAAGATATTAACTTACACTCAACTAAAATCAAAGAACTGAAGAGAAAAGTGTCGCCAACATCGTTCATCCATAATATGCAAATAGCATTTACGCACAGCGGCGCTTTGTTTCTACCTACACACAAACGCATGACTTTCATTGACTCCTCCACCTTGATAGACTATGAAGTTTGATTGTCTCTTGGCGACAATCAGCACCCTTCCATGCCATAATCTTCCATCCCCAACCCTTGATCTAAATTCTAAATCATTCACCAATTTGGCTACCATAATACGGACATGTGCCTAGCATGGTGGCTGTAGAAAACAAAAAACTGTAATCATTTAAATTTTTATGAATAGAAACACCAAAAAAATTATTATCACAGCCTAATTTGAATTAAATACTTCCAGTGGCAGACCAACGCCTAGGGTGTTCCCAAAGGGCGAGAATGGACGCAAGAACTTGGAAATAGAAACAGAGAATCTGAAATGACAGGATCCCGATATCCCAAAGAAGATGTAAACTGCTGGTGATCAGTGTTTTTAATTTCCTCTACATATATGTAATCTATTCAGTGTTTTAACTAAATTAATGTATGTGATGAATGTTTTATACCTATACTGTACAATCTGCAGCAATGCAGCATCCTTTATATGTGAGGCCACATTGGGAAATAACTTAAAATTTATACATTTTGATACGTCATAAGTAAAATATCCATCTACAAATTACAAGTCAGCTTACGTTGGTGAACTTTGAAATATTTATTTTTTGTAGTTTTTTTATCAATTTATTACAATATCCTGAAAAAACCATTAAGGCGATGCACTACGTCGTGTAATATTTTAAATTGAGCCGCTATCAATAACAACCCTTACGTAGATGGCTATAAGGTTTAAATTCCCGCTTAACACCATCCGTCTGTTTTGATTTATGCAAGAAAAAAACATGGCCAAAAAGTGCCTTTTATTTTATTTTGTAGATGTTCAGGCATAAATATTTAATTTTTTTACAATAAAATCATAACCGAAAATGGGTTCGTAAGTAGGAGATTTTGAACTTTAAAGCAGTTTTCATAGGCCTTTACACTATTTTTTTCTGGGCTTATAAAAAGACTTATCTAAAAAATACTCAATTATTTCAAAGACGGAGATGTATTCTACTCGCAGTATTTAATTAAAGCATCTGAAACATTTCTAGGTGACCAAATTTTCAAACCAAAAACACATGATTTTGCATTACTGCGTATGGCATCGCCTTAATAATCAATGGAGTTTTTTTATATAGTGTGGTTTTATGCTAAATCTCATCAAGGGCGCTGCTGTAAAATGATTTTTTTTATCAACTTGAAACCATAGACATAATATTATTATTATTTCTATTACCTACTTCTAATTGTTTAAAACATCTTATAAGTAACAAAATTTGACTACCAAACTCATCGACGAACACTTATGAGTGTAATTGTATTAAAAATGACATATTATCAATTTATATTAAAGATTAACTACCAACGTAGCAGGTCCTGCGTAGTTATATTTCAAAGGTTGCTTGTGTTAAGTTAAAGATTTTACAAACTGAATACTTTTCATAGGTCCGATCATAGACATTCAAATTGAGACTATCCCTTATATGAAATCCTGGTATCATTTTGACGAGCTGGAGGCAAACCTCATGACCATGTGTTTGGCACCAGTACGGTTCGAGAATGCTTTGGATAATCTACGACATCAGTCGTATGTTGAACGCCGAAATAATGGCCAGACCCTGCGCATAAAAGTAAAGTTCGCTAAAGAAAGTCAATGGATTTCTGCGCTGTCCATTGTGGAACTTTTTTGCGCAGCATCAGATTGTTCGTAAAAATGTTAGAAAACCGAACTGCCTTCAAATCGGGTTGCGTGGAGATGCTAAAAATGAGTGAGGTGGGTAAATTATAACACATTTGTAAAAGTGTCAAACTAAATAGTGTAACAAAATATTCAGTTTTGGAAACAATCCTGAACTTTTGTTCACCCGATTTGAGATTTGTAGTTTAAGCTTTTTACGCAGTCAGCAATTTTTGTGCCATTGTAAAAAGTACTAGTAATTTGTAAGCAGATTTTATTTTCGCGGACTAAATAAATGGTGATATTATAATGCGAGTTGCCTGTTTACTGGCAGATTCATTTAATGACAAATTACAGAAAGAGAGACGATCATACCCCTTCCGCGCTCCGGCCAATCGCTTGGTTTGTTTCCCTTTCCCCGATGGGCCAGTCTATCAATTTGGGTGTCTATGGGCCCGATTTACATTACTAAAGAAATTCAAACTATTTTTGAGATTATCAGATTCAAACATTAAAAATATATTTTGTACTGTATTTTCTTAGTAGTCAATAGAGTACATGTATTGTATTAAAATCTTATGATACATTTAAAATTCAAAATTAAGATAAAATATGTATTATATATATATATATATATATATATATATATATATGTATATCGACACCCAATGTGTATCCTCTGTCCTCTTGCTTTATGTGTTCATTGTATTATTTATAAGTACTTTTAAGATGTTTGAGAATTTTCGCTAATTATTTTGAATGTTTGGTGCAAATCCTAATACAAACACGTTATACCCTTAGGTATTTTATGAAAAATATGTTGAATATTCTGCGGCACGCCTCATCCTATAGGCACAAATTATTTTTTTAAATGCTGACATCGATTTTAGGTTACTTTTTTTATCTTTTTTAAATAAAACCAAACTGAGAATGTACTTTACAAACTAAGATCTTAGGTTCTTAGTTTGGGTTTTATAAAAATAATGAAAAAACACTAACCTAAAAACCGACTTCTCTTGTCACATCGATATTAAAATGGCTGTAAAGTAAACACGAAGAATTTGCAAATATTAAACAGTTGTTCCTCATTGTATTTAAACTGATATAAAGTATTTTTTAAATAATTTGTTTGTATCAACCCTTGGAATGCCAGCGTATATGTTAGGAACTTACTACACTTGCCTCAATTTTATAGTATTTTGAGCCTTAAAAAAGGCTCCTAGCACTCTAAAATACATTTTATTCGCTTGGCAAGGATGAGACGCACCTCGATATGTACCTAAAATATTTTTATCTTTGGCTTCACAAATTTGAAAATTGTTGGACCTCAGTTGAATAGGAATGAAACCTTATATTTTATTTACATATTTATGTATATTTGAAAACAACAATTATTTGATACCTATTGATGTTTCTCAGAATTCAATGTAACACTGTCATCAAATTTAATGGTTAATCAGCACCATTTTGTTTACATTTGAAAGTTCTCCGAAACGCCAATTCTAGATCTCTTTCAGCTTTTGAACAATTATGGATCAACAGAAATGCACAACTGTCATGTCATCACAATTTTTACAATTAGAACCGGCCTTTAATGGGGACCTTTGAAATGTCAAAAAAAGAAAATGATTTGGCATTCAGGTACGCGTTAGTCACTACGCAACTAGGCGGCACAGTGGCGGCAGCCAACATAATTCAAATTTTGTATGAAAATGTTTTCAAGCAAAAGCGCTAGGCTTCACAGGTTACAAGAATTGGCTCCTTCAAACTTTGACTGCCTCAGCCTGCCTAACCCTTCCTTAATGACAATGTTGCATTTGAATTTCTGTATAACGGCCCATCCTTGATTTGATTTTGATTTTATGTAATTAAAATTATTGTCATTTTGGAATATTATCTATGTCATGTCTTCTCTTATGTCGTGTAAAGCCATGTATAGATATTAACAATACAAATAGCAATGTAACAAGCATGCATTGAATTTTGTGTTGCCAATATCTGTAGACAGCTTAATAGAGGTTTGGGGACACCGTTCCTAGCAAAACTGTTTTCGAATGTATATTGTTACTTAAAAAATATGAAAGTTCCCACTATTTTCCTAAAAATTTGCACTAGATATCAAATTTTCAGGTATCTTGCAATTTTACGCATGTTACCCTGATTAGATCAGAGATCAGGTCTTAGATCATTTGTTCTCGGTCCCTCACGTATTGGTTTGAGATAATATTAACTTATAAAAACTTTCTATTCGGATGAACCTATACGATGCTATTGTAAATGTCTGCATGTATTTTAGGGCGGCAATTACCTTTCCAAAAATTGAAAATGTGATACGAAACATTGCGTTTCTTAGATTTGATGAAGGATTGTAAAAAAACTTTCTAAGGTATCAAATACCCATCAGAAAATATATGTATAAGTGTGATTGATGGTAGTTTTGTAAGATATGAACATAATATTATGAATTTAAGAATGAGATGCACTGACCTATTACGATTCCTCAGATAATTATAAATAATAAAGTTTATGTTTACCAAGTGGTTCGCTATGTTTGGTGATTTAGCAGGGGTGCCCGGGTTCATCGGGTGAGTGTGTTCAAGATGCGCCTGCTCACTGGATTGGGGAGACCCTTTGCCCTCTCCAACTGGTTTCTCTTGACCCATCGCCTTACTCACAACTGTAGGGATATATCATTTGTCCGTCACTCCTGGACACACCGATCCCTAGATTCCTACCCACCCCTCATACCTTTTTCCTTTCCAAAACTTCTTCTACTACATTTCCTTAAAAAGATCCCCCACACAGCATCCCCAAAGATGACAGAGGCCCTTAGTGAAATTATTTTCCTCAGGGCCTCCTCTGTGGAGTTAATGTAACAAAAAAATGTTTTATTTTAATTTATTATTGTTAAAAGAATAATTGTTACCTTTATTATTTCTATTCTAGTGCATTTGACGATGCCTATAACTATTATTGTAAATCATGAAGCCATCAATTTATAAATTTTTAAAAGTGTTTATTTGGAAAATGATTTCGGTTTATATAGGTACTGAAATATTATATTTTTGTGGGCTTGATTATTTAGTCACGTTTTTCTGTGAATCGTGTTAAATTGAAGTAAATTATCTGACCATAACTTTTATAGAAATAATTATTATTTTTAATTTGTTGTTTGCATAAATTATTATTTATCTGTTAATATATATTTTTTTATGCCTACTTTATTTTTGTTACCATATCTGTTTCTAGCACTAAACCTAATGTTAGAAAACCTATATGATAATATCACCATTATGTGTGTAGAATATGTATAGTTGATAAATGTTTGAGTGTATTTATGAGAGGTACAGTCAACATAATAGAAATTCCTCAGCAACATCCCTCCCCATTGAAGAATAGATCTTCCCTATATTGTGATCTCACTCTTGCGGTTATTAGTAGAGCTGTACTTTTCAACATCTAGTTGTTTGAATCCCCGTCGCATTTTAAAACTTTGATATTTGCCATTTATTCTTTATCGATTCAGGGTCCATTGAGTTTGGTCAAATTTTGATCATTCTACTTGACGGCTGATGAAACGACCCGATGTAACTCAAATTGGATGAATTATTCTTGTTATAGATACTTTTAAGGTAAAGACCACGCTACATGCATTAAAGATTTTTTGGGCGTGGCCCATACAGATTATATGTTGGGGTGTCACACTTCGTTGTAATCTTCCTCAGGAGAGGGGGTCAGATCAACTGGGGAACTGCCGCGGAATATCATTTCTTTGTACGGGATCTGTCACCTTGACAGGTGTCAGCTGCGTGATCACGGTGCTCCGTAAATTGATCTGACCCCCTCTCCTGCCAGCGCATCATTTTCAAATATAGTCTCGCTAGCAGATCACAATGAATAAATTGTCGTCACACCCACACTTATAACACATCATCTGTCAGGTGTGAAAAGTTTGTATGGGGTTGTATGGCGAGCAATATGGAGTTATATAAAAAGCTTTGATGTGTATAGCGTAATCTGTCTCTTTCTTTACTCAAGGCAGTGTCATATTTTCTATTATTTTTTGCCGTCAAAACTGCTTAACTTTTCTCAAACTATGGTGCCAAAAATTTTAAGAAAATCACGTTACAAATCCTTTTTTTTTTCAAAATTTTAATTTAAAACCTATTTTTCTTATTTATGTAGTTTACTTCTGGATTTAATTTTTTTTACCTTTAGTCATTAGTCAGAATGTGTTTTTTTTAATATATTAAATACACTTTCATAGTAATTTTTTTTGTCAAAATGTCAAGCATATTTTCAGCTGCAAGCCAATGGTGACTAGTGCACTCATTGTACTGTTGCAGTAATTTACAAGTGTTCACTCTTCATTTCATAATATTAAATTTGCAAAAGTGCAGGGTCTTTCGAAACATAAGTTATGATTATGATTCTACAAAATATCTTAAGATTTTTTTAATCTTCAAACAAAATTTCTAACTTATCCTTTTCAACCAATTCTTTATCTTCATTTAGGTTTTAAAATTAGAGAAAGTGACATTCACAGTAAAAACTGGCATTCACACAAGAAAGCGGTGTTCACAGTCAAAACTGGCATCCACTACGAAAGTGACATTCACAGTAAAAACTGGCATCCACAACAGAAAGTGGTATTCACAACAGAAAGGGGCATTCACAGTAAAAACTGGCATTCACACCGAAAGTGGTATTCACAGTAAAAACTGGCATCCACAACAGAAAGTGGTATTCACAACAGAAAGGGGCATTCACAGTAAAAACTGGCATCCACACCGAAAGTGGTATTCACAGTAAAAACTGGCATCCACAACAGAAAGTGGTATTCACAACAGAAAGGGGCATTCACAGTAAAAACTGGCATCCACACCGAAAGTGGTATTCACAGTAAAAACTGGCATCCACAACAGAAAGTGGTATTCACAACAGAAAGGGGCATTCACAGTAAAAACTGGCATCCACACCGAAAGTGGTATTCACAGTAAAAACTGGCATCCACAACAGAAAGTGGTATTCACAACAGAAAGGGGCATTCACAGTAAAAACTGGCATCCACACCGAAAGTGGTATTCACAGTAAAAACTGGCATCCACAACAGAAAGTGGTATTCACAACAGAAAGGGGCATTCACAGTAAAAACTGGCATCCACAACAGAAAGTGGTATTCACAACAGAAAGGGGCATTCACAGTAAAAACTGGCATCCACACCGAAAGTGGTATTCACAGTAAAAACTGGCATCCACAACAGAAAGTGGTATTCACAACAGAAAGGGGCATTCACAGTAAAAACTGGCATCCACACCGAAAGTGGTATTCACAGTAAAAACTGGCATCCACAACAGAAAGTGGTATTCACAACAGAAAGGGGCATTCACAGTAAAAACTGGCATCCACACCGAAAGTGGTATTCACAGTAAAAACTGGCATCCACAACAGAAAGTGACATTCGCAGTAAAAACTGACATTCACTATAGAAAGTGATGTTCACAGCCAAAACTGACGTAGAAAACAGAAACAGGCCTAGTATACATATTGCTATTTTGTCCGGTAATACCGTGTTATCACATGGAATGAACCGTAACCAGAGGAATATATGTAATTCATACAATTGTTATATAATAAGTAGACCGACCCTTGAGGTACTTATGACCCCATAACAACTGTTGTTATTATCTTCAATATTTTAACAGTGAAAATCCATCCTTGCTCAGAATTGTCGCTCAGAGATAAACCTTTTTTAAACAACCATTTCATTTATTTATTTGTATCTACCATCTTTCTTCCATGTAATTTTGGGGAATACATGTTTTCTTAATTGCATCTGTGTAATGGTATGTATACATTTGCGAACTGAAATGCGAGCTAAGCCATAAATTACTGGAAAGGAATGAAGCAACTGCAAGCGGCGTTTCGCGCCGCTTTGTTCCTTTCCCATAAGTTGAGGTTCAGCTCGACAGTTCGGCTCGCATATGTATATTTAGCATAATAGGTGGTAATTTATGTTTTTCCATTTATTTAATACAATGTCTTGTGTACCTGTAATGAGATATATCAAAACAAATTTGTTTTGAGCTATTTTACTTTGTAATATCTAACTTAATTTTTCTAGTAATCTGTTTTACATGTGCCCACTTTTATGGTTTTTTGTTACCCTATAGCCTATCTATAGATTCTGTATCCAATGCTCATTATCTCATATTGTGGGGTAATTATTAAACTTTACTAGGTAACTCCGAAATCAACTTTTGAGTTCAGACAAAACCATACTTACCTTTTTTTCCTTGCTGAAAAACTAATTTTGGAGTTTCAAGTTGTAAAAATTACCCCGCGATAAAACTATAAATGTACCTTAAGATCACAAATTTTTGTCTAGTTATCCCTTTGTAACCACATTGACACGGAAGATTGCGAAAAATTATCCTAGTCAAATCATTCCATGTAAAACCATTGAAGTCTTATTAAATAAACAAGTATGTATTATTAAAGTCTGTACTTATACGGAGTAAAGTTCTTATGAAAATCTTGTGTCAGGGTGGTTAGCACCTCTTCATAGCAATCCCAGTAACTTAGTTTCAGTATTATTAATGTTGTGTTCATATTGAAAGTTTTCAATCTAGTTCATAAATAGTAATAAACAGGTGTTTTAGAATTTCTACAAACTTTTCTATATTGTGACAGTGGCGTATGATACACACTTCAAAGTAAGTCTAAAGTTCTGTTGTAAATTAATATAAAAACAGATATTAAATTATTTTCTTCAATTTTAAAATTACGCCTCTCAATACGCCCCTGTCATCTATTCAGATATTTTATTGATATTAATCGATAAAACACAATGTGCTATATATACAATACAATATATATTTTACAATGTTGTCATTATATATTTATAAAAATAAACGTTGTGTGGCTGTAAAATAACAGTTTTTAATTTTTTTTTATTACCTATCCTCAAAAATATTTCTTTATCTTCTCTTATTAATTTATTATGTTTTCAACTTATTTTCTCAAGCAGGTACTTGGTACATAAATAAAATGTAGTCTGCCAACTATCTACAAATTTTGTAAAATGAGCAAAAAAAATTTCTTTACTGTTACTAGCAACACCGATTTTAGAACTTTTGTGTTCCCACAAACAGTTCTCCAACTTGTTGTGGAAGGAGATTATGATGAATAAGTTCTTTGTGTTAAATCGGGGATTTATTATATACTTCGCATATTACAATGGTGACTCGATAGTCGACCTAACTAGGAGCTGGCTAAATGAGATCTGAAAACACCAAGTTTGTCTGGGAGCATTCTAAAGGCAAGGCCAAACCGCCGCGATCATTTTGCGTCCGCGATGGCGTTCACGGTCAGCGTCCTGTGTGCGTGCAGAACCGTTCACACCAAACTAGCGATCAATTAGCGATCAGCTGGCGTCCGTGGCACTTGTACGTTCGTGTCGGTTGTGTGGTAGGTATAGCTCGGAGCGGGAACCATTTAAATAATCATAATCATGTTTGGAGACGAATCTGAAGAAGGATTATTACTTTTAGCGGCTATTGCAGATGATGAAGATAGTAGCTTATCTACCCTAATAACGAATATTTTCGATTTACGGTTTATTTATTTATTAAGTTGGAGTTTATAATTCGGTAATCGAACCTATGTATAGTAGGGTGGATCGCCATTGTATGGAATTTTTTATTTTTTATAAATTAGTTTTCGCGGGGTGCGGAATAGATGCTCTAGGTACATACAATTAAGCATACAAAATATCAATTTAAAATTTTGATAGCAAGTACTGCCCCAAAGCAGTTGAATTATTTAAAATCTGGTAAAAAATTGTCCCTTTATAAAACAGTTTTGTGTCAACATTAATACTTTAATTTTTACTTTTACATTTCATAATGAATAAAAATTGCCGCGTCCTATTTAATAATATTAAAAAAATGTGATAATATTTATTTTTCCGCGAAAATTTGACAAATTGCCGAGTCCACTTTCTCGCGCCTCGCTCGCGCACCGCGCATCTTTAGATCAACCGTCCATATCTCGCAGTACAGTTTCAAATTTTACTAACGTTGATCTTCCAACTGACCAACATTACTTTGCTTCATCTACTCCTTCTTCTTATGTTATAAATCCAACAGACAGTGGACTATCTGTTGTATCCAGAACATTGGATCGATACAGTATTTCTGATCAGGCAGGTGCTGCCATCGTCTGCGCTACATTGCAAAATATTGGATTAGTGATTAGTGAACAGATAATCTAACAAACGTGATCGATCGTAATAAGATTCGAAGTGCTCGTGCCAAAACTAGGACCACTCTGACTGCCATCAACCAGCCCCATTTTGATTTGTGCATTTGCATATCGTTTGGCGGCCAAAAGATAAAACATTAATCATGGAGGATGGACGCAGAAA
This sequence comes from Hesperophylax consimilis, assembly GCF_061612785.1. Lineage (NCBI taxonomy): Eukaryota > Metazoa > Arthropoda > Insecta > Trichoptera > Limnephilidae > Hesperophylax > Hesperophylax consimilis. The sequence continues at coordinate 23,795,419 of NC_142850.1, forward strand.
AGTTGTGATAGAAGAACATATCAGTCTTTGAAAGAACCTAGCTCACAATACATTGGCCACATGGGCGTTAAGTTCGGTGATGCTAAAACAATAGCTCACAAATTGTTTGCATATTTTGTGGCAAAATCCATTGATTTAGCGTGCATCGTGGCTATCGGATGTGACGGAACAGCAGTTAATAATGGAACTAAGTCTGGCATTATTCGACTTGTTGAAGGAAAACTCCATCGTCCACTTCAGTGGTTGGTCTGTCAGTTACATGCTAATGAGTTAAGTTTGAGGCACCTTTTCGAATATCTTGATGGAACGACAACAGGTCCTAGAAGCTTTAGCGGCTAACAAGGAAAGTTACTCAAGAACTGTGAACATCTTCCCGTGATAGAATTTCAAGCAATAGAATGCAACTTACCTATGAACCTTACTTATGAAATTACAAAATCCCGTGACGACCTCAGCACAGACCAGCTTTATTTATTGGAAATGTGCCGAGCAATCGCCGAAGGACAATGTAATGAAAACTTAACGAAAAGAAATCCGGGTAAAATCTGTCATTCGCGTTGGTTAACAACAGCCAATACTATTCTCCGACTTTACACATCAACCAAGAATCCAACAGAAATCAGGTGATATTGACTGAATTTGTGCTAAGAGTGTATGCTCCGATGTGGTTTAAAATAAAAACACAGCCTTTAAGACAACCAAGAGCAGACTTCAACCGGCGAGACACCTCCACGAAACCATAAAATTGTCTCGTTACCTTCCAGAGCATTTGAAAAAGGTGGTAGATCCCATAATTCAACGCAAAGGGTATTTTGGCCAATCGAAAATATACTTATTAGTATCTTAAACGACGAACGAAGACAGACATTAGAGAGTTGGCTCTCAGACGGATTCTAAGTATCCAAGAACGTTGGGGTTCTCTCCAATAAGAGTATTTAAGCTACCTACTTTTAATTTCAACGCAGAAGACTATATTGACTTGATCTACTGGGAAAAAACATCAGAAGCACCTCTTACAAAAATGATATCTAGCGAGACAATAATTGATGCCATTGCAGACCACAAAATTATCGAATTCAACATTTTGTGTAGGTTCCGATTGATGCCCTGTCACACGCAAGCCACGGAAAGATGCATCAAAGTGGTAACGGCATCATGTTCTGCTGTTTGCGGCCTTGAAAGACGTGAAGGGTGTATACAAAATAAGCTAGAATCTTGTCGTATAATGCCAGTATTGAATTCGAAGAAGGACTATAAAATACAATAACTTTTATGATTTTTGACTATATTTTTAAACAGTGTTTGTGATTTTTTTGTGTAGCAATGGTACTTTTATTGTTTCTTGATTAGTAGATAATATTATTAGTAAATGAAAAGTTATTTTTTTTATATTTTAACTACTTTTATTGAGCAAAGATTAAACCCTTCTTTTTCTATTTTCTCGCTATTTTTTAAAAATTTGAATCGACTTGGGGCAGTACTTGCACTCGAAATATCTTAATGCTGTCATAATGACTTTTAAAGGTATCCCCATAGAGCATCCATTCCACACCCCGCTGCTAAGAAAAACATAAAAACAAAAAATCGATCCACCCTAATGTATAGTGGCTATATATTGGATAAGTTGGCCGATTTTTTTAACCACTGCAAGTATTTTATTTTAATTTTAATAATATTCGTTATTAGGGTAGATAAGCTATTGGGAAGATGGTGAAAAAGCCCCTGAAAAGTGTAAATTTACAAGACGGTTTGGTAAGATAAATAATTTCGACGGGTTGGTAGGATAAAATGAATCCCATAATGCAGTTTTGTTAGAATTTATGTATATTTGAATAAACAATTTTTTAATGAATTTTAATTACAAGAGTTCTTTCGATTTCAATATTTTAAATATCAGATTAATAGGGACAAAATTAAATAAGAATGGTTCACACTTACATAAAACAAATTAATCGAACACATATATAATAATTACAACTTCTTTTGTACAAAATATAAACATAGAACTGTGCTAAAAAAATACACGCGTTCCGGCGCTGTGTAGTCAATACACATCTCAAAATAAGCGATTTAATATCGGAAAAATATGAATATTCATAGCTAATCGATTATGTTTATTATATTTTATATCAAAAGTGATAGTAATTGTAATTTAATTGCTGAAAACATGAAAAAACCATCGGCAGATGCTAATTTCGTTGATCATTCTCTCTGTATTTGTATCCGACATCATGAGAAATACCACAAACTCAGAGATGCGTGCAGCGTGCAGATCCTGCAAGCAGCAACTGATCGTGGACGCGAGCGATCGCCGCGTCTAGACGCTGCACAGGACGCCGCGGCCAATCTGAGAACGCTTCGATGTGAACACGTTGCTACAAGTTCATACACAACATCTGATCGCCACCGTGCACGGGATCGCGGACGCGCTTTGAACGCGGCGGTTTGTTCAGGCCTTAACTGGCCCTGGCGACTACTGGCTACTAGCTGCCATCTTGCGGACTTCCAAGCAATCTCTTTGTACTGCCCTCTATGAGTGCATCTGTGAAGTTCTTAACTAACTCACTTCCCAACAAGAACAAAAAATATTTTATGTTTGAATATAATGTTATATTATATGTAAATTTCGAATCTGGCGGGTTGACTGGATGGTAAAAATGTTAACTTTTTTTTTTAAGTTTAAAAAGATTTTAGTTAAGCACTTCCTCTACATGGTTTTAATTTAATTTAACATACTTGCTGAACCCCGCCATGCGTTGCTGTGACTCACTATCTGTGCAGATAGAGAAACATTGGCGCGTTTTACATATGGCGCTGTTTTTCATAAAAAGTATGTTTGTCCAACAGATTTTACCTGTCACAGGTGACAAAAAGTATGTTTTTTCTTGTCACAGGTGATATCATTTACATTTTATTTATATAGATAGAAGATAATTAATGGCTAATTTGCTATGTGCATTTCAAAAACACCAAAAAAACCTTTTTCATTCAATTGTCTCACTCAGGCTGAACGCTGACATCACCTGACAACGCTGATATCAGTATATGTGTCAGTCTGATATTCCCTTGAACTGTGGTGCTTTTTTTAAAGTTTCGTCTATTTTCCTTTCAACTATCTAGGCTTTAAAACTACTAACAAAAGAGAAACTAACGGAACGGTGCAGAAATAAGTAAAAGAAGAACTAAAAACTTTGTTAGTTTTTTAAAGGGATCTAATACATCTGCAGTGGTACGCCACTACTCAAGTCAGACGGTGTCAAGTAATACTTAGTACACAGTGCCAGGTGCTAAGGTACTTAGGTCGTCATAGAACATACTAGAAATATCGGCCGCTGCTCAGCGTTACGGGTGGCAATGTTTGTAGCCATACCAACTAGAATGTTCAGAAACTTTCTTAGGTGCAACTTGAATCGTATTGGCACCTTATATAAGCGAAAGCGGGAAGGTACTCAGGCAGTCTACTACGTGCTACATTTTAATAAAAATAAAAATAACTTACTCCTTTCGCGCCGCGATTACTTAATGTTTCTCAAGTTCCTGTTGAAAATGTCTACATCTCTTAGCCCATCGACATACCCGCCGCCAAGATTGGGCGGCTGCATTTCTTTCGCAGCGGCATATTGTACCGCTAAAACTCACCCTACGTGCTTGGGTAGATTACAATAAAATCACAATTTTTATGAAATCTATATAAAAGTAGGAAAAGTGTTTCGTTTGAGGTGCCAAAAGAATCAGTAAGAATGCAATAAGAATCAGTAATCAATGCACAGTAAGAATCCGTCTGAAGTATGCACAGATGTAATAAATAAAAATTAGTATGCTGATGGGTTAAGGCATTGTGAGTTTTACAGATACGTTCTATTAAAGAGTTTTGCGCTTATTTGGATTAACAGTGTGGTGTTCTAAATAAGTCGTTCGATCTGGTTTTGTGTTTAGGCCAACAAAATGCTATCTTTTCTAACAGATACGATGAATCAACAAGATTGTTAACGATTTTGTATAAGAATAGAGCATCAGAAATTTTTCTGCGTTTATATAAAGCGATAGGGTCAAATCGATGATCACTAAAGCGATACGATAGGTGTTTAATAAATTTGTATTGGATATTTCCAAAACATTATTGTTTTGTTATTAATTTTGCCAAAAATATGAATATTATAATATTTACTTTTAATGTACTTCAAACACCTTTTGGGGATGTATTTTGATACATCTCTACCGATTTTTAATTTTTAGACCTGCAAAAAATCCAGATTAGGTGCTGCAACTCCACGGCTAATTTCTACTACGTACAGACAATAATGGAAATGATATGTTTCTGGTAACATGTTTTCTCCCTCCTACAACATGGGTTTCTTAAAGACCCAGGTTCACTCCTTCCTTTCCTCAAAAATTCATATACCAACCTAAAAGACGTCACACGCCCGAGGGAAATTATTTCCCCCTGGGTCTCTTGTATGGTTTTTATTTTTTTTTTAAATATTAAATCATTTGAGCATCTAATATAAATTTTAGTTTATTACTATATACCTACCTACCATACATTAATTTAGTTATTTATAATTTAATATTTGAATCAGATTTTTTTTTGGTAATAAAAAGTATTACTTTGTTTATAATTAAATAATAAAATAAAAATTTAACTTTTAATTTATTTCTTCTTCAACAGTTGCAAAATTATTTTATGGCATCATTTTAATCGATAATAATCTGCATGTTTCAAAGCCAGTAATAATGAACATTAACTGACTATGAAAATTTAAATGGTTAATTATCAATATCTGACGAAGAAGCCTTTGGCTTTAAAACATGTAATTTATTATTGATTAAAAGTGGTGGATACAAAGTATTTAATTTTCATATAATTTAATCAATTTCATAAGTAAACCGCTCACATTTATTTGTTTAGATGTTTAAATAGATTATACAGCGCTAATAAAGTACTTGCTATTTCGATTAAATAAATGCGTTCAATTATATGGCCACCAATGTCTGATTGAACAGCCATCGACATCATTAAATTTAGGAGCCTAATTTGTTTGAATTTGCCGCCGAAGAGAATTTTGACAGATGAGATTGGAGGTTAACTATAATCTCCATAGGTGGTGTTGGATGGTTGTTTTGTCTTTCAGTGTGACATTTTTTAAGGCGGGCGTCGAAAATAATCTTTTATTATCGCTCTATAAAAGGTGAAGGCTACTTAAAACGTGAAAATGCTCAAAGTTGACCAAGATGATAAGAAAGTGAGTATTTTAAAACTTTAATAAGCATAATAATAGTTCTTACTACCGCAGAAATCGGCTATCTTGACTTATGATTTGTCGTTTTGGTATTTGTTTTGATTTTGTTCAGGCCGACCTTCAATACTCTCAGAGGTCAATGAAAATGAATTTGAATTCTGATAATATTTATTATATATTTTATTCGTTGTAGAGATATGGACTGACAGACGTAGAACGAAATTATTACAACTAGTAATCAGCATTCTATGAAATAATTTACAAAAGTTTAATAATAATGTCTACTGCGATAAATTCATAAATAATTATTATGATAGTTAGAATGACCTTTAAATTCTGTACTATGTCAGCCGATAGTTCAAAGGTTAGTTATTTAGTACTTTGGACTCAGGTGGAAAATATTACACCTTACAAAAATATACTACATGAAAATAATATATTTTAATACATACAAATTTTCCTTCAGCGCAGGTTAACAACTATAATATCAAATGAATTTTATGATAAGCCCCTAATTTTCTTTGCAGTACAATAGCAATTTAGATTATATATATTTATATATTTCATATCTTTATTATTTTACAATAATTATTATTATCTTGATAAAACTTTCCAGCGTATTTAAACTCTCAAGTGATTTATTATGTTTTGGATATATCAATACAAACAATAATGATTATTTCAATTGGAGACTTGCTTCCAGACTAAACTAATGTGCAATTCGAAGCGTAATAATATAATTAATTGGGTACTTCATTATTTTAGTTGACATTATGTAAATTGGTTTAATCACTTCAATTGCGACACTTAGTCTGCACCCATGCATATCCGTGCATGTCTTATAATACATTTATGACGAAAAAGCAACATACTTCAGTTTTCAAGGTTCAGAACATAATCTTTTTTTAATTCCATGCAATTTACTGTCAAGATTTGCAGGAAATGTTATTATACTAATTGAAGAATGGGCCATAACAATAGTTTCTGTTACTGAGTGGTTACACCTACCACTTGAATTTGGATCAGAAGGTATCAGGTTGGATTCCCATCAGAGTGCCAGTTTAATAATCTATTTTACTCTTATCTATCATGTTTCAACCATGATTGTTAGATACTTTCAGTAGTGCCCTGGTGAAAGACCATGATTTAGAATCGAAACATTGCTTGAAATGGCTTTAGCTATGTTTGGTGCCTTGGTCTGAGTAGCCAGATACTTCCCAACCTTTCTCGCAACGTACCCCAATTGGGAATGTATAGCCCCACTGGCCCTGGATAGTCAGGAGCATTAAGGATTTTGGTGCAGTATTCAGATTTTTCATTCCCAATTGGGGTATGTTGCGAGAAAGGTTGGGAAGTATCTGGCTACTCAGACCAAGGCACCAAACATAGCTAAAGCCATTTCAAGCAATGTTTCGATTCTAAATCATTCCCACTGGCCCTGGATAGTCAGGAGCATTAAGGATTTTGGTGCAGTATTCAGATTTTTTTTAAATGCAGTAAATGCTAAAAGTTTGCCGCTGATAGCTCTATTGTAAACACTCCCTCTATCTAATACACAACGCACATAGAGGAAAGAGATTAATTATTATAATAATTATTTTTAATTGTGGATATTCCATAGAATAATGAAAATATAGCTAACGTATATTCCTCATGTTTGAGGAGAATTTTACGCTGTACAAAATACACTAGTCATATTTTAGAGTTCAATTTAATAATGACTTAAAGCTTTGGAGAGAAGATCATTAAAAACTGTGTTATAAAAGATTGATATTTTGATCAGAAGTGTAGAAATTATTGATGGAAAAGAGTTATTTTCTCAATACAGCAATATATTTGTTATTACTCTCCTTTCTACTCTCCTCCCTTCTCTCTTTCTGTTACCTAGTTATTTATTTTCTAAATATTAGTTTTTAATTCACCGCATCATGTATATCAGCTATAAGACATCATCGTTTGACCTCCCCTAAAAAATTTCTCCTCTGGATTTGGTCCCTAGTTATTTGCCTCTAGGCTATGTGGTTAATGAATGTCCTCCACACATTCCCTGATGGGATTGATCAAGTCCACAAGGTGACTCCTGAGTCCTTAGATTGGCTTGCAGACCTAGATGTCCCTCGATGACCCCCCACCATATGAAAGAAGAAAAAGAAGTCCTCAGGCCTTCCTATCCTGCTCTAATCTTCTTCCACACAGTCAACATTGATGAATTATATTTAGATGAGACATGAAGAGAAAAATGTGGTTCCACTTTTTGATTTCCAATTATGCTCTAACGGCGAACGGCTGAAATCTATTGAATCCGGTCCCTGCACAACGTTTCTCGAGTGCTAATTAATAGTAGAACACTTTTCGATGAGACATTAGTACGCAATAGCGAGGAGATATTAGTACACAATAGCTCCTATAATTGTACAGCTCTATGGCAATCAATTCACTTCTTCTCTGATCTGCCTCTGGGGCTGACTTGATCATGTTTTTTGACGTGATGAACTGACTTCCTCCACAAATGTTCTCCACTGGCTTCGGTCTCTAGCTATTCGTCTCAGTCCTCTGACCCTCACATCCTGCTCCAATCCTCTTCCACATAGTCAATTCGCCTCTTCTTCAATCTACCTTTTGATCACTTCTACCGGGGCATTCCACTCACTCATAATTTTCGGTATCCTATCAGCTGGCATTCTTTCTATGTGACCAGCCAATCACAGTACTTTGTACCTGCAGAATCTTACTCTGGATCAGCAGCAGTACAAATACTCATTATTTCTCCTTCTCTTAGGCCTTAAATCTAGCACTCCAGTAGATGAAAGGGTTTATTGAATTTACTGTGATTTTTTTAAGATATCTCGTCTCATTTTTTATTGTACAAACATTACAATAACATGAATATTATTTAGAGTTTACAATAGGTAATCCATCAAAGCTGTCACATGACAGCTTGTCTGTAGGTTCTACCAAATCAATATTTCTTAGTATTTAATACATTTAACAGTACATCTTCTATTTCAAAGATACATGCATTTATCTTGGTTATAGAAATAGGTACATTTTACTTAATCATATAGATAATTATTCAGGTAGGTACATTTAGATATTCAAAGACACAAGGATTCTTAATTTATTAACCACAGCTTTGTCATTTTGGTGCAGGGTCTCTCATTTTCCACCAATTTTAAGTTTGTTACTGGTACCATGTATTCAAGCTTTTTTATTCATTCATCCATTTTATAATTTTCGCTTAGATTTATACATCAATTTGTTTCTAGCAATTATATTTGACCGAGGCGCATTTGATAAGACCTACAATAATAAAAACGTGGACACAGTCGCCGAGCACATATCATAAATATCGACGATGACTTGTGTGAACTTAGACTATAATTTCATGTCAATAGTTGATCGTGTCATTATGTGGCTCCAACTGTAATTATGTTGTGTTATTGTGGCTCATAAATAGGAACGTTATCTACTATTCATAGTTTAAACACAATTTAACGTAGCAACGACGTTTTTCCACCTACATTACGAGGGCTTAAATTTAAAAATGATGTGTGCCGATAACAGTGCATCAGATATACCCAGAAACGGCCTTTGAGAATCTGTACTTACGTTTCTGAAGTGCAGCAGAATTGTAGTGCAATATCAATCACCATCTCAGTTTTACATCAAAGCAACGGCGCAATTAAATTGATGTAATTTTATGTACCAATTTAAAAGTTAATCTTGACAAGTTTTGTGATCTTCGCTAAACTTCTCTTTCTCAGTAAGTAAGTACATAAATGAATTTCAATTAATATACATACATTCTCTAATAATAATATATATATTTTTTTTCATTTTCTAGATTCTTATTTTCCATGTAGTGAATCATTTAAATTTACTAAATTTAAAGTTAACGTTCTTTATACAAATAGAACGGCGTCATATGCGCCTCACAATTTTTACCTCATATGGCTATTGTAGACTTAGAGGCCTTGTATTTTCTCAGTAGGGTTTTTAGTTTCCTAAAAACCCTACTAAAATAGCATGTTTTTGCATCATCGTCAGCCCAAGCATCTGCAACAGTAGTCAAAACCACGGCCATATATTACATACATGTCTGTTTGTGTTGTGTTGGGAGTAGGAAGGAGTCGTCTATGGCCTATTCTTAGGAATTCCTCCGCATTTGCCTGTTGTATTAAGGTAAACCATAGAAAACCTTAATCAGGAGAAAGCGTCCGTTTGTCACCATGAAACAGTTCAGTAACATCAGTATATGATGTCCGGCATTATGAGGTGTTTGTGTGTGTTCTAATAAAGATGCTTTATAGATAATAATTTGTATTTATTAGTTTTTACTTTATTGTAGTACCAGTTGTTTGAAGTCCGTTACTTTTGATAGTCGAACTCAATCCATTCTTTTGAACGATGCCCAATAATTTTTTGTGACCCGATTCAACGATCTGATAACCTACTTGACAGAGCGGTAATCTTTTTAACTCCTGACACAGATGTTGCGGGTCAAACATTTTTTATTAGTATTTCAACATTCATTATTAATGCATTATTCTTTATTCTATGCTTGCAAAATAAATAAATTAACATAATTATTTATTAGATATCGTTCAAGACTTTCAAGAGTAGAAATTCTGCATTCTCTCAGTATCGACGGCCTCCGTGGTAGAGAGGTAAGGCTCTTGACTATGGATCCGGAGATGGCGTTTTCAAATCCATGTGTGCACAATCAAATTATGTTTAATTAATTTGTGTTGTTTCATAATTAATTCATTAAAAATAATATGTAACATTTTTGCGACACGTTCCAGAGTGACAGAATTCTCAGTATTGCCCAGTTGAAAGACCAACATTTGGAATTGAAGCATTACTTGAAATATTTGACCAGGTCGAATAGTCAGGTACCTTCCCACCTCCCTCTTCCCCATCTCCTTCTTACCACCTTCAACCTAATATAATACACCCCGACTGGGGATGCAATATCACTGACCCCAGACGATTGGGAGCAGTTGGAACTCTTGTGCGTATCCACATAAAAAAATTAAAGTATTGGCCTGGGGAGAGACCACACGTTGCTTAAAATATCTTTAGTTTTATTTTCAGACCAGGTCTGAATAGCCTGGCACACTAAAAATTAAATAGGAAAGAAATGCAGAATCCAAATTTCGTCTTGGAATAACGTGTGAAATGATGGGAAGTTTTTTTTTAAGCCTACGACAGACCACGCTATAAGTGCGCTATATTTTCGTGGCTTGGCCTATTTCAGCATATCGCTCGCCATTCATTCCCATAGGTAGTGACGTTATAGCGAGCGATATGCTGAAAATAGCCAAGCTACGATGCGAATAGCGTAATGTGTCGCCTAACTTCATGTGTTGAATTTTGGCAAGTAGGTAGTGATGTAATATGATTGAAAAATATGTTCATGGTAGGTGGGGGTCATTTGTTAACATATTTTGGGTGTAATTTTGAATCTTTTTTAAGATAGAATCCGAGTACATATACAGGGTTTTCCAATAAGAGGTGTTATTTTGAATAGCCCGTTATTTCGGTAGATGTTACTTTTGAAGCTGTCATTTTTTGACATTTGACAAGTAGAAACTACGCCATTAATAAAAATGGAACGATACACACTTCAACAACGCATTGAAATTATTAAAATTCACTTGAGTGAATCAAATGCAAATCATCTTGAGTGATGAGGCCCGTTTCCACCTCGGTGGCTTCGTCAACAAGCAAAATTGTCGCATCTGGGGCTCGGAAAACCCAAGAGTTATTGTTGAAAAGCCTCTCTATCCTCAACGTGTGACCGTTTGGTGCGGTTTATGGTCCAGCGGAGTCATTAGACCTTAATTTTTCGAAAATGAGGCTGGAGCAACAGTTACGATGAATGGATTGCGCTATCGAGAGATGATTAATGATTTTTTATGGCCGGAATTGGATGGTATTGATCTGGACAACGTTTACTTTCAACTAGACGGCGCTACGTGCCACACAATCAACGAAATCATTGATCTTTTACGATTGAATATCAAAATAACACCTCTTATTGGAAAACTCTGTATAATGATTCCTTAATAATTAACGAATCATTCTACCTCGAGTACGCCTGGACTAGAATAGGCTTATTTTTATTATTAATTGAACATCCCACGTTTGCCAGGTGTCCATATTGTGTATTAAATATTAAAAAGCATGCTTTTGATATTTTCTGTTATCTAGAAAGCAAGACAGCTGTTACCCTGACGCCCGCATTTCATGGGAGAATTCGGTAACTATTTCCCTAACCGCTGTACTTTTAATAAGCACACATTATAGATATTAACACTTCGTTTCAACTTAAGAGGAAGCTACAAGCCAAAAAAGTGTATATTCTTGGTATGTCTTATATCGTCACGAATACACATGAAATAGGCATTAAAATCGCTTGGCAAACGTAGTCTAGAAACGCTCGATTTCAAGCTCGAAAGTGGTTTTTATTTAACTTGTTTACAATTTTATGAGAGAGCAAATAAGTTAATCAAGAGAAACTGTCACAGATAATCTTATCATAATATTGAATTTTTTAAATTTGTTTCTTTTATGCGTTCATACATTTCCCTTGAGTAGAATACAACTTTTTTTGTAGCTTACATTAACATTTTTTATTAAGTAATTGAATTTTTTATTTGTATTCTTCTCAACGGAAACGATAGGAAAAGCTTAAATGTATCTAAAGCATATTTTTGGTATTCATAATGTAAACCAATTCGTTATAAAGATTAATCGAAAATTGTGATTTAGCATTAAGCTTCGCCTTAATTACTGCAATAAACAATGGTTTACTTCTGGATAGATGGTAAATTATGCGTTATATATAATTAAATTTTTATTTGAATGATGACCAAATTTACCTTATAAAACGATCCCTTTGCTGCCATTTTGGGCTGTTTTTGTATGGAGTGACATTTAGTAAAGTTAAATAATTCAAATCAAAATCGTGTGTCCGATACTTCCCGAAACGGCCGTGTTAAACGAACCAAGTGGAGTTTAAAAGAATTACCGCGCGCCTGGCACACTTACAATTTGATTGTCATTGGAATTTAGTCATAGTATTTTAATATGTAAAAATGTTTTAAAATTAATAACCTACCTTTTATTTGACTTCGAATAAAATTCGAGTCATAATATCGAGAAGCAATAATCGAAATCTGAACACAAAAAAATTATAATCGGCTCCGGCGGGAGCCAAACGAACACAACTTTTTTCAAAAGTATTATGCACTTATATTGCTCTATACAGGATTTATCGGCACGTACCCGACAAACTTTAACCAGCTATTCCTTAGCACATTTGGAATAAAAAATGTTATGGGCACTTTGCTGTCCGGTAATTTTTTTTTTTCAATTAAAAACAAAAAAAATCCAAACTCCGTCACTGTCTTTGGCATTGTTTCTCGTATTCAACAGCTGTTATTAGCAAGTGTGTCAAAAAGGGTCCTCGCTCTTTCATACACACTAAATAATAATAGTTAAAAATGAGACGAATGGTGCCATGCCATTTCGTTGTGATTGTAAAAGCGCGCCAATGTAGGTACGTTCGTACATTATTCAACGAAACTCGAATAAAATATTGCCAGATGGGTTTTTCAAACTTTGACAAAGGATAAAACATTGGTGACATGTGGTGAAAATATGAATAATATTTTTTTTATTAAAAAAAATTTACCGTACAGCCAAGTGCCCATAACATTTTTTACTCCAAATGTGCTAGGGAATAGCTAGTTAAAGTTTGTCGGGTACGTGCCGATACACCCTGTATATATATAATGTATACGCCAATAAGAGATATATGGCTTGTACGATACTATAGTATAAGTTGTCCGAAACTATACGAACTCCCCTTATATTCGTGCCGAATAAAACTTTCTAGTGATGAGTAAAAGATTGTAATATGCATTTTATGGAAATAATTGGTAATCGAAACGCTAATTTCGTAGAAATAACCCTTCAATCTCTAGTCGGTTTCAGAATTCATTCTGTCTGATTTCAGAGTGCATTGTGTCCGGTTGCAGTCTACGCTCTATTCGATTACGGATTGCATTACAGAATGCACTCTAACCAGTTTTAGCATGCCTTTATTCCGGTACCTATAAGAAGCGTGAAACTAATCTATATTTTAGTCTGCTATGCAATTCGATATCTGTGATCTTATGGAGATAATTCTCAGTTGACATTCAGTACGATTAAGCAGTGCAGTATATACAATAAGTAAACATAACGTGAAATTTTACACGAATGCTAAAATTTCGCATTCATACGGCGTAGGTAAATGTCAGCATTCCCAAGCTCTATACCACAATGTTCAATCTGCATTTGGAAGACATTTCATGAATAATAAACACCAATCACCTCAAAAGTGAAAAAAACGAACAAGTGTTTTGGACTATAGCTGCAGTGCCGTCATTCGGCTAGTTGCCAATGGCTATGAAAACCCTCGGATTTTTTTAACGTTTGTTACATGTTAAGGCGAAGCTATCGTTTCGGTTGAGTAGAATACAAATTTAAAAAAATTACTCAATAAAAAATATAAATGTAAACTACTAAAAAATTATTTTTTTTCAATAGAAATGTATGAGCGCATAACCTTTTTAAAAATACAGTATTATAGCTAAGATTATCTGTGACAGTTTCACTTGATTACCTTTTTTGTTTTCTTAAAAAATTATTTACAAAATAAATAAAAATCAGTTTTGTGCTTGAAATCGAACGTTTCTAGACTCCATTTGTCAAGCGATGTTAATTCCTATTACCTACAATATAAGGTATACCAAGAATATACACATTTTTGGCTTGTAGCTTCATCTTAATGGTAGAAGAATTCGGGGACGCCCGAGAAAGTCATGGCACGATCAAGTGAATCAAATACTTGAGTCGGGGTATGTCAAGAGTCAGAATGATAGAATACGTAGTATGTCTGAGACGATTTTATATGAATGTGAATGAAGCAAGGAGTGTGTGCCGAGACAGAATTATATGGCGGTCTACCCTCTGCGTATCCTTGCCGAGAAACGGCTTGATGGTAGTTAGTTACATGTTAATTTAAAAAAAATCTATTAACAGAATATGTACTACACTAAGGACGGGTTGTTTCATAGAATTTGAACAATTCATGCAATTTCAACGTTAACTTTCTGTGAATCTCCTATTCAAGTTCTGTTATTATATCAATACAGGCCAGTTATTTGACAGAACTGAAATAATAACAGAAATTGAAAATTAACTTTGAAAAAAAATAATTTTTCAAATTCTCCAAAACAACCCGTCCTTAGAACCCTAGTGGCACTGTTCGAGTTCATTGGGTCACTTTAAGTACTTTAAATTTAGAAATAAAACTTAATTTTAATATCGTACTACAATAAGTTTAAAATTAAATGCTATTAAGTATTAGAAATATAACTTACTGACAAAACCTACTTTGTGAACAAATAAATATTTTGTATGGTAGTTAAGAAAGAAAAATTAAATAAAAAATACTTAGTTTTGCAAAACATATATGTGGAATCGTAAACTCTGCATCCTGTAAACATTTTAAAGTGGTATTATTAACATTTAGGCTCTTTAGATCATTGCAAGAATAGCACCTAAAAGTTTGGTTTACGTGCAACCAACACTGCAGGGCAGCATACTCGTGCATGGCGTCGTGAAAGATCCGAACCAATCTCCAACTTTCCCTCCCCGCACCAAGCACCTCTCCAAAAACGAAATGTATCATAAAAAATACTTTTTTTGATTAATATAACGGAATTTTATAATCTTCTTTTTTTCGATTATTCACAGCTTCTATGGGGTTGCGATGCACGCCCATGATATATCTATAGCTACAAATTGTCATACTAATCTATGAAGTGGGTGTCGTCGGTAATGAGAATCTCTGGATTAAAAATAATTACTTTGTTGGTTTGTTAGTTCCTCTTTTGACCGCCTGCACGGTTAACCTTGTGTATGTGTAGATACCTCATTAAGTTCGTATTGACCAATGCAGGGACAGGGACCTACTTATCAATTTAGGTAGCAATCAATGCCAGTCGTAATTAGAGAATTACGTATCGTATTCTTCGCATTCGAAATGAGGCGAACCTCTGACCGATGCTCGGAGGTCAGAAATACAACACTTCACAGCTGTCGGCGTCACTGAACAGTAAACCACTGGAAGTGTTATCTATGCACATTTGTAAGAAAACTATTGTGTCTCCTGAGTTTTCTCACAAACCCTCTTATTCAATAAAACTCCGGCTTCAATAAAACACTTGGACTTTTACGGCCGCTGTTCCCAATCCTACTGATCAACAGTTAAGCCGAAATTTTGGCTCAACACTGCTCAAGAGCACAACTACGCTCTTTCCAACGGAAAGTTGACGACTGAGCGATCTACCAATTTAAGGAAGGCAAACTACTGGATTAAGCCTGCCTCAGTAAATGACTACTTATGAAAAGTGTCGACAGAGTGAAAAATATTCGCGACGCCAAGACACGATGGCATTAAATTCAAGCACATACTTTATTTTTAACCTATTACATACGCCAGGTAAAAAATATATAAAATATCGGTTTATGTAAAAAAAATTAAATGCATTAAATAATAAACACAATAATTAATTCATCAATATTAATTTAACATTGAAAAATTTTACTTTGATGTCATTTTATTGTCTATGAAAGTGGGTGGGGCCACTTCCTTCGAAAAGTTGGGAACGACGGCCGTTAATGTTATAAATTAACTTTATTATTCACATAGCACTCTTTTTAGGGTGAATTGCCTAAAACAAAAAAAACTTTATTATTAGTTCTTAAATCTTACTTAGCCGGCGGTAGGGATAGTACGGACCCCGACTTATAGTTTCCCCTCGTGTTTATCCACTCGGTCTCTAAAATACTTCATCTATGGATAACTTAATAGACTAACCTAGTGCCATCTATGGGTGAGCTCTACACTAATATCAAGGATATTACAAATACGTTTGTCTCTAATTTATGTAAGACCTTTGTCTCCTAGATCTCAGACTATCCAATGAAATTGCTTATCTGTTCAAGAAAGAATTTCGATATTTGAAATTTTTTTATCGATTTCACCAAAAGAAAGGAAAAATTACGCTTACTTCGGACGTTTGGACACGCCCAGATTGCATTTCTAGCGATTTATCTCTTCGGTGTGTCACGTATTCACTGAGTCGTGTTTCAAAATTAGGGTACGGAGTGCGATCCCGGGATACGGAATCCCGGCATTTTTCAGGTTCTGAAAATCAGTAACCCCGGGATAATCAGAATTGTTCATCCTCGCGTCATCAATATAATCCCTGCCTTATGTTACTTGATTACAAAATATTGATTTAACCTGTAGTTTGTAAATATAATAAAACAATTGTGCTCACAGCGTGCCTGGTGTGACTTATTAAAATATCAAAATTTTATTTTTACCCCTATTGATTTAGTTTTAATCGTATTTAAATTTTCTTATAAATATTTAGGAAACCGAGCCGTATATTATATTCATTTATTTTATTTATCTCTTATAAACGTTCTAGTGGGCTTTTATGTGATACATTTATTATATGATTTACGGCATAATACAGTGACAACGGACCTTTTTCAATGTTTAGATAACAGAGAAAAAACTTACATCATCGAGGTATGTTTTATCTCAAATACTGGTTAATTAAATATGTCGATATAATATACAATAATTACACTGTAAAATGAACACACGACAAACCAAATAAGTTCCATTAATTACGTAGGTGTATATAAGTAATTATACATAGGTAATTATAATGTAAACAAAAATAAAAATAAACAATAGGATATTATTAGAACAAGGTTAACATTAAAAATGATTATGATAGGTGTATATAAGTAATTATACATAGGTAATTATAATGTAAACAAAAACAAAAATAAACAATAGGATATTATTAGAACAAGGTTAACATTAAAAATGATTATCTATAATTTTCGCATCATTCAGACTCAGTCAGTTTGTTTTCAAGGTACAGTTAGTATTTGTACATCTCGTAGGGTGTTGGATGTTTTTCAGATACAATAGTCCCATTAATGAAGTTTGCGTATACTTGCGATTTACAATGCGGTATACAGAATAAATCCTTTGATCTGGATGGCTTTCAGGGCAATGAAATGCTATTACAGATAATAATATAATGAATCAACTAAACGTTTCACAATCTCTAAATAGTATAATTACAAAGTCGCTATCCGTATCTCTCTGTTTGAGCGTTTAGTTCTTCTAAACTACGCAACGGATTTTGATAGGATTTTCACTATCATTTACAGATTTTCTTCCGAAAGTTTTATATATATATAATACATGCATATTATATTTATAGATAGTAGAGGAAAGCCGATTTTTGTTATATTTTTTTTTCGGGCGCTTACTTTGCTAACGCTGGATAAACCTTATGAGATACATCAAAATTATGTAAGTACTATGAAATTGTAGGTATATCTTAAAATGGCCTCACAACCTCAAAACTTTACCCTAAACCATTTATAAGTCGCCGATCAAAGCCGCGTATACGTCAGCTAGTTTTCTGTAAGAATCGCATCAGTGATTTTACTACCATTATTAAGGGGAAGCTACAAGCCAAAATGTGTATATTCTTGGTATACCTTATATTGTAGGTAATAGGCATTAAAATCGCTTGACAAACGGAGTCTAGAAACGTTAGATTTCAATTTATTTTGTAAATAATTTTATAAGAAAGCAAAAAAGTTAATCAAGTGAAACTGTCACAGATAATCTTATCTATAATACTGTATTTTTAAAAAGTTGTTTCCTTTACGCGTTCATACATTTATATTGAAAAAATCTTTTTTTTAGTATTTTACATTTATAATTTTTATTGAGTAATTTATTTTGTTATTTGTATTCTACTCAAGCGAAACGATAGGAAAACCTTCAATTCATCTAAATCATATTTTTTGGTATTCATAATGTACACCGATTCGTTATAAAGATTAATCTTAGCATTAAGCTTCGCCTTAAAGCAATATACAGTAGTTTTGTAATTTTTTTTTTTTAAGTTTTCAATAGATCAATTGGTGATTCCAAATGACTGAAGTAAAATCAAGTACTTAATGAAAACACTGGAATTTATGACAATTTTTTTTTTCAAATCTCGAGATTGCAAATGAGGCCCGGGATTGCGAGTCTTTAAAATAGTACTCAATCGTGATAAGTATCTACTTACATTTAAAAATCAATATTTTAACGTATTTTATACATTATTAACATATTTGCATACGATAAATGAAGGTCATTTTTTCATCTAGTAATACGTAATTTGAGTAGATACCTACTTTTTGATTTTTGCTATTTTTAATGTAAAAAAGCAGTAATTGATTAACTTGCTTTATGATCGATTAAATTGGTAAATTTGTCATGAATGTCGTGGCTAAAAAAATATATTCAAATGTATTAGGTCGGTAGGTACCTACCCACCTACTTTTTAAATTTTTGATTTTTTCCGTTCAAAGATGGGCTTTATCGAAATATTCGATTACTTTCTCGACATTTAAAAGATTTCATTTCTAAAATAATCGATTTAATTTCTTTGTGTGCATTTACGTTCCCGATTGCTCTTGTCCGTGTCCATGCATTGTCTAATTCTGCGTATACATTTTGCGAAATTCCGCTTGCAGTTGCTTCGTTCGTTTCCCATAATTCGCGGCTCGGCTCGCATTTCGGATCGTACGTGTATACGCAGAATAAGCTTTCACTTCCAACTTAACAATAAACAATATTTTGTATTTATTTTATTATTTTTATGTGATCACAAACATTAATAAAAAATGGTCGGCTAAATTGAATATGCTATCTTTATTCGCAATTCTTGACTTGGTTGATAATTATATTTGTTCAATTGGCTTATGTATTTGCAAACAACGCTAAGGATGAAGATTACCACTAACTATATAATTTCACGTACAGAGTATTACGATGTCTGTCCATTTATCACAAATATAATATCAATATGAAACGAATAAACTAAATTAAAAATTGGAACGTGGTCATTTTCGTAATGTGTTTATGGTGGTAGTACGTTAATTACTAACCAGCCGGTTTTTTAATTTAAGTTTATTAATGTTATCTTAATGACAATCGCATAAGAGATGTCCCCCAATGTCTATTGGTCATTACGGGTCACGTGATTTTTTTTAATCTCAAAGTTGATAGTATGAATACGGGTACTACGAATTTGTATACTTTTTTTTTAAAGTTTGTTTCCATTGACGGCGAATAATTATTATTCAATCCCCATTTTTGAATTACAAAAATCCTTTACATAACCTAGATAAACAGATGTCTCAGAGACTAGAGAAATCACTCTAGCGGCCCGCTATCGATGACAGTTCAGTTGTAACATGTAAGAATATAACATATTATCATAGATAAAGAAGAAAACTAGAAATGCCTTCCATACAAATTTGAATGGAAACAGAGTAGTCTAAAACCATTGATGTATTACTTAGTCTATATCTAAAACTTATACTCGCCTGACATCGCAGGTCTCATTTGATAATCGTAAACGCAGTTTTGTATTAAAAACATGCCCACATTTATGTATTTATTTATTTATTTATTTATATATAATTTGTACATTTATTTATAACAATTACAGGTAATAAAGCCTAAGACGTTATAATTGTACCATTCATGCAGTGTATATGCAATGCCAAAAATCTCGCAAATGCGCTATAGGACACAAAAAATAAATCTAATTTCTTATCTACCGCATTCAAAAAGCACGTAGCTCTCCCCACAGGTGAGTTCATTAATAAATTAGTGCGGCTTTCTACTATATAGAAGATTGTGATGACGTCCTCGAGAGTGAGACTCTGGTACAAAAAAATTTAATTGGGCCAGTATCTCATTATTAGATAAGTGACCGTTTATTAGTTGGAAAAAATATTTAAGCAAAGCAATACCTCTACGTGTCTCTAGGGAGTGGTAATTGGTCATGCCTAATATATAAATCGATGGGTAAAGCCAAGGGTAACGTCCATAGAGCCGCGAGAATAAAAACCTTAAAAAAAATTTATGGACTCTTTCAATGCGTAAAGTGTATGTTAATTCATGTGGAGCCCAGATGATCGAGTTTGATTCAAGTACACTTAGGACTAGTGTGTTATATAATAACGTCAGTGTTTTTGTGTTACGAAACGGATATGAGTTTCTAATTACGAAGCCGAGAAGCCTGTATCCTCTGCTTATTAAATCATCGATGTGTTGGTGAAAGGTTAGTTTGCTGTCGTAAATAACTCCTAGATCTTTGATTTAGGTGTTGGAGAATAATTTCATTGATTGTATATTCAAATACATGCGGTTTCTTTGATCTTGTATACGAGACGATATTGCACTTGGGTGTACTGAAGTTTAAGCCATTTATTTTGGCCCAGTTTGAGACGCAGTCGATATCACGTTGAAGGAGAATACAGTCGAGATGGTTTTTTATTGAACGATATAGTTTCAAGTCATCTGCAAATAGTAAATACAGCGAATGTGTGATGACTGAACCAATGTCGTTGATAAAAATCAGAAACAGAAGTGGTCCAAGGATAGACCCCTGAGGAACTCCAGAAAAAACTGTGAATTCCAAAGAACTGGAACCCTTATAATAAACAAACTGTCTACGATTTCGAAAACATGAAGCAAAAAAACAGAGTAGTCTTTTGGAAAAACCAAATGAAGCTAGCTTATTTAGAAGAATGTCGATGTCAACCTTGTCGAATGCTTTTTCCAGGTCGAAATAAGATGACATTTCTTGTGGTCTTTTTTATTATATTTAAAACACATACGAGTGTTCGGGGGTAAAGTGCCTTAACTTGAGGTGATTCTACAAGATGGTAGAAATAAAAGAGATAAATATATATTTTTTAAATTCCCATACAAAAAATTCAATTTTTTTACGTAAAAACTACTTTAAAACGATGGATTTTCTAAAAAAAATTATTTATATTTTTTACTTGTACTATGTGGAATCATCCCCCGAAGTTAGCGCACTTTACCCCCGGACATCTTGTATAGACAACAGTATACCTACGTACAACAGCTGGTTACGATGGAGGTCTCAGGCAGGATCATCCCTTTGTCACTTTTGTTCTAATTTGGCGAGTCTCTCCGTACATATCATTTTGGATAACACAATGGTGGGACGTCAGTGAGACCATTGTTTAAGAACAGTATGTTTTTTTTGTAAGTTTTTTGGCGAACACGGTGAGACGTTTTTATTTTTATTTTTTTATGAACTTCTTGTTTTTGCGTTCCCCGGTCCCATTAAGTCTATTAAAAAAAAATTAAATTTGCGAAAATTATCATTGACATTTTTAATTAAATTGTGCAAAATTCTCGTTATTTTATGTTAAACTATACATAAACACTAATATTTCATTGATTTTTGCACAATCACAAAAATAATGACATGAAAATTTACACAAACTCTTATTCAGTTTGTAAAATTTTTTGGGCCTCACATTAAAACGTACAAAATCACAAAAATGTTAAACTTCGATTGAAAAACGCAGTATAGTTAAATTATCGGTCATTGGGTAGGTACCAACTTATTTGCTTAACGTCATATGTGGGTAAGTACATACTTCTTAAAAACGTTTAAATTTCAAATTATTGTCAAAATGGACGTCGTTTACTGTCCACCGTGTACACGAGCATAAGGAGATAATAAATATTATGTACCGCGATAACACTGTGTGTAATAATTGTGATATGCATTATGTTTTTTCCGAAAGAATAATTCATTAGTTCTTGCTCTCGGTTTTCAGTTGTCAGTTTGTCAGTGTGTGAGCTCAGCTGGTGGTAAAGACTCCATCTTGGAAAATTCTCCCGCTATTTTCTTAGGAAAGGCGCGAACTTTGAGTTTTACTGTTACGTTTTTTAAGTTTGACAGGAAAATGGAGGCATTTTTGAAACAGGTAAGATTTTCGTAGTTTTGACATATTATGAGCATTCGATCTATTGAATTGAAAGTAGTGATATTGGAAGAGGTTGTATTTTCTTTGGTAGTTTAATAAATCTTCTCTTAGAGAAGATAATGTAATCTGTAATCAAGAGGTCAAATGAGTGATGTTTTCTTTGGAAGTCGTTGAAGGCCACGCTGAGTAGAAATATTTACAATACATTATTTTACAATGTATCTTTTCAGTTTGAACACGGGAGTAGTATTATATCGTACTAGACGAAGTCCCCGGCGTTGCCCGGACTGTTTTCTAAATCAGATGTAGGCAGTAATTTTCCTCTAAATTTTGAAGGTCAAGTGTACAAAGATTCTTCTAGAAGTGTCATAATTCTGTTTTAATGGGTTGGAAAGAGTAATTGGATGTTTTTCGAAATGTAGTGTACACAGTAACCTTTCTAGTTTTCAAGGTTAAGCTTGCAAAATTTCATCAGTCTTTGAATACAACTATAGATTTGTATTAAAATCAAATCCACGACGCCCGCCTGTCACAGACGCTCTTCTTTATATAAATAGATTTCTTACGGGAATAATATCGTAACAAAATACTTACTCTAAGATTTTGTGTTACTTTGGTTAGAATTTGGTTCTTATTATTAGCTTAACGCCTACCATTATTAGGTCTAGAATTGAATAATTGTGAAAAAAATAATTTTACGTATAATAATAATATAATACAAATAAAATATACTTTTTTTTACGCTGCCAAAAATGAATGACTTGATGTAATATTAATGTCCTTCATGTAATAATGAAAATTGATATAATAATTGGGTATTTTGATGTAATGGTGAAATCCACAATATTGTTTTATTATTTATTAGTAGTTACTACCCTACTTCGCCCGGGATTTTGTGTCTTAAAAATTAGGTTTAAAATATGCTTTTTAAGCACTGGGTATATAATATCATGAAAGAAATTGCGCTGCAAGCCGCAACTCAGGATTTATTTCAATGCAAAAATTCTGGGACTAACTACTATATGTATTCCTCATTGCCGAGAATACTAATGGAGGGAAATAATTATTCCAAGTCAGTGAACATCTTCAATTTATCACTTAAAAATACAAAAGATTTTTACTGAGGTAATTTAGCTATGTTAAATACTGTATAATTTTTACTATTCATAAGTAAAAGCCTTAAAATAATTGTCCTGACCTAGATAAACCAGACAGAAAAAAGGGTTAAAATTTCGTGATGTCAGAACTCACAGTTCGCGAATGTCTGCTGTTTTAGTAACATAATCATATTTCTGCTTTATTGTTAAAATTTTGGTACCTGACCGTGAATATAAGTATGAAGATTATTCACAATTCGACTTGTTTTGTTTTTATATTTGTTGACTATTACCAAATCAATATTATTTATACAATATTGAGGATTCTCAAACATAATAATAACATACACATATAATTATGTTTAACTTGCCAGTAACAAATATTTATTTATAATCTATAGGTTTACTATTTTGTACTTGTAAGATTTATGTTTTCATTAGAATTGCGTTTCTATGAAATAAATTCCACCAACGTCATAAAATTATTATTTAATCCAAGCAAACATTGAAAACGGGTAGTGTTTTTCTCAGGGTCGTTGAATGATGCAATTACTAAATTCATATTATGGTAATTATATGTATTCTGTTTTTTTATGTTATGTTTGTCTGATTGACATTTGTGTAAGATTGATTCATCATAATGATATTATCGACTAGATATATATCTATAATTATTATAATTGCTAGCAATCATTACAAAATCGAACCTATCCAATAAATTAAAACCTATATAAGACAGTTAAGGCGAAGCTTAATGCCAAATCATTATTTTGATTAATCTTTATAACGAATTGGTGTACATTATGAATACCAAAAAAATTGCTTTAGATAAATTGAAGGTTTTCCTATCGCTTCGCTTTAGTAGAATACAAATAAAAAAATAAATTACTCAATAAAAAATATAAATGTAAACTACTGAAAAATATTTTTTCTCAATAGAAATGTATGAACGCATAAAGGAAACAACTTTTTAAAAATACAGTATTATAGCTAAGATTATCTGTGACAGTTTCACTTGATTAACTTTTTTGCTTTCTTCTAAAATTATTTACAAAATAAATAAAAAACAGTTTTTGCTTGAAATCGAATGTTTCTAGACTCCGTTTGTCAAGCGATTTTAATGCCTATTACCTACGATATAAGGTATACCAAGAATATATACTTATTTTTGGCTTGTAGCTATTTTCCCGTGTTTTAACTCATGATCTCAGAAATCGTTGCGTCTCCCTTACTGTTGCGGTGAGAAATATGGTGTGAACGAACACCACGCTTTATATTCAAATCTAGAAGTTAACCACAGTACAAATAAAATGTGCGCCTATATGAAACCAAAGGTTCCGACTGTAATTTGAAAACTGAATTTTGTATTAATTATTTTATGTGGAACGACAAAAAGTAAGGTGGCATTAACGTTTATTTGTCTAATAAAATTAAAAGTGTGTTTTTTATATATTTTTCGTTATCAGTAATTTTTATTACAAAAAACTGAACCATTTTATTTTGTTTTTATGTTCGCATTAATTTTTTTACAATTAAAATAACATGTTTATTTATAATAATAAAATTCGAAAGCTTATTTCATCACCTTTCTAAAACAGTTTTCAGTTAAAAAATATTCCATTTATTTGGATTTTATTGCAAAGCGGAAATACTGCCACCTTCTGACAGAATATGCCTGAGGCCTGAGGAGCTAGTTGTCGCCCTGATTTGGTGAAGTTCAACTGTGAAACAATTGGCCCTTTGTATCGCCCTGAGTACGATTCAGAATCGAAATTTTGAGTGAATAGCATTAGCCTTGTTCGGTGACCAGATCTGAATAGCCAGATACTTTCCACATTCACACCTCATTTCCCTTCCCACTCCTTCAATCTCACAACATATTTAAATCGGAGATGCCATAGTCCCAATGGCACAGATAATCGGCACTCTTGTGTTGTGCGGTTTTCACAAAAAAAAACATGTTTGTGGGATTTAGGTACCTACATAAAAAATTTATCTATGTGGGATTTAGGTATCTATATATAAAATACATGTTTGTGGGATTTAGGTACCTACATAAAAAAATATATGTTTATGTGGGATTTAGTTACCTATATATAAAATACGTTTATATGGGATTTAGATACCTATATATAAAATACATGTAGAGGAGAAGTACCGAATATGGGATAGCTTAGCTAAAAAATATCCCATAAATTATAATTAAATCGTTTATTGAGTATTACACATTGATTTTTTTGGAAATATAGTTATGTAACTTAAAATGTTTACGAAATATTAAAATAAACTCAAAAAGGTCTTCATTTTGGACGAAAAGTAAAACAATAGAAAAAACAGGTTTCAAAAAAAGTGCTCCTATTATGGGATACACGGATTTTGTTAATTTTGCAAGCAATAATCACAAATAAAATCAATATTTTCGGCTCCCGAACACTCAATGTGGCACCAATGGCGGCAGGCTATACATTGTATCCACTCTTCGCCTCTGATATCATGGCTGTATAGTCCTGAACAGTAAGCACAAACCGCATCGGACTCAACATCACGAGGTTGGATTGCTGTCGAAATGTCTTCAGAAGAATGGGATGACAGCGATATATGTGACATCTCAAAAGAAGACGTAGAGTCGTATCGTAGCCTTCTGATGGGTTTCTTCAAGACTTTTTTTTCACTTGGACCCCACTAGTGGAGGGCTGATCGCATATTTCCGTGCCTTTTTTCACAATGCCCCTTTTCTTCTGCATGCCTTCCAGCTCAATTTTATAAGGAGACGACGAAATTATGTAAGTTTTTCCTGCTTTTCTTCCTCTAGTGGAAACTGTCTTTTTCTTATTTGGGTAGGGTGCAATTATATTTGGGCTTACGAGGACAGGCTTGGGATCAGCAGATGGAAGAGACGTGCTAGTTGAAATACTGATTGAGTTGGGACAATCATTTTCTTGATCCTCATTTTCTAGGAAGTCCTGCTCGCTGAAGATATTCCGGTTGATGGGGTAAATTCCAGTAGCTTTGAAACCGTTCACGGCTAAAGCTGCACATTGTATTTTCAGGTATGCTTTTCCAAAAAGTTCCACGATATCAAAGACTGACAAAGGCCTCTGATTCATCAGAAGCCATTGCCGAATTTCTTCACTGTAATACGTCTTTAAAGCTCCCATCACTGTCTTGTCGAGGGGCTGCAATTTGTGGGTAGAATGTGGAGGTATGCACAGAATGGTGGCATGATTCTCTCGAGCTTTATCTATAAGATCAATGTTGCGTGTGTGACTATAATGTCCATCAAGGATTAACAGAATCGGATTTTCCTCAGTTGGTTTCGTATGTTCGATGAAGTGCTGGAACCAGTCCGTAAATAGTTCTGTTTGGATCCACCCTGATGGATGACATCCTCCGATGGATCCTGCCGGTGCTCCTTTCATAAGTAAAGCGTTCATTTTTTTCCGGGGAAAGATTATCATTAGCGGAACGAAATCTCCGGCGGCATTCATGCTGAGACAAATAAGTGATATAAGTGATCCTCTTTCCGCAGAGGTGATGGCACCGACTTGTTTTTTCCCCCTCATAGCTACAACTTTTGGAAGTTTGGACTGCACCACCGATAGGCCTGATTCGTCGACGTTATAAATTCGGTATGGGGGAAAGGATTTCTTCTCATATTCCTTCTCTAAAAGGTCGAAAAATGAACGAACATTATTTTCAGTAAATCCCTTAACGCGAGCAAACGATGTGCCTGTTGGCTTACGAAGAGAAATAATTTCCTTGTGGCGATTTAAATATCCTTTTAACCATTTTTTCCCAGCTGTTTCGTTTTTAAATGGGTGCTGTAGATTATTGCGAACTGCTAGTTGATATGCAAGTCTTTTGATATCTTTCCTTGTCAGTCCGTAATACCGCTTTTCCATTTCTAATAGGTAATCCCGCAACTGTCCCTCTAAAACTGGTCCCAAGACTGACTTTCGTCCCAGCGCAGCTTCAACAGCATCTTCTTCAGCGCTCGGCTTGCACAATCTGAATAAAGTGCTTCGAGGAACCTCGTAAAGAATAGCGGCTTTCTTTCTGATAACCCATGGTCTTCGTCTTTACAGCTTCCATAGCCTTAACCATTTTTTCTTTATCCCACGTCTTCCGCTGTTTTGTCTTCGACATTTTGAGGTTAGTGTAGGCCAAAATAGATAAACCTGGAATATCAAAAAAGAAATTTAGCTACTAGAATTCCATATTGGAAACACTGTTCCTAATATGAGATAGTATTCCATATTAGGGACATCAAAAAATCCCATATTTGGAACAAGATCAATTCAAACAAATATATTTATAGAACAAAATCTACTTGATTTTAACTTCAAAACATTTTTAAAACATAACATTTAAATAATAATTTGGTCGATCAGTGAAAGATTGACAATTTTGTGGAGAAAATCTTTTGAGAAAGAATAAAGTGAAACTTACGTAAATATTAAACCGGTGTGGCACAAAAACTTGATCACTCTCTCAGGCGCATGTGTTGTGGGCGGCGTCCGAACGAGTACTGACATGTTCAAGATCGTTCGGTGGGGAATAGGGAACGCTGGGTTATAGAAGCTGTTCTCGCATAAATTTTGAGAAACATGACCATCTCATATTAGGGACGTATGCCATATTCGGTACATCTCCTCTATGTGGGATTTAGGTCCACCTACATAAAAAATATATATTTATATGGGATTTAGGTACCTATATATAAAATACGTGTACGTGGGATTTAGGTACTTATTTATAAAATACGTGTTTGCCAGATTTAGATACCTACATAAAAAAATATATTAATTTATGTGGGATTTAGGTACCTGTATATAAAATACGTTTATGTCTAATTTGGGTACCTACTTAAAAAAACATGCCGCCGCTGAACCCGCAGCCTTTTCTGATTGGTGCTCTACCAGTTGCGCTACGTTGGCTTGTTCAAGACCAAAAAATGATTTAATATATATCTGATAAAATAAAAATATTTTTATTTCTTTTTTTTCAGTTACTTACCTAACTAGTATTTAACTAATTTAAATTATTTTAAAATTAAATTAATATAATCTGTGTTTTGATGCATTGTTATATATAAAATAACCTAGTGCTTAAATTTATAGAAGATATTGGTGACTTACTTACTGAATAACCATCGCGCCGTTTTCCCGCAGGGATAGGCAGAGTTGATAGAACGCTCCACATCTCTATCTTGGCTTACTTAATTCACATTCGTACACCGTTAGTGTCTGTATTTGTTTTAATAATTATAATATTGATTGGGGAGGTCAGGACCAATACCCGAGGTTAAGATGTAATTTAATTTATAATAAAGGCACAATAGTTAGCTAATCGGCATACAGTGTAGTTAATGTAGCGACATTATTTTTATTGATATTAACATTATGGCGATATAATCCTTGAGATATTATTTGCAAGCACATGGTTATAGAGCCCCATGGGCGTCTCGTGATTCCGGCCACATTTCCAACATTTTTTACTTAATAGTTCTATTTGAATTTTGATTTCGTTTTCAAGAATGAATGCAAATCTTGGAACGGAAATTTACGCACTTCTCGACATTCGATCGAGCTGAAACTCGGCAGATTGACTCGTTGTCGATGGCAATGCATTATATAAACTCGGCAATCACGTACATACATGCTTACATGTACGCTTTTCGTTGAAATCGGAAGACATTCCACCTATCTACTCATTAATATTGGAATGCAAGATATATCTTTCAATTGGTACATAATACATTAATTTTGTAATGCAAGACATGGTTTGGGCATGTAGAGCGAATGAGCGAAGAAAGAAGTGTAAGGAGAATATATGATGCAAATTTGAATGGTAGCAGAAGTCGAGGACGCCCGAGGAAGACATGGCACGATCAAGTGAATCAGATACTCGAGTCGGGCCATGTCAAGAGTCAGAATAATAGAAGAGTATGTATGAGACGATGTATGAATGTGAATGAGGCAAAAAGTGTGTGCCAAGACCGAGTTGTTTGGCGGTCCGTCCTCTCTGCCTACCCCTGTGGGGAAACGGCGTGATGGTTGGTTAGTTAAGATATATCTATCAATTGGTAC
The DNA here is from genome assembly GCF_061612785.1 of Hesperophylax consimilis. Taxonomy (NCBI): domain Eukaryota; kingdom Metazoa; phylum Arthropoda; class Insecta; order Trichoptera; family Limnephilidae; genus Hesperophylax; species Hesperophylax consimilis. The sequence continues at coordinate 23,824,822 of NC_142850.1, forward strand.
ATAATACATTAATTTTGTAATGCAAGACATATCTATCAATTGGTACATAATACATTAATTTTCTAATGCAAGACATATCTATCAATTGGTTCATAAACATTAATATTGGAATGCATGACATATCAATCGATTGGTACATAATATATTAATATTGGAATACAAGACAAATCTATCAATTGGTACATAATACAATAATTTTCTAATGCAAGATATTTCTATCAATTGGTACATAATACAATAATTTTCTAATGCAAGACATATCTATCGATCGGTACATAATACATTAATTTTGTAATGCAATAAATATCTATCAATTGGAACATAATACATTTTTTATAACACAATAGATTATTTATTACTTACTACTTAGATAAATCTACAATTTATGTTTTATGATGCAATCGTCATTATTCATCATGATTATATTTATTAATCTATGTAAGTGCCTATTTACGTATGAGATTAAATGTAATTTTATGTATGTACTTGCGGTAAACTGGAAAACATTGTTATCACAGTATATTTAAAATGTTTTTTTTAATAAGCAGCTCTCAGTTATTCAATATATTTTGACATTGACTTCGGTAGGGGCAACAGCTATCACGCCTAAAAATATTTTCTTAGATATAGGTACATTTCTCCAATTTCATACACATTGTACATGTACATTAAACTGGTGAATCTACGTGACATTTGGAGTCAAAATTGTTATAACTTTTTTTGGTTTGGCCTATTTCAGTATATCACTCGCTATACATTCCCATTTGAAATGTATGGCAAGCGTGGGCGAATGATATGCTGAAATAGGCCAAGTCATTATTATATCGTGGTTTGACATAGGCACAAATCAGTCCGAAGTCGGATTTTTTTACACCGAGTTCAAAAAGATTAAAGATCGATATTTTATTTAGGATGTAGATTAACCAGTTTTCCGTTTTTACTTCGAGTTTGCGGACACAGTGTATACTAAATAAATACATAGCTAATTAAAAAATAAAATGTTCTTCTAAAAAAATTTCAAATAAAAAAAATCTCATTGAATTGAATTAGCAGATTAACCAAAGTATTAATTTTTAAGACGAAACTTTTTGTAAACCACGATCTTTTTAAAATCAAAATTCACACAGTTTTGCAGTTGACTGTACTAATTGTCATTCGAATCATTCAAATGGAAAAGTAATGATTGACGATTGTAAATGGAATAATAATTACTACCATCGACCATTAAACAGTGGCGGCTGTTCATTTTCTTAATAAAAAGGTTTATTATTATTTTTTTCGATTACTCCTCTAAAAAAGGACGTACTGTTGTACAACTGTACCAAATAAGGTATATTATGTTTTATTTTTCGATCCTAACCTAACTAATTAACCTTCCTGCTTGTTTTCAAAACAAGTAACAATGAAGTATGAAGTATCGAATGAAGTAACAGTTTTCATTTAAATTTTCACATTTAGCTAACATAATGTATGGATGTACATAATTATAATGATTTAAATCAAATAACTTTTTTTAATAACACGTTATTGTATATAATTTTTTTAATATATTAAACCAACCGGTTTCGGTTCACCTTGAAGTTTCATCAAAGTTATATAAAAACATAATACAGTGAAAACAATATGAAGGTTCAGTATGTGTGAACCGAAACCGGTTGGTTCTATGTATTAAATTATAAAGTGATATTAAAAACAAAGTTATTTTATTCAATTTTTTAGTTTTCATTCGGTATTTTATTTTATAAGATAATACATTACAAAATAATAACAAATTTATAATGTATTATTCCCAGTTAGTTTACTAAACTCATTTCGGAAAGACAACATTAGACTAAAGACAAGACAACATAAATACATTAAAATAAATGAACGCAGAAGTTGTTTTGGAGTTCCAAAGAAATAATGTGTCAGTCATTAATAAAACTGATGAGGAAATAGCTTTTAACAACTTTTGCCATAAAATTGACACTATAATATAATAAAATTGGTAATATAATATAATTTTTTATGTAAAGTATATCTTGTGACTTTCATGTTGTTTTCCATTTTCCAACGATGTAGATTTTTTCCTTTCTACTTCAAAATCGTAGCTGAGAGTCAACGTAATGTTGACGGCCATTTTTTTAACGCGTATCTGAACCATCATCCAATTTGCCAAAGTAGTCGAAGAGAGAGGTCGTACGTGATGTTTTCGTTCTACTTATAGTATCTTCTGTCTTTTTCATACAAGACATGTGAGAAAATGAAAATTTTTCGTTGATGACTTGCATATTATGATCTTTCTCTGGGATTACTGTTATAGCAGCCTCATACTACGGGATGAAGCGCTTACGTTTAGTTCTAGTATATCCTTTCTGTGTGGCAAAAACTATGTTTTGTGTAAATCTTTCAAAAGCCATCAGCCGCCACTGGTGCTGTAGTTTTCCATGATGTCGTATGAGTAGATTTTCTCTCAATCTGCTTTGGAATTTACTCGCGTTTTATCAGCTCTATCTGAATTGAATAACCTGTGTTTACAGTCTTGTAATCTGCACATAGTATTAGCTTATTGTAAACTTACTGATAATACTGTAAAGCTGTAATGCGAAATTTTCTTATCGGGAAAGAACATTTCAATTTCTTTTATGGCACGTTTCAGAGTAAATATATGTTTTAGATTTTTCTATACTCACGAAAACAGGTCTAATTTGAAGTGGTCGGGGTCAGATGAGGTGTCATTCTCTTCGGTATCGGATGACATCAGAGCCCAGCCGAAACGTAAGGACCTCTTTGGGGATGCTGTGTGGGGGGTCTTTTTAAGGAAAGGAAGTTCTGGGAAGGAAAAGGGTATCGGGGGTCGGTAGGAATCTGTCTCACCTCGTGAATCCGGGTTCCCCTGCTAAGTCACCAAACGAAACGATCTTTTCGTGGATTTTTCGTGGAATTTGGCAGCCATCTCTGGTCCGGAGCCCCAAAATACCTGAAAAAAACCCTTGACTCTGTGCAGAAACGGGCGGTCCGTTTGATAGATTCCCCAATCTTAACAAACGGACTGCAATCTTTAGAGCACAGGCGTCAGGTAGGTATGCTGTCCTTGTTCTATCGGTATTACAATGGAAGATGCTCTGAGGAACTAGCGTCATTGATCCCTTCGGCACCGGTGCGTAGTCGGGATACACGCCAAACGCGCGCCCAACATTTGTACACGATTGACATTTGTCACATGAGAACGGGTCGCTTCTACGATTCGTTCTTAAGTTCAACAGCTCGGCTGTGGAACGAACTGCCGGCCTCTGTGTTTCCTCCCTCGTACAACATGAGACTCTTCAAGACCCATGTTCACTCCTTCCTCTCCACAAAAAGACCCTCCACACAGCATCCCCAAAGATGACATAGGCCCCGAAAGAAATTATTTTCTTCAATGCCTCCTGTGTGGAGTTAATATAAAAAAAAAAATTAAAAAAAAACTTGGCAGGGGTGTTGGTTATCCAATAAATGGTTCCCAGGGCCTTTTTTTACGAATTTAGGGATACCAACCTACGATCATTATTATAATATTACATGCTTCACTGGTATTATAAAATTAACGTACCTACATTAGATTATTTTATGAAGTGTGGGAACTGGTTAGGTACCTATACCACCTGTATCAAATGAATATTAATGTCGCTCACTAATCTATTATTCTGGGAAATATTCCATTGACCAATAAAGTTATTGACTTGCATAATGCACCCTTATCTCGTGTCCATTACGATAATAAATCTATTTGCTGCAATAACGACACAATTCAAATTAGAACATTTTCAGGAAACTAGTTTAATTATTCTAATAATATTGTGAAGAAATATTAACACTTACTGCCGTCTCTCGGCAACTTTTGGTAGTTTAGGTATGTCGTTCTACCAGTAAAAATTACAAGTGGAAATGGTTTATTTGGATGGTTTAGTTATGATATAGATGTGCACATTTTTCATGTTTGATTTGTGTGGTTATTGCAACACACGAGCGATATCTACTAGTCGATAAAAAAATTTATACATACTGCATTAAAAATTTCAACAATATGCTTAAGCCTCTTATAGGGATTAATATTTTTTATAATTTTTTTCTGATAGTTAATCGTGAATATTATCGCATTTATTAGCAAGTATTATTCATGTTTCATCATCAAGAATGCGTTCTTACTCATTTTTAATGCGAATATCGCACAAAAGTCCCAACTGCTTACGAATTTCCGGAGCATGTATGGCATCCCAAATCGGGTTATTTTGTGAGGGTTAAGGGCATAGCAAAGGGTGTAGATGGGAAAAGGAAGATTGGAAAGTACCTGGCTATTCAGATTTCGTCACCAAACACTAATTTGATTGAACATTTCGATTCTTAAGGCGATGCTATACTTAGTAATGCAAAATCATGTGATTTTGGTTTGAAAATTTGGTCGCCTAGAAATGTTTCAGATGCTTTAATTAAATACTGCGAGTAGAATACATCTCCGTCTTGAAATAATTGAGTATTTTTTAGATAAGTCTTTTTATAAGCCCAGAAAAAAATAGTGTAAAGGCCTATGAAAACTGCTTTAAAGTTCAAAATCTCCTACTTACGAACCCATTTTCGGTTATGATTTTATTGTATAGTATGGCAAATTAAGTTATTTATAAAATGATCGAAAAAAAATTAAATATTTATGCCTGAACATCTACAAAATAAAATAAAAGGCACTTTTTGGCCATGTTTTTTTCTTGCATAAATCAAAACAGACGGATGGTGTTAAGCGGGAATTTAAACCTTATAGCCATCTACGTAAGGGTTGTTATTGATAGCGGCTCAATTTAAAATATTACACGACGTAGTGCATCGCCTTAATTGTTTTTATATATTTTATTTGGTTATAAAATTTTACATTTTATATCTACTACAAATGGTGGTCTTTCACCAGGGCGAAACGTTACTGTTAGTGTTAACCGACCAATAAATGTACAACTTTACGTGTCTTTGCATTGCGTTTGTACCAAAGATATTAGAAGAACGAGATATGCTATGTTGGCCGTCGGACCGTAGCCGGAGTACTACCTAATTAGGGTACTTTGAACGGTATCGGGACGTGTACGTACAGAAATCTGTTCTATGTATTAGTGCGGATACCTTAGCGTAAGCGAAGATTTGCAGTAGTATTGGTGAACAAAACCGGCGACACTCGGCCAAACAATTCCACACAGTATGAACTGCTCATAGCACATCTCGTTCTTCTAATATCTTTGGTTTGTACCTATACAATTATTTATTTTATATTATTATAAGAAACAGTATATCGGTTACAGTGATGAAACAATGTACAGATTTTCACGTCTGTCTGTTTGTGAGCTTAGTTCTTCTGAACTACGAAACTGATTTTGATAGGGTTTTCACTATCATTCAGAGAATTTCTTCCGGAAGGATTATATATAATACATATGAAATTGATTTTGATAGGGTTTTCATTATCATTCAGATAATTTCTTCCGAAAGGTTTATATATATATATATATATGTATAATACATACGAAACTGATTTTGATACGGTTTTCACTATCATTCAGAGAATTTCTTCCGGAAGGATTATATATATAATACATACGAAATTGATTTTGATAGGGTTTTCACTATCATTCAGAGAATTTCTTCCAGAAGGATTATATATAATACATACGAAATTGATTTTGATAGGGTTTTCATTATCATTCAGATAATTTCTTCCGGAAGGTTTATATATATGTATAATACATACGAAACTGATTTTGATACGGTTTTCACTATCATTCAGAGAATTTCTTCCGGAAGGATTATATATATAATACATACGAAATTGATTTTGATAGGGTTTTCACTATCATTCAGAGAATTTCTTCCGGAAGGATTATATATAATACATACGAAATTGATTTTGATAGGGTTTTCATTATCATTCAGATAATTTCTTCCGGAAGGTTTATATATATATGTATAATACATACGAAACTGATTTTGATACGGTTTTCACTATCATTCAGAGAATTTCTTCCGGAAGGATTATATATACACGGTGTCCGGAAACTCGTAGTACAAGCGGGAAACTGGAGAATCTACACCACATGGGGAACCCAAAAAAACATAAAGTTTTTTGATTTGAGCATTTTCAAAAAAAAAAAAAAAACCAAAAAAAAATTTTTTTCGGCTATTTTAGGGTTAAAGTTTTTTCTGGAGTTTAGGGTTGAATAACAGATGTTTTAACCCTGCAGAGCAGAAATATTTTATGATTACACCGGGTTAAATGAAGGGTGATTTCAAAATAATGCTTCAAATCCGAGTTTCTTCATTTGTTTTACTTTCAAATAGTTTTAATTAGTTGGGTACTTTGATCTTAAGTAATAATTTATAAGAATTTGATTAAAAAAAAAAAAAAAAAAAATCAACTTCAAACTCGATTTACTCGATAACGAAAGCTCAAATAAAAAAAAATATACTCTTAAATCGACTCCAAATGTGATGTAGATTCACCAGTTTCCCGCTTGTACTACGAGTTTCCGGACACCCTGTATAATACATACGAAATTGATTTTGATAGGGTTTTCACTATCATTCAGAGAATTTCTTCCGGAAGGATTATATATAATACATACGAAATTGATTTTGATAGGGTTTTCATTATCATTCAGATAATTTCTTCCGGAAGGTTTATATATATATGTATAATACATACGAAACTGATTTTGATACGGTTTTCACTATCATTCAGAGAATTTCTTCCGGAAGGATTATATATATAATACATACGAAATTGATTTTGATAGGGTTTTCACTATCATTCAGAGAATTTCCTCCGGAAGGTTTATTTATATATAATATATGCATATGTTTATAGAAAGTAGAGAAAAGTCGATGTTTATCCTAGAATTCACAACATCAAAACTTTACTCCAAATCAATCACAACCCCGATTATAATAGTATTAGTTATTCCAAGGTGGTCAATATACCTTTGATATGTTTCCTTGTAATGTCTTATATGTGGTATGTACATTTAGTAATCATCGGGTGACGTGTATAGGTGAATGTGTATGAATGTGTATGTGTATGCTCATTGAACAGTTTACATCAGTGACATGATGCTCCTTTTAAATATGGGCAGTGAATCTAAAAATGTCAAATTTTACTAAACGTATCAATTAGATGACGAATTAGATGCTGCATTTGTTTTGTAAGTAAGTGTGTGGAATAGCGCTTTGAGACAGTCGATGTACTTATTTAAAATGCTTTGTATAAATGTTAAATCAGCTACTGTTTGTCATTGTTGCAAAGATTAAAATGTTCATTCAATCATATATAATCATATTATCAAAGAAATGCCTTTATAATTCCAGTTATTCGAATAACTGATTGATTTATTTGTTTTACTAACCGTTGCTATTGCCGTCTGTTCACAATGACTTGTTTTTTTTTTTACGCTTGTCATTATTTTAGATCTCGTTTCTTCGACAATGGCTTTATGACGTAACGTGTTTATCGCATATCAGATAGTTAATTAAGAGTTTAAACTCTTATTCATAAAACTGTCTCAATCGACCCATTTTTATTAATTTTCTGACCACGCACTTACTCGGGTGTCCATTGGAATAAATAATTTGTAATTAAAATTGTTGTTTATCAGTCAGAGTTTTGCGTGTTACAAAATTATTTTTTACTCTAGTTCTTCTTGAATAGGTAGGTACCAAATCGAGTTGTTTTTTTAATGTTTTTAAGCGCGCTCTACACTCGCTGCGCGAACGGCCGCGAAGGCCGCGAAACACGAGTGTGGATCTTGTTCACGCCTTCGCAATCTTCGCATTCGCGCTTCGCGCCATTCCCCGATTTTTGTCGGTTTTTTGGCCCGCGACAAAGGGTTTGCGGCGAACAAGACTGAAGCTTTGCGAGTGTGGATGGACACAGTTCACGCGCGGATCGCGGCGTATATTCACGGCGCGAATTCACGGCGCGACTTCGCGCGCGAGTGTAGAGCCAGCTTTACAGTTATTCAAAAATTATATAGTGGTCTTTTTAAATAAATCTATTTGAATTTCGATTTTGTTTTCGTGAATGAATCAATTCAATTCTTGGAAGTGGAAATTAACCCACTTCCCGACATCAGATCGAGCTGAAACTCGAGAGATGGACTCGTTCACGATGACAATGCATTATATCAACATGCGGACATACACCCATTTCTTTGTAATTGGTTGACATTACAGCAGTTAATATACGAAATAAATGTCGGTCTTACCCAATCGGGATTTGGCTCAGTTGTTAGCACTGTTTATTCTGGTCCCCTGGGGAGAAACTTTAAATCCTCAGTCAAACCAAAAAATATGTACATATGCATTTTAAATACAGCTGATGAAAATTGATGTACCTCTGACAGTAAAAACACTTAAAACGTTGATTTTTTATTTTTAGATTTGTAGGACGGGTTGTTTGTAGAGTTTGAATAGTTAAAACATAACTCAAACGTTAGATAAATTATATAAGTTAGTTATAGCTCAGAACTTTGATAAATTCCGTGAAACAACCTGTCCTTAAATGGCTTTTCAGCACGTGCCCATAAATTATTAATTACATGTTTATGTTTTTATGCTTTATAATATTACTTTTAATATGTAAGCTATTTCTGTAATATCCATACATACATTTCGATCCTCCCATTCAATACTAATTGCTTAATTCATTACTAATTACTTAATTTATGTTACTATTCACATCAATTCAAAGCATTTACTCTTTCATTCAGACAGCAATTTTTTTACCTTATTCATAGAGTTACATTATTTGGCAGTGAGTTAATTACGTTTGTATACCAACTTTCTATGTCCGTACTTATTTATATATTTCAAAACTAAATCCATCGTTTTTGAATCTAGATTTATAAATATGTTTCAATTTCTCTTTATGCTGCGTTTACACATTAGTCCAGTCAGTGGGGAGTTTTACCTTGCAAAAGGTTAGGTAGTAGCGATTTTGATATATGTTGTTAAGATTGGGACTCTAAGGAAAAAAAAAAGTTTTCGACCTTGGGAGGGTCGAGCTCGACCCGCCATCTTGGATTGAAGGTGCCAAAATTTGTTTTTTTCAAAATAATTGTGAAGTGGTCGTTTTTACAACCAAATTGTTCAAGGCAAACTTAAAGACAACTAAATTACCTACATTTTTTGTAGAGGGTATTTTTTTGTAAGTCTAATAGGTAACGAGTTACAGTGGCGGAAATGTGAATATTTTTCTAAAAAATGATGAAATTCCCAACTTTGTAATTTTTTCGGGTTATTCATTACATAATTATACCTAATAATTTTTTAAACTCATTTCCACACCACCATGAGGTATAGAACATGGCGCATTTTTTTATTGTGGTATCTCCAATAGGTCTACTCCACAGATATACCAGCTATGGTAGATTTCGAAATTATGTTACATTACTATGAATTATGTTACTATAAATTATGTTACTTAATAACAGTCTTCGTCACCAATGTCATCATCTAACTCATTGCCTGTGATACTGAGATTCTGGGCTTTCATTGACATCTCTTCTTCTTCGTCCTCGACATCGATGTGAACCTCTAGCGAATTTCAGCATGTTTGACCATTACAGCACCCACATACAATAGAACACTTCAATCCAGCTTTCGTGCAGCTATATGCAACGCCGCTTCCTTTTTTACAATTGCATGAAATAAATTTTAATAAAGTCTCGGGTGCTGGTTTCTTTGTCATTCTTACTGGAACAAGCCCGTTGGTGTCACGTTTCCAGCCCCAGTTTCTGGATTTTTTTGGATTCCATACCATTTTTGGACTTGATGGTACGTTCTAAATGCATGGTACCGTGCAGCGTCGTTCGTTGGTGGCAAAGAGGCAAGATTGAATTTGCTTTCTGTTGTCGACTTTGCGAAACGTTTGTAGCGGACTTCTTCCAAGGTTTCCTTATCCATGTCACCCCCGTACAAAGCAACAAGAAAGCGTGTTCTTGCAACTGCTATGTCTTCTGGTGTTGCATCATGTTGTTTGAAGATTCCTATCATGGCATTGAGTCTTGTGTAGTTTTGCACAAGCGAACAAAATTTTGTTTTTCCTTGGTTGAAGAAGGACGATGTTGTATCGCAGCCGCTAAATGCCATGAAGAAACAGAATATTCTCAGCCGCCTCTTTGTATTTCACACTATTCGCGGAACACAGTCTTTCAAAAGTTTTGCCTCTCCCGGGTTTGCGAAGATATATACTACTTTTGGGTGGTGCTAATGCTGTCAGCAGAACTAGGAGATCAACGTCTTCGCCAATAATGAAAACAGCGTCATATGATGAACACAAGGAAATCGCAGTATTGACAATCAACTCATCAGAATCTTCTTCAGCCTGCTTAACTGTAAAATCATCCTGTATAAATTGCTTTGTAAGCATCGAAATCAGACGGACTTTGTTATTTTCAGTGGCTAAAAATCGTTCTTGTGAAACTTGAACTGGCATTGTTTCATCGAAAAGAACATCTGCAGACATGAGCATCCAGGTAACGTCCTGTAACCAGGACTCAATCAGTGTTGCCAAGTCAGCTGTAGACTAGGATCCCACTATAACAAATCAACGTCATCGAGTACACGGATGATGCTATATAAGTATATTGTAACGTAGAAATACGTTAAAATGATATTGTGTAATATGTTCGTACAAAATTTATCAAGAAAACTGGACTTTTACAATTTTTTGTCAAAATTTTCTTCTTTCAACCGCTGTAACTCGTTACCTATTAGACTTACAAAAAAAAAACTCTCCACAAAAAATGTAGGTAATTTAGTTGTCTTTAAGTTTGCGTTTAACAATTTGGTTGTAAAATCAACCACTTCATAATTATTTTGAAAAAACCAAATTTTGGCACCTTCAATCCAAGATGGCGGATCGAGCTCGACCCCCTCAAGGTCGAAAACTTTTTTTTTTCTTTAGAGTCCCAATCTTAACAACATATGTGAAAATCGCTACTACCTAACCTTTTGCAAGGTGGAGCCCTTTTTTATCCCCCACTGACTGGACTACATCATCGGGTAGGAACTAGGAACATATTCCGTTACTATGTCTAAGCTTTCACAGTTACAATTATTTGTAATAGTGTAATGGATGCAATTAAAATTATAAGATACTATATTAGATTTAAGTCGGAATTTAGCATTGATTTGGCTTATTTTTTTTTCGCATTTCTTAGAAGTCCTGTGTCATGTGACCACTTACAAAGATTATTTAAGTCGATGCCATATAACCAATGCCGTATCGTCAGCAAACACGTATTAGAAAAGTTTTTTTCATTATTTATACAAAAAATATACAAAGCGTTGGGCCTAGTATAGACTCTTGTGGAACTCCTGCATTAATATATTTTTTTAGTTTTATTAAAATTATTATTTATTTTAGTACATATTTTAACTATTGTTGCAATAGACAAATCACTGTAATCCTTTTTCGTATTTTTTTGTGTTACGAAATTCAAATCTCTTCTAGAGGACTCTTGAATTTTATCATTGTTGATAAACGGTTTGGTGGACCAATTACTTTTTTATTACTATCCTCGCATAAGATAAGATAAAAGGTTGTTGACATTTAGTAATATAAACTACATAATGAATCTTCGACTAACTTTAACGTGATTTATCTCGCTTTTCTGATAAGGAGGATGTAACCACCTACGTAATAATACTAATAATATACATACAGATACAGATGCTAAAGTTCAAACAGTCTGAATATTAATTTATTTGTATAAATACGCTGAATACGCCAAAACAATATTTCCATTTTGCTCGACTTTACTCAAAACAGATAGATCAAAATAGCCAGTTTTTTCTACCTACGTACCAAACGCATAACTTTCATTGGCTCCGTCGCTTTGAGAGTACGTGCTGTTTGGTCGTAGCACGGCGATAGTCGGAATGCTTCTATGTCATATCTCCCTTTGTTTCTTAACAGCTGATCACTTGATCAAACGCTGAAACGGGACGAGAATTTCCGTTTAACCGACAAAACAAATTTGTTGCTGATCGTCGATTTGATGCTCATCAAATGTGACGGAATTTGAAACACTCAATTTCCTCTTCCTCATGATGGACATCAAATCTTTGGGGATGTGGTAATGTGAGACGAATGAAAGATGTTCTGGTAATCACAGCGTTTATTGAGGTCAGTGTTGATGTTGATGCGATGACTCCGAACCGATGCTCGACGCTGAAGTGGACATGATCGGTTGCGAATTCCCCAGGCCGAAGATCGATACCGCGACGGCGAATTATCCAGGTCGATGGTCAACACCATATGAAGCGGAGATGAAAGGTGGAGGAGTGTTCGTGGCGATGAAGTTGGTAGCTCTACGCCACGAAGACCAGATTTGTAGATGATGTTCAGCTCTGGTGAAGACCAAGGGTCTTCCAAGTACACCAGTGTGAAATAAGAAAGTATTCAGTATTGTTGTGTGTGTTAGGTCCGCCACCAGCGCGCGCCGTCGGGGTCGCGCGAGTTCCGCGAGCTGACGCAGCGAGACGCGCTGATGACGCTGCGCGCGGAGCTTGACCGCCTGCTGAAGGACGCGCCGCCCGCCCGCGAGAAGGCCGCCAAACAGGAGCTCGACGGCTTCGCGCAGCTCTTCAGCCGCTTTGTCGCTGAAGGTCAGTCTCTCTATAGCATACTTCCCTCTGACTCCAACGAGTTTACTACCCCTCATTTTCACCACCCCTACATTTTGGCACTACTTACACAGGCACAATTCAATTTGTAGCAAGCCTTGTGCCTTTGATTTTCTTTATGTCTCCCTTACTAATAATATAAGTTTTCTTGAGATCATTTGCTAGATAATAGTGGAATATCTCCTCAACCACATCCCTGTCCGTTCTTATCCTGTCTGCAGGCCTTCCCATCCTGCTCCAATCCTTTTTCACATATTCAGTACAGTTTTCTTGAGATCACTTTGTCTTCATCATGGTGCTACATCCCAAAGTGGAACTTCGCCTCCACATCCCTGGCCGTTCTTCTCCAGTCTGCAGGCCTTCTCGTCCTGCTCCAATCATTTTTCACATATTCAGTACAGTTTTCTTGAGATCACTTTATCTTCATCATGGTGCTACATCCCAGGGTGGTATTTCACCTCCACATCCCTAGCCATTCTTCTCCAGTCTACAGACCTTTCTGTCCTGTTCTAATCCTTTTTCACATATTCAGTCCACATCTTCCTTGGTCTCTCCCGCTTATACCGGTACACACATTTGGTCTTGATTTTCGGTGTCCTTTCATTTGACATTTTTGAGACCACTGAAGAGGTAATTATTGTACTGAATATCTTCATTCATCTTCCAGAGGGCCCGTCAGTGTCATGGGAACACATCGAGAAACTGCCCGAGGGCGCCGTGTTGGACTACAGCCTGCTGGAGAACCCCACGGCGGAGCACGTGCGCGAGATGCTGGAGCAGCTTGTGGTGGTGAAACTCAACGGAGGCTTGGGTACCTCCATGGGCTGCCGGGGGCCCAAATCCGTCATCCCCGTGAGGAACGACCTCACCTTTTTGGATCTCACCGTGCAGCAGATTGAGGTACTGTAATATTGTATACACGGTGTATAGGTTAATTTTCATTATTTTGAAACGAAATGTAGACCTCATGTGGCACATTTCTTAAAGATCAAAATACAATTTTCTTATCCAAACCGTTCAAATCGCACCAGCTTTTACTTTTTTTGCGACGGTCTGATGTCTAGTGAAAGCCAGTATTTTAGTATGAACTTGGAATAAGAGACTATTGAATAGATTTGGACAATTTATATAGCTAGTCTCTCGCCGTGGGCAGAATAGGTGTGATATATTAGTAGTTCTCTAGCGTTCGTTAGCATTCATTAGTTGCTTGTTACAACACACTCTCCTATTCATTCGAAGTTAATGTTCTCAGCACCTGAACAAGAAGTACCAGTGCAACGTGCCCCTCGTGCTGATGAACTCGTTCAACACTGACGAGGACACGGAGAAGATTGTGCGCAAGTACAAGGGCCTCAAGGTGGAGATCTCCACCTTCAACCAGTCCTGCTTCCCACGCATCAACCGGGAGTCCCTGCTGCCGGTTGCCAAGTCCTGTGATGTCCAGGAGGACCTTGAGGCGTAAGTTCTTACCTAACTACATGCTTATATTAGCAGAAGTTGACTAACATCATTTAGGGTATATATGAGACGATGTATGAATGTGAATCAAGCTAGGATTGTATGCCCAGACTAATGCTGTGGTCCATTCTCTCTGTCTACCCCTTAAATTTGGATTTGGATTTGGTTATGTTAGGTTAGTTATTATGTTACTATCTGTTCACCTTGGGTTTCCAACGTGAGACCTCAGGGCTCAAAGCCAAAGAGCTTACGGCTAGGCCATAGAGCTTGTTAAATTATTAGCTTCTGAATCAAAAAGGAGACAATTATTAACTTTGATTTTCATTGAACTGAGGTTTTTTCAAATGATTGTCACTCGTATGATTGATGACAATATATATATTTAAAGAAACCTCCCCCCAATGGGGATGATTAGTCCTCGTCCCTGCTCCAACACAGGCGACTTTTGATCATCGTTTCTTCCTTCCTTCATCCCTCTTATATTTATAGAATGTTGATGAATTTTTTTGTACCATGATATTATTCCAACTATTTTGTGTAATTTTTTTCAAAGTTATCTTTTGTTTTCTGCTGAAATTTCATTACTAAATACTAATCCATCATTCACATACACACATTACTAATGCAAGGTCACTTGAGGGTCCAGAGGCATTTTTACATAAATGTAGTTGTTTAAGTAAAAAAAGTAGTTGTAGTGGGCCTTGAAGGAGTAACCAACAGGGCGGGAAAGCCGTAGGTCCCCTCAACTGTAAGATTGATGACTATGCTATTTTATTATTGTTTAGGATACAATGTTTATCGATTAAAATATGAACTTTAATTACAGTTTTCATTAATACAATTTATTATTCCAGATGGTACCCACCCGGTCACGGTGACTTCTACCAATCCTTCAAAAACTGCGGACTGCTCCGGAAGTTCATCGAGAAGGGCCGCAAGTACTGCTTCATCAGCAACATCGACAACCTCGGCGCCACTGTCGACCTAAACATCCTCAACCTCCTGCTCCAGCCCACCAAGAACATCGAGTTCGTCATGGAGGTCACCGACAAGACCAGAGCCGACGTCAAGGGAGGCACCCTCATCCAGTACGAGAACAAATTGAGACTGCTCGAGATCGCGCAGGTCCCGAACGAACGAATTGAAGACTTCAAATCTGTAAAAACATTCAAGTTTTTCAACACAAATAATCTTTGGGTTAAATTGGACGCTGTCGAACGCGTTTTAGACCAAGGCTCACTTGATATGGAGATCATTATCAATAACAAGACATTAGCGAATGGTTTAAACGTGATTCAGTTAGAGACCGCTGTCGGGGCGGCTATGAAGGTGTTTGACGGAGGTATTGGAATCAACGTGCCGAGGTGTCGGTTCTTGCCCGTGAAGAAGTCGTCGGATCTGCTACTTGTGATGTCCAATCTCTACAGCCTGTCGCATGGCTCCCTAGTTATGTCTCCTCAGAGGATGTTCCCCACGACTCCGCTGGTGAAGCTGGGCGATAATCACTTTGCCAAGGTCAAAGAGTTCCTAGGACGCTTTGCCAACATTCCTGACCTGATTGAATTGGATCATCTCACCGTCTCGGGAGATGTTACATTCGGAAGGGGGGTTTCTCTCAAGGTAAATTTATTGCTTTATTTCTTACAAATATGGTCCTGCTGTTGAAAATTCTGTCATAACCTTCTTTCTGTTACATATGCCATATAACATTTAACAAAAAACAGTAAAAGGTTACAATGGAGCTATCAACGGATGTTGTTCTTTTTGTAGACGTCCAAATCAATATTTTCCATAATAATTATACAGGGTGAAGCAAAAGTAATCACCCTATTGGAAAACGCTATAACTTTTGCAAATGGCGCCAAATGTCAATTCTGTTTTGACATTTGTGAAGTAAACAAACGCAGAATACAAATCGACAAGACATGAATCGGTTTACTCCGCAAGAATGCGGAATAACAAGCAGTACCAAAATTTATAATAAATAAAAAATCGGGTGATTATTTTTGCCCCACCTGTACAATCGATTAATTTATTGCATGTTTTCATTTGTTGTTTTACTACCCAAATTTTACCATTCTGCACTGCAGTACCTACTCGCTGTTTTACTTTTAATGCCAAAATTCTTACATACTTTACTAGTGCAGATCCATGAAAAATTACAGGATATTATAATTTACTGTGGGATTGATAATCGCATGTTAGCTAAAAGTGCAGACCTTTGAAAAATCATGAAATCTGATTTTACTTGTTAAGATTAACCCTAAAAAATTTAAATAAAATAAATGTAGATTTAAAGTGATTTTCTGATAAGGATAATATTATATTATAGGTAGGTACTTTAAACCAGAGTTTACAATGACAGACAGACCCACAACTGAAATTAGTATTTTTAATAATTATTATTATCTGTTTCTGAAGCAGCAAAAACACTCCTTGTAATGAAATTTGCAGAAAATTTAAAGAATGCCAAATCTTTTTGTTTTGTGACAATACTATTTCTTTTTTTCCAGGGGACTGTCATCATCATAGCCAACCACGGAGACCGGATCGATATTCCTTCCGGGGCTTTATTGGAAAACAAAATTGTCTCCGGCAACATGAGAATCCTGGACCATTAATTAATACTCTCTCATCTGTCGTATACAGCGAGATTCTTCCGAAAATATGTGCATATTTGAAGAGCAACGAGGAATCTGTTTTATTTTATAAAACTTATACCTTAGGAGAATTATTGTTATGTACGTAGCTTGTAGTTCATCAGGACTTGGAAAAAATGTTAGTTTTTAATGGGATTGTTAAAAACAATTTAGGACTGTAAAATCTGAATTGAGTTTGGATAGAATGCCAAAGCAAACGTAACACAGGATTGATACTGTTTTTGTGATAATTGCTGACTTTTGTTGTATTTTTTTTTATTGTTTCGCAACCTTGTTATCTTCATTTTAATTTTTGTATGATTTTAATTCAGTTATTTTATGTTTATAAAAACATATATTATGTCACAATTTATTTTTAAATTGCATTATTTATAATTTATATTTGACCATATATTATGTATTGTATTGTAAACCCGTGTCCTACTACTAAGCAAAGCTTCTCTTAACTTCTTGATCGCCGATGCAAAATTTTTGTAAATCTTGTTTTTTGCATAAATATATTTTTTGTAAATTATACCATCTTTCTAGATAATGTGTTTATATATTTATAAAAATAGTTTATAATCTACCATCAGTAGTTTATGTTATATTCAGAAAAATAATTTTTTCCTTAGTATCCTTAACCTTTCCTTATCTCTGGTGTGTATTTACTACACATTGCTTCTAATAACTTTAATAACTCTATAAATATAATAAATTCTGGGTTCAAATTTTAGGTAATCCTCCGTTATACATTAATGCACTGAATTAAAAAATAAAAATTTTCATAGTTTTCAAATTCAATTAAAAATCAGAGATTTTTGTTAAAAAAGCGAAACAAATACACCAATACAATCAACCGTGTGACAATGCTACGCGAAGAGTGTGCGAGGAAATGACACGCTATTGATGTCCCGCTTTAGTTTTCTATGCGGGAACATGAGAAATCCACACGTCCGCAGTTGTATTTTTATTTAGACCATCGATACCTACGACCACATAGCTGTGTGTGTGCCAGCCAGTTGGTCGCCAACCGTCGTTAGATGTGGACTCCTCGCACGTTTTTTTAGCATCTGCCGATGGTTTTTTCATGTTTTCAGCAATTAAATTACAATTATTATCACTTTTGATATAAAATATAATAAACATAAGCGATTAGACATGAATATTCATATTTTTCCGATATCAAATCGCTTGTTTTGAGATGTGTATTGAGCACCGGAACGCATTGATTTTTTTAGCACAGTAAGGGGGGAAAGGTTAAGGATACGCCGGCGAACAAGAGGTTAAAGAAATACCAATCACAGTTCAATTCTAGGTAGAACTATAAAAAATGTCGTTCAACTACTACTTATTCAGTTTAACATCGTATATATGTAAAATGTTCTGGTGACAAACATTATTTTCTGAAGTGTGCAGTGTCTTTGTTCATTCATTACATTATGAGCAGCTCTCATTCGTTCACTATTCATTGTAATCCCTCCCTTAGGTTATATGTATAACTTTTCCCATGTACATAAAATATTCTGAATGAATAGCAACTAAGGGAAATATACATACTTTTAATAAGAAATACTTACCTTTTTTATTTAAAAATAAACCTCTTCCTAGGAATATCCTTTTTCTTATATTTAACTTTTACATTGCTGACCTTTTCAATGCATAAATTACGCGACAAACTTCGACATAGTGTATGTGTTTGAGTGAAACTACATGGATCATATATGATACATCCACATACGGTTTTAGCCGCTGATGGATCATATATGTGACAACCGTACAGATAAGGTTAAACTAAGGATATTCTTTTCATTATATTTAACCTTTACATATCTGACCTTTTCAACACAATCTATAGATTGTATGTATCCCCTTACACAGCACATTTTGAAACAATGTATGTGTTTTAAATGAAACTGCATGGATCATAAAAAATTTGTCATATCTGCATTCGAGGATAGCCACCGATGGATCACATATGTGATAACTGCGTAGGTAAGCCTTGGAATATTAGTTTTCCGTTTAACTGTGTTTAACCTTTACAACTCTGGCCTTTTCAACACAATCTATCCCCTTACGCATCATATTTTGACACAATGTATGTTTTTTAGTGAAACTGCATGGACCACATATGTGACATCTGCATTCGAGGATAGCTGCCGATGGATCATACATGTGATATTCCACAGATAAGGTTAACCTAAGAATATTATTTTCCTTATATTTAACCTTTACAACTCTGGCCTTTTCAACGCAATCTATCATATCCATAGAATAAAGAATAACGCAAGAAATGCCTTGTGGGCTAGGGTTTTGGGATCCAAATATTTGCCCAATCAAAGCTTAAATTTCCAATGCAAAACTGTGTAACGAAATTCAAATGGGATGGAAATGAGAGATCTGCGATGTCAGGCGAGTGTAAGTGAGACCGAGCTCTATGCTATTGGGCTAAATGGAACATTTGTTTCCATTCGTATTTGTACAGGAAGCACTTCTAATGTTCTTCTTTATTCTATGATCCCATCACAAATATTCAACAATATTTTTTTTAAACAATACATAGCGAAACTTTATGGATCGCATATGCAACATGCATAGACGCCGATGGATCACATATGTGATAGTCACTTAGATGAGGTTAAACTGTATATTCAATAAATAAAAATACATTTTTGTTAAGATCAACATATCATACTTGATAAAGTGACATATTGATTTTTGTGTGTAACAAACCCAGTAATTGTAATATCCAAAGGCAAAATATATGTATAAGGTCGACACTGCAATTCAATTGTTATTAAAAAAGGATTATTTTTTATAAAAAATGTAATTTAATATGTTCTTCTTATGAACCTAAGAAGAATTATTAAATACAAACACACATCATAACATACACTTGACATAACTTTTTTAAATTTATATAAAATCGTACAAAAAGTTATAAAGCTTGTTGTAAAGTGATATTAGAACAAATATTTGTTCTGTTTCTAATCACACAATATTAATTTAACATCACAACGTTACTTCAGCCTTAAAAATACATGTTATGTACTTACAAAACATAGATAATAGTAACAATGGAGATGGGTCATAAACCAATATTTATGAAAAGATTGTTCACCAATACTACCGCAAATCGCGTCTACACACAGCAGCGCCCTGCCTTTTTTTCTCACGCTTCCATGTCATATCTCTTATCTATGTTATAAAACATAGATCACTTATCAGCGCCTTTAATTTATAAATTTGAAAAAGTGCTGCATTCATTGAAATAATTTGTACAAACTTTTGAGAATGTTACACAAGCGAATTAGGGCATATGTCATATTTTGGGTTGCTGTGCAGAGTGTCTTTCTTAGTATTAAGTAAGTATGCAGTGAACCTGTTACAGGAGGGAGGAAACACAAAAGCCGACAAGTTGTTTCGCAATCATGATGTTGAACGCAAGCTGGAGGTATGCAAATAACACATTCTCATGTGGGAAATATCAATTGTGTATGTTGAACACATGTGTCTCCTGACTGTACACCTGTGCAGAAGAGATTGATAATTACCCTACGATTTCCGAGCACCTTAAAATTAAATAGCAGTAGAATGAACAACAATGACAACAAATTTTCTAATTTTCAAACAACCTAAAGTAATCAATGAATTAAGCTAAAATTCTTTGTAATAGTTCTCCCCAGTGGCCCCATATATATTAACCACATTTATGTTACTTATGAATATCTTATATAATTTAATCTATCTTTAGCTTTCTAACTTTTCCACTAGATGCCACTAATCTTCAGCTTCGTAACTGTTCCACTAGATGGCACTATGTGGCGAGTCTTGCCTCCAGTCTTAAACAGCGATCACGCAATGTGATGGCGTCGCGCCTTGCAGCAGTCAATGCGTCATCTTTTTTGGCAACGGCCACCTTCACCCTGGAAAACGATCAATAAAATATTTTAATCGTCAATTAATTAATTTATGTCAGTCAGATTCTGTAACTCTTGAAGATTGCAATGCAATGGCCGTATAGAAGGATTTCCAGTTACAGGAGTGGCGTAGAGCAAGAAACAGGTGGATGAAAAGGAATAAGCTTAAGAAAAGGACATTTTGGAGTTAATTTAATTACTTTAAGAAAATACACATTTTGTAAGTTATGCTTTAAAATATTAAGACAAAATTATTTGTTTGCGCCCTTACATAAGCAATATGAATGTATAGTTTTGTCTGTATAAAAACTCAATAAAAAACTAAAACAAATACAGTAGTGTATCGATGATTCAATCCAATATTGTATTTGTACAATACTGCACTCATCTATGAACAACTAGTGATGTGTAAATTCCAAGGTATTTTTCGGAGGAATATTCCCGCAATGAGGAATATTCCCGCAGCGAGGAATATTCCCGCAGCGAGGTATATTCCCAAAAACGAGGAATATTCCCGTAATGAGAAATATTGCAAGAAATATTTCCATCGAAATGAAATCCCCATGTTCCTGTTATTAACTATGATGTGGACAGAATTTTTGGATAATACGGAATTGTACTGAAGATATAAGCTGTCTAAATGTTGATATTTACGGCCAGCCGATAAGCTTTTGTGGTCAAGGTACATACAATGACTGGTACAGCAGTACTGCGGCACTGCCATTCGAATTTTGAATTTTGTCTCGTGTGATATCATAGGACAACAATTGTTTGTTTTACCCGGGAACACTTTCAAAGCCAGTAACTTTGTCATTTTTTGAGATATTGTGAAGCTAATTTTACTGCCGTTATTAATTCTTTAAAAATGACAACCTCATTTCGAATAACTTTCTCTTTAAAAAAAATAAACTCCTAACTTTGGGGAATTTATATTAGATTGGGGAATATTCCCGGGTGCACATCAGTATGCACAGCAGCCCCCCCGCCTTTCTTTCAACCTTTATTTATTTATTTTTTAATCTGAAACCGTACAAGAGCCAGTGAGACTATGGCATCCCCAATTAAGGTTTGTTGTGAGGCTGAAGGGGAAGGAAGATGAAGGTGGGGAAGTACCTGGCTATTCAGATCTGGTCACCAAACATGATCAAAGTCATTTCAATTCTGAATGGTGGTCTTACACCAGGGCGATACTGAGAGTATCTTCCACTAACCTACACACCAAATACATAACTTATTGGCACTGCCGCTTTGACAGTTTGTGGCTCGGAGATAGTCGGCACGTTTCCGTGGTATATCTCCTTTTTTTTTATTATATATGGTCATTATAAAGACATTGATTCTTACTTAGCATACAGCTGGTGCATTTCATCCTTGTGCTGCTGTTGGATATGCATCATCTGTGCTCTCATCTCTTCCATGTCTTCTCTCCCTTTCATCTCCACTGATCTTATCGCCATCTCCATCTCTGTCACTGTTTGCATCTTCAGCTGAAATTGATTATAAATTAATATGCATGTAAATATAGGTAACCCATAATTTAACAATTCAAGGTACTCATCCAACCATCCAACAGACCAGACCCTAGAAGACTAGGCAACTACTCAATGACAGTGCACTCGCTGAGGGAATTGGTAGGACTACTAATGGGACACTGCCACCTCTGGTGACACATGCAATGTTGAAAGTTGAACATACCAATAGATGCAGGAAATGTAAAGAGGATTTTTTTATTTATTTTATTAATTTTACCACTGTAGGGCTTTTACAAAATTAATGAATAAATTAGAAGGTGAGAAAGAAATAATAAAAATAAATATACATACAAACATGAAATAAAAATACAAGAAACAAGTTTGTTTTTAAATACTATTAGGTTTACTATTATTTATGTCTGATGGGTTTACTAAGAGACAGCCAAAGGTTCAAGAATGGGGTTGGAATAGGTTTTTAATATGATCCAAAAAATTCACCAAGTTAACATTGAAGATGAGGGTAAAGAAATTCCAATTAACATATGGTGCCAATGTTCCGTCCTAATGGGAAAAAGGCTTAGGCTACCTGGGAAGACACTACTTGTGGAGGAGACAGCCGATGACAACCCTGGTGAACTTTATCAAAGGACAAGGTTGCGGACAGGAGAATATGAAAGCAGATTGGGCCTATGGGCTGAGTGCTCACAGGAGCTACGTAAACTGTCTCCGTTTTATTAATAGTGTGTGATTAAATTTATAAGCCTGTCTGATACACATTTATAATATGTGATAGAATATGAGAATGTACATGTTTTATGCTATCAAAACTACTGAGGAATTGAATGTTACCTCATCTGCTTGCCTGAGTTTCCCTTCCAATTGGGTCATTGTTATTTGATTGAGTGCACCTGTAACATAATATAATAAAAATTATGCACTGCTAATGGTCTGTTAAATATTTTATGTTGTTACTATTAACTATCCGTGTGTTGCAATCCACGTAAATTAAGTTTTCGTTCATTATAATATGTAACATCCAGTGTGGAACCTCGTCACTGCAGATGCTGATACTTATAAAGACAGATAATTAGCTGTCTGGTTTGCAACTTACATTGTTCCTGAGCATCTCTGAGCAGTTCCCTGGCCTCCTTGCATCTCTGCGTCGCTGTCTGTTCCGATTCCTCCAAGGCCTTCATGTCTGTCTCGTACTTTGCTTTGACCCGTCTATAAAATAACAAACAATGTACTGAAACTATCATCAAATCATGTTTACCTATTAGAAAAACGCAAGAGATAAAAGATTATTGCCTGCTATAACCACTGAGCTGTCGCATCAACCTGCCATGTTTCCCCAATACATATGTTTTGTTTATTTTTTTTTTTAAAGAGGAGACAGTTGTTATAAGGTTCCCGTTAGCACTTGAGCCGTAGGCCCATTGGGTTATTTTACCTCATTCCTTTAACAGTAACCCAGTATTTTAATAAAGTCTACCAGGGTTATCATTGAATATGTGGCAATGTCTTCTGGTTCTACAATTTGTCTTTCTAGGCACCGAAACCTTGTTCCCAACAGAGCGGGACCTTGGCACCAAAGGTGAATTGGAGTCTCTTCATCCTCTTCACATTTCCTGCTTCTGTTGGTGTTTTCCACTCGCAACAACTGCATGTGTCTTTTGAGATGGTTGTGTCCCGTTAGTAGCTCTACGAGTTCCCTCAATGAGTTTCTGTCCATATTGAGTAGTTGTCTGGTTCGCCTTGGGTCTGGTCCGTTTATGAGTACTTTGGACTGCCTCATTCCGGGTGCCCTTTACCATTCCTCCCAGATTATTGCCCTCAATTCCTTTATGTTCTGGTATACAGATCACGATGATGCAAGTTCATAACCTTGTATACTTACATATTTGATTTTTGAACTCCTTTTTTGTCTTTTACATTATCTCTTGACACTCTTCTATTTTCAGATTGCGTTGTCTATAATATTAAACTAACTATGTCTGTAATTACTTGCATACTGCCTGCTAACCCCGTATGCAGGGACATTGGAGGTTCTAGAGTCGTTAAAAAGATGTAGCTTTGTTACATAAAAAAAATAGTCTTTACGTGTTCGGTGAAGGAGAAAACCATATGTTTCCTTATAATGCCGTTGGGAAAGTGTTGGGGTCCCCTTCAATTGTACCCAGATCAGGGTTATTTTATTGATGATAGCAAGTTCTTCACCTGAAGGGTTCGAGAATTCTTTGAATAATTTACATCTACAACATCAGTCACACTTTGGCTGCTGAAGATCGGACATTGAAATAATCAGACCCTGCGAAGAAAAGTAAAGTTTTCTTAAGTAAGGCAATAGTTTTCAATGCAGTCCACTGTAGTTCTTTTCTGTGCAGGATCTGAATGTTCGTTTTTTAACCGAACTGCCTAGCTGAAAATGAGTGAGGTGGGTAAATTATAACATATTTTAAAAGTGTTTAACTAAATTAATGTTTTAAGAAAGTATTACATTTTGGAAACAAGCCCGAACTTTTTTTTACACAATTTGGGATTTGTGGTTAAGTTTTTTATATAGCCGGCAATTTGCGCACAACTGTTAAAAAGAAGAAGTAATTTTTCATTAATTTGTTTTAATTTTTTAAAGTAGTAACGATATATCAGTTGCAGTCTGTGCACCTTATAGAATTTCTACAACAGCGAAGTATCGACAAAAACCGAGTGCGGTATACCGAGAGCCTACCGATCCATATATTGGGGATATATGGATCGGTATATATATATATATCGGTATATCTCTGGGGCCTCCAAACAGAGCAAACGGTTCGGGAGGTGAGAGAGAGTGATGCGATGTACTTCCCGTATACAGCTAGCGGTATAAGGTTTATCGCGATACCGCCGACACCACGTAACGAACTTTACCAATATTTACCAATATCATTTATTTTAGTTAAAACAGATTTTAAAATATTTATATCATGAAAAATTCCACAATCTCCTTGTTTCTCAATCGTTTGTTATTGTTTACATGTTGACGCCTTCTCCTCGAGCTCTTATCAAATTACAATTTATATTAACATATTAAATTACTTGTTGCAATAGAACCCTTATAATAGTACCTGTGAGTCAATTTGACAATGATAAAATAATGACATTCAGCATAAAGACGGTAAATGCGAAAACAGAAATCTGCAATAATGACCGTTTTCTAAGGTTTTTCGTTTTCTTGAGGTCATGCAACATACATCGCGCAACATTTCTCGCATTTTCACAGGACTCGGTTTTTGTCGATTCCTTACCGACCCGTGGGACGACTGCCTAAGTAAACATATTAACTTCTGAATGAAGCATAATAGCACATCATAGACAAATACATTTATTAGTCCGTACCTTAATGTTTCTTGCATTTCTTTTCTCCCTTCTTGCGCCTCCATCTCCATTGTGTCTATGGCCTTCTCAATCTCCCTGTCCCTCTCCCTCCTGGACAGAGCGCGTATCTCTGCCTCTTTCTCCTTCATCATCTCTAAGTTTTTCTTCACATAGTCCTCCTTGTATTTTTCGAACTCCCTCGAGATTGTTTCTCTTAGGCGAGACATTTCTTCCTGAAAACAGTAAATAATTTTAAGAATCTGCAATAAATTGGAATTTCCAATAAATACTAGCAATGTAATTTTGTATTAAAATTCAAGTTTTTACAATTTTCACTCCCACATTAGATTATGATTATATATGTCAAATAAATTCTATTCTATAATTTTCCTACCCTCTTCATTCAGCCTAGCAACATTCTCCTATTTCGGTTTACAATTTCACATATTAAATATAAGAAATTACATAACAAAAAACCATGCCATTTTTTAGTAACGAAAATTAGATTCATAGTTCATTCATAATATATTCTCAGTCCTCCTCATTAAGGATTCCTGTTCCGAGGCGGATCGTGAGTT
Organism: Hesperophylax consimilis; assembly: GCF_061612785.1. Lineage (NCBI taxonomy): Eukaryota > Metazoa > Arthropoda > Insecta > Trichoptera > Limnephilidae > Hesperophylax > Hesperophylax consimilis. The sequence goes on from NC_142850.1 coordinate 23,850,921, forward strand.
GTGTTGGTGTTATTCATAAATTTTATGATTTCCTCGTCTTCATGTTTGTTGACTGTACGTTGTTGTGTTGGTGTTACTTAAGTAATGTTATAAATTTTATGATTTCCTAATCTTCATTTTTACTTAGTCATATTTAAGGTGTTTTTCTTTTTAACTATATGGGTCCAGTCTACGTTGGCGCCAACTCGCCAACGTGTGAACATTCGCTTTTGGGGCCAACGTTAGCACATTACAAATCGTTATGGAAAATTTATTCCTCAATGTAAAAATAAACTAAATATAGCTTCATCATCGTAATTTTTTTCCTCACCTAAAATACCCTATTCTGCATTGGATATTTGATCTTTTTTTACCGTGAATACTACACAAGAGTCAATGAACTTTATATTGTTGTTAAAAAACATCACTTTCATAAAATTATTATTAAATTCACTAAAAGAATGTGTGTTGTTAGTTTGTTATTTTTCTTCATTTTTTGTTAAACATTATTTTTGTTGTGGAACCCTATTGCCTCCTTAACGCCTGTCCAGTATACATTATTTTGGACCAACGCCTTTCACTCCCCAATTTCAATAAGTATGTCACCTTACCGTGTGTCCAGCTCGCCTCTATTCATTCCCCTTGCCATAAGAAAAAAAATGTTTCGACTTATCGTAAGTTTAAAGTTTTTCCACTTACCATAACCTTACAAAATTTTTCCACTTACCATAAGTTCACCCCGCCTCTCCTCGAACTGCCTCTCCACGGTCTTCCTACGCTCCTCCAGCAGGACCTCCTGCTGCTCACGCCACTCCTGCCCCTCCCGCCGTACCACTCGGGCCGCCTCTCGCCCTTCGGCCCCCGCCCTCTCGGCTGCGGCAGCCAGGGCAGACTCCCATTCCGCTCGCTTCACTTCCATCCTGACAAATTTTCAACAATGTGTTATAAACTTAACAAACCAAAGTCTCGTGCTACCTAAACTCAATTCTAATTTCATGGATAATCATAGATCCCAACCTAACCAACTTGTTATCCTAACCTCACTATTAGTCTGATACCTACTAGATAACAGATTGCAACCTAACTAAACTTATTTTTAATCCATTCTAATCGCTTCAGTTCTAACCTGACAAATTTCAACAAATTATCAGTCGGTATCATATTACTTCATATCTCTTACATACAATTTATTGGAATAACTTTTGAAGGTTATACACATTAATGTAATATTTAATCAACGAAGAAGAACATAATATTGCCCTTCTACTGAGGTCTCTGTAGCTCAGTGGTTAGAGTGCTGTCCCGGAAATCTTACCAATGGTAAGACATTGGTCCTGAGTTCGATCCCCATAACGATGCGACTGTTACCTTTTTATTTTCTATGTCTTTTTATTCTGTCTTGGTAACCTAACCTAACCCTTTATTAAGTCCAATACAACCACATTCATAAAGAAAACCATTTGTTCTGCCTACAGTTACTTTGTTATCTAAGAAAGCAGCTCATTCAAATGCCGGTCATGTAACCCCTTCAGTAAGCATAAAAAAATTAGTAAATGAAAAAACAAACACATTTTTTTTTTAATTCACATGACTCGCTTCCACATAAAATAAATCTATTTATTTTCACCTGAGTATATTCGTGAGTGGTCTTTTCTGCAGGTAAAGTTTGACCGAGTTATCTCTGGTGAGGGAATTTCCGCACATAATAGCCGCTTGTTTAGATAGCACACAGGAATATACTCGTATACTTGGATATACTCGGGCGTAGTCCTTAAGCGGTTAAGCGTGTGCGTTATTTATGCCACATGTATTGAAGAGTGAGAAAAAAGTTAACCATTCTGATCTGTTTTGTCAGATCGGCATACATGTAACCTAAAGGCATTCCGCTGATAGCTCCGTTGTAAAGTTTTCTTCCTTCTTATGAATGACGCAAGCCACGCAGGTAATGCTCTCAGCAACAGAACCATAATATGTCTGTTGTATACCTACACTGCCTTTAGCCTATACTGACCAATAATTTACCTTTCAGAAGCCAGCAAACGCTCTTTGTCCAGTTCATCTTCTAACTGTCTTGCTGCATTCTCCTTAAATATCCTCATCTCCTTGGAATGTTTCTCCTTTTCTGCATTTAGTTTGGCTTCGGCATTCCTCTGCAATGCAGTCAGCTGGGCCATGTGCTTATCTTCCATTTCCCGCAGCTCTCCTTCCAGTCCTTTTACTGTCATGTCCTTCAGCGATAAAACAACAAATGGATTAAATACTTACTTTATTGTTGAAAAAGATACTAAATAAAAATAAAAGTATCTATTCAAGCGATTGCTGTGTATATGTATATATTTATTTACCATATTATTTAACCAATACCATTCCTCAAAATATTAATACGGAAACATAAAAAACTGTTTACTGCGGTTTAAAGCCAATGAATCCACCTAATTCACCGTCTATCCCATATTTTTAGGTTCTATAAATTTGGCACATTATGGTAAGCGATCGCTCAAAAAATGTTTTTGCAAACTTGCCATAATGTGCCGGAAATCACTCTGGTGGTTAGGTATACTAAAAGCATCAGCAATTTACTAATTAACAAATTAACTGAATTAATTAGCAAGATGCTGAATATATCAGATAGATTCTAAATAAAACAGCAATCGGTATATTGAATATATTGATAAGATATTGATTGTATAAGCAATATACAGAATGTGTAGCAAGCCACTTGCAAAAATGAATGAACAAAGTTTTTCAATGAATAAGCATTATTTCACTCTTTAGATTTTGTGTGGACAATATATTAAGTGTAGTCTTGATAGACCTACCTTAATCTTCTGAGTATGTTGCTTGAGCCAAACGTTCTTGTCCCTCTGGTGCGCTTGTGTGAGCCGCTGTCTCTGGTTCCTCAATTCAAGCTGCAGTCTCTCGGCAGAGCTTCTGGCAGCCCTAGCGCTCCGGGCCTCAGCCCCCGACACCGCCCCCACCAGCTGTTCTGAAAGTGGACACTGATGTGATACACGAAGAAACAAACACCAGAAGGTGTAGCCATAAATTAGGAAGCCTAAAGACATTCCGGTTTAATTCTAACCTGCGCTTTCTGCTATTTGTATTGTTTATCTTCATGGTCCGTAAATGATATGCGTAACTGAAATAGGTGTTTCAACGGAGTTCTCAGTAGCAGAACCGTAGGCATTCTAATCCACAATTTTTCCTCATTCTGCTTTTGTTCCAGAAGTTAGTATTTCATCTTAAAGTGTGTGTATGTATGCTTTGTTATGTTACCAGTGTTTTTTTTGTCATTTAGCCTCTCTAGTGTAATGGTCTAAGCATTTGACTTTGAGTCATGAGGATACAGGTTCAATTCCTGACGTGGCACAAGAATATGTTATTGGAATAGATATGTTTATGTACAAATATTTATACACACTACGATTTGATTATTCTGATAGTTGTCTGGACCATGATATACAAAATTAATGGTTTCATAGGATAAAAACATTCACAAATTTCCAAGACTTTGCATACATACTGCTGACAGATTCGATGTAACCACACTCTTTCTCGTAAACGACACATTGGGATATAACTCTATATGAAAACAGGGCCGTATAAGCGCAGGCTATCAAGGCTACTGCCAGGCTCGCATCACAAGGCTTCTCCCCCTCCCCCAGACCCCCCGGTAGGGCCCGGCTTAGCCTCAGGTGTACAGATTCTAAATGCCGCCCCTTTGAAAGAAAGTTTGAAAGGTTGGAAGAATAGGTGTTTTCAGTAGAAGATCCATATTATTTTACAGGAAAATTGTTGGCACACAAACCTATCCTTTCAGCGAGGGTCTTCTTCTCATTGATCAGCTGCTCTATAAACTTCTGGTGCCTGGCGATGGCCTGAGAGGAGTGCTGGGCAGCGATGTTCGCCTTCTGTCTCGCTGCCAGTCTCTCGCTTCGGATCCTTGAGGCGGCTCTGTTGGCCGCGCTGACCAGGGCTGTCCGAAGTCTGACGGCTGCAGCGCTGGCCTTCCCGGCGGCTAAAGCACCCGCTACAGCACGGTGGGCCAGTTCTCCTTTACTCATCTCCATCAGTTCTTCCACTCTTCAAATTACACAACAAAGTGGATTAAAAATTAAATATTGGATTATTGCTCCCTTTTTAACATGTATTGTGTTTTAGCTAAGTACCTAGTATCTTAATAAAATAAGTATGTATGTAATTTTCTCACTACTAGAAATAGCTCAGTTAAATAGAAATAGAATAAAAGTACCAGTATCAACGCGTCACAACAAATTTCATGCTAAAAGCTGGGTGAAATATAGACCTAATAACGCTAGAGATGTGCTACATTTTTTGCAAAGTTTGAATATTTCCGCCTTTTCAGTACATATGGCAAGAGATAATCAAATGGAAAATTGGCAATGCTTTGCTTACTTGAGGGAAAAGGGTGGCTGAGTGTGAGAAAGTGCTGATATTTCTTCATTTGCTGTACTTTCCACTTTATCAAGAAAGTTCACAATGTCTCTGTAAAAATAAAAATAATCTTTAAAGCACCAATTGCAACACATAATAATACAAAACTATAAATATAAAGACGTTGAAGAATTCGTAAAACATTAATTTGGTTTGCAGACTTACTTGTATTCAGCAGAACCTATATGGTTTTCCTCATTAGATGGATTCCTCACTGCAGAGTCCCCACCAGCCATTGATGTGCTGTTGTGTTCTATTTCTTTGAGAACAGAATAAATATTGGAAACCATTTCATCATCTTCCAGGAGATCACTCAACTCATTCCCATCCAGTTGCCCTCCCCAAGAGCCATCTCCATTTGAAAAAGTATCATTTTCAAAAGACACCTCTTTTGGTTTTGAATTTGTCTTTGTAGTTTCTTTAGCATCAGGTTTTTTCAGTGATTTATTTTCATTATACGCTTCTGATGGTCCAGATCCTTCACTTATTAAAGAAGGCTTTGTTTTTATGATAGGTTCAATCTTTTTCTCAATGTCATTAGTATTTTCTTGTGGAGTATATGACTGATGCATATGGTGTAAGGGGTTTTCTTTATACAGGTCTGGAGTGGAAGCATCGGGATGACCCGTTGACGAAGATTCATCAAAAGGACCATGTGTTTTAGAAGCCATCCAAGAAATAATATCTCTATCTGTATCAATGTACATTGTTTTATTTATATTTGTTGTACTTTTAGAAAGAGTAATCTTTTGTGCTCTAAATTTGACTCTGTTGGTAGAATCCTTCTTAGTACTTGGTGCACTTTTGGTAAGTCTTCTGTTTTCACTTTTTGTGGTTTTAGTCTCCGTATACTTTGAGTCGGTTGACTCGTTGCTATTATAATTTTTGTATTTTGAGGTTGACCCTCGCTCCTTCTTCTTTATTTTTTTCTTGGGTTTTATTTTTATTTCTGGTTCTTTTTGCCCATCTGTATTTTTCATGAAATCTTTTGCCATTTTATCAAAGGCATTAGTGTCGTAAGTTTTCTTATCCCGTAGTTTGTATTTATTGTATTCATCTAGAAACTGTGATATGTCCCCACTTGTCGATACCTCGGTATTTTTCTCTGTGGAATGTCTATGCTTGGTGTGCTCTTTCTTTTCATAGTCCGATATGCGTATTTCTTCTATCAAATCATCATCAGTTATATGCGCTTGAGAAGATGGTGACCCTTCAGAAGGTTTATTGGGAGTTGATGTTTTATGATTAGAATCCCACTGGTTCCTGATGTCTTTGAGTGTAAGATCGTGGAAGTTGTTTATTGTTGCAATTTCTTTTTTATAGTCTTCTATTACCTTTGAGGTATATACTTTACTTTCTGTTTTCTCTAAATACTCTGGATATTCTTGAGAATTTTCGTCGTAAGATTCGGGCATCGTATCTGATTTAGAAAAATCTGGCGTAGGTAGATGGTCACTTTTGGTATTCTTTGCATTTCCATGAGCAGTTTCGTCATTCAATTGATCCGTTTTTCTATCAGCACTCTCTGGATTTTTGGAATACTCCGATGAATAGTCTATTCCAATATCAGGAACGGTTTTGATTCTGGCACTATATTTGTCAGCATGTTTTTGTCCAATGTTGTCATTTACAATACTTTCAATGTTTTCATCTAAATGATTTATTGGGGTTTTTGGATAGCGAATTTTTTCTCTAGCAGTATTTTTGCCCAAGGTGTTATCTGTTCCTCCCGATGATGATGATATATATTTATATGTACTTTCTTCTAAGTTCTGAACGTTCGGCCCCTCTCCATAAATATACTTTGATGCTTCTTCCGTCAGCTGTCTCGTTTCTTTATATTTATTTGTATCATTCACAAATTCAGTATCATTTTCCTTTGACACCACGTTTTCCAAGCTAGTCCAAGAGTGGTGTAAACCATTCTTCGTCACTGGCTCATATTTATACCCAAATGAATTTGATTTGACATCATCTAGAAGTGATGTCTCATTTCTGTATTTGTCCTCGAGCATCTTAAACTTTCTTTCGATTTCATCTTCCTCTGATGTTTGCTTAAAAGACAGTCTATCAATATTTTCTTCTCCAGCCAAGTCAGTTTTAAGATCAGTTTTGGAGTTAAATCTGTCATTTTTTTTATAATTTACTTCAGTTCCAAAAGACGGACGATTTTCGAATTTGTAATCATAAAATTTGGATGATTGTTTATGAAATACAGTGATATTTTCATCGTTAGTAGGAGCTAGGTTGACTCCGGCTGACCCTGCCTGCTTTGGACTGAAGTCTGATTCTTGACTGGACTCTTCCTCAACCAACGACAACTGTGCATTAAATTTTTCGTGAGAATCAAGTAAATAGCTTTCATCTTCATCGTCATAAGCATTCTGATTCATGAAGGCTTTTTTTCCAAATGACACTCTCCCTGTAAGATCTTCAGTTTTGGGAACAGGAAATTGAAAATAATTCTCCTGACCTACGTCATCTTCAGCTTTATCAGTTGATTCTTTCCTGTTACGTGTGAAGCTCTCCGGGAACCAGTTAATAGATATTTGTGGGCTCTTTTTGGATCTTGAAAGTTTATGTTGTCTAGTATTTAAATCTTCATGAATCGTATCATTTTCGTCGCTAGCCGCTTTTCTATGTGGTGTGGCACTGTGCTGGTTGTACGAAAAACCCTGAACTTCCGAAGAACTGGACACTCCACTGCTGGTGTTGTCGTCCTTATTGTGTGGAAGTACGATAGAAAGCTTCATACTTGGTGGAGAATCAGTACTGTTCCCATTTTCAACCAAGGTGGATTTCTTGGTCGAACTATATTCGTAGAGTTTATCATTCACCTGTAAACTTAATGGCCTGCTCTTCTTCAATTTGATGGAACTTCCCGAAACCGTGTTCATGTTCTGTGAATCAGAGTCGAAATTGAAAGATTGAGCTCTGTTTTTAATCTTAGTTCCGAGACTTGTGCAAGTATCAACAGAGCTTATTTCCGACATATTGTCACAGCCGAACATGTGTTTAGATCTGTAATCGGTATAATCACGACTGGTTGATGAATGTTGATGGTTGTTTTTGATTGGGTCTCTCAAGAGTTTGTTGAATAGAATCGAAGAGTCAACAGTCCCAGGAATTGAAGGAGAATCACGACTATACTCTGCAAATAATGAAATATAGCTTATAAAATCGTATTTAATAGATAAATATACAAACCCGGAAAGGGTTAGAGTAGTTACCTTGCTGGTGTCTGGTGGTTTCAAGCTCAGGCCTGTCAGTGTGAGCTCGACGTATGAAGGACGGGACACTCGGAGAATGGGGCACAGTTCCAGCTGAAAATGGTCTTCGTTTGTGCTCTGGGATATTCTGAAAATAAAGTGGGAAATTTTCTAATTGGTTTCTGACTGAATAATGATTTTTAGTACCTACATTAATGAGTGAAGAATAAAAGTTATACCTCATTGTAACAACGGAAAACCAACAAAAAATCTTTAAGCCATTTTTCAAGCATGTAACAAACATTGAGTTTTGTCAAAATCACTGACGAGATAATACACAAGATCAAATACATATTTTCATTATATAAGTAACTTGAAATTAAAATAATACCGAACAATTTGTACAAAAATATCCTTGATCTCCTAACTGAGCATAGTGATGTCTTGCTTTAAATCGACCCTTTTGCATTTCGTCTGTCTGTAAAATTGTTTAAAGATGGTGGCTGTTTTCATGGTTCAGTAAAGATTATTTTTCCAAGTGTGAAATCGTGTCTATTTGGACTTTCTTATTCGCATTTTTCATATCATAGGTACCTGCCTGCCTAAAGAAAGTTTGAAAAAGAATCGTCATTGAGGTATGTACTTACTTTTCTTCGGACGAATTGTATATTACTTATTTGAAAATTTTTAATGTTAAATAAAATATATGGTTTATAATTAGAAAGGTGGGTATAATTAAAAAAAATCTTACGATTTCAGAAGAAATTTTGGTTATGATTTATTAAAGAAGGTAAATTGGAAACATACTCTTTTGAACTCTAGATCTACTGTTCACAGAACTACTAATGTTTTTCAAAATCAAGCTGAAGATTTTTTTTGTTTCAAAACTCTTGGTTTGTTGTTTCCAGAAGTTTTAAATTTTGAAAAAAATGGGTTTCTGGAATAATGTTTTATTAGAATACAATGCGTATTTTGTTTTCAGTTAAAAAATGGTTAAGAAATAAAACTTAATAATTACTAGTTTTAAAAAGTTGTAGAATTGATTAAATACAATGAGATGTAGGAAGTGTGGGAAAATACAGGAAAAAGAGATAATTTTCTTATTCCTACAGGAATTTGTCGTGAATGAATTTGCAATAGGTAAGCAAGACGAACGATCTCGTAAAAATGCCCATCAACACAATTCCCGTATTGTATAGATAAATATTATATTTTAGTATCTCCTTTCGTAAATAATATTTGCTCTCTACGATAATATAATAATATAACGTTATGACCCTTTCACTTAACTCTGTTACACACGCACCTCTATTAATTTCTGTTACATACGCCGTTTGTTGTGAAAGAGGAAGAAGTTACAACAGAGCTCTCAGCGGTACACCTTTTTTATACATTTAAAAAAAATCACTTACCAAAGTAGACGAGTAAAGAGCTGACTGCGGTCGACTTTTGCCGCTCGCTGAAGCTCTCCTACTGTCTTCTTCGTTCCTGGAGTTCAGATTAATATGTTCTCCGTACAGCCTCAGCTCCGTACCATCGCCAGATCTTGCACTCATCTCAAGCACACACCAATTTCATCCACAGATCTACTGCTTCATCACAATAATAACACTCGGGGCAATCTTAAATAAACGGAATGCAAACTTGAACAGCAGGAAAGTAAGCTTGAACACTAGGAAAGCAATCTCTACTCGGGTGATAGGACACAGGACGAATGCCCTCCGAAGAGGAAATATTAGCGAGGGTGAACGTTGTTTGTTGTGGCAACGGATATTTCTTTGTTTACATAGCAACGGGCAGCATGATTCGTGACACAACATAAAAAATAACAACTTTGATTGACAACTGCAGACAATCACGCTGTTAAATTAATAGTAAAGTCAAGTTATCGAGTTAACTTCCTTCTTATTTGCGCTATTTTTTTGGATTATGTATTTCTTTGTAAATACGCTTGGTTACTCGATTAATTATTCAGACTTAAATCGATGATGGCATAATAATAATTAAACTTCAATGTTTCCATGCCACGCAGTTTACCCAGAAACTTGACAGAAACGATGAAATTTAATAATTTATATTGCTGACATGAAATAATAATAAATTATTGCCTTTGTTTGGCTAGAGTAATAATTAGGTAACTTTAATTTTAATTATAACCCCAATAAACCCCAGGTTTCATTCGATTAAATTTTAACCTCTTGCGTGATAATATTTTTCGGCTAAGAAAGAATTTGTATCTGTTAAAATATACAAATGATTAATTCGACAAGATTAACATTAATGGTAAACTTGTTTTCAACCTAAATATCGAATGGAGACAACTATTTAGGTCGGGGGTTTAAGAGGAAGCTACAAGACAAAAATGTGTATATTCTTGGATACCTTATATTGTAGGTAATAGGCATTAAAATCGCTTGAAAAACGGAGTCTAGAAAAGATCGATTTCAAGCACAAAACTGGTTTTGATTTATTTTGTAAATAATTTTATAAGAAAGCAAAAAAGTTAATCAAATGAAACTGTCACAGATAATCTTAGCTACAATACTGTATTTTTTAAGTTGTTTCCTTTACGCGTTCATACATTTCTATTGGATTTTTTTTTATGTTACATTTATATTTTTTATTTGTATTCTGCTCAAGCGAAACTATTCATAATGTACACCAATTTGTTATAAAGATTAATCAAAATAGTGATTTAGTATTAAGCTTCGCCTTAAGTAAACATGCACAAAATAGGTTTTTAGGATTTAGTTTGGATTATTTTAATAATTTGTGCGTATAACCTTCCAACCTTCAAACCTAACTTTGATTGAGAAATTAATCTATCTTTTACCATCTCCCACCACATATATAGTTATGTCTTGTAGTAATTAAGTTGAAACCAAGCGCTATTTATAATTTTTTTGCATATTAAGCGTACAGCAGAATTCGACAAGATTAATATTAATTTATTATAACTTACCTACTATCAGATTTTCTCTTGCTTAATGTGGCTCCTACAATCCTTCAATCTACCAACTTCTTTCAGACTTTTATATTTTCTGGCAGCGCATTATAATATTTCATCCCCAGTCCTGTGCAGGCGCAATTGGAGCAGTCCGCTCGGACGCCTAACTCAGCGCCTTTGAGGTTTATTAGTTTTTCATTTTTCTCAGGGCATCTTGTGAAGTAAACCGTTTTGCTTATTGGCTTTGTCATTTTTTGTTAGTCTGATTTCATTCCACGTCATCGTGTTATGTCTATGAATATCCTTGTTGTATATCATTTTGGTAACAGCTTGTTTTTTTTTTTTTTTATTATTATTTTAATATACATCATATGGGTTACATTAATACATACATATTTTGCAAAATATAATATTAAGGTTCATATATGGTCATGTATACCTTATCAGAAAAGAGGAGCTCTTGTGCCTGATAAGGGAGCCACGATTCTTACTTAGATTCATAATTCATAATGAGATAATAATAATATAATAATATATATTATTTTTATTTTTGTTTAATATAAGTTTTTTTGGAAAAAAAGTTTGATTTTATTTATTTGTTCTTGTTGGTTCGTAATACAGCACAATTCGGAAGGGAGATTATTGTAGTTTTTTATGGCTTGGTAAATATAATGGTTTTGCATTTGAGTTGTTTTAAAGATTGGCGTAATAAATTGATTTCCATTTCTCATGAGTTTATAAAATTCTTGATATTCTGTGTTATTTTTTTCTTTACACATTTTTATAATGGAAGTTTGCTTAAATATATCATCAATATTTGGTACTGGAAACAATTTAAAAAGCAATTTTGTTGGGAAAGTAGAGTTTTTTTTAAGTATTACTTTTATAATAATTTTTTGCGAGACTTTTACTGAGTTTAGGTTGTTTTTATAAGATCCTCCCCAACCTATGATTCCGTAAATAAGCAGGGAGTGGACAAGAGCATAATATACATTTTTTAGTATTTTCACATTTAAAATATTTCTTAACCTAACAAATATATATATACATTTCCTTATTCTCTTTACTAACTCCCTAATATGGCTTTTCCATTTCAGATTTTCATCGATGATCACACCAAGATATTTGATTTCAGAAGAAGAGTTGATTACAGTACACATAGGATTAAGTAGTTCACAGTTGACATTGTCACAATTTTCATCATGGATTATGATATTTACTTCGTGTTTAGGTATTTTTTGTAGTGAAAATAATACATATGTTGTTTTTTTAGCATTAAGTGTGAGTAGGTTATTATCAAACCATGATTTTAAGATATTAATACATTTATTTGCAAGTTTGTTAACTAGTTCCCATGTTTGACCTTTTATTAATAAAACAGTATCATCAGCATAAGAGATTAATTCACCTTTGATTTTCTGTTGGAAAATGTCATTTACATACATTAAAAATAGTAATGGTCCGAGGACCGTGCCTTGAGGAATGCCAAATGTACTTGTTAGTGGTGTACTAAAAGTTTGGTTTAATTTTACAATTTGAGGTCTCTCTGTTAAGTAGCTTTCTATCCATTTAAGGGCTAAGTGGTCAATGCCATTTTCTTTTAATTTTAATATAAGTTTTTCATGGGAAATGCTGTCAAATGCTTTCTTTAAGTCAATAAAAATTCCTATACATTTATTTGATTTGTCCAGGGTACTCTGAATACTAGATGAAATTTTTGCAATGGCATCTTGGGTACTTTTTCCCTCTGTGAAACCGAATTGATTTTCATTTATAATTTTGTTTTTATTTAAGAATGCAGTTAGTCTTTTTTTAGCAATTTTTTCAAAAATTTTCGATATATTAGATAAGAGTGAAATGGGTCTATAATTAGAAATGTCCTCCGGGCTACCGGACTTAAATATTGGAGAGATTATGGTTTTCTTATACGTGCTCGGGAAAACTCCTGTCTTAAAGCTATTGTTTATAATATGAGAGATTGGTGTAGAAACATAATTTTTTTATTGTATGTTTAAATATCATCGCGTTCAAGGTTAGCATCTTTTCACTGTTGACATTTTAATTACTTTTGATAATCTATTTTCCATAAGTATTATTCTCATCGTTCTAAAAAAAATTATAAATATGTAAAACTTTTTTAACATAAGTAGGTACATATTGCATTTTTAATGAATAATTTTGATGACCGGTTACATTCGGGGCTAATATTAATGGTCTAATCAATAAAAAAAATTAAATCGTGACGAATCCCAAAGAATCACTACTTTCATCAATGTATGGCTAAAATGTTAGCTTGAGTTCGGTAATAAATGCCTATTTCTTTGGCAGTAATGAACCTTCTTGACTGACTTTTTTTACTACGAATTTACTTTTTTTGACGACTATCCAAAAAAAATCTTGAATGGTGACGAATGCCAAAAAATCATTCCGGGAAAATGCATGGTGGGGTATGATATACGGCTCTATCATTTTATTTATTTTGTTTGGGTTACTTATTGTTTTATTTGGGTTAACATTGGTGGACTGGAGACGAATCAATTAAACTAAAACAAATAAATTAGCTAAACTAACTAAAATTATAAATTTGCGAGAGTCGTGGGGACAGACCATTAATGCCATTTTCTCAGCTTTACTTGTACCAAAATCAACTGAGTCTTTGGATTTGTGGTAATAATGGTAGACTAAACACGATTGAACAATTAATCAATTCATAACATAAAATTTACTGGGATGCGCGGATTTTGTTAACCGATAACGGGTTAACGTTTTCTCAGGTTCTATATTTCTATAAGGACGAAAGGTGAAAAGCTTTGGAAAAATAATATAATTTATTTTATTTTGTCAAAAAAAAACACATTCTGAAAAAACAAATCTCCTACTACCCGTACAGAAAGCGTAAAATGTTGGTTGAGTAGTGATGGAGGACTTAGCTAGCCGAGAAATTGAACTCACGACGCCTGGGTGGGATCCAGACGCGATGCCAACTCAGCCAATGACCAGTTCATCCAACAATAATTATAGTAAAGTATAATTAGGTTATGTAGGCAATATTAGAAAGTTACTCACAGGCATATTGAAGTTAAGGATATCAATGTCAAAAAAGACAAGTTTTTTTGTTTGGATCGAAATACTGTTATAGTAAGTAAAATACTTTAATTGTATTATCATATAAAATTAATAAATATGAAAATAATTAGGTAAATTTCTTTTTAAAATACACAAATCTACCTGCGACTCCCAGACATGTATTATATTATTAACAAACTATATAAAAAAAAACAAACAAACAAAGCTGAACAATTCTCACGCAAGTTCCCACGGTACCAACGATCCTTGTTCGGAACAACTCTTTAAGTACACAACTTACTCCATTTATTTAATTTATCGATACTCCCACCGTATTTTTTACCCTTTGAGGAAAAGGACACAAGAAAAGCACAGCCTTATAAAAAGGATCTAATGATGAAAAGATGTTGGAGAACGAGTCACGCATTTTTTTTTATAAAAGAAAGACAAACATTTCCGTGTTACGAATAACCTGACAATATTTGAAAATCTCCTACTACCACCACAGTAAGCGGAAGATGTTGCTTGTGTTGTGATGGAGGACTTAGCCAGCCGAGGAATTGAACACGATACGCCTGGGTGGGACCCAAACGCGATGTCAACTCAGCCACTGATTTGACTCAGCCGCATTGGTAGTTGCCAATAATTTCCTCGGACATTGGGAGCAATCTTTTGTACAAGATGTTAGACATAATTGGTATTTAACAACGTTATTCCCCTATAATTACAGCACTCGAGTTGGTCGCCCTTCTTGTGTAGTGGACAAACAATTCCTAGTCTCCTCTCTTCGGGCATCTCTTCTTCTGTCCATACTTTTTGAATTAGGTTATGCAGGGATTGAGTAAGCTCTCCACCTGCTGCTTTCAATAATTCAGCCACCAGCTCATCTGACCCGGGGGATTTGTTGTTTTTCAGCTGTGTTATTGCCTGCTTCACTTCCTCCAGCGAAGGGGGTTCAGTATTGTCATTGTACGAGTCATCTCCCATGCTCTCCACCGTGTTGTGCTCCACCTCTGCCGAGTTGTTATTGAGAACCGTATCAAAGTGTCTCACCCATCTCCTCAGGATGTCAGGCTTTTCACTCAGTATCACTCCGTTCTCGTCCTTGCATATATTTATTTTTGGCTTAAACTCAGCTCTCATGTTATTTACTTTTTTGTAGAAAAGCCTACTCTCATTCTTAAGCCTGAGTGCTTCAGCCTCTCTAATTTCTTTTTGTAAATATATTTTTTTCTGGGCTTATAAAAAATACTCGATTATTTCAAAGGTCAAGATGTATTCTACTCGCAGTATTTAATTAAAGCATCGGAAACATTTCTAGGCGACCAAATTTTCAAACCAAAAACACATGATTTTGCATTAATACATATGGCATCGCCTTAACTTAATATTATAAATGTAAAAGTGTATTTGTTTGTTTGTTTGTCCATTTTTCACGTCGTAACAGAGCGACCGATCGCCATAATTTTTTGCGTAGAATCACATTATCTCGAAAACACTTTTCATTCGCGTGAAAAAATTCTTTGTACTTTAATTTCGCCCTAATTCCATGCAAGCGAAGTCGCGGATAAAAGCTAGTTATCTAATAAATTAGTCGAAACCAGCTGGTGTAGTATGTATGGCGGTTTGTCCTATATGTCTACCCTTGCAGGAAACGGCATGATAGTTAGTTAGTCGACAGTTAGACACAATATCATCGTCATGGATTCATCCACAGTTACATAATCCTATAATTTTAACCTGATAACCCAGAAAACCAACAGAGCGGAGAATGGCTATTATAAGGATGATGGTTGGTTGGAAAGACTTCAATGGACACTATTATTACCCCACAATACAATAATGTCCTTCGTCCTTACAAAGGATGGCAGTCTATTGACTCTTGCAACTCATAAAGAATCAATGCACAACCTCGTATGTCAGTTTCAATTGCTTTCAATAAGACGCATGAATTGAAAAAAAAAACTTTTTATGATTTTCATGAGTGTTTTTTCCCTACCAAGGCGGAAAGATAGCATTTAAGTGATGCAAATTTAAATGCACATCTTAAGTTTAAAGGCAAATGTTAAATTTATATGCATATTTTATATTTAAATGCATTTTTAAATTTAAATGCTCATGTTAAATTTAAATGGACATGTTAAATTCAAGTGCACATGTTAAATTTAAATGCACATTGCTTACCGAGGAGGAAAGGTAGCATTTAAGTTTTGCAAATTTAAATGCAATGTTAAATTTAAATGCAAATTTTAAATTTAAATTCAGATGTTAAATTTAAATGCACATATTAAATTTAAATACACATGTTAAATTTAAAAGCAAATGATAAATGTAAAAGCAAATTGGAAATTTAAATAGACATTTTAAATTTAAATGCAAATGATAAATTTAAATGCACATGTTAAGTTTAACTTTAAATGCAATTGTTAAAATATTTAGAAATTATACTTTTTATATATTGACATTTTAATTGCCGAGTCATTTTGAAACATAATGCCGTCCAATAAACTAAAAAATATATTTCGATTATTTGTACTTCAATTGTACGTTATTTTTCAAATGAATTCAGATCATCCAACATGATAATTTCGGCTGTCGCTGCATGGGTGCATCATTTGAATTTGTAATCCTGCGTTATTCAAGTTCGATGAACTTTTAATTTTCAAAATTGAAACTGATACCTAAGTATAATTCATATCAGACAAGCGATTAAATAGGCACCAACGTTATTTTCTTAATTAATAATTTGATTTGTTGAAATTTTAGACAGATTTTTCAGGCAGGTCTATTCGGGTAAACACATTTTTATTAGAATGTTTAAGTTTGGAGAAGAAACAACTCTGCACGAAGAGTATATTTTATTTAAAAAAAATTATTATATTTTATTTTTAAAAACTACATAATGTATGGCATATATTATTTTGTTATTTTATCAGCTTCATATTATTACATTAATTTATTAAATCTCTCTAAATTTACAATAAATTATTATGTTATAAACAAAATTGACAGTATAATTCAGAAATTCTACAATTATAATATCCCGTGATTTTTCACGAGTCTGCGTTACAACCTACAAATGTAAATTTCTATTTATATTACGTAGATCCAAGAAACAATAACCGGGCAACTCAGGACAGTGGCAATTCAATACATTCTTGATAAGTGATATAAAGTCATGAAAAAATGATGAAAAAATCTTGGTTAAATAGGTTAGGTTTATAGGGCCTTTTTTCATCACTTTTTAGTTGCCATGGAACCCTAGAAACAAATAGAGATATGGCTTGGAAGCGTCGGAAGACATCGTCGAACTACGACCAAAGTGCACGGACTGTTAAAGCGGCTTTGCAAATTTAATTTATGCGGGTGAGTGAACAATGTTGGCGACATTTTTCTGTGAGAGGTATCAATAATGGTTCGGTTCATCTTCCTTGTTTCTATTATCTACGGTATATTGGGTAACCGTATAAAACACAACAGTGACAAAACTGAAAGCCTATGTTAGGTTAGATTAGTTTAGGATAAATCGGGTTAGGTTAGATTTTATTAACTTTTCTTAAATTAACTTTTTGTTTTCTCATAGAACCGGTTTATTATGTAATAATACATTATAAATGCTAGTTCCCTTTCTGCGTGGATCCTTCCCAGGGCAGATCAGGCGGAAATTAACCCTTTGGGTGAGGTGGTCCAGGGGTAGGCAATGCACGGGTCGCGTGTCTGTGCTGTGAATATTCCTTGTGGCACTTTCTCACACTTCCTCCGCTTCTGTGCGCCCAAAGGTAGCCGAGCAAGGAGCATGTTGACAACCTTTTCCCACTATCCAGAAAAAATCAATTCCTCTGCTGGTTTAGTCCTCCATAATTGCCCAAGTAACATTTTCCGCTTGTAGTAACTTGGTATTATCAAATATTGTCAGGTTATATATATACATGGCACGTGAACATTTGTCATTCTTAAAATAAATAAAAAGTATATCTGCCAGCATAATCTTAAACTATAACTTAAATTTGCAAAACGCTTTTTTTCCTGTCGTTGGACAATAATAATTAACAATGGCAAAAATTGAAAAAAAAATACTGTACGTATATCATTGCCACAACAAACTCTGAAGATTTGTCAAAAATTAAAAAAAAATGTTTAAATTGTTCCAAGTGATCGTCTAAAAGACGACTGAAGTTGACGTTTTGTATTTGTAAAAATAAACAGTAACAATTAGAAAAATACCATTAAAAAGATCTAATTTTCACAATTAAATTGATTTTATTTATCTTATTAGCAAATTGTGGAAATATTGTAGCAAACTGCGCGGCAATAAACCAAGAAATTCGTGACATAAATAGCTTTTGCAAATTTCACGATGCCAGTGCAGAGATTCGAGAGGTTTTGCTTGCTTTGCTTCAAATAATCAGGAGTCTGCTTTATAGTTGATAATTAATGAAATGCTTTCTTATAAATACAATATACCTTACTGTAATGTATTGGACTTCTATTTTTTATACCTCCCTTGATATAATATACAAAACCTTTCTCGTATTGAGTTACTTCTCATTGGTGCATATTATTAGTTACTAATTTTAAATGTGTAATGTATTATACCATAATTTATTTCTGTAAAATAATACAATGCGAAAATTACAAACTGTTTGTGACCCATGAAGTACCTGTTGGCCATGGGAACCTGGGAACAGATCTCAGATAACCAGGAGCGCAGGATGACACAGGATGTATGAAAGGAAGTATTGGAAACTGTTCACAAATACAATAATCCTTGAGAATATAGTCCGTTCATTATTCCATGCATTCCGTATTATGATATTTTTTACCAATATTATTAAAGGATATGCGTGTGAAATGGAATCATTTTTATATTCAGTGTACATATATCGATGAACACGTCACAAATTTCATTAATAAATAATTACTCGTGTATTGATTTGTGTAGTTCGTATCTATAACAAGCAGTTTCGCGATTGTGACAGTAAAATTGACATTTTAACTGAGATGACGCTGTGAGCTAAAAAAATTAGATGATTGAAAAAAAATTGACGCCAGAGCACCGATTTTTGAGAATTTTTTTCTGGTTCTGCATTCAGATATTACATAAACTAACAAAATCAATATTTTAAGATTTATAAAATAGTGTTTTGAATCAGCCGCGCAAAAACATATATTTTTTTATTTGTGAAGTTGAAACTGTTTATTATTATTATTATTAATAGGATCGTTGCCTTTCAAAAGAAGGGATTTACTTTTCTAATGTTAGTAAACTAAACATTTAAACAAAAGAAATACACATATCAAATGAATAATTATTAATTACTAAAAGAATGTTGATTCCTAATTTATCGCTTGTCTTATCTTATCTCAACCAGTTCCAATTTTGAAAACTTCATTGAACGTGTTACGCTTAAAATTGGTCAAATCGAAAAAAATCTGTGTTGGAACGAAGGTATTTTTACGAAAACTCAAAATAAAATAAGCAACCCTTTTAGTACAAAACATACATAATAGTAACAAAGGAGATGAGCCATGAGTATGAAATCGCACGCACATCGCATGTCGCCAGCGCCATTCCCCCATACTACTGCCAATCGCATTTACGTACAGCGGCGCCCCGCCTTTGTTTCTACCTACACAAC
The DNA here is from genome assembly GCF_061612785.1 of Hesperophylax consimilis. Lineage (NCBI taxonomy): Eukaryota > Metazoa > Arthropoda > Insecta > Trichoptera > Limnephilidae > Hesperophylax > Hesperophylax consimilis. Next base: position 23,870,216 of record NC_142850.1, read on the forward strand.
AAAAGCATAACTTTCATGGGCTCCGCCTCGAGCCCCTTTGATAGTCTGTGCAGTTAAGACGTTATTCGGCGCCAGCCGGAAGGTTTTCATGCCATGTCTCTTTGTTTCTATGGTTTTGACGGCGATGCGTTTTCTTACCTACTGCTTGGTAAGCTGGATCTGGAGAGACTAGTTGAGGGACCCTTTTGACCTCTCCAGCCGGACTCTCTCGACCCACACCTTGCACCGCACCTACCCTTCATACCTGTGTGGAGCTAGTGAAAAAAAAATGCATCTTTTGTGTCAAATGTGCCTCGTGATATATCAGATCGCATTGAAACTGTCAGCGTTTTAAAATTTATATAAGGTAAACTATTTTTTTTTTGCAATTTGCACAAATATTCGAACAGAGTATACTAGTTTGCACTTTTTCAGGTAAGCTGGCTTTTATTGTTATGTGTCATTTAAAGGTAAGACTTGTACCTAGTTGGAGTGTGGAAACCACTTCTCCATGTCTCACCATGAGGGGCGGGCCTATTGTTGCCAGCATAACAAGACTGGATTTAATGTGGACTGGGGAATACTGGGATTACTTAGTTAGGTTAGGTTGAATTACTTTGTTAGAGAGAAATGAATATCAGAGGCATTACAAAAACGAGCTATTGGGCACAATAACAGGTACAAACATTAATGCAGTTTTTATACTATTTATTTGAACTTTGAATGTTTTCATGATATTGTGCTTTCATTACGTGGACTATATTAAGTTATGATTATGTATTGTTTCTGTAATACACGTAGTTTATATCAGCTACAAGCCAAAAATGTGTATATTTGTATATTTTTGGTATACCTTATAATTGTAGGTAATAGGCATTGAAATCGCTTGAAAAACGGAGTCTAGAAACGTTCGATTTCAAGCACAAAACTGGTTTTTATTTATTTTGTAAATAATTTTATAAGAAACCAAAAAAGTTAATCAAGTGAAATTGTCACAGATAATCTTAGCTATAATACTGTATTTTTTTAAGTTGTTTCCTCTACGCGTTCATACATTTCTATTGAAAAAAATATTTCTTTTAGTAGCTTACATTTATATTTTATATTGAGTAATTTATTTTTTTACTGAAGCGAAACGATAGGAAAACCTTCAATTTATCTAAAGCATATTTTTTGGTATTCATAAGGTACACCAAATCGTTATAATGATTAATCCAAATACTGATTTGGCACTAAGCTTCGCCTTAAGCTAACCTTTTAAATATGCAATTTTACATTTTATATTATCTACCAGGTTTTTTTCAAAGTTATCTTTACTTGTTTAATATAAATTTATCTGAATTCGATAGGCCAGCGAAATAATGATTTGATTTGAAGTCATCTCCATCGTGAGATATGTAGCCTTGAAATATCCATCTAATCAAAGTATTTGTTTAGTAAGATAAATTTAAAAGCCACAAAGCGACAAAGCTAACGATAGAAATCACTTTTAGAGCTAAATATTACAGATGGATACAGATGCAAAACTGCGCAAATAATGTCTTTAAATCTCATCATTCGAGAGTGTCTCCTCTCCCACCTAATCCGGTCTCACAACGTTGGCCTCTTGCAGTATGGTTATGTTAGGTTAGGTAGACACTTTCAATATCACCCTTGTGAGAAAGACTACCATTCAGAATTGAAAAGTTGCTTAAAATTGCTTTTACAAAGCAACCCAGATTATTTATTTAATTTAGCAGTAGCGTGCATTTCTGTACGACCAATAATTTGGGCTATGTTAGTGTGTAGTTTTTCAGGGATAAGAATTATTGTCCATTGAATATTTTAAAATGCCTTTTTGCTATCATCTTCATCTGATTGTTTTGGACAACTGAATAATTGAGCGTACAAGTTCTTACCAATTTCATTTATTATGTCAATCCAGTAAGCATGTACATGCGTCAGATCTGATTTTTTTCTGAGTTGTTCATGATGTTGGCCCAATAAAGAATCCAATTTTCCGGCCGTCGAACGCAACATTGTCAAAAATACGATAAATGTTTTTATTTTCTATTCATTAGATCCCCCAAACAATAAGTAAATAAAAATTCTCGATAAATTTCGTCAATTTCAAAATTTTTGACATGGATGGAGAGGAAGGGAAGGGGTTTATGATCATGAAACGTTCAGACAAGGCTTCGATAATGTAACAGAAGGAACAGGGCTAGAAATTAGAAATATGAAAAATTTGCTGGTTCAAATGTAGGTCCCCTCAAACCTCTTCAAATTCCATTGGAATATGGAAGGGGGTATTTCCCGATGAAAACAAGCCTAGATGGTCAAAATTCCCAAAAATTTTTTACTAAACTAAACTATTGAGTTTGTAGAAATGGTTTTAGGCCAAAATGTAGCAAATTTTGTCTACTTTGAAAACATACAAAATAGTTTCGATCGAACACTAGTCCTTCATTGTTGAAATCGCCAAAAATTGGAGGAAGGTAGAAAAAATTGTGGTTTTTTTTTATTTTATTTTTGTTGTGTTGTTTATGTTGCGTTAGGCGCTTAAGGTCGGAAACTTGGACTATTTATTAGGCTAACATAATAAATAGCTCAACAAAAAATCAGAACTAGCAGATCTGACTCAAGGTACCCCCCCTTTCAGACGACAAGGTTACTGGACTATTAACTTTATGGATCATTGTTTGTCTTTGGTGGGCACAGCTTTTCAGACTTTATTCACTGCACGCCACTGGTGGGCAGCAATACTAGGTATCTAGGTGATGAATAATAAATCAAATTTTGAAAAATCAAGTTTTATTCAAGTTTTTAAAAAATAAAATATGTACAATGTGCAATGTGCAATATAACGCAATTAAAAACATTAATAAAGTTGTTAACAATTAAGTAAAAACTTGTTCTCTTCTTCAATATAAAAAAACTTATTTTTATAAAAATACTCTTCGTAATAAAACATCGACGATTAAAGCTTGTTCCCTTTCAAGAACTTATACAGGTTATCACAACAAGAAATGTTTAAAGCAGTACAAAAATACTTAATTAAAAATAATTGTAAAAAAAAAATCGTTCGTCTAACTTCTTACTGGAATGGATTTTTAAGGCACTTTTAATGTAAAATTATGGCATATTTTTCGCAATTGCATTTATGGCAATTTAGTATTGATTTGAAAATGCATCCAAGTACATTATTTTTTGTGAAATTAGAATAAAATTAGTCAATGATATTCAAACATTGGTTGAACCATTTTGTTTCTATTCGATAAATTACCATGGAAGCACTTTATCAATAACTTTAATAAATATACGACTTAACTAATACGGGAGCTTTCAAAAATCACACACAGCAAACTTTATACAGTCTTTCAAACACAACACCCTAAAATTCTTACACACTATTTATCTAGCATATATTCCACATTCATGTTTTCTTTTTATTATTGTATACAAAATATGCCATTATAACGGAAAGAGAGTACCAAAAACAACGTAGCTTACAGCAACAGAAGGATTTCATTTAAGGCAATATTGGCTTTAAAGTTATGTTTGGATAAAGATCCATCTAACAACTACCAAGGTCTCCACATGTCTCCACTGGCTCCTGCTGCAGTACTGGACCCAGGCTGGTGTCTCTCACTCCTCTCGTGTCTATTGTCTTGTCGACTTTCAACATCCTCGAAGTTCTGCGAACTGCTCACTTTGGCGCAAGCAATCTTCGCTACTTTAGCTGGAGAGCCCGCTCTGTGCGCTATCGCCAATAGTCCACCGGTGTTCTCAACGGGGTAAGCCCTCTTTTTAGCAGCATTTGGGGTCAGAGAATAATCCAAAGCTATTTTTGGAGAAGTTCTGTCAAGTAAACGATAGTTTTCTGTGCTTGAATTTACGCTGGGTGGAGTCCACTGCTGTTTGTATGGAGAAACTTCGGCTTGTCTCCAAATTGTCTGAACTTGTCTTCCGGTATCTGTTCTGATGATCTTGGTTTCTCCGATCTTCGATTCCGGAGAAATCGTAGTAGATGAGACTGTTTGCTTTTGTGTCTCGGGGCTTGAATCTGTGTACGATGTGTGACTTGGTGGTGTGGGGAAAGTCGCAGATAGATTCCTGTGGGGAGGGGTGGCAGGTTCAGAATTGATGGAATCGCAGCTGGATACGGATGAAGTAGGGCTCGGAGGTCTGTTGCTGGCATTGCGGACAGTTTGGAATGCGCTGACGTGGTCTTTATGCAGCAGGAAATCAGAGATTGGTGGGGTGAAGGGAAGTTGGCTGTTTGCGGGGAGAACCAAAGCAAGTTCTCCTGTTGGAAGTCTGCTTGGGATCAGCGGTACCCCTCCCACGTGGATGTTTCCATTGAAATCGTGTGGGATTGCTGGAGTTGTTGGCTGGTGTAAGGCGGAGATGCACGCTGAGAGATGTTGGCGCAAGCGGGCTCTGGCTGGGCCGGGAAGGTTGGCTGAGCGGGTCAGGAAGTTGGTGGCTTCGGCCGCGCACTCAGTGAAGCCCTCCCTGAAGCGGGGGAGCACAGCGGGGTCTGCAGAGGCGGCGGCAGCGAGACTCCTGCGCTGAGTGGCCTGCAGGTGGCGCACTGTCATCTCCAGGATATCTGCCTTCTCCAGCTTGGAGTGGCGGGCTGGCTGTGGCAAAAGGAAAATAATTATAAGTATAAAATTGACAAAGTTTCATTAAAAGATAATTAAAGATGTACACAAAACTAAGGACGTAATAGTAAAATCGAACGCACGTGTCTAACCAAAAGCTACAAGAAATGATTTGACAAGGAGTGCTACCGTAATGTACCTAAAAACACACACCAATCTTGGACCAAGTACAAGTACAATTTCGGAAAACAATGGACAATAAATTTAAAAAATAATAATAACTAGAAAAATAAGACACATTACAACTCAATTCAATAATTTTATATTCACCAAAATGAACTCCTTAGAACAGTCTATATATCTATAAAGGAATTAATTGCGACAAGGCAAGAATAATGACAACCTCAATTCACATGCAACCTCTATTTATAATAAATTATGTATGTATTATGTTTTGCATATTATATAAAACGTAATGATCATTAAATTTTTTTCAAATTAACACATCATTAAATGTTAAAAATTGTAATTTTGTTTAGTCATACAATATAAATCCATCCCAATCTATCCAACAATGAAAAATGCCCACGGATATTATAATTCACAAGTAAAAACTACCATTCGCAATTTTAGATGCTTTTATTATGTTTGCAGTGGTTTAACAATGTCCCTCTTGTAAAGCTATGAAACCCATTTTGACATGCGCCAAATTTTCATTCTTAAGTCTCTGCCCTTCGCTACGGGGTAAGAGGTAAGATTAATTCATCTTCCTTGCACAAAGGAGAATGGACCACCCTCGAGGAGACGATGTCGACTCCACGTGTGGGAAGGGGCTCACATTCCTGATGTTTTTACAATTCCATTCAAACCACTTGTATATTTTGAACTTCTGCAAAAACGAAGAATTTAACAATATCAAATACCACACAAACGTGGGTCAATTTCTAGAAATGCCGTGAGAAGGATTAAATTTTTTCAATTTCTCTATTGAAAAATAAGTATTTCATAAGAAAGCTTCTTTGGCAGGGTACTAGTAGTTAGAAAAACAACATACGAGCATAGAGCTATACAATTTGAGACGGTATCTCCACTGTTAGAACGCGATAAGCGATGCGCGTAGACCGGATTCGATCATTTTAGTCAGAGCGTTGAAGGCGTTGGAGATCATCTGTCATGTAAAATGTGAAATCTATTTTTTCGCTTCCATCACTTACCTTGCATCAGATGCCGTATTTATGATTTTTTGGTAGGTTGTAATAAAAATATGAAAAAAAAAATCATACTAGGTAGACTTTGTCAAAAATCCACAAAACTGCGAATTTTTTTTCAGATTTTGTCAATTTTGACCCAGAAAGACATATTTTTTAGCAAAGAATGTTAGATGCTTTTGGAAGTAGACAAAATTTTCTACAATTTAAAATGAAGACATTTTTATTAAGTCCACATCTGATGATACTGTAAGCAAAATTGCACGCAATAAGTCAACTCAACTAGTTCCAGCTCACACGTTGTTTCCATCATAAGTTTTTAAAAATATCTAAATGAAATTGTCATCTCTAAAACAATTTCTGTAACATGGTGAGGTCGTTTTAATGCCAACGGATCGTACATTACCAGCATTAGGTAATAAACTATTTTTCTGGTTCTGATGACTAAGTTTTTTCTATTATATTTGAGTTATTCTAATTAGAATAAATAAATACGATCTGTTTCTCTTCCTAGTGTCTTCACAGAAATCTGTAGGTTTGTTTGACCTTTGTGGGTGATGGTACCATTGCCACCCAGCAGCAAGCAGCCAGTATTCTGTATTACTTGCAGAACGGTAAATATCAAGTGAAGTCACTTCTTCCCACCCATTCACATAGGAGTGTCGCGATGTTTATTGAATTAGAAAGGCCTGTATTTGACGGAGCGTCAAATTGATAGCGATCTTTCGCCACATAATATTTTAAAAATCAAATTGCCGTACCTAAACGTCTTTTGGTTCAGGATTTTTCCATTGGAAATCATTTTCTAAAGATACAGGGCATAACTTAGCACATCACTTCCGTCTCGTTACAGCAGTACCTTACAGACAAGACAGACGCGTATCACGTGATACGTCGTAACGTGTGGCAGTTATTAAAAAAATATTTGTTTTTAATTGAAAAAACGCCGTATCGGACGGCAAAATTAATGACAATTGCTTTTTTTCTCTAAATATGCACAGGAATAGACTGTCGGGTACGTACTGATAAACGCTGTATAATTTGCTAGCATAAATTAGGTATGTTGTTTATCTGTTTGTATGTAACAAGAAATTATAGTAACCTAACCTAACCTCTGAATATAATAAAAGGTAAAATATTTCTATATTTTTCTATATTCTTACCAAAATTATTAAGATCAAGAAAGTAAAGTAAGTACTTGCAAGCAATTTTTTTATAAACCATTACTTCTAGGGTATGATGTAATAATAATAATAATATATATCTTTATTTAAGATAGTTTGCACATTACAACTAAAAATGCATATTACATGTACATTGATTTGTACATTTTTTTATAGTTATAAAAATTACAGAAAAATACAAAAATAATATGATAAAGATAAAAAAGAAAATAAAAGTACAGTTAGTATGCATCGAAAAAACTCTATATCAATACGATATTGACGAAATCTGTCTTCTATGGTCAATTAGCGATATTTGCGAGCACGGTCAGAATATGATTTCGAAAGTTGCTAGAAAAAATCCGACGATTTTAGCGCGGCCTCCAAGTTGTCAGACAAACTGTCAATATGCACCACTTTTTGGATAATGTCATTCGTTATGCAAAATAACTGGCTTAAAAATCAATGGAAGTGAACTAACTGAGCTCTTAGAACTGATCGTGTACATGATCCATTGACTTAATTAAATCACCTAAAACGTGATCAATTGATTCTGTTCCAGCTTCGAGAAACAAAAGTTTTTAGTTATGTTATGTATGACTAATGACCTCGTGAACTAATTAACTCCCTTTTTAATGTCAAACAGTACATGTGAACTGCCAATGTATAATAAAGTTAATATTTCAATTCGACATTGTCAATTTATTCGTATTTTTAACATTTACGTAGCCGTCTGACGTTTAGGAATGTCAATTCATAGAGAGATGTGCCAGTGTTGCCAGCGTATACCTTTTTCTGATTATTGCCTTATCAATATCGGTCTGGATATCAATCATCGCCACCGTGCTAGGGAAATCAGTTTAAAATCATCTGCAGATACGCCTATCGATCTGATATTTCAAAGTTATCAATCTCACGGTGCTAGACCCCGTGGTGGTCATTTATTACTTTTGGTAAAAATATTTTTTAGCTAACTGATGACATAAGTAATTAAAACAATTTGTCGACAAAATAAGATCATTAAAACTCTTTTTAAATCTGAATACTACGAAAGAGTACCAAATGTCTGAAAACAGTGAAACAATTGAATTCACAATTTGAGGAATGTTGGATGAGGGGAAAGAGATTCAAGCAACGCCAACGTTTCGATTCCGAGTGGTGATCTTTCAGCAGGGCTATACTGCAAGTGTCTACAGTAGTGTATGTAATATATTTGTTCGTCTTTCTTCCGGTACCTTCCTACGCGGACTCGCGGAGTATAACAGTAACATTTCACGTGACAATGTAGGGTGGGATGTACTGTACATTTGTATAACTAAGAACGGAACAAGGGAAGTGTTTAAATCAAATCTACTCACGTCTCCTCACGAGGGGAAGTCAAGAAAAATATAAGGTCGGAACAATCAATATTCAATCCACTGATTTTAAATAGAGCTTTGGAAGGTTCGTCTGAACCATAGAATACAGACAGCTGCTCTAAAGTCAGAGGGGAAATTTTTAAAAAGATATCTCATTTTGATTTGTCTCCCTTCATTATTATTGTTTATTATTAGGGTTGCCTTTACGGAAGGAAGAACCTTGCAGACTTAGCCTACTTCGCTATTATAGTTTTCTGTACTTATAAACGTTACTCATCAAGAAAATGAAGTCTCGCAAAGAGATCTAACCGGTTTTTTGTCAAATATAAGATAATAATGGAAAACTATTCAAAGGCTCGTTTTCTTTAGACAACTGCAATTACTGTATAGGTTTATCTTATTATCTGTGTTATTTATGATTTTGCAACTCATAATATGTCATTTGGTCTTTCTTCTTGCAGGTTGATAAAATAATTCCACACTTCTTAGTTATTGTTTGAAATTACGTGCCAAATAGTTGCGTTTACCTATAAATTTCACACAAAAAATCCGTGCACAATTAATGACGCCAGAGATCACGTAGGAGAGTTTTTACTTATTCAGACAAAGTGATTGAATGATTTTATAATGAAAACGCCTCAGTTCAAATATGTCCAACTTCCTAAAGTGTTTTCGCAGCAGACAATCAGATTCGTGATGACTTATAGTTAAGATTACACCATAATGCGAAAGACAGACAGATGACGTTTTTGCAGATGTGATTTAAAAAATAATCGCAAAAGCACGCATTTTAAAGGGGCTTAACAATGCATTGAAAAGATTGCGCTCAGTTCCCATGCAGGGGTAGAAATGTAAACCAAAACATCCCCTAAGTTCTTAGTTTCTTAGCCAAACGAGCACCTTTCATTAAAATAATGTTAAGTGAAGGAATTCAACAATAAATTGTTATTCCTAATTCACCTCCCTCCAACTTTATTATACAGGAAGGGTGGTTGCGTGGGACCTCTCCGTGTGAAGCTATTCCGCAGGTAACCTATACATACTTAACATATATGTATAGATACGTATTATTATCATGGTAGTTACATTATTCGTTAAACGTTAGGAGAACACTGCTATGCTAATGACAATGCCGGACACAGTGCCACCTGGTATACTATGTTATACCAGTTGACCGTGCTAATGAATCGTGGGAAAACTAAAGCGTACTTACATATACTGCTTGTGCTTGTAGTATAGGAGCTGCATACATACACGTCAGATTACAGTATAGGAGACGCATATCGATACATAGACTATATTATACCTACAGTTTATCCACGGTGTCCGGACGCTCGTCGTACAAGCGGGAAACTGGAGAATTTGAATTCTACATTACATTTTGGATCGATTTTGTGGTAAAACTGTTTTTTTTTTTTATTGAGTTTCAGTTTTTGATAAAGTTATTTTTTTTATCTAGTTATATTTATCATAATATTCTGTTACTTTCTTAGCTATTTATTTTCTTTTAAAATGCGTCGAAGTGTAGACCCAACTCCAATAGTTTCTTAACCCCAAATTTGTGTAAAAATGTAAATAAATTAAAAAACGTTAAAAAATGTTTGAATCGAAAGTTAGGTTTTCAACGGAAAACCTAACTTTAATAACGATTAGCTTCGTTGCCAAATCTCAGCCAGGTTTTGAACATTTAAACTTTTTTTAAATTGAAAGTTAATTGAAATTAAATCGAACAATCACTCCCTGAAATTTAGCGGTATGAGCGTGAACGTTGTATTTTCCTACCCACGTGTGTATGTTTTGGACTGAATACCATTATGCTACGTATATATACGCAAGCTAAGCTACCGAGCAAAGCCCGAATGATGCAACCGCAAATGGTGCGAAATGGTGATAATGGTTGTTTATCAGTTGCAACAACTATTAACATAGGGACAATAGTTGCTTATTAGTTGTATAAAATTCTAAAAACGTTGAATATTAGTGAGGGGGCTAGCACTTAATTTTTTTAGCATTTAACAGTGCATAAAATAAAAAAAGCATTGGTCACCATGGGGACTATTACCTAAATATAGTATTATATCTATTTCATATTTTAATTAAAAGTTGTTGATTATTGTCTTAAATTATTAAATTGCCATTGTTTTTGCTACCACTAATGTCCGAACACCATGTACCAGTGTGTAAAGTACACACTTATCAAAGAGTACGTAAATTCACCCCTCTATTAGCCAATGTTTCCGATGACATACGGATAAAAATTAGTACCTACCTAGTACGGAAATGAAGATTCCCATGGATTCACTGACATTTGTCGCGTTTTGTTAATGGTGTCAGATGTTGTTGTTATGTTATTAATATTAATTGAAATGTAAACATCTGCAATTTTATGGGGGATTGATGAGATCCCTCAGTTGGAATATTAGTAAACAAATGAACTCGTATGCAACATTACGTATGTTCAATAAAAAATACATTTGTGGGTATACCTAATTAGAATTAGAATAAAATAATTTTGTTCGAATACACTTTATTTGAGTAAAATATATAAACCAACTGGTTTTGATTCGACATGAACCTTCATCAAGGTTTTATAAAACATACTTTAATTACAATAAAATATAACTTCATGTCTGCCCTGCAAAAGTTGTGTTTCAAATTGAATTTAATAAAATGCAAGAGTACATAAGAGTTCTACCTTATTTTTTTTAAAATAAATAAAGATTTCTGTCGTACAATATTAAAGTATATATTTATAGAAAGCAGAAGAACATCTTGTTTCAGAGAACTTGAACAATTCATCAAATTTCAAAGTTAATATTAAAGTTCTATTATTATCAATAATTTTGTGAAAAAAACTTGCCCCAAATCACTATTTTTATTAATCTTTATAACGAATTGGTGTACATTATTAATACCATAAAAATTGCTTTATATAAGTTGAAGGTTTTCCTATCGTTTCGCTTGAATAGAATACAAATAAAAAATAATTTACTCAATAAAAAATATAAATGTAAACTACTTTTAAAAAAAAATCTATAGAAATGTATGAACGCGTAAAGGAAACAACTTTTTAAAAATACAGTAATATAGCTAAGATTATCTGTGACAGTTTCACTTGATAAACTTTTTTGCTTTCTTATAAAATTATTAACAAAATAAATAAAAAACGAGTTTTGTGCTTGAAGTCGAACGTTTTTAGACTCCGTTTGCCAAGCGATTTTAATGCCTATTACCTACAATATAAGGTATACCAAGAATACACACATTTTTGGCTTGAAGCTTCCTCTTAACCTCACGCATGCACAAAACCCAATCGGTTGTCAATAAAACGTGTTTCAATATCTAATTTCGACATTGATCCAATATCCAAAAACGCCAGGTAAATTTTTTCCCATGCATTTTCTGCGTGATTTGATATTCGAGATAGCAACACTACACCCATCGGTGCGTCAGATTACATATTGCGTCAGGTACCTACCTAGTGTCTGCTTGCCTTTACGAAGTAGTTACCTGCCTATAAACATTACCTAACAAAGTAACTGCAGTGCTGTGAAATATCCGCATTTATTTTTTTTAATTTCTTTATTCTATGACTAGGCGAATACTATTACATTTAAAATTAACGTTTTCTTATTACAAAAACATTCATTTAAAAATAAAACTCAATAATAATTCATCATTTTGAATAAATGCTCGATACTCTAGTCAGTATGCCTATTGATCAAAAGGTACTTATTTGAACTTTTCGGGTAATTGTCTAGGCGTGCATTGGTGTCTAATGATTACAAAAGATGCTTTGAGGTATCCCATATTCTAGAATATGTCTAAGTCAAAGGTAGGCAAAAACCAGACATATTCCGATCGTTGTTGGTAGGTACGCATTACACACATCTATAGGTTAGGTACTTGAATATTCTGTGAGAAAATTCCATCAAAGGGTTAGCTTTATGGTTCACAGGGGTCACTCACTGTTCACGTGGTTCATCTCAAACTACACAGTCTCCAAGTCAACTAAAATCAATGTTCAAAGCCTGCATAATGCTCCTTGAGTACCGGAATCAGTTTCTCGGGGCGATTGTGTAATTTGATATCTGAGTGCTTTTCGTGATGTTCTTATTTTATGAGACGGCCATAGAATCTTTCGTCTCTCTTCCGCATTCCGGATGCTTTGTTTCCTTTTTGAGTTTTGCGGCAGGATAGACGAGTTTGGCAGACAAAAAACGACACGGATTTATATTATAATGTATTATATTATTGTTCGTGGCGTATAACAGGATCAAAGGGGGGTTCGTTGGGTGAAAAGTGAGTCACTTGTGTATTTATAGGTAGATAAGCCGGAGCTAATTCGATTCACTTGAAGACTGGAAAATTATGGATTGTAGGAGTGATAAAACTAATCATCTATTTTTGATTGATGACTCATATTCCGTGAGAATCTTTGACCCAAGGACGGGAATCTTCGTGAGAAAGACACATAGCTCACCATACATAAAAGCTCCGTTGTATTCTCTCCCTCCTACTCATAAACGTAGGTAAATGTAACAGAAAAAGAACTTGAACTAACAATGGAACTTTCATTTGCAAGATAATTAAACAGTTTTTTTAAACTTTTATATTTTAACTTTAGGCATTCACTATTGAGTGTTCTTGTCCACAAAATAAAAAGTGAGCTCATTTTAAAATACTTACTATTTTAGAATATCTATTAAGCAGGTAACTTTTTAGCCGATTGGCCATTCAGGCCTTCTTAATTACACCACAAGGACACCAAAGCAAAAAATTACACCACAAGAGCTTAAAGTCAAAAAATATTAAAACTCAAATTTAAAGATGATATTTGAAAAAAAAAATACAATAGTAACGCAATAATCGTAATCAAGTATTACTAATAGCACTACTTTTTTCAATGTTCTGTTTTGTCATAGAATCCCATCAACACCAAATTTGAGAATTGGACGGAGAGAATAATTTTTTGAAAAATTAATTTGTTTCTTTCTTCGGATTGTATTAGTTAACTGTGATTTATGTTTGATATAAATAAAAACGGACTTAAGTCTTTCTTAGGATTAGATTTGTTAAGGTTTAATAAATGTAAAGAGAAGATTTTTATTTATTTGGGTGGCATTTGTTACGTTTGGTTTATGTTAAATATAATGTGAAGTGGACTTACGCCTTTCTTAGAATAGTATTTTCTAAGTTTGATAGGTTTAGTATAATGTACAGTGGAGTTAGGTCTTTGTTAGGATGGCATTTGCTAAGTTTGATTTAGGTTAAATATAATGTGAAGTGGACTTACGCCTTTCTTGGGATAGGATTTGTTAAGTTTGATAGGGTTAATATAGTGTACTGTGGAGTTAGGTCTTTCTTGTGATGGCATTTGTTAAGTTTGGTTTAGTTAAATATAATGTGAAGTGGACTTGCGTCTTTTATTAGGATATGATTTGTTAAGTTTGATAAGTTTAATCAAAATGCAAAGTGAACTTGGGTCTTTCTAAGGATATAGGATTTGTTAAGTTAGATAGGTTTAATATAGTGTAAAGTGGACTTACGTCTTTCTTCATGGCCTCCAAGATGAGATCTTTCAGCTCCCCGAGGCACTGGTTAATCCTCGCCCTTCTCTTCTTTTCCATGATCGGCTTATTCGTCTGTGGGAAAACATACATCTCTGTCAGATAGTGCAACTGCTTACCTCTCATTAGTATTCATAGCACCACTCCTCTCAGGTCATTTATTAAAGATATATATCAGTTTATCGTTACCTATGATTACACATTTTAAATACCTATATATCTGTACATTTCTTTGTGTTTTGCGTTTGAATCCAACTAAAATACTTAGGCCCAGTTGTTTCGCTGAAATTCAAATGTAACATTTTCATCAAATGATGAACATGAATTTCTAAGAAACAACTAGACGTTATGGCGTATACGTACACGAAAACTTCGGCCGTAGACTTATTCAAGATACCACACGGCAGAACAGATGTTCTAGCATAGCATAGCATGACAAGAGGAATGGGAAATTTCTAAAACAGTAGATAGGTATATTAAATTACTCTTTAAATAATTTTAAAACTTTTTTAATACTTTCTTTCTTTTGTATTATTAATATGTAATGCAATAATATCAATTTAATTTAAAAACTAGTTTAGGACCTGTACCTATACAAAGATATATATTTTTAAATGTTTCAACCAAAAATTAGGTAGGTGGAAACTATTTTAAAAAATGTGAAGTAATAAGAAATTGAAAAATGTCATGCCAAGGTGAAATTAAATTATAGAAAAATGGGGAAGAGCAAGGTTTCGAAATACTTGGCTTTTCAGATCTGGTCACTAAACATGGTTAAAGAAATTATGTTATTTTGTCTTTGTGCCCTGCAAGCAGTGATGGCTCGTAACTTTTTAGTCTGATAGATGCTAAGTTTTAAAAAATCGACATTATTGATGTTGTTTTTGAAGATTTTCTTAAAATTTCAGTTTGGCAGTCCGCTGCACCGATTTCTTAGAAATTTTCATACAAAAACCGAATTTTTTGGAAAAAAACTATTTCGGCTACAACATCAAAAATATACATTTTTGAATATTAGCACTCTAGTACACCCAAAAGTCATCAGCCGCCACTGCCCACAAGAGTTCAAATTACGGCATCCCCAACATTAAGGTATGTATGGTAAGATGAAGGTTGGGAAAACATGGTTTAATCTCACCAAGACGATGCTGAGAATATCAATCATCTGAAATTATTTGTTCACGAGTACTAGCTAATCAAATAATATTTCATCTGGTTTGATGGACTTTTTTATTGTTTACGACTTACATAATACATTTTCAAATCCCACAAATAAATAATTGTGATTCATCAACCATGCTTAAGAATAAGTATGATTTGGGGGTGTTGGCTTCTGTTTAACGTTTCGGAGTTCCTGATTGCATGGTGATTGGCAGTGATTAGAGGCTGATTACAGGTTGGGAGTGTTTCTACTGAAACCGTTGGAGCCTAGCCAAGCCTGAATCCTGGTATCACGGGCTACCCTGGACTCTCGAGGGGTCTAGGAGGTCTTATATTATGATTTAAAATCTTCATAAGTTTGTTCCGATTCATTATTTTCACCCTGCTTATGGCATTTTCATACCCAATCATTTATGACACCCAGTGGAATGGAATTACTCTATCTTGGTACACTCTCTTTGCTTCATTCAATGATGTTATTATTTCATAAATCATACATTTCTGTTATTCCTAGTTTGTTCATTTGTTAGGTTGTAAATATTATGTTACTTATTCCTGTGTCAGTTCCCGACTTGTTCTTTCATCCACATACGCGTTATATATTCTCTTAACATTCATTACTCCATCCATCAGCTCCATATGTCCAAAATTATCAAGAAATAAAAACTTTGGACATATAAAATCGCACCGATAGTGACATTATCAAGGTGTTAAACATTCACATTTTATCGTGTATTATTTTTGGGGTATTATGCCGTGTTGCGTTCCTCCTCCTTTAGCCAACGTTTCGGACAGCGTTACAGTGTTCATCCCAGATGATGGACACTGTAACGCAACATGGCGTAATACCCCAAAAATAAATCACGATAATACTTTTGGCCGTTCCTGGGGCGCCCCCGACATGTTCTTTCTAGGAACTCCCTTCCCTGTCAATCGGCTCTACATTATTAAATTATAAAAAATTAAACTACAGCCTTGGGCTAATATAATACAGTGGTAAACAGAAACCTATTGAAAATGATAATCATGAATATATCAGGTAAACAAATAGGTTTTTTTTTTAATTCTTTTTGATATCTTCTATGATTGTGCGTCCCAGTTTTGTTCTTCCATCCTTTTATATTCTCCTCAACCTCTTTTCTCTGTCCATCTTCTCTACAAGTCCAATATCATCAATAAATTATCCCGACAGAAAACAAACTAAAAGTAACTTGGATCATTTTTCTTTGCTGAAAGTTCTAATCATTCAAGATAGCAATAATTAGTTTTCATTAATTCCTACGTTTTCCTGGTCTGTCCTAGTATCCTTCTTCAATCTCGATACATTCTTCTGACTCTCCTTTCTTCGTCCATCCGCTCTATAGTCTAAGAGGTCACGGTCTTTTTCATAACGATCAGAGGAATGGGTAGTTTTAGTACATATTCAAAGTATGGCATCTCCGCATATGAAAAACGTTGGTCTGCCTGCTCTAAGTGGTTGCAACTATGAGTTATAGAGCTTACAAGAGGCTTTATTGTTTCGAAAAAAAAACGATCAGAGGAATGGGTAGTTTTAGTACATATTCAAAGTATGGCGTCTCCGCATATGAAAAAAGTTGGTCTGCCTGCTCTAAGTGGTTGCAACTATGAGTTATAGAGCTTACAAGATTAGGCTACATTGTTGCTAAAAAAAAAAAGATCACAGAAATGGGTAGTTTTAGTACATATTCAAAGTACGGTGTCTCCGCATATGAAAAAAGTTGGTCTGCCTGCTCTAAGTGGTTGCAACTATGAGTTATAGAGCTTACAAGAGGCTTCATTGTTTCGAAAAAAAAACGATCAGAGGAATGGGTAGTTTTAGTACATATTCAAAGTATGGCGTCTCCGCATATGAAAAAAGTTGGTCTGCCTGCTCTAAGTGGTTGCAACTATGAGTTATAGAGCTTACAAGATTAGGCTACATTGTTGCTAAAAAAAAAAAGATCACAGAAATGGGTAGTTTTAGTACATATTCAAAGTACGGTGTCTCCGCATATGAAAAAAGTTGGTCTGCCTGCTCTAAGTGGTTGCAACTATGAGTTATAGAGCTTACAAGAGGCTTCATTGTTTCGAAAAAAAAACGATCAGAGGAATGGGTAATTTTAGTACATATTCAAAGTATGGCGTCTCCGCATATGAAAAAAGTTGGTCTGCCTGCTCTAAGTGGTTGCAACTATGAGTTATAGAGCTTACAAGAGGCTTCATTGTTTCGAAAAAAAAAACGATCAGAGGAATGGGTAATTTTAGTACATATTCAAAGTATGGCGTCTCCGCATATGAAACAAGTTGGTCTGCCTGCTCTAAGTGGTTGAAACTTCGAGTTATAAAGCTTACAAGATTAGGCTACATTGTTTCGAAAAAAAAAACGATCAGAGAAATTGTCAGTTTTAGTATATATTCAAAGTATGGCCTCTCCGCAGATGAAACAAGTTGGTCTGGCGGCTCTCAGTGGTTGCATTTCAGAGTTATGATGCGCGCAAGTCATTGCATTGTTGCGAAAAAAACGATAACAGAAATGGTCAGTTTTAGTACCTATTCGAAGTATGGTGTCTCCACAGGTGAAACGAGTTGGTCTGCCTGCTCTCAATGGTTGTATTTCAAAGAAAAAAAATAACAGTAATCAATAAAATAAAAAAAATTAAATCGAACAAATCCAATTTTTATTAATTCAACTTCCATAATCTAAACATCTTTGGGTAAAATCACAGATTAATCATTTTGTAGAATATTACTAAGGCTTAAAGAGTTAAATATTTACTTACTTCTAATATTCTTTTAATATTTTTATGAGCTTTTTCATTAGTCACATCAAAACATCATGGATTTTGGCGATAAAAGTAAAAAATAGCTTAAAAAAAGGGGTCTACGGTATCGTATACCGTTTACCTAATTCGAGTTTGAGGGATTTCTTAACGTACTTCGAAAAATGGTGTTCAGAAAACATAAAAAAAGACAACCTAATATTATAGTAGGAGATTTCAATATAAACATGAATAAAAATGCAGACATCTATACTTATATCTATATTTTTCAGATATACTTAAAACTGACCATTTCTCTGATCGTTTTTTTTCGCAACAATGTAGCCTAATTTTGTAAGCTTTATAACTCGAAGTTGCAACCACTTAGAGCAGGCAGACCAACTTTTTTCATATGCGGAGACGCCATACTTTGAATATGTACTAAAACTACCCATTTCTGTGATCGTTTTTTTTTTTCGCAACAATGTAGCCTAATCTTGTAAGCTCTATAACTCATAGTTGCAACCACTTAGAGCAGGCAGACCAACTTTTTTCATATGCGGAGACGCCATACTTTGAATATGCACTAAAACTACCCATTTCTGTGATCGTTTTTTTTTCCGCAACAATGTAGCCTAATCTTGTAAGCTCTATAACTCATAGTTGCAACCACTTAGAGCAGGCAGATCAACTTTTTTCATATGCGGAGACGCCATACTTTGAATATGTACTAAAACTACCCATTCCTGCGATCGTTTTTTTTTCGAAACAATGAAGCCTCTTGTAAGCTCTATAACTCATAGTTGCAACCACTTAGAGCAGACAGACCAACTTTTTTCATATGCGGAGACGCCATACTTTGAATATGTACTAAAACTACCCATTCCTCTGATCGTTTTTTTCGAAACAATTAAGCCTCTTGTAAGCTCTATAACTCATAGTTGCAACCACTTAGAGCAGGCAGACCAACTTTTTTCATATGCGGAGACGCCATACTTTGAATATGCACTAAAACTACCCATTTCTGTGATCGTTTTTTTTTCCGCAACAATGTAGCCTAATCTTGTAAGCTCTATAACTCATAGTTGCAACCACTTAGAGCAGGCAGATCAACTTTTTTCATATGCGGAGACGCCATACTTTGAATATGTACTAAAACTACCCATTCCTCTGATCGTTTTTTTTTCGAAACAATGAAGCCTCTTGTAAGCTCTATAACTCATAGTTGCAACCACTTAGAGCAGGCAGACCAACTTTTTTCATATGCGGAGACGCCATTCTTTGAATATGCACTAAAACTACCCATTCCTCTGATCGTTTTTTTTTCGAAACAATGAAGCCTCTTGTGAGCTCTATAACTCATAGTTGCAACCACTTAGAGCAGGCAGACCAACTTGTTTCATATGCGGAGACGCCATACTTTGAATATGTACTAAAATTACCCATTCCTGTGATCGTTATGAAAAAGACTGTGACCTCTCAGTCTACTATATGTCAAAAGTATTAATATTATAGAATCTCTAAACCCAAACAAAAGCCTTAAAACAGTTAGCTTATCTCTCACTAATACTGACCAATCTAATAAAAGCTAATAGTTATGTTAGAAGATAAGTTGAAGCAATTAGTGTTTGAAATGTGTTAAAGAACGGGTTTATGAGACCTTGACCCTAAATATCTAAAAAGGGTTTTCGGGAGCGGAAATGCGCGGAGCCTACAGCCTCCGCGCCGGAAGTCGGCTAATGATGTGTGGCGTTTATTTGTCCCAAAAACCTTTTTATTTGGGTCACATGGAAAACCCTTTCCTTCAGGATAAATAATTCATTGTCAAATTTAGTTTATCGTTTTATAATGATGTCGTCAGCTCAAAAAGCACAATAAAAATAACAAAATTTTAATATTTATTTACAAATGTCGGGATTTCATCTTTTTTATTTATATATTATTAACTCCACCTTGAGAGAAGATTTTCCTTAAGGCCTGTGTCAGCTTTGGGGATGCTGTGTGAAGGTAAATTCGATGTTTTAATTTTTGTTTCAATCCTTAATAATAGCGTGGTGCCTAATTGAAATGATAGTATGGAAAATTAAGTATTGGTCTAGTGAGACTAATGGATATTTTGGAGATGTTGTGAGGCTAAAGGTAGTGGGGAGGGGACGAGAAGTACCTGGCTATTCAGATCTGGTCAGAAAATACGGCTAAAGCCATTTTACACAATGTTTCAATGCTAAATGGTGGTCTTACACCAGGGCGATACTGAGAGTATCTTCCACATTGGAACATGTCGCAAACACACCTTATATTATTTTAAATTATGAAATAACACAAATGTTGTGATTGCATTTCGCGTTTAGATTATACACCCTTTGTGAAGTTTAATTTAAAATAAATAAAATTAACTTATTAATTTATTGCATCTCACTATATTTAAATTACGTGTTTTCTCATAAAAATTAACCTTACTAGGACTAAGCCTGTATCGAGGTTAATAATTTATAATTGAGTGAAACAAACATAGAGTAAACACAAACTTAAAGTAATACTACATACAAACACAAAATATTTCAAAAAGATAGAAAAAAAATTATTTTTCTGATGAGTTAACAGATGGGTAATTTGACAGTATATATTGTTAACAATATTTGAACCAGAACTATTAAAATATTTATGTAACTTTAGACTTACTTTTCTAAGCTCAGCCTTGGACAAAGCCGAATGATCGTCTCCATATTCTTGACGAGAGTCGAATTCGTCTTCACTAATTGGCATTTTAATCACTTTAACAAACAATATGATATACAAAATCAAAAACTTCAACAGCAAGCCACAACTTATTACTCAATCCTCGAAACAACTTTGTTATGTATTTTTTTAAAAGAACAACTTCAATTTCACAATATATATTTCTGACCGGTCGCTTCGACCTCAAATGTCAATCTGACAGATAACAATTATTCCATATTTAAAATTTCCCACGGAGAGTGAATTACCCCCTCCCTTTATTTAATAACCATAGATGGCGTCCCGTTCGCACTCGCGGGAAAGGGATAGCCCATCTGTCATAACGTGAATTGGCGATATCCCCGTCCCTATCGGTAGGTAGGGAACCAGTATAGGACCTCTCACTCCTTCGTATAACTATTTTGTGCTCACCAGGTATGAATAACAGCGCTCGTCAACCATTTTTAATAAATTTATTAATCGTTTAAGACTATTGAAAATAATCTTTAGTAAGACAGAAGGGTTTGATTTGAAAAAGGTTGGCTTACCTTTCAAAAAATTTCTAGAGCTTTTCAATAATTAAGTTGTTTTTTGTTTATTTACTTTATACGAGTATATTTATTTGTACAGCACCCTTGAAGTGATTTTTCACAAAAAAGTGATGTAAAAATCTGCCACTTTTAATCATCAATATTATAATTCAACGCAAAATAAAAATAATCACGGGTTAATTAAGAGGTATAAATAACAAAATATAGATTATTATCAATGCGAAAATAAATTTAAGAAATGGCTAAATATAATATAATTTAATTTAACACATATAACTAATAATTTAGATCAACTATTAATTTACAACTAATGTGTCTAACTTAATTCTACGTGATCATAGATGAAGTAAATTCACTTATTTTATTAAAATACGCTTTTTGCAAGCGTGTTCATAATATTAAGATAAATTATTTGTTTGCGCCCGTATATACGCAATATGAATACGAATAAACAGTAATGTCCGTAAAAAAACTAAATTCTTTCAAAAAAGGCATACAAATACAATATTGGATTGAATCATCGGTATAATATTTTATTTGTATGCCTTCTATGAATATAGAATTGATCGAAAGTTGAAGTCGATTCAACATAAGGTTTCTATTTTTATCCAACGTTCAACTATGGAATATAAAACTTGTTCTCACTGATCTATTTCATAGATTCTATGAAATATATCATAGAATAGATGAGATAGGAAAGCGCCATTACTAATGAAGTAAACAAACAGATATTTTCTAGCATCACTTCAGCGCTATTTTAATTTGGTTTTTATTTCTTGATTGAATGAATAAATGAAATGGAATCCTGGAAGTAGAAATTAACCCACTTCCCGATATCCGATAGTGCTGAAACTCAGCAAATAGACTCGTTGTCGATGGCAATGCATTATATCTTCTTTTGGTGGCACCCATACACGCATTTATATGAAATTGGATGACATTATAAAAAATAATTAATAGCAGTTAATATACGAAATAAATCTCGGTTCTATTCAATTAGGATTTGGCTAAATTTAAAACGCGGTTCGCTTATTTTAGTCAGTCCCTTGGGACGAAGGTTCAATCCCCATTCAAACCAAAAAAATGAATGTATATACATATTTTTGAATAGACTTATTTATTTATTGCATCTCGTTTATTATACAATATTATTATTTAATTGGTGTAATGTTGGCCACCTCACTCCGACGCGATGTATCCGTGGGAATGCGTGGCGACCACAGTATCGGGTTGCCCCTGCCCCTCCCCCCCTCAGCTCGGTGCCTACCCACTGGTGACGGTGTGATGGTGTAAGTGTCGGTGTGGCTCACGGGCACGGCCGCTGAGAGCGTGTTGGTGGCAGGTTCCCACACTCAGCCGAGTATGGGAATGCGGGGTGATCTACCGAAAGGAGAAGCATCGCCGGAACGATTCTACGTACTAACTTGCCCAGTACGTTTGACTCAGGTAAAACTTTAAATACGTATATAACTAGCAGTTCTGTGAACAGTACACCTCGCGTCTAAAAGCGTGTATTTCTAATTTTATCTTATTTAATAAATCAACACCAAAATTTCCTCTGAAATCATAAAATTTCTAAGTAGGTACTTAAATACCCATCTACTAAGTTTTAAACCATAAAACGTAAAATGTATATATTTTTCTTATTTCAAATAAAGAATTATAGAATTTGCCAAAAGAAAAACCTATCTATGTACCCCAACGACAATTTTTTTTCAATCTTTCTTCGGTCAGGTAGGTACCATAATATTGAATAGTTCAGTTGAATAATAAAGTGGATTTACAGAGAGATGAAATGCCTAGCGAATGAGTTTTAACAATACCCTCAGTCAATTATTAGGATTAACTTATTTAAGTTTAAACCTCATTTTAATGTGTAGGTAATCACTACAAATAATATTATATCAGCTCAACTAGTATTAATGAAAATATAATTAAAACACCGAAAAAGATAACGGTCGCAACTGGAACTCAAACCTCGAACCCAGATTCTCTAGTCTTATCGATTCTAGGGAATTAATTAAAAAATCTTACCCCTGCAAAATGCTAAACACACAAAAAAAAATCACTCTAATTACTCTATTACCTATTTAATTTCTTATTTATACAACATAATAGAAAATAGTATTTAAATTATCTATGATAAGTTTTTTTATCTATGATTGGTTTTTTTATCTATGATATTTTTTTTGTCTACTAAATATCATTGTTTTACGTGTTTTGAATTGAATGGAACCTTTGCCGGTTGATGCAACATTTTACACAAATGTGGTAGGTACTTATATTTAACAATTACGACTATATAATTATAACTAGGTTATCTAAATTATAAAACTACGCGTTTCCCAAATAAATAATATAAAATGTTGCCAAATTTGACGCACCTTCAAAGTGACGGCCCACCTTTCCTAAGTCGATGTTCCCTGGTTCCCACCGCGACCAGCTAGAGTTCTGGAGTAGGAGGGGGTCGGAAGTTGTATAGGTTATTAATGGAGGGCCGATCAGGTGCAGGAACCGAAAAAACACACTATTTTTTTACAGGATATCAAAAAAAATGGGATATGAGGCATTAAAATCTGGGAACAAGGATGAAAGTAACAGTACAGTGGCAAGTGTGTGAAAATCTGGATACCTCAGGGTCGCTTCCTGGGACCTCTGTAATATTAAAATAATAATAATAAGGGATGCTGAACTATAAACTGTTAAGTATCTTTTGATGGGGCGGTCAATGGATATTTCTGAAGATTTGTGGTAAGGTGGTGGTTACAATTTGTTTTTTATGCACCTATTGTTGTAAAACTTTATGTTGAAGATTTTTCAAGTGGACGAATCCTTATTTATTTACACCGGTATTCTAGCTAACTAATTTATTTTAATTATTTATTTTTCATAGTCTCCATAGTTACACACCAATATAAATTAAATTAAAAAATGTATACTTTCTGTCGTTATTTTATGATCAAATGCCACAATTAATTGTTATTCTGTGACATGAATTATGGTGTGTGGTATATTTATACCGTTGATATTCTATAAATAAATATATTACAGAGAATATTACAAATTTAAAACACATAAAGGTACAGTTAATGATAAATGGTAAAGAAACACATTTATATATAACAAATGATATATACTAAATATCACTTGTAGATAGATGACAATGTCAAATGAATGTCGAAAATCGTCTGCAAAACCGTTGTAATAATAAAATGTCTCAGATAAATAAATTCTACCGTTTTGTCTGGGGTAGCTAGAGAGGATGGAACTCCATACTGTTTTGGCATACACTCATCCCCAACTTGGAGTATATTGTGGGGCTAAAGGAAGTGGAGAGGGGAGAGGAAGGTGCGAAAGAGAAAGATTGGGAAGTTCTGGGTTATTGAAATCTGTTCACTAAACAGTAAACACGGCTAAAGCAATTTCAAGAAACGCACATTTCTCTTCTGGTTGTCTTTCACCGGGGTTAATCTGAGAGTGAGAGTTTCTACTACTAAGTTGTACCCATTTCTTAGTTTCTACTACTAAGTGGTACCCATTTCTGGGAAGTCAATGACTTCATCTATTTACTGACACTTCTTTGGTCTGCTCCTATTTATTAGGATTCACTAAATCATTTTTAGAACACTGAGATTTCACCACCCGATCTCTGTGTACTGTGTAGGTACGTTTGTATGTATATAATAATACATGTAGGTATAAATATAATTACGTATAAAGTACATTTATATAATATTATTTTATGTTCGTGTTTATTTTGTAGAATTCCACTTATTGCAAGGGCGTATTCAAGGGGGGATCTTTAGGGGAATCCCCAGGGGTACCCCCCCCCCTCCCCCCATCGGCCTCTATATTGCGTAGGAAAAAAATAGAATGATACTCGTACATTAAGAATTGCATAGGACTGGACTCGAGGACTGGAGAACCAGATTTAGAATGACATGACGTCTCCGTATTTACCTATCAACACCGAGGCACCCAAATCAGTTATTTTTTATTATTTTTTTTATATTAATATTTTAAATTTTTTATTATTTTTGTTTTTTATTATTATTATCATTTTTATATTATTACTTTTAATACATATATGCATATCATTGTATTATTGTACATGTTATATGTTCTTATTTGTTCTATGTTACCACCATTTGCCTAGTTTGGGGTATTTAAAAATAAAAATAAATTTTATTCATGAAAAATGCAATCCTCCCCCCTCCACTCCTTCTCCTCCTCCTCCTCCACCCATTAAATGGCACCATCGTCTTTTGTGCTATTGTAAATAAATAAATAAACAGCTAGCAAATAAAAACCCGCTTCGCAAACCTCAACGGTTCCTTTTAAAAATAACAGATGGCGTCACTTCTCTAAACTGTAAAACTGTACGATCATCAAGATAATAATACTATCAGATGTTTAATTTAAAAAAATATACACATCGTAGCTTGAATTGCTTGATGAATTAGTATTTTCCCTTTCTCGTGAAATATCGTCTTCAGCTAAATCCGGATTGTAAGAATGAATGATGATAAAATACATTTAAACACCATACATACTCTTATGGCAAGCAATCCAATACTAGGGGAGCAACATATATAATTACCTCCCAGACATAATGAAAAATAACGAAAGAAGTGAAGGTACATTTTAATAAAAATTGTTCACTTTTATGCTCAATCAACAAAACAATGAAAGTGAAGAATATCATTAAAAAAAATGATACCTTTTATGCTCAATCAAAAAAACAATGAAAGTGAATAATATCGTTATGTTATGTATTTATGTGTAATGTATTAGTTATTTCTAGTTAAATAAGTGAAAATGTAATTTTCTTTTATCTAGAATAAAAACTTTTTCGATAGATGCAGGACTAATTTTTGGGAAATAGACCTAACCTAACTATTTTTTTCACTAATATTATGCCGCAAATACTTTTTACAGAAACATTATATTCTTTGTAAAAATAAATAATTCGACCTGATGGTATTAAAATCAAAGGCACCGTCAGTGGTTTTTTTTTTATTTTCAGAAATAAAATTTTTTCGTTAACAACTAAATTATATAATTATTTTTATCATTTAGTCAAAAAATTATTTCTTATAATTTTTTTCTATTCCATTTCATTTAAATTTGTACATATTCACTATTAATAAATACAGCTTTTGTAAAGATTTACTTTATTGACCTGTCCTGAACTAATAATATTTGTTCTCTTCTATTCAATATCCAAGACCAAACTATTTTTTTAAGTCCATAAAAATTTTTGTATCCACAAAAAGCTATATTAGCAATGCGTCTATTCCGCAATCAACACAACAGAGCTAAGCGGATTGCGGAAAATCCATTTGGTAGGCGCACATTGGAAGCCTGGTAAATAGATTCTTCGATATCCATAACGTACTTCAGTGCTCCGCAACCTTTTCTCACCTACGACACACCAAATTTCTTCCTAGAATTCCGCGGCGCACCGAAAGCTAAAATATATAGGTGTGAAATTGATACACAAATTTTATACACACATATAACTATAACATATTTATTTTTACGCAATCTTAATAATTATTATAAAATAATAATAAATTAATGAGCGATTAATTGTTAAATTAACCTGCGCTTGTTTCAATGAACACAAAAGTTTTATATTCGGCTCGATTTTTGACAGCGCAACCCGAAGTTCTTGGTCAAGACCTTTTAGGCATGACCGCTTATCATTTTTAATTAATACAAGCGTTGAAAAAATTTGCTCACATAAATATGTCGCTGAAAATGGAAGTAGTGCTAAGAATGCTTTGACGGAAATGCAAGGATATTCTTTTTTAACGTAAATCCAGAAAACATCTAATGGATCTTTGGAGAAGTGGAGTTTTTATGTCATGTCATTATTTCAATCTGTAAATTCCTCTCGAATTTGCAGAGGCAGTGCTTCTGTAGAATTTATTGCATTGGTTGCAAAAGGATTTCGAATCCAATCGTATTTTTCCGTATTAATGGAATAAAATACCGACCAAATTTCTGCTGAAGCATATTTAAATGTTGTTGGGCCAGATCCACAGTTAATTGTTTGTTTTCAATTGTAAATAAATAAATAAATAAATATTGGACAATTTTTATAGCGCCGCTTTTGTGAGTTATCACCTCAGGGGCGTACTATGTTGGTCCTTTGGTACATTTCCAAACATCCTTTTTGCAACTCTTTCTGCCAAAGTTCGTTATTAAGTTCATCAAATGCTCGAATATATCAGCCACGTATGCAAGTTTGGCTATCCAGTAATTATCATTGAGCTGGTGATATAGTTTGGGCATATTTTGATTTAAAAGGAACTCACACACCTCGTGACGAAGCTCAAACAATCTAGCCAAAACTTTGCCTCGGGATAGCCAACGAATTTCAGTATAAAACAATAAGTATTCATATTCGGCTCCCATTTCTGCAGAGAGTATTCCAAAGATTCGCGAGTTTAGGGATCTTGATTTAATTATGTCTACGATTTTAATGCATTCAATCATCGTGTTCAAAAGTTCCTCTGGTAAATTTTTGACCATCAATTCTTCGCGATGTATGCAGCAGTGTGTAAATTGTAACGTTGGATTTTTTGTTTTACACAAGGGACAAAACCACAGACATAGGAATTAATAGACGAGAAGATAATGGCGAGGGGTAAAATCAACTGTTGAAGAACGAAGGGGTTTAAGCTGACTGTGATTCGTCAATAAATCAATCTGACAGTAAATAGGCATCTCGCATTATAATATCACCATTTAGTTCTTAAAAGTAAAATCTGCTTTTGAATGAATAGACATTTTTACATGGGAGCGCAAATTACTCGCCACGTTATGAACTAATTTGCGAAGTCCAAATTCGGCAAAGTAAATTTCTTCTGTTTGCAGAGTCGTAGTTAGTTTCAGAGTATTTAGTTAAGACACTTTTACAAATGTTTCATAATTTACTTACCCCAGTAAACAACGATGAGCACACTTGAGAATCGCTACATTGTGATGTGATAGTATATGTTTCTAAAACTGATCCATATAATACGGTGTGAATAAGCTTAAAATAAAGTAAAATAATGTTTACTTATGGAATGTAATACGACAATTGGGTTTATTCTCTTTTTCACATCTATTTTTACAAGTTTTCATATCACAAGTCAACATTTTGCCGTGTTATTTCGTAAAATGAACCGATGATGCCTCGACCATAGTTCGCACAAGAATGATGACGTCACGTTTTCAAATTTCACTTGAGGCCATACGCGAGCCCAGCCGGCTCCAATGGAACCGGTATGGGGAGTGGGGATAATACGCTTTTAATCACTTAGGGCAGGTCTACTAATATTCATATGTCTATGGACAAAACCCTTTTTACTACCCGTCATTGCCGCAGCGCCATCCGTGCAAACAGCAATGCAATTGCTCTATTTAAATTATACATTTTGAAGAAATCATTGGTTACTTGAAAAATTTCTTCACCGGTAGTTCGTTTTGAACCTCCTTACAAAAAATAATGTTTTTCAATAAAGTCCTCGTCAGCGAAACGTATAATAGCTATCAACTGTGCTTTATTTTTAATATCGGTTGTTCCGATCTGAAGCGCAAATTTTTCAGCCAATAACAGTTTTCTAATCAGTGTTCCTAATATATTGTGAATACGTCTTTTAGGAGTATCGGCAGACAATCAAAAATAGAAAATATTTGGTCATTGTGTATTAAATACGTAATGATATATTGTAAAATGTCAAATACATTGAATTTGACCGCGGCCCACATGTGTCCGGCTCACGGCACACCAGTGTGCCACGGCACACCGGTTGCGGAGCACTGACGTACTTTATACATATGCAACTTTAGCATACGAAACTTTTTGGCTTGATTATTTTTGTTTTCTATCTAGGTTGTTTGTTTCTTAAGCTACTGCCGCGTGCAGTTGCTTCATTCCTTTCCCGTAATTCGTGGTTCGGCTGGCGAAAATCTGGTTCTGTTTACCTTACAAATGAATAACCTCATTAATAACCTTGTTCGGAATGATTTTTTGTTCACATGAAATAATTTACCAGTCGTATATTTTGCGCCTGCCGAGAAGAGATTCTGCAATCTACACAACTTGAAGGCTACGCAGATTGTAGATAATCTATTTAAAAGGCGCGTATTGGACGGCTGGTAAATACGATTCTGCTATGTGTACAATGTACATACTCGTAGTTCCAGAGTCGTGCGGATCGCAAACATGAAATTCACCAGGAGTATATTTGTCGCCTGGCGACGATAGATTCAACCATCTACACAACTTCAAAGCTACGCAGTTTGCAGACATTCCTTAAAGGCTCTAACTCCGGTGTGGACTTTACTGGACATAGAAAGAAGAATTATTGTAATGGCATCGTTAAATGTGACAGAGCTTTAAACATGACCTTATTATTTTGATTTATTTCTTGTTAAAGAGAAGGACTGCAAAGCTCTTGTAAACACTCGGACTTGGCCCATTGTTTTTCTTCATCTTTTTGTTTTACCTTATTTCCTTGACAATAGCAGTCACTCTAGTTAAATTCACAAGTTGCATGCTTTCATGCCATATCTCCCTTCGTTTCTATTATATCTTATCTTCATAAACAATACAAATTTTCCGAGTAAGAGACGTTAAAAAAATGTTACGCATATACTCTTTGCATGTGCCACAACTTGTAACATATTTCTGGGCTGTAAGAGGAGCAGTTTAAGTCAAATGTATAAGGTCACTAACTATCCGAACGTTGAAGAGGACCAGAGATGTGCTTTATTTCAAATGGAAATGCAAAATGGGTATTTTCCATTTTGCATTTTAAATGCTTTTCTAAAAACCATTTTGCATTTTAAATGCTTTTCTCAATGCATTTTCCATTTTAAATGCTTTTTTGCAACATTCTTCCTACTATCTCCACTCATCTTTTTTTCATAAGCCCCAAATGTCAGTCGGTCCTCAACCTCGCTATGAGAGATAATTTAAATTTTTCAAGTTGCTCCCTGGTAGAAGCCCTGGCAATCGAGTGATACCATTACAAAAAATACTGATTCAAATACTGAACATGGGGCCATGACGCTGTAATATTAAATGTTAGATAGCAGTTTCTATGTTTTTACGTTGGCAACTTTTGTCCCGCGCAAATTTTTTGTGGTTCATAATCTGTAGTCGTGGCATTTTTTGATTTACCATCATGTAATATGTTTGTTCTACATTGATGTCCATTATTAAATGACAAAACTGTTTAAAAATTCTATAATTATTTTAATTGTTTGACCTGAGAAACCATTTTGCATTTTCAATGCATTTTGAAAATAGGTATTTTGCATTTTAAATGCTTTTCTAAAAACCATTTTGCATTTTGCATTTTCAAATGGAAAAGTTTTGACCCATTCCCATTTTGCATTTCAAATGGTTTTGGGTACCCATTTTGCACATCTCTGAAGAGGACACACGTGAATAATTAGCGCTAGAAAATAAACCCTTAAAATGGACACCACTGCTGATGAAGCCACTCAAGTGGTGGCACTACTGCAATCAGGGATGCAACAGTGTGATGTTACTCAGCAACTAAACTTAAGCCGTTTTAACATTAAACGGGATTTCCGGTTTCAAGATACTGGTGACTTCATCCGGAGGCGTGGGTCAGAGCAACGATGCTGTACATCCTAAAGAGACGATCGCTTTATTGTCCCATAAGATTTTGCAATAGTAGAGATTTGTGTGACACCGAGTGTAGTCCCCTCAGTGAGTTTCTATAGATACACATTGAGAAGCTGCCTAGTTTGTTTGCGGTTTGACCTATCTCTAGGTCTCAGATCACTGGGCAGTTTGTTTATACAAAGTGTATGTACCAGGTATCAACCATATAAATAAGTTTCATTTTTAATACTTACAGGCATATTGAAACGATTCATAATATCACATAGCACTCTCTTTAGGGTGAATTGCATAACAAAAAAAAAAAAAAAGGATTCATAATCTGCTCTTTCACAGATGGCGCTAATTAAATTATTTTAGGAAGTTACAAGTTATGGTTTAACATATTAAAACCAATTTTATTTTTGCCTCGATACATACGCAATATGAATAAATAGTTTTGTCAATATACAAACCGAATTCTTTCAAGAATGGCATTCAAATACAACATAGGATTGAATCACCGATACAAAATAATATTTGTATATATTTTTTAAGAATTGAGTTTATATACGAACAAAACTATTTATTCATATTCATAGGAGAATTTAACATTGTCTGTCGTATGGCATTATTAAAACTTAAGGGTAAACGGAATATATGTTATAATCCAAGCGTTCACCGAGGGTTCTTTATCACTGGTTACTTATGAGTTTGAAGTGTTGAAAAGGTTTTGAGAAGGATCGAAATAACAATAATTATAATTTTCAGTCAGTTTATTATATCTGATGTTAATTATGTGCT
This sequence comes from Hesperophylax consimilis, assembly GCF_061612785.1. Classification (NCBI taxonomy): domain Eukaryota; kingdom Metazoa; phylum Arthropoda; class Insecta; order Trichoptera; family Limnephilidae; genus Hesperophylax; species Hesperophylax consimilis. Next base: position 23,901,707 of record NC_142850.1, read on the forward strand.
GACAATAATCGTATGGTTCATTATATAAATGTACAGAACAAATAATATAAAACATGAGAGAACTAATAATTGATCTGTGCTACTCCACTTCATCATTTCCACTGTTGGCACTTAGAATGGTATAAAAATAAATAATAATTAGATAACGAGAGAAAATTAAGCACATAAAAACACAATAAATAGGTAACAATTCTCGTAAAGCAATGCCAATTGAAAAATTAAAATAAATTACATAAAATTTAGGGAATTAGCTGTGGATTATTTTACAAAAATTTTATAAAAAAATGGACTTTTAAAGTATGTGTTATTAATTTAAAAACTATAACGAAATTTGAAATTAACAATGTTATAACATCAAAATACGTGCTGATGACTGCTAAATTTAATGAAAACTATTTTTAACGAAAAACATCCATCTAAAATATTTTAGATCTATGTAAAGTCGATGGTTGCCAATTCTATTAATATGCTTATCTATGGTAGACAAAGGTGTGGCGCACTACGTTAAACACAGACAATTATTATTATTATCAATTTATTGATGAATAATCACACAATATTTATTATTAATTCCTGCTATAATTGCTTTTGTTTACATACAACCTGCGTGTAGTGTACGCATTGCTTTCCGTTAAATCGTTAAGAGAATTATTTTTAAATTATGCCCATATTATCAGTGGCACACTTAAAACTAACATTTTTACCAAAGGAACATTATTTGCTACACAAATTAATCCAGAAATTTTACAAACATACAGATTACAACATGTAATGCATTATTATTATTACAATGATTCAATGTCTATATCGTAAGGCAAACAGCTCATCATTCTCTTTATCTCAGTCATATTCGTTTAAATGCTTTTAATATAACACTATCTTTGCGCATCTTATAACATCTGCAAAGGTCAACTTCCAAATCAGTTTTTTTGGTAAAATGAATCCCGTAGCAGTCTTAGTGAAGGCAAGTCACACTCCATCCCTGAAGTTTTCCATAGATAATAGAAACAAAGGTAGATACATTTGATGTGTAGGTAGAAACAAGGGCGAGATACCACTGTATTGGCGACACTGATAGTCAGTATCTTTTTGTGGAAGGGAAGCTGCTATATACATAAATATTCAAATCCATATATTAGCCCACAAACAAGATCCAATTACTGGCAAAAATAGCGCAAAAAATTTGCTGTGTAAATCCTTTACGCTGCGTAATGTCAATTACAGATCCAAAAATAAGTTTGTTTTTGATTTTGGATCTATGATTGATGTTATATTATTATACAGTGTTTCAATAATTCGGCTTCAGAACTTCGGATTGAAGCCAAACTGTCGAAAATGCGCCACGCAAACAAATTCTAATCATACTAAAAACAATGCTATTCTGACCATTATGACTATATACATTAAAGACATTTTTGTACGTTGAATGCTATTGTTAAAGACCTAGGCAGGTTGGACTGAATGTGCATGAGCAAAATTCATTTGAATATTTATTTCGCAGCTTTGTGTATGCGGAATAAACATAGAATCCACTGCACACTATTGCTGGCTTTCGTGTTTATGTGATTCATAAATATTAAGCACTGAAAATGTATGTACTTCGACTCGCTCAGTGAGTTGTTTCGTTGTGCAAGTCTTTGAGCCATTAAATTACAGTATTTACTTCATGGGTAGAAAAAATAAGTCTAAAGCTATTTATTCAGAATAAATAAATAATAATATTTATTATTATTAGTTTTTACTCTGGAAGACAAGGGACGCGGAGCATCCGAAGCATGTATGAAGGGACCACACTTGATGTAAGTACGTTGTTGTACTTATAATGTCCCATCTCCCTTGTTTCAATTATCTAATGGCTGTGACAATAATAGTACTAACTTCTTGCGTGCCACAACGCTAGCACAAACAGATAGAGGTCTACGCATGTGAACAACTTAAAAGCAATACCAAATTAGTTTCAAATTATTATTTCTTTCAAAGATAGAGAAAAATTAAACAAGGATAGTGGCATTTGAGATATATGTAATTACAATGCAAATTTAGACATCTTAATGCTAGAATTATCAACCCTAATAAAAGTCTATACTTGGAGTCAAATGGTTTAGGAGAGGTAAGTTTATAAATATTATTTTATTAATGGAAGTAAATATTCTTTGAGGGTGGAAGTATTATTTACAATATTCAATACAGATCAAAGCTAATGTAAAATTGTATGTCTTATAAAAATAGTTTCATTCTAAATATAACTTTCACAACATTGAAGTAGAATATTATATAAATATTTTTAGCTACCTTGATTATGAAATGACCCTTCTAGAAAAGAATGGAAAATTTGTAATGTTTTTTCAATAAATAACAGGGAATATCATTATAACTCTGAACCTAAGAAATGATACAAATTATTAGGATTCGTAAAAATGCCAAAATTTCTGAACTAACTTTGACACAGTTTATTTTGTACAATTATTTGTTTTTTTATGGGAATGGATATACATATATGATTACAGCAAAGAATTCTAAATCTACAGGGCACAAGTTTTGTATTGGGATTAGAGTCTGTCAATCTCTGAATTAAGTTAATACATATTATCAATAATAATTCTAATTCACTTACTATTTACACAAATTATTATAATAACATTATGATAGTTACTCACTGTGCATTTCCGATATATTCACACAATCTACGATGCAAATTTAAATACTAACAATCACCGATATCCCGCTAGTAGATCATAAACTGGATACATAAATGCAAGATTTTATTTCTAAATTGGTTGCTCTCTTGCATATTGTAATGCATCATTAATTAATTTATTTAAGGGTACACTTAAAAGTACTCATAATCTGTACTTTCACAGATGGCGTTGATTTTATTATTTTAGGAAAAAACACTTTTTGCAAGTTATGCTTTAAAATATTAAGAAGAACTATTTGTTTGCTCCCGTACATACGCAATTTGAATTTGTATATATTTTTGTCATAAACAAACTCGATTCTTTCAAGAAAGGCATACAAATACAATATTGTACTGCGGATTCAATCCAATATTGTATTTGCATGCCACCCCAGAAAGATTTGAGTTTTTTATACGGACAAAACTATTTATATTTGTATTGTGTATGTACAAGGGCAAACAAATAATTTCTATTAATATTTTATAGCATAACTTGCAAAAAGTGTTTTTTTCTAAAATAATTAAATCAGCGCCATCTGTGAAAGACCAGATTGTGAACTCTTTTAAGTATACACTTAATACGAATCTGTCAATGCACTACATTCCTGGCAAGATCAATCCTTAAAAAAATGATATATCCAAGTTCCAATTATTTTTAATTGTCTCTGAATAAAATCACAAATATTTCAAAATATTGTAACGGCAGGTCGCAAACTTCTAACGGCGTGTTAAATTTAAATTGCCTGCAAGACAGTAAATTGATTTTTTAATGTGATCTTAAATCAGTGTTGCATTGATTGTGTAGTGATGTAATTTTTTAACAGTGTAGAATGTGGTTAAATACTTATACATAGGATATCTTAATACAATTAAGAAAGTATAATAATTGAGTTAATTGATAACAATAACAAATGCATGGATGAGGACATAAACTTTCACTAGGCTATTTGAGGTCTATTTACAGGTTCACCACAACTCTCCACTTGCCATAACTCCACTGACACTTCCTTATTCTTAAATACAGTCAAATGAGGACAGACACACAAGTGACATGGGACCACACTGTCACATCTGGCAACGCGAAGAAACACAGTGACTCACGCAATTACATCTGGCTATATTAAGCCACAATATGACAAGGGGCCATGTAGTCTCATTTTGCAACATGAAGTCACATTGCTATGCGGGGCATGCAGTCACATCTGACAACATGATCACAACGTAACTAGGGGCCATCTGGCAGCATGAAATCACATTGCAGGCTACTAAATGTGGTCACTTTAGGCATCTTGAAGTCATGTGAAGTCACTGAGGAGCGTCATTTTGCTGTGACGCCGAGTTGTCAGGTCAGTATACCTGAAAAAAAATTTAATAAGTTAGTTTAAAGCAAGTACAAGACAAAAAGTTAGGACATTAGTGACAATTTTTGTACATCGCATCTGTGTACAAGATTTTGTTATTATTAAAATAAGATAAAATGTAAGCCATCTCAAAACACCAATCGACGGCAGCAATAAACATACATCGCTAGAATTAAATTAGAATTTTTTCAATGTAAGAGAATTATCATACAATGAAAAGATTTTCACAGAGCGTTTCTAATATCCTCTGCTGTAAAATAGTCAAATAAGATTTACACTGTCTATCATTGGATTGGTGCTGATATTCTTATTTATAAAACCTCTATAATACAAATATACAATGAGAGTATTGAAATTATTAAAAAAGAAAATCGATTACATAAAATTACCATGTAGCGTCGAGAAAAATCTACATTAAATAATTAATAATAAACCGCTCGACCTACTTAGTACCTACTCCCGAATTATGTACCTGCAATCCAAATCGCATCGTAAACAAAGCAACCAACGTACTGCAAGTACCTACTTGTCTACCAGGTGACAATACGTCACGGGCCGTCTTACACAGTACGAGAACTCGCCAGAAGGAACGAGTCTGCCGCCTATGCATAATTGCCACGCTATCGAAGGTTCCTGAAACATACAGTCTGTGCGAGTGCCCAGGATTTAGTTGCCATTTAACTACCTGCTGTCGCCACCGGCCGAACAATATAAATAGGCCCGACGCAGCGAGCATATTATTAGTGTTCAGTAATTACTATCGTCGGCTGCACCTACTTACGATTACTACGGCCTATTTTCGCGAGCGTTCATAGTATTTGTGCATAATAAACGTGAAATATTGTGATTGTAAAATCAGCTGACAACTTATCAATAAACGCTATACCTGAGTGAGAGATCTTTTCATTTATACACTACGATAACCACAACCACATAAAATATGAATGAAAACAAATACAGATACAAAGTAGGATAATAGAGAAGTTGGGAAAGCAGATTGAAGATTGGAAAATAGAATTTTCCAATAAGCAAAAGCAAAGAGCTTGAAGAAGCTTTGGTCCCGTCACTTAAGATGCTTGACAAAGCTTTTAGACGATAAAGAAGTGAGATTTAAAGAAGAAGTGGTTACCTTGACCTGATATGCCATTTCATATCCTCCTTTACTCTGCATCTGATTCTGTACGGCGTTGAGTAGACTGTTGGGCATCTCTACGTCATTCGATCCTACAAATAGACAACAATAATTCTCATTACAAAACAGAAAATACAATAAGGTATTCCACAATCATTCACAAAATCAAGACCGTGTTAGTTTCATTTGACACTGTGATGTTTTAGCATTTGCCACTTGAAGTAACATTCCCGTACAACATTTTTAAATTGGATTGTTTGATTGGATTGGCAGTAGTTGATGGTTTTATGCTGCGACTCTGCTAACGAAGCAGTTATCAAACAACATACATTTTTAGAGAGGTGTAAGAAGACAATATACAAAATGTTGCATCCCGGAGATTTTTTATGTTTTGCAGACAAATTATTCTGAATTCAAAACATGAAAATTGATCAAATTTAAAGATGGGCCGGTTTTCCCCTCTCTTTTTTTACATGTGTTGTTTATGAGAAAGTTAAAATGAAGCTATCAGCAGTACACTATAAAACCCTACCTACTAGTGATGAGTCGTTCATGAAAGAGCCGCAAAATTGAGCTAGCTCTTTTTGAAGAGCCATAGTCGTACGACTCCCGGTAAACCATACCACGGCTCAAATTAACGGTAGCTCTTTTATTCAGGAGATATTTTAGAAAAATAGTGCCACTAAAATTATTCAAGTATCAATTGTTATTACATACTCAGAGACGTGAATGGGGTCTGACAGTCCCACATCTGGACTTGTATATGTACCTACACCTACTTAACTAACTACCTAGCAACTTATTTTTTTCATGGTACCAGGCGGCTTACCGGTACCAGGAGTCGTACGATCATTCATACGCTTACCCTGGGGAGCTAGGAGCCGTATCAGAAGAGCCGAATCGGGGGAGCCATATCGGACCCAGCTCATTGCTCACACGCTTTGAGCTCACGGCTCTCGTTCAATTGAGTCGACTCTTTGAGTCGTACAAAAATATTGAACTGGTACCGTGACTCCCATTCTTAATAAAAATGAGTCATGATCCATCGCTACTACCTACGTCTAATACCCTGCTACATCGCAGACACTATTTTTTAACCTATAAGATGGTAAATAATGAATATCAGATTTTATCTCTGAATCTGTAAATCCGGTAAACATACTAATTTCGGTTGTTGGTGCATGGGTAAGTAATGTGAAATATTCCTGCGTAATGAGTAACATTCCTGAGGTTCAATAAACTTTTAATTTTCGAAATTGGACCTACTTATCATATCAGGCAAGTGACAAGTAAGTACCAAAATTATTTTATGAATTTATAATTCTCTTTTTGAAAAAATTGTTTTTTTTTCAATGCTTGGCAGAAGATGCTTAGATTAAATGGTTAACTTAGGACGGGTTGTTTCGGAGAATCTTAACAATTCATCAAATTTCAACGTTCATTTTCAAGTTCTGTGAAAGACTTTTTCAAGTTCTGTTTTTATTTCAGTTTTGTCAAGCAACTAGCCTACAGTGATATAAAAACAGAACTTGAATAAGTCTTTCACAGAACCCGAAAATGAACGTTGAAATTTGATGAATTGTTCAAATTCTCCGAAACAACCCGTCCTTAGTGATTTAACTTCACTGAACTAGATCCAATGGATATTTCGTGGCCCACTCAATACATATTATTTGAATGGCTACTCTTTTCATACTTGGTGTAATCTCGATCCAAATCTGCGGTAATATGATCATAAAATTATTCATAAATATTATCATGAAATCAAGTTTAAGATTTTTTATCTGTTATCTGATCATGGTAATACAAGAGAAAATACTGTGATGATAAGGGTCTTCTCTTATCTATGACTAATATAAATAAAAGTAATTGTTCAAATATGAGCGTTAAATGTAAACATTGCAAATTAGCACACTAAGGAAGTATTTCATATGGCAATACTAGGTGAATCGAGCTTCCTGCATATACCGGTTATGGATTCAATTCTATTATTAACACAAGAAGAAGGTAAACATAGGAAATAAAATATTACCTAGTAACCTTCATAAACGAATCAGGTGTCACATTGTTTAAATGCTAAAATGATAAAAATGAACAAGGTGGAATGGTTGATTTAATTTTCCATTGGTAAACCTTTACACCCCAGATACTTCAATGTTACTGATTAGGAAACTTCTCACAGCATAATATAATGAGAACTATCCACCTAAGTACAGAGCATAATAATGTATGAAATAATCGGTATGTGAGCTGTGAACTAAAGTGGCGCCATCTTGGCGGGACAAATAAATTATTGTGTCTTCAGGTATTTCAGTCTCACCAAAGAGTTCCGATGTGAGCGTCGTTCATGTTTTGGGGAAATTTAAAACTATGGTCAACATCCATGCTCTGCAAGTATAGATAATTGATGTACCCAGGTGACATTTCTCGATAAGCGATATGGAATCCGCTTGCACCACGTAACTCATGACACGTGATACACAGAAGGAAAATTTGATCCAGTGCATTGCTCCAACGCTACTTAGCGCTAGCCGCTACTGGCTTTGACGATGTGATCACATTATTTATAATCCACACAAAAAAACCTAAGGAAAAATGTGTTATTTATTATAGATTGGGTATTGATAGGTTGAGTCTTTGAATTAATTCATTCGCCGCTAGCTTTTTTGTTACGTTTAAAAAGTAAATTGGTTTGGTCTGCCCATGGGAGGCATTGGCACTGAACGAGTTAATCTGTCAATCAAATATGCTAGGGAAAAGATTTATACTAACCTATGTGTCCTGTATGCTGGAAGTTGGTCGGTGCTCCGATCATGGATCTATCGATTCTCCGTCGTTTCCTCTGGGCCGAAGCCGCGGGCTGGTGATAGCAACACGTGAACCACTGGAGCCATATCTCACTGCCAGTGCTCGCCATCTTAGCTTTCGACTCCTTCGACAGCTTAAATCTTTCAAAAAGCTCCACGCAGGAAACTTCTTGAAGGCAGCTTACTTCTACCCAAATCACAAGAAAACTTATCTATTTTTTCCAACAGTAGTTCATAAAACGAGATGTTTGCTTGTAGAGCTGACTTTAAACTGTTAGTTTACCACATAAACTACTCAAACGCGTGTTATCTTTCTTATTTATTGTGACACAGTCAAAAGAACTACACTAGACAGAACGTCAACAGCATCTGTCACTTGATAATTTGTCGACGTGAATTAACACTCTCCCCACTTGAATGCGCACTTATAAGACACTTGCACTTGTGAGATTTGTAATGTTGCATGTATTTATGACTTCACTGTCACAATAAATCTGTTTTATCACGCTAAACACTGAAAACAGACTGGGAACAATCTTATCATGGAACTACGGACTCGGCGGCATTGTCCGCCATTAGCTAATGCTTTCCTCGGCAGATGGCGCAAGTGTGCTCGCGGGAAAAGTTCGAATGGTAGCTCTTTCAGTCACCTGAAAAAACAGAAAAATTAAATAATTAATCCCATAAACATACCTACGTAATATTAGATACCATTTTTGTCATAGATTACGAAAGAAAACAAAGACTAATTATTCTTGAAATGATAACCACGAATAAAATAATTGTTATCATTCTCTAATGAAGAAATTATTTTACCTCCCACATTGCGAAATATTACCACGTAAGAACTTTTAAAGTATGGACCTACATATTTGTAAGCAACAAAATTTAAAAATAATTTTTTAACGATAATTTTTATTATAAACAAAAAACGATGACGATTATTTCGTAAATTTATTTTTACGACATAAATAATTGTGCTGAGTTACTTATAAATTTAAGGCAAACCAAACATTATTGCGGTTAAATCACGAGGTTAGCTTTTCATTATTCCGTTTAAAGGTCAGTTTCCTAGAAATTGAGACACGAGTTTTTATTTCTGCGTGGAAAGCATTAAAATCATAAGAATTATTTTATTTACGTTCAATCAGTTTGATTTAATCGATGTGTAACTATCGACACAGACCCAAACAACAACTAATAAATACAGTTCTAACACAACTCTACTAACAATGTTGTATCTACCTAGATAATAATGAAATACAGTAGGAGTGTAGAGCATCAGGAGCTCCCAAAGTTTTTAGTACCTACCGCGACTCTATTTTTAAAAACCTGTCAAGCTACACAGAGAAAAATGAGTATGGCTGATTTATTGAAATCCTGATCAAAACATGATTGCAATCCATTTCCCAATAAAATATTAGTCTCTTCAGAATATATCGGAACACGTGTTCATGCAGGTGTCCTTTTCCTACTAAATATAAGGACGATATTTTACAATATTAGAACTTCTTCATTTTGGTGAAAAAATTAAGACAATGTTAGTAGTTCTTATTCGAAGTATGATACAGTTAAAAGTGACCGAGGGGAATAGGGTCCCATTAGCTCAGTTGGTAGAGCACTGTCCCGGAAAGACAAGGGTCCTGGGTTCGAGTCCCAGATGTGACCGTTTCCTTTTCTGATTTTTCTGTTTCAGATTTTCGTTTAGAAATCACTAATATTATCTTCAATATTTTAATTCATTCATTTTTGATTAATCGTTTCAAATCAGTCAACCATAATGTATGGCCTATTCATATACCTACATCCAATTCCGGCCTGAAAACTGATAATAAATCGGCACATTGTGACTTAAAGTTAAATTTCAATATTGAAAAATCGTCAAAACATAAAAACGATTTTTCAAAAATGTTCGCTGTCGACAGTTTGGAAGCCACTGGCATAGAGCGATAGCAATCCCAGCACTGGACGAAGGGATACGTTTAAAATAGATTGCTCTCCCAGCAAGAAAAGACTTACTTTCAAGCCCAACTTACACGGGCCAGTAAACTGCATTGAAGCCTTAGGATGTTGAAAAATGTATTTTTTTGTTATAATAAATGTGTTACGTTTATTATTATAAACGCAATTTTATTGTTATTATTATTTTTATTTTAGCCAAGAAAACGAAAGAACATTTTTTGTTCTTCTCGTGTTACATATTGTTTTGAAATTTCGCCCATGTAAGTTGGGCTACATCATAAAATAACTTTCACTTCCAAAAAATATTTACTTTGATGTGACAACAAAATGCTTTCGTTCTAAATATAATATTATTATTTAGTAATGTAGTATACTATACTCAACCAACGATTAAAAAGATGGTAAAAGTAAAAACGAAGTATAATAATAAGTTTCAAATAGGATTGAACAATAATCTACATACATACTTTTTTGTTGAAAATCGACATTGTGTTCGTTTGAATGTTCGAACATAGTATCGATTCTCAACAAAGAAGTATGTATTGTTGAGAATCGATAATGAAACAAATAGATAGTTTCTATTTAAGCAAATTTAATCTTCCTTTTTAACCGTTTAAATGCAAACAACGATAGATATCTGGAATCCGAGGGATATCTTAAAAAAATAATAATATGAAATATATGTTCTACGTAGATAAGACAATAAACGGTAAGTAGATATTCATAATTCTACTGAATTAACTGAATACGTTATACAATGGAGTGTGAATTTATATGATTGACTATTGTTAGCGCATACAATAGCAGTGGTAATTAAACCAGCAAGCAACAATAAGTCAGTCAACTGCATTCGTTGATCGGTTCAATTATTGGAGCTTGACGTTACAATGTTTGTTGACCTTATGGGTGTAGTAGGTACCTACCGTTAGAGAAAATATACAAAACGTTATGATTATGTCGGCTGTTACAACATTACTTTATATGACATAAAAAAGCGGTATCCCGCAAGGGTCGCTCTTGAGTCTTTAACAAAATAACAAAATGAGACAAACTATTTTCAAGGTTTAATAGTGTGCTCATTACTTCAATGGTTCAATAATTGAATCACCATGTATATTAGGAATCCTTAGAAACTATTCATCAGTACATGTTATAGTTATGGCAGATATTACGATATTTCGTTATATGGAAAAAGAAGCGGTGTCCCGCAGGGTTCGCTTTTTGATCACACTTAAAATAACAATATCAATTCGAATCAAAGATTAGATTAAATGGGATGTTCAGAATGAATCATCAAGTAAATTATAATAAAATACAAAGAAAATAATAATAATCATAAGATTGGTGTAAGTTTCATAATCATTTATGTAAATAGTATAAATAATACAGATTAGACAAGGTACAGAATATAATATCACATAATTCGATCGAGTTCTCAATCAATTACGATTATGTTTATTACATTATATTGCACAACGATATTACTATTATCAAAGTTATTTATGTATATTATTATCTAGAATAGGTACCATCGATAACAATTAAAAAGCTACCATGATTTATGGACAAATTTTCATATGAGGTGATACTTTTGATACCCGACTAGAAGGATTCCGTTTCTTTAAAATGGAATCATCAGAACCTCGGTGAAATTGTGAAGCCCTCATCCATTTTGGAGATCCCAAGGATGATCGGATGGCTAAATTTTGAAATATATGTAACCATGTAACCCTTTTAAGTGGGATTCGGAAGCATGTGCCCAGGTCCGCGTATGTTAGTTTAAATGTGAGTCAGCAATTACCTTGATGGATACAAAATACGAAATGTAGCATTTTCACATATTCAGTAATTATTTAAGTATTATGCGGGCAATATATAGAATGAGTAAAACCATGTTGAAAATTCAGAAAAACCCGATTCACACAAATAACAATTAAAATGCAAACTTGAAAACAATGGCAGATTTTTTCTCTTTCTTTTAGAACGTGTGACCTTTGACCCGCGGAAATCAAGGATTTGAATCACGTTTCTTATTTGCTACATTGTTTTACCCACTAAGATTTCTTAAATTATAAAAACTATTTTTTTAAATAAAATGCTTCACAAACAAAAAAGAATTTTGGTTTTGTGCGACCGAGATTCAAAATCCGAAAACCCTCTTGCCGGCCTTATACTTCTTTATGGATTTCGCAACCTTCCACTACCCCCTCTCCTTCCCCTCAGGCCCTTAAAGCCGAGATTCCGAGCTCTAGTCCCAGCAGCACAAACATATTGAATTCAATGAATTTGTTTATTTATTTATATAAGTCACTAACATAGATTATGTACACTATTTTTTTAATCAGTGTCACAATAAAACATATATTGCATTATCAGTTAATATATGTTATTTTCTTGGCACGTTATAATCTCACCATGCTGAGTCACATTAAATAATATTAAACAACAAAGATATCCCTATTAATACATAAGTATTTATTAGTTTGTTGAGCACTCTATGCTCTGTTCACTGTGCACTCTGTATGAGTGAGTGTGTAGTGTACGTGATAAAATGATATTCTGATAATGACATGCCCGCTCCTAACCACAGCTCGGATTCGATCATAAAGGTCGAAGTCTTTTTGGAATACTATTATTAATTCGTAGGTACCGGGTTGTTTTGCTTATCAGAAGGTCGGTTAAAAAATACAACACGTATTTAGATACCTGCTGTTAATGTTAATATATTTATTTATTTGTTAGGCCTTGCGCGCACCACGATTTTCTGTACCACGATAATTTTGTCGCAGAAATGCAACGTATGAGTTAGTAAGTATGTGCGCGCATATACGACAAATAAATAGTTGCTATTTTAAAATTGTGATTTGTCACATTTTTCCGCGACAGCGCGCGACGCGATTGTCGCAAAATAAAATTATAGCATTTGAAGTTATATGGACACGCGCGCACTGCGATTTAAAATCGCTACCTGACAACCTTTCTTCAGCTGAGATTGCATTCGGCCATCTAGTATTATTGTATGCAATTTGAGGTCCAACAATTCTTAATAGTTTGTCAAATGTTTGAATCGTCATTCTATATATCCGAAGAATTTTTTTGGATGCTATCGAAGATCATTGTATTTCAGATAAAAGAAACCTTTAACATATCTTTCTGCTGTAAAAGGATGAGTCCAGTATTTATGTGTTCTTTTATTCCTCCTCTTCCGAAGAAGCAAAACAATACAAGCAATTTGTACGAAATCCATGTTGAGAATGAACAATTCTTCGCAATTTTTCATCGCGATGCGCGCAGTATTATTTTTGCGATTTATTATAGCACGATTTTAAAATAGTGTCGCAAAAAATACAATCGTGGTGCGCGCTAGGCCTTATGTTATTTAAGGCCTTGCGCGCACCACGATTTTCTGTACCACGATAATTTTGTCGCAGAAATGCAACGTATGAGTTAGTAAGTTTGTGCGCGCATATGCGACAAATAAATAGTTGCTATTTTAAAATTGTGATTTGTCTCATTTTTCCGCGACAGCGCGCGACGCGATTGTCGCAAAATAAAATTATAGCATTTGAAGTTATATGGACACGCGCGCACTGCGATTTAAAATCGCTACCTGACAACCTTTCTTCAGCTGAGATTGCATTCCGCCATCTAGTATTATTGTATGTAATTTGAGGTCCAACAATTCTTAATAGTTTGTCAAATGTCTGAATCGTCATTCTATAATAGCCAAAGAATTTTTTTGGATATTGTCGATGATCATTGTATTTCAGATAAAAGAAACCTTTAACATATCTTTCTGCTGTAAAAGGATGAGTCCAGTATTTATGTGTTCTTTTATCCTCCTCTTCCCAAGAAGCAAAACAAAACAAGCAATTTGTACGAAATCCATGTTGAGAATGAACAATTCATCGCAATTTTTCATCGCGATGCGCGCAGTATTATTTTTGCGATTTATTATAGCACGATTTTAAAATAGTGTCGCAAAAAATACAATTGTGGTGCGCGATGGCCTAAATGTTTATCTCATACGCCATGTTTCAAGCTCATTGGTGAAACACAAGGGAATTCATGAAAATCTAAGAGCCAGTTGTTTCACAATATTTGAACGTTCTGTTCAAAAACTGGCCTTAAAGAAAAATTGTATTATTTTATGTTTTTTTTACAAATAGTACCCACTTGACCGTTAAAATGTTTTTGCGTTACTGCGAATGCCCTTCTTAACCTAACCTAACCTAGACCAACAACATTCCTCTTCTTTTTATTTACCCCATTTGGCCGATCTCACAAACGCTATATCTGTTTGGTTAGGTTAGGTTAGAAAGGGGCATGCGAAATGCTATATTGAACAAGTACACACAGTCTTTTACTTTTGATCGTATATCGTTTAAAGTTCTTATAAAAGTACCCCCACCTTCTAGACATTTTGTGGACAGTAATTGCAAATTTACTGTGTATTGGTGAGTTGTGACTTGGGAAAAATAAAAATCCCGGGATAAGCAGCTTCTAATATCAAGATTATAGAGACTAGAAAACCGCCGGCATCCCGTATCCCGGGATTTTCTTCCCTAGTTACGAATGCATTAGATACGTACTACTTACTGGTAGATAAAAACACTATGAGGTTAACGACTATCGCGCAGAACTATTTAAGAAAAATATAAAAATAAAACATGGATCGCTTTAACAGAACATAATATTATATGGACTTAGTTCGTCGCCAGAATATGGCGTTGTTCCTTAGAACCGCCAGGACATTACTCACGGCAGACACAAAAAGAGCACCACAGAGTGAGTGGATGTACAAGAAACAAGTACACAAAACAACCAACATCAGCTCTTCTCCGACGACAAGAGTGGATATTCGACGAGTCGTCAGTGACTCACCACGCCCGATCCGTCGGGGAATGCCTGACATACCTACATATATATCTGGTCATTAAAACATTCTGGTTTTTGTCTCCAATCTCCAATTGAAAACAATCACCGACTTATTATTACAGTGATTTGTAGTTTTTCATTTGCAGAATGCTTTGGAAGACGGTGAGGTGACAAGTGTGGGTGCAGAAGCCTGTTCCAACAAGCATCCATAAAATAATCCACGAAGATGACACATACTGAAGAGGCATACAAACCAATTCATCCCATTTTTAGAGCTTGGATTCAAACATGAGCTAACGATCAGCGTTCAGGTTGATGGAATAGTAATAATCCAAGCAGATACTGCGCGATGGAAGATTGAAGATTTAGTTCTCAGGCTAGGTCGCCTTAGGAAAAGGCAATCCCAGGGTTAACAGGATTTTTTAAGTGGGATTCTGTACCAAATGGGGCTGGCGTATGTTATTGTGTAATGACTGTTTTACATGACACTTTTTTTCATCCAGTTTGTCTGATCGGGATGAAAAAATGACGTGGTCTATTATGGTAGTTAGTACCATGAGAGAAGTGTGTTGTTATTACCGATTTTCATACATTTTAAGATGATGGACATTATTTGACGTCTGACGCCTGTCACTGTTTTACGTGACAAATAAATAAATAATTTACGTAAATGTTGCATGTATATTCAGTTTTATTAAATATTAGTAACATAGTACAATATCTATTTATTACTGTTTGTATGTGTATTACTGTTAGGTGTTGTGATTTTCGCGTGTATGTTTGTTGATTGACATTTTGTTTCTGCTATCTCTCATTGTTTTACGTAACTATATTACGTGAAAATGTTGCATTTTATATTTAAACCATTCATAAAAAGTTTAAGTATTAACTACAATAGTATTTATTACTGTTTATGAAATGTGTTAGTGTTAGATTGATGATTAGACATTTTGTTTTAAGGAAATAATACACGCGAACTTTACATACGTACAGACTCGTGGAATAAGGAATATCTATTTGTTTTTACTTGATATTCTAACATACTTTTTATTAATTAATAGAAACAGGGTGGGTGGTTTATTTATGGAGACAGGGTTGTGAGAGCAGTTCCTTTGGCATCTGCGCTGCTGTGTTTTGGTAGTTCCACCTCATATATTCTACGAATATCGTACCGATCAAGATGCGATGATCAGGTAGGTATTTTTTCCAAGGTACCTATAAAAATCATTATGACAAAGGTTCAGAGGCGAACGTGTAGACAAAAATATAGAGTGGTTAATGACAAAGCACGAGACAAAGCTCGCAAATGACAAAGATAGATGATTTCATGATCGTGATCTATGGTTATGTTCAAGGTGTTTCCATTTTTGACAGTTTAGTACCATCTCAAAATATTCTTTCTTCTATAATGGCAACCGTCTATATGAAATCGTAAGCATGAAAAGAAGAGCGCAAAATTTTCGTGTGGGTCCCGATTTGGGGATCG
Organism: Hesperophylax consimilis; assembly: GCF_061612785.1. Classification (NCBI taxonomy): domain Eukaryota; kingdom Metazoa; phylum Arthropoda; class Insecta; order Trichoptera; family Limnephilidae; genus Hesperophylax; species Hesperophylax consimilis. The sequence continues at coordinate 23,918,010 of NC_142850.1, forward strand.
GTATTAAAAAAGTACGGTGTTAAGCAGTCATAAGGCCTTATTATATTGACTTTGAAAATGAGTCAGGAATACTTTTTCGCTTCATTTCTCAGTGAGAGCGTAAAATACGCAAAATAAACGCCTACACTTTCTGAAACGTGGCTAACAGTTAGAAGGCTATCCGTTTTACTAGCATTATTCTAGTCATTATTTTAACTCATAAATCAGGCACACGAAATGATTGTAAAGCGTGATTTCACAATTAAGTCAGTTTCACTTATTTTCCATGCAAATGGTGTTACCCGTAAAAAACTCATTTCTGGCAGTAGCACAATAATGACTAATGACCAAACCGGCAAAAAATAAATTGCGAAACGTTAAAACAATACGTCATTGAGGATAATGACCGACTACTATGTACTCTGTACCTACGACAATGTATACATCTTAACTAATTATTATTTATTATTACCGAACAGAATATCAAAGTACCGAAATATTACTTAATAAAAAAACCTTGTAGGTACTACAATAAATTTATATTTAATCGAAGATGCAACCTTGTACGAACACCAAAGCACATTATGTGTACATAGTTGCAGTACGCTTCGATATCAAGAAGGTTATAGGTAATCTTCTCTAACTAAATTGTATGAAACAAAGTCGCTATCCGCCTTCTGTCTTTTTGTGCGCTTAATTCTCGTAAACAACGTAACGGATTTTGATAGGGTTTTTACTATCATTTAGAGAATTTCTTCCGGAAGGTTTATATATAATACATTCATATTATTTTTGTAGAAAGTAGAGAAAAGGCGATATTTTGTTATAAAGTCGTAAACAACATTTTTTCGGGCGCTTACATTGCTAACGCTGGCTAAACCTTATGAATTGTTACTTATGATACATCTCTAAATAATGTACAGGGTTTTCCAATAAAAGGTGTTATTTTGATATTCAACCGTAAAAGATCAATGGTTTCGTTGCTTGTGTGGCACGTAGCGCCGTCTCGTTGAAAGTAAACGCTGTCCAGATCAATATCATCCAATTCCGGCCATAAAAAATCATTAATCAATTCACCGTAACTGTTGCTCCAGCCTCATTTTTGAAAAATAAGGTCCAATGACTCCGCCGGACCATAAACAGCACCAAACAGTTACACGTTGAGGATAGAGAGGCTTTTCAACAATAACTATTGGGTTTTCCGAGCCCCAGATGCGACAATTTTGCTTGTTGACGAAGCCACCGAGGTGGAAATGGGCCTCATCACTCAAGATGATTTGCATTTGATTCACTCAAGTGAATTTTAATCATTTCAATGCGTTGTTGAAGCGTGTATCGTTCCATTTTTATTAATGGCGTAGTTTCTACTTGTCAAATGTCAAAAAATGACAGCTTCAAAATTAACATCTACCGAAATAGCGGGCTATTCAAAATAACACCTCTTATTGGAAAACCCTGTAAAACGAAGATACTATCCGCTTCTGTTTTTGCGCTTAGTTATTCTAAACTACGCAACGGATTTTCATAAGGTTTTCACTATCATTTAGAGAATTTCTTCCCAAAGGTTTACATGTAAAATACATGCATATTATTTGTATATAAATTAGTGAAAAGTCAAGCAACCCCGGATACACGTCAGTTACCTATATTATTTCCTCCAAGTTTGAGAAGTATCCATAATATTATTATTTAGTTTTCGAGCAACCACCCCTAAGCATGTTTGTGATATTATTTTAAAGGGGGAATAATAAAATGTATCGTTTTCCACATCATGTTAGATTATATTGAATTTATATAAATATTCATGACAGCATTTCAAGGCCCCGTAGTAAGCGTTCAAAGATGGTTAAAAAGGGAGATATTATATAAATACGAATGTTAGAGGGAGCGCGCTAATATTAAAACAACTATAACAATTAAACGAAAATGGGGAAAATATTTAATTAAACACGACTCGTTGGAAATAGAGCAAAAATCTCTGGACAAATGCTTTAGTTGCATTTAAAGATACACTTTGAAAAATTTCATGCCTATAACATATCAAATAACAGAACAAAAGAGTTCCTAACTATCAGTCAAAAGCGTTTTGTGCGAACGGTATAAAACGTGTTCATACAATTACTGACATACTTATACTGTAGCATTCCGTCATGATATCTATTCGGAAAAGAACACGTGTTCTCGACATATTCTGAATGACTAATATTTTATCAGGAAGTTATCGATTCTGTGACTTTTTTCAACAGGTTCATTTTTCTTCGTAAATGCGCAATAAAATGACCCATTACCGATGTATTTGAATTTACTTATTTTCCTTTTGGCGAAACATTATTTTTCCCAATTACTACCAAAAAACCAGTTCCAGTAATCTGTCAATAATGTTGCAAGTTTCTAAGCGAGCAAAAAATAGTACTATTCTAAAAAAATAATGAGTAATTTGTTCAGCGGAGTAGAAATAATATCAAATCTCTGAGAATTTCCATCTGGTTATCACAACTTGTGGTTTTTGCAGTGTCACTATTGAAACCATGCCATTTAGCTGAGTGTGGACAGAGTAGGAACTAGTCTTGCCTAAGTTACGCCAGTTTCACCAACCGCATCTTCGTATTTATTTTCTATTTCGATAAAAAAATACATGCGCTGTGCACCGTGAGTCCATTACGCTAATAGGAGTGGACGATGATATTTTTTTTCTTATATAATGCAATCAATTATTTGTTTCAAATTAATGGACACAAAGGGAAATATATTATGCTGCGTATACATTTGCGAACCGAAACGCGAACCGAGCTTCGAACTGTGGGAAAAGAAGGAAACAACAGCAAATGGCGAAAAACTCCACTTCGTTCCTTTCCCATAATTCGAGGCTCGGCTCGCGTTGATATTCGCAAATATATACACAGCATTATATATATATTTTTTTATTGAAAGGCCCTAAGAGAAATTATTTTCCCTCATTGATATCTCATCGTTGGAGACGCTGTGCAGATGGCTTTTTGAGGAGCGGAAGGCGTTAACATGGATGTTGATTCTTGAAGAAACCCATCTTGTAGGAGGGAGGAAACACACGGGCAAATCTTTCTACAGCTAAGCTGTTGAACTCAAGAGCGAGTCAACGGTATAAAAATTTTGGGCGCAAGTTTGGCATGTTTGCCGACTATGCACCGGTGCCGAAGGGATCAATGACGCTACACGGTTCCTCGGAGCATCATGCATTGAAATACCGTTAGGAAAAGGTCAGCATTTCCAAGCGACGCCTGTGCTCTAAAGATTGCAAAGGGGAGTCTATCAGGGAGTATAAAAGACCGCAAATTCGGCCCTTTCTTTCCCTCCTACTCTTTTCAGCCTCTCAACATAAACCAAATTTGGGAATCCTTAATCCCACTGGCTCCGGGCAATTGTGGACTCAGGGACTCTTGTTTGGAAATAAATAAAGCAGATTTTGATAAATAAATTAACTTTCACGTCATTACAGTTGTTTTTCATTGATTTTCTTATTGTGAAATAATAATATCAATAAAATTGTTCTCTCTCGTTTCGCTTTCTATGTGAAAAATATAAGCCGGAGAGAATTACATTTTTTGGCAAGCATCCAAAAATAATAAATTGTGACTTTCTGCAAAATTATATTTTCTGCCAAGTCATAATTTCTCTTTGTATTTTAATAACGCCGTTGGCCTTCGCTGGAGCCGTCAGGTCTGACAACATAAGTACTCTTAGAATAACAAAATATTAACATAATAATTATGGAAAAATCCTTAGTCATCAAACTGTATAAAAGCCCTGAAGAAGCGTAGTTGTCCGAAACTCATTGACTAAGTATAGATACATCAATGGCGAAACTACATAGTTTTAGATGCATTCATCTCAAACAAAGTGGCGCATATAGATCTAAATATATTAATATTGAGCCAGCGTATGTTTGTGCTCGCAAAACTCGAAAAGTAGTCGACCGATATCGCTGAAAATTTCAAAGTTTTTTTTTATTAGTGTCAGGAGTCTTTAGAGAGTGGTTTGAATGGTAAAAGAAGTCGGGGATGCCCGAGAAATACTTTACGCAAAATATTTGCACCATAATAAATCGAGTATGTTAAATATTTAGGTGTTATAATTGATAATAACCTCAAATTGAAGAACCAGATTGAAAATGTAGCTTTTTTTAATTCTTGTATTTTTAATTTATTTCATTAAAAATACAAGGCTAAAAAACATATACTACGGGCTGTGTAACTCAATCATAACAAACGGTTGCATTGGGTGGGGAGATACAGGAAGAACAACATTGAACCCGTTACTGAAGGCACAGAAATCTATTTTACGTGTTATTATGAAGAAACCTTTCAGATATTCGAACGGCGCTCTCTCCAAAGAATTTAATGTACTAGATGTCCGACAGTGCTATTTAAAAAAAATTGTAATCCATGTTCATAAAAATAAAAACAAAATGAAAACAGCCGAACACAAACATCAAACCAGAAGTAAGGGAAGAAATTAAAATACCTTTCCGTTCCAACAAGCAACAGAGCGGCTTATCAAAAAATATTCTCATATTTTGGTCCTAAAATATATAATAAAATCCCCTCTCAGCTGAAACTGTGTGAATTGTCATCCTTCGGTTCTAGAGTGACAAAATGGTTGTTGGATCTAGGCACAACTGATTCCGAAATGTTACTAAAAATGTAATTTGATAATTATTTATCACGAACGCCTCTATGTATCTTTGTGTATCTTTTTTAAGTATCTTTTATATATCTTCGTTTTAACATACTTATTTTATCTAGTCTTAAATCCTGTATTCGTCTAGGATAACTTGAAACCTGTAAATTTGACTGTTCTTAAACGGGAATCCTTCCTAGTTGGACAGTCAAAAGCATAAAATGTAATCAATATTATAAAAAATAAATAAATATAAATAAAATAATGAGACACGGAGTCCAATTAGAGTCGATGTGATGTAGTTTTTTTAACAGTAACATCGTGGTATACAGTAGTGAATGGTGGAAAAAGTCAAAGACGCCCGAGAAAGACATTAGCAATAGCGAAGTATTGCGGGGTTCACTAGTAATTATTATAAAAACCTAGCCTACAAACGTCACTTTTCACTTGGACGGAAAGTTTTAAACAAAAATAGATAAATTTAAGCATTACTAGCATATATGACACCACTTTCGTTTATGACTAGAACGTGTAGGTACGCCAGACACAGAAGCTAGCCCTGTGGAAAATAATTTCCCTCGGGACCTATGTCATTTATGAGGATGCTGTCTTTTTATGGAAAGGAAGAAGTGGAATTTCTGGGAAGGGTATGGATAGGATGGGGTAGGACGGTAGGAATTTGGAGGTCAGGGTGTGCTAGAGAGATGGACATATGATTACATCCCTCCCACATAGTGCGAAACAATAGATCGAGAGTTCGGCTGGAGAGGGCACCGTTGGTAGACGCATCCGCTGCCAAGACCTAGACAAACCTCACTCTCATGAACCGGGGCACCGCTGCTAAATCACCAAACGTAACGAACCACTTGCTGTGACCTTTGTGCAGAGGTTACTGTAGCGTAGCGTAGCGTAAAACAACCTCGATTTAAAAATCTGTCTCATCAACTACAATACCAGTAATATAGACACAGATAATTAGTATTATTATATTAAGTAGGTAAGGGTCATACATATTTCAAAGGCTAAACGATGTACATTTTACCCATGGTAATTGCACGAAGGACGAAGCATTGAGAACGTTCCGGATGCTAATTTGTAATTACATATTCGAAACTATAGATTCCAATAATATTTTGAAGGTAATTTATTGATGCGGGTATAAAGTTGAAACGAATTATTTCATTTTCATCAAACATATAAATCAGCAATCTGTTTTTAAGTGAGCAAAAACTCCAACTGTGGTGAACTCTATCGGCATGATATTAGGCCAGATTTTTCTTTATGGAATTTCAGTTCAACGTAAATATTTTTTAACTCTTGAAGTCATTTTAATCGTGAGTTATTGCGCTTTGAAATATTCACTATACTATATAACTTTATTCCAAATGGCTTTAGCCGTGTTTAGTGATTAGATCTGAATAGCCAGGTACTTCCCCACCTTCCTCTTTCCCTTCCCCACTATAAAAAATAAAATAAAAAAAAACATAACAAGTAGAAAAAAATCAACCCATTAAAAACAAGTTTCTTTTACTTTATCTCATTTAAAATGTATTTTAAGAGTTCAAAAAAAAACAAAATGGTTTGACTGAGGATTGCACCTTGCTTCTCGTGGACTGGAGTCAACTGCACTAACAACCTCGCCAAATGCCGATCGGGTGAGACCGACATTTATTTCGTATATTGATTGCTGTAATTTCATAGAATTTCAGAGAAATGCGTGATTGCCAATAAAATTTACTGACAACGAGTATATCTGCCGAGTTTCAGCTCGATCGGATGTCGGGAAGTGAGTTAATTTCCACGTTTAAGATTTGCATTCATTCATTACCGAAAACAAAAGTAAAATTCAAATAGATATATTTAAAAATGATGTTGACTGTGTGATGTTTTGGACATCCACAAAAATAAACGATAAATAATAAAATAACGTGCTCTAAAAATTTTTTGTTTAAACAACGACGGAAGATTTATTGACAAACAGGCCTGGAGTAAACACATTCACACGGGACAGGGCGCAGGGACGGGCAGTCAGGTTTGGAACTTGAGTGCGTTGACAGCTCCATGAAATCTATACAAATGAGAAGTGTTGTGTGAAATTGCAGTGAATTAGTGGATTCAGATGGTGTTAATAGTATTGTGGAATTTTGAACTAAAGTGAAATATTATTGAACCGGTTTTGTGCGAAGTGAAAGTGGTTGGACTCAGTGAGAAAACAATTAATAATAATGACAATAATAATAATTGGATAATTTGTAGAGCGCCGTTTTGTAAAAACCCACCTCAGGGGCGCCAGGTGTTGTGCAATCGCGATTGTGTTATAAAGTTGTGTTGATTTAAACGTGATTTCGTATACAGTTCGAACTAGATTGCTTGTCTTAAAAACATGAAAATAATAAAAATAATGATTGCGTTTTTAAAATAGAGTGAATGTACTTAAAGGCAGGAAGTGTTTAATCGGGCTAAGTTATTGATTTGGCGAGATGGCATTCTATCCACGGAGACCGAAAACCAGAGAATCAAATAGATTATCAACTGTGGGTTCGAATCCTAACAGATTAGGGAGGTACAATTTATTTACAGGAATATTTAATTACCCTTTTATAAGCGTAGGGAGGAGGTCGAAAGTTAAAGTGATTTAGCTATATAGTGTAACCAGGTAAGTTTCACACGAGGATTTGGAGGTGACTAACAGGGTGAGTTTTTTATATTATTTATTAAATTTCAGAGGACCATTTTAATAATAGGATACGACCGAGGTACAGGAATCGAGTTTGCAACGCCTGCAACCCAAATAATCTTCCCATAGAAAGGGATACGCTAGACGCATTGTCAATCAGCTGTGAGCGAGAGACGAGTCAACGACCTTTTCATATATAGGCCGAGAGGCGCGGAGTACAGTCAGTCAAAGGGGAAGTTTTGCTAGCGTATGCCGTCCCAAATTGAAAGCGATCGGATGCGACCAGACGGAACAAAATGAAAACTTTTCTTCTGTTATTTGACTTTTCTAATTTAATACTTTTCATCTATTGTTTGACTTTCTAAGTTACGAATTGGGATGCACAAAAACAAATCTAAAATCGGAAGAGGGAGATGGTAATCTCCGAAATAAAATTACCAACCGAACAACTTTTCTCAACAGGTATCTTTCGAGAGGTAGGCAGCCTCTTTAAATTAAATGCAAAAAATCAAACCAATTATCCGTTTATACCTTACCTGAGAGGATAGGTATTCAGTAGAAGTTACCCATACCTAATACACGAGGATGCTAGTAACCTCATAAAATAAATACTGGAACCAAATATTAAAATACAGACAGTCCTCATCCCAAATTTGGCATATCGAGTAGACCTTACATATATCTCACATGATAATTGGCTGAATGGGTAGGCACACAACCTATCGTTAATAAGCAGGCAGAATGTCGACAAGATCGTCGTGTGTTATATGTGTATTGACCTAGAAAGGGATGTAAATCCCCGACGGCGTGGGAGTTACAACGTTTTCTGGAGGTGGCACGTAACTTAGGACCTTGCGTGTCACATTTTCGCGACTAGATTCGTGATAAAGGGATGTTATGGTTTTCCCCTTCTACACTCAGTAAAGTAGTTTATCCTGGAGGTGTTTGAGATTGGGGCAATTCTGAAATTGGTGAAGAGACCTGGTTTTCTTTATTCTGGCGTGAAGGTTGCCGATTTGGAACAAGGGGAGACCCGGCCGGTTGTGATATCCAGACACGCAGATATCGATCGCCTTGCTCAAATTATCATCCATCAGTTTTGTTTGGTAAGCGGAGGAGCCAATCTTAACTTGAAAAAAATTCATTTCTTTTCCTCTCCTTCCCCTCCCAAAATATATACATGGATGGCGCCGACAACTAACACCATAAATTTATCGTATGTATATCACATATATAAAATCTAACACTTTATTATATTCCCATTACCCTACGATAGGTAGAATCGAGTAGCTAGGGGGGGGGGGTGAGCAGGCGACTTAGAAGATAAGGTTTATAAAATGGTTTTGAAAAACAGCGGTAATGGATTCAACTCACTCTATCTCAAAAGAACCAAGGGATACCACACAAAACATAAATAACTAGGTTTCTAAACCGAGAAACAAAAACCCAACACAACGTTCGGTGAAGCCTTTTTATACTGAACCGTCACGTGAAATGAGTACGTTCAAGGTCGTACGTCACGTAGGCAAACTAGGATGTACACACTTGAAGGGGTGTGTAATAAAGAAAAGACGGCAGGGAGGACCTTCCTACCCCGGATATATATATATAACCAAAGCCTTATGGAAAAGTTACCTACGGGACTTAAGGAAAATGTATCGTAGAAAGAAGAGAAGGAAAAGTTTGAAGTAGAAAGGGCATATCATTACATCTGATGCCGCAAACCAGGAGAGATAGATATACAAGCTGGTTTGAATTCATTACTGTTGTTGAAAAAAAAAAAAAAATGGATTTCATAAACCTTATTAATTCACATTAACAGCAAAAGAAATGGTACCTATCGTCAAAAATGATAACAGAGACATCGTACTTCAAAGGCAAAATAGAATAAACAGACAGACCCGGAAAACATTGAATTCATTGTGACGACAAAAAACATCTAAAATGTTCATAAACAACGAAGCCAAAGGATAAACAAACATCGAAATCGGATTAATTATAACACAAGAATAAGATAGCTGGGACAAATCTAAAATAAACATTGCATTCAGATATCGTGAAGTATATGGCATATTTTATACCGTTGATATTTGAATAAATGTAAACAATTATTGTTTATTCCAGATCTAAAAGGCAGAGAATGTTTAAGACATAAATAATAAAAGACAGACAAAACCATCGGATCACCGCCGAGGACACAAAATAAAAACAAATCAACATGAAAATAAATAACACTCGAACATAATACAAATAACGTATTGAGGTGAAACAACACTGTTTAAACAAATAACTCAGAGTTTAAAAATAAACAAGTGTGACATGACATATTGAATTTCTACCCATAGAGACACAAAACCACTTGAAAAAGCTGAGGGCGGAAAAAAACTCACCAGTAGAACAAGCCGATACTCACGGGAACCAAAAAATAAACAGATGGTAGGTTGCGAAGAAAAAACCGAAGAACAGGGGCGCTCAACATTTTGGAAGAATTAAAATAAAATTTAAAATAAAAATAAAAAATAAATACAGAGGTATTCGAGAAACGTAAATTACCTATAGTTATTTCTAATCCCATCGACTAACACGAGGAAGCGAGATTACCCGTTGGGCTTAGAATTAAAGGGAGGCTGTGATGTTTTGGACATCCACAAAAATAAACGATAAATAATAAAATAACGTGCTCTAAAAATTTTTTGTTTAAACAACGACGGAAGATTTATTGACAAACAGGCCTGGAGTAAACACATTCACACGGGACAGGGCGCAGGGACGGGCAGTCAGGTTTGGAACTTGAGTGCGTTGACAGCTCCATGAAATCTATACAAATGAGAAGTGTTGTGTGAAATTGCAGTGAATTAGTGGATTCAGATGGTGTTAATAGTATTGTGGAATTTTGAACTAAAGTGAAATATTATTGAACCGGTTTTGTGCGAAGTGAAAGTGGTTGGACTCAGTGAGAAAACAATTAATAATAATGACAATAATAATAATTGGATAATTTGTAGAGCGCCGTTTTGTAAAAACCCACCTCAGGGGCGCCAGGTGTTGTGCAATCGCGATTGTGTTATAAAGTTGTGTTGATTTAAACGTGATTTCGTATACAGTTCGAACTAGATTGCTTGTCTTAAAAACATGAAAATAATAAAAATAATGATTGCGTTTTTAAAATAGAGTGAATGTACTTAAAGGCAGGAAGTGTTTAATCGGGCTAAGTTATTGATTTGGCGAGATGGCATTCTATCCACGGAGACCGAAAACCAGAGAATCAAATAGATTATCAACTGTGGGTTCGAATCCTAACAGATTAGGGAGGTACAATTTATTTACAGGAATATTTAATTACCCTTTTATAAGCGTAGGGAGGAGGTCGAAAGTTAAAGTGATTTAGCTATATAGTGTAACCAGGTAAGTTTCACACGAGGATTTGGAGGTGACTAACAGGGTGAGTTTTTTATATTATTTATTAAATTTCAGAGGACCATTTTAATAATAGGATACGACCGAGGTACAGGAATCGAGTTTGCAACGCCTGCAACCCAAATAATCTTCCCATAGAAAGGGATACGCTAGACGCATTGTCAATCAGCTGTGAGCGAGAGACGAGTCAACGACCTTTTCATATATAGGCCGAGAGGCGCGGAGTACAGTCAGTCAAAGGGGAAGTTTTGCTAGCGTATGCCGTCCCAAATTGAAAGCGATCGGATGCGACCAGACGGAACAAAATGAAAACTTTTCTTCTGTTATTTGACTTTTCTAATTTAATACTTTTCATCTATTGTTTGACTTTCTAAGTTACGAATTGGGATGCACAAAAACAAATCTAAAATCGGAAGAGGGAGATGGTAATCTCCGAAATAAAATTACCAACCGAACAACTTTTCTCAACAGGTATCTTTCGAGAGGTAGGCAGCCTCTTTAAATTAAATGCAAAAAATCAAACCAATTATCCGTTTATACCTTACCTGAGAGGATAGGTATTCAGTAGAAGTTACCCATACCTAATACACGAGGATGCTAGTAACCTCATAAAATAAATACTGGAACCAAATATTAAAATACAGACAGTCCTCATCCCAAATTTGGCATATCGAGTAGACCTTACATATATCTCACATGATAATTGGCTGAATGGGTAGGCACACAACCTATCGTTAATAAGCAGGCAGAATGTCGACAAGATCGTCGTGTGTTATATGTGTATTGACCTAGAAAGGGATGTAAATCCCCGACGGCGTGGGAGTTACAACGTTTTCTGGAGGTGGCACGTAACTTAGGACCTTGCGTGTCACATTTTCGCGACTAGATTCGTGATAAAGGGATGTTATGGTTTTCCCCTTCTACACTCAGTAAAGTAGTTTATCCTGGAGGTGTTTGAGATTGGGGCAATTCTGAAATTGGTGAAGAGACCTGGTTTTCTTTATTCTGGCGTGAAGGTTGCCGATTTGGAACAAGGGGAGACCCGGCCGGTTGTGATATCCAGACACGCAGATATCGATCGCCTTGCTCAAATTATCATCCATCAGTTTTGTTTGGTAAGCGGAGGAGCCAATCTTAACTTGAAAAAAATTCATTTCTTTTCCTCTCCTTCCCCTCCCAAAATATATACATGGATGGCGCCGACAACTAACACCATAAATTTATCGTATGTATATCACATATATAAAATCTAACACTTTATTATATTCCCATTACCCTACGATAGGTAGAATCGAGTAGCTAGGGGGGGGGGTGAGCAGGCGACTTAGAAGATAAGGTTTATAAAATGGTTTTGAAAAACAGCGGTAATGGATTCAACTCACTCTATCTCAAAAGAACCAAGGGATACCACACAAAACATAAATAACTAGGTTTCTAAACCGAGAAACAAAAACCCAACACAACGTTCGGTGAAGCCTTTTTATACTGAACCGTCACGTGAAATGAGTACGTTCAAGGTCGTACGTCACGTAGGCAAACTAGGATGTACACACTTGAAGGGGTGTGTAATAAAGAAAAGACGGCAGGGAGGACCTTCCTACCCCGGATATATATATATAACCAAAGCCTTATGGAAAAGTTACCTACGGGACTTAAGGAAAATGTATCGTAGAAAGAAGAGAAGGAAAAGTTTGAAGTAGAAAGGGCATATCATTACAACTGTTAACTCGAGATAAAACGTTTAACAGCTAGTAAAGTAAATCTGTGTTTTATAGTAGGTAATTATGCGAAAGAAGACTGAAATCTGTTTGAGTACTGATTTGTTTAGTAAGATAAACATTATCGTGCTACGAATAACCTGAAAAATCATTTATTTTCCCCACTACTTAAAAACTGTAATAATAGTAGTTTGCACTTAGCAGAGGATTGAACCCGTGACGCCCGGATGACCAGATGTTTTAGACCACTATGCCAATATCTGTTATATTATGAGTTAAATTAATCAAAAATAACATGACATCAAAATTGGAGAAATTTTCTTTCGTACGTTTTCGGAATTAATATTTTCACAATAATTTTTAAAATGATTACAAACGACAGTCGCGACAATTGACAACTTAAAAATACTTGCAAACTCAAGGCTCGCGGTTAATAATAACATTTTAATAGTTCACCTAGTGATGTGTTCATGAAGCACAATAGCATGTATATTCCGGCATGCCGAATAACGAATGACGAATGTCCATATCAATCCCTAACAACATAGTTCATTATCAACAAACAAACAAAAAAATTATGTTCAAACAACTCAACAACAGCATGGAATTTCCTCAAGGATCGGTAGTGGTTCCAATTTTATTTTATTTACTAGCTGTTCCCCGCGACGCGTTGCTGTAGCTCAGTCTGTCTGTGCAAACGGAGAAACAATAACGCTTGTTTCTTTTACGTTTTAATAACATTTTAATTCATAACATTTTAATTTATCATAACATTTTCATTGGTAGGTAAAATATACTTCATTAAATGAAAATTATTCAATTTTTTCGTAGGTAGTAAAACAATTATATGGCGCTGCATTGTACAATACCAAATAATAACGTACATAGTATTTTTTCCTGTTTTTAATTTATGTAGCTGTGTCAAGGTTAGCGTATTTATTGGCCTTGATATGAGATTGTATCAAAGTTCGGAGCGCTTCTCTTATATTCGTATTTCGTCAATATGTTGAATCTTTGTGGGAGACTGGGATGGGAGAAAGCAGAGGAAAAAAACACTTGGATTGGTCATGCCTATTTTGGGCCGCGAACACTTTGCCTTCTCCTCATCTCTCCTCGCCTCTCAGATATTATTTCCATTACGTATACATTTTACGAGACTTTCCCAAAACTTACGCAAGTTATTAAACAATTCACAATTTACTAGACACCATGTGGGTGAGAGACAATAATGTTTGAAGAAATGGAAAATATTGTATTTTCCACCGTAGTTAATATCACGAATAACAATGGCAAAATTCAACGAGGCTTGTACCCATTCCTGTAAGATACTAATGCTTCATTCACGAGAGGATATTTTTTTAGCTCGATGCAAATTGTGAGGAATCTGACAGAAGTGTGCACAGGAAAGTAGTAATGATCGGTGTATTAAATTTCAGCATCAACTTCAACGACTGTCATTATTAAAATTTATTATTTGATTAAAGTTTTACGTTATTATAACTGGCATTTTAACAAATAAATAATAAGGAATGAGAATGTCTCATATAACTGATTTTCGTGTTGTTTATAAATGTATCATGTTGATTAGAGCACACTGAAGACAGAACTTTTAGAATTTTTGGATAATAATACCGAATGGTAACTGGTGTCGCGAAGCTGCGACTCCACTATATTTTAAGAGGTGGTGCAGAGCAAAGCCCTATGCCACACGCCCAAAGGACCAGTCCCAAACTACAACGAATGCTAGGTTATGGGACGATTTTATGCATCCGACAAACCCGATGGACAGTGCAATAGTCAAAAGGTATAAATCTGGGCTTCTGGAGCACAAGATAAGCCCAGATTGGAATGCAGGAAAGATGGACTCACCCGTTGATGATTATCACACGTCTCCAGGAGTTATGGTTGATTTCACTTCACAATATATGTATAATCGCCCTATCTGATATTAGTTATCACTATGAATTCTGATGAGTAACTGACACCACTTGTCCGATTTTACATGTGTCCCAACAATCATTTTATCATGGTGACATTTTGGGAAGGGTAAAAGGGTAGGTAGGACATTTGCAGGATTTTGTATTGACTTACACTTGTCCATTAAGCCTGTGGATGCATACCTAACAATCCCCTATATATTGCGCGAACAGTAACGAAGATAAAAGGGCATAAAAATGTTGATATTTGCGTGTGACATCACGTTACATGCACGGCGGTACTGCAGCACTACCACTCGAATTATGCATTGTACTGCATAGTATCGTCACGAGACACCATTGCTTACGTTATACCCAATTTCATTTTCAAAGCTCTTAACTTCGTCAGTTTTGGAGATTTCAAAAATCTAAATTTACTGCCGTAATTAACTCTTTAGATACAATACATTTTATTTTAAAAATTGGAATACATCCTCATTTGAAATTGCGATGTAAGTACAGTTTGCAGGGTCTATTTTATTAGCTAATAGGTTATTTTACATAAGCCAACATTGTTCAACAATCGCTGCGCTGATAAAAAATGTCCAATAACACACCTATTGTATCAAACAGATTTGCAGTTACTAGTTACACTATTTTGCGCGTGATAAAAACGTAAGCTAATTATATTCAGCATTCATGTCAAACTAACAACAACAAAGAGTGCGCGTAAAAACACAACGTTAAAAAAACACCTGCCTAACGATTTATTCTCCTGCGAATACGGTTCGGGGTAAAATTCAATCGTGGATACAAATCCAGCTCTGTGCATTTATTTACATACCCGGTAAAAAGATTGCATTTTTGTCGCAATAATATTGACCAATTTTTCATTGCGATTATATTTAAAATATGTGTCACTGCGGATGTATTCATGCAATATTATTATTAATCTAACAATTGTGAAATGCTGCAATAATATTGACAAGCGAAATTGTGTCACTTATTTCGATAAATTTCAATAATGTAATTATTTCTTGGAATTTATTATTATTTGGAAATCAATAAACAAACATTATTGGATCATTTTTTTAGTAATTAATGTCATTATTATTATCTACTTGGTTCAAAATAATGACTCGTGGTGTAGTTGAATTTCTTAATTTCTTTACCTGTTCAAGAAATGCATAAAAAACTAAATGACGTAACTGATTTAAATAAATGACTATTGTCATTAAAGGTGTGTACTTTACTTTCTTCCTTACGTCATTGCCTTACGAAAAAATACATCAAACCAACTCGACAGTAAGATTGTGACAATTGACCAAAATATAATTATACATTGTTTTTTGCAAATAATAAACCCTGCCTTTTCCTGCACATATTATGAACTCATAAACATACTGTTGTAAATATTCATTAAGTGATAACCTAAATGTATATAAATATGTACTGATGTTATATTATATAATATAAACAAATAAAGGCGTTATACAGTTAAGAATATTATAGAATTTTCTGACCTGTCGGACTCCCTGGCAAAAACACACATATCAATCTAACATGGACACTTGAACGCCTCTATACAGGTTCACCTAGTGATGAGTTCATGAAGCACAATAGCATACAAACAACTCGAAGCGTAACTCCAATAAAGAAAACAAAAGTTTCAGAATAAGAACCAATTGAACACAACCTGGAATTTCCTCAAGGATCGGTTGTGGGTCCAATGCTATTTTATTTACTAGCTGTTCCTAGCCACGCGTTGCTGTGGCTCAGTATGTCTGTGCAAACAGAGAAACAATAGCGCATGTTGCATTTTTCTTTGACTTCCATCTGATGGCGCTGTTTAAAAACAGCTTTTTTAAAACTTTAATTTAAGATTTTGAACAAACGCACATTAACATTTTTATTTGAATAGATATTTTCATGTTATGGGTTCATCATGTTTAAGTGGTAAGGAGCCTAATTGATCTAATACTCTCTATTTGGCATTTTAACAAGATCATTTTTAAAACAGCTTTTAAAGTACTAGCGCGGACCTGTGAAAAATCACGGGATATTGGAAGGATTAATAGGATTTGTAAAGCTGAAACTTTTTATTAAATAATAGCCTTAGGATCAGAGCCTACCAAAAAGTAATTAGAGACGATCAGATATTTACAATTCGAATGAACACCGAAAATTATCATTCAGATTTAGATCTGTCAAAGAAATACGTAATTCAAATGTATAATTATTATTATTCATTACTTATTAAAATGATCTGTCAAAGAAATACGTAATTCAAATGTATAATTATTACTATTCATTACTTATTAAAATGAGGTCATCTTGATACCTACGTTATCGCTGATATCTGATATGATTTATCCTAAGAAACTTACAATCCTTGAGGGTTGAAATTTAAAAAAAATATAAGTTCATTCAGGATACGTTGGAATATTGCACATAACACATGCACTGACAACCTAAAATAGTATGTTTTATAAGAGGTACTCTATAACCCTCTTGCTTATAACCGCAGTGTAAATATTACGCGGCGCGTAACATCGAAATAGTGGAAAACTGACTTATTACAGGAGTGGTTAAAACGGCATTAAACCGAACTGGTTTAACCAACCCAACACTAAACCCGCGCTTAAGAATCTCACAAGTAAGGCGGTAACCATTTAATGTATGCATGAGCAGGAGTAGGTACAGGTTGAGTTAGAGGTAGGCAGCCTTCAGCGAATTCAGCCACCTTCCATTATGCGGTCTGAACCTTGAACACTAGACAGAGAGGGTCACGATTCAGTTTGGTTCCTTTATCTTTCTTTTCTCTGCCTTTTCAGTCAAGTCTCGAGTAGTACAACAAGCGTACAATGCAAGCAAGCAGTGGCGTAACTGATTCCATGACAAATCGGAACATTGAAGAAGTGATGACAAAAACACACCTAACCTAACCAAATCTAACAGAAATTACAATTGTAAAATATCGAACTTTGTTATTGTGGCATTAAAAAACCGAACCAAAATGTGTAGATTTTCCCTAACTTCGTAAAATTAAATTTTTGCCAACGACACTGGCATTTTTCTTCAAACTTAAAGCGCATCTATTTATTTTTTGGACTGTGATTAGTAGCAGCATTAATCAGAATTGTAAAATTTGGAAACTTGTAGTTTTGGCATTAAAAAAACTGACCAAAGATGTAGTTTTTCCCTAAATTCGTAAAAGTGCGAATATCTCGAAAACTAGCGACTTTTTACCGAGGTCATACTTACATATTATTCTGATTAGTCATGAGGTGGCCTATAACCCCTCGAAAGATCGGCGTTGAATTTTGAGACATATATCACATGTTTGTATAAACCCTTATGGAATTATAAATTCATTACTTATTAATTTAAGATTTTCAATTTTTTTAGGCAATAGTTTCATAATAAGTACGTAATACGAGTTTAAATCAGTCCCAAAGTCAGCGGCACTATGGCATCCTCAAATTATTGTGAAGCCGAAGAGATTGGGAGGGGAAGTAGATAGGTAAGTAGTAGAAAAGATGTGGGTTTGGAAAGTACCTGGATCTTTCTTCATTTCTTTCTCTGCACGCAGAGCAACACCACGAGGAATGGAGGAGCCCTTTTTCACAGGGCAATTGGACTGCGGTCACAATACTGCAATGAGGCAACGACTAAGAAGAAATTGTTGTGATTGGGGGGCGGAGGGGCAAAACATTCCGCCACTGCACTACTGCAGCCAAGTAACAAGTTGATGGCGATGGTTGCGGGAGTCGTGGCTCGGTTACTTGGTAAGTTTTTTTGTTGTTTTGGTAATCTGGTTTGAATGTTCTATGGGGGATCTTTTCGCCGGGCCACTCGCAAAGGTCAGTGTTACATGGGAAGCGAAAGTCGCAGTCGGCGGTGACGGCAATCTGTCTATTGTGCGATTTTGGATAGTACTCGAAATAGATCTGACCGGTGATACCCAAAGTGTACTCCGGAGAGCTAATAATAAAGGCAATAAGAAAGCACTGAAAAGAGTATAATTATCAACATTTTGCCAGAGCACATCATGTTAATTTTTTTATAAATATAAATTTAAATCATAATTTTTCGTATTCAATATAATAACACAAGTAGGTACAACGCAATATCAATTTTCATTCATGGACATATACCATTATGGGGACTGTTCAGACTTTAGCCAAGAATCAAACCAACATGCCACATGTATCTGTATTGAGTAATTGAAATATCCGACAGATGTCTCCCCTAAATAATTGGGCAATAATTGTGATTATATATACACCAATACATTCAAATGAATTAGTTTATAAATAGGTTTGCAAGCCCATTCTCTTCCTCTTCTCTCTCTAAATAACGGATCAATAACAACCATGAAATAATTAAGGAATTCGAGGGTCGTCATTTTTTGTTACCAGTGATGTGTGTTCTGAAGAATAAAACTTATCAATTATTTTCTTGGTATCATTAATTTAACGAGGCCATTTACTGTAACATATGGTCCAATCGAGCCGCATCGTGCACCAGAACGAGCCGAAATATGAACCAGCAAAAAATCAAGAAGATGCAGATCATCATCAGATAAGTATCCCAACGCCATCCTAGACAAAACTGTGACCGAATCCCGAATCCTTCCTATTTCAAATTATCCCAAATGAAATATTTAAATATGCAACAAAGATTATTGTTGTTTCTGATTTTTCAGTTGCATAAAATTTTAATAGCTACCTACATTGCAAATTGATACGATTATTGTTAAATGAGCATCTCAATTGTAAGAGTTTTGTCATTGGATTTATTTAATTAAAAATAATTCACGCGAATATTCAAATTTACCGGGTAGAATCTCGCTACAAAATAATTTCAGCGAATTTCTGATTTAAAAAGTTGTCAGTGGTGAGTGGTTCAGTGGTTGTTCTGATTTAAAAGGTTGTCAGCCCTGGCACTAACAAGCATTTTTTGCTAACAACGCCGTGTTTTCATTCGTAAACTGTCAGTTGTTTGAGGTTAAAAGTTAAATTGTTTATTATTTGCCATTAAAGATGGAAAAGTTAAAGCAGTTAATCAACAAGCGTGGAGTTTTGAAAGCGAAATTGACAAGGTTTAATGATATTTTAAAGACACTCGATAAAACGGAATTAGAATTACGTTATCAAAAGGTCGAAAATTTGTTAGATGACTTTGAAAAAATTCAATCTCAAATCGAAGAACTTTCGGATGACGAGGCAGAACACGTAAGTCAACGTGAATCCTTTGAAAATCAATATTTCTCTGTACTTGCATTAGCAAAAGGTTTATTGAATTCAGTAAATCATGAAAAATGTGAAATTAAGTTACCAACTTTGAAACTTATTGAATTTCATGGTGAAATTACTGAGTATGCTAAATTCGCTGAGACTTTTAAAGCATTGGTTCATCAAAATAATATGTTAAACAATTCTCAAAAATTCTTTTATTTACAATCGTGCCTTAAAAAAGACGCAGCTAAATTGATTGCCTCCTTGACCATATCGCACGACAATTACGAATCTGCGTGGCAGATACTGCAGGAACGTTACGCGAATAAAAAAATAATAGTTCATAGGCATGTTGCATCTTTATTTCAGTTAAAAGATATGAAACAAGAATGTCCAGTCGCGTTAAGGCATATTATTGATCAGGCTAATATAAATTTAGAAGCGTTAAAAAATCTAGGATTACATGTTGATTCCTGGGACGCGATTATGATATATTTAATATCTAATAAATTGGATGGATCAACTCGTAGATTTTGGGAAGAGCAGCCAATAGATGGTGCACTCCCAACGTTGAAAGAATTTATTACATGTCTAACCAAACGTGTTGAGGTACTGGAGTTCACAAATTTGCAAGAAAAAAGGCCTACCCACAAGAATGTTACAACACGTGATGATCGCAAGAAAGATTTGTCTGTCTCATTGATAGCAACCAAACACGGATGCATCCTATGTAAAGAAAATCATCCAGTGTATTATTGTAAAAAATTTCTCAAATTAAATATCCAAGGAAGATTAGAATTTTTAAAAAAGGCCCGAGCCTGTTTCAAATGTTTGAGGGTAGGACATTTTACACAAGATTGCAAAAATAAATTCAAATGTAAAATCTGTGCAAGTGATCAACATAATACTTTGATACATGTTAATGAATTAAATAGTGAAAACACAAATGAAGAGGCACACAGCTCGACATCAGTGGCAAATCATACGGTGTTAAATAAAAATGAAAAGATAATTTTATTATCTACAGCGATCGTGAATATCGTAGGTAGCGACAACCGTTTACACAAAGCGAGGGTATTATTGGATTCAGGCGCCCAATCGAATTTCATAAGAGAGAGTTTTGCAAAAAAATTAAAATTAAAAACAGAAAAAATAAATATGCCGGTGTCTGGAATACAAAATCGCATCACACATATCAATCGAAGAGTTACAATTGACATGTTAGCAGTGAATAGTGATTATAATAAGAAAATTTCTTGTTTAGTATTGCAGGCTATAACAACCGACCTACCCCAAATGACCTTCAGGAAACAAGAGTTGAAGATCCCATCTGGCTTGCAACTAGCGGATAAGGATTTCAATGTCACGTCTCCAATTGACATCCTGTTGGGTGCGGAAGTTTTTTGGGAAATAATGAATAATGATCGAATACGCTTAACGGAGGGCGGGCCAACTATTCAAAGGACTGAACTCGGTTGGATTGTTTCCGGAGCGATCGACATCATCACTAAAACAAGGCCAGTATCAATTAATTGTAATCTAGCCATTAATAAAATAGGTAACCAGATGGAAAGATTCTGGAAACTAGAAGAGGTGGATGTCATGAAACCTCAGAATTTTGAAGAAAAGGCTTGCGAAGTCAACTTTACAGAGTGTCATAGTAGAGACACGGAGGGCAGATTTACGGTAGCCTTACCAACCCGCCCTTGTATAGACCAACTAGGGAGTTCTTTGTCAATGGCTGAAAAAAGGTTTCATACATTGGAAAGAAAATTTTCCACCAATAAAGAATTGAAATGTCAATATAGCATGTTTATGAGAGAATATTTACAATTGGGTCATATGGAAGAGTGCCAAAAATCCGAATGCGATGCGAGATCATATTTTTTACCACATCATGCGGTGATGAAGGAGTCAAGCACCACTACTAAAGTTCGCGTGGTGTTCGATGGATCGGCAAAAACATCTTCTGGTATTTCCCTTAATGATGCTCTGATGGTCGGACCTAACATACAAAAGGATTTAAATATGCAAATTTTACATTTCAGAAAACATCCTGTAGTCATAACTGCGGACATAGAGAAAATGTACCGTCAGATAAACGTGCAGGAAAGCGACCGCAATCTACAGAAAATTGTTTGGCGCTTTTCACAGGATGAGGATTTGAAGCATTACAAGCTAAGGACAGTGACTTATGGATTAGGACCGTCATCTTTCCTGGCGACAAGATGCCTGAAGCAAATAGGTATTGAAAATAGACTTTCATTTCCTATAGCAAGCAATGTCATTGAAAATGACTTTTACATGGACGACCTATTAACGGGAGGAAATGACGTTGAATCGTGCCACCTTCTAAAACAACAGATAATCAGTTTACTAAAATCTGCAGGGATGAATCTAAGAAAATGGAGATCGAACGTGGAAGAATTATCTTCCGAACCAGGTCAGGATATGCAAGGATTGATATCTAAAGAACCCCAAGAAGAAAAAATACTAGGATTAATCTGGAACAGTGAGTTTGATTACTTTTCATATGTAGTGAAAAAACCAGTATGTACCGTACAAAGCAAACGGCGGATATTGTCAAGTATCGCCTCAACGTTCGATCCTTTAGGACTGCTAGGACCAGTAACGGTTGTAGCAAAACTAATTATGCAGAGATTATGGATATCTAAGACTTCCTGGGACGAAGAAATACCCGAGGGAATATTAAAAGATTGGGAAAATTACATGAAAAATTTATCTCAAATAAACCTGTTGAAAATAAAGAGAAGAATCTTGTGGGGTCAAAACAGCCTACAAATCCATGGTTTTTGCGACGCATCAGAAAAGGCCTACGGAGCCTGTGCGTATCTAGTATCCAGGGACGCCGAGGGTAAGATGCACTCTCAGTTAATATCTTCCAGGTCCAGGATAGCGCCATTAAAAAACATATCCCTGCCAAAATTGGAACTTTGTGGTGCGGTGCTGTTAACGAAATTATTAAAAAACATCAAAGAAGCGCTCAACATGGTTGAGGTGGATACATACTACTGGTGTGACTCTACCATCGCACTATGCTGGATAAGAGGACAGCCAGCTAGATGGAATACCTTTGTGGCCAACAGGGTTGCCGAGATACAAGAGGCCGGCGATCCCGCCCATTGGCGACATGTTTCATCGCAGGAAAACGCCGCTGATATTTTATCAAGAGGAGTTACAGCAAACAAACTATTACAAGCAGATATTTGGTGGAAGGGTCCGGATTGGCTAATAAGAGAGGCCGATCACTGGCCGAAGCCAGAAAATTCCTGTATAAATCCTCCAGAGATAAAAACCAAGGCGGTATGCGTGTCTACTAATGTCACGGAGTGGGACATCTTTTCAAAATTTTCCTCTCTCAACAAGCTAAAGAGAGTAACTGCATATATATTGCGTTTCTTTAATAATTGTAACACAAAAAACTGTAAATTAACCGGGAGGTTAAGCGTGCCGGAGCTGGACAATACATTGCATCGTCTAATAGCAATAATTCAACGCTACCATTTTAAGGATGAGTTCAGGGCTTTGAGTAATAAATGTTCACTGGATAAACGTAGCGTTATTTTGTCGCTTAATCCATTTATAAATAATGGATTAATTTGTGTCGGGGGCAGGCTAACAAAGGCGAAACATTTATCATACCAGCAACGACACCCAATAATTTTACCAAAAAATAATAAGTTAACAGAATTAATTATTCGACATCATCATTATGTACATTTACATGCAGGGACACAAACTTTGTTATCTCTAGTGAGATTACAGTTCTGGCCGATTGCCGGAAAAACCACTGTTAAGCAAATATTACATAAATGTATAGTATGTTTCAGAAAAAATCCAGTAACCAGTCAAGTTATCATGGGTGACTTGCCGGAAAACAGAATAACACCTAGCAGGCCGTTCGAGGTTACCGGGATTGATTACGCAGGTCCTATCATGATGAAAAGCGGTATCACCAGGAAGGCTCCATTGGTGAAATCTTATTTATGCATTTTTGTTTGTTTCTCAACGAAAGCTGTGCATTTGGAACTGGTAACAGACCTCACCACTGACAACTTTTTAAATTGTTTAAAACGTTTCATTGCGCGGAGGGGCAAACCCTTTAAAATATATTCAGATAATGCGACCAATTTTAAGGGAGCATATAATCAACTGAGAGAATTGTATGATAAGTTAAAGAAATCTGATGACAAGATTCAAAAATATTTAGCTGATTTGTCAATATTGTGGGGATTTATTCCACCACGGTCACCGAATTTCGCTGGACTCTGGGAAGCAGCAGTGAAATCCGCCAAATATCATTTAAAAAGAATAACCGATAATTCAACTTTAACCTTTGAACAATTATATACTTTATTGTGTCAGGTAGAATGCTGTTTAAATTCACGTCCGCTCACTCCTCTGTCCAACGATCCGACTGACCTGAATCCTTTGCATTTCCTGATTGGCGGAGGGATAGCTTCTATCTCTGAGAAGGATGTTCGGGAGATACAATATAATCCATTGAATCAATATCAAAAATTAAATGCACTGATTCAAACATTTTGGTGCAGGTGGAAACTGGAATATCTTGCAGAATTACAAAGACGTACCAAATGGAAGGAAGACAAGGGCCTCAGGACTGTTGAAAGGGACGACATGGTCATACTAAAGGAGGACAACCTGCCGCCTAATATGTGGAAACTAGCCAGGATCCTAGCTACTCACCCTGGAGCTGACGGGAAAGTGCGGGTGGTTACCCTCAAAACCGCACAAGGAACATTGAAGAGACCTATCAGCAAAATATGTTTATTACCCATGGAAAGGGATTCAAGCATTGCTACAGGGACGCCCGATGTACCCCCCGGACTGAATAAATAAGTTCCTGCAGTCATAAACAAGAGAAAAATCAACAAACCTACCTGAAGGATGACCTTGGACCATCAAAATTTTGCTAGCAGTCATAAGACGGAGAAGAATTAGCAACCTACCTGAAGGATGACCTAGGAACATCGAATTAACTTGTTCATATTATGATTCTCTTATTTTAGAACTTTTTGTTCATATTCATCTCATGATTGTTTTTCAAATTAATTGTCCATATTTATATTATGTTTATTTTTCAAATTATTTTTGTTTATATTATGGTTATTTTTAAAAAATTATTTTTTGTTTATGTGTAAAAAAATAAATTCTTCCGTGCCCTGGCAGCATGTTCAGACTTTAGCCAAGAATCAAACCAACATGCCACATGTATCTGTATTGAGTAATTGAAATATCCGACAGATGTCTCCCCTAAATAATTGGGCAATAATTGTGATTATATATACACCAATACATTCAAATGAATTAGTTTATAAATAGGTTTGCAAGCCCATTCTCTTCCTCTTCTCTCTCTAAATAACGGATCAATAACAACCATGAAATAATTAAGGAATTCGAGGGTCGTCATTTTTTGTTACCAGTGATGTGTGTTCTGAAGAATAAAACTTATCAATTATTTTCTTGGTATCATTAATTTAACGAGGCCATTTACTGTAACAGGGACATCGAATTACATGATCGTAATTAATTTTTTTCTAGTGATATTATATCCACACATCACATTTAATTCACCATTTAAAATGACGCTTTAAAAAGTGTTTTTTATGCCTCCAAGCTACACACATAAATATTATGCGTCATCAAATCATACCTATGAAGCGTTCATTAATATTTCAACATACTACAACAACAACTATTAAGGAAATCTTTCCGAAGGTTCATGCTAAGGAAACGAACATCGATTTTGAAAATGGCGGGTTAAAAATGCACTTTAGACAATTTTTTTTTGCTCATTGTAAAATATGACTTTAATGTTATTAGGCTCTAAAATTTAGACACCAAGCAGCAGAAAGTGGTCAGTCACACGTCTATTGCCATGCGCAGAAAGGTCGTGATTTATTAATAGTTCATTAGCGTTCGTTGGTTGGTGGCTTGCCACGCCGCAATCGCCTCCCGTACAAAGTTTCATTTTGGTCGACGCGAATGTCTAAAAATCAGTCTAATAAACGATTTTCTGGAGTGGGCCGTAGAAAAACTTCTTTGAACAGGGACGGTGAGCTAATAAGTTTGAGAAACTCTGTCTTAGACTCAGAACAACACTTTCTGCGTGAAATTTACAGCTATGCAGAGAGATTTAGATTGATTGACGACTCGTCAATCAATCTAAGCAGTCCAAATCTCTCTCTTCGACAAACACGACTGCAGCGTGTTGTATTACCATTTGGCTAAAATAATAATTGACTCCACTAACTTCCGCGTGGACCAATAACAACATGATATCCTTGACCCTAACATTAACAATGCTCGGAATGGGGTTAGCAAATAAATAATCAGTTATTGCTTGCTGCTGGGCTTAAAACAATAATTGAAAACCGAAACTTTTTATAAATTAATCGGTTTCTTGATGATGCTGTTTCAACATATTGAATTAAGTCATGAGTCTGTAATGAATCAAGTATGAAAATAATCTGATCTTATAATATTTTATAAATCTTAACTCTGAACTAGTTAGTAATCTGAGGTCTGATACTGCAAAAACTCTCTGACGTCATTTGCACTGATTTTTTTGTCTACTATTTCTAGGCAAATGCAACTATTCGTAGCTCGTAACTTCTCTTTTATCATGAGTTGTGGATATTTAAAACAACGATTCAAATGTACAAAATACGACATGACGCCATATGAAATTCTGATGCGAAGCTAGGTAGTAAAGCTAGTAAATAGAATCTATTGAAGTAGTTCATTTATTAAAAATAGAACATAATTAAATAAAGTCGATAAATTGTTTGTATAAGATAGCATCTATCCAAAAAATAGTTGAACCGTATTATGAGGAGGTCATCCATATTAGAGAAAGCGTGAAATTCCAGACTAGATATTCCATTCTAAATGAAAAAGAAACTACAAAAATGAACAATAACATAAGTACTAGATTTTAAAAATAGGGCTGTGATCTACTTACTCCAAAACTACCATAAAATAATATAGTATAAATATATCTTAGATTGGCAAACAGTAAATCATTGGTGGACTTTCACTGTCAAAGATAATCTAAACACACAAGTCGATATAACTAGATCAAGTTCTACTAGTGTTCAATACCGGACCTGATCGGTAAGTTTCTTCCGAATTGTATCTGTTATCTTTGTCACGATTTAAATTATTTGTTTAGATTTATCACGATTCATGGACAGACGACGTTGCTTGACAAATAAATAATATCAATTAATTCTGAAGAAACGAAATTAACACATTTTCTACCGTTGAATTAGAGATATAAAATAAACCTACACGTATAAATTCGGCTGTGTTCCGTTTGTTTGTTCATTGGTACTAAGGGGCCAGGTGGGAATGCCACCGATATTAAAATGGAAAGTGCTTAAAATAACTAGCTTTATTGATGTTTTACCGTAGATTGCTATTTTTAGCGGGATAATTTTTTTTTAAACCTCTAAAAAACTAATAAATTGTTGGCAGAATTTTTACTGTAAATATGTTTAACTCTGAAAATAATTTAAATAATATGTCACTGGTAAAATCTCTTGTAAGATATGGATTAACAATATGGGGAAATGTCACAATCAAAATTAATCGAAAAAAATCACAGAAACGAAACTGAAACAAATACACGTGGTTCAAAATGAAAATTGTAAAACTATTAGTTATCCCTATTGTAATTTTCAGACAGAGACAGAATATTCTATTGTTATTCCAAAGTGCGACCATTTTACCTGTCGTATTAATTTATAAATCAACAATATACAGATAGGGTTTTCACTATCATTTAGAGAATTTCTTCCGGAAGGTTCATGTATATAATACATGGATATTATATTTATTGAAAGTAGAGAAAAGTCAAGCAACGCCGGGTAAACGTCAGCTAGTATAAAATAATCGACAGATATCGCACATTAAAAATAAAAAATAAGATAGGTTTATCTAAAAAGACGCTGTCTGGATTGCATTTAGTTCGGGTTGAATCTTGCGATCATACATAAAGATAGTTGCCAATAAAAAATGTGCGGTGAAAAAATGAAGACAATGTTAGTTGTTCTTATTCGAAGTATGATACAGTTAAAAGTGACCGAGGGGAATAGGGTCCCATTAGCTCAGTCGGTAGAGCACTGTCCCGGAAAGACAAGGGTCCTGGGTTCGAGTCCCAGATGTGACCGTTTCCTTTTCTGATTTTTCTGTTTCAGATGTTCGTTTAGAAATCACTAATATTGTCTTCAATATTTAAAATAAAGTCGTTATCCTCGTCTGTCTGTTTGTGAGCTTAGTTCTTCTTAACTACGAAACTGATTTTGATACGGTTTTCATTATGATTTAGATAATTTCTTCCGGAAGATTTACATATATAATACAAGTATATTTTATTTATAAAAAGTAGAGAAAAGTCTTAAAATGTTTTCGGGCCCTACATTGTTAACGCTGGCTAAGCCTTTTGAGATACATCAAAATAATGTATTAAGGAATTGTAGATCTTAAAAAGGCCTACAGAAAAGTCCTCATTGGTATATGTCTATCTCATAAGAATAACCCACAGCAACGCTGGGTATACGTCAATACACTATAATATACCAAGATATTTAATTCACTGCCAAATAAATAATGTAATTCTATGAATAAGGTTAAATAAATTTGAAAAAAGGATACACATATATAAATAAAAAGATCCCTTTGGCACCGGTTTAACAATATAACTATTTTTATTAATCTTACCTTTCCTCATTTTACTGCAAGTTACCTAATGTAGGTAGGTACATAATATCGAATAATAAAATCTAGAATGTTTCATTTTCAATTAAGAACATAATTAATAAATGGAAAAGTGTGGTAATAGATTTTTAATTGAATTTTAAAAAGCAATGTCACCTCACCTAGCCATCGGCGAAATCTTTAGTACTAAACGTTAAATAAAGTTGCGTAATGAATATAATTTGGTTCATACAATGTTTCTTTTGTTTGCTATTTCAGATCTAAAATATTATTAATTGAATGTTGAGGTATATAAGAGAACCGATTCTGCTTTCTCACAAAAGTGGCAATCTCTAAATATTCAAATATTTGGACAGTCACACAGTTACTATTTTTAAATGTAGGTAGGTACTGGATATGACAAGAAGAAAACTACAATTGTTGGGAGTGAGATAAATAGAAAATAAACCATATTAAAGCTGAGATTGACGAAAGACGAAAGCCGAACGTCCGAACTGTGACTGGTACGAGTGATTTTGCGCTATACTACTGACAGTACGGGCTGTAGTCTACAGGGAGAAGATGACATAGTCAACGTCCGATAAGAAAGGGCACCAGAGAAAAATAAACATAACTATAACGATATTGTAGGAATCATAGATAATAGAAACTATGAAGTTATTAGAATGAAACCGCGCGCAAATGTCGACAACATAGCTCATGCTAACTATTACAAATAGCATCTACGCACATCAGCGTCCCGCCTCTGTAACATATACGACAAAACTATAGCTTTCGTTGGCTCTGTCGCTTTTATGGTCCATGGCCCGTGGGTGCAGTTCGGTCGTAGCTCGGCGACAGTCGGCACGCTTCTTTGCCATATGTTCATCTGTTTCTATTATCTGTACCGGGTATTATTCTACAAGATAATTACTTTTTTTCTATGTTGATTGTTTACAATTTTCGCAATATCAACATCTTCAGCGGCAACGGCATTCGCAATGGCGCCTTCCCGGATGCCAAAGTAAACTAACATTCTCCGTAAAATAGATTTATCTAGTGCGCTAGCGAGGTATTATCTCTCTTTCGTTGATTACCGCGTTATCTCTATTCCTATCCCATCCCCTTTTATTGTTCTAGAACCGAGTTTGTTCTGAGTCAGCCACCACATTATTAGCCAAACGAAATTCCCAGACCTTCCGAATTTCACCAACAGCGTAAATGTATAATAGCTGAAACGAAAACGGTGTAATTGGAAGCAATTTAGATTTTTTCAGGAGATAATGCCTTTAATTTGTGGTTTAAATTGGTGACTCACCTTTGTTTACGTAATGGAATCTTTTTTTATATCATAGCAGTGTCACGAATCAGTGGAAATATGTCAACAGTGTCATCCCCATTTCGGGAATGACGGAAGGCTGAAGGAAGTCGGGAGGAGAAGATGAAGGTTGGGAAATGTCTGTCTATTCATATCCAGTCACTAAACATCGCTAAAGCCGTTTCGATTTGTTTTTACGATGTGACACCGCAGAACGTCGCAATGTTCTAGCCATTCGAACTATGTACCCCACAGACCGCAGATTACGCATCTGTGGGGTGAAGGTAGTATAGTAGAAGAGATGGAGAAGTGGGAGATTGAAAAGTACTTATCTATTCAGAGCAAGTCACTTAACTTAGCCCAAGCCATTTTAACCAACTTTTCGATTTTGGGAAAACTCCGCAGTTTCGAGTTTTTCGAAATTAGATGTAGACAGTTATTTTCCTCTTATTTTGAACGTCAAATGTAACCTAAATTCTGCTCTAAGAGGTGGGAAAAGGGTAAGGTGTGGTTTTTCGAAATCTTGTGTAGACAGTGGACTTCCTCTCGTTTTGAAGGTCGAGTGTGCAGAACTTTATAAATATCGGAGTAAAACTGTAGATTTGTATAAAAACCCGCCCACTCGCCGCTGGCACTCTTCTTTACATAAATAGACTTTATTTATTTATTTATTTATTTATTTATTTATTTACGGACAAATAGTCCATTAACAACATATTAATTACACGAATAAGTTTTATAAACAGAGATGACAGTGAAAGGAGAGCATATATAAATGAGGAGCGAAGACAATAACAATGACAATAATAATATAAAAGTAAGAATGGGAGATAATAATAAGTCAAAGCATGAAGATGGTTCAAAGGGCATTAGAAATTAGACATTGCGTATTGACTGTCGAAATTCATTTAGGCATATACCACAAAATTCAATGCTTTGACTTGACAGTGAGTTGACAAGTCTCGACATTCTGGACAAAGGAGAATGGTATCCATAATTGGTAGAATGTTGATTGACGAACAGCAATTCATTATTTCGGAGTCTACGGGAAGGGATGTTGAATTGGATAAGTTGCAACAAAGCAGGTGAGTCTGTAATACCATTGATAATCTTGAATATGCAAATCAGATCAGTGTCCCTTCTACGTTTCTCCAAAGAAGAAATGTTTAAAGTTTGTTCAACTTCATCATATGAGTACTCTCCTCTTTCAAGACCCAACCTCCAAGCGATTCCTCGTAGGAAGCGATGTTGTACGGATTCTATGTGACAGATGTGGACAGCATAGAAAGGAGACCAAATAACACTAGCGTATTCAAGGTGAGGGCGAACTAACGAGCAGTAAAGAGTTTTAAGGGTACTTATATGTTTAAAGTCAGAGGTTAAAGTTAGTTATTTCACATACTTAAATCTGTATGTGAAATAACCCATATAAAATTAACAACATTTTTTTCGAACCCACTATATCTGGGTTCGTTTTCAAGAAGCTTAATTACCACAGAGATCGCAAATTGATTGTTTTCAATTTTCTTCACAATGACTTTCAATTATTGTACACAATAAAACAGTTGAAGATGATTTTTGTAAAAAAAATCGATTAAATGAAACAAAAATTATAACTTTTCTCAGTCAGAAAGTGCTTCAACCTAGAAATAATTCAATTACCCACATACCTATAAAGTAAATTACAGCTAGAGTAACATCTGTCGAGCAGGTGAAATTTAGTTTTTTGTTGGATGTTTTTTACAAGAAAGTCCATTATTTTTGTAATTATTGCATACCTACATGTTTTGTTCTGGCGGGAGTATGATTGTCAATACATAATCGTAATTCAATGATGTGGAAAAATTATACTTAAAGTACTTACGCAGTTCTGTAAAAAATCGTAAGATATATTATTATAATTTTAGAAATTGTGAAGCTGCAAGACAGAAAAAAATTCAGTCGTAACTAGACCTCTTTCTTGCCGGGGAAGTGCTCTGACCACTGAGCTAATTCACCCATATCAATTTAAGTCATTTTTAACAGTATCACACTTCAACTGAGAACTACAAACAATATCTTAATTTTTATTAAAATAATTTTTTGCTGCTATTTTTATGTATGATTACAAGTTTCTTGTCTAGAATGAATATTTCTGTTTCACATCTTTCATTTCATTTCGTCAATGTTGTCTTCAAGGATTAAATATAATAATTTGAGGTTTTACAAACTATAAAAAATATTAAGCCCTTCAAAAGAAGAAATTTACATTTCGTTTTAATTTAGGTCAAACATTTAAACAAAAGAAATAAAAATTTCAAATAAAGAAGTATTAATTAAACTAATTTTAGTAAATAGTTAATAGCTTGTCTGATACAATTTATACTTACCGGATGCAATTTTGAAAACTAAAAGTCCTATCTTACTCATGCACCGACAACCGAAAATGTTATTATGTTAATAGTAGACTCTTCATTTTTAGACCCATAGCTGTTAGAATGTGGGCTCTAGGGCCGAGATGATGGGTTAAAAATCAGATGTACGAGTGCCTAGCGCAAGTACACAGCCAAGGAATTAATATTGCGGTATACAAAATCCAAATTTATTAATCAATTTTATTTTGTTGTTATTACGTTCATTTCAAATCTATGTTTCCTAGTCGTTCTTCTGTCCTGGAAGTCCTGGAAGATAAAGCCCTATGTCAATACAATATTGACGAAATACGTCATCTATGGTAAACGGTAAGTTAGCGGTATTTGTGAGCACGGTTAAAATATGATTCCGACAGTCGGTTGACAAAAGCCGCTACTTTTAGCGCGGACTCCAAGTGTCGGATAAGCTGTCAATATACACGACTTTTTGTCAATATTCTTCTTCTTTCGTATGGTGGGGGAGGGTCAAAGGGGGACATCTAGATCTGCGAGCCATTCTAGGACCTCAGGCGTCGGCATGTGAACCTCATCAATCCCGCCGGGGAATGAATGGAGCAGGCATTCGTTGACCACATGTTCGGTGGTCTGCACCGCACCACATTCACACATCGCCTACTCTAAGGCCCCATAAGTGCATCATGTGGGCACAGCGGCTTTGGGAGCTCATTAACCTATTGATGGGGGATAATGATAATAATAACTTTTTGGATAATATCGTTCGTTACAATACCAATTCGCTTATAAATTCCCTTTTACCACTCATGCACAGTAATTGTAGCTTGAATTTAGTTATCATATTAGTGTGTTTACACCGTATAATCCTTTTTTTTGTATTTAAAGGTACTTGTACCGTAAATAAATAAATATCTCGTATCCCAAGTTCAAATTTCACATGAAACCAGATGCAGAATGAACTCAATACTGCCCAAGGTCCGTGACGATCTCCCGAGAGATTACGACCAGAAACTACTTAAGGTCAGTCATATTGGACAACATTGTTTGGGGTCTTGAATTCTTGCAACCGTTATTGATTAGATACAGAAAATTTAACGTAAATTTTAAACCCTTAGTAATAACTTTTTTGAAGGCAACAAAATGTATTACATATGTCTCATCATGGCTAAAAAGTAATAGACTCTTCTTAAACTATAATAAAACATTTTACCTAACCTTTTCTAAAAATAGTAAAAATAAACCCCCCAATAACCTTAAAATTCGAATACATAACGTTAACTGTAATCAAGAAATATGCTCATCTTGCTTTGAACTCGGAAAAGTTGAAAAGATTAAATATTTAGGTATTGTTATTGATACAAAATTAAATTGGCAGTCACAAATTAATAATACCGTCTGTAAATTAAGATATCTTACATACACATTTTACAGACTAAAAGAAGTGCTCAATGTTGAAAAACTGAAAATTATTTATTTTTCTTTGGTGCAATCTTCACTCATATACGGAATAATAGGATGGGGCGGTGCGCTTCATACACATATCAAACCTTTACAAATAATTCAAAATTATATCACCAAAGTTATGTATAGTCGGAAAAGAACATTTTCAACAGATAAGTTATACAAAGAATCTAAAATATTCTGTCTCCGTAAACTATTTATTTTGCAAACTATGAAATACATCTTTAAAAACAAAAATAAATTCGAAATAAATGAAAACAGAACCAACATTAGAAATAATAATGTATTTTATATTCCCAAACGAACACAAAACAAATGCAAACACACTGCAGTTTCATTGGACCTCGCACTTTCAATCTTTTACCGAAAAATATTCAAGTGATTACTAAACTTCCTCAATATTTAAAAGAATTAAAATTATGGCTTTTCGATACAGCAGTTGAAACTTTTTTTATTTAATTTGTATCAATTTATGTTTCTCATAAAATATTCACCATATATTACACTAAACACTTATAACTTCACTATACACTATTATAAACACTTTTTATACAAACCGCTTAGACAAAATGTAATCTTGTTTTTATTATAATTATTGTTTATTTCTAGGTACAACAAAATAATAATTTAAATATATTACCCACGCACAGGCTGCGCCTTAGTGGGTTCCCATTATTCGTATTGATTTATATAATATTGTATGTAATTAATGTAAAAATTGGGAAAAATAAAGGAATTAAAAAAAAAAAAAAATACCTGGCTATCTTGCTAATTTTCTTTGCCAGAAAGCAAATTCTGAATTTCATCACAAAAGATTATTTATAAGCCTCCTTCCCGTATTTTTTGTTTTGGTTCAAGGTCTGTCATTAAGTCTTCTGCATATTTAAAGATCATCGCCCCAACTTTGTGGTCGTGTTGTAATTAATTAAATAGGTGTATTTAAACAAGAAAAAAACGTCGCCAAAAAGTGTTTACTTATTTCCGGTACAAATGTTTTAATGTTTTATATTCATTTTCTACAGAACATAATTTGCCAAATTATAAAATAAAATTATAACCGTAAAAGGTGTTCGTAAGTAGAACATTTTGAACTTCAAAGCATTTTTATAGGTCTGATACTGTATATTTTCTGGGCTTATAAAAAGACTTGATTAAAAAAATTCTTTCAATTTCAAAGGCTTAGATGTGTTCTACTCGCACTATTTAAAATGAATTGCATCTAAAATAATTTTATACAGTCAAATTTTAAAACCAAATAGATATGTTTTTGCATTACTTGCAAAAAAACGCTACGTAGCCTGGCTGGTCGCATGTAAGTTTTCCTTGCTACGTAGCCTGACCTGTCGCATATGAGTTTTCCTTGCTACATAGCCTGACCGGTGGCATGTAAGTTTGGAAAATTCTTTTAGAGATCCGTGAATTGGAAATATTACATTTTTCCATTGAGAAATGAATACAAATCTATGAACAGACCTGGAGTAAACAGAATTAATGCCTTATTTTACCAAATGAAAGTTTTACTGCCACCTGAAACGATGGCAGAGTTATAAAATTAAGTGATTCCATAACACTTAACACATAAAGTTGAGGTTACTATCATCTGGTTGCAGCGGTTGATATGAGGAAAAGTCGTAACAATAATATACGATACACGATGACTGGGAGTGCGATTATGCCCATATGCGGTCAAAGGCTAGCGATGCAATTGGATGGCGGCAGGAACGTGTTCGCATAAGTCTTATTATGTCATCACTTTCTCCAGTGACCGGAGAAAACAAGTCCAATTCTATAATCTTATCACATTCGATGCCAATAACCACATTAGCATGATTAAAACAACGAAACAAATAAATAACACCGACCTTCCCACGGCCGTTCACTTTCGCTTAATTAAAAAATAGTTTCATCACAGATTTTACGTTTTTAAATATTTAGATAGTCTTTCTTTGATTACGCTGGATTTTTATGCGTCGGGTATTTTCCATTAAAACATATTTTCAATTACAAGTACACAATAATATAATTGTGACTAAAGCATGAAGCAAAATATATTTTTCAAAAAACCTTTTTCCCAAAGGGCTGCATTTGGTACCTGTTTTATTTGTTTCAAGCAATAAACCTTATTATATAACCAGAACTATCGAGCAGCTCTACTCTTCGGTTATTGGATAATGATACCGTTAATAACCAGATTAATAAAACTGGGACGGCTGCGGCTCCGCTGGGCAAAACGTGTGGCAAGGATGGACGGGCAACCACGAAATTGGCTTCTCTATAATAAGCAAAGGAGTGTTGGGAGGAGACCTGTACTTAGATGGCTGGACGGTGTGGAGATAAACGCCGCATATTTGACCGTAAGGAACTGGAGAGAGTGAGAGCAAGAACCCGATAAGCGACCAGGACCCTACTACGATATCTAGAGTACCTGCAAGGGAACGTGAAGACCAGAAGAAAATTTCCCAAAAACGTATATATATTTCAATTTCATTGCGAGAAATCTCTCATTTTCAATATTTTTGTACATTAGATACTATCAGAAAGTTTTGTTTCTATTACTTCAGTTTTAAGTTTTACTTGATACGTGTTGAAGTTTGAATTAAAATTAGGTTTATTTCTGGCAGCTAAAATTTTATGTGATGCGTATTGTAGAATATAAAAATTGGGTTTTATTTCTAACAAAATCCCATTTGGAAAGTCAATTTGCAAATGAGCCGCATCTTTCATTGCTTTTCCTCCGTCGACATTCCGCGTAAATAAAATGCAATTTTCGTATTGCAATGCATTCAACTGAGTGGCAAGGCGCCAAAAGATGAATCGACAGGCATCAAAGATGGTATATGGACCATTCATTAACCACAAGCTATTAGGCAACATTACTGGGAGCTTTGAACTAAATTGGTGCATTTAACATTGCGGGCATAATCGCCAGATCGGCATCTCAGATCTTGTCATCAAATGCAGCATTCGCGTGCCATACACCATTAATAAATTATTCTTGGGCAAGCGTATTTGCGTTTCGGCTAAATGTCGTTTATAGAAAGACTCGTTATCCCGGAAGGCTTGGATTTGTTTTAAATCTGTGTTCAAGTGGTTTATTATGATTCTTGGTAATTGCTTCGTTTGCTGTTTTGCAGAAACTAAACAAATAAGTCTACACATGTTCTGAAATTAGCTTGGAATTCGGCAACGCTTACGGATTCCTTCCACTGGTCGCAATAAGGATAAGATTAGCCCGAATTACGCAAGAAAAAGACTTTATTTTATCCAGTTTTACAAGCTCAGGTCCAAGATTTTACGTGTTGTAGTTTTTCATTTTTTTATTTGATACAATAACTTTACGTATGTTAAAACATTTTTTGATAATGTGGACCTCAATGGGTGCTTTACCCTTGATGAGATGAATTTTACATTTTAATAATAAAAATTTAATTTAATTTTTAAAAATTTTAATTTACATTTTCTCAATAAAAAATAATGTGAAATTAAATAAAATACAATAACAAAGGCGGTAGTGAACAAAAGAAATCGGAAAATATTATGAGGTACGGTTGTACTTACTTACTGTTGTTAATGATGTGTGTATTGTAACGGAATTATGTTTTACGTTTATGTATTTTAATCTTTTAGTTAAAAATATTGTAATATTGCCTTTTTTGTTGCTCCATCTTTTTTATTATCTCGTTTGTTAATCCAACTTTTAATTTTGTATGTGAAATGTTTTTTGTTTTCCTCCTTTTTATGTATTATCTGGTGAAAGATTTTTGAATGCTTTTATTCGGGTGTTTGTGGTTTTTTTCCAAATTTGTCCAAAGCTTGTGTTTTCCGTCGGAGTTGTGTTTTTTCTACGCTTGTCTAACTAGTATATTAATGATAGTTTGTGTTTATGGAAATTAGATTTTTGGTGAAAATGTAGTTTAGTGTTTAAATTTTTCTTGAATCAAAATTTAACGCTAAAAATGATTCTTAAGTTGTAAATCAGGCAGTTCAAAACTTTTTTTTTAATTTGGTTAGGTAACATATTTTTAAAGTTTGATTTAACCCACATAAATTAGGCAAAGATGTGTTCTGCTCACAGAATTCCATACCCAATATAGCTGGGTGGGTATTATTTTGAACCATACAAAAATCATGATTGATTTCACGAAAAAATGACTGATTGCATTAATTTAATTTTTGTTGAAAAGCTTTTTTTCAATTAAGTAGGTACTTTTTCTTTGCTTACAAAGCACATAAATATAATATAAATTAGGGTTACTCGTTTGCATCATATTGTTGCGCAAGTATTAACATCTACAAATTAAAAAGATTTATGGGTCTTTAATGGCGTTTTCATGTTTCTAAGCCTCTTATGCGATGTGTAAATATTGTAAGGAAACCGTTAGTTGTTAGTTGGCAAAAAGCGCTCGGTATAAAGGCTATTACATCATCGTTAGCTTATGCGTGTCCTATCTAATATTGTTACAGGCTACCAAATAGCTCTCAGGCAGTAAGTGCTAGCAACTCATTAGTTGTTGGATAAAGCAGACGTTTGCAATCATTATAATGTATTTTACTTTGTAGCTGACGTTGCAAAACCAAGCTCAATTCAATTAGTTCTTTGTGTGAAAGCTTCTGCTTCTGTTTCACATTTTATCGCCGTTATGTTTGGTAAGTGTTGATCCAAATAAGATTTAATTTATATTATTTTACACTACACAACAATCCCACTCTGTCAGATAAAGGCATACGCGATGAACAATATTTCTGGCAAAATTAAGTGACACTTTGTGGTTCGCCTCAAAACAATGGTGGATCTATTCCAGTGAACACCATTATCAAACAAATATAATAAAATGATTTATTTTTTGGAATAACTTGAGAGAAACCACAAATTGTAATATTTAATTATTGAAGGAAATATTAGCAATTCTTAAACGATATTTTTAAAAATAAAAATAGGAAAACGGTACGATACCGGCAAGGCGAGGGTTCTGGGTTCAAGTCGATTTTTCTGTTTCAAACTATCGTTCAAGAATCGCTAACATTGTCTTCAATAATCAAAAAATAATATGAATATGTATTTATAAATAATATAGTATGTTTTTAACATAAGGAGTGGCATAGTGAATCAACTCGTATGGTGTGTTAACATTAATAAGTTTAACTCAGTTTCATTTTTTTTTTTTCATATTTAATGGTTTAGTCGTTTATAAAAAAACTCGATATCCTGGAAGGCTTGGATTTGTTTTCACAATTAGAAGTTACCTATGGAATTTTGTTTTTAACATTTTAATTGATATCTTTTTACGGAAATTATGATACGAGTTGAAAATACTTAAAACCTAGACATACAAGACAACTCTTGACTGATGGTGTTTTTCTATGTTTCAGAAAACAGTTATTCTGATAAGATGACCACGACCTAGGACTGATAGCCCCAGCATCCAGCAGATTGTCTAACAGTTCCGCAATCATCTTGACATGTGGCCAACACATTATTTGAATACGCACTCGGCGAACTCGAACCAATTTGTTACCCTTGACGAGAACTGTTAGCGACATATCAGACTAATCAATGTCATTTAAATAAACCAAATATTCCCATAGACCTGCCAGAGATACTCTCAGTATCGCCCTGAACCATCAGAATCTAGGTAAATATTTCGGTTTATTTGGCTAAAATACACTTGAAGTGATAAGTAAAATACACTTTAAGTGAATTCCTTTTAGCTTTATCACATTGCCTCGATTTCCCGCAAAACAAGATAAGAAAATCTGGGAATAAATATTATTTCTCCGCTGCGGTAGATAAAAGGATTGGAATTGTGCTATGAACTCAAAATAATATTATTTATAGTGCGAGAAATTCAACCACAACTTCTGCTGAAAATATCATTTTAAAAGTAGTTGGGGGCAGGGTATGGGTACATTTATTGGATAACCAACATAGGTCAGCTGCCATAGGTCACCTCAAGTGGTTCGCTACATTTGGTGACTTAGCAGGGGTGGCCGGGTTCATGGGAATAGGTTTGTCTGGGTCTTGACGACAAATGCGTCTGCCCACCAAGTGGCCGGATCAGCAGAACTCTCCCAGAACATCGCCTTCGGGAGGGATGGATTCATATGTTAGTCACTCCTGAACACACTGATCTACAGATTCCTACCCGTCATACCTTTTTACTTCCCAGAACTTCCTCCTCTTCCTTTCCTAAAAAAAACCCTCCACACAACATCTCCAAAGATGACTTAGGCCCTGAAGAGAATTATTTTCCTCAGGGCCTCCCGTGTTGAGTAATGTAATTACCTTCTATTTGCATCTACGTAATGTGAACAAACTTCCTTCTAGAGCTTGTATTAATTTTATACTATCTGTCATCATTTTATGATCAAATGCAACAGCAAATTGTTATTTTATTTTAAATTATTACTGCTATTTGATTCTGCTTGCATTATGTGACATGTAATTACTGTGTATGATTTATTTATACCGTGGATATTAAATAAACACTAAAAACTCACAACATAGGTTAAAAACAAAACTTTAATACAACCGACAAATTTATTTACGTCCGCGCACAAAACAATATGAAAAAAATATTTTCCATTAGTAATATTATAATTGTAGCTAGGTACGTATATAGTTTTTCAGAAAGATAACCATAATTTAATCTTTCTTTTGATCATTTTAATATTTTTCACAAAAAAACAGCGTTATTACCCATTTATTATAATAATTCTTTGATTTACGCGGTTAACGATAATATTGTTTACATCGATTATTATTTTGTTTAGCCTTGTTGGCGGGATGATAGTCAGTTAGCGGAGTAGCCCTACCACCACAAGGTCAGGTTTGCGGTCACGAAGTTAACCGTCGACACACAATGCTGGCAATTCCTACATACAGTACACACTACACCTCACCCGGCATACAGTTTGTGCGCAACCAATGTTATCATCAGATTGTAATGTGTTAATCCTGATAATATATGATGTTAACTCATTTTACGATCTAAACCAGAGTCAAAGTTTTCCACTAAGTGCAGTCAAAGATAATAGGAAACAAGATTATATGAAACCGCCAGCACAAAAGTATCGCCAACATCGTATAGATCTACGCACAGCGGCGCGCCGCCCCTTTTCCTTTCTTCAAACCAAACGCATAACTTTCATTGGCTCTACTGGGCATAAGTCCGTGCAATTTGGTCGTAGCTCGGCAACAATCGACACACATCCATGCCATATTTGACGATTATGCCGAAACCTGTTGGCGTGCTGTTCTAAATGAAAATTATAAATAAACAAGGTAACAGTATTATTTGACATTTTTTTTAAGTATCAATATTAGTTGTCAAAAGTCAGATTAATTTTGTAGGTACCCTTGGAAAAGTAAGACGAATTCCTCGTCTTACTTTTTCAGATCACTTTTTCAGATCACTCGTTTCCTTTAATTAATTTATCGTAACGATGAACTTTTTTTATCCGTCAGTTAATTTCTCGGTTAATTGTTAATTAGAGCGCTTTCTAAATAGAATAACCGCGTGTGGCGAAGAGAATTCCAGCGGAGAATCGGTTTGCTACCGGTTCGAACAAATATCCGGAGATTGCCAACTGGACAAAGGAAGTATCTAAATAAATGTCTAATTTAGCAAATACGATAATAAATCAACATATATTTTGTATGAAAATAATACTGGTTCTTACGCACTACCCGAAAACTTTTTAATAACCTAACATAACCTAAACTTTTCAAGATTATGAGAAAATGAAGATGAAAAATTTCATTGTGGGTTGCCAACGATTTATACCACATCCCTCAATTGAAGCTAACCTGGCAACGTTCGTGCGAGTGCATCAATACACAGATAAGGCAGCTACATGAATGTAAAAGTAGGTAAACACTGAATCTTATCTTCTTTGAGTAGGTACCTACCCACTGTATGAGTTATAATGTGTAGGAGCATTCTACAGATAAAGCATAAAGAAGGAATTCTATGAGTAACAGTAAAAGAGATTTGCCAACATAGATAGCGTTTGGTGGCCCGGAGGAAGGCACTTGATAAACTTGTAACACGAGTTTAGCCACCCGTTGTTAGTTCGACGTCAGATTAAAGGACACGATAAGCGGAACTTCCGCTTGGGATCGATAAATCCTAAACATTATCACATTTAATCATTCGAACACGTAAATATATAA
This sequence comes from Hesperophylax consimilis, assembly GCF_061612785.1. Classification (NCBI taxonomy): domain Eukaryota; kingdom Metazoa; phylum Arthropoda; class Insecta; order Trichoptera; family Limnephilidae; genus Hesperophylax; species Hesperophylax consimilis. Next base: position 23,959,673 of record NC_142850.1, read on the forward strand.
TGTTCGTTCTATCTATTTGAAATTGTAACTGTTTAAAATATATATAAATACATATATTATGTATTTCGCGTTTCTTGTCCTAACTAAAAACACTAATGCAGTACACACATTTCTTAGAACGGGTTGTTTCACAGAATTTGATCAATCTACCAAATTTCAACGTTTATTTTCGAGTTCTGTGAAAGTCCTATTCAAGTTCTGTTATTATATCATTATAGACACAGAACTGAAATAATAACAGAACTTGAAAAAATCTTTCACAGAACTTGAAAATTAACTTTGAAATTTGAAGAATTGTTTAAATTCTCTAAAACAACCCGTCCTGAGATTTGAAACGTTTCAACTATCGTAAGTTTGAAGAAACTAAAGTCCAGACAGTTAATAAGTTTGGAAATCGGGTCCAAAAGCTCTGACTACCACATAAGCTGAAAGTGATGAAAGAGCGATATCCAAAACTCTTCATAAAGCCATATCCATTAGTTCACGATAATCAATTCATATATCAGCAAAAAAATGTAGCTATGGGAAGATTGAAAGAACCAAAGCTAACTTCAAAGATATCTACAGTGTTTAGAAATCGCGGTTTAGGATTTGAGGCGCTAAAGATTGCAATAGACTAAAACTTGAACCTTGATCCTTGAACCAGGATTGAAAAAGAACTCAGTAGGGTTCAGAGCAAAATTCATATCATCTCAAAGTCATATCCGTGAATATGGATAAGTTTGTCTATGGCTTAAATATATAGAAAACATAGACTTATAACCCTAATGTTTAGAGGTTCATCGTACCAAAAGTGTCAAATTTAATATAAACATTATTTTTCATTATTGTACTAATTTGTATCACACGTAATCTAATTTTTTTATGCAGTTAATCAAACAAATTTGAATCTATTTACAGCACGCGACTTCTGTAATCACAAAATAATTTTGTAATTCCTCATTCAACATTTTATTAGAATAGCCAAATATTAAGAAGAAAAAGTTATGACATATTTCTACCTGTGTAAAGCTTTCTTATTTCTTTTTAGCCAAGTATTATAAATTAGAAGATAGGGAATATTGAAGAACAGACCGTTTAGTAAAACAACCAATAATAATTGCTTGGCAGATGAAAAATCTCCGAATTTTCACGAATAATATAATACAATGTGTAGTTATTTTGTAAAAAATGTATCCGCAATCATCGTCCTTCGTCGAAGTAATTAAATTCCGGGTAGTAATACAATATAAATATTACTAAAATAGTGAAAAAAATCATAAATATCTAACATTAGGTAATAAATGTAAATGGCTTTGTGCAGATTCCGTTTACGGAAACTTTGATGGTGAAAGAGAAACTGTTTCAAATTACTTCAAAAAATGTTTCGCATAGTAAAAACAACTAGTAGCTGGTAAAAATATGTTAATCTTGTTGCGAGGCAATAAATCATGAGTTTCTTTATGACGATTCCCGATAAAAAATGTTCAAGATGCAAAAAGATACAAAAAGTACCTAAGTTTCCGTCTCTGCATGTTTGTGTTTCACATATAGTTCTTTGTGGTACACAAAAAATCAATATCTTAAGAAATTAGTAATTAGAAAACACCCTGTAATAGAGAATAACACAAGAAGTGCCTTATGTGCCAGATATTGTACCACTCCATAGAATAAAGAATACAAGAAATGCAATGTGGACGTGTTTTGTGATCCAAAGATAAACCAAATTTGGGCCTATTTTCTATAGAAAACTGTGTTTCACCTTGATTACGGAATTCAAATGGGATGGCGATATACAATTTCAAGCAAGTGTAAGAGAGACACACTGCGTGTAAAATTGTGTAAATTCAAAAGGTACTAAATTTGTTTCCATTCAATTTTATATGGAAGGCACTTCTAGTTTTCTTCTTTGTTCTATGGAAAACATGGTCCGATCATAGATTGATTTATGACCCGGTTTTATAGTGGAGACTCATTTTAGTATCGCCCTGGTGTAAGACTACCAATTCAGAATTGGAACGTTGCTTTAAATGGCTTTAGCCATGTTCACCTTCCTCTTCCCCATCTCCTTCCCCTCGCGACTATTTATAGACGGTTGAGAACAGTTAGGACTCTTGCGCAGTATTCCAATTTTAAAAAAGCCAATCAATATTTTCCTTCAAACTATTAAACAAGCGCATAATTTTTCCTGACATTTGTATTTTTCAGGTCAACGCTTCATAAATTACTCATAACTCCCCCGAAAGGTTTGACCTCATTTGGCACTTACAAAATTATACTAGAAGAACGAGGGGCGATCGCCTATATACCAATAATCATGTAACCCACCTACCTGTTATGTGGGGTTTAGGGCTGACCAAAGGTGCGTGATAAAGCCAGTTTAGATTATTAAGCCGATATCGGTCAAGTAGGTACCTACTGAACTGGGTAGGTACCTAGTACTTATCCTGTGACCTGCGACTACCTTAGACGAGCCCGAAAACATTGATTTTTTCCAGTATTTTTTGGTCAATGATTCATTGGATTTAGTTGATTCATAGTCGCGGGAGATTTTATCGAATGGTTTACCGAACTATATTATCATAAATACGTTAAGGTTTTTTAACTTATTATATGCAATTGCAATAGAAAATACTTTATTTCCAACACATTCACTTGAATACGTCGGTGCAGGCAATCCTAGTGAAGTGTTCTCGAAGAAAGCGGTATAAATTGCCATTTTCGGTAATTCATTCGCACGCTAACCCTACACTCCACTTCCACGACAGTGCACATAACTGAACAGAATTGAAACATTTATTTTTAGACTAGCTGACGTGTACCCGGCGTTGCTAGGGGTTGTAAATAATTTTGAGTAAAGTTTTGAGGTTATGAATTCTAGGATAAACATTGACTTTCCTCTATTTTCTCTAAGCGATAATGAAAACCCTGTCAAAATCCGTTACGTAGCTTAGAAGAACAAAGCGCACAAACAGACAGACACGGATAGCGACTTTATTTTATACTTAGAGATTACATATTACCGTTTTTAGCCGTTTTTTTTTTTACCGTTACCTAGTTCAAAAAAAAAATTGTTTTGGTCGTAGATCGGCGACATTCGACGCGCTTTCATGCCACATCTCCCTCTGCATCTATTATCTATGATTGCAATCATCAAGCTTAGCAAATAAATTATAAATTCATATTTTACCAATATGATAGTATCGCCTAATTGTTTATATTGCTAAGCACGTTTCCAGAAATGGCTTCCTTTGCTTATCATCCGGTAAAAAATGGCGATATCTGCAACGCTCGTGATTGCAATGCACAATGCATAAATAAATAATTAAATTCAAAATCAAATATGAATTCCACCTATTGTTTCTGTCATAGATCTCGCCGCCTTCCCATTATTTAATTTAAATAAAAATTTTCGAGATTAAAATTAAAAGAGAGTTTTAAGCGGTTATAAGTTATAAGTGTTATAACATCATAACTTCTTATGACTTATTGAACCTTCCTGGAAAGATTAGACAATGGTCATTGGACATTCATAAAACACATCATTGCACATAAAATGCAGTTATCTAACATTTAAAAAAGTTTAATTTAATTCCTACTAGGTACCAATTCAACTGTACCTATTTGAACCGAGGACAAACTCAGATATTGGATTAAAATATGATATTAATAAATATATCATACCTACTTCAAAAGCATGTTTAAATGCTAAACTACCTTCGTTATGACTGAATTTATTATTTTTTGCCAATTACATTCAGCTCAAAAATATATCGTTCAATGTCTACAACCTACAAATCATTTCACCTTGTATCGATTAAAAACTGGTTTACAATCAAAATATAAACACAATAAAATAAATAGTACGCTTACCGACAGAGAAAAGTTCGACGTAATCCAAATCCTGACCGAAAACTTTCGACTAAAATATATCTTTTAATATTGTATAACTTCTAACAATAATTATTATTCCTTATAACAATCAACAATAAATGTTTTTCTGCTCAATTCGTAATTCTTTCAAACGTTAACAATTGACCGACCACAGCGCAAATATTTGTGGTTTTAAATTTTAAAATAAAAGCGAATGTTCCAAAATATGTTCAACTTAGCACAATCGAAATGTTCAATAGTAAGATAAACACTACGCAAAAAGTCTGATTATTTTGAACTTTCTTTGGGAATTATATTAACTTTTTTATTAGTTGGCGTCGTTCGAGAGAAAAATTCTCTTTTCTTCGAGCTGGTTTACGATGCGCGCGCACTTATCGGCGATATTATTATCACGAAGCTGTTCGGTTGAGGCGACCTCCCAGCGCTATTGGCGGATGTGAACTGGGAATTGGGAATTGAACTGAGGGAGCAGAGAACGAACGAAGCGGAAAGTGTTCGCGAAACGGCTGTCATGGCGCAAACATGTCAAACTGTGGATTCTTATATTTATTTATTTCATCCAATTATTAATTAGTTTTAATAATTAATGGTTTCCATTAAAATAATATAGATGATTTTAGAATATATTATATTCTCTACAGTTTGATTTACTACTTGATTTAACCCAAGAAATTATTTATTAAATTCATTAGAAACGAAAACATAATTACATTAATTACAAATAATAATCTATGCAAACTTTGGAAAGATTCAAGTATGTGGGTAAATAATATAGATATTATTATGCATACGTACTCACATACTGAAATAAGGATTCAACGCTATTTTTTTATAAATCCCTACTTACGTAGATATTACATATGTAGGTTATGTTTTTTCATCTGACCTAACCTAACCTTACCTACATAAGCAACTTTTCAAAATGATTTCTGATATTTAAATACCTACCTACCAAATAAATTGTTTTTATTATTGAACAAATGAAATATATGGAACATACAATATGGCGTCAGAAAGTGACAGGAATTGTGATGATTTGGAAAATTGAGGCAAAAAAGCTGTGCAAATAATGTGCTCATAGTACGAGCAAGTGGGGAGTTTTTTCTAAAGCAAACAAACAAACATTTTCTACTTCATGGTCAGGATAACATACCTATTCACACATATCCATTATACACACATACAGGATTTCAAGTCTACCTCAGTCTAACAAAATGATAAATAAACGTTGTTGATATATCCATTTTCCCCGGATATTTAGAAAATCCCATTATCAGTTTCCAGATATATGCAGCGGTTAGATATCGGCAAGAACCGAAAATGTTTCTTTGGATCTAAATTTTTTTATTTATTCACGCAATAATTCAAAAATTTTCTCAACACTTTGAAAATCCCAGTTCGTATGAAGTAGAAAGATGGCAAATATACATTTTCCTTTGAAAATTCAAATTAGGAATAGATCGCTGACGCATAATGTTCGACGTTTGAATTCGTGATGCACTTTTCTATTAATGCCCCATTATTATTTTTTTAAATAATCATAATTTTTTTTCTTCATCGCGTTCGTTTTTCGCTTGATTGTAAGTTGCAAGGCTTCAAAGACAAAATCAAATGTTTGTGAAACGAATTAAAAAATTAACTACAGCATTGTACAAGTAGGTTTTTCAGGCAGTCAAGAGAGGACCCATGAATAAACCAATCACAGAGAAACTAGCAAACGAACGTTTTTTAAGGCGATGCACTACGTCGTCTAATATTTTAAATTGGGCCGCTATCAATAACAACAACAAAAGGTTTAAATTCCCGCTTAACCACCATCCGCCTGTTTTGATTTATGCAAGAAAAAAACATGGCCAAAAAGTGTCTTTTATTTTATTTTGTGGATGTTCAGGCATAAATATTTAATTTTTTTTCGATCATTTTATAAATAACTTAATTTGCCACATTATACAATAAAATCATAACCGAAAATGGGTTCTTAAGTAAGAGATTTTGAACTTTAAAGCAGTTTTCATAGGCCTTTACACTATTTTTTTCTGGGCTTATAAAAAGTCTTAAAAATACTAGATTATTTCAAAGGCCAATGTGTATTCTACTCGCAGTATTTAATTAAAGCATCTGAAACATTTCTAGGCGACCAAATTTTCAAACCAAAAACACATGATTTTGCATTACTACGTATGGCATCGCCTTAAATCGAATTTAAGTACGCATCGACGTCCCAGAGCAAACTCGTTTTGCCCATGTAACAACAATACAATATCAATGCCCCCATCTGCACGGACACATTCAAAAAACAGGAAAGCACTTGAAAATTTGATTTAGGTAGGTAGGTACTGAAAGAATATTTTAGAAAACTTCCAGTCATGTAGTTACCTACTTACCTGTGTTCCGTTTTCATTAGAACTCCCAGGTCATTGTTAGAATGTTTGATGTAGATTACATACAGCACAGATAGACAAGACTGGTCGCACTATAATAATGTGTACATATTAAATAATTCAGAAAGAATATTTTTAATTCAGTATGTTTTTATCGAGTAGCAACAAAGACATACGGTAGGCCGTATTTGGGCCAACAATGGACGGATTGAATTACAATTTCGATACGTGGCGGGTAGGTACCTGCCGAACTAATTGGTGCCCAGCTGCTTCATAAATTCTTGCACTAATAGATTTTTTCAAAATTTTATGTTGTTGACAACACCGGATTCAAGATGTCTGTGCAGTAGGTATTTGAACATATTGTTTAATATAATATTTGTGTTTTTTACAATAAATATACAATGTTTACAAGTCATACTGTTTTAATTTATACTACACTTCCATTAAAAGCATTTGCTTGTGGATGAAAGAGGAGTGTACAATTTGCGAAAAAATAATATAACTTGGTTACAAAGTAAAAAATAATTACGAAATTGAAACCATACAAATTGTTGTATTTGGATAGAAGATATTAATATGAAAAATGTAGGCACGTTAGGTGGAATATATATAAAATTTATTTATTATGCTGCGTATACATATGCGAACTGAAGAGCGAGCCGAGCCACGAATTATGGGAAAGGAACGTCACGAAACGCTGCTTGCGGTTGCTTCGTTCCTTTTCCATAATTCGAAAATCGGTTCTTGATTCGATTCGTACGTGTATACGTAGATTACATATTCCTTGAATTTTGTTTTTGCATAGTTTGTTTTAAGTACATAAGTACCTACCTCTAATCGCATCACGATCAAGTCAGGAAAAAGTTATCGTAAAACTTACGTTGTAACAACTTATTTGTAAATTGTAACAGGCCCGTAACTTATCTGTAACTTGTTTGTAACTTTTATTCCTGCTTCTTTGTTTACCGCCATGAACAATTATTTTCTTCTGAAGTTTCGCAGTATAAGCGTGAAAAACGATGATTGGCAGCCGTTCGTGATGAATGTCATGTTAATTATGCTTTTAATCTCAGAATAAACACACGGACGTGTGTTTTACAAATAATAATGTGAATATGGTAGATTCATTCAACGAGGAAAACACAACGCAATACCATACACAGAAAAAAATATAAGTACTTACAACATTTTGTGATTATCAAATAATAATGATGTCATTAGTATGCCGAAGTCACACTTGTCTAATCGACAGGCAGGGCGCGTCCGCGGAAGGTGTGAACGTGCCTTTGGAACACCGAAACTTTTACGAACAGGGAATTTCAAAAATGGAATGGAATAATGTTTTATTTTTTTGAAGTGAAACTTCTTTAGGCGCGTAATGGATTTTCGGGGATGGAGTAAAACCGAGTCAGGATCGACACGAAAATGCGGGTACCCCCACCACCGCTCACCGTTCACTGTCCCTCTCTCACCATATGCGCTTGTTGAGGTGGGGGAGCCGCTCACGAACGTTTTGCTTTGAGTTACGAGCGAGATACGAGTTCGGTTTAGCAGGTCGGCCGGTAGCGCACTTGCGCGGCCACGCCCACCACGGCCAGTGAATCAGTTAGCAGCGTGCTCCCGCTGTGATAAGTTGTGTTCGCGTTTTGTGTTGCGTTTACATTTACATTTATAGTTGTAGTTCATTTAATTAATTCATTTAATTTTTGATGAAATGAAAATAGAGAGAGAGGAATACTAGAAGTTTCACTTCTGTCTTGCGTAGGCTTGACACACCCACTTTTTTTATTTGTCTATGTTCCTCACGGCAGCCTTTAAAGCCCCGTAGTAAGCGTTCAAAGATGGTTTGAAAGGGCGATATATAAATACCAATGTTAGAGGTTAGAATTTTAGAATTATCCAAAATGGTGAAAATATTTAATAAAACACGACTCGTTTGAAATAGAGCAAAAATCTTGCGATAAATGCTTTATTTGCATTTAAAGATACACTGCGAATTTTTTCATGCCTGTAACACACTTAATTTAAATCTATATTTTTAGTTTAAATTTATCTTAATCTTTTTCCTTCATCAACATTATACTGGTATATATATTTTCTATAAATGTTTTTATGAATATTTTTTACGTTATAAAATAGAGGCCTCAGCACGGGTAAGCCACCCAGTGATGTCAACATTACTAAATTGTAATATGAAATGTAAAATATTGTACCAAAATAAAAAATAACACAAACAAAACGCGTTTTTAATAATTTTCGGAGCATACTTTGCGATTTTTTCTATCGAGGGAATTTTATAGATTAACATTTCTGCAAAAATAATATAAAAACTTAAAGAGTTAACGAAAACCGAACACCGTTAGTAACTTGAAAAATCATCTGTCAAAATGTTAAAATCTGTCAAAATAAATTCCAACACTTATGGAATTTTTAAATTAAAAAAAAACAAAAATGATTACAGATCTTTATTGCGTGTCTGAATTCACACAATCATCAGCTCCTATATTGAAAATATCGAAGCAAATTTGAGTTCATTACGCAGGAATATTTCATATCAGAGACAACCAAAATTAGTTTGTTCGATTATTATGAATAAAATTATTCAAGGAATAATTAATTTAATTTATCAATGTTAGAATTTATAATCTGAATTTGATAATGCCTACAAGACCGATTCATATTTTTTGTCGTTTTCATGTCGTATTGCACTTCTTCCACCGGTAGTCACCGGTGACAGTCTTGTAGCTTCCATAATCGTGTGGAAAAAGGCAAGTTTATTTGTGTGACAGTGAAATCTTTCGACCATTTTTCGTGGCCAGCAACGGTCACTTCATAAAATTCCCCTCAAAGCCGGCTACCAAGAAGCTCAATAAGGAGTACCTACCTAGTTAGGTAGTCTACCGAAGCTAAAAAAACTCAAAACCCCAAAAGCAATTTTCTTAAATTACATTAGAATTAGCAATATTTGTTATATCTGACAAATTACATAAATTTCAGAGTCGAATGGTTGGATTTTTAAATGTTACATTTAATGAATTACAAAATTATATAAACGACAAGGAAAGTTTTAACATGACCGCTTTATTTTTATTACAAAAATGGATAAAATAAATACCAACATTATCCTGAAATCTCCATATTTCTCCAAGAATATTTATATTTTACTCTGAAAAATTGTGCAATTTAAAAAAACAGTTACTTCGAGAAAATTGCTTGCTTTATGTTGATACTACGTTTTTTCCCATGTAAAGAATCGAAAAAAATACCAACGTGGTCTGACTGTTGACATCTCGCCTGGTTAACACAATATAGCAAAACGTAGCACAAAACCTGCATAGAGCGTAGTGCATCATTATAATAATATTACTTTATTCCGTGCCATGTGTCATGAAGTTAATGAAGTAAGAAGTAAAGAAGAACGGGACCAAACGAATTTCTTGTGGAAACCGAAAAGAAAAACAGTAATTCTTTTCAAGCACTTATTTTTCCCTTTCTCTTTTTATATTTACTCTTTGATAAGTTCTGGGAAAAATGGTGGGGGCTTTGAAAAAACCGAGAACTAACATAGGTATATAACATTTTATGGTTTGATACATAAAATAATAAAAATAAAAAAAGTGGGTGTGTCAAGCCTACGCAAGACAGAAGTGAAACTTCTAGTATTCCTCTCTCTCTATTTTCATTTCATCAAAAATTAAATGAATTAATTAAATGAACTACAACTATAAATGTAAATGTAAACGCAACACAAAACGCGAACACAACTTATCACAGCGGGAGCACGCTGCTAACTGATTCACTGGCCGTGGTGGGCGTGGCCGCGCAAGTGCGCTACCGGCCGACCTGCTAAACCGAACTCGTATCTCGCTCGTAACTCAAAGCAAAACGTTCGTGAGCGGCTCCCCCACCTCAACAAGCGCATATGGTGAGAGAGGGACAGTGAACGGTGAGCGGTGGTGGGGGTACCCGCATTTTCGTGTCGATCCTGACTCGGTTTTACTCCGTCCCCGAAAATCCATTACGCGCCTAAAGAAGTTTCACTTCAATAAAAAATAAATTCAAAATTTTAAAAAATATTTTCCAAAAACAACCAAAATTAAATTAAAATTATCCTACAACCAATATTTAAAATCATGATGAAAGAGAAAGGGGCCTTTTTGGCCCGGAGCTTTATATGCCACTATTTCAAAAGTCAAAAGACACATAAAATGTTAAAAGTCGTATGAGTACAGGCATTTCATTCCACAGCGCAAAACACGATCAGTTTCGTTCTGCAGAGAGATTACCATTGATAATCAAAATTATGCAACTTTTGTTGGAAATTAATCTTTCACCTGCGAAATTCGAAAAGGAAATTTGTCGTGCTCTACTGTAAAATTACAAATATACTGGCTTTTACTCGTATATCGTGAGGGGGAATAATTGTTTCTTCTTAAAATCTTCTTTTCTTGAGTTGCTGATAGTAGGCGGTGCAGCAGGTGGTAAAATAGTAACAAATAATGCCAACAACAAGAAAAATGACTAGCCGCCATCTTGCTTCCAAAAATTCACATTTCATCCTTCCACTGCATCGCCTGCCGTTCTTTACTCTAGCTTTCAGAGGACAGGCAGACTTTAGAGCAAAGCCAGGATGACACACGCGACGCCTCATCTCTTTGTTCCATTCAAGGGACTCTATTTCAGTCGCAGTTCCAGTCCATGTAAACACGGGTCATTACCTCACAAATAGCCGACACAAAAATCTCCTGGGAGTGGATACAACACTCGGGGAATTTTGTGTATGGCTCTTACCCACTTTCGGTGTGATATTTGAGCCTGGAAGAAGCTTTGAAATGTGAAAGCCCTTCCTTTGAAGTCAGAACATTAAGTTAATCGTAATACTTTGCCTTTTAACTTTAAAAAAACAAGATTTGTTTATATTTTTGGAGGAATTTAGGAACGTGAACCCAAAAGCTAACATCTCATGCGTCAATGTTTTATAATTGAATTAACAATTCAAACACCATCAATAAACGTATTTTATAAATACTGCGTACGATTCCCAACTGTCTGGCATCCTCGATTGGGGTGTGTTTTGAGATTGATGGTAATAGGGAGGGGAAAGAGTTGGGAAAGAGAGATGTAGGGAAGTATGAGGATATCTGTAGATCCGAAGTTTGCCACCAGAACTCTGGGGTTAAAGCAGTCCTGGAAGTGTCCAGCCCAGTTCATGTTCTGTTGATATATATTTTTCTCTTTTATATTGTTCTAATGCTTAAGTTTTGCTTATATTTACTATTATTCCATTCATATTTAATTGAATGGCAATGTAAATTATGTTCAGCTGTATTGATTGATAACAAAGTATTTTAATCAATTTTAGCCGGAAATTCATTTGATGGACTCCAATAACTTAAATGAAAATGTAGTCAAGCAAAATGTTCTTTAGGCTGATGAGCTAAACAGACTTGTATGAAATACTTTTATATTTGATGAACAAAAACCGGTTTCGGAGTAATAAATTAATTGAATAAACTATAATAATAAATATAATAATAACTATAAAAATTACACTCATAGAGGCACAAATTGCGTGCTGATATCTCATCGAAACGTGTGCAGTGCGAGGGGACTGGATTCGTTAGTTTCCGGTTGTTCGGGTTTAGAGCGTAGGAGGTCAATTTGGACTAATTGGAAGTGAAAAACGTCAAACCACTTTTTTCGTTTCGTGTATCATCTAAATACATATTATATACATCGATGGGGATAGTCGGTTAGTCTGATAATCAGTTCCAACTTGGCAAATAAAATAATTTACACTTCAATAATTGCAAAATTCACTTTGTGGCGTCATTTTAATTTAATAATTTTCTATATATACATCAATATTTAATGAAAATGATCATAATGTTTCGAAATCCATGGTTTAAAAATTTATTCATAGTTTTTAAACCAATAACTGACAAAGAAACCATTGCTTTCGAAACATTTCGATAATTCTGATTAAATAAGTGCATACAAAGTTATTTATTTCCATGTAAAATTGTATTCTAAATATTATAATTGAGGGTAGGTATCCTGTACTTCATCGCTTGACTAGATTTTCCAAACAAACACTTAAAATTTTGAAAATCAAGCTTAAATTCTATACAAAAGTTCATTGAACCGAAGTTACAGATGAAATTAATATTTTTAATATTGTATAATAATAATAAACTTGATTAAATTATAATTATAAAAGCAGCCATTAATAGCACTCCAGTGAATCAATTACTAAAAACAATTAAGCTTGCAAAGGAATTTCCTTCAAAGTAGTTTCTGGGTGGCTAGCGTAGGAAAACTGGCTCAAGGCGTGGTGGAAATTCCAAGAATGTTCATTCTCTCTGCTAACAGACAGGATGTCTATAGAAATGGAAAATAAAATAACCAATCGCTCAAATAATTAATTTTATTTCCTTTTGCATTCAAGACATCAGATTCTTGATGCGATTTGACTCTTTAAATAGACATCGTAAGTAACAAGATACCTTTAAACATTGCGTAAAAAATCTTATTCTTTAACAAAATGGGTTATGTTTAATGATCCACTGCGAGCCGTGGAAACATTTTGATGTTGATTTTGTATTTGAGGGTTTTGCGTTTTTATTTTTAGTTCGGTAAACCTGTGGGTTATTTCTTGTGATGTTTCGACAGTTGTTCTGAAATCATGTTTGAGAGCTCCAACGATAATAGGCGCGGACCGCAAATAGTGCGAAATTATGTTGATGTGTTCGTAAAAAAATATGTTTTTATATGACTAGCCATTTAATAAATAAAGATTCGAAATTTTAAAATTGGACATTCATATGTCGTACGGCATATATTCTGGTCTAGTAATGTGTAATTTCTATCACCTAAGAAATTCTAAAAATATAGTACTATAGGATTCATATGTCTTATACCGATTTATAAATGTGGAAATTCTAACTACACAATTGTAAATGTTCTCCAAAATGCCCTGCAAAGAATCTCAGACTTGTGAGGTCCCGAAAGAAACCATTCATCTGTTCTGAATGCAATTACTAATGTTATCCAAATTGACCCTGGTAATAAATTACATCTTTGCAATTCTTTCAAGGATAAAGAAACCATCCTGTCACTTTGAATGTAATCAACAATGTTCTCAAAATTTGTTTTGACAGCATCGCCATTCCATTGTAAGAATATTATGCACTAAATACACAATTTGCCTGTCCTGAAACGGGAATCCTTCCCAGTTGGACAGACAAAGGTTCATTTTGTTTTGTGTTGTTTGTAATTTATAAATATATAAAATAAATGAAATAGGACTTAAAATAATTTTAAAAATAATCAACTAGTAAAAAAAGTTTTTTTACAATAATACATATATGAATATTAAAATGTCTTTTAAAACATTAAAAAAATTTGACTGAGTATTCAACCTTCCTATCCAAGAACTGGAGTCGACATCTCTACCGACCTCGCCAATTGCCGATCGGGTAGGGCCGACATTTATTTCGAATATTTACTGCCGTAATGTCATCCGGTTTCAGAGATATGCGTTTCTGTCCACGTGTGTGTACATGATTGCCATCAGACAGAGTGCATTGTCATCGACAACGCATCTATCCGCCGAGTGTCAGCTTGATCGGATGTCGGGAAGTGGGGTAATTCCGCTTCCAAGTTTTGCATTAATTCATTCCCAGATGTATTAATAATAATATCGATGTCGGCATTTAAAAAGTGGACAAACAATGAATTTCTGTAATACATACCTATTTTATGAATTTCAAGGCTATCCGTCTGAAAATTTTGAACTGGAGATGAAAAATGAAAACTGAAGGTGAAAATTCCAGTGAAATGAGTTCTAGAAGAGGTGACTAATGCTGGATTGTTGGCGGAGAGCCAAAGATCTCCCGATCCACATCAAGTCTTAGGGCCGGTATATCAGTATCTTTACCATCGCTCGGCTACTACGACGAGCTTAACAGTAGCACATAATCCGTATGTAGGTCGTAAGCATAGATATCGCCAATATTACATATTTTTTCTATGATTTTAAGTCTTCCATAAACAGCATGGTGCTATTTGCAAGTATTTTTTTTTGCATGTAGTCGTCCATTATTGAAAACCTTTGAACTTGAAAATCCCTCTATTTCTTTATTATTTCTTTATTTATTTTTATTTAAGTACATGAAACAGGCATGGTGTCCTTAATTTACATACATGGATGTTTAAATACATAATAATAATAACAAAATGATAATAACAAAAATAGTAACAAAATGAATAAGCTAAATATGCAGAAGTAAATGACAAATAAGAATGGGTAAAAGGTAAATACAATATGTTCATAAACGATTTGTTATTGTCACACCTGTACTGATGAGACACTGATTAGGTAGGTACAATATTGCTTCTCTTTAAATAATTAACAGTATGTTTTAAATTGAATATATCCGTTAATGATCAATATTCCTCAACGCTCGATGAATCATGGAGGTCTCTACTGAAAGTATGTGAATTTACGTAAATTCGAGACGAAAGTCGGTAACTATTTATGTCAATTTGACAGTAATTGGAAACAGGGACTTACTCGTGTACTGGTATTAAGCGGCCGTACTAGCCTGATTATTTTTAATTTTAGCAAGAATTCATGTAGGTACTTAGCGAGCATAAAGAGCAACTGATGTACCAGCCCTTACGTAATCGTGAGTGCTCCAGCGCAGAGCGGCTGCTCTTTCCCGACTTCAAGGAAAAGTTAACTTAACTCAAAATAAATATTACGGGGAACTGCATAGCCCGCAGATAATGGCTTACCTTTCATCCGACGCATGTTACCGATACTCCCTTAGAGAATAGAAACAAGGGAGATGGAACATTAACCATTAATAGTATGAACGTGTCGTCAACATCGTTCATCTTTAAATCGTATCTACGCTCAGCGCGGCGTCCCCTGTTTATGTTTTGCACGACTTTCGTTTCAGTTCGGTTGTAGCTCTGCCATATCTACCTTTGTTTCTATTATCTCTGATTTCTACTAAAACCACTACAATAAATTCGGTTTCTATATGAAAATTTTCAGGTAATCCGTGCGGCGCAAGGCCAAACTGAAATTTCCTGAAAATCTTCGTACAAAAAAACGAATTTTCTAAAAAAAATAAAAAATCGTTTTCAGCTACAACAACATCAGTAATTTAATTTTTTGTAATATTAGCACTCTAGAACACCCAAAAATCACGAGCCGCCACTGATACCTACCATTCACATAAAATAAAGGATATCGCAAGAAGTGGCTGGTGGGCGTGTTTCGTGATCCAAATATTTGCCTAATAAACGCTTAAATTTCCAATACAAAACTGTTTTTACGAAATTAATATGGGTTGGAGATCTACGGTATCAGGCCAGCTTAAGAGACAGAGCGCTGGGCTATTGGGTTAGACGGAACAATTTCCATTAAAATTTCTATGGAAGGTACTTCTAACGTTGTTCTTTATTTTTTACCATTAAAAACTACATGTTGCTTAAAATGGCTGTAGACGAGTTAAATGATCAGATCTAAATAGCCAGAATCTTCCTAACCTTCCTCATTATCATCTCCTTCCCCTCCCCACCCCAACTTACCTCAATAATTGAAGCCACATTCCCACTGGCTCCAGACAGTTGTGCCGTATTCACATAAAACTTTAAAAAAGCAATCTGTTTAATCGAATTTAAATTCAAAATTTAATTTAAGCTCAATGTCAACAAATAATAGCAGTCGATAATTTTTACGACTGTGCTCGGCGCTCGAGCACATGTGCGCGTCCTGTACCATCCACGCTGGAATTTTTCTGATGCGATTTTACCATAAAGCCTGTAACAGACCACTCTATATTTACTTGTCTTGTCTTATTTCATACATTCCCATTGGTAGTGTATGGCGAGCGATACGCTGAGATAGGTCAAGTCATGATGCGTATAGCGCAATGTGTCGCCTACCTAATGCTTTGAAAACTGTACAGGGGACAAAATCGCTTGCGCTAATGTCACTACAGATTATATTTGTTTTATTTTATGAATGTAGCCTCTACAACGGCTTACAAATTAATTTGCCTATGAATGAATAAAGAAAAAATATATCAGATGCTAAATCACTATTTTGATTAATCTTTATAACGAATTAATGTACATTATGAATACCAAAAAATATGCTTTAGATAAATTGAAAGTTTTCCTGTCGTTTCGCTTGAGTAGAATACAAATAAAAACAATAAATTACTCAATAAAAAATATAAATGTAAACTACTAAAAAATATACTTTTTCAATATGTATGAAAGCGTAAAGGAAACAACTTTTAAAAAAACTACAGTATTATAGCTAAGATTATTTGTGACAGTTTCATTTGATTAACTTTTTTGCTTTCTTATAAAAATTTTTACAAAATAAATAAAAACCAGTTTTGTGCTTGAAATCGAACGTTTCTGAACTCCGTTTGTCAAGCAATTTTAATGCCTATTACGTACAATATAAGGTATACCAAGAATAAACACATTTTTGGCTTGTAGCTTTCTCTTAAAAGCTATTCATATTAATTACAAAAAATGTTTGACACCACTGATATGTGTCTTGTAAGTAAAGAGTCGCTCTAGAATTTGTTGAGAAAATATTGTGACAATAATTGTTCACTCTAATATTTCAAATCGTTATTCAAACAAGTATTTATACTGAATTGGTGAATAATAATATATCTTTCTCTAAAATATTTATATCTCTTAGTTTATATTCAATTATGTATTGTATATATCTAGACTTATTTTTCATTAAATATGTTTTCTTTTTTTTCATCTCTTTTTTTTCTCTTTCTTATTTCGGTAAAGGTTACGAATTCCGCTTCACGGTAAATATGGAATGTTTACTTTGAATTAATACTTGAATTTAGTTATATTATTACTAAAAGTTACTATAAATGTTGGGGAACCTTTAATAACGCCTGCTCGCGTCCCCTTTAGAGTTATATCCCAGTTTTCAAATAGTTTGTGGGCTACGCTAGGTTTGTATAGACTGGTTTGTGATTTAATTCTAATACGATATTATGAATATAATCCAACTCTTGATATGAACATAGTCGCCGTCGGCTGCGACTATAACGGATGCGCATACTAATTGACATATCGCGTAAGTGACTTAATAAACGAAATTAAAATTAAAAGTGCGTATTTTTCCGTCTCCCCCGACATAATAAATCATGTTTTGAATTAATAAAGCTAAATCCATTTATTTGAAAGTGAAATATTGCGTATTAAGAGTGAAGCGGAATAAGAGAAAAATAATCTTATTTCTTATGTTTTATTACACCTATTATATTTTGTTTTACAACATGCGGTTTTTCTACAACTTAATATTGTAAGTAATTTTGTATATTTTATTTTATATTTATTTAATAACTTTTTGTTTTACAACATGCTATTTCTGTACATCTTAACATTGTAATTTAAAGGATTATGACTACGTGCATGAGCCGTATGGTGGTTGTAAAGAATGCAAAAAATTGTAATCACTTAAATTTTATGAATAAATAAACACTAATGTCAAAGTTCATTTTCGTTCAACGGCGGCGCAAAAATGACAAAGTTTAATAGAGTATAGAAGAGATTATGTGATTGTTGTTATTCGTGTAAAATATGTATTCAGGCTCATGTAAAAATTATAAAACCAGTTAAATTATTAATATTTTCTGACAGTTGTCTGAGATTTTTTTGTTCAAATAAAATTTTCTATTCCGTGGTAACTTCTTACGATATAAAGACGAAATATATATGAGTAGTGAGATACATAATCTGGTAAGCAGAAAAAAATGCAAAAAATATAAATCTTAATTTTTATTCCGATAATTGAGGAAAATCAAGGTAATTTTCGCGTACTTCTTAACCGACATTCTGGGGGTGTTTTGAGAAATTTCTGCTCCGACATTCAACAGAAGGAAGTTAATTTAATATTCAGATCAAGGTTCAAAACCCGACCAAGGCCTAGTTAGTACTTATTTACCATTCTATAGTTCTAGTTCATTTCACCTCTACCTGGTATATTGTAATAAGACATGGTAAATGGTAATGTATAACATAACGGTCGTGGTTTATTTATTATGATTGAACCACTCGGATAAATAACTGGAAGGTGTTAAGAGATAATGTCTGATCGTATCTACCAGAGTCTCAGATCAGAATATACTTATAACCAGAGGCGGCTCTAGGGATTCAGTCGTGGTAGGTCATTTGAAAAAAATGTGTGACTAATCTTTATTTGATATTGTGAAAAATGCCCATATATTATTAACTATATCAATTTGTTATAGAGTTTTAGAGTCGCGGACTCAAAATAAATATTATGTTAATATAATAAATTGGAAATAAATACACAATCCATGTACTTACGGCAAATTATTTTTAAGATATTAAGTTTTAATGTAGTTGTCCACAACATTAAAATAAATAAAATCAGTGTTTGATTCTATTTGACAATGATTTTTGACGTTTTTTGTTTTGTTTCATTCTAAATCGATAACAACATAAATAATTATTCTAATCCTTTCCCGAACTATGCAATTGAAAAACAACCATTGTTCCACACACTACAAGCGTGTAAAATGAAAAAACGACATTTGTTTATGTCACCATCTCTGTAAAACATATAATATTCACCGTGTTGTCTCCCCCACGGTCATGACCTAAGCGTCCCTAAACTTTCTTCGGAAGCTAATTTTTACTTCGACGAAAAATATAGTGCCATCTCGTTTATTCTATGGCGCGCGTAGGGACAGAAGATGCCAAATTGGACATTCTTTAAATTGACCCAGCGAATCGTGTGGACTTGTGAATGAAAGCTTCTATTAGAGACAACAGATGTCACTGCTAGTCACTCGCCGCCGCCGCTGTTTCGCGTTACATTTTAAATGTTTTGATGCACATAATTGATTATTATATTTATTATTGTTGTCTTATAATTTTGGGGGGTCAAACACCAATTGACCTAAGGGAAGAACCGCCACTGCTTATAACATAGTATATTCTGACCTGTCTGACCTGCTGATCGCCTGGCTGTATCGCTCCGTGACTGGAGGGCGGTTTAGTTTGATACATAATAAAATTAATTATTAAAAACATTATTTTTTATTATTTAATCGGATGGAATACGTCGGTAAAATTACATTCATTGATTTTATGAAGTACCTGAACGAACATAATAGATATAAAGGAGATGAGCCATGAACTGTTATTAGTATGAAATTTTGGCACAGTTGGTCTAAATAACAAATGTAGATCCTAGGAAATAAATTGTACAGCGCCCTTGAGGTGATTTTTCACAAAAACGGCGCTCTACAAATTATCCAATTGTTATTATTATTATTATTATTATGATACCAACATCGTTCATCCGTACATAGTAGATACAAATCAGTTGACATGACAAATCTCGCTGTGTTTCTATTATTTATAAAGAAAGTTTTTTACACAGATATTTTAATATTTTATCATTGCGTTTAAAAATCAGATTTTTTGTTTCCTTCTAAGAACTCTGGCATCATGCAATTTTCGCGTCCTTTTTCTTTTGTAATTTTTAGGCCAAAACGACTGCTTTCAGCTTGCAACGGCATTTCCACCGTTAGCAATGGCTATTTGAACTTTCAAAAAATAATTCCACTCGTAATAATGTTGTGTTGCTTGTTTTTATTTCTTTTAAAATTATTTTAGGTACTGAGGATTTCCTGTTGAGGTAAAACTATTTGGTTAGTTTTATATTTGTCGTTGGTTTTATACATTGAACAATAATAATTATATACAGGGCGTGTGGATTTTAACCCTTAAGTGACGTTGTGGGTCCATGGGACTCTCTCTGCTTCTATCATCCTATTCACTACTGAGCCCCACGCATCTCGGTACCTTTCTACATTCTGACTGAGGTTGTGCAGGCGGATAGACAGTTCCCTCACATAAGTACAAAGACTATTTACGAGAGTTGTATGGGTCTCCGGGACCCATTACATCACTTACGTAAAAAAAATCAGTTTAATTGTCAAGACGGCCATAAATACCACATTTACCTCAAATATAGACACTGTAAAGCGTTGGCTTTTATTGGAGGAAATTTAAAACGAAGTATAAATTGAAAATTCAATCCCAGATTGTTCAAGATGTGTTGCATTTAGTGCAAAAATACGCGTAACTTTACCAATTGTCATTATTGACAATAGTGACTTTGAATATTAACATTCAAAGTTATTGTTGTTTTGTGTAGAACAAATTAAAAAGTTTGTCATTTATCATAAGAAAATATCATTTTTAGTAAAGTAGATATCATATTTTTGTAGATTTTAGATATTGTTCGTGGATATGTTTTTATGGGAGCAACTTTGATTTCTTAAGTTCAACAGTGAAAATACTACTTATTTTATTTAATATTGCATTATATCTTTGATTTGTTGTAAAGATTTTTTACGATTGATAATTGTAAATTAAAAAAAAAAAGTACATCAATTAACTTTTACTTTTTGGTTTTAAAAAAATGTGGGTTCCGGGGACAACGAAGTTACATACGTAATTTTTGTCAACCACGTCACTTAAGGGTTAAATGACCCCGTCTATGCCCGTAACTATTTTACAATTATACCTACATACAGGGTTTTCCAATAAGAGGTGTTATTTTGATATTCGATCGTAAAAGATCAATGGTTTCGTTGCCTGTGTTCTTGTGTAGCACGTAGCGCCATCTTGTTGAAAGTAAACGTTGTTCAAATTAATACCATCCAATTCCGGCCATAAAAAATCATTAATCATCTCTTGATAGCGCAATCCATTCACCGTAACTGTTGCTCCAGCCTCATTTTCGAAAAAGTAAGGTCCAATGACTCTGCCGGACCATAAAACGCACCAAACAGTCACACGTTGAGGATAAAGAGGCTTTTCAACAATAACTCTTGGGTTTTCCGAGCTCCAGATGTGACAATTTTGCTTGTTGACGAAGCCACCGAGGTGGAAATGGGCCTCATCACTCAAGATGATTTGCATTTGATTCACTCAAGTGAATTTTAACAATTTCAATGCGTTGTTGAAGTGTGTATCGTTCCATTTTTATTAATGGCGTAGTTTCTACTTGTCAAATGTCAAAAAATGACAGCTTCAAAAGTAACATCTACCGAAATAGCGGGCTATTCAAAATAACACCTCTTTGCAAGTTCTCCTAACTAAAGCAATTTTTGAATTTATCATATTTTTAATAACCCAAAATTTCAGAGGCAGAGGAAAGTTACTGCGAAACAAAGTGTTTGCGCTTTAAATGACGTGTGATTACAAAGACATAAAGTAAATGCATTAAACAAATACAAGCACCGTGATAAGGGGAACTATTGTTTTATGGCAGCCTTTGACCAAAGGTTGACACAGATCTCTAGTATATTGCATTGTTTCTTTCACAATGTATGAATATCACAATATGCATACAAGGCCATGCACCATACTGAGATATCAAACAAATTAGTAACTACAGTGGTGTGCGAATTAATTGGGGCAATCATTTTTTTTATATTTTGCAATTTTTCAAGTAGGGTTCATTTTAACAATTTCGAGTTAATACTAGTACGTTATGTGACAAACTCTACTCTTTGTTATATTTTATTTCGTTTCAGCTTTGATAAACCAACGAACACCTTATATTTTTCAATTAATCATTATTACATCAAATAAAAATGCTGGGACTTTTCTTCACTATCGTCTATAAATTTTCAATGGGAGAGAATTCCTTGGATATTTTAAAACACTTATAAGGCCGGATTCGAAGAATACTTGCATTTTATTCGGAATTTTGCGCGGGACAAGGTCTTGTTAAAAAAGCCATTATTGTCAGGGAATACCTTTTCGAGTAAACACCCTCCTAAGGTGATGTTTATGGGTGTTTGGTCCTGTAAAGCCTATCCACCGCACGATGAACACCAACAAATATGAACAAGTTCTGAAGAGTATGCTGCTTCTGACACATGATTAAATTAAACATATATGTTGTTAATTAGGTTATCAATGCAAAATAGAAATAAAGGTGCAACAAAGAGAAAAGTTATTATAATGTAACGTACTATTATCAATCCAAAATTATAAAAAATATCTATTATATATATTATATCTAATAAAATCAAAACGCTGAAAAAATGGTTGTTCCAATTAATTCGCACACCACTGTTCTTCTTTTCTTAAAGGAAGGACTCTCAAATTCTTATATTGTAATTATTTATTATCCAGGAACGCATATTTTCTTCATTTATTTTTTACTTTAACAAATACTTTTTTGGTAATCATTCGGTTCTGCTTCACCCAATAGTACCTATAGTGAAAAAGGTGTTTTGTGGTGGAAAAATTAATATCAAGACAATTCTCTGAATTTTGATATAAGTAAATTAAACAGATGTATTTCATATAGGCTCATAGAAATATGATGCACCCGGGATTTTACTGGAACAAAACAGTGTAAAACAAATCTTACAAAAACTTCAACATTCAATTCATTTAGACAGACTTTAACAAACAAGTGTAACCGAACGTTTTTACAAAACATTACGATATATACTGAAGATCCTCTTATAAAAGCAATCGTACAATACGACTCTCTCGGCGACTCGACTTTCAGATAAAAGCACAGACTTATAAAACATTATCCTGATGGACCTAGACGAAGTATGTCATATTTCAGATGCTGGCGAATGAGTATCAGGTGTTTCCTAAATTCCTGAATTAACATTTCCCATTCTAAATATCCTAATTAGGAGAAAGCACAAAATAATGGTTCTATAATTCCGGGGCCCCGTCCGACCGGTGGACCCCTGGGCTTGTGCCCCGCGTGCCTTTAGGGCAAAGACGGAACTGGTTCGAATCAAAGTCAAAGAACCCTCTTCAAGTGTATGTTTGTTGAAAAGGACATACCAATACATAATCCAGTTTTACAGATTTATACATTTAGTAAAGCAAGCTTCCGAATAACGCAACCATTCGATACATTATCTATTCAAGACTTATTCCAGTTTCTGTGAGCAGCAGTATAAAAAACGAGATACACATTAATAAAGTATCGGAGTGACTTGCGATGGCCAACCTACATTAAATATTAAATATTGATGTCTTGTCTCCAATCTTCAATGCTCGCATTTAATGGCCATCGCGGCTACCAGCACAACACGGTATTAGGAACAACGTCCAGGGTTGACAAAAACAGTATTTAGGATTAGACGAGGGCCTGTTCTATACAGGATCTAAAAGAACTTTAAGTTATTTGTAATTTTGAAATCATTAATTCATGGTGGATTTCCATTTTAATTTCACTTATTTTCTTATTTTTTTGGATTCTAAAGTTGTAAAGGTGTTAAACGGTGTTTGGTTTGGCGCTATTAGGTTCTGGAAAAATTGTGCACCTTTTGTTGTGATCCAGACTGAAAGTTTTTGTATGTTTTTATTCGTTGGTGTTTTCTCGGCGGGTTGTTTCAATGAGATAGGCATTTGGTTATAATGTAGTAGATAATTAACATTAAGGGTATTTTTCCGTGGTAACTCTTAATGGGAAATTAAGGTTGTAGTTTTTGTCCGTGGTAGCTCTACTTTAATGGGCTATTAAGGGTGTAGTTTTTTGTAGATCTGTTTTATACTAGGTGTGTAAACACTCAGGGCCCTGAGCCAAACGGCACCTGGCGCAAGGAAAAATTTTGCGCCCCTTGTCAAGACGCCAGCCCTGTAAAACACTTCACAATGAAGATAATTTGAGTAATCAAAAACAACAATAAAAAACTGATTCTTTCCACACTTCCATAAAGAAAATTTAGCAGCTTCTATGAAAATAAACAGAAACGAATAAGTAATAAATTGTAGTAAAATATGAGAAAAATTAAAGTGAATGTAGACATTGTGGACAACCCTGTAATGTTACGGAACAGCTCAACGGAGCGGGAGACAACAATTAAATGATTGATGCTGGCCAATAAAAAGTTTCAAAGAAATTTGAAACACTTTCAATATCTCTAATAATTTTGAGCGGTGCAATGATTAAATAAAGTACCATAGAATGATGCGATTGTTTAATGAAAGAGTAGCATAGACTAACAACAGAATAATTTAATAGTAGTATATTCACATATTTCACAAATTTTCACGGGCCGCAAAGAGTACTAGTTAACTAGGTACTAACGCATAATATTTAGTTGTCGTGAACTGTTTTTTGTTCGATGTCGATCTACGATCGAGATCGGGAAACATGACAAGTTATCGAAATTACCGATTTACCCTTTGTGATTGTGCTTGTGCTAGGTGGGCTGATAGTAAAGCGAGTGACTAGTAACTCTGTGAACCGTCGACCTCGCGTCCAAAATAGGACCTATGTTTCTAATTTCCTTTTATTTATCGAAACCAAAATTTCCTCCGAAATCATAAAATTTGTAAGTAGGTACTTAAAAACCTACCTGCAATTATTATCAACCATATACATTTTATTTATTATTTCAAACAAGGAATTATACAATTTGTCCAAAGAAATGTCACAAAATCACTGACTTATTTTCTTGAATTCTTTTTTCAAACTTTCTTCGATCCGGTAGGTACCTATCAAAATATTGATTATTCCGATTTGACAGTTCTTAGTAGGAACCACGATCATGCGAACTCTGGTGGGATAAAAATGTAGTATCTAACACGGCTACCATCTTAAACCGGGACCAGAATCTAATAAACAAACATATGAAATGCCAAATGGTCAATACGCTCAGTTAATAACATTAAAAATAATGTTAATTAATTCGAGGTAGAAACTGATTCCAATCTGCTGTTTTTCTTACAAAATTCCAATATCCTAGTGATATGAATCTGTCTTTTCCATCTTCTGTTTGTAATGACATGAAGTTAGTAATGCCGGCACAGAGGCGTGATGAGTCGTTTCCAATCTAGGTTTCATTATAATTAGTCTATAAATAATAGCAAATTAAAACGGTTCGCACAGTATGGGAACAAACTCCCGTTGGCATGCACTCCTGCAGACTGCACCGGTGGTGAATAGTAGTTCTGTACTGCAGACTGCACGTGTGTCACCGAGAGCTTGGACCAGTAGTAGTTATGTGGTTATAATAGAATTATTCTTCAACGAGTAAACCAAAACGCTCCTTGGTAAATACCTATACACTGTCAGCCAAGATGGCCGCCTATCTAGTTCCAACCTATTCAAGTTATTTATTCCATTTTGTAAGTTTACATATTTATTTATGGTCTTATCTCGAATACTATATACAAACTCGTAATTTTTTATTTGTTGTTGTTCAATTCAACAACTCCTATAGACAATTGTTTCATGGATAGCGTGTCGCTACTTCTAATTCAAATCCAACCTTGAGCTATTGACATTGACCATCGAAGGCAGACTATCAGCATACGATCGGGTGGTTCTACAGATGCAAACCTCTACACAAAAACTGAGGGAGTGGTTACAAGTTACAGCGGATTTCATAGAGAAATGTGGATAAAAAAATCAACCCGTAAAAATCTTATTTGCCATATTATGTACATCTTTTTTTAAATGTCTTTAAAAACTTAAAAATATATATATTGATTTGACTGAGGATCAAAGCTTCCTTCCCAGAGACCGGAGTCAACCGCGTTACCAACCTTGCCACATACCGATAGAGTAGGACTGACATTTATTTCGTGTTTTGACTGCCATAATTTCGTGCGATTTCAGAGAAAAGCCAATATTATTCAAAACAATCGCGAACGACAGTGCAGTTTCACTTTCACTGAGTTGCTCCGGGTTGCAGCCTACAAAGTGAGGATTGCCCCGATGATAGCCAACCTCCAGTAAGACAGGGTACCAGAAGAAGAAGAATAAGACAATTAAGAAAGCAAAATGGAATCCGAATATATAATTCGAATAACGTGCCTGTGTATCTGCCACTAAAGGCTCTGTCAGTATCTAGGCACGTGTAAAGGCAAGTTATGGGAGTCGAGCAGGTCCCACGGCGGTCAGTGGTCACTGGTCAGTAGTGCACTCCGAGTTACTGGACCAAGACATAACTACGTAATTAATTAATGCAATTTTATACATTTCTATCGCACTAAACTCGTTATAATATGTGTATATGCCACTACCTTAAATAATGATGGGTCGAAGTAAATACCCACTGCAGTTAAAGACAGTTACTTACTTACCAGGGTGTTCGACAGCGGATGCTGCTATAGAGTAATTAGTTGTCAGTTGTCAACGGTAATGGATCATAAGATGTGCCCCAGTTAGTTGGATACTAATAACATAGTCTGAAGTAATATGGAATCACGATCAATTTGAATTTATATTGGTACTTTATTATTGCAGTTCATCAGGGGAGTGAACTAAATTGTAATACAAGGTTTTCTTCAAACTAAGCCATTAATAAAAATGGAACGATACACGCTTCAACAATGCATTGAAATTATTAAAATTCACTTGAGTGAATCAAATGCAAATCATCTTGAGTGACGAGGCCCATTTCCACCTCGGTGGCTTCGTCAACAAGCAAAATTGTCACATCTGGAGCTCGGAAAACCCAAGAGTTATTGTTGAAAAGCCTCTTTATCCTCAACGTGTGACTGTTTGGTGCGGTTTATGGTCCGGCGGAGTCATTGGACCTTACTTTTTCGAAAATGAGGCTGGAGCAACAGTTACGGTGAATGGATTGCGCTATCGAGAGATGATTAATGATTTTTTATGGCCGGAATTGGATGGTATTGATATGGATAACGTTTACTTTCAACAAGACGGTGCTACGTGCCACACAAGCAACGAAACCATTGATCTTTTACGATTGACTATCAAAATATCACCTCTTATTGGAAAACCCTGTATAACGATTAACTGATCACTATTACTCTAAAAAGATTAGACAAGTGTGAACGACAGTTCAAAAGATTGCCTAAGATGAACAAAGATGGCCCAAAATATTGCCTAATGTAAACAGAGATATCCAAAACATTTCCCAAGATGAACAATGATAGCACAAAAGATTGCCTAATATAAACAGACCTCAAAATATTGCCGAATTTTAACGACCGTAGCTCAAAATATTGCCCAATTTAAACAACGATAGCTCAAAATATTGCCCAATTTAAACCACGATAGCTCAAAATATTGCCCTATTTAAACAACGATAGATTCACCAATTTAAACAACGATTTCCAGTCTTCATTCTTGTAGAATTTACAGGATACCTGGGAAGTAAAGCTGAATTATTGCAAATGTTGTTCTATATGCGAGGTCTAAGCTTAGGTGAAAAATGATACAGCAATAAAGTCATTCGTCATAATATATTATTATCATACGAGCATATTTTTATTGTGTGGAAGCATATTTTTGTTCAAAGAAGCTCACGATTAGCTCAAAGATCATAAAATTTCACGCCAAAAGCTAATTGACTTCACACCACACCCAGCACCACCTCCTTCTTCCCCGTGAGATGTTTCTCTCCTCTCCTCGAGTCTTTCTGTAAATAACTCTGAAAAAAGTACACGGAAGATAAAAAGCACACGACGCAAGACTCGACATCTGTTTGTTGAGCTACTGAGAAGGGTAAATACTTTAGACTTGCATGACTCGGACCATTGATGTATTGTAGATATATCAGTGCCTGGGACTGATGCTTGGAACTCGGCAATTAACCTACACTTCATAAATGAGAAATATTAGGTACTAAAATTATTATGTATTAGGTACGTTATAGGTAATAGAAACAAGAGAGATGGTTCGTGAACCATCATTAATAATAATAATAATACTTGGATGACTTGAATGATGACTTAAAAACACCTCAAGGGCGCTGTACAAACTTATAATACATTTCTACAGTGATCTATGTTATTACTTAACTATTTATGGAGAAAATATACATTACAATACTTACCTGGTAGGTCACTTGAGATTAACACTTAATTAACATTATCTAATTGTTTATTGGCGAAATTTAGATACAGGATTTAGGACTTAATTGAAAAATTGAATATAACTGAACTTTCTCTTAGGATTGGTATATTTAATTTAAGGGTACGACAGCTTAAAAAGGTAAGTTTTTAGTTTAGACCTGAATTCTGTTGGACTTGTTATGGATCTTAGTTCCGGAGGGAGTTTATTCCAAGCCTTCGGCCCAGATACTCCGAAAGCGCGATCACCAAACTTAGTATTTGGCTTGCGCATAGGTTCTATCAGTCTGCCTACAGCTGCTGATGTTGCTGATGTTGACTGCCTCAGACCAGTGTTTTCCGGGAAGCATAGTTCAGAGATGTAGGGTGGGGCCATTTCATTGATGGATTTAAACACCATCCAGCACAGTTTGTACTGGATTCTTTCAGGGCACTTGAGCCAGTGAAGGTTACGAAGGTGTTCTGAAATGTGCGAATATTTTGAAACCCCGGTTATGAGCCGTGCTGCTGCATTAAACACTGATTAAGTTTGTCAAATTGATATTTTGGAAGGCTGGCATAAATGCCGTTGCAGTAATCGAGACGTGAGCTACGTAAGAGTTGATAAGTAATTTTGTTGCTTCTGAAGGAAGGTTTCTTCGGACAGACTTGAGTTGTCTTAGGTGAAAAAAACCGGTGCTTACAGTCCTATTTATCTGACTTTTAAACGAAAAGTCTGAATCTAAATTGACACCGAGAAGTTTGACTGTTGTTTTTGGGATGATATCGCTGCCGGAAATAGTAATAGGTGAATTGTCTATGAAATGTTGACGTTTGTTTGTGGCTACCCAGAGAAACTCAGTCTTAGATGAATTGAGCTTCAGCTTGTTTGAAGACATCCAACGAGTTATTGCTTCTAGACATTCAGTTATACGGATTTTGAGACTATTGATTTCATTTGGAGCGCAGTAAAAATAAACTTGCTGATCGTCAGCGTAGCAGTGAGACAAGAGATCAAATGACTCGATTATTTTGGCGACAACATTTGTAAAATGTTATAATTTTATAAAAGTGTCGCCAATATAGTATAACTATTTATACTACTGATAATAATAATAATCCATACCAAATTTCCCAGTGTTTATATACTTTCTATGTTTTTTTTTTGAAATTGTTAAATTGATTACGAAATATGAAACGGAATTTTTTGGGTCTGTAATTCCTTATTTTAAGACATCGCGCTAACCGTGCCCTTGTCGGGAGGGATAAAAATAATTTAGGTATTTTTTATTTATTTATTTTCACATATACGGCACAACATGTGCCATTCACATACTAAATTACAGAGAATAGTACAGCAACATAAGGAATGCAACAATATAAATGTAAGTATAACGGTATAATCAGTAAATAGAAGTAAGGTTAAAAGTATGAAAAAAAGAGATGTAAAAAAATATAAGTAGCAATCTGTAGTATAGTATTAAGTCAAAGTAAGAAATTATATGTAATAATATACAATAAAGTAGTATAAGCAAGAATGAAGTGCTTATAAAATGTCTGAAAGGCAATAAGAGTTTGTAAAAAATAAAATAAAAAATTTTAGAAAGGTATATACTATTAGAAAATGAAAAGAATAAAATATATACTATTATAATATGAAAAGGAAAAAAGAGTAATAAATGGGAGAATCGCGTGTATAATAATAATGTGCGACACTGCTTGACAGTCCGATAAAGTTTTACATAATACCTATGATGACTATGATAATATATAATGCACTGATATCAGCTTCTACCTATCGAGTACTAGTAGTTTTTAATCTGAAGTACATAAACATTATGATGGTATGGTATTATTCGACAATTTTTGTTTTATGCATCTTTTATATGATAATAGACAATCAGCGTGATCGATGTTGGAATATTCATTGCCTAATCTGTGCAAGCGATGGATTATTGAATTTTGTTCTGCGTTAGTTCCAGTATTGTTGCAATAATAAGGTGACTTGAGTCTAGTTTGTCTACAGTGAACATGGTAGTTTATCAACGAAGTTAATTCAGGGGAGTCAAACCGGTGATTGATTATTTTAAATAAAAAAATTAGATCATTAAGAATTCTTCTATGTTTTAACGATAAGAGATGCATTAATTGTAATAATGAATCGTAATCAATGTCGTCAGAGGGAATTCCTAATTTGAAGTTAATTGTTCTGAGAAATTTATGTTGGATTCTTTCAATGGAGTTTGCATAGTTTTTGTAGGAAGGGTTCCATATAGACGAATTATATTCTAATTGACTTCTGACTAGAGTTGTATAAAGTAATTTTAATGTATGGATATTTTTGAAATCTTTAGATATTCTAGTAATGAAGCCTAACATTTTCATTGCTTTACTAGTAATGACATTTATGTGATTATTAAATGATAATTTACTATCA
Organism: Hesperophylax consimilis; assembly: GCF_061612785.1. Classification (NCBI taxonomy): domain Eukaryota; kingdom Metazoa; phylum Arthropoda; class Insecta; order Trichoptera; family Limnephilidae; genus Hesperophylax; species Hesperophylax consimilis. Next base: position 23,990,267 of record NC_142850.1, read on the forward strand.
AAGATTATACCGAGGTCCCTAATTTCAGGTACAGATAATAAAATGTGGTTGTTCAGTATATAACTATATTTGATGGGGTTTTTAATTCTGAAAAAACTCATAATTTGACATTTTTTAATATTAAGTGTAAGTTTGTTAATAGAACACCACTCTGCAAATTTTTTGAAATTGGATTGTAGGGACAAACAGTCATTGATATTTTTAATGATTTTAAATATTTTCATATCATCAGCAAATAATAATATGTGAACATCAGAGAAAATAGAAGTGACATCGTTTATAAACAGTATAAATAATATTGGTCCTAAGTGTGAACCCTGAGGCACACCGCTAGTGGCTTCGAATTCGTAAGACAAGTGTTCTTTGATACATACAGTCAGTATACGTTTTGATAAGTAATCCTTAATCCAGTGTAATAGTTTACCACTTATTCCAAGTTTTGATAATTTATTTATAAGGATTTTATGACAAACCTTGTCGAACGCTTTACTAAAATCCGTATAAATTGAGTCGACTTGTTGCCTGTTAGCGAGAGCACACGAGATAAAGTTTTCGTATAGCGTAAGATTAGTTAGAGTAGATCGGCCAGAGACAAAACCGTGTTGAAATGAAGAAATATTAAATTTTACACAAGAACATATTTTATGAAGAATTAACTTTTCAAAAACTTTCGGTATCGACGATTGTATGCATATCGGTCTGTAATTTTCAACAAAAGACTTGTCTCCACTTTTAAATATTGGAGTAAGAAAGCTGTTTTTCCATATTTGCGGGAACTTAACCGATGAAAGTGATTGTTTAAAGAGTAGGTATAGTGGGTAAGAGACGCTACTTGCACAGTTTTTAAGGAATATGGGGGGAATTTTATCTGGTCCTAAGCAACATTTAGGTTCCAGTAGTTTAATACAAGCCGCTATGTCTTTAATTTCAATATGAATCTGGGATAATTCTAAATTTATATCTGACTCGAAGTTTGGAATTGGTTCGTTAGGTATATCTGCTTCATACACATCTTTAAAAAAATCTGCAAATAAATTGACAATTTCATTAATTTTACAGGAAGTTTTCTGTTTATGGTGCATAGTTTCAGGTATTCCAAGATTATTGTTATTTAGTGATTTATAATACTTAAAAAAATGTTTTTCATTATTTCCAATTGAAAGTTCAACATTATTAATATAATTCTTGTAACAAATGTTCGATAGTTTATTGCAATTTTTTCGTAGCATGCTGAAATTTGAATAATCAGAAATGTTTTTAGTATCTTTGTAAATTTTATGTGCTATCTTCTTTTCAATTACTAGGTTAATGAGGTCCTTGTTGAACCAGCTAGGGAAATTAGAGGATGATTTAAAGCTGATTGGGACAAAAGTTTCAATGGCTTTATACAAGTGGTCATAAAAGGCTTTAATATTTCCATCGAGGTCACCTCCCTCTAATATAGACCAGTCAACGTCATATAGATAATCACGTATTGAGGCATAATTGGCTTTATTAAAGTTTGGATACTGGGTCTTAGTTTCAAGTTGGTATTTCATAGGGCTACATAATATAACAATGTCTAAAGGTGGGTGATGGGAGTCGGGTGCAAGAATCAAATCCAGTGACTCATCAACCTTAGTGGCCGTGTCAGTACAAAAAACAAGATCTAGTAATCTGTTATTGACATTTTTTACATTGTTTAATTGATTTAGGTTAAGGAAATCACATAAATTGACAATTTCTTTTTCTGTTTCGGATAAGGTTGAGTTTTTAGAATCAGTAGAATTATCGCAGGTGCCCCAGTGGATTTTGGGTAAATTGCAATCGCCGATGATAGTGATTTTACTATTTGGAAATTTGTACGACAATTGCTCTATATCCTCAAAATGACTTTTGTATACACTTATATCCGACGATGGCGGAATGTAAACACTGCCAATGATATTTTTTTGGTTTTTACCGTTTAATAAGATGTAAACTTGTTCCACATTACAGTTTTTGGTTTTCAGAAGTTTTGAGCAATGCACCTTGTTGACGGCTATCATGACGCCGCCGCCTCTAGACTTAGAGCTGGTATGTTGACTTCTGTCAGCCCGGTAAACGTGATGGTGGGGAAGTCCAAGCTCAGTTGTGTTGATAGATGGTTCTAGCCAGGTTTCTGTTAGTATGATTATGTCGTGGTGCAGAGTCGGGGCATGTATTTTGAAGTCCTTTAGTTTTGTTTTTATTCCTCTGACGTTTTGGTAGAAGCATTTCAGTTGGTAATTATTGTGTCGTTTTTTGGAAGAGTTGCAACAATGGTAGGTTTAGAGTTAATGTATTTAATGGTGAGGTTTAGTTCGCCATTTTCTTGCCGGGACAGCAACTCTCTTCTTAGTTCAATTAAGTGATTCTGCTGGAGAACAGTTAGATTGTTACCAGCTTTGATGCCGTTTTTTAATTTTATGCTGTTACGTAACACAGTTTTTGGTGTGATGTTATCATTAAATTCCAGTTTGATTGGTCTGCTTTTGTTAGGAGTTTTTTTGGCACCCAGTCGGTACATTTTTACATGAAGTAGATCGAGAGATGGGTCAATATTTTTAATGGCAGAAAAAACTTTATCTGTGTCTTCGGCAATGCTTATGACTTTTTCTTCTGACGTGCTCTCCGGCACGTTATATAAGATAATGTTTTTAGATCGATTAGCTCTCTCTTCCATTTCGGTTACTATTTCACATATATTTGTTTCGATCGGCTGACGGTTCGTAGTTTGCGCCATGAGATGCATATTATTTTTAAGTGAATTTAATTCACCTTGCATCACTCCAAAATCGACAACCAATTCACCAATAGTACCCATAAGTTCAGTAGTTTTTGGAATAATTTTAAGAATTTTTTGTTTTGTAAATTTGTTGTTAGGATCATTAACGATCGAAATTAATCCACTAATTATTGAGTTAACTTTGGTGATGTAGTTAGAAGCTTTATCACATAGAGCCATTTTTTATTATTTTTTTTACTGTACGATTATTTGTACGAATAAGTATATATTTTTAATTGCGAGTAAACAGTTATAAACCCCTAACTTATTGGCAAGGTTCGTGCGAGCTACCGCGGCGGGGAATGACGGGCGGGTGACGGGTACGGGGGGGTTTTAACAGCTGTCACTAGAAACTAATTTGTAAAACACAATTTCCAGACTTTGCGGGCACTATATACGTTTTTGATAACTCGGCTACTTTACACCAGTTTTAATTAGATATTACACTGTGAATTATCTTGATTTTTTAACTTTTTGATTGTTTATAGGTGATTTTGTTGGGACGAATTTTAATGCGTGTACACCCTCTATATGTTGTTGTTGTATTATTTATTTATTTTTTATTTGAGCTGGTGATAATTCTGTCAGGACTTGGTGGACGGTGTAATTCTCAAATTACCATATCTCAATAGATGAAAATATATAACACCATACGTATTGCATCAGAGCCACGCGGATACAGCGACGACATATTGACGATATCAAAGTACCTACGTATCAATAAATTGTTTACATATTCCCTGACTGGTTGTGCTGAAACCGGTTAGCATTGTGGTAGTAAAAAGCGATGGTCACAAAGTTACATTTTTTTTAAATATATAATATAAATACCAACATATTCTAAAATGAGTAATTCGTCTAAAAATATATTCTAAAGATTATTTGTTCGTTTCTTTAGCAGCGTTATTTTATTATTGAATAAAGACATTTTGTTTATTAGCGACCATGTGCTGAAAAATATCAATCACCGTCAAATTTCGAAACTTTCCTTATTCCTTTCCACAGAACCAAGTTAACCTTCTCCCAACCTTTCGTTCGTATTTGTCGACTATATAACATCCACTGTAGTGGCAAGATTCCGGACATATTTAGCGATAGCCCCAGAACCCAGAAATTCACAAAATTTCTTGAAATCAAACTTTATGGTCTCTTATTATTGTTATTGATCTTGTTTGAGGTACATGCTCATTGTTTTATTCCTACATATAGTTACACACCGTTATTAACGGTTGGTATTTATTCTTTGTTATTTATTTGTCTTTTTTATGCTAACCCCAGTCTGTTGTGTACATTAAAAAATAATTAAAAAATGAAAACGTGTCACATAATCTCATCTTGTTTTAATATGAACAGAATGACTTCCCTCAGCAACCAGCTGTCCCTTAGAGCAGTGTTCCGCAAAGCGTGTGCCGCGGCACACTGGTGTACCGTGGTCATCAGTTGGTGTGCCGCGAAAAAAAATCAAGGTATTGTGAAGATAATAAGAAAGCAAATGGGAGCAGATCATCAGTCACTTCTTTTCATACAGAAGTACGATGGCTTTCTCGCGGAAAAGTGCTATTTCGGATTTACGAGGTAAAAAATGAGTCCCAGACGTTTTAGAGGCCCAGGTTCAGATTTTGCTTCTGAGTTTAAAAAAGAAGAATGGGTAGTAAAACTTGCATATATTGACTCAACAGAAAAATGCAAGCCAACAATTATTATATTTCAACATCTTCGGTCAAAATTGAAAGCTTTCGCGCTAAGTGGGTATTGTGGATCAGCCACGCTGTCAATGGTAGTAATGAATTGTTTCCAAATGTCATGGCTGCCGATTCAGAAAAAAGTGCAGGCTTTGATAATGAAACACTCGGAGCTATTAGCAGAAAAAATGAACTGTTATTTTCCTAAGTGTGACCTACAACCTATGGACTGGGTACGAAATCCACTCTCGGATAACATTTCCCTTGGACACTTGCCGATAAACGAGCAGGAAGAATTCATGGAGTTAAAAACTGATCGGACATTAAAACTATAACTAGCAGTTAAAAACCCGCTCCGCGGGTTTTTACTGCTAGGCCCTGCGGGCGGCACTTCGTCGGGCTGCGCCCAGTTTAAGTGATACTAACAACAGTTACATTTAATAGATAGATATTAGGTCATTCACAGAGAGAGGTTGAGTATATTTTGTTAAAACACGGAACAGGAAGGAGTTAATGAATAATAACATGCTCAATTTAGGCACAATAAGAATGACAGTTGTTTGAATAAATGAAATTTTACGTTTTTGTGATGGATTATTTTAAATGAAACACTATTATTGACTACATGTCTACAACTGATATTAACTGTTATGGTACCTAATATAATTTGCTCATAGGAGACTTGCAGTGCTTAAATATGTGTTACAACCGTCAATGTCTATAAGTTGAATCAATATCGTATAGTTTGTCACAACAATTAAAGATAGTTATAACAAAGTTGACTGAAATAATAGATTATTACATATTGATTAATTGTACCCGTGTATATGGATAAAAGGAGGGTAATTGTGCGATGAGATTAGCAGTTGGTTTAATTAAAAGGTGTGAATTTTACTTCAACTGGTGGTAATTCTTTACCTAAAACTATTACTGTATCTAATAAAGTTTAAAGTTAGATTATATAAACACCTTCATCAGGAGAGTAAAAATCTATATATAAAGGTAGATTATTACAATATAGCGCCCCTGAGGTGATATCTCACAAAAGCGGAGCTATGCAAATTGTCCAATTAATATATAAATATAATGTTTACATTTTATTATGTACGTATGCATTGATATACAACGGAAATAGATAAAATAATGTTATCCGATTAAACTTTATTTTATTAAAAAACAAATAACTTTTTTAACATCACTTTATTATATACAACCAATACATGTTTCATAAACGAAGTATACACCGAAGTCAAAAATTAAATATAGATTACAATTGGAAAAAAGAAGTGGAAGGAGGGGGGAGGGGTAAGAGTAGGCTGGGTTTATAAGAATTAGGAATTACAATATGAAAGACCAGTTAAGTGGAAAAATATTTAAAAGAGTGTTAATAAAAAAAATTCTTGTTAATTATATCTGCTTTTGTAAACATGTTCTCTTATTTCTAAAATTTCTAAATTATTTATTTGCGATGCTTTATATCCTGTGTGAAGTATTTTAAGCAAAAAAAATTATAAATAATAATAAAAATGCCATTGCAAAGTTTAAATAAACTTCCAGAAGAAATCTTCTTATTAAACGCTTGATGGTCAAGTAATTTTGCATATTTAAATATTCGCGCCAGTCATTTGGTTCGTTCTTACACCGCCATAGGTGCGCTCTGTCGGCCATCTATTTCCGTGGTGCGTATCGGCCATATTGAAGGAACGCGTGCTTTTTTCGTCAAACGTCAAACGTAATCTCACGTAATTGTGGATAATTTTCACTGTAATATAATTAATTCAATGGATTATGAACTTTCTAAAACATATTTTCTTCGATATTATCCAAAAATTGTATGAGCAGAAACGATATTTTTGAAGAAATATCGTATTACATGTGGAGATTCTATTTCAGTATGAAATCGTGTCTGAATTTTTGAATGTCTTATTTTTTTGTATCCGGTCGCCTGCAAACCGAAATGAACCTTACGGTTGCTTAAAATTGAGGGGCAGAGTGGTATTTTTTGCCTGCAGACCCCCTATGCAGAATTTATCCGAATCACATAATTTGAATTTGACCAATCAGAAGGCCTACGTCGTCCAGACGCTAGGACAATAATACTATCAGATTTTCCAAAGTGGAGCTAGCACATTTTTGGCTGCATATAAAAAATGAGTATCTACTGCTTTCAAAGCGTGCTGTTGAAAATATTTTACCATTTGCCACAGCCACTTATGCGAATTGGGATTTTCAACTCTCTCCCTACTATTAAATAGAAAAAAAGAGAACGCCTGAGGACGATCAATGAAGAGATGAGAGCAGCCTTATCAACGATTGCTCCAAATTTTCATCGCCTGTGCTCAGTTAAACAGGCTAACATTTCTCAAACATCTTTTCATATTAGGTATTTTGATTTTAGTAATAAATAAATATTGCTTTTTTCTTTGGTGTACCTCTAAAAATTCTTGATTTGATAGGTGTACCTTGAACACAAAAAGTTTGCGGAACACTGCCTTAGACTTCCGTCTGTGCCGTCATTCATGGCAAATTTCAAACCGCATTCTTTCACAAAAAATGCAATGCGCTTTATAAGAAACTTCCCTTTCTCCTTAAGCATTCCTGTTTTAAAATTATAGCTGACAATATTAACCAATGCGAAGTTCCATCTCAACTACTTAGATATCAAATATGAGGTAAAGACGCGATGCATGACAAGAATGCTTTTAGAACTAAACTTTTACTGTAACGTAAAGATTATTTGTATAAAATAATGCATGTGCGTCGGTAATTCAATTATATGCGGTACGTACAAGCCTAGGGTTGCCATCTCTAAAATTTGGCAACCAGGACAAGAGGCGTGAAAACCCCGGATTTTAGAGCCCATAACCCGGACATGTCAACAGGTTTTTTTAAACACAGTCAGTGTAATAAAAACAGTTTAAAATGTCATATATCAACTTTTTATTTACTTTCAGACCTTAAAATTAAATTGTGTCATCTTTTATCATCATTTTAAATGTACCCAACAAAACAAAATCTTATTACAGTTTGTTACACATTGTTTTCATAATCAGTTAGAATTTTTTTCATTCTTAGGCTAGCTTTAGACTTGTAAGCTTTTTCGTAAATTTACGACTTCTAGCCAATGGGCATATTGCATTTTGAAAATCCAATATGCCCATTGGCTAGAAGTCGTAAATTTACGAAAAAACTTACAAGTCTAAAGCTAGCCTTAAAATAAAACATAAATTATTAATATACTCTGTTATGAAAACTAAACCTTATTAAAGTATTAAACTTAACAAAATTCAATTAAATTTTTACAAAAATTTTAAAAATACTGGGACCATTTTAGTATTCAGTCTTACAATTTTTGAGGTAACTCTTTAAACTGAATAATAATTATTATCTTTAAATTTGTATCAGCAGCCATTTACACAACAAAATACCTCTTAATATAATATGAACTAAATTCAGTCTTCTTAAATCTTAAGCAACAAAACTGACAATTTGTTCAAGTTAAGACTTACTGGAATGTAAGTTACATTATTAATTTTTTAAAACATAAAATATCCACAGTCCGTGTGTGGCGGGCGGCCCAAGACTTTAAAATTTTAAACCCGGACTACAAATGAAACCCCGCCCGGACGCTCCCCGGACGCCTTCTAAACTAGGACAAATCCGAGGAAACCCGGACGGATGGCAACCCTATACAAGCCAAACGGTTGGAATTGCTAACTTTACATCAAATTAAAGATGTTAGTGTATCCATAGTCTTTCCACGACTTCTTACAGATACCACATGGTAACAGATGTTATAGCACATCACAGCATGACAAAAGGATTGGTGCTATTGAATGAAATTTCAAAAACAGTGTGTAATCTTTGGGGATGCTCTGTGGAGGGTTTTTTTTAATGAAATGAAGGGAGGAAGATCTGGGAAGAAATAAGCATGAGGTTTTGGTTGGAATCTGGGGGTCAGTGTGTCCAGGAGTCACGGATGTTTGAATTCAAGCCTCACACTGCGGTGCAATCTCTCGATGGATCGAGAGAGTCCATCGAGTAAGTCACCAACGTGGCAAACCAATTCGAATATCAACATATTTAGCATCAATGAAGCTGCCTTTGAAATGAAAGATCTGTTACTCCTAGTATAGTTGACATGCCCACTGTTTATATTTATGAAATTTTCATCTACAAATGTATTATCTACAACTGATATATAAAACAAAATATCTCAAACTTAAATACGAATTCAGTCTATCAAATATATATTGTAGTCAGTGGTAAAAACTCTCTTTATCGAATTGACGAAAGACTACCATGTGGAAAAGAATAGCATCCAAACCTTCCACTTTCCCATCTCCTTCCCTTCCACATTTATTTATTCCTTTCAATATACCTCAAATTGGGGAAACCACTTGTTCCGGGCAGTTGGAGGATTAGAAATCTAACCTCCAATAAAAATCAGAAAACTGGTGGCAAAATAATGTATCCTCGTTATATCAATACATAACATTACTGAGCTGACTCCTGTTTCATATTGTAATGTTGTTCTGTGCTAGTCTTTATTATTATTTTTTATTTAGGAGAAAACACAGATACAGACAGTAATTATTCACAAGACAAATATGAAACACCGGTATGCTAACTATTTCTCACGGATTAACTTAATTATTACTATTTTTTTCTCTTTTTATTGCTTTGTATGTAATACTGTAAATTTGTTATGTTCTATTATTGCTTTGTATACCGTATGTATCAGTATTATCCCAAAGTATCGATTCCAAAGCACATTTGGAGTAAAAATGTAGCTGTCATTTTGCTTTACGATAATTTTTTTTTTCAATTTTAAACAAAATAAATATTTTTCTATCACACCTCGTCACTGTAGCCTAGCGGGTCACGTGATACGCACTACGTATTTCTCCAGTAGCACCGTACAGACGAGGCAGAGTGCGTATAACGTGATCTTGACGTGTGATTAATTGAAAAAATATCATCGGAAAGCAAAATGACCTATACATTTTTACTCCGTTTATGCTCAGTAATCACTGGAATCCTTTGGGTACGTGCTAGTACACCCTGCATATATTTCTAAATGGTATAAAATAATTTCGTCTGTCTGTTTGTGCGCTTAGTTTAGCAAGGGATTTTGGTAGGATTTTCACTATCATTTAGAGAATTTTTGCCGGAAGGTTTATATATAATATGTGCAGAAAGTAGAGAAAACTCGATGTTTTGTAATCAAGTCTATCTCCTAAGGATAATCCCCAGCAACACTGGGTACACATCAGCTAGTAAATAATAATTTATGAACTATGTAAGGAGCACTGTAGAAATGACCACTGATTGTGGTTACAAAATAATTTTTTATATTTATTATGGTAGAGCGCACTTAATAATAGCTAAGTGATTACACTGGTGGGGTGGTAGTCTGTAGTTTTAGGTACTCGTGGGTAACTCACTCGTTACTTAGTACCTGAATCGTGTTATCTCAAAATCAATAGCAAGGACACTCGGAACGGAGCGCAGAGCATGTAGAACCAGTTTGGCTATCTGGGTACACCAAACCTGCACTATACAAATACACTTTACACTATAATGTCTCAGTCTATACACAGACGGCAGTGAGTGCACCAGATCCAATACAGCGAGTTGCAGTGCATACTTCGGTGTCGTGGCCTGATCTGATGCCCTCAAAGCCGCTGCCGTAGATGATAATAATTAATAGATTCCAGTATGGAAAATACTTTCAGAAGCGATATGTTGTTGCTTGAAATGGGTTTAAATATGTTTGCTAACCAGATTTGAATAGCTAGATCCTTTCCAACCATCCTATTCCCCGCCTGTTTGTCCTCCCCACTTCATTTAGTGAAGTGACTTTAACAGAGTGATTAACCATTGACATTTTCAACGTCACTTACAGACAGTTTAGCAACTATCTTTTGACGCATCTCACAAAATAGTAAAACCATCTAATGCTGCGTATACATTTGCGAGCCGAACCGCGAGTCGAACCTTGAATTATGGGAAAGGAAAGAATCAACAGCAAATGGCGTAAAACGCCGCTTGCGTTTGCATCGTTCCTTTCTCATAATTCGAGGCTCTGCTCGCGTTTTGTTTTATTTTTATTCTTCATTATAAGCACCCTCTAAACTGCCAAAGTAGTTTGTCAACAGGCCATCAAATTCACAATATTAATTGTAATACTAAAGCACACGTATAGCGAGAAACCAAAATATATAAAATAGATACAGAAGAATAACATTTCAAGTGACTACAATACAAAGATATATAAAATACATACACAAATAGATATAACACAGTCAACATACTCATAGGCACACACACACTCAAAGACACACAACATACTTAAACACTCTCATAAACATATTTATACAATTACATGCATACAATCAATGATAAAAAATTATTATATGCAATACTTATTCGGGACACGGGTTCGAGTCCCGTTGGCGTCATGTATCTTTTATCAGGAGATTTTTCAATGTGGATGAGTGTTTCAGGCGAATAATTATTGCTTGTAAAATAATTGTTACCCTTTGTGCTATGCATAAAAAATCTTGTCTTAAAACATTAGTTTACCAAAAAAATAATAATTAATATTTGACAAGTTCAAGTATTTCACCTAAAAATGTAGACAATTTGTCTCGACGCCATCTAGTGAGAGAGTTAGCACTTACAATGCCTTTCTCATATAAAATAAAGTTGGTTGTTTTCAGGTGAAAAAATGTAACAAGCAGTAATTGTCGAATGAAACACTAGTATATATTGAATCATTTCGCGGGTAAGAGATAAGCCGCCATAGCTCAGTGGTCAGAGCTGTCGACCGGAAGTCGAAGGGACACGGGTTCGAGTCCCGTTGGCGTCATGTATCTTTTATCAGGAGATTTTTCAATGTGGATGAGTGTTTCAGGCGAATAATTATTCCTTGTAAAATAATTGTTACCCTTTGTGCTATGCATAAAAAATCTTGTCTTAAAACATTAGTTTACCAAAAAAATAATAATCAATACTTATTCGCCTGAAATATCCGTACAAATTAAAAATATCTCCCGAGTAAAAATAAATGCCGCCGACGGGAATTAAACCCACACCTTCTGATGTCCGGTCAGGTGCTCTGGACCACTGAGCTACGTCTTAAAAAAAACCTTGTCTTGTAAACATTAGTTTATCATTAAAAAATAATACAATCAATGTATACTTATGAATTTATAAACAATATTGATCTATTAACTATTTTTAAGCTTTTTTTAAAGTTCTGTTGTGCACTTTGATTCTCTTTTTACATCCATTGGCATCTTATTAAATATGGAAGGCACAAGATAAGTAAATGTTCGTTGATTGTATTTATTAGTAATTTTTGGAATGGACATCCGTTCATTTTGACTAAATCTTGTGTTGTGTGTGTAATCTTATCTTTCTTTATACATGGAATCTATTTACACAGGAATAATATTCACATTACGAGAATTGCCTCAACTCTCAACAGATACAGGAATATCCGGACAGAAAATAGAAATCCTGTTTTCGAATAATGATTAACGGCTTTAGAACATTGCAATGGCTGATGGCATCTCCCCCATAGCCTATAGCCCTATTACGAGTATAACCCATAGTCTCTTATAGCTTATAGCTGGAGGTACAGCCTTCAGAATATAGAAGATGACTACTACATTGCTTTGTGGTAATAACTTACAGTCCGTCAAGAAAGTGTAGACAAAAATGAAAGTAGCATTGGGTAGGACACGATTTCAGAATTATTTTATTTTCAAATACTGAAATGAGGTGTCAAATTATGAAATGAAGAGAGGTGTGAATTGTTAAAGCGTAAAAAAAAATAACACTAAAATCTTGTACAGCCAAATAAAAGTTTATTTTCCCCAGAATGTTTTTGTATCTTGAAGGGAGTGGGGACTACAGAATTTTAGAGAGAAAATTTCCCCAAATGTTTTCGAATCCTCTGGGTGAGGGTAGGAGAGGAGTTGGGTTTGGCATGAAATGTCGCATACACGAAATTTAGTAAACTAGTTCCAGCGAGAGATGATAGTACCTGACGTCATCGTTCTAGTTTCTTCTGTCTTTTTCGTTTTCAAACAAGACGCGTGAAAAGGAAGAGGACATACGTGGATGACGTCTATACGAGCTCCCGCTGGGACTAATTATATGCAGTGCCGATGCTCAAACACCTCATCACCTCAAAACACCTTTAGTATAAATACAAAGAAAAATAGCTGGGATAAACATATATAGTGAGGTGCGAGACATTTAACGTTTTTATATGGGACATGTGCAGTGCATCGTGCAGTTACTTAACACTAAATGGAAGGCTTTGCGATTGCAGACTAGGATAATACAAGTTCTTTGAAAAAATTCTGCGGTCCAAATAAAAAAAAATCACATCAACTTTAAACGTTCATAAATGAGTAGTTCTTCGTAAAAGAAGATTATTCTGTATCATCAAGGAAATTTAATATTCGAATTTGTTATTTTTTACATGTCTTTTGTAGATTGAAATTTGCATATTTAAATAAAATTAATTTTTAAATTAACCTTTCATTTTCCATAATTTTAAACGATGGCCAAGAACAAACACCCTTGAAGGGTGAAAGCCAGAGAAAATGTTAAAAATAGTGAAAAGTTTTGTTGCAATTTAAAAAAAATTTATCTCTATAATATCAAAGAAACCATTTATGAGTTAATAAACCAAAATAAAATGATAATGTGGAACAAACGCTAGCAAATCAAATTTAACATTAGAACATTTCAAAAAAATCTGTTAAGTATACCTTTTTTCCTGTAAATATCAATCTGTCATATTCGAGAGTCGAACATAACCTTTTTTTTCAAATATGAAACCGCACAAGTGTCCCAACTGCTCCAAACAGTCTGGAGCTAGTGAGACAATGGCATCCCCAATGGGGGTATGGTGTGAGGCTGAAGGTAGTGGGGAGGGGAAGTACCCGGCTATTCAGGTTTGGTTACCAATCATGGCCAAAGCCATTTCAAGCAACGTTTCAATTCTTAAAGATGGTTTTACACCAGGGTAATACTGACAGTATCTTCCACTCTGGAACGTGCCGCAAATATACTATATATTATTTTTGATGTGTAATTTGTGAAATAACACTAATTAATCAAAGATAATAACACTTGCACACGCCGGGATTTGAACCCGCGATCTCCAGCTTGCTAGTCAATACTCTAAATATAAATACTCTTTTCCCAGAACAAAACACGTTCCGTCTTGTTAATTAGATTCTTACACGCCCGTTCAGCGTTAGTGTGATAAAGCCGGCCTTGAGCCTAGTTTTAGACCGTTTTAACCAAACAAACGCCATGGTAATAAGTCAAGTTTTTCACTTTTCGGAGCTTACGTGCCGCGTAATATTGTCCGCGTATTTAAGTCTGCAACAGCCTTTATTTACACGTAAAACTCTTATAATCAGGAACAAGTGTGTAGGACAGTCGGCAGACTAATGCCCGTTATGATATGCTCTCAATATCTCTCTGTTGGTAGAAACATAAATACTAGCTCACATCGCTTCTAAACTGGAGGGGCGAACCTACGAACTAGAGTCATCCCTTGGATAACTCGATAAATGAGTTATTAGCACAAGAGACATCAAAAAACAATTACATTTTATAAATTTCTAGACTTTCTTGACGGACTGTACCTACCTACTTACCTACCTACAATACAGTACAGTTAACCACTGGGAAGCGTTTTTGAATATGTGGAGAAATGGTGTTATAAGAATGTTGGGTGTAGGGACAATGTAACTTAAACAAATAAGGTTCAATGGTAAACGAGAGATCGAGTCAATCAGGATAAAAGAAAATCGTGTTACTGGACTCTTTTGTTTCAAATATACTCTGCACTTTGTTTCAGAATAGGAAAAGTTTCATTATCAATGAAAGGTATTTTATGTACAATAAAGAACAAATATAGAATTTAAATGGAATCGTTGCACCAAATTATTCGCATTGAAAAGTGTCACTGACAGAATACATAATCCTGTTGTAAAATGTAGAATGTACAATGTATGTCAGTGGCTCTTAACCTATTCAAAGTCACGGAAGTACTCAACATTCTGAAATTATAATTACATACCTGCTTTTAATTTGCAAATTAATTTTATTTTTATAATTTCCCTTGATTTTTCACGGGTCTGCGCTAGTCAATACATAAAATTCTTAGACCTTTATTTAGATATAGATATAGTAATGGTAGTAGATTACTTTTATAGAACATAGTAATACTCGCGATTAATAACGTTAAAAAATAGAAAAGATTTATTTTAAAAACTCTTGTAAACTAAAATAACTGTTTTATTTTTAGACCAGTTTAATTGAGTTTGACGGTATTATTATTTGATCAATTTTTTTTTTTTTTTTTTAAATTTTTATTCCAGATCTCGGGGAAATATACAAGTAAACAATGTTTACTTGTATGGCGTTTTCGGTTTTTGTGTTTGTTGAAAAACCTTGTTCACATTTATTTTTATTTTTTTCTATTGTTTTCTAAAGTATTATCCCGTTAAATTACAACTAAGCAGTTTGTCAACAGGGTGTACATGTTAAATTACAATGTAAATATGTATACATAATATTATAACTAATTGCAAATATACATACGAGTTTGTAATATTGTTGCTACTTATAAGATATTCCGTTTATTATTATTGGCACAAATAGTCTGAAATTACACTATTGGTTGATAGTGACGATTAGATTTTTTATTTTGGATTTAGTGGCCCTTGTGAAAGTTGGGTATTCGATTTGGGAAAAAAATTGAACACCCCTCAAAGATCGTTCAAATGTATGATCGTTATAGGCGCGGAACACTGGTAACAGGTTCACGGAACACTAATGTTCCGAGTAAATGTTCTAAGTTAGCAAGTATCATCAAACCGTTCGATGACATGGATACATAATACTTAAATAGCACTTGAGTAATTCCATAGTGTTAGTCCGTCGTCCCACGGGTCGGTAAGTAATCGACATATAAACCAATTGCTGTGAGACCGTGCGTTAAAAATTTCCACAATGAAATGCAAAACATTCGGTTTGTGTCGATTGCTTACCGATCCATGGGAAGACGGGCTTAAACGATAAACAGAGCTTATAACAATGAACCCGGAATTGCAATAAAAGCTGTGCTAATGTGCAATATGTGGAGTGCGTTTCCAAAAGCTTCGTTGCGAGTATCTGTCGAATGGTCTTTGGTTATTTTATGTCTGTCCAATGTAATTATGATTATTGCTCATCACGGTTACTCAGAAAATCAAAGCATGTATCTTAAATTCTAAATTTAATATAGATACAAAAATAAACTTGGAGGAATAAAACAACTATCGCAACGACACAACTCGTGCGTTCATGAAACTTTGGTCTTACATTTATATTGGCAGTATAAATAAAGATCTGCAGAGTCCGCCCAAGAAAAAGTACGAGAATTCTCTAAGGTGAGGGAAAGCGGAGGGGAATTTTGAAAGTACATGTTTACAGACGAGGTCGAGTGAGGTATCGTTTATTATGCTTTTATTCCCAAGTTAATAGAATCAATATTTAATGAGACAGATTTTAAGCAAAGAAAATTAAAAACAAAAAACCTAGAAGAGTGTTCCATCACTTTGTTTTGGGCGGACTCTGCAGATCTTCATTTCTACTGCCACTGCTTTTTAGCCAAGCGACCTGCGAACTCGATTCATTTTAAAAAGGGAATAACTGGGTAAAAGACACATATAAATATGATATGAGACGGTGGTTGAAGCAGGAACAAAAAAAACTAAATTAGTGTGTGAGCTTTTCAAGCTAAATCTCGTGTGTTTCAGTATATGTCTTGTTTTCGTTTCAAAATGAAGATACACACAAACTCTGATGCAGATATATAAAAAATAAAAATCCCTTCATTGACAATATGTTTTTTTGTTTGGTTGCTGGTGACCCCTTCAAAACACGTCTCGACTCTCTCTACCAGGGGTCGATTTCGACTTTCCATGTCAGCGAGAAATAATTGGGGGTTCAACGAGATTTAAATTGGGGAATACGCGACTGTCCCCCTAACTTGTCAACATTCAGGTGTTCCGTAAATGACATAATACACCTAACGCTGTTTACATAATACTAATAGATATAGTAATTACTTATTTGATATTTCGTAAAATTGTTTATTGAGGTATATAAATACGAGTTTACATTCATTTTCTTGTTAGAATTAATATATGTATTGAAGCAAAACATTGCATATTAGAAGGCGATTTTACTCATTTGTCCAACTTGTCGTCGACAAACGTCCAGAGTAATGACGCCTTGGTCTAAGTTCAATAGTTAAATGTACTTCACAGTATTCAAAACTATGTTTGAGGACGTTTTGACTACAGAAATGGAACGTGTTGACTTGAAATTTTGACTACAGAAGAACTGATCGGAGTTTCAGAAAGAAATTCCCGTTGCTTATCTATTGTTATATATATAGCTTGTGTTTTAAGGACTTCATTTTTATTTTGTGAAACAGCTAAAAGTTTGGAAACCTCTGGTCTACGGCATCGGTGGTAGAAGTGCTTAGTGCATTGATGTTCACGAAAAATTTTAGAAAAATTATAATAATTTCACAATAAATTCCTCATCTCTCTATGTTTTGCTTACAACGTTTCAACGTACCTACCCTCAAATATGAAACTCTTTATAATATATAATATAGGTCATCAGATCACCATGTGTTTTACCCATTGAACATTTCTCTTCATGTGTGTTTACAATCAGCAATAAAAAATCTTTAACGACGCGATGGTGTGGTCTTCAGATTTCGACGGATTCGTTCCAGCAATATAATTCCTGCAGTCGCAATAAACCAACACAGATATGCAATATAATGCAGATCATATAAACAATTAAATTGGAGAATCACTATAACGATTATATTTACCGTGAATATTTTACTTTTGTGTAATTTTGTGCAATGTGATAGGTACCTACCGTACTAGAATTAGATCACCATGCAAGGTGGATTTTGTGAGGGTGGAGAGAGTGGGGAATGTTGAAGAGGATGGGGAAAGGAAATAAGAGTAAGAAAAAATATACCTGACTATTAAACAAGTCACTACACGGAGGTGGTGGTGATGGCTACAAGAGATGACTTATGAACCTTATTCCCTTCGTACATAAGTCAAATATTGTACTGGTATCTATGTGAGGATATTGTGTCAGCGTTTTATTAGCAGCAGACACATACCTGGATGGATGACGTACCTCGTGCTGGCACTGTTGGTGGAAGCGGTGGACTCGCTGCAGCAGCTGGTCCAGTTTCTTCACCACCTAGGATTCTTGCTGCAGAGTTTCCACCTGTTCCTGTTCATCATTTTACTTAAGGCGATGCACTACATCGTGTAATATTTTAAATTGAGCTGCTATCAATAACAACTTTTATGTAGATGGCGATAAGGTTTAAATTCCCGCTTAACACCATCCGCCTGTTTTGATTTATGCAAGAAAAAAACATGCCCAAAAGTGCCCTTTATTTTATTCTGTGGATGTTCATGCATAAACATTTAATTTTTTTTCGATCATTTTATAAATAACTTAATTTTCCATATTATACAATAAAATCATAACCGAAAATGGGTTTGTAAGTAGGAGATTTTGAACTTTAAAGCAGTTTTCATAGATCTTATACATTATTTTTTTCTGGGCTTATAAAAAGACTTATCTAAAAATTATACGATTATTTCAAAGGCCAAGATGTATTCTACTCGCAGTATTTAATTAAAGCATCTGAAACATTTCTAGGCGACCAAATTTTCAAACTAAAAACACATGATTTTGCATTACTACGTATGGCATCGCCTTAACTTATTTTTGTAATATTAATATTTTTTGTAATACCTGTAAAGCTTTTATCAACTGTAAAGCGCCCGTGAGGTGATATCTCACAAAAGCGGCGCTATATAAATTGTCCAATAAATTAATTAATAATTAATTACTCATATTTAAAAGAATAATTGACACGTATCATTTTACGTTGCTTAAAAAAAATAAAATTAATTGTATCCATGTTCATCGTTGGGGCATATTAAAAAAGGTTACCTCGCCTCTCCACGGTATATTTCCTCCGAAAGAATTTGATCCGAATTTAACTTGCTTATACTCCGGCCACATTTCAGTCGAACCATAAACCTGTCATCACCAGTTCTTTTCAAAGTAATGCTGATCATCGTTTTACATTCCAATATGCAATATACATTCAGTTAGCTCGTAAGTGCGTGTAGTGGGTAGTTACATTCCTGGAGCAGATTGGGAAATGGATTTAGCAATAATCGCCAATGAGATCGCTTCGTTCCGGGAATAAATCGGCAATGCTTATAGCGCTCCAGTTCTCTTTGAATATCTATTAACGCTAACCAAAGTCTGCATCAGTGAAATCCAAAGTTATTGCGAACATTTACAGCTCATCTCCTGTTTGAGAGCAGTTGGATGTTTATACTTTACGACCGTCCGGTCTGGTACAGTCTACAATCTCTTCTGTCCGGTGCTTTTCAGAATGATGTTATTGGCATTGAGCATTTTAGAGAAATTCTGATGCCAATATCTTTGTTTTGCTAATGCTGTGTTCTGGCTTCGAAATTAAAAACACATTTTACGAGTTAATAATCAAAGGGAGAATATATGACGCGGATGTGAAGAGTAAAAGAAGTCTGGGACGCCCGAGGAAGACATGTCACGATCAAATGAACCAGATATTTGATTCGGGCCATGTCAAGAGTCGGAATAACAGAACAGTATGCGTGAAATAATGTTTGAATGTGAATGAGGCAAGGAGTGTGTGCCAAGACCGAGTTGTTTGGCGGTCCGTCCTCTCTGCCTACCCCTGCGGGCGAAACTGCGTGATGGTTATTTAGTTTAATAATCAAGAAAATCAACAAAGATTTTGAGGTATGTCGTGCATTAACAGCAGGAACAGAAACGGACCCAAGATAGACCCTTTAGGAACTCCAAAGAAAATCAAGAATTCAACACAATGTAATGTTATAATATTATATTCATAAATAAAATAAATAGATTTGAATTATTAATTGACTATGTCGTGTAATTCTCTAAAGAGTTTTCGGACAGGGCTGTATTTTTAACCGTGTGTAAACAATATAATTAATACTATCGGCATTTTAGTGGAAAGATTACCCTTTTTTACGTAACCTCATATATTTATTTTACGTTGGAAAAACAAATTGCATTGTGCCATGCCATTTTAATGTGAAGATATTCCCGACTGCAATATTGTATCATTTTTTATGCCAGGACCACACAACATTTAAAAGGGCTCGGTTGCGTTCCTTCTATTGAATATGTGGTCCCATCAATAAAAACCTAGAACCTTTCAATATTATTTGCTAGCAATGCCTATGCCACGAATGCAATAACCAAAATGATAAAATAAATCACAGAAATAATTATTCTGAACTAGCCCGGGAAACCTATTATTATAGTAATTTCAATATCCTAATTCTCATTACCGCGCACTCTACACTGAAGAAACTCTAAACCCCAGCAAAACTATACAACATTATACATTTTCGCTCCATAATATTTAGATTTTTATAAATATATTTATCATAAATAAACAATTTCAAAGAGCAAATTTTGTTGGACATAGTCGTAGGTCGTAAAACGTCTGCAAGTCTGGCGAATAAAATAAACCTCAGTCAAATCCGTCTCAAGAATCTCGGCGCCGTTTTACACAAAGTAGTATGTACCAACATTATAATACAGCCTATAAACCCATCACTTGAAGAATGTAATAAACATAATAATACCTTCTAGTACAATGTTATTTGGAATACCAGGAGTTATTGTTTTATTTCATGAATTGGTTCCTTAAATAAATTGTTTGAATTTGAGATTTCTCAGATAATGAGAAAAAGGTTGCTTGTACAATTTAGGCGCTGTAATCCTTGTTTCCAATAATCAGGTTCAACAGCCAGAAGTAGTTACCCAATTTCAGGAGATTATCAATACCTTTCCAAGTTTTGCTAAATAAAAAGGAATGAAAATTAAAAATAAAAGAAATAATAATATTGTTAAAAAAATATCGATTGGTAGACCCCATGAATTAGTGACACCTATTGACATAAATTAAAAGATTGCAGTAAATTTATACGATACCTCCATTATTACCACTAAGTTATAACCTTTTATCAGATGTATATTACCATGAACCTAAAAAGTTCTGGACGGAACTACTCGAGAATAATTTGTAGCCGCGGGGTGAGGGGAAAGATGTTTAAAAAGTGCCAAAACCCACTTCAATTTTTTAATGACCCATTCCTTGACTCGTCAAATACCAAAAAAATCATGATGACTAAATTCGAAACACACAAATAAAATTATAATAGTTCATTATGTACCACTTTGCATACAAATCATTTCTAAAGCTTGTCATACAAGATGGTTGCCAGGCAATTTCCCCTCACTCTAGATTTGGCTTCAGTGCGATCCATACAAAATCCAGGGCTTTTTAGGTCCATGTATTATACAGTACCTACCTACTATAATCATCGTTATCACCAATTCCTTGCTTTCGTTTGCGGTAAGCTATACTCCTAAATTTCCTCAACTTTCTGGTGATCTTCTTCCAAAGATCCCAGCAGGACCAATCAGGGAAACTCATTTAGGTATGTATTTTAAGAAGGCAGTATTTCATCTTACGATGGATGTTGGATGTCATCAGCTCCCATGTGCAGTTAATATAGTTCAAAACTTGAACATTGTATGCGTAGAGATTCTATTTTATTCCAAGCATGTTTCCCAATTCAAATTTTCAAATATTTCTAGCTTTCACCCTTCAAGGTTGTTCTAGGCCATAATTTCAAATTATTGAGGGAGGGAAGGTGAATTTATATATTAATTTTGTTTAAATTGGCAAATTTCAAAATTATGTGGAAGATTGGAGTCGAATTCAGACTTAGAAGAGATGAAATGTTGAATGGAGGGGAGGGAATTTTAGATAAGGCTATCAAGAAGAGAGGATATTTGTTTAGAGAGGGACAACCAAAAAATATGTAATCTAAAGTTACCGCTTCTAGACCACAGAATGTACAATTTGAGAAGTCAAGCATGTGAATTTAAAAAATCTGAGAAGGAACGGAACAATGTCCAACCCCCATTCGAAAAAGTGAGGAAATGTATTGTTTTGGAGAAATGGGGGAATTGTTTAAACCACGGTTTTGATGGGATAGTCCTTTGTATTGAGCCATAGCAGGTTCCCTTAATTGTATACATTCAACATTCCAATACTCTTTCCAAACGGATGCGGGATCTATCTTTGAGGATGGAAAAAATGTCAGAGAGTGGAATGTGGTTTACGAGAGTTACCGTAGGATTATCTTGGATTTTAGAAATGAAAACTATAGAAAAATTAGATATTAACTGTCAAAGAATGAGATCAGACGCTGTAATATCTGATATTTACATAAAATTATATAAAATAGATTTGTAACATGGGCGAAGCCGGATAGAAACCACTACTAGTTCTGTAAACAGTGGACCTAGCATCCAAAAAAGAATGTTTTAATTTTCTTCTGCTTAATAAATCCAAATCAATTTTCTCTGAAATCATAAGATTTATAAGTGGGTACTTAAATACGGACCTACTTCATTTATAAATCTTACCTATATATTATTTTAAGTAACTTGTTATTTCAAATCAGGCATTATACAGTTTATCCAAAGAAACGTCACTATCTCAATAGTAATTGTTTTTCAAACTTTCTTCAGGCAGATAGGTACCATAATATTTAAAAATTCATCCAATTTTAGCCAGCTAGTCAAAGTAAGGCTTGCTTGAATACTAAAGAGATAAAATGCCAAACGGTCGAGCTAAAACAGGACTTCAACAATATAATATTATGACTACATAGTGAGCTATGAGTTAAAACATCTCAAGGTTATCTCAATGGAGTCCGCTCTGGTCCGTGTAAAAAAACAATATTTAATGAAAAGCCGTTGGCAAAGTTGGCAATATTGTTTTGATTTCAGATGAATGGGTTCAATTGAAACTGAAAGTAGAAGTATTGATTTCGGATATGGTCCAACAGACTCGAACAATCAACACAATACCAGAAGGTGCCGACTCATTGCACTTCACCGTTCGGTACCTACCTACCTAACTGCCTGACTGCTGGCTAGTAGCTACCTATTTATTTAGTCAGGTGGTTAAATACGTACCTAATCAAATTTCACTTTCAGCTTTCCTCATTGACGGTGCTTTACCTGCTTGACTGCACTAGGTAGATCGTTGATCTAGGTAGACGATAGACAGACCTTTCCATTTAATAAATCTGCCGATTACTCATTATTCATTTATTCTAAAATAAACTTATCGCTTCATTGAACTTGATGTGAGGCAACCGATTGTTAAAAATTAATGAGTAAAACGACCTTCAATATTGGAAATTCGTCTTCGCAAAAACAAACGAATTAATTTTAATATTATGGGTAACGTATAAGATTTTTATGTTTTATTGTTCTAGCAATCTGATTTGCTGTTCCAGTTTCGTAGTTTTTAAATAAATCAGGTCTGAAATCATAAGAAATTAATTAGATTTTCGTTGTTATGGTACCACACTCCAGGGTGGGATTTGGTCACCTTAACAAAATGCTTTTCACTGGCTGCAATCCCTGAATATTCGCATCCCGTCTATTTTCTTCTTTTGCCTTTGATCATTACGAAAAAATTACGAAGATGCAGATGTTTTTATGCTGACGAATAAATTTCATACAACGATTTAAAATGGGCCATGTTTGATTTCTCCCCTAAACGACATGTTCGTTTTTATTTGTGAATTCGGCGGTGTTGACGTCACGCCGGGAGACGTTGGTGAGAGACGTCTTACCAGACATTGGCGTTTTCTATGTCATAATTACGTTGTATCCTGTTGGAACCGTTCGGAAGTGAGATTTTAGATCGTCTTAAAAAACTCATTTATAATTAATGAAAATATTAAAGTTACATATTTTTAGCACAATGATTAAAATCAGAAAAATAAACTTTAATTCTTCTCACATTTTTAACCGTAGGTAGATTCCTAGTTTGTGAAAACACCCCATTGTTTGTATTCTGTCTTGTTGAAGACGAGTAAAATATCACAGTGATTGAATCTATGTAAGATCTGAGCAGTCGGACCAAAAGAAAACTATCTCTGTTAACCCTTCAGGTCTCGGAAGGACATTATTAGCCACAAACATCATATTCCATTAGAGCCTTTGAAGGACAGATCTGACCGGGGCGTCCATACATTATAAAAATATTTTTTTCTATAATGCGTTGATACGTGATTTGTTCGTCATTGGAAAGATAAATAATTATTCTTTTCATTTTGTACCAAATGACATGGATAAAATAAATTAAAAATGTCAAAGTGAATGATTACGAATCGGCTGGATTTGTTCATAGACAGTTGAAAGTTGAAATATTACTTTTTCTTTTTTTGTATAAACGGCATAAAAAGCTAAGTGACAGTTTTCTTACTAATTACCCACATAAAATTAATGTGTTCTATAGATATTGATTTCTTACAAAATTATGGACGTTCCGAGTCGAAATGTCTCGGTAAGTTTTTTCATGTTTGATATCAAAAAAATATTTTTATAACTATCAATGTTTATTTCAAATACAAACATTGCAAAGATAATTTTATTCAGTTTCTAAAATAGTATTTATTTTAACGACAACTTCAAAAAAAATAAATATATAGCGTATTTTAGATACCTCGGAAGCATTCCGAAATTCCGTGAAATTTTACCATGTCGTTGGGACTTGTTGGTAAAATTATTTTAAAACCTGAAGGGTTAAGTACCTGCATAAGCAGGGATGATGCACCGTTTTTCCGATATTAGAGAGCAGATCAAACGTCAATTCACCTCGTCCCGATTTTGCATATTAAAATTATAATTGATGTTTTCTTTCATTTATTAATAAGAACGACTGCAGCTTAGCCAATTTCACTTTCGATGGACTTTGCAGTTATAAACTACGGTCTATGGTCTATAAAAATATATTACGTAAGAGAAAATGCTAAAAGTGAAATTATTTTAGGCTAAAGACCAGTGACAACAGTTGACTATTTCGAGGGTACTTATTTATAAAATTTTTATTGCATCTCTTTATGGATTTGAATTTCATTTGGTACAAACACTTTTGTGTTATCTCAGGAAATATTTAGAACGGGGTGTTTTACAGAATTGAACAATTCATCAAATTATAAAGTTCTCTTATTATTTCAGTTTTGTGAAGCGACTGGCCCATAATGATTTATAATAAAAGAACTTTAAATAGCGCTTTCACAGGACATGTAAATTAACTTTTAAATTTGATGAAATTGTTCAAATTCTGTGAAATAACCCGTCCTTATTAAACGAGACGGTCGGATAATTAAAATATATTATCACATCATGAAGGTCCACGATCGAGTTGTACTTAAGCTAAGAAATATACCTACAACAGCAATGGATCGATGCAGATCGGTCGTTGAAACTAAGACGGTGTTTTGCAGATTTATATACTGAATAAATCATTGCATCTGGTTTGGCGTTCATGGTAACGAAAAGCAATAATTTCTAATAAATATGATGAATCAATAATACAGTTCACAATTTTGTATAAGAAAAACGCATCAGTAATTTTTTTACGTGTATATAGAGCAATGGGATTAAATTGATGATTACTAAATCGATATGACTGTTTAGTTTAGTTTTGTTTATCAATATAAGTTTGATATTGGGGATTCCAAATGACTGGCAAAATCAAGTGGTGATCTTACTTACCTATATGTCATATACAGCCACATATGTTTGTGCGGTTGTACATGGCTTTGCAATCATAGATATATCAATGTTTGTAATACGTCCTATAAATCCCATTTGTTTATAGGCCTTTTCTAAAAAATATATTTGGGTATGATCTTTATTTAGTATGTGTCTTTTTCGTCTAAAGGTTAAAAATGTATAAATAACATTACATTCATCTATAACTTGTATCGTAACTGCTTATATTGTTTATGTTATGTAATATACACCCATTATGAACAGCTTACCTTTAGCATTGTATACATGTAAATGCCTTAAGGCGATGCACTACGTCGTGTAATATTTTGAATCGAGCCGCTATCAATAACGCACCTTACCTAGATGGCGATAAGGCTTAAATTCCCGCTTAACACCATCCACCTGTGTTGATATATGCATGAAAAAAACATGGCCAAAAAGTGCCTTTTATTTTATTTTGTGGATGTTCAGGCATAAATATTTAATTTGCCACATTATACAATAAAACCATAACCGAAAATGGGTTCGTAAGTAGGAGGTTTTGAACTTTAAAGCAGTTTTCATAGGCCCATACATTATTTTTTTCTGGGCTTATAAAAAGACTTATATAAAAATACTCGATTATTTCAAAGGTCAAGATGTATTCTACTCACAGTATTTAATTAAAGCATCTGAAACATTCCTAGGTGACCAAATCTTCAAACCAAAAACACATGATTTTGCATTACTACGTATGGCATCGCCTTAAGAAATAATTGATATTTTTTGCAGAATTCATTAAACCTTTTTACGTCTTCTTGTAACATAATATATTATTATCGTTTTCCCTTCATTAATACATGTTGGTACATGTATTTTTAATGACAACGTCAGTTTATTTAATACCATCCAACAGTTGATGACGTGGTAACCATAAAACAAGTTTACTGAAAATTCAGATGATGGGCGATAAAGACTTTACGCAGTACCTGCTAACACAAAATGAGCTTTAATTGAAATAGCTGCATTACCTGCAACAGAAAAAACATAAAACAGCGGAAAAAGAAAGATCCACTTCTCACATCCATCGCAATTCTAACTGGAAAACCAGGATGAAGGCATACTTGAAACAAAGAAGAAGAGGAATGTAATAACATAATACAACAACAGACATTACAGAAAATATAACAAAAGAATAGCAGCTACCAGGAACTAAGAGGTTAGAGACAGTGGCGTGCATTGCAGGGGCAGTTCTAAACGCTGTCTGCCCCCTTGTGCGTCGAAAAAAAAGTGCTACGAAAATTGTCACTCGCAGAAGTCAGGGAACACTCCCAGACATTGATAAAAAAATATCCATTCTTCGCGAGGGATATATTTATGGAAGCATTTCAAAACTATTTCTTCAGAGCCGTTTAAGGAGAAATTTAGGACATTTCAAGCAGTACCAAAATTTACATGGAATTCATCAGCTTAGATGACATCCTTCCCGAAATCGAGATTCTTAGCATCATGGTTTTTTTTTTACTCTTCCAGTTTTGTATTTTCAGACTGTTTTTCCGAGTCGAAAATCCGCCACTGTACCACATTCTCTGAGCAAGGATACTCGATTCATTTAAAAAAAGAAGCATATTTTTATAAAATAATTAGTGAATCCCCGCAGTGCTAATTTCTTTGTCGGGCGCTTCCAACTTCTTCCACCATTCACTACTGTATACCACAATGTCATTGTTAAAAAACTACATTACATCGACTTGAATTCGACTCCGTATCTCATTACGGTGCAGAGATATTGCGTATTCCTAAAGCAGAGATGGGCAAACTTTTTAAGGAAAGGGCCAGATAAAATAAAAAATTATCTAGGCGGGCCGGAAAAAAAATTTAATAAAATATTTTTTTATAAGTGACACAAGTACTTTATTTTTTTTATTTTTACATCATGCATAATATTGAGTACATTATATGCTAAAATGGTAAAAAAGTAACAAAAATTGATTATTCTTTAGAAGAGTATGAAGGCGTATGTGACAGATGAAACTGTGGCTGAGCTTCTAAAAGTTTATCATAATCTGGTAAAAACTGGGATGAGCTGATTTGCAGCAGTGAAGCTAAATGGAGGTCAGTCAATCGGTTTCTAACACTGTTTTTTCGAAGCTTCATAGTAGAAAACACCTGTTCACAGATGTAGGAAGATGCAAACATCGCAATTATCTTCTGAGCGTGAGATTTCAGGTTTGGGAAACTTGATTTTGACAGGGCCTTGTAGAACTCAATTTTGGAAACGTTGAGAAACAGTTGCTTCAATTCAGTGTTACATTGCAACTCAATCAATTCGAGCTGCAATTCTGGTTTGACTGATTCACAATCCATATTAAATGGCATGCTAAAAATGTCCAGGTCCTGTTCTATAACTTTGAAGTCTTGGAATCTTCGTTCAAATTCTTCATAAAGCCGCAGAGGTGACTTGACACTGACTACGCACGTGACGTCGCGTCGTGACTGTCCGAACTACACCGATGAACATTGAACGATTGAACACTGACCTTGACAACAGAGGAAACGAAAATGGTAGCGCCCAATTCGTCCCGAACTTAGCCGAGCAACACACGCATTTCACTTCACATCGCCATGCATTCGCCATGCTACCGATCTGCAAAGCGCGAGGTTGTGTGCAAACTAATATTAGATGCAATAATACCGTACTTAAAACACAATGAGAAGGAAACCGTTAAGTATTCTATTCTATCTACGTAGAAAATACATTTTGTTCAATTGGTAAATTGTGGTAGGGTTATTCAAAACAATGTAGCGGGCCGGATTGACTAGCCTGGCGGGCCGGACTTGGCCCGCGGGCCGTACTTTGCCCATCACTGTCCTAGAGCATCCCTGACTACTTCTACCATTTAAACATCTCTAAATACTTCTGGCACTAATAACAACAAACTTTGAAATTTTCAGCAATATCGGTCAATCACTTTTCGAGTTTTACGAGCACCAACATATTAAGATAAGAAACCAGTTAGAATTTAACTCAAACATTTGGAATGCCTTTTATAATACAAGACCTTGTCCTGCCACAGACCGCCTTCGGTGTAGAGAAGTTAAATTTTGTGGTTGCATGTATTTTTGTATGAAATCAGTTGGGCGGTTTCGGAGATTAGCGTGTACGAACACATTGTCACATGATTTTTATATATTAAGATTAATATTAGAGTCTAGTGAGCCACATTCGCTTAGACGGGGTGAGTAAACTAAAACGTTGAAATTTCTCAAATAAGAACCATTAAGGAGAACGATTGTGACATAAACGACAGGGATAGTATCTGTAAAATTGGAAAAAATACATTTTTTCGTATTTTTGAAATTTCTATTATCTAGGTAGCTATTTAGTACTATTGTTATGGTACAGCATTTCAGTCTTTATGGACTGCACGCCACTGGTTAAAGATGTAGATCAGAGAGTTCAGGCTAGATGTAGCCTAAGAGGTCAAATTCCCCAGCAACGTTATATTAGTTCTTCTCCTCTAGACTCTAGTCTCTAGTCTCTATTTCTATCTTAATTATCTGGTAAAGTGATGTTGGAGTAACTGTCGTGAGAACCGATGGAAGATATCTAGTGGATATTGGCCGCTTGGTCAGTAATTTCTTTCAAAGAAATTATCAAACATAAGGTAGGTAACAGGAAACATCTAATTCTAATGACCTGGTTTTTTTATCTTTACAAAAGTTGCGATAAATTTGGCAGCATTCAGTAAGTTACAATCGACTAACGGTATTTAATTTATAACGGGAAGAAGTTTATCAAAATCAATAGATCTAATGTCCTATTCAGATGTCTGATTATAATTAATGTTATTATACTGAACATATTCAAGTTTTGTTGTGTGATGCATACCGCACGAGAGTTCGAAATGTCTGTAGACACTGGAACTATGGCCACCCATTTGGTATTTTTATGTGAAACCACACAAGAGTTACAACTGCGCCCCACTGTCCGGAGCCAGTGAATCTATGGCATTCCCAATTGGGATATTTTGTGGAACTGAAGGGAATGGGAAGGAAAGGAGATGGGGAAGAGGGACGTTGGGAAGTAGGTACCTAGTAGGGTATTCAGAGAGTGTCTTCCAATCTGGGGATATTATGATGAAGTATGAATCTTCGCCGGATTTCAAACCCACCACCTCCTGGTCCCAACGATATTTCGGCACTGCCACGGAGATGCGTAATGTTATCGAAGGACCATGTTTTCTTCAGGTTTATAAAAAAGGATTAGGAAATATAAGCTGAAACTTTTTTAATCCATTTAGAATCTAACGGGTTGACTAACGGAGCAGTTGACGGAAGCCATTAAGCTAATGTAATCAATGTCTTTTTGTAGTAACTACATGAATATGATAGATAAGTTCAATGATCAAGTAGATAATGCATTATTTTTTGTAACTTCGGCAGTTTTTTACGATAAAACAACTTCTAAGGACGGGTTCTTTCACGGAATTTGAACAATTCATCAAATTTTAAAGTTGAGTTTGTCAAGGTTCTATTCAAGCCAGGGGCTTCACAAAACTGAAATAATAACAGTACTTGAATACAACCTTCATAGAACTTGAAAATCAACTTTGAAAAGACCGGAAAAATTAATTGCGCATTTTTAGAGGGGACAGTTCCCCTTTTTATATGATTAGAGCAACTTTTGCATTTTTCCGCTAAAAAGGGACAGTTCCCCATGGTAAATGCTGCATAAAAAAAGTATTTCTGAAGGCTCCAAAACGCCTTCAATTTAAAGACAAATTTTCAAATCGCCAGTTACCTCCATAACTTGTTAGGGCACATAGCTTGACGCAGCTATATTGTATGCTAACAATTACGACGATATTAAGCCCGTCGTCTCACGGGTCGGTAAAAAAATATTTAAAACTTTATTATTTTTGCGAAATCATTTTGCATTTTTTCTAAACCCTTATATTTTTGTCAAGTTTTGGTGCACTTAAATGCGCATATTTTTTTATATTTTTCTTGCATTTTTCCGATCTTTATTTATCTTATCACAAAGCACAGAGATGTGTAGCGGTCCATCCTAACTGCATACCCCTGCGGGGAAACGGCGAGATAGATCGTACTAAAAGCAGCAGTTATTAGCAACGCGTCGTGACGTCAAATAGACAATGGTTATTTTCAGTTTTCCACTCATTATTTTCAAGGTGGGGAAAAATGTTACAAATTTAATATTTTAATCCATAAAAAGTCATCGTTTTTTAGGATTTGTAAATATTATTTTATAGAGTGGTTTTTTGATATTATTTGTTCGTCCAACACTGAACACAGAAAATTGGAAATCTCTCCACACCTCGGAAATAATGAGTGGAAAACTGAGAATGATTATTGTCTATTTGATAAAACGCCGCGCTGCTAATAACTGCTGCTTTTTGATAATTTGTTTCAACTGGTGATCTTGGAAAGAGAAATCTGATTTCATTGAATTAAACCAAATTGATTAAATTGCACATAGATAACAAGTACTATTTACACACGACCAAATTCAAACTTAATTAAAATGATCTATTTATATTTTCCCACATACTAATAATGAACACAATCTTAACAGGATTAACCCAATCGTTCTTTTGATTGTATTGAAATTATTTTGTATTATTTTTATATTTTGTATTTACCCTTATTGATATTCACTTAACTATATGTATATATATCGATGTACTCTATGTCTGTCTCGACACAGGTTTACCCTAGTGAGACAGGCATCGAAAAACCACTTATAAAAAAATTTATATAGATAAATAAATAAATAAATAAATAAATTGTGATCTGTTATTTTGATAAATATGTATATAATTGATTTTCCGTGGTTTTATTAATTTCTCTCCAAATGCATGCTCAATAATACGAGGTACCTACCTTTACAATTTTTTTTTTTGGAAAATCAAAGAAATATTGTTTTAATTTAAGTTCCCGCCTGCATAAATCTTTTACAGTTGCACAAATTAATACCTCACGATTAAAATATTCTAAGTATAAAATAGAGATCAAAATAATCAATGATTTATAAATCTTTTGTCATGTCTCCGAAAAACATTTTGATTGTTAAGGAAAACCAACATCCCCGAGTACGAATAACCTGACAATATTCGGAAATCTCCTACTACCATCACAGTTGGCGTAATATGGTGTCGTGATGAAGGACTTAACCAGCCAATGAATTGAACTTGACGCCTGGGTGGGAAACAGACGCGATGCCAACTCAGCCACTGACCATATTTTTCGTAATACGAGTAAATAAATGTAATTTGCACAGTTATTAAATTACTCTGTGTATACTCTTTTATGTGTGAACTGCACAAGAGTATTTCTGCCCAAATGCTTCCCACTGTCCGTAGCCAATAGGACTATTGTGAGGCTCAATGGGGTGGGGAGGGGAAGGAGATGAGAATGACGAAGTTTTGGAAGTGCCCAGTTGTTCAGATCTGGTAACGTTATTCATTTCGGTAATTATTTACCTACGACTACCGTTTGAGAAAATATTCCGTACATGTTAGGTTAGGTTGGATTAGGTAGAATTAAATCACAAACCAGTCTATACAAACCTAGCGTAGCCCACAAACTACTTGAAAACTGGGATATAACTCTAAAGGGGACGCGAGCAGGCGTTATTAAAGGGGCAATTTTTTGTAGTAGTAAAAACGGTAGTCGTAGGTAAATATTTACTTTCATTTCAAGCAACTTTTAGATCCCGAATGGTAATCTTTCACCGGGACGATATCGAGACCATTTTATTTCAGATCCACCACTTCGTATTTAATTTATTAGACCGTGCCATGCTTTCCTACGACGCCCTCGACTTCTCCATTCACTTGCGCCTCATAATATAACATGATAATATTCTCCGTATACCCTATTCTCCTTCCAACCGGTGTGCATAACCCACCAAACAATTTAAACGAAGGATTTTGGCAAAAAAAAAACTAGAACTAAAAACTAACGGGGGAAAGGTACCAATTGCTTTTTCTACAAAACAACACTCTTTTTTCAAAACACATCAACCTCACAACTAAAGCTGTTTTGTTTTCTGGGAGGTATAGAGCTATATGATGTTTAGGCAGGTAGGAACCAAGGTACTTATCATATTAATTTCTCGGTAAACCCAATCTGGGATTGCTTCGCCAAATGAGAGCCAAGTTAGGTAGTCACTAGCATTATAATTTGACGGTTTTAGCGCTGCGGTAAGTAACCAACTTGAGGCAAAAACTCCTAAATGATAATGCGAAGGCAAAACTCATTTCCGGAAGCAGTTGGGCTGCTAAGGAATCCACATCGCTAATCACTGCGGTGATTGCACGCCATCGCCATGTGCCACACACACACAGATACAGTACTGAAGAATTGAACAATTGAAGTACGTGACAGTTGTATACTACTGTCTACGTCTGGGGATATTTCCCTACATCTGGGGAAAAAAACGTTGTAAAGCCGGATTTCTCAAAAATATAGAGAATTTTATAATTAGTAATGTAGAATTATAGAACTATAATCCCAACAGTTTTATTAATATTTATACTAGTTTGACTCGAGTTGAGCTCTTTCCTACTCTCAGATTTCGATTTTGAACGAAACCGGTGCAGAACTCTAGGAATTCAAGATGCCATATTGGGACTATGTTTTCTGGTTTACTAAAATGGACATGGGTATATTCCTTTGCACTGACAACTGAACTAATTAACTAACATGTATCTCCGCAGGGACCGAAGGGGACGCAGATAAGATGAGCCGCCACACAACATTGTCTCATCACACTTCTTGCTTCATTATCCGTATTTGATATCTTCGTCTACCGTCCACGTTACGTACTCTGCTGTTATACAGACTATACATGACCTGACTGAAGCATTTGATTCACTCGATCGTGCCTAATATTTGGTGGGTATTTAAGCATCTATATACAATCTTATGATTTCGGAGCAAATTTTGGTTTCGATATATTAAATATGAAAAATTAGAAACATTTTTTTTGGATGCGAGGTTACTACTGTTCCGTACTGTTCACAGAACTACAAACATCATCTTCATTGTTTGTTTGAAAAAAAAATGATTGATATCAACGATGAAATGTTTGACTTACCCTATGATTTAGTATTAAAAATCTGGGGAATTTCTGGAGAAATTTTTTGGGCATCACTAGTAGGTATTTAAGTAAGTACCTATGTCGGCCATTAATGGTGGCAAGTCGAGGGGTTTTGCCTGCGAATTGGCGGGAATATCGGTCCTGTAATTCGTGGGACGTGCGCGCCAAATTGGATGAGTTATGGTGAGAACAAGATAAATTGCCATGGGAAACGGTCGGGCTAAAGTCACGTTCTGGGAGCTTTACGAATGCAAATACCAACATTTGAAAATGCGCAATATCGCCGAATGAATCTGATCGATTCCTTAATTGTGTTTTTGCCGTCAAAAGTTGGGCAGTACTATGTACCTACTAAATTTATCGATCCTTAAAAAATAAAAGTGTTATTTTGTGAATGACCAGGAAATTATAATTTATGCACCGCAATAAGGTCCCTGCGGACCCAATCTATTATAAAATTTCAATTAGAAAACATTGTTAGTCCGATGTTGGTTTATGTAGTTTATATTATGTTTAGGTAAATAAATAAACATTAAATACAAAACTGTTTAGGACGGGTTGTGTCACAGAAGTTGAACTATTCATCAAAATTCAATGTTGATTTTCAAGTTCTGTTATTATATCATCATTGGCCGTTTGTTTCTCAAAAAATGAAATATTAAAAGGACTCGGATATATCCTCCATGGAACTTGAAAATCGACTTTATATTTTGATGAATTGTTCAAATATTTATTATAAATATTATCAATATTCCGTTGGTGAAAATTAATGCTTAAATACACAGAAAAAACTGCATACTACTGCTCAGCGTCAGGAATCGAATCTGCAACATAGCCTAAAGTAAAATGCGTACACCATTGCGCTACTACAGAGGCTGTCATTACCACAAGAGTTCCAACTGTCTGGGGCTTGCAGGACTACGGCACATTGGGTTTTGTTGTGAGGGGAAGGAGATAGTGGAGAGGAGGGTTAGGAAGTACCTGGCTATTCAGATCTAGTCACTAGACATGTCAAATCTGAATCACTACGGGGATGTTGAGTACCTATATCACCACTCTAGTAGTTCGCATTAATTTGTATCATCAAAAATGAAGTTAACAAAAGCAATTGGAGAAGTGGTAAATTAAAACAGTTTTGTTTATTATTAAATATGTATTATAATTGTTAAAGTAATTGTTGTCTTGTACGGTCACACTATACAAGAATTGTAAAATAATTGTTGTCTTGTACGGTCACACTATACAAGAATTTACAAAAATGCATATTTATTATTCATTCACAAAAATCTATCCATGTTTACAAATTACAATGTTTTAATATTTAGTGAGCATACTCAAAAGTGGAGTGTAAAATGCATCTTTTTAAGGCCACAATTTGAAAAACTAAACCCACTACGTACAAGATTAAACACTTTGTGAAAACATATTTTCTGATGAGTCATAAAGCTACTTGGGGGCAACAAATCTGAAAGCTAGAATCCTCGATTTCAATGGCCTAAGTTTAACACTAAATATTGACCCTCACAGCTTTGAACAAGAAACTCTGATATCACATCCGTGGACTCAACTAAATATCATTAATTTGCTCAATGCAGAGGCTTATCTAGATATTCTGAATCAAACTTTATTTGTAGCACTGCTTGCAGATTTAAAGCCCAATTCACAAAAGAAGTCTGTTTTAGCACTATGCAATATCGCCACCCTGATTCTGTATGAACTCTGACAGAAGGGAGCACAGGAGAGTCGTGAATCAGCAATGGTTACCTCTAGATGGGTTACTTACTAAATACTGTAGATGCTCAAGTTAGTTACAGACAGAATATCTCTCTAACTTTAGCTTCAAATTTTAAATTTGATCACTTCAATACTTTGTCTGCTCTAAATACCAAGATAAAAAGTAAGCATTGTGCATATCAGTGATTGGAAAGGCCAAACTGACCATTGACATGGCATTTTTATCAAAACAGTGCTCGGCTTGAATGATGGAAAAGTCCCTGGACCAATTATTTAACTCTCTTGTGAATGAGGCTGTTTATGCTTTATTTGTAAAAAAAGTTGCAGCTAACTCCACGGATTGTGAGCAACAATATGATTGGTGTATCACTCAGAAACAGATTTAAAAAAAATTTCAGTGTAAAAGATATATTAAATTAAGCACATATTTAGAATTATGTAAATACATATTAGTTGTGTTTAGGTATTATGTATTCAGAAATGCATTTTCAAAAATAATAGAATTACTTGTGCTCAGTTCTTGCTTACGGTTGGGGCCCATGCCCATTCTCAATAAAAAAATTATACATCCAAAATATAATATGGCATACGGTACTAAGATTTATTATTATTTGTGGTGACCCTGTTTTGCTTGCTATGTGTATCTTTCCACTTCCAAGCTGGAGTTTGTTTCTTTCTTTCCGTATTGTATTTTACCTTAACTAACGATTACATGTAATATCCAACATTTTACAACATGGTACATACATAAATATATGTATTTTAAAGCATAACAGAGTTTTGATAGTGTAACTTCTACAAGTAACATGCCTATATCTAAAAAAATGTATTAAAGCACTTTACTGGAAAACATACCTAAAAATTTAATCTTATTGTCAAATAAAATGGTTTCAAAATATGGCAGCAAATATTTGTTTAAGTTCTGCTATTTGGAATTCATTTGCCAAAATACCATGAGATTTTTAGAAGCCTAAAGCTTGTAAAGTCAGACATTGGGGTATTTTGACAGATGACCATGTTAGACATAACCCGACAAGCACCATAAAAACACAATAAAAATAATTCGAACCACAAAGCAAACAAAATTATTTGGCACCGACTTTAATCATGTTTCACCTATTAAATAGAGTGAATTCACCTGTCTAGCACTATTGAAGTCTACTTGCTAAGTTATACAATCCACACCAACACATCTAGTCTAGGTAGCAATACATACATACTCTACCTTTAACATAACGTCAATAAACAGTCAAGACAAGGTCTAGGTAGTCATATAAATCTACCTATTATTTAGTTTGAATCAACATATATTTAGATTTATATACATAGTAAATCTGTAATACATTCAGTCTAGGTAGCGATATAGTCTACCTACAAAATGTAACATGACAAGGTCTAGCAATGGCAGCAATGTAATTCCGCCTTAACAAGACAAGGTCTAGCAATGGCAGCAATGTAGTTCTGCCTTAACAAGACAAGATCTAGCAATGGCAGCAATGTAATTCTGCCTTAACAAGACAAGATCTAGCAATGGCAGCAATGTAATTCCGCCGTAACAAGACAAGGTCTAGCAATGGCAGCAATGTAATTCCGCCTTTACAAGACAAGGTCCAGCAATGGCAGCAATGTAATTCTGCCTTAACAAGACAAGATCTAGCAATGGCAGCAATGTAATTCCGCCGTAACAAGACAAGGTCTAGCAATGGCAGCAATGTAATTCCGCCTTTACAAGACAAGGTCCAGCAATGGCAGCAATGTAATTCCGCCGTAAAAAGACAAGGTCTAGCAATGGCAGCAATGTAATTCCGCCTTTACAAGACAAGGTCCAGCAATGGCAGCAATGTAATTCCGCCGTAACAAGACAAGGTCTAGCAATGGCAGCAATGTAATTCCGCCTTTACAAGACAAGGTCCAGCAAGGGCAGCAATGTAATTCTACCTACTAAATACACATTATGAATCAACATGTACGGTGAATGTATAAAATAGCATGAATCCATAGTTTAATCTAGGTAGCGATACAGACTGTCTAAAGCAGCACAACTACATGACATGTAGGTAGTAGGTAGCAATATAATACATGCCAGCAACGTAGTTTATAGCACCTTACAGTAGCTTAATGATAATATATATGTAAGTATATCCAAATCAAATATAATTTTGGTGTTAAATACTTTTAATAAATATATTATTATGTATATAATTCACTTTACAAATATAAATTTTATTTTTCAAATTACTCAGTCAGTTAGAGTTTTTATTTTTTTTTCAACCGAACGTGAATTAATTTGAAACAATTTTTCAATCAAAAGTGATCACATTTCCATTGACCAACTGAAAAATTTGTTATTATTAAACATTGGTTAGTCATTAGACAATTTTTAATCCTAAATTTTATTAATCAACATTACGCGTAAGACATTAATACATACTAAGGCAAACATATTATTATAAAGCCACATACATAGGTATTTGTATTTAGACATGAATTTAGATATTATTATTATTCAATATGGGGTTATGTGAAGTTTAGACAAATAGGGGTGAACACAGAATAAAAAAAACACAAGAAACGTAATGTGATCCAAAAGTCAATCAGGCCTTAAATTTCAAATACTGTGTTTCATCATCATTATGAAATTTTCATTTTTATCAATTGAGATGGCAAGTCTAAGAGACATAAATGGGCTAGAACCAAAAGGTACGGTAAAGTCAATGGCGTCATTGGTTTCCATTCAAATCTACATGGAAGGAATTTCTAGAGAGTATTATCTATTCAGCGGTTAAGAAAAAGGGTCTCCCTGTTTTACGTGCTCGATATACTTTCATGACACAAGTAAAAGGTCCCGTTTAACAAATATATTCAGTAAGATAACCAAACCGCCAAGAATATATAGGTATCTAATATATTTTTGTATATTTTATGCAAATTATGTATAAATATGTTGCAAGGATAAATCTTACTTTGATAAATGTTTGCCGGTTTCATTCCCCGTGTAACAATTATTATTAATATCATCTCAAGAACACAGTTATGAATTTTATAATCACTATTGAGATTTTGCATTACGTTTGCTAACCTGAAAGCAGCCATAATTTCGACAACCAGAATTTTAGATTCATTGTTAATATGCGTATTAAGGTATTTATAAAGATACGGGGATATGTACGCACACACAATCATCTTTTCATAATGGGATATACATGCCGGTATATTATAAAGATAGGGGGATATGTACGCATCGCACACACAAGCATCTTTCCATAATGGAATATACATGCCGGTAATTTATAAAGATAGGGGGATATGTATGCGTCGCACACACAAACATCTTTCCATAACGGAATATACATGCCGGTATATTATAAAGATAGGGGGATATGTACGCATCACACGAACAAGCATCTTTCCGTAACGGAATATACATGCCGGTATATTATAAAGGTAGGGGATATGTACGCATCGCACACACAAGCATCTTTCCATTATGGAATATACATGCCGGTAATTTATAAAGATAGGGGGATATGTATGCGTCGCACACACAAACATCTTTCCATAACGGAATATACATCCCGGTATATTATAAAGATAGGGGGATATGTACGCGTCACACGAACAAGCATCTTTCCGTAACGGAATATACATGCCGGTATATTATAAAGGTAGGGGATATGTACGGGTCGCACACACAAGCATCATTCCATAACGGAATATACATGACGGTATATTATAAATAAATGATCTGAAATAAAAATAAATAACTTAAGTAGTAGGTAAAGTAATACGGTGTTTGTACATGCAGTTACATATCGTAAAGACTTACAATTCTAAACAGCAAATATTCATATCAAAATTATTCATTACTCCCACCTTACCAACCTGTAATCTCAAATTTATATGTGCAGAAAACTTAATACATATACATATTGAACCGAGTAGTGACCTATTGAATACTTGAAAATCATTATATATAATGTTGAATTCATCGGAGTCCTAGTTCCATTAATTAATTCAATCCATAATGATTAATCATTTTAATATTATTAATTCAGGATGTAAAATGGAAGTAATGGTTCCTCACATAACACAGATATGCAATAGGTTTAAAGTTATATATAAAGCTATAATGTAAACATTGTTAGAAAAATAATAATCTTTAAGCTTTTGAGTACTATTATAGTAATTAAATACGACATTCATTATTTTAAAAGCTCTTTGTGGACACTTCCAACAAATGGTTATTAAGAGGTAAGGGGGAATTCATTTTTAAAAAGTACAAAATCAATAATAATTTATAAAAATCCTCAAATTGCTCAAAGCCCAGATAAATAACTAACAAGAAGCCGTAAAAAGCTTGAATTTCATTACGCGTACTCAAATTATCAATATTTAGTTTACATGACGTCTCAATTTAAGTTATATTTGGTCCATTATTGAATAATTGGTGTTCAGATAATCAGTGGTCTCTTGGAAGGTCTGTAGTCGGCAGTGACGAAACCAATTTGCTGTTCCTAGTGTTCCTAAAGTTCTAACATGCACACAACAACAATCCACTCATTATGAACACAAAGCATGATGAATGGTTTTGGAAGACATTCAAATTATAAATCTATTCAAAACTGGAAAGATAAACAGAACTGTTTGTAACAAGAATAAAATTATCTATGATTTTTGTTTAATATTGCATAAATTTTGTTAAAAATTTGAGTAATTTCATAATTTTTCTGAAAGTGATGAATGAGAAAGATATTATGTGAATACAACAGTGAAAAATCAACATTACGTTTCGTAACATGTTCATTTTTATCATCATCGTTTTACAGCACATTGATGCACCGCCTTTGAAAGCATAGAGCATGGCACGAGGTGCATGGCGATAATGTGGCTTATTGTTGGTTGATGGATGTGTTGGTGTGGTGTGTTAGAGTATGCAGCAGCGGCGCTTGCCCTGGGACTTGTGGTCGGAGTTGAGCAGCGGCCTCTCGGCCTGCTGGAAGCGCCTGACGACTCTCAGCAGCTCGTGGAAGGCCTGGTCCACGTTCATGCGCAGCTTGGCGCTGCACTCAATGTACGGAATCTTCAGCTGGCGGGCTAACTGTTGAGCTTCTTCTACCGTTACCTGCAATTACATTCTTTTTAATACTAATGTTACGACTACCGCAGCAAACGAAAGCTAAGATTATAATATCAGCCCCTAAACTTCTTTGGTACACTGCAATGTGTAATGAGAAAGAACAGTGCTGGCTTTTCAACTGTATTCGTGCAATATTCTGTTGTTCTTTCAGTTACATAAGCATTTAAGTAAGAAAGATCATTATTTTTTAATGATAAACTAATGTTTATAAGACAAGGTTTTTATGCATAGCACAAAGGATAATAAATAATTATAAGCAATAATTAGTTGCCTATAATATCAATACAAATTGAAAATACCTCCGGTCCGGTCTGACCGGACATCAGAAGGCACGGGTTCAATTCCCGTCGGCGGCATTTTATTTTGACTCGGGAGATATTTTCAATTTGTATTGATAGTACAGGCGACTAATCACTGCTTATAATAAGAAAGATCATGTTGTAGAAAACATTAATATGTACAAGGTGTTAAACATGGTATTATGGCACATTCCTTAATGCATTGTGTACCAATCAACCTCATCTTTCTGTCCTTTCTCATTAGCATTGCAGTAATGTTTCAAACATTAACACATTTAAAACATTAAACATTCTTACAATATATTATATCATCTTATTGTTTTTAATGGGTTTTCAGGGCTCAAATAATTCCTAATAATAAATTGCATGAATTTCCAATCAAATCTAAAATCATTAATTTATTGATGATTACATAGTTCAAGAAGCTAGCCTAACATTTTCAATGGTGGCCTTTTCTTCTGATCACGTGACACGTTTAGACGCAATGTCTAAACAATGCACATATATTTCTCTACTAACTGGGTAATTAACTTAGTTGATTAAGAATGTTATGTAACATATTATTAATTTATATCTTTGATTTATAATTTAATACAATGCAATATCCGCATACTAGAATAGCCGCCAATGGATCGCGTGTGAGACAGCCGTACACCGATCTACAGATCAGGTTAAATATTACAGTACGGCTTGTCATAGTCAATTAAATTTGTCCAGGAGACAAGGCATGTATGCATGTTTATTTACCAGTCTTTTATCCAGGTCGGCTTTGTTGCCCACCATCAGCATAGGAAACTCATCGCGGTCCTTGACCCTCAGGATCTGGCGGTGAAACTTGTACATCTCCTCGAGGCTGGCATGGTCGGCTAGTGAGAACACCAGCAGGAAACCCTCGCCACTGCGCATGTACTGCTCCCGCATGGCGCTAAACTCCTCCTGGCCCGCCGTGTCCAGGACTGAAACAAAAACAATACAATATAAACCCATCATTATCAATAAGTATAAATAAAAATGTTTGTTTGTTCAAAATCTTAAATCTCCAAAAGTCCTTCAGCGATTGCTTTGAAATTTTGACACAACGTTGCACTCGAATATGTGTGTGTTTTATGTACCCTTATTATATAGATGCGATAGTATATACACATGTGACAGGTAAAAACATACTTTTTTGAAAAACAATGCTATCTGTTAGACGTAAAAGCAACATGCGCTATTGTTTATCTTTCTGCACACAGGCAGACTGAGCCACAGCAACGCGTAGCGGGGTACAGCTAGTATTCTAATAAATACAAATTCACTACAAGATCAATCATGAACTTGAAAATCTTATACAGCATAAGACCACTGTAAGATTCTGCAGGTAACAAAGACTTGGTGGAAGGATGGGCTGGACTGCTGGACATGTAGAAAGATTGCCAGGTTATAGGATGCCAAAAATGAA
Organism: Hesperophylax consimilis; assembly: GCF_061612785.1. Classification (NCBI taxonomy): domain Eukaryota; kingdom Metazoa; phylum Arthropoda; class Insecta; order Trichoptera; family Limnephilidae; genus Hesperophylax; species Hesperophylax consimilis. Next base: position 24,032,275 of record NC_142850.1, read on the forward strand.
GCTAAGCGACTGTTAAGAAGATCGAGGAAGAGGTGGCTAGACTGCTTGGAAGAGGATCGGAGCAGGAGGGAAAGGACTAAAGATGAAAGGTGAAGGACCGCAGCCGGTGGAGAACATTTGTAGAAGAGGCCAGATTGGAATGTAGTGCCATAATGATGATACTCAATATGTATTTAGTTATTATATTTTAAAGCACTTTAACCACAAGAGATTAACTGCTAATGGAAGAAAGTCGCCCATCGAAGTGGTTTCTATTTAATAAACCTGCGGACGAAAGAGTACCGAGAGCCTAAGCTTAGGTGACTGAATGGTGTGAAGGCAACCAATTTAGACATAAGGAACAGGACCAGCTAGAGTGGAGACCACTGGTCTGGGAGAGAGTGGCAATCAACACTCCCAGGGGTTGTAGCACTGATGATGTATGTAGAGCTTAGAGATAGTGTAACACCTCTTTGAAATGTCTATTTAACTGAGAGCAATAATTTAATGATTACACAATAAATAAATAATGTTACATTGTTTTACAACACCATTTTTTTAATGCTGACCAGGTTTCGCTTTGATTTGAGTTTTATCGAGGCTTGATAAATGAAAGTGGTAAATAGTGGTGTAAAACAAAGTGTTGGGTTTTATAACATTTAGTCCAACCATAAAGTGTTTGTAAATATTATTTCATTTAGATGGCTTGCACTGCAAGTGTTGGCTTTATTGAAACTTGTGTATTTCCGTAATAATAAATAATAGCACAACACAGAACCATTTGTAAAAATTGGGACATAAAACTATCTAAGGATATACGCACCCTTGCTTGCTTATGATTGGGGATGGTTCATACGCGCTATTAGCTTTAACTGAGCAGAAGCAGTCTATTGATCATTTCACAATTTGAAAGCACCAATCAATGCGACATGTGCTGTTCAACTGAAAACGTATTTATAAATTATTGGCTCGTACGTGGTATTGAATTTACGTACACGATACATCGTTCACTTACTGCCAAGACCTCGGCCAAAAAGCAAATTTTAAAGGAGGAAGAAAAAACTATAACTTTTTATAAATTAAATGATTTGAAGTCAATAATTTATTGTTATTTTGGAGTCTTTTCTAATTTTTTGAAGGAAGAATCCTTAGAAAGTGCAAATGTAGAAAGGATGAAAGAAAGCTGACTACCAAAGACTTTTCTTAAATCAGAACACATTGTTTTGTGCAATATACACAAAACAAAAACGTTTATGAATTCAATTAGTTCCAATTTGCATACTAAAACTAACAAGTAACTTGAGTAGCGGCCATTAGTGGGTAGTGGACACTTACACACATTGGAATATTTCCAACAGGTGTTTTAACAATCTAGAATTTTAATCTATTCAATTCCAACAAACTTGGGGATGTGGATTTAGATCGATATTGTTTTTCATGAATTATATAAACATTGTCTTCTATTTTTTTGCATGTTTTTGAAAATGTGTTAAGGAAAAATCAAACAAAAAGTAAAGGTAAAAAAATGCAACATACAAGTGGGGCAATTAACAAGGTGTCTTAGAAATTATATTAATTTTACACAATGATTTTTTTTTTGTTTCACTTATTCACTGCTAAATATTACAATGACACACTACCTCAGCCACATAACAATGCTTATCAATTTATTACAAGGAATTGTTTGGTCATAAACATACCATACAAATGTTTAGCCCATATCTTGTTTTATTACAGATTCTAGAAACCTGATGTATGTTTAGTTTAGTAAAGTGATACTAGGAAAGAAATGAATCATACTGTCTAATCTGGCGGGGATGTCATCAATAACACATTGTTTGGTGTAGGAATCTTCAATAGTTGGGTCGTAGTCTGTCACAAAATAACTCTGAAAACATAAAACAAATACAATTATGTTTAAATGCAGAATGACTATCCTTCTAACAAAACCAGTAGGCGTGTAACGATGGAATAATAATTTTAGGCGTTAAGACCTTGAAGCGGTATGTCAGGTCCTATTTTGGTCATTGAACAAAAAAGGTTATTCACGCAAAAAGGGTTATCTTTATCGATATAATTATTACAAACTGTGTTTTTGGGACACAATTTAAAGATAAACAACTTCACGGGTTCAAATAAAACCCTTAATTTTGGCAATTTGTGTGGGCGTAACTTTTGCATAACCTACAGATGTTCACTCACCTGTATAAATTGAATTGTTATCGCAGATTTTCCGACTCCTCCACCACCTACAACCACTAATTTATAGGTTTGCGACTGATTCTGCCTTTCACCCTGTCGAGACATTATAATTTAAATTGATAAACGACAAATAACTAAACAATACAAAAACTAAATGACATAAATGGAAGCAACAGTTATCGACATTTCTGTTTCAGTGTGGCTATATGCATAAAACCCATAACCCATGAAACATTTTATTGCAAACAAAACAGGTCCCCAGGACGATTGTTTTTATTTATTTTATTCGTTAATTTTACATGCAAATCGTTTTTCACCAGTGGCGGCTACTGCAATAAACCAGGGGAAGCTGTGACTAAATAAAATGTAAAAAAACAGAAAAGAAAAATCTTTCAAAGTATAGTAAAAGGACACCTAAATTATATCAATATAACAATATGGACATTGTGGAAGCCTTACGAAGCTATTACCTATATTTTTATATTTATTTTTTCTAATTTCACTAGAATTAGTGATATTATCCACCAGTGCACGGTGGCCGGCCTCACGAGAATTCCCGCTCGCCGAGCAAATAGTTACCAAACACTACACAATGCAGTAGGTACAATACTACGTAAGGAGGCAGGCGTAGGGCCCGCCTCAGAGAGCCGCTGATTTAATGTTGGCGAAGGGGAGTGGGGAAATCACATCTCCACTCCCCTCCGCTTGGAATCGAAATATAGCGCGTATGGTAACGTGCTGTTTAGCTGGAGGCGCGACTCAAACAATGACCAGTTCCGAAGTGGTATGTTACACCATGCGGTAGTTTGAAAGAAGTAGGTAGGGCTATTTTAATGTATAGTGAATTATTTGCAGTTTTTGAGATTTCAATGATCTTTTTTCGTGTGTCGAGATTTAGTTTTGCAAATTATGTAGGTAGGTATTATTGTAGTTGGCGTAGGTAGTGTACTAGCTTGTAATTAGTAGTTTAAGGCACACTATTAGTATAGTTTGACGTAGGTTACACTTTTGCGGTCAACATATGTTTTTCTGTGGCAACATTGGCATCGCAAGTAATTTCTTTTGTCTATGATAAATGTCATCCTGTGATTGGTTTATTTATGTTCAGTGTATTTGAGTGAGAATGGTTAATTTATGGTTGGAGTGTGATTGGTTTATTTATGGTTGGAGTTTATTTATGGTCTATTGTATTTTGACAGACCGTGCTGATTATAGGTTATTTTATTTTTTAAAGTTAGTCGATTTCACTGTGATTGGTTTATTTATCATTTCACTAGAATAAGTGCGATGGCGATGCTTGCAGAGCCTCGTAGAAAAAAGAGATCTTTTAATTTAAGAGGAAAGAACGGTAATTATTCGGAATCGCTGGACAAGGGTTATATGAAATATTTATATATAAAACCTTCTGATTTACCTTAATTTACTATAAAAGGAATCTGACTGCATTTGGGATATTTTTAATTTTAGCATTTTAATTTTTAATTACGTAAATCGAAAATTCACTCTCGTTGTATGGGATGACAGCTGGAATGGTTTCTGTTGATAAAATTTTCTTTTGTTTGTATTCCTGATACGAGTGGCTATATTTTTTACCATGTGCAAATACTAGGTAGGTACTATTTTAGCCAAACTCGAAAAATAAAATAAAGATATTTAGGTATGTTTTATAAAATAGAAAAATTAAAAAAGGTGATGTTTTTATAGGTTAGGTTGGATAATTTTAGGTTAGGTTGGTTTATTATTAGGATTTAGGTTAGGATAGATTGGATATTATAGGTAAGGTTGGATTATTATAGGTTAGGTATGATTATAGTATAATATATATAGTATAAGTAGCCCACAAACTACTTGAAAACTGGGATATAACTCTAAAGGGGACGCGAGCAGGCGTTATTAAAGGTTCCCCAACATTTATAGGTTAAGTTAGGTTGGATTATTATAGGTTAGGTTAGGTTGGATTATTTTGGTTAGGTTAGGTTGGATTATTATAGGTTAGGTTGGATTATTATTGGGACATAGGTTAGGTTAGTTTAGGTTGGATTATTATAGGTTAGGTTAGGTTGGATTATTATAGGTTAGGTTAGGTTGGATCGTTATAGGTTAGGTTAGGTTGGATTATTATAGGTTAGGTTAGGTTGGATTATTTTAGGTTAGGTTAGGTTGGATTATTATAGGTTAGGTTGGATTATTATTAGGACATAGGTTAGGTTAGTTTAGGTTGGATTATTAAAGGTTAGGTTAGGATATAGGTTAGTTTAGTTTAGGTTTGATTATTATAGGTTAGGTTACTATAGTTTAGGTTAAATAAAACAATAATAACTAAATATAAGTTTTTTAAGTAACATAAAAATATTTTATTTTTCGAGTTTGGCCAAAACAGTACCTAACTAGAATTTGCATTCTGAAATGATTCAAATTCTAGCTACTCGTATCAGGAATACAAACAAAAGAAAATTTTATCAACAGAAACCATTCCAGCTGTCATCCCATACAACGAAAGTGAATCTTCGATTTACGTAATTAAATATTAAAATGCTAAAATTAAAAATATCCCAAATGCAGTCAGATTCCTTTTATAGTAAATTAAGGTAAATCCGAAGGTTTTATATATAAATATTTCATATAACCCTTGTCCAGCGATTCCGAATATTTACCAAGGACTTGGTTTAAATGAGGACGGCAAAGTGGAGAATGTAAAAGTACGCTTCAAAGACGACCATGGCGGAGTAGGATTCGCAGACAAGAACGATCAGTGGACTTTGCACGATATCAATTTTGAAGAGTTACTTCGGAATTTGCATGGAGGCTAGTAGTTAATTTGTCAATATTTTTTAATTTGAACAATTCATCAAATTTCGAAGTTAATATTCAAGGTCTGTCAAAGTCCTATTCAAATTCTGTTACTATCCAAGTACTGTGAAACAACCAGCCTATGATGAAATAATAATAGAACTGAATTTTTTGAACTTTGATGAATTGTTCAAATTCTGTGAAACAATCTGTCCTAAGAATCGTGTGCAGTGTTTATGCTTTCACATTCAAACCTCCTTTTACCTAACCCGCTATGTAAAATTTTAAGTAAAAATAAAATATATTTTTAAATTATATCCAATTTAAACAATAACAGTGTGCAGTTTGAATTTAATTCACAACTAACTTATTTCTGGTATCCATACTCACAGGAAAAGTTATTGTTATGAAAATACTAGTAAATGATTTTCTTCTTTTCCAGGCACTGTGGATAAATCAAAATTACACAGTGAGTCATCTAAGAGAAGTCAAAAAAAGTATCTTCACTACAAGAAATTTTCTAGAGGGAAAGACATAACTAGATACAGCAATAAAAACCTAGCCAATATATTTGGCAAGAAGTCTCCAAATCATGTGGAAGAAAAGGAGGTTCAAGTTGATGATCCTGCTACAGAAGACCAGAATAAAAACACAAAATTAATTGTTGGTGGCTGCATGAAATACTACTTCCAATCAAAACTCGATAAAAGATTAGGAAATTAAGTCTCGCAAATAGTAAATAGTTTTTGTGAAAGTAAAGTAAACCTATCGGATAATGACAGAAATTGTGTAGCGTTCAAAGGATTTTCTTCTTCTCAATCTGAGACTGCTGCCACTATTCATAATCGATTGGATGACCATGCTTATTCACCATACAACTCTGTTGATAGAGGTACAAATAACTTTAAAGGCTTCTTTCAAGCTACCGAACAAGCGGAAGAATCTAGTAAATATATTTCTTTCAGTAAAGCTAACGGTTCAGTTGAACCTAATAAATATATATTGTTCAGTAAAGCGTCCGAGCCTGATGACAATAAACAGAAGAACTCCGCTAAACTAGAACTAGTTAAAGATAATAATGATAGCCATATTGTCAGCAAAAAGAAAAAGAATAAACCATCTGCCCAAATATTACAACTAGACGACGAAGTTTCCCTGACTCTAACTACGAAACAGTTAACTTTCGCTTCAAACGATTCTGAAATTGTTGAAACTATCTCTAGAAAATCAAAGAAGATAAAAAAATTAAATTTGGACAAGCTGATGAGAACAAGTCTACAGAAAGTGTCTCTGTGATTGACGTTGGAGAAGATGAGATTATTGTAACCAATAAGTCCTAGAAAAATAAGCGAATGGAAGTATGCAAGAATAGCAAGGATGGTGAAGCAATCACACATCACTCAAAGGAACTTTACAATTCTGGACCAATTATCACCCACAAAATGGAAGATAAAACTTCAAAGAAAAATAAAATAAAAGTACCAGCAAGAAGAACAAACAACTGATGCACCAATTTCGAAATTAACCATAACAGAAGAGTAAAGCGGAAACTCCAACTGAGAGTGAACCTGAAAATGATAACCTTAACCTTCCAGCGTGCGCGCTGTCGTAAAATTTACGACAGACGCGCCTTATCGCTTCCCCCACTCTTTCCACTTAGTTGTAAGCATCGAGCTTCGAGCTATGCTAGAGTCAAATCAAATGTCAAACATTTACCGCAAGATATAAATGTTTTTCTCAAAGTGAGTTACGGTAGGGCAGTTGAACCGATGACAGAAGAAGAAAACATAAGCTTTCCAAAACGCGGTGTTTGTCGGTTATGTGCACTGGATAAGAAAAGATCCTCAGCATCAATGAAGTGTTGCCGTTGCCAGTCCTTTACATGCAAGAACCATTCTTCAGCTGAGGTGGTTTGTAACAATTATAAGGATGGGAATATTGATTCTGACTAAATAGGTCGATAACAAATTTTGTTTTGAAATATTAAAATGTTTAGAGTGTTGCTTCGTTTTTTTTAAGAAAGTTAATTTTTTTTTAAGTAGGTACTGCCTATTATCATTTTTCATATCCTTAAAAACATTCCCTAACATTTGTATAAAGAAAACACCACTTACATGGAGAAAACTTGATGACGTAAAATTTACGACAAGCGCCCGCTCAAGGGAAATTTCTCAACGCGCCCGCTGGAAGGTTAAAAAGAAGAATAAGAAGATTGTATAAGTAGTTGGAAGGAAGGGAATGGTGAAGAACAGTCCAAAAAGAAAAACACCAAAATGTGAAATTATTTTTGTAAAACATTTTTTAAATAAAGATTAATTTATTATTATTATAATTTATTTAATTAATTTAATTTGATAACAATAACATGTTAATTATTCATTTATGTAATTTTCTTTTGGTTTATTTTTGTAAACAATTTAGACAACTAAAATGATTTTGATACGTTGTCGATGGTTAGAGTTAAAATATTAAGAAAATGAAATTGAACGTTTGCAAACACTGGAAAATCGAATGAAAAAAAAATTCTTCAGAAATAATTTAGAATACAATTCCACTATCTGGTCCCCGTACTATTAAGCACATCAAAATTAAAATTGAGAGAGTTCAACACAAATTTTTAAGGTACATCAATTTCAAACTATCCATACACTTGATGAAATTACTTGATTTAACCGACTTATCTTACAGAAAAACCATGAGCGATTTGGTGCTTTTATCCAAATAGTTAACGGCTTAATGAATGCACCTGACTTAACTAATAATGTACCGAGTACCAAATCTTCTTTGTTCATTAATCTAAAACCAACTATTTTATTGATTCCCCAGTCGAAAGGCTGCTTTACTAAAGTTTTGTTTCGCTAACATTATCTATCTATATAAATGTTCGTTTACTCAAAATCTCCCAAAGTTCTTCACGGAATGCTTTGAAATTTTGACACAATGTTGCATTCAAATACGCATGTGTTTTTTAAATACCTATGATATTAAAAATAAATATTATTATTATTAAATGTCACGAGTAAAAACATGCTTTCTTTTGAAAACAGCGTAATCTGTTGGACAAACATGTTTTAAAAAAAAAAAAAAACAGCGTCATCTGTTGGACGTAAAAGCAACATGCGCTGTTGTTTCTCTATCTGCACAGACAGACTGAGCTACAGCAACGCATGGCGGGGTACAGCTAGTTATATTATATAATCTGTAAATTACTTTTAACCCTAAATGCATGATTTATTAATTTTTCTGGAAAAAAATATATTTTGTAGATATTTACATGCATATGCAAGGAAATATAAAGAATTTATTTTTTTTGTAATTATTTAATTATATTTGATTAAAAAAAAATTGTTGCAGATTTACAACCCCATGTATTTAATAAAAAATAATATGAACAATTTATGTATGAAAAAAAAATAAAAAACCTAAAAAAACTTCTCAAAACTAATAAGTGTACCTGAAAAACACGAGTTATTACATATAAGTATTGTATTATTGTATCTACTTACCTAAGAAAATCAAAATAATAACAGCAAAACCAAACTTTAATTCTAACCTCCTACCAATTTTCGAGAATCTTCACTTTGTTGAAGAAAAAGTGACATTTGACATTCGCGAAAGAAAAAAAAGGTGATGCCACTCGATAAAATATATTACCGTGAATTTGATAATTCTAAAACGGCATGCATTAAGTATACACCAAAAAGTTAAAGGTGGTTTGAACAGTATGTTGCCGTTTTGCAACAGTATGCATTTAAGGGTTAAGTAAAAATTTAACTTATAATTTACTTATTCTTTTATTTTAATTTTTGTTATTTACTCTATGTGGGTATTAATACCTTTTTTTATCTCCTCTTTCTTTTTTTTGTATTTGTTTATAGAAGTATTATTATTTATTTTATTATTATTATGTTAATTCGATTACACCATGTAATGTAATTAATTTATTCTAGTTTTATGTAAAAGCCCGACAGGCGTAAATGAATAAACAATATTAGATTTTGTTATATAATTTTTTTTTTTTTCTAAAAGTCAAACCTTCCTGGGTTACGAATAACCTGACAATATTTGAAAATCTCCTACCACCACAGTTAGGGGAAAATGTTGCTTGTGTTGTGATGGGGGACTTAGCCAGCCGAGGAATTGAACACACTACGCCTAGGCTGGACCCAAACGCGATGCCAACTCAGCCACTGACAGGTCTTAAGGAGATACAATATCTGTGCTCATGAAAACATTACCTGAAATATTTACAACATACTTTAATTTTTATATCTTTGTGGTAGGTTTAGGACATAACTAACTAACCATTCGTTTCCTAGCAGGGGTAGGCAGAGGACGGGCCGCCAAACAACTCAGTCTTGCTCCTTGCCTCATTCACTTTCACACATACTGTTTTGTTATTCCGACTCTCGATGTGGCCCAAAGTATTTGGCTAATTTATATAGCGCCGTTTTGGGGGGAAATCACCTCAAGGGCGCTATGTCCTACCACATCTTCCTCGGACATCCCTAATTTCTTCTACCATCCACATCTGCATCGCATATTCTCCTTACACTTGTTTCTTCGTTCATTCACTTTACATGCACAAACCGTCTAAGCGTCCCTTTCTTAATCTTACTCACTACACTTATATCAACCTTGCATTCTTTGCAAATCTCCACATTGCTCACACGATCATACATGTTTTTACCACACATACGTCTCAGGGAACTCATTTCTACAGCATTCAGTCTACTTTCATCCTTCCTCGCCAGTTCCATGCCTCACTGGCATACATTAGGGTAGGTACCAGCACTCCTTTGTGGACTGCTAGCTACGCTCCTTTGGACATTTTTTTATTAGAACCAACCACATTCAGTCCTCGATTAATAGACTTTCCTGCATTTACCCTTTCAATATTTCTTTCAGCCTTTCCAAATACACAAACTCATCCACCTGCTCCAAGTTTTCATAATTCACAACTATATTGCACACTGTTTTCGAACTCTCTTTAAAACACCATGACTTTAGACTTACACTCATCATTAACTTTTATTCATACATAATTCCTGTAGATCTTTCATACTGTTAGAAATCAGCACCGCATCATCAGCATACAACAGGCAGTATGCTTTCAGATTACTCAATTTCGCTCCCAATCCCACCTCTTTCAATTCTTGCATACAATTATCTATGTTTAGATTGAATAACCTCGGTGACATTACACAGCGTTGCTTTTCCTATATATACCTTTCGTGATGTCAAACCACCATTCACCCTCACACATACAATGCTTCCCCCACACAGATGTAATCGCCTGTATTAGATTCACTCCATACTTGGACAACACCTTCCATAACTTTTACTGTCGACTCTCTGTGAGCATACCAATGGGAACCATTTTTTGAATAACCAACACCTCCACTATAGGTCACTCCAAGTGGTTCACCATGTTTGGTGATTTAGCAGGGGTGCCCGGGTTCTTCAGGTGAGGTGTGTTCAGGATGCGCCTGTCCACCAGCTGCATGGTTTGCCGGGTCGGGAGAGGCTGGTTTGGGGAGACCCTTTGACCTCTCCAACTGATTTCTCTTGACCCATCGCCTTGCGCCGCCTCAGTAGGGATAGATCATACGTCCGTCACTCCTGAACACACTGATCTCTAGATTCCTACCCATCCCTTAAGAAGACCCTCCACACAGCATCCCCAAAGATTACATAGGCCTTAAGGGACTAACTATTTTTCTGAGGGACTCTGTGTGGGGTTAGGCCAGCGCCACACTTGACGGAAATTCCGTCGCGGATCTTTCGCGACGGAACGCCAATACATGTAATTGCATATAAATTACAAATAGCGGGCACACTACGCGGAAGATCGGTCGCTCCGTGGCGGACCGCCGACTCTCGCGTCTGCTCCGTCCTCCGCGCACCGATCTTCCGTCGGCGGAAGATCAGTAACGTCGCATTTATAAGTATTTGTATGCATCGCGCCACATTCGGCGGATAACACGCGGAGACGACGCACGCACAGGATGTTCGACACTGAACGATTTACTATCGAAGTGCAAAATAAAGTCGACTGATAATCCGCCACTGAATATTCAGTGTGGCTTCAACGTATGGTAACGGATTGACTTCCGCGGAAGTTACGCGACGGAATTTCCGTCAAGTGTAGCGCTGGCCTTAGTGTAAAAAAAATCTGATCTACGCACCCTCTTCCACCCATAATAAAAGCACATCTCATATTTTATCCTTTGTTTCCATTCTTAGTTTAGGAGCGTCCAGGTTAAGGACATGCAATATTCAAACCTAAAAATATATAGGCTATCTTTAGTATATTCATAACTCATTTAAAACTAAAATTGGAGATACAACATTTTAGTTCGAAGTACAGTTTTTACAGTTGATATGTAAATAAATTAATTTTTTCATTTGAGGAAGGACCGAGAAATTCTGTAGTTGCATGAATAACTCTTTCTCTGCCGTGGTAAGCAGTGGCGTGAAACCATAGACATATGAATATTAGTAGACCTGCCCTAAGTGATTAAAAGCGTATTATCCCCACTCCCCATACCGGTTCCATTGAGCCGGCTGGGCTCGCGTACGGCCTCAAGTGATATTTGAAAACGTGACGTCATCATTCTTGTGCGAACTATGGTCGAGGCATCATCGGTTCATTTTACGAAATAACACGGCAAAATGTTTACTTGTACTATGAAAACTGGTAAAAATAGATGCGAAAAAAGAGAATAAACCCAATTGTCGTATTACATTCCATATATAAGCATTATTTTATTTTATTTTAAGCATATTCACATCGTATAATATGAATCAGTTGTTACTATCACATCGAGAAACGTCTGGACGCGAAACACAAAGCTGGTTGGTTGCTGGGAAGTAAATTATGAACATTTATAAAAGTGTCTTAACTAAATACTCTGAAACTAACTACGACTCTGAATATAGAAGCTGCCTTACTTTGCCGAATTTGGACTTCGCAAATTTGTTCATAACGTGGCGAGTAATTTGCGCTCCCATGTAAAAATGTCTATTCATTCAAAGCAGATTTTACTTTTAAGAAGTAAATGGTGATATTATAATGCGAGATGCCTATTTACTGTCAGATTGATTTATTGACGAATCACAGTCATCTTCACTCCCTTCGTTCTTCAACAGTTGATTTTACCCCTCGCCTTTATCTTCTCGTCTATTAATTCCTATGTCTGTGCGTGAAACATTTTTTTTTTTTTTTTAATTCGTTTTTTTGTATGAATATTTTCAGGAAATTTCAGTTTGACAGTGCACTGCACCGATTTCCTGAAAATCTTTACACAAAAAAACAAATTTTCGAAAAACAATAAAAAAACGTTTTGGCTACAACATTAATAAAGCCATTTTATTTTATTATCAGCACTCGATTACTACCTTAAGTCTCAACCACTCACTCTACTACTGGTGGTGAGTAAAACCACAGTAATCTGCAAAAAATGAGTTGAATGTGGAGAAGTTATTGAGTATCAAATTTCTTAGGTTTTACGTACGATTTAATATGACTTTGACTCTATGGCTGCGTCACACAGAAACCTGGCGTGCGTAAATAAATGATTAATTGTTGTTTTGCATATAATACACGTTGTAACAGCAAATACCCGAAGGATTTTAGGCGATTCCTGAGCATATGTGGAGTAAAAGTGTAGATGTAAAACATATTCTGATTTTAATTGGAAAAAATCAAGCCAATAAAAAAAGACTCATGTTTTTTACTATAAATATGCTCAGGAATAGAGCATATTTACCCACAATGCATAAAAACACAGTATACATAATATCAGAAACTGCTTTTATACTTACCACAATCACTTCAATCAACATAATAGCGCCCCTGAGGTGATATCTCACAAAAGCGGCGCTATACAAATTGTCCAGTAAATTAATACACACACATATATGTTGAGGTGATTTTGCACAAAAATGTCGCTATCCAAAACATCCAAATATGATTAAACAATAAAACATTTGAAATCAATAACAGTGATCACAATAAAAGGGCGACATTATTTTTCAGTACTTCATATGTACATTTATTTAATGTTCAATATTCAGACATATATAAAGCATTTGCACATGAATAATACCAAAACATGAAATGATAGGCGACCCTCTATGTAGGTGGTAGGTGGTTGGTGGTTGGGGTGGGGCCATCTTACCAAATGACGATTAAAATAAATACAAGTACTTTATCACCTCCGGCACTTTACAAAATGGTACAATACATATCCGATATTGTAAGATTTAATTTGTATGGAAATTCGCGACTTCTACTATCTACGCGCATCCTTCGTAAGGGGCCTATCACATAAAAACCCATCGATAATCCATTTTGTTACAACTAATATTTTTTCTAAAAAAGTCTCCGAAATCATTTATCTTCAAATTCATTTACCCGACGGTACGAGTCTAATATCACTATAACACATTCTTAGATCATAATATATTATATATCAATTATATTATTTATTAAATTCAGTCCTTAAGCTAAGAAGGTCTTTACACTATTAACGGCGCGGAGGGCGCGAGCACTGAAACAGCACCTTGGACAGTTCGGCGGCCACCTTCTGGTCCAGGATCTGAGACATGACCAGCGACAGCAAGCGCTGCTCCTGCTGCAGGAACAGGGGCTTGTTGTCAGGGTGGCGTGCTAGCTGCAGCAGCGTGGAGGCAGCGCGCCGCAGCATGTCCAGACTGGTGCCCATCGAGTCGGGGTTATCGCGTAGCGCCCCGATGCCATGCTGGTTAGCAACTCCCAGCGCAGACTGTTCTGCCTGCTCAATGAAGGCAACTAACAGTGACACGGCGGGGCTATGCGCCGCTATGGCCCTCGCCACCCCTGAGTCCGCACCCGCCAGGTAGTGCAGCAGGTTAACCGAAAACTCGCGCAGCACTTGATCCTCGCTGCGGCACAGCTGGCGAGCTAGCACGCGGCACAAGCGCTCCAGGCGGGGGAAGGGTGGCGTGGCCACCACCAGGTCCACGTTGGAGTCGGTTACGCACAATTTGCACAGCGCCTCCAGGGCCAGGCGGCGTGGGGACAGTGCTCGCAGCGGGGCGGCCGGCAGGGGGTCCTGGGCCGCAGCTGCCGGGCACACGGCCCAATGCAGCAAGCCATCCAGCACGGGCCTCGCCACCTGCTCGGGGTGGCGACCCAGTTCAACTTGGCCACCGATGTTAGCGCAGCACACCAGGGCATCCTCGCGTAGCTGTTGTAGGAGATCCCACCACCACTCCCCACTTCGTAAAGAGGAGCAAGAGCTTCGCCACTCTGCGTCTTCCTCACGGTCATAGTTTCTCGTGCGTGGTGCTCTCAGTGGGTGTTCATGATGTAACAGCAGCAGCTTGCCCATCAGAGCCAGGAAGGTGCCACTCTTAGAGAACTCCATCTCGTTCCCGGGCACGAAGGTCAGGTTCCTCAGGATGTTGGACAAGCATATACACCGCCTGGCCAGAGCATCCTGCGTCTCCGAAACGAGATATAAACTAGCTTCGTCTCTGGTGTAACACTCGTCCTCGTATTCGGATAGATGTCTTCTCTTTAATGTCCCCGCTGGATCGTTAACCTTTAAGTTATGCTTCTTCTCCTCAACCGGTTTTTCACCCGGCTTCTCATCTTTCTCATCCTTCTCTTCCTTTTCTATCTCCATGGGTTCTGATTTAAAGTTGTCCTCCGAGCCCGCACTGTCTTTATCGCAAGATTCTCTCTCTTCATGTGTGGGACCGTTCTGTCGCAGCTCCTCTATTATGGGAGCCGGCTCTTCTCTCCTTTCTTCCTCCCCGTTAACTTTATTATCGCCGTTGATTTCCAGTTCTGCCTTAACCCTATTTATAACGTCCGACAATGTCACTTTTGTCCTCTTTTTAATCTTTTCACTTACACAATTAGACTTTTTGCTAACAACACCCTGAGTATCCATAACGGCGGGCTCGGCCGCTTCTTCACTATCACTTTCCGTCTTTTCTTCCTTCTTGACCGCAGTAGGTTCCGGTCCTCTTAAAACTCTGGCAAAGGGAATGTTTATAAACTCTCCTTGGAAGCAAGGCATCACGTGGCTTACCAAGGAGGTGTCGGAGCCAAATTGCCAGGGCTCAATGCCCACCTCCGAGTGCTCCTCGGACTTGCTCCAGTCTAGGCCCTCATCCGGGGCAAAAAGGTCGTCCTCCTTGGCCCGGTAGATAACGGGTCTTCCCTTGCGGGACTCGTGAGTGTAGTTCTCTCCCGTCACCAGGCTGATGGTCTGCAGGGGATCAGGCACCCGTGGCGCGGGGCTTGGCTCTGCGGGGGGCTCCGGCTCATCAGGCTGGTACCACGGAGTGTTGGGACTGGCTGGGGGATCGAAGATGTCTGTCAAGCTCTTCTGGAAGTGCTGCAGCAACAGGTCCAGCAGGCCGGGCAAGTGTTGTAAGCCAAAGTAACCCACTGCCGAGTCGTCGAACAGGAGAATGTTGAGCACATCCAGGGCCCAGCAGGTTTCGGCGAGGAGGCCGGACTTGAGAGCCATCATGATCTTCCAGGCGTCCACAGGAGCCACGTCTGTCTTGGTGAGACGCCGTCGCTTATATGTTACCGGGGTCACTGCCTCCACACTGTCCGGTGGGAAGGTGATCTCTCTCTTGGGGGCCGCACCCACTCCTCCCTGCAAATGAATAAATTATTTATTACAAATGTCACCATGCGAAGAGTGGGGAAAGGAAGAATGAATGTTTGTTTGTTTACCTTGCCAGGTGTTTGTGGCTGCATGGGATAGGGCTTGAGGTCTGGGCGGTAGGGGACGGGGGGTCGCGGGGGACCCGCTTGTCCCGGAGGCCTTAGCCCTGCACCCGGGCCCCATCCAGGTTGTTGACCCTGAAACAATCATGGCATTTATTAACAAACCTGCTATAGGTGCATGCTACATTCCAGAATAAGATAACGTTATGTATTATAAAGCTGAAAGGAAATCCTGTGCAAAAAGTAAGTTCTTTATGGAAAAGGGGAGGAATGGAATAATATAAATATTAGGTAACCTGTTGCTGAGGTGGATAGGGCTGCGGTCCCCAGGGTTGTTGTTGCTGGCTGGGCGGAGTGGAGGGTGGTGCAGGTGCGGGCACGGGGGCTCGGGGGGGCCCGGCACCCCACTGCCCGGGTCCGGGAGGAGCTCCAGGAGCCCCAGGGGGAGCCGGCGCTCCACTGGGGAACTGTCCTCTGTATTGTGGACCACCTGTGTTGTTACCCCAACCTCCTGAAAACACAATTTATTTTTTATTATAAAACTTGTGAAGGAACAAAAGCTATAATATAATAATGTTTAATCTTCAGCGTCCATACTTTCGATAATTCCATAATTCGAAATTTTTGCCAAAAAAATATCCCCGGAAATTTTTTTTTATTTACAATGGTTTTTTAATTCGAAATAAATTGGTTAATTCGTAATTAGAAATTTATCTTGGTCTGCACACGAAAATTTATCGCGTAATTCGAAAAAATTTGATTTTTCATTTCATCATTATACATCACCTAATTAGTATTATTTTGTAAATCTGAATCGATTTGCACTGGAATGTCGTATTTTTTCTAATTTATTTTGAATATCCGAGATTGAAGGGCCGAGAATATTAGTTTTAGAATTTAAATGGTCGGCCGCGACGGAAACCGGCCACGTAATTTTGATTTATGCGTAATTTTACGATTTTTTTTCTAATATCTGAATTTAAAGGGCAGCTGCGAAATTTCGCGGAATGTATCATATTTTTATGAATTTATTTTGAATAACTGAACTTGAAGGGCCGGCCGTGACGATAATCGACCGCGAAATTTCAAATTACATGGAAATAATTGTATTTTTACGAATTTACACCGAATATCAAAATTTAAAGGGCCGGCTGCGAAAATTTGATTTACGCAGAAATGTGTGGTAATTTTACGAATTTACTTTGAATAACTGAAGTTGAAGGGCTGACCACGACGGTAACCGCCTGCGAAAATTCAATTTACACAGGAATAGTTCGTATTATTACGAATTTACTCCAAAGATACTACCCGAATTTGTTCTGAGAATTTCGAAATAACGAGGTTCTAATGTACTTATAATACTTTTTAAAGATGCATTACCGTATTGGTGATGGGGAGGTGGTGCAGCCCCTCTCTGCTGCGGGGGATATGGGGGCTGTGTGCCTCCGGGGGGTTCCTTGGCGAAGTCGGGGTGACGTCGGGGCTGACCTGGCGGGGGGCCCATCGCCTTGCTGCCTCCATAGCCCTGCACAAAAAAAAAAAATAATAAAAAATACAATCTATAATTGAAAGAAAATGGATCCATTTTTTTTATATTAGGTATCTACTACAATATTTATTGGGAAATATAATAATTTATTGTAAATGAAACTGCAGATGATTGGAAGCATTCAACTGGATTTTCACTAATAAACAATATGAAATACAGCAAAAAAATATCCTATAAATAATACACTCACGACCCTTGGAATGCCAAGATATCCATAGCCGATATCTGTCCTTCGGTACTGTTGCGTGCCAGCGTATCCGTAGCGGATATCTATTGTTTGGTACTGTTGCGTGCCAGCTTAGCCTTAGCGGATATGATAGGAGCTCATCGCAATTGCCTTAATTTTATGATATTTGAACCTTTAAAAAAATGCTCCTACCAAAATATATTTTATTCGCTTGGCAAGTAAATAATGCATCTTAATTTTATTCCAGCTTGTCGTCTCGCCACTTGCAAACATATTTACTTCATCTGTGAAAAAGCGTGTCGCAAATTCCATGCTAAATATCATATTTCTGACTTTCAAAAGTCATGGTAATGTATGTATTTATTTATTTACAGGAAAGCCACAAATGACTTATTTTTATTGTGAAGAAGCTTATCTAGGCGGAAAATATAATTAAATTTCTTTTAAACATTTCTCTGATTATATGCAGCTATCCTGGAGAAACTACTAGGACAGTTGAGCCTCGGAAAAAAAAAAAAAACATAATAAAAAATAAAAAAAACAAAAAAAATTATACAGCGCCACTGAGGAAACTTTTCACAAAAGCGGTATATAAATAATCAACTTTATTATAATAAGATATTTTACGACTGTACAATTTTCAAAAACAAGTAAGTTATTACGAAAAGAGCAAAGGGCGGGTCGCTCGGCATTTTACACTGGCACACTAAGGTTGCAACAAGTCATGGAAGCTTGGCATTCCAAGGGTTAAACAAACAAAAATCTATCTGACAACAGACAGTTTATGGATGAAACATGCAATCATTATTATGTAAAGAAAGAAATAAACAGCGTTCTTCACCTGACCTATAATATATAGTAGGGAAGAGAAGTACAAAAGCCAATGGCAGTATTCCTTGGAATAAATGTGAGGAAGCGGCAAACGGTGAAAACAAAGCCTCAACCATAACCACCCACCAAAATGTTAACCCTAATCATTATCCAAAATGTACACAATTAGGGCTGGATATTATTATCTTTAGTTGGAGTCAGATAAAGATTGGTGAATGAACTGATGAACTGATGAACTGGAAATCATTGTCCCTTTCCGATAACATATAGAAAGGTAGACCTCAACACTTGAGAAACAGAACTATTCATGGGTTTGCTTTTTATAATATTGCCACAAAATATGTCATCTTCTTATTACTGTCTTTGAGAACAAATTAAGTTTTTGTGCAAATCCATTAAAATTATGCAACATATAATATGCACCATAAATTATTTTAAAATCTCAACTACAGATGGCAGTGAAAGGCCTATAGAGTCACAGCCGGTAGCGCTACTTTTCAGTACAATGATCAAATCAAGTCACTTTGAAACTGATTGGAGTATTTGTCATTATTTGAAATTCTTCTGTAAATTCCAATAGTGCTGATTGACTGAAAAATGTATTTTTGTCCAATCACTGATGAAAATGATACTAACACTAAGGACGGGTTGTTTCGGAGAATTTGAACAATTCATCAAATTTCTATGTTTATTTTAGGGGTGTGTGAAAGTCCTATTCAAGTTCTGTTGTTATATCATTACAGGCTAGTAGTAGCTTGACAGAACTGAAATAAATACAGAACTTGAAAATTAACTTAAAAATTTGAATAATTGTTCAAATTCTCCGAAACAACCCGTCCTTAATAAAGTGAAACTGACACTGAATAAACCGATTTAATGGAAACAACAATTATAAATCGCAAATTTATGTTTATTGTACTCAAAACTAATGAATAAATTAATGAAAGTACATAAAATGTGTTGTCTATTAATTGAAATACCTTGTTATCTATAAATTTATATTTTAGTGAAGGTGCTCACTACTCAAATGAAATGTTTGTTCAAAACAGCCAATATCTTATAATATAAGACACCCTCACATAATGCTCGCTGTCATTCCGCATGAGGGCTCAATTATTCAAAATGTAGACTTTTCTTTTATTGACTGACTCTTATATTGAACATACAACACCATGAGCATAAGGAGACAGGACATTGCGCAGGTAAAGGTAAACTACAATCTCAACGGCCGTCAAATGATAACTGAAGTGTGACTTTGTCTGTGTGTACGTGTACACCCACCACCATACCAACACCAATAGTAACTTGCAGCAATACTGTTTTCAATTTTGGATAATGACTTTTGTGAGTAGACAATATAAAGTTCGTCACAGTACTCATAATAAATACAGAGTGGATGGTTTGATAGAATATAGTTATTATTATCCAGGGTCTGAAGTATTATGAGTAGTGTGGTTGGTTGGTAGTGCCACGCCCAGCCCAGCCCAGCCCAGCAAGCCCCCATGGAGTAGGTAGGTGGTAGCGGACGTACGTGGTAATGGCGGGGCCCTCCGGGGGACAGGGGGGCCACAAGCTGCCGAGCCAGCTGCGAGTTCATGTTCACCGAGGACATCTACACACATGCCGCAACGACAACACTATTATACGACACATACCACTACTGCTGGGAGACCACTACACTACTACTGACTGCTAAACAACACCCACACATCTTGAGTCCTAAACAACACACACCTGACTTGACTTTATCCCCATAAATACTAAATGAAGAGATGGCACAGATTGAATTGTAAGCAAGCCCGCACTGATAAGCGTTATTCATTGTTGGTACAATAGGGAGCGTTTGTTAGGTCTCAAGATGCATTAGTGCTTTAAGGATTGTGTGTAAATAATCATTGATTGGAGTATTATGTAGTGTAATGTTAAAATAAGCTCTTTTAATTGAGCCTTGTGTGAGGCTGATGGGAAGGGGCAAACAAACTATGGAGATAGCATTTACTGGCCTGGTCAAATACTCAAATAGCACTTAGGCATTTCTTCAGCAATGATTTACTATTTTACCGTATAAATTACATTCAAGGACAAATAACAAATGTTCTGAAAAAAATTAACCTTTTATAAAAAGGAGGCATTTTCTTCAATACGTATACGATTTGATTGCAATAAATATGGAAAAGGAATAATACAAACTATGTCTACCAACAGCAAGTCAAACTACGTTAATGATAAAAAGCCCTAAGATTATATATTTAAATGCACTAATTACAATACATACATATATATATATATGTTTATATTGATACTAGTCAAATTAATATAAACATATACAAATTATATTTTTTATTCATAAAATTAAATCAGGATTGATTCAAAGGTAACTTTTAAAATACAGTGGTACCCTCTTATAACGAGCATAATTTGTTCCAGAATCTTGCTTGTTGTGTGAAACACTTGTTATGTAAAATAAAATACGCATTCTATGCCAAAAAATACTCAATTTTATTTTAACGTTTATTCAAATAAAATTACAAACTTCTAAATTGTTAAGGAGTGTAACAACCTGGAATGCGATTTAGATTTGCAAAAAAACAATTAAAAAATCCAAATAACTGGTTTATTATTTATGAATTTATGACAAATAATTCATTCTATTTTACTAGGAAGCTGTCTAGAGTCATTTGTTTTTGCCGACGCTTCAAAATCTGGTGAAATTGTGATAGCATTATCATTGAATAAATTTGTAGAACGCATAGCCACCTACTTATTAGGGTGATGTTTCTCAATGTACAATGCAACAGTTTACCATGCTTTCAGCATTTCTCCTATTGCGCTAGAAAATTGTTACTCTGCTACTTCCACCTCCTCCACTAACAAACGCTCCTCCATAACTTCTTGCTGTGAAACACAATGTAACTCCTTAAGCTCTTCGGTGGTCATCTTTTGACTGTAGTCTTCAAAAGACACAGGTCCTGTTCCAAAATCACGTTCGACAACGCTTTCTGGCCAAAGCTTCTTCCGAGCGGAAGTGAGGATCCTCTTGATAACCTCTTCCCACCCCTTGTCAATCATCTTTAGACAAGCAACAATGTGTGAAAGTGATCTTTACAAAACACTCCGAGGGTGAGACTTGTCCCTTCAGTCACGTCAAAACAACGCTCTAAGGACGGGTTGTTTCGGAGAATCTGAACAATTCATCAAATTTCAACGTTCATTTACAAGTTCTGTGAAAGATTTTTTCAAGTTCTGTTTTTATTTCAGTTTTGACGAGCAACTAGCCTACAATGATATAAAAACAGAACTTGAATAAGTCTTTCACAGAACCCGAAAATGAACGTTGAAATTTGATGAATTGTTCAAATTCTCCGAAACAACCCGTCCTAAGAGTGTTTTAGTTTAGAGTTTCTTCAAGTTAGAAATAACCTGCTGGTCCATAGGCTAGAGTAATGGAGTGGTGTTGCATCTATCATAGCAGCTATCTTCTTAATTTTGGCCTTGATTTTGAGGATAGTGCAAATCGTTGATGTAGACCGATTGAATATACTCGCTAGGTCAGCCACGGTAACACCTCGTTCTCGCTTTTCAATGATTTTACATTTCATTTCTTCAGTTACTTTTATTCTCTTTATGGCTGTCTTCTTTTGGCCTTTTCTTCAGGGACAGTTTTGCAAAGGTTATTAAACTGTGCACAAAATAATTAAAAATAATGTCTGAACACAAGTTTGGAAAAATGTGTGATCACGTGCGACACTAATGTGCTAGCGGAACGAGTGCTAACTAGAGACTGACGCACTGGTGCAGAAGTCCCGGCTCACAAGTAAATGAAGTGAAGATGGGACTTGCCCTTTCTGCGTCACTCGTTATACGAAATGTCGCTCGTTAAGGGAGCATTTTTTTCGCAATCTGTTTTGCTCGTTATGCGAATTACTTGTTATGGGAGTTGCTTGCTATGAGAGGTTCCACTGTAATTTAAATTTATGTATATACTCATTCCTACACAATAATATGTAATTGTTTGTTCAATGTTGATAGTTGTTACTGACCTCGTGTTGCTGTTGTGGACTTCTGTAGTAGTCTTGAGGAGGATTCGCCCCCCCTTGCGTGGGCGGGGGCGGCGTGGGGGACTGAGGGGGCACAGGGGGCGCCTGGCCCGGGGGACCTGGGGAGGGCGCAGGAGGCCCCCCAGGGGGAGGCGGGTAGCCCCGGGTGCCCCCGGCACTGCCTGCTCCACCTGGTGAGCCCCCGTAGCCAGCACCGTAGCGGGAGTAGGGATCGCCTCCTGCAGCCGGGTAGCCCCTGGAGACAACAATACCAAATTAAAACCATAAAACTGAAATGCTGATTTAAAGATTAACTTGTCGAATTCCACCTCACGCTTAATGTGCAAAAAATTTATAAATAGCACATGGTTGTTTTCTATGGACATATGTCATTTTTGGGGATGCTGTGTGGAGGGTCTTTTTAAGGGTAAGGAAGGAAAAAGGTATGAGGGGTGGGTAGGAATCTGGGGTCAATGTGTCCAGGAGTGACGTATGAATCCATCCCTCCCACTGCTGTGCAAGGCGATGGGTCAAGAGAGTCAAAAGGTCTACCTCAACCAGTCTTTCCCGATCGGTAGGTGGGCAAATACATCCGCCGCCAAGACCAAGAGAAACCTCACCCCATGAACCCGAGAACCCCTGCTAAGTCACCAAACATAGCGAATACAAAAATTGTTCCCAGGGCGGCGGTACCCATACCCGCCTCCCAAATTGAGCTGAGCCTTAAATAGTTGTTTCAATTAGTAATTAAGTCGAAATCAAGTGTTGTTGAATTTTATTTAAAATGCGTGAGGCAGAATTCGAAAACCTTACCAATTTTAAATTATGGCAAAGTATGGTTTGAAACAATGCATCAAAAAAGTAAATTATTAACATTATGATAAATAAATGATGGCAGCAAAGCTAGATTTACCGATAAGCTAAGCTCGTAGGTCTCAGTTTAAAATACAATAAACACATCAAACAGAAAGAGAGGTTACTGCTCGGTCGCAAGAGCACAGTTGCTATAATTGCACTTTTAGGTCCAAGTGAAGTAAATTTTCCATGGGATGGCAGTACAACTACTGTACTACATATATGTAAAATAGTATTCCACTAAAAAAGGCTTTAATAAGAATGTTGAATCTTTTACAAATTTGATTGCAAGAATTTCACTGTGTTGGGGGGTTGAATTTGAATGTGTTTGTGTAAGTTTGTTTGTTTGTTTGTTACCTTCCATCTTGTTCGGGTCCGTAGGGGGGATAGACTGGTCTGTTGGCAGGATATGCCGAGCCGTACTGGTCGTAACCATAGCCCTGCTGCCCGGGATAGACTCCTGGAATAAACATTGCATTCAGATAAGTCCCTCGGAGTCGCACAAACCCATCCATCATGTCAGATATTCTCATTAATTAATATCATGCAAATCTATCAGTATTTTTTCAGCATGCATTGAAAATAATTTCTGCAAAATGATGAGCATCAAATATAAAAATAAAAATTAGAATTTATGTATAATGTCTTTGTAAAAATTTCAGACAATACCGCCGTGTTAATAATAGTTATAGTTAATGTTAATGTACAGAGCAAGTAACTAAAAATAATTTAATATGTTATGTTTACTAGAAACATAACTAATCAAGGTGGGAGATTATCAAAATAATACTATTTATATGATAAAATATCAATCTTTGGTAGTGATGTGAAAAAGCTTACAAATGAATGAAATGAATATGTATGTACAAGGTGAAATAGACGCAGACGTTCCATTACATTACTGGACAGTTGGACAGGTGAAAGGAAAATGAATCTATTTGGTTTTAAAAGCTAACATCAACTTAGCTTCTGTACCTAAAATACAGCTAGATACCAGGTGAATGTATGATACATCAAACAAATGGATTAGTCAAGTTACAATATTAGTATAAGTATGTACTCTACTGTACAATGATGGCAAGCATATTGATAAGATATTGTAAGGCTGTTTGATGGGTCCAGGGAGAGGTGTTTGGTTGGTTGTATGATGACTATGACAAGATGAAGGAAGGATTGATTGAGCACTACCTGGACCCGGCTGGTGGTTCCGCCTGGGCTGCGGATCTTCAAATGGGTTGGAGGCGGCCATGTTGTCCCCGGCAGGGCCCCCACCGCCCCCTACGCACACATGCACACACGCACATCAACACGCGTCCACACACCCACACCCACATCCACCCCGAGCATGCACCCCTACTGCGCTCAGCTGGCTCCGTGGACCAGTGTCCACAGAGCCAGGCTCAGTTTGGCACAATATTCTGCTATATCAATGCCCGCAACAGCTGTCTTGTATGTATCACTCATCGCCATCATCATTGCTGGTTTCATCATCATCACAATGCCAATATTTTAAATAACTTCAAAATGAATTCATTCTTGCATTCAGAAAATACTAGTGGAATCATAGTAGAATAGTAAAGTTGTTACCAAATGCGTACATATTCTAAATAACTTCAAAATGACTTCATTCTTGCATTCGGAAAAATACTAGTGGAATCATAGTAGGATAGTATAGTATAGTAAAGTTGTTACATATTAGTTTGGCACTACACAGACACGCTGCATTCTTCCACACGTACTGCAGTATCAGTATCAGTAAAACTACAAATGGAATGGGTAAGACAGAGGTAATTCAGTGTATTTACACAAGAGAGAGAGAGAGAGAGAGAGAGAGCGGCAGGGCAGCATCCCCGTGTCGGAGGTATATGATCATGCGTACATTAGTAGAGGTCTATCCATCGAGAGCAAACACAACCACACAAGCATTGGTATAGCAGCCAACTAGGCATAAGGGTGCATGGGATGTGGCTGCTCCTCAGTACGGTAGTGTTAGTTACACAAGGTGCTGTTTGTAGACAGGGTTAGCCAGCTTTTAGTTACAGATTAACACATACACGTTATTTTACAACAGAGAGGAACAGACTAACCGCCGCTTAAATCTAACTGAACATTTGTGGTCAAACAAAACCTACGACTATTCAAGCTTTTGATGTTGATATCTAAGATTTAAAAAGCAATGTGGAAATAGGCAACCAAATGTTCAAGGGGTCATCGGATGGAGAGGCAAGAGATCAATAATACAACAAACTATTAGTTTACTAGTTTAACTTTCCATCCATTTGGTTGTCTATTACATAAATTATAGTCATTGATGTAAAGTGCAAAGAAACATGATAAAACTATGAGGAACTTATGCCGAGAAGTCAGGTTCTTCTTTTGGATAAGTGGAAAAATAACAACTAAATATGTGAACAGCCAAAGTGAAAACTGGCCTATGTATGAGACATTGACAAGGTGACGGTGACATGCAAGGTATTTCGCCTGCCCTGCCCTGCCCTGCCCTGCCCACCAAATTCACAAGACACTGCTTCAAGATTTCATTGGAGGAATTTATTCAATATTTGCAATCAGTTCCATGTGAGGCAAGTATTTTGGCTGGGTTCGCGGTATGGATATGGATGTTGGTTAGTGTGCTTGGATACAGTAGAAGTGCGTACCTTGCTGGGCCTGCGCCGCTGGGGGGTAGGCCGAGTAGGAGGGGCCGTAGCCCTCGCAGGGGGGCCCACCCGGGGGAGGAGGGCCCCCGCCACCCGGAAACGAGTCCTGCGAATTGGATGAACCTGGGAACATGACACTCGTTGCTATTACAATTACACTCACACACAATAACAGCTTTCAAACTAGAATGTAAATCAAGATATTATTATTATTATTATTTAGGATATTGCGCACTATGCAATTGAGGATATTTTATATCACTTTAGTTTTAACAAGGTCTTGACTTGACACTTCTATTTCATTTCTATTTTCTTATGTTTTCCCTGCTTGTCTCTGCTTTTATATACCATCCTTTACTCTTGCATTGTACATTGTCCCAAATCTCGTGTCGCTTTGTAATAAATATATTGGACGTAAGTCCGTTAATAAATAAATATATAATTACATTGAAAACCAGAATAGGAGAAAAGAATACAATCACAACTCAGTGTATATTAATATTACCAAAGAAGAATGAGACTCCAAACAGTTGGGTACCATTTGGACTCTGTGATATTCACATAAAAAGATATTGAAAAAACCTTTCTTGTTAGGCTATAGGTAATTTTTGTTCAGATTATTAAAAACATAATGAATTATCAAATATATCTTACATATTTTTTTATGGTGGTAACAAAACATAAGAGAAAAAAATGATGATAAATAATAATGTTTATCTAGTTAGATAAAAGGGGCTCGCCGTGATTTTCAAGTACATATTAATTTATTTTACAGAACAACGATGGTATTTTTTATTCGCAAAAATATAAGAAATTCAAAGTTATGTTTTAGCTGCCTGGAGATTAAAAGAAGGTATGACTATAGAAATATATAATAAGACATAACAACAAAAGCATGTACATATTCACAATATTACAAAATGAAAATATTCTATATTGGGGCACCGAATACAACATCACTTTTTTATAAGACAAACATTCCCGGGTTACGAATAACCTGACACATGGAAAATGTTGCTTGTGCAATGGTGGAGGACTTGAGTAGGTGTATGCGAGAGATCTGACCTGGACTGGGCACGCTGTTGTTCTTGCTGGCCTTCTTCTTGGTGGTGGCCTCCACCTGGTTAATGATGGGCTGCGGGTCGATGCCGCCACGGTCAAAGTGGCACTCGTAAGCCAGCAGGTTCTTGGTGTAGTGCTTGCGCAGCGTGTAGGCCGCACTCGAAGACGCGCCGATGCCCAGCAACCCCGCTATGTCTTTCCACGTCTTGTTCTTCGTCACCTACGAATGTGGACACCAAACTTGATATACGATTCGCTGAGAAGCATGAAGGAGGTTTTGCTTACGTATGTTTGAGCACTGCACAGTACGGAGTTGATTTAACCAAATTATTTCGCGTTTTGTAATTCACTGCACAAAAAGAATGGAAATGAATCTGTTTTAAAGTTAAAGAAACTTTTGTGAATGCGTTGATTGAAATAAATTCAATAAATAGTGGTATATTATCCAACCATTTCAACGAATCAAATCTCTGTACTCCACCGCACGCTTGACGGGAAACTGAAAATGCCCGACATGTTAAAGCAAAACCTTCCTAGCATTACCACACTTTACATACATTTTGATAGCGTGTTCCCACATTGCAGGAAATAATTTGATGTGAGTTTTATCTACAGATTACGGGCAGTGTGCTTGTGTGAGCCTCGTACGGCACACATATCAGCTATAGGACAGTGATAGTATTCAACACTCAAGTGCCGAGATATACTTGCCACCTTTATATCTCCAAATTACAAGATAGATATAGATATATTATATTATATCCATTCCTACTAAGCGAGACAGACTTCTATTCATATTTTATATTTATGCACAAAACATTTGGTATTTTGATATCTTTTAAAACATGTATCTTGTGTAAATTTATGATTATAAAATCTAATACTTAAATCAAAAATATATCTGAAAGATGCCGCTTGATGGACATTGTTTTAAATATTTTCTTTTAGAAAAATGATCTATTCATTCTAAATAACAAAACAGGAATAATTAGTGCGGTAATGCCGTATAAAGAAAATTTATAATAATATTTATATATACATCACCTTGTTATCTGCAAAATCAACGCATATTGAATCCTACCTTATTGAATGAATGGTAAGTTTTTAAAATAGGCAAGGGAAATTCATTATGCGTTGACCCATTAGTACTACAAAGCTAACATAGATGGGAATTTAAGATGCAGTCTTAAATTCCTGTACACAATACTTCTATTTTCTAGATTAAGCTCTAAGTCATGCTAATGCATTCTTGTGAAACTAGTTGGATAGCAATCAACTTATATATAGTTAGCATATTATCATTTCAAACAGTGGAAGCATACAAATACGTTGGTTACGTATTTTGGGAGAAATCAACTATTGTATTAACAGCAATATTTTGTATTCTAATCACAGAGAAGCTAAATATATATATTTTTAAAACAGGACTTTAAAATAAACAATCATAAAAACTTTTTAAATAATCACCAGTACCAGTATAAATTTTGATTACTTTTTATTGAAGTAAAGCCACATAGAATTTATTTTAGTGAGACGAGAAGAGTGGAAATATTGTAATTGAAGTGAATATTTCAGTGCCTTTATACAGTCAGTGCAACAGATGGCTTGAAATTTTATAACATCCATTTTAATAACATATTACTTGAAAACTAATTATTTATTTATTTTTTAGCTTGATAAAGGAAGTATACAAGTTCTCTATTATTTATTAGTATTAGTACAATCACCAAAGATATAGTATAGGTAAGTTAAGTAATTCATTACCTGATAAATTATATTTATGTGTGTAAAATATATTTGGAACAAGCAGTCTTTGAAGAAAATCAATCAGTATCGCCATTCACTTACTTCTAAAACTAAGAGAAAATGTACATTTTCAGAGCGCTAACGTCAATTCGGATACTGATTGAAATTTTATAATTTTTGGTAATGGACAAAGCATCATAACGAGTCCTCATGCAAACTTAATTAAGTTGAATTCATCACAAAGGAAAAGTATGTCTCATTAGATTCGACTTCGGCATGTTGACTCCTAATCCATCAGATTATAGATATATTGCAAAATTAAATAAAAATCAAGGGAACAATGTTACGTCGGCTATAGTATTTACAATGTAATTTATCCATTACTCTATGATAATTTTTAGAATTGATTATGTATAAAAATAAAATATATATATGTACTAAGTGCAAAGTTTCTATGTTGGTACCCAGGTGGAATATCTAGGACTAAACAAATGCATTCAGGTTTGCTATTCTACTTACTCAGTGTCTGTTGGTTGTTTGTTTGTTTGTTTGTTTGTTTGTTTGATAGTGAGATGGTAAAGAGTACTCCGCGGGATGCGGGCAACGGGTCTAGAGGTCTAGTGATGTTATCATTTAGCAATGGGCCCCCCCTCGAGCGAGCTAGTGCTTCAAATAGTACCTTGATTTTTGTTTAATTTTGACAGCTAATACATTTGTAGTATGTTTGTTACAGTGCCAATAGTATTACAATTCATTGTCTCACGGAAGAGTTGTTTGAACAGCTAAGGACATTAGTAGTACTGAAGCAAGCAGGGGAGCATTACTGAATATTATTTCTAAACACAAACGTCGTCTGTTATAATAATATGCAAGTAATGATCCTCTACATACGCTAGATCATATTAATAGCATTTTTCCATATTCCTTCGTGTGAGGAGCGCATTTTGCAAGATACTATGTACAAGATCGTAGCGCGTACGCAGCGATTTGCCAATTAAATTAAACAATCAATATATTTTCAACACCAT
The DNA here is from genome assembly GCF_061612785.1 of Hesperophylax consimilis. Classification (NCBI taxonomy): domain Eukaryota; kingdom Metazoa; phylum Arthropoda; class Insecta; order Trichoptera; family Limnephilidae; genus Hesperophylax; species Hesperophylax consimilis. The sequence continues at coordinate 24,061,936 of NC_142850.1, forward strand.
GTTTTTAACACCAATTTTCCACATTATCACCAATTTTGAGAGTAAACCATATTTATCATATAAGCACCTTGTAAGATATTAATTTATTGAAGAGATTGTGATACTTTCACTAAAATATTAAGTTGTAGTATAAAGTTTCTGTAAAAGATCAAGATTGGTTATTTAGCACTTCTCTACAGAAGTTATTTTAACCAAAGCAAATATATTACTTCTTACCATTAAGAAAGAGGAGGGTGAAAAGACTCTCGTCAAGCAGGTAAACAGCTTGTACAAATCTATAATATGGGTGTATAAAATGCTATAATAAACACAACTTTGGTTTTTCTCAGTTGGCAGTGAATTAAGTGTGGTGTTGCTTGATTGCAAAGTGCGCCCCTCTCGTGTTAAGTCATGCCCCGCTCCCCGACAGCACCTTGCATACCTCCACGAAGCCCCCACGCTCGCGCACGTGCAGGTAGAGGCGGTACAGGTCCAGCGGCTGCTTGCTGATGGTGGGGCAGGCGGCGATGGGAGTGCGCCGCTCCTCCATGAATGCCAGCAAGCGCTCCACCCAGCCGCGCCGGTCGGGACATTTGTCCATCTCGTACAACTTTCCCAGCGAATCCGACTTCTGCTGCAGACCACAACACAGACAACACATTAATGTACAACACATTGCACAGCAAAATATCAAATAAACATTTAACTTTTACGGTCTATTTTAAAAGGAATCTATCTCGTAACTTCATGTGTCACATACACAAAATACATGTACGGGGATAGTTGCTGATAGATCACATATGCGACAACCACGTAGATAATGAAAAAATCTTAGGGCCGAAAATTATCATTGTGATTGAATTTAGAAGTATTATGCCGTGTTGCGCTTCCTCCCCTTTTAGCCAACATTTCAGACAGCCTTTCAGTGTCCTTCGTGGTGAAGCGTGTGTTTATAAGTGTGGAAGTGACATAACGTTGGCTAAAGTAGGAGGAAGCGTAACATGACACAAATCATTTTACATTTACAGCATGATGCACTACCAGCAAGCACATCTGTGTGGACACACTGGGTAAATAAAAAATCTAAATGTTTGCCGTATTTCTTATTTGAAAACCCTGGCAGAGAAAATTTTCTCAGGGTTTGGAGAATATGTAACAAAAAACCTAAAAAAGAATATAAATAAATGAGTACATAAAGATAGGTATAAACAAGTAAAAAAAATAATATAAAGTTAAAATATTGCTCTAGAATTCCTTTTCTTTTTACACTCCAAGGTTATGAATAACCTGGACAATATTTTAAAATCTCATATCATTCATCTGATTTATTTTTATTAAGTCTGTGACCAAATGTTTTCAAAATATCGGACAAAAACAAAAACATTGGGTCTCGGCCACAACATTTTTTGTTTTCTATCAGTCATGAAAACTATAAAAAGTACAAACTATGTTAGCAGGGTAGCCAGAGTGTTGGTTATGGTTAAAATCAAGATCTAAAGTATTAAACAATTGAACAAACCTTGGTCCTATAGTTCTCTTGTGGTACATGACTATTAAATACCTGAAAAGCAAAAACAAAATCAAAACATGTATTGAAGAAAGTACAAAAATAATGTAAATGAACCATCAATCCATAACCTCTTTTCCATACGGAGCAAACATGGAAAAAACGGCACTCAATGCAATATTAAGATAAGACATTTCAAAATCTTTTAAATTCTCCAGTTCAAGCAATATTTTCCCGATTTCCAAGGCAAATTTTCGAAAGACAAATTATCCTAATCAAAACCAACAGAATGACTTTTGTCAAATAACTGTTTGAATAAAGAGTACGAAAATAATCTAATGCTAGTTTTTAATATGGATAGGTACTTATTCCCATACATTTAGTTTAAATATACCTAAGAGTATGTTGGTACTTTTCAAGGCAAGGAACAATTTTTTTCTTTCAATACTGGCAACACAGCAAAACATTCTTTTGTTTTTGAAAATATTTAGAATCAACAAATTTTCTTCACTTTGTGATATTGTCTTTTATAAAGCAATTTTTTTTTTAAAGTGAGGCCCCACAAATATTGGAATATTTGCAGAGAGGACTATACTATACATATAATCAAATCTTTATCGCACAATTGAAATTTATCTACAAAAAGACATTTACAGCAGTGAAGGAATATTATTCTAAGGGCGGCTTGCACCATAAGTTAAATTTGATTTAAATATAATTTTAAACACATTATTTGATTTAAGTCGACTAGGCGTCTTGCACCACAAAATTTAAGTCGTTAAATGCGTTTAAAGAACTGTCAAAGTTAAATACCCAAAAGCGGCTGTTTAACCGAGTTAAACGTGTTTAGCCCTACTCATAAAGCAATACTGTCAAAAAAATTTTAGGTTATCTCTTCGATTTATGATTGTGGTTAAAATCTATCTCATTTTAATTTGTATTCACAATGAACATTTGGGATTTGTATTCTGACGATCATGAAGAAATTATATTATAGAAATTATAAATAACTTAAATAAATTATAATATAGTCAGAAAAGTAAACACAAGAACAATTTTATTTGAAACACTCAGTGCCAAGAAGTTTCAAAGAAGATTTCGTCTCAGTAAAGAAATGACATCATTATTAGTGCAAGAAATTGAACCTCAGTTAAAATTCAACACCAATAAAAACATCAGCGAGGTGCTCGTCACCTGGAGCTAACACTCCTTATCGAGGAGTTCTTTGCAAGGTTGTAAACTTCTCATCATACCTACAGCATTCTTATAATACTTTAAAACAATATAATATGTAAAAGAAATAAAATAAAATAAAACAAAATTACTCGGATAATTGTTTTATTTTTAATTCCAACAACAGAAGCTCTTTTTGTCTTATTTCATCATTATGTCTATTTGCTTTAACTTTTTCTTCATAAAATAAATGAAAACACTTTTAAACCACACACACAATCACAAAATATTTTGACACTTCAAGTAAAATGAAACATCGTAGCTGTTTTATTTACGCGTTTAATGGCGGTAACCACGCGGTAACTGTTTTACCGACGCGTTAATGACGTTTAACTAAAATCGCCACCGAACTGCGTGGTGCAGGACGCAACTAAACGCATTTAAGTTAAATGTATTTAGGGTCTTAAATGCGTTTAGTTAAATATAATTTAAGATAAAATTTGCGATAGTTGGTGCAAGCCGCCCTAAGTATGTTATTTATTTAATGCCAAGAATGTGTATGGAATTAGAGCCAGAATCTGTAGTTAATTATTAAACACCGATAGTTGGGAATTGCTGTAATAATGGTCATTTTGTTACTTACTGGACTAGACGGTGTTCGAGGCCACGCAGAGGGGCTGGGCTCGTAGTCTTCGTGAGCCCCGGCATGTGAGGCTGCACCAGGAGACGGGGCGCCCCCAGGGCCCCCGCGGCCGCCCGATCTGCCGCCACCACTACTGCCCTCTTCACCTGACGCTGCAAAGAAAGGGGCGGGTTAGTTGAATTTAATTAATTTATTTTATTATGCTTCTGCACGAGGCTGTCCATATACGTGATCCACGAAGTTTTACTAAAGCTTTACTAAAAAAAAAAAGCTTTACTTTGTTTTACTAAACATTGTATCAATACGTGCTGCATTATGAGATAGATTGGGTCGAAACTGCCAGAGTTGTAAAGGTTAAAAGGCAAAAGTGATTATGACAATTTGTGGCTGTGTACACATGAAACTTTGCAATGATAGAAAACACAAATAGTTTGACGGCTTGTACGGACAGTCATTTTGAATCCAAAACTTCAAATAATGTTACTTTAACATGAATCTCACCATATTGGAGTTGTGTTGTAACCACATCGGGTTTATTTAGGAATGAAAGTACTTTTGAACGAATTTTTATAGTTTTAGAAATGTGTGTACGCTTAATATCGAAAACGTGCTGTGAAAACCGTGCTAGTTGTAAGCCATGTACATCTGGTGACCTTTTGGGTCCATAGGAAAATGGATAGAGTATGGATTGTATGGAAAAGATCTGCAAGTATACGACCACTACTGATCACCATCTTCACAATACATATTTGACTCTTTGTACAAGTATACCTCGACCCAATACGGGAGAAACAGACTGCTTACTCTGCAGATATAATGATCAGCTTCATTCGGATAGCCCACATAACAAATGAGAGCCATTCCCAATAAGGAAATAAATAACTAGTAATTCCAGTGAACATTGTAGACCTTGCGTCAAAAAAGTATGTTTCTAATTTTCTCGAATTTAATTAATCAAAACCAAAATTTTCTCTGAAATTATGAGATATGTAAGTAGGTACTTAAGTATCTACCTATTTAAATTATAAACCATAAATACTTAACCCCTCCGACTTTTCGCGAACTTGAACCTAAAATGTCTTTATCGAAATGTCAATTTCACGAAAACGTTGTGTTATTACCGCCTCACAATCAAAGCTCTATAAATGAAACATTACTGAACGGAGCCGAATAGTAAAAACTGTTTTAGAAAGGTTACAAAATAGGCTTTCAAATTGTTGTATCATAAATAAATATTAACATTTGTAAATATTTAAATTTAGAATGGAAACATGAAAAAATTGAAAAAATGACTCACCTGTAATGTTTTATGTAAAAACGATACTAAAATCACGGATAATGTAAAAAAAAAACACTTATTTCATCGTACAAATGTACAATAAACAATTCTGTCACTTCACTTTTTGACCATTTCATACAAAATATATTTTTAAAAAAATAATTAAACTTGCGAGGCGGGTCGGCACGTCAAACGGCTTTCTTGGCGTCGTTTTACGATTTGGCGGGTAAAATTTGCTTCCACTGAGTAGGTCTTTTTACGGGTTTCTATGGATAACTTTGAATAGAGATGTGAAGCTTCATTCAATACGAATATTCTACTTTTTGTTTTAGGGATGTCACTAGAAGAATAACGGAGTTATGACGATTTTTGTGGAAACACACGCGTTGACGTGTAAACACGCTTATTGTACTTGACTGCTATCGTTATTTTATCGTGTATATCTGCTTACGTTGCTGACCGGTTAAGGTAACTTTTTTTTTTCAAATAAGGAATTAACAATTTGTCCGAAATCTCAATGACAATTCTTTTTTCTATCTTTCTTAGGGTTGGTAGGCACATTATTGATTATGATTTGACAGCCTGTAGTATAAGAACTGCAATCATGTGAACTCTGGCGAGATAAAAGGTAGTATCCAATAAGGCCACCATCTTGAACCAGAATGCAACAAACAAATTTACAGACAGACGAAATGCCAAATGGTCGACTAAAACATGAATTTGAAAAAATTGTTGAATTGTATATTGTTTGATATTATTTGATATTTTAATATGAAAAGGTTAAAAATTGGGAGGAGCTTAGAGCCCGTATGGATGCACGCGCCTGAAACTGGACTTTGCTATTACATTACGCTCAGTCAATAAAGCCGTCAAAAGGGCAAAATGAGGTGTGTAATCATTTTTGACTGTAATAATATATTCAAACATTTTCATTAATGTTCAACTATTACTTGCTACTAGTCCGGATGAAGCTATTGAATTTTTTTTTTTTTGCGTTAATTTATTCATAAAAATTAAAATTATTACAGTTTATTGTTTTCTACAGCCACCATACTAGGCACATGCCCATATTATGGTAGCCATATTTCTTTAGATTACAATGTTAAGATGTTAGGATATACAGAAATAAGAGATAAAAAAAGATATAAAAATAAGAAGAAAACATATGAATATAATGGAATAAAACGGCAGTTAATTTAATTTAATGACACAAGACATTCTTTGCAATAGTTCCTTCCCTTTCTTTACCAGTAGCCAATTCTGAATATTTTTATACAAAGAAGTTTAGTTTCCGATTTTCTGGTATCTATATTGAGTGAATTGAATATCTTGGGAGCAAAATAGGAAAATTGTCACTGGGCAAATGCTGTTTTAATTTATTTATATTTTTTTAACAAATGAACTTAATGTACCTGCTGAAGCGTTTGACAGCGTACTCTGTTGCGATCCATCATCCAGGGGTGCCCCGTCAGGTCCTGTGGTCACGAGCGCTGTGGCCGGGGGCCCGTTATCCTGCTGCGGCGGCTCCCCGGGGGGCCCCATGACGTGCGGCTGGGGCGGTGGGGGACCCATCCTTTGCTGCAGGTGCTGCTTGAGGTAGTGGGGGGGCGGGGGCGGTGCGCGCGCGCCCCACGTGGCCCCTGGTCCGGGATAGACTCCGGGGCCAGGTCCTGGGTAGGGCTGCTGTTGAGCGGGCGGGCCAGGGGGGCCTCCCGGCGCAGGCGGCCGGCCTGGTGCGCCGTATTGACCTGCTCCAGCTCCTGCACCACCGTACCCCGCATTCGGGTTAGGGTATGGAGGTCGGGGAGAATAGTTTCCTGGAGACAATCGATGGTTCAGATTAATGATTACTGCTTAAAAAATAATTGTTTTACAAGGGGCTTTAACCCTTTGTACTCTAAATTATTTTTATATGTTATACCAGATACTCCATAGAGAGTGTTATGTAAAAATATGAGGAAAAATTACTATATTTTTAGAATATTAGAAAAAAATATTTTTTGGTAAGGCAGTAAATCAAATGATATAGTTATGTTAAGAAATATATATTTATTATCATATAAGATTGTTAATAAAAGAAAAATTTGCAAATTCTTATCTTTATAATTTTTTAACGTGTGGTATTTTAGAAAGCAGTCTCCCAAATGCATACGTGGCTTGTTAGGAGACGTGTCACAGTACTCACTGGTTTCCCGTCTGCCACATTTTACTGCCCTTTTCGAGCTGACCACAGTCCCATTTGGGACCTTTTCTTAAAATATGGAGTTTTCCATTGAGCCTGGTCTCTGATGGAGTGATAATATTTACTGGCCAGTAAAAAATATTCAAATTATTATTATGTATGAAAAACAGGGCAAAAATCACAACCAATCGTAAGTGGGTACTGTATACAATTGAATAGAATGTGAATACCTCCTGTAAAAGGACCCTTTTATTTTTTTAAACAATAAAATGTATACCCATTATATAGCGGAGTTGTTAGAATGTTTCTTATGTTGCCGTGGCGGCGACAACAGAGTACAAAGAGTTGAGAGAGAGAGAAAGAGAGTACATGTGTGTAATGTGTACAGGAAGGTGGTCTTAATACAGGAACATTGTACAAACATGACTGAAAGATATTCATGATGAATTTGAATGTTCATGGAATAGAGAAGAACTGGTTAGCAGCAGAGTGGTGTATTCAGCAAGGGTTCAATCCTCTGCTTGCTCAGTACTCCATCATTACACAATCAGTATTTTCGGCTTCTAATGATGGATACCGCCGCCCCTCAAACCATTCATTGGATGGCACCTGTACCATAGGTCACCCCAAGTGGTTCCACTACGAGTGGTGACTAAGCAGGGATGCCAGGGTTCATGACTTTATTTACTTTATATAGCAAAGAGGCAAACAAATATTGCGAAATGGTGCTTGACTATCTGATACAAGATCAAGTTGTTTGTCACCTTGAGGGTATTGATGCTGCGGCGGCGGGTAGGGCTGGTGGTGCGGCGGCATCTTGTAGGCGCCCGGAGGCGGGTAGGGACCCTGCTGCTGAGGAGGCCCCGGGGCGCCCAGGGCGGGGGGCTGCGTCAGGGGCCCCGGGGCGGGGGCGGCCCTGACGCCCGCGCCTCCGCCCCCCTCCGACTGGCTACTGCTGGACGGCCGCGGAGGCATCGGAATGTTTTGTTGCCCTAAAAAAAATATAAACATGTGTCAAATATTGAAATACAACAGAACCCCAGTTACTGGTGGCTCGGTCACGTACTACCTAAATGCATTTAATAAATGACCAATTGATTCATGAAAATTTACTATTCTTGGCAGTACAAATGAAGATCTGCAGAGTCCGCCCAAAACAAAGTGATAAAACACCCCTCTAGGGTGTTAACCCTTGTTATTTTCTTTACTAAAAATCAGTCTTATCTCACCATATATTGATTCTATCGACATGGGAATGGTTTCATTTGATTCAGCACGAATGAAAACATTATTTATTTATTTATATATACGTCTAAAAAGGTTTTTACATAGAAGTGATACATGATGCAGTGTACATAGGAGAATATCTGTATTATACAGGAGATACTGACAGTAAACAGATGTAATCCATTGTAAAGAAGGCACAAAATACACAATTGTAAAATTGTGATTACAAGTATAATGAGAAAATATTAAGAAATAATTTGAAAAAAAAAAAAAACTGAATAAAAAAAAAAACTAAATAAGAAGCAATATTAGTAAAACGTAAGAGTAACATAAAGTAATAAAGTAATAAAGAAATTACAACAACACTGCATATAAGACAAATCATTAAAACTAATCAGAGATGTGCAAAATGGGTACCCAAAACCATTTGAAATGCAAAATGGAAACGGGTCAAAACTTTTCCATTTGGAAATGCAAAATGGTTTTTAGAAAAGCATTTCAAATGCAAAATGCAAAATACCTATTTTGAAAATGCATTGAAAATGCAAAATGGTTTCTCAGGTCAAACAATTAAAATAATTATAGAATTTTTAAACAATTTTGTCATTTAATAATGGACATCAATGTAGAACAAACATATCACATGATGGTAAATCCAAAAACACCACGACTACAGATTATGAAACCACAAAAAATTTGCGCGGGACTAATGTTGCCAACGTAAAAACATGGAAACTACTATCTAACATTTAATATTACAGCGTCATGGCCCCATGTTCAGATCATGCATCCTATTGGTCAGTGAGTTTGTCTGATAGTTGGTCGTGTACGTATTGCAGAAGAATGTTATATTTTGTCTTGTATTTCTAGTCAGCACATGGAGTTTAATAGCGGCAAGGATGGCAGGACTATCAATTAAGTTGTTAATGACTGTGTAACACAACCAGGTCTGAAATAATTCTTCTGTCAGACAATGTAATTAGATGCAATTGATTCATCAAACTGACATAATTAATGTGATCAATAGGAATTCTGAACTTAAAATTTACGTACTTAAGAAATTTGTGCTGAACTCTTTCTGTATTATTGGAGTGAACTTTATATAAAGGGGACCAAATAGGTGAATTATACTCCAATTGACTTCCGACTAATGAAATATAGAGGGTTCTCATACAATCTATGGACTTAAATCAGTTAAAGTTCTGCAAAGGAAGGCAAGCATCTTTAAAGCCTTATTAGTTATATAGTTGATGTGTGCAATGAATGACAAGTTTTCATCGAATATTACACCCAAGTCACGAATTTGTGACACTGGTATTAATTTAACATTATTTAATGTATATTCATGTAAGATATTATAACGAGTTTTGGAAAATCGTATTACTTGACATTTCTGAATGTTCAAAAATAAAGCATTTTGTTCACACCATTGATGAAGCTGTTCTAAGTTAGTCTGTAAAATTTGACAATCGTATACATTTCGTATTATTTTATATATTTTTAAGTCGTCAGCAAATAGCAGAACTTCTACATCATTAAATTGGTCAACAATGTCATTGATGAATAATAAGAAAAATATTGGGCCGAGGTGGGACCCTTGAGGAACCCCACTTGTGGCCTCGAATATATAAGATTGTACAGAATTAATCTTTACACTAAGCACCCTATGGCTAAGATAACTAACAATCCAATTCAATAATTTACCTTTGATGCCCAACAATCGAAGTTTATATATAAGTATGTGGTGTCGAACCTTATCAAAAGCTTTACTAAAGTCAGTATATATACTGTCCACTTGTTGTTTGAGACCCAGAGATTCAGATATGTAATTTTCATAAATCATTAAATTACTTAAGGTAGAGCGACCTGTGATGAAGCCATGTTGGTTAGGAATAATAATGTTGTTGATAGGTTTTACAATGATATCTAGGACTAATTTCTCAAAAACTTTGGGTAAAGCAGACATTATACAAATTGGTCTATAGTTTGATATATTGCTTTTATCGCCTTTTTATGAATAGGGGATAAATAACTCTTTTTCCACTGAGCTGGAAAAAACCCAGAACTTAAAGAATTGTTTATAAAGAGGATATATCAGACTACCAACACAGGTTTTGAAAAATATTGGAGGAATACCATCCGGTCCAGCAGATTTATTGCTATCTAATTATTTTATGGCTTTTTCTATAGATTCTTTTTTGATGAAACATTGGCTTAGATTTAATAACTCTTCCACTGAAATATCGGGAATCGTATTGACACGAATAATTATGAACGATACCCCACTCGACCTGGTTTGTAAACATGTATTTTTGATAAAATTCTCCTCCTCCCCCGCCCCTAAAAGGTGCTTAACCACTTTTTTGGGCGGACTCTGCAGCTCTTCATTTATACTGCCAAGGCGTGCAAGACAAAGTTTCATAAATGCACGAATTATGCCATTTATTTTATGCATTTTTGTACTATTTTACCTGTACTAAGAATCTACTCAGAATACCGAATTCTACTGGAAATAATGGGCGCCCCAAGCAACACTAGAATTAACTCCAGATGCTGTGCGAGGAGAGGCTGGGCCTACCTTGGACCCTGGAGGCGCCAAGTCGAGGCGATGGGTCCCCGACTAGTGCACAAATAAGTATATACACGTTTGCGGAGGTGGTATGTAGGTTCACACGGAAGAGGGTAGGAGGCTGGTCGGGGCGACCCTCCCACTCCCCAAAGGTTGGGGTGGATGATTACAAGGTATAACGGTCGGGGACTCATTCACAACTTACTACACTCCCTATTATTGTTCAAGCGTGTGCGACCGGAGAACAGCTGTTTACCTAATGTCAAACATAAACAAGCTCCAATGTGAGCTTATTTGAATAAGATACATTCGGTGACCTTGATAAATGCTAAACTAAATTTATCGCGGCCTTGCCAATGAAAAATGATTTTATTTACTTATTAACACGATGATTTCATCTGCTATCGGAGAAAACACGAATGTATAAGATATCGAGAAGAAACATAACCTATGCTATAATAGTTATGTGTAGGAAAATAAACCACGTACATTTACGTAATCTAGCATTTTTTCTGCAAAAAGTCGGTTCCAAATGAAGTCATTAAAATTAAAGTGTTGGAATGTCTAAAAATGACAATAAAAACAACTATAATTGCTGCAAGAAAACCACAATCGCAAATCGAAAGTGCGCGCTAGCCGTCCGTCGACGTGAATCAGACGTCCATTTATTTGGCGAAACATGTTTACTAGAAAACCAGGCTGAGGCCGCCGCACAAATCAAACGAGACCAGAGATAAATTACTAACAAAACAAAGTAATAATCCTTTTACCGTCACTGGCTAGATGATTCACTCTGTTGAAAATTAAAAAGCCATTTAGTTTTAGTCTAAGTTCTTCGCGTTTCGACACTAAAACATGATTTTAATAACATGCCAATAGTTAGATATTTATAGAATCTTGGCACTCGCGAATTACGTGTTGTTTTAGTTTGTATACATCAAAAAGCGAGGGCGGAGTGTTTATATAAACAAATACCTATTTATAACCTGTTATAAAATGGCGCATATTTAATTAGATCTATCTATTCTATTTGTAAATAAATAACAACCAGAATTAATGACATTGTTTGTGTATACAATTTTAATAATATTATTTTTAATGCTTTTTGTTTTACCGTCCTTTCATCATAGCAGCTTCCAATACCACAAATATTACTCCCGTAATAGTTAGGCAGTCGTGCAACGGGTCGGTAAAGAATAGACAAAAACCGGGCGCGGTATACCGAGAGCCCACCGATCAATATATTTGTATTGGAAAGTGCAAACGGGTCGGGGAGCAAGCGGGAACGATACGACGTACTTCCCGTATATAGCTATCTAGTGGTACCAGGTTTCAATGGGCGCTCTATCTGGGCGATATCTCGTAACGAACTTCTAACTATCATTTTTACCATTTACATTTATTGTAGTTAAGAATTATTTTTAAATATTCGTAAAATGTATTATTTAGACAAATTAATAATTTCGCAAAAAAATCCCACAACCTCTTAGTCACTTGGTGACTGACTTGATTCACTCAAGGTTAAGTACTCTGTAAGTATGAGGTGGAAAGTGCGAAAACAGAAGGCTGCATTGCCGACAGTTTACTGGGCTACAAGCTACAAAATTATTACTTGATATCTGTCGTGTGCAGAGACCATGCAGCATTCCAGCATCTTTAACAGCACTCAGTTTATGTCGATTCTTTACCGACCCGTGAGACGATGGCCTTAATAGGCATCGCGGCGATTGTTGACAGTGTTGCCAACTCAACAACTTCAAAATATGCTAGTGATGGAAAATATGCCAGAAATATGCTAAATTCCTTAAAAAAATGCCAAAAAAAGCCAACATAAATTTAACTTAGGACGGGTTGTTTCGGAGAATTTGAACAATTCATCAAATTTCAACGTTCATTTTCGGGTTCTGTGAAAGTCCTATTCAAGTTCTGTTATTATATCATTGTAGGCTAATTGCTTGACAAAACTAAAATAAAAACAGAACTTGAAAAAATCTTTCACAGAACTTGTAAATGAACGTTGAAATTTGATGAATTGTTCAAATTCTCCGAAACAACCCGTCCTTAGTATTTATTGAGAAATAGGAGTGATCGGAAAAATATGCCAGAAAAATGCTAAATTACTTTAAAAAAATGCCAAAAGAAAAGCTAACATAAATTTAACTTAGAAATAAAATCAGTGAAATAAAATATCAATATCTTCTTCTTCTTCATTGACAGCAGCTGATGTGGAAGGCTGAGAGACGGAGTCGTAACTTTCTTTGGTCCCAATGCAGCGTAGTACTTCGTCAGGAACAGTGTAAGAACAACAGCACTTTCCTGCTCTCTTTAGGCCAAATCTCACGTACAAAATGGCATTCAGGGTTCTCACCGCGCAACGATTTCGGAGTTTTGTTTTGACCAGACTCATTTGGCTAAATACACGTTCAATGTCCGCATTTGAATGCGGCAATGTTAAAATAGACATTGCAAACTGACATAAATCACCGAAGGGGTTATTATTAGCTGCATCTTTATATTGCATGACTTCATTCCAAAACTCTACAGTGGAAGTCAAGGATTCCCATTTAATGTGAACTATGTTTCTCCATTGAGACACCAGTTTTTCAATCGTAGGTTCATTTAGTAGGAACTCTTGGGCTATTTTTACAATGGATGGTTTTACTACTTTTAAAGTATCTTTATCGCCCGAAAAAGTGTTGTCCATAGTGCAAGTGAGGTGGGGAGACCGACAAAGTTATCGATATCATTTTTGTTAGTTAAAAAATTGGTTTTTATTATTTTCATGTTTCTGTAAAAATAAGCCAAATAAATATGCTATATGCTAAAAGCATAACAGTTATGCTAAACATCGAGTAATTATGCCAAAGTTAGCATATAATATGATAACTTGGCAACACTGATTGTTGAGTCCGTTCAGTCGAACCAAAACTACCTCAACCCAGGCCAGGACATTGATCAAATCGGCCTCTCGTAGAACTTATTTTATACAATTGTATTATAAGCATTAATATGGATTCCAAATTTTGATAGGACATGAAGCGAAAAATAGATTCCATTTCTGTACGTCCTATTTGGCCTCCAACGCTATAACACCGAACGACCGGAAACTATATAATCCAGTTTACGAGCAGTGCCCACCGATTATCGCTAGCGGAACACGTTTCGACGAGATATTAGTATGCAATAGCGCCTGTAATTATTGTTCATAAGGTTATGGTTATAAGCATTAGCCTTTCTACCTTATAAAACTACATACATATTTCAATAAAACGTGGCTTTTAAAATGTGGCTGTTGGATTACTAAATGTGAACTGTTCTCAACTGCATTTCATTTCCTAATAATGTTGTTGTTTTCACTTATCAACATTATCATATAATAACAAATCTATACTAGACACTGGACTATTTATATAAAACCGTCAAACGAATGATAAACCCCTTATTACTACCGTACATGTTATTATCGTGATAATGGCAAACAATACAAGACAATATATTATAATATAAGTGCACTGCCGATTGTGATAACGTAGTGGGCACCTATTAACTATGCAAAGAAAAAATAATCTGCAATAATAATCAGGTGCATTGGGGCCACTGACCCTGTATTATTATTATTACTTTGTGTGACATTGGAATATTGTTATTACGTCATAACAACATGCCGTAGACTGGTAACTGTAGACACAGGAAGTTAACATACTCGATCATAATAATATTAAATGCGTTATCGATAGGTATGTATTGTGGGCCGATATTAATCACGTGTATTATAAAAGTCGAGCATCAATTATTCTTTCTAGGAGAGGGGATCGGAAGGGGGTATTGTGTTTGTGGGTTTTTTAAATATCAATAGCTACTATACAAAAAAAATAATAATATCGAGTCCGGCGTCAAATAAAAAACTAGGTATTTGTAGCGTGACTTGGCTCCGTTAGAAGTAATCGGATCTTTGGTCGTGGAAAGTGAAACCACACCAACTAATTATTGTTAATATCGTGATCGCCGGGAGATTGATAAATAAACACAACCACTTTATGACATACCCCAGTTACTACACACTGCACAATTCTGAAAGTGAAATTTTTCACTGAAAAAACAATCGTATTGAAGTTGAAACATCTGTATGATTCTGCGTAAAAGTAAATTACAAATGGATCGGTAAATAGGAGGCTATTTTTTATCTCGTCTCCGACGGCGAATCAGTCTGTGAGATAAACACAAACAGTGTATATCCTGCAGATGGAATTTACTTTGCGGTCACATTGGCTAGTTAGTGATCAGTTCTGGGAAGCCAAGGTCTCCCTTCCCTCTAGCTCTAGGAGGAATGTCGTTTCCATTGCGGTGGTAACCGCATTGCACAAAGCACACCAACCACTCAACACTCAGTGGCTGACTTTTACAAATCCAACACTGGCGGACTTTGAATTCAAAGAATACAGAATATATTAGGACAGCATTTAAATTCGATGACCGGGTTTTTCTAACAACGTGAGACTTTTCATCATTCGTGGCACTGTTGACGTAGGCTGTACGTGTACGTACGTCATGTGAGTTTAGTTATGACACGGAGGGGGTCGCATTAGCAAACCGTCGGCATACAATCTCTCGGATCTCTCCCGGGGTTGAGAGGGAGGGTGGGTCCTCCCCACGGCCCACACTCGACCGACCGACAATCGGAAACCTCCCTCCGCAGCCCCCCTGGGGGATGGGGGGAGGGCCGCCGCCGATTTCCCATTCACACACAAAACCCGAGGAGGGGAAAATAAAAACTACCCTTTGAAAGGCGGGCTCCCCCCCTCCTGACACCCCTCGCCCACCGGTGGTTTTGCACACAGAAATATGGGTCAATGCCGGGGAATCCCGTCTGGTTTAACAGCATCCTAGACGCGTCTGTCGTGAGCCAGCCAACCAACCGGGAACATAAACTAGTCCCCCCCTTGTCCTGGGTAGCAAGCCAGCAAGCCAGCCAGTCAGCCTTCAACGTCCCAACTTTTCTTTAGACACCTACCTATTACCTACTCGTGTACCTATCCACGTACACACTAGACACTCCACGCAGTCGGAGAGGAGCCTGTCACGTGATTCTTCTATTCAACATGCACGTATATTAGTGTTTTGAGATTGGTTGAAGGTGAATATCGAGGTGTTGGTTGGTTATAAGGTGGGTGTGGGTGGTATAGTGTAGTGTAGTACTAACCGACAGCCGGTGACATGGACCTCGAGCCGGTGGAGCCTGTGGGGCTGGGGGAGGGCCTCAGGAGCCCCTCTCTGCTGCCCCCGCCTCCACCACCGCTACTGGAGTCATTACTATTCTGGCCCGTCAACTCCTGAAACAATACAATACACGCTAGATTAGTACAGGCACAGACACAGACAGACACCTTGGCGCCGCGATAACACATATCTCATTACTTCATTACACATCGACCTAATGCCGGTGTTATTTATAAAAATTAATGTCATCGACCCACTTTAGAGGTCATTCATTTCCGTGACGCAGACTATTACGAAAGAAAGACGATTGCGCTGACGCGACGAGCAGAGTATGTCCACCGTCCACAGTACATAATATGTGCACATTTGTTGTGTACCAGATTTGGCAGCTCCGATAATATTATTATGTATGCTAATTCGAGACATTCCGGTGGCTCGTTCCCAGTTCATAAATATGCTAATTTTAAACAACATCCAACAACTAATGGCGGTTTCTTCCTTGCTTTGGTACGCGATACTCTGAATTCTGAATGCACATTATTATCCAATACATAATACTTCCATGTGTCTGCCGCTATCCAGGATCAGTGGCTTGACCTTCCCCAATACACGCACACCCAAATACACACGCGCTCGGACCACGGACCGAAGAATTAAGTTTATTAACTTATATAATTGTGTGTTTTGTGTAATTTATGTATTCAGGGGGACAACGCAGATTTGAGTTAGGCTTATAGACAGTGTCAAAATCACGCAATTCAGAACATTACTATCGAACGTGAACTGCTCTGGAAAAAGCCTATCTATCCTATGATAATAATTATTAAAAGCATACTGAGAATTACTCAATCAAACAACAGAGTTCTGATCTGGTGTTTTTCTAGAATTGAAATGTTAATAAAAATGGCGTTAGACATATTTACTGACCACATTTCAACAGCCAGATTCTTCCCAATCTCCTTCACTTCCCCACTCCCATCAGAATAAATAAAATTGACAATACATATTTGATTTTAAAGGGATTATGCGTTCCAAAATCAAATATTGTAGACATTCTTTAACAAAATTTGGTTGCTTTAAATAATAAAGTCAATAATAATATTGTTTTGTTGACAGAGATGCCAGAAATTTACCTTTCTCTGTAATAAATTTTTCACGAAAAAATATCATTACATCTGTACCTGAGAAGCAACATGTCTTAAATGCAAAAAGCTTATTTTACAGGTAACGCGTAAATATTTTTTACAAGTTTTTTAATAACATTGTATTTTTGAATTATTGAAGATAATATTAGCGATTACTAAACGAAAATCTGAAACAGAAAAATCAGAAAAGGATACGGTCACATCTAGAACTGGAACCCAGGTTTCAGATTTTCGTTTAGAAATCGCTAATATTGTCTTCAATAATTAAATATTACAATTTGAGGTTTTACTCAATAAAGTTATTCCGAAAAATAAAAACATTGTATTTAATAGATGTAATATTTATACTCAATATTTTTTTAAATGTTATTTTCCTCTTCAAAATGTTACGTATTCTTACATTTTGATGAACCTGGGGTTGTTCTGCCTCTCACAATTATAGTGCAAATTTAACACAAGATAGTCTGAAAGAAATTAAAAAGACATTTGATTTTCAATGGCATGAATCCTGAGCCAAATGTTTTATAAATACTTTCAGCTTCATAAACATATATATGAGTAGATTAAAAAAGGGACACCTAGATTGTTTGGGCATGTAGAGAGAATGAACGAGGAAATGAGTGTAAGGAGAATATATGACGCGAACGTGAATGGTAGATGAGCTCGGGGACGCCCGAGGAAGATATGGCACGATCAAGTGAACCAAATACTTGAGTCGGACCACGCCAAGAGTCAGAATAACAGAAGTATATGTATGGGATGATGTATGAATGTGAATGGAGAAAGGAGCCAAGACAGAATTGTTTGGCGGTTCGTCCTTTCTGCCTACCTACACCTGCGCGGAAAGCGCGCGATTTTTTTTAGCTTCACAAATCCTACAATTATAATATTCCGTGATATATCATGGTACGGTTAACGTGTATTTTACACCACTGTTAGATTATGGATCCGTTCTATACCTACTTATCTACCTAGAGATTGCAACGTCGAGAGAGTGTCGTCTGTTATAAGTAAGAATATAACATACCTATTTGAAATGTTACTAAAATAAGAATTGTTGAGAGTTTTCTGTTGATAATGATGACTTCAATGTTTCGCCTTTTTACGAAAGAATGTAACACACCTATTTGAAATGTTACTGAAATACGAAATGTTGCGCGTGTCTTGATGGTGGACTTAGCAAACCGAGGAATTGAACGCACGACGCCTGGTTGGGATCCAAACGCGATGCCAACTTTTGATGATGATCATTTAAATATTTTGAACTATTGTTTTTCCAAGATTTCATATTGTAAGTACACATTTATAACACCATTGAGGCGCTTTTTTTTCACAAAAACGGCACTATACAAATTATCCAAGCATTATTATTACATGACGATTTTTATTTTAGTGTATTGGGGAAACAAACAGTTTAACAATTTTCTTATAAATAATTACATTTTACCAGTGAAGTTTCCACATAAAATTCATGTTACATACAGAAAAAAACATAAATAAACAGAAAAATAAACACAAACCACCTTAAGGCGATGCACTACGCCGTGTAATATTTTAAATTGAGCGGCTATCAATAACAACCCTTACGTACATGGCGATAAGGTTTAAATTCCCGCTTAACACCATCCGCCTGTTTTGATTTATGCAAGAAAAAAACATGGCCAAAAAGTGCCTTTTATTTTATTTTGTGAATGTTCAGGCATAAATATATTTTTTTCGATCATTTTATAAATAACTTAATTTGCCACATTATACAATAAAAATATAACCGAAAATGGATTCGTAAGTAGGAGATTTTGAAGATTTTGAGATCTTTAAAGCAGTTTTCATAGGCCTTATACATTATTTTTTTCTGGGCTTATAAAAAGACTTATCTAAAAAATTCTCGATTATTTCAAAGGCCAAGATGTATTCTACTCGCGGTATTTAATTAAAGCATCTGAAACATTTCTAGGCGACCAAATTTTCAAAGCAAAAACACATGATTTTGCATTACTACGTACGGCATCGCCTTAATGAAAATAACTCGGAAATTTAAATATCTTACACACCTTAACGAAAATAACCTGAGATATCTTAGATATCTAACACATAGCAGGGGGAGGGGGTACGTAATTGACAATTTGATTTAATTTTCTCCAATATGCATAAGTGGAAAATATCGGCGTCTGAAAAAATATTATTGTATTTTGTCATTATGAAAAATGAATGTTATGTGTAGTTAGATTTTGAGCGTGGGATGTGGAATAGTTTAATCGTGTGTTTCGAGCTGGACAGTGGAAATGAACATTTTCCAGAAGGTGTTTTTATTTATTTTTTGTGTTAAGAACTTTGTGGATAATTTTAAATATTTTTTTTTGTCTGATATATCTCTTCTATCTTCTAATGTTGATAGTTTGTGGAATGCTAATGATTCTTTTAAATATTGGGGTGGTTGGAAGGAATTAAAGTCCAAGTGTTTCAGAATTTTTTTAAAATTCAGTTTCAGTGCCGGCAACCCGGGCGTTTATTTAAGGTTGGTTCTGTACAGATGTTTTTTTTTCATTACCCTCCTCACTAGACATAGTCTGTTCTGAGGCTGGTAACAATTTATATATAAACCAAATGTTAAGTAAAAAATATTAAAATAAAAATAATAAGAAAAAATGGAAGTAAAAAAATGAGTAATATAAAAATAGAAAAATAAGTGTAGTACTATATGTGTTGAAGAATTATGTATAAAAATATGAAATGAGTATTTCGTATTATAATTAATTGTAAATTCCTTCCAACCTTTCAATATTAACTTTATATTGGGGATTCCATATTACTATACCAAACTTAAAAACGGTAATTTAGTATTAGTGGTCATGTTCTTAAAATTATTCCGAAAGTGTGCCTCACCCAATACAGATATATTATTATAACACTAAATATATTGTTTATACAAAGCGATGACAAAACTTAGAATAACAATAACAGCAGGACAGGACAAAACAAGAATATTAAAACTAAAAACATAATATAAAACAAGAGGCAGTTTGTGCTCAGAAATGAGAATCTTCTGAGCAGACATTTTAAGGTACAGGGAGGCAACCGAAACCAAACAATTACCGTAATTTTAAAATATGGCTTATTATAAAATATAGAAAAAGAAGTTAAGATATATGAATGGTAAGATTTTTTAAATAATTTTGTTTTTAAAGCCCAAGCCGTAGAATATGGTTATGTATTTATTCTAAAATAAAGGAGGTTCTCACAAATGTCAATAAATGTGACATTGCCAGTAACAACAAGTACGGTAGGTACCTATATGCATATTATGCATATTATGCACATAATATTTATAATGAACGATAGCATTAATCCCTGTCTGATGTTCGTTTATTTGTTAGCACTACAGAGTATGCATTGGTTGGGTTGTTGCGTTGGTTCTCGGGAACTTGGCACGCTATGGAAATGTTGACTGTTGAGAAAACCTTGACCCAGACCTGCCGATCGCGGATCGGTGGAACCGTTTATAAATAACCAACACATTACGTAATCCATCTCATTCATTCCGCCTTTGTTTTGGTCCATGGCAGGTATCTCGACAGATGGCATCTTCATCCATTGTGAAATCACCATACTACATGACCAGTAAAACAGTTAATGTTATTGTTAGAATTGCTCTCTAAGGAACATGGTAAGCATGGTTGATTAGTCTGGTAACGGTAAGGATGAAAACCAGACGGCAATATATTTCCAGCGCAAAGTTAGATAAAAAAATACAGGTTAATTTTTTTAACGCATGACATGTTATATCAATGTAATGAATACTGATACATACTGTCAAGAAAATAATTCCTTGTTTAGAAAATAATTATTTTCCTGACTTTACCTGGTCAGTGAAGGAATTAATTCACAAGCTTGAATTTGACAAGCAACATTTTTTGGTGAATTTTGGCACCGTTTCCGCCGAGTAACGTCACTCCTTGAATTCACGCCGGGGAGAGAAACGACGTGGATTCGATTATGTCACATAATCAAAGTGATTGACTTGCTTTTTTAACTTTTGGGCAATCCTTGTTAATAATGATTCTCCGCGTGCCATCGTGATATTTTAGTGTTTTCAAGATGAGAACTTTCTTTTCGTTTTAAATGTAAAGTGTGCGTAGTGGCACCGGGAATTTTTGCTTATCCCTTGAGAATCGAAATCCATCTGCCGCTGGAGATGATGAAGTACCTGTTTAATTATCACGCGGATGCGCCCCGAAACTAAGTAGTTCACGCAAAAGCCTTTTTATATTTTGTGGGCCCCCTCGATGGAAAAGGCCTCGACGTGCCCCATCTACCAGCACGTTGGCGTCTACCCTCGCATTATGGAGCGAGCTCGCCTTTGAAGGAATCAGCTCTTTGAAGGGATGCTGTAGTTGGATGGTGTGGTTGGATTCAGGATCGTCACGTACGAGAGATCCTGCTCTGCCCATCTGAGTTGTTCCACGTACTTTCTACGTACTTTGTTAGATTAGATCAATTTTACGTCGGATCCCCACAGGTACGATGATTGTTTGTTATTTATTTTGCAAATGCCGACTACTAATTCATAAATTGTTTTGGTTAGATAAACATTATATGATTGCTCCTAGCAGATTCTTTTATTTCGGAACAAAAATGGAACCTTTTTTCACAATGACAACAGCACAATCTTTGCCCCACTTTAACATGAGAGGATCTCATTTGCCCCGGCAATAGTTTTTACATAAAATTTAATACCCCGTGCCTCATACGTTATAATACCATTGTGTGAACATAGAGAAATAGACAGTTATAAGACCACTTTGCGCTAGAAAGTAATGCAAGCACGTGCTCTATGTACACAACCGTAGAATAAAGGACAAGAAATGAGATATAGGCGTATTTCGTGCACCAAATCTAAGGGCGATGCGCCCTTACATTTCAAATACGGAAAAACTGTCTATCAATAGATTCAACTGGAAGGTGAACCGGAAATTCTCCGGCACGTTGATTAGAGATGGGGCCGTTCAATGTAATCGATATTGCTTGGGTTGCAAAAAACATATTTCTTTTAATTCACTGTTGGAGTTGGATACATACAAACTACAAACTAAATGTAAATAAGACAAAATACATGCATATAGGCAGAACAAATACGCACGAGGAACCAAAGGTTTCTATAAATGGAGAAATCATAAAAAAAGTGGAAGAAATTAAATATCTAGGTGTTATTATAGACTCAAAATTGAACTTCTCAAAAAATGCAGACTATACAATTAAAAAAATTGCAAAAAAAATATCATTTCTTGGTAGAATCAGAAACAAAGTAAATAAAGAAACATGCCAGATAATATACAATACAATTATATCACCACACTTTAATTACTGTTCAAGTATTCTTTTTCTCTGCAATAAAGAGAAAATGAAAAAAATGCAAATACTGCAAAATAAAGCAATGCGAATAATACTTAAGCGCAACATATACACAAGGATAAGAGACATGTTAAAGGAGCTGAATATTTTGACGGTGAAGCAAACTGTGTATTTGAATGTACTTATTTTTATACATAAAATAAACTTAGGGATGATGTCTAAGGAACTGAAAAGAAAAATAAATTACAATAACGAGATACACGGACACGGGACGAGAAATTCTAAGCAAATTAGATTGCCAACAAGAAAAAAAACAAGCACCCAAAAATCTCTGATGTACCAGGCCGTTCAACTCTATAACAAAATCCCGAAGGAAATTGCTGTGATAGAAAATATTAATAAGTTCAAAAATGAATTAAGAAAATATGTCTATCTCAATTATTAATGTTTCTTTTTTTTGTGACTTTAGTGAAATATTTAAAGAAAGATTATGTTTGCCAAACAATGTACATGTTTATATGTTTATAAAACTATTAGCACACACGAAGATGTGAGCTAACTTAAGATTAATAAATAAATAAAATAAAATACCAACTCTGACAAATATAAAAAGGTCGATAGGAGTGTCTTGCAATAAAGAGAGGCAGAGCATGCCGATAATGGTGATATTTGATTGGCTATCTCGATCTAATAGCCAAAACATTTCATTTCATTTAGCGACATTGGTTTACATTCAAATCTACATGAACGTAGTCCGTATTATCTATTTAGTGTACGCAACGATTGGTCGTGTAGTTAGTAAATCGTGAGCCGTTGTCTTCTGTCATGCTTAGGATAATAAAAAAACGTATTTTTAATGGCGTTATCTATCTACAGGGCAGGCCCTGAGCCAAACGGCGCCTGGCGCAAGTAAACTTTTAACCCTTTCAGCCCCAGTGTTAATTCAAATTAACACGAACTTTATGATTTTTTTTTTCGCAACTGTGGCAATTTAGAAAAGTCGGGTTTTTGTTTTCTTATAGCTGGCAATCTTCCCCGTGGCGTCTATTTTTTTCCGCTCGGTTGCAATCCTTATTCCCGCCACAAAAACGGTAAATATTTTGACAGCTGCCGATTGTGCGTTCCATCGAATTTCCGCCGTCATCAATTACTTAATTTAAGGTAAGATATCAATATTTTCTACTTGAAGTACATATATTTTAACTCATAAAGATGTGTTCTATAATAATAAAATCAGTTCAATCCACTTTTCACACTTTTTTTGGCAGAATATCGTGAATGAATTTCAATGTTCATTCAAATTAACACTGGTAGTGGAAGGCATAATTTCAACTAGTATGGAGAATTTTTAAAGATAATTATCATCGAATATTTCTTAATTTCTGAATGAATTTTAATTAAAATGTTATTTGTTGCAAACTTTAGTGATTAATTCAATATTTTTTGGTGCATTTTTGCCAACTACAGATGAATAACAGTCTTAACGAGTTGGAAATCGCGCTTCTACTCGAAGGTGATGTTTCTGACATTGAGCTGGAGGATGGCGATGAAATTGATGAACTTGATGATCTGAGGAGTCCGGAAGAGGCTGAGAACCATCATCTCGACCAACCAGCCCTCGAAGAAGTAGTTGGCATGCGGATTGAATTCCTAGTAAGTATTACCTAGGCTGTTTAGTGGCATTTTATTTCGTATCTGTACAACTGTACTGTGTTACTATTCATTGAATCGACCCGATGTTTGTTTTGGAAACAAAAACCGTTGATTAATGGAAGTTTGTTAAAATAACAACTTTTTAATGTATCTCTCCATCATTTTTCAGAATGCCGAAGTACTTGCGCTGGAGGAAGGTGATCCACCCCTTGAACTAGAAGAGGAAGAGCCGCCCCAGGTAGCAGCCAACATTGCTTCGGAGAAAAGTGTGCGTTGGCGTCATCGAGACATGGAACCCGTAGACTCTAACTTTATTTTTAGTTTTTCTGAACCGACTAAGGATATAACACCTCTTAAATATTTTAAATATTTTATGAGTGAAGATATTGTTATAAATATGGTAGAACAAACCAATCTTTACTCGGTTCAGAAAAATTGTAAAAATATTAACACCACTGTCGAAGAAATGGAGAAGTTTATCGGCATGCACATAATAATGGGTATTTTTAAGCTGCCTCAAATTGCCCAATACTGGCAAGAAGGGCTTAGACTGCCTATGATATGTGATGTCATGCCGAGAAACCGATTCACCAGCCTGAGACAATATTTTCATCTTAATGATAATATAAATTGTGTGCCCAGTGGTCAACCTGGACACGACAAACTATTTAAAGTTCGTCCTTTGGTAGATGCTCTCCGTCGCAATTTTTCCAAAGTCGAACCAGAAGAATTTAACTCCATAGATGAAGCTATGATCCCGTTCAAGGGGAGGAGCATTTTAAAACAATATATGAAAAATAAGCCCCATAAATGGGGCATTAAAATGTTCGCCCGAGCGGGATCAAGTGGCTTTGTATATGATTTTGAAATTTACACTGGCAAAGACACCAATGTGGGTGAGAGGACTGCACTGGGAATCAGTGGAGATATTGTAGTAAGACTTTGTCAAGGCATTCCTCAGAATGCAAACTATAAAGTTTCTTTCGACAATTGGTTCACTTCTCATTCACTGATTTCCAAATTAAAATCTATAGGCATATGGTCCATTGGTACTGTTCGTAGCAACAGACTACGTGGTTGCATATTCAAAACAGACCGTCAGTTACTTGAAGAGGGCCGTGGATCATATGATTATAAGACTGAATTGGAATCTGGTGTTTTTGCCATAAAATGGTTCGACAATAGGAACGTACACTTTGCATCGTCATACGTCGGACGGGAACCGGTTGGTACCGTCCGTCGTTGGTCTAAGGTTTCCCGTTCCTACGTAAATGTTCTTTGTCCAGCTATAGTGGCAGAGTACAATAGATTCATGGGTGGTGTTGACCTCAGCGACATGTTGATTTCACTCTACCGAATTGATATCCGATCAAAACGCTTTTATTTAAGAATAGTTTTTCACCTTGTTGACATGTGTGTGGTGAATGCTTGGCTATTGTACAGGCGCCACTGTTCTCAACAAGGTGAAAAATATAAATCGTTATTAGTGTTTCGATCTGAGATAGGCCGTGCGCTAACAGCTGGTAATTCTACAATCAACCCACGTCGTAGAGGTCGACCCTCACATGAATCTCAGGACAAACCGTCTTATAGTAAGCGTCAAGTAAACCAACCAAGACCTCTTGATGATGTAAGGTTTGAGGGCTGGGGGCATTTTCCCCGATATAGTGAAAAGCAGTTGAGGTGCAAGCACTGTGTCCAAGGCATCACCAAAGTCAAATGCGAAAGGTGTCTAGTACATTTGTGCTTTGCACCTACTAGAAACTGCTTTTCTGACTATCATGATAGGTCAATACACATTAAATTGGTATACACATTGATTATCATAGATTTTAGTTGTGTATTTTTAAAATTAAACACTTATTTGTATTATTTGTGTGTTGTTGTTTATTTTACCTTACTATAAAAAAAATACCCCCTGACACCCAATGTTAATTCAAATTAACGTAGAATATTTTCTAAAGTATGTATTAAAAAAAAAAAAATTATATACCAAAAAATTTCAAATAATTTTCTGAGGTATTATCAGGCATTACATATTTTTTATATGTGGAAACAATAATGCGGGTGTGAAAGGGTTAAGGCGATGCACTACGTCGTGTAATATTTTAAATTGAGCCGCTATCGATAACAACCCTTACGTAGATGGCGATAAGGTTTAAATTCCCGCTTAACACCATCCGTCTGTTTTGATTTATGCAAAAAAAACATGGCCAAAAAATGCCTTTTATTTTATTTTGTGGATGTTCAAGCATAAATATTAAAATTTTTTTCGATCATTTTATAAATAACTTAATTTGCCACATTTTACAGTAAAATCATAACCGAAAATGGGTTCGTAAGTAGGAGATTTTGAACTTTAAAGCAGTTTTCATAGGCCTTTACATTATTTTTTCTGGGCTTATAAAAAGATTTATCTAAAAAATACTAGATTATTTCAAAGGCCAAGATGTATTCTACTCGCAGTATTTAATTAAAGCATCTGAAACATTTCTAGGCGACCAAAATTTCAAACCAAAAACACATGATTTTGCATTACTACGTATGGCATCGCCTTAACGCCCCTTGTCAAACATTAGACGCCTAGATAGGAGATCACTGTAATCAACAATATTCTGATGATTTGTATTCTTGTGTAGGGCCGTTTTTTATGAAAAATATTCTCAAGGGCGATGTGTAAGGACTGTTTGGTTTTAGGTATCATCAGCTCCTCGGTAATTCTGCGCCAGGAGCGGAGTGCTTCAATTGCTCCCGCATAGGGGCGCCCCTGTCTATCGCATATGCGTTAGGGTAGAAAATACTTTTGATTTGAGATTTCTAATAAAACGAGATCTCTTAAAAGAGAATGATGATTGATGACGTACCGCGGGATCGGATAGCACCGAGAAGCAATCGATGCATTTCAAGTGTCAACTGTCTATGGCCACAATGGGAAATATTCTTCACGTAACGTTCGCCGACTTGACTGTCTGACATCATCCTCTCGCTGGGAATTATTGCAACCAGTGCTAATGCTAATGCTAAACGCAACACACACACATATTAGGTACCCACACTGGACAAACAGAAATAAAAATGGTTATCGGCATCCGAATACGGTAAATATTAATTTGTGAATCTCTCGGAATGAAATATTAAACCATAGTATATTTTATAAGTAGTAGAGTGACCGGATAAATCATCACAATGATAATTCATCACATCTTTAAAACGTTATATAAAGTCATGGAAAGTGATGAAACAAAAACTTTATTAACTGGGTTAAGTAGGTTAGGTTAGGTTAAAAAAAAATTTTCATCGTTGCTAATGACTTTATATCACTTTTTTAAAAGTGTGTTGAATTGTCAATGTGTTGAATTATCATGGAACCAAGTAGTAGATAGCATTTAACGATGAAAGCAACACAATTATACGTTTGTGTTACTTGCACCCCCGAATAAAAAAACAGCAGAATACAAAACTTTTACGTAAAGATTAAAAGCAAAGCCATTGTAAGTTATTTTAAGGGGTATTTATAAATATAATAATGGTATAATTAAATATCACGACACAAGCAACATCTTCCTGTGGTGCCAGGTGATTTTCAAATAGGATTGTCAGGTTTTGTAACCCGGGAATGTTTGTATTTAAAAAAAACAGGTAAATTATTTATATGGAATGTGTATTTCTTTTGCGTAAATGTTTGACAGATGTTTAGATAATTAAAAGAGTGAAGATACATTACTGAGACAACGCGAGTGGTTTCACTGAACTAGGTCCAGTGGACATAATTTAGCGGAACGTTCATATCATAGACATAGGTTCATATAGATACTTAATTCGTACACACATTCTTTAAAGGCTATCCTTTTTATAAGCGGTCCTACATTATCGATTAGGTAATACCTATGAATATAACGTGTCTTGTATTTTTTACAATATCATTGGAAGATGTCGTAATTTTCTAATTTTCCAAATTTACTAACATTCGAAATTAATTTTTTTGAAGGCAATGAATGGATCCTGAGGTAAATATATTTTTATAAATACTTTCACAAATGCTACAATCATAATATCGCTAGTGATTTTTCAACGGTTCTGCGCTAGTCTTTCATAAATTTAATAAAATGTAACCACTTCCAAGAAGCTCATATTGAACATTTTGTTAACAAAACCTTTGCAACTTTGATCTGTCTCTGCTGCTTGGTGTGTTTAAACGTTATAGGTAGTAATTTATAACACACGGAACAGGCATAATGCAAACGAAGTCAACTATTAATCAGATAACGTCAGCCCCGTATCTGACTGATCTGCTTACCCTTGTAACTGACTTTAATATACAGGGTCGTGAAATGTATACTTAAAATAAGTAGGTATGTATCTACCTACCAACAAAAGATCTATTATGAAACAACAATGGGTCGTCATAATAATACTAAGCACCTCTCAATGACCGTTGTACCTTTTATACTTTTAATTGGTAGCCCCTCCCCTTGCACCTGACCCATTGACTAAGCAGATCACCATAACAACAATAAATCACAATAAGGTAAGTGGAGGTATTCGGAATCTTCTCAACAACATTAGTATTCCCCCATTAACCAGTCCAACCGCATGTGCCATTATTCAGTCTAATTGCAGCAAGCCCATACCAAACGCACTAAATCTGTCTCTTTCTTTCGCTCGTCTGCACCTTTTGTCTCGCTTAACTCACTGAAAACACAAACACACACACCAATACTAACAAATGGCTTATCTTGTTGATCGTGTCAAATATTAATCGGCTAATCGTAAACAATGGGATTTCGTCGCCAATATTTATATTTTTTTGTTGTGTACCTAGAAATAATAAAATTGACAAAATAATACAAATTAGAATGTGGCACATGATTGGCATTTTGATATCGACAAAAAGAGAATCCTGCCAGTTCGGGTCCGCCGGTAAACAACGACGGCATTATTTGAATTTCGACTTCGCTGTGTCGGTTGGCGCGCGATAACGGGCGGCTCCCAGCTGGCGCGCTCGGCGGCCGACTCGCGCGCCCCGGCCCCGGCGAGGTTAGCCGACGGACGAGTCCATGTTACCCCACCGAGGGGCGGCCATACTGTTTTATATCCATTATCTCTCGCTAGCTCCGACTTGGCGTTCAACTTGTACGCCGCGCACCGAAACGCCGCTTGATTACAGTCCCCGCGAGGAGAATATTGTAGAAACGGTCGGATATTTCCACAACACGCCATCCCACTTGAATAACAACTCCGGCGTTCTTCGTGTCGTATCGGGGCGAAGTTGCTAGCTCCGCCGCTTTTGCCGCTTACTGCTGACTGCTAACTACTGGCTGCTGGCTCACTTTTCTGTTCGCCGTAGTTTGTTTTTAGCTTAGTGTTGGTATTTTATTGCGAGCGCGATTAAGGCGAAGGCTGTATATGGGAACAAAACAACTTATAAAATATATTTTATCCTTGTTTTTAAATAAAGACATTACTAACGGACAACATCACTACATTTCAACTTATGGAATACCTATAGGTAGCTAAACTCCACAATGCTTCCTCTTCAATTATTTATTCTACGTAGGTACCTAACTCACCTACTTCAATAAAAGTTAAGGTTATCTTGCTTTTTTATTCGTAGATTGAGGAGTTTTTTACGTTCACCAAGTCTCGCCGACGACGAAAACATCTTACATATCCACCAGTGGCGGTCCGTGACTTTTAGTGAGCTCAGTGTAGCATTGAAAAATACGAAATTATTGATGATGTGTAGATGAAATTTTTTTTTCCAAAATTTAAATTTTTTGTGCGAGATACAGGGTTTTCCAATAAGAGCTGTTATTTTGAATAGCCCGCTATTTCGGTAGATGTTACTTTTGAAGCTGTCATTTTTTGACATTTGACAAGTAGAAACTACGCCATTTATAAAAATGGAACGATACACGCTTCAACAACGCATTGAAATTATTAAAATTCACTTGAGTGAATCAAATGCAAATCATCTTGAGTGATGAGGCCCATTTCCACCTCGGTCGCTTCGTCGCATCTGGGGCTCGGAAAACCCAAGAGTTATTGTTGAAATGCCTCTCTATCCTCAATGTGTGGCTGTTTGGTGCGGTTTATGGTCCGGCAGAGTCATTCGACTATACTTTTTTCGAAAATGAGGCTGGAGCAACAGTTACGGTGAATGGATTGCGCTATCGAGAGATGATTAGTGTTTTTTATGGCCGGAATTGGATGGTATTGATCTGGACAACGTTTACCTTCAACAAGACGCCGCTACGTGCCACACAAGCAACGAAACCATTGATCTTTTACGATTGAATATCAAAATAACACCTCTTATTGGAAAACCCTGTATTTCATGAAAGCACAGTATTCCCAAACTGAGAAATCTTCAAACAAAAAGATTATATTTTTTCAAAAATATACTTAGATATGTATACATTTTCAGCTACTACATCAAATGTCGTATTTTTCAAATGTTACCACTCTAGATTACTGAAAAGTCACGGACCGCCTTTTATACCCACCGACCTATATGTATGTATGTTGAGAAACGTAAACAAGATAGTCCCGAAGACTGAAAATAAAATATTCCTGATAAATAAATGGGTTATTGCGAGCAGTCGGAAATTTAACGTTAACGTCGGCGGCATTGACACAAATAAGGGAGCAATTCCGGGATATAATAAATGTGGGTAGACTGACTGGGTAGGTGGCACCTACTTTACTTTGATTCATTCATTCGGCGAGTCCTCGAGTAGATGAGTAGATACCTAGGCAGGTAGAGGTAGATAGATACTCAGATCAATGTAGAGGAATCTGTATTATGAAGTTTTTATTCAGGACCGAGCCACGTGGCTCATGAATATGGTAATGGCAGGTGGTCGTGCCCCAATCTAAATAGAGACATCTCCGAGGAAACAACCAACCAACTTGTCATTGATGCTTTTGACATTATTTTGATTGAGTTTGGTGATCGATCACATCATCAATGTTATAGCTAGACGAGATGAGCATTTATTCTGATCCATGTGATCGTGGTTATCTTGCCGTCAAATTATAATTATATCTTGCTTTTCTGTATAAATCGATGTCACGAGTCGACACCATGACAAAACAACAAAAAGTGGCTATTTATGTTAAACAAGACGTTATTCAAGAATATATATTTTTGAAGGGTAGGAGGCATTGTAAAGTAGTATCCAGTATCAGTATCCAGGGGGTACTTCACCATCCTTTTGATAGCTTATCCATAGAATAACGTATATTTTATATGTACGTTTTTATAAAGTCAGAGTTTACTCTTCGGTATTCGAACCTATGCTATTTATTAAAATACCCCCCCCCCCCCCATTAATCTCGATACAGGCTTAGCCCTAGTGAGGTAGATTATTGTGTGAAGAATCATGCTTTACATTTAGTGAGAAGCAATAAATACGTCTTGGAAAAGTCAAAAGCGGAAAGTCATTAGTGGTCACCATTATCAGGGAAAGTGGGAACCACGACGACACTAATGCCCGCCCGTTTGTTTGTTTTTCTTCACATATAATCACGACCCGGCGGTTAAAATGCCGAGATGACGCCGGGGTGCGCAATAATCTAATTACCTCGTGCTTTATGACGTAACCAGTTCCGAAGCGGATGGCGATAGCGACTGACAGATGGGCCGCGGACACGTGTTCTGCGCCATCAGCCATCAATCATCATTCGCGATACCTATTCTATCAATCAGTCAGTCAGCCAGCTAATCTATATATCTATTCATGCACGCGTCTCCCATCGACTAACTGTGAACCAGCTAACCTCATTGACTGGACCAAGCGGGCCCAAGTTAGCTAATGCTCAACTAAAGCAAGCTGACGATCGACAGAGAATGCATAATATTGACCCTCTTTTGAAGAATTCAAATTATCCCATATCGATTAAGTCAACTATAAAAAATCAACTACACTGTCACAGGCGGCTAAAATTGAGAAATTGGCAAAACTATTATATACAAGATAGGAGAAAGCACAAAATTGAACTTTGAACGGAATTCAAATAATCTAGGTGTCGGATAACTCACCAAAATGACAATTCATCACACACCTTTAAAAAGTTATAAGTCATGAAGTGATTACACAAATACTAAATCAAATAGGTTAGGTTTACACGTTAGTTTTTTTTTTAATTACTTTTTATCACTTTTTAAATAAGTGTTGAGCTATCGTGGAACCAATAATCCCATATCGACAAGTCCGGTAGATACAGCCGTGTCATATTAGGGTATATATGTATTAGTGGTCGTTTGAAGTGCCGAAACCCAAATACCGCAGTTAGCGAATCGGTCAATTCGGAAGCTGTCAAAACGTGGCTAAACACCGCTTGATAGGAACCGGCATGTCGCCGTGAGAAGCGCACACAATTAAAGTGACAATGGCCATTATTGCGGACAATGTTTGTGTGTATTTGGGCTATTGGGATTAAAGGTATCACGTGGCTCAGCGCCGGGACCGCCATTATCTCGCTGGTAGAGATGATGTAGATGGTAGGTAGCTGGTAGTTACAGCTAGGTGGCTGATAGGCAGAGGTAGATGTAGAGGCATGCATGCTGGCCGCTACAATAATACATCCGAGTTCCCTGACCTTTCCCAAGTCGGTCCAGACGGTTAGACACGGAAATCGGATGATATAATGTAGTGGTCCGCCCACAATCAGCCGTCAGCCATCAGCTGTGAGGAACATCAACTTTTGGGGAGTAAACAATTAATGAGTCATCAATCATCGGCATGCCCCGTTTAATAGCTTATCATAAAACCTCTCATCTGAGCCGATATCGCCACATACTACACTACACAACAAAACAAACATCACACATACACGTGTGAGGTGGTGGCTTACTCTGAGCGAGCGAAACACATCTACAATCAGCAAGCTAAATTTATATCGCCGGTCATCGAATACATACTCTGGTACATAAATAATATACTAATAGATGATGCCACTGATTTCCTTACTAAACATTAATTTTATTTTATTTCATTTTACACCAAGAGTGCTTTTACACGATACAAGTACGTCTTTATCTGCAAGATATCAGAATAACATTAAAATCCCAAAATCAAATATAAAATAGCAACTACTTCTATCTCGAAATAATTTATGTTAACAACCTTCCTTTAAATCTAAAAAATTCTTTACTGATAGTATTTTTTTTTCTGTTTTCCGCAAATCTTGGTTTTCGTTATATTTATTACAATAAGTAATACTACACAACTAATTCGTATTCTTCACTGCTGAATTGTAAAAGAAACATTAATTTTATTATTTGGGCGTAAATTTCCCCATCAAACACAGCAACTTGTCTTGTTATAGTGAAGAACAGCTATAGATATAATAATTTATGTTTATTTCAACACTGTGAAACATGTAACATTTAATGTATATTTATTAGTAAAAAAATAAATAAAATTAAGTCATATTTAAAGATTTAAAACCTTGTCAGTTCAGCAGACGGTTAGAAAATAACGACATATTCAGAGAAACGAATGTATTATGAAAAAGCGAAATACAGAAAAAAAAAAAAAAAAACAAAATAATGCGTACATTGAAATTCAATAATACCCTTTTTACATCAAAGTGGGTCAGTCAAGTAAATTATATTCGGTTGAAAATTCCCTGCATTGCACGTTGGGGAATTGGAGAGAAAGTGTGTCTCCACACGCAAGTATCCTGCTCCTGCTACTCCTACTGTTACTTGCTATACTTTGGATCAAGTGATCAATTTAATAATACATTACAGGCTGGTCACACAAAACAAATTTATAAAATTCCGCTATTATACCCAGCTCTAGCTCTAGTTCCAGTGACATCTGTCAAATTTGACATTTACGTAAATTGCCTACTTTTTATCAGTATGAACGTGGTTCATTTAATATCGGTGATATAAATCGATAAAGTATGATATATAATCTAAATAAGTCTGGTTCTTACAGGGATTTTAAAGGTTCCAATTGTGAGAACATGTTTGCTTTCAACGTTTTGTATCGTCATAATTTCATGAAAAACAAATACTGCTAAATATGAATAGGCGCGCCTCCAAATCATTGAAAAAAAACAGGCCACATCAGGTAATTACAATGAGGAATTATTTCAATCCCACGGAAAAGTAAAATATTGCATTAAGTAAAATATTCTTCGTGTTATGATTTGACAAGTGGGTTCTTAGGTTGGTTAACCAAAAACCCATGTGTAAAGTAGGTTCTTAGTTTGGGTTTCATTCAAAAATGAAGAAGAAAAAAACTAGCCCTAAGAACCAGTTTTGTTTTTTTTTTAAATAATTTATGCATATTGGATGAGGCACATCTCTGCATATTTACCCAAATTTATTTACAATTAGATTCCTCGCTTATAGCACCATGTTGAATGAAGCGGGGGAATATATAAAAAAAAAACAAACCCTCATATAGTATAACTTTTAAAAATCGTGATAACTGTTTGGTTTTGCAAAGAAATAAGTTCGTTCCTCTATTAAAATCATCAGACAAAATGCGTAATATTGGTGACATTAAAGCTTCGTATAAACCAAGCGAGGTTGAAGAGAAATTAATATTTAATTCTTGTCTTTCAAAACGTTATTTTTTAAATCATTATACCTTCTAAACCTTTGGTTTATTATTTTAGTATACATATTAATACAATATAAATATATTAAAATTAATAATTTTATAGTACGTATATCCAACGG
Organism: Hesperophylax consimilis; assembly: GCF_061612785.1. Taxonomy (NCBI): domain Eukaryota; kingdom Metazoa; phylum Arthropoda; class Insecta; order Trichoptera; family Limnephilidae; genus Hesperophylax; species Hesperophylax consimilis. The sequence continues at coordinate 24,096,564 of NC_142850.1, forward strand.
AAATGAATGCCATGATTTGTTTCTTAGAACACGCACTGCCTAGTTAGGAACTAATGTTGACTGGGCCATAATGTGTTCACGTATGAACTAATGTTGACTGGGCCATAATGTGTTCACGTATGTATTACAGCTTACCCTCGACGTAATTTTACTTTTAATTTTATTACACGTCTTGTGCACATATACATATAATATGTTACTTCTAAACTTTCTGTATCAAATGTACAATAATAAATAAATGTACATACCGGGCCCTATAGCAGTGAACTATTGATCTTATTACTGATTTTGATTTACGTAGACTATTTTATCTTCAATGCGCCATTTTTCGTTTTTATCCGTGAATTCGGCGGCGTTGACGTCATAATGACGTAGCTAGATGGAACCGTTTCGGGATGTGCGGTTTCAGATAGTTTTAAAATCAATAATTATTAATTAAAATTACACATTTTTAGTAAAATGATCAGAATCAGAAAAATAAACTCAAATTTTTGACGGTATTCATAATTTGTGAAAATACACATTGTGCGGAAAATTTAGATTTTGTGGTATAAACCCAAAATCATTCATAAGTCCCCGTGCAACGTCGGGTACACGTCAGCTTGTAATTTATAAAATGAATTCGTTCTTTGATCGTTTGCCGAACAGTTAACAAACATTTCACGTGACAGTTGAAACAATAAACCACTTTCGATCCCGTGATCCGGTCCTGTGATCCTATTACAGAATTGCAAACTAGGTGAGTGAGAAGAATTATTGTTTCACTCTCTCTCCGAAGCGATACATCAATCAATGCGTGTGAATCTTAAATAATATACTTTAGATTAACGGTTATTTGTTGACTGTTTATAAGGAAGTTCAGGTAAGTAGCTGCATAAGTATGTAGGCGGGTCTGTTGGAGATTGGACTAATCGATTGCCGGCAGAAAGTACTTGTTGTAAATAGAAAACAGAAATCGTGACCGACCTCACCTACTCCCGTGCCCTCGGCGCTTCCAACCGGCCTCCTCCAACCATCCCTCCTTTGTTATGCAAAAGGATTCATTCTAAAAGCAGAAATAAACCTAACTAAGTTGTTTGTTTCTTCTAAGACCGCTCCGTATTGTTGAGCGTATCGTAAGAAACATTACGACGGTATGTAAAATATTGCCATAACAATTGCAACCACCGCGTAATCATAAAGCAGAGTATGCCTTTCAAGTAATGGCAAAACGTGCAATTTCACGTCAAAACAACTGCTGTAGTTCATAACACATTGTACAGGGAACAATAAGGCTAAGTCGTTTTGCCGTTTAGCCACTTTGTTTAGGAATAAAAGGCGGAAATACGTCGTGTGTGCGAGGCCGCGAGTAGTCTCTTCTCCGGCCGCGTATTCCACAAAACATTGAATGACAGCTTCACTCTACACTGCAGGCTGAGGGCTGTGACACATACACAAGGTAGTATATACGCATACGCGATACGCGCTCCTGAATGGAATTCTAAAAAGAAGGAAAAAACAGGTTTGTTTTGTTTACACTGAAACACATAGTTCCCGAGCCGGGATTCCCTCCGCCGCCAAAAGGGCAACAAAACAAGCGAGCACTACACTACCTACCTATTCACACAAGCGCAGCAAAAAGACAAACGGAACCATTAGCATTACCGGCCAGACAATGGGAGGTAGCACTTGAGTGCCACGGATTCCCCGAGTATAAATATAGATAAACGGGATAAGGTAGATGGCGGTGGTGGTGATGGTTGGGTGGGAATCCCCTAGCCACCCCCCTTTGCTCTGCTCCCTAACTCACCGCACATTTTATTGAATGTCTTTATAGACCACCTGTTACGTGACATGTACCCACTGTTATATACATGCCTATATTATATAAATCCACCGCCTGGAATGCCTGTACATGAGGCGACCCTTGTAACAACCTACCAGTCAGCCAGCACACATGCATACGTACATACATACACACCAACACTGGCTCATTTCTCTCTCCTCTCTCGAATAACATAATATTTCACGTATTTTCGGACTAGTTTTTCAAGAAAATCCGACTGATACACGGAATTGACACTGACAACTTCATGGTGATTTGATAAAAGTTATTTCTATACAACATTGAGTTAATTTTGATAATGAGACAACAAAAATGTTAAACTACTAATTGGTTCGATTGTGATTAATGTGATTAATGTGAATACCGCTCGTTACTCCCAAGTGCTCTCAACCGTCCGGAGCAAGTGAGACAATGGGATCCCTAATTGGGGAATGTTGTGAGGCTGAAGGTAGTAGGTGAAGGAGATGTGGAAGCGGAAAGTTTGGAAGTACCTACCTATTAAGATATGGCCACCAAACATGGCTAAAGCCATTTCCAGCAACGTTTCAATCATAACGGTGGTCTTACACCAGGGTGATACTGAGAGTATCTTCCCCTCTGGAAGTTCAGCAAATATACTTGTAACCATGTTTACTTCTTCAGATTCTTTTTTTTTTGGTTTCGATGTACATTTTTTAAATTTATTTTCTAGATATTATGATGCCATGTAGTAAAGAGATTTATTTTAAATAGCATATTTTGCTAAGAGATTCTGTTGTAGTTTTAGTATCAGAAGATATATACGAATGCGAATGACGCAAAGAGTGTGTGACAAGACATTCTATTCTTTGGGTGTGCGGAGACATGGTTTTCCAGTTTTCTTCCTAAGAGAAGTGATGTTAAAACTGAAGTCACCGGTCTGTCACCGGCAGTACATAGTAACTGGTACCTACCTGCCTGTCGTCATTAATTGTGGGGTTCAATTCCAAAACTGTCGATATTGAGTTATATTATATGCTACCATACTAAATCGAGATCCGAATCAATTTGTGTATTCAGTTACCAAAAGGCACGTACAGAATTATCTACAAATTTGGCATTTGAAAATAAGGGTTTTCTTCAAATCGAACTACCTATGTACACATCCTGTACGAGCCTATTTTTTTTCTACAAGCGTGAAGTTTTCCATATTTATACATAACTGACTGTTTCCTATTAGATACAATGGTAACCGGGTAACTCAGGACAATTGAAGTGATGAAAAAACAAGGTTAAATGGGTTAGGTTTACATGGCCTTATCATCACTTTTAATGACGTTATATCACTTTTAAAAGTCTGTTGAAATAAAACGTTGCCAAGGAACCGAATACAACAAAGTGACGATGATTATTTTCCCTAGTGCACTAATTCCACGGACAATTTTTTTTCCAAATCTGTCTTAATTCCTTATTTTTTGGTTACATTTAAATAAAGGCTTAGTATTTAAAATTTTGTTTAAATACTAAGCCTATTTTGTAGAAAACAACGGACAATGAAGAAGTAAATAATATAAAAATGTGTTTATACCTTGTAAATTGTATGTTTATTTGGAGTTCGTTAAATTTAAAGTTACCGTTTAACGTTTCAGATTTTGGAAATAGTCAGTTTAGGAATAGAAGCCCACTTGTCTTTCCTTGCAGATTAACGGGTAAATAAGAATGCTCACTTTCCGTAAAATAGGTACCGTACTGATAAGCACTGGACGAGCCTTAGGGCCTATTTCATCTCTGAGGATGCTGTGTGGTTGGTCATTTTGGGGGAGGAATGAACCGGGTTTTTGAAGTGATCCATTTTGAAGAGCGGAAACACAAAGCCGGCAAACCATCTAAAGAAACTGTTGGGTGCAAGAAAGAGTCGTAAAAACGATCCCGTTTCACACGGAAAGTGTCCTCTGAAATACCGGTAGAATGAACACGGTATTCCCACCTAAAATCTAGGTTCTGAGAAGTGCAATCCAATTACCACCAGAGATAGAATAGGGCTCCAGGTTGGAGTTGTGCTGAATACTGGATCCCAGATGTTTCCTATTTGTGGGATTGCCCTGCTATTCGGTTCTAGTTAGTCACCCTGACAGCCAAATCCATTTCAAGCATCATATCGATACCGAATGTTCCAATTTGCACAGTGCCCCGCTGCAAAACGGTAAAATAAAAAAAAAACAGTTCTAAAAGAAATGCTTATTTTCGTTGTGACTTGTAAATAAATGAATGTATATTCGACATGACCCGGTCTCCGTTAATCAAATACTATAAACAAGCTTGCTGATAAACACGGAGCAGTCAGTACTCAATAAGCGCGTCTGTAGTAAACATCTTTCCTTGTCCTAAACTTTATTGAAATGAAATGCTCGAATAAATAATAAAGATTCATGAATAGTGGTTGGTAGGTACACAAAACACACACATACATACACAGACCGTGCCAAGTCAAGGCCCGCTTATGTATATTTACACCAACATAACGAGGTACATATACCTATAATGTGTGGTAGGTATATATATAGACTGGGAGCACGTGCTTTTATTATTTATGGCAGATTGATTTTTACAGTCGCGTGTGTTGTTTAGTGGTGCGAGTGAGATTATAATGTGTCTACATGTAGGTACTATGTGTGTATACAAAAACAGCTGTCTTTATGTTCGTACTTGTCGTTTACCTATTACTCTATATTTATTATCTGGAGTTATATAACATCAACATGTATAACCGTTTCTGGGTCATTTGTTTACAATCACTTTACCACCCGACCGTACATATTGTATGGGAATTAGCGCATTGTTTACAATTAATTTTGATTAGCTGCAAACAATGTGAGTTTTTGACAATTCTTATTGCACTAAATGGTTTAACTGAAAATGAAAAATCTTTTCTCAAACATTATTGGATGGTCTTAGTTTTCTTTGTCAAGAAATTGAATTCGTTTAGTAATATTATAAGTTCACCATATCAGGACAGCCAAATAAGTATCTTTCCCGCTTTCTTTCGGCTCATCTCCTTAACCAACGGTATTTGTACGTTTAAGTTATAAAATTGTACAGATTCGAGGGTGTACTGTATTTTCTAGTAGATCTATTGAACTGTTGGTGACTATCTATACAAAATACACAAATGTTCTTGGCTATCGTGACACATAGGAATTTCCAGACTTCTTTCGGAATGTAACACAATATACTGTTAGGTATGAAACAAAGCAGCCTCATAAGAACGTGAAGTAACATTTCGAAAGAATACTTTTAGTGTGAGTCACGAAGCCGAAAAATACTAGCCCGGTTTGTTGAGAAAAGCTGTTTGAAAAAAAAACATAACGGAAAACAATCAAATGTCAAACGATTTGGTCACTTACTATTGAGTTTGTGTTGATTCAGCTGTACGAAGTTCACTCTTGCTTCTCAAGAAGATATAAATGCGAGGAATCAAAGCACAGAACTTAAATATTCACCACTCGATGTCATGGATGGGGCATGAGGAAGAACTGGCAACTGGCAACTGTCACAGAACTTCATCGAGAAAGCACCAAGGAAAGGAAGCACAGTTCGCACTATAGAAGTTAGTTAGTACACACAGTCACACGTCAGCGGACAGCGGGCGAGCGGCGGTGATAAACAGAACAGAGACCGAGCAGCGAGCACTAGCAGCTAGCAGCAGAGTACCGACCACGGATAGGAGTACAGAGTAGGGCGAGAGAGGGAATTACGTCAGCGCCGCCAGCCGCCTCGCAACTGCCGCGGCCGATTTCTCTACACAGCGCTAGCGGCGCACACAACACGCGCCCCGCAACCAACTAACCAACCGCAACACCGCCACAACTCTCAAACACACCAAACCAAGTATTACTACTTTTACAACCATCAAAATGCTTTCCTAAATTCTTTAATTAATTCATACGACTAGAATGTATTTTATTTAAATTTTATTACTCGGGAGTCGGGTCGCTGCGAGAACGGATTTAATCATTTATTTATCAGTTGGATATGCGAGCTGTGGCGGTAGCGAGCCGGGACAGCGCGCTCCACGCGAGCGAACGTTCGCCACAGCCGGCCGACCTGTGTAGCTCTCTGTACCTAGGAGGGCACAGCGGGCGCCGCGAGTCGGCCGCCGGCCCGCCGTGCCCGGAGCCGCGGCCTAACTCTGCGACTGCTCCTCGTCCGGATCGGATCGGGCATAATTTGTATTGTACATATTATATTGTATGTAATGAGTAAATAAACGGATCGTTAGGTGGCTATCGTTTCTGAATGAATGAATTATGTACTACCTATACTAGGTAGGTACTTATCTTCGTTACTACCGATTGTAGAATTTCAAAAGTGACTCATCGCTATTATTATTATTCAACGGGTGAAGTTTTAAGCGAGTCGGTAGGTACCTATATAGGTACCTAAGCAGGAACTTTGTAAATTCATTTCGAATTATAAATACGTAGGTACTTACTGTTTCTTTATCATCCAATGTTTTGATAGGATCAAAGAGCCCGGCCCGAGTCGATTTATTTATTTTTTTATTTTTTTTTTATAGTGAATACCTCACAAGAGTCCCAACTGCTCCCGTCTGGAGCCAGTGAGACTATGGCATCCCCAATTGGGGGATGTTGTGAGGCTGAAGGTAAGTGGGGAAGGGAAAGAGGAAGGTGGGGAAGTACCTGGCTATTCAGATCTAGTCACTAAACACGGCTAAAGCCATTTGGAGCAACGTTTCAATTCTGAATGGTGGTCTTACACCAGGGCGATACTGGTAGTATCTTCCACTCTGGAACGTGCCGCAAATATACTATATATTATTTTTAATTAATTAACTGTGAAATAACACAAATTAATCAAATAAAATTTATTTGCGCACGCCGGGTTCGAACCCGCGACCTTCGGAATGGCAGTCCAATGCGTTACCACTGGACTATTGAAAGCATTATATTTACTTTTACCATTTCATTGATCGTTACCGAAATACGACACACTGAATAATTGTTAGCGATAGGTGTTCGTATTCATTCAAAAAGTGATTAATGGAATTAATCCTTTTTTTAAATCTTGTCAGTAGCATCAAAATAATGAGAGTGAGGACAAGGCAATTTGAGACTGATTTCTTATAACTTAAAATGTTATTGCAGTATTTTATAGCAAACGAAATCAGCATCTTGAGTTCAGATAGGCAGCAAAACAGGCAGCGCGGGGAGATACAGGATACAGACCAGTCTTACATCCGCCATTGCAGACTGCAGGCGAGGCGAGGCACAAGGAAGGGTTGCCGCATGCCTACAGCCTTACAGTCCTACCACACCTTCCTTGCCAGCCAACCAAACCAGCAAACCAGAGTCCAAAACCTAAATCTTATCTACATCAGCCAATCAATCATCACTACTGCAACAAACAAACATCACCAACTTTTGCAACATCACAAAACGATTTGAGAATGTGTGCGTTGTGCATGCAAGCCAAAAATGATTCCATAATTTCTCTTTAAAATGTTCACAAAACAAGAACGCAACAGCTACAAACAGAAAGAGACCGCCAAATATATATATATATTTTTTGCAAAACGAGATATGTTAGCATTATGATTGATTGTACAAAAACTAAGAGGTTATTCAAGCAATGTGGGTGAGGACTGTGCAGAAACTCATTAAGGTAAATCATTATATACAATACTTCTGTGGATCTCATTATCTTCCACCTCACTCACAATGTAGAAGAGAGCTCGTTATGCTGATAAAGATGGGCCATAAAGCGTTCTTGTGATGATGTTTCACAAAAAAAAATTGCTGTGAAATGTCTTTTATTATTATTATTTATGAAATGTATTTTTCTAGGAGATTTAGGGGTATATTGTGTATACACCTACCTATAAACAAACATTATTATTTCCTTGTACTAGAGGTTGATGTTTTATTTCAAGTATAGATATATTATGTAAAATACACCTACCCTCTTCTAATTATCGACAGTTGTTGACTCATTACATTATATATGGGTACCTTTTAAGCAATCCATCTTCTGCGAAAGTAGTAGTTAATCTGATAATCCCATCCCCGATGACAGATAAGCTCGAGACGGTAGTGAAATCTGTCTAATTCATAAATAAATTGAGGTTAAACGGGGCAAATTAGTCGAACGGGCTATTATATAGGAGGCCAGTAATGTCTCGGGTAGGAACCTGCTAGGTAGGTACTAGGCAGGCACTAACGTATATAAGGTGACGAGGGTCCCTCATGGGTTGGAAGTTGGGAAGGTAGTAGTGAAATGATCTTTGGGGATATCCCCCAAATCCCGCAATTAGAGTGGCCATTAAGGGTTTAATGGGGTGGGGGGAGGGGGGAGGGAGGAGGGAGTCGGGCCCAGACGAATATTACTGACCTGGGGCAAGGTCGAAAGTAAAGCATTAATCTCACACGTGAAAAACACTTCAACATTTATTACTATTAAACAATTAGGTAGGGTCGTAGTAGTAAGATAGGTAACTCGTAGTAGGTTTTGATCAAATCATTGTGCAATATCATACCACCAGTATAAATGAGAACCAATACATTGGTTGTTTTGATTGGTTTCCAATTTTTTATTAACACATTATGTCATTTAAAACAAGTTAAGAACTTCCGTTCTTCTTAATGTGAATATCGTCCCATTACGGGTATGTTGAGAGACTGAAGGGTATGGAGGGGGAAAGGAGATGAGGAAGAGGAAGGCGGCTATTAAGATCTGGCTACCAGACACGGCTAAAGCCATTTCAAGCAACGTTTTGATTCTGAACGAATTTCGAAATCAAGTTGAGGAACGAAACGTAAGTCCAGTTGAGGCGGCGCCTTAGGAGACGTAACCGATATTTCTTCCCGACCTGACCCAATTCTTATTTCTTTCGGCAAGACAAGACTGACCATGAATAATGAATATGATATGAAGGAAGATCTCCACGTGGATGTGGATTCGCCGTTACACAAATACACCCGCCCGGATATAATAGCGGGCGAGGGCTTCATCCATCTCGGCTATACACACAAGAGTGCGGTCGTGTATAATAATGTAGGTATGTATGTATGTATGTTATAACGGAATCGGTCCGCGTCACCAGAGTATCGGATGAAGTGTCACGTGTGTGGTGGATATGCACGGTGACGTCACTGCCGCTGACGTTGCCGGGGACGCGGGACGCCTCGGATTCGCGGAAAGCAAAAGGAAGCACTTCCATACTTTACGGGTGTTATAACTACTTTTATAATGTGCGCACATTTACAGAACACACTACTTGCTCTATTTTCAGTTATCAGTAAAAAAAATTCAGCACAATTTGGGAATTAAAGGAGCGGAGCAACCGCAAGCGGCGTTTCACGCCATTTGCTGTTGCTTCATTCCTTTCCCATAATTCGAGGCTCGTCTCGCGTTTCGGCTCGTAAATGTATTCGCGCCATATAAGAAACGAGATGCTTACGTACATGACTCTTACTATGTGAAAAGAAACCTCATGTTTATACTAACTGCTTGCTTAGCGTAGTCAAAAATGAATTTAAATGCAATTGAAAGTAGTGTTAGGTAGAGTGGAGTGGACGATTTTCTAAGATTATAATTTTTTCTTGAGAAAATAGGGATTCTAAAGGTACATTTTATCCCGTGTAATTTTTTTCTGAAATTAAGTTACTCCAATTCTACTGCATCTTGTGGAGGCCTTGACAAACAATGTTCAAACCTGGCAATAAGCCTTATTCACAGTCAAGACCAGCCCACGTGAAGATAAGATACAGCCCATATAAAACAAAGGGCGGTAATTCCATTCAATCATGTTCCGGTACCGTTAGTTCTCAGACAAAAGCTTACTAAGGACACGAGTGACGTCACACAACGTCAGCAGAAGGGGAAGCGAGGCGAAGGGACGTTCAAAACTTTGCAATCTCACTTTCAAAGTCAAGGCAGAGTTGCAAATCAATCCCCCTGCCTACCCACCCCCTCATCTCCTCTGGGGGGCAGACATTACTTTATCTCCTAAGTAAGTACCACAACTATGTATATACGTATATACACCCACAAAGTACTAACCTCGGAAAGAGAGCTGATCCTAAACGGCGGGTGTTGGAAACCGGCGGAGACGGGAAACTAAGAGTCTTTACTCATTCTCATTAGGTACCCAGATATCGCCGCGCCTCAATTAGATTATGTACCTACTGGTTCTGGGACTAGTTTCTTATAACATAACGTTAGCATAACCGTGTAACAGATATCCGCAACTGGGTAATAACAACATTCGTTTACACATCGTGTGACATAGCAAGGTTACACATAACACACGTGCTGGGTGATCCTACATACAAAGCAACACATAAGGAACAAGTCGATGTAGCCAAGATGTAAATATTTACACGGTTCAAAAGAATCACCGGAGGCGGAATGATTTGGGTAGAAAAAAGTAAAAAGGTTTGTTATCCATAGACTTGTCGACACGGTGGTGTTCGGGCCGGGGCCGGGCCGGGGCCGGGCCGGGGTGGCGTGGGGTGCGAGGGGGAGCAAAAGGGAATTCCGCAAGGTCGCCGCCTATATACTACTTCACTCACACATTTTTATTTGTATGTATGTACCTTCAAATATGGGAGTCTGCTCTCCACTACTACAAAGACACGGGCGGTGGTGTGTGTGTGTATGTAGGCCACGGGCGCCAGAAGCGGTAGTGAGCTCCTAATAACATGACGGGATAAAGGTTTCCCGGTTCATTGCCCCCGCGCTGCACTTCCGTCTCGTCTCCGTCTATAAACACGTACCCACCACCTCTTTGTGTACCCTGTACAGATCATTCATCAGCTGTTCGGATGGCGGGCTTATCCGTTTGTTCATCTCCGTGCTCTAGTCTCTAGTGACTAGTCAATGGGATGAGATGAGGTACATCATGTAGTATCAGTATGTATTACAGTCACTTGCTACTCGTTACAGTCAACTATTCGCTGATCTACGTCAATCTGAACATTGAGCTTTCGAATTAGATGACGTCAATTGTCAGGATGCTATTGGAAGGAGACAGTTTCTGCATGTTCCGACATGATCTTTACTAACATAACGATTGCGAATGTATAAGGCGAAAGTGAGGTGAAGGGACGGTCCAGTCAAATTCCAGCATCGTTTTATTTTTATTTGATGCCGCACAAAAGTTACAAACATCGCGGAATGGAACTATGGTATCCCCATTAGTGAGTATCCATCCCTACCTAGTCCACTATACGTATCAGCATTTTTCAGCTAGAAGTCCTTAGAAATTGGGAATAAGATGCAAAAAAAAATTACAAGTTTATTATTTGTATACAGTTAATCACGTTATTTAGTCCCGGAAAACACTGGTTTGAGGAAGTCCACTCTTAGATCAGCAACACCATCAGCTGTAGGCAGACTGATGGAACCTAAGCGCAAGCCAAAAACTAAGTTTGGTGACAGTGCTTTCGGATCATCTGGGCCGAAGGCTTGGAATAAACTTCCTCCGGAACTAAGATCCATAACAAGTCCAACAGAATTCAGGTCTAAACTGTCAAAGCTTTAAATTAAATGTACCGTTCCTGAGAGAAAATCCAATTATATCAAATTTTCCAATTATGTCCTAAATCCTGTATCTAAATTTCGCTAGCAAAAAATTAGTTAATTAAGTGTTACTCTTAAGTGACCTACCAGGTAAGTATGGTACTGTATATTATCTCCATATATAGTTAGTAATAACATAGATTATTGTAGAAATGTATAATATATTTGTACAGCGCCCTTGAGGTGATTTTACACAAAAACGGCGCTATACAAATCATCCAAAAATTATTGTTATTATTAGAGACGGAGACCACGAAATGACGCTGGAGAGTAAGCCAGTGAGTTTTTGCGTAATGTCATTACTCATTACGGTAACTAGTTGCAATATATGTATGTACATTGTGGATGCCCTTCAACTTTCAGTGACAGTGAAACAAGACAAACCTGTTTCACGGACTAAAGCCGAGAAAGGGAATTTCACCTTCCGATATGTCAAGTGTCGGAATGCGCTCACGGTGAGAAGTACCCACAGTACCAACCCACCAACCAACCAACCGAGCAATCAACTAATCCTATTTCAATTACCACTTGTTTACTCCATATCGTGTAACTGGAATGTAAATTCACTAGTTGCGGTTTCAGCCTTTGCGAGTTGAGTCATTCGGTACATCACATCACGTCTGCGGTAATCGCTGTGCAATGTAACTCTAACTGTATTATGATTCTTCTGTCCTAAACTTAATGCTTCTAAACGGTCCAAATCAATGATGCAATCTATCGTTGCATGTTGTTTTGAATTCACATCCTAATTCTTGCGGGTTATTTTTGCGGTATTTTTTTTCTTATACGCCGTTGATGTTTTTTTTTATAATTACAAAAGAATTGGAATCCAATACATCCAAATATAATAAGAACAGCATTATATAATAGAGACCCTTTTGTAAGCAGGTACCTAGTATCCACCTAAGTACCATGTATATACCCGACCTAATGAATGGGGGGTGCCGGTTACCCACACAGTCACAGCCCATTCATTCATGTTACGTTATTATTATTGCTATATTCGTTCGGGCTTGTGGTATACATATATATAAATAATATTGTAGACATACACATATACACTGAGAGATCCGGGAGAGTTTGTTAAACTCGTGTCTCGTGCCCCATACCAATTCACCCGGAACATTAACGACAACCTGTTGGGAAAAGATAATACCCAACGCTGCACCTTGTAGCACAACATACCCTTACATCACCCCGGCTCGACTAAACGCAAGTGGTACTTAAGTATTGTCAATATCATTCACCGTGGTTTCCAATACTGATCTTGGAGGTGGAGGGGAACATCTCTGGAAGAAGAACACCATGAAGACGAGGTCAAAATTAGATAGACATCAAGGATTTGACCAGCATGCCAATGAAAGCTGAAGCGTGCCGCACATAATCTATATGATACTCTCAGTATCTCATTGGTGAAATATCACCAATCATAGTTGGAAAAATGCCTGAAATGGCTTTAATCTTGTTGAGTGATGGGAGTAAAAGAATTCCAAACATTGTCAGGTTATTGGTAACCCGGGAATATTTGTTTTTCTTAAGAAAAGAATAGATTTGTATAGCCAATTTCCCAACTTTCCTCTGCCCCATCTCCTTCCTCTACCGACTTCATAGCCTCATTGCATACCTACTCCATGTGCCATAGGGAGGATACCATACCGGCCCCGGGCAGTAGGGACTCATGTGTAATTTACAGACAATAAGAGTTTTTTAAATTATCGAATTAAAAAATGATATTACATATTTAGTTCTACAAAGATTTTAGTTTTTATTATTGGGTGTTTTTTCTTATTTTTTGTTTTATTATTATTATGGCGAGTATTTAAACATTGTACATCCAAAATATAAAAGTGAATATAGTAAATTGTATTACCTCACTAGGGTGACCTGTGCTTAGGCGGACTAAAGTTATTAATTTCTAATTTATTTAGTTGTTTCTGCGTTGAAGGCTATTATCAAACTATGGTTATGAGTGTTATGACACACTGAGACAACTAATTTATACGATTTTAATTTTTACCTACCCCATGTTTTATTGTTATTGTGTTTAAATGACCTAACCACTGTTTAATATCGGTTTTGAACGCAAAAACAGCTACAATTAAAACAATAATAAAAAAATAGAATACTTGCAAAACTTGATAGTAAATAATAACAGATAATGATAAAATTATTAAATTTGTTTGTTATTAAATTTTTAAAGTCAACAAATTAAATACAATAACAGTAAATAATAGAGATATTTTAATTTCATGTCGTGAATCAAAGGTGTGTCGATGACCCAATAAAAAAGGGTTATCAGATAAGGGAAGGTGGGTGTGCGTACAGTGCGGCCCAGTCGGTATGGTACTGACCCAGGCATACTAACTGCCCTTATATACATACCTACATTATAAACCAGTGTTCCGCAAACTTTTTATGTTCACGGTACACCTAACTAATCAAGAAATTTTAACGGTACACCAAAGAAAAAAAAACAAGGTAAATTTTGGATAGGATTGGCTAGGCTTATTACGAATAACGGCGAACTTTGAGGTTAAACTACGAAAGCTGTATGACATCATAATGAAAAAAACATCTCAGGTTTTGAATGGTTTGTTTGGCAAAGCAGGGTTTGTCTAGCCGGGTTTGTGTAATTATGATTGATATTTATCACATAACAGTGACAGAATGACCGCGAACTGTCACCGAATCGGTTCGAGAAGTGAATTTTAATTTTACGCAATTGATAATTAAAATGCATCTTTTTCCGCCGCCACCAAGCCAAAAAGTTTCCTTTTATAGTAATTACGGCATATCTAAAGTTTTTTTCTATAAATTATTCGTTATAAGCGTGGCCACTCCGAACCAAAATTTACCAAAAAGAATATTTTATTAATATTTATTATTAAAATCAATATAACATGAAAAGATGTTTAATGCGAAATGTGAGCCTGTTTAACTGAACACAGACGATCAAAATTTGGAACAATCGTTGATAACGCTGCTCGCATCTCTTCGTCGATCGTCCTCAGGCGTTCTCTTTTTTTTTTGACTTTATCGTGAGAGTTGAAAACCCCAATTCGCATAAATAGGTCGTGGCAAATGGTAATAGAATTGCAATAGCTCGCTTTGACAGCAGTGGATACTCATTATTTACGTGGAGCCAAAAATGTGCTAACTCTGTTTCAGAAAATTTTAATTTTAGTGTCCGATCAGTTTTAAGCTCCATGAATTCGTAATGTTATGTTGTCACGCGCATGCACCCCGATAGCTCGTGCGCAATCACGTGATAATGTAGCAATAGCACCCCACTTATGTAGTGTAGCACACGTGATAATGTAGCGTAGCGGCGTAGCACACGGCCACTTCGCAGCGATCGAGTCCCACCCACGCCACCTCCCGCCGCCGCGCCGCACAGAAAAGTAAAGACCGATTTACAGAGCACTTTGTGAGAAGTGACGCGGGACTCGCGGCACACTTACAAATGGCCACGGCACACCAGCGTGCCGCGGAGCACACTTTGCGGAACACTGTTATAAACCTAGTTTATTTACATTGCAACTCAAAACGTCGAACGATAAAAATATACAGTTGCCTCGTATTTTTGTAATAAACAAACATTATTAAAAAAGATAATTAAATAATCGTAGATCGCGCGATAAAGATTCTAAATACCTAAATGCAAATAAAAGAGCATATCAGAATAAACAAGGTCACGAATCACTACAAATCGATACATACGTAATAATGATTATGAAACGGCTAATAGTGACCTTTTTATGTAGGTATGCAGTGTTGTGTTCATTTTAACATTTCATTATGTTTTGCGGAAGGACGTCTGCGAGAAGGGGGCGGGAATGAAGGGGGGAGGGGCAAGGTCGTCTGGTGACGTGCAACTCCCTCTCTCGCACCGTTATCGCAAAGTATATCAAGCAAGTACATACATGAGTCACATTATGTATTCTGGATTCTGACAGCTGGCTCACTCGACTTATATAACATTGTATTGTGGAACACAATGACACAAAGCGACGGACGCTGACGGTTTCAGTACATTACTACAATACGGTGGGGTTCCCCAGACGAACGAATTGGGTTTTGTTCTCTTCTAAATTCACATATCTCTGTTATGGAATGCGAAACATGCGCGGAATGTGCCCGATCCGTTCTGGGTGTCCCGGGAAATATAATGTAACTGGACGATCTCGCGTTCGAGCCAATCAAAAAGTGTTATAATTGAATGGGTCTGAGTCTAAAGGGATAAAAAGTTAATTAAGTACAAGACCCGCATTTATAAATCCTTTCCACAGCCCCTACCTACCTTAAACCACGTCACATCGCTGCCCAATCGGGTAGCGATATAGTTCCCCTGTATTTACTCTGTACAGACATGGTGCGCTCTTGAGAAGTGTCACATAAAAAATAAAACGTATGAATAAAAACAATAGGTAGAGGATGTGGAACTATTTAATATTACTTTAGACAAAAGCCTATCACCCCAATTTATTTTATTTTATTTATTTACGCCCCCCGGTGGTTAAATAATGCATTAAATAAATATAAATGTAAGTAATACAAAGAGTTGTGTTGACTAGGTATTTGTTGGATATTGTAACAATGGTAAAGCAACTACATGGAAGACAAGAGATGAATCATCATAGAATCTCAATAGAATTCTTAATAAGGAAACTGTTAATCCAAGGCCGAGATTCCTTCAAAACTAACTTTATAAAATGTTATCGGGTTGCTGCTACTGAACTGGATTTAATAGAAAACACTAAGGATCACCTGTTTCACAGAATTTTAACAATTCAACAAATTTCTAAGTTCATTTTCAAGTTCCGTAAAGATTTTATTCAAGTTGTGATTATTATATCATTATTGGTCAATTGTTTCACAAAACTGAAATAATAACAGAACTTCAATAAAACTTTCACAGAACTCTTTAATCAGACGTATCTGCAAAACTTAAAATTAACTAAGAGATATCAATATTTTCCACTATATCCTTAATTTTTTTTAAATCAAAATTATCCTTAAAATAAACCAAAACAATTCTTTTTTATTATTGGTCTATCCTTATCATTAAAATTTTTTCACTTCTAACCTAAATGTCTACTTTCATTGTAGTAGAAACTGTGAGCACAAAAAAAAATGTAAATGGAACTTAACTGGTTTATTTTATATTCAACATCTTAAATGCAATATTAATTCACATCATCGATATATATATATATATATATATATATATATATATATATATATATATTAATATTTATATATTATTATTTATATATATATATATATATATTAACTTTAGATATGGCGTGTTGTATAAATTCGGTTGAATAATTCGGTCAACCAACGAGTCGTTTTATAATCAAACTCCCCATATGATTCCGTCGTCTCGCTTCGAAAGGATAATATCTTGGGAGACAAATTTGGTCCTCACAGACCAACAAAAGATATAAAACAATTCTTCACAATGTGCTTTCTTTTCGATAAATTTTTTCGTAGCCCAATTTTTGGAACCAATAATTTTGGTTTTGGTGTCATTTTTCACATCCACACCCCTGTCTAGACTTTGTTGGTCGATGATGCACATGCATAACTGTTTGTTTCCTAAATATACTCAAATAAAAAATATGAAAATTATTCAAATTCTGTGAAACAACTGTCTCTTAGTTTTTGTACGAAGCTAAATAAAAAATAATCTAAAATAATAATAATATTTGGCTAAATTACAGGGTGTATCGGCACGTACCCGACAAATTTTAACCAGCGATTCCTGAGCATATATGGAGTAAAAAATGTTAATGCCACTTTGCTGTTCGGTAACGTTATTTTTAATAAAAAAAATACTAGTCATATTTTCACCACATGTCACCACTGTTTTATCCTTTGTCAAAGTTTGAAAACCCATCTGGCAATATTTTATTCGAATTCCGTTGAATAATGTACCTGTGTACCTATATTGGCGCACTTTTACAATCACAACGAAATGGCACGGCACCATTCGTCTCATTTTTAACTATTATTATTTAGTGTGTGCGAAAGAGCGAAGACGCTTTTCGACATACTTGCTTATAACAGCTGTTGAACACGAAAAGCAATGCCAATGACAGTGATGTAGTGTGGAAATTTTTATTTTTTTTGCTTTTAATTGAAAAAAAATGTTTCCGGACAACAAAGTGCCAATAACATTTTTTACTCCAAATATGCTAAGGAATAGCTGGTTAAAGTTTGTCGGGTAAGTGCCGATACAACCTGTATACAGCACCGTTATAGTGAAAAATCACCTCAAGGGCGCTATCTTCTTTCTCTTCTTTATAAATAAAGTGCAATGTTTAAATACAATAAAAAAAAATAAAAATAAAAAATGTGTGCCCTAGATTCAAAAACTACTCGACCGATATCGCTGAAGGTTGTTCTTATTAGTGCCAGCAGTGTTTGAATGGTAGAAATCGGGGATGTCAGAGTAAGGCTCAAAACTTAACTCCAAACCATTGACATCGACTAATACCGGGTACACGTCAGCTAGTTAATACTTACACGAAGTAACATATTATTCGATTGAGAATAAACACTAGACTCGGAAGGCGGACACACCTGTAAGTTGGCTGTAAGGCTGTGACGCTATAATAATACACCGTGGGTAGTGTAATAGCGTCCTACTCACTGCATAAAGAAGAGTTATGTGCCCGTGTATAATGTAGTATGTAAATGCTTTCCCGGCGGCACATCCCGTGACGTCACCAGCCGCCAAGCAGCCGCCAGCCGCCAGCCGCCAGCCTTGGCCCTGGAAGTTGCGCCCCGTTATATTCATATGTACATACATACCTTTACCTACCCACTTCTACCTGTGCAGCTCACTTTATTTTATGCATTGTACACGTTTGTCGACTGGAATATACAGGGTTTTCCAATAAGATGTGTTATTTTGAATAGCCCGCTATTTCGGTAGATGTTACTTTTGAAGCTGTCATTTTTTGACATTTGACAAGTAGAAACTACGCCATTAATAAAAATGGTATGATACACGCTTCAACAACGCATTGAAATTATTAAAATACACTTGAGTGAATCAAATGCAAATCATCTTGAGTGATGAGGACCATTTCCACATCGGTGGCTTCGTCAACAAGCAAAATTGTCGCATCTGGGGCTCGGAAAACCCAAGAGTTATTGTTGAAAAGCCTCTCTATCCTCAACGTGTGACTGTGTTTGGTGCGGTTTATGGTCCGGCGGAGTCATTTGACCTTACTTTTTCGAAAATGAGGCTGGAGCAACAGTTACGGTGAATGGATTGCGCTATCGAGAGATAATTAACGATTATTTATGGCCGGAATTGGATGGTATTGATCTGGACAACGTTTACTTTCAATAAGACGGCGCTACGTGCCACACAAGCAACGAAACCATTGATCTTTTACGATTGAATATCAAAATAACACCTCTTATTGGAAAACCTGTACATACTGTTATCACTCTTATTGATGGTACTGGAAAGTTAGACGGAGTTAACTTACTGGTATGCTTGGAAGCTTTGTTTTGCAGTTATCTGAAGCATAGTTTCTTACCTGTAAACAAAGAAAAAATACAATTAGAAAAACTGGCATGATGAAACACAAAAACTGGTTAAAGAATAAATAAACTCGGGAACGAAACAAGTACTTTTTCGTTTAGTAAAACGAAAGAACTAACTCAAATGAAGAACTCTCAAAATTGCATAAATAATATAATGTTAAGCCGTGAATAGAGGAGAGTTCTCGGAAAGACAAATAGCGGAGATATCGCAATACCACTCGAGCGGAATCAGAGCTTTGAAGCCTTTGTTATATTATTAGTAAGCCGAGCTTCACAATATGTATCGGGCGCCCCTGTGCCCGTGTATAACTGTACAGTGGCACTGAAGTGATTGCGATAAAAAAAACCCTCAAAAAGAATTAATGAATGGGCAGGGCTATCATCCCTTCTGTCTCCTGTCCCCTAACAACAAGTCTAACAAGGGGAAGGGGTGAGTGAGATATATTCTTATTATCTGGCCTATAAAAGTATTACAGCTAAATATGTACATAAAACTTGCACATGAATGATAATAAAAAGGCCAATTATGAATTTGTTTTACCAAAAAATATTCATATAAAAAGTACAACAATATTTTTAGGTCGGTTGGTATTTTAAATTCGCCAATTTAGAAAACAACTTTTAGCAAACCGTAAAATATTTACGTTTATAAAGTTTAAGGTACCTTTGACAAAGGAAAACTTCACTGACGTCAGATGAGATAGACCTTCTCCAGCCTCTGGAACCTAAAGAACCAGGAACCAAGCTACGTGACGAAAAATTTGGAGCCGGAGACTTCCTTAGACTTTTATATTGACTGCCGGCGAGCGAACATCACAGTAACGAGACCTTCCACAGTAATGTTAGTTAAAGTAAGATAACGGTTTGCCGCGCAACCTGTTGTGGGACTTTTCAGCGCAAGGACTGTTTACAGAGATCAGAGCTGACTAATACTGTCACATCGGTTTGTGTGGGAATATATAGAATAACATTCATATTACTGGAGGTTTAGGGATGTGCCTTACGAACTTTAATCAAATACTATAGCATTCCACTCCCGGCTATGTTGTGTGACTTGTAGTAGGATGACCAGTACCTGGTTAAGCAGATCTGATACTAAACACGACTTGAACCATTTCAAGCAACCAGGGCGATACTGAGAGTATCTACTTCGCGTTGGCGCAATTAAATAATGTAACGGCTATGTATTACTGTAGTTCAATTACGCGTGAAATAAATAATTCAGATAAATTAATTAAAAATAGAAGAAATGTTTAATTCAATAATAATAATACATGGTGGTTAATGGGTATAGGTTATGTTAAAAAAGAGGTAGTCCAGCAAAGCTGCCACACGGCTGCTCGTCTGCAACATTGTGTCTTAATAGAAATTGTACATATTTCATTCATAGAAATGAAACATTTTTTACTGTGTCGCATGATAATAACAGTCATCGAAGAAAAATATTTTAGACTTTGTAATTAGTATAAATAAAAATTATTTTAAAGATAGTATTTTCTTTTATTATCCACCATTTTATGGTTTTAGTGTTAGGTGTTTCATTTTCCTCAATTGCAAAGTTATTTTTTATTAAAAATCATTGGTACACAATATTCCAGCTTTTAGCCTACATACTTATTAAATATTAATGGGATTTTCAAACCTTTGTTTTCCGTAAAACGTGTGCTGAGACTATGCACCAATGTTTTTATTTTTATTTTTACTTTCTCCCCAGATATCCATAATAATAAGGAACCAGAGAAGTCTTTTAATTGTAAGTAAATAGTAGTGAGATAATTTTTTTCACAATAGCGATTTGTAAATTTTGTATATATTTTATATTAGTATTGCTTATTTCACCATGTTCCTATTCCGATAATTATTGTATTATTTTTATGAAAGGAGATTTTTTGTGACAACCTTAAATAAACCTTTGATGGACGTTTATTTTATCACGTGTTTGTTTTTGCGGTAAATAAATCATAAATCATTTGTAAAAGTGTCGAACTAAATACTAAAACAAAATATTCGATCATGGAAACATGCGGAGCTTTTTCGTGGGATTTGTAATTTGGAAACGCGTATTACCGCTCCTAGCAAATCGCGCGCTATTGTAAAATTCGTAAGTTGATTTTATTTTCGAAGTCTTAATAATGATGATAGAATGCGAGGTGTCTGAAAACTGTCGAATTCATTTATTGACCAGTCATTGAAAGGGTGACGCCCACATCACCTCCCGCACCTCGCTACATGGTTTGTTCTCACCGTCAGGTTCCTGTCTACTGTTTTTTCATGTCTATGGAAAACTTAAATAAATTGAAGAAGAAGAGAATAGAAGATAGGGGTGAGGTTTATTGGATTAAATTAAAGGAAACTGAAAACGATGTGTAGTTTCTTTCATTTCAGGAATGACGGCGACAGTTGGTACTACAGGACAGTACGAATGCAGGTACATTGTTAACTAGGGTTGTTTGAAATAATAATACCAAACGTATTGATTAATAGTTTTGCTGGTAGACAAACATTACTAGTCTTATTTTGCAGACAAAGGTATTAATTGACTGAGGGTAGCGAATTCCTGTTTTAACTCGACCATTTGGCATTTCATCTGCGTAAATTAAAGTTTGTTGCGTTCCGGTACCGGTTCACGATGGTGGCCGTGTTGAATACCACTATTTATCCCGTTAGAGTTCGGAAGATTGTGGTTTCTATTACGAGCTGTCCAATCGGAATAATCAATATTATGATACCTACCGTCCTGAAGAACGTCGGAAAAAAGAATTGTAATTGAGATTCATTCAGAGTGTCATTTGAAATATGATATGAAATATTTGTTGTTGTTTATAATTAAGTAGGTAGGTATTTAAGTAACTACTTACAAATGTTAAGATTTCGGAGGAAATTTCAAAGGAGATTCATTAAATACGAGAAAATTAGAAAAATACTACGAGGTTTACTATTCAGTGTTCACATAATTACTAGTATATTTTATACTACTCGTACGTATAACGTTTGCAATCTGATCAGTGCAGAGTTGATTGCACCGGTCACTTATCTGAGCCGTATTACGTTATGATATTGATAGTGGTCCATTCCCACGGCGGGTTGGCTTGGTAGGTTGCGTGAGAGTGGAGTGTGGAGTGTGGAGTCCGGACTGAGTGAGGAAGGGAGTTTAATAAATGAATGCAGTATAAATTGGGTACACACAGCATATCTGGCGGATCCGGCCGTAAAACTGGAGTTTGCTTGCTTTATAGCGCCAGTCGGGAGATGTGCTGCTACATCTTTATTCTGCCAGTTCAATAAAACCATATTTCCGCTAGCTTTTCATTCTTTTCAGCACACATACAGGAAACTTGGCTAGAAAGCGATATAATATCTACGTAAAATATCGAGATACCTATATGGCGTTAGGAAGTCATCTCATTAGTTACTAATCTACCACTGTGTGTGTTTTAATAAATAAATGTGTCCAGTGAAAAAACAGAACTTGACAAGGACAAGAAAACTATTAAAGTATCAACAAAGCTCATGAATGAGGGGTAAAATAAACTAAAATTCTTCGAATTTGATTGTAAGTTGTAACAAATGATTTTCCGGTTTTGTATTTACAATAAGAAACTGAATTCCATTTTTTTCAAGTCGATTCTAACTTCTAATTATTATTATTTTTTTTTAGGTAAACTAATGTTTAAGACAAGATTTTTTATGCATAGCACAAAAATGTAACATGCAGTAATTGTATGAAACACTAGTATATATTGAATTATTTCGCAGATAAGAGATAAGCCGCCATAGCTCAGTGGTCAGAGCTGTCGACCGGAAATCGAAGGGACACGGGTTCGAGTTCCGTTGGCGTCATGTATCTTTTATCAGGAGATTTTTCAATGTGGATGAGTGTTTCAGGCGAATAATTATTGCTTGTAAAATAATTCTAACTTCTAACTTAAATACCTGCATTTATTTTTTATTGTTATATTTAGTTTTAATGGTTAAAATAATTTTCAAAGTTTTAATTTTTCGGGTGTCCAAAAATGCATCAAATCTGTGGAAGTGATTAGTGACGTTACAAGTCTCAAAGAGCGTATGTTTTTTTTTTCAACCAGCTGTATTTTATATGGGAGTCGAAACGCCTTTTTATTTTATTTTTAAGATTACCCACTTTTAACATCGAAGAACACTACTTAAAATGTCAGCATCTCGTCGCTAATGTTATCGCATGAATCAAAGTACAAAAAAGCATCAATGACAGTTCCTGATAAACAATTTACCGGTGGATGATTTGAGATTGTTCGGCCAAAAGAATTACAGTGATTTGTTTTTGGGGTATTATGCCGTGTTGCGCTACCTTCTTCTTTAGCCAACGTTTCGGACAACATTGCAGCCTCCATAATCAGGGCAGATGTGATTATTGTGTAATATGATGTGTAAAGAAGGAGGTAGCGCAACAAGGCACAATACCCCAAAAATAAATCAATATAATTTACCGGTGTTTCAAAACCTGCATTAAAATATTTTCATCGGTTCAAATGTGAATGTGGACCAGAGTTGCCAATGCATATGTTATAAAATATCCATAAGAAATTAAGAATTTTTGCTAAACCATAGATTCATAATTGTTGTAATTAATCAGCAGATTAGTCGTACCAACCAAACTGTGTTTAAATGAGATGGTATTTTACTCGTTTTTAAATGAGGATTTATAAATTCTATGTATAATAAATATATAATAAAACGAATATATTCAGAATCAGCGTTTGTTGATCTATATCTATATGAATACATTTTGAAGCCATAATATTTTTCACTGCACTTCTTTATGGAGTTTTGTAACTTATAACCCAAAATGTGTTTAATATTACATCATCTTATCGGAATTGCTCCGCATCAAGAAAAAAAAAATAAAAACACTTATTTAGTTAATTAGATATAATTACATATTTGACTTTTAGTTGAACAACTATTATTACTATTATCCGTAGTTTACTCGCTACATCCATTTATTATAATTTTGGTTGAAAGTATTATGAAACTTATTTAATAAAAAAACAGACATATTATACTTTAAAGTACCCACTCTCAAGGTGATTTTATCACTAAACGGCAATAATATTACTAGTTCCCACACCTGACTAGACGAATAATTATGTACCTAAATTTATTTTGGGCTGCAAGGAATCGAACCTCCTTCTGACTCACACCAAACACGTTTCGTGTAAAAGTCTACAGTTTTATGGACAGGGCCTTATAATGATTATGAAGAAAGTAGTGATAAGTGGCTGATAAAAAAATACACGATATGCATGTATTGGAGGCGAGCCACCAGACACACTTGTATTAGGTACTCGGTCTCAGTATTATGTACTATGAAGAGAAGGTACTTCACCTTTAGTACACCCGGAGGACTGGGACTGGGACTGGGACTGGACAGGCAGGAGACTCCCAAAGCGGACACATGCAGCAGTAGTACTCGTAGCTACTAGCACGTATACTGTCTGCACATGTGTTTATTCGGTACTTCGGTACGATCTCATGCAGGTAATACGTGCTAGTAGCTCGTAAGTTGGCGGGCGATTAGGGTTTGTAACGAGTATAATGACATTGTTACGATACTAAATGTAATATGATAGGTAGATAAGAAAAATACCATAAAATATAAAAATAATCGTCTTTTTATCTGGTCATCAAACACGGTCAAAGCCATTTCAAGCAACGTTTCAATTCTGAATGGTGGTCTCACACTCTGGAATGTGCTGCAAATATACTGAATATTATTTGAAATGAGTAAATAATGAAATAACACAAATTCATAAAATAAAATATTTACTTGTGTACCTCCGGAATTTGAAAACGCGACCCCCTCTTGCTAATCGATAGCATTACCCTCGACCACGGAGGCCGTCACCCTAATTAGATATATTTTTTATGAGTAAAATCTCAAATTTGTAATATATAATTATTGAAGACAATGTTAGCGATTCTTAAACAAAAATTAAAAAAAAACAGTAAAATCAGAAAAAGACACGATTACATAGTCCTAAATGCAACCGTATCTTTTTCTAATTTTTCTGTTTTTTTTTTTTTTAAGAATGGCTAATATTGTCCTCAATAATTAATTAGATTCTTATACGCCTGTTCAACGTTGGTATCGGAAAGACGGCCTTATGACCTGGTTTAAGGCCGTTTTAAATTTTTAACATGCTCCGAGTCATATTTATACCGCGTTTATAAGTATGGGGGGAGTTAAATGTGATAACACAACCTCCGTTGTTTGCACACAAACATGATTCTGTGTAGGTATTGAATAATCTCTTAGTGGTGCGAGGATTCGGAAAGAAAAATTGATACGTTTCTCGATTAAGAGATCGTATCTCTCTCCAGAGAAGCCGAGGATTTATTATTATCTTCCTTCTTGGAAAATCTTGCCAGGATATCAGGTTATATAATATTGCCAGCGAACCAAAAATGACACGCACGCACGCACGAATCGCTACCGTCGATGTTATTACTCTAATAGAGTCGTGCACGACTGGCGCCGAGAGCCGCTCTTTTGTGTATAAATACACAGCTACAGACTATAGACTCCACATACACCCAACACCCAACAACCAACCAACCATCCATCCACCCAGTACACTGCATACACCACACATTGTACGTGTACAGTATAGTACCCACAGAAGATTAAACATTCTCCAGCGGACAGTGGGTAAGAGGTTGGAAATAAATTCATTCATTTAAGATTCCTACAATGCGTAAATAATGTAGAAATATACAACGATAAAATACTTAAATTTACATAATGTTTATTACGAATTATGCGTAAACTCACATTGGTATGTAACAAAGCAGGATCAAGGATTCAAATTTAAATGTCTAAAAATATCCCAACACAGTGACACGTGGCTAACCAACATTTTTGCCAAAGGGTTAAAGAGTTTTTATAATCAACCGTTTTTTTTACAAAGTCCTTTACCAATTTAGATTTTTTATATCGTAATGATTTAAATTATAATGAAAAAGCTAGGAAAGTAACATTTTGTTGAAAAAAAGAGCAAAAACATATTTAGAAAAAAACAAATACTTTGAAACAAAATTTTGAATACAAGATGAGCTTATATTGTAAGTATAACAATGACCGCTAAAACTTAAAAAATGGGGATTTTTTTAAAAATTATCAAATCTTATGAATTATGTTAAGACGAGACAATACCCTAAAATAAATCTAGAATCTTAAAGACGTAAGTGGTGCAGCAGTGCACAAAAATATGCGATGCGTGGCCCTGTGTATTGGACAGACCTGCGGTTGAATTTGCCCTATCAAATTTCTAAAATAAAGTTAGAATCTTAACGGCGTAAGTTGTAAAAACAATATTCGGCGCGCCGCCCGGCGAAATGGACGGACCTACAGTCGACTATGCCCTAGAAGGTCTAGAAAATCGATCTTTTCGTGGGGATTATTCTAAAATCTCAAATGTTTCTAGAGGGATCGCTACTGATGCAAGTTATTTATATTTTATATTAATAAAAACAGGATCTTACCATTATAATATTTTGTGTTAAGCGGTTTGAAAATTATATAAATCTTTTTCAACTATAAAATTTTCGTTAAGCACCAGATTTTATTTTTCTAGACGATGAATTAGTAACTTCCCGAGGGACCCCTCTAGAAACATTTGAGATTTTAGTAATACCTTCATCAGAAATAATTAAAATGAGAGCTTCGAGCAATTCCCCGTTATTAGACTCTTATGTCGCCTTAAATATCTCTTAAACTATGGGATGTACGTAAAAAATAATTAGGTTTAAAGCAAGGCTGCCCAACCTTTTTAACAGTTGGGCCAAATTGACGATTTTTGAATCACTGGCGGGCCACTGAATACCTGACAGGTTCCTATTTCAATGGGGGGGGGTTGTTAGAGAATTTCTATAAAACATTATTCCCCACAAAAAACATCAAAATGAGTGCTCCCTACAAAATATTTGAAATCCTTGGAGGGGGGGGGGTGGTTGTTACGGAACTTCGCTGAGAAAAAATTCCGCGCACCCAAAAACATCATATGTGATTCCCCACAACAATTTTTCGAATTCCATGGGGGGGGGGGGGTGGCTACAAGATTCCATTTCGGACGCAAAAAATATTATATCAAAAACCGGTGTATTTTTGTTTAAAAAGTAAGTTCAACAAGTTAGATTTTTTCGTCGCTGATTCTCGTTCTGAGTAGCCTAAATAGCGATAAATCGCCTTCGTTGGCAACACTGGTGACCGCGCGCAAGCTGCATTGTTTGTTTTACCGCGGGCCCGCGACACTTTTTCAAATTGGCGGATTGGCGGGTTTTTTGAAAATGGTTCACGCGGGCCACTTATAATTCGTTCGCGGGCCACATTGTGGCCCGCGGGCCTGGGGTTGGGCAGCCTTGGTTTAAAGTAAGTCAATTTTTGATATATGGACCGGTAAGTTATATTACTAAAAAAAAATCTGCCCATACATTACTATTCATGTGTGGGCTCTTTTTACCTACCCTACCCATGGTTAATATATTTTATATCTCAGGATTATTTTGACATACAAAAGTCAACGAGCTCATATTATTGCTAATTTGTTGAACCTGTAAATGTGATTTTATTTTTTTAACTATACGGAAAAAACGAAAACATATGCCTAAATTTTACTGAGCGGGTAACACCGGGAGCGGGTTTCAACTTGGTTTTAACATCGCTGTGGCAACCCAAACGATATACCAAAAATTAAAAACTACCCGACCTTTTGCAGGGAATTGGTATTTTTTGTGTTATATTGACTGGACTACATGTAGTTAGCCACATTATGTCAGCATAATATTATACTGTACCGATAATAGTTTCCATTCGAACCAATTCAAAGATTACATTAATCTTCTTCATATAGATATCTATATATACATGAATATGATATTGGTACAGATGCAGATACAGACGCTTAGTCGTGTAAAAAGTAGCAAAATTATACTTTCAATCAATACTAATACATTATTATATTTATACAAATACCGCTTTTACAAATAGTAACACTGCGTGGGATGGAGAAATTCATGCTGGACATTACCCGAAGAGATAAAATAATAAACGAATGAACAAGGAAGTAACAAAAGTAGTTGACATCATTGAATTCGCCAACATGGTAATGGACATATGGGCAGGGCACATCCACTGACAAATCTGGTAATTCGGCGGTAATCAAGAAGGTTCATGGCCGCCCTTCAAATCCCCGAATCGACGAGAAAGACAAGCGCAGTAAATCTAAACTTTATTTGCCTTACAGCGCAGAAGTAGCAGGGGAACCTCTTCATCAAGAAGTGGATGAACAATATGGACATTGGCCGATGATGCGTGCCCAGTCGCCAGTGTCGGTACTTGATTTCTTAGCCTTTTTAGCATAAGCATGCTTGAGCTGTTAAAATATAAATTCTAAAATAGGACCGCATTAAAAATATTTTAGAAAAAGCTTATAAACAATTGGGCTTTATTATACGCATTACAAAGCCTTTCACTATAACACACACACACTAATTCTACTATACATGTCATGTATAAGGTCACAATTCGGGTTTGCCTCAGTCGTTTGGAATCCTCAATATCAAACATACATTGATCGTATTGAAAATATTCGATACAAATTTATCAATCACATATCGCATCGCTTTAGTGATCATCAATTTGACCCTACCGCTTTATATAAATGAAGAAAAATTTCTGATGCCCTATTCTTGTACAAAATAGTAAATAATCTTGTTGATTCATCACATCTGTTAGAAAAGATAGCATTTCGTTATCCCGAACACAACACCAGATGGAACGACTTATTTAGAACACTACACTGGAAATCCAAACATGCGGAAAACTCTTTAATCGTAATTATTGTATCTGTAAACCTCACAATGCCTCTAGAGATGAACACATTTTCAACTGTTACTTGATAACATATAAAAATGCAACTTACTAAACTGATAACTTAATTTTTTATTTTGGGAAATAATTCTATCGTCTTAGTTTATTTTATTGTTTTTAGTACAATCATGCGAAAAATGTATTACTACTAACTGTCTTTACTTGTTTTACAACATTTTGTAATTCCTTATCATGTTTATTTATTTTTACATTACTTTTCATAAAAAAAAGTATTTCATATTTGTAAGGTAGTTAAAAGGATCCCTAAAAACATCAAGATATCTTCAATGAAGCAACAATCAGTGATGGTATAAGCGAGAATATCCGAATTATTACGGGTTGTTTCAAAGAACGTGAACAATTAATCAAATTTCAAGTTCTGTTATTATTTCATCATGGGACAGTTTGTTTCTCAGAATGAAATGAAAACAGAACTTGAAAATTAACTTTCAATTTGATGAATTGTTCATTCTGTAAAAAAACGCGTCCTTGGTATGATAAATATTTATAATATCCTGAGCAATAAGAGCATTAATTGCGGATGAGATTTATTTAGTAAATACGCAAGACGATCTGCGGCAGTAAATCGGCTCGGCACGGCGCAAAGGACGGAGTGAATGGTCCGCCTGACAAAATTGGCGTTCGCTTCCCCCTGATGCTCCGATGCCTGATGGCTGGTGGTCCTAACGACCGCTCGTTATGTTCAGACGTCTGCACACGCAGAGAGCAGAGCGCAGAGCCCGCAGCCGACGTCGTCAGCAATTATGTTTTATTGTCAGCTCGGGCTCAGCGGCCTATCGGGGCGGCAGGCAGCATTCTTACATACAATAAACTCTACAATATGCTTGTGCCATGGTGGAATCATTTCCGAGACAACTTTTATACGACCGTATTTTTCAAGTATAGAACAATAATACGTAACAAAAAATATTATCTTAAGACGGGTTATTTCACAGAATTTGAAAAATTTATCAAATTTAAAAGCCGATTTTCAAGTTCTGTGAAGGTTCTATTCAAGTACTGTTATTATATCATTATTTGACAGTTGTTTCACAAAACTGAAATAATTACAGAACTTGAATAGAACCTTCACAGAACTTGAAAATCAACCTTGAAATTGGGTGAACTGTTCAAATTCTGTGAAACTACTCGTCCTTGAAGTCCTAAATGAAAGAGCGGTAAACTCAGTAAGTATTTTAGTCACCGGAGACTAAAACTTAATTAACTATTTTTACTCTTAGGAACAATCTCAGGAATCACTGGTTAAAGTTAAGTCAAGTACGCTGTACGACCCTTAACAGCCTATATATGAAATCTGAATAGCCAGGCACTTCCTAACTTTCCGTAATTTGTACAAATAGCTAGATAACATTCCCCAAATATTGGGAAAAGGCATACCCATATCTCACCGCAGCAGATCAGTGGGAACTGCGAACTCTTGTTCAACCGAGGCCACGCGTTACTGTGGCTCAGTCTGTCTGTGAAGATAGAGAAACAATAGCGCGTGTTGCTTTTACGTCCAACAGAAAAAAATACATTTTTTACCCATCACAGGTGACATATATATAATAAAGGTACACACGCGAATGTGAACGCAAAGTTGTGTCAAAATTTAAAAGCAATCGGTGAAGAACTTTAGGAGATTTAAGATTTTGAACAAACGAACATTTACATTTTTATATATCTATTTTGTAAAGGACGTAGTTGACCATATTATTTAATTTCATAAAAATTGTTTACTTTTATAAAATGTGCCTACCCCACGCCACTGGCAAAATCACCACTCCCCGCCACTGGCCATTTTGTCCAATTTTCGGCCCAAGCGGCTTGAAAACTTTGACTCCGAATGGCATCGATACCGTACCGCCCGCATACCTGCCACGCGGATCGATGTCCAGCATTTTTTCTATGTAAAATTTACTAGGAAAAATCAATTTTTAAATGTTACAAATGTATGTATTTTACTTGTTCATTCCCTCGGCGGTAGTCAAATAAACACTATTTTCGATATACTACCGCTGAGGAGATATTAAAAAAGCTGTTTTTCACCCATATGTAAACCCATTTTTGAACAATATTTTTTACCTTTTTTGCGTGTACAAAAATCCAGGAACCTCGTAGCATAGTGAATCTTATCTCTTTCTGAGCGCTATGTTACGGGGGACCTCGGAAAAATACTAACTTAACATGTTTTACAAATTTGATCGCTTGAGATCATTTTTACACATTTATTTTACAAACATTTCTTATTTTTTGTCGTATCTTGACAAACAAAAAATCTAGTTGTCAAGATACACATTCCTATAACTACTATGCATTTAAACTATGTAATTGTCATTCATGTAAGCGCTCAAAATCTTTTCTAACTCGCAAATTTAAGCGACTACTTTCACCAGTGCTGCCGACAAAATGAATATGCAACATTTTGTCGGGGCCTATAAACTCATTGTTGGCGCGGGTACAATCCCCCACCACTTTTGGGCTCCCAGCCCAATGTCGGGCGCGAGTCAGGCTAATTAAATATAAGCAGCCACATAATTAAAAATAAATCAGTTCATCTTTACCACCGAAACCAAGCGTTTTATTTATCTACAAGTGACTCCTGCCCAACATCTGCCTCACCTCGCCAAGTCTTCTGCTCCAAGATCTTCTGGTGTTACCTCTTCAAGACCAGCCGGCCCTCCTCTGGAAAACGGCCAACACCAGAAGCGAGCAGAGACGACAGCACACCCAGTGCCCACTATTCACCAAGCCTGGGTGCGGGAGGCAGATTTCATCAAATATACAACTATCATCATCATCATCGGCCGTAAAGGAGCATTCTCATCGGTTGAAGACACGGTTTGGACCCGGCGCCTAAATCTACAGTCTTGTGCGGACTCCCGTCCAGTACATATTTTTTAATTATATTTATTCAAGAAAATTCTTTACAATGTATGATATACATATATATTTCACTAGTAATAAACTAACTAACTAACCATCACGCCGTTTCCCCGCAGGGGTAGGCAGAGAGGACGGACCGCCAAACAACTCGGTCTTGGCACACACTCCTTGCCTCATTCACATTCATACATCTTCTCATACATACTCTTCTATTATTCTGACTCTTGACATGGCCCGACTCGAGTATCTGATTCACTTGATCGTGCCATGTCTTCCTCGGGCGTCCCCGACTTCTGCTACCATTCACATTTGCATCATATATCCTCCTTACACTCCTATCTTCGCTCATTCGCTCTACATGCCCAAACCATCTAAGCGTCCCTTTCTTAATCTTACTCATTACGCTTACATCAGCCTTGCACTCTTTGCGGATCTCCACATTCCTCACACGATCAAACATGGTTTTACCACACATACGCCTCAGGGATCTCATTTCAACAGCATTTAATCTACTTTCATCCTTTCTTTGCCAGTTCCATGCCTCACTTCCATACATCAAGGTAGGTACCAGCACTCCGTTGTGGACTGCTAACTTCGCTTCTTTGGACAATTTTTTGTTAGCGCCTACGGCGTTTAGTCCTCCATTAACGGAATTACCTGCATTTACCCTTCTTTCGATATCTCTGTCAGCCTTCCCATCTCTCGTAAACATACTTCCTAAATACACAAACTCATCCACCTGCTCCAAGTATTCCCCATTCACAATTATATTGCACACTGTTTTCGTACTCTCTCTTTCAAACACCATTACTTTAGACTTACTTACATTCATCATTAACTCATTCTTCATGCATACTTCGTTCATCCTAGACACGAGAGACTGTAGATCATCTATACTATTAGCAATCAGCACCGCATCATCAGCATACAACAGGCAACATACTTTCAAATTATTCAAATTCGCGCCCAATCCCACCTCTTTCAATTCTTGCATACAATTATCCATGTATAGATTGAATAACCACGGTGACATTACGCAGCCTTGTTTAACACCTTTTGTGATATCAAACCACCCCGTAAAACCACCGTTTACCCTAACACATGCAACGCTTCCCTCATACAGAGACGCAATTGCCTGAATCAGATTCGTATTCACTCCATACTTGGACAACACCTTCCATAGCTTTTTCCTGTCGACTCGGTCGTATGCTTTTTGTAAATCTACAAAGGCACAGAAAAGTTTCTGGTTTTTTGCCAGAAACTTCTCAGTGAGCATACGCAATGAGAATATCTGGTCCATGCACCCCCTTCCACTCATGAAAGCACCTTGCACATCCCATATTTTATCCTTTGTTTCCTTTCTTACTCTTTCAATCAAAATTCTACCATACAGCTTGCCAACTGAACTAAGCAGGCTAATAGCCCTATGATTCCCACATTCCATACGTGACCCTTTACCTTTGTATAATGGCATGATCACAGCCCTTCTCCAATCTAAAGGCGTGTAACCTTCCTTTAAACATTGGTTAAAAAGATTGCACAACCATGTGAGAATTACACGGCTACCTCCTTTAAAATATTCAGCAGCAATATTGTCAAACCCAACAGCCTTACCATTCTTCATACATTTAATCGAGCTTTCTATCTCATCCATGCTAATTTCGGTAACATTCACTCCATCGTCATTCATATCTGATTCGCCACTGGAATCACTGTCATTCACTTCGCTTTCGAAGACTTCCTCGAAATAATTCATCCATCTCTCTTTTATTTTTTCCTCATTCGTCAACATTTTTCCATCTTTTGATTTTATCACTTTCATGCTTCCGTTTTCTGGGCCACTCCGGGACCTTTTGACTTCTTTCCAAAACAACTTAATGTTTTCTTGGAAATGGTTTGTCATTTTCATTCCTTCTTCCTCTTCCAGGCGTTTCTTTCGTTCTTTCACTCCAACTCTTACTTTTTTCTTACATTCCTTATATACTTCTTTCGCTCGATACTTCTCTTCGCTGGAAGCACTGCCAGCCGCAATCAGACACAACCATGCTTTCTTCTTTTCTGAGACCAGTGCTTTAATCTCATCATCCCACCATGCATCACCTTTCTTCCTACCTTGCGTACTTATTCCACAAACCTCCCTAGCAGATTCACAAAGACACACTTTTATGTGGTTCCATGTTTCGTCTATGCTTAGACCATCCATTTCCTTCGCATTCAATCTTATCTCTGCACAATTCACATACTTACTTCTCACATTATCGTTTTGCAGTTTTTCTATTTTGACTCTTGTCGGAGCTGGTACCGTTTTCACTTTAGAGCGCCAACCGCGAAAGAGGTTTACTCTCGACACTACAAGAAAGTGGTCAGTTTCGACCTCAGCCCCTCTGAAAACTCTTGTGTCCTCGGTACCAGCTCTCAACCTAGAGTCAATTACTACAAAATCAATAATTGACCTCTCATTTCCTCTTTCCCACGTATATTGGTGGATACCTTTATGATCGAAGAAAGTATTCGACACAAACAGGTTCCACTCTAAACATACTTCAAGCATTCTGTTCCCGTTGTCATTCGTTCTTTTATCCCCAAACATACCTAAGACCGAATCAAATCCGTCACGTCTAATTCCCACCCACCCATTCAAATCGCCTGCCATTATAATCCTTTCGTTCATATTTTTTAGTCTCATTACAACATTCACACCAGTCCAAAAATCATCTTTCACTTCATCGCTTTCAGAATTAACAGGGGCGTAGCAAATAACAAGAAACACCCTTGTCAAACCGATTTTAAATCTGATCCACATTATTCTCGGACTTACACATTCATACTGCAACATACATTCAATCATTCTGGGAGACAGTAGCGCTGCAACACCTTGACAAGCCCTCTCCGTATCTGGTCTCCCAGACCAAATGACGAGCCTATCATTATGCTGCATTGTACCGCTACCTTTTTTCATACTCTCTGTTATACAAAGTACGTCCAAACATTTGCTCACCATAGTATCACACAGTTCGTTCATCTTTCTTTCCATTCCTCCTCTAATGTTCCATGTACCAATTCGACATTGATCACGTTCCGTCCTCCTCTTTGCGCCACCGAAGGGTTGGCGATGTGATGGATAGCGAACCTCCTAACCTAACCTAACCTAACCTAACCTAACCTAACCGTATTATTTGTTTCTTAGATTTATTTTATTTTTTAAATTTATGTTGTTTTTTTTTCTTTTTCTTTTATTTATTTAATTATTTTTTAAATTTAGTCTAGGTTTTCAGTATATTTTTTTAATTGTGTTTTGAATTCTTTGAATCTGTTTTTAAGTGATCTTATATTTTCTGGCAATTGAAGAAATTTATATACAGGGTTTTCCAATAAGAGGTGTTATTTTGATATTCAACCGTAAAAGATCAATGGTTTCGTTGCTTGTGTGGCACGTAGCGCCATCTTGTTGAAAGTAAACGTTGTCCATCCAATACCATCCAATTTCGGCCATAAAAAATCATTAATCATCTCTCGATAGCGCAACTATTTACCGTAACTGTTGCTCCAGCCTCATTTTCGAAAAAGTAAGGTCCAATGACTCCGCCGGACCATAAACCGCACCAAACAGTCACACGTTGAGGATAGATAGGCTTTTCAACAATAACTCTTGGGTTTTCGCTTGTTGACGAAGCCACCGAGGTGGAAATGGGCCTCATCACTCAAGATTAATTGCATTTGATTCACTCAAGTGAATTTTAATAATTTCAATGGGTTGTTGAAGCGTGTATCGTTCAATTTTTGTTAATGGCGTAGTTCTACTTGTCAAATGTCAAAAAATGACAGCTTCAAAAGTAACATCTACCGAAATAGCGGGCTATTCAAAATAACACCTCTTATCGGAAAACCCTGTAGATAAAACCTTAGAATGCACACAATTATTTTGTTCACATCCAACGATGAAGCACAGAAACCTCGCAAACTAACCTCGTGCAGATACCAATATAATAATATTACAGTCACGGCACCTGAACATTCCTACGGAGGAAGGATATGCCGTCCACCGTGCCAGAAGACATGTGCACCGATGCGCAATTCTGGATCCCGTTTCGTTCGGTCGATTCGATATTATATCGCATCGAAAATAAATATCACTTGACGGAACAGCAATTTGCTTCGTGTCGGAATGTCAATTGTGTCCGAGGGCGGAAAGTGTCACGCTTCGGTCGCCATCGCTCCGAGCACGCCGCTCTCCGCTCTCGCCGTGCAAGACGTGCAAGTGGACTCGGTATCTTCGGTAGCTTAGCTGCTAGGGCCACTGCGTTGTCCACTCCAATGACAATAGCAAGCCCACCGGAGTCAGAACTGAAACTACCAAGGAATATACATGTATAAACAGGGTCTCCCTGTCTGATGAATTGTTGCGTTCAACTTGTACGAATGAAATTAAGAAAATCGGCAAATAATAATTGTACGGGTAGAATATTATAATTTCGCTTTTTGTTTCAACACCCCTTTTTCAAAAATTATGGAAAGTATAACATGGGGTCGTGTTTTACTGACAGTTAAATGGATATTTAAAAGCTCCATAGACACTGGAAACGAATTTACGAATGGAAATTTCAAAAAGAAAATGCAATGCATGATTCAGGATAACAGAGCTTAACCTTTTTTTATTTTTTGTTGCTTCGACAAAGAGATTATGTATCTGCGTAAAAGCTAAAGAAAACCCATCGTAATGACGTTTGCAGACACAGTTGAAAAGTACGTTATATGTACTAAAACGGGAAACCTTCCTAGTTGGACACTCAAAAGCTTCCTTCCATATAATGTAATGTATCTTTTGAAAATAAATAATGTTACGTACATACATTGTAGGAGGGGGACCAACCACTTTCCCGATGGCGTTATAAGGAAACACATTGTTTACCTCGCCGCACACGTCAAGACTATACTCTTTTGTTGTTGAGAAGGAAGCTACCTTATTTTTATTTAACGACTTCTAGACCCTCCAATGTCTCTGCATACAGGATTGTGAAGTAGTATGAAAATACTTACGCGAAATGTGTTACCTACAACCTATTTTATGTGTTGTGAACACTAGATATGCCTTCCATATAGATTTGAACGTCGCCACTGACTTAGTACTTTTTGCTTCTAGCTCTTTTAGTACGCGTTTTGTCGCTCTTATGGCGCGAATTCATTTGTTAGCCGAAACGCGAGCCGAGCCTCGAATTATGGGAAAGGAACGAAGCAACAGCAAATGGCGCGAAACGCCGCTTGCGGTTGCTTCATTCCTTTCCCATAATTCGAGGCTCGCAAATGTATACGCAACATTACACTTTCCAGACATCGTATATCGGCATCTCATTTAAATTTCATAATGATAGTGAAATGTAGTTCTTCTGCAATTGAAATTTAGGCAATAATGGTTAGACTTTGGTATCACGAAACACGTCCACATGGCATTTTTGTGTTCTTCTTTATTTTGTAGTTAACCAAAATCACTTGTCTTTAAAATATTCAAAACGTTATAGGGTTATAGGGATATGTATCCATGTAAGTCTATACTTATGTCGAGCATGTCGCACATGTCGGTGTTCTGAAAAATAAAGTCGGCGGCAGAAACGTACCAAGCAAGTCGATTGACAAAAGTAGGTCGAATCGCCAATCGAGCCGGTGCGGTGGCGGTGCGACGGTATGTATATTTTATACGGGCAGTTCGTACCTACGGATACTTCTCGGTGTCTGTTAGTGCGGAAAACTGTTGACGAAAATCACTCGGCCGTAAAGGATGCGGGGAGGTCCGAGTATTGTAGCATAACAAGCTGACAGAACATATACCAAACACCCACCACCACCACCCCCAACCAACAACCAATCTATCGTATTACACGGCGCCTTTTTAAAGGCTTCCTCGCACAGGCTAAACTGTACTAGCCGGTACCTATTCAGTATTAGCTACCACAATCAGAAAACGAGGTTTGACCGTTGCTGCATGTATGGGAGTAATAGAGAC
The DNA here is from genome assembly GCF_061612785.1 of Hesperophylax consimilis. Lineage (NCBI taxonomy): Eukaryota > Metazoa > Arthropoda > Insecta > Trichoptera > Limnephilidae > Hesperophylax > Hesperophylax consimilis. The sequence goes on from NC_142850.1 coordinate 24,134,304, forward strand.
GGCTAAAATCAAAGCGTATTTTTATTTTGGTGTATTGGGGAAACAAACAGTTTTACAATCAAATAATTACATGTTGCATTAACCAGTGAAGTTTGCACATAAAATAATGTAATGATAAGCGTGCTTATTGCTCATGCGTCATTGATGTATTATACTAGATTAGCCCTGTCTAGTTAAATTCATTTAAAAAATGACACCACATAGCGTACGTCACAAATATGGAGATGAACTTAACAACCCAACTCTGTTTAAACTCCTTGTACAAACGTTCAAACTCGTAAGCGAAATCAAGGAACAGCGTTCATTTTGTTACCGGGGTGTTGTTGTAATTTGAATACAAAGCCGTCACCAAATCATTTTTTTGCTAAACCAGGTCTGAATCAGGTAAAGGACTAATAAATAATACAAAATGATTTTTATTTTCACATTTTACTTCTTGGATTCATACACTAAATATTGAACCATAACGGGAAACGTAGGTACATATATTTACTATTGAGCAGAAGTTTTATGAATTTAAAAAATTATTTATATAAAATAGTACATAATTATCAAAGAAAGTGTTTACTTTGTGGCTTGACACTTTAATCAAAGGAAAAGTTTTTTGTTTTTAACCACTTTGTTTGGTTTATAAGACAGCATTATATAAAACTAGTCTAGGTACAAACATTAATAATGAATAAAATATATTATTAAAATAAAGCGAGAGAAATCATATTAGACGAGGACAGACAGAGCTTCATAGAGGGTGTGGTGGGGTGGGTCAAGGGAGGGTGGGGGTTAAATGGTTATAATATTAAATTATTTATGCCCATTAAATAAGCTTTTACATTGTGTTTTTTTTTATTGTGTTTGTCTCCTTTTTTCGAATATAGGCACAACTTTACATATCTACGGAAAAAAATATGATTGGTACCTTCCTTCCCAGGGACTGGAGTCAACCGCGCCAACAACCTTGCCAAATGCATGCCGATCGGGTAGGACCGACATTTATTTCTTATATTAACTGCTGTTATGTCATACGATTTCAGAGAAATGCCTATTCGGTTTATTTTTGTAGTGCCATTTTTGTGAAATATATAGATGGTGCTTAATCAAAACTAGGCAATAAAAACCAGTAATTAAAAAACCTTTCTCAGATTAAGCAACGATACCTAATTTGTAGGTATATTAAATTCCCTCCTTCACACAACAGGCCCTGAAAGAAATTGCAGTCTAAACGTTCGAGATGAAAATGATTTGAGCACACATGGTTTCCTGATGATGGTACGGTCAACGTGTTCCGATATCGTGATAGTTAATGTATTCGAAATTTACTAAAAATTTAACAGGAAATCTGTTAATTCATTCGTTAAGGGCCTGCAATCCCTTTTTTAAATAAATTAGTAAAACTCTGTTCCGACATCGTGATAATTAATGTAGGTATTCGAAATTTACTAAAAGTTCAACCAGAAACCTGTTCATTCATTCGTTAAAGCCCAGCAATCCGTTTTTTTTAAATAAATTAGCGAATACTAATTTTTTTCCGTATTTGTAACTCTACAATATATAATAAATATTACCCCGTTATTTTCACATAATTGAATCCGGATTGCTTATATCCATTTCTCGATTTTTTTCTCGGTTTGTCCCCACAAACCTAAGCAATAATAAGACATTTTAAGAATAATTATCGGAATGTATATAGAAAATACCTAACAATTTAAGCCTACATGAACGTTCCATTTCATGTATCATATCTTCCACCACCTTCATCACCTCTACAGCAATAGTTAAAATAATATAAATAAATATGACAAAAACGACACATTTTCGTTATAATACAACATCGCTTGTCGCTAGTTGTTGCGCTGATTAAGGTAACATTTAAAAAATTGCTCAATATATAATAAAAAAGGTATGTGTAATATATAGATATATGTATACTTTGTAGTATAAATTTGTTCAATAAAAAGAAAAATATAAAAACAAAATAAATTACTCAAAGACGCGATTTTTTCATATAATTTAATACGCAAATAATTGTGGACTAATTAAAACCCTGAATTAGAGACAAGCCCAAATAAATAACCTATACTTCTGAAGTTTTTTGCGCGTTTCAAGTAAAAACGCGTGATTTTAACCAACACATCAATAATTATCATTTGCCAGGCTCGTGCCATGTCGTATTGTTTATATGTATTCGTTAAAAGTGTATCACACACTGTATGACGTCATGATTAGGAGTCGTTTGAAAGATGACGTCAGAAAATTTACTTGTCGATCGTGCAATTCTATTAATTTGCTAATGCGCTGCCTTCAAGCTATCTGTAAGGTACTTGTATTTTTTTGTATTCAGATAGCTGATTACATTTTCTAAAATAAAGTCCGCGATAGGTACAATCTAAAATATTTGGAACTGGGTTATTTTTGTGATTGAAAAAATGAACTTGCCCAGCCATAGCTGGGAAGCAAAATAAGTAAACTCTAGACCAACAAAAGGCAAAACGCAATGCACAATGCCCATTTCTCATTGTGACACAATGCGTGGGCCTTTTCATAAATGTGCACGTGAAACAAACCAAAATTGTGTTGGGGTTATTTTTCAATGGATATGCCGTGTCTAGTCTAATATTAATCTATGTCATGCGTACAACTTAACACTGCAAGCATCCAGATATATGCTAGAGGAGCCAGCTTATTTTTTATTCGGATGTTAAAATAAATATACTCAAAAATATATGTACATTCAATTGAGTTTCTCAAACTTAATTGTTTTTATGTTTGGGAATTTTCGCCAAATCTGGTACATGTTTTTTCAATCATCTTAATGCATTCCGTTTACGTTACTTTTAGGTTTCACTTATAAGTTTCCATCAATACCAGATTATTAGAAGCCGAAATTTTTCTCTGCAGAAATTTTGGGACTAACTACCATAATTGCAAACAGGACACTTTCCCGAAAAATGGAAACACAGTTTCTTCACCCCGATATTTAAAAAACCGAAAATTAAAAAGAGGTGAGCAACCGATCTGCTTTTTATCAACTATTCCTAAATCTTTTGATAAACTTCTTCTAAATAAAACCATTCACTGTATCAAACCAGTAATTTCACCTAACCAATATGGTTGTACTTCAGGAAAATCTACTTTGTTTGATCTTTTAACTTACCAAAACTTTATAATCGAATCCCTATCTAGGAAGTAACAAGTTGATTCTGTCTATACCGATTTCAGCAAAGCGTTCGACAGAGTTATTAATAATATGTTGTTAAAAAAGCTTCATGTACTTGGAACAGCAGGGTATTTATAAACGTGGTGTAACAGTTATTTAAGTAACAGGCAATTGGCTGTTAAAATTGATGGCTTTACATCATATGTATAAATTCATCGCTACCATCGGTGTTCCCCAAGGGTCACATTTGGGTCCAATTTGATTTTTGCTATATGTATATGAATGATGTTTACCATTTTCAACGATGTCCAAGATTTAATGCTTGCGGATGATTTGGAAATATACAAAGCTATAAGAAATATTAATGACTGTCAAACATTATCAAGTAACTTGTTTAAACTTTATGTTTAGTGCCGAGAGAACAATTTACGACTAAATGTAAGCAAATGTCGAATTATGAGATCTGATAAGAGTAAAAAATCCATAAATTTATAATTACTCCATCAAAGATATAGTGCTAAGGGTGAGCGGGTATGTCATCAAAATGACAATAGAGCACACCTCCAAAAAGTGATATAGTCATGAAAAGCCGTATCTTTTTCTGATTTTCTGTTTCAAATTTTCGTTTAGGAATCGCTAATATTGTCTTCAATAATTATTTTTTTTATTTTTATTTTTTTATTTTTTTTTTTTTTTATTAAAAGTATACAATACAGAATATAGTATATTATATAAAGCATCGTACTCCCAGGAGTTAATAAACTCATTGCGGGAATGATACGCATTACATGAAACATATAGTTGTATGTATTAAATGGACATATGATGGGACATACACAACATTATTATTTCAGATAGTCATTAATAAGTTGAAGTTTGAGCATGTTAGTTTGGATCTTTTTACATTGACTTGCACATTTGATCTCGTTGGGTAGTTGATTATATTTTGTGTGAGCTATGTATTCTAGGGATCTTAGTCCATATTTTGTTGATTTGATTTTTGGTATATGAAGTTTGTTGTGATTTCTTGTGTTGTGTTGGTGTACGTCGCAATTGTAATAGAGTGTAGTGTTGGAATGTGCCGAGTGTTGAATTACTTGTAATATAGTTTTCGTTATTTCAAAAGTGGGAATGGTATTAAAAGGAAGTATTTGGGTGTTTCTGTAGATGTCTTTGACATGTGTGTCCCAAGGTAGACTGAAAATATTTCGCAGGGCTCTATTTTGGACGACTTGGATTTCTGAAATCATTTTTTTTGTAGCAAATCCCCAGATTCCGGCGAGATATATTAGATGTGAGTGAATCATAGCATGGTAAATCGATTTTAATAGAGAGGGAGGAAGTAACCCGCGAAGTCTATATAAAACACCAGTTATAGGAGTAATTTTGGATAGAACATGTTTAAATTGGTGATTCCATGTGAGTTGTGAATCAATGAAAAGGCCAAGATATTTTGTAACATCAACCCTTTCAAGGCGGTTATTATCAAGACTTATATTAAGACTTACATTTTTTTTATTTGCAAACAGTATGTAATGTGTTTTTTTTATGTTTAGGCTAAGTTTGTTTAATCGCAGCCAGTTTGCCAGGCAAGCTATATCCCTTTCCATTTCCTTTTCAAGTTCGTTTAAATCATTATTGTGATAAAGAATCACTGTGTCATCTGCATAGAGTTGTATTGTACCCTTAAGTCCCCATTTAGCAATATCATTAATGTATATTAAAAATAGCAATGGTCCAAGTACGGAGCCCTGAGGCACGCCACATTTTATCGTTCCCATGTTGCTTGTCCCTTTTCCAACAAAGGTCTGACAGTGTCGATTAGAGAGGTAGCTACACAGTAACTTCAGGGGAGTGCCTACTATGCCTAGGTGTTCTAGCTTCTTTAGTAGTATCCCATGGTCAACCGTATCGAATGCCTTTTTTAAATCTATAAATAAGCCTGCAGCATGCTTACCCTGGTCTATATGCTTTTGGAGGGCGTATACAAAATCGAAGGCAGCACATTTTGTGTTAGATTGGTTTCTGAATCCATACTGTTGGGATGCGAGTAAATTGTTTGATAAGAGATATTTAGTGAGCCTAAGCTTAATAACCTTTTCAAAAACTTTAGAGACGACAGATAGGATGGATATAGGACGATAATTAGAAGGATTTTTTTTGCAATCATCTTTGTAAATCGGAATTATTTTTGCTATCTTTAGTTGATCTGGGAAGATTCCACTATCCAGGGATTGATTAATAAGAAAAACAAGGTGGTCAGCTAATATATCTTTGCAAAAGTTCAGGTACACTGGTGTAATTCCATCTAAACCTGGAATTAAATATCACAATTTGAGGTTTTACTCATTAAGTTATTCCAAATATTAAATATTATTATTCAGTTTTATCTAGTTGTCTCCATACACAGGTGGCGGTAGTTACGCTAAATGACAGAAAAACATGTAGGCTGTATCCGAATCATTACGACTGGGGGCTCAGTTTGAGTTTCTTCCCTCGCTAGAATAACTCAGTCTCCCATAGAACGAACACACATACTATTAGATATTCATTGTAATTATCTTACAATAATAAAGTTACTCTTAATCTTTGACGGACCGAAGTATTTACTGAAAATTCCCGATATTGGCATATTCCATGTTAGCATTTTTTTTTGTGATGTTATGCTCATTTAGGTGTTTTTTGGGTTACAAAAACTAAACGTGTAAAAGCCCAGCTGGGCGTAAAACTAAATAAAATACAATTAGGAACTGAAAAGTGTTTAAATTATAGCTCATATCGCTCGTTGTTTAGTTCATCACAACAGCGCGACAGTCTCTGTTACATGCATTTTTTTTATTAAATATTCGGCACGGAATAATTCCCAAAGTACAAAGCCAACATCTCAACCACAACTGAACCACAGCCATGAAAACCATGGACGGAACTCAATTTTACTACTTGTTTGAGGTTTTTGCTGTCACCGGTATCCGGCCAACTCAACACAATGAGAACTCAACACACCTTTAAAAAGTGCTATAAAGTCGTGAAAGTGAAGAAACACAAAATTTTAAGAACAGATATAGTTAGTGAGTATCGAAAATTATTTCGAAAATTAATGCTTCATTTGATTCAGTAATGCAAATTATAATAACTGAATTATTCAATTATCAAAAAGGGCTTAGTTACAGTCCCTTTTTGTGATTCAGTTACCATGAATCGGCAGCAACTCATCCAGGACTTTGAGCGTTGGAGTCCAAGTCGGACTTATTGGACGGACAGAGTGGAACCTATTTTTTCACTTCATGTCAATACCACATCAATGATAGATACATAATATCGTCTCATTTATTAAGGACGGGTTGTTTTACAGAATTTCAAAACAATTCATCAAATTTCAAAGTTAAGTTCTGTGAATGTTCTATTCAAGTTCTGTTTTCACTTCATTTTATTGAACAACTGACCCATAATGAAATTAAAAACCATTATTTTATAATTTTTTCATAAGCAACTGGACAAGATTTTCAAGGTTTATAATTAAAAAAAGTAAATGTATCCATGTATTATCAAAAGGGTGATAATGAAAAAAATATCTATTTCCTCCCCTCGATATTATTTCTATCTCAAAAAGACTTACGAGGAAGAACTTCGTAAAGAATAGTTAAGTGAAGAAATGAATTAAAATCAAGGTGACGACCAGATGGAACGTAATCAAAATGCAGGTGGCAAATAAGAAGAAATAATTACGTAATTTAATTGGATCTCTGCAAGTAAAAACATGATGTATTTTCTTTCGATAAGTCCGGCTTCCAGCCCCCTCACTTCACCGCCCCGCCCCCTTTACGTTCCTCCCCGCCCTACCAACACACGTCCAGCGCAAACCCATCGCCATGGCAACGTCTACCGCCGAGAAGACGCTCAGCACTGAACACTGAGCTGATGCTCGCATCCACCACTAGCACTAGCCACTCACTTTATAAATAAATAAAATATAATTTGCTTTAGTATTATTTAATTTGTAAAACGCCGTAGTATTATTTTGTTGGAACATAACTAATTTCGACGTGATGTGGGAATAACATAAAGAAATGTCGAAAGGAAACAATAATAAGAATTAATTATGATTTACTACCATAACAATATATGCATCATGTACATAATATTATTGTGACTTAGTAAGGATATTTTCGTCGAATAGAAGATACAATACGATTATACCACCCCAGTCAGGAGCACTTCTGTTCCGGTACGCCAGGAACGCCCTACGCCAGGGGTTACTGATTTGTTAGGACTTGGAACACGTGTTCTGTCGAGAGGAAGGATGTAGGAGGTCAATCGACCGGTTACATAGAAACCTCATAAGCCAATATTGGAATTTAGGATACGCTGGAATAAAGTTGATTGATTGAGTGTTGTTTTTTTCCCTCATATCTTCCTTCTTCTTGTCTATTCATAGTTATTCTTGCATCTCAATGTCAATGAGAAGTTGAATAAATACATTTAATATTAAGATATATCAAGTCAAACAAAACTTTTTCTATAACAAATCAGACGAAATTATGGGTAATCAAAACAGTATTATTTGATGAAAATCATTGTGGGTTGGTTATCAATTTTAACCCTTAATTGATAATGCTAAGTTTATAAATTTATAAATTCCTGCTATCAGTCACCACGAGCACACCAGAGGCTTTGGCGCCCCGCTGGGTCCGTCCCCCTCCCCGCCCAGTCAGCCCGCCCCACGCCTAGCCGCCCTGGTGGCTCGCGGTGAGGCAGAGCAGCAGCGCCCGAGCGCGCAACAAAAACACCGATCAATATTCCCCGAGCCAGGCCGGGCTAGCAGCAAGCAGAAGCAGTGCACAGTGGAGGCCTATGAACCAACCAACTACACAAAGTCGCCATCGTATGGATTTTACAATCGATCATATTACTAACTTATGTGAAAACTGACTAGACAGACGTGTGGGTAAAACTAATATAGAATCAAATTGCACCTGGGCGAGATAAGAATGTTGAATAAGAACTGACCACAAGACGGGGGTTAATGTGTACCCCCCTCGTCCGATACTGACCGCATGAATGAAATTGAAAATCTTGTAACATAGTACGAAAACTAATTTACGAGGCAATAACCAAAATAAATAAACTTTGTTATGGTACTATTTACGAGGATCGTTTCGCATTTAGTGCCATATTTTATTTTCAATAAGCACGAATTAATGTTTATATTATGTCTGGCAATAACGGATCAGATGCACCTTCTTTTGGAGGTCATATCAATTTGGGAGGCGAGTTTGGGTACCACCGTCTCGGGAACCATTTATTGGATAACCAACACCTCCGTCATAGGTCACCCCAAATGGTTAGTTACCTTTGGTGACTTAGTATGTGTGTTCAGGATGCGCCTGCCCACCAGCTGCTTGGCGGGCCAGATCGGGAGAGGCTAGTTTTGACTTATGACCGTCACTCCTGGACACACTGACCCCTAGATTCCTACCCAATCCTCATAACTTTTACCTTCCCAGAATTTCCTCTCCTTCCTTTCCTTAAAAAAGACCCTCCACAAAGAATCCCAAAAGATGACATAGGCCCTGAGGGAAAATATTTTTCTCAGGGACTCCCATGTGGGATTAATGTAAAAAAAAATCTGATTTGGAGAGAGATGCAAATCAACCTTAAATTAGGGCGTCTGATAAAAAGGCAAGAAAAGGGCAAGGAAAGCCCGTTATGGCGCGGCGGTAGTGGGGGGATTGAGAGAAACAATTAGCATACCAAACAAGGAACAGCTGTTTATCACCCGACGTAATGGGCTGCCCGTCCCATCGCCCAAAAAAGGGTTCGGCCTAGGTCAGGGCAGCTTGTAATACATAAGGCTTTTTAGAGAATCACCGCCAGCCACCACCGTCTCCCTCCATCCCCAATTCCACCCATTCCACCCATTCCACTCATTCCACCAATCCCACCGCACTTCCGTCACAAAAATGTACATTCAAGGTTAGCCCCACTGTCAGGTGCCCTAAATCACTGTATCTTCTCGTTGACAGCCAGCCACTCAAACTACCCTTTCGGTCTGACTCTAGATTGATTACTGACAACTTGGAGAACGAATAATTATATATTATATTAATAACATTGAACGTCAAAATTATGCATAATGGGAAGCTTTCAGTGATTGATTTCCTGAGGAAATTTAAAGGAAAAGGAGAAAATTGAAGGAAAGTGATAAAAAACATTTGAAACGCGTTATTTACAAGAATGAAAGTAGCAGCAACGTCGTTTAATTCCCGTTAAAAATAACTCGTTATTCCCAATGGGGCGTTAAACATACTAGTAGATGCAATTTGCAGGAGTTCGCCTAGGGACTTAGCGAACTCCTCTTCCTGTACATCAACCGGAAGACAGTAAAAATAAAATCATTAACCCGCGGGGAAACATCCGTACTACAAGCGAATAAAATAAAAAAATCGTCCCTACATAATATATTTATATTAAGATTAAATTTTGCTTGGTGATTTTTTTCTAAAACAGTTTCAAAGCTAACAATTATGCATAGTTCCTTATTTTGTTTCAAACGTATACGGTAGAACGTTAGGCAGATGAGCAAATCCACAACAGTTGGTGCTGTTATTTTGTGTTGTTTTTTAAACACAGACTGGCGTTGCAGCTGCCACCCTTCTTGAGAATACTCAAAAAGGTGTTTATGGGCAGCGGCCGGCAGACTTTGTATGGCGATAACCTCGAGGATGGCGAAAATAACAGTAAACCGTGACTTGTCGGCAATACGCATTATGTGGATTTGTGAAGTGACAGGAGGGATGGGGTGTGTGCGCCTGTATGATGAGCATTAATTAGCCTCGGCAGAGAGGGGATGCGGGGTGGGGCCTCGCAGCCCGAGGGGGTGGGCTGGGGAGAGGCGGCGCGCGCCTCCCGCCCGATCAATAGCCGCCCTCCACCCCACCGCTGCACCCACCCGCTGGTGAGGGGGTGGTCACCCTCACCTGTAGTGTATACTGCCCCGTACACTCCATTATTGAACTGGCACTGGCTATCGGTGCAATGCTGATACTAGTTCACTTCTCATTTGCATAAACTGCGTGATCTGTGAAGCCAATGTTTTGCTTAATTATCTCGAACAACTATTATACTCCCTAATCGCTGAAAGAAGCTATATATATGTGATTTGAATATGGGCCATGTCAAGAGTCAGAATAATAAAATAGTATGTATGAATGTGAATGAGGCAAGGAAATGTGTAGTTTGGCGGTTCGTCCTCTCAACCTGTCCTTGCGGGAAAAGCCGTGATGGTTAGTTAGTTTATCAATATGTAAATTTAGACCACCAGTAGAGAAAGTCGCTTATTTTTCAAGTGAAGATTTCACCTTCCATTTGGTCAAAAGTATCTGATCGATTTGCGCGAGTAACCGTAGATACCTAACGGTTGAAGCCATAAAATTATTTAAACTAAAAATACACACTTAGATTAGACATTAACAATTAGACACTGCTAGCTTATACTTCATAATCATAATTTGATCGGATAGCGGGATATTTAATTTATTAGTAAACAAAGCGCTGGATGTCAGAAAAGCGGCAGTAATAAGTTCAAGCGGGACGTCTTACAGAACAAGGACTTGAGCAACAGGTGGGTCACACACACATTGAAGAGATGAATAAAATTTTAAACCCGTGAGACCTCTAATAAACTGTATCGGTCGGGCTGTGAAGGCGGGGGTGGGGGTGGGGGTGGGGGGGGACTCCCCGGCACCGAGCAGCGGAGGTACCCCCGAAGATAGTACACACGAACAAGAGGTTGGGGAAAGGTTTCCTCGATTCGCATCGGGCTTCGATAAGCTAACGAATGACTCTACTTTCTCATGAATAATAAAATGCGCAACAGCATTAGACAGTATGTTGATGCACGAAAATGCGCAAAAACATTAGACGGTACGTTGATACACGAAAATGCGCAAAAACATTACGCGGTACGTTGATGCTCGAAAATACGCAAAACATTCCAAACAACCATATTTATATAAATAATTAAATTAGTTGGGAGATAATATTACAAGAGCATTTTTAATCTTATTTATAGTACATTTGATACAGAAAATATATTAGGCCAATTAATCTATATTGGATATGTGTACAATGATATGTGTACAATGATATTTAATAACATTATAAGTACAATATACGTCGAGGATAAACTGTAATACAGGCGTGAATACCTCCATCCATGGCCCAGTCAACATTAGTTTCTAACTAGGCAGTGCCTGTTCTAAGAAACTAATCATATAATATTTTTTTGTCGTCTGTAATATGAACTTGTAATTTAAAAAAAAGTTATATTGAATTAATTTATTTGTATAGGTAATATACTAAAAGCGAATAGATGAAAAAAATTTTTTTGAGAGAAAATAATTAAAAGCGAAGATAAAACTAGGCGAAGAAAAAACTAAATAAATTAGCAAATCTTTCCTGCCCAATTAATTACCATTACTCATAGACATATGAATATTAGTAGACCTGCCCTAAGTGATTAAAAGCGTATTATCCCCACTCCCCATACCGGTTCCATTGAGCCGGCTGGGCTCGCGTACGGCCTCAAGTGATATTTGAAAACGTGACGTCATCATTCTTGTGCGAACTATGGTCGAGGCATCATCGGTTCATTTTACGAAATAACACGGCAAAATGTTTACTTGTACTATGAAAACTGGTAAAAATAGATGCGAAAAAAGAGAATAAACCCAATTGTCGTATTACATTCCATATATAAGCATTATTTTATTTTATTTTAAGCATATTCACATCGCATAATATGAATCAGTTGTTACTATCACATCGAGAAACGTCTGGACGCGAAACACAAAGCTGGTTGGTTGCTGGGAAGTAAATTATGAACATTTATAAAAGTGTCTTAACTAAATACTCTGAACTAACTATGACTCTGAATATAGAAGCTGCCTTACTTTGCCGAATTTGGACTTCGCAAATTTGTTCATAACGTGGCGAGTAATTTGCGCTCCCATGTAAAAATGTCTATTCATTCAAAGCAGATTTTACTTTTAAGAAGTAAATGGTGATATTATAATGCGAGATGCCTATTTACTGTCAGATTGATTTATTGACGAATCACAGTCATCTTCACTCCCTTCGTTCTTCAACAGTTGATTTTACCCCTCGCCTTTATCTTCTCGTCTATTAATTCCTATGTCTGTGCCATTACTCTATTTTTGGGATGTAAAACACATATACTCCATTTCAATAATGACATATCATCCTTCAAAGGAGACTCAATTCAGTCGAAAGGCTAGGTTTACACTTGTAAGTAAAATTTACGACTTTCGTAAATTTTTGATAAGTTACTCACAGGAGCGATTACATATGCATCCAACTTATCGTAAATAATGCTCACGGAAGTTGTTTGGAAGTTTAACTTACGAACTTCTCACAGAGACCGCTACACCAATAATTCTATTTTAGGTAAGATGGCTTCCTGACAACAACGCGTTGCCGCCGACTTTGACAGCTGTCAGTTAGTAATATTTGATAAGGGATTTGTTTATTTACGGTTAGATCATGGATCCCCATATAGTAGGTACCCATTTCCGCACATAACGGATTGCCGCTGCGATAATATGCACAATTTTGTCAAACAAAAACGTAAGGGCCCGCAGAGTGTGTTGGATTAGGAGTTGGCTTCAAACAAAAAGTACTGATGGGGATTTCGTTCGTTTAAGGGCGCGCAGGAGCGCCGAGAAATTTTAACGATAGGTATTTGTAAAAATTATTTCTATTTCGTTCATCTCAGCGGGGACAGCAAAAGCGCTATCGGTGTATTGGTGAACCCCAATGCGTGTGTGTGCGTGGCTGCAGGTGTTGGAAGCACGAATCGTCGCGCCGCGCCCGATAGCGACTTCGCGTCATATTATTGCGATCAGTTCTTATTATTTCATTTACTGTTATTCATTTATTCCAAAAATTAAGTAGGTGCCTAGGTACATATTCGTAATAAAATAGCGAGGTCTACATTATTTAATATTGTATTGTACTTAACTTTATTATTATTATTACTTACTACAAATATGTACGTAGATACATTTATTTTGCCTCCATGGTTGAGGGGTAAGGCTCTCGACTTTGAGTCCGGAGGTCTCGGATTCAAATCACGGCGTGCGCAAGTAAATTGATTTTAATTAATTTATGTTGTTTCACAATATTAAAAATAATATTCATTAAAAAGAATATTAATTAAATATAATATAAAATAATTGTCTGGAGAAATAATGATACACGCGGCGACTTAGTTACGGCCAAATCAGCTATCAGCTTACAGGGTTTTGTAATACTAGTCCAAACAAGTCGCCAATTGGGGAATCCACAGTCTCACTGGCTCCAGACGGGAGCAGTTCGGACTCTTGTGCGGTATTCACATAAAAAAGTCACGTCGCAACTCGCAACTAGAGCGCCTGCTGTTCGCTCATCACCTCAGTCACATCGCGACTTGTGCGTAGTTATATACATGTGACTGCCTGCTCCGAGCTCATCTTCTGCACACGCACAAGTAAATGAGACTTGTGGGTGCGTGTATACAGGTTGCTGCACACATAGAAAAAGGAAAGAGCAAGAAAACAACACAGTACAAAGTGATAAAATAATTAATAATAAATTTGAAAATGGACATAAAAAATACCGCAAATCATGTGTTTGGTGATCATAAAAATTGTGCATCGTACTATTGCAAGCCGGAGAAGTATACTGATGATCCAAATTTAGTAAGCGATCTTCGAGATTGTGGAATATGGACTGATATCCAACAATTCTTATTGTCTCTAATAGCAAATGCAGAAAGTCTTATTATTGACGTGACAAATAACACTGTGGAGCAATTCAACAACGTTATCGCCAAATTTATAGGTGGAAAAAGGGTAAATTTTACTACAAGAGGATCTTACCAAGCAAGATGTTTTGGAGCAGTAGCTTCGTGGAATAGTGAATTGGCAACCCATTCAAGAATACAAAAGAAAATCCAAGGCCACAGTCCCGGCAAATACACGAAGCACTTTTTGGAGAGAAAACGACGTTCGAAGGAGAATACACAAATGTGTCGAAAAAAAAAACTAAAGTATAATAAAAATACGACAGAAAAAAGAAAAAAAGTTACAGGGCCCGATGAAAATTATGGTCAATTGGAATTAGAACCAGATATGCCACCTGAAATATTTGAAACGAAAAAAGAGGAATTTCTCAAAGAATTATCTTCAACGAATAAGGAAGAGCTCGAAAGGAATACGATATGCCAAAGCAATAACAATCTGTGGGCAGTTAAAAGACGTAAGCGGATAACGGCGTCTAACTTTGGAAAAATATATAAGCTTCGGCAAAAAACTTCAGTTACGGGAGTATTAAACTCTTTACTGTACTCACAATTCAAAGGAACTATGGCCACAAATTATGGAAAAGAAAATGAAAGCCTAGCAATAGAGCAATTTAAAAAAAAACAAGTTTGCAGGTATCCGCTTGTGGGCTATTTATCGATAAAACCAAAAACTTTTTAGCGGCAAGTCCGGATGGCCTTATCGGTGAGGATTCTATAATTGAAATTAAATGCCCTTATAGTATAGCAAATATGTCACCAGAAGAGGGAATTGCACAAAAGATAATTGATTACTGTAAATTGGAAGACCATTCTTTAATATTAAAACGGAATCATAATTACTTCTACCAAGTACAAGGCCAGTTACATATTACTCGTCGTAATTATTGTTATTTTGTTGTGTGGAGTCCAAAAGGTTTGCTGTATGAAAAAAATGAGAGGGACACAATAAACAATATGGTGCCTCTTATACATAGATTTCAATATTCATTTGTATAATATGATATTATAATAACATAATCGATTCAACAACATGTGGTAGATGCATGTACCACTGAACATACGCTGTACCAGCATTCCATCAAACGATCAGTGGTGTATGTACTTACCATCACACATTTTCTTGTAAAATATAATTTTTTGAAAAAAAAAAAATCTAGAACAATATATTTAGTCAAATATAAAAGTTTTTTTTGGTTCGGTAGTTGTATCTTAAAAAAAGTGTCCTATAAAGGGATAATATTATGTTGAGTACAACCTTCAAAAGTTATCAAAAAATATTTTAATTAATTAAAAATTTTTTAAACATCGATAACTCGGGACATGACAACACTAGTGGACTAGTGTATCGATATAATTATTGAGAATGTCACATCACTTCGTTGACTGTATACGTATTCAACAAAACCCTCTCCGCCCCCCCCTCACCCCCGAATACTGAGAGAAAGGGACACATGCACCTCAGCCTGATAATACCTAAATAAAATTGTCAAAATCGAGGTTTTGTAGTCCTCATTTTTCTACTCCAAAACTGAACCGATTTCCAAGATTTTTTTTACTAAATGTATTGGAAGAAAACATTCTATGTCTGTACGTTTTGCTTTTTTTAAAAATACATCGTCTTATTTGTATACTGAACGTTTGTTGATGGCGTTAAAAAAAGGCAATTTTAACAATTTTTGAAGGGTTATAACTCCTATAAAAAGTAACTTATCAAAAAAATCAAAACGTACCGACACGCTTGCGGTCAATATTCATATTATGTAAAAAAAATATTTTCTCTAGTGTCAAAATCCAGAGAGGGAAATGAGGAATACGTTTGTATGGAAAAAACACCACCCGGTTTCCTCTTAACGGCAGAATTAAGAATTGAGGATCAACGAAAATTACTTAATTTTATCCAAATTAGAGCAACTGACTTCTAATACATAATATATGTAAATGGTTAGACCGCTAATTAAAAAGAATGATACTCGTTTTCGGAATGCTATTTCACCAGATGAAAAATTAATGAGATTCCTGAGGCGTATGTGTGTAACACCATGTACGATCGTGTGAGAAATGCGGAGATCCGCAAAGAGTACAAGGCTGATGTAAGCGTAATGAGTAAGATCAAGAAAGGGACGCTTAGATGGTTTGGGCATGTAGAGCGAATGAGCAAAGAAAGGAGTGTAAGGAGAATATACGATGCAAATGTGAATGGTAGCAGAAGTCGGGGACGCCCGAGGAAGACATGGCACGACCAAGTGAATCAGATACTTGAATCGGGCCATGTCAACAGTCATAATAATAGAAGAGTATGTATTAGACGATGTATGAATGTGAATGAGGCAATAAGTGTGTGCCAAGACCTAGTTGTTTGGCTGTCCGTCCTCTCAGCCTACCCCTGCGGGAAACGGCGTGATGGTTAGTTAGTTAGTTAGAGAAATTAATGGTGACTCTTCGATTTTTGGCGTCAGGTAATGTTTTCTACGTATTCTTGTATTGCTTTTTTGTATGCATTCATTCGAGATATTAATTTGTTGTGAAGTTTGATAGCTGATCCATCAGTTCGTGAAGTCGAATACTAGAATCATTATCACACATTTACACAGGCATTTTTTAAACATGACATTGTGTTAATGATAAATAATGTTATGTTAGTCTCCATAGATTATTGCAGTGTATTATTTCATAAAGCTGTTCATGGCGACAAATAAACAAGTCCCGAGGAACAACGGCAGAAAGACCTGTCAGTATTGCAGATTTCTGTTTTACCATCCCGACAGTGACGTCAAAACTTACTGTAAGCGTCTCAACTTATCAATCTGTTTTGATAAGCTGTGAGAGAGCCGTAAATTCACGCGTGAGCGATTAGACCTGTCAAAAACTTACGTAAAAAAAACTTCCGTAACTTGGTAAAAATTACGGTAAGTGACTTATGGTGACGTTTACATTGGTAAATTTGTCGTAAGTCGCTTACATGAGCAACTTACAGGAAAAAACTTACAAGTGTAAAGGCAGCCAAATAAGATCCCGGGGTGTAAGTTTTCTAAAGCAATCATTTATTGTTGTATGGACCGTATTTTTTTTTATTTATTCTTTAATATATTTGTTATACAATGGTATAGTATATTGTCCTCCACGCTAGGAGTTCACCTGTGTTGTGGAGGACTTTTTCAATTGTAAAGTTATATAATTCTAAAACAATACAGTGGAGTTGGTTACACAGAGAAACATTAAAAATTAAAAAATAAAATCGATTTTTCCATAGTTATAACAGTAGTTTTTCCATAGTTATTCCAAAAAAGTGAAATATAAAAAATTAAATATTAAAAGGATTGTAGCCAGTTCCGTGTGTGTTTTTTGTATTCTGTAAGATAAGATGTTTTATATTGTGTTGGAAGTGAATTGTATAGTTTTATAGCCTGGAATCTGTAGTGTTTTTGTCCAAAGGATGTGTTGGTTTTTGGTATTAGTAGTTGGTGTGCATGTCTTGTTCTGGTATTGCGAGAAGTTTGTGAAGTTTTAAATGTGTTTAGGTTCTTGTAAAGGAAAGTAAGTATTTGTTTTGAATATAATTTTTGAATCTTCAACACTGGGAAATTTTTGAATATGGTTGAAGTGGGTGTTAGTATTGGTACTTTAAGTATTACTTTTATAAAGGTTTTCTGAGCTTTATACAGTGTGTCTATGTATTTTTTACTGGCATAGCCCCAGGCAATAATGCCGTATCCCATTATAGATTGTGCTATTGCGAGGTATATATTCTTAATATCAAATATGTTTAGTATATTTCTCACAGTTTTTGAAAATGTTAGAATGAGAAGATCCGAAAAGAATGCAATGTAGAATAATGAAAAAGAAGGGGACGCTTAGATGATTCGGGCGTACACGACTGACGGTAAAACAAGAGTAGGAAAATATAATATAATAATGCACAGAAACTGATGGAAGAAGGCGAGGAAGATAGGAAGCACGTTTCCAGGAGAGGATTCATTAATGTGGATTAACGAAGTAAATCATCCACCATCATCCAGAATTGCTCTTTCATTGCCGAGGATCGTGTCCTCACGCCAATAATCGTGTTCCAGAATTGTTCCTTCATTGCCGAGGATCGTGTTTTCACGCCAATCGTGTTCCAGAATTGTTCCTTCATTGACGAGGATCGTGTCCTCACGCCAATCGTGTTCCAGAATTGTTCCTTCATTGCCGAGGATCGTGTTTTCACGCCAATCGTGTTCCAGAATTGTTCCTTCATTGACGAGGATCGTGTCCTCACGCCAATCGTGTTCCAGAATTGTTCCTTCATTGCCGAGGATCGTGTCCTCACGCCAATCGTGTTCCAGAATTGTTCCTTCATTGACGAGGATCGTGTCCTCACGCCAATCGTGTTCCAGAATTGTTCCTTCATTGCCGAGGATCGTGTTTTCACGCCAATCGTGTTCCAGAATTGTTCCTTCATTGACGAGGATCGTGTCCTCACGCCAATCGTGTTCCAGAATTGTTCCTTCATTGACGAGGATCGTGTCCTCACGCCAATCGTGTTCCGAGCGAAGACAAGTTTTTTCAGGTTATACTTTTTGGCTTGCTGGAAAATGCTAATTATATTCAAGGGTGCATTATAAATTATGAGCAAACAGTAGACAACCTGCTTTTAAAGAAAAAGCTTCTTCAGAATCAATTGCACATCGGTTTATCTCGCCGGCTTTGAATGTTTTCACAACGCACAACAGGAGAAAATAAACACTCGGATGAAACTCACATTTTTTTGTTGTATTTTAGTCATCCCTCCATCATTAAAAATCTCTAGAATTTTGGATATGACTTAGTATTCATCACTTATTGGATGAACCTATGTTTCTGACCGCTCTGAGTTTAGTATTCTGCATAGTAAATCCAGCGTAACGTGGGGTGACCGGGTGGGTTATATGGTAAATCGAGTGGGAAACTTCCCTTTCGCGTTTGATATGAATGTATCCGTCCCGGTGTGAGTTTGTTACCTGCCCTTGTATTTGGAATGGCGAGGCGCATAATCACTTTCCCACCATCCGACGGGAGTGACGCCATCGCTCGAGGGAAAGCTGCGCCGCGTTCGTCTCGTATGCTCAACGCGTAACACACAACACACCGGCAGACAGATAGACACACACACACTTGCTTTGGGGTATCTGCTCGACAAGGCACGAAAGTGACAAGATCTGGGATATTCCATCCGTACAATTCAAACACAAAAGTAAAACGAAGGGGATATGACGAATGCTTTATTTTATGACACACATCGAGCTTCACAAACAGACATCAAAGTATTAAGCTATTTAGTTTTATGACGTGCAAAATATAAATATATATCCCCTTACTAAAACGTGTTAAAAAAACCATATATAGGGTTTTCCAATAAGAGGTGTTATTTTGAATAGCCCGCTATTTCGGTAGATGTTACTTTTGAAGCTGTCATTTTTAATTTATATACATAATAAAATAAAAGAAGTGATGTGTAGTTTGTGGCAAGTGTGTCTTTATGTATATAAAATAACACCTCTTATTGGAAAACCCTTTATAACTTTTTTTTTAAAATAATAAACTAATGTTTATAACACAAAGTTTTATATGCATGGCACGACGGATAACAAATTATTATAAGCAATAATTATTCGCCTGAAATATCTAAGAATTTATGAACTTATAATGGTTTATTATCCGCTGTGCCATGCATAAAAAAACTTTGTCTTATAAACATTAGTTTATCATTAAAAAAAACTACCATTAAAAAACTACATAGCTCACCAACAAAGTCTTTCCTACACAAATAAAGTTGGTTGTTTACAGGTGAAAAAATATAATAAGCAATAATTGTTGATTGAAATACTAGTACATATTAAATTATTTAGCGGGTTGGGAATAAGCCGACGTAACTTAGTGGTTTAGAGTACCTGACCGGCAATCAGAAGGTGCGGGTTCAATTCCCGTCGGCGGCATTTATTTTTACTCGGGAGATATTTTCAATTTATATGGATATTTCAGACGAATAATTAATTATTGCTTATAATAATTTGATATAAAACCATTTACGTTACATTAATAGTCGTTGTTGTAAAATTTTAAATACTTTTATTAGCAAGGCCCATAAGGCCCGTTCGTACTACTACTACCTATAAACTTGTTTTTATTACGACAACAATTTATTCCAGAACGTACGTACCTATGGTGTGCAGTAAAATACATTACATAAGTACGGACGATAAAGATTTTAACAGACCTATAAATAAAATAATGTTAAGTGCATTTTTTTTAAAGAAAAGCAGGCGGTTTCAGCAACCGAGTCATTGTAAGCTCCCTTATGCCTGTCATCCTATGATTGATATTTCCTTGGAAAACATGTTTGGCGGTCCATCTTCTCTGCCTACCCCCACGGCAAATGGCGTGACGGATAGTAAGTTAGTCCTTGGAAAACGTTGGTTCCCCACCAACTTTTGTTTATTGTTATTTCAGGTTTTGTACGTTTATAAAAGGTTTATTAGGTCGTATCATCACACATTATTAACAGAACAATCTAATCTAATAGAGAAATCACAAAGCATAAAATATCTCTGGGTAGTAATTGATGAAAATCTTCGATGGACCTACATATTCACGGAAAATCTTAGAAAACCTTTATATTTCTAAAAATCTAAGAAATGTGGTAAATGAAAAGGACATGAAAAATATCTATTATCTACGCTTTATGTCATTATCATATTGAATATAGAACTATAGGATGGGGATCTGCTGTATTTAAGTACGAGATATACATAACCTGAACACAATTCAAAAAGGAATCATAAAGACCATACTGAAAGTACCTATAGGAACGCCTTCGATTGAAATTTTCAATAGTTTTGATGTACCAAGTGTACAACAAATATATGCTAAAAATATACTATTGAAACTATTCAAAAATACCGAATCCTCTACAATACCGCATATTCATTAAACAAGGTCAAATCACAATGACATAAAAATATTCCAGGTCATAAAACCACATTCGGACAAAGAAATTATATTTATTTTGCGAAGAAACTCCACAACTCCCCCTGATATAAAGCGAATAGAAAATTTGAATGGTTACAAATCAAGAATAAAAATCTAGCTGAAAGAGATTAATGAAAAAAAACTCTGAAAAAACATTAAAAACGACATAGAAAACTGATATAAAACAGAAATGAATAATTTTAGTTCGCCTCAGCACAGGTCACCCTAGTGAGGAGGACTAAGAAATACAATTTACTATACATATATTTAATATAATATTTTGTATGTACAATTTTTAAATAGTCGCTATAATGAAAAAAAAGTGAGACATAAGGCAACTCTGCAGGCTACTGAATATTCAGTGTAGAAGTAAAGGTGCGGACTTAGCTTGGTGTAACCTGTCTATGTTGACTGTTTAGATCAGCTGTGCGGACTGCGGGCCACTCATCACCGTTCAGTGCCGGGTCATGGGGCCGACCAAGTCCCGCTGACAGACGGGGCGAGGAATATAGATATTAAGATTACTCAATGTGGGCGTGGGTTTAATTTTATCAGCGATCTTGTCAAATCGAAACCACTCTTAAAATAGTTACGAGTTATTGTACCTTATGACTCACAACAGTCAAAAGTCAGCGGTCGGTGGCTGAGTTGACACCGCGTTTGGGTCCCACCCAGGCGTAGTGCGTCAATTCCTCGGCTGGCTAAGACCTCCATCACTGACAACCCAATAACACAACACTGATAACACAAGCAACATTTTCCGCTTACTGTGGTGATAGTAGGAGATTTTCAAATATCGTCAGGTTGTAATGTACACAAAATAAATTATGTTTAAAATAAATTCATTGGTGAAGTCGGCTAGTAAAAGAAATGAATAATACCACCTCAATCACGGGTGCAAGATTATAAATTTAATAGCTACTGGTAAAAAAATAATACTAGATATAAAATTTAAAACGCTTTCTTGCAGCCTGTATGGCAACTTGTATAAGTGCGCGAAATACAAAAGCTAAAATAATTATTCCTAGCACAACATTAAGATTTGAAAGCGATTTATATCGGCTGGAATCCCCAATGATGTTTGTTGATTGTGAAGGTTTCAACCCTCGCAGAAGCCGGAGAGAATAGAGAGAGACAGATAGAGAGAGAGCGAGCGTCCTGCTGCTGCCTGCTGCAGCTGAATGCATTGCACCACGGTGAATAGCCGAGAGCCAGGGATAAAACGCTGCAGTCAGAGCGGGGCGAAGAAAGGGGCCGCGGTGCACGTTATTTGTATGCCGGGAGCTGCACGGCTTGCCGAGTTGCACACTGCACACAGCACACTGCACACTGCACAGCCCCTAGTCCCCCCGGGGGAGACTTGGCATTCATTATTACATCAGCTGTTCTGGACTGTATCACTTACGCGGGGAAATTGTATGCACTATTGTGCAAGGGAAAACGTGGGAACGGAAAATGACTACCCATCCATCCATCCGCGTTATTAATGGATTCACTTATTAATCACGTTTTACATTTTAAATAGAAGGTGCTATGATTACAACGCGTTTTGATTATAACATAACGGGTGAATAATAAATAATTGTAGCTTAGAACTAATGAATTCGTCTAACTGACCTCTAACAAGACTTTGGGTGATGCTGGTGACATAAGTATACGTGAATTAAGAGCATTATTTGATAACAGCGTATGTTACACCTGAAAAAAATCATGAAATAATTGATTTGTTTAATTGTAGATAGGTCTGTTAACTTCTGTCTGGTAGGTCTGTTAATCATCATAAATGTTTGTTTACAAACGAATTTAATGAAGCACTCCCCGAACAATCCCTATGTTATTTGTATTAACACTACAATATTATAAATAACTGGCGCAAACCTGTGGATAATCACGGGATATTATAATTGTAGGATTCGTGAAGGTCAAAGTATTTATTAAAAACAAAATGTTTCATTATTAACTTTCAAAAACAAACATGTTCAATTTTACAGATAATCACAAATTATTTACCTTTCGAATGGATACCGGTCAGTAAATTGAAAAATTACGACATCTGTCAAAAATTTTAACAAAATAAATACACATTTCAAATGTAAAATCATTAATTAATTAATTAAGTAAAATACAATAATTTGAGTAGCTTCTTTAACTGATAAGCACACTTATAGAGGAAGCGATTGCTAACTACTAGCTAGTGCGGAAAAACCAAATACCAGTTATGAGTAGAGTACCTACTACAGAGTACAGATAGACAGGTGGCGGGCGGATGTGAGGCAGGTTCGTGGAATATATTTTTGTATTGGTGGTGCAGGTGGACTGTACCTTCAACTTTATCAGCAAATGTGTGTTTTACTACAACACGGTAGTAGATATTTTACACAATTTAGATAGAGGGTGGTAACGAGTAAGGAATTCGGAAACATAAAAAAAACATCCTACGTTCATGACCTATAAAAGAGCGTTAAACTAAATACTTTATTTAAATTATTATTAGAACTTTCAACTAAAACCACCGACAAAAAAACTGCTGAACTAGGTAGGTGTACTAGTCTGAAAAAATCATAATTATAAAATAGAAAATCTGTTAGTGAACTTTGAAATATCTTTTCAATTGTCAAAAAAATAAGAAAAGAACATCAGACAAAAGAATTTGAAAAACAAATTCAATAGGAAGATTAAAGTTGAAGGTAAAAGGAAACTTATTCTTTATATTTTATTCTGCTAGCACGAAGAAGATATTAATTATGCACATATTCAGCATCATATCTAGTTTCGCAACGTTCTTCCTAAATGAATAAAACGCATGAAAAAGTAGAATCCAGCCGGGAACAAAGTGCCTACTCAACAGTACCTATAGGGCCCCTATCTGCGGGCGGCCACCAGCCAGCCAGCGGAGGGTAGGAACTTTACTGTAGTCGTAGGGAGAGTAGGAGGCCGGAGAACGCAGGCGAGGATTAGGTCCTGTGCGCTCCGGGCAAGTAGAGGCTTTACTAAACTTGGCCACAAAAGGGAGCGGACCTAGGAAAGGAACCATAAAAATTACTGTCTTCACCACTGGACGGTATCATGCATCGGAAGCTTGTATTATTATTTATACTTCTTATGCTTATGGTGGAATCTTATAAATTCAGCTAGGCATTATTATTAATTAAACCTATTCATTACTGCTTGATAATTTATAACAAAATCGCCATGTACTTAAACGTATTTACATAAATAATACAATATAAATATTTTTAATAGAAGAATAATCTAATAAAATTGCATATTATTATTAGTGCAATATGTTGTTAATTAACTTTTTTAGCCCACTGAAGAGTCACGGACCGCCACTGCTAATTAGGTAATTTATTTGTTTAACATACATATCTCTAGTTAGAAGCATAATTGAATACAACTCAGTAGTTTGGTCTCCCTCTTACAAAATTCACATTAATAACATTGAGCGAATACAAAAAAAATCAACCTTTTATAAATTTTAAATTAAATATCCCACTAGAAGACTTACAATAGCATTTCTTATTAAATACTCTAAAAATACACACATTGGAAGACCGGCCTAAAATAAACTACTTTTTTATTCTAAATTATAAACTCTAAATTCGACTGTTGCAAACTTCTGCAACTCATAAACTTACGAATACCTACAATAACAACATGACAAAATACAATATTCCACTGCAACACACATAAGCGCAATTACATTGCGAACTCCCCAATACAACGGTTTCACACTATGGGAAACCAATACTTAGGTGATGTCGATATATTTAATATTAACTTTGCGAATTTTGTGATTGATTTTGTGAAAAGATTTATTTCAACACTATTCTTAAATGGAAGTTGTATTTTTGTAAACCAGTCAAATCGCTGTATTTTTTATTTTGTGTCCTTTTATTTTTATTATTTCTTAAATTATCTGTCATCAAAATTGTACCACCTACATGTAAAAGCCCTCTGGGCGTTAAATAAATAAATAATATACATGCATGTTTCCAACATCATTATTAAGATTGAATTATTATTTATTTTTCTTTTTATGAAATTGTTTGCGTAGTTGCTGGCAAAAAATGCTATCAGAAAGCGCCCAACAAACAAAACTGAGCTTTAAATAAATAATTAATTAACCTACAATTACAATTTTATGATCGACTTTTCCTTCTAATTCCGTTAAAATATCATTCGAATTTGTATTTTTAAAATGAAGGGTTCGTTGCAAATTGGGAGCCTTCCCATCGAACAGTCCCGCCCGACAGATCGCGTTTAGAATTTTTTAAACCCAAAGGGGGATAAATTCAACATTGAATAAAATGATTAAATACAAGGAGAATTCTAAATATCCAGGCCGGATGTGATTGTAAAAAGGTCTGTAGAGCCGATCCCCTCTGTTTGGTATGATGGAAAGGGGACGGGAGTAAATATTAAAGGGGAACTGTGCATGCCCCGAGTCCCGAGGCCCATCCCGATCCCACTGAATCGCCGGTTTGATTCAAATATTTTATGACTAAATGATTCAAAAGTGTTTTAAAAATACATATCTCCATACAAAATAGTGATTTAACCCCTAAAAGTAAATTACGAAATAAGTATTTTATATATAAAACCTTAAAATGTTAAAAAAATAATGCCGTAAATGGGTAAAAACGTGTTATTTTTCTTTCCTAAAGAAATTTGAATACCCCTCCTGCCGGACTCTCGCCAATCGCCTTGCACCGAATGGAAGGGTTGGATTCATCCTGGAAACACTGACCCCCAGATTCCTACCTACCCCGCCTACCTTTATTTATTTTAATATCGACGGTATAAAATATACCATATACAGTAAATTATAAACAGTGACATCAGAAAATATACAATTAACAGAAACTCTAGATGGATATAAAAATTTAGAGATGCAAGTACATGCAAAACTTACAGGTAGACTAGGTTAGATTAGTATTTATTGAAATATATGATAGTATAGATACATGATATAATATATTAAAATAGTTAAAATGTATGCATTTATTTTCAGGTTTTGGTTGAAAGTAGGTAAGTGTCAATCAAGCTGTTGGTTCACCGTATTGAATATTATTATTGACCCAAGTTTCCTCAGTTGCCCCAGGCATATGCATATTTATTTGACTTTTTACGTAAGTATGAGTAGACTTACATTTTATTGGTAATGATTTAAAAGATATGATATTAAAGCCTTTTTGTACCTAGCTTCTGTGTAGTTAAACAGATCTGCTACATCTGCGTACCTATTACTAATTTCATGTAATCTAGGTACAAGCGAGTGTTTGAAATATTCAGTCTTAGAATTGTTACAATTAAAGAGGGATTATCCTTCCCACATGGAGAAAACTGATAAAATATTGATAATTTATTAAGAATCTCTTCAAATAATTCATAATCCGGATAAAAACAGGATTGCGACTCTTTAACGAAGAAAGACTTGATAGGTTTCCTAATAAACTTTTAGTAAAATACGAATGTGTTAATAAAAATCCTAATATTTTCGAATTTCGTCATTGTATATTATCTGGACAAATACCGGTGCATGAACACGTGTTCCGATATATTACGAATGTACTAAAGTAGGAAACGGCCTGCAATCCCGTTTTTAACCGGATTTTAAAAAATCGGCAATACTCTTTTTTCCATGCAGAAACTTGTTTTTTTAAATTTCTTTGAAAGACACCCACGCAGCATGCCCAAAGATGACATAGGCCCTGAGAGAAATTATTTTCCTGCGTGAGCTAATTTTTTTTCAAGTTTTCCTAGTGAAGCGACATTGCAGTTAATAATTTTAAATATATATTAATTTGAAATAAACAAAAAAGGTTAAATCTGATCTTCGCTCGAGCGCAGTGTGATTTTGAAGAACCTCTCTATGTATTTTAATAGAATGAATGAATGTAGATTGCAAGTCGATTCCTCCCCAATAGCTCGTTATAAGTTTTCAGCAACTCTGGCGAAACTTGGCGTTCGTCGGTTGTGGGTTGTGTGTTGTGTACTGTGTACCGCGTAGGGCGAGGGGAACCCCGTGGTAGGGCATGCCTGCCAGCGCTGGTGCCTGGATACGGGACGGATAAACGTACAACACAAGGGGGAGCCCTGCTGCCTGCTGGTAGTCAGGTTACTTTCCCCTTCGCATAGGGACAGTCCGGGTCGTCAGGTTACATAAAGGATGCTGTAATATCATCTCATCAAATGTTTCATTATAGTATAGGAAACAACAGCCAATGAGCAAGTAACTTATTGACGTGCGCTTTCACTGTTGAATATCAAGGACATGTATAAAACCTGGTAACTTCGATAAAACGAGGTTATAACAACGGACACATTCATTCAAGGCGAATGATGGATGTGTAAAGAATCTAGCTAGACAGCGTATATACAGGTAATAATATTATTAAAAAAACTAATGAAAAACAATGAATTAGAGGAATAACCGGGGTTTCAAAATATTCGCACATTTCAGAACACCTTCGTAACCCTCACTGGCTCAAGTGCCCTGAAAGAATCCAGTACAAATTGTGCTGGATGGTGTTTAAATCCATCAATGAAATGGCCCCACCCTACATCTCTGAACTATGCGTCCCGGAAAACACTGGTCTGAGGCAGTAAACTCTTAGATCAGCAACATCATCAGCTGTAGGCAGACTGGTGGAACCTAAGCGCAAGCCAAATACTACGTTTGGTGATCGCGCTTTCGGAGTATCTGGGCCGAAGGCTTGGAATAAACTCCCTCCGGAACTAAGATCCATAACAAGTCAAAGAGAATTCAGGTCTAAACTAAAAACTTACCCTTTTAAGCTGTCGTACCCTTAAAATAAATATACCATTCCTAAGAGAAAGTCCAGTTATATTCAATTTTTCAATTAAGTCCTAAATCCTGTATCTAAATTTCGCCAATAAACAATTAGAAAATGTTAATTAAGTGTTAATCTCACCTACCAGGTAAGTATTGTACTGTATATTTTCTCCATAAATAGTTAAGTAATAACATAGATCACTGTAGAAATGTATTATAGGTTTGTACAGCTCCCTTGAGGTGTTTTTGCACAAAAACGGCGCTATGCAAGTCATATTATATTAATAATAATATGTATTTATTGAGAGTAATGCCTAGGCGTAGTAATTATATGGAAATATCATTATAATAACAAGATATGACTGCTATTGGTTGCTTGTGATGGAGTGATAAGTGAGGAGGGTCGCGTGATTACGTTATTCCTTTGTTCCTGGGAAAGTAACTTCATGTAAGTTGGATGGTTGGGGTATTTGTGTAGCGAGCGGACGTGTCCAGCGGCCGGAAGGCATTCGCGCTCACTTCATCCGGTACAAGTGGACTGAAGGGAAGTAAAAAAAACATCAAGAGGAAATGCGATGGCATCTCCAACATGCACGGTGTCTAGGCCGGCGGTCTCACGGGCTACAGCATAAATACTGAACTTGGAATTAAATCTACAAAAAAAACTAGTTATGTGGTAATGTTACTTGTCCGTGAAGACACTAAAGGAGGATCACATCGTATTTCGCTTTCGCATGTGTTATTTTTTGATGACGGGAATTCATCAAAATGATTATTTTCACTAAGCATTTTCGCAGACATACCGCAATATATATTATAAACATGAAATATGTAAACCTGCCCCACCTGTGTAATTTTTCAGGTTGGGGGTTTTGTCAGGACTCAAATCGCCCGGGAAATCGCCAACAATGTATTTATTCCAATTTGCAGAGAGGTTGTCGGTGCAGTCTCTTAAAACCATGGAGAATAAAACCCATAATATAAATAAATAACATGTTCGTAAAAAGCAAAACAAAACACCGTGGATAGTTTTAATAAGATCAAATTAAACCAATGCTTTTATAATTTTAAGCGAAAAAAATAAACCACGGACGAAAAGTTCGGGTTTTTCCAAAATGGGAGGTTTTTTCAAAAATGGTTTTTCTAATTTGGGAGGAGGTTCACGGGTACCGCCACCCCGGGAACCATACTCAGGGTTACAAACGCCCCTGCCACAGGTTGCCTGGTGCCTAAGTGGTTCGCTACGTTTGGTGACTCCCCATGAGCAAGGGTGCCCGGGCTTATGGGGGTTGATGTATCTGGAACACATTGATGAACGGGTCGGCCTACTTACTGCCGGGCGGGCCGAGGGAGGTCGGTTGAGGGAGACCCTTCGAGCCGATTATCGCTGTCTGGGCCGCTGGATAGTACAGGGGCCCGACCCTTGGGCAGTGTGGAGGTTACAGCGCCTTTAGGATCCTCCGACCACAACCTGATTACCACCTCTGTCCCATCCTCCGTGAACAGTTAACCTGACAATCATGTAAAGAGGAAGGTATGGCACTACAGAGCAGCAAAATGGGACGGCATGCGGTAAGTTTTCAGAACCTTTCCTTAGAGTGTGGACTGCTTTAGCTCAGAGGACCAATCAATCTACGATGGATTGCTACATTCCTTTCTCCTTCTTTTCTGGAGCGGGCACAAAGCCGTGGTTTGACTATCGCTGTGCTGAACTAAAACAGACTAAAAAACACGGCTTATAATGCACTCTGGATAAACTTTCGGAATACCGACAACGGGCAAAGATTATTGGTGGCGATGATAGCTCACACTTGCAAGTGAGAAAGTCATCAGGCTCACCTGTGAGGCCCAATGAGGAATGACACGGTGGGCACCTGATGTGTGATGCAGGGGTGCATCCGTCGCCCCCACCCGATTGCAAGAGCTAGAGCTAAGAACGACCACGATCAAATAATTGCCAAAAAGCTGGCAGACTGCTCCACCGGCAGCCGTTCTTTCTGGTCGCTCGCTGGTTCAATTGGGAGAAATTTCTGCAGAACAACTTTTCAAGCCCGATGGTCGGCTGATTAACTCGGCCTGCGAGAAAGCTGAGTTATTAGGCTAAATTTTCGCGGAAAACTCGTCTCTTCGGGATAACGGAGAGACTCCCCCTTCAATTCCGCACTGCGGTTTCCAAGTGAAGGAACCAAATATCCGGAACAAGGAGGTTCTCCGGGTCTCGAACGATTTGAAAATCGATAAATCCAGCTGGACAGACGGAATACCTGCCCTGGTCCTTAAGAAGTGTTCTGCAGAATTAACCCTGGTGCTCTCAAAATTATTTAAACTCTCACTCAAAGGTATTGGAAAGGGTGATTAATAATTGCTCATATACCCCGAGAAAAACAACATCCTAAGCAATCGGCAATACGGATTTCATCGAAACCGATCGTGTGGCTTCGTGTGTGCTCGGGTATGTAATGCATATATGGGGGCGATACTTGGAACGTTTTGGAAAAACTTAAACCGTCGGGATGGATATCTCCAAAGCCTTTGATGAGGTCTGGCACCGGGCGCTTGTCTTAAAGTTACAACCGTATGGGATCCATTCAACCCTGCATAGTTGGATTGCGGACTTTCTCAAAGGAAAAACAATTCAAACCGTAGTTGACGGCTCGTCTTCCTCTCCGCATCAAATCAGTGCGGGGGTGCCACAAGGAACTGTGCTGTCGCTGAAGCTGTTTTTGTTGCACATCAACAATCTCGTTGAATGAGCACCCATTCATTGCTACGCTGACGACAGCACCGTTCAAGAGGGTTATCTTTTTGACAAGCTCCCTTCCACTGTTGATTTCCGTACAGCTCGGGAAGTTTTGAGACAAAAAGTTAATCACCAACTCGAGAAGGTTCGTGCCTGGGGTGAGGCAAACCTGGTCAGTTTCATTTCAACGTCTCAAAACCCAAGCGTGTCTGATTTCGGCAAAGAGGGAGATCAATGACTATCTGGTGCAATTTGATGGAAGCACCCTCCCCAATAAAGACTGCACTGAAATGCTTGGAGTATATCTATGGAAGCCCGAGTAAATCTGACTTCCAACAAACTGTGCCTCTTGTATAGGGCTAGCAGATTCTTCAATAGTAACCAGATGCTAACCCTATATAAATCTCAAGTACGCCTAGCAAATTGAATTAGGGAGCCACCGCTAGGCTGGAGCCCCACAATACTTGATAAAGCTAATTTACGAGTATTCTGTGCAAAGGAAGGCAGTCAGTCTGATTGACAATCCATTGTTAACAGACCGATTGCCAACTCTAATTAATGCACAGAAGCAATGTGGGCATGCTAAATCTGTTCTACAGGTATTTTAATGGAGCCTGCTCTAAGGAGCTAGCAGCATTGATCCCGGTGCACCGGTGCACGTGCGAGAAACTAGACGTACACGAGCGGAACACACGTTCACAGTTGATGTTGGCTTCATGAGAACGGGCCGATTCTTCGACTCGTTTTTGTGTAAGACGGTTCGTATGTACAACGAGTTACCGGCATCTGTTTTTCCTCCTTCATATAATCCGGGCTTATTCAAGACCCGCATTAATAAATTCTTTCCTACAGCCCCTATCTTAATCTGCCTCAGAACGCTGCCCGACCGGGTGGCGCCATAGCTTTCCTGCCTTTGAAAAACAATTTAAACGAATAAGTTGTTAATAGATAATATTTGTTTCATTACTCATATAATATATACCAGAAAAGTACCATCATATTAACATGTTACAGTTGGCAAGTATAGGTTTAATACAGAATATTAAATGTATTATGAAATGCCAAAATAATTTCTGAGTGAGAATGAATGTTAAATTAAATTATAATGGCAGAATCCTTCAAAAATGTTTGCGGTAAAATATGAAAGCGAACTATTTTTGCATAAAAGGCCTCGTAAAGCGGAATAATAATTGCAACCCCCGCCCATAACAGCCACTAGCAGCTAGCAGCTAGCGGTGAGGCGGTGAGTCGGTTCTGGCGAACGTGGAATTTTAACAGGAAAACTAATGAAGTTCACGTCGGGAATAATTTTGGGTATTTTCATCGAACCCGTTTGGTGGTTTTGGAAACTACCTAATACCGTACTACATACCTAATACACAATCTAGTCTAGTCGGTATCTCTCTCTGCTCATACATAATAACTGGGAACATCATTTGTACCTGTGGCGAGCAGATACGGCCGTTATGCCGTGTGATCCATCAACCAACGCGCTAATGTAACTGAACTATCTCTACATAACACATATCTACCAAATGTTGATTATACGTATATGCAAAAGTTTACGCGAAGCCCCGTGGACGCAACAATAAAATTATATTTTTGTAATCTAAGGTATTGTTTCAATTTCGTCACATTTGATTGATGCTCTAATCGACGATTAGTGTAATTTTAATTAATTTCTACATTTTAACGGTAAATCTCCGTTAAATGCGTTCAGTTTCAACTTCTGATGAAATTGTGATGCATGGGGGCGGCATGACCATTATTTGACGGCTGATCAAAATATTAACAAATGCTGAACGGGCATATTCTCAGTTATTGAAAAGATTTTATTAATTTTTTCGGAATAACTTTATTGAGTAAAACCTCAAATTGTAATATTTAAATATTGAAGACAATATTAGTGATTTCTAAACGAAAATCTGAAATAGAAAAATCAGAAAAGGAAACGGTCACATCTGGGACTCGAACCCAGGACCCTTGTCTTTCCGTGACAGTGCTCTACCAACTGAGCTAATGGGACCCTATTCCCCTCGGTCACTTTTAACTGTATCATACTTCGAATAAGAACTACTAACATTGTCTTCATTTTTTCACCGCACATTTTTATTGGCAACTATCTTTATGTATGATATTGAGAAAATATATGATATATGAAATATATGAAAATATATGATATATATAATATATGAGAAAAGATTTTATTTTGGAAATGCATAGAGCTTTTGTAGTAAATAATAACTAACCCCAATTGAATAAAAAGCCGATACAAAGGATTCACCTACTCCACTTCTGTTGTGTTGTCCAGTGGCGTGGAGTTGGTCAGTGCCTGACAATCGGGCCCGGCCCGGTGGGTGGTGGGTGGTTGTTGGTTGGTTACGTGATGTTTCCGGCAAATTAATCCGAACTGGGAGCTTATGCATCTGGTAGCTCTGGTAATCACAAGGGCCGTCTGATTGAGGATGATTGGGGATGTAATAATTAATCGGCGGGTCGCGAGGGACGGGGCTCCAATCTCCTACCGGCAGTATTACTATATGTGATTACTACTATATGCGATTCCATTCTAAAACCAGTCCTCATAGCACAAAAGGAAATTTTTAAAAGTATACTTCCCCATCAGACTATGTTTTTAATTCCCTGAAACAATTATATTAAAAAATATATTTTAATTTATGCATTCAAAAACTAGGATAACTTTGCACACACCATCATCTATCTACTCGAGTCTATTCACAAGATCCTAATTACAAAATACATTTCACCAACCTACAACTAAAACGACTTTTGGTCAAAGAAATTTGCAATATTTCTTTATGAAACTATTTAATATCCCCCCTCTTGCAATAGAAACCATTAAAAAAATATCCGACTTCAAAAGAAGTATAAAGATATGGATTATGGACACGGGAAGGAATAATATAGATAAAATATTGCAACCTAACAAAGATTAATGTTATGTTTTTTCTTCTATATGTTTTAGGATACCGACCCCCACTCCGACATATCAAATACATTAGTACCTTGCCGAAGTTTCTTATCATCGTGTTGCCTTACATAAATATAAAGCTTCAAAATAACGTAATAACGAACATTCGTACCTGGCTTCGCCTGAGATTAGATTTATAGCCCCCCTTTAGGGGCTTATGCATAGGAATAGTAAAAATTATACAGTATTATTCATATACAAGGGGTACCCAAAAGAAACTTAACTTATGTTGCGGGGTTTAGTTTTTGTAGGACCGGGTTCTGTTGGTAGAACCATGTACGGTACAGCTACCTTTCCTCAGTCAGTATGTTAGGCACTGCGTTGGAGAAGTCGTCTTTTTGGATGGTGTGATTTTTTTGGTGATTTTGGTTGTTTTCAGAGAAATTATTCATATTCCTGTTAAAAGCAGGACTGCAGGTGTTAAGCGAATGAATTGATAAAATTCCTAACAAACTGTCGGTAAAACACCAATATGTTATTAGAATGTCGGAACACGTGTTCCAAAAAAATCTAATATTGTAACATTTTGTCATTGTATTTATTAGGAAAAGGACACCTGCATGAACACGTGTTTCAATATATTCTGAACGGACTAATATTTTATTAGGAAATGGATTGCACATTTTCGACAAGATTTCAATAAATGAGCCATACTTATATTTTCTCCGTGTGATAAATTGAAGATATCCACTAACTCGGCATAATTATTTTCCTCCATAATATTCTGGGCAATGAGAAATACATATGGAAGTTAGTACCTACCAGAATTTGGGCACTGAAATAAATCCCCACTACGTATTACGCAGTGGAATTCGAAAGCTTATCAATACGAAGCAATTCTGGACTATCAAATGCTTCATTTAGAATTTTATACAGATATACCAAGTCAGTGAAAATCATATTCCTATAATTTAGAGTGTTATAGTTTAACAAAACCCATTTTAAAACTTAGAAAACGTAAGAACTTATTTTGCATTCATTGCAAAAATGTGACATCGACTTTATAAATTTTCCAGAAACCAGAGGTCATAGAGTTTTAGATGCTTTAGTAGGTTTTGATTTTATATATAAAAAAAAAAATAATTATCTAATTTAAGCTAAAGGAAGAACACAAATTGTATTTCGCATTCGCATGTGTTCTTTTTTGATGATGGAAGAATTCAGTAGAATTATAAGTGCATTGTTAAGTACCTATACTCGTAAAGTAATTTTGGTCAAAGCAATCAACAAGTAGTGGTAGTGTGCTATTTAGTTTAATGAAGATACCCGCGCCGCCGACCAGAAACGGTGTCGAGGGTTTGTTTGTTTGTCTGTCGCTGCTTGCCTGCAGCCGGAGGACAAACACGGCGGGATGGATGGATTACCATATCTCGTGGTAATTATCGGCCCAACACTAATGTTACATGACATGCAAATACACTATCGCGCAGGTCGCCCCGTACATGGCACCCGGCACACCAAAACCTACTAACTCGCAGCTAACTGTGATACCTACTCCGTTGTTCGCATTTACATATATGCCCTCAAGTCTGATAGTGTTAACAATACATAATGTTATCAAACGCATTGATATGCCTACAAAATTCAATTGATTGTGTTCGGCCATGATAGGATCTTTCATTGAGTCCGGGAAATTATCTATCACAAACAGTTACATCACAACAAAAATGCTTTTGGCCGTGAGAATCTAAAAACTTACCAGTTGATTACTTGCTTCATTGATATGCAAGTTGTGGATCATTTCTTTAAAATTGTGACAAACATTTCAACGTCATTTTCGTCCAACTTTACAACAAAATCCCGAATGAAATTATTGAGATTAAAAAAATAATTCATTTTAAAAAGGAATTAAGAAAGTATGTCCACCAAACATATTTAGTTTCCAAAATTATTAGCACACACAAGCAACTTAACATTAATAAATGTAGTTTAAAAAACTGAACACTCGTAACATCATTAACAAATGCAGTGACATATTTATATTTTCTAATGTTTCCAAATCCTATATTATCATACACTCTATGATATTATTTTTTACTCCTACACCAAACTCGAGAGCTAGTTCTCTTCGTTGATGTAGAAATACTAAAAAAAATATAAATTTCATTATTCTGTTCTAATGCCATTTGCTATGTGTTATTGTAACAATATTAAAAATAAATTTTTGTGAAAATACTGGAGGAGGTTATCTTCAGTTCGAAGAAATATTTCAATTGTAATGGGATTCTAGATATTATTAGATGTAAAGGGAACGTAATACAAAAAAAAGTATTTTTCACTCCACATCGTATGACCAAGATCTTGGAAATGAACGATTTAATTGAACGCCAATAATAATGAACGCAATACATGACACGTATCAGTGAAATTAGGCTGGATTGAAAGCGCCCCAAAACGAGAAGAGAGTGTCAGAGTGATTTAAAGGTTGAGGAGATTAAGTCTGGGAGAATTCACTGTCAATGTCGGCTTACGTTTTACGTTCATACTAATTACTGTCATTTTCGAAGCCGAGCCGTTAAAAGCCGGCGCATAAAAAGCGGCTCAGACTTCAATCTTCCGACAAAATGCACAGGGTTGTCGCAAAACTATCTCGGGGAGAAGGGATAATAATCTACGTCTGCTAAATTGCCACCTGAGATGCAACCACATGAAAATTCACGTTTTAGATTCAAGTACGCTTGAAAAAATGTAATTTAATTAACTCAAACGTCGTTAATTTGTAGAACTCCCGTGTAATAAGTAATAGAGTTGCCATAATGTTAACCTAACAGAACTAATACGTAATTAAAAAAATCTATAATGTGGGTAATATTAAATTATATAAAAATTCAAATCAAATTAACATTAAAACGTGCTGGATATAGAGTTGTTTTAGGTTCACGACAGCGTGCAAGAAATTTGTGGTTTTAAAGATACCGCTGTTAAACGAGAGGATTAAACCAATCATAAAATATTTAAAAGAATTGCCTGCAATAAAATCTCAACATACAACCTAATGATGAACAAAAAATATGCATGTACGAGTAAATAAGTGAATAGTGCAAGACTATTAGGAATGGTTTGTATTCATTAGGCGGTTTGCACCTAGATACATTCGATTGTAAAATTATAATGTAGTACACACCGAATGCAGAATAAGACAATGGCAAGAGCAAAATCATCCCTCTGCTTGTATGGGAGGAACAATGCACACAGAGTACCTACACAGGCCGTCAAGATCGATGCTTATCCGACCACAAATGTCGGTCAGGCACCGGACACTGACGGCAGACACTAATCACGGCACGTGCTACCCTGATTTACTGCTCCGGACACAAAGTGCTCGAGACATCAGCCGAAACAACAAAGGTAACAAATTGCAATGTAAATAGATACTTCAATAATAGCGTATCACGTCAAATGGATATTTACTATGCCTAAAGTTGCTTATTACTTGGCCTGTAAATCTTAAAAGATCTCTTATAGAATCGGAGAAATTGGTGTACACTTGTTGCCCGGTTACCCCATGTACCACGCTCATTAAATTTTAGGAACTGGTTTTTACAAAACATATTAAAATAATAAGTTTGAATAGTTTGCCGTGTGGTTATTAGAATTTAATGTTCAGATAGTTAATACAAGGCATGGAGTGTGTGCCAAAACCGAGATGTTTGGCGGGCCGTCGTCTCTGCCTATCCCTTCGGGGAAACGGCGTGATGGTTAGTTAGTTAATACAAAGTTCAAATAATTTAACCCCCTTACCCTTGTTCGATAGCATAATGTAACATAAGTTTAGATAGGCGGGGAGTAATAATATTTCGGACCGTGTAGCATTTATTCCAGATAGGTGGGGAAGTGGGGAATGTTTGAACACCGGAATAACTATACACGGCTGTAAACCCTAATTCCTTATCCACGCCGCGGCCGTCGATATCCACAGATCGGTGTCGGCAGATTTTTCCTTTATCAGGCGATATAGGCCAAGCGGTACCGACTGTCCGAAACGTTGGTTCGAGAAGGGGAACTTACCGAAAGTCTGCCAACATAATTTAAATTTGATTCCCGCTGTTCCGGGCTAGGACGCTGTTCCCGGGACTCGTTATAAAAGTTAAAGGACACTTACCGATTCAGGATCGTGCGCGTTCGGGGTGGACGGTTGGCCTGGTCTAGGGGGGTAAGGCTGAAAAAAAGAACACAGTTACATTAAATTTCAGTTAAAGACTAAGGATGTTTTACTTCTGAATATATGTGAACTTAAATAGAACCTTCACAGAACTTGAAAATCAGCTTTGAAATTTGATGAATTATTCAAATTCTGTGTAAAAACCCGTTCTAAGAAATCCTAATCACATTAAACACTTAGGACGGGTTGTTACGGAGAATTTGAACAATTCATCAAATTTCAACGTTTATTTTCGGGTTCTGTGAAAGACTTATTCAAGTTCTGTTTTTATATCATTGTAGGCTAGTTGCTTGACAAAACTGAAATAAAAACAGAACTTGAAAAAATCTTTCAGAGAGCTTGAAAATGAACGTTGAAATTTGATGAATTGTTCAAATTCTCCGAAACAACCCGTCCTTAACTCGTAACTTTCTAGTTTTGCGAGCACAAACAAATGCAGGCTGAATTTTTATACAAGTATATTAATGTTCTATTTTAAAGATGCATTCATTTATCGTAATTACAATACCTATTTGTTTAACTTTTAACTTAATTATAAAAAGTACATATTTATGTAGGTACATTTGTATATACGAGGATACGTGGATTGTTATTTTATTATCCACAGCTTTGTCCCTTTGGCGCAGGGCTTCTCATTTACTCCAAATAAGTTTATTAAAAATCACTTGTACCATGTATTAAAGTGTTCTCCATACTTATTTGAGGTTCGTGGAATTTTCAGACCCTTTTCGTTCACAAATTTTGTGCTGGGTCTATCTATGCACCAGTGGTTCTTTATATGAATTTTCTCCCGCGGTATCCATAATAGTATCTACCGTACCAAGGGGAGCATACCTTTTATTGGCTTAGGCCCTCAGCGCCATACATTAGTTGTAAACTTTAAATGTTCAAACTCGAAGGAGAAACTTGATGTAAATAAAATATGATCGAAACTTATCAAGTGAATAAAGATTGAATGAATTGGAATGCTACCTAATTTTCAAAAAGTCCACTTTCAGAGAATATAATGTTTCATTTGTGATATAAAAAAGGAAGCATCAAAGACATTACGCGGCATTACGGACACATAAGTTGCAGTGAATTGATGTGTGTAAGGCGGGAGTTGGTTGGGATCCACGGGGTGTAAGAACTGAGGACAGCACGCTTCATTAATGTTGCGAGGGATATCTGTTGCTGACGGGGTCACAAAGGAAGGGAATCTTTTCTCCCACTCGCTTTCCTTTAACAACACAATTGGAGCTACGCTACGTATAAACAGGACAAAATTTCCGCGAGCCGAGTCGCGAATTATGGGAAAGCAACGAAGTAACCGCAAACGACGCGAAAAGCCACTTGCGGTTGCTTTGTTCCTTTCCCGTAATTCATGGCTTGGCTCGCGGAAATTTTGCTGTTTATACGCACCTTTATAGAAGGGTTTGGGTGTAGAGTGTGGTACGCCACTTAGATTTTAATACAATTTATTTAAAATTAGTTTCATTAATTTAATAGTAGCAATTCATTTATAAAAAAAATAATATTTATATTTAACTAGTAGTTATGTGAACAGTAGACCTAGCGTTCAAAAAAGTTTGTTTCTAATTTTATCTTATTCAATATATTAAAACCAAAATTTCCGCTGAAATCATCAAGTTTCTAAATAATATAGGTACCTACATTAGTATTTTACATAACTTTTTATTTCAAATAAGAATGTCAACATCTCGATGAAAATATATTTTTTAAACTTTCTTCAGGTCGGTAGATACCGTAATATTGATTATTACGATTTGACAGCTCGTAGGAGGAACAACGACAATAAGAACTGTTACGGTATAAAAATGTAGTATCCAACACTTCACAGATAGATGAAAAGCAAAACGCCGTAACTAAGTAACACGAGTTAAAAAAGGACTACAGTCAACAAACAATATAACATCTATGTGTTCAAACTAATTTGTAGGTACCATAGAATTAAGATTAACATAAGATCCTTGAGGGCGTGTTTCGTGATTCAAGCAAAAGCCCAATTAGGGCCTGTATTTCCATACGAAACTGTGTTCACCATGATTACGAAATTCAAATGGGATGGCGGTATACAATTTCAGGTAATATAAGAGAGACAAACCGCGTACTAAATGGTCTAGAACCAAACGGTACTAAGTCAGTGGCACATTTATTTCCATTCAAATTTGCAGGGAAGGTACTTCTAGTTTTTTTCTTTATATAGTACAGTACATATAGGTACCAACGAAACTTGAATAAATTATTTTTCATTATAAAAAATAACTTGCTAAACTACTAGATCAGTTTGTCATCAGGTTAATTTAAAACAGATTTTGAATTTACGAACACATAACATAATATTGCATTAATTTTACTCATAAAAACTATATTGTATTTTAAAGGGGTTATAGTCCAGTCAGTGGGGGATAAAAAAGGGCTCCACCTTGCAAAAGGTTAGGTAGTAGCGATTTTCACATATGTTGTTAAGATTGGGACTCTAAAGAAAAAAAAAAGTTTTCGACCTTGGGGGGGTCGAGCTCGACCCGCCATCTTGGATTGAAGGTGCCAAAATTTGGGTTTTTCAAAATAATTATGAAGTGGTCGTTTTTACAACCAAATTGTTGCACGCAAATTTAAAGACAACTAAATTACCTACATTTTTTGTAGAAAGTTTTTTTTTGTAAGTCTAATAGGTAACGAGTTACAGCGGTTGAAAGAAGAAAATTTTGACAAAAAATTGCAAAACTCCAGTTTTCTTGATAAATTTTGTTGATAAAAAGCTGTTGGATTGGTATTCTTAGCATTGTCCCTTCCCCGAAATCAATTCACTTCTTTCTATCATTACTAGAATTGTCGGGGATGAAAAGATTAATTGTCATTTATCCAGAGAAATAGGTACCGAGAGGATGTCGAACATGGTTACAACGTCTGAAAATTTTGAATCTATAAAATTAAAACGTAATGACAAAGTTATTCCATTAGTAGCAGCCAACAGCAGCAAAGGTCGGCGAAACAACTATTTCCATCAACCCGCTAATGTTGTTCCAGAGAATGTGTATTGTGAAGAAATCCGACGAAGAATTGAAGGATTTCCTTAAATTCGAACTCGCCCACAGACATATGAATCATATGTTTATGAACTCGCCCCATTTCTTTGTCGCTTTTCACTGAAAAAGGAATGCACAAAGGTACGAAATCATCATTTTATGATGTTTTCGAACAACTTCCAGAAGGCTTGCAACTTGAAGGTAGCAAAATTAATGTTGTGGATGGAGGATATCTTTTACATAAAGTTGTATGGAATCGGAATGATTATTTTGGGTCAATTTGCGAGAAGTACGTTCACTATGTAAGAAATCTCTATGGATCACATGCAGTCATTGTTTTTGATGGATATCTGCTTGATGATGGTGAAAAAAATACGAAAACCGCAGAAAGACTTCGCCGATCGAAGAAGCACATGTCTGCAGATGATCTTTTCGATGAAACAATGCCAGTTCAAGTTTTACAAGAACGATTTTTAGCCAATGAAAATAACAAAGTCCGTCTGATTTCGATGCTTACAAAGCAATTTATACAGGATGATTTTACAGTTAAGCAGGCTGAAGAAGATGCTGATGAGTTGATTGTCAATACTGCGATTTCCTTGTGTTCATCATATGACGCTGTTTTCATTATTGGCGAAGACGTTGATCTCCTAGTTCTGCTGACAGCATTAGCACCACCCAAAAGTAGTATATATCTTCGCAAACCCGGGAGATGCAAAACTTTTGAAAGACTGTATTCCGCGAATAGTGTGAAATACAAAGAGGCGGCTGAGAATATTCTGTTTCTTCATGCCTTTAGCAGCTGCGATACAACATCGTCCTTCTTCAACCAAGGAAAAACAAAATTTTGTTCGCTTGTTGCAAAACGACACAAGACTCAATACCATGATAGGAATCTTTAAACAACATGATGCAACACCAGAAGACATAGCAGTTGCAGGAACACGCTTTCTTGTTGCTTTGTACGAGGGTGTCATGGATAAGGAAACCTTGGAAGAAGTCCGCTACAAACGTTTCGCAAAGTCGACAACAAAAAGCAAATTCAATCTTGCCTCTTTGCCATCAACGAACGACGCTGCATGGTACCATGCACGTACCATCAAGTCCAAAAATGGTATGGAATCCAAAAAATCCAGAAAACTGGGGCTGGAAACGTGACACCAACGGGCTTGTTTCAGTAAGAATGACAAAGAAACCAGCACCCGAGACTTATTTTTTTTCATGCAATTGTAAAAAAGGATGCGGCGTTGCATGTAGCTGCAGGAAAGGTGGATTGAAGTGTTCTATTGTATGTGGGTGCTGTAATGGTCAAACATGCCGAAATTCGCCAGAGGTTCACATCGATGTCGAGGACGAAGAAGAAGAGATTTTGTCAATGGAAGCCCAGAATCTCAGTATCACAGGCAATGAGTTAGATGATGACATTGATGACGAAGACTGTTATTAAGTAACATAATTTATAGTAACATAATTTCGAAATCTACCATCGCTGGTATATCTGTGGAGTAGACCTACTGGGGATACCACAATAAAAAAATGCGCCATGTTCTCTACCTCATGGTGGTGTGGAAATGAGTTAACAAAATTATTATAATTATGTAATGAATAACCCGAAAAAATTACAAAGTTGGGAATTTCATCATTTTTTAGAAAAATATTCACATTTCCGCCACTGTAACTCGTTACCTATTAGACTTACAAAAAAAAACTTTCTACAAAAAATGTAGGTAATTTAGTTTTCTTTAAGTTTGCCTTTGGCAATTTGGTTGTAAAAATGACCACTTCACAATTATTTTGAAAAAAACAAATTTTGGCACCTTCAATCCAAGATGGCGGGTCGAGCTCGACCCTCCCAAGGTCGAAAACTTTTTTTTTTCCTTAGAGTCCCAATCTTAACAACATATATCAAAATCGCTACTACCTAACCTTTTGCAAGGTAAAACTCCCCACTGACTGGACTATTAAAGCAGTGATGGGCAAAGTACGGCCCGCGGGCCAAGTCCGGCCCGCCAGGCTAGTCAATCCGGCCCGCGACATTGTTTTGAATAACCCTACCACAATTTACCAATTGAACAAAATGTATTTTCTACGTAGATAGAATAGAATACTTAACGGTTTCCTTCTCATTGTGTTTTAAGTACGGTATTATTGCATCTAATGTTAGTTTGCACACAACCTCGCGCTTTGCAGATCGGTAGCATGGCGAATGCATGGCGATGTGAAGTGCAATGCGTGTGTTGCTCGGCTAAGTTCGGGACGAATCTGGCGCTACCATTTTCGTTTCCTCTGTTGTCAAGGTCAGTGTTCAATCGTTCAATGTTCATCAGTGTAGTTCGGACAGTCACGACGCGACGCGATAATAAACTTTTAGAAGCTCAGCCACAGTTTCATCTGTCACATGCGCCTTCATACTCTTCTAAAGAATAATCAATTTTTGTTACTTTTTTACCATTTTAGCATATAATGTACTCAATATTATGCATGATGTAAAAATTAAAAAATAAAGTACTTATATCACTTATAAAAAAAAAATATTAAATTTTTTTTCCGGCCCGCCTAGATAATTTTTTATTTTATCTGGCCCTTTCCTTAAAAAGTTTGCCCATCTCTGGGTTAAAGGGTTGATATGCCCATATTCATTGCATGGATTATGAATTATAAGTATTAGCATAGTATATAGCATAATTAGTTCGGTTTTTAATCATTTATCATGAATACATATTGAAATGTAATTTCAGGGTTGAAGTAAATGAATGAATGGACAGTTTAAAATGTGTAAAAATTGGTAAAAGCATTAATCTATCTATTATAAATAAAAATGTAAATGTTCGTTTGTTCAAAATCTTAAATCTCCGAATGTTCTTCACCGATTACTTTGAATTGACACAACTTTGCATTCAAATACGCGCAGGTTTTTATATACCTGTTTTATTACAGTCTTGCAAGACCAAGTGTAGGGCCAAGACCGAGTTGTTTGGCGGTCCGTCCTCTCTGCCTAGGGACTGAGGACTGATGGTTAGTTACTTAATTACAGACTTGTTCGTTTCTATTGAACGAAAGGAAACATTTTTTCGTACAGCATCCTAGTGAAATGAGTGTAAGAGATAAAAAAAACTCACAAAGCATGTTTGCGTAAACTTCCTAAGTTCCTCCTAAGCAGAACGATGTAATATTTACTTTAGTATATCCATATTATAAAGGCAGTGTCCTGGAACTTGGGAGAGAAACACTTCACCATGTTTGTAAACAAACTACGATCTGTTTCGAAAGGGTTAACATATTCTCACATTCCAGGAAAAATGGGTAAAATTTTATCGCAAGCTCTAACGCCAGTAAAGGTTGAATAAATTTCAGGTTTACTTTACGTTTTATACGGTGAACTTTACATAAATACTATAATGTTTTCGTGGCATCTTTAATGGGCTCCCCAGATGATTAAAATTAAATTTTATATAAGGATGCATTGTATATTATACACGGTGTCCGGAAACAAGTAATACAATAAATCGGGAAACTGGTGAATCTACATCACATTTTAAGAAGATTTTTAACTTTTTAGAGTTGAGCTCGCGTATTGAGTAAATCGAGTGCGGAGTTAGTATTTCAAATTTGAAAAAAAAATCGGTCTATAAGGTGTTAAAATCAGCATTTTATGCTTCGAAGCATAGACCCCAACCTCCAAAAGTTTTTTATAACCCTTTGGTTGCCGAAAAACAAAAAAAAAATCAAAAAGTTGTTTTTTTGGGTTCTCAGTCATGTGGATTGATTGATCAGGTTCCTGCTTGTATGGCAGGTTTCCGGACACTTGCAAAATGGTTCATGCCATCTGAAATCGTCAGGGTTTGTAAATAACTTCTGACATTCTGAGAACAAGTAGTAGCAGTTACAAGGAACTATAGATGGGTATAATGCAAGTATTTAGTAATCGTGTGTTCGCTAATGCGACTAGGATTATTAACAACGCCTCGTCACGTTCCGCACACAGTAATATGAATGCAGCTGTTGTACAGAATACAGTGTTCTCGGAGGCTGAAGTATGCTGCAGTTAGGCCCAGGCTACACGAGCGGTTCTCCCGCCGCGGGAGAACCGCTGTAAACCGCTCCAGACACAATTTACTATGAACGTTGTATGGCCCAGGCTACACGAGCGGTTCTCCCGCCGCGGCCGCTCGCGGTTCACGGGCGGGAGAAATTCGACCGCCGCATGCAGCGGTTCTCCCGCAGCAGATAACCGCCACG
This sequence comes from Hesperophylax consimilis, assembly GCF_061612785.1. Taxonomy (NCBI): domain Eukaryota; kingdom Metazoa; phylum Arthropoda; class Insecta; order Trichoptera; family Limnephilidae; genus Hesperophylax; species Hesperophylax consimilis. The sequence goes on from NC_142850.1 coordinate 24,179,267, forward strand.
TTCATACTACACGAGCGGTTTCCCCGCTTTTGCTCATTCCCTGCGAGAGAGCGTTGTTGGTCGGTCGTGCGCGTGAAGGATTCATGTTACAACATGTTTGATACGGAGCGATTCATAATAGAAATACAAGATCGGCCTGCTTTATATGATGTAAAGTTAAATGATTACGCCAATCGAGAATTAAAAGCAAAGTTATGGATGGAGATAGGACAACAAATGATGGATCATTGGGATGATTTAGGACCAGAAGATAAAAACAGATCTAGTGAGTATACTTTTTATTCTTATACAGGGTGACCTCAAAAATGTTAGAGAAACTTTATAGGATGGTTTTGTATCGATAATGAACATTCTAGATCAGTTCCTATTAATTGAAATATGCTTGAAATTGTTTGGTTTTGCGATGCAGTTAACGTGAGTATGAATAAATGTACGCGAATTTGACGATTATAATGAACGCTTCTCCATCTTGAAAAGTTTCACCAATATTTTTGGGATCACAGGGTAACCATATGGCATTTACGAATATACAGTTTTTTTTAAATCATAAACGCTAAATAATAATGTTATAATAATTGAAATTTAATGTTAGTAACCAGCGTCTTAATGAATCATCCTGTTTTGCCAAGGAACGGCACCAGGACCATTGAAGTATCGAATAAACGAATCTCTTATTGTAATGCCAGTAGATCGGCCTGCAACTGCCTGAACTACATCGTATTCTTCGAAATCACATTCAATCTTGTCTTCAAATCGATACCCATCTCTGCGTCTTACAAAGTTGTGTAGCACACAAGCTGCTTTTATAATGGGTATGGCACTCGGTGGATTGATCATGATGCTTGAATGAAAAATTCTCCACTTTGCGCTGAGAATACCAAACGCACATTCGACAAAACGGCGAGCTCTTGATAATCGATAGTTATAAATTTTCTTGAGCAATGTTATGTTTCGTAAAGAAAATGGTCTCATAACATTTTTGTTTAGACCAAACGCAGCGTCACCTACAAATACAAAAGGCACAGGTGGTTGTCCTATATTGTCAGGAAGATAAGCGGGCTCTGGTAGATCTAACTGAGAATTTATTAACTTTTGCCCAAAATTTGAACTTTTGAAGATTGATGAGTCAGCTTCTCGACCTGGAGCACCAATATCAATGGATGTAAAACAGTAGTCTGCGTCCACCACTCCAAATAAAATAAGAAAATGGTATTTTTTGTAATTAAAATATTTAGATCCACCTTTCGGAGGGCAAATAATTCTAATATGTTTGCCGTCCATGGCGCCAACGCAATTAGGGAAGTTCGCTTCTTTGTAAAATTTCTCAGCAATATTGATCCATTTTTCTTTATTTGGTTTTGGCATTTCTAAAGGTGCCAGTTCTTCCCAAATAGCTTGACGTGTTTCTTTTACAATAAATGGTATGGTTTTTCGTGAAATTTGAAAATCGTATTCCAAATCTGTGAATGTTCCTCCTGAAGCCAAATATCTGAAAAAATAAATCATTGTCATCATCAGCCAATATTGTCTACTGCTGAACATAGGCCTGTCTCAGAGCTCGCCACAACGTAAAAAATAATAGATGCATTATAAATATAATATATATTTTTTTTACAGTAAAAGATCTCATGAAGAAGTGGAAGAACATCAAAGACAGTTATATGAAAGAAGTAAAGTCAGAAACCAACACAGTGTCGGGACAATCAGCACAAAAAAAAAAAGATATATTTATTTTGACCTCTTGTCCTTTTTACGCCCTACTGCTGCCAGTACTTCAGACGAACGTGAGTCTAATATTTCTCCTGTGGTTTTAACACAAAATCAGGAGATAGAAGCAGATGTTCTAATGAGACCACCTCAAGAAAGACAAGTTTCTATGAAGAAAAACCAAAAAGAAAAAAATGCAATTTCTCAAATAACCAAAATTTTGAACGAAAGTTTGCAATTGCAAAAAGATAACAAGGATAAGGATGAAAAGGGAAATCGTGCATTTCTTATGTCGTTTGTACCCATTATGAATTCGATGACACCAGATTTGGCTATGGAAACCAGATATCAAATCACCAGTTTATTCAGAAATATACAAAGAAAGCAAACAACCTACGCAAATAATGAAAATACAAATCCCGATATTCCCAGCAACTTGTCTGAATTTATTTACCGCAGAAACCAGGATGGGAGCTCAGGCTCAAGAACATATTCTGAAGCATTTTCTCCAATAAGCAGAGTAGCATCGCCACAAAATGAGACTGCTTCTGACACATCACAAGAAAATGATGATTATTATAATATTATATCTTACCTACCTCTTCAATAAATTACTCTGGTCTACTTTTTATTAATATTTTTTTTTAAATAAAATAATAAATAATATTATGTGATTTTATTTACCTGAGTGTGATAGCCAATCGTTCTGCAGGTTTGATGGATCGTCGCATGTTTGTATCTTGTTTGTTAATACTATGGCTCACAATTGATAGAAGTTCATCAAACGAGTTCACAGACATTCTGTAGTATGTGAAGAACTTTTGAGGATTATCTCGGTGTACACTAAACATTAAATGAAATATTCCGGAATTTAAACGATTACTTAATATTGGTGCCACCCAAACACTTCGTCGTTCGTCGTTTTTTTTTAATAACTCTATTAAAATAAGCGCTGCAAGAGCGGTGATCATTGGCGGATCCATTTTGAAGAATGAACCAAATAATGTCCGCGGTCGCTTTCTCGAGCGGTTTCCCGCGGCGGGAGAACCGCTCGTGTAGCCTGGGCCCGTCTGTAGCGGTTTACAAGCGGTTCTCCCGCGGCGGGAGAACCGCTCGTGTAGCCTGGGCCTTAGCAGTGGCAGTGGGACAGGACGGAAACTAGATTATGCGCAACGAGGAAACACTCACTGCGTCGTAAGCCCTCGTTAGGATGTGCATGTGCCACACCTGTAGAGCGGGAAACAAACTAATAACTTAACATAATGAAGGTTTAGTCTGAAGTTTCAACGTGCAAGCAAGCTGAATAACAATTCCGAGCAAGTGTTGAGTTTTTATTCCCGGTGGATAAAGCCTAATTTGTGGACAAGGCCCAAGTGAGCGACAATACCAGCCTGGCGGTCTCTGCAGGTCTCTGCAGGTCCGCCGGTCGAACTGAAACTGGTAACAAACATCACCTGCCCTTTGCGACCGCCGCGTGGGCACTGTGCGGCCTGTGTTCTGTTCGCAGCCACGCTAGAGTCAACGACACCCTTCGTACTGACCAAACTGTACATATATGTTATGGATTCTATTGATGAAAACACTTAACACGGTTTTATAATTTTATTTGTAAGTCTTACAATTGTTTATGGTTACATATTATATAGTAGAGTTTTTACAGAGTTAAATGTCTCTAAGTGAAATGTTTCCAAACTGAAATCTAGAATGAATCTGCCTTGAAACAGAGCGTAATGCATCTTATAGTAATCTTGTATTTAACTAGTGTGGTAAATAAAGTCAATTAATAGTAAACATGGAAATTTACAATAGACAAGAGATATGGCGACAATCAAAATGTTGATTTTGATATGCATTGGTGCGACGGACAAATAATAGATAGTGAATGAAGCATAATAGGTTCAAAGGTTGTACAAGTATTAGAAAGGTACATAACACCTTCCTCGTTAAGATGAGATAATGTGGCGTCCATCATTATCTCACATCAGTTCGAAGTCTTGTACTTCGTCTGAGCGTTAGGGATTCATCAGTGGACCCGGTAACGTTTTCTTCCATTTCTACATTTGCTTCTCTTTTGTCTTTTGTTTTACAAATGTTCAAGTAATTTATTAATCTTACACGAGAATCACCTTTAAAATGATCTCTTCTAGATGTGTAACACTTAAATAGTTTATATAAAATGTAAATGATTATTAAACTTAAAAATACATAGGAAAAAAAGTTATTTTTCATAATTCTAATTACAATATGGTCTTCGGGTATATTTTCCAAGTCATCGTACATTTTATTTAACTTATGGCTTGCTAAAATTAAATCATCTTTATCTAGAGTAAATATTTTTGGTATTATTAATGGAATATTTATTTTGACATTTTGTGTTTGATTTATATTGCAACAATTATCATCAGTTATATTGAACAGGGGAATTATTGATTTTGAAGCTGTTTGATTTGATATATTATAATATTGGTCTTCTACATTAACAATCACTGTTGAACTAGTGTAAAGTTTGCATTTTGGCTTTATAATTAATATTCCTGTATTCTGTAATTTAACATCGGTTGGTTCAGAATTCTTACATTTAATTGTAACCAATGTTGGTTTAGGGAGCACAAAAATCCATTTCGTTCCTTTATTTGTAGTATGCCAAATTTCGTTAATCGTATTCATTATTCTGGTTTCACAATTTGGAGGCATATGAGAAGGTTCGATTAGTAATTCTGTTTCACAAATAGATCTTTCATGTAGATTATAATAAATGTTTGTGGTTTTACAAATCGCTTTATCTAAAATGGTTTGTTTACACGAATCTATATTATCAAGAGTAACATAATTTGTTTTACTCTCGGCGATAGCTAAATATTTAACATTAGGCATAATAAAAACATATAAATCGTCTTGTCTTTTCATAGGCAAAGGTATTAACTTGTATAAATTATAGCTTACATAACTACACAAAGGGTTTGATATAACAAAAATTATTCTTCTATTTACATATGCAATGTCAATTTTTACCATTGACATTAAAATATTAACATTTTTTATATTTGGTGGGACAGGATAAGATACGGAATTCGGTAAATAAGGCAAGGACTTACTTATTTCTTCAATATATTGCTGAGGTGTGATAATAAATGGGTGTATTATATTATTTTTGGAAAGCATTAATGCGTTTATGATAAGCGTATATTCGTTTTGTAATTCTGTTGTGATTAAATTCAATAGGGTAAGATGTTTTTCTATTTCTTGCTTCAATTCTAAATTAAATATGACATCGCTAATGTTTGTAGTAAACGACTTTAATTTTACGAAATTTTGATTAAATATTTCTTCATTTCTTTCAAGATTAGTTATCGTATTATTAAAATTTGTTATAGTTGTTTTCACTATTTGAGTTTGCTGTTTTAACATATTATATAAGTCTTTATCACCTGTGTTTAGAGAATCAATTGCTTCATCATAATAAAGCGCGTCATTATTATCTAAGGTTCCAAATACAGTTTTAAATACTGTACCTACCATATCTATCCAACCACGTTTTACTCTTATTTTTGGTTGTCCTATAAATTGTTTTAGCGTCTTATCCTTTTGCTTTAATACTATTATTAGTTGATGTAAAATATTTAAATGCGGTTCGCAAGGAGAAAAACTTTTATGCATGATGTTATCGTCATTACATAATAGTTGTATATTGCTATATGTTTTATCAATTAATATTAACTTATTATCAAAATATATGTCTAAATCAATGTATGTTACTACATTCCAATAACTCTCTATAAAATTAATCATATTAACGTGTTCATAATATATCCCTGCGGACGAAGATATTTGCGTCCAGTTGAATCCATTACCGTAAGGCAACCATGTCATCAATCTGAAACAATAGCCTTTTTTAAACGATTGAAATGTACTTTAACATATTTTTTTCTTTATTTGTATAGTACAGTTTACTTTCGAATTAATTTTAACAATTCTATAGGGGCCTTGATAATTAGGTGATAATTTTTTGGAATGATTACTCTTCGTTGTTTCGTTTCTTAAATAGACTAAATCGTTAACGTTATAAAGTTCATTACTAGAAATGTTCTTATCAAAGTTCTCTTTTGATCTTATCTTTTGGACTTGAACATGTTCGCGTGCAATTTCTTGTGATTTGTTCAGTTTCAACTTTAAATTGTCAACATAATTATCATATGTATATTTGAATTGAGGTTTTTGTGTTAATGACGTTGGAAGTTCTGGTTTTAAACCGAAAATTAATTCGTATGGCGTATACCTAGTACTGGTATGAGGCGTTGTATTATACGAAAACATAGCTAAATTTATCCACTCGTCCCAATCTGTTTGTTTTTCTGAAATGTAATGTTTTAAGTAATCTGCTAAGGTCGCGTGAGACCTTTCCAATGCACCGTTGGACTGGGGGTGATAAGCTGTTGTTTGGATTTGTTTAATTTTAAATAGTTTTGCAACTTCCTTTAAAATAATTGACGTAAAATCTTTTCCTTGATCTGTAAGAATTCGATTTGGTATTCCGAATACACAAATGAAGTTATTGACTAACTCCTTTGCAATAGTAATTGCTTCATGATTTGGAATTGGAAATGCTTGCGAAAATTTTGTTAGGTCGTCTTGTAACGTGAGAATATATTTATTTCCATTTTCGGATAAGGGTAACGGACCTACAATATCTAAAGATATCCTTTCAAAAGGTTTCTCAGAAGTTGTAGTTATTTCCATTGGATGAATAAATCTTTTACGAGAAATTTTATTTTTTTGACATGATTCACATTTTTTAATGTAGTTTCTTATGTCTTTTCTCATATTTTTCCAATTATATCTCTCTTTCATTCTATTATACGTTCGATGAAACCCCGAGTGTCCTGATTGTGGAGAATCGTGATTCTCCTCTATTAATTTAGCTATATCCTTGGGATCTGGATAACTTATTTTATTTTTACAAATAGTTACCATGATTCCGGAGTTTGCAAAGACGTAATAAATAATAGTTTTTATTTTATTCCAATTTAAATTATTATCACTGCGAGCTAGTTCAGGAATTGAAAGCGATTTCTTTCCGTGTGAAATTAATACATTTTTTAATTTAAGAAAACAACAGAAAATATCTTCGTATGTTGGTTTATCCCAAAAATGTTCCATTGTTATAAGATGGTAAACGTTAAATATGTTATTTAGTTCTGAATATAATATATCTCTTACATTCGTTTTACTTTTCTTTATATCATCGTGATTATTGATTAAATTCCTTATCTCCATAGACAAACCTTCGGACATTTCCTTATCATTGGAAATAAAGTTACATAAATTATCTTTCCGTATTAGAAGACATTCGTCTGTTTCAACAATATTTTTGCAGTCAATTATGGTTTTATCTTTATAATGAGACTTTATAAATTCTTCGTAAGAATTTGGTTCAGGGTTTATTCTAAAGTGTAATATTTGAGAATGATCAATTCTAGATAACGCATCGGCATTAGAATTAAGTTTTCCGGGTTTATATATTATATTATACTGATATTCTTCCAATTTTAAACGCCAACGAAGTAAGCGAGAGCCAGGGTCTTTTGTATTAAATAACCAAACTAAAGGTCTATGATCCGTTATTATATTGAATTTTACACCATACAAATAAGGTCTAAAATGTTTAACTGCATAAATTATAGCTAAAAGTTCACGTTCTGTCGTTGAATAATTTGATTCGGCTTTATTTAGTGTTCTGGAAGCAAAGGATATTGGCAAATCTTTAGAAATCTCACCTTGAGATAATACTGCACCGATAGCAAAATTACTTGCATCTGTGGTGACATTAAATGTTTTACTGAAATTGGGGAACTGTAATATTGGTTCATGAATTAAATGTTCTCGAAGTATATCAAAAGATTCTTGTTGTTTTTCCTTCCAAATGAATGGAATATCCTTCTTTAATAATTGGGAGAGAGGTTGAGCGATTTTGCTAAAATCTTTAATAAAACGTCTGTAATATCCAGCAAGTCCTAAAAATGACTTCATATCTTTTGGATTTTTTGGAATAGGGTAATTTTTTATGATTTGAATTTTATCTGGGTTTGGTTTAACTCCATTTTCTGATATAACGTGACCTAAATACATGACTTCATTACGCATAAATTCACATTTATCAGGCTGTAATTTTAAATTGTGTAATCTTAATTTTTGGAATACCTCTTTTAACCTAACCTCGTGAGTCTCTATTGTATCGGCATAAATAACTATATCATCTAGGTATGCGAAACATCTTATTCCTTGTATACCAGCTAAAACGTTATTTATAACCCTTTGAAATGTTGCAGGACCGTTTTTTAACCCAAACGGCATCCTTAAAAACTCGTAATGTCCTAGAGGGGTGGAAAATGCTGTTTTATGTGAATCTTCCGGTTTCATTGGGATTTGGTGAAATCCTGATGCAAGATCTAAGGTGGTGAAGTACTTTGAGTGTCCTAATTGATCTAATATCTCTGTGATGTTGGGTAAGTTGTAAGCATCGCCTACAGTGACCTCATTTAATTTACGGTAATCAATCACTACTCTATATTTTACTTGACCTGTTGCATCTTTCTTCTTGGGCACTACCCACAAAGGAGATGACCATGCTGATTTTGAATCTTTAATTATTCTTTGGTCCAACATTTTTTTTATTTGATCATTTACTTCCTTTTTATGTACCTCGGGGTATCTATATGTTTTTGCGTGTATTGGAATCTGTGTTGTAGTATTTATTTCATGCCTTATCGAATCGGTTTGACTCAATGTATCTCCTTCCAAGTGAAAAATATCGTTATAGTCTCGACAAATTGAAAAAAGTGATCGTTCTTCTTCTTTATTTAAATGTTCAGTCCGTAATGATTCTTTTAAAAGTTCGTACCTATTAACAATATTTTCTGTTATTTTGTTGAATTGAAAAATGTTTTTATTTTTGCATTTAACTTTCCTTTTTATCGTTCTATCATCGCAATCAGCTTCTAACATTTTGCTATCTTTTTCACTAAATTTTTCCAATATCAATTCCATTTTCTTAACTTTTACTGCTTTTTCTGTCGTATTTAAAATAGACGTAATTGCTTTTGACTTTGAATTAACCTTTGTTATACTTCTACAAAGATAAACTCCTTCCATAATCTCTATTTCTGGAACGAGTCCCTCTCCTATTTCAGGATTCAAAACATTGAATTCAACTAAGGTCTCTGTGCGAGCCTGTACAATAATTACCGAATTATTGTTTTTGACATCCGAACTTTTTGTTTTAAAATGGATTTGCATAGAACTTTTACCTATACATAATGTATTGTTGCTGTAATTAATTTTGGCATTTACTTTTCTTAGGAAATCATTTCCGATAAGTCCATCGAGTGGAACATTTGTTGCTCGAGGCAATAAATGCATCTTATTAGAAATTGGGATACCGTTGAATAATAAGTTCAATTTGACAGATCCTAACGTTTCAGTCGATTTTTCAGCGTTAATTCCTCTAATTTTAATTATTTCTTTATCATTGTATACTGTTTCACCATCTAAAACCATAGGGTTAATTAGTGATATATCTGCGCCACTGTCTAATAATAGTTTGACATATTTATTTTTACATTCTTTAATGGGGATTTTGATATATGCTGTAATATTTTCGAGATTATTTAATATTCTACCTGTAACGTATTGACCTTCTTCGTTTCGGTAGGGAACGAAGGGTCTTGGAAGTTTTCCGAAGCTTTCTTTTCTAAGAATTTTTTATATTTCCAACAATCTTTTTTGTAGTGTCCACGTTTTTGACAAAAGAAACACGTTATTGTGATGTTTCGATGCGTGTTAACAGTATTATTATTTTTGCACTGAGAATTTTTTGAAGTGAAGTTACTAAATGATTTTACTTGGTTGACACGTTTATCTTTATTGTGGAAGCAATTTATAGATATATGTCCTGATTTTTTACAAATAGAGCAAAATTTTTGGTTTGAATTACTTTGTTCTGTAAAATTGAGCATTTTTTCTTCGTTAATTGCAAATATTGAAGCTTCTTCAAAGGTTTTTGGGTTTCTAGCCCTCAAAATAATGCTGTACTGCGGTAATGCGCCCATTAAAAATGCTTGAAGAGCCATTTGTTTAATCATAGAATTTTTTCCTATTAATTCAGTGATGTCGACAGTTTCTGCTTTAGTAGCTCTCATTAAATTTGAATAGCACCTTTCAATTCTTTGTGTAAAGTTGAGAACACTCTCATTTCTATTTTGTTTACATGTCTGCAACTCTAATAATAGTTGTGGAAAACTTTTCGAATCAGCAAAATTTTCTTCAAGAAAACTTTTGTATTCCTCCCATGTACGCAAATTTCTACATGATGTTATTAAATCAGCTTTTCCAGTAACTTTGGTTTGAATATATTTAAAAATAATATCTTTTTGAGCTTTAGATGCTAGTTTATAAGCATAATCACAATTTTTAATGAATGTGTGAAGATTATTTGTATTACCATCAAATGTACTAATGAATTGTGTTAAAAATTGAAGAGATACTTCTTGTTCAGTCATTTTTAACAAAGCGATAATTGTAAATTAATAATAAGAAAAGAGATTTTAAATGCTACGTATGAGATTCTTTAGAATTCATGAAACAATAATCAAACTTACAAAAATATGAAAAACCATTCCATCTTCAGCAAGGCAGGTCCGCGACGTGCGACGTCAAGGTGTAGAATCTTCTTGATTTTCGGCTATTTGCACAGCAAAGGGCAACAACGTACTTTATCAAAAATACTCAGCAAGGCAGGTCCGCGATGTGAAGGTGAAGGTGAAGTGTAGAATTGTTGTGTTTGTGGTAAGATCCAGGGATGTTTGGGAATCTTCTTGTTTCTTTCTTCTTGGTGCTGTTCGGCTTTTTGCAAAATTTTTTTTTGCAACAACGTCACTAGTCACAAATAATTAAAAGTTACTCGTAGAATCCAGAGTTCTTTTGTTACAGTCAAGAATACTACAGTATTATCGAAATAATGTTTCCATGTAGTATTAACTTAGACCATATCGCACTTCTGACACCAATTTTTTGTTATGGATTCTATTGATGAAAACACTTAACACGGTTTTATAATTTTATTTGTAAGTCTTACAATTGTTTATGGTTACATATTATATAGTAGAGTTTTTACAGAGTTAAATGTCTCTAAGTGAAATGTTTCCAAACTGAAATCTAGAATGAATCTGCCTTGAAACAGAGCGTAATGCATCTTATAGTAATCTTGTATTTAACTAGTGTGGTAAATAAAGTCAATTAATAGTAAACATGGAAATTTACAATAGACAAGAGATATGGCGACAATCAAAATGTTGATTTTGATATGCATTGGTGCGACGGACAAATAATAGATAGTGAATGAAGCATAATAGGTTCAAAGGTTGTACAAGTATTAGAAAGGTACATAACATATACAACGCTTTACCATTTCCGTACTTACACTACGATCAAGCTGCTAAATTAATTAATCCTGTCATCGTGTAAAATACGATGGTGTACACCTATTCAACTTTTCAAATTGCAAGCAATATAACAATTCAATTAATTTTATGAATGAACTAAAGAGCGGTTTTAATTTATTTCGTGATAAAGCTACCACTACTTATAGATAATAAACCCCATCTTGTTACAAGTTCCCTTTAAGTTTACACAAATATCAACATAAGATTAAGTAGAAGAAAAACGGGATATAAGTAGGTAAGTATCAAATTGTTAATATTGTAAATTATAAGAGTACTTTGACGTAATTGATAATTAAAAGAAAACTATCAAACGATAACTTGAAAATGTGTATTTATAGAGACTTAAAGTAATGAAATGCTGTAGTTTGTAGAGTAAACCTAATTCAGCGGAAACTTCCCTGAAAGCCACTCGTCATAACTGGAAATCAAATATTTACTTTTGTGAGGTACCGACCTTTCACCTACCCAACCCCCACCCCCACCTCCACCTAGGGGGGTATCTCGGATCTCCGGGAGTTGAACACTTCAAGTTTCTTGCCCGAGTCGCCAGCACAGCTACAGATCATGCAAGGAGACTGGGTGGAAGAGGGTAGCGGACTGGGCGGCAGTGGGGGAGGGTCAAAGCTTCCGGATAGAGGAATCGCCAGCAAGCAAGGGTCACTGCCACCTTCACAATTCTAAATCTATATATCATTGGATATTACGAAATCGCGAACGGCACAATAAATCTATACCTACATGTTCGTTATCGTCAGTTAGATAATACATGTTTCAGTGTAAGCAAAGTTGCGGGATGAATGCTTCCTGCGATCAATAATAATCCAATGTTAACGGATTATTGATCGCAGGAAAATAATAATCCGTAAACATTGGATTATTATTGATAGCAGAAAACATTCATCCCGCAATTTTTCTTACACTGAATACACGTTTCAGTGTAAGCAAAGTTGCGGGATGAATGTTTCCTGCGATCAATAATAATCCAATGTTTACGAAACTTATCTATTCATTCTAACTAAAAACAAACATGGAAGCAAGTATCGATGGAAGCGATGATTTATATCCGAATTGTGTCACGTCATAAAGCTGGAAAATTTCAAAGGACGCCAACATAAAGCTAACCTTCTTCTCAGGCAAAATAAAGTGCATAATTTATATGAATTTGTATCAAGTCGCGGAGTTTCTAATGCCGAGAGTTAATTAAATTAAAATTCGCGGTGATACTGTTATTTAGATGGTGAATGTACCCATTTCCCGGCCAGTGGGGGCTGCAAGCTCGGGGGCGGGGGCGGTGCGGGGCGGAGGGCTGTTTCCAAGATGGCCGCAGGGAAGTTAGGGGAGGGGGGAGGAATCGTGTTTAGTATCGCCGCCAGTCAGGGCAGTATAATATATAATCGGATTATACTTGCAGATAAAGAGATATCAAGATGATAATCGTAAACGTAAAAACTCATTTTAGATGTACTAGAAGAAAACGTAGGTATTAAGAATACTTATTAAGAATCTTTTCGTTTGCAAATAATGTAGTATGGAGATTTCGTGATTCGATTTTATACGTTTCAAAAACCAACTTCCTTGATTAAATGTAAACACAAATTCTACGGATGGAAAATAAACAGGGAGGTGCATTATGCGCGTTGTTTATTGAACCGTTTTCAGTTCAATGAATATTAAACACACCTATCTATGACAGTAACGACCATTATAACTTGGCTTTACAACCTGGTGAATAATACTAGCCTGGCATCAAAACAATTCAGCGATTGTTGTATCAAAGATTTCTGGGTGCAACAAACAACATACACCCTCACGTAGTTAAGCGTTTAATTGAATTAATTCAAGACAGCAAGCAGAGCGAGGCGGAAATTGAAAAATGATACATTACGAAATGTGTGCGAATAAGCACGCCCTTAAAAGTTCTCTGCGAAAGCGATGTGAGCGGTGATGAAAAAATAAAGCTTCATGACATCGTGAATCGCTCGGCGCTGGTTGGCGAGACCTGTCGCAGCGCGGGAAATCCGAGCTTTGGGGGAAAAGTTCTGGCTACACGGAGAGAGGGACGGAGTAGTTAATCTCGTACAATGTGGAAACACAAAGCAGGGAGGGAGCTATACGGGCCCGCACACGCCAGAGAGGGACGCCGAGGGCGGGAGCATCGATCCCGTCCCGTGCCTCCGCAGTCACTAGTCCTAGTCACTAACACGAACCGCCGAGATGCGAGGAGAAAATCGCATTCAATTATATTGTTTACGCTACGATCAAAATATACACAACACTGACTGTGTATCGGTACTAGTACTATCTGCCCACATACATGACAAGTATAACAGACTAAATAATAACCACCTTATTACTTTTTATTTATTCATTCATAAACATTTATTTTGTTGACAAAATTATAATTATTATGTTGATGACCACACGCCGTCATTGTGTAAAACTGATATTTGTTTTGACTAACTATGTACACAGTTTCTTAGGTACACAATAAATATAAGAGTATGTATGGAAATTTAGTTATACAAAATATACATGGCAACATTTCATTTTCATAATTACGTACCTGTATTTTTATTTAAAGATGTACCCCCCGGAAAAAGCCAAGTTTGTGTGGCTTGGAGAGGAGGTTTTATTGAAGTTATAATTAATTTATTTTATTGATTTTTATAAAAAACTTTAAGATTAAGTATATGTATATATGTTAGGCTGTTTTAAGGGATCTTTTATTTTCTGGTAATTTATTGAAGAATTGTGCCATATTTGGTATTTATTTGATACGTGTATTTTTTCCAATTTTAGCAAAGATTTTTTTAAAGAAAATAACTTACTCGGGGTAGTTATTTTTACAAGAAGATTTTTTTTTACTAATTCCAACTTTTTGTACACGAAAAACTGTAATCTTTGGTCAGGAATAGGTAGTCTCACTTTCTGGAATAAAGATCGGCATCGAATAAATATCGAGAAATTCTTTGCTTGCCTGATGGAAGCTGGAACCAGTTAAACGAGATGCTTCAAATTGAAAAAGAGATGACAGATAAATGCTTGCATTTACAGTAGAAATCGTTAAAATAATATTTTAAAAATGTTTAGTTGTAATACGACACTAACTCAATAAAAATGTTAATTTTCGATCTCTAAATTAAACTCACTGAAATCTGTGTGAACCATTGTATATATAAGGCGAGTTATTGCATAAACTACTATTAAATCTTTATTGGGTATTTTTGGCAGAAACTTTAGTCGGGAACAGCGATCACGAGAGAAAGGTATTCATTGCCCCCGGGCATCCTCCATTCATCATCTCACGTAATACTCGTATGCTGCTCGTTAATCGTCAAATAATTAAATTAGGATGGATAGATTACATTGTACGGATTCTGCGAAAAGTTTTTACTCAACAGCCAGGGTAAAGCGCGGAGAAAGCAGCCGATTTATGAAAGTCCGCTTGTTTTTATTAGCTGGGACGTGTGTTTTCGCTGTCTAGCGCAAAAAGCGCTGGCGCCGGATGAAATGGACGCCGCGCGCCGTATATCGACAGCGACATAGGAATACTGCTTTTATTACCCGGCCGATATAAAGTGGAAATACGGCACATTACACCTACCAGCATTACCAGCTCCAGCTCTCGATCAGAGCCGTCACGGAAATATCGACAATTAATCACTGCGACGATTTGAGTAGAACGTCTCCGTAGTACTTTGCATTAATTTCTTCGCTTGTATATTATTATTTATCCGTTTTATCCACTAATGGTAAGCAAATGGTAGCCAAAAATTAACTAACGACCGCATTTTATATTTCGTTCGATTTTGGCGGTCGAGCGTTACAGACGCGGCATTTTTTTACTACGGAGCGAGCGAGCGAGCGCTCTATCGTATCGTTGGACATTGCGTTACTCATATTCAAATTTATAAGCGGTGAAATAATCTCCAGAAAAATTGGGTTGCTTCCCATTTTATCTTATTAAAATTTATTATAAAATAGTTAATAGGGACAGTAAAATTTGTTTTTCGATATCTTGAAAAATGAGGAGTTATGAGCTTTCAAAGTGAACTTCTTCAATCTGAATAATTCACGTACGGTGATGTTCTCCGACGAGATTCTCCCAAATTTCGGTACAGATAAGACTAGACATCGGTGTGCAAAAAATACACTCGAAAGTATCATTTTTAAAATAATTTATTTGCATGTACTTTTCGATATTTTTCAAAAATTCAAACAAATATCTCTTGAAATCGATGAGTTAGAAACACAAAAACGTATCTATAAAAATGCAAATGTTCAGGAGAGCAGAATACAACTATTTATGTAGTATGATTTACGTACAAATAAATAGTATTCTAGATTATGTTTATTATTTATTTAACTCAAAGAACACGTTTTGAAGTTGCGTTCTGTGTTTCCGACTCTCTGACCCATCGCAATGAGTTCATGCATTCGTAAGCAAGAGGCCTTCTATACATATATAAAACAATATAGGTAATAATATATTAAACAATGTAGGTACTAAACCAGTATTCGCATCGTCGACATAAAGAAGCTCGCGAAGTTAATTTCTGGTAATCCTGTTAGTTGATTGAATGAAATAATGATACGACGATAGGCACAACTAAGCAAAAATCTCAATCACTCGGGTGACGTCTGTACTACAATTTTATTTTTTCTTTGTACTAGGTATTTCGCATGGTATAAAGACGTTTATTTCAAGCGTACGAATAGTGGTAATAGCAGTGTGATGAGTTACTGAAATACGATATTTTTTCACGTTGAAATTCGCCACCTCTAAAGCGATTGGAAAGGTAGATTATATATATTACCGAGGTCTTTTATTGGACGTAAAAGTAGATTTATTATATTGCGGTATTGTATAAGATAGAAGCGATGTTCATTACGGCCACCAGGGGATCCTGCGATTTTTAGACGAGGTAGTCGGTGCCTATATGTATAAAATCAATTTATAAAATTTCTTTATGGGTATTATTATAAATCGGTGAAACTAAGAAAGGTAAACAGAAAAAGAACAAACGTCTTGAAAACAACTTTTGAGAAGTTGAAGATGTTTCCGCTGATGAACTTTACAGTTTTTATTTTTTATATCAAATCTACTCAAATTGAATTTGGTCACGGAGAATCGAGAATTCCGATATGATATGATATACAAATTCTTTTAGACAGTTAAAATACATTTAAATTAAAATAAAAACTATAGCAGACTTAAGATCATGCGACGACCAGTGTTTTTTGATATAGTGTCCTCTGCGTGCAGTTCTATCTTTTATAAGCATAAACTTTTTAATATAAGTGTGTTTGTTGGAAGTGACTTGCCAGGTAAGTATGTTTTGGTATCATTTCTAAATAACAAATGTAGATCCTAGGAAATAAATTGTACAGCGCCCTTGAGGTGATTTTTCACAAAAACGGCGCTCTACAAATTATCCAATTATTATTATTATTATTTTAATATTGTATAATTTTAATTGCTGGAATAGCAAAAACTCAAAGGAAACGGAGAACATTAAGGTCTTGAAATTTGCATCGTTTGTTTTCTGCCAAGAGTAAGAGAGTAAGTAAGAGAACGATTTGTAGCCAGTAACAACATTTTCAACGTGAACTATGTAGCTTTGAAACATCTAAATTGTAAAAAAAAAAGTAAGACAACGTGCGCCACACTATTTGTAAATAATAAGTACTGAAACACGGGTCAAGTCGGCTAATAACTACCAGTAACATAAAGAGATAATTTTTGAATATTTTCCTTAGACAATATAATATTGTGATTAATGCCAAAAGTAAACAATTGTAAGTAAATTGAGTCGCGGGAATGTTTGGTTGATTACACAGAGCAAGCAGGTATTGTTCACAGCAGTGGCAGAGCAGCAGCCTCGAACATGGACTATACCTACCTACTGAGACTATACCAACTATCCACTGTCATCCAGTACCCACATACCGAATACATTACACAATGGCCTTGTAAGGTCGTCACGCTGCGACGGTTAATGTTCAAATTAAATACGGGTGTATGTAGTATTACTATTACGGCAATAACAGCCGACTCGTGGCGGGGTGGAAACACATTTACAGGCGTTTAATGGCCGATACTAAAATACCACAAACAAACCAACCAACCAACCTACCCAGCCAACACCAACGCGACGAAATTAACTCACAAACCCTAAAGACCATCAGCTTACTAATAAACCTGGTGTAATTTTCATACAATTGATAAACAACTGCGTAACTAAAAACCTTACTAAAGGAAACAGACATTTAACAGCCATACAATAGTTCATAAAAAAATACATTTTTTATACAGCCAAAGAGATTGAGTAAATTTAATAAATAAACATGAAAAAGTTGAAAAAAAACCCACATATTTTGAAGATAATATGAAATTTAGATAACACATTTTGTTTAGGGTTTCTGCAAGAAAACTGTCCCTTCACTTTTTACGTCGTTTATACAATAAAATAATAATAATAATTCCCAGATAATAACAAAAAATACCTATTGACATTTTGGATTCATTGTTTGCTAAGTTGTTAACTACGATTTCATTGATTTATATTTACGTACACATGCGTAAGAAATTTATAGATATTAAAAAAGCATTACTTTCACGGATTCTTCGAAATTGTAAGTCAATTAAAAAATAATAAATTACCTAACTTTTTCAAGGCGGGAATCTCACGCGTCAGTATACCAAAATGCGACATTCTCAGCTCTTTCGCAGCCCAGAGACATTTTTTTATTAGTAAAAATTCAAAACAGAGCTTGTACAGCCTTTATTCAATGTGTACCAAAAACACCGTTTATCGGTTGGGAAGTGTTTTTTTATTAGTAAAGCTGAATGCGTGCATTTTTAAAGACCGATATTCAGTTTTTGTATATAACTTAAAGTTTTATAGGTTGAAAATCGAATTAAAATATAAAATGAAGAACTACGACTTCTCAAAAGAATTTACGTGCCTCTTGTTTAAAAAGGAGTTTGATGTATTTATTTTACCGTAGAAAAAATTGTAAAGTCTAAAAAAAACAGGCCAGAGAGTCTATTTATTATTCATCTTAAAATAACATTGTTTATTTACAGAGATTATATATGATGTATGTTCTGGAGGACACTTTTAAAGGGTAATTAAATTCAGTAGAGTGGAAGACTTAATAATAAAGATATATTTTTTAAATCTAAAATTTAAGGGCATTTCATTTCAGTTCACTTGAATAATTAAGAATGAAGAGGGACGCATCCAAGATGACCACTAAACGCACCGCAGAGATGGGGCATCCATCCAGCTAGAGATCTCTGTACTAGGTAAAAGTCAACGGTATCAACACGGTTATGAAGTGTTGTAGAATTACTACTTTTGAAGTATTGTGCTTTTCGTTTGGCTTTGGCTATTAACACACTTGAATAATTAAGATTTGCGATATTGCACAGATAATAAACAAATATTTATGACACCCCGGACACCGACAGAATATTCCATGAATAGGGGAAAAAAACGCAATTCATTGACAATTTATTGGAAGCACGCGATGCCATCCACTGCTCGGCGCACGAATCTGTCAGAGTTTATAATTAGCACGAACAATGCGTGTCCGTTATCAGCCGCGATAAGTTAAACAAGGCGGCCCGTGGAAATAGTAAAGTAGGTACGCCACAGCGTAGAGGAATATATTATACAATGTTGAACACAGAAACAATGTACTAGTGGTAATTGGTAAGTGGTCAGCGTCAGCCGGCAGTAATAGTCGGTGGTGTTGTAGATGTAGCAGTGGCTCTAGCTGTAGCTCTAGCGCTCTAGCTTATAGCGGAGACCGGGGAAAAGGATCGTAACAAACATTACATCACGCCAACAGCTGAGATAATAATGTACACAGCCGGCCTTGGCCTCGCGGGCCGATTAAACTAAAACAACGCAGACAAAAGGTCACGGAATACCGATACACGTACACAGCACACAGCTACAGAAGTGTTCGATGTTAATACAATTGCACAATAAATAATTCCTACACCCACATAGCACTTATTGAATGAGAAGGAATATATTTGTCAACACCGAATTGGACAAGATAATTTAAGTGACACCTAAATTATATTTGTTTTATTAAATTAGAATTAGATGTCGGGCGAAGCCGGGTAAATTTGTTAACTGGACACTAAAATCTGAGAATGTCGAGCAATGTATGTACTTTCGACGGCGATTGCAGAACCCTGTTAATTAAAACCCTGATTATTCGAAATATACCTACCAAATATAGTACTGATTGATTCTATAATATTAAACAAAATAAAAATTCGCATCTCAGTAAATTTGTCTGTTCCGGTTCCGGTTCAAGATGGTGGACGTGTTGGATACTACTTTTTTACTCAGCCAGAGTTTGCGTGATTGTGGTTCCTATTACGAGCTGTCAAGAAATCAATATACCAAGTACCTACCGGCCTGAAGAAAATTTAAAAAAAATAATTGTCATTGGAGATGGAGATATTTCGTTGGACAATTTGTATAATTCCTTATTATTTTTTATGTTACGTATACATGATTTCCGGGGGTAGAGTGCGCTTACTTAGGGGGATGATTCTACACGAAAGTACAAGTAAAAAAAGATCAATGACTTTATTAAAAAATCAATGTTTAAAGGTAGTGTTTAGGTAAGAAAAGTTGACTTTTTTGTATGGGAAAATAAACAAAAGAATTTCGAGAAAAGTTGTTGACATTTTTACTTTACATCAATTTACCCCAATTACTGTAATGTTTAAATTTGACTGAAGGTCTTTATGTTAGTTATTCCCAAACGATGACTGGGGAAACTTTACTGGGGTAATAACCATTAATAATTTCTAACATTTTACTCAGAAATTAATCAAATCAATCAAATCAGTAATTGAAATTAAAATACCTATCTAGAAATAATATAAATGTATCGTCTGTAAGTGGGCTACCCACAGTTTAATAATGCCTTCAGAAGGCGAAACAGCTGTCACGCGTAATAATAATTACACAGCAGAACTTGTTTAAAAATAAACTGTTTTTATAAATCTAATAATAATATTATCGAATATATAAAAAAATAAAATAAAATGGAGTTCTACAAATTAAACTAGATAACAATAAATAATTAGGTATGTATACTTACTTCCAAATATTGTGATTTAAGAGGAAATTTTGATTTTGATTTATAAAAGAAGAGAATATTAGAAACATACTTTTTAGGACGCGAGGTGTACTATCTATTACTATATCATCTCAAAGATACTGTACAAAAATAAATGCACCACCAACATTATCCGCTTGTATACTGTCATTTTATTTGTAACCCATCAATGTTTTTTGCCTTTCTTTTAAATAGAAATAATAGAATATCTTAATAAAAATAATATTATTGATAACTTATATATGTAGGGCCAGAAATCTTGTGCAGTACAATTAATTCATTTTGTACTCGGTTAAGTACCTGCCAGACATAATTTGTTAGGAACCCATCTTTCAGAAACTTAAAATAACTATAAGTAATCTTAAAAAATAGCCTGTCTAACGTGTGCCGTATTTGCCAAGTCTCTAGCCAAGCCAAACACAAGCCAAGAGTTGGTCGGCTGCACAGTGCACAGTGCACCAGGTGCGGCGTATGACCTGTACCGCCTGTACCGCATTGCAGACCGAACTGGAGTTCAATATTTATTTAAGCGAAATCTCCAAATAAACTTGCACTTTTATAAACACATTAAATAGTCAATAGTAGTAATTAGTAATACTTGGAACATGGTACAATATAAATCAGTTTAGCAAAGATAATTTAGAGAACTTGGCAAATATTTTGATTTGAATGAAATCTGAACTAGTAGTTCTGTGAACAATAACTAGTAGTTCTGTGAACAATAACTAGTAGTTCTGTGAACTATAAAAACCTGCTGTCCAAAAAAGTATATTTCTAGTTTTCATTACTTTATAAACAAAAACAAATATTCCTCTACTTAAATAGCAAAAATGAGTATCGCTAACTTATTAAAAATCTCTTCAAATTATTGGTAATTCTGTTAAAAAAAGGATTGCATAAATTAGCAATATTCAATATTAGTCATTTTTCTAGTTTCGGAAATGATGAATTTTAACAGCTATTTCGTTGAAATAATGGAGATGGTTTTTTAAGTTATTTTTTGGTTTATTTTTTGATTAAACCCATACTTAGGACCTATTATAGAATCATGATTCGTTTTAAATAAGTGAAGACAAACTAACTTTAAAACATTCACGTCACTAACAATGGCCGCCAAATGAACAATTGATTTTAATTTTAACGAAATTACTACTAAAATGAATTATTTTCCCTTTTAGGAAACTGAAATACTTACTTCTCATTAATATCAAACTTTAAACAAAGTGCATATGCATGTGCAACTGAACAACTTTGGATATGATTTCGAAAAGTCGTCATATTAAAAGTTGCTCATTGTGATAACGAGATTCTCTTTGAATTTTGTAAAATTATGAGAAAATTAAACAACTATGCAACAAAACTTTAAAATGGCATGGCAAATCGGAAATTAGTTAGATGTGACCACCCCTTTAGAAGTCAGTTTTTTAACACACACTTTCAGTCTATATGTAACCGCACAAAGTTACAAAACAGACGTTACAAAGCATGAATTCCGATTATGAAAAGTAGATAACATGCGCATTTTATTACTTATCCGACTTGTAATTTGAGGAAGATAAGTCTAATAATTTACACAAATCATCGCAATTTTGTATTGTATGTTTCTTGTTTATTTGTAAATTTCTCTCAAACCATAGACATATGAATATTAGTAGACCTGCCCTAAGTGATTAAAAGCGTATTATTCCCCACTCCCCATACCGGTTCCATTGGAGCCGGCTGGGCTCGCGTATGGCCTCAAGTGAATTTAGAAAACGTGACGTCATCATTCTTGTGCGAACTATGGTCGAGGCATCATCGGTTCATTTTACGAAATAACACGGCAAAATGGTGGCTTGTGGTATGAAAACTTGTAAAAATAGATGTGAAAAAGAGAATAAACCCAATTGTCGTATTACATTCCATATATAAGCATTATTTTACTTTATTTTAAGCATATTCACATCGTATAATATGGATCAGTTGTAGAAACATATACTATCACATCGAGATACGTCTGAACACAAAGCTGGTTGATTGCTGGGAAGTAAATTATGAATATTTATAAAAGTGTCTTTACTAAATACGTAAACGAAATATTCGACTCTGAAAATAGAAGAAATTTATTTTGCCGAATTTGGACTTCGCAAATTTGTTCATAACGTGGCGAGTAATTTGCGCTCCCATGTAAAAATGTCTATTCATTCAAAAGCAGATTTTACTTTTAAGAACTAAATGGTGATATTATAATGCGAGATGCCTATATACTGTCAGATTGATTTATTGACGAATCACAGTCAGCTTTACCCCCTTCGTTCTTCAACAGTTGATTTTACCCCTCATCTTTAATTTCTAGTCTATATATTCATATGTCTGTGTCTCAAACCAAGTCCTTAGCCCACCACTGTTATGACGCTTACTCACTCACTGAAGTGAATAGTCAAGATTGCGGCATAGCGTTCACATGAAAGTTTTTCTACTCCATAAAAATGAATTTACTAAAAAAATATTTGCACTGGTTGCAACCTGCGTTACAAAACCGAACAAAAAAAATTTTTGTAGGACATACTAAAAATGTTTACATTCCTTTAAATTATGTATTAACTCTTTGAAGTACTGTGGTTTCAAAATTCGGCCACCTTGAAAATAAATAATTATGCTAAAACGGCCATCTATTGACAAGTTTTTTAAATGCCATGTGAGACATAGATTCTCTACTATTTAGTTTCCAATAGCGATAATAGGTGGCTTTGCACGGTTTGGTTATGTGTTTGACAATTGCCAGCGAATTGTGGTTTTTTGTGATCTCCGACTTTAAAGTGAAATATAACGGTATGTATTTCGAATTTTTGTCCATTTCTTATGAATTATAGTGCCCTTGTATTTCATTTGTTGAATTATCAATAAGAAATGTCTATAAATATAGTATTTTTTTGTAAAATCGAAATTTTTTGGTGGTTTTGCTTTTCGACCACCGTACTTGAGGTAATTTTTTTAGTCTTACAACATGGTTATTCTGATTTTATAATTTTACAGATACACCATGCCGAAGAAAGGTCTTCGCCAAGAAGAAATCGCAGGAATACTTTTAGAAGAGATACCTTCTGATGATGACAGTTGTTATGGGTGCTCAGACAATGAGGAAGAGGATCTACAGGAGGAGCATCTAGCAAATGTCACAGTTAGCGCCTCTTCGGACGATGATGATGATGAACTGCCTCTATCTTGTGTGAGGAATCAAATTCCGGCGTCTTCTTCATCTACCACACTCGATCACCCTATAGCAGGCACATCCAGCCCTTCTGGTTCACAATCACCATCTACTTTTGATGTTCATCTTTCGCGTACGCGTAACCGACCAGTATCGTCTTCTCCAGCTGCCCAGTATAGTCCTAATATCTCAATGTCCGTTTTGTCATCCACCGCTGCTGTTCCAGGCACAACTGCATCTACACCTGTCATACCTGCGATTATAGTCGTGCCTAAATAGAGCCGTACGTTCAATACCGCCCTCCCTGGTGAATTCCGTGAAGAAACAGGACTACATAATGACTTTCTTACGATGGAAAATCCCACACCTTTGGAAATTTTTCTGAAATTTTGGACTCCTAGTTTGATTGAAAATATCTGCTTCCAGACCAATCTATACGCACAACAAGTCGGGAAAAATCACCAACCCACAACCGTTCAGGAAATTAAAAAATTCATTGCACTAAATTTAGTAATGGGAATTAAAAAAATCTCCCAGTTATAGAGACTATTGGTCATCGTCCCCTGATTTACACGACCCCTATATTTCAAGATTTATGACAGTCCATAGGTTTGGCTGGCTGTTGTCAAACCTTCATCTCAACGACAATTCATTGATGCCTGCTAGAGGTCAACTTAATTTCGATAAATTATATAAAATAAGGCCTTTGTTGAACTGCTTGTCAGACACCTTTGATCGAAATTACAAGCCATCACCTACTTTGGCAATTGACGAGAGCATGGTCAAATTCAAAGGCCGCAGCACATTGAAGCAATACATGCCCAAAAAACCCATTAAAAGAGGCTATAAGATCTGGATGATGTGTGCAGAAAATGGATACAACTTAAGATTTGAAATATACACAGGAAAAATTGGTGACTACGCTGAGTCTAACTTAGGGCCAAGAGTTGTCTTAAATTTTTGTCAATCTATTCAAGGTCGTAACTACACAGTTTACTTTGATAATTATTTTAATTGCTACCCCCTACAAAAACAGCTGAAAGATATGAATATTCGCTCATGTGGAACTGTCCAATCAACCAGAAAATATTTGCCTAAGATGAAGGATGATAAAAACCTAAAAAGAGGTGAACATGACTGGTACGTGAGTGATACAGGAATTTCCATGATAAAATGGAGAGATAGAAGAGCTGTACACCTCCTTTCAAACTTTCACAACCCAAAGGATGCCATGCATGTCAACCGTAAAGAGAAAACTGGTGAGATCACAAGGGTGCCATGTCCGTTGGCTCTAAATAATTATAACAACTGCATGAATTATGTGGACAAGTTTGATCAAAAGAAGGCGGTTTACTCGATAAACAGAAAGTCTAAAAAATGGTGGCATCGTTTATTTTTTCACTTTTTAGATGCAACAATTGTAAATTCTTACATTGTTTACACAGAGCTCTGCAAGTTGGGTAAGGCTGACAAAGACAATCCATTGAGGCTCAAAGATTTCAGGAGGCAAGTTTACAGAGGACTTTTGGCTGAAGAGGAGCTGAAATGCACCAAAAAGCGTGGGTCCACATCGGAGGTGGTGGAAATTAAGAGACATAAGCCTTACGTGGACCCTGAAATACGTCTGAAAAATAGCGCCCACCGGCCAGAACATACTACTTCACGTCGTTGTGCGAATTGTAGTACAAAAGACAGGCCCATACGTTCCAACTGGATATGTTGTGTTTGCAAAGTACCCCTTTGTGTAAAAAAAGATAAAAACTGTTTTGAAAATTTCCACAATTAGTCATATAAAATGGCCTTTTTTTATTTCTAATAAACTTTTGATTTGAACCTAATATTTTTTTCCCATGTGTACTGTGGTATAAAATTTTGACCACCTCATTCCTGAAAAGCCTTCAGTCCAATTTTTTTTTAAATATTTTTTCCTCGTTATTATAAGTTACATCAATTGATTAAAAAAAAAAAAAAGGTAAAAAATAAGAAAAAAAAGTTCGTACCTCAAGGAGTTAAACCGAATAACTCTAATTAAAATTAAATGTGTCATTATTTGCACTTCAAAAAATTACAGCGTTTGATGCCTAAGGATTGTTTTAATAAAAAATATGAACGTCGCACCCAGCTCATTTAAATGTCAACGTTCGTTTCCGGGTTCTGTGAAAGTCCTATTCAATTTCTGTTATTATATCATTATAGGCTAGTTGTTTGACAAAACTGAAATAAAAACAGAACTTGAAAATATATTTCACAGAACTTGAAAATGAACTTTGAAATTTGATGAATTGTTCAAATTCTCCGAAACAACCCATCCCAAGAAGTTAAAAAAGAACACTATTTAAAAATATATTAAATGTATGATAAAGTTAAATATGTTTATTACTAAAATATTGTTTTTCATGTATTATAAATTTAATATATTTCTTAGATCTGTGATCATTTCAATAAAATAAGATACTTTAAGTAAAAAAAAAAACAATTTTATATAAATGTTCAAAGTCAATGGACAACGGTAAGTGGCGGGGGTACAAAAAATGGCCATGTCCTATATAATATGAATTTCAAGCGGCAACTTTAGTGGTTCATGCAATCATGTAACACGTAATTATTTCAACAAAATATGTACAACGGTTTGATTCCGTAATAAACTACTTTTTTATTTTCTATTTCCGTTATAATTTTTTTACTGTAATCCTTCTTATTTTCAACACGTTTATATATTTAGTTCATATGTTAACACTAGACCTCACATAACTATATTCCATTGGTCACCATGAAACAGTCAGTCGCCTAGTATGGTGATTTAATGTATCATATATAAATAAATGTTGTAATGTATTATCATGTATTTTATAAATAAAAATAAAATAAAAAATTGACATTGACCGTCTCCGGACGAGGTCTCCGCTGAGCTCGGTGCAATCTACGTTGCTGATAATATGTAGCGCTTTTATGGAAATATGTCCAGTTCAAGTGGTATGGGATTTCCACGGCAAGTAATAATTATTGGCATCATGCACACAATTTTAATAAATAATTCTACGATAAACACAATGATTTTTATTATGAAATGCTGGCATTAATATCCGACGTAACTCGAACTAGAAATGAAACTCTAGTAAGCAACAACTCATTTGTAAAGCATGCTTGGTTACGACAGCAAGTAGTGTTGCTTTGTAGGTTTTTATTCCGGGGCCCTGTATCTGTGCACTGTGGAATACACAATCCGCTACATTCGATAAATGTAGTACATGATTGTATTTATATGAATATTTTTTTTTTGAAGAAAAGCTTGCATGTTTATATTATCAGCGTGTGTTGTATTCTCGTCGATCCAGTGTCTCTTTGTAGCTTTCCCGATTGCTTCAGTGTGCAATATAGTCGTTCTAATATCGTTGAAAAAACAGCGTGTCAATATGATTGGATAAGGTCAGGTAGGCTAATAACAAGATGAATCACTTTTAAATGCAAAACAGTTCAATTACCGCGTCGGTGGATACAATTATTATAATATTGTCCCAAATTATCTACATATTGGTAATGTTTGCACAACAACAACCAGTATAGCACAGTATACTGCTGCTGAAAGTTATGCTGCCCGTGTGTCGGTTGCGTGTTAGTTCTGGTAGTAGGTAGGTGTTCGAAGGTGTGGCGGTGTCTTCTGTCACGGTAATTCGGCACTTTCCAACCAGCCGGCTCACGGCACAATGCTAGTTGGTGATGCTAGCCCCGATATATCGACGCTTCTACTTTGAAAGCCTACGTTCGCTTGGGAAATGCGTTAACAATTTTACCCATAAACTTAGGAAACAAAAAACTATTCACAGGCGGTTATTTCCATTTAAATTTAAAAACTACTTAGTTTACAAATTAACATAAACTATAAATTTCAACTGGACGTTGGACGAAATATTTCTCAAGTTTAGGCGAGCTGAATAAGTACTTTATGGCAATCCATTATGCCGATGTTTTCAAAAGTCTAATTTATTATTAATTACATATACATATTATTAGATTTTCTTTTATTAATATGTCTCCTGCTTGAATCTATCAATTGGTGCAGACTTTATGGTTTCCAACGGCGCATTATAATATTGTATTCCTTTGTACAGTACTATTTTTTCCATCGGCTTTGTCCCTTAATTTACTTTGTGTAGGTTAATTTCATTGCACGTTCTTGTGTTATTTTTGTGAATGTACTTTTGTATATAATTTTTTTGAAAGTATTTTGGTAATATGTAGGTTGTTTATTATCATTATTTGGTAATAGGTTGTTTATTATCATTTTTTGGTAATAGGTTGTTTATCTCCTAAGTATTATTCTCATTGCTCTATTTTGGAGAATCTGCAACTTATTTAGTTAGCTGTCATTACATAAGAAAATAATCGTTGAGCAGAAATTAAAATAATAGCAATAGTGGCGTTGTATATACAGTGATTGTAGTCTATCTGGATTTTTTTACGAATTCTTCCTAAAAAAAGTCTTCTTTCCAATTTTATTTTGTTTGTGTATACTAAACATGCTTGTTAGGTTAGTTTGGAATCTAATAACTATAAAAATATTTCATACAACTGACATTTTCAATAATTAACTAACTAACCAACCATCACGTAGGCAGAGAGGACGGACCGCCAAACAACTCGGTCTTGGCACACACTTTTTGCCTCATTCACATTCATACATCGTCTCATACATACTCTTCTATTATTCTGACTCTTGACATGGCCCGACTCGAGTATCTGATTCACTTGATCGTGCCATGTCTTCCTCGGGCGTCCCCGACTTCTGCTACCATTCGCATTTGCATCATATATCCTCCTTACACTCCTATCTTCGCTCATTCGCTCTACATGCCCAAACCATCTAAGCGTCCCTTTCTTAATCTTACTCATTACGCTTACATCAGCCTTGCACTCTTTGCGGACCTCCACATTCCTCACATGGTTTTACCACACATAAGCCTCAGGGATCTCATTTCAACAGCATTTAATCTACTTTAATCCTTTCTTTGCCAGTTCCATGCCTCACTTCCATACATCAAGGTAGGTACCAGCACTCCGTTGTGGACTGCTAACTTCGCTTCTTTGGACAATTTTTTGTTAGCGCCAACGGCGTTCAGTCCTCCATTAACGGAATTACCTGTATTTACCCTTCTTTCAATATCTCTGTCAGCCTTCCCATCTCTCGTAAACATACTTCCTAAATACACAAACTCATCCACCTGCTCCATGTATTCCTCATTCACAGTTATATTTTAAATTTATTTTAATTATTTTCAATAATTTTCATGATCAATTTCAATTTTGTCACTGCATGTTTTCTAATGCATTTTTTCTTTTCTGTATTTAATTTATTTTTAACCATCCCTGATACCAGTACCCAATTAATCGTTTAAATTTTATATTCATTCTTTATAGTCTCCAATTATTAGTAAATCATCAGCAAATAGTTGTACTTTGCATTTTGAAAATATTTTTACCATGTCATTGATATCTATAGATGAACAATAGAGGTCCGAGGTCTGATTCCCTGAAAAATAAAGTCAAACTACCTTTCATCTAACTTGCATCTTTCAGAAAGTTTAGCATGTCGACTAAATTTCGAAACTCGCAAAAATTAAGTATTGCCATTTTTAATCAAAGGAAATCGGTATTTTGTATTTGTTTAAAGAAACCAAAAGTTATTTTGCCGTATAAAGTACGTTTTTCAGGCATTCATTTAATCGCCGTAGCCCGTGTAGGTTTGTCGTTCGACTGTCGTAAAATGTCTAGGCCATAAAGAGTTGAGCGTCAGTGGGGCCGCAGCGCGTGGTATCGCGATCTCGAACAAGGAATGGGGATATTAAAGCTCGACGTACGAATTAATGCACGTAGCAGGATAAATACTCGGGATTATCACCAGCATCTTGAATTGCTGACCGCGCTGAAGTTTAAGTCCTCCTCTTTCGTCATCAATTTTATACATATCGTATCAATATGCACCTTTTTTAACTGCTTTACAATACAAATATTCATATGAATATGAGCGTGGTCTCTCACCCGTGCACCGTAAAATAGCGGTGTGGCTTCATACGAAATATTAATTCTAAGACTGAGATTAAAGGTGTTACGCCAACACGTTAATAAGACAGAAACTAGTGAAGAGTAGTCATAGGTTTAAATACTAAGCGTTCATTAAGTTGAGTGGTCGAGAACCTTGAACCTTGCAGTATTCAACAGGGGTAAGTTTGTTATTGTATGTATCTGGGTACCTACTAAAAAAATTACGCTCTTGGGGATGAAATGGAAAGTATCTAGATACCTCGTGACGAAGTTTGCGAAAAGTTTGACCAAGTTTCAGAACTTGGTGCGGACAAGGTTATGTAAGTAGGTACCTACCTACCTACTACCCAATGCTGGGTACATACCTCCCTTTTGTCGGAATCGCATTCAAAATATTTCAAGAAAACTTTGGCGTGAAATGTAAATTCACCGCCTGCGATTAATGTGACGGGCTCACCTGGGAGCAGGGTAGATTTATACAGTACGACAAAACTTCACACCAAAACAAAGAAAACAAATACGACTTCTTATAATGTTATTAACATTTCCTTGTGAATTCTGTACCTAAGATAGCTTGCCAAACATTTATGCATATGTTTTTATTGACGGGGCCTTGCTTAGACCTTTATAACTCGACCGTTTTGCATTTCGTCCGTCTATTAATTTGTTTGTACATTCCCGTACAGTTTACGTTGACCCGTTTTAATTATTTAATGGTTTAAGTAAAGATTATTAAATGTAAAACCGTATTTATTTGGACTTTCTTATTCGCATTTTTAATCTCAATATTATGACTGAAGATGTTAGAAAAAATAATTTTTACCTACTATATGGTTACTCAGAACAGTAACGCAGCGTTTGAAGTATATAAAAGCCCGAATATATAATATATATATAAGTTTAAATATTGGTGCGTAAAAAATAATCTGTTTTTAAATGTAGACAAATGCAAAACTTCGACTTCCTGCAGAAATAAAAATCCTGTTAAACAATACAGCTTTAGAAAGAGTCACGGAAATGAGAGATCTCGGAATTATTTTGGATGAAAAACTATGTTTCGCCAATCATATCCACCAAATTGTAAACAAAGGCTTGAAAACACTAGGCTTTGTATAAGAACAACTAAAAACTTTAACTCCATAAAAGCCATTAAACTGTTTATAGGTGCATATCTCTAGTTAGAAGCATAATTGAATACAACTCAGTAGTTTGGTCTCCCTCTTACAAAATTCACATTAATAACATTGAGCGAATACAAAAAAAATTCTACGTTTTATAAATTTAAAATTAAATATCCCACTAGAAGACTTACAATACCATTTCTTATTAAATACTCTAAAAATACACACATTGGAAGACAGGCCTAAAATAAACTACTTTTTTATTCTAAATTATAAACTCTAAATTCGACTGTTGCGATCTTGTGCAACTCTCATAAACTTACTACCTATACACTATTCCACTGCAACACACATTGCGAACTCCCCGATACAACGGTTTCACACTATGGGAAACCAATACTTAGGTTATGTCGATATATAAATATATCATAAAACGTTATCACTGATACGGTACGCACGTCTTACTGTCGCGCTGTCATTAAAAAAAATTTTTTTTCGCGAATTTTGTTCACTGCTGGATCGAATAATGAGTGACGTCGTGCTCCTAGAGCTGAAGAGCATCATTCTCGAACAAAGTAGGACGATTAACGAGTTGTTGGACCGTGTAAAGGCCGTGGAAGCGACATTAAATCGGCAGGTAACAAGCAAAAGTGACAACAAAAATGCACTACCTACAAATCCCGCGACTCAGCGCTGGGCTGACGTAGCGGCCCCCGCTGCACCGCACACCGCGCCCGCTACCCTGTCAGCAGTAACGCAAACCAAGGAAAGGATGAGAACTAGAGCGGCCACCAAAGCAAAAAATGACGCCGGTCAATTTGAAACCGCATCTTTTAGCGGCGCGATCCCCAAAACGCACGCCACGGAACCACACGTTCCAATTTCCGAACCGGAATCAAAAACCGCTCCTAATACGGAAGATTGGATAAAAATTAAACGCAGACAACGCACAGTGAAGAATTTAACTATCGGTAACTCCGATAAGTCTTCGAGTATAAAATCATATCCAAGAATAAAGAATATTATCGTGTCTAGATTACATAAGGACACAACAGTAGAAGAGATCCGGGCACATCTGGAGAAAAACGAAATAACAAAAAGTGAAATAGAAAAATTCATCGCACATTCTCAAGAATACGCAGCTTTCCGTATAGGTGTAACGGAGGATCTATACGAAAAACTTTTACGGGAAGATTTATGGCCTCGAGGAGTACCGGTAAGACATTATCGGTACTTAAAACCAAAACAAAATCCTATTGATGATAATCAAAACCGGACCAAAGTGAATGAAAATGCCGCCGCGAAATGACTAGAGAACCCCCTAAAAGTGAATTCTCTCCCTTGCACAATTTTTTACCAAAATGTACGGGGATTAAGATCCAAAACCGATGATTTCCTACAAAGTGTAATAATACAGAACAACGATCTTATATTACTATCAGAGACATGGCTTAACGACAGCATTTACAATAGTCAACTCTTCGATCAACGGTATGACGTGTTCAGAAAGGACAGAACCTCGGGACATTCAAGGGGAGGAGGAGTACTGCTAGCCGCGAGACGTGACCGTGCAACTCAAACCCAGAGACTTACCTATCTGGAAAGTAAAGACGAGAATATGTGGATAAAGACATGCCTAAATGATTTTGGTGTTATTTACATATGTGTTGTGTACATTCCACCGGCATCGCCAAATAAAACATATACCGATTTTTTTGATAAGGTTACTGAGAATTTTAATTTTTTAATCAATAAAAAGATTATTATAATAGGCGACTTCAATCTAAAATCTAGTAACAAAGGCACCGAAATGGATCTCATATATTTTATGAATCTTTTCCAAATGGAACAAAGCAACTCTATTACAAATGTGAAGGGAAGCACGCTGGACATTGTTATCAGCAACATTGATTTAAAAGTATATAAATCCTTATACTCACTAGTTAAAGAAGACGCTTATCATCCATCGTTGTGTATAGAGATTTCGCCGAACAAAAACACAACCAATTGTCAAACACGAAACTTGTGGAATAATATTGATAATAGTGTTAGGCGAGGATGGAACTTCGAACATGGCGATTTTAAAGCTCTTTATTGCCATTTACAATCTCATGACTGGCAACCTTTGAAGGACATAAATGATGTTAATTTAGCGACACAGTTTTTCTATTCCATAATTTATAAATATTTTGATATGTGTTTCAAAATTAAGCGCACTCCGAGGAATGGTAGAAAATATCCTAAATGGTGGTTTTCTAGTGAGATTGTTAGCGACATAAAACTCAAATTCAAACATTACAAAAAATGGAAGAAAACTGGAATGGTGAGTGACCGGGAAATGTTTTGTCTACTTAGAACAAAAATAAAACGCAGTATTCGATTAGCACATGTGCAATATATTAATTCTATTGAAAAAAATATCAAATGCGATCCCAAATCTTTCTGGAAGTATATCTCGTCCAGAAGAAGTGATGGCGGGTTTGTTGACCATGTTACTTGGAATAATCAGTCTTTCTCAGGAGCAGATATTCCAGAAGCATTTGCAGACTATTTTAAATCAACTTATAGTAAGGAAGCTGCGGACTTGAAATCTTTTATACCTGGAAAAAATACGCCAACAAAAGCACAGAATGTTGATATTCAAAATATTACAAACACTGACATCACCGCTGCTGTTAAAAAATTAAAATCCAAAACTTCTTTTGGACCGGATCTTATTCCGTCATTCGTGTTAAAGGGATGCTTTGAGCCCTTATTAACACCTCTAGCGTATATTTATAATCTCTCACTTAACTCCGGAATATTCCCAGACCTGTGGAAAATCTCTAAAGTTACACCGTTACATAAAACTGGTGATAAGGCTTCAGTCTCTAATTATAGACCAGTGGCGATCCTATCCTCTCCAGCCAAGTTGTTTGAACTAATAATTCATAAATGCATTTATACCCAAGTTGAACCCTTTATAATTGACCAGCAACACGGTTTTAGGTCTGGCAGATCTACTGTGTCTAATCTAATGGTTTTTACGGAGTACATATCTCAAGCTCTTGATAGTAACAATCAAGTAGATGTATCATACAATGACTTCGCAAAAGCCTTTGACTCAGTAGATCCGCTTATTCTCCTAAATAAACTCGACCAATTTGGATTTTCAGCGAAACTTCTATGTCTATTTGTAAGTTATTTCTCAAATAGACAACAATACATAACTTATGGTATTTTCCACTCTTCCAACTTCATCACAAACTCTGGAGTTCCACAGGGGTCGAATCTTGGACCCTTACTTTTCTCGCTATTTATCAATGACATTTACCATTGCATAAAATTTTCCAAGTTTCTCTTATTCGCGGATGACATGAAACTATTCCTTTTAATAAAATCTTTGGAAAATTGCTTGCAGCTACAAAGTGATATAAATTCTATCGTCGAATGGAGTCATACCAATAAATTAGGGTTTAATATTAAGAAATGCTCCATTATGTGCTACACCAAGGCAAACAAAACGATTTACTATAACTACAAAATGTCTTATTCATCTCTTCAGCACATTGTTATTTCAAGAGATTTGGGAATCGCATTTGATACGCACTTAACATTTCACGTCCACATAGAAACGATATGCAACAAAGCTTTAAGAATGCTAGGATTTGTGCTAAGCAACTCCAGACATTTTTGCAGCTCGGCCGCGATTCGTGTGCTATACTATAGTTTAGTACGTAGCATTTTGGAAAGTGGTTCTGTAATATGGGGACCAATGGATTTAACTTACTCTCAAATGATAGAGAAAGTACAAAAGAAGTTTCTGAGATATTTATATCTTAGAGACTTCGGATATTATCCCTGGTTATATCCATCAGCCTTTTTGTCCGGCATGCTGGGTATTAATAGCCTCACCGATAGAAGGAAAACTGCTTTGCTGATAACAGCATATAAACTTCTAAATGGTAACGTCTGTATTCCCGATATTATAGAAAAAATTGAGTTTTATGTCCCCGACAATTATACAAGAGCGCGCAGGCACAGAACCTTTGTCGTTCCAAAATGCAGAACCAACTTACCATTAGTAATGCCGCTCGGAAAAATGATTATGTTACTAAATTACCTGTCCCCTGATATAGATATTTTCCAACTTAATATTCACCAGTTCAAAAACGCTATTATTACTTAATAAATTAAAATAAAATGTATGTTTATTATTGGTTATGTATAACTGTAAATGTGCATTTAAAATAAAATAAATAAATATTTAATATTAACTTTGCGAATTTTGTGGATCACGTAAAAGATTTATTTCAACACTATTCCTAAATGGAAGTTGTATTTTTGTAAACCAGTCAAATCGCCGTATTTTTGTTAATTTACGTTCTTGTTCTTTATATATGACCCTCAAACGCTTGCTTAACATTAACTGATTGACCATTTTATAATATATTTCCCACATACGTTCTTGTTCTTTTGTGGTTAGTAGGTTTTTTTTATTTTCTCGTTGTTCATTATAATATAGGGTTTTCCAATAAGAGGTGGTATTTTGATATTCAAAGAAAAATGCAATTTTTTAATATAAATGATCGTATGTTTATTTCATTATAAAGAGGAAGGCGTGCCGTTAATAGTGAAAAATAACATCAGTCAAATGACCACCACGACCATAGACCATATCATTTTCATGAAATTTTCTATAACCAAATCGCAAAGTGGCTGCCTTATGTCCTCGATAGCCTCACGAATTCCATCTTTGAGGCCTTGAATCGACGCTGGGCTGTGGCGTAGACCTTCTCTTTCACGTGGCCCCAACAACATCTCGGTGGCCAATTGTGATCACCTGTTCGAGAGATAACACGGTCCGGAAACTTTTCCCGTAAAAGATCAATGGTTTCGTTGCTTGTGTGGCACGTAGCGCCGTCTTGTTGAAAGAAAACGTTGTCCAGATCAATACCATCCAATTCCGGTCATAAAAAATCATTAATTCCTTAATTAATATTCAAAA
Organism: Hesperophylax consimilis; assembly: GCF_061612785.1. NCBI lineage: Eukaryota > Metazoa > Arthropoda > Insecta > Trichoptera > Limnephilidae > Hesperophylax > Hesperophylax consimilis. Next base: position 24,214,964 of record NC_142850.1, read on the forward strand.
TAACACCTCTTATTGGAAAACCCTATATTATTTAGTATTTTGTTGTTACACTTATTATTAAATTCCAATATTTCGTAAATACACAATATTCTAGGTAAACCGTAAGATGCATGTAAATCATATAAGCTTAACACTTAGTACCTACAGGATTTATTATTATTTTTTGCTACACTTATTATTAAATTCCAATATTTCGTAAACACACAATATTCTAGGTAAACCGTAAGGTGCATGTAAATCATATAAGCTTAACACTTAGTACCTACAGGATTTATTATACTGTTATATATAATAATGGGAATTTGATATTTCTGGTTTTTAATTGTACCTGGTGTGGAGAGTGCGGGGGCTGCGGTGATGCTGAAGGCGCATGCCCCGGGCTGGAGGGGGCTCCCCCGGGGCTGGGCTGGGGACTAGGCCCCTGTTCCATCTGCAATAAACATCATATCAATAGTATAGACTTATTTTTTAATGATAAACTAATGTTTATAAGACAAGGTTTTATGCATAGCATAAAGGATAACCAATAATTATAAGCAATAATTAGTCGCCTGAAATATGAGCTGAGCTATGTCGGCTTATTTCCAACCCATATGTACGAAAATGTTCACTGTACGATCTCTACTCTCTCTAGGTCGACATCTTAAAATATTAAATGATAAGGAATTCACATATGCATTAATGGATAAAGCTGAAATGTGCATTTTTATATAATCCCGTATCTATTCATCCGATCTATTTCTGCAAGGCACGTAAGGCTCCGTTATAAGCGTTCAAAAGAAGAAGTTTACTAATGATGGCTTGACAGGGGGATATTATAGTATATACGAACGACAGAGGGAGACCGCTGAAGTAACAAAAAATTAATGGCGTAAGCGTGAACATATTTAATAAAACACGACATCTTCATACCTACAATGCTACGTATACACTTGCGAGCCGAACCACGAATCATGGGAAAGGAAAGAACGAACTGCTGTTTGCCGTTGTTTCTTTCCTCTTCCATGATTGGTGGTTCGGCTCTCGACTCGCAAATGTATACGTAGAATAACATGTCATAATGGCAGAACAACGTGTGTTTTTTTTTAAAATAATTTTAGGATCATAGATAATGTGTTTTTTTTTTAAATAATTTTAGGACCATTCTTTTTGTTTTTTTTTTTCTATTGAGGGAATTTCATATAATTACTTTTTGTATTGAGGGAATTTCATATAATTACATTTTTAACCCAAAAACTTTTTTTTTTTTTTTTTTTTTTTACAGTATTACCGCACAAGAGTCCCAACTGCTCCCGTCTGGAGCCAGTGAGACTATGGCATCCCCAATTGGGGTATGTTGTGAGGCTGAGGGTATTGGGGAGGGGAGGGAGATGGGGAAGAGGAAGGTGGGGAAGTACCTGGCTATTCAGATCTGGTCACCAAACACGGCTAAAGCCATTTCAAGCAACGTTTCAATTCTGAATGGTGGTCTTACACCAGGGCGATACTGAGAGTATCTTCCACTCTGGAACGTGCCGCAAATATACTATATATTATTTTTAATTAATTAATTGTGAAAAAACACAAATTAATCAAATAAAATTTATTTGCGCACGCCGGGTTCGAACCCGCGACCTTCGGATCTGTAGTCAAAAGCGTATACCACTAGACCACGCCGGCCGTCAAAATTATAGTGTTGAAAGGAAGTGTGTCGGTAGAAATTCAGAATGTAGGACTTAATGGATTTGATGGCTAAAGGGCTCAAAAATGCATTATTATATAATCCGATAATATCTAATCATTCATGACCGGTCGGTGGCTGAGTTGAAATCGCGTTTGGGTCCCACCCATACGTAGTGTGTTCAATTCCTCGGCTGGCTAAGTCCTCCATCACAACACAAGCAACATTTTCCGCATACTGTGGTGGTAGTAGGAGATTTTCAAATATTGTCAGGTTATTCGTAACCCGGGAATGTTTGTCTTTCTTTTTAAAAAAAAAATCAATTTATTTCTGCTAAGCACTACAAACATACATAGAACAATCTTGTAAACATTCCACTAGAGTCCAATAAATCATTTAACTTATAAAACAAGTCAATCTAAAATAAGTTGATGTAGGTCAGAGCACGATCTAAAGACGACGCGCGACTAGAATATGTGATTTTAAAACCGCAATCAGAAACGGATAAATCGCCATTTTTAGAAACAGTATTGGGAGTAATAAAACACAGCTATTAATAAGAATTTGAGTATGTAAATAAATAGAGTATTAATAACACAGAACGACCTTCCGCCGCATTGATAACACATTCCTCACGCCGACACATCTCCGTGATAATACGCGGGCAGATTTAATCACTCGCTAATCTTCTACACATATCACTATTTTGATAATGAAAGCGTGCGTTGTGTAAACAAATGGCTTTTCATTCATAAAAACGTTTCTTGTCTTCGGCGAGGCCATTAAAATATAAAACAGAAAACGCTAAACACACAAACACCGATACTCACGCGATCGGCAACATACCTAATCATCGTATCGTAGTTAATACAACTTCTGTTCGTATTGTTACTGTTTTAATATAAATTGTATGTTCAATCTCGCGGGCCCAAAGGTGTGGGGATGTTTATAAATACTTCGGTAGATGGTAAATAGGGGTGACTCATTCCATTCTTTGATATGTGGGTGACTCCTAGATTGTTACGCCCAAATCAACCAATCAATAAAGGTTGATTACACCTTGGAATAATTTCGCTAAGCAGAAGATTGAGGAAGGTTATGGTAATATTACGTTACCGTGAAAAAAAATTTACATTAGCTCCTCAGGGCCTATGTCATTTTTGGGGATGCTGTGTCGAGAGTTTTTTTAAAGGAAAGGAAAGTAAAGAGAGGAATAGGAGGGGTGGGTGAGAATCTGAGTAGGTGGACAGATGCGTCCGAGAACCACTTGGGGTGACCTATGGCAGCGGTGTTGGTTATCCATTGAATGGTCCCCGGGGCGGCGGTACTCATGCGCGCCTCCCAAATTGAATAATATTTTATGGATAGAATACAAAGAGTCGGATCACACATTTAAGGTCGTAGTTCGCAGTTCACAGTAATTTGCATTTCAGATGCACAGCTCAAGAGAAATTGCTTGTTTCAAATAATGAAACCAGGTGTCGTAAATTCGGGAAATTTATTCAATAATAAGGTGATTATTGAATTCTATGAAATATGAATAGACAATGAACGTAATATAATATAAAGCAAACCGACCTAAATAAAACTGCACAAGCTTTCACGTGACCGAATTCTAGCTAGGTGTTTCTGCATGTCGATAGCGAGAAGGCTCAGGTGTGTAAATAAATAGGTGGGTGGGTAGCTACAGTTCGTACTCAGGCCTATATACGAAGCACGTGGTGGGAGGGTTTTTGGGGTGGTTGGGTGGCTAGGAACCCGGTACAGGATACGAAACGGAAAGCTTTACTGGGAGACGGTCGCTCATTCATCATGGCACTACCCCCACTCGCCAGAGGAGGGTGGGGGAGGTGGGTGGTTACAGCTTACAGCTGATGATCACGCCGGGCCTATTGTGCCGAGGCCGGTGCAGGTAGGCACATTCTTGTGCGTCACTCGACATCAATCTGAAGCCGGGCGAGGGAAAAATCTAGCTTGTGTGGGAAGTCAAGTATGCATGAAACTTTGTTCACACACGTGGGTGAATTTAATTCGAATGATTTAAATGAAGCACGGCGACAGAAGCGAGTGTAAATTAAAACATTTGTATTTTTATAAGTTGTCAACACGCATGTTGTATTGAGTGTAAATTATTCCGAAACACTAGATTGTAAAATTGTTAATTTATTTTCAGGAAGTCACAAATTGAAAGCACAGTGGCGGCTCGCGACTTTTGGGTATGTTTTGAGTTTTAATATAAACAAATGGCATTATTGATGTCATTTTTTGTATGAATATTTTCAGGAAATCGGTGCAGTGCACTGCTAAACTGAAATTTGCTGAAAGTATTCATATAAAAATCCAATTAAAAAAAAAAATCTTTTTGTGTTAAACCTCATCAATAGTGTCGAATTTTTCGAACATAGCACTCGATCACGCTCAAAAGTCACGAGCCGACTCTGGTGGTCGGTACCTATCACTGATGATCATATTTTATTTTGGCAGTTAGATAGTTGTCATGACAGTGTTTGGGGGTGCTGGGCAGAGTTTCGTTTCTTTTTTCTTAATCTGATCTGACGACACATCCTTCTGAGAGGCCTTACGAAACGTAAATATGAATATGAACGCTTTTCAAGTTAAACACCAGTAAGTACATTATGCATCATAATAAAGTATGATGGAATGATTTAAGAACACCTGTTATAATAGAATAAGCTCAATTAGATACTAACTAGGGACATAATGTCATTGCGCTAGACACACTTGATGAATGGCAATTCTTGGTGCATTCCGACACCGACACCACTATAGCGTCATCACTTCATCTCCTGAATAAATGCCCCCAGCCAATAGGCATCCTTCCATTGTGCGGTGCTGTGCGGTGCTGTGCGGAGCTTGAGCCGTGCGAGCGTGTAAGCGTGTGCAGCAGGCACTATCTGTATCTGAATCCATCATGTACCCACACAGGCACACGGGGCCTGCTCTGCCGATTGTGCCTGAAGAGTAGGTGGTATGTACCGTGTACTGAGCTTGCATCGTGCACCCTTTGACCGAGTTGTATGTTTACTTTCATTTTCACTCAGCTGACGGGTTTGGTGGAGGCGGGGGCGGCCTCCCCGGGAAGGGGTGGAGGCCCGTCGGGTTTTGTTCGCGTTGTTTTTTTTTCTCGCGTCACGGACGGAAAACTAGTGAAATCGAAAACGGCGGGGGTGGGGGTGGGTGCCCCCATATCGGGTTCTCCGTGGGAGATACGTATGGAAATTGGGCGATACATGGGCGAAAGGTCAGAGGAGATTGAAAATGCGAGTGAAACGCGGGGGCAACGGACCCCCCGAACATCAGCTGACTCGGGAGGGTAAGATAAACATTCGCAACTTGTAAGGCGTTCACCACAACAAACAACACAAATATACATTTGTGACAGCGGACCTACCTACCATTGATCCACGTTAAACGAGATTGGATTTTCCAGTCTCGATATCATGGTATAGATATTATTATTTATACATTTTCATTTGAGGGATTCAGAATATATAACGAACATGCCCAATTAGTTCATTAGATAAATTGATAGCGAGTTTCCGTCAAAACGTAAGTAGATATCTAGTTTTATCTGGAGCCGCATTATCATTACAGATTACATCACAGATCGCTGAAAATGTGTATGTATATATAGGTTGTATCCTACCTGCACTTTCCTACTATTTACATGTGATAGTATAATATCAATCAACAATCTGTGGCATGGAAACAAAAAATTGATTAAAAAAAATCGATACATTATATTTTCTAGTCCACGATATGGATATTGACAAACGAGGAAACCCTCGCGCGGTCCGTATAAGAAAGGTGTAGACTCGCTTCAGACATGCATTATTATTATTATGTGAGACCCCCCCCTCGACCCCATCTCTGCCCTACCCGCGAACAGTGCCACCAACCCCAACCCATCGTGAGGTTATATACCTAATGATACGCGAGGGATTTATAACAGAGCTCATTCGAGGTAAATGCACGACCTTACCAATACTTGGCCGCAAACCGTTTACTCCGAGGAACCGTTTCGCAGCCGCAACTTCACTTATTCACGAGCTTTTATTGTTGTTTGAGACTGTGCGCAATCGGTACAAGGCACAAGTGCTACTTTCCCGAGCCACACATTCGGTTTTAACAAGACGGTAAATGTTCTTAGTAATGAAACGTCTAGGGTCGAGATCAACTCAATAATAATGGCTACTCCTATCTACAATTGTATTATATTCTATCTTGGCCTATTTCTCAAAACATCTATCTAACTTCTACAGCGTTATTTAAAATGAATTAACTCGGATGATAAATGTAAACGGGTGGTAATGATAGTCTATTCAAGGAATCGTATTTCCAGTCCTCTTTCGCGAAAACGCCAAATCACAAATTTACACTCCCGGTTGTCGCACAACAAAACGCACGCACAATATGTGATTAGAATATCTTTATCTTAGAGACTTCGGGTACTACCCCTATTTATACCCATGAGCCTTCCTTTCCGGAATGCTAGGTATAGATAGTCTTGTCAACAGGCGGAAAGCTGCGTTGTTGATGATGGCCTAGAACTTGTTGAACGGTCACATCAACAACACAGAAATTTTGAATAAAATTTTATTTTACGTCCCTGATAACTTTGCAAGAGCGCGTAGGCCATTCATTCTTCCGAGATGTAGGACTAACTTACCATTAGCAATGCCTCTCGGAAGAATGATAGTCCTTCTAAACTCACTAGCCTCTGACATCGACATTTTACACCTGAGCATTAATACATTTAAATCGCTAATTAGGCAATTATGATTGTGTATTTGTATAATGTATCTTTGTTATTGGAATTTTTTATTCTGTAAATATGCATTTAAAATAGAAATATAAATAAATGATTTTGAGAAAATTTAAAAACATTTACAGTCATTAAAAGAAAATTATTTCCATTCATAATGCAAAACCTTGAAGTTCTCAATCATCATTTATGGGAATAAGATGATTTTTTCCGAAAATTCTTGATGTTAAAAGCTCGATGGCTATCGTCATCCAAAAACCTTTGAAGTTAATTATTTGGGATAGGTACAAGGTACCATGTATTATTTGTGTACTTTGATCATTCCATTGTCTTCGCAGGTTCTACAGTCAGCTTTTTAGCAAATTATTACAAAAACAAGGTGAAACTATCTATTATTCGATGCATGTATACAGTAAAAAAAAATATATCTTTCCGAAATATTTACAAAATGCGTTTTATTGCACACGGGTGTACTATGTCCTTTTTCCACCGATCGAAAAATAAAGTAGGATACATACACATGCACAGAAAATTAAGTTCGCCATAGCAAGGTTTGCAGCGCAGTTCTGTGTGGAACTTTTCTGCGAATGCTTACCAACCCGTGGGACGACGGGCTTAAATATGCAGAAAGACAAGATCAATGTAAGTCAGATTGAAATGAGTTTCAGGCGTTAAAACAGGGAAAAGACTATCTTTTGAGCTAATAATAGAATGAACGGAGTTAGAGCGAAAACGCCCTTTTCCACCCAAAGCCTGAATTGGTAAAAGTTAATATTGAACCAGTGTTACCAGCCTTCTAAATCTCTACATACCTCAAATTAACGATTTATGAAAAAAAATTATCTATAAAAATGGCAACCGAATTTAACAATCATTCAGGGTTATAATCAAATAATACAGGTATTGAGGGACGTACTTGACGTACCAACCAGTGAGTTTTGCGAAATTTGGAGTAAAAATTGTAAATTAAATTTTGGTCTCCGGAAACTTTTATATGTTTTTGTTTTCTTCAAACATCAAAACATTCTTCCACGTGTCGTCACTGGTCATTCAGCCGAGTAACCCCCATCTCTCAACACGATCCTGTACAATACCTATCAGCTACACTACTCGCTTCGACGCTTCGACGAAGTCCTCGACGAAGTTAGCCGAAGTTCGAAGTGCGTGCCCACACACTCGTTTTTTTTTTTTTTTTTACAGTAATACCGCACAAGAGTCCCAACTGCTCCCGTCTGGAGCCAGTGAGACTATGGCATCCCCAATTGGGGTATGTTGTGAGGCTGAGGGTATTGGGGAGGGGAGGGAGATGGGGAAGAGGAAGGTGGGGAAGTACCTGGCTATTCAGATCTGGTCACCAAACACGGCTAAAGCCATTTCAAGCAACGTTTCAATTCTGAATGGTGGTCTTACACCAGGGCGATACTGAGAGTATCTTCCACTCTGGAACGTGCAACTTCGCGAGTAACGCTTCGAGTCCTTTGACTCGGGCGCATTTACCGACAACAATCGGAAGTCGGGCGAAGCGAAGCGAAGTTGCCCGAAGCGAAGAGAAGTTCGTGCCCACACTATCGTATTCGGTCAACTTCGATCAACTTCGCGAGTAGTGTAGCTGGGCTTTAATGCTTTCCTATGTTTTTAGCAGAAAAAAATACATAAAAAATGTCTCCGGAGACCAACATTTCATTTACATTTTTAATAATGTTAAGAATAACTGGTTAGTACGTGAAGGCATCCCTAAACACCCTGTAGAAATTTATCCTGTTCTTGAATGCGTTTGTTCTTTTTACTTCAGTTATCATATTCTAGAATCGACTACATGTCTGTTTACTCTCATGCAAGTTAGATCCATAACAAGTCCAACAGAATTCAAGTCTAAACTAAAAACTTACCTTTTTTAAGCTGTCGTACCCTTAAATTAAATATACCATTCCTGAGAGAAAGTCCAGTTATATCAAATTTTACAATTATGTCCTAAATCCTGTATCTAAATTTCGCTAATAAACAATTAGTTAATGTTAATCTCAAGTGACCTACCAGGTAAGTATTGTACTGTATATTATCTCCCTAAATAGTTAGTAACAACATAGATCACTGTATAAATGTATTATAAATTTGTACAGGGCCCTTGAGGTGATTTTGCACAAAAATGGCGCTATAAAAGTCATCCAAATATTATTATTATGAGAAATACTTTCATTCATGTTTGTATTCTTACTTTTATTTTTTATTTTATTTTATTTGGAAAACCAACAGTTATAATAATTACAAAGTATGGTGTATTAAGTGTTAATTATTTAACCAATAATAGGTTCTATAATATGTAGGGTTTCTATCATTTAATATACATTTATCTGTACCTACCCTAAAATGTAACGGTAATTATGTTTTAAAACATTGAACTAACTTTCGGAACAATATGTACTATTAAAACTAACATAAAACTTTCCTAAAATCAAGCCAAAAGTAATAAAAAAATAACAACAGAAATTCCATTTGGAATTGGCTAAATCAAAGACCCGATTTACTATATATTTTTTATTTAAATCAGTTAAATTTAAAAAAAAAATCATTCTCACTACACCAGGTGTCAATAATTTTACGATACATTATGCTAACGAAGGGATAATAGCCGATTTGGGTGTCGGTTAGTTTATCCGTATTTAATGATCATGTACGTGCCGATTAGCGCTGATGAAAGGTGAAGAAATGAAATATAAATTTAGTACTGATTTAGTAGGAGACAGTATTGCTAATCGTACTCCTATTAAACTACGAGAAATAGCCCTATTCCCTTAATATTGCGACAGTACTCAAAATATGAGTATGTTAAGTGCCAAATAGTAACTGTTACTAAAAGGCCAAGTAATGTATTGTTACAAAATATAGCATCGATATAATATGAATGTAGTAGCCATAGTATAATATTATGTTATTTCAAGTTTACTGAGTGAAGACAATCTGTGTCTTGCGATAGATCGAGACGTATATGATTTATTTTACTTATACAGCGTATCGTTGAAACCCGTTTACGTTGGGACATATATGCTATGGCTTATACAATGTGTGCGAAGATATGCAGATCAACCGATTGAACTTTATAATAGTGCACTCTACGAATTGCACCATGAGTCAAACACGTCTGTCCTAGATAGCTACAAGGTAAGTAAAATCATAAAAACACTACATAAAATAAACTGTTCATATTATCCATTTCGACAGTTTATCCCAACAACATTGGAAAATGCTGGTATAAATTAAAAGGAAATAAAAATACTAATTTCATACTTTCTAAGTATAAAGAGAAGATATTTTAAATAAAGCCGCACCATTCAGAAACACATCAAATCTCAGGCGAAACAGACTACAAATACATCTAGGAATAAAATTCTTTAATGAATTACCAGAAAATATAAGACAGCCTTAGTAATTATCCTCAAAGAATAAAAAAAAACACTGAAAAAATATACATATATTATATTAAAAATATATATAATTTTTTATTAAAACTAAAAAACAACTGTAATAAAATTGTAATAACTAAGGCCCCCCATACACACAAACATAGTTTTTTTATGGGTACATCTTTAAATTAAAATATAGATATATTATTTCTCCTTTTGTCTCGGCATATAATGTTTTTGTTTACTGGGTCTTACACTTACTGGGTCTTACTAAAATCTCTAAATAGTATCGAACAAAGTATCAGCGTCTGTCTGTTTGTGTGCTTAGTTTTTGTTTTCTTCTACTACGAAATGGATTTTGATAGGATTTTCACATTTATTTATTTATTTATTTTATCATTTAAAGATTTTCTTCCGAAAGGTTTACACACGTAATTTATAAATATGTATTATATTTATAAAAAGTAGAGGAAAATCATTGTGTAATCAAGTGATTTAAAATATATTTTCGGGCGCTTAAATTGCTAACGCTGGCTAAACCATGTGAGATACATCAAAATAATGTACTACGGAATTGTATATCTTTAAAAGGTCCTACAGAAAGGTCCACCCTTGTATATGACTCCTAAGGATAACCCCCAGCAATGCCGGGTACCCTTCTGCTAGAATGTACATTATAATATGTGAGCTACTGAGTGGACATATTATAAATTATATTAGTAGAACCCAATGTAGATAATTAGTTGTACAGAATACACTATTTTTGTGTTTAAATAAAACATCAATATTACTAAAATTTTATAATGTAAAAAAATAAACATATAATATACCTATTACACAATACCATTACCATACACACATTATTGGGATACAACCGTATACACTCATAACATATGCCGTTTTTTTATTTCCGTCTTTATCATAGTATTTCATTTTATTTAATCTCCCTTTATTAATTCATGTTAACTTATATGAAATAATAAAATGAAATAAAATAAAACTAAGATGATATAGTAGCTATAGATATAGAAGCACTCTTATTATGTAGGCGAGTAAGTATTTGAGTACTAGGGAAATAAATACTCTTCTTAACCCTATATGCCTTATCTACGCCTGAGAGGCGTACACACACTCTTAAATTCTATTTCTCTTTCTAACGGTTGAAGTTAGCGCCTCGTGCTCTTTAACCAACCTAGTGGCCGACGGGAGCTCGCCGATGGTAACTTCATCACTAAGTTAAGTCCAGCCATTTTTGAGTTTTTGCGGTATAGTACGCCTGCGAGACGTATGTTTAGGCTTTGTGTAACTTTTAACTAAGATTATATGTTTTTACTTTCGTTAATTTTTCGTCCATTTTATGTTTATTTTGGCATTGTTTCAGATACCAATATGTCATGGTCTAATATCAGAGATGTGCTTTATTTCAAATAAATCCATTTCAAATAGAAATGCAAAATGGGTATTTTCCATTTTGCATTTTAAATGCTTTTCTAAAAACCATTTTGCATTTTAAATGCTTTTCTCAATGCATTTTCCATTTTAAATGCTTTTTGCAACATTCTTCCTACTATCTCCACTCATCTTTTTTTCATAAGCCCCAAATATCAGTCGGTCCTCAACCTCGCTATGAGAGATAATTTACATTTGTCAAGTTGCTCCCTGGTAGGAGCCCTGGCAATTGAGTGATACCCAAAGATATTAGAAGAACGAGATATGCTATGTTGGCCGCCGGACCGTAGCCGGAGTACTACCTAATTAGGGTACTTTGAACGGTATCGGGACGTGTACGCACAGAAATCTGTTCTATGTATTAGTGCGGATACCTTAGCGCAAGCGAAGGTGTGCAGTAGTATTGGTGAACAAAACCGGCGACACTCGGCAAAACAATTCCACTCAGTACGAACTGCGCATAGCACATCTCGTTCTTCTAATATCTTTGGTGATACCATTACAAAAAATACTGATTCAAATACTGAACATGGGGTCATGACGCACAGTGGGCTGAAAATCGCCTTTCATAGACATAGAGACTTGAATTTTCAAGGGTCTTTTTTGACTAGAAATGGATTCTGCTGATCATTACTATGCTATAAAATTTCGTATGAAGCAATGAAGGAGTTATAATTTTTTTAAGAAAAAATTGGATAAGTAATATAAATAAGGATATAGAAGCCAACCTTATGATTCCAGAGATAGCCTCACTTTTAATGTCAGTGCCATACAAATTTATCTTAAAAAAATGATAACGCCTTCATTTGTACACGCAATTGCTTCATACAAAATTTTATAGAATAGTAATGATCAGCAGAATCCATTTCTAGCCTAAATAAAATACCCTTTAAAATTCAAGTCTCTATGTCTATGAAAGGCGATTTTCAGCCCACTGTGTGACGCTGTAATATTAAATGTTAGATAGCAGTTTCTATGTTTTTACGTTAGCAACGTTAGTCCCGTGCAAATTTTTTGTGGTTTCATAATCTGTGGTCGTGTTTTTTTTGTATTTACCATCATGTAATATGTTTGTTCTACATTGATGCCCATTATTAAATGACCAAGTTGTTTAAAAATTCTATAATTATTTTAATTGTTTGACCTGAGAAACCATTTTGCATTTTCAATGCATTTTGAAAATAGGTATTTTGCATTTTGCATTTGAAATGCTTTTCTAAAAACCATTTTGCATTTTGAATTTTCAAATGGAAAAGTTTTGACCCATTTCCATTTTGCATTTCAAATGGTTTTGGGTACCCATTTTGCACATCTGTGTCTAATATATTAAACAGAAACGATATTTTTAAAATCTTACACTAAGAAGATAGTATTTTTCTGGGAGAATCAGCTCCAGGAGACGAGGACAGCCAGTTTGGACGACATTCAAAGCAAATATGAGAATAACTATGTAACTGAAGAGGCTTTCCCTTTACAAGAATCTGCTCCCACTAAAGAAGCAGACTCAAAATTTCAAAGCTGACCTAGCATCTGATGCTGCTCATGGCAAAATTATCGTGTTCCTGTAAATAATCTTCGCGGTAAGAATGGACGCGGGATGTTTGGTCAACAAATAGGGGCCAATCATCTCACAGAACTTCAGCTATGAATAAAGTCCGCACCTCTCGAGGACCAGCTCAAATTACAAATTAAATCTAGTGGGCACTATTCGATCAAATGAGCGGGAAATTCACGAAAACTTGAAGAACTCGAGATCTCGACCTGTTGGCAATTCTACGTTTTGTTTGGATGGCCCTCTGACACTTTATCGTACAAACCAAAACCTGCAAATATGATTTAATGTTTTATAATTCAAGTGGCAAACCAGACATGATTCATTTCTAGAACCAAACAAAAGGAGGAGTAGATAAATTTGATCAAAAGTGCTCCTCAATGTGGTGCAGCCGCAAAACTAATAGATGGTCAATGGCTGTATTCTATGGCATCTTGAACATGGCTTTTGTCAATTCTGCTGTAATTTATGGCCACAACATGATCAAATAAACCCTCAGACAAAGAAAAATTCAATTCATTTAACAACTCAGCACAGATTCGGTCAAGCCTTGGATGGAGATGAGACTTGAAACTTCGACTTATATAGACAAAAAGACAAAATATGAGCCAAATTCTCGCAAAACCTACTGATTCAGGTAATAAACTTCAGGCACGAGAACCGGAGCCCAAACAAACATAAATAGAATGTCGAAATTAGTGTGCTGTAAGTGCAAAAAGTCAGTATTTTCTGAGCACAAAGTTGATGTCTGTGTAGATTGCTCTAAAATTAAAGCTAGTAATTAAAAGCATGATTACTTTTAATGTTTGTCCTATGAATAAGAAATTGATTGTTTATCAAAACTTAACTAAACCATTCAAGTTGTTTGAGACAGGGAAAAGTATTAAAATAAAATATTTATTTTTTATTTTAGTAAAATTCCTGAAATCAACAGGTTTTAATTCGCTTGCGATGTTTATTTGGCCAAAATGACCAATTTTTACCACATAAACATCGCAAGTGACCAATTTTCGATATAATATTGCAATTTTTTGTTCACTATTTTGTTTTACGAATCTTATAATTGTGTTTTGATAATAGAGCCAACGCCAATGCCATTCGTTGAAATTTTGAAAATGACATGAAAGCCATAACACCCTTGCCAATCACCACACTGCAAATCGGATGGTGTGGAGGAAACCTCCATTTTTTTCCACTCTACCTCCAGACATGTCGGGGTTCTGAAAATCGGATCATGAGTAAAAATGAACTAGTATTTAAATATCCATGTAACTCGAAAATAATAGAAAATGTCATGACTAAACGGCGCAACTTTTCCTACTGTGTTTTGTTATAACAGATCACCACGCAAATGGCATCTTTTTAAAAATATATATTTAAAAAAAAAATCTTTATTCATTGTAAATTGAGGATTTTTTGACTTTCATGCTAGTTACATGTCCGTGTTACGACCAAATTCTGTATCGGGTTGCTACAGGGTTTTGTTATAATACTCGTCCAAATAAGTCGCGTCTCAACTTGAGCGCGCACATACAATGTTCAGGTGGCTTCTTGCTGCTAACTCATCTTCAGTAGCGTCGCGACTTGAGCGTGCGTTTAGACTGGTCTCCCGATCTGGCCTGCCACGCAACTGGCGGACCGATGCATATATCGCCAAGACCCGGACAATCCTCACCCCCATGAACCCGGGCACCCCTGCTCAAGTCACCAAACGTAGCGAACCACTTGGGGTGACCTATGACAGAGGTTATCCAATAAATGGTTCCCGGGGCGGCGGTACCCATAACCACCTCCCAAATTGAAAATTATTATAGTACTTGACGTATACAAATTGAATTTGGTCCAATTTTAGTAAGATCGGCAAGTATGGTATACTCGAAATAAGTCACTAAACCAAAAAAAACTAATAAAATATATCAATAACTCGGGAAAAGACAACACTAGTTCACCGACACAATTCGATATACTACGCTACATCACTTGCTGTATATTTTTGTCGAAATAGAAGTTAAATAAATAAAATAACCATATACATTATAGGTTGTTGAAGAATTATAATATTATGCTAGTTACCCAAAAGTTATTTTTTAAAAAATTATCCATTTGAGTGTTTTGTATCCATATTGGCAATACGGAACGAAATCACCTCGGAGTCGGTCTCGCCGTAACGGATGTTTTTTTTACAGATATTATTTTACGAAAACATATGAAATTAAAGTAAGAATATCGGAATACTTCACCAAACAAACACAAAAGTGACCAAACGGAAGAAATAATAAAAAAAACATCGATTACTCGGGACAACACAACACTAGAATATCGATTTATGACTACGTGACATCACTTCGCACAAATACATGCGTACAATTATTTTCAAAACTCACCTATTCAAAGACTTCACATACTCGGTAATAAGTATAGCTCAATTGATGTTTATCATCACCAATCAGTATACAAACTAAAATACAGTATACTAGAATGTTTGTAACAGATTCATAATTTTTTTTTCAAACGCATATTTTATTGTTTCATTAACTAAGCTTTGTTTTGTAAAATTCCCAATCGGGCAAAATAAAGATTGATGATTACAAAGATGGTTTACAACAAACTGTAGTGTTTATCTTTATAATAATAATAACAAACTTACTTGTCTTGTGTGTATTACCTACTTACATTATTGTACTCTTGTAACTACACTATATTTATATAAACTTATCGAACTCATTGTCCAAATTCCAATAACACCGTAACTATATACTTGAATTGTATCTACTTAACTACCTACCTATATCTGTTATATTTTTCTCAAGTTTATGTATTAGTTTAACCTATGTTCTGTAAAATATTCAACCGACGTACTTTGTACAATAAACTTTGCTTGCTTATGTTTATAAAATAATAACACCATAACAATAACCCTACACATTGTTATGTAAGTTCATACTCAATTTAATATGCTATGTAATTAAAATATTTTATAATGCTACTGAACAACAAAACCCATAACATGTATATGTAAAAGCCTTCTAGGCGTTAATAAAATGAAATAAATAAATAAATAAATTTATCTAAACCCTGTCCCCCGACCCTTACCTCCCGAATACTGAGCGAAAGGGACACATGCAGCTCGCTCTACTAATACCTAAATGAAATCTTCAAAATCGAGGTTTTGTATTCCCTATTTTTCTCCTCCAACCGATTTTCATTTTTTTTTTACCAACTACAGAAGAAGAAATTATTCTATGTCGGACCGTTTTGCTTTTTTTCAAAATATATTGTCTAGTTTGAAGACTGAACGTCCTTTGACTGCGTTTAAATCAGGCAATTTTATTGATTTTTGGAAGGTCATAACTTCTATAAGAAGCAATTTATCAAAAAAAAACAAAACGTACCGACACGCAAGTCGCCGATATCTATTTTATGTTAAAAAAATATTTGCTCTAGGGTTAAAATCCAGAAAGATAAATGGGGACTACGTTTGTATGGAAAAATCAACGCCCGGTTACGTCTTACAATCTTTACTAAATAATATTCAAGATTTTTTTAGACTGGCACCACTTTTTTCCAAACCACGGTCCTTTTTGCATTTCGCGTTTAGTTGCTAACTTCACGTTTCTTCAGATGACATTTGCAATGTCATAATAGGTTTGTTTTGAATTGCTTCGAAATTCGATTATGTGTTCTTTGGTAAATCGAAATTTCGATTTGAAATATTCGTCTGGTAATGCAAATGAGTTTTACTGCTTTTTTTACATTTTCACAGTATTTTTTTTTACTTAAAGATCTGTCAAATCAAACGGATTGTTAATAGGTCCGTGATCTCCGTCTTAATATGATCGTAATACGTCCCTAGTCCTGGGGGTCGGGCGGTTTAAAAATCTGTCAGCCACACAGTATTATGACCGGTATACGCAGTACGCGTGCGCGAGATTATGAGTAACGTTTTCTATTAACCCGTTCTTATCCCTCCGTATTATCTATTATGAGTAAGATGGATTATGTCAAGCATGTTGAAACGATGTGCCTCTGGGGCTGTATCGAATTACCCATAAACGGTTACATTGACAGGGAAAGTTGTAAGACGGTATCCTCGCAGCGGGCTGAGGGAGGGTGAGGAGGGCCCGCAAAGTTTTCCGTAGCTCATCTGGCGAACGAAAGGAAAACTCTGTGTGCATAGCCCACTCACCCACTTAGATATATGTATTCACAGCGTGCGGTGGTTATGTCGTGTGAATGGAACACCCACCCGACGGGCTATGCTTTGTGAGTGCTACCTACTACCTACTCTAGTACATAGTACCTACCACAGACTACAGGGTATTACGCTCGGGGAAGGTCGACCATTCTTCACGCAAATATTCTTACGGTTCAATCAATATCGGAATGGTAAAAACATCTGTTTATCGATACACGCGGCTTTGCCATCGCCTCTCACTACGTTTCTCTAGGTCAGGATAACTTGTACATTACCTAGTGTTAGTTAGGTAACGGGTGGAAGGCCTGGCTTTTTTATAAATACAAATCTACAGTTTTATTCCGATTGATGAAATTTTGCACACATAACCTTCTAAACAAGAAGAAGGTGAATGTCTGTGCTAGATTTCGAAAAACCACCCCATCCCCTTTTCCCATCCCTTAAAGCAGGATTTTGATATTACTTGACGAAAACACTTGAAGGTTAGAATAAGAGGAAAAATTACTGACTACGTTTAATTTCGAAAACTATTTACAATTTGAGTCAATGCCTGTATTAGTTATATATTTTTTAAATAGCCTGTAAAAGGTTATAAAATATTATATTATAGGTAGGTACCTAATTAATTGCTTGTTAAAAGGTTTATTAATTGAATTTAGTAAAAATGTAATAATTTGCCAAGTCTATATTTAGAATATTGATCACGCTTGCAAACATCAAAATATGCTGAAAGGTTGTCGCACGTAGCCGGCATTACCTCAGCTCGAGCTGTTAAGAATTCTTGGTACGAAACTTGTCAGGGCACCGTATAGCCTCGAGACAAGCTAGCGAAATTAGGCGAGGCGTTGCCGATCCGATGTCGAGCTGATGTAAGGGCACTGTCTCACCTCGGGACAATCTAGTGAAATGAGGCGAGGCGGTCCCGATCCGATGTCGAGCTGATGTAAGGACACCGTCTCACCTCGGGACAATCTAGTGAAATGAGGCGAGGCGGTGCCGATCCGATGTAAGGGCACCGTCTCACCTCGGGACTACCTAGTGAAATGAGGCGAGGCGGTGCCGATCAGATGTCGAGCTGATGTAAGGGCACCTTCTCACCTCGGGACTATCTAATGAAATGAGGCGAGGCGGTGCCGATCCGATGCCGAGCTGATATATGTGCAATAATCTCAATAATCTCATGGTATCTTACCTGATCTCTTCATTGATCTATTTCGTAGAATCTATGAAATCACCGTCATTTTTAAAAACTCCGTGAGAACGGACTTTTCTATGCAATATAAACCTAAAGTTGAGTGGACTTCAACTTTCGCTCTATAAATTGACCATTGAGACTCGCAGATCACGCAAGAACGCGCCATTATTAAAAAAAAAAATAATATCGAAAATATTGGCTACTCTGTTGATTCAAAATATAACCTACAATAGAATGAGGTTCGCACAAGAATTTTACCATTTTTAATTATGTACACGGAGAAAAATGAGTATAGCTAATCTATTAAAGAACTCCAAATGATTGGTAATCCGTTAAAAAATGGGATTGCAGGCCGTTTCTTGATAAACTATTAATACATTCCTAACATATCGGAACACGTGTTCATGCACTGCATTTGCCTTGATAATATACAATGACGAAATGCAGAAATATTATGATTTGTGTGAACACTTGTTCCCACATCGTGATAAAAGGTTCGTATTAAACTAAAAGTTTATTAGGAAACCTATCAATTCATTTGTTAACGGTCTGAATTCCCGTTTATAACCGGATTTGGAATAATTTGAAGAGATTCTTAATAAATATTTTTTATCAGTAATTTTTCTCTGTCTAGTTCACATTCACTCAATTTTAGTTCCATGAAAGGTATTCTGAATAGCTGACTTAACTTAGCTAAACTTATTGTACCGTGCAACGTTTTCCTAGAAAATTTATGCAGTAGTCAGAATACCTGACTATACTGCATAGTTTTTCTAGAAAAATGTAGGATTTTAGGGTACAATAAGTTTAGACGCTTTACGATATTCAAGTACAGAATCAAAATACTGTAGGTATATAAATAAAAGAAAATAAAAGCAAAGAGAGGGTGGGGTGTTAAGTATAAAATTGGGTGTTTAAAGTAGCCCATTGATCCGCACTGTGCGAGCTTCATAGGATAAAAATATATCGAAATGGATGTTTTATCTTTGAAACGCAAGGCGCAAGGTCCACATAACCATTTTATTCAAACGTCCATTGTACTACTTTTCAACGTAATAGACTTAAAGAAAACAAAGGGGATAGGTACCTTTTTCAACAGAGCGAATAAACAAAATTGGCTTTATTCAAAATTTCCTTTGAAGCAAAAAAATTGGAGAAAGCAAGCGGAACGTGGATACACATTTTACAAAGTTATTCAATGATGTTTGTCTAACCCTGGTGTATTTAAAAAACGTTTACCAAGGTACGAAATAATAATAATAATATGTTGAATGATATTATGAGAATTGAAGAAAAAACAACAAAACAAAACCAAAAAACTCTCTGAAAGGGTTTTCACAGATTACTCATAAAGATCGTTTGACAATAGGTACATTCGGAATGCGAAAGAGTTGTCGAGAGTAAAATATGTGTGTATATATATATATATACATATATATATATATTAAATTTTTTTTTTTTAAAAACACTTCGCTTTTGATAGTAATTTGAGTATCTGATAGTTTAAGGGTGAGATCCAAAAAACAAATACAAAATCATTTAAACTGATATCATAAGCAATACATTTAGAAATTGTGTTTAGTACTTAAAAAATAATAAGACCCTTGTTATAGTTCTAGTAAAAATCTAAATCAAATCCTACATTCATATAAATTATTTATTCATTCAACTAAATTCTAAATATGTACACTTCAAAAATTAATGAATTTCGGCTTTCTGTTAGCAGCTTTTCTCCTTCATCGAATATAATGGAGTATTAAAAATACCAAGGAGATAAACAAGTTTAAAAACAACATGGCTAAATAAACATGAAGATACGGAAAATATGAAGACAACACAAGTATAACACCAACACAACAACCTACAGCCTATAATAGGCAGTCTGCCTAGGAGGAGGAATCCCTAGTGAGGACTGTGAATATAAAGAACTTCTATTAAACTATAATATATTATTTATTTATTATTTATTATTATTATGAAGTACTTACAAATAAACATGAAGATAAGGAAATTATAAAATGTGATGACACCATAAGTATAACACTAACACAACACCTACAGCCTATAATAGTCATAGTCCGCCTCGCAACAGGAAACCTTAGTGAGGACTGTGAATGTAAATGGTCCACTTCAATTAGCGATTCGCGATCGTAATTATTACAGTAGTCCCAATTTTTTATGTTTTATAAACTGATACCCTGATGTACAATCTGAGTTTCCGACATTTTGAAAAAACCGGCCGAAATCGCGCCAAATTCTAGTTTTTCCCAAATATCTCATTTCCAAAGCAAATTTCGGCTAAAGTAGCTTAAAAAGTATAATAGAACTTAAAATTACCTACAACTTTTGTTGAAACAATTTTTATCTATCTCTAATAGGTACCCAGGTAGAAAGTCGTAAAGGTGAGTATATTTTTGAAAAAACAAGGTTTTTGCGCGACTAGGTTTGTTTTTTTTTTAAATACCTCGTTTCCAGTGGAATTTCATGAAAATTTTATTGATACCGATTAAGTAGATGCATAAAATTTCCAAAAAGATTTGCAAATTTTATGTAGTTTTTTTTTTACCGAAATAAACAAATCATCACGTTATTAGATTTTTGTTTGCATTTTTAAATACTACATACAACTACAAATTTACTAGAGGGCACATCGGTATCCCCCCCCTTCTATTCCCCTCCGGTTCCCTTCAGTTACCGCGTGTCACGTCTTGAGTCTGGAGCGGAGCTTCAGTGTCACGGTACATAGTTTCGATATGATGCGATAGTTTCTCTTGCAGCGGTGACCAGTGTTAAAAATCAGGGTGTGACTATGGCATTAGATCCATTAATGCTGTTACATCGTATGTGTATTGCCAAAAAGTCTGAAAGTGAACTTAAAGAATATTCTGTATGCTGTCGACCGGAAATCGAAAGGACACGGGTTCAAGTCCCGTTGGCGTCATGTATCTTTTATCAGGAGATTTTTCAATGTGGATGAGTGTTTCAGGCTAATAATTATTGCTTATAAAATAAAAAAGTTGCTTTTAAGCTCGGCTTGGTTGGAATGTCGAGATTAGCATGGCTTAGCACATAATCCGTATATAGGTCACAGATATTGTCTATGATTTTAATAGAGGAACGTGTTTTTTTATCTTTGCAAAACCAAACTACTGTCATGAAAGTATGTAATCATTTACTTAACTGTCAAATTTGACACGTGTCACTCACCGGTTACATCTCAGCGTCTAAAAAAGGAATTATTTTGCGGGTTATCAAGGATTGCCCGCTTAAATTTTAGCGAAGAATGTCGTGGTGTATAGCGAGGATACGTACCAACTGATATACAAGGCCAATGTCGTTATGTGAAAAGATTTTATCGTGATTCTAACTTAGATCCTGTTGCTGTTGATCCTTGTGCATTCAAACTTAAAACATAATTGCAAAAAATAAGACATACATAGTAAATGAAAAGCATTGTTATCAATGTACCAATGTGAAATAACCATATGAAGAGTCGATTGTTACCTGGTGTGGAGAATAGGGCGGCCTGGGCGGGGGGCCCGGGGCCGGGTACCGCTGGTGCGGGGGGTAGGGAGAGTAGGGCTGCGGCGAGCCCTGAGGGGGGCCTGAGGGCGGGGGAGGGCCCACGGGGTAGCCGCCCCCGCCCGGCCCGCCGTAAGGGGCGCCGCCCACACGGGAACCACCGCTCTGCAACAATCAAATATACA
This sequence comes from Hesperophylax consimilis, assembly GCF_061612785.1. Taxonomy (NCBI): domain Eukaryota; kingdom Metazoa; phylum Arthropoda; class Insecta; order Trichoptera; family Limnephilidae; genus Hesperophylax; species Hesperophylax consimilis. The sequence goes on from NC_142850.1 coordinate 24,236,909, forward strand.
GGTTACTATAACAAACAAATCAAATTTAAATAAAAAATTAACTAATCAACACGCCGTTTCCCGGAAGGGGTAGGCAGAGAGGATAGATCTCCACACAAATGTTTGACGGCCTCCATGGTAAGGCTCCCGACTAGCAAGCGGGAGGTCGCTGGTTCAAATCCTGGCGAGCGCAAATACATATAGTATATTTGCGAAACGTTCAAGAGTGAAAGATACTCTCAGTTTTGCGCTGGTGTAACACCACCGTTCAGAGTTGAAACTTTGATTTAAATGACTTTGGCCGTGTTTGGTGACCAGATCTGAATAGCCCGGTACTTTCCCACCTTCCTCCTCCCATCTCCTTCCCCTCCCGCTACATTCAGTCTCACAACATACCATAATTGGGGATGCCTTAGTCTCACTGGTTCCAGACGGTTAGAAGCAATTGAAACTCATTAAAAAAAGAGTATTGGCACAAACTCCTTGCTTCATTCACATTCATATACCATCGTCTACACAAGCCTAGCTTTACTATGGTGGTACATCTTATGCATAAAATTAAGCGAAGTAATTAATATATTTTGGTAAATTATGTAACATTATTTTCAATAAAAAATAATACCTAGTCTCATTCTGACTCTTGACATGGCCCGACTCAAATATTTGATTCACTTGATCGTACCATGTCTTCCTCGGGCGTTCGTGACTTCTTCTAGCATTAACTTTGGCGTCATATATTCTCCATAAACTCATTTCTTCTTTAATCTACATGCGCTCTATATGCCTAGACCATCTAAGGATCAATAATTTTATTAAAAACCTGCTTATAAGCATCTATATAAAGGTTCGATGTTGATTTATTTATTTTGAATGTAAAATTAAAACTTGCAAAAATGCAAACTTCTTTTCATTTTTGTTGTAAACTGATTGTGCTAAAAACTGCGCCTGCGCTCAATCTGCATTTCGTAGTTAGACAGGTACTGCAGATGTACTGTACCATGTAATGTAGTTTATAAAGCTGAAAACAAAAAAGATTCCCTTTCTTATTCGTAACCATTACGTTTACATCAAATACATCCGCTATAAAATCATATTCACTCATCAGAAATTATATGACAACATTCATGTTACATATATGAATGTTGTCATATAATTTCTGATGAGTGAATATATATAGGATATATATAAATATATGAATATATATATATATAGGATCTTAAATATCAGCAGTGCAAATCTCATAATAATATAAAATATGTATAGTGAAGATAAGATTTGTGGAGTATTCGTTGGTAAAATGTTCTCACAGGTTTACAAGTAATAGCGAAGGCGTCTCTACTTAATTCTTACTCAGCACCCATATCTTATCTCACCGACTGATACATATTCCAGAGTAAGGCGCTGACATATAAATAAATAATAATTTACAAAATTAATACGGTGGCGGAAAGTTTGGAAGGATTTGAATCCCCAAATGAATAATTTATTTTCAATTGATAATTATTCAGAAGTTTACAATTCCTACGCAAGTACCTGTTCAACCAAGTACCATTTTTAATAATTAATTATTAATACAGTACTTCAATCTACTCACAAGTATCGAACTAAATTCATATTGCGTAGTTGTGCAAATGACCTTTATATAATACGGACAACAAATGATCGACCATCGCGAACAAACACTAACTCTAAGGATAATCCGTTTTCCATGTTTGGGGGACAGAAACGGGTAAGAAGATGAGAATCCTTTCGGATCATTAGAAGGTCCCGCCCTTGACCGAATGCCGAGTCCTTTGAACCCTCCGTGGCGAGCTTTCCGTCCCATTGTTTGGCTATAACGCATAACTGATAGTCTTACCTACCAACTATAGCTACATACAGCTACTTGCAAGGCGCAGAGGGGAGGCCTACAAATAATAATAATATCGAGGGAATAAAAGAAGACTAATTTCTTTAGAACGTCTTTAGCGTATTCGCGGAAAAGCTTACGGCGATTTAATCCGATCAAAAAGGTTGTCGGTTTTTTTGTCTGTAGAGTTCATTCAAACTTTTAGTTCAAGTTCAAACAAATCTAATAAAACGCTTAAAAATAACAGAGTTATGAATTGTGATAAATGAGAAAACAAAGAAGCGTGCGGAAATGAAACAACACGATAGTACGACACTTACTTATAGGAAGGGATACGAGAAAGGAGAATACTACGTTCCCTTTTAATATTTTAATTATTCTTATATTCTTGTAGCTTTTGTTTATCTTTAAGTATAATATGAACCGTGATACTATACTATAAGGGTTTTTACGAAAAAACCGAACCAACTTATTTGCGCGTAGATACTAGAACAAAGGATTTTAGTGTTTAACACAAATATAATAACTAGTGTCTATTGAGTGGTGGAAGAAATTCGAGAAGAGTAGATAGTAAATAAAAAAAAACTAACAGCATTCCTCGATTTGGATATTTTGAAAGGATAAGCCCGATTCGGTATGCAAAGTATGGACGAACTATAGAGAAAGGGACCAGATATAATAATGATGCCTGGAAGAATAAAAATGCAATAAAAACGATGACGATGATAATAAAGCATTCGCACAATAAATCTTCTCCCTGCGGATGGGGCGGTCCCGCGTCATCAATCAGCTCTGTAGGGGCGGTGGGCAGGGTGGCTGGTAGGGTGGCTGGTAGGGTGGCCCGGCGGCAAGGCGGTGTGGGAGGACGACCCCCCCAGCCTCGACGCCATTGGCTGACTCCGCATCGATCCGCGCTCCGAGCCGGCACCAGCCAGCCGCCAGCCCACAGCGAGCGAGCACACAGTACGCTATAGTACCACGCCACCCTCCACCCCGCCCGGCCTAATCACGTTATTATACACAGAGCAGGCAGAGCAAACACACTTTTTATGCAACGTACACTGTACTGTACTGTAGTGCACTGTACTATACAGTGTATAACGCTGTTTTCGCCATACACCAATTATTCTGATGCACGTCATAAAAATAGATAGAACAATGCTGCTGTAGGCATTTCAAAATGAATCTGAATAAATCTCATTTTGAGCGGCCCGTTTATATAATAACATGCTGCTGTTATATTTCATAGAGGAAAAAATAAATTAAAAACGTAAAAATAAGTCCTATGCATAGACATATGAATATTAGTAGACCTGCCCTAAGTGATTAAAAGCGTATTATCCCAACTCCCCATACCGGTTCCATTGGAGCCGGCTGGGCTCGCGTATGGCCTCAAGTGAAATTTGAAAACGTGACGTCATCATTCTTGTGCGAACTATGGTCGAGGCATCATCGGTTCATTTTACGAAATAACACGGCAAAATGTTGACTTGTACTATGAAAACTTGTAAAAATAGATGTGAAAAAGAGAATAAACCCAATTGTCGTATTACATTCCATATATAAGCATTATTTTACTTTGTTTTAAGCATATTCACATCGTATAATATAGATCAGTTTTAGAAACATATACTATCACATCGAGAAACGTCTGGACGCGAAACACAAAGCTGGTTGGTTGCTGGGAAGTAAATTATGAACATTTATAAAAGTGTCTTAACTAAATACTTAAACGAAATATTCGACTCTGAAAATAGAACCGAATTTTTTTGCCGAATTTGGACTTCGCAAATTTGTTCATAACGTGGCGAGTAATTTGCGCTCCCATGTAAAAATGTCTATTCATACAAAAGCAGATTTTACTTTTAAGAAGTAAATGGTGATATTATAATGCGAGATGCCAATTTACTCTCAGATTGATTTATTGACGAATCACAGTCAGCCTTACGCCCTTCGTTCTTCAACAGTTGATTTTACCCATCGCCATTATCTTCTCGTCTATTAATTCCTATGTCTGTGGTCCTACGTAACTTTCTGTTTATTCTTCTGACGGCCTCTGTGGTTGAGTGCTCACGATCCTTGAGTGTTCACTATGTCACGGGTTCAAATCCCGGTGTGAGCAAGTCAATTTTATTTGATTAATTTGTGTTACTTCACACTTTATTTATTTAAAATAATATATAGTATATTTATATATTTTGTAAACTTTTTCCCTATTTTCGGCAGGATTTTCTTCAAATTTCTCTTTAAAAATACCAATTTCTGACTCGACTTACCCAAAAGCTCAAATTAAAAAAGTTTTACTACAAAATCGACTTCAAATGTAATGTAGATACACCAGATTCCGGACACCATGTATACTATTCACTTCTTACAGGAAACGTACATCAGCATTCCATGCAAAATAAAATGTTGCAACCTCCTGAGGTCGAAATGAAATAAAAATTGAAAAACAAAGTTTGAGTTGAGAGAGCGGCAAACCAGATGGTAAATTTTGACGATATTGTAGAAAGTACCGCTTGAGTACAGTGGTCAAAATATTACAACAATGTTCCCTCGTCGGGTCTCGTTAGGCCACATCGGGCTTTACATTTGAGTATCTGAGTGACAGTCGGGCTGTAGTACATAGGTACACTACACTGTGCCTGTACATTAGATGCCGGCACATATGCGATGTGATGGGGCCTCACTGGCGCTGTACGCTGGGCGGAATGCTGGCGCCAGTTGTACCGTGTCGTCAGTCGTCATGCCTTTCTCGTGGAAACAGCCGCTTCATCTCGGAATGTGTGACTCCTATACATTATTATTATTACTACTTATGTGCCCGCATCCATTGACAAAGGATTGTCTACATTATTTTGTTAAACAAATGTATAAATAATATCATTATTGTCTCGGCGTCCCGTCAATTAATTAGATTGCCAAATAAAGGATAAATCATCTAGTTCAAACATCTATATCGCAGCTTAATAAATTTTATTAGGGCCATGCAATACGTCGTGTAATATTTTAAATTGAGCCGCTATCAATAACAAGCCTTACGTAGATGGCGATAAGGTTTAAATTCCCGCTTAATTCCATCCGCTGTTTTGATTTATGCAAGAAACAAACATGGCCAAAAAGTGCCTTTTATTTTATTTTGTGGATGTTCAGGCGTAAATATTTAATTTTTTCCGATCATTTTATAAATAACTTAATTTGCCACATTATACAATAAAATTATAACCGAAAATGAGTTCGTAAGTAGGAGATTTAGAACTTTAAAGCAGTTTTCATAGGCCTTATACATTATTTTTTTCTGGGCTTATAAAAAGACTTATCTAAAAAATACTCGATTATTTCAAAGGCCAAGATGTATTCTACTCGCGGTATTTAATTAAAGCATCTGAAACATTTCTAGGCGACTAAATTTTCAAACTAAAAACACATGATTTTGCATTACTACGTATGGCATCGCCTTAAATCATTCTTTCTTCGCCACCAAAATAGTATACAGGAGAGAGAATACAATTTAAACCTAGAATAAAATATCTTCTAAAAATCATAAAATCCTTTGTGAGAACCGTTTTACTCCAGATCGATCTTTTAGAGGAAAACACAATATAATAATACAATACTTGCGCATAATTATTATAGCTCCGAGTTTGTGAAAAATGAAACAGGACTATTTTAAAGTATTCCGATGAAGAACTGCAGTATGTTAGCTATTTATAAATCACCAAAACCTTGGAATATCTGGCGTATGGTGGAGTCCTTCACCCCCTTATCAAAAGTTTTACATTGTGTTTTTTATATTTTAACAATAAACTTTTGTACGAAATTAGTTACAAAACTTGTGTTTATTATTAAAAAAATAGAAAATACAAAAGTTTAAAATTGTGTTTTCTATTTTTATATTTCAATAATAAACATACTTTTGTATCTAATTTAATTTTGGTAGCGTTTGGTTTCTTTTGGAATACAGAGTAAGATAATGTTATGTTGTTATTGCCATTTTTTACGTTCGAAAAATATTTTCTAAACCACTCAATAATAAAATGATTTGATTACCAATAAAAGAATTGATGAAAACATGATGCAATAATAAACAAGACTACATATGAGACGTGTTTACGTAGTTATTTGTAATCCATTAGATAGTACTCTAACAGCTTTTGAATTTAACCGTGACAAAAAGGATGCAATAATAACATAAAAAATTAAATAACACAATAACTTTGTTTACAACCACGAAATTTGTTTAGTTTATTAAGGGGGTATTTCACTATGTCGGGCTAAATATCTGACTAGCTATCCGTTGGCTGGATTTAAAGATCAGAATAACTTCGTTATTCAACGGCGACCGTTTCACCATTGTTTCGAACTTCCGGATAGATAACACTCGAAATAGTCTGGCAACATCGCAAAATGTTTGCAGTTACTCAATCTACTGCCACGGCTGTCATGCGTCACAGTCCGCACACCGCGAAGTGTGCATTTTTTTGGTTATGTTATGTTGATTATCAGGTCATTTTAGATAGATTCGTGTCGAATTAATACATTGTTTCTTATTTTGAACACAATCAAATAATTCAGGATGGATCATACAAGCATTCAAATTCATTCTACAAAATTCGACTCACTTCTCAGCTGTTAAACTCGGAATGTTTTGACGCCATCTTTGATTCGAGGAATAGCGCCTAACGTGAAGTTCGAGCACTGATTAGTCAAATCTAACTTTAACCCGAGCGTTAGCGTTATTCAGATATAGTGAAAACGAAAAAATCACTAATCCGCGGATAAGTGCTTGGTCAGAACATAATCAGAGATAGTGAAATACCCCCTTAGACCGGCCGGTTTCGCTGAACACAAGCATCATCAGGGTCAAAATAAATTATTGAAAAATACATTGTGTGTCCTTATGTAAACATATATCTGTATATATATATATACAGAATAATATATATACAATTTTTTCTCATTTTTTATTATTATTTTTTATCATTGGCTTTGAAACTTGTAGATTATTATTGATTAAAAGATGTGTATAAAAAATATTTTATTTTCATATATTATATATATATATATATTTTTAATTATAAAGTAGCTGTTTAAAGTATTACTTGACCGGGCAGCGTGGTTGAGATGGAATCGCGTTTGGGTCCCACTCAGGCATGGTGTGTTCAATTCCTTGACTGGCTAAGTCCTCCATCACAACACAAGCATCATTTTGCGCTTACTGTGGAGGTAGTAGGAGATTTTTAAATATTGTCAGGTTATTCGTAATATATACATTTATTTTTGGTAAAATAGTGAGGTCTAGTGTTCATCAAACGAGATAATTTATGAATGTTTGAACAGAAGTAATTTGTCAAAAATAAATTTTGAAAATAATTGTTATGGCTAGGCTATTCGTACACGACGATGCTTACAAGCAACTCGAGTTTTGTGCGCGTAGCATACGCGCCGCTCGTGAGTATCCGCCATACTATTTTGCTGTTGTACGTACAAGACGCGACGCCGACGCGTCGAATACGGGTTTGACATCAGTTGCGCGCGAGTTAGATTTGACAGAAATGAGGTCCGTATATGATTTGAATGTAATTTTTTTTCTGGGGAAATATCTATGTTTATAAAACTATAATTTAGTTTATAATTCAAATACCTGTTGAATGCGTTAGAAAAGATTTAGCGGAGGTGTGGATTAAGGTTGGATAGAAAAGTTCATTAGGCATGGTTCTAATGTAGTTCTTTGGCGGCGACGAATGCCCTGCAATTTTCATTTATTTCGGTTACGGGTTTTTTGTGCTTGTGAACATAAAGAAGAACAATATTATGGTCTTCGTCGCTAGTCACTTGACATCTTATTAATTCCACGGCTGCACCTGAAAAAATGAAAACCAGCTTTAAAGAGTAGCATATCGGTAAGCTACTTTTGGTTGAGTCACAGTGACGTAGCTTGTTCGTATCTCTGTACGAAGGGCCTTACTAATCTACCAAATCGATCCGAGCAACTTAAATAAGAATAGTAAAGATTTATATTGATACAATGTGGAAAAAATATAAGAAAACAGCGTGTTTCACCGTGTCACAAAAACATTGTACTTAAAAAAGCGCAGAATAAAAATCTAGGCGTAAATAGAATCAAAAATTTAACAGCAAAAGCAGGAAACAGACCATTCGTTTCGGTTCAGTTAGTGAGATTTATTTTAGTCGATAAGGAATATTTCAAGGCGGTAAAAAGGCAATTCTAGTAACGCCAAGATCATAAGTCATATAATATCGTGGAAAGTTTTATTGGTCGGTTTTATGAACCATCTGCCACACCTCGGCGGGCCGAGGGTCAAACGTGATCAGGTTGCTCCATGCGCGGGCCCCGGCGCAAAGGAGCGCAAAGGAACACAAAGAAACACACACACGCCTTAGACTAAAGATTTGCTATCGAAGGGGTTCGATCTGCAAGCCAAAGCTCGAAAAATAATAGACAGCTAAAGCGTATCAAAATGATAATACGTATTATATATACCTACTATGGTAGAAAAGCAACTAAAAATGCAAACTAGAACCAGAACTAATAAAAATAGAACCAAATTCTCTTGACGACAATTCCGGTCCATCGCTCCTAAAATATACAATGCATTGGGCACGGATATCAGGGAAGTCGGGCAATACTACCTAAGATATCCCTTTTTACTATCCGTGTTCAACATTTTTGAAAGGGGCGAGCTTTTTTTAAGGATTACAAGTTAGACATTTCATCAGTGATTTTTAAAACGGTAATACATTTTCATCTTCTTTTACATTGGTCGGTATTTCTTGAAAGCTCTTCACCGCTCTATATACATTATTGAGTTCTGTGATTTTTCCTTTTTTCAAAAGGGAAGTCTCAAAATGGGTATACTTTTGCACGTATTTAATTTAATTTCACTTTTTTTAAATTATTTTATTTTAAGTTAAAAGAAATTTACACATTTCACTTTCTTAACTTAAAAGTATACATTAAAAATAAAAATCTAAATATTATTGTTTACAATCTTTTTATCAACTTATATAAGCACATTTTAATCTTGCTCACTGATCTTAGGAGCAAACAATTTTTTTCTTAAAAATATTCATTCTAGTGGGAAGGAGATTGTATATGTGTACCCTCGCCGCATATGTTTCTTTTACCAACTTTCAGTATTTGCTGAATGTGTTTATTATGTTGTCTTGATGTTTTTATAAGTGTCGTATTCGTGTTGGATTTTGTAGATTTATAAGCATATGTTATATTCGTACAATATATAAATATATATTTTTATCGTTCAGCTCAATTTTCATTTAGTTGTGCGCCCGCTCTGACATTACGCAATTTGTGCAGCTTTTTTCTTGGGCCAACGTAACAATGTTGGCTCACAATTTTACTTAATCATGAGTTATTGAGCTTTGAAAGATAAATTCATGAATGAATAAGATAAGACGCCAATTGTCCAATAATAATAAATGAAATATTTAGTGTCGAAACTTCAACATCAGGCAAAGCCGGGAATTTACTATGTAGAGGCAAATCAAAATTAAAGAACGACGTTTCAATGTATTTGTACACACCCTCACCAGGCCTCAGGCACATTCTGTCAGAATGCGAGTATTTCCGTTTCGAAATAAAATCCAAATAAATAAAAAATATATCCGTACCCGAAAACTGTTCTTGAAAGGTGACGAAAATTATGCTTTTAAATTTTATTATTAGAAATAAAAAAACATTTTTTTAAATATTAAAATTTTTAATGCATAGATACACAAAAAAAAAGTTTTTTGTAACTAAAAATACTGATTTATATTGATACTGAGACTTATTTTAGCAGACAAATGTATAACAAACTTTAACCTTACCTCATTGAATGCTGTAGAATTGAGATTCGTGAGGCTCATGTGTGGTAAAACCATGTAGATCGCGTGAGAAATGTGGAGATCCGCAAAGAATGCAAAGCTGATGTAAGATTAAGAATGGGAAGCTTAGATGATTTGAGCATGTAGAGCCAATGAACGAAGAAAATATTGTAAGGAGAATATATGACGCAAATGTGAATGGTAGCAGAAGTCGGGGTCGCCCAGTCTATATAAGAGTATGAATGAATGTGAATGAGGCAAGGAGTAAATGTTAAGTCATTGTAAGAAATGTAATAAATCCGAGGTTTCTTATCTACTTCGGACAAGTACGGGGCAAATTGCATTCGGGCAGTGCCTTTACTGCGGTGGTATCAGTTACAAAACACCGACCACCAGCCAACTGCCACCTGCCACCTGCCACCTGCCACCAGCTATAGCTATAGCTACAACTACAACACTGCAGGAATACACATTGAATAGCATCAGTTAAGTTCAGCCCAACACCTCGGGCACTGTGCACTCTGCTGCTGCGGACTACCGAATACTGAGCAGTAGACTCAGACTGACTCCGCACTTATATCTACAGACTACAGACGCTTGCCCATTTATCACGCTACTGTTTCGTGCAAAGGAAACTTACAACTTTTGACTTATGTTTTATTTTTTACAAAGATCTGAAGAAACTTCCACTGATGGTTAAGCGAAACCAGTCAGCAGCACACGCCCGATGTAAACACTGTGTCTACTTTAGGGATTTATAGTGTAGAGTAGAGCTTACATATTGTGTACGAGGAATGTGATTAATTATAAAACCAACTCTAATTCCGAAGGTATAAGGAAATCATAGAATAAGGACCAATATAAATGTATATTACGTTTAGTCGCAAATGTTGTTGTTTTAGGATAACAGCGTCCGGGACATTTTTTGCAAATTATTATTAATTGGTGTATTGTTTTTGGTCCGTTACCAGGAGTGACTACACTACAATACATACCTACATAACAAAATTTGTACTTTTTTTAGAATAGGTGTTCACCAGGGACTATTCTCGACCAAATAAAAATTCCCGATAGTCGGGAATATATATTATTTTTTATTAAGAAATTTATTAATGATGTTATATTTTTTATGAACATGTATTATATTTAAAAAGGCAATATAAAGACGGTAAGTTTTTCGATCTCCAAAAATGGCGGAGTTATGAGCTTCCAAAGTGAACTTTGGTAAAAGGATTAATCGTGTCTCAAGCTCACGGGGATTTCACAATTTCGATGAAAATTCCCTCAATATTCCCCGCATCGGGAAAATTCCCAAAATACTAAGTCCTTGGTAATTTGCCCATCCCTTCCTACACAGCTTACAGACAACAATGCAACCAACAATTGTCTATTATAGTAAAATGTGTTAGCAGATGTGAAAAATCTCAGGGCAGGCTACTTAATGAATCATCAAACATACTAATTTCGATTGTCTGTGCGTGATTGTTTGTAAGGGAAATCTGGTTCAATTAACTCAAATTTGGAAAAGATGGTGTAAAGGATTCAGACAAAGGATAAAGTAGTACCTTTACCTATAATATACATAAAATTAAATTAATTGTCTTTTTCAATTTTAATCCTTTTTTTCTAAATTGGAATTATAATAGTCAGTGATTGGTTATTCACGGCTCTGCTCTGGTCTAGAATTTGAAATAAAATTTAAACTTTAATTACAAGTATCAATCATGGTGTGATATTGTACCTCCGTAATATTATGTTTAATTAGGTTTATAGGTGCCAACGATATTGTGATGGTGTATCCTTGGTAGTAAATATACCAACATTATTAAATTGTGAATTGTTGCGAACTGCACTGTATACCGTTCCCAAAATAAGTTAACTAACTTGCGAGTGCAACGCAATAATAACAAATGGTATTTTTTTTAAATAAAAATCACCCATTCACCTAAAAACACAATAATAATAACAACTACGTTCCATTAGAATAATGGATGATATAGACCTTGGTATAGTGTACTAAGAAATACGTACGAAAACACGAAATAATATTAAGTGTAAAATAATGAACAAAAGGTTGATAAAACACGAAGAGAGGTAATAATAAAGAAAATGAAAGCATGCCGGTTGATTTGTACACAAGGAGATCTATCACTATTAATATTATCAACAAAGCAAACTTGGCCGACTGTTTTGAAGGTCGCGGAGTAATAATAATAATTATGAATACTTTTATGAATGGAATTCCTAACGAGTCTGACGAAGTGGAGAATTTCACTACTTTAGAGTGAATACAATATATTATAATACAGGTACATCTAAATGACATGTTTATGTGTATCGACAAGTAAGTAGACATAATTATATAAGCATGAAGTTTGCGCTATAAGCGTTTTACGTGAGCACGTGTGATGTAAGAATAATAACAGAAACGATCATCCACGATTTCTTGTATTATTTGGGTGTGTTGGTGAGCAGACTGCCTGTTCTGCTTTCGGCGTGCATTCGTGTGTGCTGTGTTTATATGTATAGGAATAGGAAGTAGTATAATAGTGTACCTCGTGTACAGTCGTGTACGTGACCTTTGAATAATAAATACTGCTAATCCAATTACGGAATGCAAACAAACATTGAGGAAGGTTGTGTCAGAGAAGAGAGCCACGCATCATGCTTTCATGCTAATTATGTCATTCATTACCTGTTTTATTATAATTGCTCATTCGCGGTTTAGATTTTAATACGGGTGGTGGCGTATTCGTTTAGACAAAAATACATTTAAGAAACACTTAAGAATGCGGGACAAGAACCATGTTAGAGACTTTCCCCGAAGAAGGATCCATTAGACATTCCAACAAATTAACGCGAATTAACAATGCATTGACAGCTGACAAGTGGCAGCTAGAAGTAAGAATAGCGCAAGACACTATGACGTCAGAGCTAAACTTGGCGAGTGGCATCTATATAAGTAAGTAGAACAATGTATATATTTTACAGACGTGAGGGAGAACATGTTGTATGGTAATTTCTAAACTTAACATGCTACGTATCGCCGAGGTTTTGTGCGTTGTGCAACCACCAACCAACAAGGACTAGATATATATTTCCTCGCTCTTTTAAAGATTTGTATTTTGTAGCATAATTCTTAGCTACTGTCTCCTAATAAAAACTTCTCTCATTTCTAGTCAGCAAGTTATTAAAGTACCCACCGTAATCTCGGTTAAGGGTTTATTCATTGTTTATGGCGCGTTCAACTAACGGGCTCTTTCCAGCGATATAATGTCGGCCCATCGCCCATCATCCCTCCTCCTAAATATTTAATGTGCCTCCATAAATATTGTTACTTCACATTAAAGATTACGGCGATATCGATCCGTAAGCAGCATGGGCGCTGCTTCAGATGACGTCACCACAACGAGAGATTTGCAATTAGCTGCTCTAGATACGGCCGCTTACACAATTTTTCATTGTTCTTGAAATAAAAGTAAACGTAGGTCAGCAATCATAACACACATTTATAGACAGTGGGGCAATAACACGTTAATGTTATACACGAAGCAGGAAAGAAACACATATATCTATAATTATCAGTTCCCAAATAGAATCGTGATTAAGTACATTTTCCGATTCACAAGTAAATATAAATATTATGCTAATCACAAGACGAATTCAATTTCAGAAGGAAAGAAGATAAATTATTTCTGGTGTTAGTTTAATTCGTAGTCGTTTTATCTAACTAACTAACCATCACGCCGTTTCCTCTAAGGGGTAGGCGGAGATGACCGACCGCCAAACGACTCGGTCGTGGCACACACTACTTGCCTCATTCGTACACGGTCTTTCTGTTATTCTGACGCTTGAAATAGACCGACTCAAATATTTGGTTGACTTGATCGTGCCATGTTTTCCTCGGGCGTCCTGACTTCTTTTACCATTCACATTCACAGCTGTTTTAACGGATACATTCATTTCTGAAATATACAACGAATAAGAAATACTATATTTCTAATTTAAAGTTTTTTATACAAATTTAATATGCAATCTTAAACTGTAATTATAATCAAGTCTGGTGCGTGATAATTATGATGCGTGACAGCTATTTCACCTTTGGCTGTTACATTCGAAGGCTTTCAAATTTATAAATAGATCATTGGTAAATGATGCCTTCACCACTTTGATAACGACTTTAAAAGGCAAAACAGCTGTCACAATAATAACTGCTTTAAAATGTATATATATTTTTAAAAATTAAATAGAAAAAATAGAGTTATATAAAATAAACTTCATTACAAAAAATAACAAATAGCTACTTAATACCTGTTCAAGAGTTTAAAAATAATTGTTGACGATCTGCAAGTAGGTCAAAAAGAAACCCTTTGGTAAAAAATTAAGCCGGTGAAGAAAACAACAATTAATTACAAAAGTTCAAAGATGTCTAAGAACATAATATATATTTAGCTATCTATTATAATACAAACATTTAAAACCTGTGACAACTTGAAATACAAAAACCATTGAAAACATACAAAAAAAAATGAAATTAAAAACTTATCAAATACATGAATATGTATAAAAATAATTGCAATATTTTCGTAAATTATTATTTGTAATGTTAAGCTTTAAATTGAATGGTTTTCAATACCTTCGAGGGGGATGGTAAAATAATATACACCAATGTAAACAGAATGTAAAAACAAAAAAAATAGTGCTTACATCGATATAAGCATACAATATGAAGGTGGGCTATAGTTATATGACCGTTGTTTCTGACCATGAATTTAGAGAGAAGAAATAATAATGTACACCGAAAAATGATTTTTTCAATCCTACGAAGCGACGGGTTGGCTGGTTGGTTATATGTAAAATTTGACATGGATAAAGTGACCAAAATACGGAGTATCGACACACACATGAAATATTCAGAGGACAGAAGTGTTAAGGGGAGCGACTGGACAGATAAAAAAATGTTTGACAACGGTTCCTATGGAGACCAGCGGCTAACTGGCCACTTAGTACTGGCGAGGCTACTGGCAGTCCCTTTCACAACCATACTCTAAAATACATTTCCAGAAGCAGATATTTTCTGCGGTTAACATTTTTATAACAGTAACATGTTGATATCATAAAATAAGATCGTAATTTGCTGTAAGGTAATAAACACAAGAAAGTCATTTAAACAGAAAATATTTAAGGCGATGAACTACGTAGTAATGCAAAATCATGTGTTTTTGGTTTGAAAATTTGGTCGCCTAGAAATGTTTCAGATGCTTTAATTAAATACTGCGAGTAGAATACATCTTGGCCTTTGAAATAATCGAGTATTTTTTAGATAAGTCTTTTTATAAGCCCAGAAAAAATAATGTATAAGAACCTATAAAAACTGCTTTAAAGTTCAAAATCTCCGACTTACGAACCCATTTTCGATTATGATTTTATTGTATAATGTGGCAAATTGAGTTATTTATAAAATGATCGGAAAAAAATTAAATACTTATGCCTGAACATCCACAAAATAAAATAAAAGGCACTTTTTGGCCATGTTTTTTTCTTGCATAAATCAAAACAGGCCGATGGTGTTAAGCGGGAATTTAAACCTTATCGCCATCTACGTAAGGGGTGTTATTGATGGCGGTTCGATTTAAAATATTACACAACGTAGTGCATCGCCTTAACAAGAACTTTTAATTCCCTGTCTCTTAACAAATGTCTAAGTTGCACCTTGAACGGATTGTTTCCACCTTCACCACCTTCACCACCTTCAGCCCCGACGGGAGACGGGCTTTCACTCGCAATCAAATACACCATAATACACTTAGCAGGGCAACGAACGAAACATCTTATATTCAGTATTTTACACATACGAACTACGGTTAATCATAACATATCGTTATTTTATACAATAATTACATAGTCTACTAAATGTACGAAAAAACACAATATTATACCTACAAAAAATATTGTGTTTTGTACATCAAGAAGTATACAAATTTGACCGGATTTCGTAATGCAGTGAGTCTACACATCTGATTTTAGGTCGGAGGTTTGTGGATCGATATAGATTTTACAAACATGGATTATTTTAGAATTTTCGCGGCCAAAAGTGCTATGGTAATTTTTTTGGAGGTATTATGCCGCGTAACGCTAACTCCTTCTTTTGGAAAAAATAAATCACTGAATGGATTATTATATTTAAATGTGGCGCTGTAAGGTCTGGGTGTTATGATGTTGGCTGTCGAGTTTGATGAAATTTGTATCTATAGCAGCTGTCGTTAAGAAAATTGTAATAAAACGAAAAAATTAAGGTCAGAAATCATAACAAGATATTAATGAGAATGCGACTATTCGGGATATTGGATAAGTGCATAAATAAATACAATCAAAGACTCCTATGTAAGACTGAAATATAACATACCAATCTTCTAGGAAAATGAATCTGATTTATGAAAGATTGAAATACATTGATAAACATACCTAAATATATATCTAGAAATTTTAATATTCTAAAAATATACCTATCGTGAAAATTTTACACAATTAGAAATTGAATTATTGAATTAACGATTATAACGATATGCCTCCAGGCGTGTCAATAAAAGTAATCTTATTAATAAGAGAAATAATGGAAAGCACTCCAGAAGTAAAGTTTCCCCGCTGGCTTTAAACGGGTTGAACTCTGCAGAGGGAGATCTGTCACAACACAGATTCTCCTCACTTTCGCTCATACGTGTGGTTAAATTGTATCCCGGAGTATTCTCATAGTCCTTAAACGGCCATCAATTACTAGAACAAAAGCATCGCAGCTCTAGGGCGAAGGGGGAAGGGCGGTTCGGCGGGGGCGCCCAATCCGGAGTGGGCGATCGATAGCAGCGCTAGCGGAACCCTCCCCATGCCGCCCTCAACCGACCTCCCGCCCCGCTACCTCACACCCCCAACCTCCACACCGCCCCCAGCGCGCGCCAGAGTCAACTACCCCCGCCCTAGAACGATAGGCGCCTTTTCCCGTAAATTATGACGTCAAGTTCGCGGCCGAATTCAGTGGAGAACTGAATGTGGATTTTTTCGCAACCCGCTATATACTAGAAAGGTAGATCTACAGTCTACATACTACATGTTGACAGGTTGGCCAAAACATATGGTTGGGCGCATGTGGTATTATAGAGGCGGTGCGGTGTATGCATACGGCATGCGAGGTAAACAGCCGCGCACGACGCGGGCGGGTGCTTTCTCGGTCTCGCTGGAGCAAAATACTTCACATTATTTGTAGCTATTCTAAGAATTCGAATTTACGAATAAACTTATAAATATTGTGTCGATGTGAGGGAGGCACCGCACTGCGAACTGAAGAATAAAATGACAAATTATTTAAAATTTTAGCCGAATTCAAACTCAACACGACGTGACATGTAACGATTTATTTATATAGGAATGGTTTGAAGTCTAGCGATCTCGATGATAAGAATGAAAAATGATTTTTATAGAGATAGAATAAAAAAAATACACGTTGACGGTGTGAGATTCTGAAGCCCGTTTGGAAAGAATGTGATTAGTGATCGTAAAATGGAACTTTATGTTATAAGACATCTATTATTTTTAACACGGCCTTTTCACCTTCGTTTCATTTAGTGAAATTATTACAAGTGAGCAGAATATGTAGTACCTACTCAGATTTAGAGTACCTAGACACTAACGAGATCGAGTAAGAGCTCAAAGATCACATCCGCCGTGCGATATATGACCGCCATATCGGACACACAGACTATGTCCAATAAGAGTTTTCCCGATGGTTCCTAGAGAGACGATACCGGGAAAACGATCACCAAGGAGAAAGCGAGGAAGTGGAAGGATGACAACGGTGAACTAACCAGAAATCCAAAGGATAGGTTGAAGTGCAGTGGTTGTTCGTGGTCATTCTCGGGGAAATATAAATTAATTAAAATCCCCACTCACATAAAAATCTATTCAATATTCACAATAATTCGGTGTTATAAATAATAAGTCGGTGGCTGAGTTGACATTGCGTTTAGGTCCCACACCCAGGCATAGTGTGTTGAATTCCTCGGCTGGCTAAGCCTCCATAACAACACAAACAACATTTTCCGCTTACTATTATACTGGTAGGAGATTTTCAAATATTGTCAGTTTATTCTTAACCGGAGAATGTTTTCTTTCTTTAAAATATTAAAATTTAAATAGTTATTAAAAATTGAAAATGCATTAGTAAAAATGTCCAATCTAGGCTGCTGGCAATCGCCGTCGAAAGTACGATTTTCGACGATTTTCTTATTCTTGAGTCTCGTCGAAGGTACACACTTACATACGCCAAACGTCAAGTCATTCCACTAGAACAACAAGTGGGTCAAACCACTCGTTGTTCGAGTGGAATGACTTCGTCGAGAATCAAGACCCTGTCACTCTACTATCAGATCTGTCTATAGGTGCGTTCTGGATTCCGCTCCTATGAAAAGACTTAGCAGACGGAGTTCACGTGCACATACGCTCCTTAGAGAAAACCGCCACTGGTGAAGCGTGGGTAACAGTTAGGATTGCGACCAACGACGCCCAAATCCACATAATAAGGTATACCTACTTCCATTGCGAAAACATACTTCTATAGCCTGCTATTCGAGTAAAGAAGCTATTTAACCCCTAAAACCTCTGACATTTTGCTATGTATTTCTCATAGAGCCGAAAGTACGTCTATTTTTTACGTTATTCAAGTTATTGTACACCATCCCAAACCAAGTTGATTTTTATACGACATCCATCGTATCGCTAACCGAAAACAGCGGAGATTATGACTCCACCTTCACCGGAATCGTGTTTCCTATGAGAGTTTTACACGTTAATTTTTTTTAACACATTCCATGCAGGTCATCATTCCATAGGTATCTATTAAAAGATAGGTATAATAAGATAGAAAATATAAAATTTCTTCTGAAATCATAAGATTTGTAAGTAGGTACCTAAATACCTAGTTAGTAATACAAACCAACTATTTTATGTAACATTTTTATAAAAAAAATAAGGAATTATTCAATTTGACCATTGTCGATTTTGTGATGGCATACCGAAAAAATACAAAACACAATTAAGTTGGTCTTTCCATTACTAGAGGGTACAATCTATATTGTTGCTTTCTTAGCTCTCCCGTGGTTAGTTACCTCATTCCTCACCCCCCCGAAATATTAACCCAATCTTCGTCAAAATTTTATTATTATTTCTATACATACATTACAGTATCTACCAAATTATTTATATTTGTATATAATACATAAATTTAGAACTGTTGTTAATATGGTGTTTGTTTTATGCTGGGTGTGAGGTAGGTTTGTGCAGGTGACACTGTGGGGTATGTTTCGTGAATGCCTCACTGGGAGAACCTGTGCTAAGGTGTTTACGTGGTTATGATTAAATGGTACATGTAATTATGTGTATTGGTTTAATTTTCTAATGTAAATGTAAGTTGCGTTTTTAAATCCCCTCAATATTTCAATGATATTACTTACCTCAATACAAAATTAAATAGAATAACTTTTACGAGACCATTTAAGGCTGGGATATACATCATAAATAAATAAAATAAATCTCTCAAAAATACTCTACGGTTGTTCGTTGTCTGTGAAGAATATCTCCCAAAATTGCCCAAGGGGTTAAAGAGAAAATTTAAAAAACACATATATATATACTCAACAGCGTGAACGATTTATGAATACGGATTATTTAAATTGAACACATATATTTTTTTATACATAACATTTGCAGAATCGAATGAGAATTCGGTGTAGTGACCTAAGACACTCGGTCTGTTAATGTTTTAGTTCGTATGTAATAAATAATATTATATCCTCAGAGGTACTTAGGGGAGTAAAACCCCCGACCAGCAATCCGGAGGTCGCAGGTTCAAATCCCGGCGTGTGGAAGTAGATTTGTTTTGTTTTACAATTAATTCATTAAAAATAATGTGGAGTGTAAAAATAATAATCAGATAGGTAAGTTTTTAGATTCTCACGGCCAAAAGCATTTTTGTTGTTTGTTTTTGGGGTGTTATGCCGTGTTGCGCTAACTCCTTCTTTAGCCGACGTTTCGGACAGCGTTGCAGTGTCCATCATCAGGGCAGATCCGGTAGATCCGAAGATGTGTGAATTTTGGTTGTCGAGTTTGTGCTTATTTATTTGTGGCCTGGGCCCATCCAAGTGCGAAATGCCAACGGAAGTGGCGACATCTTGTCGCCACTCGCCACTTTCGGTTCACAAAATACCCCAATTGGGGATGCCGTAGTCTCACTGGCTCCGGACAGTTGGGACTCATCTGAGGAACTCAAAAGGACAGTATAATACAGGAGAGGTTTATTTATTTATTTATTACACGCCCTAGTGGGCTTTTCTTTAAAAAAAAAATACAAGCATTTTGTATCAGAGTAAACACTTAAAAATTAATACCATAAAGAAGAATGTAAACATAATGGCAAAAATGAATCCTCACCCATATAATTGAATTTAAAAGATTCAACAAAACAAAATAGTAGAAGCGGAGAAGTTATATGGGTACATAGGTCTATTTGTGTCTAGAAGAATAAAAGTGATAGAATATACAACATTTATACTGATTAGTTTTCAAATGAAATATATCACCCAGATCAGAATATTTGTTTCCGAGATTGTGAAGTCTCGGAATCGGAGAATTTTGGTAGGCTAGTGTCCTGGTGTTATTGAAGTAAAAAGGTAAGAAATGTCGGCATGATTTTTTGGGAACATGGATATTGATACATTGAAGTAATTCGGGACAGTCAATTTTAAAATGTAGTATTCTTTGTAACAGTATTAAATCTGTGCTTATTCTTCTTTCTGAAAGTTTCAATTAAGACATTTTATCCGAGAGGTAATTGTAATTTATGTTTTGTATAGGAATATGCAATTTATAATTTATAAACCTTAGAAACTTTAGTTGATGCATACAAGCATAAATACTATATTATGATTTGATAAATAATGTTGCTTGATCCTCTACTGAGAGTTGTCTCTGTACGAGCACGACAATGCGAACTCGTGGGCTGGATCAGTTCGACGAGAGAAGAATAGAGGCCGAGTAGAAGATAATAGAATAAAGAAAGAACACAAACGGTTGCGTGTCATGACCCGTCAACCTCACCTAATAAAAAGACAAATAGAGCCAAGCCAGCCAGCGATAGTGAAATCAGCTGATTCACCGACGGGCTTCCCCAACCTTGTGCCTTATATACTATATACACACAGTCACGGCACCGTACATATACCCAACACATGTTCACACACTCACACCACCGAACACCGGACTGTATATTTTAACCTTATATAGAGAAATGCCTCCTACTCGAGTGTGCGTCCCGGGTAACTAGCACTTTATCTGAGGCCACTCATACAGCTCCACATATCTCTGTGTTGTCTCATATTACGTATTTATGTATGAACATATTATATTATTCTTTTCGATAATGCGCGACGTTTCTTATCAGTCGTTAATCTTGTGTGTTATGCAACAGTGGGTACACAAGTATACATACAATATGCTGTTTTAATCAAACCCTAACGATCGTCTTGAAGGTGGATGCTGACATAAACCGGATGGATAGTAAATAGTATCTCTAGCAGTATTTTTTTAATACAATACATTAGAATGAAGGTGATTCTATAGGTTAGGTAAGTACGTATTATTACCATAATAATGACTAGAAATGACCAACATTTTAGGAGCGTAAAAGCCGATTAAATAGTAGTAAAATATAAATAAAATGAAGTATTGAAATTTATCACATTCCAAAATATAAAACGTCAGATATTGAGTTAGTAAAAGTATTCGCACTTCCCAGTCGCTCCTGTGGTACTGCTACTGCTGCTGGCACCGGTAGTACTGGCTCGAGGGGGTTAAGAGTCTGTTCAGTGTTGGTTGTACCCGCGGGTTAGTGAGAGAGTGTTTGTATTACATAGCGAACGGAGGCGACGGGGGTAGGTTGGTCGGTTGCTTGTTGGCTGCTGGCTACCTGCGGGTAGGTACTAGGTAGTTGCCTGTAGTGCCTATACACACTTTTTAGGGAAATCTGGTTTCTTAGCGTAGTGACGTCACTCGGTCTGCCGGGGTGTCTGCCCCCACCCACGGGGTTCCCCGGCCCGAGGGGGTAGGGGGTAGCGGAGGGGCCTACAGATAATTGTTCGCTGAGATTAGCCTGACCGCGAGAGAAGAGGCGAGGGGAGATTTCGAGAAGGCCATCCGTTATTACTACTGGGGTTATTATTTGTAAATCTGACCTACATTAAGAAAAAGGAATAAGACTACATTATGCAAACGTGAAATTTTCATTTTATTTCAATGTTGTGGGGTATTATTGACATTCTGCACCTCTATGAATAGGCTGGGTGCTCGCTGTTCTGGCATTTTATTATGCGGAGAGCGTGTCACTCACGTGTCAGGAGGACACCCACGTTCACCTAATCTAGTGCATGCTTGCAGCTTGCTGACTAGCGAGAATAGAGATAGAGCTGGTTAGAATCTCACTTGAAAAGCAAAACGTCGCAACGCTATCCAGGGAATAATATAATAACACGAATTTGTCTGCTTTTAAATTAGAAACCGAAATAGGGACCCATGGTTTTAAACCAAATCGTACATAATGATTTTTTTTTATATTAACTCCACACAGGAGGCCCTGAAGAAAATAATTTCCCTCAGGGCCTATGTCATCTTTGGGGATGCTGTGTGGAGGGTCTTTTTGTGGAGAGGAAGGAGTGAACATGGGTCTTGAAGAGTCCCATGTTGTAGGAGGGAGGAAACACAGAGGCCGACAGCTCGTTCAACAGCCGAGCTGTTGAACTTAAGAACGAATCGTAGAAGCGACCCGTTCTCATGTGACAAATGTCAACCGTGTACAAATGTTGGGCGCGCGTTTGGCGTGTATCCCGACTACGCACCGGTGCCGAAGGGATCATTGACGCTAGTTCCTCAGAGCATCTTC
Organism: Hesperophylax consimilis; assembly: GCF_061612785.1. Lineage (NCBI taxonomy): Eukaryota > Metazoa > Arthropoda > Insecta > Trichoptera > Limnephilidae > Hesperophylax > Hesperophylax consimilis. The sequence goes on from NC_142850.1 coordinate 24,259,564, forward strand.
CATTGTAATACCGATAGAACAAGGACAGCATACCTACCTGACGCCTGTGCTCTAAAGATTGCAGTCCGTTTGTTAAGATTGGGGAATCTATCAAACGGACCGCCCGTTTCTGCACAGAGACAAGGGTTTTTTTCAGGTATTTTGGGGCTCCGGACCAGAGATGGCTGCCAAATTCGACAGTAGGGCGCACTTACGATTTGTACAGGGTCAGCAGTTGTGTACTATTAAAGTATCTGCGGGCCCTGTACAGTACGCCCAGCTTTTGAGAGGCCAACTTTACTCTGGCTTCGATGGAGCCCCCGTACCTGAGCTGGTCACTTATAGTTACACCTAGCATATCAATGGAAGGCCTGTTCGGAAGATTGCTTCCGTTGACGGAGACTAGATTATCATTTGGATCCCTTTTAGACGTAATCAGACAGGATTGGGTCTTTGAAACATTAAATTCGACGAGATTATTTTTACCCCAGGAGGAAATACTCTCGAGATAATCGTCCATTCTCTGCTTCAAAGCCCTCCGAGCCGTTGGAGTTTGTGTGCCCTTTGGGGGCTTGTCAAACAAAAAGATGATACTTTAGTATCTACATCATATAATGAGAGAATCTCGGAAAATCTTTTCACACCTTCCGCAGAAACCATAATATGATGAATGATTATCAAAAAGAAAAGAGATAAAATAAAGTATCGTAATTAGTCGTGGTGAGAGTGTCAGAGCGTATCAAGTCCAAATGTGTGGCAATAAATAAATAATGTATCATCTGGTCGAGTGTGTGCAGTGTTTACAGTAGGTATACTATAAATATTGGTGCCGGGTAGACAGCAGAGCCAGAAGCCAGAAGGAGCCGTGGCAGAGCTTGGAACAGCAGCACGTGGCGGAATAACCTTCCACATTATATACCTCAGCCGATTTGTTAATGAATGAACATTTCACGGTCACACACACATCCGCTCAATCTCTCACATTCACACTCACACGGCGGCGGCTGTTGTATGAATACGGAAGCATGATGCCTTGAACCGATTTAAATAATATCAGTTGACACGCAACATTGTAGATAGCGAGCTGAAAGTAAAAGCGGCCCAGCTGAAAACGATTTATGTTTTCTCAGAATATTTACATTAATAATAAATTAATGGAGAACGATTGAACGAGAATCACGATTATAATATTTCACAGAACAACACCATGGTGGAAAACATTGACTGAAAGTTGAAATTCTTTCGTTTGGGTTCTAAGTGCGTGGGTGAGAGCGGGAATAGATTAACGTGATTTCATACAGGAATTGCAACGAACAAAGGTTGATTTATTCTGATATTGTGAGGAGCTGGGCGAGTTTTTTGTGCGGTGGTCAAGCCAGCCAGGGAGACAAAGAGAAATCAGGGTTGTTGACCCGTGCGCGTGCTTCCTTCGCGTCTTGTTCCAAGGGGACCTTCGGTTACCTAGATCTACGGGATATTCTCGAGACAAAGGTGAGCGCCTTCGCTCCGAGGCGTATTTTGCCAGTCTGGTAAACTATGTTACTCGTCGCATCAGGATCAGGTAGAAAGCGTCGCCCGAGATATGAAATGCTGAAACTAGTAAAATAACACAAGGCAAAAATGTTGTTCGGAAGTTTGCTTGAGAAATTTAGAATTGTAGGAAAATGCTGTCCTTTCGCCTCTCTGACTTTATTTAACACTAAGCGCTCAAAAATTTAATTTAAAACTGAATACAGTTTAATATATTGCACACGGTTGAACATAGCTTCTTTAAAGCGGAATACTTCTGGATTTCCATTTGGGATACCTTGAAAACTAGCCTTATCTACGATAGAGACCGGTGTAATTTGAATTCTAAATATTTTATCAACATACATGACTGAACCAAAGTTTCACTATCTTCTTGAATAAATTATTTCTGTTAACAGGCATTAATGCCATTTTAAATGTGATCCCACTTATTGATTAAGTTATTCACACATCTGCCCTGATAATGGTGTCTGAAACGTTGGCTAAAGGAGTTAGTGCAACACGGCATAATACCCCAAAAATAAATCACTATAAGTTATAAACATTAGCAAAACGCAACCTAAAGTGAAATTTTAAGGAAAACAATTTCAATAAATATATTTAAAAAAATGTAGCTCGTATTATGTGATGCCACCGCTCGGAGGCGATTGTAGGGAAAACATTTCCGAAGAATCGGGTAAGAAATAATTGGCAACATGATTGAATATATCGCCCGGAGCCAAACATCGTTTCCTAATATTCCTCTACCGCAAATATGGACCAATGATCATACTTCTCCGGAAATCAAGGATCTTATGCAATGTTACGCTGACCAGATAATATATTATTAAGCCACATAAAAGTACCGATTGAACAATACCAGTTATTAAATGGATTTTCCGAATATTTTTAGACATATTCAACGTAATTAAGTTTATTTGATCCTTTCGATTGAAAGGACACTAAGTGACTCAAAAAACTAAATGATTTAGGTATATAAAATATGACTGCTTCAGCACAAGATTGAAGGTAACAGACTATGACGTAAAAATGATGAGGCGGGACTTATTTTATTTTATCGTAAATCGCATCGAGCGTGCAGAAGAAAAAAACAATCGTCATTTAGAATTTGGTCTGGTGGTAGGTGGTAGGGAGAAAACCTTAGATTTGACAGTAAAAAAGGGCCGACTTAATGATGGCCTTCCTCAGGTCGTACTTTGTGCAACACAGTAGTAGCACTAGTGGTAGGTAGCGAAGACCATTCATGGAATTCCTCCGGCCGCCCTGCTTTACGTCTCCGCCACACATGTTGTTTGTTGGTTGTGTTTGCGAGGCTTTGTTTTCCTTTTTTGTCACACACGACGACCGTTTAACGATATTGTTTATTTTTGCCGCGGCCGGCGCGGCGGCAACGGGATCTCTCGTATGACCAACCAACCTTGGCCAGAAACTGAATAATTGCGATGGTCTTCAATCAGGCTACCACAGCCGAGGTGATTTACATTTTATATTATATTCACGGGCACCGGGCGAGGAAGGTCGTTTACTTTGACGAATTAAATATCGCGATACACATCTCACTCTCATCAGGCCATCGACGGTATTCAGATACGCGAGTACCACTCTTTTGTCGGCCAAATAACCGTATTTAATTGTGTTCATATTATTTATTTACGTCCAATATTTTGATACGGCGATGCAAAAAATCATGGGTAATGATGTCCAATTACGACCAGGTCACGATTCACGATGTCTTTGAGAAATGTCTGTTTGGTCTGTCTATAATCGAGAAGGTATAGTATGGTATAATATATGTGTTACGTGATGCAACTGAACACCTATTGATCGTGAAATCTCATTGGAAACAAAATTAGTCATCCTTACTCGATAATATGCTATTTAGGCGTTACATTAAGGTCGGATTATTTCACAGAATTTGCCATTTCATAAAATTTCAAAGTTAACATTAAAGTTCTATTCAAGATTTGTTTATTATTTCATCACGGGTTGAATAGGACTTTTACAGAACTTCAAAACTCTGTGAAACAACCAATCCAAAATATACAAGGTGTGGCAAAACATGCAGTGCAGTTTTAAAGGGCCGGTAAATTCCGTGTGGTGGGGGTAGACACCTGAGTATTCTCACTGTGTCGGGAGGGTCGTGTCGTTTTCAGTCGTTACCATGGTTTGGTCCGGACAACACCGGGGCTTCGGAGCCAGCACGTTTCTTGAAAATGGCCGTTCATTCGTCACCACCCAGCAATTTGTGACTTCTTCCTGAAGTCTACCAGAAGGAAATGTTTTTAAACATCGGCCTCACACCTTGGAATAACTAAAGGATCGAATTCGGGAGGAAATCGCAGCAATACCCGTCGAGATGTGTCAAAATGCGGGCGAAAACTTCAGAAATTTCTTTATTTTTAATTAACTTAATTTGACTTCATCAATGTATCGCTGCTGGTGGCATCTCATGTCATCTTTAGGACTTGATGCATAAAACGGCATGATGTACAGAATAAATTAAAATAAACCCCATTTCCGTAAGTTGCGTCTTTTTTAATAACCATTCAAAACTGCACGGTCTATTTTGGTGCGCCCTGTATTTTACATACGCATTCACAAAATTCGTTAATTTTATTTATTCATATTGTGTATTCATTTTATGTTGTCATTACTTAGTTATTAGGTTTTTTATTTTCTTTTTTGGGATTTTACTGGGATTGCACCATCCTCCTCCCATTACTGCCAGATTAAAAAATTGTAATTAAATTAAAGTATTATTCGACCACTAGATAGATACCCTCCTTTTCTCCTTAAAAATAAAGGAATCTACAATTTCATATCGGTGATATTAGCACACACAGAATGTAATTAAATTTGAAACGGTAATTAATACTGATACCTCCCATCCTGCAAAGTATCTACGAATATCTTAAACAGATACAGCGTAAGTCTAAAAAGTTCTTCCCTCCACATAATCTTTACTAAAAGGCGAAAGATATATTACATTTTTAAGGGAATACAATAATAATATTAGTTTGTATGGGTATTATTAGACAAACCTTTTTATATATTCAAACGAAAATAAAAGCCCTTTTTTTATTTTACAGACGTCGATCAATATCTTTCCTTGGTCAATAGGCTGTAAGAACTAAATGACTGGCCATATTTATTGACTTCCTTCGTATCAGTAATACTGCAGGAAACTTTATAAGATCGAAGAGTTTCAGATTTCTGCACGGGAGGTATGAAAATATGAGCATCTTTCTGAGCAAGTGAGTTGAATGACGGGAGAAAAATCTGTGAAACTGGGTCAGTTAAGCTTCAAGGGGTGACCTGAATGCCCATCCTCTTCCAATTGGACCAATACTCCCTGGCGTTTAGCCAATGTCATATCGCCACTTGCCACTTGCAGGCCAAACACGTCATGCTCGCTGAATGCACTTCTGTCTCCGGCCATCGTCAGGACCATCGCTGGCAAAATTACTTTATATATTTTTTTCGAGTTTCATTTCATTCGGTTCTTACATTTCAAGCATGTGCTTAAGGCAGTGAAGAAGGGTGTATCTCGATTACAAACTAAATACAGATGTTAAAAAACAAACATACAACATATTCAACCTTGATTTTTAAATCTAGGTTGAATTGCATTAGGTATAGTAAAAGCTATACATGTTCGGAGGTAGGTAGGCATTGTAGGCACTTATCAAAACATTACAAGGGTAATACAAATCCGTGTGAAAGGCTTCCTCCCTCCTCACCCCCCTCCCCTCCCGCGCTGGTTGACGGCCGGAGGGGGAAGAGGCTGGGAGGTGGGTGGGGGAGGGAAGGAAGGGCGCAATAAAAATCGAACCCAAACACGATTTACGTAATACGGTCTTCACTACACAATTAGGCTCCGGCGGATAGGGAGGGCAGACGGTTAAATAGGTTAAGGAGGGAGCAGTCGAGGAGGGGGCGGTGGGAGAACTTAGGATAGGTCAGCGAGTTAACGTCTTCTACCCCGACGAACAGATGTGACCGAAATATATATATTATATATAGGATGGGGGAGTAACAGGCTAACAGGTGCACCGGGTGGTGATTGGGAGCGGGGGAGATTAAGTGTTATTAATGAGGTGTTACATTGTGGAGACGGCGGCGAGACGGCTGTTATTGCGGTGGGGATATCATATGTAACTAGGAGTAATGTGTGGCACATCGTGAAAGTTATAAATCACGGTTGCGTCACCTCGATCCCTGTACTAAAACCACCAGCACCAAATTCTCGAGCAAAATTTACCGCCAACATCTTGGACACAAAACAGTGGTCGGTATAATAATATAAAGGCAAGCCGTTTCTGGAGCGCTGTACCGTCAACGTCGCCGTCGGCATTAATCTAATAATAGTGGGCGCCGAGGCGTCGCGCGCTGCTACTGCCGCCCCCTGCTCCCCAACCAACCAACTAACCAACCAATCCATCCATCCATCCATCCATCCACACAGAGGTCTAGGCCGAGGAGCAACCAACCACTACCACCAGTTTCCACTTTTCTATCAATACATCCACCTGACGCGGGATTCACCACAGAACCCTAACATTGAAACCCACACTTCACATGATAGACGTCATCGCATGCACACTTTAACGGTGCATTCTGATTCACTATAATAACAACACTCACGATCAAGAATTAACACCGTGTGAAGGAATGTTACCCGAATTCAATGTCAGTTTAAAGGTTAAGATTATCAATGTTGATGTTGTGGGCGATGCAAAGGGACGAGCTAAGCTTATTTACGTGAGAGTTCTGATATACCATTGGGTATTATGTGTAAAGAATTTATAAAAGTTCCGAAGGAATACACATTAGGAATCTTGTTACAATTGACAATCGAGGAGATGAAAAGGATACCTACATACTACCCACTGAAAACAAAGTGAACACTCACCTACCTGGAAATAAGCACACGCCGGTTGGGGATGGTGATAACGATGATTCAAGAAACGGAGAGTTAAGATCTCCGGCATCAAAAGACTTGAGACATATTAAGTCGGCCTGCATAGTCCAGTGGTAACGCATTGGACTGCCATTCCGAAGGTCGCGGGTTCGAACCCGGCGTGCGCAAATAAATTTTATTTGATTAATTTGTGTTATTTCACAATTAATTAATTAAAATAATAATATATAGTATATTTGCGGCACGTTCCAGAGTGGAAGATACTACCAGTATCGCCCTGGTGTAAGACCACCATTCAGAATTGAAACGTTGCTCCAAATGGCTTTAGCCGTGTTTAGTGACTAGATCTGAATAGCCAGGTACTTCCCCACCTTCCTCTTTCCCTTCCCCACTTACCTTCAGCCTCACAACATCCCCCAATTGGGGATGCCATAGTCTCACTGGCTCCAGACGGGAGCAGTTGGGACTCTTGTGAGGTATTCACTATAAAAAAATAAAAAATAAAGTGACGACTCACGACCTTCATCAGAGAGTACGGACATCTTGCATAAGCGAGCATGTACATCGAGTGTGCCAGGAAAATCGTCTAAAACAATCAACTAAATAACACAAAAGTCCCCGGCGGACTGTCCAAACACAGTCCAAATCGCGTCATGAATAATTCGCATTCGTTTAACTTGTGTTTATTTTGTAATCTGCCGAGAGTAAATACACTACGCGGCCAAACAGCGGGCGGAGATAAACGTGGGAGTGGGAGTGGAAGGAACCAGCAACTAGCGGGTGAGTGCATCATACCTACTGAAATATTACGAAACGGGCAGATTCTCTCGCTCTGCAACTTGCAACTAGCACGCAACTAAGGATACGTGGTAGACGAGATTTATAGCCCTATTGAGATCTAGCAAAAATATCGGCGCTTCGGATTTTTCTACCAACGTTAGTCACTAAAAAATGGCTATTTCCAAGTACAGTACTGCCATAGTAGTACATATTGGTCAAAAGCATCCGAGCCAAACGCTTGGGTGTAAATACAGCTTATAATCTACGCGATATTTTTTGTGAAATAGAATGTGCCATACAGACAAGCTTTGATGACGAACGATTTAATTGCAACGAAAATGACGTATCGAAATGAGAGAGCAATAAAATATGGATTTCCTGTTAGGCATGCAACAAGGAAACGATGTGAACGTGAACCAAACTGACGTAATGGTGTGTGACGTCAGCAGGACTGATGCCAAACATATAAACCAACAATGTGAGAATGTTTATTTATTGTTGTTACGTATACAATAAGCTGAGGACATGTCAGGTTAATGACATTCATTTAAGTCTATTTGCAAATAATGACCACGTGCGTCTGGCATTTTCAGCCGAGATCGTCAATTAGATTAGGTAACAATCACATTGTCGGGTACCTAACTACCTCTACCGTATATCAATAATTACTTTTACGGCAGTTAAGGTTTCAAACGCCGAGTATGAGTAGATAAAAATACGCACGCAGAGCATTTCAAACTAGCGAATCCGAGAAAACAGTACTCTTGTACAGAAAACATTTAACATATTAAATACATGTAAATAATTGCGAGCTCTATAAGAAATTTTATTTTGTATTACTTCAGAAGACTTCTTTTCCCAAACGTTCATTACTTCAGCACGAAAAAAACTCGACGTACACATCAATCCATTCATTTTGTACGAGTTTGTAATATGTAGATGTTCTTATCTCTGGGGATGTGAGGAACACGAAATACAACGCCGTAGTCACCAGTCACAAAGTTACAGCGACAGCGGAAAAACCTAGTCGGAAAATAATGTTACTAAGTTAGTTGAGAATGTGGTACCTACGTACTGGGCTGTGTGCGGCTGGCGGTCGTAAAAACAGACTGTAGGGTGAGAAGAACAAGGGGAGAGGGGGAAAGAAGAAACCAGCTTACTGCCAGTTACATTCTATCTGGTTGGTCAACTCGCTAGAGGAAATTCGCCATAAATTTATTGCCCTGACAAAAACGTTCCGGGCTTATTATTTTACACGCGGAAATGTCATTAATGTTATTATATTAGTTATTATTAATTCATTAATGATAAAAAAGATACACAACGCGTTATTTATAACTAAATATATGTGTTGTCTAAAAGCTCAAAAGTTTGACAGAAACGGATATAATTAAAATAAAGCAGAAAAAGCATTTTGTCCGTAAACGTTGCGAGGAATGAAACGTATATTCGGGCCGAGATAGATAGCGACTATGGGAGCTAAAATTGAAAAGCTCATTCAATTTTAGAATGTTTCTAGCTCGGTTGGTTGGTTGCTTGGCTGGCTGGCTGGCTGACTGTTGGACCTCCCGTGTCGGCAGAAGTGGTCGGACGGGATTTGAGAATCTAGCATAGCTCGCTTCTCCAACAAATAAATTTGAAGCCTAATTTCAAGTGCCCAAATAAAAACCGGTTACCACTCGGTCCGAAATGGCATACAGCGCTCTCTCGGCGGCGAACTGCCGAGTGCCGAGGACACTGAATATTCATATTGCGATATAGCTTTTTTATTTTAGCCGTGTACCCATTTTTAATCCGATCTACAGAGACAATAAAATGAGTATTTTTATCTCCGGCTTGGGTGGAAAAGGCTGGTGGAGATTAAAATTATACAATAAGGTATGTTGTAGAGGTATAATATAAATAAGGTATGTTCAGTGTTCAGATATTCAGCCGAATACTTTGCACCGGTGAAATTCTTCACTTACTTATAGTTTTATAATTGCAGTACATCAAACAATATATTTATTTTTTTAAACTGTGAGGAAACAACCGGACTTTTCACTGTTACCACAAGACTTGTAATTTTGGCCGAAAGCTATACTTATCTGTCTAAGAAAAGATTGAACTAGAAAAATATCTGGTTTTATACTCCATATTTATAAATTATCTGAAAAGTATATAATACGATGGAATTTTGGCGTTAAAACATTTTATGGATCTTAAAAATCAGCGTTGATATATTTTCACCTGATATTGATGAAAGAAACGATATAGTTAGTTAATTATTTAATTTTAAAAAATTATTTTGATTTAAAAATAATTTGCTAATTAAATTGAAACTGTTTTTTTTCAATGGTGAAGGTAGGACCTAACTCTTCTCGAATGTTGTTTAAATTATTTTATAAATTGCCGGTGATAAACAAAAACATCAGTCGTAAAATTCAAATTCTAATAGCCATTTTTCAGTCGAAATAATTGGCCAAGCCTGACCTATAACAGATAAACAGCAAAAGCTTCCGAAACCAAATCCAAGACACCGAAACTAAATTAAAGAACTCTCTATTATGTTGAAACGCAATCGATAGGGAAATCTTAAGCACATAAAATGGGTAATACAGTTATATTCTCCTTCAAGTGTGTGCATACGGGTGTGTGAGTGTGGCATGGTGACGTCACAGTGCGGTGTCATTCGACACAGGTGCCCGATAAAAAAGGAAAAGCACGACCGAACGAAACGGGAGCGAAATGCGAGGAAAAGAAATAAAATAAAACCTACCCGCGGTATATTGACAGATGAGTGCGGTTGGCCGCCGCCACGTGCGCCCTCCACCACACCAGCTGATCGAGACATGAATAATATGGTAAAAGCTAGCCAGATACATAACATATACCGACCGCACTACACTATAATAGATACCTAATAGGGAGCTACCTTCTACAGGAGGTACAGTGTGTAGGTTAGGTACCATAGCCCCCATCTACCCCCAGGAAATACGGAACCGGAGATAGATGTTTGCATACGACAAGAGCCGCGCGAAGCCGCTGAAAGGATGAATGGATTTGGATTTTCGATACTAACCTACATGAAATTATATGACAGTATGTGTAGTATGGTGTGCAAGTGCTTGCAGACTTGCAATGATCGGTATGTCAGTTCTCGTGTTTACACAAAATATCCCACGTGCCGCGCTCGGAGTGGCTGTGGTCCTGTTGCGAAAATCGACTACGATTTTATTTCCTTTGACGCACTTTAAGAGGAAGCTACAAGCCAAAAATGTGTATATTCTTGGTAGACCTTATATTGTAGGTAAAAGGCATTAAAATCGCTTGACAAACGGAGTCTAGAAACGTTCGATTTTAAGCACAAAACTGGTTTTTATTTATTTTGTAAATAATTTTAAAGGAAAGCAAAAAAGTTAATCAAGTGAAACTCTTACAGATAATCTTAGCTATAATACTGTATTTTAAGTTGTTTTCTTTAAGCGTTCATACATTTCTATTGAAAAAAATTTTTTTTTAGTAGTTTACATTTATATTTTTTATTGAGTAATTTATATTTTCAATTGTATTCTACTCAAGCGAAACGATAGGAAAACATTCAATTTATCTAAAGCATATTTTTTGACATTCATAATGAACACCAATTCGTTATAAAGATTAATCAAAATAGTGATTTGGCGTTAAGCTTCGCCTTAATCTGGGATCGGCATAGCGTTCACGTCTTACATACAGTGGTGGTTCAAGGCCTATCCCATTGGGAGTTCAATCGGAAAAAAGGAGAAAAAATCACTCATCTATAGATCCTATGTTAGTCTTTTCTAAAATTATATATATATTTTTCACTAGATCTAAAGAAATTTCATCATACTACCACCACCACTGCATCAGAGATTAGCGACTAAGATACGTCTGTGGATTATAATATATTGAACGACTAATGAGTAAAAAAAAAAAAGTTGTTTTAAATTCGAACTTCAGTTAACTAATCTCATTATTGAAGACAATATTAGAGATTCCTAAACGGAAATCTGAAACAGAAAAAGGTACGGTCACATCGGACTCGAACCCAGGACCCTTGCCTTGCCGGGGCACCGTCAATATTGTCTTCAATAATTAAATATTACAATTTGAGGTTTTACTCACTAAGTTATTCCAAAAAATAAATAATCTCATAGTCGCTGCGCACACGTGCAGCTAACAGATTACTAAGGTTTACACCAACCCTCGCATCGTTTACCGCTGAGGCGCCGAGTATGTTTTGTGTGTACTATTTCATAGAACAGAAAGTTCCATAATCGCTGATTTTAAAACGCAAAGATCTAAACACTAAGGACGGGTTGTTTCACAGAATTTGAACAATTCATCAATTTTAAAAGTTGATTTTCAAGTTCTGTGAAGGTTATATTCAAGTTATGTTGATATTTCAGTTCTGAAACAATTGGACAGTAATGATATAATAACAGAACCTTTACGGAACTTTAAAATCAACATTAAAATTTGATGAATTGTAAATCTTTTTTAAACAACTCCCAAATCCTTAGGGCTGGCTGTTTCACAGAATTTGAACAAGTTCTGTTATTGTTTCATTATGGGCCAGTTGCTTCACAAAACTGAAATAATAATAGAACTTTGACGGAACTTGAAATGTAACTTCGAAATTAGATGAATTGTTCAAATTGAATAATATTATTTGTTTTTCAAAGAATTGCTAATCGCTGACCTCTGTACCTAATTATAATAAAACTGTCTACGCAAGCTGTGCAGATACTCGACAGCAATAAAAAGCACCCATTCAGCCGCTCAATCAATAGTGCTTACCAACAATAATTTCAACACAATGCAAATATGAAGTCGGTTTAAGCAATCCACGGGGCGGTGGGTGGTGGGAGAATCGATTGGCAAAACTCGCGGTGCTATTGACCCAGAACGCGATCTGTCGCTGCGAGGTTAACGCAGTCGACTAGTCGTGCTGCTAAATACTGGATACACGCTGCCCCTGGAAAGCTGATCGTGACTGATGACTTTGCCAAGCTAATTCAATATGTCACTTTCATGGTTTCGACGAAATCGTGAAGGAATTTGTATTATATAGTTGTTAGATTACACTACGAGGACTTCTACAGCAGAGTGGTTAATAAGCTTAACTCAGGGCCCGGAGGACTCTGGGTGAAAACCGGGCGGAGATCCTTTACCGATCCTTGTATACTGAGGAAGTGAACGTTGTCCTTGAAATAATGTTGATTACAATACATTCAATCAATAATTAGCAGTGAAAATATTACTTTAACCCGATTATGTATTTTTTAAAGAGACGATCTGCCCGTAAGAGGTCAGGCCACATACCATTCGCGTCAGATTTATAATCTATTTAGCTATATAAATAAAAATGTTCGTCTGTACAAAATCTTGAATCTCCGAAAGTTCATCAAAGATTTTTTTTTAAATTTTGATACAAGGTTGCATTCGAATAAGCTTGTATTTTTATATACCTATATTATATAGATGTCACCTGTGAGAGATAAAAAAACTTTTTTTTCAAAAACAGGGATATCTGTTGGACGTAAAAGCAATACGCGCTATTTTTCTATATGTGCACAGACAGACTGAGCCACAGCGACGCGTGTCGGGGTACAACTAGTAATACAATAAATTACATTTGTATAGCGGAAGGTTGTGATACGGAAGATTCCACCTGAGTGTGCTTTTTCTTAAACGTGATAATAAAAATCGTTTCAGGGTTTACAGTGACGTAAACAACCTATTTAATTTAATATAAGTTTTGATAGTGTTATCTTTACCTTAATTCCTTGACAGTGTAGCCCAGTCGCTGATGAAAACCACATCAATATAATGATTATTATTATTGTTTGGACCTCGTTCATAAGAAGAATCTCAGTATTGTCCTGGTGACCTGGTGAGAGACTCCATTCAGAATCGAAAAGGCTTACAACACGATTGCAAGTTTGTGTCAATATTAACCGACAGTTCAGATTAAGCCATTTAACTTTATTTATTACACTAATGAGCGATAAACTGGATACAGACGTTCAATAACTCAAATAAGTTAAGGCGATGCACTACGTCGTGTAATATTTTAAATTGAGCCGCTATCAATAACAACCCTTACGTAGATGGCGATAAGGTTTAAATTCCCGCTTAACACCATCCGCCTGTTTTGATTTATGCAAGAAAAAAACATGGCCAAAAAGTGCCTTTTATTTTATTTTGTGGATCCTCATCTTCAGGCATAAATATTTTTTTTCGATAATTTTATAAATAACTTAATTTGCCACTTTATACAATAAAATCATAACCGAAAATGGGTTCGTAAGTAGGAGATTTTGAACTGTAAAGCAGTTTTCATAGGCCTTTACATTATTTTTTTCTGGGCTTATAAAAAGACTTACCTAAAAAATACTCGATTATTTCAAAGGCCAAGATGTATTCTACTCGCAGTATTTAATTAAAGCATCTGAAACATTTGTAGGCGACTGAATTTTCAAACCAAAAACACATGATTTTGCATTACTACGTATGGCATCGCTTTAATCGTAATGGTATGACTCATTCCTCAATAAAGTCGAGAAATGGGGAGATAGGTGTTGAACATAATTTTTGTTTTATATGTGGTGTAAAATCATGCATTCTTATCGGTCATTGCAAAAATAAACTGATTTTAATTTATTGATAAAAATGTAAGAGTGCCATACAATCTTAAACTATAACGTGCAATCAGAGTAGCAAAAATAAGAAATGCAGTTTTTTCGTCTAAAGCAGCGTAAACTCTAACGGATGGTGAGCTCATGCATAATGCAATCTGTACACTGTACACCCTTTTCTGTAATTTTTAGGTCAGGTCAGTTATTTTTGGCCGCCGTGACATTTCGTTTGCTGGTTAAAGAGCTTCGAAAGATAGGTAGGTACATTAAATATTTACAAAAATAAACGCCATAATGTGTGTTCCATATTTAAAACCAAGAACAATGTTTTCAAAACGGAATTTATGTTTTTCGGTACTTTCTTAGTGTCCCTGCTAGTCAACCTGCAATCATGTCATACGATTCAATGACACATTATGTAATATGAAATAATACTGAATGGATTTCATACAGAGCAACTACAGTGTTTGCTGTGTAGAAACTATCAAAACGTTTGAAGCAAGAGGCAGTATAATATAGTAGGTATTAAGTACCAACGCTGATATTGACGGCGCACTTTATACGCAAAATAATAGCCCCTATTAAAACCATTAAATCCTACAAGTTAGCATGTAACCATGGAGATATTTGGAGCACAGCTGTCGGGCAGACGCAGACGGAGCGGCGGATCGACTGACTGTCCATAACTAGTCCACCACTCTCCCAATACAGAGTCGTCCGGCCGTTTATAGACGGAGTTAATGATTCACCGCAAATACATAGCTATATTAACAGTTTTTTGCGTTAACTTATATCAATTCACACGTGAGGCTCATCTCAGAAGCGGCAACGGTGCCATAGTAACCGACAGCGAGTTGTGAGTATACAGATGGTGATGTCACCAGCCTATGGAGACACGGCCAACAACTAAACTGTAAAAACTTTGTTCATCGAGTACCGCACAAGAACTACTCTCAACCGTATGGAACCAGTGGAACTATGGCATCTCCAAATTAAAAAACATACAGACATAGCTTTTACTGTTTAGAACGCAATATAAAAATATTAATTTCGAGCAAGTTTCGATGCAGAAAAGCGTTTGTTTCTGGGCTTCCTTTTGTATGAGCCGGAAAGCAAAGAACTGTGAACGTTGAATTTACTATTTAATGTATTTATAATTTATGAATATTAAAGAAATAAATAGACTCCCGTGTTTTATGTTCTAATACATTCAATTGAAACAACACAAAGCAAAAAATATCATACAGATAAAACACGGTAGTCCATTTAATTGGCCGTGCTGATTTATTTATTTATTTTTATTAGGTACAATATTTTTTACAATTCAAGTTTTCCAGTAATGTAGGCCTCACTAGGTGGCTTGCCCGTGCTGAGGCCTTCATTCAGATAAATTAGATTGGACGTAAAGAATTTTGAACTTATGGAACATCAACGGGAAATAAAATATTTTGCGACCATTTTTTTCTACGAGGGTATGGAGTTTTAAAATGTGCATCGTTAAGTTTATCTTATAAAGTAGCCCATCTTATCTGCTCGAAGTTGCAACAATACTGAATTAAAATGAAAGGTGTGCCATCAGTATTCTTTTTTTCGAACCACAAAAGGTGTTCAAGATGATTCGTATAGAGATCGAATATTGTTTGCATCATTCAACTCCATAATAGTAGTAACTTAAGGCTTTCTCCTTTTACATGTTCTTAAGAAGTGAACCCAATCCCATGGAATCAGTATATTCCTACCAATCCTACCATACAGCCTCTTCTTTTAACGTTCTTTTATAGAGTGTTCAGTAGTATAGACCTCCATGTGAGTATGGCTTTGTGACAGAAATTTATAAGTCAAGCCATAAGTAGAAGCCAGGTATATGCATAAACGATCATATCCATATTTTGGGCCGGACAATTATCTGAGAAAATCGTTAGTTCTTCAATATTTGCTAAGGCACTGCAAGATGCCCAATTAATCAAGCAGGAGCCCATCGCATTCCTACCCCTTCCGCCTTTAGTTTCATCCCACAGTTCATTCCTACCCCTCTCACCGCTTGTGTCATCGTGAATCGTAAAATTCAGACTCCACAATTGGTCTCTGATAGAAACTTAGACTATTTCAGTATAGAGTGGGTACAGACTTCTCCAAGTTAACCATTATTACATTCAAAGCATCAGCTTCTTTTGCAACGGTTTTATAAATAATCTTCAATTTATATAGAACAGTTGCTTTCTTTATGTGTTCTTCCAAAAGGCTTGTTTTGTTTTTTTTTTCAGAAAAATATTCACATCTTTTAAACAAATTTTAAGACTTTCGCAGGTGTCACAGGTTCGGTAGAAATCCATCATTCAATATATGGCGATAAACCCACAACGCCATTGTTATTCATTTCATTATATTGCTCAGGGAATAATTGTTTTTGGTGTAGGTATTTCGTTAAAAAAAGTAGGCGTCTTTTCTTCACGCCACGTTTTGGCGTATTAATATTAAAATAGTTTTTTAAGCTAGTTATTTTTTTTTAATTAAACCCAAACTAAGAACCTAATTTAGGATCATCGGTTCATTTTTTGGCTTAAATAAGAGAGTACAAATATACATTAGAACTTTCACATCAATAACGATGGCCGCCAAGTGAAGAATCAAATTTAATTTAAACGGAATAACTATTAAAATGCTATATCTTCTATTTCCAGAAAATTAAATATTTACTTCTTTTTACCATCCAACTGATACTGTTTTTAAAATAAAAAAAATTGCATACTAAGCGTGTCCCTATTTTTTATACATTTACCGCCCAAAGATGTACCATTCACGTTAGCCCACAATACTTGTATTACAGTAAAATTGTTAGAGCATAAACAACGTATGATGGACTCCCGTGTTTATGGAACTAAGATAATGTGTTGAATTTTATTTTTTCTTACAGCATAAACCTTGTAAAAGGGACATCTGTCGTTTATGCATTAAAGTAAATTGGTCTTCAGTGGTTTTGTAATTAGTAAAAATCAGTTAATTTATTTTTACGGATGTCACTGTTTCATCCACTAACGTAATGAATACAAAAATATTCTGCATATTCAATACAAAAGCACCAAAAAGTGGACTTTTAAAAAACAACAAGGTATAGAATTTAAATAGCAAATTTTACTTCATAATTACTATTCCACTAAATTATTATGTATATCACATATTTGTAAAAACCCGTATGGGCGTATAATGTAATATAAATATTTATGACTATGAGTACGAAGGTTTAAAACGGGGACAGTAAATTGTTAAGAGTGTTGGTGAACGATAACTTAAATAATGTTTACTGTCTTCTCCGTCATGTTCCTACAAAATTAATGTATAATACATATATACATTGATCGTTAAACCAAACACATACTAAACATTCTAATACGGTAAATCGATTGATTGAGGACCCTTTCTTCGAGTGGCCATACGAAAGACAGACTGCCTGTCTAAAATTTTACATCTCGCAACTCAAACATCGAACTGTGAAGATTACACAAAATATATTGTAGCTTACAATAATAGCGCCTTCAACCCGTATGATGGTGATACAATGGCTATAAACGTTACATAAAATAACGATAAATATTAAGCTCAGCGTGCATTATTATTTCATTATACTACGCTCTGAATGACGAAGGAAATAATTATTATTGCAAGAAGGTTTTTTTTAATGCCGTTTGATCATGATTCTATTTTTTTCCTCCGCAACTTCTCAGGAGAGATATCAGTCGGGCGAGCGCAGTTCTCATTGGCTGGCGCGGCGCAACACGATTGGTCGGCGACAGAGGGAAGGGGCGATAATATGATGCAGCAATGCTGGTCACCTTGGTCCGAATGTTCCTTTCCTCTCGGCGCTGGCCGGCAGCGGAGCGACAGATCTTTACGACTAGCGGAGGATAGCTTAGGACTTTAATGCCTTCACTGCTTTACACTGATTGTCGATACTGTGAAGCAAGGGCAACATTATATCCAAATCTAACTGAGAGCTCCGTTGTAGTCTCTTTCTGTTATGTGTGTTGTTCAAGAGAAAGAGGGAGAATGTGACAACGGAACCTTCTAATATGAAATAATGTGTAAAAGAACGAATAAAATGTTTAAGTATATAATATACCGATTATAGGTATATTGTACATACTTTTAGCTAATAAAGAAATAGGTATATTAAAAAGACAACAAAACAGTAAATAATAATACAAAAAGATCATAAAACATTATTTTGATGTGTTTGGTTTTCATCTTGATAAATTTTACTGAAGAAAAACTATATAAATTAACAAATAAACAACTAAGAAAAAAACATGCATATTATAATTATGTGCGGAAAACAACACAACCCACGCATAAATAAATCCACAGAAATTATAATAGCCAAGTCAAAGTTACAGCATGCGAGTTAATTACTAATAAGCAGCAACATTTAATTTAGTTAAATATGGTACAAAACCATGGCTAATAAAATTATTATAAATAATTACGTATCTATATTATTATGTCGTTATTAATATCATGACTCACAAACATGTTTAATTAATAATATGCAAATGTATCACAGATGAATAGGTTGGTCAAAAGCTAAGCAATTCATGAAAACTATAAAGAATAATAACAATTATATTGAAATGCTGCTTTTAAAATAAACTTAGAAGCTGGTAAAACGTCAACGAAGTGAAATTAGTGAGTCCACAGGTTCAATGTTCTTTGGTACAACATTAGAGAAACTGAACAGTGTTCCACGTTAGTTTACCTTCATACATCATATAATATTATAATGAAAGTTTAGTATCCGGGATGAAGTCAAGATAATATCAATGCAATGAATAATTGACTCCAAGTAATACATTTATTTACGGCCCTCGGTGAAAGTAGACAGAGGTTAAAGTACCTAAATATTTTCTAGTTATAAAGCAGAAACTGTGTTCTGTCGTTCGTTCTGAGACAGTAAAAACTCTCGAAAGGTGATCTATACTGTCATGGTTAGCGGTTGGTTGCACAGCTTATGCTGTCGTGGATTTCTTTTTGTGTGTATACGGCACGAGACTCCCAACCGTCTGAAGCCAGACTATGGCACTCTGAATTGGGATATGTTGCGAGGCTGAAGGAAGTGGGGAGGGGTAAGAGATGGGAAAAGGAAGGTGGAGAACCTGGCTATTCAGATCTCGTCACCAACACGGCTAAACCCATTTCAAGCAACGTTTCAATTCTAAATTGTGGTCTTACACCAGGGCGATACTGAGAGTATCTTCTACTCTAGAACGTGCCGCAAGTATACTATATATTATTTCAAATGAATAAATAAGACAAATTATTAGAATAAAATTCTTTCAGCTTTCAATAATCATTTCTATAATGATGTACAGAGGTTACAGACCTTTGAAATATCAACTTAACCTTCCAGCGGGCGCGCTGTCGTAAAATTTACGACAAACGCGCCTTATCGCTTCCCCCACTCTTACCACTTAGTCATAAGCATCAAGCTTCGAGATATGCTAGAGTCAAATCAAATCAAATCAAACTTCAATCATTTACCGCAATATATAAGTGCTGAATTACGGGATCAAAGTGAATTACGGTCGGGCAGTTGAACCGATAACAGAAGAAGAAAATAGAAGCTTTCCAAAATGCGGTGTTTGTCGGTTATGTGCACTGGATAAGAAAAGATCCTCAGCATCAATGAAGTGTTGCCGTTGCCTTCCTTTAAATGCAAGAACCATTCTTCAGATGAGGTGCTTTGTAACAATTGTAAGGATGAGAATTTTGATTCTGACTAAATAAGTCGATAAAATATTTGTTTTGAAACATTAACATGTTTAGAGTGTTGCTTCGTTTTTTTTTGAGAAAGTCAACAAATTTATGTTTTTAAGTGCTGCCTATTATCATTTTTCATAACCTTAAAGAAATTCACTAACATTTTTGTAAAGAAAACACCACTTACATGGAGAAAACTCGATGACGTAAAATTTACGACAAGCGCCCGCTCAAGGGAAATTTCTCAACGCGCCCGCTGGAAGGTTAACTACCAAAATAGTTTGGATCAACTTGGGAGGCGGATACGGGTACAGCCGTCCCGGTAACATTCATTGGATAACCAACACCTCTACCAAAGGTCAGCCCAAGTGGTTCGCTACGTTTGATGCCTTAGCAGGGGTGTCTGGGTTTATGGAATAAGGTCTGTACATGTCTTGGCGACGTGCGGACGCATCTGTCCACCAACTGCACGGCGGGCCGAATCTGTTGAGGGAGACCTTTTGACCTCTCCGGCAGGACTCACTCAACCTATCGCCTTGCACCGCAGCGGGAGGGGTGGGTTAATACGTCCGTCACACCGTGACACCCAGATACCTATCCACCCCCTACCTACCCATCATACTTTTTACCTTCACAGAACTTGGTCTCATCACACAGCTTAAACTATGCAGTTATGCACAAGAAATGTGCAACACAAAATAAACAATTAAATAATAAAGCTATAAGATTTGTGAGTGAAACAGTGAAAGCTCCAATAGCTGTAAGAAATTAATGTGAAGAGGACGAATAAGCATATCGGACAATTTTAAAACAGAATTATAAAAATATAAATATCTATCTACGTAACACGTCTTTAACGTCGTTCAACGTGCATTGATCAAGACTTTGATGCATGCAAGAATATATTGTATTCCTCGAGCAGTGATGTGATGTCAAGGGAAATTTCCCCAGATCTAGGGAACAAAAATATTTAAAAAAAAAATAAACAATGTAGGGAAATTTTCCTACGTTGACAAAATTAGGACAACTTCTCGGGAAATTAAGAATATTCTAAGCTAATTTTGATATATTCTGTAAGAATTCAAAAATTTTTGTGGGATTTTTTTAAGCGAAATGTACAAGAGGATACATTGCGGGGAATTATTTCTGATGAAATTCTCTAGCCACACAACCCCCCCATTAATTGAAAAAAAAATGTGGGGAATCCATTCTTCAAAATTTCCTTTAATTTGGGCATACCATCACTGTCCTCAAGTCGCAATTGCCGGGAGTAGTCAGTAGAGTATATTGTACAGAATATGGAAAGGCAGAGCAAAGATAAATAATAAAGGTCTGCGAAGGCTGACAAGAGGAAAAATATCCACTTATATTACTTGTACGAGATGAACAGTCACGTTCGTGCTGCGATATTATTACGTAAACATTCGATGCCATTCCGAACTAATGCTAGTGCTAGTCACCAAGTCCACTCTACCTACGTGGTCACGTCATGTACATATAGCACATATATACACTTTTAACTATACAGTCGGTGGCGTCGCCACAGTACATTTTAGGGATACCAGAACAAAAACTGATCCCTAACTTAGGTTAGATATCTTGTCATTCAAACAGTATTTACTTCAATACTTTATTTTTAATCTACAAAACAATTAATGGCCATATCAATTGAATTCCTAAAAAAAAATTGCAGCACAAAAACGCTCGAGAAGGGAAAAATAAATTAAATACAATACTCCCCTTCATAAAAAAGGTCGCTGATATACGGAGCAATAAAAACATTTGGCGAATTACCAGAGGAAATAAAATTATAAGAAAATATAAAGAAACTTAAATTACGAAAATCTATAATATGTGATTGATTTATACAAAAATTGTTTTGTATTTTAATAATATATGTAAATTATGCAAAAGATAAAAGTAAAAAAAAGATTTATATTAAAAAAACAAAAATATAAATTATTTGGACCAATGAATTACATATTTTCTGAATATTATTCTAATTTAGTTTAGAGTTAAAAAAAAAAAAACAGAATAATAAAACTTGTAATGCACATCATCAGAATAAACACAAAATTTAATTAAAAATCGGTAATCAATCATTAAATAATTATACTGCGATTATCTGACATTTGTATAGGTTTTAAAAGAAAATATTTTGACACGTTCTTATAACCGCCTACAAAGTTAACTATGTCAAGCTATACAGCCAGCATACAGACCTCTTCACAGAGGTTTGTGGTGCGAGCGCAGATAGATACTTAGTACTTACGTATGTTATTTTAAAAGTGTTGTTGATTATACATCTATATTTATATTGCCAGGTACGATGGAAAAAAATATGCACGTAAACATAAATCTATTGTGTAGGTAGATACCTACCAGTTTGAAGCAGACCTACCGACAGAAATGATCACGGTAAAACATCGAACAGGCAACACTTACCTGCGTCAATGTGGTAAAAAATGTATGTGGAAAATACGTGCCAAATAATAATTATAACTGACACGGGCTTGAGAAGCGAAGTAAGTACCTACTCGACGGATATTATGGTGACATCTGATGGAATTAATGATACAATGGTAGGTACCTAACCAACACCAGAAAAACGCTGTTAAAGAGTAGGATTTATTATTTTATTTATAGACGGCACCATTGCATCTTTTATAAATTATTATTTTGTAGGATAAAAACGAAATTAAAGTAAAAAGTTTAACGGCATAATTTCGATGATATTGTTCGGTAGATTTTTTTGATGGGTTGCACATTTTTGTTTTGTAAACTTGTACACAGAGAGAGAGAATGAGCATTTTACTAACTAAGGATGAAGCCTCAATATGTGAGATTTATCTGTGGTATAGCTATTTGTTAAACAGTATTATATATATTGACTGGCCTAAACAGGATGCATTCCTAGTTGGCTAGTCAAAATTTCCGCATATGTTTTATTGTATATTTTTTTGTGAAATATATTATTATTATATTCATGAATAAAAAATAATGCATTAGAGTAAACAATAATATCTAGTGAACCTATTATCAGTAAATGATAATGAACGATACAAAAGGAACAATGTTTTACCTGCATAATTAAAATATTATTCTGGTAATATATAACAAGATCGATCAAAAAAAATATATATTAAAATGCAAAAATCAGTCATTTTAAATACATGTAGGATAACGAAAGATTTTTTAAATATTTATGTTGAGGGATCAGTAGGATTTATAGGCCCTGTTAGGAGTTATACCGAGCCGAACCCTCTGATATGAAAAGTCGGTGAATTATTTTCCCATTTGATCTCTGGTGATTTGACATGTTGTTCTTGTATTTATTTTGTTTATATAATGCACTTGCATAATGTTGATTGACTAGATGATCATTTGTGGAAAAGTGTGTGGAAGGGTTTGGTTTTTCCTATGGGGAAGATTTAACCCGGACATAAAATCGGAAAGTAATCTAGGAGTAGAGACGGCCTCCGTGGTCGAGGGGTAAGGCACAAGACTAGCAAGCCAAAGGTCGCGATTCAAACCAAGGCAGAAGTTCATTTTATTGGAATAATTTATATCCAGAATAGAAGATACTCTCAGTATCGCCCTGGGGTAAGACCATCATTCAGATTGGAAACGTTGCTTGAAATGGGTTCAGCCGTGTTTGGTGACCAGATCTGTATAGCTATGTACTCCCCCACCTTCCGCCTCACAACATACCCCAGTTGGGGATGCCAGTCTCACTGGCTCCAGATGGTTGGGAGCAGTTGGAACTTGTTTAGCAATCAAACAGTTATTTGTAAGATACATTACAATGAATGCATTATGTTCCATCAATTATCTATATATGTACCATCAGATCAGAGCATGATGCCCATGCTCGTAAATCATTACGGTTGTAATGTTTGTTTGTTTGTTTTTGAATCTTTATTTAGATGTATGCAATTTTTTTCATACATCTAGTAGGAAAATATAAAAAATACAAAAATAACAATTACATTTTAAGAGAAAAAGATAAATACACAAAATTATATTATATAAGATATCTAGGAGACTAATGTGGATTAATAAATTAGTTAATCATAAATTATATTGTGAATGATGTAGTTAATTTATACCAACAACGGAAGTAATCTTCCGAACAGGCCTTCCATTGATATGCTTGGTGTAACTATAAGTGACCAGCTCAGGTACGGGGGCTCCATCGAAGCCAGAGTAAAGTTGGCCTCTCAGAAGCTGGGCGTACTGTACAGGGCCCGCAGATACTTTAATAGTACACAACTGCTCACCCTGTACAAATCGCAAGTGCGCCCTACTGTCGAATTTGACAGCCATCTCTGGTCCGGAGCCCCAAAATACCTGAAAAAAACCCTTGACTCTGTGCAGAAACGGGCGGTCCGTTTGATAGATTCCCCAATCTTAACAAACGGACTGCAATCTTTAGAGCACGGGCATCAGGTAGGTATGCTGTCCTTGTTCTATCGGTATTACAATGGAAGATGCTCTGAGAAACTAGCGTCAATGATCCCTTCGGCACCGGTACGTAGTCGGGATACACGCCAAACGCGCGCCCATCATTTGTACACGGTTGACATTTGTCACATGAGAACGGGTCGCTTCTACGATTCGTACTTAAGTTCAACAGCTCGGCTGTTGAACGAGCTGTCGGCCTCTGTGTTTCCTCCCTCCTACAACATGGGACTCTTCAAGACCCATGTTCACTCCTTCCTCTCCACAAAAAGACCCTCCACACAGCATCCCCAAAGATGACATAGGCCCTGAGGGAAATTATTTTCTTCAGGGCCTCCTGTGTGAAGTTAATATAAAAAAAATAATAATAATATAAAATATATTAATAAATCAAATGTTTATCTGTGTTAAATGCTTTAAAATTGCATTCTTCTCGGGGTTTAAAGAGCAGGGTTCAATGCCAGCGCCAGTCGGCAATTTCTACAAAGCACAAAAGAGCCAATGAATATCAGCTTACTACCTAATTATAATTACCATTTCCTATTGCAAAACTTCAACGAATGTTGTGCAAAGAAGTAACAATATTATGCACTATACAATTCGAACCGAAGTAACCAAAGAAGATAAATTATGTATTCCTTATTCGGGACCGGTGAAGGCTTCGATTACCATCATACTAACCGTAATTTCACTACAGCGACTGATCGCCCCATGTAATGCCTTCCTTTCTGAGTACAGAGCAGTCAATGAATGTCAACGTAATTACTACTTATTCATTACCATAACCTACTGCAGAACCACCGTGATTGTTAAGACAAAGAAGTTACAATAGGCACTATTCAATTGAGCAAAAGAAACTCGAAGAAGATAAATTCTGCAATCCTTGTTTGGACGGACCGTTGGTTGGCTGCATGTAATTCTTCCTCGATGTTATGGGATATTATGAATAGCGAGACAGTCGCCCGAGGCTCGGGCTATTGTGCAACGGCACCGGTAACGTAATGGGATTCCGGCCCAAAGCCCAAAGGTCGGAGAAATGAATCCGGTGTCCGTACTGTATACAGTGGGTGATCAGGACCAACTGCAGATTGCACACTGATGACCATGTGCTGACTGCACAGGCCATCCTTCCGGCATCGCGATAATTGGCACGACGCCGCCGCCGCCGCTATTTCAATGTCAATGTTGCCAGAGCGGAAAACATCACACGGCTGACTGCCGAGGCGGGAAATTATAATATGAATATATGAGTGGTAGGTACCGCCTAGGAATTTAGCCGGCGATGTTGACTAAATAAACAATCAAGAAACACGTTGAAAGCGGCAACCGGAGGCATAGTACATAATATCAATCATCATCAACCGACTGCTCAGCGCTACAAGCTGTGTGGCAAAGACGTAGCACTTATTGTGAAAAAAACAATTTATCTGTTAATTATTATACAAACATTTATGTTACTTAAATGAAATTGGCGGTAAATATAAAAAAGCCACTATGTGCACATAAACGAGATTTTTTATCGAACATTGCAATGAGCGCCGACATTCGAGCCGTCGTAACGCATAGATTGTTTGGTAATTAGGAGTTATATTCTAATGATGTATTAGGTACATAAGATTCAATTTACAGAAAGAAACAAAAAATGAAATGGAAGTATAGAGGAAACAATGTACCCATCTAGTCAAATAACAGTTCTAAAAAGTACATAGGTACATACATAACTAAAGTTTAAACTGCAATACCCTTTTCAGATCACGTTTATGGTATTTTAATAAATTATACAAATGAAAGGAATGTTGCGAGGTTGGAGAAAGTGGGGGAGGGGATATGAAAATGGGAAACACATATGTACTTGGCTTAGTTCAGGTTACTAAACACAGCTAAAGCTATTTTATAAATAATAATAACGTAGCATTTATATAGCGCAGTTTAGTGTCATTTCACTTCGAGTGCGAAAAACTTTTCTACTTTCAGTGTCACCAAGGTGAGAAAACAAGACAATACTGAAAATATCTTCCACTCCGGAACGAAGTGCAAAAATAACTACGTATATAATATTAAAAAATTATAAAATTCCTTTTGACTTGGCCTACCTAATCTTTGTGCGTGTCTGACAGATTGATGAATTTTCAGTACGATATTTATTCGTGTACGTAAATATAAAGCCTAACGAATATATTTTATTTCAAAATAATAAGTGATGACTGTGATGAGGCACAAACAAACGTCGATAAGTACGTCTAAATAACAATATAATATTATTATAAATAATAAACATTCCCGCCATAAAAAAAAAATATACCGCGGAAGAGGCCACAGGTTGTGTAATCTTGAAATGTGTCAACTGCTGTAAAAAGTAAACAATTTGATAGACTTACCGGCGAGGGGTTTCTGTAGGGCTGTGGGCTGTAGGGCGCCATGGGCCGGGGCGGATGGGGGCCCCAGCCCGGATAGGGCGCTGACGGCTGGTCGTAGCTGTTGGGATAGCGCAGCGGAGGCCCCCCACCCGACTGCAGCAGCGAGTTGAGTGTGGGAGTGGGCCCCGTGGGCTGCGAGATGCTCTGGCCCGACAAAAAGCGCTGCGGAGGTTGTAGGGGCTGTGCGGTGTGCGGCTGGCGGGGCACTTTACCTGGAAAGCCGGGCCGCGGGGCGTAACCTCCGTACATATCCCCTTCGCCGTAGCCCCTGTACTGGTAGTGCGGGTCGTGAGCCCCAGGCTCTGCATCCCCGCGTCCCTGGAACTGCCCCGGCTCGCCGGCCATGGGGGATTTGGCCTTTGTGTTCACGACATCCGCCGACAAGGCCCGATTGACGTTTTTGTCCGTTCCATTCTGCAACGGCGTATTTCTAGAGTCCGAGTGTTGGTCTGGCGGCCCGTTACCGGCTACCCGATCACTGTTGGCGTCGTTTGCTTGAGTTTCGGCTTGCGTAGCAGCCATGTTCGGCTTTCGGCTACAGGCGGCACCCGTCACGCGAACGAAAGGAAGATTTCTATGTTACGTCGTAGTTATTTAATACTGAACGCGCAAAATACTGTGGATCTTCCATCACTTTAACCGTAATTCATTCACTTCACAGACACTCGTACAAAACAGCGCGAGAGAAAACGATCACATTCCGACAGTCGACATTATTCACGTATCTCCATTAGTGCGAAAGGAGGTTAGGGGAAAAGGTTACATATCGTAACGTTTTAATAGAACATACACAAAAACACTCCGTAACAACGACTCTACAGTATTCGAGAAATGTAATACCATTTTAGATTTATCTTTAAACTTCCATTTTGGATAGAATTGAGGTATAAAACGGAAAACGAGAGAAATCACGATTGCCCGAACAATTTGATACCGCCATTAAACAGCGAGTTGTTCCTGCGCTTCTTTCTGACTCGTTACTAGCTTCACACCTATTAGTAGGCTTACGTTGGTAGTGGCAGCAGATATGGCGGATACATTTTAAAAACTAGTAGATTTTATTTATATTCTATACATGAAAACTAAAAAAGGACCAAGCCTATAAAACACTTACAACTTTTTAAAACAGGCATTTTTGATATTTATCGTGAAGAAGTATAAATTTTCTCTCTTTGAGTAAATTTCAAACTAGAAATGTACAAACAAAAATGGCGGCAATTTTTGTGGTACTAATATTTCCCGTGCATATTATTTTGAAATACTCGGGAGAACGCTTATTTTGTATGACAGCTCTTATGAATAAAAAATATTTTAGCAGCTTAAAAATATTCAGTTGTTTTTCCTCCAATGTTTTAAAGCACAAAGATCGTATTTTCTGAGGTCTGAGCCATGGAAAAACAAAGGTCCATTTTAATATATTACGAAGAGAAAAAATGATAAAAGTACCTACCATTTAAAATATTTTTTTCATGAAACAATATAAGGCGATTCTTTTACCTGTCTTCAAAGGGTGTATAGAAATAAAGTTATAAAATTACTCTGGACAGAGCATTAGCGTGATTTTGTATGTATGGCATTAAAGCCAACTCTATGGTGAGGGGAAATAGCATGGCAGCCATCTTGTATGACAAACTTTTGAAATGATTTGTTTGCAAAGTGGTGCATAATATACTATAATAATTTTACTGATGTATTTTTAATGCAGTTATAATAGCTTATGATACTTTTTTTAAAGTATTTGATGAAACAAGGAATGGGATATGTCATCAATAAAATTATGTAGGTTTTGGTATTTTTCCTACATCTCCCCCTTAATTATTCTCGAATAGCTCCATTCAGGGCTTTTTAGGTTAATGCAAAATCATTATATTATATTTATAAGATTCAAATGAGTTTTAGAGGTGTCCTCAATACGTTAAACAAAGGTGTACTATAATTCTTTGAGGTAGGTAGGTACCTAATTTCTTTCCGTCAATTGAATATTATTTTGAATTACCATTTTGTTAGTAATTTTAGTAGCAAATCATTTTTTATGATACATTAGCAGTATTTAAAAAAAACATTATTTGTTAATATGGCCCTCACTTGGTGTTTAGCTGTGCTAACCCCTCTCCATTTTATAATTTTATAAGATACAATATGACCAGTATGTATGTAAATGAAATGGACTGTATTTTTTTTATTTTTTTTTTTTTATTTTTTTTTTTATTTAATAAATGTTTACAAGTTACATGTTTAGACATTTTTTTAACTACCATACTAGGCTAATGCCCGTGTTGTGGTAGTTATACATGAAATAATAATAACAATGACATAAAAGAACTAAAAAATACTTATAGTAACATAAGTATGTAAGTATAAATCATAATGAAGTAATAATAATAAAAATAACTTAGAAGAACTAAAAAATACTATTTTATAGAAACATAAGAAAGAATTAGAGAAGAAAAAAAAGAAAAACAAATTTGATGATAAATAAAACTAAAAACAAGTATATTAAAATTAAAAGTAAACTGAAAAATAAAGAAAAAGTATATGTATATTAAAAAGATACAAATAAAAATTAAAAATATTAACATTAAGATTAAAATTTAAACATAATTAATGTAGATTGTTTAATGCATATAATTGTTTGTGTGCAAGTTTATATAACTTAGGTATTATCTATAAGACAACATGTTTATGTTCAACACTTAATTTTAATTTTCGTGATATGAGACAAATTGGAAAAGAAGTTTTTAATTTTTTTTTTGTGTTAGGAACTCATATAATCTTTGAAGAAAGGTTGAATTGAAATTATTGTAATATATAATATATTATTGAAATTAAATTGTAATAATACAACAATGAAATCGATGGTTTAATGGATTACTAAATAAAAATTTGTGTGATATGGGTATATCTTATATTTGCAACATTTAATTAAAGTTACAAAGTATTCTTCTTGGTAAGGACAGAAACTGGGGTTGAGAATAATTAAGGCACTAAGGAGGTAGCCATTTCACATCTTGCGAATCACTTTACATTATAATAATTAAAATAAATTAACAGTTCACCTGGCCTCTACTGCAGTGCATTCCATAAAAAAACTAATAGTAGTTACATGCATTATGGTAAACAACAGTCCTTACCTTTAAGTTTCTGAAAATGGTAAGTGAAACATCACACTTTTTGAACCAGCCGCATGTGAAGCATAAATTAAATCATTAAAAATATGTAAAAGAGGGTGTAGCAATAAAGCAAGCACTCACTTTAACGACAAGCACGAGATGGAGTCATAAAACCACAATGTTGTGCAGATAGAGTTTCCTTTCACCACGCTGAACTATGGAGATGTTAAAGCAACGTTATTATGTTCTGTTTGCGATTTATACACAAGATTGCTTCATGGCTGATTGAACAAAACTCAGAATTCAAAATAAATCAAAATCGAACCGCACATCATGGACAACAGGCCTGATTTTTATGAGCGACAAACGGAATAATGAATCCTACATGTTTGTACCGTAATAGTCGCCGAGAGCTCCATTGTAACCTACCTTTCTGCTACATTCGTTGTTTATGAGGGAAAGGATACAATGGAGTTATTGGCAGTATAACTATTTTTGAAATAACGGTAGAGCTGCCTCCAATGTAACTTACAATTTGACATAACCAATTTGGCCACCGCTTTTAAGAAAACATTTAGGAGGGGATCGAAATATGGGATTGGTTTAAGGAAAAGAGGGTTAGATGGTCGAGCCTTGTTGTAATTGCTTCAGTTAGTAAAAATGGAAATGTTAGACTTTAGCCAGCCGAAAGACCAACACATTTTTCAATAATGATTAAATAGTTAATTATCTCCATAATATGTATTCCATTAAGCGACTGATGTGTTGATTTTTCCTTTAGTAGAATATTTGTAGTGAGCCAAAATATGGAGGAGCCAATGGTTGCAACCAGTGTAGTCGATCATATATCTAGTTGTAAAAATTTGGAGGAGCCAATGGTTGCAACCAGTGTAGTCGATCATATATCTAGTTGTAAAAATTTGGAGGAGCCAATGGTTGCAACCAGTGTAGTCGATCATATATCTAGTTGTAAAAATTTGGAGGAGCCAATGGTTGCAACCAGTGTAGTCGATCATATATCTAGTTGTAAAAATTTGGAGGAGCCAATGGTTGCAACCAGTGTAGTCGATCATATATCTAGTTGTAAAAATTGATCGAAATTTGAAATGGACTGAACACATTAGTAATTTAAAAAAAGAAAAAAGTTACTTATTTTTTCAAATCCCCCAAAAAGTCCACATTGAAAAAGATTTCATACATGGCTCTTTGTCAATAACTGTTAAAATACGGTACTATCGGATGTGGCAGTGCTAAGACGTATATTAACAACACGTATACGTAAGAAATATAGAAAATATATATAGAAAACACTAGATCTCTATGTGAAAGTCTCAGTGGGAGATTCCAGTGAGGGATATTATTATCTCTATTTGTTACAAATAAAGGAAGATAATCAAAGATTTATTTAGCGCAAACGATCACATATTATTTTTAAGCAATAATTATTTGCCTGAAACACCTTTAAATTGAAAAAATCTTCTGAGAAAAAATACATGCCGCCGATGGGAATTAAACCCGCAGCCTTCAGATTGTCGGTCAGGTGCTCTACCAATTGCGCTATGTCGGCTTGTTCAAAATATGTACTTATTTTATAAGATTTATTATTATAGTATACGAAGGAATATGTAATTTTCCTGCTACAATCTTTTAAAAATTGAATACTTACGTTCCTGCCTAGCCTTCAGCATGCTTTAATTAATATAAAACATTTATAAATAACATGACGTTTCATTGTAGGGGTTCATTTTCTTGAAGTCTCAATCACTATATTCTTTCAAAAATACATCCCGAAGTGCTCTTTGATTTTCCACTTTTCATATCAAACTCTCTGTTTTAAGAGATCGTAAAATTTATCATTGAACATGAAAAATGACTGGCTGCTGCTACAAGTGCAGATAGAATTTGAAAATTGGCCTAATGTATTCCCACCTACAAGGTTTTCCCGCAAAACCTGTTTAACGCTTTTCGCTCTCCGGTGAGCGTCTTTTTATTACGAACAAACTCACCGTTGAATTTTTTGTGATGGTATTTTAACCTTTATACATTGAAAACTTTATAAAGAACCAAATCAGCATCACTTGTGCTAATAACACTGTAGATTCTACTTTTTATTTCATGAATGTGGCCTCTCTACTGTCTGGAACAAATTTCATCTGCGCATCTCAAAATCCATTTTCATCCAATGGTGTTTCAAAAATTAAAATATTTCGAAGGAGCATCAAAGTCATTATTTCTCAGAAAACTCCTTTTGAGTCAGCAAAAAATTTGAGAATTGTGACAGGCCACACTTACTAGTGTCACAAGTATATACTTTCAAGCTCTTAGTTATGTGCAAAAACTGTTTTGGACCACTTAACAAAAGCTCAAAAATCATTAATGTTTGAGTGGGGGGAGGGGGGAGATGGTAAAGAGGAAGGTGGGGAAGTACCTGACTATTCAGTTCTGGTCACCAAACACAGCCAAAGCCATTTCATACAATGTTTCAATTCTGAACGGTGGTCTTACACCAGGGTGATACTTATAGCATCTTCCACTCTGGAACGTGCTGCAAATATTCTAAATTATATTTTAAATGAAATAACACAAATTAATCAAATAAAATTTGCTTGCGCTCGCCAGGATTTGAACCCATTTGGATTTGACCTACAGCTTGCTAATGGAGAGCCTTACCTTTCGACCCCGGAGACTGTCAATGCACTATTTGAAGAGTTACGAGTTCTGGATGTCAGAAAATTGTACACGAGGAAATTAATTTTAAATACTCGTAAACAATGTCACCTCTACCCATCTATTGACCACTTTGTTTTTTTTTTCTTTTTATATAAAGGTAGCTATTCTGAGGAAACGTTTTATGATAAAAAACATGAGATATACATGAATAATAAGATATACTATCTGCTAAACAGAAAAAAATCACAAAAAGATAAATCAGTTTTCATTCCGATATTTGAGCCAAACTCATCCAAGGTAATTTTGGCACAGTTCCATGTAATTCTTAGCCGACAGTCAAAGGTGTTCTGAGGATTTTCTGCTCTGACTTTCAACAGGTTAAGATTTAGTTCTTACTTCTTAGAGAGTTCCCTGTATACCTTTGAAACAATCAGAATTAATTGTACAAGCAACAAAGATGGAGTCGCCGATCACCTTCTCTTCCTCTCTTCCGACTCCTGACATGGCCAGTCTCAAATGTTTGAGTAACCCATTTGTTGCCATTTAATAACAAGTGTTTAAAATAAAACAGTGAATAATTTGGTTAAAATAAATTTATTAAAGCACTTTATTTACATGCAACAGTAACGAAACATTTACCTAAGTTTGATTTAGTTCTTTATTATGGAAGTGATTGATGTTTCAGTTACATGTTTTAGATTTCTTATTTTATTCAAAATCAATGTTACAAGTGATATGGATCATATTAATAATACATTATTACAGCAAATATTGGTCTACAATAATCTGTCAAAATCTATACAATATAATTATTATGTTATTTAATTAACCTGAAAGAATTTAGAATGGGTTTTATGGATCCGAGAATACAAAGAATCTCAGGCATTTAATTTGTACTTTCGTATTTGTAATCATCTGTGTGTAGGTCTTTGTAAAAATATATGAAAAGAGTTCAAACATTTATTTTACATAATCTTGAAACAGACCATCGCCATTTCGATAAGTAATCATAAAGCTTACGCAGTTTAATAAAATCGCAGCTCATTCATGTATTAATGACGCTTCGAGGCCTTGTTTTAAAATTAATAAAAAATTGTTTTACTACAATAATAATTATTGATTCACTAAAGACCCTTGCAAACAAGCAACTTCAGTTGCGGCGACAATTTGCAACTTTTCAAAATCCATACAAATTCAAAAGTCTTCCTAGTGTTGCGTTGCCTCGTCTGCCCACCTCCATATATCATAAAATAATTTGATGCACACAACTGTTGGCCACAATTAAAGTTGCTTGTGTGCATCTGGACTAACAATTCAATTATCCACCAAGACAAAACATATTGATTTAAATTACCATTTTGTAGTAACCATAGTCAAGAACACTTGAAAAATGTTTATATGAAAAGATGATAATAGAAATGCATTAAGAATATCTTTTAAGAAACCATAATAAAAAACATTATTCTAAAGTGGTGATGACAATAATTCACAAGTTCTTTTATCTTAAAAAACAGGTTCACAATATTTGAGGAGATTATTTCATTTTACAGTTTAAAAAAACATGTCAGATTTAAAAGCTGTATCAGTCGAAGAGGCAGTAATTAAACGTATGGGGAGGTAAAATGTGATGAATGGTGAGTGAAATCATTGATAAGATAAGGAATACAAAAGGAGAACCCAGCAATTAAATGAAATGATTGGATATAAATATGGTTGGGCAATTATGACAACCATTGTTGATGTTTGTCACAGGGCGGTCAGCTAATCACCACACCTGTCTAAAATCGTAGTAATCAATGCAAAACTGCAGCACTTGACAGATTCTTGGCAGTACATTTACTTATATGTACACACTCAGTGTACAACATATCTCTCTCCCATTAATAAACAAATCCCGTATATGCATTCATGCTATTTGGCCTATGTCAATTATAATTATGTATTACAAATGAGATATAATATGCTTATTAGATTGGTTTCATGTAAACATATACAAATATGTATTTACAACAATTTAATGGCAAAATATGGAAGCAGGGTTGTTTGGCATCAAAGACAAAAAATGTCTATCTGGGGCAAGGCTTGTTTGCGATGTTGACTTGTCTCAGTGGTTTTATCATAAAGGAAAAAAAGCATTTCAAAAGGAAACAAAGTTTACAATCTGGGGCAAGCCTTGTGTATTCCGTGACGATGATTGTTTACCATGTTGACTTGTCTCAGTGGTTTTATCATAAAAGAAAGAATTTCAAAAGGAAACAAAGTTTACAATCTGGGGCAAGCCTTGTGTATTCCGTGACGATGATTGTTTACCATGTTGACTTGTCTCAGTGGTTTTATCATAAAAGAAAGAATTTCAAAAGGAAACAAAGTTTACAATCTGGGGCAAGCCTTGTGTATTCCGTGACGATGATTGTTTGCAATGTTAGCGCCCTTGAGGTGATTTTTCACAAAAACGGCGCTCTACAAATCATCCAATTATTATTATTAACTTGTCTTAGTGGTTTTATAAAAAAAAACAAAGAATTTCAAAAGGAAACAAAGTTTACAATCTGGGGCAAGCCTTGTGTATTCCGTGACGATGATTGTTTGCAATGTTAGCGCCCTTGAGGTGATTTTTCACAAAAACGGCGCTCTACAAATCATCCAATTATTATTATTAACTTGTCTTAGTGGTTTTATAAAAAAAAACAAAGAATTTCAAAAGGAAACAAAGTTTACAATCTGGGGCAAGCCTTGTGTATTCCGTGACGATGATTGTTTACCATGTTGACTTGTCTCAGTGGTTTTATCATAAAAGAAAGAATTTCAAAAGGAAACAAAGTTTACAAGTTCAATTTACGACATATTATTATTAAGTCAAGGTATAAAACTATGACAAACTTATTCCTATTTCTGTTAAAATTGAATTGATTACGAGATCAATGTTGCCTAAAAAAGGGTAAACATTGGACTACCGAGAGAGTATGCATAAATATTTGATACAAATAAAATGTTATGTGGATTTTATAAAAGTTGAAATATTTATTAACAATTGCTTCATGAAGTATTGTTTAAAAATGGTATCATTCCATACTACGTATACAAAATACATTTGCTTTAAAAAAATACCTGTTTTTATAAGGCACTCAAACAAAAATACACAAGAATTCTTCACAATTTTTTTTTGTATTTTGTTGATAATAACAAATAACAGAGGGGAGAACGAAACAAAACACTTAACAAAAAAAATCCATTAAGAAAGATGTATTTACAGTTCATATATATTAATTGTGCAAGAAAGTTAAATATAATAATATTATGTACAAAAACTGGGGAACGATTCGTCAGAATCAAAACATTGCGTCAACATCTAAAGTAGACTTTTTAAATACTCAAGGAAAAGCATTTATAATAACATATTCTAATGTCTTCAAATAAAGCTTTGGCTTTCTAACTACAAAATAAATACATTGGCAATACATTTTAGCTATTTTAATACTAAGCCATAATACATAATGTGGGAACATACTGTATGTTCAAGGTCGTTACGACATTCCCAAATGTGTGTTTTCAAGATGGTCTTTTGACACTTTGAACAACATACTATAAACCTTGTCTTGAAGAGTAATGACAAATTCTTGAATACAAAATTTAATAATTAACTTTGTGCCGTGTACTAGTTCTGGATCGATCGATCAATTTACATGATCCAGGTCGATTACAATCCACCGGCGAAGACATCAGATACTTTTGCACAAAAAAATGCCATAGAAAAATCCATGTGCCGCCGCAAGCTACCGTTTTGATAGTATGTATACAGACCGTAAATATGTAGACCAGAAAATCAAAAATTCTAATGTATTCTTGGTAATGTTTGAATATTTTTCATAGTACCGATAACCAATGAACCTTTCCGCCACAAACTGGTTCCAAAAATAACTGGAAAAAGAAGTGATTCCATGTTGGTCTTCAGGTATCTACCATCTCTATTTTTCTGTTTTGCCAGACCTAGATTCGACACTGGTCGACAAAATTTATACATTTAAGGTCTCTCGCCACCATCACGGGTGCTGACTGAGCCGACAGCTCATATACCAAATAATCTTTATGGAAAGGTGACCTGATGGATGATCAGGTAGTTAACGATCAACCGAGGACTACCTTGTACAAAACCTTTCACAATATGGATATCAACAATGTGAAATTATAAAAATATTATATGATTAAATAATTATGTGATGTTTAGTCATTTTAGGTTATTTGCTACAATATTACATTACATTATTACTTCACGAGACGGATGGCTTCATCACTTTGCTACATTCACATACAATCATCATATAGCATAAGATAAGAATAATTCATGAATCCGATTACAGTAGAAACTCGTTAATTCAAAATCCACGGAACATCAAAAATCAATTTCGAATTAACAAATTCCCAAGTAATTCGAAATTTCTTGAAAAAAAAAAGATGCTGAAAATCGAGTTCCTCGGCCGCCCTTTCAAATTCGGATAATATGATTGGAGTAAATTTGTATTAATACGAATTATTTCCGTATAAATCGAATTTTCGCAATTCCGATTACTGCCGCGGTCGGCCCTTCAAGTTAAGTTATTTAAAGTAAATTCGTAAAAATACGCACACATTTCCACGTAAATCAAATTTTTGATTAGGAACTTGAATACAACTTCATAGAACTTGAAAATCAACTTTGAAATGTGATGAATTATTCAAATTCTGTGAAACAACCCGTCCTTACCTAGCCTGTGCTTCGACCTGCGACAATTTTTGTGACTAAGTCAAAGGAAGCTTGATTGGAGGCGATGCCACTACACACCCAATAAAAATTCAAGCAAAAATGGTGCGATATGGGATTGAAGAGAGTAGCATTTCACTCCCTTGCCTCAGGTAAGGTAAAGTAAGATATTGGAGTATAGAGCAAGCATAATAAGACAATCAAAAATATTGTTTCTGTGATCTATATATCTACTGTAAAAAGTTGCATTTTAATTGACAGGAGCAACCAGCGACATCAAGCCATTAACATTTTTTACCATTAGTTGTCAAAATTTTGTCTATTTTTATATTATGATCTGATCTAATCCAGGTATTCTGAATCAATGATATTGATTAATCTCCCACAAGTCAGCATTAGTGGTAATTCAGGGGAAGCATTAGTAATAATTCAGTAATAAAAAACTGTAAAATAATATATCAAAAACATGTTAAGTGGATACAGTTTAATCACGATCAGGAGGAGCCGAACTCATTCATCCACTTGACGTACTTGTCTAAGTCAGTCTTGGAGACGGATTTATTGCACTTGCTCAGGGCGTCGTTGAAGTCCTGCATGGAGACGGGCAGGTCGAGATCCTCGCGCCCCAGCTGCTTGATCTGCTCCGGTTTCAGCCCGGCGATCTTGCGGCGCATCGACATCATGGAGGCGTCTCTGGAATATAAAATGTTGGAATCACAAGTCTTATCTTGGCAACATGATCATTGATTAGTGGTGATTAGTGGCGTGCAAAAGGTAAGCTGCGTGTATTTTTTCACATCGGGTATGAATAATAATTTATTTATTGTGCATTGAATATGGCAATTTGAATAAATAAAGTATAAATTTGTCAAATAGAAAAAATATTAATGCAGAATAATTATGACATAAAAAATATTCACAAATTTATTATTGGCAAAAATACATTTTTAGACTGCACGCCACTGTCATGGATTATGCATAAATAATAAAGGTTCCTTGCCATAGGTATCTCAACTGTAAGCGTGAACAGTTTTTGACAGCCTGTGCTATTTATATGGCAATATACAGAGCCGGGGCTGTTGTAAATGGGCCACCTTGCGTATATTACTATATAAATCAGCACTGATCGTCAAAAAACTGGTGCATGGGGCTTGGAGCTGCCGAGGAAATCTCTTTTCTGAAACAGCAAACAATTCACAAACGGAGAGATCTTGACTTATGGAATGTTTCATCTGTAGCGCTGGTGGGCTGGGCGCTGAAGAAAAATATACTTCACAAGTGGGTAGCAAGACAAATAAGGTTGTAATGAGAAATCCTTACCGGCATACATTAGTGATGTCAGCCCCCGAATACCCTTCCAGCGAGTTGGCAATGGAGCGCAGATCCACACTGGGGTCGATCTTGACCTCACGCAGGGATATCCGCAGCAGAGCCTCCCTGCCCTCCCGGTTGGGCAGCGGGATGTAGATGCGCTTCTCCAGGCGGCGCCGCAGTGCCTCATCTATGTCCCACGGGAAGTTGGTGGCGGCCAGCACCATCACCACCTGTCATATAACACAGTATCAAGTAAGAATGAGTTGGCAATGGAGCACATGGGGTCAATCTTGACCTCACGGAGGGATATCCGGCGCAGAGCTGCGGTATGTTGATGCGCTTCTTCAGGCAGCGGATCACAATGTGTTGATGAGTAGTGACACAATAAAGCTAACCTTGTTGGGTTCATCGGGGTTGGAGCTGATGCCGTCCATCTGAACGAGCAGCTCGGACTTGATGCGACGGGAGGCCTCGTGCTCTGTCTCCGAGCCTCGGCGCGAACAAAGTGAGTCTATCTCGTCCACAAATATGGTGCTGGGGGCGTAGAATCGCGCCTGAAACATTTCCACAATTTCAATTACATACAACAATAATTTAAAAAAACTAGGGTTTAATTTTCTCATTCTGCTGTCAGTCAGAGTTGCGATGCTAGTCAAATCAAACAGAGAGATGGACATTTTTTTAATTTATCTGACACCTCACATATGCCCCTCTTTATAGAAAGGATTAGGTGATGCGAGGCGGGTTAAGGAAGGGGCGGTAAAAGTATTTGTTGAGAAAAAATATACAGTTTTATATAAGAACGATTTGAAAAAGCAACACATTCTCATGCAGCCTCCACAGTTAGCGACATCAATGTAAACTTTACCATACATCTGACAGGAACGGATCAGTTAATAATTATTGTGTTAGGCTGCTTAAAGTTTTACCACAATGTAATGAGAATTTGGAGAGCCGGATTCATTAATTGTTTTATAACAATCAGTGACGGCTTCCGTGGTCGAGGGGTAAGACACTCACTACGAATCCAGAGGTCACGGGTTCAAATCTTGACATGCGGCAATTTATAAAATTCAATTATTGCACACTTGGAGTCGATTTTGTAGTACAACTTTTTTTGTTCAAGCTTTCGTTTTTGAGTAATTCGAGAAGGAAGGTGGATTTTTTTTTATCAAATTCAAAATATTCTTTTAGGATTCTATCAGCTGTTTATTGTCTTTCAAAATTCATCGAATCATAAACCCTCCTCCAATAATTGCCGAAAATAAAGAAAAGAGTTCGGACAATTTTTTTTTTGTCCTGATGTTGATTCACCAGTTTCACTTTTCACCAATTTTTGGATACCATGTGTAGTATATTATGTGTTTGTTTTTATCATTCAATTTCTCACCATCTCAAAGAGCAGACGAATCAGCTTCTCCGACTCGCCGCGGTACTTGGAGGTGAGCGTGGAGGAGGACACGTTGAAGAAGGTGGTGCCGCACTCGGTGGCCACGGCCTTGGCCAGCATGGTCTTGCCCGTGCCTGGTGGGCCTACCATCAGCACTCCCTTCCACGGGCGCCGGATTCCCTTTAAACAAACAATCAATAAATCCCCCAACTCTTAATACACAATCAATCATATTTATTGACAAAGGAATATTAACAATCAATGGCCAAGTTGGTATCATAAGTTCTCCATCACAACACAAGCAACAATTTGCCACTTACTGTTGTGGTGGTAGTAGGAGACTTTCAAATTATTTTTGGTTATTCATAACCGGGAACATTTCTTTCTTTTAAAAGAATTAAAAATTACTTTCCCAAATAAAGTTCATTTTACCCCACTATCCATAGACATATGAATATTAGTAGACCTGCCCTAAGTGATTAAAAGCGTATTATTCCCCACTCCCCAT
Source organism: Hesperophylax consimilis (assembly GCF_061612785.1). NCBI lineage: Eukaryota > Metazoa > Arthropoda > Insecta > Trichoptera > Limnephilidae > Hesperophylax > Hesperophylax consimilis. The sequence continues at coordinate 24,299,774 of NC_142850.1, forward strand.
ACCGGTTCCATTGGAGCCGGCTGGGCTCGCGTATGGCTTCCCGTGAATCTTGAGAATGTGACGTCATTATTCTTGTTCGAACTAGCGTCGAGCCAGGGGCATTTAACTAAAGTTTGGGCTTGAAACCCATTTGAAACCGCCACGCCCACCTCATTATTCTTATAGAAAACGAATAATATGGCTAAAAGCTCAGATCTCATTGGTTAGAGCAGAAGGATTGGTTTGATCTCTCGCTCTCTACTATTATGACTCGTGTAACAGAAAGAGATGACGGAATTTTGTCATTTGACTGTTTTCAAATCATTCTTATTTTACATGCGGGTTGTCATTTGCTGCCGAAATACTGTAATTTCGCGTCGAAAATATTGGGTGTTAAAGTTGTTTGTGATAAAAATACAATATTAGCCAGTATAGTGTTAGCGAGTTACAAGCATATATTTATTCTACCTACGTAAGTTCAAGTTTAAAGTGAATAGGGAATTCTCGTGCATTTTGTAAATAATTTATTTCAATAAAGATAATTATTTTATTATGTGCCTCTTTTTTTTCTTTTTTTTTAAATGCATTTTCAATTTTTTGTAGTTGTTTTAAAAATTGCGTGCTATTTCGACTCTGAAAACGGTCATGCGCCATTTTGACCGCTACGTCACAAGTGCTACGTCACACTTTTGCCGACGCCATCGGTAGGCAGGATCTACTCAGGCCGGTCAACAGTGACGTCATCGTTCGCCCTTGAACTCTTGATCAATCACCGGGCGTTTTTAGCTGCATTGAAATATTTCGTTCGCGCCTGTTTTTAAAGTCATTATAACTTTAATAAATGATTTTTGAAAATTATAAAAACTATGTATTCTTGTGTCTGAAGTGTTTCTACATGTGAATAATTATTAATAAGTGATTTTTTGGTGTGAAGAGAATTCCCTATTGACAGTTTTTAGGTTAGTCTTCCTCCACAACGTATAAATGTTATTTATTATATCGACCAACTTATTCATGTTATTGATTAGTGTTATCCTGTATTATCTTATTGTTTTGGTGAAATTAAAGATTTTTAAACATATGCAACCATGAGTTCAAAATAGGCAGAAAAATGTCGGAATTCATCGTCGTACTGTCTGACAATCATGTTTTGGAAATTTTCTTCAGTGTTTTTTGCAAATTTCTCGTCATTTCGGGTTTCTTCTTCTCCGATTAACAAGTTTCATCTGGAAATAAACTGTAAAAGTTTATTTTCTTAGTCAGATGAACTTTTGCCCGTGGAAAACATTTCGACATTTTTCTGCTTCAAGGAAATTTTTATTTTTAAAATAGTTTTTTGGGCTAGTGAATGAATGGAGTAGGCCGAGAGAAATTATATTGTCTATGGTCGCATCTTACTTTTAAATGGCCTTGAGTTTTTTCTACCTTGTCTACTGCTTTGCTCCGCCCGGTAAGTACTGCTTGTATATCTGTGGTTAAGTACTGTATAATTCTATTGTATACAAAAAGCTCGAAGATATCGATCTAGAGAGTGGTATATTTATGCGTCGAGCTATAGTCGAGGCATTTTACGAAATAACACGGCAAAATGGTGGCTTTTGCTATGAAAACTTGTAAAAATAGATGTGAAAAAGAGAATAAACCCAATTGTCGTATTACATTCCATATGTAAGCATTATTTTAAGCTTATTCACATCGTATAATATGGATCAGTTGTAGAAACATATACTATCACATCGAGATACATCTGGACGCAAAAATACAAAGCCATGTGCATAAGAATCAGGGATGTGTCTTTGCCTTTTGCGCTTTAGGTACCACGTGTTAGGTACGCGCTTGTTTCGTATGTACGGTACTGCTGGAACGAGAAGGAGTGCATATCACGTAATGCGCTAGGTTATACCGAGTGGCGATATGTGATAGAAAATCATGTTTTTTGTTTTTAATTGAAAAAATGTCATCGGAAGGCAAAATGATGTCCAAATTTTTACTCCAAATACTCTTAGGAATAGCTGGTAAAAACTGTGTATATATAATTTCATTTGTCTTTTTAGTTGTTTTACTTTTCTTTCTTATAGTACGAGAGCCCACGACCAAAACCATGTCTCATAGCAATACGGCAAAAACCCTATAAAATCGTTAGATTGTATGATTCTGAACCCGACTAGGTGTGTAGTAACGGTCGAAAGCGTAGCAACTGCGTGGAAGGCCATTTCTGCTGTGTCAAAAAAAAAGACAGTCGGTATTATAGCAATACGTCTGATAGTGAAAATGTACATAGATTTTATAATTGTATTACGAAAAAGTTTGTTTTCAGACATTTTGCGCGTAGCATATAGCCTGAGCGTATTTTTGAAAATGTCAACAAATTTAGCCGACCTGTATCATAGCAATACGGATAATTTTTTTTTTCAACTTTTCGTATTGCTGCCATGATTACCAAAAACCTGTTTTCAGACACTTTAAGTGTAGCATATACTCCCAAAAACGAAAATAACGTTTCGGAGTTGCCTGGCCGACGCCTCTGTTAAATGTTTTTTTAAATTTACAGCCTTCATAGATATTCAAGAATCTCCCTTGTCTATTATATGTACTTTTTTTTCAACTTCATCCCAGTTTCCTTTTGTGCGATTTATTTCAGTCCTTCAACTTCAATGTTACGGTTTCGGGTAAATTCTTTGTTAATTATCATCTAATAAATTCAGGGTCGCAACGTATTCATTGGTTTGTAACAGAAAATTCAAGATGCCTCAATACGATTTTTAAATGATATCTGAGTATCGAAAAGTTGTCTGATAGAGAAGGTGCTACACTTAATTTGTCTGATATAAATTTTTTGCCCATGTGGACAACTTATTTTATCATGTCCAACAATTTTCAGACATATTGCTATGATACCGATCGGTAAAATTTGTTAACATTTTTAAAACGGTCTCAAAATTTAATGCGTTCACATTTCCGTCTGAAAATTGTTTTGTTCGCATCAAATAACCAAAATTTACTAATAAAAAAGATTTTCAGACGTATTGCTATGAGAAATTTTTTTTGTCTCATTTTTAATTTTTTTAAGTGATTTTACGGGTTTGCGCTACACCACTAACGTCTGAAAAATATGTTTCCGGTATCTCAGAACTATCATTCAACTACAGTCTGCAAATCAGACATATTGCTATGATGCAGTTCGGTAAAATTCTTTGACAATTTTGAAAATTCGGTCAGATCAAACGCTACGCGGAAAATGTCTGATATTGGTATTTTCGAGTTCAGGATAATCGTATCTATCGATTTGATGCGGTTTTGGCCGTATTGCTATGAGACAAAAATTTTGGTCGTGGGCTCTCGTACTAAAGATTTCAATATTTTATTATTAATAGGAACATAGCGGTTGTGACAACCCTCCAATATTGGTCGAATGTAGCGATTCCCAAGTGTGCGCATCGTTGTTACTGGGAAGTAAATTATGAACACTTATAAAAGTGTCTTAACTAAATACGTAAACAAAATATTCGACTCTGAAAATAGAAGAAATTTATTTTGCCGAATTTGGACTTCGCAAATTTGTTCATAACGTGGCGAGTAATTTGCGCTCCCATGTAAAAATGTCTATTCATTCAAAAGCAGATTTTACTTTTAAGAACTAAATGGTGATATTAAAATGCGAGATGCCTATATACTGTCAGATTTATTTATTGACAAATCACAGTCAGCTTTACCCCCTTCGTTCAACAGTTCATTTTACCCCTCACCTTTAATTTCTAGTCTATATATTCATATGTCTGTGCCACTATATCATGGGCCGGTAAGTAATCCACATAAACAGGGTGCAGTAAGAAAGCGGACAGTGGAAGCACGCAACACGGCTCCAGTGCGCACTGACCATTAATAATATTTGGAACGAAAAGCTCACGCTATCACGCTTCTTTACTACACCCGGTTTATGTTGATTTCTTACCAAATCAAGTTTCACTGTTTTCCCGATGATTTTAGCTAAACACTACAACAATATTCAAAAACATGTTGACTACTTGCTATCTACACATTATCACATCAATCCTGTAACTCTACTTTATAAAATTTTTTAAATTTTTAACTCCAGTAAAAATACTGGTAGGATCACCAACGCTGGTTGCTAGAGGCGCTAGTGTAGCATGTTGACGTTTACATCCTTCAATGGCAGCAAATTGAATTTATGTATTTCTAGGAAATAAAATGGTTCTGATTACATAAAAAAAGAGATTATACCATGAAAACATAATTACAACATTTCTAAGGTTAATTTAGAAAAGCTGTGTTAGTTCCTTGTAACATTCTGTATTAAAGTTGAAGCTATAAAAATCATCATCAATGTTGATGTTCAAAACACATTTTCATAATTGTTTCAGCTTAAAAACCTGGGTTATAGCAAGCAAAAGAAACGACTTAGACATCTAGTACATGTGAAAGGCGCCTAACTAACATAAAAACCTGGGTTATAGCAAGCAAAAGAAACGACTTAGACATCTAGTACATGTGAAAGGCGCCTAACTAACATAAAAACCTGGGTTATAGCAAGCAAAAGAAACGACTTAAACATCTAGTACATGTGAAAGGCGCCTAACTAACATAAAAACCTGGGTTATAGCAAGCAAAAGAAACAACTTAGACATCTAAAGTATACTAGATTATGAATATACATTTGTATTACTTTACCAACAGAATTTCTTCAATTCAGTTTCATTTTCAAATTCATTTTCTTGTTTTTATCTATTAATATTTCTTTAGTTTATTATGTCAGCTAAACAATAGTAAAATATGTCGTGATATAACTGAAAGTATTCTAGAATATGAATATACATATGTATTTTTTTTAACAACAGAATAGTCAACACTATAATTTACTATAATTTTACATGTAAAAACATTATCATATTGGAATGTCCTAAAACGGGCAATCGCCTAGTTGGACATTTTAAGTTCATTAATTGTATTATGTAATATTTACAAACAAACAATAAATAAATAAATAAATAAATCTAGTAAATGTGAAAGGCAATCACAAAATCAAATACACTTATCATCATCTACTTACACGACTAAATTTGGAATTAACTCCTTACAACACATTGCACAAGAAGCAATACAACGCATTACCTATTAATCTAAAACTTCCGGCAACGAACAAAAAAACATTGGCAAAAGCTCTTAAAAGCTATTTCCTCAGCAGTTTTATTAATGACAGACACATTCTTTCTTTGGAACTCCAAAATAACTTCTGCGTTTATTTATTTTAATGTATTTATGTTGTCTTGTCTTTAATCTAATGTTGTCTTTCCCGAAATGAGTTTTATAAACTCACTGGGAATAATACATTATAAATTTTTTATCATTTTGTAATAAATAATCATTTTTGATTTTTTAGCTATACTCCACACCTGCCAATACAAAAAAAATAGGTGCTTGTGCTACCGCAACCATTTTAGTAAAAATGAAAATAATTCAATCAGTAATTCCTGCCTATCGCAATCATAACCATGAAATTGATTCCAAATGGCAGTGAAATATGTAACGTAATTTCAAATTCTAGGAGTGGTTTCATGAAACAAACACATGAGTCGGATAGTTGACTATGTCATAGAACGTTACAATGCTATTATATAAGAAAAAAACTTTTAGAGATAGAAAGAAAAATTAGACTTTGGAGGTGTTTCTGCAGATATGTAGGCACACATTTTAAGGTGGAATCAGAACCATGAAAATTAAAAGAAGGAATAACTTACTTTGAAGAAGTCAGGCATCCACATTGGCAAGACAACGGCTTCCTCGAGAAGTCTCTTTGCCTCGTGAAGATCAGCTATATCATCCCATCTTATGTTGGGGTTCTTTTGTACAATATCTCTTTCTGGAAAAATATCACAGAACTCATATTAAACAATTGGCATCAATTAAACTTACTTATAATGTTGAAATACATAATACAAAAGAAACATACAAATAATTGGCAATGTGTGATTTTGAAATGTAATTTTAATATATGATTCAAAGTTTCAAGTTTCAGACCTTTCACTTTTATCATTACAGTAGAATCCCATTAATTCCAAATCAAATTATTGAACTAACAAATTTCCAAGCAGGTAATTCGAAATTGTTTTAAAAATTAAATATTCACAAAAAACCAGTTAGCAGCCGACCAAAATAAAATTAGAATTACGAATGAATAAATAAATATCAAATTAATAAAAACAATTAGTAAGAAATTTTTTTTTGTGGAGAATTCATTTTAGGAAATTTCGATTTAGGCATTTTTTAGAATTATCAGGGTTCAAATGAAAGGAGTTTTACTGTACCTCAGTGCAAAGTGTATGTGTATGTCTGTATGTAAAACCATTTGAAACTAACCTAACATATCTACCAGGTAACCATCAGCATGGGTTCCTGGTTCAAATTTCTTATCATCTTCTTTATCGTGATTCTCATCCTTGTCATCATCTCCATTATTATTCTCTTTATCATTTTTCTCGCCTTTATGAGCTTCTTTTTCTTTTCCTTTACCTAGAAAAAAAAATGTTTACAAAATTAGTCAATTTTTCACCAGTCGTAAATTAAGCATAAGGTTTTGCTGATTTTTTTTTTTTTTTTTATATTTACTCCACACAGGAGGCCCTGAAGAAAATAATTTCCCTCAGGGCCTATGTCATCTTTGGGGATGCTGTGTGGAGGGTCTTTTTGTGGAGAGGAAGGAGTGAACATGGGTCTTGAAGAGTCCCATGTTGTAGGAGGGAGGAAACACAGAGGCCGGCAGTTCGTTCCACAGCCGAGCTGTTGAACTTAAGAACGAATCATAGAAGCGACCCGTTCTCATGTGACAAGTGTCAACTGTGTACAAATGTTGGGCGCGCGTTTGGCGTGTATCCCGACTACGCACCGGTGCCGAAGGGATCAATGACGCTAGTTCCTCAGAGCATCTTCCATTGTAATACCGATAGAACAAGGACAGCATACCTACCTGACGCCTGTGCTCTAAAGATTGCAGTCCGTTTGTTAAGATTGGGGAATCTATCAAACGGACCGCCCGTTTCTGCACAGAGTCAAGGGTTTTTTTCAGGTATTTTGGGGCTCCAGACCAGAGATTGAAACAAATAATAAATACGCAAACCAAGAAAAGTGAAATAAAAAAATACATTCTACCCACAGAAGTTCATTTACATGATGCATTCAATAAGATGAGTCTTGCATTGAATTATTTATGCAAATAAATGCAGATATGCAATTTCAGAGTCTCGTGGTTTTGTGTTGTATAAATAGCAATATAAGATATATTTAATTTGTTTGTACCATAAATATATACTGTAACAAAGAAGTTGGCAAACTGTCAGTCGTACACTTAGGTTGTTGGTCACATGACTGGAGAAAACCAAATGCAAATTCATACTTAATTAGAATTTGTATTTGTCAAAAAGATTTGTTTCAATACTTGTAGCTTGTGGTATCTTTCAAATTCCAACTAACTGTCTTCAACCTCCAATATAAATTATTACAATGTACCAATACGAATGATAAAAAAACATTATCTAAACAAGAGCTTTGATAAATTTTACTTGAACTTTATACTCGAGAGAAAGTAGATTCATAGTTGAATATACAAGGTGTCCGGAAACTGTCATGTTATGTTATTAAAATAAACGTGCCAGTGGTAATTTCAAATCCCGAAAATCAATTACAGCTGAATTATGAAATTTAAAAATCAGATGAAGGAAAATGATAAATGTAGATCTTGCTTGGTCAATGCAGGTTTACCCACCTCTGCCACAGTACAATGGATTTGACTAATAAAGAACTAAAATCAAAAAAGATTAACTTCCATTACCTCCTAGGTCAGTAATGCACAACCTTTTTAATAGCGGGCCCAATTTATCAATAATATGTAATTCAATCCTATATAATTAAAAATAGACCGCACATACATTACAAGAAAGTGTAAACATCACCATAGATGAAAAACTGTCTTTTATATGTCTCAGCATTATTTTTCATCCCTGAGAATTTTCATCGGAGTGATTGCAAATGTTTGGTATTGTATTTAGTTAATTGGCTAAAATAAATGCCAAATTGGACCACATCGGCCCAAGGGTTGTGCATCACTGTCCTAGCAGTGGCGTGCAGTTCATAAAGGCTGAAAAGCTGTGCCTACCCTGAGAACTCTAAGAAATTATAGAAAAATTAAAAAAGGTTACAAATTTTTTGATGAATTTGGTAAGGAACTTGTACGCTCATTATTCAATTGACTATAACAATCAGCGAAAGATGATAATAAAAAAAACATAATAATTCATACCCGAACTTGAAAACTACATACAGCCTACCTTTAGTCATAGGGCAATACACGCAACTGTGTCCTACATACTCCCTTCAGAGTAAGAATAAAAAAAGGTGCAAAAAAGAAAGGAAATAAATAAAAAGTGACAGTACCCAAAGCATTCTTACTGTTAGTGTGATTGCCTCGCGCTCCAGAGCGTCCTCCACGCATATCGCTAGTCTTCCTGGCTGGGGGCCCCGAGGCCCGCGGGCCTCCGGACGTGGAGTTCTTCTTGCCGGTGGGCTCAGGGGCCCCGCGCCGGCCCTGCGCAGTGTTGGCCTGCCCGCGCTGGGGCTTGATGGGGGGGCCGCTCCTACGACAACACTCACTTTTCAATGGATGCGGATCGTACCTTGTTAGTTAATTGTAAATTGAGAACAGTTAGTGCACGGGTGATCATTAGCAGTCAGCGGTGTGGTTAGTGACAAAGCAAAACATAATGGTGAGTGGGCACTGGGAATTAACGTGCCTATTAGGAAGGTACCTACTTAATTTAACAGTTGTAAAAATTCAGTACAATTCCTGTTTAATTATTTGGAAGTATGATGAAAAAACTCAATAGGTGCATTATACGAAAAAACTGTTGAGATGGTTATAGAGCACAGATTAGAACATTTGTACACGGTTTGCATCATTTCAGAACAGATTGCATTTACAACTCTTTCTTGTGCTCAGCAGTTCGGATGTGGAAAGATGCAATGAGATATTCAGATAAATTACACTTCTTCAGAAAACAGAGCATTATGACCACAAATAAGAAAAACAAGTATGTACATCTAATTTTTTTTTAATGTTAAAGAATTTTTGTATACCGAAACCATCCGGTAGCCATCCATCCTGAGCCAGTGAGACTTTGTGACATCCCCACTTGGCGTACATTGTGAGTATGAAGGTAGGGGGGAGGAGAAGGAGATGGGAAGAGGAAGGTGGGGAAGTACCTGACTATTCAGATTTGGTCACCAAATGTGGCTAACGGCATTTGAAGCAACGTTTCAATTCTGAATGATGATCTATTACACCAGTGAATGTGCTATAAATAAACTATAAATGAATTAATTGTGACAACAAAAATTTACTTGCGCATGCACGGGATTTGAACCCATGACCTCGACCACGGAGGTCTTAAACCATTATTAATGTGAAACTGAGTGTACAAAAGCTTTGCTCACATTGTTCACCGATACTACTGCAAAATGCATCTATGCACCATTGCTTCTACCGACCCACCAAACGCATAGCTTCACTGGCTCTGCCGCTTTGATAGTACGTGCAGTTTGGTAATAGCTCAGCGACAGTCGGCACGCTTCAATGCCATATCCCCTTTTGTTTCTATTATCTATAACATGAAGGAAATAGGGGTGGTGATGACTATGTGAAGATGCCAAGGGCCATTCAGGCTTTTGAGCCATTGATGGTGATAGGTAATAGATGGAGAAATTGAGGGGTCGTACTTGTGTTCCACGGGGGTGGGCGAGGGCCAGACGTCGGGGTCCCGGTCGGGCGGGGGGGGCCACACATCGGGGTCTAGCTGGTGTGGCGCCGGCGGCCACAGCGAGGGGGGGTCGCGGGTGGGGAGCTCCTCGTATCCTGGGGTTAACCACACACGACATAGATTCAGGCAAAACACTCATCAAACATAAAAAATTATAAATTTATTTTCATCAAAATATTTTTTAACATTCCCAATATGTAATTTCTTATAAAGTTTAATAATAAGGTTTGTCATAGATAGTATGTCAGATTTTCTAAAAGTTCAGGAGCCATAATTAATTTTGATTATTGTATTTAATCATTGAAGACAATAGAGAACTCTCAAACAGAAATACCTCAGCCTTGCCGGGGCTTTGCTCTGATTGATTTGATTTGCTCTTTGATTGTTAATTTATTTCTGGAAATCAGTTATCAGATATTGTCATTTTAAATTCTGAGAAAATTTTTAAGAATGATACATTTGTTACAGTTTTACAGATACCGAGTTTCAATTAGTCATTTCATTTAATGTTTTTATTCATTTACGTTTTAGTCCAGAGGTTCCCAAACTTTTTTGCCCCGTAGACCACTTGCCAAAAAATATTTTTCCGTAGACCCCCTGCCTGCTGAATATTGAATTTTCCTAAAACTATTAACATCCCATGTGATAATCATTTATTTTTTTGTAAAAAGATTCCCTTCCCTTGCCTGTCCAATAACAACCAACAACCGGGTGGCGGTATAGTTCCTCTGTTTTTACACTGTGCAGACAGGGGCACCCTTGTGAGGTATTACACCAAATGAAAATGAAGCAGAATAAGCAACGGGAATTTATTTCTGTAGCTGGCCCTACAAAACTGCCCCTTAAGTTCTTTGTCAGTGCTTCCGATCAGTTATTCTTGTCACATGATATCCGATTCTTCAACGTTCCATTTCGATAGTCAAAATGTCCTCAAACTTAGTTTTGAAGTCTGTGTGAAGTACATTTAAATGTTGAACGTCATTATTGCCCTGGACGTTTTTCAAAAACAAGTTGAGGAACAAGGAAAATTCGCCACTTCCAATGTGCAATGTTTTGCTTGAATATATTAATTCTGACGAGAAAAGGAATGTATACTCTATTTATATACCTCAATTAACAACTTTACGAAATATAAAAATATCTAATAAGTAATTTCTCAGTCTATTATATTTGTGCTAGGTGTATTGTGTCATTTACGGAACTCCTAAATGTTGACTTTAGGTAAATGGGGGTCCGCTCGTATGTACCCCCATTTGAATCTCGTGGACCCCCAAATTTTTTTCTCGCTGACATAGACCCCCAGCAAGCCGATATCGACCCCTGGGGGTCCATATAGACCACTTTGGGAACCTCTGTTTAGTCACTTCCATTTTCAAAATATAACTCATATATATTATATAAATATTTGATATTGTTTTCTTTTCATATGCCCTTAAATATTTTATCACTCACTTTTCAATGTATTCTTATTTTATAATTTATTATTCTGAGATGAAATTGAATTTAGTCGAGGCTATCCAAAGTGGTAAATACTATCGGTATCACCCTGGTGAAAGACTTTACTCGAAATGGCGTTATCTGTGTTTGGTTAGCAGATCTGAATAGCCAGGTACCATTTCTTTCCCCTTTCCACTACCCCTAGTCTCACAACACACCCCAATCATCCCTAATTGCCATACTTCCACTCAGTAGGCACTACAACTCTTGTTTGGAATCCTCATAAAGGGTTATGGAATACAATGCTTTCCAAAGCTTTATCAAAAATAAGTATTTTTAAAAACCATTTTCATTAAAAAATAAAAGGTTATTCAAAATGTCAATTCAATTCTACAATAATTTGTAAGTTATGTTATTTAGTAGGGAGTAATTTTAGTAATGGAGGAAACTTAAGAGAATAGAATTACATGCGTTGAATCAATGATTGAAAGTACCAACTTTAATATGTATATATATTATCTGAATAAAGTCACAGTTGCGCAAATAACCATTCTTCTTATTTTCGCTAATACATATTACAGGAATATTATATATATTTATAGTGATTAGTTTTTGGGGTATTATGCCGTGTTGCGCTACATCCTTCTTTACCCAACGTTTCGGACAGCATTGCAGTGTCCATCATCAGGGGAGATGTGTAATCTGGTTAATATGATTACACATCTGCCCTGATGATGGACACCGCAACTGTCCAAAAGGTTGGCTAAAGAAGGAGGTAATACCCCAAAAACAAAACACTATAATTCTTTTGGCTGTGAAAATCTCAAATTATTTATATTGTTTCAATATTTAAAATCTTCATGGAAAATATTAGAATTTCCATAATGTGCGGTTTTTATCTAACATCAAAGTAAGAAAATAGCATATCTTTGTCACATTATATTCCTATCTCCGACCTACATATTTGTAAATATGATACTTATCTAAATGGCCACTTATGTATTGAATAAATAATAAAGTATTGAAGTTAAATGCTAACAGATGATGCATAATAATTATTGGGTATAGTCTTTTTATAGATAATCATTTTTTATCTGTAACAGGTCAATGTGAAAATATTTGTATTATAATAATACATATCTGGGAGGTACTTTAGCTTGTAAAGAGTTAACAATTAAATACAATGCATTACAATAAGTAATATTTGTTTGCATAGAATCTGTAGGTGCTTATTTATTATTATTTATATTACGAGTCATAAAATGAAAAGGGAAAACATCAAAACAACACACAAACATATTATCAATATCATTTTCTTGAAATTCAGCTTGAATAATTACGAATCACTAAGGGCGAACGTGTATGGGTATTGATTTACTTCCTTTTTAGAGCAAGTTATGCTAGTGAAGAGGTCTGTACATACTATAAATCCTAAGGTTTATAGTCTATTGACAAATCAATAGCCAAAAACCCTAAGATTTATAGCCTATTGACATTTTGAACTCTATCTAAAAGCAAACTATAGATCAGACAACTAGTTAACTAATCATGGTCGCTCTATGAGCAATCAATAGCCGCACACCCTAAGGTTTATATCCTATTGACAGTTTGAACTCCATCTAAAAGCAAACTGTAGATCAGACAACTAGTTAACTAATCATGGTCGCTCTATGACCAATCAATAGCCGCACACCCTAAGGTTTATATCCTATTGACAGTTTGAACTCCATCTAAAAGCAAACTGTAGATCAGACAACTAGTTAACTAATCATGGTCGCTTTATGAGCAATCAATAGCCGCACACCTTAAGGTTTATAGCCTATTGACAGTTTGAACTCCATCTAAAAGCAAACTGTAGATCAGACAACTAGTTAACTAATTATGGTCGCTCTATGGCAAATCAATAGCCGCTTGAGATAGCACGTTGGGCTGGGGGCAGCAGACTGTAAGATTGATTTGCTATTAGTTGAGTGAGTGTTAGTTAGTGGAAGCGCAATACCTGACATACTTGAGTGCCCGTCGTGCTTAAACAGTTGGAGTATTGACATGGTGGCCTTGAACTGCTCGTATTCCCGCACCATCTGCTGCTGAACCTGAAATAATCATATTTCAAGCTTTACAATACATCAAACATTTTTTTTGGATGAACTGTTACGATTCAATGGTGTTTTTTAAGTTCCAATGTTTTAAGGATATATTTTTAACCTGGTCTACATGATTGCCGCGTATGTGATCCGTCAGCAGCTAACCCCTTACACAGATGTCGCATATATGGTTCATGAAGTTTCATTAAAACACATACACTGTGTCAGAACATGCCGCGTGGTGGAATTAGATTGTGTTGAAAGGGTAAAATGTGTTATGAAGATATTAGTGGGCCTCACACGCACGCTTCGAAATGAACATTACGCGTACTGCCTCAGGCTGCTATGCAGGAAAGTAAAGTCCGCTAAAGTAAGGTAATGGTTTACAGCACAGTCCATTGTGGGACTTGCTGCGTGGCAGCCGGAACCGGGAGGCCTATTAATACAAAATAAACACATTTTAACCAATCACCAAAACATAATTGTAACAGTAAAATTACTGCATTACACAATATTAGTTTTAATTTTAATTATGTCAACGAGAACTTTTTTTGTTCAGTTTAAACAGTCATCCTGTTTACAATAAATGTTTGTAATAAAAAGATTCTGCAGAATGGTAGTTTAATTAAAATGTAGCCAGGGAGAAGCTTTACAAGATGTGGTGTTATTACAATCAACTGAAATAAAATAAATTCACAGAGGCTCGTCTCACTTTAAATTTTGTGACCTTTTTTATGTGAGAATATTTACTTCTTGAAATTCAATATGAGTCCCGTAACTTAATATTTCAGCTTACAATACTGTTAAGGTAGGTTTTACAATAGTACCTTCGGTGCCCGAATAAGGGGGGATTAATTACTTTTCTGTAGGTAATTTACAAGGTTTCATTTTGTAAGATAAAGTTTATTTGTTTACAGAAGTTTGAAATTGAAAGTATTTACATACCAGACTAAAAGAATAGTATCATTACTGGTTAATAACTTTGATAGTTATTGAAAAGTAAATATCTACCTATATGTAGCAGGCTATTGTATTGCAAATACATCTGTCAATTTTGCCTATCTATCTTTTGTGACAAAGGATGGCCTTTCCTTGACTAAAAAGGCTAAAGGAAATGTGCCTCTGATAGCTTATCGATACACCTAGTCACTAGTGGGTCTGCTACATAAATGTCAAGATGTCACAGCTCACAGCCGTTAGGCAATACGATGTGTAAACCAGAAAATTAGCATGACATGTGGGTATTGGAAGACCGAGAGGGAACTTTGTATGAGAATGATTGACTTACCAACTGCCATTTGGATTTCCTCGTCTTATCTGATATTGTAATGAGCAACCTGTGAATCATCTGGACGACCCCCTGGTAGTAAACTCCTGCAGATTCGTAGTTGCCCGTGAGGGCCATCTCGCGAGCCAACTTTGTGTTCTCGCATATTTCCATAACCGACACTGCCATTATGGTCATTCCCGCGGCGTACATAGACAGTGCTGGGAACAAAAATCACAACTTATTGCACATTTGAAAAGGGGTTCCACTGTTCAGATCTCCTTTCTTTGGCCCGATCTGCGAACCGTCTGGGTCGGAAGATGAACTTTGACGGTTATTTAGCCGCACCTCTGACATGAGTAAACTCTTGAGAAAATTCCCATGTGATGTTTCGATGTTTCACGAGTTTTGTAACATTTCACGTCGTCTTGACAATAATTTCCGACGATACAAAAACATATTCGCGCAGCATCGCCAAACTAGACGTCGTCGCGACAAATCACAACCTTTTTTGGCCTTTCTCAGAAGTTGGTAGCCTTGTAATTGCTTGAAGTAAGGTAAAAAAAATATGTCACTGCGCAAGCGTTGATCACCTGCTTCTACTAGCGCTGGGTTGGCAGCACTGCAGACATACAAAGATCCTCAATGGCGGGATTATTGAATCGTTATACTATGAAGGTTAGATATCTTGGTTAGGATAGAACTCAAAAAAATTATAAATTAAATAATAACAATACCAATTTCTATAGTTAAATGATATATATACAGATAATCGCTTTACAAAATAACCAAAAGGTAATACACAATTTTAAAATAACAAATAAATTCCCATCAAATCCCAAATCACCGATACAGTTTAGTAAATTAATTAATAATGTTTTTCACAGTAGGTATTTATATTTTTAACCACAAATTAAAATCCCATTATAATTTTGACCCTATGGAAATCCAAGGTTGGATAACACCTTAGGTAGAATTGTTTTACAAATTCTTGATAAAAAATTATTATACGAGTAAATAAGTAAATTGACTTATAAAAACTAAAAATGATATGTCCAAGCCACATCTATAAAACATCACATCAAGAGAACTTTAAAAAAACAGATAGAAAGCATAAAATTATTTTTAAAATTACTTGAATTTGATGACGAAAATTTAACGCAAAATTCTTCTTGAACGAATTGACGAAGTTTATATGAGATGTTAGAGTGAAAACGATTAATTATTTTCACAAAAGTTCAGAAGCTATTCAAATTTAATACGCATTCGTTCGTGAGCTGAACTTCTTTCATGGTAGGAGATCCCACCTACTCGTACTCGTTGACCTGCTGAACGCAATATTTTACTCCACAACAGTCAAATTTAACGGCAGCACCGTTATTAGCAGTCGCTAAATTGAATAAAACCGAGTCTTGGTGCGCCAGAGTTGCCAGTCGCGAGTTGCGAGACCTACCCACTATTATATTCCGTGACTCTGCACGAGAAATAACGTGACTGCGAAGTTTTTCTCGGTTCGCCCGGTATTGATTACCTGACGTGATACAGAAACGTTTCTCTATTTCTCAAACAATGCGGACCTAGAGAACCAAACTGCCGAGAAACGAGAATACGATTGTGACCTGTTTTACTTTTGTATTGTACCACGGGATACTGTAAAGTGTAAATAGGTAGGTAGGTAGGTATATTTACTGTGGTGGACACAATGCGGACAAAATAATACAAATAAGAAATAATTTCAAAATAAAAACATAAACAATAGGTACCTACCTAACAATAAAGCAAATAATAAATTAATATTGTTGGTGCCTACTTATATAACAATAATAAATACCTTATGCGTATGGCAATAAAAACAAACAGGACAAAATTACGTTCGTATTTTTTGAAACCTTTTCTTGGTAAATGTAATTAACATGTTAGGTACATTAGATAGGTAGGTACATATTATCCCAAACAACTTACTGTGTTGTACCCAAGTTTTACTGTGTTCTTTTTATTAAATATAAAAAATGAGCTTTATAATTTTAATAAGAACTTCGATTAACGAATACTGTATGCAAGCAATGTATCTGTGTTGGTACTGTGTTTGACATAACTCTGTTTGCGATATGTATAGATTATCTAAACTGTCTATAATATTAATTTGATTACCCAGATATTTTGTATAATCTAAGAATGTTTACGTGTGGTGTAGATATACATAGGTTACTGTGATGATACATAGATGATAGAACCAAACATGTTAAAAATTCATCAAGTTCAGTGAAGAACAGACTTCTTTTAGGAATTTGACTTGGAGTAAAAAAGCTTTATGATATTCTGTACACGTACACATGCAGCCAGACTGTGTGTTGTGGTGTCGTTGATTGCATAGTTTAATGAACATATGAAAAGAGAATCTACAGCAACGAACATTCCTTAATTCGTATCACAAGTAAGTTAAGAAAGTCACAGGTAGGTAAACACATTTCGTTAAAATAATCCATTATATACACACCTCTCTCATGAATGCACACACATACTAATTTAATAAAAAAATTTAAAAAAAACTTGTTAGTAGTAGGTACAAGGTGGCACAAAAGTCCTCATTCCTAAGGCAGTGATTTTATTTGTAAATAAAAAAAATAATTTTATTATAATACAATTATTCTGCGTTCTTGAGAAGTATAGCGATCCATTACTTGTCAATGTCTATTCTGATTCTGTTTACTTCACAAATTTCAAAATGATATAAAATGTAATTTGCAAAAAAATGGGAGCGCCTATCGATAGGGTGATAACTTTTGCGCCACCTTTTATTCGCAAAAATGCAAAAACTGCTTTCAAATTTTCACTATAATAAATCTGTTTGCCATTTTTCGCGTTGAGTAGGTAGGCACTGTAGATTCTGTATAAGATAAAAAATGATATTTTGTAGGTAAGTACCTAATTAAAAAATCCAACAACCATGCCGATCTCTCTAAATTTGTATTATTTCACTCGATTTCATTAGAGAAAACGAATGATCACTGGGCATGCTAATGAGTAGACATCGCATTACGATTACCTATATGCCTATATGCACTAATAATGCAAAGATATGCACGCCAATATTGAAATAGAATACACTGACACTGACACATTGAAAATAAGCGCCAACATTACCTAAATGTATGCCTAAAAAAAGCATACGATGAAATCAAGAAAATATGCAAAATAACTGAAGACTTTTTTGCAGTTCTAATGCTGGATTCCCACCTTTTCTATTCTATGATAGATTTTATGGAACGAAAGTTGAAATCGATTCAACTTTGGGTTTCCATCGCACAGAAAGCCTCATAAAAGCCTGTTGTCACTGATCTATTTCATAGATTCTATTAAAAAAATATATATGAGATGGAATCCCAGCTTAATGGAGTCCCAGTCAATCTCGATCGAAGTAGGTAGATACCTACATATTTTTCGTAGTAGGTATCTAAACATCGCCTTTCAGTAAAATTGACCTTCTTTGTAGGGACCATCAATCGAAATAACGTTAGGACGTATAGGTATATTCCGTACTAAAATTAAAAAACAAAAGTCACGTTTTTACTTAACTTAATAGGAAGGGTATTTTAATGGCTATACAATGCAAATATGCGCAAAGTGCTTAAACAATTATTGCGTCGTGAAACTTCCTAGTTCTGTTTTTCAAATTTCATCATAAAATCTTCAGGAATAATCGTATTGTGAAATCTCATGCCAACAACAAATTTTCAACAAGAGGTTGTATGCTGCTGGTGTGGGAGCCTAGTCTATGGTAGTGGTATTGTTGGGAGGAAGGAGCTACGATTCAAAGGATTCCACGATAGAGCAGAATACTGGCGAAAATTGAAGAAAAATAACAAACAACCAGAGATGTGCTTTATTTCAAATAAATCTATTTCAAATGGAAATGCAAAATGCAAAATGGGTATTTTCCATTTTGCATTTTAAATGCTTTTCTAAAAACCATTTTGCATTTTGCATTTTAAATGCTTTTCTCAATGCATTTTCCATTTTAAATGCTTTTCTCAATGCATTTTCCATTTTAAATGCTTTTTTGCAACATTCTTCCTACTATCTCCACTCATTTTTTTTCATAAGCCCCAAATATCAGTCGGTCCTCAACCTCGCTATGAGAGATAATTTACATTTGTCAAGTTGCTCCCTGGTAGGAGCCCTGGCAATTAAGTGATACCATTACAAAAAATACTAAACATGGAGCCATGACGCTGTAATATTAAATATTAGATAGCAGTTTTTATGTTTTTACGTTGGCAACATTAGTCCTGCGCAAATTTTTTGTGGTTTCATAATCTGTAGTCGTGGTGTTTTTGGATTTACCACCATGTAATATGTTTGTTCTACATTGATGTCCATTATTAAATGTTAAAATTATTTAAAAAATCTATATTTATTTTAATTGTTTAACCTGAGAAACCATTTTGCATTTTCAATGCATTTTGAAAATAGGTATTTTGCATTTTGCATTTGAAATGCTTTTCTAAAAACCATTTTGCATTTTCAAATGGATAAGTTTTGACCCATTTCCATTTTGCATTTCAAATGGTTTTGGGTACCCATTTTGCACATCTCTGCAAACAATAAACCTAACCTAACGGTTAAATTGTGGTAAAATTATAATACAAGTTTGTCTTAATTACGTCTTTTTAATGGGAGTTCACTGCACAAACGCACTCCAGAGAAAACCGCCACTGAACCTAAATTAACTTAACCGAATCTAACCCAACCTAAACAAAACTAACCTATTATTTTATTGGTTCTGTTTTATCCGGTTACATTGGATCGGACATGAAAATTATTATATATAGGTACAAAAATTATGTTTTCAAAAGTATTTATAACACGACGACGATTATTTTGTTTTGAACCCCCGTCAGATTTAATAGATCGTGTGCATTTAATCTGACGCCGAAACGGATCGAGAGTCGACGGTTAACGAGGACCATTCAAATGTTAAAAAATCCAAAATGGCGTGGAGTCTTGTCTATGGTAGTGTAGGGTTTGAAAGTAGGTAGATACCATCTCACCTTTTAGGATTTTCAAATATTTTCACATCTTCCAGGTGAATGTGCCATTGATGTCACCTACGTTTCAACATCCTTACGTTGGAGGTTGGAGTAGCTCGCAGGCTATCATAGAAGCTACGCTGGATGGGTGAGTGAATATAGGCCAATAGAATGGGGAATATCGCCGGCTACCACCGAATATCAACCATCGCCAGATACGAACTACCAACCCCTGCGGCTAGGGGCGGATTCTAAAGCTTTTTTATACACTTCATTCAACTTCAATAAGTTTGTTATCTATTATGATTGTACCTAAACAATAGAAATATTGTTTAACCTCTTCCAGTACCTGCTTCCAGGTTGTAGTATTTTTACAAAAAACTAAGTAGGTTAAATGTCTTACCTAATATTAATTCGTTTTATTGATGTTGATTAATTTCACCGTTGTTAGTGCGATTTTCTAGGTGCACTGAAAACGTCAAGTTTTATTAGGTAATTATTTTTGATAAGTATTTTGTACGAATTTTGTGTGAATCGATAATTAAAGTGACTGAGTGAAAGAGAAAATTTAAAAAAATTATTTTTGGTATATAACTTTCGGTAATACCTAACTTTTTTGTTTCCAATAATGTGATATAAACAGTTTGCTTTATCCGTTTAATTGTTGACTGAGCCTAGCAAAGTCTTGTTTTAACTCGACCTTGCATTTCTTTTCATTTTCTTGCATTTCGTCTTGTTTGTTTGTCCGTTCCGTTTCCGTTTCAACATGGTGGCCATTTTAATGGTTTAGTAATTCAAATGTTTGGATTTTCTTATTCGCTTTTTTTTATATTATGCAATAGGTGCAAAGAAGGTTTGAAAATAGAATTGTAATTGAAATTCGAAGGGGAATGGCTGCGCGGCTCTTTTCATACAAAACAGAACAAATACTAAACCAAACTGAAAAAATATTTTTCTCATCAAAAGGTATAGCAGGATACGAGTATATGCTACTTTATTTATTTATATTTTAAATTATAAAACACAGCCCATTAAATAAATAAAATTTGCAATGGAGCAAACTTTGGCTGTATATGCTCGTACTGTTTCAATATAATGAAAATAATAAAAAAAAATTTAGTTCATTTATGACAAATATTTTTCAACGTAAATAGGTCGTTTGTAATTTGAATTTAACTCCATGAAAATTTTAATTTTTTATTTCATCATATTTGCACAGAGAAAATAATTATTTTTAAGTAATTACCACTAACTCAAAGTTACCTCTAAAGTCATGAAAAATCGAATTCTTTAATGCTCTATATTTTATAATTTAAAACATAAATAAATAAAGTAGCAATATCCACACCAGACATTTTGATTAAAATAATAATTATGTAGTTTGGTTAGGTTTTTTAGCCTCAAAACAAAATTTAAGTTTTGTATGAAAATGGTTTTCCTTAATCAAGCAAGCGTAGAATTATTATAAGGAACGGCTGCGCGGCCTTTTTCATACCAAACCTCAATTTGGATTTGAGGACAAAACACCTAACCAAACTACATAATTATTATTTCAATCTATAACAATTAAATAATGTGATGATTAATTTACTTTCAACTTGTGGATATACTTTTTACCGTTCTCAACTAACTTTAGTAACTCGATAGCACTATGATTCGGATATATAGGCGAGAATATAAACACTATAAACTATTTTAAAAAATCAGTGAACAGAAGTGTCAATTAAGCTTTAATTTAAGTATAAAAAAGAAAACATTGTAGAAGAGTGCAGCAATGCCAAATAATTAAAAAAAAAACTATATCGGTGGTGATTCTGCCAGTAACTGCGGTGCGATGAACTGTAGAATTTGGATTTGCTTTGAATTTAATTGTCAATTTTAAAATTTGCTATTTTTGAAACGATTCAAACAAGCGATAAAGTAATTAGGTACCAAAATTATTTTTTTTAGTAATCTGTAAATAGTATAAAATAAAGTCGCTATCCGCGTCTGTCTGTTTGTGCGCTTAGTTCTTCTAAACTACGCAAAGGATATTTTTTTACCAGTACCCCTCAACCCTCTTCAAAACGTCGCTCGTCATGTTGCAATATAGTTCCCCTGGCTCCACACAGCACAGCAATAAACCTCTTCTGATAAGTCACATAAAATAACAGAATATCTTCTTATATAACATTCAGGGGATATTAAACAGTTCTTGTATCTGATGCGGCTCTGTCTCCTAGTTTTCCATCTGTCGGTATGCCAATACACGAAATGAAAATATTTGCCACACAACCAACCCTCTCCGCTCCATTCTGTCTTGTAGCTCCCTCCCAGCTCAAGAGATGGATATTTGTTTCAAAGTCAACTTTTACCAATTCAAGAAGATCATACATCTAAAATAAAAATAATAAATACAATCTGTTCTCTAAAATAAATAACTCTCCGTGTAAAAAGTGGTGTGTCATATTATTTCTTCGATCAGAATTATTTTGCATTAGTCTGCTTGAATTACCTTGGTTACTATAGAGATTAAACAATCATTTTTTATTTCTAAATCATACTAATTAATATTTTTTGGCATTGTCATTGTATCTAAATTTTATTTCCGAAGTTTAATATTGCATAATATATTTTAAATCTAAACAAAAATTTTTAAAAAAGTTCAGTGATATAAAAATAAGTTTTGACAATAATATTTAATTAATATTATGTTTAGTGTTGCAATATTATTTAGCTTAAAAAATGGCGTTGTCAATTATTATTCTAGCTTTTCATAATTACGTTTCATACCTAAGTGTTTAACTTTAAATAACTGCGTAATACCAGGAACATTTAAGGTGATAAATGGCTTCCTAATTTCAGAAGAAATGTTCCCTTAAGTGAAATGCTTTGATATTTATAAGAGAATATGAAATAAAAGTAACTACTTCCGATAATAAACAAAAAACTTAATGCTTGCTAACCTTAATGTGCACCTTCATAATAAACATAATTTCAGTAAATTCGCACAATAAACCAATTATTCAAATAATATTAACCATATTATAATATATAAGCATAATTCACTGGATTGGTTTGTTTTTAAAATGAGTGAAAAATCGGATGCCGCCACTACCACAGAGGACATGAAGGTATTTCCCTTTAACTTATTAGACAACTTGATGGGTTAATGTGAAGTACCTAATTGAAAAAAGTTGTTTGACTTTAAAAGTAATTTTAGTCTATGATGTGTCTAACTAAACTAATCGCTTTAAATATATATTTCGCTATGGTCAATTTTCTGTAGCCGTTTACTGATACAATCACCAATCACCTACTATAATGTTAAATAAAATGTTTATGGTAACCTACCTACCCGATTTTTACTGACACGTAGTCAATAAACAGACATTGGGGTTCATTGTTTCACAGAACTGCACTCGTACATAAACATTATTTAAATGAAAAACAACAATTTTCCCAGGAAATTTGATGTCAGAAGGTAAAACCAACAAAGTCGTAGCATGTTTTTATGACATTTTAGAACCTTTGCAAAGTAAGCAACAACACGGCAATATTGAGTTATTACATTACTTATAAAAACCTACACAAAAAAGCTTGACAGGACCACTAGTGTTTCAGACTCGTTACAATTATATTTGATCATAATATTTATGACAAGAGAATCTTTCACAGTTTTAAAATTTTAAAAAAGCTAATTGTTCTGTCAACTAAGTACTTTTTAAGGTACATAAATAGATTAAAAACTTTTACTTCGGTATCGGTAGAAGTTTTCCACTACAGTCACGGCGAACTTTTCGCGCGAACGCCCTTTATGTTGACCGTCGCTTTCCCGCGTAATTAGCGGTCGCAAGATGGCGCCCGGGGCAAGCCGCGCCGGAAACTAGACTCGTTTGTTCGGCACTTAGCTTTGGTTCCTCACACCCCGCCTTCTGGGCGGGAGCGAGGAGGACGAAATTAGATTAGTCTATTCTTCGTATCGTATTCTTAGCCACAGTCCGGAGACATTGACAATGTTGGTAGGTACTTAGGACAATTTAGGCAGTTAGATATTTTAGGGACTTCAAATTAATGTATTCGTTAACGCTCCGTTATAAGCGTTAAAATAAGAAGAAAATTACCGAAGATGGTTTGAAAAGAGAATTTAAATACGAAGGATAGAAGGAGGGCGCTAATATATATAAAAAACGAATATAGTGAAAAGGCGTAAGCGACTTTTGTGAAAATATTTTCTAAAACATGACTTATTTAAAATAGAGCAAAGATATCTTGACACCCGAGTTAAGTAGCATTTAAAAAAAAGTGTTTATTTTTTCAAGTTAAATAACAAAATCAGATGTGTTTTTCATAATTCTCATAGCATATTTTAATTTAATGGTATAATTACTCTATATCAACTCTTCATCTGAACAGAACTTATCTTAAAAAAATATACACATTTTTAAGAGCTTAAAACTAGGGCCTTACTAATAAACGTGTTTTAAATTTTACACAACTGATAAACAACCAATAATATATGAAAAAATGGCTATTTATCAGTTGTGTAAATTTTAAAACACGTTTATTAGTAAGGGGGAAGTGTTCAAAGGAAGTATATACCTACCTACGTTTCATAAAATAAAAACACATTTTAGACATAAATGATTTAATATTTTATTTGGGTGGGTAATTTTTTTTTGATTTTTCACGCCCATCAGACTTAATTAAATAAAAAAAACATTAAACCTAAGTATTTATTAATGTCAGTAGTTTTGACCCTAAAGGTAATATCTCTCGTAGTGTTATAATGTAACTGGTTACGTAATTGCTCATAAAAGGTCATGTTTACGCTTCCAAGGAGGTAGATAAAATTAATAAAACGTAGAACTGATGATTTTACCTTATAAAACCTGATTGCACAAAAGTAAGTGCTAATTACTTAGCTGCTTACTAACAATACTTACCTATTCAAACGCCATAGCTATGTTTAGTTTCATTACTCGTGTTTGTAATAAGTACCTATGTATATGCAGGTATAACTCTACAACAAAATTAACTGTCATTCAAAACTGACACACGGAGAATAATGACTATTGCTGATTTATTAAAATCCTGTTAAAAAAGTTGATAGCAGGCTATTTACTAATAAACTATTAGTACTTTCACAATATATCGAAACATGTGTTCATGCAGCTGCATTTATCTTGTTATATATTGACGAAATGCGAAAATATTAGAATTTTATGAACATGTGTTGCAACATCGTTATAACACATTCGTGTTTTACTGATAGGCTTGCAGTTCTGTTTTTAACAGGAATACGAATAATTTGAAGAGATTTTTAAATAAATTAACAATATTGTATATCAGTAAGTTTTCTCGGTGCAAAAATATTATAACATATAAATCACAAATAAAAAGCTGGACACAAAACATCGGGAGATCAAAAATAGAAGATATGATACATTTAGAAAATAATTTATTGATGTTGATTAATTTCACCGTTATCAGTCTTATTTTCTAGTTGAATTAAAATGTCACTTTTAAATTTTATTAGGTCGGCATTTGTGATAGTGTACGAATCTTGTGTGAATCCATAATTAAAGTGATGAACTTTAAAAAATATATTTTAGTATGCAACTTTAGGTGAGACCAAACCTTTTGTTTTCAATAATATGACATAAATAGTTTGTTTTATTCGTTCAATTAGGAATACTAAAATTATTGACTGAGCGTAGCAAAGTCTTGTTTTAACTCAACCGTTTTGCATTTCGTCTGTCTGTAAAAATGTTTGTATGTTTCTGCATCCACTTTATTGTTCAAGCTAGCCTTACTTTAACTAGTTGGCTGACTTTGACTAGGTAGCTAACTTTTGAGTGAGCTTTTCAATATCATGGTACCTACCTGCCTAAAGAAAGTTTGAAAAAAGAATTGTCATTGAGATAGTCACGTTTCTTCGGACAAATTGTATAATAAATTCTTCCTTATTAGAAAATATGCACCAATACACACAATTATAAGGTAAACTCTTATTATTTAGCGACCTACATTCATTTTTACGGTTTTACTATACCTATGTATAAGTGAACATTTAGAAAATAACACATAATTAGACCGGTCGGTGGCCGAGTTGACATCGCGTTTGGGTCGCACCCAGGCGTAGAGTGTTCAATTCCTCGGCTGGCTAAGTCCTCCATCACAACATAAGCAACATTTTCAGCTTACTGTGGTGGTAGTAGGAGATTTTCAAATATTGTCAGGTTATTCGTAACCCGGAAATATTTGTCTTTCTTAAAAAAAAATTGCTTATATTACACGGAATCTAAACATGGCGGTTATAAACCACAAGAAGGAAACACACTGGTATAAAATATTGCAAATTTATTAAAAATCTATTCCAATTATTCGTAATCCATAATAATCCTAAATGAATGAATTTATAGGAATGTACTAACGCGACGTCAGAAGACGTGGTCATAAAAATCATTATATTTTCGCATTTTGTCATTATATTAACATATTAACAGGGCAAACGCAGGTGCATGAATACGGGTTCCGATGTATTCGGAAGTACTAATATTTATTAGGAAACTACCCGCTGTTCATTTTTAACAGGATTTTAATAAATCAGCAATACTCATTTTTCTCCGTGCAGATGTTTACCTACTTGCTTTTAATTAGTGTTGGTGAATCAGATTATACGCACTACTGGACGAGTAACGTTAATCAGCTGTTTACTCAGATGGTGCTATATTTATATTAGTGCTATATTTTGACCACCATTCTAGTTGCATCACTTAAACGAATTAGTATTACGAAATACCAAACAGTTATTGCAGACAGAGATTTTGAGGTTCGGGCTTAAAAGCCTATATATTATTGTTTATTAACACTTGGCTTAATGGACGCGTGCGGTATTTATAGGAAGCTTTCTGCTATAAACCAGCAGCCAGGTACAGCTTGACCGCTTAACTTTGCAGTCGGTGGAGTCGCCATAGTAGAAGTTGGAATACAATTATAGAATCAATCCCTGAACAAAATGTAAAAAAATGACCAATACAATGAATACACATAAATTCATTAATTGTACAGCTTAGTAAGAAAACAAAAGTTGATTAAAAATACAGTAGGTACTTAATCATCGAAGAATTAATAAAAAAATATGGTACCTAAGTAAAGTACTTATATATTTATTTTTACAAACATTTTTTTTATTTTTTTTTTATAGTGAATACCTCACAAGAGTCCCAACTGCTCCCGTCTGGAGCCAGTGAGACTATGGCATCCCCAATTGGGGGATGTTGTGAGGCTGAAGGTAAGTGGGGAAGGGAAAGAGGAAGGTGGGGAAGTACCTGGCTATTCAGATCTAGTCACTAAACACGGCTAAAGCCATTTGGAGCAACGTTTCAATTCTGAATGGTGGTCTTACACCAGGGCGATACTGGTAGTATCTTCCACTCTGGAACGTGCCGCAAATATACTATATATTATTTTAATTAATTAATTGTGAAATAACACAAATTAATCAAATAAAATTTATTTGCGCACGCCGGGTTCGAACCCGCGACCTTCGGAATGGCAGTCCAATGCGTTACCACTGGACTATGCCGGCCGTCAATAACTGATCCACTGAATGTACATACATGTACATTCAGTGGATCAGTTATCAAATTTGAATATTATTAACAATCAAAAATTATTTTTAAATGACCCAATATTAAACCTATTCCCTTTGTAAATTGTTCCAAATTGCCTCTCTTTCCCCTATCCGTTTTATCTTTTCATTGTTGTCATTGTCTTTGTCTATTATTTTTTAATGACACCATTGTCTATGTCTATTATTTTCTATTGACACCATTGTTTATATCTATTATTTATAATTAGTTTTATTAAAAACCCTGAAGAAGTGAGCGTTACTCATGAAACATGTTGGTAATAAACAATAAAAGTGGTAAAAACGAAGTATTTTATTAATTTCAATCAAATGATTTTTATTTACTTTGCAGAAGAAAAGTATTATACTAACCTTAATTATAATTATTAGTGAGATATGTTATTATAGCCTTCTGATAACTAAATAATCTATTTACCGCGAAGCTGATAAAAACTTTTAATTTTCAAATGGCAAAATGAAATCTTGAAATGAATTTTTTCAGGCTCTATGGTACCAAACGGGCTGAACTTTTGGAATCGTGACGAGAATCACAGTCTCAATTGAAATCAGTTATAAAACTGCAGAAAGTAGCATTTCTGGGAAAATCATCATTCTTGTGGGCGGTAATTTGAGACTTGGGTTCGAACTTTGAAAGCCATTTTTTCAGGTTCTATGGTACCAAAACGGACTGAAATTTTAGAATCGTGGTGAGAATCACAGTCTCAATTGAAATTAGTCACAAAATCTGAATAAAGTTGCATTTCTAGTAAAAACAATTATTCTTATGGGCGCTATTTGGAGACATAGGTTCGAAATTCAATAGCCATTTTTTCTGGCTCTATGGTACCAAACGGGCTGAAATTTCGGAATCGCGATCAGAATCATGGTACAAACCGAAATCAGTCTTAAAATCTAAACCTTAAGAATGATGCTTTACGTATTGCTTTCCATGGGTTTTCTCAATTATGTCGCTTCAGAAAACAGAAGATATATTTTGACCACCGAATACCGAAAAATGTCATGTGGTATTCATTTTCCTATTACGGCCACCTGCAAAGTTAAGTATATCAAGCAATATTTCCGCTACCGACAATACGATATAGGCTATCTGCTATCATCGCACGGTACAGGAAATAGCCATTACCTATTGAACTAGCTATCATGGTAAATGGCACGGCCTTGCTTGCATCTAGCTAAAAGCTTCCGTGAGCTAATAATACGATATGGGCTATCTGCTATCATCGCACGGCACAGGAAATAGCCATTACCTATTGAACTAGCTATCATGGTAAATGGCACGGCCTTGCTTGCATCTAGCTAAAAGCTTCCGTGAGCTAATAATACGATATGGGCTATCTGCTATCATCGCACGGCACAGGAAATAGCCATTACCTATTGAACTAGCTATCATGGTAAATGGCACGGCCTTGCTTGCATCTAGCTAAAAGCTTCCGTGAGCTAATAATACGATATGGGCTATCTGCTATCATCGCACGGCACAGGAAATAGCCATTACCTATTGAACTAGCTATCATGGTAAATGGCACGGCCTTGCTTGCATCTAGCTAAAAGCTTCCGTGAGCTAATAATACGATATGGGCTATCTGCTATCATCGCACGGCACAGGAAATAGCCATTACCTATTGAACTAGCTATCATGGTAAATGGCACGGCCTTGCTTGCATCTAGCTAAAAGCTTCCGTGAGCTAATAATACGATATGGGCTATCTGCTATCATCGCACGGCACAGGAAATAGCCATTACCTATTGAACTAGCTATCATGGTAAATGGCACGGCCTTGCTTGCATCTAGCTAAAAGCTTCCGTGAGCTTACGGTAAATAAACTGTCAAAAATAGTTCGTAATTGATTATATCGTTGATGGAATTTGAAAACAAAACAGCTGGTCACGTTATTTACTTGGTTAGAAACTAATCATAGCAAACCTTTAACTGTGTTGTGATCGAAATATTTAAACTAGCCTAATTAGTAATTATGTTTAGGTACTAATCAAATATTAACCAATTCATAAATAACTACACTGAAAATATTAATTTTATTTATCATTAAACTCAGTTAACACGTACCATGTACCTACGCCAATATATTAAATTTATTCATATTGATGTAAGGGTGGAATTATTACCTGGTGGTAATTTCTTTTAAAATAAAATACCCTTTAAATAGCACTATAAAACTGAACGTTAAAAATAAGCACATTGCTGATCATTAATGTCAACAGTCTCAATTCTTTTAGACAATTCCATAGTGTAAAACCAACTAAAATTAGTAAAAGCATTCGTACTAAAATTACACGAATACCATGGAAATAAAGTTTAATGTCACAATGCCCAATTATAGAAAAATCACAAAGCATAAAATATCTCGGGGTAGTAATTGTTAAATATCTTAGATGGGACCTACATATCAAAGGTATCACGGAAAAACTTACAAAACTTATATATTTCTTTAAAAATCTAAGAAATATGGTAAATAAAAAGGACATGAAAAAATCTATTAAGCTTTATGTCATTCTCGTATTGAATATGGAATTATAGGATGGGGATCTGCTGTATCCTAAGTATATACATAACCTGAACACAATTCAAAAGGAATCGTAAAGACCATACTGAAAGTACCCATAAGAACGCCTTCGATTGAAATTTACAATATATTTTTTGTTGTTTTTTTTTTTATGTTTTGATGTACCAAATATACAATAAATATATGCTAAAAATATACTATTGAAAATATTCAAAAATACTGAATCCTAAAAAATATTCCAGGTCATAAAACCACATTCGGACCAAGAAATTATATTTATTTTTCGACGAAACTCCACAACATCTTTCCTTTGATTGATTACAAATTAAGAATAAAAATCTGCCTGAAATATTTTAATGAAAAAACGACAAAAAAACATTAAAAACGACATAGAAAACTAATAAAACAGAAATGAATAACTTTAGTTTTCCCCAGCACAGGTCACCCTAGTGAGGAGTACTAAGAAATACAATTTACTATACGTATATTTAATATCATATTTTGTATGTAGCTATAAAAAAATTAAAATAAATTAATAGTATCTAAAATAAAATTTAAATAATACAAAAAAACTGCTTTGATATAGAACCTTCATGACGGTTTATATAATTGTTTTGTTATCTAACCTATTATATCTGTTTGTTTCAGATGCCTCCTCTCTGCCTCTTTTATTTCTCTCATCCATTCGGTATTCTGTCTCCCGACCCTCCCACCATGACCCAGGCCCCTCCGGATTGCTTCCCTCCTTCCTGGAACCAAAGCTACCAATCTACCCCGTGGAGGCAACAACCTGGAATTAGAATTACTTCCTACCACACCAGCAGGACAGACAGTCCGACTCAAACCGACCCAATTAACTATCCAAAAACTAGTTCAAACGTTCCCGCGACAAGCAAACACATCCACTGTCACCAAGACAAAACATGTACGGCAAGAAACGAACAACCCACCTGTTACAATAATCATCAAACTGCTAGTTCAGAGTACAGGTGCGTGAACAAAAACGAACACAGACTTGTAAATAAAGGCAATTGTCGAACTGAAAAAGAAATGAGAGGTGACATCATGAAATCAAGGACGGCTGATTGGAAAAGTAAAGATTGTAAAAACTTCAACACAAGAGGCTTTAGTTGTGTTGATAATTCAATGAATGACGCGCGGAGTAGACCAACATATGACTCAAGATATCTCAATTGCGAAAGAAGCCATATCAAATCCAGTTTTCTTCCATTTCAACAAAATACGATGTATTGCAAAAGTAAAGCTAAATACCAAAGACAACCAAATTTTCAACAAACGCTTCCACCATTAGAAAGAACGGTAAAACATCACCATGATGAAGAAAGATGTGCGCCTGTGGAGCCAGTTTGGCATGGTGTGAAGAAAATGAATAATTTCCGAACTAAAGCATATCTTCCACCGTTAGAGTTTCAACACTACGCGTCAATGCAAGAAGACGACGATTACGAGTATGAAACCTTCGAAGATGAAACAGCGCCTGATCCAGAAGAGAAAGAATTAGAGTTATGTTTGAGCCGCGAGAAAGATTGTCGGAAAGAAAAGCGGAGGAAAGTAAGGAATACGAGACGCAGGAAAAGCCTGAATATTTATTCTTCAAGGGGAGTTAATAAAGGCAGAGTTAAACCAAACAGAAGTGCAGCAAGAAAACTGGCTAGCTGTCTGATCCAGAGCGTCCATAACAGTAAGTGAAATTGTCGTACTATTTATTTATTTATTTGTTCATGTTCTCCACAAAACGGTTATGCACTAATATTTTGTGGAGAAGATCATAAATTTGAGGTACGTATAAGTTTTAAAGGTCATGGGGGCAGTTTTACTATTTTGTGACATACGTCAACAGATAGTTGCTGAAATGTCTGTAAGTGACGTTGAAAATGTCGATGGTCAATGCAGAATTGTTAAACAGTTGAGTTGCTCTGTTAATTTGCGCGTTCTGATACGCAGAAGTCCTCGCTTTCGGAGCATAAAAAGTGCATGAGATCTCCCACGAGTATATTTGTTAGGCACAAAAAGTTGTTCTTGCATAATTTGTGTTATTCCGTTGCTTTCGAGGTTTCCCCTTACATCATATAATATTATAATTTGCACACATGGTGAGGGTTGAACCATTTTAGATTATTATATAACTTATGCCCTAGCCACACAAGTAAAGTATTTCAAGCCAGGATAGCAAAATAACATGCCAACGTCCTATTTTAGCAAGATCTTGGCTTACTCTCCTGGCTAGGATGCTAAGAAATTTTAATCCAATATCATTGCAGTTATCAGAGTAACTATACATCCTTAGGGAAAAAGACACTTACCACACTAGCCGATCATGTACTAGCTTCGTCGGACGAAGCTAATCACAAAGCCAAGATAATAACTTCGGTGGTGGTGGGGATCAAATAAAGAACCCCGTACAATTAAACTATCCTGATTTGAGACGCTAAAAAAAACCAGTTCTGTCTACACGTAGCTGGACTTAATAGATTTCTAGGTTACTAGCAATTTATAGCTTGCTATCCTGGCTTGAAATACTAGTCTCGTGTGGCTTGGGCATAATACACGATTAAATAAATGTTGAATGGCAATGCCACTTGTAACTTTGATCTTGGTTGCTGTATTTGCGATAAAGCATAGGTACTTGTTTGTTGTTCGTACATGTAATATGAATTAATGTCATATGTAGAAGAACGAACACAGGTAAGACCTTGACTGAGGAAAATATCATTAGTAATAGATATTACGATGACGTAACTTCAAAACTGTGAAATGGTGAATATTAAATAAATATTTCTTTATCTCTATGTCTTGTC
Source organism: Hesperophylax consimilis (assembly GCF_061612785.1). Classification (NCBI taxonomy): domain Eukaryota; kingdom Metazoa; phylum Arthropoda; class Insecta; order Trichoptera; family Limnephilidae; genus Hesperophylax; species Hesperophylax consimilis. The sequence continues at coordinate 24,332,372 of NC_142850.1, forward strand.
TGAAACAGCAGATACTCGCGAACGGTGAATTATTTGAAACTGAACAAATATCAGGAAGTTACTATTTTCAGTTTGCAACCTATTTTATTAATTACCTATGGAGTTTTGAAAAAAAATAACTGTCAAAATATAAGACAAGACGCCGTCCTGAGAGTTCTATATTTAAAAGTTTAAATCTCGGGTGAAGACGGGTAGTAAATACTAACTACTCTTCTAGCTATACGTGGTACTATAAATATTTCAGATGTGGTAAGTGCTGAGGTCTCCAAAATGAGAGATTAAAGATTTCGGTGTTCGTAAATATAGTGATATTATATCTATACATTAGATATTAGATTTTATTTATAAATATTATGTCCAATGTGTTTCTTACTCAATCGGGAAAGGTAACTTGCATAGCTCGTTCTTTAGACTCTCGGATTACATTTCAAATCTAGTCGTTGAAACTTTATACTTGCGCTGAACTCAGATGTCAACAGGGGCGGATTTACTCATTCGGGGACCCTAATTGCATCACCAACCGGAAAATTGAACAGAAAACAAACAAAAATCGGTAAAACCAGGGCGGAGAGTTTATAAATTACAATATTTTAAAAACTATTGTTTTGCGTAGATGAAAAATAAGTAGGTACCAAACTCTCACCACACGGAGAAAACTTACTAATAAAAAATATTGGTAATTTATTAAGAATCTTTACAAATTATTTGTAATTTGGTTCAAACGGGATTGAAAGCCGCTAACGAATGAATTGATAGGTTTCCCGATAAACTTTCAGTAAAATACCAATGTATCAACACGATTTCTGAACATGTGTTCTTAAAAATCCTAATATTTTCGCATTTCGTCATTATATATTATTAATAGTTAGGTGCATGAAGACGTGTTCCGATATTATTACGAATTTACTAAAAGTTTATGAGGAAACTGCCTGGAGTCCCGTTTTTAAACGGATTACCAAAAAAATTAAGAGATTTAAAAAAAATCAGTAATTGTCATTTTTCTCCGTGCACGCACTATCGAAAATTTCACATATTAGATACTATGTTATTACCTTTGATAGTCTTTTTGCGCAAATAACGTGTAATAGACATTAGTAAGCGGTTTCGATTATTCTACTGTTATTTCAATGGAAGGTGCTCATTGTGGTTGTCATTGAACCCCTTGAGAGACTTCAATCGCGTGCCCGACATTTGTATGCAATTGACAAATGCCACATGATAAAGTGGGTTTACGAATCATCTGCTGTGAAATGATATTTATCGGCCTATATATTTCTTAAAAATACCCCTCTCGACTTTCCCAAAACTGTCTCCAGACATTAACGGCAATTATAAAATAATCCCGACAAAAAACTTTGCCACTTTGTACTAGATCAGTGGTCCCCAACCCATGGTACGCGGCCCTGTTTCGGGCCGTAGATCAAATGTTAAGGGCCGCGGCGCAAGAGCCTGCCTAAAAACCAAAATTTTGTCAAATTAGTCGCTCCTTTGACACCAAATTAGTCGCTCCTTTGACACCAAATTAGTCGCTCCTTTGACACCAAATTAGTCGCTCCTTTGACACCAAATTAGTCGCTCCTTTGACACCAAATTAGTCGCTCCTTTGACACCAAATTAGTCGCTCCTTTGACACCAAATTAGTCGCTCCTTTGACACCAAATTAGTCGCTCCTTTGACACCAAATTAGTCGCTCCTTTGACACCAAATTAGTCGCTCCTTTGACACCAAATTAGTCGCTCCTTTGACACCAAAGGCTGTCTCACCTAACTTAAATAAGGTAAAACTATTCAATCATTTGGTGTCAAAAGCTGTCCTTTATCGATCGAAGATCGAGTCGAGACGTCTACCAATCGAGGAAATCTTATCGATACTTGAAAAAGTGAAAATCGACGATCTGGTAAGAGTTAAAATGTTAAATCTCTGTATATTAATTTTTTGGTGTAACTGTATTTTATTTTAAACACGATTATTAAGAGGAAGCTACAAGCCGAAAATGTGTATATTCTTGGTATACCTTATATTGTAGGTAATGGGCATTAAAATTACTTGACAAACGGAGTCTAGAAACGTTCGATTTCAAGAACAAATTCTGGTTTTTATTTATTTTGTAAATAATTTTATAAGAAAGCAAAAAAAGTTAATCAAGTGAAACTGTCACAGATAATCTTAGCTATAATACTGTATTTTTTAAAAGTTTTTTCCTTTACGCGTTCATACATTTCTATTGAAAAAAATATTTTTTAGTTGTTTACATTAATATTTTTTACTGAGCAATTTATTTTTTTATTCATATTCTACTCAAGGGAAACGATAGGAAAGCTTCAATTTATCTAAAGCATATTTTATGGTATTCATAATGTAAACCAATTCGTTATAAAGATGAATCAAAATAGTGATTTAGCATGAAGCTTCGCCTTAAATCAAAACAATCAACGGCAACCCCTCGAAAGGCCGCGGCATAATTGTCAATCGTTAACCGGTCCGCGCCAAAAAAAGGTTTGGGATCACTGCACTAGATGACTTTAATGACATATTTTAAAATAACATGGGATTCCTTGTCAGCGTAGAGCCTTAGTCCTGCGCATTCAGAGTGTGTAGAGTAAATTCGCCCCTGCCTGTGATGCGGTCTTGTTAGCAAGTCAGAGCAGACTGGTTTGGAGCGCGTATCTCCCAGCGACTTCGACAACTGCAGGTTTTATGCATAGAACACGTCTTACCACTTTTTATGCCCAAACCCGCTTTAGTCGATCATCTTAAATTGACAACTACGTCATTAAGCCGACATGAAAGAAGCAGATAAAATAAATAATATAATATGTGGTTAAACTTAAAAAATTACCAACTGCTTCCAACCGTTTGGAGCCAGTGGTACTATGGCATCCCCAATTGGGGTATGTGGTGAGGCTAAAGTTAGTGGGGAATGGAAGGAGATGGAGAGGAAGTAGGTGGGTTAGTACCTGGTTATTCAGATCTGTACAGCGAACACGGCTAAAGCCATTTCAAGCAACGTTTCAATACTGAATAGTGGTATTTCACTAGGGCGATACTGAAAGTATCTTTTACTCTGGAATGTGCCGCAAATATGCTTTATATTATTTTAATGAATCAATTGTGAAGCAACAGAAATTAAGCGGGTAAAATGTTTTCATTAAAGACAATTAGCGATTCTAAAATTAAAATTTTAAACAGAAAAATATACAATCGAAACTTAAAATTGTTGAACCATTGTCTTAAATATTACTAATGAAGTTATTCCAAAAATAATAAAACTAATAGATTTTTTTTTTCTGTATGAGCCAATTTTGTTAAATACATTTTCTACGAACCTTGCCCCTCGACCAAGTCGTCCGTCAAGTAAGATAAGTTTTGGGTGAAATTCTGATATTTTTATTTATTTATTATCTTTTCATAAGCTCAAGAAAGATCCGCAAAATGTTTTGATTTCCTACGAACTTTTTTTCCAGATTTTTTTACTCTAGAATCCGTCATTTTAAGTTATGTATTTTTTTATCGGAAAATATATTTATATTCTTTTATAATTTTTATCCCAAACGAAATAAAGACAAGAAATTTTAAGAACATATGTATTTTAACCATGTATATTTTAAGAACATATGTATATTTTAACCTTGTATATTTTAATAACATATGTACATTAACTATGTATATTTTAAGAACATATGTATATTAATCGTGTATATATTAAGAACATATGTATTTTGTTATTTATTTACAAATGTAGATATTTCGAGGCTGATTGCGAAAAAAATTTTTTTTAACGAAACTGCCCAACTCAATTGAGCAATTATTTATTATGTTTGAATTGGGGAAAATATGTATATTAACCATGTATATTTTAATTCTTAACGGATTTTGACAAAAAAAAATTTAACGTTAGGTACTGTAAGCACGGGTCGATTCTTGAATTTAGTTTTATATTATGAATTTATTTTATTCTGGGTATCTCCAACGGATACTATAACTCCATGCTCAATTGCTTACTCTTATTACGCAATTAACCTGGCGGACTTTGAAACATGATTTGAACCCCTGCCTTCCGAGAATCTGAGTTTGTAGGGGCCCCCGTGTAAGAGCCCCTGAATAGTAAATGAGTAAGAGGTACGACTCACAAAGAGGAAAACTTGACCTGACCCTTCTCAGATTGCTTGGCAGTTTGACATTGTAACCAGTTCCCAAGGAAAACACTCCGGTGCCTACGAGCAGGTACAGTAAAATATGGGAGAGGTATATTACTGATAAAATACGGAAGGTTACTGGCAGGTAAATAATAACTAAGAATAATTTTAAAAAATAATCCATCAAAACTCAATGAATGCCTGCTAGAATACATGAAAACAAGGACTGGTACCGTAACACATTTTTTTCAAGTTCATAAAGCGGTCTATTTGATAGATTCCACACGCGTCTGGTGGGAGTGCTGTCCCTTTTCTACCAGTATTTCAATAGAAGATGCCCCGAGAAACTAGCGTCATTGATCCCTTCGGTATCGGTGTATCGTTGGAAAACACGCCAAACGCGCGCCGACCATTTATACACGGTTTACATTTGTCACATGAGAACGGGTCTAAGACTCGTTCTTTAGTTAAACAGTTCGGCTGTGGATCGATTTTCCGGCCTCTGTGTTTCCTCCCTTCTACGACATGGGTCTCTTCAAGATACATGTTCACTCCTTCCTCTTGTAAAAAAGACTTACCCTCGCGATGCTCTCCTCCCCAAACATGACGTTGACCCAGAGAGAAATTATTTTCCTGAGGGCCTTCTGCGTGGAGTTAATGTGAACAACATTATATAGACTTATTAGCTACCTCCAAATTTAGAAATTTTACATGGTCATTCAAGATACATAATGTGGTGATCTGCCGTGCCGATTACTCAGATAATTTGTAAATAAAATACGTTTGGTATTCCATACTATTTGGTTTAATTAGGTTGCTTTAGTATTTATACAAATGGACAGTATTCGAGATGTTATTGCAAAGAGAGGACGAGTTACAACAGACACGCCTTTTTATACGTCTCGGTCATGCTGTCTCACTCAGATATGCCTGTCTCTTTCATACCGACAGACATACGTTCACCACACATAATGTGTCTAAAATAACAATAAAAAATAATAACAATATTTGCAAAATATTTATTACGGTATCCCAACTCTTAGTTTTCACATTTTTTTCTCGCATTTCAATTATTTTGCGCATCTCAACTAAAGCGGTAGTTCAATGAAAAACGAGATTAAAAAATATACTCCACCGTCGCGCGTCTATGCGAGTTTTCAAAAACGCTAGCGACGCAGTCGCTAAAAATAAGTGAAACATTTGTCATGGTTAAACCATTCAAAATAGACAGTAGGTATTGCAGGTTGCAGAACACAGGTTGGCAGTTTTCCTAAACAACAAAGGACCACGAGCCTTCGTAATGGATTCTGCAATAGCGTGTAGGTACTCGTATAGAGGTTCTGGAGTGTTGCCAACTCCCAACGCGGCATAAGAACCCAAACGGAAACTATTTATATAAGACAAGGTGAGACTTGCTAAATCTAATTAGCAGTACCTTTTATTATCAGGGCCGGCCCTAGTTTTTTTTTGACGTCCCTTGTCAAAACCACGCCTTGGTAGGTGATCACTGTAATCAATATTATTTGGACGATTAGTATTTTTGTGCAGCGCCATTTTTGTGAAAAATAATCTCAAAGGCGATGTGTTAGGTGGTAGGTATTATCAGCGCTCCGATTGCGCCCGCGTAGGCCCGGTCCTGATTACTAGTGCCCCACTGAGGGGGATGCTGTGGTATATCTCAGTTTAATAAACTATCAAGGGAGATGCAACTAATCCAATCTAATACTTACACGAAACTTGAACTAAAATATCGTTGTAGCTTCTTCTCAAGAAGTATGGCGAAGTCTGGAAAGAAAAATGTAAGATCCGAGGGATAACTTTCCTAATTCAAGAATCAGACGATTGCAGGAATAGAGATGGAAGACAAAATTGTGTTTTCCAAATTTTTCGCATTTCAAATCTTTCAACCGAATCTTCATGCAATATTACTTTTTTTTTCAGTTTGGTGTTATTGTTGTATTACGAGAAAATGTCTATTGTGCTATAGGTATAAAGAGCACCAACCAAACACAGCCATTTTGTTCATCTAGGCTTGTGTACCCTGTTCCCAAGACATCACTTTATAAAATAATAATTTCAGTTACCTACCTCGTAATTTGTGTTTTCAGGAGAATTCTCATCTTGATACCACATACCGAAAAGGTCAAACACAAAATTTAGTTACAATTCAGCTTTAACGACGTACTATGTTGTTGAGCGGTACGATTCTCGGTTACGAATTCGGAAGTTGCGGGTTAAAATCGCTGCGTGCGCAAGTACATTTTATTTGATTAATTTGTGTTATTTCACGAAGACAGATACTTCCACACCTTCCCCTTCCCATTACCTTCAGCCTAAAAATACACCTACCCTAATAATTGGCGATGCCATAATCTCATTGACGGTTGGGAATAGTTGGGAATCTTACACGGTAATCCCGTTTTAAAAAATAATACACAGTAACACTATCTTAAATAATATTATATTACCAATAACAGTTATTGGTAAGATAATATGTAAAATTGTAACCAACTACAATACCTAACTAGAAGAACGTCTCTTAGTTGACTATCAAGCCATGAAAAATCCAAAAAGTACCTACCCAATGAGGAACTTAAGTGACAAATATTATGGTAAAAAACCTATATTCATGTAATGAACTATCGCTGATTCTAAATATACACGTTCAGTTATATATATATATATATATTTTTTTTTTTTATTATATAAGTACATTTTTGTTTATTTGTTACAATATATGATCAAATATTTCAAGAACCCTCTTCCATAGAAGCATTAGCTTGTGGCTGGAAATGGAGTGTACATTGTTTTATTACAGTATGTAGGTAATTAAAAATAATATGATTTTAAACTTATTTGAAGAATGGAATGTTACTTAAGGAAACTAATTGAGATGAGTTATTCTTAAGATTAATTCAATTGGAAACATTTTTTTTTGTAAGTTTATCTTTAAAATATTTTTTCACAGTGTTTATTATTTGGATGTTATCATTAATGTTTCTAATTTCTTCGGGTAGTCGATTGAAAAAAATTCTTGCCCGGTAAGTGTAATAATTTTGTGCAAAGGAAGTGTTTAATTGTGGGCATGGAAAATATATATTTAAGTCGAGTACGGTTTTCAGTTAGAAATTGATACTTGTCTTTTTCTTTTATGATTTGAATTAATGCATTTTTAGTATAAAGATCTTTAAATGAAGGCACTTGAAATTCTTCGAATAATCGATCCGTTGGGTAATCGGAAGGTTTTCTTAATATTATTTTAATTATTAACCTTTGTACCACTTCTATTGGAGTAAGGTTAGTTTTGTATGTGGATCCCCAACTAATGATACCATATTGTAGAGTTGATTGGACTAAGGCATAATATATAAAATATAGGTTTTTTAAAGACAAAAAATTTCTGATTCTTAAAAATACATATATCAGTTTTCTGATTTTTTTTACAATTTGACATATTTGTTCCTTCCAATTAAAATTTTTATCGATAATTACTCCTAGATATTTGATTGTGTTTGTGTTTTTTAGTATTGTGCAGTTTTGGAGACAGTAATTTTTATTATGTATTTTGGAATTGTCATGAATGATAATGTTAAAATTTTTAGGGATGTCTTTTGTGTGTATTGCAAATGGAATTACATATGTTTTATCGCTATTTAGTGATAATAAATTAATGTCGAAGAAATTCTTAAGAGTATTTATGTCTTCAGTGGCTTTAAGTATTACGTTTTCCCAAGTTTTTTCGCTTATTATTAGAACTGTATCGTCGGCATACGAAGTAATTTGGCCATGTAGTGGTTGAAAGAAAATGTCGTTAACATATATGGTGAAAAGAATTGGTCCAAGCACTGTACCTTGCGGGATTCCAAAGTCAGAATGTTCTTTATCGCTATTAACATTATTTATTTTTACGATTTGTGGTCGATTTTTTAGGTAGTTTGAAATCCATTTAATCGCGTTGTCTTTTATACCTATATTATTCAATTTTTTCAGTAGAATCTTATGGGATATGCTATCAAAAGCTTTTCTGAGATCAATAAATATACCTGCACATTTTTTGCCTTTATCTAAAGTATTGAAGTATCGTATCTATTATCGTAAATGTATGAAGTTACGTTAGCAATAGCATCTTGTGTGCTGAAAGATTTTATAAATCCAAACTGGTCTTTGTGTAGTATTTTATTATTATCTAGGAAATTGACCAATTGTTTTTTTACTATTTTTTCAAAGATTTTTCCTATATTTGAAATTAAACAGATTGGTCGATAATTTGTTACTTGATGTGGGTCTCCAGATTTGTAAATAGGTGAGATTATTGTATTTTTGTAGTTCGTTGGAAATATTCCTTTTGTTAAACTTAAGTTTATTAAATGAGTGATTGGTTTTATTAAATAAGGTTTCATAGATTTTAACATATGTGCCGTAATAGAATCAAAACCGGGAGACGAACCTCCTTTCATATTATCTATTATTTTTATGATTTCACATTCTGTTGTTGTTTCAAACGTTGAGAGTATATTACGTTCCTGTAAGTTTTCATTATTATGATTTTCCGGGATAAAAGATTTTTGGATATTTTTCGCAAGATTTTTTCCGACATTAGCAAAAAAAGAGTTAAACATGTTTGCACATTGTTTAGGTTGCATATTGGCATCTATAATATTGTTATCATGCTCAATATAATATTGTTATCATGCTCAATATAATAATACGTAGAATTAACAATTTTTCGGATTTGATGATTTCATTCCGATCCGAGTAGAATTGACTTTATTGTTTCCGACAAACCCGAGATATGTATGACGGCACGCGTACCTCGCCAGATTTCGATCGTTTTGTGCGGGCTTTAAAAAATGGTAACAATGAGAGTTATTTTGACAATGAAATCGAAATGGAAAATAAAATTATTTATGTTAGAACGTGAACATTCATAATTTCATTTTTTTTATTTTGATTGGAAATCTTTAATTCTAAAATTAAACATTATCGATAACAAACCACAATCACATAATGTTTTCCATGTTGGTGTCAAAATATTCTGTAAAAATCCATTCAAGGTACTTACTACACCTTTTTGAAATTATCCAAGTTGGCAGTTCCTTGTTCTATGGTATGATTAGATTACGTGGAATCTGTCTTTGTAAGGCATTTAAAATATCCGCTCCACTACTCTTCCCCCCTGATTCAATTTGTGGAAGGAAGGAATCCTTCAAGCGGGAAGCAAGTAATATGATAAAGAGATTATACGAGTACTTTCTCTGGGAAGAAGGACGTGGCTGGAGGAGTGTCCTAAGAAGGTTATCCAGGTGAACTCTCACCTTTATATGGTTACCGAAATTGTATCTCCACGAGCCTAAAATGTGACCTTTTGCAAACAGACATTTTAGCTATTTATACCAATCATGCTTTGCGTGGGTATACACTTTATATTCCTCGCATTTTTGTTATTTAAAAAGAGCTTTGAAATTAGGCAGGTAGGTTTTATGAAAAAAAAACATTAAATTCCGGAAAAGGGATATTTTTTTCCAAGATAACGAAATATGCTGACGCTATGGTTGAAATATAAATCTGATATTTGGAAAAATAAAATTATCTCGCAAGCATTTAGAAGTCAACGTCTCGACGAGTAATGACTTTTTTCGTAATGGAGATTTCGTACTAAGATTGAAAATAATTATAATAATAATAATATTTGGATGATTTGATTTGGATGGTTTGTTAATATTGTTACTGTCAAAAATACTGTTTCTTCAGAGGGTATTTTATAAGACGATTTGTAAGAATCTTATTTGAGTTCCAAGTACATTCTTGAAAATCTTCTTACAGTAGTTATCTCTTTTTTGAATAGTATTTATATAAATTTTTTCATTAACCCCACACGGGAGGCCCTGAGGAAAATAATTTCCCTCCTTTGTCATCTTTTGGTATGCTGTGTGGAGGGTTTTTTTAAGGAAAGGAAGGAGAGGACGAGTACCGGGAAGGTAAAGATATGAGGGTTGGGCGACAATCTAGGGATCAGGGAGAATCTCAAATTTTATTTTTGTGACAGCTGTTTCGGCGTTCAAGAGTGTTTGATAATGGCCTCAAATGCCGAAACAGCTGTAACAATAATAAAAAAACTAAAATACTTGCAGAACCTAATTGACTGAGCGTATTTAAGTCCTTTTTTTAATTCGACCGTTTCGAATTTCGTCTGTCTGTATATTTATTTGTACGTTCCGTTTCCAGTTCATGATAGTGGCCGTCAGATTAATGGTTCAGTAAAGATTACTTTTTAAATGCGTAATTGTCGTCTTTATTATTACGACTTTCTTATTCACATAAAAAATATAGCAAGTCTTATGATTAAATCTACAAGTCTTATAATTTCAGGGGAAATTTTGGTTTAGATTTATTCAATAAGAGAAAATTGAAAATACAATTTTTACTTATTACATTCTACTGATCACAAAACTACAAGAAAAAACATTTTTAATTATATTTAAAAATGAGATAAAATAGTATTGCTAATTTAATACGAATCTCTTCAAGTTATTGGTAATACAGTTAAGAACGGGATTGCAGGCCCTTTAAAATACAATATTAGTAAAATACGTATTTTCATGGTGTCGGAACACGTATTCATAAAAATCTTAATATTTTCGCATTTCGTCATTATATATTATCAAGGCCAATGCAGGTGCATGAACACGTGTTCCGAAATATTACGAATTTACTGAAAGTTAACAGGAAACGGCCTGCAATCCCGTTTTCAACCGGATTACCAATAATTTGTAGAGATTTTTAATATTCATTGAAAAAAAAGAAAATATGAATAAATCTAAACATAACATGAAACAGAACAAGGCACAAAAAAAAATAAGATAACCGTGACAGCTAGGAATTGAACCCAGGATCTCTGTCTTGCCGGGACAGGCGTCTTAAACTACTCGACCATTGGGACCTATTTATTAAGCGTCATATTTGTCGATATCATATTTCAAATACAGAATCAAGCATGAAATTAAAAAAAAACAATTAAAAATTAACAATATCATCTTGCAACTATTTTTAGCATCTACCTTTTTTTAAATTGATACAAAGTTTCTAATTAAATTGGTTTGTAACTTAGATAGTGTCTCGACTAAAAATATATATTTTTCAATATATTATCAATTTTCATTTTTCTCCGGGTGTATACACAAATTGACGCACCAATGGCTGCATATTGCATTCCGGGTACGCCTAGGTTGAGATAATTGAAAACGAACTTGAACCATAACATAATTACGAGACATGTGCGTAAACGTTTAATACTTCGCTGATATGGGAATGAGTCAATTTATCGGGTTCAAATAAACACTGAGTTTTGCCAACAAACGATTAACAATATCAATAATAATTTTCATGAGTCCATTTACCTACTAATTTGTATTAGTCATACAATAAGTAGTCTTTAATGTCAACTATCTATTGATTTATTTAATAAAATGCTGTTTCTACAAGCCTTCATCTAGTATCGGAAATTGAAAACTATCTACAAGTAACTGGCACGTGCTACTTTTGTCGGTTTTCCATAGGTGGCGACGTCTACACCACTGAAAGCACCCAGTACCTACCCACTGAAATACTTCGTTGGCACTCTTTGTATAGCGACTCATTCCAGTCAACTCAGAACACAGTGAATTCAGTCGAGAAATGAACACCTCGCCCAGCGGTCGCGCCGCGAGTCGAATCAAACATCTGAGTTATTTTACGTAAGTAAGCAGGTGAATGTATTCCACGTTTTACGATTCGATTGTTGTGGAAAACACAAAATCAAAGTCAATTTCCCGAGAGACAATAAAAAACAAATTGTGTGACATTGTGCGTTAATAAATAAATAAATTTATATTTCTCGCTTTTCTGGCTAGTGGTTAACTTATTTTTTGTTTGAACGTTAAATTTGGTGTGAAATATTATTGACAGTGGTGTGAGCTTATGTGGGAAATTTGATATTCCTGCTTGCAGTTACATCGAACTATTTAACAATTCGCATGTTTTTCTTAGCAAACGCAAATTGAGCAATATTTAAATATCTTGGGGTATTTTTTAAGTATGTAACATACTTTATCTCTCATATAAACAAAACATATGTATTATAATAAACAATTATAATTATAAATTTGATAAGTGAACATTTTGTCATAAGTCACAACAAAGTTCCGCATTCGAACAGCAAGCTTTAATTCAACAAGATCCGACTTATTAGTAAGGAAATAATAAATGCAAATTAATTTCTTTAATCAGTATGTGATTCAAACTTATAAAACATATAATTGGTCGATGGTGCATAGAATCAATACAGATGACTGATAAAATGCACTTATGTGTGTATTCGTACTTCCAGTGTGAAACTGCAGCCGGGGTATAAGTGCAGTGTTATCTGACTCAGGCGGTAAGTGCATACTTCAAATATCTCGATTCAGGACGAAAATAAACCGAGTTTGTGTGTTTTAGCGCATCTGGTCATTCTTTGTTCGATCTTTTTGAGGAATTAATGATTATTTATTAGTAGAAGAATTACTGAATTAACTGAGTCATCGACTTGAAACTTCAGAAAATTACGATCTCGGTAAACTAGCAACTCTATTATTTACTCAATTATTGCTATAAAAAGAAAATATTATTTATACATATGTAAGATTGATACTTAAACCACGTTCAAATGCATGTTTTTATGTCGTATTAATATTCTTAACGGTTGTCTTAATCAGTAAATTGTTATATATATTTTTTTTAATGTTTATGACGTCAAAGCGCAAAGCATTGTTTTCCAGGAAAACATAAAAAAATTAATACAAACATAATATTGCGATTAAAAGAAACGAATGAATGTCCGTCCGCCATATCAGGATATTTTATGTGACATGTAGAAAAGGAGTTATCGGTGCGGAGACAGTGTCAGTGGTATAGAAAATACATATCGTTAAACGGAAGGAATGGGAGAGTAAAGGCCGTAAAGGGTAAAATCACTTAGGATGTTTGAGAGGACTTTGTTTTATAGATCTGGCAATCAAAAAAACGTAGTTAAAGTCATTTCACTTCCTAATTTCGTACTTTTCCCAGGACGAAATAATATTTTTTCCACTCTGATCTCTGATTTTTGAAAAAATTTCAATTAAATGTTGCCCTCAGAACAGGTAAATAGTAAGTACCTAGTGAGGTCTAGATAAAAAAAATAAATCATTTGTAACCCTTTTTAACCCTCCCACGGGCTACGAGATGGCCTGGCCAAGCCATTTCGATTTACAAAATTGATTTTATATATTTCGGTTGAATTTTCGGCAAGCGTTATCAATATAGTATAAAACTCAACGAGCTGCGTCGAATGGTGATATTGCCGATGAGTTTGAGTTTGGTTGGTAGGACAGCAACTAAATTTAAGACAAGAACTTCAAGGACTGTATCACATGGCCTGGATAGGAGTATGGCATCAAGGTCTGGTAGGTCTGCGATTCGGATACCAACTACCCGCCCAGAGGTCAAATTTACACCGGAAAACTTCCAGATGCTGATCGTGAAGTGGATTAAGGCGAACGAGTTGGGTTGGATTTAGTTGACAAGAATCGCTTTACCGACTGAATAGTACTTCGACGGTACACTCGACTTTCGACGAAAGAATTCTGGTGGAAAAGGGACTTGCTATTGTTGGTACATACACACTTACAACATATTGACACAATCATACACACGATTTGCACACCTGCATGTATCTAAAACTAGTTTGATAACCCACACCCCTTATATGGCCTGGCCAGGCCACACTGGCCTTTCAAAGGGGTAAAAGTACATTGCCCATCGGAGGGTTAAAAGTATTCAATAAAAAATAACAAAGGTCGTCCATATCGTCATTTAAAATAAATAGGATGTTTTAAAATTATTGTAGCTGTGGTTATTTTTATTCATCGTAGCTGTTTCAACTTTCATTCCTAAGGCGAAACAGCTTTTATACCGCATGATGCGTAAAAATAATAATTTAATAACTTATATTATCTACGGGGTCAAAAATAAAATAATATTTAAAAAAATGACGTAAAAAATGACGAATGTCGATTTTTTTAAAAAATTTTTTATAGTGAATACCTCACAAGAGTCCCAACTGCTCCCGTCTGGAGCCAGTGAGACTATGGCATCCCCAATTGGGGGATGTTGTGAGGCTGAAGGTAAGTGGGGAAGGGAAAGAGGAAGGTGGGGAAGTACCTGGCTATTCAGATCTAGTCACTAAACACGGCTAAAGCCATTTGGAGCAACGTTTCAATTCTGAATGGTGGTCTTACACCAGGGCGATACTATTTTAGAAATCCCCAAAAAAATAAAGTTCCCTTTACAAAAATATGCGACGCACGGCCCCGGTGTATTGGACGGTCGATCTACGGATTCTACGGTCGATTTTTCCCTAGCAAATACACTAAAATAAATTGGGAATCTTAACGACGTAAGTGAAGAAGACATGTAAAAAAATATTCGGCACGCGACCCAGTATATTGGACTGACCTACGGTCGAATTTGCCCTAGTAGGCCTAAAAAATTGATTTTTCCGCAGTGTTAATTAATTCTGATAAACTTATTAGTTAAATCTCAGATGCTTCTAAATGAACACTTCTGTTAGTTGAAATTTATTAATTTATCGCGTAGATTAATAAAATCTGTTGCTTACCGCTAATTTAATAGTTGATAAACGTTTTATACATTGTTCAAACCGTTTTACGTAATTTATTTTAATGGTAAGGAACTGTTTTAACTAATATTAAATATAAATAACTTACATCCGTGGGTATCGGTATGAAAACAAATTATAGTTATGAATTCGTCGGAATTATTTAAAATGTGAGCCTCGAGTCTTTTGAGAACTTAATATTTGAACCTATTTATTATCAAACCAATCGATCTAAATAACAGACCTGAGATGAGAAATAAATTCATATTTTGATATTTCCAAATGCCACGGGCCTACCACGCTAAAAGGTGTATATTAAATAATATGGTGTTAAAAGACTGTGACCTTCAATGAAAGCAATTAAATAACTAATGTTTGGAATTTGAAGGTTGTCCTTTTATCCATAAAAATCGATAAGAAAAAACAATCTGTATTCTTTCTCAAGGATTTTTCATTCGAACTGAATAACAAATAGATAGTAATTTACGAAACTGGGGCAAAACTTGGAGAATTGGACTAGTCAAGAATAATGAATGTATTATTCTATTGTGTTACGTTAAGTTGCAACAAACAATAATTATAATTGATGGATTCAATTAAATAATACGGTCCAATTAATTTAATGGGATTAATTAATTTATACGACATTCCAAATCACTTTGTATCGATTTTATTATCATGGCGTGTGGTTCAATATAATACATACAATATTACATCACATGGTTTAATTTAACTATAAATGTTTTTCTATGTTGTATATATTACTAAGAGTTACTACCCGGCTTCGTAGAGTTTCAACATTATCATGTTCTTGACTGACTGAGAGACTGGTGCGCTAAACACATTATTGTGCTCAATAGTTCGACGGTTTAAGCCCCCGTATAACGAATTTCTACCGATTTAAAACATATTTCACTTGAACATTTTAAGTTCATTTAAAAATCTTATATTATTTCTTAAGGCGATGCACTACGTAGTAATGCAAAATCACGTGTTTTTGGTTTGAAAATGTTGTCACCTAGAAATGTTTCAGATGCTTTAATTAAATACTGTGAGTAGAATACATCTTGGCCTTTGAAATAATCGAGTATTTTATAAGTCGTTTTATAAGCTCAGAAAAAAATAATGTATAAGGCCTATGAAAACTGCTTTAAAGTTCAAAATCTCCTACTTACGAACCCATTTTCGGTTATGATTTTATTGTATAATGTGGCAAATTAAGTTATTTATAAAATGATGGGAAAAAAATTAAATATTTATGCCTGAACATCCACAAAATAAAATAGAAGGCACTTTTTGGCCATGTTTTTTTCTTGCATAAATCAAAACAGCTAGATGGTATTAAGCGGGAATTTAAGCCTTATCGTCATCTACGTAAGGAGCGTTATTGATGGCGGCTCGATTCAAAATATTACACGACGTAGTTCATCGCCTTAAGATAATACTTATTCATTAACCGAGCCGAAAAAGTAATTACATATATGAAATTCCCTCTGTAGAAAAAAATTGCAAAGAATGCTCCGAAAATTAAGGCGAAGCTTAATGCCAAATCACTATTTTGATTAATCTTTATAACGAATTGGTGTACATTATGAATACCAAAAAATGCTTTAGATAAACTGAAGGTTTTCCTATCGCTTCGCTTGAGTAGAATACAAATAAAAAAATGAATTACTCAATAAAAAATATAAATGCAAACAACTAATTTTTTTTTCAATAGAAAAATATGAACGCATAAAGAAAACAACCTTTTAAAGTACATACGGATTTATAGCTAAGATTATCTGTGAGAGTTTCACTTGATTAACTTTTTTGCTTTCTTTTAAAATTATTTACAAAATAAATAAAAACCAGTTTTGTGCTTGAAATCGAACGTTTCTAGACTCCGTTTGTCAAGCGATTTTAATGCTTATTACCTACAATATAAGGTCTACCAAGAATATACACATTTTTGGCTTGTAGCTTCCTCTTAATAAACACATCTTGTTCTGTTATTCAAGATGATGTAGGTTTGAAAAAATGCAGTGTTTTTTTAATGCTTCTTTAGACATTTTTCTACAGATTGTGCTCTATTTTAAATAAGTCAAACTTTATTAATTTTTTTCGCTAACACCAATTGATTATAATGGTTTTTTGACATAAGCGTGCTCCTTCTAACATTCGTATTCACATATCTCCCTTTCGAACCATCTTCGTCTTCTTTTTTAACCCTTTCTACGCAGCATTAATGATTTGGCGGCTTCAATGAATCATCGCTCTTAATATAACATGAGTATCTTTACTTGCTTCTTTCTGTCCATCAAATACCCCTTGGCATTCCAAAACGTCACTAGCATCCCAACATATTACGTAAGACCCACGAGAAACGTCACTAGCATCCCAACATATTACATAGGACCCACGAGAAACGTCACTAGCATCTCAACATATTACATAGGACCCACGAGAAACGTCACTAGCATCTCAACATATTACGTAAGACCCACGAGAAGCGTCACTAGCATCCCAACATATTACATAGGACCCACGAGAAACGTCACTAGCATCTCAACATATTATGTAAGACTCACGAGAAACGTCACTAGCATCCCAACATATTACGTAAGCCCCACGAGAAACGTCACTAGCATCTCAACATATTATGCAAGACCCACGAGAAACGTCACTAGCATCCCAAAATATTACATAAGACCCACGAGAATCGTCACTAGCTAATTCCAAAGGAGAGTAAAGTTTTCTCAAAATGTTCATTATCCGTCAGAATGCAAAGACCAACTATTTTTCTTATTTCCTGTGAACAAATTCAAAATATTTAATGCGTTTATGTTTTTATTTTTTTAATTAACGGCAATACAGTCAGCACCGATATCATTTATTTATACGTGGTGTTCGGAAACCTACAACACATTTATTTATTTGTGCTTTTGTTTACAAGTTCATCGAGTCCAAGTTGGTTTTTTTGTCAAATTTGAATGAAATCCGTCTCAAGAGTGTTAGTATATGCTGTTTATTGTCTTAAATGGGTCGAAGTGTAAACCCGGATCCAAAAGTTTTATGACCATTTTCTGCAAAAAAATTGAACAGTTCAAAAATATGTGTAACAATTGTGTGTTTTGGGTTGTATATGTGGTGTAGATTCACCAGTTTCCCGCTTTTGCAGTTTCCGGAAACCGTGCGTATTATGTAATTAAATAAATAAAATGTACTCACTCCTGAAAATTCTCAGGTCAAAACTTTCTCGTGTTTGGAAACTGTTATTTTGTTAGGCGTAGTTTTGTGGAAAAGGCTCTACAAATAGTGAGGGAAACATCCATTGATAAATAACATATCAGGCTGGCCTTGCGGCGTTAAAATCGTGACTATGTTGAAAAGACTGGTATATGCATGAAAGCAGTACTTTTAAAATTAAAATGAAAATTACGCTCAGTCCCATTGGTAATATCGAAACGTCACTTCGTAGTGGCGTGAAATTTCAATTTCGCAATTCGATTTGAAAAACACAACTGTTATGAATACGCCACTATAGATTAAGAAGAGCGCCAGAAATGCCTACCATATAGATTTGAATGGAAACCAATGTCGCAATTGAGATAGTACCATTGCTTAGGTTTTAGCCCATTTAATAATAATAATACTGACATGGTTTCTGTAGCGTCGCTTTTGTATAAAATCATTTTTAGGGCGCTTGTATATGTATATCGCAAACCCATTTGAAATCATAATGATGGTGAAACATAGTTCTGCATATTAAATTTAAGCAAGGAATGGTCAGAATTTTGGCGAAACACGCCCTCG
This sequence comes from Hesperophylax consimilis, assembly GCF_061612785.1. Taxonomy (NCBI): domain Eukaryota; kingdom Metazoa; phylum Arthropoda; class Insecta; order Trichoptera; family Limnephilidae; genus Hesperophylax; species Hesperophylax consimilis. The sequence continues at coordinate 24,350,978 of NC_142850.1, forward strand.
TGGTATTTCTTGTGCTGTTCTTTATTCAATGATGCTGACCCATCAATTCATCATGGACAAAGACATAAAAGATATACAGTTAAAAAAGCACGCGAAATTTCCCCGAATAGGTCCGTACTATTGTTTTTATGTCAATGACAAAACTGTTTCTCTTAATAATAAATAGTAAATACCCACAGCACCTTCCGTACTTTACGAGAGTTTTAGTTTTGTATGTATGTCTACCATCCCTTAAATTCACGGGGCTGAAAGCATTGCTATTCCTGAAAACTTTACACCCTCACCATGCGCATATGAACACGTGAATTTTTTACAATGGTACTTCAGTGCGTAGTTGAATTACACATTTTGTAGTGCAGACAAATGACAGTTATAATTCACTGCTGTTTGTCAGGTTGACAAACAGACAAAAGCACGAAAACAAAATTATGTGTGAATTTTATTCAAACACTAAGAACGGGTTGTTTCACAGAATTTGAATAATACCATTATGGGCCAGTTGCTTTACAGAACTGAAATAAGAACAGAACTTGAATAGAACTTTCACAGAACCTGAAAATTAACTTTGAAATTTGATGAATTGTTAAAATTCTGTGAAACTTTACTACCTAGTTTTGCTGGGATTTGAATTTTTGGCTGAATATATTCTTTCATACACTTTATTCCTTCTCTCCCTGATTTTTTACCACTATCTTCGATTTCTTTTAATAAACAATTGAAAACATTTTATTTTATTAGGTTTTACGCCCAGCCGGGCTTTTAGATGCATTTTAAAACAGAAAAGTAAGCTATCAAAAATTATACAAAAATATAAATATATTGAATTATTGAAGACAATATTAGCGATTTCTAAACGAAAATCTGAAACAGAAAAATCAAAAAAGGTTACGGTCACATCTAGGACACGAACCCAGGACCCTTGTCTTTCCGGGACACGGGTCCTAGATGTGACCATATCCTTTTCTGATTTTTCTGTTTCAGATTTTCGTTTAGAAATCGCTAATATTGTCTTCAATAATTAAATATTACAATTTGAGGTTTTACTCAATAAAGTTATTCCGAAAAATAAATGAATATATTGATTATAAAATAATATTAGTAAAACATGTAACAATAACAAAAAATAATATTTAAAGTAGAACATTACTACGTACAAGACAAATCACAAGAACTACATTACCAACATGGAAGAAACAATCTGACACCCCGTCCTATTTTTTTAAGTGTTTAATGGAATTTTAAAACAATATGAACAACATGATGCAAGCAGAGATGTGCTTTATTTCAAATAAATCCATTTCAAATGGAAATGCAAAATGCAAAATGGGTATTTTCCATTTTGCATTTTAAATGCTTTTCTCAATGCATTTTCCATTTTAAATGCTTTTTTGCAACATTCTTCCTACTATCTCCACTCATCTTTTTTTCATAAGCCCCAAATATCAGTCGGTCCTCAACCTCGCTATGAGAGATAATTTACAATTGTCAAGTTGCTCCCTGGTAGGAGCCCTGGCAATTGAGTGATACCATTACAAAAAATACTGATTCAAATACTGAACATGGGGCCGTGACGCTGTAATATTAAATGTTAGATAGCAGTTTCTATGTTTTTACGTTGGCAACATTAGTCCGGCGCATTTTTTGTGGTTTCATAATCTGTAGTCGTGGTGTTTTGGATTTACCATCATGTAATATGTTTGTTCTACATTGATGTCCATTATTAAATGACAAAATTGTTAAAAATTCTATAATTATTTTAATTGTTTGACCTGAGAAACCATTTTGCATTTTCAATGCATTTTGAAAATAGGTATTTTGCATTTTGCATTTGAAATGCTTTTCTAAAAACCATTTTGCATTTTGCATTTTGAAATGGAAAAGTTTTGACCCATTTCCATTTTGCATTTCAAATGGTTTTGGATACCCATTTTGCACATCTCTGGATGCAAGTTAAGTTGGGAGCCAAAAATAGTTGCGTTGATCCAGAGAGAAAAAACTGGCAAAATTTGTTGACACCAGAACGTGCCGTTCCTATGTTTGGTTGTTTCGCACAAAGAAATCCATTTTACGATATTCAGATATTCAACAACTCAAAATCAGCAAAGAGCTGACAAGATTTAGCATAAGGTGATTTCTGGAATGCTGTTAGTTTGTAATAAAAAGAAAGCCATTTTCTTCAAGGATTTAAACAAAAATAGAATATATTTATTCATACCTAAACAAACTTAACTTCTAAAATAGAATTAAAATGGTATTGATAACATTAATCAACATTAACTAACTAATGTATAGCATTAATTAACTCGTGTTTTTTGCATCTATAATCTATAATCTCATCTACGTGCCTATTCTTCAGTTTAAATCCCCTCACATAGTGACTCCATGTCGAGTTACTAGTTGGTGGTTATTTCTTGAAACTCACCTAATCCTACTATTGATCGCCGTGGCACGTTATTCAAAGTTATAGTAAAAGTTGGTATCGTAATTGCGAAATATTACGCTTAGATTGGATTTATTACTCACCAACCCATTAAAGTGTAACACTGGCTTATGACTGCATGAAAATTATATAATTTTTCCTTCACCGTAGCAGAAAGCAGGCACGCGTAGAAATAATAAATGTACACACGATTATTCAGTATTAGTATTATCAGCTCGTTACTGTGAAAGAATGTGTTATTTCTAGGTAAATACCATTAAATACGTATTTTTATGCATGCATCCTCTTCGTGAGCCTTCTGAACATTGGCATCCCTCGAATTTCTCTCAGTTTTCTTTAAGTTGTCAGCTCTTTAGGATTGAAATGATAATCTAGTCTTTTTCAACTTTCAGCAATCTTCCCAACAAGCCTTTTATTGGCATACCCGGTGTAACTTTAAGGGTTTAGCTCTGGGACGGGGGCTCCATCGAACCCAGATTTTGTAAAATAGAAGTTGCGAAGATGTTAAAAAATTTATAAATTACATTGGTGTCTGAAAACCTTTTTCTTTTTCATTTTTTGTACTGGCCCTCCGCAGTAGTGTTGTGTACGACACGATTTCAGAAAGAGTTTGTATGAGGTACTCAAATACTGAAATGAGATGTTGAGTTCAGGTATGAGGTGTAAAAGAACCAAAAATAATATTTTCATATCCTGGGGGTAGGGCGGCATAAAATGTCGCATACACGAAATGTAGTAATGTACTCCCAGTACATAAACTCCTCACCACCTTAAAACACTTGCAGTAATACAAAATGTTTTTATTATAACCAAACCTTTTGTAGTAATACAATGAAAAATAGTTAGTACAAATATATTTTGTGAGGTTGCGGGACATTTTACGTTTTTTTATGGGACATTTGTAGTGCATCTTGGATAAGGTACTCAACACTACTCCACACACTATACCAACGTACATTACCGAGGTCTTTAGGCAAACCTGTAAGTCATTTAAGTTTTTACTTTAACTAAAAACAAAAAAGATTTTATTGTAGAACTATAATGTATTGGAATTTCGCTTTGAGAAAATTAAAAAAATTTTTTTTTTAGATATTTCTCTTTTGTCAAAATTATTAATTTTCGACTCCATTTAAAATTTATATTTTTATTGTTCTTTAAATTATTATCCCGTTAAACCACAAATAAGCCATTTGTCAACAGGATGACAGGACAGGATTGATGAGTTATAATAAAAATGAAGCATATATATTTGAACCATTAGTTCGTGATATTCATGTGACCAGTTAACGCTTTGGTAACCTTGTACATAGGTATACAACTATGTCAATTTATCAAATGAACTAAAATATATAAATGTTGCTTTCACGGAGAATCGTATTATCTCATCCGTGGAACTGTAAGCATATTCAATATACATTATGTACCGCCAAATTATTCAACCATATTCAGCTAACTCGTATCAAGGTTAAATTTGTTTACTGAGTGTTCCCACTTTATCAAAATATTAGATAAACTCAATTCATCAACTGGAATCAAATCAATCATATATCAACATGTAACGCACGTCAGATGTTTTCAACTGAATTTATTATAAAATTTCGATGGTTGGCTGACGGCAAATTCGACAATTTAAGTGCACACAATATACATAATGTCCACGTCATCATCACGCAAATCATATTTGGCCTTCACAGGAGAGACAAAAATCCATTAGCAAATGTAGGGCATCACCGCGCATCTCAAAAACTGTTTTCCCTGTAGGAAAATTCCTGTGATAATATAACTAGGTAATAAAAGAAACAAAGGGAGACATGGTAAGGAAGCTTTCCGATTGTCGCAGAGCTACGGCCAAACTGAATGTATTCTCAAAGCGAGGGGATATTGACGACAATTGTGTTCGCATGGTTCATGGCCCATCTCCATTGCTTCTATTAAATATGTCAAAATTGAAGCATAGTTCCCTTATATGGAAAAATATCTGTTTTAATTCTACCGAAGTGTGTTGGATAAATGACATTTTTTACGCGATGATGATTTGCCATCGATGCATAATCTAATGCAATTCAGTTACTTGCAAATGTATGCTTGTTACACCTAGGAAAGCGTTATGTTTCTTATTGTTAATTCCATGTGTCGACTAGGAACACAAGACAAAATATAACATTCTTCTGCAATACGTACACAACCAACTATCAGACACACTCACTGACCAATAGGATGCATGATCTGGGCAACAAGTATGAGGGCTATTGATATATTTATTGACTCCATTTATAGAATAAGCGTAATCTATAGGTACTAGCATTCAACAAAGTGCTACAAATTAGAGTAGCGTTGGGAATGTAGTTTAAGGACGGGTTTTTTCGGAGAATCTGAACAATTCATCAAATTTCAACGTTCATTTTCAAGTTCTGTGAAAGATTTTTTCAAGTTCTGTTTTTATTTCAGTTTTTTCAAGCAACTAGCCTACAATGATATGAAAACAGAACTTGAATAAGTCTTTCACAGAACCCGAAAATGAACGTTGAAATTTGATGAATTGTTCAAATTCTCCGAAATAACCCGTCCTTAGTGATTTGTCTTATATGTAGTATTGTTCTAGTATACTGTTACATGTTTTACTAATATTATTTTATATTCATTAGCTTTAATTTAAAAAAAAAAATTGTATAATTTTCGATAGCTTACTAGATATATTCTGTTGTAAAATGCATCTAAAAGCCCTTCTGGTCGTAAAACCGAATAAAATAAAAATGTATTATAATTTATAATATGAACTGTACAAGAACTATGATTTTGTTTTATTTCTATTTCATTACTTTTGATATAACTCGGCTTGAGCGTTGAATAAAAACGGCGCTATAGAAATCATCCAAATATTATTTGTATTAATCTAAGAAGAGCATGTGATTGAATTACTATAAACGCGTACAACAACGTTGGTTGTTAAATATCTTTAACACCTTATTAGGAGAACCTGTACCGAGGTGTCTATGTTAAACTTTATATAAATATTATTCTTTTTTCGTTCGAATCTGGTTTACTAATGAAAGGTCTAACAGTATTATATTATTAAACCGTTGAATTCAAACAGAATGCCATTTCAAATAAACATTACGAGAGTTTTACAACTTCCTAACATATAGTTTAGTGCCTGCCAACTTTATAAAGCCGTCCTCGTGTAGTGACGTTTGACACGTTTATTTGGTTGGTGACAGAATGATGAGCGCAGAAATACAAAAAATACGACAGGCACCAATAAAGAATATCAAAAGAAATAAAATAAAGACGAAGCATGAAAAAATCTAATTGTGATAAAGAATCATACCCCCTTTAATCAATCTGACTACAGATATTAGAAAAAGAGAGATAGGTCATGAACAATTATTAGTATGAAACTGCGAACATCACTGTAGCTTGCTTATGCTACTGTAATTTACGCCTCGTCTTACTACGCATAACTTTCATTTACCTAGCCGCTTTGTCCGTGCAGTTTGGTCGTGGGTCAGCGACAGTCGGCACTCTTGCATGCCACACTTCTTGAGCCACCCCAATTGCCCTGGTGGACAAGGTTCCTTCATTCCTCGCGGTCCTGCTCTGCGTGGAGACCAGAAGACACCGAGGTATCGGACGCCAGTGAGACGTGGTCACTCCAGCGCATTGGTGACCTTCATATGCTTTTCCTGCCAAAAACTTTGCCAGTGACCATGAACTTTTCCAGGTTGGGGTCATCAGTTTGGTGAGCAACTGGTCCCAAGTATCTTAAAACACGTTGATAGCCTATTGTGGATGGCTAGCTCTCCTGGAATTGAAATATTAGTTCGCTTGGCTGTCCACGGAAACCTGAGCATCCTGCAAGGACACGTAAGTCAACAAACGTCATTGTCTTGGCTGCATCCGAGCGGCTCAGCTCTCCAGCTGGATGCAGATGATCCGTCGACCTCCCCGAAGGACGATCCTTTAATTTACTTATCTATATTATGTTTTTATGTAATGTTGTCATTACTTCTGTATTACTTATATCATTTTATATTTTTATAATTTATATCTTTCTCTTTAAATGTAATAGGTACTTGTTTATTTCCTGGGTTATGTGACTGGGATTGCACAATCCTCCCAGTCCTCTTATGGATTATAAACTTAAATTAATATAAAATGAATATCTCCATTTATTTCTATTACCTATTTTAGAACCTTATACATTTTGTGTATGTGATTTTTTTCAATTGTCTTATAATATCCAGTGACGTTGGTACCTAGTTACTTCAAAGGCCTCCTCCAAGATACCAAGTTAAGTTATTGTATTTTGAAACATCGTAAGCGACACTGAAAATGTTTCTAAATTAGGTTCATACACATTAGCATGTTACATCTCATTCATCAAGATAATTAAGATTCATTAAGATTTGATTTCCCTGGGAACTCGTGTGTTGTGCTACACTAATACTTGTATCCATACATGGTGAAGAAATATGGTTTATGAACAAATCGCAGTTTTACTGCCAGAAGTCAGTTGATTCTGAGAAATTCCACTTAAAGTTTCAAGTACCTTTGATAAGTTATATCCAAGCTAGAATAAAAAAAATACAAAGACCATTTTTTAAGGCCCAAAATCCCAAAAAACACCAAAATGTTTTTTTATGATTTTATGTACATTTTCACACATAATCCCACTTTCAAGTAATAAAAACATTATACTGATTTTGTAGCAGACTGAATTATTTATTTGTAAAACAAATCTGCTAAAATATGTTTATAAGTGTTTTAGATTTAGATATAAACAACATTTTATTGGAGATAATTACTAATTTACTGGATAAAGCATGACAATGGGTAGATCGTGACTTCTAATCCAGTTTTGATAAAAATGTCAATTAAGCCGAAACAATACGAAGTAAAGCAAAATTTTGTGTTTTGGTTTGATAATTTGATCGCTTAGAAATATTTTAGATGATTTGATCAAATACTGTGAGTAGAACAAAGTAGTGTAGGTCTTTCTAAAAACCCTGAAAAAAGTATCAGTCCTATAAAAACTGCCTTAAAGTTCAAAATCTCCTACATACTTAACACCTTTTCGTTAGTGGTTTTTTTGTATAAAGTAGAAAATTAAGTTTTTTATAAAACTATCATAAAACATTTATATTTTTTGTGCCAGAATTTCGCAAAATAAAATAAAACATCCTTATTGTTTTTGTGTTTAATTCGAAGAACTCCATTTAATTTACTTTTTTAATTTAATTAAAATCAAATATAATAATATAATTATTAAATTCTACAATAACAAAAACCAAAAAATACTGGCAGAAATTAATAATTATATTATTGAATTTGATTTAAATTAAATAAAACAAATAAATAATAATGAATAAAACACCCATTTTTCTTGCATAAATCAAAACAGGCGACTCGTGTTATGCGGGAATTTTTACCTTTTCTCCATTTGCATAAGGAGTGTTATTGTTAGAGGCCTGATTTCCAAATGTTACACGACGTGATGCATCGCGTTAATGACTTGGCAGTAAACTGAAGAAATATATTTTTCAATTACCTAGAAAGTTTTAAATAATGATGCTTTAACAAGCCTGTTTCGATTCTTTTGTACATCTCTCGTAAATAAAATTGAGGCTTTTTCGTCTTATTTCTCCAATATCCATCAATCTAAACCAAACATAATTATTTCGCCCGCAGACTTGATCGATTTTCTTGCCTCGATTCCGTGAGATGTGAAACGGGAGACGAGTAGAGGAAGAGATAGTTGGTGAGGCAATCCGTAGATTTAATTAAGAGATGAAAGAGACAATGGATGATTGAGTTTACCCAGCGGATTGAAGCCGATCGCTGAACAGATTATAATATTATACACGGGTAGTCAGAGATACGACCATTGCGTTGCTGCAAACTACCAAGTGAGATTGGAACTAGAACAGTCGTAGTGTGATTGCGTTTAGTATTTTTATTTTAATTCTTAATTTTATTTAAAGTATAGAAACAAAACAGTATATAAGTTACAATGAAAATTATACGATATTACACACATTTAATATTTAATAGTGGGTACCAATAACATGTTTCCTAGCAATTTCTTATTTGTGGTACGTAGGTACATTTTAATTACCGGGTGACATTTGTAGTGTAAAGTGTTTGTACATATGTTTGTGTTGTTGCAGGTGTCTAATCCGTTCCAGCACTTGGAAAATAAAGTTGTGAATATTTTGTTTATATATATTCCAAAATTTTGATAATCCATTAGGTATTGCAATATTTTCTTTAAGATTTCATTTTTGTTCTTTCGGATCTGTCTGTAGTATGCAGTATAATTTATAAATAAATTTCTAAGAAAATAAAACCATTTCTGTAATCTTAGGTCGAAGTACTATAAACGTAAAAGTGACAACCACTACAACAGGCGCAATGAGCAAATTAGCATGTGCCTGGTAGGTCGCAAACCATAATAAGAAATAGTTTGAATCTTTCAATAAATTGTTAAAAAACCGGTTTTACTGGTTAGTTCCATTTCGTGGACCAATTAAATTTCATAGTTGTTCCAAAAGAAAGAGGACACAAATCATGGGCACGAAATATCTTATAAAATAAACCCGCGAAGATAACAGATACTCACATGCATATTTGATTAAATATATAGACGCTGGGTGTTGTGATGTCAGCATAGTGATTATATGGAACATTGATTAATAAAACGACACACGAAAATCGTTGGGAATGGATCATGAAAATTTACCGGACGTATCTCGAAACAAAGTAAGTCGTATCTTGAGGTGGTCTTATCACTAAATACCCTACGCCAGCTTTGTTTGTTTGCGAGGAAAGCGAGATTCTTTTCTCTGTATTCGACAATCTTGTCACATAATAAATATTGTGTATTCTTATAATATATCGTATGGAACATCTGCTTGCTTATCATAGAATATCCCATCTTTGGTTACAGTGCACGGCTCAATGAATCGGAAACAAAATTAAGTCATAGCAAACCTGTACTTGGTATTCAATAGGTCGAACCGTCTAGTCCGTTCAGTACAGCACGTACGGAAGATATAGACTAATATGTAACGCAAAACTCATTGAATTGAGAGAAATGGAGAAGATTTTTGGTTTTGAAACTGTTAAATCGTGTCGGAATTTCATCGTGTGTTATTTTCTTATTAACGCGGACCCTCGAAAAGTTACGGGATATTATAATTGTAGGATTTGTGAAGCTGAAAGTGTTTAAGTGTTAAATATATTTGCATCAAGATAATTGCATTTTAAAAGAAGAAATTAACCTTTCAAACGTTAGTAAAGTTGAAAAATTACATCTTTCCTATGATATTATAATATATATTTTTTTAAAGATAGATAAACGTTCCCGGGTTTATATATCACGGGTTAATATCTCTTACTACCACCACAGTTAGCGGAAAATGTTGCTAGTGTTGTGATGGAGGACTTAGCCAGCCGAGGAATTGAACCCACTACGCCTTGGTGGGACCCAAACGCAATGTCAACTCAGTCACTGACAGAACCAATGAAAAAAATAACAATTTATTAAATTAAGTTACAACATACATATACATATGACAACATATGGGTGTTTGAATGAAATAGCTTTATGAACGGCCCGCTAAAGTATGTCTATTGGACCTAGTTCAGTGAAACTACGCGAATGGTCCCCGTAATGTGTCTTCACTCTATTAATTCATATAAGCATCTACTAAATATTAAAAAAAAGAAATACACTTTTGAATAAAGAATTATTAATAAATACAATCAAAGCAGCCGCCTGTAGCAGCAAAAAAAAACGCAGAAGTAAGTAAGTAAGTAGGAGAACAATACAAATAAGCATGTTTAGTATTTTAAACTTTATAATTTTGTTCCATCTTTTTATGGTGACTTTGAACTAGTGCAAAGGACGGGATCCAAATAAGTGAAATATTTTTACCAATATGAAGAGTGTCCCAATATGCGTTTGGTTTTTATAAAAATTCACGTGTATATTATTTTCATACAAATTTATTATAAGGTTGATAGATTTTTGAATACCTGTAATCATACTCTTGTTTTGACCTTCAAAACAAGAGTAAGATTACTGTCTACATGAGATTTCGAAAATCTATCCCACCCCATTTTCCCACCCCTTTTAGCACACTTCTTAACTAACTAGTTGACATCTTAACTTCTTCGTGAAATTTTGCACACTTGACGTTCAAATTAAACATGAAATTTACTGCCTTCATCTGATTTCGAAAAACTAACTGCATAAAGCCTGGGGAACGCCGGGACTTCAACTAGTAAAATCATATATTTTTTTAGCACAATGAGAAAGGATACTTTCAACATAAAGTAGATAGTTTTCAAAAAATTCAAAACTTTTTCCCTCGTGCCACAGATTTTTGTTAAAGTCCGAATAAAAAAGTGTTCTGAATACTGCAAATCGAATCTTTGCACCGCGGTGCCGCCTTTGTTTCTATCTACATAACAAACGCATAACATTCATTGCATAACTGCTTTGATAGTCCGTGCAGTTTGGTCATACATATGAAGTATCTAGTATTTCCCTTTGTTTCTATCAGCTATGACATGTACTCATGACGGCACTGGTTGTCTTGTGTCTGTCTTTTAGCTTGGTTCGTGGGCGGCGTATGAAAATTTAGAATTAATTTTTACTCGTCTTGAAAATAGAGCACCAAGTGATGCCCGGCCAGTGTGCCATGTTCTCATTCGGCACTTAATTGCATTGAAGACACTTATCTCAATTCACTATAATTAAAACGTCCCAAGGATGATACAATATATTTCCAAGGTAAAGATGACTCAAAGGAAATACTGTTGGTCTAGTGGATGTCACAAAGCAATTAAAGTATAATGATATACCTAACTAATTAAGAATTGTAATCTGATAAAAAAAACGAAATAGTGCACTCGAGCGTCAGGAAATTTGCTCAGCTTTTCTGTCGGTAATTTGGTACCATAGAGAAAACATAAAGTATAACATAGTGAAAAATCAACATACTTTTGAAAAGTGATATAAACAATGTATGAAAAGTGATTAAAAAATGTGTTTATTTTTTAAATTTATTTTTTTATTTGAGACACAAACAGGACATTTAAAGTACATTATTGTATAGTATAAAATAAATTTACATACAAATATATGTCCCCGGACTAATGTGTCTGCAGCAATCACATTTGCACATTCACTATCAAAACAATATCATTATTTTTTTATACAAAGCCTAAAATTACAGAAATTACAAGACATAATAATTTTAAAAATATGTTTGAATTAGGTATATAATAGAAAATATCAAACCATCAAATATCAACAAACAATAATTGCTTTTTATTTTATATTTTTTTTAGGTACAGAAATCGTGGAGATCTCGTGAAACAAGTTATATTATTTACGAAAATATCTATGCAAGCATGTATTTTAGCAATATAGTTGTATGATCGAGACATTCTAGACATAGGATTAAAATAACCAGTGTTATTGGTAAAAATTTCGGTCCAAAATATGTTAAGGTTTCTAGTAAATTTGGGCCTGGCGTGTAACTTGATTTGATGGACTATGTTACTATCTACTTGATTATTGACAATTTTGTAAAGCATTAAGAGGTCATATATGTTTCGTCTTTTAACTAGACTCTCTAATTTAAAATATGTAAGTCTTTGTTCGTAACCTGGTAATGTTGTCATGGTACCCTATATTTTATAGGCGAACTATAAAATACAATAGGCGAACGCAGCCATTTTCAGCTCAACAAGTCATTTCCATCTTGACATAGGTCGCTTTGACTATTCATTTTAACCGTCAAAAATTAAGACAAGACAAGGATTTACAGGTCAATGCAATCTTGAGATATTTCCATCGTAAGCTACTAGATTTCAAATACATATTAATTTATATGTCTAGAAATAAAACACTCGTATAGTTGATTCCGTATTTTCAGCTATACTTTATCATAAATAAAAATTAATAATTTCGGTTATGGATCTGACTGTAACTCTGATTTGCTTTGAATTAAAGTCTCATTTTCAAAATTGGAATTGATTGTGTAAATAATTCAGACAAGCGATATAATATCTACCTATAATATAATATTTTAACAGAAAATTGTTTTAATTGTCATTCTAAAAGTTGGAATCGATGGATGAGATATAAAAACAACAAACTTATTATGTGGTAGGTATAAACATCCGTGACTTTACTCCACACTTTGCCTTATTTTAGTTTTTATACTTCACTTATCGTTTAATTTTTTGCTGACTTCATTTTATATCTTTTTTATCTTCAAAGAAAATGTACACTTATATGCTCTATACATAAACCATAGAAATGTTTTAATAAATACTATAATACCCATGCATGAATGTACTTCGACTATGTGGATATTTTCTCTTCGTACTTCACTGTATTTTTATTTGCATAACTGCTCCAATTTTGTATCAAAACTTACAATAAAAAAATGTTTCCATTAAAAGTACAAAAAATGCAGTAAAATTCAAGCCTCATCGATACTTTATTTGGTCGATGCTTCTCACTACTGTTGTGTATCCATTTGGAAACTGCCGTTGGCCCATGAATATTTCAATGGATCCACACTAAAATAATTGTGTCACCGGCTTTCAACGGGTGAATTCTATTCGCATTGCATTCAAATATTGAAAGGTCCACTTGCCGAAATACATTCTACCTGGTGGAAAGTAGGATAGACTTTACCTTCCGTATAACGTGTAGTGGGCATTCCATCAAATATACTATTCATGGCTCTAATTCTCCAAGGTGGGGTGGAAGATGGCAATAATACCTACTCGCATAAAAAGACGATCTTGCGACGACGAATTCGGGGGTTTAGGATCACAGGGGCCTATCTAAAAAACAATATTTTGAGATAAACGCAAATAATGATTGGAACCTGTATGCCCAACTGATATACCCAACTATATCTCTTAAACGACTGTATGTACGAGATAGAGCTTCGTGTCATATTACCGCAACCAAGCTTAACTCAAAACAGTTTTTGTGGTTAGGCCCCTGTGATCCGAAGACCCCGAATTATTAATGCAACTTGAAAATTGCTGCGAAAATTGTTCAACATTACGAAATGACATGAAATTACACATGGGAACGAAATATGTGTCCGAAGTAGAAATAAACGATATAGTGAAAAGATAAGAAAATAATAGAGGGTGTTTTTAGTCGTAAATGATGATATTACATATAATTTATTTTTTATGTGACACCCCTAAAGGTAAAGGTATGGGAAGTATATCGCCACCCGTTGGGCAGGTTTAGGTGGATTAGGGAAAGGGCTGTAAAAGGGATTTATTAATTCTTGAAGAGGTCCGGATTAAATGAAAGAGGAAAAACAGTTCCAGGTAGCTTCGTAGCCTGTATTTGATTTTTTGTACTTTCCTGTTATGTATACGGACGCACGATTTCTTAAATTTTCTTGTAAAAAAACCCACAGCTTCTTTTTTGGTATACGTCAGGGTGAATAGTTTCATTATAAAAAATGACTAGGGCCAGAGAAACAGTGGAAACTTACTTATGGAATCCAGATCTTATAAAATGATACTCTTGTCAGAATTGCGGGTCTTATCTCATCAGAAGAGTGAATAGTTTCATTGTTAAATTTGCCTGGGGCAAGAGAAATAGCGTAAATTCTCATATATAATACAAATCTTAAAAAATACCTCTTTAGTCGGAATTGCAGGACCTAGCTCCTTGGCAAAGTAAATAGTTTCATTACCAACTATTGCTCTTTGCTATTTCTAACATAATGTTTTCGTGTTAGTGTGTCATTTTGTAAATAAATTTACAAGTGACTTCGAGTTAATTTATCCAATGCTGAATGTTTATTTCGCACCTCAATTACTTCCTTATTTTAAAACAAGTACCTATGATTTATTGATAATCTACTATTATTTATGTGATATTTGCTGAGTTGTTTGTTTTGTTGTTGTCAAACCTGCAAATAAAATTGAAAACATGAGTAGAATAATGCGTTACGCGTAAATTAAATGAATGAGTGGTGAATTGAATGAACTTGCACGGACAGGACAGTAGGAGAATTGACCGTCTCTCCCGCACTTTTTTTTCTGCGGAAAATGTCGCATAAATTGTACCTGGAAGATATTACTAAATTTATAACCATATATATCGAACACGACTGTGAATAATATTTGTCATGAACTCGCTCGTAACGCCCTTCGCCGTGTATCCATTTTCACAGCATTCCGAATTTGAACTACGGTCAAATGTTGTATTGTTCCATTGTCCTGTACTGCGTGGTCTAAGTTGTTCATGAAGCTGGGACAGAACAATATTATATTGTCTTCCGTATTGTCCTTGTGTGAACTCAGCATAAAAATATTCCCATGTTTCAAAGCCAAATCAAATACAGTTATAATGCAAAACTCGAACATTATTAAGTTTTAGCGGATATATTTCAATCAAAGTCAAGCGCATTTATTCATAGTCGGAATGTTGTGTACCATTAAAGCCTTTCCTATGTAAAGTTTCCACATAAATAATGTATTTCCGAAAGTTTTCCTTGCCTTTCTGACATATTTTAGGTAACTTATATAAGTGAACATGTGCCCAATTAGGATGGGATCACTGAAACTTCGAGACATCAGAAGAATTTTCTTCTGATGTCTCGAAGTTCGGACTGTTTACAATTGATAAGGGATAATGGACAACCCGATAATCTGAAATCAAAATGGTAACGTTTTCTAGTATTCTTATTTATCTATGAAAAGTTTTTTCTTCAGATATTTTTCCTCAAAGGGATATTACTTTTTTAGGGTAATTGGTGGTTAACATGTTATTTATTTGAATATGTATAAAACGCATGTGGCCTTGTCAATACATATGTGGAAAATGTTATTATTTTCCAGAACACGTGTTCCGACTTCCTAATAATATATTCGTGCTTTACTGTTTGAAACTTTACTTTATTGTTGTTTATGTTTGTTATGATATTCGTTCGTTATAGGCCTCCAGTCGCGTTTTTAACAGGAAAACGAATAATTTTACCAGATTTTTAATTCATGAACAATATTTCATATCAGTAAGGTTTCTCCGTGTACTTACCTATAATATAACAATTGGAACTGATTTGTCTAGAGTTCAGACTATCCGTGATCTTCCATGGGCCTACTCTAGTACTTACATAACTGATTTGTCTAGAGTGCACACTATCCGTGATCTTCCACGGGCCTACTCTAGTACTTACATAACTGATTTGTCTAGAGTTCAGACTATCCGTGATCTTCCATGGGTCTACTCTAGTACTTACATAACTGATTTGTCTAGAGTGCACACTATCCGTGATCTTACACGGGCCTACTCTAGTACTTACATAACTGATTTGTCTAGAGTGCACACTATCCGTGATCTTCCACGGGCCTACTCTAGTACTTACATAACTGATTTGTCTAGAGTGCACACTATCCGTGATCTTCCACGGGCCTACGGGTCTGCTCTAGTAGTTACAGAAATGTAAAGACTAGAGCTGATAACCTTGAGCAATTAATTAAAAGTAATGCATATAATTTTAAAATTCATAATAAATTCAAAACTACTATGTAATTCGATCATTTTAGCTTATACGAGAGCGCATGTAGTAGCTGAATATATATAAAAATTAAGGACTTTATTTCAATAAAATATTTCATTCAAGAAAGACAAGCTAATAAATAATGAAAGTGATTTTCGTATATTAATTATGGCAGTATTTATCGTTTATTTATAAAGTTGCTTTAATTTGAAACAAGTTCAACAGAACACAGTTGTTATCTCGTCTGGTCAATAGAGCTATATCATGCATATAACAATTTTTATTCACAAACAAAGGGTTTGTCTGGCCTAGTTTTCTTTTATAATTTCTTGATTGACATAATAACAATAGTAATTATTGACAGTTTCAATTTTAGAATACCAACGGGATACAAGACAACTGTATTGTTTTTAAAGTGTTCAATCAGTTCTAGTGCGTAAATTCTAATGATAAAATTCTAAATAGATACTGTATTATTTATATTCTTGCGTTGATGCACGTTAATAATTATGATCAATTACCATTCTTAAACCATGTAATTGAATATTATTAACTCAAATTACCCGTAAGTGTGTATTTACTGCAAAAGCGCCGAGGGTTGGATGAAAAACTTTAGTCTAGGAACAGAAATCACAATTAGCACATACAATTGCGTAAAATCCATTAACGGCTTTTCGGTGAACACAGCAGGAGAGTAAAATTTAACAAAAACCACTCGGAAACGTTAATCAGTCAGAACTCGAATCATTCGAATTTGTGAAATAATCATTTTTTAATGTTTTTATGAGCAACTATTTGATAATCGGTGGGTTGATGATTTCGCCAAACAAAAGTAACCCGCGGTGAAAACTGATAAGCTGTGTTTTCTCAGAGATTTTGCTGTTGGTGCTGACCCGAGATGCAATTAGCTACGGGCCAGGTGAATCTGTCAGACCGTGAAATAACAAGGCACGCTACAACTATATCAGTGGTTCTTAACCGTTTTGAGATAAGGGAGCACTTTTGACTGTAAGAAAAATTTACTGAGCACCGAAAACAAACAGAAAATTCATTTAATAAAATAAAATAATTTTTCTTTTAAAACTTCGAGTTTTTAATAATTTTTAGAACCGACCAGCTTCGCTTTACTCAAAATGCAAAAGCATGCATATAAAAAAAATTACATGATTATATAAATGAACATGGGATAAACAAAATAAATTTTGAAAAACTTAGCACTTGTACTACGATGGCTCGAGGGAAATTCTCTATATATATATATAGTGTAGGGGCGCGCCCTGCCACTGGGCGAATGTGAATAATTTGTTTTACACCCTGTCTTCTTTCTTTATATTATGGTTTTGTTTTATATAATTAAAAGAATAAGGAAGTATTCTCATAAGGTAGTTGACATTCTTATCGACTCCGACGTACTGTAATGTTGGCTCCGGGAAAAAAAGAGACACGTTCTGTGCTTTGTCGAAGTTTCTTCTCCAAAGTAACACGTTAACCATAAATCGAGCTGCGGCGCTTATCGACTATTTATACAGCCAAGTACAAAGTCGGATGGGAACATTTGTGCCAACATTCAAAGGTCGTCAATAATAGTGGTTAAAACAAAGTTGATTATTTTCAACAAATTATGGAAAAAGATTATTTTTATTTATAATAAGTAGGTATTCTGTTTACACAAAGCAAATCATTAATCCTGAAGCCCGTGACCTAAAAACATGACCCATACAATGAAGGTTAATATTTAACGAGACTTTTCGTGGAATAAGTAAATTACGCCGGAATTAACTAATGGCGTAAAATGTAGCTACAATTGAAATATATTATTAACCGAAAGTGTGATGTGCCTACAAAGATATCCCAGACACGTTCCACGTGATATAACGTGTGTGTAAGAGGAATACGGATAGTATGTATTACATGGTATCTACACGGATACAGTGTTATACTGATTAAGATCAATCGAATTACCTAAAGATATTGATAAAGAAAACTAGGCAAGACCTTTACTAAATCACAATGTAATTAGATTTGGCTAAAAGCTAGAATACAGTATTAGTCTTACATATTTTTATATGGTTATCCACAGGCGAACAGTGACAATAAAACATTTGAATAAAAGTATATATTTTTTATACGGGTTGTTTTACAGAATTTGACCAATTCATCAAATTTCAATGTTGATTTTCAAGTTATGTGAAGGTTTTATTCAAGTTCTTTCATCATTTCAGTTTTGTGAAACAACTGGCTAAAAATAATATAACAACATAACTTGAATAGAACCTTCACAGAAATTCTGCGAAACCACCCGTCCTTGCACAGGGTTTTCCAATAAGAGGTGTTATTTTGATATTCAATCGTAAAGACCAATGGTTTCGTTGCTTGTGTGGCATGTAGCACTGTCTTGTTGAAAATAAACGTTGTCCAGATCAATACCATTTAATTTCGGCCATGTAAAATCATTAATCATCTCTCGATAGCGCAATTCATTCACCGTAACTGTTACTACAGCCTCATTTTCGAAAAAGTAAGGTCCAATGACTCCGCCGGACCATAAATCGCACCAAACAGTCACACGTTGAAGATAGAGACGCTTTTCAACGATAATTCTTGGGTTTCCCAAATGCGACAATTTTGCTTGTTGACGAAACCACCGAGGTGGAAATGGGCCTCATCACTCAAGATGATTTGCATTTGATTCACTCAAGTGAATTTTAATAATTTCAATGCGTTGTTGAAGCGTGTATTGTTCCATTTTTATTAATGGCGTAGTTTCTACTTGTCAAATGTTAAAAAATGATAGCTCTAAAAGTAACATCTACCGAAATAGCGGGCTATTCAAAATAACACCTCTTATTGGAAAACCCTATATTTCATTCAGTGAGACTATGGCGTTTGGTTGCAAAAAGACAGCTAAAGGCGTGATTCTCCGCTCTTCAGGCGGTTTTTCACAAAAACAGAGGAATACAAATTATGCAATTACATATTTTTATTATAATTCCAATTAGATTTGAATTTCTGATTGGTTGTCTCTCAAAAGGGAGATACTCCACATACTTCCACGAAGGAGTTTAAATAAGCCACTCTTACTCTGGACCCTTTGGAGGGAAGTAAAATATCTGAGGTAGCTACAAGCCAAAAATGTGTATATTCTTGGTATACCCTATATCGTAGGTAATAGGCATTAAAATCGCTTGACAAAAGGAGTCTAGAAACGTTCGATTTCAAGCACAAAACTGGTTTTTATTTATTTTATAAAAAAGCTAATCAAGTGAAACTGTCACAGATAATTTTAGCTATAATACTGTATTGTTTAAAAGTTGTTTCCTTTGCGCGTTCATACATTTCTATTGAAAAAATATTTTTTTAGTCGTTTCCATTTATATTTTTATTTTTATTTGTATTCTACTCAAGCAAAACGATAAGAAAACCTTCAATTTATCTAAAGCATATTTTTTGGTGTTCATAATGCTTAGCAATACGTTATAAAGATTAATCAAAATAGTGATTTGGCATTAAGCTTCGCTTTAAGATACATTATATTTAAATTGTACCTAACCAACCCAAACCCATATTATGTAAAAAAATATTGTGTTTTATATTGATACATTTTTACCACAACGCCCATTTTAAAACCACTTTTGACAGTTTCTTAGAATATTCATTTTAATTTTATCTTTAATTTGACTTACGTATATGATGCTTTCAATTTATTTATTTTATCATTAGGTACATACCTTTCTATTATATATATTTTTTTATTGTTCTTTCTATATAGGTGTACATACAAATTTGAGGCATATTACAGTGCAATTGTGTCGAGAAGACCAATCTTGTACAAAAGTATCCAACTCCATCTCAATAATTCTACAGAAATATCAATACCAGTTTCAGATCCACAGTTTCCTAATACCAAAAGATGTCTTCAAAAGTAGGTACTTAAAACTAAAAAATGTGTCGTCGGACAAATTTTCATTCTGATAAACGGTAAAAATAAAAATTACATTATTGGTTCGACTACCAAATGACTTGTTAGACTTCGATAAAAATAAAGGCCATAATAGATTCTTGAATACCAAAACTATTGATAACCTTTTCAGGAAATTGATACGAAATAAATCTAAACAACAAATTATTTTAATCAAAGGAAAATTGAACTGCTGTGTAACTACGTGTTTTATTATGTTTTAATGTTTTAATCAAGAGGCAATATCACTATTACGTTAACGAACTAGTTTGTTGTAAATGTTTGTTCGGACAGCTCAAATCGGGACTCTGGACCCAGACTGAAATGCTCAAACCCACGCGTTGTTCATCACTAAACACGCTTCGAATACACAATATCTCAACGACATTTTTTGATGATTTGAGCCAAAATGTTTTCTTAAGATGCAGAGAAAGACAAGAAATGAAATAACTTCAGTCTTCGAAAATTCACTTCGCCAAGATATATTCGTTTTTCAATAAAAAAATTCTAACACATAATAAAGATCTTCTGTTCATTTTTTTTTTTTATTATTAAAAATGACCTTCTAACTTAAATACTTTATATATATTTTTTAAAGTTAGTTTAAATAGTTAAAATAATTATCAAAGTTTTAATTTTCCAATGTCCGCTAAAACGCCCGTGACGTCTCAAGGAGCCATGTGACGTCACAAGAAGCTTACTTTTGTAACTCAGTACTAAACTGAGACGGACTCATACTATGGTTGTTATATTTTCTTTTGTATTACGGTGAGATATACGATTTGAGCAGTGTTGGAATGAAATAACACCACGCTTTGTATTTGCATCTAAAAACTTACCAGTAGGAGGTGGGTAGATTTGGTATACGGGCTTGGGTACCGCCGCGCCGTCCCGGGAACCATTTATTGGATAACAAACACCTCTACCATAGTATACCCAAGTAGTTCACTACGTTTGGTGATTTAGTAGGGGTGCCCGGATTTATCAAGTGAGGTGTGTTCAGGACGCGTTTGTCCACCAGCTGCGAGAAGCTGGTTTGGGTAGACTCTTTGACCTCTTCAAGGTAGACTCTCTCGATCCATCGCCTTGCGCCGCAGTGGGAGGGAAATAGTCAGGCATCCGTCACTCTTGGATACACTGATACCTAGATTCCTACTTCCTACCCAACCCTCATACCTTTTACCTTCCCAGAAATGCCTTCCACAGCATCCCCAAAGATGACATAGGCCCTGAGAGAAATTAATTTCCTCTGGGCCTCCTGTGTGGGGTTAAGGTAAAAAATAAACATTATAATATATTTCAAAAAGTCATCGACCGTAAAACTTTACATGTTTGTGAAAGATTTTCCAAAGTTAATTTTTTATTAATTATTTTTATATTAATCTAAAAAAAGTGAAGTGACGATAACCTTTATAATACGTCTATGTAATTATATATGTGTTTTTAAGTTCTGTATAAAGTAATTATTCTACAGTTTACAAGAAAAACAGAATGAAGGTAAGCTACAAAACAATCGTAAAAAATTCCTCGTTCGTTGAAATCGATATTTTTTTATATTTGTAATTGCATTTGTCCATTTGTAATATAAAAATCTGAAAGAGTTTTTTATCTGCTTTCCAAACCAGTAATTCATTTTGGTATACATTCAAAAACAGCGAATCAATTAGATTCACAAATTTCTGATAACAAACATAGTTTTTTTCATACAATACGAGAATTTAAAAACCGCGTAGATCTGCGGCGTGAACAACTGATGCAGTGATGTCAACCAAGCAGGGCTTTTTGAATAGATAGTATTTTATTAATTTTTAAATAATGATTTATTGATTCTACAAGAATCTGAATAAACATTTTGAAGCCATAATATTTTTCACTGGTGTTCTCCAATAGAGTTTTGTTTGGTTTTACATATTATTGGTTTGGTATTAGATATTATTATTTGATGATTTTAAAATTCTTTACAAAGCCGTCAAGCAATAAAATAATTTCGTATCTACATAAGTTTTTTTTACAGCGCCCTTTTGGTGATTTCTCACGAAGACTATATAAAACTAATAAATAACTACATAAATTAGCCAAATATTATTATAATAGCTTCATAGTTTATTCGAAGAATACGACCTAATATTATTAGGAAACACTTTTTCTTTTTAACTGTTTTTGAAGGTTATGTAACATATAATTGAAGACAAATATAATACTAATTAATAAAAAAACCTTAAGACGCCTGTCCTGGTAAGACAAGAGATCCTGGGATCAATTCCTAGCTGTGACTGTTACCTTTTTATTTTTCTATGTCTTGTTCTGTTTCATGTTTCGTTTAGTTATTCCGACTTTATGTCCGGGTTAAATCTTCTCCACAGGAAAAACTAAACCCTTCTACACACTTTTCCACAAATGATCATCTAGTCAATCCACATCATGCAAGTGAAATATAAGCATAATAAATACAAAATAATACAAAAACTACACGTCAAATCACCAGACATCGAATGGGAAAATAATTCACCGACTCCAGATATTTTCATATCAGAGGTAGAACTTCTAATTGGACCTATAAATCCTACTGATCCATCAATATAAATATTTAAAAATCTTTCGTAATCCTACATGTATTTAAAATGACTGACTTTTGCATTTTTGTGTATAAATTCTTTGACAAATCTAATACGCCTAAATTTTGAATAAGAGAGCTAGGTATAACGCCAGTAGCCGAAATAAAAAAAAAATGATAATATTTTTACAGTCTGAGAATGCGACAATTTTTTAATTAGAATCCTAGCAGAACCTATGTTCTGAAAAATCCTGTGCTACGTGATACGCATAGACCCAACGTAATACGTAACTGTAGAGTTGTTCAGTGAGTCACGTACATGGGAATACGTCATTGACATACCTAGAACTTGGTAGCTACATCCACATTTATTATGTACCCACCACGTACATCAGTACAGGCATGTGTTTGTTATGATAATCCTACAGCCACATTAACTTAGCGGTAAGCTCACCCCACGGCATAAATACGTCAATAAATCATCCATTGTTCGCTGGTACCAGCAGTAATGAGATGATTGACCCAACAGTACTTACCTACTATCGATCTTACGGGTGACGTCACGGGAACCTACATAGGACCGGGCATTTTTGGCAAATTGAATTGACAGGGAATTCTTCGACTGCGGCATCCTGTCTGATATATATTCTACGTCTACTTAGGAAGGTAGATAGTGAACGTCTACCACTGACTTATTTATACTGTATACCACCGCCTTGGTAAGAGTGTCGAGGAATTTGCGCTGATACTCAAACTAGGTATCTTTTGTATTTATGACATCAAAGGGTTATTGGAAGGAGAGTTGGGAATCATCATTTTGTTATTATTCTTCTCGCGTAACGTCAGTTTTTATGGTACTAAGTGTGTAAATTTTTTAAAAATATTTTGTGCCATTTTTAGTGAAGTGAGATAGAATGCTTAGGTTTTGGACCAGAGGTTGTGGGTTTAAAAGCTGGCTATGAATGCGAATCAAAAGTCATAAAAAAAAACTAATTTCGGTTGTGTTTCTGTCCTGTGTAACTCTGGTTCAAAGAACTCTGAAACTCGGATTTGCTTTGAATTTAAGCGTCAGGAAAGTTAAGGAATTCAGACAAGCAATAAGGTGCTACCTACCTTTAATATAATATTTTAAATTGTAATTTTCCAAAATTATTTATCAAGATCTTATGTTTTTTCAATTTTGTATTATAGATTTAATTAGTGTGATAGTTGTTTCAGCGTTCAAAGCCGTATAACGTAGTAATGTACGCCTATATATCCGTCTTCCAGTTCTGAATCGGTAGGTCTATCAAACAATCCTCTACCCATTCTCCTTCCCCTCCTACTTCCTTCTGTCTTACCACTATATTTGGGTTATAATTATCCCACTGGCTTCAGGCAACAGGTCTAGATATTGATATTAAACTAGATTAGTGTTTGATTTTCCCTCCTTCCATTATTTCGTGGTAAAGCGTCAAAGTAATAATTTTCAATCGTTTGATTAACGTAGAAACTGCTGCCATTTCCGCAGAATTTTCTTTCTAATCGTTGGGCCAAACCAAAACTAACGATAACGTGATTTTGAATACAAGGGGTGGAATGGAATCCGAAAATTGGAATCTGAAACGACAATGTTTTAGTTTTATATTAGTTTGTTTTTTGAATTCTCAAAAATAAAATAAGAAAACCCACAATTTGATAATCCCTTTCATCCGCTTGGTTATTCAAGGATTTCATGAACCGTTTGTCGACCGCATTCATAAACTCCTTAGTTGTTTTATTAGGGTTGCCTGTTTACAAATATATATATTTTATATCAATGCCGTTAATATAACCACAAAAAATTCAAACCATTTAGTAAACAGTTTGTTTGTATTTTCTAATGTCTGAAGCAGAACAACTCTGTGATGATGATATATGACATCAAGAAATTAGCACAGCTTTCTCTGAATGCATTTTTAAGTTCAACGCAATATTTTTGCTCTCAAAATATAAAATTGTTAACCGTAAAAACAAGACTACAAATCCAATGTTCTATATAAAATCAAAAAACCCTATTTCGAAAATTTTGAAAAAATGTTCTTAGGAATTTCTGGTTAAACGCAATATTTTTACACTCACAACATAAGTTTTATTATGAGCTTCGGAGTAATTAAATGTACATTCTGTAAAAAATAAAAAGTGCCAAATCAAATGGTCTATGAGAGTAAACTGTTTTGTCATATTTCTATCAGTGACGGCTCGTGAATTTTGGGTATTCTAGATTCTAGAGTGCTAATATTACAAAAAATGGCATTATTGAAGTTGTTGTAATTGAAAAGATTTTTTTATTTGTTTTCATTAACTAGATTTTTTGTATGAAAATTTTCAGGAAATTTCAGTTTGGCCGTGCGCCCCACGGATATCCTGAAAATCTTCATACAAAAAATCGAATTATCGAAAAAAAAATCGTTTTCAGCTACAACAACATCAATAATGGCATTTTTTGTTATACTAGCACTCTAGAACACCTAAAAGTCATGAGCCGCTACTGATTCCTATGTAAATAGAAAATGAAACATGAAAGTGCACAACTAGTCTCAGGAGATATAAATTTATTTTAAAATAACCTTCGAAAAAAAAGTCCGAAACTCATGTGGTCAGAGCTCTCTGTCAGCACAAGTGATATAGCACCTTTTTTAATTCGGAAATTTTCTTTACATATGTAAGTTTAGGTAAGAATCTAGTATCTGTACTATCAAAAACATTTTTCAGTTGACATTGATAAAATCCGTTAAAAGTGGTAACCCTAGAACAACATCCTCATTAAACCCATATGGTTGTGTTTAATGTTCCCACCACAAGCGAGTCCCTGTTCTACAAATAAGGACATATTGTCCTGTGTGTGGCTGTGAGCTGATCCTTGTGCCTGTTGGTTGTTGGGTCAACGTCCTGTGTCCTGGTCCTGTGTCCCAATTCACCGCTTCTGTCTGTCGCTGAACGCAAATTGTCCCGAATAATGGCTACTCTTTGAAAATAATAATAATATTTGATTGAATCTTATGTTGGGGCACTATTAACAATAGTGTGGTATTTAAACCATTCATCTGTGTTCTAAATTTGCAAAACTCTAGAATTTTCTGATTTTTTGAAATTTTGATCAAGGTCTTGAGTTTACGTTTCGGTGTAAATCTTTCTTTTCAGTTCTCAATGAAATTCATTTTCATCATGAGCTTTGGTGTTATGTCATATGGATTCATCTTAAAAAAATAAACAAGATACTTAGTTATTTTATTTTTATAATTTATTTAAAGAATGTAATATCAAAGCCAAAAAATAAAAACATTAACCTATCTCAAACTATAAAGAATAATAACAATCATCATTATGTTATTATGATGATTCTTGAACTGACTGAACTAAATAACATAAGGTATTAATAAACATAGCATTCTATGAGGCGTGTGCAAGTAATAAGAAATAGAGAATTCTATGAGCCGAGTGCAAACAACAATAAATAAAGCATTCTATGAGCCGAGTGTAAGCAACGAGAAATAGAGCATTCTATGAGCCGAGTTCAAGTAACAAGAAATAGAGAATTCTATGAGCCGAGTGCAAACAACAATAAATAAAGCATTCTATGAGCCGAGTGTAAGCAACGAGAAATAGAGCATTATATGAGCCGAGTGCAAACAACAATAAATAAAGCATTCTATGAGCCGAGTGTAAGCAACGAGAAATAGAGCATTCTAGGAGCCGAGTGCAAGCAACAAGAAATAAAGAATTCTATGAGCCAAGTGCAAACAACAATAAAAAAAGCATTCTATGAGCCGAGTGCAACGAGAAATAGAGCATTCTATGAGCTACGAGAACTTCTTGAATTAACTTCTTAACTTCTTTCCGGCTTAACTTCTTTCACTAAAATCTTTTTCTCTTGATCTACCGATGTAGTGCTCAGTTTAATAGTGAAAGTTGCGGAAACCTCAAAATAATGCGATACTCGCGGCATTCCGACTTTCAGGAATTCAGAAAACTTAAGCTCAAGACTGAAAAGTTAAAAGTATTTTTTTTACAAACGTACATGGGCAATATTACGTAAGCGTATGTTTTGTTTGACTGAGATCTAATCAATTAACTCTTCTCT
This sequence comes from Hesperophylax consimilis, assembly GCF_061612785.1. Taxonomy (NCBI): domain Eukaryota; kingdom Metazoa; phylum Arthropoda; class Insecta; order Trichoptera; family Limnephilidae; genus Hesperophylax; species Hesperophylax consimilis. The sequence continues at coordinate 24,377,594 of NC_142850.1, forward strand.
GGGCGGCCATCTTGGACGCTTGTCCCCCACATTAATTAACAAATATTAACGGTCTTCTGATGTGTTCGAAATAAAGATTTATTTAGGATTTGCGTCCCTAGAATATGTAGAATGTCCGCATCACCTACAATACCAATAGTTGCCACGTTGTCAACAAAATGTTTTCCATTATATCTATTTAATAAAACCTCTCTCCTAGTGGTATACATAGTAATATCATAAATCCTGATAGGAACACCAGATTTTAGCATTATTATTAAGTTTCGTAAATATGAATGTCCGATAAAAGATAAAAAAGAAAATTTGATGTTTTTATCTAAAAATATGTACACGATGCTGATCTCTTCATTGGGGATACTCGTTTATTAGCAATCCACTCCAAAGATAATTGTTCTACCTTTGATTTGTAAAAAGTAGGTCTAAAAGTTTTATGTTTGCAAAATATCAATTTTCAAATCATAATTTTCGTTTGAACTTTACAAATTACAAATGAAAAACTATTTTTAACAGGAGGAAAATACCTAAAAGCAGATTTAACGGGCATAAATAATCAGCTATTAAATAAACTATCCATATCTTTAATAATTTCAAAATATGTCGCAGGCTCTAGGGGTTAAAAGTCAAAACTACACCCAGTTTACTAAAATTCACAACCTACAAAACTTTACTTCAAACCATTCACAACAGTTAGGTTCACTACAGCTAGTAAATAATATTATTGTGATAGTTCCACTGGAGCGATTGGGGTTATATATATTTATATATGTACCATATTATCAGATTAATAACATTCCTCAAAATATTATATATTAAAACTATATAATATATTACTTACTGCAGTTTAAATCCAATAAATTCACCTAGATATCGCCGTTTATCCCATATTTTTAGGTTCTATAAAAATGGCACATTATGACAACACGGTTTTGCAAAATGGCAAAATATGCCAAACAATCACTCAAGTGACTAACTTCTTTCCTTATTATTGAAGATATGGAACAATAAATATGTGTTACATTTGGACAGATAAATAAAGGAAATTATGATGCAAGCTCTACACATATTGTTAAGCCGAAGCTCTCCTTTCGAGATTTTTTATTTTATTTAGGATCGCTACCAATGACATGTCTCTATAAAATATTGGATTATACAAATTTTGCCGGGCTGGGTTACTACATGCTAGGGAATAATTTGAGGTAAAGATAAAGATAAACGATAAATGGAAAATATCATATGATGTATAAGTGTGTGTGAATCTAAATTGTGTTAAGTAGTGGAGGGTTGTGAGTGCGCATTGATTAAGTTACCAGTTATGTTTTTTCTTAAATATTATGCTTCAAAATAATAATAATAACATAGCATTTATATAGCACGGTTTAGTGTCATTTCACTTCAAGTGCGCTTTACTATGACAAACTTAAATATAGCAATTTAGTATTAGTGGTCGTGTTCTTAAAATTATTCGTATAGCGCGGCTTACCCAATACAGATAAAGAAATGATCAAAGCGATGACAAAACAAAGAATAACATTAACAGTGGTATTATGGTACAGATCAAAACAAGAATATTAACACTAAAACATAATATAAAATAGGGGCCAGTTTTGCTCGAAATGGTAGGATTTTTTAATTAATTTTGTTTTTAAAGCCCGTTTAAAGTTAAGGTTTTAGAATCTTTGACTTAATTATGCTAAGATGTTTAATCTAAGAGAAAATAGTTTATCAATACTTGATAGTAGGTATAACTTAATCAAATTAAGACAACGTTAAATAATACCTATTAAGATACTGTACCGGAGATACACTGCGGATATAAATATCGTCCATAATAAAAATTAATATATTTATAACTGATTTAAGTTTTCCTTTTTCCTTGCTTGTAAGTAACTGCGTAGTTAACTTACTTAATGATATTGCCAACCCAACAAAGTGAAATACAGAAAAGGATTCTCAGAAGGTTCTGATGGTGGTGTGAGTGTAGGTGGGAGGTGTCTGAGTTGCGGAGAGGTAAAGGGGAAGGGCAGAGGGCAGGAGGATTGATGATCCAATCTCAGGAAAGTAATCATACCATAAAGTTAATGCTAAAGCGATGAGTGTAGAAGAGATTACGATATGCCAAAGAAAATACGAAAGGGAGCCATTACTGAAAAAAACGATATTCATGATGATATGGGCGAGTTAATATTATTATTTACCGTGCACAATGGCTACCTAAAAATTGGTTATTTTCTTACACAATGTGAAAACATTTTATGAACTCTTTTTTACAGAAGATATACCTTTGTTATACTTATTGTTGAATGTTTAGTATTGTAAATAATGTTTTTTGAAACACTTTTCTCAGCTTAACAATTTCTTTAAACCTTTGGATGTCAGTAAACGATTAAACGTTGTTCTCGGGAGAGTCGCAAACTGCTAACAACGTTTAGGTACTTCATTAGTGAGATACAGAAAATCATTATTTTTAGATTACTTATTTATTTATCTTTCCACAGTCATTTTTGCATAGCTCATAAAACTGACAGAAAATAAACATCACAATACCCAGAACTGGTAATATATATAGACGTAGGTATTTTACTGAATAAATAGGTCATAAGTACATAAAATCAAATATACTAGGTACATATCATGAAATATTCTAGGTACATAAATATTATGAAATATACTAGGAACATATCATGAAATATACCAGGTATATATCATGAAATATACTAGGTACATATAATGAAATATACTCGGTACATATAATGAAATTTACTAGGAACATAGTATGAAATATACTAGGTGCATATCAGAAAATGAATAAAATGTGATATAACACAAATTAATCTAATAAAATTTACTCGTGCGTGCCGGGATTTGAACCCGAACCTAACCAACCTAACCTTCCATTCCCCCTTCTACAATCCTGGCTTCATTCAGATTACAAATTCCCCCAAATAAAGGGACAGTTAGAATTGTTATTATTATTATTTAAATTTGAACACCACTGATAAATAATGCCACTTTTCCCAAATAACAAAGAAAACTTTTTATGTTTTCATTCATAACATATGCCAACGAGCTGGTTCTGAAAACCAATGAAATTTACAATCAATTATCAATAATTTGATTAATGTTCATAATAATGCAACATTTCTATATGTTAACGGGCATTGTTAATCAGTGGACATTGAGTTTCTATAATCCGCTGGGATTGCGACTGAAATCTGTTCTAAACATCGCGCCATTCACTGCCCGCAATCCCGCAATCCTCGGAATGATCAAAGCTTCATCCTGCCACAATGCAGTGAACGGAGTTTTGCGTTGTTCAATACAAACGAACTTACTAAGTTGTACTTCAGTGGTTGTACTGATACCAATGTACACTAGATACTAGTTTAAATTTTGGAGGCGGGTTTGGGTACCGTCTAACAAAGTGGGTTCATCGGGTGAAGTATGTTAAGGATGCACCTACCCACCAGCTACGTGGTCTGCCGGATCGGTGGAGGTTGGTTTGGTCTCTCTTGGCCCATCGCCTTGCATTGCAGCGGGAAGCATAGATCATACTTCCGTCACTCCTGAACATACTGATCCTTAGATTCATAATCATCCCTTATACCTTTTGCCTTCCCAGAACTTCCTCTCCTTCCTTTCTTCAAAGAAACCCACACAGCATCCCAGATGACATAGGCCCTGGAGGGAAATTATTTTCCTTAGGACCTCCTGTGAGGGCTTAAAGTAAATACAAAAAAGTAATGAGTCTAGCTATTGAGCTAGATTTTTGTGATGATCCGTATTCATGTGACTCCCGGTAAACCGTATAACGGCTCAATTGAAAGGTTTCCGTTTTTTATCAGGAGATCATCAGGAGATATCAGACGTGAACCGTGTCTGACAGTACGACATCTGGACTCGGAAGTATGTACCTATACCTACTAACTACCTAGAATCTTATTTTTCGTGCGATCGTTCATTCGCTTACGCTGGGAGCTGGGAGCCGTATTGGGGAGCCGTATCAAGGAGCCGTATCAATTACCTGCTCAGTTCCCGAAACTCATCAATAACGGATTTTGAAAAAGTAGAATGTTCGTTTTTGTGCTAATCCCATTTTCAAGAGTGAACAAATTAATAAATTCATCATGTGTGTATACAAAAAACCATACTATAGCAATTTATTTGAAAGCTCTCTTACTGCTGTATTGGAAACCACAAACGTGACAAATTTATTCTAGCATATTTCATGAAATGTAGCTTGTATATTTCACGATAAGTTCCTAGTATATTTCAAAATATGTACCTAGTATACTTCATGATATGTACCTAGTGTAAATCATTGTATGTACCTGGTATATTTGCGGCACTTTCCGGAGTATTGCAAAATATTGCTACTTTATCAAAAAAATCTTTTCAAATATTCGTATTCCTGTCAAAAACGGGATTGTAGGCCATTAACGAATGAATTGATAGGTATCCGAAGAAACTTTAAATAAAATAGTTATGTTTGTCACGATGTTAGACCATGTGTTCATAAAAGTCCACACATATTATCATTTCATCCTGATATATTATTAAGAACAATGCAGGTGAATGAACACGTGTTCTGACATTATTACGAATTTACCAACACTTTATCACAAAGTGGCTTACAGTCCCATTTTCAACAGGATGACTTATAATTTGAAGAGATTTAAAGAAAATCAGCATTAATCATGGATACTTTCAGTAACGCCCTGGTGAAAGACCACCATTTAGAATCGAAATTATCTATCTCTTCCCCCTCCCTAATACCTTCAGCCTTAAAATATACCCCAATTGGGGATGCCATAGTCTCACTGGCTCCAGACCGGTGGAAGCAGTTGAAACTCTTGTGCGGTACTCGGATAATATTTAATAAAAATAAATCTTTCCGTTTGGAATTTGTCTTTGTTAGTAATAGGCCTACTCCAAATGGCTCTGTCTTTCTCATTCTTCTTATTTTAAGGGTAGGATACCCTGAGGCAGTTTCAGAGTCGGAGCATCTGTCAGGCAGGAGGCGGGTCTATCTGGCATTTTCCCCGCCATCTCTGATAATATTAACAATCTCATTTTATGTCATGAATATTATACAACATGTAAAATATCGGTAATATTAATATCTAGTCTCAACCATGTTCTATAACTTTCTCATTATCATTTTGGTATGGAATTTAATTCATTAAAATAATCCTGTAGAACTCCAAACTTTGCTGATAAACGTAATAATATCCATACTATAAGAAATAGAATTTTAAACACTTAATAAAACTGTGCATCCTCAAATAAATTCTCAAATAAGTTCATCTATCGAAATTTGTAAATTATTTCCAAACTATTCAATATATTTCTCCTTTTAATTCCAATCACAATTTCACATGTATTTCTTTTAAGTACGAATTAAGCGTGTCCCTATTTTCTGTATATTTAACACAAATTTATATTTTGTAATTTAATTTGCCAGCGAGATCAAAAGGAGATATTCAATGCCAAGCGCAAACACATCATCGCACTGCCCGGCAAGATGAAAGCATTATTTATTTTCCGACGCAATCATATCCTTGTCATCGACGTAATTCTTGGCGCACATTGCTCTTTATAAGGCTTCCGTCGTGACTCCCATTATTGTCTTCTACTCTGTTTTGCGGAGGTATATTTATCTCAAGCAATCTCTTGTGTTTAGAAATTGGCAAGAATGAACGTAAAATATATTACAGAGCATGTACCCTCATATTTTAACATGTACTGTACTTTTTTGTACATATTGTTTATCTACGTTATATGTGGTATGTACATTGCAGAATTGTACATGTAGGTCCTCATTTTCTCATATGTTACAACTCCAGTTTATAATCTCGTTACGGGACTTGGATACTTGCCAGAATTTGACTGGAAATGATACAAAAGCGACCAAACTCGTCAAACAGAAATAATATGTATAATAATATAAATTAAGAAAATCAATCACCACGTCGTCAAATTTTTATCTAACTTTTTTTTTGTTTTACTAAAATATTGGCGTACAAATTTTAAGGCTAGTCATAAATGATCTCTAAGATTTTGAGAAATACTGTCATTTTTATTTTCGGGAATGAGACAGAGTAAGTTAGAATTTTTTAAAACGGGTCAACAGTGAACAAAGAAAAACACGTCCAATGGGAAGGCAAAGGGAATAGGGTCAGCTGACGTGCAATAGTGTTGTCAATTCTCTCCGCAATAGCGTCACGATCGGGATAGAATGACGTGAAGCCAAACCGGTGCTTTTAGATCTGTTGATTATATTCAAATATAAAAATTGAATTTTGTTTACACTAGTGGAGAATCGACGCATGTTATTTATTAATATATTTAGTTATTATATTTTTAGTAAAAATTATCCGTTAAATTTAACAGATTGTTTCACTAATTGAAGCCTCAATTTTATAAAAAAAATTAGGTTTTTGTATTTTTCTCTTGATTTCAATTAAAATATCAATCTGAACTCAACCAGGTTTACAAATCCCGACAATATCAACTGTTTTTGTATTTAGACATATAATTTAATATTATTTTTCGTCAGCTCTGCGAGGTTTCTTTACGGTGATCCTGGCACACAAAAACATTTTTACTACGTTCCTATTACTCTACCTACTTGCATTGTTAGCCCAGGAACGCAGGATAATAAAAAGGTGTTTTGATAACAGGCTTGAAGGAAAGTGACAGGAATTTTTCTTTGATAGAAAAATTTTACCCTTGCTTTCGTGTTCGCCTGGCATAAAATTTTCAAAATACCTCCGAATAAAGAGAAGCTCATTTGTAGTAAATGGTTCTAGCGAACATTCACCGTGGCAGTTTCCTGAAAATTTTTTACCAATTATTTTTACGTCAGAAAGAGTATCTGCAAAAAGCTAATAATATTGTAGAATAGACACACAAGATAAATAGAAAAACCAATCTAAGTTGGCAAACGCACATACAGCTTGATTGGTTCTCCAGTTTTCAAGGTATCAATTATTTGGTTTGAGTTTTGGGGTGGTAGTCATGTTGCTTTTACATCTTCATCTTAAGCCAAAGTTTCGGACAGTCCATCGCCAGGAGGCAGAACCGCAACATGACTTGGTACCCAAAACGTCAAACAACTTACCTGATGTTTGACACGTTTTATTGAAAACGGAAAGATTACGATTAGGACGTGGATGGTTTGGGCATGTAGAGCGGATGAACGAAGAAAAGAATGTAAGAAAATATATGAAGTGGAAGTTAATGGTAGAAGAACTCGGTGATACCCATGGAAGACATGGAACAAATACTAGAGTCGGGTCATAACAATAAGAAATTTAGAGATTCGCAAATTATGCAAGGTAATGTAAGCGGTTTGGGCATGAGCATGAAGAGCGAATGAACGAAGAATAGAGTGTAAAGTCGGGGACGCCCGAGAAAGACATGGCAAGATTAAATTAATCAAATTCATTAAGAGCCAAAGAATAACAGAAGAGTATGTATGAGATATGAGTATGTACCAGATGACAGATAATTTCGAATGAAGCAAGGAGTGTGTGCCGAGTGGCGTGGCGGTCTATCTTCTCTGCTTAACCCTGCTAGAAACGTCATAATGGTTAGTTCGAATGAAAACGAATTGGTTCTGTCGTCCTTACGTAATTTGAATTTGATACATTAAAAAATCACCGAGTCGTCGACTTGCAAAACCCGCTCATCAATTTATCAGAAATCTGTAGATGTCACGAAAAATTGTTTGGAACACTTTGAACATAAAAAATAATATACTTCAATTAAATATCAACACAAATATACATCATTCTTATGATATTTAGCGAAATTTAAAAAAAATTTATTTATTTTTAATTAACTTTAAGCACTTTTTGTGAATGTATCAGAACCAGAATAAATAAAAAAATACGGTCCGTTATGAAGCTGTAAAAGTTGGATTCTTTGTCCGTGATATAGACAAGACATTAGTATTAGCTATTTTGATTGATCATTTTCTATTTCAAAAAAATCCACGTATCTTTCCATAGGATCTACCACCTTCAGGTACGTGGTGTGTGTAACCTACCCATTTCCTATCGCAAATAATACTCGTTTTGGCAATCAATCATTTAGCGTCGGTGATTCAGGAACATTACACCAAATAGTCATTGGATTTTCATTCAAATTTTTTTACATTTCACTATCAAATTTATAAACGTATGATCCGTCAAATTTAAAAATACATTTTGATATTCGTCAGGTTAAAAATATATGATCAAATGGTTTAATTTATATACAATATTATCTCACGAAATATTATAATAGTTATTAGGATTTCTGTTCTTATATCGAACTTCAAGACTAATCGATTTTAGTCCCAGGCGAAATCGATAACTATCGGATCGATAGGCGTAACGCCGTTAATTTTATAACGATTTCCCGAGCACGATCAAAATGGAAGATACTCTCAGTATCGCCCTGGTGTAAGACCACCATTCCGAATTAAAATTTTCCTTGAAGCAGTTTCGGCCATGTTTGGTGACCAGATCTGAATAGTCAGGTACTTCCCCACCATCCTCTTACCCATCCCTTCCCCTCACCACTACTTTCCACCTCACAACATACCCCAATTAGAGATGCCATAGTCTCACTGGCTCCAGTTGATTGGGAGCAGTTGGGATTCTTGTGCGGTTTCACATAAAAAAAAACTTGGCCCATCTTTCTATGAATTGACATTCCTAAGCGTGTGACGGCTACTTAAAATTAAAAAAAATACTAATGAATTGACCATGTCGAATTGAAATATTAACTTTAATATACATGAATCAATTAAACCTTTGGATCGTGCATATGATTTCTTTCATTTCTAAGAGCTTCGTTAGCTCAGCCCATTCATTAAAAAGCCAGTTATTTTGAATAACGAACGACATTATCCAAAAAGTTGTGCCTATTGACAGCTTATCCGACACCTTGGGGGCCGCGCTAAAACAAGCCGCTTTTATCTACCGCCTGTATGAATCAAAATCTGACCGTGCTCGCAAATATCGCTATCTGATCATAGATGACGGATTTCGCCAATATGTAGTGATCTGCTAGATCTCCTGGGAGTAATGAAGAAACAATATAAACATGTAACTAAACAATACGACATGAAATGTATGAATGCCACTTTTTTCTTCTTTAGTTCCGTGGTATGCACCTTGTAATTTGATAGCCAAGTAAAGCTAAAAGTATCAAATGACAATTACAGGTAACGTGATCGGTTGACCTGATATTATAATAACATAAAATGCAACAATTTATAATTTATTAAGTTATGTCCCCATTATGGTAAAATAATTAAGTTGCTTATTGGCGATTGGCTTAGTTGGCATTCTGGATTAACCGATCCAAGAATTTTTACCTTGTAAAGTAAATATTCAGTTATGTATTTCTTTTAATATTGTTGGTTGATATATAAATAATGTACTATAAGTTTCATGGTTGTACGACTAATAGTACTAATAATACTAATAATTTCTAACTGAAAACCGTACTTGACTTAAATATATTGTTCCATGCCCAAAATTAAACACTTCCTTTGCACAAAATTATTACACTTACCGGGCAAGAATTTTTTTCAATCGACTACCTGAAGAAATTAGAAACATTAATGATAACATCCAAATAATAAACACTGTGAAAAAATATTTTAAAGACAAACTTACAAAAAATAAAAATGTTTCCAATTGAATTAATCTTAAGAATAACTCATCTCAATTAGTTTCCTTAAGTAACATTCCATTCTTCAAATAAGTTTAAAATCATTTTATTTTTAATTACCTACATACTGTAATAAAACAATGTACACTCCATTTCCAGCCACAAGCTAATGCTTCCATGGAAGAGGGGTCTTGAAATATTTGATCATATATTGAAACAAATAAACAAAAATGTACTTATATAATAAAAAAAAAATAAAAAAAATACATTTTTTATATAGTCGGTGAATTATTTTCCCATTTGATCTCTGGTGAGTTGACGTGTTGTTCTTTTTTTTATATAGTCGGTGAATTATTTTCCCATTTGATCTCTGGTGAGTTGACGTGTTGTTCTTGTATTTTTTTTGTATTTATTATGCTTATGCAGGGTGTCCGGAAACTCGTAGTACAAGCGGGAAACTGGTGAATCTACATCACATTTGGAGTCGATTTTGTAGTATACATATTTTTTTTGAGCTTTCGTTATCGAGTAAATCGAGTTTGAAGTTGATTTTTTTTTTTTTTAAATCAAATTCTTATAAATTATTACTTAAGATCAAAGTACCCAACTAATTAAAACTATTTGAAAGTAAAACAAATGAAGAAACTCGGATTTGAAGCATTATTTTGAAATCACCCTTCATTTAACCCGGTGTAATCATAAAATATTTCTGCTCTGCAGGGTTAAAACATCTGTTATTCAACCCTAAACACCAGAAAAAACTTTAACCCTAAAATAGCCGAAAAATATTTTTTTTTGGTTTTTTTTTTTTTTTGAAAATGCTCAAATCAAAAAACTTTATGTTTTTTTTGGGTTCCCCATGTGGTGTAGATTCTCCAGTTTCCCGCTTGTACTACGAGTTTCCGGACACCGTGTATAATGCACTTGCATATCGTGGATTGACTAGATGATCATTTGTGGAAAATTGTGTAGAAGGGCTTAGTTTTTCCTGTGGGGAAGATTCAACCCGAACATAAAGTTGGAAAAATAATATTTATTCCAGAAAGTATACAGGGGTAGTGCAATGCAATATATTCCATATTTTGAATAATTAGAATAATAAAAATAATAATACATAGATATGCACAAAAAAACGCAATTTAAGTGAAAAAAACATTAAAAAAAAGATAAACACAAAAATGTGTGTAAGCAGCCGTTTGCGGAGGATATTTTGACATCTCCCGTCTCCAGAGGGCCATCAGAGGGGACTCTATAGCAACCATGGCAGTGATGATGTGTTATTTGATTGGCGTAGTCTGCGCCATAAGCTTCCCATGTGGTGGCGGAGAAGCGCTCTGAAAGAGTGCACTTGTCCCTCCAGGAACATTTCCGTAGCGCTGCAGTATCTCGATAGGCGGAATAGTTGGCGATAAGCATTATTGTAAGCGACTTTTTGCTTATGCTGAATAATGAATCATTGCAATGTGAGAGATTGTCACATTGAGTAAACTAACTAAACATCGCGTCGATTCTCCACAGGGGTATACAGAGAGAATTAGCTGCCAACAACTAGGTCTTGGCACACAATCCTTGCTTCAATTACATTCATACTCCGTCTTATACATATCCTTCTGTTTTTCTGACTCTTGACATGATCCGACTTAAGTATTGGGTTTACTTGATCGCCATGTCTTCCTAGGACGTCCCTGACTTCTTCAACTCTTGACATGATCCGACTTAAGTATTGGGTTTACTTGATCGCCATGTCTTCCTAGGACGTCCCTGACTTCTTCAACTCTTGACATGATCCGACTTAAGTATTGGGTTTACTTGATCGCCATGTCTTCCTAGGACGTCCCTGACTTCTTCAACTCTTGACATGATCCGACTTAAGTATTGGGTTTACTTGATCGCCATGTCTTCCTAGGACGTCCCTGACTTCTTCAACTCTTGACATGATCCGACTTAAGTATTGGGTTTACTTGATCGCCATGTCTTCCTAGGACGTCCCTGACTTCTTCAACCCTTTACATTCGTATAATATATTCTTAACTTTGTTTACATAAAAACCCTTCATATAATTCAAATATGAAATAAATCATTTCTATTTTCACTCTAACTATTATAATATATAAAAGACGTTTTCCATCAAAGATGATGTTGGTACTCGTAAACAGTTCACGTTTTTGTCGCAATTGTGAAAAGGGTTCGCTAACGACCTTACCAAAACTATCAATCAAAACTAAACCAATTTATAGAAGTATTCCCACCTACAACTCCATAAAGGTGAGCCTTCATTAACGGAGCTAAAAGGTTTCTGAAGTTTCAGGCCCTAATGGCTGATGGGGATTCAAAACTACATATTTCGTCTATTATCAGTATACATAGCAACTTCGATGATATTATGTTCATAAAAGCAACACAATAATAATGAATATTTTTAGTTGCACATTCTCTTGTTTTGTTTTCAGGCTTCAGCCTAGATTTTAACAACCTACTCTTTTAATAGTTTTTCTTATTGAGTAGTTGGATATGGAACAAACAATACGATGTCCAATCTTATGTTTCGACAGTTAAATACTAGTACTTATCCTTAAAAACCCCTTTAGGTACCAGGGACGTATTTTTTTCAATTATTTAATTTCATCACATATGTAGAATGTAGATGTATATTTTTTCATTATATCAACAAATTATCAAGATAAAAGATAATTCAATTTTTTGTTAGTCCTCGCTAGTTCACTAGGGGTTCTGGTGCCGAGGCGAACAAGGTTTTATTTATATACTGTTTGATTCAGATCCCGTGATTTTTTTTAATGTTTTATAATTCTTTTTCTTTTATTTATTATTGTAAATCTTTTACATTTTCCGTTTTCTTTATTGTTGTTGGAAGTGAATTACACAGTTTAGTGGAGAGGTATCAATAGTTTCGTTGCCCAAAAGCAGTTTTAAATTTGGGGATATTCATAATGTCATTCTTGTTAGCTCTTGTGTTTTCTTCGTTTTCTTTAGTTTTTCAAAATATTTGGGACTGCGAAATAATTAAAGATTTTTTTTTGATGGCGTCCTTATGGGAACTTTTAGGATGGTCTTTATTATACCCTTTTGGGTTTTAGATAGTTGATTCATGAGATTTGAGGTCGCAGATACCTTTATATGTAAGACAATTACACATGATAAAAATTATATTACACACACAAAAACAACGCTACCACTACATATCCGCAGACTAATATCACGACACCCGTCACTCTAAAAGTAATCCAATAGTTCCACCTACTACTATGAAATCTTTTGCACAAAGGCTAATTTCATACTTAAGTCCAACATTGTTCGACATCATACACATGGAAATCGAAAAATTCAAATATTTTTTGCGCAAATTAGTCGATGATTGTCTCTTTAATTATTTAGGAAATGCCAAAAGTGAACATTTGTCGACAAGTAGATAAATATTATTAAATTTAATTAATATTTTTAGATTTGATACATGTATTTTAAATGACTGATTTTTGCATTTTAATATATAAATTTTTTGATAGATCTAATACGCCTAAATTTTGAATGAGAGAGCTAGGTATAATGCCAGTAGCCGAAATAACAAATGGTAATATTTTTATAGTCTGAGAATGCCAAATTCTTTTTATCTTATTTCTTAAATATTTATAGTATAATAATATTTCATATTAATATATTGTACCTTTATATTTCATTATAACCAATTACCGCATAATATAAATAACATGATGTAACAAAGTATTAAACTTTCTAAATTTATTTTTATTTGCACTAAATAATGTGAACTAAGCTTGTTAATTTGAAATAATAATCAAGAAAGAAATAAATGTCCTTCAACGGTTTTTTCCCATTGATGGCCTATTCCTACTGGTTGGACAATTGAGACTCTTGTGCGGTATTCACATAAAAATGCCCAGGTATTATATATATTATTATATGAGGTACTATCTTAGCTATATTTTATTGTAATCTATTTTGAACCCTAACGTACAAATTATGTTCATATAGACAATATAAAAAAAAAACTGTTTTCGACAAATTAGCAAAAGCTCTAAAATCACTACTAAGGGTAATCCTCAAAAAACCATTTAGATATCATAGCGATGCACTATTTGAAGAGTTCCGAGTTCTGGATGTTAGACAACTATACATGAGAAAATTAATTTTAAACACCCATCAACAAGGCCACCTCTACCCATCTATTAACCACTCTCACGACACCCGGCACTCACGGAGAAATCCAATTGTACCACTCACAACTAAAACATCTCTCGTTTTCTCAAAGACACTTCTCATTCTTAGGTCCAAAACTTTACAACTTCATGCCTGATGCTTGGAAAAATGAAAACACAGCTATTCTTCATAAATTGACCACTAATTGGTTTCATCAATTAGGTAGAAAGGAGAGTGAATTTTTACTACAAAAAAAATGAAATCAAACACAAACCAAAAACAACAACAAAAACTCCAACAAAAAAAACCATGTAAAAGATACCTTCATGTTCTAATCTTTATCATTATGTGTATATATGTACCTACCTAGTACTTTTAAATTAGAATGCTACACAAGCAGCAGTTAATCTTATGTTTAATTGGATATTTTATTTTATTCTATTTCTTCTCTTTGTTATTCATATTTATTAAAAATATGTTAGTAGGCTAAGGCACCAGTTAAAAGTACATAAACCTATTATTTCATTATTATTTTAATACTATACTTATCAAACAAGTTAACAAAATGTTAATACTCATCCTAATTTGACTGTCCTAAAACTGGAATCCTCCTAGTTGGGCAGTCAAAACATTTCTTAAATAATGTATATAAATGTATTATATTTTACTAAATAAAAAAAATAATAAATAAATAAAAAGAGTGTGTTTTTGTTTGTAGGTCGACGAATTCCCACAGCATCTCTGCCTGCCCTGACGGAGGTGTTGAGTACTGTAAGAGCTGCCTGGACTTCCCCTATATCCCTCGTAACACGAGCTTATCGGTGAGTTGTAGCCATGTGCTAAATACTATTGAAATCTACTCATGCATCATTTTATCCAATCGAGTGATTTTCGGCATATTATGCCGAGTTTCCAAAACATCTCAAGTCATAATACATACACGCCATAATATCCCATTTTTCCCCACTCGCAGAACTTGTACATTTATGAATCTTAAAAATATAGGATAAACGTTAAAATATAGGTGAATTCAATGGCTATATATATAGCACTAAAATTAAAATTCAGATTTATAGTTTTTTTTAAATGTCCAATCACTCAACACATATTTCATTTATTGGTGCGAGCACTCGAGTGATTATGAGCAGGGAAAAACATGCAGTTTTCCGCTTTACGTTCAGGGAATATTGCATGCAATATTATGGAGAAAAAAATTGGAACGTTTCCCTACAGTCGTCTGAAAGCTACGGTGAATATTGAATTCCAATCAAACTGACTTTTTTATGAAACAGTTACAAAAAATATTTATACATTTGTAAACGGCTGTAAAACTGGTATATTTATGAAACCTGAAATGATGACTATCGATTTTGTATATAAATAATTAAAACTGTGTACTTTTTCACTGAAAACTCTTCTTGAAATGTTCTCTTCGGCAGCCGCCTAACATTATTAGTATAGGTATTTTGATGTAGGTAACCCAATCAAATAGCGCTGATGAAAATTTGTACCTGGATTTTTCTAATATTATTTTACTCCTCCCTTCAACCGCATCCCTACCTTCCTTGTAGCAGTGACATGTAGCAGATACACAATAGACACAAACGTAAAAAATGACCCGAGTATACAGGCACTTTATTCATATAATCCATATACATGTAACTTAACCCCCCGCATACCCAATTTCTACCGATTTACAACAAGTTTTTAAGTTCAAAATTTTTTTATTTTTGAAGATAATATCTATACATTTGTTATGCCGAAAATTTAACCATATGAAATTCCTTCCATTGAAAAAAAAACGCAAAGTAAGCTCCAAAAATTGTTATTTAATATAGGCATGAAAAAATTCACAGTGTATCTCTAAATGCAACATTTGTCGAATTTTTTTTGATTTATTTCAAACGAGTAGTGTTTTATTAAATATTTTCCCCATTTTTGCCTAATTATTATCGATTTTTAATATAAGTGTGCTCCCTCTAACATTCGTATTTACATATCTCCCTTTCAAACCATCTTTAAACGCTTACTACGTGGTTTTAAAGCTGCTTGTATACTTATTTACAAAATTATATAATACACATAATTTACATATTATTTTTAAGTTCTACCGAAAGTACAGTCACCATAATAGTACGCCTTGAGTCGGAAATCACAAGAATTTCCTGTTTTCCTTTCGTAAACAATATTTCTGACGGAAGAAGGGATTGGTCAAAATAAGCTCCGTCGAAATGAGAATACTCAACCTTTAGTACTTGTCGTGTTTTTCAAACACCGAATCGAGTCCTCTGTTTCAATAAATGAAAGAAACTATTTTATAAAAACAATATTTGCCTCAGGATCATTGCCTTTCAGAAGACGGTCAGACATTTTACCTTTCGAATAAACGCCGTTAGTAAACTTGAAAAATTAAATCTGTCAAAAATTTAAACGACAAAAAACACTTTCAATGTTGAATTATTAATTAAAATAAATCAATTTTGGTACCTGCCTACTTTATAGTTTGTCTGAATAGTTACAATCAATTCCAATTTTGAAAATCAAAGCAAATCCCAGTTCTAAAGTTCCCTAACTTCTCGAGTTTAATTGAACTCGAGTTACACATAGACACACCACCGAAATTATTACTTTTAATCTATATTCTCCTTGCAAGATACTGGTATGTAACTATGGGGTGACTTTGCACGTTTATCTAAAAAATATCCGCAATTTTGGAAGCCAACAAGTTTTTAAGGTCTAAAAAACTATTTCATAAGTCACAGCATCTTGATTTCGTCTGTCATTTTCTCGTCTAGCATTTTCCTCACAGACTTCTCTCCTGTAAATGATTATATCTCCGTGTTTTGGCTCTGGCCGAGTCTCAGGCCATAAAGCGGATCGTAAAATGTTCCCGAACTTGTAAATTCCTTGAAACGACTTCTTTTCTCGGCTCGGGGCGATACTTTAATGTCGAGCCTTCATTAGGGGGCTTGTTCTATGTGCCACTTAACCGGCCAAATGTGATGTACACTTTAACCTGAAACTTATATTGATGGGTATTTGAGATTTATGCATTTACACACCTTCATTAATTACGGGGTAAACTTGAAATTAAATATTCCAACAATGATTGCTTTATTAGCCTACATCTTGTTCTCCCTATTCCTTAGATAATTCCAATGGGAATCTGTACACAGTTGACAGTAACTTGATAGCGTATCGTTTTTACGATTCGCTCGACTTTTGTGTTTCTTCGTGAGAACGGATAATTTTTTCGACTCCTTCCTTTCCTTGGAAGGACTCTTTACACAGTATACCCTAAAGCAGTGATGAGCAACCTTTCTAAACAGAGGGCCAATTTATACATTTATAAAGTATCATGGTTAAATTTTCAGTCGGTGGTGTCGCAAACTTATAACAGTATTTTTTTTTAAATAAAACAATCACAAAACGCAAAACCAGAGAGCTGCAGGCTCTTTTTGTCTGTTAAGTAAACCAATTTGAAGAACATTTGTTTTCATCTTGAAATTTTGGGCGGCTGATTCAAAATAGATAAACAAAAGTTTATCGTACTTTGTAGTAGGTATGTGCAGGTTTGGAAAAAGTTGAATATATGATTATTATAACGATAGTAAATAAGAAGTATCAAAACTCTCTTCTATTATTATTAACTTATTAATCAAAAGAAAATGTAATAAATAATAAAAATGTCGTAATGTGTGTATTTAAGTTATAATAAATTAGACACTGTAAACTTAGGTGTACAAACGGCTAGAATAAAATAAAATAGGTACTTACAGTTTTCAGAAACAACATTAAAATAAAATGACGGAGCCATTTAGCTTTAGAGGGACAGCCAGGCTATTTGGATCTACGTCATCAATAAGTGAACAACTTGTGAAATAATGTCTTAAATGGATATATAAAATAGGGTATTTTTCACAAATAATCAAAAAAGGTTTATATAAAATTAAGTAGTAAGAATAATATAGTTAGGTACAAAAAAGGTACGTATTTTTCTACCATACAGAACAAAATCACGTCAGCTTGGAGAAGTCGTTCTTACGAATTGAGGTCTGAATTCGTACTGAATGGATTTTGGCTCGAGAATCGAAGACACTCTAGAGAGCGGACGAGCCATTGTTCTGGGACGAAAAGAACTGAACCAAGACTTTTTGGCACTGATCACTGGATTTCTGACCGAATATCGGTTTATTTGGCTCGTTTTTGCGAATATCAGTTTTAGCTCGGCGCGGGGCCTTTTGGCTCATTGGCCCTACCGTGTGTGTCCAGCTTTAGATGTTTGGTTGCCTGGTTCGCAGGGTTTGAAGTTTGAATCATCAATGAACACTTTAGATGTACAAAATAAATAATTCCATGATAAATCTTTTACTAAGTTCATGCTAATTTGAGCTATGTGCTCACGCATTTATTTTGAGATTTGTCATCAGAAATTATTTCAATGTCGACCTAAGTTACCTCCATTAATAATTCACCACGAAAAGGAGTAGGTTTTATTTTAGAGTGGGAATTAATAATTAGGTTCATTGTTTTGTATAAATTTACATGGTGCGTGCCAAATCTCTAATACATAGTGTGTACCCATTTTTCGATGCTGATTTTTTTCTTCATAATCATTTTATTTACAATTGTTCATAGGCATCTCTAGCGTTGCCTATTTTGGCAGAGATTGAAAGTTCAGTAAATTTGCTTACGAAAAAATATGACTAAATACGGGAAGCCTATTCATTTTTTGCATAATACATTATGAACGAAAATTGATTAAAAATTACTTCTCACGAGAGGTTTTATTATTAATATTTACCCACGGTTTGTTGAATCATTACATCAATTGTATAGGCGTGCCGGAAAAGAAAATAAAATCTTTCAATCTCAGAAAGTAAATAATTCATAATAAGATGTTCACTATTATGAAACCTTAACCATTCAGGCCTTGGAGGGACATTACTAGCCACAAACATCATATTCCATTAGAGGCTCTCAAGGACAGTTCTGACCTGTGAACGAAATTTATGTATAAACGGCATTAAAAGAGAGGTGACACTTTTCTTACTAATTGCCTACACAAAATAAATGTGTTTTATAAATACCGAATTCTTTCGAAATTATGGGAGTTTCGAGTCAAAATGTCGCTTTAAATTTTGAAGTTAACGTTCTCATATTTGATACTGAAAATTATATATAATATTTTATTCAAATACAAAAATTTTGTCCGTTTTCTAAAATGGTATTTCTTTTTACGACAACTTCAAAAATAAGCCATATGTAGCACATATTAGATACTTCGGGAGAATTCAGAAATTCCATGAAATTTCACCATGTCGTTGGGTCTTGTTGGTAAAAATATTTTGCTAAGCTGAAGGCTTAAGTGTTATATTCTCTCGAAAAATAAGGTGTAATTTTAAATCCAGAAATTTGCAATTAATTGACTAACATCTTTCGGAAGAAAATAAAAAATATTGTTAATTTTCTTAGTACAAATATTCATTGCAAGAATAATAAAAAAAAATAAATCATACCCTTTATTAATTTCAAAATTGGCATTCCTTTAAATAAAATCAATTATGTAAATATGATTTAAGATTTTATGCCGTGTTGGTCTCCTTTTTTAGCCAACGTTTCGGACAGCATTGCAGTGTCCATCATCAGGTGTCCATCATCAGTGTCCATCACCTGATGATGGACCCTGCAATATTGTCCGAAAAGTTGGCTAAAGAAGGAGTTAGCGCAACACGGCATAACACCCCAAAACATATAACAAAAATTATGTAAATGTTTGAGTAAACTGAATTTATTTCATTGTATAAAATTGTTAATTCAAGATTTGACTGCCCTTACGCTATATATTTGCTGTCAATAAATGCACCTCCGAAGCAAACAAGATGGAATATATTATTTCACAGCAATAACTGCATGCTCAATTCTGTTAAGGATAGAATACACAGACTGGGCTGTGAGTTTATAGTAACTGATATTTTCGATTCAAATCTTGACACATTCAAAACAAAATTGGTTTAGCTAATTAGCATTTTTTATCTAATTTAAATAACGAGAAATCATAATTTATGCATAAGTATTCAAAATATGTTTTAATTTATTTTATTTTTTATTACTGGTATATAAATTTCAAGGGTTAGTTAAAGTTAGTGTGATAATAACTTAAGGCGATGCCATACGTAGTAATGCAAAATCATGTGTTTTTGGTTTGAAAATTAGGTCGCCTAGAAATGTTTCAGATGCTTTAATTAAATACTGCGAGTAGAATACATCTTGGCCTTTGAAATAATCGAGTATTTTTTAGATAAGTCTTTTTATAAGCCCAGAAAAAAATTATGTAAAGGCCTATGAAAACTGCTGTAAAGTTTAAAATCTCCTACTTACAAACCCATTTTCGGTTATGATTTTATTGCATAATGTGGAAAATTAAGTTATTTATAAAATGATCGAAAAAAAAAAATTAATCCCTGAACATCCACAAAATAAAATAAAAGGCACTTTTTGGCCATGTTTTTTTCTTGCATAAATCAAAACAGGCTGATTGTGTTAAGCGGGAATTCAAACCTTATCGCCATCTACGTAAGGGTTGTTATTGATAACGGCTCAATTTAAAATATTACACGATGTAGTGCATCGCCTTAATAAGTATATTGTATTTTATGTGTTGTTTTCAATTTAATTTATAATCGTTATGTAAAAGCAAAATAGGGACTTAATAAATACAATAATAATAATCTAGACAGTGTCTTGGATAAATATATCCTATTTTTTTACGTGCGACATCTATTGACTTTTTTGCAAGTCTAGGATGAATATTTATTTGTTTGGAATAACTTAATGAGTAAACCTCAAATTATAATAATCGAGATAGTGTCTTGTGTAAATATATCCAGATATCAGATATAATTTGAGGTTACACTCATTAAGTTATTCAAAGAAAAAATAATAATTATCTGAATTTAATTAAACAACAAATTCATAAGACTGTAAATAAAAATAAATTATTAACATTTTTCAATATTACGTAGCGTTGCATCTTTCCCTTGTATGTTTTCATGGCTACCCTACTAACAGTAAATTACATAGAAAAGCGAACGAATGAGATCGTAGGTACTGATCAATTTTTTACACTACAGTGAAACATATATTATTACTAGCATACGCTTTTACGACGCGTCTACAGTCTAGCGTCTACTACGATCTTCATCCTAGAATTATATATTTGGATCTCTGTCGGGTTAGCGTAAAATGCTAACACCACATCAGCAAATAATATGAGATAATTTTTGCACAACAAGGCCTTCCTTGTTTACTCCACATCAGCGGTTCATAAAATGTATATATAAAATCATTTCATATAGCAGTGCGTTCAATGTAAAATTCGTTGCGTAAAATTTCCCATGAAAATACTCGCACACGATCGGTTAATCGATGAATGCTTTATTTCGTAACGTGAATATAAAATGGTGTACCTACGAGTACATACATGAACAGGCGATGTAATAATTTGCGTTTAGCGAACATGCTATTGTAATCCTCTCGGGGGAAACACATTACTCATTACCCATATTCCAACCCCCAGGCTAAATTCTATAGTAAATCGAGGGCTTCCTCAAAAACAAATTTCGTTTGGTAAAACGGCGTTTTATGAGTCAACTATCAAACGGATATTAAACCTGAAAAGTGTTTATTACGTTTTATTTTACGTTTACTACGCAGAGATAAATTATTACGGGTTGAGATAAATTCAATACATATACAGGATTCTTTCACTGTTCCTCAAGTCTCTATTACAGGAGGTCCAAAACCGTAATTTCTATGCATTTTATTTCAATGCCTATTTATTTATTTATTTATTTATTGGACAATTTGTATAGCGCCGCTTTTGTGAGATATCACCTCAGGGGCGCTTTACAGTTGATGCATGTATTACAAAAATATAAATATTACAAAAAATAAACTGAATTTAAGTTAATTAAAAATGAAGTACAGAAACAGGTGACACGAAGATAGAAGATGGAGACTCTGCAGCAAGAATCCCAGGTGGTGAGGAAACTGGTCCAGCTGCTGCAGCGAAAGAGTCCACCGCGTCCAACAAAAGTGCCAGCACGAGGTTTGTCCTATAATACATAAGAACGAACTTCTCTTATTCTAAAATTGAAAAATGGTCATCAAAAGAAAGATTTTTTTAAACTTATTTAAATAAATTAAAAACACTATATATCCCGAAAGTAGGCGTTTAAATTGTTCAACTTTTAAGATTTCAATAAAGTTATTGCAGTGATGTGAAAGGCATTAATTTAATGAAGAAATTGGTTTAGTTTTGGAACCTTTCGGTTCGTTATTATGTAACAGTTCTTCAATATTCGAAATAGGTAATTAAACTTTAAAGGACTTTAAAAAATGCAAAAGATCTTAGAGGCAACTAACAGTAAAAAAAAAACAGTTTAGTCTTTATGTTAGGGTGTTGGATAGTAGCAAATCAATCATGAATAATTATTTGAACGTTAAAATTTGACAAAAATATTTTAAAATGACAAACTCTTTAGTGCTACTTGGGCATGACCATTTCCCTATATCGCCCGCCATACAATCCCATACAGACATGTCACATATGTGAAACAGATGATTTTATATTATAAGGGTGGGCGTGGTCTAAATGATGTTCCGTGATCTGCTAGCCGGGCGATACTTGAAAAAGATGCCATGGCAGGAAAGGGAGTCAGACCAATTAGGGAGCTGCCGTAGTCACTCGGCTGTCAGCTGTTAATATGAACGCTTGATGCGTACGGCGTCGTATGATACAGGCTTAAACGTTGAAATTTAAGAAAACTTTTATCCGACATCTTCTTTCAATATAAGATTTAAGTTATTCTATAAGTATACACACACACCTGAGTAAAGCTGAATGTGATCCGACAAATTACAGATACAGGTTTTGGTTAATTTTTGGCCGAAACCAAAACCGCGACCGAGCATGGTCTCTAACAATTCATAACTAAGTCGTTATTAACTTTTAGTCGAACATTGCAGGGTGGGTGAAAATTGTGTTGTTTCTCAGCATCCAGAATGCTGCATAAAACGGGTGCAATCAAACGGGTCAAAGGAGAATGAATTAGTGCTCCAGTCAGATTTAAAAAAAAATCTGTCTTGACGTTTAACGTTACAAAAAAATAACCATGGATGGATAAAATACTTTTTTTTGCGTAGGCCAATTTACTGGTTTTGGATATGTACCTTCATTTGGTCTTTATACTGCCATGCTATAAACTCGAGTTAAGTGATGTATACAAAGGTATAAACTACAGGTAGTTTGCAATGCCTTGTAAATAATAAAAATAAGTGCCCAGTAAAACAGAAGAGAAAGTAGGCCTTTGGGTATTTCTTTGCATGTTGTGAATTCCCTGAACATAACGAATAGCTAACAGTCACGATAAGAAAGTCCAAAGACAGGTAGAATAACAACGTAAAATTAAAAAAAAAAACGCTAACTAGGTTACCTTTGGGGTATAATGAGAAGAAATGAATTGTGGACATCTATCTGATTATATAAAAGAAGAAAAACGCCACAAAAGATGTACTTGCGCAAGTAGCATCTCTTGTAAAGGAAACTCCGAAAGTGTTCTAGCAAAAGCTTACAAGAATAACTCTACTCCTGCCAGCATTATAAAGGGTTCAGGTTCTTTATTTTTTATTATAATATGCAGTACTGTTATCTCGCGGGTTCTTTAAGTCCCCGTAGTAAGCGTTCAAAGATGTTTTGAAAGGGATATATGTAAATACGAATGTTAGAGGGAGTGCGCTAATATTAAAAAAACGATAATAATCAAGCGAAAATGGTGAAAATATTTAATAAAACACGACTCGTTTGAAATATAGCAAAAAAATCTCTACAAATGGTTTAGTTAATGGTTTAAAGATACACTGTGATTTTTTTCATACCGAGAACATTTAAATGACAGAACAAAACGGGTTTTTAATAATTTTCGGAGCTTACTTTGCGATTATTTTCAATCTAGGGAATCTCATATATAATTAACGTTTCGGCTTAACAAATGTATACATTTAATCCTCAAAAAGAACTTTTTTTTGGAACTTAAAAACTTAAAGAGTTAACGAGAAACTTGTTATAAATCGGTAGAACTTTTGTATGCGGGGGCTGAATGACCGCTTTAAAGGTTCCTGTAGTAAGCGTTCTACAATAATAAGAATGTGGTTTGAAAGGAAGATATGTAAATACGAATGTTAGAGGGAGAGCGCGAATATTAAAAAAAAGATTATAATTAATAAGTGTGAGCGAAAACGTTTTCTTTTAAAATAAGGCAAAATTCTCCCACAAATGTAGTAGATTTTAAATATAATTTAATAGTTAAATTTTTTCACACTTTTATCATGTTAAATAACAGAACAGTTGTTTTTTTAAAAATTTCCGGAACACACTTTGCAATTTTTTTTCTATCGAGGGAATTTCTTATAATTACTCTTATCTTCGAAATTAATTATCTTGAAAATAAACACATATTTTTTAAGAACTTAAAAACTTATGCAGGAAAGTATGCTATATTTCTGTAGAAATTCGCAATGGGCGCCTTTATTACATTATAATATCTTATGCGCTGGAGAAAGTCTTTTAAAAATATGTTTGTTTGGAACTATAAAGATAAGCCACGAAAGACACAGATGTTTTTTTGATTTAACGTAAACTTTGTGCAAATATTTGTGACTAATTGTAAATTATTTAAAAAAAAATATTACCCCATTTTCCTTGGATATATGAACATATTTTGTGATGGTACATTCATGCAAAATGGTTAAAAAATCGTTTTTAGTAACTACGGCAGCTGGACGATTTTTTTGTTTGAAACCCTTTTTCACCTACCTACCTAAATTGGATGACACCAGATGCATTACACATAAATGCATCGTGGATACCAGATACCAGCGATCATCAACTCTATGGATAACGAGGGATTACTACCGCATGTGTACGGTATATGTACGTAGTGCGGTTTGTCCCCACCCACCCGGCCTTACCCACCCCCGACAAATACGCCCCCCCTCGCAGCAATGGGCTAGGTCGGTAAGGGTCACTGACCCACTCAGAGGGCTAGTTGGGTAACTTACATATTATGTTACGTAACTCATTTAATGTTCACGGTTATTGTAACGTGGTTCGAGGAGATTTTTGTCAACCAGGTTTTATGGAAGGGTTAAAGAAATATTAGGAAATAAAATTGTTTTCATGTGATTATCAATCGGAACAACTAAATTATAAATCATAAATTTGGTGCGTATGAGGCAGAAAAAGCCCAAAACCTTACGCTCTGGCTTAATGAAATTTGCTCAACTTATTTTGTCAGAATTTCTTTGGTCAACTTTGGTCAGCTACAGAGTCCATTGCCATCATGTGTCAGGTAGCTTTGAAATATCTATTTACTGTACGGTCAACAAATAAGACAAGTCGACATAATAGTGTTGTGTTTCATGTTTCCAAATGAGGGAAAAAAGGGTTGAAAGTCGGGGTGAAATTAAAAAAAGTAGTTATTTATTCTATTACTATTTTTTTATGAAAGAAATTAACAAATTCAAAGCCCTAGAACTTTTTTTTGCCTAATAACATAAATATATCTGTTCCTTTATTTTGTGAAAACATTTTTAGGAAATGTTTGGATATTTTATTTTGCACGTGAGATGTAACTACATTCATTTGTACCTAACCGGGAATATGTATGTAAAGCACGTCCTTACTTTGCTTTCTCTGTCAGCGAATATAAATGGGAGAATTCATATAAGGAAACCAATAACATATAAAATTTATATGGATCATATCTTACTAATATATTGTTATCTATTTGGGTTCAAACAAATAATATTACCTTATCTTATATGTAGGTACCAGAATCTCACGCTTTAGGATGTCGCGTCGTCGTAAGCCTCCATATTGTCTAACTTGAGAAAACCGGTTAGTTTTTATTTTGTCGAAATTGAAATTATAACATACATAAAAATTGTTATTTTTTACTTATATTCACGCTTGATAAATTTCGATTTTTTATTGTAGGTAGATAGGTACTGTTCTTACGCTGAGAAAAATGAGTATTGCTAATTTATTAAAAATATCTTTAAATTATTGCTAATCCACTTAAAAGTGGGATTGCATGCCGTTTCCTGATAAAATTTGAGTTCCTAATATTTTGGAACACGTGTTTATGCACCTGCATTTACCTTGATCAATGACGAAATGCGAAAATATGAGAATTTTTAAGAACACTTGTTATTAACGAGAATATTAAGAAACCTATCAATATATTCGTTAAGAGCCTGCAATCTTTTTTTAACCGGGTTACGAATAATTTGAAGAGATTCTTAATAAATTAGCAATATTCAATATTAGTCACTTTTCTCCAACATATTTATTTATTTATATATACGCCTAAAAAGGCTTTTACATAAAAGTAATACATGATGCAGTGTATATAGGAGAATATCTGTATTATACAGGAGATACTAACAGTAAATAGATGTAATCCATTGCAAAGTAGGTACAAACTACACAATTGTAAAATTGTGATTACAAGTATAGTGAGAAAATATTAAGAAATAATTAAAAGAAAAAAAAAACTAAATATGAAACAATATTAGTAAAACGTAATAGTAACATAAAGTAAAATATAAATTACAACAATACTACATATAAGAAAAAACGTTAAAACTAATTTACCAACGCTACTCTAATTTCTAGGATACGACAAAGTGTTGGTAAAGATTATGCTTAATTCTATAAATGGAGTCAATAAATAAATCAATAGCACCCCCATACTTGTTGCCCAGATCATGCATCCTATTGGTCAGTGAGTTTGTCTGATAGTTCGTGTACGTATTGCAGAAGAATATCATATTTTGTCTTGTATTCCTAGTCGGCACATGGAATTAATACTATACTGAAATAAAATTACCATTGAAAAAGGTTCTCCACAACAAAGGCGAACTCCTAGCGTGGAGGTTCTACACAACACAGGCAAACTCCTAGCGTGGCGGTTCTCCATAACACAGGCAAACTCATAGCGTGGAGGTTCTCCACAACACAGGCGAACTCCTAGCGTGGAGGTTTGCCACAACACAGTTAAACTCCTAGCATGGAGGAAGGTTCTCTACAACACAGGCGAACTCCTACCGTGGAAATTCTACACAACACAGGCAAACTTCTAGCATGGAGGTTCTCTACAACACAGGCGAACTCCTAGCGTGGAGGTTCTCCACACCTCTGGCAAACTTCAAGCGTGGAGGTTCTCCCCAACACAGGCGAACTCCTAGCATGGAGGTTCTCTACAACACAGGCGAACTCCAAGCGTGGAGGTTCTCCACAACACAGGCAAACTTCTAGCGTGGAGGTTCTCCACAACATAGGCAAACTTATAGCGTGGAGGTTCTCCACAACACAGGCAAACTCATTGCGTGGAAATTCTCCACAACACAGGCAAACTTCTAGCGTTGAGGTTCTCCACAACATAGGCAAATCCTAGCGTGGAGGTTCTCTACAACACAGGTGAACTTCTAGCGCGAAAGTTCTCCACAACACAGGCGAACTCCTAGCGTGGAAGTTCTCCACAACACAGGCAAACTTCTAGCGTGGAGGTTCTCCACAACATAGGCAAACTTCTAGCGTGGAGGTTCTCTACAACACAGGTAAACTCCTAGCGTGAAGGTTCTCCACAATACAGGCAAACTCCTAGCGTGGAGAGAGGTTCTCTACAACACAGGCGAACTCCTAGCGTGACGATATTTAGAGAATATTAAATAAACTACTAATAAAACCAATATAAATATGAAAAGAGCAACCCGGAAACCAAGTTTTCAAAAGCTTTTTGGATTATCTATGTTGAATCTACAAATAAGGTATTTATTATTTAATTTAGATCTACAATTTGTTATGTTTTGTGTACAGAATTTTTAATTTTTGAAATAGCGAACCGACTGTACCGTGGTAATATACACCTGTCGTAAATAAAACTAAGAAAAAGTTAACCATTACCAAAATAACTATCCCCTTGCTAATAAACGTGTTTTAAAATATACGCAACTGGTACAATCATTTACCAACATTATTGGTTGTTTATCAGCTGTGTAAAATTTAAATACGTTTATTAGTAAACCCCCACAGTTCAAAGATTACACAAAACAAGAATAATACGATTAGTGCCTAGGTAGGTACTTCGATAAACTACAAGAATTTTCTTGAATTATAATCCAATTTCGATCAACATGCGATACGAATATTTATAACAAATCCAACAACTGAAGCAAGATTAAAGGTTTTTTTAACCGAAAATCAAGTGTGTAATTGATATTACCTTATAAAAACGCAAAGGTTATGAAATACAAAATTTAGATTCACAAATTACCTGGCTTCCTTTTCAGAATTACGCCATATATTTTAAAAATGAATTAAGAATTTCACTCACAAAAGCTCCACAGAATAAGGCTGAAATTTAACATTTCCGAGTCAGTAAGTTATATAGAATAATCGATAAAAGGTGAAACTGCCTCCGGGTTTTCCAATAGTCAAAGCTGAAATATTAAAGAGGCTGTCTAATAATAAATCATTCCCAATAATACTCGTTAATGTCTGATAACTTCATTGCAAGTTAAGTTTGGCTGAATAAAAATAATCACTTGCGTTAGAAAAAGCATTATTATTTTTAAGGTGTCTATGAATAATCGTTCTAAGAAGGTTCTCCATTGACATAGAATAAATACATAGTGATAAGTGGTGATTTAAATTACATTTAAATAGACACATTTTTATTATGTTTATGTATTTACCATTTTTCTTTTTGTATAATTAATTTTCCACAAATTACACTTATTTTAATATTTCAAATCACATCAGTCGTTAACAATCATAACCGTTGACTTCAGTTTCTAAATTTGACAACTCAAGACTCAAAAGAGTCATTTTTACTACAACTTTTATAATAATACCCGTGAAAAATCATGGAAACAATAATTGCAGGATTTGTTAAGCTGAAAGTATTTATAAAATATTTGCCTCAGGATTTTTTTCCTTTCAGAAACAAATTTTGCCAATTCTATTTATAATACAATATGAAATTTTTATATTGATAGATTAGAGAGACATCAGAAATTACCTTTCGATTGAATACCGTTAGTAAACTTGAAATATGATCATTAAAAAAATTATTTGGGATGCGGGTATGAATACCGCCGCCCCGGGAACTATTTATTGGATAACCAAAACCTCTGCCATAGGTTACCTTAAGTGGTTTGCTACGTTTGGTGACTTAGCAGTGGATACCCGGATTCATCGGGTGAGGTGTGTCCAGGCAATGGCGACGGATACGCCTGCCCTGCCTGCCTGCTTGGTGGGCCTGATTGAGAGAGGCCAGTTTGGGATAACCCTTTGACCTGTCTAGCTGGTCTCTCTCGACCCATCGTCTTGCATCGCAGCGGGAGGGATGGATTCTTACATTCGTCACTCTTAGACACACGGACCCATAGAATCCTACCCACCCCTCATACCTTTTTCCTTCCCAGAACATCCTCTCTTTCCTTTCCTTAAAAAGACACTCCGCATGGCATCTACAAAGATGACTTAGGCCCTGAGGGAATTTTTTTCCTCAAGGCCTTCTGTGGAGTTTGTAGTGTGAAGTTAATGTAAAAATAAAATACGTATTTAAATATTTTTCTGTTATCCCATATATAACCTATTATCGTTTGTCTGAATCACTCAATGTACAATTCTAATTTTTGTTCCAATGAAACCCAGGCAGTAATAATAATGATTGGATAATTTATATAGCGCCGTTTTCGTGAGAAAATCACCTCAAGGGCGCAAATATGGGTAGTACATACAACTTGTGATAACGGATGAAACTAGGGCAAATTTGTGTAGTACATACAACTAGTAATAACGGATGAAACCCAGGCAAATACTAGTAGTACATACAACTATTAATAACGGATGAAACCCGGGCAAATATTGGTAGTACATACAACTAGTAATAATGGATGAAACCCGGGCAAATTTGTGTAGTACATACAACTAGTAATAACGGATGAAACCCAGGCAAATACTAGTAGTACATACAACTATTAATAACGGATGAAACCCGGGCAAATATGGGTAGTACATACAACAAGTAATAACGGATGAAACCCGGGCAAATTTGTGTAGTACATACAACTAGTGATAACGGATGAAACTAGGGCAAATTTGTGTAGTACATACAACTAGTAATAACGGATGAAACCCAGGCAAATACTAGTAGTACATACAACTATTAATAACGGATGAAACCCGGGCAAATATGGGTAGTACATACAACTAGTAATAACGGATGAAACCCGGGCAAATTTGTGTAGTACATACAACTAGTAATAACGGATGAAACCCAGGCAAATACTAGTAGTACATACAACTATTAATAACGGATGAAACCCGGGCAAATATGGGTAGTACATACAACTAGTAATAACGGATGAAACCCGGGCAAATTTGTGTAGTACATACAACTAGTGATAACGGATGAAACTAGGGCAAATTTGTGTAGTACATACAACTAGTAATAACGGATGAAACCCGAGCAAATACTAGTAGTACATACAACTATTAATAACGGATGAAACCCGGGCAAATATGGGTAGTACATACAACTAGTAATAACGGATGAAACCCGGGCAAATATGGGTAGTACATACAACTAGTAATAACGGATGAAACCCGGGGAAATACGGGTAGTACATACAACGTGTAATAGCGGATGAAACCCGGGCAAATATGGGTAGTACATACAACTAGTAATAACAGATGAAACCCGGGCAAATATGGGTAGTACATACAACTAGTAATACCGGATGAAACCCGGGCAAATATGGGTAGTACATACAACTAGTAATAGCGGATGAAACCCGGGCAAATACGGGTAGTGCATACAACTTGTAATAACGAATAAAATGAATGAATTTGCAATCCACAATGCGTGACTCCATATAATTCTAAGTCTACCCTTGGTGGTGTTATGTGCCAACCCCATCTATTATGTAAACGTAAGAGTTACGCAACTTCCAATTGACAAAAGTTATTAGTTTTAAGGTTGACTCACTTGTCATTAGTTCTCTTTGACCTTCAACTCCACCCATTTTCTAGCGTCTGTTTTCTAACCAACTTTTCTCATCCACGCGTACGGATCTGGCTGTGATTTTTTACTGCTTTATTTAACATGTGCATAGATAATGGAAAACAGTGGCGTAACTACGGCATTCGTCTTATCAACTAACCTTCACGCCCTTTATAAAAACAAAGGAATATATGGCATGGAAGCGTACCGACTTTTACCTAACTACGACCAAACTTCACGGACTATCCAATGAAAGTTACGGTGTTTGTGTGTAGGAAGAAACAAATGTCGCCAAATTTTCTCTAAGCTTGCCTACTTACTTAATAAACTTTTGTTCTATACCATTTAGAACGCGCTCTATCTCTCTTACAATTTCCGACATCTGACATCGTATAAAATTATGATGAAACTCAGTTTTGTATTGTTAATTTAATGCCCGATTGGCCACAATTTTAGATCACATCGCATTTCTCTTGTTCGTCTTTATTTTACGATTATGTTCGACTATGTTTTTCCAACCCTCCGCCATGATTGATACCAGCGCCATCGCTGTTATTATAAATACGGAATTATTGCGAAACCTATTCCTGGCGCGTTACATCTCCGGTCGATCAACCTTTACAAGTCTTCAATGAAACTTTCCACCTATATATAAAATACTACCTACCCCTCTTCAACCGTAAATAAGCGAATGGAAACGGAAAAACTTATTTTTTGTTTTCTTGGAATGGGGTTTAAAATAGTACTATTTTCAGAACTGAATTCCGTCAAATCTAAATACAGCCCCCTTGAGGTGATTTTTCACAAAAACGGCGTTATACAATCATCCAAATATTATTAAAAAGTCGGCGTGTAATGTAATGAACGTAACACTTATCTGACTTAACACATCCAATAAGGTTTTTAAACATTTTTACGGTCCCCGTTCAACACCGGTTCAGTTTTGGATCAATAATTTATGATATTGTGTCAAGCGACAATCGACGATTTGATGGTCATCAGATGTGACCAGAGTTGGAAACGAAATTTACTCGCGTTATAAAAAAAACAAATTGATTTTAAAGTGATTCCTGTCCCATTTTAACTCAACTATTTGGTATTTCTTCTGTCTGTAATTTTGTTATTACTTTCCGGTTTCGGTTCAAGATAGTGGCAGTTGTAATGGTTCAGTAAAGATTATATTTTCAATCGTCGAGTTTATTAATAAGGTTGGTAGATATTTAAGTAACTACTTACAAATAGTATGATTTCAGGGGAGATTTTGGTTTTGATTTTGGTTTTGAAATGAAAGAAAAATAAAAACATACTTTTATAGATGTGTGGTCTACCGTCCACAGAACTAAAAGGGGTAGCCTTTAGAAACAAAACGAGCTATGGCGTAGAAGCGTGCAGACTGTCTACGAGCTACGATCAAATTGCACTGACTATCAAGAGTATAGTTGGAATCAAAGGCGGGGCGCCGCTGTGCGAAGATGCGATTTGCAGTAGTATACGAGTGAACGATGTTGGCGACACTTTTGTGCGCTAATAATGGCCCATCTCTCTATGCCTTATTCAAAGCTCCGGTAAAACTGTAACTCTGATTTGGATTCCTGGACATGTTGGTATAATGGGTAATGATATTGCGGATGCCTTGGCAAAACAAGGAGCGTTCAACCCTGTTGTTACCCTCGTAAACCACATTCCCCTATCTGACATTTTTTCCATCATCAAAGATAGATCCCGCAATGTTTGGTCGGAGTATTGGCACATTGCTAGTCAATCCAAGGGAGCCTGCTATGCCTCAATACAAAGGACTATTCCATCAAAACCGTGGTTTCAGCAATTCCCTCATTTTTCCAAAAAATAAATTTCTTCACTCATTCGAATGAGGATCGGACATTATTCCGTTCCTTCCCATCTTTTTAAAATTCACGTCGTTGACTCCCCAGATTGTACATTCTGGGGTCTAGAAGTGGGAACTTTAGATCACATATTTTTTGGTTGTCCCTCTCTAAACAAATATCCTCTCTTCTATCAAGCCTTATCTAAAATTGCCTCCCCTCCATTCAACATCTCATCTCTTCTAAGTCTGAACTCGACTCCAATTTTCATTACAATTTTGAAATTTGCCTATTTAAATAAAATTAATGTTTAAATTCACCTTTCATTTCTCAATAATTTTAAATGATGGCCAAGAACAACCTTGAAGGGTGAAAGCCAGAAATAATGGAAAAAAATGGCCCATCTCCCTTTTTTCTATAAGGTATCTGTGGGTAGTCAATCTCGAGTGCTCTATAAGTCTATATGTAGTAATTAAAGTCGAAGGCTTCACAGTGCCGCCGCCAGCCTGTCGAGGCTGTATTTGTTAGCGCCCTCCCGACTGCTACGTATAATATAAGCTTCTCTTTTATTCTTCCTACAATTTATGGAAAGCCTTCAACAGCCTAGACGTATTGTTTGTTACTAGGTGGCTTTCGGGAAATTTATCGGTTCGTTTAGAATATGAATTTAAAAACGCTCTGGTAGTTACAAAAATAATGTAACGTTTTATTTATTATTACTAGCGCAGACATGTGAAAAATCACGGGATATTATACTTACAATTTTGAAAATGACAACAAATCTGAGTTCTAGAGTACATTGAACCAGAGTTGAATTAGTATTTTCAATAAATATATCACTATGTTGCGAATAGCGATACTAAACACATTAAAAATAATTAAT
The DNA here is from genome assembly GCF_061612785.1 of Hesperophylax consimilis. NCBI lineage: Eukaryota > Metazoa > Arthropoda > Insecta > Trichoptera > Limnephilidae > Hesperophylax > Hesperophylax consimilis. The sequence goes on from NC_142850.1 coordinate 24,411,271, forward strand.
CCGATATTCAAAGAATTTTATTTGTCTCTTAATAAGTCTCTTCGTCTTAAAAAGTTAGCAGTTTACAATGTATTACTACGTACCCTGATGTACGGCAGTAAGACATGCAAGTGGCAGAGAAAAGACGAAATAAAACTGAATTCTGTAGAAATGATATCCCTGAGACATAGATGTGGTAAAACCAAGTATGATCGTTTGAGAAATGTGGAGAATCGCAGAGAATGTAAGGCTGATATAAGCGTAATGAGTAAGATTAAGAAAGGGACGCTTAGATGGTTTGGGCATGTGGAGCGAACGAACGTAGAAAGGAGTGAAAGGTGAACGGTAAAAAAAGTTGGGGACGCTCGAGTAAGACATGGCATGATCAAGTGAACCAAATACTCGAATCGAGAGTGTAAAAAATAAAATAATATATTATGTGTGAATGAATTAAGATTTTGTAGAGTAAATGGTTGTTTCTCAGCTGCACAATGTTAAGAATATATGTAGTTTTTAATCAACGTTTTAATTTATTCATAAAAACGCCTTTGTCTACAACTAAAGGGGTAGAATATTATCTACAAAATAAAACGAATAATTAAAAAAACATTTGTTTCCCTTTTTGGATTATAATACAAAAAAATATATTTGCATTTGTAAAGAGAATAGGTGAATGTAATAATTATATAAGAACAAGATAAGTAATCTTGCTAGAAAGAGATGAATGCAATTAATGTGTTAAAAAAATATATGTGAAGTTACAAAAGTGAGATCAAAAAGGAGCATAAGTACTTCAGTAAAAAGTTACTCAATATAATCCAAACAGCGAAAGTGATCAATGGATATGTTTATAATATATATTTTTTTAATATGACGCCAGAGTTCTGAGAGATTTTTAAGTTTCTGTGCGTTCCGGGCGTTTATTTCATTTTGATTTTTTTATTGCATGGATTTCTTTACCGACCTTACTAGGCAAAGTCTGTTCTGAGAAAGGGATTGACGAGAGGTTTCTGCTACAGACAAAAATCCACTTTAAACTGTAAATATAGGTATTACCTTCCTGACTGTTTCAGATAAAAGTTTATTGGTGTATTTTGTTTTTTTTTTTCGGTTTTTTTTGTTTTGTTTTAGTTTAAAATTGTTAGGACGATAAAGCAGAAAGTTCATCCTCTCCACCCCTGAATGTATTTCGCAAATTTATTCACCATTATTTATTCTTCGCTAATTATTGTACGGCGAGGCCACTTCGTTTCGGAATAACAATATTAATTTATGGCTGCCTTTCAGAAATAATTTCAGCTGTTGAATATTCAGAAGTGAGGTTGTAGGTACTCGTAGCAGCAGGAAGTGGATGTCGAGAGGCGCCGCGGCCGGGTGGAAGGAACTTGAACTAAATAAATCTTGCATCGGTCTGGGGAAAGTTTACGTTTTCTTTAAAACCAAATTCAAATACTTTTAGCGGTACAAGAGGCGACTTGTGTGCAATTCCACACATCCCATATAGAGTGTAAATATTAAAATAGTTTAAATTTTATGGAAACTTCGTCGATTTAGCTTCTCTTTGTCGCTATGTCCATCGGATTTGTTATTATATTATAAAGAAGGACCTTAAGCCTAGGTTGTCGAAATGGTACTCTTATGTTGACTAGATTCAGAAGTTCGCAAGAGTTGAGTTCCGAATTTAAAATTTGATTGAAATAGTTGAATCTTATAAAAACTTATGTTGTCAGATTTTGATATAATATTAATACGTAATAATAATATATTCCCAATTAATCCCAGAAATTCTGGGACTAACTACCATATCTATTCCTCTTTACCCAGAATACTAATGGAGGGAAACAATTATACCAAGTCAGTGGACATCTTCAATTTATCTTTAAACAAATATAAAATATTGTTAATGAAGCAATTCAGTTATGTACAATAAATAATGTATATTTCTTAATATTTATATGTAAAAACCCTGAAAAGGGGCGTTATTTTATAAATAAATAAACACGTTATAAATAATTTGTTGGTGTTATTTTGACATTTAATAAGTGTTCTAATTTATTGAGTCTTCTAGGAAATCTGAAAGAAATAGGAAATCCTATCCTCTGTTTTTAAAATGATTAAATACACTGAAAAAAATATATTGAACGAAAATATAATATTATGAACTTAAGAATATATATTTTATCATAAAAAATAGTCAATTCTGAATAAATTAGTTACATTTACCGCCAACCCCGGAACCATTTATTGGATAACCAACAACATTGGCATGGGTCACCCCAAGTGGTTTACTACGTTTGGTGACTTACGCAGGAGTGTACGGTCTTGGTGGCGGATGCATCCGATCACTAACTGCGTGGCAGGCCTGATCGGGAAAGAATGGTTGAGGGAGACCTTTTGACCGCTCCAGCAAGACTCTCTCGGAACATCGCCTTGCACAGCAGTAAGAGGGATAGATTCGTATGTCCGGTACTACTGGACACACTGACTCCCAGACTCCTATCCAACCCCCATACATTTTCCTTCAAAGAACTTCCTCTCCTTCCTCAAATGACCCCCATGACAGCATCCCCAACTATGACTTTATCTTTAAAAATCAAAAAATCTGAACACTTCGAATCTAACGTCATAGAATCGCGAATCCAATGAATTAATAATTAACAAGTATGTGATGTCTTCAAAATATATTTTTTAATATTACTAAAATTTCATTGTTGTGCTGCAACGAAAAACGCGTATTTATTTCATCATCCGATCTTTTCATAAATAATTCATAAAATGGTAGCCGTCGGCCATTTTATTCCAATTTTAAATATGGAATAATAATTAATACTTCCACCCGATTGAGCCAAGAATGTGACGTTGGCAGGCACCCTCTTTCGCCCGCATATTTTCAGCTGCCCCCGCATAAGGCTGTCGGAAAATTTTAAAATTAATATTTCAAAGTGGAAAATATTTAAAACATTTTGAATCATTATACGCTGAGAAATGTCCGATTAAAATTTGTATAACTTTACGATTAATTAGGGGTGAAAGGAATTAGTATTCAGGCTAATGGTACCTAAGTTAGTTATGTAATTATTTTTTTGTTTAATATTCGAAACCTTTAAATTTCTTTGAAGTCGGGGGCACCGTCTTACCTTGGATATTAAACATGGTCCATTTGTTCGTCAGTTCCTCCTTTGGCCGCCTGCAAAGTTAAGTATGTCTAGATGATGTGCTATACTAGAGCAAACATTGTGCAAAGAGCAAATTTATTTCAACTATGGGATGTCCCAATGTTCTCTTAAACATATTTCTGAATCGAAAGATCTGGGAATAACCTTTGACCCACACTTAACATTTCACGTTCATATTGAAACAACATGCAGCAGGGCTTTGAGAATGCTTGGATTTGTGCTATGTAACTCCAGGCATTTCTGCAGCTCTGCCGTGGTTCGTTTGCTATATTTTAGCTTAGTACGTAGTATTTTGGAAAGTGGCTCAATAATATGGGGACCCGGGGATGCTACGTACACTACAGTGGTGGAGAAAGTACAAAAGAAGTTTCTACGTTTTCTTTATCTTAGTGTCTTCGGGTACTATCTCTGGTTATACCCATCAGCCTTCTTTTCCGGAATGCTAGGCATCGATAGTCTTGTCAACAGGCGGAAAGCTGCGTTGCTGATGATGGCCTAGAACTTGTTGAATGGTCACTTCAACAATCAAGAAATTTTGAATAAAATGTTATTTTACGTCCCTGATAACTTCGCAAGAGCGCGTAGACACAAACCATTCATTCTTCCGAGATGTAGGACTAAATTACCATTAGCAATGCCTTTAGGAAGAATGATAGTCCTTTTAAACTCACTAGCCTCGGACATCGACATTTCCCACTTGAGCAATAAATTTAAATCGCTAATTATTTGTATAATGTATCTTTGTTATTGGAATTTTTTATTCTGTAAATATGCATTTAAAATATAAATAAATAAAATGAACATGTATACATTATACTATATTTTTCTAGGAAATTAGGTATAATATGTACATTGAAATAATATTTTTGACCGGTCGGTGGCCGAGTTGACATCGCGTTTGGGTTCCACTCAGGCGTAGTGTGTTCAATTCCTCGGCTGGCTAAGTCCTCCATCATAACATAAGCAACATTTTCAGCTTACTGTGGTGGTAGTAGGAGATTGTCAGGTTATTCGCAACCCGGGAATGTATGTCTTTCTTTAAAAATATATATATATATATATACAAACATTAACAAAAAACAATTTGTTCCACCTTATCAGTTATTACGGTTTTTCGATTAGACAAAGAACATCTAAATGAGCATAACAACATAAAAACAAAAAATTTTACAATGCAAGATGAAAAATAGTAAATTAGGAATAGTACAATAAACAAATGAAAATAAGTCGAAGCAGAGCTGTACTAGGGCAGTTTGTTAAATTAGATTTGTTGTTCTGCTTGCCGATATAAATTCTACTAAGACATGTTAATCATTGCCCAAACTCTAAATACGGCGAACGGGAGTATACAATTGTGATTCCGTGTTGGAGTTGTTGAAATAATACGGTAAATATTGCCTCAATGTTGATTTGCGAGGGATGAAAACTCGGCTAACTTCATAGGTACGAGTGCCGAATAGTAAGCTCAAACTTTACGAATAAATAAAATGTTAAATCGAAAATATACGTTATTTTATTTTATTTATTTATTTAACGCCCAGAGGGCTTTTACATGGTTGGTAGTATAATATTAATTTGACAGATATTTTGAAACATAAAAAATAAGAATAAAATTACATTTGATAAAATCTATGCAACAAGTTATACAAACACAAGAAACAAAAACAAAAAATTACAGCTATTTGTAGGTGTACATGATGTGTTTAGGAGTATTGTTGAAATAAATGTTTTAAATGATCCACAAAACTTGCCAAGTTGGTATTGAATATGTCAACATCACCCAAGTAATGATTTCCCATGGTGTGAAGTCGTTGTATCGGAGAGTGGGCAATGTAGTTACGCTTATGTGTGCTGCTGTAGAATATTGTATTTTGTCGTGTTGTTACTGTGGGTGTATGTATGTTTATAAGTTGCAGGAGTTCACAACAGTCGAATTTGGAGTTAAGTATTTTGAATAAGAACGTTAAATCGTTTATTTTACGTCTATCTTCTAATGTATGTATTTTTAGAGTATTTAATAAGAAATTGTATTTTAAGTCTTCGACAGGGATATTTAATTTAAAATTTATAAAACGTAGAATTTTTTTTTGTATTCGCTCAATGTTGTTAATGTGAATTTTGTAAGATGGAGATCAAACTACTGAGTTATATTCAATTAGACTTCTTACTAGAGATACGTATAATAGTTTAATGGCCTGTAAAGAATTAAAGTTTTTAGTTGTTCTTAATACGAAGCCTAGTGTTTTCATACCTTTGTTCACAATTTGATGGATATGATTGGTGAAACTTAGTTTTTCGTCCAAAATAATTCCAAGATCTCTCAATTCCGTGACTCTTTCTAAAGCTATGTTATTGATGGAATATTCGAATAAAACAGGATTTTTGTTTCTGAAGAAAGTCAAGGTTTTGCACTTTACTACATTTAAAAATAAATTATTTTGAACGCACCAATCTCTAAACTTACTAATATTTGACTGTAGTATATGGCAATGATTTATATCAGTTATTTTCTTGTATAGTTTGATGTCATCTGCAAAGAGCAATACCTCACTATGCATAGTGTCTTTGACAGATTATAGAGAGGATGGTGAGAAGATCCCCCTAAAACGATTAAAGTGATTTTTTTTTACAATTTCTTACTTGGTTTTTGGATAACACTGTCTAAAATATACATACTTTAGAAACGTGGTCATTATTTGCTATTGATTTAAAAAGGGAGTAAGTCTGCATCCGCCGTGAACTCAAACTATCAGACTACCAGCCTACCCACCTACCGCGTTATTGATTGAGTGTAGCGAACTCCTGTTTTTTTTATTATTATTATTTTTTTTATTTAGTTACTATTTTAAATAATTAGGTACATTTTTGTATAGACATGAAAAAAATATATATATATATAAAATTAAAACAGACCATTGAAGTCCTCCTCACTAGGAGATTCTGTGCTGAGGGGGACTATATATTAGTATAGTCAGTTAGTATACGTTTTCAGCTACTAAGATGATGTTTTTAATATATTAGCTAGTTCTTCTTCCGATATTTCCCTAAGCCAAGATTTGATATCCTTAATGTAGTTATTTTTCGTTTTCCTTTGTTTGATGTTGAGAGGGAGTTTATTATATAATTTTATTGCTAAAAATTCAGAGTTTCTTTGTCCAAAGGTAGAATTACATTTAGGAATATTTAGCATGCCTGTTTGCTTGGCTCTGGTTTTATGATCGTGAGAGGGGTTTTAAGTCGAAGTTTTGCATTTCGCCTCTCTGTACATTTGTTTGTAGGTTCCGTTTCCGTTTAAAGACGGTGGTCGTTTTAATGGTGCAGTAAAGATTATTTTTCAAACTTAAAATCGTCATGTTTATGTGGATTTTCTTATTTGTATTTTTTCAATAAAATCGTAGAAAACTCCATTAATGGAGGACTGAATGCAGTTGGCGCTAATAAAAAAATGTCCAAAGAAGCGAAGTTAGCAGTCAACAATGGAGTGCTGGTACCTACCCTAATGTATGGAAATGAGGCGTAGAACTGGCAGAGAAAGGATGAGAGTAGATTGAATGCTGTTGAAATGAGATCCCTGAGGCGTATGTGTGATAAAACCATGTATGATCGTGTGAGGAATGTGGAGATCCGCAAAGAGTACAAGGCTGATGTAAGTTAATGAGTAAGATTAAGAAAGGGACGCTTAGATGGTTTGGGCATGTAGAGAGAATGAGCGAAGAAAGGAGTGTAAGGAGAATATATGATGCAATTGCGAATGGTAGCAGAAGTCGGGGACGCCCGAGGAAGACATGGCACGATCAAGTGAATCAGATACTCGAGTCGGGCCATGTCAAGAGTTAGAATAATAGAAGAGTATGTATGAGACGATGTAGGAATGTGAATGAGGCAAGAAGTGTGTGCCAAGACCGAGTTGTTTGGCGGTCCGTCCTCTCTGCCTACCCCTGCAAGGAAAGGGCGTGATGGTTGGTTAGTTCCTGCCTGAAGAAAGTTTGAAAAAAATAATAGCCATGGAGTTGTGGACGTTATTTTGGACAAATTGTGTAATTTATTATTTTTTTTTAAATTATGTGGTTTGTAATTAAGTAGGTAGAAATTATTCGAGTAAGTACCTATATACCGTTATTATGTCAGAGTAAATTTGAATTTGATTTAATAAATAAAAGAGAAAATAATAAACTTTCTATTTTGGATGTGAGATCTATTATCTGTGTAGAGAACTACTAGTTATTATCAAATCATTTTATTTTATAAGCAATTTCAAATTCAATCTGTTGCTTTTTGAAGATCATTGAGTGTAAAAAATGAGTAAATATAAAACACATTGTCCTTCATTCTGGTGAAGGGCTTATTTGGGTTAAAGACTGTCTAGACGCACACATTATATAATCATAACTACATGGTATATAATCCCAGACAATGTGGGCTGTGACTATTTTCGTGCTAGGATAAGGGGGGTAGGATTGCAAGATATAAATTTTAAAATTTTCCGAATTAATTTTTTTACAGAAGATTCAGGTAATTGGAAGCGGCATAGTCACAAAATATTACATCTAAGGTCACATTTTAATTCTTTATTATTATTTCCCTACTTTCCTCTTCCCTTTCTTCTTACCTTCTTCATTACTTTAGGGATACCCATAGAATAAAGAAGAATAGGGATGCTATAGTCCTACTGACTCCAGACTGTCGGAAGCCTTTGGGACCCTCGCGCGGTATTTATAAGGATTCGTAAATCTTCCACACATCAAACGTATCTTTTTATATTATTTATATTACGTTTATTCTATTTACTTTAAAAAATAGTGTAATACACTAAAATCATAAGCAGCTAATTTCACTGTGACATTCGTGTGTCGAGATGTGCAGCTTTACAATTATAGAAATTAAAATAACACATATAAGCATAATATTATACTAAAAACATAAAGTACAAAGTTATTACAAAATGAAGGAGTTATTCTAACTAAAATTACAGATCTTCTGTGAACTAAATAAGTATTACAAAGTACCTGTGGTGGCTTATCAGCCACAATCATAGGGTGACCGTAATGACAAGGGGGATACTGAGAATAATAAGTAATAAAAAAATAACAACAAGTTGATGAAAATAAAAATATTTAAATTCTAATAGGTACGTAAATTAAAATAATTAATTAAGTAGACGATAATAATAAAAATAAGTATAAGTAATTAATACGACGTAAATTAAGTAGCTAATAATAAATAATAAGAAAATAATTATAAGTAAATGTTATAGTAATAAGAAAATTAAGTAGATAGCAATAAATAATAAGCAAATAATCATATGTAAATGTTATAATAATAAGTAAATTAAGTAGGTACAATGTTACAATAATAATTTAATAAGTAAGTTAAGTTATCAAGAAAATAATTTCATATAATATGACAATTAACAATTACCTATTTACACGTAAGAGTTTCAACTGTTTATGTATGTAAGTGTAACATAATACATGGATGTTAGCTTAACTATATACAAAAAAAAAATAAAAATCAAATGCTAATACTAAGATTAACATGAAATTCAAATAATAACACCTAATATTGTTATTTACAAAGAAATTTTTCAAATATAAAGTAAGTATGTACATTGTACATTCGTATATGCATATAATTATTCAAGTTTGTTGCAAACCAATGAGACTAAAAACAGGAAAATAATTTACTCGTAAGGTATAAAAAAAAAAATACACATAATATTCCATATATATTATGTGTAAAAATTTGCCATATATATTATTACAAGTAATACGCCATTTATATTATTACACATAATGTGCCATATATATTATTGCACATAATATACCGTATATATTATAACACATAATACGCCATATATATTTTTACACATAATATACCGTATATATTATTACACATAATATGCCATATATATTATTACACATAATATACCGTATATATTAAAACAAATAATATGAGATATATATTATAACACATAATGTGCCATATATATTATTAAACATAATATGCCATACAGCATTACACATACTATTACATATATATTATTACACATAATGTGCCATGTATATAATAACGGTTCCATGATAACTCAATACAGTGATAATTCAACACTCTTTTAAAGAGTGATATAAAGTCATTAGAAACGATGAATTTTTTTTTAACCTAACCTAACCTAACCTACATAACCCAGTTAATAAAGTTTTTGTTTCATCACTTTATATAACTTTTATATAACTTTATATAACTTTTTAAAGATGTGATGAATTATCATTGTGATGACTTATGCGGTTACCATAATTACACATAATCGCCAGGTTTCGAACCGGAAACATCTAGGTCCAGAATGAATAACCCTAATATGATGCTACACTAAGGCAACTACCTCGTTTACGAACAATGAAGTCGTCGATGAAATGTAAAAAAACATTTTTTCCGAATATTAGCATAAAAAATAATACCAATATTTTTAATACATTTGTTAGGGTAGCGTAGATAAATTGATGTATAAAGTCTCATACATCATACACACTTTATTATGAAACAAATAACAAACCGAAAGGTGAATAACTCATTACCTGTGTCTCTTATTACGCGAGGTAATTTGTTTACACGGATAGGATGGATGTACTTTACTTGTGCGATTTTATAGCACGACCCTCATATTACGATGATATATGAGGTTTCACATGGGGGCTCGCATTCAAATTAATTTATCACAAGAACATAATATTTTATTGTTAAAACATGGATTTCGCCACGTATTTCCGAGAAAATTTGAGGTTCATTATCATTCATCATTACCTTGGAGTAGAAAAACTAGTAAACTTCCTAAGCTGGCATCATGAAATTTTGTCAATTTTCAGTGTCTGAATTAATAGGTTATTATTTAAGGGTAAACTTAAAATAATTCATAATCTGCTCGTTCATAGATGGCGGTAATTTAATTATTCTAGAATGACCATTAAAAAGCTACTAAAATAATAGAAGACTGTTTAAGGCCCCGTAGTAAGCGTTCAGAGATGGTTTGAAAGGGAGATATGTAAGTACGAATGTTAGAGGGAGCGCGGTAATATTAAAAAAAACGATAATAATTAAGCGAAAATGGTGAAAATATTTAATAAAACACGACTTGAAAAATGTTTGAAGTAGTGCAAAAATCTTTCGACAAATGCTTTGGTTGCATTTAAAGATACACTGTGATTTTTTTCATACCTATAACATATTAAAGAACAAAACAAAACGTGTTTTTAATCATTTTCGGAGCTTACTTTGGATTTTTTCTATCGAGGGAATTTCATATAATTAATGTTTAGGCATAACAAATATGAGATATTATCTTCAAATTTAACTTTTTTTTTGGAACTTATAAACTTACGAGAAACTTTTTATAAATCGGCAGAAATTGGGTATGCGGGGGCTTAAGTGAGAATATACCTATACCATATTGGAGGCGAAAGGCAAAAAGAAACGTGGAGGAGAAATAAAGTTTCGCATTAAGTAGGTCGCTAGTTGATGCTGATGCTGGAAAAACATGCAATTTTAGTAGGGTTTTTAGGTAAACAAATTTTTCCCTACCGAGAAAACACAAGGCCTCTAAGTCTATAATAGCCATGTAATATTTAAAACACCCATAAGAGGTAAAAATTGTGAGGCGCATATGACGCCGTTCTATTTGTATAAAGAACATTAACTTTAAATTCAGTAAATTTAACTGATTCACCACTTCATGGAAAATAAGAATCTAGAATTTTTATTTATTTATTATTTTACTCCCATAACATGTATATATGAATATAACAATAGAAACATGAAATATAAATACAATATTTTTTTTTTAAATATTGAAGATAATATTAGTGATTTCTAAACGAAAATCTGAAACAGAAAAATCAGAAAAGGAAACGGTCACATCTGGGACTCGAACCCAGGACCCTTGTCTTTCCGTGACAGTGCTCTACCAACTGAGCTAATGGGACCCTATTCCCCTCGGTCACTTTTAACTGTATCATACTTCGAATAAGAACTACTAACATTGTCTTCATTTTTTCACCGCACATTTTTATTGGCAACTATCTTTATGTATGATCGCAAGATTCAACCCGAACTAAATGCAATCCAGACAGCGTCACATCTGGGACTCGAGTCCCAGATGTGACCGTTTCCTTTTCTGATTTTTCTGTTTCAGATTTTCGTTTAGAAATCACTAATATTATCTTCAATATTTAAATATTACAATTTGAGGTTTTACTCAATAAAGTTATTCCGAAAAATATTTTTTTTTTTTTAAATACAGTGATCAGATAGGTTTACAAAGAGACAACCAAAAGTTTAAGAATAGGGTTGGAATAAATTTTTAATATGATTCACAAATTTCACCAAGTTAACATTAAACATGTCAATCGCTTAAGTATATATTGGTTTTCTACTATACTGCCGTAGAATAGAGTATTGTGTATATATTTTTTTAAATCCTCAAAGTTGAAAAAAACACGTTTTAATGTTGATGATTCATTTTAATGCTTAAATGCTTTACATATGAGTAGGCTTGCAGTGTAAATAAAATATTGTAAACTAGACAAAGCATACTCATATGTAAAGCATTTAAGCATTAAAATGAATCATCAACATAAAGAAGTTTTTTTTTCAACTTTGAGGATTTAAAAAAAATAATCGCAAGTTGCGATACAATACGAAGTATGTCAAAAAAATACAAATAAATAGTAGTATATCTGTGTGTAAGGATATAATGGCCAACCTTATGATTCCAGAGATAACCTCATTTTTAATGTCAGTGCCATACAAATTTTTCTTAAAAAAAATGATAACTCCTTCATTTGTACACGCAATTGCTTCATACGAAATTTTATAGCATAGATCTGTAGAATCCATTTCTAGCCAAAAAAAATACCCTTGAAAATTCAAGTCTCTATGTCTATGAAAGGCGATTTTCAGCTCACTGTGCGCCCTACTGTATTTTCATTTGCGTTTTTTTCGAAACTACATTTATCAAACTGGTGCAAAAGATATCTTGATCTACTTAAGAGATTTTATAATGTTATCTGAAATATAGCGTGGGTTTTTTTAATTGGGTGCCACGTTCATAAGATTTAATTTTTGTTTAAATTTCGATAAAAATCAGATTTTTTTTTCAAACAACTCTCATTTCTACATTTTTTTCCTATGCTACACATCTTAGAATAAATGTAAATCTTGGCGTAAATTATCTTAATTGTAATAACATTTCTAAATAACAAAAAATCGGACGATGACTGACAGAGAAAATAAGTACACCATCAGCAAGGGTTTTATTTAATTCGTCATTATTACAAATTATGCATAAAACTACTGTGTATATGAGTAAAATAAAAATTATTTTATGTACAGGGTTTTCCAATAAGAGGTGTTATTTTGATATTCAAAGAAAAATGCCATTTTTTAATATAAATTATCGAATGTTTATTTCGTTATAAAGAAGAAGGTATGCCTTTAATATTGAAAAATAACATCAGTCAAATGACCACCACGAACACGCCTACAGGACCATATCCTTTTCATGAATATCCTTATCCTTTTATTAATATCCTTTTCATTTTTCCATAACCAAATCGCAAAGTGGCTGCCTTATGTCCTCGATAGCCTCACGAATTCCATCTTTGAGGTCTTGAATCGACGCTGGGCTGTTGGTGTAGACCTTCTCTTTCGCGTGGCCCCAAAGGAAGAAGTCACAAGGTGTTAAATCACAAGATCTCGGTGGCCAATTGTGATCACCTCTTCGAGAGATAACACGGTCCGGAAACTTTTCCCGTAAAAGATCAATGGTTTCGTTGCTTGTGTGGCACGTAGCGCCGTCTTGTTGAAAGTAAACGTTGTCCAGATCAATACCATCCAATTCCGGCAATAAAAAATCATTTTATAACCGGAATTAAATACACATAATACCTCTAATTGGAAAACCTTATATTTAATAGCTGCGTCAAAATTTATTTTCATTTTTATACCTATTTTTCCCACAGTGATGTAACCCCTTAATAAGTTATGAAAAGTTATTATGCAGTTAAGTTAAGTATTTTGCTGTTAAGTAAAGTATTTTGAGGGTTATGTTGAGTATTTTGCCGCTAAGTTGCTCTTTAGTTAAGTTATACTTTTGTTTAAAGTAAAGAAACTTTACATGTCTTTCGTTTTGAAAGTATTTCAATGTGATCTGTTAACTTCTACAAAATAACACGTATTTACTTTTAAGCTGCATGTTATTTATATTGTGAACTTCGAATTCAACCCAACATTCTGCTTTCAGTGCAATTTAAATGCATAGAAAATTTATTCACGGAAATTTGCAGCGAAGCGAGAAAAGACCGCTTTGCTTCTAAACGGAGAGACATCTTTAATATATACCATTTTCACAAGTAAGCCCCGAGAACCGGGTGAGACGTGCAATATATTTTATTTATCGTGTGAAATGTCTTAGACGTTTTCTAATACTCTTTCTCTTAATTTCGGAATTTTATTTTATTTATTATTGTGAATATATTATAGAAAAGTGTGAGATCATTGACTGTGCCTAGAGTTCGAGGGTTCAGTCTACACCGGGTGAGTGCAAACCAAATTTGAATTTCTTCTTCACAACGATTCAAGTAAATATAAAAGCATTTTTTTTGGTGAGAGACCGCCATTCAAATTTGAAATGTAGGTTGAAATGGCTTTAGTTATATATGACTTTCAATAATGACTTTCTTATCGTCGTTTTTTTTGCCCCTTCCCCTACGCCATTTTATTCCCCAAATAATGGAAATGCCATAGTTTCACTGGCTTTTTTTACTAACCCCACACAGGAGGCCCTGAGGTAAATAAATTCCCTTAGCGCCTATGTCATCTTTTGGGATGCTGTGCGGGGGTTCTTTTTTAAGGAAAGAAAGGAGAGGATGTTCTGGGAAGGAAAAAGGTTTGAGGAGTGGGTAGGAATCTAGAAATCAGTGCGTCCAGGAGTCACGAACGTATGAATATATCCCTCCCACTGCAAGACGATGAGTCGAGAGACCAGTTGGAGAGGACAAAGGGTTTTCCCAAACCAGCCTCTCCCGATCTCAATCGAAATCACCAAACGTAGCGATCCACTTGGGGTGACCTATGGCAGATGTGTTGGCTACCAAATAAATGGTTCCCGGTGCGGCGGTATCCACACCTACCTACCAAATTGAAAGTCCTAAAGATTAAGTTGAGACTCACGGAATTCAATACTTCGTTTGTGTGAAAGCACTATGAAACAATACACGACTATGGGTGAATGGAACTCTTGGGTTTAATCTCATTTAGAATGTACGCAAAGAATTGTTCTCTGTTATCTGGGTTGACTCGGTTCCACTACCTCCAGTCAGTTGGGATTTAATTCATTTAAACATATATTATTACCACGGGTTTAAATTTTGTTCTCCAAATTCATAATTTTTTTACCCACGCTGCAAAATGAATTTATGCCGTTGTAGCAGATTTTTTTCAATCGTATTATAATGACGATTTTATCCAACCAAACCATACCAAGAGAAAACAGTATTTAAATAATAAAAGAATCGTTAACAAATATTCATTTTATTCTGCTTAAAATATTCAGACCATAAAAATATATATACTATTACGTCAAGCATTTTCTAGAGCGAATTTTTTCAAAGAGGTGTAATAAATGGCGTGTCGCGGTCCAGTGTGGACTTCTGTAAGTGACTTATGTTCCGAGCTAGGGTTATAAATTGCCCCTATAGTGTAACATGAGGCCGCCCTTAAAATAATACAAAATTGTCATAAATTTGCATTTTTTTGTGCTGAAAGGTATTGTTGAACTGAAAAGGGACGTTTATGACTAGTCATGAGCTTGCATTATTAAATTGGAAATGTACGGGAAATATAGATAGACACTCAAAATAATAATAAATATAGACGTTAAATAATTGTATTTGTCAGCGAGGGCAGAAGGCAAAATTATTAATTATTGATTTATTCATCTTCGGGAAGTCAACAGTTATGTTTGAGCATCGAATTATGGATTATTAATATTGGAAATTATTCATCGTCGGGAAGTCAACAGTTATTTTTGAGCATCGAATTATGGAATATTAATATTGGAAATTATTCATCGTCGGGAAGTCAACAGTTATTTTTGAGCATCGAATTATGGAATATTAATATTGGAAATTATTCATCGTCGGGAAGTCAACAGTTATTTTTGAGCATCGAATTATGGAATAGGAACGAAGCAACCGCATGCGGCCTTTCTCGCGCTTTTATATGTAGCATTTTATTTATTTATTTTTATTTTTTATTAACCAATATACATATAATACATAATTAACCAATATATATATATATATATTTATCCCCTCTCGTACTATGTTGATCTCGCGCGACGGTACGCCAGGTATATGTTGATCCGTTTGCATTTGTTGATCCACCCCGGATATGTTGATCCACTACCCAAGCTGGCATACATATGTAAATCCGTACAGATCAACTTGTGTCATCGAGATTTTGCTGTAAGCCACGCCCATTTTTCGGTCGCATATACATTTTACACGATTTATTTTGTTGATCTATATATTTCTGTCAAACTTGACGGCTTGCATGCGTTGTAAATTGAAAACCGCCGATTCCGCGCGCGTCGTGGTACTTTTTAGATTCTGTTAGAACATCCATATTCTATGAAAATGACTTTGTACTTAAAGAGGATAGACTGCCTCACGCGTATTTATATGGAAATGGAACTTTCGCAAACGTCAAATCCATGCTTAAAAAATCTTTTGAACTTGATTAAACAAAATGTAACTTTAATGCATCATTTACTACGTTTCGTGACTTAGCAGGGGTGCCCGGGTTCATGGGGTGAGATTTGTCTAAGTCATTTTATAAGAGAGATTTTGAACATTGATTGAATAAAATTTTATTTTAATGTATCTTTTACCATCTCTCCCGACGTAAGTTTCTTGTAATGATTAAGTTGAAACAAAGCGTAATATCCATAATATGTGCCTATTAAAATTGCGGTGATTAGATTGGTGAGAATTTAATTTTTCAAATTTTAAATTGAAATTGCTGAAAAATTTATTCCAATTTGTTTTTTACTAAACATGGCTAAAGTCATTTCAAGCACCGATTCCAACCAACGATGTTTTAGTATATGCAATCAACAGGAGCCATAATGTCTGTAGGTACATCAGAGCCCTCGAGAATTATTACAATTATGTGTACCGCCGCCCCGGGAGCCATTTATTAGATAACCAATACCCCTACCATTACTCACCGCCAACGATTTAGCGAGATAGTTGTTTATTTTTTGTATTTTTTTACATCGTCTCCACACAGGAGGCCCTAAGGAAAATCGTAACCCTCAAGGCCTAAGTCATCTTTGTGAATGCTGTGTTGGGGGTATTTTGAAAGAAAGGAAGGACAGTGAGTTCTGGGAAGTAAATAGGTTTGATGGGTGGGTAGTAATCTGGGGTTCAGTGTGTTCGAGTGATATACATAAGAATCTAAGTCTCCTACTGCGTTGCAAGGCGATGCGTTGAAAGAGGACTAATCGATCCGGCCCACCACGCAGTTATTAGGCAGGCGCATCCGCCGCCAAGCCCCTCACATACCTCACCCCATAAACTCGGGCACACCTGATAAGTCACCAAACATATCAAACAACTTGGGGAGACCTATGGCAGAAGTGTGGGTTATCAAATAAATGGTTCCCGGGGCGGCGGTACACATACCCTCCTCCCAAATTGTGATAAACTTCTACTTTCAAATGTAAAACATAATTTAAAACGTACCTAAATGACGGCCTCCGTTATCGAGGGGTAAGGCTATCGACTAGCAATCCGAAGGTCGCGGGCTCAAATAAATTTTACTAAAATTAATTTGTACTATTTTACAATTAGTGTTTGGTAAACAGATCTGAATAGCCAGGTACTTTCCCACCTTCCTCTACGTCATCTCCTTCGAGGTCCACAATACCTTCAGTCTCACAACAACCCCAATTGGGGATGCCATAGTCTCACTGGCTCCAGACGGGAGCAGTTGGGACTCTGGTGTGGTATTCAAAAAAATTTTTTTAAGATCCACACATCTTCGGATCTACCGGATCTGCCCTGATGATGGACACTGCAACGCTGTCCGAAACGTCGGCTAAAGAAGGAGTTAGCGCAACACGGCATAACACCCCAAAAACAAACAACAAAAATGCTTTTGGCCGTGAGAATCTAAAAACTTACCAGACCTAAACTTCGTTGTTAAGATAATGCAGCTGCGTGGCCGCCCGCGGATATATCCCGGCCGGCGTTCTTTTGTTATAACAACACCCTGATTAGAATACATTTAATTGTTTTGTCTTTGATTTTATAAATATTTTTAATAAATTAAAAACGGCTATGGAATTCCACGTTTTGCCACCGCGTTTCCGTTTACTATTGATTACTTAACACGGCTAAATATTTCAAAACGACTTATTAACGATTCCAGAATGTACTTTATTTATTACTGTTTTAAAAATGTATCTGTTTCTTTAGACAATTTTTTTTTTATAAACTGCCTATAAACTACGTTTTATTACTTATCCACTGGAGCGATCTCTGTCATATTTTAGACCGGTCGGTGGCCGAGTTGACATCGCGTTTGGGTCCCACCCAGGCGCGGCGTAGTGTGTTCAATTCCTGGGCTGGCTAAGTCCTCCATCACAACACAAGCAACATTTTCAGCTGACTGTGGTGGTAGTAGGAGATTTTCAAATATTGCCAGGTTATTCAAAACCCGGGAATGTATGTCTTTCTTTTAAAAAAGTAGTTTATATTGTTTCCGTTTTAATGTTTTCGGGGGATAATTATACCAGTACAACTCAATTACTGTCAAACTTGTTGTGAAATCAGATATGAGCGCATCAGCAGAATGCTGCCTGCTCATTACATAATAATAATAATAATAATAATTGACCCCGTACTACAAATAAACCCAAGTTTTTTTTAAGTTTCTGTGAGTACAGCTCCCAAGTCTTGCTCAAGTGCATGTCCGTCCGTAACATTTAGTCAATGTACTTATTTGTTCGTTGTCCTCTTTCCTAATGTGAAGTTTATATTTTGATTTTAATTAATATATTTACACGTTGTTTGGGGTAAAGTTTTATCTCATTCATAAAAAAAACTTTTTCTTCTTCTGTTTTTATCGAGATTAAAGCAAACTATGATATTAAAATATATTTGTTTTTCTTTTTTTATTACATCAAGTAGTTACGGTTCGTGATTAAACAGATTTTCTTGAGGATATATAGTGTATTACGTTAAAAATAATTGAAATTTTGAAGAGTAAGTTTAAACTAATTATAAAAACTGCTTTTCGTCATCGAAGTTATTGAAATTGGACAACTATGTGCCTAAATTCTACATTTCAATCAACATTCCGTTAAACATGCTGCAATGACCCCGACCCCGGGGTCATTGCAGCATTTCACTCAATTGGTTTATGAGTATATAGCTTAATTTATATGAGATTGAAAAAAAATCGTATACGAATTTGGTGGGCAGTTAAATTGTCTGACGTTGATTATAAGTATTTTTATCGTAAACTTTATATGCAAGACGTAGAAAATGTTAAAGTCAAATTGGTTCAATTGGCTTTGGTCTCCTCTACCGATGAAGCAAGTGATTTCATTGTATAATATTCATTGGGCCTCTGTGAAAAATTCTTCACATAAAATATAATCGAAAAAATTGATTAAATATAATTGCATTTGTAACCACCTTGTGGTGTTTTTTCACTGAAAGATGCCGACTTCCGGTCATATTGTTTAAATAATATTAAATGTGAGATAATTCTTTTAAATAAGAAGATTTAATTTTATTTAGAGAACTTTAAAATATAACGATTTCCGGTAAGATGTGACAATAATTTATACAGAATATTAATATTTAAAAAATAATGTTTATTCGATTTGAATGATTTATGCCAATCATTGGGACTTTCTTTTCAAGAGTTATGTGATTATAAAGTTTACGATTTTTTTTAAATCCTAATAAAAAGTGATAATCGATAAAAATTGGGTGAATTCATTGGTTATAACTTATAATATAGATCATTTTGTATGTCTCCATATTCAAATTCGGAGGTATGACTTTTTTATGTGACACATCTCACTAGAGCGCCCCTGTCTTTACACGTTAAATACAGAGAAACTATGTCGCCACCTAGTTGGGCAGCGTTATGGGGCGGGTTAAGGTAGGGTCTGTAGGAATGAATTTATTAATGCGGGTCTTAAAGAGGCCCGGATTATATGGAGGAGGAAAAACAGATGCCGATAGCTCGTTCCACATGCGAGCCGACTTACGATAAAACGAGTTGGAGAAACGACCCGTTCATATATAAACAGGCTCTAATAAAATACCCCTAGAATAGACACAGCATACGCACATTTCGTCATACATGATTTTACCGCACATATGCCTCAGGGATCTCATTTCTACAGTATTCAGTCTACTTTCAGCCTTCTTCTGCCAGTTTCATGCTCATTTCCATATATTAGGGTAGGTACCAGCACTCCATTGTGGACTTGCCGGATCGAAAGAGACTGGTTGAGGGATACCTTTTGGCCATAAAAATCTAAAATGGCGGCAAAAGGAATAATGTTATATGGTATATTTTGAACTTCTTGCCACCTCTCCTGATTACGCTTCGTGACTTAGTAGGGGTGGCCGGGTTCTTGATTATAATGGGTAATTATTTAAAATGGGTAATCAATGGATGATTGAACGCGGTTAGAGATAGCAAAAAACTGTCCAAAGAAGCGAAACTCCACGATGGAGTGCTGGTACTTACCCTAATATATGGAAATGAGCATGAAACTGGCAGAAGAAGGCTGAAAGTAGACTGAATACTGTAGAAATGAGATCCCTGAGGCATATGTGCGGTAAAATCATGTATGAATACTACGGGAATAGATCAATATATATGAGATCAACATAAGTATGCCAATTTGGGTAGATCAACATAAATTATGCATCCGATTTCCATACAAAATTTGAAAATTTTATTAACAGTATATCAAATGGTTTTTCTGGCAAACTGGCAACATTGATAATTATTGTACCACTGTTGTCAGTTCATACAGATGTATTCCATAATAGCTAAGTTATTTGTTGTTAAAGGTGGATCAACTTAGTCTAACAACTTCTTACTGGATCAACATACTACGGGAAGAGGACAATATATATATATATATATATATATATATATATATATATATATATAATATTAGTGGTAACAATACCTCCCTAATTGAGAAATTCTCGTGTTTAGGGAGGGAGCACTATCAAATTGACAGTACTATACATACTTATCAGTTGTTACAATTTGGATGCATGAAGGACTACTTTTTTTATACATAATGAAAATGTAAGTTGCAATTTTTTTTTAAATATATTAAATATAAACAACCATTCATTGCTAGTTTAATAGGTAAGTACTTGTAGTCATGTGACGTAAATAAGCCTTTGAACATTAAAACAATATTGATTAAGGATCCAAGGTTATGTGCAAGTTCTGTTACTATACTACATTGGCTAGTTGTTTCTTAAAACTAAAATAATGACAGATCTTGAATAGAATCTTCACAGAACTTGAAAATCAGCTTTGAAATGTGATGAATTGCTCAAATTTTGTGAAACAATTTGTCCTGAGAGGTATCGTCACGAGGCGTCGGGCATTTACTGATCGCTGCCGAAATATCCCGAATGGATAACGCGTCTGTTAGTAACGAATATATCATTGGTTTCAGCGAAATTGTGTCTTGGTCGGAGTATAAATTAATTAAATAATATGTACCTTGACTTCAGTGAACATAGAATAAAGACGAAAACAGTCTACATTTTTATTTGAATATCGACCAAGAGTTTTACCTGTCCGCAGTAAGGGTACGTGCTATGGTATCTCCAATAATGGTGTGTTTATTCTATGGTTGAAGGGAGTTAAAAGGATAGGGGGAAGGAAAAGAATGGGAAGTACCTGGCTATTTAGATCTGACGATATCTGGACGATACTGACAGTTCCTACCATACTGGGCGATACTGACAGAAATAATAAATAAAACCATAATTTAGAAGTCATTTAAGAATAAAGTTAGGTTTTAAAATGTAAAATAAACTCCCTTTAAATGAAAAGGGAGCCAAAAGTCTTTCAGTTTTTTGTGGGTTATGTCTCAATTTTGTGAAGTCAAAATTTTAGTACGTAGGTAATAGAATATTATCACATTAGTTTAAGAATACACTATACATGTTCCGTAACGCCAATTGCTTTTGACAGGCCGTGTACTAACCAATCGTATCGTCAGAATTTGAACTGTATAGTTTAAATTTCGCACATGTCAGCTGGATCCACGGAGGCCGTGGGCCGAGCAGTTGCACAAAAACCGTTCGTCCCGTCATAACAACATTGCCGGTTCCTTATCGAAATAATTATCTTACGTATTTTTTATCGCAATTTAATCTAAAATAACGAGTGCTACCAACCACGCTAAACGTTCCAGTGCTGACAGATGATGCTCACTATGCAGATTTCACCATCTCCTCCCGGTAAGTTGATTGTGAATTAACGTTATGCATTGTGTTCTCGCATCGCCTGTCACAAGCTATATAATTAATTTATACTTTATCTGTGTGGAATAGCCCTGTAAAGGGCGGCTATTCCAACCCCTGTTCGTTTTTCGAACATTTTTGGTGCCGAAACTAGGGAACTTTAAGATTATAATCTATCTATGCCAAAACGGATAGTGCTGTGGAATGTTTCTTAAATATTGAATAATAATCAATTCGAACAGTAATTAGGTAGGTACCTAGCGCTTGAGTATTTACGACCTACCGCGCATATAATTATAATAGATTAAATTATTATCATTTATTTTGTTTCGTTTTTGGGTACGTTTCCAATCGTGTTTATTCAACATGGCCCCAGCCATTCAAATATTGCGCCGGAAACGGACATTAGCGAATAATAGGTTAGTCAAGACACATGAAATAGCAAAAAGCGCTTTGCACGATGCAACTAAGTGCAACTTACTGTTAGCGCATTATACTACTCTGGAAAAGATAGTTCTTGAATTTGAAACGTCTCACGCGGAAATATTAGCTTTAGATGACACAAACGAAATTGATGAAGATAAAATTCGCGAAACCTTTGACGAGATGTATTATCAAATTGTGGAAATTTACCAGGAGTTAACCAGTCAGTCTCTCGATTGTAAAACCGCGAATGCGTGCACAAACGTTAAATTACCAAAAATAAACATTCCAATATTTTCTGGAAATGTCAAGCAATGGCCCGAATTTTACGACATGTTTAACGCTCTCATTCATGAAAACAAATCTTTATCCAACATCGAACGCATGCAGTATTTGTTCTCATGTTTATCTGGAGAAGCTTTAGGGTTAATTCGGACATTTCCAGTACAAGGAGCTCACTACGTTGAAGAATATCAAAGATTAATCGCGCGCTATCGTAACGCGCGTGAACTCGCATTTACGTGTTGGCGGGAAATGCTAAATTTAAATTTTCCGTCTACCGATCCTTTTGAATTTCGTCGCGTGTTCGATGTATTTAATGAGGATTTAACAATTTTAAAAGAATTGGATCTCCCAATAGATAATTGGGACTTCGTGCTTTGTTATTTAATTCTGTCGAAATTAGATTCACCTACAAGATGCGCATTCGAACAACTGCAGTCTCCTACCGACCTGCCTTCATATTTGAAACTCAAAGAGTTTCTTTATAACAAATGCGAAGCTCTTGTACGAGACTTACATTTTTCGACTCGCGATAGCAGTACTATTGACAAACCTCTTGCACGGAACTTTAATCAGGCTGCCAAAAAACGCACTTCAGCGCTTCTTTGCGATCTTAAGAAAGGACAGCCTAAAACAAATAGGTCCTCGAACTCCACCACTTACCTGAAATGCTCCTGTTGCGGGGAAGACCACTCCATTTCCAAGTGCAAGGTATTTGCCCTCAAGTCAGTTCAGGATCGCCTACAGTTTGTTCAATCACACCGTTGGTGTTTCAATTGTCTTCATTCTTCTCATTATCTTAAAGATTGTAAATCTTTGTTTACATGTCAAAAATGTCAGCAAAAACATCATACTTTGCTCCATCGAGACGAAAACGCTTCTTTGGAAGATCAGTATCAACACTCCACGACGTCTACGGACCAGGAGCCTTCTTCCGACTCTAAAATTCAGGTCCTGACCAACTTAGGAGACAAGTCCATAGTACTATTGTCAACCGCCAATGTTGGCATTCGCGATTCGTCCGGCCGTTTCCAAACCTTTCGCGCATTGATCGATTCGGGCAGTCAAGCTCACTTCATCACCGATCGTGCTGCGGAGCTTGTAGGCATCCCTCGTCAAGCCAGTTCTCAGAGAGTTAGCGGCTTAGGCCAATCTTCCGCAACCACGTCAGGAATCATTCAATTAGAGATCGGTGTTAAGGGACGGGTTCTCTTCAACATCAAGGCACTTACGCTGCCTAGTATCTGTGGCAACATGCCAACTGTTCGTCTAGATAAGTCATCGTGGCATCAGTTGAGAGACTTGCCTCTTGCCGATCCTGACTGTCACAAACCGGGACCGATTGATCTTCTTTTGGGTGCTGAGGTTTTCTCTTCTCTTCTGAGACCTGGTAATTTGAATGGTGGTCCACGTCAGCCATCAGCTTTCAATTCTGCATTTGGTTGGCTTCTTCTAGGTTCAGTTGGTTCGAACACTGCTCATGAAACGAATTCTTTCATCGTTACTAACGAAGACCGGCTCCACGAAGAGGTCCAGCCACTGTGGGAGTTAGACACCATTCCCCAGTCTTCACACCTCACTCCTGAGGAACAACTTTGTGAACAAATGTACTACACTGACCACTCACGGGACACTTCGGGAAGATACATCGTATCCTTGCCTTTCCGAGAAAGGGGAAGGGATATCTCTTTTCGAGGGTCGCGTGAGATCGCTTTACGTAGATTCCATTCCCTCGAGCGCAAACTCATAGCAAATCCAACCTTACGTGAACAATATTCTGCTTTCATGACTGATTATTTACACAGTGGTCCCATGACTCGTGTTCCTGGAAAAGATTTGCACAAGGGAAAGTATCACATACCTCATCATTGCAATCTTCGTCCAAGCAGCGCTAGCACTAAGTTAAGAGTGGTTTTCGACGCCTCAGCGACGGATGTGAACGGATCCTCGTTAAATGATACCTTGCTTATCGGTCCAAAGCTTCAAAAGAACCTGCTGGAGCTTTTGCTAAAATTTCGTATACCATCGGTGGTGTTTACTGTTGATGTACGACAAATGTATCGCCAAATATTGGTTCAAGAACCAGATCGTGCTTTCCAAAGAATATTTTGGCGTTTTCATTCGTCGGAACCCACCCAAGAGTACCAACTAAACACTGTAACCTATGGTATCTCCTCCGCCCCATTTTTAGCCTGTCGTACTGTCAAACAGTTGACCAAATATGAAGGTTATGATTTACTGCTAGCGCGTCGTGTGCTAACTTCGGATATTTACATAGATGACATCGTCACCGGTTGTAACAGCTTGGAACAAGCTCAACAAACGAAAACCGAAGTTATCGAGCTGTTCAAACGAGGTCAATTCGAATTGCTGAAGTGGGCTAGTAACAAACCAGAATTACTCGCCGATCTGCCTCCGGAATACTGCCTCAATGACTTGGTGTCCATGGATGTTGATAACTCTCACATTCTCAAGGTATTGGGATTAAAGTGGGAGCCACGACATGATACATTTTCATTCGAAGTCTTATGCCTCGATCGCGAGTTTACTAAACGCACTATCCTCAGTGAAGTCGCTCGGGTTTTTGACCCTCTCGTTTTTCTATGCCCTTTGACGTTTTTCGCCAAATCTCTAGTACCAAAGTTGTGGGTTTTGAAGGTTGGGTGGGATGACACCCCCTCTGTTGACATTGTTCGTCAATGGGATCGTTATACTAAACAATTACCGCTCTTGAAGTCGTTCAAAATCCCTCGATGGGTGTCATTCCCTCACATGGAGTCATGTCAACTTCATGGCTTCTCAGATAGTTCGGAATTTGGATATGGCGCGGTAGTTTACTTGCGAATCATGGATGTTGACGATAAAGTCCAAATATATTTGGTTTGCGCCAAGTCTCGAGTCGCCCCCACAAAAAAGATTTCATTGCCTCGCCTTGAACTGTGTGCGGCAGTTCTTCTAGCAGATCTATTAAAATTCGTCAAAGATTTATACGTACCATTACTTCCGATCTCCAATACCTTTGCGTGGTCGGATTCAACCATCGTGCTCGCCTGGTTACGTTCTCTTTCGTGTCGCTGGAAGACTTTCGTGGCTAACCGTGTCAGTCACATTCAAGATGCTCTCGACAGGACTTCCTGGCATCACGTGTCATCTGGAGATAATCCAGCGGATGTCGCTTCTTGTGGTCAATCCCCAGCCGATCTGATCGATCACACGTTATGGTGGGCGGGGCCTTCGTGGCGGATCCAGTCATTCGATTCTTGGCCGTCTTTCGATGGCAATGTCGACGAAATTGAACTTCACTCTGAGGAACGAGTTTGATCGTTATTTGTCCAACAGGACGAAAATCTGGTGGACCTATTACTAATTAAATTTTCTTCGACTCAGAAGATCCAACGCATTCTCGGTTACTGTCTTAGATTCATCTACAACCTACAGAATAAAGAATCTCGTCGTTTGTATCTTCCATTAAACCGTGCCGAAATTCACACTTCACTTTTGACAGTAGTTAAACGCACTCAACATGTACATTTTAATGATGATCTCACGCGCTTGAAAGAGGGCAACCTTATGTCGAAACAAATGCGGAAGCTTAATCCCTTCATTGACGACCACGGTGTGCTCAGGGTGGGTGGCAGGTTATCTCGATCTGGGCTCGAATTCGAGTATAAACATCCTGCCCTACTTCCTCGCGAATCTAAGCTTACTTCTCTTGTGATAGACGCTCTACATCGCTCTACATTAACCAAATTATGTCCATTGCCTAGTCAATGTGACTAATCATCTTCGCTTCCGCGGCGCATTCTTTCTTATCATTTTCATTATTATTATTAATATATATTTTTTTTCTTTTTCTTCTCTCTTTTCACTATTTCTTCGTTCACGCAACGTTCCACAGCATTGCCCGTTTTGTTTCTAAATTTTCTTTAAAATACATGTTGTTGTATTTTGGTGGGCGGAATGTTCCGTAACGCCAATTGCTTTTGACAGGCCGTGTACTAACCAATCGTATCGTCAGAATTTGAACTGTATAGTTTAAATTTCGCACATGTCAGCTGGATCCACGGAGGCCGTGGGCCGAGCAGTTGCACAAAAACGGTTCGTCCTGTCAACTCTCGATCGCCGATTGTCTAATCGGAATAATCATAAGACGTATTTTTATCGCAATTTAATCTAAAATAACGAGTGCTAACAACCACGCTAAACGTCCCAGTGCTGACAGATGATGCTCACTATGCAGATTTCACCATCTCCTCCCGGTAAGTTGATTGTGGATTAACGTTATGTATTGTGTTTTTGCATCGCCTGTCACAAGCCATATAATTCATTTATACTTTATCTGTGTGGAATAGCCCTTTAAAGTGCGGCTATTCCAACCCCTGTTCGTTTTTCGAACAATACATAAAATGTAAAAATTTTACAGCTTAGTAAAATATGTTTTAAAAAAGTCCCAACGAGTCAGAAGCTACAGTTGAGTTGGAGATAGATAAGCCTAAGTGAGGGAATGAAGAATCGTAAGGTTTTATCTGAAATTAAATTTTAATCTTAAAATAAGAAGGTATTTAATCTTCTCTTTCGGGATTTTTCTTCCCTTTTGAGCTTGACCTCTAAATAAATACCAATGATCCTACCTCCGTTATGAAATACGACTCTAAAACCATTGATAATAGAAACAAAGGAGATGGGCCGTGAACCAATATTAGTAAACAAATTATTATAAGCAATAATTAATTACTCGCCCGAAATATCCATACATATTGAAAATATCTCCCTAGTAAAAATAAATGCCGCCGACGGGAATTGAACCCGCGCCTTCTGATTGCCGGTCAGGTGCTTTGAAGCACTAAGCTATGTCGGCTTATTCCCAACCCGCCAAATAATTCAATGTGTACTAGTATTTCAATCAACAATTATTTCTTATCATATTTTTTCACATGTAAACAACCAACTTTATTTTCGTATGAAAGGCTTTGTTCATGCTGAATTTTTCACTAGATGGCGTCGAGACATATATTACATTTACATTTGTTGATGAAATATATTGACTTGTCAAATGTTATTATTTTTTAAAAGAATAACTAATGTTTGTAACACTTGTTTTTTTGATTCTATGATAACTCAACACAGTGAAAATTCAACACACTTTTAAAAAGTGATATAAAGTCATTAGAAACGGTAATTTTTTTTTTAAACCTAACCTAACCTAACCTACATAACCCAGTTAATAAAGTTTTTGTTTCATCACTTTCCATGACTTTATATAACTTTTTAAAGATGTGATGAATTATCATTGTGACGATTTATCGGTTTACCTGTTTTTTTTTATACCACGCATAAAAAAAATCTTGTCTTATGAACATTAGTTGATCAATAAAAAAATAAGAATATTAGTAAGAAACCGCACGTACAAAAGTGTCGCCAACGTCGTTTACCCATACTACTGCAAATGGCATCTGCGCAAAACGGCGCCCCGCCTTTGTGTCTACCTACACATCACACTAACAACTTGCATTGCAGAGCGGCGCTTTGATAGGTCATGCAGCTTGGTCGTAGCTCGGCGACAATCGGCTCACTTCCATAATTTATCTCTCATATTTCTATTATCTATAGTTGTAACAGAGAATTTCAGACAACACAGACAAAATTAAAAAACATGTTTTTTGTGAGAGATATCGAAAGACATCGAAACTTTTGGTTGAAAAAGATTTTAATATTGTTATGAACCTAAATATGGAATTTCTTGCTCAGAAACTTTCAAACTTCAAAGTCGTCTAAAGTGATTAAGACAATGTTATCTTGATAGTGCCGTGTGTCTATGAGACGTCCTTGACTTCCTTTATCTTCCACATCTACCTTTTATATCTAAATGACAAACAGTTTCAAAACTAGATATTAAATTCACCATGCTCCCCTTATAACTCAATGTCTTTCCGAGTAGTATTGTACTATGTTCTACGAGAAAGCTTGTAATGATCCGCCCTTTCTACTTCAAACTTTTCCTTCTCTTCTTTCTACGATAAATTTCTTTAAAGTCCCATAGGTAACTTTTCCATAAGGCTTTGCATATGTGCTCGCAGGGATGGAAAATTCCTCCCCTGCCGTCTCTACAAGCCTTTGCTCCTCTCTTTATTACACACCCCTTCAAGTGTGTACATCCTAGTTTGTCCACGTGACGTACGACCTTGAACGTACTCATTTCACGTGACGGTTCAGTATAAAAAGGCTTCACCGAACGTTGTGTTGGTTTTTTGTTTCTCGGTTTAGAAACCTAGTTATCTATGTATGTGTGGTATCCCTTGGTTCTTTTGAGATAGAGTGAGTTGAATCCATTACCGCTGTGTTTTAAAACCATTTTATAAACCTTATCTTCTAAGTCGCCTGCTCCCCCCCCCCACTAGCTACTCGATTCTACCTATCGTAGGGTAATGTGAATATAATAAAGTGTTAGATTTTATATATGTGATATACATACGATAAAGTTATGGTGTTAGTTGTCGGCGCCATCCATGTATATATTTTAGGAGGGGAAGGAGAGGAAAGGAAATGAATTTTTTTCAAGCTAAGATTGACTCCTCCTCTTACCAAACAAAACTGATGGATGATAATTTGAGCAAGGCGATCGATATCTGCGTGTCTGGATATCACAACCGGCCGGGTCTCCCCTTGTTCCAAATCGGCAACCGTCACGCCAGAATAAAGAAAACCAGGTCTCATCACCAATTTCAGAATTGCCCCAATCTCATACACCTCCAGGATAACCTACTTTACTGAGTGTAGAAGGGGAAAGCCATGACATCCCTTGTCACGAATCTAGTCGCGAAAATGTGACACGTAAGGTCCTAAGTTACGAGCCACCTCTAGAAAACATTGTAACTCCCACGCCGTCGGGGATTTACATCCCTTTCTAGGTCAATACATAGATAACACACGACGATCTTGTCGACATTTAGCCTGCTTTTTAACGATAGGTTGTGTGCCTACCCATTCAGCCAATTATCATGTGAAATATATGTAAGGTCTACTCGAAATGCCAAATTTAGGATGAGGACTGTCTGTATTTTAATATTCGGTTCTAGTAATTATTTTATGAGGTTACTAGCATCCTCGTGTATTAGGTATGGGTAACTCCTACTGAATACCTATCCTCTCAGGTAGGTATAAACGGATAATTGGTTTGATTTTTGCATTTAATTTAAAGAGGCTGCCTACCTCTCGAAAGGTACCTGTTGAGAAAAGTTGTTCGGTTGGTAGTTTTATTTCGGAGATTACCATCTCCCTCTTTCGACTTTAGATTTGTTTTTGTGCATCCCAATTCGTAACTTAGAAAGTCAAACAATAGATGAAAAGTTTTCATTTTGTTCCGTCTGGTTGCATCCGATCGCTTTCAATTCGGGAGGGCATACGCCAGCAAAACTTCCCCTTTGACCGACTGTACACCGCGCCTCTCGGCCTATATATGAAAAGGTCATCGGCCCGTCTCCCTTTTTCAGCTGGTAGATAGTCTGATTGACACATTCCCTTTCGAAACATTATTTGGACGACAGGGGTTGTAAACTTAGTTCCTGTACCTCGGTTGTATCCGTCTTTTAAAAAGGTCCTCTGAAATTTAATAAATAATATAAAAACTCACCCAGTTAGTCATCTCTCATTCTCAGCGTGAAGCTTACCTGGTTACACTATATAGCTAAATCACTTTAATTTTCGATCTCTCCCCTATCGGCTTCTTTCCTCATTTCAGCGAAATCCTTGCAACTTGTTCAAGGTTGGTCCCCTCCCTACGCTTATAAAAGGGTAATTAAATAATTCTGTAAATACAATTGTACCTCCCTAATCTCTGTTGGGATTCGAACCCGAGTTTATAATTTGTTTGATCCTCTGGTTTTCGGTCTCCGTGGATAGATCTCGCCAAACCAATTCCTCCCTAGACCGATTAAAAACTTGCTGCCTTTATATACGTTCACTTTGTTTTAAGACGCAATCATTATTATTATTATTTTCATGTTTTTAAGACAAGTAATTTAGTTTGAACTACACATTTACGAAATCACGTTTAATTTAACACATTTTTATATTATAATCGCGATCGCCCAACCCTTAGCGCCCCTGGGGTGATTTTTCACAAAACGGCGCTCTACAAATTATCCAATTGTTATTATTGTCATTATTATTAATTGTTTTCTCACTGAGTCCAACCACTTTCACTTTACACAACCACCGGTTCAATAATATTTCACTTTAATTCAATATACAACAAAGCTTTCTAACACTATTTGAATTCACTAATCAACTTAATTTCACACAACACTTCTGATTTGTATTCCTTTCTTGGAGCTGCCAACGTACCCACGTTCAAGAACTGACTGCCTGTACCTGCGCCCTGTCCCGTGTGAATGTGTTTACTCCAGGCCTGTCTGTCAATAAATCTTCCGTCGTTGTCTAAACAAAAAATTTTTTTGAGCACGTTCGTTTATTATTTATCGTTTATTTATTTTCGTGATTATTCAAACCATCACAAGCTAAAGACAAACTGTAATTAATCTTCGCACAAATTATTACTAAAGTTTTATGCTAGGTTCCTAGAACTAGCAAGTAGGTAATTACATTAAATTATCATGTTTTTTGTTAAAAATGTGATAATAACATTATATAAATGATAACGTGCACGATCTAAAGCTAATATTCTAGAACTGTAAGCACTGGCGTCATGAATTTTGTGTCTAGATTTTCTAGGTCGACACAACTATTTTAAGCTCGTAACACAATAAACCCGGTTCTATATCTAAATGAAGTACCTATTTTTTTGTAGGGCTATTTTTATTTTTAACCTTTTTTATTATTGAATAAAACCTACTATAATGATACCAAAGAATAATCGATTGATTGTCGTTTTGTCAAAAATATCGATAACTTGTCATGTTCCCGAGCATGACTACAGATCGCCAACGAATAAAAAACAGTTCAGAACGACTAAATTTTCTTAATTTATTCGACGTGAACTACTGTTTGTACGTTAGAGCTCTGCAGTTGTGCTAAGGAACGATGACAAGTTATAGAAGTTATTAGATAAATCCTTAATCGATCGATCGTGATACATATTCTGAAGGTTCTGCAGTTTATTTTACGCGTGCTAACTGTTTTCTCTTCTGAAAGCATTATGATACACTAGTGAAGTCGCTGACAAACAATCTATTTATGGAACACTTATGAACAAAAAAAAATTAAAAAAAACCCTGACAACATTTTAAATTGCCTTGAATTAAAAATAATTAGGAGTCCTACAAGCTTAAAAACTACTAATTGGCTTTCATTTGCGTCATCGAGCTAAGCTTTTGTGTTGAGATGCGAGCTTATTTTGCCCACCAAATGCTACAAAAAATAACTTGTTCGTTAGAAGAACTCAATACCTACGTCAACACAACCTACCAAAAAAAACCAAATGTAAAAGTCTTTTAAAATTTTACATTAACAACTATCACAGACCCGTAAAAAATCATTGGATATTATAAGATTTGTGAGTTGATAGTATTTATTTATTTATAGCGCCGCTTTTGTGAGATATCACCTCAGGAGCGCTTTACAGTTGATGCAGGTATTACAAAAAATATAAATATTACAAAAATTAAGTGAAGTTAAGTTAAGTAAAATGAAGTACAGGAACAGGTGACACGAAGATAGAAGATGAAGACTCTGCAGCAAGAATCCTAGGTGGTGAAAAAACTCGACCAGTTGCTGCAGCGAAAGAGTCCACCGCGTCCACCAACCAGGTATATGTCTGCTGCTAATTAAGCGCTGACAGAATATCCTCTCACAGATACCAGACCTTGGCAGCACCGCTGTGACAAAAATATTGCCTCAGTATCATTTCCTTATGAATCAAATATTATTAGTAAACATAAAAAAACTATGAAAATCTATCCAATGAAATTATAAAAATATAAGACGCGTGATATTCATACTAATCCCAACACTTAATTGGGCATTGTAAAAATTGTCCCTAGTTGGAAAACGTTGACCATGTAAAATCAAGATCAAGGCGTAAAAATTGCTCAATATTTTAAATGGACTGAGCATATTAACTATTTAAATAATAAAATTATAATACAAGTTTTTTCTTCAAAACCATCAGGAATGTCCTTAGTAAAAAAGACTTAATAAAGATCTATATGGATATTTGCCAATCGTTCTTAGAAAAGTATTATCGGATGGTGCAAATGACAATATCCTAAAATCACTCATTAAAACTCAAAAAGCCATATTAAAAATTATTCTGAAAATCCCTGTAAGTACTAGAACTGACGAAATCTACAACAAACTTAACATCATGTCACTTAAACAACTCTTTTCTAAAACAATACTCCTTTAAATAAATACCAAACATAAAAAGTAACAACTAACACACATATTAGAAACACTAGATCTCGGGGTCAAGACCATATCCAACAAGCAACTACAAATACAACATTTGGACAAAAAAGCTTCCTATACTGTGTAAAATAAAATTAAAATAAAATCCCACTCTCATTCAAAACTCACAACAATATTTAAACATTTAAATCTCAAATAAAAAGCTGGATACAAAACATAGGGAGATCAGAAATAGATTTACTGACACCAAATACAAACTGAATCTGAAACCTCTCAACTGAACAAAAAAAAACATCCTGTAAAATATTTCTAATTAATTCAGAGTAAAAACTATTTAATATATTTATAATTACTTAATATTATCCATACTACTAAATTTTAATAACATGCAAATTAAATCCAGCAATACATAAACATATTATAATGGAACAGAAAACGTAACACCGATTATGAAAATGATAGCCATTCAAACAAAACTGGATAAAGTTGTCGAATTCCGCTTCATGTAGGGGCTTTTTAAAAAAACGACACTTGATTTCGACTTAAATATCTAATGGAGACAACTATTTAAGTCGGGGGTTTTAGTAAACATGCACAACATAGGTTTTTAGGTTGTTAGTTCCAGTTATTTTAATAATTTTTTATGATTATTTCATAACCTTCAAACTTAACTTTGATTGTGAAAAATGGAACTTAAAAGCATCTTTTACCATTTCCTCCGACATAAATAGTTGTTGCTTATAGTAATCGATTTGAAGATTTATATATATATATATATTCATAATTCTATGATTTATATAGATTCATAATAAGAAATACAGAAGATTTCAGAAACATTGTCATTATCAAACAATTATTCTTTGCATACATTCGAAGCCATTTAGAGTTTGCGCCAACGGGGGGCCATTTTATGCATTACGTATAAACAAAATTTAATAGATTCAGAAAAAAATAAAGTACATTTCCGGAAAATCGCTGAATAAATAATACGATGTGATTGTTAGTTTCTGACAACTGCATAAACTGGTTGGCTAAACACAACTGCAGTTTCTCGGTTCGTTGCAGCCCATTGCATCTGCATTTAGAGCATATTAGTAATCCTGTATACGAGATTAAATCAGTGCGACTCGCATTGTGTTTCCAAGAAAAGAAAAATGTTATCTGAGCTTTAAACACAAACACTACCTTTAGGAGTGTGCGCAAGGAGTGCAGCGGAACGGAAATTAAAATGAAAAACACGTCATCTTGTAAATGATGTAGTTATATTATTAGAATCATTACGCGCACGCTGTAGTAGCACCAACATTGTGCACTTACTGCAGATCGCATCTATACATTTGCATATATGTGCATTTGTTTGTACCTACACACCAAACGCACAACATTCATTGGCTCCACCGCGTTGACAGTCTTCGCAGTCAGCACGCATCGCCCTTTGTTTCTATTATCTTTGTTTATATTTGGGTATAGTCATGTTTCAAACACAATGTCTGATGTTGTGAAGAAAGAGGCAATCAGATTTTTAAATAAGTTAAAACTCGATTAATTAAGTCTTAACTATCAGTCTTAACTAGTATCAGTCAAGGGAGTCGCAACTTTAGATATTTTGGACACAAAAAAGCTCATAATGGATAAAAAATAATTTTTAATTAAATAATAAAAATATAATACGACAATAATAACTCCAAATTTTTTTTTGTATTAGGCAATTCACCTTAAAAAGAGTGCTATGTATATTATTTGCCAATGATGCCAATCTGTACAAATCCATAAATAACCAACGAGACAAACAGGGTTTTTAATAGTTTTCCTAGAAATTCCGGACAAATAAGTGCAAATTTTATAACGCCAAATCCCACCATTAAAGATTGTAGCAATATTACATAACACAAAAAATAGTACCTACATCGTGTAATTTACTTTTTCCATAAATACATACGTGTACATTGTGCTTCATGAAATTTTAACAGAGTTTATAACGAGATTCTAAGCATTCATAGGGATTGAGCCATACTATTCTCCAAAACGTAAATTTCTCCTAGTTGGACGGGCAAAACATTTTTCAAATGCATTTAATAAATAACCTGTACTAAATAGTACCAAAATTGTCTTGTGTCATAAACAAACTAAGCTACAAAATGGTATTTTCAAATATAGTCACAGTAAAGCGATTCCTCCGAAATAGGCAAAAAGTAATAAAAATATTTTACTTCAGAGAATATTCGTATATCGAAATTAGAAAAATATCATAACTTTACAACCAATATCACAAAAAACCCGTCGCAGAGTCCACAAAATTCGATGCAAACAAGAATACGTAATACAAGTTCGAAGGGCCGCTTTGAAAGAAAATCACTGTAGACTTGTACCTTTTTGTTCTAGCCCATTTAGCACACGCGCCCTGTCTCAAGACGAGAGATTAACATCAATAAATTGTCAATTGTCACGTTAATGTACGCCATTTATGCGATTGATAATTGCTAACTGAAGCAATTTCAGCGAGGGTTGTTTCAGAGAATTTGAACAATTCTTCAAATTTTAAGTTTCATTTTCAAGTTCTGTGAAAGTTCTTTTCAGGTTCTGTTATTATTTCGGTTCTATCAAGTAATTGACCTATAATGATATAGTAACAGAACTTGAATAGGAATTTTCACGAAATTTAATAATAAGTACGGACAGAGAACGTTTGAATACAACATACCGAAGATATTTAATTTATTACCTGACACTATAAAGCAATGTTAGTCTATGAATAAGGTTAAATATATGGTGAAAAATTGGCTATCGGAAAAAAATATTTACTTTAATATTATTTAATGAAAAATTGTATGAAAAAATTTTGAATCCAAGATGTAAATTATATATAAGATGTAAATATAAGATGTAAATTATAACTTCTAAAATGTATATGTAACTAAACTTTAAGCACCTTTGGACAAGCCAATTTAATTGGCTCAGCAGGACTTGTTTGTTGATATGTATTAACTATTCATTCAATAAAAAAAATAGAAAAATAAAAACTAAAAAAATATTCAGAATAAGATAAACTTCTTTCTTTTTGGTTCCAAACTATAATTTTCTCTCCTCTCACTTATGTCATAATATTGGTGGTATCTTAATTCTATAGGCTCCGGCCAGTTGAACTCTGCTGTCACATAAACAAATATCTGACGATGCGAAAAATTATATCGCCATATATTGTGTTTTCATGGACGAACACAATTTTGTTGAAAACACGTAATTTTCAAACATCCCAAAGAAAATACAAAATCACGCGATTTGTTATATCGTTAACGAAGAGAGATAAAAAGAAAATAAAAATTTGAAAAACTACACCCGAAACTCAAGGCTACCACATAAATAAATCTCTGAAAAGCCACCATCTTTTCTGTTTGTATTCTAAATGTACAACTTTATTCTAAAAACAACGGGTTTTTTTAAAGAAAATCGATTCCCCAAATTTACCCAAGTTTTCAGAGAGTCCTTGGAGTATCAACTACGTAAAACTCTTTTTCACAAACTCGAGGCAAACATAAACAAATTATGTCACTTCTTAACTTAGTTGACAAGGATAAACCGTGATTTAATTTAGGTAAACTTCCAAGATTTTGTTTTTAACGCTGTTTTTCATAATCTCCCTTAGTATTATAAATTAATATTTAATGCACCGAGTAAGCCAAGCAACCCTTTTACAATGAATTCTCTTACGCAACTCGTCTTTGTCTGATTTTTGTATCGAAAAATAAAACTTTTCAACAAAGAAAAATTTGCTTTGAGTAAAACCGTTGTGCGTCGTTGCGAATATAATGCTAATGCTAAAACACGTATTCAGATTATGTTATTATGATACGCAAAATGGATAATAATAAGTTTTGAAAGCGAAATTAGTTTAGAGGCTCCATTATATTAGATATTACAATAATACGCTTATTATGCAAACAATAATGTAACCTAAAATGGTGTATTGCTGTATAGGAACCTATATTATACATTTATAAGTGAACCATAGATAAAATGTGAGAAGAAATTAACTAAAAATTCTGCCTCAATACAGATTGGCCTAGCGATGCACAGCTTAAAATATAGTACATTACACCATTTCTATAAAACACTCGTACATACATATTTACTTTTCTTCTATTAGAAACTGGTATATTATTGTAACATTATTCTGTCAACAATGTCATTGTTACTAACTTACTACTGATATATTATATATTTTTTTGATGAACCAAATTAATTTAAATAAAAATAATATATATCCTGGCCGTATTTAATTTCAGCGCCATCTGTAATGTTGGCGCGGCGGCAATTTTTATTTCAGACGGTTCTAAGCTGTCTGTGTTTGAACTGCACATAATCTAAATAATGTTAAAGCGGAATTTACAGATTGCGAATAATAATACACAAATAGGTACAACAATTACAAAAATCTACTCAGACAAAGAATACATTAATTTTAATACATCTAAATCAATATAATTATAAAACAAATAAAATTAAAAATACAAAATTATACAATTATATAACACAACACAGATAGAGACGCAAATAAAACATAATATAATCAGCCCAAAATATTTTTAAGCAATAAAGAACATTTTTTACTTCAGCACGCTCTATCTTATTATATAGCCGACACATTTGGGCAAGAGGGTTAAAATAGGCGATTTTAATTTTTGAATGCATTCAGGTGAAACATGCTATGGCGTCCTTAACAGTGGGAATTGGGAACATTTATTTCAATATTGCTAAAACATAATGCAGTAACATATTAGATCAGTCAGTTGGCTTCTAATATGGACAAGTTGTTTCGGAGATTTTGAACAATTCTTCAAATTTCATCGTTCATTTTCTGGTTCTGTGAAAGTCCCATTCAAGTTCTGTTATTGTATCATTGTAGGCTAGCTGCTTGACAAAACTGAAATAATAACAGAACTAGAAAAAATCTTTCACAGAACTTGAAAATTAACTTTGAAATTTGAAGAATTGTACAAATTCTCCGAAACAACCCGTCCTTGTATCCTGTACCTTGAAGTATTCAAGACATATGTCGTGTGATCTAAGATTGTTATATAGACCACATTTGAAAGATTTCAGCATTTTTCTTTGTATTAGAATTTTTTCACTGATTCTATAATGTTTTCATATTTACATTAATGTAGATTCCAAATAGTGCTTCCATATTCAAGTTTATTTCTAATTAAGTCACTGTGAAGGCTTAAAACGATTGAGGGTCTTTGAAAGGTTTATTTGATTGATTTATTCTGTGAATAAATCCCATTATTTTAAGTGATTTGCACTTAATTTAATTAATGTGTACGTCACATATGAATTTAGAATCAAGAGTGATTCCTGGATCTCTTGTGGAAGATACTTTTTAATTAATAGAATTATTAATAACATTGGAAAAATCCTTTATAATTTACGATGAATGCACTTTACAACTATACAATATCTATACCCCGCAAAAGGTATATTGAAAATCTGATTTTATGAGAACCTCTTTAGCTTTTAAGTAGGTTTTAAAATGAACAGTAAGTTTGTCAAAGACTTACAACCTAGCAAAACATTGTCATAATATTTTCTCTTGTAGAATATCAATTCCACCTTGTTCAGCATTAGCTGTAATAAAAACGTTAGTTCTCTCATAGAATTTGAACAATTCATCAAATTTCAACGTTCGTTTTGGGGTTATATGAATATCCTATTTAAGTTCTGTTATAATACTTTTATAGGCCAGTTACTTGTCAGAACTGAAATAATAAAAGAACTTGAAAATTAAATTTGAATTTTGAAGAATTGTTCAAATTCCCTTAAACAACACGTCCTTATTTTATAATTTTCTGATATAATATTATGATTTCATGAATTCAAATAAAAAAACATTCTACGTTGGAAACAAACAAACAAGAAAAAGTGAGATGCTCCTATGAGGCGAGACGGCGAGCATATCTCCTGGAGCATGTGTTAGAGGTTAGATAATTCTTCACATTCCGTGATACGTCCCCATTAACACGAGCAGCTTGTACTAGTAGAACTGTAGAACGTAGAGTAAGTAGAATTCTACGTGTACGTGTTCTAACGTTTCGCTTATTTAAGAGAAATGATACAATTAAAATCCACACTTTTCCAACATGTGGAAAGAAAACTTGAACCACTTTATCTTGATCGTCCGATGGTCTGAGCGATCACGCAACTATTCCTATTTGTAGACGGTTTTTCTACGCTGGTGGTGAATACGGTATAGGCTAAACGTACTTAACCCCGGTAGAATGCCGTTGAGCAGTTATCTGCAACCAGTGTTCCACGACATGATACAACAATTTTTTTAGAAAGAAAAAAAAGGAAAAAAAATGCTGATATTAGTACATAACCGAATATATTTTTACATAAGTCACACCAGAAATGAAAACTATTTAATTGATATTCCACATAAAAACACATTACCAATATGTCACACATATAGGTAATGTGTTATATGTCACTCAAAATAACATAATATTTGAATGTAGGTAGGTACTTCCTTATTCCAAAAACACAATATTTACAGAACTTTGAATGGTTCTGAACGAAGTATTATAAGATACAATTAAAAATCAACCTTTGAAATGCTCTTATTTTCGTCATAATTTATTCTCCTGTAAATTTTAATTTATTTTCAAAAAAAATTCTATATATATCGGATTAATGAAAAAATAGATAAATCAAAAATTACAGTAAATCTTGTGTTTTTAATTGCGAACTTTCGAACTTCTCACAATAGGAATGAAATTTCTGCTATTGCACTAAAATGACATGAGTTTCTACGTATGTAAATATATATTTTATTAAGATAGTAGTTATAGGCCTTAGTCGTAAGTCTCTAGATATAAGTCTCAGTCGTAAGTCACTAGTTTTAAGTCAGTAGTTCTAGTATTAACTATTTAAGAAATATATTTGTACAGCACCCTTCAGGTGATTTCTCACGAAAACGGCGCTATATAAATTATCCAAATATTATTATTATGAGACTAGTCAACACGGATTGCGGGATTGATGTAAGAAAAGGTTGAGGAGTACTGTCGGAGGTACAGTACTTACCCTGCTCACACAGACTTACCCGGTAAAAGTGTAGGTACGAGTATATCGGTATGAACTGTTCCATGGGGAGAGGGGTGGATGAAGGTCGATACGGAGTGACCGCGAGTCATTCACCGCCCGGTAATATTACTATGGGAAAACCAATCTTTAATTTAATGAATTTTCATTTGTCAAATTCCTGACATCAATTTATTTATCGTTGTTATGCCATGTTCAAATTGTTCAACCGCTAAGTGGTCGAGTCGTTACCCCCTGCCAAGCCAATAATCAGATCAATACATTTTAATTTTCTTTGTTCTTTGTACAACAGTTATTCGAGTTATTAGACCCGTCTGAGTAGA
This sequence comes from Hesperophylax consimilis, assembly GCF_061612785.1. Classification (NCBI taxonomy): domain Eukaryota; kingdom Metazoa; phylum Arthropoda; class Insecta; order Trichoptera; family Limnephilidae; genus Hesperophylax; species Hesperophylax consimilis. The sequence continues at coordinate 24,451,501 of NC_142850.1, forward strand.
GGCTGTTAGAAAATATAAATATAGTTATAAATTGGTGGAAAATTAAATATTAAAAAACTCTTTTTTCAGATATTGTTATGATTTTGTTTGAATTGATGTATTTATCTCTGTTATAAGTAGGAAACGCAAGTTACCTAAATGCATTTATTCATAGGTAAATTAATGCAAACCTATTTCGACATTTATCTAGTAACCCCCTTTATTTATAAACGCGGAATAAATATAATGCGGCGCGTAAGGTCGGTACAGTGATAAGCTTGACTTATTACCACGGCGTTTGTATGGTTAAAACGGCCTTAAGAGGAAGCTACAAGCCAAAAATGTGTATATTCTTGGTATACCTTATATTGTAGGTAATAGGCACTAAAATCGCTTGATAAATGGAGTCTAGAAACGTTCGATTTCAAGCAGAGAAAGCAAAAAAGTTAATCAAATGAAACTGTCACAGATAATCTTAGCTATATTACTGTATTTTTTAAAAGTTGTTTTCTTTACGTGTTCATACATTTCTATTAAAAAAAAATTTTTAGTAGTTTTCATTTATATATTTTAATGAGTAATTGTTTTTTTTATTTGTATTCTACTCAAGCGAAACGATAGGAAAACCTTCAATTTATATCTAAAGCATATTTTTTTGGTACGTATAATGTACACCAATTCGTTATAAAGATTTATCAAAATACTGATTTAGCGACGAGATAATACCCTAAAATGAAACCAGAATATTAACGACGCAAGTGTAGCAACCGTGCACAAAAATATGCGTTCGCGGCCTTGGTGTATTGGACAAACCTATGGTTGAATTTACCCTACCAAATCTCTAAAATATAGTGGGACTCTACGACATACGTGATAAAGCTGTGTAAAAACAATATACGGAGCGCGGCCCGACGTAATGGACGGATCTACGGTCGACTTTGCCCTAGCAGGACTAGACAAACGATCTTTCCGTGAGGTTTATTTTATATTATATCTGATTTTTTTATTTTTTTTATAGTGGATACCTCACAAGAGTCCCAACTGCTCCCGTCTGGAGCCAGTGAGACTAATGGCATCCCCAATTGGGGGATGTTATGAGGCTGAAGGTAAGTGGGGAAGGGAAAGAGGAAGGTGGGGAAGTACCTGGCTATTCAGATCTAGTCACTAAACACGGCTAAAGCCATTTGGAGCAACGTTTCAATTCTGAATGGTGGTCTTACACCAGGGCGATACTGGTAGTATCTTCCACTCTGGAAAGTATTACTAAAATCTTAAATATTTCTAGAGGGATCTCTTGGAAAGTTACTGATTCATCATCTAGAAAAATAAAGTCTTGTGTTTACCGCTAATTTTATAGTAGGAAAACGTTGTTTTTTAAATTTTTCTACCATTCTACTTAAAATACTTTAGTGGTAAGGTCCTGTTTTTATTAATCCGTCAAGAAAATTTGAAGATTTTAGTAATACGTACAACAGAAATGATTAAAATCTGAGCGTCGAGCAAACCCCCGTTATTAAATTCTAATGTTGCCTTAAACCATGTTTAAGGCCGGCTTTACCATACCAACGTTGAACCGACGTGCAAGAATCTAATTAGTAAGACGGTTTGTGTTTCTCTAGTAAATGCAAATTTTAAGTAAACTTAATAAAAAATGCCGAACTTGAGAAAAATGTTTTGCTATCGAACTGAAATATAAAATGGGTACTTCGAAGAAATCCCTTTCCTTGTAATAAGTAATACTAATAAATTTAAATGCTTGCCTAATTTATAGCGACATTTTAGTAAAATCTCACCAAAGATTGAGCGGTAAATTTAACAGAAACCTGTGTTTTTTTTTCAAATACTCTCCAGTCAAACAGTTGACATTTATTTCATCATACATTTTCTGTATTTAGAAATACCTGTATTGTTCACAGTCGATTTTCATTATCATTAGCGAAGTTAGCAGTCCACAACGGAGTGCTGGTACCTACCTTGATGTATGGAAGTGAGGCATGGAACTGGCAAAGAAAGGATGAAAGTAGATTAAATGCTGTTGAAATGAGATCCCTGAGGCGTATGTGTGGTAAAACCATGTTTGATCGTGTGAGGAATGTGGAGATCCGCAAAGAGTGCAAGGCTGATGTAAGCGTAATGAGTAAGATTAAGAAAGGGACGCTTAGATGGTTTGGGCATGTAGAGCGAATGAGCGAAGATAGGAGTGTAAGGAGGATATATGATGCAAATGTGAATGGTAGCAGAAGTCGGGGACGCCCGAGGAAGACATGGCACGATCAAGTGAATCAGATACTCGAGTCGGGCCATGTCAAGAGTCAGAATAATAGAAGAGTATGTATGAGACGATGTATGAATGTGAATGAGGCAAGGAGTGTGTGCCAAGACCGAGTTGTTTGGCGGTCCGTCCTCTCTGCCTACCCCTGCGGGGAAACGGCGTGATGGTTAGTTAGTTAGTTATTCATTACCGATGCCACATACTAGTCAAAAATAGCTATACTACCGCGTCATGGTGCCTAACGACCTACGTGGCGCCTTCCTAAAGCCAGACAGCAATCCGCACAGCACAACTGCAGGTCATGTTGCGGAAAATCAGTTTCTAGGCGCTATTATACGGAAAAGCTCGAGAAGATGACTGTTTAATGAGATTGAAACGTATGTCCAGTACTGTTCCCCCTACTGTGTAATTCCTGACGTTTGTTCAGCCACCATTTGACTGGAAGGGAATTAAATAAACAAACATTCAAAACCCATTAAAATCGCCTGGCTTCTGGGTGAATATTTTCGCTGAGCGGCGGATTTAATGTTCAAGTTTGAATTTATAACCCCATTAATTCTTTTTTAATTTTTTTTTCAACTTTACGTTATAACGCATGAAAACTTTTTCTGCATGCGCCAGTGGAACTACGGCATCTCTATTGGTGATTGTTAAGAGGCGTGGTAAGGAGGTTGATTACTATTCAGATCTAGTTACTTAACCCTAGATTACTCTACGTCGCAAAGGCGCCCGCGTTTTTTATATATTGCTCTCCCTTTTTATCCTTCGCGCGTTTCGCATTGACGTTCAAAGACATCTCAGTCATCGGCAACACGTGTTGCAAGACGGTTGTTGCGTTCCAAAGACGTATGATTAGCTTGTGTATAAGCTTTGCGCTATTAGTACCGAATGCATCTAAAATATTTTTTTGTTACTTTGTTACTTTTTTTGGTTAATTACTTCATAATTGACTATTTTTTGTAGTGTAGTAGTAGTAGTAGATTTTTTTAAAGAGAAGTCTGTTTAATTGCCTAAATTTCATTTGAAATTAAAGATTTTATAATAAAAAAATATATAAATATAGTATAAAGTTGTGTTATTTTTTTAGTAATATACAAAATTATAGAAAGAGTCAAAACATATCAATCACACTAATAGTTTTTGAATAAAATCATTAGTCAATTTGATACGCCTCGCGGGCGTATGAGTAGTTTCTTTGGACGTCGCAACATGAGAAGTATTGTAGGGTTAACATTACATTGTTTATGGTATTCTAAATATATAGAGGTGAGAGGGAACGGAGAATAAGATGATGTTTGCCGCATCAGATGTGCTCAACAAACACAACTAAAGCCATGCACTTTTATGTTTTACCTACACGAATCCCGCTCAATGTTGAAGGATCGTCAATGTTGCGAGAGTGATGGAAATGGTTTCTGTGACGGTCTTTGACGAAATCATTGGCCGAGGGGTAAGACTCTGGACTACCAAATCAGAGTTCGTGGGTTCAAATCCGGGCGTGTGCAAGTAAATCTTAATTATTCAATTTGTGTTGTTTCATAATTAATTCAGATAAAACAAGTATATTTGCGGCGCCTTTCAGAGTGGAAGATAGTCTCATTATCGCTCTGTTGAAGGACCACCGTTCAGAATGGAAACGTTTGGTAATTTGATCTGAATTTACACCTTTCTATTTTCTATCTCCTCCCCCCCCCCATACCTTCAACCTCACAACCTCCCAATTGGGAATGCTATAGTCTCGTTGACTCGAGACGGCTTGGAGCATTTGGGATTCTGGTGCAGGATTCAGATTTTAATAAATGGGGGAGTTGAAGGAAAGGCGAAAAAGGAAGATTAAGAAGTAGCTGTTCATTACAGATCTGATGACTATAACCATTTCAATTCTGGTAGTCTCTCTCCAGACTAGTATTATCCATATTATTATTATCTCTCAATACTATGTACTCAATATGATACGAGACGCAAATACACATCCTATATAACTCAGTTATAAATAAATCGCATTCAATAAATAATTGTGTTCGTCGAATTAAATCATAGAGTAAGTACTCGTAGTTACCATTAATTTGATTATTTCGAGCATTCTTCTTCCATATTGTTGATATACGAGTATTGTGGGAAATTAGTACAAAAAATTATAAGTGGATTTCTGGTTTCAAAACCATGTGCCAAAAAAATTATCATTTATGTCAGAGAGCTTTTCCAGGAAGCGGAAATAAATACCGGTTAAAGTTCGTTAGGCTGTCTAGTTCCGGAGTCCTTGGGGAGAGTGTTCTTGGGAAATTGGCTGATAGAACATTCAGTTCAGCTCTTGGTACTTTTGAAAACCACATGTGAACTGAAGCGTTATTTAATAATATCATGAAAAATATGCTATCCGAGTATTGCGTTGCACGTTCAGTTCCATATATAAAATAAAGGATTTTAAGGTTACAGCTGACAGCTGTTTCGCATTACGATGGCTATCGATTTTATAAATGCTTATGTATAGAATGAAACTATCGTTAGAACAAATTGAAGATGAAGAAGATGGGAAGATTCTATCTATTCAGGTCTGGACACTAAACATTAATATCTAGCTAAAGTCTTTTCAAGCAAATATTAATCCCGTATGCGGTCACTCTGATATTGAGAGTGTATATCTCGGGCTCAAGAAATACAAAAATAAAATTTTACCGCGCCGAGATTTGAAGTCACGTCCTCTGGCTAAAGGCTAAAGTCATTACATGAAAAACACGGTTCAAAGTACCATCACGCTATACATCTGTATAATTAGGCAGAGAAGTTGAGCCTCCACACAAATCACACATTGAAACACACTTTTTGCTTCATGAACATCCCATACATAATATTATTTTATTCTGATTCTTGAGATGGTCCAACTCAAGTATTGGATTTATTTTATCGAAACATATTATCTTCCTCAGACGTCCGCAACTTATTCTGCTATTCACATTCGAAAAGAATCCATCGGAGCTTTATTTAATCTACTTGGAAAATTAAAATATATTACACATTTGACGAAATTGCTTGAAAATAAATAAATAATGATTTACCAATGTCAATCAAAATGTGCGGATAAAGTAAATGAACAGTAACATCCATTGCATTAACATCAAAGTACTATAACCCACATCGAAACAAAAACACACTAATAAATCATTTAAACTATGAAAGGCTTGCTTAGTTAATGGAATTTGAAAAGGATTAAAATTAAAATTTATTATGAGTGGCGTTTCCGTCTAAAGCCTTTATCCCGTTTTAATAAAGCTTCCACGATATTAAAATGAACTTATAATCCGATTGGATCTGATAATGGTAATATTTCAAGGATTTATTTGGGTTTACAGACCTTTCATACGAGCTCTACCAAACACAAGCAATATGCGAGAAGACAATAAAGCGTTGCAGGAAACGAAGGGGGATATATTTATTTATGATTGCTAGGGATGAGAATTTTATTTCAAATTGCAACTATGGAAAATAATAATTCTTTCAAGCATCGCATCTTTTTTTTAACGTGAACATTGACTTTTTAAACTTATTAAGTCGTTTATTCCAATCAAATATTATTCTTGATATCAGACAGACGGGAAAGGCTTTCTCAACTAGATTCAAAGAACATATATGACGCCAACGTCATGTATTTTTTATCAGGAGATTTTTTCAATGTGGATGAGTGTTTCAGGCGAACAATTATTGCTTATAAAAATAATAGTTGGAAGTTGGTTGGCGAAAATGTTTACCAAACTGCAGTCAAAATAAATATGAAGAAATTTGGCTAGCAGTGAATTGGAAAATGATTTCGAATGCACAAGCTTTGCTGTGGCCTGATTTTACAAACAAAGCTCGGAGAAAATATTTGGGTTAATAGGCTCTCAGAGAAATGCTTTCCCAACTTCCACTTTCTTTGCAAAACCTCTTTTATTGCCTGTTACTGCCCCTAATGACTTCTCTGAACTGACTCTTCAATCGGAGTAAGCACTGAAAGCTCTTCACGTACACGTAGTACATATGCGCACCGAGCTTTACTGAAAAAATGACTGTGACTAAAAATGAATATAAAATATAGAGGTTAATTGCTACAATTACATTAATACTAAGGAAATAAAAACATTTTTGAATAGTGATAATAAAGTTGATTACACGTTTATTTTAATGTTCTGAATATGCTTAGAAATTTTTTAATCATATTGCAGTCAAAACGATGATGACATTTTCTAGATTGTGGGGAAGGTAGTGCAATCCGAAGAACATAGATATATAAAAAAATTAAAAATTTCACAAAAGTCCCAGTTCCTAAAATTGTTTGAATACAATTCCACATCCGGTTAAATACTGCAGCGGCTGCAACATTATCGATTTTACTTTATCAGCATTATTAAAGCAACCATTCCACTATCAATGATTATGTAAGACTTGACTGTAACATTATAATTTATATATTATAAAGATTACACTTTGTACCAAAGGATTAATTTATTTCTTTAGTTTAGTAAACTTAAAATAGTTCCACTTCACGTGGTCTAATATAGTAATACATACTTTTTCTTTTCTTCACACTTATTGCTTATTTCTAATATTTATTACATACACAATTTTTTCTAGGTACGTGTTTTGATTTGTTCATTAATATTTTCTTTCTATCGTATATGATGTGTGTGGAAGTCTTTATTTATTAACGGACATCGTCCAAATTACAAAATAATAACACGAATACAGTAAAATGAAAAATACAGGAGTAGACAAAGGTACATGAAAGCAAAGACATAAGGCAGATATAATATAAGAAAATAAAGTGACAAGTCGAATCAAGTCAAGACTACGCCGTTGGTCAGGACCACGGGACACTTATATTATTCCGTCAGTTGTTTAGCGACCGGAAAAAATCATTCAGACTTATCCCAAAAAAGTTAAGGTTTTGACTTGAGTTGACCAGTCTACACATTCTGGACAATGGTGAATAATATCCATAATTTGTCGAATGATGTTTGAGGAAGAGCAGTTCATTATTTCTGAGTCTGTGCGAGGGGATATTGAAGGGAATGAGTTGCAGTAGAGTAGGTGAATCAATAATACTATTTATAATTTTGAAGAAGCAAATGAGGTCATTTCTTTCCCTACGGACTTCCAAAGGAGAGAGGTTTAGACTTAGTTCAATTTCATCATATGAGTATTTGCCTTTTTCTAATTCTAGCCTCCTAGCAATCCCTCTTAAGAACCGATGTTGAACAGATTCAATGCGTCGAATGTGGACAGCATAAAAAGGAGACCAAATAACACAAGCATATTCAAGATGTAATGCAGTTTGTTATTTATTATTGTAATGCAGTTTGTCTCTTTTGGTAGTAAATTGTTAAAAACTTTGTAGACAAAAAATTAAAAGTCATAGAAAAATCTTTGATTAATTAACACTCTTCTCTAAATGGTATAAAATAAAGTCGCTTTCTGCGTTTGTCTGTTTGTGCGCTTAGTTCTTCTAAACTACACATCGGATTTTTATGTGGTTTTCACCATCACTTAGAGAATTTATTTCGGGAGGTTTATACATATAATACTTGCATATTAAACTTATAGAAAGTAGATAAAAGTCGATGTTTTGTAATTAAGTCGTATAAAATACTTTCGGGCGCTTAAATTGCTAACGCTGGCTAAACCCTATGAGATACATCAAAATAATGTACTACGGAATTGTATATCTAAAGAGGCCTACAGAAAAGTCCTCCACGTTATATGTCTATCTCCTAACTATCAGCAATATTAACATTTTTTACTTCAAAATTTGCCTCATCACTCTATTCTGGATTATTTGGAGTTTTTAAGCTACCTACATTCTACCCTGAGGAAAAATCTCAAGGGCGCTGTGTTAGGTTTTAGGAATCATTGATATGGGCCTTGGCAAATCTGTACAGGACCGGCCCTGCCTACATGACTAAGATTGAGAATACTGAAACAGTAGTGTATATGTGGTGCAACAATTGTTTTATAAATCAGTAAACTTGTTTTTTAATAGAATGTTTTCCTAATTCTTATTCACTATTAATTAAATTTCATAATGCTGTTAATAGTGAAGCTATTTAATGACTCTCTCGTATTCAAAATCAAATTAACAAAATAACCTTAGCGAAAGGTTATATAAAGGATTAACCAATTATTTCATTCCCACAATTTGAAAGGACATGTTCCAGCTAATCAGGATAATTACGCTCAGCCACGTTAGTGACATCGACACTAGCATTTTAACTTACGGGATCAGTTTAATAGATTTACCCAGTTTTATTGACGAAAGTGACCGTAAGCGTTTTCATAATGCTATTCAATAAAATAATTGTACTCCAATGACAATTTATGTCAAACTGTCAATATAATCGAGAATCAATGCACATCAACGAATATACATCAACGAATCAATGTTATAAAAAAATAACATCATATTATAATACGGAGTTCAGTTATGTGAATACCGCACAAGAGCCCCAACTGCTCCCAACAGTTTGGAGCCAGTGAGACCATGGCATACCCAGTTAGTTAAGGTATGTTGTGAGGCTGAAGGTTGTGGGAAAGGGAAGAAGATGGGGAAGAAGAAGGTGGGAAAGTACCTGGCTATTCATATCTGGTCACCAAACACGGCTAAAGCCAGTTCAAGCAAAGTTTCAATTCTGAATGATGTTCTTACACCAGGGCGATACTGAGAGTATCTTCCACTCTGTAACGTGCAGTAAGTATGCTATTTATTATTATGAATGAATAAATTGTGGAGTAACAGTAATTCATCAAATTAAATTTACTTGCGCACGCCGGGATTTCAACCCACCACCTTCGGATTGCTAGTCGAGAGCCTTATCCCTCGACTACGGTGGCCGATGGCGAAAATAAATAAAATAGGTCAAGATTACCATCGGATGTTACTTTACTGATACGACCATAATATGTTACAGCCCCTATAATCGTTTATCACAACCCCTGTTGACATATTAGGGGCTTGATGATGTCACTTTACAAAGTGCTTTTATATTACTGCCTTAATGTGGTACCAACCACTCTGCTATAAGCTTCCACCTCGCTCCGCACGCCCTGCAAACAATTAGATACCTATTTCTGCTTAACATCCCTTCCGCTATCCCCTATCCTCCATCCTACATCGTACCCCGGTCTAACAGGCTGTGATTCACACTAATTACTTTGGAACCCGAATTGCGTTTGAACCCGTGTCTATGTGTTTAGGATATTTAAGGTGTTGAACAAACTCAGCACCTTGAGAAAACTTTCTGAAAAGTGGAAGCTTTTGAAATAAAATATAGGACATTGCCAGTTCGTTGGCAATAGCACGAAATTGAACTGACTCTAGTTTAAGTTCTAGTTTTTTTCGATAGTTATTTAAGAACTGTCAAAATATGTAGAAACTGAAGAATTTTCTTGACTGGGAAAATAAGAAGAATTTTCTCACAGATGAGATGGTCCTTAGCTAAAACTAACTGTTAGGTTCACATGAACGTAAGCCGCCGTAAAACTCGAAACAACGCGCGATGCAAGAAAGCTTACATGTGTGTAGAATTTCAGTACTTATATAAGAAAGCATAGAATGTTATGTTAGAATTAACAGTATTGTATAACACTGATAGTTCTAACATAACATTCTATGCTTTCTAAAACTTATATTATAAAGTATAGAATGTTTTGTTAGAACTATCAGTGTATACAACACTGTTAATGGTCGCAAATATATGCGTTTAAACAGCTTGAGACATATATTATATACTTAACCTTGTGCAGATCATTTGAAATAACATATTGTTGTACACCGTCATTGGACGGTTAGTATATATACTTTGTAATTTTATTTATAACCCTCTGCCTGCTGTGCACTTACTAATGTTGTTAATTACTTCTGCCAATATGTATTATTTTTTATTACTCTGTTAATAAAAATTAAATAAAATATAAAGTTTTAGGCTCCTGATTACATTGAAATTACTCCTGATTAGCATCAAACAAATAACCGACATATTCAAATTTAAATCATCACTAAAAACATTTCTTTTAAACAAATGTCACTACACTTTAAATGAATACCTTACACAAATTAAATACCTCTGTTTTTAATTTTTTATTTACATACATTTGTTAACATGTAATTGTTGGGTTATGTAATATAATGTGTATTCGTTGGGTTGGCTGGAAGAAATAGGATGTAACCTATAAGCTATACCCTTTGTAATCTGTATTTTTGTGCAGTAAATGTTTTTTGAATTTTGGAAAAAATGCATTTTGAAGCAACGGTAACCATTCATTGTACAGTTATTGGCAAATTATTATTAAGTGTGAAGAAGGCGCGAAAATAACAAATTTATTTTAAAAACCAAACTTTAAACAACATCCACTGTGTGTTAAATTATTAAATATTCAGAAATAAAGTCAATTAAACTGTACTGTTATAATTGACAAAATTTAATTAACTGGGGTATATAATAATGTTTCAAAGGGTTTTTTGTATTAATCGTTAAACCATTAGAACACCTGGTAACAGATCGTATTTCCAACCTACGCAATAAGTCTATGCTGTTAAATTGCGTAAATAGGTACTGAATGGTGAATTAATTGATTCCACCCACATTTTGGGATCGTTTTAGGATAATTCGCAATGAAACCTTCCCCCCTATTTCAGATCACTCCTCAGTCTCACCCCCAACCCCTAACCTATGTCCCGAAGGATAAACACTCAGATAATATGAACCATTATTAGAATGAAACCGCGCGCACAAAGCGTGTCGCCAACATCAAATCGTATCTAAGCACAGATTTTGTTTCTACCTACACATCAAACGTATAATAATTGACTTGGTCGCTTTGATAGTCCGTGCAGTTTGGTCGTAGCTCAGCGACAGTTGGCACGATTCTATGCCATATATTATTTTCTTTGTCTTTAATATCTACGGTTATACTTTTTTTACTTATATGTTATGAACCATGACCCTAATGAGCCTTACATTTGTGTGAATAGAAGTAAGTTTCATGAAGGCGTGGAATACAGTATTTTTATGAAAGGAAATTTGACTAAAAGCTCTATCAATAAAATGAAAGTCACCTGACGTGTCATGAAAATTAATTTATTTTTAATTACCATTGTTTTATTTTTATTATACATAGTATGAATATATTTTCCATTCTAATGTATTTTTTGTTTTTGTTTTTTACAATAAATTCCCTCAGGGCCTCTTAGGGGATACTGTGTGTGGGGTTTTTATGGAAAGAAAGGAGAGGGAATTCTAGGAAGGAAAAGGTATGAAGTGTGTATAGGAATCTGCGATTCAGGAGTGATGGACTATGAATCCTTCTCTTCAACTGCAGGTCAAGGCGATGGGTCGAGAGAGTCCGGCTAGAGAGGCCAAAGGGCCTCCATCAACCAGTCCCTCTCGATCCAGCTTGACCTCTCCAACTGGTCTCTATTGACCCAGTGCCTTGCACCGCAGCGCGAGGTATATATCATACATCCATCACTCCTAGATTCCTACGCATCCCTCTTACCTTTTCCTTCTTTCTTTCTAATTATTTTCCTCAGGGCCTCCTGTGTAATGTAAAAAATATATAAAACAACGAAAACAAAAAATTACTCATGATAATGATAATAATAAAAAACATATTTTTTAAGTGTACACAATATACCTTCAGTGGCAGTGTCTATTGGTTAAATTATTAAGAAGACAGGATGTACATAAAACAAATGAAAATTGGTTGTTTTAACATCAACCCTGTCTTTGGGGATGCGGTCTAAATTCAGGGTACTTTTTTACGGAAAAGAAGGACTGTTATATGATGGTTTTGTGTTTTGAATTTCTGTATTTAAAAGATTTCATTATTTTTATAAAAAACATATTGTTTTTATCCCTGATGAAGGTTCGAAACCGGTTGGTTTTATGTATTAAAATTATTTAGAGTAAAATGGTATTAAAAATAAAGTTATTTTATTCTAATTATTATGATTCCATTATTGTTGTTTCACAATGTCGTCGGAATTGAAATATCATTTTAGGCAATTAATGTTAATTATAGGAGGTTATAGGTGTATTATTTTTTAGAAGCGGATATTTTCTAATATTGTCTTCAATAATTAAATATCACAATTTGAGGTTTTACGCAATAAGTTATTCCAAAAATAAATATTCATCGTAGACTTGCAGAAAAGTCAATAGATGCCGCACCTTAAAATAAAAACAGCATATATTTATCCAAGACATTGTCTAGATTGCATTTAGTTAGAGTTGGATCTTGCGATCTTACATAAAAATGTGCTGTGAGAAAATGAAGACAGTCCTTATTCGAAATATGATACAGTTAAATGTGACCGAATGGGATATTTTATTAGCTCAGTTGGTAGAGAGGCACGGCAAGGCGAGGGCCCTGGGTTCGAGTCCTATGTGCAACCGTATCTTCTTCTGATGTTTCTGTTTCAAATTTTCGTTTTTTTTTTATTTTTTTTTTATTTATTGAATAAATAGTTAATACATATCAACAAACAAGTCCTGCTAAGCCAATTGAATTGGCTTGTCAACAGGTGCTTAAAGTTTAGTTTCATATACATTTTTATAAGTTATAATTTACATCTTATATCTACAGAATCAACAATTTTTTCATACAATTTTTCATACGTATTAAAGTAAATTTTTTTTTCCAATAGCCAATTTTTCACCATATATTTAACCTTATTCATAGATTTACATTGCTTTATATAGTGTCAGGTAATAAATTAAATATCTTCGGTATGTTGTATTCAAACGTTCTCTGTCCGTATTCTCTGTCCGGAACTATTAACCCGTCATTGCGCGTGAATCTAGTACTGTATTTATGTTCTAATTTTTTTTTATGCTGCGGGGTAAATATATATTGAATTATGATTTTTTGCCATAGAATAGTCTTAACAGGTAAAAATTTTGGCACTCTGAAAAAGCAACAGTGTTGTAAGAATCGCTAATATTTTATTCAATAATTAAACAGTACAATTTGAGGTTTTACTCATTAAGTTATTCCAAAAGGAAACAATAAAGATGTTACATACTTTATCACATTAATTTAGTAATTATAAAAATTAGTAGATGCTGGTCGATCACCTACAGGGTGCAGCAAAACAGACAATTTAGTTTTGAAGGGCCGGTACATCTCGTGTGGTTGGCGTAGGAACCTGAGAGAGGTCGCATTGAGTCGGGAGGGTCGTGCCGTTTTCAGTCGTTACCATGGTTTGGTCCGTGACGAAGCCCACATCCATCAATGTGGAGCGGTGAATAAACAAAATGTTCGATACTGGGCTGAAAATAACCAAAGGCAACTTCACGAGAGACCTCTTCACTCCCCAAACTTATGTTTTTAGGAGATAACTGATTTCTAAAGAAACACCCACCCACACAAACGGCAAAACTTTAAGATACCTTGAAATTGAATTGTGCCTCCTCAATGTTTTCAATTTGACCCACGCCAAACCAAACAACATCCCTTCCAGACATGTGTCCATATTGGACCCTCCCACCTCAGTTCCGCCTGCACAAGGAATAATTGATTTTAATAATATACGAGGCTGCCTTATTTTTACCTTGTTTTCTCCACTCCCCCCATGGAAAACAAAGAAAATAGAGGTTTTCCGCGTCGAAATTCTACGTTCATTTTCCAAGTACGGCGCACAGGAAACTAATGAAAGATTAACGCTATTATTATTTATTCGTTAAATAATTATTGCATTGTACAGAATACAAAAAATTCATGGTTTCTTGGTCCTAGACTTGCATTCCATTTTACAACGTGGAAAACATTATTACATTTTATTGTCGACCAGCGCCATTTTTAAAATATTTTTATTTTATTTAATGGCTCGGCAATATATAAAACATCATATAATTGCTACAGTAAAGCAATACACTTTCAGTATGGTTATAGTTATGAATCCCAATTATAGGAGAACACATTATTCATTGCAATAATGTTTGTGCAACAATAAATTTAAATCACTAGTATAAAATTTTAACTTTTGATATTGAACGGTCTCCAATCAAATAAGTACAGGTATTGTAGAGTATTTAAAAAAATCTATTTGAACTATCCCCGTTAAAAATCGATTCTTGGTAGGTTTCAGCTTTCAGATCAAAACCCGAAACGGGCCGAGAATGTATGAATGAAGAATGGAAGTGTAAAGTTCAAATATTTAAAAAAAATGTAAATAATGAATACTCCCTGAATTATAATATACACGGTGTCTGTAAACTTGTAGTACAAGCGGGAAACTAGTGAATCTTTTTTTCGATATGAGCATTTCGATAGTTAATATTTTCTTTATTTAGAGTTGCTAAAGTGTTAAAAATAATTCCTGTAGCCGGGTATACGCTTTGTAGCATTTAAAACATTAAATAGCTAATATTAACCTTTTAGCGACCAATTATTTTTAATTTCAACCTAAAAAATTCCAATTTCGGAATCGATTTGCTCGAAAACGAAAGATGCAATAAAAAAATGATGCAAAAAAATCGACTATGAAAATCCAATCAAATGTAATGGGTTTTCCGCTTGTACTCTGAGTTTCCGAACATCATGTGTAATCCAGATTACGTTTTATCAGTTACATATATTTAACAGCAAATTCTTCTCTAATAATTCTCTCAAATGTTCTCCCACGCCTGCGTAAAATTCCTTTTGTCGATCAATCATAATTTTAGAAAGATTCCAAATGCGTACAATATTCTAAACATAGATTGTGTTAGGTACTTAACTGCCAATATAATCCGCAATCCATTGTATGCAATTTCCGATTGTTTCACAAATTTGAGAACCGCTAACCGAATTCACAATGAAACCCCAGAGAGCTTCAAAAGCACATTTTCACGTAATAACACGGTCCGTAATGCCGCAAAGGGTTCGCCCGTTCTAGTCCGGAAGGAGGCTTTGAGCTCCTAAACAACTTTGAGGGAAATTAACTTTTTGCTTTGCCGAAACTTTATCAGTGAAGTTATTTCGGCGAGGTGAACGGAAGCTACTAACTAACTAGCTTCACAAAATAACCCAAATTCTGTGGGCTTATTAATATTTATAACTTAGAACTGGTCTTAAAGTCGAATCTTAATTTTGAAGGTTGAATTCATTGATGAACATTTCGACAGATTTAAATTTCCACTGATTCTGCGTATAAACAGGAGAAAAAACCGCTAGCCGCACTACGAATTATGGGAAAGGAACGAAGCAACCGCAAGCCGCGTTTCGCTTGGGTATATGATTTGATAGGAAACACCAATTTTATAAAGCATTTATAAATCATATCCAAGAAAGCTTTGCAAGTGTAAGGCTTTTTTCAAGAGACTTTCATAATATCAAATAACAAAACATTGTATATGTCACTAGTAAGGAGTCACATCGAGTATAATTCCACAGTTTGGTCTCCAAATTATGAAGTTCATTTGGACTCCATTGAAAGCATCCAAAATAAATTGTTAAGATAGTAAATTTTAAATTAGGTATTCATAGAGAATAGAAAATCCCAAATATAGATTACGGTACCTACTTTACTCAATCAATTTATCGGAACAAAGAATTATTTGCGATTTGTTGTGTCTGTTTAAAATTATTAATTAGATTTTGAATACCCCTGAGTTCATATATTTAATTTCATTCCATGTTCCTGACAAGACAGTTACAAGACAGTACCTACAGTATTATTGTAACAATTCTACTTCAATTTCGCAATATTATACGCCTATGAGACAAATCCAAAATTTGGAAAACATATACTCTGATGTTGTAGATATATTTAGTTCAACAATATGACACCATAAAATTATAAGTTGGCTTTAAAACGTGTTTGTCTTCAAATAGAGCTAATTTATACATAAAATGATATATCTTATGACTAACTATAGACTAGACAAACTATTATCAACTTATGGCTAACAGATTGCATCCACCGGTTCGTCGATCGCTAATTTAATACATTTGACAACGAACGTGATGCTGCTAATGGACACATATATTACAATATATTTATATTCTGTACAGGGAGATAATATAGATTCTGGACCATACTTACATGGAAGGTCGCTTGTCGCTTTATCATTGTTCATTGTCTATTAGAGATACATACAGTTTATGTTATTACAGACTTTATTTTATTACTTTAAATGTTTAGGAGAGGAAAAGCAACTCTTATGTTGGGCGGTACAAAAGTGCAAGTGATTAGAATCTATCTTCCCAAATGTAATTCGTCTCTTGGTATGACACAGATTGATAAGTATATATAGGCTTCGAATAATGCAAATCCAATAATAAATGTGTGATTAGGATATATTGTAGTTAATACAAGAATGCTACTCTCGGGCAGGTGTATTTAGCTTAAGGGTATGAGAACTTAAAAAGGTAAGTTTTTAGTTTGGACGTGAATTCTGTTGGACTTGTTATGCATCTGAGTTCCAGAGAGAGTTTATTCCAAGCCTTAGGTCTAGATATTCGGAAAGCGCGATCTCCAAACTTATTATTTGGCTTGCGCTTAGGTTCCATCGGTCTGCCTATAGCTGATGATGTTGCTGATCTAAGAGTTGACTGCCTCAGACCAGTGTTTTCCGGGACGCATAGTTCAGAGATGTAGGGTGGGGCCATTTCATTGATGGATTTAAATACCATCCAGCACTACTTGTACTGGATTCTTTCAGGGCACTTGAGCCAGTGAAGGTTGCCTCTGTAGGAAGGTTACTTCGGACTGACTTGAGTTGTCTTTGGTTAAAAAAACCGGTGAAATAGTCCTATTTATTTTACTTTTAAGCGTAAAGACTGTTGTTTTTGGAATGATTCGCTGCCGGAAATAGAAATAGGTAAATCGTCTATGAAAGATTGACGTTTGTTTGTGGCCGCCCAGAGAAAATCAGTCATAGATGTTTGAAGACATCCAATGAGTTATTGCTTCTAGACATTCAGCTATACGGGTTTTGAGACTATTGATTTTGCTTGGAGTGCAGTAAAAATAAACTTGTTGATCGTCAGCTAGCAGTGAGACAAGAGACCAAATTACTTGATTATTTTGTATTAAATATACATTTAATATTTTAAAATAAACATAAGTCTATTTAACGGAAGTAAAAAGATAAATAAATAAAATTATAAACTTGTTGAACTCTTTCTTGGATATTCCACGATGATAGAACTACAAAGTCACATGAACAGTATTTATTGAAGCTACTGATATTTATTAAATGTACTTACACATTTAATATTTCTGCATTATGTAAAATTTAGACTTGTAACTTATCTGTAAAAGCGCCACGGGAGTTCAATAAATAGATAAATAATTCGTGGTTCTCTTTTTCTACTAAAAATATATATAAATAAATGTACAAACATACGCAGCCTAATGCACGTTTTATACGACACGTTTTTCAAAACATCTTTTGATACGGAAAAATCGCAGATAAATTCACACTTTATGTATAAGTTAAGCTAAACTTCGTAACTATTAAGAAAGCATCACCATAATCTTACATATATTATTACCCTTTGTAACTATGATTAGTGAACAGGATCTCCTTCTCCTACTCTAACTGCTACCTACCAATTTCTTGTCCTACTATCTTCTTGTTCTATCTACATGTTCTTTCAGTAAAACAAAAATAAAGCTTTTTCTGCAACCCTCGATAAAAAAATAATGTAATTTCTTCATAGTGAGATTTGAATTAAATCGTTAATAAAAAACAATGTTCATGTGTGCGTATCCCGTAGACTCAAAAACTACTGGACCGATTTCGCTGAAAATTTTAATATATTTTTTATTAGTGTCAGGAGTGTTTAGAGGAGCGTACGAGGAAGATATAACGCATTATCACTGCACATAATGTGTTTGTTTTATGATAACAATGTGTATATCATGATACAACATGAAGTGAATGAGAAAGATATGGCGGGATCAAGTAAAACAAATACTTATTTTTGTTAAAATGTGGCGTATGTAACGAACGAAGAAAGGGGTGTAAGGAGAATGTATGACGTGGAAGTGAATATTAGAAGAAATCGAGGACGCTCGAGAAAGACCTTGAACAATCAAGTGAAACAAACACATAAAATAATATTATTTCCATTTTTTAAATACGCACATTTTCAGGTACACTAGAATTCGCAACTTTGAAACTTTACTAGTAACCCCGAGCAGCGCCGGTACAGCTAGTATAAATTTAAAATCCAATTTACGGAATGTGTAGTAGTGATTGTCCCTGAAAATTCAATTAGAATAACACTTACTCCAAGCTGAAATATGAAACAAAATAAATACATGGAATCGGCCTAAGTGCTCGCACTTTTTAGCCACAACTGTTTTACATAAATACGTATTCACGAAGGTCATTTCATTTCTCAGAATTCCCCGCCAAATCGCCATCGAAATAATCAATCACCGAGACAAAATAATTTCAAAGAAAAAGATTCAGCAAAGGAAATCATCGAAGTTCGAGACTAGCAACCGCTCAGAAAAGCCCAAACAATCCGTTGCTATGAGACAAAAACGATCTCAATGAGAATAAGCGTAATACGTGAGTTGGCGTGTCCATATTTTAGAACTAGGGACTCTTTGTTGACCTTGGTTGACCTTGTATTTTAATCAGAACAATCTGCGTTTTACGCAAACTTAATGCAATGTGACCTCTAAACGTCGCCGTCCGACATTACTTGTTTCAGTCGATAAAACAAGACCCTGAATTTGAACTAAAGTTGCGTCAACGCCAAATCGGGGTCGCTATTTCTCACTGTTCACACTTTAGCTATAAATTATGGTAAAATATTCAAACCTTTCCGAGTAAAAAGATGGCCCACTATGGCAAATTTATTACCTTTACACTGAATGAGATTTAGTGATGTCATTTAAAGAAAATCGGGACCTTAAATTAACGCGTCATCATCAGCTATTCTTTACCAATTCTATGTGAAAACTTCGCAAGATTCAGATATTTAATACCATTTAGGAATTTGAATAAAGCTGGACTGCTTTTTCAATGCTAACTATTTTCTTTTGTGTAACAAGAATTCCTGTTCAGTTACAACAAAAAACAACTTTTTACCTGAATTTACATAAAAGACTTACAAAAAGAATTTGCTCCCTAAATGTGAATGTTTTTTTTATTGTGAATACTGCACAAAAGTCCCAACTGCTACCAACCGTCTAGAATCAGAGAGAATATAGCATTCCCATTTGGGGTATGTTGTGAGGCTGAAGGTAGTGGAGATGAGGAAGAGGAAGGTGATGAAGTACCTGACTATTCAGATCTGGTAACCAAACACGGCTAAAGCCATTTCAAGCAACGCTTCAATTTCATAGCAAAGTTTCTGATGGCGGTCTTACTCCAGGCTGGAATGTGCCACAAATATATAAATTGTGAAATAATACAAATTGATCAAATAAAATTTACTTGCGCCGGGAATTGAATCTGTGACCTTCGCATTGCTAGTGCTATGTAAGACGATCGTATTACACTAGCAAGCCTTACATGACAATATAGCGTTTCTTTCTTCAAAGAAAACCACAACGTTACGAAGATAGCTACACCCATTCAAAGATGTATGTCTCAAGAACCATACATTTTTCAAAAGCTCACTTGAAACAGGCTTTCAATTGTCAGTGACAAGTCAGTGCAACTTGAGAGTTGCACTTTGGTGTTTCTTCTCCGTTGTTATGTAAAACTAACTCGAAAGGTTACTTGTAGAAAATTTGTAGAAAAACTTTTATCTTTTGTAGAAAACACATTCTTACCGGTAAATGTAAAATAAAAATACGTAAAAAGAAAGAAAAAACAACATTAATTATACTGATATAAAAATGTTATTCGAGAATGCACGACATTAAATTAAACTAATTTATTCAGAAGTTAGTCAGAAGGTTTTCAGTTCAAAGGTTGGCTGGTGAAAGAGATTCATTGTGTATTTAATTTCATAGCTTTCGGTTTATTTGCGTCATTTGACTAATTGTAAGGCACTATGGAAGTGATTTTCACAAAGATAAAGCTACAAAATTATTGCGGAATATCAATTAATCAGTGGAGTTTAAGCCTTCGCATTCCTAATTTCTAGCGATTTTATAACATGTTTCTCTTAAACAATTTAAGTTTTTAAGTTCCTAAAAAATAAATGTTGTTTTTGAAGACAAAATATATTTATTTATTCAAAAAACAGTTTTTAACATAAAAAACATACTCTGCACGTCTCACTAGGACATTCCTGTATCAAGATGTGCAGCTTTACAATTACATCATTTAAAAAAATACATATATGTAAACTTAATATAATAATAAAATTAAATTTAAACCCAAAAAAGAAAAGTTAATTACACGGTTGTGTCGAGACCGGTAGACAAAAATAAACAAAAATTTATTAACAAATGTACGAAAAATAAAACAAAAATGTCAACAAAAGGAGCATTGGGCAGTACGTATATAGTAATATAGTTTATATATTAATAACATACTAACATTTAAAAATCCGCAGAGCGGGCGGCACTTGCTTGGGCTTCGCCCAGTTTAAGTGACACTAACAACAGTTACATTTAATAGGTAGATATTAAGTCATAGCGCCCCTGAGGTGATATCTCACAAAACGGCGCTATACAAATTGTCCAATGAATAAATAAATATTATGTTTACATTTTATTGCGTAGATATGCATTGATATACAAAAGAAATAGATAAAATAATGAAATCACCTCATCAGAAGTAAGAAATATAGATTACAATTGGAAAGAAAAAGTGGGAGGAGAGGGGAGGGGTTAGAGTGGGCGGGGTTTATCAGAATTGGAAATTACAATATCGTTAGACCGGAAAGACCAGTTGAGTGGGAAAATATTTAGAAGAGGGTTTAATTTTAAATAATTAATAATTATAATTAGTTAAATTTTTTTGTTTATTAATTATATCTGATTTTATATTGACATGTTTTCTTATTTCTAAAATTTCAAAATTATATCCTAAAATTATTAAAAGCACATATTGTTCTGTTATTTAATATTCATAGATATGGAAAAAAATTACAACGTATCTTTAAATGCAACATAGGCATTTGTCGAGGGATTTTCGCTCTATTTTAAACGAATCGTGTTTTATTAAATATTTTCGCAAAATTATTATTAGCACCTTCGTAACATTCATGACATTCGTATTTACATATCTCCCTTTCAAACCACCTTGTTCCTCTTTTTGAACGCTTACTACGGAGCCATAACCCTTCTTAAACGAAGTTTACATTACCTATAAATTACAACAACAAAAAATCATTACAAGCAATTCTCTAGATTTTATGAGAAAAAACTGATATAGTCATGCCAATGAGAATTCCTTCGTAACCTCTCGTTGTGTCACGAGGGCTGTTCATGAGAAACACGTGGATAGTCCTTATATAACTGATCTCAGCAGAATGCCTATAGCATATAAATACTATTTAAGACAGATATTCAAGTTTGTTAATTAATATTATAATACAATGTCCACTGGGCATACCACCCCCACCTCACGTGCTCACGTGTCGACGAGCGCCGCCGACGCCGGGCGCTGGTATCCGACCCGCCTGACCTGCCATCGAGCGTCGAGACGCCGACGCCTGTCATACCTGTCACTCAACGACGTCTGCTCTATTCACTGGAATTATTATTATGTGCTCTTACGTCACAGCAGACAAGAAAGCAAACAATAACAAACCAAAAAAAAGTACGATATGTACCTAAAGTACTTAATTTATTTATCTTCGGAATTCATGTACGTTTTATTTGGTACTAGCGGTTACTCCCCGGCTTTCTCCAATACATGAGTTCAATACCCTTGGTTCTTATCGAACAGTAGAAAATATGGAACAAACAATTTGGATTCATGTCTTATTTTTTTACAGTAAAACGGATATTTCAATGCTTCACATGGAAATGACGTTGCGAGCTGAAAAAAGCTGTAACAGACAGAAAACGCTGTGTAACTTTCATGACACTATAACCTCAAAAAGTATTTAAGCAGCTTTTAAAGTTGATGGTTAAACATATGAATAAAATTAATAAAAAAAATTAAATCGGAAAGAACGTTATTTTCTTTGTTTAATAATTTTTGAAACATTTGGTTATGGAGTCCTTTAGTCAAGGATATGCTTGGGTTCAATTTATGTGACTTCTCATATTTCGGTGTTTGAAAAATGCGCTCAGACCTCTAACTCTTTTGTATTCAATTTGGGAAGCGGAGTAATTGAATAACCAACACATTTGCGATAGGTCATCCCAAGTGGTTCGCTACTTTTAGTGACTTAGTAGGGGTGCCCAGGTTATTGAAGTGAGGTTTGTCCGGGTCCTGGCGGCGTTTGCGTCTGCCTACCTACTGCGTGGCGGGCCTGATCGGGAGATACTGGTTGAGAGAGATCTTGTGACCTATCCAGCAGAACTCTCTTGGAACATCGCCTAGCACCACATCTCTCCACCCCTTCTACCTTTTTCATTCCCAGAACTAACTCTCCTTCCTTTCTTAAAAAGACCCCTTCACACAGCATCCCGAAAGATGACATAAGCCCTGAGGGGAATTATTTTTTCGGGTCCTCCTATATAGAGCTGAAGTAAAATGTATCCGTACTGTGAACGTAGATCATTACGTAAGCGTTACGTTTCAATCCATACATATAACTTTAAGAGTTACGTTTCCATCCATACTTTTTAGTAACATCCTGATGTTTTTTGTGCTCCTGTCTGAATAAAAATCTATACTGATTAAATATTTTAGTATGGAATATAAAATGTATTCTATTTGACTTATACAATCTTGTAATTTATCCTTTCTTTCCATATTGTACTATGACTGTCAACAACTTTCATGTATGCAAAAGGCACTTGTGGCGTTAATTCTAAATACATAAATAAATATTGTGCAGCAAAGACAAAGAGTTAGGTGTAAATACGTGATAACATTAATGATATTATTTGAATTGTTTTACAAAAAGGGTTAAACAAAGTTATCTTGTTAGTCTCAAAGCAGGTATTAATTACAACCTGACTTTTAATGAAAACTATTCCACGAAAACCTGCTAACGGAATACAAAACTGTGGTAATTATAATAACCGGTTTAGAACAAAGAAGCGAAGCTAGCAGTCCACAATGGAGTGCTGATACTAACACTGGTGTATGGCAGTGAGTCATGGAAATGGCAGAGGAAGGGTGAAAGAAGACTGAATGATGTATAAATGAGATCAGTGAGTGTGGTCAAACTTTGTATGACCATGTTAAAAATAGGGAGATCTTTGTTCCTTATTTCATTGCTTAATATAGAGTTTGCTTTTTCAAATCCCTCGGGGTTTCCGGATAGAATTTAGAAATTTTGTGGGATCCCGCATGTTATGCTGGATTATAATTAAGGGGTATTAAATTGAAATATTTCCCAACATTTCATGAACATTTTTGAATAATTTGGTTAGTGGATTATAAAAGAAGAAGTTGAAAAAATGCTTTCTTTTAAAAGGACTTTTCGTATTAGAGCTGGATCAATCGATCGTTTTAGATGACCCGGGTCGCTCACGATCCACTGGCTTCGTGAGCGGGTCGTGAAACTCGAGCGCGCCGCCGCACAGTGGGCTGAAAATCGCCTTTCATAGACATAGAGACTTGAATTTTCAAGGGTATTTTTTTTGCTAGAAATGGATTCTGCTGATCATTACTATGCTATAAAATGTCGTACGAAGCAATTGCGTGTACAAATGAAGGAGTTATAATTTTTTTAAGAAAAATTTGTATGGCGCTGACATTAAAAATGAGGCTATATCTGGAATCATAAGGTTGGCCGTTCTATCTTTACACACAAATAATACTACTATTTATTTTTATTTTTTTGACATACTTCATATTGTGGCGCAAGGTGCGATTATTTTTTTAAAAATCCTCAAAGTTGAAAAAAACCCTTTTTAATGTTGATGATTCATTTTAATGCTAAAATGCTTTTAGGCTTGCAGTGTAAATAAAATATTGTAAACTAGACAAAGCATACTCATATGTAAAGCATTTAAGCATTAAAATGAATCTTCAACATAAAAAAGTTTTTTTTTCAACTTTGAGGATTTTTTTAAAAAAAACCACTAGTTTCGCCACAATACAAAGTATGTCAAAAAAATACAAATAAATAGTAGTATATTTGCGTGTAAGGATATAATGGTCAACCTTATGATTCCAGAGATAGCCACATTTTTAATGTCAGTTCCATACAAATTTTTCTTAAAAAAATGATGACTCCTTCATTTTTACACGCAATTCCTTCATACAAAATTTTATAGCATATTAATGATCAGCAGAATCCATTTCTAGCCAAAAAAAATACCCTTGAAAATTCAAGTCTATATGTCTATGAAAGGCGATTTTCTGCCCACTGTGCACAGTGTTTTGGCTTGCAGTGTAAATAAAATATTGTAAACTAGACAAAGCATACTCATATGTAAAGCATTTAAGCATTAATACTACCGAGGACGACGTAAAGACCTACCTTGTAGATAATGGTTTCGAAAATACTAAGATAGAAAAAATTAAGCCTTACCGTCCCACGCCATTTAACACCTTTAAACTTTCTGTAAAAGCAACTGAGGGACCGAAATACCTGGTGGAAGAACTATGGCCGGAAGGAATTGTATTCCGTAAATATATAGAATCGCGTGCATCAACCAAAGATCAAAATGACAACCGATAAATTAAGAATTATTTCGATTAATTGCAGATCGGTCCGTAGCTCCGAAAAATTTATTCACGATCTCTGCGAATCATATGACATTATACTACTCCAAGAAACATGGCTACTCCCAACCGAGATTGAATTTTTGTCAAATATTCACCCGCACTTCAATAGCTTGGGCACCTCTGCCGTCAATATAGCTAACGGTCCCCTGCTAGGTAGACCGTACGGCGGAGTTGGAATAATTTACAAGCAAAATTTAAGGGTTACCACAATCCCGATGGACAATTGTCGTATGGCCGGAATCGAGGTGAGTCTGAATACTGAAAATTTAACCATCTTCACAATCTATATACCGACTTGCTTAACTGACAACTTTGAGGAGTTTACCAACTGCCTGGCCTCCTTACAAACGATCATTGACGACAAAGATTATATCAATTCAATTATTATCGGAGACTTCAACGCTAATCCCGACTCACTCTTTGGAATAGAGCTAAAATCTTTTTGTCAAGAATTCGAATACATTTTTGCCGACACCGAAATTTTACCTGAGAATTCTTACACATACGTCAGTGACGCGCATAGTACTACCAGGTGGTTAGACCACTGTCTAGTTACGAAAAATATTTACAAACAAATTATCGAGATGAAAATACATTACCATGTTGATTGGACTGACCACCGACCCCTCGAACTAACGTTAAATACGAATGGAATAGTAACATCGGAAGTATTTTCATCTACATTAAGGGATCCAGCATTATGGAATCCGAAAAATAGACGTGATATCGGAATTTATAACTCATGTTCGCAAACTTATCTAGCTAAAATCAAACCAAAAAATACATTTCATGAGGACGGTGGCAACCCTGAACGTGCCAAAATAAAACACCTCTACGGATGTATAGTACAAGCATTACAATATAGTGCCGCTTGTATATTTAGAAATACTACTACACCAAAATATAAGCAAGTCTGTGGGTGGAATGAATTTGTTGCAGACAAATACGAAAAATCAAGACAAGCAATGCTCACCTGGATTGATAATGGGAGACCGCACAATGGTCCCATAGCGGAGGATAGAAGGACAAAGCGTGCCGCTTTCAAAACAGCTCTAAAACAATGCCAAAGGAATTCGACACAACTCCAGATGGATAAAATAGCAGCGGACTTAGACAATCGGGACTTCAAATCATTTTGGAATAAATCTAATAAAATGTTGAACATGCGTTCCAAAGTCTCTTGCAACATAAACGGAGAAACGAATCCTGAAGTAATCGCCAATATTTTCAAAAAACATTTCGCGACTACCACGCCGACCATCTCCTCAAACGAAACGCATTTGAATGCCTATGATGACATTGACCCTATAGTCACTGCAAACATGGTGAAAACCGCCATTAAAAACATGAATTCCGGAACTTCAGCAGGACATGACGGCTTAAGTACCGAACACGTCAAACATGCAGGGGTAGCGATTCTGAAACTACTGGCAACATTGTTCACCGATATCATAAAGAGTGGTTATCTACCCAAAGACATGACAAAGACAATCATAATACCGATAGTAAAATCTAAACTGACAGACATAACTTTACAGGAAAATTACAGACCGATATCCATCGCCACCGCCACCGCCAGAATATTTGAACGAGTTCTCTTAGATCAAGTCGGACTCCAATTGAAAACGAAAGACAATCAGATGGGTTTTAAAACAGGATGCTCCACGGACTCAGCCATATTCTGCGTAAAACGGACATTGGAATACTACAGGAAGAGAAAAACAACAACTTACGCATGCTTTCTGGACCTTAGTAAGGCCTTCGACAGAGTCTACCATCCATTATTGTGGACCAAACTAAAAGAAAGAGGTCTACCATGGAAAGTAGTACGAATTCTCGACACATGGCACCGTCAACAAGAAAACTTCGTTAAATGGAAAGATGGTTTCTCAGAACCCTTTTTCTTAAAGAGTGGGGTCAGACAAGGAGGTTGTTTGTCCCCAGTACTGTTCAACATATATATGGATGAATTAACTCACAGGTTAAATAACGCTGGGGTAGGCTGCCATATTGGAGGAGAATGCATCAACAACGTGAGCTACGCAGACGATATGGTGCTGATGGCACCGTCAATAAGGGGACTAAGAATTCTCTTGAAGATCTGCGAAGAATACGCACTCGAAACAAACATGTTATATAACGCGAAAAAAACAGCACTGCTGGTCGTCAAATACAGAGAAGGACCAAAAAAGATTCCCCCAGCGTTTTTAAATGGAGAACCTCTCATAATAGTAGAAACAACGAAATATTTAGGGCATATCATCACCAACAACTTAACGGATGACGACGACATCGATAGGCAGAGGCGAGCACTGAGCATAAAAAGTAACATGCTCAGTCGAAGATTTCGACTCTGCAGCCCGCAGGTGAAAAGGACGCTATTCTCAGCTTTCTGCACTACCTTGTATACTTGCGAGCTGTGGGCCAATTTCAAAAAGCGAACCATGGAAAGGCTTCGGATTCAATACAATAATGCCTACCGCATAATGTTCGGACTTCCAAGGCACTGCAGTGCCTCCTCGATGTTCATGGAGGGAAGAGTTCCCGGCTTTGCTGCCCTAATGAGATCCAGGGTAGCCGGAACGAGGGGAAGGATCAATAACTCCAGAAACATCCTCATCATCGAATCCCGCCAGACCTCAGGATCGAGCATCGAAAAACATTGGAGAAAAATATTGGCCCCCATAATTATCGCTCCGATGATAAGCTTACAAGATATTTAAATGTTTTATGTTAACACTCTCCATTCTATATAGTTCCTTTTACTTTTTCTTATATTTTATTTGCTCTATCAAACTTACATTTTAAATTATTTGTACTTAATTGTATCTCTGTATATAACATTGTAGTTATATTTTATGGATTGTGTGGGATTGCACTAACCTCCCCACATTCTGGAATAAACAATTATTTATTTATTTATTTATTTATTAAAATGATTCGTCAACAAAAAAAAGATTTTTTTTAAACTTTAGGATTTTTAAAAAAACAATCGCACCTTGCGCCACAATATGAAGTATGTCAAAAAAATACAAATAAATAGTAGTATTATCTGTGTGTAAAAATAGAACGGCCAACCTTATGATTCCAGAGATAGCCTCATTTTTAATGTCAGCGCCATACAATTTTTTCTTAAAAAAATTATAACTCCTTCGTTTGTACACGCAATTGCTTCGTACGACATTTTATAGCATAGTAATGATCAGCAGAATCCATTTCTAGCCAAAAAAAATACCCTTGAAAATTCAAGTCTCTATGTCTATGAAAGGCGATTTTCAGCCCACTGTGCGCCGCTTTACCAGGTTATACCCAGTAACCCGAAAACTGTTCGTTACCCAGCTACTTTCACTTTCATTTGATGTAAGTAGGTCGCGGATTCGGGTGCTGACAAAAAATAACCTATTTGCTCTTTGGTGGGTAGTGAGCGGGCTTCATAATTTGATGAGCGGGTCATTCACGATCAACCCAAGACTAGTTCATATTAATCACTTAGTTAGATAGTTAGCTAGTTATATTATAAAATACGATATTAAAAAAGGTAACATAATAAACGTTTTAAGAGAACTTCAGAAATAGACTGTGTATAGTCCTGTCACCCGTGAACGGATATTTGTGCACTGCAGCCCAGCAGCGGAAAACTCTCTTTCTGCTTCCACAAGAGTTGGTAGGACTGTCAGGACCGATATCTCCGTTCTCAAAAAGGAACATCACTTTCTTCAACATCAATTCTAATTCCGATCTTGAGATGAGGCTCTTTCCTCCCTTTCTAACAACATCAAGTTACGTTCCTATTTCACTGTCAAAGATGAACCACCGCTCATTTATATAAACAGCATGTTTTTGGTGTAAATTTAGTATTATTTCCGATATTTCAATCCCGCACATGAAAATCAGAAGATTGTGGGATAAAATTGTGGGTGTCCGGTAGGGTACGCACTGCACTAGGTAGACAGGGTGTGACCACATGCAGGTATCTACTTTGCCCACAATATGCATTGTAGCGAGCTAAGTGACATTGTTCTGCAGTCTGCAAGTTGGGGCCATTCTGTTCCTAGCTTGGCATCTTATGGAACCCTGGAGTCTGTCAAAAAATGTACAAATAAGGAATAAATAATAGTTGTAAGGGTCGATGTCTGTCCAGTAGAAAATATAGCAACAATATCCGGGGTATATCACACGAGCTGCCTGAAAGACGAAGAATTGCCAATTAGGTACATATCTAAAGTCATAGTGCTGTATGCTGATAATGTCAACATACTATTGACTTGCCTACCAATGGACAATTTCATTTGGAACATAACACGTCAACCGGTTTAATTGTTGGTCAATTTTACCGCTGGAAATCACTCAAAGGTTAATAAAAAAAAATAATTAAAAAATCATCAGATTACCCAATCTTACAACTTTTCCAAGACTCCCACCACTAAAAAAAATGGAAAAAATACGCTGCTTCAAATCCACAAATATCTGTATAAGAAGTCACACCATGCCACGGTTCTTGTTGAGAGCAATAGACAAAATACAATGGGTCGCTTATGCACTTCATTAATGCACACCAGTTTTGCACAAAACCACAATACTTACAATGGAGTGGTGTGGTTTAATCAACTGACGATAGAGATGAGGTTAGAATCGGACTATAATAAATTTAAAAATAAAATATATTTTACCACCTTAAATAATTTGGCTAATTAGAATCACGATGACATCTCATTATATTGTTTTATATATTATTATATAAAAAAAAAAACAAAAATCTCTTCACTTTATATGTTTTTATGATTTTTTTCTTATATTTACATATGTATGTTAAGTTTTAATTTTTTTTTCCTTTTCAAACGAGTGTTAAACTCTCGTAAAGGTAAACATGTTTAATTATTATTTGAAATATGTTCTTAGTGTGTAAATTTAAATAATTATACTGTATGTTATAAAATAAATAAAAAAAAACAAAAAAAAATATATACATAAAAAAATATAATAATATACGAGTATATTTCGGGCTAAAATACCTTACCTAAATCAAATTTTATAGCAAATATCTAGTACCGATGTGAGCTATTTTATTTATTTGTTTTGAAATTATAAAATATAGGTCACTATATAATTTGTCTTTTCAAGATTTTAAAGGTAACTTTGGCATTTTTTTCTGAGTTAACGGTAATTAGTGAAAAAATAATCTTTACCAAACTCTGCTAAAAAACTTAAAAAGATATTTTTTGGTTGAAAATTTTAATTTATGTATAACAATTTGTGTTCCAAAGTAAATCGGTCGTTTGTCATTAAAATTGAAGCCCATCAAATACTTTTTCAATTCTCTAATATTCCTTCATACTTACATAGTAAGTAAGGAAAAAATATTATTTTTTAATAATTTATTGTTCTTTACTCATAAAGGCTAAAGTTACTTCGAAAATTATGAAAAATCGACTTCCTTAATGGCTTATGTTTTATAATTAAAAAACACAAGTAAATTAAATGGCTCATATCCGTAATAGATATGTGCTAAATCTTTTGACTTAACCCTACAGCGTTTGGGGGTCATATATGAACAGTCGTCCATATTTAATAAAAGTATTTTTATCTCTTTTCTATTATGTGGAAATACTTTTTTTTCGTTAGAAAGAGAAATAATAATTCTTTTCAGTTTGCCTCAAATATTTACATTGGAATCCATTAATAAAATCCTAAAAATACCCAAAATGAGTAGTTAATATTTCGCGCCGATATCGTAAAAATCGTTTTATCTTTAAAAATTATTTCTTACATATTTAAAATATAAATGAGATAAAAGTGAAAGTACAGTTTTCTTACTAATTCTTCCAGCTAAAGATCTTTTTTTGGAAATTTTGTGTTCTCTCAATTTTTCTATGATTGGAGTAAAAATGTGGTTAGCGTTTTTCACGTTTGATATTAAAAATGTATTATTTGGAAACAATAAATTTCATTTTAAATGCTTACACCGAAAAGATAATTGTATTTACTTTCTAAACCAGTGTTTGTTTTTCCGGAAAATTAAAAAATAAGATGTATATAGAGCATTTGAAATACACAGAAAACATTGCAAACTGAACAAAAGTGATGATAGTTAAATGAAAAGTATTTTTTTTAAGTCCAAAATTAAGTTTTGTATAAAAAAAGCTCAATATCGTATAATGTGCGCATGTACCTACTATATTTCTTGTTATCTTTTAAGTTCAGGATTTTTTAACCCATTTGAAAAAAAAGTGTTCAGTTCAAGGGGATGTGTTTATGAAGTGGACACCTCGGCCCGTGAAATGGACAATCAAAGAATACCTTACTATTGTTTCTATTCATTCGATAACAGCAGTAAACTTCTATTAAAATAATAATAACTCAATTAAAACCATCTACCTACCTACCTAAGGGGGGAGAAACAAAAAGAGTAAAAGGAAGTTGGGAAAGTGCGTAGTTATTCATAGCTGGTCACTAAACACGGCTAATACCATTTCAAGCGACGTTTCACATCTTCCACAATGAAACAAAGTGCGGAAATCTATAATAAATGCCCTTGAGTCGTACAAATGGATATTTCGTTCACACGTAAAAAGTCTGCATGTCACTTCCAATCACGCTAATTCAGGAAACATAGGTACCTACCAACTCGTTATGCGTGTTCTTTTGGACATTTTGATGTTTCTTTGTTAATTTCGGATAGATACACCACAAAACTGTCCCCTCTCATTCCAATTCATTTGCTAAACAAACGATGGTAAGTGTAAATAATTAATCACGGTTAATGATCTCTGTTTCAGTGCTAGGGCGCCGCCCTCAGGCATGGCGGGGGCGGGGGCGGGGGCGGGGGCTGGCAGCGGGGAGCACGGAGCGGCCTCCCCCGGCCTCCTCAGAAGGAGGTACTCGGTACCAGAAACCGTCATGCGGAAGTATGTCACACTCTAAACATTTTATGTTAAGTATTACAAACATGCTTCTTTGGTTATTTTTATAGCAATATAAAATTAGTAACCCTTAGAGCAAATTAGGGAGATATTACTCACATCAAATAGCCGTAGAGTCCTTTGAGAGATATTTCTTCCAGCCTGATAAGAACTCCTAAAATTCACGCCATCTGACTTTGTATTAGGGTGATATATATTATTTAAACAGTACCTATTAGAGGAGAGATTACTATCATTTCAGTTTGCATATAAACGTTTACTATAGACTCTCCCGCAATTTTTGAAATAATTATACGAAACATGAAAATGACGAGTTTCAAATTAATATTTTTAAATAAAAAGGAAAAAGTTAAGTGATATTAACTTTTCTGATATATTTCTCTTAATTGCATGTTTTTTGAGTAAAATATTAATTACAGTTTATATGTATCAATATCCATGTTCCCAAAAAATCATGCCGACATTTCTTACCTTTTTACTTCAATAACACCAAGACACTAGCTTACCAAAATTCTCTGATTCCGAGACTTCACAATCTCGGAAACAAATATTCTGAACTAAGTGATATATTTCATTTGAAAACTAATCAGTATAAATGTTGTATATTCTATCACTTTTATTCTTCTAGACACAAATAGACATATGTACCCATATAACTTCTCCGCTTCTTCTATTTTGTTTTGTTGAATCTTTTAAATTCAATTGTATGCGTGAGGATTCATTTTTGCCATTATGTTTACATTCTTCTTTATTGTATTAATTTTTAAGTGTTTACTCTGATACAAAATGCTTGTATTTTTTTTAAAGAAAAGCCCACTAGGGCGTGTAATAAATAAATAAATAAATATAAAACACCATTAAGTGACTTTAAAACTATAACTATAACTTTAAAACTAAACTATCTCTATTGCATAATATCATTTAAGATTTTCACGGCCAAAAGTATTTTTGTTATTTGTTATTGGGGTGTTATGCCGTGTTGCGCTAACTCCTTCTTGCGTTGCGATAACACCCCAATAACAAATAACAAAAATATATCTATTGCGTTTAAAATTGTAATTATTGAATAAGACTATTTGTAATACTAAAATCTAAACGACTATTTCATTTTCTTTCAAAAACAGTATTTTATTTTGAAATGTGTTCAAAACAGCGGAATTTATCTGGAATCGAACGTAATGCAAAAAATATTTCCCGCGCAATATGATTTTTGACGGTTCACTTGAGAAATAGATTACAAAAATATCGGAGGTTACATGGTTTTTTTTTCCATTATTTCTGGCTTTCACCCTTCAAGGGTGTTTGTTCTTGGCCATCATTTAAAATTATTGAGAAATGAAATGTGAATTTAAATATTAATTTTATTTAAATAGGCAAATTTCAAAATTATAATGAAAATTGGAGTCGAGTTCAGACTTAGAAGAGATGAGATGTTGAATGGAGGGGAGGCAATTTTAGATAAGGCTTGATGGAAGAAAGGATATTTGTTTAGAGAGGGACAACCAAAAAATATGTGATCTAAAGTTCCCACTTCTAGACCACAGAATGTACAATCTGGGGAGTCAAGGACGTGAATTTTAAAAAGATGTGAAGGAACGGAACAATGTCCGATCCTCATTCGAATGAGTGAAGAAATTTATTTTTTGGAAAAATGAGGGAATTGCTGAAACCACGGTTTTGATGGAATAGTCCTTTGTATTGAGGCATAGCAGGCTCCCTTGGATTTTTTTTTAAATTTTTATTGAATAAATAGTTAATACATATCAACAAACAAGTCCTGCTAAGCCAATTGAATTGGCTTGTCAACAGGTGCTTAAAGTTTAGTTTCATATACATTTTTATAAGTTATAATTTACATCTTATATTGATTGACTAGCAATGTGCCAATACTCTGACCAATCATTGCGGGATCTATCTTTGATGATGGAAAATAATGTCAGATAGGGGAATGTGGGTTACAGGGGGTTAATGTATAATCATATTTAATCATTAACATAAATAGTAGGTATCTCAATGAAAATATGAAACAAACAAATATAGAGGTGGCGGTTGCAACTGGGACTCGAAGTCTCGGGACTGGCTCTCTACTAACTGAACTTATTGCCAGCTCATTATATTCCGTCATTTTTATCAATCTCCCACATAGATTTTATAATTAAAAATTTTTTATTCATATTATTTGCCACATTTTTTGGCTCACATTTTCTTGGTGTGATTGCAAAGTTCTACCCAAATATTTTTACAATCTAGATGGCGTATATTGAATATGTGAATGATGAAATATGACAATAAGGTTTATAAGCTTCAATAATAAAATTAAATAATTATATGCATATTAATTTGTTGCTTTCGCTGTTAGGTAAAATAAAATTTTATTAAGTTTAGATGTATTTTATTTCCCTGAAGTTTAAATTCAACTTTAAAGAGAATTAAATCCTAAGTTTCTGTGAAAGCACTACGAAACAATATGCACAGGAAAAAAGATTTTATAATCTTTCTACAAAATATTTTTCTATTTGTCATTTCAGATACAAATTAGCCCAGCAAAAGTCCGATTCGGAGGAAAGTGAAGTAGGCAGCGCCCCATCTCCGCGGGGTTGGAGTCCTGCTAGAAGGGGCGGCGCCCGAGGGTTTTTAGGGGTGGCTAGACCTTCCCCTCTCCTGCGCAGGCTGTGGGGGCGCCAAGGGGGCTCACACTCCGAGCTTCGCTACTGGGACTCCTGCTCCGCCAGCAGTGACTGCGAGGCTTGTCGAAAGCTTTCCGAAAAAAGCATTCCAACTGCCGTAAGAACCGACACCCACCCTGTATCCCCTTCCCACAAACTGTACAGAACTTCGAGATCACCCAAAAAACTGATTCCGTTCGCTAGCCAAGGATTCAGCCCCGAACGATATATTACACATCTTGAAAATGCAAGAGACATGCTCCTCAGAGAGAGCAAGAGCCAAATTACATCGCCCAGCTTACTGGCAAGCGCTTCAACACCATCTGATAGATCTTCCTTCAAAACAGCTTCACTTACAGAAGGATCTCCGAAATTCCGGCTCAGTTCATTAGCTACGTCTTCCTATCCAACAACTGATGGAACAAGTGTTTCAGACGTGACCAGCGAAATAACCCGATCGTCTACTAGTTACTCAAGTGAGGATGTTACACATTCAAGGAGCAAGTTATCCAAAGACCGCCCAGAGTCTGCTGTAGTTTCTTCGGCAAATGACCTGTATGACACGGTTTCAGAAGCTCAGAAAAAGAGAAGGAAAAGTGTCTGCATATATATGAATTCTTTTGATTCTCCAACTGTAGAAATAATATCGGCAAGCGTCACTGATTCCAGTGCTCCCCTTAGTCAAGAATCGAGTTCGAATGCGGATTTAGGGACTTCAAATGCTGAGAGATCTTATTCACAGGATCCAACATATACTGATGACAGCATTGTAAGGGAAAGCACTTCAACACAACCATCAACCACTTCATCGGAAAAAACCACATCGACAGAAACCTCAAATGTTACATCATCGACTTTCAATCGAGAAACTTCTTCGCCGAGCGACTCAGCTGTTTCAACTAAGAGTTTTATAACGACGAGCAGTAAAACTGCTGATAAAGACAACTCTCAAACATCTACAGCATCTAGTGTCGACCAAAAATATGAAGGCGATGATCAGAATTACCGAAACCAAAACATGAATAACCTGGAGTTCTCGGACACCGGTATATCAGAAACTTTAGTGAATGATAGCGACAGCAATAAGAATTATATTAATTCAATGGACGAATCCGATCATAACCTATCCAAATCAGGAAGCATATCAAATTCCGATAACATGAGCACCACTGACATAACCAGTGATTTATTAACATGCATAGAAAACCCAGCTTATAAATTATCAAAGCACGCGAATTCGAGGCATTCGAAAGTAGAGTGCTTGGAAGTTGTGGTTTCGGAAACACTAAATTCATCAGCATTTCTGAACAATGATACATTTAGTAAAAATAAACAGATATCTAACGTTCAAAAGCAAAGTGATGCAAAACTAGATAAGGTTAAAATCCCCAATAAAGACAATATGCTTAAGCCACATTGTAATATGATAGATATCGATCAATACGTTTCAAATATATTGATCGACAGTTTAAATACGATGACAGATCAGATAAATGAAATCAATTTTAATACTGATGACGAATTTAAATTAAGTATTTTAGAGAAAGAAATAAAGGTGAAACTTCAAAATGTTTGTGCAAGTCCTATCAACTTGCCAACCAACAATATTATAACCTCTTTAATAACTCACATGCCAGACAAAGATCTGCTTGAAACTACTATCATCGAAGAACAAACAAGATCCTTGTCGTACTCGACGGAATCAACATGCTTCCCGACACAAAACCAATCCGAGCTTCAGGAGAGCACCAGGTCAGCGGGCTATGAAGATGAAAACAATTCATATTATTTAGAGAACGATATGAGTAATATTGTTGAAGACAACATATTGAGATACTCGGATATGATGCAGCCGGAAGATCGACTACTAAACGTCGACTCTGATATCACTTCACTAGTGGAGACTGAGACCTCCAACAATAACGTTGACACAAATATGTACACAAATAACGCAGCTGAAAGTATAAGTAATAATGCTCAATTTTATCTCAATGACTCTCACCAAAACACAACGGATCACGAAAACAACATCAACACTAGCTTCATTGAACATGAAAAACCTTCCAAAGCTGTTCTACAAAAATTAAACAAAATGTTTGAAAATAGTTCCCAAAGTCAGCATGCCAGCATGGACTCAAATTATAATATCTGTATTGATGATTCAGCGAACAATTACTTTTGCGGGTCAGTCTACAGAGATGTTTCCCACCTCGAAATGTCAACTGATGTCGATGTATTTGTCGACAATAGTTTGAACAAAATGATGAATAGTATTGATATTGAATATAGTGCGTCAGAACTACGTTCAGATACTCAAAATCTATCACCCGAAAACCAAAACCCTGTATATGAAATTGTTGATAACTCTGCAGATATTAATAATTCCCACGACTACACCAAAACCAAAAAAACTTCACATGAAAATGCATGTGATGTGAATATGGAAAGCAATGTAATAAGCAACATTATGCCATGTTTATATCAAAAAGCACAGCAAGTTCCAATAGTGGTTCCTAGATTTTCTGCTGTCCCTTACTCGGAATCAATGGAGGTAAACACATCGTCTGAAGAAGAGGCTTCAAGTTGTGAATCAGATTGCTTGAGTATGGTCGACAGTTTGGATGACCCCAACTCCCCAAGGGTTATTGAACATGATCATAGAATGAAAAGGAAAATATCAAAGCACGACAGCAAACCTGTTCGAGGTGATATTATGTTATTGTTGCCCGAAAACAGTAACAACAAAGCTTGCAGATTACCCAAAGACAAAAGCGAAACGTTTTTCGTGCCCATTAAAGAAGATTCGATTGAATGTGAAAAAGATAACATCGTAGTAGCAGAGCACATGCCTGAAAAAATTAAAGACAAACTTTTCAAAAGGCAACAAAAACGAGAGTTACGGAAGGAACACTTCAAAAGAAAAAAGAACAGGCAAATGAAAAGAGATCTCGAAAACCAAAAACTAGCAGGCATTCAAAAATTGAGGGATGAACACGAAAAGGAATGTTTTGATATTTTATCACAAATCATCGATGAAGTAGTTGAAAAAGTTAGTAAAGGTGGATCAAATAAAATTCCCTCCAATTCAAGATCACCCGTTAAGAAACATAGTCAAGATGTGCCGAAGCTAAAAATGAACGATAAAAAACCACCGCTGAAAACAGAAAAGAAACCTGTAAAAGATGATAAAAATTTAAAAGATTTTGAATCGTTTGTAATAGATAAACAGGGAAACATTCAACTGACACATTCAAATAAAGTAAAAGACCAACGCGTTTCAAAAAAGGAAAGTGGAGATAAAAAAGTAGAAAGATCATATTACCAAAAAAATAATAGCCTTAAACAAGATTCTAATAACACATATGTTCAAAATAATTTTGAATATCAGCAACCCAGTTATAATCCAAATTTGTCCGGACCTAGAAGACTTTACCAGAAAACAGAATTCGAAGAAGGAAATAAGCATGTAGAAATATTAGAAATTGTAGAATGCATTGACAGTTCCCCCGAGCCTCAGTCTGATGATAACCGCAATTATTTGAGGGGATCAAGGAAAATTAAAAAGTCCAAAATTCCCGTCCCTGTGGCAGAAAGATCTCCATCTAAGGTTTCTAAAAATGAACTGAAATCATCTCTTTCGCGATCGCCTGTCAATGTAATCATTCCTCCGTATAATATATTAGCTGCAAAAAATGACCAAAATAATATTTACAACGATGCGAATTCAGAAATGGACCAAATAATAGCAAATATTCTGATTGATGCTTTGAATGAAGACGATAATCAAAGTCGGAAAAACCAAGCGTTATTATCTTCTCCCAAAAAACCAGCTCACCCTACGGTGAAGAAACTGGCCTCGACCGCAGACATTTCCGGAAGACGAGCCTCGATACCTCAGCAAAATCATGAAAAAATAGCCATCATTCCAAAATACAAACAAAAATTTGACGCAATTCCCGAAGAAAGAAGTAGTCTTAGTATTGAATCTTCAAATGAAGATATGACCAAATCTAATAGGCGGCCATCGTTGCCAGCTGAAGTGAAATTATTGCAACAAACTAATAAAAACCATGATTCTTTACACATGGATAACAGTGGAATGTATCAAGGAAAGGACATGAATACCATTCCCGAGATAGATGAAAATAGTCCGATAGTACAATTAAATCCCAAAGAGAGTCCATCCAGAATTACCCCACAGACTCAGATCGCTGTTGATTTAATGAAATCTGATGTACAAACACAAAGTACTCCGTATACAAGACGCGTAGATAATCATGACATGTCCACATCTCCAATGCCACAATATGTTTCCATTGCTACAAGTCCCATTCCTATTGGCAATAAACAACATGAGAGCAGCGGTTCGCACATGAAGGGGAAAAAGGCTCTCGCCACCAGAGATGGTTGGGCCGGTTTCTTCCAACCCCATTCAGGATATTCACCGGAACATGAAGGTACTGTCAACATCACCAGTTCAACGATTCCACATTGCACCATTTCTGCACATCATTCAGCTTGATAAAGAAGATGTCTCACCAGCACTCTAATAAACTATTACATAGTTTTAAAACACTGCCGTTAGATTTGATGTTTGTGTGTTTTCATTTGAATGTATTAAAAATGAAAAATAAAATATATTCCAAAATAATAACAGCTTTTTTTTAAGGTTCTCACCCAACTTCCAATACTCATTCTGATAGGGAAGCTGTTGAAAAGATGAATACAGATACACAAGTCAAAGACTCTGCTCCACACTCTCAAAGAATATTGAGGACAATGGACAGCAGAAACAATATCAGACAAATCAGCATACACCACAAGCCACCAATACCAGACAAACCCAACGTAGTTAAGATAAGAGAAATTTGTTCAGAGTTAAAATTATCTAAAAACATTGAAGAAAGTCCTCAAAACGCATCGGATGATTCCAGACAATCCGGTGAGAACATCAAAAGTGAGGGAACCACCGGATCACCAGTAATATCTGAAAAGTATTCAAAAATTACAGAAAGAATTAAGTATACAACAAATTCCAGCAAACATAAGAAAGCTCACACACCTGACACAGATAATATATATCCTGAAAAATCTACCCACGGAAAATCAAACCAGAAGAAGGTGGAGATACATTTACAAAAAAGTGGAAGCAACGAAAGTATAGAACATAAAAGAGTTCGATTACCAAGTCCTTTTATGAATCAAAGTTTCAGTAGATCGACTGATACTACAAGCAGCGGGAGCGATTCGGAAGTAGCAGTGAACTGTCCGGCTTTGGTTCCGAGGTTTTTGCCAAATAACAACCTTCGAAAAAGGAGGAATATCAATCGCAAATCCCAAAGAAAAGAGGAACCATTTAGATTACCATACCAGAATGTTGCAGGTATTTAATGTTTTTTACTATGTAGAAGTTTTGCACAGTATAACAAGATGTATTCAAGCTTTTCTAAAGAGCTCACTTGCACCAATGTAGTAGATAAAATTAGTTTTTGTGTTTTATTAACGCCATCAAAAAATTATACAAGACTCCATAAGGAATGTATTTTAAGGCTGTAATATTTTTAAAGGTGGTTGGTCTGTAACGCTGGCAGGAAGTTGCTACACAACATTACCATCTGACGTGGAGATGAAAGTCGTATTTCCCAAAAATTCTCAGCAAGGAACAAGTCAGTCTGATTCAGGTTTGGGAGAAGAACATAATAACTACAGCAAACAAAAAGCTCCGGGTGTTGTTTGCAAGAAATGCGGCTCGGGGGAAAACGTCTGCCAAAGCTGCCATACCTTGAAAAGCTGCACCTGCCTGTCTTCACTGAGAATCCAGGAAGCGATAGAAAAAGAGAATGAATCGTTTTTACCACCAGCTTTGATTCGAAAAGTCAACAAGAACGTAACAATAGCTCATGAAGGTAAGCAGCATTATCATCGTCAAAAAACATCCATCTCTTCTTAATTGATATTTGTTGGTGTTGTTTTGATTGCATTGAATTTTAAGGATCTATCGAGCAGCTGGGGAGTGCCGCCAGAAATTTTCAATATCTTCCAGATGTGAATTCTCCTCAAGCAGCTAAAAGCAAGAAATCAATGATGAAGGTGAGTTTTCAGGGAAAATTTTACATGCTTGGCATTTACGAAAAGCTATTAGTAGTTCCATGAAACTTTCTGTTAACGAATTTCGTCCAAATTTGGTTCCTCATATTTACTTTGTGTTTACAGTGGAAATATTTATAATATAATTAATATAAATATATTCCACGTCTCTTCTTATCACGCTTTGGCTAAGATGTTATTCCTCTCCATATTTTGGTATTGTTGAAATTAAATTATGCAGAGGAGTGTTTCAGATGGCTCGCCGATTCTCCCTGCACTGCTGGCTTCCCGAAGATAAGCTTCCTGGAAGACCGTGAGTCATCATGTTAAATATAATATACCTACCGAAAATGTTGTTTTGTAGTTATGACAAAAAAACCATTAACAAATGACCGTAAACAAACTACAGCGCGCATGCGCCTATTCCCCATTATATGCCAGAAAACGAATACACATCAAACAATGGCATTC
This sequence comes from Hesperophylax consimilis, assembly GCF_061612785.1. Lineage (NCBI taxonomy): Eukaryota > Metazoa > Arthropoda > Insecta > Trichoptera > Limnephilidae > Hesperophylax > Hesperophylax consimilis. The sequence continues at coordinate 24,492,626 of NC_142850.1, forward strand.
AAATAATTCTCTAGTCGTTAAGTAGGTGCATATTTTAATTTTTATAATATCTGTTTGATTATTAATTATGCGGGTACTTGACACGTAGCGAAAAAAGTGGTTCCACTTAGTGTTATGAACATCCAACTCTATCCCACCACTTTAGTCGATCTACAACCCTTAGATATATTGTTTGTATCTGATAAAACAATATATTTTATCCTGTCCGAAGATTGGAACATGTTGTTTTTTTACGTTTCGTAGGGACTGTCTACTCTCTACTCTATTAAAACAGGGCCGGACATGAGCCAAATGGCGCTTGGCGCGATATAATTTTTGGCGCCCCTTATCAAAATCAGTTAACGCCTAGGTAGATGATCACTGTAATAAATCGAATTGTAGTTTTGTGTAGCGCCGTTTTTGTGAAAAATAATCTTAATAACGATGTGTTAGAACTGTCAGGTGTTAGGTATTATCAGCGCCTTGGCACCTGTCAATTCGGCGCCCGGAGCGGACTACTCCAATTACGCCCGCATAGGGCCGGCCCTGATTAAATAGATACAAATTTTGTAAAAAGAGCTCATTGTGTAAAAGCCACATTGCATTAGGGCGCATTTCATAAATCAATTATTCTTTCAGGAAACTCTCGAGAGTGGAGATGAGCCAGCAATCCCTTGGAAATGAAAACGAGGAGGAGCTGTCAGTGTTCGGAAGCGCCATTCGTCCGGAGGAAAAGCCCAGGGTGCCTACCATGAGTGAGAGAGACCTCACCAGGATGCACACCTCTCACTTCTACTCAAGGAATAGACGCTTATAGATGTCTACCATGAGGAATAAGATTATTCATCGACATAATGAATGATGAAATTCAATACGACGATAAATTAATACTGTTGTAAACATAGATAATAGAAATAGAGGGAGATATGGCATGGAAGGGTGACGAATGACGCCGAGCTACGACCAAATTGTACGGAATGTCAAAGCGGTGGAGCCAATGAAAGTTATGCGTTTGGTGTGTAAGTGGAAAGTGGGCGGGACACCGCCGCTGTACGGACCTACGATTTGGTATAGTATTGGTGAACGATATTAACGATAATACTAATATTGGTTCATGTTCCATTTCTATTTTCTATGAATATAATGATCAATGATGAACAAGCCAATACTACAACAAATGAACAAAGGCCTAAATAATTTTGTTTTGTCTGCTCTACTTTACCTGGCTGTAGTCAGTATTTTCTAGATGCGAGAACTAGTTTTCTCTTCATGTCGTAGAGCGCACTTGCTGCTTGAATTATTATCGGTTGCGTTGTGCCAATACCATCACCCCGGAAATGATTCACCCAAAAGTTTCTAGAATATATTACCTTGGGTTCACCTCTCCTTTGATTCGGAGAAGTCAGTAGAGCAGGCAGGCATTAGAAAACTTTTTAAAACTTGTATTGTCAAATAATGGGAATACCAACATCAAATTTTTAAACTAAATAATTAGGTACATACTTCAAATAAAATATAATGAGAAATATGTTAATAGTTAATTGTTCTTAGAAATACGTAATAATAATAGTCTTTTCTAAGGCCAAAATCTCCAGTCATCATATTATTCTCAGTTATAAACGGTTAAATTTGTTTTTTCAAAGCAGAAAATTATTAAACAATGAAATTTGCACATATTTATTTGTCTGAAATTTTTAGAAATCTAAAACTAATTTTCAGCTCGTCATTTCATTTCCATCATGAGTTATGGAGCTTTAAAATATTCATTAAGTGAAAAAAATGACAGAATCCATATTTTTTAATATATATCTCGGGCAGAGCCGGGTAATAAAGCTAGTAAATTATTGTAGAAAGGAATAAATATTATATGACTAAATTTTAATAGTTCCAAGCCTTACTAGACAAGGAGAACACAAACTGTTTTATGTATTACATCAGGAAAAGAAATTAAACTTTCGATATTGTATAAATATCGGGACCCCACCAGGACACTTATAAGAATCTTTTGTACTTTGCCCTCTGAACTACGACCGGTGGACGGAATTTATAACAATTCACTTATAAATTTTAATAAAAGGAGAATTATTATTAAACATATTTCGGCTTTAATTGCGAAGGTTGTGGGTGGGATTTGATTAAAATTAGTCAGGTTCAATGAACTTTTCATTTTTACAATTGGAGCCGTTAAGAGTGAGGTAGGCGACACATTTGACTTGACACTTGACGGCCGGCATAGTCTAGTGGTAACGCATTGGACTGCCATTCCGAAGGTCGCGGGTTCGAACCCGGCGTGCGCAAATAAATTTTATTTGATTAATTTGTGTTATTTCACAATTAATTAATTAAAATAATTTATAGTATATTTGCGGCACGTTCCAGAGTGGAAGATACTACCAGTATCGCCCTGGTGTAAGACCACCATTCAGAATTGAAACGTTGCTCCAAATGGCTTTAGCCGTGTTTAGTGACTAGATCTGAATAGCCAGGTACTTCCCCATCTTCCTCTTTCCCTTCCCCACTTACCTTCAGCCTCACAACATCCCCCCAATTGGGGATGCCATAGTCTCACTGGCTCCAGACGGGAGCAGTTGGGACTCTTGTGAGGTATTCACTATAAAAAAAATAAATAAAAACATTACGCTATACGCATCAGGGCTTGGTCTATTTCAGCATATCTCTCGACATACACTACCAATGCGAATATATGGCGAGCGATACGCTGAAATGGAAGTCATGTAAATATAGCGCGCGTAAATCGTGTCAGCAGGTACATAAATTATTTTATTATTTAATAAATATTTATTTACAATGTGTATTTTTATATAGATGCGGATAAATTTCCTTTACTATTAGAAAGGCAAATTTCTTCTTTTGAAAATCATCAAAGGACCCTGAGGCAAATCACAAATCCTACAATAATTATTATCCTACATGATAATTGCATACGAACTTTTATGGAGGTACCTAACTCTAAGCGTAAAATAATAGGTACCTGCTCCTTTTTAGTTTTCTTCATTTACAGTTTAAAAAATCCGTATTACTTTTAGTTATGTAGCAATTTAGTAAGTTGTACAAAAAGTTGTCGATTAATCATTTAATCAAGTAGGTACATATTATATGTAATGTAGGAGTAACTAGTGCAGACAGTAATAAATTGATGTTTTAAAAGTTTTATGTTTTAATAAAATACTGAAAGTATAATATATGTTAACGTAAGAAATTATTATTTAGATGCCATGGAAAAAAATATCGGTACAAAGTACAATGTTAAATATTTATAATAAACTACTATAAATATTGATGTAAATAAAAATAAAACACTTTTCCTCTAAACTTATTTTTAATTCCCCTATTCCTGACCATATAAAATAATTTTAAATATTTGCTATCGCACCTTAAAAACATAACCTGTAAAAATATAACAGTCGTAACATGTATTTACAATCAGGTAATTAGGTACCTAAATAATTAATGAAAATGGTGAAATAATTTTCAAAAGTGGAAGGGTAACAAAAAACAATAATAATGTACCCACCGAGCAAGAGTTCTTACCTATTGTCTATTATGAAAATATAGCATGTTTTGGAGCGAGACAAGAAAAAAAATATTATGAAGGTAGGGAAGTACGAAGTACACCAAAACATCCTAGATCACAAGGCCGGGGCACTCATTCAAAGCAGCCTCCTAACTTGTATGGGATTTTACAAAAAATTTCGTTTTAATTTTTTATTTTTATTTATTAGTAGTAAAAACAAAAACGTTCCATTTTTTCCTCTTCCTTGGACCTTTGTCCTTTATCTCGCTTTGTTGGGAGTAATTTTTAGCTAAAACAATATTTAGTATTACAGAAAAACTGGCGCAGGACGCTCACAATAACCTGATACTTGTGAGATATGTCACACTTCAAACTTCCTCAGACTTCGATTTGAAAGGTCACAATAATTAGAAAAATAGTAACAAACGTAGGTATATATTAAATTATAGGTACACGAGTAGAGTAGAGGGAACATTTAAGAACGCAAAAATCCCTCATAATTGTGAGAGGCCTTATAGCGCTTCAAATAAATGTGTGAAATTAATAAAACGCTTACACAAATAAATAAATATGAAGTATATCAGTAATAAACCAAAAATAAATAAATTGAAAACATCTTTTGACCAAAGAAACATATACTTTGCAACAGTGCACTTCTATGTACTGGCCATTAGAACACAAATTATTTGAAATGCCTATCACACACAAGTCTTGTAACATCAGCCAAGACAAGACTTTCTCAGAGTGGGCGATAACGCTCCCTTGTGGGCGCTGGAGGGCAGCTTTCAGGAGGGCAGTAAAAGGGTCAAAGAAAATTAGGGGGCGTTAAGGAAATCTAGATGGGCGATGGCAGACAAATTCTATCTATAAAAGTACAACGGAATCTAGCTGAATTAAATAATAATAGTTTGCTGTACTTCCTTAACGAAGCATTTCTTAAAAACAAAACTGGGTATTCGCCATTTTGTTAGTTACTTTTTAAATGAAGTAAAACACTAACAATTGAATTATGTATATCTTTTCTATCACCGTCAAAGTTGCATGGAAAACTGTATCGGACTATCCACCTTCAGTTCGTGTCGTGTTTGTGGCAATCAAGTTCTAACAAGTTTTATTAATAATGTAAAAATAGTAATTTAAAAAATATGGGGGCGCTAGATTTTTTTTAATACCTAAATTGGGCAGTGATCGAAATAAATTTAAGAACCTGTGGCCATGAAGGATCAAACATTAACGATTTTATAAAAATCTATTTTGTGAGTATGAATTTCTGTAGTAAGATGCTGCTTGTCTTTTATTTTAAATTTATTGTTGTGTTGTTTTTTTTATTATTTATTGTAAACTGCTTATGTTATAAACTATGCCTGCTCGCAACACAGGAGTTCCTAGTGAGACAGGCGCATCATATTACCAATCTAAATGCAAATTCCCTATAGTAAATGTAATTAATAAATATGAATAATTAATGAGGTGCAGTCTGATAATAATATTTAATCAAGTCTAGCTATTTTTCATGGCAACACTGAGTAATCCCAATTTATTTTGTCAATGTGTATAGAAAATACATTTTTTTAATTTTTTTATAGTTAGTAGGATTATTAAGTGAGGTTATGATTGTATGTAATACAATATACATTGTTCTAACTAAAATCAACGTATTTATTTTAGTGATATACCTAAAATTATTATATTAGGACATGAATAACTGTGAATAAAATAAATAAGCACAAAACGACTTATTCTTAATTTATTAAAAAAAAATGACAGTAATGTTACTGACTATGCAATAGTGCCCTCAATGTTTACCTTTAGACTGCAAAGTTATTCAGTTACTAGTTACGAGCCGCCTCTACGTGAAGTTATTTATTCAGTCTAAAATTCTAAGTCGAGGGCAGCACCTCCCACAGGGACTTAAGCGAGAAGCCCGGACGGGGGGGCTCCACAGCCAGGCCCAGGTAGGGGCTGTACACGGGGGCCTCGGGCTCCCCGGCCGGCCCGGGCCGCTGAGCCGCCTGCGAAGCCAGATAGATAGCGGGGCCCATCTCACCGCGGGGTTCGCCTATCTCCTCGATTTCTTCTTCTGGCTCTGTTTCCTGGACGGAAGGAGACCGCTGGAAATGTTAAATGTTATAAGGAGTAAAATAGGAGTAAATGACAATAAACAATTGTCTAGCAATGATATTTATTGATATTGTGATTGTCCAAAATTGTGAATCTATTTATCTACCTTTCTATCTTCTTCTATGTATAAAGAAGAGTGGCTGTGGCGACGACGCGGTGTAGCTTTATTTTTTTTTATACAAATCTACAGTTTGTGTTTGTATATACAGAATTTTATGAAATATTTTGCACCCTTGTCTTTCAAAATAAGAGAAATGTGACTGTCTACAAGAGATTTGAAAAACCCTCTTCCTACTCCATTTTCTCGCCCCTTAGCAGATTTTTGATTCTTCTCAATGAAATTTAGCACCCTTGGACCTTCGAAATAAGAGGAAAATCATCGTCTACATCTAATTTTGCCAGTCACTTCAGCTGGTTGTTTGATAAAAGTGCAAAATTTGCGATTACAAGTACTAAATGATCGATCAGAGACACCAAGATTACAAATTGTTTGTGATTTCAGGAAATCGGGGACACCGAGAATACAAATTGTAACTGATTTTTAATTTATAGCGAAATATTTGAGATTATATTTTGGATTACTAAAGGGTTTGAGATGACATACTAATAAATAAACTGTTTGAGACTTACAAAAAATGTTTAAGATTCTGAACAATGATTTCAAACAAGTTTTTTGCTTGTTAATTCACAAGCAAAAACTTGTGATTAGAATTAAAAGTTTTGAGATTTCAAGGGATTTGTTGATATTTCTGCTAATTAGAGTGAAACAGAAGGGAAGAAGAACAGGATTCTGGGTAGTAAGTAAATCTCTACTTTTCTATCACTCCTACACACTTTTCATACGAACATTATCAGAAGTGATTACTTAACGATAGAGGTAAGTACTTACCTACCTAATTCTAAATGGCAGCACGCCTGAGGAGAGCGAATGAATTTAATAAATGAGTTGGTACCCGATTTGTCCAAGTGTACTGCACACCGAGGACCGGTTTGTTGATGTAGATGGAGTGCAGGGCGCAGAGTTCCTTGAACAGGGGCTGCAGCTTCTCCTGTGGGTCCACCCTGAAGCCGAGGACATAGCCCGCCCCCGGGCCAGAGGTCACCATCACCAGGGCTTCGCCGAACTTGGAGTCGCGGATTTTTATCTGGGGATTTGATTTTCACAGGAAACACGTTGAAAATGATACAGGAATACATAATATTAACAAAGGCAATTAACCTTTATTGGTATGAAACAAAAATTATCGGGGTTTATTATTATTAATTCTATTAGTACTATTATCTTACTATTACTAAAATCTTAGATGTTTCTAACAGAACGGGAAGTTACTAATTCATCGTCTAAAATAAAATCTGGCGCTTACTGCTAATTTTATAGGAGAAATACGGTGTATCAATTTTTCTGTTAGGTACTGATTTTATTAATCTTAAATATAAATAACTTACATCCGTGGGCAGCGGTCTGAAAAAAGAGATATTATATATTCGGATTCGTCGGAATTAATTAAAATGTTGGCCTCGAGCAAGCTCCCATTACTAATAATGGGAGCTTGTGACTCTAAAGTCTTGTGGGCAGAGGGTTTAATCAAAATAACTTACATTGTCAATTTGAATGAAAGGCAGAGATACATTGAAAGTCTCATTGATGTCTGCAAACCAAACCACTCGTACATTGGTTAATACCATAGTTCCAAGGTTTCCAGTGTCGCTGGAGAGGTTCCAGACTCCGTGCTGGGAAGTATGAATCTAGAATCACCCAGGAAAAAAAATACCAGTTCAAATTCACACATATATTTATGTACTTACCTGTGAAATTGTATTCGATGTTATTTGTATTAACAGAGTATGAAAATATTAAAAGTACTTCGTAAAATAACCGTTTTTTAGAATTCACCTGTTCTGTAGGTAGGACCCTTAAACTTTTATTTTGAATTATGGCACCACGAAGTTTCATTTCGCGATAGAGACGAGTGGAGACATATGCCCTAAAAACACAGTAAATGAATAAATATTTATACAGAATGAAAATAAACAAATAGACAGCGGTGTCGTCCACTAATAGTAATAATTATATATTTTGTATAGCACCTTTTTGTGAAAAATCACCACAAACCCATGGTATAAATGTATATACAGTTTGATCAGCAAGTACTCGAATAATTTTAACCAGGGATTCCTGAGTTAAAAACGTAGAGTGTCTTTTTGCTGGGAGGTGTTATTTTTTTTCAATTCATCACACTGGTACAATCCGCGACGTGTAAGTGATTTGCGCTCTGTCTCGTCTGTTAACGCTCTGTCTGGAACGAGACGGAGTGCGTATCACATGACCCGCTAGAGTAAGATAGTAATAGTAGTAGTAGTAGGAAGATAGATATAAAAAGTTTTAAGGTTATTTATGGAGTAATTAAATATATCCTTTGTAGAAGTTCTGATGATAAACCACAGGAGTTTGTGGCAATTTGAAGCAAGTGAGCCGTGATATGTGGTCCGAAAACGTTAGTTTGGAATCAAATACTATCCCGAGATCTTTTATGATGTTGACTCAGTATAACGTTTACCTGTTTTATGCTCCATTTAAAAACTACGCGCTTCTTGGAGAGGGTGTAGTTCATTATTACACATTTTTAAATATTAAGCTCTAACTTGTTTTTCTCTCAACACCCTGCTACAGCATCAAGGTCAGATCTAATTTGTAAGCATGAAGACATCTGCTATATTTTATACAGTCAGCATGAGGAACAACAGAGGATCAAGGTTTGACCCTTGGGGAATACCAGACAACACTGGAAACTGTTTGGATTCACATACATTTTTTTTCAATACATATTGGATTACAAACAGGAGGCAAAGAAGATGAGCATTTGTTGATCGAAGCCATGTTCGAACATTATACATTTATTCCGAGATTGGCATTAAATTTTCACACTTAACCTTCAAACAGGGTCCCTCTCAAAAACACGAGATTCCGAAAAACAATTCTAAATAATTATTCAAAAATTATTGCCGGCAAGAGAGAATTCATTCACGAAAACTAATGAAAATTAATTTAATACATACATAACGGGTAATATTTTTTTTCAGACAAGAATTTCCAACCCTTATTTTGCTGGATGACAGAACCACAAAAAGGAATTAGGCGTTTCAAGTAGGGCTAATAAATTTGCTATAGTTATTTACTTGTGAACTCCCATGACGCTTGTGAAATGGCGCATATTTCCGGGGATTAGGTTCGTGAAAATAAATTCATATCTGCTGTTATTGTAACTGGTAAGGAGATAAAGGGCCTCCGCTGTTCCACGCAGCGGGGATCTTACCATCTTGGTGCTAGTACTCAATATGCAATTATAGCCAATACCTGGAAACACAATATTCAAACTAAATTAAAACATTAATGATTAAGTAGTTTTGTGAACCTAAACCTCGCTTAATATTGATTATTCCGTAACGCTTATGAAAAGTATGGTGGAGTAAAATGGTACAATCCAACTCGGCTACCATCTTGACAGCATTGACCGGATACGGAACACACAAACAAATTTTCAGATATTCGAAATGCAAAGCGCAAGTTAAAACAGGACGCTGCGCTCAGTTAGTAATATCTCTAAATCTGGAAAATCACATTTTATTTTTTTAATTTAAAAAAATAACCTTCACGGGACGCCTAGCAGAACTGTGCAACATCGAAATCTATTTCCATTGAAGGAAGTGAAAATGAAAGTAAACAAGTCTTTGTATTTTTGAAGGTAAAACAATTATTGTATTATTATTGAAATATATACAAAGAAATATATCATAAATTAAGAATTCATCTTAATTTACAATAGATTTTAGTGATAATAAAAGCAAATATACCGCACAGAGTTTTGACTGCCGGGCGGAGAGAGCCGACGAGTCACGAGGCTGGCCGAATGAAGCGAAGCCCTCTAGATCTGGCACTGACCGACTGACCACTCCGCACTTCCTTCAGCCTTGTGAGGCTGAGTGGGGAGTTACAATGAGGAGTCATAACCCTAATTGGGGATGGTATTGTCCCACTTGCTCCAGATAGTTAGGACTCTTATGTGGTAACGAAATAAAATGGCATCATACATAAATTAATCCTGGGTGACGCCAAACAATGCCACAATACTCTGAGATTTGAGACAATAAGCCTTCCTCTTGTTCCACTGTTCCCCTTGGTGTCCTCGACAGAGTCAAGACGATCCAAAATTTTCTCCCCGGGGCGCATTCTCATTACACTGAAAGACATAAAACTTGCTTAAAACTAAATAATTATTTATAAATTTGCATGTAGTATTCTCTCAACTTACGAAAACGGCAAATCAAATCGAATCTCCCGATCCTGCCAAATCGAAGACATTTTAAAAATGATGTTTTAATTGCCCGGTTTCTACCAATATTTCTTTTAATAACTTTAGGTTGACTGCAATAGCCCACACAACAGCAGCTGATTCTGTCACTATTATTCTGTCCATAAATAAACCAAATACTGTCATTAAATTAATTGTTTGTTGTGGTTCAGTTTCCAATGGCAACGGACTTTACTTACACATTGGTCCAGGCGCGCATGATGAACTTTAGTTGAAGCTATGGCGATTATTTCAAAATTCATGGAATCATGTCTCCTCGTGTGCGCACCTCCATATTTATACCGCTACGAATTTTGGTGCAGCGACGGAATTATTACCCTGGTTTTAGAAAAAAATACATCCAAACTGGATATAAAAAATATATGTTTTTCAAAGGGAATCTATTTTAATTTTGTGTGCAATGCTGTTCTTATGAAATAATTTACAGTCCCATAAAAATAAAACAACTTAAATTGTTTCCCAGAGTACGCTAAATCAGAGAGTTCACATTTCAAGTATGAATATTAACTTTTAAAAAATCTTGTCCCGATAAAACATTACCGATATTTCAAAAAGGTATTTTTAGAGGGATTTGGTGAGTAGATACGTAGGTACCAATATTTTTTATTTAAGTATTCATTTACAGTCAATACCTAAAACGGTACTTTCTCGGATCGGAAAGTTTTTAGTAACTAGATATTTAATTTTAGATTTTCAGCCTTACTAAGAAACGTGGAGAAACTTTTATTCGTTTTTTATTTAGTAATATCTAGTTACAACCAATATTTCTAGTTAAATCTTTTCCAATCCTCTGAAAATGTTTTTTTTTTTTTTTTTGTAAGTAGGTACCTTTTTTATTTTTTCGAGTGGTAGACCTGATGAGTTTCGTGTGTTTTGACAGTTCGTGGTAGAGCGGTTTCAGCTACCGGAACCTATCATGAACCCGCTCTTTTGGATCCGGTTCCTCAAGACGAAAAAACCAATGAAGGGGGGTATTCCTGGAGCAGTTCTGACCAATTGCAATTTTTGTTAAATATTTCATTTTTGATAAATATTCCAAAAGGATACAGTTTTAAAAAAATAGTTCCTCAGAGAAATAATATCGGCGGCTCCGGTGACAGCAAAGGATGTAACCGATACTTGAAAATCAACATCTCTAGTTCGTGGTGCCTATTTGAGTGGTTTATTTATGTGTCTATTATTTTCGCTCATCTAATATCTATGCACAAATTTTTGACATCGCCGTCGTGTGTTTTGTGTTTTGCCTCCAACTTCTCGATTTGTGACGATTAGGATATCTTCAACGTACTGTGATTCGACAAACCCACCAGACACTTTGATCATTGTACAACTTGCGCTATCTAAATTCGGAGATGACCTTAGGAAACTACAACAGAGTTTCTCAGAAAAGGAGGTTGGTAAAACGAACAAAATATTATGGCGGGTTCCCACCTCATCTGTTCTATGAACCATTTCATAGAACGAACCTTTCTATGGAAAGGAAATGTCTCGCAGTCATACTTACTCTATTATATTTCTGTTGATTTGTATTTACTCGCGGATCTCAAAGAGAAGCAGCAAATATTTTGATAAAAAGTGTTTTGGTCAAGAAATGCCACTCCAATCAAGTATTGTCAGCGTTGGTATTCGCGCAGAATGTGCAATATTACAGGGAGAACTAAGAAATATATCGAAAAGAAACGCTGGTGGGTCAGATCATAACAATATGATTAAATAATTCTAAATATATGCCGGAATGGCGCCATTTGTACCCCATTTTTACATAGACATTTATTTATTTTGTAAGAAACAAACAGCTTTTATATAATATACAATGATAGATATAAATATACAAGTTAACTGAAGTCAAGCCACAGAAGTTTCTTATGTTAAAGTTCATTGGAAATGTACTGGTGCTAAAAGCGCACAGATGGTAGCGCGCACATGGCCACTGCCATTCATGCAGCTCTATTGCTGGTTCCTCTATAGGTCTAAGTCTATTCAACATTAGGCTTCTATCTCTATCGCATTGAACGCCTATATATAGATGATAGTCATTACTTGTAGGAACTTATCGATTCTATGACATTTGTATTTTTTATTATTTAAATACTATTTTGTATGTGTTAATAGAAATTTCATTGTTTTATTCCAGGGATGCTGCCCAGGCCGCAGCTTTTCCCCAAGGGATAAGATGCCAGAAGTGCTTGGAGTACGGCCATTGGAGCTACGAGTGTAAGGGCAAGAGGAAGTATGTGCATAGATCCTCTCGCACACAGCTCATGAAGAAAAAAATTAAGGCTCATCAGGAAATAATGCAGAAGTAAGATTATATTTCTACCTACGTAATATTGTGCTTGACTTGTTTTTGTCTCACAAAATTAAGATAACATTTGGCAAGTAAGAAACACTTATGTTAATAGTAAATTCTTAATTCAAACGTTCCTGCATGACAAAATAGACATTAAAAATATATTTATATATATACAGGGTGTATCGGCACGTACCCGACAAACTTTAACCAGCTTTTCCTTAGCACATTTGTAGTAAAAAATGTTATGGGCACTTTGCTGTCCGGTAACATTTTTTTTCAATTAAAAACAAAAAATTATAAAAAAATCCACACTCCGTCACTGTCATTGGCATTGTTTCTCGTGTTCAACAGCTGTTATTAGCAAGTGTGTCAAAAAGCGTCTTCGCTCTTTCATACACACTAAATAATAATAGTTAAAAATGAGACGAATGGTGCCATGCCATTTCGTTGTGATTGTAAAAGCGCGCCAATGTAGGTACGTACGTATATTATTCAACGAAACTCGAATAAAATATTGCCAGATGGGTTTTCAAACTGTGACAAAGGATAAAACAGTGGTGACATGTAGTGAAAATATGAATGATAATTTTTTTATTAAAAAAAAAATGTTACCGGACAGCAAAGTGCCCATAACATTTTTTACTCCAAATGTGCTAACGAATAGCTGGTTAAAGTTTGTCGGGTACGTGCCGATACACCCTGTATATATATGTTCGAATAAACATTAGGACCGCGCAAAGTTTTCTTAATCAACGACATAGACAGTTTTCGAATGGCGGCGATTATTATTGATACTCGTAAGTGCTGATTTGTATGTTGTTTTACCGCAAGCATATAATAAACAGAGTGGTTAGACTATTTTAAACAGTGAAGTTTACTTTATCGACAGCAGTGACGTCGTAATTTGCCATTTAAATAATAAACAGTAACTGGTTTGACTCCCCAGAACTAGTCTCGCTGATAAATTATCATGTACCTAGTAGACCAACTCGACTCATATCGAAATATTATTGTAACAATATTGCCACTAATGCAGAACAAAATTCTTTAATATATCGTCTGCATAGATTAGTAAATTAATACTTTGATATCAATGATGAAGGAAGTCTGTTATCATATAAAAGATACATAAAAAATATTTTTTAAGTATGCAAGAATCAACAGATAAGTAATTAAGCATAATATAACATAAACTGTATTTTATGATAGTGTTAATTAAATCACCATAACCTTTTTTATTTGGAAAACAACAGTTTATAATATTGTTGGTTTATAGATGCACGTGTGTAATTTAGATGAGAAATTAATTATAGATTTCATTACTTTACTGACACATTATGTATTTAATTATTATACAGTATATCTACTACATTTTATTTAAAATTACAACAAGAGTTACCCCAAAATGCATGTACTTTGGTTTATTTAGGATAAGAATACATTTTTAACAGATATTTTACATTTATTTTCGTTTCAATTGAAGATATTTACTTCAGAGTATAGTCACTTTTATACCTATGTTAATGACACATGTTGTGCCGTATCTTTTTAAAAAAATAATATATCTCTTGCATAGATTAGGTAATAAATTCTCTTAAATTGAAAGTCTGTTATCATATTATAGATGTATTTATATGAATAGATAAGTAATTAAGCATACATTATTGTTTACATTATCTTTACTTTGATAATTGATAATCATTTATATTTGGCATAGTTGACAAATAATTCTTCTTAGTCATTATTAACCATTTTTTTCTTCTTACTTTTGTACTTGTTTTTTATAATTTATTCTTTATAACTATATACATATTTAACCTTACACTTTACACCATAAATTATATTTTACACTTTATATTTAACCTTTACACTTTATACCGTATATTATACTTTAAACTTTATGCTGTTTACTTTATACCTTGTACTTTTTAACTTTATATTTATGTTAATGGCTCATGTTTTTTTTTATCCTTCAAATCATGGTTTTTTTACCCCTGAAACATGTTGTTTTTTTTGGGGATATGCATCATTGGCTTCAATGACTGATAGTTCATAATATCTTATCAGTACTAATATCTTTCTATGGCTAATGTATTGTGTACCGCAGATGTCACACTGCACTTCAGTTGTATTAATAATTATGGCACATTGGTAAAAAAAGACCATAAGCAAAAGTGTATAATCGTAGACATGAGAATCAGTAGACAGGAACCTAAAGGTGAGGGGAACAATCCCATGTTGAGAGGTATGGGAGATGACATGGGCGCCACCCTTTCAATGACTGGACAATAAATTAATCCGGCAGTTTTCAGACATATCGCATTCTGTCAACATTATTAAGCGCTTGTTATATGCCAGCGGATTTTCTCAAACTGTCAAAATCTCTTCATTTTTTTGTCGCTAGAGGGCGGTAGTTGTACATTAATGAACTTGTCAAAATACAACGTCAAATGTGCGTTCATCATGTCGCCAACATCACGTACGCAATCGGAAATCGGAAATATTAAGTAAAACAAACAGCTTAGTAAAAAGGTATGACTTATTTGCAGAACCTACTATTTTGGTAAAGCATTTACTTTGACATTTTTTATAAATGTTTATCATTCACTTGCTGTTGTTAAATCTAATTAGATTTTAACGGCTTTTGGCTTTACGAATCGCATTAGGAAACATTTCCTATACAAAGAAAGCTTGTTTTGCACGGTGTTCGGAAACTCGTGGTATAAACGGTATAACTTGTGAATGAATCTACCTTTCATTTAAAGTCAATTTTGGGTTATGATTTTTTTTAATTTGAGCTTTCGTTTTCGAGAAAATCGAAGGCGGATTTATTTGGTAGATTTAAAAATTTTATATTTGATAGAATATCTATACATATTAATAATATTGACCTCGAAAAATAAAAGAAAGTTTTTTTTAAATTTATATATTTGTTAAATTATACAGTGTTAACTTAACAATAATCTGTTTTAACCATGGCAGTAGCTATCGTGCAAGGCATACTAGTACTGTATCAAAATATAACTAGCCGTTGGAAATAATAGTTATATTCATTTAACGACCAACGCTATTGAAAAAAATTACGTCAATGGGTTGAAATATAATACCTAAATACAAATATTACTCAACGAATCCACGATTCGACCTATTGTTTAAGATGTTTTGACGCGTAATAAATATATGAAATGGTGAATCATTTAAATTTACTGAATTTAAAGTTACTGTTCTTTATACAAATAGAACGGCGTCATATGCGCCTCACAATTTTTGCCTCATTTGGGTGTTTAAAATGTTACCTGGCTATTATAGACTTAGAGGCCTTGTGTTTTCTCGGTAGGAAAAAAATTGTTTCCTAAAAAACCCTTATTATTTGGAACTTTACAACACAATACATAGATAGAATACCTTTGATTTGACAAAGTGTGAATGGTTACGTGTGTATACGCAGAAAGGTGATATAATCGTAAATTTACTTAAAAAGTTTTTTTTGTCTGTTTAATCTAAAGATAAAAAAACGGTAATAAACTTGTTTACTCCTTATATTAATACGCCTTACCATGTAAGGTCGGAACAGTGAAAAACTTGACTTGTTATCACTTAAAAAGGCTGATTTTACCAAACTAAAAATGATCCGGCGTGAGATGGTAATTTGTGGTTTACCAAACGTGTTCTCACAATTTAGACAGAGCGTAAAGACAACGAATTCTCACACACACCTGCATAAAGAGCGCGCCAGAACATCATGAACTTCGTGCTAACCGTTAGGAATAAAAACGCATATTGAATGTTGGATTTTACACGTTTCAAAGAATTTGACACTTGAAAATATACAATGCGACAAATTTATATGAAAAAAGAGAATTTGTGACTACTTACTGTTTTTGTAGCTTCTTTAGATTATTGCAATGCTTCAAGTGAGTCGGTATTCTACTTTTAGACCCATTAATGAAACATTTTGATGCCATTTTCGAAATATATACGCCGTGAAACAGGGAGCGATAGTTTCACTACCGTTCACGGGGCTTCTCACCCGTAATAAGTAAAATACTGTGAAATGTCTTGGAAATTTGGTCCAAGATGAAGTATTTATTTAATTGTTAATATCCACAGATATCATAACGATAATAAGAGGCCGTACTTCTACAGATGTGTGTATTATATACATATTTTAAATTAAAAATATTGTGTAAAACCGTTATTAATGCGATAATCATCGATCGAAGTTTTAAAAGTGGGTTGTATGGTGTATCAATGTTTTTATTTTTTATAGTCGAATGCCTACAACAACTACAAAAAAAAATAGGCAGACTGAAAAATAATAGTCCATTAATTGATAACAAAAAATATGAAGTCTGAGAATGACATACGAAAGGTAGTATTAAGCCGTTTTGGAGAGCCGTTTTCCAGCAAATCACCATTCTGCCCTATAACCCACTCTTAAGAATTCGAAAATAAAATCTGCTTACGAATTACTAGTCCTTTTTACAATAGCGCGCGACTTGCTAGGAGCACAATGCACAAATGATTTAGCCTTTTATTCAAGACAAGCTGGTAGTCTTCGGCTCCAAAATGATTGTCGTCACATTGTTCCTGATTCCTTAGGTTCCAGAGGTTAGGGCAGGTCTCTTCTGTGAATGAGTATGACATATTATATTACATTTTGTTTTCAGAAAACAAGAAGAGTTGACAGCATCAAAAGAGCAACAAAGCAAACAGCAGAAAAAGAAACAAAAGAAGAAGAAAGACTCCTCCAGCAGCAGTTCATCATCATCATCCTCAGATTCCTCCAGCAGTAGTGATGGTTCATCAGACTCCTCATCCAGTAGTAGTAGTTCATCAGACAGCAGTTCATCGGATAGTGAGCCGGATTCTAGTAGCAGTTCATCGGATTGATGAAGAAATTCATTGTTTTATTTTATTTATTTATCTCGTATATCTCATACCTAGCTCATTTTGCAATAAGGTTGTTTGGTTAAATATGTTATGGGACAATTGTGTCAATTCAAGCTGCTTCATTAAATTATTGTAAAAAGTTTGAAATAAATTGTAAAAATCTGTAAGACAGAAATTTTTACAATATGGAACTCCAAACCATTATCTTTGTATCAATGATAAACTTATAACTTAAACACAACTAGTGCATTTTTTTGAATTTACATAGTTAAAATAATATTGAAGTTTTAATTTTTCACAACTCCCCAAGACGCACAAAATCTGTGACGTGTCAACTGTGATGTCACGGCGCACTTTTTGTTTGACAGGGTGATAGTTATTCAGTACTGCGATGTTATTTACTTAAACGTAATTATTACAAACGTATATACAGGGTGTTACAGCATGTACATGAAGGATTTTAATCAGCGATTCCTGAGCACATTTGGAGTAAAAACGTAAATATCATTTTGCTATCTGATGATATATTTTTTTCAATAAAAAAATATGTTTCTATCACACGTCGCCATTCATCATAGTGCTACATGCGCGGCGGGAATGCGTGATACACGCTCCCTCTCTGTTACCGTACTGCTGGAACGAGACGGAGTGAGTTTCACGTGACGGAAAAATATTTTTTTATTTTAATTGAAAAAATATCATCGGACACCTAAATGACATCTACATTTTTAAATAAATATGTTTAAAAGCACTTTCCGCACACAACTATTTTTTTCCGTTTTGTTAAAATCTCCCAATCCAGGTTTTTGATGTTAGAGTACATATTTTTATATTATATTTACAGCCAAATTACATTCCGAGTCACTCGCTTTGTTTCTCGGCCGAGCAACTTATTGCAGAGTAGAAGAGACAGTGGGTGAGTCAGTTCATTGGTTTAAAGTGCTGTTAACATGGTTTCGCAATGGAGAAAAATGAAGAGTTTTGCAACAATAAACGTAGACTCCTAAAAAATTCAAAAATTAAAAAAAAAATTCTTCGACTCGGCTAATTTCACTGACTGAGTACTGACTACTGATCACATCAGCCGAGCACTCGGCAGGTGCAATGCAGGCATAATATTAAGAATATTTGGATACATAGACAGATAGATTTGGATGTCTGTGGTTGGCACCTAGGGTCAGTTCTAGTATATGTAGGCGGCAGTAAACCTGTTAATGAACAACTTTAAAAAAAAGATTGAATGAAGGAGCTTGAATTGACTTTATTTCCACATGAAATGCATTGCCGCAACTAACCTTTGCTCTTACAATTAATTATTGTTACAATATCATTGACTTAAATAGGTCATGGAGGACTCCAAGGGTTTTAACAAAAGTCTCTATGGTTTTAAAACTTTGGTTCAATACGAATTTTCATCCAAGATTCATAAGTGGATTTTATGAATTATTATGAAGCTGATATAATTAAGTAAAGATGTTGAAAGATATTTTTGTTTTAATTTTAAGATAGAAATTCAAAAAACAGATGCACCATACTAAATGTATTTCTAAGTAAATCTATCTATCTTCTATATAAATAAAAATGTAAATTATTGTAGAAAGCAATCACTTTGTGGTTTGACATATTTAATAAAATACTTTTTTGTTTTAAAACCACAATATTTATTAATTTAAGAACCGACCGGTTTCGCTTTACTTAGCATCATCAGGGTACAAATTAATACTCGAAATTAAAACACGAATGCAGTATTAATTTGTACCCTGATGATGCTTAAGTAAAGCGAAACCGGTCGGTTCTTAAATTAATAAATATCGTGGTTTTAAAACAAAAAAGTATTTTATTTTATTAAAAATGTAAATGTTTGTTTGTTCAAAATGTTGAATCTCCAAAAGTTCTTCACCGATTGCTTTGAAATTTTGGCACAATGTTGCATTCGTGTTTTTATATACCTATATTATATATATGTGTCATCTGTGACGGGTAAAAAGACATTTTCTTTTAAAATCAGCTCCATCTGTTGGACAAACATGCTTTTTTTAAAAACAGCACCATCTGTTGGACGTAAAAGCAACACTCGCTATTGTTTCTCTTGCAGACATACTGAGCAACAGCAATGCGCGGCAGGGTACAGCTAATAATTAATATATTGGAAATTATCATTCTTTCAAATAAAATATTGTACCATGTACCCGTAGTTTCACAAATGATTGTTCTAGTTATTGTTAAATTTACCTCTGCAGTGACTTTTACAACGTTTTGAGATTTGAGAACTGTTAAACATTAAAAATTGTTGTGATTTATCTTTGTAGATAACTACAAAGATTTGAAAATACAAAACATGATGAATTTTAAATAAATGGTAAAATAATAATTGGTTTAATTTTTATTACAATTTTATTAAAAAATAAACAATACAAACAAACATATTTAATTGACTTGCAACAGTAATGAAATAAAAAATATAAACAAGAAAATATATATATACAGTACTGTCTCACTAATCGCAAGTTTTCAATACAAAACCATACATACAAAATATACTAAAAATTGAAATAAATATTTTGTAAAAGTAAACGGTCAAACTATCGATCTTTTGTAAAATTTCAATTTTTTAAAATTTAAAGTGTTATGTTTACGCTTGCGAGAAGACTTCTTTGTAAACATATTCGAAAACTTATTAAGAAAAAAAAATGTGGCAGAATGAAAAAAACAGCATCGGATACCAGAATACACAGATGACCAACAGATAGAAATTTTCTAAAACAAAGTAATGAACCCAATTGACCAAGTTTCTAACATGAATATGACATAGGAATAAGGGAAAATTATAGTTTGATTTTGCACTTTCAACTACATATTACAAATAACGGTGGATTGTTGTAATTGTTGGATTATTGTAATCGAGCGGCGGATTACTGAGAGAGTACTGTATATAAATATATACATACATAAATAATTCATTCAAAAGGCACTTCTGAATATTTTTTTATCAAAATACTGGTATGAAAATATGACACTTAAAACTAGGACAATGTCAAGTCTTATAATAATAATCAACATTGCTTTGTACTAGCATTATAAAACATCACAGGCATTTAGCTCGGGCAAGACACTAAAATACCTATTCAAAGGCATGTTTTTACTATTTTTCAGATATTATTTTTTGTTGTAGAGATTCAATTAAGGCATTACATACATACGAGAATGAGGGATATTTTTGCAAAACTGACTTATTCCAATTTTCATCAAATTTGACCTGTAAATGCAAAATATTTTTGCAATACAATGTTGCAAAAGCTACTTGTACTGTTTGTTACTAACTCATCTTATTCCACCTGTTGTTACTATTAAAACAGGCTTTTTCCATTTCAGCCAATAGAAACAGAGCATTTGGTCACGTGACAAAATGACCACCTAGTTGATTTGTATGGTATATGGCATTTCAAAATCGGCTTATTCCAAGACAGTTAGTTGCAAAACTATTTCAAGATTTTCTTTTAGCAAAAACAGACTTATTCCAAACATAAATTGTAAATATCTTATTACTTTTCAATATGTGTTTATAATTTATGATTCAAATCGAACATTATTAAAGTAATCCATTACAAAAAGAACATATATTTGACATTTGCATCAGTTTCTTGCGATTTCCCAACAAAACGTTTAAGTGCAATAAGTCAGTTTTGCAAAAAATACCCTTCGTATAGCACAGATCTTACAAAATAGTTTCTAGGCACTAGCATTACCAACCGGCTTTGTCCGAGTTTCTTAAAAGTCTAATTTATTTAAAAAAATATGGTATCATGTCTTAAATGGAGAGCCTGGAGCACTAATCTATCCATCCTTGAAAAGCTAAGTAACCAAAATCGACTATCAACCTGTCTGTCTACAAGGTATTCTAAATATTGGAAATGTTACGCCAAACTGAGAACTGGAACCTGCAGAAACTCATGGTCAGTAGCAAACTGGGAGGTAGGAAAAGTAGAAGCAGAAGATCAAGCCTCCGGAACGTCGGAGTCAGCAGCTCCCCAAGCATCGCTCCTGCGAGGAGGAATGGAGGAGCCTGGTTCACCAGAGATATTGGAGTGGGTATTCAAAATCCTCAACAATAATGAGGCAATGACTCGAATGGATATTTCTACAGCTCAGAATTGCTTATAAAATACCAGACAGAATGTTTTGCAAAATTCATGACTCCAGAGTTTAACATTGATTTCATCCTCACTAATCTAACAATATAAGTCCTACTTTTCACCGAGTTGGTTCAAATTTAAGACATGCTAATCTTCCAAGTTTAACCTATCTACATGGCTGTCGCATGTCATCCTTAGGTGATGCGTGACTTTTCACTAAAACACATAAATTGTATCAAAACGTGCCACGTGATAGGATAGACTGCA
Organism: Hesperophylax consimilis; assembly: GCF_061612785.1. Taxonomy (NCBI): domain Eukaryota; kingdom Metazoa; phylum Arthropoda; class Insecta; order Trichoptera; family Limnephilidae; genus Hesperophylax; species Hesperophylax consimilis. The sequence goes on from NC_142850.1 coordinate 24,514,217, forward strand.
ATTTAATGATTAACAAGTTCTGTTTGCTTATTTCACTGAAAATATTATTTTCTGGAACAGACAATAGATGGAACAAGTATGAAGATGTGACGCTAGTTTACTTAATTATTAATAATAACCAAGTCTTAATTAATATCTATTATTATTAGCTTATTAACTCAGGCTTCTACCCGTCCTTCCTGGACCACCTGAATAATAAGCTTTCTCTTGGCATCATAGGAGAAGTTGTTGATCTTGAAGAGCTTGCTTTCGTAGAAGGGTTTGAGGTCGGAGACGTTGATCTGGCGGGCGCGGTCCAGCAGGTCTCGCTCCAGGATCTCCACAGTGGTCTGGTTGGGGCCGTGGAGGCCACGCATGTAGGCCAGCTGGTCCATGGTCAGCTGCCGCAGGATGTAGTAGAGAAGCTCGCTGTGGTCCTTCTTGTAGGAGAGGTACTTCTGGAAGGACTGGACGAAAAAAGGATTGATAATTGTTATTAATGTAGGACGTGTCCTACATTGTTTAAAAACTTAGCCACCGCTATAAACTGGCTTTAAACATGTCAAACTTCATTGTGACGAGCGAATCCAAACGGAGCGTAAGCGAATCGGTGGACCTAAGTTGGTGAATCCATTTGGCCGGGTGGTCCAAAGTGTTCCACCCTTCATTATTTCAGCAACATTTTCTGCTTATAATGAAGTAAGTAGAAGGAATTTAATAATATTTTCAGGTTATTCGTAATTGTAGGAGTTTGAGACATCAGCGAAGTCATTTTTCTGATTACAAATTTATGCAAAATAATTAGCTTGTGCTTATGAATCATTAAAAATATTTAATTTGATGTCTAGTGACAAAGGAATTTTCCACAAGCAAAAATAAAATTCAGTAAAGCCAATTGGTATTATCTAGATAATATTAATAACAAGTGGCTAATTTGCAGAGCGCCGTTATTGTGGAAAATTACCTCAAGGACATTGTAAGATATTGCATTATACTTAACTTAGCTGCTGCTAAGAAAAATTTGGACACAGCACCCAGTGTAGGGTCCCCAAACATATCCAACTTGCCATCAGTTTTAACAAAACATGGGAAGGGATCAAACAATGGGCTTGACTTAAGGAAAGGGCGGTCAAACAGCCGAGCCTTTGGACGCGGTGGCTTAGTTAGTGTGGATGTAAACGCAAGTCTATAGGCAGCTGAACTTACGTTTCTCATGCTCCTCATGACGCTGTACTTCTGTGTCTCCACGAAGCTCTCCACCATCATGCGCACGGCCATGTTGACATCGTCATCCGTGACGCTGCTCTTGAGCTGCATGCGAGCATGTGCCTCCGTCATGCGGATCACCGACTCGATGTGGCGCACCGTGATGGGCAGCGAGCCCGTGGCCAGCGACTCCTGGCGCAGCTGACTGTACATCTGTGCTATCTTGTCTTGGTCCATGCTCTATAATACATAACAATAAGACATTATATCGACTTGGGTCATGTCAAAATCTGTATACAATATAAATGCAAATCAGGTAAGGAGTTCATGACAGAATTTTGTGGCAGTTTCATCCCACTCGGTCAGCTGTTCTATTTAAGATTGGAAATGTGAGGGTGGCTATTTTTTAAATCTGATTATGAACATTCTTGGAGGAAATATATATACTTGCATTACTCACATAAGTAAAGCTACAATTAGGACGGGTTGTTTCGGAGAATCTGAACAATTCATCAAATTTCAACGTTCATTTTCAAGTTATGTGAAAGATTTTTTCAAGTTCTGTTTTTATTTCAGTTTTGTCAAGCAACTAGCCTACAATGATATAAAAACAGAAATTGAATAAGTCTTTCACAGAACCCGAAAATGAACGTTGAAATTTGATGAATTGTTCAGATTCTCCGAAACAACCCGTCCTTAAAAAATTTTTTTTTTGGTATTTGGAATTGCTTTGTTTAAAAAAATTGATGATTTTTTCTTGGATGAAAAAAAATAATAACCACCCAAAATTTGCAGTGTGAGCGTGGAACACGGTGTATAAAAATCAATCGATTGTTTTTGTTGTTTGTAATTATTACATATTTATGTAAACTGCACAAACAGAACCTAGTTTTTGGGACATTTTTATATGTATTTTTTATCAATATTGATCAAATTAGGAAGCGCAAAACACTACGACCAAGTACTAAATAAATTCAATTTGCCTCCATTGAAAGGAATGTCAATGTTAATATGTTGCACTAGCGTCTCTAGCGACCAAAGTTGTTGATATTGCCAATATTTAACTGGAGTTGGACTATTATTAATATTATACGGTATTTGATGAGACTTACCCGGAGTTCAGGCCTGATGTTCTCCCTGCTGTAGACAATGTATTTCTTGAGGAGATCCTGGGGGATGCTGAACTCCGGGTCGTGGAGGCTCTGCTCCAGCGGGGGTGCATTGCTCTTCTGGGTCGGGTGGTGGCGGATGTGGGAACCAACTACAAACCTGCAAAATAGATGAAGATGAAATAAACCAACTCAGGTAGAGAACTTTACCTAAGAGCAGAAAAATCTACTTTAACCCGTTGAAGGCCGGAGCATAAAACAGAAAAATATCAGTGGAACCTAACATTTTATTAGCTCAAACGATGCTGATTTTGTTTTTCATACATTTTTCGAAGCATTAAGGTCAAAATTGCAAATTATTCTAATAATAATCATATTAGAATGGTCAATGGGGTATTTTCACAAATCTTTAAAAATGTGTAGGAGAAGAAGTTTATTTTTCTTATTATGGTTATCATAATAAAAATGTGTAATTTTAATATTTTCGTTCATAATTATTGATTTTAAAAATGATCTAAAAACTACACATTCCGAAACGATTCCAACTGGCTACAACGTCATTATACCTTAGAAAACACTACTGGCTGGTAAGACGGCTATCACCAAAGTTGCCCGGCGTGACATTAAAGCCATCAAATTCATGAATAAAAACTAACATTCTATTTTAGGGGCAAATCAAAAATGGCACTTTTTAAATCATTATGGAAAATTTATTCATGATTATAAAAATACAGTTAAAAAAAAAATAGTGAAAATACCCTAACTAAACCCTAAAAAGTGTTTCCCTGTGAATCTTTCAATTCCACTATGAATGGTACTCGAAACATGCTCAGTAGTCACCACATTCACACATTATGCTACGTATACATCCGCGAGCCAAACTGCCGAACTGAACCTCAACTTATGAGAAGGAAGCAATCGCAAATGGCGCGAAACGCCGCTTGCAGTTAATTCGTTCCTTTCCCGTAATTCGTGGTACAGTTCGCAAATGTATATGTACCCTTGCAGTATTTTTAGGTTACACCTGTCCATCATGTGGGCGTGACAGCTCTAGGAGCAACTCATCCCATTGTGGAAGACAAGCTGTATTTTATTTAAGTAAGAAAGACAAACATTCCCGGGTTACGAATAACCTGACAATCCGTCTTCTGCAGTGAGAGCTAACCCAATGAGTCTCTCTCCTTCCATCCTGAAGGGCATTTGGTACTTGAGGTGATATGTAGAGTGAGATAGTAACGATGTAAAGAAGTTATATAATGAATAAAGTGTTTTGAACTTACTTGGCGAGGTGTTGGTCTTGCATGGGATCTGCTTCGTCTCTCACGACGCAGAGGATGTCAAAACGAGACAGGATGGGTTCCGACAAGTTGACATTTTCTGAGAAAGTCATGCTGGCGTCGTAACGACCGCCGATGGGATTGGAAGCTGCTATTATCGAACACCTGGAAAATAATAAACAAGAATCAGAATTGATTTTTACATACACATCTATTTGAATGTCACTTTTGTTTTTCAATGAGTGTAGTGGAAATTAACCCACTTCCCGGCATCCGATCGAGCTGGAACTCTATAGATAGGCTTGTTTTCAATGACAATGCATTCTTGGTATTGGTGGCAGTCACGCATACACACATGACACATGGTCATTTATGAATTTGGGGCCTGGGTGCGAACCTGACGTTTTGGACTACTCTTAATAAGGGAGTAAATTAGAGACATGGAAAAATCTACCTCTAGGCAAAAGCCGCCAAAACACAATTTTGAGATACATATCGCAACTGAGAAGCTGAATGCGATAACAACTTATAATAAAAATAGAAGTTTTGAGTAAAACGAGTTTTTTTAAATATACAAGTATTAACTTGCAACTATTATTCAACCTTTTGCGTGTTCCTCCATCTGTGTAAAACCTACAGTAGTAATATTTACACAGCAGACAAAGAAGGGATTGGAAATACCAAAAAGGCGATGGGACCAAAAACAGCTTGTGCGTGTCTATCTTGACTATCTGACGTGAACTATTTTGTGAAAAGGTTTTAAGGTAGGTTCCATTTGCCTGAAGAAGGAAGAACGAATACCTATGTATGTAGTTTTGATTACCTGGCCTGCAGTGATGTGACGATACCAGCTTTGGATATGGAGATTGACTGCTGCTCCATGGCTTCGTGGATGGAAGTTCTGTCTTGGTCGTTCATTTTGTCAAACTCATCAATGAGACAAACTCCGCGATCAGCCAGCACTAACGCTCCAGCCTCCAGGGTCCACTCCCTACCAAATAAAACAATCAGATTTAAAATAGATAAATTGTCGGCTTACTGCTATAGAAGTCATTAACTAACAAAATAATGATTCTGAGATAGTTGACTTTAAAATTTCAGTTACCTTTAATCAGTTATAACCAAGCTACAATAATAACAAAGTCAACTTTTATTCTTCTATTACAACTGCTTTTTTGTGATAATTTAACTTTTTTTATTCATATTAATAGGAAAAAAATAATAAAAACTGCACTTAGTGACTTTTTGCAAACATCAAGTAACAGCGAGGTGGTAATATTTTATGTCTTGGGAGACTTGGGAGAAGTACCAAAATGTTTTAGTGATTTTTAGATGTGTTTTATTTGCAATGCCATACATTATCCCACTTTCAAAAGTCATTAAAATATGTTAGTGATTTTGTATTACGGCGATGCACTACGTAGTAATTCAAAATCATGTGTTTTTGGTTTGAAAATTTGGTCGCCTAGAAATGTTTCAGATACTTTAATTAAATACTACGAGTAGAATACATCTTGGCCTTTGAAATAATTCAGTATTTTTTAGATAAGTCTTTTTATAAGCCCAGAAAAAAATAATGTATAAGGCCTATGAAAACCGCTTTAAAGTTCAAAATCTCCTACTTTCGAACCCATTTGCGGTTATGATTTTATTGTATAATGTGGCTAATTAAGTTATTTATAAAATGATCGGAAAAAAATAAAATATTTATGCCTGAACATCCACAAAAAAAAATAAAAGGCAATTTTTGGCCATGTTTTTGTCTTGCATAAATCAAAACAGGCGGATGGTGTTAAGCGGGAATTTAAACCTTATCGCCATCTACGTAAGGAGAGTTATTGATAGCGGCTCGATTTAAAATATTACACTACGTAGTGCATCGCCTTAACAATGATTGGTATTGTATGCACTTAGTGACTGTTAACACATTTCTGGCGGGTATTTTTTGCGCTGGCGCTAAGCTGTTTCCGGGCGTAAATAAAGTACTAAAAGAGAATCGAATATTATTTGAAATGCAACTCAATTAACCTTGTAATATGTTTATTACAGTCTGTCTATCGGTATTTCCCATACCTGCATTCTTTAAATACGCCCGACAACTCTCGCTCGCTTGCACATAGGAGTTGAGTGGGGCGGAACAGAGATAGAGATTCGAATCAGATTTCACGGTCATAAAAACCATCATTCCAGGAATTGAATTATTACAAAAACAAGTAATATTCTATCCTTTTGTTGAAATATCGATGTAAACGAAAGGCACTAAGATAAGTATAAAAAGAAGACTTGCATTACCATCTGATAATTATGTACATATAGTTGGGACCTTTACAGAGAGATTGGTTTATAATATTATAAAAACATTGAGCAATTCCATCTTTTCTGCCACTGAAATGAGGCCGGCACAAAAGGTAAAACTACCCTTCCCGCCGTTAAGTACTAAGTAAACTTAGCGAGCATCAAGCTTCTAACATGGCCTAGTTTAACTTAAGCCATTCGGTACATCTAAGGCCTAGTTAAAACCGGGGTTTAATCATAAAATATGTAAATAGTTTTGGATAAATATTGATTTGGCTAAACCCTGGCTTTGGGTGAAACAACACAACCTATTTAGGCAAGGCCAACTTTAAAAATTTAGGAACTCTCAAATGTTTCTAAAATCCAGCTGTTTCTTAATTGTTTGGTAATCTGGAAATTCGTTAAACAAACAGGCTCGGTTATTAACTGGTTGGATTATAGAGACTATACTGTATTGCACACATAAATAAATTAAAAATGATGAATGAAACTGTCGAAGGATGTCTTACCTGGTTGAGGGACTTCTCCTTACGTAGGCTGTCAGACCCACGGCACTGGCCCCCTGCCCCGTGGTGAACACGGCTCGGGGTGCAATCTTCTCAGCGTACTTCAGGAACTGGGACTTGGCCGTGCCGGGGTCTCCGCAAATCAGGATGTTGATGTCACCACGTAACTTGTGCTTTTGTCCTACCAACCAATTATAAGATTGTTTAGTGTCGATGTTGAATCATATTTTGAGAAATCAAGTATCAAAAAACCCTACTTTGTTTGCCAAAGACACTTCAACCCCATCTTAAACACTCAGAACATTAGAACGTCAAAAGACGTAAATATGATAATAGCGGTCAAGACATTAGAACGTCTTTTCACGTAAACGCGCGAGATTTTACAAAAATCGATTTATTTCCATCACTAGTATACGAATTGCCATGATTTAAAAAACAGAGTATCGATAATGAATAACGCTACGCGTCTGTATTCAAGAATATCTATGGAACGTAGAAGTGCATTATCTAAGCCGATTGAATCTGTCATCTTGTTCGTTCATAATTTATTGCGTTTCTAAATAATTTATTAAAAATATTTTAGTTTGGACGGTTAATATTTTGAGGTGACTAATAGTTTTTAATTATATTTCTTCAATATATAAAGTGTTATTTCTTTATGATACTCAGAAAAAAGTACATTTTTCACGGCTTTGAAATAATGGTAAGCGATTCTTACATATTTTTGACGTATTCATAAAATGTATATTTAGAAACGCAAATATTTACGTATAACAACACAATGCGATAGTGGATTCCATAATCTTTCCAAAACATTTTTTAGAATGAGGCTACGTTTCCCAAAACGTGAGTTATGAAGCTTTTAGCAAAACTCGTAAATAACACAAAAATTATCACGTTTTGACAGTTCTCAAAGGAACACATAGTAAATAAATGTCTTTGTCTGAGAGGTTAACTCTTATATAACTATTTTTTATATTGTTCTTGTTATACATTTATACAAGGTGGTGCAAACGTCTTTACACGATTTCTTAAAACAGTAACTTTGTTTGTAAATAAAAAAATATATTTTACGTTCTTGAATTCTTCTATTCTGCTTCTGTTAACTTAAGGTAAAAGTAGTGATAACTTTAAAAAATGAGAGCAATTTCCGATAAGGTGAATAAATAAAAAATATATATTGCACCTGATTTGAAATGAATTATTGTATTACATAAACAGTCCAACAGCCCTAAGTCAGATATGGCATCCCCGATTAGAAAATAGTGCGAGGCTAATGGAAGTGGGGTTACCAGGCTATTCAGAACTGGTCACTCAATACGACTAAAGCCATTGCAATGTGTTGATTTCGAATGGTAGACTATCATTGGGGTGACACTGAAGTTTCAATCATTCTGGACCGACGACCTAAAGGAACTGCCGGCTTCGGATGGATGAGCCTCACAACAAACCATAGTCCTACTAGCTCTGGTTAATAGGGAACAGTGCAGGAAATCTTGTATTGACATTTGGAAGGTTAAACGTCAATTCTAGGTGCGTTCCAGTTTTCTATCAAATTGTAATAAGTTAACAAGATTAACAACATGATAGTTGTCTTCTTCTGCTGATCATGATTTCTTCGAAATCTGAAACAGACTTCGAATCAGCATTTGACAGGAACCTGTCAACTGTCCAAAAAACTAAATGGTCATTTGATGACTTTTTTTTACACATGAATTTCTGCAAAATTACTGGGCCTAAGAAAGGGAATCTCACCAGGATTCTTGCTCTCTCCTCCGAACAGGGCCAGCGCCAGAGCTCTCTTGATGTAGTCGTGACCGTAAATGGACGGAGCCATGCTGGCCACGATGCGATCCACCACCCTCGGGTCCTTGGACAGCTTGATGATGGTGGAGACATCCTCGTCTGTCAGGGACTCCACAATGTGCTTGCAGTCCTTCACCACTATGTGGTTGGCCAGGATCACAGTGGCGAACACCGGGAAACCCTGCAAAATACAATATTTTAACCAACCATCATGTTCATCAATATCTTCATTCTTCTATGCTGCAAGGAAACCTGAACACAAAACCAAGCATTATGACAGAATAAGCCTTTGAAATGTGCCCAATAGTAGTTCTGTGAACAGTAGCTCTCCAGTCCAAAAAAGCATGTATCTAATTTTCTCTTATTTAATAAATCAACAACAAAATTTTGTAAGTGGGTACTTAAATACCTACTTACTTAATTATAAAGCATATATTTTATGGAACATTTTTTTTAATTTCAAATACTTGTCAAATTATACAATTTGTCAAAAAGATGTCATTAACTCGATGACAATTCTTTTTTCAAACATACCAGGTAGGTAAAATTCGAATATAAAAGTCGAAATAAACACGACGATTTCGCATTTGAAAACAGAATCTTTACTGAACCATTAAAACAGCTACCATCTTGAAACGGAAGGTACACACAAATTTACAGACAAACGAAAATCAAAATGGTCGAGTGGTTAAGAACTTCGACTTCAAATCCGGAGGTCACAGGTTCAAATCCCTGCATGCGCAAGTAAATTTTATTCAATTAATTTGTCATTTAACAATTGGGTCAATCCGCACCAAATCATCCAGGCCATGTCACCCACCATCTCAGATTTTGATGAAACTTTAAATTTTTAATCCTTCCATATAGATAAGAAAATATACCAAATTTTACCTTCCTACCTCAACTCGTTTTTTTTTTATGGGCAGTTGAAGTTTGGGCAAAATAAGCGTTTTTACATATTCCGAGCACTCCGGAAGAGCTTGTACCTTCAATGAAAAAAAATTGTATCTTTGTCATTTATAGTGCAAATGCAATGAAAATTTTCAATATTATCAAGAAAACTATGCTGATTGCAGAAAAAAATAAATAAACCCTTTACATTTATCTACTTGACTTTAAAAAATTACCAAAAGTAATTTTTTAAGTAATTTTTGGGACGGAAAAGGTACTTTACAAAAAAGCAATATCTCGGGAAGGTACAGTGTTAATGAAGTAATTTTTTTTTTATTCATATCTACAATTAGCATAGAATCACATACAAAAATAAAATTCATGGCATTTTTCTTGCTTCAATAAATAAAATCCATTTTAAACTTTTTTCAAACTTTTTGTAATTTTTTTTTATTCTTATCTACAATAAACATAGTACAACCTAAAAAAATAAAACTCCTGGTATTTTGTGTGCTTCACAGTGTAGAAACGTTTTTAAAATAAGAAATCTTTATCATACAGAATTGTTCTAGGTTTTTTTAAATCTAGATACAAAAATAAATAAAATCCATTTTAAACTTTTTTCAAACTTTTTGTGATTTTTTTTATATCTATTTTTAGTTTGTAATTGGGCATTTAGGTTGAATGAATGGACTAATATCAAAGAAACAGTCCTAGAGACATGTCACTACATGGAAATGATGTATCTGCAACAAGAACAAGACAGAACATGAAAATTACTATCTGCCTCATCACTAAGTTTGCAGGATACTACATGCTTTGTTTCCTCTGACATGCTTAGTTCTGAGTCAGCTTCAAAGCAGTGATCCGATGGAGATTATTGCAACGGAATATATGCAAGTCTCCCTAAATGTCAAATCAACAAATTACAATCCGTTTTCAACGCCGCGGCAAGGCTTATCACCGGAGTATCTAAATACTCCCACATTTCAGAGCATCTCAAAAATCTGCACTGGCTCAGATGTCCTGAAAGAATCCAGTTCAAGGTATGCTGGATGGTATTTAAGTCACTTAACGGAATGGCTCCGGCTTATTTATCAGAATTGTGTATTCCAGAAGATTCCAACTCCCGACAGTCAACCCTTAGGTCAGCAACGTCATCAGCTATCGGAAGGTTGAAGGAACCAAAGCGCACACCAGATACTAAGTTCGGTGAGCGTGCTTTTGCCGTGTCAGGACCTAAAGCCTGGAATGGACTGCCACATGATTTGAGAATGATCGCAGACTCGACAGAATTTAGGTCTAAACTTAAAACGCACCTTTTCAGACAGTCGTATCCATAATTTCAGAAACCTCCACTTTCACAGTTGACGGCAATTTAAATTTAAATTAACAAAATGTAAAAAATACTAAAAATAAAATAAAATAAATAAAAATAATAATTAAAAATAAATAAATAAAAATGATAACAACTAACAATTTGTAGGCTTTTAAGACAGTTAAAATACATTTAAATTAAAATAAAAACTATAGCAGACTTAAGATCATGCGACGACCAGTGTTTTTTGATATAGTGTCCTCTGCGTGCAGTTCTATCTTTTATAAGCATAAACTTTTTAATATAAGTGTGTTTGTTGGAAGTGACTTGCCAGGTAAGTATGTTTTGGTATCATTTCTAAATAACAAATGTAGATCCTAGGAAATAAATTGTACAGCGCCCTTGAGGTGATTTTTCACAAAAACGGCGCTCTACAAATTATCCAATTATTATTATTATTATTATTATTATCATCTATATAAATACAGTAGTTGTTTCATGTTATGGTGTACGTTGTTAAAATGTCTCTAATCGAAACAAGTTTAGTTAAATGTAGTGTGGGACAACATAATGGTACTGAATGGGTCACAAAAAAAGTTATACTAAGTCAGAGAAATTAACGAGTGTGGATTTGTTAAGTGAATTTGAAAAAAAGCTTATTCAACAAAGAAGTTTTGTATCTACAGACTTGGTTTTCAACATTTGCGAGCACCACAGAATATTTAACTTAAATAAATATGAAACATTTCAAAAAGCTTGTTTTGACCCGTTCCAAAGCCACAAAAGGAAAATTACAAAAACTTTAAGAACAGTATCCTTGGAATTTTCAGAGAACATTAATACCATTCTAAAAGTAACTAATAAAGCAATCCCTGGACAAAAAATTTGTAATGCATGCAGAGCAAAAATTAGTAAGAGCCAAAACCTTAACAATGAAATTGAAGAGCTTAACACTTTTCAAGAAGACATAAGTGAAGTTGAAAATGTTTTAAACAAAGAAATTTTTTTACAAGAAATCAACACTTCTTTAACTGACATTGGAGAATCTCCATTTAAACTACATGCAATACCATCCCACAGTAAGTCTAGTTACGCTAAACGGAAGTTAGATTCTGCTTGTTCAACCTTAAAGAAAAAAGTAAGTAAAGTTTTAGAAAAAGAATTTTCCCCAGTAAAATGTGATGCAAAAATACCAAGATGTATTCAAGAAAAAGCTAATGACATGGACAGGCTTGTTGAGTTGGTTAAAAAAAAATTGGAAACACAAGTTACATGCCGTGAGAGAATTCAGCTTCTAACTCTCGCTCCAACTTCGTGGAGTAGAAAAAAGGTTGCTGAAGAATTCAGTGTTGGTGAATACTCAGTTCGTAAAGCACGAGAGCTACTAAATGAAAATGGTATCATTGCTTTACCTGATCCAAAAAAAGGAAAACCATTAGACCAAGGAACAGTTACTTTGGTTAAAAATTTCTACCAAAACGATGAATTTTCTCGTGTTATGCCAGGGAAAAAAGATAAAGTTAGCATAACCAAAAATGTTTATGAACAACAAAAGACTATTGCTTTGTAACCTGAATGAACTTTATGCTACCTTCAAGTTTGAATACCCTGCTTCAAAAATTGGGATTTCGAAATTTTGTTGGTTGCGTCCCAAATGGTGTGTGCCAGTAGGTTCTCCAGGCTCTCATTCTGTCTGCGTTTGTGCAATTCATCAAAATGTAGTGTTGCTTCTTAATGCTTGTGACAGTGAAGAAACGTACAATGATTTAATGGACTACTTAGTGTGCTCAAAGAACAATAGAGACTGTATGCTTCGACATTGCGATAAGTGTTCAACATCTAGTGAAAATCTTAAGAAACATTTGTTAGAAAAATTTGAAGAATGGGACCAAGAAGATGAAATTACATACAGTGCATGGGTAACTACTGATAGAACACAGCAGGTTTCAGTTACAGTTCCCTTTCATGAATATGTAGAACATCTTGTGAAGAGTCTTGTAAAACTTCTTCCTCATTCTTTTATAACAAAGTCTCAATCAAAATATCTCAAAGAGTCCCTAAAAGCACAGCTTCAGATAAATGAAGCTGTTGTGTTATTAGACTTCAGTGAAAACTTCTCCTATGTTATCCAGAATGAAGTCCAGGGTTACCACTGGACGCAAGACAGTTGTTCACTCCACCCAGTGGTAATTTACACTTGTGAAGAGCCTGGCAAAGATCTCACAGTGTCAAGCTTGTGTGTAATTTCAGATGACTTGGAACATGATGTAAGTTTCGTTTACGAAACTCAAAAAATTGTTGCTCAATTTTTAAATCAAAAATTTTCCCAAATTCAAAGTGTTCATTATTTTACTGATGGTTGCGCAGCGCAATATAAAAACTGCAAAAACTTTTTAAATCTGTGTCACCATCAAAAAGACTTCAACTTGAAAGCATGTTGGTCGTTTTTTGCTACGAGTCATGGGAAATCTCCCTGTGATGGAATAGGTGGAACAGTAAAACGTCTTCTAACTAGAGAAAGTTTGCAACTTGGCCCTGGCAACACTATCACAACTGTAGACAAAACTTTTAAGTTTTGTCAGTCGAGAGTAGAAAATATATATTTTTACTTGCTGAGAAAAGAAAGCTTATTCACTTGCAGGCAACAATTACAGCAGCGTTTTTCACAAGCTAAAACAATACCAGGCACTCGAGGTTTCCACTGCTTTGTTCCTCTGTCTGAAAATGAAGTTGGCACAAAAAGGATAAGTTCAGATTCAGATTATGCTTTGATTTTTAACTTCAGTGGGGAACGAAATCGCTCTGAGCAACTAAGTATGGTACAAATTTGTACAAACTCTTATGTAGCTTGCGTATATGACAACCATTGGTTTTTTGGACTTGTGGTTTCCAAAGATGAAGACGAGTGTGATGTATCAATCAAGTTTATGCATCCTTTTGGCCCAGCTCCATCCTTTTACTGGCCACATCAAAAAGAAGATATTTGTTTTGTTCCACTACAAAATATTTTTAATATCGTTGACCCTCCCACAACAAAAGGTTCAGGAAGAGCTTACTACTTTCTTGAAAAAGACGTTCATCATGCTGATCAAAAGTTCAACCATCTTATGGATCAGATCAAGAATAAAAGTAAAAAATGAACTTGAACATTTATTTGTAAACAATATTATTGTAATGTACTTTCATTTAACCTAATCCTACATTGCCTGTTTTATTTTTATTGTATTTGTTTTTTAAAGAGTTAACTTTGTATTGAAAAGAGTTAAAAAGTTGATCTTGTTATAAAATATTGCTATGGTGTATGCATTCAGGGTAAGGAACAAGGTACATTATTTTGTTGGTGCCTTAAGCTTACATTGCAAGCTTACCAGCATGTTGTAAAGGACCGAATAAGTTTGACTTTTTTATTTGCAAATACAGTATCTAGATTTTAAAAAACTTGGAACAATTCTGTATGATTAAGATTTCTCATTTTAAAAACGTTTCTACACTGTGAAGCACACAAAATACCAGGAGTTTTATTTTTTTAGGTTGTACTATGTTTATTGTAGATAAGAATAAAAAAAAAATTACAAAAAGTTTGAAAAAAGTTTAAAATGGATTTTATTTATTGAAGCAAGTAAAATGCCATGAATTTTATTTTTGTATGTGATTCTATGCTATTTGTAGATATGAATAAAAAAAAAAATTACTTCATTAACACTGTACCTTCCCGAGATATTGCTTTTTTGTAAAGTACCTTTTCCGTCCCAAAAATTACTTAAAAAATTACTTTTGGTAATTTTTTAAAGTCAAGTAGATAAATGTAAAGGGTTTATTTATTTTTTTCTGCAATCAGCATAGTTTTCTTGATAATATTGAAAATTTTCATTGCATTTGCACTATAAATGACAAAGATACAATTTTTTTTCATTGAAGGTACAAGCTCTTCCGGAGTGCTCGGAATATGTAAAAACGCTTATTTTGCCCAAACTTCAACTGCCCATAAAAAAAAAACGAGTTGAGGTAGGAAGGTAAAATTTGGTATATTTTCTTATCTATATGGAAGGATTAAAAATTTAAAGTTTCATCAAAATCTGAGATGGTGGGTGACAAATCCAAAATTTTCTGGATGATTTGGTGCGGATTGACCCAGTTAAAAATAATATATTATAGTATTTTTGCGACACATTCTAGAGTGGTCATATTCTCATTATCGCCCCAAAGAAAGAATGTTCCGTTCAAATGGAAGCGTTGCTTGAAATGACCGGTGATCAGAAATAACCAGGTACTTTCCCACCATCTTCTTTTCCTCCCCACTACCTACAACCTCACAACACGGGGTGTATTCATTGCTACACATTTCTTCAGCTGATTGGTGGATGGTTTGAAAACTCATCATCGAGAGTATACATTTCTATGTTCCCGATGGTTATGGCCGTCACCGACAACATAGACTGTTCAACTCCCAGTCTGCAGGACTAACTTGGTAATGGTCATACCAGTGGGGAGAGCAATCTCCCTGCAGAACAGAATCAATTCAGATATCAACATAGATATTTAACATCAGTGAAGCTGCCTTTAAGGCGATGCACTACGTCGTGAAATATTTTAAATTGAGCCGCTATCAATAACAACCCTTATGCAGATGGCGATAAGGTTTAAATTCTCGCTTAACACCATCCGCCTGTTTTGATTTATGCAAGAAAAAAACATGGCCAAAAAGTGCCTTTTATTTTATTTTGTGGATGTTCAGGAATAAATATTTAATTTTTTTTCGATCATTTTATAAATAACTTAATTTTCCACATTATACAATAAAATCATAACCGAAAATGGGTTCGTAAGTAGGAGATTTTGAACTTTAAAGCAGTTTTCATAAGCCTTTACATTATTTTTTTCTGGGCTTATAAAAAGACTTATCTAAAAAATACTCGATTATTTTAAAGGCCAAGATGTATTCTACTCGTAGTATTTAATTAAAGCATCTGAAACATTTCTAGGCGATCAAATTTTCAAACCAAAAACACATGATTTTGCATTACTACGTATGGCATCGCCTTAAAAGGAAATCTCTAAAGCTATATATGTACATACTAATCGTTTATATTTATGTAATTCTTCTTTACAGATGTATTTAAAAAAACTCACTAAAATGAACAATTTTATGAACATACCTCAATTGGGGATGCCATAGTCCTACTGACTCTGGTTAGTAGGGAGCAGTTGGGACTCTTGTGCAGTATTCATAAAAAATCTAACTTGTTAATGTTATCGATTCCACATATTTTATTCTCACCTGTTCCGTATTTAGTGAGCCATCGTAGTTATTGGTGTAGATTCCCGTTATGTCCACCTCGTCTCCGGGCTTGCACCGGTCGCAAAGGTCAGCCAGCAGGATGCAGTCCTTGCTGCGGGGAATCCTTCCGGCAGGGATTTTTCCCGGAGACTCTTGAATGGTCACCTTCTGGTAGTTGCGGTACACCGTGTGCTCCATGTTGATCTGAGTATGAAACAATTAAATGCCTTAGTGAACTCACGGCCAAAGAAATCGTTAAATATTAATATTTCAAGGTTATTTCACCACCTCTGAGTAAAGTGTTGATTAGCTCTACTTGTGGGGGTAGGGTATAATATCTGTTTCACCACCACTGCTACGCGGGACCTGTCAAACAAATCCCTTTTTGTTTACCGCTACGTTAATCCTGTGATTAAAGTTACTCGACAGTTTTACTTAGTGATGGTGATATACTTCCAGTAGAAAATCTGTGTGTATAAAGCAGCAAAAACTCTAAAAACAATTAACTTTGGTGTCCTGAATGTTTCCAGAGCAATTTCTGTTGAGAATTTCTATGTCAACGCAACTATTTACAGCTCGCAATTGCATTTCCGATGTATGGAGCATTGAAATATGTATTTAACTGTAAAACAAATAAGACTATGTGGATGCAATGCATATTTTTCAATTGTTCAATAAGAAAAAGTGTTAGAATACGGATAGTCTAACATACTAGTTAAACATAGATTTTTCTCATGCTGAGAATCAAGAACTTCATGTGGGACTATTGCATCCCTAATTCAGGGATTGTTATGAAGCTGAAGGAAAATGGGGAAGGGAAGGATGTGCAAAAACACAGCTAAAGCCATCTCAAGCAGCATTATTCTTAATGGTGGTCTCTACCACTCTGGATTTATCTATCAATTATAACATATTATTATCATCGCTTACCATGAATGGACCCGAGCTTTGACACTCGGGGCAAGAACCAGGTCTGACTTCTGTATCCTGAGTCTGCACAAACGGTCCCAGCACGTGTCCACATCGATTACAGTCGTACTTCACGACGGACAGCTGCGGCAGCACTCCAGTGGTGGCTGTGATGACCCCCTGCGTCCTCACCAGCTGGTTCAGATGCAGCTTCCTAAACGTCCTAAGTTCTTCCACCAGCGGAAGATCCGAGATCCGGACGTGAATCTCCGACGTGACTCTTTCGTAACTCGGGAAGATCTGAAGCACCAGGTCTTTAGCCACCTCGTCGAAGATCTGAAGCATCTGGAAGGGGGCCTCGGGAAGAAAGTAGGCGAGCACATTCTCTTTGGCCACCAGGACGGTGAACTCCACGTGGAACGAGGCCTGGTTGAGCTCGCACATGCGGCGGATACGCTCCTTGAAGACGTACTGGCCTTTCTGGTTGGCGTATGTGCGGAGAAAAGACTTGAACCTGAAAATCACAATTGAATTTATTTGGATAACAAGTCTTGTGGAATTTTTTTATAATACAACAAAGTTAACATTTTGCACATAATTTAAATAAAGTAGCATATTTGCACCGCATTCCTGAATGGAAGTTAACATTTCACTGGCATAAATACGTCATCCCAAAAACCAAACAAGCGTCCAATCCACATTAAAAATGTTGAAAGAATTCAGTTAAGTTTTTACGATTAATAATAAATAATTAATAATTACACTTTCTTATTAAATACCTTAAAAATACATACACTTGTGGATTGACGTAGGATAAGCGACCTAAGCTTCTTTTTCAAAATTGTAAATTCAGAGCTCAACTTCTGAGTCTGGTCAATTTAAGAGTACCTAATCGACACACAGGCAAAAGGACCTATTTCAATGTCACCATCCACAAACAAATTATATAACAAACTCGCCAATTCCT
This sequence comes from Hesperophylax consimilis, assembly GCF_061612785.1. Taxonomy (NCBI): domain Eukaryota; kingdom Metazoa; phylum Arthropoda; class Insecta; order Trichoptera; family Limnephilidae; genus Hesperophylax; species Hesperophylax consimilis. The sequence continues at coordinate 24,531,758 of NC_142850.1, forward strand.
CGTCTACATAGTTAAGAAAATGAATATACCAATGATATCGAAATTTTTAATCTAACAAATTAAAAGTTTAAAACATATGTCAAGATATTATTTCTGATAATTTCAGTTTAAAATTTTTTTTTTTTCATCATATTGTAAACCACTGTAATGTAAGAAATTATTTTTGCAACCGCTGTTTATAACCCTTATTACCCAAATTGTAACATTTCAATGTACCCTATGTAAAAGTCCCATGGGCATATAAGAAAATTTGAAAAAGCGGCGAATTATTGTGCATACATACATACAAAATATGCTAAAAATTAAAACAGGTATGGTCATTGTTAAACACAAAAAAATCGAAACATTGCTAGAAATGTACTTAGCCATGTTTAGTGTCTACCTCTTACTCTACAACCTTCCTCTTTCCTTCTCTTTCTCTTATCCACAATTGCAGATGTCAGTATCACTGACAGTGCGGTAATAACAACAACAATAAATGAAGGTTGAAAATCATTGTATCATATTATAATGAACACAAACCGATTGGCGATCTCGGTTCGGGGGCCCAGCATCGAGACCCACTCCTTGACGGAGAGCCCCTTGGTGTCCTCCAGGTTCTCAATGCTCTCCACCGCATCCTCGCTGACGGTTTCCCCGGCAGCTGCCTTCTCTGCAGCTCGGCGCCTCTTGGCGCGTGGGGCCCCGGTGCTCTCATCGTCAGAGTCTCCTGGAACAGATTTAAAAATTAAATATTTGGAAAGGAATCTAAATTTACTTGGAAAATATAAATAGAATTTTATTCTCGTGAAAGGGCTTGCCAATATAGATTATAAAAAATACAAAAACAGTGTACAAATATGGTGGGCATAAAATATAATACATATGTGCTCATTGGCACTTAAGTCAATAATACATTTGTGCTCTACTAAGGAAAGCGTAAATGGGCCTCTGTGTAGTGAAATGAATAGTGCACTCACCGTATAGAAGTTCCCGGTCATCTCTGTGGAGTATTCCTTCTTCTCGATCCCTCCTCCTCATATCCCTCTCCGCATCCCGACGGGCATCCACTGAGAGTACGTCGTAATCCCCTTCATCATCCATATTCTCCGTGTCATACCGATCCAACGCTGGCATTGGGCGATAGTCACTGTAATTAAAGTGGTCGTACAGAAATAGAAAAAAGGAATTACAAATTTTCAGCAAGTGTTCAAAAATTTTATTCTATTTATATTGTACACAACAGACAGGGGTTAACACAAACATTATAAATAAATAACATAGGAGTACAATATACCAACCGTCCAAAAATGGTGTACAACAATATGTATACTAGGTAAAATAAAGTGTGGGTCAAGTGAAAACAATGCAAAGATTGAGGTTTTCTGAACAAGAGAAGTGAACAGAGGTAAGGGGGCTGACGCTAAATATGTCCATTATCTTGCCAATAGATACAGTGGATATTATAATATAGTTGACACATTCGCACAAGAGGTTGGGAGAAGGTTTAGTTGGTTCGTCGTAAAGGAATAAGGGGTAGTTTTGCCGAACTCCGTCCAACGGGATCATTTTTTTTTAAATTAATAAGACTTGATTTCAACTTATTGCTACTGGAAACAACTAATCGGGGAGATGTAAAACATGCAATAAATAGTTTATTAGTTTGGATTATTTTAATAATTTATGTGTATTTTCTAACCTTCAAAACTTAACTCTGAAAAAAAAATAGAACTTTAATGCATCTTTTATCATCTCCCCCGACATAAATAGTTTCTTGTAGTAATTAAGTTGAAACTATGTGCTATTTTTAATTTTTTTGCATATGAATCGAAATTCGGCAACTTCGAATATGGAAAGTTTTGGGGTTTTTTAGTAGACAGTGATCGATATTGATTTTGTGATTTGTGCGCGTAGACTGGATTCGGTAGTTTTAGTTAGACTGTTGGAAGCGTTGGAGGTCACTTGAAGGTCTCATCTAAATTAATACATCAATGCCGAGACAGAAGATTCTATATGGTTATTGATGTGTATGATTAATTAATTAAAAGTACACAACTGCTGACCCTGTACAAATGGCAAGTACGCCCCACTGTTGAATTTGGAAGCCACCTCTGGTGTGGAGCTCCAAAATACCTGAAAAAATCCTGGACTCTGAGTAGAAACAGGAGGTCTTTTTGATAGATTCCCCTATCTCAACAAGCAGGTTGCAATCTTTAGAGCACAGGTGTCAGGTAATGATGCTGTCCTTGTTCTGCCGGTACTACAGTGGAAGATGCTCCGAGGAACTAGAGTCATTGATACCTTCGGCTCCAGTGCGTAATCGGGAAACAAACCAAACGCGCGCTCAACTTGTGTACACAGTTGACATTCGTCAAATGAGAACGGGTCGTTCCATCGACTCGTTCTTGAGTTCAACAGCTCGGCTGTGAAACAATTTGCCGGTCTGTTTCCTCTCTCCTACAAGACCCATGTTCAGTCCTTCTTCTCCTGGAAAAGACCCCCCCACATAGCATCCCCAGAGATGACATAGGCCCTGAGGGAAATTATTTTCCATAAGGCCTCCTGTGTGGAGTTAATGTAAAAAAATTGCGAGATTTACTTCTCCATATTGTCTCCAAAAAGTTCCTCGCCATCCTCTTCTTCCTCCTCATTCCTTGAAACATCTCCAAGAAGCTCCCCTTCATCTTCAAACATTTCATAATCTCGAGCGGGAGATGTTTGGGCTGATCGGGCCCCATCACGATCGCTCGGAGTATCGGGAATAGGAGAACTCTGAAAAAGGTTAAAAATAACACTTATTTAACACACAATTCTAAACAAATACACAATACTGAACGCAATACAATATGGTGATGACATCTTTTGTATTCAAGTACCATTTTGTGTCGATTCTTCAAACAAAAAGGAAAACAAATTTCACAGGCTCAACACGAGTTTCTCGGCATTCACAAATTCACATAAACAATGGCTGTCAAAGTCGCGCGGGAAATTTGTTGACATTCCTTCTAACAACTTTTGCTTAGGCAGTTGAGGGCTTATTTTTATAGACAGCATACCAAAGTACGTAAGCACTGTTCGATACAAAAATACGAACTTGAACAACAATCTGCCCCGTTTTTAGGGAAACAAAAAAACTTATTTTCATGTATCTGGCAATCGATTTGAACCCGAACCAGAGACAAGAGTGGTTTTTATGCAGAGACAGGAATTCGATCAGGGGCGTATAACTCTCGCATAACCTTGTAACCCTGATGGGAGGAGTTATCCTCAACCCAAATTCTTATAGACAAAGCTGTTGTGGCTGAAAGCTCAGATCTCATTGGCTCAGAGCAAAAATTGTATCTTGATCTCTCGCTCTCTACCATAGCGACTCGTGTAACAGAAAGAGAAGCTAAACATGTGTTATGCTCCGATAAAAAAATAACGGTAATTTCCAAGACGTCATTTCGCAGATTGAAGTCAGTTGAAGGTTTTAGCGTAAATATTTTGAATTTTCTTTCACCCATCTAAAAATAATGTTGCGTGCTAGAATTCTTCAAGGTGATAAATTAATGCCGTGTTGTGTTAAAGGTTGCTCAAATGGATTCGATAATCCAGTGCTAGGAAGAAGCAGCAAGAAATACGTTTGTTTGTGTGTGCCATTTCGCGATTGAAATCAAAAATACGGTACTTTTGGGATTAAAAAATAATGCGTTGCCAACGCTTAATCTTCCAATCATCATAAAATATCCGGTCTATCTCCACCAATTGAAAGAAGGACTCGATCACGTTGTTAAATACAGGTACTAACCTCTCTTTCTTTGATACAATGTTCATGATTCCTGAATGTACTTCATTGGCTAATAATTTGATTAATTTTCCTTTTCAGACCTATCCGTATTCCGACGCGATCTTATACCACGTATTAGGAGACTAAAATTGCTAAACAAAGCCACGATTACATCAAACAAGTTCATTTAAGCCTCTCCAGAATTACATCATGTAAGTACCAGTATTTTCAATGATGTTTGCTGACGACAAAGCTGTGAAAATTATATGAAACCCTTGCAGGAGAACTTGAATAACTTCTAGTGCTATTTTGTGTATATATTCTTGTATTTTTGTGCAAGGTCAAATTAAATCCTATTAAGTTGTTGCAGTAAGACAGAAATCCTGGGTTCGATTCCTAGTTGAGACTGTTACTTTTTATTTTTTTGTGTCTTGTTCTGTTTCATGTTTTGTTTAGATATATTAGTATAATCTTCTACTTCAATGATAAATCAATGCTCAATACATCGGTTGTACTGACCCTGTTTTGTATTACTGTCCATTGTCTTTTTGAAAATAAAAAATATTTTGATGTGTGCATAGCTGTGGGTTTTTTTTATTTTCCTTTTCCTGCATTCCAGTATTTTTTATGATATAATTTTTTTGGGCTAGTGAATGAACGATGTTAGCTGGGTGCAGGTATATTGTCTATGTTTGCTCTTTTTTAAATGACCTTGAGATTTCTTTATGGTCCACCATATATTTACCTGTCTGGACCAAACGACCGTTTTATCTGTGGTCGTCTGTGGTTAAGGGGGTGACAAAATGGCGCCATACAAAAAGCCCGAAGATATCGATCTAGAGAGTGGTTTATTTATGAATTCGATTCTCAATTCATGCTCAATTCTGAATGAGTGGTTTATTTATGGTTCTGACATTTGACAACAAAAATTATTGAAAGATTGTTTTGATTCTGCATTGAAATTTGACATAAAACGCAAATTTAGTCGCAACTGAACGGTAATTCTTCCAGGTATCTTATTGATTTACTTTATTAGGTATTATGTTATTTATCCACGTTTATTTAGTTTTACCGGAGTGCATTGACATTAAGCCAGCTCATTTGTTGGAAATGAAACTGAATATGTCAATTGTGAATTAATTCCAGGGTGCTTGAGATATGTCAAATCTTGGAAACACGATCGGACAAGTTCAATCTATAGCACCCGGGGGCACAATGAACCAACAATCTTCAGCTATTCAATACCCAACAGGAGCAGCAAATCACTCGCCTTCTAATTCCCAAACTACCGCATCCACAAGCATGCAAGCTTCACCGTCCCAGCACAGTCCCATGTCTGGTCAATCGCAGGCGGGGAAGTCGGCTGTCAGCAATGCGGATGCGCCCACTCAGGTATGTATTCACTGCTAACCGGATCTTTATCCTAAATGATTAGTGTCGTCACATTTACAAGATCCAAAGATACATCTCTGTTCCCTTACCACATTAATAAAAATATATTAAAATGCAAAAATGAGATTCAAAACCTTGGATGGATTTTCGAAGCAAATATCTCTTTAATTATTGAGGACAATATTAGTGATTCTTAAACGAAAATTTGGAACAGACAAATCAGAAAAAGATATGGTCGCATCTAGTACTTGCCTTGCCGGGGTGCCGCTCTTCCAACAGAGTTAATGGGACCCTATCCCCTTCGGTCATATTTAACTGTATCATACTCGAATAAGAACTACCAACATTATCTTCATTTTCTCACCGCACATTGTTATTGGCTGCTATCTTTATGTATGACCGCAAGATTCAACTCGAACTAAATGCAATCTAGACAATGTCTTGGATAAATATATCCTATTTTAATTTTAATGTGCGACATCTATTGATTTTTACGATGAATATTTATTTTTGGAATAACTTAATGAGTAAAACCTTAAATTGTAATATTTAATTATTGAAGACAATATTAGCGATTCTTAAACGAAAATTTGAAACAGAAAATCAGAAAAAGATACAGTCGCATCTAGGACTTGTTGCAAGCTTGGACAATCAACAAAATAAAAACCAAAAAGTAGCAAGAACTTCACGCAGAATGGGAAAATGAATTTTGTGGAGTTTACAAAATTAGGCATTCAAAATGGCATTTTCGACAATCGAAAACGGTTAAAATTCACTGTTTGGCTGCCGCCGCCTGTGTAACTCGATATTATCGTCCATTACGTTCGCCCATTCCGCCATATCTATTATAAATATTATCATTCATATCTTCATCTTTACTGTCCATATTAATTTGATACTAAAAATGATAGTGAAATTGGCAATACAAAATACGAAAAATAATGCGTGAACCAGATGACGTTCGACATTTTGCTGTCATTTTTCACTCTGTTGACACTTTTTATAAATAACTTTTTACTGAGCCAGAGGTTAATCCAGCTGTTTGGTTCCTCTAGCTTGATAGGAGAGTTGCATTGGGATGAGCATAATTGTGCATTTGAGGGATGTTGACCCAAAATTTCGGTTCTACAGTTGAACAGTAGAATTGGGAACAGCGGCCTTAATTGTCATAGTATACATTTTTGATGTGTATTAGTACTATTTTCCAGTTTATATAGTCTGATTTCCCACTGGCCAGATAGTGAGCAGACCCCGGCTGCAGGAACTGGTGCGGGAGGTGGACCCCACGGAGCAGCTGGACGAGGAGGTCGAGGAGTTACTGCTGCAGCTGGCCGATGACTTCATAGACACCACCATGAACGCTGCCTGTCTTCTTGCCAAGCACAGGCACGTTCCCACCGTGGAGGTCAAGGATGTGCAACTGCATTTAGGTAACACTGTTTTCATAAAATACAAAGTTATTCAATTTTTATTGGTAGATTGGACCGGTTTCAACCTGTTTTCAACACTTTGCTGGTAACTGTGTTAGGTTGATGACTTTTTTCTACATTTCTAACTGAATTATTGAAATTTTAAGTAAAAATATTCTATGGAACAATTTAAAATATGGTCTTGCCTCTGAGAGCTCCATTGTAACCGCGGGGGTATAACTCCGATCGAAAATTGGACCTAATACAATGCCTTCGAGGTTTTTATTAGTGCCAGGCAAAGTTTGGGTCAGAACCGGCCCTAGTTACATGTCATTTATGAGAAAGAGTGAGAGGTTTCAACAATATGCTTATAATATATATACGGGTTTCTTCCAGTTTGAACACATCTTTTGTACAGAGAAATGTTAAATTCTATGCTATGAAATTATACAATGCTATACCAAATCAAACAAAAAATAACATAAATGAATATATTTAAAACAAAAGTAAAAACATGGCTACATACATACAAAAGTTCAAAACTACAGGCCGCCTCAGAACAGGAAACCGTAGTGAGGAAGGCTGTGAAAAAAAATTTTGAATTTAGACTTATATTATTCTTTATACCTATATCATGTACAAACTTGCATGCATCCCAATTTTTACTGAATGGTCAGATGCATCCCAATTTTACTGAATGGTCAGATGCATCCTAATTTTTACTGAATGGTCAGATGCATCCCAATTTTACTGAATGGTCAGATGCATCCTAATTTTTACTGAATGGTCAGATGCATCCCAATTTTACTGAATGGTCAGATGCATCCCAATTTTACTGAATGGTCAGATGTATCCCAATTTTACTGAATGGACAGATGCATCCTAATTTGTACTGCATGGTCAGATGCATCCCAATTTTACTGAATGGACAGATGCATCCTAATTTTTACTGAATGGTCAGATGCATCCCAATTTTACTGAATGGTCAGATGCATCCTAATTTTTACTGAATGGTCAGATGCATCCCAATTTTACTGAATGGTCAGATGCATCCCATTTTTACTGAATGGTTAGATGCATCCCAATTTTACTGAATGGTCAGATGCATCCCAATTTTACTGAATGGACAGATGCATCCTAATTTTTACTGAATGGTCAGATGCATCCCAATTTTTACTGAATGGTCAGATGCATCCCAATTTTTCTCTCCTTGCCATTTTCTTTGACCCTTAAACCTTCATCAATACATGACACAATAAATCAAAAATAAATGTGATATTGTCTTAGGACTGGATATAAAAGTATTTATTGTTTTCAGAGCGCAACTGGAACATGTGGATTCCCGGCTTCGGGACGGACGAGCTGCGGCCGTACAAGCGAGCCACAGTCACAGAAGCGCACAAACAGAGGATGGCCCTCATTAGAAAGGCCATCAAGAAATACTGATTTCTTTACCTGGACCTCAGATAACTAGACTTTTCTCTGTAACCCGTGTGTTCAATGTTTTGTATTTCATAGCACTTAAATAAATTTAAGGAATTAATTATTAATAAATCTCATTAAGATAAATTGTTAAATTTTTTATGATTTTATTCTTTTATGAGAAAGATATTGAAAGTTTTTCTTTTCTGAATATAGAATATAATATTATATACCGTCAAACTTGGTTATAACGAGCACGAGGGGACCGTGTCCCATTAATCGTTATATCTAAAATAGGTTTTTTAAAAGTCCGACTGTATGTTGCAGTCAAAACCGGTTTTTAGTTAGAATGCTTTTTCTCTAGTTAAAACTAGTTTATACATTCAATATAAACTAGAGAGAAATTTTAATAATCTAGTTTTAACTACTAAGAATGCGTTCTAACTAAAAATGGGTTTCCACTGTAACATATACAGGGTGTCCGGAAACTCGTAGTACAAGCGGGAAACTGGTGAATCTAAATCACATTTGGAGTCGATTTTGTAGTATATTTTTTTTTGATTTGAGCTTTCGTTATCGAGTAAATCGAGTTTGAAGTTGATTTTTTTTTTTTTTTTAATCAAATTCTTATAAATTATTACTGAAGATCAAAGTACCCAACTAATTAAAACTATTTGAAAGTAAAACAAATGAAGAAACTCGGATTTGAAGCATTATTTTGAAATCACCCTTCATTTAACCCGGTGTAATTATAAAATATTTCTGCTCTGCAGGGTTAAAACATCTGTTGTTCAACCCTAAACACCAGAAAAAAACTTTAACCCTAAAATAGCCGAAAAATATGTTTTTTTGGTTTTTTTTTTTTTTTTTTGTGAAAATGCCAAATCAAAAAACTTTATGTTTTTTTGGGTTCCCCATGTGGTGTAGATTCTCCAGTTTCCCGCTTGTACTACGAGTTTCCGGACACCGTGTATAAATAAAAGGCAATGTTCGTAGGTGTGTGCCCTACAGATGCAAAAACTGCTTTACCGATTTTGCTGAAAATTCCAAAGTTTGTTCTTATTAGTGCCAGACGTGTTTTTTTAAAGAAAGACGAACATTCTCCGGTTACGAATAATCTCACAAGATTTGTAAATCTCCTACTGTAAGTACCACAGTAACCGGAAAATATTGTTTGTGTTGTGATAGAGGACTTAGCCAGCCGAGGAATCGAACACATTACGTCTGGGTGGGACCCAAACGCGATGTTAACTCAACCACTATTTAGAGTGGTTTGAATGGTAGAAGTCGGGGACGATCGAGAAAGACTTGACGCATTATCTCCAGACTGGAATGAGATACGAAGTCTATAAAATGTACTTTTTTAATAGTAATAATGTGGGGTTAACAGTTGACAATGGTAGAAAAGGACGGAGACGTCTGAGGAAGACTTCAAACATTATCTCTGCACAGGAATGAGATAAGCAGTTAATTTAATACAATTTTTTTTATCAGTTTGATATACAGTAGTGAATGTCCAATTAAATACTCACGTGTGGTAAAATGTGGCATGTGATGAATGAAAAAAGGCGTGAAAGGAGAATGTGTGACGTGGAAGTGAATGGTAGAAGGATGACCGATGAAGTCATGGCACGATCAAGTGAAACAAATACTTGAAAATGTAAACTTTTTCAGTTCTCTACAATAACATTATTTCTACCTTTGAAATGCGCCCGGTTTTCAGGTATGCTTGAATTCACATCCTCACAAAGTCTGTCGACAGCACTGATTATGTGTCTTCATGATTCAATCTATTCATTACCTACTTTTATCTTTATTTCAGTCAGCACCAGCTGCTTTTTGACTCCCTGGAAAAAACGTTTTATCATCACACCTGCGTCAAAATAATTTCTTCTCCGACTTCAGTCAAGGATTTTTGATCAATTTCTATCCTTCCATTTTGCCCGGAATTATTGAAAGAGCAGCTCGCCTCGCATCCAACTTGATAACTTTCTCACATATAACAGCTTGTTACAATTCTTTAATCATCTGCATGTTCATCATATGGAAATCACCTGCACATTAGCTTGTTACAATTCTTCAATCATCTGCGTGTTCATTATATGGAAATCACCTGCACATTAGCTTGTTACAATTCTTCAACCATCTTCATGTTCATTATATGGAAATCACCTGCACATTAGCTTGTTACAATTCTTCAATCATCTGCGTGTTCATTATATGGAAATCACCTGCACTTAATGCACATTTCAATCAAGAAGATATAATAACTTATATACATCATTGTCATCATAGAATAAAAAAAAACTAGAATAATAATAAATAATAATACTTGGATGACTTGTATAGCGCTGTTTTTGTGCAAAAACACCTCAAGGGCGCTGTGCCTTCCATACAAATTTAAATGGAAACAATCATTGTTCCATTTATCACATTCCTCACTTACACTCGCCTGACATAATCTATATCTCCATCCTATTTGAATTTCCTGATCAAGGTGAAAAACTGGTTGGAGATTTAATGCCTGATTGGCCAATCACGATATTTGGATCACAAAACACGTCTACATGGCATTTCTTGTGTTTTTCTCTATTCTATGACTGTAATAATATTGTGGCGTGGAAAAAAGAAAAACTTATCAACCTGCTAATAATAATAATTGCAACATGATATAATATTATTATCCCCTTCTCGTGTTGCTAAGTGTAAACGGAGCAGATGCCCTCTTATCATCAGTTAAAAGAAATGTACACGATTGCAGTCAGGGGCGTTGCTACTATGTATACATAGATTTATGGTCACCGCTTACCGCCTCCTCTTTTGGCCACATGCACAGATAATAATTGCTTTATCAGCCTAAAACTTGTTGCAGTAATTCTGCTTGTTTTAATGATCAAAATAGCATAGTTTGACATTTGAAGGTAAGGTTATCTACATAACACGGTGCATTATTAAAAGAAACATAAAATATTGTCTTACATTATTTTATTACACCAAAGTCATATATAATAATTTTTAATGCTGCAAATTTTGTTACAGATTACTAAGTTATCAGTTAGTAGGTTACGCAAGCAGCTTATGAATAAAATTACATTTAAATTGTGATTATGATGTATCATTATTGCATTTTGAATGAGTACTATGTAAAAATGTGTTCATTACATAAAAATTGTTCACATGTTGCACATTTACAGCCAATAAAGATTATTTTGGTCATATTTGACATTATGGAATGAAATTAATACTTAACTTTAAGAGGCCTATTGTAAAGAATCAAAAGATTCTCAACTACACACACAGTGTGTGAGTATAAAATTGTTTATTATTTCTAGTGGCAACACAGAATGCAATAATGACTTCTAGAACATTTTTTTCTATAAGTCATCTTTGCGTATAATCTTTACAAGTTCAACTTCAAAGGTGAGAGTAGCGTCCCCGGGAATTTTAGGGGGTGCTCCTGAGGCACCGTATCCCAGTTCGGAGGGGATGACCAGCTTTCTCTTCTCTCCCTCGCACATGCCCATGAGCCCCTGGTCCCAGCCCTTGATGACCTGCCCAGCGCCCAGGGTAAAGGAGAGGGGATCTCCACGAGGAATCGAGCTGTCGAACTCGGTACCGTCTTCCAGAGTTCCCTAGAGAGAAATAAAAATAGGTATATACTAACTTATCCCAAAAATGTAAGTCAAGAGAAAAGTTTTTTTCTTTCAGTTTCATTTTGGATACCCGTGCAGTGGCAGCCAGCTCTAAGAAGCGTTGGAGCAATTCACTACTAAAATTTTGATCAAAATAAAATTAATAATTATCAACCGATAACAATATAACCTTAAATTAAAGCAAATAACAGTAATACTATATTGTTATTCTAAGAATAATATTAAATTCAAACGGCTCGAATTTTCATTCTTTGTATCACGTGTCATAAGTCATGTGGTGCGAGTGAATTCCATATCGCTCATCGGGAAACGTCACCCGGGAACATCAATTATCTATAGACGCAGGTGTGGAAGTTGACTATGGAAATTTCTCCGAATTGTGAACAACGCTCGGCAATGCCTCTTAAACTCTTCAGCGAGATGGCGCACTTTAGTTTCATGCTTGCATACCGATCACTCCACTAGGTCGGTATAAGGTTTAAAATTGCTATTTGCTAATGTCCTTCGCCGCTGAAGGTTTCCTTGACCTGACATAAGGATAGACTGGCAATATTTTTAGCGCACCACCCATTTTTGTGAGTACAAGCTGCCACTGAACCCACGACCCGGGTGTTTACTGAGTATTAATTCAATACATCTTATTTATTGTACCAGCTGACGTGTACCTGGCGTTGCTCGACTTTTCTCTACTTTCAATAAATATAATATCCATGTATTATATAGGGTGTCCGGTGGTAAAGTGCAGTAACTTCGGGAGGTGATTCTACGTGGTCGTAGGAGTAAAAAAGACAAATAACTTTTTCTGAAATTCCAACTTTTAGATGTACTTTTAAGCTAATAACGAAAAATTTCTCCGACGTGCCTAGACGGCATTATTTTTTTCGTCGTTGCCAAATCTACATCCCGCGCCCCCCCCCGGTAACTAATCCCCGCTACCCCCGGCACCCGAATTCAGTCGGTCAGCTGGTAAACTGTCCCCCGCACCCCCTCCTGCACCCCCCGCTATTAGTAAATCGTGCTTTGAATGTAATGTGTCACAAAATTTGACGGGCAGAGTAAACAACTTTGAAAATTTAATTTATCTAAGAATTTTTGAATTCGTTCACTAGATTTATTGTTTGTTCTCTGCGAACTTTTCATTTGGTTTGAATTTTTGACAGATGTGAGGAGAACCCCGTACAATTTAGATGTCGGTACGTGTTTTAGAGGTATAATGGTTATGGTGCTGATTTTATCAAAATCAAATTTTATAATATTCTTATTATTATTATAATTTACAAGTACAAGTATATTACATTGGATTTATTAATATAGACGTTGTACATTATAATGATTTATGATCAATAAGATGGATCAAGGAAAAAAATATTTATGAGATGTAATATTTTTGGTATGCCTCGTTATTCTACTGTGTCATTCGTGTGGAAAACGTTATTTTTTTTTAAATGATTTTCGGCTATGTAATCATTGTTTTTTCTCGCCTATAAAATTATGTCCCGTCTTTCCGGTTTATAAAAAAAGGTCTGATTTTTCGGATTGAAATTTTTAAAAAATCCCCAGGGTTTCAAAAATACGATTAAAAAAATAATAATAATACAGAATGTCTTAGAATATTTTCCTTAACCGGAAAAAAAAATTAAAAAATATGATGCGAGTGGCCTATTAGTAAAAAGCGATGAAATTAGTTAAGTGTTCAATGAGTTATTAATATTTTTTATAATAAAAAGTGTAACGTGATTTTAGTGCCGTTCTCTTTTTGAATTTGATAAAATATCAAAACATACGGCAAACTCTGTGTTGTTATTGTTTACAATTCACATGCGGTTTCCATGGATACGCGCCACTCACAAATATGCAACATTGCCACATTCACACTTGCGAATTTATCGGGTAAGTTTGCACCTACACTATGGCTTTTTAGCAGGTATGTCTTTTTGTATGAAAAATAAAAAATTGGAATTTCGGAAAAAGTTATTTATCTTTTTTACTCCTACGATCATGTAGAATCCCCCCACGAAGTTACTGCACTTTACCCCCGGACACCCTGTATATATATATATATATATATATAATCCTTCCGGAAGAAATGCTCTAAATGATAATGTAAACCCTATTAAAATCCTTGTGTAGTTTAGAAAAACTAAGTGCACAAACAGAGAGACGTCGCTTTGTTTTATATAACTAGCTGATGTGTACCCGGCGTTGCTGGGAGTTATTCTTAGGAGATAGACATATACCGCCGCTGACTTTTCTGTAGGCCTTTTTAAGATATACAAATCCGTGTCACATTATTTTGATATATCTCATAAGGTTTAGCCAGTGGTAGCAATGTAAGCGCACGAAAGTATTTTTTACGAGTTAATTACAAAACTTCCGACTTTTATCTACTTTCTATAAATATAATATGCATATATTATATATAAAAACCTTCCGGAAGAAATTCTCTAAATGATAGTAAAAACCCTATCATAATCTTTGTGTAGTTTAGAAGAACTAAGCGCACAAACAGACATACACGGAAAGCGACTTTAATTTTTACAATTTAAAGATATATATGTTACCCGCCTATTTAGACGATGTCTGTTCCGAGATGTATTATCAGCAAATATTATTGATAAGGTTTCCGTGGTTGTCATCAATATGGAGAAATTTTAAAATAGTAAAAAAGGTCATAGCCGTCATATCCCCCACTTCCTCACAGTACACTTAATCATATGTATTGTTAAAATAAATAGTTAACAGGTATCATATTGTTTTTACACTGCAAGAAATATTTGCGGGTGGTATTCTTTTTTAGAATACCAGAAAAATAAATTGCTTTCTTTAAAGTTATTTATGGATGAATATGGAAGGCAAACTCTTTTAAACTACGTGTTAATGGGTTTAAAAATATAATGAGGAATGTCTTGAGGAAAATAGAATGTTTAGGTCCTTACGGTGTAATGCATCTTCAGCATGTCGCCTTTTTTTGACTTCACACTGCAGTTTTCCACACGTTTCTTAATTCCAATTTGAAGTTTCTTCTTGGGTTTTTCATCAGCAACCGTGAGGACTAGATAAGTCAAGAAAAATGGTAGAATAAAATGTAGGAAATTCATTATAATAAATAAATTAATGAAACTCGGGATAAAAAGATACGCCGGCAGCTGACGTAGCCGTCACTCAAATTTATAGATACAAAAACTGAAACTGGACAAACTTGACGGAAAAGTTTTTTGCTGTTGTTGCTAGTGATGGACAGGATCGAAACATTTACATGATGTTTATTGTTTACTTGCAGATAGCAACGTAATGATCATAATATTATTATAATGACTTAAATGATCATGTTCCAAATTCCATGCTAACTCAAAATATGAGAATATAATAATCATATGAATTTTCAGAACAAATTTTTTCAACACAACATCAGTCAAGACATAGCTCATAATATCATAGATTTAGAACAATACAAACTCATGTTTTTAAAAATCACCGTTCTTAGTTACGATCGTTCTTAATCTTAACCATTATTATTTATTACCGTGATTAATTATATGATGAATATGTATGGGTTGAAAAATCACACGATGAAACTTTTTTTTGAGTATTCTGGTCACCATATACACAATATTCATAAATACTATTTTGTCATGAAATCCTATATTATTTTATTTAGGGTAGTGCCATAACAAAAAATATGAATCTGATTGAAAAGTAATTTAATTTTAAAATTTAAAAAAAAATGCCGAAAGAAAAATTTTCTAGTTTGGGTAGAATCTAACGTTATGGCTTTGAGGTTAGGTTCCAATTTCTAGAGATGGTTGACACCTGAAATGGGTTAATACTCGGGTTCCAGATACCGAGACCAATTTGAAACCGGTTCTATTTCCAGTTTCCTTAGAACCGGTTCCTCAAAAACATTATTTTGTCGCTTAGTTTTCTAATATTTTTCGTTTTCGATTGATACTTCAAAAGGAACCGGCACCAAAAATAATCGATTTCTCAGTGAAAACATATCGACGGTTTCAGTGACGGCAACGAAACCGGCTTCTTGTAGCGGGGACAGGAACAACAAAACAACAGGAATGTTGACCATCTCTAGTTCCCAACTCAACTGTCAACGGTGTCATCGTCTGTCGTAAACAAAATAAATTCCAATAAACTCACTTCAGTCTTCATTCCTTCGTGGATTATTTATACTTCGGTGTCATCACTTGTATTCGATCAGTTTAGTTTTAAATAAATGTTAAGTTAGTTTGTCCAATATACTAACAGCAATCAAATGTCGGACGATGAGGTAGAACAGTTTGAGGTGACAGATTTCGATTTGAAAAATGAATTCAACATCAACCGGTCGAGGCGTCCGACCAAGGACCAACAAATTTACGGTAATAACTGGCTTCTAATTGACTTAGGATACTGTGCTTACTAAAACTGGGTAAAATTTTACATTAACTTGTCGAATTTCGCTGCACGCTTAATATGCAAAAAATATATTAATCACACTTGGTTTCGACTTAATTTCTACAAGAAATAGCTAATTATTTGGTGGGAGATGGTTAAAGATGCATTAAAGTTCCATTATTTCCCAATCAAAGTTAAGTTTGAAGGTTAGGAAATACGCACAAATTATTAAAATTATCCAAACTTAACCCTAAAAATCTATTTTGTTTCACATAAACAGTTGTCTCTATTAGATATTTAAAGAGCCTTTGCACGCAGCGAAATTCTACAAGTTTACCAATTTTATTTATGACTACCACACATTACGCATAATTATCCATAGCCCATAGAGCCGAACTAATTATTGGTTATATCATCATGATGTTTGGCCGCCATACTAAAGGCGTTAGAAGTTAATTTTGATTTGAATGAAATAGCTATTAAATTGCACTATTTTCCATCTCTGATAACTGAAATAAGTTGAATCAAAGTGCTGTTTCAAAAAATAGGCATATTAAGAATGGTAGTCGTACGTAAAATTTACAGTTAGATATTTAGGTACTCCTCCGCGTATGCAGCTGCGGTTGTGTTCACTGACGTCTCTGTCCTCCCATCTGTTTCTGCGTGCACTCCCTTGCAGTGGTACCCATGTATCACCACATATTCTATTCTATATAATATAATATACCAAACATATATGCGATCTCTCTTGGAATGAAATATTGGAGTCCATATATTAGGATGTAGATAGATCTAATATAGAGTACAGACGATTTACAAAAATACCAAGAGCTTTGAAAGACCGGCAATATGAGATAGAACTAAGATTACCAACGTTAGAAGAAAGGGGTAGCTTAATTGAGACAAAATTTTATCTGGACATGGTTGCACTGGCATCCGAGAAATCTTCACCACCAACAAAAATATAAATCTTCATGGACACTACACTACAGAAAAAAATAACAAATACCTTTTGCATCCAATCCTAGGAAACACTTCCTTGCAAATAGAGTAGTGGATGCAAGGAATCTTCTATAACATGTCACCAATGCTACGAATATAAACCAATCCTAGGGAACACTTCCTTGCAAATAGAGTAGTGGATGCAAGGAATCTTCTATAACATGTCACAGATGCTACGAATATAAACCAATTCTAGGGAACACTTCCTTGCAAATAGAGTAGTGGATGCAAGGAATCTTCTATAACATGTCACCGATGCTACGAATATAAACCAATCCTAGGGAACACTTCCTTGCAAATAGAGTAGTGGATGCAAGGAATCTTCTATAACATGTCACCGATGCTATGAATATAAACCAATCCTAGGGAACACTTCCTTGCAAATAGAGTAGTGGATGCAAGGAATCTTCTATAACATGTCACCGATGCTATGAATATAAACCAATCCTAGGGAACACTTCCTTGCAAATAGAGTAGTGGATGCAAGGAATCTTCTATAACATGTCACCGATGCTATGAATATAAACCAATCCTAGGGAACACTTCCTTGCAAATAGAGTAGTGGATGCAATGAACCTTCTATAACGTGTCACCAATGCTACTAATATAAACCAATTAATGCTCGATTGGATTCTTATTTGGAGAGAAGAAAGAATTAACTTATTTTAAATTTAAAATACCTCGATTATTGTTAAACTTATTTTGAAACGGGATATGTGCGCATCAGCAGAATGTTGCCTGCTCATTAACCCTCCGATGGGAAGTGTGGCCTGGCCAGGCCATTTTGATTTTCAAAAGTGATTTTTTTTTTTTCCTTTCACTTTTTGGCAAGCGATATCAATACACTCCACAACTCGGCGAGCTGCTTTGAACGGTGCGATTGCCCATAAGTTTGCGTTTAGATGGTAGAATAAAAAAAAAAATTTAAGACCAAAACTCCAAGGACTGTACCACATGGCCTGGACAGACCATCACATATGGTATCAAGGTCAAGGTGGGTCTGCGATTCGGATACCAATTCGCCAACACACTCAGTTAAATTTACACCAAAAAACTTCCAGATACTGATCGTGAAGTGACTCACGGACCGTGAGTCACGGTGCACGAGTGGTGTTCGATTTAGTTGACAAATGTTGCTACACTGGCCGAACAGTATACTGCGATAACTTTTTTATGTCCTCGACTTGGCCAGAATTCTGATAGAAAAAGGGCTTGCCATATTTGATATTATGTAAATAGGGTGTTTGTCCCGTTATATACACAAATACAACATATTGACACATTCATTTGCACACCTGCCTTGATCTAAAACTAGTTTGATAGCCCACACCTCTTAAAACCTGGTCAGGCCACATTGCTCATCCAAAGGGGTAAAAGTACATTGCCCATCGGTGGGTGTATAATAATAGTAATATTTATTTTATACATAATATTTAAGAATTTTCAAAACATAAGTTTGTCTGTTTGGTTGATTGCCGAGATAATAATTAAAGAATTGAAGAAGAAAAATCATATTAAAAAATAAAGTTGTTCTAATAAAAAATGGAATAATTAAGCGTTTAATTGTGTGTTTCAGGAATATGGGCTGATGATTCGGATGAGGAAGTTGAAAAGACAAAGAAGAAACCGAGGGGAAAGAAGCAGAAGGATTACTCTGTACCAATTGGCTTCGTAGCGGGGGGAATACAACAACCACTGAAGAAAAAACAGGAAGGTGAGAATTATACTCTACATTTTTCAGTACGATTTGTTTGTAATTTATTTATTCCATCTCACCATACATAAATCATAAAAATCATCCTCAGTCTGTAACGAGGTTAACAATTTACATTTGAGTAAAGCAAAAATAGAGTAATCACAAACATAATCTACATACAAACCCAAAATATTTCAAAAAGAAAGAAAAAAAAGTATTAGATGAGTTACCAGATGGGTAATTTCACAGTATATTGTAACAATATTTTAACTATAATTAATCATTAATCATTATTCCCATGAAGAAAGAAAGCAAATGGGACTTGTATAACATCTTATTATTTACGAAAGGACAAGGAAGAAAAAATATTAAGACAATTGTCTAAACTAACTTTTTAAATTCAACTTAGGAATTGGCAGACTTCACATGATTTGGAAGAATTTATTATGAACTCACGTGTGGGGAGAGCCACGTACTTCCTTAATATGGTGGATCAAAAGATCGATACGTTTTTTTGCATTGCAAGTCTGTAATGTTTCAAAATTTATATTAATTTTACAATAAGTAAATGTGTATTACATTACTGCGATGTAGAACCAAAAGATGCAGACACAGACCCCCTGGTGGTGGGGTCCTCCTCCGAGGAAGAGAGCCCCGCGGAGCCCCCGGAGGAGCAGATGGCGGGGCTGAGGCGGCGCGGGGCCACGGGAGCACAGGCCACCACCATCGCTGGCGGAGTGGGCACCTGGGAGAAACACACCAAGGGTATTGGGGCCAAGCTGTTGCTTCAGGTGACATTAGTGTCTATTGAGATACTTATTTACGGTCCTTTGTGTAAATAGTTTATAAACTGTATTAACATTTTTATACCTAGAACACTTTGGTGAAAAAAATTGAAATAGTCATGGAAAAGCACATACATAAAATAATCATTTCGCCTTTTTTTCAATGATTAAGGTCGTTGTAAAGAACGCAATGTCGTTAAAAACTCAAATTGGCAAAAATGTTACGTAGCCACTTGTCGCTCTTAACCGACGATATAATAATATTTGGATGCTTTTTATAGCCCTGTTATTGTGAAAATTCATCTCAAGGGGGCTGCATAAAAATTTAATATGTATTTCTACAGTGTTCTATCTGATTATTAACTATAGACTAGACAAACTATTATCAACTTGTGGATAATAGATTGCATCCACCGGTTCGTCGATCACTAATTCAAAACAATATCAAAGCGTAGTTCTTCACTTATTTAACGTATATACAGGGTGTCCGGGGGTAAAGTGCGCTAACTTCGGGGGGTGATTCTACAATGATTCACAAGAAAAAAGATAAATAACTTTTTGAGAAATTCTAACGTTTTGAGGTAGTTATTTTCCCGGTGCGGACTGCTCCTATTGCGCCCGCATAGGGCTGACCCTGGTTTTTAGGTAAAAAAAGTTGAATTGTTTGAATCGGAAAATAAAAATTCTTCTATTATAAAAATTATTTATCTTTTTCACTTCTACAATCATCTAGAATCACCTCCCGAAGTTAGCGCACTTTACTCCTGGACACCCTGTATATGCTACAACTTTTATTTTTTTAATTTTCCGACTTTATGTCCGGGTTAAATCTTCCCCACAGGAAAAACTAAACTCTTCCACACACTTTTCCATAAATGATCATCTAGTCAATCAACATTATGCAAATGCATTATATAAACATAATAAATACAAAATAATACAAGAACAACACTTCAAATCACCAGAGTTCAAATGGGAAAATAATTCACCGACTCCAGATATTTTCATATCAGAGGGTTGGGCTCGGTAGAACTTCTAACTGGACCTATAAATCCTACTGATCCCTCAATATAAATATTTAAAATGACTGATTTTAGAATTTTTATATATAAATTCTTTGAAAGATCCAATACGCCTAAATTTTAAATGAGAGAGCTTATTATTGTGCATTATTATTATTATTTATTAATTAACGCCCTTTTTCGGGGCTTTTACAATTATGTATACGAAATTTTATTATACTTTTATTATTATACAAAAGTATTAATGCAATGTTTTTTATGTATATAGATGGGTTACCAGCCTGGCAAAGGTTTGGGGAAGTCCCTCCAGGGGATGTCTGCCCCCGTCACAGCCAACCTCAGGAAAGGAAGGGGGGCCATCGGTGCTTATGGACCCGAGGTATGATTACTGTATTCACTTGTGATAAAGGCAGATATTTTAAGAATAGAATAGACCCACAAAACTAAAAAATACCAAATACAAGAAAAAACTAATTATTATTCTATGTCTCCGTTCCATTCTTTGGCAACTGTCCAGTAAATCATAAAAATCTTGGTTCCTCATGATGGTGGCATTTTCTGTAATGGCGGACGATTAATTAAATTTTATCACATATATTATCATAGATGCACGGGGTACCTCAGTGACCCCAATGAATGCATGATTTGTCTGCTATTTTAATTGTTTAAAGGTTAATCATCGATACATATTATAAAAATAAGTGTACAATATGCGTGCCGCTAAAACTCAAAAACGAGTCCCGGTAAGATCAAGGGAGTTATATGGTGTGGTAGCCCTCTATCCCACATTCACAAAGAAGGTTCCTGTTTTTACCTGAAGGGCGTGCTTTTGAAGGTATAAGGGCTGAAAGTTTCGCACTCTAGAAATTTCTAAAACAGTCCAACATTCGAGAGTATTCGAGAGCAGTGGCGGTTCTTCCCTTAGGTCAATTGGTGTTTGACCCCCCAAAATTATAAGACAACAATAATAAATATAATAATCAATTATGTGCATCAAAACATTTAAAATGTAACGCGAAACAGCGGCGGCGGCGAGTGACTAGCAGTGACATCTGTTGTCTCTAATAGAAGCTTTCATTCACAAGTCCACACGATTCGCTGGGTCAATTTAAAGAATGTCCAATTTGGCATCTTCTGTCCCTACGCGCGCCATAGAATAAACGAGATGGCACTATATTTTTCGTCGAAGTAAAAATTAGCTTCCGAAGAAAGTTTAGGGACGCTTAGGTCATGACCGTGGGGGAGACAACACGGTGAATATTATACATATGTTTTACAGAGATGGTGACATAAACAAATGTCGTTTTTTCATTTTACACGCTTGTAGTGTGTGGAACAATGGTTGTTTTTCAATTGCATAGTTCGGGAAAGGATTAGAATAATTATTTATGTTGTTATCGATTTAGAATGAAACAAAACAAAAAACGTAAAAAATCATTGTCAAATAGAATCAAACACTGATTTTATTTATTTTAATGTTGTGGACAACTACATTAAAACTTAATATCTTAAAAATAATTTGCCGTAAGTACATGGATTGTGTATTTATTTCCAATTTATTATATTAACATAATATTTATTTAGAGTCCGCGACTCTAAAACTCTATAACAAATTGATATAGTTAATAATATATGGGCATTTTTCACAATATCAAATAAAGATTAGTCACACATTTTTTTCAAATGACCTACCACGACTGAATCCCTAGAGCCGCCTCTGTTCGAGAGCATTCCACAACATTCCAGAACATTCTGGAATGTTAGGGAATAGTCTTGAACATTCGGGAACATCCCGGAACATTCCAGATCATAATGAACTAAAAACGGGAATACAGGCCGTTTCCTGATAAACTTTTAGTAAATTCTTAATCGTGACACATTGGTTTCTGTAAATAGTATAAAACAAAGTCACTATCCGCATCTGTCTATTTGTGTGCTTAGTTCTTCTAAACTATTCTCGATCCAAGTTAAGAACAACCTGCTGGCGTACCAAATTAGGTTTGTTCTGCGCATACCACCCCCCCCGCTTCGTTCCTTCACCATCGCTCGGCTTCAATTCCTGTCACCGCTCACAATTCAGTATGTCCTTGGCTTTCGTTCTAAGTGCCCGCGCTTAGAGAAATTAACCCATTTAGACCCTGCGATAAAATGAATGTTCAGCCGATATGTCCAAATTCATTATCACCAATTACGAAACACAAAAAAGGACATGAAAACATTATTTTTGTGTTAATTGTATGACTATTCGATTCACAACAATGCATTTTTATGATTCAAGGATAAAGATAGGTAATATATGTATAAAATTTGTGAATGTTGGTGTTGATCGGTTTTAAAAAAATAAATATGCCGATAAAAATGCCATAAGATCCAAGATTCACACTTTTTTTATTTGGAAAAGCATATCTCACAATAAATAAAGTTTTGGAGAATGTCAATAACGATGATTCAAACTTTCCACAAGGTAATCAAAGAATTGGGTTTTCCATATTGTAATCGAAAACGTTACAGTTTATTGACGGAGCGTGAAGACTTAATTCTTTGGC
Source organism: Hesperophylax consimilis (assembly GCF_061612785.1). Classification (NCBI taxonomy): domain Eukaryota; kingdom Metazoa; phylum Arthropoda; class Insecta; order Trichoptera; family Limnephilidae; genus Hesperophylax; species Hesperophylax consimilis. The sequence continues at coordinate 24,554,819 of NC_142850.1, forward strand.
GTAGAGATTCCTTTAGGGAAGGTCGTACGATATACTACCTCGATGAAACCTGGATTAATGCAGGTGATGTATCGAAAAAAAAATTGGGTTGATAATACTGTTAAATAGAGACGAGATGCTTTCGCACGCGGCCTTTCCGTAGGACCCCCTAATCCAGCCGGTAAGGGAAAACGCTTAATAGTGTTACACATTGGAAGTGCTGCAGGATTTGTTCCGAATGGCCTTTTAATTTTTAGCCGATTTGATAAATCTGATGCCAAATAAAGTGCAATATGTATTGTAATACTATCATCATCATTATTTGAATGCATAAAATTTTGTAATTTTTTGTTTTATTTGTCGGTAGACAGGTATTAAAGTAGTGGGTCTGAATGTGTTAACGCTCGTCCTTGTAGAAGTGGGGAGAAGGGGCGGAGACATGCGCGTCCACGGGTTGTTCTAATGTTGGACCGAGAATAGGCAACAGGGTTTTCACAATCATTTAGAGAATTTCTTCCGGAAGGTTTATATATATAAAACATTAATTGAAAGTAGAGAAAAGTCGAGCGACACCGGGTACACGTCAGCTAGCAAATAATATAATATAATGTAAAGCGAATGAACAAAACAAGGTCAAAGAATATATTATGCAAAAGTGAATGGTAGAAGTCGGGTACACCCGAGGGATACAAGACACGATAAAAGTGAATCAACATATTGGTCATGTCAAAAGTGAGATTAACACAAGGGTACATAAATATGATACGATGTATATATGATAATACAAATAAAGCAAGGAGCGTGTACAAAGACAAAGTTGTTTGAAACAGCGTGATGGTTAGTTAGTTAACCCATCCCATCCAAAGTTATTTTGACTAAAAGTGACCACAGTAACTGAATAAATTATTGTGCAAACTTGTCCTGAATTTCTTAATGTAGTGAAAATGCCACAGATTTTTTGTTTTTGTATTTACTTATTTAATATAATTTTTTAATGTTATATTGACATTGAATTACTCTAGGTACTAAAAAACTAAATCAATAAAAAATGTCATTAATGAGGGTTTGCATAAATAAATTATCTTATTTTATTGAATTTATTATTATTATTTTTGAAATAACTTAATGAGTAAAACCTAAGATTGTAATATTTAATTATTGAAGACACAGAGTTTATTCTGTGCAACCTTTTTCAGATTTTTATTTTGAGAGTCGCTAATATTGTCTTCAAGGTGTATTATTATTTTATTGCCGCCCTAGGGAAGTCTTTGTTACATAGTTCGGGTTGGATGAAGTTTACGAATTTTCGTTTCTTTAGGTAAAAACAATAAAAAAAGGGAAGGAGCCCGGAGAGGTGGGGGGCAAGCCAAAGGAGGAAGAGGAGAAGACGTATCAGTGGAAAAAGTCACAGAAGCAGAGGTATTACTACCGGGACGCTGTGGATGTCATACAGGAGGGCAGGCCAGTCTCCTCCACTCACACAGAACACAGGTAGGCTGATGCTATGCTATTATGTATATCTATAATGAGGAAAGTCTTATTACCCCATCTCCTTCCATTCCCTACTCCATCCAGCCTCGCTACATATCCTAATTGGAGATGCCCTTGTCTCACTGATTCCCGACACCCGAGAGCAGTTGCGTGGCATGTGGTGCAAAAAAAGACTTAACCTTCCAGCGGGCGCGCTGTCGTAAAATTTACGACAGACGCGCCATATCGCTTCCCCCACTCTTACCACTTATTCGTAAGCATCGAGCTTCGAGCTATGCTAGAGTAAAATCAAATCAAATCAAATGTCAAACATTTACCGCAAGATATAAGTGCTTTTCTCAAAGTTAATTACGGTCGGGCAGTTGAACCGATAACAGAAGCTTTCCAAAATGCGGTGCTTGTCGGTTATGTGCACTGGATAAGAAAAGATCCTCAGCATCAATGAAGTGTTGTTATTGCCAGTCCTTTACATGCAAGAACCATTCTTCAGTTGAGGTGGTTTGTAACAATTGTAAGGATGAGAATATTGATTCTGGCTAAATAAGTCGATAAAATATTTTGTTTTGAAATACTAATACGTTTAGAGTGTTGCTTCGTTTTTTTTTTAAGAAAGTCAAATATATTTTTTTTAAGTACTGCCTATTATCATTTCTCATAACCTTTAAGAAATTCCCTAACATTTGTATAAAGAAAACACCACTAACATGGAGAAAACTGGATGACGTAAAATTTACGACAAGCGCCCGCTCAAGGGAAATTTCTCAACGCGCCCGCTGGAAGGTTAACAAACGGATTGCAATCTTTAAAGCATGTGCGTCAGGTGGGAATGCCTGTCCTTATTTTGCAGGAACTAGCGTCATTGATCCCTTCGGCACCCGTGTGCAGTCGGAAAACATGCCAAATGCGCACGGTTGACATTTGTCAAAAAGGATTGTTTTTATGATTCGTTCTTGAGTTCAACAGCTCAGCTATGGAACGATTTGCCAGCCTCTGTGTTTCCTCCCTCCTTCAACATGCGTCTCTTCAAGACCCATGTTAACTACTCCTCAGAAGACCCTCCACACAGCATCCCCAAATATGACATAGGCCATTTTCCTACAGATGCCCCTGTACATAGCAATTTTTCATTGATTTGCATGACACTTGTGATGATGTTGCACAGCCACATGCAACGCAGTATTGTCTGCGTACAACAGGTTTTTTTTGTATTCATACAAAATGATTCCATGACGTTTGATCCTCCGACAGTTGACACGCCGACAGTTGACCCCCTGACAGTTGATCCCTCAGACAGTTGATCCCTGTCACACTTGTTCCTTTGACACTTCACCAGGGTCACCATACAAAATATATGGCAGTGTTCCCGTAATAAAAGTTTTTTTTTTTTAATTTTGCATGTCGGAGGTTAATACAAATATTTTATTCTCTTGTACTTTCAGTGCCGCCCTTGCGCGAGTGCCCGTTATAGACATGCGGGGCCCCGAGAAGCGCGTGCTGAGCGGCTACCACGCCTTGCGTGCGGCGGCGCCCCGCTACGAGGACGTGCCCCGCCGCGAGTGTCCCCACCTCGCGCTGCCCGAGCTGCTACATAACCTCAACCTGCTGGTCAATATGTGCGAACAGGTAATAATAATACTAGGATAATTTATACCTGGTGTCCGGAACTAGTGGTACAAGTGTGAAACTGGTATGATTCGAGCTAAATTGACTCCAAAGTTTAGAAATTTATTAGGTTAAATTAAAAAAAAAAAAGATTCACTAGGGGTTGTTGTACGCAAATGTCACAACAGTTGGATTGCAAGCGGCCGTGCCCCGTACTCGGATGTCACAGTAATAGTTTACCTTGGTAAACGTATTAATAAAAAGGATGCTGCATATAGGGGCACCTAGGATTGAAACGTTTTGCGTTTAAAAAGTTTTATCTAGTGCAAAACTCAAAAAGCCTAATACGAAGTGGGGCATTTTCGCAAACTATTTTGTGGAAGATTTAGGACGGGTTGTTTCGGAGAATTTGAACAATTCTTCACATTTCAATGTTCATTTTCGTGTTCTCGGAAAGTCCCAATCAAGTTCTGTGATTACATATCATTATAGGCTAGCTGCTTGACAGAACTGAAATAATAACAGAACTTGCAAATTAACTTTGAAATAATTTTTTTTTTAATTTTTAAAATTTAATTTTATTTAAACGCCCATAGGGCTTTTACATATAATAATGTACATCTTTATTTTTTTATTAGTTGTACAGATTACATACAAAAATCAGTGTTTCCAAAATATAGGTTACATAAAAAAAATATCAGAGGTAACAAAATATAGGTTACATAAAATATAAGAGCGTAAAAAATATAGATATGATAGAGTACAAATAAGTGAGACAAAAAATAGAAAATCTGCCAAAATCCTCCAAATCAACGATAATGATAATAAGAAGGTATAAAATTAGTTGATAACAATAGTTTACAAAGTAGGTAGAAATAGTTTGCACATACTACGTTTAATGTTTGCCAAGTTCAAATTATTGTCAAATAAATTTATATTGTTTTAAGTATTTGTTACCAAGACTGTGTAAACGTTGTATTGGAGAATGAAAAGTATAGTTGGAATGAGATGTATGTATGTAAAATGTTGATATTTGCCTAGTTGTTCGAGTAGGTATGTGTAGATTTATTAAATGCAGGAGTTCACAACAATCGAATTTAGAATTCAATAATTTTCATAAAGAGGTTAGGTCGTTTATTTTTCTTCTGTTTTCTAATGTTGGAATATTTAAAAGATTCAATAACGACAGGTAATTTATGTGTTCTAAAGGGATATTAAGTTTAAAATTTACAAAGCGTAGAAAGTTTCTTTGAATTCTTTCAACATTATGAATATGTACATTGTAGAAGGGCAACCAAACTATGGAGTTATGCTCTATCAGGCTTCTAACAAGGGATATATATGCACAATAATTTTATGATTTGTAAAGATTCAAAGTTTTTGATTGTTCTTAATATAAATCTTAGGACGGGTTGTTTCGGAGTATTTGAACAATTCATCAAATTTCAACGTTCATTTCTGGGATCTGTGAAAGTCCAATTCAAGTTCTGTTATTATATCATTATAGGCTAGTTGCTTGACAAAACTGAAATAAAAACAGAACTTGAAAAAATCTTTCACAGAACTTGAAATTGAACGTTGAAATTTGATAAATTGTTCAAATTCTCCGAAACAACCCGTCCTACAGAACCATCACCCTGTATGCAAGTTAGCACCTTCTTCCCCTTCGTCATCGTTCAATTGGGGATCCCATAGTTCCACTGGCTCCGGACATTTGGGAGCGGTTGTGACTCTTGTGTAATATTCACTTTCTCATTGTATATTTCCAGGACATCATAGAATGTTCCCGCGAGGGTCACACGGCAGAAGACCGCCAGGTGGCACTGGAGAGGGACCGGAGAGCCCTAGAAGATACCATGAGGAAAGACGATGAGGAGATTGCCGTGATGGAGAGCATTATGGAGGAGATGGAGCGCCTCAGCCGGCCCGATCTTAGTCTAGACGAGGCATATCAGGTCTTCAACCGGCTGCAGGTTAGTTTATACCGAAGATAACTAACTAACCATTAAACCGTTTCTTTGAAGGGGTAGGCAGTACCTTTTTCGCATTCATACATCCTTTTGTTCTCTGTTGACATGACCCGACTCGAGTATTTTTGATTCACGAGATTGTATGTCTTTCTCGGGTATGTTTTTGTAGTCTCTCTTGAAACACCATGACTTTGGACTTACATTCATTAATCGGGCGGCGGCTGAATTGACAAATGCCTTTGGTTCCCACCCAGGTTTCGTAAATTAAATTCCTCTGCTATCGTTGCACAAGCAGCATCTTCCGCTTTTGATGCTGCTGGTTGAAGTTTGTAAAATATTGTCAGATTATTCGTAATATGGGAATTTTTTTCTCTCTTTAAATTAATCTTTCACATAGTTAATCATATATTTATTCATTATCACTCTTACATATTATTTGTATTTAATATCAAATGTACGTGTGTGTATGTATGTATGTATGCATGTATGTATGCGTATGTATGTATGCAACTATGTATATGTATGTGTGTACGTATGTATTTATATGTGTATATGCATGTGTATGTATATATATGTATGTATGTGTTTATATGTGTATATATATATACGTTTTCTCTTATTATTTCCTTGTTTTTAACATTTCTTTGTTTTTAACCTTTCTTTGTTTTCTTTGTTTGTTTATTGCTTTTTAACCTTCTTTATCTTTATTGCATGATGTGAACATTGGTTATTGGGTATTGGGTATGTAACCTAATTCTTTTACTTATTTTTTCTCTCTCTCTATGCATGTTATGTTATAAACCTGTTAATGTTCCTAATAAAATAAAATAAAATAAATAAAATAAAATTAACTCTTGACAGGCCAAGATGCCAAACAAATGTCTGTAACCAAGTTGGTCTTCCACGACCCCATGCATTTTTCTGTCTTATGGGCTTTTAAACTATAGAAATCCCAATTATTAGTGGTAACTTATGTATTTGCGTAGGAATACGTAAAATACTAAAATGATATGTCAAGTATTTAAGCTAATATAAGGAGGATAGTAATTTTGGGTACTACCTACTCCCCCACTTGGCTGCGGGATAGTTAACCCCTAGAGCAATTTTGGGAAATATTTCTCCCACTTTTTAAACACCCGTAAAGTTTTTTTGGAGATATTTCTCCAAGCCTGACGAGCACCCATAAAAGCTATCTCATTCGAAATCAGTTGCTGTTTAGCACGCAGTAGGGGAGGTCGCTCGCATGCATCGCTAATTTTTATCTTTCTACGTGTTACATTAAGTTCAAATTATAATATTATTAGTACATAATTACAATATAAAAAGGATTTAGAAAAAGACAATTTTTAACCCAAAATGTCGGAATACGAAAATAGTTCGAGTGAAAATGAACGTTCTTCAAGTTGTGAAGAAAGTGATAGTGGGAGTGACATTGTGGTGCGGTAACACCGGTGCAGCAGCAAGGATTACAGCGCTGTGAAGAGGAGCAACTTGATTTGTGCCTGCTGTAGGAAGGGCTCCGTGGAGTCTGTGCGGGAAAGCACACATGTTAACTTTTATACACCAGTTTTTGTTATAATTTTTGTTCACAATATATATTTCCATAATTTTCTTTGTATTTTATTATCCTTGCACAAGTTTTTATTAAGAAAACACAAACGAAAAAATTATTAAAATTGGAAAATTTTTTGGAAAAGATACAGTTTTTTTTCGAGACAAGGGTAAATGACATCAAAAACAAAACATTCCAAAGGAATATATATGAGTAAAAAACAATGGCACTAAAAAGGTTAAACAATGTTAGAAAGAGATAACACCACGCTTCGTATTTACATTATAAAACTTTTATGGCCTATTGACAAACTGCTTTGGCAGTTTAGCGGGTGTTTATATTGAAAAATAAAAAAATAAATTGTGCTATGTTTACCATTACAGACTGACTACCCACTAGAATACTCCTGCCTCTGCCTGGGTGGCAGTTTGGTAAGCTCCGCCGCCCTGGGGGGACTGCTGGGTGCCGCGCTAGCCTCCTGGCGCCCCCTCAAGGACCCGGGGGCCCCGCAGAGCTTGCTGGCCATGTGGGCCCCCTTGCTGTCGGCGCAGGCGCTGCAGGAGTTGTTCTGGCAACCGTGGCTGGAGCAGATGACTATGGCAACAGGGTGAGATTTCTAATGATATTACATCACTGGCATTTTCAAAGCAATCTATCTTATCACGCGGCGTTTGACAAAATTTATGCGTTTTACTGAAAACTAGGTGAATCACATATGCGATATACATACAAATAATGATAGTATTGGTGTTTGTAAATAATTAGTACACATAAATAACCTTGTCATTGTTGTTTCAGAGAGTGGGAAGTGCGAGAGCCTGCCATGATGCTGGGTCTGGTGGCGTGCTGGTGGGACGTGGCCCCCGAAAGGGAGCGCCGGGCTCTGCTGCGTTCCGCTCTCGTCCCCCGCCTGGCCTCCGCTGCCGCCGCCTGGGACCCCACTGCTGACACGCTGCCCCTGCACCACTGGGTGCTGCCCTGGCACGCTTATGCAGGTATGTCCCCAACCATAGATAACAGAAACAAAGGAGATGGGTCATGAACCACTACTAGTATGAAACAAAAATGAAACATTCGGCATGCTTCCATGCCATATCTCCCTGTGTTTCTATTATCTCCAGGCATTTCACTAATAAATCTATTTTAAATCTCCATCTTGATGAATGCAACGGAAAGAGCGGTTATAACCAGTAGCAGCTGGTGGTCGGATGTCCATGTCGGATAATAAATTGAATATTAGGTACATACCTATTTATAAAGAAGTTCTATTAACATTGCTTGAAAAAGAGTAGATGTTAAATTAAAGACAAAATATCGACAACAATATCACACAAACACATTTCCATTTTACATGTCATTAAAAAAACCGCTCCCTCCGATGGGGTGGTAAAGAATTGAGCGCTGATCGTGTTAAGGTAAAATTTGCAAAGCAATGCATGTACCTTACGCTTTCGACTGTTCACAGAATATGCAAACATTCTCGTAAAATTCTGTGAGCGATATACAAAACAAACTACTGCTCTGAATGCAGGTACAAGTTGTTTTTGCGATATATGAGTTGCACACATATATCGATACCTATTATTATGAATTATATTATAACCGAATGGAGTTTCGTATTGTGATGAGGCATATCAGGAAGTGTGTAGTGTGTAGGTCCTCCATCCCTTACAGCTAGCCGTCACTGGTTACAATGAACCTCTCTGCGTCAAGACCATAGTTATGCGAATACTAAAGATTTATTAATTTTTCAGGGGATCTCCTAGAAGAGTTAGTCTATCCCGGTCTGCGGGCACGACTGGGTCAGGCCCTGCAGGGCTGGCACCCCATGGACGGCTCAGCCCTGTGTCTTCTGCGGCCCTGGGCGCAGGCCTGGGCTCCGGCCCTGCCCTCGCTTACGGCCCTGCACATTCTGCCCAAGCTGGAGTCCGCCATGAGAGCCATCCCGGTGGAGCCTGATGCTAATCCAATAGGTAACATTATTATTAGCTGTTGCTGGTGAAACTAGTGTTCAATCCCCTTACAGCGTATTAACCATTAGAACCTCTATATTTTACAATGCATTTCTCTGGGTTGTTGTAATTCAAATATGTAGTCAAAAAAGTATTGGTTGTTTGAAGTTTTCAAAGAAAAATTGATTCTCACTGCTAGATGGCAGTGTAATCTACACAAATAGAGGTGTACAAGTTGATAGAGCAAACAGATTGCAGAACCTATAATAAATAGGTGTTTCCACTGTGCAAACGCATAGTCAGCAGGCGAATTGTAGAAATGCAGATTGTGCAAGCAATATTATTGCATTACATTCGATTTCAAATAGGTTCGCTGTGTTTGAATGTACTTAAAAATGTTAAAGTTTTTAAAGTCTCGTGCCGATGGTAATTACAGTTACTTACAAAACTTAACAACATAAAAACATATTTAATTAGACAAAGGTCACCTCACTTCTTAAATTATTAAACAATTCATGAAGTTACATAATTTTTTTTCAAATTGCAGTTGGAACCTTTGGTTTCATATAGGTGGGTTTGAATAAACCGTGGTGTTTTCTCTTTCTAATGCTGTTTAGATTTGACCATGACAGTAAGGAAGCTACAACGATTTCCATGAGACCATATGAGATGTTCCCAAAAGCGAAATAACCTTGAGGGGTTAAAAACAGACTAAGGTTTAACAACCAAGTTAAGCTTTTTGTACGTTTTTGATCTGGTTCAAATATTATATGCATTTCTTTGGCTTAGAAATGAGTACATATCTAAAATTTGGTTTAAATATTGTATCAATGATTTTGACAATACCTGGAAATGCAAATTCTTATGTTATTTGTTATCCTCAGAAAGTTGGGGCTGGTGCTCTAGCTGGCAAGAGCTCCTGGGTCCCCGGGCACTGGCGGGGGCCGCAGGTCGGGGGCTGTTGCCCCGCTGGCTCTCCGCCCTGGCTGCGTGGCTCAACAGGAGGCCCCCGCACTCACATCTCATACAGCACTACAGCATGTGGAAGGTCTGTTGCTTGTTCTTTGTTATTATTTGGAATTATATGGCGAGAGGTAAAATTTAACATTTCAGAGGAGATCAGTATTAACAGCAAGCTGTAACAATTAGTGTAACTTATACGGCTGTGTAAAAATTGTAATTTCTTGCTGAGTTACGATTACATGGTCGATAAATCAATATTGCCACTTTAGTTATTTATACTTTTAATTTCTTTTATAAATTTTTTTTACAGTCCGACAGATACATTATTCATTTACAGTACAAGATTTCTTATTTTAACATTCCTAACATTTGGGAAGATAGGTATACATAAATGTTTTAAGGTTAATTAAATAATATCAAGTGTTTCAAAAATTTAATTCAATTGGCGCTTTTAATCAAACAAAAAACAAATGTTATTTATCACAATAATGCTGAATACTATTATGTAGTATGTAAGAAATAGCTGTTGAAAATGAGAAAAACAATGTGTTTGCTTCCGCCAATGGAAAAATTTAATAATTATCATACATCTCTCTTCTCGTTTTAAAGAAATGAAACGCCGTTGCTGTTGCCCCTCGCCGTGTCGTTGCCGTGATAAATATAACACCACCATTCCTCTTGCTGTGCTAGAATATCTGTTCTGCCCTAATGTATCTTGAACAAGTCAAGCCATAGCATTCAAGAGTAGTAGTTGAGAGTTATGCCTTATATTAAAATTAAGTATTGCAAGATTTGCAGAACATTTAGTTTCTAGGCTAAATCTATTAGTTACCTTAACCTCTCAGACAAAGACTTTTATTTACTGTGTGTTCCTTTGAGAACTGTCAAAACGTGAAAATTGTTGTGTTATTTACTAGTTTTGCTAAAAGCTTCATAACTCACGTTTTGGGAAACGTAGCCTCATTCTAAAAAATGTTTTGGAAAGATTATTATTAAAGATTAAGATGAAATTCACTATCGTATTGTGTTGTAATACGTAAATATTTGCGTTTCTAAATATACATTTTATGAAAACGTCAAAAATATGTAAAAATCGCTGACCATTATTTCAAAGCCGTGAAAAATGTACTTTTTTCTGAGTATCATAAAGAAATAACACTTTATATATTGAAGAAATATAATTAAAAACATAAAAACTATTAGTCACCTCAAAATATTAACCGTCCAAACTAAAATATTTTTAATAAATTATTTAGAAACGCAATAAATTATGAACGAACAAGATGACAGATCCAATCGGCTTAGATAATGCACCTCTACGTTCCATAGATATTCTTGAATACAGACGCGTAGCGTTATTCATTATCGATACTCTGTTTTTTAAATCATGGCAATCCGTATACTAGTGATGGAAATAAATCGATTTTTGTAAAATCTCGCGCGTTTACGTGAAAAGACGTTCTAATGTCTTGACCGCTATTATCATATTTACGTCTTTTGACGTTCTAATGTTCTGAGTGGTTAAGTAAGTCCATATGGTGCATGAACTTCGCATAAGTTCCACGCATTCGCATATAGATAATATACCTGAGGAATTTTTTCTAGATTAATAGTAGTAGAAGAGGAAGACATGGAACGACCAAGTGAATCAAATCCTTGAGTCGAGTCATGTTAAGAGTCAAAATAAAGAGATAAATGAAAGAGGAGTATGCATGTACCGAGATAGACTCGTGTGGCCGTCTATCCTCTTTGCCTACCCCTGCGGAAAAATTGTGTGATGATTAGTTAGTTATATCTCTGAAGAATTCTGGCTTCCTTTGGTCTAATTGTCTTTGTGAAGATTTTCTGGCCTACATACATACTACTTTAACTTTTAACTAGTTTGATTGTATTTATTTAATTTCTTTACTCCTTGATAGTGTACAATCTATTATATAATATTTCGACACGAATGGAAAGTTTTTGGTATTAGAGTTTTATGGAGATGTTTTGAAGAAGTTAATGAAAAGAGAAATATTAACTAGAAAACAAAAATTACATAAAAAAAAAAACAAAAGATTTTACAATTCAAAATTCATCTTTGGTTCATGTCAGTACTAAACTTAACACAGTTATATTAGCAACTACTAGCACCAAAGCTAAATGGACAGGAGGCTCTGAGGAAAATAATTTCCTTCAGGAACTATAGTGTCTTTAGAGATGCTGTGTGGAAGGTCTTTTTAAGCAAAGGAAATATAGGAAGTTCTGCGAAGAAAAAGGTTATGAGGCGTCGGTAGGAATCTGAAGGTCAGTGTGTCCAGGAGTGATGTATGTCGAGTCCAGCTGAAGAGATCAAAAAGTGTCTCCCGATCCAGCCCATCAAGCAGTTGTTAGGCAGATGCGTCCGTCACCAAGGCCATTGCAGTGGTGTAGGTTATCCAATTAATGGTTCCCGAGGCAGCGGTACCCATACCCGCCTCCCAAGTTGACTTAACAATTTTATCTAATATCTGTTAATTTATTCTTTCAGAACATGTTCTCAGAGGAGTTGCAGCGTGAGGTAGAGTTCTCAGAGACATTCCGCAAGGCGCTGGACATGATGAACCGCTCCCTCGATGCGCCAGTGCCTGCGCCGCCACCCCCGCCCTCGCAGCGCATCTCCACCACGGCCATCGCAGAGGTCATGGCCAGCAATAACCAACAACTCAGCTTCACGGAGCTGCTGGAGACCAGGTATGTTTATATTTCTGTACTCGAGAAGTCAATGGTCCTATGTACATTTTACCTATTTTAGAGGCTTACCTCTTAATCAATTTACTGTGACATATGACTCATTTTTTAATGTGATTTCTGTGACAAAGTCGCTCAGGGAAGAGTACTGTGTACCTCTATATAGATGGTAAAATTCCGAATGAAAGGCGCCTTTAATGCATTTTCCGTATTTTGGGCTAAGGACCATTGACCTCTCGGGTACCGATTTAATGTATGAAAATTTTTGGTAGTGTGTTAAGTATAACAATGAAATACTGACATTAAGAGAATATATGTCGCGAAAGTGAATGGTAGCAGTAGTCGGGTACACCCAAGGAAGACATACTACGATTAAGTGAATCAAATACTTGAGCATGTATCAGATGATGTATGAATGTGAATGAAGCAAGGAGTGTGTGCCAAGACAGAGTTGTGTGGGGGCCATCCTATCTGCCTATCCCTGCGAAAGTGGTGTAATGGTTATTTAGTTTGGAGTTAGAAGGATATGAATATGAAGAAAAATTTTTTATTTGCTTGTTGTATTTTTGCTACACCACACAACTAATAATATACCCTCAATTTCTAGATGTGCCGAACGTGGCGTCAGCCTAGTGCCGCTGGTGGGCCGGAGTCGCGAGGGCCGTCCGCTGCTGAAGCTGGGCCAGTCCCTGCAGTGCTACATCATCAGGAACGTCATCATGTACTCCGCAGACCAGGGTCGCAGCTTCCAGCCGGTGGGCATTGACGCTCTCCTGCAGCTGGCCGCTAGTCAGCCCTGAGGAAGTCAACATGATGAGTTTATGGAATGGATGTAATGCTCATCTGAGCATTCACAATATAAACAACTTTTCGGGGGCTTAAAGTCAAATAACATTAACTACAAAAACATACCAATAACTGGTGTGTTATTTTGTACATAAATTAGTTTGACTTGAAGCCCTCGAATTATTGGTATATTTTTTTTGTATGTAGATGACTTTATTTGACTTTAAGACCTACAATTTTTGTAAATAATTTTGTTTATTTTAAGCCCTTGTTTTAGTGAAATAAATTATGGTTGTTACCCGGGGCTTTGATGTCAAAACATTGAAAATTTGAAGAATAAAACCTAACCTATCTTTTTTTTGTTTTGTTTTGACACTGTAAATGGTGTTTCACAATACAAAAACCTTTTGTTGCAGTGTGTTTTAGTTTTAACCTGGAACATTCCCTGTATCCTAAAGGAATTTCGAAGTAGTGTCGGGAGTGTCGATTTTTTGCGTACACAAAATTGGTTAGTGAAACTATTATGCGATGTCTCATCATGATAAATTTATTGAAAAGTAAGTAATTTTTGTTACATGTACATCTAATATATATTATAAACAGAAACCTGTGTTTCCCTCCTGCCTAATTTTCTTCACAACCAGCCACTGCTACCCACCGCTGGTTATGGTGGTAGATAGCCCTTGGTGTCACATCGAGAGAGTTTGATGGGGGTGGATGAGCGTGGGTTATGAGGGTGGGGTTATGAAAATGTGCTTTGTTATGGGAAGGCCGCGAATGCTTCAGATTATTTCAGAATAGGCCCGCTGACGCTGTTTCGGTTACAGAAAGTTCATGAAGGTTCTCGAATGTTCTAGAAGTTTCTCGAATGTTCTAGAAGTTTCTGAAAGGAAAAAGTTCAAGAAGGTTTTGTAAGGTTCTAAATTGAGTGGCGGAGTGTGTTAGTGAGTCTAGAAGGTTCCGGAAAGTTCGAGAATGCTCTTGAAAGTTCTGGAAGGAGCCACAGCGATGCGTGGCGGGTACAGCTAGTAAATAATAAAAGACAAAGTTTGGCATGAAATTCCTTTGCTTTTAGTAAATTTCCTCATTAAAATCTATATGTGCGTACACTCCCTACATATTTTGTCACATTATTTCATTGCAATAGGCAAAATATGCACACCTAGAAATTATTAAATTTTAAAGTGATTTACATGCATACCATCAAATGGGGATATTAAAAAACTATGTAAAAATTATCCTCAAAAGAAATAATAAAGTGAGTATTTTATGTTTGTAGGTATGAATATTGTATTATAATTCAAATAATATGTAAATGTATAAGTATTTTTGATTTGAGGATGAATTATTTTATTAATTTGTAAATAAATATTTCATATGAAAACTCTTTTATTACTATGACTGATTGGTTTGTTTATGACTTTGACTCACCATCACAAAAGCAGGGCCGAACAAAAAAAAAGGAGAATTTATTTATTATTATTATTTATTGGACAATTTGTACAGCGCCGCTTTTGTGTGATATCACCTCAGGGGCGCTTTATTGTTGATGCAGGTATTACAAAAAATATAAATATTACAAAAATAAAGTGAAGTTAAGTTAAGTAAAATGAAGTACAGGAACAGGTGACACGAAGATAGAAGATGGAGACTCTGCAGCAAGAATCCTAGGTGGTGAGGAAACTGGACCAGCTGCTGCAGCGAAAGAGTCCACCGCGTTCACCAACAGTGCCAGCACGAGGTTCGTCATCCGTCCAGGTATGTGTCTGATGCTGATAAAGCGCTGACAGAATATCCTCTATATCAGATACCAGACCTTGGCAGCACCGCTGTGACGTTCGACGAAGATAGAAGATGGAGACTCTGCAGCACGAATCCTAGGTGGTGAAGAAACTGGACCAGCTGCTGCAGCGAGAGAGTCCACCAACAGTGCCAGCACGAGGTTCGTCATCCGTCCAGGTATGTGTCAGCTGCCAATAAAGCGCTGACACCTCACATAGACGTTCGGCGAGTCCATCCTGGTGATTATTGAAGCATTGCCTTCTGCCCGCAATAAAAGGTGACGGTCGGGATAGTAAATCACCCTGGGCTTAGCTTGCTAACACTTCAAAGTTTCCGAGAATTCCGTTCAAAACATCTGGGGTGCATTTACCGATTTGCGTTACCGACATTCGTTTCGAATGGCAAATATTTTGAGCAAAATATCCGAATATTCACTTTTAACACACTGCACTCAAATCACATATTATAAAATTCTAATAAATGGTTAATAAGTTTATTTAAAATGTTGATTGATTGATTTTAAAATAATTTCAAAGGGATGTTGCCTCATTTCCCTTGAAAATACTAAAAAATACAAAGCGGTTGACGCTTAGGACGCGCTGCCACGAAGGGCGCTACAATTTACATGAACTTCTTCCCTTTATCATTCCCACCTCCTCTAAGGGTCCCTTTACTTGGCTACGTACTTCAGGAAATCAGTTTTTCTGTCTGACATAGGTACTTAAAAAGATAACATTTGTATGTATTTACTTTTTTTTTTTAAAAAAAGCATTTTTTTCTTACTTTTTTCCTCCAAAACCAGATTTGTGAAAATTGTGGGACTAACTATAAAACTATATAATAGTAATAGAATTGATTATGTAATTTTATGAATTATTCCTACGTAAAACCCCTATAAAGCTTAAATAAATAAATATAGTAACGTAATCGAAGTAACGGATTCTTTATCGGAAATGTGAATTTTTTTCAACATTGGTCCAATTTATTTATTTTATTTCTTATTTTATTTATTAATCTTAAGTAGCTCACATCTTCGTGTGTGCTAATAGTTTTATAAACATGTACATTGTTTGGCAAACATAATCTTTCTTTTCTTTGGGGCTCAATGACTGGAAAGGCCACGGTGGAACATTTTCCTGCTGGGGGATGTGGGCCTATAAAATACCGTGATACGCCATCTTGCAATAACATCAGCAACATTTCCAGTAAGTCCTACTCCTTAGCGTCCTAGAGTGGTCTTTATGATCCCGCGAGTCCCGGGCAATATGACCACTGACCCTAACATCATGGTCGTAGCTGATAAGGAGAGGGCGAATGGCGAGTTTCCGGCGCCATAAAACCGGATCAGCTCAGCTAAGGGAAGGCAACCCCTACAGAAAAATCCCTGGAGAAGGCAATGGGAAACCACTCCAGTATCTTTTCCCAGCATATCACTATGGAGAGAAACCAACCAATGGCCCCGAGTCCCGGGCGGCCCTTAAATGGGCCAGGGGTGCGAAGAATCTCCCGGCTCAAAATAGTGAATTCAAAAATAAGACTAGGAACATGGAATGTAAGAAGTTTATACAGCGGTAAATTGGATAATGCAATACAGGAAATGGAAAGATTAAAAGTAGATATTCTTGGAATTAGTGAACTGAGATGGACTGGCAGCGGCATACACCAACATGAGAAGGGAAATCTATACTACTCAGGAAGTGACCCACAGGACAGAAACCGTCGAAACGGAGTTGCTGTATTTGTCATGGAGAAGTATGTAAAATTTGTTAAGAATTTTGTACCCATCTCGGACAGAATAATATTATTACAATTACACTGTCAACCCATCAACATGAATATTATTCAAGTGTATGCACCAACAGCGGAAGTGAGATATGATGGTGATGTGGAATCTTTTTATGACTCACTAGCCAGTACATTGCAAAGTTTGAAAGGAGGAGAAGTCAATTTTGTCATTGGAGACTTAAATGCCAAAATTGGTGAAGGTCGCCGCTCTCATATAGTTGGTGAATATGGCTTAGGCATAAGCAATCAAAGAGGTGATAGACTATATGAATTCTGCCAGGATAAAAATATGGTTGTATTAAATACCTGGTTTAAACTCCCGAAAAGAAGGCTTTATATGTGGAGATCACCCCAGGATGGAACAATCTATGATATTGTCAGGAACCAAATTGACTATGTGTTAGTAGACCATAGATTCAGGAACTCCGTAAAGAGAGTCACCACGTACCCTGGTGCGGACATTGGTTCTGACCATGTTTTGTTAACTGCCGATATTGTTTTACGCTTAAAACAAATAAAAAAGCCCAAAACCAAAATTAAAATGGAAATCTCGAAACTCCATGAAGAAGTGGTCAGAAATAGGGTATCTCAGACTTTGAACGATAATATTAGGCTACTCCCTTGTGATCCATCGATAGAAATACAAACACAATGGGATAACCTTAAGTCAGTTATACGTGAAACCTGTGATGCAAATTTGAAAGTTGATAAGCAAATTAGAAAAAAGAATTGGATGAATGACCACATTTTGAACTTAATGGATGAGAGACGTAAACACAAACATAATGAGACACAATATAAAAACTTACAAAGAACGATTAGACGTGAAATTAAAAAAGCCAAAGAAGAATGGATGAAGTCACAGTGTGAAGAACTAGAATCGTACAGTCGTAGTCACAATGCATTCAAACTTCACAAAAAATTAAAGGAAATTACAGGCACTTCTAGAAGAATTACTCCATCATGTTTAGTTGACGATTCCAATAAATTAATATTGGATGAAAAAGATATTTTACAAACATGGGAAAAGTATATTCATGATACATTCAAAGATATTAGACCTGACATTAATATTCCCAATGATCAATTGCATGGACCATCGATTTTAAAATCAGAAATTCTTCATGCGATAAAGACTTCAGACAATAGAAAAGCGTGCGGACCAGACGATATTCCAGTTGAGGTGTTGAAGCTCTTTAATGATGAAAATGTTGACTACCTGTTGAGGTTATTTAATTCTATATACGACACAGGGAATATACCCCAAGATTGGCTAAAATCCACCTTCGTGACATTGCCTAAAAAACAATACCCTAAGAAGTGCAGTGACTATCGATTAATAAGCCTGATGAGTCATGTCCTTAAATTATTCCTCAAAATAATACATGCCAGGATACGCAATAAGTGCGAGCAGGACTTGGATGACACCCAGTTTGGCTTCAGAAATGCGTTTGGGACGCGTGAGGCATTATTGTCTATCGATGTACTATTGCAAAAGTGTCGTGACCAAAGAAAGGAAGTTTTTGCCTGTTTTATTGACTACGAAAAGGCATTTGACAGGGTAAAACATGCTGACCTAATGAAAATGCTTGCGGATTGTAACGTTGACACCAAAGACCAGAATTTCATAAAAAACCTGTATTGGTTCCAAACAGCAGAAATAAGACATGGGAATGAGAGATCTAATGCAATTGCCATTCAGCGTGGAGTACGACAAGGCTGTATCCTGTCGCCACTATTGTTTAATCTCTATTCCAACTATGTCTTTAAAAGAGCCCTAAGTAATACTGAGAAGGGTCTTAAGATCAACGGAGTTGTCATTAATAACATAAGATACGCAGATGATACTGTATTACTAGCTGACTGTATCGATGACCTCCAAGACCTATTAAATCTTGTTAATAATGCTGGTGAGCAACTGGGCCTAACAATCAACGTCAATAAAACAAAATGGATGACTTTTGGACGACTAGATCACTCTGAATCAGTGATACAGTTAAATGGTTGCAATGTCGAAAAGGTCGAAAGATTTAGATACCTCGGCAGTATTCTCACGGAGACTCTTGACCCAGATGTAGAGGTTAGGTGCAGAATTGAAGCAGCAAGAACTGCGTTCATTAAAATGAAATCCCTCTTCTGCAATGATAATATCAGCTTAAAACTAAGGCAGAGAATGCTAAAATGTTATGTGTGGTCGGTCTTGTTGTATGGATGTGAAACATGGACCTTGAAAGTAAATACCATGAACAGGTTAGAGGCTTTTGAAATGTGGCTTCACCGGAGAATACTCAAAGTACCATGGACCGACATGATCACCAACACAGAAATTCTCAGGCGGGCTAGAGCAGAGAGAGAACTGCTTAGATTAATAAAAATCAGGAAAATTTCATATCTGGGTCATGTACTTCGAGGGGAGAAGTATCACTTGCTCCAGTTAATTTTGAAAGGCAAGATAGAGGGTCGCAGAGGGCCTGGTAGGAGACAAATGTCTTGGCTGCGAAACATACGAGAGTGGACCGGCATTAGAAGTGTGGAGGAGCTATTCCGGGCAGTGCAAGACAAAGAGACATTTTCAAGAGTGATCGCCAACGTCGGGGGGACCTGATACGGCACATAAAGAAGAAGAATCTTTCTTTAAATATTTCAATAAAGTCACAAAAAAGAAACATTAATAATTGAGATAGACATATTTTCTTAATTCATTTTTGAACTTATTAATATTTTCTATCACAGCAATTTCCTTCGGGATTTTGTTATAGAGTTGAACGGCTTTTTTTAAATTTATGTAAAAACTTTGTTTTCTAAAAATGTATAATGTAAGCTATTTGACACCACAAATTTAATTTTACACACCTAAAATTAATTACGAAACAAGATTTTGTTTTACCCGGGAGTTCTCTCTTCAAACCTTGAAATACTTGTACTGCATAAGGTAAAAAATACCTGAGATTTTCAATATATTTGTTTCCATGTTCTTGCAGCACCAACCTGATTTTTTCTTATGTTTTATTTACACCAGTTCAAAATTCGGTTGAAAATTTAACTAAGACATACAATTTGAAAAAAAATTGCCTCTAATTGGGAAGATAGATTTCTATTTAAGGAAATTAAGAAATTTTTGTTAAAAAATGTTCATTTTGTTTCACTTTTAAGGTTATAATGATTTTTTTTAAATACCAAAAATAATTGACAATAATAAGAAATGTTTGTGAAAAATTAGTTTAGTTAAAAAAATGGCAATATTTATTCAAATTTTTATATGCCTGTAAGTGATGACAAAATTAATTGAACTGCTGTTCTCTGCACATATAAGTTTGCAAATTGTGCAGTAGATTGAAGTTTTTCTTGAATAAATAAACATACAACTTTATATATTATAATAATGAATATTTTTCATTATCAGTCATATTTGTTAGATACTGTGAAAAAGTCAAAGAATTTGTGTGAATTTCCGCTTCTCAATAAAATCAAAATAAATGGGATATTTCTGATCGTATCAGAAAGGTGATGAAATACACATTCAAATTTTATTTTCTTCTAATATAAATAAAAATGTAAATGATCCTTTGTTAAAAATCTTAACTCTCGGAAAGTTCTTCACTGATTGCTTTGAAATTGTGACAAAACGTTGCATTCGAATATGTGTGTTTTTATATACCTTTATTATCTTGTGACAGGTAAAAAAATCAATAAGTAATCGGATCCCGATTATTTCACCTGCCATATTGCCACTAAGATTTTCTGATTCGATATTACTTTGTGCACGTTGTTTAAACATAATTTGATTGAAAAACATTTTAGAATTTATCCCCGCAAGGCGTAGTCCGTTTCCGTTTTTTTACACCGTGAGGTGCAATCCAATGACTGGTGATTTTTTTTATTTTTTTATTCTTTATATTGGCTTTCACCCATTAAGAGTGATCTTGGCCATACATTACAACATTTTTCTTATTAATAAATACAACAAATTACAGGATAAAATTGACATGATTGACAAAAAAACATTGATAAAACAACATAACATAACATAACGTAACATAAATAAACCAAACATAACATAAAAATAACATAAATATAACATAACATAACATAACATAAGCATAATATAACATAAACATAACATACTTAACATAAATGGTACAGAGCTGGTAGATTATCACAAAATTATAAAAATAGGAACCTGTGTACAATATAAGTGGGCGCTTTTCGTTATTAAACCAAAGATTTTTCTAAAATTAGTAGCGTTTTTTAAAAATAGAATTATGAAATTGGCAATCATATAAACAAACACAGCATATGGGAGTAAACAAATGTGATTATAAAACATAAAGATAAACATAACACAAACATACTATGAACATAACATAAATAATCATAACATAACATGCACATAACATGAACATAACATATCATAAACATAAACCTACCATAAACATAACATGGGTGTAACATAAACATAACTTAACAAAAACAATACAGAGCTGGTAATAATGGGTAATTACAAAATTATAAAAATAGGAACCTGTGCACAATAGTAGTGGGCATTTTTTGTTATTAAAAAGAACAGATTTTTCCAAAATTAGAAGCATTATTTTTTTAAAACAGTTCTATGATATGAATATAAACAAATACAATAAAAGAATATAGAAAAATATACAAATGCATAAAGAATAGTGTTTTAACTCAGTCAAAATATGCAGAGTTGGGATTAGTAAAAATAGATGAAAATAGGAACCTGAACAAGTGAATACAGATGAAAGTAATTTGGTTTATATTTATTATTATGGTCAGATATTAAGGCCATTTTTATAAATAAATTTTGCCAACAAATGGTAAATTTCAGGAGTGTGTAAACTAAGAAGGCAGGGAATACTGGTAGGCAATTTAATATCAAGTTTTACCAATTCATGCATGAAGTTTGGAAATTGGTCATTGATAGGACACTCAAAAAAATTATGGTCCAGAGTATCCTCTGACCCACAATCACAGTACGGCGAACTGACTATGTGGAACCTGGCAAGATGGCTAAGACAACAAGTGTGACCCAGCCGCATTCGGGTTAAGGAAGAAATATATTTTTTAGGCATGGTAGTGTATTTGTGAAACCAGGGCTTAACAGGAATAGAAGGTTGAATTAATGAGTACTGGTGACCTTTTATCAGAGAAGATTTTTTCCATTCAGAAGACCATGATACTTGTTGACACATAGGACAGACAAAATTCTTTGCGCCACTGTCTATGGCCGCTATGGCACAAGAAAAATAATTTGTATTGTAAAAAAAAATATATATTGGTGATTTGATACTGGTGAATTTATCAACCTCACGATATTGGTTCAACAATTCGGCGGCGACATATTAGAAGTACCTATTGATGGATTTATTGATCGAGTTGCTCGAGTCCCACTTGCCACCCACTCGCCACTGTTGGTTCTAGTCCTGCTTCCACAACAACACACGTCTGTTACTGGCTGTTATTGAACAACTCGTTTTAGCCATAAAACAATAGTACACGATCGTGGGTAATAAAGGCAAGTACCTACCTAACTGGCAGTGGTGCAAGGTGATTTTTCCGATTTAAAAAAAAGAATGAACATTTTCTTTCACAATGCAATATGAAAAAAACTTTCATACGCCCATACGGGATTCACGTGATTCTGTAACTTTGATTGTAACTTTGATTCTGTAACTATCGTTCAGTGAACTCTACTACTTTCGCTTTAAATACATATCCCATTTTCAAAATTGATTCGTTTCAAACAAGTGTTCATTTGGAGAATTAGAGACAAGCCATAAAGTAGGTACTTATAATATTTTATTTAGACAGAAAATTGTTATTATAATACACCGTGATTTTCACCGGGTCTATGCTATAATTCGTATATTTTCAGTACATTATTATAAAGAAAATTTATGCCGCCGCTATTAAAAAAGTTGATCGTGTTAAGGTCAGCATAGTTGCCTTCCAAGCAGTTGATCGGGGTTCGGTTCTCGGCAGTGGCATTAAGAAAAAAAGTTTTATTTGATAATATGCGTTTTTTATTTTTAATTAACATAATTTATATTTTGAAACCCGTAATTTTTCTCGGGTCTGCGCTGGTTATAATTTTCAACTTTTTGTTACGAGGCTTAAATGAATGTTTTCACTTAAATTTTAGGTAAACTCGAATTCCGCTTGATGCAAAGGATCTTTAAAAAAACTCTTGATTTCATCTTAAATATCTAATGGAGACAACCATTTAGGTCGAGGGCTCAAGTAAACATTCACAAAATAGGTTTTTAGGGTTTTGTTGTTAGTTTGGGTTATTTTAATAATTTATGCGTATTTCCTAACCTTCAAACTTAACTTTGATTGAGAAAAATGCATATTTTACTATCTTCCACGACAAAAACAGTTATTTCTTGTGGTAATTAAGTTTAAACTAAATGCTGTTTATAAATTTTTAATACGCGTAATGCGTGCAGCGGAATTCTACAACTTCATCAAATTTTATGACTAACAATCACGACGTTTCTCGCAGGGGTAGACAGAGAAGATGGACCACTAAAACTCGGTCTTGACGTACACTCCTTGGTTCAGTCACATACATACCCTTCTGAAAGTACGACATTTGTCAAACATTTAAACAAAATAAATACATACATATTTCAAATAATAATAATAATTTGACAATGACATAATTTTGATACCTATTTTACCGCTATTCTGAATCGTTCCCACAATCAGTTCCAATATTGAAAAATCTAAGCAAACTCCGGAGATCATTGAACAGAGATACACAGATCACAGAAACACACCACCAAAATTACTATTTATAATGTTTGAGGTTACCAAACTTTGTTACGAGACTAGAATGATTATGTTTTCATTAATTACCAAAAATCGATCTACATTGTTAAAAATAATTAAATTAATTAGAGGAAACGCTAAAAATAAATGAATCTATCGAAAGACTTAATCCATTTTCGGAACGGAAGTCCGAACTGCCAAGTAGGTAAAATATATAATGCGTGCTTTTTACCATTTTGGGAATGCTTAGTCAATAGTAGCATGCCTTAGAATTTTCCACACAAGGACCGCGTTACATAGGTAACATGGTAACATAGGTTCTTATATCCCGAATAGGGCCAGGCACACTTGCTGCGCTAATAGTGGATAGTATTGTTCGTTGAATGCTGCACCCGGCTGTTATGCATTATGCACTAATTCCAGCCGTTGAAAGTTGTACCACTTCATCAGATAAGAATCTATGGCTATCATGATCATTATCAAATAGGATATTTTCACTGTTTTTTATTCTCGAAAAAAATTAAGGTAATGAAGGTATTTTAATGTTGACGAATACATTATCCATCACCCTTCAGGCCTCTGCCATATTGAAGATGCTGTCAGAAAGTCACAGTATTTGTGTTATTTCCGCTTCTCAATAAAATACAAATAAATGGAATATTTCTGAACGTATCCGTAAATTTTATAATTTAGAAAGCAAACATAAAATGGCTTAAAATCTTACGTTTTTTCATTTAGATGTTTCGTGTTTAGATATTGAATTAAAATTTTTCTTATTTTTTACTAGACAGATGAATTACAAACATGATAAGACTTGGGAAAAAGTAGAGTTAAAGGCCACAGAAGACATCAACACGCTCAAGAATTTTTTCGACACTAATTTACTGTCACTTAATAATGAAAAGACATTTGTAATTACATTTGCAATCCATACAAATGATACTCCTAAAAATTTTAACATTGTCATACACAATAATACTAAAATTCACAGCCAAAACTATTGCAAATCAAACTGTACAGTACTAAAAACAACAAATAAAATTAAATATCTAGGAGTAATTATTGATAAAAATCTGAAATGGAAGGAACAAATATGCCAAGTAGTAAACAAAATTAGAAAATTAATATATATATTTTTAAGAATTAGAAACTTTCTGTCGATAAAAAATCTATATTTAATTTACTATGCCTTAGTTCAATCCACTTTACAATACGCTATTATTAGTTGGGGATCCGCGTATAAATGTAACCTTCTTCCAATTGAAATTATACAAAGAACAATTATTAAAATTATATTAAAAAAACCCTTTGACTACCCAACAGAACGCCTGTTTGAAGAATTTCAAGTACCTACATTTAAAGACCTATATATTAAAAACTCACTAATCCAAATTATAAAAGAAAAAGATAAATATCAATTTTTAAATGAAAACAGAACGCGACTTAGACATGTTTTTCTATGCCCAAAACTAAATACGTCTTTTGCACAACATCATTATACTTACCAAGGAAGAACCTTTTTCAATCGTCTGCCAGAAGAAATCAGAAGCATTAATGATAAAACCCAAATACTGCTCTCTGTAAAGAGACACTTTAAAAATATTCTGAAAAAAAAAACTACTGTCACTTAATTAATCTCACAAATATCCTTAGTTTTCCATAACTTCCTTTCTTTTTTAAAATTTATTATATTAATATATTATCCTTCACTACTATCAAAAAAAAAATACAACAGCAAACATACATTTATGTACAATGAACTATTTAAGTACTAACTAACAACAACATTTATGTACACTCCCCTTCCATACACAAGCAAATGCTTTCAATGGAAGAGTAGTAAAAAGACCCAAGATGTAAAATGAATTATGTACCATGTAAAAATATTATTAAAAATAAAAAATAATAAAAAAAAAATAATTAAAAAATAACAGCCGCCTCACTTTTTGTCGTCTCATATAAAAAAAATAATAATTTATTAAAAATCATAAAGTTTCATAAATTTTTCTTAAATTGTGGTCTGAACCTATCACAGAGGTGTACATTTTGATTATTCTTTGGTTAACTTCCGCATTCGAATATAAAGCTTGTTGTTTTTTCTTTCTAACACCGTTTATATTTTTAACTATGACGGCAAGGGAGATAGGTATCATACAAGTTGTTCTGAAAAGCTAACAAACTGACACTACATGTAATAGCCGTTTGTTGCTAAAACCGAAGAAATTAGCCTAAGGAGTGAATGATTTAAAATGTGTCATTTCGATTTGCCGCCGTTCGTTTTATTCGTGATTCCGGCGGCAATGACGTCACTTTGGGCGACGTTGGTGACAGTCGTCTTACCAGACATATGTAGCGAGTTGGAACCGTTTCGGAATGACCGGTTTTAGATCGTTTTTGAAATCAATGAACGAAAATATTAAAATTACACATTTTTAAGTTTAATTTTTCATTTAACAATACATATAGGTACTAAGGCCACTGTTACTTGACACAGCATTTTGTTTTGCTTACGCCTACTATTTACTATTTACAAAAAATATATAATTGTAGATTTTGTGGAAACCATTTTTTTCTTCTATTTATGTGTATGGTTCGTTCGTTCCTCTTCCGGCCGCCAGGAGAGTTGAATATATTAATCTGTACCTATCTAGCTGCACATCAAAGGAAAATGCAAATATAATGTGCGAACAGAGCAAGTTTGCAAGGATTCAATAAAATAAATCGATTCTGGTAGGTACCTCTTTTATGGGACTACAAATGCTGGAAAGCGGTTTGTAATGGCATCCGTAGGAACATTTCGCAGAATAATCGCGCGGGTAGGTACTATAACTACCTCCTAAGTACGTGGGACATCAGTTGACTTACGTTGCCAAAGCTGTGTTCACAAGAGCGATTCGCAAAGCCCCCCATTTTACTTAGTTTGGAGCTATAAATCTCTCTTGAAGTTGCTCATAAATAATATTATCATATCAAAGGAACTTTGTTTAGAGTAATTTAGGAAACAAACAGTCGTAAATAAAAAGGATAAATATACAAAAAATGCTGGGGTCAACCACCCTAACCAACGAGTCGAATCCCGATTGCGTAGGACCGACATTTATTTCGTATATTAACCGATGTAATGTCATTCAATTTCAGAGAAATGTTCCATTTCATTCCTTCATTAATTGATGAAAAAATACCCAATACGGATTAAGGTCTATTAAATTAATCATTTAGTACCTACATAACATTAAAAATACACTTTATATACAATACTTTCAAATTATTAATAAATTTTTTTTTAAATTTATTTTACGTTTTTAAATTACAGAAATTGCAAAATAGGTAGACTACATACGACCTTACTGCTGTTTTTGCTTATATGTACACAAAAAATATTGGAACGGCCATTAACTCTGTCTTTGATGGTTTAGAAAGGTAATAAAATATTTTATAAATAAATATAATATTTTTTATCATTAATTCTATTTATGTAAGCTTTATGAGGACTAATTAACATAATGATATATGAATTTTTAATTCAATTCAATTTCCACGATTGTAACTAACTTTTAAACGTTTTTTGGCATACCGAAAAACGACTTGAGAGTGTTTTCGTTATTTGTTCTTATTATATCCTTAAACTGCCCACACCTACTTTTATTGACATTTTCATATATATTTTTATCAATATTGATCGAATTATAAATTAGGAAGAGCAAAACATTACCACCGAGTACAATATAAATTCGATTCGAGGTCATTGAAAGGAATGTCAACGTCAATATGCAACACTAGCGCCTCAAGCGACGAGAATTGTTGTCAATATTTTACTGGAGTTGGACGTATTATATGGTATTTGCTAATAGTTCTGTGAACAGAAGATCTAGTTACCAACAAATAAAAAATAAAAAAGATGGAATGCCAAATGGTCGAGTTAAAACAGGCCTTTGCTACGCTTAGTCAATTATTGAAGTACCTATACTTGTACACACTGGCCTAATGAACAAAGTCATACCGAAAAAGTAATGTAAATTACTAGAAAAAAATACTTTATGGAATCTAGTAACAAGAGTTTTGGCAAGCACATCGATGCAGATTTTATCGACGATGTCGGTCATATGTCAACGTTCCCGAGCACGACTGCAGATTGCTATCGAACAAACATTCACGTCGACTAATTAAGCAGATTTAGTCGACGTGAATTTTTGTTTAATCGTTAGCAATCTACGGTCGCACTAGGGAGTTACAAACAATATCTAATCGAAAACGTCGCCAACCTTTCATCGATTTTCTTGCGCAAATGACTCTGATGATATGTTCTCTTAGCTAAGTACTAAAAAATCAGGTTTGTCAAAATTCATTCTGAAAATGAGTACGTCTGAACTGCGCTTATGAAGTGAGTACAAGTACCTGCTTGTTGTTAATGTTTTTATCCAGCGCAGGTCCGGCATTGCGGCGTGGGCGGGAAATCTCCCGGTGCGCGCGCAACCACCAACATTCCAAACTTAATTCAAATCTCTTTTCAGAACGGAATCTTCGCAGTGATAACAAATTGATTCCAGACGATTGTGTTTAGTAATTTAAAAAAATATATATTTTCATGGAAAAAACGTTCTTAAATTTAAAACAAAATTCATGAATTCAATCAAGATGGGAGAGCATTTTACCCTTATTTGGTAATTCAGTCAAATGTTCTCTAATTACAAAAAAATCTCCATTCCCCCATCAAGGTCGAAAACCTCATTGGTGTTTGAAGAACGCTACGCCACTGTAGATTTTCGATAATTCAATAGGCGACCGCGGATTAATAGGTCGTTATCGTTAGCAATGGAAATTACCAATTTAAAATGACAAAAGCGTGTCCTTAAATATGCGGTAGGTACAGATCTAAATACTACATACTATATAGCCATATTGGGAGTCAGAATATCAGAAAAGTAGGTTACCTAACAAATTATATTTTTTGTAAGTAACGGGTTAACCAAATACACGGTATATACATATATATAGTATACACGGTGTCCGGAAACTCGTATTACAATCGGGAAACTGGTGAAACTACATCACATTCGGAGTCGAATTTGTAGCACAATTTTTTGATTTGAGTTTTCTTTTTCGAGTGAATCGTGTCCGCAAGTTGGATTTTTTTAGGTTAAGTTTTAAAAAAAATCGGTTGCCAGCTGAAATGTATTTTAAAATGCATCGAAGCCACGAAGCGTAGATTTGGATCCAATAGTTTTTTTAACCCTTTAGTTTCCGAAGAAAATTGAAAAAAAGGTTCAATTCTCAATTCGATTTTTTTGGGTTATCTGTGTGATGTAGATTTAACAGTTTCCCGCTTGTACTACGAGTTTATATATTTCTAATCATATTTAAATATAAACTAATATATTTCGAATTAAACAAAGTTTTTAAAATAATTTATCGTAATTTCCAAATTAGTAATATCCAAATAATTTCCTAGATAGGTAAGCAGGTAACTTAAACGGCACGCCCGCGCCGCTGCTACTTACCTATTTCAATCCAATGGTTTAGTTTATTTTTAAAAACAATGTGATCTGATTACGTTACAGAAAAGGCCATTATTTTCGTATTTCAATGCTGCATTCAGTGTCAAACAACGAATAATGCCGAGTCCGACATTCCTAAAGCCGACCAACCAATGAACCAACGCAGGACAGGAACACCGCGGCCGCCTCCGGATGGCAAATATGAGTGGGCTTTGGTGCCATAATAAGGTAAAGTCGGGACAGTGTCTTAATACATAGCCATAAATTAGTTTAGCAGAGAACTTGAGGCGAATGGCATCGCAGCAAGAGCAAAGTAAACAAATTCGTATCGACACACGGTCGAAATACCGCCGAAATCATTGTTATACGTTTGAAAAATGTCATCACAGAAACAAAAACCGCGGTAAATCGAATAGTGACAGTTGAAACAAAGAAAAAAAAATCAAATAAAAATGTTACCATTGTAAAAAAATAGATGTGTTGAATAGAAAGATTTTTAAACATTGTTTTATTGCGTTTACGTGGGTAGGTACTTGACAAAAAAGTGAAATTAAGTAGGTACTTTGCATCGGGTACTTAAATAGAAAAGTGTTATTGTTTTTCTCGGATTATTTCGGTGCGCGTTTGTTCGTATTTCGCGGGGGATAGTAGAATAATATGCAAGTGAGGAAATGTGTGCAGGTGATAATTGTTGAGGAGGAAGTGACGCAAGATCTGCGAGATATTTACTGCCGCTGCTAATGGAGCCCGGGCCGAGGAGTGAGCTATGTATATTGCTTTATTGAATATGCATCACATCCGCCTGTAGTGCAAGGAGACATGGCACTTTATTTACTCGTAAGGCTTACTCTTATTAATTTCTATTTTTATTGTAATGGGACTGCTCCGATTTTACCTGAGCAAAATTCACCATTTTAACAGCGGCGTACCTACTTATATGAATATTACAATTTTCATAAAAAATCAGGGTCGGAATTTTTGTAACTAAAATATATTTTTTTTAAAAATCCGTCTTCATGTGAAAAACTATCCGGAAAGACCTATTTAACGGTGTAAGCCATGTATTATTATTAATTTGCTTAAAAAATATATATTCCAATAAGTTTTTCTTCAAGAAGAAATAAGACAGTTTTTTTTAAATATCTCAGATTATTATTATCATTTAAACACAAAAATAATTTGCCATAATAATCAGTGTTACTTTGTCGAGCAATCGAGTCATTTGTGTAGGTAAGTGGCATCAATCTTAACCTATATACACTCAGCGACGCCGTTGTGCCTACTAAGATTAAATTATCAATGTAAATATAGGATAAAGGTATTTTTGAAACCCTTACGTCAAGTCCCATAATAAAATGTGTTGATTACTACCTATATTATAAAATATGTCTTGAAAAATTAAACTTACGTACAAACAAAACTTTTATAATAACCTACCAAAAGCCGTAAAGCCACTTGCAAAGTGTTGGCACTTTGCTAGTATATGTGCTACATATGTTGAAAAAAAATTTTTTGTACGAAAGTACTATTAGGTTATATTATTTTAGTCACCTTAAGCCAAATTTAATTGTATTTTTTAAACTGAATTTATTTGTGTTTTATAGGTATAGGTACATTTCCTACAAGATGTATGAAAAAAATTACATGCATCTAAATGACGATTAAAAAGTCACACAAATAAAAACTTGCCGAAATGAAAACTGTGAAATTTATTTTTCTACAGGATTAAAAAAATATAACACACCTCTAAAATAGAATATATTAAACAAATATTATTATTATAAATGTCACATTAGAAAGTACCTCTGCACAAGGAAATTATATTATTTAATATTAAGCAGGATTAAAGTATCATTTTCTTCGTTGGTCATACATATTAAGCTATATTGGAAACACGGTTAAAAGGGTAATTTTTCATTCCAATCATTATTTCACACTTTGACTGGGCTATTATTAATTTTGAAGGAAGAAGTTGGTTTTTGTATTTAATGCTATTTCTAATTGTTGAGTATTGCAAATGGGTCCAGGTAGGTATTAATAATTTTTTCTTTACATTTCAAGATTTCATCCTTCGAGGGTGTTATTGGAAAACTTTTCAGTAGGTAGGGTTAACGTACAGGCGATAATTTCGCCTGTACGTTAAATTATTATAAGGTGTCGAGTTCAGACCTATTGATCTATTCTACGATCTAATCTAGGTCAATTTATAGAACGAACGTTGATGTCAATTCACCTTTGGGTTTCATAGATTCTATGAAAAAGATCATAAAGTGGATCAGGTGGATCGCACCTTTAGGCTTGATAATAAAGTGGATCAGGTGGATCGCACCTTTAGGCTTGATAATAAAGTGGATCAGGTGGATCGCACCTTTAGGCTTGATAATAAAGTGGATCAGGTGGATCGCACCTTTAGGCTTGATAATAAAGATCGTTTAGACAGGGGCATCTCAAAACATGTGATTCAAAGTTCCCAATTATTCTATAAATCTACAACAGAAAGTACGCGAAGAAAACTTACTGATAAAAAAAGCAAATTTATTCTTATTATAAAATCTTCACATTTTTTTATTTTTTCATTTATTTGTTAAGACATGCACAGTACAATTAGATACAATTAGATATTTTTAGTTATTACATAGTTGTAGTACCTATTACGTATGTCCATAAAATATCATTACGTAATTTCGCCTGAGATTGTTATAAAAGGAAGGAAGTGTGTGGATAATAATAAAAATAATAAATGAATTGAAAACAAGAATTATAATAAGTTCACGAATTGTAATTGACTGTTAATAAATAGGAGTTGTGAAAAATGATGTGAAAATAATTTTTGAAATATGGCATGCTAAGAAATTTAATAAGTTAGTTTTGTATGTGTACATTATTCGTTATCCCGTTAAAAACGAGAATGCAGGCCCTTAACGAATGAATTGATAGGCTTCTTGGATAAACTTTGAGTAAATATACCTACACCAATGAATTGTTACGATGTCGGAACATGTGTTCATGAAAATCTTAACATTTTGGCATTTCGTCATTATGCATTATTATGACAAACGCAGTTTTCCGATATTATGACGAATTTTCTAAAAGTTTATCAGGAAGCGGCATGCAGTCCCGTTCTTAACCGGATTACCAGTAATATCGAGAGATTTTTAATAAATCGTCAATACTCATTTTTCTCAGTGTATTCTTGGTGAGCTAAGTACGTGAGTTTTAAAAAAGTGGAGAGATCGGAGCAATATTCAATTTTTATTCTGATGAGTAAAAAATTTATTTTTTGAATTTGGGGTATTTGATGGAACCAGGATTTTGATGGGATAGCCTGTCATAAGATAAACTACCCGAGCCCATATATTTCTGGTCAGAATCTAACTATAGGTAACCATATTCCAGGAATCTAACCACCTGAACAAGACACCTGCTAGAATGTCCTTACAGAATAATAATATTGCATTACCTAGCAATAATATTGTAGTACCTAGCATTACTTATATGCACGAGTGCAAATCAACGACTTGACGTTTCCTTCAACCGCCGTCTGTAATGAGCAGCATCCGGCGTGTAAGATCCAAGATCCAATTGGTTATCTTATCAATCCGCCGTCGGCACTGTACTCCGTCTGTACCTACTTAAGAGTATGGATATCTGTACTGTCATTCTGCCATGCATACCGGAATATACTAAACGTTAACTGAAGCACATGCTTACTGCGCCTTTTATTTCTACTACTTTGATACTGTAGATAATCTGATAACCTCGTTGTCTAGACTAGGCGCGTACTTCAGTCATTATTTTAATATAATGTACAATTTTGATTTTAAGGACCTTTACCTAATAGAAAACTATCAAAATAAGCAAGACTAGCAGTCCACAACGGGGGGCTGATTTGCACAAAAACGGCGCTATACAAATCATCCAAATATTAATATTATTATTATTATATGAAAATAATGGACATACATGTTTCATTCAGTCCAGTATCTGACATCGTAGATTTCCATCCCCTTTGAATTTAGTAAACACAGTTTTGTATTGGAAATTTAAGCCTCGATTAGGTAAAGATTTAGATCACGAAACACGTCCACAAGGCAGTTCGTATGTTATTGTTTATTCTATGGGTGCTGATTCCAACCCTGATGCATTGCATGGAACTGGCAGAGGTAGGATGAACGTGGACTAAATGCTAAAGAAACGAGATCCCTGGGGTCCAGGCGAAAGTTTCTATCTATCAAAACTATCTACGACCGTGTTACAAATTTGGAGATATGGAACGAAAGCAAGAATGGTGTAAGTGTAATGGTTAAGTTTACAAAAGGAACGCTCAGGTGAATTTGAAAGGAGTGTAAGGAGAATATACGAAAGCGATGGTAGAATGAATGACGACGTGGCCCGATCAAGTGACATACTTGAGTCGGTAAATATTAGTAGCAGAACAGGAGAGTGTGTATGATACGATAATGTGATTGAAGCAAGACATGTGTATAACACAAAATATATTTTTTTTCATATCTACATACTTTTCAAAAATACAGATATTTTTAATATTATCCTGGCTAGTTGCATGCTGCATGTCTATAATATTTAATAAAAGATAAAAATTATTTATCTATTTACGGCAAATGGACTTACAAATAGTTTTACATAAAAGGGAGAAAGTTTTACTCCTTGTTGTACCCTAGAATAACACAAAGTGGTAATAATTACCTTAGACAAGTTTTTTTTAAATCAATCTTTTTGAATTTTGCGGTGATTAATGAAATTGCAGACATCTGTTCGAGCTAAAAATCGGCAGATAGACCCGCTGTCAATTTTTAAAAATAAGTTTTGGATGTGCTTTTTACATAAAAAATTAAATTATTTAATAACAATAGTAAGAGTTTATTCCAGAATGTATGCAGGGGTAGTGTAATGCAATACATTCCATATTTTAAAATAACAGACAAATAAGAATAAACGGAAAGGCAATGCGGAAAAGAAATAAAAATGTGTGCAAGCTGCCGCTTTTGGAAGATATTTGAACATCTCGCGTCTCTAGGAGATGCCACTAGGAGGGACTCCATCCAGGCAACCATGGCAGTGAAAATAGTGTTATTTGATTGGCGTAGTTTGCACCATAAGCTTCCCATGTGGTGGCGGAGAAACGCTCTGAAAGAGTCCACTCGTTCCTCCAGGAACATTTACGTAGCGCTGCAGTATCTTGGTAGGCGGAATGATAAATTCAAATTAAAATACATTATAAATAATTAGTCTGACATTGTAGGTTTTTTTTGCAAATGTTAACAAATGTCAATGTGTAAAACTTAATACAAACGTATGATATTCTAAAGCGACACGCAAGATTTTCAAACAATACATTTTGAAGGTAGTCAAAATAATAAAATTATTTAGCTTATATGATTAATGATCTACCATTTGAAACATTGCAGTCATCGCTATAATTATTTATCACAGGTGTGTCCGTTGATAAAATTGTTTGAAACATGTTCTGCGAGGAAGTTATTTCTCCAAGTTGACCTTTGTGAGACTTGGGTCACATTCGGAGTTGCTTTTGTAATACTGTGAGATCTGTGAGCAGGATCTAGATAAATTAGCGCTTTCAAACAAGTGCAACTATCTAAATAACGTACGCAGTTAAGCATTCAATTCCAGAGATAATGTCACAGTTCAACTTAGTAGATAGGTATGCAATTTACATTCAACGTCTATGCATCGTGATGAGAATATTATTTTGAAAATTTTCGCAAACAAGTTGGAATTATAAAATTTCTTGTCTAACTTTTATAAAGCCGTTTTTGTTAATAATCACTCTCAAGGGCGTTGTGCAAATAAACTAGACTATTTATTAGATACTTACTTTATTGGTTGTTTATCTCTAGTGTTTAAAACTTAAAGCACGTTTATTAGTAGGGGGTTATACAATAACTAAAATTTTAAAGAACCTTAAAAATACTTATTCATACAATGTTCATATTATAATCAAAAATACTAATTTGGGTGTCTGACTCTAAGGACGGGTTGTTTCGAAGAATTGGAACAATTCATCAAATTTCAACGTTCATTTTCGGGTTCTATGAAAGTCCTATTCAAGTTCTGTTATTATATCAGTGTAGGCTGGTTGCTTGACAAAACTGAAATAAAAACAGAACTTGAAAAAATCTTTCATAGAACTTGAAAATGAACGTTGAAATTTGATGAATTGTTCAAATTCTCCGAAACAACCCGTCCTTACTCAAGTTCAATGAACTGTACTACTGGTTGTGTTTGAATTTAATTGTTATTTTCTAATTTGGAACTGATTGTGTGAAAAATTTAGACAAGCAATAAAGTAGGTACATACTTAAATATAATATTTGTCAGAAAATTATTTTTATTATCTTTTTTAAAATAGGAATATCACGTGATTTTACAACATAATTTTCTTTGTGAGTAGTAACTTTTCAAAATGGGAACCGATTGGTTGAATTTGAAGAATTTATGAAATAAAAAAAATAACCTTTTCAAATATGTACAGAAAAGTGATTATGTAGGTACATATATTTTTTTTATATGGATTCCTGTGAAGGCCATTTTTTAAAGTTAAACTATGCAGTCAAGTTGTAATACATGATTTTTGCAGGAGATGGTTAGTTTATAATTAGGATAGCTAATATTTTCACATGTAGGTTGTGGCAAAGTTCGTATTTGTAGTAAAAGAAAGACACTCCAGATCAAAATGTGCACAAGCAAATGTTTATGTACTCTTTTATACTTGGGAAGCACTGGAATAATAAATTAATTTTGATTGATTTTAATTTATATAGCATAAAATAATTGAAAATGGCGGAGTATACATTACACATTTTTGAATTGATTTCATGAAATCAGCTTCATTTTAATTTCTCGAAATGCGTAGTCTTTGCTTTAAGAGGAAGCTACAAGCCAAAAATGTGTATATTCTTGGTAATAGTCATTAAAATCGCTTGTCAAACGGAGTCTAGAAACGTTCCATTTCAAGCACAAAACTAGTTTTTATTTATTTTGTAAATAATTTTATAAGAAAGAAAAAAGTTAATCAATGAAACTATCACAGATAATCTTAGCTATAATACTGTATTTTTAAAAGTTGTTTCCTTTACGCGTTCATACATTTCTATTGAAAAAAAAATTTTTTAGTAGTTTACATTTATATTTTTTATTGAGTAGGTAATTCATTTTTTTATTTGTATTCTACTCAAGCGAAACGTTAGGAAAACCTTCAATTTATCCAAAACATATTTTTTGGTATTCATAATGTACACCAATTCGTTATAAAGATGAATGCAAAATAGTGATTTAGCATTAAGCTTTGCCTTGTCCCATAGTAAGCGTTCAAAGATCGTTTTGAAAGGGAGATATGTAAATACGAATGTTAGAGGGAGCGCGCTAATATTAAAAACGAAAATAATTAAGCAAAAATTGTAAAAATATTTAATAATACACAACTCTTTTGAAATACAGCAAAAAAATTCTCCACAAATGCTTTAGTTGTATTTAAAGATATTCTGTGATTTTTTCATGCAATAACAGAACAAAACGTGTTTTTAATAATGTTCTGAGCTGACTTTACATTTTTTTTTCTATCCAGGGAATTTAAAATAATTATCGCTTCGGCATAAAAAAATGTATAGATATTATCTTCAAAAATAACATATATTTTTATTAGAACTTAAAAACTTGATGAGTTAAAGAGAAACTTGTTATAAATCGGTAGAAATTGGGAATGCGGTGGCATAACCAGGGAATTTAATAATTTAGGTACACTAAGCTCGGTCATAACTTCAATCGTGTTTCTTCTATGAAAGATCTTGAAATTGTGTATGAAAGTTGCATTTCGTGATCATATCGAAGGGAGGGTGCCAGTCTTCATTAAAATGTTAATATTTGTCATCCGAACAGTCAGGGTCTTTTGTATTATCCCTACACCGAGAGTATTGTACTTCTCATTAGTCCGCGGTAGTCTGGATAGGAGGTAGGCTATTTGGAATTTACAAGGTGAGATGCTCCCTTATGTTGGATAGGGTTCAGAAAAAAGTTTTTGAGATTACTCTACATGTAGGAGCGTGGCTACTATATTTAACCGTTGTGAGGCTTTACAGAGAATTCAACTATTTTGGAAGTGTAAGGTTGCTATGTTCCTGATGAAAATGATGACTATGTAAGACAGCGTCATCCTGCCTGTAAGACCAAACTGCCAAAAGTTTTCCTGGTTAGGGAGGAGTATATTGCACCTAAACAAAATGACATATTTTGCGTTAGTGAGGAGAGATTTTAAAGGGAAATCCAATTGATTCTTGAATGAGTCTCGCCTCATTGACCGGATTTCCATTACTGACCGCATTTTTCAAATACATCTATAATATTTTGATGATTTATATAGCGCCGTTTTTGCCCAAAATAATTTGAATTCCACTTTTTTTTTTCGTGAATGAATGAATGGAAATCTTAGAAGTGGAAATTAACCCACTTCCCGACATCCGATCGAGCTGAAACTCAGCAGACACACTCGTTATCGATGACTATGCATTCTATATACATGAGGCAAATGGGGACATATACGCATTTCTCTGAAATCGGATAACATTTCGTAAGTTAATACACGAAATAAATGTCGTTTCTACCCAATCTGGATTTGGCACGTTGCTAGCGCTCCAGACTCCAGTCCATGGGGAGGAAGGTTCAATCCTCAGTCAAAGCAAAAAAAATCTTTGAAATTGGCTACAAGCCGGCCCAAGAGATGGCGCAACTACGTTCAAAATTGAGAATATAGTATTATAGTATAAAATTTTGTTTTTTTACGTAAATTTGATAAATATTTGTAATCTTGTATCTTTGCATTTTAAATATATTTTCTTTAATATTTATCTCACTTCTTTGTTTATAATGCAGGTATTAGGAATTTAAAATAAAAATGATTATTATTATTACTAGGTGGTGGTCTCAAGTAGACTAAAATAAGTAGTTACCTCGTTAGACGCTGGATATAAGAAGAACAATATTACGTAGGTACCTCTCTGGTGTTGAAGTAAGCATGACTAGGACTGTGGGAGACATATTTGTCGCGAAATACGCAAAACAAAAATAAAAAAAGCACCTAAGGCGTGGAAATACATACAAAGTTGCTGTACATACAAAGAGCCAGCTGTCAGTATCTCCATAGCAGCACTGGAGGGGGGCACACGTGTGATGCCACATGCAATAATAATAATATATTTTAATAATTTTCACCAACGCAAACAAGTTACGCAATGTCGAGTTATGCGTTTCCTAACGGCAAGCTCTCAATTATGTCATTACGTGTTAATCATAATTTATGTTTGCATGTGAAATTTTTCAATGATTATAAGTAAGTGGTTAATTGGTTTTTGAATGTATAGGAAAAAATAGAATGTACATTTTTTGGTTACAAACCTTTTTGAGGTGATCCCAAAGCGTACCTCTTCAGAAAGTCATATTAGATTGAAGAGTTTTTTTCTGGCCCGTGGTAACTATTCTAAATTCAATAGGATTTCTGACACATCGTGGGGTAAGTTTTATTTTATTTAATAAATATATAAGTGGGTACAGGATGTTATATGAGTACATATTATGGTTACAAAATATATTTATGTTCACAATTTCACCAATGAAGAAACTGGTTCTTTTGCTTGGTGAGAGAGTTACACTAATTATAGGAAAAATAGTTTACCTTTTATGCGTTTTTATATATTATGGGTTTTAAAACTTTGACAAAGGATAAAACAGTGGTGAAATGTGGTGAAAACATGAATGAAAAAACGTTATCGAACAGCAAAGTGGCCTTAAATTTTTTTACTCCATATAATAATAATAATAATAATAATTGGATAATTTGTAGAGCGCCGTTTTTGTGAAAAATCACCTCAAGGGCGCTGTACAATTTATTTCCTAGGATCTAAATTTGTTATTTAGACCAACTGTGCCAGCACGAGGTTCGTCATCCGTTCAGGCATGTGTCTGCCGCCAATATAGCGCTGACATGTGTCTGCTGCCAATAAAGAGCGCCGACACAACATCCTCACATAGACAACAAACCTTGGCAGCACCGCTGTGACGCTCGACGAAGACAGAAGATGGAGACTCTGCTGCAAGAGTCCTAGGTAGCAAAGGAACTGTACCAGCTGCTGCAGGGAGAGAGACTACCCCGTCCACCAACTGTGCCAGCACGAGGCTCGTCACCCGTTCAGGCATGTGTCCGCCGCTAATATAGCGCTGACATGTGTCTGCTGCCAACAAAGAGCGCCGACACAACATCCTCACATAGATAACAGACCTTGGCAGCACCGCTGTGCAAAATCACCTCATCCTAGTCTACCTTAGTCTCTCCAGTCACCTACCAGCCTTTCATGCCACCTAGTGAATCCTCTCGACCCTTTCAGACTCCTTCCTGGCTCCAATACCTAAATAAAAACCAGCAAAAAAAAAAAAATTCTTTCTATTGTCGTGATCCGACGATTTCACACCTCTGTCTCAGACCCTTAGGGCTCGCTTATCGCAGGCTATCATAAGAAAAATCTTGAACCAAAGTCAAAGTGAAGTTTATGTGTGTCATCTGTAACAAAATACATAAACAAAAACAGAAAATAAAAACAAAAACTTTAAACAAAATATGGCTTATCTGTCCTGCAAGCAGACATCCTCGGTTGAAAAGGTCCCGTAAATCCCGACACCACTTGACACTTGAGTCAGGTATAAAATCTTTGACTGCATTGAGAATCTTTGTTCTAGGTTCACTTTCAAAATTTAATCGGTTTAAAATGCTATAATAATTGAAAATTCCGGCTAAACGGTAGAAGTTACGCGCATTTCGGGAAATAAGAAGGTAAGCACTATATAAAACACGGATGCTGAACATTTTTCAGCGATCTCTTAACAAGGGAAACCTTCTGAAAGGATTAAACAAACCGGAGCGGTTAAAACACGTCCGCTCTCCGAACAAGTTTGGCATTTTATGCTCAGGAATCGCTGGTTAAAATTTGTCGGGTACGTGCCGATACACCCTGTATATATAATAGGAACAATATATAGAAAGACAACATCTAAATACAGTGGAGATGAGTACAGACTGATTATAAATATCAATAAAGGGAAAAAACAGGCAATTATTTCTGAAAGTGTAACTTCAGTTTTAGTTTAAGTATGTTATCCTTTAATTTCTTTATTTCAATCGGAAGGTTGTTGAAATACTTTATTCCTAAGTAGGTATAGTTATTTTGCATTTGTTTGGTATTACATTTTGGAATTTTGAAATTGTATTGATATCTTTTAGATAGGTGGGTTTCAAATTTTTTGATTATATTATCTTTATAAATTTGGAAAATTGCATTTTTATTGAATATATCCTCTACTAGGGGGACCCCGAAATCTATTAGCTTATTTTGGTTCGAATCTCGAAGACAACGAGTCTAGCAGCGAGGCCCATAATTCGGCCTGTGACGATAAAAGTTTTAATATCTGTTTTAATCAACCGAAAAGCAGTGGGATTAAGTCGAGATATCGCAAACATCTACTCCCATTGCTCGCCGGAGTTGGCTTCGAGTCGCCCCGAGCAAATACCAGTGGTGTAGGTGACCAGCGACCGCTCCGGGGCAACTGTCGGAACCCGCACCTTAAAAAACCGCACCAGGATATTAATTGCACTCCTACAAAAAACTCAATTATTTCATGCTTCAAAAAATGGCATGCAGCACAGTTAACATCTGTTTAAATCTTATAAGAAATCGATGTATTTAAAAGTTCATATTATTTTTTATTTTGGTTTGACTGAGGATTGAACCTTCTTCTTATGGACTGAAGTCAACAACGCTAATATCTAAGCCAAATTCTAATTGGATAGTAAGGGCATTTATTTCATATAAATGTTTATTTATTAAATATAATATCATCTAATTTCAGAAAAAAATACATGTGGCACCAACAGTTGATAGAATGCATTGTCATTGCTATCTACCGAGTTTCAGCTCGATCGCATGTCGGGAAGTGGGTTAATTTCCACTGCATTCACTGATTAATTTATTAAATTAATCAAGAAAATAAGATAGAAATTCATATAGATGTATGTACACTTATAATATGTGGAAAATAAAATGGAACTAGTCGAAAGGTCCAGGTTGTAAAGGGGCACATGGGTGGTATAGTATGGTATGGTATGGTACATGGTTTGGTATGGTACACAGTAAATAAGTGGTATGGTATGGTACATGGTTTGGTATGGTACACGGTACATAGGAGGTATGGTATGGTGAGGTACATGATTTGGTATGGTACACGGTACATAGGTAGTATGGTATGGTATGGTACCTGGTTTGGTATGGTACACGGTACATGGGTGGTATGGTATGGTATGGTACGGTACATTGTTTTGTATAGTACACAGTACATAGGTGGTATGGTATGGTATGGTACGGTACTTGGTTTGGTATGGTACACGGTACATAAGTAGTATGGTATGGTTCACGGGTACCATACAGCCCACATACAATAGAAACAACTGAAGATACGACATGGAAGAGTTCCGACTGTTGCGGAGCTAACTTACCAAACTGTACGGACTATCAAAGCGGCCGTGCAATGAAAGTGGTGCGCGTTTGCTTGGTGTGTGGTGGTATGCGATTTGCAGTAGTTATTTTATTTATTTATATTTAAAGAAGGACTATTATTTCCGGGTTACTAATAACCTGACAATATTTGAAAATCCCCTACTACCATCAAACTATGCGGAAATCTTGCTTGTGGCGTGGATGGTGGACTTTGCCAGCAGAAGAATTGGACTCACGACGCTTGAGTTACTATCGGCGAACAAGTAAACATGGAGTGGATGATGTCGGAATGTCGGCGACACTTTGGTTTCTTACCGCAGTTCTCTTGTTTCTATTTTCTATAATACAGCCCGCATATCAAATAAATTTGTAGATGCGCCACTGAACAAGATGTATATAGAAGTGTTGGACCAAAAACGATTATGTGTAGCAATATGCCGGGAGAATTCACTCCTTATGACAAGCTCCCACGCGGAGTTCTGGAACTGGATTCTCCAACAGATCCAATATTATAACCTGCTAATGCTCTGTACTCTGTGCTAATGCTCAAACAGTCTTATAATATACTGTTGTAGTAAGTTATAATTAACTCTAGTAACG
This sequence comes from Hesperophylax consimilis, assembly GCF_061612785.1. Lineage (NCBI taxonomy): Eukaryota > Metazoa > Arthropoda > Insecta > Trichoptera > Limnephilidae > Hesperophylax > Hesperophylax consimilis. Next base: position 24,596,849 of record NC_142850.1, read on the forward strand.
ACATAAGATATTAGCGTATTTCTTGGTATTTATTTATCGGGTATTACAGCATTTGACATATTTAACATTATACAAAGAGAGAAGTAGAAAATCAAACTCGGTGGAGACCTTAGATGAATTAATAGAGGTAGACACGTTACTGAGACAACGCGGGCCGATCATATATCTATTTCATTCGTATACACGTTTTATTTGAATGATTACTGTTTTCATAAGCTGAGTGTGATACATTTTTTGTTCGAACAGTATGAATATGAGTGCCTTGTATTTTTTATAATGTCATTGGTGGAGACATACGCTTTTGGATTTTCATTATAAATTTGTTCAATAAATTTTTTTGTAAAATCCACATTTTTTATATTTGGGGTTGGTAATGTGAGAGTTGATAGTGTGGAAAGATGTGGAGAGATGGTAGTGTGGTATCACATCGTTTATTAAAGTCAGTATGTTTCTGTGACTCCGAACCAGTTGAAGCAGCTGCGTCAGTTTCCTGACGCAGTTGGAGGACATGATCGGTGGCGAATTCCCCAGGCCGAAGATCGATACCACGTCGGTGGATATAGTCGACGTCGAATCTCCCAGGCCGATGGTCACACCCTAGAAGCAGAGGTGAACGGTGGAGGTGTGGTCGTGGCTGGTGGGGATGAAGTCGGTTGTGGAGACCAAACTTGTGAGTTCATCACTGGTGGTGAAGATCATGGGTCTTCCAGGTGTTCCAGTGTGAAGGTGGGAGGACCTGGTCGGCAGATGATGCGATATGCAGGATGCGAAGATGTCATAGGGCGTCTTTTGAAAATGAAAGTCCACTTTTCCCGGCAGAAGACAAAAAAAATCTGTGAAACTTTCACGACGAAAGTGAAAACCGCACTGGATTTCAGGCTGTCCGCAGCCAGGGGATCTATAGAATCCCTAATCGAGATAGGTACCAAGCTATTCAAATCTGTCCTCCAAGCAAAGGTATGACGGATTATGACGGTTCGTGGTCGAGTGGTAAGGCTGAATGTAGAGAAATACCTATCTATTCATACATATCCTTCAAACAAAGGTCTGACAGGTTATGACAGTTTATGGTCGAGGGGTGATGCTCTCAACTAGCAAGACGAAGGTCGTAGGTTCAAATTCCGGCATGCGCAAGTAAATTTTATTTGACGAATTTGTGTTATTTCACGATTTATTAATAAAAAATAATATGTACATAGTATACTTACACCACGTTCGTAGAAGACATTCTCAGTATCGCCCTGGTGTAAGAACACAATTCAGAATTAAAACGTTGCTTGAAATGGATGCTATCCCTGCTTGGTGATCAAATTTGAAAAGCTAGGTAGGTACTCTCCCACCATTCTCTTATCCATTTTCTACTCCTCTTCACTACCTTCAGCCTCACAATATACCCCAATTGGGATGCCCTAGTTTTAATGACTCCTGACGGTTGGGAGCAGTTGAGAGTCTTGTAGGGTATTCACATAAAAATACCATTTCAAGAAATGTTTCGATCCGGAATGATGATTTTTCACCAGGGCGATACTGGGAGTATCTTCCACTCTATCAGCACAATCATGAAATAAGGCATAGATGAAACCCTGGTTCTTGACGGGTTAATATTTAAAATTATTATAACGGTCATAATAATTTATTGTAAACATAAATTTGTGATTATAATGGGATTGCATAAATTAAACTAGAAAACAAATTTAGTTTAGAATTTATAAGGACACTCCCACGCGGTTATTTAAATTTGACGATCTTTTAAGATACCAACATGGACATTGATTGATAACTACCCGGTGTCCAGTAATTGATTCAGTATTATTTACTCCGGAGGAGTTCATATTAATATTATGTCATCGTAAATAATAGTGTGTTTGAAGGCTGACTTTTATGTCACTGTTGTTTTTCTGTTCAATTTTTGTAGAAAGTTTTTTGAGTCCTCTACACACTGCAATTTATTATTTACATCACATCGATAAGAGATAGATGCAAATAATTGAAAATCTTAATTTTGTTTGTGGTTCTTCTGTGATTCGTTCAAATCTCTTTCAATGAATTCGGATTTGTTTTGTATTTAAGTATCACTAACCCTTTCAGCCCCAGTGTTAATTCAAATTAACACGCAACTTCGTGATTTTTTTACCGTGATGATAGCGATTTAGAAAAGCCATGTTTTTGTTTTATTAAAGCTTGTAATCTTTTCTGTAGCGTCTATTTTTTTATGCTCGGTTGAAATACTCATTCCCGCACAAAAACGACAAATATTTTGACATCTGCTGATTGTGAGTTTCATCGAATTTCTGCCGTCATTGATTACTTCATTTAAGGTGAGATATGAATATTTTCTAATCGAATTACAAATATTTTAACGCATAAATATGTGTTCTATAATAATAACATTAGTTCAATTCACGGTTCACAGTCATTTGCCAGAATATCGTAAATGAATTTTAATGTTCATTCAAATTAACACTGTTAGTGACGGACATGTTTTCGACTAGTATGGCGAATTTTTAAACATTATTATTATCTTAGATTATTTCCTTATTTCTGAATGAATTTTAGTTAAAATGTTATTTGTTTCAAACCTTAGAGAATATCACTACAATGTAAATGTGCATTTTTGACATGAAACAGTTATTTGTATTACTTTTGGGTTATGTTTATTTTACCTTACTATTTAAAAAATACCCTCTGAAGTCCAATGTTAATCCAAGTTAACGTAGAATAATTTATAAAAAAAAAAATTAAACATCAAAATTTTTAATATTTTTCTGAGGTATTATCAAGAATTACATATTTTATATGTGTGGAAACAATAATGCGGGTGTGAAAGGGTTAAGACGTAACATTTCATTGTTGTATAGAAACTCAAATATCTTGTCTGTGCAGGCCTTACTATTGGAAAACATATTGATTCAGCAAATATCTGACTCTCTATAATAAATTGGAACATGAACACAAATGTTCCTGTGAATATTTTAGTTCCTTTGAATATTTTAAAAATAATTATCACTCACAGAATCTACTTTACGATATGGAATAACCACATGGGGACACTATTACAAAACTAATTTAAATTACCTACAATTGGTACAAAATTCTATGATTAAATTACTAGTTCCAAAACAAATATTTTCACAGTGGCGAAGCAAATCATTGTTGTATCGGAACTTGAATGTCTTGCCGGTACAGGCCTTATTATGGCACAAAATATTGATTCAACATGTATCTGACTCCGAATATAAGAGGACAAAAAATGAAGGAATGCTTGTACCAAAATATAACAATAAATACGGACAGCGAACCCTGGAATACAACGTGCCCAAAATATTCAACGCAATATAAAAAATTGCAAATTACCTCAGAGATTCAGATATAAGTTGAAAACATGGCTACTAAGCAGATACACTCTGTATTAGAAATACTTATGATTATGGAAGTATTTAGTGATAAATATTATGTATAAGTTGTATTGTAATTAGTTATGATATTATGTACATATGTTATATTGTAATTCAACATGAACCCCCTGTTGACAAACTGCTTAATTACGGTTTAATGAGATTGTACTTTGAAGAATAATAAAAAAAACACTAGGTTCACGAAGAATCAAGGAATGCTTGTTCCAAAATATAACAATAAATACGAACAGCGAACCCTAGATTATAAGGTACCCAAAATGTTCAACATGTTACCAAGTAACATAAAATATTGTAAATTCACAAATAGATTAAGATATATGCTGAAAACATCGCTCATAAGTAGAATGGAATTAGTTATATCAATTATTCAGATAAGCGACAAAGATAATATAATATTTAACGGAAAATTATTTTAGTTGTCATTTTCAAAAAATTGAACTTATGCGTCAATTCAAACTATCCCGTGATTTGTATGATCGTATTTTTCAAGAATTTTAAATCTAAAGGTAGCTAGGTATAGGGGGGGTGGGGGAGTTAATTAAAAAAATATCTTTTTTACAATGAAAACGAATTAGTGTAATTTAAAACGCGTCCTTCACACTCTTAATTAATTTAATGTGTTAAACTTTAAGATACATATCAAGTTTAGTGTCTTCTATCATTTGCATAATCCGATGTGTCACCCAGATCTTAAGGTGAATAATAAAGATATTAAAACAGATGATAAAACTGAACGAGTATGAATCAGATGTTTCAGGTATATCATAAATTGGCGAGCGGAGAATTCTCCGTACAAACAATTAAGGCCTTATATGGTATGAACTGGTATATTTGGTGTATTTCGAAACGTGGGCGACAACCTTTCAAACCCAGGATGCTGTATATATTTAGTGGAATTTCTGTTCATGTTGTTACCAGTGACGTGCAATTCATAAATTAAATAATACCGAAAAGTTGTGGCTTTTAAGGTGCGCTCATTAATTATTTCGTAATTTCATGGGAAGTGTCAATAATCCATGGAAAAATAAAGGAATGGTATTTGCTATGCATGAAAACTGTTTCACGATATGTTTGGACAAACATGTTTATTATTTTATTTTATTTTTTCACATACATATACGGCATAACGTTGCCATCAACAAAAGTAAGAATAGTGAAAGTACAAAAATTAAAACAAAAGTATTAAGTAACAAGCATAAAATGTAAAAGTTCAACAACTCAAAGAAAGGTTTTAAGTAACAAGTATAAAATGTAAAAGTACAACAACTCAAACAAAAGTATAGTAACAAGTATAAAATGTAAAAGTACAACAACTGAAAGAAAAGTATAAAATGTAATAGTAAAACAACTCGAAGAAAAGTATAAAGTAACAAGTATAAAATGTAAATGTACAACAATGTTAAAAGAATAGAAGTTATTGCCAACATTTACCAAGTCGAATGACCACGTGAAATGAACACAAATAATATTCTCCATGCGGTGACAAATTTTCTTACCCGTAGATAGCATTTAAAATAATAACTATTTTATTAACAGCCCATAACTCTTGGAATGACATAAATTGTTTGCACCGAACAACTACTGCTAGGGTCGACACCAAAACCTGCATGGCAGAACGGACGTGCTAGCCTACAATAGAATGACAAGAGGTATTGTATCGAACGTCATCATCATCATCATCATCAATATAACATGTACATCAAATATAACAAACACCCCAAATGAAATGGTTCAATGATAACTCAACACAGTGACAATTCAACACACTTTTGAAAAGTGATTTAAAATCATTAGAAACGATGAAAAAGATTTTTTTAACCTAACCTAACTTAATCTAACCTAATCTACTCAACCCAGTTAATAAAGTTTTTGTTTCATCACTTTCCATGACTTTATATAACTTTTTAAAGATGTGATGAATTATCATTGTGATGATTTATCCGGTCGCCAAATGAAATACCTCAAGTGCTTTATTTGAATCATTACAAAGGACAAAGGTGTGCTGGTGCTTATATTTTACAGTTTTTTCTTGTGCAGGCAAACACGTCCCGTACAGGTATACTGTTGCTAAATATCTCTAGGTATCTTGATATTTTCAAAAATACTACACCTAAGGGTTTTAAAGAAAAAAAATACTTGTAAACAACCAAGTTTATTTACAATAATAAATCTTTTTTAAATGTAAAAAAAAATGTTTGTCTGAGTAACTAAAATCGACAACTCTGCAATCCTCGCCAAATGCCGAGCGGGTAGAACCGACATTTATTTCGTATACTAACTGCTGTAATGTCATCCGATTTCAGAGAAATGCTTTTATATCCGACATTTAATCCATATACATGAAAACGCGTGTGTATGCGTGATTGCAACCAAAAGTTTATTGTCTGCTTTGTCATCGACATCGAGTTTATCTGCCGAGACTTAGCTCGATCAGACATCGGTAAGTGGGCTAATTTCCACTTCCAATATTTGATAACTTTAAAAACGACAAAATATTAATAAAGTATGAAGTTGAGAAGTTCTTTTTTATTTTTACGTAATATTTCTACCACAATTCAATGATACAATTTAACAAACTTCTACTAACTTTATATTTGCAGCATCCCATTTCAATTAAAAACTACTGTTTTCGTCAAGAACGTATTTTTAGGTTTTTCAAATAGGATACCTACATGGCGTAAGTAAAAAAAATATCGCATTTTCTGATCACAATAAAATGAATACCCGAAAAACTATATGCACGGCACTGGTTGTTACCAATTGAAACATCGTTCAATTCAACTCGCTGATTCATTGATATGTGCAGTGATCAAAACAGGATGATTTTTAACATATTGTGCCCTTTTTTATTTGATCTCATGATCTCTCACAAAAAGACAAAGATAAAACGATTCATTGAAATAAGTTTAAAAAGTATGAGGAATTCAAATATTGTCAGGTTATTATTGTAACACTAGAGTGTAATAATAAAATTAAACAAGAAGAATAAGTTAATATCTATTATATGATGTGTTCAATGTATAGATTGACAAAGCGTACAATGCGTATAGATAAATAATAATACGTGTAATGAGCTGCATTCTGATTATAGAAATACAATATCTATACCGATACATGATGTCCGGAAACTCTGAAATTGGTGAACCTACATCACATAGAGAACCCTTTTTTGAAGTGAAACTTCTTTACGCGCGTTATGCAATTTCGAGGACCGGAGTAAAACCAACTCATGACCGTCATCAAAAACCGTGATCATTTCGCTATAGGAGCCTAGCCTATATTATATACTTAGTTTAGGTCACTCTCCAAACTCAGCTTCGCGGTCTAGAGGCAAAGCGCCCGATTGTCGTCGTGAAGAACCGAGGTTCGATCCCCGCTTTAACTATTTTTTTTTTCTTTTTGTGATTTTGTTAATAATAATCTTTTTAAAAGTGATAAAATGCTCTCGTGCTGCGAATTTTCTTTTTGTGATTTTTTAATACGAGGAAAAGTGATAAAATTAATGCTCTCGTGCTGCGACTTTTAGATATTTTGACTATATGATATTTTGGTCGAATACGTAATAACCGCGGTCTAGAGGCAGAGCGTTCGACACTCGTTATGCAGGACCCGGGTTCGAATCCCATATTTTTATAACTTTTAATTTTTTTTATCAACGATTTGTAATAATGTAGTAAAAAATTACATAAATTTGTTAATTTACCTTTACTTTACTTTACGGTACCTATATGATATTTTGGTCAAAATATATCTTACAAATCGAGCCGGTAGAGTCGCTCGGTATTTTGATTAATTATTTTTATTTATCAACGATTTGTAATAATGTAGTAAAAAATTACATAAATTTGTTAATTTACCTTTACTTTAATTTACGGTACCTATATGATATTTTAGTCGAAATATAGCTTACAAATCGAGCCGGTAGAGTCGCTCGGTATTTTGATTAATTATTTTTATTTATCAACGATTTGTAATAATGTAGTAAAAAATAACATAAATTTGTTAATTTACCTTTACTTTAATTTACGGTACCTATATGATATTTTGGTCGAAATATAGCTTACAAATCGAGCCGGTAGAGTCGCTCGGTATTTTGATTAATTATTTTTATTTTGAATCATTTAAATTACTAATCAAGGCCGATAACGCTGCGTCACGCGAAATATTTCTCCTCGCGGTCTAGAGGCAGAGTGTTCGACACTCGTTATGCAGGACCCGGGTTCGAATCCCATAATTTTATAACTTTTAATTTTTTTTTATCACATGCTAATTATAAATATGTCAATAGACAGAAAAAAAGAGAGAATGAAATGAAAAAAGAGAGTGAAGTATACTAAAAGTTTCACTTCCGTCGTGCGTAGGCTTGCCACACACTGTATTTTTTTGTGATTTGAGTCAATGTTTTTGATTTGAAAATTTCGTCGCCTCGAAATGTTTCAGATGCTTTAATTAAATACTGCGAGTAGAATACATTCTAGCCTTTGAAATAATCGCGTAATTTTAGATAAGTCTTTTTATAAGCCCAGAAAAAAATAATGCATAAGGCCTATGAAAACTGCTTTAAAGTCAAAAATCTCCTACTTACGAACCCATTTTCGATTATGGTTTTATTGTATAATGTGGCGAATTAAGTTATTTATAAAATGATCGAAATTTTTTTAAATATTTGTGCCTGAGCATCCACAAAATAAAATAAAATACAAATAAATACTTTTTGGCCATGTTTTTATCTTGCATAAATCAAAACAGATGGATGGTGTTAAGCGGTAATTTAAGCCTTATCGCCATCTACGTAAGGTGTGTTATTGATAGCGGCTCGATTCAAAATATTACACGACGTAGTGCATCGCCTTAACTGAAGGATTTAAACACTTTTCAAGCCAGGTCTACGCTTCGTCACATTTTAAAATATATTAAACAGCTGATATTAACTTCCTAGCAACAGATTATAAAAAAAATGATCTAAAAAATTCCAGCTTCGGACTCGATTTACTCAAAAACGAAAGCTCAAAGATGCAGATTCACCAGATTCCCGCTTTTACTACTACGAGTATCCGGACACCGTGTAAAAGGTTATGAAGTGCTTCTGTAATGTAATACAATACGCAAAAAAGAGACAACTATGCATAGGTATATGAATCAAAGCCCTTCAAAACTAATTTTAAACTAGAAAATAGTGTTAGATGTATTTTTTTCGGCATCAGAATTTTTTTCCTTTTTTTCAGAGGCTAGGCGCATATTTCTCATTCTATTTATACCAAACGGTGCGAAACCATTGCTCGAATATTTTACACAGTCCTTGTTTGTGCTTATGGCCTCGGTACACTAGTGCCTAGGATCTATTTTGGTCCAAAATCTGGGAAATGTAGAGGTTGGTATTTGAGAACACGAGGCAGATCAATCTCCTAACTCAAACATTGTATACTATTTTCACGCATAATCAATTTTTTGTCACTTAAACTATTATCCTAGAATATTTTTATAGACTGACCAATGACTAATAATAGAAGAATTGGATCAGTGGATATCAGATTGTCTTTCATTCTATTGGCCAGTGCTCAACTTCCATACATGTGCATTCGTGTCCGCTCAAATATAACAGCTTATTCTATTTTCATATGAGAAAAAAATGAGGATTGGATTATATCAGATATTAATACTAGTGTTTTGTGAACAGTAATAGGTCTCGCGCCCAAAAATTATTTTCTCTTATTTAATAAATCAAAACCAAAATTTTCTTTTAAATCATAAGATATGTAAGTAGGTACTTAAATACCTACCTAATTAACTATAGGAAAACCATATATTTTAAGTAAAATTTAAAATAATTTCAAATAAAGAATTATACCTACGATTTATCCAAAGAAACGTCAATATCATAATGAAAATTTTTTTTTAAAACTTTTTTCAGGCAGGTAGGTACCATTAATACTGAAATTAATAAGAAAGCCCAAATGAACACGACTATACTAGTCCCAGCGAAAAAAACATACGTGACGTCATCGTTCTAGTATCTTCTGTCTATTTCTTTTTCCAAACAAGAAGCAAGGAAGAAGGCGAACGTCGATGACGTCCGTACGAGCTCTCGCTGGGTCTAGTTTATTTCACATTTGAAAAAAAAATCAGTACTGAACTATTAAAACGTCAAGCGTCTTGAAACGGAAACGGAACGCACAAACAAATTTACAGACAGACGAAATGCAAAACAGTCGAGTTAAAACTGAAGTTCGTTGCGCTCAGTGAATTATGACAAAAAACGGACAGTGGTATATTTTTCCGCTTGCCACTGTTTTCGATTTTAAAAGTTCATGTTTGGTTTCTTGCTCGAAAAGATATCTTTAATAATAATCATAAAGTGGAAGTTTAATTATGATAAAATAATTTAATCTGGTACATGAGTATTATGGGCTTTATTAAGTTTTAACTATAAGAACGGTGTTTTTTAATGTTAATTTAATTTCTTCTTCAATAATTGCGCATTCACTTTGTGACGCCATTTTAATTTCTTGATTTTGTTCTGTTGTTAATTTAAGAAAATTTTTCATACAAGCATAAATGCAATAATTACCTTATTATTATTGATTAGAGTGGGCTCCTTTCGATTGGGTTAACACTGTGGTAATATTAAAATAAAAATGGTTCCATGATAACTCCTTAAAATGACAATTCAACTCACCTTTAAAAGGTGATATAAAGTCATTAAAATAATGAAACAAAAACTAGGTTAAATAGGTATATATCTAACCTTTTTAACCTAGTTTTTGTTTGATCACTTTTCATAACTTTATAACACTTTTTATAGGTGTGTTGAATTGTATTTTTGATGAGTTATCCTGTTACCTAAACATTTATTCTGCAGTTGAAAATAATACATTACATTAATAATACACTTGACTAATCTTCAAAATATTAAAATGGATATACGATGTAATTTTATTATCAAAGAAGTAGAGAACAATTTTAATATTTACAAATTTCACCACTGACTCGTTCTTTTCTGTACTCCGAAGAGCGGTAACACGTGATAAATAGCGAAGCGTACTTACATACTGTACATTGTTATATTGTTTTTACATGCTTCCGACAAAAACAAAGTATTCTCTACACCTACACCGACATTTTGCCAACTTTTTCGGAGAATAATGCTTCTAAAGCTAGGTTTTTACTTTGTGATGACAAATATTAATGAATTAAAGTCAAATTACTTTGTCAGCATATAAATACTTATTATTATTTTAATGATAAACCAATGTTTATACGACAAAGTTTAATGCATAGCACAAAGGATAAGAAATTATTGTAAGCAATAATTTTTCGCTTGAAATATCCATAAAAATTGAAAATATCTCACTATAGTAGTAGAGTAAAAATAAATGCAGCCGACGGGAATATAAATACTTGGTTAAAAATGTTACATACAGGTTATAAGGTTTCGCAGATGAATAATTTGAAGATGAAATATTCAAGAAAAGGCGTTAGGCCAGTTGTTTTACAAAACTTGAAAAATTCATCAAATTTCAAAGTTTATTTAAGTTCTGTGAAAGTTCCATTCAAGTGGTGTGATTATTCCATTATGGGCTAGTTGCCTGGTTTGGAAGCTATCTAACTGGAATACAACAAATTGTTAGAATAAAATCCTCCCTGTCGGAAAAAATAATGCGACAAGTGGAGTTCCACAGGGTTCACACCTTGGCCCAATCTTATTTATCTTGTTTATAAATGATCTTACAAAAATATTTCATGATGTATCAATCTTAATTTTTGCTGATGACCTCAAAATTTATAGAACTACTCAAAATATTTACCATTGCAAAATTCTTCAAGACAATATCAACAAATTATTAATTTGGCGTAATGAAAATAGACTTTACTTAAATATCTCAAAATGTCAAATAGTTAATAGATTTTGTCGATCAAAAAATCAAGTGATTTTTGATTACAACATTGATAACAATGCTCTTGAGACATTAACACAAATCAAAGACTTAGGCATCACTTTTCAATCAAATCTTTCATTTGTTGACCACATAACAGAAATCTCTAATAAGGGCTTAAAAATGTTGGGATTTATAACAAGGATAACCAGAAATTTTAACAGTAGAAAGTGTATTAAACTTTTATATTTTGCCTATGTAAAAAGTCAACTTGAGTACAATTCTCCTGTCTGGAATCCACATTATAATATACATGTACAAGCTGTTGAAAGAATACAAAAAAATTCTTACGTTTTACAAATTTTATAATGGGTATCCAGCAATTATGTTGAACTACAACACTCTGTTAAATTATATGAATATGCTCAAATTGTCAGACAGAAGAATTATCACTGACTTGGTATTTCTGTATAAAATTCTAAATGTTGATAGTCCGGTATTGCTAGAATTGATAAGCTTTCGGATTCCACAACGTAATACTAGAAGTCAGGATTTATTTTAATGCAGAAATTCTGGGACTGACTACCGTATGTATTCCTCTTTACCCAGAATACTGATGGAGGGAAACAATTATACCAAGTCAGTGGACATCTTCAATTTATCTTCAAACAAAAATAAAATATTGTTAATGAAGCAATTCAGTTATGTACAATAAATAATGTATATTTCTTAATATTCTCATGTAAAAGCCCCGAAAAAGGGAATTAATAAATAAATAAATAACTGAACTTTTCACGGAACTTGTATTATTAACTTTGAAATTTGATGAATTGTTCAAGTTCCGCAAAACAACTTGTTCTTAATATGAAGGATGGATCGTTTCACAGAATTTGAACAATTCATAAAATTTAAAAGTTAACATTCAAGTTCTGCGAAACAACCGGCGCACGATGAAATAATAATAGAACTTGAATGTAAATTTTTTAGAACTGAATTTTATCTTTAAAATTTGATGAATAGTTTAAAATTTGTAAAATAAACCGTCCTTGGTCAAATATTATAAACAATTCTCTTTTGAATATTTCCCACTAAACTGTTTCCCTTTCTAACAACTATTTAATTTACTAATTAACTCCCATCCTCCTACCCCATCCACTCCTCCATCAATTCTTCTACCGATTTGGGTTTTCCCTCCACCCAGTTTCCATCGCGAGCTATGGGCTTTAAAACGCATGTAGGGTAGTCAAAACATCATATAAATAATTTTATAAACCTATACACCCAAATATTTATAGTACCCGCAAACCACTTTACATAAGCCTAACTTTTCGTTGAAAATGGAGCAACTGGGTTACACGCTGTGAGTAACGACTCGACCCATCCGACTGTTAGAGAAGTGCTGTATCCACCGGGCTAACGAGAAGCTTCATACGGAATCTTTTTAGTACAAATATGTTATACTAAAAAGTAACTGAACTCGGGCGAAGCCGGGTACTAACTTTACAACTGGTGAATTTAATTCGCGTATTTGCTATTCATTGCGCTGTTCCCGTTCTTAGTATATTAAACCAGATGTATAACAGGCGCCTAGGTATGTAATTTTGTATTTTGAACTAGTTTTCGATGCCAGACTTTTAAAATAGACTTTTTGTACACAACCACGACAATCAAACGGCCTCGTAAATAGATAAATCACACCGGAGGAAAGAACACGAGGCTTGTCACATTGCGAATTCCGACTTCATTTACACCAGGATAAGTAGTTTTTCGTGTCTAGTGGACCTCCACATTAGCGATCAAATTCTACAAAATCTTAGATCGACTTTTTATCGTTTTTTTAGATTGACTCCACACAGGAGGCCTGGAAGAAAAAAATGTGATATTTGTGGATGCTGTGTGGAGGGTCTTTTTAAGTAAAGAAAGGAGAGGAAGTTCTGGAAAGGAAATGGTATAGGAATCTGGGGGTCAGTGTCCAACTTCGGTGGAAGACGATGGGTCGAGAGTTCACCCGCATAGCTCAAATGGTCTCACTCAACCGCAGTTGAGGGGCAAACGCATATGCTGCCAAAACCAGAACAAACCTTACCTAAGTCATCAAACGTAACGAAAAACTTTGGGTCCCCCAATGCAGATGTGTTGGGTATCCGATACGGTTCCATGATAACTCAACACAGTGACAATTCAACACACTTTTAATAAGTGATATAAAGTCATTAGAAACGATGAAAAAAAAATTTAAACCTAACCTAATCTAACCTAACCTACTTAACCCAGTTAATAAAGTTTTTGTTTCATCACTTTCCATGACTTTATATAACTTTTTAAAGATGTGATGAATTATCATTTTGATGATTTATCCGGTCACCATCCAATACATGGTTCCCGGGGCGGCGGTATAAATTCTAATTATTGTTTATAGATCCGATTTCGATTGAGGGGGTATTTTATCATCCTCTTTGATACCTTATCCATGGGATAACGTATCTTAATAAATAGACAAATAAATACTCAAAATAGGTAGAAAACTTGGCTTACTTATATGATATCATAATTTTTTTAACTTTTATAGGTTCGAGAGAATTTATAAATAAATAAATCGTAAGGTAGGCGATATATTACGCTATAAGCATCATGGCTTGGTGTATTTCAGCATATCGCTCGCCATACACTACCAATGGGAATGTATTGTGAGCGATATGCTGAAACCGGCCAAGCCACGAAAATATAGCGTGGTCTATCACAGGCTTAAATCGTTAATCGAATATATATGTTATACAATGGATAAGCTACCAAGAGGAAGGTGAAATACCCCCTGAATCTTATGTCTCGTAATTCATACTTTTACAAGAATTGGGTTGTAACATGGACCGTTAGATGTAGAGTAAGAAATCAGTGACTAATGGCTTGATTACACGACGCCAGTGTTAATAATTTGAAATATATTACGGTATGATTTGGACGCAATTTTGTCTTTATTTGAATTTTCGGGTTAAAGATAGCTCTGAACTTATTAACCTCATTGAATTTCACATAACTGCGAGAGCTACTCGTTCCAAAATCCTGTTTAAATTTAACAATATCAGGACTGAACATTTCAAACACTCGCTTGTACTTACATTACATGAGCTCGGTAATGCGTATATACGCAGACGTGGCGGAACCATTTAACTGCACGGAAGTTAGATACAAGAAGGCTATAATATCATACTTTTCAAACAATATTCATTTACCCTTAGCCTACTTATAGAGTGTTTATTTTATTTTGCATCTTCTACTTTTGGTGACCGGATAAATCATTACATCTTTAAAAAGTTATATAAAGTCACGGAAAGTGATGAAACAAACCTTTATTAACTGGGTTAAGTAGGTTAGGTTAGGTTAATTTTTTTTCATCTGTTTTAATGACTTTATATCACCTTTTAAAAGTGTGTTGAATAGTCACTGTGTTGAGTTAGCATGGAACCCCTACTTTTATTTCGTTCTAGAGCTTGTATTCAATTTATACTTTCTGTCGTCATTTTATGATCAAATGCCACATTTATTATTTTTTAATTATTTCAATTTTAAAAATCTCCTACTACCACCACAGTAAGCGGAAAATGTTGCTTGTGATGGACGACTTAGCCAGCCGAGAAATTGAACACACTACGCCTGGGTGGGACCCAAACGCGATGTCAACTCAGCCAACGACCGGTATGCTAGTATAATGTGACATGCAATTATTGTTTATAGTATGTTTATACCGTGGATATTAATTAATAAATAAAATGCAATTATGCATTCAAATTATCGAAACGGTTTAGTTACCACTAAATCACTCTTCTGAACACCGGCCTCGTGTAAACAGTCCATTAGATTTAGCTACCGCCTCGCTTTAATAATAACCGTTACGCAGGTGGAGGGCTTGCTCATATGTTTGCTAGGTGGTTTTAAAGGAATGAAATGCGATTAGTCACAAAGCCAGAAAGAAAAACAGATCGTATGTACGTGTTAAAATCGCCATTTTCGTCATGAATGTAACACTGATTTCGTGATGGTTGTTTACTAATAAGTGTTAACGAGAATTATGGTAAAATGGAACCAACACTATAAACGAAGCTGTGGGATAGCTATCCCTTTGAAAAGGTTATGGAACAATCATAAAAATATTCTTATATAGTTGATAAAATATTGTCAATTTATTTAGGTATATATATTTTACGCCCATGCGGGCTTTTACAAATATCTGATATTTTAATGTTTTTATGTGAAAGAGTCCCAATTTCTCCCAACCGTCTGGAGCCAGTAAGACTATGGCATCCCCAATCGGGGTGTGTTGTGAGACTGAAGGTAGTGGGGAGGGGAAGGAGATGGGTAGAGGAAGGTGGAAAGTACTTGGGTATTCAGATCTGATTACTAAATACGGCCAAAGCCATTTCAAGCATCTTTCCAATTCTGAATGGTGGTCTTACACCAGGGCGATACTGATCTTCCACTCTGACTTTTCACCACTTTTTCACTTTGGAAAGTATATTCCACTCTGGAAAGTATATTCCAATCTGGAAAGTATCTTCCACTCTGGAAAGTATCTTTCAGTCTGTAAAGTATCTTCCACTTTGGATAATATAATCCACTCTGGAAAGTATCTTCCACTCTGGATTTCCACCACTTTTTCACTCTGGAACGTATATTCCACTCTGGAAAGTATCTTCCAATCTGGACACTATCTTCCACTTTGGATAGTATCATCCACTCTGGTATGTAACTTCCACTCTGGCTTTCCACCACTTTTTTCACTCTGGAAAGTATATTCCACGCTGGAAAGTATCTTCCAATCTGGAAAGTATCTTCCACTCTGGATAGTATCATCCACTCTGGAAAGTATCTTCCACTTTGGAAAGTATCTTCCACTCTGGTATATAGATGTACAGAATTATTTAATGGAACAGTAATCATACTAATCATGAAGTAAAATATATTATTTTAATTATATAGAACCCACGCAGAGGAAAAGTATTATGCTAACATTAATTATGATTATTGAGGTGTGTTATTATAGTCTTCTTGTAGTTATATTCCGTGCAGTTGAAAACATCTACTATTTATGTAAAAGTATTGCCAACTCCATGTAATCTAGAGTATCTAAATGACTCGTTGATTTGATGTTGTTGTTATTATTATTATTTTACGTGTGTTCAGGCAATTATAAATACTGAGAGGTATAGTAAAACCGGTGAAGTCATAGGTGTAGTTCTGTATTTTTATAGTAAATAGTTAACATTTTACGATGCCCTCACCTCAAAAATGCATTTTTGAAGAAATTTGTCAAATTCATCAAAGCCGCACACTTAAAAATAACAACGTTGCAGAACTAAGAACCGAGCTAAAATAAATATTGTTTTAAAAGTATTAATCAAAATAATGTTAATAAAGTGTTTTAAATTATACAAAATAAAACAGGTTGTTAATATTATACAAAATACCATAAATAATACCGAATAGCTATTACAGTTTGGGCTAACACCATTACCGAATACATAACACCAATATGTTTACCGTACACCTCTAATACCAATTCCGAAGAACTAATACCAATTACCGAATCCCTAACACCAATAGCGTACAACTAATACCAATTCCGAAGACCTAATACCATTACCGAATACCGCATTCTTTATACCAATATGCTGGGGATGAGTGCATGAGTTCCCCATTATGGAGCGCTCCCCGTCACTTTCACCGCCAAAACTCTTTACTTCCCGCAGATGAGAAACTTTTCGGCGCGGAAGCTCATAGCCGGCACTAAACCGCTAGCAAAGTCCGTCTCGACGCCGCCACGCGCCGGGGACAACACGCGAAGAGGTCCACACCAATCCCGCAGAGTCCAGCGTACAAGGATGGAAATGGCGATTCCTTTTAGTTAGGTGGTTCGGGAATCAGTTGGGAAAGACGGTATCCCGAGTTTTAATAGCTAGGCGCGCGGGGCGCGGGTATTGTGTTCGGATTTAGACGTCTTCGTGTCAGCTGCAACCGTCTCCCGCACCCATCCTATAAATATAGTCCGGTGGCGTTCGCTGCCAAATAAGGACCAATCTCATGTTTCCCGCGCGTGCCAAATTAAGAAGTTAGTCCCACAGGCGGCCAGTCGCCCGGAAGACATTGCTACGGCCGTAGCTCTAGTTCTGGAGAGCGGCCATGTTGCCGGAAGCCGCAGGTAAACACATCGACGTCTTCCGGTCTGCTGGAGCAGGTTCCGCAACCCGCGCAAGGTCGCCGAGGCCTTAGCTCCCCCGAACCGCGACACCTTTTACCTGTTGAATCATGACACGCCGGCTGTTTTCCCGGTGTTCACGTCCCGGCATCATGACGGAATCTCACACCGATCGGAATGTCTTTGATGTCTTCTAGTGTCGATGGATCGATCGATCGATCAATCATTGCTAAATGGATTACCTTATTATATATGAATACAAACAACAACAGTGTTATCTTGATTACATCCATCTATGTGTAAAAGATTAACATCAGTGCCAACCCCTGTTTCTTCCTCGAGTGTCGTTACATATTTTATTTCTCCTCTTAAGGGATAAACATCCAGGTAGCTTTGCAAAAACTTACGCTGATAATATATTATTTCATGTTATCAAGTCTAGTCGTAACATCTGCAAACCATAACAATATATCCACGTGTTCCCAAATCCTCGATTGTACTCATCGTGTTGTGAAGGGACTGTCAGACCCGTGTTCGTGTTTACTAACTGGGAGTTACTTTTCTATAATTAGAACTGAGTCCATCATCATTCATACAAAATTGTTACCCTTGTTTATTACTACCGGTACAAACAGTAAAGAAACATTCTTCCAAACTGAGTAATCAACTGACTCTAACGTCTCATCTTTCTTCCATAATTCCATGGGTTTACTCAGGCTAATTAGACAGTTATGGTTAATTTAGTATTTAACTTATTTGAGTGTGTTTGAGTCCACAATCATTTCATCCATACCAAGCAATCATTTGACAAATATTTCATGTTTCTTCCAAATTACTATATTATTTTAAAACAGTGTTTAATTCATTGGATTAGTATTTTACTTGCTTGTTAGTGCCGTGTTTAGAGGTATATATCTCAGTTGATTCGGCAGATCTCGGTGTTAGACGGAATTGTCCGAAGTGTAAAGTTGTGTGTGGGATGTCCATTTTTGGAGGTAATTCAATGCCGTACTATTTTTTGGCAACACATTTTTCCTCCGCAACAATCGGCAGATGATGAAAGTGGGATGTTTATGCGTGATGTTCAGAACAATAAATTATTCTCTAACATTATAATTATAATGTTTGAAAATCATTGTACCATCTGATGAATCGATATTTTTCATTCATATTGCTATAGTTATATTGTTAAATACCTGTAGGCGTATTAAGGAGTGTTTTGTATTTATTTAATGAGACTTATACATTTTGACTAAACACTTTGCAATTGAATCATATTTTATTAAGGTTTAACAAAATAAAACGCAGAAAATTGTGTCTGTAAAAATCATTACTTCCAGAAGTTGTGAAATATCTTTTGAATCAATATATTCTCTTTCGCATGTTAATAACAAGTGCAAATTCTGTAGGCGTATGTAAAGAGAGTGTCGTTTTAATTTTAACAAGGCTTTTGAATTTTTGAGAAACATCTCGCAATTTGATCGTATCTGAAAAAAAAAATGTCGGCGTAACTTTCAAAAGTTCTGCTGTGTATGTTTTTAATTATTTTAAAATAAACAACATACAATATGCGATATTAGTATTGCATTCTCCGAAGTAATTTAGAACTCACTATTATAAAAGTACAATATTTACAGATTGTTTGCAATAGTTAACAGCTTTATAATAAACACGGAAGTCATTTTGTACATCTTGAATCCCGAAACAATTAAGCATAATTATCGGACCTAATATTATTAGGCATTTCTATATTCTAGAGCAAAATTTTCATTTCGTTTTCTAAATCGGTATCCCGGAAAATCGTATTGAATTCTCGTCCATCTTCAAACGCGCTGAGGTATTTATATTATTTAGGTATTAGTGCATGGGTATTTGTGTATTAGGGTATCCGGTATGCCTAGAGATGCTCGTAGCCAAACATATTGAATGTCTCCTCTGATCCACTGAACTCTCTACTCCATAACGGGTTGAAAATTGACTCCGCTTTGGCGAGAGTATTTTTGTAAAACAGGTGATGGTCCAACTCCTCTCCCAGGCAGCCACCGGGATCCTAAATACTGTTATACTCTTGGCCGAGGAAGTTCGGACGAAATTATCGATAAGTGCTTCTAAATAACATTAGTGAAATTTTTAAAATAGGTTGATTGTGGGGTTACTACCAAAAGTTGGTAAGTCCATAAAACATACTATGGTGTAATCGATTTAAAAAATTTAAATACACTTTTTAAATGTAAATTTATTCACGACGGCTAAACGTTATGTTATTTTAATTCTTAGATATACCCATTTTGTTATTGCTTTTGCGATCTTTTCATTTCTATCACTGAAAAAAACCGGATTCGTGTAGTTTTTAAAAAATATATATCAGCAACTGAAAATTTTCGTTTCCGTGGTCGGAAGAATTTTTCCAGACACAGATTGTTCGTTAAAATGTTATCTTAGGAAGTTTTGGCAGTAACTCCATCTTATGTTTTTTACAAGACACTTGCAATTATTACTCCAACATTTGCTTTATTGTGTAGCAGATGTTTTGAGCTTTTCTATACTAATAACGGTTTGATAACAGAAATGTTAACTTTTGAGATTTGGGATCAATGACCTACTATCATAACGCTGATACAATACATACAACTCAGATTTAATCTTACTTCAAGTTAAATTAGAGAATAATCCTCTAATCAATTTGATGAACGATAATAATGTTATTACTATCGATGTTAACGTGATGTTGTCAGATCACAGATTTTCTATTTTTATGGTGATTCCCTCAGATTATAGAGTTTCTATTTTATATGGTAAAACTCTCAGATCATGGAATTTCTATTTTATATGGTAAAACTCTCAGATCATGGAGTTTTTTATTTTATGTGGTAAAACTCTCAGATCATGGAGTTTCTATTTTATATGGTAAAACTCTCAGATCATGGAGTTTCTATTTTATATGGTAAAACTCTCAGATAATGGACTTTCTATTTCATACGGTAAAACTCTCAGATCATGGAGTTTCTATTTCATATGGTAAAACTCTCAGATCATGGAGTTTCTATTTCATATATTATGGTAAAACTCTCAGATCATGGTGTTTCTATTTCATATGGTAAAACCCTAATAATAATAGTAATACCATAGAATTTTTATTATGTTACGGTGATAACTTATGAAATTATTTTATTTTGGGTGAGTTTTGTTTTAACTCGACCGTTTTTTATTTAGCCTCTCTGTAAATTTGTATGTAAGTGCCGTTTCCGGTTCAAGATGGTAGCCTTTTTAATGATTCAGTAAAGAGTTTTTTCTAGATGTGAAATCGTGACTTTCTTATCGTATTTTTTTCAATATTATGGTATCTACCTACCTGCCAAAAGAAAGTTTGAAAAACGAACTTGAGATACTGACGTTTTTGGACAAATTGTATAATTCCTTATTTGAAATTTAAAAAAAATATAAAATGCAGCTACAAGTACCTACTTACAAATCTTGTGATTTCAGAGGAAATTTTGGTTTGATTTATTAAATAAGATAAAATTAGAAATATACTTTTTTTGTTCACGGATTATTATCTAAACTGTTCACAGAACTACTAGTTTTACGTTACTTATAAAATTGCACACATTTAACAAGTGAATCCTAATCGTAATTGGGAACAAAGAATCTTTTTTTCTGAAACGATATTCAAAAGCACATCGCCAGTAAGTGAAAGTTTTATTTCTGACCTACAACAAAAGGTTTCCTGGATGTATAATTTGCTGGACACTTAAATTCACCAGATGACAACACTGTCTAGTTTTACACTATTTTATTGAAATGCATTATGCAATGTTTGTTGAATTTACCTATAGTTAGAAATATGCGAGACAATTTATATAATTAATTATTATTATTCATATTATCAGTTTCGCGTCATGATTTGTAATCTCATCAATAATTCAGTATTGTATTAACTGTGACTTATTACTATTCATCATTGCTTATGATTATCACAGCAAATCTAAGTGGAATATTGATTATTTCTGTACAAAACGCCATTACAAATCATTTCCATAATATTTCACTGGATTGTTGTTGTAATATCCTAGTATATATCTAATACTAATATAATAGTATATATGTAATATCTAGCATAATATAATATATATATATACTAAGGTATATTTTTACGTAAGAACTTACCTACTTCCCGTGAGAATATCTAAGCAAGTGATTTACATTTTTTTTAAATTCTTACTTGAATTTCGATTATGTTCTCTTTTTGGAATTAATGCATAAATGAAAGAATGAATGAATAAAATGGAATCCTGAAAGTGGAATTTAACCCACTTCTCGACATCCGATCGAGCTAAAACTCGGCAGCTTCTATCATATTATGGTTGTAATCACGCACACACGCGAACACAAGCATTTTTCTGAAATTAGAGGGCCTTAAAAATAAAAAAAATTATAGCAGTTAGTATACGAAAAAAAAACAAGTGCTAGCGCGGTTCACTCATTTTAGTCAGTCCCTGGGGAGAAAGGTTCAATCCTCAGACGATCCAAAAAAGGTATATTTTTAAATACAGCCATTAATAAAAATAAATCCATTATAGTGAAAAAACTTATTTTATTTTGCAGGTTGATTTGTTTCTTATTTTATGTTGTTATTTATTCAAGTCGTACATTAATGCTGTTTCTATTTGTAATTAAAATGCTTTAATTGTATTTTTCTTATCGGATTCAGTTATTTCAACTCATTTGGGGTTTATCATAATAATATTATTAACGTATTTTATTAGACCCGTGTAAAAAATCAATTGAAGGATTTGTGAAGCTGAAATTCACTAGCTTTAAAATTTACCATTCGAATGTTATTAAAATTGAAAAATTACAAAATTATATATGTACATCTGTCAAGCATTTGAACAAACGAAATACCCATTCCGAATAGAAAATTATTCATTAAAAAAAATAATTTTGGTACCTACTTTATCGCTTGTCTGATTGATTTATAATACTAATCCGATCCAATTTTGAAAATTTGAAGTTCGTTGAACTTGAATAAACATTACGCGGGAATAAGGATGAAGATTTAACATTAACCATGCACCGACAACTGAAGTTAGTATGTTAAATTAATAATTTTAAATATTAATCATGAGCTGCATATTAAAAAAATGTTATGAATATGGCAGGAAAATTTATCGTTTGAGGTTCGAAATAAAAAAAAACCGTTTTAACCCTACTTAACCAATGGTATTAAGTGATGTTTTTCACTATTCCAACTTTATATTATATATTTCCATATTATTTACACCGCGTTTATAAGTGAAGGTATAGGTAAATTTTTAAGTTTTGATTCAATACATATTTTTGTACCATTTTGGGAACAATAACAGCACTTAAACTTGTCATAGGCGTAGGTACTAAAACTCTTTAATTATTACATTGTGTACAATAGTCATAAATAATAACTTCAATATGTATGGGAGCCGGTTTCCCATGTCCGCATAACATGCAAATTTCCCTCTGAAAGGATTTTCTATCCCACAAGATGTCCTATACAAGGATAATATAAAAAAGCTTACCGAGCAGGATAAGCGGGTTTGCAGGGTTGTGCCAAACATTATTTTTATGCTGGTTTAAAGTAAGTACTTTAAATATAAAAGATGATGTGAGTTATATAGATGGTGCTTTATGGACCATGAACGTTGAAAAGCTTCTATAGTCATTAAAAATAATGCTCTGTTTTAACACAATATTCATGTTTAAGCTTAAAATATTTTAGTTTTATCTTATTTGTGTAGCACCGCTTTTGTAAATTATCACACAAAATAGAACTCTCGTAACTAACGAAGTATTACATAAAACTAAAATAGATTAACATCGCAAATATTTGGTGGTAATTGTTTTTATAATTCAAGAACTTTGATATTTGATAATGGTAGAATTATTGAATACCATTTTTTTATATAAAGAATATATATTTTATGGTTATAAATTATAGAGTAGTAGTTCTGTGAACAGTAGACAGTTATACAAAAAGTAGGTATGTTTCTAATTTTCACTTATTTCATAAATCAAAACCAACATTTCGTCTGATAAACCTCTTAATAAACCGTGTATTTTATGTAACTTTTTTTATTCATGCTATGTGAATTATGTCATTTTTCTATCTCAATGACAATTTTTTTCTCTTCAGGCAGGTAGGTAGTTAGGAAGTTAGGTTATTATATTGAAAAAGAGTGAATAATAAAGAACTAACACGACGATTTCACCTTTTAAACAATATGTTTTTCTGAACCATTAAAACGGCCACCATCTTGAAACGGAAACAGAACGTACAAACGAATTTACAGAGAGACGAAATGCGTAAAGGTGTAAAATGTGAGTTAAAACAGGACTCTAAATAAATAAAAACGATGATAAGTATTAAATTAATCGAAATTGATTTTGTCTCAACTTTTTGGAACCCATATATATACGTATATTTTTATTTATTTGAATGTTAATTTACACTTGTGACATCCCTGTGCGTCAAAGAGTACTTACCTCCCAGTAATATGATAGTATCGAAGGGCGTCACCACGATTTATGTGACTTTGGTTCCGCCCACGTGGCTGCATTTTTGTTCAATACCTTATCGGGAATAAACAGGCACACGTGGGCAGAGCAGTCGTTGGTTTATGCGCGACACAACAAGACAACCAACCAACCGGCCCTCACTATCTCTCCCATGCTCAAACACTTTGTTTTTAGAGAGTTGTTCAAGAAAAGCAGACATTTATCAACAGTATTGGATGATACGATCAAAGTTTAATTGATTTATAATGGATATTAAGCTCATGGTTAATTACATTATAGAACCTGCTCTGTAGCTAATGAGATTTAATCTACAAAGCAATAAGCTCTGTTCAAGTTTGCCAAGTTGTATAGACATACAAGTAAGGCAACGAAAAAGTTCATAATTGAACATTTAATATTGTGTCCAATACAACGTGATATGTAAGGTAATAATGGCCGATTTCTGATATACGTGCATACATGAAGAAAACCTACTGATATAAAATAGTACTTATTTATTAAAAATTTGGTAAAATTATTCGTATTAACAAACTATCAGTAAAACACGAATGTGTTATGAGCATGTCATTAACACGTGTTCCGATATATTCTGAATAGACTAATATTTTATTAGAAAATGGCTTGCCATCACGTTTTACAAAGTGGATTTTAATAAATCAGCAATATTAATTTTCGTTTGTTTACGTAGATTGCTTTTGAAATTTGATACGCCTATCATCTTCTAAAATCTCAAAAGATTTTCTCGGTAAAAAATATTATCGTGGTAAATTTTTGGGTTATTACATCGTGTTTTATTCCTCATTTTATTTCGGACGGGGTTAAGAGGAAGCCATAAGCCAAAAATGTATATATACTTAGTGTGCCTTATTTCGCCACGAATGTACGTAATAGGAATAAATATCGCTCGGCAAACGGAGGCTAGAATCACTTGATTTCAAGCGCAACAGTGGTTTTTAATTATTTTGTGAATATTTTCACAAAAATAAATAAAAAATACCAAGGGAAAATGTCACAGATAATCTTAGACAAAATATTGTATTTTTTTAAGTAGTTTCTTGTACGCTTTCACACATTTATAATTATTTTTCTTTTACTAGTTTTTCGATTATATTTTTATAAGCGAAATTATTAATACATTTTTTTTAAATTCTACTATAGGAAAACGATCGAAAAAGCTTTTATTTATCTAAAGCAAATTTTTGGTGTTGATAACGTTAACCAAATCGCAGTAAAGATTAATCGAAAATAGTGATTAAGCATTGAGTATGCATATCCTATTTCAACCAATTTAAAACAAGTTTCTTGTTAACTCGTTAAGTTTTAAGTTCCAAAAATTTTTATTTTTATTTTTTATTTTTGAATATTAATACATTTGTTATGCCGATACGTTAATTATATGAAATTCCCTAGGTAGAAAAAATCACAAAGTAAGCACCTAAAATTATTAAAAACACGTTTGTTTCTGTTGTATAATATGTTATAGGCATGAAAAATTTCACAGTGTATTTTTAAATGCAACTTAAGCATTTGTCTCTAGATTTTTGCTCTATTTCAAACGATTCGTGTTTTATTAAATATTTTCACCATTTTCGCTTAATTATTATCGTTTTTTTTTTTAATATTAGCGAGCTCCCTCTAACATTCGTATTTACATACCTCTCTTTAAAACCATACTACGGGGCCTTATGCTTCACCTTAATGTGTCCGTCATCTGCCCAAATGGACAACAAACACATTTAAACACACTTTATAAAGCTAAATAGAGAGGGAATAAGGTCGTTAATACAGAATAAGTTAGCATTCGAAAAAATCTAATATAGTATTTTAGTTCGGACCACCGCACCGCGTTACCTCGTAACAGTCCATTTTCTACAATAAATAGTAACACTCATAAATAATGTTATCTCCAGTCTAATTTGTCAACAGAATCTGCCCACTTTATTGGGTACTTAGCCAAAATAGAATCGATATTTCGAAAAGCACTTGTTATTCATATTTCATCCACGGAGAAAAATGAGTTCTTGCTGATTTATTAAGATCCGGTGAAAAACGGAATTGCAGGCCGGTAACATATAATTTCAAATGCGAAAACCTAATGATTATTATGAACATGTTCCGACATCGCGATAATACATTCCTTTTTTACTTAAAGTTTAACAGAAAACCTATCAATTCATTCACGCCCTTGAGGTGATTTTTCACGAAAACAGCGCTACATAAATTAGCCAAATACTATTTTTATTATTATTATGGGCATGCAGTCCCGTTTTTAACCATATTAAGAATAATTTGAAGAGATTCTTAATATCTTTCTGAGGTGATTGTTTGATCACTAAAATGCCCTTTATAAAATTAACCAATTGCTTACTCCAGAAACCAAAATATTAAACGATGAAAAAGATTTTGGCAAATGAATGCTATTACCACGCTGATGTCTATAGTACCCTCAACTCATTGTTGTAGTAGATTAATTAAAATTATTTTTGGGTACCTAGTACCTACCCATGTACCCATTTACTAAGATGTTTTACGAACCGGCATATACATTTTAAGTACCTACCCTTTTACTTACATGTTTTACACACGGACATGTTTTTAAGTACCTACCCATTTACTTACATATTTTACTCACAGGCATGTTTTTTTAAGGTGTCTACCCATTTACTTAGTTGTTTCACACACGGACATGTTTTTGTTTTTAGATGTCTACCCATTTACTTAGTTGTTTTACACACGGGCATAGTTAGTCTTTTAGGTACCTAAAAAGTAAATATGTTTTACGCACGGGCATGTTTTTGACGCATTACCAGTGAAGGAAAATTTCTCGTGCGCCTACCGCACGGGAAACTGCATAAAACGTTGTTACATCTTGCGCGTATTTATCTTGGACTTCGGAATTAGTTCCAAATAAAAGTCCCATTAAACTAGCGATGTAGTTCCATTGGCCCAGTGCAGTTAATTTGATGACTTCCATGTCGTGTCAACCTACATTAATCATCAGAAGAGAAACTGACAAGAAACGATTATTAGTTGTAATGAAATATGAGCGCGATCATAATAGCGATAATTTGCATGCGAGGGCGGTTGGGTTGGCTCTTGTCTGTTTAGACTCAGGACAGTACGTACACGACAGAGCAATAACAACACTACATAACCAACTATACAACATTATCGTTTCAACTTTTAATCTCCGTGTACACTATTAAATTTCTCTTGCGTGAATTCCTGAAAACGATTTTATGTTTTAACTTAAATTTCATTCCAATCGACATATAATTTTCATTTTCATGGGTTTACATTTTATTTTAACTTTCGGAAATCTACCCAATATTGTTGCATTTTCGTAAAAATACGTAAATTCATGGATTCTAAATGGATTCAACTTGGATTTATACCGCAATCGAAATGTAATTGACTGACAGTAGCGGTCGTTTTGCATTTGTCTTGTCTTCGTTGATAAAACTAAAATCGTCGTGTTTATTTGGACTTTCTCAATTCGCATTTTTTTCAACATTATGGTACCTATACCGTATACCTACCTGCATGAGTAAAAATAAAATAAATGTCACTATGACGGTTCTTTGGACAATTTGTATAATTCCCTATTAGAAATATAAAAAAAATTACTTGGATTTTATATAATCAAATATAAGGTTCAAAATTAAGTATGTGGTTATTTAGGTACGTACTTACAAATCTTACGATTTCAGAGGAAATTTTGGGTTTGATTTATTAAATATTAGCTGACGGGTACCCGGAGTTGCTGGAGGTTATCTTTTCTGAAGGCCTTTTTAAGATATAAAATTCTGTAGTACCTACATTATTTTAATTTATCTCATAAGGTTTAGCCAGCGTTATCAATGTAAGCGCCCGAAAATATTTTTTTTCTACTCGATTATAAAACATCGACTTTTATCTACTTTCTACAAATAAAATATGCAAGTATTTTGTATATAAACCTTCCGGAAGAAATTCTAAATGATAGTGAAAACCCTATCAAAATTCGTTACATAGTTTAGAAAAACTAAGCGCACAAACAGACGGACGCGGATAGCGATTTTGTTATATACTATTTAGAGAAGAGAAAATTAGAAATATACTTTTTTGGACGCGAGGACTACTGTTTCCAGAAATACTAATTATTTTCACTTATACGATTTCCGAAATAATGATTTTTCCAGTTATCATAGCAAATTACTAATACATAATTGTCTATTTAAAATAAACACATCCATTCAACAAGGAATTGAGTTGTCGGTTGTATTTTTGTTTTCTTTAAATTAGTTTCTGTGGCAATCTTTGTACATGATGTAAGTATAAAGCACAATGTAAGTATTCATTGTCACAGTCCTCCTCACTAGGGTTTCCTGTTGTGAGACGGCCTATAGTTTTCATATGTTTGTATTTAGTCTCTAGTTGTCTTAACATCGTCTTCATGATATTTGCAAGTTGATTATCACTCTGTTCTCACAGCTGTGTTTTTACTTTAGTTCTGAATACATTCATTTCTGTTATTTATTTTGTTAGATTTGACGGAACATTACATAGTTTATTAACATGAAATTTATAATTTGAATATTGTAAATAGCATTTATATTTCCTTATTAAAAAACAGAATTGATCAAATTACTCTTTTGTTTTAGACTAAATGTACAAACCCTTCACGTCCATGAAAGGTTATTAAAAACTAATATTCGATTTTTAGATACTTAATGATGTGCGATTTATAGTCAATTGTTTGCCAACAAATGTTATTATTCATTACAACTTAAACCATTGGTATTCCACAGTGAGAGATAATGGTTCCTTAGTAGTTGTAACGGTTAGTTGGAGTGCGATGAGGGTTTGATATTCAGGATTCAAATCGTAGTGAATTCAAAATCATATGAATTTTGATTGATTTGGAAAGCATTATTATAGTATTTTTTGTGAAATTTTTTAAGCACCTTTGATCTCATCTCGTCTTCTTGCCCTTGTCCAATTCGGGTCGGGACTAATCGCTTTGACCTGGGTTACTTCAGCAGCCTCGTCCATAGCTGGCCCAACATCTTCGAGCACAGCCTCTGGAGTTGTTTTCGCTAGTTTTGCATGAGGCGGCCCATTAAACGTCTTCCCTCTGGAATTGCCCTCAGAATATTATGCTGAAGTCGGTCTTCTGACATTCTAAGAACATGTCCAAGTCACCACATCTCTAATTTTTTAAATTTATATAGCGTACAAGAGTACCACCTGCTCCCATCCATCTGGAGTCAGTGAGACTTTGGCATCCGCAATTGGTGTATGTTTTGAGGCTGAATGTAACGGGGAGGAGAATGAGTTGGGTAAAAGGAAGGTGGGAAAATACTTGGCTATTCATATCTGGTGGCAAAACGTGGCTAAAGCCTATTCAAGCTTTAATTCCAAGTTTTAATTCCGAGTTGTGGTCTTAGACCAGGGCGATACTAAGAGTATCTTCTGCTCTGGAACGTTCCGCAAATATACTTTAAATTATTTAAAATTATGAAATTGTGAAATAGCATAAATCAATCAAATTAAATTTACTTGCGCACGCCAGGATTTGAACTCGCGACCTCCGGATTGCTAGTCGAGAGTCCTCGACCACCGAATTCCGTCAACTAGCAACTTAGAATAATATTTTTAATTTTTACCGCACACGGATTCGGAGTTCACGTATTGGGTATTTATCTTTCATAAAGCAATAATAATGCAAAAATACAACTCTGATATTTCGATAAAGTCTCACGTTTTTATTTACCAAAAGCGTTCAAAAGCAGTTAGCGCGAAGGAAAAATGAATATTGCCTTAAACACCGCCGCACAGTGGGCGAATAGAATTAAAGTCTGATCAGACCTGTTCAAGTTGCAATAAAAACGGAATAAAATAACGATATTAGAAAATGTTGATCCATTTGGATCAGTTTGAAGTGGAGTGAGTATAAGAGCAATACATAATGAAGGGCGGGGGCGAGAGATTTGGTCCTAGCTTCGGCCCAGCCTCCTGTCAGATTTATGGCTGGACTGTATAATTTATCGCTAGATTCAGACAAATGTGTATTATTTACATCAAATGCAAGTCATTCTTATGCCCCCGCCAGCAAATTAATAGCACCGGATAGATTTTCCAGGTAATGGCATGGCTCAGAGCAAGCAATCTTTGCGGCACTGTGTTTACAGACAGGAAAATACCCATGCTAAATGTTAGATAATACTTAAGGCACGGTTCAATTCATTTTCGTAATGAAATTTCGCATTCCGCTCATTATTTCATGAGCATTAAAATTTTCTGTTGACGATGAAAAAATAGAGGCGTATTTTACATGCAAATGATAGGCAAAAAACCAACTAATTTCTTAAATAATTAAGTATTTTTTTAAAGCAGTCAAGATGGATCCCATCGAAAATAATTATATTATGCGTAGTAAAATAAATATTTGAACTACCAAACATCGTGCAATTTCAACATTTAAAAGCACGTTTTTACAAAGTTACTTGACATTATTATTTGAATGTATTTTTTTTTGTGCTGCGTAAATATATAAGTATACATTTGCGATCCGAAACAAAGAAAGAAACAAACCAAACTGTTGTTAAACGCGCGCCGTTTGCGGATGGTTTGTTCCTTTCCCATAATTCGTGGTTCGGCTCGCAAGTGTATACGCAGCATGATAATAAGATGGATAAAGGACTTCGTAAGGTTATAAAACAGTAAAGTGTGGATATATTTACACCCATGTGGGTGACACACGCAATCAATTCAACATATAATTTTACATATTTATTTTACGATTCTGAGAGGTCAACCTTTCACGTTCCGTTTTTTTTGCATTACCCAAAAACCGCAATCATTTAGTACCCTGCCCTCGTAAAATAAAATATCTTTTATCTTTTGCATAGCATACCTATATTCAATTTTTTGCTTTCTTGTTTTCACAGAAAACTTTTTGCATATAGTATATTTGGGAAGATCGGAGGAAAAGTCTCGGAATGCCAATAATTATAAACTGAAGCTTTTGTCGCTTTTGAATAATTGTCACGGAATTGATTGTAGTTATTGCCTGGTTCCAGTTGGAGGTATGCAGGAGTCATGCACGGAGCGGAAGTGCGAGGCAGCGAGCCCCCCCATAGAGGGGCCTCCGGAACCCCCGTCCCCGCCTCCTTGGACCCCAGAACACTTCTTGCAGTAAGTCAATCTACCAAAAAACTAACACGACGAGTGAATAAATAATAATACCTACAAATATTGGGAAATAACATGATGGTTTGGGCATGTATAACGGATGAACGAAGAAAGGAGTGTAAGTAGAATATGTTTATTTTATATATTACGTTAAACTTACTTATTATTGATTATGTTATTATAGCCTTTTTGTTATTATATTCCTTGCAATCTAGAGGTACAAGCGAATATGTAAATGACTTTTTGGTATAAAACCGCAAGTACGAACGTGCCGCCAACATCGTTCACGCATAGTTCTGGAAATTGCATCTAGAAAGCAGCTGCGCAAATATTTAAAAAAGTTTATTATGTGAATCGTATTATGCAAACCGTCTGGAGTCAGTGAAACTAAGGCACCCGCAATTGGGGTATGTTGTGAGGCTGAAGGTAATCGGGAACCTTTGTATTAACCTACAGAATTAACCCAAAACTTTCATTGGCTCCGCTGCTTTGATAATCCGTGCAATTTGATAGCATGTCGGCATAGCCAGCCCCCTGCCATTCCATATTTGTTTCTATTATCTATTGGTTCAATTCATGAATTTTCACAACTCGGCAGCTCGAAAATTCGGCTGGCTAAGTCGTCCATCATAAGCAACATTTTCCGCTTACTGTGGTGGTAGTAGGATTTTAAAAAAATATTATTAGTTTATTCGTAACCCAGGAATGTATGTCTTTCTTAAAAAAATAAATTACATGGATTAGATTTTTAGCAATTTTAAGTAATTTATTTTCTCTTATTTTTAGGTCAACACTTCACGAAGGTAAAGGCGTCGTTTGCCTCACCCCCGGAGACAGGAACGGCAACGGGGAGGAGGCAGACAGCAGAGACAAGCAGAGCGGAGAGCCAAGCAGCAAGCCCGTTAGAGGGCGCCGCAAGCAGCAGTGGAAGCTCAAGTTCCACCATCAGGCCCTGCCGCCCGAGTACCTGGATCACTACGAGGCCAGCCTCAGCAAGGCGCGCCCCATGGCGGCCCCGCCCCCGCATACCACATCTTCCGCAGCGCAGACAGACCTCACCCCGCCCTCATTCTACGACATCAACAACCTGCCGAGCGAGTCCATCCAAAACTGGCTTCAACGGATCACAAGCATCCAGAATGATTTGGATAGAGTCACCACCCCCACAGCCACCACCCCGCCTACTTCTGCTCCAACTAGGCGGCGCAGAGCTCCTCCAGTACAAACAGAAACCAACTCCATCCCCATTGCTCCCAAAGTAGTCAACTACCGAGACCTTCCTTACATGGGAGAAATGACCTTAAATAACTCTAAACCAAGAAGAGGACGCAAGCCTAAAAAAGCTGACATCTGCCATCTAATTTACAAAAACTACGGCACGATCTTTCCAGGAACTCCTGGTCATCTGGTAGATGAACGACTCAACGGAACTGCAGGCGTATTTGATAAAAACATCCAAATCAAAAGGGAAAAAGGCGAAAAAAACGAAACTTTCGTCGCCCCCAACAAACAGAAGACAGATTTACAAAACAAAATCATCTCAAGCTTGTTAGAGAAAAGACTATCGCAAGAAAGTAAAAAACACAAGGAAGTGAAAGTTAAAAAGCAGAGGAATGTTCATGTTGAAACGGAAGAAGATATTCCAAACACCTCACTCAGGTTACAGACTAATTCTCCTTCTACCCCAGCTGCACCATTACCTTCGCCGTCAATCTCTGAACCTCTCAACTTGTGTGTTAGAGATTTAAATAATCTTAAAATTCGGTTGCTCCGTAAGCATGGAAATGTTTACGCGAAAGCAAGCGTTGAACCAAAGATTGAACCAATTGAGTCAGAATCTGGTGGGGATGATAAAACTCCCACAGATCAACTCCCCAGCACCAGTGCTCCTGATTCAGTTAGTCCAACACCTAGGATGAATATTCCCGATTTCAAGAAAGCATTACAGGAGGCCACTTCATCCGGAGAAAGTGATATAAGCACTATAGGCAAGACAGATATCGGAGGGGAAAGTCCGTTGCCCGGAGGTTACGTTTACTGGCCTAATGCCGGAGTTTTTGTTCACCCACTGGCCTTACAGTCGCAACTTCTTTACTACCAAGGGCTAGCAGCTGGAAATTCCTACACTATTCCTCCGGACACCGGATCTCCCGAGAGTCCAGTGTCAGTAAAACTAGATAGGAGTACTCCATTACCTGTTGACCTCGAGCACCGGTCCAGTCCGGGTGGTAGCTCAGGTTGCTCAACTCCTCGATTAAAGAGAGGGACTTCAGTAAACCGAGCTGGTTCAATGGCAGCTCCAGCCAAGCGTAAACGTTCCGCTATTTTCATCCCGCCTATGCCGAGTGAAACGGGTTCCAGCCCAGCCACAGAAGTGAGCATTTGCAAGTTTAAGTTCACCGGCGGAGCGCGCCCTAGCTTACAGGAAAAGAAGATGCTCTCTGTGGACGCAGGGGGAAACTTCCGCTACTACAGCGGAACTGGGGATAAAGCTAATCGCGGGTATGAGTTTTTTCCGCGGGAGAGCTTGCAGCAGTCGGTAGGGGCGGGCGCGGGGGGCGGGGCAGGGGGCGCGCCCCCCCTCCCGGCCCCCGCGCACCCTTCTGAAGACCCCGCCCGCAAGAAGAGGAAGTCGAGGAAATCCATCCAGAGGGAGAAGTTGGAACAGACATTCAAGGAGAAAGGGTTCCTGATTCAGACTCAGCAACTGGAATCAGCGGAGGGAGCGACGTATTGCAAGTTCAGACAGCTGAGGAAATTTACAAGGTACCTTTTTAGGAGTTGGAAGGATTATTTGCCAGGGGCTATTCAGGATTCTGAGGGGGCTCCTGGAAGCGTCCCCGTTCAACCCTTGCCACCACCGCCCCCGGGTCATGCAGACTGGCCTTGAGAGAACACCCACCCTAATAGACACTTACTAGTTCTCAATTCCACCGCCAGGCGACAGGGGTAGACACGTGACACCTTATCGCAGTTAAAAGACAACTACATCGTAAATTTTCTTATGATCTCGAAGTAGATTATTCTAGTTACTGTGACGTGGACAATAATGAAGGAACAAATAACCAAGTGCATTTATTTGTTAATCTTAATAATAACATGGTGCTATAAAATAAGTTGTGATTTTAACATAATTATAATATTATAATCTATAATGTACATATTATGATCGGGAGACATTTAATATTATCTACTTTATAAGTCTTTCGATGATTAGTTTCAATTGAAATTATTTATATCTACATTTAATAAAGCATTTATTTAAACGAATTGAACTATAAATGTTGCATCTCCGGGTTTTCTCACAAACTCTCTTATTAAATAAAACTCCGGCTCAACAAAACACTTCTGGACCCTGACCTTGAAGTTCCCACCATATTTATTATACACTACTATCTACGATACTCGACAGCTAACGCGGTCTATGGGTAACCTAATAGCAATCTATCGGTGAGCTCTTGCACAAATATCAAGGATATTACATAATCCCCCGCATTCTGAATTTATACAGATTTATAACATATTTCTCTTGAACACTTGAAGTTCCTAAAAAAATATACGTTATTTTTGAAGATAATATCTGTACATTTGTAAAGCCAAAACGGTAATTATGTGAAATCCCCTGGATAGAAAAAAAGTGAAGTAAGCTCCTAAAATTATTAAAAACACGTTTTGTTCTTTTATTTAATATGTTACAGGTATGAAAAATGGTGACCGGATAAATCATCACAGTGATAATTCATCACATCTTTAAAAAGTTATATAAAGTCATGGAAAGTGGTGAAACAAAAACTTTATTAACTGGGTTAAGTAGGTTAGGTTAAGTTAGGTTTAATTTTTTTTTCATCGTTTCTAATGACTTTATATCACTTTTTAAAAGTGTGTTGAATTGTCACTGTGTTGAGTTATCATGGAACCGAAAAAATTCACAGTGTATAATTAAATGCAAGTTAAGCATTTGTCGAGAGATTTATGCTATATTTCAAAAGAGTCTTGTTTTATTAAATATTTTCACAACATTTTAACAACGCTTAATTATTATCGTTTTTTTTTAAATTTATTATATCCCTTTCAAACTATCCTTGAACGCTCACTACGGACCCTTAAAACACTGGTTAACAAAATAATCTCTTGTAACTCTGTATTTATTTTACGGGTCATTGGGGTGACAGTTTTATCGGAATTTGATTTGTAAATATTGTGTAAAAATATTACCTTTATATACAAACGATTGTAAATAACTCATCGTATTTATAAAAATGATTTATTTTCAAAGAGGTGATAAAATAAGATATATTTTAAAAATTTACTACTATAAAGTTTTAATTAAGGGTATCATCTTCATAGGTTCTGGAAAGAAGTTTAGTAAATGACTCAAAAATCTTCCCTGTATCGGTAAAAAGCGGAAAGTTAAAAAGTTCATTGTAAAATACTAATGTATTAATGTTCTGAATGACCAATGTGAGCCATGGTCACACTATCTATCATCTGCTTTCGCTATAATAGCAGTCGTTTGAAATTACGGTTACTTTGTGATGCACTGCAATGGTAGTTCATAATGTAGCTCCCTTACCGATGCTCACTCCTCAAGGAAAAATAATTCACATTACAGAAGCAATTTTTGTCCGCTTTCTAGGTATTAAATATCTAAATAAAAACTTTATAAATATCTTAAAAAAACATCATTAAGTGCAATAAATTCGTTATTGTTTCGAATTAAATTAATTTAACGAGACTGATAACAATATTTTACACAGTATCTACGGTACCTATCTGTATACTAAATTAATATGATTTAAATAATATACGATTTAGATAAATGAATCTTGTCTTCTTCATGTCCGAATTAAACATGAAGTAACGCCAAAAGATCAAAAATTGATTAATACAATTTGGTTTTACCACTTTTGCAATGCTTGTTATGTGAGGAATTAATCTTAGGATGGCATCCCCATCCAGACATTTGTATTAACAGCTTTAATTGTTTTCTTCTAAAATTAGTGCTATTTACAAAAAAAATGTAATAAAATAGTTAAATGGGTAGTATTTTGTTTCATTTACCTGTGGTAATGACAATCATACTAAAATCATATTCTTCATCACTTGCCAACAGTGTCCAGCTTTGGATATAGGCCTTCCTCAAAGACTCAAAAGTCGGCAGTCCAAGTTAATCTCATCCAGTCAACAGTTAATCTCATCCAGTCAACAGTTAATGTCATCAAGTCAACAGTTAATCTCATTCAGTCAACAGTTAATCTCATCCATCGGTGACATCTGTTTCTCTTTCAGATAAAATGACAGTCATCAATTTATCAGAAAATTAAAACAAAATACTATATTTTCATGCATTTATTTTGAAAACTTTAAATATGTTTAGTTAAATTGCAGCATGGGAATGATAATTTCATAGAAATGGACAAGATACAATATTATACAAGTAAATAAACAAATTATTTTTAATAGTTAGTTTTGTTCTCAACATTTCGAATTAACAATACACCCTAAAAATAATTATATATTATTAATTATGTTCAAAAAGTTAATTACTCATTATGTTTTAAGAAATAAAATCAAATACTAAATATTGTGATAGGTATCTACCTAGAACTAAAGATAGGTTAGTTGTTAGTTGCCTACATAAATATTTTAAAAAGCACCTCATCCAAAATTTTGACCTTTCAGGTAAAGAGATATAATTATTACAAAAACAATTTTGAAAAATCTTAAAATTTTCACTAGACTTCGTAAAAATTGTGTATGACAAAGGAGTCCACTATTGGTTGTTTCTCTAATATCTGTGACTCAGGGGTAAACTATCGCATGTCCACAAAGGAGTTCACCACATAATAGTTGTTATTGTAATATCTGTGACTCAGAGGTAAACTATCGCATGTCCTGAAAGGAGTCCACCACATACCAGTAGTTACTCTAATATCTGTGACTCAGGGGTAAACTATCGCGTGTCCACAATTTTGGTTTTCCTACTTTTTGGTATATTATGATTCAGAACATTCAAATCTACAATAAAGTGGCATACCATGAGTCTATTATCAACGGAAAAGGAAATTACCGTTGGTATACTATTGCATGTCCACTTTTGGACTGAAGATAAACTATCGAAAGTCGCAATTTCTGAAATAAAGAAACCAATTTTGTACAAAAGTATATGGATTCAATAATTCTTCAAGGGTGACAAAAATATTTCATAGTTTCAGTAAACATATTTTTTTCTCTGCAGTAGAAATGGTAGATTTCCCACAGAAAGATTTTATTTTAATGTAGGTAGGTACATATTTGCAATTAATTATCACTTTTTTTTAAATGAATGAGGCCGTAATAATCATAGTGCAAGTATTGTGATTGGACTTGCGATGTTAAAAATTATATGCAATACCTAATTTCACAAAATTTTGTCTTTAGACATATTATTATTATTACTGTCTTATAAACAAACTTTATACTAAACAAATATAATCTTGTGACACTTACATAATTTACCACAAATCATAACTGAGTTGCAGTGTGATTATTTGATAGGTAAAAAAAACACTATTTCTACCCTCTTGTAAAAGTTGTCAAATGTGACAAGCGATAGTTTACCTCTGAGTCACAGAAACAGGGTGCTGCAAAACAGACGGTGCAGTTTTGAAGGGCGCAAAAAACGGCACAACTTACAGAAATGTGGTTTATTTTATTTTATTTGGTACATCATGACGTTTTATGCATCGCGTTCTGATGATAACACCAGACAGATTATGGCCCTGAGCAGCGATACACTGATGAAGGCGATTTGTGAGGTTTTCGGTCGCATTTTGGCATATGTCGAGGTGTATAGTGGCGATTTCCTCCCGAATTTGATCCTTGAGTTCTTTTAAGGAGTGAGATTGATGTTTAAAAACATTTTCCTTCAGGGGTAGCCTCACAGGAAGAAGTCGCAAATTGCAAGCCCGCTGGTTGGCGACGAAAGAACAGTAATTTTCAAGAAACGTGCGGACGGCGAAGCCCCAGTGTTGTCTAAACCTGACCATGGTAAGGACTGAAAACGGAACGACCCTCTCGACACAATGAGACCTCTCCCAGGCTCCTACCGGCCTTTCAATACTGCACTGTCTGTTTTGCTGCACCCTGTTTGTAATTAGTATGATTCTTAGCAAATACTATGTACCTAAGAATTAAATTAAGAAAATAATAATTTTTAACCTGAAATCAGATTACGTAAAAGCAACAGAAGCTGTCCATTTTAGAAATCTTAAAAACTCAATCAATATTTTATTTACTGATGGCAACTGATTTGAAAGATATATTATTTACATCGATATGTTCAATTCTTCCGGCTTTCTGCAAACACCAACCTAAGAGGTCTTCGTCATCTGCACTAGTAGATAAACAAATGACCTTTAGAACATTTCTAGCCCCCTTATTGTTAATGTTTAGAAGTCATGTCATTTCAATAAATATTTAGAAATTTTGAAACATTTTTAGTACAGCGAAGTTCACCCTTATTTCACTCTTGGTCCAAGAAATATTACTCTCTATTGTTTACTTGTCCGTAGACAAAAGACACATCATACATATAGATTATACACAATGTACACAGATATGTACGCACATTGATATAATAGTACCAAAAATAAAACAATAGTAAATCTCAAAAGTCCATTTTTCTACAAATTAAAATTCCAGTTCTATATTTTAGCACAATATTTAAAAAATACGTATTCCACGAAAATCTTATATCTTGATGATATTTACAATTTAACAAAAACCATCATGAAAAATAAGTTAAAAAGCTTAAATAATATAAATTAATGAGTTTTCAAAAAATGTTAATCGTTGGTTAACTATTTTAAACAAAAAATAGTTGAAAATAATTTATTTTTAATTTTTCTAAAATCTCTTCTAGCCATAAAATGAAAACTTCTCAGGGGAAGATAAAAACGAATATTTACAAATTTAATTAAAAATATGAAAGTGGTTACATTTTTAACAAAATTTTGATTTAAAATATTGCAATTATAATTACAATTTTGAGAGATTTGAGGGTTGAGTAATTTCATTTATGGTTTTCACGAAATAACCTAATAAAATTGTACACATAATTTTAGTTTTTAGTATTCAAAACGACTTAGTCAGCAAAAATTTACTTCCAGAAATTGTGGCTTGAATGATTTTACCAAAACACAGTCGATATCAAAATGTCAAAATTAATACTAATTAAAAAAAAATGTTTTCCTTTTAGTAAAGTTGTTAAAATGGACTATGGAGAAAAACTAATTATTTATTAAGATGATGAAATTGATTTTAAAAACTACAAAAGTTCAAGAATTCATCATATTTTAAGTTATTGTTAGGTAACAAGTGAAATTAAGTACCTGAACGAAAGCTTCAATCAAGAACTATAATATTATGTATTTAAACGCTATATTATTAAAGATGCATAATGTGCGTTGTTAAATATCATTTAAAGTGTTTATAAAATTTTTGTTGAAGATACAAAATTATATATTATAACGATACAAATGTATTGCACTACTTATTTAAAAAAATGATTTATCCAAGTATCAAATAACACAGAATTAGGCAAACTTGTCGAGATCGTAAACATTACGAAGATGTCTACAGTATTTTTTATCCTAGGTATTTATAATACAATGGAAATTAATTAAACGTTAATCTTACAATAAATATGATAAGAATTAAATTAAATTTATGTATTGATCACAGTAGCGTAAAAGATGAAGTGAGGCACAAAGTATACTAAAGCAGTGTGGCAACACATTTTTTTTAAAATTATTTTACATTTTGCGTAAATTCCCTTTTCTTTTTCAGAAAAATTGGCTTAAAAAATTATGTACACAGCAAAAAGCAGTTTGGGTACTGGTACAAAGATTTTAAAATATATAGGATAGCAGTGAGATTTAAAAAAAATCATTATGTAAATGTGGGTATTTTATGTTGACATTAAAAAACACAAATACATATCTAAAATGTAAACAGCAGTATATATATTTATACCACGTAAATCACAAAAAATGATTTTTGAATTTATATATCCGGTAAAAAATAATCACCACAAAATACCATTGAAATGAAATATACAGGGTTTTCCAATAAGAGGTGTTATTTTGATATTAAATTTTATTATTTTGTTTCGTTGCTTGTGTGGCACGTAGCGCCGCCTTGTTGAAAGTAAACGTTGTCCAGATCAATACCATCCAATTCCGGCCATAAAAAAACATTAATCATCTCTCGATAGCGCAATCCATTCATCGTAACTATTGCTCCAGCCTCATTTTAGAAAAATAAGGTCCAATGACTCCGCCGGACCATAAACCGCACCAAACAGTCACACGTCGAGGATAGAGAGGCTTTTTAATAATAACTCTTTGGTTTTACGAGCCCCAGATGCAACAATTTTGCTTATTGACGAAGCCACCAAGGTGGAAATGGGCCTCATCAGTCAAGATGATTTGCATTTGATTCACTCAAGTGAATTTTAATAATTTCAATGCGTTGTTGAAGCGTGCATCGTTCCATTTTTATTAATGGCGTAGTTTTTATTTGTCAAATATCAAAAAATGACAGCTTCAAAAGTAACATCTACCGAAATAGCGGGCTATTCAAAATAACACCTCTTATTGGAAAACCCTGTATATACTCGCAGACACGCGAAAAATCACGGTTATCAAAATGGAAATGTTAAAAACATTATATCATAATTAGGTGCTTTGTCGCGTGTCTGAATTCTACAAACAAACACTTTCAATTTTGTAAATGATGATGACAATTGTTATAGAGTTCGTTGAGCCGGAGTTACAGAAATTACTATTTTGTAATTATAAAAACATAATTTTAAAATAGAACTTTTGTATCCTGATGGTTGCCACATTTGCAGTTAATCTAGGAAATTTAGACACATAGAAATAGCTGTCACATAATGCCACTGAGGCAAATATATAAGTCCCTGCGAGAGATATATCATCGTTCTAGTATCTTCTGTTTTTTTCGTTTTCAAATAAGACGCGATAGAAGGAAGAGGACGAACGTCGATGACGTTTGTACGAGTTCTCACTGGGAGTAGTTTACTCTCAAATCTATTCTAATACAGTGGTGTACCGTAGAAATTACCCTCAGAAAATAATTGATTATTTTTTAATCGCAATTAATGTGTAAATAATCCGCATTAAAAATTGTGCAAATGTACTTTTAGAGACAGAATTTATACATTTGTAAGTCAAATATTTAATGTGGAAAAAAGTTCATAGCATTACACAATACAACCTAAATTGAACTTAACTGTTCCAGTGTTCTAAATACTACATGCAAGCATTATTTGCGAAGTACGAAATTATCTTTTTTAAGGTTTGCCCTTGCTTGATATTAACCTACACGCCACTGCTCTAATTTTTTTATAAATTTCGCGCTAAATTTTTTAAACATTATTATATAATTGAGTAACATTTATAAAGCGATTTTTTTATTGATCGAATACATATCTAAAGAGACTTTCGATTCAAATTATTACTAAAAATAATATAATAACAATACAATTATTTGCACTAAACTGCATATACTTAAATATACATGAGATTTATAAAGATTTTTCTTTAATTTTCGGAATGATTAAAAAAAGTTCCTACTCTATTCTGATCTACTTAACTTATAATCAAACGTTATTCAGTGTCATAAAATAATATTTTCCATAACATTTGTCAAATATTTTCTGAAAAACCGTAGGATATATTGCATTTACACGTTTTAAAAATACAAATGTGTATGGGTGTTACAAAAATATTATAATAAATACCAAACCTAAAAAATATATTAAAATATTTTTTTAAATATCTAGTACCTAAGACGGTAAAAAAAGATTTAAAAAATATTTTGAAAAAAAAACTGCTATTTTTGACAATGATTTCTGTAATGTTTTTTTTAATGTATTCCAAAAACAGGCTTAAAGTATTTAATATTATTATTATAAGACACCCAATTCAAAATGTTTTCAAAATATGCAGATCATTCAGTTTATTGGGTTCTAGAAGAAATAACTTTTTTTGAAAGTGGCGTATTCATGCATTTCATTCATGGTTTTCCATTTAAAAAATTTCCATCACGAAGTCACTAATTTTCAAAATGTTAAAAATCAGTACAAAATACCAATTGATCAAGTGTGAATATTGTCTAAGTATGGGTATATATTGAAAGATATCGACTAAGTATTAGATATATACGTAATTATTGTAAGGTTAGGTTAGGTCTGTCTATTTTATCAAAGTATAATTAGAGAGCTATGTTAGAAGACCACTTGAGTATGGTTCGAGGTTGGATTAAGGCTAATTCAGTTGGTCTCGAAGCTAAGGCGAGTGGTTAAACCATAGATTTTACTATCTATCTATTCATTATCGAAGACTTATATACCTTTAGGGCCTTACCTATAAACGTGTTTTAAATTTTACCCAACTGATAAACAACCATTAACCCTTAGGGTGCCAGGGTTAAAATGTTAATCTATCGCCGTACACTTGCTGACACTATTTTTGTAATAACTTGCTTTTTGCGAAATTGTGTTTTTGTAAATTGTCTTACCAGATAATGTGTAATTTATTTGTAAAATAAATTATTTATCCATCTATGTAGTTTCGACAGGAAATCTATTCATATTAAGAGGATTTTTTCTCTCTCTTCAATGTTATAAAAAATATAATGTGATAAAAAAATACGAAAATAGTCTTGGAATTTAACCATACAGTTTTTACAGATAAAATAAACATACTTAGAAGTGAAAAAAATGAAAATCCAGAATAAAAACGTTAAGAATTATTATTTCCTTGCCAGACCAAACAAAAACCATTTTTAAATTCATCTTTTTGAATGAATGCAAATTTTGGAAGTGGAAATTAACCCACTTCCCGAAATCCGATTGAGTTGAAACTCGTACTTGCAGAACATAA
Source organism: Hesperophylax consimilis (assembly GCF_061612785.1). NCBI lineage: Eukaryota > Metazoa > Arthropoda > Insecta > Trichoptera > Limnephilidae > Hesperophylax > Hesperophylax consimilis. The sequence goes on from NC_142850.1 coordinate 24,640,008, forward strand.
TAATATGATTTTAATTAAATAAAAAAAAACTGTCCGACACGCCGAAATATACAAATTTCTCAGAATTGGATGACATTTCAACAGATATTATACGAAATAAATGTCGGCCTACCCAATCTGGATTTGGCTGAGTTCTTAGCGCGTTTGACTCCAGTCTCTGTTGAAGATGGTTCAAACCAGGTAGAAAATTGGAAATCAATTTATTATAGTAAGAATACTTACGGGTTGATTTTCTTGAGGTTCAAAATAACATAAAATCAGGGCAAATGCTACTAGGAAATCCGCGGTGAATGTCTCGGCACACTAAAGGTTAATGTATTGTAAATGGTTGTTTATCATTATTAATATTGTGTTAAATTTAAACAAATTTCTTAGCAACGCTGTTAATAACTATGTGGTAAATAAATCAAGTGGTGGTTTAGCGTGTCTAAGTAGGAAAGCTTGTGAACTGACCAGGGGCGGATTTTATCAAAAGAAAAATAATTTTACCAAAGATTGAATAAGTGTGAATCAGTATTGCGTCAAAATACAAATAACCATTTGAAATAACGCCATTATGCTTGTTACACACGAGGGATATAATATGTGGGCTTGGTTTATCTAACGATATCGCTCGTCACACAATCCCACACAGTCTTCACGGACACTTATTTATATATATTATATCTTTTGTGTATATAAAAATAAATAAGTGCACAAGAAATGTCATGTGAACTTGTTTCATGATCCAAATTAATTTTCCAATATAAATGAGATGATTACGAAATTCATATGGGATTGCGATGTACAATGTCAGGCAAGCGTAAGAGAGACAGAGCGCATGCTAAACGATCTAGAACTAAAAGGTACTGAAAGTCAGTGGCGACATTTGTTTCCATTCAAATTTGTATAGAAGCCACTTCTAGTTCCTTCTTTATATGCTCGTGCGTAGTAAGCTTTAGAGTCGTGCAGATTCCCAGAATCGTGCGATGAATGGATAAAACATGTGCAAAGAAGTATCAAGAATAATAGTTGTACATTGATGGAACGGCCGATTTTTTTTACATTAGTTCCAAACATGTTTGAGGATGTTGTTTGGATTTCCTTTTTTAGGGAAGGAAGAGGAGGAAGTTCTAGAAAGGAAAAAGGCACGAGGGGTGGGTAGGAATCTGAGGGTCCGTGTGCCCAGGAGTGACGAATGTATGAATCCATTCCTCCCACTGCGGTGCAAGGCGATGTTTCGAGAGAGTCCTGGCGGAGGGTAAGAAGGTCCCTCTCGTGGCCTGCCACGCAACTTGAAACTGTACGTAGGTACTAGTTTCTTATTCGACGAATACTCAATTCAAATTCCAACATCGAGGCAATATGTTCTGTATTATTGCGACAACTCCAGCACGGAATCATAATTGTATTCTCCCGTTCGCCGTTTACAGAAGGATGTTGTTGACATATTTAACGCACCACAAAATATATACAGAATATTAGTTTGATTTATATCGGCAAACAGAACAACAAATATAATTAAACAAACTGCATAGCTCTGTTTCAACATATTTCATTTATTTATTGTACTTTTCCTAATCTACTAATGTTCCGTTTTGCATTGTAAAGTATTTTGTTTTTATGTTGTTTTGCTCATTTAGATGTTCTTCGTCTTGGAAAAAATAAACATATATGAGCCTAGCTGGGTGTGAAAATCAAAATAAATGATTAAATACTAATATCAACTTTCCGAAAAAACCATTTTAAAAATAGTTACGCTTTTTTTAAACTTTTTTTTTAAAGTTTTTTTAAACTTTTGATTTGCTTGAGCAGAATTACAAGATTTTGAGCTCACTAAACTGGAAAATTTGCTTTCGAAATATTCTTCTAGCGATTGCCGTCATTTAATCCCGATTTCTGTTTACATAATTATGGATTTAAGTTAAGTCAAAAGGAATTTAACGTTTTATTAATTGATTGTAGTTATATTTTATATCAATCGAAACTTGAGTGAAAAATCTATAATAAAACGTGATTTGTTGTTGTCGTAAAATTCAAAGAAATATAATGTGTTTATATAGGCATAGTATGTTTTATTAGACAAGTGGGGTCCCTATGATTTACTAAATATATTAATATTAACTGTATTTAAATACCTGTATGTGTTTAAGGTCCCGATATTAAAATATTACACCTGGAGGTTAATGCTAGAAGTGCCAAATGTGAAAAAATTGTCAACTTTTCAAGGAAAGGCGAATATTTCTTCCTCAAAAATAAATCTTGATACTTTTATATTCACGTTAGTTAATTATTGATCTCGAAGGCCCGAAGTCCTGCAAGCGAAGCAGGGCAGCATACTCGCGCCGTCGTGAACTAATTCGAACCCGTCCCATAGAGCTGCTATATAATTAGAGGCGCTATTGCGTACTAATATCTCATCGCAACGTTTCATTGCACTATTGAAGCGCGATAAACAGTGCGCGTAGACCGGATTCGATACTTTTAGTTAGAGCGTTGGAGGTCAATTGGAGGTAAAAAAGTGGAACCTATTTTTTCTCTTCATGTCTCATCTAAATATAATACAACCATGAACCATCCATGGTCCCAAATCCCGCACAACAAAATTGAACACCCATTAAATTCACTTTTGTATGGGCCTGACAATTCTATTAAAATTATATCCTATCATGCATACGTGCACAATTAAACAAACTCAAAGCAACCGACAGTTCTGATATTTTAAGGATTGAATTACTCGTTTTTCTCGAATTTATATTTATATTACTCGGTTAGAATATATGCCAATTGGAATCAATACCTTACAAAACAATGTAAGATTTTGTGACATTGTAATCAATAAAAAATATATATTTGTAGGTATTTACACATTTGCCAAGTTTACACGAATAGAGAATGAAGAAGATCGGACAAAAAAAAATAATCATCCAAATTCACGAAGAAGTTTAGTATTGAATTTATTTTTACGAAGAAAACATCAAAAAATTTTAAGCTTTTCGAAAAATATATTCTAAGTAATTTTAAAAATTATTATTATTATTATTGCAATTTTTGTAAGGGTTATACAATTAGTATAACATATTACGAGATTGTTACATTAATGAATCGGGCGTGTTTTAACATATTTTTATACTGGGAGGTTTTCTTTAATTTTAAAAGAAGGGTTATTTTAATACTATTTTCCTTCCGCACGAATCTTAATTATTTTATATATCACCATTTTTTTGTTTTCTGAAAACGTTATTATTATTTTTGTTTTCAATCTACTCCCTAATAATTACAATTAGGAATATTAAAACTTAAACTAAATGTGAAAACTTATTTTCGAATAGATCTAAGAGTTTGATAGAAACTATTCGACTTACGAAATCTTAAATATTTAGGTACCTACTCGATTCTTGAACAGGATGTCATAGCTTGTTCCTACTTGAAAAAAAACACGAAATATGTTTCTATTTTCTATTTATCCATTTATGGCTTTATATTTCGTTTAATATACAATCCATAATTATTAGGCTATCTTCTTTTCGTAAGTATTGCTTATTGTCGTAAAAGATTTAACAAAATATTCTTTTACAAGCTTTAAATAAATAAATTTCTTAAGTTAGTCTGTCATTTTATACTTAAATTAAGGAAAGTATCGTAAATGATTTAAAATAGTTTTAAAAATATGAAAAACTAGCTAGATATTTGGATATCGCCAAATTATTCTTTACAAATAATGTATTAATTTTTCTTCAACTTCACTAGGCATAGGTTATTAAATTTATTGCTATTGATGGAATGGAAAGGTCCTTCTATTAGATACAATAATTTGTAATAAAAACTTTGTTACATAAAATATTACTAATATAATATTATGTACCTACACTTTTCTAAAACTTTTTAAAATTTTTTTAGGGGTTGCTAATTATCATGCACAGATTTACGGAATAGATAATAATTTTTTGATCATCTCCATCGTTGACAATTTTTATTCATATATATATTTAGCTATTTAGGTGAAAAATTAGAAGAATACGATTTATTGAAATATTAGAGATATACTAATTAAAATTGGACACGTAATACTACATGCATCGAATTTATAATTTGTGTATCACATCCTACACAATCTTCGAAATCATCGAACTGCAAGTTATGTGATTATATAAATCTCGTTTAGTAATTAATTTAAAGTATTCTTTTAATTACTTTTCACAAATGTATTTCTGTTTTGTAATTTTTTTTCTGCAAGTAATGAAATCGAAGCAGATACATCGTTTTGCAAAATGAAACGCATCCATTTATCCAAATTGCTATTTTATTCTATTCAAATTGAATTGAGAAACGCGTAAATTGATTTGAATACAGAGATTAATGCAAGTAGATTTTAATCTGCGAGACTTTGTAATTTAAGCAGGTAATGGTGCCACCAGGTAAGCGGTTTCTAATTATTAGTATTTTCTGTTGGAATAAAATGTTAAAACGCAATGAAACCCATTTTATTTTCAAGTTTAGTCAAAATCGTAATAGGAGTTTGTAGTTTATATTAAGAGTAAATAGATTTAAAAAAGAGTAAGGCGGCGTTTGACCTTGTATTCTACTTGCACTCACGCAAGGACAGCTGTGCCAAGGAATACGAAAGTAGAGGGAAGTTCACCGCACTCAATTATGGCCCATTGACCCTTGAACAGAACGATGAAAAGCAGGATCTTGTTCATATTATTGAACATTGTACGTGTGTCTCCAAAGCTAGACGACACCCTTGTCATAAAATTGCAATTCCTGATTTACGTAATTGCGAAAGTTGGTTAAAAAAACATGCCACCCATATTTTATAATAATTTGAGAAGAGTGTTTACTGGATCCGAAAAGTTTTCTGTAAGTACTGTTAACTGTAAGTACTTACGGTCATTTAGTTATTCAACAACTAACCAATAAGTTTACAAGTAGCAGATAATTCGCAAATATTATTTGATGAGACGTTCAGTTGAGAACTTTTTGATTTTTTTCGTGCATCGATGTTTTATGAATCAAAAATTTGTGGATAGTTTTGAACTATGACCCATTTTTAAACGCGGAATGGGACCAATTAGTAATATGTAGTTATAAAATTCGCCAACACTTGATAAGGCTTCTATATCAGTTGAGTGTATTTTTATTGGTTTTTGACACCGATATAACACTAGAGTCAATATATCGATATATTTTTAAACGAAGAAAGCGGCCATTTAAAGCGACCATACGTTTATAAGAGAAAGATAATTCGCATATATTTGATAAAACTGATAATGAGACTCGTTTTCGAACATCGACTTAATATTAAAGCCAATATATCGACAGTGACCTAAAGTAGATACATTTTTGAACGAGCTAAGTGTCCATTTAGTAACTAAGTTTCGAAGGACAGATAATTGTCAAATATTTGAAGAGTCTGAATCAAAACTTCGTTTTTTTCAGTGAATGGCACAGTTGAAGTAGAGTTTTTTTGAATATGGAATTTGACCATTTAGTTTAAAAGATACTGACAATTTATAGATATTTTATAAGACTGATGTTTATTTTCAGTCTATGACCCAGTTGGAGTAGAATATTATTTTTGAACGCGGAAAGCGCCCATTTTATAATAAGTATACATTTATAAGATACACACAACTTGCATTTAAAAAACTGAAAGAGAATCTGGTTTTTTTCGGTCTATGGCCAGTTAAAGTAATCAAGTAGTACATTTTCTAATAAGGTAATCGGCCATTTAGTAATAGTTTACAAAAGACAAACAATTCACATATAATGTTCGATAAGATTGATACAGAGACTTCGTTTATTTTCAGTCTATGACCCAGTTGAAGTAGAGTTATACTTTTAAACGAGAAAGTCGCATATATACTTACAAGATGCAGATATTTATACGACTGCTACAGGGACTGGTTTGTTTTTGGTCTATAGCCAGTTGAAATAGTCAAGTAGTAGAATTTTGAACAAGGAAATCGGCCATTTAGTAATAGTTTACAAGAGAGAGACAATTTCCATATTATGTTCGATAAAACTGATCGGTAGAGACTTAGTTTATTTTCGGTCTGCGACCAGGTGAAGTTGTTCATTTTTGAACAAGGAAAGTGGCCATATAGTAAATGGAATTGTAAGTAGTAACAGTGTTCAGATGAAGGTCTCCGCCGTTGTGGGGGTGAGACGGGCGACGCTGTGGCTCCGGGGGCGAGGGCGCCCTGGGGGCACGGGTCAGTCCGCGGGGGGCCCGACTGGCGTCGACAGGCGCCGCTAGGGGCCCGCGGGCTCCGTGTCGGCTATGAAGGGTAGCGGCTGCTTCAGAGACAATGTGTTAAGAACGTAGACCAGCTGGTCCAGCTTCTTGTCCATCATTCCGAGCTGGAATAAATTCACAAATCAATTAAAACCACCCTGTCCCGTGGTGCTATCCCTGTCACCAAATGAACGTCCTCATTCTTATTCTTTCATATGGATGGGGGTCCTCATAAAAATCATTCCGTCACCTTTGCTATTATCGTTATCATATAAAACAAACAGATTTAGAACACTAAAGACGGGTTGTTTCGGAGAATTTGAACAATTCATCAAATTTCAGGTTCTGTGAAAGTCTTATTCAAGTTCTGTTATTACATCATTATAGACATTATATAGGTATGCGAGTATATATCTGTAATTTATGTAAGCATTGTGTTTTGTTCTGTGTTTTAATTTGACTTAAAACACAGATAAAAAAAATAACTCTATTTTTTTTTACTTGATCGTGAATCCGCATAAGAGTCCCAACTGATCCCAACCATCTGGAGCCAGTTGTCATCCCCAATTGAGGTATGTTTGGGGCAGGAGTTGGGGAAGAGGAAGGTGGGAAAGAACCTGGCTTAATTTGTGTCATTTCACAAAAATAATATTCAGCACGTTCCAGTTGGTGTTGAGTGGAAGTTCTCAGTGTCGCTCTGATATAAGGCCACCATTCAGAAACCAAACATTGCTTGAAATGGCTTTAGCCATGTTTGGTGATCAGCTTTGAATAGTCAGGCACTTCTCCACCTTCTTCTTCCACATCTCCTAAATAATTTGCAGGAATGACTGCAGGGACAGATCCTTTCTTATAATGAGGATTTATTCAATTATTTGTATTATTTTGAACCTTTTATCATAATGGCGATGTATTGTATCGTACCTGTTGTTCAACTCTGTACAGTCTGGCCCCGACTGTCATTGGCCGAACGTTCCCTACTCTGTCTATCCCGGTCAGGTAGCTGCCCGGCTTTCCCAAAGTTTGATCAAGTCTTCTTTGTAATTCCTGCAATTTTATAATAAAAGTCAATTAACGTACAATCTCTGTAATTATATAAAAAGTTAACTAACCTACAATTCCTGTAAAGATACGATCAAGTCAATTAACACACAATAAATTCCTGCAATTATTATAGACGTAGAAGTCAATTAACATTTGTTAAAGTAATATAATTATATGTTAATTGGCACCTACACATTAAATTTTGTCATAACTGCAATATGTGCGTAATATTTTGGGATACAGACGACTTCTCAGTTCATACATATTTCGTCTTTTTCTCTGTTTTCTCATAATAAAAAAAAATAAATAATTAAATTAATTTACTTCTTCAATAATCGCAAATTTACTTTGTGGCGTCATTTTAATTTAATGAAAATAAATGACTTTATATACTATTTGATCAAAGTGATCGACATGTTTCGAAGCCAATGGTTTAAATGATCAACATGTAAATATGATTAAATACTGATGCATACAATTTTATTTATTTTCATTAAACTAAAATATATATTATGAATAAGTCAATTAATTTTCAATCAATAACAATTTCTGCAATCATGAAAAATTCAAAACAATATAGTTACTATTCCTACGTTTATATGAACAAGTTAATTAACATACATTCATATAAATGATGTATATGGTATATTATATACATTTAATTTGTAGTGAGTTTAAGTAAATAGTATTGTTTTAAATGAGTTGCTAATTATTTAATGACGTCGATCCTCGTCGGCTGATGCGTAGTTTAAATTCACTACTTAAATTACAATATAAATTTGTTAAATGTTTATAATGTGATAAAATATTTGATCGTGCATTTACAGTCCATAAGATGACTCACAAAAATGACGCTAAAATTTGTATGTAGATATCCGTTCAACCTTAGAAAATCTTGTATTCAAAATTTCAAATAAAATTGGTGACTAGCTACTTTATCGCAGGTTGGTTACGAAGAGACGAAAATACACCAAAACGAACAAAAAGTTCAGTCTGGATAAAAACAAAAAGTACCCAAATTTTCCGGAACATTTTCCGACTTTATGTTTGGGTTAAATCTTCCCCACAGGAATAACTAAACCCTTCCACACACTTTTCCACAAATGATCATCTAGTCAATCCACATTATGCAAGTGTATTATATAAGAATAATAAATACAAAATAATACAAGAACAACACGTCAACTCACCAGAGATCAAATGGGAAAATTATTCACCGACTCCAGATATTTTCATATCGGAGGGTACAGCTCCGTAGAACTTCTAATTGGACCTATAAATCCTACTGATCCCTCAGTATAAATATTTAAAAAATCTTTCTTATTCCTACATGTATTTAAAATGACTGACTTTTGCATTTTTATATATAAATTCTTTGATAGATCTAATACGCCTAAATTTTGATTGAGAGAGCTAGGTATAATGCCAGTAGCCGAAATAACGAATGGTAATATTTTTATAGTCTGAGAATGCTAAATTCTTTTAATCTCATTTCCTAAATCTATGTATTTTCTTATTTTTTCAGAAACAGATTTTTGAATATTACAGAAATTTGGTATAGCGACATCAATGATATAAGTTAATTTTTTTATTTAACGTAATATTTTTATTATATTTACACGTTAACTGACTTGGAAAAAAAACAATAATTGGAAGTAGGGTTACCTTTATCCTGACCATCATGTTGAGATGTCCCTGACTGTACTGCTCAATGACATCTCTGACGTCGTATGGTTTTCTCGCCTGTTGGAACTTGCGTCTCGCTACGAAATACTTTATTTTCCTGATGGCTCTGATGGCGTTGCGATGGGCCTCCGTGAGCCTACGAAACAAATCAAAGGTTATGGATAAAAGGGAAATACACGGAAAAAAGCATCGTGTGAATACACCCATTAGATTAAGCATCTATTATATAGCTCTTTATTTATTTATTTATTTAAACGCCCATTGGGCTTTTACATACATTGTTATTAGTGTTATTACATTAACTATGTGACATTTAAGAGTTTACGTACATATATAAATAAAATAGTTATTATATCTGTAGTACATAAATGTTTTACAAATAATACAGAATACCATTATGGAGAACAGTTTTTTTTTTTTTTTACTTACTTAGAAAAATAAATGGATTGAAATTAATCAGCATTTATAGGGACTTAAAATCATATTCGAATTGTTATTTAAATTACAATATTAATTTGTAAAGTTAAAACATATATATTAAAGTTAAAAAGTCATAAAAGAAAAGAGTGAAAAAACAGAAGCTAAAAAATGGGTTTTTCACTATGGAGTGGAGAAGTCATACATTTCAGCAAAGTGTTTATGTAGATTTCGTTTAAGCACTGCTACGGAATCTCTAAATATATCAACAACATTACCAAATTTATTACCAAAATTTTGTATTCGATTTAACGATATGTGCGCTTGATAATTAGATTTGAAATTGTCACAGAAAAAGGTGGAATTTTGTCTCGTATTTTTGGAAGGTACAAATAATTTTATTGTGGCAAGAATTTCAGGGCTGTCGATTCTATAATTAATAATTTTATTTAGTAGAACAAGGTCGGAGATAATTCGCCTATCTGACAGCGTAATCAAATTTAGTTGATGCATGAGTTGGATATAATTTATATTTTGGATTAAAATATTCAGTTTAAAGTTAATAAATCTTAAAAAATTGTGTTGTACCTTTTCAATATTGTTGGAATGTACTTTATAAAACGGGGACCAAATAGGTGAATTATACTCTACTTGACTTCTTACTAAAGATGTGTACAGTGTGTTCAAACATTCTTGTGCCGCATGTGACTTGAAGTCACATGCGGTTCTACATATAAAACCAAGCATTTTTAGGGCTTTATTTGTGATTTCATTTATATGCGGATTGAATGTTAACTGTTCATCAAATATAACACCCAAGTCCCTGATTTGAGTAACAGCTGTCAATTTTACATTATTAAGCGAATATTCATAAATTGTATGATTTCGTATTTTACAAAAACGAATGACCTGACATTTTTTAATATTAAGAAACAGAGAGTTGATGATGCACCAACGATATAGTTTATTTAAATTAAGTTGCAAAGTATAACAATCGTCTAAACTGCGTATTGTTTTATATATTTTCAAATCATCTGCGAAAAGAAGAACTTCTACATCTTTAAATATGCTAACAATATCATTAATAAATAACAAAAAAAGAATTGGTCCCAGGTGAGACCCCTGAGGGACCCCACTTGTGGCTTCGAAAATGTAAGATTCCACAGATTTTATTTTGACACATAGCTCTCTTTTACTAAGATAACTAAGATAACTATCAATCCAACTTAACAGATTACCCTTGATACCCAACATACTTAATTTTTGTACAAGGATATGTCGCCTAACTTTGTCAAAAGCTTTGGAAAAATCAGTATATATTGAATCCACTTGATGCTTCAAGGCAAGAGAATCAGTTATGTAATTTTCGTATATGATCAAGTTCTTCTCTCTTCCTCTGGTTACTTTTCAGATACCTTTAAAGCTTCCACGACAACTCAGGATAGTGGAAATTCAACACACTTTTAAAAAACGGTGATTAAAAAAAAATTAAATATAAACCTAACTTAACTTTTTTTTCATAACTTTTTATGACTTTATCATAAAGTGAAAAGAGGTGATTTAAAAGAAATTAAATATCAACCTAATTTAACTTTTTTTTCAAAACTTTATATGACTTTATCATAAAGTGAAAATAAATGAATTAAAAAAAATATATATCAAGCTAACTTAACTTTTTTTTTCATGAATTTTTATGACTTTATCATAAAGTGAAAACAGATGATTTAAAAAAAATTAATATCAACCCAACTCAACTTTTTTTTCATAACTTTTTCATAAAGTGAAAATTGATGATTTAAAAATATTAAATATCAACCTAACGTAACTTTTTTTTCATAACTTTTTATGACTTTATCATAAAGTGAAAATAGATGATTTAAAATTTTTAAATATCAACCTAACATAACTTTTTTTCATAACCTTTTAAGACTTTATCATAAAGAGTTGAATTGCCACTGTTCTGAGTTTCCCGGCAACCCTTTAATGATAGTATGAAAGTTTGACACGCAATACACATGTATTCGACACAACATTACCTTTACCAATCAGCACCTAAAACTGTGTATAATGCATTCCCTTGCTTACTTGGTGACTCTCGGTAGTTCCTGGTCCATGTCGCAGTCAATCTCATCGCTGGCAGCCTCCGTCACGGAGGAGGCCTGGCTCACCAGTGTCCTGCCCCCCGGACAGCCCTCCACTTTCCTCACGCGGTTTGGAGTTCCTGGTCAAAGTTAACTCATATCATAAATGTCTCATTTTGTTAAATATGGCAAATGTGGTAATATGACAACATTATCTAAAACATAACATAATCAAATATGGCTGCTATGGTCTAAATGGTTTCGTACATCAAATGTAGCAAATTATGATCAAATATAGCAAACGTGGTCAACTATAGTCAAATAGGCGGTAGGTAAAAAATTGGGTAAACTTTCGGATATGGCAAACATTGTCAAATTAGGTTAATGTGGTCAAATATGTTAAAATTTGCCCAATGCTTTTAAATATGGGAGATGTCAAATGTGATAAAAAATATGGAAAATTTTGGTCAAATTTGGGAAATGTGGTAAAATAGCAGGAGTTCCGGTACTAAAACTTACATATAATATTTGACTTTTGGGGTAGGTATTGACCAATAACTTTGTTTCCACGGAATGAAAAGTTGGGTTTTTGACCACTCTAAGCAATTGAGTCGACCAATAACTTTATTTCCAAGGAAAAACGGGAAAAACACTATAGAAATTTGATCCATTCTACGAAATTGGCCCAACCAATAAATTTGTTTCCAAGGAATAATAGGATAAAATTTGAATCATTCTACGAAATCGCTGAAAACTATGACTTGGTATCAGAGGAATAACAGGGTTTGAATTTGACCTATTCTACGAAATTGGCCCAATCGATAACCTTATTTCCAAGGAATAACAGGATTGCAATTTTACCCATTCTACGAAATTGGCCCAACCGATAACCTTATTTCCAAGGAATAACGGGATTGGAATTTGACCCATTCTACTAAAATGGCCCAAATGATAACCTCATTTCCAAGGAATAACAGGATTGGAATTTGAACCTTTCTAAAAAATTGCTCAAACCAGTAACTTTGTTTCCAAGGAAAAACAGGACGAGAATTTGAATCATTCTACTAAATTGCTCAAACTAATAACTTTGTATGCAAGGAATAACAGATTTGAAGGATTCTACGAAATTGGTCAACCAATTAAATTGTTTCCAAGGAATAATAGTATGGAATTCTGATGATGACCCAACCAAGGAATAACAGGATAATATTTTGGACCATTTTACTAAATTGCTCAAACCAATAAGTTAGTTTCCTACCTGCTTTAGGCTCCTCCACGTAGAACACCACGTCTCCTTCACTCTCTCTTCTCCCTTCGCCAGAGGGTAGCCCCTTCTCAGCCCCCGGGCCCCCTCCAGCCGCGGCCCCCGCAGCACCCGGCGCCTCCATCTTGTTCCGGGATTTCCTCCGCTTCAGCACCGACGCCTTCTTCGCCACCTGCAATATGAGGGACTGACCCAACCACGCGGCGTTACCACACTCAACACTTATTACAACATCCAGCGGGTGTGAAGCCCATCTAGTTAAGTTTTTACAAGAGGTTAGGGTAGGCCGTCAAAGCTGTTAGTGTATCAAAAGTTGCGCATTCTTAAAAAAAATCAAATCTTCAACTGTACCACTTTTGTTCTTGCACCAGAAGCCAAAGTTTTCAAAATTTGTTTTTATTTGTTATTTGACTGCTCCAAGTTCAATAATTATTATTTACGGACAAAAAAGCTTACATCTGTGCATTTATATCATACATAACCCTTCCTTGTCGGTGCTGTGTACGGATTCGACATGTCTATAATTCTATCAATTTCTGCATAAATGTACTAAACACATAGTTCACATTTTAGGTGTAATTTACGTGTCGGAAAAAAGATAAATAAATGTCTGTCTTGTCAGTTGTAGTAGCCGGCGGCCTGTCAGCTGTAATGGACGTATTACGCGTGTTATGCGTGGCCGATGTTTCCAGCACCAATGCACAATATTTTACTTATGCTCACGTGTCCACATGTACAATGAATAAAATGATTTACGTCTGTAATAAACGTAGGTTATTCATTTGTATCCAAAAAATGACAAAGTTCGTATTGAGTAAACAGCAGAGGAGCTCGAGGGATCAGCCAGGTCTTTGTATTTTTTGGTACATTATAACGAAGTTTAGATCATGCATTTAAACTGTGATTGTTGATAGAAGCTGGCGATTAGCGATTTAAAAAAAATATATGAAATCCCTTTGTGTGTCACACTCAAATCGGCCTCTCTGTCGTGAAAATAGAATTATTGAACCGGAAGATTAAAAATGATGATAGAATAGAAATAGTTATACGCAACTTTTGCCACCACTGAACGAATGACGGCCTACCCTAATGGGGTGAGGTTTAGGTCAGCTTTGGGTAGGTAAGGTCAACAATTTGAATTTAGGCACGGATTAATCTCGAGCTTAACAAAAAACCTTTCAAGATTAATCATTTCTGGAGCTGTAGTCTCAATTTTTTTACGTGCGTTACCGTGTCAATTAACCACATATTTTGTTAGTTCTCGCATATTATTAGATTTGTCAAAAATATAAATGGGTTTTGTCTCGCATTAAGCTCGCGCTTAGCAAATAAATCTTTTCAGAAATTTAGCCCGTATTAGCTTTTTGCCTTTTAACGAGCGTTATGGTTATTACGGTGACCGGATAAATCATCACAATGATAATTCATCACATCTTTAAAAAGTTATATAAAGTATTGGAAAGTGATGAAACAAAAACTTTATTAACTGGGTTAAGTAGGTTAGGTTAGGTTAGGTTAAAAAAAAATTTTTCATCGTTTCTAATGACTTTATATCACTTTTTAAAAGTGTGTTGAATTGTCACTGTGTTGAGTTATCATGGAGCCATTTATATTTATGTATGTAGATTCTCTATAATGTTATATTTATCTCTCCACAAACTTTCTTCCTTTTTATTATTATATCTCATATATTCATTAATTAAGATTGAGAACCGTTCTCATCCCAGGCAAATTTACTGATATTTTGTGTACCTAGTAATATCTTATATATTTATATTATATTTTTATCATAGAACCTTTCCTAGGGGCTAGATGCGTGAAATCAAAAATGAACTCAAAAAAGTAGCAAGCGCAAGCGATTCTGTAATTTTTTTATGCATTTTCTCAAGACAAACAAGTTTAAATAGCATATGAAAAACTTCTAGCTTCTCTCTAACTCCGCGAAAAATCAATTTTCCAGGTCTGTCTGGGTATATTCGACACTAGGTCCGTCCAATACACCTGGGTCACGCGTCGCATATTTTTGTAGACGCCTTTTTCACTTACGTCGTTACGATTCCAACTTTTTTTTATGGCATTGTGTCGTCAGAAAGAAATTCAAGCCAAGAAATTAAGTTTTTTTTATGAGTTAACTTATGTAAGGCTTAGAATTATACCTAATATTTTGAATAATGTGAATAGATACTTTTTTTTAATCCAGACTTTCTATATATATATATTTTGGGAATAATTGCAGATAGATTTGTAGTTAGTAGTTGTTTCAGTGTGGTGGGCATATTATTTATGTAAGTTTGGGGATAAAAGAACGAATGACAACGGGAACAGAATACTTGAAGTATGTTTAGAGTGGAACCTTTTTGTGTCCAATACTTTTTTCGATCATAAAGGTATCCACCAATATACGTGGGAAAGAGGAAATGAGAGGTCAATTATCGATTTTGTAGTAATTGACTCTAGGTTGAGAGCCGTTACCGAGGACACGAGAGTTTTCAGAGGGGCAGAGGTTGAAACTGACCACTTTCTGGTGGTGTCGAGAGTAAACCTCTTTCGCGGTTGGCGCTCTAAAGTGAAAACGGTACTAACTCCAACAAGAATCAAAATAGAAAAACTACAAAACGATAATGAGAGGAGTAAGTATGTGAATTGTGCAGAGATGAGATTGAATGAGAAAAAAATGGATGGTCTAAGCATAGACGAAACATGGAACCACATAAAAGTGAGTCTTTGTGAATCTGCTAGAGAGGTGTGTGGAATAAGTACGCAAGGTAGAAAGAAAGGTGATGCATGGTGGGATGATGATATTAAAGCACTGGTCTCAGAGAAGAAGAAAGCATGGTTATGTCTGATTGCGGCTGGCAGTGCTTCCAGCGAAGAGAAGGATCGAGCGAAAGAAGTATATAAGGAATGTAAGAAAAAAGTAAGAGTTGGAGTGAAAGAACGAAAGAAACGCCTGGAAGAGGAAGAAGGAATGAAAATGACAAACCATTTCCAAGAAAACATTAAGTTGTTTTGGAAGGAAGTCAAAAGGTCCCGGTGTGGCCCTGAAACCGGAAGCATGAAAGTAATAAAATCGAAAGATGGAAAAATGTTGACGAATGAGGAAAAAATAAAAGAGAGATGGATGAAGTATTTCGAGGAAGTCTTTGAAAGCGAAGTGAGTGACAGTGATTCTAGCGGCGAATCAGATATGAACGATGATGGACTGAATGTTACCGAAATTAGCATGGATGAGATAGAAAGATCAATTAAGTGTATGAAGAATGGTAAGGCTGTCGGTTTCGACAATATTGCTGCTGAATATTTTAAAGGAGGTAGCCGTATAATTCTACTGGTACCTACCCTGATGTATGGAAGTGAGGCATGGAACTGGCAAAGAAAGGATGAAAGTAGATTGAATGCTGTTGAAATGAGATCCCTGAGGCGTATGTGTGGTAAAACCATGTATGATCGTGTGAGGAATGTGGATATCCGCAAAGAGTGCAAGGCTGATGTAAGCGTAATGAGTAAGATCAAGAAAGGGACGCTTAGATGGTTTGGGCATGTAGAGCGAATGAGCGAAGAAAGGAGTGTAAGGAGAATATACGATGCAAATGTGAATGGTAGCAGAAGTCGGGGGCGCCCGAGGAAGACATGGCACGACCAAGTGAATCAGATACTTGAGTCGGGCCATGTCAAGAGTCAGAACAATAGAAGAGTATGCATGAGACGATGTATGAATGTGAATGAGGCAAGGAGTGTGTGCCAAGACCGAGTTGTTTGGCGGTCCGTCCTCTCTGCCTACCCCTGCGGGGAAACGGCGTGATGGTTAGTTAGTTAGTTAGTTAGTCATTCTTCTTCTAGTATCCTTTTCTATCGGAGGTAGGCAATAATCTATAAATTTTTCACCAGACTGCAGCCTGGAACAACTCAATGGAACTCCAATGGTACCAGCCACATATATTGGTTTCGAATTTGTGAAGTGCTCATGAGAGTTTTACATAATATTAGAACTTTTTTATATGCGGTTAATGGTCACGGTATATAGAGATATAGGCAAAAATTTAAGAGATTTGTTAAAATTTCCAGTATTTTCCAGTATTTTGTGATGCGATAATTATTTAACTTTGTTTCAGTTCCTAACATTACGTTAAGGAAAGGATTTTTGGTAAAGCTTATAGGGAAATGCGGTTAAATTTACTATTTTTTGCTTTCACCACTTTGGTTGATTAATTCCATAAAAATCAATAAAGACCGGCAAAGATTGCACAGATATTTGAAGGCCGGTACATAAAACAGAAAAAAATATTAGTGGAATCTAACGTTTTATTAGCCCAAACGATGGTGATTTTGTTTTACATACATTTTTCAATTATTCTAATAAGTATCAAATTAGAATGCTCGCATTTTCTCCGGTTAAAACAAATTAATTTAAAATACCAATGATTTGCAATTTATAATTCAAATTTTGATAAGCCCCATTTAGAATATGTTAACTCTGATTAACCTCTAATAAAGCTTAATCCAGACGGAGGGGCATGGATTTTTAACTACCATTGCATAAGCTGCAGTGTAGAAATACGTTTATAACAAAAATATTTCAAAGTTAAAGATTCCACAGATTTTTCTGAAAAATAAGAAAACTGCAAGGGCGAAAAACAAAGAATGGCAAAAGTAACACCAAACATTAATTTTCAGGCTCTAACAATTATCACATAATTAACAAATCTATAAATACATATTGCCTACATAAAGCATTTCTATATACATTTTGATTATGCACAGAATGAAACGAACATTATAATGTGGGTACTAAAAAGTACCTACATAAGTTGTTGTTCAATAAATATTTTTTTTTGTTCTAAGGTCTTCTATTTTGTATAATATTATGCATGCAAACATCTAAAAGTTTATTTTTGCTTTATATAATAAGTAACAGGATGTTTGTCAAACGACAAGAAAAACTTCTTGGAAATTACTTGTGCCAAGTTCTTGAGAAGTTTTTTTCGTTTTTCAAACACCCTGCGTATAATATGTTTGCCTAATATATTTTACAAAAGCAATCTAAAATATGATATATTTAATGTAGATAGCTTATTTAGATTTTACAAAGAATTGACTTAACTTTGTTTAATGTATCAATAAGGATCGCAATAATTTTAGAAATATTTGTAAAACATTAAAAAAATAGTTTGAATATTTGAAAGGGGTTTGATGGTTACATTTTTTTGAAGATTTCATTGCAAATTGGTACCCTGCCTTTTTGAAAATTGTTTTTCTTTGTACTCGTACGTTAACCTCACAAAAAATTTGACCTAAGATGATTCAATGAAACACCGAAAAACGTAGATAAATACTATTTTGTTTAATAAATTGATTTTTTTAACCTTTTAAATGCATCTGTATCACATTCGAGATTTTGAAAGCAAGCCTCATAAGCATCCGTCACAAATATGATTCAACGAAGTTTAAGATTACAGAAAAAAACATTGTTTGATCAACATTAGTTAAATTTTCTTTAAAAAGCTTATAAAAATATTTTTAAGAACATAAAAAGTTATTAAATTTGTCATAGATTTGAGACCCTCGTGAATAAAACCAATAAAAAGTACCTCGATCAGTCGATTGCCTACACGTTAGGTAAAGCTGGCTTTCTAAAAGTAGGATTTGCTAAATGTGGCCCTAAAATACATGGATTTAATGTAAATATAGCCTTATTTATGATTATTTTTAGAAT
The DNA here is from genome assembly GCF_061612785.1 of Hesperophylax consimilis. Lineage (NCBI taxonomy): Eukaryota > Metazoa > Arthropoda > Insecta > Trichoptera > Limnephilidae > Hesperophylax > Hesperophylax consimilis. Next base: position 24,658,433 of record NC_142850.1, read on the forward strand.
ATGATGCATTCAGATTCATTATTAATCCATTCTTGGATCGAAAGACATTGAGTCTAAATATTGTCAGCTAGTTGGGGATGAGGTGGCATGCATTTCTAACAGACTATTTGGGTTTGTGACAACTATAAATAATATATTCACAGTTTACGTGTTTCACCTGTGTCATTCATTGTTTGTGTTCATCCTTTGTTACTTGTCAAGCGGTCAAAACAAAAGGCAAAGCTATCAACACCGTCAAATGTTAACATTTTTATTAGGTTATGGAACAGAGCGGACAAAGCTGTTTGCGTGTGAATGGATCTCATTGTCGTCAAAACATTCCTTTCGAATATTTTTATGTTGACAAATTCTTCAAATGCAAAATGATATTATAAAAAATATTTTTTTATTTATTTAAAATCAGAGTGAGAAGTTTATACACCGTGTTTGACGCTCATTTCGTGATATTTCAGAAATTAAAAAATCCTAGATCGAACGTTTTTTGATCGGAGAAATTTTTAACATGTTTTTAATATTTCTGAAAAACATATTACGAGCCTAATTTTACTTTTTATGTACATCTATTGGAATTTCACTGTTATGGAAATTAACCCAATTGCTGACATGCGATCGGGCTGAAACTCGGCAGATGGATTCGTTGTCGATAAAAATGAATTCTCTCAACTTGGTGTCAATCACGCACACATACGCGACGAAATAAATAAAATCGGATGAAATTACAACAGTTAATAATATACGAATTAAATATCAGTCCCACACGATCGGCATCTGGCTAGATCGGTAACGCGGTCGATTCCGGTACCTAGGAAGAATGGTTCAATCCCCAGCTAAACGTTTAAATGATCTGCTGTTGTTAATCGGAAGCGATTAAGGCGAAGCTTAATGCTAAATCACTATTTTGATTAATCTTTATAACGAATTGGTGTATATTATTAATACCAAAAAATATGCTTTAAATAAATTGAAAGTTTTCCTATCGTTTCGCTTGAGTAGAATACAAATAAAAAAATAAATTACTCAATAAAAAATATAAATGCAAACTACTAAAAAAAGTTTTTTTCAAGAGAAATGTATGAACGCGTCAAGGAAAGAACTTTTTAAAAATACAGTATTATAGCTAAGATTATCTGTGACAGTTTCACTTGATTAACTTTTTTGCTTTCTTTTAAAATTATTTACATAATAAATAATAACCAGTTTTGTGCTTGAAATCGAACGTTTCTAGACTCCGTTTGTCAAGCGATTTTAATGCCTATTACCTACAATATAAAGTATACAAAGAACATACACATTTTTGGCTTGTAGCTTCCTCTTAAAGTTTAAAAAATAAAATTTTGTTTGTAAGTCGATAGAACGAGCGTGAAACACGGTGCATGTGTAATTGCTATCAAAGAAAGAAAGAAAAAATCATTCAAAGCTTATTTTTTTTTAAATATTTCGTTTTCAATTTCTTGTGAAGTATTTAACATAAATATTTTAATTGGATTGTTGGATTGCATTCTGCGAAGCTAAAATGGGAAATAATGTGAACAATTCAAAGGTGTGGCAGTCATTACACTTTATGTGCGTATTTTGATACGGAAAAAGATCGTTGGCAAATACCATGCACACAGTTGTTTTACGATATGCATTTCGAACAAGACGTTATCACGAAGCACTAGAAACTAGACTGTACAGAAAGCTCTATGAGATAAAGAAAATCTATAAAACAATTTTGTACTGTACTGTGTACACAAACCAACTGAAAAAATTGTGGAATTTAACAAAAATTGCATTCCATCAATATTTAAAAAGATTTAGCTTATTGAAATTCTTTGAGCATTGACTGATCAAATGAGCAGTGGTTTATTAATTTGTAAAAAAGGTAAACAAAAGTACTATTTGAAAATTTAAAAATTATTTGATAAGTTTGTGGTAAGATTAATTTTGTAGGTAGTAGTTGGATTAATGTGATAAGCAAAGTTAGAAAAAAAAAGATGACATTCTTCATACCCTAGACAGGGGCGTGGTGGCCACCGGAGGTTGTTGCTGGGTACTTGTGTCTTTTACGTAGATATTCCACGTAGCTGTGCTCCTGAAGGCTTTGTCAGCTGCAAAGCACCTCCATAAGCACTGGATCAACATGGCTGCAGCAGGGATCTGTAAAATAAATAATGGTGTTAAAAAAATGATCAAAAAATCTTCAAAAATTTTTATACTAAGTTAAACAAAGTATTATTCATTAAATATTTACCTGACGGTTGAAATGTTTTTGCCTTTGTTTTTGTTGCACTTTGAGTGCAAACCCGGATCCGAGAATACCCTGCAATAGGGAAAATCAAAATCAATAGGTTTAAAATATTATTATTATCTCCACTTTTGTACGATCTTGAACCAGTAACATTTCTTCACTGCGTGAACTGCACATTTCGCAAAAATAGTTCGGAAATATATTTTATCGTCTGTAGAAGCATAATGAAGAGACTAAAATCTTACCGACTGAAAGTAGCACGAAGAATGAGAGAGATGCTGTTTTTGCCTTTAGATCTTTGATATTTTATCGTGAAGAAAGCAATGTTATCTTTGACATCCAAATTAATAGACTACCATGAATTCTGGGTGATGGAGGCAAATCACGTGACCATATTTTTGGCACCAGGAGGGTTTGAGAATGCTTTGAATAAACTATGAGATCAGTCGTACATTGACCACCAAGGAGTGCACATTAAAATATTCAGACCATGCGCAGAAAAGTAAAGTTCGCTAAAGTAAGGCAACGGTTGTCAGCGCAGACAACTGTGGGACTTTTCTGTGCGGGATCGGAATGTTCATAACATTCAAGATCTAAAAGCCTTTGAGTTAACATTCGACACCTTACAGCCTCTGAGCTAACAACTCGAATCATTGCAATTCATCGGAATTAAACGCAATAAATCAATCTGTTAAAACAAGTGTTTTAATAACAACCATCTCGCATCATCCATCTCTCTGTGTGCGTATCCCTGCGCAAAAAAACGAAGGACTTCAAGAAAAGCAGCTCGCCTTACAACTGACGGCAGAAGTCCTGGAGACATCCGCAGGGATCGTCCATTGGGTTGATCTGGGTTGCATTTGGTTGGGTTAAATTAGTAAGGTCGATAAATTATAACGTATTTGTAAAAGTGTCTAACTAAATTATAGCGTAACAAAATATAACATTTTGGAAACAAGCCCGATTTGAGATGTGCAGTTAAGTCGCAGTTACCGCAGCCAGCAATTTGCGCGCCATTGTGAGAAGGACAGTGGGACGGTCAGGCTGCCGCGCCTCCCGCGCTCCGCGAAAATCGGTTTGTTCCCCTTTCCCTGATTGGCTCGTCAATTAATTTGAATGTCTGTGATATTACTATAGTACTCACGGCAGGCAGAGCAAAGAACGAGATGGCAAACACGGAGAAGCACGAAGCCACTATCTTGCCCATCCAGGTCTGCGGCACCGTGTCCCCGTACCCTATCGTGGTGACCGTGATGACGCCCCACCAGAGCGCATCTGCGTAGGATCGGAAGTCCGTCTTCCCGTTGGGTCCCACCACATCCTTCTCCGCCAGGTACACGAAGTAGGAGGAGAAGATCAGCCCGAGGAAGCCGATGTACAGGGTGGTTATGAGTTCCTGGTTGGTTGAAAGATACACAAAAAACCAGATCATTTTCATGCATTTGGAGCTTACACTCGTTTATTATTTTCTTTGTCTGAATCGAAACCCTGAAAATAGTCCACAGTCAAAATTATTCATCTCTTCGACATGGTGGTATCTAGGTCTGATATATTTTATACCATCGATATAATATGGATATTCTTGGTAGATATAATGTATAATGTAACATATCTGCATTACTTTTCGTATATTGAGATTAATTCGGGATCTGATGATTAATTGAATAACTTCAACAGAAGTTATTTTCTATAATCATTAAAAAATAGTTCTCAAAAAAGTTATTAAATTATTAATAATTGCAAAGAAACATATCTAATAATAGGCGATTTTCGCATCAACGGTTCTTTTCAATTACACGAGCGATAAACATATGATAAGAACCTACATATTAATTTTAATGTTTTCAGGGTTTCGTAAAAAAAAATCTGCTGGAAATTCAAACATTTTAAATTTTAGTAAAACTCAGTATCTACCTAAGAGTATGAATATTACGCAGTTCCATGGTATCTACTGACTTACCGACAGATTCACGTAACGGCAGCTTTTAAGTAAATGATTGAATTTAAATTAACGTGGAAGTCATCGTAAAATACTGTTCTTCTTTCTGAATTGTTTTTTTGGATTTGTGTAATTGCCGGAGAGTTTTTATTTTAAAATAATAGGTGTTACGAGTTAAGACTTTGATTGTTTCATAATCGATTGCTGAATGTGAATGATGTTCAATTACTTTTTATTTAAATACCGCACAAGAGTTCCAACTGCTCTCAACCGTCTGGAGCCTGTGAGACTATGAAATCCCCAATTGGGGTATGTTGTGAGGCTGACGGCAGTGAGGAGGGGAAAGATTTATGGAACAGAAAGTACCTGGCTATTCAAATCTGTTCACCAATCACGGTTAAAGCCATTTTAAGCATCTTTTCAATTTTCAATGGTAGTCTTACGCCAGGGCGATACTGAGAGTTTCGTACACTCTCGAACATGCCGCAAGTATACTTTATATTATTTTAATAGAATAAGTTGTGAAATAACACAAATTAATCCAATGAAATTCGGCTTGCTAGTCAAGAACATTATCATTCGACCACGGAGGCCGACAAATAACCACATACCGTCCAATATCACCATAAAACATCAAAAAATGTACATATCATTTCAGAAGAAAACGTGTTTTACCTGTCGATGGATGAAGACCACAGATCCCAACAGTCTCCAAGTGCCCCCCTGCCGGTCCACGTGCAGCATTCGCAGTATCTGCAGGAAGCGAATCCCTCTGATTGCGCTGGTGGCAAATACTTGCCCGTTGGAACCTACTGACAGTACCACCATCGAAGCTACCACTACTATTAGATCTGCAAGAAATAAAATATATAGTTAGTACCATCGTATTTTAATTCTCATGTAGACAACCAGTAAGTCTTTAGTCGTACAATATTAAGCCATTTAAAGTAACCGCTTGAGATCTGATAAGAACGAAAGATAAAAGCCATCTATAATTTCTGTGGGAACCAAAGATTGTTGAATTGAAAACTAATGTAATTAATAAAATTATTATATTTTTAATTCAGCGAAACAGAGCGTTGTATTTACTGTGTAAGATAAAGAAAAGGAATTCAATAAAATATGAATATAAAAAGAAGTACATGATATAAAATAACATACGACTTAAAATAACGATTCAAGGAAAAACCAAGGAAGACGCAATCAATAAAGTCAACAAATGTATTGCTATAATTGTCAAGGAGTGGATAGACAGAAACCTTAGAAACTTTGAATTATGACAATATGACAAAACTTGTTTTATTCCTTTTTATAACACTCAAAAGTCAGCTCCTAACACCAACCTTAATCTGAAGTTTCACGATGTCGATTGTAATTTGATAACATGCTCAAACTGTGAATAAACCAAATCACGAAAACATGAGAAGTACTTAGGTGTAAACATAGATTACCGACTGAAATGGACCAACCTATACAAAAAAAAACTGTAAATAAATTGAGATACTCAATGTATATATTTAAAGGAATGAGTAAAATTATGAATACAAAAAGCAATGAAACTTGTCTAAACTACACTAGTTCATTCATCTCTTTCCTATGGTATAATTGGTTGGGGTGAAACTTACAATAATCACATAGAACCCCTAGTAATTGCCTATAAGTTTATTTTATTTTGTAATGATAAACTAATGTTTATAAGACAAGGTTCGTATGCATAGCATAAAGGATAATAAATGATTATAAGCAATAATTAGTCGCCTGTAATATCAATACAAATTGAAAATATCTCCCGAGTAAAAATAAATGTCGCCGACGGGAATTGAACCCGCGCCTTCGTCCGGTCAGACGCTCTGGACCACTGAGCCACGTCAGCTTATTTTCAACATGCCAAATAATTCAATATGTACTAGTACATCAACAAAAATTACTGCGCTCAATCAACAATCAACAATTGCTCAACTTATTAGCAGTTTTTGAACCTCTCTACGAATTTATGTTTCGAAGCAAAACATTTTTTATATTATGGCGGAAATCGAACCCGCATCTTTTGAATACAGTGTAAAATATCTATGAACATATACTAGACACAGTAAACATAATTTAAGTTTCTGGATGCATCGTTTCGCAAATTACCATTAGCTATTAAAATAACACGGGACATTAAACAGCAAAGCAATAAAGTTATATAAGGAGTGTGAACAAAAGCCATGAACTTGAGCGGTATTGTCTCGAACTGTGTAGCAGACGCTGTTTTAATATTAATGTCTGTTCAGTATTAATGCGTTGTTTGAGAAACACTATAGGTCACATTTCTTATAAATATTACTAATTGCTGTGTGATTGCTGATAAAGCTACACATTTTTATTTCTCTTCTAAGAAAATCTTGACAATACGAGACCCAAAGGCAGTGATAAGCTAACTAACTAACTAACCATCACGCTGTTTCCCCGCAGGGGTAGGCAGAGAGGACGGACTGCCAAACAACTCGGTCTTGGCACACACTCCTTGCCTCATTCACATTCATACATCGTCTCATACATACTCTTCTATTGTTCTGACTCTTGACATGGCCGGACTCAAGTATCTGACTCACTTGGTCGTGCCATGTCTTCCTCGGGCGTCCCCGACTTCTGCTACCATTCACATTTGCATCGTATATTCTCCTTACACTCCTTTCTTCGCTCATTCGCTCTACATGCCCAAACCATCTAAGCGTCCCTTTCTTGATCTTACTCATTACGCTTACATCAGCCTTGCACTCTTTGCGGATATCCACATTCCTCACACGATCATACATGGTTTTACCACACATACGCCTCAGGGATCTCATTTCAACAGCATTCAATCTACTTTCATCCTTTCTTTGCCAGTTCCATGCCTCACTTCCATACATCAGGGTAGGTACCAGCACTCCATTGTGGACTGCTAACTTCGCTTCTTTGGACAATTTTTTGTTAGCGCCAACTGCGTTCAGTCCTCCATTAATGGAGTTACCTGCATTTACTCTTCTTTCAATATCTCTGTCAGCCTTCCCATCTCTCGTAAACATGCTTCCTAAATACACAAATTCATCCACCTGCTCCAAGTATTCCTCATTCACAACTAAATTGCACACTGTTTTCGTACTTTCTCTTTCAAACACCATTACTTTAGACTTACTTACATTCATCATTAACTCATTCTTCACGCATACTTCGTTCATCCTAGACACGAGAGACTGCAGATCATCCATACTATTAGCAATCAGCACCGCATCATCAGCATACAACAGGCAACATACTTTCAGATTACTCAAATTCGCGCCCAATCCCACATCTTTCAATTCTTGCATACAATTATCCATGTATAGATTGAATAACCACGGTGACATTACGCAGCCTTGTTTAACACCTTTTGTGATATCAAACCACCCCGTAAAACCACCGTTCACCCTAACACATGCAACGCTTCCCTCATATAGAGACGCAATTGCCTGGGTCAGATTCGCATTCACTCCATACTTGGACAACACCTTCCATAGCTTTTTCCTGTCGACTCGGTCGTATGCTTTTTGCAGATCTACAAAGGCACAGAAAAGTTTCTGGTTTTTTGCCAGAAACTTCTCGGTGAGCATACGCAATGAGAAGATCTGGTCCATGCACCCCCTTCCACTTATAAAAGCACCTTGCACATCCCATATTTTATCCTTTGTTTCCTTTCTTACCCTTTCAATCAAAATTCTACCATACAGCTTGCCAACTGAACTTAGCAGGCTAATAGCCCTATGATTCCCACATTCCTAGCAGATAAGCTAGCAGTGTGAAAATAATGCCAGATATCGGAAATCAGTCATTATGGGAAAGAGCCCTAGAGACAGATCGCAGAAGAAGTGGACTATCTGCGTGAAGGAAGGTTGGAGCACGATGGGATGATCTGGGGACTGGAGATTAATGCTTAAGGATGGATGGAGAACAATTATTACGATGGAGGCCAAATCGTAACGTTGTATGTAGCGCCTTGATACAAGAAACCCAATCGTTATAAGCCAGTGAGACTCGCCCCTTAGGTCGATAAAAGTCTTGAAGCTAGCGGGATCTTTCAACTCAACAGGAAAAGTTTTCCCTCATGTTGGAGAGAGTTCAGAATAAATTTCTGAGATTTCTCTACACGCGAGAGTACGGAGAGCAGAGTAAAAGTATGAGGTATATAACTATATACGTGGCTCCATCCTATCGGCTTTCTGTTGGGTATACGAATGAACCATCTAAGGGTCATAATGTACAGTTGTATACATTGCTAAAGATTTATTTAGACTGATTGGTGTATGATTTGAAAATTCGGCTATCCCGCTTGTGCTATCATTTTTATGTTCTCAATGGCTATCTCCGTCACCAACAGCATAGACTCTTTTATCTCCCAGCCTGCAGGACTAACTTGCCAATGATCATGTCGGTGGGAGAAGCAATTTTGTTATTGAATATAATCAATTCTGATATTGAGATAATATATGGCATCATTGAAGCTGCCTTTAAAAGACAAGCTCTATTACTACTAACATGATTTGTTCATACTGTTTTATATTTATGTAATTCTCATTTACAAATGTATTTAAAAACACACTAGAAAGTTTTTAATATTTTAAAAATAATAAACAGAATTGTATTGAACTCTGAATGGTTTTCCATTTTGTTTTTCAAGTAAGCATTATTAATAATTCGACATTAAAAATGGTACCCACTACCCGCCGTCGCCTTATGTCAAATTAATTGACAATATGTTTTTTCACTCTTGTAATTCAGAATATAACAGAATCTTTAGATTTTTGTTTGTTGTAAGACAGGCATTATAACTAACGATGAGTATGCTTGAAAAAAACATTGTAAACGTGCTCCTGGATTTGAACAAATTAATTAAACGATTCTATACCAATTTTATTAAGGTTTGCACTACGGACGGTATCCCAAGCTGTAAAAAAACACCTCGATGCTTCCTCGCGATTATTTCAAACTACGTTGCTACTACAAATTGCCACAGATGTTTTTAAAATATTTAAATCTTCTTCTGCCTGTTATATTCTTTAAAGAATGCTGGAGACCATCCTGCTTGCATAAATATAATTGTTGAATTAAGTATTGTCTTCTGCACCAGCATATTTAACGATGGTTGCTCAACGGGTATTTTATTTAGGACAAGAGAATGTTAGGAGCTGCGTCAGTATTTATGTAAATATTTTTACGTTCACAACAACTGTGTACACATTTTCCGTCCATGTTGATCTAGCAGATATTTAAAACCACGAAAATTTGACAATATTTTTTCAGTGTCTCCTAACGTGGTTATCCTTGATTAAACTTTCAGTGATTAAATGCCGCAAAGCCACTTGGTCTAACAGTAGTAGTTTTCTATTTTCAGTATTTTATCAGAAACACAGTCCTCGCCAGATTATAAGAATTGGCCAAATAACTCAATGAATGATAACATATTTTGATCCCTTCTCTCACATTAAAAGATTTCATTGGAATCTTAAAAGAACGGTCTACTTTTGTGGAGTACAGTAAAGGTTGTGGATTGTCCAATTGATCAAATTTCGTAGATTTAATTTCTTTAGATTATTACTACGTAACTAAAAAAGAGACACTGATGTATCAAATCTTGCACAAATTACTTAACTATAAAAATTATCTCTTATTAAATTGATTAAAATTATATCGGGTGTACCTCAGGGATCTGAAATAAAACCTAAAATAAAATACTATTTGATTAGTTAGTGACTTAGTTGACAAATGCGTATGGTTCCCAGCCAGGCCACCCAGGTGTCGTGCATTCCTCTGCTACCCAAGTTCTCCATCATTGCACAAGCGATATCTTTCACTTTTAACCATGTTAGCAGCAGTTTTTATATTAATATACATTATATGAACACTCTTAAAAAAGAGCAGATCTGGTTTGCAAAAGAGCTGACTGTATTTTGATAACAGCAATAAAATATCGAGAGTAGTGAATAGGTAAAGCCGTGAAGGACGGGCGGAACACATTACCTTTTTACTTCATTAGCTAAAAATAAATTGACTGGAATAATTGTAAGCCGTAACATTTCTATAGCCTTAGAGCCTTAGTTAATAAATCATAATATAAACCATTATGTAATAACTACGAGTTATATAAAGGTTTACAACTATGTATGGAAACAAGTGAAAAGATCATGTAGATCACACTTGCGTAGGTACAACCTAAATAGCAGTGACGTGCAGTGACAGTTTACCATTTTGCGTGATTATGCAGTATTTTTTCAAGCCGACACGTTTGTGTATAATTAAGTCTAAAATAATATATGTAAGGCTCGAGAGTGTAGGGTTAACAGTTTTTTCGAAGAAAAATATATTTAAAAAAAAAAAAACGCATTTTTTTGTCATTAAGAAATCAAGGATATTATTTAAAACAAAATTTGTCTCTGCATGCCACTGCTATTTTATATATTCATCTACGTGACTTGTAACTTACAGAAATCTTGGTAAATTCTAACGATAGTGTCTTAGCTCTAGCGATAGTGTCAATGCTATCAAAAGTTTATTTATTCCGGGGAATACGAGGAAAATTTGAGTATTTTTATTTTGTTATAAATTAATTGTTTTGTCACCAAAAAAGGATAAAGGCTGTCATTCTACCAATATACATATACATTTAAATTGATTGATTGATTGTTCAGTTCGTTAGTCGGACAAATGCTAAAACACTAGAAGTTGTATGTAAAAGTGTATACATAAATGAATTTACAATGACCGTTCGCCTTCTGATGCACTAAAATATGGTTTTTCATAGGATAAACACAAGCGCATAGTAGTAATATAAATTTTTTGGTGACTTTAAATAGAATATTGCTTTCACAGCAGTCCACGGCGGAGTGCTGGTACCTACCCTGATGTATGGAAGTGAGGCATGGAACTGGCAGAGAAAGGATGAAAGTAGACTGAATGCTGTTGAAATGAGATCCCTGGGGCGTATGTGTGGTAAAACCATGTATGAGTATTTGAGAAATGTGGAGATCCTCAAAGGGTGATTTCTTAGATGGTTTGGGCATTGTAGAGCGAATGGGTGAAGAAAGGAGTGTAAGGAGAATATATGACGCAAATGTGAATGGTAGTAGAAGTCGGGGACGCCCGAGGAAGACATGGCACGATCAAGTGAATCATTGTATTATGTTTCTAAATGACCTATCGTTCAATAAATATGTCTTATGTTATGAACGTTATTTGTGCTATGTTCGTTTTTTACTGTGATTGATTGTATCTTTTCTATGTATAAACATAATGCTTGTGACTAACTTTTCAATTAAAAAATCTTTTTAGACAGACTTAATTCAAAAAAATATTACTATTTCTATAAACAGAAAAAATTACAATACAGATGGGTACCTACTTGATGCATGAGGTAAGTACGTTGGTGTTTTTTTGTGTATGAAGTAATTTTATTATAAACCGAAGCTAAATGCATTGTATTTGAAGATTTACAATTTGTCAGCAACATGGCAGAATAACTGAAACATTGCTGGTCATGATTTTATTAATTCTGTTTTCTTTTATCATGAGCTAAAAAAGAAAACGTTTTTATTTAGAAGGCATTAAAACACTATACCTGTTAAAAAATAATAATAATGCAGAGATTTGTAAACAGGAAAAGAAAACAAAATCTAAACATTTTTGTAGGATATAGCAGCAAAAAAAAGTGTTATTAAATTGTCTAATTAAATACATTCCGACATCCTTCGATTACAAAGGTCACAATGTCGTACTATTTATTTTTTAAGCAATACGGATTTTTGATGCACTCATTTCAAAATTATTCAAATTATACACACATGAAAAAAACACCGTGTTTCACTAACCGTCGTGCCTCGTCTCATTTCACAAAGCTGTATGTCATTAAGAATTGTTTTGATGCAACCATAGACAGCAAAAAACAAGAATGAGATATGGCATGAAGGTGAGTAGATATTTGGTCTGTAGATAGAAACGCGTAGATGCGATTTGCGCCAGAATGGTTAACGATGTTTCATACTAATAATTTAACAATGTTTTATGCCCCATCTCCCTTTGATGCATCATTTCTGAAAGTTGTATGATAAAATAAAACGTATTTCAGAAGTTATTGATTTGGAAAAAATGTCGAAGCAAATGAAAAATTAAGCGATTGCAGGTACTGATGATAAATTAAAAATTCTCATTTGATTAAACCGAGGTGATAACATTGCTGTTTCAGAACACAGTTTTGATTGGATACGTGATAACTAAATTTAAAAAAAAATATGTAACATATTGTGAAAACTAAAACTTTTGTTTCATTAAACCTTTACAGGCCCAAACGGTGTCCTTGAAGAACGCCGGCCGGTGACCTTAATGATTATACTTATCACACAATACACTAAACTCGTATTTAAGTCTACGATTTTTTTAAAATAGTAAACTAATTTAAATAGATCTGGCGTATTGGAAACCTCATTACACTTGGTATATCTAAGAAATAATTTATTCTAAATTTATTATTAGAAGAGATACATTTGCGTACGCGAGTTTCTATGACTATTTAATTTGATACTCTGAAAAAAAGCCTGCTTTTAATTTAAAACATTAAAGAAATTATGCAGAAAAGAAATTATCATATAGTAAATACAAAAGTTTACCTCTCTGCTTTAAAAAATTGTAATATTAATGTGGATTCATTCGTTGAGGTACGCCAGAATCCTTCTAAATTATTTAATAAGATGCTACGAAGACGAAGAAATACATATTTTATCTGAAGTTTTAAATAGTTAGTTCGAAACAGTTGACTATCAAATATTTACGTTTGTTTGAGTCCTCACTTTTTAAAATATGCAAGACATATTATTTAAATTTATTTATATATAAAAGTATCAATGAATAGATTCATATTTGATACGATATTAAGATGAAGGAATATATTGTGATATTTCTTTTTATACGTACCTCGCAAGAGTCTCAACGGTTTCCTACTTACCGGAGCCAGTGCGACTATGACATCCCCAATTGGGGTGTGTTATGAGGCTGAACACGGCTTATTTTTTACCACTCTGGATCTACATTTTAAACTAAATAACCTCGAAAAATATGTATATTGGTAGTTGGCCATCACTGCAGTTTCCGGCTAATTTTACAACATGCCTTAATTATTATTTAAATGTCGTGGCAATCTCGGGGTTCTAATAATGCGTTATTAGAGTTCTTGCCGGTAGAGAAAAACTAGTCATTCTTGAAACAGCCGGTGTTCATTAACGAGGGGGTTTGAAGTGTGTAAAAAGGCATTAAATTCGCTACACACGACAACTTATAAAGATTCGTTCGCATAATTCTGTTAGTAATCAACCATATGTGTTGATGTTATAAGTAATCAACCATATGCGTGATATATTTTGGTAAAAAAAAAGATTTTAGATAAAGGAAAAGTGTTATCGATTCACATATTTTGACGGTAAATGGGCTGAATGAGTTCGATTTGAATATATTTGTTCTTGTTGATTTGCTAGGATGCGTTTTGAAAGTGGAAAGTGTCACAGTAAAGTGAGATTAGACGGGAAAGTTGTCCTTATCACGGGATGTAATACAGGGCTGGGAAAGGAAACTGCAAAGGATTTTTATAGAAGAGGTATGTACGTATGTTATAATTTTAATTTTAAATCAATTCCATTAATGCTGTCTGATTTTTTAAAAGTAAAAAAATGTTTAGAAGTCCCCATATATTTCATAATAATTACAAAGAAAGTTGAGCAGCACATATTTTATTAAATTATTATCATTAAAAATAAAAAATCATTTAAAAAAATCATGAAATATCGACAAACAACAAAAAAATTATCAGGAAACGGCCTGTCTTCCCGTTTTTAACAGTATATTAATAAATCAGCTATACTCATGTTTCACCTTTTATAACTACACAACGCCAACTATACGCTAGCAAACACATTTTGGAGAGATATGATATAATTTTATGACGTCATAGTTCATTGTTCATACAAATAGGTGATCGGCTTTATAATATTAGTAGGTATTAATTTTTTGCTTTTAAATATATTTGAAAAACTTAACGTAAAAATAATTTTATGTATGTATAGGATAACCGAAAAAATAGTTTTGTCCAACTTTCCTAGCTTATATAATGAAACTAACCTTTAAACTTTACCAACCGGTTTCGTGCAAGTGTGTTTATTAGGAAAATATTATAAACTTTAAATGAAAAGAGCCTCGGTTACAGTGACCAAATTTCACTTTCTAAGTAAGATTCTTGTGTTAATATTTTCTTTATTTTCATTTCAAAACATATTTTCACTTTCTGTGGTTTTCTTCTTAAAGACTATTGTGTACATTATTACAATACACACCCTTAATTATTTTGTAACGCAAAAATTAATGTTTTAAAAATTATGAATACACGAAGATAATTGAATTGAATATTAGAATCTCTGAAGTAAAGGAAAGAAAACTGATGAGTGGCTGAGATGACAAATGCCTCTGGTTTCCGCAAAAGCGTCATGTGTTTAATCCCTCTGTTAAAAACAACATCTTCCGCTTACGATGATAGTATTAGTATTTTCAAATATAGTTAATTAATTATAACCTGGGAATGTATATTTTAATTATTAGATACATCTATTTTAATTTCACTTTTGTTTTTAAAATCAACCCACTTTCCGACATCTGATTGAGTTGAAACTCGGCAGACTCGTTGTAACTGACGATGCTTTCTTTTGATTGGGTGGCAATCATGTACACACACGTGGATATAAATACATTTATAAAATCGGATGACATTACATGACTAATATACGCAATAAATGTCGGTCCTACCCGATCGGCATTTGGCGAGTTTGGTAGAGTTGTCGACCCATGTTCATGGGTAGGAAGGTTCACTACTCAGTCGAACCACTTTTTTAAAGTTTTAAAGTAGAAAAAAAAACTAACTTTTAACGAATTGATTTTTTGAAAAAAAAAAATTGGAAACAAAAATCTAGTTGTTTTTACAGGAGCCAAGGTGCTGATGGCCTGTCGCGACAAACAGAGAACTGACGTAGCGATGGCGGACATAAAAGCAAATTGTAAAGGTCTGAATGGACTTGGCATTTTGAAATTCCTTCATTTGGACCTCAACGCACTGAATTCTGTGAGAAATTGTGCCAATAAGGTCCTCGAAAGCGAAAAAAAACTGGATATTCTGGTGAATAATGCCGGACAGGCGGGTCAGAAAGGTGTAACAGTTGATGGTTTCGACAAGAACTATGGCATCAATTATCTGGGACACTTTCTCCTCACCATGCTGTTGCTTCCTGTGCTGATGAAATCTCGTGCAGCTAGGATTGTTAACGTGTCTTCCGTCATGCATTACAGTAAGTCAATATCATCAATATTATTTTTTAATCATCGTAGACAGTTTAACGACTATCAAATGAAATTTTTTAAACAGAAACGATTCAGTCGCATCTAGGAAGCGGAGGTCCTGGATTCAATTCCGAGATGCCAGTGAATCTTTTTCTGTCTTTTCTGTATCACATTATTTTATTTGAAAGTCGTTATTGTCTTAACGATTAAGTATTACCATTTGAGGTTTTACTCACAAAAAAAATATATTATACAGAGATGTAGAGGTTACCGCAGCGGGCGCTTATTTTTTTAAGATTAGCTCCATACAGGAGGCAAGGAGGAAAATAATTTCTCCCAGGGCCAATGTAATCTTTGGGGATGGATGCTGTGTGGAGGGTCTTTTTAGGGAAATTCTGGAAAGCAAACAGGCATGTGGGGTGGGTAGGAATCTGGGTACCAGTGTGTCCAGGAGTGACGGACATATGAATCTATCCTCCTACTGCGGTGCAAGTGGATGTAGAGAGGTCGAAAGGTCTCCCTCAACCAGCCTTTCGTGATCTGGCCTGTCACGCAGTTGGTGAGCAGAGGCACCCACCACCAAGACCCACCCGGACATATCTCATCGCATGAACCCGGGCACCACTGCATCAAGTCAGCTAACGTGGCGAACTACTTAGAGAGATCAATGGTAGAGGTGTTGGTTGTCCAAGAAAATTGTATACCTTGTTCCTACGTACGATTTGTAATTTCTCAATCGTCTGCTTCTCGTATAATATTTTCGTTTTTTTTAGTTAGACCTTAATTTATTCATCCTTCAGCTTTTTCCTTCGTTCATCGGCAAGTTTATCCTTCAGTTCGTTATTTCGTGTACAGTTTAGGCACATCCTTTATTTAACCTTCAGTTAGTTATATATGAACATCAATCATTATCATTAATTTACTTTAATCTCCTTTCGATTATTCGTTACAAGAATTTTTATTGAATCCTTTATTTTAGCTTTAATTCATTTCGTGTTGTATCCTTTAGTTAACCTTTGTTAGTTCCTTTTGTTCAATACTTTCACCAATTATTTGCGAACATGTACAATAAATTACTTTAAACCGTTGAGTTTTTTTAATGACTCGATCTGAAGGATAGATTTGGGAATTAGAATGATTATCATATCATTAACCTTCATTGAATTATTAATACCAACTTCAAATCATATGAATTAATGCTGTACCCTCTTGGCTTTATAAGAAATACACTAAAAAATGCGACTTATTTATTTTAGAAATAATAAAAAAATGTTTTATTGTTTTTTTAAAAAGCTTTATGCTTTTATTGCAGTTTCCAATATAGACTTGGAGGACCTCTCTTTCCGAAATCGATGGTACACAGTAGCTGCATCATACGGTCAAAGTAAATTGGCACTTGTTATGTTTACTCGTGAATTGGCAGATAGATTGAAGGTTAGACTTTTTTTATTTTATAACAAGATTTTTATTATATTACAACTTCCCCCTTTGGTAAAGTAAAAAAAAGGAGTATGAACGAAAGGGGAAATCTGGGACGGAGATTTTCACTGTGAAGTGAAATTGTATGCATAGGACGATGTATGAATTTAGTATAAAGCAAGAAACATATTATAGGCGTTCCAATGGCCTAGTTCTGGGGCCTAGGAGTCAAGAATTTAACTTAATCTCGCGATATCTTATAGATCACACTTCCAAGTTTGACAAGATGTTGACTAATTTCACCAAATTATGTAAAATCAATTACAATACTATCATAATGTCATTGTTTTCACATCTCGTACTATGGATCTTAAATTTTATGGATATTAAATTTCATGGATCTTAAATTTCAAGGATCAAAAATTTTGTGTATCTTAAATATTTTTGATCTTAGATTTTATGGATCTTAAATTTCATGGATCTGAAATATTTTGGATCTTAAATTTTATGTATCGTAAATTTCATGGATCTAAAATTTGATATATCTACTTTCGAAAACGGCCTTAGCATATATAATTTAATTTTATATGTTTTTAATCTTTTCTCAGAAACGAGGAATCCACAACGTCAAGGTGTATAGTCTGCAGCCAGGGTGTGTCAAGACTGACATCGGCAGGAACCTCAATTCCGTATTTTTCGGAATGAGATGGATCTGGAACCACATATTGGGACTTTTCTTCAAGAGCGTGGAGGCCGGATCACAGACTATCATATATTGTTCCCTGGATGAGAAATGCTCACAGGATTCTGGACTCTATTATAGGTTAGTAAAAGTAACAAAATACATTAGCTTAACATTAGCTCTGAAATGAATTACGTTATTTGTCCTTAAATAGGAGCTAGCGACCAAATCCTTGAAAATATTTATGAATATAAATTTCTAAAATTACTCGACTTTAAGAGCCTTTTGAGGGGGAGGGGGATCCCCGACCCGAGGGGTTATGGAAAAACATAAGATGAGAAGATTCAATAGCTTTGTTCAAACGGACCGCTCGACGCACGTGAGCCGCATCCTGATTATATTTTAATAGGAATACCAACCAATAAAAATGTCATAGAATATGAACAGAAATAATTGTAAAACACCAGAATGGCGGTCATCCAAAAACGACGAAGGTAAATTTTCATATTTACGTAATTGTAATTTAAATGCAGTATTTTACATCTCTCCCGAGTGATATTAAAGTTGTATTTTATAGTAACTAAGTTTTATCGTATATTCGTACTAAGCGTCTCCAGTTACTCTGAAAGATTACCGTAATTCGTACAAGTTTAACAATAATTATTATTATTTGAATACGGGCGCTTTTAATTATCTACATCAATTTGATTAATAGATTTAGAAGAAATATAAATTATTTCAACAATGTGGGAAGAAAAAACATCTTATGCTATCAAAAATTTAAAAGAAAAAACATAACAATAATATATTATTAAGAGCAGGTAAAAAGCGAATTTGAGCTGACTCTTATATGTATAGTTTATTAGGCTTTATTTTAAAATCATTTAAAAAAACACTCTTACTTTGCGCAAAAAAAATCGATGAATATATATTCTGATTTGCGCTGTATTTTCAACCATTCAGAAAAATAAATAAAATTAAGCAGCTTAAGAAAAAAATATTTAATAAACTAAAATACTTTTTGTTTTAAGACCACGAATTTTTAATAATTTTTTTGTTTTAAAACAAAAAGTGTCTTATTTTATTAAATATGTCAAACCACAAAGTAATTGCTTTCTACAATAATAAAAAAAATATATAAAGAAAAAAAACGATGTTTAAATAATTTTGTATTTTTTTCCAGTGATTGCGAAATTATCACTTCGAGTCGAAAATCAAGAAATGAAGAACTTTGCAAAAAGCTGTGGGAAAAATCTTCTCAAATGGTTGGATTTTCGTCATCATTTACGATCTAGAAATTGAAATTCTACTATGTACATAATTTTAGGCACTATTCACATAGAAGTATTTCAACGCGATGTAATTTTCGCCAACTTGAATGTAGAATTAATTTTTGGTAAATACCTGAGCAAATTTACTCTTTGAAATTCTCAAGCATGTAAACATTAAGTTAAGATTGAAGTATTATATTCTACCGAGGGATGATGAGAAAAACACTATAATACAAAATATATAACTATATTATTGAGTGTGAATTTTTATTAGACTACCATAGTTGGAACGAATTAATCCAGCCTAAAAATATTCAAAAATGAAACAAAGCACTTTGAATTGAAAATATTATTTTAATACAATATTTTAACTAAACTCAATACAAACGTTGAAAAGTTTTTTTTCGACTTATCTGCGTACAATATGCATGTATTATAATATATTGTAATACGTGCATATTTTCCATCTTTTATGTATGATTATAATACCGATATTTTATTATAAGGGTAATTTTTTTCAAAATACATACTTGAAAAAAAAAACTAATAAAAAAATTAATAAAAAACTAAAATAAATATTTTTTTATTAATAGATTTCTTTCGAAATATATACTTTTTTTGGTTTCATGCAGTTCGAGTAGGACCGAAATTTATTTACATTACTGCTGTAGTATCATCCATTTTCATATAAGTATATAGCCTGTATCCGCGAGTGTGTACGTGATTGGACACCTTTTGTGTTAATTTTCACTTGTAATATGTGCCTACAAATATTACATGTGGAAAATTATTAATTATTAATTAATTCACGAAAACGAAATCTAAATTGTGATACATGTATAGATACTAAAAAATAAAATGAAAATAAATAATGAAAAAAATAGTAAATTAAATAATAATAAAAAAAAAATAATTTGTTATTTCGGTCACTGGCATTATACCTAGCTCTCTCATTTAAAATTTAGGCGTATTAGATCTGTCAAAGAATTTATAGATAAAAATGCAAAAATCAGTCATTTTAAATACATGTAGGATTACGAATTTTTTTTCAAAATATTTATATTGAGGGATCAGTAGGATTTATAGGTCCAATTGGACCTATAATACCTATAATATAATTCGGCTCGGTAGAACTTCTAATTAGAAGTTCTACTGAGCCGAACCCTACGATATGAAAATATCTGGAGTCGGTGAATTATTTTCCCATTTGATCTCTGGTGATTTGACGTGTTGTTTTTATATTATTCTGTGTTTATTATGCTTATATAATTCACTTGCATAATGTGGGTTGGCTAGATGATCATTTGTGGAAAAGTGTGTGGAAGGGCTTAGTTTTTCCTGTGGGGAATATTTAACCCGGACATAAAGTCGGAAAATAAATAAAAATTTGTTTACACCGGAATGTTTGGAGGTTTTTGGAATCCAAAGGTCTCATAAAGCTTGTAGATTATACAATACTAACACAATAATATTCAATAATAAGAACAAAAGAATACGTAAAATTAAAAAAAATTAAATTAGATTGGTAGATACTAAATAACCACCATTCAGAATGGAATGAATGTTTAAAGTGGATTTAATAGTCCCATTGGTTTTGGACAGCTGAGACCAGTTTGGACTGTGGTATTCATGTCATAAAACTTCTTTTCTGAAATGGGCAATCTCAAAAGATAACTAAAACAATATTTTGAAATTAAAATAAAATTACAAATTTCGATTGTGACTGCAACTGTCTGTCTGTAACTCCATTTTATTTAACTAAGTGTCATTTTCAAAATTGTTTAGAGAATTCAGAAAATAGCATATTTAATAATAACAATGGTATATCAATTAACACAGTAATATGCCTTAATTTAGGCCGATACTTTAGGATGATTAAGGCCAAAAATAGGTAAAGGCACTGTCTTCAAACTAATTATAAATACCTTTGAAACGTTCTCTATAAACCATTTCAAAATGAACCGCAAGAATTTATTATGTGAACGCAACCCGATAGTCTGCACATGCGCATAAATTCGAGTTATTTTTCGCGAGCCCAATATTGCTTAGCTGCGCCTGATTCAGTAATGGGGTAACTACCCTCATCTTATTTTCCCTATTTTAAAATCAGAATGTTTTAGACATGAATATTAAAGCGTCAGGAATGTATTTTAAGACACAATTATTTTAATGTAATATTTTTATCGTAAGATGGATATAATATATGTTTTAAGAAATACTAATTTTCTTAAAATTAGCTAGAGTTTTAAAAAAAGTTCCACCGAGTTCCAAGACATTATCTTACTAGTTAATAATAATAATAATAATAATAGTAACAACATGGCATTTATATAGCGCAGTTTAGTGTCATTTCACTTCAAGTGCGTTTAACTACTCGTATAACAAACTTAAAAAAATGGTAATTCAGTATTAGTGGTTCTTAAAATTATTCCTACTGTGTGCCGTACCCAATACAGATCTAATATTATAACACTAAATACACTGTTTATACCAAGTGATGACAAAACTTAGAATAACAATAACAGCAGGACAGGACAAAACACGAATATTAAAACTAAAACATATATAAAACAGGAGGCAGTTTGTGCTCAGAAATGAGAATTTTCTGAGCAGACACTTTAAAAAGGTACAATAAGGAGACAACCGAAACCAAACAACTACCGGAAGTTTTAGAATATGGCTTATTATAAAATATTGAAAGGAAGTTAAAATTTATAAATGGTAAGATTTTTTTTTAGTAATAAGTAATATATAAGTTTAGTTATAAGTGATATAAAAACGTTACATTAAAAAAGTAAATAAATTGAGCGCATTATTTTCAGGTAGCCTTGGCGACTCCGCTCCAAAGAAAATGAAGATTGAGAGAAAATAACTAGGTTTTAATAAAATCAAAAATTAACAGTTTAACAAGTTATCGTCAATTTACAATTTAATCCAAATTATGTCATTTTTACCTATATCATCAATTCAAAATACAGAAATAATACAACGTGACATATAATTTTTTTTATGGAATACTACAAGTACCTGACCCCAACTAATCGTAATTAGACACTGAAAGATTTTCTTAGGTACCTAAGCATTCGTTATTAGAATATCAATACGTAGGTATGTTGATAATCCGGCCTTGTGTGCAGCGAATCAAAAAGTTGCCTTGCCGACTTAGTGGCTTAAAATGTATAATTAATATAGTTTTAATATTTAAATACGTTCACACAAACCTTTTCTATCTAATTCTCGACCACTAAATTAATGAATTCATCCAGGAAAGGTCGAACGAATAAAATATTAGAATCTAAGAACATTGGTATAAAATTATTAGTAATTATTCATGGATTTATCAATTCACTAATACACATTGGGCATTTTCAAATTCCAAATTTGGAATTAGAGTTGATAAAACTGGACAAATCTGGAAATTCAGTATAAAATTATTCTAATTTGAATTTAAGTACCAATTGAAGAAATTAAATCTGATAGAATTTTTTATATAAGTAGCAAATATGTTATTCACTTCAATCATTCTTTGAGTAATACGTTAGTTGTTAAAGACATTCGTGCAAGGAAATTGTTAGTATAATTTTTTTTCAATGCTTAAATAATAGTGGAAAGTGATTTTCATTTTGTTAAAACGGTTTTATGTTTTTGTGATATCTTTGTGGTTATTGTTGAATTTAAGACAGAATTAAGTTCAGTGATAACGTTATTATAGTTTAGTTTGTTTTAAAGTATTGAAATATGCTTTGGTCTAGTGGAGTGTGTACGAGCAGTGCGAGGCTGGATGGAAAAATTGCTCTCGTTACCGGAAGTAATTCCGGACTTGGAAAGGAAACCGCGAGGGACTTTTATAAAAGAGGTTAGTGTGATATTAAACTGTTTCGCTGTCCAGAACGTAAGATACTTTCAGTATTGACCTGGTGAGATTGTTGACACATAAAATAAGAAAAAATAGACAACCCTTAAAATTTATTTGTATTTTTAAATATCTTTTAAAATTAAAAAAAAAAATGGTTTGGATGAAGACTGAACCTTCCTTTTCAGGAATCGGAGTCAAACGCGTTTCCAACCTTGCCAGATAGATACCAGACTGATATTTATTTCGTATATTAACTGCTATAATCTCGTCTGATTTCAGAGAAATGGGTATGTCCGCATTTATGTACGTCATTGACACCAAAAGTTTATCGAATGCATTCTCACCAAAAATCAGTATATCAACTGAGTTTTAGCTCGATCGGGAAGTGGGTTGATTCCCGCTTCCAATATTTGCGTTTAATCATTCACCAAAACAAAACTGATATTCAAATAGATATATTTAAAAAAAATCTATCTCTTCTCTAAAATATAAACTGCATAATGCCGACAAGAATAATATTATACATTAATCTACAATACATTTTATGCAGCATCAATTGAATATTACAATAGGATTACGGTGTATTTATTTCTTTATATTTTCCTTTTGTTTATTTACTTTTTATAATATTATTTTTTTTGGAGTGAAACTTCTTTACGCGCGTCATGCATTTTCTAGGACCGGAGTAAAACCGACTCATGACCGTCACGAAAAACAGTGATCATTTGGTGGTGGGGGTACGGGACCCCCACCACCGCTCACCGTTCACTGTAGCTCTCTCACCGTAGTCGCTTACTGAGGTGAGGGAGCCACTGACGAACGTTCTCTCTCTCTCTCTTCTCTCTTTTCCTCTCTCTCTAGCCAACGACGCCACGCCAGGCATCAGCTGCTTGCTTCGTGTACTGCGCGGTGAGTGTAATACGAGTGAAATACGTAATTGATTGTGGTTTATTCGATTAGTTATATTGCTATAAAAAGAGAGAATGAAATGAAAAGAGAGATTGAAGAATACTAAAAGTTTCACTTCCGTCGTGCGTAGGCTTGCCACACAGTGTATTTTTTTTAATGTATTTTATAGTTATCTGCAGTAAAGGTTACGAGTCAAAACGATTTACATAAAGTTATAAAAAGACAAAAGAAAATTAGTTTTATGATGAAAATGTGTCATTGTTTGTTATTTTATTTTATTTCTGCCATTGGCGGTTCTTGGTATAATTACAACAATAATAAAAGCTTATATTATTTCAGTCATAAACACAGATATGATAATTTATTGATGAATTATTTGCAGGCAGCTAAATATACAATACAAAAAGTTGAAGGATTTAGAAATATTAAGTATTCTTTTATGTATTCAAAAATATAATTATTCAATTGATATTTATTACTTTTAATATTCTTTACTTATTGTTAAACAAGTTCTGCTGTGTAAAACTGGTATTGGGGGCAACATTTCTAGGCAAAACAATAGTCACACACATAATAACTACACAGCAGAGCTAGTTTAAAAATAAACTGTCTTTTTTTATAAATCGGGTCCTGCAAATAATTAAACTTGATAACATTAAATACATTAAAATGAATAAGTGTGTTATGAAGATTTATGCAAAGTTAATGATGTTTTGCTCACCGTTATGCTTTTTTTTAAAAGTATATTTTATTTAGCTATAGAATTTAACATTTTATATCTGGTGTAGGGTTGTAAGGGAACCATGATTCTACGGGTTAAGATTGTAAACCATAACATTACCCAAACTTCATACTTCCGCAACACACGATTTTTTAATAAAAATTAGATCAAGTCTCCTTTTTTGTATCCATTATTATTTAACATATTGCTATAATTTTTCAGGGGCAAAGGTTTTTCTAGCATGCCGAGATTTGATCAGAGCCCAGGAAGCGATTTCAGAGATAAAGTCAAGTTGCAACAAACTGGATAAAGTTGGTCACATGAGGATGATCATGTTGGATCTTAGTTCCCTGACATCAGTCAGGAATTGTGTAGACGAGTTCTTTGAGAGCGAAGACAGACTGGATATTCTGGTAAATAATGGCGGGATCGTGGGACCAAGGGAATATACTGAAGATGGGTTCGAAAAAACCTTTGCAACTAACTATCTAGGACATTTCCTTCTCACCGTGCTGCTGCTTCCTTTGTTGGAGAAATCTGAAGCGGCCAGGATTGTCAGTGTGTCTTCATTGATACATTATCGTAAGTCAAATCAAAGTTTTTATTATTTCCAGCATAATGATATGGAAGCTTGACTACTGTCACCGAGACCCAACCAAACTGCACCCACTATCAAATCGGCAGAGCCAATGAAAGTTATACGTTTCGTATGTAGGTAGAAACAAAGGCGAGGGTGAACGAACGTAGTCATAATATTAAGTCATCTATTTTTCGATGCTCTATTCAGCCTGACGTAATTTTCAGGTTAAAAGCTGATAAATATAATATTATTATCGTTGATTAGTTTCTGTAATCAAATTAATTCAATAAATAATTGTTTTCCTGGTATGTTTGCAAGCATCCCTGCATACGAGGTTTTCAATTAACATTCAATATTATTTAAAAAAAAAATAAAGATGTTGAACAAATAAATACTACATTGTGTTTAAAGGATTTTTTTTTACAACAATTATTCCTTTCCTATTTTTAATGTTGTTGTGTTCATGCAAACAGGTTTCCAACTCGTCTTGGAAGGAGTTTATAAATAAATGGTTCTTATAGATTAATCAGGGATTTAATTAATACTCCGCGTATCATAAAGGTGACTCGGTAGTCGACCCAACTAGTAGCTGGCTAATTGTAATCTGGAACAGTAAGTTTCTCTGAGAGCCTTACCACTGGCCCTGGCGACTACTGGCCACAGGCTCCATCTTGCGGACTTCCACGCAAGCTCTATACACTGCCATCTGTGCGTGCATCTATGAAACTCTTACTTCCCAACAAATGTTTAGAAGATAATTTTGTTTTTTGTAATAAAAATCTGCCATTTTTTTCAGTTGCCTGGCTTGATTTTGATGACCTTCATTTCAAACAACGTATGTACTTCATGACCACCTCGTATGGGCAGAGCAAACTGGCTATTACTATGTTTACGTATGAATTGGCGGAAAGATTGAAGGTAATAAATAAATCCATGAATTCCATTCCTACAGAGGGGTAAACTAGGTAATGATTGCCCACTTAGGGATATTTTAAATTTGAATTCGGTCCTGCCAACCATATAACGAAACAATAAATAGTTGCAAAAAATTAAATTAATTACATTGCAAATCTTTCCCACGATTGTATTAAGCCAAGTAAATAACATTGTTTTTAAATGAACTAACAAATATAGCTAAGTATAGAATGTTTGCCAATTTGTTCACAGTGATTGACAGTGATTGCCCACTTGTTCATAGTGATTGACAGTTATTACCCACTTTAGTGATTCGATAAAAATCTTTAACAAAACAACCTGAAGTTTGTACAAACATTTATTTTGTTTTACTTTAAATTATCAATAATAATTGGTAGAACATTAAAATAATATATTTTTATTTATTCAGTGTGTTTAGACTGTTTTTGCCGCCAAGGGAAGTTATCGATTCAAATTGAACCAATAGTGAAGTAGAATAGAATAGAAATAATAGGATTATTAAATATATATAACTCATATAAAATGAAAATGTAGATATTGAGGAAAAGTGACAAATATTGACACAAATTACCACCATTTATTAAATTTGTACATATCTGCCATCTATCGATTTAAGTTGAAATCTTGTAGGTATCAATCAAAACCTTTGGATTAATGACATCCATTGCTATAAAATACAATTACAATTTGATTTTTTGAATTTTACACACATCTTATAAAGTTTGTAAAGTAATTACTTTTCTTGAGGGTAAACAGACTATGATTGCCCTCAACTAGTTATTGCCCTCTCTCACTTTGATTGACTTATCTCATTAATGGATATAAGAATTTCACCGAATTCTTAATATATATCTCTATTAGTTCAATTTGAATGAAAAGTGAATTCAAATTTTATGAATCGATGTAAATAGATTACTAATATGTATGTATATCTAAATGGTGTAAAGTAAAGTCGCTCTCCGCTGTGTGTGCGCTTAGTTCTTCTAAGCTGCGCAAAGTATTTTGATAGGGTTTTCACTATGATTTAGAAACTTTCTCCTGACTGTCTTCGGAACAACAACAAAGATACAGGACTTACTGAGGTCTGCAAAGACTAAGTTTCCTCTGGAAACAGATGGAGTGTATAAACTCAGCTGTTCCGGATGTGACAAGGTCTATGTAGGCCAGACAGAGCGGACTATCTCCAAAAGGATTTCAGAACACTTCAGAGCTTGTAAACTCGGCCACCCTGACAAATCGGCAATTGCCGAGCATTTGATTGACACCGGGCATTACTTTGGATTTGTTCCTGAAATCCTGGGGAGACCCAAAACTTATAGAGCACGGCTGATTACGGAGGCCATTGAAATTCATAAAAATCCCATTAACATTAATAGAGACGATGGAGCTAAGCTTAATAGTTCTTGGTATCCGGTAATTGACGGATACACCAGAGCTAAACGAAGAAAACCACTTTAAATAAATAAAAAAATGATACGTTAATGTTAGCTCAGAGGGTTGGAGCTGGCAACACGGTATCACAACCTCATACATAAGCTCACATTTTAACACAACCTCAAATAACACATCTGCCCTGATGATGGACACTGCAATGCTGTCCGAAACGTTGGCTAAAGAAGGAGTTAGCGCAACACGGTATAATACCCCAAAAACAAATAACAAAAAAACTTTTGGCCGTGAAAATCTTAAATCATATTTTTCTCCTGAAAGGTTAATATATAGGTACAATACATGCAAATTAAAATTATAAAAAGTAGACAAAAGTCGATGTTTTTGTAATCAAGTCGTAAAAAAATATTTTCGTGCGCTTACATTGCTAACGCTGGCTAAACCTTGTGAGATACATCAAAATAATGTACTACGGAATTGTATATCTTAAAAAGGCCTACAGAAAATTCTTGTGTCGTATATGTCTAGCTCTTAAGGATAACCCACAGCAACGCCAAGTACACGTCAACTAGTGCCTAATATTTTGTGCAGGCTTTGATATCGTTAATGCAAGGATTGTGCCAAATAATGAGGTTGAATCGTTTGAAGTTATTGGATATTGTCATACTGTGTGATGTTTTCTAGCTAGAAATAATTGCTTCCGCACGGAATAAATAGATGGCAAAAGAGGTTCCTTTACCGTATACAACTATATTTAGATATTACCGTATATACTAACTTTTGTTTATTTATTGTAAGTAATTAAATTTCAGAGTGTGACTAGGTAGATAAATCAATAAAATAGTTTCAAATATAAACATTGAATTAAAAATATTACATTTTTTAATGCAAATAGATAAAGTTTTTAAAGACAATCACCGTTGTTTTTCGTCGCGTAAACTGTAAAAACCGCTTTACACCAAACAAAATAAAAAACAAATTTAATAAGACAATGGTATTATAAAAGATATTGTCATTTCATTTTAATTTTTTTTTTTTTTCAAACTTTGAAAATGTATAAATTCTGTTCTTTCTATTATATTTCTAAGAAAACTTTAAATGAAAATACGAAGCGTGAAGCTCCCTCTCTTTAATGTTGCTTAAATTACATATCCCTCTATAATACAAAATGAAACAACATTATTTCCGTGAATCCGTTTGGGAGAAATATCTCCAAAAAGCCTCTACGTGAGTTTGACGTCTGGAAAAAAAACAGCTTCCAAAATTGCTGGGGTTAAATTTAAAAAAAATAATGTATCTGTGTTCATCTTCCAGAAGCGAGGCATCTCCAACATCAAAACCTACAGCCTCCACCCTGGGGTGGTCAAGACTGACATCAGCCGTAGTCTAAATTCCATGTTCTACGGAAGCCGCTTTATCTGGGACAGCTTATTCGGGGCCTTTTTCAAGACGCCCGCCTCAGGGGCGCAGACCATCGTGTACTGCTCGGTGGATGAGGAATGCGCGGGAGAATCTGGACACTATTATAGGTGTGATATTTTTACGATTATATATCATATTCCCTTAACATCAATAAATAAATTAAATAAAAAAAAAAACACTTAAAATTTTTTTTGTGATTTTTTTCAGGCTAATTTCTATTCAGATGCCGACATAAAAAAGTAATTAGTTGTATAAAATTCCCTCGATGTGAATAAAATTCACAATAATTGGCTCCAGCCCAGAGGTGGCTTCTCCGTAGGTCGACACATTTGCTTTTGAATCAAGAATAAACGTGTTCGACTCCCGCGTTAAACATGAATAGATTTTGAAAACTATTTATGGGCGATACTAGTTCGAGTGTTATATTTATGTATCAATGTGTTTTTTGTTTTCCAGAGATTGTATGCGGAAGGAACCCAGTAGGAAATCAAAAGATTCAAAAATGTGTCAGAAATTGTGGGAAGAATCGTGTCAAATGGTCGGTTTCACATCCAACGAACTTCCAATATAATTAATTCTGTACCAAATGTCCCCGTATTGCCATGAAGGAAATACACACGTAACGAGAATACTGGCTTTTTAAGATTAGAGATTTTTGTACCTATTAATTATTATAAATGTAATCCAATAATTTAAGTTTAAAATAAATATGTTTTTGACATGTCATAAAAAAGGTGTGACAACTTTTTTAACCTAAAAAAATATTTTTCCATTCAGAAGGCCTTTGGGAAAATATTTTCTTATGATTATTTGGAGATGCTGTGTCGAGGGTCTTTTTAAAGAAGAGAACGCGAGGAAGTTGTGAGTTTGAAAAATACTCGACTTTCACCGAGCGAAGACACCAATTACACAGGCCTGCAAATTGACACTTTTTGATAGTTTTTTTCACCGTAATGAGTGAATCGTATGTATTTTGGTGTGCTGAGTCCAAATATGCCCTCAGTTTTTCTCCAGCACGTAGGAATTTTCCGCAAAATGAAAATGAAAATTATCCAAAACCCGCAGTACATATAGGTAAAAATGCATCATGCATTTTTGTTTATTTACATTTTTAAATACAATTTGATAAAAATAATATGTATATACAATAAGGATTTATAATTCTTTATAATATCTACATCTTTTCCCCTCAAAACTCCGTTTTGAGCTTTTCCGTTTGTGTGGGATGTCTGGAAGTTCTCTATGGAGCATCCAACCTATTCAACCTAGTCTCCCATCATATTCACATCCCATCGTCCTTGGTACCTCCGTTTAATTTCTTTGATGTCTTGCTGGAACCTCTCGCCCTGCTCTTCACTTACGGAACCAAGGTTTTCTGGGAAATAATTCAAATGGGAGTTCAAAAAGTTAAGTTTCAAGCCCATGGAGCACCCCAAGGTTTTAAAACATTTCAACATTTTATTTACAATTTCTTCATAATCCGGGTCCTATTGTTCCCCAAAAACTTAGTCAAAACT
The DNA here is from genome assembly GCF_061612785.1 of Hesperophylax consimilis. Lineage (NCBI taxonomy): Eukaryota > Metazoa > Arthropoda > Insecta > Trichoptera > Limnephilidae > Hesperophylax > Hesperophylax consimilis. The sequence goes on from NC_142850.1 coordinate 24,688,668, forward strand.
TCTTTAAATGATATCCACGCCTCTTTCTCAGCTTTATTCATCACCTTTTCAAACTGATTGTCTTTCATTAGTTTCCGAATGTCCGGACCAACAAAAACATCCTCCTTTAACTTTGCCTCAGACAGTCACGGGAATTTCTTTTCAAGGTACTTGAACGTTTCGCCATCTTTTGGCAATGCCTTGACAAACTGCTTCATCAGTCCAAGCTTGATGTGAAGTGGGGGTAAAAGCACTTTTTTGGGATCAACCAAAGACTCAAAGTGAACATTTTTTTCTCCAACCTTCAAAGTTCTCGTTGGCCACACTTTTTGGCTCCAATGCTGTGCTTTTGCCCAGCTATCTCACTCACATATGAAACAAGGGAATTTCGTATAGCCACCTTGTTGTCCAAGCACCATAGAGATGACTTTAAGATTACCACAGATAGGCCATCCAAACTCCTTATATTTCAATTTATCAAGTATAAATGCCATGTTGTTATACTTTTCTTTTAGATGCACAGAGTGCCCCACGGGTACAGAAGCATATTTATTGCCGTTGTGTAGCAAAACTGCTTTTAAACTTCTTTTTGATGAGTCAATAAAAAGCCTCCAATTATCTGACACATGTTGAATGTTAAACATTGACATCAACTTGGGAACATCAGAACAATATACAAGTTCGCCATCTTGAGAAAAATTTGGCTCGAATTGTTTTTCTCTGCTTCTGTACCAAGAGAATGAAGTTCCAAATCTCAACTAATACTGTTAAATATACTAATTTTTATCATATTTCATAGTTTCTGATATAAAACTATAAAGCCGAATAGGAAAAACAACTTTTTTCGGCATATTCATAAATATACGCCTTAAGGTAGGCAATCCCGCAGAAAAATGCATTTTGCGGAAAATTCTTACGTGCTGGAAAAAAACTGAGGGCATTTCTGAACTCAGCGCACTACAATACATAAGAATCACCCATTATTTTAAAGAAAGCAATTTGGTCGCAGGCCTGTGTTATTTTTGATTATAAACTAAATGATCTTTGCTATCTACTGTTCAGGACCTTGGTGTCACTTTAAAAACACTTTGATCACATTAAAAACGTGATTAATAAATCTTTTAAGCTACTTGGCTTCATCAATAGAATCACCTCTGACTTCAATAATATTATCACTCTAAAAACTCTTTAGTATTCGTTGGTTTGCCCTAATCTTCCTGTCTTGACTTGACATAATCTCTATTGTTTTTGTGCCCTATTTTTGTCATAGCATCTTTTATTATAACATTTCTGTTGTATTAACTTTGTACAATATGTAATGTGTTAATTGGACTTGATCCGTTAGTAAATAAATAAATAAATTATCGGTGGTAGGAATATGGGAGTTAGTGTGTCCAGGAGAGACGGAAGTATGAGTTCATCCTTCTCACTGCGATGCGAGGCGATCGGTGGAGTGGGGCCCGCAGAAAAGGTGAAAGGTCTCCCTCATTCAACCTCTCCTGATCCTGAGCTGGCGGGCAGGCGCATCTGCGCCTGCCCGCCAGCTCCCCAACTCACACTTCTCGTCGAGGCACAACCGGTTTCCTGGCTTAGGGGCGCGGAACCTTATTCTCGTGAAGCCAATCCAACGCCCAGCTTTCTCTCCCTAGGTCTGCCTGTTAGTGGGTATCGACACCCCCTTCACCACAGAAAGAGGCGCATACTTTACCATTTTTCTTTTTTGTTCTTTTTGTAGGTGGCTGTGTATTATTTTAATTCTTCTCTACCTATTGTTGACATTTTGTAAATGTGTTTTTATTATATTAACCAAGTAGAATAGAACTTACTAAAATTATTAAAACACAGCACTTGCATACTGCGAATAACATCGTATGCATGGACATTTTGGAGGTCTTGTTTTGAAATTTTAAATGTAGACTCGTTTTTTTCAAAAAAATTAGCGTCCTTGCGAGAGCTCTGAAGGGGTACCATCAGTACCTAAAACAGGGCGGGGAAGTGGTGGGCCTCCTCCAAAATGCCGCCATGACCAGGACACACCTCACCCCATGAACACGGGCACACCTCACCCCATGAACACGGGCACCGCTACTAAATCACCAAGCATAGCCGTGAAAACAAAGGATTGTCTAAAGTAACAGATTATATTAATCTTTTGCTTTAAAAATACTATTTTTACAATTCTTCTTCTCAAGATACGAAATTGAATTCCTATTTCAACTTCGATCAATAAGTTACTGTCGCTAATGTCAGAGAAAAGATTGTTTGAAACTATATCGTTTAAATCATTGTACTAATTGGCTTGGCCAAAAGAGGATCCAAAGAAGAAGAACGCAGAAGTACAGTTAAACGCACTATTACACTAATAGCCCAAATATAAGCAATACGAACGCCCTCTTATGTACAGATAATTTTTTACATTTGCAATACTGGTGTTTTCGGACAGATGTTACAGGCAAAGCACGAGCAAGCAACCTTCACACAAACCATAGATTATGGCAACAAGTCGCCGAGCTAAGACCGAACTACGCGGACTACCAATGAAAGTTAATCCTTTTGAGTGAATGATATTGGCAAAACACAATTAATTCATACTAATAATGGTTCATGGCTCATCTTCAATGCTTCTGTTATCTGTGGATTCAACATGCACAATGCATAAGTCAGCTAAGATGTACGCTTCAGAGACTTTCTTTTACGTTTGATTTATGATGGCAATAAGGGTTTTATTTATTGATAGGCGCCCTTGATTTCCGAAGGGAGGCCTCCGAAATCATCCTATAAAGTGTATAAAATATCCTCTTATGAAAACAAGAACAATAGAAATAAGTAGCTCTCACGAAGCAGAATGCGCGTCTAGAGTCTCCCGCGGGAACAGGGAATTAAAGATGCAAGATATCCGGAAATTGTTCCTCATAACAGCCAACGCGAGGTACAGGGAGCTATATGTTACAAAACGCTATAAGATAAGTGATAAAGCTATTGGTCCTGATACAGTAAATGGCCTTTCCAAGTTTGAAACCAAACCATAAGACTTACGATATCTCTATCTCTAATATGCTTCATGAAATTTAAATCATCCTTGTGTCTCACTCACAAGTTGTATATTTAAGCACATCGCATGGTAAAATTGGCATCGCTAGTGTAAAATTTCTTAAAATTAAATTTCTTAAACTTTATAATTAAATTAGTAGGTATTTATGTACCTAATTATAAATCTAATAATTTCAAAGGAACATTTGGTTTTGATTTGTAAAAACACGAGAAAATTGGAAACATGCTTTTTTTGCTGTTTTCAACTTGAGCGGAAGATGCATTTGCCAGTTAGGTATATAAGTTTTCTAAACTAGTGAAACCGTGTTTTTATTTCCCAGATCGAAGCATGTGATCTTTAAAAATTACGGAAATTTCCAATGAGATGAGAACGCAGAAGGCTTGGGTACTTCCTTCCGATGAATAATATACATCGAATCCTGCTTCGTCTTATTTTCCAAACGCAAACACGAGATTATAAATATATAATTCCTTATGCTGTTACATGAGTAGTAAATTATATATTGGTATACATAGCAACAAGTTGGAAGAGAAGGGCAATCCCTATGGAAAAAAATAATAAATAAGCCCTGTTGAGGTATTGCTGAAGAAAGTAGGCGTTTGACGGGCTCCTTGGTCTAAGGGGAAAGGCTCTTAACTAGCAATCCGGAGGTCATATTTATGCTACATATTTACTTAAAACTTAAAAACTTTTTGTTCTTGGTACATAGTGCTTTATTTAATTCAGATATTCATTTATTCTGAGATGCATTCATGTCATATTCTCCTGAAACACTTCCTGGATAGATGGCACATGTACCATTTCTACATATTTACTTAAAACATTTGTTCTTGGTACATTGTGCTTTATTTAATTCAGATATTCATTTATTCTGAGATGCATTCATTTCATATTGTCCCGAAGCACTTCCTGAATGGATGGCACATGTATCGTTTCTACATATTTACTTTAAAAAATTGTTCTTGGCACATAGTGCTTTATTTAATTCAGATATTCATTTATTCTGAGATGAATTCACGTTATATATTCCTAAAGCACTTTCTGATTTGATGGCACACGTACCATTTCTACATATTTACTTTTTTTAATGTTCTCACAGTTTTCAATGTGAGATGCATTTATGTTGCCCTGAAGCACTTCCTAAATGTAGTTGAAAATAATAATTTTTATAAAGATTAAAAGCTCACCTATGATGCATATTGGTTTTCTGATGAATCGCAGCCTGCCGCAGCAGCCCATGTACTTGGATCTGCAGCCGGCGGACCACAACCGGACCAGGTACTCCACCCCGAAGAACACCACGAGACAGATTTCCTGGAAGAACAATGCATATGGCTTTACCCATACTTTAAACAGACCAATTCAATACAGAAATGATAATTTAAATTGGTGAAATTATATGTACAAGTTAATATTTTAACACAGTGAATGGGTGATGGTGGGGTGTATCTAGGCAGAAAACAGTGTTTTGGGCAGAAAATAAATTTTGTGGTTTTTCGAACGAGCGTGACTTTAAAAAAAAAATATTATTTTTGGTATTTCATTACCTCTTACTTATAATCACTGTGGTTTAAATATTATGCCTTGTTCTAGATAAAACATACTATTTGCGGTTGTGTCTCTATCAGTAACTCCGGTTCAATGAACTCTAGAACTTATTATTTGAATTTGAGTTTTATTTAAAAAAAATGATAATGTTTGTTTGAATAATTCAATAAAGTATTTTAATAACCATTTTCAAAACTATAACTGATATGTCGAGAATTTAGATTATCACATTTAGATATAATTAGATCCACGTTTTATCCTCAAATAGTTCAATTCGACCGGACGCCGTACGACCGAAAACTACCGAATGCAGTCCCCGTGAACTCGCGTGAAAATAATGGAACATGTTTTGAGGAGATATTAGTGCGCAATAGCGCCTCCATGACAAACCCGTGATTTTTCATGCGCTAGTAAGACCATGATTGTAAAAAACTTGAATTGTAACCATAGCGTAGATATGGTTAAACCGGGCGTAAGGCTGGTTTTACTACACCATCGCAGAACCTACCCGTAATCTAGTAAGTGAGACGGAAACTGACATAGGTTATTTCGTTTCCAAATTTTTTTATTTACACAATTTTTTAATAAAATTGTTAGAATTTCAAAATATTGATCAATTCAATTCAATCAATTCAAATGTAAAAATAAACGTAATTTAAAATACCCAGTGATTGTAAAAAATTAAAATTATTTTAAATAGTGATGGAATTGGAAATCGGAATACAATTTGTGAATAAAAAAATCTTTAATTGGAATGGAAAACAATGAACTTTAAAAAAAGTTACGGTGCGTTCTACTCAACAGTGCCATGAGTTATATTATCGTTTATCATTGTAATATTTGCTTTTCAAAAAACACAGGTGGGTGTTTAGACTGTTCAGGCGTGATTATTTTTACTAATTTTTAAGGTGGCCTCAATGTGCATAAAAAATGTACGCATGATATGAATACTTAGGTAAATCTAGGTTCAAAATGCTCTATAAAGAGTGGGTAAAATAATCGCACAAGGTTCTCAAAAATAATTAAAATTAACTGGCCCCAAAATACGACTCCACAATTTCATGCTTAGTTGGTTGACTCAAATATCTGTTCAATAAAAAAATCTACTCTTAATGATTAGGGAATAAACTTGTCCCGGTTTTCCCTTCTATTGGCACTAGAAAGTAGACTAATTTTCAAATGTTTTTTAGAAATTTGTATTCGTATTCTCGTTGTTTTTTTTTAAGATATTTCATGTTTATTTATTTTGCGAAAACAGTAAAAAATCAAAACACTGCAAAAGCGATTAAAAACATATATATACAGTAAGCATTTGCGTGTAATACTAAAACGATTACATTTAGTTAATAATTAAAGCATAATAAGTCACTAGTAAGTCTTCTCAGGGGCATCAGCATTGGTAAGTTAGTTCTGCACCTGGTAATAATCAGAAACCTGTGTTGGCGGCCTCACGTGAAATTAGAAGCTTACAAGCCATCGGCAGTAAAAACTTCTTTTTAATTTTCTCGACCAGTACATGGACTGAGATTCGATCTCTAGGTGAGCTAGGTAAGCTAAGGTAAGCAGTCTTATAACTACAAGGATGGACAATGGTTAACTCCTTTGAATTGTGTATGACAAAACCCAATATTTTTGTGGCTGATTTGCAAATCTTCCGAGATTGATTACTTAGGTTATTGTTAACTAAAGTCAGAGATTACAGATACGTGTTTACTACTTGCGAGCTGGGATGTGAGAGAGAGAGATGAAACTAATACATGGGCTTTTATGCTACTGTAATATATCTGTCTCGCTCTACACTGACGGAGTAAAACACCTGACTTAACTTATACTTAAATAGTATAATATGTACATATAGTAGTTTAGTATGCATTTTAACTTGGCTGCATTGGACAGTTAGAATTAGTATATTTACAAGTAAAGTAATATTTTATACATATCTGTGTATGTATTTATCTGTCTCTGGAGAGGCAGTCAACTAATGAAGCAAAAAATAGAACTTTGTGCATTTTGGTACCATACGAGGATTGAACTCACCATCCAAAATAACGTCTCGTTGGCAAAATTGCTGTACTGGTCTATCGTGGACAGGACACTGAAGATGAGGCATACTAATACGACCATGAACCTGCAACAAGAAAAACAGAATATTATGGACTAAAGAGTGGCAGATAGTCTCAGCATAGCTCTGGTGAAAAATCACCGTTCAGAATTAAAACATTACTTGAAATGGCTTTAGCCGTATTAGCCGGTACATTCTTCTCATAACCTTCAATTTTTATTTTTATTTATTTATTGAAGAAAACACAGATAGAAAGTAAAAAAGATTGATTGGAGAATTCGCCTGCGCCCTAACTATTTCTCACAGATTAACATGATAGCCTTTAAAAATGATAATAATACGACTTTAAATATTTTAAATATTTTGTAAATAAAAATAAGAGTAAAAAAATGTTTACATAAAATTATTTATATATCAATAATTAATAATTATTCAATAAAACAATATGAGAAAGCGCACAATATCAGTTAATAAATTAATACAAATAATTTTTAGATAAAAAGACGGAAAAATCAATTAAATCTAAAATGTAATTAAACAGAAGTGTGTTTGGAGGGATTGTTACCGTCGCTAGTTTAAATGGGTTGTTGGCTAAATGATTCTGCGGTTCTCCAATCCGCAGAATCCAAGGTTGCATGATTACTCTCAGTGTGAAATAATGGGAATTTGGATAATTCTAATTTAGTATTTTATTTTAACAAAACTCACTTATAATAATTTTATGAACAAATAGATCGCGTACGCTAGAAGAGATTTCGGGCTAACCCGACGGCTAGACTGCTGGAGACAGAATAATATTATTTGCCGCGCGCAGGTTTACAATGATACCAGCCTCACAAGAATGTAGGTAAAAATAATGTTTTAGTTATTTTCGGGAGATGTAAACTCCCTACAATTTAACCTGCACATGTATCAAAAAATATTAAAGATTTGATTAAATAATTCATACATTCTTCTGATTAAATCCCTGACACCAAAATTTGTGCGCGATTAGCTAATGTGGTATAAGTCGTTAAGCCTAGTTGTTCTGGATGGTATTTTAAAGTTTATTAGCTTGAGTAAGTCAGGGCAGTCGATAACGTCATCTACTTACACGAATAAATATGGAATTAACTCCTTACATCGCTTATAAGCAATACAACGCATTACCTAGTAACCTAAAACTTACAGCGACGAACAAAAAAAACATTGGCAAAAGCTCTTAAAAGCTATTTCTTCAGCAGTTTTATTAATGAGTGACACATTCTTTCTTTAAAACTCTAAAATAACTTCTGTTTATTTCTGTCAATGTATTTATAAACTATTTTTCATTTAACTGTAGTAAGTCTGTTTTAAAATCTATTTACAAAATATAAGCCGTCTTCTAATACGAAGTTTCAAAATTATAAATAAAACATAGTTTACCATTAGATTATAGAGTACAAAATACGTTATAAAATTTGAATTAATATGCAACAAACACGAACGTGGTATAAAGCTAGGGAGATATTGCACAATAAATAGAAATAGCAGGCAATTTTTTTATTACAGTTGGAAGGTGAAAAAAAGGAGTAAATTGTTCATTCAAGAACTAGTACATATTGAATTATTACGTAGCTCAGTGGTCCAGAGCACCTGACCGGACATCAGAAGGTGCGGGCTCAATTTGTATGGATATTTCAGGCGAGTAATTATTGCTTATAATAATTTGTTATCGTTGCATAAAAAACCTTGTCTTATAAACATTAGTTTATCATAAAAATAATTATAATTTAAAACACACATAAATAAAATATATAGGATAGTTCTTCTTTATTCTACGTTCGCACTAGATAGTAAATAAAAATTTTGATTAAAAAAAAAAAAAATCAGTTTTGTTGGGTATTTTTGTCTCAAATCCAAAAATATGGTTTGGATATAAAAGGGCGCGCAGGGACACGTTGACGCAACGTGTGCATTAATATTCAAACTGTCATGTTCCACGTAATCACGTAGTATTGTCAAATGTATTTTTAACAGCTAATAAATTGCACGACAACTTAAATATTAACGTAAACAAATGGGAATGATTTTATTTGAGCTCATTGGGCGTATATTATTAGATTACGTGATAGTTTCTAACAAAACAAAATAAAATTGTTAAATAAAAAATAATAATAAAAAATAAAATTATTTAGGAAATTATTTTATTTCACACAGATTTAGAAAATGAGATTGATAGAATTTGGCATTCTCAGACTATGAAAATATTGCCATTTGTTATTTCGGCTACTGGCATTATACCTAGCTCTCTCATTCAAAATTTAGGCGTATTAGATCTGTCGAAGAATTTTAAACATAAAAATGCAAAAATCAGTCATTTTAAATACATGTAGGATTACGAAAGATTTTTATAATATTTATACTGAGGGATCAGTAGGATTTATAGGTCCAATTAGAAGTTCTACCGAGCCGAACCCTCTGATATGAAAATATCTGGAGTCGGTAAATTATTTTCCCATTTGATCTCTGGTGATTTGACGTGTTGTTCTTGTATTGTTTTGTATTTATTATACTAATATAATGCACTTTCATAATGTGGATTGACTATATGATCATTTGTGGAAAAGTGTGGGAGGGGTTTAGTTTTTCCTGTGGGGAAGATTTAACCCGGACATAAAGTCGGAAAAGAAAAAAATAAAATAAATACAAAAATAATGACATATGAACCTAATTGAAGATTCCAAGTGCTAATAAATTTAAACGATTTTGCAAACGGTTTCAGCAAGGATAGAATACTCATAATATTTTTAGAACCATTATGCCTTTTACTACAAGGTTTGGCAAAGGGAATGAACTCTGTCTTAGTACAAACTCCTTGCTTCAATAAAATAATTCATCCACACTTGCCGCACAAGGCACGTGAGTCGCTCTCAACTAACAAATAGTTATAATAATAATAATAAAATAATAATAAAAGTGTGTATTCCGGTATGTTATACGAGTTAACCTATTTCAACATAGGTTGAACCCATGTTGAAAGAAGTTAACTCATATGTACCTAACAAGTATACTCGTGGGAGATCCCATGCACTTTTTTATGCTCCGAAAACGAGGATTTTTACCTATCAGAACTCACCAAACAGAGCGACTCAACTACTTGACGATTCTGCATTGACCATCGACATTACTTACAGACAGTTAAACAACTATATTTTGACACATGTCAAAAACTAGTAAAAATACCTTCATGACCTTTTTTATACTTACATGTGCCTACCTCAAATTTACAATCTTCTCTGTGATATATTGATGTATAACCGTTTTATGGAGAACATGAAATATAAATAAAACTAAAGGGCAAAATAAAGTATATGAAATCAATTGTGACTGTAATAGTGTATTCGTGCCTACCTATCCAATGATCAAGTATTTATCAATTTACTTGCTTGTTGGAAGCGGTTCAAGTGCGTTGTGCGGCCCGTTTGAACTGAGCTATCACATTCATTCCTATTGTTATGTTACTCTATTATTTTAGGGGTAAGGTACTGGTTTTAGGAGGTACGCGTTTGATTCTGTGAAAGTGAGTAAAACTGCCCTAGCTAGCTTCTTAGTATTACTTGTGTTTCTCTTTAAGAACCTAGTATGATCGTCGAGTGTGTACAAATAAATTGTAAAATGATTTTTTTATGTAGACTAGTATTACTGATAGATACAACATCACAACCAAACCTACTAACGATAATCAGTTAGGAATCCACATTACAATGGCTTCTGTCCTCCTGTGTTGAAAAACATACTTAATTTATTTCAGCTTAACTACGCATACACTTAATTCTGTTTTTACTCGTATCATACGTTCCACAAAAACAGTGTAATAAAATCTACAAAATACACTAAATAACGTATCTGCAGATAGGTAATATGGGAGATATTTTCTATTCACTCGAGTGCTCGCGTCCAATAACTGGAATATGATTAGAGTTATTGGCATTCGAGTTGGAATTTTCAAGCCCTCAATTAAAATAAACATGCATCTGAATTTTAATACAGAGACATATAAACTGATTAAATGCTATATAGCTAATTAATTCACCTATATACTGTTTTAATTTATACTACACTTCCATTAAAAGCATTTACTTGTGGATGGAAGTGGAGTGTACATTTGCGAAAAAGTAATATAACTAGGTTACAAAGTAAAAGAAATTACAAAATTAAAATCCATTCAATTTATTGTATTTGGAAGGAAGAAAAAAATAGATTGGAGGATAAATAGAGTATAGTAGGATAATTTGTGAGATTTTCAAATGATCTTTTTTTTGTTAACGATTTCCCTAAAATATTTTTTTTAAATAGTTCAATATTTGTTTTTTTTATCATTAATGCTTCTAATATTTTACCGTTTATCCTATACTTTTAATTAAATTAAAACTTATTAAAAATTGTACATGCGCGAATTAAGCGAGTCAAAAATGTTATATTATGGCGTGCGATCACTCAACACGTTTTGCAAACTCGGCATAATATGCCGAAAATCACTCGATTGGCTATGGGAAGACCAAAAATATAACAGATATTCCTACATTATTATATATGATCGGGCTGGAATAAATCTAGTATTCTAATAAGAATGAATATTACTACTACGCGTTGTAGACCGCGTCATTATAAAGCTGTGTAAAAACAGAATTGAATGTGTGATAATAACAAAGTTTTCCCACGTAGACATATTTTTTTTGAACGGCAAGTGTGCAAAATTTCATCAAAAAGTTTCAATGTTCTGTTTTAAGGAGTGGGAAAAGAAGATGGGCTGGTTGCTTCCACCTGTTTTGAATGTTAAGGGTGCCAAATCACATCAATCTCGGAATAATACTGTCGATTTGTACTAAAAAAAGGAGCTGAAAGAAGTTAAAATGTAAGTAAACTTCGTCTTTATATTTTGATTTTAAAACTTATTTTATTTTTATTAAAATTCATTGTCCTTCAGAATATATCCATTGCCAATTTTAGTGAAAATAAAAGCAAATATAACACAGGCAAGCACAGAGTTTTGGTGGCCGGTCGGAAAGAGTCGACAAGTCACGCGGTTGGCGGAACGAAGGGTAGTTCCGTGCAACAGCGTCGTCCCGTCTTGCCACGCTTACTACGTAAGGGTCGGTTTTACCCCTAGGCGCGCGAAAAGAAAACCATAATATACCTATACGAGCCTTTTTATGTGCAATGTGCAATGTGCATGCAGGTGCATTTCGATATTGATTTTCAGGTGCACCATTTACACTTTCGTCCCCGTGCACGCTACGACCGGGTCCACGTGGCTTGACACGCGACAGTGCTACCTACATATGGAACATTAGGTATCACTGCAAATATAAACACAAACCTCAAATTAGCCCCCATATTAATGGAACGTTGAACGTTGGTCATTAATGAATATGGAATTAAGTATTATATTGCATGATTTTGTTCGAAAACAACAAAGAATTTTCAGGTTCTATTGCTTGTGTTAAAAAAAGTGACCGGATAACTCATCAAAATAACAATTCAACACCTTTATAAAGTGATGAAATAATAACTTGGTTAAATAGGTTACGTAGGTAATGTTTATATGTTTTTTCATCCCTTATAATGATTTTATAAAACTTTTTAAAGGTGTGTTGGGTTATCATGGTAAGCATTAAAAAATCGCTCAAAAGATCTTACTTGTCCAGGGCCAGAAGAGATATGACGTCCCCAGTTGGGGTACATTGTTAGGATGAAGAAATCAGGGTAAGGATGGAGATAGGAAAGATGAAGGTTGGTAAGTACCTGGCCTGTTAAGTACATTTGATCTGGTCCTCAACAATTTCAAGGAACATTTAGATTTACAATGCTTGTGTCTGCTCTAAGTCTCTGTTGATTTAATTAGTCTTATCTAAAACCTACTACTAATTGTAGGATCATAAAATAAAAATAAAATACAATTTTGCCCATAGTTGGTTTTATCACAAACGTAGAAGACATAAGGAGATGAAAAAAAGCATGAATATTGGAAGCTTATCTCCCAACTACTCCCAACCGTCCGGAGCCAGTGAGTCTATCTATGCCATCCCCAATTGGGGTATGTTGTGAGGTTGAAGGTAGTGGGGAGGGGAAGTAGATGGGTATCTGGTTATTCAGATCTGCTCACCAAACACGGCCAAATTCATTTCAAACAACATATCAATTCTGAATGGTGGTCTCACACCAAGGCGATACTGAAAGTATTCTCCATTCTGGAACGTGCCTCAAATATAAACATATATTATTTAAAATCAGTAAATTGTGACAATAACAAAAATTAATCAAATTAAAATTTAACTCCATGCCGTGACTTGAACTCGCTACCTCCAGCTGGCTAGTCGAGAGCCTTACCCCTCCACCATGGAGTATATAAAATAATCAAATTATACAAAGAATTTTTTCAATTCTAAAGCGCCAAGCGATGAAGTACCTACCTACAATACAATATTTACAGGACAAATATTTTTATTCAACGTTTCCCGCAATACTTCGCTATTGCTAACGTCTTTCTGGGGCGTCTACGACTTCTTACACCATTCACTACGATATACCACAATGCTACTGTTAAAAAATTACATTGCATCGACTCCGTATCTCTTTCCGGTGCAGAGATTTTGCGTTAAGTATTCCTCGGGCGTCCCCGACTTCTTTGACAGTTAAAACCACTCTCTAAACACTCCTGGCACTAATAACAACCAACTTTGTAATTTTCAGCTATATAAATCGACCATTTTTCGAGTTTTGCGAGCAAAAGTCTAAACCGAGGCTGAATTATTACGTATTGAGGAAGGGTTTCATAGAAATTGAATAATTCATCAAATTTAAAAGTTGATTTTCAAGTTCTGTGAAGGTTCTATTCAAGTTCTGTTGTTATATCATTAATGGCCAAATGTTTCAGAAAAGCTGAAATAATAGCAGAACCTCAATAGAACCTTCACACAACTTGAAAATCAACTTTGAAATTAAATAAAATTCTCTAAAACAACCCGTCCTAAGATTTTAAATGTGTATTAAATCAAACAAAATTTCTCTCATTTCATCTTGGAAATTCAAGTAACATTACGTGATAATTTACCGTTTACAAGTAGTTAGTTGGTAATATGCAAAATAACTGAGTGAACAACTATGAAGCAGAGATGAAAAAACAAAGAAACATCTGGAAAATTCCAAAAGTTCCATTGCCTTGTGAAAGACATTAACTCCACATAAAAAGAAGTAAAAATATTCTGCCACGACTCGACTTTCAAATTTCCTTCAGGAAATGGCGACCGGCGGGAGATGGTTTTCCACTTTCCCGGCATAACGAACTGTGTTGGAGATTTGAAATAAACTGAATTTGTTCTAATCAAAAAATCAAAAATCACCTCAACCAAGGCCAGAACACTGAGTCAAATTGGCCTGCTATATATTTTTTTTAATATTCATTACATTTTATGCAAGGAAGCTTTTCACTGTCCAACTAGGAAAGTTTCCCGTTTTAGGATAGACAAATTAACAGGTTTCAAATTATCCTAGAGGAATACAGAATTTAAGAATAGAGAAAATGAGTAAAAGTGAAGATACATAAAAAGATACATAAAAGGCGTTTGTGATAAATAATTATCAGATTACATTTTTTTAGTAATACTTCGGAATCAGTCCTCCCTAGATCTAATAACCATTTTGTTATTTTTGGACCAAAGGATGACAATTCAAACAGTTTCAGCTGTGAGAGGATTTTTTGATAGATTTTAGGACCGAGATATGAAAATAGTTTTTGATAAGCCGCTCTGTTGCTTGTTGGTACGGAAAGATCATTTCTTCCCTTACTTCTGGTTTGATGTTTGTGTTCGGCTGTTTTCATTTTGTTTTTATTTTTATGAACATGGATTAATATATTTTTTTTAATATAACACTGTCGGACATTTAATACTTTAAATTCCTCGAAGAGAGCTTCGCTCGAATGTCTATCTATAAATAGAGTTATAATATCTAACTAACTAACAATTACATCGTTTCCCCGCAGAGGGCAACAGATAGAAGAGATCACCATACAACTCTGTCTTTGCACGAACTCCTCGTTTCATTTACTATTATCATGGTCCGACTCCAAATCAAATATTTTATTCATTTGATCGTCCCATGTCATACTCGGCCGTCTCCGACTTTTCTATCAACTACTTCCCGTCATTTAATTTAAATTATTCACATATTGTTCTTATTATATGTTATCATTAGGTACTATTGGGGTGTTTTTTATTTTATTTTTATTTGTCAATGTTTTTATTTTTTCTTCAATGTAATAATTTAGTTCTTTTAGTACTATTGCGTAAGATTTAGGTTAATTTTTTTTCGACTTTAGTGATAATTTTTTTTGTAGATCAATAATTTGTTCCTGTAAATTGTATCTCTCTTGTTTCCAGGTTTATCGTTAAATCAAGGTTATTTCGCACATTGGAAACTTTTACGGTAGTTATATTTTTTTGGTCGCATTTTATATTTTCAATTAACTTTAGCACGTCCATCGTGTCTTTAACTTGAGCAGCTGTTCACAAAATGTACGTCACTTCGGGTCAAACTATTTGACAATACCATTTATACAATATATATATATATATTTAACTCCATGCCGTGACTTGAACTCGCTACCTCCAGCTGGCAAGTCGAGAGCCTTACCCCTCCACCATGGAGTATATAAAATAATAAAATTATACAAAGAATTTTTTCAATTCTAAAGCGCCAAGCGATGAAGTACCTACCTACAATACAATATTTTTATTCAACGTTTATATATATATGTGTATAAAATTATTTAATTAAAGAGAAAATAAGAAGAGTGACAAATAAAAATGTCATGTAATATTACAGACTGGGATTGCACTATCTAGGAATCTTCTATAGAATTATACTCTCAAAACCGTATTCATTTTGCGATGCGTTAAAAAAGAGCATAACTATTTGAAAATTAATCTCAACCATGAATATTTCTGAAATAAATCCTGAATTTTACAGAAATTTAAAAGTATTATATTATATTTTAATGCTGTGGTTATATGATATAAAATGCTTGTAATATTGGAGGATCTTATATAAATAGCTGGACATCTTAAGTCAGTGTCCTGGCCTGTGTTGAGGTGGTTTTTGCTTTAATACGTCGTAAAGACTGCGCATTTCATCACGTCTGTAGGAATTTATTTATTAAGTGACTTGCTGTTGCTTTGATTCTGAGAAACAACTGTGAAAGGAGTTAATTATTAAGTAGTAGGAATTTCCAATGCGATGTCAATTATGTTAATTTTTTGAGAAACTTTGTAATATTTAATATAGCTACACAAATTTTGGAAGGGCTTGTCGATGTTTAAATATTTAATCGGGCAGAAAATATTAATGACAACATCTGGATGTTAAACTGTGAAATTCTAATAGTGTTAAAAAGCATGTTGTGAATTAAGGATCAATCACGCCCTTTTTTTGTTAATTAATGAAGAAAAAAAAGAGTGTGATGTGTTTTTATCAAAAACCGATAAAATTTAATCAATACATTTTTCCGATCTATTAGCTCATGTTGGGAACAAATTTCTTCTCGTTAAACAGTTTTCAATCGAGGGGTGAAAACTATACCCCCGTTGCAGCTGCACTAAAAACTGTGAAAATAAAGTGCGATCCTTAATGCAAGGGTTTGTCATGGTGTGGGTATCGCCGGAGCGAGACTGGAAAAACTACGAAAATTTTTAACACCTTCAAACGAGCCACCCTATTGTTTGTACGTACAAAAAGAAGGGCAGGTAATCTGAAACGATCGAATCAGCCGTTGGCGCTGGTATAGTTGGGTATTATGTCATTCATTATTCCTATGCAATGGCTAAAGTTTTTTTTTTACAAATGATTAATAATAGTAGTAATTAAAATGCCTTATTGTGCCACTTCTCGAGAAAGTCTCGAAATAGGTTTCCAAGTAATGATCGGTTAAGAAAAAGAAGATTGGGTCTTTAAAATACATAAATATAATCTTCTATGTACAAAAAAATGTAAATGTTCGCTTATTCAAAATCTTACATCTCCAAAATTTCTTCACCGATCGCTTTGAAATTTTGACACAACGTTACATCGAATCGAATACGCATGTTATAGAGACGTCACATGTGACAAGTAAAAACACGTTTTTTTGACACCTGTGACAGGTGAATATGTTGGACAGACATGCTTTTTTTGAAAAACAGCACCATCTGTTGGACGTAAAAACCATCACGCGCAATTGTTTATTTATCTGCACGGACACAATGAAATACAGCAACGCGTGGCGGGGTAAAGCTAGTCCAAAATAAAATTCTTGTATTTGTAATAAACATTTTGTTTTATTAGACTGTGTGATGCCTCTGTAATCTGTTATAATCGTGAATAAAGAATAATTTGTACAGAAAAATATTTTAATACCGATGTCAATATAAATAAGCACTATTTAAAAATTTAAGTAAGCCTCACTTTTCAACATTTTAGTTCAGAAAATTGTTATTTCTGTCGCAAGCCGGAAAATAACGAAAAACTAATATCTTTTCATATTTTGTCGAAAAACAATCTGAAATTATGGCTATAAACAAACTAAGTCTTCCCTTTTTCCTAATAACTGCGTTTACATTTCTCAATTCATTTTTAATAACTCCTTGACACTCCAACTACCATAGGTATTTTATCAACCAGTTTTTTTTAAATGTCTCTAATTCCTCAAAACATTATCTTTTAAGCCATATCACATAGCTGTCATACTATGCAAATGATATCCAACAATACTAGCGCCGTCTGCTTCAGAATTTTGAGATTCTCTTCCATCGGTTGAAGCACACGTTCATGGCTTCAAATTCTGTAGTAGGCATAGTTATGCCATATGATTTACGTTGCACAGCTTCTCCGTCCCCTCCACCTACATTACCTTCAACATCACAATATAACATAATAATTGAGGATGCCATAGTCCTACTGGCTCCGGACGGTTTGTAGCAGTTGGGACTCTTATTTTCTCAGGAATTTCATTCGGTCTTCAGGAACTTAACGAGGGTAAATAACATGTGGGGTCGATCTTGGGTTATAAGGGTCGTATGAAAAATAAGAATTGAGATGAAGAACTTATTTTGTTACCGAGCCCTAAACCTACATTTCAAAATAAGAATAGTTCATTGTTATATATTCTCTATTCTTCCGTACGGCATAGAAATCTGAACACTAAATAATCAAGCATTGAAACGGGATATGGAATCTTTCAAAATGTGTGTTCATAGGCGCTCACTTAAAATACCTTGAACCATAGGTAATAGCAGTAAAAGGAGATGCGGCTTGGAAGTATGCTGAATTACGACCAAATTGCACGGACTCTCAAAGCGTGGAGCTAATGAAAGTAATGCGTTTGGTGTGTAGGTTGAAAAAGGCGGGGCGCTGCTGTGTATAAATGCCATTTACTCTAGTATGGGTGAACGAAGTTGGCAACACTTTGCGTGTAAATAAATGCTTTATATTTTGTATGTTTTTAAAATAAGTTTTATTATTCTTCATAAATTTAACAAGTCTCAATGGGTTTGTGAATAAAAAATTAAAATTGAAACTGTTTGCAAAGTGTACAACGTCAAAGGCGGGTGATAAATGTATTTGAATATGTCGAGGCCTTAGTCTGACATTTTGTATAAGTTTCGCTGCTATATCATTCCCTTTCCTATTTCCCATCGGAGTTATCTGAAGGGAAACATTGTATATTATAGGTCGATGGATGTGAGAAAACGTTAGACGTTAAAATTGAACTTGTAATATGAGAATTTTCTAAGGGATTATCAATATAAATGGGAAGAATGAATAGTAAATAACACACAAAAAACAGGTCTTACACAGAAAACATATTTCATAGATATCGTCTGACGTCAGACATAACTTCAATTATGCCACCAAATAATGCGAACTTAGATGAACTATGAGACCAAACACAAATTACGCTAAATAAAAATTGGACACCAAATCTCGGATCACCAGCCAAGACCGATCCAACATTAAAGATTTTTTTAAACCTCATTATATGTTGTATAAGTAATACGTAAGTATACTTTTATGAGCTCTTTAACAATGTCTTTATGTTATAATATTGTATTGTTAATGGGGCCTGCTCTCAACACAGGATTTTCTAGGGAAATAGGCACACATACATGATATGTTAGTTTAAAAGATATGATTTTTAAAGATTATAAAATAAATATTTAAAAAAGCTATGAAAAAAAAAAAAAATATACTATTGAAACTTCAAAAATACTGAATCCTCAATAATCGCGCGTATTCATAACAGTTCCATGCTAACTCAACACAGTGACTATTCAACTCACTTTTAAAAAGTGATATAAAGTCATTAATAACGATCAGAAAATTATTTTTTTACCGAATCTAACCTAACCTACTTAACCCAGTTAATAAATTTTTTGTTTCATCACTTTCCATGACTTTATATAACTTTGTAAATATGTGATGAATTATCATTTTGATGATTTATCCGGTCATCGTTGAAATCAACAACTAATAATAGAAATGACTCGTTTTCAAGCGACACATGTCAACTGAAAACTGTTGGGTAAGCTACTGATATTGATCCTATTTTATTCTTTAGCAAAGGAAATCTCAACAACGAAAACATTGCATTAATGTTTTTTTATATGTATATAAAGGAAATATATTTCCTCTAAACTTTGAATTTTGCCGTTCGCGTTCCGCGTTGCAGATAAAGCAAAGCTTCTGAACTGACAGATGACATACTAGGTGGAAAACAAAACAAAACGAAAAGCAAGATGGCGATATTGCGTCAGATTTTTTACATGTTTGAAGTAACCAAACCAAACTAAACCGATTGTTTAAAAGAAACTGATTCAATAAACTTAAATGCCGTTTCTTTGTTTTTACAGAGCAACGCAAGTGTAACCACAGTTTGAAAATGGCCTTGTAAGCCGAAACAGCTGTCACAATAATAAAAAACTAAAACACTTGCAGAACTTAATAATAATATTATCAAATTTAATCTAAATTAAATTTATAAAAAAAAAAAAAAAAAAAAAAAAAAAAAAAAAAAAAAAAAAAAAACGCAAGTGTTTTATTCAATCAATATTAAAAACGAGATTTTTGGTTATCAACTTTAGATGGAGAAATTTCGCTTTGATTTCACACTAATGCCTGGAGGTGATGGAAAGTCAATCAATTTTTGCAAAAGCTCAATAGCCACATGTGATGATAAAGTTTATGCAATTATGCTAGAATTGATACAATCAGCCAGCTATCACAAGGCAATAATGAAATCTGTTGCTTTTAGTAAAGGGAAAAATAGTTTGGGAAAGAGGTACCAGGTTAGAAGAGTCTGGATCACAATGATGGTTTTATAAATATTGTCGATAACTTGTTATCATTCCCGATCATGACTGCAGATCGCTAACGAACAAACAACAGTGCACAACAACCATGTGTAATTTATTCGACGTGAGCTTTTGTTTGTGTGATAGCGATCTGTGATCGTGTTCGGGAACCATGACAAGTTACCGAACTTATAATATAAATAATAATAATATTTGAATCATTTGTATAGCGCCGTTTTTTTATGAAAAATCACCTGAAGGGCGCTGTTTACCTTTATCGATCGACCGTGCTAGCCCCTCTGCTCTGGTGTTTGGATAAATGAGTGTAATTACTCTTAAAACTAAGACAAACCACCGGTATCCAAATAAGTAACATCTTATTTAATCACAAAAGTCACTTTAAATATAAACTTTGGTTAGCTAAATTTTCGTTTGGCCTCCAAATTCAGTGTGTAATATAATTTTTCGTGATATTTTGCACATTTTACGGTGAAAGTATGACTGCCTGCACTTTACTTGGACCCGTATTATAGTCTAACTTAAGCCGTGAAAGCCTTTTCAAGGCTTTTGTGGTGCCGTAACTCTTCTGTATACTTTACTCAATGTGCACTAGAAATTTTATGAATGAGTTAAAAATCTTCTTAAGTTTAATACAAAGTCCCCTTTCCAGTGCTAGTAAAATACTGAAAGCAAAAAAAAATATATAACAGGACCGTTATCGTGTTGGACGGCCTCCGTGGTTGAGGGGTAAAGCTCTCGACTAGCAAGCCGAAGGTTGCGGGTTCAGATCCTGTAATTTCACAATTTATTCATTTAAAATAATATACAGTATACTAGCGGCACGTTCCACAGTGGAAAATACCCTCAGTATTGCCCCGGAGTAAGACCACTACAGAATTGAAACTTTGCTTGAAATGGCTTTAGCCGTGTTTGGATACCAGCTCTGAATAGCCAGGTGCTTCCCCATATTGCTCTTTCCCATCTTCTTCCCCTCCCCAAAACCTTCAGCCTCACAACGCACCCCAATTGCGGATTCTATAGTCTCACTGGCTCCAGACGATTGGGAGCAGTTGGGACTCTTGTGCAGTACTTATATTACAAAAATATCCTTGATGGCTGAAGAAAATTCAATCAAATGTTGAAACGGACTGAGAATCTGTCATACCTATTGGGGGCGGTTTAAAAAAAATGAAAAATAAACTGGCGCTGTTCAATTTAAATAACCAAGGTTATGTTTTCGTAGTTTCTTACTACTTTAGTTTTTTAAATTTAATAATAAATATATATTATTTATATATATATATATGTATATATAAAATGGCACAGTAATAAAGAGACGATAATAGTAGGTATATTAAAGTTAGACATATCCTGCCTCACCAGGCGAACCTGTAAAGCAGAATTATGAGCAAACTTAATTAATACACCGTCCGTGGTTTACCTATACGTTCAACACCTGAGATCCTACAAAACCAATTATTTACTAGTACAACATTAATCATCGTCCAACATAAGTAATTTTATACGAAATTCGCTGGACTTTTGAATATATGTCTTTTACACTAACCACAGAAAGGAGGCAATGAGAAAAATCATTTCCGTCAGGGCCTATGTCATCTTTTGGGATACTGTATTGAGGGTTTTTTTTAAGGAAAGGAAGTTCTGAGAAGGTAAAATGAATGAGGGTTGGGTGGGAATATGGGGATCAATGTGTCCAGAAGTGATGGATATATGAATATATCCGTAGAGAGGCCAGTTGGACAGGTCAGAGGGTCTTCCCAAGCCAGCCTCTCCCGATCTGGCATACCAAGCAGCTCGTGGGCAGGCGCATCCTAAACACACCTCACCCGATGAACCCGGGCACCCCTTCTAAGTCACCAAACGTAGTGAACCACTTGGGGTGACCTATGGCAGAGGTGATGGTTATCCAATAAATGGTTTCCGGGGTGGCGGTACACAAACCCGCCTCCCAAATTGATGTTAAAGGTAAGTTTTTGAAGGTAATATTTTATTTAATTTTTCGTTTTCAAAATTGACTCTATTTTTCCATGACGTGATGAATCATTTAAAGTTAATGTTCTTTGTACAAAGAGAACGGCGTCATATGCGCCTCACAATTTTTTAATTGGGTGTTAAAAATATAACCTGGCTATTATAGACTTAGAGGCCTTGTATTTTCTAGTTAGGGAAAATTTTTTTTCCTAAAAAACCCTACTAAAATTGCATGTTTTTGCATCATCATCAGCCCAAGCATCAGCAACAGTAGTCAAAACCACGGTCGTATATTATATACACATCTATTTGTGTTGTGTTGGGAGTAGTAAAGAGTCGGCTATGACCTATTCTTAGTAGTTCCTCCGCATTCGCCTGGTTGTATTAAGGAAAACCACAGAAAACCATCAGGAGGAAGCGGCCGTTTGTCAACGTGAAGCAGAGACTGCCTTCAGTAACATCAGTATATGATATCCTGCATTACGAGGTGTTTATGTGTGTATGACTGTTTTTGTGTTGATGTATACCGATGGGAGAATAAAGAATAAACGTACTTGCATAAATATTCTATAAATAAATAAATAAGGTGAGTTTGTGAAGGTGAGTTTTGAAGGTGAGTTAACTGTTATTGCACGAACTTTATTGAATGTCCAGAGTTTAGTGGCAATTGATTTAAACATTGTATTTGTCCTGTTTCGTCGGGTTTAAATGGTTCCCGTTAACGTCTGATTTTTGGACTTTTTTAGAGTTCGATCAAATACTTATTAGTTTTGGATTAATAATTTCTTAGATTCACGAAAAACTATTTCACATTTGACTGACTGATTGTATGTTGTATGGGTAATTTTGTTAAGAAATCATGTACTTCACATATATAAAGGAATATTCACTGTAAATTTCATTGATTTGACCAGTTGTATACTTGTTGTGAAATTTCTGGCAACCTTCCAAGTTTATCTAACTATTATAGTAGGAAAGCTTTAAATTCTTATTCAGGATTTTCCAATAAGAAGTGTTATTTTGAATAACCCGCTATTTCGGTAGATGTTACTTTTAAAGCTGCTTTTTTTTAAATTTGACAAGTAGAAACTACGTTATTAATAAAAATGGAACGATACACGCTTCAACAACGCATTGAAATTATTAAAATTCACTTGAGTTAATCAAATGCAAATCATCTTGAGTGATGAGGCCCATTTCCACCTCGGTGGCTTCGTCAACAAGCAAAATTGTCGCATCTGCGGCTCGGAAAACCCAAGAATTATTGTTGAAAAGCCTCTCTATCTTCAACGTGTGACTGTTTGGTGCAGTTTATGGTCCGGCAGAGTCAATGGACCTTACTTTTTTGAAAATAAGGCTGGAGCAACAGTTACGGTGAATGGATTGCGCTATCGAGAGATGATTAATGATTTTTATGGCCGAAATTGGATGAAATTGATTTGGACAACGTTTACTTTCAACAAAACGGCGCTACGTGCCACACAAGCAACGAAACCATTGATCTTTTACGGGAAAAGTTTCTTTGAATATCAAAATAACACCTCTTATTGGAAACCCTGTATTATTATTATTCTAATAGACTTTCCAAAAGTTTTCATTTCACGATCCTTTAATTCAAATTACAGTCAGTATATTACATTAGAATGGAATTCCCAATATACACAATATTGAGATTATGCCCGTGCGGAATGACACTAATAATCGGAACGTGGGTTTTATTTTTTGAATAATATTAAAGCGTTATATAAAATTGTACGTTATATTACTTAGCCTATATGGCTTCTAAATTTAGATAAGTTCGTGATAAAAAGACGATAGTACCCTACATTGATGCTATTTTAAATGAAGGTGACATAAGTTTTTAATAACCGGGGTTTGCACGACGCTCACATTTTAATTATTTTTGATGAACGTATTACTAAAATCTCAAATGCTTCTAAAGGGATCCCTACGGATGTAAATTATTTATATTTACGATTAATAAAAACAGGACCTAACCATTAAATTATTTTATGCAAAACGGTTTAAAAAAATAATATATAAAAAGGTTTTTCAACTATAAATTAACCGTTTATCACCAGATTTTATTTTTTAGACGGCGAATTACTAACTTCCAGAGGGAGCCCTCTAAGTAATACGTTGATCAGAAATAATTCAAATTAACGCCACGGAAAAATCGACCGTAGATACATTCATTACACCGGGACCACGCGCCGAATATTGTTTTTACACGACTTCATCACTTAATTCGTTAAGATTCCCACTCTATTTTAGAGATTTGATAGGGAAAATTCAACCGCAGGTCTTCCCAATACATCAGAGCCGCGCGTCGAATATTTTTGTGCACGGCTGCTTGACTTACGTCTTTGAGATTCTGGCTTTATTTTAGGGTACTGTCTCGTCTTAACACTTCTGTATAAAAGCATGAATATTATTTCAATCTTCCCATGCGTATAGTTTTATTCTACCTTACATGCCTTATATTTATACAGCTCCATTGAAGCCAGAGTTAATTGGTTAACCCTTTAGAAGCTGGGTGCACTATACCTACAGTCATATAGTTCCTCAAATTCTATTAACACAAACTGTTAACTCTGTAAAAATACAAAGTGTGCCGTACTGTTGAGTTTGGTAGCAAACTGGTCTGGAGCAAACAGTTTAAAATATTTTTTATTCATATTTTTAATTATTTGGTAAACGAACAGTTATATATAAAAAATATATACATATTTAACATAAAATCACAATTTACGGGGTTACATAAGCTATTGAAGTTTTCGTATAAAATAGAATTATAAGAAAAAAAAAGGAATGATAAAACATAGGCATACCTATTATTGATAGAATTGATAGAAAAAATACATCAAAAAGGCAACATACTAATTATGTTAATTAATTAACTAAGTAATACATATAAAACAATATAAACAAAATAATTAAAGATAAAAAGAAAGAAAAACCCTTTTTACTTGTACGTATTTAGTAAATTAACCAGAAAATATAAGCGTCTGAAAACATGCTTTTGTATGTTTTGCATCTTTTTCTGACATGAATGTTGTGGGTAGTTTTTCAGTGGGAGATAGTTTCCTGAAATATACAATTGACTGTATATAAAATTGTCGAAATGTTTAATTGGCTTCAAAAGGTGGATAATAGCAACAAGGGTGAATGGCCCTAAACCATTATTAGTATATATACACAAAAGTGTCACCAAAATAGTTCACCATACTACTGAAAATCGCACTTATGCACAGCCGAGCCTTCGTTAATTTATTTATTTAATATATATAGTGTAAAACATTATATTTCTAGAATTTTAATTATAACAAAATAAAGAATTACGCGAAGCTACCATAAGCAAGCTTGCCTGTAGGTTCTACCGTTTCTCTCTAATTTTATTGGAAATTGTGATGTCTGTGCGAATTTATATGAGTGCAAGCAAAATAACATTCTTGCGAGATTTAATAAAAGGCGATGCACGTAAGTTGTGTGCCTCTTTTGTTACAACAGCTCCCCAATAAATACCAGTAGATATATCACCTTAGAGTATTATTGCATACTACCCGACACGCTTCAATAGTCCATACACTACAGTAATTTTAATAAAATTTAATTTCACCATAAATGCACTGTAAATCCTAATTATAACTAACACCGCACGCGTAAGTTTTAAGGCTCTATTGACATTCCGTGCAGTTTGGTCACGGTGACTGTCGGCATGCTTTCATGCCATATCTCCCTGTGTTTCTATTACCCATGTGTTCCGTCACGCCGATTGCTTTTGAAAGGCCGTGTGCTAACCAATAGTATGGTCAGAATTTGAACTGTACAGTTTAAATTCACACACGTCAGCTATAACCGCGGAGTGCCGTGAGCCGTACAATCGCATCAAAAACGTTCGTCTTGTCAAAACCAATGTGTGTACGAATAATCCCTTAAACGTATTTTATCGCAATCCAATTCAACATAACGAGTGCTACCGTACAACAATCACCGTTCCAGTGCTGACAGATGATTCTCGAGATGCAGATTTCGTTCGCCACCCGGTAAGCTGACTGTGAATTAACCTTACAAATTGTGTTTTCGCATTCGCCTGTCATAAGCCATAGGCTTTATCCATGCTTTATCTGTGTGGAATAGCGCTTTAAAATACAGCTATCCCAACTCTTGTTCGTTCCTCGAACACCATGAGTATATCACTACTTTATACGATTTTGTTTTTTGATTTACAAACTAAAAACTATTTTCTGTGACTCAATCGATATAAAAATTTATAAGTTATAAGACACGAGTTGAAGCGCGCCAGTAGTATAGTTTCTGTTGGAAACATGTCTGCAGACCGGCAGTTCTTTTTACATGAATCGTGGTTTGTTCGTGAAGGAGTCTGTAAAAATCGAAAAAGAAAAACACAATAGAATGAATGGAACGGGAGAATGCTAACGTTTCTGTCAGCGGATAAAATGGAAAACCGCTACTCCAATCTAATACTCACAGTAAAACAGATTCGCTGATGTGCTTTCGTCAGAAAGGAATATACAAAGAAACTTGTAAAAGATATTACGAAATCACTTATGGAGAGTGAGATGGGTTTTATTTGGAAATGAAATACAAAGAAATTAATGTAATATATAATGTTTTTTGATTTCGTTTGATGCGCTTGTGGTGTGAGATTAGTTTTGCATAAAATGAGAAAAAAACTAGGGGGTGTCCGGGAATAAATTGCACACTCTTCGGTAGGTGATTCTGCATGATAGTAGTAAAAAAAGATACATTAAGGACGTATTGTTTCGGAGAATTTGAACAATTCATAAAATTTCAACGTTCTTTTTCGCGTTCTGTGAAAGTCCTATTTGAGTTCTGTTAGTATATCATTATAAGCTAGTTGCTTGACAGAAATTGAAAAAATCTTTAACAGAACTTGAAAATTAACTTTGAAATTTGAAGAATCATTCAAATTCTCCGAAACAGTCCCTCCTAAAACTTAAACCAAGAATCCCATAAACAACAATGAAATGATATATATATTAAACTATTTCGTCGTTAAAAAAATTTTGCATTTTTGAAAGCCCGCAAAAACGATCGAAATCTGATGGGGTATGCATGACGTCATACGTACGGTTCGTTCGGTTAACAGTAATGTCAATAATATGTAAACCGTAGAAGTGACTCGTGAGCATAATACACAGCGTTAATTGGCCATTTTTTAAATTATTTGGGAAATAAACAGTTATTTATAAAAATATATACATATTTTATATAAAACACAATTTCCGGGGTTACATAAGCCAGTGATTCTTAAAATTTTCCACATCCTTAAAGTACGCGGCTGGCCAACATGTTTTGTAGCGGTTTAACCTGTTGAAGGTCGGAGCAAAACACAGAAAAGTATTAGTGAAACCTATCGTTTTATCTGTATATTTATGTATATAATATGTGAATACACATTACGTTTGTGTGTGTTCATATATAGGTGTGTATGAATGTATTTATATATGCTTGCATGTATATATATATATGTATGTGTATATATATATATATTTATATATATATTTATATCGATATATATAGTAAATATATATATTTTTTTGTATATGGATGTATTTATGTATGCATGTATGTATGTCTATGTATGTATGTATATGTATATATATCTGAGCATCTATATATGTGTATGTATGTATGTTTGCATGTATAAAAAACATATATTTTGTTTTATATTTTCCTTAAATATGTTTATTTTTTTCCTTCTATATTATGTTTTATTTTTTATTACTACAACATATGGTTTTATTGTAATTTATAGAATTATGACTACCACAACACGGGCATAAGCCTAGTGTGGGAGTTATTAAGTACACTAAAATTGTAATACATAAAATTCACTGAATAAATAAAAAAAAAAAAAAAAAAAAAATTAGCCCAAAGAGAGAATTAGAGAATCTGATTCCACTTGTACATACTTGTTTTGAATTTATCTGATGTGTAAAAACTAACAATGTCCCATATACACTATTAACACTTATACTAATCTGAGCATCTTGCATAGTGCTAACTAACCCCTCATGCAGGGACATTTGAGGTCTAGAATCGTTGTATAACTAGAGTCTTTTATCAATATAAAAAAATTAGAGTCCTGTTGTGTACCCTGAAGGAGTAACCATCTGTTACTTATACCGGGGTGGGAAAGTGGTGGGAGCCTTAATAGCCCAAACGTTGCTGATTTTGTTTTCAAACATTTTTCGAAACATTAAAGTCAAAATCATATCGCAAATTATTCTAATAAGAATCATATTAGAATGCTCGAATGTTCTTCATCGGCGTTCCACAGGTTAAGTGCTCAGAAGCCGCCAACCAATCACAGGGCGTTTGGGTTTTAATAGTTTTTAAATGACTATGTATTAATTATATGTTCAATTATATAATATTATAAAACTTTTTATTTAGAGTCAGCATTTGTTGAACCGTTTAAGGGTATTATGTTCTTTAAGCCATAATAGTTTTCACTCGAAGACTCGACGGCGCACTTAAGATATATCAATAGTAGTTTTTTTAATACCTTAGCTACAAAAATAACGTGATTTAATTGGATCAGGCTGAAAAAATACCAATTGAAAATTAATCTTCAGGCTGAAACGAATTAGTTTTAACTAGTTTTAGTTACAAGAATAAAATTTAAGCTTCTATCGTAGTTTCTATAAATCTTCTTTTCTTTCTCGCAACTCCATTCTTTCAAAGGACTTCATTCTTCCATCCTAATACGTTTTACAATATTGGATAAACAACACTCGAAGACAGAACTTTTAATATGGAAGATGTTGTGCAAAAACCACCTAATCCACAATATGCAAAAATTAACGTTTTGTTTGAATTTCTTCATCAATAGTTATATTTTCATTTATCGAAGACAACCAACCCAAAAGTTCAAAATTAGGACCATCATTAAATCAACTTGGCCTTTGAAATAATCGAGTATTTTTTAGATAAGTCTTTTTAAAAGCCCAGAAAAAATGTATAAGGCCTTTGAAAACTGCTTTAAAGTTAAAAATCTCCTACTTACGAACCAATTTTCGATTATGATTTGATTGTATAATGTGGCAAATTAAGTTATTTAAAAAATGATCGGAAATAAATTAATATATATGCCTGGACATCCACAAAATAAAATAAAAGGCACTTTTTGGCCATGTTTTTTTCTTCCATAAATCAAAACAGGCGGATGGTGTTAAGCGGGAATTTAAACCTTATCGCCATCTTCGTAAGGGGTGTTATTGATAGCGGCTCGATTTAAAATATTACACGACGTAGTGCATCGCCTTAAAAAATCGCCGCAAAAAAAAACATAAACGTTTCTATCACTAATTTATTTACTAGCCCATTCTAGAGTACTACAGGTAATGGTCAGAGATAGATATTGATGCTTTGTGTGAACATTCCAGTATCCGCCCCAAATGTGTTTATTTTTAGGGGCGGAAAGCCCGGCCAAATTATACTTTAATTGGTGATTAAAATTCAACTGGTCGACTGCATAAAATCTCCGCATGTACTTTTAGTTTTCGTCTATTCAATTTATGTAATAATCATTTATTCATATGCTTGAGCGATGACCGAAAAAGCGGCCACGGTTTTTTTAATAGAGCACCGAAAATATTCCGATATTCGTGAATTGAGCTGCTCGGGTGTAGACAAAGTTAACTAATTTTTTTGCAAAAAACGTGTTTTATTTTAGTAAACGATGTAACAATCTGATATCTCTCCCAACGCTCTAACTAAAACCACCGAATCCGTTCTACGCGCACCGCTTATAGGTTCTAATAGTGGAACAAGTTTCGACAAGATTTGCTTGTATTACTATACATAAAAGTTTGATTACTCCTCGGTGTTTCAACTGCATATTTTCTTTAACAATTTAATGAAGAATGTTCCTAGAATCAACAGTGGTAATATCATATACATATTATGTAAGCAAATTACCACAGGAATACATATTATTGTGTTATAAGGCCGCTCAACTAATTTTGACACTCACCTCGAAATCGTCTTTATTAAAAAAAAATCACCTGAATATATCATTAATTTTTTAAATTTCAGGTTGTTCGGACGGAGAAAAGAGAGTACGGATGATTTATCAAAATACTGTTAAAATGTGACTGCATGTCCATTTCTTAATAAATTATTAGTCATTCAGAATATAGTTGAACATGTGTTCACCCAAGTGGCCTTATCCTAATAAATATAATATTTTAAGAACACGTGTTCCCACTTCCCCATAACATATTCGTACTTTACTGATAGTTTGTTATTAGTCACTACTTTACTACAGTCCCGTTATTAAAAAGAGAACGAATAATTTGACAATTTTTTTTAAAAAACTAACAATATTTTGTATCAAGTTATCTCAGTGCGGGGTAAAGTACAAAAACTTCGGGATTATAGGTGATTCTACATGATAGTATTACCACATAGATAGCCTACTAAAATATCAAATAAACAAACTTTAATCAGTGTTTAATGCGGCAGCACGGCTCATAACCGGGGTCTCTAAATATTCGCACATTTCAGAACACCTTCGTAACCTTCACTGGCTCAAGTTCCCTGAAAGAATCCAGTACAAATTGTGCTGGATGGTGTTTAATTCAATCAATGAAATAGCCCCAATACGGATTCCGGCGGAACCGCTCGTGCGGTGATCTTCTCGCGTATGTGACGCATGTTTGGGGGCGGTGCCTGGAACGTCACGGTGAGACCCAAACGGTCGCACTAGACATATCCAAGGCCTTTGACCGGGTCTGGCACCGAGGACTTGTCAACAAATTGCATTCTTACGGACTTCCCGCATCCCTGTGTACGTGGATTGCTGACTTTTTAAGGGATAGGTCGATTCAGGCGGTTGCTGACGGTTTCACCTCTTCCTCGCACTCCATAAATGCAGGCGTCCCACAGGGATCGGTTCTGTCTCCGACTTTGTTTTTGTTGCACATCAATGACCTTTTGACATGTGCACCGATTCATTGTTACGCGGATGACAGTACAGTTCATGATAGCTTTTTGTTTGACAAGCCCCCAAAGGGCACACAAACTCCAACGGCTCGGAGGGCTTTGAAGCAGAGAATGGACGGTTATCTCGAGAGTATTTCCTCCTGGGGTAAAAATAATCTCGTCGAATTTAATGTTTCAAAGACCCAATCCTGTCTGATTACGTCTAAAAGGGATCCAAATGATAATCTAGTCTCCTTCAACGGAAGCAATCTTCCGAACAGGCCTTCCATTGATATGCTTGGTGTAACTATAAGTGACCAGCTCAGGTACGGGGGCTCCATCGAAGCTAGAGTAAAGTTGGCCTCTCAGAAGCTGGGCGTACTGTACAGGGCCCGCAGATACTTTAATAGTACACAACTGCTCACCCTGTACAAATCGCAAGTGCGCTCTACTGTCGAATTTGGCAGCCATCTCTGGTCTGGAGCCCCAAAATACCTGAAAAAAACCCTTGACTCTGTGCAGAAACGGGCGGTCCGTTTGATAGATTCCCCAATCTTAACAAACGGACTGCAATCTTTAGAGCACAGGCGTCAGGTAGGTATGCTGTCCTTGTTCTATCGGTATTACAATGGAAGATGCTCTGAGGAACTAGCGTCATTGATCCCTTCGGCACCGGTGCGTAGTCGGGATACACGCCAAACGCGCGCCCAACATTTGTACACAGTTGACACTTGTCACATGAGAACGGGTCGCTTCTATGATTCGTTCTTAAGTTCAACAGCTCGGCTGTGGAACGAACTGCCGGCCTCTGTGTTTCCTCCCTCCTACAACATGGGACTCTTCAAGACCCATGTTCACTCCTTCCTCTCCACAAAAAGACCCTCCACACAGCATCCCCAAAGATGACATAGGCCCTGAGGGAAATTATTTTCTTCAGGGCCTCCTGTGTGGAGTAAATATAAAAAAAAAAAAAAAAAAAGCCCCACCCTACATCTATAAACTATGCGTCCCGGAAAACACTGGTCTGAGGCGGTCAAATCTTAGATCAGCAACATGATCAGCTGTAGGCAGACTGATAGAACATATGCGCAAGCCAAATACTAAGTTTGGTGATCGCGCTTTGGGAGTATCTGGGCCGAAGGCTTGGAATAAACTCCCTCCGGAACTGAGATCCATAACAAATCCAACAGAATTCAGGTCTAAACTAAAAACTTACCCTTTTAAGCTGTCAAACCCTTAAATTAAATATACCATTCCTGAGAGAAAGTCCAATTATATCCAATTTTCCAATTATGTCCTAAATCCCGTATTTCGCTAATAAAGAATTAGTTAATGTTAATTAAGTGTTAATCTCAAGTTAACCTACCAGGAAAGTATGGTACTGTATATTATCTTCATATATAGTTAGTAGATCATTATATAAATATATTATATATTTGTACAGCGCCCTTAAGGTGATTTTGCACAAAAACTTGAAAAAAATTCAATGTTAAAAGCTAGTTTTCAGGTAAAAGAGTTGAAAAAATAATCTTCTAGGGAAAAATATTTTTGTATGTGAAAAAATAACAAGGGAATTGCTTCTCGAAGTTTGTGAACTTTGCCCCCGGAATAAATGCCCCCCTTTAATGTGATTGTGTTTTATGAATTTATAATTGACAATTTATAAATTCTATGTATATACATTTTTAAAGCCATAATATTTTTCACTGGGAAAAAATTTGTTCCTTATTGAAACGTTAAAAGGAATTATGATTTTCGAAGACCTATATCGTTTGTTGCTTCATCTACGCACGAATTAAACCAAGTTCTGGAGCTTAAAGCAAAGGGATTAAAATGGTAATAGAGAACTAAGAATGTAATGAGTTTTATCATAGTCAATTAATAGTGCTGAATTATTAATGGCCCTCTTCCGCCATTTCCGCTGCAAACTTGCTAATACCGGATGTCGGTGTGGATCCTGATAAATAAATCCACATAATTTCCGGTGACGTCGTCAAAGGATGTGCCACGTACCACCTAGCAACGGTTACCAGAACTACGCGGATACGTGGCAAAACGTAAGTATACGTTATTAGTTATTAGGGGTAGTTGCCCAAATAACGATTTCATGAAATATTAATGATATTTCGCCACCGGCCGCTCGTTCACTGGACACGATTATCAATTCATGAATTTATTTGCTACTCGCGCGATTCATAGGATGTAAAAGAATAGGATTTTTAAAATACTGGCTTATTTTGCTTTGAAACTACAGGGTTTTCCAATAAGAGGTGTTATTTTGATATTCAATCGTAAAATATCAATGGTTTCGTTGCTTGTGTGGCACGTAGCGCCGTCTTGTTGAAAGAAAACGTTGTCCAAATCAATACCATCCAATTCCGGCCATAAAAAATCATTAATCGTCTCTCGATAGCGCAATCCATTCACCGTAACTGTTGCTCCAGCCTCATTTAAAAAAAAAGTAAGGTCCAATGATTCTGCCGGACCATAAACCGCACCAAACAGTCACACGTTGAGGATAGAGAGGCTTTTCAACAATAACTCTTGGGTTTTCCGAGCCCCAGAAGCGACAATTTTGCTTGTTGACGAAGCCACTGAGGTGGAAATGGGCCTCATCCCTCAAGATGATTTGCATTTGATTCACTCAAGTGAATTTTAATAATTTCAATGCGTTGTTGAAGCGTGTATCGTTCCATTTTTATTAATGGCGTAGTTTTTACTTGTCAAATGTCAGTAAATGACAGCTTCAAAAGTAATATCCACCGAAATAACGGGCTATTCAAAATAACATCTCTTATTGGAAAAACCTGTATAATTTTTTTTTATTATGACAGCCTCTGTAATCGTTGGGTAAGACTTTTGACTAGCAAGCCGGAGGTTGCGGTTTAAAATTCCGGCATTCGCAGATAAATTTTATTTATTTAATTTGTGATATTTCTTTTATTTGAATTTATATTAAATAGTTCGTGGAGGGACGTATTATACATTATTTATACAGCCAAAGATGGTTGTTTGAAAATTATAATAAAAAGTCCCAGAAAAACAATAAAAAACCATCTTGGATTCATTGCTTGCATAATACATACGCTGATTTATTGGATTTATATTTACCTACACATGCATAAGGCATTTATTTTATTTAAAAAAACATCATTCTGCCAAAATGCGACGATGCCATCTCTTTCGGAGCACAGTTAAAGACATTTTTTATTAGTACCAAATCGTATCTGAGCTTTTACAGTCTTTATTCAATGTATAACTAACGGTTTGGAAGTATTTTCTATTAGTAAGGCTGGCATTTAATAATAAATTTGATATCATTATCTTTCGATTAATCAATGCCTACAATTTACTTTAAGACACTATTCACAGAGTCAGTAATGAATTTCACCAGTCAATAGAATCTAGTGAACTAGACCAAGTAACTAAATAGGTAATCAAAACTTTGAAGGATTCAATAGACACAAGTAACCAACAGCCATTGTGTTGGAGCAAGTTGGCTTATGTACTATGAAGTCGATTCGTCTGTTACCATGAAGCAGAATAATAATGAGAATAATAATGAACTTGAACCGATAACTAGCTACTACATTTGGCAGGTATCATATTTTAATAGTCAGTGACGCACCCAGGATTTTGTTTTAGTTAAAATGATCAAACTATGCCAAATAATTTTTTTTTTTAAATTACAGCGTTCAGCAAAATAGACAGTGCAGTTTCGAAGGGCCGATGCATCGGAGGTGGTTGGAGTAGGAACCTGGGAGGGGTCTCATTGTATCGGTAGGGTCGTGCCGTTTTCAGTCGTTACCATGGTTTAGTCCGGACAACACCATGGCCACGCAATCCACACGTTTATTGAAAATGGCCGTTATTTCGTGGTCACCCATCGGGCCTTCCGGCTGCAATTTGCGATTTCTTCCTGTGGGGCTACCTGAAAAAAAATTTTTGTAAACATCGGTTTTACACGTTGAGAGAACTCAAGAATCGAATTCGGGAGGAAATTGCCGCTATATACCCATCGAGATGTGCCAAAATGCGGCCGCAATCTTCAGAAATCGGCTTCATCAATGTATCGCTTCTGGGGGCCATCATCTCTATGATGTCATCTTCAGGACTTATATTACTGCATACAGCGGCATGATGTACCGAATAAATTAAAATTAACTTCATTTTTTTAAAGCCCTTCAAAATTGTGTCTGTTTTTGTACTGTCTGTTTTGCTGCACACTTATGTTGATTAAAGACATTAACATCAAACAAAGGTTTTAAAGATGCGAACAAGCCAATTTCATTAAATTAGGATACGTAATCAGAGACCTGAACGTGTGGCTTTTTTGATATACCACGAGAGAGTCACAACTGATATAATACCACTAACATTATTAGAATCAACTTGTTACAGTTTTTTTAATTAAAAATATCGGCATATCACTTTGCGCAAATTTTTTCAGACATTATATGTAATATCTTTTCATACTCCAAGCAGGTCAGTTA
The DNA here is from genome assembly GCF_061612785.1 of Hesperophylax consimilis. Classification (NCBI taxonomy): domain Eukaryota; kingdom Metazoa; phylum Arthropoda; class Insecta; order Trichoptera; family Limnephilidae; genus Hesperophylax; species Hesperophylax consimilis. The sequence continues at coordinate 24,724,116 of NC_142850.1, forward strand.
CAATACAGTACCTACCGTATTATTGTAGCAATTCTACATCAATGTCCCAATACTACACTCCTATGCGAAGGATTCAACAGCTAGGAAACAAATACTACGATGTTGGTGATATATTTAGTACATCAATTTCAATATATAAGTATACCCTATTGAAGTTTTTTTCATCAACTAGTGGAATATTTTAATAAAGGTATTTAATTTGACTAAAACACATAATAATTTTGTCGACAAGGGAAAAAAAAATATTTTGGATTATTTATATTTTGTGCCTGCATGCTGTGTGGATCAAGTTCAGTGATATTTTGTCTTTCAATTTATTTATGTGCAATTGTTTTAATTAGTCCTTTCCTGCACTATTTGCGTGTACAGTTTCGTAAATATTTTTTTTAATATATATGTATGAAAAAGCCTTAATAGGCGTGAAATAAATAAATAAAAATGTTAATGTTTTTAAATTTTTGCGTGGGATGCAGTTCAATGACTTCGCAAGGCGTAGTCCATTTTTTAATTTTCCTGCCGCGAGGTGCAACCCTTAATAATTATGGGGAGCAATTGCTTTTGAATTACACAACTCCCATAATGTACAATACTAGTTGAAGCCTATAATTTTCTTTTTTGGAAAATTTATGTGTAAAAAATGGGTACACACTTACATTTTTTAGTAACGTTTATTTAGAATTTACAGTAGATATATATGTTATGATTGACTCTTGAATTTCACCAACGGTACTTCACAATTTTGGAAACATTTTTATTTTCAAAAGACACTTAATCTGCACGTCTTTTTGGAGTTATAAAGGGTGTTAAGGCGATGCACTACGTCGTGTAATATTTTAAATTGAGCCGCTATCAATCACCCTTACGTAAATGGCGATAAGCTTTAAATTCCCGCTTAACACCATCTGCCTGTTTTGATTAACCCATATGCAAGAAAAAAACACGGCCAAAAAGTGCCTTTTATTTTATTTTATGGATGTTCAGGCATAAATATTAAATTTTTTTTTGGTCATTTTATAAATAACTTAATTTGCCACATTATGCAATAAAATCATAACCAAAAATGGGTTCGTAAGTAGGAGATTTTGAACTTTAAAGCAGTTTTCATTGGCCTTTACATTATTTTTTTCTGGGCTTATAAAAAGACTTATCTAAAAAATACTCGATTATTTTAAAGGCCAAGATGTATTCTACTCGCAGTATTTAATTAAAGCATCTGAAACATTTCTAGGCGACCAAATTTTCAAACCAAAAAAACATGATTTTACATTACTACGTATGGAATCGCCTTAATGGACGTACTTCACTTACTTTTTTGATTTAAGACATTATTTAGTAAAAACTGTAAATGAAATTTGGTCTCCGGTGATTCTTCGATGTTTTTTTTAAAAATTAAGTCTAGGACGTCCTTTAACGCACGGTATATTTTTAATTAGTATCTAATAAATGCCACTTTGTTCATTTAAGAAATACAAAAACACACTTGTCCATGTACGAGGCATATCCAGAAAGTAAGTGTACTGAGGCTCTCACGACCGAATGAATTATATTTTCGATATGTTGGCTACACTTACGTGTAGCCTGACTCTTCCCCTCCGCAACGAGACCTTTTCAAGGTCAGTACGTTGAGAAGTATCAACGCGACAACACGTTTCGTGAAAAATGTCAATCCAATCTCCCGCCAAATGCGAAATACGCGGCTCATCCGTTATCTCGTTTGGAAGGAAAAACCTCCGTTTGAGGTTTATAATGAGGTTAAAACTGCATATGGTGATAAAGCTATGAATTGTACGAGTGTGTACAAGTGGTATCGCGAGTTTAAAAACGGTTCTCACCTCTTCACCCTCCACCAAAAAGTTCAAAACCACAATTTCAGCCAAAAAATCGTGGCATCCGTGTTTTGGGACTGTCAAGGCATAATTTTGATTGAATATCTGCCTCAAGTGGAGACCATCAACTCTGCAAGATACTGTGAGACCTTAAAAAAATTGCAGAAGGTGATTCATAACAAGAGGAGAGGCATGCTGACAAAGGGAGTCAGCCTGCTGCACGACAATGCCAGACCACACACGGCCAACGCCACGAAGGAACTGCTTGCTTCGTTTAAATGGGATATCCTGAACCACCCCGCGCATTCCCTTAACCTAGCACCTTCAGATTATTATCTCTTTACCTCCCTGAAGCTGTACATGGGTGGAAAAAGGTTTTTAACCGACGAGGAGGTAAAGGAGGAGGTGGAAAAGTGGACGAAGGTGTTGGCGGGAAACTACTTCGAGGAAGGCATCAAAAAGTTGATCCCCCGCTTCACTACCTGCATTGAGAGGAATGGCGACTATGTCGAAAAATAGCTTACATATGTACTACGGTAACCATGTAATTTTTTTGTTTCAATAAAAAGATTTGTAACCTACAAAAATTCAGTACACTTACTTTCTGGATACCCCTCGTAATTAACAATATGATGTTGAATCATCTTATTTACACAGATATTCACTATTCTCTTCGATTCGGCTGTGACGCCAAGTATTTGAAGTTCAGAGCAAGTAAATAGGTAGTTTAGAAAATTGAAGGTGATAATTGTATCTCAGTGCAGCTGTGGCTGGGGGTTTAGAGTGTGGTGGGTGGTGAGGGGAGGGGTTGAGGGGTGGATCGAATGGGTTGGGAGGTGGACAGGGAAGGTAGGAGTGGATTAAATGATTAAATTCTATTTGCGGTTGCGAACGGGCGATGGGCATTGAGTATCCTGGCGGGGTAGGGATGGCCAATTATTCAGGTACTACGTTCATAATTGGATATAAAATAAAATTCACAAAGCGTTTTGCTAAAAATTGTGGCAGGTTCTTACCTATTGAATATAATATATTTTTATTATAATTTAATCCGCAGATTCAGTTAAATTTACTTGCATTAATGATAAAGTTTCCGACAGTTTTGATTTCTTTAAAATCATTGGTCTTTTTGAAATTTTTAAGCATCTTTTGTTAATTTATTGGTTTTGTAAATATTTATGAATTGTGATTATTATGTATAAATATCCTGAAAAGGGTGTATAAATCAAATAAAATTATAAAAGATGTTTAATATATTTTTTTTACTTAATTTTTAAAATGCCGATTTTTTTCAGTTTCCAGCCTTTATTGACTGCACGTCACTGTCTTAATTTACACATAATTACAGTTGAAACATTCTAAAGAGGTGATTGGTTATGTAGTAGTGTACTGGATGGATAAAAAACTTACCCTTTTAACGCTTAACACATACCAGATTTTTTCCTTTGACTTCGTTTTCAAAATCACAACCTAATTGTCTCACACTGACAGGATGTTAAAACTCATTAAAAAAACTATTTCGATACTTTTCATATTATCGGTGTCTACAAAATATATTCGAACGTGCGCTCTTTAAATTGATTTGTTTGCAATGTACTTCTCGTGATAACATTCTCTTCTTTGCTGTCTGCAGATATTCTAATTTTGAATTAGCTGTCAACACGACGGAAGCAACCGACCATAGATAAAGTCAAAAGTCAACACCAAATGCCAATGCGTATGAAAGTCAGATTTTCAAAAATTCGTTGGAATTAAAAAAAATCTAACAGGCAACCCTTGGGGCCAGTCGAGTACCTACTCGGGTAGCTAATGTTTATTTAGCAATAGTAGGCTCTGCTAGTACCAGCAGTAACTAGTAAGCTACTCAGGCTCAGTAAAACTGTAATTTAATTGCATTCCTACAGACGGACGGGGTTCGGATTAAATTAGTTTGCACAGAGCAGGTTTTAACCTTTCTAATATTTTTGGGTATGTAGTAAGTACAGGGCCGGCACTATGCAGGCGCAAATTGAGCAGTGCGCCCCGGGCGCGAAATTATCAAGGCGCTGATAATACTTAACAGCTACTAGTCCTAAAATATCTCATTGAGATTATTTTTAACAAAAAACGAGGCTACATAAATCATTCGAATATTATTGATAACAGCAATCACGTCTATTGGTTTTGATTTCAAAGGGCGCCAAAAATTTTTACTGGCGCCTGTCGTCGTTTGGCTCAAGGCTGGCCCTGGGTAGGTAGGTACCTACTGCTAGTGTTAGAATCGGGAAAAATAGTCACAAGAGTTCGGGTATAATCTTGCTATTATACATAAAGAGAGCAGCCTAAAAATATGTGTTATATGAAGATAATGTTGGTAGTTCTTAGTCATGCAATAGAATTATATAATATAACCATCGTACCCCACAATGCTTCGCTACTGTTAATGTTTTTTTGGGCGTCTCCGACTTTTTCCACCATTCACTACCACACACTACATTGTCATTGTTAAAAAACTACATTACATCGATTCTGATTCGACTCCATATCTGAATCTGGTGCAGAGATAATGCTTACGAGGAATCTGCAAGCCAAAAATGTGTATAATCTCGGTATACCTTATATTGTAGGTAGTAGGCATTAAAATCACTTGACAAACGGAGTCTAGAAACTTTCGATTTCAAGCACATTGTTTTTATTTATTTTGTTTATAATTTTATAAGAAAGTAAAGAAGTCAATCAAGTGAAACTGTCACAGATAATCTTAGCTATAATACTGTATTTTTTTAAAGTTGTTTCCGTTATGCGTTCATAAATTTCTATTGAAAAAATATATTTTTTCTAGTTTACATTTATATTTTTATTAAGTAATTTGTTTTTTATTTGTATTCTACTCAAACGAAACGATAGGAAAACTTTTAATTTATTTAAAACATACTTTTTGGTATTCATAATGTACACATGTCACATAATGTCTCGACACAGGTTTATCCTAGTGAGACAGACATCGAAAAAAAAAACCTGTAAAAAAACTTTATATTGATAATAAAAAATAAAAAAAAAATTTAAAAAAACACTAATTCGTTATAAAGATTAATCAAAATAGTGATTTGGCATTAAGTTTCGCCTTAAAACATCCCTCCGGCGTCCCCGACTTTTTTTATCATTCCAACCACTCTTTAAACACTCCTGGCACTAATAAAAACAAACTTTGAAATTTTCAGCGTTATCAGTAGACTGCTTTTTGAATTTTGTAGCATAAACATACGCAGGTCGAATGTTTATGTATTAAGTTCCTAGCAGCAGACCATGAGATCTAAGTTTAAAAAAATCAAAATCATTTGTTAAAAAAACAAGAAAAATTTATAAATATGATGACAAATAACGCTAGCATTGCCAAAAGTATTGGAATAATGAGCGAAGGACAAGCCATAACCTTATTGGATTCCAGTGCCAAATTTGGCGGATCCAAAAAAATCCAAGGTAAGCTAACCATCCGGTTTAATCTATTGAGTCAGCAGAAATATCCGGTTAATTTGTGAGAACTTACAAAATTTTCATTCAAGTAAAAAAATATACGAATCTGATCAAAACTTTTCGCAAATCTTTCATTCGGTCCGCTGAAGTTGAATGGAAATTTATACCAAAGACGAAAGACATTAATTTTATATATCCGAAATCAAAATAACCCATGTGACATAAACATTACATGAAATTCCTACGTGATAATAAGAATGTTAATGCGATATAAGACTCCAATAACGGGGGTTTGCTCGTCGCTCATATGTAAATTATTTCTGATGAACGTATTACTAAAATCTCAAATATTTCTAGAGGGATCTCTACGAATGTAAGTTATTTACATTTAAGATTAATAAAAACATGTTCTCGCAATGAAAACATTTTAAGTAAAACGGTTTCGAAATTTTATAAAACGTTTTTCAACAATAAAATTAGCGATAAGATATAGATTTTATTTTTCTAGACATTAAATTAGTGATTTCCTAGGGATCCCTCTAGAAACATTTGGGATTTTATTAACAAGCTCATTAGAAATAATTGAAATAAAACCCACGGAAATATATCGCTTTTGTAGGCCTGCTATGAAAAATTCAACCGTAGGTCCATCCATTACGCCGGGCCGCGCACCCAATATTGTTTTTACACGACTTCATCACTTATGTCGTTAAAATTTCCACTTTATTTAAAGATTTGGTAGAGCAAATTCAACCGCAAGTCTCTTCACTACACCAGGGCCGCGCGTCGCATAGTTCTATACACGGCTGGTTCACTTACGTCCTTAAGATTCTGGTTTTATTTTAGACACAGTACTCGCACAAGTATCAGGAATGTATCAATTTTTTTACAAGACTACCAAAAAGAAAATTCCTGTGAAATTTAAACAAACACATACCTATCCTAATTTAACTTAACCTTACCTATTCATTTATCATGTTCTGTTTTGTCAGTGTCCTATTGTATTAGGTTACCGTGGTAGAATAAATAATAGTATCAAAAGAATTTACTCAATAGTTTTGTAGAATTTGTTACGTGATCTTCCATACTCGCATGGTTGGATCATAGAATAGAGAGTAAACAGATGAATTAATAATAATAATAAAGAGAAAGAAAAAGTTACTTTCTATCATCTCTTCTTAGGGTGATAATAGAATATTTTCGTCGCCTCCGTTTTTTTTTATAAACTGCATTGTCAAATTCCAATTTTCTGTTCAGTATTATTTTATCAGTCGGCTCATTATAAAATGTCCATTGAAGACAATATTATCGATTCTCAAGCAACAATTTGAAACGGAAAAAAATTAAAAAGATAGGGTCGCATCTAGGAATTGCACCCAGGCCATTAGCCTTACCGGGGGGCTGCTCTACCTCTGAGCTAATCCGACGTTGTTTACTTCGGTCATATTAAACTGTATAGACTTCAGTCTTTTGGGAGCAGTTGGGACTCTTGTACGGTTTCAGGCAAAAAAAATAAAAATTAACGTTATACTAATATCTAATTACGAAAATATTATCTTGTGGACTCCAACTATTTTAATTTTAGGAAACAATAATGATGCAATAAATTATGATATTAAAATAAGTTGTTCTTGACGAGCTTTTTTAAGAACTATTTTTTTAGATATCATTAAAAACGAGTGACGACTTCGGCATGCACAAATAAATTGTATAAAATTTCAATTTCGTAATCTGAATTAAATTATATATTTAACTGAAAATATACAGAAATAGTTGTTTTAACTGTGGTATTTAAAAAAAAACAAGAGTGTTGAATATGTGGCGTTGAGGTATGATGAATGTTTGTATTAGAGGAAGAGTGAGAGCAGAAAAATACCATAGGTGAAACCTTATACCACAGGAAAACAAAAATCGACTGAAATTTGTCCAGTTTTAACTTAAGCGTCTGCAATTCATCTGTCTGTGCATTTATTTTTACTTTCTGTATATTTTCTTTCAAAAATCTCCCGCTTTCATTTTCTTATTCAAGTAAGCCTTACTTTGACTAGATGGTTAACTTTGACTAGGTGCCTTTCTTTAACCAGTTGGCTAACTTTGACTAGGTGGCTAACTTTAACCAGGTGGCTCTCTTTAACTAGGTGGCTAACTTAATTAATTTTTTGTTTTGATTTGTTAAACAAGAGGAAATTAGAAACATACTCGCCTGGACGCGACGTCTACTTCACAGAACTACTAGTACATATTGTTTAATTGAGGAAAGGGGATGTTGGAGATATTTACTGTCCACTGTCCAGTACACGTGAGATTATATAGAAGTTGTATGGATTGAAGATGTAAACGAAGCAAGAATAACGTACAGATACAGAATTGTATCACAAGTGTTTCACTGTGGGGGAACTAGTTTCAAAATTTGAAATTCCGTTTGCTTCAATAACCTCTTTCTCTTGACCGTTTGAGTGCCAAAAAAATTCATACAGTTGCTTGTAAAATGCTACCAAAAAAAAATATTTTTTATGAAGCTATATATTTTTTTAAAACCCCATAAATTCGTTGAATTTTCAAGGATTTCGATGATTTTTTTGGTGTTTTATTAAAGAATATTGGTTTAGAATCACGCGGAGAAGGATCCCGAAGTCCGAAAAAATGAGAATTTTACGTACAGACGTACGCGCGAATCAGAACACGACTGACGCAATCGACGGAAATCGACGATCGGCAATCTTCGTTAAAACACGAATCGACGAAAATCAACGATTGGCACCCAAACGGTTAATATTTGTTAATGACGCGATAGCATTTAAAAAATAACCTAATAGGTTTTTTAAACTGTTTTGTTGGCTTACTACAATCTTAGCCAAACATCAACATGATTACTGGTTCTGCTATCATCAGAACATACAGGTGATGAGGTAGCGGAAAGACAGAAAAAAACCCTGCGTAATCTACCAAAAGAGCCAGCAGACTTGATGGCTTGTAATAATAAACTCTATATTGAAAAGTGGGTCACTTCCCAAAGGTGGACGGAATAGGAGATAACAACCGGAATGAGTAAATCCAAATTGCTCATAGACGGTATAAGCTCCAGGCGGGTCGGGCACTGCTCAATATGGACGTGTGCTCCCCGAGGGAGACATTAGACCTGTGGATTTCGAACTAGACTATTGTGCCAATTAAAAAAAACTATAGCACCGCTATCGTTGGCAACTGTCAACTGTTGAATATAACTGTTTGTGATAACGGCAACGTTGACCAGAACACTAACATAAATTTAAAAAAAATTAACTTTTAACTTGCCACCGTCGGAATCGTGTTGAATCATATGTGTTTATATTGATATTATCAATTAATATCCAACTGATGACACAAGTTTTCGTCAATAGCATTGGAAGTTGACGGCATCTAGCTGTTATTTCCAGCACGTTATATATTCAGTACGTATGTACTAGACATTGCCACCTCAGGAGATAAAATTGCCTATTGGTAGAATAAAGCAGGTCAGAATGCAAAAATTATAATTAATGAAAATAAGCCTCGCGGAAAGTTCAATTTCTTAGGTCTAGAGTAAATTCGACTATAGGTCGGTTCAATATGGGGGCCACGCGCAATATATTTTTGTGGACGCCTTCTTTACTAGCGTCGTTAAGATTTCCACTTTATTTTAGAGTGTTTGCTACGGAAAATTCGACCGTAGGTCTGTCCAATAAACGATAACAGTTGATAAGATTCCGACATTATTTAAGGGTATTGTGTCGTTTGAAATAGTTAATTACTTAGCAACGCAATTAGTACTTAACTGTTTCAATTGAGTTCAATATAACTCAAAAGAAGTGTTAGAAAATATCGCACAAAGCACAAGTGCAGAGTGAAAGGGTGACCGAGTATGTCATCAAAAAGTCATATGAAATCATGAAAGTGATGAAACAAAAACTAGGTTAAATAGGTTACGTAGGTAACTATTAAACCTAGTTTTTGTTTCATCACTTTTCATGACTCTATATCACTTTTAGGAGGTGTGTTGAATTTGAATTGTCATTTTCATGAAATATACATATGGTAACGATAAGCAGGCCTGGTCCTGAACCAAACTGGCGTGAGTAAAATTTTGGCGCCCCTTGTCGAAATCATTAGACTAGTAGATATTCACATTTGAATTTTTGTGTAGCACCGTTTTTATGAAATATAATCTCAAGGAGATGTTAGGTGGTAGGTATTATTAGCGCTTAAACGCCTTGGTAATTCGGCATCCGGAGCGGATTGCTTCAATTGCTCCCGCATAGAGTCATAAGGTAGGCTTCATCCTGGTGAAGAGAATGAAGACAAAGTTCTTCACGTGACTTTTCTTGTAGGGTTTGTAAAAGTAGAAGTTTATGTACCACCTCGACGAACAACTCTGGCCAATTGACCTGTAAAATAGTACCACAGGTGCAGTGGACTCAAACATCTTTGGGTGTGCAACAAATTCAGCTACCGATTAGATCTTTACCGTGCAGCACAACGGGAGTTTGCGCGACGCAATGTACATATCACTAAAATCTCAAATGTTTCTAGAGGGATCCCCACGGATGTACAATATTTGTATTTAAGATTAATGAAAATAGTACCTAAACATTAATTTTTTTTATTTAAAATGGTGTCAAAATTTTATAAAAGTTTTTCGACTATAAAATTAGCGATAAGCACCAAATTTTATTTTTCTAGGCGATGAATTAGTAATTTCCCTATAAATCGTACAGAAAAAAATGAGATTTTAGTAACACGTTCATCAGAAATAATTAAAATAAACCCCATGGAAAAATATTGCTTTTGTAGGCCTGTTATGGCAAAGTCGACCGTAGGTCCATCCATTACACTGGGCCGCGCGCCGAATATTGTTTTTAAACGACTTCATCACTTATGTCGTTAAGATTCCCACATTATTTTAAAGATTTGATAGGGGAAATTCAACAGCAGGTCTGTTCAGTACACCAGGGCCTCGCGTCGCATATTTCTATGCACGGCTGCTTTACTTACGTCATTAAGATTCTGGCTTTATTTTACGGTATTGTCTCGTCCTAACATTGAACATTATAAATTCTTTTAATAGCTTAATTAACTTAATTGATTTTATTATCAAATGTAATTTACGTCATACGAGTATTGGTGATGATCTGGCTTGTAAGCTACACAGACCATCAGGAAATAATTAATTCCCTATGAAAAAATGGGTTGGTTACAAAATTCACTCTTCAGAAAACGTAACAAATTATAATCCAGCCACCAAATACATAAAAACAGAAGACTCACCGAATATATCACACGCATTGAGTTTTGCAGCGATTCTTTAATCTCCAAATTCGACAGCGGACGGCAATCAGCACACCTGTCCACTATTTTTTAATTTTAATTTTCAAATTTTAATTTCAAACTAATTTAAAGCTACTGCTTCTCCAAGTATGTTTCACTAGTTCACAGTTTAAAATATATATAGTTACGAAACTTAATCCATTTTACTATAAAATAACCCTGTATTATAATGGTTCACGGCATAACTACCTTGTTACTATTATCTATGCTTATGTTACTGTTGGGCGGCATCACATAAACACGCAAGTAGTTACATCCAGTAAATAATTCATTGCATCTATGCAAATAACGTGAAACTAGTAACTGAATATTGTGTGGGTTTTAGGCGTTATGCCCTCTGGGTCAATATTAGGATTCCTCGAGTAAGTCTATACACCGGGTGCTGGGTTTACACAAAGCGGAACAAAACACGCAATCACTAATGCCCCGGGGCTGGAATCAATCATCAGTTCTAATTGGGACCGGTATTGAGCCGAGGTGAATACCGCAGCATTTGGGAACAACGTGAATGAGTTATATTGCTATAACGAGTTTGGTGCAATGCTGATGCACGGAGAAAACTCATTGAAATATTCGTTTTCATGTTAAAAGTGGGACTGCAGGCCTCGAACGAGTGAGTTGAGAGAGTTCCTAACAAAGAATCAGCTATAAGCGAGTGTTTTATGAGGACGTTGGAACACGTGTTAATTAAAATACTGATATCGACAAACTGATATTGTTGCATACCTTTTTTAGGAAAAGAACACGTGTTCTGGATATATTCTGAATGACTAAAATTTTATCAGGAAATCACTTTTATAACAGGATCATTTTTCTCCGCGTTAGAATATAAAGACTATGAATTATAATAATTAATTATTGATGACAATATTAGCGATTTCTAAACGAAAATCTGAAACACTTTCTTCGGACTTTCTGTGTCCCGGAAAGACAAGGGTCCTGGGTTCGTGTCCTAGATGTAACCATATCCTTTTCTGATTTTTCTGTTTCAGATTTTCGTTTAGAAATCGCTAATATTGTCTTCAATAATTAAATATTACAATTTGAGGTTTTACTCAATAAAGTTATTCCGAAAAATAAATATTATAATAATTAGTAGGAAAGTGTACTTAATGTATAAATAATATAAAGTAACCGGGGTAAAGTGCAGTAACCTCAGGATGTGATTCTATATGATTACTTACTACTTCCTCTGACCAAATCTTTAATAATCTAAATATCATGCCACTTAACTCTATGCCAAAACCACACATCCCTCTTATTCTCTCCTATGTTTATACTTACAAAAATAATACACATGATCTATTAACCAACATAGATCCTCCAATCAAAGATACCGCAACAAGCAAATACGAACACAATTAGGGGACTTACGATCACAGGGGCCTAACTACAAAAACGGGCGTTTTGACTTAAGCTTTCGGTAATACCATAATCATATTTATTAGTGACACGAAGCTCTATCTCGTACAATACAGCTGTTTAAGAGATACATTTGTGCTTATCAGTTGGGCCTAATGTTTCGCGTATGAGCATGCCAATCTTTATTTGCGGTTATCTCAAAACTATGTTTTTGTAGATAGGCCCCTGTGATCCTAAAACCTCGATTTAGACATAGAAATTTAATATACTATGGCATAAAGCTTTAATCTCCTACAAAAAAAAACTAACAATATCAATATACTAAAATATTTGAATTTGACATCTTAAAACATTGGATCTGGTATACAGGGAGACCGATAAGTAAAATATTGCATCCAAACACAGACTGATTGAAGTGAGACAACTTGTGTAAAATCAAAGTAATATAAGTATAATAAAAAAAAACTATCTGTGCTTTTAGATATTAAATGTTAAGTATTATGAAATGCAACAAAATTCTAGCAAATATCTTAACTAGTGTAATAGGTATTAGATTATATTGTATTGTAAATTGAGTACGGAAAATGTAACATGGATTTTCCTAGCAAGGGAAATCCCAGAGGGGAAAACATTATGAAACACTAGCTGACGTGTATCAGGGGTTGGTCGACTTTTTTCTACTTTCAATAAATATAATATCCATGTATTATATATATAATCCTTCCAGAAGAAATTCTCTAAATGGTAGTGAAAACTCTATCAAAATCCGTTGCGCAGTTTAGAAGAACTATTTAGTTCATAATAATCTGGGATGTTCCCGAACGTTCCAGACTATTCCCGAACATTCCACAACATTTCAGAATATTCTAGGATGTTCTGAATGTTGAGGAATACTCTCGAACGCCCTTCAGGTAAAAATGGGAACCTTTTTTATGGATGTAGGATAGAGGGCTACCACACCATATAACTCCATTGATCGTACCAGGACTCGTTTTTCAGTTTTAGCGGCACGCCCATTGTACACTTACTTTTATAATATTTATTTATTACTATGTAAATACGACGTAAATTAATAGTATGTAGGTACTAGCATGAAAAAATGATAAATAACTGTGTTAAAAAAAAATTTAAGAAATTTTTGTTTTTGTTATATTATGTTTATGTTGTACAATCATCTGTATATTTATATTCACTCATTTTCTGTATTTGTTTGTCCATTTCGTAGTTTTGTTTACAAAAAAATGTAAATATTTTTAAGAATAAATGTAAATTTTGTATTGCACAAATAAATTTAAAAAAATTAATATTTTATATAAAGTTGATAATTTTTACATTATTTTATATCTTGCTACATAGCAATACCAATAAGAGGTAAGACTTAAAATTTTGAAACGGGAGGAATTTACAAAATGTAATTGGAGGTATTATATTGGTTTTAAATTTTGTTATAATTGTTTAAGAGTTAAAGGGGTGCCACTGTAAAACTTCAGAGAAATTAAGTTTAGTTCTTAAATTGTGTCTCAGAGCTTAAGAAATTAGATACATAAGTTTTACATGGGTTAATGCTTATTCCGTGACAAACCAAAAGTTGGTAGTGGCCGGAAACAAAACGGGAAGTGTCTCGGATAAGCACATCCAATTTTTATTTATATGAGATACTTTATTAACTTTTTATAAAAGACTAAATATACGAAATTCTGCCAAAAATATTGGAAAAATTAGTTGCAAGATAATATTGTTAATTCTAAATTTGAAATATGAGATATGACAAAAATGACACATAATAGTTTGGTCCCAGTAGTCGAGTGGTTAAAGACGTTGTCCCTGTAAAACAGAGATTCTTGGTTCGATTCCCAGTTGAGACCGTTATTTTATTTTTATTTTACTGTGTCCTGTTCTGATTTATGTTACTTAGGTATTATCTTCATCTTTAATAATAATTATTGAATTAAGTTTATTTTCTGGGCGCTAGGTGTGGCTTAGTGCAAACGTGAAAACTCTAATTTTTTATTAGTTGTTGTTTATGTTCCATGGATGCAGGTCAGACATAGATGTGCTACGTTGCCACTCTTCACTCAAGGTGTATTTATCGAGTAATTTCGATCTTACACAAAGATTTTTATTGGGTATGACTTTAAAAATACCTAAATCAGGTCACCAGACACGGTCAAAGCCATTTACGTACTACTACATATTTGAATATATAGATTTGAACCCGCAACCTTTTGATTCGTAGTCGAGGTTCTCAACCGCTCGAGCATGCTATAATTATACGCGTATAATTATTTTTGAATGAAGTCACAGCCTTAATTTGTTTGTGAAATAATCAGGACAAGTTTTCAAGAAGTGTCTAACCCATTTCCATAAAATGACTTGAGATTATAGTTGGAGATGTTGAGACTTGTACAACAGGCACAATAATTAATTCAACCTACTCTGGCAACACTTCTTAGAGAACTAAATGCGTCAATCAATCTCAATAATTATTATATTCGATAACCTAAATTCAAGCCAGTACAGCAAATGGTACACCCCTCAGACTTGGCAACCGGGAGCGGACCCGGGTATCTATCCCAGAGTCTCTACCACGAATTACTCGCTATGCGCCATCTACGAACGAAAATCTCTACGACTTTTGTCATAAGTTCTATATTTATACATTCTTGAGTGTCGCACGGTTGAAGAGATGACTGTGTTGGCAACCCTGTGAATATTGTCTATGTTTCCGATGTGTTTGAGGTTTCTATGGAGTTAATTTGAAATGTCAAAAACAAACCGTTGCCGCGTCGTTCTGTCAACGTTTTTATTTGCTACCGCACTTTTTCTGAAATGAATGGCGGTGGTGGATACATATCGAAATGCCAGAAAAATGGTTCAAACAACTTTGCAGAACTAAACGAATCCGATACCAACTTCGAAAAGCGCGCGGGAAACGATCTTTTTTTTGTGTAAGGCAATTCACCAGGATGCAATGAGACTTTGACAGTTTTGCCGATCTCTACTGCTTCGACCCACTCGTTGTTTAAGTCGAATGAATTTTGACGTATGGCGTGTAGTATGTACTTTCGGTGAGACTCAAGAATAACCAGTGTATGTACTTTCAGCGGAAATTGCGAGCGATCGAGACTGGGGAATAGATACCCTGGACTATTAAAAAAATCAAATGTTATTAGGTACATATTGTGTTTAGCAACTAGATCCGAATAACCAGGTACTTTCCTCTTACTCATAACCTTCATTCTCACAGCACACCCCAATTGTGGACACAATAGTCCTACTGGCTTCGGGTGGTTGGGACTCTTGAGTGGTGTACACATAACTTATTTTTTAAATAATGAATGTGCGATACGGGCATGAAACCAAAACCACCTCAACCCAGGCCAGGATACAGATCAAGTTCACCTCTTATTTACGTATACAAGATCCTCCTACACAATTATGCTGTATGTTACTTTAGTAGTTCGGTGAATAGTAGGCCTAACGTACAAAAAAATTGCTTCTAATTTCATATTATTTAATAAATCTGTACCAAAATTTTCTATGAAATCATAAGATTAAATACCTATCTAATGAATTACAAACAATATATTTAACATGTTTTGTTTTTAATTTCAAATAATGAATTATACAATATATCCAAGGAAACTTCCCTATCTCATTGACATTTTTTTTATAATAATAATACTAGAAAATGCTAATATCAAAGTAAAAATAAATAGAGAAGAATCTTTATTGATTCTAATTAATAAATATTTAGACATACGAAATGGAAAACGGTGGAGTTGAAACAGGCCTTTGCTACTCTTAAACTAACTACTTAATAGTTAGTAACTATATGTTTTATATAGTATAAATATACCTATATACTAATATTATTTTTATTACATATAATTAAAAAAAAAATTAAATACTTTTTCCAACACAGCAAACTCATTTTGTGGCACCATTTTAAGTGAAATTAATAAAATACTTCGTTTTTACCACTTTTATTGTTTATTACCAACACGTTTCATGAGCAACGCTCACTTCTTCAGGGTTTTTTTAATAATACTAATTATAAATAATAGACATAAACAATGGTGTCAATAGATAAATAATAGACAATGGTGTCATTAAAAAATATTCAATGAGAATTTGTACCCGCTAATCCGATGTCAGCGAGAGATTAGTTCAACAATATTTTATGTATTCAACTATACTGCTACAACTAAGTAAAATGCATAAAAAGTGCCAAAATGCCGTCGTGTGTAATGAGAAATGGTTTGCTTTAAAAATTTAATAATAAGGTAATATTTGTATAGCGCAGTTTTGTGTTATTTCATTTCAAGTGCGCTTAAAACTATAACAAAATTAAAAATAATCCTACAGTGCTCCTTACAAAATATTGATAAAATAATGTTAGATAAAGAATATGCAGTATACGAGTATACAAGATAATAAAAAGAGAACAAAAATTAACAATAATAGTGCTGTTATAGCACAGAACAATATTAGTAGAAAGTAACGGTGCTATTATAGCACAAATAAGAATGTCGAAAAATCCTGTGTTAAATTTAATACAATGTTATGGATAACATAGGAAAACGAGACAAAATTCATAAACAAATTAAAAACAAATTCAATTTAGACCGCAGAACGGGTATTATTTATTGAATAAGTGAATCTACCTGGCTATTCAGATTTGGTCACCAAACACGGCTAAAGCCATTTCAAGCAACGTTTCAATTCTGAATGGTGGTCTTACACCAGGCGATACTGAGAGTATCTTTTACTATGGAACGTACCGCGCATATACCATACGTATATTAATTCATTAATTGTGAATAACACAAATTAACCAAATAAAATTTACTTGCCCACTCCGGGATTCGATCCCGCAAACTTCGAGTCGAGAGTTTTACAGTATAGTGTACAGAAAAGCATAACCTAAGCCAGTGGCCGTTTGGCTTGAATAACTGAAACCGATTTATACGTTGAATATTGGCTTATGGACATGGGAAGAGTCGATAGCGAACTCATGCTAACACAAACTCACATACCTAATAGGTTACATTTTTTTTTTCTCTTTTTCTTTTTGTACTTATTTAAGTACTTTGATATAAAAAAAACAAATTCCTGTAATATCGAAAAATCTGTTTTTGAAAAAATAAGTAAATACACAGATTTAGGAAATGAGTTCAAAAGAATTTGGCATTCTCACTATAAAAATATTACCATTTGTAATCGAAAAATATCAAAAAATTTATATATGAAAATGCAAAAGTCAGTCATTGTAAATACATGTAGGATTACAAAATATTATCATATTATTAATATTTAATTTTAAAAAATATGGTATAATATCATATAATTTAATAATAATAATATTTTAATATATTATAATTATAATATATATTTTAATAATTATCAAATCTACAATCAAATAGATTAGACCATAGTAGTATTAAAAATGATATTAGGATTAAATTTCAAACTAGGATAAGGAAAATTTTAAAATGCAATCTATCTGCTAAAAATTTAGTAAAAGCAATAAATACTTGGGCAATACCTCTATTAACGTACTCATTTGGCATAATTAAATGGTCTAATACAGATTTAGATAACTTAGAAAGATTAATTAGAACTACGCTAACAAAGTTTAATTGCCATCATCCAAATTCAGCTATAGAACGAGTTAATTTACCTAGAAATTTAGGAGGTAGAGGTATAGTCAAAATAACTTCTTTGAAACATAATCAGGTAGAAATGCTAAGAACTTTTTTCCATAGGAAAGCTCATAGCTCAGAAATGCACAAAATAATTTGCAAGGCAGATAGAAATATTACACCTTTAAATTTATACGATGAGAATGCCAACATTTTTATAAATCCCAACCAGGAATTATTAGATTCCTGGTCAAATAAAATTTTACACGCAAAACACTTCAATTATCTCAACCAAACGTATGTTGACAAAATTAAGTCAAACAAATGGTTGAGTATTGGAGAGTTGAGCGCAGAAATAGAAGGATTTATGCTTGCAATTCAGGATAGAGTCATTAATACTAAAAATTATAGAAAGCATATAATCAAAGATACAAATCAAATTGATGATTTGTGTAGAAAATGTTTGGCTTTTCCGGAAACTATAGAACATATTATATCGGGATGTTCTATATTAGTACCGTCCGAGTATACATTTAGGCACAATCAAGTTTTAAAAATAATTCACCAAAATTTGGTAATTAAACATAACTTGATTGACTGCCGTAATGTAGTACCATATTATGAATACGAACCAAATTCATTTTTAGAAAACGAATTTTATAAAATATATTATGATAAAACTATACTAACAGACCGAGCGATTAGTCATAATAGACCCGATATAGTTTTACATGACAAAATTAAAAAAATAACTTATATCATTGATGTTGCTATTCCAAATTCCTGTAATATTCAAAAATCTGTTAGTGAAAAAATAAGAAAATACACAGATTTAGGAAATGAAATAAAAAGAATTTGGCATTCTCAGACTA
This sequence comes from Hesperophylax consimilis, assembly GCF_061612785.1. Classification (NCBI taxonomy): domain Eukaryota; kingdom Metazoa; phylum Arthropoda; class Insecta; order Trichoptera; family Limnephilidae; genus Hesperophylax; species Hesperophylax consimilis. Next base: position 24,742,617 of record NC_142850.1, read on the forward strand.
TAAAAATATTACCATTCGTTATTTCGGCTACTGGCATTATACCTAGCTCTCTAATTAAAAATTTAGGCGTATTAGATCTATCAAAAAATTTATATATAAAGATGCAAAAGTCGGTCATTTTGAATACATGTAGGATAACAAAAGATTTTTTAAATATTTATGTTGAGGGATCAGTAGGATTTATAGGCCCTGTTAGAAGTTCTACCGAGCCGAACCCTCTGATATGAAAATATCTGGAGACGGTGAATTTTTTTTCCCATTTGATATCTGGTGATTTGACATGTTGTTGTTCTTGTATTGTTTTGTATTTATTTTACTTATATAATGCACTTACATAGTGTTGATTGACTAGCTGATCATTTGTGGAAAAGTGAGTGGAAGGGTTAAGTTTTTCCTTTGGGGAAGACTTAACCCGGACAACTAAATCGGAAGTTTAAAAAAATAATAATCATATAATTATAGTCAAATATAATATCAATCATAGAGGTATAGTCAAAATAACTTCTTTGAAACATAATCAGGTAGAAATGCTAAGAACTTTTTTCCATAGGAAAGCTCATAGATCAGAAATGCACAAAATAATTTGTAAGGCAGATATAAATATTACACCTTTAAATTTATACGATGAGAATGCCAACATTTTTATAAATCCCAACCAGGAATTATTAGATTCCTGGTCAAATAAAATTTTACACGCAAAACACTTCAACTATCTCAACCAAACGTATGTTGACAAAATTTCGTCAAACAAATGGTTGAGTATTGAAGAGTTGAGCGCAGAAATAGAAGGATTTATGCTTACCATTCAGGATAGAGTCATTAATACTAAAAATTATAGAAAGCATATAATCAAAGATACAAATCAAATTGATGATTTGTGTAGAAAATGTTTGGCTTTTCCGGAAACTATAGAACATATTATATCGGGATGTTCTATATTAGCACCGTCCGAGTATACATTTAGGCACAATCAAGTTTTAAAAATAATTCACCAAAATTTGGTAATTAAACATAACTTGATTGACTGCCGTAATGTAGTACCATATTATGAATACGAACCAAATTCATTTTTAGAAAACGAATTTTATAAAATATATTATGATAAAACTATACTAACAGATTGAGCGATTAGTCATAATAGACCCGATATAGTTTTACATGACAAAATTAAAAAAAATAACTTATATCATTGATGTCGCTATTCCAAATTCCTGTAATATTCAAAAATCTGTTAGTGAAAAAATAAGAAAATACACAGATTTAGGAAATGAAATAAAAAGAATTTGGCATTCTCAGACTATAAAAATATTACCATTTGTTATTTCGGCTACTAGCATTATACCTAGCTCTCTAATTAAAGATTTAGGCGTATTAGATCTATCAAAAAAATTATATATAAAGATGCAAAAGTCGGTCATTTTGAATACATGTAGGATAACAAAAGATTTTTTAAATATTTATGTTGAGGGATCAGCAGGATTTATAGGCCCTGTTAGAAGTTCTACCGAGCCGAACCCTCTGATATGAAAATATCTGGAGTCGGTGAATTATTTTCCCATTTGATCTCTGGTGAGTTGACGTGTTGTTCTTGTATTGTTTTGTATTTATTTTACTTATATAATGCACTTACATAATGTTGATTGACTAGATGATCATTTGTGGAAAAGTGAGTGGAAGGGTTAAGTTTTTCCTTTGGGGAAGATTTAACCCGGACAACTAAATCGGAAATTTGTAGTATAAAATAAATAATAACTTAATAATATAATCGGTTTGAAATAAACAATAAACAATAACCAAGACTCCCACCATGATAGGGCCATCTGTTGGGATATTTAAAAGAAGCTTTTAGTTCGATGTTCTACCGTATTAAAAATTTCAAATAGGCGCCATCGGACGGCCTATTTTAATAGTTATTTAAAAATCTAAGTGTTCTTTCTTAAATTGTAGTATAAAAAATATTAAATTAACTTTAAAAAATTGAAAAATATAATACCAATAATTTATCGTTTAGTTTTGTTAAATAAACGTATCCAAAGTTTTATAATCTGCATTTTAAAAACAAGTACAATTAGTGTTTATGAAAAAATTAAACTACGAACCTGTTTTATTTTATTTTTTTGTTTTTTTTTTCGATATTCAGCCTTTAATAGTATTTTTTAAAACGCACGTATTACGGTCTGAAAAAGGTCATATTTTCGATTTGATTTTGATAATTACTAAGCCTATGTTATCGATTTGCTTAATAATATTATCATTATTTTAATTTAATAAAAAACTACACTCGGCCTTAATATCTTTTAAAAGAAAATATTTATATAAGACGAACACTTAGAACTATATGCAATCAGCTATGAATTTAAAAATTCATTGCATAAGGTTCCCACTACATTTATATAACGCCATTCTACGATAAGGCCACATATGTTGTACTAAAATACTCTAAACCAGTTTGAACCTCAAAATCAAACAATGTTAAATAGATTATGAGAATTCGCCTTGCAAACTTTGACACCTCAGAACATGGTAAGACGACGTTAGAACTCTATCCAACCAAAATAACTACACTGCGCCTCGTAATAACGATCAACTGTCAGATACAAACAAAATGGCGATTGCAAAAGTTCATAGTGAATTAAGAACCGTGTAAAATAAACGGATGCTTCAAAAGCTCGATGTTAGAACTTCGCTGTACAAAAATCTACGGAAATACAACACAGCTGGCTCTGAAAATTGTTTCGGTTCGTTTCGAAATGGTTTTACATGCAAAAACGATTTTTGAAAATGTGTGAAACCTTTTGGTTCTTCTTTTTGTGTATTTACACTGTATTTCCTAACTGACATACATTCATAATAATTGCAATTTCATCTTAAGACGAACTTCAAAATGAGTCAAAATTTCTCTATTAACCTAAGGACGGGTTGTTTCGGAGAATTTGAACAATTCTTCAAATTTCAAAGTTAATTTTCAAGTTTTGGGAAAGATTTTTTCAAGTTCTGTTTTTATTTCAGTTAATTCAAGCAATTAGCCTATAATGATATAGTAAGAGAAGTTGAATAGGACTTTCACAAAACCCTAAAATTGTTGAAATTCTCCGAAACAACCCGTCCTAAGTATTCTGGACATACTATGAGAGTGCTTTGTATTTATTAGACACTAAAAAACACAATTACAGAATGACTGTCCAACTCGGAAATTTTCCCGTTTCAGGACAATCAAATTGATAGGTTTAGTTCATGTGAAGTAGGTAATGTAACACAAATAAATAACAATAAATTCACAACATTGTGGAAATTACTTTCATTTTTACAATATATGATATAAGTTAGATAAGAACCTTAATATTTTCACTGTTTCTATGATGTGTAGTAATATATGTGAAAGAATTATTATTTTAACTAATTTAAGAGGTGTTTATAATACAAATTATTTGAGTTTGTGAAGTGTGGTGGGAATTCTAGGTCTAGAGACCCAAATATTAAATATTTATATGAACGTACTAAACATTTTTTGTTTATTTAGTTAGCATATGTTCGCTCTCGATTCTACAGAATAAGTCTAGAAGCCAATTGTTAACCAATTAACGCAGAATGCTTGCACTTTTCGATTAACTAAAGTAGTTACTCAAAATTAACATTATTATATAAAGGCTTACTAATTGTGTAAGCCTTTATATAAATAAGAGGCCTACTTATTTCAGTGTCCTGGCCTGAGTTGAGATGGTTTTGACGAAACACGAGTAAAAAATGAAGCTTGTAATATAAAATAGGATAAGTATTTTCGTCAAGCAATTGGCTGCTCGCTATCGCACTTGGTCCCGTTGACAAATGAACGCTTTCGAGCTGGTGTTGATAATATTTCCTAACAAATGACCGCCCTAACTAAGTACATTATTCACAAGTGACGCTTTAATAATAAGTTTGTGTACCGTTTTACGTACGGACTGAGGGAACTATTCACTATTATAGACTGGAGCTCTCAGTCAAAGAACAAATATTTTTCTTGATTAATTTATTTATTTAAAAGAATTTGAAAGGTTCACACCATTACGCTTTCCAAACGTTTATTTCTGACAAGCTTTGTTATTCGACGTTTTGAGGTTGTGAATAATAATAAAAAAACAACTGCACATCCGATTTCCCGAGTACGGTCGTGCTGTTGATAGCCAGACTGGTATTAATAACGCAATAAATAACAAAACGATATACGCAGGCAACACTGGGGGTGTTTTTGAATTATCATTCCAAAACGTCAAACGTCATAAAGCTACAGACATTAAAAAAAATTGACAATGTTGGATTCAAATACTTACCTAAACATTGCATTGGCAGTTCACATTTACTTTTTGACACTAAAACGGGAATTAATTAGTTAATGCAGTCTTTAATCACGAACAAATTTTGTTTTTACAAGTAGCGTCCGAACCAATGTAGCGTCATTGGCCCGAAGGGATTCAACTCGCCGCGTATACGACTTCTTTCAATTCTAAGAGCTTTGTTAGTTCAACTCCGTTCAAAGCCAGTAATTTTGCATTAAGAACGAGGTTTTTTAAATAGATGTGTATAATATTATATAGTAGCTTCTCTGATAGTTTAAAGGTATCAATCTTAGCAATCGTTGACCGTGTTCGCAAATATCGCCTACTGACCTTAGATGCCGAATTTAGTCAATATCTTATTGACACAGGGCTTCATCGATTGTCCTTGCTAGATCTCCAGATCTGTATTTCCAGGTACTTCTCCACCTTCCTCATCTTCTTCCCCTCCACAATTCCTCCATCATCAAAATATTCCCCAAATGGGGTTGTCATAGTATCACTGGCTCCAGGCGGTTGAGAACAGTTGGCATATTTGCTAGGTATTCACATACAAGTAAAAAAATATATTTTTTTTAAAACATTATAATACATCGACTCAAGTTTCAGAAACATCTGTTTCGATGTCCCAAAGCGTTATCTTTTACTACGGTTATGTTATTGACAAAACGATCTAAGTATTTGAAGAAAAACTAAGCTGCTTCAGGCATCATTTGGAAGGAACATCGATAAAAATATATAATAAACCCTAGGAAAAGATTCTGGATTCAGAGAAAAATGTAAGCTTTGGGGATTTGGTTCGAAAGTATCGCCATCTGCTCCGGCAATTGGTAGGTACCTATATACGCGGCGGTTATTGATATTTCTTCTACTATAGTAGAACCTCTTATTGGAAAACCCTGTATATTATATGTTTCTCAGGCCTATCACAGGATTGCTGCCGCCTGACTGCGTGAAAAATTAGAATTTCAATGAATTTTTTGTTGTGGTTTGTTTCTCTGGCAATATTTGTACAGTTATTATAATAATAAGAATAATGTCACAGTCCTCCTGACTAGGGTTTCCTGTTCTGAGGCGGCCTTTTAACTAACTAACTATCAATTCTATTATTCTGACTCTTGACATGGCCCGACTCAAGTATCTGATTCACTCAGTCGTGCCATGTGTTCCTCGGGCATCCCCGTCTTCTGCTTGCATCATACATTTGCATCATATGTTCTCCTTACACTCATTTCGTCGCTCATTTGCTCTACATGAAAACCCAAACCATCTAATCGTCCCTTTCTTGATCTTACTCATTACGCTTACATCAGCCATGAACTATTTGCGGATTTCAACATTTCTCATACGATCATACATGGTTTTATCATACATACGCCTCAGGGATCTCATTTCTACAGCATTCAGTCTACTTTCATCCTTTCTCTGCCAGTTGCATGCCTCACTTCCATACATCAGGATAGGTACCAGCACCCCATTGTGGACTGCTAGCTTTGCTTTTCTGGACAATTTTTTGCTAGCGTCAACTGCGTTCAGTCCTCCGTTAATGGTTGAGTTGAGAATAGTTAAGTTGCGGCCTGTTATATTTTTGTATTTAGTGTCTAATTGTCTTTGCGGAGTCTTCATAATTTTTGCGAGTTGATTATGAATGAAAAATGTTCTATCAGTCACATTTTTACTTCTATTTTAAATACATTAATTTCTGTTATTTTTTTGGTTTGTAGTCGTTGGTGTGGTAATACCATTTATGACATATTTAAAATTTGGAGATTCGCAAACAACGCAAAGCTGATGTAAACGTAATGGATAACTATAAGAAAGGGGAGACTATACGGCTTGAACATGTAGAGCAGATGAACAAAAAAGATATATAAAGAAGTTTGGGTCACTCGAGCAAGACATTACACGATCAAAATGATCAAATAATTCAGTTGGGTCATCTGACTCCAGAGTCAGAATAGGTATGCATGAGGCGATGTATGAATGTGATTGTAAATGAAGCATGGAGTGTGCGCTAAGACAGAGCTACGTGACTGTCTATTCTCTCTGCTTACCCCTGCGAGGTAATAGGCGGCGTGATGGTTCGTTAGTTTCATTTTTTTAAAAGAAAAACAAACATTCCCGGGTTAAAAATAACCTGAAAATATTTGAAAATTACCTACTACCACCACAGTAAGTGGAAAAATGTTGCTTGTGTTGTGATGAAGGACTTAGCCAGTCGAGGAATTGAACACATTACTCCTGGGTGGGATCCAAACGCGATATCAACTCGGCTACCTACCGGTTGGTTTAGATAATTATTTTAGATAATTTGATTCCTTTGGTGGAAAGCGTAGCGGAACTGAGAGAAAAAAGTGAAAATGAAGGCAAAAAAACTTTACCTTTTAACCCGCGGGTTCCAAATAATTAATGTCAAAGCCTAAATAATAAAAGGTACATTTGAGAAAAATCGGTTACATCCGACTTTTATCGTGTTCAATTACAATCAGCCCCATTAAAATATTAAGTTGACAGTATTAAATTAACATATTAAAATTTTTTTGCCTACCGTATATGTATATAATTCTCCTGTTTGGAAACCACATTATAATATACATGTACAAGTTGTTGAAAGAATACAAAACAAATTCTTACGTTTAAAAATTTAAGTTATAAATTTTAAAACGGGTATTCGAGCAATTATGTTGAACTACAACACTCTGTTAAATTATATGAATATGCTTAAATTGATTCAAAAATGAATGTAGAAGATGTAATAAGAATAATTAATTCAATTCATTAGAATTTTATATAAAAATACCAAGTCAGTGAAAATTCTTCCGTGTGACAATTTAAGCATATTCATATAATTTAACAGAGTGTTGTAGTTCTAGTGTGTAGTTCTAAATGATTTAGTTGATAGTCCGGTATTGCTATACTTGATAAGCTTCCAGATTCCAAAACGTAATACTAGAAGTCAAGATTTATTTCAGTGCAGAAATTCTGGGACTAACTACCATATGTATTTTTCTTTGCCCAGAATACTAATGGAGGGAAACAATTATACCAAGTCAGTGGACATCTTCAATTTATCTTTAAACAAATACAAAAGGTTGTTAATGAAGCAATTCAGTTATTGTTATATCTGTGCTTACTAACAGATTTCTGTGTGTTGGGAACTCTTGATAAAGTAAAAGGTTTTTTTACAATAATTGCGTGTATTTACGATACAATAAATAAGTCTGAATTTAGCTACACTGTTCATTACGCTAGGGTTGGTAATTCTCTAAAAGTCTGACAAGGTTACCCCACAGGCAATTGCTACACTCTAGCGACATCTGTCGGACTCTGGAGTAAGCTTTCTGACTAGTGCCATGTATCGCTTGAATACCCAACGTATTACCATACATCACAGTTATGTACAATAAATAATGTATACTTCTTAATATTCACATGTAAAAGTCCCGAAAAAGGTCATTGATAAATAAATAATATGTCTTTTGGTCAAATTGAAATTTTATTAATTAATTACTAAAAATTATTCTTACTACATCTTCTACATTCATTCTTGAATTTTATAATTTAAAAATAAAATAAAATACTGATTTTATTTCATCTGGCCTTTTCATAATATTGTGTAAACAAAAAACTAGTTAACGACCACTCTGTAAATTGCCATCTCAAAACAGGCGTTACACACCTAGTGAGATGGGAAATACGTCATTATTGTAATTAAATTAAATATTCAAATAATTAAATTAAAAAATATTAAAAAAAAATTTCACCTACACATTTAGTTGCTCTTAAAATCCCCGTGAAATAATACCTATATAAATTCTATTAACAACCAAGGATCATTATATTCTGATATATGTTCAAGCGCAAAACCGTGAAAAATCACTGGATATTTAAATAATAATTTCAAAAAGCAATAAAAATAATTTATTCCAAAAATTTTGTATTATAGGTATTCATTATTTATCGCTTGTCTGAATTATTCTTCACGCACAGTCAGTTGCGATTTTGATAATGATGCTTAAAATCAAAGAAAATTTTAGTTTATTTAATCAGATTTCACATTTATCATCTTTACATCCGTAGTTAGTATGTTTGATGATAGATTATGATTTAGAATCATATCCTATCAGGAATTCCCACTAATATACACATGGGCAGTGCTTTTATAAAAAAATTTAAATCTAGCTATTTGGACTTTATTTTCGAGAATAAATCTGGACAGATTTTGGAAGTGGAAATTAACCCATTTTCCAACATCCGATCGAGTTCAAACTCGGCAGATTTATTATTCAGACTATGCATAGATGTATTATAGAAATGGTAACATTATTATTCTTTTTAACGATCTAGGCGTCGTCATTTTTATAAACATTTAATCGATTACAGCGTCTTTCATTTCGGTCTAATATTTGTTGATAGACTGTTAATATTTTCGGGATACGAGCTAACGTCCTAGTTTCTCTAGGAATGTGAGATGTCGCATCAACCTACGTAATGCCACATACATTGATGCTGAACTCGGTTACCAGACGGGGCTCAGGTATTAGGTAACCCTCTCAGAATACCACATATTCCAGGTTAATTTAGAGCGAAATACGATCCAAGCACGAAAATAGAAACCTCCTGTTATAACATTCCTACACAGACTATGTAATATAGTGTGTGCTTTCACAGATAAGAAAAACGAGCGAGATGGGCCATAAACCATTATTAGCATGAAACCGCGGTCCTAAAATCAATTTTCAATTCAAAAAAATTGTTTGTAGTAATTCATGCCTTTTTGTTTTCGTAATATTTTACGAGTAAGTTTTAGAATTCTTAAAACACCTATATAAGCTTCTGCGATTTGCCAATATGTGAGGGGCTTGCGTAATTCCATTCCATCACGAAAAATAGCACGAAAATCTTCTATTTCGACCCGTTATCACCACTGCAGTACTAACGTCAATGAATCTTTCTAGATTAAATTTTTTTTCCGCTCAGTGGAAAGATCGCACGCACGTTTGGCGTCTCAATGACATAACGACAACTAATGACTAATATTAAAAAATATATAAAAGTTTTTTAAGAGTATCGCTAATTGAAACAGAGCATTTATCTACGTATGTTCACATTTTGGAAAAACGATCGATCGAGTAAAATATTTAGTTCAAAAACTGCGAATGCGGTAAAACGGTATATAGAGAAATGATCGCTATGATCTATTTTTTCGAGTTTTGTATTAAATTATTTCGGGACGGGATTAAAATAATTACAAATTATTATCTTAATGACTATACAGTTTAGGGTTGTTGTAAACGGAAGTGTCGCCCTCTGTTACTTTCAAAAAGAACCGTTGACATTTTAAAACCGCGGCAGCTGATTTTATGTACTAGTAAACTACAAATGCGGGGAAACGATAAATCGGGGAGCGATCGATCGAGATTTCACTTTATACCTTTTACGCATATCTACACAAAGCAAATTGATAAATATCGCAATTAATACAAAGATGTGTTTATTTTTTTATGTTTCAATCTACATATTATTTATTATCTTATTAGTATAAGCATAAGTCGGTGGCTGAGTTGATATTGCGCATGGGTCCCACTCGGGCGTAGTGTGTTCAATTCCTCGGCTGGCTAAGTCTTCGATCACAACACAGCAACATCAGCAACATTTTCAGCTTACTGCGGTGGTAGTAGGAGATTTTCAAATATTGTCAGGTTATTCGTAACTCGGGAATGTTTGTCTTTCTTTAAAAAAAAAATAATAAATAATAATAATATTTATTTATTCAAGATATTAATCATAAAATTAGATTATATTATCTTATTAGTATAATCATAAAATTAGTCAAATTTAAGAAAATTACCAGCAGGCCTTTTGGATCGTTGGTTTTTCGTCAACCCCATAAAAGCTTTCCTTGAATCTGTTAATACAGCCTCCCTAAAGCCTCCCTACAGTAAGGATAAAAACGTCGCCCTTATTCGGAATCAGGCTCTACCGAGGACAGCATGATGGGTCCTAACAATGCATAAGTGTTCACAGCTGTCCTTGAATAACCTGAAAGCTTTAGTAAGTAGCCTCAGTTGTAAAATAAAAGGCTTTTAAACAGAACGCTTCTGCGCATTGCTACGGTAATCGGCGTATTTCAACTGTAATTAGATACTTTTAATTTTTTTCGTTTGAATACCGAGTCCCAACTGCTCTCCACTGTCGGAAGCCAGTGCAACTATCGCATCTTAATTGTGGTATTTTGTGAGGGCGAAAAGAGTGGGCAAGAGAGAAAGATGAGAAAGAGGATGGTTGGGAAGTGACTTGGCTAATTAGATTCTATCACGAAACGTTACGTTAAGTAACACGTTTTGATTCCGAATGGTGGTCTTTCAATAGGGCAATACTGAGATTATCTCCGACTCAGAACTGTAAAATAATTATCTACCATAAATTATAAAATTTACATTATTATGTTTATATTTTTTATTTATATTTTTATCATTCGTTATTTCGGCTACTGGCATTATACCTAGCTCTCTCATTAAAAATTTAGGCGTATTAGATCTATCAAAAAATTTATGTATAAAAATGCAAAAATCAGTCTTTAAAGACATGTAGGATAACGATTTTTTTTTAATATTTATACTGAGGGATCAGTAAGATTTATAGGCCCTGTTAGGAGTTCTTCCGAGCCGAACCTTCTGATATGAAAATATCTGGAGTCGGTGAATTATTTTCCCATTTGATCTCTGGTGAGTTGACGTGTTGTTCTTGTATTGTTTTGTATTTATTTTGATTATACAATGCACTAGCATAATGTTGATTGACTAGATAATCACTTGTGGAAAAGTGTGTGGAAGGGTTTAATTTTTCCTATGGGGAAGATTTAACCCGGACATAAAACCGGAAAAAAAAGTGAAATAACACATATTATGTAACAATTATTAATATTACGATTTTTGAATTCGTAGCACCTATAAAGTTTGGATTTTTAAATACTTATTCATTTTTTTACAAACTTTTGAAATAATAACAAGTAAACATCATTTAAAATTAAAGTTAGATTAGAATAAACAAATCATTCATCAACAAAAAAAGTGCTTAACAATTCCTTTAGAAAACCGTAATCCTTAATTTCAGCTTAGGTATCCCGGCTAGCGATTAGAAAAGTAATATCACAAATGACAATGTTGCGCACAAAAGTGTTGCTTGTACGCGATATTGAAAGGAAATATTGATCCAATCCGATGAAGTGAATTGTCAATTTCCTTTTAAATACTGAACTGTGAAAATAGAAATAAAATATACGAAAATGTTCATTTCACACATTACATACATATACTATTGCTATTTCTGTTTAACCGATTTTACATTAAATAAAAATATTTAAGAATTTTACTATATACCAAAATGGGACTGCACGCCACCATATAAATTTGTACCTGAAGGTGCACTTTGCATTCAACAAACACTAGTAGTTCTGTGAACAGTAGTGGATTTGGCAAAATATTACTAAATTTTAATACTCCGACTTAAAAGCTAGCATTAGTCGCAACGCTAATGAAATCTGGCGGAATAAAAAGGTACTTTTAAACACGGCTACCATCTTGACAGGATTGAACGGACACGGAACACTCAAACAAATTTGGAGACAGACGAAATGTTATCGAGTCAAAACAGGACGCTCAGTCAACTACAAATTATTTTCTGTAAATTCTATACGAGGAGTTAGGAAAATGTCGAAAATGGCAAATAGGGTAATATCCTTAATACAAAATACCTTAACTCATGTCTACCTATCGCCGCTAGCAAGCAAGGCAGAAATTTCGTCCGCTTTCGGCAGAAATAAACCTGCCGCTGAACCAAGCTATTCGTCCCCCTCCCCATTTCAGAAAAAATAAAACTACCGTCAACTCACGCAGTTTGCTGCCCGCTTTCCGCTGCTCGCTACTATAAAACGCGTAAATCATTTTTTGTGAGTGCCGCACATGCTAGTACATAGTGAACCACAATCCGCTGTTCGCAAATAAAGGCCGTGAAAATCAACTGGTTGAAGAAGATAATTCCTTCCACATTCCTTTGCGACATATGTTCTCCTTGATTTGATTTGATTTTGTTGCTACACAAACTTTAATTATCAAAAAGTCATTCGATTACACATAACTATATCAAATTTATCAACTTTTTTGAAATTAATTAGAATTTAAATTTCTGAATTTTCGGAAACAAATTTGAAACGTTTTTTTTAATTTTTTATTTTTTTTATTTAACGGCAATATAAAGTAATGTAAAAAAGATTCAATATTAAGTAACATTAAGATATAAAGTGATGTACATAGTTTGTTCTCAGTCTTCCTCACTAGGTATTCCTGTTCCGAGGCGGACTGTAGTTTGTTGTATGTGTGTTGATCATGATTTCCTCATCTTCTAATTTGTTGGGTCCTACAAAATATAAAATAAACTAAGCAAAAAGTATTTATGTTTGTTGTCCGTAGGTTGCGTTGGGGTTAATTCATAAATTTAATGATTTCCTCATCTTCATGTTTGGTTAGCCATAATTTGATGTCTTTTTAAAACTTTTCTATATCCATGGTGTTTTTAATTTCAATAAGAAGGGCATTATATAATTTTATAGCATGGAAATAGTGGTTCTTCTAATCGAAAGATGTTTTTAATTTTAGAATGGTTAGTAGATTTGAGGATTTCGTCCTTGTAGTGTAGGTGTGTTGTTCAGCAAGGTACTCATATTTTTCTTTAAAATTGAGTAGTGTATTGTTTGAGTACAGTTTTATAATGCTGAACACGTTATATTTTTATAAAATTTCTTTTGATGGAGTCTTTATGGGTACTTTCAGGATTATTTTTATTATTACTTTTTGTGTTTTAACGAGCTGCTTCATGTGAAGGTTTGAGGCAGATCCCTATCCAGTAATCCCATATTCTAAGCGTGATTGGCAAAGAGCATAGTAGACTTTATATAGATCATTTTTATTTAGTATATTGCGTACGTTTCTAAAGTAGTGCATGAGCTTTGTAAGTTTCTTTGTAATGCTATTTATGTGAGTGTCCCATCGAAGATTTTAATCGATTTCAACGCCGAGATATTTTATATTTCTGGAGTGTGTTAAGGTTGGGCAGGTTTTGGGCTGGTTTTTTCCCTGACAATCGTGTATTTTGAGAGCATAATCCTCAGCTAGTTCTCCTCTGGCCGTTATAGAAAATGTAAAGTATTTCCTTTTGTTGATATGTTGATAGCAAGTAATGCATATATGAATACTGTGTTAGTCCCAGTATTCGCTGCGAAATGTACTTATAAGGTAATCATCTCAGATGATGTTAATTACCTACCAATGAATTCTAAACTAAACATCCATAGTGAAAACCTCACAAATGTTTGCCAGAAATGATTTTCCCGGGACGTGGCTTGGCGTAGTTTATATAATATCATTTCGTACCCTAACAATTAGATTAATTATTATTCATGGCATGTCGTGACTGTATAATTATTATGAAGTTTATAATCCGCCAGATTACTTAGATAATAGTACTTTATGTGTATGATTAAAATTAGTAATATAGCGAACTTAAAAATGTCATAGCCACTTACTGTGAATTATTTAAACATTTCAAACATAAAACATCGCTGATAAAGATCTCTGACTGCATAAGAAATAATAATATTTCTTCGGGCGATACAAGACTGTTCTGGGACAGGGCTGTGCAAACCACAGCCCGGGGCCCAAGTTATTAATTTTTTTATATCAACAAAACAACAATCACAATATCCTGATTTTTTTATATTTTCTTATTTGAACTCGCCGGCATTGCAAACATGAGCAAATTGTGGATTTAGTGCAAGCAGTGTGCGGATACACGGAGAAAAATTAGCATGGTCGATTTATCTAAATCCTGTTAAAAATGTGATGGCAAGCCATTTTCTAATAACATATTAGTATATTCAGAATAGGTCGGAACACTTATTCATGCAGCTGCGCTTATCCTGATTAATATAATGAAATGCGACAATGATAGTAATTTTATTATCACGTCTTCCGATATCCTCATAACACTTTCGTGTTTTACTGATAGTGTGTTAGGATATCTGTTAATTCATTCGTTAAATGCTTGCAGTTTCGTTTTTTAACAAGAATACGAATAATTCAAACAGATTTTTAATAAATTGGCAATGTATGTAATTTTTCTCCGTCTATGCATGGTTTTGCGTTAGGTCGCAAAAAAAACTATACCGATGAAGTAAAATGTGTGGTCAAATGGCATGTTGCAACTCAAAAGTATGAATTTTTCAAAGAGAAATAAGTGACTAACGAAGAACGGTTATGACTTAAAAAATATTCAGAAATTTATGGAAAAAAGCATGTTGATCAGAAATATGTCTTATTACGCTATCTTTAAATTATTTCCATTGTTCGTCTTTCATAAGGCAGACTCAGCTTTCCAGCCTTTGTGAACTGCACGCTACTGGGCAGAAGCCACCATTAAGAATCAACAAGTAACTTGAAATGGCTTTAGCTATGTTTAGTTAGTAGTAGAAGGGTCAAAATAAGCCTCTCAGTTCCTAATTCAGTGTCATATCATTCCCTAAATGGACATGCTATTATTCTGCTTGCTACGGGCAGATGAACTCGCCGCCTGGTTTTTAATAAAAAAAACATTTAAATTCCATCCTCTATTAAAAATGTTTGACAAGCTCTACTATGCTATGCGGTAGAAAAAGCACCTTCCAAACACGCAAATTTTTTACGAAAACCACAGGTTAGAAAGATCGCATGAAGATATTGGGCAGAATTCTTGGCACGCTACTTTCACGTGTTCAAAGATAATGTAAGCTAATCCATTGGCAAAGTTGACCGGAAGTCCGACACCCACATGATGGGGGGAAAGGAAGGGGTTGGATAAAGGCCGAGGATGAAAGATGACACCCTCAGGAGGGGCTGATTAAAAGTTAACTTAGTTAGTGAAGCCATTACCACAGGAAGAAGGGTGATAAAAATACTATTTTCATCAAGAAATGAGATTTCATGCTGTATATCAAAATGATACTGGGTAATTATTTATAATATAAGGGAAGCGATTTATCAAACTTAAGATGTTTAAGAAATTAATTCAGTTTGTGAATAGTTAACATGCAAACCTACCGCCCAAATGAATGATATTGGAATTCAATTTACGTTTCGGAAGATAATCCAAAAAGATACACACAACGAAAATATTTTAGAAAAGGTTTTGACCTTTGTTTTACAAATAATACTAATTTACTACATGCCAGTTATCTGCGGTGGAAAAAGAGGATCCAACGCCATGTACCACAGACTCCTTGCCCTTGCGTCATCCGAATTGACCTCCTTATAAATAATAAAAATACTATGAAGGTTATTATCAAATTGCATATGTTTGCAGAGGGAAGGGTGATTGGGTTTGCTATTTAAATGTGCCACGGACAAGTCAGCGCTATCGGAAATCGAAAAAAAAAAACTCTCGTCCAGGCCGTCGCCCATTGAAAGGGCGCGCCCCTCTACCATAGATGGAAAATGTCCCTCAATCCACCGTAATACAAGTGTTTATATCCAATTTTACATCTCCTAATTCATACATACTATATATGCTCTTATTTGATAATAATAATATAAAAATTTTATAATCTTACTTTTTTCCAACAAACAGAGACAACGATATCCTCACAGAGATCTCCCGTGTGAATATTTCATTTACATATTATTAAAATTTAGTAATACGAATAAAATGAGGAAATTATAAATATATTACTGACATCTAACATTGAATTTTTTTCGGATTCACTGCCCAAACTCAAACGTGGCATCATATCAATAATATAAACTGTTCAATGCGCATACATATAGACACACACAAATACGCACCCTTACATTACGCACACACACACCTATATACTAAATACGTATCCTAGTAATTAAGGAATAAACCTACCACCTAGCATACATTACAAGGAAACATTTCACAGGTACCCAACATGAAGTATCTTATTCCTGTATATTGTTCCATCACTGTAAATCATGTACTGTTTGTTTCTATAATATAAAATAAAAAATATTACATGGCGTTTTTTAGTGCTCTTGAGTGGTTTTTGTTTCAGTATTTTTTATATTTCTGATCGTCTGTGTTATGAATCCATATTTTTATTTGAGATTTAAAAAAACGTTGAGAGTTTTTTTATGTGGAGTGGGATTACGTTATAGAGTTTTGTAGTGTATTATAGGAAGCCATATCATTTGCATTCCATCCGATAGTACCGTATTAGACGGAGAAAGTATGGTACCTACTCACGGCTCAGCTGAATTAAACATTATTAATATTTTTGTTATTAGTCGAACTTTTGTATCTCGAGAGCCTTACCCATTTACCACGGAGGCTGTCTATCATCGTTATCCGTCCATAAAATCATTACATTTTCGTGTGATCAGCAGAATAAATTCATCAATTCAATTTAAAATTGATTCAAGAGGCACACAAATTGGCATTATGAATCTTATTTTCAAACCCCAAAACCATCAAGAAAAAATTTTCGTAGCCAACCTTGGGATAAGTAGGATATTAAAGCATTTAAGGCAGTAGAAGGTATCTAAGGTAATTATATTGTGTTTGCTGCAGCGGTGCACGCGAACCTGTCTTCTCAATTTATTCGGAAAATTTCAAACCTTTTGCCTATTTTTCCATCAGGGGTGGACTCGCCAAGATAATGGGCCAGGAATATTTTCCTTTTTTATTAATTTTCTTTCACATAAAACGTTACGCTTTTTGAAGTACATGACTCATGATAAACGTAACGCTATTTGAAGTTCATAACTCATGATAAACGTTACGCTCTTTGAAGTACATAACTCATGATGAACGTTACGCTCTTTGAAGTACATAACTCATGATAAACGTTACGCTCTTTGAAGTACATAATTCATGATAAACGCCCACTGGGCATTTACATAAATAGATAGATTAATTTTCATTTTTATAAATAAAACAATAATATAATAGTTATAATAATCTTATAATCATAACAACAAACTGATACATTTAAGGATTATTGCATATCTGCATGTTTATTTGCTTTTTAATCCAAGCAATGTTCTTAAAATTGAATATGTCGACACAGAATTCAGGATTATACACAGAGAGTCAGGATTATACACAGAGAGTCAGGATTATACATCGAATTAGTGCGAGAAGCAACTACATTAAATGGAGCGTGGAGTCTAGTCATGTAATTATTCGGTACACGATAATTAATCATACTCGCCATGTCAGGGCTGTATAATAATGCTGAATTATCACAATTTTTTCTTTGCTGTTACAATTCGGGTAGTTTAAGTAGATAGTTGCGATCAACTAGAAATACTTAAGCGATAAGACTGTTCTAATTTCACGATCGTTTGTTAGTTTTTTTGAGAGACATATATAAAAACATAACTTAAAATGAAAGTATGATGAAATTGACAAAATTTTATAATAAAATAAACAAATTTAAGTAAAAACTGTTTTTTTTCTGAAGAACTTCGCACAGTACAACTTGAGAGAAATTTATTCCACGAGATCTTCATTTAATATAAGGGGATGATGTGTGTCATAAGAAAAAAAAGAGCTGTGTGTTGAGACCAGTGTAGTGGAATCAAACACAAAGCCCGCAATCACTCCATAGCCGAGTTTTACAATACAAGAGCGACCCGTTAAAAAGACCCACTTTTGCATGACAAATTTCAATTGCATAAAATAAAGGATTGTGCTCCAGCACGAAGTTTTTTTTTTCATTTATAAATATTATAAAAAATACAATATTGGTGACTTTCTTAACTACCACACTATCCTCATACCCGTATTATGGCAGTTGCACATGATTAATGAACAAAAAGTATATAAATGCATAAGCAATTTTGGGCTTTCAACGAAAATCCCAGTTCGCACCTGTTGTTAAGAAAGGAGCTTGTTCGTACTGAACACGAGCGGACTGCCCTGAAACCCACCACCCTCACCCCATAATGAATCACTGAAATATTCATGAAACTGCAAGGCGATCGCAAGAGGATTAACAACAAGAATTAAAAAGAAAACTTAAATGAGAAATAGAGTTTTCCTCCAGTTCCTTGGTTTCCTCCAGTTTAGTCCTGTGGAATATTTCACAGGGCCGAACGGCTACTCATTTAACGTGCAATTTATATTTGCTTTAACGTGCTTTAAGGATCTTTCAATGCAATGACAATCTCACATAATACCCATGATGATTATTTATATAGGGCCTACGTTGGAACCTTAAGGGATTCCGTGAACATGGGTCTCTTTAAGACCCATGTTGTAAGAGGGAGGAAACGTAGATCACGGTAAATACACGAGAACGAGTCGTAAGAACTACCAATTCTCATGGAACAAATGTCAATCGTTTACAAATTTTGCGCATTTTTTCATGTTGACATGTTTCACGACTATACACCGACCTCGAAGGGTTGAATGACGCTAGTTTCTCGGGGCATGTTTCATTGAAATACTGGTAGAACAAGAACAGTACTCCCACCAGACGCCTGTGCTTTAACATTACAATTCATTTGTTAAGATAGGATTATCTATCAAAGGTTTTTTTCAAGTATTTTGGGGCTGCAGACCAGAGTGCCTTTGCGATTTGTACAGGCTCAGCAGTTATTTACTATTTATACTGCAAGAAAAATGCATCTGTATTATAGATATCGGAGCCATAGTCGAGCCTAACACAGTAGGTAAGTACTATCACTAACTGCAACATAACCCAAACTTGTTATTCTACTTCAGAAAAGAAAATTCCAGTTAAATTTAAAAAAAAAATTCCCTTCTCAAAAGTCTAAAACTTTTTGTTTAATAAGCTCGTTAAAAAAATGCCCGGTGGCCAGAATGTGTTTTACACATAGTATTTAATTAAAGTGTGGGACTACTTTATTTCCCCCTACATGTGGCAATATTAACGCGAATTAATCCGTTGCTATACGCAAGTGAGCATGAGTAGAAAAATCTTCATTCCTGTTTTAGCTTTCGATTCAACCGCTAGTAATTCCACCGTCACCGCGTTCTGTATAAATTATAATATTCGTCCTCACGAATAAACTAAATCAATTGTGCAGACATTCGTTTCAATCTCCCATCTGCTGAACACAATTTACGGTTTGGGCAGGCGCCGTAAATTGCAGCTAATTACAGCCCTATACAAAACACCCTGCCACAAAAGAATCTAAGCAAATTATTTCTGGGCGATCACATTAACAAACCAAAAACATATGATTTTGCATTATTTTACTTACTTTACAAAGTTACTTTTATGAATAATGGAAAAAAAACCACTTCTAATTGAAAATCTTTTATACATTACCAGCGCACTATTTTTTTTTGTTAGATTCAAAAGTCAACGGAAATCTTTTATTTGATGGCACTTAAACGAACTAACTTTGAGAATAGTCAATAGATACTTATTCCTATTTAATTAAAAATACTAGCAAATGGAGGTATGCATTATTAATACCCTATTACTCGTCCTTATTATAGTCACAGGGAGTAGCGGGAACACATTTTACAAATACATCACGTAGGTACTTCAAACTTACCTAACTAACTTGTGAAATAAAACGGACTGGTCAGGCGCATAAAATATTTACAGAGAAAGGTTGTAGGTATGTCATCGAAGAAAAATCTTCCTTCTAACACGTCTTTACGCAATCTGTAAATAAAACACCATTTATATGTTGTGAAGTGATTTTTTTAGATAGTCTAATTTGTAATATTGTTAAAAAAAACACACTAATTAAATTGAAAAATAAATGATTAATCAAGACCTATCGGACGATGGCGATATCGAACGACAAAGGAGAAGCCTAAGCATAGTGTCTAACATGATTTCCCGCAGATTTTTCAAATGCAGCAATACCGTTAAAAAAATACTGTTCAACGCATTCTGTACTGGCCTGTATACGTGTGAGACATGGTGTCACTACTGAACTTGCTCGATGGAACGACTGCGAATACAATATAATGACGCCTGTAGAATCGTATTTGGATACCGAAGATACAGCAGCGCATCGACAATGTTCACAGAATTAGGACTAAATGGATTTGCCGGCCTGATGAGACACCAGGTCACTGGAGCCAGGATGCGACTAATGGCCTCCGCCAACACGTTGGTGACTACAGCCTACCAGCACCAAGCGCCACTCCTGAGTGAGCGCTGGGCCCAAGCTCACTCGGGACCACGCCCTGCATAGTTGTTAATTTATTCTTCGTCATATATTTTTTCAATTTCACATACCTACTGTACAAAAAAATATATAAATATGGGACGTGTGGGATTGCACTAACCTCCCCACACCCTGGAATAAAAATTATTATTATTAAATAACCTGGCGAGTTGACATTAAAATAGCTTCTTTAACTCTCGTATTTATATTTTTATGTGTTAGTTTTGTTAATTTAAATTGTAACCAACGAAAGATCACAAAATATCAAATAACAATTAACTTATCAAAATCAACTTTACAATTAGTAATTTGGGTGCAAAAACAGCTGGCTTTTAAACAAAATAATGTGTTGTAAACAAGTTATGATTAATTTTTAATAGTTACTACCACCTAATGGCTAAAAGTTATAATTCATTTTAAATAGGCAATGTTCCAAAGTTGCAAATTTCGAGTCTTTAATATAACCCCAAATACTTTTACTTCAGTTTAACATTTGAAAAGCCAAGAGAAAAATACCAATATAAGACATTATTTTCGTAATAATTTACTTGTTTTTTGTAAAATAATATTTCTGTTATGAGCTAATTTGTTTATTATTTATCTTAATATATAAAATGTGTCACTATGTTCGTACACGCTTATCTCTGAAACCATCCTAACGATTTCAATGAATATTTTTAATGTGTTCGGTTCATTTCAGCTTGAAAGATAGAATAGTTTTGGATAGGTGGCACTATTGTCGAGATCAATAATTTTCAACAAAAATATTTGTTTTTCAGATTTCAAATCCAAAAATATATGCAACCACACATTTTAACTTCACTACGAAGGCGGTCTGTGGCAGGACAACATACAAATATATGTATGGTTTTCCAGGAGAGCTACTTATATTAGGAGAAATTTATTTATTTACTTCGTAAAGTTATAAAATAAATGTTAAACAATGAAGAAATAAGAAAATATTCTAGAGTTTTATTAAATTTTATAGCATAATAAGCGTTCTTCACAATAAAAATAAGTCGCATGAAGATGTTGTCTAAATAAATTGTATTATGGATTTTGAAATCGGAAATATGACATTTGACATGGAATTTTTAGATGCATTTTTTAAAAGGCATTTTTACAAGTGACGAAACGACAAGCTAGAATAATGTTAAGGCGATGCACTACGTCGTGTAATATTTTCAATTGAGCCGTTATCAATAACAGCCGTTACGTAGATGGCAATAAGGTTTAAATTCTCGCTTAACACCATCCGCCTGTTTTGAATTATGCAAGTAAAAAACATGGCCAAAAAGTGCCTTTTATTTTATTTTGTGGATTTTCAGGCATAAATATTTAATTTTTTTCCATTATTTTATAAATAACTTAATTTTCCACATTATACAATAAAATCCTAACCGAAAATGGGTTCGTAAGTAGGAGATTTTGAAGTTTAAAGCAGTTTTCATAGGCCTATACATTATTTTTTTCTGGGCTTATAAAAAGACTTATCTAAAAACTACTCGATTGTTTGAAAGGTCAAGATGTATTCTACTCGCAGTATTTAAATAAAGCATCTGAAACATTTCTAGGCGACCAAATTTTCAAACCAAAAACACATGATTTTGCATTACGTATGGCATCGCCTTAGATACATTATTTCCTTGTCGAGGTAGTTAGGTTTCTATTTAAATAAAATGCTGGTAATAATTACCGTTAAAAACGATATTTTTCTTATTTTTTACTGCTTCTATCGAGCCTAGATTTATATGTAAATAGATTTTTTGATTTAACAAAAATCAAAAAATGATAATTTTTTTTTTCAAATATTGATACAATGAATAACTTAGATAATTGAAACACGGAAAGATTTGCTTTGGATACGCTTGGCATATCCGTATAAATAAATCATATAAGTTACCTCAGCGTAAATAAATCACTAGGCAGGTGGGAAGTTTGCAACACAGTGGGAATTAAATCCTCACACAAAATCCGGTAGCACCGATTTCGTGCGAATGACATGTTCGTTTCCGATAAATTAACTGTCGCTGGGAAGGAAATTAAAGGAAGAAACAGGATGCAATTATAAGCTATACCCTTTGTTCTCTGTATTTTTGTGAAAAAAATGTTTTATTGAATTTTGATTTTTTAAATAGCCTTGGAGGAATTCTTCCATGGAAATTCCATAGATAATAGAAATATGCGAGATGGGCAAACATCAGCTTCATTTTCAATTTTGGAGGCGAGTATAAGTATCTTCGCCCCAGGAGCCATTTATTGGATAACCAAAACCCCTGCCATACGTCACCCCAAGTGGTTCGCTACGTTTAGTGACTAAGCAGGGGTGCGCGGGTTCATGGGGTGATGGTCCGATCCGGAGAGACTGGTTGACGGAGGTTGATGGTTGATGGGTCGGCTGGAGAGGTCAAAATCTCCAGCCGACCCATCGCCTTGCACCGCAGTAGGAGGAATGGATTCATACGTCCGTTACTCCTGGACACATTAACCCCCGGATTCCTACTCAACCCTGATACCTCTTCTTCGCAGAACTTCTTCTCCTCCCTTTCCCTAAAAAGACCCTCGACAGCATGTCCAAAGATAACACAGCCCTTTTATTCAGGCTTTTTTTCTCAGGGTCTAAGTGAGCTAATGTAAAGCACAGCGACGCATCCCGACGTTTCCACCTACACACCAAACCCATTACTGTCATTGCCTCCGCCTTTTGATAGTCCGTGCAGTTTGATTGTAGCTCGGCAAAAGTCTGTGTAGGTCAAATCGCACATTGTTTCTGTTATCTATGTCTATGCTTCAAAGTCCTGTTTCCCGTTTCGAAAATCTGCTGCATCCACTTTGTTATTCAGCAAGTCTTACTATGATGAGATGACTAACTTTGACTGAGCTTTTCAATTTTATAATACGTACCTGCCTGAATAAAGTTTGACAAAATAATTCTTATTGAGATGGTGACGTTTCTATGAACAAATTCTGTAATTTCTTAATTGAATTTTTTTTAAATGTTAGATTCGTCATTCTACCGTGGTAGTGTGTAGACGTGTTTATAGAAAGACAATACATTATTAGAGAATTGTCACATTTATCTAAGTTTTGCCGGGAGCGAGGTGTTCCGCGAGGCGGTCACAAGCTTAACCCATTATGGACGTGCTGTCGATAATAGAAAACATAAAATTATAAATTTCAAATATTTCTACGGTAAAGGACTCGAAAGCTAAAAATAATCTGGAATTAAATATAAAACTATTAGAAGAAAAATGGACTCAGGAAAAAATATCTTTTCAAAACGAGATTGTTTGTCTCCAGTCAAAACTAATTGAAAAATTAGAAAAAAAAATCGAGAATACGAGCAATTTTGAAAAAAAAACATACGCAAGTTGTCTCAAAGTAATCCCGGAATCCAAATTCTCATTGATCATCAAAGGTGAAGATTCGAACATGACATCGGATGCTATTAAAGAACAAATCGTAAAGAAAATTAAAATAGCAAACTTGGGTATCGCAGTGAACGGAATACGAAAAGCCTCGCAAAATAAATTAATTATATCTTGTCCTTCAAAAGAACATGCAGAGAAATTGACAGATGAAATCAATAAAACCCTTAAAAAAAACATGGTTGCAGAGGAATTAAGAAAGAAAAATCCAAAAATATTCATAAGAAATCTTCAAGTAGATTTAACTGAAGAGGACATAATTGAGGCAATAAAAACACAAAACGATGGAATAAAAGATATCATGAATAGCGATACTAAAAACACGATTAAACTAATAAAAATGTTTAAACCAAAAAACCAAAATGGACTCACTAATTATATATTTGAAACCAGCGGAGCAGTAAGGTCATACCTCATGGAAAAGGAAAAAATTAACATTGGTTTTAGCAGAGTACGAGTGGAAGATGCCAGCCCCTTGACGCAATGCTACCATTGTCTCAAATTTGGTCACACTGCATTAAAATGTTTTAATAAGGACAAACGTGCGACGTGTTTACATTGCGCAAAAGATCACGAATGGAAGGAATGCCCTAACAAAAACACTGAAGAAAAATGTAGTAACTGTGCACATCAGAACACCTTATTCAAGATGACCCTAAATACCAATCACAAAGCTAATAATACTAATTGTTCTTACTACAAAAAGATGATGCATATCGCTCAAAGTCGTATAGACTATGATTAGGTATGTATTATAATTCTAAAAAACAATTACAATGCTAATCACAATTTTTCATTTTTTAACTTCATTTTATCACTTTCATTTATTCATCGTAATGTATATAATTTATTGAGACATAAATATTTCATATCCTTGCCGAAAATTTTTGCCATTTATGTTACAATGCATTATCCCATTGCCACAGTGTTAAACGCTAGTATACTGAAATCTATGATTATATTGATGTTCGCGCACTCTTCGTGTATTCGTATGTGTAGAAAAAGTTCAATATGTAATTATTGTTGCCAATTAGTAAACCTACCTTGTTCTGTACAAAACTATAATCTAACCTGGAACATATCGGAAATACTAACTGCTATATTGTTATGTATCTATCGTATTTATATTTATAAATCCCAATACATGTTTATATATTATTGCTGCCAATTAAAATATTATTCTATATGGGTGACTTGAACTGTGATTTTGATTCAGCAGAAATAGATTATGAACGCACGTCAATTTTTGAAAACTGGGCTACAAAAAAACATGTGTTAGGAAATAATAAAATAACTGCCCTCAACTTAAATATACGATCTTTATCTAAATATTGGGACACTTTACTATTAATTGTTTCTAGCTCTTTGAGAAACATCGACTTAATTTCGCCATGCGAAACGTCTATTAATGAAAATAATATAAATCTTTATAAATTACCGGGATTTAATTCGTACCATTTTTGTCGAACAAAAAGATCGGGTGGCGGTATTATTGTATACGTGAAAGATCACCTTACATTTGAAAAAATAAATATTATGACTAATAATTTTGAATGCGTTTACGGAACCATTTCAGTAAACAAACATATTCGCTTACATCTTTTAGCAATATATAGACCGCCTAATACAAAAAAAAAATTATTTCTTGATGAGCTGGAGACAATATTGGGAAATATTGATATAAAAGAATCCGTATTGGTTCTAGGTGATACGAATATTAACTTATTAAATGTACACGAACCCATAACTATGCAATATGAAAACCTCATGTCTCATTTTGGAATGACCAGATGTATAAATGATGTGACTAGAGAAGCGATATTGACTAACTATGTAACGGCTTCATGTTTAGACCATATCTATGTAAGAGTGAAGGAGACGACCGAAATCAGTTCATGCGTATGCGATTCAATAATAGCTGACCACTACCAACTGCAGCTAGTATTAACTTCTGTTACTATGATAAATGTACCGTCGACAAATCGCACCAAGAGTATTACACTGCACTATCGGACAAAAGGATTGATTTATTGATCGAAATCACCGATTGGAATGCAATGTTAAAATTGTCTGAACCAAACATTATTTATGCAGAATTAAAATCGATTTTTAAAAATATTTATGAAAAAAGTACCTTTACAAAATTAAAAACAAAAAAATTTCGAAATAACCAAAAAACTTGGATGAATGACAGTCTCGCTGAAAGTATTCTAATACGAGATGCCATGTGGAAAAAGTGGAAAAACACGCCTAATAATAAAAAATATGAAATCTCTTTCAAAAAATATAGAAATAAACTTAATAAACAAATATTAAACACAAAAAAGGCATACTATAATAACAAATTTAATCACTGTTTCAAGAACATTAAAAAAACATGGAATGAAATTAATACAATTTTGGGTAGGAAAAATAAATCTGGTTGCGATGAAGTCTTATCTAAATATTTCCTAAAGTCACAATCTTCTGATGCAGTGGCAGAAAATTTTGCTAACTTTTTTGATGAAGGAGTTAATAAGTTGTTACATGAATGTGATTTCCGAGCGTCTAATCACTTGCAAGAATCCCTACCGCATTCAATGTACTTACCTAGAGCTAATGCTAAGCAAATTGAATATATTATCGGAGGTATGAAAAATTCAAAGTCACCGGGCATAGATCTAATTCGTATGTTTGATTTAAAAAAACATGTCAAATTACTTAGCCCTGTTATTGCTCACTTTATCAACAGAATAATCGATACCAGCCTCATCCCCGATGAATTAAAAAATAGCATTGTAAGACCTATTTTCAAAAATGGAGATCACTCCGAAATTAACAATTACAGGCCAATTTCTATTCTCCCGGCGCTAGAAAAAATTTTAGAAAAATATATTTCGATAAATTTAGATAAATATTTGAATAATTTGAATATTATAGATGAATGCCAGTACGGGTTCCAGAAAAAAAAAAGTTGAGATAAATTGCTGGAAAAATTTTCTGATTTTATAAATTCTCAACTTAATTCTAAAAAACATGTACTGGTGCTTTTTATTGACTACTCAAAAGCTTTTGACACTCTCAGCCATATACAATTAATTAAGGTTCTTGAAAACATTGGAATCCGGGGTAAACTCCTCTCATTCTTTAAAAACTACTTAACTAATAGAAAAATGAACGTAAAGATTTTAAATGATATGAGTAAAGGAAGACATATTAAATCAGGAGTACCGCAAGGATCAATTTTAGGTCCAAAATTGTATATTATATATGTTATTGTTATGTCAAAACTCTTTAAAAAGGCCTTTAGATTCATTTTTGCTGACGATACTGCACTTGTAGTATCCAATGAAAATCCTATCATAGCTATTCAACAATTGCAAAGTGACTTTAACGAGCTACTTAAATGGGCTCATGATGTTGGTTTAATTATTAATGTTAAAAAAACAAAATGTTTGTATGCAAAATCACCAAGCCTGGGAATATGGAATATACCCAAAATAATTGCTCATAATTCTGAATGTATTCATAGAAAAATTGAAAATATTTGCCACTGTGAAACAATTGACTTTACTAACGAATATACTTATCTGGGACTAATAGTAGACAATAAATTTAAATGGGATAAACAAGTGGCTAAAATCTGTAACCAGCTCCGATCTTTTGCAAGTAATTTTTATAAACTGAAATTTGTTTTGCCTCATTGTACTCTTAAAATAATTTATTTTTCTATGGTCGAATCCATACTCAGATATGGCATTCGAACTTGGGGGCACTCAAGCAATATTTATATTAAATATATACAAAACTTACAAATTGCTATAATAAAAAAAAATTGTACCACCGAATATCTACAGACAAAGAAGTAATCTAAAACTACTGTATGGTTCTGAGGGCCTACTTCCAATAAAGGGTCTTCTTTGGTACATTATTATAATGGATAATGAGGGAGATAGCAAATATAAAAAGCAACCGGTGCATAATCACACAACAAGATTCACTGAAAATAAGGGCCTCATTATTCCAAGAGTAACAAATAAGTATGGAAGCCGAACGCTTAAATATTTAATACCAGAGATTTTCAATAAATTTAATAATTATTTTAAACCTCAGAATAATGAGAGACCCTGCCCCAAAAACACTAAGCGTTGGCTAATAAGCGATGAATCAATGTATCTCTGAACATTATTATTGATGTATTCCTGAACATCTCAACGTACCTGCCTAAATAATTTGTATATAGGTAGGTACTTTGATATATATTATTATGTGATATTGTTTATTGTATAATTTTGTGTCATACATGTATTAAAAATTAAAAATGTTTTATATATATTATTTGTAGAACCTACAGACAAGCCGTCATGTGTGACAGCTTTGTGGGACTGCATATACCTGTATCTTTAAAAATTTATAATAAATATAAAAAAAAAAATAAAAAAAAAATAAAAAAATTATAATATGGTTTTTAATTAAGAAAGTAGGTATTAATTACACACTTAGAAATCACCTGATTTCAGAGGAAACATACCTACGTTCATAGAGCTACTAATACTAGTAAATATGTAGATACATACAAAATATTGTATGGGTACATTGCGAAGTGCAACATCAAAGTTAACTGCCGCAGTTAACTAAATGCAAACAAACTATTCACATCGCACAATGACTGTGCCAGGAGAAAGGTAACCGCTGCGGGAGTTTGTATTAAACACCATAAGATAATATACTTCGTAAGTTTCGTCGTTGCATTGTACGTCTTCGCAGTGTACACATAATAATATGTTTCGATCAATCTAACTAAGGATCTTTGGTTCAATGACAAACAGAACTTAGAACAGGGACAAAACAGATCATTTAAGAAAAGTGAAAGAAAATAACAAACAAACAAACACACCTAATCGAACCTAACCAAACCTAACCTAATCTAACCTTAACCTCACTAACCTAATCTTGCTGGACCTAACCTAAGTTAAACTATCCAGTCACCATAACTTTATTACTAACGGTATTGACAAACACTCATTTTACGGCGTACAGTGTACTTCCATTCTCCTACTGTCAGTTCCATGCTTCAATGCCACACATTAGGGATGGTATCGGTTCTCCGTTGTGGTCTACTAGGCCCAGTTCTTTGACAACCAAAACATTTGGTCTGCTTTCTCATTTTTATTTTACTTCTATCTAACTAAAAGATATTTGTTTCCTAAAAATTACATTCACCCCTGGACAAAAACAAACACGACATGGTTTCATTTATTTCAGATTACCATCTAGGTTGGCAGAATATGTTTCAATTATTAAGGGCCAGTTGTTCAGTCAGGGGATAGCCAAAACTCTTGTTAAAA
Organism: Hesperophylax consimilis; assembly: GCF_061612785.1. Taxonomy (NCBI): domain Eukaryota; kingdom Metazoa; phylum Arthropoda; class Insecta; order Trichoptera; family Limnephilidae; genus Hesperophylax; species Hesperophylax consimilis. The sequence goes on from NC_142850.1 coordinate 24,771,896, forward strand.
CCTGGGTTCATTCAGATGTTTGATAGAGTTACCTCCATAATATTATGCTTCAAATGGAATATACTCTAATTATTATTGTTAAAAAAAATCTAAACATTTCAAACCGCTAAGATATATTGCAATTTGCGATGATAGAGGCGTTAGGCGTAGAGGAACATAATATATCGTAGAAACGTGTTTCACTGTTAGAACACGATAAGCAGTACGCGTAGTCCAGAATCGATAGTTTTAGTTAGAGCGTTGGGAGCGTTGGAGGTCAATTGGAGGTAAACAAGTGGAATCTATTGTTTCGTTTCATGTCTCATCTAAATATAATACATCAATGGTTATGATTGATTTCTCGACAATACATTACCAAATCATTATATTTACAAAGCCATAAGAAATTGCAATAATCTCCCAATTCAATTGAACTGTATTATTTAAAATCTGAGCAAATAAATAAAATTAAATAATTAAAAAAACTTTAGTATTGTAATAAAATAGTTCTGATAAAATGAATCCACTTAAAGTTACAAAAAGTGCATTTTTTTAAATACTACCCAGGTATACATTTAAACATGAATACGGGTTTTAATAATAACACTAAGAAAGGGTTGTTTCAGAGAATTTGAACAATTCTTCTAAGTTAGGTTCTGTTATTATTTCAGTTCGGTCAAGCAACTAGCCTATAATGATATAATAACAGAACTAGGAATTTCACAGAACCCGAAAATGATGAATTAATGAATTGTTCAAATTCTCCGAAACAACCCGTCTTTAGTGACTTTATTATGGTATTTTAACAAACTATGAAGTGGAAGATATAAATATTATTTTTCTGATTCTGATCATTGTACTAAAATGTGTAATTTAATAAATTCATATAATTATTAATTTTAAAATCGAAACAGTTCAAACAGGCTACATCGTCATTATGATATAGAAAACGCCGATTTCTTGTAAAACGGCTGTCCCCAACGATATCTCGCATGACGTCAACGACGCCGAATTTAAAAAAAAAACGAATACGTCGTTTGAATTTATAAAAAATCGTTATAATTTATTCGTCAACTTAAAAATACCTTCATTATCGTAATTTTTTTTATGGTAAAAAAAACTAAAAGCAAAATAGTAAAACTAAAAACTAAACTAACCATCACGCCGTTTCCCCGCAGGGGTAGGCAGAGAGGACGGACCGCCAAACAACTCGGTCTTGGCACACACTTCTTGCCTCATTCACATTCATACATCGTCTCATACATACTCTTCTATTATTCTGACTCTTGACATGGCCCGACTCGAGTATCTGATTCACTTGATCGTGCATGGCCCGACTCGAGTATCTGATTCACTTGATCGTGCCATGTCTTCCTCGGGCGTCCCCGACTTCTGCTACCATTCGCATTTGCATCATATATCCTCCTTACACTCCTATCTTCGCTCATTCGTTCTACATGCCCAAACCATCTAAGCGTCCCTTTCTTAATCTTACTCATTACGCTTACATCAGCCTTGCACTCTTTGTGGATCTCCACCTTCTTCTATTACGATAATATAATAAGTTCTGTACAATGCGTATTTATACTAATCGATCGAATGTTACTTTTTTATCTTACTTAATTACTTTTGCTTTTATATTTTAATTTCGATAATTCGAAAATATTCCATTTTATTCTCTTTAATAGCTTCATCCTAACACTAAACACAACGCACGTGAGTCGTTCCCAACAGCCAAAATAAAACAGTCAAAAATGCATGAAATCAATTGTAACTAGTCATATTTTATACTATACTAAATGTATTCGCGTCTTCTCATCAATCTTTTTTTATTACTTGTATGTATTACTCACTAGTGTCTGGGCGAAGCTATTGAAGTTGAATTCTTACATATCTTTCACCCCGAATAATACAATAATATGCTGTAAAAGAATTCAAAAAAAAATTTTAAAATCATAAATTATAAACTAAACTTACACTTCTCAAATTATACCGAATCCATTAAATTTCATAATTTTAACTCCCTCGAAACACGTCGTCTAATTTTGGATCAAATCTTATTGTTTAAAATCCTAAATAATGGTTTGGACTCACCAGAACTTATTAATTTAATAAATCTTCATATTCCGTCTAGATCAACCCGACTATTTGATTTATTTTATCTACCCTCGTGTAGAACAAACATTCGAAAAAATTCCCCAATTCCTCGTATATGTGCACAACATAATACAAAATTGTACAGCATTGACATTTTTGGTAATAACCTAAAGAAATATCGATATGAAGTAATGCGTACAATCGATTATTAATATGAGAGTATGGAATGTTTCGGGAGCATCTCCTATCCTCTTCCCATTTTCCTCTTCCTCTCCACTTCCTTTAAAGCCAAATTAATTTTACGATATTAAAACTTCATTTCCAATGAACTTTAGCATAAGAAACTTCTGTGGTTTGACTTCAGTTAACTTGTATATTTATATATATCATTGTATATTATGTAAAAGCTGTTTGTTTTTTACAAAATAAATAAATAAATATTGTTTATATTATAACGATGTCTATCATGAATTAAATTTCAAAGTTTGTCGACAGAATGCCGGTCTTTAATATTTGCTTATAACTTTTGCAACACACGACAGGCAGAGATATTGCGGTAAAGAAGTGCCTGGCGTACCACAGGAAACTTCTATTTCTTGTGTGTTTTTAATGCGAATTCTCAAGAAGGGAAACACGAACTAGGCCGTTTTATATATTTTTAATAATAATAGTTTTTATTCTAACATGTATGGCGCGACGTTGCCTCAAATACGTGTCCTAGAAGAAGAAACTTGCTGCTCTATCTTTATTTTATACTTAGGTACGTACCGTTAAATTTATACTAAATCTTGATTCTGACATGAATTTATTAGAATGTCGTAAAATGATATCGTTTGCAAGGAAACCCAGTACGTGCTTAAAGCTTTTTTTAATCGAACTGATCCATAAAATTGTCATTGATTTCCTTTGAAATATTAGGACTTTAGTAATGGAATTATTATTATTACGATGACGATATATTTAGCACGAAAATCTCAAAATTCAATACATACTTTAATTTTTTTATCGGTTTTTTTCATAAGCTTTCCTCCTTTTTTGCTTTCGTAGCTTCAATTGACTAAAAACATTGAAAAACAAACAAAGGAACCAAATTATTAGTTTTATTTAAATTATCGTTTAATTAAAATTTATCGTTTAGAAATCACAAATTTTGTCTTGAATAATTAAATATTACAATTTGAGGTTTTACCCAATAAAGTTATTCCAAATAATAAATGTTTTATTTAAGCCATTTGTACCTACATCAAAGTTAACAAATGTCCAGTTTATTATAACATACATTATAATTTTTTTTATTACATTTTATAATACGTCTCCTAAAGTTTTTAAAATTCAAGAGCTTAATTCATCAGAATGTAAATCCTTTAGTCTAAAAGTGGGAACTTTAGATCACATATTTTTTGTTTGTCCCTCTCTAAACAAATATCCTTTCTTCTATTCTTCCAATTTTCTTTTGTGTATACTCACAATGTTTTATCTTACTGTTATTATTGATTTCCACATCTTTTTTTAAATGTTAACCTGGTAGGGTAGTAATGTAATGTGAGTTTGACAATATTCGAATTTGAAAGCAAATTGTGTGCCGTAATGAATAAATTGTAAGCGATCTGTAGAGGGAGGACTGTTCCGTATGAAAGCTTAGCACCGGCAGTATACGGAACTTTCAGACGGAGTTTTCAGACGGAGAGAGAAATCGATTTCAGGAGCTTTATGTACAGCAAGGAGCAGGAGTATGGGACACGTAACAGGTAGCTGGTACCACGTAGATGTAGACGTAGACTTATGAAGTGGCCACGACGTAGCAACAGACTATACGTTGGGTATTTTTGACGTAGCTAACATAGGCTTATCATAGTATTCATTGGAACTTTCATTTTCACACTAATTTATTTATTAATTTAAACGCCTTAATGGGCTTTTACATTATACATATTTTACTGCATAATACAGTGACAACAGAAGGTTTTATTTTTAAAACATCAACACAAAAATATTTTTTTTTTAAAGCTCACAACATATCTACAAGTAAACTATAAATATACGCAATCGCTCTTTAAATATGCTACATAAAAATTTCATTCAGGTATCTCTTGAACACAGGCAAACTTATATTAAATATGTCGATATTTGAGGCGAATTTGTTTCCAAGTGTGTGAAAGCGAGAAATAGGTGCATGTATGTGATAGTTGGTACTAAAGTTATTGTTGCAGAATAATATATTTTGCCTAGTTGTTCGAGTAGGTACTCTGAAATCTATGAATTGCAGGAGTTCACAACAGTCTAGCTTGGAGTTAATAATATTAAATAAAAAAATTAGGTAATTTATTTTTCTTCTGTTTTCTAGGGAATGTATTTTAAGTGTATTTAGTAAGAATGTATAGTTTATGTGTTGAATAGGTATGTGTAATTTGAAATTAATAAATCGTAAAAATTTGTGCTGCACACGTTCAATATTTTTTATATGAATCTGGTAGTATGGGGACCACACTATTGAATTGTATTCCAACAAGCTGCGTACTAGCGACAGATACACGATTTTTATAACCTCCAACGAGTCAGAGTCTAAGGACGGGTTGTTTCGGAGAATCTGAACAATTCATCGAATTTCAACGTTCATTTTCAAGTTCTGTGAAAGACTTATTCAAGTTCTGTTTTTATATCATTGTAGGCTAGTTGCTTGACAAAACTGAAATAAAAACAGTACTTGAATAAGGCTTTCACAGAACTTGAAAATGAACGTTGAAATTTGATGAATTGTTCAGATTCTCCGAAACAACCCGTCCTTAATGTTTTAAAACAAATAATTTTGGTTTTTCTTGAAATCGATATTCCAATTTTTGTGGTTAAAATAGCTTTATTTGAACACAAAACGAGTTTTGAAGAGTTTTTTTAAAATTAGTTAAATAATGAGTTTTCATAGAAATAAAACCTGTGATAGACCAAGCGATAAACGCACTATATTTTCATGGTTTGAATAAATTATTTCAGTGTATCTCTTGCCAAACATTCCCATTGGTAGTGGTGGCGAGCGATGTGCTAAAATAGACCAAGCCATCATGCGTTTAGCGTCTCGTGTCGCGTACCCAATTGACGTAACAATGATTTTCGAATTTCAAATAGTTTATAATAAATTTATCTACATCAATGACATTACAATATATATAGACGCACTGTAGAAATCTCAAAGTTGCAAGCAAAAATACGTTAATTGTAGTGGTTTCGATTTTTTAGTATTACTACACAACTGTCGCGCCGCGTAAGGTCGCGTGTTACCTCAAAATTAATAAGTAAATTGCCTTAAATAAGTGTATAGTTGGGAAAGTGTTTTAATTACTTCGCAAATACTAGCAAAAGCCAAGGAATAACATTTCATTTGTAAATAGGCGCAAATTACTTGTTTTTCTGATAATTTTAAATAATACAGTTATTTTCCGTCCGACGATTTTCTGTGTCATAGAGAAAATGGAAGACCATCTAGAATGTAGGGTGCGCAACAGCCAAATTACGAAGTCAATGCTATCGCCAACTAAACTTCACTGTTTAAAATAGTCTATGTTAATTTACACGCTTGCGGTAAAATAACATTCAAAACGGCAGAATCGCCGCCATTTGCAAACTATCGTTACTCTATTATGACACGGCACAGACTTTGAGACCTCAAAATCGGTCAGGCGCCCAGACCTGTCCTGTATAGGCCTCAAACTCTTGAGTTTTCTTGATAAACATACATGTATATTTTTTAATGTAAATCTTTTTCACACATGAACAACGTTTGAATTAAGAATTTACTGGAAACATAAGAGTGTTTCTTACTTGCCAAATTTTATCTTAATTCATTGCTTCGATTTTCGGGGTTAGAAATTAATAGTCTTAGGAATTTCCACGAAAAAATAACACTCTATATACATGACTTTTGCCTAATTTAGACACTTCGATCTGACTCAAAATACCAGTAACTTCATTAAATAATACAAAGGCTACTTTTGGAATTCAACCTAGTCTGTGTAAATTTATATGAACTTGTCTATAGAATTGGAAATTGTCTGCGGCCGTCAGAGTGACGGCTCCATCTGTGTTCACCATCGACAGATTGGTTGTTTGCGATGGTACCGGATTGAAAACGTTATGATAATTAAACTTTCTAATGAGCTGCGCGAAGTTGTATGATTTGTAAGCATGTCGTCAGAATATGAACCTGTTATTAATCTATTTATCTTCTATAAAAATAAAATTTTTAATGTTCGTTTGTTCAAAATATTAAACTTCTATAGTTCTTCACCGACTGCTTTGAAATTTTGACACAACGTTGAATTCGAATACGCGTGTGTTTTTATATATCTATATTATAAAGATGTCACCTATGATATGGTAAATATATGTTTAAAAAAAAAACAGCGCTATCTGTTAGACAAACATGCTCTTTTGAACAACAGCGCCATCTGTTTGTCTCTATCTGCACAGAAATACTGAACCGCAGCAACGCGTGGCGGGGTACAGATAGTGATTTAATAAAATTCATAAATTTGTCGTGTTTTTTTTTGTATTTACTACAATTAGGTAATTTTTGTCTATTGTTCAAAATGATAGTGCTATATTTCCTATACCTATACTTAAAAGTATCAAGTACCTACTTCGTTGACAAACTGCTATCTAGAAGTTAAACGGGAAGAACTTAGATATATACTTAAATATACATTTTAAATTTGAATCCAGCATTCAAAACTATTCGTTTACTGTGCTGGTTGAATACTGGATCACTTCGGGAAGAAAATTACCTTGTCACTCTAACATGACACAACAGTACATCATGGTTTTCGCCATATTCATTATTCTTTTTCCCAAAATCGGCTTCCCCTAGACCAGGGGTGCTCAAACTTGAACTGTGTGCGATCTACCTCAATATTATTAGATTCCGATCGATCGACTCTGAGAAGCTGCAAGTATGTGTGATGCAGGATTTTCGTCTATGTAGGTAGGGTGTATCGTAGCGCAGGTATACGTGTATATAGGGACGTTGCATAATTGCATGGCTACGAATCCACATAGAATTTGGAAGAACGACAGAAATTAGTTCGCAATATGGATTTTTTTAGTCAAGGTAGGTGGAGGTCTCCACTAAAAATTCAATAAAAAAAACTTATATTTATTCAAAATTGCAAGTTTATTGGTTCTTACAAAAAACAAACGAGTTCTAGTTTCTAAACTTAACTAAATAATGACTTTGGATGTTGAAGCGTGGCACTGCATGTCCTCAGCATACTTTTCATACGATGGTACGTAATTAGCGCGTGCTAATCGCAAGCACAATGACATATGTTCGTCAGTTAGTCGATTGCGATATTTTGACATAATTATCTTCATTTCAGAAAATGCAGACTCGCACAAGTAAGATGACCCAAACATTGTCGTCAACTGAAGGGCGATTTGCCTTAGATTCGGATATTTATCTTCAGATATAAAATACCAGAATTTTGTGTCAGATGCTGTAGCTATGAGATGTATATCTGATATTATCTGCAATGTTCCAGAACACTCCGTTCAGTAACTCAGTCCGCTACAAGCTACAAATAATTAATAAAAAAGAAGGCATGAAAAATGGGAAATTTTTCTCGAGATCGACTCAAAAAGCACTCGCGATCGACCGTTTGAGCACCCCTGCCCTAGACCCTAGATTAAAGTTGCGTGTCTTGATTCAATGTTTCCCTCAAGGTTGCGAATATCGTAACCTTTTCTGATAATATCATTAGTGCTAATAGCCAAATAGTGTAAGGACTGTTGCGAAGACTTATTGATAACTTGCTTGTTACATCCACCACCCACTGGTACGTTTATAAGTAATATGTACTAAATATTAAATATAAAGAATTCAAGCTTTGACATTTTGACTACTCGTGGTGATCAATTATTTATTAATCGCGTGACGTAATGGTACGTGAATCGAATTGAATAAAACCATAAAATAATATTTATATCTAACACATACAACAATGGAGTCACTCACACGCTGGTATGGTAAACGAAGCAGACCCAGCCGCCCGGGTGCTCGAGGAAGACATACAGGCGCTCCTGGAACGTTCGGCCCCTCTTGTGATGGAACACGTACTTGGCCTTGAACTCCTGGTCGATGGGGAGGTATATCGGGTAGTATGGATCCGGAACGCCGCGGGGGCCATCTGTGGCTCCGTTGGTCAGCTCCTCTGGAACAATTTATTCGACGCACATTCCAAATTTAAATTTAGTTAATGGTTTAATCGACGCACTTTCCAAATTTAAAATAATTTTATAAATTTAATCGGCGCACATTCAAAAACCGATTTGACTTTAGCAAGTTATTTTTATGCACGAAGTAATTTTTTGTTGTTGTTTTAACGAATTAGGTTTAGTTTATTATGTCATTTTTCTTTTTGATGAAATGAATAAAATGGATTTTGTGATTCAGTATGATTATGATATAAATATTTTACATGGTGTGGAATTACATGAATGGGAAAAGTTTCTGAAATTGATAAATAAAAATATTAATAGACACCCTGAAAAATAAAGAAATTAAAAATCTTTTATAATCTTATACATCATCTGTCTATCGTGGACTTGTGTCCATTGTTGAAGGCCAAATTTAATATCCTTTGAATGAGAATACTTAATGCGATCAATTTAGTCTTTTTTTATATTTTAACAATGAAGAATTGTCGATTCATTTTCTTTAATGGGAGATCACAAAGCATAATGGTGGAACCCAACAATGAACTGGTATTAAAAAAGGATTTGCCGCTCAGCATCCGAAGGATCTCATCTCCATTACAAGGCATCTATTCACCTCACTCCTCTTAATGTCAAAAGAGGATTTCCTAACAAATTGCGAAAATAAGATTATTTTATTCAGTTGGAAAATTTTGTGGGATAAAAGTGTTGAAAAAACTTTATGAAATTGTTTCAAAATAATATTATGCTTCCATGGAACATAATAACCTGATGTTGAAATTTCAAACTTTTTTGCAGATCATGCCCGGAGATAGGCATTGAAAAACGTAAACAGTTCAACAATAACCATTTTGAACCTGTTACATTTAAAGCTTATTTTGAAATATTTAGAGTATTTGTAAATTAACTCGAGTACATCAGAAACATAATACGTCACAGAAACTACACTGAAGCAGGAAAAAGCGTTGTACCGAGAGTATTATTCTATCATATTATGACACTTCATCGATTCACAGGGAAATTTGAAATCATGAGAAATTATATTTTTGCATAAACAACCACATTTTTGTTGGTAGTTGAGAAGCTGGTTGGAAAAACGACCACATCATTCAGATCAGTTTTATATAATATCCTTCAAAATTAAAATTCTCAATCTGTATACTATTTTCGTAGGTACATTTAATTGGCAGAATGCTCAATATATATTTTTAATGAAACTACGGATGGGTTGTTTCTTAGAATTTGAACAATTCATCAAATTTCAACGTTAATTTTCGGGTTCTGTGAAAGTCATATTCAAGTTCTGTTATTATATAATTATAAGCTAGTTACTTGACAGAACTGAAATAATAACAAAATCTGAAAAGAACTTTCACAAAACTTTAAAATTAACTTTGAAATTTGAATTGTTCAAATTCTCTGAAACAACCCGTCCTAAAACACAAATCATCAAAACATATTTCCCACTGAAATGATTTTTGAAATACAATTCTTCATTGGCTGTAACAGGTCGTCCGTTAGCTATCTGATTCTGAACTTGAAAATAGGCACAGACTTAGAATAGATCTTAGAAAAATAAGACCAAAAAATTATTTAAGCGCTTTCAAAGTATTAAAGATGAGAAGTGACCATGCATTATTTTGTTACTATAAAGGTGAGATAGCTTTCGAAAAATCCCACATGCGCCTGTGGCGTTCTCAACCAATCTTATCCAAAGGAAGACAAAAAGCAAAACAAATTTATTACTATAATTGAAGAAAAGTTAATACTGATTTAAATTTAAATGAAACATGACACAAACAAAGAGATAACGGTCACAACTAGGAATTGAACTCAGGATCCCTCGTCTTGTATTGTTCTGTTTCAAGTTTCGTTTAGATGTATTAGTATTATCTTCTTCTTCAATGATATTACATAAGTTAAAAGAACAAGTTGTTCCTTAGTACTATAAATTTGCGGACAGGCTAATTTTGCAAAATTTCCAACTGTGTAAAATTACTGCGCATGAAGAATAGTCAGCAATAAAGATTTTTCAATCAGGCTGTTTAAAGTTTACCAAACGTGGCTTTGAAAATGCAACTCTTGCATTTCTGTTCCATTAAATTGTACTTTGTAAAGTGGATTGAATTTCATCGTTAATTTCAAACAATTTTACCATCAGGAACAAATATGAAAATAACAAATGGTTTGCATTGCGTGGTTCTGAACACAGTGAATTATTGGGTGAACGTTAAATGTATCACAATAGTGTTTAGCATTCTAAGGAAAATAAAGTTTATTGATAGGTGCGGAGAAAATTGTTAGAAAAAATTGATTAAGTTTTGGAAAATTAGGGCGATAGGAAAAAGTAAAGTATTTAAAAAAATCTAACAGAGGTGCAATCACAAAACTCTTATACCAAACATTGAATGTTCACAATTAATATACTTAAGGTTTATAATTATATAAGTAGGATCAACAACATTCTTACCGTAATTCTGTAGGTGAACAAGGTATTCCGGGCGAAACGCATGTTGTTTACTTTGGGAGTTTATTCTAAGCAAAAAATATTGCTTTAAAGCATTAAAGTTTTTAATTTCCAGCCTGGCTTGTCATTGAAATATAAATTATTTTGCCATGTTGTATTTTATTAGGGCTTGGAAAAATGATGTTGAATTAAAAAGTTAAAAAAATTATTATGTTTTTGCTCCTGCATATTCCTCCCAAAGTTTTCTGCATTCACCCAGATATATCGTGATTCATTAAAATATTTAATAGAACGTGATTTCATTACGAAAATTAGGTGATTCAAGAAGCTGTAAGTTATAAGTAAAGTTAATCTTTACGCTTTAGTTTATGTAAATAGATTGAACCCCAAAAGCATGAGAAAAAAGCAAAATTTCCCAATTTCGTTAAAGCGACAGATTAAAAAAAGGAGATTGAAATATTTAAAGTTAAGGTCTCTTGGTTCCCTTATCAGAAATCACCTGTTACAACATTGACTAGCTGATCTTGAACCATACCCGGGTCATCAACCGCTCCATCCTCGTCGATAATTCTTTTGGTTGGTTTCCTTTCCGGCTGGCTGTGGCCTCCGCGGCGCCCCCGCAGCCCTCCGACGCCGGCGCCCCGGGCCCCTCGCAGGGGCGTCGGCACCCTGCGGTGGTGGGCCTCGCTGAAGCGAGGGCCTCCGAGCTTCCGGAGGAACTGGAAGCGACTGAAAGACACAGTGATTAGTTGTGGAATAAACGAGATAGCATGGAAAGCATAATTAATACTCTCTTATACGTATGCGTATAAACATTACAAAAAAGCTCCAATTGAACTCCAAATTATGGGAAAGGAACGCTTTCCACCCTTACAGCACCGTCTTAAATATGTTCCCATTCACCGTTCGTTCCATATCCTCCCCCTCCCCCTCTCTTCAATAGTCAGTTACGTCTCCACCCCACTTCAACAAATATATATACATTTTCTGAATAACTTATCGAGAAAAATAATATTTAATTATTGAAAACAATATTAGCGATTCAAAAATGAAAATTTGAAACAGAAAAAGATAAGGTCACATCTAGGAATTGAACTAAGAGAAAATGAAGACAATGTTGGTATTTCTTATTCGAAGTATGATGCAGTTAAATATGACCGAAGGAGATAGGGTCCCATTAGATCAGTTGGTAGAACGGTGCCCCGGAAAATCAAGGCAAGTCCTGGGTTCACGTCCTAGATTTGACCGTATCTTTTTCTGATTTTTCTGTTTCAAATTAGCGTTTAGGAATCACCAATATTGTCTTCAATAATGAATTTTTATTTACACATAATAGTTTTGTATTATTAAGTTAATACAAATTTTGCCCTGAGGAAGGACACCGGTCGGCGTTTAGAATGCAGGGTATTGAGCTCCTTATATAGTGAAGCCCCGCGGAAACCTGTATGTCGTGTTGTGCTACCTCTTTCTTTAGTCAACGTTTCGGACAGCATTTCAGTGCCCATCATCAGGGCAGATTTTCAAATGAAGGACTTTCAAAATTGCGGAAGAACTGAACATTGAACTAATTTTCGAGTATTAATTAATATGAAAAAAAGTTATTACATCAAACACAAAAGAAAAAAAATGTTTTGAAATAAAATGATGTTTTTACACTACTTTTAGTATTAATAATATATTTCTTACACGTTTTTTCACCATGGTCACTGAAAAAGTAATTTCTTTCTACTTCATCGTATGAGAAACTTCACGAAGTTTTATATGTTATACCAGCTGACGTGTACTCGGCTTATGAATGGTTTAGTTCCGACCATCATTTTTCAACGTTTTGTTTTTAATCTGGTTATTTAGATATGGTTACCACACCTAACTAAAGCCGTTTAAGCTTTAACTAACTAACCAACACGCCGTTTCCTCGAAGAGATAGGCAAAGAGGACGTAACGCCAAATAACTCAGTCGTGGCACACAACTTTCTTCAATCACATTCACACATTGCCTCATATATGCGCTTCTCTTATTCTGACTCTTGACATTGCCAGACTTAAATAATAATAACAACTATAAATGATGTTATCCTGTCGGGGCTGCACTGAGAATATCTTCCACTGAATCATCAATACTTCAGAGTACTTACGGAGGGAAATAATTATACCGAGTCAGTGGACATCTTTAATTTATCACTTAACTAATACAAAAGATTGTTACTGAGGCAGTTTAGGAATGTAAAATAATTATGTACTGTATTAATATAAAACTATTACTAATCATATTATTTGAAAGGGCGGTAATAAAGTAGTTTATTTATTAAATATCCAAGGTATAAATTAAGCATAATACACGATAATTACATGTCACAGAATACAATCATAATCATAATCAGTCACAGAATAGAATAAAATGGCCCCACCCTACATCTCTGAACTATGCATCCAGGAAAACACTGGTCTGAGGCAGTCAACTCTTAGATCAGCAACATCATCAGCTGTAGGCAGACTGATAGAACATATGCGCAAGCCAAATACTAAGTTTGGTCATCGCGCTTTCGGAGTATCTGGGCCGAAGGGTTGGAATAAACTCCCTCCGGAACTAAGATCCATAACAAGTCCAACAGAATTCAGGTCTAAACTAAAAACTTACCTTTTTAAGCTGTCATACCCTTAAATTAAATATACCATTTCTAAGAGAAAGTCCAGTTATATTCAATTTTCCAATTATGTCCTCAATCCTGTAGCAGGTAAGTATTGTACTGTATATTATCTCCATAAATAGTTAGTAATAACATAGATCACTGTAGAAATGTATTATAAATTTGCACAGCGCCCTTGAAGTGATTTTGCACAAAAACGGCGCTATACAAGTCATCCAATTATTATTATTATTATAATCACATATAAGTAATAATTCAAACAAAAATAACAATTAACTGTGTCATTTGATCATAAAATGACTACAGAAAGTATAAAATTAATACAACCTCTAGAAGGAGATACAAGTACATACAACATATTATAAGCAAGTATGAGTAGACTTAAATTTAATTAATAATGATTTCTAAATTCTTCTAAGATATGATGGTATAAACATTTTGTACCTAATTCTCTGCAGTTAAACAAATCCGCTAAATCTGCGTATCTATTACTAACTTCATGTAATCTAGGTACAAGCAAGTGTTTGAAATTCTCAGTCCTGGAATTGTTACATGCTCTTGTAGGTATATGAAATTCAATGGCGTTAACTAAATCATGTCTACACTACCATTTACAATTTCGAATATAAATATGCTTTCAATGGGAATACAGAGTTTAAAATAAACTTGTCTTAGGAATTTGTGTTCAATTTTTTCGATTGAATCTGAATAGATCGAGAAGTTATATTCGACTTGACTTCGAACTAAAGATGTACACAAAATGTTTAAGGTTGAAATATTCCTGAAGCCGCTGAAGCTTCGAAGAATGAAGCTAAGCATTTCCATTCCCCTATTATTAATTGCGGTTATGTGAAAGTAAATAAGTTAGTGTTATAGTTTAAAGAATTACAACTTGCCCGTAAAATGCAATGTTACCTTAAATAGCTTGATACTCTTGAATAAAACGTTAAAATATATAAGCCATTAACGATAGAGATTGTGGCGCCTCTCCTTATTGGTTTAGCTACTAATTCAACGAGAACACAGTGTTCAGTGTTCATTGTATTCGGTTTCTCAGTGTTAAGTTTCTTGAATGTTTGCTGCAAGCTGCAGTGTATCTTGTATTACGTTACCGTGAAGTTGGCTTTATAACCAGCTCAGTTAATTCAATATGCATTGAAATAAACATTGCCAACTATTGTTCAAGCTTTGTGTGGGTTTAGGTAAATTGAATAAGTCTGTAATATTAATAATAACTTATGTTTGCTCAGTGTTATTCAAATAGCTTGAAGCTAAAGGAATAATTTATACTGATTTCAAAGTGACAACTAGATTTTATGATGGGTGGTACGTTATTTTTTAAGTTAAATATCACATAAAAAATTAAGTAGGCATACTTTTTTTTAATTAAACACCTTTAAAATACGTACTTTTAAGGATCAGCGTAAGATATGCAACCCATGCTTCTTTTTAAAAATTGTAAATTCAGAGCTCGATCGTTACTAACTTCTAAGTCTGGTCAATTTAAGATTACCTACTATACTCACTTGAACAACCGTTGTTTATAACCCCTATGTATAAAATTGTAAGCATTTAAAAGTACCCAGTATAAAAGACCCATGGGCATACAAAAAGAGTATATTGTTGCAACAAAATCTTGATTGCATAATTCTGGTGTTGGATTTTTTCTTACTTTTTTAAAAATGAAGTATGAATTCGCTTTAGAAATATGTAGGTCATCTCAATCGATTTTAAAGTCACTTTAATGTTTTAACTCAAGTACCAACTATTTTTGACATAAATATAATTTTGTGTTTTACACTTCAAATCCTTTTCCATTGACAAATGTTGTAAATACCTATTGGATTGTTTTTTGTGTAAATCTGCTTTTTGGCTTTTGTTTTTAGAGCCAAACCCTTTAATGTGGACATTGAGATCTCTAGGTTTCTAGGTTAATTTTAAAGGGCACGAATGGCATTAATTGTACTGACTTTGGAAATACTTAATCTTTGGAATAATTTGTGTGTATGTATATGTATACGCATTGAACAGTTTATAATATTATTGATTAGGTGCCACTTTTAAATTTGGGCAGTGAATCCGAAAAAATGCCGACGCCAACGCCAGTGAGTTAGACATATTTCTTAATGTATAAAGAGCACGGTTAATATTGGAATTCGTTTATGCATATGTAATTGTTTTGTAATTTAGCATGTGGAATAGCGCTGTGTTTCGTGTAAGTCTCAAAGGTACATTAAAATGAATTAGATACAGAAGTTCGGTACAGTCGATATTATTGTTTAAAATGATATACATACATGTTAAATCAGCTACTACTAGCATTTTCTGTATGATTGAAATGTACATTCAAAGGTAAAATATTTTATAAAATTGTTTTGAATATGTTAAATTCACTGTTGATGAGCAAAATCAATGATCGATCCAAGAAGAAAAAAAATCATCTGACCAGTGGGTGATCATTCATGATCCAATTTGCAGAATCATATTTATCTCCCGAGGAATTAAGCTCCAACGGTAAGTAAAAATACAAAAAAAATGGGAAAAACTAAGGCCAATGAGAATATGGCAAGACAATTTTATTTAACGCTCTAAACGCAAGTTTTAACAAAAAAAAATAATGGTTATACTGCATTAGAAAAAAATATATAAAATATTAGAGTCGACCGTTAATTTATTACAATCAACTGAATTAATTTATTAATATTCATAGATCTCCTCTGGTATGTAGATGTAGTCGATCGTGGTAACTATCCAATGGTAGTGAACTATGTTTTATTCATATACAGATACTGGCAGGGGGCAGGAGGCAGAAGGCAGAAGGCAGTGCCTCGGGGTGACTGGTGGATTGGACAGCGGACTAGTGGCTCGTGGTCCAGTGGGCAGTGGACATGCCCCAACAATACGCCCGGCGGTCTGCCTGTCCGCAGACCCACAATACGCTGTACAAAGGGCAAATCACTTTAGAGCTGCGGGCCAAACGGCCCTGTGGTACAGTAGGTACTTCAATATTATAACCATAGAAAATCCTTTTTGTTTTTTTTAGACCGAAAAAATATTACTATTTACATATTCAAATCCCACATATACGACATTGTCTCCCACGCCAATAAAATGCTCGGATTTGTTCTTCGTAATGTGAGATCATTTACTAATTTATGAAGCCCTTGTTGGCAGTATCCTGGAATATATCTCCATTATTTAGGCCCCTTCTGAACAAAATGGTATCATAGAAATAGTAAGTACAGAAAAGGTTTATGCATTACTTAAATATGAGAGAATATACGTACTATCCATTTCTGTATCAATCTTTGTTCTTAGCAGGAATTCTCAATTTCAACATCTTAGAAGCACGCCGAAAAATATATGTTTAGGAAAACATTCTTTTAAACTAATCTCTGGCACTATACTTAATCCACGCACATTGACAGAGGTCAAATTATATGTTCCTAACAAGTAGATATACTCGTGAGAGATCACATGCACTTTTTATACTCCGTAAACGATGACTTATGCCTATCAGAACTCGCCAATCAACAATGTCACAAAATAGGAAACTGTTTCAATGACCTTTAATTTTTACATGTGCCTAAAAAATGGTAATCCTCTCCGTAATTTATTGTAGTACCTATAGCCGTTTTATGGAGAACATGAATAAATATATACATTGAGTCAGGGACACACGCATATACGTAAGTATACAATAATATTCCACCCCCACATCATTCTCAATATTTCTTAGGAAAACGAGATAATCGTATCTACTCGTAGATTACATTTCTTTAAAATATAATAATTCTAGCGCAGACCCGACGGGATGGTCTGAATACTTCTTAACAGTTCGATTTAATTTTTTTTAAATTTCTACGGCTACGGAACGCAATGGTTCAAAAAGTATACAACGTGCGTTCTTTATCACAATAATTCTGCAGCACTTTCTTGCACACTAAATAATAGTTTAAGAAAGAGCTCTTGCAAATGAGACAAATGATGGTCTTGTCGAGTTTTCGAGTACTTCTGGCTTTATCACGACGTGATAATTCGATGTAATCGCTGTTAAACGTACTATTTACTTATTGATTTCTCTGTATCGGTAACTATTGATATAGTTCAACGTAACTGCTGTGGAGAAACATAATAATCTCAAATGTCAATCGCTGAGAGATGTTATTAGTGTTTTAATGTGCCTTGTGATCTCAAATCTCTTTTCAAGGCAACAGAGTGTGGGCTCCTAATTCAGCACATCAAGATAACCAAAGCTGCTGGTAAGTACGTTATACTGTGTAATACACTGTATTTGGTGTGGGTCATTACAATTCAGTATCAGGATCACAGGCTTTCATTTGGGACTAATTTCCTTTCCTCTGACCCGTTAGTGACGTAAGCAACCGCGTCACCTTACATATGCATTTATGGTAACACTTACTGGTTACTGGTTGCACATATGGTGCATATGTAAGGTGACTACCCTACAGGGATCGGTGACCACTTTTTTGGGCGAACGTTGCAGATCTTTATTTATCACGAATCAAACCCTATTTAATCTGTAGTAAGTCTAGGTATATCTTTGTGAATTCGATGTAGGTATATCAATTAATATTTAATATTGAAATTTTGATGTACGTAAATGGCCTCCGTGGTCGAGGGGTAAGGCTCTCGACAAGCAAGCCAAAGGTGGCGGGTTCAAATCCCGGCGTGCGCAAGTAAATTTTATTTGATAAATTTATGTTTTTTCAAAATTTATACATTTAAAATTACATATAGTATACTTGCGGCACGTTTCAGAGTGGAAGATACTCTCAGTATCGCTCTGGTATAAGACCACCATTCAGAATTGAAACGTTGCTTGAAATGGCTTTGGCCGTGTTATTGACCAGATCTGAATAGCCAGGTACTCTCTCACCTTTCTCTTCCCCATCTCCTTCCCCTCCCAGTACCTTCAGCATACCCCAGTTGGGACAAAAAAATAATATATATATATATATATTTATTTTTTTCTAAAATGGAGGTAAAGGGAAGAATTTAGGAATACTAGGTTAGAAATTCTAACGCCAGAATGCAGTGGTGCTTCTTTCATCTGATAGTGAAAAGAAAAAATCTTCACCAGATGGTATCGAGCTATGCTTTATGCTACGCAGCGCAGAAAAGAGATCACAGGTGTGACCCCGGAGAACCGGTGAAGTGGACAGCGGACCAGCGCGGCGGCGCACAGTGGGCTGAAAATCGGCTTTCATAGACATAAAAAAAAAAATCGCACCTTGCGCCACAATATGAAGTATGTCAAAAAAATACAAATAAATAGTAGTATTATCTGTGTGTAAGGATAGAACGGCCAACCTTATGATTCCAGAGATAGCCTCATTTTTAATGTCAGCGCCATACAAATTTTTCTTTAAAAAATTATAACTCCTTCATTTGTACACGCAATTGCTTCGTACGACATTTTATAGCATAGTAATGATCAGCAGAATCCATTTCTAGCCAAAAAAAATACCCTTGAAGATTCAAGTTTCTATGTCTATGAGAGCCGATTTTCAGCCCACCGTGCGGCGGCCCAGTGGACATGCTCTAACAATACGGTTTGTTCTGTCACACAATTAACATTACAAAGGGCAAGCCAATGCGTCACCGCTACGGGTCCGTCTACCCTGTAGCACAGTGGTCCGATACATTGATTATATTGAAAGATAAACCACATAACATTATTAAGATTGGTGTGATTCACAGAAATTCAAATGTAACAATGACATCATATTGGAAATCAAGCCATTCTGTTTTTTTTCTACATGAAAAAAAACAGTCGTTAAACGCCGATTCTAGGTCCGTTTCAGCTTTCTATCAGTTTTTGCACGAATAAAAATGAATATTTCTGAATTATTAAAATCCCGTTAAAAACGAATGGCTGGCCATTTCTTAATAAAATATTAGTAAATTCAGAATATATTGGAACACGTGTTCGTGGAGCTGCGCTTATCTTGATAAATATAATTACATCCTCATAGCACATTCGTGTTTTACTGATAGTTTGTTAGGAAAACTGTCAATCCATTCATTATAGGCCTGCAATATTTTATATCGGTTTTCTCCGTGCTTTTCTGCACATCACAATTTGTTCTAAAGATGAAGCGGACCTAGAATCGGTGATTACCGAAGACTTTTAAAATGTTAAAAAACAAAATGACTGTGATTGACTTAGAGTCAAGTAACTCATACAAGATGTCCCATACAAACACGCAAAATATCCCGCCACCCCACTAAATGTCCCAACACTTAATATTACTACAAATGAGGTGGTTGGTGTGTTGGCACTACATCTCTTCATTTCGTGAATGGGACATTTTTGTTCCAGAGCCATGAGGTGTGAGTTGGCGAGGTGCTTGGTGTATTCTACATCAATACATTTCGAGTACGGGACATCTTTGTATTGCAGCCGTGAGGCGTGATGTTGCGAGGTGCTTGTGCATGTTTGTGTATTGGCACAACATTACCACGTCATTTAGAGTACGTGACATTTTTTGTATGTATAGTGAGGTGGTGAGGTGGTGAGGTGAGCCGTACCGCATGGGACATTTGTAGTGCATAATGAATGAGGAATGAGGGACCTCAACTTAAAACACCCCATACAAATATATTATTGTTGGTACCTAACCTAAACAATACAAATCCACAGTGGCGTAGATATACCCAACATGTGGGGGGTACCCTCCCGGAGGGATGAGGTATGGTGTGAGGGGGTAGGGGTAGGGGGAAGAAGGAAGAAGGAAGGGAGGGGGTGCTCAATAGATAATAGAAACACAGGGATATATGGGACGGAAGCGTGTAGACTGTCGTCGAGCTGAAAGCTTGTGGGCGTTAGGTGTGAAGCTAGAATCACATGAATAGATGATGCAATTGGCAGTAATGAATTTCCCATCTCCCCTGTTTTTATGTATTATCTATGAGATTGAACTAAGGTGTTACAGTACATGCAAGAGTCAAAAGTCATTCGCCTCTATTATTCCCAATATTTTCTGTGAACAGTAGACCCTACGTCTAAAAAACATGTTTCTTGATTTTTTTAAATTAATTTTCTCATATTTAATAAGACATAACCAAAATTTCCTATGAAATCATATGATTGGATAATATTAAATACCTAATTCATTAATTAATAAACACGACGATTTCGAGATAATCTTTAAAATAATCATTACTGAAGAATTAACCCGTGGTTTGCCGTTAATATTTTCAACCACATTTAAATATTAAATATAATATTTAAATTTATTTAATTTTACAGTATTACTCGATAATGCTTGTATATATTTTTATAAAAATAATCTACTATTTTCTACAGAATAGCTAGTTATATTCAGAAAAATGATTTTTTATCTTACCTTTAAAACTGCCACCGTTTTGAAACCGGAACCGAAACGTAACAAACAAACAAAAGTTCGTTTATATAGATAAGGAATAGGGGAGGCCCAAGATTGCTTCTTTGTGGCACATCCTTGTGAGTTCTCCATTTGGATTCTACAGTGTTCCGCATAATTTTTTCGTCAATATTTGAAATTTGAACTTTCTGGTTACGACTTTTCATGGTACGATTAAAACCAATAGATGAAATGCAAATGTTCGAGTCAAAACAGGACTTTACTACTTACTACGCTCAGTCAATCATAAATTTTATTTCAAATTTTCTTATTCAAAATTCTTCAGCGTTAAAAGTTTGTCCTAGATGTCAGAAGAATTGTGTTTGTCCTTACGCCCCACGGGAGAATTTGAATTTCAAATTGAAGCCAAATACGACAAAAGCCAGAATAAGAAGTGATATATATCTGACTGTTGACTGTGCTTTGTGGGAATATTTGTTGCCACTATTCCCAGCAAAATGTTCTCAGGGGATACTGACAGAAATATTACTGATATAATAATGTCATAGATCTTGCTTTGTCATTCTGTTTGCTGTATCTGTCATAAATTTTCATTGCTTTAAATTACAAATTTTTAAAATGTGAATACCGCACTAGAGTCCCAACTGACCGGACAAGTGGGACTATGAAATTGGAGTTTGTTTCCTAAAGGAAGTAGGAAAGTGAAGGAGATAGGAAAGAGGGAAGTTTGGAAGTACCTGGCTATTTAGATCAGACCATCAAAGACGGCTGAAGTAATTTCAAGCAATGTTTCGATTCTGAATTCGACCAATTGGATGATAATTTTTTTTTTTAAACCAACATTTAACAAGCGCATTATAACATATATTTCTTTTAAATTTTAAATAGGATATCTTGAAACTTTTTCCACTATTTACTTGTTTAGGTACTGTTACCGATCTCATCTTGTGAAATATAAAATTATTTCGATACATCGGTATAACCGAATTCCACGATGAATTGTTAGTATCAAAAATAGAAATATAAAAAAGTGGGCTTTGTTTCGAAATTTCAGATGAAATGTAAGCAATATTCTCCGCTGCACTTGGTAAGAACAGCCAAGGAATCGTGCATTAAATAAACAGTTTCCTCACTTCTTTGTGCTCGAGTCGCATTACCGACAGAATCTCAATTTCGAGACGTGTTCCTGAATAAATAGCTCCTCTCATGGGTTCGCAACCACTCCAGAACTAAAGAGCTCCAGAATCCAGAGCTTCAGAATTACAGCGCTTCAGAACGCAATATGAATTATTATTCCCTTCCGCTGCAATATGGGATCCTTGTACAGATGACAATGAATTTGTACTTAGTGTCGCCATGTGATTATAGAGGAGTAGTAAGCTGGAATATGTTTTTATTTATTTATTTAACGTCCAGGGGGATTTTAGTTATTAATCTGCGAAAATTCTACCGGTACTTCATAGTAATGGTGCTAAACTAATAATTTTTGCTCAAAACTTGTAACATAGTTATTTAAAGAATCAATACATTAAACTAAAATATGTAACATTTGGCAGCCTCCGTGGTCGAGGGGTAAGACTCTTGACTAGCAAGACAGAGGTCGCGGGTTTAATCCCCGGCGTGCGCAAGTAAATTTTATGTGATTATTTTGTATTATTTCACAAATTACTCATAACATAATATACAGTAGGTACATATATGCTGAACATTCCAGAGTGGAGGATACTCTCAGTATCGCTCTGCTATAAGACCACCATTCAGAATTGAAATGGCTTCGGCCATGTTTGGTGACCAAATCTTAATAGACAAGAACCTCCCTCTTTCCCATCTCCTTCCCCTCCCATAACCTTCAGCCTCACAACATACCCCAATCGGGGATGCGATAGTCTCACTGACTTTAGACGGTTGAGAGCAGTTGGGACTCTTGGCGGTTTCGTAAAAAAAATGTTATTGAAAGAATAAAAAATAAGTTTTTGCGTTTTCAAAGTTTTAAATGGGTATTTCCAGCAAATTTGTTCCAACGACAACACTGTTTTAAATGATGACTCTGAATGATTCATTTCAGAGCCCAGAATTGCTTGCATTTTTTTTTTTTTTTTTTTATTTAGGAGAAAAAACAGATACAGATATCAATTGACAAGAATATACAAAACATCAACTGGAGAATTCACCTGCATCCAAACTATTTCTCACGAATTGACTTAAACAGCAGTTAAAAACATTTACAAATATTTTGACTTATAAATAGGGGAAAAATATATACATTAGAATATTATTTTACAAATAGAGATATGAAAAAAATGCGCAATATCCTTATAAGAATTTACAAATTATTTTTGAATAAATTAAGAGGGTAAAACAAAAAAAAATGTATAAATATATTAACAATGTTAAACAGAAATTAAAAAAAAAAAAAAATATATATATATATATTTAAACGAAGTATGTCTAAGTTGTTTACTTTGAACTTTGTAGGAAAACAGTCTTCATTTTTCTACTAAAAGTATTTTTTTTTTTTTTTATAGTGAATACCTCACAAGAGTCCCAACTGCTCCCGTCTGGAGCCAGTGAGACTATGGCATCCCCAATTGGGGGATGTTGTGAGGCTGAAGGTAAGTGGGGAAGGGAAAGAGGAAGGTATAGCGAAGTATAGCGTGTATCAAAAAATAAGTCGGAGTCCTTGAGGTTTTGATTCTGATTAAGTGATTAGCACATTCTTCTGATTGGATCCCTGACACCAGCATTTGTACGCGTCCTGCTAATGTAGAATAAGTCGTTAAGCCTTGTTACTCTGGGTGGTACTTTGAAGTTTATTAATTTCAGTAAGTCGGGACAGTCAATAACGTTGTTACAGATTTTATACAGAGTCATGAGATCAAGGTATGTTCACCGGTTAGATAGAGTGGAGACGTTATAACTCGAGAGCATATTTATGTACCCGCGTTTGGGTGCGCTCATTCTGTAATTGAGGTATCGCAGAAATTTCTTTTGAATACTTTCAATATTTTCTTTATAGATATCGTAAAGTGGATTCCATATGGAGGTGCAGTATTCAAGTTGAGAAGCATTGATAAGCTTTCTGATTCTACTACCTAATTCTAGAAGTAGGAATTTATTTCAGTGCAGATTTTCTGACTAACTACCGAATGTATTCCTCTCTTCCCAGAAATATCGTTGTATGTTAACAGTGAATAATTATGAACTATGTATATTAACAATGTATAATTATGAACTATGTATAGTAACTATTTATTTAGTTTATTGAGGTAACATACAGTTACAAATGATTACAAACTATACATTTAATAATGTGTTGAAATTAAAAAAAAAAAAAAAAAAAAACGAGTTAGGTTTCATTTACCATCTTTTTTTATGGTTACAGATTAGGGAGCAAGTAGATATTAAAATTTAAGTAAAAAAATATATAAGTCAATTTTAAGGTTAATTTAATTTTAAATGTATTACATTGGAAAATCTTTTAGGGTATTGTAAGATTTGCAGTTAAATCTAAATAAAAAGTTCAGTGCGAATTTTGATTTGTATTCGATCTGGTATTGCATTCAGGGCAACGAAATGCAAACCTTTCTAATAGAGCTGGTGAGTCAATAAGGCAGTAACAATCTTATACAGAAACAGTACATCTGGTATTGCGTTCAGTGCAATGAAATGCAATCCTTTCTAATAGATCTGGTGAGTCAATAAGGCAGTAACAATCTCATACAGAAACAGTACATCTGGTATTGCGTTCAGGGCAACGAAATGCAATCCTTTCTAATAGAGCTGGTGAGTCAATAAGGCAGTAACAATCTCATACAGAAACAGTACATCTGGTATTGCGTTCAGGACAACGAAACGCAATCGTTTCTAACTTTCTCACCCTTCCGGTGACATCGGGCACTCTACAGCAAGTAGCCTGAGAAAGAAGTCTGTTGCGAATACTGAGCTGAATACGTAGAGAAAAAAAGGTATTCTAACCACCAGTGGCGGTTCGTGGTCTTTTTAACAGGGGGTTCAGAAATTCAAGAGAAGATAAACATATCTAATTAAAATTTACTTACTGTTGTCCTTCGTCAAATAGTCGAATACGGCAGCAGTCACACAACTTAAATATAGTTAGTGGGAGGGGTACCTACATATTATTGTTTTTAAATCACTTCACTAGACACAAATATTAGATAATGAGAAAAGTTTTATAGGAATTAAATTGTTTAATGTTTTTATAGCACTCAATGTATGTTGCTAATTATTATTGTTTTTTCGAGAAGAATAATTTCGTAGAATATACATATAATAGATATTTAAAACATAAAAAAAAAACAAATAAAGGTGGCACGAAATAAATTTACTAAGTCTACTTCAATAGGTAGTAGATTTGCAAATGCCATAAGCAAACGGTTGGAGAAATGCAGAAACAAGAAAACAAAAATATGTACAAAAATGACTACAAAGTTAAATACCATAATATAACATAAAAAATAACACTTGCTTCCCTAAAGGTTGTGATGAAAGGCTTTAAATCACAGTGAAAGAAAAAACAGATAAACCATAGCTGCAAGAAAATATGCAAATTATTTATGAAAACGGACATGCTAACGACATCTGGCGGAGAAAGAATTGATCCAGCTTGCTTGCAGTAGACTCCTGTAATAGTTGAAATTAAATCAAGGTTCCGGGACGAGAGCAGAGATGTCGTAAAATCGTCTAGGACGACTGGTACATCCCCTTTTCCTAGGCCTATAAATAAATATTGAATTTTGTCAACCAATAGATCTGAACAAAGAGCTATAAAATTTTGAGTAACCAATCAGTGAACGAAGGGGGGTGTGTCTACGAAAGACAAAGGATTGAACCTTGGACCCGACATTAAAAAAGATAATTAATTGCATTTCCGTTCCCACAAAAATTAGAGGTGAACGCACTATGGTATAAATACTGACGTTCAAGGCGACAAACTCTAGGAAATGTTTACAATAACCGAGACATTTAGGTGATGGCGAACCATAGAAAATCGAGTGCTTTGAAGATTTTACAAGTTGAAAAACACACACACGAAAATGCAATGGAAAAACTATAAACGTGATAGTATAAAAAAGGACGGGAAAAGCTAAGGAAAATCACTGGCAGAATTTTCAACTGTAGTACAATTATTTATGATAGAAGGAGGGTGTCATGTTCGATAAAAATCGTACTAAAGAGAGATGAGAGTTTTGGAAACAATGGAAATTAATCGTTATCAATTTAAGATGAAACGGACATATTGGTAAATCAATTTTGAATGAAAATCTCGCAAAAAAAATAGACATTTTAGAAAAGTGCGGCGACCGAATGGAAGGATAATACAGAGATTTTGGACTGCTACGAAGGTTCTAGGAAAATGAAAATTGAGTATTAGAAGAAGACAGTAAAATTAAACATATAGCGATAGATTAGATTTAGGAAAAGTAGACATTTTACATAATTATTAGGTTAGATATATATTAGAGTTACCCAATATTACGGAGGGGTCGAAACAAGATAAAAGGTTGGCGGTCTCATGTATATTTTGAAGGATAAACAATCGGAATTTGAACATGATTTTTATTTACGTTAAGGTAATAAACGATTAGAAAAGCGATTAACTTTAACGTGGACCTTATGGAAGTATTTAGATTAGTCAAAAGAGATTAAAATTGATAGGTTTGAAATTAAACTAAATTTACGAGTCTAGTACCAAAATTTTAAACATAAACAGATGTCAGTGCATATGTTTTATGTGAATTCTGGTATGAGAAAGATGGAGGATGGGGCGGAGATTGGGTCAGGCAATAAAAATGACAGATATCCCAGAGTCTAATTAGGTATATCTCCCATAGAAGTGTGGAAAACTATATATTAATTAATAATAAATGAAGTATGAAATTTCCCAGGAGACCACACACATCGGGAAAAGTGAAGAAAAGATAAAAGGAAGGGTAAAGAACGGAGATAGGAAATGATCCATGTGGAGAAAAGCGATACAATTCGAATTTATCCGTGAAATTAATAAATACGACTTGGAAAATGAGTAATTATAAGAGTTATGAGAAATGACATAAGAATCAAGAAGAAATTGTGCAAGAAAACGTCGCGGATAAAAGAAAATCCAAGAAGATAAGGAAAAATTCAAATCTGCGGCATTAAGAGAGAATGTACTGGTGAAAATGGAAAAGCCCATATAAGGGACAATAAAATTGAGTAGAATTCAGACGAATCGAAATTCAAAAATGCGTAGTAAAGATTTCAGCATGGATTTAAACAATTTCGCACGAGATGCATAAAATTGAGATCTATATATATGTTATTGAGGACGGACCTATCGCGAATTGAGAAAAAAAGGAACGCAAAATCATGAGATTTTAACTACATTTTTGTATGAACAGAGGACAAAGGGAGCTTGGGCGATTAACACAGACTTACCCGATTCGGACCCTATCGACTTAGATTTGTGAGATAAAAACTAACTACCGCCCAGAGCCGGAAAGCAGAACATCTTATGGGAGGACAATCGAGATTGATGGAAGGGGTGTTTGGATTTACGAGTTGATAGGAGATAGAATTAAGCATCAAGAGAAATTCAGATACGTCTTTTGGAACCTGAGAGGGGTATAAAAGATGGAACTCATCAGTCAGGAGGTCAGTCGCGCCGAGGGTTTGAAAAGTTGTTACATGGCAGTACTACGTCTATTGGTAAAATTCTAGTGAAATAATCTAAGTGTTAAATTCTGAACAAGTACCTGGACTTAGAAAGTTTTGTAAAAAGTCTTAAATTCAGTTTCTAAATTCTGAAAACCCCACCAGTGAAGTTTTGTTAAATCAGTTTAATTTGGTTAAACAGTGGAAATAAATATAATTTAAACTCAGTGCTTAAAAGTGTTAAGTGAAGTGCAAAAAGTGAATTGTGAATTAATTAAAAATTTAAAAATAATTATTTCATTCAAAGTGAAAACATTCAAATTAAATTTAAGAGTTTGTTATCGTTAATCTAAAGTGAACGTGATCGCGTATTGATATTTAAAAATAGATTATAATTTTGTGTAAAAATAATAATAGTAATAAATATTTACGTCTTAGTTTAAAATAAACACAATCTAGACAGTTCGAAAAGAAATAATAACAAATGCTCAAACCTTTGTTCTAAAATTAACAGTTCGGAAAAGAAATTAATTTTAAGAATCGAGATAATTAAAAGTCTGCGCAATTCGAAAAAATTTTCTTTTAAAAATATATAAAAAGAAATTTAGAATTAATAAATTGTTCAATTAAAATCCATCGTGCGTATAGCGACAGTGTTAAAAGTGTTTGTCATTTTAACCGGAATTCTAAACATCAATCTATCATTTCGAAAAAGAATCTGAAACAGCTATCATTCAAAAGCCTAAACTAGAAAGGTGTTATTAAATCAACGGGTTTTCTGAATTAGGATTTCGTTCGGAAGAAAAATTAAATATCAGCTAATTTATACGATTCAAGCGAGAATAAAATATTAAATAGGAATAAATAGTCGAAAAGATTTATTTTGAAATTAGTTGAAAAATACAATTAATTAGGTAGGATTTCTTCATCAAGGTTGTTGTGTACTACCCGACCGGAAATACCTTGACGTGGGTGAGTTTTCCTTTTATAAATAATTTTCAGGTCCCAGGAGACACAGAAGGGCTGTGAAGTGGAAGTATATCAATTGAATATTAAATTAAAACAACAAAACAAAGAATTACACATTAATATATGTATATTGTATATTTGTATATATATTTATAAATATAAAATAAAATATTGTATATAAAGAATATATATATGAGTAATGTAATTATATATATGTATTTTATTTATTAATCGAAGCATCGAAATGGTAGCGATTTTTAATACCTACCCGAGGACATATCTATATTATTGAAAAAGAAAATATGTATTTATTAATATTCCAGACTATGTAGAATCATATATTTTATATTTATTTATTAATATATGTACTTTTATTTAACATATTTTGACAATAGAGATATGTGTACTTAAATATATATTTATATTTATTCTTCATTTAACCTAGTAAATTTACTAAATTCGGAAAATGAAATAAATAGTTTAACTTCAATAAAGGATTTAAAAATATTTTAATAAATAGTGCGCAATAAAAGTAAAGAGGCACAAATGACTTCTAAGGAATTTTAAAATAAACAAATCTCACATTTAGGTTAGTGTGTCAGGAGATGTTTATATTATTTGTTTACAAATAAAGAGCTCACTGGAGAATTGGGTCAACCGCATAGTTTGGAAACGACCTTGGCCATAATTAGTTAGTCACAAAGGATTTTATTAATTACCCGAAACAGCTGGAAGATGCGTGTTCTCAAATACTTATCAATCACAAACGACAATTGAAAAATCACGGGTTAGCCAGATTTATATCAAAAAATTACATGAAACATTTGAATACCATTGATTAGATAATCGCACAGTTTTTATTAGTTACCTGAAACAGCTGGAAGCTGCGTGCTTACAAATACTTATCATTCACAATCGACAATTGAAAAATCACGGGTTAGCCAGATTTATATCGAATAATTATACGAAACATTATGAATATTATTGATTGGGTGCTCATACAAAACCCCATCAGTTGCCTGAGACTTTTGAGGGTCGAGTACTCTCTAATGTGGCAGTCAAAAACTTGAAACAATTGGAAAATCACGGGATAGGATGAACAAAAATTAATGTTGAACCCTGGAGGAAAAATTTAAAACAAATACAGTTCATCAATAGGAGGCAGTGATCGCTCCTACAACAAGACCATTAACCAAACCAAATAGAGATGACGATTCTCTTAAATAAAAACGTCAAAACCAAACAAACAAAAGCTTGGAGTTCGATAGCTCTCCAAAACAAACTATCAAATATGACCTTATTCTACTAGTATTTATTAGTATCACCTTATTAGTACGTATATATTCGGTTACCAGACCTAGAGCTTCGCAGAGTTCTTGGCGCGAGATCCGAGCTCGGGATGCGAGGTAGATAGCCTCGTATTGCGAGTTATAAACCTTTCCCAAACTGTATGTATACATATATTTATTCGTATGTACTGTTTACTGGAGAATGCGGACCTGCATACAGCTTGCATTTTAGGTCTTATAGACCACCCTCGCATTTTCTCTTAAACGTGGAATGAGGATTCACGACCCGTAAGTCCACACCAACCGTGAGTATATGATTGTATATAGGACGAAACCGGTTCGCCCTAAGTAAATTGTAGTCCAAGGAGGGGTCGGAATTTGGGGGTATCGGGACCCGGGGGGAAACTTGAATGCAGTACATGATGACGTGGAAGGCTTTTTGGGACACGATAACTTAGGTATCAATCAAAGAGCCGTGTCAAAGGATTGTGCAAATTTCTAGTCCACTCCCGATCATCTCGTTTACTTGATGGAGGATTGGAGCCAAATTATGCCAGCAAATGGGCTATTCCGAGTTCGTCAAATATGCAATTAACTAATTACATTAACCTACTAAATCAATCTTTACATGTACCTTATAGCAGCAGAATCATAAAGGAGTGGTGCCACACAGACACAAGAGTTCACCAAAATCAAATTTACTAACAATTAACCATTTGAGTTATATTAAATTACCTGTCCAAATAAACATGTATAATATCTTTTATCAGCGTTTAACTACGATTTTGTTAGGGTGCAGGGAATCAGAATAATTACAATAGGAAAGTTAGCTCATTCAGAAAATTCATTTAAGTCTAGGTTTGCAATAGAAAGACTAATTCAACTTTGAACTCAACACCTCGATCAGAACCAAGAGGGTTACCACAAAAATGAAAGTAATTAAAATCCTATATCATAAATCAAAAAAATTACACAACGTTTGATGGAATTTAATTACAATATAAATACGGGTATATTTGCGTTCAAGATCGTAAATAACGTATTAATTAGTTAAGTACATATGTCTATAAAGATATATAGTACAAGAGAGCTTTAAGTAGCTTTCTGTAGATATCAAAGAAGAGGGTCCAATTTTCATGGAGGCTTATGTGTTGTAGGGGAGGAATTTTCCATCCCTGCGAACACATATGCAAAGCCTTAGAAAAAAAAAAATTTAAACATCGGTCATAGCCAAGAGAGAAGAAAATTCTATATTGTTTGAAACAAAATAAAAGAATGGCGAAAAGGCGAGAAACATTACAACTGGTGCCGTGACCAGGAGGTTCAGGTTTTATAAGTCTTTGAGAGAAAAAAAAACAAAGTTATTGGCCAACCTATTGCAAAAACGGAGAAAATAATAATAATAAATAGGACGAAATTAATTAAAGAATTAACAAAAAAAAAAATTTTATCAGAAAAGTGCGACATTACGTAAATATACAGTAAAATTTAAAAATAATAATAGATTAACGTAAACAAACAATAAATCCAAAAAGAAAGTGTTAACGAATAAATCTTATAATACAAAAAGTGTCCTTATAAATAAAAATGTGTTAATTCAAATGACCGTGAACTTTAGAGTCAATAAAAATACCTTTCATACGATAATATAAACAATAAGAAAGGATATGTGGGTTAATGATGTCATTCACTCGAGAGGAATGCGTTCCGTAAACAAAAACATTGTTTATGTTTTGGATTCACCGAACAAATCGGAATGTTGATATGAAGCAAGTTTAATAAACAGACTAACACGAAAAACATCGAACGTATTGTGACAGCAAAGAACATCGAAAAATTGATAAGATAAACATCGAGATTTTAAAAGTCGGAAACATCGTTGAATAATACGTATCACTCCGAGGAACAAAAAATTAAATAACAAACGTCGAGATTAAATAAACAATGACACAAAACGAGATAGCTGGAACAAATATAACATAAACATTGCGTTCGGATATCGTGGAGTATTGACGTAAACAATTATTGTTTATCTTATATCCGAAAATACAGACCAGCGGCGGTCTGTGGAAATTTAACAAATTATTCAGAAAGTCAGGAAAAGATATTATTATTTCATCGCTAGACATTCGACAGAATTATTAGAAGGATAGAAAGGTTTAGACAAATTAAATTGATTAATGTTTTGCAACACCCAATGTACCTTACTAGATATCATTGGTTTTGCAAAAATAATAATTACGAAAAATATAAAATTGATTAATATCAATTGATTAACAAAAAAAAAAAATATATAAATATTTTTTTTGATTAACATTAATATCATTATAAAACAGAAGAAAAAAAAAAAACAATTATTTTTGAGATGTTGAAGTGTTATTTATTATGATCATGTTGTAACATAATAAATAACGGAAATATTACACCCATATCATGTGATAGATAGATCTATAATTACAACAATATCAAAATAGAAAAGTGTAATTGTATTACATCATAGTTACTCATTAGGACCACGTGTTAGATTCAAATGGTCGCGCTACGTGCCGCCAATGTAGATACTTGTTGTCAGGATCACAAATCTCGATAATCGGCAGAGACATTAATGAGGGTGAAACATTTGATGTTTTGTTTTGTGAGGTAAGATTAATCTTACATAATATAATTTACCATATAAACGGGTAAGTTGAAATAACGTAAGATTTACTCATGATAATTTTGTTGACATTCGGGTCAGGTAGTTGACTATTAAAACATATTTTAAGACACAGAGAACCCAGTCAATGGATTTGATAAAGAATTCAAGTATAGGCCAAACAAATAAACGTTGTTTTGAAAAGACAAAGTGTTAGTTGAGAATTCGAGTTTCAATTTCAAAGAAAAAAAAAAACAATTCAGAGTTGGCTCGAGATTTTAATGTCGTTGACGAATGTTTATGATGGGATATATATATATGTGTATATATATACCTATTGAAAAGAAATTCATGTTAGGTATTGAAAAAAATCATGTTAGGTATTTCAAAAAAAAATCATAATAGAATTTGCAAATTTTGCAAATTGAATATAGATTTGAACTCAACAATAAATCAATATGGCGGAGAAAAGAAAAATCGATGACGCGAAGGTAAGCACCGAGACAGTTCCTATAGTTGATGAACTAAGAGAAATATTCAAACGATCGCGAAAAAGTTCGTTACAAGTCGAGAATTTGAAGGCACCTGAAAATATGGGTCAGTCAGAGGGGGAGGCTAGAACATATTCGGATATCAAACAAGACGAGGGTATACAAGAGAGTGATGTGAAAATCATAAACGAACTTGAAATTTTACAGGAACAGTCAGGTGATGAAATACAAGAAAAATCTAGAAAAACAAAAAAAAAAATAAGAAAAACGAGAAAATTTGAAAAAAAATATAGAATAAGAAAGGCAACATATATATAAATAATTAAGAAAATTAAAATAGGAATATTAAGGTTGTCGCTTAGTAAGAAAAAAATATAGATACATAAGCCGGTAACACTCGGAAGAGCTAAGAAAATGGTGGGAAAACGTGGAATGGGGAGGCAAACAGAAGCTTTAGTGACGGCAATCGAGGAAAATGCTACAGCTGGGACGTCAGCAGTGAACATCGGAGATATTACTACAATAATTCAAGCAGCTTTAGCACCGCTTGTTGATAAAATGCAGGAACTTGAGAAACAATTAGGAAGACCAACAACAGTGGCGGTGACAGGAGAGGATAGTGCGCCGAAAAACGTTCTCCAAGTAGTGGAAATGCTACCGCAGCAAGAACGACCTTCATTTTCCGGTGGAAATCAAAACCCCATAAGTTTCTTAGAAGATATAAAAGAATACACTAGAAAAGTGAAACGTACAGATCCATTAATTGTCGTGCGGGAGAATTTGAAAGGGGAAGCAAAAACGTGGGCCAAACTATACAACAAGCGATGGGAAACAATGTTGGATTTCGAAAGAGATTTTTTAGCTACCTATTGGGGAGACATAAAGAAGAATGAGGTTCGCCGTCGTCTTGCAGAAGGGGTATATGATGCCAAGAGGGATATATCCATGCTCACTCATTTCGCGAATTATTGGGATTTAGCGAAAGCATTAAAAATCACAGAAGCACCGTTAGGCGTAGTTGACGAAATTATGAGACATTACCCTAAAGAAGTTCAATCGTTATGGTTTTCAGGGCAGTCAGGAGATGAGATTGTCGCTGCTGAGTTTCTTCGAAAACTAGATACAATGGTTTGCACACCGGAAGAACGGAATACAAAGAAAAGGAGTGGGGAGGAGTTCGCCAAGAAGGACAAATACCGTGACCGTTACCACGCTATAAAGAAGAGAATTCACGCAATAGAGAGTGTGGAAGGAGGCGCTAGCTGCAGCAAGTGTGCCGAAACTACGACATCTTCAAAAGGAGGTTCTACAATAACTACAAGCGGCAAGGAGCTAGTCATCGCGAACAATTCGGGAAACGGCCGAGGGTTGATTCATTAGCCCTCATGAATACGACTCACACAGGGAGAGGGACGCCGGCACCAAAACACAACACTGCATTGAAGATTATGATGAAATGGGGGTGGAATCCAATGAAAGGACTGGGAAAAAATGAACAAGGTATGATTGCCCCAATAAAAGCAGAAAGGAATGTGAGAAGACGAAAGGATGGAGCGGAAGAAACGAGAACGGAAGCGGAAATAGATGTGGAAGTATGTGTCAATTCTTTACAACAAATAACGGATGAATGGAATCAATTGAAAGTGAATGAAGAGAAAACAAGCAGGGAAATTAGTGGGTTCAACAACATTTTCGAAGACAGAGATTATGAGGAAGTAGAAAAGGGTAGCACTTTACCGTTATTACCGGAAGCCAAAGCACAGATAGATAACACGGAAGTTCACTGTTTAATAGATACCGGAAGTCAAATCACGTGCGTTTCTCAAGAGTTTTATGAAAATTATTTAAATGATCAAACAATTTATCCTATTATGCCTGTAACGACTATACAGATTAAAGTAGCGATAGGACACAAAAGTCAGAGAATATCTAGGTTGGTTCTAGTACCATTGCGATTTGGAGATGTTATAATAAATACGCCGTGTTTAATAATACCAAAGTTAATTAGGCCAATTATATTGGGTATCAACTGGTTAGACGAATATACAGCTGAATTTAAATGTGGAGAAAACAGAAAGTTAAAAATAAAAACAGGAAATGGGAAGAAGGAAATAGAGTTAGTAAATTCAACCGTAATTCATAGGAAACCTAAACAGGAGGTTAGAAATCAAAATTTCACAAGTGGAAAAATAATTAGTGTTGAATTAAACCCTGAGATAAATAATACGGCGTGCCTCGAGCGTAGAATAACGACCTTTGTGTCCGAGTTAAATTTAGATTCAAAAGGAAAAGAAGGGTTAGAAAAGATTTTAATTAAACATAAGAATGTATTTATAGACAAACCGGGTCTAACTACTTTGTACACTCACGAAATAAGAATGACGGACGAGACGCCTTTCGTTAAGCGATCCTACCCAGTACCATTTGCTTACAGAGATAAGATTGATGAAAAAATTAGAGAATTGGAGTCATTAGGAATCATCAGTAGAGAGGCCACGCAGTTTTCTAGTCCTCTAACATTTACCTTGAAAAAAGATGGGACGGTTAGGATACTCTTAGATGCTAGATTCTTAAACACCAGAATGCAGGCGGAAGTAGAAAAACCACCATTAACTTCAGAAATTATACAGCGTTTTCATGGTGTAAAATTCATAACCACAATAGATCTAAATTCAGCTTACTTTCAAATACCTATCAGTCCAGAAAGTCGCAAGTATACTGGGTTTGTATACAATGGAAAATCTTACGTATACAAGGTATTACCGCAGGGGTTAAAAACATCAGTAGGGAGTTTTTCAAGAGGAATGGACAAAATTCTAGGACCAGGGGTGAGGGAATTCTGCGCTAATTACTTAGATGATTTAATAATATATACGTGTGGTAGTCAAGAAGATCATTTTGAACATGTAAACGCAGTGCTTGAGAGGTTAAAGGAAGCAAACATGACTTGTAAACTCGAAAAATGTCAATTTTTATTCACAGAAGTACGTATGTTAGGACATATTATAACGCCTTTGGGAGTTCAAATGGATCCGGAAAAGATTGACGCCATAAAAAATTTTCCGGTACCCAAGAAAATAAAACAAGTTAGAGCCTTTCTTGGACTTTGTAATTATTACCGTAGATTCGCGAATAAATATGGGGAAACAACACGGGTTTTGTGCGATTTACTTCAGAAAAATAGAACCTGGCGATGGGGTGACTCAGAACAGCGCGCATTTGAGAGAGTGAAAACATTATTTTTAGAGACAGTTATTTTACATCATCATGACCCAAATAGTACTTATTATTTACAGACAGATAGTTCGGGGTTCGCCATAGGAGGAGAATTATATCAGTTGGATGAGGAAGGGAATCACCACGTTATTGGATTTATTAGCAAAGCTTTAAGAGGACCGGAGTTGAAATGGACCACGTCAGAACAAGAGTTATGGGCGATAATATATGCTTTACATAAATTTGAGACATATTTAAGAGGAGTACACTTAATAATTAGGACGGATCATCAAGCATTGACATTTTTAAAGAGCTGGAAGATGTACAGTGGCCGACTAACACGGTGGATTTTATATTTAAATCAATTTAACTTCACTGTAGAGTACGTCAAAGGGAAGGAAAATATAGGGCCTGATATTTTATCTCGTTATTCTTGTGATGCAAAAAATGTACAGGAGGAGAAAAACACGTGCCCAGAGATAGCAGCTTTTGCAGTGAAAGGTAGACAACAGATTCGAAAACACTTAGAAAATATAACTGAACTACAAAAACAAGACACATTTTTGGGAGAAATTTCCGGATATTTGCGCAAGGGAAAATTTGGGCCGCCGACAAAAGATGTTAATAGGTATTTGAAAAATTACAAAAAAATAGGCAAGACTTTATATTACACAACAGGACTAAACAAAACGGTGTTAGCAGTACCACAAGAGTTGACTGAAGAACTAATAAAAATGATACATTTAGAAATTGGACACGGAGGAGTTTTTAAAACAGGGACAGCTTTGGGAGATAGGTATTATTGGCCAGGCATGCACCGAGATATAAAACGCATAGTGAGAGGGTGTCACCTATGTCAGCTGGCGAAGCGCGAAATTCGACCAACTGTAGGGCCGAGTAAATCCATAATTACCAAAGAAGTAGGACAATTAGCTATGGCAGATTTATACGGACCTTTACCGAGAGGAATAGGAGGGGTTAAATTCATTTTCGTGATCCAAGATTCATTCAGTAGATTTGTAAAATTATATAAATTGAGGATAGCAAGTACTAAGACCGTGTTAAATTGTGTAGAGGATTTTAATAAAACAATACAAATAGATGCTTTGTTAACTGACAACGGATCTCAATTTACATCGAAGAAATGGGAAAACAACTTAAATAGGATGGGCATACGAATCGTACATACTTCAATACGAAATCCCGGACCGAACATAACAGAGCGCGTGAATAAAGAATTAGGTAGAATTTTCCGTATTTATTGTCACGAAAAACATACCAAGTGGGCGGCTTTCCTTAAAGAAATAGAACAAACCTACAATAATTCGATACACTGTTCAACAGGATTCTCACCTAATGAAATAGCTTTTGGGAAATCACCAACTTATAGTTTAGACAGGTATACTCAAGGCTGCGGAAAATCTACGAAAACAATAAATGAAATAAGATTAGCAGCACGGAAAAATTTAGAGAAAAGCGCTGCAAATCGACAGAAATACTATAATCTCAACAAAAGATTAATAACTTATGAGGTTGGGACTCTGGTCAAGTTGAAAAAATTTACACAATCAAACCTACTCAAAAAAGAAATAAAAAAATTCAATCTGCTTTACGATGGACCTTATGTAATTGGGTCAGAAGTTTATAGTAACACGTATACGCTAATTGATCCGGTAACTCGGGAAATAAAAGGAGATTATAGCGCAATTCATTTAGCGAAATATTATACATGTAATAAGGGACAAAAACCGAGTTTAGAGATAGTGGAAATCAACGAATGAAATGCGAAATTTACAAAGATTTGAAACTTTAAATAAACAAACGATTGAGAAATACAAATAAAAATATGTTAGGATACGATATAATTTAAGGAGGGAGGGAGAAAGAAAATTACTAAAATATTAGACTATCAGTTTGTTTGCGAGGGGCGGGTCGTCCTTAAGTCTTTAAGGTTGAGTGAACAAATTTCTTAATAAGCGACAATCATATTCTAATTTACTAATAGAGTAAGAGAAAAATTTTTCGATAATATTGATTTTCTAGTTTAGAAAAAAATTTGTGTGTTAGTGTGTAGGAAAATTTTGTTAGATAAGTAAGAACACAGAAGGAAAACGTATAGGAGCTATATACCCACAAAAGGAACTTTAAAAAATATATATATTATAAATAGGATAGGGTACGTTTTATAAAACAAGATTTTAAATTGACAATGCATAGAGTTAGAACTTTTTTGAAAACTTGAAATAAGGTTATCTATAGATTTAGAGTAGACATTAGGTAAAGATAAAAAGGGAACATTAGAAATTACGATATCGATAGGTTAAATTTTCAAAAAAAAAAAATTTTAAAGGGAAACAGGAACGATGAGAAAATTGGAGGTTAGTTAAGAACAGTTATGAAATTAAAAAATTAGGATGGACAACACCTAGGCTAGAACAACTTGTTTGAATGATCTATGAAAAGACAATTAGAAATTACACAAAAAATTTTTAGCGAATAAGAAAGAAAAAAAAAAAAAAACAAAATGCTGGAAAAGTTTAAATGAAACATGTATACCACTGATTGTCGGATTGGGTGAGGTCGTGCAAAGATATACATTTCACAAAAATATAATACTTACAAAACCAAAACAAACGATTATTTGCACACCAAGAGACCACCCGCCCTTCAGTTGGTCAATAGACCGCGAGATTGCAAACAATCTTTATATGAATCATTGTGAGGGAGGTCTTAGTCCAACCAGGTTGAGGACCACCTAAACACGCGAGTCGAGGGGCGTGTTTTTTTTCCCAGAAAAAAAAAGAGATTAATTTTGAGTTTATCAAAATTAGAGAAAATTCCATAAAATAAAATCTACGCGAAAAAAAAAATAGAAAATACAATGTGATTCAAAGTCAAGGTTGTTAACAATCCAAACAGAATGAAAAGAGAGATAGGGAATGACAGAATGGAAGGAGAGATAGGGAATAACAGAATGAGGGGGGGGAGAAAGGAAATAACAGAATGGAAAGAGAGATAGGGAATAACAGAATGAGGGGGGGGGAGAAAGGAAATAACAGAATGGAGAGAGAGATAGGGAATGATAGAGTGAGGTAGAGAAAGGAAATAACAGAATGGAAAGAGAGATAGGGAATAACAGAACGAAGGGGGGAGAAAAGCTAGACTACATTTTGAACACAATTTCGATGTCTAAAGTAGTATACAACGTTAGCCACAGCAAATTGAGTTCAGAGGGGGGAACTGTGATGAAAGGCTTTAAATCACAGTGAAAGAAAAAACAGATAAACCATAGCTGCAAGAAAATATGCAAATTATTTATGAAAACGGACATGCTAACGACATCTGGCGGAGAAAGAATTGATCCAGCTTGCTTGCAGTAGACTCCTGTAATAGTTGAAATTAAATCAAGGTTCCGGGACGAGAGCAGAGATGTCGTAAAATCGTCTAGGACGACTGGTACATCCCCTTTTCCTAGGCCTATAAATAAATATTGAATTTTGTCAACCAATAGATCTGAACAAAGAGCTATAAAATTTTGAGTAACCAATCAGTGAACGAAGGGGGGTGTGTCTACGAAAGACAAAGGATTGAACCTTGGACCCGACATTAAAAAAGATAATTAATTGCATTTCCGTTCCCACAAAAATTAGAGGTGAACGCACTATGGTATAAACACTGACGTTCAAGGCGACAAACTCTAGGAAATGTTTACAATAACCGAGACATTTAGGTGATGGCGAACCATAGAAAATCGAGTGCTTTGAAGATTTTACAAGTTGAAAAACACACACACGAAAATGCAATGGAAAAACTATAAACGTGATAGTATAAAAAAGGACGGGAAAAGCTAAGGAAAATCACTGGCAGAATTTTCAACTGTAGTACAATTATTTATGATAGAAGGAGGGTGTCATGTTCGATAAAAATCGTACTAAAGAGAGATGAGAGTTTTGGAAACAATGGAAATTAATCGTTATCAATTTAAGATGAAACGGACATATTGGTAAATCAATTTTGAATGAAAATCTCGCAAAAAAAATAGACATTTTAGAAAAGTGCGGCGACCGAATGGAAGGATAATACAGAGATTTTGGACTGCTACGAAGGTTCTAGGAAAATGAAAATTGAGTATTAGAAGAAGACAGTAAAATTAAACATATAGCGATAGATTAGATTTAGGAAAAGTAGACATTTTACATAATTATTAGGTTAGATATATATTAGAGTTCCCCAATATTACGGAGGGGTCGAAACAAGATAAAAGGTTGGCGGTCTCATGTATATTTTGAAGGATAAACAATCGGAATTTGAACATGATTTTTATTTACGTTAAGGTAATAAACGATTAGAAAAGCGATTAACTTTAACGTGGACCTTATGGAAGTATTTAGATTAGTCAAAAGAGATTAAAATTGATAGGTTTGAAATTAAACTAAATTTACGAGTCTAGTACCAAAATTTTAAACATAAACAGATGTCAGTGCATATGTTTTATGTGAATTCTGGTATGAGAAAGATGGAGGATGGGGCGGAGATTGGGTCAGGCAATAAAAATGACAGATATCCCAGAGTCTAATTAGGTATATCTCCCATAGAAGTGTGGAAAACTATATATTAATTAATAATAAATGAAGTATGAAATTTCCCAGGAGACCACACACATCGGGAAAAGTGAAGAAAAGATAAAAGGAAGGGTAAAGAACGGAGATAGGAAATGATCCATGTGGAGAAAAGCGATACAATTCGAATTTATCCGTGAAATTAATAAATACGACTTGGAAAATGAGTAATTATAAGAGTTATGAGAAATGACATAAGAATCAAGAAGAAATTGTGCAAGAAAACGTCGCGGATAAAAGAAAATCCAAGAAGATAAGGAAAAATTCAAATCTGCGGCATTAAGAGAGAATGTACTGGTGAAAATGGAAAAGCCCATATAAGGGACAATAAAATTGAGTAGAATTCAGACGAATCGAAATTCAAAAATGCGTAGTAAAGATTTCAGCATGGATTTAAACAATTTCGCACGAGATGCATAAAATTGAGATCTATATATATGTTATTGAGGACGGACCTATCGCGAATTGAGAAAAAAAGGAACGCAAAATCATGAGATTTTAACTACATTTTTGTATGAACAGAGGACAAAGGGAGCTTGGGCGATTAACACAGACTTACCCGATTCGGACCCTATCGACTTAGATTTGTGAGATAAAAACTAACTACCGCCCAGAGCCGGAAAGCAGAACATCTTATGGGAGGACAATCGAGATTGATGGAAGGGGTGTTTGGATTTACGAGTTGATAGGAGATAGAATTAAGCATCAAGAGAAATTCAGATACGTCTTTTGGAACCTGAGAGGGGTATAAAAGATGGAACTCATCAGTCAGGAGGTCAGTCGCGCCGAGGGTTTGAAAAGTTGTTACATGGCAGTACTACGTCTATTGGTAAAATTCTAGTGAAATAATCTAAGTGTTAAATTCTGAACAAGTACCTGGACTTAGAAAGTTTTGTAAAAAGTCTTAAATTCAGTTTCTAAATTCTGAAAACCCCACCAGTGAAGTTTTGTTAAATCAGTTTAATTTGGTTAAACAGTGGAAATAAATATAATTTAAACTCAGTGCTTAAAAGTGTTAAGTGAAGTGCAAAAAGTGAATTGTGAATTAATTAAAAATTTAAAAATAATTATTTCATTCAAAGTGAAAACATTCAAATTAAATTTAAGAGTTTGTTATCGTTAATCTAAAGTGAACGTGATCGCGTATTGATATTTAAAAATAGATTATAATTTTGTGTAAAAATAATAATAGTAATAAATATTTACGTCTTAGTTTAAAATAAACACAATCTAGACAGTTCGAAAAGAAATAATAACAAATGCTCAAACCTTTGTTCTAAAATTAACAGTTCGGAAAAGAAATTAATTTTAAGAATCGAGATAATTAAAAGTCTGCGCAATTCGAAAAAATTTTCTTTTAAAAATATATAAAAAGAAATTTAGAATTAATAAATTGTTCAATTAAAATCCATCGTGCGTATAGCGACAGTGTTAAAAGTGTTTGTCATTTTAACCGGAATTCTAAACATCAATCTATCATTTCGAAAAAGAATCTGAAACAGCTATCATTCAAAAGCCTAAACTAGAAAGGTGTTATTAAATCAACGGGTTTTCTGAATTAGGATTTCGTTCGGAAGAA
Organism: Hesperophylax consimilis; assembly: GCF_061612785.1. NCBI lineage: Eukaryota > Metazoa > Arthropoda > Insecta > Trichoptera > Limnephilidae > Hesperophylax > Hesperophylax consimilis. The sequence continues at coordinate 24,814,107 of NC_142850.1, forward strand.
AAATTAAATATCAGCTAATTTATACGATTCAAGCGAGAATAAAATATTAAATAGGAATAAATAGTCGAAAAGATTTATTTTGAAATTAGTTGAAAAATACAATTAATTAGGTAGGATTTCTTCATCAAGGTTGTTGTGTACTACCCGACCGGAAATACCTTGACGTGGGTGAGTTTTCCTTTTATAAATAATTTTCAGGTCCCAGGAGACACAGAAGGGCTGTGAAGTGGAAGTATATCAATTGAATATTAAATTAAAACAACAAAACAAAGAATTACACATTAATATATGTATATTGTATATTTGTATATATATTTATAAATATAAAATAAAATATTGTATATAAAGAATATATATATGAGTAATGTAATTATATATATGTATTTTATTTATTAATCGAAGCATCGAAATGGTAGCGATTTTTAATACCTACCCGAGGACATATCTATATTATTGAAAAAGAAAATATGTATTTATTAATATTCCAGACTATGTAGAATCATATATTTTATATTTATTTATTAATATATGTACTTTTATTTAACATATTTTGACAATAGAGATATGTGTACTTAAATATATATTTATATTTATTCTTCATTTAACCTAGTAAATTTACTAAATTCGGAAAATGAAATAAATAGTTTAACTTCAATAAAGGATTTAAAAATATTTTAATAAATAGTGCGCAATAAAAGTAAAGAGGCACAAATGACTTCTAAGGAATTTTAAAATAAACAAATCTCACATTTAGGTTAGTGTGTCAGGAGATGTTTATATTATTTGTTTACAAATAAAGAGCTCACTGGAGAATTGGGTCAACCGCATAGTTTGGAAACGACCTTGGCCATAATTAGTTAGTCACAAAGGATTTTATTAATTACCCGAAACAGCTGGAAGATGCGTGTTCTCAAATACTTATCAATCACAAACGACAATTGAAAAATCACGGGTTAGCCAGATTTATATCAAAAAATTACATGAAACATTTGAATACCATTGATTAGATAATCGCACAGTTTTTATTAGTTACCTGAAACAGCTGGAAGCTGCGTGCTTACAAATACTTATCATTCACAATCGACAATTGAAAAATCACGGGTTAGCCAGATTTATATCGAATAATTATACGAAACATTATGAATATTATTGATTGGGTGCTCATACAAAACCCCATCAGTTGCCTGAGACTTTTGAGGGTCGAGTACTCTCTAATGTGGCAGTCAAAAACTTGAAACAATTGGAAAATCACGGGATAGGATGAACAAAAATTAATGTTGAACCCTGGAGGAAAAATTTAAAACAAATACAGTTCATCAATAGGAGGCAGTGATCGCTCCTACAACAAGACCATTAACCAAACCAAATAGAGATGACGATTCTCTTAAATAAAAACGTCAAAACCAAACAAACAAAAGCTTGGAGTTCGATAGCTCTCCAAAACAAACTATCAAATATGACCTTATTCTACTAGTATTTATTAGTATCACCTTATTAGTACGTATATATTCGGTTACCAGACCTAGAGCTTCGCAGAGTTCTTGGCGCGAGATCCGAGCTCGGGATGCGAGGTAGATAGCCTCGTATTGCGAGTTATAAACCTTTCCCAAACTGTATGTATACATATATTTATTCGTATGTACTGTTTACTGGAGAATGCGGACCTGCATACAGCTTGCATTTTAGGTCTTATAGACCACCCTCGCATTTTCTCTTAAACGTGGAATGAGGATTCACGACCCGTAAGTCCACACCAACCGTGAGTATATGATTGTATATAGGACGAAACCGGTTCGCCCTAAGTAAATTGTAGTCCAAGGAGGGGTCGGAATTTGGGGGTATCGGGACCCGGGGGGAAACTTGAATGCAGTACATGATGACGTGGAAGGCTTTTTGGGACACGATAACTTAGGTATCAATCAAAGAGCCGTGTCAAAGGATTGTGCAAATTTCTAGTCCACTCCCGATCATCTCGTTTACTTGATGGAGGATTGGAGCCAAATTATGCCAGCAAATGGGCTATTCCGAGTTCGTCAAATATGCAATTAACTAATTACATTAACCTACTAAATCAATCTTTACATGTACCTTATAGCAGCAGAATCATAAAGGAGTGGTGCCACACAGACACAAGAGTTCACCAAAATCAAATTTACTAACAATTAACCATTTGAGTTATATTAAATTACCTGTCCAAATAAACATGTATAATATCTTTTATCAGCGTTTAACTACGATTTTGTTAGGGTGCAGGGAATCAGAATAATTACAATAGGAAAGTTAGCTCATTCAGAAAATTCATTTAAGTCTAGGTTTGCAATAGAAAGACTAATTCAACTTTGAACTCAACACCTCGATCAGAACCAAGAGGGTTACCACAAAAATGAAAGTAATTAAAATCCTATATCATAAATCAAAAAAATTACACAACGTTTGATGGAATTTAATTACAATATAAATACGGGTATATTTGCGTTCAAGATCGTAAATAACGTATTAATTAGTTAAGTACATATGTCTATAAAGATATATAGTACAAGAGAGCTTTAAGTAGCTTTCTGTAGATATCAAAGAAGAGGGTCCAATTTTCATGGAGGCTTATGTGTTGTAGGGGAGGAATTTTCCATCCCTGCGAACACATATGCAAAGCCTTAGAAAAAAAAAAAATTTAAACATCGGTCATAGCCAAGAGAGAAGAAAATTCTATATTGTTTGAAACAAAATAAAAGAATGGCGAAAAGGCGAGAAACATTACAAGGTCAAACGTCGACCGCGAAGTTCTCGGGTTTCTTCGGTTACATTCGTCAATGTTCGGAGGTCACGTGATAACATAACGCGTGTTCGGCGCACACAATTTGTCTTACTTTTGCAAAGAAAGACCAAATTTTGTATATGTCACCGTCATAGGGATCTGTACCGGCTAAAATTCTTTTGTATGAAGAGTTTGGCGCGGATTTCAACTCGCACAAAATTTGGAATATGTATCGTATTTTTCGGTGGCGCGGGTTTTGAAGGCGAAATTTTAATAGCGTGCTATTTATAATGTGCTTATATTATTATAAAACAAGTTTGTTTTATTTTCTCATCTTTTTAATGGGGGTTCGCCGCACAAACGCACTTTAGAGAAAACCGCCACTGCTAACCACTTAAAAAAAGACAATCTTCTAAAAGAATCTTGCAATAACTTTCTTCAGTAATTAATGCATGGCCTAGTTATAAGGGTTTTTATCCAGCTTGATTTATTCCTAGTATGCAGACTTTTGCATTTAGTATTATAAATATCTCGTCCCGTTAAACAAAAAAATTGACGTCAGCTCGCCGTCAGAAAATAAAAGTTATTTCGAGTGTCCTCGCGGAACTAAATTAAAATTGACGTTGGAAGTTTGACAATTTAAACCACGTTTCGAATCGGATGAAGCGAGTCGACGGCGCCATGACAGGTGACGTCACCCGAACTCACTTAGCCTGCAACAAAACCAAATCCTATTCACGAGACGAAAATGTGATGCCAATTTTTAATACAAAAGTTCGAGCGTCACGAATCGAGACGGATTATTACGACTGACCGAAGTTTGGTGGCTCAAAGGCGTCGAGGTTTTATTAATTTACTGCTCTGTTGTTCATCGAAACAACGATTTTTAATTCCCACCATAAAACCAACCGGTTTTATGAGGGTAATTTTTAGAATTTTGGAGAACCAGTCACTTGGAAGAAATTGTCATAAGGCAATAAATCCACTTTTCTTTTTACAAATATTTCTGTCAGCCTTAAGATTCGTAGATATTTTGATTTATATCCTTACATATATTATTAAGGTGATGGTTAGAGGGAAAACGTCATGTTGAAAATCTAACACAGTTTGTTGTCCCCTACCTCGGGGGAATGGTTTCCTTAGGGGGAAGTAATGTTTTGACCTAGCCTTGTAAATTGTTTCATTGGGATTGTATCGCTGTCTCCTTTGGGGAGCATTGTCTTAAGGGTGAAAAATTCTGAAATTCTGCCCGAAGCAGGTACCAAGCCATACTAGTTGTATCCAGCGTCACATCGGGGGTGTTGCTTACCTCGTCTTCTGGGAGAAGTGTTCATGGATTTTTTGAGACCTAGTCCTTGAACTAGGTTGCAAGATTTAAAGTCGTTCATAATAATGAAATTTTGTGTCGTTTTATTTAAAAAAAAGAATCTTGACAAGAACGACGAAAGAAGTAAACAATCAGTTTCCTTCAACCATCGTTGGGTCTTATTAGGGTGTTGGCTACCTCGTCTTCAGGGGGAAACGTTGTCCTCGAGGGAAGACATCGAATGTTTGATACCTACCTATTGAACTAGGTTTTCGTCGTAGTATTCAGTGTCGAATTGAGGGTATTGCCTACTTCATCTTCTGGGGACGCGTTGTCCTCAAAAGAAGACACATAACGTTTGAGACCTACCCCTTGTACTCGTCCTGGTGCGGGGGCGGCGTGTCCTCACAGAGGTCGTCCTCGCTGCCGTCTAGCGTGGCGTACCCCTCGAGGAAGGCGCTGCAGTCAGTAGTCTTGTCGAGGGTCTCGTCAGGTGTCTCGGCTACCTCGTCTTCTGGAGGAAGCGATCGTCTCTGGAGGGAGAAAAGAGACGGTTTCTGTCAAATACGGAAATTAACCAATGGATGTAATATATGTGATTTCATGAAAGTAATTTTTTTTTTGGAAAACAATAATGGAATGATCAATGCAATTGATACATTCTCATCTATAACATTCAAACAAATAAAAAAAGGTTCTTTCCTTGATTTTGTGCTTGTTACCTTTATTTTTCTTCTCTTCCTTAATTTATAATGTAACTCAATCATTTATTTGTGCGTCCAATACTCAACGCACGATGAGAACAATTTGTAAATGAATATAAATTAAAATTGAAGTTTGGATTAATGACCTTAATTTTATTTTACTTTCATCACTAAATATTATTTGTTACAACTCTGTTATATGTTCCTAATAAACAACAAATACATTAATGACAAAAAATGTAATAAGTTTAGCTTTACGTTTTTAGGGATGGTGGAACGAAGGGAAAATGGTGGATCTAAAGTGTGTATATTATGGGTTGTGTGAATGTTATTTATTGATTTTAGATTTGTGAGGTACTACGTTGAATAAGTCGAATTCACAGTTTTAAGAATATTTGAAGCGTTGTGAATAAATGTGTGTTCTTACTGGTGTGGAATGCAACGGACTCTGTAACACGCTGAGCAAAAGGTCTCCTGGACGGGAAGCTCCCGCCATCTGCAACAAAAAGAAAAATTTTCAAGCCTAAGGATTGTTATCGTTGTATCTTTTTTTTTTTTATTGGTTTTCAAGCTACAATCCCGTTAAACTGCAATAAAGCAGTTTGTCAACAGGATGTTAAAGATCAATTACATACATACAGACATAATATTATTACTATAACTATACAATTAACACACCTAAATTAATATAAACTATCTCTATTTAGTAACCATTGTTTCAGCATATATCTCAATCTATTTGTAGTATCGCAATTTTTTATATTAATGGGTAACATGTTAAGCATTTTTGGCACGTTAAATTCTAGGGTTCGCCGTCCGTATTTATTATAATATTTTGGAACAAGCATTCCTTCGTTCTTTGTAAACCTTGTATTATATTCATGTTCCACTTTCCTTTTATAATCAGACTCAGATATATGTTGAATCAATATTTTGTACCATAATAAGGCCTGCACCGGTAATATTGTTAAATTCCGATACAACAATGATATGTTTCGTCTCTGTGAAAAAATATGTTTTTGAGCTCGATAGAATTTTGTACTGATTGCAGGTGGTTTAAATTAGTTTTACAAGAGTGACCCCAAGTAGTTAAACCATACCGTAAAGTTGATTCTGCGAGTGATAGGTAAATAATTCTTAAAATATTCACCGGAACGAAACATTTCAGTTTGTATATCCTACCCACTATCGCTCTCAGCCGCTTGCAAGTTTTGTTTATTTGTGTATCCCATTTGAAATGACAATCAACAGTCACCCCCAAATAAACGTATTCATTTACCAGTTCAATACTTTCACACATACAGGGCTGTAAAATGTTTTGATGAATACATGTAAAGTTATGTGAAATTATTTTAGGCATGATCTGAAATGAAGTATGTCGAGACCGTATGTGCATCAATTTAGTTTTCTTGGTATTAATGATTAGACCTGCCTCATGTGACCATTTTATCAGGGACGTAAAGTCATGTTGCATATATTTAATCGCAATGGATAATTGTTCATCAGATATGACAAGAGCAGTGTCGTAGGCATATACAAAGTGTCTTACATATTTAAATAATTTTTTCATTATTGATTCAAATATAATATAAAGGGTTGGACCCAAAATCGACCCCTGCGGGACTTCAGACTTCATCACAGATTTTTTTCCTCCCACTCATTTTTTCTAATATTTTTACATAGATATGTCTATTAAATAAATAATTTTTAAACAAATTAAGTAGGTTAACTCTAATTCCAATTGCTTCTAAGATTTTTAATAATTTCTGTGGGTCAATTGTATCAAACGCTTTGGAGTTATCTATAAATAGTACTAAAACATGTCTTTTATGGTTTAATTCATTATTAATATAATTTGAAAAATCCTGTAATAAATTCTCTGTGCTTTTTTTCTTTTGAAAGCCATATTGTTTTTGGTCTATAATGCCAAATTTTTCTAAGTATTTATTTAATTTTAAATAATATATTTTTTTTTTAAATTTTCAAGTGCAGGCAAGATACTGATAGGTCGATAGTTTCCTATTTCTGAGTGCTTTCTTCCTTTGTATATAGGTCTAATAATAGCACATTTAAGATCATTTGGCAATTCAGCTTCTATAATAAGTCTATTAACTAAGTGCGTTATAATGGGTCCTAAAATATCTATATGTCTTTTTATGTCGTACATTCTTATGTTGTCCATTCCCAAGGATTTTGAATTTTTCATTTTCTTAACAATATTTTTTTATCTCAGTGAGAGTAGCTTTTGGTAAATACATACTGTGAGGTAATTCTATTTGATTAACATTGGATGCCTTAAAATCAGATCTGTGCAATATTTGGCTTATACTATCTGAGAAATAATTTACATATTGGTTTGTTACACTTTCCACTGTCTGTTCCTTTAACACATATCTTGAGATGACTTCATCACAATTACTTTTAGTTTTTCTTCCCAACATTTTTTTTATTTCATCCCATGTTTGCTTAGTATTATTGAAACTACGTTTGAATTTATCTTTAAAATATTTTTTTTTTCTTTTATTAATTAATTTGTTTACATTATTTCGCATGTACCTGTATTCATTTTCATAAGTTTTATTACAAGGAGAATTTTTCCACCTTCGAAACAATAAATCCCTTTTTTTATTAACTCTAAAATATCTGTAGTTATCCATTTTTTGAGCGCATGTGGTCTTTTGGTTGGTTTTTCAAAAAATGACACAGTGCTTTTTTATCTAATATATAAAAAGGGATATTTATTGTTTATACAGCGCAAGAGGGTTATTTGTTGTGTATACTTGAAATTTTTCAACGAATTATGGGATTTTTCGAGGTTATTTTAAATGTTTTGTAACAAATACCATTTTAGAAACTAGATAAAATTACCAATTAGATTTGTGTATTTGAAATATACTTTAATATTTATAGATTTGAATATTTTAAATGCAAACATGAAAAAAAAAACACGTAATGAGACATTTTGAAAACGCAACTTTTTTGTTTAGAGAATCTGCTAGAAAAATTTCAATAATAAAATAAAAAATAAATAAAAAGTATTTCTCAGCAAATATGAAAAAAATACTTAGTGCAGTGCAAACATTGAATTCTCGTTTTTATTTTTACCTAAACATGCATAAGGCGTTATAAAAAACTTTCGTGGAATTCTAATAAAATTAACGTAGTCAATTAAAAAATTAGTATATCCAAAGTAACCTCACTTTTTCAAGACGGGAATTTTATGTGTCAAACTCTTTCGCAGCCAGACATTTTTCATTAGTAAGGTAAATTGTAATCTTTCTTCAATATGCAGCTAAAATACCGTGTAACGGTTAGGAAGTGTTTTTTTTACTAAGGCTATTAATGTCTTATGTTTTAGTACTGTAACTGTCTATTACTGACTGCTCTTTTAAGCCCTTATAGATTGGAGGTTAGTTTCCTTGCCACTAGTCTATTAAATTCCAGAATTGTACCCTGTTAAGGGTTATTAAAGCTTTTGCCTGTGTTCCAGGAAAGACATGACTCGCCTTTTCCATTTGCCTACGAGCTTTGTTCTTAGAATTTTTCCATATATTCTTAGAATGAAATTAAGATGACGTGTCCACGTATTTCCTCTTATAACCTGTACTCCCAGCACACATATTTGTTTTTTTTTTCTATCATATAAACAGGTCAGTGGTTGAGTTGACGAATGTGTCGGGTTCTAACCCAGTCGTCATGTGTTCAATTCCTCAGCTGGCTATCTCTTCCATCATTTCACAAGAAACATCTAACGCTTTTAAGAGGAACGGCTGCGCGGCCCTTTTCATACAAAACATAAATTTTTGCTTTGAATCCAAAATACTTACGTTTAAGAGCAATTCTTTTTTCGTGATTTTAGAATTTTTTGCACATCGGAAATTATTGTAAGACGATAATAATCATTTAAAAGAATTATAGCGAAATTTAAAATTAAAACTGTAAAAAAAGCATTTGTTGGGCAGAAATTTAACATAGAAATTACCAATTTACATATGAACACAAATTTGTCGAAATTTTATATTTATTAACATGGTAGTTTCGGCAAAATTATTTTTTAAATAATTACTATTAACAATAAAATCATGAAAATATGAATTCTTTAATCGCCTCTATTTTATAATAACACAAATGAATAAAGTAGAAAACATCCATATATTTAGTATATTTATTACTATATATTTTCTATACCATTTGTTAATGTTGTAATATGTTAAAAAAAATTAAGCACGGGCTATGAAAACAGTCGAGTCAATAAAAGTTATGCGATTGGTGTGTGGGTAAGTGATTTTTTTTAAAATTAAGACAAACATTCCCGGGTTATGGATAACCCGACAATAATTTTAAAATCTCCTACTACCACTACGTTAAGTGGAAAATGTTGTTCGTGTCGTAAATTAAAAATTTAATTTACTTTATTGAACTCAAGACGCCTGGGTGAGACCCTTATCATTACAAAACTTTTGCCCAACTAAATAAGCTAAATCTAAAAATAGCACAGAAAACAAAAACTTGAATTTACAAACTACCGCAGCGGTCGGTAGGTACTTTTTCACGGATGGAAAATCATTTGACGAAATTGGCAGAACTCAGCCCGCAAAGTTAACAAATAAATCTAGGTCGTCAAGGTCATAAATATCTGCTTTAAGCTCTGGAATCAGATATCAAAGGCCAGGGGTTAAAAGCTGTCTAGAGTTTTTCTTATTGAATGGAAGTTGGTGGAACCATTATTGGAGTGCTGAATGAGATATGCACGGTTCGCCTGATTATTGTCGAAATCCGTGGAAAACTCAGTGAGGAATAATAATTGTATTGTTCGCATTTTTTTCCAATTTTGCGTGTTTGCTATTCCTTCAGAGTAAGCTTTTTATTGATCCGATAAGTAGCTAAGATAAGTAAGTAGAAGTGAAGTCAGTAATCTATAGTAACTTGCCAAAGTTTTTTGAAAATTTGAAGACATATGTCTAAAAAATTAGTTTTATATCATAAATTTTATTTTTTTATGAACGTATTACTAAAATCTCAGATGCTTTTAGAAAAAATGCCCGATGCTTAGAGCTAATTTGATTAGAAAAACTAATTTTATATCATTTTGTAACCGTTTTACATAAAATATTTTAATGGTAAGGTACTGTTTTCATTAAACTTAAATATAAATAACTTACACAAGTAGGGATCGCTTTAAATTTATAAAAATATATCGAAAATATACCTTTAAATTTATTTTCGTTACGAATTTGTTGGAATTAATTAAAATGTGAGCCTCGAGCAAACCCCCGTGATTAGATTCTGTCTATGTCTATTATGAGATATGTAAATGTTATAAAAAGCGCGTTAATATTAAAAAGAGATAATAATTAAACGAAAATGGTGAAAATTTTTAACGAATAGAGTAAAAATGTCTCGATAAATGCTTAAGTTGCATTTAAAGGTACAATGTGATTTTTTCCATACCTGTAACGTAAATAACAGAACGAACTGTTAAATTGGTATTTCGAGGAAGTCTTTGAAAGCGAAGTGAGTGACAGTGATTCTAGCGGCGAATCAGATATGAATGATGATGGACTGAATGTTACCGAAATTAGCATGGATGAGATAGAAAGATCAATTAAGTGTATGGAGAATGGTAAGGCTGTCGGTTTCGACAATATTGCTGTTGAATATTTTAAAGGAGGTAGCCGTATAATTCTCACATGGTTGTGCAATCTTTTTAACCAATGTTTAAAGGAAGGTTACACGCCTTTAGATTGGAGAAGGGCAGTGATCATGCAATTATACAAAGGTAAAAGGTCACGTATGGAATGTGGGAATCATAGGGCTATTAGCCTGCTAAGTTCAGTTGGCAAGCTGTATGGTAGAATTTTGATTGAAAGGGTAAGAAAGGAAACAAAGGATAAAATATGGGATGTGCAAGGTGCTTTTATGAGTGGAAGGGGGTGCATGGACCAGATCTTCTCATTGCGTATGCTCACCGAGAAGTTTCTGATAAAAAACCAGAAACTTTTCTGTGCCTTTGTAGATCTACAAAAAGCATACGACCGAGTCGACAGGAAAAAGCTATGGAAGGTGTTGTCCAAGTATGGAGTGAATGCGAATCTGACTCAGGCAATTGCGTCTCTATATGAGGGATGTGTTAGGGTGAACGGTGGTTTTACGGGGTGGTTTGATATCACAAAAGGTGTTAAACAAGGCTGCGTAATGTCACCGTGGTTATTCAATCTACACATGGATAATTGTATGCAAGAATTGAAAGAGGTGGGATTGGGCGCGAATTTGAGTAATTTGAAAGTATGTTGCCTGTTGTATGCTGATGATACGGTGCTGATTGCTAATAGTATGGATGATCTGCAGTCTCTCGTGTCTAGGATGAACGAAGTATGCGTGAAGAATGAGTTAATGATGAATGTAAGTAAGTCTAAAGTAATGGTGTTTGAAAGAGAAAGTACGAAAACAGTGTGCAATATAGCTGTGAATGAGGAATACTTGGAGCAGGTGGATGAATTTGTGTATTTAGGAAGCATGTTTACGAGAGATGAGAAGGCTGACAGAGATATTGAAAGAAGAGTAAATGCAGGTAACTCCATTGATGGAGGACTGAACGCAGTTGGCGCTAACAAAAAATTGTCCAAAGAAGCGAAGTTAGCAGTCCACAATGGAGTGCTGGTACCTACCCTGATGTATGGAAGTGACGCATGGAACTGGCAAAGAAAGGATGAAAGTAGATTGAATGCTGTTGAAATGAGATCCCTGAGACGTATGTGTGGTAAAACCATGTATGATCGTGTGAGGAATGTGGATATCCGCAAAGAGTGCAAGGCTGATGTAAGCGTAATGAGTAAGATCAAGAAAGGGACGCTTAGATGGTTTGGGCATGTAGAGCGAATGAGCGAAGAAAGGAGTGTAAGGAGAATATAGGATGCAAATGTGAATGGAAGCAGAAGTCGGGGACGCCCGAGGAAGACATGGCACGACCAAATGAATCAGATACTTGAGTCGGGCCATGTCAAGAGTCAGAACAATAGAAGAGTATGTATGAGACGATGTATGAATGTGAATGAGGCAAGGAGTGTGTGCCAAGACCGAGTTGTTTGGCAGTCCGTCCTCTCTGCCTACCCCTGCGGGGAAACGGCGTGATAGTTAGTTAGTTAGTTAGTTAACTGTTAAAATTTAATTATTATTGGAGCATACTTTGCGATTTTTCTCTATCGAGGCAAATTCATATAATTACCGCTTTGGCATATTTTATATAATATCTTCAAAAATAACATTTTTTTTAGGAACTTAAAAACTTAGTTAAGTTAAAAAGTGTTAAAGAGAATATATAATATGTTATAAATCAGTGGAAATTTTGAATGCCCCCGCATAAACACTTAAACACACTTAAAGTGTTAAAGATAAATATGTTATAAATCGGTACAAATTCGAAATGCGGGGGCCTAAACACTTAAATTGTTAAAGAAAAATATGTTATAAATCGGTAGAAATTCAGAATGCGGGTGCTTAAAAATTTAAAATGTTAAAGAAAAATATGTTATAAATCGGTAGAAATTTGGAATGCGGGGACTTAAACACTTAAAATGTTAAAGAAAAATGTGTTGGAATGCGGAGGCTTCAACTAAAATGTCATTATCGGCTCCACAACATTACAACTATTTTGCGACACAATTACAAAACGTGTTTTAGTACCTATTTACTCATAATGAAAGCATGTAGAATTGAAATTATGGGAAGAAATATTTTTTATTAAATTACTGGAAAACACAGAGTTCTTTCACAATTTTAGTTTTTATCTACATTTTAATTAACATGACAAATTAAAGATGTCTTTTTCACATTTTATCCAGTTAAGAATTTTTCCTCAAAAAACACATTAATATAACGTAAAATCAGTCAAATAAATGCAACCATCAGATGGTAATAGTAATAAGGCCAAATGAGCCTCAGTACTAGTTAGTTAGACACATGAAAGGGTATTGTTATAAGCCCTAGAGCTATTTAGAGGATTACAAAAGAATCCAAAAAAAAAATCACGAGTGCAAGAGAGAAAAATCGTATTTTTCTTACTGTATGCGAATTGCACTGAAAATGAGTGAAAAAAAATCATTGAAAACTCGCCCAGCGAGAGTTGGAAAAGTGTTGTTTGCGAGCGTTTTGCACTGAGAGAAAAGTCGATAAGTATTTTTCTCCGGCACTTTATGGCGGCCGGCGGTGGAAAGCGACGCAACTGTGAAACCGTGGAAATGTGGAGAACTATGGAACCGTGGTAAACTGTGGAACCACTCGACGTTATATCAAAGCAAATCACGTAATACATACCGCACGATATGAGATACCCTTTCACGGATTGCACTAAAATGTTTGGCTTTGACAAACAGCAGTGAGTGTTCATCAACGAAAATGTGGATTATTTATTGAAATTGTGTTGTGCAGTGTTCACGCATGTTGTTTACGTTCGTCGTTTATTGGAAAAAAAGCCAGTCACGTGAAAAACTCTAATCGGGGGTGCATGACTGTTATAGCAAAATGCCAGGGAAAAGAAGCAGAACAAGATTCTATATTCGTAATTTTCAACTAAATTTTTTTTAATAGTCCTTAGGTTTTCCTTCTGCCTGCGCCAAGGGGATCAATCAATGGCGCTAGTCCCTAGGAGTATCTTTACCAGTTAAAATATCAGTCAAACGAGGGCAGCATTCTCTCTTGTCGTATCTACAAAGACTGCAAGAAGAGACTGGTATCAAAAGAAATCTACTTTGAAAAACTTAAGTACTTATTTTTCTCTATGACAAACCAAAGTACAGGGTTTTCCAATAAGAGGTGTTATTTTGAATAGCCCGTTATTTTGGTAGATGTTACTTTTGAAGCTGTCATTTTTTGACATTTGACAAGTAGAAAATACGCCATTAATAAAAATGGAACGATACACGCTTCGAAAACGCATTGAAATTATTAAAATTCACTTGAGTGAATCAAATGCAATAATCTTGAGTGATGAGGCCCATTTCCACCTCGGTGGCTTCTTCGACAAGCAAAACCGTCGCATCTGGGGCTCGAAAAACCAAAGAGTTATTATTGAAAAGCCTCTCTATCCTCAACGTGTGACTGTTTGGTGCGGTTTATGGTCCGGCAAAGTCATTGGACCTTACTTTTTTGAAAATGAGGCTGGAACAACAGTTGCGGTAAATGGATTGCGCTATAGAGATATGATTAATGATTTTTTATGACCGGAATTGGATGGTATTGATCTGGACAACGTTTACTTTCAACAAGACTACGTGCCACACAAGCAACGAAACCATTTATCTTTTACGATTGAATATCAAAATAACAACTCTTATTGGAAAACCCTGTACTTGGTAAACTTATTTGATTTTGAGCAAAGGAGAGCGGTCCGTCTGATTCAAAATCCATTGTTATCAGACGAATTACCATCCCCAATGCACAGACGCGTGCTGATTTTATTCTACGATCTACCAGCATTAACTACCTTGAGCGACAGACCCACAACAGAAATTAGAATGATTTATGAGTGCCCATGTGATATTATATCTCATTATAAATGCTAGAATCGCCAACTTCTAACTATTAACGTTATTTTTTCTTTTCGTAAAACGCCCTCACTCACAAACGAAGTCGCAAAAGAAGAATCTGGTACCTAACTATGTTTAGGTGCTGGGCGTGATACGTCCCATTCCGTTCCTTCTATCATATTTTTTCGCTTTTTTCAAATCAGAACAAAAAAATAACGATTGTGTGTTAGTCACTTTGTTTCTTTCAAGCATTCTACTGTTTGAACAAAAACATACCATTAACCAAGGCTCAAACTCAAGGTAACCCCATAATATATTTGAAGTAATAAAATAACCAAAAAATAATTTCAATTTTGTAATAGAATTAAATAAAACCTTTTGGTAAAGATTATGTTTGTACCCTTTTGAATGTAACTAATTATGCACACAGACACGAGGAGATTGATTTTGCCCTAAAGATAAATTGAGAAAGGCTTTTTGATAAAACATCAATTTAAGAATGTTTTATCAATTTGCTTGATAATAATATATCATGACGATACAAAGATTTTCGTTTTAATGCAAAAATATCCAGATTTTCATGAACATAACTGTATTCCGATATCAAGGAGAATAATATATTCGTATTTTACTAAAAATTTAACGTGAAACCTGTTAATTCATTCGTAAGGCCTTCGATCCCGTTTTAAACCAGAATTTGAAGAGATTCTAAATAAATTAGCAATAATCATTTTTTCTATGCTTTGGTTTTTCAACTTTTATCGCCTTTTTGTTTTTCAGACACGATAGAAATATTTTAAAATTAACTATTATATTCAATCAATAAAATAAATAGAATTCAAAATATCAATCTCAACACAAAATTCCGGTAGACTTTTTCCTGCAAAAAAAATTATTAGCCATGGGTACCTACAAATTTGTTTCATCCATCTGAATTGAGTCTGAAGGACGAATTTTATTGTAAGGAATAAAATAAATCGGGATTAAAAAATCCTTATTGCCCTAATCCTTCAGGTTAATATGCCTCCGGAGTTCGGGCACTTAGGGGATTAGCAGGCTTAATGTAATGGCGAATATTCCTGTCAAATTAAACTAAACGCTACACAATAAACCAATTAAATTAATGTGTTAATTATAAGAATTTTCCCCAACCTATTTCCGAACAAATACTAAAGATGTGGATGGATAAAGTTCGAACGATTTTTGACTTCTGAGGATCGTTACCATAATTTTTTTTTTACATGTTAATTTAATATTAATTATGAATCCTTTCATTCATGGCGGAATAACAATATTAATTTTTCTGAATTCTGTAGTAATTCTTGGAGGCATTGGATTAGCAACTTCTATGTCACAGGTCACTCCAAGTGGTTTAGTGACTTGGCAGGGTGCCTGAATTCATGGGGTAAGTTTTGTCCAGGTCTTGGTGGCGGATGCTTCTGCCAATCAATTGCGTGGCCAGCCACATCTCTTCAGCTGGACTCTCTCGACCAGCCATAAGGGATGGATTTATACGTCTGACATTCTTGGAAACACTGATCGCAAATTCCTACCCACCCTTCGTACATTTTCTTTTACAGAACTTTTTCTCGTTTCTTTGTAAAGTGGAATTCTAAAAAAGTGAAAGAATGTTATAAAAGCATTTCTAATTTAATTTTGTTTCCCGTTCTCGCTAACGTGTGGTTTTTATTTAATAAAAATTGTGTTCTCTGTTGGTTAAATAATTAAATATAAAGTACGTACCTAAAGTTTGATTGTAACTAAGTAAAGTCATCCCGAGGCCTAGTATCGCCATATCGATAACAAAGCAATACGGTAGTCAAAAGTTTTCGAATTCTTTTTACAAAAGCGATTTAATCAATTGTCTAAGGACGGGTTGTTTCGGAGTATTTGAACAATTCATCAAATTTCAACGTTCATTTTCAAGTTCTGTGAAAGATTTTTTCAAGTTCTGTTTTTATTTCAGTTTTGTCAAGCAACTAGCCTATAATGATATACTAACAGAACTTGAATTGGACTTTCACAGATCCCAGAAATGAACGTTGAAATTTGATGAATTGTTCAAATACTCCGAAACAACCCGTCCTTAGATATTTGTTGATTATTTTTTCAACCAATTAGTTATTACGTATGATATTATTACTATCGTAAACCCATGTGCACAAGTTTAAATCTGTCGGCTTTGAACCAAAGAAAGGTCTGTGCAAGTCGATATTTACACAATTTTTTTGTGTAATAATATATTAAATATTCTTCTCATGATTATTTATCTACGGACGCACTCGGTATACTAACTTTATTGTCGATGTGAGCTGCCAAATGTAATAATTATAACTATCGTGCTTTCGAAGATCGACTAATTACCAATATTGTTGATGAAAGACCATTATCTTGTTGGCGTTCACGATTGGCGTTAAACGAATATTTTTTTATTATTAATGAATAGGCTACCATTACAAACATCGTGTCGTTATTATGTAATTTCAAAAAGACCCTCCACACAGCATCCTCAAAGATGACGGGCCCTGAGAGACATTATTTTCTTAATTGCCTCCTGCCACTGGCACTGTGGTGTGGGGTAATGTAAAAAATATATTATGTAGAGTGAATGAACGAAGATAGGAGTATCGGGAGCCGAGAGTGGAATAAGTCGACGACCGAGTAAGATTTGACACAAAAAAATTAAGTTCAGTCTCACAAAATTCACTATTTCGTTTGTGCAAAAGCACTATGAAACAATCCATGACAAGTGAACCGAATATTTGAGTCGGGCCATGTTAAGAATCGACAACAAAAGCATATGTGAGGCGATGTATGAATGTGAACGAAGCAATGAGTGTGTGCCATCAATCTATGTGAGAAGATGTATGAATGTGAACGAAGCAAGGAGTGTGTGCCATCAATCTGTGTGAGAATATGTATGAATGTGAACGAAGCAAGGAGTGTGTGCCATCAATCTGTGTGAGAAGATGTATTGATATGAACGAAGCAAGGAGTATGTGCCATCAATCTGTGTGAGACGATGTATGAATGTGAACGAAGCAAGGAGTGTATGCCATCAATCAAATAATTTGAACCCTCCTTCGGGATGTATTTTACCTTAATAAAAAGAAAATTTATCCTAACACAATATAAAAATATATTTTTTTAGCAACACGCCTAACTATAAATTACCTTTTGTACCATTGTCTTACAAAATTCTTAATTTAAGCGAATTTTCGGTAATGTACCTACTGTATTTATAAGGGCCGTATTTGGAGAGACTGGTTGAAAGAAAAAAATTTGACCTCTCCAGCAGGAGTCTTTCGACTCATCGCCTTGCACCGCAGTGGGAGGGATACATTAAAAAGTCTGTCACGCCTGGATACACTGACCCCCAGATTCCTACCCAACCCTTATATATTTTCCTTCCCAGAACTTCATCTCCTTCCACTTCTTTCTTTCCTTAAACCCTCTACACAGCAACCCCAAAGATGGAAAGGGAAACTATTTTCCTCAGACTACCTTTTTGTAGCTAATGAAAAAAACATCCCAATAAAGAAATGCAAACTATTCATATAGATCAACAAACGCTGATTCTGAATACATAAGTTTTTATTATATTATTATAGGTAGAATTATAGAACGCACTATATTTCGTTTTCATTCGCAGCAAATTTAAAAAAAAGTCTATTTTGAAAGCCTGAACGAAATATAAAATCCGAAAATGACTAGATAATGAAAAACAATGCAAATTTTAATACACATTTGTTATATTTTGGAGGTAAAGTAACTTGGAAATGTATTTGCTATTCTGATCTACATTCGAATTTAAACTGTTGAAAATATTTTAATGCAGGTTTTTAAAGACCGGTAAATTATTTATCGGGTGCAGTCATGGATGCTTTTTTGCACTTTGATTCAATATGATAATATTAGTGAAGAGCTGTTGACATTTAAAGTATTGATTTTAGATGCTAAAAGCGGATAACCTTAAGAATAAAAAACGAGTCCATACAAAATACAGCGCTGGTTGAAAAAAAAGAACATAGGCTTTTTGAGAAGAGTGACTAGTGATGTCACTGATCACTTCGATTTGATGCGTTTTTGATAGACCCGAAAAATTAAAACTAAGTTTTAAAACTATCTATCACTAAAAAATATACAGGTATTTAAGTTAGAGGGTCAATTATTAATTAAATAAAAAAAGGACTGCCGTTCCTCACTATGACAACCAAACAACATATAATATATAATACGTTAACAATGATGTATAAGCTTCAAAATAATATGCTCCCAAACTATCTGCAAAGAAATATTATATACCATGAAAATTTTCACAATTATCCTACGAGAAGACGCAGAGATTTTAGGCTTCCCAAAACTAAACTTTCATGCATACAAAACTGCGCGTTTTATAAAGGGCAAAAACTTTATAACAACCTACCAAATGTCGTAAAGGAAGCCCCAAGCCTTAGCACTTTTCGTAGGACATGTGCTTTATATGTAAAAAATAATTATTGATTGTTGAACATACTCATCAATATTATTTTAGTCAACTAGATATCTTATATAATGTAATTTTGTTTATTTATCTTTTCCTCTTAAAATGTTATTTTTTTTTACATTGTTTTTTATTTTTATTTTTTATATTTTCCTACTAGATCTATGAAAAAAATTACGTACATCTAAATAAAGATTCAAAAATAAACAAACAAAATTATGATTGCGTTCGTCACATTATCTATCTGGTAATACTCTCATGACGTCATCGTTCAAAAATTCCAGACAGATTTATATAACTTCTAGATAATGTTCGGCTTGATGGTTAGCAAGTTATTTAGTTCGTCTCGTTATTATTTCGCAACTCCTAATCCATATGACCAAAACCAAAAATTACTAATGTAAAGGCTTGTACAATGTAGATACTATCTCTGAACAATAAAATACATAAAGCGAATGAAATAGAAAAGCCATTAATCCCTACCTGACGGAGCCGTGAGTTGGGCAGGTGATTAATTAGCTATTCAAGAACAAATACAATATTTTTCCATCAGATTTGTGTAAACGCAAGTCGGTGGAAGGTTGATTAATCGATTCGATGTTCTTCTACTGTTTCATTGTCGCAATTACCGATACAAGGGTGACTTGTGAACGAATGCCCCAGTAAATAGTAAATAGCGCAAGGTAGAGTATTCATTTGATAAACATTGATTCAGTGGTCATGTAGGTTTCTTTATTTACCTGTAATATATTTTACAACGCGATTAATATTATTCTATATTTGATGTGTGCGTCAGTATGAATTATTTGCAGGCCATTTGTAGAAGTGGAATTTACGAGATGGAAAGGCTAATAGAGATATTAAAGAAGGGTAAATGCAGGTAACTCCATTAATGAAGAACTGAACGTGGTTGGCGCTAGCAAAAAAATGTCAAGCAGACCGGAGAACAGAACGGAGTCCTGTTACCTACCCTAATGTTTGGCAGTAAAGCAAGGAACTGGAAGAGGAAGGATGAAAGTAGACTTAATGCTGTAGAAATGAGTTCCCTGAGGAAAATGTGTTGCAAAACCATGGTTGATCGTTTGAGAAATGTGGAGATCCGCAAAGAACGCAAGGCTGATGTAAGTTTAGTGAGTAAGATTAAGAAAGGGACGCTATAGCGAATGAACGAAGAAAGGAGTGTGAGGAGAGTATGACTTAGAGAATGACGCAAATGTGAAGGGAAGAATGGGGACGCACGAGGAAGACATGACACGATGAAATGAACTAGATTATGTCAGAATAATAAAAGGGTATGTATGATTGTGAATGAGGCAAGAAGTGTGTGCCAAGACCAATTTGTTTAGCGGTCTGCCGAAAACTGCCTGATGGTTAGTTAGTTAGCCTATATGCATACTTTCACGGACCTTTTTAAGAAATTTAACTAATTTAAAAAAAAAAATTTCAAGTAACCAGATATAATGAAAATTTTGAAAAACACCTGTTTTCGTTTTGAATCGAAAAACATATTAATATTCACCATCCACTACTGGAGCATACTACTTTCCCGTATCGAATAAACAATATAATTGAACCGTTAATTTAAATAAACCTAACCAAATTCATAGTCACCGAAAATCAAAAGATATCCCATTTTAAAAGTGTTTGTCCACTAATAAACGTTATTTTTCCAGAATGATCCACAAACATTCGAATAATCAAATAAAAAGGTTTTGATGTTTTCCCCCAACCCCCCTTCCTTCCTCACCTCCTGTAGTTCTGCCACCCCTTAATAATAATACATTCATGATCCACCCTCAAAGATAAGGGTAGCAACGATTGATTGACAGTTTTGTTCCTCTGATGGAGAGATAGAAACATTATTATTGTGTTAGGAAATGTTTCAGTCAATTTTGCTTCATTTGATACAGTAAACAGATGTGATGATAAACTGAACAAAATTATAAAGGTTAAAAAGAATTCACATAACATTACTTGATATTACATAAATACTAACGCAGACACTTAAACATAAAATTACAGGATATAATAATTGTAGGATTTGTGAGGCTCAAACTATTTACAAATAAATATTTGTTACAGCTGAAATTAGTAGGTATATAATGTTTGTTCAAGGAATTATAAAACCTACCGAAAGTCTAATTACCTTGAACTATAAATTATCTACTCATATAATTATTTCTGAAATTCTATCTATCTATTTTAAATCATTTTTATAAGTATTATTTTTAACTATCGATTTTCCGCAGAGTCGAGATTCGAAAGCCTCCTTCTCAAAGAAAAATTTCGCGGAATATTTTCATGAAAACGCGTTCATAAATAGCCTCGTCCGAACAAAATTTCAAAAACTCAAACAGATTCATTGGAAAGATCACCATTTTTCTGCAATTCCCGCAATTATACATGGTGTCTAAATGATGGTAGAAGTAAGAAAGATAAATAACTGTTTCGAAATTCCATCATTTTTCCCATGCTTAAATATTTTTCCATGGTAGAATATTTATTTTCCCATGCAAACAAATAAAATTTTTACTTAAAAACTGTCTTCAAACGTTGGAATTTCGAAAAAAAATAATAAATCCTTTGACTTCTTAAATCTTGTAAAATCACCCCCCCCGAAGTTAGCGATCTTTTTTATATATATTCTTATTATTTTTTATATCTTGCTAGAGCAATCCCGATGAATTACAAAACTCATTGTAGGACAGGAGGAACTTACTATACATAGATGGTAGTTAATAGGTACAATTTTACATTGACATTTTGATATCAAAATTATAAGTTTCACATACGAAACAGTACAAAAATATCATAATTTTAATTTTCATATACAAAACAGTACACAAATAGAAAAAGGGAGGTTAAGTAGAACAAACAAGAAGAAACAAAATAGGAAACAGTCAGGGATATACACATAAGCACAGAGCCAAGGTAGGAATTTATTAAATATAAAATAAAAATAGATAATGCTCGATTACAAATACAGGGATACAACACCAGAATTACGTATTTTCGTTGATGTTTAAAAAATAAATTCTTTTAAAGCCTTACTTTGAATTTTTGGATTATACCAGCTGTTTTTATACACATCGGGAAGAGAGTTATAGATACTTATAGAGTTATAGATACTTTACACCCGGACATCCTGTATGATATTTCCTAACACCAAGATACATTTTTAAATCAACATGTATCATAATTCATTACTTTTAAATGAGCAGGGGACCTAACTGGGCCAGTACTTCATGATGCCAATTAACTAAAATGTTTAAAACAAGAACATCGCAGACAAATATACTGAATATAAGGATGGATTGTTTAAAAAAATTTGAACAATTCATCAAATTTCAAAGTTCATTTTCGGGTTCTGTGAAAGACCTAAACAAGTTCTGTTATTATGTCATTATAAGCCAGTTACTTGACAGAACTGAAATGATAACAGAAATTAAAAAGATATTTCACAGAACTTCAAAAATAACTTTGAAATTTGAAGAATTATTCAAATTCTCTGAAACAACCCGTCCTGAGAGATGACTGAACCCAAATAATACACGATTGTTAGAAAAATATTGTTTTTGGAACCACGTTAAATAAGGTTATATTTAACCCCACCTGAGTGAGGTCGGGTATTTTATACCCGGGAAGTTTTTAAACGCAGATTATTTAATGTTATTGTTTCCATGCAAATACCGTCTTCACATAGCTAGAGGTAACACTTCACGTCAGCAGTAGTCACACCCGACCTCGTAGTCGGTGATACATTTTTATAGTTATTCATGGTGTAAATGATTTAATTTTAAATTGTTAAATTTTTTTCAATTTTTGTAATTAGAAGATACTATAGTTATATTGATTAACCAAAGAAGTTGTACTTTTGTTAGAATTTTATACAGCAAAAATGTTAAACTACAAAAATTTGTACTTTTTCTATGAATATATAAACACCTTGTTATTTCGATGAAAAAAAACGCTTTTCAAACGCCTTCTTAAACACAGTATTTTATTTGATCGTCTTGTTGAATGGATACTATTATTAATATCTCAAGTAAAAAAAAAATACTACACACGGTACCAAAAAATCGGCTTTAAAGTTTCGGGTATCTCCTACCCGCCTTATAGCTGGCATAACAATTTCTCACCTCGTTCACGCCGGGTTAAATGATTTTGTATGTAGAACAATGATATTCCTATCGCAATGTCAGCCAAAGACTGCAATAACGCTTGTTCAACTTGCGAAAAATGTTTTTACTTTTTGTATAAAGATAAAAATACCAACATATTCTTCCCATCCTACTCACACAACTTCAAATCCATAAAAATATTGTTAAGTCGCCGTATTAGCCAGTTCAACGACATACATTTGAGTCTAATATGCGTATAAACTCCATTTCTTGGTACCTACTTGGTTGCCTTTCCTCCATTCATAATAGTATCTTCTAACCTCAGACGACCAATTTTACAAGGTTTTGGTAGCTCTAATAGCCAACTAGTATGTCTACGTTACATCTGCTCGCTACTTGTCGTTTCGTTAGGAAAATCCAGCCATTTATATTCTGCAATAGAAAATTTTCAAAAGAATGCGCACTTCATTGACTAAACGGCATCAACATGCTTGTAAAGGACAATATTATTATATCGATCCATTTCATTGAGTCTAAAACGCTATGTCGTTAGAATAACGAATCGGTATCGTAAATTTTATGTATGGGTCTCAATAGCGTGATGGTTAAAATGCTTTGTTTTTTAAATAATGTAAATGTGGTCTGTTTGGGTTTATGAGAGACCCTATAGGAAATTATTTACTTCAGAGCCATGCTTGGGAATGCTGTATGGAGGGACTTTTTGGGGGACGGAAAGACTGATCCAGGGTCTTGGAGAGACCCATATGTTATAAGAGAAGCCATTTTGAAACTAATATAGGTACGTAAATATGTTATAAGAACGGTCGGTGGCTAAGTTGACATCGCGTTTTTGAAATTTTTTTATTTTGTACAAATTTTTGTTTGTACTGTGTATCACAAGAGATAATAGTCTTCGAATTAAAAGTTATCAATTTTTGTTTTAGAACGCAAAATTAATTTAAAAAAAAAATTTAAAAAATTTGGACACATTTATTTATCTTTTATTATGGATGTTGGTATTTTTCAACTTCCGTATTAATTGCTTATCCATTGTTTTTAAACTTTAGCATTT
Organism: Hesperophylax consimilis; assembly: GCF_061612785.1. Classification (NCBI taxonomy): domain Eukaryota; kingdom Metazoa; phylum Arthropoda; class Insecta; order Trichoptera; family Limnephilidae; genus Hesperophylax; species Hesperophylax consimilis. The sequence goes on from NC_142850.1 coordinate 24,838,069, forward strand.
CTTCATCACAGCTTGAAACAAAACGTTCTCAATTCTCGTACAAGTACCTACCTGCTGCGTGCGCCTCTAGTCTCAAGACCTCAAAACAAAACAAGTTCACAGAACGATATCGATACTGCCCTCGATCCATTGAAGGCTGTCGAGCCAATCGATAGTTCCCCATGACACAGTTACCACACCATTGCCGTAGAGTTGTAGAACCTTCAGTGTTGCTACTGTGAATAAACCAGCAGACGATATAATAATAATTCCAGTACCTACCCACATACACGTTGCAGCTCACATGGCCGACAAAATGCATGACTAATTATTTATATGGATCACCCAATAATAGAAGTGTTGGGTTTTTGGTAAGTCGGCATTGATTTTCATAAATTAGAATTGAATAATAAATAACGTGGGGGTACTTACCCGTTCTTTGTTCAATAATACATTGCTTTTACTGTCCCGTATTGAGTACACATAGCTTGGTTGCGTGGCCATAGTATTTAAAGCGAAACATGCACATGTAAAATGGACAACTTACACTTAAACTAACCCACCGCAGTTATACAATTGTTTTAAAGGATTTGTATCTCTTAAGGCCTCGTAGTATGCGTTCATAGATGGTTTGAAAGGGAAATATGTAAATACGAATGTTAGAGGGAGTACGCTAATTTAAAAAAAAAAGTGAATAATTAAGTGAAAATATTTAATAAAACACGACTTTTTTTTTTTTTTTTTTTTACCACCCCAACACCCCAAAAACAAACAACAAAAAACACGACTTGTTTAAAATGGAGCAAAACTATCTAGACAAATTCTTTAATTGCATTAAAAGATACACTGTGATTTTTTCATGCATAATACACATTAAATAACGGAACAAAACGTGTTTTTAGTAAATTTTCTTAAAAAGCTTACTTTGCGATTTTTTTCTATCGAGGGAATTTCATATAATTACCGTTTACAAATTACAAATGAATACATATTATCTTTAAAAAATATATATTTTTTTTTAAACTTTAAATCTTTAAGAGTTAAAGATAAATTTGTTATAAATCGGTAGAAATTGGGAATGCGAGGGCTTAAAATTAATTTAATACAAGTTAAATTTTACAAAGTTTATTTACGTCTTTCATCTGTTTGGGATACAAACGAGTTTTGTAGAGTTCGTTTTGTGATTTCAACTTACTGTTATCGTTTTACTAAATACCACAATTCCATGATAACTCCTCATCATGACAATTCAACACACCTTTCAAGGGTGATATAAAGTCATTAAAAGTGATGAAACAAAAACTAGATTAAATAGTTTAAGTTTCATCACTTTTCATAACTTTATAAAACTTTTTATAGGTGGGTTTATCCGGTCACCAAATGCCACAAATTCAAAATAATTTAGTTTAAGTTAAGAATTGAAGAAAGTTTTCTTTTATAGTGATTTGTTTTGGGGTATTATGCCGTGTTGCACTACCTCCTTATTTAGCCAACGTTTCGGACAGCATTGCAGTGTCCATCATCAGGGCCAATGTGTAATCTGATTACACATCTGCCTTAATACTTTTGGCAGTGAAAATCTTTAATCATACCTGACGAAGGTTTTCTTTTCTACTTCCTATGTATGTGATGGAAAGCTTGTTCGCAACAGAATGAGATTTTTTAATTTTTATTTTTTTATGTATTGAATATTCAAACACATTACAATAATTTACAAGGCTGATTGCGAAAAATTATAAATTTTTATCGAAACTGCTCAACTCAATTGAGAAATTATTTCTCGTGTTTGAATTGGGGAGTGTTTGGAGTCATTATGGTTTATAGGTTGTAAAATTTCATTAATTGATGTAGCTAAAAATTAACAAATAGTTATAAAACTAGATGATAAATTTGATAACACAATATAATTAAGAAAATAAGAAATTTATTTACAAATTTAAATAATATAATAGTTATTAAACTTAGAAAAAATAAGATATAAAAATAAAAATGTGCTTATTAGGTAAGAAATAATATAAGGTAGGTACAGTACTGGTTGTAAATTGTTCAAAGACCGAGCTGGCAATCTTGTATGAAATGGGTACTTAATAAAATGCAACAGCAATAAACGCATTTTAGGAAGCGCATAATATAACTTTAGAGGATATATTGCTTTTTTTAAATATTAAATTTTGTTTATATTTTTTAATTAATCATTAATAAATTTTCCTAAATTCATAACGTGAATTTAGAAAAAATTTATCAATAAAAATTACAAATGGGTTCATATAATCAATTATTTGAAAAATGTATCCAATGAAATTAATACTTGTGATTACAGTTGGGTTTATCTAAAAGTTGTTTGATTTGTGATTTGAAAATTTCGTAATTTTTTTCAATTTTAATTTTATCCGGAAGGGCATTAAACTAAATTGATAAGTATAATGGTGTTGATAAGATAAGATCTTTCGGAATTCGAAAACGGTTCTTATTTTAGGGAAGGCTTTCTACGGTAGATATTTAATCTTTTAGATTTCAGACCAATAAAGAGATTGTGATTTAACATGCCTAGGTTAGTTGCATTTATTAAAAATAAATTCATTCGAACAAAAAGACAGATCAAACGTACCATTGCATTGGTTTTATCACTGCACTGGTTAAGTTTTGTTTATTTATTTTAAATTATATAAATTTTGTTTCATTGGAATAACTTCTTTAATAGCTTTTTAAGGTTAAACCCATTTATATTTATGATTTTTTTTAATGTAAAACGGCACAAGAAACCCAACTGCTCCCAACCGTCTATGGCATCTCCAATTGGGGTATGTTATGAGGCTGAAGGTAATGGGGATGGTAAGGAGATGGGGAAGATAAAAGTGTGGAATTATCTGGCTATTCAGATCTGGTCACCAAACATAGCCAAAGCCATTTCAAGCTACGTTTCAATTCTTGGTGGTCTTGTACCAAGGCGAATCTAAGAGTATTTTCCACACTGGAACGTGCTGCAAATATACTATTTATTATTTTAAATGATTAAATTGCGTAAACATTCAACAGATAAAATTTACTTTACGCACCCCGGGAATTGGATCCGCGACCTTCAGTTTGCTAGTCGAGAGCCTTAACCCTCGACCAAAATCATTGAAGAAGAAGATAATATTAATAAATCTATGTCACAGAGTTACAGTATGGGACAATTAGTTGAAGAAAATCTTTTAAATTCTGAGATTGAACATTGAAATATGACGTAAACAATCAGGTCACAATGGTCGAGTGGATAGAGGCGTTTTCCCTGTTGCAAGACAGAGATCGTTGGTTTGATTCCCAGTTTCAATCGTTACCTTTGTATTTTCTGTGTCTTGTTCTGTTTCATGATCCATTTAGATTTATTAGTATTATTGTCTTCTTCAATGAATAAACATATATTTTGATTTAGCTATCGAGAGAAATCTTCATTAGTGGACTCTTTTAAGACTGCATAAAATTCGTTAGTCAGGTTCCTGGCTTTTACCATTTTACCGTAAATAAAATCACACACTACTCCAATTGCATAATGCATTAGTTGCCTAGTCGGTAAGATGCCAGCAGGCATGTGTTTTGTGCTTACCTTTTTTACTGCGGAGGCCAATCTCTTTAAATCTTTCTCCAATGACAGAATGATCAAACACGTTCAATCATTCATATAAAGGAATCAAATAAATAATTCAACGTTGCTATAAATGTCTATTTCTTGAGAAATAAACTGTCACCATTGGAAGGAAAAGAAAACTGTAATAAACAAATCTATCAAATTTTAAAGCTATACATATTTTACCATGATATGAACATTTACAATTAAAAATAAATAATGTGTATTTTTTTCTAGTGGTTTTAATGATTTTATGGTTCCAGGTAGAGGTGGGCGTTTCGGTTTCTTTTTTACAAATCCAAAAGCGTTCCGGTTTCCCGAAATAAACGGTTACTAGAAACTTGATCTATCGTCTTGCACCGCAGTTGGAGGGATGGATTCATACGTCCGTCACTCCTGCAAACACTGATCCCCATATTCCCACCCACCCCTCATACCCTTTTCCTTTCCAGAACTTCCTCTACTTCCTTCCCCTAAAAATACCCACCCACACAGCATCCGCAAAGATCACTTTAGCCCTGAGGTAATTTTTTCCTCCGGGCCTCCTGTGTGGAAAAAATGTTGTTGAAAAATGGGGATGGCATACCCCCCATTTGCCCCAGGGACTTTTGTGCGGTATTCATATTTATGTTTGCAGGGTTTGACTTGCCAGCGGGAAAATTACTTTTCGCCAACCGGAAGTTTTTGAAACGAACAAAGTTAAAGATATATTTTTAACGAGGTATTTTTCTTTAAGAATGTTTTCAAATGTGATACAGTATATTCAGTACCGGTCCTGTGTGGGCGCAATTGGAGCAGTTTACTTCGGGCGCCAACCTCCAAGGCGCCAAGGAGCCAAGGCGCTGATAATACTTAACACGTAACACAGAGCTCTGAAGGTTTTTACTAATAAGAATGACAAAAACATTATAATACGGAACGAAGAACGAGGACATTGGCTTATATTCGAGTTAAGAAAAAATCTTAACAAAACATTAAAAATATATTGTATCCCCTCTAACAATAACATTCTTTATGAATGCAAGTAGATTAAAAATTTAAAATGAATCTTCCCGAATGATTCCACTTACCAATAATAACTCTCAGAGCAATTATTGTTCTTGTGTATCATTCTTAAGATAGCGCTGAATAAACTAAAAGCTTTTTTGTTTGTTTATGGTAAATTTTTGTAACCTAATTGATTGAACCCTTTTCGGAGAGATAATGATTATTGGTGACATTTTATTATTATAATCTTACTTGACACAACAAATCTATCATCATTGCAAACATTCCGTTTTGAATTATCAGCGTGAAGACATGTAGTAAAAAGAAGAACTTTTTGATTAACGAGTCATAATTCACTACGGTAAAGGCTTAACTCTTTTTTCTACGTTCCAAAAATTAGGTGCATTGTGTTGTATTTCAGAGTTGGATTACACTTGACTCGTGTTTTCTTTTAGTATCTTTTTGTAATCGCTGGTGTACTACCATTTGTATACATTATACTATTTTTTTTTCTTCTAATGACCGGGCGGTGGCTGAGTTGATATCGCGTTTGGGTCCCATCCAGGCACAGTGCGTTTGATTTTGCTTAATTCCTCGGCTGGCTAAGTCCTCCATCACAACACAAGAAACATATTCCGATTACAGTGGTGATAGTAGGAGATTCTCAAATATTTTAAGATTATTCGTAGCCCGGGAATGTTTGTCAATATTTAAAAAAGGCTCTAGATTCTTCTAGTCAAGATTTTCGGGCAGATATTATACGCTTGCATTAAAAAAATGACGTGTATTTCGTGCGTGTCTGAAGAAACGAAAAAAATCAGTCAAATAAGTTGATTTTTCACAATATTGAATGAACCAGGTACAAAACAAAGTAAAAATAACTTCAAACAATTTTATATCAACTCACTTCTGTTTTATGATTTTAGATCAACATTTTTGAGTTTTCGAGGAATTTTGTTAACACTTCAAGATTAGGTACTCAATCAATATCAATCTCAATAAGTTACGAAAGTGAATTTTGAAAATAATAATTATTTCCATATTTTAAATTTCCTTACGAGGGTGATACACATAAAATCTGGTTATAGGACAAATCGGTTTAGCTAGATTCGTGCTAATCTGAATGAATCGGTTTAGTGGTCAAAATTTGAAGAGCTAAAAAAACAGCAGTAAACATTCATATTATTATTACTCGATCCCCGTGAAAGTCAGTGTAAAATGTATCTACCACTCTCAAAAAAGCTGGAAACTATTCTACTGAAATATAATTCTAAAATTTATCGGTTAACGGTTTCGGCGAAAGCGAACATCAAATCGTTTGACGAGAAGGCGTTTAAACAAGCGTTTCTTTGCACCGGTTTACAGGCAGCCAATCACGGGAGAGTGGAAGAGTTTCAGCAACGGTTAATAAATAAGCGTTTCTTTGCATCGGTTTACGGTCGGAAAATCGCGCGCGAGTTATAGCGTTTTTGCAACGATTCACAAGCGGCCAATCTTAGACGATTCGGTAATTTAATATAATAATAAATAAGCGTTTCTTTACATCGGTTTACGGGCGGCCAATAGAGGACGGCGGATAACCATTTAGTGAGAAAGCGTTCAATAAGAAAGTGTTGCTTTCTTTGGTTTACCGGCAGGTTATTGCGTGCGGATGGATAAACGTTTAAGGTGGAAGCGTTTAACGAGTAAGCGTTTTTTTGCAATCCTACTGTGCTCTGTTGGAATCATTTCGCGCGGGTTTATTGCACGTTTTTTTAAACGGTTATCCCGAAATCCAAAAAATTGCTGGAACCGTTTTTGAACTTAAACGCGTACGAAAAAACTGTTTCACGTTATTTTACTCACTTCTAGTGCCAGGACGAAATTACTTCTGCGTGAATTTCACTTGTCAATATTACACTGTCAGCATTACAAACGGACGGATTTACACATTGACAAAATTACAACATGGAGCTAATTAAACACGTAAAAAACTGTATTATTTATATTAATTTTATTTTTTAAGTCTAAATAAATTTATATACAACACTATTTAATCGAAAAACCAATGGTTTCTTCTTCAGGATAAACATATAATAAAACAAATAATAGATAACAGAATAGATAACATTAATTTATACTTTTGAAATTATCTATAGCTTTGAGATTTTCCATTATAAATAAATGAAACAATGTTACTTTGTTTGAACTACTATATATTTATTTTTTTAATAAACGCCGACCGGTTTTGGAACAAACATTCCTTCCTCAAGTCAAAATATATTCTAACTTAACAAAAAAATGGGTGAACATAATATATTACTTGAATCGTTTCACAGCCGAGCAGTTGAACTCCAGAACGAGTAGTAAAAGCGACCCATTCTCATGTGACAAATTTCAACAGTGTACATATGTTGGGCGCGCGTTTGGCTTGTTTCTCGATTATGACCTGTGCCGAAAGGATCAATGACTCTAGTTTCTTGGAGAACCTTTCATTGTAATACCGGTAGAACAGGGTCATCATACCTACCTGACGCCTGTGCTCTAAAGATTACAATCAGCTTATTAAGATAAGGGAATCTATCAATGGAAGGCATGTTGGGAAGATTGCTTCCGCAGAAGAAGACTAGATTGTCATTGATCTCTTTTAGACGTAAACAAACATAATATTTGTTGTCAAAAATCATTTAGACTTGCACCAATCCTCCTTTATAGAGATATTTCCTCCGATCTACTCCATAGAGACATAGAATTCGCAGAGATGTCATATGTCTAGATTTACTTAGCAATAACCTCCGTGGTTTTATTATCGTTTCCATAGAAATGCTTCACAGTCCGTACAATAGACCACAATGGCTTGGTGCTGTAATATCATTCCTGTCTCGAAGTTTTCCCAGCTGTCCCCAAGACAACTCGTCTTGGTATTATTATTTTTAAGCCCCAGTTGCAACACGAAGCATTCTTATAGTGCAAGGTTAAAAACTTACAGACCATTGTTGGTTTGGTATTGAGATTGAGAAGTAGCTGATGCTGGTTCTGAATATTTTTTAAATCAAAATTAGAACTGATTATGTCAAGAATTCTGAACTGTCGTTTTCAAAATTGGAACTTATGTGTCAAGAATGCAGACTAAACCCGTGATTTTGTAAAGGGTCTTCACTAGGTGGTGTTCCAGTTTCAATAGCAAAAACGTAACTTTTTATTGATAGTTTTGGTGTTTCGTTTCTACTGCTCATTTTTCACTATTCTTCTTCTTATGTATCGTGGGGGGAAGTCAGAGTCAGTCTAGGGCCTCAGGCGTCGCCATGTGGACCCCATCAATCCCGCTGGGGAATTAATGCAGCGGGCATTCTTTGATCCCATATCTGGTGGTCTACACTTCTACACCACACCGCATTCATACGTCGCCGTCTCTTTAAGGCCCCACCTGTGCACCATGTGGGCACAACGGCTGTGGGAGAACCTTATCCTATTATTGGCTGACCAGAGTTTACGAGGCAGTGAAAATTCAGGCTGTTTCTCAGTGGGGTCATGCGGTCTGTTCTGCTACGGCAGATTTTCCACCTTCAGTGCGAGGAACGTCTTCGGTGTAAAAGTTAAAAAGCCATAGGGCCAGCACTGAACCTGATTATTGAGAGATATTTTTTTGCTTTTTTGCCCCTAAAAAGACCCCGAAAGTGCGACCAGTTAGCAGTTTCTCATATTGTGTCGTAGAGTTTAACAATGAGGCATTTATGCCACTCTGTGTCATAGGCCGCAGAGAGATTATTATTATTCTGAAAATAACCAACCGAAACACATAATTAAATTTATCAATATTATATTTTTAAGATCTGTTATTTTACGTGACGCTTTTGCTTTGTCACATGAGAAAGGGTCGCTTATACAACTAGTTTATGGGTTTAATAGCTCGGCTGTGGAAAGGCGCATTTTCTTAAGTCTTTGGATTTTCCGGCCTCTGTGTATCCTTCTTCCTATAACATGGGCTTCCTCAAGACTCAGGTTCACGCCTTCCTTTCCTCAAAAAACCCTTCACATAGCATCCTCAAAGATGAAATGTGTTCTGATAGAATTTTTTTCCTGCCTGAAGTTATTTAGAAAACGTAAACTATTAAAAATAGAATCTATTAATTCGTTTTCTCCGAAATTCTATTAAATTTCTGAATTTTAATTACCCACTGCAATCCGTAAAAAACTCTTCATTTATTAAATAAAACACCATGCTTACCTAAATACATCATTATAATAAATATTCTGGGTTTTCGTCCAATTAAAAAGCCTGAAGTCAATATCAATTTACATTTTCTGTTTGCCAATTAAAATATGGATTGTTTACCAAACATAAAATGGTTTTATTTCATGATTGATTCTGTAATTTATATTTTAATTATGTGTGCATTTGATGACATCTGAAAGAGTACGGTTATAAAAGTATTTTGGAGATCAATATCATCTGCCATGTGTGTTTTATGTTCGTGGGAAGCTATTTTATATACAAACGGAAAATTATCGATTTTAGTACATGTACTCGTACAAAGAGGACACATTTTTATGTACATATTTGTACACACCAATTTTATCGAAAGTAACTAGTAACTAGTTAGCTACTGCTGAGTTTATTCTTGGACTGCCTTTTTTTAGTTCGTGATTCTTTTGTGGTCATTCTCGTGATGACTTTAAATGTTACATGCTTTTTATGATATTTTCTCGACATATTTTACACATAAAATATGCAAATATAAAGGGTACCTGCATTCTCTGTCATTAATTTGTTGTAATACGGAACCAGAAGGTTTACCCCGTTTGCTGATTGGTGTAGTGAATTGAGCTCTAGTGGAGTCCTTTACGGGTTAGGTCGTAGGTTGTTTTTTTTGTAAATTTTCACAATAATATGATCCTAAGTTGGAGTACCATTTACAGAAGCTATTTATTCTTAGGTACACAACCTGGTGTAAGATTGCTCAAAGACTCATTAGTTTCTTTTTCTCTCTAAAAGAGATAGCACTCATTAGCCATTATTTAAAAAAATACCACAAAAATTTAATCACTTAACGTGCTTAGTTTATAATTAGTACACATACTCCGACATAATTTAATACTTTGAAAAACTCGATAGAATTTGCAATTATTAACATATTTTGACTACAGTTTTAAACTAAGGAAATGATGAGATAAAAACGAGAATTTTTTTTTTTCAATTTCGCGTTTTGACAATATGTTGGTTTATAATCTCCATGAGCCCGGTTTGGACCTATACATTTTTACGTGTCATATTAGAATGATATTGAAAAATAAAATTTTATGTACTTTTAAATGTTTTTATAAAATATATAGATAGATTTTTTCTAAAAGATCAACTCAAAAACTATAAAAAATTACTCAACATAAAATATTTATCGGATTTTTGGCAAACATACTGGATAAAATTTCTTCAAAACACGACAAAATCGAAAACTCTCACGTAGAACAGACACGGAATAATGTTCATTGGGAACTTGCATATGATACTACAATTTTTTTAGCATAACCCACACGTTTTGATTCTTGTTAGTATCTATGATTTGTAACTGCACATTGTGATATTTTGTGGTAAGAATACTGTTTTAACACGTTTGCAAACGATGAAAATATAAGGTAAGGCTCTTCTCTCACAGCCTTCCAAGGAGTTAAAGGATAACTTTATCTAGAACGTAACAGAGAGACAAGGTAACAAAGCAATGAATATTATTTTATTTATAAAGTCAAGGTTATGGAGGTTGTGAAGTACTCGATATATTTGAAGATATTTCTGGAGACGTAGGTTTTGGAAACAAGGTAGGTATAATATATTTAAAAATATTCTAGAGAATTCTCGGTACAAGATATGCGAAATTGGAGACAAGATATTCATTTAAAAAATGTATTTAAGTCAAGTTTCTGAAAAAGAGAGTCGAGATGTTGTTCTTAAGTTTTTTGTGTTTTAGAGAAAAGATAACAAAACAATCCATTGAGCTTCCAGAAAGGTGAAATTTTCAAACCTACTTTCTGACCTCAAACTAGATGTTACCTCGGTCATTTCAAGAATAAAAAACTCCAGTGAAAATTATCATAGGTTAACAAATATGTTGTCATATCGAACAACAAACACTGATTCAGAATGTATATATATTGTTTTAAATATAATTAAACGTAGGATTTATACATCGCGCATCGATTTAAATGCCCTATGATTATTCTTTTGGTTCTGGCAGAACGATGGCTTACAAAATCGAGGTACGTGTGACGTCACGCGTACCTAACCAGTTTTCGATCGTTTTGGCGGGCATTGATAATTCAAAACCACGATATTTGTTTTGTCTCCGAAAACGACATTCATATTTTAGTTGGAAGGTAAAAACATGACTGGGGTTTCTTATTTCAACTGTGTATTGTGTCAAGCTCTGTCCCTAAATTCAACCTGTCTGTTCGACATAACAAACTTCACCGATGTGAGCTTGAGTTGCATCTGAGTACCAGTCAAGTATGATGGTGCCAGCCCGTTCAGAGTCTTATATTCCATAAGACAAAAATTAAACTAAACTCTTTCTGTTCTCAATCACGAAGAGATATTAATGTAGGTGATTTTCTGACAAAAATGGCGCTATGAAAATAATCCAGTCATTATTATTATTTGTTAGAGTCTGTTCAAATGTACTTTAGGCAGACCAGCGCAGAAATAATTGCAATAATCCAATCTGGAGACTACATGAACATTAACCAGTCAGAGAGTCTTAGTAGAATCTGTTGGAAGCTTTTTATGGAATTTAACTTATAATCATAAACAATACCTAGTTAAACTGATATTTTAAAGAGTAACATAAGATGTTCCTACCTGGTGTACATTTCCATAGCTGTGTCTCTGCTTGGGGGCGACCTGGAGGTTCCTGGAGTGGCGGAACAGCGACTCCTGCTCATCCCGGTTCATGTCTTCTAGCGCCGCGTCAACGAACACGGCCGGACCGGGTCGCGTTCTCCATCGGACGGCGGCCGGACGCCGGACCAGTGTGCAGTGTGAACAGACCCTAAATTACTACCTGGACCACTGAGCTGATTTAGAGGAAATGGTAAAAATACACATTTTGTGATATGAAAATTCGTGAAATTTAAAAAATATTGATGATATTTATATTATCTTTTTTATTGATTTAAAATAAATTTAAAATTGACGTTTTAAAGTGTGATATTGCTTTCATATAATTTTAAAAAGCACATGTTGCCAGTTCAAATGATAGACGTTAGCGTAATGATGATTATTAGATGACTTCACTAATACTTTTTACTATTTATAGCTTATATAGCAATCACTTAGTAGTAATTATTATTTTAATGATTGTGATGACACACTACACTTTATTTTATTTGGAAGCACAGGTGAGAACTGGGTCAATGATTTACTTTCGGGTCACGATTAATCACTTTTATACCGTCACTGTTTTTTAATTAATATTTTTATTTCCGTTAATTAACTATTAGTTATTATAACAATTATCAATATATTTTAATTTTAACTTGAAATCTAACAAAGTTAGGTTAGGTTGGGTTCGGTAAAGTTACATTTTTTACAATTATTTTTTTCACTCTTTTTTTATACTCCTAGGCATAGACACAGTTTACGAACGACACACATATTGCTTGGAATATTAAAGATATAGTTTTGCTGTAAATAAACAAAGAATCACAGTATCAGATTTAACATTCAATAAAATGATAATACCTGAATTAATTTCATTAAAAAAATACAAATGCGTGTATTTAGTATGTAGTTTAGTGTTAAGTATGATAAACCAACTTAATATTGATTCTGCCCCCTAACAAAACCCATTAAAACTTAGGGACCGGTAAGCAAAAAAAACCTTAATAGCGAAATACTTAAAACTTGTATAAGAATATTGCTCTCTGCATTTTAACCAAGATTTGTTAAAACGACACACAATACCCAGAATAAAGCCAGAATATTAACGACGTAAGTGAAGCAGCCGTGCACAAAATTCTGTTATGACGCGCGGTCCTGGTGTATTGGACAGACCTGTGGTTGAAATTGCCCTATCAAAATTATTTACGATGAACGTATTACTAAATTCTCAAATTTTTCTAGAGGGATCCCTAAAGAAGTTACTAATTCATCGTCTAGAAAAATAAAATCTGTTGCTTATCGCTGATTTTATAGTAGAAAAACTAATTTTATAAAATTTTCAAACAGTTTTACATATGGTAACAATTATTTTACAAGCAATAATTATTAGCCTGAAACCCTCATCCACAATGAAAAATCTCCTGATAAAAGATACATGACGCCAACGGGATTTGAACCCGTGTCCTTTCGATTTCCGGTCGACAGCTCTGACCGCTGAGCTATGGCGGCTTATCTCTTATCCGCGAAATAATTCAATATATACTAGTGTTTCATTCAACAATTTCTGCTTGTTACATTTTTTCACCTGAAACAACCAACTTTATTTTAGATGAGAAAAATTGTCTACATTTTTTGGTGAAGATACTAGAACTTGTCAAACATTTTTTTTTTTTTTTTTGGTAAACTAATGCTTAAGACAAGATTTTTTTATGCATAGCACAAAGGGTAACAATTATTTTACAAGCAATAATTATTAGCCTGAAACACTCATCCACATTGAAAAATCTCCTGATAAAAGATACATGACGCCAACGGGACTTGAACCCGTGTTATCAGGAGATTTTTGTAATATGTTTATCGGAAAAAAATAAAATGTGAGCGTCCAGCGAACCCCCGTTATTAGAGTCTTAATGTCACCTTAACCAAATCTTTTACTGGCTTTCTTTGCCAATGGACGATAAAAGAAGGCAAAATAAAAATTTATATTCTCTGATTATAAGTACGGTATCTAAGAGTACATTCTGAAATGCTTGCACCGTTGTTAATAAAGATTTTGACTCCGTTATCAGTGCGGCCAATCACAAATAACTGATCCAGAGTTCAACGCTTAGCGGAGTTGTTGAAATAGATGGTTGAACTTTTCTTAAACCGCCGTTGATCGAGATATAATTTAATAATCATTCAGTGGCATTAAAAACGCTGTCACTAGTGAAACTAAATAAACATTTCACTTTTTTTACTGTCGAAAAAATTACTATGATAACAGATTTTTTATGTTGACAACTAAAATTTCTTTCGATGTGACGTTTTTAATTTGCCGCCAAAACGATATTTTCGTGCTGTGGCGCTAGTGAAGTTACACCGGCCAACTTTGGTAGTGCCCTATTGAGAGTTGTATTAAGGCGATGCCATACGTAGTAACGCAAAATCGTGTGTTTTTGGTTTGAAAATTTGGTCGCCTAGAAATGTTTCAGATGCTTTAATTAAATACTGCAAGTAGAATACATTTTGGCCTTTAAAATAATCGAGTATTTTTTAGATAAGTCTTTTTATAAGCCCAGAAAAAAATAATGTAAAGGCCTATGAAAACTGCTTTGAAGTTCAAAATCTCCTACTTACGAACCCATTTTCGGCTATGATTTTATTGTAAAATGTGGAAAATTAAGTTATTTATAAAATCATCGAAAAAAAATTAAATATTTATGCCTGAACATTCACAAAATAAAATAAAAGGCACTTTTTGGCCATGTTTTTTCTTGCGTAAATCAAAACAGGCGGATGGTGTTAAGCGAGAATTTAAACCTTATCGCCATCTACGTAAGGGTTGTTATTGATAGCGGCTCAATTTAAAATACTACACGACGTAGTGCATCGCCTTAAGGCCCCTTAGTAAGCGTTCAAAGATGGTTTGAAAGGGAGATATGTAAATACGAATATCAGAAGGATTGCACTTATATTAAAAAAAACCATAATAATTGAGTGAAAATGGTGAAAATATTTAATAAAACACGACTTGTTTGAAATATAGCAAGATCTCTCGACTTAGTTGCATTTAAAGATAGGTACACTGTGAACTTTTTCATGCATATAACATAAGAGAACAAAACGTGTTTTGAATCATTTTCGGAGCTTACTTTGCGAAGTTTTTTTTCTATCAAGGGAATTTAATATAATTAACGTTTGGCATAACAAATGTAAAGACATTATTTTAAAAAATAACATATATTTTTTTGGAACTTAAAAACTTGAAGAGTTAACGAAAAACTTATTATAAATCGGTAGAAGTCAAGTATGCGGGGGCTTAATAGCCAGTAGCGTTACCTATGTCATAATGACGTCGTAGCCAGGTCGAACCGTTTAGAGATTTTGTATTTTAGAAATGTTATTAAATCAATTAATCAATTAATTATTGAGTAGGACGATCAGAATTTAAAAAAATAACTCTGAAGTATGTAAAAAATATTTGTGCAATCAAAAAACGCCCGTGGCAAAAAGCCTTAGGATGGTGGGTGTCAAATAGCAAGGTATTGAATTCGTAAAGCCTTGCGTTTGAAAGAGACTAAAAAACTAAATGCCTTGTCTCCGCAAAAAGTAATCCTCACGACTCATCTCTATGTACGTGGGTTCATTAGTCTTCTATTCTATTCACTAAGTCCTTTCGAATGTCCCCTATTTGTCGCTCTTGACTTCGTAACGTGTGAATTCAGAAAAACTTGCTCCGTGACACAGTGACCAAAGAAACAGTGAATTTAAAAGGGCTACTTCAGTGGCTTCCCTGAATTTCTTTATCATAACTGAACCTTTCTTATAGTTCTTACCACTGCAGTGCGCGTGAAAGGGCTACGACTATAAGCCTTAATTATAATTGGAGATTTTAAATGGTTCCTAGCGAAGTCATTATTTTGAAAGTGCAACGGCTAAAAATCATTTATTATAACTGTAGCTTTCAAATAGTTCCAAGCTCGGTAATTATTGTGAAAGGGCTACGATTATAATTATTTATAATAACTGTATCTTTTAAATAGTTCCTAGCGCAGTAATTATTATGAAAGAGCTACTGATATAATTATTTATTATAAGTAACCAGAGTTTTCCTATTGTTCTTCGCGCTGCAGTAATTGTGAAAGGGCTACAACTATCTTCTTTCGTATGGTGGGGGGTCAGAGGGGGACATCTAGATCTGCGAGCCATTTTAGGGCCTCAGGCGTCGCCATGTGGACCTCATCAATCCCGCCGGGGAATGAATGGAGCGGGCATTCGTTGACCACATGTTCGGTAGTCTGCACCGCACCACATTCACACATCGCCGACTCTTTAAGGCCCCATCTGTGCATCATGTGGGCACAGCGGCTATGGGAGCACCTTAACCTATTGATGGCGGACCAGGTTTTGCGAGGCAGTGAGAACCCAGGCTGTCTCTCGGTGGGGTCCTGTATGAGATGGGCATTTCCCACGTTGGCCGTTTGCCACTCAAGTTTCCACCTATCTTCTGGGGTGAGAGGTAGTCGGAGGAGCCTCTCTCCTTCCGCCCAGAAGGGCTTTCGGGACTTCAAGCGGCATGCCGGGTGGGAGACGACATCTTCGTGTAGAGGTATTGCGCTTTTTTGCAGCGCCTTCTTGTATTCCCTCAGTGTTGCAATTTCTCGCCTGATGTTTGGCGGGGTTATGTTTGCAAGTACGGGGAGCCAAGGGAGAGGAGTAGATTTTAAAGTCCCGCTGATGGTTCGCATTGTGGCATTAAGCTGAACGTCTACCATGGAAGTGTGGGCGCTTCTAGCCCATACTGGAGCACAGTATTCAGCCGTTGAGAAAACCAGGGCAATGGATGCTGTTCTGAGCGTGTTGGCGTCGCATCCCCAGCTAGTTCCAGCTAGCTTATTAACTAAGTTAAGCCTTGTCCTGGTTTTTTTACCCACTGTTTCCATGTGTTGCCGGTAGTTCAAGCTCCTGTCCAAAGTAACTCCGAGATAGCGGGGGTGAGGGTCATGGTAAATATTTTTTCCATCAAACTGAACACAGAGTTTGGCATCCGCTTGTGAATTGCTAAGATGAAAAGCTGTCGCAACTGTTTTCGACCCATTTGGCTTTAGTCGCCAATTGAGGAAATATTCTTCCAAAGCCTTTAGGTCAGAATTGAGGATAACTTCTGCTGCTTTAAGGGTTTTGGCTTGAGCTGTGACGGCGATGTCATCTGCGTAAGCAAATTTTCTGCCTTCAGTGTGAGGGAGGTCTCGAGTGTAGATGTTAAATAGCGATGAGGCCAGCACTGAGCCCTGGGCAAGGCCATTATTGAGGGGTATTTTTTTGCTTTTTCGCCCTCCTAGAAAAACCCTGAAGGTGCAGCCAGTTAGCAGTTGCTCAATGAGTCGTACTGTGTTGCCATCCTCTATGGTGTCGTACAGTTTAACAAGGAGGCCTTTGTGCCACACCGTGTCGTAGGCCGCAGAGAGATCAATGAACGCTGCCGCAGTCTTCAGCCGTTTCTGGAAACCAGATTCAATGTGTGTTGTCAGTGCTAACACCTGATCGCAGCAGTTACGGCCTGGTCTGAAGCCAGCTTGCTCTTGTGGGACCACTTTCTCCAAAATTGGAGTAAGTCTGCGGAGCACAACTCGCTCAAGAAGTTTGTACATGGTACTTAAAAGTGAAATTGGCCGGTAGCTGTTCGGATCCTCTGCTGGCTTGTTGGGTTTGAGGATCGCAATAACTTTAGACTTTCTCCAGGTATTTGGTATTTCTCCAGTTTTGAAAATTTCAGTAAATAGTTTTGCGATCCATATTTTTGTCCGTGGTCCAGCATGTTTCAGAAAGTCTGGGAGAACTCCATCACATCCAGCTGCTTTCCCAGCTTTTGTTGAAGTGAGGGCGATATCTACATCGTCAGCTGTAACGGCGACCACAGTGTTGGGGTTCACCGGCCATTTTAGCCGCGCCGCCTTCAGAGATTTTTGGACCTGGTGGTTTATGTTAGACCTTGTTGTCGTTTTTGAACTACGGAGTAGTTGCTGAGCAACAGCATTTGGTGACACTTTGGGCATTGTTTTAGTTGGCTGATCTGCAGCTCCAAGTCGCCTTAGTGTTTGCCATGCTTTTCTGCTCGAGTGCTCGAAATTCATTTCCTCCGTTAATTCATTCCACCGTTTCATACGCCCGTCGTCCAGAGACTGGAGAAGGTCAGAGGCAGTGTCTGGGTCATTCGTCCTTTCGAATTCGGCTAGAAGCTGTTCACTTTCTGAGCTCCATGTTGGAATATACACTTTTCTGTAGCCTCTAGGTATAAATTTCTTTGCGGCTATAAATAAAAGGTTTGAAAAACGGTCGTAGGAATTCGGCTTTGGTGGTATGTTATCCACAACCCTGTCAACATATTCCGAGAAGTCTCGCCATTCTGCCTTTCTTAGATTCCATCGCGGCAACGGATTGCTGGAAATACACGGAATCTGTATGCCTATGCTTAGCATGACTGGCCTGTGTTGGCTATGTGGGAAACTGTTCAATATAGTTCTCGAAGCCCTCATAGGTTTTCCGTCCGGCGCTGTAGAGACAAAACACAAGTCTGGCGTATATTCACGTCGCCATCGCGCAGAGAAAAATGTTCCCTTTTGCTTAGCATCGTAAATAAGTTGGCAATCCTGTGCTAACTATAAATCTTTACTATAACTGTAGCTTATAAATATTTCCTAGCGCTGGAGTAATTATGAAAGGGTTACGACTATAATTCTTTATTTTGTTTAGAACCTTCGTAGCACTACAGCGAATATGAAAGGGCTACGACTATAACTCTTTATTATAACTGGAGCTTTCCTGTAGTTCCTAGAACTGAAATAATTATGAAGGGCTACGACTATTATAAGACTATTTAAGCCTTGTAAACAAAAAATATTAAGGGTCTATGTTATCTTTGGGGATGCGTATGCCCGAAGAAGTTCTGGGAATGAACGTGGTTTGAGGGGTGGGTAGGAGTCTGGAGGTTAATAATGTGTCTAGGAATGACGGACGTGTGAATCCATCCCTCCCACGCTACTGCGGTATCTGCATCCACCTACATAGCCTAGACAACCCTGACCCCACGAACCCGGGCACCCCTACTAATTCACCAAACGTAGCGTACCACTTAGCGTGACCTATGGCACAGATGTTAGTTTTTCAATAAATAGTGCACGGGGCGGCGGTACTTATACCCGCCTCCCAAATCCGCATATTCCTATGGTAACAACAAGAATTGTTTTTATTAGTTCTCGACCTTGACGATAGATGGTGTCAATTATTCCAGCGACACCCAAAGTTGGAATAAGGCCTTCCCGACCGGCTTTCCCATGTGATATTCATAAAGCGGCTGCAACTAACCGAATTCTTCTACATTTTAAATTGCACACGTAGTCACAATGCGGCTATGCATGTTAAAGGCCTTCAACGGATATTTTGCACGTAGGCAGAAAAACGATGAATAAATAAACGAATTAGTAGTAAACACTGGAAATAAACTGGTAAAGCACTTCTTCACGGCTTAAAACTGAACAGATATTCATTTTATAGAAAAACACTGCAACCGAATCACCGTATTTGTACAGAGTGCGGCAAAACAGACAGACTCGCTGGGTCGCGACGAAAGAAGGGGCCATTTTCAAGAAACATGCGGACGGCGAAGCCCCGGTGTTGTCCGGAACAAACCATGGTAACGACTGAAAACGACACGACCCTCCCGACATAATGAGACACCGCCCAGGTTAGTACGCCCACTACACGGGATCTACCAGCCTTTCAAAACTGCACTGTCTGTTTTGCTGCAACCTGTACGAGCAAGCCAACCGGTTTCAACACATCCGAGTGATCGTCAAGACAGACATAATCTTAGCTCGATTTAACTAGTAGTTATATGAACAGTTAGTAGACCTCGCGTGCAAAGATAATATTTATAAGTAGATACTTGAATACCTGTGTATTTTAATATAAAGTAATATTTTTATGTAACGTAAAAAAATCAAGAAAAGATTTGTACCATTTTTCCAAATAAACGCGGTTAGTTAATGACAATTTTTCTTTTTTCAAACTGTATTCAAGCACGTAGGTACCATTATATTGAAAAACGTGAAAAAGAAAGTCAAAAACATGACTACTTTATATTTGAAAAAAATATATTTACTGGACCGTAAGTCAAAGCCAGCAAAATATTCAAAGTAAGGCTTGTTTGTTAAAATACACACAGATGGAATGCCAAATAGTCGAGTTAAAACAGCACTTCCCTACTCTCACTTCATAATGTTATATATACGATGCTTCTAGGTATTATAAATTAACGAACGGAACCATTTATAAGCTTTTTTGTTGTTTGTTTTTGGGGTGTTATGCCGTGTTGCGCTAACTCCTTCTTTAGCCGACGTTTCGGACAGCGTTGCAGTGTCCATCATCAGATCCGGTAGATCCGAAAATGCTTTTGGCCGTGAAAATCTAAAAAACTTACCATTTATAAGCTGACCATTTTTCTACCCTTAGCTATTATTTTTTTAACTTTCCGTTGAAAACCACGTAAATTGAGAAAAAAATTTCTTTTCCGCACAATAGTCCCAACTACCCGGGCCAGTTGAACTATGGCATCTCAACGTGGGGTATGTCGTGAAGTTGAAAGAAGTGAGAAGGAAAGAAAGAAGTGAAAGAACCTGGCGATTCAGATCTGGCCACCAAAAACGGGTGAAGCTATTTAAAGCAACGCAATGTTTCAATTCTGAATTGTCGAATTGATGTATGGATTCAACTTTTTTTATCTCCAATTGGCCTCCAACGCTATAACTATAACTACCGGATCCGGTCTACGCGCACCGCTTATCGCGTTCGAATAGTGTAACACGTTTAAAAGATACATTAATACGCAACAGCGTCTCTAATTGTATAGCTCAATGAATTGTTGGTCTTTCACCAAGGCGAAATAGCGAGTACCTATATATATTTTCCACCACAAGCAAATGTCATTTTTTTACATAATAATGCTAAAAATAATCTGGAGTTTGTGAAGATATATAATATTTATTTAAAACAAACCACGATCAATAACTTCGTTTGGTGCACAGATCTGAATAACCAGGTTATCCCCCCATCTTCCTCTTTCCATCTACTTCCTCTCCCTACTACCTGCAGTCTCACAACATACCCCAATCGAGGATACCGTAGTCTCACTGGCTCCGAATGGTTGAAAGCAGGTGCAGTCCTCACATAAATGATAAATAAAAATAAAATACGAAAAACTTCTTTAATTACAATTTTTTTTCCCCCAAAATGTACCTACGAATTTTATGCTTCGATTACATAATTATATTGGTCACAAATTAATGTTGAATATTAATGGAAAGAGGGTTAAAACTCAGGAACTGCTAAGGGAAATACAAGTACGATAATAAGGCCGTAGGAGTGGCAGCTTGCCACACAAAATACATATTGAAAGATGGATTAGGTCCTAGCACTGGAAGAAATGGGAGAGGGCACCCGGAATGAAGCCATCTAACTTAATCTAAACTAAGTAATAAACAAATCAGACCCTAAACGAACCAGGATACTACTCAATATGCACAGTACACACTAAATGATTTTGTAGGACTACTAACAGGATACTGCCATCTCAGGAGATACCTACATGCTGTTGTTGGGAGAGAAAAACCAATAGATGCAGGAAATGTGAAGAGGATGAAGAGACTCCAATTCTATGGTGTCAAAGCCCCGCTTTGTTGGGAATAAGGCTCAGATTCATGGGAAGACACATTGTACCAAAAGCCACATATCCCACGACAACCCTGGTGAACTTTATAAAAGCAACCGGGTAATTTATAATGAATGAGGTAAAATGGGAGATAGCACAGTGGGCCTATGGTCTGGGTGCTTACAAGAACTATACGTAAACCTTCTACTCTCAATTATTTATTAGAATAATACACAAATAACTTTGTTTACATCACTTTAATATATATAACCTCTACATGTTTCATGGACAATGTTCACATCATCAGGAGCAAGTATATACTTGCAATATACCTAAATATACTTGAGTATATACTTGCTCCTTATGATGTGAACATTGTTTATGAAACATGTAGAGGTTATATATAATAAAGTGATGTAAACAAAGTTATTTGTGTATTATTCTAATAAATAATGACATCACAAAGTGATAGCTTTCAGAAGAAATTTTCTTCGAAAAATTACACAAATATTTATTTTTTTAAATAATACGATGTGCATAAAAGTACTGCATTCACTTTATGCGTAAATGTTCCAAGGAAAGGATTAATCAGAGGTACCTAATGCATACCTCGATACCTGACTCTCCTTGCTTTTGATTTAATGCAGTAAAGGTGAACGTGTTTCCAGCCTTCTGGTATATGTTATGTAATTTTAAAGTAAATTCCATACATTTTAAGTCTCTGCATTAATCCGGTGCATTCATTAATACCTATGCGGTTACCTTTGTACCTTTGCATGCAGCTGTAATTAGTTTACTTTTTGTACCTTGAATGCAGGTGTTTTTATTTATAAATACTAGTTGTTGTAGAATGTAACTTGACTTGGTACGTCAAAAAGTGAGAAATTTCAATCAGCAAATAATATTACTCAAAAATAGAAATATAAAAACAAAATTACATTTAAAAATATAAAATATGTAGGTACTATATCATGCGACTGAATATGATAGTATTATTATCTTAATGACCGTAGAGTTTATGATTTTTCGTAAACGGAAGCGGCGCCCTCTGTTATTTAAAAAGAGAACCGTCGAAGTTTTCAAACCGTTTCAGCGGGTTTTTATCTGCTACTTTCAAATTATTCATTTAATATGTGAGAATAACGTAGTATGTATAATTATGTTGATATTTAGCATAAATATTCAAAGTATTCCAAACAGTTTTAGAAGACATCTACAGATTTATGAAAAATTCCAGTGCGGGTTTTGCAAGTCAACGACTCATATATATAACACATTTCTACAGTCTGACATTTAGGGTAGTATACAAATTATGAGGGCGCTAAAGGTTTTAAATGGCAACACTAAGAAGGCTCATAGGAAGAGGAAAGTAAGTTTAAAAAAGCACAATAATTCAAACGCATATAACGCAATTCAAACTAATTCGAATTATATTCAAACGCATTTTTCCAATTATGTCCTAAATCCTGTATCTAAATTTTGCCAATAAACAATTAGATAATGTTAATTAAGTGTTTTTTTTTTTTTTTTTTTTTTTTTTTTTTTTTTTTTTTTTATTATTGTACGACAGACAGGTAAGTCCAATTATGGTACAATTTTATAAAAACTAATTTTATAAAAACTAACAATACATGTACATATATTTTTTAAAACATGGTATAGTGATATTAAACACATCTATATCCGCTGGTAGGGCATTTAGTAAGGTCATACCTCTTGTCATGCTATGTCGGGCAATGACATCTGTCCGACCCTGCGGTATACAGAATAGGTCGTGGCTACGATTTCGACAGTATTTATCAGGAACGAATAATCCACAGCATGACAGGAGATATGGGCAATCGATAAGGTTTTTTAGTAACTTTAATTCAAATACCATGAGTCCGGCATTACGCCTAGTCTCCAGGCTTTGGTAATTTGTCTCCTTTAGCAGTTCCACGTGATGCATGAATTTCGGATATATTCCGTATGATCGCATGTAAACATACCTTAGGAATTTTTTTTGAATTTGTTCAATCATATTTATGTATTTAAGTTGATAAGGTATCCAGACAGTACTGGCGTACTCCAGCTTGCTTCTGACCACTCCGTTGAACATGGAGGTCATTGCTTCTTTGTTATTGAATTGTTTGCAAGTTCTAATTACAAAACCAAGAGTTTTGGAGCAAGCCGAGGTAAGCTGGACTATGTGGTTCTCAAGTGACCTACCAGGTAAGCATTGTACTGTATATTATCTCCATAAATAGTTAAGTAATAACATAGATCACTGTAGAAATGTATTATAAGTTCGTACAGCGCCCTTGAGGTGATTTTGCACAAAAACGGTGCTATACAAGTCATCCAATTATTATTATTATTTTAATCAAACGGTGTTCAGATATTAGAATTATATACTTTCCGAACAGAGATGAATCTAAATCATATTTTAAAACAATTTTAGGTTTTTAATTATTTAACGCTTTGCAAGGGAGATAGATGATTTCAAAGAAATGACATTTATTTGTATTTCTAAAATGTGTATATAGAAAAAGCCATATATTAGATGCCTAACAAATTAATAAATATGTATTTTTTAAATAAAATAAAATCGTTAAAAAATGAGTAATGATGTTTTTTTTCACTTGACGTTATTGTTTGTTTACAAATAAATTGTCAAACTCGAATGTAGAACATAACCTCAAATCTACCAGTCATACCAATAATTTCTACAGTTCTTTTTTTGTAAATATGTATATTCTGAGTTGGTCTCGAGCTTCCTCGTTCATAAAACGCTTAAATACGCGGAAAATCACTTCCCGCCTTAATAATAATAGTGGACTTGAGTTAAAAATATTATGTCGAAAAAAAACACATTTTCCCGTAGAATTAAAAAACGTAATAAGCAAATTAAACGCACTGCGATTGGTCGGCTGGTTCTGACAGAACTTACACAGCTACCTCACGGGTCGGCCGGCCGCGTTCATTAGAATCGGGTCAATTTTGTGACAAGTCGCGCTTATTTATTTAAGAAGAAATCATGTTTATGGAAATCTTGCAAAATATTTAAATTGGGATTTGTTGATTTCATACCTACCAGACCCTTACTGTTAGTTAACCGACAAAACCGAGGTACGTATGACGTCACGCGTACTCCGTCAGACTGCCTGCGTATTTGTATTTCTGCGTGAAACTTTTAAGTTTCAAAATGGGAAATGTTTGTAATTCAGACAAGTGATAACGAAGATACCACTTTAAAAAAATATATCTAATTGGTAATATTTATTTAATTATGGTGCAACAAAGTTTATTATTTTATTCAATAAAGATGATTCATTTGCCTATCGCTTGTAATAGCCACCCTACGGATCAAAGCACTTAAAAAAATTAAAAGTCACTATATTTTAACTAAAAATGCGACGACCTGCGTAAAATACTGCGGCTTCTTTCCCGCCATCGATCAAGCGCCGCCATCTTGGTGCCGCTAACCAAAAAGAAACAATATAAACAGAAGAGCGCGAAATAAAAGGTGTCTGGAAGTTGTGTAGGTAACAGGAATAAGGAACAATAGTTGCCTCGACTCCGAAACAATTTATGTCAACCGAAAAAAATGACAAAGAAAACACGTGCATTAACGAACAGGCGCTCTTTTATTTATATATAAACAAAGCTCTGCTTGGAATTTAGAGTTCTACTTCTCTAAAAGGAAAAACGAAAGATTTTTTTTTCGAAGTGACGTGTTCACTCTGTGGGAGGTTAGAAAATAAAATAAACAAATTATTCTTTTATAAAAATAGTATAGACAGTTGGATTTCTTTAGTTTTTTGTTTTGTGTCGATATTAAAATCATTACTTTTTTTCTTTAAAAAAGAAAGACAAACATTCCCGGGTTACGAATAACCTGACAATATTTGAAAATCTCCTACTACAACCACAGTAAGCTGAAAATATTGCTTGTGTTGTGATGGAGGACTTGACTGGAGGAGCCAGCCGAGGAATTGAACACACTACGCCTGAGTGGGACCCAAGCGCGATGTCAACTCGGCCACCGACCGGCAAATATACTTGATTGGAAAGATTCGTGAAAAGTCATGCACGAAGCCTTATTCCCAAGGTATTGGCAAACATGGACCATCTCTATTAAAAGCCCCAATAATTCTAGTATTTGAACGAGTTACCTTCAGCTATAATTTTTGTAAGCAAATGAGATGCAATGAAAAAATAGTTTTTTTTTTTAATAATGTTAATTTTTTTGATTATTTCAGGGAGTCATTTTGCGTTTGTATCTATAATACGGTATCAAAGCAACCGTACGAAAAGTTAAACATGTCGATCTCTCTGGTATATTAAACCCGCTTCGAAATTTTAAATTTCGTAGGAGCATTCTTCTATAAAATAGAATCGATTTTAGAGTTTTGAATTTCAAAGGAGCATTCATTTATAAAATAGAATATATTTTAGAGTTTTGAATTTCGAAGGAGCATTCTTTTATAAAATAGAATCGATTTTAAAGTTTTGAATTTCGAAGGATCATTCTTCTATAAAATAGAATCGAATTTAGACTTTTGAATTTCAAAGTAGCATTATTTTATAAAATAGAATCGGTTTTAGAGTTTTTAAATTTCGAAGGAGCATTCTTTTATAAAATAGAATCGATTTTAGAGTTTTGAATTTCGAAGGAGTATTCTTCTATAAAATAGAATCGATTTTAGAGTTTTGAATTTCGAAAGAATGTTCCTTTATATGTCGAACAACAGAAGCCCTTTCTCAATTTCATAATTTCAATAAAGTAGGTACCTAAGCATTATTTTGTTTCGCGTTACATTATGAAACAAACCTCATGTACTTTAATGTAGCTTGAACTACTGAATTTTAAATTAGTTGATTTATTTATGCGTAGAGAGGGCGGAATAAATTTAATGGGGAATTTATAGGAATTCTTGCACGACTTTATACCTACGGATAAGAGAAGAGATTTCAAGGGATTAACGATTTTTTTATATGTCCTGGCGCAATAAAACGCCAATGAACAGAGAGAATAAATTTTAAAACGAATTTATTTAATTTTCAAATTAGTGAAACACATTTTGGCTCACAGAAAACCTCCTTATATTAAATTAAAATACTTATGCGTAAAACTAACCAGCAACATTTGGAATCGGGTCGCTAACATAAAGAAAAAAAAAAAACATCGCCAAAAAGTGTGTTTTCATTTTATTTTGCGTAGTTCGGACCTATTTTTAACACATTATAGGGAAATTTTCTGAAGAACTAAAATTTTCCACATTATACAATAAAACCATAACCGAAAACGGCTTCGTTAGAATGAAATTTTAAACTTTAAAGCTGTTTTTATGGGTCTGATACTTGGTCTGGGCTTATGAAAACGTTCAATTATTTGAAAGGCATATATTTTATTCGCAGTATTTAATTAAACCATCTAAAATATTTCAATGCTATCAAATTTTTATACAAAAACCACATTAAGCCTTAAGCTGAACTATAAATATGTTTGTATGTCTCACGATCGGTAAGCTCTGGCGTCATAAACTGCAAAGTCAATTTCAATCATACATCATAATTTCTTGATGTTTCCATTTCAGGGTATACTTAAAATAATTAATTATCGGATCTTTTTTTTGTTGTTTGTTTTTGGGGTGCTATGCCGTGTTGCGCTAACTCCTTCTTTAGCCGACGTTTCGGACAGCGTTGCAGTGTCCATCATCAGGGCAGATCCGGTAGATCCGAAGATGTGTCGGATCTTTCATAGATGGCGCTAATTTAATTGTAAAATAAATTAAGCAATTGATACACCAAAATAATAAGATGCATTATTTGTTTGCGCCCTTACATGCATAATATGAATATGAATAAAAAGATTTATCCGTTTACAAACTCAATTATTTTATGAAAACATACAAATACAATATTGAATTAAATTACGAATACAATATTGTATTTGCATGTCTTTCATAACAGAATTGAGTTTGTATACGGACAAAACTATTTATTCATACTCATATTGCGTATGTACCTACGTCTGCACACAAATAATATTCATTTCAATATTTTAAAGCGTAACTTGCTAAAATGTTTTTCCTAAAATAATTAAATTAGCGTCATCTTTGAAAGAGCAGATTATGAATTCATTTAACAATACCCTTAACTATGAGGATGAAATCAAGTGTTCAGTAGTTTTAAAACTAGGCGAAACCTGTTAATACTTAACTATTACTTATTTATAAATAAAATTCTGGTTCGTTACACAAAACTAACGTCAGTTTGCATTAATGAACTTCCTGCTTTCTATCAACAACTTCATATTACTTGAATTCTACCACTGCATGATGTAGGTAAGTGTTATGACAGGTAAACTGCACGAAATATGAGTTATGGACTAATCGTTCTATTTGAGGGGGCATTGTAAAAACGTACTTTACGAAAACATAACCTAACCAATCTATCCATAATGTAATCGTAAAAATGTGCAAAGTAGAGTGATTATATTTCGAACAAAGAAATAATTTTACTGAAATGACTGACAACAATTTAAATATACTGGTTCTTACTGTCTATTACATCAAAAGTCTTTCACGTAGGAAATAAAGAAATATGTTTTAATACGAATACTAAAGGTGTTACACAAGATTTAGTTTTAGAGTCTTTGTTAAATTTCATAAGCACTTGCAAACGTAAACACATCACAATTTGGGGACAAAGACTTTTAAAAAAAGAAAAACCATCATTCTCGGCATACTAATAACCGTCCAATATTTGAAAACTCCTACTTCCATCATTATAAGCGTGAAATGTTGCTTATGCAATGATGAAGGACTTAGCTAGGAGAAGAATTTATTGAACCAACGATGCCTGGGTGGGAACCCTACGCCTTTTTAAATTTAGCTACTAACTGGTCAGACTGCAAACATTACTCTGACGATAGTTAACTTCCGATAGAAGAGGAAACAAAAAGGAAAGAGGAAGAAAAACAAAAAACCTACCAAAAATATATAACTACTATAATATTCGTTTAGCAATAATTAATCGAGCGCTCACAATATCGACAAATTTAAATTTCTTTTCAAGTATATCGAAATCAATACGCCAAAATCCATCTCTTTTATCAAAACTAATCCATTAAATAACCCCCTATAACTTTGAACCTCAACCTTTAAACACATTTATTGAGTCGCCCAATAACCCGCTATTTTATTCTTCTATCGATATATAATTACACCACTCTTATTTTTTTACGAAGGAATTCTTTATGAATTCAAGAAATTTTTATCCATCAAAACGTAATTTAAAAACTTCACATTCACATCACTATTTAAAATTTTAATATGCATTATTTTTCACGAACAACGCTTTTAATCGAAAGCGGAAATTTTCGAATTCCGAATTCCCTAGTGACGTTTTACAATTTCGAACAAAAAAATATAATAAAACCCGCCGTGTTCGCGAAAGTAACACTAAATATGAGCCCGTTCGTATACGCTACATGAAAAAAACTTTTAATTGCGAACGTTCGGCGTAGCACCCACCTCTTTAGACGGTCTAGAACCAACTGTTGGATTGGTGGGAGATTGGGGCTGGTGAGGTGGTGAAGAGGGTGGTGAGGGGTAATGACGCGTCACTAGTGAACGTTGCCTCGAAGGGTAAGAGGGGGATTTACCCCGATTGTTACCTTAATATAAAGGGCAGAAGGCTTTCCTGAAGGATGCAGAAGGATTGAAATGTTTCATGGAATATCCTACTTAAATCTATTTTCTTTTAGGTAAACGATAAGCGAGAATACAATTTTCTTTTGACATTTTTTTTTATTACTTTACAAATAAGTTATAAGCTTCCAATAGTTTATTTAGTAAAATAATGCCCCAACTGCCCAGAGCCAGTGGGTCTATGGAATCCCCAAGAAGGGTGTGTTGTGAGCAGAGATGTGCGTTATTTCAAATAAATCCATTTCAAATGGAAATGCAAAATGCAAAATGGGTATTTTCCATCTTGCATTTTAAATGCTTTTCTAAAAACCATTTTGCATTTTGCATTTTAAATGCTTTTCTAAAAACCATTTTGCATTTTGCATTTTAAATGCTTTTCTCAATGCATTTCCATTTTAAATGCTTTTTTGCAACATTCTTCCTACTATCTCCACTCATCTTTTTTTCATAATCCCCAAATATCAGTCGGTCCTCAACCTCGCTATGAGAGATAATTTACATTTGTCAAGTTGCTCCCTGGTAGGAGCCCTGGCAATTGAGTGATACCATTACAAAAAATACTGATTCAAATACTGAACATGACGCTGTAATATTAAATGTTAGAGAGCAGTTTCTATGTTTTTACGTTGGCAACATTTGTCCCGCGCAAATTTTTTGTGGTTCATAATCCGCAGTCGTGGCATTTTTTGATTTACTATCATGTAATATGTTTGTTCTACGTTGATGTCCATTATTAAATGACAAAACTGTTTAAAAATTCTATAATTATTTTAATTGTTTGACCTGAGAAACCATTTTGCATTTTCAATGCATTTTGAAAATAGGTATTTTGCATTTTGCATTTGAAATGCTTTTCTAAAAAGGATTTTGCGTTTTGCATTTTCAAATGGAAAAGTTTTGACCCATTTCCATTTTGCATTTCAAATCGTTTTGGGTACCCATTTTGCACATCTCTGGTTGTGAGGCAGAAAGATGTGGGAAATGGAAGGAGATGGATTAAAGAAAGGTTGGAAAATACCTGGCGGTTCAAATATGATGGATAAAGACGGCTTGTTGTCTTTCCCTCGAGTGAAAATCTTTAAGAATCTACCACCATCTACAGATTTTAGACAGTCAAATCATTTCATATGCGACATCGGATTTAGAATACAATATCTGAACTTTAATCACTCTGCCACGAAGTACATAGTTTTGATACAATGTTTAGACGACCCTCGTGGCCTGAAGGAAAGAACTAAATATAACAGAAACAAAGGGAGATATGGCATGGAAGGTTGCCCACTGTCGCCGAGCTACGACCAAACTGCACGGGCTATCAAAGCGGCAGAACCAATGAAAGTTATGGGTTTGGTTTTTATATATATTTATTAACCTGGCTAGGTGCCGCTGTGCGTATATACGATTTGGAAAAGTTGTCGTTTTCATACTAATAATGATTCATCTCCCTCTACCTTGTTTCTTCGAGGAATCTAACGTTTGGGCTTAATCGAATAATAGAAGAGTTATAATTTACCCACCTCACCCAATTTTACAGTCGCTACGCCAGGTGTTCGTTTAAGAAGGAAAATTCAAATTCTGCGCAGAAAAATCACGCAATGGACAGCGCTGCAAACTTTTGTTTCACTTTACTTTTCTGCGCATGGTCTGATTATTTCAATGTGCGATCTTTTGTGGTCAGTGTACGACTGATGTTACAGTTTATCCAAAGCATTTTCGAACCCTCCTGGTGCGAAAAATATGGTCACGTGATTTGCCTCCAGTTCGTCAAAAGTTACCCAGATTTCATGTTAGGGCAAGTCTATTAATTTGGATGTCTATGGTCGTCACATACAAAGTTACCTGCTCCAGTGCTAAGTTTCACAAAAGCGAATCCTTTGTTAGGAAATTGGACATTTGTAAAAGGCTTTTTTATACCAAAATTTAATCTATTGGTCTAGAACTTCAAAACTACGATTCAGATATCCTTGGGAAAAATAAATATGAATTCCACAAAATATTCTTTACGTTATTTTTAATAGATACACGTATTATTATCGTAAAAGAAATGAAACGTGACACGGAAATGCAAACAAAATACTGTGATCAAAATTCTCTTTTACGAATTACGCGTCTATTAAAAAAGATATCATGAAGCCATTATTATTTTTTGTGATACCATGTGAAAAAATTCAGATGTCGACGTTGCAGGGCCAACAAAATAACGAAATATAATTGCCAGAATAAAGAAATAACTTCTGTATTAATGTGACGTTACAATAATTGGAATATTATGTTAAATATGGGAAAAGAATTTAAAAGAGTATATATGTGATGTTTACAGCGAAAACATATTGATGTTTTATGGAAAATATTTTAATTTTGTTTTTTATTTGATTACCTTATTAAAATATTGACATTTTAAGAAGATATTTGTACTTATACAGGGTGTCCGGAGGTAAAGTGCACTAACTTCGCGAGGAGAGTCTACGTGATAGTACAAGCAAAAAACACATATTACTATTTTCAAAATTCCAACTTTTAGGGGTACTTTTCAGGTAAAAAACGTAAAATTGGTCCGCCGTGTGGGGCAGGCATTATTACTGCGCTTTTGCTAAATCTACCGTCCCGCGCCCAAGCGCTGTCGTTCCGTCAGTCTATAATTATAACTTTTATTTTATTCGTAAAAGATCTGATAATTTTAATATTTTCAACAGTGTTTATCTTTCAAATTTTGTTTTAATCAAAACATGTTAATATAGTGTGTCTTTATCTTAAAGTGCCTTTCTTAAATCTTGTTTGAAGGAAGATATTTATCCAGTGCACGTTTTCTCCTAAGATTTACTTTTAACATTGTGTTCATTTTTGAGTAATTTTAATTACTGTGTCAATTCTGGCTTCATCTACAAAGAATGGGCAAACATTCATTAGGTTTACGGCCTACACGATGTAAATACACATATAAGGTGGACGTTTTGAAAATTCGTTAAATTAGTCAAAAACAGTTGCATTAGTAAGTGATTGATAGTTAAATAATGTTATCGTTCAAAGTGTTACTATATTTTGTTAATATTATTACAGTTTTCTTATGAATTTGGTTTAAGACATACGAATTGTAGCATAATAGTAAACTTCAAACACTAGGCCTAATGTTATTGTTTACTTGCTGTTTCAATGGATGCAGTCCGATTATAACGTTGCCACTTCGTTCTCGGCTAGTTCCCAACGAATATATCGGGTAAATTTGTCCTTACACTAAAGATTTTTAGTAGGTATGTCTTTTTGTAAGGAAATTTTTTTTTTGGAATTTCTGAAAAAGTTATTTATCTTGTTTTGTCCTACCATCGTGTAGAATCATCTCCCGAAGTTAGTGCAATTTACCCCCGGACACACTGTATAAAAGAGATGTTGAATATATTTTTAGTCTTTATCACTAGGAAAT
Organism: Hesperophylax consimilis; assembly: GCF_061612785.1. Classification (NCBI taxonomy): domain Eukaryota; kingdom Metazoa; phylum Arthropoda; class Insecta; order Trichoptera; family Limnephilidae; genus Hesperophylax; species Hesperophylax consimilis. The sequence goes on from NC_142850.1 coordinate 24,870,295, forward strand.
CCTGTGCTGAGAGGAAGTAAGTACTGGATAGAGGGTGTTCAGCGATATAGAACTTCAAATTTGGGTAGTGTTATTTTCAGTAACTTCTATGGGGATGTTTTTAACATAGATACTAGTTGGTTCTATTTTTCCGTAAGTGCCTTAGGCCATTCTTTGATGGACTATATGTTTTGTTTTATTTTATTTATTTATTTACTGGAAATCGACAGTTTACATTTAATCAGTTACGTCATTATTATATGGCCACAATAAAACCAATAATGTATTTCCTCCTTCTGACTTTACCTCTACTGAGACAGGATAGTATGGAATAAGTAAATTAAATTTGTAAGAAAAGAATATGAATTAAAAATATTAAACAAAACAAAAGATTTTATAAAACGAAAAATTTACTAGGTTGTAGATATAAATCAAATCATAATAGAGATATAAACAATAGGGACGTAAACATTATTCACAAACCATAAGTGAAATATTATTTTATGGACCTCTTGTATTTGGTAAGTTTGCAACTGAAAATATCAACCTTGGATAATACGCTTTTGTAAATATTTTTTGTTTGATACTGTGTGGGAGTTTGTTACATAACTTTAATGCCTATTATAATTATTATTAAATTATACAATTGAGATATAAGATTTAGTTATAAATATTTCGTATAATAATTTAACTAACAAGAATAAGGAATGTGAGAGCTGTATAAAGGGAGATTAGATGATTAGACTGTAGAATATATGGATGTTACAATTGAAATGTATTGCAGATGTAATGATCCATTGCATAAATAATCTATATAATGTAGATTCCCCAGTTTCCCGCTTGTATCACTAGTATCCAGACCCCGCCGCGTGTATAGTGCATTTTGGGGCTGGAGGAAACCAGAGAGGAAGTAGATAATGTAGAGAAAGTTAGGATAGATCTTGGCTAGTCAGATCTGGTCACTAAACGTTGTTAAATCCATTTTAACCCTTCAGTACTTTCATCACAGTTGTTCAGATTGCAATGTTTTCTATGTATTTCAAATGGAATCTTATTTTTATTTAAACTGTTTTAGAAACAAGATGAAATTATTTTTGTTATTTGTTTTTGGGGTGTTATGCCGTGTTGCGCTAACTCCTTCTTTAGCCAATGTTTCGGACAATGTTAGAGTGTCCATAATCAGGGGAAATGTGCAATTGATAGTGGTGAAATGTGTGTTTAAGTACGTCTGTGCGATACCGTGTTGCCAGCTCACTACTGTACGCGTTGGTTTTACAGCAAAATTTAAAATGGTTTGCTGCGTTTTTACTGTAAAACCAGCTCGTAAACTAGTGCGCTGATGATGAACACCAAAGATATTAGTTCTTCTAATATCTTTGATGGACACTGTAACGTTGTCCAAAACTTTGGATAAAGAAGGAGTTAGCGCAACACGGCATAACACCCCAAAAACAAATAACAAAAATACTTTTGGCCGTGAAAATCTTAAATCAAATTGAATACAATTATCTTTCCTTGTATGCATTTAAAATAAACACTACTTATTCTATATAATAAAAAAAAAATTATTTCAAACGTGCGAAATGTTGTCAAAAACGCTAACCACGTTTTCATTTCATTTTTTTACTGCAATCATAGAAAAATTGAGAGAACTCATAGCACATGAATATTAGTAGACCTGCCCTAAGTGATTAAAAGCGTATTATCCCCACTCTCCATACCGGTTCCATTGGAGCCGGCTGGGCTCGCGTATGGCCTCAAGTGAAATTTGAAAACGTGACGTCATCATTCTTGTGCGAACTATGGTCGAGGCATCATCGGTTCATTTTACGAAATAACACGGCAAAATGCTGACTTGTGATATGAAAACTTGTAAAAATAGATGTGAAAAAGAGAATAAACCCAATTGTCGTATTACATTCCATAAGTAAGCATTATTTTACTTTATTTTAAGCTTATTCACACCTTATTATATGGATCAGTTTTAGAAACATATACTATCACATCACAATGTAGCGATTCTCAAGTGTGCTCATCGTTGTTTACTGGGGTAAGTAAATTATGAAACATTTGTAAAAGTGTCTTAACTAAATACTCTGAAACTAACTACGACTCTGCAAACAGAAGAAATTTACTTTGCCGAATTTGGACTTCGCAAATTTGTTCATAACGTGGCGAGTAATTTGCGCTCCCATGTAAAAATGTCTATTCATTCAAAAGCAGATTTTACTTTTAAGAACTAAATGGTGATATTATAATGCGAGATGCCTATTTACTGTCAGATTGATTTATTGACGAATCACAGTCAGCTTAACCCCCTTCGTTCTTCAACAGTTGATTTTACCCCTCGCCATTATCTTCTCGTCTATTAATTCCTATGTCTGTGAGAGAACTCTATTCCTTAATCGTTTTTTGGGGAGAACTTTTTCGTTTTTTGGGGAATTTGTATGAAAACTGTACTTTCATTTTTATCTCGTTCATACAATAAGAAATAATTTAATAAGTAACAGATTGTTACGATAGCGGCGCGAAATATGAATTATTCATTTTGGCTAATTTCAGGATTTTATGAATAAATTCCAGTATAAATATTTGAGGGAAATAGAATAGAATGATTATTTTTTTTCCAACATAAAAAAAAATTCATGTATTTTCCCATGATAGAAAAAAATATAAATATACTTTTACAAAATATGAACGCCCGGTCATATATGACCCTCAATCGCTGGAGGGTTAACATTTTGATTCTTCATCCATAATGGAATTGAAAATTTCCTTTTTATACATATATGTCTTCTTACTATGGAAAATTTAATTAATTGGAAACAGTCACTTGTATGAAGTACCTATTTATAGAAAGTAAACAAAAACCCACGTCACACCTGCAGTAATCTTATCCATTTCATAATAATCATTAATCAAAATACGATAATGTATTACCGCCTTTATTTACCGTATCATATCATTTTCTGCAACGTCTATTCGTTGTGCTTTATTAGATTCGTTCAGACAACGCACGTGAGTCGTTCTCAGTTACCAAATAAATAACTAAGCAGTCAAAAGGGAAAATCAAAGTGTACGAAATCAATTGTGACTGTAGTAATGCATTCAGGCCAAACCATCAATGTACAAATATTCATTGACTTATTTGTGTTGTGTGGATTACCCGGAAAAAGCTGTTGATAAAAAGCTAATATTTCTATTATTGCATTTCATTGTCAAGACGACAGAAGCGCTATCTGTCACGTGCCCAAAATATATAATCAACCCAAAAGCATTGACGAGTCTAATAATAAATAAATACGGAAAAAAATACTATTATTTACAGTTTTAACTTCCCTTCAAACACTTCACTTTAGCACGGTAAAAAAATGAGTATTGCTGATTTATTAAAATCCTGTTAAAAAAGGTGATAGTAGGCCAATTTCTAATAAACTATTGTACTTTCATTATATATCGAAACATGTGATCAAACAACTGAATTTTTATGAAAACGTGACCCAACATCGCTATAACACATTCGTGTTTTACTAATAGTTTATTAGAAAAGCTGTCGATTCATTTGTTAACTCCTCAAGCCTCGGAAAGACATTACTAGCCACAAACATCATATTTATTAGAGCTTCTGACGAAAAATACTAGCATCAAACATCATATTACATTAGGGCCTCTCAAGGACATTACTAGCCACAAACATCATATTCATTACAGCTTTTGACGAACAATACTAGAAACAAACATCATATTACATTAGAGCCTCTGAAGGACATTACAATCCACAAACATCATAGTTCATTAGAGCCTCTGAAGGACATTACTATCCACAAACATCATATTTCATTAGAGCCTCTGAAGGACATTACTAGCCACAAATATCATATTTCAATAAATCATCTGAAGGACATTACTAGCCACAAATATCATATTTCATTAGAGCCTCTGAGGAACATTACTAGCCACAAATATCATATTTCATTAGAGCCTCTGAAGGACATTACTATCCATAAATATCATATTTCATTAGAGCCTTTGAAGGACATTACTAGCCACAAATATCACATTTCATTAGAGCCTCTGAAGGACATTACTATCCATAAATATCATATTTCATTAGAGCCTTTGAAGGACATTACTAGCCACAAATATCATATTTCATTAGAGCCTCTGAAGGACATTACTAGCCACAAATATCGTATTCCATTAGAGCCTCTGCAGGACATTACTAATTATTCACAATCATCATTAAATATATTTATATTGGAGCCTCTGAAGGAAACATCTGACCGAGCGATATTTATTATTATTTTTTGTTTTTTCTACAATTTGGAGATATGTGATTTGTTCGTCGTTAGAAAGTGTAATAATTAGAGACCGGATTATATGCATTTGCATATTTAGACCCTTTTCAGCGGTAGTTGCATATTTTAGCAAATAATTTGAGATCTTGCATATTTACGCTTGATATCGTTCAGATGCCTCACATAGCGACACTATAGACGTCAGATAGCAAAGCGCGCGGCCAGCGAAGCTGAGCGAAGAACTGATAACTGATCTTACTGACCGCTACGGCCGGCCCAAGCCCCCTGATAAAAAAGTGCCCATACGTGGATAGCTGAATATCCTGGAATATTTACATACGACGGAAAAGTTTTATACTGCCGAGTTTGCGAGAAAAACATTTCTAGCACAAAAAAGTTCCAAATAGACCAGCATGTCAAAACCAGTGTTCATATCGCAGGAGTGCAGAAGAAAGGCCCACGACAACAAGTTTTTACAGTGGCAAGTAGCAGTAACAGTGAAGTAACCTCCAAAGGTAAACAACAAAATCACTTAAGCATGGATCTATGTGAAGCATTTCTTGCAAGCAATATCCCTCTATACAAACTTACAAATCCTGCCTTGAAGGATTTTCTCAGAAAATATTGCATAAATCAAAATATACCGGATGAATCTACTTTACGTAAAAATTACACACCATCAATTTATCTACATGTGCTGGAAGAAATACGCAATGAACTCAAGGATAACATCATATGGATTTCAGCTGACGAAACCACCGACACTTGCGGCCGTTACATTGCAAATTTGATTGTTGGTGCATTAAAACTTGAACCTTCACCTTCCTATTTGGTGGCCTGCAGAGAACTTGAAAAGGCAAATCATTCTACGATCGCCAGATTTGTGAATAAGGGTATAAAAAAAATATTTTCTGAATCTTCTGCGGATGAAAATGTGTATGTGTTGCTTTCAAATGCTGCCCCCTATATTATCAAAGCAGGCAAAGCCCTCCAAGTATTTTATCCCAATTTGATTCATGTGACGTGTTTTGCTCACGGAATTCACAGACTCGCCGAAGAAGTGAGATCCACGTTTGCGAATGTAAATAACCTGATTTCATCAGCAAAGAAAGTGTTTCTTAAGGCGCCTGCTCGTATAAAGGCCTACAAAGAAAAACTGCCAAATATCCCTTTACCTCCTGAGCCAGTAATAACACGTTGGGGTACATGGATCGAAGCTGCGATGTTTTACCATGAACATTTTGAAGCCATCAAGGGTGTTATCAATGATTTCGATAGTACAGAGGCTTTGGCAGTTTTCCAGTGCAAAGAATCGTTTGATGACGCCAGTATTAAAAAAAAACCTAGCTTTGATTACCACTCATTTTGCCTACATACCTGCAAGTATAAAAACGCTTGAAACTCATGGATTGGCGTTGAATGCATTTATTCAGGTTATGAAGGAAATTCGCCTTATGAATTCCTCGTTGCCAAAGCTATTCCGTAAACTCAAAGAAAAATTTGAAAACATACTCAATAATAACCCAGGGTTTGAACCTTTGTGCCAAATTGATAACTTCATCAACGAGGCAGGTGAAATTTTGCCCGGAACAACAAGTTCAAAAATCGCACCCAAATTTAAATTCTGTCCAGCCACATCAGTAGACGTAGAACGTTCCTTTTCCGCTTACAAAAATATATTAAGCGATCGTAGACACAATTTGTCTATAGAACATTTAGAACAGTACTTAGTCATATACGTTTTTAAAGGTAAATTCTAAATTTTATTGTTAAATACATTTTATAATTGATATTTTCGAAAATATAATTGTTATCCTTGAGAACTAAAAGCTTACTAAAATAAAAAAAATATGTAAAAATACGACTTCCTGTATTATTTCATGTTGCATATTTTGACCCTTTTTATGGATTTTCGTGCATATTTTAGCTGTTTTTATTGCATATTTGAATGCATATTTTGGGCTATTTTTGTTGCATATAATCCGGTCTCTAGTAATAATTATACTTATCTGTTTCTGTCAAATATTTATATTCATTTCAAGTGTTTGATTACGATTACATATTGGCGGAATTTAAATGGCATAAAACATGAAGTGACAGTTTTAATATTTTCTTAATAATTCCCTACAATAATATTAATATTTTCAAAATATCAAATTCTTTAAAAATTATATTAAGAACGTTTCAAGTCAAAATGTTTTTTTGCTTACACTTTCATGTTAAATATTAATTATTTTTATTATTTAGAACTATCAGTGTTTATTTCAAATACCAACATATCAAAGATAATTTTTATTATTTTCTTAAATTGTATTTGTTTTTACGACAACTTCAAAAATAATAAATACATAGCACATTTCAATTACGTCGGAAGCATTCCTAAAACTCGCGAACTTTCGCCGCGTCGTTGGGACTTGTAGGTAAAAACATTTTAAAGCCTTAAAGGTTAGGTTACGTTCAAAGATATTAGAAGAACGAGATGTGCTATGCGCAGTTCGTACTGAGTGGAATTGTTTTGCCGAGTGTCGCCGGTTTTGTTCACCAATACTACTGCACACCTTCGCTTGCGCTAAGGTATCCGCACTAATACATAGAACAGATTTCTGTGCGTACACGTCCCGATACTGTTCAAAGTACCCTAATTAGGTAGTACTCCGGCTACGGTCCGGCGGCCAACATAGCATATCTCGTTCTTCTAATATCTTTGGTTACGTTAGAGACCTGCAGTCTCATTTTTTAACAGGAATACGAATAATTTGAATAGATTTATATTATGTAAAAAAGCAATATTTTAGTTAGTCAATTTTCTCCGCGTTATTTTCCTGTTTTTTGTAAGATTACAAGGTTCGCCATTTGATACAGATTATTGATTATTTATACAGGCTATCCGAAGGTAGAGAACACAACTTCAGGAGCTGATTATACATGATGGTGAAGTAAAACAGATAACTTTGCGAAATTACATTGTTTTTTTCTTATATAAAAATTATTTTACATAGAAGTTTTTTTTTCTCCGTACAAACAATTCAACTTTTTGCCTTAAAACATTGTAATTTATTTTTTTACATTATCTTGTAGAATCATCACGTCCGAAGTTAGTGCACTTTACACCCGGACACCTTATATAATGGATATTTCAAAATTAGCACTAGAATATTTTGTTCACCAAATTGCTTTCGATAGGTCATAAAATATTTTATTTTATTTTTTTAAATTTTAATATTTATGACTCCATTTTAATTTTCTGTTTTACTCAATTGTATTAATTAATAAAAATAAGTAGTTTATTTATAAATTTACTTGTTTATAAATAACTATTTTTATATTATTATTACCTTGAAACACCTGTATAAGTAAAAAAATATCTTCCGAGAAAAAACACAAGCCGCCCCACGGGAATTGAACGTAGACCAATTGGTAGAGCACCTGACCGGCAGTCATAAGGCTGCGGGTTCAATTCCCGTCAGCAGCATGTATTTTTTATCGGAAGAATTTTTCAATTTATATAGGTGTTTCAGGCTAATAATTATTGCTTAAAAATAATATGTTTTCCTTTATACTATGCGTTGAAAAACCTTACCTCTTATTCATTAGTTTATAACTAAATATAATAATATTATTGTTAATAAAAAAAAACTTAAAATATATTTAAGAAATTTAATAAATAAATAATTGTGATGAATAAAATAAATGTGCATTCAATGGGAATAATCTTCTCAAAATTATTTGTGTTCAATTTGTGGGACTCAAACCTTTTTGTTAATAATTTAATATGCATTTGCAAGTTTTTAATTGTCTAAAATTATCAACATTGAACAGTTTAAATAAAATAAATAAATAAATGTTATCGAAGATTTCTAAAGCACTTGAAAAATAACTAAAAGTTATTTTTTTATGAAAGAATTCAAATTTTAGCCGGACATGGCTGAGTTACGTTAGGTAACAATAATAAACATAAAATAACCACGAAAAATACGCTCAATACGTTTCGTAACCAGTTTCTTTGTCTTGCGACGCACCTCTTAATACTTAATTCTCATTCGACGATTGTTTGTTTGATGTTGATTATCATTTTCTTAATAAACTATTCTAGACAACTATCTTTTATATAAGGTGTACGAATTACATTCTATACTACCCATAATAAAATAGAAATACCTTTACGTCAGTTAAATGTAAAGATATTGTTCAACGAGATAAGGCTTTATGGGGGTTGAAGGGTTGGGTTCGGGATTAGCAGGATGGGGTCAGCCTGCCGACAAGCCAGGGGATGTCATCACTTATTCACGGGACGCAAAGGGAAGTTCTAGGAAGGTGAAGCTGAGCGAAGATCTAACCGACACTTGTATTTCAAAGGGATGTTACTTTGGTTGCAACCTGGCGAGTGGTTTGTATCAGAAAATATAAGATTAATTCTTAATTAAAGGAGTTAAGGGGTTAAATTTTGATTATCTTGTTGAAAATATGCATAGATAGTAGGTAATTTTATCGTATGCATTTTTTTCTTTGGTTTCTCTAAGAATATTATAAATTAGCATAAAATAAAGATAACACACTTTTATTTGACACTGAGAATTATCTATATACAAAATAATTTTCTTTTATACTTTTTCCTTATTTACGTGAAAAAAAATATTTAAAATTGTTATCTACCAGTCAATCTGTGAGAAATAGTTAGGATGCAGGCGAATTCTCAAGTTATTGTTTTACAAAATTATCTTTTTCTGTCTGTATCTGTGTTTTGTCCTTAAATAAATAAATAAATAAACACAAGAAGCGCTTTTTGGGCGTGTTTCGTGATCCAAATAGACGAAGACCGATTTGAGCCTATTTTTCCATATAAAACAGTGTTTCACCATGCTTACTAAATTCAAATGGGATGGCAATATACAATTTAAGGCAAGTGTGAGAGAGATAGATTACGTATTAAATAGTCTAGAACAAAAAGGTACTAAGTCACTGCACGGAGAACACTTATAAATATATAATAATGCTAATTTATTAAGAATCTCTTCAAATTATTCGTAATCCTGTTCAAAACGGGACTGCGGGCCCTTAACGAATAAAAACGATAGGCTTAGTAAAAAATAAAGGTTTCAAGAAGTAGACATGACTCTAGAAACGACGTGTACTAAATCCTTTTCACGGCTTCAAGAAGTAGACATGACTCCAGAAACTACGTGTAATTAATCCTTTACGGCTTCAAGAAGTAGACATGACTCCAGAAACTACGTGTAATTAATCCTTCACGGCTTCAAGAAGTAGACATGACTCCAGAAACTACGTGTAATTAATCCTTCACGGCTTCAAGAAGTAGACATGACTCCAGAACTACGTGAAATAAACCCTAATGCAGTAAAAATAAACTTTTCATATCCCGAAATCATCACACCTTTAAAGAGTCCCTAGATAATTTTTGTTGACTTAAATTGTTTAGACATTTTTAGTTTGTTACAACTTTCTCAGCGTTTTCGAATGAAAAACAGAGCAGTTTAGAGTTTACATAGGTAAGATTATACCAGAATCCATAACCCGGGCGAAGACTTCAGTATAGAAAATCTAGTCAACTATGATAAAAAATATTCTCCACACTTTCTTATAAAATAATTAAAACAACGAAACTTTCAAGAAACTTACTAAAAAATATATGACTTAGAGAGAATGGAACTCCAGAATAAGTCGAAGGTTATTTATCTAGAATCCACTGAACAAATATAATACACTAGACTCGCAAGAAGGAGACCCTAAAGAAAGATTAGATGAGCAGAGAGATGGAGCGAGTATAATGATTTCCTCATGCTCATAATTATGTGAATTTGAATCTAAAAATAAATTATATTACGGGGATCTCCAAACAGAAGAATTGTCTTGGTATAATGTCCCTAATATGCGACGTAGAAGAAAAAAAATACCCATTTGCTCAGAAATAATACGAATTCGTATAAAGGAAATGAAATACAGACTTAATTATGTACCTACTCCTTTTCAGATGTTTTGTTGCTTAATAATTCATATATACATGTCATACTTTGCTTGTCGAGAAATGGTCGTATGTGTTCAATAGCTCGGCTGTGATATGTTTTGCGTGGTGAAAACTTCTTCTCAAGACCGTGGTTTACTCTTTTATTTCCTCTAAAAGACCCTCCACACAGCTTCCCTAAAGACGACATATATGGTCAATGGAAATAATTTCCTTCGAGGCCTCCTGAGATTTTATATTGGAAAAACTAATAATATATTATTCACGGTTCCATGATAACACAACACAGTGACAATTCAACACACTTTTAAAAAGTGATATAAAGTCATTAGAAGTGATGAAAATTTTTTTTTTAACCTAACCTAACCAAACCTAACCTTACCTAACCTAATCTACTTAACCCAGTTAATAAAGTTTTTGTTTCATCACTTTCCATGACTTTATATAACTTTTTAAAGATGTGATGAATTATCATTGTGATGATTTATCCGGTCACCATTATTTACATTGAAAATAGTAATTTTAATTTTTATTTAAAGTATTTCTTTGATGTTTTCAATAATATTATTATTCAATTTACATAAAAAAACAGTTTTTTTATGAAAATTTCGCTGTTTACCTTCTGTAGTCTCTTTGCTTTACACAGATTATTTTCATACTCAAAAGATAGTTGTACTACCATTGTGAAAGCAATCAGTCATTTGCCTTTACCGTTCCATCAATAAATCATCAAAAGTATGTATTAGCGAGATTCACAATACCGAACAGAAATACACTATTCCAATATTCCAATCCGCCATTCTAATATTCCAGTCCGCCATCTTACTATACAAAAATCGGTATCAAAATAGATCACGTTCTTTTTTCAGCCAGAATCTGATCCAGAATATGAAAAGACGATCCGTGTGAAAATTTTACCAAAATAAGCATCGAGGAAAATATCAATTAGAATAAATCCGTTTGCACTAAAGTGTCGCTAACATTCTTTATTCATACTACTGCAAATCGCATCTACGCACAGCTGCGTCCCGCCTTTGTTTCTACCTACACATCGAAAAAGCATAATTTTCGATAGCCCGTGCAATTTGGCCGTAACTCGATGACAATCGGAAAGCTTCCACGCCATATTTACTCTGTTTTATTATCTTATTATTAATTACAAAACCAAGGCAATAAGTCATGAATTATAAAAGTTCAACTTCTTTTTGTTTACATTTTTCGAAACCTGCCAAAACGATCGAAATCTGACCGGGTATCGTGACGTCATAGGTACCTCGGTTTTGACGGTTAATAGTAAGGTCAATCCCACCCGGATCGGTACGGAATCAACAAATCCAAATGTGGTAACCCGTGTGCGAGTCTGCGCACACACTTATCCGCATCCTAACGCACTCGGCCGACTGACCCGTGAGATAGCGGTACAGGTTCTGTCAAAATCCGTTGATCAATCACAGGACGTTTGAGTCTTTTACTGTTTTAATCGTTTTGAAATGGCGATTTATTCTTCGCATCGCGAATTTGTAATAAATATAATGTAATAAAAAAAGCATTTAATAAAAATTATTTATTCAGAATCAACGTTTGTTGATTCATGTGAATATATTACGTTTTTAAACCACAATATATTTTCTCAAGTTCCCTGTTATACAGTGAAACGGGTTATCAAATGAATTTCGAGTAAGGAACGTCTTGTCCAATTCAGAATAAGTTTACAAATTATCTGGCTCGTCTGATAATAAATATCATTATTTTCGTATAACTTCAAACAATATTTTTGCAAATTTACGTGGATTTTCAAAGAATTATAACCATGGGTATGTTCAGATTTGAGGTTATGTTTCACATTCGAGTTTGACAGATTATCTGTAAACATACAATAAGGTCCAATGAAAAAAAAATCACTCAAGTTCCTTTTTTTTCCGACTTTATGTCCGGGTTAAATCTTCCCCACTTAACTAAAAAACTAAACCTGTCCACACACTTTTCCACAAATGATCATCTATTTAATCCACATTTTGCAAGTGCATTATATAAGCATAATAAATACAAAATAATACAAGAACAACACGTCAAATCACCAGAGATCAAATCGTAAAATAATTCACCGACGATATTTTCATATCAGAGGATTCGGCTCTGCAGAAATTCTAACTGGACCTATAAAGCCTACTGATCCATAAATATAAATATTTAAAAAATCTTTCGCTATCCTACATGTATTTAAAATGACTAATTTTTGCATTTTTTTAAATAAATTCTTTAAAGACAGATCTAATACGTCTAAATTTTGAATGAGGGAGCTAGGTATAATGCCAGTAGCCCAAATAACAAATGGTAATATTTTTATAGTCTGTGAATACCAAATTCTTTTAATCTCACTCTCTAAATCTGTATATATTCTTATTTTTTCAGAAACAAATTTTTGATATAACAGGAATTTGGAATAGCGAATTCAATGATAAAAGTTATTTTTTTAAATTTTGTCATGTAAAACTATATCGGATCTATTATGACTAATCGTTCGGTCTGTTAGTATAGTTTTATCATATTATATTTTATAGTTTTATCTTAAAATATTTAATATTTTCATCTTAATATATTTTATACTTTTATCGTAATATATTTTATAGTTTTATCTTAATATATTTTATAGTTTTATCATAATATATTTTATAGTTTTATCATAATATATTTTATAGTTTTATCTTAATATATTTTATAGTTTTAACATAATATATTTTATAGTTTTATCTTAATATATTTTAGTGGGTGGTTTTAGTAGAATTGTAATGAAAGTTAACCTACCAAAGCTACAATCCAAAGCAATATGTCCCTTTCCTTCCTGTTCACATTCGTGGTACGCTATAATATTCTACTAGATCATTATGCATGTAAATATTTAATACCAATTAGGGCCTTCTAAATAACATATTACTTTTTATAATTACCAGCCTTTATACTTCCCAAACACCTCATAATGATTGTCGTTAGACTAAGGGAATGGTAATTAAAAATTAATATAATCGTTGTGGCCCAACTTGTCCACTTGTTATGTTGGTTTTCCAAAAAAATCTTTTAATAATATGCTAATTTATTCGTCGCGATGGCTTATAAAATATATCAAATTCAGGTCCGTTGGTTGCATGTAATTTTGTTTCGCAACCGGAATTTACTCGAAAGGTATACTTACAGAGTACCATTACTTGCATCTTTCAAACTTATTATTCAATTTCATTAAATAATATTGCAGTGAAATTTTAAACACCATCATTTTTAACATAATAAACTTTCATAACAAACCTTTATAAACAAACACCGAATTTGTTTGTAAAATTATCAAATCTCTTCGATGTATCAATTAGAATTACTATTGTCACACACACTGGTGATAAAATAATGTGGCAAATAAAAAACATTCTTATGTTTCCAGTAAATTCTTAATTCAAAGATTTTCATGAATGAAAAAGACAGATACTAAAATATTATTAAGGCGATGCACTAAGTAGTAATGTAAAATCATGTGTTTTTGGTTTGAAAATTTGGTCGCCTAGAAATTTTTCAGGTGCTTTAAATATATACTGCGAGTAGAGTTTGGCCTTTGAAATAATCGATTATTTTTTATACAAGTCTTTTTATGGGCACAGAAAAAAATAATGTAAAAGGCCTATGAAAACTGCTTTAAAGTTCAAAACCTCCTACTTACGAACCCATTTTCGGTTATGATTTTATTGTATAATGTGGCAAATTAAGTTATTTATAAAATGATCGGAAAAAAAATAAATATTTATGCCTAAACATCTACAAAATAAAATAAAAGGCACTTTTAGCCATGTTTTTTTCTTGCACAAATCAAAACAGGCGGATGTTGTTAAGCAGGAATTTAAACCTTATCGCCATTTACGTAAGGGGTGTTATTGATAGCGGCTCGATTTAAAATATTACACGACGTAGTGCATCGCCTTAAAATAAACGTTCAAATATATGTTTTCGTATCTGCGTCAAATACTACATTCTACGTCACGGGTGTGACTGAGATAACAAGATACGCCTACCCGCTTACACTATAAAACGAACACGGGATAATGTATGAGATGACCTTCTGATATTAGGTTGTTCTTCTTATACATATGTGTTGTTACATTCGCTATTTCACTTTCTCTAATGGCGCTGAAAATCTTCGGGAAACAAAAAATAATTTTATTTTTTTAATAATATTATGAAGTCTTATTTCTTGGCTTTTACTAGTTCTTGTCGAGTAATCAAAACATTTCCTCATCGCAAACGAGGGCATATTGGCACTTTTTTTACTTAAAGGAAGGACACGAACATACGTGGCACGTGGAAGTTTAGTACTAAAATTACTAAAAGTACTAAAAGTACTAAAAAGTACTCAAAGTCCCAAAAGTACTAAAAGTACCTACTAAAGGTACGAAAGCAATTGTACAATTGACATGATTTCGGTTTGCCGCTTTGAGATTTCTACAGTGTATATTGTAACGTCATTGCGAATATGTATATATTTGAATGTTTAAGTTTTAACTTGAAAATTTCGCTTTTTGAAAAAACCGTGTAAATTCGTGTGTAATTTCCACTACATAAAAACATGGAAACTAAATATTTGTATTCTGATTTACATTTTTTGGTGCTTACAGTCCGTGGTGGTCATGGTAACAATTTCCTGTAATATAATTGGTTAAATGATGAATCAATCATGTTGAATGTACCCAAATAATTAACTGGTTTGCCTGGTTACACCAATCAATCATTAATTACTCTCGTGGCTAATACGTGGCTTCAATTATTTGTTTTTTTTTAATCAAATTTAAACCAAATTAATTAACTTTTTTATCAAAGCAACAAGTAGAGGTGTTTACAAGCGAAGCAAGAAAAGAGAGGTGCCCATTTTTAGATAGTTTTATTGTAACAAAAATTAAAAGATTTAAAAAAATACTAAGTCAATACAAAGCTACAAAAAATATAATACAAACATGCCAATCATAGATAGTATCAAAATGACGACGAATTATCGATCCGTTTTCATAAAATTGATAAAGCCAAAACGGGTAGCTAATAAAATAAATATCCTAAATGTGACCGTATCTTTTCTGTTTCAAATTTTCGTTTAAAATCGTTAATATTGTCTTAAAAAATTTAAAAAAATAAATTATTAATTTTATAAGTAAATGAAACACTTTAACTGTTTTAGACCAATAGTCTAATTTTTTACTGGATTGGATTTAGGAAGTTATTAAAATCAAAAAAGATCATTTACAAATAACGTCAATTAATTGATTGTGTAAATTTCTTCATATTTTCAATGATACGGAGCCATTAAGATATTGATTTTAGTAAAACCGAATTAAAAAGTATGTTTAATTGTAAATGTTACTATTTTTTTATTATAAACTAATGTTTATAAGACAAAGTTTTTTATGCATAGCACCAAGAATAACAAATTATTATAAGCAATAATTAATCGCCTGAAATATCCATTTCTAGTGGGAAATTTAGCACTAACAAAGTCTTTCCTACAAAATAAAGTTGGTTGTTTACAGATGAAAAAATATAATAAGCAGTAATTGTTGATTGAAGTACTAGTACATATTGAATTATTTGGCATATTGGAAATAATCCAACGTAGCTCAGTGGTCCAGAGCACCTGACCGGACATCATTCAATTCCCTTCGGCGGCATTTATTTTTAGTCGGGAGATATTTTCAATTTGTATGGATATTTCAGGCGAATAATTATCGCTTATAAAAGGAAATGTTACATTTTTTTAAAGATCTACTACCGGTCGAATTCGTGTAAAATATTTGCGCAGTAATTTACATACTTGTATAGTTTAATTGAAGTTTTAGAATCGCAAAGAATATTTAAAATAGTAGATTTTCCCATCAATTTTAACTTAAGAAATCATTATTTTATTTAGTCATTGTAATAAATCGATTGATTAATATTACACATCTTGTTTTATTATTATATTAAACAGCTTATAAACAATCATTTATCATATATTAATGGTTGTTTATCAGTTGTGTAAATTTAAAACACGTTTATTAGAAATGTTCATAATTTAACCTAATTTAGTAATTTAAGAATAATTAAAATTTATTACATCGAAATTGTGAAAGAAATAGAGAAATACGATAGCAATCAAAGGATAGCTAAGCCGCATTTATTTATTTTATTTTATTTATTTTCCTTCAATTGAAATTTATATTGCCCAACACATTTACGAGCATTTAACCGCTTGTATTGAAGGCTGTTTATGAGCAAAAAATAAATTCCTTACAACACTTCCCTTCGTAAAATTAACCTAAAAATTCAAAAAATATATTTATTGATATAAATTTTTACAGAGCCGAATGACAACTTCGTTTGTGTTTTTTTCATTAAATTTTTTGACTCCCCAGAGCCCTTTTCAACTGGTACATCTGCGTACCAGCCACGAACATGTTGACGGCGAAGAGGCTGTAGTTTTTGGGAATGATGACCAGAGAATACCGGGACCAGATGAGGCCGGTACCGGCGAGAGAGACCGTCTGGGGAATGGATATCTTCTCGGCGGGGCGGTTGAGATCACCGATTCCTGCGGCCACTAGACCCTTCAAATTAATGGTAATATCAGTAATCTTGTGAGTTTTATTAATAATACACCATAGTCAAAAACGTGATAAAAGCACAAGGTTTGTAAATAATGTAAAGAATAGCGTTAAATCTGGTAACACTGGTGGCTTCCATTTGGGGACGATAGCAGACCAACAGCTGATGCGCCTTCATTCAATCAAGTCTCATCAATTCCTCGTGTATTCATGATAGTGATAGGCGATCTAAGTTCATTCGGTCTTTAGAGATGGCCTTGGGCATTGGATGACTATGCCTCCAGGAGGTTTAGCACAGACGATCGATAAAGCCCTATGTCAATACAATATTGACTAAATTTGTGATCTATAGTTCGTTAGCAATATTCTCTAGCACGGTCAACGATTGACAAAAAATTCCGGCGAAAAGCCCGCAAAATCTAACGCGGCTTGATCGTCAGTTTAATTTTGGTGACTGTTGATATAGGTACGTAACTATTTTAATAATATCGCTCTTTATGAAAAATTTCTCGTTTATTAATGAACGAAGGCAGATTAACGAAGCTCATAGGATTGAAATAGTTATTTATGCGATCATGTAATGTAATACTTTATATCTAGATTATTTTATGTATTCTTTTGTATATTTTATTAAGCCCTGATTTGTTTACAAAATATTTGTAATGATACTGCTACCCGGCTCATGATTTGTAAATAACCATTGACGTCGAAAAACAAAACAAAATATGGACTGCCAATGCACATTTAGGTTAGAATTTTAATTAATAATTTCCAATTTATTAATATTTTTTACGCAACCGTTATGTCGTTTGATCAATTTCTAATCGATAGGCGGGCCTGATCGGCAGATGATGCGAGTGCGGATGGGCTCGCTGCGCGGGAGATGCAGGCTGGCGAACAAGTCGCAGGGCCAAGGCGCAGACCAGCGAAGATGTCGCAGGACCTAGTCGCATGGGGGACGTACGCCAGGGAAGATGTCACATGGAAGATGTAATCCCGCGGAGTCGATGATGATTTGAAGCCTCTCCTGCAACGCCGGGCCTAGTAGGTCCGTGGCCCATGGTGACACGGTGAGGTGAGAGAGGGACGCGGCGCAGGGGTTGGTCGGAACGGCCGCCCAGTTCAGCGGTGGGCGCTCGTATGGTACTCACTTATAAGACTCTCTGTAGCTGCTTAAAACTGACTGACTAGTACCGCGACGTTGCCGCTTTATATAGGTTACACTCGTTCGAGAACTGGAAAATCGCGAGTAGGTAAATACAGCATCTTTCAATGTTTTAAAGTATGTTCTAACGCGATGCGGGTTGCATGTATTAACATTTTAGAGCCTTCTAGTAGCTACCGCTACACTAGTGTCGCTTCAGTCGTGTAAAGGTAATCCATTCTTATGCTTGCAGTTGTTCTAGGCCACATATCTTGTGTGTGAATCTTAATATATTTTAAACTCCTTGAGATATCCTATTAAAATGGTTAAATCAATCAATTTTATAACTAAACACATACCCATTTGAATGCTGGGGCCCAGAAAAATATTGTTTTTGGTCCTGTAAAAGATTGTATCACAAAACAAATTAGATAATATTTCAAGGTTTTCATGAAATTGTGAGTTTGTTTCACTCATTAAAAATATTTTCTAGTTATATATTATCTGTGATCATTCTTTGTTAAATAATATGTCCTTTTATAATTGATTAATGATACAAATTTACGATTTTAAATACTAAAAAATTATATTTAGACCTGTTTAAATGTTTTCAGTCAAAGTATTAGAATGGAATTCAAAAATGAACACATAATTTTATACAACAAAATCTGTCACTGTTTGTACCTGTGTTTTCGCCAGTAAAAAAAAACGTGTACACAGAAATAAGTGGTATTGACGCACAAGAGTCCCAACTGCTCCCAACCGCGTGGAGTCAGTGAGTCTGTGGCATCCCAAATTTCTTGTGTTTTGAACATGATGAATAACTACAAATAACTACAAATGAATAACTAACCATCACACCGTTTCCTCTAATCTGTATTGACACACACTTCTTGCTTCATTCACATTCATGCAACGTATCATACATATTCCTGACATGACCCGACTCAATTATTTGATTCACTTGGTTGCTCCATATTTTCCTCGGGTGTCCCCGGCTTCGTCTATCATTCAATTTCTCGTCATTATATTCTCCTTTCTCCGTGCATCAGCTCCACATAATTAAACCATCTGAGCGTCCCTTTGTTAATCTTGTTTCCTACGCTTTCTTTAGCCTTACTTTTTAACTGGATCTTTCCGGATCATTTGTAACACGATCGTACACGGTTTTGGCACACATGCGCCTAAGGAATCTCATTTTTAGAGTATTTATTTTACTTCCATCCTTTCTCTGCCAGTTGCATGGCTTGCTGCCATACATCAGAGTTGATATCTGCACTCCGTTGTGGACTGCTAGCTTCGCTTCCTCGGATCTTTTTTTCTCACCATTTACAACTTGAATTACATAAGTACCGTTCTGTACTCTCTTTTAAATACATTGGATAT
The DNA here is from genome assembly GCF_061612785.1 of Hesperophylax consimilis. NCBI lineage: Eukaryota > Metazoa > Arthropoda > Insecta > Trichoptera > Limnephilidae > Hesperophylax > Hesperophylax consimilis. Next base: position 24,889,687 of record NC_142850.1, read on the forward strand.
GTCAATTAATATACCCATTAAAAAAAAATCACCTGCAGGATGTTCCCATAAAGGTCTCAAACCGCTTGGCACGTATTTATCCGCAGATCCAACAAGCGCTCTGTATATAAATGACATTTCCCAATGATCAATCTGTTTAAATCAAAATGAATCCAATCGTAGCCAGAAGTGCTATCGTAAGGACAACAAATATTGTTTTTCCTATAACACCTATCATTATGCCACAGATTACCATAAGAAAATATATTCAACGGACATTTAAAATGTAATAATATTTATAAAACTCGAAAGGACTCAGTTTTCCAATTGTGACGTTTGAAAAATTGAAAAGAACGTCAACAAGTCTTAACGAGTGACTAGAGGAAAATCAGGTCTTGCGCAAAAGTGTTTATTTTTTTTAAATTTAAATTTGGTTCTTACTCTCATTGAAGCTTTTTCTGGTGCTTATACAGAAATTTGAATCTGTCTATGAGACATTTTCAATAAAGGTTTTACCGAAAATGTCTGTAACTTGTCGTCAAATAAATTAAGAACTTTGTGAAATGTTGTTTGTTCTTTGGCGATCTGCGGTCGTGCTCGGGATCGTTGACAAGTTACCGACAGTATCGGTCGACCAGGCTAGATGCCGTGGCCCCTACCCTCGTTACTATTGAGTCGATAGTATTATGTGCAAAGGATTAACGCAGTGAGCGTGCTGAATCTATACTACGGTTATTTCAATGGAGCCTGTTCGAATGATGCCCTGTGTCGACGGACACGTTCGAAACACCGCTTGAGATAAGCGAAAGCTTGCAGTTATTAATTCAATAAAAGAGGGGTGTAATACAAAGTGTATTTTTTTATGTAATGTTAAAAGAGTGTTAGACTTTATTTATTTATTGATGCATTGTAAGTATTTTTTTAAATTATAATTATTATTTGGTAATGTGAACCTCACTATGTCCTTAATGCTGTATGCTGTGGCCCCCATCATAGGCAGTATCATTCCAAATGGACAGACATTTGAGATAAACCGTATTAGTAATTTATGTTAAGCTTTAAAAAAACTTATCCATTGGTTCATTATTTCTGTCAGGAGGCTGGTTTGGAGTCCAAACTTTCCTTTCGCCTGCTAACAACTATACATAGGCTAACAAGTATCAGAATAGGTAATATATTATTAATTTGTACTCAATTAAATAATGTTTGTCCTGTTTGATCTCAATCTTAACGTGAAAACTAACTAAAACTAAAGAAAACAGCCCACTAGAGAAAAACCACATTCGCATTCGTTAAACGGTGTTTTCGTTACACATTGTATAAAGACTGTAAAAGTTTAGATTCGAGTTGGTTCTAATAAAAAATATCTTTAACTGGGCTCCGACTACGTTAGGTTACACGTGAAATTCCGTTCTTGTAAAATTTAGGTTATTTCGGAGTCGGACACATTATTCTTTAATTGACTGTTAACGCGTGAATTTAATAAGAATTCTATCAAAGTGATGTTTTTTTTAAATGTTTTATGTATGTGTAGGTAAATATAAATCATACAAACAAACGTTTATATTACGCTGACAATGAATTAAAAATCTAATTATGTTGTTGTTATTCTTTGATAATTATTATTTTTTAATTGTATATGCAAGATTAAAAGTGAGGTGACAGTTTTCTTGGAGATCCCCTAAATAAAAGGAGGGTGTTTTAGAAATTTCGTATTCTCTCAATTTTTCAACGTTTGTAGTAAAACATGTACATTTTTTCAACTTTTTTCATAATTTTTTTAAAATTTGAATACCGCACAATAGTCCCAACTGCTACCAACCGTCTGCAGCCTTTGAGACTATGGCATCCCCAATCGGGATATGTTGTGAAGGTTGTAGGGATGGGAAGGAGGTGAGAAAGAGGAAGGTGGGGGATCACCTCGCTGTTCAAATCTAGTCACGAAACTCGGCCAAAGGCATTTCAAACAACGTTTCAATTCTGAATCGTGGTCTTACACCAGGGCGATATTGAAAGTATCTTCCACTCTGGAACGTTCTGTAAGTATACTTTATATTATTTTAAATGAATGAATTGTGAAACAATACAAAATATACTTGCGCACACCGGGATTTGAACCCGCGACCTTCGGCTTGCTAGTTGAGAGCCTTACCCCTCTACCACGGAGGCCATCGAATTAATTATTTCGATATCGAAATTTCTTTTGACATTATTTTTTTCTTAATTTTTTCCTCGCAAAAAACACTGAATATATACTACATGTTCTAGGGAGACATATCGAAAGATTCACAATAATATACTCGATACCCTCAGTGGGAACCCGACACATTTGTTGAGTTAGCTACTAACCTTACATTGTTTCCCTAGTTTATAAGATTACTTTTATGTAAATTCACCACTTAACCGAGTGAGTAACTATTGTATACATAATATATAATACGTTCGCAATTTGTTCTAGGTAGTAATTTAGTAAAATATCACAATAATTTACTGCACGATACCCTCGGAGGGAAAACAAAGCCTTTTAACGTGAAGGTAATTAGAGTCGTGGGCCGTGGCGTGCGAGATCAGTGTGTAATGTTCTTCATGATCGATTGCTGCCAGGCGTAGGTCGTAGGCGTAGAGCCTAGCACTGTAGCACCGTAGACCGTAGGCTTTGCTGGTTCGTAGCATCGCAGCGAGTGGAGAAACGCTCGGTCGAACAAACACAAGCGTAATAGTATCTTGCAGTGGAAAATAACGTATCGTACAGGCAAAGAAAATCATCTTTAAAATAAACTAGCTTGCTACAAATTTTCTCGTTTTAAAATCGCATGGAAAGTATTTTTAAGTATCTCAGTAGATATCAAAGCTCTATTTTCATGGTGAACATTTGAAAAATATAGAATTCTAGCGCAGACCCGTGAAATATCACAGGATAATATGAATAAGGTTTAAATTAGTCGTTTTATTTATGAAAATGTGTTATGCTTAAAAATTTAATAACGACGGTTAAATTAGTTTATGGATATTTCCAAAACTGATGAAGTAATGAGCTTTCAAAGTGAAATTGGGTTAACACCTTCACTGCTAACTCCGCCATTTGTCGGTGTTCGAATGTCTTAAGAAACTCCGCACCCGCCAATTGGCGTGTACTTCAATATAACTTTGCTCAGCGTAAATCCGGCAACTGACGCTGTTGTTTTTATGCTGACCCAAATAATAAAAAAATGTGCGAACTCGGTTTTTGATTACCTACTTAGTCAAAAACCTTAAAGTTTTAAAGTTATATCTTGTTGAATGTGTGCGATAGAGCTTTCTATGTTTACATGTCATGAGTTTTCCAAGCCATCACTGTCCAAGGCTGGAACCGGCAGTGGACCTGTTAAAACGTATGCAATGGTGTCTCGTGACGTCGAATGAGACACGCTTCAGTACAATATTCAAACCGCGTACTGTGATGTCACACGCTTTTCGGCTAGTCGCGAATATCAACCTTTTGAGGGCTTATATTATTATATATATCTTAGCATGCTCTAAATATAACACATTTGTAAAATCATGGAATTTCGTTACAGCAGACAACCTCATTCCACTATAAGAATAGTTTGTTTGAAAGATGTATTGCGCTCGTAGCTTTGCCGCATTGTACATAGGTGCTTAGGATGGTAAGTTCATAGCCAAACAGCCACGGTATTTAGTAGACGGTAAATATCATAGTGTTATAAATGATCGGTTACATGCCGCAACCATCCTACTCGAAATTTCAGTATGTACCAACATCATTAAACCCATTGAAAGCAATCCCAAGAGACTGATCCTCACAATTTTCTAAATCTAATAAAACCCACTCCAGGGAAAGTAACCTATTTTTAAAATATATTAATAAGACCACAAAGTTTCATGTTCGCATACAAAAATGCTAACCAAACAGTGCATACTAGTTTAACCCAATTCAACATACATGGGGTTAAGCAAACCACACACAGCAAATATTGTATTGTATTCATCAAATACCGAATGAGAGCAAAGTTTCCGTATCGCAGTTGGTTTCGTTAGTTCTTGTGATACGGCTTACCAGGGCCGGAATAAGTACTAGGAAACTTGGGTACGGGAACCGGGCGCGGCGTCTAAAGGCGCCATAATGAATCCATCGAAAATATAAAGGGTATTTTTTAGTTACTGTAGCTGAGAACGTCAACAAGCAACATTTATCAGCTAGATAAGTTACCCGTCTCATTAATTATTATAAAATAATACTTTGGCCACAGTTTTGATAAATTGAGTGTGAATGAGTTTTAATACAGAGATTGTTTGAGAGACATTGCAAAATATTAAATATATTTTATTTTGTTTGAATTTTAAATCATACAAGAATATTCTCTGGCCGAATCAGTTTCGAATTTTAACCGCCAGGGGTAAAATGCCAATCGCCCGCTTACGCCAGCTGACACTATTTTTGAAATAACGTACTTGTTTTTTGCAAAATTATGTTTTTGTAAATTTTACTATCTTACCAGATAATGTGTTTACATATATATTAAAAAATATTTATATCTCCTTCATAATTTCCCTAAGATAGCTAGCTATCTACATTCAGAGAATTGTTTTTTTTTCTCCGATATTATAAAATGAAGATTTACAAATATATTCTTGAGTTGTATTATATTTTACATTACAATTTATTACAATAAAATATATGTCGTATGAGGAATTTTAACATTTGAGATGGAATTCCGCAACGCGCTTTTTCACAGATAAAATAAAGTAACAAGTAAGTGGCAAGTGATGAAAAGACACGCTAAAACAATTTTTAGATACATTATTACCTTGTCAAGCGAATAAAATATATTTTATCACGCTATGAGCATTTTTAAGGTTCAAAATTCCTTAAAATCAAGACAAGTGCGGTGAGCTACTCGTGTGAATTTCTCGGCACACTAGGGGTGTCTGATTTAATCAGCACATCATATAAAATACGTTTGTTCGTACTTATTAGTACTATCATACTATTTACTCGACATTCACTATCGAGTCCAGAAAATCTATTGGGATAATATTAATGACTTATCCAAGAGATAGGAATGTATCTATATGACATTTTCGTATACTGAATGTGTGCTATAGAATAATATATCTCATTTGTGCAATACCTATTTTCGAAAGTATAAATACAAAAATAAAAGCATGGATTTACATGGTGCCCTTTTATGAAAATACCTCGCGCCGGGACTGATGATCGCAAGTTCATTGAATATATTATTAATTTATACTTTACAAATGTGAACAAAGTCCGAAACTTCTGCTCGTTTGTGGTTTCATTTTAATAATTTCTCGAGTCAGTTAGGCCTTTTTTGCAGATTTCCATAGCACAAACGAGGAATAGTATATATACTCGTATTTGTAGTTTGTATTTAAATTCCGACTTTGTACTACTCAAAGAGTAGTACAAAATTGCACCAGCAAACGTTGTATTATGAAAGAACGAAGATACAACGATGAACTTAAAAAATGAGTATTCTTATGCTCATATAATAATTAAGGTAAATTAGGCGAATTTGCTAATAAATTTATAGATTTGTCCCAAGATGTCGCTAGTGACTATATTGTTTTAAAAGAAGATAGCCAAAGGCGCTTACGATAAATATACCATCAGGAAGAAGTTGAGCAAGCTTTTATAAAGTTAAGTTCTCATACATTTTTCCTCATATTTTAGCAGAAGAGCTCTATACCAAAACATGCCGGCCTCCGGGATAGAGGGGTTAGGCTCTCGACTAGCAATACGGAGGTCGCGGGTTCAAATCCCGGCGTGCACATGTAAATTATATTTCATTAATATGTGTTATTCAACGATAAATAATTTATAATAGTATAAGGTATATTTGCGGCACGTTTCAGAGTGGTTGACACTCTCAGTATCGCCCTGGTGTACAACCAACATTCAGAATTGAAACGTTGCTTCGAATGGCTTTGATCATTTTTGGTGACCAGATATGAATAGCCAGATACTCCCATACCTTCCTCTTCCCCGTCTCCTTCCCCACCCACTACCTTCAAACTCACGACAGACCCCAATTGGGGATACCATAGTCTCACTAGATCCACGCGGTTGGGAGCAGTTGGGACTTTTAAAAAATGAAAAAAAATGCTAATTAATATAAATATGAATCATCTAAAAATACCAAGATTCAATTATAATCAGAAAGTATGTAAGTTGTGAAAAATATTTTTCCTCGTAGAAAAATCACCTACCACGTACAACCCCTAATAAAATTCTAATGATTCCTCATAAAAGTCAACAAATATCAGAAACCGCGTTCGTTTCAAGCTGTGTTCCCACCCTCAAAGAAACTATTGAAGCCATGAAACTTATACAGCACTTAATATGGAGAGATTGAATAAATCAGAGGTTATATTATTATTTGAAGTAATCTCATATTCGTGTTTCGGGGCTATGAATCCCTTCCCTGCCACAAACGTTTCAGTTTCATATGCCAGGAAACCGATTTGAATAAAATGCAAATTATACCGATTATAAAAAGGTTTTATGAATAACATTGAGTCGCATTTTCCAGCGAGTCATTTTGTTGAATACCTTCACGCTCTACGGTTTGGTCTAAGGCATCTACTCCATACACCTCTCTTTCCACGGTTTATTTTCTAGGAAAAGAGAATTTAATCATTTCATGTAAATTTTACGTTAATACGTGTGAAGGTTGTGTATTTATTAATTAACCCCCTTTATATTCTTTTATTTGTATGTACACACCGCTCAACGGCCCGAAATGCCTGGAGCCATTGGGAGGGTCCCAACACTTTTTAAACGGCGTAATAAGAAAATGGTTTCCTCTTTCACCGCGCACGTTAAGACTCATTTTTTTAATAAACGAAGTTACCATTTTCTTTTAACGAAGCTACTTTTTTCATCGATTCTCGAATCTGAAAATCTAAAAAAAGAAGAATAACGTACCCAAGACGGCTAAACCACTTCCGCCGGGTTGTCCCATCGAGAATACAATACAATACTAATTATTATTTTTTTTGGTAAACTAATGTTTTTAAGACAAGATTTTTTATGCATAGCACGTAGGGTAACAATTATTTTTATAAGCAATAATTATTAGCCTGAAACACTTATCCACATTAAAAATTATGATGCCAACGGGACATGAACCCGTGTCCTTTCGATTTCCGGTCGACAGCTCTGACCACTGAGCTATGGCGGCTTATCTCTTATCCGTGAAATAATTCAATATATACTAGGGTTTTTATTCAACAATTACTGCTTGTTACATTTTTTTCACCTGAAACAACCAACTTTATTTTATATGACAAAGGCATTGTAAGTGCTAACTCTCTCACTAGATGGCGTCGAGACAAATTGTCTACATTTTTCCCGTTGGTGTCATGTATCTTTATCAGGAGATTTTTCAATGTGGATGAGTGTTTCAGGCTAATAATTATTGCTTATAAAAATAATTGTTACAATACAATACATTTCGGAGTTCAGTCCTAAGCTGAATAAATGATAAACAAAGTTAATCAAGCCTTTATCAATGCATAAATCAAGTGTGAGTGGAATTATAACATTTTAATGTCGTTAGTAAAGATCACAGAAACAAAGAGAGGTAATATAGCATGGAAACTTGCTGTCTCTCGCTTATTGGAACCTGTTGAGAATAACATTAGTAATTGTTAAATTGAAATATGGGGTCGACAAAAATTACGGAAAATAATCTTGTCTTAATAGATTAGTGGTTAAAAACGTTATCCCGGTAAGACTAAGATCCAAGATTCGGTTCCTCAATTGCGATTGTAAACTTTTTTTAAATTTCCTGTATTTTTTTACATTAACCACATACATTTTTTTGTATGCTGTGTGAAGGGTTTTTTTAAGAAAAAGAAGTAGAGGAAATTCTGGGAAGGCAAAAGGTATGTGGGTTTCGTAGGAATCTAGGGATCAGTGAGTCCAGGAGTGACGGACGTATGAATATGTTCCTCCCACTGCCTCGCAAGGCGGTGGGTTGACAGACCAGTTGTAGTGGCCAAAAAGCCTCCTCAAACATTGAACAAACTCTTTTCAGTCATAATAACTATGATTTTTCACAAATATGTTTACTGAGCAATTATTGTAAACGATTTTACACTGTAATTAAATTATTTTCACATTACGAAGCCTTGAATCAAATACGTTTTACTTAATACTATATATTTATGACATAAATGAAATATGAAAGCTTTCATGTGCTTGGCGGAAATAAGACAAATATTGTGTTAAACTGTCGAGTGGCGACATCAAATAAAAGTTGTTTTTTTTAAATTCACTTAAATTATTATTTAATATTCTTTCCGCTTATATTAAGTTAGTATTCAAGATGATCACTTAATAAAATTTGATAGTTATTATGCTAGCGGGTAAAACTGCCACTTATCGCCTGTATCGACTGTTTTTGAGGTGAAACATCTTTTGGCGCGTCTAGGGGAGTAAACCCGACTCTTACGTGGCAAAACAGGAGGACGCGCTTACACCAAAACAGGATGACGCTCTTGAACGGAACGACGCCTCATTTAGTCAGCTTCGTGATACGTCGCTCTTTCCGCCCGGCTGCCAAAACTCTGTGCGGTATATTTATAACATTCTATCTAAAATTGAAAATGGATGTATTCTAAATGATGAAGAATTTTTAATTTGTAGTATATTTCTTCATGTTTATCTTTATATCTGATAATAAAAAATTGTTTTATTATCAAAAATATAATGACTTTTCTTTCATTTTCATTTCCTTCAATAAAAATCAATGTCAAGGTTCCACATCTGCGAGGCGTCCCGGACGGCTATTTTTTTTTCTCCAAATTAAACAACCAAAGCAAATAAGACAAACAGTGGTAAGTTGAAGATTTTACACTTGAAACCTTGTACGTTTTCCTAATTACCCGTATGGAATTTACAGATTAATCATTTGCAGAATTCCTTGAGTTAGCAAACTACAAAATAATATTTATGGCTAATTTTAGTGCTGGCCTTTAGAGTGACTATTCATTTGCTTTTGCGTCACTTTCTTAAATGTTTTGTTCTGTTATGGAAACAAATAAGGTAATCATATAAAACATAATGTGATGAAATAATAGGTCAAGTTAGGCTCATTATCCTTCAAAATATCGACACCCCTATGCAGTGTTCTATTTGGTCATCAAACCAAGAAAGAACCAGAACAAGTTGAAATTATAGTTAGGTTAGGCTATTTTTCATTCACATTTTCGTCACTCATCTTCATTGTTATATTTTATCATGGAACCAAATAAGATAACCAGATAAAACAGAAAAGGGTAAAATAAAAGGTTGGGTTAATTTAGGTAAGGTATGTTTAGGTTCGGTTAAGCTTTTTTACGTTCGTATTTTCGTGTCTCTATTTCACTTTGTTTTGTCATGGAACCAAAAAGGTAACAAGATAAGAAAGAACAATGATAAAACAGAGAGTGATAAAATAATAGGTTATGTTAATTTGGGTAAGGTAAGTTTAGGTTCTGTTGGGGTTTTTTTCTTTCACATTTCCGTCACTTAATACTATCCTTCAATGTTCTGTTTTGTCATGGAACCAAATAAAGTAACGAGTTAACGCAGAACAATCATAAAACAGATCATGATAAAATGATAGGTTAGGTCAATATCGGTACGATATGTTAAGGTTCGGTTAGGCTTTTTTGTCTCACATTTTCGTCATTCTCCTGAAATGTTCTGTTTTTTCATGGAACTAAAAGTATGTATTTGGTGGAACAATAGGTTGTTCCGTGAGTCACATCAGATTTTACATTATTTGGGGTTGTAAAGCGCTATTTAATAGCCTTTATAAACTCTCGAGGGCTGCGTCTTTTCGAGTTGTAATAAGCGATTAATGTTTCATGCCATCGTAACGCTTTGTAACTTTCAGACCTTGAATTCCCGCAACCGCTTTCACATTTTATCTGTCAATGGAACAGGATATAATGTAAACTTAGTACACACCACATACCATACTGATGAAGGCTTCATTTAAGCCTACTAACCCACAGAAATTCGAAACCTTTTTTTGTTTCGATTACAACAGTTTTAAACAAAGTTTTTTTTAAACTTATTTTAGTTGGTTCAGAATAAAAGAAGAGTGAAGAAAACAAAAAAAACACACAGCAAACTTAACCTTACCTAACCTAAGCTAACCTAACCTGATATCAAGGCAAAGTTTAATGCTAAATCACTATTTTGATTAATCTTTATAACGAATTGGTGTACGTATTAAAAATCACAAAAAAATGCCTTAGATAAATTGAAGGCTTTCCCATCGCATCGCTTGAGTGGAATACAAATAAAAAATAAATTACTCAATAAAAAATACAAATAGAAATACTAAAAAATATATTATTCCAATAGAAATTTATGAACGCGTAAAGGAAACAACTTTTAATAAATACAGTATTAAAACTAAGATTATCTGTGACAGTTTCACTTGATTAACTTTTTTTCTTTCTTATAAAATTATTAACAAAATAAATAAAAACCAGTTATTTGCTTGAAATCGAACGTTTCTAGACACCGTTTATCAAGCGATTTTAGTGCCTATTACCTACAATATAAGGTATACAAGAATATACACATTTTTGGCTTGTAGCTCCCTCTTAACTTCAAAGCGGATTGTTCACAAGACTTTTTTTTTAAGTTTTTTATTGTTATTAGGTTAAGTTCCAAGAGATGTATTGCTAAGTTAATTCGAACAATGATTTTGTGAATTCATAAACCCAAATGATAAGCATTATAAAAGACAAGTGGATAAAATCAATGAAATTGCCTGCTTGTTATACCTACATAATAACATTGAATAATTAATTTATATTTATCACCTGTTGTTCTATGATTATTCAGGTTCTAATTTGGGGTTATTTAAATATACAATGAAGTATAATTTAAAGGTAGACATGAATTATTATATGGTGGCGTTAAAATGGTCATTAATGAAACAGATGGCAGACCACGTCAATTAATTCTCATGTTTTCACAGCAGTTTATTATTTTGATTCATATTCTATGGTTATCATTCAGAACGCCAAATGTGAAATGCGACGAAAAGCAAGACAAATAGGATAGTTAAACGGATTATTTTTTTATTTTCTAAAAGAAAATAAACTACGAAAGTGCAGGTATTTTTATTTCATTTTCATGATGACGAATAAATTTTGCCGCTAAAATGACATGTTCCTTTTTATTCTTGAATTTGGTGGCATTGATATCACGCTGGGGGACGTGTGTCACAGCTAGTGGCGTTTTTTATATCATAATATTCCACAGGGTTCTCACTTGGGACCTATATTATTGTTAATATTTATCAACGATATTTTAACAATATTTGAAAGAGTAAACATATTCTCGTTTGCGGATGACCTCAAGATTTACAAAACGATTACTTCCGTCAATGATTGTGATATTATTCAATAAAATCTTGATAGCGAGTGTCGTTATTAGAATGAACTATTTATAAGTGTCAATATATACCATTGACATAACATTCATTTTATGTCTCATTTTAGTATAATTCCTCTTAAAAAGGTGTCTTATTTTCTTACATCAATGAAGTAACAAACCTATCAAATAAGGCTATAAAATGTTTTATTTTTTATTTTAATTTTAAAAACATTTATTTAAAAAAAAAATGATTTTACGTCAATTTATTCCCTTCATTGCCTTGGTAACAAGTAATTTAGAATACAATTCCATTATCTGGTCAAGCACATCTCATTAAAATTGAAAGAATTCAACAAAATGTTTTAGGGTTAATCAATTTCTAACTATCCATACACATTGACCAGATTAATAAGTTACTTTAGCGAAAGTACTTAATTTAACCGACTAATCTTGTAGAAGAACCATGAGCGATTTGGTAGTTTTAGTCAAATAAGATAATGGCTTAATGGATGCACCTGACTTAACTAAGCTAATAACAGTCCGAATCTCAAATAGTAACACGAGGCTTCCTGAGTTGTTTTTTGTTTATTCATCTAAAACCAAATATGTTCAAACCCCAGTCCACATGCTATATAGGCTTGGAAATAAATTATTTTCTATTAATATTTTAATTTATTTCATACTAAAATTTAAATCATAAATTTTTAACAGTTTGTTTCATTAACATTATTATATAACCTTATAATTTAGTTTTTTCTTTAAATATTAAATTTGGTTATTTACTTTAGGCAGGCATCAATAGCTTTTTTCTCTCTTTTTGTAATCGTTGTCTTATGTATATTACATTGATTCTTGATTTTGTTCCTGTATTATTTTTTTTATATTCTTTTGATTGCTAAAGTTCCAATATGGATAAATTGAATTGCATATCCCATTCATACAGCTGGGAATAAAAATATTGTTTTTTTCTTTTATTTTTATCTTAATTTAAATGCACTGTGTAAAGTAATTAATTTTTACTTGTTTTATGTAAAAGCCAAACCGGCGAAAATAAATAAATAAATAATGAGAACGGAGCCGCTCCATTGAAACCATTGGAACCAGTAATTATGAATGAAAATATCAATGATTAGAATCATAAACAAAAGATTTAGGACGGGTTGTTTCGGAAAATTTGAACAATTCATCAAATTTCAACGTTCATTTTCAAGTTCTGAGAAAGATTTTTTCAAGTTCTGTTTTTATTTCAGTTTTGTCAAGCAACTAGCCTACAATGATATAATAACAGAACTTGAATAGGACTTTCACAGAACCCGAAAATGAACGTTGAAATTTGATGAATTGTTCAAATTCTCCGAAACAACCCGTCCTTAATCTTCCACACGTTTATAACGTTATAAATTCATGGTTTTATGAAAATACCTCACTCTTCAAATCATGCAATACTTTTTTTTAGACTTTTTTCATAACTCTATTGGTAGCCCATTCCTCTTGGAATGTTGTGGCTTATAAGTGCCTGAAAATGTTACACATGACGGAACAAATGTTCTAGCGCAGCATGGCATGACTAGAGAATTGGTGCTATTGGATGTATTTAATTACTCCTTAAATATCATTTAAACTTTTTGCATAGCTATCTATCTTCCCAAATGTTAACAATGTTAAAATTAGAAAATTTGTATCTAATATAAATTGATTATTTATCCATTTACATCAGTCGTACAATAAATAAAAAAATAACAAACTATTTTAAAAATTTTGAATAGAACAAATAAGTTTCTTATTTACGTTTCCCTTATACCACGTCAAAAGATTGAGGACATTGGTAACGCATGCGTGTTGTATAAAACATGTCTTAATACTTCACAGCACAACATAAACACTCAACCAGAGCAATAAACCAAAATATGCTGTTTTTTTCCAAATTTTAATACATCTTTTGGAAAGAGAAAAAATTTTTACTTCATGGTGCGAAACTGAACAATTCCCTACCAAATCAAACAAAAAATTACAGGAACCAGTACATTTAAAACTAATATCTAATTATGACTAAAAGAACTGACTGATAATCAACTTGCAAACGTTATGAAGACAATGTAAAGACGTCTGGATAATCAGTACAATACTATTAAAACTACTACAGGCCGCTTCACAGGAACCAAACAGGAAACCGTAGTAGTGATAACTGTAACAGTATTCTCATTAATAATAGATTTTATATAATACATAAGTTACTGTAAATCATTTACAAACTAATGTTGAGTACCTCATACAAGATAATAATAATAATATCTTTATTTAGGAAAGTTTACACATTACAACTATACATACGTACATTGATATGGTGTACATTGATTTGTAACTTTTATATTTAAGGTTATAAAATTAACAAAAATGAAGAACTATCAATACAAACATAATATTGTGAAGGTAAAAAGAAAATAAAAGTACAGTTGTGGTTTCTCAAATACCGCCTCACTAGGCTAGCCTGTGTTGAGGCAGAATTTTTAGTGTTAGTTCCTAATACCATTGAACATACCTATACTTGTATTAAGAAGTATTCGCTCAATAATGTGGTGACTTTAATAACTGCGAATTTGGGTGAATGCACCGGTAAAGGCCCTATTCTTATTTTTGATCCAAATTTTTAAATTACTAATTTTTACAAACGTCCCATACACCTCACTAAATGTATTTGTAACATCTCATTTTATAACTACAAACGAGGTGCTGCGGTGGTTGGTACTACATCACTACATTTCGTGTACGTGACATTTTTGTACCAGTGCCGGATTTGGACCAGTGTGGGGACAGGGGGAGGGGCGAGATGGAAGAGGTGTTTGTGAAGGGGGATGGAGATTTATATTTTTTAAATAATTATGTGAACACCACGCAAGAATCCCAACTACTTCTAAGTGGGTGGTGAGGTAGAAGAGGTGTGGGGGTAAATAGAGGCGGGGGGTAGGTCGGGGTTTTTTATTTTTATTATGTGAATACTGTACCTACATTAGACACTGAATTTACTACGCGTATTATGAAACACCAATTGTTCTGGTTATTCTGGAGTTGTTTTGTTTAAGAATTCATATTTATGAATTGAAACAGTAATGTGGCAAAGCGCTCTTCAGTACTTACACGGTGAAGTGATAGATGAAGCACCGCCAGCCCACGGGGCGCTCGAGGAAGTTGTACACCTGTCCCTGGAAGGTGGCCCGGCCCGCGTGTCTCCTCTGCTTTCTCACCAGGTACCTGCCCGCCGCTCCCCACTCCCTGGGCTGCTCCAGCAATAGGGCGGCTACGGGAATAAACAATCATATTACATCAATATAACCTTCCGGGAACACTTCGGTAAATAGGTTTATGTGAATTCTGCATGAGAGTCTCGACTGCTCCTAACCGTCTGGTGCCAGTGAGACTGGCATATGGCATCTCTTATTGGGTTATGTTGTGACGCTGAAGGTATTGGGAACGGGGAAGTAGATGAGGGAGAGGAAGGTGGGAGACTACCTGGCTATTCATTTCTGCTCACCAAATAAAGCCATTTCAAGTAACGTTTCAATTTCGAATGATGATCTTACACCAGGACGATACTAAGAATATCTTCCACTCAGTAACGTGAGGCAAATACACTATATATATTATTTTTAACTAATAAATTGTTAAATAACAACAACAACACAACAACAACAATCATCACAAGTCTGAAGTTTGTCGTTTCGCTCCCTATTAATCTTATATTTTTTTCTAAAAACATCGACCTTTATCCTACAATTTTAATACCAGCTGATAATATTTATAGAAGTGCATTAAAATACGAAAGTGAGTGCTTGTCTGGAGTGTAAAAAGTGCTAAATCTAGAGTTTTAGTTATTCTTCAAAAATCTTCAAGCTACCCACAGTATTGTAATCTATTGCAGCCGCAAGCCAAACATAAGATGGATACAACATGCAAATATTGCGTTAAGCAGCTGAAAGTGGCTGAGTGTATAAAGTGTTCAACCTGCAAATGCACCATCCATTTCGAATGCGCTGATATTTCGGCAAGTGTTTTTAAACGCATGTCGCAAGGTAAAAAGGATGCGTGGAAGTGCAATAATTGTATCCAAACCCTGGACAATTTAGATACCCAATCCTGCTCCTCAGATCAAAGCAACGTACTCCTAACTGTTGAGATTAGAAAAATGGCACTACAAATAGAAAAAATGAGCAGTAAATGGCGGAATTCGAAAAAGTCATCATTTATAATAATAATGTCATGGAAGATTTTTCAAGTAATATGAAATCTATAAACGAAAAATTAGCTAAAATTGATAAGCTAGAAATGGAGGTCTCAGAATTAAAACAAACAGTTTACATGTTAGAGAGGGGAAACGACGAAAGGGACCAGGAACTTCTATCCAACAATATAGAAATACATGGAATGCCTGAGACCACCAACGAGAATCTACCTACCATGATGTCGAATATCGCAACAGTCATTGGATGCCCTCTCCATCAAAGCGACATTGAATACGTTAGCAGAATCAGTAAGCGCCATCGTACACAAGCCACGACAGATGGACGTCCGGGTAACATAATCGCCAAATTCACCTCCCGCAAGAAGAAGGACGAATTTGTCGCAGCCATCAAGAAAAGAAAAGGAATCACTACCAAGGCCATCGGGATGGTTGGAGCTGACCAGAGGATCTTCGTCAACGACCATCTCACGCGGAAGAATAAATCTACATTGAGGTGCGCTAAAGCCTTTAAAAACGAAAACAACTATCAGTTTTTATGGATAAGAAGTGCAAAAATCTACCTACGGAAAAACGAAACATCACCACCCATACACGTCTCATGCGAATTACAGCTAAAAAACCTTATCTAACTACCATTGCAATGTTAAACCACCTATCCTCTCATAACTACTATTTTTTTCGTATTTTTTTCATAATTTTTTCAACATCACCCTTTTTACATTAACCCCACATGCTAATAATTACACTAACTGCTCACTACTACATTCTATAATATACTCACTCACTTTAATTGATAATAAAAGTATGTTGTGCTTTGCTAAGCCCAGTGGACTCATGACTAATAACATAACTCTAGAATATAATATTCTTAAAATATATTCTACAGAAACCGAACATAATAATGTAATTACCGAAAATTCTCAATGCATGATTCATTAATAATTTTTTATCAAAATTCAAGAGGTTTGCGCTCGAAAACACTGGAATTTCATCAAAATATACTGCTCAATAATTATGACTTGATCTTCATTACCGAAAGTTGGTTGGTTGATAGTATCTGAGATGAGGAATTATTCGATAATCGCTATTCTGTTTACAGAAATGATAGGGATATACACCGCGCTAGCAAATCAACTGGCGGAGGCGTAATCATAGGAATTAAAAAAGATTTTTTTGTTACCCCTCGCTCTTGGAAATCAGACGCTGAGGATATCTGGATAACTGTCAATACATCAAAATCGAATCGTCATTGTTATAATATTCATATGTGCTGCGTGTATTTACCTTGCGTCGGTCCAAAATTAACATCATCAGAAAGATTAGCATTATTTACTAGTCATACCAATACTATTTCTGACTTAACAATCCGTTTTCCCAATGACAAGTTTTTAATCATTGGCGACTATAACATGCCCAATATCGAATGGAATAATAAACAAATGCCAAGTAATAGAGATCAATGCGCACTCGCGTTACTTAACTGTTTATCTTTTGCAAATTTAACCCAATTTAACCATTTACCTAACAAATACGGTCGAATTTTGGACCTCGTCTTTTGTAACACTTCAGTTAATGTGTCGCTTGCCGACCACCCATTAGTTAAAGAAGATGCTCATCATAAATCATTGATTGTAGAACTAGAATTTCCATCCACTACTGCAACCCTCTCAACTCCTCGAACAATAAAATTATTCCATAAAGCAGATTATGCAGAGATCAATGAGAGACTGAAAGAAACCGACTGGTCAACCGTTATAAATGCACCAGATGTAAATACAGCGTTAAATTCGTTTTATGTTATAATTGAACAGATTATCGAAGCGTTTATTCCTAAGAAAGTTGTGAAATCTGGAAAATACCCACTATGGTACACGGCAGCCTTAATAAAAATAACAAACGAAAAATTAAAATTCTTTAGAAAATGGAAGCGCCATCGGAACCCCCTTGATTATCTCTCATTTTCATTACTTCGCAAAAGGCAAAAAACAGTCGCTTCAGCAGCTTACAAAACCTACATTTCTACAATAGAATCCGGTATACAGCATAATGTTAAAAAAAATTTGGTCCTACGTCAATTCTCAAAGAAAATCTCCTGCCATCCCTGATCATATGAATTACGGTGAAAAAACTGCTAATGACAGTAGAGGAGTAGCCAACTTATTTTCTGAGTATTTTGGATCTGTATTTTTGAATGCTCAACCTGCACATACAAGCAATGCCAGTCTTTGCTCTAATTCAAATAGCATAATCAACTCAATCGAGATCAATGAAGACATCACATTCAAATACCTTAAGTCCATTGATATCAAAAAGGGACCAGGGGATGATCAACTTCCAGGGATCTTCATAAATTATTGTAGTAAACAATTGACACCCCCCATTTTTGTTATTTTCAAACTAAAGCTATCCGAAGGAACATTTCCCGACAAATGGAAAACAGCCTTGATTACCCCAATATATAAAAATGGCAGTAAAAATGATGTCTCGAACTATCGACCTATATCTAAACTACCGATACTAAGTAAAGTATTGGAAAAAATTGTTTACGATCAATTATATTCTACTATCTCACCCTCACTCGTAAATAATCAACACGGCTTCATGAAAAATCGCTCCACAACTTCAAATCTTGCATTTTTTACAAATTTTCTTCATGTTCAAATGGATATGTGATGCCAGGTAGATGCCATTTATACGGATTATTCTAAAGCATTTGACCGTGTTAATCATTATATTCTTTTACAAAAGTTATTAGGTCTAGGAATTCACGGTGACCTCTATAGATGGATCGCATCATACGTCAATAATCGGCACCAAATCACGGTTGTCAATGGTTTTGCATCTTGCTTAACGGAAATCATCTCAGGTGTGCCCCAGGGATCGCATCTTGGACCACTCTTATTTAATATTTATATAAATGACATTTCCGTATGCTTTAAAAATAGTTACTTTGTTTTATACGCGGATGACATGAAAATTTATAAAGCTATACAGTGTTTACCCGATTGTATGGAATTGCAAAGCGATCTTGATAATTTGTGCGTATATTGTGAATCAAATTTATTGTCCTTAAACATATCTAAGTGTTATTCGATTATATTTACTAGAAATAAAAACAAAATCATCTATCCATACAACTTGAATAACAAACATTTACAACGTATGTCTACGTGTAAAGATCTAGGTGTTTACTTAGATAGCAAATTAATTTTTGACAAGCACATTAAACACATTATTTCAAAATCCTACAGAATGCTAGGTTTCTTATTAAGAATATGCAAAGTTTTCAAAAGTGCTAAGACTCTAAAAATGTTGTTTTGTTCATTGGTCAGAAGTCCACTGGAGTATGCTTCCACAATATGGAATCCTCAATATAAGGTATACATAGATTTAGTAGAAAGTATACAGAATAAATTTTCGAAACATTTACTCAAGAAATACAACAATACTACAAATAATATGTTAACTTTACAAAAAAGACGCACATTGTCAGACCTGTTGTTTCTACATAATCTGCTAAATAATAAAATAGATAGTCCCGAATTGCTATCCGTCATTGGTTTAAATGTTCCAACGAGGCGTACCAGGCACACTACACTATTTCATATTGAAGCAAACAATACCAATGCAGCAAACAACTCAGTAATTACTCGCGCAATCACAACATACACCCATTACGAAAAATTACTACATTTAGACATCTTTCATGATTCCTTTCTAACATACAAAACTAACTTATTAAATTTCTTAGCATGACAAATTTCAAAAATATTTTCACATCATTTTTCAAAACTCCTATGAATTAACAGTCAATTACAATTCGTGAGCTTATTATAATTCTTATTTTCAATTCATTTATTATTATCTATCCACATACTTCCTTCCTTTTATAACAATCTCAGGCGAAATTACGTAATGATATTTTATGGACATACGTAATAGGTAGTACAACTATGTAATAACTAAAAAAAATCTAACTGTATCTTATTGTACTGTGTATGTCTTAAAAAATAAATAAATAAATAAAATAAAAAATAACAGAAATTAATCGAAATTAAATTTACTTGCACACGCCGGGATTTGAATCCGCGACCTTTGGTTTGCTAGTTGAGAGCAATACCCTTCGACCATCAACTTGCATCGCTCATATCGCTCGATATTCAATCCCATACAAAAACAGAATATCGATCGACGGTGAAGCTAAGGCGAAGCTTAGTGCCAAATCACTATTTTGATTAATCTTTATAACGAATTTGTGTACATTATGAATATCAAAAATATTCTCTAGATAAATTTAAGGTTTTCCTATCATTTCGCTTGAGTAGAATAAAAATAAAATAATAAATTACTCAATAAAAAATATAAATGTAATTTACTAAAGAAAATATTTTTTCAATAGAAATGTATGAACGCGTAAAGGAAACAATTTTAAAAAAATACAGTATTATAGCTAAGATTATTTGTGACAGTTTCACTTGATTAACTTTTTTGCTTTCTTATGAAATTATTTACAAAATAAATAAAAACCAGTTTTTTGCTTGAAATCGAACGTTTCTAGACCCCGTTTATCATGCGATTGTAATGACTATTACCTACGATATAAGGTATATCAAGAATATACACATTTTTCGCTTGTAGCTTCCTCTTAAAATAAGTTTTTGAAATTAAATATTCGGGAGTGTACTGGACTCAAATGCACAAAACAATATCACTAATAAGTAAGAATAGGGAAAATAATTACTTTTAAAATAAATAAATACAGTTTTCAGTAAAAAATGTACACAATGCAATCATTGTACTATACGTTAATTACTACAGCAATTTTCTGTACTTAGCCATCGGTGGATATTCTGAACTTTTGGTACATTCCTAATATATCGGAACACGTGTTCATGCACCTGCACCATGTCTTGATAATATATAATGACAAATGCCGATAATATCATCGCGATAATAGATTCCCCTTTTATTGAAAGTTCAACAGGAAACCTATCATATCATATTCGTGGGCCTGAAGTCCCGTTTTTTAACCGGATTACGAATAATTTCGAAAAGATTCTTAATAAATTAACAATGTTTTTTATCGGTTCATTTTCTTCTTTTTATGAAACAAATTTCAATACTGCAAAATATAGCCATGAGAATTATATTGAAGATAAATAGATAACCGAGAGTCAAAGTCAAGTTAAAGAAGTTATGTAAATATGTATTTATTTACTTCGCTACTCTATTTTGGATCTACAAAATAGCCTTGCGAAAACTGAGTTCCTGAGATTTTTTTTTAATATCTGCAGTGCAAACACATACAGAGTGGAAGATACTACCAGTATCGCCCTGGTGTAAGACCACCATTCAGAATTGAAACGTTGCTCCAAATGGCTTTAGCCGTGTTTAGTGACTAGATCTGAATAGCCAGGTACTTCCCCACCTTCCTCTTTCCCTTCCCCACTTACCTTCAGCCTCACAACATCCCCCAATTGGGGATGCCATAGTCTCACTGGCTCCAGACGGGAGCAGTTGGGACTCTTGTGAGGTATTCACTATAAAAAAAATAAAAAAATACATGAGACGAGGAAAACAAATCAAATAAAACTTCCCTTTAGAAAAAAACACAATCAAAAGTGATTGAAATAAAAGAGAAGATAGTAAAAACAAATTTAAATATCGAAAATTTAAAATTAATTTATACCAACAAATAAGTATTTTCTTAATATAAAGATTGTATAAGGTATAATCATAAATACAGTCGTCACAGACGATTGTGGTGTGTATTTACTACTGTAATGTTTTTAAGTTTTGCTAATTTTATCTAGCAGTATATTTCTTCCGTAGGCTCCTGGCCACGGCCGCCACTGAAATGATTTTCAATGTTTTACTCGGGTATATATTTTGTATATATATTTTGGTAAATACCCCTCTCCCGCGCAAAACGAATCGATGATTCTACCTTTTCACTTCGTGAAAAGTAATGATTTCTCCCGTCTGATTTGCAACTTCTCGAGGTACATCAACCCTTCAATCTTATCGAATTAATATGTCACGTTGTGTCAATTTTTTTGTTTCGACAGTGATTAATTCATTGAAGGATCTTTTTAATTGGTTGTGGTAACTTTGGTTCTTTTTAGATGAGGCGTGTTACATTCTGTATGGTTTTAAAATAAGACAATGACCGACTACCCTGATTTTAACTACCTTTTTCCTACCTTGTTTGCTCGCCAGAACGTTTCCGGTTACTGCAGTCGATGATGTGCTAAGACAATGGGACAATTAAATGCAAGTACATGAAATTCTCTATAGACAAATTCAATTCAAGATGCACAAGATTCTAGGTTAATGATTTGACTGTGGATTGTTCATTTTGTGAATTATTTCTACGAGTAGGTTTTTTTTAAGAATGGTTAGAGAAAAAAAATGTGTTGCTTTCGGTTGGTCTCCGTCCAAATCCCATCCATCAACGTGTCCACTTCAACTTTCAAGTCATGGTCACTCGCTCTATCGTTTGTTACCTTCCGCCTGCTTCAAATATCAAAGAATGGTAGAAAATGATATCCTCGACTTCCGGCGCTAAGGATCGGGGATACTAGAATCATCAGGTCGTGAATCTGAAATCATCCGATCTCCGTCACCTCAAACGGTTTCAGTCAGAATCAATTCCCAACCTAATTCTGGATGACTTCTCCTCCTATAGTGGGGTAAATAATTATTGGATGTGACAGGAAGGATGTCAGAAATCGTCGAAACAACTTCATATTCGTCACGATCCCTTCGTTCTGCCAACGAGAAAATCCTCCCCATACGTCAGAAAAGGATAGCATAGCCATTATCCGCTTTGTTCCTTCGTCTACCAAGCTAACTCAAGTAGGAAAGCCCATTGGCAATCTTTGTTCCCTTCGATTGGAACTCCGTGAAAGCGTCCTCTCACCAGCTGAAAATACTCGAAACAGGGGTCTATCCGGGGTAACCATCTTAGGCTGGTCCTCCAACACCTTCGACAGAAACCGATGCTTTTACGGGAATAACTCAACCACATCAAGAGCACGGGAAAGGCCGGCGCTGCTCTACTGGAATAGGCGCTATCTCGGTATTCAGGGTTCCGATTTTGCTAACACAAAAAAAGTCCCTATTAGGCAAGCCAATTACCAATTTCGATTCCTTCGCTTTTGTCGCTTTGATAAGATAGGATAGCCTACGGAAAAGTCGTACACTTCGTCCCAAGCCAAACTTATGTGAATGAAAATCTCACTTGATAAAATAAGAAAGCCAGACAGATGCATTCTCTCGGCGACTACCTTCAATCCGCTGTGTTAATTCCGAGAAATATGAATGAAAATTATATGCTGACAGAGAACCCCCTGTAATAAATACAATACACCGTAGCCTTCACAAAGTTCGTAAAACGAAGTCGGAAGTAGGCATTAGTAGTACGTAGATATACGCACGTAGCTCTAATAGTTGAAATAATGGTGCATTCGCGGTACATGGCTAAGTGAGAGTGATGGTTGAATAAGTTATATTTAATTAAATATATTTTATGAATTCCGTATAACCTAGTCGTTAAGTATTACTACTGGAAAATTATTAAATCATTTTAGGTTGCGAAAAAAATAGTCTAACTCGTAACACAACTAATGTTTATTGTTCAATAATCTGCCGTTTTTTTTTAGAGTAACCGCTCGTCTTCCTTTTTTTGTTTTGAAATGGCCAAGTCTCATAATTTATGACCTCCTTTGCTAAAGGGTCCGGACTCTATTGTCACGAATTCTTCCGTTCAAGATTTTAACATAATTAACTATAGTATTCAAGTTAAATACTCTTACTTCAAAATACAATTGAATTATTTGGTTTACATAAGGGAAATAAGGGTTATTAATTAGTTTATAATAAGACTTACCAATTGATCATCTTAGCGCATTCCAAATAATTATAAGAAACAAACACAGTCACATGCAGTAAAATACCCATGCTGTTAGGAAAACCACACTTTCTACACTAAATGATTTTACCCGTGTTCGTGTTCCGACGATGAATTCTTGTTGACGCGTTTCCTAGCTTTTACTGACTCGACTATCTTCCAACGCTTTCAAAACCTGACTATCTTGCCCGTCTTCCCGCGCTTTCCAATCTAGACCATCTTGACTTTATTCGACCGTCTCCCAACGCTTTTAAAAACTGACTATCTTGCCCGTCTTCCCACGCTTTCCAATCTAGACCATCTTGACTCTATTCGACCGTCTCCCAACGCTTTTAAAAACTGACTCCCTTGATTCTATTTGACCGTTTCCCCATGCTTTCAATAACTGACCATCCGCCCGCGCTCTTTTACCCCGACTGTCCGCCCCCGCTCTTTCACCCTGACTGTCCTCAAACGTCTTCTCTCGCTACCAAATCTAGACTCTCCCGTCTCCTCCCCCAAATCAACTCCGCCTTTCATTTATGTTTTTCGAAATCTGAAACTTTTCGTGTGTTTAAGGACAGAATTGCACTAAAAAGACCACACATACTGAATGTCCAAGAATCCGTCACAATCGTTTCAAAACCAATAAATTGTTGCTTCTTAAATAACCTGTCAAATTCTTTGTTCAAAGAAATGAAACTAGACCCTTCCAGTCCAGTGGCGTGTCGGCCTACCAGTTTCTTAGCCCGGCCTACATTTACCATCACGGTCTAGGATGAATAGAATATCTTTTATTTATAAGTTTTATTTTTAAATCTTCTTGCAGGATTTTAATTTAATTAAGCAATTTCCAAACTCGTCCTGTTAAAATGTTATTTACCTCGCTCGTCATAATTATAATTCGTCTAAATCCTTAGAAAAATTACGTAACTATATTTAACGGCGTATTTCCTACTCAAAAAGTCACTTAGTAGCATTGCTTAGCGGAGTTTAATTGTATCTTATTGACTTTGTTAGGGTTTTTTTCTATCCGCCCCAACCCGCCAAACTCGCTGCTACTGCACTGAACTAAATCTGAGAATTCAAAATGCCATCCCGGAGGTCTCTGATAAACACAGTGCATGTTTCTAGTTTTTGCTAGCACCATAAATCTAAGCACTTGTCTTTAATAGCTATAACGCCAACATCTGGTAAGCCTCTATTTCGTGAAATCAACTGAAAAATTCTTTCTCACCATAATAAATCAATAAGGTAGGCGTAGCCTGTTTATTTCGAACTTTCATAAGGCCTCTCTGATTTGTTGCATTTTAACTTTTGGTGTAGATAAAAAAAAACGACACGCCCCGGTTTCCTCTAGTTTTCAGCATTTTTAACTAGATGTCATCCCTGACCACGTTTTGATTGGAGAAACCAGAATTAATTAATCCCTACAATAAACGGAAAAAAAAATTATCCCAGGGCAAGTTCATCACACTACACATTGCTTCTAATAACTCTTTAAATTTAATAAATTCTGGGTTCAGATTTTAGTTATTCCTCCGTTATACATTTATGCACTGAATAAAAAAAATAAATTTGACATAGTTTTCAAATTCAATTAAAAATCAGAGATTTTTGTTAAAAATCGGAAACAAATACAATCAACCGTGTGACAATGCTACGCGAAGAGTGTGCGAGGAAATGGCACGCTATTGATTTCCCGCTTTAGGTTCACAGTTGTATATTTATGACCGCATAGCTGTGTGTGTGCTAGCACTGCTAGCCGCCAGCCAGTTGGTCACGTACCGTCGTTAGGTGTGGATCCCTCGCACGTTTTTTCAGCATCTGCCGATGGTTCTTCATGTTTTCAGCAATTCTTCTTCTTCTTCGATGGCGCTACAGCCCATATCGAGCTTTGGCCTCCTGCAACAGTCGCCTCCAACTCCTCCTGTCCTCAGCGGCTGACTTCCAGTTTGTCACCTGGAGAAGCTGTGCTGCATCCCCTCTTACCTCATCTTCCCACCTCAGTCTGGGTCTTCCCACTTTTCTCTTTCCACCTGGGTGACCAGTCAGAATTAAATAACAATTATTATCACTTTTGATATAAAATATAATAAACATAAGTGATTAGCTATGAATATTCATATTTTTCCGATATTAAATCGCTTATTTTGAGATATGTACTGACTACACAGTATCGGAACGCGTGGATTTTTTTTAGCACAGTAAGGGAAAGGTTAATCTGCTAGCCGAGCAATATGTGATAATTTATTTTTCCGTGCTAGACTAGGAGAAAATACGGTTGTGAAGGTTTTTGATTTTATTTTTATGTTGAAGAAAAAATTTTGTAATAAAAATGTTCCATTTTCGAATTGCGCCAAAACGACATAATATATTCGTTTTTATTTGTGAATTCGGCGGCTTCGACTTCACGCCGGGCGACATTGGTGACAGCCGTCTTACCAGACATTGGCGTTTTCTATGTCATAACGATGTTGTAGCCAGTTGAAACCGTTTCGTAATGTGCTGTTTTAGATAGTTTTTCAAATCAATAATCAATGAAAACATAAAAAAGTATACTAGATTATGAATATACATTTGTATTACTTTACCAACAGAATTTCTTCAATTCAGTTTCATTTTCAAATTCATTTTCTTGTTTTTATCTATTAATATTTCTTTAGTTTATTATGTCAACTAAACAATAGTAAAATATGTCGTGATATAACTGAAAGTATTCTAGAATATGAATATACATATGTATTTTTTTTTAACAACAGAATAGTCAACACTATAATTTACTATAATTTTACATGTAAAAACATTATCATATTGGAATGTCCTAAAACGGGCAATCGCCTAGTTGGACATTTTAAGTTCATTAATTGTATTATGTAATATTTACAAACAAACAATAAATAAATAAATAAATTAAAAAAATAAAAAAATTAAAAATTAAAAAAAAACATTTTTAGTATTTTTCCACGCGTATTTAACGGTACCTATTCATATATTGTGAAAATATCCCATCCTGCCAATGATGTATACAACGCAATCATTGTATGACACAATAATTTCAAAATTCTATTAAAATATAAATATATTTTTAGTACGATAGTTATAATCAGAAATATAAAAGTTAAAAATCTTCCACACATTTTTATCGTATTCATAGTTTGCGAAAATAACCCACCAGGTTTCGGGTCAAACGTTAAAACTGATATTGATCCTTCAAGTTAGAACCCGATACAATCGCTGACTTTCACATAAAAATCATACCGAGAAGCGGTAAGCAATAAACATATTACACACATGGGGAATATTCTTGCAAACATAAATGGTTTCATAGAAAAACCTTTATAGTGAGTTAAAAGTGCGCAAAAGCAAGCCCTCTACGGGGAAATTTGTTAATGCCATTTCATTACCTCCGCTCGGCGCTCTGGAAAATATTGTTGGTGAAAATTCATACAGTAAAGACGCAAACCCAACGTCATTTGTCGCGACAAAAATAGATGGCGGTAACGATTTATGCAATTATGCATTTTATTTACTGTGCAAAAATGTTTGGAATTAAGTAGGTACTCATTTATTCAATAAAATCTTACCCAATTATTTCCATGACAAAAAATCAGAACATTGACAAATTTAATCAGAACCCTTTTGAAAAGTGATATCAATTTTTGCCTAAAAATCTAATCTAGTTTACCCTTTAGGCCTCTCATATATTGACCATTATATTTCTTTAAGATGTTGTCAGAAAGTCTGAGAAATTTTGTATATTTCCGCTTCTCAATAAAATGGTATATTTCAGATTATATACGAAAACTAAAAATTGTTTTTTAAAAATGAAAAAATAAACTTTATTTTTTTTTTATTAGAAATAAACGTATGATTTTTAAATATAAAAATGTGGACTTTATTAAAAAAATGTTTTAAAATGGCTTACTTTACATTTTTTCGTCTAAACACTGACAGAAAATAACTGATCAAAAAAACACACATTTATTAGACAAATTTATTATCAAGATTTCTGCCACCTAATTTTTTGCCATTTCATATTAAAAAAAATAATAATTATTATATATTTTTTAATTAAGAATCAAAAACTATTCTCAAATTGCAGTCGGAACCATTGGTTTCATAGAACTGTATATTTAAATTGTTCTGTGTTTAACTTCTATATTTGAATATAAATCTTTGTGTTTTCGCTTTCTAACATCGCTTGGTTCATAGTTCTGACAATGACGATAAGTGAGACAACTATTTCTATGAGAACAAATGAGCTGTTCCGAAAAACGAACAAAATTAACTATAAAGGTAGTAGCTCTTTGTTCCCGAAACCGAACAAATTAGCCAGAAGAGATTACAAAAGTTTTTTTTGCCTCTTTTCGTGACTTGATATCTCTTATCAAAAGTGTTTTGATTTGTCCGATTACCATGCAAAGTAAGCGACAATGGTTTACGAAATACTAAATAGAAAAATATTATTTGTAATTTATTTTAAAATTGTTGTTTCGCTTTCGTAAAAACATTTTTTGATGCATTTTGAGATTCATTTCAAATCACTACGTCACACGTGAGCGAAATGACGTTGCATTGCTGAAAGTTTATGAAATGCAGTTTTTAATTGAATGAAGAGTGTTATAGGTTAGACCTACCAGAATCTTTAGGTCTTCGTTTCTGTACAAATTTCTTTTAAATGTTAAAACAACATATCTCTAAAAAATAAAGTTTTAAAGGTAATGTTTCAAGATGTTACCGGGGTTTTTCGTAAAGAAAAAAGACTAATTCCGGTTGAGGATCTGTCTGTGATTGTAACTCTGGTTCAATGAACTCGGATTTGTTCTGAATTTTCAGTTATCTAGTGTCAATAGTACTTACCTATAATATAACATTTTAAAATTGGAACTAATATCTCAACTAGGTTATAATAAAATAAAAAAATACCAGAAAATTATTTTTCTTCCATATTTGAAATGTTTTATTTAAAAGTCAGATTTTGTGATTTTTCGGTGGGTCTACGTTTTTTAGCTAGCATGCGATTTGACAATTTATTATTATCAGTCCTACAATTACGACTACCAAGATATGGGTACGAGCCTAGTATGGTAGTCGAGAAAACTAAAATAAACAGTATATAATATCTCGTGATTTTCCACGGGTCTGCGCTAGAAGTATAACTATTTACTCAAAAGAACTAAGTTCAAACCCACAAAAGAAAGTTCAGTTTATAATACTATATAATAACTGTAGTAATATTATAACCCAACCAGACAGCGCGGGCATTCGTCAAATTAGGAGCGATCGACTTGAGAAAGGATTATTGGCGATGAAAGGGCTTAACCCATGACACAGGGCACAGGGCATAAGGGCAAAGGGTACAGGGCAAAGGGCATAACCCGGTTAGTTATAACTTCCTCGAGTGATCGCTTTGTTCCAACTTCCACAGATCTTGAAACAAAGTGAACGGGGACGTAAAGCCGAACAACAATCATTTAAATACGCGGGTCAGAAAATTGAATGAGATTAATATTTCAATTAGTTCGTGAAAACTGTTTCAGTAATGGCAGCAAGGATTTCACCATTTTCTGTCAACTTGATTAATTGACGGCAACGTGGTCGAGGGGAAAAGCTCTCGACTGTGAATTCAGAGGTCGAGGGTTTAATCCCGCCGTGCACCATTCATTTTCTTTAATTAATCTGTGTTGTTTCATAAATAATTCATTTAAAATAATGTATACCTAGTACAGGGTTTTCCAATAAGAGGTGTTATTTTGAATAGCCCGCTATTTCGGTAGATGTTCCTTTTGAAGCTGTCATTTTTTGACACAAGTAAAAACTACGCCATTTATAAAAAATGAAACGATACACGCTTCAACAACGCATTGAAATTATTAAAATTCACTTGAGTGAATCAAATGCAAATCATCTTGAGTGATGAGGCCCATTTCCACCTCGGTGGCTTCGTCAACAAGCAAAATTGTCGCGTCTGGGGCTCGAAAAACCCAAGAGTTTTTGTTGAAAAGCCTCTCTATCCTCAACGTGTGACTGTTTGGTACGGTTTATTGTCCGGCGGAGTCATTGGACCTTACTTTTTCGAAAATGAGACTGGAGCAACAGTTACGGTGAATGGATTGAGCTATCGAGAGATGATTAATGATTTTTTTATGGCCGGAATTGGATGGTATTGATCTGGACAACGTTTACTTTCAACAAGACGGCGCTACGTGCCACGCAAGCAACGAAACGATTGATCTTTTACGATTGAATATCAAAATAACACCTCTTATTGCAAAACCCTGTATATTAGCCGCGCGGAAGATATTCCTAGTATTACCTTGGTGAATATCACCATTCGGAATTGAAACTTTACTTGAAATGATGTTTGCCGTGTTTGGTGACAAGGCCTGAATAGCCAGGTGTACTTCCCCCACCTTTCTCTCACTCATCTCCTCCTCCTGTTATCTTCAATCTCACAATATAACCGAATTGGGTATGCCGTAGTCTCACTTGCTCCAGACGTTTTGAAGTATTTGTAACTCTTGTGAGGTTTTCACATAAAAAAAATTTACACATCAAACTTTGATCGTTGAAAATTTGCGATTTTATATATAAAACTTTTTTTTAAATTCTTACTACTATAATAAAATTCTGCTTGTGCAATGATGGATGACTCAGCTATCATTGCACATGCAGAATTCATCCCCCGAGGTTACCTGACGAATTTGTTTATTCCGCTACTTACCGTTTTTGATGTGAGACATCTTAGTAATAAAGCAGAGCATTGGTTTGTTCATTTAAAGCGTGAAAAACCCTCCAGCAGTGAGCACTGGAGTCTGAAATTCGCACACCATTTTTTTTGTCTGGAAAGAATTTTCAGCTGGCAACGTCATTTCTATCTCAAGCATTGAGCTTTGAAACACCCATTTAATAAATAAAAGCCTAGACAAGACGCCTTGAATATATATTTTTGTTCTTATTTTTAACTGGAAGCTTTGTGAACAGCCGACCTCGTGTCCAAAAAGTATATTTCTTATTTTCTCTTGTCTAATAAATAAAAATAAAAAATCTTCTGAAATCATAAGATTTATAGGTAGATACTAAAATACCTACCCACTTAAATAAAAACCTATTTTATAACAAATATATTTCAAATAAGAAGAAACGTCACTATATGAATAACAATTCTTTTTTCGAAATCTCTTCAGGCGAGTAGGTACCATAATATTGAAAAAATTCAAGCGAAATAGTCCAAATACACGCAACCACTTCGCATTTGATAAAAGAATATTTAATGAACCATTATTGTGTATCCTCCCTCTTGCAATAAAAACCATTAAAAAAATAACTAACCACAAAATAAATAATACGATATAGATATGGACAAGGAAAGGAACAATATAGATACAATGTTTCATGTATGTCATATTTTCTTCCAAATTCTGCGTTAAAATTTTCCTGTTGAAATATTTTAACATACTCAAAAAATTCGTTAAAAAATGAACAGACATTCAAAAAAGATTTCACCCAATTCATTATTCTTACACAAAACCATGTACAATGTGACCTTAGAACGGGGTACTCCAGTAAGGTCACATTCTTTCGACTTTTTTAAAATATAAAAAAAACTATCTAAAAAATAATTTACTAAAACGACCATCATCTTGAAACGGAAACAGAACGTATAAACAAATTAAATAAAAAACGGTCGAGTTAAAATAGAACTTCGCTAGTTAAAGGGCAGAAACTAAGGCGAAGTCGAAAAAAAGTACCACCGTAAAAACATTAATAAACCTTTCAGGCGAAGCTTAGTGCCTAATCACTATTTTGATAAATCTTTATGACGAATGGTGTACATTATGAATACCAAAAAATAAGTTTTAGATGAATTGAATATTTTCCTATCGCTTCGCTTGAGTAGAATACAAATAAAATTTAAAAAAATACTCAATAAAAATATAAATGCAAATTACTAAAAAAAAAGTTTTTTTCAATAGAAATGTATAAACGCATAAAGGAAACAATTTAAAAAAATACAGTATTATAGCTAAGATTATCTGTGACAGTTTCACTTGATTAACTTTTTTGCTTTCTTATAAAATTATTTACAAAATATATAAAAACAATTTTTTTGCTTGAAATCGAACGTTTCTAGACTCCGTTTGTCAAGCGATTTTAATGCCTATCACCTACGGTATAAGGTATACGAAGAATGTACACATTTTTGGCTTGTAGCTTCCTCTTAACTTAATTTTTCATTTTAACACAGTTTTAACAATAATCATAAAATAGAAGCGTAGCAATCAAAAATATATTAATTTAATAATTAAAATTATTCTCTTTCTAGAATTCGTTACTCGTGCCCGATTCTTTGTTTTGAGAGTAGACATTAAAAGTGTTTTATGGACGATATTTTCTGTGGGGACATAATATTATACAGTAAACCAGATGTGTATCTCTTTTTACGTCAGTTCTAACACTTATAAAATGTATGGCGCCATATAATTTTTATTTTCTACTGAAATATGTTTTAAAGGGAATAAAAATAATCATTCTGCAAACGTTTTAATTGGTTTGGTCGCTTGATAGACACAAAGTATTAGCCTTATAAATATAATAGAAACAAATGAGCTGGGTCGCGTATGAAACTGTAAGTATGAAACTGCGCACACGGAGAAAAATGATTATTGCTGATTTATTAAAATCCTGTTAAAAATGTGACAGCGGGTAATTCTTAATAAACCATAAGTTCTTTCATAACATATTTGAACAAATGTTCATGCTGAGATACATAAAAAGATAGATACATAAAAAATAAATAAACATATAAACTCGTTATCTGGTAAGATATTACAATTTACAAAAAATCATTTTTGAAAAAAAAAGTGGTAAGTTATCAAAAATAGTCGAGCAATTGGTATTTTACCCACGGCATCCTAAGGTTTGCATCCATCAAATTGGTATTTTACCCACGGCATCCTAAGATTTGAATCCATCAAATTGGTATTTTACCCACGGCATCCTAAGGTTTGAATCCATCAAATTGGTATTTTACCCACGACATCCTAAGGTTTGAATCCATTGAATTGGTATTTTACCCACGGCATCCTAAGGTTTGAATCCATCAAATTGGTATTTTACCCACGACATCCTAAGGTTTGAATCCATTAAATTGGTATTTTACCCACGGCATCCTAAGGTTTGCATCCATCAAATTGGTATTTTACCCACGGCATCCTAAGGTTTGCATCCATCAAATTGGTATTTTACCCACGGCATCCTAAGGTTTGAATCCATTAAATTGCTATTTTACCCACGGCATCCTAAGGTTTGCATCCATTAAATTGGTATTTTACCCACGGCATCCTAAGGTTTGCATCCATCAAATTGGTATTTTACCCACGGCATCCTAAGGTTTGAATCCATTAAATTGGTATTTTACCCACGGCATCCTACGGTTTGCATCAATTAAATTGGTATTTTACCCACGGCATCCTAAGGTTTGAATCCATCAAATTGGTATTTTACCCACGGCATCCTAAGATTTGAATCCATCAAATTGGTATTTTACCCACGGCATCCTAAGGTTTGAATCCATCAAATTAGTATTTTACCCACGACATCCTAAGGTTTGAATCCATCAAATTGGTATTTTACCCACGGCATCCTAAGGTTTGCATCCATCAAATTGGTTTTTACCCACGGCATCCTAAGGTTTGCATTCATCAAATTGGTATTTTACCCACGGCATCCTAAGGTTTGAATCCGTTAAATTGGTATTTTACCCACGGCATCCTAAGGTTTGAATCCATTAAATTGGTATTTTACCCACGGCATCCTAAGGTTTGCATCCATCAAATTGGTATTTTACCCACGGCATCCTAAGGTTTGCATCCATCAAATTGGTATTTTACCCACGGCATCCTAAGGTTTGAATCCATTAAATTGGTATTTTACCCACGGCATCCTAAGATTTGCATCCATTAAATTGGTATTTTACCCACGGCATCCTAAGGTTTGCATCCATCAAATTGGTATTTTACCCACGGCATCCTAAGGTTTGAATCCATTAAATTGGTATTTTACCCACGGCATCCTAAGGTTTGCATCCATTAAATTGGTATTTTACCCACGGCATCCTAAGGTTTGCATCAATTAAATTGGTATTTTACCCACGGCATCCTAAGGTTTGAATCCATCAAATTGGTATTTTACCCACGGCATCCTAAGATTTGAATCCATCAAATTGGTATTTTACCCACGGCATCCTAAGGTTTGAATCCATCAAATTAGTATTTTACCCACGACATCCTAAGGTTTGAATCCATTAAATTGGTATTTTACCCACGGCATCCTAAGGTTTGCATCCATCAAATTGGTTTTTACCCACGGCATCCTAAGGTTTGCATTCATCAAATTGGTATTTTACCCACGGCATCCTAAGGTTTGAATCCGTTAAATTGGTATTTTACCCACGGCATCCGAAAGTTTGCATCCATCAAATTGGTATTTTACCCACGGCATCCTAAGGTTTGCATCAATTAAATTGGTATTTTACCCACGGCATCCTAAGGTTTGCATCAATTCAATTGGTATTTTACCCACGGCATCCTAAGGTTTGCATCAATTAAATTGGTATTTTATCCACGGCATCCTAAGGTTTGCATCAATTAAATTGGTATTTTACCCACGGCATCCTAAGGTTTGCGTCTATCGAATTGGTATTTTACCCACGGCATCCTAAGGTTTGCATCAATTAAATTGGTATTTTACCCACGGCATCCTAAGGTTTGCATCAATTAAATTGGTATTTTACTCACGGCATTCTAAGGTTTGAATCCATTAAATTGGTATTTTACCCACGGCATCCGAAAGTTTGCATCCATCAAATTGGTATTTTACCCACGGCATCCTAAGGTTTGAATTCATTAAATTGGTATTTTACCCACGGCATCCTAAGGTTTGCATCCATTAAATTGGTATTTTACCCACGGCATCCTAAGGTTTGCATCCATTGAATTGGTTTTTTACCCACGGCATCCTAAGGTTTGCTTCCATTAAATTGGTATTTAACCCACGGCATCTTAAGGTTTGCATACATTAAATTGGCATTTTACCCACGGCATCCTAAGGTTTGCATCCATTAAATTGGTATTTTACCCACGGCATCCTAAGGTTTGCGTCCATTAAATTGGTATTTTACCCACGGCATCTTAAGGTTTGCATACATTAAATTGGCATTTTACCCACGGCATCTTAAGGTTTGCATACATTTAATTGGCATTTTATCCACGGCATCCTAAGGTTTGCTTCCATTAAATTGGTATTTAACCCACGGCATCTTAAGGTTTGCATACATTAAATTGGCATTTTATCCACGGCATCCTAAGGTTTGCATCCATTAAATTGGTATTTTACCCACGGCATCCTAAGGTTTGCGTCCATTAAATTGGTATTTTACCCACGGCATCTTAAGGTTTGCATACATTAAATTGGCATTTTACCCACGGCATCTTAAGGTTTGCATACATTTAATTGGCATTTTATCCACGGCATCCTAAGGTTTGCATACATTAAATTGGTATTTTACCCACGGCATCCTAAGGTTTGCATACATTAAATTGGTATTTTACCCACGGCATCCTAAGGTTTGCATACATTAAATTGGTATTTTACCCACGGCTTCCTAAGGTTTGCATACATTAAATTGGTATTTTACCCACGGCTTCCTAAGGTTTGCATACATTCAAAATCTTAAATAAAGACAAATAAAAACCAAGAACACGTAATATTTTCCATATGAAAAGTTATATTGGTGATGGATGATTGAAATACAGGGAGATATGGCATGGAAGCATTCCGACTGTCGCCAAGCTACGACCAAGCTGATCCAATAAAAGACATGCGTTAGGTCTGTAGGTAAAAACAAAGGTGGGCACCGCTGTGCGTAGATGCGATTTTGACCATGTAAAAGGATACTTTAAAATTCTCGTTTTACAGCTTCAACAAAATCCTTCTGGAATATCCGAGATTACCTAAAATGTTTATATTCTATGAAAAACATACCTGTCATCGTTTCATTATGCCGTTCAACACTCGTTACTTCCAAAGCCTTTATGTTAAGCTTAAACAAATATTTATAAAGCTTTTTGTTCAAAAATTCTCATTACCTTTTGGGTAATAAATACTACGCCGTTTCATGCTCAGTATTTAATTCATTAATGAAATACATTGGACGTATATAGGACGCTTGAATGCGCAAATTTATTTTATTTACGTGGTCACGCATAACGTCGGATACGCAGTTATAATCGGATATACAAGATCACCTTTTTTATATCAACTTAGCCGCAGTACGCTTTAATCTTTCTACCTTCCAGTATATCAGGTAAGTTGCTCATCCCTTGCTGAAATATTAAAATTCAATAATATAATTAAATGGGACTGCCTTAGAATAACTAATATCTATTGCCCGGGTGGTATCGCGCTGGACAAATTGGTCGGATTTAAAGCCCATAGCGAGTTCCATATCTCTATTAAGTTATGCATGTGTGAAGTTCTGTACTGCGAATCTTAGAAGTAAATTGCTCATTTTGTATGAATTAGTTGCTTATTTATATAAAGTTATGTTAAAATTGACATTGACTGTGAGAAAGGAGCGTAATTTTAATCATTTGGCTTTTCGCTTTTTATAGCCATAGTCTCGTTGTAAGCGTTCTCGTCATAACCGGGTTTGACTGTATTAAAAATCATAGCACACACACAAAGCTTTATATGCATGTATGGATACTATATTATTTGTAAAAAGTGGTTATTCAGGACACGTCCATTTGTGTTACAGCCATTCAGGATACGACCATTCAAACTTTATGTGCGTAAAGGGGGGTTAGCCTAGATAATATTTTGGCCAAGCCCTTTCAACTAGACAAACCCATCATCGATGGGAAGATGAATGGTAACTGCTATGGGGGAAGAAGCCACACCTCATCGCTTCATAACTTGCGTGACCAGTCCGGTGGAAGTTACATCGCATTTTATGGGAAAGCAGCAAAATAAAAATAACATTGATGATGTAATGTAATTCAATAGGAGAGAGCTCGAATAGATTTAATTTCGATGACCTTTGTCTTTAAATTTGGCTTTGCCCTCTTTTATACTTATTTACAGAGAATAATAAACATTTCCGTTTTACGCGTAACCTGACAGTATTGGGAAAACTTCTACAAGCATATTTATTAACCCAAGATGTAACTTATGCAATGACGGAAGACTTACCCAGCAGAGGAATTAAACCCACGACGCCTAGGTAGGAACCAGATGAAATCGTCAATTCAGTTATATTTGCGAATTCGTGAATCTCAGCCGAATTGTTTGAACTACCGTTGCAACTGCATACACAGCTCGAAATTCAATAGCTAACTTAAGCGAATATCGAAATATTCACTAGCCTCCTCGCTCCCCCAAGCTAAGCTTATGTGACTTATTATTATTGTAAGGATATCCCAAGTCCCGAGTATATGTTGACAAGCCAGAATGCCTTTAAGAACTTAAGAGGAAAATCCAGGGGGAAATCGTTCGGATTCCACATCAGATGTTAATTAACGCTTCTCAAAGTTTTCGGGATCGGCTACAATCATGCATAAATGTAAATGGCCAACATTTGAGCGATGGTGACGTTATATTCAAAACATAATCTGTCAACGAAAAATTGCAAAAATTTTCCATTTAAAAAGGGTATAAACCTAAAAAAAATATATGTAGAAGCTGGCAGTCCACAATAGAGTTGTAATGGGGGGGAGGGGCTGCCCCCCGTGGGCGCCACGGTATATATGGAATTCATATATTGTCAGGATATTCGTAACAACATCAGGCCTGTGAAAATGCTTTGACAATTTTATTTTCCTTTTAAGGCGAAGCTTAATGCATAATCAGTATTTTGAGTAATCTTTATAACGAATTGGTGTACATTATGAATACCAAAAAATATGCTTTAGATAAATTAAAGGTTTTCCTATCGCTTCGTTTGAGTAAAATACAAATAAAAAATAAACTACTCAATAAAAAATATAAATGCAAACTACTAAAAAAAATATTTTTTCAATAGAAATGTATGAATGCATAAAGGAAACAACTTTTAATAAATACAGTATTATAGCTAAGATTGTCTGTAACAGTTTCACTAGATTAACTTTTTTGTTTTCTTATAAAATTATTTACAAAATAAATAAAAACCAGTTTTTATCTTGAAATGGAACGTTTCTAGACTCCGGTTGTAATGCCTATTACCTACGATATAAGGTATACCAAGAATATACAAATTTTTGGCTTGTAGCTTCCTCTTAATGTTTCAGCTCGTGTCAATGTGTAATGTTACAAATTCTTATTAAAACATTTTCGTGAAAAAAAATGCCATTGTCTTATAAGTATTTCGAGACAGGCGGAAGACGCGACGAAGCAATTTTAACTTTGCGACTAGCACAATCAGTGTGTGTGCACTTCCTCCAGAAATTTGAGAACATTTAGAAATATGAAAGCGGTTAACCACAATAACAATAACGGAACCATAATTGTATTCATGAAGAAATTGTTTCCCTCGCGGATTGAAATATTAAAAGAAGACATGAAATATTCATCCCCAGGAACTATACGAGGATTAATGGTCTCTCTCTCATTCCATTATACGAAAAAATGAGATATAAATTACAGAATATTACTTTGTACCAGCTGGTGAAGTTCACCTTTACTTATAAAGTTTATCTTTTAATTTCCGTCTTACAGCTATTTGCTACCACGAAAGAAGGGGTTCGTAGAAAGCTCTTCGGGGCTTTATCAGAAGAGTACCTAAAGGCTTCTTTAATCGCAGTTAATTATTATTCGAGGTGAAATTCACGAAGCTCGCAATACGATGGATGGTATTTATCACTGAATTGCACGCCATTTTTTAATATATATTTAACCCTGAATATAATTAACCATAAATATTTTACCGTAAACTTAATTGGAAAAGCAACAGTTGATGGCTTCTGTGGTCGACGGGTAAGGCTCTCTACTAGCAATCAGGAGGACGCGGTTTCAAATCCGGACGTGCGCAAGTAAATTTCATTTTATTATTAAATAATAAATCACTAATCGAGGAATATGAAAAATCACTGTTTTTAGGTTTTCCAATAAGAGTTGTTATTTTGAATAGCCCACTATTTCTGGTAGATGTTACTTTTGAAGCTGTCATTTTTAATTTATATACATAATAAAATAAAAGAAGTAACAAGAAAGTGATAAGTGATAAGAAGTGATGTGTAGTTTGTGGCAAGTGTGTGTTTATGTATATAAAATAAATTAAAATGTAATTTATATACATAATAAAATAACAGCTCTAATTGGAAAACCCTATATATATATAGCATACTTGCGGTACCTATGTTCCAGAGTAAAAGATACTCTCAGTAACGTTGAAACGGCTTTATCCGTATTTGGTGACCAGATCTGAATAGCTAGGTACTTCCCCGTTTTTCTTTTCCCCATCTCCTTCCATTCCCCACTACCTTCAGCCTCACAACATACCCCAATCGAGGTTGCTATATTCTCACTGGCTCCAGACGGTTATGAGCAGTTGGGACTCTTGCGCGGTTTCACATAAAAAAGCAACATAATGCAATCTCTATAAAAGTTGATGAAAGGCACATTAAACAACAACAAAAAATCATTGATTATAATTATAATAAATTCAACAGAATATAACAGAAGAAGATAATACTAATAAATCTAACCGAAACATGAAACAGAACAAGACAGAAAAATAAAAAAAATAACAGTCACAACATGGAATCGAACCCGGGATCTCTTGTCTTTCCGGGATAGACGTCTTAACCAACTTGACCATTGTGAGCTATTTATTAAACGCCATATTTGTCGATCTAACATTTCAAATTCAGAATTAAAAATACAGACTTGAAACTATTTTTTTCCAAATTTTTTGCATCTACGTTTTCAATGGAAACAAAGTTTCTAATGAATTTATTTTGTTACCTAGATAGTGTCTCGTTTAAACATATCCGGTTTTTATTTACGTGGGTTCGTTCCACTGTTATGACCATTATCTTTTTATTGTTTTGTGTCTTGTACTGTTTCACATTTCATATCAAATACTGTTTTATTTATTTTTATTCATAATGTAAGGTAATGTACATAGCTTTTTTAGAAACTTTTCGATTACCATACTAAGCACATGCCCATTTAATTTTATGTTCATAGCTTTTTTAAAAGCTTTTCGATTACCATACTAAGCACACGTCCATGTAAGTAAATGTACATAGCTTTTGAAGTGAAACTTCTTTAGGCGCGTAATGAATTTTCTGGGACGGAGTAAAACCGAGTCAGGATCGACACGAAAATGCGGGTACCCCCACCACCGCTCACCGTTCACTGTCCCTCTCTCACCATATGCGCTTGTTGAGGTGGGGGAGCCGCTCACGAACGTTCTCTCCCGACACGGGACAACAATCGATGCAGTTTTTGCACGATTCATTAAGGATTTAAGTGCTCATGTATATATCTCGCACTTTAGTTACCATAACCCAATTATCACGACATTAGGAAATGATATTCATGAAATTGACAATGAAAATGGCACATGATTGGTAAATTGTCATTGTAATTTCTTTGTAATTTTTAATTGTAATATTGTTATTTA
Organism: Hesperophylax consimilis; assembly: GCF_061612785.1. Taxonomy (NCBI): domain Eukaryota; kingdom Metazoa; phylum Arthropoda; class Insecta; order Trichoptera; family Limnephilidae; genus Hesperophylax; species Hesperophylax consimilis. The sequence goes on from NC_142850.1 coordinate 24,929,876, forward strand.
TGTAATATTGTATACTTGTGAATAAATTGAAAATTTTTGGAACTATACATTAATCGAACGTCATTCATCTATAAGAAAATATTAGAAAAAGCAAATCCATGCTTCGTCGTTGAATTATTTAACCTCTAATTTTCAAACTAACCTAAGAGAGAAAATAGAGATGATGAAATGAAAATAGAGAGAGAGGAATACTAGAAGTTTCACTTCTGTCTTGCGTAGGCTTGACACACCCACTTTTTTTACAAGCTTTTCGATTACTGTACTAAGCATATGCCCATAATTTATAATTCGTTTTAATTCATGAAAATTACCGACCTAAATTTGGGTAGCCATCTAAATAAAACATTTAAATATCTCATTGAAGAAGAAGATAGTACTAATTAATCTAAACTGAAAGATGAAACAGAACAAGAAACACGAAATAAAAATATATATTACGGTCACAACTAAAAATCAAACCCAGCATCTCTTGTCTTACCGTGACAGCATCTTAACCATTCGACCATTGGCACCTAATTATTAAACGTCATTTTTGTCAATCTCATATTTCAAATTCAGAATTAGCAATATAATTTTTCCCATATTTTTGGCAGATACTTTTTTAAATGATCACAAAGTTTCTAGTAAAATCTAAAATTTTCTAATAAAATATCTTATTCTTCAATTATCTAAAATTTTCTAATAAAATATATTTTTCTTCAATTCAATTCAATTATGTTCCTTATTTAGTTTAATCCTTACCAACCCCCACACCTTTCCGATCCTTTGTCACCAGGAGACGGAAAGTACCGGTCAGTACCTTTTTTACCACGCAACCGACCACAGATTATGAGTTCAATTCCGTGTTACGTGCAATTCACGGTGGAGTTTTTTGTACTTGGGAGGGAGCAAAGAGAATACCAAATATAAGGGTAGGACTTTCTTAATATTTTGGTGGCGTCCTCTCGCAATACCATTTCCGTCCTTTTTTTCCATTACCTCGTCCACAATAAACTAGCGGCTGAGATAAAAAAATTAAAATTTCCACTAATACTCGTATATTTATAGTTTGATTCAGCTTTACATACCATCGCGTTTTGTTTCTGATTGAGTAGTGATTGAGGATAGGGTGTCCCATGTGTCACTCGGAATATACAAGTTCTTTTCCATCACTGACGCAAGGTTTCCATTTGTATTATTAGTACTAAATTTCACCTTTTCACATAGAGAACTAAAACACTTCACGCACAAAACATTAGTAACTGATCACGTAAAAACTCGATAAACAATGATTTTGTTTGGGGTTCGTATTATCACAACCGCACACAGTGACTTGTTTTAGTCGCTAAACCTCCTAATCCTAGTAAAATAAAGAAGTAATATGCATATCATCCGTTGAATTATAAACCAATATTCCTGATATCTTTTATCAGCCAATCTATCATACTTCAATTGCTACCATGCCATTGATATGAGATAAACGCCGTAAGCGGTAATTGAAATCAACGGCAGTCCCAGTGGTTTGAAACATATTTTTGGGGTTATAAATAATCAATGTAATGTATCGCGCACTCCAAACTTAATTGATGTATTAGAAAAACAAACATTACGAATGATTCTTGTAAATAATTATTACACCTTCTTCATAACACTTACGCCCAGTTGATTCGCAGAAATTCAAATGTAACTTTGTCATCAAATGGGCATTCAACGCCATTCGTTTTTTTTACATTTGAAAAGTCCCCGTTAAACGCCAATTGTAGGTGTGTATTAGCTTTCTGTAAAATTATAATAAGCTGACAAGCTTAACAACATGATGGTTGTCCTCTTCTGCTGATCACAATGTATTCAAAGGCTAAATCGGCATTTAACGAAAACCTTTCAACTGCCAAATAAAAACAACATGACGGTGAATGACCATTTGATGACTTTGTCACACGTGAATTGAAACAACTGGGCCAAAACGATGACAGAAAATGATATCAACCTCGATGTACGGCAGTGAGGCGTGTAACTGACGAAGGAAGGATGAAAGTAGACTAGAATTCTGTAGAAATGAGATCATGTGGATCAAATAAACCAAGACTTGTTATAACTGAAAAAAAACAAATAAAGGCTGATGAAAGTTTAACGGATAAGATTAAGAAAGGTACATGTAGATGATTAGGGAATGTAAAATGGATGCACAATGAAAGGAGTGTAGGAAGAATATGACGTGCAAGTACGAGAAAACGGTAGAAGAGGTCTTCTAATTAAACTTTTATAATCAGTAACTCTCTATTTGCTCTCAAATTCTCTCTGTTGTTAACCTAACGCAAGCCCACCTCGATTCTGAAAATGATGGGGCAAACCAATATACTTCCGACATCTATAAGATAAATCTACAATCTCTAAGATATATCTGCACTATGTTTTGATGAGCCATATTCTATGTTTTGTAGCTCGAATCATGACAATACGCGGAGAAAATTAAGTATTACAGATTTATTAAAATCCACTCAAAAACGTGTCGTTACCAGAGATGTGCAAAATGGGTACCCAAAACCATTTGAAATGCAAAATGGAAATGGGTCAAAACTTTTCCATTTGAAAATGCAAAATGCAAAATGGTTTTTAGAAAAGCATTTCAAATACAAAATGCAAAATACCTATTTTCAAAATGCATTGAAAATGCAAAATGGTTTCTCGGGTTGAACAATCAAAATAATTATAGAATTTTTAAACAATTTTGTCATTTAATAATGGACATCAATGTAGAACAAACATATTACATGATGGTAAATCCAAAAACATGGTGTTTCATGTGACTACAGATTATGAAACCACAAAAAATTTGCGCGGGACTAATGTTGCCAACGTAAAAACATAGAAACTGCTATCTAACATTTAATATTACAGCGTCATGGCCCCATGTTCTGTATTTGAATCAGTATTTTTTGTAATGGTATCACTCAATTGCCAGGGCTCCTACCAGGGAGCAACTTGACAAATGTAAATTACCTCTCATAGCGAGGTTGAGGACCGACTGATATTTGGGGCTTATGAAAAAAAATGAGTGGAGATAGTAGGAAGAATGTTGCAAAAAAGCATTTAAAATGGAAAATGCATTGAGAAAAGCATTTAAAATGCAAAATGGTTTTTAGAAAAGCATTTAAAATGCAAAATGGAAAATACCCATTTTGCATTTTGCATTTCCATTTGAAATGGATTTATTTGAAATAAAGCACATCTCTGGTCGTTACACGTGTTCATGCACCTGTTTTTGTCCTGATAATATAAAATGACGAAATGCCAAAATACATAGATTTCAAATTCGTGTTTTACTGAAAATTTATTAGGAAACATGTCATTTCATTCGTTAAAGGCTTGCAATCCTGTTGTGAATTAAGAGATTCTTAATAAATTGGCAATATTTGTATAGGTTAGTTTTCTCCTTGTACTTATTCGTTTTATAAGGCATTAAGATTTTTTTTCAATTAATGAAAAATCTAAAAAAAATTACATAAAAACTTCCCTACTACCGGTGCCAGTACGACAATGGCATGGAAGATTAAGTATATTAAGAGGAAGTTAATTTCAGATCTGGTCACTACACGACTTCTAAAGCCATTGGAAGTAAAGTTTTAAGCAGTTTGTTGATCTTTCAAAACGCGATAATGAGATATTTATTTGTTAAAATATATTAATTTAATCAGAACATTTATTTGATTGACGTTTAGCTTTGAGAATTGTATATTTGTTTTGACATTTCATTTGATTCAATCGTGTGCATTGAATAGCAAAGCATAGAAATGGATTCGCTTTATCTATTTCAAAACAAATATTAACGCCATAGACAAAGAATAATGCACCAGCAGAAGTTGATATTAATTACCAGTGACGTGGAAGTGATAAGCTCAGCACACAAAGGGAATTAATTCACTGTAGCTTTGTAGACGAATACCACCCCTTTCTAATGGGACACTTAACCCTGTATTGCAAACCTTCGTCGATTCGACTACGCGTACCTATTCTAACCTAACAACTACTCTTCGTACGGACTGGAACACTAAGCCCTGGAATATAAACATATTTTAGGTGCGCTTATTAAAAGCCTTATAACTACAACTACGCGTTTAAACCTATCCTAATCTAATCTAACCTAACCTCTACTCTTCATATGAGCAAGAACACTTAACCCTGGATTACAAACTTATTTTATGTGTGCTTTTTAAAACCTTCGGTGATTCTACTACGCATTTAAAACCTATCCTAACCTAATCCAACCTTACACCTACTTTACGTGCGGATTGGAAAACTCCAAAATTCAATCTTATTTATGTGCGCTCATTAAAAACAATCGTCGATTCGACTGCGTGTTTAAAATCTGTATTAATCTAATCCAACCTAACACCTACTTTACGTACTGACTGGAAATCCATGAAATACAATATTATTTATGTGTGCTTATTAAAAACCATCAAAACCTATCCTTAACTAATCCAACGTTACTAACTATTCTAAGTACGGACTGAAATACTTAACTTTGGATTACAAACTTATTTTATGTGCGCTTATTAGAAACCTTTTTCGATTCGGCTACAAGTTCAAAAAAAAGGTAAATCCATACAAAGCACTGGTCAAAGCAAAATATGTGTTTACGTACTAAATTGGTATACTCGTCAGACGCTGATTTCCATACAGTGTGGAAACATGGACATAGCCAGCGAAAAGAAGAGGATAGACTCCCTAAAATGCGGTGTCCAGGATTCTATGGACAGCTAGATGTCGAAATGTGTCCATTCTGAAAGAGCTGAGCATCTACAATAGGTTGCTGTCAACTATCTGTTTACTGCGCATCGTTTCATATTATGTAAACGCATTGTTCGCCAAATTGTGAACTCGATCCTGAAGAAAATTACGATCACTGGCAAAGAGGAATGCTGGAAAAGAGCAGAGAAATAACACGGATGCGTTGAATGGATCAAATATCATAAGAGCCTGGAACAACAGTGTCCGTCCCTCTTCAACTGCGCAGGATGCAACGGTGGAGCCTTATCCGTCATGGAAATTGGAGTAAAGGTCACGATCTTCAGCAATGAGACATCATGCGACTTTTTTTATATTAGCTTCACACATAAGGCCATGACGAAAATATTTTTTTTCATTACCTATGTCACCTTTGGGGATGATGTGTGGAGAGTTTTTTTTTGGGGAAAAGAAGGAAAGGAAAGTCTGGGAATGAAAAAATATGAGGGGTGGGATCTAGAGGTAAGTCTGTCCAGGAATGACGGACGTTTGAATTCACTCCTCCCAAAGCCATGCAAGGCTATGGAATGAGAGAGTCCTGCTGGAGAGTTAAAAAGATCTCCCTAAACCAGTCTCTCTTCTGGCCCGCTACACAGTAGGTGGGCAAACGCATCCGCGGCCAAGACCTAGACAATTCTCATGAACCCTTCCACCCCAAAACAGTCACTAAACGCAGCGAACCACTTAGGGTTACCTATGACAAAGGTGTTGCATTGTATCCAATTAATGGTTCCCGGGGTAGTAAAGGTACAAATTTGGTTGACTGATACTTTTTTAATACGTTAATCCGATGCACCAATTTTTAGTACTGGTTGCCGAGTGAGATTTTAACATGTTTCGACGTTGTCGTTTTGACGAAGGTTAGCATTCTAGGGTTAAACGATTGCAGCGAGTACCCCCCTTCCCCACCCACAATCCGCCAATGTATGCAAACGAAGGGTAATTTAGCGAGCGATAATTAATTAGCACCGCAGGTGTTTTGATGGTTTGTGGGCTCGAATGGTTGCGAACCGCTGCGGGATCTATTTATAGGGTTGACACTTGGACAATTAAAGGGGATCATCATCATATTCAACAGTGGTAAGCTGGAAACTTATTTTTTATTATAGCCATTTTTTACAACAATGAAGTTAATTCAACATTCAAAATAACTTAAAAAGAAAAAATTGTTTGGGAATATTCGTTAAAACCGTGAAGTAAAGTGAAGGTATCCAGCCTAAATAAAAATCGCAAACATTTATACGAGACACTATCTAGGTTACAAACCAATTTTATTAAAAACATTGTTTCCAATTAAAAAGGTATATTCAAAAAATATGAGAAAAATTGGTTGTAAAATCATATTGTTAATTCTGAATTTGAAATATGAAATGGACAAATATGACGCTTAATAAATAAGTCCCAATGGTCGAGTGGTGTAAGAAGCCTGTTTCGGTAAGACTCCCTGGATTCAATTCCTAGTTGTGACCGTTATCTTTTTATTTTTCTGTGTCTTGTTCTGTTTCATGTTTCGTTTAGATTTGTTAGTATTATCTTATTCTTCAGTGAAATTAATATTAAAATTTTCGGATTTAAATTGAATACAATTGAACTTAAATCGTTCATAAGTAACATGGCAACACCGAGTGACAGATTATGAATAAAAACAAAATAGAGTAAATTCAATTTAAGGTTTATGAAATTCAAATGTGAGGTTTTGTTTGACCACCAAATTGGAAAGATTGACAACGGGCAGGAAAAATGATGTAACTCAATTTTTCTTAATTTTTTAAAATAAGAGCGCGCGTGTCCTTTACACAGTTTTTGTTTTGACTCAACATCAAATAAATTGCTTCTTTGATATTATATCGAAACAAAAAAACATTTCCACGCAATTAACGTCAAAATTAAATTTGTTTTGCTTAAACGTCAAACATGTCGGATATACGTTTTACAGTAAGAAACACCAAAATGGGTGAAAGGAAAAATAATGTAAATTTAAAAGCAGTATGGTCAATGCAAATATTTTTCACATCAACATCAATTTTTTATTTAGGCTGATGAAATGACTTTGGAAATGAAGTTTGGTTTAGGATTGAACTTATCTACTAGAAACTCTAGCAACCTTGCCGATTGCCGATAGGGCTGGACAGACATTTATTTCGTGTATTAACTGCTGTAATGTCATCCAATGTCATATAAATGTGTATATTTTCGTGTGTGTGTATGGGATTGCCACCAAACGTTGATCGACAGCAAGTCTATCTGCCGAGTTACAGCTCGATCGGTTGCCGAAAAGTAGGTTAATTTCCGCTTTCTAGATTTGCATTCAATCATTACCGAAAACCAAAGTAAAATTCAAATAAATTTAATAAAAAATATATCACTTTCTCCTGTCCAAGTCAATCTGCTATATTCAGAAGTTAATCATAACCTCACATTTGAATCAACTATTTGTTCTAAAATCGATGTTGCCGCAGTTGTAAAAAATATGTCCTTTTTTCCTTTCCAAGGCAATCTGCTATATTCAGAAGTCATTCAGAACCTCACATTTGAATCAACTATTTGTTCTAAAATCGATGTTGCCACAGTTGTAAAAAATATGTCCTTTTTTCCTTTCCAAGGCAATCTGCTATATTCAGAAGTCATTCATAACCTCACATTTGAATCAACTATTTGTTCTAAAATCGATGTTGCCACAGTTGTAAAAAATATGTCCCTTTTTCCTTTTAAAGTCAATTTGCTAGATTCATAAGTCAATCTAAACCTCAAATTTGAATCAACTATTTGTTCTAAAATTGATGTTGCCACAGTTGTAAAAAATATGTCCCCTTTTCCTTTCCAAGTCAATCTGCTAGATTCAGAAGTCAATCGTAACCTCACATTTGAATCAACTGTTCATTCTAAAATCGATGTTGCCACAGTTGCAAAAAAAAATCTAGACTTTATTTTAAAATATCGTCCTCGAAGAATAGACATTTTGTATTCCGTTCTGCTAAAGTAAATTAAAAGTTAACGACGTAAAAACACATTCTCTAGTACAAATAACAAAAAAACTGATTCACGTATCAACTGACTAATCCGAGCAGGATTTTATCACGTTTCCTGAACATTGTTCTGCCCAATATATTATTCAAGTTTTTACCTAGTTTACTAAGATGGAGAGGTTTACAAGAGATGACACACGTTGATTAGCAACCAGTACTTAAACATTTTGGAACAAATATGCTTATAATATTTTATTTCTGAAAACATTTCAAATTCGTGTTTCTTAAATTTCAGACTTTTACAACAGCGGAAATAATATATGAATTAAACTATTTTTAAAACATGCAAACAAATGCTCATGTTCAACCAGGAAAATTTATGTATCACGAGTTGTTTGTTACCACCTGGTTTCGCCCGAGATTTAACACTCTTTTTTATAATTGAAAAATAGTTTAAAAATTTGAAATTAAATAGCTATTGTATGTATACTTCTGAGGAATTTGTAATGGACATTTAAAAGCTACATAGCTCAAAAATAACAATGAAAAACAGTATAATAAGATGCGTTGAAGATTCAGAGAGCAAAATCTGTTCATTTTTCATCATTCAGTAGTCAATTTTGAAACCTTAAAAATCCATTTTGCTTTCCAGGCACACAAAATCCGTGTAAATTTCATGATGCCAGAGCTCACCGTATAAGATTTTTTTAAAGTTATACACACAAATGGAAGACCACCATTCGGACTTGAAATGGCTTTAGCCATGTATGGTGACCAGATCTAAATAACCAGGTATTTCCCCACCTCCCCTTCTGAAGGTAGTACGTTCGCCTCACAACATAGGTAGGTACCCCAATTAGGGAAGCCATAGTCTCACTGACTTCAGACGGTTGTGAGTAGTTGGGACTCTTGAGCGGTATTTACGCAAAAAACTGGTTTTCTGAGTTATAGGTTATAGCCCTAAAATCCTAATTAAATTTATTAATTTTCTCGGTCAAAAACAAAATTTTATATGCACATTTCTTCGCAATTATCTTTCCAAATCTTTTTGACGATATCAACTTTGTGGTGTTGCCGAACAAAGTGAAGATAAAAGAAAAAAATACGGTGGACCTCTCACGTTATTAATTCAAGCATATTTCCCTGAAAAACCTAATGTCTCCGCTATCGCAATACAATCTCGTACAAAATATAATGCCAACTGACTGTGCGTGCGTGACTTGGTGTAATCTTGAGTTTGTATCTGGCCTCAGCCAGAACCCCAACACTACGAAGGAGACCAGGTGAATCAAAAAGCGTTTGAATTATATTTCTTAGACTATTGATAGATTCATACTGCAATAATTTCAAATCAGGATTTCAACTCTCTCATTGTCATTTTTAACTCTCTATTGCAGCGGTTCGCAACCTCTGGGTCAGTTCCTAAGGAAGATAATTCCCATCAGGGACTATATCATCTTTGAGGATGCAGTGTGTAAGGTCTTTTTATGAAAGGAAGTAGAGGAAATTCTGAGTATGAAAGGTATGAGGGGTAGATAGAAATCTGGGGGTCAGTGTGTACAGGAATCTATCTCTCCCACTGCAGTGCAAGGCGTTTTTCCGAGATAGTCCTGCTGGAGAAGTCGAAAGGTCTCCCTCAGTCAGTCTCTCTCGGCTAGACTCGCCCCCATGAACCCGGGCAGCCATGCTAAGTTACAAATCGTAGCGAACCACTTGTGGTGAAGAGTGGCAGTGATTTCGGCTATTCAAAAAATGGTTCCTGTACCGGTGGTATCCATACCCGCTTCCCAAACAGATATTTTTTAACATGTGTAATGTAATCATTGACAAGACGATTCAGAAACCAATGGATAATAATTCGTCGATTAACAAATGATCTAAAGAGTGTAAAATTTAATTTAAAATAAAAAGATATTTAGAAAAACACAGGTCTTTCCAAGTTCTGGATAGCGACTTAAAAAGAGTATTCATTATTATTAAAAAAATATCTGTTGAAGTTAGTGGTATATAATACCCTTTGCATCTACTTACACAGCATTGCGAGATAGTTTTTTTTCTGCATTGGCTTCCATAAAAACTAAATATCGCTCCAGAATTAACATAGAACCGGATTTGAGAGTGGCTATAATAATAGTGGCTAATATATCACCAACAAAAATGTTTTTGAAGACGGCGCGTAGCTGTCGATAATGCAGGGATCGAGACTTTAATAAATTCGATTGCAGCCTCAAGGCCAGGGCCCAAAACCATTCCTACCGCCTGCTAATAATTATTCGAGTTAATTTTTTTCTACCACAAATTTAATTTAAAATGTGTGTGAGACAAACCCGGAGTTACAATAGTTTTTACTCAAAGAGTGCAGGCACAAGGCTTATACTAATTTTGTCCCTAATTTTTTAGTCCATTGAAAATGTGTCAAATTAATTTGCTCGTTTTATTTAGTGCTTTCAAAAGAAGTATGTTTTCCTATCCCCTCAATAATTATGTTGAAATAATTGTGTAATAAAATTAATAATAAAAAACAGCAAAAACCAGCTATTGACCTTGATATCTACTAAACCAACTTTTGTGTACCCTGTGAATTTGTCAATTTTTGTTCGTCTGTGATTGCTGAAAAAACATTTTTGATTTTGAAGTCGCAGCTCCAAAAAGGTTGCGAATCGCTGATCTGAATGAATGACTTGTACTGAAAACGAAAAGTGGTAAACTTCCTTAAATTACATCGGAATTTTATGAGAGCAAATAAACTTGATTTTAAAGAAATCAGCACAAATTTTATTATTTACACGACATGAAAAACACCAACTTGGTTGATATTTTAATTGTTCTTGTGGAGCTTTGAGCCCGCTACGTCGAATCCCCGAGCCAAGGAGCTTAATCTGCCACGAATGTAGTGTTGAAAAATCTTATCCATCAATCAAATTTGCATTCAAGTCGGGCTTTTCTACGAAGTTTTCCGAACCCCCTGTACTCTGTACTGTGTACTCTGTAGCGTTGACTTTAGACGGTGTAGACTACCCGAGTTCGTTCGTTCGTTTTGCCTTCGTAAATAATAAATAATGAATTCAAAACAATGAAGTAGCGCCACCTCCTCGCCTAGCTGATTCCCTGATGATGGATTGAAACATAATTCATTTTCATTACGTAATACGCTAGTCGCTGAAGGAATATCACCCATGAAACTAATTAGGATTTAACGTGGCAGACTTGCAGCATGCTGTCTTGATGGTTAGCGGAGGTTTTAGTGTGGTAAATACGTTTAGGTCACTGACTCAAGCGGTTATAAGAAATTAATAAGGTGCCAGATTTAAGAAAACCTACTTATAAGGTATGTTTCATATTACTGGAGGTTTTAATCAAATGCCTACATAAAACACTTAGGACGAGTTGTTTCGGAGAATTTGAACAATTCTTCAAATTTCAACGTTAATTTGCGAGTTCTATTATTATTTCAGTTTTATCAAGCAACTAGCCTATAATTACATAATATCAGAACTTGAATAGGACTTTCACAGAACTCGAAAATTAACGTTGAAATTTGATGAATTATTCAAATTCTCCGAAACAACCGGTCCTTAAATGAAACAGATGGCGGCCAATTTTATTAAGTAACAAATTCTTAAGTGGTTCATGAATAAAGGAATGTTTTAAATGTTGAGTTTTTACAACTAAAAATCACAAGACACAGCCACCAATACAAATAATTACTTTACATCAATCGGAACCTTCGTATGTCAATGCCTACATACTTACAGCCAAAATGGCTGTCGATTTCGTTGAAAAACAAATTTTAACGTAGTTCATAAATAAAGGAATGTTTTCAATGTTGTATTTTTACAACGATAAAATAAATTTAAAAAAAACACAGCGCACAATACACACAATGGCTCTACACTAATCAAAATCTCCCGATATAAATGCCTACATACTTACAGCCAAGATGGCTGCCGATTTCGTTGAAAAACAAATTCTTACGTGGTTCATGAATAAAATAATGTTTTAAATTTTGAAACCAAAAACCACAAGACACAGCGACCAATACACACAATCTCTCTATATAAATGCCAGCACGCTTACAGCCAAGATGGCTACCGATTCGTTTAAAAATATAGATACAGCGACCAACACATAGTTAATATATTAAGGAAAATGTCGTAACTTGTGGAATAATTTGAAACAAGAAATCCTTCAAAAATAATGATAGGATCATTAAAATTGAATGTACAGCCCCAAACTTAACTTGTTCCCGGTGAAGCCTAGTATAATCTCAACTCCCCTTCCTTACCTATCACTTTCTCGGCTGTCGCTTCTCTTTCTCTCTTACTTTTGTACCCAACATAATTTTCTCTATTATTATTGTAACCACTTGTACTTATAATTAGTGTTATACGTGCAATTAAAAGCGACACCGTTGTGTTCGAAACTACTTGACTCAATAAAGTGGTTAATAGAGACTAAAGACGGATTGTTTCACAAATATTCAAATGTAACTTTGTCATCATGTTGAAAGTCCTCGTTAAATGCTGATTGTAAGTCCGTTTCAGATTTCGAACAAACTTTGATCAGCAGAAGAGGACAAGTATCGTGTTTTTAATCTTGTCAGCTTGTTATAATTTTATGGAAAACTAAAACGCACCTAAAATCGGCGTATAATGGGACCTTTTATAGGAAAAATAACATAGAGCTGAAAAGCCATTTGATGACAATTTTGCATTTGAATTTCTGCGAAATAACTGGGCCTAATAATATTTAATAATAACTAACTATCAAGTCGGCTTTTCAGCCTATCTCTGAAACAGCTGCTACAGTGAATGTTCAGGAATGTGTTATAACACACTAGACTTGGTTACAGGGCCAGCCCTGAGCCTAACGGCGCCCGGCGCGAGAAAAATGTTGGCGCCCCTTGCCCAAATCAGTAAATTCCTAGGTGGGTAATGTCCCTGAAGTGCACTGCACAGTTTATGGACATGAAAACTATAATGTAAGGTATATACGGTAAGGGAAGAGACTTACTTACGAAATAATACATGATAATCACATTTTACGTTAATAGGTTTAGTAAAATTCAATATTCGTAAAGCAAAGGGAATACGGAAGAAATCGGCAAGTGGTCCACGAGGCAGAAAAGTTTGGAAACCTCTGCTCTAAGCCCTAAAAGCTTTTCTTTATTCACTAAGAATTGCTATTATAGTGAATATCTGGTAAAATCATTTGTAATAAATGTTGAAAATTAATAGTACTTTGTAGCAGTCTTGCTTTTTAGTTTTTTTTTTTTTTGTATTAGGCAATTCACCCTAAAAAGAGTGCTATGTGTGCTTTTTAGTTCCTACCGTATGCGGCTGACAGCATTCTCAAGTTGCCGTTTTGGATTTGCGAGCTACTAGTCTGAAGAGCGCTGTGGTGCGTTTGGAATTTGTTCCGTCAGTTGTGGCGAGATACTCGTGGGACACGGGACGTTTGTGAAGGCTTGCCGACCTTGGCGGACTTAGGATTATACGTAAGATGCCTTCCAAATTGAGATTGACTTTTATACTTTAGTATCTTAGGGATTACTCTCATAATTATATTAATTTGTTCAAAATTATGTGATTCTGAGCTGGCGCCCATTAAATTCATTATAGCATCATTTTATCCATTCGTAAATTCAACTGTCATGACTTGCATTTTTGTCAACTATCGAGGTAATATCTAACTCGACACGCCTTGAGAGTTTAAAGCTTTTATAATGAGTCTCTTGCTTAATATTAACTTCCTAGAGCAATATGTGTAGTAACAGAATTATATAATAAATGTTAAACTTGTTAATAGAGTTTCTTTTACTGGTGCACACAATTATTCTACCCACATGTAACATCGAGTTCCCTCTTAGGGAAGTAAAAATATTGGTAAATATATTGTTATAAATATTGGTAAATATAATATTAACCGAATATCCATTGCATCTCTACTAAATACTTAATGTCATGCTGCGCAAATATGAACCTTAATAATAAATCTTTAATTACCATAGAAAGCTATATCCTCACCTCCACTAGAAGCCGTCAGGGTGTCCGGGGTGGGGTCGAGCAGCTGCTGGCTGGCGGAGTTGTTGTCGCTGAGAGGCGAGGGCCCGGCGCATATGACGGGGCTGGGCCCCCCGCCCCCCGGCAACAGGGTCTGCGCCTCTTCCAAGCCCAAGCGCTCCATGGGGCGGCGCCCCAGGCCTCCGGCTCCACGCTCTAGCATTGTGAAGCATCTATGTCTGATAGCCTTAGAGAATCTCAATCTCAATCTCTTTGAATTGCTGGTAATCAGCTATGATGTCCTGATTAGATATCAGTAATCAGGTTTGATCTCATGATCAGTTACAGGTATTATCTCATAATCAGATACTCGTAATCATGTTTGATCTTAAGTTTTATTGCACTTAATCAGGTTTCATGTCATGATTAGCTGTTGTTAATCAGGTTTGTATTCATAATTACTTACCGGTTATCAAGTTTTACTCATGGTTTGTTGCCGGTAATTAGATTTGATCTCATCATTGGTGCCTGGTAATCAAATTTGATGTGTAATTTCATGATTACTGATGTTATAGTGATCGTAATTCGCTTTTCATCAATGCTATCACATTTATGTATAGATTTCCTTATAATATTATAATTTTCATTATTTCACCGATTACCAAAAATCACTTTTCATCATTTTCATTTTGTAACTTGATCATGCGAAATAATTTATATTGACGGTTGCTGATACTTTTCAATTTTTCATTAATACAATTCTAATAACTGTCACATGTCGTAGATTGAATCATAAGGCAATTTTTTTATTTGTTATTACACTGATTACAAATCACTACATATCCAAAATAATAACTTGACTTAACACAGATATGTCTGTTGTATCAAGTGCAAAGATTTAAATCACACGGATGTTTAATTTTTTTTCCCTGATCACCGAACATAATTTTAGCGTTCATCAAAATACTGTTTACTTTTTAGGTGTACAAATCACTGTCTATAATCTATATGGATTAAATCACATGTCTACTATTTTAATAACTTTTCATCATCATTCTATTGATTACTTTTCATCGTGTCACCTAATTGGATTCATTATTTCACTATTTGATTTACCTTGAATTATTGACAAACACGTTAAAATAATATTTTTATATTTTCCGATTATTAAAAATAAATAATAATTTTGGTCACCATTTTTCTCATTTCAAAGAATTGTGTATTAAGGCGATGCGTGAGATAAGTTATGTAATATTTTAAATTGAGCCGCTATCAATAAAAACCCTTACGTAGATGGCGATAAGGTTTAAATTCCCGCTTAACACCACCCGCCTGTTTTGATTTTTGCAAGAAAAAATCATGGCCAAAAAGTGCCTTTTTTCAAAGGCCAAGATGTATTCTACTCGCAGTATTTAATTAAAGCATCTGAAACATTTCTAGGCGACCAAATTTTCAAACCAAAAACACATGATTTTGCATTACTATTGGCATCGCCTTAATACTATACCATTATTAACTGTCAACCTGATCTATTCTATAATCTATTTCAAAGAATTTATGAAATAGATCAGTGAGAACAGGCTTTTCTATAGAAGAAATACCCAAAGTTGACTTCTACTTTCGTTCTATAAATTGATCATAGATTCTCATAAAATATATCACGTGGGAATGCAGCATAACTGAAAATACCTTTATTGTTTGTTAAAAGATGTATCGCTGGTTAAAAACACTATGCTAACATTCTTTATTAAATAAATCGGTAATATTCTATTCAGTTTCTATTTCAATTCAGGATGCCAGTTAAAAACAAGGAGAAAAATCAGTTTGGCTGGATCATTAAAATAATGTTAAAACGTGATTGCAAAAACACGTGTTCAAGCAAGTTCGTTTTTTCCGATAAATATAATGACGAAATGCGACAATATTATAATTTTTATGAACACATTCCGACATCGTGTTTTACCGACAGTTTGTAAGGAAACCTCTCAATTCATTCGTTAAAAGCTAGCAATCTCGTTTTTAACAGGAATAAGAATAATTAGACCAGATTTTAAATAAATTAGCAATATTTATGTCAGTAAATTTTTCCATGTAGGATAACAACTGATTAATGTAATTTAATTTAATTTTAACGCTACGGCTAAAAGGCATTACTACTTGAGCACCTGAATGCAATCAATGTTTGAGTTCGTGGAAATGAAAATCACGAACGAAAGAAATAAATAAAAAATGTTGATAGACGCTTGCAATGATTGAAATCAGTTTAAATATTCATAAAGGTATTATTTTTGTAATGTTTTGTGTAGTATAAACGTTTGTAAGGGGATTTTTTTTATCACAGACGTCATTATATCGTAACAGAGTCAAGAAATGATTCATAAAAAGTTGTAATTTCCCCTTGAGAAGTTTCACGGCCCTTCACAGCGTTTATTATAGCGAGTCTCGGACGCTTTGCGCACTTATCGTGCAAAACAATTAAAATGTAAACGTATATTATTTACGACTCGATAAAAAATATGCCTTTACGCAATTTGAACCCGAAATCAAAAATTCAAAAGAGCTTTACAAGCAAATTAATACTTCAGTGAAGGTCGTTTTCGATTCATGAGATTAAATAACATTTTGATTTACGCTTAAAGCTTGCTTTGAAATGGCGCACATTATTTACACAATTTAGTATTATTTTTAAATATAAATGTTTTATTGAAAGCTATTTTAAAGTTCACCAAATTTTAATATATAAACTAAATGTCAAAACTCGAATGAATAATATTTATGTCTACTCTTAGAATTTCCCAGTTTTACGAAACCGGTTTGCATATATATTTTATTGAAAGCTAGTTTAAAATAAATATCACAACTCGACTGAATGATATTTATGTCTACCTTGATAATAGCCCAGTTTTGCAAAACCGGTTTGCATATATATTTTATTGAAAGCTAGTTTAAAATAAATATCACAACTCGACTGAATGATATTTATGTCTACCTTGATAATAGCCCAGTTTTGCGAAACCGGTTTGCATATATATTTTACTGAATGTTACTTTAAACTAAATGTCACAACTCGACTGAATGATATTAATATCATTAATATTTACCTTGAAGTAAATATTACATTAAATAAATATTACATAAACCTTAAGGTAAATATTAAGTAAATATTAAACATTAAGTAAATATTACATTTACCTTAAGGTCTACCCTGGGAAAAGCCTTGTTTTGCGAAACCGGTTTGAATATTATTTCTTTTTTACTAATGTTTTTATTCTGAAATAGATCTATATCTAATATATCTAATAGAGCTAGTTTAAACTAAATATCACAAATCAACTAAATAATATTTATGTCTACCCTGAGAAAAGCTACGTTTTGCGAAACCGGTTAGCATATTATTAAAAAATAGGATTATAGTTAAATAATGAAATGGTGTTTTGCTGGTGAATCATTAAAGTCTATGTCGACGGTTTTTGCATTATAAATCATAGTATCAAATTACACTTTTTAATGTTGAATTAAAGCTGTTTTGCTAAAAAACATTTTTGACGAAACCGATTTGTAAATTGTTCTTAAAATAAGTAAGATAAACAATGAAACAGTGTTTTTTGAACAATTAGTCACAGTTCATGATTTCTTTGCATTTTAAAACGCCACTTTTCAATTTTTCGATTACTAACTTTTTATCAATGCAAATGTATTAGTAGACTTTTACATAATTAGATTTTGATTCTATAGTCTGATTGAAGAAATAAATGCTTCGTGGGGTATTCTCTTACTTCCTTACTTCCGCTTCTTCCAGTCACTTCCGACTTAATATCGCCATCTGAAATGAAGAAACGTTACGAGTTAGAAGTGAGATAATGAAAGCGCTGATGAGAAAGTATTGAATGTTCTAAAACGAAAAATAAAAAAAACGTCTCTCTTTGTGCTGATAAAAAAGAACGTTTTCATCACTACAGTATGTTAAAAAATGTTAGAAATTTAATAAAATAGAAAATGTTTTTCATTACATTTTTCAAAAATTTAAGAACATTTATTATGTTATATAAAACCCTTGTCAGATGCCAACTTGAGTATAACTCTACGTTATGGTCTCCATTTTTCAATATTCATTCAGATAACTTTGAAAAGATTCAACGAAAGTTTCTAAGGTTTATAAATTATAAATTGCATATTCCTATACAAAACATAAATTACAATTACCTCTTGGATAAAATGTCTCTATTGAAACTTTCAGAAAGAAGAATAAGCACAGATTTAATACTGTTACAAAGAATACTACATTTTAAAATTGACTCCCGAATTACTTCAATGTATCAATATCCATGTTCCCAAAAAATCATGCCGACATTTCTTACCTTTTTACTTCAATAACGCCAAAAAAAAAAAAAATTGTTAAAGGTACATAGGAATGTAACACAGCTATAACTACTTCTGACATGTTGGAAATATAATAAATATGCAAAGAAACGTTAAATAAAACGATATAACAGGTTACATACTCTTACACCTGTATTGTGAAGTCTGGAGATTACCAAAATTCTCCGATTCCGAGACTTCACAATCTCGGAAACAAATATTCTGATCTGGGTGATATATTTCATTTGAAAACTAATCAGTATAAATGTTGTATATTCTATCACTTTTATTCTTCTAGACACAAATAGACCTATGTACCCATATAACATCTACGCTTCTACTATTTTGTTTTGTTGAATCTTTTAAATTCAATTATATGCGTGAGGATTCATTTTTACCATTATGTTTACATTCTTCTTTATTGTATTAATTTTTTAGTGTTTACTCTGATACAAAATGCTTGTATTTATTTTTTAAAGAAAATCCCACTAGGGCGTGTAATAAATAAATAAATTACAATAATAAATAATAGATGATTAAAATGAGAGGTTATGTTTGACTTCCTAGTCTGAAAGGTTGACTTTGACACACATGTCAAAGATATGTACTCACAGACACAAATACTTAATTTTACGATTGTTCCAAAATATAACATCACAAATGCAATTCTACAAATTTCAACACCCCCCACACACCAACACTAAAACAGTCTTTAATTCCGACATACACAAGCACAAAATATGATCACAACATCAAATACACTTATCGTCGTCTACTTACACAACTAAATTTTAAATTAACTTCTTACAATACATCGCATATAAGCAATACAACGCATTACCTAGAAACCTAAAACTTACAGCAATGAACAAAAAAACATTGACTATTGTATTTCCTCAGCAGTTCTATTAATGAGTGACACATTCTTTCTTTGAAACTCCAAAAGAATTTCTCTGTTTATTTCTTTTAATGTGTTAAGTCTGTCTTTTTTGAAAATCTATATTCACTGTTAATTGAACTCTCTTTTAAATGTTTATTTTATTTTATTAATGTTGTCTTTCCAGATGTGAGTTTTTTTTAAACTCACATGTAATAATATATTATTGTTATTATTTTGTAATGTATTATCACTAAATAAATAACTCAAATTATTCTGACCGTATTTTTATTGCTTAAAATGTGCGTTTCTATATTTAAAGTTTTGTAAAAAAAAAGGATTTCTTTTTGCAATTATCTCGCTTTTTATATGAAACCGTACATGAGTCCCAACTGCTCACAACCGTCTGGCGACAATAAGACTATGGTATCCCAAATCGGGGTATGTTGTGAGACTAAAGGTAGTGGGGACGGGAAGAAGATGGGGGAGAGGAAGGTTGGGTACTCAGATCTGATCTATATACCAAACATAGCCAAAGCCATTTCAAGCAAAGTTTCAATTCCAAATGGTGGACTTATACCAAGATGATACTGAGAATATATTGACCTCAGGAACGTGACGCAAATATTGTTTTTAAATAAGTAAATTGTGAATTCTGAAAATATATTAACCACATCCAATTTACCCGGCTTGCTAGTTCCTCCGATGGCGATAATATGATGGCCTTCAGATGTAGAATAATCACCTCTTAGAAAGTACTTAACACTGCTTTCTGAACACCGTTTGTTTGTGGAAATTATTCACTTTGAACATAGTGGTTTTTTTAATATAAATTATTTTCCTTTGAACCATCTTGTTGTTGCTATTACCGCCCTCCATTTCTGTCTACAATTTGTTGACAAAACGTAAAAAGTGCTTTCTTTCATTACTACAATTTAATTTTCAGATAAATATGGTTAGTCCTCCATTAAAAAGCTCTCATAACATCAAATTTGTCTCTGACCTTTTTAATAACGAAAATGTATCACGCTTGTTGTGTTTCTTTGTTTTTTTCTTCTGTTTTCTTGTTTTTTGTAAACACATTTTCGAATAGTATTTTAAAGGGTAAGAAAAAAACAATCCGGTTAAGATACCTTCTTCACGAAAATTTAATCAAAATTTTATAATACTACAAAAACGTACTTTTAGAAAACCTTTCAGTATTAACAACACAATACGACTTTTTTCTAGTAATCGCAAATTTGGAACAAAATAACGTCTGGACTTTGATACCGGTGGATGGGACACCGGTGTCCTCTATACAAAAATCGATGTTTTTTTTAAAACAATTTGAACTCTTATGTACAAACGAACAGTGTGAAAAATAATTTCAGAATCGCGTACGCTAAATATTGCTTTAGAAAATACTGTTTATTTTATGTATGCAGCTTCTCTGACGGCTTATGAATTATCTATGATTTTTTTACGTGTCATTTTTCTCAAGGTCACGGGCTTGACCACAGTCAACTGTTAACTGTGGTCACAGGCTTGACCACAGTCAACTGTTAACTGTAGTAATTCTCAATCTTACCCAAACCATCTCATTTCCATCTCCACTCACTTTAGCCTATCAACATATGTACACACTCCAATTGCAGATGTCATCATTTATCTTTGTCTCTTTCTCGTGAAGGACTCTTTCACGCGTACAATAGCTTTCATGAATTGGTTCTTATTAACGTTAAAGGGACATATCACTACCTCTGAGTTAACTGCCGAGTAGCGTATACCATCTGTATCCACTATTCTTTAAGTAGTGTACATTACCTGTTTCACCAATAAGCTCAGCAAAGCTACACGTCGTAACCATTCAAATTAATCTGTTTTTATACCCTTATTAATTCAATTATAAAAGTTACTTGACGAGTATCAAAAACTCCCCAAACTCCCATTTAGATATAATATTGTGTATGCTTCCCCTACTTGTGTCAAATCTCAGCAAGCAATAAAGTAGATATTAAATCTTTTTTAAATTAGTAATTCCTTTTTCGAACAGTGTATTTGTTTTACTCAAGTTTTTGACACATGCTTATGTGATTTATAGTGAAGATAAGTTACTGAGACAACGCGTGTTGTTTCACTGAACTTAACTATTCATATCACTCCATAACGACGAACTGCCAATATATATATATATAAAGACCTTTTCGATATATTTAAAACCTCTCCATCCTATGTACATAAAAGCAAAAATAATTAGTTGTTTATGTAACTGATGTGTTTCTATATTATGTTTACAAAATATAGATGACATGTATCTTTATTATGTTTTTGACAAGTATTTATTGTACTGATATGTTTTAGATATGATAATTGATATGTTATTTCTTTAAGATGTTTTTAAATTCTTGACATGTATTATGTTTGTAAAATGACAAGTATTTACTGTAGTGATTTGATATTTCCGAATTTTTGGTAAATGTTCGAGATATATTATATTTGTAAAAGCCTTGTGTAAATAATTAAAATTAAAAATTAGGATACGTTACTGAGACAACTCATACGGTTTCACTAAACAATGAAGGTCCAGCGGACATATCTTTAGCTGGCCGTTCGTATAGCTATTTCATTCTTACATACATATTCTTTGAAAGCTCAGTGGTGCTACATTTTAATGATCCTGAAGCTTTAATACTTTTAGCTTCACACATACTACAATTATTGATTTATCACGAGTCTGCCGTAGTAATATAATTTATATTCCGAACTACATTCACTCTGTTGATCCCATATCATCCGTGGGGAGCCCTAACCCGGCAGCTGACAGGTCAACCCTTGCAAGATCAGACCTCCGGGTATGTTGTGACCTCAAAGACGGCCTCAGGTCTGTGGAGGTTACCTACTGAAAAGAGGTTTGGCTGATACCGAATTGGAGATGAGCCCTGCTAAGTGCCGGTAAATTGTGGGTGGTGGTTGATGGATCTCTTTTTGACAATCTCGCGGTTATGATCAGTTGAACATTTAAATATATATAATAGGCTTCGAAGTAACAATTCAGCCATCATCGACTAAAGACCGGAGAGAAAACCCGCCGTTTTAATCTCATTATTCGTAGCACATGCTCACCGATTGTGTGCATTAGTTCATGTGACTTGTGATTAATCGAACGTTCTTCCCAAGTGCGGAGCGCGCTGGACATCAAACCAAAAAATCACCAAACCCGGTAAGTGGAGAAATCTGGCGAGTACTTTGTGTGTTGGTTGGGGTAGCGATATCTCATTTTCGAATTACAAGTCTCCTGGAACAGAGAAAGGATAACGTAAACGGCGGTTTTTATCTACGGTTTTTAGTAGATGACGGTTGAGTTGTTTTTTTTTATTTGCAATTAATTCAAATGGAACGCCGCATGAAAAAACAGCGAGATATTATTGTTAAAATAACACATTATCATTTCAAGGAGTTGCGAGTTTAATTATTTACCATTGAAAGGGTGACGCTCGGGTCTCCTCCCCGCTCCTCGCAACAAGGTTTGTTCCCCTCATCCTTATCTTCCTGTCTACTGTTTTTCATGTCTATGGTTAAAACTCATTATAAAAAATCAACCCTTAAAGACGTGTCCATGTCCATTTTTATTGATACTCTAAATGTATTTAAAAATACTTTTTTATTTGACTAAGGATTAAATCTTCTTCCCCAGGGACTGGGGTCTGCACTAACAACTGAGCCAAATCCCAATTGGGTAAAACCGACATGCATTTCGTATATTAACTGCTGTAATGACATCCAATTTCAGAGAAAGGCGTTTATGTCCTCGTGTGTATGCATGATTGCCACCAAAAGCTGGTTTCTGGTTCTGGTTTCAGTGCCGGCAACCCGGGCGTTTATTTAAGGTTGGTTCTGTACAGATGTTTTTTTTTCATTACCCTCCTCACTAGACAAAGTCTGGTCTGAGGCTGGTAATTAACAATTTATATATAAACCAAATGTTTAGTAAAAAATGGTAAAATAAAAATAATAAGAAAAAAAGTAGTAAAAAAATGAGTAATAGAAAAATAGAAAACTAAGTGTAGTGCTATATGTGTTGAAAATTTATGTATAAAAATATGAAATGAGTATTTCGTATTATAATTAATTGTAAAATTTTGTAATTTTGATAGAATTTGTGTGCAGTATGGTTTGTAAAATGCATTAGGTGTTTAGAATATTTCTAATATCTGTTCTTTCTTTTACCATCAACCAGTTTACAAATCTTTTGAACACCCAATTCAAATTATTTGGTAAGACGTAAGTTTTAGTTTGGGTTAGGAAAATGTTGAATATGTGAGGAGCCAGGTAAGATTTATGTCTTTTAGCGAAATTTGATTTGATATACGGTACTTGTAATTGTTTGTGTGTAATTGCTCTCGTGTTTTGCGAGTGAGTTATGTGATGTGGTAATTTTTTTATGCAGTTTTTGTAGATGATCTTCTTTACGAACAGTTTATTTATGTCTAGTAAGTTATTTTCAATCATTGGCTGTTCTGTCGGATGTTGATAAGGCTTTCTAAACATAATTTGAATGATTAATTTTAAGGGATTTGAGATGAGTGTCTGCTGCTACTCCCCATACTGAAATACCATACATTAGAATACTTTGACAAAGTGCAAAGTATATATTTTTTAGCTGATTTAATGACATAATATTTCGTATTGTTTTGAAGATGATAGAATATATTATCATTGACAACGAGTCTATCTACCAAGTTGTAGCTCAATCAGATGTCGGGAAATGGGATAATTTCCACTTTCAAGAATGCACTTAATTTATTTATTCATTCAAGAAAACTGCGCTATGTTTTCAAGTTAACGCCTGCTACTAGGACGCATAGTTGACTTATTTTGTCCAGAATCGAAATAGTTTTCTCATTTTTTTTACTGGATTCATCAGCAACCCCGCTCTCTTAAAATTCTGTATTAGGGTAATTATATGAGTATGTTGTAGTAATTTGGTGAAAAACTTATAAATATCTTTCTGAGTTAATATTATTTCATACACACACACACACTTTAGTCCCTGTGTTTCAAAAGGGTGTAGATTGGATCGAATACTAAATTTCTCAAAAAAATATGATCATGTACCTTTCCTGTGGAATTTCAAGTTGGATACGCATTTCAATGTTGGCCCTATAGTTGGTGACCCTAAATTCGTTCTACCATATTAAAATATAAATTATTCATGCGTCTAGTTATCTATCGTTTTACCAATATTAGTATAGGATGACCCTAACTGATAAGAAAAACATGACAGACAACCTATTCCAGCATACACTTTTATAAATTGTTTTTTTTTTTCTCTTTGCATCGATTTGTTATCAGTGTGATTAAGAACATTATTGTTCAAGCACGCGGAACACACTTTAACGAGAACTACCGAATATTGTAAAAAAATTAGGATAAAAAAGTTGTTTCTCCCTCCGAAGGCATCAGACCGTGGTGAGGTCACTCATCTGTTCAGTCATCTATTTATATATTATAGTTACCTATTTATAATGAAAATCTTTTAACATATTGTTTTTAGTTTTATTGATAATAATTTCTAAGTAAATTGTCGAATACAGCTGTCAAGCTTTATAATAATTTCCCAGAAGAACTATATTAAAATATTTTTAATTTATTAAAAATCCGGTCAGCGTCGTTTTCCTGTTAAAGACGGGACTGTAGGTCTATTACGAATAAATTGACAAATTTCATAACAAACTATCAATGAGCCACGAATATGGTTTGAAGAAGTCGGAACACGTGTTCTTAAAAAATTATAATACTTTCGCATCTCGTTCATTATATTGAATTGGACAAGGCCACTTGAGTGAACACTTGTGCAGAAAAAAAAAGTTTTGTCAATTATTAATAATATTGTAAAATATTAAACTGTAATGCAGGGTTTTCCAATAAGAGGTGTTATTTTGAATAGCCCGCTATTTCGGTAGATGTTACTTTTAAAGCTGTCATTTTTTGACATTTGACAAGTAAAAACTACGCCATTAATAAAAATGGAACGATACACGCTTCAACAATGCATTGAAATAATTAAAATTCACTTGAGTGAATCAAATGCAAATCATCTTGAGTGGTGAAGCCCATTTCCACCTCGGTGGTTTCGTCAACAAGCAAAATTGTCCCATCTGGGGCGCGAAAAACACAAGAGTTATTGTTAAAAAGCCTCTTTAGCTTCAACGTGTGACTGTTTGGTGTGGTTTATGGTCCAGAGGAGTCATTGAACCTTACTTTTTGAAAATGAGGCTGGATCAACAGTTACGGTGAATGGATTGCGCTATTGAGAGATAATTAATGATTTTTTATGGCCGGAATTGGATGGTATTGATCTGAACAATGTTTAATTTCAACAAGACGGCGCTACGTGCCACACAAGCAACGAAACTATTGATCTTTTACGATTGAATATCAAAATAACACCTCTTATTGGAAAATTCTGAATAATAATATGATATGACAATAATAATCCCGAATAGAATTAGTTGACAATGATGCCAATCTGTACAAACCCATAACCTAAAAGATTATCAAATTATAGGTGACTTAAACAGCGTAGTTATCCATTGTCAAAATAACCAGTTATTTTTAATGGTTCAGGAAATATATAAAAAATTATTACCTTCTCAAGGTATTTTTTTAAAAAGAAAGACAAACATTCCCGGGTTTACGAATAACCTGACAATATTTGATAATCTCCTATACTGCCACAGTAAACGGAAAATTTTGCTTGTGTTGTGATCTTGTGAGGAGCCAGCAGAGGAATTGAACACACCACGCCTGGGTAGAACAAAACGCGATGTCAACTCAGCCACGGACCGGTCCAAATTTTAAATATTAAAAGGTGTAAGGCTTATATTTTTTTCTCTAAATCATAATTTTATAACTAAAATACGTTATTACTATTACAGTAGAAGTAATATATTTTCGAAAGAATTTCCTCAGGAAATATTAGCCATGGATAAACGAGTTTGTGAGTACATATCTGTATTGTGTCAGTGATATATTCCATAAATCTGTTATGTTTGCCTGTATTACCTAAATTCTGTATTCTATTCAGCAGGGTGTTGAATTGTGCATTTGGACGGGAGTGATAATCTTGATTTTCTGGCCGGAAATATAAAGTTTATGAGCTGCAGAAAATCAGGGCTGTCAATTTTACTGTACAATCTTATACAAAAACATTAGATCGGATACAATTCTTATGTCACTGAAATTTAATAAAATATTTAATTTTAAGTAAGTTACATAAAAAAATAACGGAAAACTTTCTGGCGTCATGAAATTGTTTATTTTCTGGATTTTTTCCACATAATGCGTTTTTTTTAAATAATCTTAATTACAGAAAATGTATGTGCTTAAGAAGCAAAAACTCTCGAATTTTAAGCTCTAGCGTCATTAAATTAGCCCAGCTTTTCTTTCAGGCAAAATGTGTGTAATTTGAACCTTTTCAGGATGCACAGGCCTGAGCTACGAAGATATAAAATTTAATTTTCCGTCAAACAAAAATAATTAAATTACGAAAATATCAATCACAATATATATCGGTCAGTCGTAGAAGATTATACACATTAAATAGCAATGCAATATCAAAATCAATACAATTATCGTTTATAAAATGACACTATCTACTGACAAGTCTGACGTAGGTACCGCTCCACAACGGAAAACTGAAGAGATACACGTATAGAATTGCGTTGAGGCCTGTTCGTGAACACGAAGTAAGCTAAAGGTTTCCTTACTTCTGGTGAAATATTGATCAAACGTATTCAAATAGCGATATTCATTCTAGATCAGATAAACAATTTCACTGGCTTGTCTGATTATTAGGGGTCGAAAAGTTTTACCTAATTTAAGTAATGTAGGTATATTTATTTATTTATTATTTATTTATTTATTAATCTTAAGTTAGCTCACATCTTCGTGTGTGCTAATAGTTTTATAAACATATAAACATGTACATTGTTTGGCAAACATAATCTTTCTTTAAATATTTCAATAAAGTCACAAAAAAGAAACATTAATAATTGAGATAGACATATTTTCTTAATTCATTTTTGAACTTTTTAATATTTTCTATCACAGCAATTTCCTTCGGGATTTTGTTATAGAGTTGAACGGCCTGGTACATCAGAGATTTTTGGGTGCTTGTTTTTTTTTCCTTGTTGGCGATCTAATTTGCTTAGAGTTTCTCGTCCCGTGTCCGTGTATCTCGTTATTGTAATTTATTTTTCTACCAGAAGATTCACATTCATTGCAAGCCCTATGCGAGCGCAATTGGAGCAGTCCGCTCTGGGGGCCGAATTGCCAAGGCGCTAAGGCGCTCATAATACCTAATTTCTAACAGTCCTAACACAGGGTCTTCAGGATTTTTTCTCTCTCCCCTACTAATATTTCCATTTATTACCAGGAGGCTTTTATAAAGGGTTGCAGCTTTTAATTTACATTTATTGTTACTAACAATATTTTTTGTTATGTAATATTATCTATTTCAAGCAAATTCTTCAATGGAATTCTGTTTAAACTTTTCTTTTCTTTGTTTATGTTAATGTAAGTGCTTGCATACTGCTCACTAACCCCGTATGCACGGACTTTAGAAGGTCTACAGTCGTTCCCATCTTTCTTGTTTTTATTATTTGTAGCGACAACCGTTTTGCTTTCAAATCGAAATACAACACACTTCTTTGAATTTTCGGTTCAGTGGGTGTCAGGCAATTTATTTTTTATGATATTATTTTATACTTTATTACTTAATGGCAACCAATAAAAGCCTTTGTAGAATTGAATTCAATGAAATGGAAATATTGGTTTTTCAGTCAAATGGGTTTTCCATATGACCGTTTTCAAACATTTAATGGATGAATTCGAAGTTATTTCATTTATGCAATGAAATGCAAGAAAACTGTGTTGTAGGAAATTCAATTGATTATATTAAATTAACAATTAACGAAATGTCAATTAAACAGCTTTATTCTCAAACAATTCTCCTTTATGTTCATAAATACAAGAAATAACAACGTTGGTAAAACGTAAGTAACGTGTTAACGTGTGTTAGAAACACCAGATCTTACGGACAAAAACATATCATGTCCGTGTGTGAAGTGACTATAAGCGAAGAGCCGCTAGTCAAGGAAGACCATCATCATCCAACACTGGACGTCGCGGCGCGTCTAACGAGAGCCGCACCATCACATAGCAGCGGCCACAAAAATCACCACGCCCGCGCCCGCCCCGCCTCGTCTGCACACACTATCAACTGCTACTCACAATTTAACTTTAAACGTGCTAATATAGAACTGTGACAAAAAAATTCTGTCACATTTCGACTAGAAATTTCATAAAAGTATACATTTTGTAACTGTTGCGGTAGAGTACTTTTATAATGTTTTAACAATGGTTTTTTTTATCTATGTGTACCAATTAAGAAGTCAATAAATGTGAGTGCTACCTACCCGGTATGGTTCAAAAAATCAATTATTGACAAAAGAAAAATCTAGGAAGCGCATCGCAGAAAGTATAGAGTGCACAAAAAGCAATCAGACTACTTATTGTTTTCTGCGATGCGATCCGAGGTAAAAAAGATATTGTCATAACTAAACGACAATATTTAAACAGAATTCAGGACGGGATTAAAGACAATGTCAAATGCTTCGGGGATTTTATAAAATCACCGAAAGCTAACTCCAGGTCACACAACGGCCTGAATAGTGGAGACAAATTTATAACGGACTCAGAATCTATCTGTCAGAAATTTGCAGACTAGCCTTCCAATCTGTGTATGATAGTGGAACTCCCAATCTTTAAAAAAAATTATTGAAGAGTCACTTACCTAAATGCTGATATGATGTAAAATTTTACTGTAACTGGAATGAATGTTCTGTTGTACAGTAAAAAAATTAAAAAAAAAATAAAAATCCAACAAGTAACTACGAATTTGAGAAAAAAGCTTTCCATATGTTGGTACTAAACTCTACAACAAAATATCACCTACATTAAAAAATCAAAACAACGTTATGACATTTAAATCTCAAATTAAAAGCTGGATACAAAACATAGTGAGACCAGAAATAGAAAATATACTGACACCAAATTCAGAATGACGAACCGCTCAACTGAACTAAAAACAAACACCATGTTATGAATTTTTAATTAATTCATAAAAAAACACTACACGATATGTTTATATCATTCAGTGTTTTTTTTTATTTGCACTCCACTTGTGCTTGCACGTTCAAGTGTCCTTTTTACTCAGTTTTCTGTGTTTATTTTTAATTCACGTGTTCTTTTACTCAGGTGAGGAATTGCAAATGTAGTACAATCAATAATGTCATTGAGGCTTCCCCTGTACAGAAGAAAGAGCCCTCCTCCAATAAAAAGTGAAAACGACATCGACCAAGTACTTCCAGGTATACCTCTACCATGAATCAATATTGATTGTTTCAAATGAAGAGAATTGTACGAGTCAATGAACGCGACATTTATTCATCATAATATTGTATTAAAACCATTTATCAGTTTTTGGTGAACAAATCAGTTTCAAAATAATTTCTGAACTTATTTGAGCAAACTGTAAAGGCTCCCAACAGTAACTAGCCTTTAGGCCATTTCTTCTATTTTGATTTATTTATTTCATAGTTTTCTTTACTTTTCTAGACAAAGTCTGTTCTTAGGCGGGTAATTAACATATTAAATGTATATTATATCTATGAAATATAAAAATAAAAATAGAAATATAAAAGTTATAAATATAGAAAGTAAATGATAATGAACATTACAAATAAGCAGTACACTTAATATTTTAATATATTATGTAATTTTGCTAGAAATTGAATGAAATGTATGTAGTATTAGTTACTTAGAATACTTTACTTTTTCGTCAACAATATTACAAATCTTTTCAAGAGCCAATTCGGATTATTTGAGGTGATATTAGTTTTGATATAGGGTATTTGAAAATTTTTGTTTTTTGTTCTTGTGTTTTGCGAACGTTATGAGGTGGGGTGAAGTTTCAAATTCAAATACCAACATTTCTTGTTGTTACGTAGCATAAGATGTTTCTCGGAATTTTCCAACCACCTCTTAGAGTCAAACCACACATTTCATAAAAAGGCGTTAGCTGTAAAAGCATAATACGTATATTTATAACACGTGTTTCTTGCAGATTTTAGTTTAGTACAGTATTATACTGCCCTGACGAAGCTATTGTTCTAGCGAAACCTGGTCAGCATTAGGTTTATAACACATGTTACTTGCAGATTTTAGTTTAGCAGAGTATTGTACTGCCTTGCCGAAGAAACTGTTCTAGCAAAATCTGGTCGGCATTAGGTTTATAACATATGTTACTTTTAGATTTTAGTTTAGTAGAGTATTTTACTGCCCTGACAAAGCTAAAGTTGTAGCGAAACCTGGTCTGCATTAGGTATAAAATATAAAAGTGGTGTTTAAAAAAGTTATTGTTTTTATTTATTGTTTACTTATCAACTGACTATGTCCAATTACAACGCAATACATACGAAACGAAGATAATACAGAGGGAAATGATATAATATAAATTATATAATAACAAGGTATGATCAACTTCCAGGGATTTTTATAAATTATTAAAGTAAACAATTGACGCCCCCATTTAGCTTTTTTCAAACTATCGCTAACTGAAGGAACATTTCCCGCCAAGTGGAAAACAGTTTTGATTACCCCAATCTTTAAAAATGGCAGTAAACATGATGTCTCGAACTATCGACCTATTTCAACATTGCCGATTATAGTCAAGTATTGGAAAAAAAATTATGTTCTTTAAAAATCTAATTATATTCTACCATCTCACCTTAACATGGCTTCATCAAAACATCAACATAGCTCAATGAAAAATCGCTCTACAACTTCAAATATTGCATTCTTCACAATTTTTCTGCACGGTCTGCATATGCGACGCTAAGTAGACGCAATTTATATGGATTACTCTAAAGCCGTAGGAATTCACGGCGACCTCTATATAAATAGATCGCATCTTATATTAGTAATCGGCACCAAATAACGGTTGTTAATCATGTGCCCCAGGTGCCGCATCTCGGACCACTCTTATTACAAAATTACATAAATAAGATTTATGTATGTTTTCAAAATATTTACTTCGTGTTATACGCGGATGACATGAACATTTTTAAGCCTGTATAATCTTTATCCGATTGCATGGAATTGTAAAGCGATTTTGATCATCTATGTACATATTGCGAATCAAACTTATTGTCCTTAAACAAATATAAATGTCACTCGAGAAAGAGAAATAAAATTATCAATCTTTACCACTTGAATAAAAAAACTTCTATAATTTATGTCTACATGTAAAGAACTAGACGCTTACTTAGAGAGCAAATTGATTTTTGATAAGCACATCAAATAAATTATATCAAAATCCTACAAGATGCTAGGTTTCCTATTAGGAATAAGTAAAGTCGTCAAAAATGCTACGACTCTAGAAATATTGTTCTGTTCATTGGTCAGAAGTCCACTGGTGCAGTATGGAATCCTCAATATAAGTAGATTTAATATACAGCACACACAATAAATTTTCGAAAAATTTACTCCAATACGAAAAAATTACAAATAATATGTTAACTTTACTAAAAGTACGTACATTGTCAGATCTATTGTTTCTACGTAATCTGCTCAATAACAAAATAGATGGTACCGAATTTGTTATCTGTCATTGAATTAAATGTTCCAATGAGGCGTACCAGGTCTACTACGCTTTTTAAAAACACTAATGCAGAAAATAACTCACCAATCACAACATATACTCATTACGAAAAATTGCTAAACCTGTATATTTGTCATGATTCTTTTCTAACATATCATTTGAAAAGTATTTACAATTAATTCATTCAAAAAAAAATTAATAGTAAGTTACAATTTGTGAGCTTCGTGTCATAAATTTTTTTTAAAAATTACAAAAATCTCTTCTATTGTGTAGAGACACACCTACTTACCATTTAGACACACCTACTTACTTACTTTTTTAACTTCCGATTTAGTTGTCCGGGTTAAATCTTCCCCAAAGGAAAAACTTAACCCTTCCACTCACTTTTCCACAAATGATCATCTAGTCAATCAACATTATGTAAGTGCATTATATAAGCAAAATAAATACAAAACAATACAAGAACAACACGTCAACTCACCAGAGATCAAATGGGAAAATAATTCACCGACTCCAGATATTTTCATATCAGAGGGTTCGGCTCGGTAGAACTTCTAACAGGGCCTATAAATCCTACTGATCCCTCAACATAAATATTTAAAAAATCTTTTGTTATCCTACATGTATTCAAAATGACCGACTTTTGCATCTTTATATATAATTTTTTTGATAGATCTAATACGCCTAAATTTTTAATTAGAGAGCTAGGTATAATGCCAGTAGCCGAAATAACGAATGGTAATATTTTTATAGTCTGAGGATGCCAAATTCTTTTTATTTCATTTCCTAAATCTGTGTATTTTCTTATTTTTTCACTAACAGATTTTTGAATATTACAGGAATTTGGAATAGCGACATCAATGATATAAGTTATTTTTTTAATTTTGTCATGTAAAACTATATCGGGTCTATTATGACTAATCGCTCGGTCTGTTAGTATAGTTTTATCATAATATATTTTATAAAATTCGTTTTCTAAAAATGAATTTGGTTCGTATTCATAATATGGTACTACATTACGGCAGTCAATCAAGTTAAGTTTAATTACCAAATTTTGGTGAATTATTTTTAAAACTTGATTGTGCCTAAATGTATACTCGGACGGTGCTAATATAGAACATCCCGATATAATATGTTCTATAGTTTCCGGAAAAGCCAAACATTTTCTACACAAATCATCAATTTGATTTGTATCTTTGATTATATGCTTTCTATAATTTTTAGTATTAATGACTCTATCCTGAATGGCAAGCATAAATCCTTCTATTTCTGCGCTCAACTCTCCAATACTCAACCATTTATTTGACGAAATTTTGTCAACATACGTTTGGTTGAGATAATTGAAGTGTTTTGCGTGTAAAATTTTATTTGACCAGGAATCTAATAATTCCTGGTTGGGATTAATAAAAATGTTGGCATTCTCATCTTACCTTTATTATCATTACTCGAACCCACGAATTTAATAAGACATTTAAAGAACATACGTAATATACATATAAACTATGTATAATTTATTTTAGAATCATAAAACGTGAGGTAAAGTATACTGGTAATGTTCAAATAAATATACGATAAAAAATAACTTCTGTGACAAAAATAGGCCACAAAAAACAGTAAAAAAGATAATTTCAAGTCAAGAAAGGATTTTAAAGAAAAATTCATTCTTTTTCGTTGTTGAGTGTCTTTCTCAGGCGTCCCTGACGTCTTCTTATTTTTTTGCATTGCACTTTTTTCTTAGTTCATTTGCTCTATATGATCAAACCATCTAAACGTACATTTCTTTTCACTGCCATACGTCAGGAGTGGTATCTACCATAGACTACATATCTGCTAGTCACGCTTCGTTGTAAAACACCGTTCAGTCCTCTAATGGACTTTTGAATACATTTATATAAATTGGAATTTATTTTGTTATTTGTTTTACAATGTAAAATTTTAGAACGCAACGTATGTTGGGCATTATAATAAGGACACAGTGATTCCACGTATGCGATGCTACGTTCCCACGTCTATGGACCCACTTTTCCAATGTGCGCAACACAAATTCTGATTAGAGACTCAATTCCTTTCTTAGAAGACGCACATATACTATTTAGCCCAATAGAATAGCTTAGAAGAGCTCAGTCATGTCTCAATGGAATCACATAATACTTCGTAACCTCCTTCATAATCTCCCATTTTAACAAAAAATAGTAACCTTAAACATCATATCAACTGACGCATCACATAGGTAAATATAGAAATTAGTCATATTTTTCACAAGTACCATTACGATCTGGACAGCGCAGATCGGTGGAGGTAAGATTGCATTGCGTGTTACAAGAAGTGTGTTCCTAAAGCATATTTTTTCCTATTAAATATATAAATTTTAAGTTGTTCTTATGTCGTGTACGTTGCGTACGTTGGACCAGTGAGTCCCTACATTTAATTTCAAGTGCTCTCACAGGTTTTAAAAAAAAATTTCACTGTGAAACCGCACAAGAGTCGGAACTACTCCCAACCTTCTGGAGCCAGTAAGACTATGCCATCTCCAATTTGGGTATGTTGTGAGGCTATTGGCAGTGGGGAGGGGAAAGAGGTAGGGGAAGAGTAAAGTGGGGAAGTACCTGGCTTCAGATATGGTCACCAAACACGGCAAAAGCTGTTTCAGCAACGTTTTAATTCTGATTGGAGGTCTTACACCTGATAGTATCTTCCACTCTGGAACGTGTCGCAAATATTTTATATTTAATTTTAAATGAGTTATTTGTGAAAGAACGCCGGGACTTGAACTCGCGATCTCCTGCTTGCTACTTGAGAGCCTTGAGAGGCCGCTAGTGAGTAAGGCCATTAATTCAAAGGTTATCGAAATAATAATCATGGAAGCAATAATGCAAAAACCTTGAGACGTTTAATAAAGCAGCCACATATTTTCCAAGTTTAATCTGTCGGAAGGTATTTGTGAAGGAATGTTTTCATCAGAAAGACTTTTGTAGTATCCTCAAGGTTGATAGAATCAACAATTCCAAATGCTTGTATAATGATGAACGAAAAATCGCGTGACATTTTTCATTTGTCTGTGTTTCAGCGCCAGCTATCGCAGAAAATCTTTCAGGCAAAGCACCCGACAAGTTTTTCAGGTTATAAGACTCTGAATAGAAGTGTAATCAGTATAAAAACTATTGCAAACGTTAAAATGTTATTTCTTTGTTTATGTTTTTGGTCATTTGTAAAGAAAACTTACACACCCTGTCCGGAAACTATAAGTACAAGAGAAAAACAGAATTCTACAACAGAAAACCACAAAAATAAATTCTATCTGTACTTTTTTTTAAACTTATTTTTGGCAACTAAGGACGTTTTAAAAACGATAAAAAGCTGATAGTAATCTCCGATCTTTTCCAAATTTTTCTAAAAAAATTCTAATTCGGACTCGATTTACTCCAAAACGAATACTCCAATAAATAAATATACTACATATTCGACTTCAAATGTGATTTTCTAGTTTTCGGACACTATGTATATCGCATTTGTTTTTATTTTTTAAAGCACGTTGGTAATCAGTTAAGATATGTATGTATTCCCAAAAAAAGCAATAACTTGAAATGAAAAAATGGTTTGAAACAAAATATGTGAATTTAGCAATGTTTTTAACTGCTAATTTTATTTTTAATAGACAACCGGTTTCACTTTAGTTATGCTTCCCTCCAAGGATAACCCTAATCACCTGCTTCTTTGTCGTTCTATCTCACTCATTTTAATGTTTTTACAACTTATAACTCCAATGCTTTACTAACCAATACTGACCAGTCAGTGGCTGAGTTGGCATCGCGTCTGGGTCCCACCCACGAGCCGTAAGTTTAATTCCTTTCTGGCTAAGTTCAAGTTCAAGTCAAAATCCAAAAGCAACATTTTCAGCTTACTGTGGTGGTGGTAGTAGGAAGTATAATTATTGTCAGATTAATTAATTAATTATTGTTCGTAATTAAAAAAAATAATAATAAATACATACAACGTATGTTAGATAAAATATGTGCTGCTGATATGATTTTGCAAAAAATACATACTCCAGTTCGATAATTGGCCTCTATATAATTGTGGTTATAAAAAAATACCTTGATTCTAATAAATCGGTTTATGACTGTTTATCGTTTTGTTCATTTGGCTGATCCAACATAATATGATCAAATAATATATAAAAATAATTATGTGTGCTATTTTATTCGAGGTTTACGATATTGTGTGCTGTTGTGCTTTTAAAAAACAACATTAAAATCTTTAAATTTCTCGCAAACTAGTATCACAGATAATCAGTGGCGGCTCTTCTAAGAAGGTCATTTGGTCAATGACCTTGCAAAAATATGCTGCAATAGTATTAGTATTAAAAAAAGGTAACAAACTACCCGATTATTAATTAAGTTTTAGTAATCTTTAATTTAATTAATAATATTTTACACTGCACATTGCAGAAGTGTATGAGACGATGTTGACGAAACTTTTTTACATAATATTAATCCAAATTAAAAATTTTCACACAAAATGAATATTATCAGTTCTAACGTTATTTTTTTCATCATACTAAACTCCCTATAGACGATTCGATTTGGTTATTTCAAGCGTTGTGTGTTAACCGTTGAGTGTTGCGTACAGACGACGCGATGGTTGGTTCAATTTTGTCAGTTGCTTCTCTGGAGAAGGCAACATGCTTCCTACTTAAAAAAATGTTTGCGAACACTTCAGTAGCATCATTAACTATTAACATGGAAAGAAAAAACAAACGTGCACGAAGAAAACTTACCGATATAAAATATACCTAATTTATTAAAAATCTGGTCAAATTATTCATATTCCCATTAAAAACGGGACTGCAGGTCTTTAACGAATATATTGACAGATTTCCTAATAAATTATCTCTAAAACACGAATATGTCACGAGGATGTCGGATTACGTGTAAATAAAAATTATAATATTTTCTAATTTCGTCATTATATAATAACAGGATAAGTGCATCTGCGTGAACACGTGTTCCGATATATTATGAAAAAACTAATAATTTGTGGGGAAACGGAATGCTATCTTGTTTTAAATGGGATTTTAATAGATCAGCCGTACTTATTTTCAAAAAATTCAGTCACGTGGTGCTACTAAATGAATAAAAATGTAGATTTTTACGGTTTCATTCGTTGAATCCTTATCCAATACGTTTGATCTGCTCCGAAAAGATCACAAGAGCTTCGTGCTTGGAGTAATAGCGCGTATCGCTTTTACGACCAACATATAACGCTGTTTAAAAAAAATCATGTTCATCAACATGACAACTAAACACACATTTAAAAATTAATATAGAGTCTTTTTTTAACAATTTTTTATATCCTTACTGGGGTACCCCGTTCTAAGGTCACATTGTACATGGTTATGTGTTTGAAATAGTATAAGTACATATGTAAAAATACTACATAGAAAATTAAAAAACAATATTTAGAGAAAAATAAAACATAATACAAGCTTAAGTCTTTGTTGGGTTGCAAAATTATATCTATATTCTTCCTTCCCTTATCCATAATCCATTTCTTAATGTTTCTTTTGAAGTCAGTTATTTTTTTATTGTTTTTTTTTTATGTCAAAAGGGAGGACATTAAATAATTTTATAGAATAATACTGCATGTTTCTTTGTCCATGATAATTAAAAGTGATGAAACAAAAACTAGTTTAAATAGTTAAATATGTAACCTATTTAACCTACTTTTTGTTTCATCAATTTTCATGACTTTATATCACTTTTTTAGATGTGCTGAACTGTCATTTTGATGAGATACTAGGTCACCATAAAAACACGCGTATTCGAATGTAACTTTGTGTCAAAATTTCAAAGCAATCGGCGAAGAACTTTCGGAGATTTAAAATTTTGAAGAACCGAACATTTACATTACTCACAAACAATTAAGCACGATGGCTCTCTAGGTAGACTGAGTAAACTTTGAACCACTCAACCACGCTACAGATAATTCAACTAGGTTGGCGGTGGTGTGGTTGGATGCTCTGGCGGTACTGTTCAACTTGATAGCACGCCCCTTTATCGCATACAACGCATCTCAACTTTACGATCAACTCAACAAGATTGATACAACCGTTCAACCAAATTGAATGATCTGTAGCTCCCATTAGGTTAGATTATTTAGTGTAA
This sequence comes from Hesperophylax consimilis, assembly GCF_061612785.1. Taxonomy (NCBI): domain Eukaryota; kingdom Metazoa; phylum Arthropoda; class Insecta; order Trichoptera; family Limnephilidae; genus Hesperophylax; species Hesperophylax consimilis. The sequence goes on from NC_142850.1 coordinate 24,967,717, forward strand.
AGCGCTTTTGAGGTGAACCTTCGCATAACTTACTACGCTGTATAAATGAACTGTTATTATTAATGATATTGATTCATGGCTCATACCCCTTGTTACTAGAATCTACGTGTAGTGTACCAGCTTAGAGGCCTAGGTTGAATCCTGAATTGAAGATAAATTGTAAAACGGTTTTTTACAAGGGAAAAGCATTTATTCTTACATTTTTCGCAGTTCACCCCTAAAATCCCCCGAGCTACGCAGTAATTGTACGTATAAAGGTAATACGATAAATTGCTCTCACAGTCGATGCGGGTAGGTTTAATAAATACTTTACATTGAAAAATAACTTACAGTAGATACGTCCACACACGTTCACAAAAAATATATATACTGAATCACGTCTGTGCACGTACGAGTTAAAATATTGTAGTATTATACGGTATGTAGGTTATTTATTTATTCATTTTCGGTAAATCGACACTTTACATCTAATCAGTTTATACATAAGTATTATATAGTAAAATCAAACCAATTATGGATTTCCTCCTTGTGATTTTAATTATACTGAGACAGCATAATATGGAATAAGTTATTTAAATTTTCGAGAAAGGAATATGATTTAAAAAATTTATACAAAACACAACATTTATCGCCATGGAGAGAGGTTGTAGATATAAATCAAATCATAATAGAGACATAAACATTATTCACAAACCATTAGAGAAATATTATTTTATGGACCTCTTGTATTTGGTAAGTTCGCAACTGAAAATATCAACCTTGGATAATACGCTATTGTAATTATCGCATAGTCTGTTCATGCAAGAATTCTGATTAGAGTTCGTTTTGCTTTGATCAACCCTAAACAGGACACAAGAGCGTGTTGAACGCACAGGTAAATTGAATAGAATCTTGTTTATCAACTCTAGGCATTGAATATTGTTAACTACTTTATACTGTAATAATAATAATAATATTTGAATGATTTGGATTGCGCCGTTTTTGTGCAAAATCACTTGTAGTAATAGTAATATAATATAATATAAATATAATTTTCAAGTTCTGTGAATTTTATAAATCAGATTTTTTTTAAGTTTAGTTATTATTTCAGTTCTGTCAAGCAACTGGCTTACAATGATTTATTAAAGAACTTGAATATGACTTTCACAGAACCCGTAAATGAATTGATGATCTTTTCAAATTCTCAGAAACAACCCATTGATTTTTAAAGAACCATCAAATATGGGATGACGTGTTCTCTGTCGCATAAAGAAGCACACGTCAAATAAATATTATGGTTTTCATTTTTACTGCGATCCAAACCCTATTCAAAGCCTTCAGTTAATGAGCAGACCGGGGATGGTAATGTTTGCGATAGGGTTTAATTTTGCCAAGTTTCAATTAATATGGAAATGAGAAAGAGTTCCAATATTTGTGTGCGGGTATAACGAGAACTGAAAATTCATTTACTCCCGCTCCTGAAATCCAGGTGACATCTATGCGCCTACCTACCTGCGTAAATTTTATTATTTAAAACCCTTGATTTTAAGTAGAAATACGCTAACAGAATTAAGGTGTTCTTTTATTGCTATGCATAGAGCATATTGCTATGCATGAAGCATTATTTGCACAACACTTCTACACATACAATGGAGTGATGTGGTTTAATCAATTGGAAATGGAACTGAGATTGGAACCTGACTATAATAAATTCAAAAATAGACTAAAAAATGATATCTTAAATAGTTTGGCTACCTAGAATTGAATTGGCAATTGATTAAGAATATTTAATTGACAGTTTCTTTTTTTAAATTTATTTTTTATTATATATATTTATAAATATTATTATTTTTTATCTATGCACGTATATATTGTGTTATAATTTTTTAACTTTTAATTTTAATTTTTAATAAACTTCTCTATGTTCCCGCCTTTACACACGAGTAATTTAACTCTCGTAAAGGTTATATATTGTATACATATATGTGTTTTTACAGTTTTTTAATCAATGTTGCAGGCTTAATTACTCATGATTATGTTACATACGTATGTACTTATACAAAAACTAATAAAAAAAAATAAAAAAAAAAATTATTGTTATGCATTTAGCATATTGCATAGAGCATTATTGTTACGCATAGAGCATATTTCATAGAGCATATTGCATATAGCATATTTTTATGCATAGAACATATGATTTTAAGTAAAAACGTCCCGTCGAAGCTGGTTCGTCTATGGGCGCTACTTATAAATCTTATCAATTAAATATTATTTATTTATTCATTTTGAATTTCACACCCAGCTGGGCTTTTACAAGTTTATTATGTTTTTAACGGTGACCGGATAAATCATCAAAATGATAATTCATCATATCTTTAAAACGTTATATAAAGTCATGGAAAGTGATGAAACAAAAACTTTATTAACTGGGTTAAGTAGGTTAGGTTAGGTTAGGTTAGATTAGGTTGAAAAAAAATTCATCGTTTTTAATGACTTTATATCACTTTTTAAAAGTGTGTTGAATAGTCACTGTGTTGAGTTATCATGGAACTGTTTTTAACACAAAGCACATCTAAATAAACATAACATCACAAAAAAAAATACTCCACCATGTAAGATGGAAAAATAATAGATTGGGAATACACAGTACAACAAATAAATTAAATTAGTCGAAGAAGAGGTATAGGCAGTTTATTTAATTAGATGAAATAAATCTCGTACAAAGCAAAAATTTTCACATGGGTTTTCGATATAGTTGAGTATGAAAAATATCACTTTATATTTTTTTTCTTCTATATTTTATACCTGAAAATCTATTCACTGAATATACAGGGAAATTTAACTCCACAGAAGGATATTAAAATAAATTTACGTTTTATTTTGTATATTCAATTTACAACAAAAAGTCTTAAAGTATAAACAAGTTTTGCTGTGCAATTATTATAAGGGCATTTTCACATTGTGGTGAGGCCAAATACAGACGTAATATATTTATATTTAGTTATCCATACTGGTACTCTTTATTACCGGTGTCATTTTTGATTTTCCGGGTAATATGACGTAAACTATAATAGGATATTAAAAATAAATATTTATATAGAAATAATATAAATATAATGTCTGTGAGTGGTCTAACCACAGTTTGGTAAAGCCTTCAGAAGGCGAAACAGCTGTCATCCGTACCTCAAAATAATTACACAGTAGAACTTGTTTATAAATAAACTGATTTCTATAAGCAGAATAATAATATTATTGAATATACAGGGTTTTCCAATAATAGGTGTTATTTTGATATTCAATCGTAAAAGATCAATGGTTTCGTTGCTTGTGTGGCACGTAGCGCCATCTTGTTGAAAGTAAACGTTGTCCAGATCAATAGGAATTCCGGCCATAAAAAATCATTAATCATCTCTCGATAGCGCAATCCATTCACCGTAACTGTTGCTCCAGCCTCATTTTCGAAAAAGTAAGCTCCAATAACTCCGCCGGACCATAAACCGCACCATACAGTCACACGTTAAAGATATAGAGACTTTTCAACAATAATTCTTGGGTTTTCCGAGCCCCAGATGCGACAATTTTCATTGTTGACGAAGCCACCGAGGTGGAAATGGACCTCATCACTCAAGATGATTTGCATTTGATTCACTCAAGTGAATTTTAATAATTTCAATGCGTTGTTGAAGCGTGTATCGTTCCATTTTTATTAATGGCGTAGTTTCTACTTGTCAAATGTCAAAAAATGGCAGCCTCAAAAGTAACATCTACCGAAATAGCGGCTACTCAAAATAACACCTCGTATTGGAGAACCCTGTATAAAAGAAAAACTTTAAATTAAAATGAAGTTCTACAAGTAAAACTTGACATAATTTGTAACAGCTTAGTAGTGTTAAGTTGAACTTATTTTTAAAAAGCTTTTTGTAAAAAAGAACATAATTATACTTTTTACTTTTATAAGGGTAATAAGTGATTATTTCGCTGTTCAGTTGTTTTATCATGCTTAAAAGGGAATATTAAATATGTGTCTGTGCTTCATTCCCTGCACGTGAAATAATAAATACACACAGAAGGTTGTGTACATCCTTGAATATTTCACATTAATACGCTTTCATTAGTCGAAACACCTTCCATAAAGGATAACGAAATATTTTTAAGCAATAATTATTAGCCCGAAACACCTACATAAACTGAAAAAATCTTCAGAGAAAAAATAAATGCCGCCGACGGGAATTGAACCCGCAGCCTTCTGATTGCCAGTCAGTTGCTCTACCATATTTTATTTAAATTTTAATATAAATTTATTGCTTAAAAATAATATATTATCCTTTGTGCTATGCATGAAAAACCTTGTCTCTTTACCATTAGTTTATCATTAAAAATAAAGGATTTATTAAAGTTATTTGTTGCTCCAAAACGTTGTAGCTTAGGTAGCAATTAAATTCACCAGTTAAAGTTGCAAATTATGAGTTATAAGTTATAATGATATCCTTTATGCTATGCATAAAAAATCTTGTCTCTTAACCATTAGTTTATCATTAAAAATAGAGGATTTCATAAAGTTATTTGTCGCTCCGAAATGTTGTATCTTAGGTAGCAATTAAATTCACCAGTTCAAGTTGCAAATTATGAGTTATAAGTTATAATGTTATCCTTTATGCTATGCATAAAAAACCTTGTCTCTTAAGGATTACTTTATCTTTAAAAATAAAGGATTTCATAAAGTAATTTGTTGCTCCGAAACGTTGTATCTTAGGTAGCAATTAAATTCACCAGTTCAAGTTGCAAATTATGAGTTATTAGTAATAACTTTCCCAGGAGTTAGTATTAATCATATCCGGAGATTATATTACTACGTACGTAAATGCCTGATGCATAATAACTAATGATTTATATGGTATTAAAAGTTTGGTAATTAATTTTATATGAAAACTTTGGAATTACGAAGTAATAATACAGTATTTGTTTCCGAATTAAATAATGTGTTCTGGTTAATTATGATAAAGTTTTTACTACAGTTGTGAACAAGGGGGGAGGCAAAAAAGCGGGACAGATTAATAAAACAACGAACCATTATTAGTATGAAGCCATCAAGTCCCCAACATCATTCTTCTATACTACTGCGCCACAAATTTATTCCTACATAGACGTGCATCGAAATTGATAGACTTGCCTAACATCATATCTGGGTATCATTGGAATTTTCATTTCTACGTGACCATACTTTTTGCATCAGGAAAGGTTCGAGAATGCTTTGGATAAACTAAGATATCAGTCATATCTGCCAAAGAGCGCACATTGAAATAACCAGACCATACGCAAAAAGTATAGTTCGCTAAAGTAGGGCAAAGGTTTGCAGTGCAGTCCATTGCGAGGCTTTTCTATGCAGGATCTGAATGTTCGTTTTTAAACGAACCACCTAGCATAGCGACGCTGAAAATAAGTGAGTTGGGTAAATTATAAAACTTGGTTTGTAGCCCTCTCTTATGTCGATCATTAAATAATGATAAAAACTAATCCATATATTACATCACACAGTATGTAAAAATTTATTCTTCACTTATGATTTCAAATATAATTAGGATATTCCATTTTTTGCAATATCTCATTTAAAAGCCCGTAAAGTTTTTTGACTGAATTTAGCGAAGTGATGTTTTAACTCAACCGTTTGGCATTTTATCTGTTTGTACGTTCCTTTTCTGGTTTCTAAAATCTACTGCATCCACTTTAAAGTTCCAGCATGCCTTACTTTGAATACATGGCTAACTTTGATTAGGTAAGTACTTTGTATAATATAATTATTATTGTATAAAATAAAAAGTGTACTACTTTGAAAAGAAAAATCAATATTATGATACCTGCCTGAAGAAAACTTGAAAAAAGAAGTCTAATTGAGAAAGTTACGTTTCTATGGACAAATTGTACAATTCTTTATTTAAAATTTTAAAAGATATCACAAAAAAATATTACGTAGTTAGATATTTCAGCCCCTACTTAAAAAATCTTACGATTTCTGAGGATATTTTGGTTTTGATATATTTAATACGAATTCAGAATTACATATGAATTAGAAACAAACTTTTTTAATACCAGTCATAACTTCTTATCAGCACAGTACCCCATTGGTATGAGAACGCAAATTGGTAAATGCAATTGTTTGCGAAAAGTTCTCGTAACGGAAACACGAGGAACTTTAGTCGGCAACTAAAACAACAGGCTTTGTAGGCCCGGCGAACTTTACAACTCATCAAAAGCATCGCGCGAAATAAGCTCAAATAAGCTTGCAAAATAAGTAATACTACGTATAGGTAATATTAATTCACCTTTGGAAGACTTTTCTACATTTTAACGCGCGTTACAGTGACAAAGAAACGCATTTTTTCCGGCTTAAAATATTACGTATTTAAAAAATACATATATTCAAATAAATCAACAAACGCCGATTCAGAATATTTTTTTGTATACGTATAGACGTAGAAATAATAATATGATTGAAACCATAAAATAATGGTCGGCAGTTTCTGACAGAATGTTGCACGAGTCAATCTGAAGAAAGAATGGGTCACCTGAAGAATGCGGGCAATTTTCAGTGCATGCGCAACGGACATGAATCACCATGGAATAATTTCAAAGGTTATTTTTTTTCTTTTAATTCTTGCTAACGATTTATTTTAGGATTTGTTGATTTCATACCAACTTATGTGGGAATTGACTTACTGTTAATTTTCTGTTAATCACAACGTCACGCAAAACTTAACAGATTTCGACCGTTTTGGCGTGCTTTGAAATTTTTTAACTTTGATCATTATTATGAAAACGACATTTTTTTAAATACTGATATTTCCATATTATATTCGGATTCATTAAAAAATATATATATATACCGGAGTTCCTTATATGATACTAATAATGGTTGATGGCCCATTTCCCTTGTTTATTTTTCTATGGATTTGGGTAACCCCTGTATAATATAATATCATTTTTGACTCCGTTACAAGCATTCAAAATTGAGAAAAAAATTACTAAAGATGGTTTGAAAGGGAGATGCAATTTCAAAAAGTGATTATAATTAAACATGAACGACCGTTGTGAAAATATTTAATAAAAACGACATACTTAAATAGTATAAAAATCTATCGACATCTGAGTTAAGTAGCATTCAAAGAAACATTCAAGTAAAAACTTTTTCTTTTTAACTTATTTTTAAGGTCACACCCATAAATGAAATATATTATTCAATATGAAGATAATACAAAAGAAACATGAAACAGTACAAGACCCAGAAAAATAAAAAAAATAAAGAAAATGGTCACCACTAAGAATGAACCCAGGATCTCTAGTCTTAGAGATCCTGAGTTCCTGTTTCCGCCAACCCCTGCATGGGGTAGACGGAAATATTCAGAGGGGGTAAACATTGGAAAACCCATCAACGCATTACCAGATTAAATAATTTATGATGATCACAGAACTTAGATCAGCCACTTCATCAAGTGAGAACAAATGAGATGGACTTTGAAAAAACACAAAAGTGTCACCAATATTTTTCCACAACACTGCTTCAAATTCGTACTATTTGGTCGTATCAAAATCCAATCGGTACTGGAATTTGATACGAGAAAAGTGACAAGTATACTAACCAGCAACCTATGAGGACTTAAATGCCACGTCTATAATTGTTTCCATGATGAACGGTTCAGTCACTTCATCAGCTGCCATCGGGAGGTTCTAAGAACCAAAGGGCAGTCCAGATACCAAAAACGTAGTGTAAGGGTGATAATTAGTTACTCCATCGACAAGAAATTCATTGAGACTTATATGAGCCACTCCATCAAGTGTCAGACCAATAAAAGATACCGAAGCCAATATCAGATGCTTAATTCAAATATCGCACTATCGGAGTAGCAGATTAGGATCTAGTAGCAGATTATGGTAATTTATTTTAATCCTTAAATTTTCTATTTTTGTGCCTTTTAGTACACAGATGGCAGTAAAGTCTTCTTGTATCCTTTACGGCACAAACTGATAAAAACTGTTCGTTGTCCTTTTGTATTACGGCGAGATATATGAATTAATCAGTGAAAGAAAGAAGCAACATTATGCTTTGTATTCGCATTTAAAAGTAGGCCGTAAGCATTTCCAAATAGCTGTGCTATAAAGTCAACGAACGCAAAAATTTGTGAGTTATTTTTAGATGAAATGAAAGAAAAGTGGAGTGAAGTTTCGTATGAACTTGTATTAAAAAATGATCGGCAAGAACTTTAAAAAAAAAATAATATTTTTAGTTGCATGTTATGTCATTTTAGGACATCTTCAAAAACAGCACTTCAAATTTCAGTCAAGAATATTATCTAAATAAATCATGAATATGATTTTGATGACAAAATCTCAAAATAGCTAAAGTGTTATTTTTTTATTCCCAGCCGAGGTTTTCGAGGAAAATAAGTAAACTGATAAACTGAATATAAAACAATGTTAATAAAACATGTAACAGTAACACAAAATAATATAGCAACTAGAACAATACTACCTATAAGAAAAATACTAAAACTAAATTACCAACGCTACTATAATTTGTGGGATTCAGCAAAGTGCTGGTATAGATTAAGCTTAATTCTATAAATTAATTTAAAAAAATACATCAATAGTGTCTCCAAACTTGTTGCTTGGATCATTCATCAAATTGTTCAGTGAGTGTGTCTGAAAGTTGGTTGTGTATGCATTGCAGAATAATGTTAATGAATAAATGAAAGGTTCTTATAAAACTGGTTAGCTGAGCTGTTATTAAACACTATTACGAGGTGAAAGTGTTCACGTGTTACAATAACTGAAACTTAATGTACAAAGTTACGTTTTAGACTCGGCATTAACTATTCAATTCCGTCGTTTTACAAACTAATATTTAAAACCGCACTCGCGGGAATCAACCCCGGTCTATGTAAATATGTAGTTGACTAAAATGGTGTGTTTAGCGAACTATTTATAAACAGCCCGCCCAACACTGCCTACTCCGTCGCGGGTACATTTAGCCAAATTAAATGAATGTTTAATACCCCCGGGACTGGGTTACTGGGTCCTGCTCGCCCCTGACTCACGACTAATATAATTATACGATTACCTGGCAGTAGTCAGTACTAGCAGAGTTACTAATTGTGCATATATGATCAATTGGCTAGAGTTATTCAGATGAACATGTCTGCATAGTGTTATGAAGCGCATACATGTATGTCATGCGCATATATACTATTAGTTATGTGAACAGTAGAAGACCTCTTGTCCAAAAAGTATCTAATTTTCTCTTATTTATAAAAAAAAAAAAAATTTCCTCTGAAATAATAAGATTTATAAGTGGGTACTTAAATACCTACCTACTTAATAATTATAAACCATAGAATATTTTACTTGTCTTTTTTTATTATTTTCAAATAAGAATATACAAAAATGTATCCAAAGAAATGTCAATAACTCAATGACAAGGTACCGGTACTCAATTATATGAATATATATTCTTTAAGCCATAACATTTTTCACTGCAGTTCATTGTTAATTAGTAAATAAAAATTAAGAAAGAATAATAACAAATTAAGCAAAAGTATAATATTTATTACGAATGTGTGCAACAAAACATTTAACAGGACAAATATGGCTTGTTTTGTTGTGGGAAAAATATATCGAGTTGATGAAACCGTCTCAAACAAGCCTGTTAAATGTTTGCCATCTAACTGTTTATTAATTTAACATTTAACCCCTTTGAAGGCTTTCATTGCTTATATTGATCAAACAACAATTTTCAAAGTTTAGGGGAGTTATCAAGCCTCCAAACCATCCGCCTGACACCTCCCGATATAGTTTCCTGTAGCTACTGAGTACTAACTAGTACCTTATAGAATTGTATCGAAATATAACTAGGCGTTGTAAATAACAGCTTTATACCATCAACGTCCAACAATTGAATAATTATTGACAAAATCAGAAACATCAATCCAATCATTTTCAACTCAACGCAGTGTCGATGACTATGAAATATTTTAGCACACTTACTATTATTTTATATATTTATACTTCGTAATATTTTATCATATTATTCTCGGTACTACTTATAAGAATCCAATTAAAATTGCCCATCAGGAAAACCAGACAAAACCACAAATTAAACATCCCTCAATACAACGCTAACTCATAACAAAAAGCACTCATCCATTTAAGAGGAAGATACAAGCGAAAAATGTGTATATTCTTGGTATGCCTTATATTGTAAGTAATAGGCATTAAAATCGCTTGACAAACGGAGTCTAGAAACGTTCGATTTCAAGCACAAAACTGTTTTTTATTTATTTTGTAAATAATTTTATAAGAAAGCAAAAAAGTTAATCAAGTGAAACTGTCACAGATAATCTTATCTATAATACTGTATTTTTTAAGTTGTTTCCGTTATGCGTTCATACATTTCTATTGAAAAATATATTTTTTAATTGTTTACATTTATATTTTTTATTGAGTAATGTATTTTTTATTTGTATTCTACGCAAGCAAAACGATACGAAAACCTTCAATTTATCTAAAGCATATTTTTGGTATTCATAATGTACACCAATTCGTTATAAAGATTAAAGACTTGACTATTTGATACTTGTGATTTATAACAAATTTAACGAAAACTTTAACTTGAAAAATAATGAGGAACCCTGCCCTAAACTGACAAAAAAGTGGTTAATAAATGAACAAAACGTTTATCTATCCTAAACATTATATTTGGTATTAATATTTAAACTTAAGCTAATGTGTATTATGTTATAACATTAAATGGTAGAACCTACCGACAAGCTGATTGTCACAGCTTTGTGGGACTACCCATATCTTATATTGTATTAATGTAATTATATTAAATTTAATAAATAAATAACAAAATAAAAAATAAAATCAAAAAAGCGATTTGGCACTAAGCTTCGCCAAACTTCATACATTAAGTTCGACTTATTTAATACAGCACCTCACATTTTCAAACGCAAAATTAATAAAATAACACTCAAATAATACATTTTACTCAAAACATCCATCCTCTTTTCTTTTTTTCCTCTATTCATTCCACTCACCATCCCATTCCCGTGGGCTAGTGTAACTCTTTTGTCTATTATAATCACAAAAAATTAAGATACATAAGTGAAAACCTCTCATTGGTTTAATAATTATAGATATTTCACTACACACATTGTAAAATACTAAACTATTGGTTTTCCAAAATAAAATCAAAAATTAATTTTTCTATCTGGTCCCCTCACTTCAAAATCCACTCTGACTCCATTGAAAAAATTCAGCATAAATTCCTGAGATTCATTAACTATAAACTCGGTCTACCAATTGAAACATTAAAGAACTAAACTTATGAAAACTCTCAGATAGAAGATATAGACAGCCTTGATTTATTGAGTCTAATTACCTTTCATATACCTACAAGAACTAGTCGATCTAAAATTCTTTTCAATTGCAACAAAATTATCAGGACTGAGTTATTTAGATACTCGCTTGTACCTAGATTGCATGCAGTTGGCAATGTTTTCTCAGAATTAGTTGATGTGTTCAACTGTACGGAATGTAGTTACAAGAAGGCTATAATAACATACCTCATAAATAAATATTAGAGTTAGCTTTCGTTATATTAGTGCTAAATTATTATAATTATATCACATATTTGTAAAAGCCACTCTGGGCGTGTAATATAAATAAAAAATAAAAATAAATTATGTTAAAAAAAAAAAATTAAATTCTTGTTCATTCATTATTCTTTTTACTATGTATACTTATTTATTTATTTTGTTGGCGTTATTTTCAACGGTTATATTCAACAGTTGACAAATGTCAACGTTAGCGGAGTTGGCGTTTTTTCAAATTGTAGACAACGCCCAGTACTATTACGAGAAGATATTCCAAGCTAACTTCCTCGGATAGATAACTTCCCCACCAGAGATTGAGGGTGGGAGGGTGTTGGTGGAGAGGGAGAGGGGGGAGATGTTACCGATGGAGCCATCACTCTATCTAAAGGAGTGAGGAAATATCCATTAAGAAAGGCGGGAGAAATTTCAGCCTTTATTCGTAGTTGATACAAAAATAGACAATATTTTAAGACGCGTTGCATCAAAGGTTATTTCCGTTTAAAATGATTTTGCCGTGCTCTGACTTATTTTAATTTAACAGGTAGTGGTAACAGGGACTGGATGATGTAATCTAGGAAATATACTGTGGGGGGTTCACTTGAATGGTGATACTAAAAAGTAGGTAATAAAGTGATGTAATCACATTTAGAGAAGCTTCTATCAACAATCTTTAATTAATTAAATAGTATAAAATATGTAATAGTATAAATACGCTTCTGTTTGTGCGCTTACTTCTTCTAATGTTCGCAACGGATTTCGATGGGGTTTTCACCATCATTTAGAGAATTTCTTCCGAAAGATTTATATATATATATATAATTCAAAATTATAATAATAATAAATAGAGAAAAATTGAGCAACGCCGGGTTCACGTCAGTTAGTAATCAAAATAAAAATAGGTAGGTTCCACAGACATAGGAATTAATAGACGAGAAGATAATGGCGAGGGGTAAAATCAACTGTTGAAGAACGAAGGGAGTGAAGCTGACTGTGATTCGTCAATAAATCTATCTGACAGTAAATAGGCATCTCGCATTATAATATCACCATTTACTTCTTAAAAGTAAAATCTGCTTTTGAATGAATAGACATTTTTACATGGGAGCGCAAATTACTCGCCACGTTATGAACTAATTTGCGAAGTCCAAATTCGGCAAAAAAATTCGGTTCTATTTTCAGAGTCGAATATTTCGTTTAAGTATTTAGTTAAGACACTTTTATAAATGTTCATAATTTACTTCCCAGCAACCAACCAGCTTTGTGTTTCGCGTCCAGACGTTTCTCGATGTGATAGTATATTATGTTTCTACAACTGATCCATATTATACGATGTGAATATGCTTAAAATAAAGTAAAATAATGCTTATATAAGGAATGTAATACGACAATTGGGTTTATTCTCTTTTTCACATCTATTTTTACAAGTTTTCATAGCACAAGTCAACATTTTGCCGTGTTATTTCGTAAAATGAACCGATGATGCCTCGACCATAGTTCGCACAAGAATGATGACGTCACGTTTTCAAATTTCACTTGAGGCCATACGCGAGCACAGCCGGCTCCAATGGAACCGGTATGGGGAGTTGGGATAATACGCTTTTAATCACTTAGGGCAGGTCTACTAATATTCATATGTCTATGGTAGGTTCAAAGAAGAATGAAAAAGATAATTTTATGATCTTACTAGCTGAAGTTCCCAGCGTTGCCCGGTCTTTAAGTAGAGAAATCAGAAGAATACAGTGTCCTTTTTCTTTTTGTGAATGCCAAGTGTGCAAAATGTCATCAATCTCGAAATAAAACTGTAGATTTGTATGAAAATCAAATCGACGCCTACCGCCCGACGTAAACATTCCAGATTAGATTCCAGAGTTCATCGTTAAGAGGAAGCTACAAGCCAAAAATTTGTATATTCTTGGTATACCTTATATTGTAGGTAATAGGCAATAAAATCGCTTGACAAACGGAGTCAAGAAACGTTCGATTTCAAGCACAAAACTGGTTTTTATTTATTTTGAAAATAATTTTATAAGAAATCAAAAAAGTTAATCAAGTGAAACTGTCACAGATCATCTTAGATATAATATTGTATTTTTTTAAGTTGTTTCCTTTACGCGTTCATACATTTCTATTGAAAAAATATTTTTTTTTGGTAGTTTACATTTATATTGTTTATTGAGTAGTTTATTTTTTCATTTGTATTATAATCAAGCGAAACGATAGGAAAACCTTAAATTCATCTAAAGCATAATATTTATTGGTATTTACAATGTAAACCAATTCTTTATAAAGATTAATCAAAATAGTGATTTAGCATTAAGCTTCGCCTTGAGTTTTTGAAACGCACAAATCGATTTCCTCCTTTGCGGTTGATAAGAAACTGTACACGAATTCCTAAATAAGCACTGTGCTTGCATTATGATAATTAATGATTAGTTCGGTTTATGTAAAGGAGAGAAACAGACTAATTTATTTCTGTTTGGAAACATATTATTTCGCTTTATGGGATTAAAATATGTACCGTTTGTAGAACTGCTTCGCCGTATTGCTACAATCGATATAATAGGGGTGTTTTAGCGCCAATCGTCGAGTAGCATTTATTATCCGTTTTACCATCGATAAAGATAATAATACAATTTAATAAATAATGTGAACTCTGAAGGAAATAAGTGTGCTTTAGTCAACTAGCAAGTTGGAGGTCGCGGGTTCAAATCCCGGCGTGCGCAAGTACATTTTATTTGATTAATTTGTGTTATTTCACAACTTACTCATTTTAAAACTAACTATATATAAGATGATACTCTCAGTATCGCCCTGGTGTAATACCACCATTCAGAATTGAGCGTTGCTTGAGATGGTTTTGGCCGTGTTTGGTGACTACATCCAAATAGCTAGGTACCCTACAACCTTCAGCCTCAAAAAAAGCTTCAATTGGGGATGCCATAGTCTTACTGACTCCAAACGGTTGGGAGCAGTTGGGACTATTGTACGGTTTCACATTAAAAATAAATTATAATAATTATCTGATAAAATATTTCATTAAAGTTGGGTTGTCGCTTATCTCAATAATTATTATTCTTCACGCAAATCAGTTGAAAATTTTGAAAATGACATTAAATTTAAAGCAAATTTGAGTTCATTGAACCAGATTTCTTGCAGGACTGGCGGACATCACAGACATCCGAAATCAGTATGTTTGACTATGGGTAAAACGAAATTATAAAGGTGCCATGTAATCGGAGGCTAAGCCGCCAGTAGTGCTGCCAACATACCATATACCTACCCAGACATTAATAACATGCACTTTCGAATGAAATTTTACGTAAAGGGTCTTATTAACCGTAAATAATAATGGTTTGTCTGGCGAACGAACGCTATGTACCCCATTACAACGTCAAATTTTATTAGTGGGACACAAAAATCACTACTTGCATGTTGAATTTGCGAGACGCGAGTCACGACCACTCTATTAAATTACTTCCAAGAGATTGTCCCCGTCCTTTTTCTCGAAGTATGCTTTTCTGCCAAAGTAACAAAGGTAGGCAGCAACAAAAGGCAGTGTTGTGTGTTGACTGTTGGCTATCGAGCAAAATCAATGTGGAAAATCGAGAGGGGGGATCGTCATCCAGTTCCGGCGGAAGCATTGGCTACTAGGCCTTATCGAGTGGCCTATTTCGACGGACTTTCCCGCGGTGAATTTGAAGCAGCCCGCTATACATTTACCTCCGATACGAAGAGCGCAAAATTGAGGAGTGTGCTAGTTTTTTTTGTATGTTTTTATTTAGTTATAAAAAATTTCATTTTTATATCTAGTATAAACCTTTACTAAGTACTAAGAACTTATTTCTATGATAAAAGGAAGACAATGATGGTAGTTCTTATTCGAAGTATGATACAGTTAAATATGGCCGAAGGAGATAGGGTCCCATTAGCTCAGTTGGTAGAGCGGCGCCCCGACAAGGCAAAGGTCCTGTGTTCGAGTCCTAGATGTGACCGTATCTTTTTCTGATTTTTAATTTCAAATTTTCGTTTAGCAATCGCTAATATTGTCTTCAATAATTAAATATTACGATTTGAGGTTTTACTCATTAAGTTATTCCAAAAAATAAAATTGTTCTATTACATTTAGGCACACTTTACACCACATCTAAAACTTATTCTTTATTGCATTTAGTTATAACTTTTTTTTTATTTATTTCTGTATTGTATGTGTGCGTGTATGTATATGAATGTCTGGGCACAATCTTGGTAAAGAGAGTGTCGTGCTTCGTCGTCTTGCTATTCTGGGGTTACGAGTGACAATTCGTCTGAATCATGTAATAAGTTAAATCTTACATTGTAAAACGCGCTCTGTTATAAAAATATATTTAAAATTGAACTTACCAATTCCTAATTTACTTACGCTGGTGTATCAAGTATACCTACCACCGTTTCGAAATGTGCATATCATCAAAGAATCTATTTATTGTGTGTCAGACCAAAATAAAACTATGTACTGCCCGGCTTTATATAATATATTTTCTATATGAGATATCCTGTTAGAAATTATCCGAATAGCGAGCCATTCCCATTACGAAGCTGAAATATTTTCGCTGTAGTCCTGACCACAAAAGTGAGTTATATATTAGACGTCCTTTAGAATACACAACATAGTTTCACTATTTTCTAAGAGCACTTTGCTGTTTTATACACAAACCTGCGTACTAATTCATTAATTAATTTTAGATAGTAATTGGGCAATCCAATGAAGTTTCATTTTTATATTATACCATTTTATTTTTTTAATACTACGCAGCATCGAGATTTATTGTCATAAATTCCAACTCTTTGGATGGGTGGTTTCAAAAAATTTCAACAATTCATCAAATTTCAACGTTCATTTTCGCGTTCTGTAAAAGTTCTATTCAAGTTCGGTTTTTATATCATTATAGGCTAGTTGCTTGATAGAACTTAAATAATAACAGAACTTGAAAAAACCTTTCACAGAACTTGGAAATGAACTTTTTAATTTGAAGAATTGTTCATATTATTTTCTGAAACAACCCGTCCTTAATAATTGTATTAATGGTGCTACCCGCATGGAGCTATAAAATTAGAGGCGCTATTACGTACAACCTCTCGTCGTAACGTGTTCTACTATTAGATTGCGACAAGCGGTGCGCGTAGACCTGATTGGGTAGTTTTAGTTAGTCCTTGGGAGTGTTGGAGGTCAGTTGGAGGTAAAAAAGTGGAACCTATTGTTTCACTTGGCTACACGCCTATTTTTAAATTTGCAATAAAGCACAAATAAAGAATATTAATATAATTAAAAATATTAATTTTCATTTTGGTTTGGTATTTTGGCCTAAAAAGTTTTATGGCGAAAAAATGTAAGGAACACTAGAACACTATGCGGAGAAAAATAAGTGCGGTTTCTTTATCAAGATACTGTTAAAAATGTGACTGCGTGATTATTTCACAGTAAAATATTAGTCATTCAGAATATATCTATGTCTGATTAGATTTATATAATTGTTGTACTTGTATTAACTGAGTTTTTATAACTGAGAATGTCTGCAAAAGCCCAGTAAAAATAAATATCTGAACACGTTTTCACTCAGGATGTTCACGATCTCTTTGGTCTTACCGGGACAGCGTCTTAACTACTCAACCATTAGGACCAATTTATTAAACTTCATATTTTTTGATCTCATGTTTTAAATTTAGAATTAACTATATCATATTGCCACTATTTTTTTATGACACCTATTGACTTTTTTAAAAGTCTAAATGAATATTCTGGAATAAATAAATAAATGGTTATGTAAAGAGCATTTTTGCATTATTTTCGCCAACACTTTCTAAGAGATGTGGCGAAGCGAAATCTGACATTAAAATTTTATGAATAAAACATACACTTAGGATGTGTTGTTTCGGAGAATTTGAACAATTCATATAATATGTCACACCCCAAAGTATTTGCTTCCTTCGAAAATATTTAAATTTTATGTTCAAAAGTTATAAAAGTTTGAATGAAATATGTAAAAACCATAGAATAATGAAGAACACAAGAAGTGCGACGTGGGCGTGTTTCGTGTTTTAAAAGTATGACCATTTTTACTTAATTTAAAATACTAATAATAATACATGGTGTCCGGAAACTCGTAGTAAAAGCTTGAAACTGGGTTATCCATATCACATAGAGAACTCAAAAAAAACTTGCTTTTCCGAACTGAGCATTTTTATATGTTAAAAAGCTTTTCCATTTTCTCAGCAACAATAAAACCTTTTGAGGCCGGTTTTACGCTTAGATGCATTAAAGACGGTTTATATTAACCCCCTAGCGACCTAATATGACTTCAGACTCGATTTGCTCAAAAAAAGCTCTGAAAAGTTAAAACCCAAAATCAACTTCAAATGTAATATAGATTCACCAGCTTCCTGCTTGTACTACGAGTTTTCGAACACCGCGTACATGTGTTTTGTCTTAATTGCGAAATTTTAATTTCTTTAAATTAGGATGGTAATGTACAATGTAAGGCAAGTGGCAACATCGGTTTCCATTCAAATCTACGTGGAAGGCATTTCTAGCGTGTATTATCTTTCGGTTCAAACTGATTTTCGTAATTGAAAGTAGGTATACAGTATTATACAAGACTGTCCCAGGTCCCAGGTGTGTAATGTACATCCGAATACAATAATGGGGCTGAGCTGACATGTTGCTCAATACTGTCGGAGATATTATTAATAAAAGAGAGAGGTTCAGGGGATTGCAGGCATATGCTCTCTACTCAGCTACCCTGTTACCAGTGGCGTGCATGGCTCCTTGACGAAGAGTTAACCAAAGGCAAAAGTCTTTACTTTACAGCACCGAGAGCCATCAAATCAGTTGTGGCGCTATTAATTGTTGGCATTACCATCACTGAAGAAATTTCATCGGCTAATTTTTTATACGAAGGCGATTCATTTTTTCTTCGATTTTAATTTTAACACTGAAGGTTTTCGCGTACCACGTTGTAGTTCTTTGTATTATTACGTTTGACTGAAAAAATTACAATTCATGTTATTTCAATACAATTTCATTACAACTACTTCAAATAAAAAAATAATAAATAAGTTAACAAAATACAGGAAATATAAATAAGTTTTTAAGATAATTATATATTAAATCCTCCAAATCAAATGTATTCATTTAAAATTTGTAAAATTTATTTTAAAGATAATTTATGAACAAGATATAAATATTATTTTTTATTAAAGGTAAACATATGTTTAGAAGACGAGGTTTTATGCAAAGCACAAAGGATAACAAATTATTATAAGCAATAATTATTAGCCTGAAACACAAATATAAATTGAAGAAAATCTTTAGAAAAAAAGCCGCCGACGGGAATTGAACCCGCATCTACTGACTGCCGTCAGCGGTTCAATTCATTAATGTTTTATTAACTTTTGGTGGCACTCACGCACATACACGCGCGCCCACAAGTATTTCTCGGAAATTGTGAGATAATTTTAAACAGTTTCTGGGGAGTAAGGTTCAATTCGCAGTCGAACCTAAAAATTTCCTCATTTTTAAAAGTTAATAATAATATTGATTAGATCAAGTAAATCGATTAAAACTTAGTTTATACATTTAATGTATTCCTACGACTTAGACATATAACTTATTAGTTGTTATGTGGCTTTTATCTAAGTTCACAGTAAGAGCAAGTCCCTGGGGAACAAGGTTCAATACTCAGTCAAACATATGTATTGTAGTAAAAAAACATTTGTTTTTTTATAGGTTGATTTTTGTTTGTTCTTTTAAATTACTATAGGTAGGCACAGTATTTTCGCTTTTTGGCTGCACGCTACTGGCTACTAGGCTGGCTGGAGATGATTCTAGAATATACATTTATGTGGTTATTAGGAATGAAATGGGAGACCTTATTAGTTTTCATCGCAGTCTTTTTCGTTTTGCACCAAGACTGCTTCAAGGCAATTTGGAATAAATATCAAATTCACATCATCATAAATGTAATATCTTGGATTACACTAGTAGCTAGTACAGCTCGATTTTGCTCTAGTTGAACTGTTTTTTATAAAAAAACCTTTTTTATTGAGCATTTAAAACACGGAATAAAATGATCGCAGTTTCCTTTGCAAAGTTGAATATCAGCGATATCTTAAATACTTAATAATAAAAAATTAAATAACACGGTATTAAATTATTTTTATTCTGTTCGTACCATTTTGGAAACTAATATAGGTATATTTTCTTTTTTTGAGCAGTTATTCAATTTTGTATCAACTCTTATAACACTGTTTTAACATGGCATCAATGTATTGACATAAATACAAAGAAACGTTATGTTCATACTAATCGAACAAAAATAGAGCACGTTCCATTTTCTAAATTCAAAGCGAATATCGAAACGCATCAGATAATATAAGCCAATAACGATGTGTGAATAGATGAAATAGCTACCGTATGACAGCCTGCTTAGCATGGAACGGAACGCATTAGAAAGGGATGGCCATTCAAAGAATATGTGTGTATTGGCAAAACAGTTATACAAAGGTAAAATGCGCTAACTTCGGGGGGTGATTCTACGTGATTTTAGAAGTTAAAAAGATTAAAAACTTATTTCTGAATTCCAATGTTTTAATGTAGTTTTTAGGTTAAAAAGACGAATTCTTTGTACGGGAAATTGAATATTCTTCTATGGAAAAATATTTTTGTATGGGAAAGTATTAATCTTTTTTACTTCTACCATCACGTAGAATTACCATCTGAAGTTTGCGCACTTTACCCCCGGACAGCCTGTATTATTGAGAACGCCCGTTTCTGTATATGTGTGTATCTCTTCAGCGAGCGCCCCACTGACGGGCGAGCGTGTAGCAAAAAGCCGTGTATTTATTGAAATAACAAGTGATTTTTTAGTACATATGAACGAAATAAAAATCTATACAGATTTTGTTTTTGATTGAGAATGATTTGTGCACCTCCCCAAAGTACAGGAATGTATTTTTTTCACAAAAGAACCTAGAACGACGTGTTTGTTACAGCTGGTGGCAGCTTGTCTGACCAACGATCTTATGTGCGATACTAAACGCAGTACATCTCAAGTATGTTCACTGGATTTACTTTCTGTTAGTTTATCAAAGGCATCGTCTAAGGCATTTACACACTTTTGCATCAATTTATATACTGAATGTACACAAAACTAAATTTTGGTCAGTTGTATTTTTGCGGTACTTTTAGGTTTGTACGTAGGGGTGATTTTTGCCCAATTTCTGATTTTTCAATTATAGAAAATTGAAACAAACGCATTCCTTTATTTACTAATATTTAAGTTTATATGTCAAAGCTCTACAGCCCACAGATTTTTTGTTTCATAGTAATAAGATTGTGATAGCATTTACGTAATTTCCAAAGTTTTTCTTTTAAATTACAGTTCCATTAACTTCCAAAGAAACACGAAGAAGAGTAACCTATCGCCCCCACAACTTGCTGAACTCGATATCCGAACAAAACAAACAGTTTTTTGTAGATTCGTGATTAAAATCAATTATAGCACAGTCGAAGACTATCTACATATAAGGTGGTTCAAGAGACTCCTTTAAAAGATTAGGGTAAAATTCGGTTTAGGGGAGTCACTCGAATAACCGAAATTGAACTTGATTTAGACTAATTTAGGGCTGGGGAATCCGAATCTGTTTGAATTAGGTGGGGGTCGACTCTATAACTCAGTTAATAGTGCCAACCCCCACCTACAGATTTTACAGATTCGGATTCCCCAGCCCTAAATTAGTCTAAATCAAGTTCAATTTTGGTTATTCGAGTGACTTCCCTAAACCGAATTTATTCCAAAGATTATTTAAAATCATTTTGAAGTTGTAAAGCGGAAAAAAAACTCATTAAAGCAGTAATTTCTGTCTAGAATTTTTACGTCAAACTTTAAATCAATTATTTTCATATCATAAGGTCAATACCATCATTCCACATACAGTTTTTGTAAAAAAAAATCATATTGTATTTAATTTTCTTTAAATTGTTTTATGAAAAAAGTGGGCTAAATTTAAAAAAAAAAGATTTCTACAATATTGAAACGAAAATTTTACGATACAAGATTTGCAAAGAAAATAATAATTGTTGTGTTCTATAATAGCTAGAATGGCTCAAAAGATCAAAGTTCACAAGTACAAAGTTAATAAGATCAAAGTTCATAAGTTCAAAGTTCAGTAGTTCAAAGTTAATAAGTTTAAGTTTCATCAGTCCATAATTTCAAAGTTCAGTAGTTCCAAGTTAATAGGTTAAAATTTCATGAGTTCATAAATTCAAATTTCAGTAGTTTAAAGTTAATAAGTTCAAAGTTCAGTAGTCCAAAGATCACAAGTTATTGGTTGATATATCTTACTAAATAATGACACATTATAAATGCTTTAATTATATAAATTTCTATTCAACGCACTTCATTCAACCCATTCATGTATTATTGAGCTCTAAACGGTGCGTAAATACATTTTCCTGATAACGTAAATAATTAATTAGGTAACCTGTTTTACATATTGCACGCAACTATCCACAGGCCCAGGGGATGTCCCTACACGTGCATGCGAGTAATCCCAATGGATTCGGT
Organism: Hesperophylax consimilis; assembly: GCF_061612785.1. NCBI lineage: Eukaryota > Metazoa > Arthropoda > Insecta > Trichoptera > Limnephilidae > Hesperophylax > Hesperophylax consimilis. The sequence goes on from NC_142850.1 coordinate 24,989,942, forward strand.
TAGTACATATTATCACCACCTTCCATACATGGATTCCTGGTGGCCATATTTATAATTCATGCTTTATACTTTTGCCATCGCGTGTCCATGCTTTACCTCCTCTACTGTAAGTTCCTCCGACCTCAGAGCTTTTAATGCCCTTTTCCGTTTTGATAATAAACGACTTGATAAATTGATGCTTAAATATCGGTAAAAATGTTAAATTAAGGCAAAGTTGTAGTAAGTGTTCAAATATGGTTTGAAAATGAGATATGTAAATACGAATGTATTAAAAAACGGTAATAATTAAGCGAAAACACAACCCGAATTGCTTAGTTAAAAAATGATCAGTAAGCTCCTTGGCACCTTTTTTTCTCCAAATATTAATTTCTTTTTTTTTTAATTTTTAGTCCCACACTCCTCGCCTCATCTACATTCAATCATCAAATCGCTTAGCACATTTAACCATTAGTTGCCTGTAACGGGCAAAAGGCTAATTTTAGGCACACACATTTAAACATACATATATTTTAATACATCTGTGGTCACACACTCATTGCTTCATTCACAAGCCAACATACATATTTTATTTATACATTTTTTTATTTAAAAGTTTTTATATTTTGCGTGTTTATAAAGCAATGTTTTTTCCAACATAAAACTGAAAGCTTTGGGATAGCATAAAGTGTACTGAATAAAGTGGTAAACTCCCTGGGACTTTTCAAGAAAATCGGTGACAAAGACCGTACATACGATATGGGTATCAAACTACGCGTCTCGATCTACACAACACGAGTGGCTTGGTGAAAAAATTATCAGTTAGCTCCTTGGCACCTTTTTTTCTCCAAATATTAATTTATTTTTTAAATTTTGTAGTCCCACACTCCTCACCGCATCTAAATTCAAACATCAAATCGCTTTGCAATTTTACCCATTAGTTTTCTGCAACGGGCAAAAAGCTAGTAACATATTATATAACACAACAAAACGTGTTATTAATAATTTTCGGAGCTTAGTTTGTGATTTTTAACTATAGAGGGAATTTCATATAAATAACGTTTCGGCATAACAAACGTATAGATATTATTTTCTAAAATAAAATTTATTTGACTTAAAGAGTAAACGAGAAACTAAGAAACTAGTAAAAATCGGTAGAAATTGGGTATGCGGTATCAAAATGGCGCTAATTTCCACTTTCCAAATGCTCAATACAAGCAGAGATGTGCTTTATTTCAAATAAATCCATTTCAAATGGAAATGCAAAATGCAAAATGGGTATTCTCCATTTTGCATTTTAAATGCTTTTCTAAAAACCATTTTGCATTTTAAATGCTTTTCTCAATGCATTTTCCATTTTAAATGCTTTTTTGCAACATTCTTCCTACTATCTCAACTCATCTTTTTTTCATAAGCCCCAAATATCAGTCAATCCTCAACCTCGCTATGAGAGATAATTTACATTTGTTAAGTTGCTCCCTGGTAGGAGCCCTGGCAATTGAGTGATACCATTACAAAAAATACTGATTCAAATACTGAACGGGGCCATGACGCTGTAATATTAAATGTTAGATAGCAGTTTCTATATTTTTACGTTGGCAACATTAGTCCCGCGCAAATTTTTTGTGGTTTCATAATCTGTAGTTGTGGTGTTTTTGGATTTACCATCATGTAATATGTTTGTTCTACATTGATGTCCATTTTGTCATTAAATGACAAAATTGTTTAAAAATTCTATAATTATTTTGATTGTTTGACCTGAGTACCATTTTGCATTTTCAATGCATTTTGAAAATAGTTATTTTGCATTTTGCATTTGAAATGCTTTTCTAAAAACCATTTTGCATTTTCAAATGGAAAAGTTTTGACCTATTTCCATTTTGCATTTCAAATGGTTTTGGGTACCCATTTCGCACATCTCTGAATACAAGCTATACTCCTTATCATAATGTGATATTTAAATTCTCTCCAAAGAGTAAGGAAATGTCTAAGGACTAGTTGTATCAGAGATATTCAAATAAATATTTCACTGCCGTAAAATAAATAAAGAACGGATAAATTTTATTATAAAGAATTAAAATGTAAAAATTTTGTACAAACTTTGGCGAAAAGGCCCGGATAACATCACTAATTAGATAGAATAGCACTCTATATTCCTCTGTCTGGGCAAGTTCACGTTACTCCTTTCATATTATATTCATAAGCCATCCTTCTAGCTCAAATTAATGTTCTCTCAAAGGTGTTTGATGCTCCATTTCAGAGATAGAGAATCTATTACTTCGAATGTGCCAATGTATTTGTCCAATTATTAAAAAAGATTTCTTAGTGTTATTAATGAACCATTTATTGGATAGCCAACACCTCTGCAATAGGTCACTCCAAGTGGTTCGCTAAGTTTGGTGACTTAGAAGGGGTGTCCGAGTGGTTGGGGAAAGGTTTATCCTCGTCTTGGCGGCGGATGTATCTGCTCACCAACTGTAGATCGGGAGAGAATAATTGAAGAAGATATGTTGATGTCTCTAGCAGGACTCAAGAAACATCGCCTCGCACCGCAGTGGGTGGTATTGATTCATACTTAATCTCTTTTGGACACATTTACCCCCAGATTCCTAGCCACCCCTTATACATTTTTCGTTCTTTAAACTTACGCTCCTTCCTTTCATAAAAAGACCTTCCACAAAGCATCCCCTTGAAGGGAATTATTTTCTCCAAGGCCGCTTGTGTGGAGCTAATGTAAAAAAGACTAAATGTTGTACAAATTCGTATTTTGAGGTGTACGTGCCGTCAGCCCACTGAATAGATATACACTAGAAATGCTTCACATGAAGATAGGTAAATTTGAATGTAAATCTTCACCGGTTTCATTTCGTTCAAATGAAATGCCGATATACCATGCCAGGCAGTAGAAGAGACTAGAATCAAAAGGTACGTCAGTAGCGACATCGGTTCCATCCAAATCTATATCGAAGGCATTTCTAGTATTTATCGTCTATTCCGTGGTCACTGAAGATTTTTTATTGTTCTCGTGCCATAGGTAATCGTAGCGCAAAATACATGGCCATGGGACATAATATCATCACAGGTGACCTGAAGTACATCGAGTAAATGGAAAGCTAAAGAAGAGAGATATTCGTTAGCTGTATGATAATTCTTCCAAGGTAGTTTAAATGTTCTATAAATTTCTTCATTTCGAAGATGTCTAAAAAATACCATTTTAGAAACTAGATAAAATTACCTATTAGAATTTATATTTGAAATGTACTTTAATATTTCAATTTCAAATATGAAAAAAGTAAAAAAAACGTTAAAATTATATATAAAAACGTCGTAAAATGTTAGATAATTAAAATTTCAAAAAACACAGTCCTTTTATGGATTTCGAAAGATAAGTGTCACTTTAATTTTTATCTAGTTCGTACAGTAATTTTAGTTTGTAAAGTTCCTTTAATTTCCGGTAACAAAATTACAAAAGTATTAGTTGCATATCTGAAAACATTTATTTCATGGTTAATGTTCACCGACACATGTTCAAGACATTTATACTATAAAAAACATCACTTTCATGAACTTTTTATAAATTTAAACCCTAAATTCAATTTAAATATTCAAAATAAGACATCTGCCCTGATGATGGACACTGCAATGCTGTCCGAAACGTTGGCTAAAGAAGGAGTTAGCGCAACACGGCATAATACCCCAAAAACAAATAACAAAAAAAACAAAATAAATAAATCATTATTTAAAACACGCAATTATTGTAAGATTTACTATAAAACAATTCACTAAAACTGGCTAAAAATATCACAAATAAGTTTTCAATACAAATTATACTAATATAATAGTAAATTGATCATTTTCTATTATATTTGCATTAATGTTTTAATTGACCATTTCAAACATTATCGCGATTTATGGAGACATTAGAGAAACCGTCACCCTGTAAGCTTCAAGTTCCTAGCGGGAAAAATAAATATAATTGCGCATGCGTGAGGAAGCCAGATGCGACGTTGCCGGATTTTAAAAAGAGAAATATTTTTTTTTATTAGAACCTACTCGAATCTAAACATTTACAGTCCTTATATGATGTGTAACAAAACACCGTTTAACAACTGTGAAGTGATTTTTATTAGTAAGGCTGTGGTATGTTAATTTACTTTTTAGGGGTCTTTGTCTACTTAGGGGTCCAGAAGTGAAAGGTCAAACGAAAAAAAAATGAACATTAAATTTTAATGTTAATGCGTAGTGAATATTATAAAAGCCCCAATGTATGTAAATAATTTGCCAGTACCCACCTATTCTGAATCCAGTTGTAAAATTTTGTTAAATTTAAGATTACTTACGCATACAACTAATTGATGTTTTTTTTCTCTTTTAGATATCTTTTCATATTAAAAGTTTTAATTTTAATCTCACCGCGTTCATATCCAAAAACCCCTTTAAAGTAATGTTTGTATGATTCAAATATAATAATGTTTACCGCGTTTATCTGTAGCAAAGAAAAAGAAAGGAGATAGCTTGGGAAAAAAAAATTATAGTGACCCCCGGTAGATATATACAGTAGCTTCTCATTTGGACGCTAGATTGCACTGGAACCCGCTATTACCATACAAATATGCGCGAATATTAAAACCAAATGAATAATCTAGTAGTTTGTTAAATCCTGTTTTTATATTAATACTATTGCAGAATATTTTGGGAGGTCAATGACCAAATGACCTCCATAGAAGAGCCGCCACTGATCCTGACACATTCTGAAAAAAACTTCTTGCTTCCCAATGTGTAACCATAAACTAAATAAAAAAATATTATTAATTGAATTTAAGTGCTAAATTTTAGATTCAACATATTAAGTGTAAAATTAATTCACATGAATAGTTTCCTAAATTGACTTGCAATAAAAAAATACTCTTAATGTTATCAATAATATAGGTTTGCCATCACTGATTTACAATGTGAAGTCTAGTGTCTAGAATCTAGGACGTGCTATGTGTATTTGCCAGAAATATGAGACCGAGTTTAATTTTAGAAACCTAGTAAAATAAGGATTGAAATTTCCCACGTTTTTAGAGTTCAGTTTTCACAGTTGCGTTACGGTTAGCTTTTAAAATCCACCATTATTCCGCTACACAAGATAGATGGGTAACGAATTTGTTAGTACGAAATCGCGCGCACCAAAGTGTCGTCAGCATTGGTCACCTACACAACTGAAAATCGCACCTAAGCACAGCAGCCCCCTCGCCTTTGTTTCCACCTACATACCAAACATGACATTGGTTCCACCGCTTTGATAGTCCATGCAATTCGGTCGTAGAAAGGCTACAGTCGCCATGGTGACCGGATAAATCATCAAAATGATAATTCATCACGTCTTTAAAAAGTTATATAAAAAGAATTTGGCATTCTCAGACTATAAAAATATTACCATTCGTTATTTCGGCTACTGGCATTATACCTAGCTCTCTAATTAAAAATTTAGGCGTATTAGATCTATCAAAAAAATTATATATAAAGATGCAAAAGTCGGTCATTTTGAATACATGTAGGATAACAAAAGATTTTTTAAATATTTATGTTGAGGGATCAGTAGGATTTATAGGCCCTGTTAGAAGTTCTACCGAGCCGAACCCTCTGATATGAAAATATCTGGAGACGGTGAATTATTTTCCCATTTGATCTCTGGTGATTTGACGTGTTGTTCTTGTATTGTTTTGTATTAATTTTGCTTATATAATGCACTTACATAATGTTGATTGACTAGATGATCATTTGTGGAAAAGTGAGTGGAAGGGTTAAGTTTTTCCTTTGGGGAAGATTTAACCCGGACAACTAAATCGGAAGTTAAACAAAATAAAAGTCATGGAAAGTGATGAAACAAAAACTTTATGAACTGGGTTAAGTAGGTTAGGTTAGGTTAGGTTTACTTTTTTTTCATCGTTTCTAATGACTTTATATCACTTTTTAAAGGTGTGTTGAATTGTTGATATCATGGAACCGGTCGCCATATCTCTCTGTTATTTGCTAAACATCCTAATTTGGGTACTTCTTACGCTTTGGCTACGCAAAAAGCATTGTGGACATTGTGGTTTGATATTACAATAATATATAACGCACTTGGTAAGACATTAATTTAGTGGTATGTATTTTTGATTCACTTAAAAGAAAAATACAATTTATGCAACATTTTTGATTTCTATATTAGATACGTCTTACTTTATAAATGCAGCATTATTTCCCAGGTCGTGGAAAACATCATTTCCCCATTTCGCCTTTGCAATTTGATTGAGAGCTCTCCGAAGTTTTACGGTCAACTTCGTTTTATAGTTCCATATACTCGTACATTAAAATCGTAGAACTATTCCACTTCGAAATCGTCCCATTCTTTGGAACTGTTAACTCAACTAGCTATTTTTATGCATCCATTTTAAGCAGTTCGTTTGCAATTGAAAAGTTTTAACGATTGTGTCAACGCAATCTTTTTTTAAATATTAATTCTATTTGAATTTCACTGTTTTCGGTGATAAACAAAAGAAAATCTTACATCCTGACATTCGATCGAGCTGAAACTCGCCAGATAGCCTCGTTGTCGATGACAATGCAATCACGTGCCTAAAATGTTCAACATGTTACCAAGTAACATAAATAAATGTAAATTCCCAAATAGAATCAGATATATGCTGAAAACATGGCTCATAAACAGAAATACTTTATACTTATCACACTATCAACCGAATAATTTTTTATCTGTATGGTTTTCATTTATTATTTTTATTTTTTATTTTATTTTATATTATAGAAACAAATAGTACATGATTTACAGAGTTGAAACAATATTCAGGAATAAGATTCTTCATGTTATGTACCTATGATATGTTTCCTAGTAATGTCTGCTAAGTGGTATGTTTATTCCTTAATTACCAGGTGACTTGTGTAGTTTATAGGTATGTGCGTGACGTGTGTAATGTATGTTTGAGTATTTATGTGTGTGTGTCAGTATGTATGCGCATTGAATAGTTTAAATTATTGACATGATTCCACGTTTGAATATGGGCAGTGAATCCGAAAAAATATCAATGTTAGAGTTAAGACATATATTATTATGATTATGAAGAGCTCGGTTAATTGTCGAATTAGATGCTGCATTTGTTTTATAGTTTAACGTGTGGAATAGCACTGTATGTCGTGTACGTCTCAAAGGTATGTTAAATTTAATAAGGGGCAGAAGTTCCGTACAGTCAATGTCATTGTTTAAAATTCTGTTTATAAATATTGAGTCAGCTATTGCTCGTCTTCGCTGCAAAGTTTAGCATGTAGATTTAGTGTTATTTTAGACAGTGTGCCAATAATAATAATCTGTTTAACTTATAAGTATAATAAATCTACAATATTATAATATCTCTCGTATTACTCATTATTTTTAATGAAATATTCGTTATTTTGTATAAAATCATCCCCTCTATCCCCTTTTATGTTAGTTTAATTTTTGAGCGCTCAAATTTTATTCTTATCGCTTAATTTTGGACATTTAGGTAATTGTTCTTGAAAAATGTATTTTAAAATAAAGCTCTGCCGGTCACGCGATTCGAGGATAAGCTTATTTTAATATCTGGCAATGAACAAGTCGGTCTTCAAATAATAAAACTGAAAATTTAAAAGTAGGTACCAGAATAATTCTGTATTCCAAACGTATATTTATTTTTTTAAATAAATCTATTTGAATTTCAATTTGAATGAATACAAATCTTTGAAGAGGAAAATAACCCACTTCCCGACATCCGATCAAGTTGAATCAGACAGATTTGTTGTTGACGACAAAGCATTCTATGAGCTTTTCGTGGTAATCATTTTTTTCATTTCATATTTATCGTATATATATATATATATATATATACAAAACCGAGGTACGTGTGACGTGATATATATATATATATATATATCACGTCACACGTACCTCGGTTTTGTATATATATATATATATATATATACGATAAATATGAAATATATATATATATATATATATTATAGTGTTAACTGACAAAACCGAGGTACGTATGACGTCACTCGTACCACGTCAGATTTCAATCTTCGGGCTTTGAAAAATGCAAACTTTGAACATCATTTTAACATAGAAATTGACATTTGTAAAAACAAATATGTTCTAGTATTTGAGTTAGAATGTGAACTTTCACAACAACAAAATAATAAAAATTTGGCCGAATTCCTCTTTGGAAATGCCATGGTCCCATTTGCTCCGGGCACTGGTACTTTTGTGCCGTATTACATTAAAAAATATGTAAAAAAAATCAACGCGACTAGACTACTTGATCACGGACGTATTTTATTTACGAATTTTCCTTTTCACTTCTTCAATAATGACATTTTTTTCTAACTACCTAAATGTTCAGATCTGATTATGCAAAGCCACGTCCAGCCTCTCTTCGTTCATAACGTAACCCATTAACTCTATATAAAAACCAGTTTGACAGATTGCTACCGCTAACTATCCCGTAGACCACAGGGGCGTGTACAGTATCAGGGTAGGCGGAAGGTAAAACAAAGAATTCTTTGAAAGAAACTTATCACAGACAACTACTTCTTTCCTTTTCCCTTTATTCTTATTTCCCTTTCCGTGGTCGAAGGATAAGGTCCTCGATTACGAATCCGGAAGTTGCGGGTTTTGAATCTTGGCGTACGCTAGTCAATTGTGTTCCCTCTCATTTACTAAATACTAAAAAAATATTTTATAATTACTCAAAAAAACAATAGTAAAAAAATGTTCTTGTAACTAAAGAAATAACACTTACCATACACACAAGTATAGCTTTTATGGGGATACATCTTTAAATAAAAATATAGATACATCATTATATAAATGGAATGTATTTTAGGGCAAAATATTTATCTGTTACCAATTATGTTTATATTTTTGTATTAATAAATTTCTTGAAAACAAAAATTAACTCTAGAACTTATGCTTAGAATTTATGTTTCAGTTCCAAATGAACCAATAATGTTGATATATATTTATTGTTATCAAGTTTAATTTGTAGAACTCCATTTTAATTTTATTTTATATATACCCAATAATATTATTACTAGATTTATAAAATCAGTTTATTTCACTCGGAAATGAGAAATTCAAAAATTTTACTCAGAAATCAATTAGGGAATCAGTAATTGAAATTAAAATACCTATCTAGAAATAATATAAATTAATCGTCTGTAAGTGGGCTACCCACAGTTTGATAATGCCTTCAGAGGTCGAAACAGCTGTCACGCGTAATAATAATTACACAACAGAACTTGTTTAAAAATAAATAAAAATTATAAATCTAATAATAATATTATAAAAGTTTTCTAACTAAGGGCATTACTTAACTTATATGTTGCCCAAAAGCGAAAATATTAATAATCCCTCTCAGTACAGACCCATTACATGTTTACCGACAATATACAAAATATTAACCTCTTGCTTGACAGATTTAATATAAACTCATTTAGATGAAAAAAATATTTTATCTGAACAACAAAAAGGTTGTCGCAGAAAACATATGGGATGTAAAGAACAATTAGTTATTGATTCTGTAATTCTAAAACAGATTCAAACTCAAAAACGTAATTTACATACTTGCTATATAGACTACCAAAAGGCTTTCGATAGTGTCCCGCACTCGTGGCTGATCAAAGTATTAAATATATATAAAATTAACCCCATTATTATTAGCTTTTTGGAAAATATTATGTCCTTTTGGAATACCAATTTACTTATCAATTTAAAAGGAAAGAAAATAGTAATACCGGGCATTTCAATTAAAAGAGGAATTTTTCAAGGAGACTCATTGAGTCCTCTTTGGTTTTGTTCAGCATTGAATCCTCTATCTAAAATGTTAATTAAAAGCAAGTTTGGAATAAAAGTTAAGGGTAATACAAGGTAGAGTAGTACAATTTCGCTTTTATTATATATGGATGACATAAAATTATTTTCGAATTCTGAACAAAATTTAGAGAAAATGATCGAGGTAGTTAAAAACTTTTCAGATGATATCAAAATGACTTTTGGTTTAGATAAATGTAGAACGATCCATATAGAGAAAGGCAAAATTTTAGATGGGGACGAGAGTATATTTAGAAATTTCCAAATTACTAGTATGAAAAGGGATGAGGTTTATAAGTATTTAGGATACCCACAATCAAATAGATTAGACCATAGTAGTATTAAAAATGATATTAGGATTAAATTTCAAACTAGGATCAGGAAAATTTTAAAATGCAATCTATCTGCTAAAAATTTAGTAAAAGCAATAAATACTTGGGCAATACCTCTATTAACGTACTCATTTGGCATAATTAAATGGTCTAATACAGATTTAGATAACTTAGAAAGATTAATTAGAACTACGCTAACAAAGTTTAATTGCCATCATCCAAATTCAGCTATAGAACGAGTTAATTTACCTAGAAATTTAGGAGGTAGAGGTATAGTCAAAATAACTTCTTTGAAACATAATCAGGTAGAAATGCTAAGAACATTTTTCCATAGGAAAGCTCATAGCTCAGAAATGCACAAAATAATTTGCAAGGCAGATATAAATATTACACCTTTAAATTTATACGATGAGAATGCCAACATTTTTATAAATCCCAATCAGGAATTATTAGATTCCTGGTCAAATAAAATATTACACGCAAAACACTTCAATTATCTCAACCAAACGTATTTTGACAAAATTTCGTCAAACAAATGGTTGAGTATTGGAGAGTTGAGCGCAGAAATAGAAGGATTTATGCTTGCCATTCAGGATAGAGTCATTAATACTAAAAATTATAGAAAGCATATAATCAAAGATACAAATCAAATTGATGATTTATGTAGAAAATGTTTGGCTTTTCCGGAAACTATAGAACATATTATATCGGGTTGTTCTATATTAGCACCGTCCGAGTATACATTTAGGCACAATCAAGTTTTAAAAATAATTCACCAAAATTTGGTAATTAAACATAACTTGATTGACTGCCGTAATGTAGTACCATATTATGAATACGAACCAAATTCATTTTTAGAAAACGAATTTTATAAAATATATTATTATAAAACTATACTAACAGACCGAGCGATTAGTCATAATAGACCCGATATAGTTTTACATGACAAAATTAAAAAAATAACTTATATCATTGATGTCGCTATTCCAAATTCCTGTAATATTCAAAAATCTGTTAGTGAAAAAATAAGAAAATACACAGATTTAGGAAATGAAATAAAAAGAATTTGGCATTCTCAGACTATAAAAATATTACCATTCGTTATTTCGGCTACTGGCATTATACCTAGCTCTCTAATTAAAAATTTAGGCGTATTAGATCTATCAAAAAAATTATATATAAAGATGCAAAAGTCGGTCATTTTGAATACATGTAGGATAACAAAAGATTTTTTAAATATTTATGTTGAGGGATCAGTAGGATTTATAGGCCCTGTTAGAAGTTCTACCGAGCCGAACCCTCTGATATGAAAATATCTGGAGTCGGTGAATTATTTGCCCATTTGATCTCTGGTGAGTTGACGTGTTGTTCTTGTATTGTTTTGTATTTATTTTGCTTATATAATGCACTTACATAATGTTGATTGACTAGATGATCATTTGTGGAAAAGTGAGTGGAAGGGTTAAGTTTTTCCTTTGGGGAAGATTTAACCCGGACAACTAAATCGGAAGTTAAAAAATAATAGAAAAAAATTAAATGTTGTCATATTTCATTTAATAAATTTCTTCTAAAAAAACAAAGGAATTTCACCTCTAATTTACTCATGGCACGTTCCAGAGTGGTAGATACTCTCATTATCGCCATGGTGAAAGAAAACCATTAAAAATTTAAACTTTGCTTCAAATGACTTCTGTCGTGTTTGGTGGTTAGACCTGTAAACCCAGGTATTATTTTGAGTTTCTCATTTTCTTCAGTCACACAAAATACCCCAATCCACAGTCTCACTGGCTCCGGTTTGCGGGGTGCAGTCGGGACTCCTATGCGGAATTCACATAAAACAAAATATAAGCTAGATTTATCATTTGTTGCACCCGAGCCTTTTCAAAATAATATTAAAGCTGGCTTTGTTTAAAGTTAACGCTTTCATAAAGCTTGGAAAAAAATTTTAAAACCATCCGCAATTTCCATTACTTCGCTGTCATAATTTTTCTATGAAACAAACTAATCTCTTAATTAAGGCCAATATTATTTTGAGTCCAGCTGACTGCGATAGACTCATTCATTTCGGATTCGCTGAGCAAGCGAGTGTTTTTACGTAACGTGAATTTTGGTAAGTGCATACGTGAAACGTGGTAGCATTCATGCTTCTCCCAAAATACATCATCAAAGACAATTTATTTTGCAGAAAGTTTATACAAAGTGTTAAGAGACTACCTGACTTACTTTATTTAACCATTTAATCCAATTTTTTTTCAGAAACGAACAATAAAAAATTTCTTCCACATTTCATCTCTGGTTTTCGTTTAGATAAACAAAAAAAAAATTATGAAATAATAAAATTTCGCCTACATTTTTTACTCCACATAATGTCAGGAGTCACTGGTTAAAGTAAATCAAGTACGTCTATTAACACAATAATTATTTAGAAAGTAGTAACAATAAATATAGAAAGCAATAAGTAAACAAAATATATAAACAAAGCAATAAGTAACAAACTAAATACCTAGAGTAGAGAATTAAAAATTTTATCAATACAAATTACATTTTTCTTTCGTAGAAAATTTCCTTCTGAAAGCTTATCACTTTGTGATGTCATCATTTATTAGAATAATACACAAATAACAATATTGTAATTCCCAATCCTGAAAAACTCCGCCCGTTCTTACCCCTCCCCACTTCTTCCACTGTTCAATTGTAATCTATATTTAATTTTTGACTTTCGTATATACTTGCTCCTGATGAGGTGAACATTGTCCATGAAACATGTAGAGGTTATATACCTATATTAAAGTGATGTAAACAAAGTTATTTGTGTATTATTCTAACAAATTACATGTATTAAAAATTACGCTTCACGTATTTCATCACTTCTTTCTTATTTCAAATTTATCACTTTCTCCACTTATTTCATATTGGTCGGTTTTTCTGAAATATTTTCATCGCTCAGTAGAGTAATGAGTTCTGTTATATTCTTTTTTTTCTTCTTGGAGGGTGATTGATTATGTTTGTGTTTATTAAGTTTTCTCATAAATCCTTAACTTTGTTGGTCGTTAAGTATTCTAAAAAGAAAGACTATTATATTTAAGTACACCATTAAAACAATTACTACACTTAGGTCTCTTAACATATTATAAATTATGATGAGATTAATATAAAGTTTATATATTATAGACAACTAAATATTTTATTATAAACCCTTACGATTAGGCTGTATTTATAGTACCCACCTACATAAATTACCACTACTTAAAAAATAAACAGTAGGACGTGTCAATAGTAGGTAGGAAGAGGAAGTGGATATGAAGTAGGAACACAGCCATCAATCTGATAGCCGCAGGATCTAATGGCGTTGTTATGTTCCGGGAAATATTCCGTAATGGCCATTTCCTCTCGAGGAGATGGGAGCTGCCTGCTTCTTGCACTGGACCCAAATGTGTTCCAAAAAGGGGAAGTGAAATTATTATAATACTGTTGGGGTGTTCCACATAAATTAAAAATGAAACATTGTCATCAATTGGACAAAAAAAGACATAATGTTTTTTTTTTTACATTTGAAAGGTCTACGCCGATTATAGATCCATTTTAGATGTTGAAAACTTGTGATCAGCCGAAAAGCATCACTGTAATGTTGTTAGGCTTGTCAGCTAATCATGATTTGATAGAAAGCTTAAACGGAATATGAATCGGCGTGTAACGGGAACTTTTAAACAATAAAAATGACGATGATCGGCCATTAAATTTGATGACAATGTTGTATATTTGAATTGCTGTGGAACACCTACTTTTTTACCTTAACCCCACAAAGGAGGCCCCGTGGAAAATAATTTCCCTCCGCGCCAAATGTCATCTTTTCGAATACTGGGTGGAAAGTCTTGTTTAAGGAAAGCAAGGAGAGGAAGTTCTTAAAAGGTAAAAGGTATGGGGGTTGGGTAAGGAATCTAGGGATTAGTGTGTCTAGGAGCGACAGACAATGAGAAAGATTTATGATAGTTTAAGAACCAAAAAATTGCAAATTATCTTCATAATAATAAAAACAATAAATGTTTTATTATCTTCTTTGTTTGTAACAAATGTAAATAATGATATGCTCACTTGTATCCTTCTTTTTATTTGAAATTTAAATGTTGTTGTGAGTTATGAATGAGAGTGGGATTTGTTGTATAGTACCATTGTATACGAAGCTTTTTTGCCAAAAAGTTACTTGTTGGTTATGTTTTTGACCCTGAGATCTAGTGTTTCTAATATACGCGTTAGTTGTTATTTCCTAAGTTTTGTATTAATTAATTAACCGCTTGACTCCAATGAAAATAAATGTACAAAAATTATATTAAGTTTAACCCGTTCAGTACCAATCACTCCTATGGGCGGACCAATCATGTGTAATTTTAATGGTAACAAAAGCTCTTTTTCAAAATTGTTGATTGCTCGTTTTGTGTTATTGACGATCGACATCAAATTAGTGAACAATAATATTCTTGTTGATAGAATTCATCTAGTATAGTTTGTATGACTATGATAAGTTACACGCTCGGGAGGTAGGCTAATAAAGACGAGGAACACAACAGTCATACGCTTTTATTTGTATATCATGCTGTATCATATATACTCGGTTGTCTCTTTCATGCATCAAGACACACACTTTACCTCACATTAAATCATTAATTTTACACTGATTTTCTATTATTTGAAGCGGGCAACAAATGTCGGAAAATTTACACTCTAAAAAACAAAGGCCTTTTAATAATACTTACTATCTCAATATTTCTTAATGGAAATAACAATAAATTGTTTTAACAATTTTTGTTTTCTTTCTTTCTTATTTCTTTACTAAGTTCAATTATCTTTCACGTTATTCAGGGACTAACTCACGTGGAATTTATTAAATATTTCATATGAACTTATTCCGGTTCAATTTTGTTGGCTCGCCGTCATTTGGGCCTCGCCTCTGACGTCACTACCAACACTATCCATACGTGCCCGTACAGGTGTGTATGAAATAATGACGTAATAGTACCTAGGTTAGCGATGAGTCAAGAGCGGGAGTCACGGTATCAGTTCAATATTTTCGAACGTCTCAATCATTCGATTCATTTGAACGACGGTTCAATTGAACGGGAACTGTCAGCTCAGAGCGTATGAGCAATGAGCATCCATGTTGGTACATTGTTCAAGTCCAGATTTAGGACTGTCAGACGACATTCACGCCTCTGAGTATGTAATAACAATTAATAATTATAATTTATTAATAATTAATAAAAGAGCTAGGTCAATAATGCGGCTCGTTCACAAACGACTCATCGCTAACCCAGGCACTAGTATGCTGCTTCAGTTATGCAGACACGACCTGCCTCTCAAAAGGACTTATCCAAAAAATATGGAATACCATAGAAGTAAAAAATAAGATTTACATGCAGCACGGGATTTATTAAATGATGTTTTACTTTATGGTAAAGTTAGTAATTACCACCATAGTAGATATTCGAAAATTTTATACCTACATGTTGAACAAAATATTTCCAAAATCAAAAATAAAATATGACTTTAAATTATATATATAATATTAGATAATATTATTTTATTGTTATTCATTTTTATGCTATTTTAATTAATGTTATTATTATTCATAAATACTCGATGGAAAAAATCGCAGAGTATGATTTGTTATTTAACATGTTATAGGTATAAAAAAATCATAGTGATTCTTTGAATTCTTATTAACTAAGAAATCGAAAGATTTTTGCTGTATTTTAAAATAAGTCGAGTTTTATTAAACATTTTCAAAAGAGTCGCTTACGCCTATTTATTATAACTGTTTTTTTAAAGTACATCTAGGTACTTGAATTTTACTTTCGATGTCGTGGAGGCAGAACTATCTTGTTATGATTTAAAATGGTTTCGCAACAATGTAATGCACTTGGTATATTACTTTATTGGTAGGTATGTTTGATTCCCTTCGAAGAAAAATACAATTTATGCAACATTTTTGATTTCAATATTACGTCTTACTTTAAAATGCATCATTATTTCCCAGGTCGTAGAAAACATCAATCCCCATTTCTCCTTTGCAATTTGATTGAGAGCTCTCCGAAGTTTTACGATCAACTTCGTTTTATAGTTCCATATGCATTAAAATCGTGGAACGATTCCACTTCGAAATCATCCCATTCTTCGGAACTGTTAACTCAAGTAGCTATTTTTTATGTATCCATTTTAAACAGTTCGTTTACAATTGAAAAGTTTTAACGATTGTGACAATGCAATTATTTTAGTTTATTATAGTTTATTAATTTAATAAATCTACTTAAAATTCACTTTTGTTTTCGGTAATAAATTAATTCAAATCTTAAAAGATAGACTACAGATAGACTCGCTGTCGGTGACAATACTTCTTATCAAGTTTTAGCCTATACCCATTTCTCTGAAATCGGATGACATTGCAGCAGTTAAGGCGATGCCATACGTAGTAATGCAAAATCATGTGTTTTTGGTTTGAAAATTTGGTCGCCTAGAAATGTTTCAGATGCTCTAATTAAATACTGCGAGTAGAATACATCTTGGACTTTGAATTAATCGAGTATTTATTAGATAAATCTTTTTATAAGCCCAGAAAAAAATTATGTATAAGGCCTATGAAAACTACTTGAAAGTTCAAAATTTTCTACTTACGAACCCATTTTCGGTTATGATTTTATTGTATAGTGTGGAAAATTAAGTTATTTATAAAATGATCGGAAAAAAAATTAATTTTTATGCCTGAACAAAATAAAATAAAATGTACTTTTTGGCCATGTTTTTTTTCTTGCATAAATCAAAACAGGCGGATGGTGTTAAGCGGGAATTTAAACCTTATCGCCATCTACGTAGGGGTTGTTATTGATAGCGGCTCAATTTAAAATATTACACGACGTAGTGCATCGCCTTAATTCAAGAAATATATGTCGGTCCTACCAAATAGGAAGGTTCAATCATCAGTCAAGCCAAACAATTCTCTATTCATTTTAAAGTTCTAAAGACACTTTAAAATAGATGTATTATAATAAAAAAAACTTCCTCGATCATTCGTATTTCACATTCATAATCTTCTTCTTTTTGAACGCTTATAATTGAGCCTTAATCCCAGAGTTCACAGTTCAAG
Source organism: Hesperophylax consimilis (assembly GCF_061612785.1). Taxonomy (NCBI): domain Eukaryota; kingdom Metazoa; phylum Arthropoda; class Insecta; order Trichoptera; family Limnephilidae; genus Hesperophylax; species Hesperophylax consimilis. The sequence continues at coordinate 25,007,256 of NC_142850.1, forward strand.
CGTTTTTGCTGCATTAAACAATCAGAATTCCACTTTATTATTAAGTCTCTGAAAGACTGACTAATTTTATCTGCAGTGATATAATTTCGTCTTTGATTACTGCAAGAATACGAAATGAGAAATTCAAAAATTTTACTCAGAAATCAATTAGGGAATCAGTAATTGAAATTAAAATACCTATCTAGAAATAATATAAATTAATCGTCTGTAAGTGGGCTACCCACAGTTTGATAATGCCTTCAGAGGTCGAAACAGCTGTCACGCGTAATAATAATTACACAACAGAACTTGTTTAAAAATAAATAAAAATTATAAATCTAATAATAATATTATAAAAATTTTCTAACTAAGGGCATTACTTATATGTTGCCCAAAAGCGAAAATATTAATAATCCCTCTCAGTACAGACCCATTACATGTTTACCGACAATATACAAAATATTAACCTCTTGCTTGACAGATTTAATATAAACTCATTTAGATGAAAAAAATATTTTATCTGAACAACAAAAAGGTTGTCGCAGAAAACATATGGGATGTAAAGAACAATTAGTTATTGATTCTGTAATTCTAAAACAGATTCAAACTCAAAAACGTAATTTACATACTTGCTATATAGACTACCAAAAGGCTTTCGATAGTGTCCCGCACTCGTGGCTGATCAAAGTATTAAATATATATAAAATTAACCCCATTATTATTAGCTTTTTGGAAAATATTATGTCCTTTTGGAATACCAATTTACTTATCAATTTAAAAGGAAAGAAAATAGTAATACCGGGCATTTCAATTAAAAGGGGAATTTTTCAAGGAGACTCATTGAGTCCTCTTTGGTTTTGTTCAGCATTGAATCCTCTATCTAAAATGTTAATTAAAAGCAAGTTTGGAATAAAAGTTAAGGGTAATACAAGGTAGAGTAGTACAATTTCGCTTTTATTATATATGGATGACATAAAATTATTTTCGAATTCTGAACAAAATTTAGAGAAAATGATCGAGGTAGTTAAAAACTTTTCAGATGATATCAAAATGACTTTTGGTTTAGATAAATGTAGAACGATCCATATAGAGAAAGGCAAAATTTTAGATGGGGACGAGAGTATATTTAGAAATTTCCAAATTACTAGTATGAAAAGGGATGAGGTTTATAAGTATTTAGGATACCCACAATCAAATAGATTAGACCATAGTAGTATTAAAAATGATATTAGGATTAAATTTCAAACTAGGATCAGGAAAATTTTAAAATGCAATCTATCTGCTAAAAATTTAGTAAAAGCAATAAATACTTGGGCAATACCTCTATTAACGTACTCATTTGGCATAATTAAATGGTCTAATACAGATTTAGATAACTTAGAAAGATTTATTAGAACTACGCTAACAAAGTTTAATTGCCATCATCCAAATTCAGCTATAGAACGAGTTAATTTACCTAGAAATTTAGGAGGTAGAGGTATAGTCAAAATAACTTCTTTGAAACATAATCAGGTAGAAATGCTAAGAACATTTTTCCATAGGAAAGCTCATAGCTCAGAAATGCACAAAATAATTTGCAAGGCAGATATAAATATTACACCTTTAAATTTATACGATGAGAATGCCAACATTTTTATAAATCCCAATCAGGAATTATTAGATTCCTGGTCAAATAAAATATTACACGCAAAACACTTCAATTATCTCAACCAAACGTATTTTGACAAAATTTTGTCAAACAAATGGTTGAGTATTGGAGAGTTGAGCGCAGAAATAGAAGGATTTATGCTTGCCATTCAGGATAGAGTCATTAATACTAAAAATTATAGAAAGCATATAATCAAAGATACAAATCAAATTGATGATTTATGTAGAAAATGTTTGGCTTTTCCGGAAACTATAGAACATATTATATCGGGTTGTTCTATATTAGCACCGTCCGAGTATACATTTAGGCACAATCAAGTTTTAAAAATAATTCACCAAAATTTGGTAATTAAACATAACTTGATTGACTGCCGTAATCTAGTACCATATTATGAATACGAACCAAATTCATTTTTAGAAAACGAATTTTATAAAATATATTATTATAAAACTATACTAACAGACCGAGCGATTAGTCATAATAGACCCGATATAGTTTTACATGACAAAATTAAAAAAATAACTTATATCATTGATGTCGCTATTCCAAATTCCTGTAATATTCAAAAATCTGTTAGTGAAAAAATAAGAAAATACACAGATTTAGGAAATGAAATAAAAAGAATTTGGCATTCTCAGACTATAAAAATATTACCATTCGTTATTTCGGCTACTGGCATTATACCTAGCTCTCTAATTAAAAATTTAGGCGTATTAGATCTATCAAAAAAATTATATATAAAGATGCAAAAGTCGGTCATTTTGAATACATGTAGGATAACAAAAGATTTTTTAAATATTTATGTTGAGGGATCAGTAGGATTTATAGGCCCTGTTAGAAGTTCTACCGAGCCGAACCCTCTGATATGAAAATATCTGGAGTCGGTGAATTATTTGCCCATTTGATCTCTGGTGAGTTGACGTGTTGTTCTTGTATTGTTTTGTATTTATTTTGCTTATATAATGCACTTACATAATGTTGATTGACTAGATGATCATTTGTGGAAAAGTGAGTGGAAGGGTTAAGTTTTTCCTTTGGGGAAGATTTAACCCGGACAACTAAATCGGAAGTTAAAAAATAATAGAAAAAAATTAAATGTTGTCATATTTCATTAAATAAATTTCTTCTAAAAAAACAAAGGAATTTCACCTCTAATTTACTCATGGCACGTTCCAGAGTGGTAGATACTCTCATTATCGCCATGGTGAAAGAAAACCATTAAAAATTTAAACTTTGCTTCAAATGACTTCTGTCGTGTTTGGTGGTTAGACCTGTAAACCCAGGTATTATTTTGAGTTTCTCATTTTCTTCAGTCACACAAAATACCCCAATCCACAGTCTCACTGGCTCCGGTTTGCGGGGTGCAGTCGGGACTCCTATGCGGAATTCACATAAAACAAAATATAAGCTAGATTTATCATTTGTTGCACCCGAGCCTTTTCAAAATAATATTAAAGGTGGCTTTGTTTAAAGTTAACGCTTTCATAAAGCTTGGAAAAAATTTTTAAAACCATCCGCAATTTCCATTACTTCGCTGTCATAATTTTTCTATGAAACAAACTAATCTCTTAATTAAGGCCAATATTATTTTGAGTCCAGCTGACTGCGATAGACTCATTCATTTCGGATTCGCTGAGCAAGCGAGTGTTTTTACGTAACGTGAATTTTGGTAAGTGCATACGTGAAACGTGGTAGCATTCATGCTTCTCCCAAAATACATCATCAAAGACAATTTATTTTGCAGAAAGTTTATACAAAGTGTTAAGAGACTACCTGACTTACTTTATTTAACCATTTAATCCAATTTTTTTTCAGAAACGAACAATAAAAAATTTCTTCCACATTTCATCTCTGGTTTTCGTTTAGATAAACAAAAAAAAAATTATGAAAAATAAAATTTTGCCTACATTTTTTACTCCACATAATGTCAGGAGTCACTGGTTAAAGTAAATCAAGTACGTCTATTAACACAATAATTATTTAGAAAGTAGTAACAATAAATATAGAAAGCAATAAGTAAACAAAATATATAAACAAAGCAATAAGTAACAAACTAAATACCTAGAGTAGAGAATTAAAAATTTTATCAATACAAATTACATTTTTCTTTCGTAGAAAATTTCCTTCTGAAAGCTTATCACTTTGTGATGTCATCATTTATTAGAATAATACACAAATAACAATATTGTAATTCCCAATCCTGAAAAACTCCGCCCGTTCTTACCCCTCCCCACTTCTTCCACTGTTCAATTGTAATCTATATTTAATTTTTGACTTTCGTATATACTTGCTCCTGATGAGGTGAACATTGTCCATGAAACATGTAGAGGTTATATACCTATATTAAAGTGATGTAAACAAAGTTATTTGTGTATTATTCTAACAAATTACATGTATTAAAAATTACGCTTCACGTATTTCATCACTTCTTTCTTATTTCAAATTTATCACTTTCTCCACTTATTTCATATTGGTCGGTTTTTCTGAAATATTTTCATCGCTCAGTAGAGTAATGAGTTCTGTGATTTTCTTTTTTTTCTTCTTGGAGGGTGATTGATTATGTTTGTGTTTATTAAGTTTTCTCATAAATCCTTAACTTTGTTGGTCGTTAAGTATTCTAAAAAGAAAGACTATTATATTTAAGTACACCATTAAAACAATTACTACACTTAGGTCTCTTAACATATTATAAATTATGATGAGATTAATATAAAGTTTATATATTATAGACAACTAAATATTTTATTATAAACCCTTACGATTAGGCTGTATTTATAGTACCCACCTACATAAATTACCACTACTTAAAAAATAAACAGTAGGACGTGTCAATAGTAGGTAGGAAGAGGAAGTGGATATGAAGTAGGAACACAGCCATCAATCTGATAGCCGCAGGATCTAATGGCGTTGTTATGTTCCGGGAAATATTCCGTAATGGCCATTTCCTCTCGAGGAGATGGGAGCTGCCTGCTTCTTGCACTGGACCCAAATGTGTTCCAAAAAGGGGAAGTGAAATTATTATAATACTGTTGGGGTGTTCCACATAAATTAAAAATGAAACATTGTCATCAATTGGACAAAAAAAGACATAATGTTTTTTTTTTTACATTTGAAAGGTCTCCGTTAAACGCCGATTATAGATCCATTTTAGATGTTGAAAACTTGTGATCAGCCGAAAAGCATCACTGTAATGTTGTTAGGCTTGTCAGCTAATCATGATTTGATAGAAAGCTTAAACGGAATATGAATCGGCGTGTAACGGGAACTTTTAAACAATAAAAATGACGATGATCGGCCATTAAATTTGATGACAATGTTGTATATTTGAATTGCTGTGGAACACCTACTTTTTTACCTTAACCCCACAAAGGAGGCCCCGTGGAAAATAATTTCCCTCCGCGCCAAATGTCATCTTTTCGAATACTGGGTGGAAAGTCTTGTTTAAGGAAAGCAAGGAGAGGAAGTTCTTAAAAGGTAAAAGGTATGGGGGTTGGGTAAGGAATCTAGGGATTAGTGTGTCTAGGAGCGACAGACAATGAGAAAGATTTATGATAGTTTAAGAACCAAAAAATTGCAAATTATCTTCATAATAATAAAAACAATAAATGTTTTATTATCTTCTTTGTTTGTAACAAATGTAAATAATGATATGCTCACTTGTATCCTTCTTTTTATTTGAAATTTAAATGTTGTTGTGAGTTATGAATGAGAGTGGGATTTGTTGTATAGTACCATTGTATACGAAGCTTTTTTGCCAAAAAGCTACTTGTTGGTTATGTTTTTGACCCTGAGATCTAGTGTTTCTAATATACGCGTTAGTTGTTATTTCCTAAGTTTTGTATTAATTAATTAACCGCTTGACTCCAATGAAAATAAATGTACAAAAATTATATTAAGTTTAACCCGTTCAGTACCAATCACTCCTATGGGCGGACCAATCATGTGTAATTTTAATGGTAACAAAAGCTCTTTTTCAAAATTGTTGATTGCTCGTTTTGTGTTATTGACGATCGACATCAAATTAGTGAACAATAATATTCTTGTTGATAGAATTCATCTAGTATAGTTTGTATGACTATGATAAGTTACAGGCTCGGGAGGTATAGTAATAAACAAATTAGTGAACAATAATATTCTTGTTGATAGAATTCATCTAGTATAGTTTGTATGACTATGATAAGTTACAGGCTCGGGAGGTATAGTAATAAAGACGAGGAACACAACAGTCATACGCTTTTATTTGTATATCATGCTGTATCATAATATATATACTCGGTTGTCTCTTTCATGCATTAAGACACACACTTTACCTCACATTAAATCAATAATTTTACACTGATTTTCTATTATTTGAAGCGGGCAACAAATGTCGGAAAATTTACCCTCTAAAAAACAAAGGCCTTTTAATAATACTTACTATCTCAATATTTCTTAATGGAAATAACAATAAATTGTTTTAACAATTTTTGTTTTCTTTCTTTCTTATTTCTTTACTAAGTTCAATTATCTTTCACGTTATTCAGGGACTAACTCACGTGGAATTTATTAAATATTTCATATGAACTTATTCCGGTTCAATTTTGTTGGCTCGCCGTCATTTGGGCCTCGCCTCTGACGTCACTACCAACACTATCCATACGTGCCCGTACAGGTGTGTATGAAATAATGACGTAATAGTACCTAGGTTAGCGATGAGTCAAGAGCGGGAGTCACGGTATCAGTTCAATATTTTCGAACGTCTCAATCATTCGATTCATTTGAACGACGGTTCAATTGAACGGGAACTGTCAGCTCAGAGCGTATGAGCAATGAGCATCCATGTTGGTACATTGTTCAAGTCCAGATTTAGGACTGTCAGACGACATTCACGCCTCTGAGTATGTAATAACAATTAATAATTATAATTTATTAATAATTAATAAAAGAGCTAGGTCAATAATGCGGCTCGTTCACAAACGACTCATCGCTAACCCAGGCACTAGTATGCTGCTTCAGTTATGCAGACACGACCTGCCTCTCAAAAGGACTTATCCAAAAAATATGGAATACCATAGAAGTAAAAAATAAGATTTACATGCAGCACGGGATTTATTAAATGATGTTTTACTTTATGGTAAAGTTAGTAATTACCACCATAGTAGATATTCGAAAATTTTATACCTACATGTTGAACAAAATATTTCCAAAATCAAAAATAAAATATGACTTTAAATTATATATATAATATTAGATAATATTATTTTATTGTTATTCATTTTTATGCTATTTTAATTAATGTTATTATTATTCATAAATACTCGATGGAAAAAATCGCAGAGTATGATTTGTTATTTAACATGTTATAGGTATAAAAAAATCATAGTGATTCTTTGAATTCTTATTAACTAAGAAATCGAAAGATTTTTGCTGTATTTTAAAATAAGTCGAGTTTTATTAAACATTTTCAAAAGAGTCGCTTACGCCTATTTATTATAACTGTTTTTTTAAAGTACATCTAGGTACTTGAATTTTACTTTCGATGTCGTGGAGGCAGAACTATCTTGTTATGATTTAAAATGGTTTCGCAACAATGTAATGCACTTGGTATATTACTTTATTGGTAGGTATGTTTGATTCCCTTCGAAGAAAAATACAATTTATGCAACATTTTTGATTTCAATATTACGTCTTACTTTAAAATGCATCATTATTTCCCAGGTCGTAGAAAACATCAATCCCCATTTCTCCTTTGCAATTTGATTGAGAGCTCTCCGAAGTTTTACGATCAACTTCGTTTTATAGTTCCATATGCATTAAAATCGTGGAACGATTCCACTTCGAAATCATCCCATTCTTCGGAACTGTTAACTCAAGTAGCTATTTTTTATGTATCCATTTTAAACAGTTCGTTTACAATTGAAAAGTTTTAACGATTGTGACAATGCAATTATTTTAGTTTATTATAGTTTATTAATTTAATAAATCTACTTAAAATTCACTTTTGTTTTCGGTAATAAATTAATTCAAATCTTAAAAGATAGACTACAGATAGACTCGCTGTCGGTGACAATACTTCTTATCAAGTTTTAGCCTATACCCATTTCTCTGAAATCGGATGACATTGCAGCAGTTAAGGCGATGCCATACGTAGTAATGCAAAATCATGTGTTTTTGGTTTGAAAATTTGGTCGCCTAGAAATGTTTCAGATGCTCTAATTAAATACTGGGAGTAGAATACATCTTGTACTTTGAATTAATCGAGTATTTATTAGATAAATCTTTTTATAAGCCCAGAAAAAAATTATGTATAAGGCCTATGAAAACTACTTGAAAGTTCAAAATTTTCTACTTACGAACCCATTTTCGGTTATGATTTTATTGTATAGTGTGGAAAATTAAGTTATTTATAAAATGATCGGAAAAAAAAATATTTTATGCCTGAACAAAATAAAATAAAATGTACTTTTTGGCCATGTTTTTTTTCTTGCATAAATCAAAACAGGCGGATGGTGTTAAGCGGGAATTTAAACCTTATCGCCATCTACGTAGGGGTTGTTATTGATAGCGGCTCAATTTAAAATATTACACGACGTAGTGCATCGCCTTAATTCAAGAAATATATGTCGGTCCTACCAAATAGGAAGGTTCAATCATCAGTCAAGCCAAACAATTCTCTATTCATTTTAAAGTTCTAAAGACACTTTAAAATAGATGTATTATAGTAAAAAAAACTTCCTCGATCATTCGTATTTCCCATTCATAATCTTCTTCTTTTTGAACGCTTATAATTGAGCCTTAATCCCAGAGTTCACAGTTCAAGCGTTTTTGCTGCATTAAACAATCAGAATTCCACTTTATTATTAAGTCTCTGAAAGACTGACTAATTTTATCTGCAGTGATATAATTTCGTCTTTGATTACTGCAAGAATAGATGCATTAATTGAATAAATTATACGTCTACCTGCCTAGATCCGAGTGTCATAAGTTGCAGGAAATTAAGCCAATCACCCCGAGTGCATCTAATGAGATGGGTAATGCAGCAGGCTGAGAGTTTATGTCCTGAATCTCAGAGGCTAGACTGCACCGGTTTGCATTTGCAAATGCAAATAGAAGCTTCACGGGCGAAGACACTCAAATCAAATTACCTAATTAAACACTACAGAGGTTTGATTCTAATATATGCACTGTACCTATCCTACCTACTGTGAATGTGATAGATCGATTTAAACATAGGCAAGGCATTGGGTTGGATCTGTAATATTTTGAAAACTTAAAAAAAAAAACTGTTTTTAATTAATTTTTTAATGCTCCTCTTTTATTTATTGGACATTTTTTATAATGCCGCTTTTGTGAGATATCACCTCAGGGGCGCTTTACATTTGATGCAGGTATTACAAAAAATATAAATATTACAAAAATAAAGTGAAGTTATGTTAAGTAAAATGAAGTATAGGAGCAGGTGACACGAAGATAGAAGATGGAGACTCTGCAGCAAGAATCCTAGGTGGTGAAGAATCTGGACCAGCTGCTGCAGCGAGAGAGTCCACCAACAGTGCCAGCACGAGGTTCGTCATCCGTCCAGGTATTGTCTGCTGCTAATAAAGCGCTGACACCTCACATAGACGTTCGGCGAGTCCATCCTGGTGATTATTGAAGCAGTGCATTCTGCCCGCAATAAAAGGTGACGGTCGGGATAGTAAATTACCTTGGTCTTAGCTTGCTAACACTTGCTAGGCCCTTCAGAGTTCCCGAGAATTCCGTTGAAAACATCTGGGGTGCATTTACCGATCGACGTTCGTTTCGAATGTCTAATATCTTCTATAGAAGCTGGCGCTTGTTTCTAGATATATATTTATATTATAGTTTAAAAAACTTCTGATTAAGTAAATGACATCCTTGTGGGTACAAACACAGCTTTCTATAAAACTTCTTTAAAAATATAGATACAAGAATTTATGATAAATTATAAGAATGAATTGTTATTATACCTACACATGAATTATTTCTCTGTACGGGATATTGTAATTGTAGGGTTTGTGAAGTACAAAATTTCAAATACAGAATTATAATTAATAAAATAATTATGGTACCTACTTTATCGCTCCTCTGAATCGTTCCCACAATCAGCTCGATTTTAAGCATCAAAGCAAATCCCAGTTCTAGAGGTCTTTGAACCGTAGTTACACAGAGACACACCACCGAAATTATTATATGTATTAATTAGTTTAATGAATGAATAAATTTTCTTTAAAAAATAAGATTTATTGATTTAACCTTCATATTATCATGGTGGATTTTAGGGGTAGTATGCCGTGATGCGGTTTTTCCTTCTTTAGCTAACTATTAGACTATCTATCACTATTGTTGTGACGCTGGCCAAGTTAGGGGGAGGAGAAGGTAATAAATAGTTGGGAAGTAAACGTTTCTTCATTATTATCCTAAACATATCTAAAGTAATTTTAAGCAAGATTTTGGTCCTGTATAACAGTCTTTCAGACCGATCTAAAATATCTCAGTGAATACAACAATTGAAAAGCAGAGGTGGGTCTAACTTTAATATTAAAATATATTTTGTTTTCTGAGTTACTGTACATGAATAACTTTGTAAAAAAATTGTACGAAAGGTGAATTACATTCATGAGTATTACAAAAAAATATATGTATATATTGTTGATGACAAATTTACTTAATATTTTTAGAATTGCTTGATTGGTGTATTAATTTTTTTACCGTCTAGCTTGTATGAAACGAAACACTGTGCACCGTTTTTTTTTAATGTGAAACACAGCACAAGGGTTTCCAACCGTCCGGAGCCAGTGAGACTATGGCTTCCTGAATTGGGGTATGTTGTGTAAGGTAGTGGGACAGTGAGGAGATAGGGAAGAGGAAAGTGGAGGAGTGCCTGGCTATTCAGATCTGGTCACCAAACATGGATAAAGCCATTTCCAGAAACGTTTCAATTCTGAACTGTGGACTTTGTGGATAATTTCTTCCACTCTGGTATGTACCGGAGGTATATATTATTTTTAACTAACACAAATTGATCAAATAAAATTTACTTGCGCATGATAGGATTTGAACCCGAGACCTTCGGTTTGTTGGTCGAGAACCTTACCCCTCGACCACGGAGGCCGCATATGCGATTTGCAGTAACATGTGTGAAAGATGTTGGCGATACTTTTGTGCGCGCGGTTAACACTCATAATAATTCATGGTTAATCTCCTTTGTTTCTATGATTACTATGTAGTTACTTACAGACGTATATAATGCGTAAAAGTTACTAATAACATAGTTTACAGCACCAAATAGGACCAACTTATCACTGAACATAATTTCTGTAAAGGTGAGCTATTTTATTAAAGTTGTAATGAAGAAAAAACACCAAAAAACAAACTCAGTTCGCCTTTCAAAGGTTTCGCATAAAAGCCAGTCTGATGTTTAACATTTTTCATAAAACACAACCTTTTCATGCTCTAGTGCTAACACGCTCTTAAGTAGAAATATGAAAAGGCTTGATGTGAAATGAAAAATCGAAAGACAAAGTTTCGTGCGAAAGAAAGCTTTTCGTGGTTTCATGAAATTAGAGTTGTTGGTATGCACATCAAGAAATCCTTTGTTCAAGTTCAGTAAAACTGAAAAATAACGAAATCTGTCAAAACTTTAAACAAAATAAATACATCTTTCAAACATGGAATTATTTTATTATTCTGATTTTGGGTAATTACTAGCTTGTTTGTCTTCTGAGATATTCTTCTCATAATCAGTTACAATTTTGAAAATTACACCAATATTCAAAGCAAATTTGATTTCAGTGAACGCGAAAAATTTCACGAAGTTATAACTAACATTCCACGCACAGACAACCGAAATTACATAGTATCTTGATGATTTTATTCAGTTACTATGGAACATTCACTTATAATAAGTAATTTAATTTTTGGATTTACAGGCCTTCTGACAACGTTATTTTTTCACGAATACTACCTTATTTGTCGTGTTGTACATTATACCTACTTATCTTACACATTATTACGTCACTTGACTTGCATACTTCCATTTATAAAAATGGACTACACAAATATATTCGCACATTTCTAAAATCACTGCTATCTTTATTAATACAGGCCATGCTGTAAAAACTGCGCTGACAATTAAAGAGACATATTTTCGAACTTCTTGCACTGGGCTTAAAATAAAATCTGCTAAACCCAGTGCAATAGATCAGAAAATATGTATATTTAACCATCAGTGCAGTTTCTACAGCATGATCCGTATTAATAAAGATGGCGGTGCAAAAATCATCAAAAATAATTTATTATCTGTTAGCATAGTTCTTAGAAAATGTATAAAATATGAGAACCTTGGTCGGTTACTGTACTATTGTAAGTAGGTACGTAATAGCTTGTCAGGAAATATTCCTCAAATATTAACGAAACAAATCTACTCCCTGTTGAAATTGTACAACGTCTAATTATAAAAATAATATTGAAAAAACCAAGAAATTATTCAACATACTTAATTTTTGAAGAATTTAAAGTATTAAAATTTAATGATCTTGTCCAAAACAACATAATAATTCGAATAATAAAAGAAAAACAAAATCACAGCTTTTTAACTGAAAGTCGTACTCGTCAAAAACATATATTTCCAACACAAAAATGTAACACCACTTTTACTTAACATCATTACATATATCTAGGGAAAAAATACTTCAACAGCCTACCCGAAAATATCAGAACAATCGAAAACGATAAACACCTACTAAAAGCAATTAAAGAGAAGTTCAATGTAAAAATACCAAAATTATGACACTATCTTTTTAATTAATTATAAAACTTAATATTCATAATTTCTTAAATCATAATTACAAACACTAAATATTCTTCATCTTCATGCTCACCACTCCTCTAGACACGAGGAACTATAGAAGAGGAACATTAAAAAATCAAAAGCAGTGAGAACTAATTTTATGAATTATTTTAGTTAACATGAATGATTATACTCTGTAAAATGGTTAATTATTTAATAAAAAAATAAAAATTGTTTTTGATTCGATCACTGTCCCGTTCGATCACAATTTTTTTCCCCGCCATGTCTAGAGCATTGCTTGAGAAATAAAGATAGCGGTGCTTTGGTACATCCACTCAAAATGGTTCCAATTTTTAAAAGTTCACGCTTAGCGGACGCACATAATTACAAAAGAAAATGTATTTGCTAGGTAGAAATACAAGTTATCTACAAGCTCTTTGCGATACACAAATTGAAGGGTAAAATCAGGGGTTATTTACTGTTGACAAAGGGCAAAAGAGAAAAACAATGGATGAAGCAAAAAGCTAGCTTCATAATGAGCGGCATGAATACATTGATAACCTTTAGCGCAAACATATCGATCCGACATATTGCTCGCGACATTACGTATTACATCATGTGTCAACACTTGCCCTTTTTCCGCAGCCAGGATAGGGTGCCTTCCCAACAGGCTGCAGGGCCGGATCGTACATAATTGAAACGTGGCAGATTTGCTTTGAACCATTATTATGATAAAATATTCGTAAATACTACTATATGCACAGCAGTGTTTTACGTACATTCAACAATTATAGCTTTCATTGGTTCGCTTTGATCGTTCGTGCTAGACCTTAGGTCTGTGATAGTTGGCAGACTCCCCATTTTATTATGCTCCCTAATTACCTGAAAACTGATATTATGTACCATGAATATTCACAATTATCCTACGAGAAATTTTCGAGATTGTAGGCTTCCCAAAACTAAACTAACATGTGAAAGAAAACTTTCTAATAAACTTCCAATACCCATAAAGGAAGTCTTAGCACTTTTCTTTGGATGTATGTGGAAAAAAAATATTTGTCTTCGGGCTTACGAAGATTAATTTAGATAGTTCCATATCAATATATTTATACAAATATGTTTATGTACCTGTTTATTATTTTTTTTAAATGCATTCTCTCCTACTAGATGTACATATGTACAACAGATGTTACTAGTATTTCTTTCACATGTCGTCATTTGCTTTCTCGCAACATTGGACAGTTATGGGTAGGTTACACGTAGCCCGTAGCAAGGACATTAAAAGTAGTAACTAAATCACTGTCCGTCCACAACTACAATTTAGGAAACTCTTGTATTTTTAGTAAAACTTGATTAGATTAAGCCCTAAACTCGAGTCCCAGCCGTGACAATAGTCCCCATCAAACTTGTTTGCGCGCTGCTAGTGGAGGTGGCTACTTAGCCGAAAAAAACACAAATGATTCTAATAGAGGTAAAAACTACACTAACTTACCATTTAACGCACTTTGCACACGCAGAGAGCAACTTAATTAAACTATTTAGTTGCCATTTACCACTGTCCTTGCTACTGGCTACGTTTGTGGGGTGAGCCATTGCCGGACTGACCTAATGTTTAGCAAGTGACCAAGATACCAAACGGTCAGTGTCGGCGTTTTGCGCCATTTGCGCCAGCTTCGTTTCATTCCACAAGGTAACTGATTTTACGAGGTCGACCAATGATTCATTAGTAAAGGACCGTTTCCATATTTTCGACGCCTGTTATGATTTCCCAGTTCACCCCTGGGTAGGTACCTAGCTATTGGGTGAGCTCTGGGTACACATGACGGAGGGAATATGCCAAAGAAAAAGTTGGAATTTAAAATGGAGAGAAAAAAAATCGTGAGAATCGGCGTTCGGTTCAGCCAGACAATTATTTTTTTCACCTTCCAGCGCTTATAATTGAATTTGTGTGATATTCAAACGGATGGAAAATGAACAAATTGGTCGGAAAGAAAGGAAAAACACGATTTTGAAGTTGATTGTGAAAAACAAATACAAAAATGTAAATGAATAATAATAAAAAATATATATGTATATCGATTCATTTTTATTGAGAGGGGATTTATTTTCACGTTTTATGCAAATAAACGATGAACCGGGAGGTTGCAAGTTCAATTACTGCACGAAGCAAAACTATAGTTTTATTATTCTAATCTAAAGAATCATAATTGTTTAAAAAATGTATTTTTGTATTTATTAACGCCTTTTGTAGGGGCTTTTACACACGAATGACGAATGACACGAAAAACGGCGCTAAATAAATTAGCCAAATATTATACATTACACATGATTATTATACATTATTAATTCGTATACATAGTTAACAACTACACATAGTTATCATTTACTAGCTGTAGCCCGCCATGCGTTGCTGGGGCACAGTCTGTCTGTGCAGATAGATAATCAATAGCGCGTTTTGCTTTTACGTTAAAAAGCATGTTTTTTACTGTCACAGTTGACATTTATATGTACATAAAAACACAGAATCATTTCAGTGTGGAAATTCTGGGACTAAGTACCATATGAATTCCTCTCCCTCCTGAATACTAACGGAGGGAAATAATTATACTAGTCAGTGGAAATTTTCAATTCATCACTTAACAAATTCAAAATGTTGTTACTGAAGCAGCTCAGTTATCTATATAAATAAAAAATGTTCGTTTGTTCAAAGTCTTATATCTCCAAAAGTTCTTCACCGATTGCTTTGAAATTTTGACACAATGTTACATTCGAATACGCGTATGTTTTTATATAACTATATTATATGTATGTCACCTGTGACATGACATGTTTTTTTTAAACAGCGTTATCTGTTAGACGTAAAAGCAACACGCATGATTGTTTCTAAATCTGCACAGACTTTCTGAGCCATAGCAACGCGTGTCGGGGTTGAGCTAGTTGACAATAAAAATGACTTGCTACATTCCAATTTTCGAACGTCAGTTTCCCCGCGAAGGTATGTCATGAATGATTAAAATCATGTTTTTAATAATTATTTCTATTCTAATGACCAATTCACTATTATATTAGTATAATTCATTATATTTGCTATTATTTCTCTTAATCAATTAATATAGTAATATTGTGAATTATATAGTTTTATTGTAACGAAAAAAGTGAGGTTATTTCCTACTGATTATTTTAATTGACTTTTACCACTTTTACCAATTTTATAAAACTTCCATGAAAGTGATATTATTTAAGGTAATTATTCGGGATCGCTAACCACGTTTGTAATACGTTTTTTTAATAATTAAAAAACATTTCAATGTTTAAACATTAAAGTACATTACAAATTCAAAAATGGAGCAATTAATATACCTTTTTTTAAGGCGATTTTCACCTTAAAGAAGTTATTGAACACCAACACATTTTCAACAATTTCATATTTTTTTTATTTTGCTTTACGTCAGTATATTCTAATTCCCGATTTCACAGTGCATTTTCTAAAACCATATTTTTAACGATCCTATCTTTGGCGTTCTCAATTTGCTCGCTCCAATATATAGGAACATCTTGGCTTAGCTACAAGAGTGAACAAATTGGGAAACAGAAAATAAATCATGCAAACAAAGTTGACGTAGAGATACTAAGGAAAATATTACAGATTGGTTACGATATAATCCAGGATTAAATAGGATTGACAGGAATCGACAAATATTTTTGTAAAGAGAAAAAAATTAGGCTCGGTTGGACAGGATGCAAACTCGAGGAAACTTAAGCGGTTCTGCATAAGGAAAAAAGGTTTTTGTCATTTTTTCATAGTATGTATAATACTTGTATTAATAAGTACGGTGATAAAATTTTACTATGAATTTTTTATGTTTATTAATAGGGTGTTTTCGCAAATTTTAAATACCTTTAAAAATATAATGAGCGAATATCGTACTTTCATTCAAAAGTCTTGATTTCAAAAACGATCTAAAATCGCATATTTCTAAACGGTTTCAACTGACTACAACGCCATTATTACAGAAAAAGCCATTGTCTTTTAGGACGACTGTCACCAACGTCGCTCGGCGTGACGTCAACGCCGCCGAATTTAAGAATAAAATCGAACATGTCGCTTTGGCGGCAAATCGTTTAGAAAATTTATTCATCATAAAAATGAAATAAAAATACCTTCAGTATAGTATTTTTTTAAACTTATTTAGTCGGGAATAAAAAAATGAAGTAAAAATTCCTTATTATGAAGTCAATTTAGGTAAATTTTTGCAAACAGTAAAACATTGTGTACAATTGACGAATTAAGTTACGTAAAAGGCCGAAGTGTCACTTACCTTGATTGTGGCGATCATGAAAAATAAATATATTATATATTATTGAATAATTATTGTGGTGTTGCGCTTCCTCCTTCTTTTATCAACGCTTCGGACAGCGTCACTGTATCCATCATCAGGTCAGATATTAGACACTGCAACGCTGTCCGAAACACTAACTAAAGGAAAAATCACGATAATACTTTTGGCCGTGAAAATTGCAAATCATATATAACGTTTTTTATTGTATATTTTTTTATGTTTGTTTATTCGTTTTTTCATTACCACGCAATATTTCGGCAAGTGGATGAGATATGGAGTCGAATTAAAGACGATAAAATGAAGTTTTTTTAACAGAAACAACATGGTATTCTTGAACTTGGAGCTTCCTGGAGACACAAAAGGTTAAAACGACGCGACGTTAAAAAAATTGGCAACAAAAATGGAGCATCGATTATTCCGATTAAGTCAATACAAATTCAAATATCGAACTTCACGCTTCAAATTCCAACCATCACGACAAGTTCCAACGTTGACCTCCTGTTATTTTATTTTTAAATAATTCCAAACAATCTGTTGATAATTTAATTTTATTAAAATCAATTTTTGATTACTTTTCTATAAGATGAATGACTTTGTGTATATTGTAGTAATGAAGTAAGTTTAGCTGTTATGAATATTGAATTATGAAGTGGAAGTGAATGGAAGAAAAGTCGAGGAGAAATGAAACACAATTTTTTTTTTGTTCAATTCTTAAAAATAATATTATTTTCACCTTAAAACTACAGGGTTTTCCAATAAGAGGTGTTATTTTGATCAATCGTAAAAGATCAATGGTTTCGTTGCTTGTGTGGCACTTAGCGCCATCTTGTTGAAAGTAAACGTTGTCCAGATCAATATCAACCAATTCCGGCCATGAAAAATCATTAATCATCTCTCGATAGCGCAATCCATTCACCGTAACTGTTGCTCCAGCCTCATTTTCGAAAAAGTAAGGTCCAATGACTCCGCCGGACCATAAACCGCACCAAACAGTCACACGTTGAGGATAGAGAGGCTTTTCAACAATAACTCTTGGGTTTTCCGAGCCCCAAATGCGACAATTTTGCTTGTTGACGAAGCCACCGAGGTGGAAATTGGCCTCATCACTCAAGATGATTTGCATTTGATTCACTCAAGTGAATTGTAATAATTTTAATGCGTGTATCGTTCCATTTTTATTAATGGCGTAGTTTTTACTTGTCAAATGTCAAAAAATGACAGCTTCAAAATTAACATCTACCGAAATAGCAGGCTATTCAAAATAACACCTCTTATTGGAAAACCCTGCACAACCTGTTTACTAGAATTTTCATTACCCGCGCGGGCAGGATTAAAATAGCCAGCGTGCCAGATTTGGCCCGCAAAGCCTTGGGATATTTAACAACATAGAAATATTTAGGTAAGGCCAGAAAGCAGCTATTCTACTAATCTTTTCCTGGGTTTTGTGGTCTGCTATTTCTGCTGAATAAGAAATGATGTCCCCTCAGTCTGTCAACAAATTGTAGATAAAAATAGTAGGCGGTGCTGCACTTTAAATGGCAACACCGAGATGGTTCAAAGGAACAAGACGTATCTTTATAAACGCAGTATTGTCCTATCGAATATTTTTCACATCAAACGGTTTTCAGAAATTTGTTGATGGTAGTTTCTTTCTGCACGGAGAAAAATGAGTACGGCTGATTTATTAAAGTCCTGTTAAAATCGTGGTGGCAATCCATTTTCTGATAAAATGTAAGTCCATTCAGAGAATATCGAAACACGTGTTAATACAGGTGTGCTTTCCTAATGAAATGCGACAATATTAGCATTTTATGAACATGTGTTCCGCCGTCCTCATAACACATTTAAGTTTTACTGATACTTTGTAAGCAAATTCGTACATTCGTTCGTTACAGGCCTGCAGTCCCATTTAACTGCCAAACGAATAATTGCTGATAGCTCTGTATTGTTTTTGTTTTATGTTATGTTTATGTTATGTATATGTTATGTTTATCTTATGATTATGTTATGTTTATGTTATGTTATGTTTATGTTATGTTATGTTATGTTTATGTTATGTTATGTTTATGTTATGTTATGTTTATGTTATGTTATGTTATGTTATGTTATGTTTATGTTATTTTGTGTTATGTTTATGTTATGTTATGTTTATGTTATGTGTATGTTATGTTTATGTTATGTTTATGTTATGTTTATGTTATGTTTATGTTATGTTTATGTTACGTTTATGTTACGTTTATGTTACGTCGATGTTATGTTTATGTTATGTTTATGTTATGTTTATGTTATGTTTATGTTATGTTTATGTTATGTTTATGTTATGTTTATGTTATGTTTATGTTATGTTTATGTTATGTTTATGTTATGTTTATGTTATGTTTATGTTATGTTTATGTTATGTTTATGTTATGTTTATGTTATGTTAATGTTATGTTTATGTTATGTTTATGTTATGTTTATGTTATGTTTATGTTATGTTTATATTATGTTTATATTATGTTTATGTTATGTTTATGTTATGTTTATGTTATGTTTATGTTATGTTTATGTTATGTTTATGTTATGTTATGTTTATGTTATGTTATGTTATGTTATGTTATGTTTATGTTATTTTGTGTTATGTTTATGTTATGTTATGTTTATGTTATGTGTATGTTATGTTTATGTTATGTTTATGTTATGTTTATGTTATGTTTATGTTATGTTTATGTTACGTTTATGTTACGTTTATGTTACGTCGATGTTATGTTTATGTTATGTTTATGTTATGTTTATGTTATGTTTATGTTATGTTTATGTTATGTTTATGTTATGTTTATGTTATATTTATGTTATGTTTATGTTATGTTTATGTTATGTTTATGTTATGTTTATATTATGTTTATATTATGTTTATGTTATGTTTATGTTATGTTTATGTTATGTTTATGTTATGTTTATGTTATGTTTATGTTATGTTTATGTTATGTTTATGTTATGTTTATGTTATGTTTATGTTATGTTTATGTTATGTTTATGTTATGTTTATGTTATGTTTATGTTATGTTTATGTTATGTTTATGTTATGTTTATGTTATGTTTATGTTATGTTTATGTTATGTTTATGTTATGTTTATGTTATGTTTATGTTATGTTTATGTTATGTTTATGTTATGTTTATGTTATGTTTATGTTATGTTTATGTTATGTTTATGTTATGTTTATGTTATGTTTATGTTATGTTTATGTTATGTTTATGTTATGTTTATGTTATGTTTATGTTATGTTTATGTTATGTTTATGTTATGTTTATGTTATGTTTATGTTATGTTTATGTTATGTTTATGTTATGTTTATGTTATGTTTATGTTATGTTTATGTTATGTTTATGTTATGTTTATGTTATGTTTATGTTATGTTTATGTTATGTTTATGTTATGTTTATGTTATGTTTATGTTATGTTTATGTTATGTTTATGTTATGTTTATGTTATGTTTATGTTATGTTTATGTTATGTTTATGTTATGTTTATGTTATGTTTATGTTATGTTTATGTTATGTTTATGTTATGTTTATTTATTAAAATGTCAAAAATTTTGTACTAATTTTGGAAAAATGTGTTTTTATAAATAACGAAAAACGCTCACTTTTATTGTATACAGGTAGGTATCTATTTTTATAATTTTGTAATTACCTACTGTTACCAACTCTTTACTGTGTATGTTAAAGATGTTATATTATGTTTATGTTAGGTTTAATTATTTTATGTTTATGTTGTAAATTTATATTCTTTCTTTTGCTGTATTTGTTTATAAGAAAAAATGTTACTTGTGTATTGCCAAGATAACTCTTGAAATAAAAAAAGAAAGACAAAATAAATAAAATTATGTTTAAAAATGTTTATAATTATTATTATAAACATTTTAGAAATCAATATTATCTGGTAAAATCTGATGTTGCCTACAATTTAATTTACGGGTTATTTAATGAATGGTTTTACGTGGTTAATTTATTGTGTAAAGCGCGGCAGCCTTAAAACTTCTATATACTCCTATATACTCCTATTTTTATAATTTTGTAATTACCTACTGTTACCAACTCTTTACTGTGTATGTTAAAGATGTTATATTATGTTTATGTTAGGTTTAATTATTTTATGTTTATGTTGTACATTTATATTCTTTCATTTGCTGTATTTGTTTATAAGAAAAAATGTTACTTGTGTATTGCCACGATAACTCCTGAAATAAAAAAAGAAAGACAAAATAAATAAAATTTTGTTTAAAAATGTTTATAATTATTATTATAAACATTTTCGAAATCAATATTATCTGGTAAAATCTGATGTTGCCTACAATTTAATTTACGGGTTATTTAATGAATGGTTTTACGTGGTTAATTAAGGGCGGCTTGCACCATAAGTTAAATATGATTTAAATATAATTTTAAACACATTATTTGATTTAAGTCGACTTGGCGTCTTGCACCACAAAATTTAAGTCGTTAAATGCGTTTAAAGAACTGTCAAAGTTAAATACCCAAAAGCGGCCGTTTAACCGAGTTAAACGTGTTTAGCCCTACAGCACTGTCAACATTTTTTAGGTTATCTCTTCGATTTCTGATTGTGGTTAAAATCTCATTTTAATTTGTATTCACAATGAACATTTGGGATTTGTATTCTGACGATCATGAAGAAATTATATTATAGAAATTATAAATAAATTATAATATAGTCAGATAAGTAAACACAAGAACAAATTTATTTGAAACACTCAGTGCCAAGAAGTTTCAAAGAAGATTTCGTCTCAGTAAAGAAATGACATCATTATTAGTGCAAGAAATTGAACCTCAGTTAAAATTCAACACCAATAAAAACATCAGCGAGGTGCTCGTCACTTGGAGCTAACACTCCTTATCGAGGAGTACTTTGCAAGGTTGTAAACTTCTAATCATACCTACAGCATTCTTATAATACTTTAAAACAATATAATATTTAAAACAAATAAAAGCAAAAGCTGGTTAAAAGCAAACTCCCTTACATTAAATGTGAGTAAAACTAAATATCTAACTTTCTCTAAAACCAACAGAGGTCAACCAACGAATGAGCATACACTCAAATTACATGAATGTCTAAATAAATATCCGCAATGTTCTTGCCCGCATATAGTCCAAACTAAAACAATTAAATATCTTGGGATCGTAATTGACGACAAACTTCATTGGGATGCACACATCGAAGGAACCTCAAAAAAGCTAACAAAACTCATCTATTTCTTCAAAAAATTACGAAATATCTTGTCAACTACAGATCTAAAGAAAGTATATTATGCGCTATGCCACTCTCTACTGGAATATGGAATAATAGGATGGGGCTCAGCATCATCAAACCATATTAAACTACTAAAGAAAACTCAAAATTGGATCATAAAGACCATATTAAAGCTCCCCGTAAGGACGCCAACTACTGATATTTTTAATCTGTTTGATGTTCCAAGTTTACAAAAAATCTATGCTAAAAATATTCTAGTTTATCACTTAAAAAATAAACCAGAGGCAAACCCCTCTCACGATCATAAAACGAGAGCCAAGCAAACAGACATGCTAAATATTCCTAAATGTAATTCTACCTTTGGACAAAGAAACTCTGAATTTTTAGCAATTAAATTATATAATAAACTCCCTCTCAACATCAAACAAAGGAAAACGAAAAATAACTACATTAAGGACATCAAATTTTGGCTTAAGGAAATATCGGAAGAAGAACTAACTAATATATTTAAAACATCATCTTAGTTGCTGAAAACGTATACTAACATATATAGTCCCCCTCAGCACAGGATCTCCTAGTGAGGAGGACTTCAATGATCTGTTTTAATTTTATATATATA
This sequence comes from Hesperophylax consimilis, assembly GCF_061612785.1. Classification (NCBI taxonomy): domain Eukaryota; kingdom Metazoa; phylum Arthropoda; class Insecta; order Trichoptera; family Limnephilidae; genus Hesperophylax; species Hesperophylax consimilis. The sequence goes on from NC_142850.1 coordinate 25,029,880, forward strand.
TTTTATTTCATGTGCCATACAAAAATGTACTTAATTATTTTAAAAAGTAACTAAATAAAAAAAAAAAAAAATAAAAAAACAAAATTACTCGGATAATTGTTTTATTTTTAATTCCAACAACAGAAGCTCTTTTTGTCTTATTTCATCATTATGTCTATTTGCTTTAACTTTTTCTTCATAAAATAAATGAAAACACTATTAAACCACACACACAATCACAAAATATTTTGACACTTCAAGTAAAATGAAACATCGTAGCGGTTTTATTTACGCGTTAATGGCGGTAAACACGCGGTAACTGTTTTACCGACGCGTTAATGACGTTTAACTAAAATCGCTACCGAACTGCGTGGTGCAGGACGCAACTAAACGCATTTAAGTTAAATGTATTTAGGGTCTTAAATGCGTTTAGTTAAATAAAATTTAAGATAAAATTTGCGATAGTTGGTGCAAGCCGCCCTTATTGTGTAAAGCGCGGCAGCCTTAAAACTTCCGGGGCTTTATCGAGCTGCCTTTTCTTTTGAATGCAAAGGAAAACAAAATAAAAAGAAAGTGTAATGCTTGTTGCTAAAACTAAGGAAGCAAAGCTTTTATACAGGATTTAATATTTCAAGAACGTGGTTAATCTACAACGTTTCGTTGTTTTACCCGCTTTGAAATTTCACATGGTGTTTTTAATAATAAAAAAATGTTTTATTTTATTTCTTTTCATCCCAGAACTCTTGTGCTGAGAATTTAATTTACAGTTGAAAATTTAGTTATATTAATAATATTAAATCGTATTTTATTATACATGGTGTCCCGAAACTAATGATTTTTTTTTTATTATTTTGGCTTTCACCCATTAGAGGTGATCTTAGCCATACACAATTAACATTTTTCTTATTAACAAATACAACAAAATACAGAATACAATTGATTACACATCATAAACATAACATAATGTAACATAAATAAACCAAACATAACATAAACACAACATAACATACTTACAACATAACATACTTACATAAACGTTACAGAGCTGGTAACAGTAGGTTATCACAAAATTATAAAAATAGGAACCTGTGGACAATATAAGTGGGCGCTTTTCGTTATTTAACCAAAGATTTTTCTAAAATTAGTAGCTTTTTTTTTAAATAGAACTATGAAATTGGCAATCTTATAAACAAACACAGCATATGAAAGTAAACAAATGTGATTATAAAACATAAAGATAAACAAAACACAAACATACCATGAACATAACATAAATATATACAAGCGGGAGACTGATGAATCAATCTACATTAGAGTAGATTTTGTTATATGACTTTTTCGATTTGTGCTTTCGTTTTCAAATTTTTCAAATTAAAAAAAAATGTCGAAACAGGTTTATTGTGTTTCAAAATGCTTCTAAGAGAAGATTCGGCTCAAAAGTTTTTTTTAAAGGAAATAAATTACATAAAATCGAAGTGTTCCGATCGATTTTTTTAATTTCTCATAAGAAGCAGTAATAACGACTAATACCTCATTTATTGTTTTCTCTTTAATAATATTAATATAATATCAACACCAGAAAGTGTGTGGCAACGTTAAATACCCTAGTATTTATATTAAATTTAAAAAATAAAATATATCAGATTATAAGTTTAAAACTAATATTATTAATATTACAGTTAATGGCTATCCTACTAGAAGCTACAACAATTTTAGGCTTTCTAAGACAAATTATCCGCAACGCAAAACAATATTTATTGTAAAGTTTTTAAAACTCCCCTTAAACGTTAAGGAAAATAAAAGTCTTAGGACGGGTTGTTTTGGAGAATTTGAACAATTCTTCAAATTTAAAAGTTTTTTATTATTTCAGCTCTATCAATAAACTAGCCTATCATGATATAATAACAGAACTTGAATAGGAATTTCACAGAACCCGAAAATGAACGTTGAAATTTGATGAAATGTTCAAATTCTCCGAATTTGTCGGTCCTTACAGTTTTTCTCAATGTTGTGAAGTCCAAATATTAGTACGTGGGTAATAGAATATTATTTTGGACTTTTAGAGAATAGATGTACAAAAGATTTGAAAAGTAAAATTTTAGAACTAAACAAAATATATTTTTTAATTCTGTAAAGTATCTACATACACAGTCGATGTACCTAAAATATAACGAAATCATGAACAATTTAATATTTTTTTTACCATATATTATTTACATCACAGACAATGTGATCATTTCGGGTAAATTTTGAAGTACAGAACCGACGAAATTTTAGCTGATGTAAATCAGCTTCCTAAAATAGCGACATGAAGCTCACGGAGCCTATTGTAGTTTTCTCAAACACAGGAAATTACAAGGCAAAATATGATACAGAAACTTTTCAAGAGCTTTTTAAAGGTTACCATCGCGTTGAAACCGAAAGTTCAAGGCTTTAGTTCATACCTAAGGTTGTTTTATTACGTATAAAATACTTCCCTTGAACACTTTAAGATTTTAACCTCTTAAAAAATATATAAATGAAATGAAAATACTTGGTTTTATATCACTTTATTGATCAATTTTACTGTCTAGCGGTTTCAGTACCTCCGTACCATCATCGGAGTTATAAAAGAAATGCTGTTAAATACAGAAGTACATATATATGCACATAAATTATCAAAAAAGAAAGAGACAGTATACTAGAGTGGGACAGAGCGTCAGTTGTGGGAGAGAGGTGGGGGAGGGGAACTTGGGATAAGTGAAGTAATGGAGAACATACTAAGAATTGGGCTGACAGTTAAATTTAATTGTTTGTTTTTAATTATTTCAATCTTTGATTTTATTAAAATTTATTAAAGTGTCAAGTCACAATGTGTTTGCTTCTTTTGAAAAATTAAAACGTATATGTTAATTTTGATTAAATTCAAAAAATTTGAATTGTTAATCTCTTTTTAGACGCCGAGTTATAAAAGTAATTAAATGAAATTCCTTCGGTAGAATAAAAATCACAAAGCTCACCTGGTTATGTTATAAACATGAAGAAATTCACAGTGTTTCTTTAAATACTACCTAACTCGGAAGTCAAGAGATTTATGCTCTATTTTAAATAAGTCGTGTTTTATTAAATATTTTGACAACAATCAAAAATCATTTTTATATTGGCACACTCCCTCTTTTTTTATCTTAATAATCAGTACCTGTAAGGATTATCAAATAATGTTTGTGAACACTAGGAAAACCTTTGATAATGTTCGTATTTTAGGCAAAGCGCACAATTTCGCCTTTAAGTAAAAACACAGCATCGACCTTGAGATGCTCAAGGAGGTTACTGTGGTTCCACCCATAGCGGCAATATTGTATACATATTATATAAGCAGCAGTTACATCATAATATTATATAGACACAATGAATATTTTAGTGTACAGAAGAGGATACTACATGAAGTGTACTGATGCAGTTAAGACGAAAAGAGAACGAAGGTGGTGACAGACCATGCCATATGCATCAACGTTTTTATGGACGTGGCCTATGTATATTATACAGGGTGTATCGGCACGTACCCGACAAACTTTAACCAGCTATTCCTTGGCACATTTGGAGTAAAAAATGTTATGGGCACTTTGCTGTCTGGTAACATTTTTTTTTAATAAAAAATTTATTATTCATATTTTCACCACATGTCACCAATGTTTTATCCTTTGTCAAAGTTTGAAAACCAGTCTGGCAATATTTTGTTCGAGTTTCTTTGAATAATGTACGTACGTACCTACGTTGGCGCGCTTTTACAATCACAACGAAATGGCACGGCACCATTCGTCTCATTTTTAACTATTATTATTTAGTGTGTACGAAAGAGCGAGGACACTTTTTGACACACTTGCTAATAACAGCTGTTGAACACGAGAAACAATGCAAATGACAGTGACGGAGTGTGGATTTTTTATTTATTTTTTGTTTTTAATGGAAAAAAAATTTTACCGGACAGCAAAGCGCCGATAACATTTTTTACTCCAAATGTGCTAAGGAATAGCTGGTTAAAGTTTGTCGGGTACTTGCCGATACACCCTGTATATTGAGGTGTGCTATAATCTTATTCAGAAGAGGGGGTCAGGTCAACTGGAGAACCGCCGCGGAATATCATTTCTTTGTATGGGATCATCACCTTCACCAATGTTAACAGCGTGATTACGGCGCTCCGTAAAATGAAATATAGCCTGGCTAGCAGATCAGAGATTATACGCATCAAAGCGTTTTATATAGCTCCTGACGGCCGGCATAGTCCAGTGGTAACGCATTGGACTGCCATTCCGAAGGTCGCGGGTTCGAACCCGGCGTACGCAAATAAATTTTATTCGATTAATTTGTGTTATTTCACAATTAATTAATTAAAATAATATATAGTATATTTGCGGCACGTTCCAGAGTGGAAGATACTACCAGTATCGCCCTGGTGTAAGACCACCATTCAGAATTGAAACGTTGCTCCAAATGGCTTTAGCCGTGTTTAGTGACTAGATCTGAATAGCCAGGTACTTCCCCACCTTCCTCTTTCCCTTCCCCACTTACCTTCAGCCTCACAACATCCCCCAATTGCGGATGCCATAGTCTCACTGGCTCCAGACGGGAGCAGTTGGGACTCTTGTGAGGTATTCACTATAAAAAAAATATCGCTCTCCATACACTCCTACACAAAGCTGTCTCACACCTGACCGATGATGTGTTATAAGTGTGGGCGTGGCGACGATTACCAAATAATTATACAACAATAATCTATAATATAAATAAAAATATGATATAATATATTATTAATCTACAATTCGTATTTAGAAATCTCCTGTTCAAACCGTCTTCAGCAATTTTCTTCTTTTGAACTCTTATAACGGAGGGTTTAACGTACGAGTTAGCGCTTTTAAGTGTGTATATTATTTATTTGAAATATTAAATATTTTTCAAGAGAGCCAACTGTGAGAAAATAAATTGCAGAGCGGTTCAAACCCGAATGCCAACATTAAAAGAGCCCCCAGAAGAGTTTTGGCCACATGAATTTTATAAAACTGTTCTGTCTGGACTAGAAGTGTGTTCTGTGAGTACTGTGTGTTCAGTGAGTTCAAGTACAAAAAAATACCTGTTAAAAATACCGGTTACAAAATACTCTATTTTGAACCTACCTGGGGATTATAATATCTGGGGACTGGGGACGGAGAGTATTAAATACTCAGTCCCAGTATAAACTACTTATGAGTATTTTGTAACTAATATTTTTAACAGCTATTTCTTACTTCGAGACCTATGATATTTACAAATACTTAGGAACCAGGTATTTCGGAGATTTGTCACAAGTACAAAGTACCGCATGAAAATACCCGGTACTTTTACTGGGTACGATAAATACGCCTCTCCTCTAGTCTGGACAAGTTCAAGGTCATTTCAATTGTAAACTGCTAGAGGGATTTGAACAAAAAATAACACTTCGCAATAATCTTTGATTAATATTTTTGTCACAGTAGGCTGAAATAAATTTAACTTAAATTCAGAAACGATTTATTATATTTTAAAATTTATTTTTCTCTCACTATATTTTTATAAAACCACTGCTACTAAACATCTTTCGTTGGCTTTCGGTGTGATGAAAAATAATTGAGTTTGCCACTTAATTACACAAATTCATCATCACCTACGGAAAAAATGTAATTTTAACTAAATTGAGGAAATAACTATTTATAATAGTCGTGATGAATCTCAGGATGTAATCTGACATGCCAAGATGAATAGCGATAAATATTGTTCCTAAAAAATTGAAAAAAATATCAAATGTCGATTAAAAAAAACATATTACAACTCTCAAACGAAAAATGTGAAACTGAAAATTCGATGAAATAAATCGAAAGCGACTGAATGTTTTTCTGTTTCACATTTTTTATTTGAGTCACAATTCACCGCGGGTAAAATTCACCGCCCACATTTCACTGTTGCGGGCGGTGATTTACTGGATATCACTAGAGGTAAAAATCTTTAAATATAGCATTGTCTGGATTTATTATTTAATATTTTAAATTAATATGACTTGTGCATAAATTGTGATTTTTAATCAAATTTATGAATAAATCTAGATGCACACTTACATTTGATAACCTCTTTTATATGCCAGTAATTATTTGAAATTATTCATTAAACAGTATTGCCCTGTATTTGAACATTTCAAGGTTGAGGTATATTCTATCCATCTGTTGCTTCCCACATGAAAATTTTGCCTCAGCAAGTAGTTACCCATCCAATATTCGTGTTTATATTTTTCAAATGACAAAAATGAATAACACATTATTTTTGTAAGGGATCATTTTTAACCGTACAATAATATTACTAATAACTGATAACATTTATTTAGAATCATGATCTATTGATCTTGATTGAATTGTTTTTCATCTATATAATAATTTAGTCTGCGTATGTTTGTGCACACAAAACTTGATATCGCTGAAAACTTCAAAGTAAACAGTTACTTTGTAGTATACAGTAGAGAATGGTGGAATAAGTCAGAGACGCCTGAGAAAGACATTAGCAATAGTGAAGCGATGCAGAGTCATATAATTACATAATAAAATAAAACATACAATAAATACTTAAGAAATTCTAAAAATATAGTACTATAGGTTTAATATGTCTTATACTGATTTATTAATGTGGAAATTCTAACTATACAATTGTAAATGTTCTCCTAAATGCCCTGGAAAGAATCTCAGACTTGTGATGTCCAGAAAGAAACCATTCATCTCTTCCGAATGCAATTACTAATGTTATTCAAATTGACCCTGGTAATAAATTACATCTTTGCGATTCTTTCAAGGATAAAGAAACCATCCTGTCACTTTGAATGCAATCAACAATGTTCTCAAAATTTGTTTTGACAGCATCGCCATTCCATTGTAAGAATATTATGTACTAAATACACAATTTGGCTGTCCTGAAACGGGAATCCTTCCCAATTAGACAGACAAAGGTTCATTTTGTTTTGTATTGTTTGTAATTTATGTATATATAAAAAAAATAAAAATAAAGCCGACCCTCTGATATGAAAATATCTCGAGTCGGTGAATTATTTGCCCATTTGATCTCTGGTGGGTTGACGTGTTGTTCTTGTATTTTTTTTGTATTTATTTTGCTTATATAATGCACTTGCATAGTGTTGATTGACTAGATGATCATTTGTGGAAAAGTATGTGGAAGGGTTTAGTTTTTCTTATGGGGAAGATTTAACCCGGAGATAAAATCGGAAAAAGTAATAAAAATAAAAATATTATAATAATATTATGATATTAAAAAATCTTTTATTGAAAAAATAAGAACATACACAGATTTAGGAAATGAAATAAAAAGAATTTGGACTATATTCTCAGACTATAAAAATATCACCATTCGTTATTTCATCTGGCAATATTTTATTCGTGTTTCATTGAATAATGTACGTATGTACCTACATTGGCTCGCTTTTACAATCACAACGAAATGGCATGGCACCATTTGTCTCATTTTTAACTATTATTATTTAGTGTGTACGAAAGAGCGAAGACGCTTTTTGACATACTTGCTGATAACAGCTGATGAACACGAGAAGCAATGCCAATGACAGTGACGAAGTGTGGAAATTTTTTTGTTATTAATTGAAAAAAAAAATGTTACCGGACAGCAAAGTGCCCATAACATTTTTTACTCCAAATGTGCTAAGGAATAGCTGGTTAAAGTTTGTCGGGTACGTGCCGATACACCCTGAATACACATTTGTAGTTAATTTTTGAGCTTTAGCATTCGTTTTCGAGTAATTCGAGTCTAAAGTTGGATTTTATTAGGTCAAAATGGAAAAAAAACAGTCGTTTGAGATTTATATTCAGCTGTTTAATGTGCTTCACAGTGACCCGGTTCCAAAAGATTTTTAATCTTTAGTTTGATGAAAAAAATATAAAATAATGTAAATGCTAAATCGAATAAAAATAATCAAATAATCACTTTAAAATAAGTTTTTTTGGTTCTCAATGTTTTTTTTAATATTTTATGTGAATACTGCACAAAAGTCCCAACTGCTCCCAACCGTCTGGAGCCATTGAGACTATGGCATCCCCAACTGTGGTATGTTATGAGTCTGAAGGGTAGTGGGGAGGGGAAGAGGAAGGTGCTATTCACCTAGCTATTCAGATCTAGTCGCCAAACACGGCAAAAGTAATAAAAAACTGTACTCCAAGATATTTATAGTTAAATTGCCCCATTAAATTGATTAACGTGCTTACATTATTTTGTCAACAAATTAGAGAAATTTGCATTTCGAATCTGTCGAAAAATTGAACAAAAGAAATACACATTTCAAACATAAAATCAAACATTAACTGATAGGTATGTACCTACTTTAGGAATGCACACAATCTACAGTTCCAATAATTTTAAATTTCAAAGGAAATTTGACTTACGGAGGAATAAATTACGTAACAGACAACCGAAAATAGTATGTTTTATTGTCAGTATAAATAAATACATAAACGGTTCATCTCACTTTTTTCTATTATTTTAAGTTTTTTATGTTGTCAAGTTATTGCGAAAGTAAGTATTTCGGCTCTGAGAATGTTAAAAGTTTACTAATCGAAACTGAAAGCACTATTAAAACGAACTACGTGTTTTTCTTTAATTGTGAACATTGTTTTACAAACTATTATAATCGCGTAGAATCTCCATTAATGCCCACAGCGCTAATGTCTATTATTGTGTTTGAGCCCTTTCTTTTTTTTGTCTAATGGCCCCTTCAAAGTTGACACTGCAGCTAGAAAAATAATATAAAATGTGTTAAGTTTAACACGCAACGCATTATAAAACCATGACTTTCGGGTTTACTATTCCTACCTGGCGCCATATATCGAGGCTTGGTTTTAAATAATGACTTTGAATAATGCTGCTGGTTTTTTAGGATACAATGTACATCGCACATAATCATACATGAGTCATTCTGGCTGGAACAAGGGGACCCTTGTTAAAGCCAGAAGAAACCCAAAAATACAGTTCAAAATAACCAACCAATACAAGATAGCTCTGTTAGATGTATGCTTGTTTGTCGTGACATCATATGTCAAACCATAGTTTCGGTGTATACTGGCTGTTAGGATTTTTTTGTGATTTTTGAAGTCACTGAAATCTTACGAAAATGTGTATCTCAAATAGACGACAGTTTCTTCACGATTCTCCTTCATTATGAGAGACTAAAGCTTAAGGCAGTAAACGATACAGCTGAAATTTCACCGTTGATCGCGGTTCACAAGAACAAAGACAGTTTTAGTGACGTTGTGTGCGGGAACACAGAAAGATGTATCCTGACTCCTGACTGCAAGAAAGAAACTTTGAATAGAGAATATCCACGTTAGTAGTTTTCATTGTAATTAGGATGGTAATGAACTTTTAATTTTAACAAAATTGTGCATTACATTTTAATATTACACATTGGGAAGTCGTCCTAAGGAAATCCAGTACAACATCTCAATAAGCAACTTTGACGTCAAGTCGGCACGGTTTACTGTCATCCTAGATTGATAATATTTTGTAATTGACCGTTTAGGACCAAATCTAAAAAAAAGTTTAGGACACCCTAATATATATAAGCCCATTCGGGTTTTTACAAACATGTGAAATACTCAATAATTTAGCGGAACAGAAATCGTTAAGTAAATGGAGGATAAATATTACGCCATTATAGCCTCCTTGCCATTATAACCTTCTTGTAACTATATTCCGTGAAGTTGTACTATTAAGCGTGAAAAATCAAAATAAATAAATTTGGGTACCTAGTGTAAGTAATTGCATTAAATCTTTAAGTGCGTCTTTCGTTTGAAGAGGTAACTTTTATGCGGAAACCATTAATTATGTTAGTTGGAATCCTCCCATCTCGCGTTTCCAGAACGTAATTTTCAGATACTTGGTGCTAGGCACCAGGTAGACTTTACGTAGATTAGTTCCAACTCCCCTTTCTAAAGTTACCCGAGCGACGTTGACATAAATGCATATTATGATAAGTTTCAATTAAGAGTCGTGAGTTGGAAAAGCAATTCTGCAGCCTTGTCAAGTTTCTTATGAATTTAGGTACATTATTTTTAATAATTATACTGACGTTTTTACATCGTAGAGATTATTTTTGAGCAGGGATATTGAAACTTAGGCCAGTGAATACAATCGGGATTTTCGTTTTTTTTATTCTCACTCCAAACCCACCCCTCCCTCCCCTCGCAGTTCGCCTTATAATATCTAATCATTGATATTCTTGATACTCTTAGTACCGCCCTGGTGTTATGAGGACGGCGGAACACGTGTTCATAAAAATACGAATAATGTCGCATTTCGTCATTATATTTATCGGGAAAAGCACACCTGCATAAACACGAGTTCTGAATGGACTCATATTTTATAAGAAAATGGATTGCCATCACGTTTTTAACCTGATTTCATTTTATGTGAATACTGCACAAGAGTCTCAACTGGTCCCAACCGTCTGGAACCAGTGAGACTAGGGCATCCCAAATTGGGGTATTTTGAAAGGTTAAAGGAAGTTGATAGGTGAAGGAGATGGTAAGAGAAAGGTGGGGAAGTAACTGGCTCTTCAGATCTGGTCACTCAATACGGCTAAAGCCATTTCAAGCAACGTTTCGACCTCCAGATTTGTAGTCGCAAGCCTTACCTCTGGACCACGTAGGCCGTCAAAAATTAAAAGTTGTTTATCAGTTGTATGAAATGTACAGCACGTCTATTAGTCCCAGCGCTCAAGGGCGAGGTGATTTTGGACAAAAACGGCGCTTTACAAATCATCTAAATATAATAATTATTACTAAATTCAAGCCCCATGGGCTAGCGTGCAGGATATTATCCACTTCTCTTGTAAAAAAACATTATTTGAAATTAAATTCAAAAATTAATAGAAAGTTTAATGGAAGGGCCTTAATTATGGTTCTGTGACAATGTCTGAATAGCCAAATCTTTCCCACCTTTTTCTTCGCCACATTTCCTTAATCCTTACAACATTTCCGGTAGATTTTGTCAGTCACTACGCATTATTTTGTGTTGGTTTGGCAGAAGTCGCGAACTCCATCAAAACCTTGTTCCTGTCTTGACTTGACATTATCTTTATGGTTTTTGTGCCTTATTTTTGTCATATTAGTATTTTTTAATTTCCCTTATTGTAACATGTATCCTTGTATTAACTTCTTAATATGTAATGTGTTGGAATTGGACTTGGTCTGTTAGTAAATAAATAATTAATTAATTAAATAGCATCCTACCATTAAATCTGTCTGGCGCAGAGCTTGCATAGGTCAAATGATAAGGTGTAATACCAGTTCGTTCTTGATGCGAAGTAGTAGGTTCCGGTTCTTCCCAGCGATTGTCCTATTTTATATTTTGGCCAAAAAATAATGGTGTAGTCCAATGCAAAATAGCATCGCACTGCTGGTCTCCAAAAGGGTCCCTCTTAACCAATCAGGATCGGCAAATGTAATCCGATTCAATCAATTCAATAGTCAATGCTCCATATGTAAAAGCTGATGCAAAAATTGGCGAATGTGTTCGTCGAACCTCAGCAAAGAGGAAAGCCCACTGCTCTGGGCTGGTGATCAAAGAATGGCCACTGCTTCCAATGCATCACAGATTCTTCCTTCCTCAGTTTTGGCAACTCTCCAACACAAAATTCCAAGGCTGTCAATTTGACAATTTTGTGTAGGTACTTAAAGGTCCCACACACCAAAACCACAGATGAGATGCAAGTGAAGTGATGCACACACCTTGTTACAAATCCTATATGTAACAATATTAATTATGCCAAAGTCACACTGAGTTCGGTCAATTTGGACCCTTGGACTATTAAATTTTTATAAAAAAATATAGACATCTTTACAAAAACCTTTATAACTTTATGTGTGCGGTTTTATACTTAAACTACCTTGTTTCTATTATCTATTGTTGCTGCTGTCTACCATTTTTTCTCAATTTTATAATGCATGCCGTCATTTCAGAATCCCGGCTGATATACACTTGCCGAGTGATCGTCCTAGTCACTCGCTTTGTTTCTCGGTCGGGAAACTTATTGGAGAATAGAGGTGATGATGATACATGATGACATGTAGAAGAGACAGTTGGCGAGAAAGTTCGTTGAGATTAGTTTAATGTGCTGTTGACATGGATTTACGCTAAGCATAAAAAAACAGAAAAAATTATGACACAAACAACAAAACGTCAAAAAATACTAAATTATATTTTTTTTTCCTTTTCTTGACTCGGCATATCGCAATGAGCGAGTGGAGAGCGAGTGAAGCGCCAAGTTGAGTATGCAGGTGGAGGAGGTACTTCTATCCACTGTCTCGCCTGAACCACTCGCCCGCTACTAGGCCGAGTACTGACTGTAGATACTGATCACATCAACCAAGCACTCATCCGAATTCAGAGTCTTAGCAGGTGTAATTCAGGAATTCAGTTGGCGAGAAAGTTCGTTGAGATTAGTTTAATGTGCTGTTGACATGGATTTACGCTAAGCATAAAAAAACAGAAAAAATTATGACACAAACAACAAAACGTCAAAAAATACTAAATTATATTTTTTTTCCTTTTCTTGACTCGGCATATCGCAATGAGCGAGTGGAGAGCGAGTGAAGCGCCAAGTTGAGTATGCAGGTGGAGGAGGTCCTTCTATCCACTGTCTCGCCTGAACCACTCGCCCGCTACTAGGCCGAGTACTGACTGTAGATACTGATCACATCAACCAAGCACTCATCCGAATTCAGAGTCTTAGCAGGTGTAATTCAGGAATTAGACTGTATAAGAGGCCCATGCGTTGGCATTTACAGCGGATCTTATCGTGACATTTTTTTTCGGAATTAAAGTTCACCCTACTAAATGTTGACGAAAGACAAATAATAGGTTTTAAATTATTATTCTTGTCGCGGCACGGAAAAGGCACGTAATACTTGTCACAAAGCGGCCTGGGTTGAAATGTACATATTTATTGTGTCATATGTAATATATTATATTCACGTGATGTCTTTTAGTGGTATATCTATGTGATGATTTATTCATGCAGGTCCATACACATTTACATTATCAAATTTCAAAGTTAATAATCGAGTCCTATTCAAGTTTTGTTATTATTCAAGTACTGTGAAACAACCGATCCATGATTAATTAACAACAGAATTGACTTGAACTTTGACGGAACTTGAATTTTAACCTTGAAATTTGATGAATTGTTCAAATTCTGTGAAAAAGTCCGTCTAAAATCTTAATAGTTTTGCCAATCAAAACAGATTTTAATATTTTTTAAACACACCTAAAAAAATTTCAAGGTGTATTAGCGAGTCAGACCTTCTAAAAAACGTCATTATTATTATTAGGAACAGACTAAAAAAGTTCATAAAACTTTCCAAATAATGAACTCTATTATACCTTTACCAGCGATCCCCAAACGCCAATTTTTATCCATTTCTCAAAACATTTTGTGCAAGTTGTCGTCAGTCCCGGGACAATGTTCAATATTCCCGGTTAACGGGGGTCGTTACTCTTTATTATTATTCTCTCGCGGACAATACCCCTGTAGTTTTATTTTTACATTTTAAGCCCGGGACATCGCGCCATCGGACGTCACAAAGAAATACCACAGGGATTATTTTGTGTGCCACTCTTATAATCAAAATTGACACGCACTCTAATGCCGGTGAAATGTGATCTTGAGAGAAATATACCTTAATCTAGAATTTTTCGTTAAACTAAATGTAAAACTTTTTTTTGGAAAGACAAAGAATATTCTCAGATTATGAATAAACTGACAATATGTGAAAAACTCCTACTATCGTAATTGTAAGCGGGAGATATTGCTTGTGGAATGGTGGAAAACTAGCAGCGCAGTAGAACTCACGACGCCTGCGCTTGTATGGGAACGCGACGCTTTTGTTCACAGAAAAAAAAATCTTTTTTTCCTAACTGTGTATATTTTAATTCCATTTCTTTTTCTGATATTATTGGACTATTTTTATAACCTTTCTTAGTTTCCATTTCATTCCATTGAACCTCTTCTAAAAGCCCAAAAAATGGTAATACGTGTAATTAACAAGCGACCGACAAGATACCCCTCCACTCGACTCCTCATAGAGTATAAGGTCTTAAACATACGAAAACTCCACCTAAAATTTTCGCTAATACATTTCCTGTTCAAATATAAAAACAAAACTCTCTTACAACACAACTACCCCACCAGAACAATAACCAACGGTCACTACAAAGTACCTTCACTACATACCACGTCAGCTCAAAGACAATTTTTCTTCCTAGCTCCTAAAATCTTTAACCTTATCCCTGAAAACCTAAAAACCGTGAGTCAACCCCATTCCTTTAAAAAACAAATTAAGAAATGGATCCTTACACACGGAATACATTACAACTACAATACCCATTCATTCTACACTCTATCAATTTAATCACGTTTCAGACAAAACATAATATATCTTTATTCCCTAACTTAGCGGTATATTATGTACATAATTAATTAGTGTGATCTATTTACTAATAATTTCTCAAATTTTTCATCTTCTTATAATTCTCTAACTTCTCTAAATTCGCAAACTGTAAAATTCACCCGCCATAACACAGGGTCATCCCTAGCATGGAGGGTGAAACATCACAAACCACATGTACTCTCTAAATCATGTATCAATAAAATAAAATAAAGAAATAAATAGCACTTTCTGTCTTATTAACATCCAATTAAATCGATGTTTCAAAGCTCTATAGCTCTGGACATAAACGAAGATAAAAATGAAAAGGTTGTATTGTCATTTCATAGCGTATATAACATTATGAAATAAGGTCTCATATTTTGTGATAATTTTTCTCCCTACGATATCATCTTCAATCACCATTTCAATGAGCCATTAAAATACATACAATATTGCCAACATACTGTAAGATTTACCTACTAACAAACTTATGTTGAACAGGGAAGATGTCACATTTAATTCGCCCTTCGGCTTATAACCTGTTAATTACATGTTATAATCCCAAGCCAAGATGTTTGACTTGGGACTTAGTTACACCACGTTACACTGCTAATCACAACCATTCGCCTGAAACAGTTTTGTCAAATTGCTTTCTGAAACAAACATTATTAATCTAAACTACAATCTGTTTTTTTTCCTGAAACAACACCTGATATATTTTTTCGTCCAGTCATTAAAGGCCACAAACGTTTAAAATTATTGTTTGGGACATGTTCATACATCATATTAATACTTTTACATTATGTTCATCAAAGTGTTTTGAGAAATGAGCTAAAACTTTAACAGTGACAAATTTAAACCCTAGTGTGTCCTAGTGGATCTCATGTAATTCATCGCACTTGCCTCGATTTTATGGTATTTTGAACGTTAAAAATAGCTAACTTCTAAAATATATTTTATTCACTTGCCAGGAAAAATAATGTATCTTAATATTAGTCAGTTAGTCACTTGCAAATATGTTTATTTTATCTGTGTAAAAGCGCTTTGGAAAATTCCATGTCAAAAGGGAGATTTTCAATTTCAAAAGTATTAAAACTGCATTTATTTACAAAAAATCTTCTGTATATATGTATATCTATGAAGCCTCCTGATATGAAGCGAATAAAAAAGTTGAATGATTACAAATCAAAAATAAAAATGTGGCTGAAAGAGATTAATGAAAAAACTCTGAACAAAACATTGAAGACGACGTAGAAAACTAAATTAACAGAAATGAATAACTTTATTCCACCTCAGCACAGTTCACCCTAGTGAGGAGGACTAAGAAATACAACTTACTAAACATATATTTAACATCATATTTTGTATTTACAATGTTTTAAATAGTCGCTATAATAAAATAAAAATATATATGTAACGAAAGATTTTTTAAATATTTATGTTCAGGGATCAGTAAGATTTATAAGCCCCGTTAGGAGTTCTACCGAGCCGAACCCTCTGATATGAAAATATCTGGAGTCGGTGAATTATTTTACCATTTGATCTCTGGTGAGTTGACGTGTTGTTGTTGTTGTATTGTTTTGTATTTATTTTGCTTATATAATACAATACACTTGCATATTTTTCCTATGGGGAAGATTTAACCCGGACATAAAATCGGAATAAATTAATGTTTCTTTGTTTGTCCCGTACGCGTTCCTATACCATTTGCGATGAAAATGTCAAAGTTTGTTCTTATTAGTGCCAGGAGTGTTTAGAGAGCGGTTAGAATGGTAAAATAAGTCGGGGACGTAAGATTTAATGCGTTATCTCTGCACTGGAATGAAATATTGAGTCGAGTTGAAGACGACAAAATATAGTTTTTTTAACAGTAACAACGTGGATTTTATGATACTACATGAAGTGAAAGGTATAAAAGTCTCGGACGCCCGAGGAAAGCATGAATCACATAACTATTTGTGGTGAAATGAGACGTACGTGATGAAGAAGGAAGTGATGAAGGAGAATGTATAACTTAGAAGAAGTGAATGGTTGAATAAGTCCCGTGGAATACATGGCACGATCAAGTGAATCAAATATTTATACTAAAGAACGCTTATTTAGCTGGAATGAGCGTTCTTTAGTATAAACGCTTATTCCAGCTAAATAAGTTTTTTTATAAAGAACGCTTAAATAAGCGTTCTCAGCTAAATAGCTGGAATAAGCGTTCTTTATAATAAACGCTTATTCCAACTAAATAAGTTTACTATAAAGAACGCTTATTTTGATGGAATAAGCGTTATTTATAATAAACGCTTATTCCAGCTAAATAAGTTTTTTTATAAAGAACGCTTATTCCAGCTAAATAAGTTTATTATAAAGAACGCTTATTTTGATGGAATAAGCGTTATTTATAATAAACGCTTATTCCAACTAAATAAGTTTTTTTTATAAAAAACGCTTATTTAGCTGGAATAAGCGTTCTTTATAATAAACGCTTATTCCAGCTAAATAAGTTTTTTTATAAAGAACGCTTAAATAAGCGTTCTCAGCTAAATAGCTGGAATAAGCGTTCTTTATAATAAACGCTTATTCCAACTAAATAAGTTTACTATAAAGAACGCTTATTTTGATGGAATAAGCGTTATTTATAATAAACGCTTATTCCAGCTAAATAAGTTTTTTTATAAAGAACGCTTATTCCAGCTAAATAAGTTTATTATAAAGAACGCTTATTTTGATGGAATAAGCGTTATTTATAATAAACGCTTATTCCAGCTAAATAAGTTTTTTTATAAAAAACGCTTATTTAGCTGGAATAAGCGTTCTTTATAATAAACGCTTATTCCAGCTAAATAAGTTTTTTTATAAAGAACGCTTATTTAGCTGGAATAAGCGTTCTTTATAATAAACGCTTATTCCAGCTAAATAAGTTTACTATAAAGAACGCTTATTTAGCTGGAATAAGCGTTCTTTATAATAAACGCTTATTCCAGCTAAATAAGTTTACTATAAAGAACGCTTATTTTGATGGAATAAGCGTTATTTATAATAAACGCTTATTCCAGCTAAATAAGTTTTTTTATAAAGAACGCTTATTCCAGCTAAATAAGTTTATTATAAAGAACGCTTATTTTGATGGAATAAGCGTTATTTATAATAAACGCTTATTCCAGCTAAATAAGTTTTTTATAAAAAACGCTTATTTAGCTGGAATAAGCGTTCTTTATAATAAACGCTTATTCCAGCTAAATAAGTTTTTTTATAAAGAACGCTTATTTAGCTGGAATAAGCGTTCTTTATAATAAACGCTTATTCCAGCTAAATAAGTTTATTATAAAGAACGCTTATTTAGCTGGAACATGTAATAAAACTGAAGAATGGTTTCTAATGTCTTCATTATAACATTGATTATATTTTTTAAGAACATCAGATAGAGAAAAAACACTTTTCTGAATATAAGTAGCTATCCTGGAAAACTACATAGGATAAATAATAAAAATAAAATAATAAATATATAAACACGTTATCTGGTAAAACGGTTCAATTTACAAAACTATAATTTTTGCAAGAAACAAGTAAGTTATTACGAAAATAGGGTCAGCCGGCGCGGCGTAAGGCTGGCGGGCGATTGGAAGGCGATGCACTACGTCGTGTAATATTTTAAATTGAGCCGCTATCAATAACAACCCTTACGTAGATGGCGATAAGGTTTAAATTCCCGCTTAACACCATCCGCCTGTTTTGATTTATGCAAGAAAAAAACATGGCCAAAAAGTGCCTTTTATTTTATTTTGTGGATGTTCAGGCATAAATATTTTTTTTTTTAAATAACTTAATTTGCCACGTTATACAATAAAATCATAACCGAAAATTGGTTCGTAAGTAGGAGATTCTGAACTTTAAAGCAGTTTTCATATGCCTTTACATTATTTTTTTCTGGGCTTATAAAAAGACTTTTATAAAAAATACTCGATTATTTCAAAGGTCAAGATATGTTCTACTCGCAGTATTTAATTAAAGCATCTGAAACATTTCTAGTCGACCAAATTTTAAAACCAAATACACATGATTTTGCATTACTACGTATGGCATCGCCATTCTCGACATATATTTGATTCTCATTTTACAAGAAAGGCAAACATTATCGGGTTACGAAAAACCTGAACCAAAACCTGACCTGTTGTTTGTGCAATGATGCAGGACTTAGCTAGCAGAGTATTTGAACTAAGGACACGCAACGCATGGGTGGAAACCAGACGCGTTCGTCAAATCAGCAACTAATTTTATAACTCGTAATTTGAAATAAATAAACGCCTAGTTTTCTTGCCAAAAGAAGTTTTATTACTGTCAAATTACAAAAATATATTTTTACCAGAAATTATTGTTACACTAACGCAGATCCGTGAAAAATCACGGGATATTATAAATGTAGGATTTGAGAAGCTGGAAGTAATTATAAAATATTTGCTTCAAGATCATTGCCTTTCAAAAACAAATAGTATTATTATTTATAAAGATAAACTAATGTTTGAAATACAATGTTTTTTATGCATAGCACAAAGGATAACATGTTATTTTTAAGCAATAATTATAAGTCTGAAACACTTATATCAATTCAAAAATCTTCCGAGAAAAAATACATAACGCCCACGGGAATTGAACCCGCAGTCTTCTGATTGCCGGTAAGGTTTTCTACAAATAATATATTCTATTTTCAATTTTACAATTTTCCATTTTTTCAATTCACCTTTTAAATAGTAAACTAGAAAAATCACAAAATCTATCAAAAATGTTAACAAAAGAAATATACTTTTTAAATAAATCAGTTCCAAATTTCAAAACTGACAATAAATCAAAGCAAATATGAATTAATTGAACCTGAAAAAATTCAAGCAGGAATAACTAAAATTTCACGCACAGACAACAGAAAGTAGTATTTTCGATTACATCCTTTGGAATAGTGCGATTGACAAGGGAACTTTCGAAACTTGAAATAAAGAAAAAGAGAGCTTTGTTTCTAACCATTCCTTGGTGTGCAAATTTGAAAAGGAAACCGATACATTACATCAATGTTAAGTGTCAATATCCTTTGGAAATTGTGCAATTGTAAAGCAAAATTCTGCATTTTTTCTGACGGTTCATTCGTTCACTGGTAAGCAAAATTTAAAAGAAACCCGTTACATTACGGTCAACATCCAGAACACGCATCGATAAATCGTCAAGATATTGAATAAAGGAATTTTTAGGAAAAAAAAACATAGTTCGTTTAATAGACGAGTTGGGAAATGTTACACCGAAATCATTTTCCATACAAGCAATAAATCATAATACGTATTATGATTCTCATAACACGAAGACCTTATAAAATTGTGCCAAGAATCAACAATAAAAAATATACACTTTTTAAATTTCGTACTAATGTACTCCAAATGTAAGAACTACAAATTTAATGATTTGTGCGTGTTTTCTAAACGGTTAGTTAGGAAAATGTCTAGGATTTTTCGTTGTTTCTAGGAAACTTAATTCTTAAACTTATCTGTTTAATTCTATTATATGATATACCTAATACATACTTTTCACTTCATCTAAGTGGTTTTTTTTATTTACCCCGAAAAGGCGCTTTTGTTCGCTATTGATTTTCAAACTCCACAAGCCTTAACCAGGCTGAATTTGACGCAGCACTTTGAACCTTCTATTCATACTTCCGCTTTTGTACACAACTGCATAGGTACGTATTATATATTCCTGTTAAATTCGCGTAATTCTCTCAAACTTACTTCCTCTCCTAAATTTTACGTTTACAAACAATGAAAGAGCAATATGATCTTAGCCCTGGCTCTTGAGACTCTTGTGTGATATAGCATTTTGGTTTGCGATAAGCTTGTACCAAACAACTACTGCCAGAGGCGGCACCATAAATCTGTTATGCATCCCACATGGTAAATCAGACTTATTGGCTTAGCACAGCATGTGGTATGGTGTGATGCTGCTAAACAACACGTCTCCAGATATCTTCAACATAAACTTTAAAGGTTTCGAGAGACATGCAGATAATGCCTCTTAAAGCAATGTACTACGTCGTGTAACTTTTTAAATTGGTCCACTATCAATTACACTCCTTGTGTAGATGACGATAAGGTTTAAATTCCCGTTTAACACCTGCTGCCTATTTTAGCTAACTTTAACTTTAACCTTTGTCGTAAGGACCAGATTTTATTTTTTTAAACGATGCATCAGTTACTTTCTGAGGGATCCCTCTAGAAACATTTTAAATTTTATTAATAAATTCAACTGAAATAATTCAATCAAACGGATGATCGGTTTTCTAAGCCTGCTAGGGCGAAGTCGACTAATTGTTTATTATATATATATATATCAAATCGAATATTGTTTTTACACGCCTTCATCACTTATGTCGTTAAGATTACCATTTTATTTTAGAGATTTGATAGAGCAAATTCAACCGCAAGTCTGTCCAATATACCAGTGCTGCGCGTCGCATTTTTTTGTGCACGGCTGCTTCACTTACGTCTTTAAGATTCTGGCTTTATTTTAGGCTATGCTAATTTCTTTGTGACTTGAATTTATTCGAATAGCATTCTTGCTTCTTGCTAACTGGAAAAGGAATGCAAAGTTTCCTCTCAAATATGAGTCTATACATTTCCCATTCTGAAAACTTAATCTTTTGTGTGTTAATATCGAACGTGAAAGAAGTTTTCAAAGTAGTTTTCAAACTTTGCTCGCCTTGTTGTGTTACTCAAAGAATCTTGACTGTTCGTTGAGCAAAAAATGCTATCGGTACAAAAATGCCAAATAACTTCATTTGGAGGCAGATAATTTGTTTTCCGTCCATTATATAGGTAGGTAATAGAATTAGCAAACTTACTAAGAATGAGCAAAGTTCGATTACCAAAAAGGTTCGGTGCCCATTCGTGTAGGAATAATTAAAAAATAACGAACCTCTTTATAAATAAAAATGAATGTTTATTTGTACGTGTTCTTGTACCATTCATCCGACTTCGCTGAAAATGTCAAAGTTTGTTCTTATTAGTAGCAGGAGTGTTTAGAGAGTTGGATGAGATACGGAGTCGAATTCGATTCGATATTATGTAGTTTTTTTATTGTACAGTGTGGATTTCATGATACTACATAAAGTGAATGGAACTACATAAAGTGAATCTCATGATACTACATAAAGTGAATGGAACTACATAAAGTGAATCTCATGATACTACATAAAGTGAATGGAACTACATAAAGTGAATCTCATGATACTACATAAAGTTAATGGAACTACATAAAGTGAATCTCATGATACTACATAAAGTTAATGGAACTACATAAAGTGAATCTCATGATACTACATAAAGTTAATGGAACTACATAAAGTGAATCTCATGATACTACATAAAGTGAATGGAACTACATAAAGTGAATCTCATGATACTACATAAAGTGAATGGAACTACATAAAGTGAATCTCATGATACTACATAAAGTTAATGGAACTACATAAAGTGAATCTCATGATACTACATAAAGTTAATGGAACTACATAAAGTGAATCTCATGATACTACATAAAGTTAATGGAACTACATAAAGTGAATCTCATGATACTACATAAAGTGAATGGAACTACATAAAGTGAATCTCATGATACTACATAAAGTGAATGGAACTACATAAAGTGAATCTCATGATACTACATAAAGTGAATGGAACTACATAAAGTGAATCTCATGATACTACATAAAGTGAATGGAACTACATAAAGTGAATCTCATGATACTACATAAAGTTAATGGAACTACATAAAGTGAATCTCATGATACTACATAAAGTTAATGGAACTACATAAAGTGAATCTCATGATACTACATAAAGTGAATGGAACTACATAAAGTGAATCTCATGATACTACATAAAGTGAATCTCATGATACTACATAAAGTGAATGGAACTACATAAAGTGAATCTCATGATACTACATAAAGTGAAGTCGGGGATGCCCGAGTTAAAAGTGAATCAAATAATTATTTGTGGTCAAATGAGAACTAAGTGATGCACGAAGAAAGAGGTGTAAGGAAAATATATGACTATGAAGTAAATGGTTGAAGGTGTCGTGGACATGAGTGAAACAGATACTTTCTACAATACAATAATATTATTTCCACCTTTAAAATGTAGTTTTCAGGTATCCAGAATTCTTTTGCCTCAAAACTTGACCCCATAACAATTAATAAGTCGGTTAGTAAACTAAAATTAAAAAATATATTTTTGTAATAATTTAATGACCTAAACCCCAAATTTTAATATATTTAATTATTGAAGACATTATTAGCCCCGTAGTAAATGTTTAAAGATGGTTTGAAAGGGAGATATGTAAATACGAATGTTAGAGGGAGCGCGCTAATATTAAAAACTGATAATAATCAAGCGAAATTGGTGAAAATATTTAATAAAACACGACTCGTTTAAAATAGAGCAAAAATCTCTCGACCAATGCTTTAGTTGCATTTAAAGATACACTGTGAATTTTTTCATGCCTATAACATATTTAATAACTGAATAAAACGTGTTTTTAAAAATTTTCGAGGCTTACCTTGCGATTTTTTTTTCTATCGAGAGAATTTCATATAATTAACGTTTCGGTAAAACAAATGTATAAATATTATCTTCAAAAATAACATATATTTTTTTAGACCTTTAACACTTAAGGAGTTAATGAGAAACTTGATATAAATCGGTAGAAATTGGGTGTGCGGGGGCTTTAAAAAAAAAACAGAAAAAGATACGGTCGCATCTAGAACCGTTTCATCTAGAACAGTCGCATCTAGGTCGTCCTAAATGCGCCTCTGTATGATTTTTCTGTTTTTGTTTAAGAATCGCTAATATTGTCTTCAATAATTAAATAAAAATTACTTACCAGGATTCAAATTACTCTGGATTCGAAGTCGATGATCTTAAGGTGAAGCTTAATGCCAAATCACAATTTTGATTAATCTTTATAACGAATTGGTAAATTGAAGTAATTTGGAATTGAATTGTAAATTGAATAAATTGAAGATTTTCCTATCGTTTCGCTTTTTATACAAATAAAAAAATAATTACTCAATAAAAAATATAAATTTAAACTACTAAAAAAAAAAAATCAATAGAAATGTATGAACGCATAAAGGAAACAACTTTTGAAAAATACAGTATTATAGCTAAGATTATTTGTGACAGTTCGACTTAATAAATAAATAAAAACCAGTTTTTTGCTTGAAATCGAAAGTTTCTAGACTCCATTTGTCAATCGATTTTAATGCCTATTACCTACAATATAAGGTATACCAAGAATATGCACATTTTTTTTAATTTCTCTTAACCGCAAATATTATTACATTTGAAGACGGATCAATATCAAGAATAAAGAAAAATAAAATTGAGTGTTGCAAGAAACTTAATATATGAAAAGTATTATTTTAATATGCGCATCGTGATATCTTCTATGGCAATATTAAAATTAAATTGCACAATTTAATTTAGAATCCGACTGCCTCCGTGGTTAAATGGTTACCATTCTTAGCTACAAATCCGAAGGTCGTAGGTTCAAGTCACGACGTGCGCATGTTAATAATAATATGATATATTTGCGGCACTATGCAGAGTGGCAGCCATTTAGATTCTGAGCGTTGCTTGAAACGTCTTTAACCATGTTTGGTGACCAGATATGAATATCCAGGTACTTCCAACCTTCCTCCTCCCCATCTCTTCATTCACCTCATCAGCCTCACAATATACTCCAATCGGGGATGACATAGTCTCACTGGCTCCAGATGGTTGAGAGCAGTTAGTACTCTTGTGCTGTACTCACACAAAAATCATTTTATTAATTACATTTCCACGTTTGCTTGTTCGTTCATGACTGCTTGAAAATGCAAAAATATTCAACAAACATTTTTATGTAAACTGATAACACTCGCTTCAAATAAACATTTCCAGGATAAAACCATGAGTGTTTTTAATTAAATTAAAAACTCAAAATTTCAACGAAATAAGCACTCACGAAAAACTTGACAGAACACAAATAACTAGTTTGAAAGTTTTAAAATACAAGTTCTCTGATGAAATATTTTATTAACAATAATTCTGGGTGGGAAACCAGTTGTTGTCAAAAGACCTTCAATGGGCATTTAATTAAATATCTCAGCGCAAAAAGTAAAACTCATCCGACGGGTCTGCAGTTTAGCAACAGTTTCTCAACATTTTTCGACCTCTGGAGCCCTCGAAAGCCAACAGCAGTAAAGTTTTGAAACAACAATATTGGTGAGTGAGCATGCTAATTACGAATGTATGATAGTTGTGCTATATGTGCATAGATGTATATGTGCATTATATACATTGCAGATAGCTCTATATCAAGATATCAAAAAATATCTTCGGATATCAACAGGCTGTTTTTTGCTCAACGTAACAATATTTTTTGGCTAATTTTGGCCGTTTTCGTGAAAAATCACCTCAAGGGCGCTGTACAAATATACGTATTGAATAATAGATACCACTATGATTCATAATAATCATAATAACTAGTTACTTACATCTAAGCCTTATTTCTAGTGACTTGTGACTAAGGCTTATAACCACCGACGAAAAACTAGTGACTTACAGTATAAGACTTATATATAGTGACTTACGACTAAGGCCCATAACTATTCACTTAAAACTAGGGACTTACAGTATAAGACTTATATCTAGTGACTTACGACTAAGGCCCATAACTATTCACTTAAAACTAGGGACTTACAGTATAAGACTTATATCTAGTGACTTACGACTAAGGCCCATAACTATTCACTTAAAACTAGGGACTTACATCTAAGCCTTATATCTAGTGACTTACGACTAAGGCTTATAACTACTGACTTAATTACATATATTTACAACTGTGGCTTAACGTTAGAGACTTACAACTAACATACTAACATTTAAAAATACTTAATCCCAATAATTGCTAAAATCACTATTGTAAAAGCGATACTTAAATTATTACGTAGACGAAATAGACGGAATGCACACTTACAACCTACCCCAAATCGGGCATGTCATAGGTCATAATTCCACTACCTTCTGCGGTATTCATTTTTTTAATGTTTGATGAATAATAAGGGATACCCGGAAAGTGGTTGAGAATCGCTGATATAAGCAACCAAGTACACAAAATAAGCAAAACGTTTGCATGACAAAAATTGCATCATGTTTCCAAGAATTCTCGCTTTTGGTGATTGCACTCAGGGAAGCTGCAAGCTGACACAGATATCTAGACTAATAAAAAGAAATGCTTTTTGAAAAAGGGTAGTCTACATAATATATTTTTCAATCCACTGGGAGTCATACAGTTTAAGATTTGGACCATTTAGGAATATTGGATTCTTGGGTTTAAAAGAGGAAAAATCTACCAATAAAGTGTTTTACTCTGCGACGTCCTTGGGAGAATTACTTTGAAATATCAAGGGCGCTGTATATGATCCTGCCACTAAGAGCCTGGTTTTTCTGTTACATTTGTTGTTTATGAAAAATGGGAGAGGGTACACATTACAACCATAGATAATAGAAACAATAGGAGATATGGCGTGAACGCATGCCTACTCTCGCCGAGCTACGACCAAACTGTACATACTATCAAAGCAGTGGAACCGATCAAAGTTATGCTATTGGTATATGGAAATAAATTGGGGGTCAAAAATTATAAAATTACACCTGTATCTACCTAACGTTAGGTTAGGTTAGGTTGAAAGTCATTTTTCAGTAATTTTTAACTCGATTTATTTTGTGTAAAGTTGTTTTTCGATTGCCTGCGAGTTTTTAAATCTTAAATTCTCTATTTTAAAAATAAACAAGGCAAATGAATCATACTTCTTGAAAAAAAATTCAAATGGTTTTATTTTTTATTTCAAGATTATACTTGAAATTGGTTGTGATTGTGATTTTTCATCCTGTCATCTGAACACACACATATATTATAAATAAATAAAAAAAATAAAGAACAAAAGATGCTATATATCAAATATTTTACTTAAAAAAATATAACTGCTTTTAACTACAAAACTAACGTTAAGTTAAGAAATTTAATCATCGTCATCCTAATTTTCATCATCGCCCTTAGTAACGTTATAAATATTTATTTTATTTTACAAAACTGTAAAATAGGGGCCTCAGGACGGGGTAAAATACCCAGTGAGGCCCTCATTATCAAATGATGGTTTTTTTAGTTATTTCATTAAATTGTGATAATACTAACTTCTATTAAACCTAATAGGATTACATAAATCTGTAATTCACATTATTATTAAAAAAATATATATAACCTACTAGTCCAGTCAGTGGGGGATAAAAAAGGGCTACACCTTGCAAAAGGTTAGGTAGTAGCGATTTTCACATATGTTGTTAAGATTGGGACTCTAAGGAAAAAAAAAAGTTTTCGACCTTGGGGGGGTCGAGCTCGACCCGCCATCTTGGATTGAAGGTGCCAAAATTTGGTTTTTTCAAAATAATTATGAAGTGGTTGATTTTACAACCAAATTGATGAAGGCAAACTTAAAGACAACTAAATTACCTACATTTTTTGTAGAATTTTTTTTTGTAAGTCTAATACGTAACGAGTTACAGCGGTTGAAAAAAGAAAATTTTGACAAAAAATTGTAAAACTCCAGTTTTCTTGATAAATTTTGTACGAACATATTACACAATAATATCATTTTAACGTATTTTTACGTTACAATATACTTATATAGCATCATCCGTGTGCTCGATGACGTTGATTTGTTATAGTGGGATCCTAGTCTAAAGCTTCCTTAAATTCGAACTCGCCCCATTTCCTTTGTCGCTTTTCACTGAAGAAGGAATGCGCAAAGGTACGAAATCATCATTTTATGGTGTTTTCGAACAACTTCCAGAAGGCGTGCAACTTAAAGGTAGCAAAATTAATGTTGTGGATGGAGGATATCTTTTACATAAAGTTGTATGGAATCGGAATGATTATTTTCGGTCAATTTGCGAGAAGTTCGTTCACTATGTAAGAAATCACTATGGATCACATGCAGTCATTGTTTTCGATGGATATCCGCTTGATGATGGTGAAAAAAATACGAAAACCGCAGAAAGACTTCGCCGATCGAAGAAGCACATGTCTGCAGATGTTCTTTTCGATGAAACAATGCCAGTTCAAGTTTCACAAGAACGATTTTTAGCCAATGAAAATAACAAAGTCCGTCTGATTTCGATGCTTACATAGCAATTTATACAGGATATTTTACAGTTAAGCAGGCTGAAGAAGATGCTGATTAGTTGATTGTCAATACTGCGATTTCCTTGTGTTCATCATATGACGCTGTTTTCATTATTGGCAAAGACGTTGATCTCCTAGTTCTGCTGACAGCATTAGCACCACCCAAAAGTAGTATATCTCTTCGCAAACCCGGGAGAGGCAAAACTTTTGAAAGACTGTATTCCGCGAATAGTGTGAAATACAAAGAGGCGGCTGAGAATATTCTGTTTCTTCATGCCTTTAGCGGCTGCGATACAACATCGTCCTTCTTCAACCAAGGAAAAACAAAATTTTGTTTGCTTGTGCAAAACGACACAAGACTCAATGCCATGATAGGAATCTTCAAACAACATGATGCAACACCAGAAGACATAGCAGTTGCAGGAACACGCTTTCTTGTTGCTTTTTACGGGGGTGACATGGATAAGGAAACCTTGGAAGAAGTCCGCTACAAACGTTTCGCAAAGTCGACAACAAAAAGCAAATTCAATCTTGCCTCTTTGCCACCAACGAACGACGCTGCACTGTACCATGCATTTAGAACGTACCATCAAGTCCAAAAATGGTATGGAATCCGAAAAAATCAGAAAACTGGGGCTGGAAACGTGACACTAACGGGCTTGTTCCAGTAAGAATGACAAAGAAACCAGCACCCGAGACTTTATTAAAATTTATTTCATGCAATTGTAAAAAAGGATGCAGCGTTGCATGTAGCTGCAGGAAAGCTGGATTGAAGTGTTCTATTGTATGTGGGTGCTGTAATGGTCAAACATGCCGAAATTCGTCAGAGGTTCATATCGATGTCGAGGACGAAGAAGAAGGGATTATGTCAATGGAAGCCCAGAATCTCAGTATCACAGGCAATGAGTTAGATGATGACATTGATGACGAAGACTGTTATTAAGTAACATAATTTATAGTAACATAATTCATAGTAATGTAACATAATTTCGAAATCTACCATCGCTGGTATATCTGTGGAGTAGACCTACTGGGGATACCACAATAAAAAAATGCGCCATGTTCTCGACCTCATGGTGGTGTGGAAATGAGTTAACGAAATTATTATAATTATGTAATGAATAACCCGAAAAAATTACAAAGTTGAGAATTTCATAATTTTTTAGAAAAATATTCACATTTCCGCCACTGTAACTCGTTACCTATTAGACTTAGAAAAAAAAACTTTCTACAAAAAATGTAGGTAATTTAGTTGCCTTTAAGTTTGCCTTCAACAATTTGGTTGTAAAAACGACCTCTTCACAATTATTTTGAAAAAAAATAATTTTGGCACCTTCAATCCAAGATGGCGGGTCGAGCTCGACCCTCCCAAGGTCGAAAACTTTTTTTTTTCCTTAGAGTCCTAATCTTAACAACATATATCAAAATCGCTACTACCTAACCTTTTGCAAGGTAAAACTCCCCACTGACTGGACTATACATGATGGGGGTTTTTTATTGGTAATCTAGAATCTATTGGTAATCTAGTTTGTGCTCGCATAACTCGAAGAACAGTCAACCGATATAGCTGAAAATTTCAAACCTTATTCTTATTAGTGCCAGGAGTGTTAAGAGAGAGGTTTGAATGGTAGGAGAAGTCGGGAACGCCCGGGGAATACTACCACATTATTTCTGCACCGGAATAAGATACGGAGTCGTCGTAATGTCGATTTTAACAGTAAAATTGTAGTATCCGGTAGTAAATGGTGGAAGAAATCGGAGAGGGCCGAAGACCTTGGCAATAGCTAAGGCAATTCAACATAATGCAATTCAATATAATGCAATTCAATATAATGCAATTCAATATAATGCAATTCAATATAATGATAAGGCAATTCAATATAATGCAAAGGCAATATCCATACACATACTGTGTCTGTGTGTGTGTGACTCAAAAACAACTGGACGGATTTCAATTTTTTTATTTTGTTCTTATTATTGCCATGAGTGTTTAGAGAGGGGGTTTGAATGGTAGAAAAATTCAGGGATGCCCGAGGGAGGCTTTGATTATTATCTCTGCACTGGAATTAAATACAGAGTCGAATAAAAGTCAAATAGTAACAAATGGTGCATGGTTAATTCTGCACTGTAAATACGTAGTCGAATTAAGCCCCCGCATACCCAATTTATACCGATTTATAACAAGTTTATCGTTAACTCTTTTAGTTTTTTAAATTCCAAAAAAAATATTTTTAATATATTATCTATACATTTGTTATGCCGAAATGTAAATTGTATGAAATTCCCTCGATGGAAAAAAATCGCAAAGTAAGCTCGAAAAAATAATTTAATTCACGATTTGTTCTGTTATTTAATATGGTATATGCACGAAAAATTCACAGTGTATCTTTAAATACAACTAAAGAATTTGTTGAGAGATTCTTGGTCTACTTCAAACGAGTCATGTTGATTGAAAATTTTCAGCATTTTAATTATAATCGTTTTTTAATACTTGCGCGCTCCCTCTAATATTCGTATTTACATATCTCCCTTTCAAACCATCTTTGAATGCTTACTACTGGGCCTTAAAATCGATATAATGTTATTTTTCGATAATACCAATGTGGATTCCATCAAACTGCATGAAGTGAATAGTATAAAAAGTCGTGGACACCCCAGAAAGACACGGAACGATGAAATTAATAAATATGAATGGATAAAGAAATGTGTTTGCGTAGAATGTATGACGTGAAAGTGAATAGAAGAAGTCGAAGACGCCCAAGACGTGGCACGATCAAGTCAAACAAATACCCAAATAAAGTAAAAAAAATTGATTGTTTAGAATAATATAATTTCCATCTTAAAAATATATTCAGTTACCAGGTATATTTTTTAAATTTTACTCCAAACCATTCATAACTCTGAGCAACGCTGGGTACACTTATCCCTAAATAGTATCAAATTAAGACGCCATCCGCGTGTGTCTGTTTTTGCGCTTAGTTCTTCAAAACTACGCAACGGATTTTGATAAGGTTTTCACTATCATTTAGTGAACTTCTTCCAGAAGGTTTATATATATAAAACATACATATTATATTTATAGAAAGTAGAAAAAAATCTTTGTTTTGTATGTAGTAAAAAAACATTTTCGGGCGCTTACAATGCAAACGCTGGATAAACCTTATGAGATACATCAAAATAATGTATTGCGGAATTGTACATCTTTAAAAGGCATGCAGAATTTTCCACCGAGATATTTATCCATCTCCTATCTCTCCCATTCAATGTACCTGCTCGTTCAACGCGCTCTTGTGTCCTGTTCAGGGTTGATCAAAGCAAAACGAAATCTAAGCAGAATTCTTGCCTGAACAGACTATGCAATAATTACAATAGCGTATTATCCAAGGTTGATATTTTCAGTTGTGAACTCACCAAATACAAGAGGTCCATAAAAGAATATTTCTCTGATGGTTTGTGAATAATCTTTGTGTCTCTATTGTTTATATCTCTATTATGATTTGATTTATACCTACAACCTCTCTCCGTGGCTATAAATGTATTGTTTTTGTATAATTTATTTAAATAACTTATTCCATATTATGCTGTCTCAGTTAAAGTCACAAGGAGGAAATCCATAATTGGTTTTATTTTATTATAAAATGCTTATGTACAAACTCATTAAATGTAAACTGTCGATTTCCCGAAAATGAATAAATAAACAACCCCCAGAAACGCCGGGTACTCGTCAGCAAGTATTGTATAAAATGGGTCCTGTGCGCATATGGTCGCATTAATATTACACAAGTCATAATTGCGTACCTTCTCTTTATAGATTCATTAAATGTATAAATTGCAATGGACAAAATGACAGATTATTTATTCATTAACCAATATTTCCCGTTGCCAGTAATGTAGTACATTAACATATTTAATCAAAGAATTAATGACAGTAAAACGTCCATGAAAGGTTTGCCTGATTAGTGGTTTTATCATGAAATGTTTTCAAATATGGCATTAGAGAATATTTTATTGAAATTAGAATCTAGATATCTCCGCTATAAAGCAGAATACATGTTTTTTAATGTATTTTATTCTTAATTTATTAGTATCAGATTTTTATTTTTTACTGTTCTTTAAAGTATTATTAAATAAGCAGTTTGTCAACAGGGTGTACATGTTCAATTTTAATGTAAATATGTTTAGATAATATTATTACTATTTATTAATATACTTAATATCTAAAATAACACTAAATTTACAGCTAATAAATAACAACTATTGATTGATAATGATGAATAGTATAAAGTATTTTTACTTATGAGCCATATTTTCAGCATATATCTGAATCTATTTGGGAATTTACAATTTTTCATGTTACTTGGCAACATGTTGAACATTTTGGGCATGTTATACTCTATGGTTCACTGTCCGTATTTATTGCTATATTTTGGAAAAAGAATGCATTCATTCAAATTAAAATACAAAAAAATATTTACTGCACAAAAATACAGAGTACAAATGGTATAGCTTATAGGTTACATCCTATTTCTTCCAGCTTACCCAACAAATACACATTATATTACATAACCCAACAAGCTACAAGCCAAAAATGTGTATATTCTTGGTATACCTAATATAGTAGGTAATAGGCATTACAATCGCTTGACAAACGGAGTCTATAAACGTTCCATTTCACGCAAAAAAATTGTTTTTATTCATTTTGTAAATAATTTTATAAGAGAGCAAAAAAGTTAATCAAGTGAAACTGTCACAGATAATCTTAGGTATAATTAAGTTTTTTTTTAAGTTGTGTCCTTTACGCGTTCATACATTGAAAAAATATTTTTTTTAGTAGTTTGCATTTATATTTTTTATTGAGTAATTTATTATTTTATTCGTATTCTACTCAAGCGAAGCGATAGGAAAACCTTCAATGTATCTAAAGCATATTGGTATTCATAATGAACACCAAATCGTTATAAAGATTAATCAAAATAGTGATATGGCATTAAGCTTCGTCTTAACAAATGTACGAAAATAAAAAAAAACATAGGTTTTTAATTTATGTAAGGTATTCATTTAAGGTGTAGTGACATTTGTTTAAAAGAAATGTTTTTAGTGATGATTTAAATTTAAGTATGTCGGTTATTTGTTTGATTCTACGCATTTTTTGTGACCTAGTGTTTTGTTCATGTTCCAATTTCTTCTTTTACATTCAGAGTTAGATATATGCTGAATCAATATTTTGTGACCTAGTGTTTTGTTCATGTTCTAATTTATTATTTTACATTCACCGTTAGATATATGCTGAATCAATATTTTATCGCATAGTAAGGACTGCACAAACAAGATATTTAAGTTTCGATACAACAATGAAATGTTACGTCTCGGTGAAATTTTTTTTTTTTAAACTAGTTATTTAACTATAGAATTTTGTACTGATTGTAAGTTATTTGAATTATTTTTGCATGAATATCACCAAGATATTCCATATTGCAGAGTTGATTCTGCAGGTGATCGATAAATGATTTTTACAATATTCACAGGAACAAAACACTTCAGTTTATATAATCTAACCACTATCGCTCTCAGTCTTTTACAAATATTGTTTACTCTGAGGAACTAGCGTCATTGATCCCTTCGGCAGTCGGCACCGGTGCGTAGTCGGGATACACGCCAAACGCGCGCCCAACATTTGTCCACGGTTGACATTTCTCACATGAGAACGGGTCGCTTCTACGATTCGTTCTTAAGTTCAACAGCTCGGCTGTGGAACGAACTGCCGGCCTCTGTGTTTCCTCCCTCCTACAACATGGGACTCTTCAAGACCCATGTTCACTCCTTCCTCTCCACAAAAAGACCCTCCACACAGCATCCCCAAAGATGACATAGGCCCTGAGGGAAATTATTTTCTTCAGGGCCTCCTGTGTGGAGTTATTATTTAAAAAAAATTGAATGTCTCATTAAAAATGCCTTACTGGGGTAGCTGGTTTTAAGGTCGCATTGTACACGGTGTGTCTAACTTCTGACAGTTACCATACATTCTGACGGCAACATGCTACACTAGCGCCTCCTAGCGGCATGAGTTGTGCGCCTTAGTTTTCATTCATACATTTTAATGGATTTTATGTGAAAAATATTCTTCATTACCCACATACGCCACCTGATTGTTGTTTTTGCTCGTACGTAAAAAAATATATTAAATAGGCTATTAACTCTGTCTTTCATGGTTTAGAAATGTAATAAAATATTTTATCAATAAATCATACAATTATTATCATTAATTATTCTATTTGTGTAAGCTTTAATGAGGACTAATTAATATTATAGTGTGTTTATTATTTACAGTAATTAATTTTAGAATTATTAATTCAATTCAATTCCCACAATTATAACTATGTAACTTGTTAACGTTTTTTGGAATCCTGAAAAACGACTGGTAGTGCTAACACAGAACATTTGTACTTTTTGGGATATTTTTAAATACTTATTATGAAGCGTAAAACACCGCCACGAAGTACTAAATAGTTTTAATTTTTTTTTTATATAGTGAATACCTCACAAGAGTCCCAACTGCCCCCGTCTGGAGCCAGTGAGACTATGGCATCCCCAATTGGGGGATGTTGTGAGGCTGAAGTGGGGAAGGGAAAGAGGAAGGTGGGGAAGTACCTGGCTATTCAGATCTAGTCACTAAACACGGCTAAAGCCATTTGGAGCAACGTTTCAATTCTGAATGGTGGTCTTACACAAGGGCGATACTGGTAGTATCTTCCACTCTGGAACGTGCCGCAAATATACTATATATTATTTTAATTAATTAATTGTGAAATAACACAAATTAATCTAATAAAATTTATTTGCGCACGCCGGGTTCGAACCCGCGACCTTCGGAATGGCAGTCCAATGCGTTACCACTGGACTATGCCGGCCGTCAAATTGAAAGGAGTGTGAGCGTCAATATACTACAGTAGCGTCTCTAGCGTCCAGAGTTGTTGATATTGCCAATAGTTTACTGGAGTTGGACGTATTATTAATATTATAGGGTATTTGCTATTAGTTCTATGAACAGTAGATTTCGCGCCTAAAAAAATTATGTATCTAGTTTTCTCTTATTTTAAACCAAAACCAAAATTTCCTCTGAAATCACAAGATTTGTAATAAGATACTTAAGGCGAAGCCTAGTGCTAAATCACTATTTTTATTAATCTTTATAAATAAAATTGGTGAACATTATGAATACCAAAAAATGCTTTATATACATTGAAGGTTTTCCTATCGTTTCGCTTGAGTAGAATACAAATAAAATAATAATTCATAAGATTAAGAATATGTTATTTTTATTGATATATAATTGATTGAAAATTATAGATATTTAAAATATGATAAACTAATTATCATAACAAATATGTCGTTTTGGAGGCCAATTGAAAATGGAACATTTTAAATCTAGTATGTTGTGAGGCTGAAGGTAGAGGGGAGGGGAAGGAGATAGGGAAGAGGAAGGTGGGCATTCTATTCAGCATGACTATTCAGATCTGGTCACCAAACACGGCCGAAGCCATTTCAAGCAACGTTTCTATTCGGAATTGTGGTCTTACACCACGGCGATACTGAAAGTATCTTCCACTCTGGAACGTGCCACAAATATACTTTAAATTATTTTTAGCTTAAATTATATTTGCGGCACGGAGTAAATTGTTAAATGACACAAATTAATCAAATAAAATTTACTTGCGCAAGCCGTTTTTTGGACCCGCAACCTCCACCTTTCTAGTCCAGAGCCTTACCCCTCGACCACGGAGGCCGTCAAAAAGCTTAAAAATAAGATTAAAATACCTTCATTATTGTCGTTTTTAGATTTTCAAATACTGTCATGTCATTCGTAACTAGAAATGTCTGTCTTTCCTAAAAAAACACAATAAAAAATGTTTTTACATCATTAAAAATACTGCTTATTAAAACAAAAGTTTTTGCATGCAATTTAAATACCGCAAAACACAATTACTGTCACATGACGTTTGGCGAGATTCTGCCAATTTCGGTAAAGTTTGGCGTACACTTCGTACAACATTACTCCCCTGAACAGTAAGGTTTCAAGTCTCCGTCTGTAAGGGCCGATTCCTCTATATAAATAACACAAAGGCTGCCAGTAGCTATCGCGTGGTTGTAAGTTATAATCTATAGATAGGACTAATCTAATAGAAATTAGATCAACATCGGAGCTTGATGATGATTACAGCGGATTGTTGAGTGTAGTGTCACCAGTAGCGATGAGTCGTTCATAAGCGAGCCGCACAATTGAGTGAGCTCTTTTTGATGAGCCGTATTTGTACGACTCCCGGTAAACCGTACCATGGCTAAATTGAACGGTTACCCTTTTTTATCAGGAGATATTTTAGAAAAATAGCGGTATTAAAATTATCCAAGTGTGAATTGTTATCACTTACTTCAGAAACATGAACGACGTCTGACAGTCCGACATCTGGACTGTAAGTGGGCCCCCGTGTAAGGCGCCAGTGTAGTGTACGTTGGAAGACAGTGTAATATAATTAGAATTTAGAATATAGGTCGATTGACATAGATGGCATCAGGAGTTCTATCCCTGAGCATTACCTCAGGCTAGTTCTTATAAAGGCATGATGTCGATTCTCTCTCGAGGTGTGATCAGTTTCTGCTACCATCATTCAGGATGGGACAAAGGGTTCAGTGAAGACAAGGGAGTCAGGTTTCAACGTTATAACATACAAAAGATTATCATATAGAACATTTTTATACCGATGGGGTATGGAAAACATTTCGGGTACTAAATATAATCCTAACTAAGTTCAATCTCTCTCTCTCTCTTATTAGTTTATGAAAGCACATGGAAAGGGGATAGGATGGTCAAGCTTACATGATTCTTAAATCGGTGAACGAAGTGTAGACGGCCATTGTTCACGTGCAACGCCGAAGTCGAAACGTGTGCGTACGAGTTAGTTGAGAAGTTCGGCCATGAGTTTATATTGTGTCGCCTTGTTAAAAGGCCAGGATTTTAGTCTGATTATCCAGTTGTTAGTGCCATTTTTTTTTCATTTAGTGCCCAGCAGGTACTGCCACTTGCGGCGAACACAATGTGGCGAGTTTGAATATTATTATTATTTACTACGATTTAAACACTCTTTTTTATCTCATTTTACGAGGCGGCTTACCGGTACCAACAGTCGAACGATCATTAATACGCTGGGAGCTTAAATCCGTACCGGGGAGCCTTATCAGCGAGCACAAAATGCTCTGAGCTCACGGCTCCCGTTAAATTGAGCCGTCGTTCAATTGATTCGACTCTTTGAGCCGCACAAAAATTTTGAGCTACCCATCGCTAGTCACCAACTCAAGCTATCGATCGTGAAGCCTTTCTCACGGATTAGCTATATTATTAGTCACTAGTCACGAGTGAGTGGTGAGTAAAACCTCCTGTTGGTCACCTATCTACCAACCACTTCACATTATTACAATTTGCACAATCGATCAGAGATGATAAGAATTTTTTTGCCATTTATCGCATTATTTGTCCGTTAATTCTCAAATTACGCTATTTACCTAAAGAATATTACTATTTCTGAAAACTACCATCTTTGTTGAATTTCTTCATTTCCTTCTTCATCGCTTACGTCTCATTTTACTACAAATAGTTATGTGGTTCATGTCTTTCTACGGCGTCCCCGACTTTATCTATCATTCACTTCACGTAGTATCATTGTTACTGTTAAAAAACTACATTATGACGACATTAATTTGATACCGTATCTCATTCTAGTGCAGAGATAATGCGATAAGTCTTTCTCGAGTGTCCCCTATTTCTGGCATTCTAAACTCTCTAAATGTAATTCTAAACGCTCCTGGTAGTAGAAGAAGAAGAACTATTTTAAAATATCTTAAGGCGATGCCATACGTAGTAATGCAAAATCATGTGTTTTTGGTTTGAAGATTTGGTCGCCTAGAAATGTTTCAGATGCTTTAATTAAATACTGCGAGTAGAATACATCTTGGCCTTTGAAATAATCGAGTATTTTTTAGATAAGTCTTTTTATAAGCCCAGAAAAAAATAATGTATAAGGCCTATGAAAACTGCTTTAAAGTTCAAAATCTCCTACTTACGAACCCATTTTCGGTTATGATTTTATTGTATAATGTGGCAAATTGAGTTATTTATGAAATGATTGAAAAATATTAAATATTTTTGCCTGAACATCCACAAAATAAAATAAAAGGGACTTTTTGGCCATGTTTTTTTCTTGCATTAATCAAAACAGGCGGATGGTGTTAAGCGGGAATTTAAACCTTATCGCCATCTACGTAAGGGTTGTTATTGATAGCGGCATAATTTAAAATATTACATGACGTAGTGCATCGCCTTAATATATAAAAATCACGTGTCATTGTGTTCGTACACGCTAATGAAGGGTTTGTTCCAGCTTGAAATATAGGATAGTTTTGGACTCGATAGGTGGCGCTGTTTTCGATATTGAAAAAATAAATTTACAACGATTTTTATCTTTGATTTTTAGCTTTATCATCCAAAAATATAAACAACCACTATTTTTAACTTCTATACTATTAATCCCACAGTGAGATAAAAGTAAAAACTCTCGCGATAAAAAATTGTGTTGTTTGCAAACACTGAAAAACGTGAAACATTTACAAAAAGAAATCATGATGTTCATGTCACTTCAATCAGTCATTCATATGTTTGCAAAGCACTCTCCGCGCGAGACGAAGAGAGAGAGATGAATGGGTGCACATTATTAGCAGTACGCAGGTAAATGTAGATTAACTACCGTTTTACCTGTAGGATTTTCCTCAAACGTGATCCAAAAAGCAAGACGATTCACGCAATTTAACCATAAAGCGTAATCTGTTTGTATGTAGTCATACTTAAAACGCGAGCGGAGAAGTCTGAGAGGAAAATACAATTTTTTTATTCTTCTTTACAAGCATCCGCTAAACTGCCAAAGCAGTCAGCAGGCAAATTTTACAATAATAACTATAACACTGATCACACATTTAAAAATAAGCCAGAGTATAGAACATAGATAAACGAAGAATAACATTCAAGTGACTACAATACACAGGCATAAAATACATAGACAGATATAACATAGTCAACATACTCATACGCATACACACACTCAAAGGCACACAACATACTTGAACACACTCATAGGCATATTTGTACAATTACATGCATACAGTGAGATTCGGAATAAGTATGTTGAGAAGTACCAACTAGCTATTCGAATCTAGCGACCAAACTCGGCTTCAGGTATTTCGTGCAGTCTCGATTCTTAATGATGGTCTTTCAACAGCGTATCTTGCACCGCCTTGGTACCGCCGCCTCGGGAACCATTTATTGGATAACCAACACCTATGCCATTGGTCGCCCCAAGTATTTCCTTACGTTTAGTGATTTAGCAGGGATGCCCAGGTTCATCGGGTGATGAACCTAACCTACTTAACCGAGTTAAAGTTTTTGTTTCATCACTTTCCATGACTTTATATAACTTTTTAAAGATGTGATGAATTATCATTTTGATGAATTATCCGGTCACCCTGCCGATCCCATATATATTGCGTAAACAATAAACCCTAGAGGAAATATATTATTCCTCCATGAACTCTGTTGAGATGAGAGATTGATTATAATATGAGAGATTGACAATGAACATGAAAAATGTTATTAATCAAAATTCAAAAACTTTTCCATATGTTTTTTTTTATTTATTTTGATTTCACTTCTAATAAATGGCTTCTCTAATATGAACAGCTATATTTAATCAAGTGTTAAAAAATAACAGCAAGTTGTAATACTAAATTTCCTTAGAATATGGTAGAATCATTTCCATTCACGATGTTCCACCTATTTCTGAACAACAGTTTGATATCGATGTGAAAACAATTCACTTGGATTATTTTACAATAGTGTTTTTTTTTCAAAGGTTGCACCGAGAAAACTTACTGATAAGAAATATTGCTAACTTAATAATACAAACTCAGGCGGATGAACACGTGTTCGGATAATATTATGAATTGAAGACTTTATCAGGAAGCGGCTTGCAGTCCCATTTTTAACAGGATTACCAATAATTTTTAATAAATCAGCATTACTCATTTTTCTCCATGTACATCATTTTTTTCTTTAAACCATCTTGATGGTGCTGTTTAAAACCAATTTACCTTCATTTTTTTCTACACTTCTTGATGAAAAAACTTCGTGGTGTTTACGTTTAATAAAAGCACTGTACACATAAAATATTTAAATACGCAGTATGCATTAAGTAGAATCGTTTACCTACAGGCAAAGAACATTGGAGGAATTGTATAACAGAACATTGGAGGAACCCTCCAAGGGTAGAAACGTAGCTGTACGCACTCGGTCAAACAACGTAGAACTGTGTCATATTAAATTTTCCGCTGGGAATGATGGATTGTTCGGGCTTTTCAAGCCAACAAGAACTTTATCTGATTGAACTTGGTATTATTATACCATATCCTTGGAAAATAGCCCATTGAGTTTTTTTTAATGTGAATACAGCACCATTTTCCTAACTGCCAGGTGTCAGTGGATCTAAGATTTTTCCCGATTTCATGTTGTTTGGAAATCTTACAAAATATTTTTTTTTATTTTGTTTTCATACCGACACGAGTGGTTATGAAATATTACCTTACTGTTAACCGATTAAACCAAGGTACGTATGACGTCACGCGTATCCTGTCAGATTCCCATCGTTTTGGCGGGCTTTGAAAATTATTTTAACAATGAAATAGCCATTTGTTAAAAATAAAAATACTGGTATTTAAGTTAGAAGGTGATCATTGGGTTTTCATGTCAATTCCGCCCAAGAGTACCCACCAATTTTTTGATATTATTGAAAAATTACATAAAAAATATTATAACTTAAAATATATATTCATATAGATCATCAAACGCTGATTCTGTTTTAGTACATATATGCGTAGAATTGATAAATCGTAATTTAAAAACGATTAAAAGCGTATGACACTCAAACGCCCTGTGATTGGTCGGCGGGTTCTGACAACACTTGAATGGCTAACTCACGGGTTGGCCGGTCGCGTGCATTAAGAAGTTGGATAATTTTGTGCCAAGTCGCACTGCATGTACTTACACGAGTTTACAAATTATATAAAAAGATTAAAGGTTATCATGCTAACTCGAGTGGGTATGAAAACATTATGATCATTGATCTTACTGTTAACCGACAAAACCGAGGTACGTATGACGTCGTCCGTCGTCCCTGTGACGTCCCAGTTCCCATCGTTTTGGCTAGCTTAGAAAAATGCAAATTTTGAAAATTATTTATATGGAGTTAGTAAAAAAAATACTGGAATTTAAGTTAGAAAGTGAACATAGTAATAAAAAATAAAGTGGTCTCGGATATTGTAAAATGTATTTGAATTGTCCTCCACGCTAGGAATTCACCTGCTGTGAAATACATAAAAACGTTCGAAAGTACTTTTAAAGTGCAAATATCAGGTAGGTTGGTAGACAGATAAATAAATACCTGTTTAAAGAATTACCACGGTATTTTTTTCATTCCGTAATGGAATTACTAAATAAGTGTAATC
This sequence comes from Hesperophylax consimilis, assembly GCF_061612785.1. Taxonomy (NCBI): domain Eukaryota; kingdom Metazoa; phylum Arthropoda; class Insecta; order Trichoptera; family Limnephilidae; genus Hesperophylax; species Hesperophylax consimilis. Next base: position 25,071,192 of record NC_142850.1, read on the forward strand.
TGGGTTAATCATGTGCAGTGCGTTTATATCGCCCTTGCATTCCTTGTATATCTCCACACCAGTTTTACCATCGTAATTTTTACATAATCATTGAAAACAATATTAACGGCTCTTAAACGAAAAATGTGAAACAGAAAAAGATTCATTCAAATCTAGAAATTGAACCCAGGAGCTCTTCATTGCCGAGAAGTACTCTGACCACTGAGCTAATTTGACCACATACACTTTCGTCATTTTAACTGTTTCATAAATAGACTGAGAAAGAAAGAAAGAAAAAAAAACATTTAAAAAAAAAAAATTAAGAAATTCTTTTAAAAGAAAGACAAATATTCCCGGGTTACGAATAACCTGACAATATTTGAAAATCTCCTACTACCACCACAGTAAGCTGAAAATGTTGCTTGTTTTGTGATGGAGGACTTAGCCAGCCGAGGAACTGAACACACTACGCCTGGGTGGGACCCAAACGCGATGTCAACTCGGCCACCGACTGGTCGAGTTGACATCGCGCTAACAACATTTTCTTCATTTTCTCAACCCATATTTTTATTGGCTGCTATCTTCATGTATGATTTCCAAATCTAACCGATTCTTCCTTTATATTGTCTTCAACGATTAAAGACGGATTGTTTCACAGAATTTGAACAATTCATCAATTTTCAAAGTTAATTTTTAAGTTCTGTGGAGGTTTTATTCTAATTCTGTAATTATGTCAGTTTTGTGAAGCAGCTGGTCAATAACGATATAATAACATGGAACTTGAATAGAACCTTCACAGAACTTGATAATCAACTTTGAAATTTGATTAATTGTTCAAATTCTGTTAAACAGCGTATTTAATATATAATTTGTGGTTTTACTCACAAGTTATTCCAAAAATAAAAATATTCATCCTAGACTTGTAGAAAAGTCAATGGATGTCGCACATTAAACTAGAAATGGATATATTTATCCAGGACATTCTCTAGAAAGCATTTAGTTCGCATATGTTAATATCTATTGATAGCTTCATAGGATCACGTATATTAAAATTCAAAACAAATTAATACACGCAATAGGAATAAAATTGGAATAAATTATCTACTTTTCATATAGTAACCTACGGAAAAGTAAACAAATTATAAATAAATAAATCCAAAATACGGATAAGCTATCAAGAGGATGGTGAAATATCCCCTGAATCTAATACAATTAATTATGAAAATATATACCCAAGATGAAATAAAGATTATTCGACTGCAAAGTAATGATAGCACTACAACGTTTGATTAAAAACAAAAAGAACAGAATAAAAAATAATATAAGATTTTGTATGTATTAAATTACGAAGAGAGCGTTTCTAATTAATTTTATTTCTGAAATAACATTTTTCTATTAAATTTACTAATTCGGCATTGTAAAGGGACTTGAGTGAATCAAATGCAAATCATCTTGAGTGATGAAGCCCATTTCCACCTCGGTGGCTTCGTCAACAAACAAAATTGTCGCATCTGGGGCTCGGAAAACCCAAAAGTTAATATTGAAAAGCCTCTTTTTTCTCAACGTGTGACTGTTTGGTGCGGCTTATGGTCTGGCGGAGTCATTGGACCTTGCTTTTTCGAAAATGAGGCTGGAGCAACAGTTACGGTGAATGGATTGTGCTATCGAGAGATGATTAATGATTTTTTATGGACGGAATTGGATGGTATTGATCTGGACAACGTTTATTTTTAACAAGACACAAGCAACGAAACCATTGATCTTTTACGATTGAATATCAAAATAACACCTCTTATTGGAAAACCGAATAATAACCGAAATACGTAGAATTTATAAATCGTCATTTAAAAAAAAAATAAAATAAAAATCCCACTAAACCACACCATTTCTTTGTTACGAATGAACCTACAGTTTTAACACAACCAGTCTACGTGAGAAATATATCTATGGTCAACATTATCTACAACATCCACATTAGGGTTGCCAATTCACCAATCCGGATTACCGGCAATTTCTAAGATTTTCAAGAATTAGGTTTTTTGCGGGGAGAACCTTTTTGTGGGCAAAATTTGGGGATTCTCGGCATTTCCACATCATCCAACCATATTGAAAAATAATATTAACAATAATTGTGAGAACGCACTATATTTTGTTTTCGTTTCGCAGCAAATCTTCAAAAAATACTACTTTTAAAGCATAGAATAAATAGCTTAGCTTAAAATGACTAGAAAAAAACACAATGTTAATTTTGATCGAATTTATTTTCATTTTGTAGGTAAAGGAACTTGTGGAGATTTTCTTGGTAATTCATGTTCACTTCTTCCTCTCCTGAAAAAGACCCCCCACACAGCCTCCCCAAAGATGATTTTCCTCAGGGCCTCCTATGTGGAATTAATTTTTAAAAAACATAATTGACTGTCACCCAGCTACGATCAAACTATACGGACCATCATGCGGCAGAGAAAACAAAAGTTGTTTGTTTGATGTGTAGAAAAAATGGCGGGGCGACACGTTGGTGCCCGCGGTTTCATACTTTTTCATAACCCATCTCCTTTGTTTCTATTATCCATGGATTCAACATATCAAACTAATAAACTAGACAGGTAGACAATATTTCCTTGGACGATATTGCTTATTCATGGCCCATAACTCGGCTGAGGCAAAAATAATTATTGTGGGCGATGTTGGAATACTACGTATAAGATATATTATTCATGTCTGTCTCTTTCATCTGATAAAATAAAATTGTCATTATGTCATCGTCTCTTCGTCTGTGACAGGCCAAAATTATATTTCATTATTAAAGGATAATGAAAAGAGGAGTTCGTTAATCGAGTATGTTAGTAAGCCAAAAAAATCTTTTCATTTCCGAGACTTATTTTTATGTGAATACCGCACGAGAGTCCCAACTGCTCCCAATCGTCTGGAGCCTGTGAGAATATGGCATCCCCAATTGGGGTATGTTGTGAGACTGAAGGTAGTGGAGAGGAAAAGGAGATGGGGTAGAGGAAGGTGGGGAAGTACTTGGCTATTCAGATTTGGTCACCAAACACGGCCAATGCCATTTCAAGCAACATTTCAATTCTAAATGGTGGTCTTACACCAGGGCGATACTGAACGTATCTTCCTGATAAGTGGAAGGTGCCGCAAAAATACGTTTTATTATTTTTATATGATTAAATTGTGAAATAATAAAATTAATTATAAACAGTAAATATGAGCCTGAAACACCCTATAAATTAATTATAAACATATTTATCTGTTTTTGGGGTGTTATGCCGTGTTGCGCTAACTCCTTCTTTAGCCAACATTTCGGACAGCATTGCAGTGTCCATCATCAGACAGATGTGTTATTTTTTTTTTAAATAACACATCTGCCCTGGTGATGGACACAGCAATGCTGTCCGAAACGTTTGCTAAAGAAGGAGTTAGGGAAACACGGCATAACACACCAAAAACAAATAACAAAAATACTTTCGCCGTGAAAATCTTAAATCATATTTAATTTTAAACAATAAATACTAGCCAGAAAATCCCTATAAATTAATTATAAACATAATAATTAAAATAAAATAACTTTGTTTGAATACCACTTTATTTTATATATTTATAACCAACCGGTTTCAGTTCAACCCGAACCTTCATCAGGGTTATTAAAAACATATTAAATTAATTACAGAGGTGTATGGGTAGGTACTTATAGTTAAGCTGGAAGAGGGAGAGAGAACATCAACTTTGGTGGGGGTGGGAGACTTAGGTAGGAGAGAGGGGGTAAACATAGGTGCAGGGAATGGAAATATATTTAAAATGGGGCTGTTTGTTAAATCTAATTGTTTATTTAATAAATTGGTTTTATTGACTTTAAGGGATTTTTTTTATCTCGAGTGCTTCTAAATTGTTGAGGCGTAGACCTATCCCGTTTCTATGTAATACTTCTATACCTGAAGGCTTATCAAATGAGTGATCTTTATCTATTAAATGTGTTGCAAATTCCGAAAAACCTATGTTGTTTAAGCATCTCAAGTGCTCAAGTACCCGCGTTTGAACATTTCTTGCAGTTTTACCAATGTAAAATGCTTCGCAATCATTACATTTAAGTTTATAGATGCTAGAATGGCTTAAATTATTTTCTTTATCTTTTGAGTTAATTAAAAGTTTACCTAGGTTAAAAGTGGGTATAAAAAGCGGCTTTAATTACTGTTGGAAATTTTAAAACACATGAGGACGAGAAATTATTAATGTATAAAATTCTACGCCAACCGTGGTTTTTAGTTAATGCGATGTTGGGAAGATCGCCCTGGTGTAAGACCACCATTCGGAATTGAAACGTTGCTCCAAATGGCTTTAGCCGTGTTTAGTGACTAGATCTGAATAGCCAGGTACTTCCCCACCTTCCTCTTTCCCTTCCCCACTTACCTTCAGCCTCACAACATCCCCCAATTGGGGATGCCATAGTCTCACTGGCTCCAGACGGGAGCAGTTGGGACTCTTGTGAGGTATTCACTATAAAAAAAAAAAAATAAAAAAAAAAACCATCGTAAAAGATCTTATTGGAAACTCCTGTACAATTCCCATATGCACATTATGTATATATTCCCATGTTGGATGTATCTCATAAGGTTTAGCCAGCATTATCAATGTAATGATTACAAAACATCGCATTTTCTCTACTTTCTATCAGTATAATATGCATGTATTATATGTATAAACCTTCCGGAAGAAATTATCTAAATGATAGTGAAAATCCTATCAAAATCCGTTGCGCAGTTTAAAAGAACTAAGCACACAAACAGACAGTTGCAGATAGCGACTTTGTTTTTTACTATTTAGAGATACGGAAGTTGACCACGGAATAATTAAACCATACACTTCTATGAAACCAAAGATTCCAAGCGGAGATTGATAAAAAATTACGAAACTTTGTGATATTTTTATGAATTATTTTTATAAGAAACGATGAAAAAGTGAGGTGGCTATAATATCTATAATACATTTGTCTAATAAAATATGTATTTTTCATAAGCTTTAATTACTGAAATGACTTATTGCAATAGGCTATTAAACTACCGTTTTGCATTACGCAATAATTTAATTTATTTAAATAGAGTGGTACGCAGCAATTCAAAAAGGAAAACCAACCAAGAAATCTGTAAAAATATCATAAATATTTTGGTCTTCAACATTTGAATGATGTTATTATTTACATCAAATAATAATGTCCCAACGATTTTGATCGGTAGACCGCCTAGCTTGAAGGTAATAATACTTTAGATCATGCAGGGCAGTTTCTGAATATAGTGTTAAGTTTTCCATAGTCTAATCAATCCCTGGTGACTGCCTTCTGTTCTACCGGACAACCTGAGGTAGGTATATAAATTATTCATGGAACCTGCACGTCATTATTTTTACAATAAATAATATTATTCCGTTCAATATATATAAATAATGAGCTGTCTGTCGATAACCGTGGGAACACCACTTTAATAATAATAATATTTTAAAAGGTTTGAAAATCACCTCAAGGGCGCTGTACAAATATATAACATACATATATAAGAAGGCTCTATCTCATTACTAACTATCTAATAAACTTTTCCAATTCACTATTATAGTGCATTGACGCACTTCCAGTGCGCAGAACCTAACGCGCACTGGGAGCATATCTCGAAATGTCCCTACATTTGGATACATTCCGTGCATTTCTATCACGTTTCTAGACATTCAGCGAAACCGCGCATGCGCACTTGTATGAGAATTTCATAGAGCTCGGGCACAAACTTTTAAAACCCCTTGCGACGAATTCATTGGACATTTGTTTTAGTAATTTAAAGTTAATTTTTTTAAATTTGAAATAGATAATAAAAATTGAATAAAATTTCGGGCTAATTTCGATGACATTCTTGGAAGATTATTGCATTATTATTATTATAGTCTGGCTGTGCGAATGGAGCAACAATAGCGCGAGTTGCTTTTACGTCCAACAGATGGCTTCGTTTTAAAAAAAGCATGTTTTTTACCTGTCACATGTGACATATATATAATATAATATATATGAAATCACACGCGTATTCGAATGCAATGCTGTGTCAAACTTTCAAAGAAATCGGATAAATCTTTCGGACATTTTTATTTATACATAGATTTAGATAGATATAGATCGGAACCTCTTACCTAAAGAGGTTTTTATGTATATATAGATATAGATCAGAACCTATTACCTAAAGAGGTTTTTATTTATATATATAGATATAGATCGGAACCTATTACCTAAAGCAGCGGTCGGGGAACCGGAGTAAATTACCCCAAATGGGGTAAAAATGTGTTTTTTGGGGTAATAAGGAATTTTTTCTAGTTCGCTATTTTGGAAGACTGTGAAAATATTACTTTTGATGACATCAGGGATACAGTTATAAAACATCTTACCAAACTCAGAGAGCGGTTTTCTGACTGCTTTCCAGATCTTGATATACATATTTTCAATTGGGTTGTAGATCCTTTTAAATTTGAAATTACTAAAATACCAGAAGCACCTCCGGGTTTGGCAGAAACAATACTTGAACTTCTATCTAATACTGAAGCACGTAGTCAATTTGAGAGCAAAGCCAATCTGTCGTCTTTTTGGATGTCAAAAGCTACGAAGGCTTTCAAAATTGCACATGAGGAGGGGGTAAAAAAATGCTGCCATTTGCAACAACCTATCTTTGTGAACAAGGCTTTTCCATTCTAATGAACATAAAAACGAAGAACAGGAATCGATTAAACGCCGAAGACTGAATTCAAATTGCTCTTACATCAAAAAAGTCCCAATTTTGAAGTAATTGTATCAAACATGAAGCAACATCATTTCTCCAAAAACTAAAAGGGAAACCTGAAAATCAGAATTTTCGTTTGATCCAATTTCAGAATTTTATTTTGTTTGTCTATTAAATACTTACTTTTTTCATGTAACCTTTTTTTTATTTTCCGTGTAAATTAATTCAATAAGTAATGTTTATTTAAATAGACATTGATTGTCTTCTTTTCAAAATGGGGGAAGGGGTAATATCGACTTACGCAAAAATATTTTGGGGTAATGGTTAAAAAAGTTCCCCGACCGCTGACCTAAAGAGAACTTAACGTATTTTTTGGTTAGACATCTGATTAGGTACATGACTTGTCCCTGAACATTTTTGTTTGAGAATTATATATTATATGCTACGGATAGTGAGATATCAGTTCATACACGTAAAAATGTAAGTTCACGAATGGTTCCTATCCCCTAGTACGGTAACCGGACAACTCAATGAACTCAACAAACCTTTGAATAGTGACATGTTTAGATTACGTAGGTTAGGTTAGACTTATTATATAACTTTTTAAAAGTGTGTTGGATTGTCACTATGTTAAATTATCATGGATCCAAATGAAATAATATTTTTGTTTTTGTAAGCCCATACATATTTCTCCTAGATTGTTTTGAATATATCCCTCAATGATTTAAATTTATATGACAGCTTCAGGCCGTTCGCTGCTATAAATGTCCTATATATTTTGATAAACTCCTAATGACCACGTAGCATAGACTAAATAAGACTAGACACGGCATAACCATTGAAATATAACCCCAACACAATTTTGGTTTGGTTCACGGGCACATTTATGAAAAGGCGCACGGATTGTGTCGCAATGCGAAATGGGCACTGTGCATTGCGTTTTACCTTTTGTTGGTCTAGAGTTAAGCTATTTTGCTTGTCAGCTATTTTTGCTGGTAAAATTCCTGACGTCACATGAATAACACACCCACAAGGAATCCACCAATAGGGTGATTCATGTTAATTATTATCACGTGCGGATATACAAATATCACGCAACCAATGCGTGATAATTATTGATGTATTAGTCGTCTAGCGTTGACACGCGTGACAGCTCAAGTGTGTGTGAATTATTTGGTCCGTGCATTTTGCCAATCAGGGTTGTATTAAGTCGTTATTGCCTTTCGGGTAATATCTGCTTCGCCTTTTCGATTTTTTGTAGAAGAATTGATAGAAATAAATTTGCGTCATTTAATGAATTCATTTTTTTAATGGGTATTTTCGCTTAGCTTTCCCCACAAAACCGGAAAAAATGGAGAAATGGTTAGAAACAATCCGAATTCAATTATGTGACAATAACTGGGTACCATCAGCAGGAAACCGCGTTTGCTCTAATAATTTTCAAACATATTTATCTCACTGCAAGCGGCCTCCGACGTGTAGACTGCAAAACTTTGCCTCTTTTTCCGGTAATTATAAAAAACTTTATAAAGTTTATTATGGATTGATCAGGTTTTAATTGATAATGTCGGTGTTTTCAGGCTGATATCGGACAGTCGCTGTCCACTATGGGCACAGGTCCTGCGAAAAGAGATACCGTCATTGTTTTTTCTCGAACATGACTGGTTCTCGATCCAGCTGAAACTTTTTTTGTAATCGAAAAGCCGGTTGTTCCTCTGTCAGAATTGCAACAACCGATGTCCGTGAATGCCGTAAATAATACGTAAAATCCTATTTAACGGGCGTAAATAAATAAATAAGTATATATTGTAATCATGTAATCTCCACCCCCCTTAACCCTTACCCATACGATCTCTGAAGCTCTGTCATAATCATTGTTGCTTATTCAATTAGGTTGCTTCGTTCCTTTCCCATAATTCGTGGTTCAGCTCGCTTGTGAACCCGCAATATTTTATGATTTATCTCTCTCTTTAGGTTAATCTTACATTATGTTTAATGTAAAGTCGTTAGGTTAGTTTTAGTACTTAGGTTAGTTTTCAATAATGCTATCTTGAAGAAGGTTGAGAAACTAGCTGACCAAAACTAGTTGACACAATGTCTTAATTCTAACAAAGTGGTTGAAGACAAAATAACTTTTAATTGAATGATAGTAGTATAATTATTAAATGATACGTAGTGTTGTTCTAGTCTCTATAATTTTATGTTACTGTTAAATTTTTAACTAATATTATTTTATATTCATCAGTTTTAATTATTTTGTATCACTTTCGACAGCTTACAAGATATATTCTGTTTTAAAATGCATGCAAAAGCCAGACTGGGCATAAAACCAAATTAAATTAAATGATTTCAAGTCACAAAGTGATTGCTTTCTTCAAAAATTATATATCATTCTTTATAAATACTGTGGTAAATTAAAAAAAACCTATTCACAATAGTAAAAATATATACGTTTTTATTTATTTATTTATTTATTTATTTATTGCATCTCACTATCCATAAAACACATTTTTTTCGCATAAAAATCAACCTCACTAGGACTGAGCCTGTATTTTTGGTTCTATAGGACCTGTATAGAATTCAAAAACAAAATATAAATTAAATTAAAATCATTTTGTATTATTTATCAATTCTTTCCTGATTCAGCCCTTATTCAGCACATAAAATTTGCTGTAAGTGTTAGTTTCTTTTTGGCTTTATGTCCATATTACAACACCTCTGACAACAAATTCTCCGTGGTTTTGCTTACGAGTTTGAACGCTTGTACAAGGTGTTTAAACAGAGTTGAGTTGTTAAGTTCATCTCCATATTTTTGACGTACGCTATGTGGGGTCATTTTAAAAATGAATTTAGCTAGACAGGGCTAATCTAGTATAATACATCAATGCCACGTAGCCATTAATTTTTCGTATTTAGAAATGAGTTCCCCACAATTTCTTGTTGGGGGAAAGTACTCTACAGTTTTAATATCAGCAATAAATAATAAACCTTATTCTACCCTTGCTTTCTTATGAGCCACATGCATGATTTTTTCTTTAGATTTAAGGGTGATTTTTTAATTTCCGATTTTTTTAAAGTTTTTAATCGTATGTTTAAAGCTGCAGCAATAGTTTGAAAATGTTGTGTTTTTAATTGCCTTGCAAAATCGAAACATTTTTATAAACGATAGAAAACGTTAATTTAGTTAACTGTAAATTAAATATTATGTATGTAACGGAGTTATTTTTACAGATTTTTTTATTATTAATATTTAGAAACACAATCAAAATATTTAGGTACATGCAAACGTCAAAACAAATTGTACTTTCTTCTGTAAAACGAATAAATAAAATAAGTTACATTACAAACAATCTGCGTGAAAATATCTGAAATAGATTTGTAACACACTTTACGTTAAATTTTGAGAATTGTTTAGCTATAATACAAACAATATTATTATTTTAAATGATTTACTAATGTTTATTAAATCGCGAAGTAAGCTGCGAAAATTATTTAAAACACGCTTTTTATGTTATTTAATAAATTATAAGCATAACAAATTAACAGTATATATTTAAATGCAAAAAAGTATTTGTCGAAAGATTTTTGTAAATATTTCAAATAGGTGTATTTAACAATAAAGTTTGAGAACTGTGTAGCTATTAATACAAACAATATTATTATTTTTAATGATAAACTAATGTTTAGAAAACTAAGTTTTTTATGCATAGCACAAAGAATAGCAAATTATTATTGGAAATAATTATTTGCCTGAAATACCGGTACAAATTTATTTTTACTCCGGAGATATTTTCTATTTGTGTGGGTATTTTCAGGCGAATAATTATTGCTTACTGTCAACTATGAGTACTTTTTTTTCTACCGAAACTCGGTGCATACATACAAATGGAGATGTTATAATTTTGAAGGCAGAACCAAGTCAATTCGAAGATTTTAAGTGGTTTATTGTTGTTTTCATTTGGTTTATTGTTGTTTTCATTTGGTTTATTGTTAATTTTATGCTTATAATTAATTTGAATTATATTATAATTTTTAATATGTAAATAAAATCATCAATCAGCTATGAAACGAGCTTTTGAACAAATTAATGGATTTTGAGAATACGTCAATGTTTATATACATATATATAAATATCGTAGAAATAAGCCGTTTTATAGAGCAGAACAGCCTTTGTCTAGCGAGGCAGGTAAAGAAAACCTTGTAATAATAAAAACAAAATAAAAAATAAATCATGAACTAAAAACACTTCGGTTAGTATTTAGATGTTTTAAATTTCCGTACCTATTCTAAGTAGAATTATTTGAATTTTTGCGAAGCCAGCTTAAATTGCATGCAAGTTGCCCATTTGACTAGTTTACTTCTGTTTATGATTTCAAGATAGAATACTGGCTTTTTAGAACATTTCTACCTTACTAGGAATTCTCTATTCAAGTCAAAAGGTCGAGTGTTATATGTCACGCGTCGTAGTATTATTAGAAAGTGTACTAAACGGCAATCCCTTATGATCATGCTCCTTTAAAACTTTCAGGTGTTCAATTTTAAACTCTTAAAATTAAAAATCCTAAAAACACAGATTTGAGTTAAGGCGATGCCATACGTAGTAATTCAAAATCATGTGTTTTTGGTTTGAAGATTTGGTCGCCTAGAAATGTTTCAGATGCTTTAATTAAATACTGCGAGTAGAATACATCTTGGCTTTTGAAATAAATGAGTATTTTTTTAGATAGGTCTTTTTATAAACCCAGAAAAAAATAATGTATAAGGCCTATGAAAACTGCTTTAAAGTTCACAATCTCCTACTTACGAACCCATTTTCGATTATGATTTTATTTTATAATGTGGCAAATTAAGTTATTTATCAAATTATCGAAAAAAAATTAAATATTTGTGCCTACACATCCACAAAATAAAATAAAAGGGACTTTTCGGCTATGTTTTTTTCTTGCATAAATCAAAACAGGCGGATGGTGTTAAGCGGGAATTTAAACCTTATCGCCATCTACGTAAGGTTTGTTATTGATAGCGGCTCAATTTAAAATATTACACGACGTAGTGCATCGCCTTAAGACGACACGAGACTCTAATTAAGGGGGTTTGCCCATGGCTCACATTAAAATTAATGCCGACGAATTCGTAACCATATTGTTGTACATGGCTTCTGTTATATCTCTGCTTTACTTGCAGATTTAGTGTTGGGAACTCTTGTGAAAAGTAAAAGGTTTTTTTACTATAATTGCGTTTATTTACGTTACAATAAATAGGCCTGGATTTAGCTACACTGTTCATTACCCGAGGGTTGGTATTTCTCCGTTTCTAGAAGCTTGTTGTCTGGCAATAATATCCCACAGGCAATTGCTACACTCTAGCGATATCTGTTGGACTCTGGAGTAAGCTTTATGACTCGTGCCATCTATCGCTTGAAAACCCAACTTATTACCAAACATCACTTATGTCGTTAACATTACGACTTTATTTTAGGGACTTGTGTGGTTTGAAATGTAGGTACATATTACATGTAAAAGTGTACCCTCTATCTGTTTCAGTATTCAGATTACTCATAAATGCTTCCAAACAATTGACAATACCTCTAATACCTTGTAAATATTAAACAAAATTTTAAAGTCCTACTGGTGATACCAGACCATACGCCGCCTGGTGTTAATTTATGGTACAAAATTACATGGTAAAATACTGGGGCATGGTAATAATATTTGATTTCTGGTGACCATTAGAATATTAATTTCCTCATTATCTCAATATGTACTTAGAACTTGGAAATTTGTGGCTAAAGAATTAGACGTTCGAACTATGTACGTATTGTGTAAGTGGTTATAGCCAGAAAAATGTATGTAAGTATTAGACTTGTCAAACATTACTGGCGTATTTATTTTGGGTAAGCCAAGCACAGGGAAGTTACTTAAAACAGGTAAGGATTATAAAATCATTGTGATAAAGTCGTATTTTTATATGCGTCGGGTCTAATTTAAGGCGAAGCTTAATGCTTTATCACCATTTTGATTAATCTTTATAACGAATTGGTGAACATTATGAATACCGAAAAATGTGTTTTAGCTAAATTGAAGATTTTCCTATCGTTTCGCTTGAGTAGAATACAAATAAAAAAATAAATTACTCAATAAAAAATATAAATTTAAACTACTAAAAAAAACATTTTTTCAATAGAAATGTATGAACGCGTAAAGGAAACAACTTTAAAAAAATGCCGTATTATAGCTAAGATTATTTGTGACAGTTTCACTTGATTAACTTTTTTGCTTTCTTATAAAATTATTTACAAATAAAATAAAAACCAGCTTTGTGCTTGAAATCGAACGTTTCTATACTCCGTTTGTCAAGCGATTTTAATGCCTATTACCTACAATATAAGGTATACCAAGAATATACACATTTTTGGCTTGTAGCTTCCTCTTAACAATGTTCAGTAAGTTAACCCTATGGCGGGCTGACATAAAAAGCGGGTGGAAGCATGGGAAGCATTTTGCCGCCGAAATTAAAATAGATTTAGTTATATTTAAATATATATTAAAATGAATGCTTCATTGTTGATCCCCTATAGAGTCAAAAACTACCGTACAGACTTTGTTGAAAATTTTTTGAAAATGTTTATTATTATTAGTATGTAACAATGTTGTTTACAAGTAGTGAATAGTAGATAAAGTCGGGGACGCCCGAGAAAAACTTAACTCTTATTTCTACACTGATGAATGAATGAGATATGGGATCTAATTATAGTCGAGTAAGACATGGCACGATCAAATTTAAACCTTATCGCCATCTACGTAAGGGTTGTTATTGATAGCGGCTCAATTCAAAATATTACACGACGTAGTGCATCGCTTTAATACGATGAAGTCTACCTTACAAAAGTTTCTCTGATGGTTCTTTGTCAGATAATATTATATTACGAATAAAAAAATGCAGCAGACAACAGGTCAGCGGCAAGCTATCCCGCAGGAAAAGTGATGTTTGGGCGGCAAACAAATTACCTGGTCTAAAACTAAAAAATGCCTCTCAAAAGATTCCAGTGAAAAACTGTTCAACTGTCCATACACTAAAATCAATTAATATCTACGTAAATGTAACGAACGTAAATAAGTTAACGTAAATAATAATATTATACTAAACGTAGGTACCTACTTTTCCTTAAGGAATTAACGTTACGTTCGCTATATTAAACATTATTTTACATCATCATTGAATTAGCATTTATTTATTTATTAATAAACGCCCTAATGGGCTTTTCCATGCTATAATAATGTTAAGCGTAATAAACGTGAAATAGAAGTAAATTCTTTGCTCATATATATACAGGGTTTTCCAATAAGAGGTGTTATTTTAATATTCAAAGAAACTTTTCCTGTAAAAGATCAATGGTTTCGTTGCTTGTGTAGCACGTAGCGCCGTCTTGTTGAAATTAAACGTTGTCCAGATCAATACCATCCAATTCCGGCCATAAAAAATCATTAATCATCTCTCGATAGCGCAATCCATTCACCGTAACTGTTGCTCCAGCCTCATTTTCGAAAAAGTAAGGTCCAATGACTCCGCCGGACCATAAACCACACCAAACAGTCACACGTTGAGGATAGAAAGGCTTTTCAAGAATAACTCTTGGGTTTTCCAATTCCCAGAAGCGACAATTTTGCTTGTTGACGAAGCCACCGAGGTGGAAATGGGCCTCATCACTCAAAATGATTTGCATTTGATTCACTCAAGTGAATTTTAATAATTTCAATGCGTTGTTGAAGCGTGTATCGTTCCATTTTTATTAATGGCGTAGTTTATTCTTGTCAAATGTTAAAAAATGACATCTTCAAAAGTAACATCTACCGAAATAGAGGGCTATTCAAAATAACACCTTTTATTTGAAAACCCTGTATATATATATATTGTACGGCCATGTAAGATTTTACAAACATGTACATAAATAATTCAGTGGAAAGTAGTCAGAAGAATTTTTTTTTAATTATATAGAATTCAAGTATATTATGCTAACCTTAATTATAGTAAGAAGACGATGGAAAGACAACTTGAAACTAAATATAAAAGTTTAAAAACTACAGGCCGCCTCAAAACAGTAAACCCTAGTGAGGAGAACTGTGAAAAAAATCTAATTTATACTTATATTAAACTTTTTACCTACACCATGTACAAACTTCGCAATTGTAACTAATAAAATAAAAATAAAAAATCATTGCTGAGATATTTTATTATAGCCTTCTTGTAACTATATTACGTTCAGTTAAACACATCTAAAATTTCTGCGAAAGTGTTGCCAACTGCATGCAATCTAGCTACAAGTAAGTATCATATATGACTCAGTCCTGATATTACTGTTGCAATTCAAAATAATATTCGATCGAGTAGTTCTAGTTGGTTTGATCTATATATGTATGTACTTTGTATATAATTTTATGGTAAATGTATCTGTTAGATTCGATACTTCAATCGTCGAAAGCACAAAGAAACAAAGAAATTGTAAACTTTAAACAAAGAGCGCACTTACCACGTAATGTTGTAATTAGCTCCCATTACTTAACAAGTTTAACTTTGTTATCGCAATTATTGTTAATAATAAGCACACACAACACTAATTAAATACATAAAGTTAATGCGTGTTTTAAACGTCGATATAAAACCGTCACATTTGAACTTGAAACCACTTGTAAACTTTCGTTCAGTGTACGAACCTGAGAAACCTTTTGTTTGTTACTTTAACTGAGCGGTGTTCAAGAAGCAAGTAGCTATTGGGAAAGTATTGTTTCTCCGTGGTAAACTTCCACCGTAATGTGACAGTACGTCGTCACGACCCGAGAGCTTCCGTCGTGCTTTGGGGTATCGGGACGCTAGCCGCTACAAGCCAAGTAGCAACCTGCCGCTAGCTTGGATCGCGCTATACTGAACGCAGTTCCCATTTCTGCCATTCACGACTGTGAGTCTATAGTACTCCTGCTCTATACCCACGCTTTACTCTTCGGGGCTAAAGGCAGTCCCGCCTGAAAAGCGCAACCCCCTGACTACAAAAACTGAAAATGAACGATCAAATAATGACCTATTTCATCGTATTTGCAAACGAGAAGTAAATCGAGCTTCTGCTATATGGATAACGGTACGGTACCGGTCGATATTCGACGAAACGCTCGACGCTCGGCGATGTTTGTCCGTCAGTGATTAATGTATTATTATATGCAGCCACGCCAGCCAAAGTGAAAAGCTTTCACCTTCATTCCAATAATGCAAATGAAAGCTTCTCGAATAACTTGCGGAAAACCTTTATTCCAAACAACCGAACGGACAAATCGAGTTCGTTCTAACGACGACAAAGCGAACCTAAATAATTACCCGGCGGAGAAAATAATAAAGTTTATGAACAGCGCCAGCGGTAAAATAAAGTCTGTATTAACATTTTATTCTCGTTTAATTTCTTATTCTGGGAAACTCTGTTATAATCCAATTATGGATTAACAGGTCGGGTGGTTATTTATTATTTAATAGGATCATTTCCACAGTTCGGAGAAAACTTCTACTCAGTATAAAAGAGGGGAAATCATTATTACTCCAATCGCGTCTGTTGTGTAATGTGTACAACCTTTTCTGAAAACCTTTTGAACCGTCTAAAAATAGCAATAAATTCAACAACCAGCATTAAACGATTTAATCTAGAAACAATGGCCGATTTCGACACTTTTCCACTCTCAGTTTTTCATCTATCAAAAAAGCACGCGTAGGAATTTATTAATGAAATTCATGAACGTAATTGACAATTTTCGCTATGAATGTTTAAAACAGAGGTTCCCAAACTTTTTTGCCCGTAGACCACTTGCCATTTTTTTTTAGACCCCCTGCCTGCCGAAGATTGAATTTTCCTTAAACTATTAATGTCCCATGTGATAATCATTTATTTTTTAGTAAAAAGATTCCCTTCCCTTGCCTGCCCAATAACCGGGTGGCGGTATAGTTGCTCTGTCTTTACATTGTGCAGACAGGGGCACCCTTGTGAGGTATTACACCAAATGAAAATGAATCAGGATAAGCAACGGGAATTTCTTTCTGTAGCTGGCCCTACAGAACAGCCCCTTAAGTTCTTTGTCAGTGCTTATATCGGTCAGTTCTTCTTGTCACATGATATCCGATTCTTCAACGTTGCATTTCCATAGTCAAAATGTTCTCAAACTTAGTTTTGAAGTCTGTATGAAGTGCATTTAAATGTTGAACGTCATTATTACCCTGGTCGTTTTTCAAAAACAAGTTGGGGAACTAGGAATTCGCGGCTTCCAGTGTGCAATGTTTTGCTTGAATATATTAATTCTGATGAGAAAAGGAACGTAGACTCTATTTATAATAACTTTACGAAATATAAAAATACAAATATCAAATTATTTTTTTATAATAACTTTACGAAATATAAAAATACAAATATCGAGTTATAATTGTCTATGATTTGACTCAATAGCCGTTTTTGACAGCACCGTAAATAATATCAATATAGTGTCAATAAAACAACCTAATAACATAACCCGCTTAAAAAAACAATATATAGTGATACGCTAGACAAAGTGGCAGTATTTGTGACGGTGGCAGTGAAATTAATCATTTGTAAATTGAAATGCAAAAAGAGTATTGTCATTGTAACCCAAAATCAACTTTGGTGAAAACATACAATAACCATAGACAATACAAAACTATTTCACCATAGACAATTTACATAAATTAATATATACTTAGGGGCATTTTTGTTCCAACATTAATAAAAATATAATTAATAAACCAAAAAAAAAAAAAGAAATAGAAAATGGCAAATACAAGAGGAAAGGGAGTTATAACGGAAACCGAAGAAAAATTTAACATTGATAAAATTATACAGATTATTGAAAAAAAATTTGAATCCATGAAAAAAGAAATTATATCAAAAATTGAAAAACAAACCCAGGACACTCAAAAAAGCATTGATTTTATGAGTAGTCAGTACGATGAACAAATAAAAAAACTAGAAATTACAATTCTACAAAATAAAAAAATTGAAAATGATTTTGAAAACATAAAAAAGGAACACCAGGAAAAGAATATCATTATTAAACAACTTGAAATAAAAATTTCAGACCTCGAATACAAATCTCGGTCTAATTTCTTAGAAATAGCGGGCATTCCCCAAAAAAATGGAGAGCAGCAGATGGAGATAGTAAAAAGAGTTGCGGCGGCAGCAGGAATGGAAATCCAGCACAATGATATAATTGATATAAAAAGGACACATGATAGAAGGAATGCGCCACCGAAACTGCTAGTGGAATTTGCGGAAAAAAAGACAAGAGACAATCTTCTTTCTAAGAGGAAAAATATTAATTATGCAGCTATAAAAGATATCTCCACCGAACCAATCTATATTGCAGAGGAATTGAGCCCATATCAAAGGGAACTGCTCTGGAAAACGAAAAAATCTGCCAATGAAAAAATGTACTCCTACGTTTTGTTCAAAGATGGAAAAATAATGACGCGAAGAATGCCAACCGAAAAAATAATTTATATAAAACATGTAGATGATATAAAAAATATTGTATAACAAAAGGGCACAAAAACGATTACGAAAAAAATATAAAAATGGCTGACATTATATTCACCTCGGAACCAAATGATCTATCGAATTTAAATAACAACTCTTTCAATATACTACACAAAAACATAAGAAGCATAAGAAAAAATTTTGATGAATTGCAAATTTTATTGAAATATTTAAAAGTTAATTTTCAAATAATAATACTTACTGAATGTTGGATAAATCATAAATACATGAAATTGGAAATTGCTGGATATACAACCTACTCAAGTTTGAATAACAAAAAACAAAATGATGGTGTAATTATATACATTAAAAACGAAATAAAAGCCGAAGTTGAAGAAATTATTATCACAAATGCCAATTGTTTAAAAATTAAAATCAGTAAAGAAAAAGCCATATTAGCAATCTATCGATCGCCCTCAACAAGAAACATCGACCCATTCCTTAAATCCGTAGACGAGGAACTCTGCCTTCTTAAAGAAACGAAAAACATATTTATTATTGGAGATGTAAATATAAATATTTTAGAAAATGGACACCCTAAGCGAATTCAATATCTGCAGATGCTAGCATCCCATGGACTGGAAAGCTTAATAAATGTTCCTACTCGAAAAGTGGACAACAGTGAAAGTTGCATAGACCATATAATGAGTAAAACAAAAGACATTACTCAAACTGTTGTATTTAATTCAACTATAACCGATCATTATACTACTATGCTTTCAATAAAAATAAACAAGTCAAATAAAATGAAGAAAAAACCATTAACAACAGAAAAAACAGAAATCAACTGGAATATCATTAAACATAATCTACAATGTACCGATTGGAAAAAACTGCAAAGTATGAACAATACAAATGATGCATGGAATTATTTCATAGAACTTCTTCAGAATAATATACTATCTAATACCACAAAAATTACTAAGAAAATCTCACACAAAAATGTACATATTAAACCATGGATTACACAGAATGTTATAAACTGCATAAGAAAAAGAGACGAGTTACACAAGAAACTTAAAAAAATTCCATACGATATACACATGTTAAGATACTACAAAAGATACAGAAACATTTGCAAAAAAGTTATTATGTGTACAAAAGAAACCTACTATAAGAAAAAAATTGTAGATTGTAAACAAAATCCCAGGAAAATGTGGCAAATAATAAATGAAATAACCAGTTCCAAATCTGCCAACGTTACATCAATTGACGTGCTGAATATAAACAATGTTCCCAGGACATACGCTGATAATCCTGACCAAATACTTGAATACGTCAATAATTTTTTCATAAATATAGGATCAAATCTAGCAAAGCAAGTTACAAAATGTAATGAAGATGTACAAATAAACGAACCACCTGAGCAAGGAAATCAGCTCAATTTTAAACAAATTACAGCTGACGATATCAAAAACACAATTTCTTCTTTAAAATCAAATATTTCTTCGGGGGAGGACACAATCTCAACCAACGCAATAAAATATCTCTGTAAAGAACTTATCGAACCACTTACATACTTAGTCAACATGTCTATAACGAATAGCATATTCCCTACAGCCAAAAAAGCGATTGTTATACCAATATTTAAACAAGGATGTAAAAATGACATAAACAATTACCGACCAATAAGCCTACTAAATGCATTTTCAAAAATACTGGAAAGAATACTAAAAAAACAACTCTTATCTTACTTAGAAGACAATAAAAAATTATCAAAAACTCAGTATGGATTTAGGGAGAACTTAAGTACTAGTGACGCCATAGAAAAAATTACCGATATGATCACTAAAAGTTTAGACAGTGGAGAAAAAACTTTGGCAATCTTCATAGACTTACAAAAGGCTTTTGACACAATAGATCACAAAATACTTTTTTCAAAACTTTCAAAAATTGGTATGTCATGTACAACACTAAACTTACTAAAAAGCTATATGACGGAGCGTACACAGAGCGTCCAAATTAACAAGAGAAAAAGCAAACCTCTCCTAATCAACCATGGAGTACCACAAGGAAGCGTACTAGGTCCGATATTATTTTTAATATACATTAATGATATCTGTAACCTAGAAACAAGAGGAAAAATCATTAGTTTTGCTGATGACACAGTAATTTTATTTAAAGAAAAAGATTGGATAAATACCTACAAAGAAGCTGAACACGGACTTGGTCTCCTGCAAAACTGGCTTAAAAGAAACTCCCTGACGCTTAATGTCAATAAAACAAAATATCTGACATTTTCTAAAACAGCCAGAGGGCAGCCGTCAGAGGACCTTAATCTCAAATTACATTCATGCCAAGGAATTTATCAAAAAAATCAAGGCTTATCATGCCTCTGTCCCACTATAGCACACTCCAAAAGCATCAAATATCTTGGAATTGAAATTGATGATAATCTCCGTTGGAACTCACATATAGATGTAATTACAAAAAAACTAACCAGGTACATTTACTTCTTTAGAAACATTCACAATATCCTCAATATAAACGATATTAAAAAAGTATACTATGTTTTGTGTCAATCACAAATAGAGTACGGAATAACTGGATGGGGGTCTGCCTTGAGCACTCACACAGAGCGGCTCAATATAGCACAAAAAGGAGTATTAAAGACTATACTGAAAGTTCCGCTTAGAACTCCGACAGAAGAAATATTCAAAAACTTCAATGTTTACAATGTACAGAAACTATATTCAAAAAATATTTTATTTAAACTGAAAAAAAACATATCCGAATACTCCACTGCCCAACATAAATACACAACCAGGGCAAAAAGCGAAAATATCCTGATTACTCCCAGTTTGAACACATCCTTTGGACAGAGAAATAATAAATTCCATGCTATAAAATTGTTCAATGCTCTACCAAATGAAACCAAAAAATAAACGAAATGAGTATATTTAAAACAAAAGTCAAAACATGGCTTAGAGATCAAAGTAATAATCAACTTACAAACATTATGAAGACAATCTAAAGACAATTCAAAACTAAATACAAAAATTTAAGAAAAACTACAGGCCGCCTCAGAACAGGAAACCCTAGTGAGGAGGACTGTGAAAAAAATACAAAAAATATACTTATATTATACTTTAAACCTACATAATGTACAAATTTTGCTATTGATATTAATAAAAAAAAAAAAAAAATAAATAAAAAAAGTAATTTCTCAGTCTATTATATTTGTGTTAGGTCTATTGTGTCATTTACGTAACACCTAAATGTTGACTTGAGGTAAATGGGGGTCCGCTCGTATGTACCCCCATTTGAATCTCGTGGACCCCCAAATTTTGTTCTCGCTGACATAGACCCCCAGCAAGCCGATATAGACCCCCTGGGGGTCCATATAGACCACTTTGGGAACCTCTGGTTTAAAATGAGAAAATGGGTAATTATTGCGCATCTAATCGAAAATATAATATTTACGACCAACTGCCATTTATTTGTGTAATTATATGATATGATCTGAGTCCTACTATACTAGCGAGGACCCGTGAAAAATTAATGGATATTATAATTGTAGGATTTGTGAGGACAAAAGTATTTATAAATTATTTGACTCAGCATCATTGGATACAAAAAAAAATTAGAGATGATCGCAAATTTATAATTCTATAGAACACTTTTAGTAAGCTTTAAAAATCACTATTTAGATTTAGATCTGTCGAAAATATAAACAATAATAATACATAATACACTTTTTAAATATGGAATTATTATGATTAAAATAAAATAATTTGGTTGCCTGTTTTATCGCTTGTTTTGTAATGATTTTATACTTCGGTTCCAAATTGTGAAAATTTAAATTTCATTGAACTTGAATAATTTTTTATTATTATATTTCACATCACGCATGCATGCACCGACAACCGAAAATATTATGTTTAATTATTAATTATTTTATAGTCATGGATATTCAACCTATTAACGATAAGTATACGAGAGCTAGATTAGAAGGATATAAGCTTGGGAAAGCATAACTGCAATTTATTTCGTTAATACCGCACAAGAGTACTAACTACTCCCTACTAATCACAGTGCTTTACCAGTTTTTCTAATATTATAAACAATATGTATAGTGTGAATACTTGTAATAGTTATTTAATAAGAAGTCCTGTGTAGTATATACAAATACAAGTCATGTAATAACAAGTATAGTATAGTATATCGAAACAAAAGTTATATTATAAGTAGTATAGTACAGTATGGCGTTTGCATATAAAGTTATATTATAAGTAGTATAGTACAGTATGGCGTTTGCATATAAAGTTATATTATAAGTAGTATAGTACAGTATGGCGTTTGCATATAAAGTTATATTATAAGTAGTATAGTACAGTATGGCGTTTGCATATAAAGTTATATTATAAGTAGTATAGTACAGTATGGCGTTTGCATATAAAGTTATATTATAAGTAGTATAGTACAGTATGGCGTTTGCATATAAAGTTATATTATAAGTAGTATAGTACAGTATGGCGTTTGCATATAAAGTTATATTATAAGTAGTATAGTACAGTATGGCGTTTGCATATAAAGTTATATTATAAGTAGTATAGTACAGTATGGCGTTTGCATATAAAGTTATATTATAAGTAGTATAGTACAGTATGGCGTTTGCATATAAAGTTATATTATAAGTAGTATAGTACAGTATGGCGTTTGCATATAAAGTTATATTATAAGTAGTATAGTACAGTATGGCGTTTGCATATAAAGTTATATTATAAGTAGTATAGTATAATACGGTTCCATGATAACTCAACACAGTGACTATTCAACACACTTTTAAAAAGTGATATAAAATCATTAAAAACGATTAAAAAAAATATACCTAACCTAACCTAACCTACTTACCCCAGTTAATAAACTTTTTGTTTCATTACTTTCAATGACTTTATATAACTTTGTAAGATTTGATGAATTATCATTTTGATGATTTATCCGGTCACCAGTATAATACATACATATAAAAGTTGTATAATAAGAAGTATAGTACAGTATAGTATATACAAATAAAAGTTATATAGTAAGTAGTATAGTACAGTATAGTATATACTTATAAAAGTTATATAATAATTAGGATAGTTCAGTATAGTATATACATGTAAAAGTTATATCATAAGAAGGTTAGTATAATACATACATATAAAGTTATATAATAAGAAGTATAGTAAAGTAAAGTTTATACATATAATAGTTATATAATAATTAGGATATAATAGTATATAGTATATAATATAAAAGTTATATAATAAGTAGTATAGTACGGTTCCATGATAACTCAACACAGTGACAATTCAACACACTTTTAAAAAGTGATATAAAGTCATTAGAAACGATAAAAAAAGATTTTAAACCTAACCTAATCTTTGGTTTTTATTAAAACTATTGGGAACGTTATATTTTTAATGGTTCACAACATTACATGGTGTTTTTTTATTATTTTTTCCTGAATATGGGGAGTCAGGTGCAAACTCTGACACCCCATGCAGATATACATATACATGATATAATATATTACAATAACTAAAATGTATGCATTTATTTTCAGGTTTTGGTTGAAAGTAGGTAAGTGCCAATCAAGCTGTTGGTTCATCGTATTGACTAATATTATTGACCCAAGTTTCCTCAGTTGTCCCAGGCAGTTCATTTTATATACATATTTACACAGTCAATATCTATCATTCAAAACACGAAGCCATCGCACTTGAGATGAAAGGACACAAAATTGCGCAATATAAATGCTATGTTATTATGGCATTACAATGTTCTTGTACAAGACTATACAATATATATACAATACAATAATTTGCCAAAACCACGCGTAATCGAACCCGAGAAAAAAGGTTACTACTATTTTTATTATAACTCACGCACTAAGAAGTACATTTTAATGCTGTTGTCGCAATAAAATGATTCTTTTTTTACATAGTACCCTACTTACTACTATTTTACTTCTTATATTGGCAATTTTTACACAGGTATTTTAGTAAAAGCTTGAAATTATCATAGGTAATGTTGACCTGCTTTGCTGGGGTGCTTACCCGTGCTACTAATCCATTATCCTCAATTATCATATTTTTTATATGCTGCCATCTTTGGAATGACTGTAAAGTTGTTAGTAGCAAATAGCAAGAATGTAGAATATAATATACACCAGCAAACTTGAGCGTCTTGCATGTTTATAGGTACCTACCCATCCGATTTTTGGTCAGTCCCAGTTATCTTTATATCTTCACATTTTCATTCAAAGTTGTTAATATTATTTTCAATGATTAAATATTGCAATGAAGTTTAAACTTAAATTAGTCAATCCTAATAATTTTATTATATTTTTAAAGCTTGTAAGCTGGTTGTATCCACTATCCATTAAGCTCTTCTACTCTGACCTCCCTTAAAACCAGAGTTAGTAACCCTCTTTTTAATAAAATTTACTTCTGATTCTACCTTTCTGGCACTATCCAAAGTATATATTAACTGCAAGTTCCTCTAGTTCGTTATAAGATAACTCTTGCCCTTCCACAAAAATGTTCTCTTTTAAAATTTCAAACCTTGTTTCAAATTGACAATACGTTGCTAAAGAACAAAGTCTGACAGCGAAATCTCTTATCGCTTCACCTTGATTATGAGTTGCTAAAAAAAAATCTCCCTTTCCTTAAAAATTGACCGATTTATAATATTTTGTTGTAATGTTTGTCTAGCAGCGCCAAAAGTTTATCAAATGATAAATAAGTCCGTTACTTTACTTGGAAAACACAGATTAATTATTAAGGTTACCGTTTCTGATTCTAGGAGATTTAATAAAAAAAGACCGTTTTTTCTCCGCACTCGCTTTCTCATCATTGATCAGAAAAAAGTGTCTCCGGAGAGATGGTTGAATGGTGGATTCTATCCGATTCCATAATTCCAACGGAAAAAACAACGGCAATAAACAATGATAATAACAATAAATCCCTCTCAAAGAAAACAGAAAACTTATCTTAGGAGCTCTTGAAATTTTTCCCGATCCCGTCCGGATCTTGTTTCTTTGGTCTCTCCTGGTCGTATTTTTCGTTCTCTGATGACAATCCAATAGTCCTTAATTAGTCCAAAATTCAATTCTCCAATCCAACAGTCCTCAGTTCGTCTAAAAATAGATCCAATAATCCACAACCGGATTTTCTCCTTGATGATTATTGTCTTGATACTTTAAAAAAAACAATCTTCTTTTCTCCACAGTCCGTAGCCACGGAAACAAATGCTCCGAGGATTCTCCTTAATCCTGAGCGGAATCATTTCAGATTTTTATTTGCCCAAAAGTGCAAGTCACTTCAGTGACATTGACTTCCGGGTCCAGCACAAATTATTTTTGACATACGTAAACTTAACTTTTCACACAAATTATACTAAAAAGGCTGCGCCAGTTATTATATCTGCCTTTACTTATGCAGACTTCGGTGTTAGGAACTCTTTGAAATGAATAAAAGGTTTTTTATATAATTGTGTTTATTTACGTTACAATAAAAGGTCTGGTTTAACACTATTCGTTACCCGAGGGTATGTAAATCTCTGCGCCTCAGGAGCTTGCTCAATGATATAATCTCACAAGTACCTGTTACACCCTGGCGACATCTGACGGACTCTGGCGTAAGCTTTATGACTAGCGCCATCTATCAATTAAGTACTCAACCTTTAAGGTTATTTGTATTATTATCGATTGCGTATTTTGTTTCGATTCATGCTGAGATTTTAAATTGCACAGTGTGTACGCCAAATCACATCAGTACCATCAAGGATATTACGCTTATTGAGAATGTAAATATATCATACAAATCTGTTTATTATAAAAAAAATATTCATATTCAATACCAATACATCCATTACCTACTAATAGGTAAGATAAAGCAAAGTCATGGCCTCATCAGTATCATAACGACCGCAACGGTGAAAAATAAGATGTTGTATTACTAATAAAATTTTGTATTTCTAATAAAATTTTCAATTACTAAAAAAATATTGTATTATCAGTAGTATTTGTGCTTACCCTTCTTACTGAAGGTGCTAACTGATAACATAAGTTATAAAATACCTATATTATAACATAGGGACATGAAAATTTGAATATTTCGACATAGTCCTTCTAGCTCCAGATGGTTGGGAGCAGTTGGGACTCTTGTAAGGTTTCAATAAAAAAAATGATGTAGTACCATATATTTAAGAATAAGGAAGCATTTATCATAAAATCAATTAACACAATGGGTCGTTCTGTATTTAATATACGAAGTTGATAGATTAATAATTTTTGTATTCTTATTTCATATACAAACAACATATCTGCTTCAGATGACCACAAACTTACGTGACGTTTTATAGCTTATTGTTTAAATCAATAAATTACTCAATCCAATGGTTTCAAAAATTCCCCCATATTTAAAAAAAAAAGAAATTTCTTCACTTATTCGAACGAGGATCGGACATTGTTCCGTTCCTTCCCACCTTTTTAAAATTCACATCCTTGACTCCCCAGATTATACATTCTATGGTCTAGAAGTGGGAACTTTAGATCACATATTTTTTGGCTGTCCCTCTCTAAACAAATTTCTTCTCTTCTATCAAGCCTTATCTAAAATTGCCTCCCCTCCATTCAACATCTCATCTCTTCTAAGTCTGAACTCGACTCCGATTTTCATTATAATTTTGAAATTTACCTATTTAAATAAAATTAATATTTAAATTCAACATTTGTTTCTCCATAATTTTAAATGATGGCCAAGAACACCCTTGAAGGGTGAAAGCCAGAAATAATAGAAGAAAAAAATAACTCAATCCAAAAAAAAATCCGAAACCATTTGTTCGATAACCAACACCTCTGCCAGTGGTCGCCCCAAAAGACCCTCCACACAGCATCCACAAAGATGACATAGCCCCTTAGGGAACATTTTTTTTCCTCAGGGCGTCCCGTGTGGAGCTAATGTTAAAAAAGAAGTCAAATAAGTAATCACAAAAATTCATACCTATGCAACCGAACTGTCGGTGCTTGTCGGTTATTAGTATCTACGCATTTATTCAAATTGAAAGTTTTTCAAAAATCATCACAAAAACTGATCAATATACTTGCCATTATATGTTAAGGTCATTGTGTGACACAGAAACATTGAAAATTAATGTGTAATTTGTAGCGATCACTAGTCTAAATTATATATGTGTCGTGAATCTACCATATGAGATGCATTTTAGATAACATCTTTGTGCTCTGTTTGACATCTAGTTTCTAATCTTTGTTCCAAATCTATTTAAACTATCTAAAACCATTTTTAACGTGACCCTTCGAACTATAAAATGTCCCAAAATTATTTTATCATACTCAGTTACTCATTCGCGTCAAATATCTTTCATTGTGGATACGAGAGCACCACTATATATTTAATGAAATACACTCGCCGTATATTCAATAAGTTTATGTTCAAGTGATAAAAGCTAGTGACACTCAATTTCAATTTCTCAAAAACAGTTTTAATCCAATGCAATTTCCAATACGGCATCAATTGCATCACAGTGCAGAATATTTATATTTCTGATAAATTTGTCGTTGTATTTCGTGTGGGGGACCATACAAAACAATCATGTCGATTGAAAGCATTTGCGTTATCCTGAAATGGATGCAATACCTCTTGATGGTGGCTCATAAGAAAGGACTCTGCGTGGACATCTGTCCTATCCAATGCGCAGGATACGAGTACAGTGCTCATGGGCGCGGCGATGGCAGTGGTTATGGAAATGGACATGGGAACGGCTATGACTTCAGAGACGCCCCTAATTCATATGGTCACATAGCAAAACCCAACGGTTTCAACGTGGAAGACTTGGCTAGAGCCATGGGAGTTCCCTCGAGCACTTTCTCTGAATTGACTAATGATACTATAACTCCTCCAACTCCGAATGCCAACAAAGGGTATCCTCAGAGAGGCAACAGGATGGCCTCAAGAAATGTGCCGAAAGGGAACAGGACGAAGGTGAAGCAGGCTTCACTCAATTTGATTTCAAAAGTTCCTGTCCGTAGTTAAGATTCCTCGATTATTAGTTAGATTTCGATATTATAATTTTATTAAGCTTACCAATATCTTTGTTATTTAATTTATTTCAATAAAATCATTGTTCGTTACTCTTTGCTTCCTTTATTTTTAATTAAGTTTTTTTATGGATTAACTTAACAGTTGTAATTTTACCTATTTATATACAGTCACATCTGAAAATAAGTGATTTAAAGGCAATCATTTAAATGTTGTTGTTTTGGTGAGCATATTTGTTTTCAGCTGGAAAATATACTTACAACCTAACCTAACAAACCTATTGAGCATAATATTTTTTCAATGACGACATAGACATGGTACTCGTATGATGTCAAAATGATTTAGTTCACGTTTTTTCTTGCTTACCTAATATTTTATATGCCGAACCATTTAAACACATCTCATGTTTTTAATATCCACCTACAACTTTTACAAATATAAAGTTTACGTGGTACCTACATTTTTGTATTCTTCAAAATTAATAACGTAGTTTTACCACCTAATTTGTATACTTTATTAATTTGTCTACACACCAACAAAGGTATTTTTAAATACATAATGCTGACGCGATATTTGATGCGTTTTAAACCTCCCGGTATCTACATCAATCACAATACAAACTCCTCAAATTGTACCACTTGCATTATTTAACGGATAGACAACGTCATAACTACTAATATTAGGTCCATGGACATTGATCTCCGGTAAACTATTTCAGACTTTCAATTCGATCTCACAGGCGACAACTGCAGGACCCCTGATGACCGGAGCGGGATCTGTCTGAACATCAGGAACTGCGAACCTCTGCTCAACTTGCTGAGGACTGTCAGAACAGACCGGAGCCTATTCCTACCTCAAGTAGTCGTTGTGCGGGTATGATGGTGCAGACCCTGTAGTCAGTATAAATCATTTTTTGTTTTATCTCTCATATTATTTCTTTTTCAACCGGAATATTTGACATAAAAAATGTAGAAACAATCCAAAAGGCAAATGGTGAAAATATTTAAAAATGAAACGATATAACTTGTGACGTTCTCTGTACTTTATAAAATATTTAAAAATATAACTATTTAATTTGTGACGTTCTCTGTACTTTATAAAATATTTAAAAATGAAACGATATAACTTGTGACGTTCTCTGTACTTTATAAAATATTTAAAAATGAAACGATTTAACTTGTGACGTTCTCTGTACTTTATAAAATATTTAAAAATGAAACGATATAACTTGTGACGTTCGCTATACTTTAAGTTTTATTTTTTTTTAATAAATCATAATAATGGAATTCCACCACAAATTGTCAGAAACATTTGAAATGTTTTTCCGAAACGTTTTTCTAATTAACATCCTTCATTTTTCCAAAAATAATTTTCGTCTTTTATTCTATGATAATTATCGCGTACATTGCTGCCCGACCCCTTTGTAAAATGAACTCTCCGGATTGTACTTTCTGTGTTTCACGTACGCGAGTATATCACATTTTTTAAATTATCCCCCTCTAAAGAACAATGTACTCCCGTCTATCGATTTTAATAAAAAATTAACTCCCCTTCATTATACATTCCATCTGTTGACTTATAAGTCTGAAATCTATTGCGATTTTAAATATTATTAACATTTCTCTATTCATTGAAATGATGGCCGAGAACACAATTGTAGAACCGGGAAACAATTAATTGGATTAAACAATATCTTTTCTTGTCCAATTTTTTTAACACTATTATATTTTGGAGAAATTTTGGGCAGAAAACCCTTTAAAACGTAGATAAATCATGGTTAAGTCAATGTTTTGTTCTTAGGTGTGTTGTTCAAATGACAATGGCGGTGATCAGCCAAATTCCAATAATGGGGGCTACAGAATCCTGATCCTGAATGACAACTGTGGCGTGAATAACGGATCCTTCACCAAGAGGGTCGTAAACGGAGTTCCTACCGCCCTAGGTAAGTCAAAAACCATCAAAAAAACTCTTACGTTTACTTTACTTTACGTTTGCTTGCTCGATCTACAAAAGCTCAAACAAAATATAACTACAAAGATTGTGTTTTATAACTAGAAAACAATATCTCTGTAAATCTAAAACGTTAAAAGCAGCTTTTAGAAGCATAGTAAAAAATGGGATACGAAAAACAAACAATTTAAAAATTCAGGTAGGAAATGTTTCGTTAAATTATTTTTAACTTTAGATACTCCCTTTAAAATGATTTCACTGTACGCAAGTAATTCAGGTCTTATATTTTATTTGATTTTAAGAACAAAATATACATAGTGAGTTATCGAAAATTAAACAAAAAAATTAAAGCATGATATAACAGTAAACTGATAAATTGAATATGAAACAATATTATTAAAACATGTAATGACAACATAAAATAATATATAAACTAGAACAATACTACATATAAGTAGGGTTGCCATCTCTAAAATTTGGCAACCCGGACAAGAGGCGTGAAAACCCCGGATTTCAGAGCCCATAACCCGGACATGTCAACAGGTTTTTTTAAACACAGTCAGTGTAATAAAAACAGTTTAAAATGTCATAAATCACCTTTTTATTTATTTTCAGACCTAAAAATTGAATTTTGTCAAATTTTATCATCATTTTAAATGTACCTAACAAAACAGAATCTTATTACAGTTTGTACACATTGTTTTCATAATCAGTTAGAATTTTTTCATTCTTAAAATAAAACAAAAATTATTAATATACTCTGTTATGAAAACTAAACCTTATTAAAATATTAAACTTAACAAAATTCAATTAAATTTAAAAAAAAAATCTTAAAAATACTGAGACCATTTTAGTATTCAGTCTTACAATTTTTGAGGTGACTCTTTTAACTGAATAATAATTATCTTCTTTAAATTTGTATCAGCAGCCATTTACACAACAAAATACCTCTTAACATAATATGAACTAAATTCAGTCTTCTTAAATCTTAAGCAACAAAACTGACACTTTTTAAAGTTTAGACTTACTGGAATGTGAGTTACGTTATTAATTTTTTAAAACATAAAATATCCAAAACTATTCTCATTTATATTACCTTAAATTTTAATCACCAGCCATATTACCTTAACACGGGCATTAGCCTAGTATGGTTGTAAAAAAACATAACAATTGTAATTTCAAGAAATCTATGAAATAATAAAAAATAAAAATTCTACGTTACTTTAACGTAATAAAAACAATCATAACTTTAACTACAAAAATGAATAGAAATTATAGCACTTGTAAGTACATTATTTGATTATCTAGCTATTAAAGATTTTTCCTCAGCTTCTTGCCTTTTTACATTTCAGTTTTTTTGTATTTATCACTCTTTCCGATAGCTTTTAGAATATCTTCCCTTTTTAAAAGGAATTTGTAAAAATCAATGCAGCTGTTTTCTTGGAAATTGAATTTAATTTTAATTACTGACGAGATTGTTTCTACGTTTAGTAAATTAATTTCTTTTGTCCATTGTTGTGAAATTAATGAGAATATTCTCTCCACGTTGGCATTATGAGCCGGAATGCACAAAAATATTGTGCAATTTTCAGCAATTCCGAATATAAATTCGCATTTGGTGTTTAAAAAATTTTACCCAAAAATTTTTTGAATTTTATAAGCTTATCTTGTTCAGTTAGGTTTTGACTAAAAGCCTTTAAATTCACCCACTCTTCAAATAATTTTGCGTCGTCAATATCTATGTTTTTGTCTTTTAAATAAAGCTCAGTGTTTTCAATAAGAGTCCATTCTGTGTTGTTATTAATTTTTGGCAAAAACATCCAATCAAATTTCTCAAATTGTTTTAACGGTTGCATCCGTTCTTCAATGTACGTTTTGATTTCCTTGTAGAAGTCATGCGAGCATTTTATAAACTCTTGTTTCGTGTTTTCATCTTTATTTATAATACTCTGAACATTCAACGGCACGAAACTTTCCTTAATTCGGTCATCTAAGCTTTTTGTTATGGATGCAAGTATGCTTCTGGTTTCAAGGACTGAATTATCACTTTTCTCTAATTTCTGTATTTTTGAGTGAACGGTGTGCATAATTGAAATAAGTATGCGTCCGAGAGAGGATTTTCAAAAAACTGTTTAATTAAAACAGGTAGCCTTTCTATGCTTTCAAAATAATCTTTTAATGGACGGTAGAGCTTCAGGAGTCGCTCGACAGCTGGAAACAGGCTTAGCCAACGCGTCTTGGAATGATACAGAAGCTGTTTATATTTGACCTCAGCTGTTTCACAGAATTCTTTAAGAGCTTCGGTTCGTAGGTACTGTATAAGTGGCAAAAAAATTATAAATTTTTAAGATGGTGGATTCCACGTCTACTGGCAGTAAATCACATCCGTGGTGCACTGCGTTGTTAATGACATGGGCAGAGCATCCCACACCAACCATGTTTGGGTTTAGATTTTCTTTCAGCTTGTGGAAAACATTGTTGGTTCCATTTCGTTCTATTCCACCGAAGTTTGTATTGCAATTATCTCCAGCAAAAGCAATACATTTAGTCAAGAGGTCATGCTGGCCGGCCCAAGACTTTAAACCCGGACTACAAATGAAACCCCGCCCGGACGCTCCCCGGACGCCTTCTAAACTAGGACAAATCCGGGGAAACCCGGACGGATGGCAACCCTACATATAAGAAACATCACTTAAATACATTACCAACGTTACTATTATTTGTAGAAACGTTATAGATGCTGGTATAGATTCCGTTTAATTATATAAATAGAGTCAATAAATATATCAATAGCACCCCCAAACTTGTTGCCCAGATCATGCATCCTATTGGTTAGTGAGTGTATCTGTTGTGTATGTATTGCAGAAGAATGTTACATATTTTCTTGTATTCCTAGTCGGCACATGGAATTATTAGCGATAAGAATAAGTAATATTTTTTTTAAATGTTGTTATAACACAATTTTTTTTTTAGAACCGCATTGATTGTCTTCTATCTGCGTATAAGCCAAACTGTACTGTATTCGTTCACAAACTGCAAATGAGAGACTCGGCATGACCTTCCCCAAGGTGAAATGAAATCACCTTCGTTTGGGCCAAATACGTAGCGCGTTGAGCTCGCAATAATTTGTTACTAGAGCTATTTGCAGTCGTTCCTTCACGATACTAATTTATAAATAATAATTATTATTTATAATATTTTTTTCAAAATAAGGTACCTAACTACTTTTTTGAAGTCAATAAGAATTGTCAAAAGGAAACAAAGTACTGATGTTTGATATTACGTACTGAGAAATTAGTGTTTTTATTAAAATATATACCTATATAATAAATTACCTATTTTGTTATTTATCTATTTTATAGCTTTTATTATTTAAAACTTAGCGTTAACATAATAATTATAAGTGTAAGAACCTATAAATTGTTATTTAATAAACCTATTTTCGAACTCTGAGAACGACAAATGCAAAAATTTTACTTTATGGTGAATATCACAGCGAAATTAAATGAGTTTAATCTAAAACTGCGAGGAAAGGGAAACACAGTCTATGTTTTGGTAGAAGAATTTGTAAGAAGTTTTTTTCGAAGAAAAATTAATTATTTTTGCAGAAGATATTCGGAGCGGTAAATTACTTCATTTTCAATTTCTAAAGCAATATCGCGATAAAACCAGACTGTTTTTCAGTGCACGAATTACTAATTAGCACAGTTATAAATAAAATTAAAGATGAATTTGTTGACAGATTTCAGCAATTCGAAACCAACAAAAGCACTCTAGCATTCATAGTAAATCCTCTCAACACAAATAGTAACGAAATCTACATTAAGCCATCTGGAGTTGATACTGGATCTCTACAAATGCAATTGATCGGTTTGAAAAGTAAAGCTTTGTGGAGTGGAAAATTTACAGAGTTGAAAAGCAAGTTGGAAGAGTTGGAGATCCAGAAATGTATGTACGTAACGCAACAAAAGTGGACAGCTTTATAAGAAATGCCACGAGTTGAGGCACTTATATTAGACGTACGGAATAATAAGTGGGGTGAAGAAGTTGGCATTTTGAGTGCTGACTATCTTCGGGTCGACATATTCGTGCGAGCAAGCGTTCTCTTGGATGAATGTAATTAAAAATAAAGTAAGAAGCCAACTAGTGAAGTTAGGTTAAGTAAAATGAAGAACAGCAACAGGTGAGACTCTGCAGCAAGAATCCTAGGTGGTGAAGAAACTGGACCAGCTGCTGCAGCGAGAGTCTACCGAATGTCACAGCGGTGCTGCCAAGGTCTGGTATCTGCCAAGGCACTTTATTAGCAGCAGACACATACCTGGACGGATGACGAGCCTCGTGCTGGCACTGTTGGTGGACTCTCTCCTGCAGCAGCTGGTCCAGTTTCTTCACCACCTAGGATTCTTGCTGCAGAGTCTCACCTGTTCCTGTTTTTCATTTTACTTAACGTAACTTCACTTTATTTTTGTAATATTTATATTTTTTATAATACCTGCATCAACTGTAAAGCGCCCCTGAGGTGATATCTCACAAAGGCGGCGCTATACAAATTGTCTAATATTATTATTATTATATTATTATAACAAATAAATATTTAGAGTCGTGTTTGAAACTTAAAACAACAAGTTATGAGCCAAATTTATCCTAACTGTCTAAAACCATGCAAAGCCAACGCTCCCAATGAATTGGTTTTGCTCAATTGTATGTTATTGTGTTTTTTTTATTTTTAAATACAAGTTACATTGTTTGGTAAAGTTTAAATTTTCTACTTGAATAACCACGCAAAGCCATCTCTCCCATTGAATGTGTTTGCTCAATTTTTTGTTATGGAAGTACAAGTTAGTGTTGTAAGTAAATGTTTAATTGTTTTAATTTTTTCCTTAAATAATAAGTAATTACCTAAAAATACCATATATTATCTATTTTTTTGTGAAAAACACTACCCATATATGAATAAATTGATATTTTTTCTTACGAACAAATAGATTAATTTTTTCTATCAAAAAACTTTATTTATGCAATGCTATTTATTGTTGGGGAGAAAAATTTTTGTGGCTCTTCAAAAACTTTGTAATTTTGTAAATTGTCATTTTGGGCTCTTCCGACTCAAAAGGTTGCCGACCCCTGATCTAGACGGAATATGAAGATTTATTAAATTGGTAAGTTCTGGTGAGTCCAGACCATTATTTAGGATTTTAAACAATAAGATTTGATCAAAAATTAGACATCGTGTTTGGAGGGAGTTAAAAGTATAATTTGAGAAGTGGAAGTTTCGGTATAATTTGAGAGGTGTAAGTTTAGTTTATAATTTATGTGTTTAAAATTTTTTTTTTATACTCTCTATTTTTTTAATATGGGCTTGGTATAAAGGAGTCCAGATCGGTGTACAGTGTTCCAGGTGCAGGCGAATATATCAGGTGTAAAGGGAATATGGAGTGTTTATGTTGTGGAAGGGTTTTGCTATACGAATTATAAATCCCAGCATTTTATTGGTTTTGTTAATGATTTCATCAGTGTGTTGGATAAAGTTTAATTTAACATCCAGTGTTACCGCAAGGTCCCTGATATATTTTACTTCATTAATGTGCGTGCCGTTTAATGTGTATACAAAGAAAATGTTATTTTTTATTACGTGTAAATGTAAATTAATTGTATTTTGTGATGTTAATAACAAGTTTGTTTAATTCGAAATAGACAAAAAGACGATTGAGGTCCTTTTGAAGTTTAATGCAGTCGTTGATTGATTTTATAACTAAGTATATTTTTTTATCATCTGCATATGCTAGGTAATTAGCATGTAAAAACATTTGTGAATATCGTATATATACAGATGAAATAATAATGGGCCTAAATGAGAACCTTGAGATACACCGGAGGGCACAGAAAAGAAGCTGGACTTTGTTCCCTCAACTGACTAACTTTGAAGTCTACTCCGAAGGTATGAAGTGAGCCACCGGAGTAAGTCACCATGGATGCCTAATTGTTTTAATTTTAATTAGAATGAAATGGTTTACCTTATCGAAGGCCTTAGAGTGATCAGTGTACATTACATCTACTTGGTTTCATCATCATCATCACTTTTGGCTCTACAACCCCTGGTGGGTCTTGGCATCCTCAAGAGTCTTCCTCCACTCATCTCGGTCCCGCGCCAGCTCTCTCCAGTTTCGAAGCTCCAAGGCAGACAAATCTTTGAGGACGTTGTCGCTCCATCTTAACCTTGGCCTTCCCAGGCTCCTTCTCCCTATCGGTCTTGAGCTCAGCAGGGACTTTGGTTCTTGATGCTCGGTCATTCTCTCCACATGACCTAGCCACCGAAGTCTTCCCAGTTTTATGAACTTTGTGACGTTTAGCTCCTTAAACAGAGTATAGAGCTCATTGTTATAACGTCTGCGCCAAAATCCATTTTCTACGACCGGTCCGAAAATTTTCCTTTCAAAAACGTCCAGTGCTCACTCATTCTTCTTAGTTAGAACCCACGTCTCGGCTGCGTACGTAAGCACAGGTCTAATTAGTGTTTTGTACACTAATACCTTGGTGGTTCTGGAAAGCAGTTTGGATTTTATTTGTTTTTGTAGGCGGAAATAGCAGCGGTTTGCATTCACGATGCGCTTCTGGATCTCCTCTGTAGTGTTGTTATTGTTTGTTATCAGGGAGCCCAGGTATGTGAATCTTGGTACCGTTTCAAAATTTTGGCTTTCACATGCGAGAGATGGGGTTTGTTGGGTACATCCTACGGCCATGTATTTGGTCTTCTGCTGGTTTACTACAAGACCCATATTTTTGGCAGAACGTTCAAGATTTATAAAGGCGTCTTGTAAATCATCAGGATTTTTCGCAATTATGTCGATATCATCAGCGTAAGCCAATAGTTGCACAGAGTTGTCAAATATCGTTCCTCTTTTCTCAATGCCTGAGTCACGAATAACTTTTTCTAAGGCTATGTTAAATAAGAGGCAGGCCAATCCATCTCCTTGTCTCACCCCGTAGAGCGCTTCAAATGGTTCGGACAGATCACTGCCAACCCTGACTCTACACGTTACTGGGGACATTCATTGTCAGTTTCACCAGATTGATCAGCTTACGCGGTATTCAAAACTCACTCATTGCATTATACAATGCGTTCCTATTAATACTGTCATACGCGGCCTTGAAGTCTACAAAGAGGTGATGAGTCTCGACATTGTATTCTAAATGTATCTACTTGGTTTATATTGTCCATATTGCTCGTTAAATATTCCGTAAAATTTACCAAGTTTGTTAGTACTGATCTTTTTTGAAGAAATCCGTGTTGTTGGTTTTGTATATTACGAACAATTGTTGTGTAAATTTGATCGTCGACAATGCGCTCGAAAAGTTTACTAAATACCGTGAGTATTGAGATTGGGCGGTAATTTGCAACATTAATTTTTTGAGAAATTTACCTTCTTTTAGTGACATTATAAATATGTTAGTTAAAGGGAAAGAAAGATTTTTGGCACATTTTTTGATGAAATATGGCGAGATACCATCACTACCAGCACCCTTACTAACATCTAAAATTTTCAGGTATTTATTGATCATTAGATTGTCAATATTTATGTTACCAATCGAAGAATGATTATTTACATAAGTAGAACTATAGATTGTGCTGATATTGTTCGTGCCCATTTCGCTTACGTAGGTGGACTGAAAGTCTTTAGAGAATAATTGACATCTTGATGAGCGCCGGTTCCTGATTCGTCTTTAAGGTGCATATCAGTGGGATGTCAGTTGTTTTACTTTTGTTTTTAGCGTAATTCTAGAGTTGTTTGTTATTATTCTGAATTTTAGATTCAACTGAACTTATATATTGATTATAGCTTAATGCTTCTGTAGGTGTTTTTGTTGTGTACATTTGATAGCGAACTGTATGTAATATATTGGATTATTATAGGATTTCCATTTTTTATGAAGTTTTTTGCTGGGACAAATTGGTTGATGGTATTATTTAAGATGTTATAAAAGGAATCAACTACTTCGTCAACGTATATTCTTATTTTACTTTCGAACATGTATTTATTCTTGTCTCGTTAAGGTATACGGGGAGCATCTTACTTGTATCTGGATTTTTTCGACGGAACTAGGAGGATCATGTCGTCCGCGTAGCTTATATGATGTATACATACATTGTTAACACGATAGCCCGCTTTGATGTCCAGGCGACTTGACAACTCGTCAATGTATACATTACATAGGATGGGGGACATACACCCTCTTTGCCTTACTCCTGACCGCAAATATATCGGCTGGGAGTATGTATTTGTCCACCGTACAACATTTTCCTGCTGGGAGTGCCATAGGGATAAAGTGTTTATATATATGGTAGGTATATTCCTAGCTTTCAATTTAGCCCATAATGTTTTATGACAGACCCTGTCGAAGGCTTTACTTAGGTCTAAGAAGCACCCGTATACGGTAGTTTTTCGTTTCTAGTAGAATTATATTATTTGATTTGCAGTAAATATTGCCATAGTAATGGATAATCTACATTTAAAGCGCATCTGGTTATCTTTAGACATTAATTTATCAAGAATCTCATTTAATATAACCCTTTCAAATAATATTGCAGTTATAGTTGCTAAGGATATTGGCCGGTAATTGCTGGAGTCATGTCAGGCTGTCCCGATTTATAGTTAGAGTTATAATTGTTTTCATCATTACGCCCGGTAGTTGGTTGTGTTTAAGGATTGCGTTGAACAGTATGTTTAGAAGTTTGTGTATGTATCTAACTCCGTATTTTATGTGTTCAATACTTAGATTATTATGTCCCGGAGATTTACCAGCCTTTGTGCTTGTTATGGCTTTTATTATATTACTTTCAGAGAGGTAAACGTTTTCTTCATCATATTCCATAATATCGGGGAAAGACGGTACATTATTTCCGGAAATATCTGCAAAGGTTCTTCTAAAAGTATAAGCAATTTCCTCCGTGTTTGGGGACCCGTCAATTTGGCTGGCGATTCGAGTTTTTGGATTGATCAGGTTATTGCTTTTCTTCCAGAATTGGGTGAACTGCTTTGTGTCAAGTGATTTTACGATATCATCCATCTTTGTTTATTCAGAAAAGCTTTGGCAGTGTTTAAGAGCTATTTTGAACTCCTTCCTTTTCCATTTTCTTTCATCCGCAATGGGACCATGTAATGGTCTCCTATTTTTAATCCACTCCATCAATGCCGATCTGGAATTTTCGTAGTGTTCCTTAACTTGTTGATTCCACCCAGCAATGTCACGATGTGTTTTTGGTTTGCTTCGATCGCTCTCCCGATAAAATACAATATTTGCAGCATTACTTAGGGCTTCAACGATGTCTCTGTATATATTGTCCATGTTTTGTATATGGTCGCATTTGTCACATATAGAATCCGAATTACAAATGGATTCGGAGTGTCTTTGAAAGATTACACTAAGTAATGCTTCTGCTATAGACGTTTATTTACTGATTTTCTTATTATTCCTTCTCCATATTATATTATTAGGCTGTTGTGGAATATTAAAAATGGTTGCAGGTAAATTTTTAAATCGCTAATACGAGGGTAGTCTGAAAAGTTTCCGACTCTTTGTGTTAAGAATTTTTTTTTTGTATTTAGAGATAGATTGTTTTCATCGAGCCATTGTTTGATGGTAGCAAGAATTTTCTCAGCTTTAAGGAATGACTCGATGCACGATTCAGCTTGACAAAGTATTACAGTGTCATCAGCGAATGTCACAATGTTGCATTCTGTAATTAGTTCACAAAAATAAAAACACAATGTCACCTTTAAAAAGAGTTATTTATTTCATTTTGTGTAAAAAAACTTGCTATATATTTTACATGAAAATATTATGGAAAATCAATGAAAATATAAAAAAATGGAATATTCACAGCGGAATGAAAACCTCATGTTTGATAACTGACCATATTTTTCGTCATTAATAAAATTTCACGTATCATTAATTTGTAGATAAAAGAGTTAAAAAAACCCCAGATACTAAAACTTCTTTGTACGTATTTTCAATATGAAAAGGTAATTTTTTTATAATTTTTTCAAGCTAATGATTTCTAGTGTATGTAGGTACTTACAAAGACAAAGCCAAGCGAAAAAACTTACTACATATAAAAAATTCCATTAAAAAATATTTATTAAAAAACAGTCTTTTCACAAAACGGAATGGTTAATCGAAAAAAATTAACAACGGTGCTCAACACCAAACCAGACAGATAACTTTATAACACTTAATATTATCAAAAGGGATAAACTATTGCACCGGGAAAAATGGAAGAAACTATTGCACCGGAAAAACAAGGTTTGACATCAACGCGCTAAAAAAAGGGAACCACACCAAATTTTGTAAAACAAAGCATAAAAGAACAACCATTTATACATACAACATTAAAAATACATATTCTAAATTACTTTGACATTGCCGAACCCGTAATTAGAAAAACTCGCTTAAGATAACATCAAATCCTTAATTATTAATGATTTCTTATAGGAACGATAACCTAGGGGTCGAAAGAAAACATGAATTATCATTATTATGGTATTTAAAAATATACCCTGCGATAAAAATGTAATTTCATAAAATACAAACTTAACAAATATATTTACGCTTTGGAAAACATTCACGCGAATGCAAATCTGTTAACTCTCTTACCCTATGAGCGCCCATTATCGGCACAAACTTTGTTGCATTATAAAGACAATCAATGCAACAAGAATAATTAAATTTAACCTTTTCAATGCTGGCCATTTCAACGCATTCAATCCAACTAGGCAACAAGTTATGACACAATGTGTAGAACTTAATGGATCGCAAATGCAACAACGCCATAGATGGGGTTAAAATGGCTGAGGTCAAAGGGTTAATTCCAAGTAATTTCTATAACAATATTATGAATTCGTATTATTAGATATTTTTAATCGAGCTTCATCGTGATCTGGGTTCGGATGGCGATGTGATGTTTTTATCAGTTTCTTTTTAAATTTGGTGTTTTGGGGAATGTTAGAATGTACGTATCAGGCTTAACACTTGGAGATGTCCTGGGCCGCCTTGATGATGTGTTTGGCGTTGATGCCGAACATGTCGAGGAGCACGTCTGGGGGCCCGGAGCGGGGCACAGCGGCCACGGCCAGGTGCTTCACAATGAAGTTGCGCTCCATAGACAGGACGCTCATGACAGCTTCTCCAAGACCACCTGAGGGAAATAAATATATTATCGTATACGGTATGATAAAAACCACGGGTAAGCAGCGATTTTAAAAACTTTACCAATATTTAAATTTCATATTTTTAATTGCGTTTGTCGATTTGTAATACTAAAATCTGAAAACGAGTGATTCATCTGCTTTTAAAAACAGCAAATTTATCTGGAGTCGATTCATTTATCTGGAATGGAGTCGAGTTCAGACATAGAAGACAAACTTAAGGCGTAATAGAAGAGAAGATATTTGTTTAAAGAGGGACACCTAAAAAATATGTGATCTAAATTTCTCACTTCTAGACAACAGAAGGTATAATCTGGGGAGTCAAGAATGTGAATTTTAAAAAGGTGAGAAGGAATGGAACAATTTCTAATTCTCATTTGAATATGTGAGGAAATTTCTTTTTCTTAGTAAATTGGGAGAATTGTTGAAATCACGGTTTTAATGGGGATAAAAAAACTCACCAGCGTAGTAATGGTCCTCAACAACGACAACCCTTCCTCCGCACGCCTGGGCGTTTTCCAAGATAGCCTTGGCGTCTAGCGGCTTGACGGTGAAGGGGTCCAGCACACGTGCAGCCAGCCCCAGCGGCAACAGGGCCTCGTGAGCCTTCACACACTCGTGCAGCGTCACACCTGCACCAATCAGCAGCACGCAGTCAGAGAGGGACTGGCGGACCACCTTGGCTTTGCCAACCTGTGAAGAATGGGAAAAGGTTAATATTTACATAATAATATAGAGTTGAAAGTGTCGAATTATATTGATACTTTTATTAACCAAGGGTAGCGAAGTCCTATTACAACTCAACCGTTCAGCATTTCCTCTTTCTGTAAATTTTGTTTCTCATGTTCCGGTTCCAGTTAAAGACGGTGGCTGTTTTAATTCGTCGTTCGCCGCAATATCCGATAGACTCGAACAAAAAATTATTTCTCTACATATAAGTAGTTATTCTGAGGAAAATACTTATTGTAGATTACATACTTTTTTTAAAAATACATTAATACATTACAATTTACAAAAAAGGTAAAACATTACAATTTACAAAAAAATGATTTATCAAAAGATTCTTTTTTATGAGATCCTGATGAAAGTTTGTGTGACATAAAGATAATGAATCTGACAGTT
The DNA here is from genome assembly GCF_061612785.1 of Hesperophylax consimilis. Classification (NCBI taxonomy): domain Eukaryota; kingdom Metazoa; phylum Arthropoda; class Insecta; order Trichoptera; family Limnephilidae; genus Hesperophylax; species Hesperophylax consimilis. The sequence goes on from NC_142850.1 coordinate 25,113,826, forward strand.
TGATAGAATTCCAAATTAAGGATCTGACAATTGACATGAAGACTATTAACTTATGAATCCTTGGCCATGGGGATAGTCTTAAACAGCATCAGGTACCCGAGCACAATATGCGAGGGGCAGTCATCTAACAAGTGGATAGCCTACCTGGAAGGTCTCGTCGTTGGGGTACAGCATGGTGGTGTTGGGGCGCGAGGTGCGGATGTAGCAGATGCCCTTGGTGTTAGCGGCCAGCTCCACGGCTCGCTCACACGACACCCCGTCGCTGGGGTAGAACACGGTGGCCGTGGGGATGGTCCTGAACAAAGCGAGGTCCTCGAGCCCCATCTGCGAAGGGCCGTCCTCTCCGATAGACACACCGCAATGAGAGCCAACAAGGTTGATGTTGGTCTGGCTGATGGCGCCCATTCGGATCTACAAATCGATTAAACGAGTTATAAAAAGTGTGTAGCCAGTGCTAGCTATAGACAAAAACACCAACTTAAAATGCACTAGCAGAAAACCGTTCCAGGAGTGTAGTATCGACAACAATGGCATTGGTGGCTCTCCACTTGGAAGAGGCAAATCTCTTCTCCTTGTTTGCTTAGTCATGTATGATTTACTATAATTAGAGAAGAGTTTAAATTATTTGGCTCGATATTTTGTTGAAATTTTTCTTTCTCTCCTGGAAAACTTATGTATTGTTATTTTTACAAAAGCATTGTTGCAAAACACCTTAGTACCAAGTTTTTAACCTTCACGTTATCAATAGGGGTAAGCAAAATCTCTGAAATTACTATCCTCCAGTGGCGGCTTGAGCACTTTCATTTCGAGGGATTTCAAAGTATGTCCCCAAACTCTATGAGATTCACATACAAATGCGCACGCGCAGTAGGTCAAAATTCCTAGTGAACGAATCCAAATGCACTAAATACGAATATCAAATGACGTCCCCTGCCTGCATTGTGCATGGCCAATGCTCAGCGGCTTCAGCACCTTGAGCTCAGGTATTGTGTTGTGTAATATTGTTTTATTGTGTATGTTTGTGTCAGTTCGTCCATAGGAACCATTCTAATTTCGAGATAGAAACAGCCTGAAAAAAAAATTTCATTACATTTCTGCAAATGTTAACTACTTTTATGTTTAAAGAATTTATTCATTTTGATGAAGACAAAGTATATTTTTCTCTAAGTAGGTTTCAGGAATATACACGGTGTCCGGAAACTCGTAGTACAAGCGGGAAACTGGAGAATCTACACCACATGGGGAACCCAAAAAAACATAAAGTTTTTTGATTTGAGCATTTTCAAAAAAAAAAAAAAACCAAAAAAAAATATTTTTCGGCTATTTTAGGGTTAAAGTTTTTTCTGGTGTTTAGGGTTGAATAACAGATGTTTTAACCCTGCAGAGCAGAAATATTTTATGATTACACCGGGTTAAATGAAGGGTGATTTCAAAATAATGCTTCAAATCCGAGTTTCTTCATTTGTTTTACTTTCAAACAGTTTTAATTAGTTGGGTACTTTGATCTTCAGTAATAATTTATAAGAATTTGATTAAAAAAAAAAAAAAAAAAATCAACTTCAAACTCGATTTACTCGATAACGAAAGCTCAAATAAAAAAATATATACTACAAAATCGACTCCAAATGTGATGTAGATTCACCAGTTTCCCGCTTGTACTACGAGTTTCCGGACACCCTGTATAGTGGGAATAGACCTGCCACTGCCATCCTCCATGTATCATTAAAGGGGCGCGGAATACTTCCAATGAGTGAGAGTGAAGAAAAAACGCATTATGTAGGAAAATGAAGGAAGACTACCATTTCTTTTTATAAATTAGGTAAATTAATAATCGTTATTATTAAAAATAAATATTATTTGGAGTTTCACCTTCGTTTTCCTGCAACTAAATTGGTTTTTTCGCTCTCACATTCGAGGAATTACACGCTCGGTGACAATATATATCAGCTCAGATGATGAATTTATTGCATTGGTATTTCTTGCATTCTTACAAAACATTATAATGAAAACATGTGTGGGGTATCTCAGTGACCCCATCTTGGCATGTTGAAGGTTAAGCCTGCTGTGTTGAAAATTGATTGTTTTGAATAAGCATTTTGTACATTTCCTTAGAATATAAAGCACACTGATACCTCCGTTCTAACCTCTCCCATAACCTTTCTCATAAGAGTTTAACAACGGAGATCTCTCAGCAGCAAGACCATATGTGACTGTATATGAAATAATATCGCCCATCGAAATGAAAATTCTCAAACGAGGATTCCATAGATAATAGAAAGAAAGCGAAATATGGCATGCAAGTGGTAAATCATAATGCCAAATACCTCTGAATCACAACCACACTGTTCGGACTATCATAGCAGCGGAGCCAATGAATGCGTTTGGTGTGTGGATAAAAACAAACGCCGCCATGCTCAGATGCAATTTGCAGTAGTATAAGTTGGCAACACTTTGTTTCATAATAGTTCATGGCCATCTCTTTGTTTCTAAAATCTATGGAGGATTCCATACCTGATCAAAAGCCCTGGTGAAGAAGGCGGCAAAGGTGGACACGAAGGCCACAGTCCTGTCTCTACAGGCGGCTCCGATGGCAACACCCACCAGATTCTGCTCGGCAATGAAGCACTCAATGTATCTGCAAGGGAATCCAAAATTAATAATGATAAATCTAAATAAATAATAAAACTGTTCCCGAGCATCTTCCAGAATGAAGCGCGATGCGAGACAAGCCACAAACAAAAGCTGGCAAACTACTATAAATCACAACCTTTCTGCGCATGACAAGAGACGTGTGTCTGCGCACCACCTCTTCTTGAGGTCTAGTTATAATGACTTAAAACATACATACAATTGTGTTTTATCTTACCGGTCTGGGTAGGCATTCCTCAGCTTGTCACTGAAGGTGGAGTTCTTGGTGTCGCCATCCAAAGCAATAACCCTGCAAATAAAGATGTGTTATTATTCTATTCAAGTCACCCACAATCACTCAACACACTTACATAATATTCATGAAGTTATCCAATTTTACCTATAACCAAAACATCTCTCGATCAAAGACAGTTTTCATTCTTTGTTCAAAATTAGAGGGAGGGGCACCTGTTGTTGCTGTCGGCAATCTTCTTGAGGGCGATCCCATAGGACAGGCGGGTGGCCACCGCCTCTCCCTTCTTGTAGGCAGGGGGCGAGGACAGGGTGATGTTGGCCAGGGACACATCGGCAACCTTGCTGAGGGGTGGGTGCGCTACACCCTTCACGTCTGGGTTGGACAGCTGGCTTTGCAGGTGCTTCAGAACCCTCCCGGACTCAGTTCCCAGAGCCTTTCCATGCCAGTTCTCCAGATCTTCGATGTTGGGGAAGCCCCTGCCCTTGTAGGTCTTGCAGACCAGCGCCGTAGGCAGCCCCTTGGTGGTCTGTGCTTCCTCCATGGCCTTGACCAGCTCTCCAATGTCGTGGCCGTCGATGGTGAGGGTGTGTAGGCCAAAGGCGGCCAAGCGGCTGTGGTAGACTTCCATCTGGTGGAGAAGTATATTAATATATATCTATATACATATAATACAAGTCAGAATAAAGAATCAATATTCGTAAGGAATCAAAACAATTTTTAAAATTCATTAAAAATCTCTCATTAGAAGCATTCTAGAATGTAACTTTACAATATTGTCACCTGTCTTTGATAATAATCACATTAATATCATTAGAGTTCAAAAACGCAAATTGTATTCATTTTTTCTTTTAGAATCAATAGATTATGATTTTTTACTACATTCATTGAGATTGTTGGAGTGACAGAAGAAAATTTCACTGATCTTATATATTTATATAAATTTTTAAATTATCAATTGTATAGCCCATATAAAGGCCTCTTGCATGTCATAATAGAGGGTAATACCGAGGGGACCAACTCTAGGGGACGCCCACGCCGAGAGTACCTGGAGGACCTGCTGGTGGACGTGCGCTGCTCATCATATGCAGAAGTCAAAAGAGCCGCACAAGACAGGGAAGAATGGAAGAGGAGATTGGATAAAATTGCTGCAAACCAATCCCAGGATTGAAACCAGAGAGAGAGAGCCCATATATACGAATGTTGATCCCTTTCATGTTCCTATCATCAAATCAAGGTTCCCCTCCCTAGTACGTATTTTGTGGCAATTATACTACGGTTTCAAGCTACAATTCTGTTATAAATAGATTACACACCATTGGTAACCTTTTTGCTAATATAACTGATATTTTTAATACGCCACTATTCAAACACTTTATCAGAGTATGTTCTAACGAGGCCACTGCATAACATGTTTTTTTTTTTTTCGTCTTCATTGATTTCATTTACCTTTTTTTTTTCTTCTTTTGTGTTATTTACTTATAAAAACCGAATCTTATAATTTTTCTTTTCTTTCTTTCTATGACTGTCAGTAACTATCATGTATGTAAATGGCTCTTTTGCCGTTAATTATAAATAAATAGATGATTGTTGCAGAAAACAGTAGACATGACATAATTTATTGAGATATTGACCCAATTGATAAAAATTACGTATTGTTTTATTTTAGTGGCAATAACCCAACAGATTTAATTAAGGCGGTGCACTACGTCATGTAATATTTTAAATTGAGCCGCTATCAATAATAACCCTTACGTAGATGGCGATAAGGTTTAAATTCCCGCTTAACACCATCCGCCGGTTTTGATTTATGCAAGAAAAAAACATGGCCAAAAAGTGCCTTTTATTTTATTTTGTGGATTTTCAGGCATAAATATTTAATTTGTTTTCAATCATTTTATAAATAACTTAATTTGCCACATTATACAATAAAATCATAACCGAAAATGGGTTCGTAAGTAAGAGATTTTGAACTTTAAAGCAGTTTTCATAGGCCTTATACATTATTTTTTTCTGGGCTTATAAAAAGACTTATCTAAAAAATACTCGATTATTTCAAAGGCCAAGATGTATTCTACTCGCAGTATTTAATTAAAGCATCTGAAACATTTCTAGGCGACCAAATTTTCAAACCAAAAGCACATGATTTTACATTACTACATATGGCATCGCCTTAAGAAGTACATATTTACGAGGGTATAAAATTGGGATATATATCTTTTTTTCTATATTCACCAGGTGTACGGAAAAAGCTTAATTGGAATTATATATCATGTATAATTATAAGTTTACCTGATGCTGCAGGGAAGTGGGTTCGGACTGTCCCAGTCGGTTGATATCGAAGATGACCACCAGGTTGTCTAGCTTGTAGTGGGACGCAAAGTGCAGGGACTCCCAGATGCTGCCCTCAGCCGCTTCTCCATCACCAATCACGCAGTACACCCTGGATATTAATATTACAATTATTAGTTGGGAAAAGAAACTCCAGAGGTTGGGACTAATATGGACATAGTTTGCCGAAGTGGTGCAGGATATGGAAGCCTGGAGGAAGAGAGAATATTATAATTTAATTTAACACAGTCAAATATGAGCACTTGGTGGTCAGTTGATGACCTACTCAATGTTTAATTTGAGTCCATAAAGTCCTTAGATTGAGAAAAATATTGTCATTTATTTATGGCCTTTTTAAAGCGTAGGGGATTGCAAGAAACTTCAGTAAATAAAATTAAAAATTTGTCAAAGCGAACACATAGACAATACCATACTTGATAAAATAACATTTTTATTTTTGTCTTTAACTAACCCAGTAGAAATAAGCGGGTAAGAAATAAGCCTCCATAGCTCAGTGGTCAGAGCTTTCGACCGGAAATCGAATGGACACGGGTTCGTGTCCCGTTGGCGTCATGTATTTTTTATCAGGAGATTTTTTCAATGTGGATGAGTGTTTCAGGCGAACAATTATTGCTTATAAAAATAATTGTTATCCTTTGTGCTATGCATAAATAAAATCTTGTCTTAAAAACATTAATTTATCAAAAAAATAATAACCCAGTAGAGATAATTTCGACACTGCAATTGCAGTGCTTCGTGACGTGCGTGCACACAATTCTTCAATACTGTAATTGCAGGGCTCCAGCTCCTAAGGGTTGATTGATATGGTTTGAAAAGGCAACTTCCCAAAGGTTGACAGTTTGCATGGGTCAATCCACGATAATTATATAAATATTGAAGCAGTTTTAATCTTTTTTCCACATTTTTTTTTTAATCGTTAACCAGTTTCGGCCTATCATGGCCATCTTCAGATTAGTACAATTTTTCCTTATATTATTATTATTATGTAATGAGCAGGCAGCATTCTGCTGATGTGCTCATATCTGATTTCACAACAAGTTTGACAGTAATTGAGTTGTTTTAAGTTTGAACTAAGTCCTTTCTTCTCTCCAAATATGAATCCAATAGAGCTTTGAATTGATTTATATTTGTTGCATCGATGACATGTTGTGGGAGTTTGTTCCAAGCATCCACTACTCTATTTGCAAGGAAGTGTTTTCTAGGATTAGATGCAAAAGGCGTTTTGGTAATTTTTTTTGAGTGTCCACGGAGATTTATATTTTTATTAGTAGTGAAGATTTCTTGGATGCTAGGGCAACTGTAATGTCCAGATAAAATTTTGAAAGTCTCGATCAAGTCACCCCTTTCTCTTATTTCTTGTAAGGTTGGTAATCTTAGTTCCTTGAGTCTATCTTCGTATCGTAGATCTTTCAGAGCTCTTGGTATTTTGTCTCTGTACTCTCTCTAACAGATTTATATCCTTTGAGAAGTAAGGACTCCATATTTATATGGTTGGTATACATACAGATTTGGAGAGGGGGATATCAGGGGTGGTAAACAATGATTTTATTTGAAAAAGTGAAAAAGTTTTAAATTGATTCAATATATCATAATGGAATTCCACCACGAATTGTCAGTATCAAAAATAGAAATGCCAATCGACGAGTTGTTCCAGACGGCAGCCTGCAGGGTAAAGATAGCCCTGATGATGGCCAACCTCCGATAGGAGTTGACGTAAAAGTGTCTAATGTGTGTCACTCAATGAAATGACTTCTTAGTTGCAACCCAAATTGTGACCACACATACTCATATTTGAATGGATTTGTAGATAACGTTGTTTGACTTTAAGCCCTCGCTTTAGTCATAAAGTAATGCACATCACTGATTGCGACCGATTCAAAGTATATCATATACCATCTAAGTGTCCTGTTAAAAGTGAATGTTTTAACCTGTAAGGCGCCTTATCGAAGTACTTCCCAACGTAGGCCATGCCGCAGGCCACGGCGAGTCCCTGGCCCAGGGAACCAGTGCCCACATCGATGAAGGGCAGGCGGGGGGTGGGATGACCCTCGAGGTCGCTATCGATCTTGCGCAGGTTGTTCAGCAGCGCCACGTCGAAGTTTCCGGCCTCGGCCCAGGCGGCATACAAGATTGGGGCAGCGTGACCCTGCAAAAGATTATCATTAAAAACTTTATTTTTATGTGAATACCGCACAAGAGTCCCAACTGCTCCTAACTGCTGCCAACTGTCTGAAGCCAGTGAGACTATGTCATCCCAAATTGGAGTATGTTGTAAGGCTAAAGGTAGTGAAGAGGGGAAGGAGATGGGGGAGAGGAAGGTGGGGGAGTACTAGGCTAAAGCCATTTCAAGGAACGTTTCAATTCTGAATGGTAGTCTTACACCAGGGCTATACCGAGTATCTTCCACTGTATATATTTATTAACGGCTCTCAATAGTAGATTGGTTTCCACTATGGAATGAACGTTGCTTTCAGTACGATAACTGCATTAGCTAACGTGTACAACGAATTATTCATTTTAAAATTCCTACTGAGGTAGAGGAATATTTTAGAACTACACAAGTATAAGATAGCAATCGATCGAATCTTGGCAAAGGTACCAAAGTTTTGACCACCTGAAAAAAATCCATTACTACGTAGTTCAAATGAAAATAAAGTTTTTGAAAGCAGACAAAAGACTCTTTCAGATTTCAGTATTATAAATCATATATACACACAATTAAAAATATTAAAAATTTTAAAGCAAACATGGATAAAGTAATTACTACTTTACACAAAACATATTTATTTAGAAAAGGAAATATTAAAGTTATTACCACTTCAGGTTTTTTCATTTCATATAAAAATTATTACGAAAAAATTTGCAAACTTTGTTTTATAGAATTAGTTAAATTTTTCCAGGGTGTCTATGGTAAACTTTGTATGCAAACTGAAAGCATGGTGTTCTCTCTGTCCAACGAGATGAATTTTGAACGAACTTGAATTTTACGATCCCTTATAGGGCCGGGAGAAATATCTCCCATAAAAGACTCTAGAAATTTTATTTTCCTCGGGACCTCCTGTGTGAAATTAATGTAAAAAAAAAAAAAAAAAACAAGCCCTTATTTCAATAACATGCAATGGGGTATCTCAGTGACCCCGTATGATAACACAAGTGTAAAACAGTGACCCCTAATGGCTTTGTTTAGCGTCTTGGCATGTTGAGGGTTAATAAGAATTATAATAATTTGGATGATTCACATAGCGCCGTTTTTGTGCAAAATCACCTCAAGGGCGCTGGTATCATTCAATTTTTATGCAATGCCAGTAATTGGCAGTCCCGCCTATCGTGCGTGTATAGTTTACGAAATTCACTTGTCATCTGTCGCTTCATGACAAGATAATGCACTAAATTGAATAGTTAATTGGAATTATCCACGCATTGATTGATATCAATAATATAATCGCAAGCAGATCTAAAATTGCCCCAATTGACTTACAATCTTGTTGGAAAATATAATATATAAAGAGATATACCAAATAAAATAAAAAAATGCAAGATAAGAGTGTTTACTATTGAAGTGGAGAATGTTATCACAGTATTAAATAATAAGAACATAAAATCACGCGGCAACACAATTTGTAGGCTTTACGTCAAAACCAAGTTGTGTATGGATAATATGCGTACGTAATCCTAATCAAAATGTCTGATCCCGTAAAGTACCAATTAATTTGACAAGCGAAACAATGACAGATATGTCATGGAAGTGTGCCGATTGTCGCCGAGTTACAACCGAATTGGACTGACTATCAAAGCGGCAATGAAAGTTATGCATTTGGTATGCGTGCAGAATAGGGCTGGGGCACCTCTGTGCGTACATGTAATTTGCAGTAGTATGGATGAACAGTGTTTCATATTTATAAGCTAACTAACCATCATGCCGTTTCCCGTAGGGATAGGCAGAAGACGGACCGCCAAACAACTTGGTTTTGGCACACACTCCTTGCCTCATTTACATTCATACATCGTCTCATACATACTCTTCTATTATTCTGACAATTATCTCCGAATCTTGAAAATTCAAAATTCAAAATTCAAAAAAATATTTATTGCACAAAAATACAGAGTACAAAGGGTATAGCTTATAGTTTACATCCTATTTCTTCCAGCTAACCCAACAAATACACATTATATTACATAACCCAACAATTACATTTTAACAAATGTATGTAAATAAAAAATAAAAATCAGAAATAAAAAACAGAGGTATTTAATTTATGTAAGGTATTCATTTAAGGTGTAGTGACATTTGTTTAAGAGAAATGTGATGATTTAAAAACTTAGTGATGATTTAAAACTTAGTGATGATTTAAATTTAAGTATGTCGGTTATTTGTTTGATGCTACGTGGAAGGTTGTTATATACTTTAATAGCCATGCAGTGTGGTCTTTTTTGAAATATAGTTTTGTTTGCTTTTGGGATTAATAAGTTTGTTTATATTTATTTTTTTGCTTGTTTCTATTATCTATGATATATTTGAAGGTCATGTATTATTGTATACTAGCTAACATGTACTAGGCGTTGCTTGACTTTTTTCTACTTTCAATGAATATAATATCCATGTTATTATACATATAAACCTTCCGGAAGAAATTCTCTAAGTGATAGTGAAAACACTATCAAACTCCGTTGCGTAGTTTAAAAGAACTAAGCGCAAAAACAGACGGACGGACGAGGATAGTGACTTTGTTTTATACTGTTTAGAGAATATGCACACATTGTATATATAGTTACTAGGGAGAAGTAATTATTATGGTTTAGAAAGTTACTATAGAATCTCAGTAAACCAGAATGGAAAGAGAAAATCCATAAAAATTATAGCTGACATAAATTAATCACTTTTACATTGGCTTGCTTGGCTGTGTTGCTAGGCTGATAACAAAATATTATGACAAAAAAAAATGCCATATAAAAAAAGATTGTTGTGTGGCTGCAAGCTACTAGAATAATACCTGGTGAAAGTTAGAATATTCGAGGGTGTCAGTATAAGCAGCACGCATTACACAAAGAAACTTCTAGACTCGCATCGAAGGCACATAAATCTACCTAAGACTGCTGGAACATTCCCGGCTTCACGAGACGCATGCGTTTTCATATTTGTTTTCATCCCCTTTCATTTGACACGATCAATATTGCAATTAAATCAGGGTAGGTACTTTATCACGAGATATTCTTATACCTGAGTAGGTACTTCCTTATGAGATAGTCTTTCATAATTTTTTTTATGTGTTCTATTTTTGACACATAAAAAAAAGCGTAAAGTTTTCTGTTCATAATAATTATTAATACATACGATATGGATATCAAATTACGCGTCTCGACTCACAAAATCCGAACGGCTCGGTGAAAAAATGATCAGTAAGCTCCTTGGCTCTTTTTTTTCTCAAAATATTCATTTCTTTCTACACAAACATATATTTCAATACATTTTTGGTCACACATTCATTGCTTCATTCACATGCAAACATACATATTACATTTTTAAAAGTATTTAAATTTTGCGTGTTAATTGAGCAATTTTTTTTCCAAAATAACAACTTTTGAAGAATGTTGGTGACAAAAACAGTACATACGATATGGGTATCAAATTACGCGTCTCGACTCACAGAATCCGAACGGCTCGGTGAAAAAATGATCAGTAAGCTCCTTGGCTCTTTTTTTTCTCAAAATATTCATTTCTTTTTAAACACAAATATATTTTTATACATTTGTGGTCACACATTCGTTGCTTCATTCACATGCAAACATACATATGACAATTTTAAAAGTTTATAAATTTTGCGTATTTTTGAGGTTAGGTTAGGTTAGAACATGGAAAATAGGTATTTGAATCAAATCACAAACCAGTCTTTACAAACTTAGCGTAGCCCACAAACTACTTGAAAACTGGGATATAACTCTAAAGGGGACGCGAGCAGGCGTTATTAAAGGGGCAATTTTTTGTTACAGAAAATATGTATTAGAATTAAATCACAAACCAGTCTATACAAACCTAGCGTAGCCCACATACTATTTGAAAACTGGGATGTAACTCTAAAGGGGACGCGAGCAGGCGTTATTAAAGGGGCAATCTTTTGTTACTTAAAAAATTGTTGTCCCACACCCTCGCCTCATCTACATTCAAATACTACACCACGCAATTAATTTTTACCCATTAGTTGCCTGCAACGGGCAAAAAGCTAGTTATTATTATTGCAATTAAATCGGGTAGGTACTTTCCAATGAGATTTTACTTTATATTTCAATGTGTTCCATTTATAAATAGTACCTACTTGAGGAGTTGCTTGGACTGATAAATTATTGGAGGGCAAAATAGTTAGGGGGGGAATAAATAGCAGTCAGATAACAATATTGGTTCTCGTGAAAAAGGGGACTGAAATCGACAAAACATTATTATTATTTATGTTGTCCCTGGTAAAAATTGTTGGAATGTAGGTTATGAGATTGATTGGTGTAATGTCTTTGCCTTTGGGATAGTGGAATAATTAAAGAAGAGAGACCGGACAACCATGCATACTCTTCATATAACTATCTCGCTTTCGTCCTGTCTCTCTCATTAAAGACTTCAATCACACATTCATTACAGTTTTGAGGTTAGAGTAATAAGTTATGATAATGGCGTAATAACTTTAATTTGATAATATAAAAAGAAAAACAAGACATCGGCTAGTGGCTGAGTTAAATGCGTCGGGTTTCCACCGGGTGTCGAGGGTTCATTTCCTCGGCTAATTCAATTCCTCCACCAATGCACAAGCAACATCTTCTTCCACATTTAATGATGGTAGCAAAAGTTTTTCAAATATTATCTGGGAGTGTTTCTTTAAAAAAAATCAAAAACCAATGTGTGGAATAGTTTTTTGTAATTATAATATGTTGTGTAATGTGTCTCTGTAATATGTAAACTATACAGGATGTCCGGGGGTAAAGTGCGCTAATTTCGGGGGTGATTTTACATGATTATAGAAGTAGACATCTGTATATATATGTTTCTGCTATCGTGGTACGAGAACACGCCGTCAGATGGAATGCAGGAAAACACTTCTTCTTGTTGACATATAAATTTATTAATTCACAATATATTTGCAGAGGATCTTATTTTCCTCTGCTAAAACTTAAACTGAAAGAAATAAAGGTCTAGTTTCCTCTATTCTTCAGTTTTCCCTAGGTTTACATAAACCTAGTAATTATCTCACGACTGACTGCCTAGGTACGTCTGTACCTACCAGTTATAGCAACACTCTAATACTGGCCTTTTTCTGGGAGGTATCTGTATTTAAACTAAATTCTGAAGGACATTTTACCAAAATAAAGATGTTCCACCCGCTCGTTGGCAAACAACATTCTTAACATAAAATAAAATGCACTTAACTATTCTTAATGGTACAGACGTGACTTAAACAATACAAATATTTTAAAGGAATTATTTTAAGGGAGATGAAACTTTATTTGGGGCTTTTATTACTATGGGACAGGGGTGGGAAAGGTATTGGAAAATAATTTTAGGCATAATGGTTTAACTAGGGTCATCATAAAATAGAAAGCGAACAGCTCTATTTGAAAGCTGCCGCCGCACAGTGGTCCCAAATCCCAATCTAGCTAGACAAAAATATTTTTTCATGGCATTTGACGCAAAAGGGTCACAATATAATATAAAAAATACTTAAAAAAATATACATTTATTTTAGCCATTGTTACGGAATTTTTAAAACAAAATTAATTACTAATAAAATGCGTATAGTATAATGGTTCGGTTAAGTCATAACGAAGTACTTATTTAAAGTTATTAGTTAAAAATATTTTTTTAACATAATATAAGAACAAAACCAAATGACATTTTTTGTTAATGAACAACTGGCCGAGTCGCTATCATCACTCTTATTAAATGCTAATGTTCCAACAGTGGCTTTGTTAACAGACTTCTGTATTTTCTTCGCTGGAACAGAAGTTTACTATCGATTCAGAATATTTCGTTAGTATTTTGGCAGCATCCCGTTTTCCATGTGACCTCAAGCTGATTTGAGTAGCATGAGATAGTTCTTGTGGACTTCGAAAGTTCAGAAGACATTTATTTTTTTCAGCAAAATACGCAAAACTTTTTGACGAGCACAAACCATTTTTTTTCTGGTCTACCACGTAGTCCTTCATCACGCATCACTACAGGAAGAATAAAAACTGTGTTAAGCCATTTTGCGTGTTTAAACATCAGTTTTAAAGTACTTCTTCCGACTTCAAACCATTTTCTATGAAATATTAATAGAAACGAAGTGATTTTTTCATAATGAAACTATCCTCGAGACTTTTAAAACTGTTTTTCTTCAAAAAATATTTTATATGTTCATAAACACACTGCCTTATTGCAGCACAATTCAACTTTGAGGTGCCCTTTACTTCTAGAATCCCCAAAATATCCAAACGATAGACTGTAGGTACAGGCTCTGTAAATGACAAAAGAGCAAGTTTGAGCAAACAAATTTTATAAGATATTATACATAAAAAATGGTTTTATATGAAACTAGTTTCGTTTGGTGGTACAAATTGGTACACGATTTTGAAAGTTTAATTAAACTTTGGCAAATAATTGAAAATGTTGATACTTTTTTCACGATTTTTAATTAATAATTAAAGTAATGTTGAATAGAAAAATTATAAAATAATTAAATTAATTTGAAAGAACATACTATAGACTTCAATTTTTGTCTTTGCGTAATTTCTCTCTGATTTCAAATAACAACACTAACGATCGAACAGCATGCGCACCCGAAAGCGACCGACCGCTAGGCGAACGATTGGCACATCCAAAGTGTCATGTTTACAATGTTGCCACGTATCGCGCGTATTGTTTTTAATTTTTTATCTATGTGAACATAATACTATGGATATTTTTCAATGTTATGAGAATATTTTTGTACATAAATAAAAACATCGTTAAAATATTTTTGTCTAGCTAGTTTCCTCAAAGGGGACCATAGTGCGCCGCTTGGAGTAAACTGTCACTAATTCTTAAATCATAAATGATACACAAACAAGACAATATGTTTATAAAAATACCAGGCCAAAGTATTGTTTTATTGTAGGGTCGAATCTGCAAATGTGGGAAGCTACACTAACTTTAAAAATACGAACTGTGAGAACTGGCCTGAAGGTTAAATTTTACTGAGCAATATGTAATAGTCGCATTCTGGAAGATACAATATATACCGCAGATACTGTGATGTGACTTTGTAGTAAAGCTTACATTGTGAAACTATAAATTGTAAAATCCGTACTGCAGACTGATCCCACAGTAAAAATTAAACAACTTTGTACTACACTACAAATGGTGCAAAACCATAATGCAGCCGTAATATAAATTTGGTACAACTTTGATAACTGATAATATAGAAAGTGAAACTGCACCTGTATATAGTATTACATACACTCTGATAATGTATGTACACATTACGCATTAACTACTATTCTTGTATGTTTGTTTCTAATGTTTGCAGGTGAAGTGAATGGAAAATACGTGAAGGGAATGGAAGGCCAATTTATGCGTAATATATTGAGCTCAATTTGGTTTTACTCCAGGCATCCGAAAAACCTTTATTTCACCTTTACAATGCTGGTCGTTTCAACACAATCTTTCCCATCACGCGGCACGTTTTGACACAATGCATGTGTTTTACTGAAACATCTTGGATCACACATGCAACATCCGCATACTGGGATCACATATGTGACAGGTGCGTAGATCAGGTTAAACTTTACGAACTACTATACCTACACGTGATAAATATAAGTAAATTCGACGCTAATACCTAAAACATTCTGGATCATCATCTCCAAAATATTCTGGATCATCATCTCAAAACATTCTTGACCATCATTTAAAAAAAAGGCAAACACCTAACATAATCATAAAATCAGAGCAAAGCAAAAAGACAACCTAAATATACCGAGGACTAAGAAATTATTCTAGATTGTATTTCATATACATATTATAATTTTTTTAAATGTCAAAATTATAATGGAATAAATCCCACACATTCCATATAGAATGTGCTAACATTCTAATATTCATTCTAACATTCTAATAATACTAACTAACCGTACTAACCTTCCCACTTACCGGAATAAACACTTATTATTATTATTATTATTATAGTAATTCAAAAAAAATACACAAAAAAAGCAATAGTACTATTTTTTTCCAGTGAATTTCAAAATGCATGATAATGCGGAATAAACTCATTATTATTATTATTAAATGACTTCTGTGTTAGATCAAAAATCATAAAGTTTTAGGAAATTCGTTGTGAAAGGAAAAGTTGAAGACATAAGAGGAGTTGGATGTTTCAAGAACGTAGAGATGAGCAGTTCAAATTGGCTTAGAATAGGGAGAAGATCAGCAGGAATCCAAGCCAAACCAAAAGAATAAAGCACCCCACGTAAGAAGAATGCTGCATTATTGTGATAACACTATTGTGCTAACACTATTGTGCTAACACTATTGTGCTAGTATTATGTTATCGTCTGATAAATGATGCGATTTTCAAAACACAAATTCACCTATTACAAATTTTTGTTATGATATATATGGAATCAACTGTCTTTGAATGATTTAAAGTAATTCAATTACAGCCATCAAGTTGACAAAAGGAATATCAGTCTTGTGTAATTTGAACTGGGCTTCTGAACGATAAAGAAAGTGTCGCTTATCAGATATTATTGGCTGATGATAATCTTAATGTGGTTAGATAACTGTCGGGCAGTTCAAGTGGTAAAGTAACTCAAATGCGGTACGATCAACCATGTACAAAATCAAAAGAAAGTTCAGGCACCAGTTTGATGTCGATCGTGAACTTTTCAAAATTGGAACCGATGCATGTCTTGAGGAAAATTTTTAAAGAGTCTTTTCAAATCCAGACAAGTGATTAAGTACCCTACCTATAATGTTTTTTCGCAGACAATTATTTTCATTCTATATTTGAAATGTGTGTATACGTGGCTTACTTTAACAGACTGCTTTCAAGAATGGAACTCTGCAAGTCAAGTTAAATTCTTAATTCTTATCATATAATATCGTAATTTTTCAAGGGTAACAACTACATACATAGTTTAGTAATAATAAAGGATTATGCATTGTTACCTTGGACAGGATGAAGCGATCGCTGGAGGCATCTCGGGGAGTGTTGACATTGTACCTCATGGTGTTGAAGAAGAGGACTGACATGATGTCGGCGATCGAGGCGCATGATGTGGGATGTCTGCCAAAATACAAAATGTTATTAGCGATAGCAAACTTAAAACATTGTTTATTACCTTCTTTAACATTTTGGTAACCAACTCAGGTTTTTCAATAATCCAATTAAAACAATACTGACAACCAAATTTTCTGTATCAAAGATTGATACGGCCGCGTATCAAATGCTGATACAATTGCGTGCAAAAGGGTTTAAAATAAAGTTCGTATGAAGTCAAATAGTAAAAATATTAACAAAGTCCTAATATTCAAGCATGGACTTGTCTGGTCGAGCTTGACGTCACAAACCGAGTGACGAGCATGTCTGTCTGTAACACACTGTCTGTTGTTGCCACATAACAATTTAGAAATGGATATGAAAAATCAACCAAAAATAAATCAATCATATATACCATATATATATATATATGCTCTGTAGGATTCTCAAAGTGGCAAGCACAAAGTACATCAATTGTAGTGCTTTCGATTTCGTAGTTTTAGTATTAAACTGTCAAGCGTCGTGTAAGGTTGTGGCTACATCTAAGTAAATTGCCTTTAAAAAAAAAGCCACAATGCCCTCGTGTGTAATAAGAAAGTGTTTTAATTATTTAGAAAACACTAGTAATAGCCAGGAAATAACGTTTCATTTGTAAATAAGTGCAAAATCACAAATAAAAATTGTTTTCCCGCCGTTTTGAGAACAGGTCTGGTCGTGCAACTACCAAATTACGAAGTCACTAAGTAAACTTCACTGTTTAAAATAATCTAACCACTCTGTTTATTTATTTGCTTGCAGTAAAACAACATACACATCAACAGTAACAACGACTATCAACAATCATCTCCATTTCCAAACTGTTGTTGCTCTATTATGGCATGGCTCTATTATGACTTGATCACTTGACACCTCAAAATCCGTCAAGCACCCAGGCCTGTACTATAGTCGGCCTCGGGGTAGTATCCGATTCAACTTTTGAATACGAAAACGCCGTCCAGTCCTATCGTTATTTCATTCATACACATATATTTTTTTAATGTCTATCTTTGGCCATAAATGAACAACGTTTGAATGAAGAATTTACTGGAAACATAATAATGTTTTTTACTTGCCACATTGTGACAAGTAATTGTGACAATGTGACAAGTGATTGTAACAATACATTTACACAAGTGTAAATGTATTGTAACGCCATTGAAAAGAAAGTTTTACAGTTGTAATAAGTAACATAAAATAAAAATGTATATTCAAATAAAGCAATTTTTTTGATTTTGACTAAGATTTACAGCTATGTACCTATTTTACTCTTTATAAATAATTTGTAGTTCCATTATAAAAGATCAACAAATTTTTTTAAGTAAATTTTAATAAGAAGTCAGTGGGACCATTATTTTGGATGGTAACAGTTCAAGAATTTAATTCTCCCTGCAACAAAGTAATATTACATATTATGTAATGTATAATTAAACATGAAACTTTATTAAAATAATGTAATCACTAATTAAATAAATATGAGATATGCATAATAATTTTATATGCAAGGCTAAATTTATTATGAAATTATTTGCAATTTTCAACAATAATTAATTAACAGCTCAAATAATCTAATAATTATTAATTATTGAAGACAATATTAGCGATGAGGAATACTTGGAGCAGGTGGATGAGTTTGTGTATTTAGGAAGTGTGTTTACGAGAGATGGGAAGGCTGACAGAGATATTGAAAGAAGGGTAAATGCAGGTAACTCCATTAATGGAGGACTGAAAGCAGTTGGCGCTAACAAAAAATTGTTCAAAGAAGCGAAGCTAGCAGTCCACAATGGAATGCTGGTACCTGCCCTGATGTATGGAAGTGATCATGGAACTGGCAGAGGAAGGATGAAAGTAGACTGAATGCTGTAAAAATGAGATTACTGAGGCGTATGTGTGGTAAAACCATGTATGATAGTATGATAAATGTGGAGATCCGCAAAGAATACAAGGCTGATGTAAGCTTAATGATTAAGATTAAGAAACGGAGGCTTAGATGGTTTGGGCATGTAGAGCGAATGAATGAAGAAAGGGGTGTTAGGAGAATATATGACGCAGATGTGAATGGTAGCAGAAGTCGGGGACACCCGAGGAAGACATGGCACGATCAAGTAAGTCACATACTTGAGTCGGGCCATGTCAAGAGTCAGAATAATAGAAGAGCATGTGTGAGACGATGTATGAATGTGATTAAGGCAAGGAGTGTGTGCCAAGACCGAGTTGTTTGGTGGTCCGTCCTCTCTGCCTAACCCTGCAGAATTCAAATTTTCGATTAAGAATCGCTAATATTGTCTTCAATAATTAAATAATACAATTTGAGGTTTTACTCATTAAGTTATTCCAAAAATAAAATTAATTATTATTACATTATGAACAGAGGTTTCTTGTGCCAGACGTAATGTGTGACACACAAGACTGTAAACAGGGCGGTGATCCCAATCCGTGGAGGCGTGAGATGTCTTCCTTCAGTGGCGTGGAGGGGTAGAACGGGGCGTCTCTGTAGCCGTTGTAGCTGGTCCGATGCTAGTACTCGTCCTTGCTGTAGAGTCCGGGTCTTTCGTAGGGGCAGAGAGGTCCGGGGTGAGGCGAGGGTCAGAAGAAGAAGAGAAGGCGAGTAGAGTCAGAAGTCGGAGCGAGGTAGAAGGCTGAGCAGAGAGAAGTGTAGAGCTGGTGGTGGTTGCTGGATATCTATCTTTTCAAGGCACTGTTGCCCGTTTTATAGGACCCCGGCGGCCTTCGCTGGCCGAGCGACGCTCACACGGGCCTGCTTTCTCTTTGATTCCTGGAATCGAATGCCCGTGTTTTGTGACGCGCCCGCGGCCCGCCGCCGGGCTACCGCCTTACCGCTTACCGCCTCTCGGCCGGTAATTTCGGGCCCTGTGGTCGAACGTGACCACGGCATCTCTTTGTTCAGGCACGGTCCTCAGAATCGCGCTTGTGGAACGTTCGGGCGGCAAACCACCTCGCACGCTATGACGGCGCACGGCCCTTTGCTTCGGGTCGCGGCCGAACGTTCCCTCTCGTATAAGCACGATTCTCATAACCGTGCCCGAATTAAATGCTCATGATTTTACCAGCTCTAACCATACTTCTCTGCCCGTATACTTCTAACCAAGCTCCGACGCTTTATTTATTGTTTTCATTATCATTCTTACATTATTACATACATTTACATCTTTACATTATACATTTTATACAATTTCAGGACAATTGGGATTCATTTAATTTTATTCATTATCCATATTCATTTATTCATTATCCATTATCATTATCGGAGCAGTACGTCCGTCACACTCCCCCCGTGGAGCTCGGCTACACCCTTTTTCGGGAGGCGTGCTGCGACTTGCGGGCGCGGCGTGGTCCCTGGCGTCCGGTACCTCTGGCGAGTGTGTCTCGGTGGCGAGTTCGGTGGGGCGGCGTCGGGACAGGCCCCCGGCGGCATGGTCCCCGGCGGCACGGTCCCCGGTGGCATGGTCGGTCTCCGGCGGCGTGGTCCCGGGCGTCGGCAGCGAGGCCGGTGGGGCGGCGTTCGGACAAACCATCCTCAGCGTTGTCCCGGCGTCGGCGTCGGCGTCGCGCCGGGTGCTCCCATGCGTGATCCAACCGAGGGCTGTCCGGGACGTCATCTGGCCGCTCTCTTCCTTCCGCACCTCCCGCGACACGATAAGCAGCCCGTTATCTTGTCCGATCAGCAGCCGGGGTTTCACCTGCCGGCGGCCGGCCACTGTTTGTCGCGGGAGGTCTAGGTCTGTTACGGTGTGGGCCGTCACCGTGAACGCGTCTCCGTTGCCGCGCACCGACAGTCTCACCCGCCGGGACGTAGCATCGGACGAGCACATCCCATTAGCGCCCCGAATTCGCAGGCCACGTACCGGACCCGCGGCTCCCACGATGTCTGCAACATCTGCCTCGACTAGGGTTATTGCAGAGCCCTCGTCAAGCAGCGCGTGCACGGTCGCTCGGCCCCCGGGGCCGCACAATGTCACGGGAATCACTTTCATTAGCACTTGTCCCTCACTTTCCCACGTGTTCGTGACTGTGTGCGTCTCGGGGTCACGAGTGTATGCGTCATCGTGCAGCAAGCGGTGATGCGGGGCCCTGCACGTCCCCACTCCGCAGTTGGTCCGGTACTCGCACCGTTTTGTCTGGTGCACACCGTCCAGACACTTAAAGCACAACCGTGCGCTTTTCACAAGTTCCCAACGCGCACTGATTGTTTCTTCGGCGAATCGGGGACACTTGTAGAGTTTGTGCGAGTCGTCTTTGCACAGTGTGCACCAAACTTCACTGCGGGGTTCCGGCCGCTCGTCGATCACGTGCACATTTTCACGATACGGGCGGGCGGCCCGCTGATGTTCGACCGAGCTGCTCGGCCGCGCTGCTCGGCCATTGTCGGTGAGGCCCGACCGCGGCACCGCGTTGGTCAGCCGCTTCAGGAACGCGGCAAGCTGCACCACGGTGGCCGCGTGCGTCTGGTCGGCCACCTTACCCAACCACAAGAGGCGTAGGGCTAACGGCATCTTCGAGGCGATTTCGCTGAGGAGGGCCGGGTTGGAGAGGTAATCGCCCCGCAGATTCCCCAGCGAAGCCACGATGTTCTGCACCGTGCCCGAGAACTCCACCAGAGCCTCGGTCGATGCGTCCTCTTGCAGTCGGGTTAGCCGCTTTATCCGGTCGAACATGACCGCGGCGACCGAGTGCGCGCCCCCAAAGCGGTGCTCCAGGACATCCATGATTTCCGGCACCTGCGCCGGGTCCAGGAGGAGAGGGCTGACGGCTTCGCGCGCCTTTCCCTTCAGGGCACGCTGTAGCCGCATCAAATTCTCGGCCGCCGTCATCCCGCAGGTGGCCGTCGACTGCAGGAATTGTGCCTTCCAGGCCTGCCACTCTATGGCGTCGCCAGCGTATGGCGGCAGGTCCTTGGCGCTGGACTGCCGGGCGATGAGCGACGCCATCCGCTCATCCTCGGGGTGGGAGCGGGGTGTACCGCCGGCCTGGGACTGCCGGAGGGCGTCGGCAAACATGGCCGTCACCTGGGCGAGAGGGACACTCCCCTGGTTCACCCAGTCCCGCGTCTGCCTCGCTGCCTCGTCTGCGCGGTTGAAGGCCCCGTATCCATCCATAGGGGGCTGCGATGGCGAGTCTGCACTCGGGGGAAATGCTGAGAACTGGGCGGGCCCGCGGGTCACACCGGGATAGCCGTACTGCGGCTCTGGTCCACCTCGCAGCGCCGCGGCGCCTGGGGAAGCGCCGTCCGTGAGTGGATCCGCAGCATGGTTTCTCTCCGTCCCGGTGTGAGCCCTCACCGCGCGGCGCGAGTTCCCGAAAACATCGGTAGTCTGGGCTGTGGCTTGTGGCACAGTGGGTTCTCCCCCCACTGTGAAGGTATGGCTGTGACCGGGGCCGCTAGGGGGCGCCGCAGTCTGTGGAAGGCCAATGGTTTGCGCCTCCGCTGCGTAGCTCCGAGTAGGTACGCCCGGGGGCGCCGGCGTCGGCGTCGGTCCGTAACCCAGCCGCGGCGCAGTGGTGTGCGTCTCCGCTGAGTAGCCAGGACGCGGCGCAGTGGTGTGTGTCTCCGCTGAGTAGTCCAGGCGCGGTGCAGTGGTGTGCGTCTCCGCTGAGTAGCCCAGGCGCGACGCAGTGGCGTGTGTCTCCGCTGAGTAGCCCAGGTTCCGCCCGAAGCCGCTAGATGGCGCCGCCGTCGGTGGGTACTCTGCCCGTGGAGCTGTGGCGCGCGTCTCCGCTGCGTAGTCCGGGTCTCGCCCGAAGCCGCTAGATGGCGCCGCCGTCGTCGGGTACTCCGCCCGTGGAGCTGGGGCGTGCGTCTCCGGTTGCCAGGCTGCAGGGGAAGCGGTCCGCGGGAGGCCCTTCAGCGTGGCGATCAGTTCTGCCATCTGTCGGGTGTGGTCCTCCTGTAGCTTCCGGTTGTGCCGCCTCTCAGCTCTCAGCTCGAGCTGCACCTGCCGGAGCGTGTCCTCGCTGGAAGCCTCGCTTCTTGACGAGACGTCGGCCGCGGCAGGGGGCGTCTGTGGTGGTGATGCGCCGGAGGGACCAGGCAGTAGGTCCGCTCGGGGATCAGAGGGGGCCAGGGGGGCGGTTGGCCGGAGTCCGGGGGGCGCGGCTGTGGCCGCCCCGGTTGGTGTGGGATCATCGCTTCCCTGCGATGAGTCCCCGTCAGCGCTATTCTTCCCAGAGCGCAGTGAAGGTGACATCTTCCACGGAGAGATCCGGCGGCGAAGGACCACTTATGTGCCAGACGTAATGTGTGACACACAAGACTGTAAACAGGGCGGTGATCCCAATCCGTGGAGGCGTGAGATGTCTTCCTTCAGTGGCGTGGAGGGGTAGAACGGGGCGTCTCTGTAGCCGTTGTAGCTGGTCCGATGCTAGTACTCGTCCTTGCTGTAGAGTCCGGGTCTTTCGTAGGGGCAGAGAGGTCCGGGGTGAGGCGAGGGTCAGAAGAAGAAGAGAAGGCGAGTAGAGTCAGAAGTCGGAGCGAGGTAGAAGGCTGAGCAGAGAGAAGTGTAGAGCTGGTGGTGGTTGCTGGATATCTATCTTTTCAAGGCACTGTTGCCCGTTTTATAGGACCCCGGCGGCCTTCGCTGGCCGAGCGACGCTCACACGGGCCTGCTTTCTCTTTGATTCCTGGAATCGAATGCCCGTGTTTTGTGACGCGCCCGCGGCCCGCCGCCGGGCTACCGCCTTACCGCTTACCGCCTCTCGGCCGGTAATTTCGGGCCCTGTGGTCGAACGTGACCACGGCATCTCTTTGTTCAGGCACGGTCCTCAGAATCGCGCTTGTGGAACGTTCGGGCGGCAAACCACCTCGCACGCTATGACGGCGCACGGCCCTTTGCTTCGGGTCGCGGCCGAACGTTCCCTCTCGTATAAGCACGATTCTCATAACCGTGCCCGAATTAAATGCTCATGATTTTACCAGCTCTAACCATACTTCTCTGCCCGTATACTTCTAACCAAGCTCCGACGCTTTATTTATTGTTTTCATTATCATTCTTACATTATTACATACATTTACATCTTTACATTATACATTTTATACAATTTCAGGACAATTGGGATTCATTTAATTTTATTCATTATCCATATTCATTTATTCATTATCCATTATCATTATCGGAGCAGTACGTCCGTCACATTTCTGATTTCTACAATAATGTATTCATTCTGAAATAATTAATGCGTTTCATTGTTCATAACAGTAGGATTGACGATACATCAAGTTTTATTTCAGTTAGTTATCTGACCTTTGTCGCAACTAAATGCATAATCTGTAACGTGGCATTAAGGTCAATATCATTTGTACAACACTGCAAACTTACGCTAGAACATTAATCTATGTCAAGTTGTAATGACCCAAATTCGCTCTCAAATGGTTAAGGTTAATTAATGGTTAATGAAACTTAATTATGTAGTCCTGCCCATTTCCATGGATCACATGGGGATGCAAGTATATCTTTTAAACAATACACCATTTTATAAGGAATGAAGCTAGGCAAGGCAAAACGATATTGATGGGAAAGTACTGTATCTGCAAATCTGTTGGAGTTAACATTGTAAATTAACAGATTTGGAGAAGTGGGTAATTTGCAGTCATCGTAAAGTAAAACAGATTTGAAAACTAACGTACTTTACGGCTTCTGTTACGTAAATAGATTTGAAGATGAAGGTACTTTACGGCTTCTGTGAAGTAAATAGATTTGAATGTGAAGGTACTTTACGGCTTCTGTGAAGTAAATAGATTTGAATGTGAAGGTACTTTACGGCTTCTGTTAAGTAAATAGATTTGAATGTGAAGGTACTTTACGGCTTCTGTGAAGTAAATAGATTTGAATGTGAAGGTACTTTACGGCTTCTGTTAAGTAAATAGATTTGAATGTGAAGGTACTTTACGGCTTCAGTAATGTAGAAAGATTTGAAGATTAATGTACTATAAGGCTTCTGTAAAGTAAATAGATTTGAAGACGAAGGTGCTTTACGGCTTCTGTAAAGTAAATAGATTTGAGAATGAAGGTACTTTATGGCTCCAGTAATGTAGTAAGATTTGAAGATTAATGTAGTTTACGGCTTTTGTTAAGTAAATAGATTTGAAGATGAAGGTACTTTATGCCTTTTGTACAGTACAGATTTGAAAATGAAGGTAGTTTATCCCTTCTGTAAAGTAACAGATTTGAAGATGAAGGTATTTACAGCTTCTGTAAAGTAAATAGATTTGAACATGAAGGTACTTTATGCCTTTTGTACAGTACAGATTTGAAAATTAAGGTAGTTTATCCCTTCTGTAAAGTAACAGATTTGAAGATGAAGGTATTTACGGCTTCTGTAAAGTAAATAGATTTGAACATGAAGGTACTCTATGCCTTTTGTACAGTACAGATTTGAAAATGAAGGTAGTTTACCCCTTCTGTAAAGTAACAGGTTTGAAGATGAAGGTACTTTAGGGCCTCTGTAAAATAATAAATTTGCAGATGAAGGTACTTTACGGCCTCTGTAAAATAACAAATTTGCAGATGAAGGTACTTTAAGGCGTTTGTACAGCAACAGATTTGCAGGTGAAAGTAACATGAACACTGCCAAATGTGGGAGTTGAGATGTAAATTGACAAAGTTAAAAAAAATGGCTTTGGAACCATGGTAAGGAAAAGTTATAAATAAATAAAACACTAATTAATATTTTTCGAAAGTAAAATCAATGTTTAAAAAGTGTTCCCAGATCACGATTAGCTCTAATAAATAAGCTTTAAAAAATTAATATCTTCTATTATTTTATCATTAATTACTCTCTGCATGCGCCAATGTTTTATCAACTTATAAAAATCAAATGACATGGCAGAAGATTAGGTTTAGTTGTCACTTTTCACAAAATTCCTTGTAACTGTTCGGAAATTGGTTTGCTTCAAAATGCATGTTATCTCAAATTAAATGTAATTTTTTTTAATACATTACATACTGCTTCAGATGGAAAATACCAATATTATAGGCAAGAATTATAAAACAGTTCAATTAATCTTTGGAGATGCATCAACCCTCTATTTAAGATATCATTTTTTTTTTTAAATGAGTTTTTGTTTCAAATATTGGCTTTTATTTGCTAACTAATGTTTGTTTAGTGATTGTAAAATAATTTCAAACTTCTTTATATGATTTTCGAGTTGGTAAACAACTTATAAAGTTGTTTTTTCATCACAGTGAACATTGTCAAATCCCTAGAAAACAACCTCCTACTCGATATGTTCGCTGTTGTCAACGTTGCCAAATAGGGTACATTGTGGTACTTAGTTAATTTTTATTTATTTTTTTGCGATATAGCGAAAGACATAATATGACCATGTCTTCTGATAAAATTAATGTCAATGTGTAGGTTTATTTCCTAAGCTGTTTGGATTGCTATTGTGATGGTTCAAGAGGTCGTCATTGTGACGTCATAGAAGCTATGATATATATATACTATATATATATATAATATACATAAAACAAATAATAATATACTGATGTTACCACTGCAATACCTTATCAAATTAATATAAAATACATTTAATACGTTCCACAGAGAAACGTGTAAAAAAAAAAAAAACAATAGGAAACTAGAGAATGGGTTATATTCTTAGAGTAACTTAGTAGATGAAAATCACTTGTGTTGAGTGAGATGTTAAAATAAAATGCATTATTGTCAAAATTGATTATTGGTGTGCTTTTGGAAAGGTGGGTTTCAATATAAAGGTACATTAAGTAAGGTTGCATCAGTGGCTAGGGTTTTATTTATTAATTTATTTATTATGTTTTGTCGGGATAGTGAGAGGGGGCGCCTCAGACAGGGGGGACCGAGGGCTCGACAATGGTGACATATCAGAAAAGGATGGCAACCCTATACATTAGGTACTTTATATTTTAATAATAATAATAATGATTGGATTATTTATATAGCGCCGTTTTCGTGAGAAAATCACCTTAAAGGATCGTGGCATCAACAACGATTGCAGTTAACGATTTCAGGGGTCAATGGGTTGACCAAGCAACCAATTTCAGATTATTTAACATAAATGATGATGCTTGCCAGTTGGAAAAAAATTACATTTAGTAAACTTTACATAGAATTTATGTTTACCTACAGAAATGAAATCACCAAAACGGAAATGTAAAAATACCTGTAATAATATAATAGATAGCTACTTATACATGTATGTATTACACTAAGTTTGAAGTGTTTATCCAACAGTTTGAATAGTAATTGCGTGCATTCAAAGCAAAATTAGACTTTGAACATTTGAATAAAAAAAACGAAGCCGGTAAGTAAGAATAGTGCTGTTATAAATAACTTATCGGGAATTATTGTATTATTATAGTTAATTTATTATAATGTAAATTATTGTATTTTGGTAATGCAGCACTAGAATCACGCGTTTATAAATAAAACAAAAGAAAATACTCCGGTTACAGTCGTATCAGAGTGGTCATATACCGGCTTGACCGCAGGCGATATAAATTGCGCCTATTCGTCATAAAATTAGAAATTAAAACTATACCATAAAATCACATGTAAAATTAAACTAGGGCAAATATCTGCCAAAGTGAAGGGTACCTAGTTGAAGTAACTCCTTCAATGATATTCTTGCGATTTCTAAAGTCACCTTGACTAGACCTTCAAAAGGACAACAAAAAACAAAACTACACAACTCTGCACATGTCACGTTTTTGCAACTTAGCGTAAAATATAAATGAAAAATAGTTTATGTGATAATTTGAAACTTACCCAGACTTTGAGGCGTCTGTGGACGTGATGCTGTGGATCCTCAGCTTGTTGGCGAGATCGGCCAGAGCCTGCAGATTAGGTTTTCCGTTCGACATGTTGATAGTGAATATTGCACTGACAGTATGACAGAGAATTTAATGGAGTGTGATTATTCAAGGTAACAATTAGATAAGGTGTAATCCCCGACGCCGACCGGTCCGTATGAAGTGTATACAAGATATAAATTTGAATAAAACGAAATGACAAGCCGAAGCCGCAAAGCAAACGTCAATTATTGGCCAATCGAAACGTATCCACATCCACGCGGGGAGGAACGAACTGCTATATTCCATAAAAGGCGTTCATGATTAACTTCAATAAACAAACCAAAATAGACTTTACCATCAATTGAGTTAAGGGCTATTTTTAGTTGTACGTATTTTAGTTGTATGGCTACTATGATGCGATGATCAAAAACTTTTTTCATTTTGAACCATAATAATATTACGAACGCATTATTATTTTTGCTATAATCAAGTAAAAAGTAATCCATAATATTATCATGTTTTGCAAAAACAGTATTTATATTTTTATATCTAATTATGAAACCAAAAATATAGATTCCAACTGGATTTTGAAAATCATCCAATAATTGGTAAAGTTCTACCTACAACTACTGTTTAATACGCATTAAAAAAAAACAAACATTTGATTCAACTCAAAGACAGTAAACAACCCAATAATTGAATAACTAGGTAGAATTGTTGTAATCGTTTATTTATTGCTTGAAGCACCCTATAACCCATAATATAACACCAGATGTCCAACCAGGGGCGTCGCCAGCTTCCAAGCTAGGGAGGGGCAGCTCAAAAATGTTATAGAGCTTAGAGGGAAGGAACAAGAAAGTGAAAAGAATAAACTAGAAATATTTGCACAAAAGCTGACGTGTACCCGGCGTTATTCAGGGTTAAGAACAAGGCAGTGTTAAACCATGCAGGGGCCCATGGGCATACTTAGTTTGGGGGGCCTAAAAACAAACCACATTTTTTTAATGATTTTATTGAAGGGGTTTGTACATAAATAAACCATTCACTGAGTTTGTGCAAGAAAGTGAGATGCCTCCTAATGATTTGAAGACATATGAGCATTTTCTAAATGCTGCTATTATCATTGTTACACGATTTACATGTG
The DNA here is from genome assembly GCF_061612785.1 of Hesperophylax consimilis. NCBI lineage: Eukaryota > Metazoa > Arthropoda > Insecta > Trichoptera > Limnephilidae > Hesperophylax > Hesperophylax consimilis. Next base: position 25,142,284 of record NC_142850.1, read on the forward strand.
AAAATATTATTTTGCATTTGGAAAGGCAATATAAAAATGAAATATATACTTTTTTGATTACCTACAGAGGTTTAAAAAAGACTTGAAAAGAATTGTACCAATTTCTCAATGGCCTCGGAGCATGTAGAACTATGGTATCGCCAACTGGAATGAGTGACGAGATATCCCCGTCTTTTCGTTTTCGTTTTCCGTGGTATCCCCAATTGGGAAAACGTGTGGGTGAAGGGTTTGTAATATAAATTATTGCAATTATTACATACGAAAAATGGGCCGTAGGCGAAAAATTTTCCATGGTATCCCCAATTGGGGTAGATATGTGGTGTGGGTGAAGGGAATAGAATATGAATTATCGCATACCCGGAAAAAAAATTCTAGGTCGAAGGGCAAACCAATAAATGCCTTTGTTTTCTATTTTTTGGAGTCAGTATCCCAAAAATATTTGGACAAAAATGCTTTAATATTTTCCTAAACGGAAATACTTTAATATTCTTCAAAATAGAAACCTAATATATCAACTTGACTGTCTGGTAGCCGAGTGGGTAAATGCATTGGATTCCGACTCAGGCATATAACATATACTCCTATACTTCTGCTTAGTGATTGTGGGCACTGACAAGATACAGCGTGGTCACCGCTATTACTTCGATGTCTGCCATGATAATGAACACTTGTATAATAGTGGCGATATAATAATAGAACCGTGAGCTCTGAGCATATGAACAATGAGAACACGCTCAGATAACTCCCCTGGTACAGCTCCCTCACTACGGCTCCCAGCTCACCAGCGTACGAATGATCGTACGATTCTTGGCACCGGTACGCCACCTGTTATCATGAGAAAAATAAGATGCTAGGTAGTTAGTAGGTGTAAGTACATATGTCCAAATCCAGATGTTGAACTGTCATACGCCGTTTACGAATCTGAGTATGTAACTAATAACTAATAACAATCAACACTCGGATAATTTTAATAGAGCTATTTTTCTAAAAATCTTCTGAAAAAAAAAAGTTACTGTTCAATTGAGCCGTGGTACGGTTTGCCAGGAGTCGTATGAATACGGCTCATCAAAAAGAGCTAGCTCGATTTTGCGGCTCGTTCATGAGTGACTCATCACTACACCAAACCTATATTATATTTTGCATAGTGCAGATGCATCGACTTTAAAATAAAGACTGATATTAAAATAAGTGATGTTACTTTTAAATCATCAACCGACAGGTCGCAAGAGATAATCTGTTGGCCCTAGACCTGGAACCAAGGATCTACACTCCTACCATCAAGAACTTGCGACTTGCGAACGCTAAAAGCAAGAACTACAAATAATTTACTATTTTTAATAATTTAACTAATGGCCTGTATTTTTTTAAATGAAATAATTATACCCTTCTCATGTTTTTATAAATAAAGACAAACATTCCCAGGTTACCTCACCTGGACAGTATAAATTTCTCCTACTACCATCACTGTAAGCGGAAAATGTTGCTTGTGCAATGTGAGCGAGTATTTAGTTAGAGGTTGAACCAGAGATGCCAAGGTGGGAACCCAACACTTAGACCACTCAGCCGTTAACCGGACAAATTAGTACCAAATAAACCACTTTTTATCAAAGTGCACAGGGGATCAATGCTCTAATAACAATTGGATAATTTGTACAGAGTTTTTATGAAAAATCACCTAAAGGGCACTGTACAATTTATTACGAGTTCTAGGCTCTATCTAATTTTATTATATACAAACCCATACAAAAAACCTACTTACCTGGCAGGTAACTTCAGATAACACTCTTAATAAAAAGTTTACGACTTTGCAAGCAGAGGACACTAGTAAAAAACACTGGATATTGATTTTACATTTGGTATTTTATCCTCCATTTCTGTTGACATTACGATTATTAGAAGATTAGTTGGCAAAAGAGTTGATATTTATATTATTTATTTTTTAAAAGACTAGAGAATTTAGAACTCTTTTGAATTTAGAGAATTTTTATGAAATTACTAAATAACATACAAATTCTTAGTTGTTTACATTTTTTACACATTTAGTTATTTACAATGTCGCGGACTGTAAAGGTGAAAGGTTTCTGACTATTAATACATCTGTTTAAAAAGGTGAGTCTAAGTTTAGCTCTGAATTCTAGTCTGTTGTGATCATACTTAAATCATGTGGCAGTCCATTCCAGGCTTATAGGTCCTGTCACTATTAAAGCACACTAACCGAACATAGTATCTGGTGAGGAATTTGGTTCCTTCAACCTTCCGATAGCTGATGAAGCTGTTGAATTGGTGAATTGGCTATTGTGAATTGACATTTTCCGAAATACACATTTCCAGCAGAGTTTGAACTGGATTCTTTCAGAACATTTAAGCGAGAGAAGATCTTTGATATGTGGTAATATTTAGATACACCGGTGATAAGTCTTGCCGCAGCATTGAAAATGGATTGCAATTGTTAATTTGATATCTGGGGAGATTTGCATATATTGCATTAATCTAGACGTGAAACAACATAAGAATTGACTAGCAATTTAGTCACCTCTGTTGGCAAGTTTCTCCGCACTGATTTATTTTTCTTAATTGAAAAAACCCCGTGCTTACAGTTCTGTTTACTCGAGTTTTAAGGGAAAAATTGCTCCATAGAGAAGGTCCAATGAAATACTGAAATATTGTAGAACAGACTCAGCATGCCTATATTGCATCTGTGTGTATTAGAGATGGCAATCGGTCTGTTGTCAATCGGACGGACCACCCTCCTTAGCACAGAATCCCAAACTCCCAAAACTCCCAAACTCAATGGTTGGACATACTTTTGATTTGTACAGGATGTATAAAATACATATACATAAAAACATGGTCTTATTTTCAAAAATTCACGATCGTAATTATTGGGATCGACAGTTTGGAACCCTCGAAAGAGACCATAAATCCCGATTTCGAGACCTGCAAACCTGATATATGAAATCCACCTTACTGCTTCACTGTTTTGGAATTCTTTTTCTGATGAAATAAAAGGGATGGAAAATAAAATTCACGATGCGAAGATTTAGTCAAACAGGTAAAAGAAAAAAAAATGAAAATATTGTTTATTTTCAAAATAAATAAAAATTATTTTTAATACATCTTAAAAACCATAACCCATAAGAAACTGTATACATAACTATGTAATAGAAATATACAAAAATACAAAGAATAACGGTAGTTTTAATAAATACACAACCAATTACATATAATATCGAAATATAAAACATCAATAGATTTATTATGATTATTATAATTTGATTATAAAATTGAAACTCAAAGCTCATAGAATACAATAATAACATAACATAACTAGCTGACTGTGTACCCAGCGTTGCTTGACTTTTCTTTACTTTCAATATATATAATATGCATAAATAAACTTTAGGGAAGAAATTCTCTAAATGATAGTGAAAACCCTACCAAAATCCGTTGGGTAGTTTGCAAGAACTAAGAGCACAAACAGATAGACGCGGAGAGCGACATTGTTTGTATTATTTAGAGATGTCTGTGTGAACAAATCCAAACAGCACTAGTACTTAAAATATCACATTTAAAAGTCTTTGAGACATAAATATAATTTAAAAATAAGATAAATGCACAAATAGCTAATAAAAATAAGTGAATGTGGCACCAATAAAAATGTACAAAATAATAGCTATGGAATTTTTGGTAAAAGGTCAGCAGGATAACAGAAAGTGACGAAACAAAACATGGTAAAATAATAAGTTATGGTCAATGACGTTCTAGACTTATTATTGTTTCACAAACTCATAATAACATGTAACAAATAAGAAACACTCTCATGTTTCCAGTAAATTCTTAATTCAAACGTTGTTCATATATGACAAAGACATTAATAAATTATGTGCGTATGAAAGAAATAAATGACAGCGGGCGACGTTTTTGTATCTGCGTCAAATACTACATTCTTGTGACAGAGATAACAAGATACGCTTACTCGCTTATACCATAAAACGAACACAGAATAATTTATGAGACGACCTACTGCTATTGGGTTACCCTTCTTTTACTTATGTGTTGCTACATTCGCTATCTCATTTTCTTTAATGGCGCTGAAAATCTTCGAGAAACTATTGAAATAATTAGAATTTTATAATAATAAAATAATTTGTGTGTATCTTATTTCTTGGCATTTACTAGTATTTGCCGAGTAATTACATTTACTTTTTTTCATCACACACAAGGGAATTTTGGCACTTTTTTAATGCAATTACATACATAGAGATAGCACACAACCTTACGTGACGCATGGCAGTTTAGTACTAAAACTACTAACTAATCGAAAGCAATACAATTGTCTTGCTTTTGGCTTGCCACTTTGAGATTTTTACAGGGCGTCTAGTTATATTGTAACGTCATTAGTTAGGGTAGGTTAGGTGTGTTTGTTCTTTTCCTTCAATGTTCTATTTTGTCACTGTTTTGTTTTGTTATGAAACGGGAATTTCTGATTTCTGCTTTAAATTCAATTCTACTCGTACGAAAACCCCAAAAACAAATCACTATGATCAATTCTACTCGTTGATATTCCTTATCAAAAATAATCGTGTGATATTGACAGTCGCAAGTTTAGAGCATAAATAAACCAATCACGTTTAGAGTCTGTCAAAATAAAGTACAAAACATGGAGGCCACTGTGATTGTTTAAATGATTTTTATTGGCAACACCAAGGTTGAAAGTTGAAAGGAAAAAAATATTTATTTTTAAAAAGCGCCATGGTTGAAGTGAATATTTTTCACTTGATAACGGTGTTCAGAAATTAGTGGCAATCTACATCATATTCTAAGTAAATTTAATATTCGACTCATTGTTATTTATTAAACACTTGGCTAGATAATTCCATGGAAAACATATTTTTGAAATGTACAAATAGTCATTTATCAATCATTACTATTTTGCAATAATTAGCATATAGAAATCTGTTATTCTGTACACATATGTTTATAGTATAAAAGTTTATATGTATGGCAGTATTCTTAAAATTATTTAATGTATAAAACTCAAGACGACACTCCCTCCCTAAACATGAGTTATTCTCAATTAGGGAGGTATTAAAGCTTGAAACATATAATATATTTTTAGCAGATCATTTGAAATAACATCCTGTGGTTCACCATCGTGGGACGGTTGATATATATTATATATTTTGTAATTTTCTTAATGTTAACCCTCTGTCTGCTGTACACTTACTGATGATATTACTTACTTATATCAATTTTTTATTTGTTATCGCTCTGTTAATAAAACAATAAAAATTTGAATAGACCAAAATTTTTGATTTAAAATTGGTTTTAAAATGAAAAAATTTAATTCCATTTTATAAAATTTCTAGATTTTGTGCACACACTGTATAAAAGGCTGTTTATTTAAGGGAATTCAATCACATGAATAATGTATTATTCCGGCTTAACCCTGGAAAAGTATCTCTTTCCGGAAATATCGCCAATTGCCAACGTCTGAAAATAAACAAAAAAAACATCATTAACATTTTCTCGGAAATAACTCGACTTAAGGCGATGCACATTTTGAATCGAACTGCTAACAATAACAAGACCCCACCTTTTAAAATAAGGCACTTTCTTCTCTATGGAGAGCGACACACGCTAATATACAATTACTACACAGAAGGAAATAAACAGAATATACTCCGAACCAAATCAGTCATGTGTAGTCATGTACCTCAATTGAATTCCTGGATTTTTTATAATTATTTATGTGATACCTCAACTGCCCAAAGCCAGTGGGACTACGGCACTTTTGTTGGGGAATGTTGTGAGACTCAAGGAATTGGAAGATTAATCTAGTCACTGAACAGAAATAACACCATTTCAATAAACGCTTCGATTTTGAATAGTGTTCTCTCACCAGGGTGATACTAAATTTCACAATATTACACTGCCAGAATTAAACACCGACGAAATGACATGTGGCGAGAATTACACCTTCTGAAATTACACATGTCAAAAAAACCAAAGCTAACTTAAGTTTTTTTTTTCAATATATTTATGTATTTAGAATACCTCAAAATTCAAACTTATTAAAAAACCGATTTATTGATGCATGTAATTCCAGTAGGTGTACTGTATTAAGAAGGCCCTTGGGGTGATTTTTAACAAAAACGGCGCTATACAAATCAACCATTCTCTCCATGGGTAATTTCATCCATATGTAATTCTGTCAGTGTGTAAATCTGTCAATATAATGTAATATTGGTATGTGTAATTTAGTCCTGAAAACACTCTTAGTATCTTCGACTCTTGGTAGTATAGTGATACCATTCACTCCTGCACATTATTATTATGTAATGAGCAGGCAGCATTCTGCTGATGCGTTCATATCTGATTTCACAATAAGTTTAACAGTAATTGAGTTATTTTAAATAAATTAATCCTTTCTTCTCTCCAAATAAGAATCCAATCGAGCTCTAAATTGGTTTATACATATGTATTAGTAGAATCGATGACATGTTGTAGAAGCTTGTTCCATGCATCCTCTACTCTATTTGCCAGGAAGTGTTTCCTAGGATTGGATCCAAAAGATGTTCCATTAAATTTTTTAAGTGTCCACGGAGAATTATATTTTTTTTGGTCAAGATTTCTTGAATGCCAGGGCAACTATAATAACCAGATAAAATTTTGAAAGCCCTTATCAAGTCATCCCTTTCTCTTTTTCTTTTAACTTTGTAATCTTAGTTCCTTGAGTTTATCTTCACATTGCCGGTCTTTCAAAGGTCTTGGTATTTTTGTAAATCGTCTCTGAATTCTCTCTATTAGTTCTATATATTTATCTTTCGCAAAATATGGACTCCATATTTGGAAAGCACATTCCAGGAGAGGTCTTATATATTTTTAGCATCAAGTCCGGTGTTAGGTCAAGGACCTAAATAACCTGAGAAAATTTGACAAACTTCAACTAGCAGGATTGCTTATGCAATGATAGCGGACATATTTAGAAAGCATATTCCATGAAGGGAGAAGTAAAATAACTAGTTAACAACACATCGTTTCTCCGTAGGAGTAGACTGAAAGGATAGACTGCCACACAACTCTGTCTTAGCACACACTCCTTGCTTCATTCAGATTCATACATGCTCTTCTGTTAATCTTACTCTTGACTTCCTGACTCAAGTATTTGATTAACTTGATGTTGCCAAGTCTTCCTCAGGCATCCCCGACTTGTTCGTAAATAAAATAAATACGTACAATAATGCAGTTGTCATCGTCGAAATCATAAGTCCTCGAGGTTTTCACACCGGTCTCCTTGACGGTTGAATGTGTCACCAGCTGAGTGTCGCTTGGCTTTGTTGTTACACTCTGCAATGAACCAATTATAAATATATCATACAACAATTTCTTTTAGATAATAATATTATTTTCCTCATTTTTTAATGTTTTTTATTTAGTTTTAAAAAATTGCATTTTTATATCTAGCATAGCCCTTTTAACAAATTATTTCATACAACAATAACATTCAATGACAGCTGTCGTGTTTTTATTTCACTCTTGAAATATCTCAAAATAAAATAAAAAATTCTAGCTAAAATCTAAATATCTATATTTTAATAGCTTTAATAGTGAAGTGAAGTTATACTAATTAATATTTCGTGCCAAAATGACTACACGAGCAACTGCAAAAACACTAAATACTACGGACACCCAACTCCTCCAACTTCTTGACAAAAAGTTTGAAGAATTTAAGGTACAATTTCTGGAAATCATCAGAAACGAGTATAAAGAAGAAATTGAGGAATTAAAAAATAAAATATTAACTCTAGAAAAAAAAATTGATACGAAAAAAAACAACAACCTTGAAAAAACTCTGGAACAAAACGCCGTAATACAAAGTGAATTTAAAGAATTACAAAAACAATTGGATGCTAACGAACAACACGCACGCATTAATAACATAGAGATCATTGGGATACCAGAAAAAAAACAAGAGAACCTGACGGAGATTATCAAAAGGATCTATTCAGAATTAAATATAGTAAGCGACGACATTGAATACGCCACCCGAGTCACCCCCAAGGAGAAGATTGAAGGAAGACCGCGGAATATTATAGTAAAACTAAAGGGCAGGAAACAGAAAGACGAAATCATAGCAGCAATCCGGACAAGAAGGGGCCTAACAGCAGAGGATATTAACTTTAATGGAAAACAACGGATCTATATAAATGAACATTTAACTCATAAAAACAAAGTACTCTACAAAAAGGTCAGAGAGTTTACCAAAATTAATAAATTCAAATTCTGTTGGATCAAAAATTGTAAAATTTATGTAAGACTTAATGAAAACACAAATCACCATTGCATAAATAATTATAATGATCTAGAAAAACTAAAAACATACAATATTTCCATCAACTAACTTTCCAGCAACTTTATATTAACTGCACTATATACTTAATACAATGGAATCTTTAGAATTATACTATCAAAACTTAAGAGGTCTCAGAACCAAGACACATATTTTTCTTCAAAATGTATTATTAAACAACTATGACATTATATGTCTCTCTCGAATTGCACAAGAACTCTACATTAATTATATACATACTGCTGAAAGTAACATGAATGGTAATCCTAAACTCTTCTGGAATCATTTCAATAATATGAAAAAAACACAATCGTCCCTTCCAAGGACGATGCATCTAGATGACAAAAAAGCTGAAAATGGCCAAGATGTATGTAATATTTTTATGGAATATTTCCAATCAGTTTACATTGTCTTCTTATGGTTATGGTTATGATATGATTTATATGCACAATATTGTTTGTATTCTTATGGTTACCAATGTATCGATAATCTTTTATTTTATATAAATTTTAGTTTTTTTTTTCCCCTTTATTTTTGTTGTATTATTTTGTTCTATTATTTTATACAATTCTTTTATTTTATATAATTATAACTTCACATTTCTCATAAATTTAATTATTTCTTCTAATGCTGTCTTACGTAAAGTCACAAGGAGGAAATCCGTAATTGGTTTTATTTTGGCTATTTCACTTATGTACAATCTGTAAAAATATAAACTGTTGATTTCCCAAAAAATGAATAAATGAATAAATAAATAAATTTCTATGACATTTAGGACACTTTACAATACATATAAAACTTATTCTAGTGTTTAGACATAACCCACGAAAAAGGCTTGTAGCTTCATTAACATCTGTCGGTAGTTTAAATTAAAAATTTTAAATCCTTTAAAATAGAGATTATTTTGGGTTCCCGACAAATTTGTTTTTGGAAGTCTAAAATCTCCACAGTTTCTGGTGGGGTAGCCATGTATTGCGAAATTAAAATTTACATTCCTAAACATGCATTTCGGGAGAATCTTATTTCTTAGCTTAATATAAATATAAGGGTATTGTAAATTATTTCCTGTCTCACAAATTTAACATTCCTAGTTTTTTCTGCATAATAATTATCTTAGAATACCTATTACTGCTTGCATGTCTCTATTTTGAATTATTTGCAATTTATTTATCTGTGTTTGATTGCACAAGAAAAGAACACTAGAGCAGTCATTTAAATGAGATGCTACTATAAACTAATTTACTTGTATTTATATGTAATTTATTCCCTTTTCTTCTTATAAAATATACCTTTTTGCCATTTTCTTAGCTAATAATTCAAAGTTAAATTTGAGTTGATTGTCTATATTATAGTGCCCAAGTATTTGATATCCTCTACTTCCTCTATTTCTTCTTTGTCTATGATAATTTTTCTGAGTCTGTTGAATTTTTTAACTATTACCATATATTTACTTATTGTAATATTTAGTTTTAATTTTTTTATCTTTAACCACAGATATTTGATCCAGGTCATACTGTATTTTGAAATTCTAAAGAGTAACAAAAGAAATACATCCAGGCAATTCTGTTTTTACACGATTTTGATATAACACAGTCAAAAAATTGTAATGGTAAGATATACATTATTATTAGAATTCTAGTTTTTTCCCACCCCCGTACGTACAATATATTAGTGTAGGGCTAAACAAAAACGTCTTTTATTTTTGAAATCCTGGAGTGATTTTCATACTATAGAACCTCTCCCCCATTTCCTATGTATTTTTTACACAGTTATTCTAAGGAACATAACGCTAGTGAAAAAACAAAAATTTGTAATTGTAAGTATTGTGTTTTAGTCGATTTTACTAGATAACAAATTATTATAAGCAATAATTATTTGCCTGAAATACCAATAAAAACTGGAAAAAATCTCTCGAGAAAGAATGTCACCAATGGGAATCACCAAATAATTCAAGTTTGGAATAAGCCGATGTGGATTAATGGTTGGAGCAGCTGATGGGCGGTCAGAAGGCTACGGGTTCAATTCCTGTCGGCGGCATTTATTAATTTTCAGGGGATTTTTTTCAATTTGTATGGGTATTTCAGGCAAATAATTATTGCTTGGCAAATTTTTTATTGAATGATTGTTGCGTAAAAATATTTATGCTTCATTTAGTTTTAATGAAAATTAATTGCTTTCTACGCCTTACACACCTTCAGAAAAATAAAATGCTTCAAAATAATAATTTATTATCTTTTATGCTATGCATAAAGGATAACAGAAAATGTAAGGATAGCAGATAATGTGCGCATAATAATGAAGGGACAGTTAGTGAGCCCTGTGATAGTTAGTTAAACTACCCTAGCTATCATCTTCTTATTATTTTCAAAATGTGCATACAACTTTAATTGTAAACTTTTTACTTTATTTGTCTTCGGATCCGGCAATAATGAGGAGAAATTATTTCAAATAGTTTTTTTTATTTTTTATGTACTGTATATTTGTTATTGAGTGTACATGTGTATATGTACTCACAAACACTGTGTGCAGAGACACTGGGGGATCTAGAGTTGTTCGTAATAATTAAATGTAGCTTCATTTTATTAAAATAAATTTAAGTCTTGACGTGTACGATGAAAGAGGTAAACAATCAGTCTCCTTATAATGTTCTTGGAAAAGTGATGGTGCCTCTCCATGTGCTAAGCATAAAAACCCTGTCTTATAAACATTGGTTTATCATTATTTTTTAATAAAGATTTTTACTAGAGTTTTTGCACTGACACTTTGGAGCCTCTAAAAATGTGAAATTACTAAAATGCACAAGCTTTGATAGGGAGAGTATCTTCTAAAGCAGACATGTTGGGTGAAAATCAACATGGAGGTTGGGGACTATCAAAGCGGCGGAGACAATGAAAGTTCTGCGTTTGGTGTGTAGAATGAAACAAAAGCTGGTCACTGCTGTGCGTAGATGCAATTTGCAGTAGTATGGGTGAACGATGTTAGCGAAACGAATTATGTGTGCGGCATCATACTAATTTATGGCTTATATCCCTTGATTCTATTTTAAGATTTAAACCCTAGAGCTTCTGACACTCTACAATGTATTTCTCTTGAGAGTGTAAAAGACCTAGGAATATTTTCAAATTCGTTGATATTAGTTTCCTAAATTGTCGTCACGTCGCCCGTGTCGGTTTTTTAATATAACTTTAGAATCTTGACGAATCATTGGTGAATTTGTAATTAATTTCATAACGCTGCCGTTAGTTAATTCCTAACTTTAGCCGAAGGTCGCGGGTTAAAAAATATGGATAGAAAATTATACAACAATTGTAAAAAAGGTCTAAAGTAAACACTCCAACAATATATTCAGGTCTAGTAAACAAGTCATCTTTTGACCAATTGAAGTTATACTAGAACTAAGAAGAGGAGTGTCGTGTACGTCCATTAATAGCAGCGGACTTTGACCGAAGACTAAAATTAAATTCTTAATTAAGGTATACCAAAGAAATCATTAACTTTTGATTTGCATACTTTAAATACTCTTTTATTGGAACCTTCCGGAAGAAATTCTCTAAATTATAGTGAAAAACCTATCAAAATCCGTTGTGTAGTTTAGAAGAACAAAGCTCACACACAGACATACGCGAATAGCGACTTTGTTTTAAACTATTTAAAGATTATAAATTAATTGGGTTGAAATGTGTTAATTACAATAACAACAAAAATTCTTTACAGAAGAAAAACATTTGGTGTTAGTTTATTGAAAACTGAATTTTTATAAACAGTTTTCAAAGAATTTTTATTTAATATTTAATTTTAACTGAGTAGAAGAGAACATACATTGATCTAACATTTATTCATGTAAATTTTTTTTTCGAGGTTATGTTACGGTCGTGGCTATGTTATAGTTATGTTATGTTACTGTTATGGCCACAAGCGACTTCGAAAATGCAGAAAACCATAAAATATTGAAATTTCCTGCGTGCCATCTTAAGCAAACTGTCAAAATGCTGATTGCGTGGGCAATATTTTCTTTTCACTCACTTTTTTTTTTCTTCGTTTTTGTTAAAAAATGTTCAAACATTTTCAAATATTGTTCAAAAGCTAAAAGTTGTTCCAAAGAGATATTTCAAATATTTCAGAAGCACCAATGGTAAATGTTTGTAAGCAAACAGAAAGTGTGGTGTTCTTTCTTTCTAACACTGTTTTAATCATATATCTCACCATAATACAAAATGAGATAACATGATTTTTATGGGAAAAATATCTCCCAAAATTGTTGTAGAGTTTAAAACATCCAATAAATAAGTTTTTCCTTACGTTTAATGTTTCCCCGTTGGGCATTTTTTCTTCATATTCACCTCCGAGGACAAAGTGTTGAATCATAGTCCTCATCATTGTGACATTCTTGATAGTCCAATGGTCTCCGTCCAGACTGATCTCCAAGGATGGGGAAGTCATCAGTATCATCTTACGAGGAAAGTACGGAATACCTATAAACAACTATATGACTTGTATATGTACAATAATACGTCTGTCTCGACACAGGTGTACCCTAGTGAGACAGATGTCGATGAATACAAGTAAAAACCTTTGTATTGATAGATAAATAAAAAAATTTAAAAAAAGCAATCGAAAATTATTATTATTAAATTGTTATTTTTTCAAAATAACTATTAAAATGCATTATTTTCCATTTCCGGAAACTGAAATACTTACTTCTAATTATTATCTAACTACTACAAAGTATTTTTAAAACAAAATATGCGTATTAAGTGTGTCCCTATTTTCTGTATATTTACCCATTATTTTAAAGTTTATTGTGTAAAGCACACTTGAAGTGAAATGACACAAAACTGCGCTAAACAAATTTTATACTATTTGTATTAATTAATGTTGTGGGCTGTTGGATTGAACACAATAGAATTTTAAAGTAATAAAAATAATATAGTAAATATTTACATAACTGCCGCACTTATAGACACAGATTACTGAAATAACACTTCGTATCAACAACTACTACAAGGAATAAATATTTTCATGTACAAAATTGGTTAATAGGTTCATAATTTGGGTTATTTAGGTAATTTGTGTTTATTTAGATTTAAAAGAAACTTTCGCAAACGTTAATCCATTATGAAAAATCCAAAATGGCAGCAAAGGGATCATTTTATAAGAGAATTTTTTAACTTTGAATAAAAGTGTATTTTTAATGCATTTTTCACCATCTCCCCCGATGTAAATAGTTTTTTCTTTTTTTATCAATTTCCATAATCTGTACCTGTTAAAAAATGGGCTAAATGGGCTTAAAAATGGGCTAAAATGTTTAAAAAGGCGGTATCAGACGTTTACTCGGGTGAATGTTCACTCGGGTGAATGTTCACTCGGGTGAATGTTCACTCCAGTGAATGTTCACTAGAGTGAATGTCCATTTTTATTTAATTCTGCGTTCACACAGCACACACAAATGAACATTCATCTGTCCATTCCCACTATAATGTTGTCGAACGAAGTAGTGCGCCTTGGAACTTGTTTGATTTGTGACCATTTCATCAAAGAATTTTACTTTTATTTTATTTTTATGTGACACATTAATATATTATTGAGATAATTAGCTGAAAATGATCCTGAATCATATTTTAATCATCTTTGACTGGATAAAAGTAAATTATAACTGCTACTACTTGTTGCTCCATCAATAAAGAAAGAATTCCGCTTCATGCAAAAGCCTCTTTAAAAAAACAACCCTTGATTTCAACTTTAATATCTAAAATGGACACAACTATTTTAGTTACCATTAGTATTTGTGCAATCATAAGACTTCTGTTTAACTTACCGACAGCGGTAAAATATGCATCAATGTTCTCGTTTTTGTAGTGTTGATATTTTCCAAGAATTTTTTCCATTTTGCGAAATATCACAGATCTCTCTGAAATTAATTGTAAACTTTATTATTTTATTACCAAGGGAGACAAGTTTACACATACATTTAAAAAATTATGTTTAATTAAATGCACGTAAAACATTAAAAAAACTTATAATATGGGTTCCTGAAACTTGAACTGTTATTTTTTGCAGATAATGCACTCACTAAGTTACAAGCTCAAATGACTGTAAAGGTAGATAACAGTTCAGTTAAATATATATACAAATCAGATAAAAATGTAAACTTGAATTTGAATGTGGCAGCATGCAAAGGCTCTAACAAAACAACACATGATTTCAACTTATACACCGAAACGGTGACAACTATTTACATCGGGGGTTTAAGTCGCACATGCATAAAATAGGGTTTAGTTTGGGTTATTTTAATAACGTATGCGTATTTTCTAACCTTCAAACTAAACTTTGAGAAAAAAGGAAACTTTAATCCATTTTTTAACATCTCCGACCACATAAATAGTTGTTTCATGGGTAATTATTCGGAATCGCTGGACACAGATTATACTATATATATAGTATTGTATATAGTAATATTATTTATAGGTAAATCAGAAAGTTTTATTTAAAAATATTTCGCGATTCCGAATATTTACCGTTCGTTTAGTAATTAAATTGAAACCTATTTAAATATTTTTGTATTAGGCGTGCAGCGGAATTCGACATTAATTCATAATTCTGCGCCTACATCGAAACCTCCCATAAATAAACCTCCCCACAATTCAACTATTCCAATAAATTGGAATCTAGGATAATAATAATTACGAGATCGTTGGTACCGCCATAAATCAACTATCTAGGTACCGCCTGGATCATAAACATAAATAAACCACTCACATCATAAATAAACCACTGTCGTGTCAAACTGTGTCAAACGAAACCACCATAAATAAACCACTCTCGAAACCACCATAGATATAAACTCAGCCAGTACTCAGCTGTCAAAATTCAGAGTTTTCATTGGATAGTTAATTTGAGACGTTTCAGATCACAGAGATTACCGTGTCTTTTTTTTTCGGTTTCACTTTTCGATCGAGTGGTTTGTTCAAGGTTCAAGGGGGTATAACCAAAACACCAAAGCAGGGGCATTTAACTCAGCTCTGGCCTTGAAACTTATTTAAAACCGCCACGCCCACCTCCGTATTCGTGTAGAAAAAAACATTATGGCTGAAATGAAAGCTCAGATCTCATTGGCTTAGATTAGAGTTTGACATCTCACTCGAGGCCACGGGACCGCGCGGGACATGACCAGCGTTGCCAGGTCTAGGGAAATTTCCCTAGATCTAGGGGAGAAAAAAAATATCTAGGGAAAAGGGAAATTTTTCCTCGAAATCAGCACAAATCTAGGGAAATTTCGTACTTTTTGTAAAAAAAAAAATTTATATGACAATATTATTGGGATTGCCAGTGAACATAAATGTATTTTCATTTTTTATTTTTGGGATTTCCAGGAATCTTAAATAATGTTGATGTACATAATGGGTCCCCGAAACGATCAAGTGCACTTGACAAGTCTACGTGCTTGAAGTGAATATTGATCGTTTACAGCGTTGACTTGACAAGTCCCGTCAAGTGTCTACGGGCTGGACCATACTTGACAAAAATTTTGATTGACGGCACTTGAACCACCTTGCGCTTGATGCGACTTGACGCGACTTGACAAGTTTTTCTGTGATAGATACCGCTAGAGTTATAGCAAGGAATGCCTTGTCTGCGTTGGAAACCATTATTAATTTTTGCGACAGCCACTTTCCTGGGCACAGGGCGGTAAACGACTGCGGCACGTGGACTTGACGGCACCTTCAAGTCGCCTCAAGTCCCTCGTCAAGTGAAATCGTCAAGCACGTAGACTTGTCAAGTGTACTTGATCGTTTCGGGGACCCATAAATGAAGCAATGTTATTTTTAACACTGACAACTCAAAATTATATGTTCCTAAAAATATTAAAACCGGGGACTTCTTAAAATTTTCAGATTACGACTTTGTCTATGATCATTACAATAAGAAATTATCTTCTCTCAGCTTTTCACTTTTGGCTTTCCACTTTCGGCAATTTCGGTTGGTTTACAGTGATTTTTATTAAGATTTCTGTTTTGAATTCAGTGGTAAGTACTTTGTAATTATTATTATCTCTTTCCAATTAATTAACATGTAAAACAGGGTTAGTGTAACACAAAGTTCAGCGTTCAGCTACTAAGTTTAAAATTTTTATAAGCTACTTTCCAATATATTCAGTGTTTAGTTTAACACAACTTATGCTATTATGTGTTTGGTATAAGTACACCCTGAACTTATAATATAGTATTTATTATAGGGCAACACGCAGAGGCGAATTTGCCCTTAGGCCTATGTAGGCCCGGGCCTAGGGCGGCCAGATATTGGGGGCGGCCAATCGTGACAAAAAAGTCACAGATGATAACAAGAAATTACTTCCTAGTTAGGTACCTAAATATTCTAAAAAGTCTTAAAACGGTTTTGACCCTAGGAACTTACTGAAAAGTTTGGATACTCCTGGTCAATATGATGGGTACTGAGAAAGGGGCGGCTACGTGGTCTGGGGCCTAGGGCGGCCAAGACTGCAAATCCGCCTCTGTGCACGTATTAAACTGCAAATCGTACTGAGAGAAATTAACGAGCATTTATTCCGTGTTCAGACATTTCATTTTTCCTTATTCCGAGGGCGAGTGAAAGATGCATTACAGTTCCATTTTTTCCCAATCAAAGTTTAAAATTTAACGTGTTTTTACAGATCGACGGTCGATCTTTGAAGATTAGGAAATAAGTAAAAAAAAATAAAAATAACCGAAACTAACAACCTAAAAACCTATTTTGTGCATGTTTACATTTCCCCCAACAAGGCCTGTGACAGACCACGCCGCAAGCGAGCTATATTATTATGGCTTGACCTAATATATATCAAACACATTAAGATAACACATTAAGAAAATATATATATCAAACACATTAAGAAAACAAAAAAACAAACAAAACTAAACAAACCAAACAACAAGTTAACATCAGTTAACCTTATAACTTTTTGCTTTTAATCTTTTATAATAATATTTTCTTTTAATGTATCATTATTTTTTAGTTATATATATATATATTTTTTTTAGTTATGTATATATTATATTACTTTTCTTTTTTTTCCTCTTTTGTTTTTGTTCTTACAAAATATGTATGCGTGCATGAATAACTCAATTTTGACTGTCCTAAAACGGGAATTCCTCCTAGTTGGGCAGTCAAAGTATTTTTTATCTACATGTGTCATTGTATCATCACCTGTACTAAATAAATAAATAAAAATAAATAAATAAAAAAATAATTCAGCATATCGCTCGCCATACATTCACATTGGGATTGTATAGCGAGTGATATGCTGAAATAGGCCAAGCCATGATGCGTACAGCGTAATCTGTCGGTCCTATAATACAAAAAGCAAAGCTTACTCACGTTTTCATATGACACTGATCCATAAACTTTAAATTGAAAAACTTGACTTATTACCATAGCGTTTGTTTGGTTAAAACTGTCTTAAACCAGGCTCAAGTCCGGCTTTACCACACCAACGTTGAACAGACGTCTAAGAATCGTATCATAATCGAATTAGTACGTCCGTGACTATAACCTCAATTTTATCACACGACATATTTTTTTCATATTCACTCGCGCACTGATTTAATCACCGAACGAGCTGTAAAAATATTAATCTAAAGGAATACAATTATTACTTCAAAAACGGAAAAACGCGACCAAGCAATATTTTTGCATAAGTTACCCCGGCATCTGCCATAATTTTTAACTGAAAGCCGGTCCTTTATATACGAAACGAAAAGTCGTGTGCATAAATAAACCACCCACGTTGTGTGTCAATGAATTTCAAATTTTACATTAAAATATCAAAATTATTAATTTTTTCATCTATGGTTATCGAGTTTGATAGATGCAGAGATGGTTTAATATTGACCTTTTAATAGTGAATTACAACATATTTTTGATTAGTTATTATTATAATTTACTAATTTGAATAAGTATTTTTCGTTTAAAATGCAAGAAAACAATAATTTCAATAAAAATTCGAAAAGGGCAAAAGTGCTGTAAGTGAATTTTCATTTTATTTAAACAATAAAATAAAATGTAAATTCGCTTTCATTGTATGGGATGAATTTAAGTAAGCACGGCCAGCGATCCAGAATATTTAGCAAAATTACACTTTGTTTTAAAAATTACTACTTTAAGTAACAACTAGTTATATGCACAAAATAGGTTATTAGGTTTGTAGGTAAGGCTAAACAGGCTAATTACGTAATTTATGCGTATTTAGATAATATAATAACAGAACTTGAATAGGACTTTCACATAACCCAAAAATGAATTTTGAAATTTGATGAATTGTTCAAATTCTGTGAAACATTCAATCCTTGAAAGTGAATCCTCGGGAAAGTGATCATTAGACCGTTAGATGGGTATGTGGTTCTACCCGTCTAACGATATTTAATTCCTAATTCTGATAAACTCCGCCCACTCTTACCTCTCCCCCCTCCTTCTACTTCTTCTTTCTAATTGTATTCTATATTTAATTTTTTACTTCAGTGTATACTTACTCCTGATGAGGTGAACTTCGTTGACGAAACATGTAGAGGTTGTATATAATAAAGTGATGCTAACAAAGTTATGTGTGTTTTAATAAAACAAAAAAACATATTTTAAGTTTAATAAATTAAACCAAAATTTCCACTGAAATCAGAAGATTTGTAAGTATGTACTTGAATTCCTAACTACTTAATTATAAACCATAAATATATTATTTTTTATTTCAAATAAGGAACTATAAAATTTGATAAAAATGTTAGGTAAATATTCGGGATCGCTGACCACGTCTAATACGATTTTTTTTTAAAATAACCTTTTGATTCACCTTAATTACTATAAAAATAAACTGACTGCATTTGGGAAATTTTTAATTACGTAAAATCAAAATTCGCTTTTGTTGTATTACGTAATAACTTTTTCAGTTCTTAACGATATTATGTATTTCCACCTTAGCTGCACCAGTTTTCGGGTACACTAGAATTCATAACCTCAAAACTATACTCCAAACCATTCATTACCCTGAACAACGCCGGGTACACGCCAGCTATTAAATTTCATTTTTGATAAATCTTTTTACGCACTTATGTTGGTTTATACATACCACTACATTCTTTGAATACATCACCATTACATACTTTTTAAACACTGTTGAATTTTGCAGTCACCTCTGGAGCCCCAAAATAGTTTAAAAAAAACCCTTGATTTTTAGTTGACATTATTGATTTGGTTGTCATTATATATCTTACGAGAATGGGTCGTTTTCTACGACTTGTTCTTCACGAGTTCCAATCCGTGAATGTCGTAGCGTTAACATTGTACTTTAGTATTTCTAAGCGAATACATTCCAGACGCATTGGATTGCGCTAACTCACAACTAACTCACAAAATTAGACAGACCACACAACTATGTATACGGAGTTATTATTATTATTAGCTCATTTTGCACACCAGACCTGACAAGAATTATTTGAATAAAAAAATGGAAAATAATTGACCAAATGTCATGTTCGCCAATGAGTCCACTACTTGAAATTTATAACTGCCCTCGGAACGCGAGAATGGTTTTCCTTGAGTTGGGTCGTGAAGTTGCACATATGATGTGAAACTAAAATTTAAGATCCACTCGGCGGAATATGTGAACGATTTCCTTCGAAATGGATTGGCAGATGAATTCACATCTGTAATTTTATCTGTAAGCAAGTCCCCAGCTTAATTATTAGAATTAAACTAATAATTTGTAATCATACATTTAATTTCTTACCAGCTAAATAGTAAGAAATTCAAATTTAATTAATGAGGATTGTAGGATAGCCTACTTATTTCTGTTTAAACTGTTTTCTAGTAAATTATGTGAGTACGTAAGTACCTGTCAGCTATGTTACACCTTTCTCTGGGCAGGTTCCCCACCCCTGGTCTAAATTAAAAAATAACAGCTTTCGGTAAGCAAGTAACAAGGATTGGCTAGAAAGGCATGATGTAGCTAGAAGCCCAGTTGTGAGTGGTTTATTTATATTTATATATTTTATAGCTACCGGTAAACGACTCAGTATGCATTTGCAATGATTTATTTATTAAGCTTTAGACACATTACGCTATATTATGCGCGCATAATTTGGGCGTGGCGTATATTATTATTTTAATTTTGGGGTGACACAACTTAGCTGTAATCTTTTACTCAGGAGAGAGGGACGGCTCAATTGGGGAACTGCCGCCGAATTGCATTTGTTTGTATGGGATCTGTCACTTTGACAGATGACAGCCTAAAATTCTCTGACCCCTTCTCCAGCCGTAAGTAGGGGAGAGGAGAGTGGTTTATTTATGGGGGAGGGGGTCACATAATTTTCAAATATAGCCTGGCTAGCAGATCACAGCGCATATCATCACCACGCCCACACTTATAGACAACTTACAATGACATCTGTGCGCCAGTCATCGATGTACGAAAGTAAGTTTCAATCGTAATCCCCGCCAGGTCATTATTTGAGCGATTTGAGCTATCTTCTAGTACAAGACTCCGGCACAAGAGCAAGCGAGCCGTGCATACTCCGATATGCACAGAGCTATGTTTTACATTACAACAAAAAATAAACCATAAATAAATTATAACTGAAACATCATCGGGCGGTAACGAGACAGGCCGACCTAGCCGAAACGTTGAAATGAGCGAGACAGATTACCCTCTTAACGTCAAATGACGTGTTAGAGCAGTTCAGATATATAACTCATCTCGTGCATTATCGAAGGGCCTTGACGGCGAGTGAATTTTGCATCACTTTGAACATGCGCAATCCAATGCGTCTGGAATGTATTCGCTTAGAAATACTAAAGTACAATGTTAACGCTACGACATTCACGGATTGGAACTCGTGAAGAACAAGTCGTAGAAAACGACCCATTCTCGTAAGATATATAATGACAACCAAATCAATAATGTCTGTTAAAAATTGGGGTTGATCCTTTTTGAATAAAAACTGGTTTTCTTGACACAACTTTACATTTATTTCAAACTATTGAAACAGGTATAATATTTATAAAGAACTGTGCGAATAACACTGCTACGATCGCTCTGACTTATGAGCTTGTTTATTATCGAGTTATTGTTGAGAAAGGGACGAAAAAACACATAATGCGAGCCTTTTTAAAGACTTCAAAAACCACCACATGTAAATAAACCACTTGTCATCGTGATGTCTAGCAGTAAAAATGAAACCTGCTATACCGACCAAATTGACAATATTTTCTAAGCAAGGACTCACACCATTTTGGTTAAACGTAGTAACTTCAAATTTCTAGACTACAGATGTCGGTAGCCTGCAAAATTGAACAAGGACAAATAAAATAAACAAACGCGGCGTAATCAAAGGAAAACTAACCCGATTCGCGGATTCCTTAAATGAAAAAATAGAAATAAATGTAAAGTTGTGTCAAGAAAACCAGTTTTTATTCAAAAAGGATCAACCCCAATTTTTAACATTTGATCCTTCAACCGGATTACGATCAGGAGATTGTATGTAAAAAAAACAAAGAACCAGCAGCCAAAAGGATACAAAATTGATTGAAACTGGAAATCATTAAGGAAAGTGGACCACATCGCAAATCTGAGATAAGTATTCAGTGCTTTCCTTCCTATCATCCATTTTATGTTTATTCAGGTCTCATGTAATTTAAACGAGATTAATCTTAAATAGAGTCAATATTATAAATAAAATCACTACCCACTTGAAAATAAGAATATAATATTATTGAATAGTGTTCTCAAATAGTATTGTCAAGATTGTCGTGGTATTCTTTCAAACGGGTGTTTGCTAAAATAAAATAATTGTCAACCGATATTAACAAAATATAATTAAAAATGGAAAATATGAAGTCATTAATAAACAAACGCGGCGTAATCAAAGGAAAACTAACCCGATTCGCGGATTCCTTAAATGCATTGTCGGTAAATGAAATTAAATTAAGATATGAGCGGGTGAAATCATTGTTAGATGAATTCGAAGCAGTTCAACAGAAAATTGAAATGTTACCGGATTCAGACGAAATTGAAAATTATAGTCAACGAGAAGCTTTCGAAAACCAATATTTCTCAGTTTTGGCAACGGCCAAAGGTGCGATCGAATCCGTCGATCAAAGTAAGGTGGAAATTAAACTACCCAACCTCCAATTACGAGAATTTCATGGCGATCAGAAAAATTGGGTTAATTTCGTCGAAACCTTCAAGATTTTAGTCCATAACAATAGTAATTTAAGCAACGTACAAAAATTCTTTTATTTGCAATCAACTTTAAAGGGAAACGCATTAAAGATAATTGCTAATCTAGAAATTTCTGAATTAAATTACATTTCCACTTGGGAATTATTAAATGAACGTTATGCAAATTTAAGAACTACCGTTCATAAACACATCCAAGCTCTATTTTCATTAAAAGACATGAAACAAGAAGAGCCTGTAGCATTGAGGTATCTAATTGATGAAACAAACGTTAGTTTAAAGGCATTACAAAATATCGGGGTCAAGGTAGATCAATGGGATCCATTGGTTATTTATATAATATCAAATAAATTAGACGCAGCTACCCGAAAAAATTGGGAGCAATATATATTACAAGACGAATTACCGACGTTAAAGGAATTCTTAAAATGTTTATCTGCTAGAGCCCAAGTATTGGAACTGATGAACGCTTCTGAGAAAAAATTTTCTAGCTTACATAAAACACAACTAGGCAACAATAATTGCAAAAAAGATTCATCAGTATTTTTAGCGGTAAAGGCTAACAACTGCATTTATTGTAACGAGAAAGGTCACCATATTTATTATTGTAAAAAATTTCTAAAATTAAAATTACATGAGAGGATTGATGCTACGAAATCAATCCAAGCTTGTTTTAAATGTTTAAAGGTGGGTCACCAGGCACAGAGTTGCAAGGCAACCTTTTCTTGCAGGCGTTGTGGCAAAGATAATCACAACACCTTGCTACACAATGAGGTACCTCTGCGGGAGGCCTCCAATATGGATGCTGATAACGAGGTTTCAGTATCGAATTTTTCTGCATCGGATAAAGCAGAAAAAATAATATTATTGTCAACTGCCAACATAGGAGTTGTGGGTAGTAACAATAAAATTTTTAAAGCCCGCATTCTGATTGATTCAGGGGCCCAGTCAAATTTTATGAGAGCAGAATTTGCTAATAAATTAAATTTACCATGTGAATTGATAAACAAACCCGTTTCTGGGATCCATAATAACATCACTCACATAAAAAAGAGAATTTCAGTGGAGATGAATTCGCTTCATACTGATTATAAAAGTGAAATATCATGTCTGATTTTACAGGAGATTACAACAAATTTACCACAAGTGACAATGGCGAAAAAAGACTTCAAGTTACCACGAGGATTGGAGCTAGCTGACCCGAACTTCAATATAGCTGCACCCATCGACATCCTGTTGGGCGCGGAGAGCTTTTGGGAAATCCTAACCAACGATAGATTGAAACTCGAATCGGGACCAACACTTCAACGTACGCAACTGGGATGGATCATATCAGGACCAATCCACATGTACCCAAAGCAAAGGCCTGTATCAGATTGTTGTAATTTATCTATAAATAAAATAAGTCATCAAATAGAAAAATTTTGGAAATTGGAGGAGATTAATCCCACTAAGATTCTAAATCATGAAGAAAAGGCTTGTGAAGCCAGTTTTGCTAGTACTCATACTAGACAAGACGACGGTAGATACGTAATAAGTTTACCGCGTCGAGCATGCATTGATCAGCTGGGAAGTTCATTGCTCACTGCTGAAAAAAGATTTAAAAATTTAGAAAGAAAATTTGTGTCAAATCCCGAATTGAAGACACAATATATACAATTCATGCGTGAATATGAGGAATTAGGTCATATGGAGGTGTGTGACCAGTCAAAGGGGGATCGTGAATCCTATTTTTTACCTCATCACGCTGTAATAAAAGAATCAAGCACTACTACTAAAGTGAGGGTCGTTTTTGACGGCTCCGCCAAAACTTCAAATGGAATTTCTCTCAATGACGCCTTGATGACAGGACCTGTTATACAAAAGGACTTATACACCCAACTATTGCATTTCAGGAAACATCAAGTAGTACTGACGGCTGACATCGAGAAGATGTACCGCCAGATTAACGTGTGTGAAGCGGACCGTGACCTGCAGAAGATAGTGTGGCGCGAGTCGCCGCAGGAGGTGCTCAAGCATTACCGTCTGAAGACAGTCACATATGGTCTGGGGCCTTCCTCTTTCTTAGCCACTAGAAGTCTACGGCAAATTGGTATGGATAACAATATAAATTTTCCTAGAGCTAGTCAGGTCATAGAAAATGACTTCTATATGGATGACTTGTTAACCGGAGGAGATGACATGGAATCCTGTAGAGAGTTAAAAGAGCAATTAATCAACATCTTTTTGTCTGCGGGGATGACCTTGAGGAAATGGAGGTCCAATGTCTTGGAGTTGTCAGCCGAGTCGGGCCAAGCTAAGATTGTCGAATCAGGCAATTCTGAAAAAATTATTACTGACAATCCAAAGACTGAGAAAATATTAGGATTAATATGGAATAATGAATCTGATTATTTTTCTTATGTAATAATGAAACCATCAAGTCGAACCGAGAGTAAAAGACAGATATTATCTTGCATCGCATCAACCTTCGATCCATTAGGTCTTCTAGGACCGATTATAGTTGTAGCCAAATTGATAATGCAGAAGTTATGGCAGTCTAAAGCAGCGTGGGATGATCCATTGCCTAATGAAATATTAGCACCCTGGAGGTCCTACCTTCAAGAATTAATTCAACTAAATGTGTTGAAAATACCAAGAAAAATTATTTGCAGGCAATCTACATATCTACAACTACACGGTTTTTGCGACTCATCTGAGAAAGCTTACGGAGCCTGCGTTTACATGGTGTCAGTGGACCATGTCGGTAAGCGGCATTCACATTTAATAACGTCCAAATCAAGAGTGGCGCCATTGAAGTGTATTTCCCTGCCCAAGTTGGAGCTTTGTAGTGCTGTGCTACTGGCGAAATTAATTAAAAATGTAAAACAAGCGCTAAATATAGTGGAGATCGACACACATTATTGGTGTGACTCCATGATAACGTTGTGCTGGCTGAAAGGTCAACCTACGAGATGGGCTACTTTCGTTGCAAACCGAGTAGCTGAAATACAAGAACTTAGTGATCCAGATCTATGGAGACATGTATCATCAGCCGACAATGCAGCAGATATACTTTCAAGAGGAACCACTACAGATAAATTGATAAATTCTGCAATATGGTGGAATGGACCAAGTTGGTTGACCGAGGGAGTCAACGCTTGGCCTATATCAAATATTTCGTGTTCAAACCCTCCGGAACTCAAAGGCAAAAATATTCTATTATCCACAGATATTCAAGAATGGGAGATATTTGAAAAATTCTCATCATTTATTAAATTGAAAAGAGTTACTGCGTATGTATTGCGATTTGTCAATAACTGCAGAAATGTTAAGGGTAAAATTTCAGACAATTTAAGTGTGGCTGAATTGGAATCAGGCTTGAAATGTCTATTGAGATCAGCTCAAATACACGCCTTTCAAAAGGAATTGAAAGAATTAAAAAACCATGGCATCGTCAACAAGAAAAGTAATTTAAAATCTCTTAATCCCTTCTTACATGATGGTCTAATATATGTAGGCGGTAGGTTGAATTTGGCTACACATTTATCTTACCAACAAAAACACCCAATTATCTTGCCGGCTAAACATAAGCTAACTGAATTGATAATACGTCACTACCATTATGTAAACCTACACGCAGGACCTCAAGCTTTGTTAGCTGAAATACGATTAAAATTTTGGCCCATCTTTGGTAAAAATACTATTAAAAAGATATTACATAAATGTATTGTATGTTTTAGATGTCGTCCCCGAACCGGTCATCAAATCATGGGAAATTTGCCACCCGAAAGAATTACGCCGAGTCGTCCTTTCGCTATCACCGGAATAGATTACGCCGGACCAATTCTAATTAAAAGTGGGACGCTGAGGAAGGCTTCCCTCGTAAAATCGTATTTATGTATCTTTATTTGCTTCTCAACCAAGGCTGTTCACTTGGAATTACTTTCGGATTTATCTAGCAATGCTTTTTTGAACAGTTTAAAAAGGTTTATATCCCGTAGGGGACAACCTGAAAAGATCTTTTCCGACAATGCTAGTAATTTTAAAGGAGCTAGCAGCAGGCTAAAAGAGCTGTACACCAGCTTGAGGGAAAACAACGACAATATTCAAAATTATTTAGTGAACAGAGGTATTGAGTGGAAGTTCATAACCCCTCGAGCCCCTAATCAGGGAGGTTTGTGGGAAGCAGCAGTAAAATCAGCAAAGTTCCATTTGTATAGAATCACTAACAATTCTTCATTAACATTTGAACTCTTGTATACCTTAATTTGTCAGATTGAGGCCTGTTTGAACTCCCGTCCATTAACTTCCTTATCCGACGACATCCATGATTACCAACCTCTTACCCCAAACCATTTCCTTATAGGCACTGAATCCTGTATCATTCCTGAGAGAGACGTCCGGGCGATACCGGACAACAGACTAACTCAATATCAGAGGATCAGTTCACTAATTCAATCTTTTTGGTCTAGATGGAAGCAAGATTACCTGATGGAACTACAAAAGAGGACTAAATGGCAGACCAGCACTCAACGGGCACTGCAAAAAGACGATCTGGTGATTTTAAAGGAAGATCATTTACCTCCACCTTTATGGAAAATGGCCCGAATTCTGCATACACACCCTGGAGCGGATGGAGTAATACGAGTTGTTACCCTAAAAACACCTCAAGGAGTCTTTGTGAGGCCCATCACAAAGATATGTCTGATGCCCCTGGATTCAGACACTAAACCTGTAATTGACGTCCCGGACCTTACCAAGGATTGATTATGTACATTACACTATGATGCTTATCTTCTCGACTCCACCTTGGATGGATCAAGCAGAAGACCTGAGAAGAAAGAAGAAAAAAAAGGAACAATAATTGTGTTGTGTTCAGTGTGAACTATATTATTTGTGTTATTGAACTATTTAAATATGTAAAAATTAGTATGCAGACGTGTGTAATTTAGTCATTTTTGAATTTTTTTTGGTTATTTAATAGGATTAATAATTTTCTAGTTATTTTTAGTTAATTAATAGAGTAATTCAACAGCATTTAAATTTATAAGTTTACCAGTAGGGCATAAAAAAAGGGGGTTTTATTTCGTTAATTTCTGCTATTTTGAATTATTTTGTTAGTATTTTTGTGGTATATTTAGATTAAGAATTTTTAGTTTATTCTGTTTGTTTTATAGTTTATTTTTAAATAGATTATCATTCAAAAATTTATTTCAATTTTTGAATCCCGCCCCCTGGCAATATGTTCAATTTTGCAGGCTACCGACATCTGTAGTCTAGAAATTTGAAGTTACTACGTTTAACCAAAATGGTGTGAGTCCTTGCTTCTTCTTTACGTTTTCTTGGTATTTTCAACACATTTAGTTGAATTAATTCTTGAAGGTAGGACCTCCAGGGTGCTAATATTTCATTAGGCAATGGATCATCCCACGCTGCTTTAGACTGCCATAACTTCTGCATTATCAATTTGGCTACAACTATAATCGGTCCTAGAAGACCTAATGGATCGAAGGTTGATGCGATGCAAGATAATATCTGTCTTTTACTCTCGGTTCGACTTGATGGTTTCATTATTACATAAGAAAAATAATCAGATTCATTATTCCATATTAATCCTAATATTTTCTCAGTCTTTGGATTGTCAGTAATAATTTTTTCAGAATTGCCTGATTCGGCAATCTTAGCTTGGCCCGACTCGGCTGACAACTCCAAGACATTGGACCTCCATTTCCTCAAGGTCATCCCCGCAGACAAAAAGATGTTGATTAATTGCTCTTTTAACTCTCTACAGGATTCCATGTCATCTCCTCCGGTTAACAAGTCATCCATATAGAAGTCATTTTCTATGACCTGACTAGCTCTAGGAAAATTTATATTGTTATCCATACCAATTTGCCGTAGACTTCTAGTGGCTAAGAAAGAGGAAGGCCCCAGACCATATGTGACTGTCTTCAGACGGTAATGCTTGAGCACCTCCTGCGGCGACTCGCGCCACACTATCTTCTGCAGGTCACGGTCCGCTTCACACACGTTAATCTGGCGGTACATCTTCTCGATGTCAGCCGTCAGTACTACTTGATGTTTCCTGAAATGCAATAGTTGGGTGTATAAGTCCTTTTGTATAACAGGTCCTGTCATCAAGGCGTCATTGAGAGAAATTCCATTTGAAGTTTTGGCGGAGCCGTCAAAAACGACCCTCACTTTAGTAGTAGTGCTTGATTCTTTTATTACAGCGTGATGAGGTAAAAAATAGGATTCACGATCCCCCTTTGACTGGTCACACACCTCCATATGACCTAATTCCTCATATTCACGCATGAATTGTATATATTGTGTCTTCAATTCGGGATTTGACACAAATTTTCTTTCTAAATTTTTAAATCTTTTTTCAGCAGTGAGCAATGAACTTCCCAGCTGATCAATGCATGCTCGACGCGGTAAACTTATTACGTATCTACCGTCGTCTTGTCTAGTATGAGTACTAGCAAAACTGGCTTCACAAGCCTTTTCTTCATGATTTAGAATCTTAGTGGGATTAATCTCCTCCAATTTCCAAAATTTTTCTATTTGATGACTTATTTTATTTATAGATAAATTACAACAATCTGATACAGGCCTTTGCTTTGGGTACATGTGGATTGGTCCTGATATGATCCATCCCAGTTGCGTACGTTGAAGTGTTGGTCCCGATTCGAGTTTCAATCTATCGTTGGTTAGGATTTCCCAAAAGCTCTCCGCGCCCAACAGGATGTCGATGGGTGCAGCTATATTGAAGTTCGGGTCAGCTAGCTCCAATCCTCGTGGTAACTTGAAGTCTTTTTTCGCCATTGTCACTTGTGGTAAATTTGTTGTAATCTCCTGTAAAATCAGACATGATATTTCACTTTTATAATCAGTATGAAGCGAATTCATCTCCACTGAAATTCTCTTTTTTATGTGAGTGATGTTATTATGGATCCCAGAAACGGGTTTGTTTATCAATTCACATGGTAAATTTAATTTATTAGCAAATTCTGCTCTCATAAAATTTGACTGGGCCCCTGAATCAATCAGAATGCGGGCTTTAAAAATTTTATTGTTACTACCCACAACTCCTATGTTGGCAGTTGACAATAATATTATTTTTTCTGCTTTATCCGATGCAGAAAAATTCGATACTGAAACCTCGTTATCAGCATCCATATTGGAGGCCTCCCGCAGAGGTACCTCATTGTGTAGCAAGGTGTTGTGATTATCTTTGCCACAACGCCTGCAAGAAAAGGTTGCCTTGCAACTCTGTGCCTGGTGACCCACCTTTAAACATTTAAAACAAGCTTGGATTGATTTCGTAGCATCAATCCTCTCATGTAATTTTAATTTCAGAAATTTTTTACAATAATAAATATGGTGACCTTTCTCGTTACAATAAATGCAGTTGTTAGCCTTTACCGCTAAAAATACTGATGAATCTTTTTTGCAATTATTGTTGCCTAGTTGTGTTTTATGTAAGCTAGAAAATTTTTTCTCAGAAGCGTTCATCAGTTCCAATACTTGGGCTCTAGCAGATAAACATTTTAAGAATTCCTTTAACGTAGGTAATTCGTCTTGTAATGTATATTGTTCCCAATTTTTTCGGGTAGCTGCGTCTAATTTATTTGATATTATATAAATAACCAATGGATCCCATTGATCTACCTTGACCCCGATATTTTGTAATGCCTTTAAACTAACGTTTGTTTCATCAATTAGATACCTCAATGCTACAGGCTCTTCTTGTTTCATGTCTTTTAATGAAAATAGAGCTTGGATGTGTTTATGAACGGTAGTTCTTAAATTTGCATAACGTTCATTTAATAATTCCCAAGCGGAAATGTAATTTAATTCAGAAATTTCTAGATTAGCAATTATCTTTAATGCGTTTCCCTTTAAAGTTGATTGCAAATAAAAGAATTTTTGTACGTTGCTTAAAGTACTATTGTTATGGACTAAAGTCTTGAAGGTTTCGACGAAATTAACCCAATTTTTCTGATCGCCATGAAATTCCCGTAATTGGAGGTTGGGTAGTTTAATTTCCACCTTACTTTGATCGACGGATTCGATCGCACCTTTGGCCGTTGCCAAAACTGAGAAATATTGGTTTTCGAAAGCTTCTCGTTGACTATAATTTTCAATTTCGTCTGAATCCGGTAACATTTCAATTTTCTGTTGAACTGCTTCGAATTCATCTAACAATGATTTCACCCGCTCATATCTTAATTTAATTTCATTTACCGACAATGCATTTAAGGAATCCGCGAATCGGGTTAGTTTTCCTTTGATTACGCCGCGTTTGTTTATTTTATTTGTCCTTGTTCAATTTTGCAGGCTACCGACATCTGTAGTCTAGAAATTTGAAGTTACTACGTTTAACCAAAATGGTGTGAGTCCTTGCTTAGAAAATATTGTCAATTTGGTCGGTATAGCAGGTTTCATTTTTACTGCTAGACATCACGATGACAAGTGGTTTATTTACATGTGGTGGTTTTTGAAGTCTTTAAAAAGGCTCGCATTATGTGTTTTTTCGTCCCTTTCTCAACAATAACTCGATAATAAACAAGCTCATAAGTCAGAGCGATCGTAGCAGTGTTATTCGCACAGTTCTTTATAAATATTATACCTGTTTCAATAGTTTGAAATAAATGTAAAGTTGTGTCAAGAAAACCAGTTTTTATTCAAAAAGGATCAACCCCAATTTTTAACATTTGATCCTTCAACCGGATTACGATCAGGAGATTGTATGTAAAAAAAACAAAGAACCAGCAGCCAAAAGGATACAAAATTGATTGAAACTGGAAATCATTAAGGAAAGTGGACCACATCGCAAATCTGAGATAAGTATTCAGTGCTTTCCTTCCTATCATCCATTTTATGTTTATTCAGGTCTCATGTAATTTAAACGAGATTAATCTTAAATAGAGTCAATATTATAAATAAAATCACTACCCACTTGAAAATAAGAATATAATATTATTGAATAGTGTTCTCAAATAGTATTGTCAAGATTGTCGTGGTATTCTTTCAAACGGGTGTTTGCTAAAATAAAATAATTGTCAACCGATATTAACAAAATATAATTAAAAATGGAAAATATGAAGTCATTAATAAACAAACGCGGCGTAATCAAAGGAAAACTAACCCGATTCGCGGATTCCTTAAATGCATTGTCGGTAAATGAAATTAAATTAAGATATGAGCGGGTGAAATCATTGTTAGATGAATTCGAAGCAGTTCAACAGAAAATTGAAATGTTACCGGATTCAGACGAAATTGAAAATTATAGTCAACGAGAAGCTTTCGAAAACCAATATTTCTCAGTTTTGGCAACGGCCAAAGGTGCGATCGAATCCGTCGATCAAAGTAAGGTGGAAATTAAACTACCCAACCTCCAATTACGAGAATTTCATGGCGATCAGAAAAATTGGGTTAATTTCGTCGAAACCTTCAAGATTTTAGTCCATAACAATAGTAATTTAAGCAACGTACAAAAATTCTTTTATTTGCAATCAACTTTAAAGGGAAACGCATTAAAGATAATTGCTAATCTAGAAATTTCTGAATTAAATTACATTTCCACTTGGGAATTATTAAATGAACGTTATGCAAATTTAAGAACTACCGTTCATAAACACATCCAAGCTCTATTTTCATTAAAAGACATGAAACAAGAAGAGCCTGTAGCATTGAGGTATCTAATTGATGAAACAAACGTTAGTTTAAAGGCATTACAAAATATCGGGGTCAAGGTAGATCAATGGGATCCATTGGTTATTTATATAATATCAAATAAATTAGACGCAGCTACCCGAAAAAATTGGGAGCAATATATATTACAAGACGAATTACCGACGTTAAAGGAATTCTTAAAATGTTTATCTGCTAGAGCCCAAGTATTGGAACTGATGAACGCTTCTGAGAAAAAATTTTCTAGCTTACATAAAACACAACTAGGCAACAATAATTGCAAAAAAGATTCATCAGTATTTTTAGCGGTAAAGGCTAACAACTGCATTTATTGTAACGAGAAAGGTCACCATATTTATTATTGTAAAAAATTTCTAAAATTAAAATTACATGAGAGGATTGATGCTACGAAATCAATCCAAGCTTGTTTTAAATGTTTAAAGGTGGGTCACCAGGCACAGAGTTGCAAGGCAACCTTTTCTTGCAGGCGTTGTGGCAAAGATAATCACAACACCTTGCTACACAATGAGGTACCTCTGCGGGAGGCCTCCAATATGGATGCTGATAACGAGGTTTCAGTATCGAATTTTTCTGCATCGGATAAAGCAGAAAAAATAATATTATTGTCAACTGCCAACATAGGAGTTGTGGGTAGTAACAATAAAATTTTTAAAGCCCGCATTCTGATTGATTCAGGGGCCCAGTCAAATTTTATGAGAGCAGAATTTGCTAATAAATTAAATTTACCATGTGAATTGATAAACAAACCCGTTTCTGGGATCCATAATAACATCACTCACATAAAAAAGAGAATTTCAGTGGAGATGAATTCGCTTCATACTGATTATAAAAGTGAAATATCATGTCTGATTTTACAGGAGATTACAACAAATTTACCACAAGTGACAATGGCGAAAAAAGACTTCAAGTTACCACGAGGATTGGAGCTAGCTGACCCGAACTTCAATATAGCTGCACCCATCGACATCCTGTTGGGCGCGGAGAGCTTTTGGGAAATCCTAACCAACGATAGATTGAAACTCGAATCGGGACCAACACTTCAACGTACGCAACTGGGATGGATCATATCAGGACCAATCCACATGTACCCAAAGCAAAGGCCTGTATCAGATTGTTGTAATTTATCTATAAATAAAATAAGTCATCAAATAGAAAAATTTTGGAAATTGGAGGAGATTAATCCCACTAAGATTCTAAATCATGAAGAAAAGGCTTGTGAAGCCAGTTTTGCTAGTACTCATACTAGACAAGACGACGGTAGATACGTAATAAGTTTACCGCGTCGAGCATGCATTGATCAGCTGGGAAGTTCATTGCTCACTGCTGAAAAAAGATTTAAAAATTTAGAAAGAAAATTTGTGTCAAATCCCGAATTGAAGACACAATATATACAATTCATGCGTGAATATGAGGAATTAGGTCATATGGAGGTGTGTGACCAGTCAAAGGGGGATCGTGAATCCTATTTTTTACCTCATCACGCTGTAATAAAAGAATCAAGCACTACTACTAAAGTGAGGGTCGTTTTTGACGGCTCCGCCAAAACTTCAAATGGAATTTCTCTCAATGACGCCTTGATGACAGGACCTGTTATACAAAAGGACTTATACACCCAACTATTGCATTTCAGGAAACATCAAGTAGTACTGACGGCTGACATCGAGAAGATGTACCGCCAGATTAACGTGTGTGAAGCGGACCGTGACCTGCAGAAGATAGTGTGGCGCGAGTCGCCGCAGGAGGTGCTCAAGCATTACCGTCTGAAGACAGTCACATATGGTCTGGGGCCTTCCTCTTTCTTAGCCACTAGAAGTCTACGGCAAATTGGTATGGATAACAATATAAATTTTCCTAGAGCTAGTCAGGTCATAGAAAATGACTTCTATATGGATGACTTGTTAACCGGAGGAGATGACATGGAATCCTGTAGAGAGTTAAAAGAGCAATTAATCAACATCTTTTTGTCTGCGGGGATGACCTTGAGGAAATGGAGGTCCAATGTCTTGGAGTTGTCAGCCGAGTCGGGCCAAGCTAAGATTGCCGAATCAGGCAATTCTGAAAAAATTATTACTGACAATCCAAAGACTGAGAAAATATTAGGATTAATATGGAATAATGAATCTGATTATTTTTCTTATGTAATAATGAAACCATCAAGTCGAACCGAGAGTAAAAGACAGATATTATCTTGCATCGCATCAACCTTCGATCCATTAGGTCTTCTAGGACCGATTATAGTTGTAGCCAAATTGATAATGCAGAAGTTATGGCAGTCTAAAGCAGCGTGGGATGATCCATTGCCTAATGAAATATTAGCACCCTGGAGGTCCTACCTTCAAGAATTAATTCAACTAAATGTGTTGAAAATACCAAGAAAAATTATTTGCAGGCAATCTACATATCTACAACTACACGGTTTTTGCGACTCATCTGAGAAAGCTTACGGAGCCTGCGTTTACATGGTGTCAGTGGACCATGTCGGTAAGCGGCATTCACATTTAATAACGTCCAAATCAAGAGTGGCGCCATTGAAGTGTATTTCCCTGCCCAAGTTGGAGCTTTGTAGTGCTGTGCTACTGGCGAAATTAATTAAAAATGTAAAACAAGCGCTAAATATAGTGGAGATCGACACACATTATTGGTGTGACTCCATGATAACGTTGTGCTGGCTGAAAGGTCAACCTACGAGATGGGCTACTTTCGTTGCAAACCGAGTAGCGGAAATACAAGAACTTAGTGATCCAGATCTATGGAGACATGTATCATCAGCCGACAATGCAGCAGATATACTTTCAAGAGGAACCACTACAGATAAATTGATAAATTCTGCAATATGGTGGAATGGACCAAGTTGGTTGACCGAGGGAGTCAACGCTTGGCCTATATCAAATATTTCGTGTTCAAACCCTCCGGAACTCAAAGGCAAAAATATTCTATTATCCACAGATATTCAAGAATGGGAGATATTTGAAAAATTCTCATCATTTATTAAATTGAAAAGAGTTACTGCGTATGTATTGCGATTTGTCAATAACTGCAGAAGTGTTAAGGGTAAAATTTCAGACAATTTAAGTGTGGCTGAATTGGAATCAGGCTTGAAATGTCTATTGAGATCAGCTCAAATACACGCCTTTCAAAAGGAATTGAAAGAATTAAAAAACCATGGCATCGTCAACAAGAAAAGTAATTTAAAATCTCTTAATCCCTTCTTACATGATGGTCTAATATATGTAGGCGGTAGGTTGAATTTGGCTACACATTTATCTTACCAACAAAAACACCCAATTATCTTGCCGGCTAAACATAAGCTAACTGAATTGATAATACGTCACTACCATTATGTAAACCTACACGCAGGACCTCAAGCTTTGTTAGCTGAAATACGATTAAAATTTTGGCCCATCTTTGGTAAAAACACTATTAAAAAAATATTACATAAATGTATTGTATGTTTTAGATGTCGTCCCCGAACCGGTCATCAAATCATGGGAAATTTGCCACCCGAAAGAATTACGCCGAGTCGTCCTTTCGCTATCACCGGAATAGATTACGCCGGACCAATTCTAATTAAAAGTGGGACGCTGAGGAAGGCTCCCCTCATAAAATCGTATTTATGTATCTTTATTTGCTTCTCAACCAAGGCTGTTCACTTGGAATTAGTTTCGGATTTATCTAGCAATGCTTTTTTGAACAATTTAAAAAGGTTTATATCCCGTAGGGGACAACCTGAAAAGATCTTTTCCGACAATGCTAGTAATTTTAAAGGAGCTAGCAGCAGGCTCAAAGAGCTGTACACCAGCTTGTGGGAAAACAACGACAATATTCAAAATTATTTAGTGAACAGAGGTATTGAGTGGAAGTTCATAACCCCTCGAGCCCCTAATCAGGGAGGTTTGTGGGAAGCAGCAGTAAAATCAGCAAAGTTCCATTTGTATAGAATCACCAACAATTCTTCATTAACATTTGAACTCTTGTATACCTTAATTTGTCAGATTGAGGCCTGTTTGAACTCCCGTCCATTAACTTCCTTATCCGACGACATCCATGATTACCAACCTCTTACCCCAAACCATTTCCTTATAGGCACTGAATCCTGTATCATTCCTGAGAGAGACGTCCGGGCGATACCGGACAACAGACTAACTCAATATCAGAGGATCAGTTCGCTAATTCAATCTTTTTGGTCTAGATGGAAGCAAGATTACCTCATGGAACTACAAAAGAGGACTAAATGGCAGACCAGCACTCAACGGGCACTGCAAAAAGACGATCTGGTGATTTTAAAGGAAGATCATTTACCTCCACCTTTATGGAAAATGGCCCGAATTCTGCATACACACCCTGGAGCGGATGGAGTAATACGAGTTGTTACCCTAAAAACACCTCAAGGAGTCTTTGTGAGGCCCATCACAAAGATATGTC
The DNA here is from genome assembly GCF_061612785.1 of Hesperophylax consimilis. Taxonomy (NCBI): domain Eukaryota; kingdom Metazoa; phylum Arthropoda; class Insecta; order Trichoptera; family Limnephilidae; genus Hesperophylax; species Hesperophylax consimilis. The sequence goes on from NC_142850.1 coordinate 25,178,982, forward strand.
TGATGCCCCAGGATTCAGACACTAAACCTGTAATTGACGTCCCGGACCTTACCAAAGATTGATTATGTACATTACACTATGATGCTTATCTTCTCGACTCCACCTTGGATGGATCAAGCAGAAGACCTGAGAAAAAAGAAAAAAAAAGGAACAATAATTGTGTTGTGTTCAGTGTGAACTATATTATTTGTGTTATTGAACTATTTAAATATGTAAAAATTAGTATGCGGACGTGTGTAATTTAGTCATTTTTGAATTTTTTTTGGTTATTTAATAGGATTAATAATTTTCTAGTTATTTTTAGTTAATTAATAGAGTAATTCAACAGCATTTATACAGTTAAATTTATAAGTTTACCAGTAGGGCATAAAAAAAAGGGGGTTTTATTTTGTTAATTTCTGCTATTTTGAATTATTTTGTTAGTATTTTTGTGGTATATTTAGATTAAGAATTTTTTAGTTTATTCTGTTTGTTTTATAGTTTATTTTTAAATAGATTATCATTCAAAAATTTAGTGCAATTTTTGAATCCCGCCCCCTGGCAATATGTTCAATTTTGCAGGCTACCGACATCTGTAGTCTAGAAATTTGAAGTTACTACGTTTAACCAAAATGGTGTGAGTCCTTGCTTAGAAAATATTGTCAATTTGGTCGGTATAGCAGGTTTCATTTTTACTGCTAGACATCACGATGACAAGTGGTTTATTTACATGTGGTGGTTTTTGAAGTCTTTAAAAAGGCTCGCATTATGTGTTTTTTCGTCCCTTTCTCAACAATAACTCGATAATAAACAAGCTCATAAGTCAGAGCGATCGTAGCAGTGTTATTCGCACAGTTCTTTATAAATATTATACCTGTTTCAATAGTTTGAAATAAATGTAAAGTTGTGTCAAGAAAACCAGTTTTTATTCAAAAAGGATCAACCCCAATTTTTAACAGACATTATTGATTTGGTTGTCATTATATATCTTACGAGAATGGGTCGTTTTCTACGACTTGTTCTTCACGAGTTCCAATCCGTGAATGTCGTAGCGTTAACATTGTACTTTAGTATTTCTAAGCGAATACATTCCAGACGCATTGGATTGCGCATGTTCAAAGTGATGCAAAATTCACTCGCCGTCAAGGCCCTTCGATAATGCACGAGATGAGTTATATATCTGAACTGCTCTAACACGTCATTTGACGTTAAGAGGGTAATCTGTCTCGCTCATTTCAACGTTTCGGCTAGGTCGGCCTGTCTCGTTACCGCCCGATGATGTTTCAGTTATAATTTATTTATGGTTTATTTTTTGTTGTAATGTAAAACATAGCTCTGTGCATATCGGAGTATGCACGGCTCGCTTGCTCTTGTGCCGGAGTCTTGTACTAGAAGATAGCTCAAATCGCTCAAATAATGACCTGGCGGGGATTACGATTGAAACGTACTTTCGTACATCGATGACTGGCGCACAGATGTCATTGTAAGTTGTCTATAAGTGTGGGCGTGGTGATGATATGCGCTGTGATCTGCTAGCCAGGCTATATTTGAAAATTATGTGACCCCCTCCCCCATAAATAAACCACTCTCCTCTCCCCTACTTACGGCTGGAGAAGGGGTCAGAGAATTTTAGGCTGTCATCTGTCAAAGTGACAGATCCCATACAAACAAATGCAATTCGGCGGCAGTTCCCCAATTGAGCCGTCCCTCTCTCCTGAGTAAAAGATTACAGCTAAGTTGTGTCACCCCAAAATTAAAATAATAATATACGCCACGCCCAAATTATGCGCGCATAATATAGCGTAATGTGTCTAAAGCTTAATAAATAAATCATTGCAAATGCATACTGAGTCGTTTACCGGTAGCTATAAAATATATAAATATAAATAAACCACTCACAACTGGGCTTCTAGCTACATCATGCCTTTCTAGCCAATCCTTGTTACTTGCTTACCGAAAGCTGTTATTTTTTAATTTAGACCAGGGGTGGGGAACCTGCCCAGAGAAAGGTGTAACATAGCTGACAGGTACTTACGTACTCACATAATTTACTAGAAAACAGTTTAAACAGAAATAAGTAGGCTATCCTACAATCCTCATTAATTAAATTTGAATTTCTTACTATTTAGCTGGTAAGAAATTAAATGTATGATTACAAATTATTAGTTTAATTCTAATAATTAAGCTGGGGACTTGCTTACAGATAAAATTACAGATGTGAATTCATCTGCCAATCCATTTCGAAGGAAATCGTTCACATATTCCGCCGAGTGGATCTTAAATTTTAGTTTCACATCATATGTGCAACTTCACGACCCAACTCAAGGAAAACCATTCTCGCGTTCCGAGGGCAGTTATAAATTTCAAGTAGTGGACTCATTGGCGAACATGACATTTGGTCAATTATTTTCCATTTTTTTATTCAAATAATTCTTGTCAGGTCTGGTGTGCAAAATGAGCTAATAATAATAATAACTCCGTATACATAGTTGTGTGGTCTGTCTAATTTTTCAAATCTGGGGAGATTTTATGAAATCTGGGGACAGTGTTACCGAAGCTCCCGATTTTTCGGGAGATCTACCGATTTTTCACTTCATCTCCCGATCTACCGAAATGGCACCAAAATCTACCGATTTTTCGGTGTTCTCAGCGATTTATCGTTTCTCGTCGATTCTTTGTTTATGGTCCGCACAACAGGCAAATAATTGTCTATGGTTAAAAAAAAAAAAAACTAAAAAATTCACCGGATTCGGGAATTGACCAGAATATTTACAAAATACTGCAATCTAAGCATATATCTATTATACGCGATTCACACGGGGCTACTTTTGTCGGTCAACTTTTGTTGGTTGGACAGTTGAAAGCTAATCGCCACGTGTGACACTCTGTCAACAAAGTTATCAACTTTTTTTGTTGCCTAGCAAAAGTTGAAAGCCCGTCTACTTTTGACGTTCGAGTACGACCATCGCCATTTTGGTTTTACTTGTCGTTCGAGTTTTTCACCGAATCGCCCCGTGTGAACACATGTTTCAACTCGCTTGTCTTTTTTAGTTACTCGCGGGAAAAAGTAAAATTTGAAACGGACCTCCTTCGGCGAGGAGTATTTTTATTGTAATTAAATTTAATCTAATAAAATATAACAGGAGGAACAAATTGAAAGAAGCTATGAACGTTATTAATTAGGCATTTATTCTATAGTTCCGATTAGAATGGGTTAATTAATTAATTTAATTAATTATAATTTTCAGTTGACGCCATTTTGAATGTCAAAATCGCTTCAACTTAAATCGATACGTGTGAACCAAATCTTGTTCACCTTTTTTCTTTTTATTTTTTATTCCTTAGGCTAGCATTACACTTGTAAGTTTTTTCGTAAATTTACGACTTCTAGCCAATGGGCGCATTAGATTTTCAAAATGCAAGATGCCCATTGGCTAGAAGTCGTAAATTTACGAAAAAACTTACAAGTGTAATGCTAGCCTTATAGTTATGATATTGTTTTGTAATATGTTTTCATTATCATTATTATTTTGGTAACACATTGTTTATTATTTTTTTTTTGTATAAATATTATTGTTTTTGATATCTTTGTTTTACTTTGTACATCGTACAAAAAAAAAGGATTGTTGAGCAGTGATAGAAATGCGGAGTTGTATACTGCGCTCACAGCTTTTTGGGATAATTTTTGAAGGATTCTTCCCAGATAAGAGATTCTACTGCCCAATTGTCTTTTGTATACACTCAGCATGCTTGTAAAGGTTTAATTTTAATCTAATATAACTCCATTTATAACAATTTCTGTATAATTTCATTAACAATTTTAATTTGGCCCATGCACTTTCTTTTTGTTTTTGATGATTCAACTGAGATATTTGTAGGTATTTCTTAATAAAGGATTAAGGATTACTAAACAGTGTACCTACCGTTATCAAGCATCTGTCGCCAGGTGACAGGTGTTTTGAAAAAGCCCATGAGGTGGTTGATTGGTTCCTAAATAAAATTAAAATTCATAAATTTTTTCGTTTCATTTAATTGTACACATCCCGATGACGAAGGTCGTTACTTGTATGAATGTCGCTCACTTTTAAAAGTAAGTAGGTATTACATGATTTTTGACGTCTCGCAAAGTGACAGGTGACAGTCCAAGGTCGATGTTTCACAAAAATTTTCGCCGAGTTGCCAGACGTAAAATGAGTCCCCGTTAAACGTTAGGGCAAATTGCGTTATTCCACGGGCAACATCTACAATAATCATATTGACGGCGCTGCTTATGGGTTTTTTCGTTAGTTGTTAAGGTTATGCTTCGGAATAATAAAAGGGATTCGTATTATTGACAAAGGAGAAATTTTGTTAAAATAATTCTAGTGATCTCCCGATTTCTAAGAAAATCTCCCGATTTCTCACGATTTCTCCCGATTTTTAGGCGTAAATTCTCCCGATTTTGAATTTTTGAGTTCGGGAACACTGTCTGGGGAGTCTTGGCGAACAAGCTGGGGAGATTTATTTTTTCGGCATACCATCACCAATCCGTCATTCGGCGACTAAACGGCGTTTATATTTTAGCAATCTGCTCAGATGCATAATATTTCGTGATACAAATAACATCGGTACAAAGAAAACGAGCATATAATTTGTAATGATGGCAGACTCCACCGTTTTTGGAAAGTCTTCAGACATCGCTAAGTTAAAGGTTGTAGAGCTGAAAAAGGAGTTAAAGTCGCGTGGACTCAGCACCGTTGGAGACAAGAGTGAGCTGACAACTCGTCTGCAGGCTGCCGTCAGCAAGGACAGTTTGGCAGAGGACACCTTGGACTCGGACGATCTAGATTCCGATGGAGTTTTGGATGACGATGTTGATCTGAAGTTCGCTGAAGAGTTGAAAGCCGAAGATGTCATCTCGAACGAATCAGAAGTGTCGGCATCTACCAACAAACCCGAAACCGCATCGGAAGGCCAATCTGACTCCGTCACTACACAGAGTCAGGTTCTACCCACCAGAACTCTGAAAAGAAGACTTCCTCCGGTTATCACCAGCACGGAGTCCATCAACGAAGATAAACTCCTATCTCCCGACTCGGAGAGCCCGCCAAAACGGCAAATAACCACTATAGATATTAATGCAAGCTCCGCCAAGAAAGTAGTTCTCAACAGAGCGATCATAACAGTGGACAAAGTGGAGAGCAGTGATAAGTCAGAAGATGCTCCTAAAACTCCTATTGCACTGAAGGCTCCAGTAGATGCTCAGAGCAGGTTGGAGTTGAGAGCGAAGAGATTCGGCCTCCCCCCCACTGAGGCAGCTTCCAAGGACGCGAGGAAGGCCAGGTTTGGCCTGACAGCAGTAACCAGCACCACACCAGCCACTCCAGCTAGCCCTGCTAGTCGTAAGATCGAACCAGCTGCTGCAGCATCTTTAGATGTCCTGAAGAAACGTGCTGAAAGATTTGGTATCTCCGTCTCCAAAGTAATGGTTGACGTAGAGAACCAGGAGAAAATAGAAAAACGGAAAGCAAAATTTGGTTTAGTGAAAACGTAATGCTCTAAAATATTTGTGTTGTGTATTTTAATATAAGATTTGGTTTTAATTATTAGTGTTTGAATATTATAATATTTTGTAATACTACATTTGTATTTACATTTCAAGTGAAGGATCAAAATCTAATTATAATTTATTTTGTGGTAAATTATTACTTTCACATTCGTTATGGATGGGGTAATAAAAACATTCTAGAGTTGACATGAAGGAAACAAAACCTTGTAAATATAACAAATAATATTCTTACCAACTTGACAATTTCTGATAGTAAACTCTTTCAACATAGTTTGCAGGGTACTCGGTTGTCGGCAAGCAGACAACCGACATACCCTTTGCTAACAATAACCATCCTAATCTAGTTTAGACATCGGACAAGTGTTGTTCGTGAACTTAAATATTTCTGAATATAAGAATATATTTTCAATCAAACACAACAATGGCAGTTAATCTGGAAAGCTCGAAGTAGATGGTGCTGGTGTGGTTGGATATCAATTGCATGATATGACAGTTACTTGATACGGTGTGAAAAATATTGTTTTAAGGCATTTAAAAAAAAAAATGGATGATAAATATGATGGTTGGAGTATCAACGAGTTTAAAAAAAAAATAATTGCAAAAGTAATTAGGAAAAAGGAAGACTTTGTTTATAAGTGCAACTTATTTCAGGGTTTTTTCCTATGTACCCACACATACTCTTAACAAAATAAGAAAAGAAATAAGTTTTGCTGTTTTTTTCTCAGATCGACGGCTTGCGACGGGGATAACAATTTGCATACGATTTTCTGAATTAAAATGTTAGTTAAAGTGAGGTTAACTCAAGTTTTGAAACAGCTTTTTGTTCAAATTAGAATATACTTATTAGAGTCATCACATAGTCAGGATGAAACTGCAAATACGAGATCAACTGTTCTAACAATCACTCGGAAACGTAACTCCAGACATTGTCGAGGAGCATAAAAGGCACAATAGAACATTGAGAAATTTTAATTACTATTATTATTAAACTCTTGTAAAAAACTTTCGCTATTGCATAGGAATAATTGCTGTCATGATTTCGCCTGATTCAAGCATTACAGATTACCTGGCATTGCCAGATCTTTGATGGTAGGCATCAAGTTAATAACCACTGTTTGTAGGACTCGCATAGAATAAAGAAAAAAAACTAGAAGTGCCTTCCATACAAATTTTAATGGAAACAACTGTTCCATCTAGCCCAGAGCTCCGTCTTACTTAAACTCACCTGACATTGTAGATCTCTTTCGCATTTGAATTTCGTAAACAGTTTCTTGTTGGAAATTTAAGGCCCGATCGGACAAATATTTGGTCTACAGGGCATATCTTGTGTTCTTCTTTATTCTAAGGACTTATGTGTATAACAAACTTTTTCAGTTGCAACACTTTTTAGTATTCAAAGGAAAATTAATCCTGCACCAAGTTGTTAATTTGATTCCACGAGTTTTTAACCTGATTGAATGCACTACATAATTCTGCAAATAATTAAGATTTTACAATAAATTTAAAGTGAACTTGAAATAATTTTTTTATTTATTTTCCAACATAATGCTACGCACAAACAGGACAAAATTTACTCTCAGCTCGCGGAAATTTTGTCCTGTTTATACGCATCCTTGGATGATGATTATTTATTGTTACGTTCTAAGGGCTTTTTTTTTACTGGATAACGGACCAGTGCGAAATGGGTGTCCTCGTTCACGATTAGTTTATATAACATAGACACTCCCAATGTCGACGATCTCATCAGTTTGAACAAGAAGTGAGTTATGTTCCTAATGTTTGCTTGAAAGAAAATTAATTTCTTTCTTTATCAGATGTCTCAAAAATTTTCAAAAAAAAAAAAGATTTTTAGTAAAATCGAACAGATTTCCTTCCATGCTGTTAATTAAGCTGGTTATTTTTATAGCTCTCAAGGTTTTATCCCATAGTACTGGTCAATTTACCACTAAAGTGATTAATTGCTCCATAATTATTTCGTCTGGCGTCGCTAACACATTTGTATGTGAGGTGCATGAGCAAGCATTTGTACATAATGTATAAACATTGAGCTATGGGCACCGGTCCGTTGGAAAAAAGGTACTGTCAAGACCCTTACTGTCTTGCAGAATCAAATGCCGTTTACAACAAAGTTTCGTACCAACATTGCGTGGGTAGGCACAGTGCAAAAAGCAAGGCCACCTTATGAGTTAGATTGCTTAGATTCTTACCATTCATTGCTTATTTAATTATTATCATCAGCGACTATTTATCCGCTGCCAGAAGAAGACCTGTCGTTACTGCTACAACTCTGTACCATGTTTTTCTAAACATAAAAACCTAACATGGAGAAATCGTCGATTCAGCAGGCCTCCGTGGTCGAGGGGTAAGGCTCTCGCCTGGCAATCCGGAGGTCATGGGTTCTTGTCCCAGCATGCGCAAGTAATTTTTTTTTGATTAACTAATTTATAATGAAGTGGAAGATACTCTCAGTATCGCCCTACTGTAAGACCACCATTCAGTATTGAAACATTGCTTGAAATTGCTTCTGCCGTGTAATAGCCAGGTACTTCCCAACCATACCCATCTTCTTCCCCTCCCCACTACCTTCAGCCTCACAACATAGCCCAATTGTGGAAGCCATAGTCTCAGTGGCTCCATATGGTTGGGAGCAGTTGGGACTCTTGTGCGGTATTCACATAAAAAATCAGGTTTTCATTAGAATGGCTGATCACAGCAAAGTTTAAAAATAGTAAGGACGGGTTGTTTCACAGAATTTGTACAATTCATCAAATTTCAATGTTAAAATTCAAGTTCTGTGAAAGTTCTATTCAAGTCAGTTAGATAATTAATTTTATTTTGAACATTTTAAAAAGATTGTGTCTAATTTAATAAATAAAAATATCACGTAGGATTACGTTAAGGTGTAAAATGTTGTTTAATTTTGTTGGCCGTCAGTGCTTGAGTGAACATTGGGATGAGCCACGCCTGCTTACAACCTTCCACTGGCACATGACTACCACACATTCACTTTACTAAAATATCGTCCTTTGCCTTGACCCTCAAACTAATATTTTCACTTATGGAATGGTTCATTTCACCGAAATTGTTGTGTGAGAAATACAGGGTTTTCCAATAAGAGGTGTTATTTTGAATAGCCCGCTATTTCGGTAGATGTTACTTTTGAAGCTGACATTTGACAAGTAGAAACTACGCCATTAATAAAAATGGAACGATACACGCTTCAACAATGCATTGAAATTATTAAAATTCACTTGAGTGAATCAAATGCAAATCATCTTGAGTGATGAGGCCCATTTCCACCTAGGTGGCTTCGTCAACAAGCAAAATTGTCGCATCTGGGGCTCGGGAAACCCAAGAGTTATTGTTGAAAAGCCTCTCTATCTTCAACGTGTGACTGTTTGGTGCGGTTTATGGTCCGGCGGAGTCATTGGACCTTACTTTTTCGAAAATGAGGCTGGAGCAACAGTTACGGTGAATGGATTGCGCTATCGAGAGATGATTAATAATTTTTTATGGCTGGAATTGGATGGTATTGATCTGGACAACGTTTACTTTCAACAAGACGGCGCTACGTGCCACACAAGCAACGAAACCATTGATCTTTTACGATTGAATATCAAAATAACACCTCTTATTGGAAAACCCTGTATTATCTAAACCAGAGGTTCCCAAAATTTTTTGCCCCGTAGACCACTTGCGAAATTTTTTTTTTTCCGTAGGCCCCCTGCCTGCCGAATATTGAATTTTCATAAAACTATTAACCCATTGGCCTCAAACGACGCATTCCTGGCGTGTGTACGGCGATGTGTCTTAAAATCTAACGACGCCGTCCCGGCGGGTCTGATGTCTGTCGGCTTAAAAACGAAAAAGGGATACATTATTGACATCTGTGTTTAAAATTTTAAATGCCAATCGCTCTGTAGATAATTAAGCATTTATTTCGTAGTAATTGGCAGGACTCCGTTGGTACAATTTTTTCCTGATATTTACGATTGAAATTTTGTTATATTTCAGCTTCATTGAATTTTTTCAAAATGGCGTGTGGTTCGGGAATTGACAAGCTTGTTCGTAAATCGCATGGTGGGCTGCTAACAAGAGCCTCAATGGCAAAAAATATATATTATGGAAATAAGTATGATTAATGTACAACTTTTCTAAATCCAATTTTAAAAATAAAATGGTTTTTGAAAAAAAATAATTTTCATATCCTCGTTTAATCATATTAATGTATTTTTTTTACAATGCATATGTTTTTTACATACCTTGTTTCAATGTCCAAGTAAATTAAAAAAGATTGTTTCGTTTGCATGTTTAGTTTAAAAGTTATGCAAGATTTAGTACACCACTGCACTTAAAAATTTTGGTACAAAATTAATTCGGATGTGAAGGACAATTTTTTAGCCAAACAATTCGGATGCCAATGGGTTAACATCCCATGTGATAATCATTTATTTTTTTCGTAAAAAGATTCCCTTCCCTTGCCTGCCCTTCAACCGGGTGGCGATACAGTTCCTCTGTTTTTGCATTGTGCAGACAGGGGCGCCCTTGTGAGGTATTACACCAAATGAAAATGGAATAGGATAAGCAACGGGAATTTCTTTCTGTAGCTTGCCCTACAGAACTGCCCCTTAAGTTCTTTGTTAGCGCTTATTCCGATCAGTTCTTCTTGTCATATGATATCCGATTCTTCAACATTCCATTTCCACAGTCAAAATGTCCTCAAACTTAGTTTTGAAGTCTGTGTGAAGTACATCTAAATGTTGATCGTCATTATTACCCTGGACGTTTTTCAAAAACATGGGGAACTAGGAAAATTCGCGGCTTCCAATGTGCAATGTTTTGGTTCAATATATTAATTCTGACAATAAACATACAAATATCAAATAAGTAATTTCTCAGCCTATTATTACGTCAACTGTGTTATTTGTGACTCCTAAATATTGAGTTGAGATAAATGGGGGTCTGCTCGTATGTACCCCCATTTGAATCTCGTGGACCCACCAAATTTTTTTCTCACTGACATAGACCCCCAGCAAGCCGATATCGACCCCTGGGGGTCCATATAGACCACTTTGGGAACCTCTGATCTAAACGGTGTTGGAAAGAGAAAACACCAAGTTTTACATTTACACCAAGTTTACAGTTAACAGAAAAATTAAAATGTACACCTCTATGGTACCAAAGCTTCCGAACATAATTTGAAAAACATTAATTATTTTTACATGAAAAAAACCTTAACTGTAATATGCGAGTTTCTACTTTTTTTTCACTATCCTTAATTTTAGTTAGATAAAAATTATATGATTTTTTTTTAAGTGTACAAGTCAAAGTAAAGGCAGAACAAGTCCAACAGAATTCAGGTCTAAACTAAAAACTTACCTTTTTAAGCTGTCGTACCCTTAAATTAAATATACCATTCCTAAGAGAAAGTCCAGTTATATTCAATTTTCCAATTAAGTCCTAAATCCTGTATCTAAATTTCGCTAATAAACAATTAGATAATGTTAATTAAGTGTTAATCTCAAGTGACCTACCAGGTAAGTATTGTACTGTATATTATCTTCATAAATAGTTAAGTAATAACATAGATCACTGTAGAAATGTATTATAAGTTTGTACAGCGCCCTTGAGGTGATTTTGCACAAAAACGGCGCTATACATGTCATCCTATTATTATTATTATTATTATTAACAATCCAGAATCGATCGAAATCTAACAGATCTGCATTTGAAAATATTCCAGAGGCCTGGGGGGTTAAATATGACTAACAAGGAATCATGATTAAATTGGGTTTTCACATACACGAGTGAGGAATTAAAAATTCACAAGCATAACTGTAAACAGACATTTCCTTTATTGAATGCATTGCAATAATATATGTATTACAAAATGTATGAGGAAGGCGAGTGTGTTGTGTTGCTTGACACCCAACTAACAATGTAAACTGGTTTAAATACAATATTTACCCCCATGTAGCTTCTATACATCTCAATCCTTTGACGTAAACACCTATGTAATTGTTTTGCATAATAAGTGATACTTTTCCTTACAAATAATAAATGATTGCATTAAATGTCAAATAGTAAGATGTGAATTATAAAGAAAGGGTCAAGGAGTGTTTTGTAGCTAGCTGGACAGCTACCGCACTTGACAACACCTGATCAGTACAAAGGAAAGCCAAACCGATACACTATTCAATCAAAAACATTACAAGTCTGACTAGACAGTATTTATCTCACATACTGAATATGCTATGTTTGTAAAACAAGGGCTACTTTGAGAAGAAAGGATTGACCCCACCCTAGATTATATGTACAATAGTAGATTAGGTTAGGTTAGGTTAGTTTAGGTTGGGTCGGGTCGGGTTGGGACATCATACAGCCGAACTGTACAGTATTGAGAGTGTAAGAAATAAACTTTCAAACAACTAATTTTAATTTATTTGCTACCGGCAATTCGTGGAATAATATATTTAAAACACAAGAAAAAGCATAAATAATCAAACTGTTTTAAAATTATTATTATTATTATTATTATTACTATCAAACATTCCACAAGACTCTGAGATGTTGATTAAATGATTTTAAAACAATACAATAATAATAATATATTTAATTAAAATTAACAACAATTATATTTCATTAGGAATTTAATGTTTAGTAATATCACTAAGTATTTATAGCGGTGCCATCCCGAGACGGGGAGCGGGTAGAGGGGGTTGGTTTCTATACAAAGCTTCCCTCTAATCAATCCCTCCCTTCGGCCCGGGAAGGGCTCCACTACCGTTAGCCTGCTGTTCCCTAATATATACATATATATCAAACAACATATCAATTTAATACATTTTTAAGACTAAATGTTAAATACACAAACAAAAATTAAACAGCAAGGGTCACGTCCCGTAGAGCAGCGCGGGTGCCCACACGTGCGGGACTCTCCCAATACACGGAACAAACCCCACATGCCCGTGCAACTTAACACGAGACCAGAGCAAACATGCGCCGTGTGGAGCATGCCACCAGCATTGGCAAAGCTTGACATACGAGGCTAGTTTGACAAATGGGTCGCACGCCGCATACAGGACTAGAACCACATGATTTTTAAGCTTCAAATTTTGTGGCGCTCCCACGAAATGGGATAGCTTGACATGTGGAGCTAAAATTTGACATGGGACCAACGCAAGATGTGAAGCCGAAACATTGTGCGGGGCTAGTACTAGACATGCGACAAGCTCAACATATGGGGCAGGCTTGACACATAGAGTTCCCACAGCACGAGGGGGAGCGAGAACTAGGTGTGGGGCTCCCGGGGCATGCGGGGCCAGTACGGCACGCGGGGCTAGCGGGACATGTGTTGGGGCGGGCAGCGACGTTAGGGCTCCTGCAGGCGCGTTGCCGACTTCTGAGGCGGGCAGCCGCGCGAGGCCAGGCAGGACCTACCTTCAGGAAATACACCAAACGTACAGTACTTAATTATGTATCCAAACAAAAAAAATTCTATGAATACGAAGGTCATGTTGCAAATTTTTCAGCCAATCACAATTTGATTAAAAGCTGAAACGAACCAAGAATCAGCGTTTCACGGGAAATATTAAAATTTCTAATGATTATCAAAAATGTGATGGAGTTTGAAGCAACCTTTCCTAAATTGTTCTTCCAGATGGATCCTCAATGCAAGCATCTTTATTGACTTTCATGTACCGATGAAAACTATTCCAAAATTCTATTTAATTGTAACAATATACCTAGATTGCATGCAGTCAGTAATACCTTCACAGAGGTGGTGGAGCAAGCTAAGCTGATGTTTTTAAAAAATGTTTACGTCTGTATCACTATAAAATGTATCCCACAATTCTATAAGCATGTAAAAGCTAATTTGGACGAATATAATTGAGTAGAGAAGATATGGTGAAAAGGTAACCAAAATAAACAGAACAGTGACAAAACAGAGCACGATAAAAAATAGGACAGATTAGGTAAACTGTGTTTATTTTTTCTTCGATGTTCTGTTTTGTCATGTGACCCACGGTATCATTTGACAGCAATGACAGTGTTTACCTCCCCTCGGCGAGGTGAGCGGGCTGGCGCTGGTGCTCCTTGCGCTGCTTGCCCTGCCCTTGCTTGGTGTTGGGGGGTGGAGGGACGCGCGCGGGCGGGGGTGGTGGAGGGTGGCGCGGGCGACGCGGCGGCGGAGGACGCCCCAGCGAGCCCAGCGCCGCAGCCTGCGCAAAGCCAGAGCGCCATGTCATCTCCGAGGGATCCTCTTCAATTGTCACGCTGCTCAGGAATCTGCAATGATGAAAGTACAACAAACGTAGGGGTTAGATATTGTATTACTATAGAATGATTCCCAACTGTTCAATATAACCGTCGGAAATAATGGCAACATTGATGCAAACTCAACAAAAATAATGATCCTCTATAATATTAAGGCATCTCAAAAATTAGGAAGTTCTAACTGTTGGGATGGGACAGCTATATTTTACTTGCTACTTACAGACTCACTCGACTAGGCACTGCGAATCGGATAGGAAAATCCACAAAGTCTAGCAGGAAGAAACATAACCAAAAGACAAGGTTTGCAAATTTTTTTATATAAAATGAAAAAAAGTGAAAATAACTTTTTTAATACCTTGTCTAATTAAATGTGTTTTTTAGTTTCATATAAAAATCATCGGCAAGCGAATTAAAAAAAAAAAACTATGTTTGCATTAAAATTATTAATTACATACTATATTTTGTGGATTTTTAATAATTCTGAATTACTAAAATTTAAAAGAGTATGTCATATGCTTTAAAAAACAGTATTTTATTTTGAAATGCGTTAAAAAACACCGAATTTATATGGAATGAACATTTCACATGCAATCTGCATTTTAACCACTCGAGCGATTTTTGGCATATTATGGCAAGTTTGCAAAAACATTTTGAGTGATACGTGATAGTGACGGCTTTAAACCGCAGTAAGCAGTTCATATGTTTTTTGAGGAATGATAATAATTGAATCATATGGTAAACGTATATGTATACAACCAATCACTCGAGTGATTATAAGAAATATATTGCAAAATATAGAGGCTCTAGGGGTTAAACAAAACTATTTTTCATTTAATTATACATGCTAAATGTAACAACAAAATATGCCAGATATAATAATGAGGGTGGGACTCACCTAGCCAGCAAGAACTGTGAGGGCGGTGCGCTCTCTCCGTCCCTGGCTGTGGCAACGGCGGGGGCGGCAGGCGGCGGGGCGGCAGGCTGCGCAGGGGCGGCGGCTGACGGTGCGGAGGCGGCCGGCGCTCCGCCCAGCCCGCCGCGCCGAGGCACGCGCTCCAGCTGCTGCTGCCGGGCCGCCTGCAACATCATCTTTTGTTTAATAAGAAACCACCATTATAGTCACACATTTTTATACTTTTATGCACAAAGATTTATTTATAAAAATGAGAACACTTCAGTTACATTGTAGCAGTGGCGGTTTTATCTAATGTGTTTTCTCACTTAGATTATAATATTGAACAGCGCTCCACTACTCTATAGTAAAAAAATTTACTCGTACAAATAAACATCCTGTCATAACTCCATAGTAAACAAATCAACGGCCCGGCGTGGATTGCAGAGTGCTTATATGAAGCTATGGAATATTTCATACCACATAAATTCTGTTTCCAACAGTGTTGGTACGTAACTCAGAGCCAAAATTCGTTATTCATGTGCGCAGCGTTAGCGTTGCTCGACTTTGAACCGAAACTTTACGAAGATGGGCTGCAAGTGAGGCATTCGAACCTAGACACATATACATATTTATTCACCACTATTGTTACCAAGTAAATGGTTACAGCTTTTATTTTCTTGTTTTTGAATTTCCAATATTATTTGGTGTTTGATAGCAAATACAAATCTTCCAAAACGCACCGATTTTTAAGTAAACTGTTATTTTCATACGTTACTTCCTGCAATGCAACACTTCATACTTATTCCTAAGCCACGGATTTGAATCGCTCTGATAGAAAACTCAGACCTTTCGAGGATCATCTTGTTAGAGTGTGAACGGGTAAAACAAGGTCTTGCCGAGAAACATATTGCAGCAGGGGGGAACACATGAGTCGTAAAATAACCCATTCTATAGGGTTTCCATTAGGTGGCAAACATCAAACGTGTACAAATGATGGGTATGCATTTATTGGAATAAAAACAAACCTAAACACAACATGAATTCAATATAAAATTGTACTTGATACATACAAACACTTCAGTATGAATCCAACTGATGCAGCAAAATTATTTAAAAAGATATATATTTTCATTAAAACAGATACTCATTTCAATGCAATGTAGTAAAATTGTCATGCGAATGAAAACAATCACAAAGGTTTAGCAGAATTTGTTAAGTCCGCATATAAATGACAATTTAAAATTGCATTTAATGTTGGCTTTTCATATTTTGGCAAAACCTTTTGGAGAGAAGGTAAAGGTGGGTCGATCGTTCACTGGCGAAATGATCGGGTTCTTTTACACATGGAAAAATGACTTAGATAGATCGATGAGCCACATGTTGGTCGGAGTCGAAAGTACCCGATCTTTAATAGGGTACTTTAGTTAGATATAACATAGATTCTTGAAACTAGTTCTTGCGACATAGAAATAGAGATGGTTAAACTGAAATTGCGGTTCCAGGATCTAGTTACAGGAGACTGACACATGGATTACAAATGGAACTTATTCTTTACATAGATACTTTGGAACCAGTTCCAAGTGGCATGAGAGTTTGTCAGTATGCTAATTGCTAATAAGATCTGATTTGGATAATAGCAGGGTGGCCACAAAAAACAGATTTCAAAATTCCCTGATAATTCCAGGTTTTCCAGGGCAGTTTCTATATTTTTCCCTGATATGTTTTATTTGATATCAGGACATATCGTTCAAAATTTTATTTTTGAAATACGATTTTCATCTACGCCAGAAAATTAGAACAGATACATAAATAAAGGGAATTCCGTCATCTAAAGCAGTGCTCCGCAACCTTTTCTCACCTACGACACACCAAATTTCTTCCTAGAATTACGCGGCACACCAAAAGCTAAAATATATACATATAAAATTGATACACAAATTTTACAATAATTTCTTTTTTTTTATTTGAAAACTATACATACATACATATAACTATAACATATTTATTTTTACGCAATCTTAATAATTATTATAAAATAATAATAAATTAATGAGCGATTAATTGTTAAATTAACCTGCGCTTGTTTCAATGAACACAAAAGTTTTATATTCGGCTCGATTTTTGACAGCGCAACCCGAATTCTTGGTCAAGACCTTTTAAGCATGACCGCTTATCATTTTTAATTAATACAAGCGTTGAAAAACTTTGCTCACATAAATATGTCGTTGAAAATGGAAGTAGTGTTAAGAATGCTTTGATGGAAATGTGAGGATATTCTTTTTTAACGTAAATCCGGAAAACATCTAATTGATCTTCGGAGAAGTGAAGTTTTAATGTCATGTCATTATTTAAATCTGTAAATTCCACTCGAATTTGCAGAAGCATTGCTTCCGTAGAATTTATTGCATTGGTTGCAAAAGGATTTCGAATCCAATCGTATTGTTCCGTATTAATGGAATAAAAATACCGACCAAATTTCTGCTGAAGCATACTTAAATGTTGTTGAGCCAGATCCACAGTTAATTGTTTGTTTTTAATTGTACTATGGTTGATCCTTTGGTACATTTCCAAACATCCTTTTTGCAACACTTTCTGCCGAAGTTCGTTATTAAGTTTATTCAAATGCTCGAATATATCAGCCATGTATGCAAGTTTGGCTATCCAGTAATTATCATCGAGGTACTGATATAGTTTGGGCATATTTTGATTTAATCGAAACTCACACACCTCATAACGAAGCTCATCGTGTTCAAAAGTTCCTCAGGTAAATTTTTGACCATCAATACTTCTCGATGTATGCAGCAGTGTGTAAATTGTAACGCTGGATTTTTTTGTTTTACATAAAAGACAAAACCCTTTTTACTACCCGTCATTGCCCCAGCGCCATCCGTGCAAACGGCAATGGAATTGCTCCATTTAATATTATATATTTTGAAGAAATCATCGGTTACTTGAAAAAATTCTTCACCGGTAGTTCGCTCTGGAACCTCCTTACAAAATAAATAATGTTATTTAATAAAGTCCTCGTCAACGAAAAGTACAATAGCTATCAACTGTGCTTTATTTTTAATATCGGTTGTTTCGTTGATCTGAAGCGCAAATTTTTCAGCCAATAGTAGTTTTCTAATCAGTGTTTCTAATATATTGTGAATACGTCTTTTAACAGTATCTGCAGACAATGAAAAATAGACAATATTATGAAAAATATTTTGTCATTGTGTATTAAATACATAATGAAATATTGTAAAATGTCAAATACATTGAATTTGACCGCGGCACACCTGTGACGGGCTCACGGCACACCAGTGTGCCACGGCACACCGGTTGCGGAGCACTGATCTAAAGCATTTATTATTTCTTTGCACCACAATGATCTATTCAAAACAAAATACACTTATTACAAATTTATGATATTTCGCCTGAATTTGTGTACAAATGAAAAGACCAGACAAAAATAGACAAATAAACAAAATTAAGTACAGTAGAACCCCGATAATTCGAAAAAACGCGTAATTCTAAATTTTCGCCAAAAAAATTTCCGCAGAAAAATTTTTTCATACAAAATTTTTTTTAATTCGAAATTTGTCAATTCGTAATTCGAAATTTATTTTTGTCCGCGCTCGAAAATTTGTTCGTGAAATTCGAAAAAATTTTATTTTTGCGAAAATAAATCGTAATATTTCGTAAATCTGAATCTGGCGGTAAAACGCCGAAAAATGTATTTTTACGTGGTTATACATCGTCCTAATTAGTATTATTATTTTGTAAATCTGAATCGATTTACACTGGAATGTTGTATTTTTTCAAATTTATTTCGAATATCCGAGTTAGGGCCGAGAAAATACGTTTTACGCGGATATATGTCGTATTTTTACGAGTTTACACCAAATATCTGTATGGGTCGGCCGCGACGAAACTCGGCCGCGAAATTTCGATTTACGCGTAAATGTATCGTATATTTACGAATTTATTTCGAATATTTGAATTTAAATGGCCCGCTGCTACGGAAATCGGCCGCGAAATCTCGATTTACGCGTAAATATATCGTATTTTTACGAATTTATTTCGAATATCTGAATTTCAAAGGGCCCGCCGCGACGGAAATCGGACGCGAAATTTCAATTTACGCGGAAATATATCGTATTTTTACTAACTTTACTTCGAATATCCGAGTTACAAAATACGGCGCGACGGAAATCGGCCGAAAAATTTCGATTCACGCCGAAATATGACATATTTTTACGAATTTACTTCAAATATCTGAACTTAAAAGGCCGTCCGCGACGAAAAACTGCCGATAAAATTCGATTTACGCGGAAATATTTCATATTTTTACGAATTTACATCAAATATCTTAATTTAAAGGGTCGGCCGCGACGGAAATCAGCCGCGCATTCTCGATTTACACGGAAATATATCGTATTTTTGCATTTTTTTCTCGAATCTGAATTTTAAGAGCCGGCCGCGACGGAATTCGGCCGCGAATTCTCGTTTAACGCGGAATATATCTTATTTTTACGAATTTAAATTCAGATATTTGAAATAATGAGCCGGCTGCGACGGAAAATTACCGCGAAATCTCGATTTACGCGGAAATATATCGTATTTTTACGAATATCTCAATTTAAAGGGTAGGCCGCGACCGAAATCGGCAGCGAAATCTCGATTTACGCGTAAATATATAGCATTTTTACGAATTTATTGCGAATATCTGAATTTAAAGGGCCCGCCGCTACGGTAATCGGCCGCGAAAATAAAGAAATAATTGGTATTAATACGAATTTACAGCTAAAATACCACCCGGATTTGAAGAGGCGGCCGAGAAAATCGATTTTCGGCGTATTTTTTTTTCATAATAATTACGTGGGAATTCGTTAATTCGAAATTTGATTTTTGATGTCCCGTGGATTTCGAATTTACGAGGTTCTACTGTATTGACGCTTTGTAAAAATGTTGATAATGATGATCTTTAAATTTTATTACGACCGTACTGGGTGTCCGACCCTTTTGACACTTTCTTGTAACTTTGCTAGCTTTTTCTTTACAGATTTCGCACCTACATAGTATAGGGGAAAAACCAAGGCGGGTGGTTTACGACATAATTGTGTTGCAAGGGCTATTTACGAAAATAATAATAAAAAAATACCTACTAATCTAGTTTGTCTTTGTCGGCATATCTTTTGTTACACACGCCGCAAGTAAAAGTAATAAAACACAACTTTGGGACTTCACAAATCGTAAATAACGAATTTCGTTTTATTTTTGGAATTCCCTGATATTTTAAGAATATTTTTAAATTCCCTGACATTTCCCTGATAATTCCCGGTTCGGTAAAATTCCCTGATAATTCCCGGTTTTCCAGGTCTGTGGCCACCCTGAATAGGTACTAACTCACAGTTCTATTTCTGTTGTGAGAATGAGATTTGAGATGCCCGATCTACAAAATTAATACATCTATGGTCGCTCACCACGCCCATCACAGAAACATACACAAGCATAGTAATATTTTAAAAGAGAAGGTAGAATTTTAAAAAAATCACTGACATAATATCCTCTCTTTCTCCTTCCATCCATTCTTTTTCTCTGGTAACATTTTGAAAATTTGGTCGGTCATAGACTCAACTCGCTTAAAAATAGAGTACAAATACAAAAAAGAGTGCTTTGTGACACTCACCGATACCTGGTGTCTCTCGAGCTGTAGTTGCATCTGCAGCTGTTGCAGCTGCGAGGGGGCGGGGGCCGGCCCGGCGGCCCTGCGAGCCCCCGACAGCTGCGAGAGCAGCTCCGCAATAGGGTCCACTACGGCCTCGCGGGATCCCGGCGACAGGGCGCTCAGCCCGCTTCCCGCACTGGAATATATAACGCAATTGTTATTGAATAATACAATACAACTTACTGTGGCCGTACTGGGCTGAAAACAAAGGCATGCAAAAGCCTCTACCTGTGTGACCTTTACTATCACCGGACAGTCTTCATTGGTTCAACCTCGCCTTGAAGGTACTTTGCTATTGATTACTACTTATGTATATTGTTATTAAATGCACAATTTTTATTACAACCTCTTGCAATAAAAGCCATTAAAAAATAACAGACAAAAGAAGTATATTAAGATATGGATTATGGACACGGAAAGGAAGAATATACATACAATTCTACAACCTAACAAAAATTAATGTTATGAAAAACTGACTCGAATTAAAAATTCATAAAAATGGACTCGCTTAAATGTGCTTGAATTTGAGATACCTTTTTACAAAATTTACTCAAATTACAATACAGGGGAGGGATATTAGAAACATGATAAAGGCAGCAGCTACAATCAGAAGAGACCCGTGCATTATGGATAGGCATTGCCGTCAAATTAAATTTAACTAAATAACAATCCAGGGGAGGAATGTGTTGGAAACATGATCGTAGGAAGCAGCTACAATCAGAAGAAGAGACCGGTGCATTATGGATAGACATTGCTGTCAAATTAAAATGAACTAAATTTACGGACAAAATGATTATATTGTTTATTTGTTTTAATGTATTTATGAAATAGTTTCTATTTCTGTGTTAAGTTTTAAAATCAATGTACACTGTTCATTGGACTCCTTTAAAAATTCGTACTCTTATGCAAAAATAAGTTTCTTTTATTTTATTAATGTTGTCTTTCCCGAAATGAGTTTTTTTTAAACTCGTTAGGAATAATATATTATAAATAGTATTGTTATTATTTTGTAATATATAATCACTCAATACATAAATGTTATGTTTTTCTTCTATAATTTTCCTCTTGTAATGTTTTAGCACACTTACAAAAACTTACTTTAAAACAAAAGAACATACTACCCAATTTACAATTCACACACAAAACCATGTACAATGTGACTTTTTACCCAGGGGTACCCATTAAGTCACATTCTTTTCAACATTTGTAAAAAATTAAAAAATTAAATTAATGTCATAGCTAGATAGCCAGCAAAAGAAGGTGCGCAGAAGTACGTCTGTTGCCATGCACAGATAGGGCGTGATTTATTAGTAGTTTGCTAGCATTGGTTGGCTCCCGCACCGCGCTTCATTCTGGATAATGCTAGGGGACTAGTTACTCTGTCATGCCCACGCAGGTCATAGCCCTACAACAATAATTAACTCTCCAGTCTACACATAATACTATACTTCACAACGCAAACATTTATTACATTAAAAAGGAATGCCATCTGCTAATTAACCCCTGGGGTATTTTGACATTTTGTCGTCAAGTGACTTTAAATGATCTATCAGATTCATGATTTATTTAGAAATATTCCCGGTTGACATTAATTTTCAAATATATTCGCTGTTAGCCCATGGAAAATGAAATACTGTTTTTGAAAGCAGTTGAAATACTCTTTGAAATTTTAATGTTACAAATGAACATAGGCAATTAAAAATACATCATATTAAAATAAATTATAAAAACTTCGCAAGCTTTTACAAATCTTTCGCAAACATGCAAACAAGGGGGCCGTTCAAGTATTATGTAAGTACTATAGGGGGGCAGGGGGGTCTTTGCTTTGCTTTTTGATGACATGGGGGGGTGGGGGGGTCGAGATAGTGATTACGTCAGCACTGCTCAGCAGTAGTTATTTTTTTTTACACATTGGCAACCCACACATTGTCTATGTTTGAAAACCGAATACATATTCGGGGATTCCCACAAATAATTAATACGTTTAGGTACTCACTTAAAAAACAAAATACATTCAGAAAAATGCATATAGGTACCAATTTTTACGTAAGCATGGGAGGGGGGGGTAAGAGTTTTGCTTACTTTTGGTGACAAGGGGGAAGAGGGGGTAAATAATTGTAATAAATCTGCTTACGTAATACTTGAACGGCCCCAAGGGTCATCAATGACTTTTTGAGATATATTACAATTGGAAGTGTCTGTGGTAAAGTTTTAAATGAAAATACAAAGCTAAGTGTTGCCACTTTCTGACACTGCTTAAATCGTATCTCACAGTAATACAAAAGGAGATAGAACGACTTTTATGAGTTTGTATCAGTTTGTGTCGTAAGTACACAAGAATACTCTACTGGTGTCGGTGTACCGTGTACTAAATGGCACAAAAAGACCCGAGGGGTTAAAAAACCTCACAGTTGGAACCGTCAGCTGTTAAAACGTAGTTTCTTGGCAGAGAAACATTAATATGAGTCTTAAGCATTAGACGCTTATCAGAGGCTTGGCTTTCTGCCAATATATTGAAACAGTTCTGCAATAATTATAAGAGGAATAAGTATTCCGAGGTAGAAATACCTGGCCACTGTTTGATGACCATCATCGCTATTACGGGAATTGAATGATTTTCGTTTAAGAGCCTATGAATTATCGCAAATAGACTGACGCAACAAATATCAAGTGATAATTTCAAACTAACATTATTATCTTTGAATTCTAATAATTGTATCTGATAATTTCAAATCAAAAATCGAATCAAACTGGCTTAACCTTTTAAATGCCAGTAGGTAGAAGTGTAGCTGTGCACAGCAGGCCAAGAATGCGAGTTAACTCGCTCTTGGCACAGAAGCGGTTAAATAATGCTGGGTTTCCATCTCATCTATTCTATGTATAAAATGAATGTTGAGGTTGAAACACCTTTGGGTTTCTGTTCCATAGAAAACCAGAATAGATTAGGTGTAATCCCAGTTTAAGTCTATTAGCAAAGAAAATCAAAACAGTCATAAAGCATAATGGATATGCTGTGACGGCTTATCTAAATTTGGAATCGGCGTTCAGTGGAACCATTTAACGAATTTTGAAACGTCCAAATTGAAATTTCTCTATGACTGTTTTTTTCTAATGGTGACTTGGTCATCGACATGCAGGGTTCGTACCTAAGTATTTTGATTCTGTTAACAGTGCCATGTTTTCCACGGGCGTCCTCGACTTCTACCATTCACTTTTGAGACACATATTGTCCCGATACTCATTTCTTCGCACATCCGCGACACGTGTCCAAACAATCCAACCAACCTATTCTTAAGATTATTCATTATGCTTACATCATCAGCCTTGAATTCTTTCCATATCTATACATTTGTAACACGGTCATACACGGTTTTGCCACACATATTATGTTAACTCAAATTATTTGCTCACCTGAAGTGCATATTCGATCGCCGTGAACGAACGCCGATTCCTCTTCCTGCATGAGGGGTGCGGCGAACTCCACCATGGCGGATAGCTGTCGGCTCGTCGTAATCATTAGTTAAGGACGATATTTTCAATAACATTATGGTTTGAGACAGAGAATGGAAACAAAGACAGGTGTGGCATGGAAGCATGCCGACTCTCATCGGGCTACGAGCAATATGAAAGAGTGGACAATAAGGTTTATCTTCACCATTTACATATTGAAGGACTCTTGTTGGAAAAAAGAGGTTTGTGATCGTGTCACATGTGTATTTTGAAGTCGAAGAAAATCTGTAAAAAAATATATATAAACCTTGGGTGTGACACTATCAAGAACAGAATTGTTCGCATTGTGATACAAATAGACAGACTATATACTACTACACTACAAAATTTGAATTCCATGTGTGCTGTGTCATATCACGTCTCCTCTAATACAACATAAGTAGACGTATCACATTTCTTCTAATACAATTTATTTATTTATCTGACAATTTGTATAGCGCCGCTTTTGTGAGATATCACCTCAGGGGCACTTTACAGTTGGTAAGTAGACGTATCATATCTCCTCTCTCCTCTAATACAACCTAAGTAGACGTATCATATCTGCTCTAATACAACGCAAGTAGATGTATCACATCTCCTCTAAAATGACATTGTGTCCGTGAATGTGTTAATAAATGAATAATTGTTTTTTTTAATTTCAAATATGTTAATTTACAAACTGACGCACAGGCGGGCATGGTAATCAGGTGTATACAGAATATGAAACAGAAGCATATAAGCTATGGGGACAAGAAAGAGTATAACATTTTACTACGTGAGAGGTATAAAAGCAAAACTGTTACTATCCACACTTTGTTCATTTTGACCCAATGATTGATTAGTAATCTATATAACACTCTACACCATCCAATCTGCAAACCAAAGCCAAAAAAGCCTCTAAGCCATTCAAAAACGACTGGTCAAATACAGAACCTCCTCCTGTGCACTTTTGGTGAAGTTCAAAAGCGCCACTCTCGAAATGGACCAATCACGGACCAGAAAACATGTAAGTACTTCACAAATCCAATATGGCCGCCGTGTTGTTGGTTGAATTGCAAAACCACCAATCTGACAAATGTTCAGGTTCAAAAATACCACTAACCTGAACTGAATTTGTTTTTAGAGTAAAAACAAAACTAAAAATAGTTTATTAGAAAATGCGAATCTAAAAAACACACATAAGCTTGCAATTTAAAAAGGAAATCACCAAAAAAGTTTAAGGCCCCGCAGTAAGCGTTCAAAGATGGTTTGAAAGGGAGATATGTAAATACTAATGTTAGAGGGAGCTCGCTAATATTAAAAAACGATAATAATTAAGGGAAAATGGTGAAGATATTTAATAAAAACGACTCGTTTGAC
Organism: Hesperophylax consimilis; assembly: GCF_061612785.1. NCBI lineage: Eukaryota > Metazoa > Arthropoda > Insecta > Trichoptera > Limnephilidae > Hesperophylax > Hesperophylax consimilis. Next base: position 25,204,242 of record NC_142850.1, read on the forward strand.
ATAGAGCTAAAATCTCTCGCCAAATGTGCATTTAAAGATACACTGAATTTTTTCATGCCTAAAACATATTAAATAACAGAATAAAATGTGTTTTTAATAATTTTCGGAGCTTACTTTGCGATTTTTTTCTAACAAGAGAATTTCATATAATTAACGTTTCAGCATAACAAATTTATAGATATTATCTTCAAAAATAACATATTGTGTTTTAATGCTAAACATTTTGCATCGGTGGATAGTGAAGGTTTACTTTTATTGAACCCATATATTCAGAGTAATGTATTCGCTTTGATTCTGTAGCTGTTTGAGGTGGGGTGGGAACCTTAATTTTGTTTTCCGTAGACCCCTGCCCGCCAAATATGCCTTTCGTCATATGATATCCGATTCTTTAATGTCAGCGTATGGATCGATATTCCAGTGTGGTATTTCGATAGTCAAAACACCATTAGAACATTTAAATATTGAACGTAGGCCAAAACATCATCATCCTGGACGTTTGTCAATGACATGTTGGGGAACTGGGGAAATTCGTACCTTCCAATGTTTTGCTTCAGTATTCTGGCAAGAGAAGTAATGTAGACTCTATTTATAAACCCAATTAAACAATTTTGTGAAATTAATATCAAATAAGTATTTCTATATCTATTATGAATATCATGTACCTACACACAATCTGTGTTAGGTGTATTACATCATTCACTGAATGACTAAATGTTGATGATGACTGTCTCAATTTTTTCTCGCTGACCTATAGCGGTAATATAGACCACCACTTTGGGAAGCTCTGATCGGGCCTATATAAATAGTATTGTAAAGGATATGAGAAAAGAGATTAGGTCCCGGGGTCCGGTGCGATGCTCTAGGGTGAGGTGTCCAGCAAAATCATCCGTCACGAAATTGGGTTCACCAACTGGCACCGCGGCGCAAACTGGGCACACCACCTACAAAAAAATGGGATATTAAAAACAAAATGTGTATAGGAGTGACTGGCAAAGTTAGATAATAGAAGCAAAGGGAGAATTCTACAGCCAGTCTGTCACAGTATCAGAGTAACCTCGGGGAAATATTCAAACTGACAATCAAAATTCCCACAAATGACCAAAGAGAGTCGAGAATCTCGTCATTACTGGGTTCCAAATTTGAGGAAAATTATAATTAATAATGAGATCATGAATTCTACAAGGAAATCCAAGTATTAATTATTTATATTTTTCACTCGACTTTAACTGATAATTTGAGGTGGAAATTCATATCAAGATATAAATCTATTTTTATAAAGAAGAGTGTCTGTGGCGGGAGGCATGGATTAGATTTTTATACAAATCTACAGTTATTTTTACTTATTTTCTTAGAATTAACGGCACAAGTGCCATTTACATACAAGTGCCATTTACATACAAGTGAAAGTTATTATCCCTTCGGCACTGGTGCGTAGTTGGGATACACGCCAAACGCGCGCCCAACATTTGTACACGGTTGACATTTGTCACATGAGAACGGGTCGATTCTACGATTCGTTCTTAAGTTCAACAGCTCGGCTGTGGAACGAACTGCCGGCCTCTGTGTTTCCTCCCTCCTACAACATGGGACTCTTCAAGACCCATGTTCACTCCTTCCTCTACACAAAAAGACCCTCCACACAGCATCCCCAAAGATGACATAGGCCCTGAGGGAAATTATTTTCTTCAGGGCCTCCTGTGTGGAGTTAATATAAAAAAAAATTTAAAAAATTGACAGTCGTAGTACAATAAGATTAAATAAGTTTACAAGAAAAAAGAATACACAATGGTACAACGTTATAAAGAAATAAAACAGAAACAAAAACTAAAAACTTGCTATGCAATGATCTCATTAATATAAGCACTGCTAAAATGTTTTATTTCATTCTGAGATTGTTGAAATTTTGCCCACTTGACCTTCAAAACATGTGGAAGGTCACTGTCAACATGATATTTCCAAAAACTATCCCATCCCTTTTTCCCACCCCTTAACCTCCGGAAAACCCAACCGATAAGAATTTCTTCCCGCCGACAAACCGTTGCTGGAATTTTTTGATTTGCGATTTAAACCTGAATGCCATGAGAAAGTGCATAAATTTTTTTAAGAGAATCCCTTGCACTTGAAAAACTTTAGTTTATTTTTGATTTCCCACAAAAAGGGTCTGGTGTTCCACAAGTTAAAGCAGAATTTCGATACTTCTTGATGAAAATGTTGCATGCTTGACTTTCAAAATAAGAAGGAAATAACCGTATACAACTGATTACGAAAATCAGTGTAAAGCTCGGGCTACAACGGGGACTTCAGCCAGTAAGTAATAAAGATTTTTAAATCATTAATTCACATTTACTATATATATTTTTAAGTTTGATAATCCCAATAGTGAGGAAAGGTAGGGAAGTACCAGGTGATTCAGATTTGATTACATAAACATAGCTAAAGCCAATTCAAACTGAATACTTATCTGAATAGCCAGGTACTTTGCAACATTCCGCATCATGCACATTTTAGCCTGTCGTCTCACTGGCTTGGTAACGGTTCGAAATCAACAAAAACCGGATACATTGTGCAAAAAAAGCCCCACAATGGCCGCTCTGCACACCATGGTGCACTTTACTTTTCTGCTGAGGGTCTACGATTTTTGTCCATTTCGTACCGTTACCGAGCCAGTGGGACGACGGGCTTAGTGAAACTACATGGATTACATAGGTATATATGACATCCAATGATGACGAATCACATTTGCGACAATCATGTAGACGAGGTCAATGATAAAGAGGTGGAGTTTTCAATCAATCTATCGGAAGTAATGTTTTTATGTGAATACCGCACAAGAGTCCCAACTGTCGGAAGCCAGTGGGAATATGGGACATACCCAATTGGAATACGTTATGACACTGAAGGGAGTGGAGAAGGAAAAGAGACAGGGAAAAGTAAGATTGGGAAATACCTGGATATTCAGATCTATTTACTAAACACGGCTAAAGCCATTTAAAGCAATGGTGGTCTTTCACCAGGACGATACTAACACTACCTACCACCATGCCTTTAATTTTAATTCCTAGCATTTAAACAAATGGTCCATGTGTAATTTGGACAATTAATCGGACAGTGACAAAACCAAACACTATGAAATAATAGGTTAGGTTAGGTTTTTATCGTTTGGGTTTATGTTGTTAACAGTATAAAATAATAGGTTAGGTTATTTTTTTCTCTTCTTTTAACTTGGCTTCAATGTTCTTTTTTGTCATGGAATCGTATAATTTACCTCCTGTGAAGTATCGGCGTGATCTGCGGTGACGTGTTCCTGTAGGGTGGCGTCCGTGAAGCCCATTCTGTTGCAGAAGGGGCATGTGTATGCCTGTGGCTGTTCGAGTCCCAAAGCTTCTCCTCCGTAGTACAAGTCTACAAAGATACCATAAAATCATTAGTGTTGGCATAGAGCATCGGTCGACAGACTGCGGCTCTTTGCATAGGAGTTTGCCGACCCCTGGCAGAGAGAAATACAAAAGCCCACACCGGTGGGTACTAGTCAACAATGGTAACATATATCATTAGTGTTGCCAAGAAATATGAAAATACAATGGGCGTGTATAAAGGTAAAAACACACTGGGTCGATGTAGGCCACATAAGTAACTAATTAAGATATCTGGACTAATTACAATCCATACATTTTCCTTACACACTTGTCACACGCAACGCGAACCTACGCTTCCATCGCTGCGCTGATCTGGGCTGTCCAGATCGGCGTGGGACGTGTAAAGATAGAGGGGGTGGCGTCACGCCTCCAACGAGTTGATTTCACATCTGTGAGTGGTATTATCTATGCATCTAACGTTATGTTTGATTTGACAGTCGATTGAATTGCAGCTGGTTTGACAAGCATTTATTATAGATCAGATATGAATTTGCATTCAGCCATAAAATGAACTTTTCAGCATCTAACCATAGAGCAGACGCAGAAGACACAACAACAACATAAAGAATCACTATGATCGTTAACTACATATTATGTTGATATTGAATGAATGGCAATTGTACTATAGAAAAATTGCCAATCTTTCTCTAGTACCAATAATTGAGTTTCGAAGATGTGTATTTTCTTTTCGTATGTTATATTCAATAATGCTGTGAAGCTCGTCAAATTTCCCTTTGTTCTATGGAAGTACATGAAGAATCGTTCGACATCAGATTCTAGTTCATTTATTAGAGCATGTAACTCTCCAAACATTTCTCTTTAATTTTCTTTATATGAAAATTAATTTAAAAATTATAATCTTAGTAAGTCGTCCTCAAATTCGCTTTCAGAATCACAAGACATTACAAAGCTACGAATTGCGTCTGCCGAGAAGTGAAACACATAAACATAACCTAAAAAATAAATGTCAAATCAACGGACGCACCTGTGCGCCACGTAAGTAAGAACTAGACACCACTTGTCACGTGGTCACGCGCGTTGTGTGTGTGTACGAACCAGTGTGCACGTTGACTTGTATACATAGTATTGCGTGTATAACATGCGTCGACCCAGTGTGTTTCTACCATAAATAAACCACCCACTATATTAATATCTTCGGGCTTTTTGTATGAAACAAATTGGTCCTAAAAAAGCATAGATATGCCCAACATATAGACTCTCATTCGGAGCCTACTTATTATACTATATACCAATGAAAAACTCTGAAAGTTTATTCCATAGACTTTCAGTTTTCAGGCAATCATATCACAATATTTCGATCGGAGTTATACCCCCTGGTATAACCTCCGACGAACACTACAGCGATATAACGAAACTCTACAACGATACCAAAGAGATTCGATTTAACATAGAGGTTTAAATCATTAGTTTTGCCAAAGAGAAATAAAAATATATAATTGGATTATGATGATAAAAAATCTTTGGAACGCATAAAGCAATGAAACATTCTAGAGGGTGGGGTAAACTAAGGGGTGGGGTTTAATTGTAATGTCACTCTTTAATAATTGATTAATGACTAGAGGTGTATAAGAAACTTATTTATTTCATGTCTACCAAGACCAAACAAAGTGCTAAAATGCAATTTTGTACATCAGTTGCAAACGCCGCGAAGAGTGATATTAGGTGTAACGGTGTCCAAAAACATTTCAGAAAGTTTGAGGCAAAAAGCCCAAAAACAACAATGACTTTTCAATTATGGAAGGGAATCACTTAAAAAAAGCTTAGTACAGACATTCGTTTTTACTCAATCGAGTTAAAGCGACAAGTAAGAACGAAGGCTGAACAGTTCGAGCCCCAGCATATCGGCAATGCGGAAGCAGCAGTGGCTTTTTTTAGCGAATGTCGCATTGCTCGCTCATAAAATGAGGTTAAGTGAAAAAACAGATACTGGGTGGAGGGGTAGTTGAAACGACGCGCAGATTACAGCCACGTTATGCTTATTTCTGCATTATATCCCGCCGATTTTCAAAATTATTCAAGACAGAAGAATTGTACACCGAACATTTGCAAATGGTTACCCCGTTAATTAAAAAAAATCATACCCACATAGGGCAATCAATTTCACCACAAGAAAGATTATCTGCAACGTTGGGGTACCGACACACTAAGAACTTACACAGACATTTACAGCAAAAATTTCAAAGCAAGCCCTATGTGATATCTTTGATGGGCGGACATAACAGTATAACTGCATTTTTGACCATTTAACTATGTATATGAGAAAATGTGTCTTGAAAACATATTATGTTTTGAGTACTGGTGTAACTATACTGTTAATACCATTGATGCCGGCATACACAAGACACATTTTCTCATATAAATCGTTAAATGGTCAAAAATGCATTTATACTGTTATGTCCGCCCATCAAAGATATGATACCTGAGACATTCTGAATATTTACAAACGACACGGCGTGACCTCACATCTCAGCGGCTTCTAACTTACTCGACATAATACACACACTCTCCCGACTCAATGGCTCAAAGCGAGTAAAATCGAAAGATATTAGGAGTTCCTAATCGCTTCAAGCCATTGATTCATGAGTTTTGCCGTCCACACGGTAATACTTACTCGATATTGAGTAAAACCGTCGAGTAAGAACAAGTGTGCGTACGGAACATAACAGTAACTGACCAAACATAAGTGCACTTTTTATGCTGGCAACACTAAGAATTAATATTTTCTTTTTACCGGAGACTGTTTTTGCGATGCGAGTTTAAGCTTTATGCTTTGAAAACTGTAAAGAGATATTATATTCTCTCTTAATAGAATTTACTTTATATTAATTACTATTCATTATCATAAACCCCTCATACCTCGATTTATGTCAGGTCTTATACAAATCTAGTATTCATTCAACTATTACTACACTAGTAGATATTTCTTTTAATTATGTATTGTTTAACTGCACTTCTATTAACAACTGTATCACTTGCAATAATATTTTTGTGTACACATTACTTGTTCTGTAATCACTCTATTGTAAAAGCCATTTTATGGCGTTTAAATAAATAAATAAAATCAGAATCACTTGTGGACTGTAAATTCTATTCTTCTCTATAGCATCCCAGAAATTAAATATTTGAATTTTCAAAGGTGTATCCAGGTCATTATTAAGTTTTTCGTGTAGGGTATTTAGTCCGGTTTATGTAGAAACAGTTTGTTTCCGTGTAAGGTATCTAATCCGGTTTATGTAGAAATAATAAAACCATTTTATATATCCGATTCTGTACTCTTCAAGATTTTCTGCTCTGGTTTTCAACCGGTTAACTATCACATATGACTTTTTATTGCATTTTACCAAGTGTGTTTAAACCATTAACCCAATATAGAAGGTAACCCAAAGTATAAGCTGCTTTGTAGAGGAAATAGGATTAAATTTAAATGCTGTCAATGTTACAATTAAAACTCAACACCTTATGTATTTTCACAGCACATTTCTCCCACTACCAAAGATGGCTTCCATAAAATGCTGCAAAATACTTCACAGACAAACTTCATTATAATAAACCAGATTAGGTTAATATGGCTTTAAGGTAAAAAAAAAAAAAAAAACAATGTGGGTTAAATGCTTATCTTATACGACATTTAAACAGAACATCTATTATTCAATTGATTTTGGGGTATTATGCCATGCTTCCTCCCCCTTTAGACAGCCTAGCACATTTGTCCTCATGATGGGCACTGCTAGGAGGAAGCATTGCATAATACCCCAAAATCAATCATGATAAAACTTTTGGTCTTGAGAAAGATTTATGTGAACACCGCACAAGAGTCCCAACTGCTTCCAACCATCAGGAGCTAGAGAGACTATGGCATCTCCAATAGGGGTATGTTGTGAGGCTGAAGGTAGTGTGGATAGGAAGGAGATGGGGAGGCGGAAGGTTGGGAAGTACCTGGGTATTCAGATCTGGTCACCGAACACGGCTAAAGCCATTTCAAGCAACGTTTCAATACTGAATGGAGGACTTAGACTAGGGCGATACTAAGATTATCTTCCACTCTGGAATGTGCCACAAATATGTCTTACATTATTTTAAATGATTTAATCGGTAACATATATTAACCAAATAAAATTTACATGTGCACACCGGGATTTGAACCCGAGACCTCTGGATTGTCAGTCGAGAGCCTTACCCCTCGATCACGGAGGCCATTTTATATCTCATAGTATGTAGTATGGACTTGGTGGACATGAATATAAACAAAATAAGTAACTATATTTCAACCATGCCCCCCTGTGAACTGTGAAAGTTATTTTTATGTGATTTAAAAATGCTTTAATCATAATTTTTTCATTGTGAGCTAATTTTTGATGCGAGCAAAATTGAAACAAAATGGTTGATTATTGAAATAAAAATACTATACTAAAAAGATTAAAGCCTTGACCCCAAGTTAGTTACCATTTTACATATGACAAGATAGTGAGAAGAAATTCACCATCTAAATATAGTTTGATTGTCCATTAGTATAACTACTGCATATGTCATCACCTTTCAACGGTGAATACTTTGCAGTTTTAACGCCAGTACAATACACAAACAGTATTTGTAAAATTATGATGATTTGAAAACAAAAATTTTGTTAGAATAATAATATGATTAGATGGTTAATTCATATTGACTAACTGTTTCAGCATCGAAACTGTCATAATAATATCTTTTGAGACTTAAATATTGACTTTATTAGCCTATTATTATGTCTTTGATTTCCACCAAACATGACAATAGAATCCAAGGATTGTTTATTCGATATTCCGTGACAAAAGAAGCAAAGATATTCACAATTTGAATGATATAGTTGATATTGTGAAATGACATACAGAATGAAAGGAAATAATGGCCAAGGTGTGAAGTGTAAACATTACCGAAATCAGATCGTGTGAGGATGCACTGCATCGGGTGGTCTGTTGTATGGCGAGCTGATGTTGCTCCATTCTCGTAGCAAGAGGCGCACAGGTCATAATCGTAACATATAAGGCATTTATAACGGCGCCCCCTGAAGTTGCTTTTCATACATGAATCGCAGCTGACTCCTGCAAACAATGTCAAAATATTCTTACAAAACATGTCCTTCACATCAAAAGTTAGGTCAATAGTACTCTTTACGAGCTCCAGAGAACAAAGAAAAGCAATATTAAGGATATAGATCGCGAAATATCCAGCTGCAGTGACGATTGCAGCCTTTAAAAGTCATTCGTGTAAATTTTGATTATCACCACCACCTACCTTCATGGCGACTCATTTTAGCTCAAACGCAACTCTATTTCTGTTTCGCTTATTTTTGGCGAATTTCTTACAGCGCCTTCCTTCCTTTGTAAATAAATCAACTCTAATATTAGCGCTAACATGGGCAATGACAATTTTTTTAACAGAAATTTCTACGACAAACCTAACCCAACTAGGCCATAATGACGTCACATAATGCCATAGACAATGTAAATATTTCTATGTGTGTGTTCAATGTGTTGTATACATAAAAAAATATAATAACACACATTCATATTCGAACACCGTGTCAAAGTAGTTAATAATGTTTGGATCATTTTTATAGCGCGTTATCGTGATAAAATCACCTCAAGGGGCTATAGGACTTAATTTATGTATGATGAAAATAGTTAACAATAATTGCATAATATTCCAAAAGAAAGAATTACCTTCATTTTTTTCTGGGCGATATTTGTCGTATATTTTATATAGCACAGGATACCCTAGTGAGGACAAAGAAATACAATTAATATACATACATTCACTATAATATTTTGGTTTTACAATGTTTAAATAGTCACAAAATTAAAAAATATATAATTTAAAAAAAACCTTTCCTAATACATCGGTCGGCCGACCACGGCTCGCGAACCGCCTCTTTCATAGGCTTTTATGGCTCATATTGTATAATATAATATATATATATATATATATATATATATATATATATGGTATGTATATCGCTCTCTGATACATTATTTGTTATATCATTTGTTGTTGACAACTTCACTGAAAGTTTGTTGATCCCTGTACTAAAACATTGACAGTGGAGAAGTTGTAGATTACTAGGAAACGAATATTAATAATTGCAGAAGAATCAATAACTGGATGAAACCAGAGTTTATCGCAAAGATTTTATTTATTGGAGCGTTCTGTTTTCATCATCTCCATAAAAATATTTTTCTATGTGTTATTTGACTTTAATAAAGTTATTATCAAAAAATGATCTTTATGGTGAAAATAAAAATTAAATTTTAAATTAATAATTAGGACAATATTTTCTTAAATAAGTGGACATAGAACGCGCGTATATTGGATGTGGTGCAGAGAAACCAAAACATTTATGTACCTTGGCTTGATCAATGAAGTTTTGAATAATTCTTAGACAAAAAGAATTCCTTGTCACAAGATACGTCAAAATACGTCAGTTTTATTAGAACCCAAATGAATTATGAAAATATTATTACTATTTACCCCTTCAACTATCCTTTATTTTGTCCGATGCAATTTTTTAATTTTACTTTGTAATAGACAAATTAATCAGATTTATCTACCTCCTTGTCTTTGGCAACACTTTCACAAAACTGTCAAATATCTCGGGTTAAATTTAAATATTATCTATGGTATTTTTGTCGAATGGTGGCTGGGTATGCGTAGGAAAATACTGTGAATTTTTACTAAACTTATTATTTAAATAATAGTTTTAGACATTGAAACACGAAGTCAAAAGCGCAAGATGTCGTCAAACATGTAATTTCCTATTTATTTTATCTCGATTCCGCCTAAATATGCTAAAAGAAATCATTAAATTTTGGCGGCAATTTCGTCTTCCATTTCAATGAATGTGTTTACCAAATGAAATGAAAAACCGGTCATAATAAATATGTACTCTTATTTGCTTGTTTCAGGATGGACGCTTTGTCTCATCTTGTGGTGGATGCTAATACTGTCTTGGAACTAAAACTAAGTAAGTTATTTAAAAAATCTGTGCATTTTTTTGTGGTACAACATGTCAGTACTGCTTAGTCATTTTCTTGGTTGTTTTGATACTAAGCTTGTTGTTTTTTCAGTTCGCACTCCGGAAGATATTGAGGATGATAGTGCTGCTTTTAGCCCTGAAATGTGTCACCAAGTATTTGGAGACAGTGAAAACATATTTGGATACACAGACCTTCACATTCGTCTTTATTATACGGCAGCCTCATTGCAGACTTATTTAGGAATCAGCTACACTGAAAAGGTATTATAAAATTCAATCTATAAACTTTTGCCTTTGGCAATTTAAAAAAAATTATCTAAGGGTATTGTTACACATAATTTTGCTCACTGCTTGTTTAGCAATTTAATAATAATTGGATGATTTGTAAAGGGCCGTTTTTGTGCAAAATCACCTCAAGGGCGCTGTACAAATATATATTATCAATTTATGGCTAACAGTTTGCATCCACCGGTTTGTCGATCACTTATACAAAACTATATTTACAATGCATTTGATTGATGAATGTGATGCTAGAATGTACATATGTTATTATTCTTATATATTTATATTTTGTACAGGCAGATAATATACATTACCGTACTTACCTGGTATGTCACTTGAAATTAACACGGTTTATTGTGTATTAGAGAAATTTACATATATGGTTCGCACGCACATGACATAATAGGACTTTCCGGTATTTATTTTAATAATATGTATTTATGTTCTTTAATGAGCGTGTTAGAAAAGGAAAAGTACATTTTATACTGGGTGGCACTACAGTACAAGGTTTTGATTAAAATTTATCTTCCTAAATGTGATTCGTGCCTCGTATAAGACAGATTTCGAATAATGTAAATCCAATAAGAAGTGTGATTAGGATGTATTATAAGCAATACGAGAATGCTACTCTCAGGCAGGTATATTTCATTAAAGGATATGATAGCTTAAAGAGGTAAGGTTTTAGTTTTGACCTGAATTTTGTTGGACTTCTTATGCATCTTAGTTCCAGAGGGAGTTTATTCCAAGCCTTCGGCCCAGATGCTACGAAAGCGCGATCACCAAACTTAGTATTTGGCTTGCGTTTAGGTTCCATCAGTCTGTCTATAGCTGATGATGTAGTTGATCTAAGAGTTGACTGACTCAGACCAGTGTTTTTCAGGACGCATTGTTCAGAGATGTACGGTGGGGCCATTTGATGGATTTAAACACCATCCAGCATAATTTGTACTGGATTCTTTCAAGGCACTTGAGCCAGTGAAGGTTACGAAGGTGTTCTGAAATGCGCGAATATTAATTTATTAATATCCTTAATTTAATTTTTAAAGCCTCTTTTGTAAGCTTCATTGCTACATCCCAACCACCAGTTGAAATGTATCCATTTTTTTTTTTTTTTTTTTTTATTTCCTTTATTTTTCCCAATTTTTACATTAATTACATACAATATTATATAAATCAATAAGAATAATGGGAACCCACTAAGGCGCAGCCCCTGCGTGGGTAATATATTTAAGTTATTATTTTATTGTACCTAGAAATAAACAAATTGTGGGCATATAAAATAAAAACAAGATTACATTTTGTATAAGCGTTTTGTATAAAAAGTGTTTATAATAGTGTATAGTGAAGTTATAAGTGTTTATTGTAATATATGTAATATATGGTGAATATTTTATGAGAAACATAAATTGATACAAATTAAATAAAAAAAGTTTCAACTGCTGTGTCGAAAAGCCATAATTTTAATTCTTTTAAATATTGAGGAAGTTTAGTTATCACTTGAATATTTTTCGGTAAAAGATTGAAAGTACGAGGTCCAATGAAACTGCAGTGTGTTTGCATTTGTTTTGTGTTCGTTTGGGGAGTATAAAATACATTATTATTTTTAATGTTGGTTCTGTTTTCATTTATTTCGAATTTATTTTTGTTTTTAAAGATGTATTTCATAGTTTGCAAAATAAATAGTTTACGGAGACAGAATAGTTTAGATTCTTCGTATAACTCATCCGTTGAAAATGTTCTTTTCCGACTATACATAACTTTGATGATATAATTTTGAATTATTTGTAAAGGTTTGATTTATCCATTAAAACTGTGTTTGCACCCGTGAGGTCTCTTTCTCACTGACCGATACATAAATTGTTTCATGCTGCAGTGTCTCTATCCTGATCCATTTTACAATTCCTTGTTAGTAGCCCATACCAACCCATACCTCCTCGAATGCTATAAATTGTTTGTACCGAACAACTACTGCCAGGGTCGACACCACGACCTGTATTCCACACATGGCAGAACAGACATTCTGGCCCAGCGTAGTATGTTGCTGCTAATGATATCTCTAGGTCTTTTGACATTTTTAACATTGGCCTTGATATCATCAAGACTCATTTTAGGCAAGAACTCTAAAATATATTATTTTAAAATATTTCATGTATTTATTAAGTTTATTGTAAATTATTTCATGTGTATTGTAATAGGATTACATAAATCTGTAATACACATTATACAATTTAAAAAAAAACTAGGTTTTTAAATCGACTAGCTATATGATTGCCAACTGGAATCTCACTCTATATACTGCTCCATTTTATATTGTTGACAACAATCCATCTCCACTTCATTTGGTCATATTTGGTCATTTTACAGAAGAGGCGAAAAAGTATTTTACAAAAACAGATTGCAATTGAGATGCACGGTGAAACTGTTTTCATTGTAGGTGTAATAAAACGACGTTACAAACAAGGTCGAAGAAGAGACAGACATAGATGTCAGCACTAGACTTATATTGTTGATATTGTTACAGCAGTAGGAACTCTTTTACGTTGAAAAAATCCATTAGTATGTTTATTGCCATTGTCAAATTTTTTTGGTAATGGTCTGTGGTCGAAGGTATCGTCCTTGAGAGCTTTCGTGATCTTACATGCGTCATAATATGGAAAGGCTACAACCATTGATTATATTCACAAGGGAGATGTGCCATGAACCATTCGGGGGTTTAGCATCACAGATATCTACAAAAACATAGTTTTGAGATAAACGCATATAAAGATTGGCATTCTCATATGCCTAACTGTATCTCTTAAACGGCGTATGTATGAAATAGAGCTTCGTGTCACTAATAAATATGACCGAAACCAAGCTTAACTCAAAACACCAGTTTTTGTAGCTAGACCCCTGTGATCCTAAGCCCACGCATTATTATAGTATGAAACTGCACACACAAAAATGTCGCTAACATCGTTTATTCATATTACTGAAAATCGCATCTACGCACAACGGTGCCCCGTCTTTGACCAAACGCATAAATTTTATTTACTCTGCCACTATGATAGTCTGTGCATTTTGGTTGGAGGTTGGCGACAGTCGGAAGGCTTTCATGCCAAATACTTTTTTTCTATTATCTATGGTACTAACGAATGGACCTGTCATTGGTATGCCCAGGGGGGTATAAATCTGATATATAAAATTGGAACTGTGAATATTGTGACGTCATATTGGTGCCTATATCCTATTCACCAAACTATATCCACCAATGAAAAACTCTCAAAGTCTATGGAATAAACTTTCAGAGTTTTTCATTGGTGTATAGTATAATGATATATTGGGAATATCTATGATTTTTTAGGACCAATTTGTTTCATACAAAAAGCCCGAAGATATTGATCTTATGAATGGTTTATTTATGGGTATGCCTATAACTTGTGTGCAATGTTTTAAGGTTGACCCAGCTCAGTTCGATGGGGTGAAACCTGACGATATAGCGGGCAAGCTGTCGGAGGTGTTGGCTCCCAACTATATGACCAACACGGAGGATCTGGTCAAGAGTCTGGCCAAGGAATATGACTTTGTACCCTACGGCACTCTGGTGCACTCCTTCTCTATTAAACACGGTGAGTTTGACAATATTATGTAGCTATCGATCTAACCTTTTATCACTTTTCTCATGTATAATATGAAATAACATCATAATGTTCATTTGTCAAATGCATTGCATAATATTATTGTATGTAAAGTTTTGAATTATTGACTGACAAACCGATGGATGCAATCTTTTGTTCATAAGTTGTTATAATAGATTGTCACGTCTATAAGTTAGTAATAAGATAGGACACTAAAAAAGACATAAATTTGTACAGCGCACGTAACCTCTTGTTCGCCAGCGTGTAAATCATTTCTCTGATATAACTAGCTAATCTGGGGAGACTACAAGCAGATTATATATATATTTTTTATAAATATGTAAGCACATTATCTGATTAGACGGTACAATTTACAAAAATGAAATTATGCAAAAAACACGTAAATTATTATGAAAACTGAATCGGCAATCAAGAAGTTAAGGTGATTTCTCGCAAAAATGGCACTGTACAAATTATTTAAGTATTATTTATAATTATTAACTTGTGTGCGCGGCATGCTTTGTGACATACATACATTTTATTGGAAAACTAGCTGTACCCCGCCACGCGTTGCAGTGGCTCAGTCTGTCTGTGCAGATAGAAAAACAATAGCCCGTGCTGCTTTTACGTCCAACAGATGGAGCTGTTTATTTAAATTAGCATGTTTTTACCTAACCTTTTTGTCACAGGTGACATTTTTTTTTTTTTTTAAATATATCTACATAATATAGGTATATAAAAACACATGCGTATTCAAATGCAACGTTGTGTCAAAATTTCAAATCAATCGGCGAAGAACTTTTGTAGATTTATCACCAGTATGACCAGTATGGTTTTCAAAAGAAAAAAAGTACGGAAATGTTGCTTCAGGAATTTTCAAATCACGTAAATCATGAATTAAATTTAAAAAAACATGTGTTGGTTTTATTCATAGATAACTCGAAGGCGTTTGATACCATTGATAAAAATAAACTTTTAGAAACAATGGATGCAATAGGAATACGAGGAAAGCTACTAGTTTTGTTAAAAAATTTATTATCGGATCGACAAATAACAGTAAAAATTCTAAAAAAATTTAGCAAAAGAAAATATATTTCAACAGGTGTTGCACAAGGGTCAATTTTAGGGCCAACCCTGTATATTATATACGTCTCAATTATGAGTAAATTGTTTTCTTTCGTTAAACATTTTGTGTACGCAGACGATACGGCACTCGTAATATCACACGAGGATTTGATAACTGCAATGAACCTTATGCAGCTTGATTTTTATGCTAAAAATTTTATTGCTTAATAAATGCCAAAAAAACTAAAATTATGCACATAAGATCACCACACGCCAGATACAATTTAATCCCTTCGTTATATACACATACTTTTGACTGCTTACACAGAAATGTTGCACAGCCCTGTTCATGTGAAACCATTGATTTTGTCAAAAATTATGTATATTTGGGTGTTACTATTGACTGCCACATGAAATGGGATGTACACATTACTAATGTTTGTAAACGTCTACGGTCTATTGTGGGTAGAATTTATAAAATAAAATATTTTGTGCCTGTAAGTACTTTAAAATTAATCTATCTATCTCTGGCTGAATCCACAATCCGTTATGGAATCACTTCTTGGGGACATTCTTGTAAAACTAATATAAGTTATATCCAAACATTACAAAACTCCCTTACAAAATTGTTAATACATAAATATACCAATGCACACAGAAACGACACCAAATTAATATACAAGTCTCTGAATGTTTTACCTGTCAGAGGATTATTGTTTTATAATATTGTAAGTCAACATCTTATATTGTCTGATTCCTTGTATAGGGAAAGAGTTTTCCATAAACATAATACAAGATTCACCCAAAATGAAGGATTGGTGGTCCCGAAATGTACCAATAAATACGGTGAAAGAACCCTAAACTTTATTGTACCCAGAATATTTAATAAACTACCAATGACAATTAAAAATATAAACGTTTTTACAGCCAAAGTCAAATATAATCTAAGGAAATGGCTATTAGATAATGAGGATTTATATTGATGCACTACTGAAGACCTTGTTTTCCTAATTGGAATTCACATTCTAGGGAAATCGAAAATCGTTATAAATTTGTATTACCTTATGTATATTAAAACCATAGAAGTACTTGTTGATTATATTCACTTGATTATATTCATTTGTTCATATTAAATTCATTGTGCTTGTTTTTGTTATATGAGGCTTATACTGCTTCTTACATATTTATATTTATACAATTCTGTAATTTACCCAACTTATCATTTATTGTTAATTTATCATCAACATTATACATACCTACATACTGTTTACCATTGTCATGTTATTGCAAAAATGTTGTCATTATGTACCTACCTGCTGACAAACTACATAAGTAGTTTAGCAGGTTTGAATGTTAATAAATAAATAAAAATAAAAATCTATATAAGCTCTTAGCTGTGATCCTGAGGGCCCCGTTTATTCTCGGATATTTATTTATTTGTAAGAAACGAACAGCTTATTCATAGAATGCAAAGATAATGTGTGAAAGCACTATGAAACAATACATGATTATTAATTCAATGGCTCAAGCCAGAGATAAATACACATATTATAATGTTAACACATTTCGGCCGGGTATTTTTTGCGCTGGCGCTATGCTGAGTCCGGGCGAAAATAAAGGTCCCGTGCATAGACATATGAATATTAGTAGACCTGCCCTAAGTGATTAAAAGCGTATTATCCCCACTCCCCATACCGGTTCCATTGGAGCCGGCTGTGCTCGCGTATGGCCTCAAGTGAAATTTGAAAACGTGACGTCATCATTCTTGTGCGAACTATGGTCGAGGCATCATCGGTTCATTTTACGAAATAACACGGCAAAATGTTGACTTGTGCTATGAAAACTTGTAAAAATAGATGTGAAAAAGAGAATAAACCCAATTGTCGTATTACATTCCATATATAAGCATTATTTTACTTAATTTTAAGCATATTCACATCATATAATATGGATCAGTTGTAGAAACATATACTATCACATTGAGAAACGTCTGGACGCGAAACACAAAGCTGGTTGGTTGCTGGGAAGTAAATTATGAATATTTATAAAAGTGTCTTAACTAAATACTTAAACGAAATATTCGACTCTGAAAATAGAAGAAATTTTTTGCCGAATTTGGACTTCGCAAATTTGTTCATAACGTGGCGAGTAATTTGCGCTCCCATGTAAAAATGTCTATTCATTCAAAAGCAGATTTTACTTTTAAGAACTAAATGGTGATATTATAATGCGAGATGCCTATTTACTGTCAGATTGATTTATTGACGAATCACAGTCAGCTTTACCCCCTTCGTTCTTCAACAGTTGATTTTACCCCTCGCCATTATCTTCTCGTCTATTAATTCCTATGTCTGTGGTCCCGTGCGATTTTCTTTAATTTGTTTTAAATCGCTATATATTCGAAAATAATTAAAATATTTTAATAAAAATTTCTACATAGTAACTCAGTATACC
Source organism: Hesperophylax consimilis (assembly GCF_061612785.1). Lineage (NCBI taxonomy): Eukaryota > Metazoa > Arthropoda > Insecta > Trichoptera > Limnephilidae > Hesperophylax > Hesperophylax consimilis. The sequence goes on from NC_142850.1 coordinate 25,222,103, forward strand.
CAAGCTGTAAAAGTACTAAACGAAAATCGAATATTATTTGAAATGCAAGTCAATTAACCTTGTAATATGTTTATTACGGTCCGCATATCGGTATTTGCTCATACCTGCTTTCTTTAAATACGCCCGACATCTCCCGCTTGCTTGCACATAGGAGTTGAGTGAGTGCCGAACAGAGAAAGAGATTCGAATCGGGTTTCACGGTCATAATAACCCTCATTCCAGGAATTGAAATATTTCACTAACAAATAATATACTATCCCTTTGTTGAAATACCGATGTACACAAAAGGCACGAAAATAAATTTAAAAAAAGACTTGCATTACGATTCGATAATCATGTACATATAGTTGGGACCTTTACAAAGAGATTGGTATATAATATTCGTGTAAAAACATTGAATAATTCCGTCTTTTCTGCTATTGAAATGTGGCCGGCGCAAAAGGTAGAACTACCCTTCCCGGCCTAAAGCATCAATCGACCGAACGGGTAGAACTACCTTTCCCGGCCGAAGTGTGTTAACCCTTAAATGCATACTGTTGCAAAACTGCAACATACCGTTCAAACCACCTTTAACTCTTTGGTGTATACTTAATGCATGCCGTTTTAGAATTATCAAGTTCACGGTAATATATTTTATCGAGTGGCAACACCTTTTTTTTCTTTCGCGAATGTCAAATGACACTTTTTCTTTAACAAAGTGAAGATTTTCGAAAATTGGTTGGAGGTTAGAATTACAGTTTGGTTTTGCTGTTATTATTTTGATTTTCTTAGGTCAGTAGATACAATAATACAATACTTATATGTAATAACTCGTATTTTTCGGGTACACTTATAAGTTTTGAGAATTTTTTTTAGGTTTTTTATTTTTTTTCATACGTAAATTGTTCATTTTATTTTTTATTAAATACATGGTGTTGTAAATCTGCAACAATTTTTTTTAATCAAATATCATTAAAAAATTACAAAAAAAAAATTCTTTATATTTCCTTGCATATGCATGTAAATATCTACATTTTTTTTTCCAGAAAAATTAATAAATCATGCATTTAAGGGTTAATCGAAGTTAAGCCAAAAAAGTTTCTTAAGCTAAAATTGCCTAGAGATGGAGTTTTATTGTGCCTTAGAACTAGTTCTAGGTAAGGAAGAGAGGAAGAGGAATGTAGGATAACGATACATTCTATGCTCACATATTGATTTAGGATCATACACGTTACTTCTGTTTGATATTTCTGAATGTTATTGCTAAGAATTCGTACATTGTGAAATTTATTTAAAACATGTAATGTATTTTCGCTTAGAGGTTAAGATTCTTTTGAGAATCTCCCAATCAATAGAACCATCGACATGTTTGTCCGTAGGGCAGCTAGGAGAAAATATATGCTAATGCTGTCTTGAATAAATTGTAATGCCTGTTTGTCCTATCCATTTGGCTACAAAAGGAATCAAATATGCAGAACCTAGCCCTGTGACAAGTGTAAGCAATACTTTTACCCATCGATAATAGAAACAAGGGAGATAGGTGGTGAACCACTTATGAAACGACTCGCACAAAAGTGTTGCCAACGTCGTTCACCCATTCTACTGCAAATCAAAACTTAATATTATCGACAACCACTTGCAGAGGAGATGCCCGAAAGGAAGTTTGAGGCGTACTTCTGCGAGATCACCACCCCCGGCTTCTTGGCCTTCCACACGCGCCTCCAGACCTTCCTGCTGTGGTACGTGGACGCAGCGTCCTTCATCGACGTGGACGACGATCAGTGGACTTTCTTTATACTGTGAGTTAACCTTCTTTATAGTACGAGTCAACCTTGTTTATTCTGTCGCATTTGTCCACTCAGGTACTATATAACCAGTATTGTTTTGCATTGATGACTAAATGCATTTCATAAATTCTATGTTGTCAAAAACTATATAATATTATTTTAGACTAACTATACCCCGCCATGCGTTGCTGTGGTTCAGTCTGTCAGTGCAGATAGAGAAACAATAGCACGTCTTGCTTTTACGTCCAACAGATGGAGCTGTTTTTCAAAAAAAGCATGTTTAACCTGCGACAGGTGACATATGTAATTTTTAATCATTTCCGAGACATTAAACCTTGCAATCATAATGCAGTATGACAGGGGATCAAGGTCCCTGCTAACCTCATAATCCTAAACTGCATAATTTACCCCCAATAGTTGAAAGACCCAAAATAAAATCCTGAACCCATGCGGGCTCCGGTCTAATGCTATGTTCGAGATTCCCACTCCGGTGAGAGACCCAGCCTAGTGGCTAAAGATAACAAATAATAATAAATTGTACCGATATTTCTACGCATTCAATGCTAAAATCTTGTATTTAGAACTGACGTCTAAATGCATAGACTTGCTTTAAAGCCAAATTTGAATAGCATTTCGTCGGCCTGTATTTTGGCACCAGCGGAGTTCACGCATTTACTGAATAGATGTTATCACTTTATGTATTTTGACTCCCATCGGAACATTGTGCGGAATAACTCGGAAATTATGGTTTCCTGTGCATATATTCAAACTGTGGAAATATATAAATGGTAAAGACAATAAGCACTAAAATATGGCATTACATTCACAGTTAAACAGTTAAACTGTAGTATTCTGTAGATTCACATAAGAACTTGGATTCAGGGTTGGTCTTCAATCACGTAAGGCAGGTTAAGTATTTACAGAGATCCTTTATTATCTGTGAGCTTACAGAATACGGAATGAACCACAGACTACCGCTGAGGTGCTCCCCGCTCCTCGCGGTCCGTAGGTAGGTACAGAGTACCACAAGTTTATCTATTGAACAATTGGTGTTTAAAATTTTATTCTCAAATGTCACCGGTATTACTGTTTAAAAAAAAAATTAACTGATGATTGGTTGTTTCAGTTTTGAGCGCTACACCGGCAGTGACGGGCGCGTGCACCGTGCCGTGGCCGGCCTTTGCACCGTGTACCGCTACTATGCATACCCCTTCCACACGCGTCCCCGCATCTCTCAGTGCCTGGTGCTGCCGCCCTTCCAGAGGATGGGCCTTGGTGCCCAGCTGCTGCAGGTACCGTTACGTTAAACCATATTAAATACTAGAAACAAAGGGAGATATGGTGTGGAGGCTGTCACAGAGCTACAATCAAACTGCACCGACTATTAAAGGGCGAAGCCAATGAAAGTTATAGCTGTTTAAAGTTTACTTTCATTTGACGAAGTGTAAGGCTTTCGACTAGCAATCCAGAGGTCAAATCCTGGCGTGCACAAATAAATTTTATTTTATTAATTTGTGTTGTTTCACAATTTATTTATTTAAATTAATAAACAGTACATTTGCGGCACGTTCCAGAGTGGAAGATACTCTCAGTGTCGCTATGGTGTAAAACCACTATTCAGAATTTAAATGTCGCTTGAAATGGCTTTAGCCTTGTTTGGTGACCATATCCGAATGGCCAGGTACTTCCCCACCTTTCTCTTCTCCATCTCCTTCCCATCTCCACCATCTTCAGTCTCACAGCACACCCCAATAGGCGATTCCATAGCCTTACGAGCTCCATACAGTTGGAAGTTGATATTCACATTTAAAAAAATCTGTTTTTATTGTTTTTGCAAACAAGATGTATGAAAAAGTCATTCAAATAATTTTTCATACTTTGCATTGTTCATTGAGACCGTCAATATGATAATACACATCCGAGGAAAGTGCGTGAATTTTTGATTTGCAAGATGTTTTTTCCATATTCGCAAATGATGTAAAAGATAAAGTGGCTGTATCTCGATTTCAGGCCGTATACTTGCACTACATCCCGATAAGCTCCGTGGTGGATATAACTGTGGAGGATCCATCCGAGGACTTCCAGAGGATCCGGGACTATGTGGACGTCCAGAACTGTGAAAACCTTCCCGCCTTTGATCGTAATAATATATTGAATGGGTTAGTAATCCGCATTTTTTTGTCAATTATGCAACAATGTGAAAAATGGCCCAAGAAACTTTGAGAAAGTTCAAACTATCTTTTGGCCATAGATAATACTGCTAAGCATTTGTATATATTGTTAGCTGCATATTTAAATATTGACGCCAGTCATTTGGTTTGCTCTTATGCCGCCAGAGGTGCGCTCTGTCGGCCAACACGGAAACTACTCCAGCTGCCGCGCGTGTCGCCCGGTAAAGAAGGGATTGACTGGACCTACTAGAGACCCGAGAACAGGAGGCTGTTCTAACGGCCAACAACCAACGACTGTGAATTCTACTTTACCTTGCAGATTATCGAATGTTATTATTGACATAAGCCTTGAACACAAAATTATATTTCATTACAACCATTTACTAAGGATTTAAACATTCATTTTCGGGTTCTGTGAAAGTCCTATTCAAGTTCTGTTATTATATCATTATAGGCTAGTTGCTTGACAGAACTGAAATACTAACAGAACTTGAAAAATACTTTCATAGAACTTAAAAATTAACTTTTGTTTCGTTAGGTTTGTGTGTAGTATTTGAAGCTACCATATTCATATATGCTAATTTCGGTTGTTTGTGCGTCCTGAGTAACTCTGGTTCAATGAATTCAAATTACTTTGGATTTAAGTGTCTTTTTCAAAATTGATACCCGTGATATAATTTGAATAAAAAATTATTTTAATTGGTATTTTCAAAATAGAAACTGATTTGGCAAGAAGTCAGACTATCCTGTGATTTTTCACTGATTTGTTCTAAAATCACTATTTATAATTCTAGTTACTCAGTTATTTTGTTCCATATTATTGAATATCACACTTCCTCGATGAACCGTTAGTTTTATTTCCAAAAATACGGATATGCACTCGTCTTGATGTGTTTAACTTTGCAGATTTACAAAAGACATGGCCAAGCAAGCCCAGAGCAAGTACAAGATAAACGGGCGCCAGGCGCGCCGCGTGTACGAGATCCTGCGCCTGAAGTATACTGACACCTCCGACCCGCGACAGTACCAGGACTATCGGCTGGACATCAAGAACCGGCTCAATGCTCCCTTCCAGGTAATTTACACCAAATACCTTAGAATATTGACCAGCGCTAATTTTTACGACCGTGCTCGGAGAATTTATTTCAATTTGATTTTAACCTTTATGCTTTGAAAACTGTATAGAGGATAAAATCAGAATCGCTTATGTCGATGTAGATTCTACTTTTCATTCTTGAACGTAGCCTCTATGACAGCTTACGGAATAATTTTTCTATGAATATCAAAATTCATTCACCTGAATCGGCATTGCGAAAATGAAAATATTTAAGTTTTCGAAGTAGTATTAGCAGTAGTAAAGGTCATTATTTCTTTGAAAACACCTTTTGATTATTGTTTTTCGTGTAAGGTATGTAGGTACATATTCAGGTTTACGACCGGTCAGTGACTGAGTTGACATCGCATTTGCTCCCACCCAGGCGCAGTATGTTCAATTCCTCGGCTGGCTTTGCTGTAACTCAGTCTCTCTGTGCAGATAGAAAAACCAACCAACTGCTGTTTTTACCTCTCACAGGTGTCATCTACATAATATAGGTATATAAAAACACATAAACGAACATTTACATTTTTATTTGTTGTCTTCCAAAAGGGAGATTTTTTTTTTTTTAGATAAAGTTAGCTCTTCTGGGGAAACGTCTTATGATATAAACATAAAATATATTAATAACTTGTGGACGCCGCAATGCTTCGCTATTGCTAATTTCTTTCTCAGGCGTCTCCGACTTCTTCCACCATTCACTACTGTATACCACAATGTAACAGTTAAAAAACTACATTACATGGACTTTAATTTGATTCCATATCTCATTCCGGTGCAGAGATATTGCATTATGTTACCTCGGGCTTCCACGACTTGTTCTACCATTCAAAGCACTCTCTAAACACTCCGGGCACTAATAAGAACAAACTTTGAAATTTTCAGCAATATCGGTCCGGTAGTTTTTGACTTTTTGCGAGCGCAAACAAACGCCGGCTTAATTTTGGTATATATTAACTCATACCACTCCTTTGTCGAGTGTGGCTCGACATTATATTTCTTACACCAACTCCTATGTCGAGTCATACTCAACATTATAGTAACGCAATTTCGAAAAATAATTTAAATTATCAAATGTATTTTTTTTTCTTTTAAACACTTTATATCTCATTCTGAATATTCCGAATACGCAAAATACATATATCTCGTCAAGTTTCGCCTTTTAGATAATTTTTAAAATCGTATTATTTTTAACCTTGTAAATGCACTGCGCAGTTATTTGGTTGCGACGCATGTAAGTAGGTAGGTACTTGCCTGTCTACCTGCGTAACAATAGGAAGCGCTGAGGGATTTCTCCCAACACATAACAAAGGATTATTATACCTATTCACTTGTTATCACATAATATTTTGTTCTGTTTGTGTATTTACATTTGTTTTTACTGTTTTTAGTAGCAAATATTTTGTGGCCGAGAAAGCACATGTGTCGTTCGGTCTTGAAAATAATACTCAGTAATTAGGTGAAAATATAGTTTTACATTTCTTTTTGTAAAGAAAGAGTAATAAAAATTACATATTTAAAAAAATTTTGTTTAACTTTTTATTGAGGCCACTTTTTATCCCTTTTTTGTAAATTAATTAAGGAGTTGGTAGTAGGTAATTAAAAAAAAATTAGGAGTGCAAAGGGTTAAGATAAGATAGATTATCTGATAAACAGAAAAAAAATATTATTGTGATATTTGATGAACTCGTCAAGGTAATTTTCGCACAGTTCCGCAAATTCTCTATCTCGACAGTTGGGGTATTTTGACTTGTTCCTACTCTGATGTTCAACAGGTTAATAATTCACCCAACAGGTTAATAATGCTCCTAACTCACGAATTGGCTGGCAAATCAGACAATGGGGGCAAATAATTCAATTTATGAATAGTACTTGTTGGCGGTGGTGGGCTTATAATTATTAATACAAACCTAATAGCCGCTTTAATATTTTTTTATGCACGAACAAAATAACGGTAAGGTCGTATGTAGGTTACCTAATATTTATTTTTTTAAATTTTAGATTTCTGTAATTTATTATCCCTTCAAGCCTCTGCCTCATTCTGTCAGACGGTCGTAGTATTTCAGCTTAGCAATAAAATCTAAATAAATGGAAAATTTCTGAACGTATCCAAAAACTATCTTTGAAAGACGAAGAAATACTCACTCATATTTTATTGGCTCACATATATTGCTCTATATATTATTGGCTCTTATAAATGGCTGACTTTATGTTTGTTGTTGAAACTAAAATTACTGATAGTGAAAAAATAAATAATAACACACTCATTTTACTAGACAAATATATCTCATTTCAGTCTCATTAAATTTTTTCAAATTGCGGTCGGTACCTTTGGTTTCATAAAGTTGCATATTTTAATTGTTCTGTGGTTAACTTCTAGATTTGAATATAAAGCGTGATGTTTTCTCTTTCTAACACCGTTTAGATCATATTTCTAACTACAACAGTAAGGAATACACAAGTATTTCTCTGAGACCATATGAGTTGTTCCCAAAAGCGAACATTAGCCGGAAGGGTTAATGTGAAATATTAAAGAAAACTTGCAGAACTCGCGCTGCTAGGAGGCGCTAGCGTAGCATACTGCCATCAGAATAAATGGGAAATATCATTCCATTTTGTCGCTTTTCTGTTTTATAATGTTACTCTAAAACTTAGCTAGAATTAAGAATTAACATTTAGAAACTCCATGAGCCGGTATTTCAGTATACTCTGCAATCTTATCAATCAAATAAGCTTATCAGGATTCCTACAAGCTATCAAGGCGGTGAAGCCAATGAAAGTTATACTTTTGTTAAGTAGGAAGAAACATTTTTTTATTTAAAATAACTGGTTTGACTCCCCTGTAAATATAAATTATCATGTACGTAGTAGACCAACTCGACTCATATATTATTGTAATAATACTGCCACTAATGCAGAACAAAATTCTTTAATATATCGCCTGCATAGATTAGGAAATGAATACTTTGATATCAATGCTGAAGGAAGTCTGTTATCATATAAAAGATGCATAAAAATTTTTTTTTTATGTATCCAAGAATCAAAAGATAAGTATTTAAGCATACATTATTAGCAATGAGTGTGGGTGAACGATGTTTCATTCTAATAATGGTTCATGGCCCATCTCCCTTATTTCTATTGTCTATCAGAGTCTCTAATACCATATAGCTGATATTCCTTCCAAGCATCTCAACGGAGTCTTTAATGGAGAGGATGCTTCAATCAAATTATACTTTAAAATTTATTTATTTTCCGCATTATGTATTTACTAAGGGACCTTTTTGAATACCTAATATATTATGTGCTGTGCAAACAACACACATAAGCCAGGCACTTCAAAGTTATCATAATCAATAAGCACTTCACTTTTCCGACCACCCTAAAAGTAATCTTTCATTGATACACCGTATGATATGAAGATATGCACATTATTGTATTTTATCGCTTTACTTCCTTTATCAACATATTTATTCATTATCAATATGATTAGCTTTTTAACGAGAAATAGAAACAAAAACAAACAGTGCGGCAACAATCTCCAATAACGGTACGCTCCTGGGCTCTGGACAGAAAGACAACAGGTTCAAAACCCGGCAGAGTCGAATAGAGATGTATGAAATTAACCTGATTTATGTGATTATAACAGATCCAGTTAATTGCCCTTCATTTCATGAACAATAGTCAGGATTGAATTAGAGCAAACGACGGGCCGCCGGACTCATTATCAAGAAATTACATTATTTTAAATGTTAGTGCACAAAGATAATAATAATTATTGACGAAGAAGATAATACTAATAAATCTATATGAAACATGAAACAGAACAAGATATTGAAAAATAAAAAGGCAACAATCTCAACTGAATCGAACCCGTGATTTCTGTCGTACCTGTATACCGCCTGTGAGCACTTGGCCATTGGAACCTAATTATTTTCCGTCGTTATTGTCAATGTCTTCAAATTCAGAATTAACAATATTATCTTCAACTAATTTTTCCTAAATTTTTGGCTGCTATCTTTTTGAACAATTATAAAGTTCTAAAGAATCTATTTGTATCCTTGACAGTGTCTCGGATAAACATATCCGTTTTTTTTTAAATGAGAAACCTATTAAGTTTTTCTAAAAGTCTAAATGAATATTTAATTTTATTGTATTGAGACCGTTACATTTCTATTTTTATGTCTTGTACTGTTTCATGTTTCATTTAGATTTATTAGTATTATCTTCTTCTTCAATGATATATTACATTAATGTGTATAACCTTAAAAACTTGTTAAAAAGAAGTTATTCCAATAAAATTCAATAACAATAATTGTTACATGTTTTATGTGAATACTGCACAAGAGTCCAGTTATTTAATTAAAGTAATTGTTTGTAATAACAAGTTTTGTCAGCCATTCTTTGAATGCCAGAATTGAAAAGTTCAATAATGGTTTATGTAGAATTTTAATTATGTCATTAATATTGTTGCATCTCGTTCTGAAACGAAAAATACAACATACTTGGAAACTCCATGTTTGAGTTCACAAAACTAAATTAAGAATTGTAAGAATCAGATTTTAATTACTAGTTGCTTCCAAACCTTAACCGCTTGTGTGCCGTAAGCGCCATCAGCCACGAAAAATTTGTGTCCATTAAACACAGCCGATGCCAATAGGCTCATTCAAAGCATACATCCTAAAAAAAATTTGTAGTTTACTAAAGTAAATCTTATTCGATTGGCAACAAATGAATATGATAAGAGTTCTTGCTTTTCATTTTGTAAAGAACGGTCGAGAAGCTGAGATCTCAAACTTTCTATTGCATCATTCTACAAAAAAGATGAAAACATTTGCCTTAGGGATACTTATTTTACTATCTTATTTCAGAAAAAGAAGAATGAGCTGAAGAAGCTGCAGAAGGTCCTCAAAGCCGAGGAGTATGCCGCAGCCGTTTCCATGTCGGGAGTGGAGGAGGGCTTCCAGCGCCTGTGCAGCCAATACAAAACCGTCGAGGACTCGTACAAGAAGGTGCTGGAACGCCTACAGACATAGACAGCTCTCACCCCAAACATTATTTGATAATTTGAGTTTTACCACTCTTCTTCATAACTATTCCTCTTATATCGTGTTGGTCTGCGTTAATACTACGCCTTAAACGCGCTGTGAAGTCATTTGTAGACCTTACACCTAATAATCTGTTTTGAGTCATAGATAATAGAAGCAAGGGCGATGCGCCATGAACCATTAATAGTAAGAAACCGCACACACAACATCGTTCACCCTACCACTGATTGGATGTACGCACAGCAGTGTTTCCACATACAAACCAAATTACTTCCATTGGCTTTGTTTCTCAGCAGTTTGGTCGTAGCTCAGTGACAATCGGCACACTTGCATGTCATATCTCCCTCTGTTTCTATTATCTATGTGTTCTTCTGTCACCTTTTGCTGAACATTTATGAATAATTTGAGTACTATACAAGTAATTTGAGGGTTTTATTTTATCTATTAGTTTCTATGTATCAACCTGTTGACTGTGATGACGTCCTTGAGAAAATATGACACGTTGAAAAATCATAGATAATTTATTCCAAAGCCGACAGAGAAGCTGCATACATCAAATAAATAGTATTTTCTAAAGCAATACATATTTAGCGCAAGCAATTCTGAATTATTCTTCATACAGTTCTTTTGTACATAAGAATTTAAATCATTTAAAAAAAAATTGTATTTAGCACACCGGTGTCCCATCCACAGTCGACAGGCCAGTAAATAATATTATAGTGTCAACATATAATGAAACTCTCTTATAATATTTTCCAAAGAACCAGATAAAATAATTTATGTGGGATAAATTGGGCCATTTTTCAATTTATGTTTTCAAACATCTGAAAATAGACCCTTTTAATAAAAAAACTTCTTACGAACCTTATAATTGGGTTTCATTCCATTTAAAATAAAATATTATTATTCATCAAAGGATAATATGTAATAATAAAATGTTATTGATTTTCTCTTTTGAACTTTGAGTTTGCAGTGGTTTAGCCTTCTGGTAAAAAGTGCAAATATTGTGTTGAGATTCTAAGGGTGCGTATAAACACGCAAGCCAAACTGCCGAGCTGAACCACGGCTTATGGTAAAGGAACGAAGCAACCGTAAATGGTGCAAAACGATGCTTGCGGGTGCTTTGTTTCCTTTCCTGTAATTCGTGGCTCGGCTTGTGCGTGTTTTCTGATGTCTATACGCAGCATGAGGTGATAAAATCTCTTTTCATAAGTTATTCGTTATCTTTTATAACATTTTTTGTTGATATGCAGTGTTATGTTAAGCAGTCCTCTCTCAGTAATCCTCCGATCGATTATTCGATAACTACTATAATCTGCCATAATTTTTACTAGTTGAAAGCACAAAACCAAGCTCTATAATTCGCCGGTTTTCGTATGTCAAGTTTAGTAGTCCGCCGCGTGCCTAGACTCGAGCGCCAAGTTTTATACACCTACGCGATGGACTGTATTATCTTACTCTTGTTACCATGGCAGTATACCGCCATCTAGCTTGCTATCGCTGACCATTTTACCGGTCACCAGAGTTAATTACTAATGTTTAATTTCAATTAGTCTGGAGTGTATTTTAGCAGCTGTTGCGGTGTTTCTGTTCATTTCATTCTGCCACATTTTTTGATTTAATATATTTGCAAAATGGAGTCTTCTCGCAATCTTAAACATACAACTTAACTTTTAACCCCTTAGGCCGAAAATCCAAATAAATGGAATAGTTCTGAATGTATCCAAAAACTAAAAACTGTTTTTGATAGGTGAAATAAACAAAATATTCTAAACACAATTTTTTTTTCAAATGGCTCACTTTACGTTTTTTGAAGTAAAATTACCGATGATAAAAAAATAACCAACACACATTTTACCAAATAAATGTATTACAAACTTCATTTTAACCTCACTTTTTTGTCATTTCATAAAAAATAATTAATAAAAAATTTGCAAAGTTTCATAATTTTTTTCAAATTGCGGTCTGAAGCTTTGGTTTCATAGAGGTGTACATTTTGATTCTTCTGTGGTTAACTTCTAGATTTGAATATAAAGTGTGAGGTTATCTCTTTCTAACTCCGTTTAGATCATATTTCTCACCATGACAGTAAGGGACATACCATTTCTATGAGATGAGCTGTTTCCAAAAGCGAACAAAAAATTTTATGGAAGATCGATAGTATTCATGGTTTTTACGAAATGCCTCTTTTAATTATCAGCATACTTGTATATACGCTCTATAATCCGCCGCTTTCACTAATTGGTCCTGCTTGATTTTGGGGTGACGGATTACTGTGACAGTAGTGTGTCTTTTATAACATTTCATATTGACTGTCCAATGTTTTATTTTCTTTAATTATTCATATTATTTTCTTATCTAGTATCGCAGTTAAGTTATGATATTAGATATGCTTTGATTAATTTGATTGAAATATGATTTCGTCATCTCTGAAGTTAATATTTTCTTCGTATGCTAATTTTAATAATGTTCTAAAAACAAAATGTTTTTCAGATACATACTTGGCTGTCGAAATGTTGATGTACTGTTATCTTAAGATGTGTTCATATTGAATAAAAAAATATTTTTTTAATTAAAATACTTTTTATTTATTTTATTTTGGAAATTAACAATTTACTATTTGATGTCATCAATATTGTGTTTTTTTAATACAATATTAGAAACTTACCCAATGTTCACAAAAAAAGTTTCAGGGTTAAATGGACTATTTCCTCCCAAATTTAACGAGACACAGAAAATAAAAAGATAAAGGTCACAACTAGGAATCGAACCCAGGGTCTCTTGTCTTACTGGGACAGCATCCTATCCACTCAACCATTGGGACCTATTTTTTTTAATATACGAACACTGCACAAGAGTCCCAACTGCTCCCAACCGTCTGGGACCAGTGAGACTATGGCATCCCCATTTGGGGTATGTTGTGAGGCTGCAGGTAGTGGGGAGGGGAAGGAGACGGGGAAGAGGAAGGTGGGAAAGTACCTGGCTATTCAAATCTGGTCACCAAACACACAAGGCATTTCAAGCCATGTTTCAATTCTGAATGGTGGTCTTACCCCAGGGTGATACTGAGAGTATCTTCCACTCTGGAACGTGCCGCAAGTATTTTAAATGAATAAATGTGATATAACACAAATTAAAAAAATAAAATTTTCTTGCGCATGCCGTGATTTGAACCCGTGACCTTCAGCTTTCTAGTCGAGAACCTTACCCCTCGACCATGGAGTATTAGTTGTGACCGTTATCTTTTTATTTTCTGTGTCTTATTCTGTTTCTTGTTTCATTTAGATTTATTAGAATTATCTTCTTCTTAAATGATATATTATACATATTTAGATCTACCCATTTACAAAAAAATTATAATTTACTCCTTGAAACCATACAATATTTCAGCTATATCACCTCCTTCCAATATTTTAATATCCTGTTATTATTCCGGGTAGGTAACTAATTAATAATCATATTAAAAACCTTATATCAATTATTTACATTGATACAGACTTCCAATCAAATAAAATATTAATTAAGAAGATAACCCACTTGAATCCAATTATATAAACCCCGGGGTTTTCAATGAACTGCCATTCACTCCTGTGCCTTATTAAGAGAAGAAGCAAGTAGTATTATAATAGACTAGCCATGAAGGGTATTGTCGTATTCCTGTTGACTGTCGGTTTGTGGGAGTGTGCACTGGCACGCCACTTTGTATCTGTCGCTAGATGTGCCAATGTCTGGGACGAAGGCTGCGCTAATGGACAACTGCCGGGTGCAGGTAAGATTCAGTTTTTTTATCGGAACAAAAGGATAACTCCCTAATTTTTGTTTATATTATATAATGATGCAAAAGTGAAGAATTTGATTTTTATTCATTTCCATTTTTTTGATTTGGTGGACCATTGTATAGTTTCGTAGCATGGAATTTAATATTTCTCTGTCCAAAAGATTTTCTCAAACTGGGAGTAAAGTATATAATGGCTATACTACGGCATCACTTAGTATCCCTTAGGTATGATGATATTCTTATTATTACCGTTCGACACAGCTGCGTTAATAATAAAAAATTATTCCATGCGCCAATAATTTATTTAATTTATAGAATACCGTGACAGTAGTAATAAAATAATGTGATTCTCCATAGTTTATATTTATAGTTTAAAGATGAATTGCTGACTTGCGGTTACAGTTTTCACTCAATTTTCACTATTTAAAAAAAAAAACTCATGGTCAAATAACATCTGAATACATATTATTATATCGATCAGTAATAATAATATGTTTTTCCTCATTTTAAATTCCAGTGGGCAATATAACGGGTGAGGGCTAAACATAAACATACTTTGATTGACAATCCAAAATAAATTCCTGATCCCCATGTAGACGCAACAGAAATCTCCAATAGCAAAGTTAAAGGTCATAGATTCCCCAAAATTTCCGTCATAGATTCCCCAAAAGTGTTTAATTCTGTGTCATTTTATTCATTCAGGTTCAGATAACGATTACCTAAATGGTGGTTTCAACCCGGGCAAGCGTTGTGCCAATGTATGGGATGAGGGATGTGCCAATGGCCAACTGCCAGGAGCAGGTATTATTTAAAATGATATATTTCACTCGTTGTTAACTGTGAATTATGAGCTTAGTTCGATAGGTGAGGGTTACACAAAAATATACTAATTCAATATTTTTATGGTGGAATAACTTGTTGAGTAAAACCTCAAATTGTAATATTTAATCATTGAAGATCATTATCTTTTTATATGTACATATGTAATACTAATTACCATGATAACTAGAAGATGTATATATATATTTTTTTTTTTTTGACCGCTTGGATCATATGAGCTTGTTTTCACGACAATTTAACGTAGGTAGACATAGGAATGACGTATGCCCCGGACTAGAGTTATTAAATGGCTAAAATTGAATCCCACTTAAGAAGTTTTTTTTCCCCGGTCCCTTGGAAAACTTCTTAAGAGAGTTTCACTGTATATAACATTTTATCAACTCTCAAATTAAAGATGTGAAATAAAACAATCAGAAAACGATTCGGTTGCATCTAGAAATTGAACCCAGGACCTCAGCCTTGCCGGGGCTTTCCTCTACCACTGGATCTAAACCGATCCTATCCAATTTGGTCGTTTTTAACTGTACCATACTTCGACTAATAACTACCAACATTATCTTCATTTTCTTAATGCATATTTTTTTGCTACTATCTTTATGCGTGATTGCAAGATTCTACCTGAATTTAACTGCAATCTAGATAGTGTGTTGGATAAATACATCCATTTTTATTTAAATTACATTAGTGTAATAAGTGACATCTATTGACTTTCTCACCAGTCTAGGATGAATATTTAACCTTTTGAACGCGTTAATTTGCTCCGTTTTATCGATACCCGTACGCGGTACATATTTTCAAATACCTATGCACGCAATTAAATGTCAAATTATAGCATTCTGGCATGATTTATTGGACTATATAGACAGAACAGATTATTCCCCACAATATGAAAACAAATCCTCGTGTGTCAACACTCTTAGATGTTTATAAAAACAAAAACATAAAATTCCATACAAAGACGTACCGTATTTTTTTAATGTGGTCCCGCCATTCACTCGGCGTGTCTGTACTTAGGCCACTGCGTTGATAGACACAAGTGGGACACCATGATCACTTATCAGTTTTAGTTATGAAAAGTTGTGAATGACATACTAGTAATAACGCCATCCGTTGACAAAAATGTAAACTAAAGGACTAAAAGGCGCCAAGAGGCGCACTTGATTATCGATCTTTTTTTATGAAATTCAATTTTATTTTTGAGAAATTCTTGTAGATGTCAGCATCGTGATAGTTCTACGAATGTCTAAGTGAGTAAGAAATACATTTATAACGAAAGAGCACTGGAATATCGGCCGTCAAAGTTTCCGTATCAACTGTTGATACAGCCGCGTGTGAGTATAGACTTTTTGCCGTAACAACAGTTGATACGGCCGCGTGCAAAGAGTTAATATATCATATAAACACTCCATTTAAATATGTTTACATGGAGTATCCAAATAAGTTTCCCGATCCTAGATTCAGATGCAAAAAAAATAACAAAGATTAATAGTTTAGGTTCTGAGTCATTCGCTAAAAGTGTTTTGTAGTTTTTTTAATTCTATGTAATTTTATTTATTCAGGTACAGATGACGATTATCTAAATGGCGGTTTTAACCCGGGCAAGCGTTGTGCTAATGTCTGGGATGAGGGATGTGCCAATGGCCAACTGCCTGGAGCAGGTATTATTTCAGATTATATATTTCACTCAATGTTGTTCACTCAATTGTTATTTTAGCTCAGTTTGATAGGTGAGAGTTATACAAAATATTTTTTGCAGAGTACCCAAAAAAGTTTCCCAATCCATGATTTAGATTCAGCAACAAAAATATTCAAAAACAATCTTAAAGGTTAGGTATCGAAACATTCGCCAAAAGTATTAATTCTGTGTAATTCAATTTATTCAGGTTCAGATAATGATTACCTAAATGGTGGTTTCAACCCGGGCAAGCGTTGTGCCAATGTCTGGGATGAGGGATGTGCCAATGGTCAGCTGCCGGGAGCAGGTATTACTTTACATTATATTTTCACTCATTGTTAACCCTGAATTATGAACTTATTTTGATAGTTCAATAGGTGAGGGTTATACAAACATTTATTTTTGTAGAGGATCCAAAAAAGTTTCCCTATCCCTGATTTAGATGCAACAGAATCATCCAAAAACAAATTTAAAGGTTAGGTATCAAATCATTCGCCAAGTATTTAATTCTGTGTAATTTTATTTATTCAGGTTCAGATAACGATTACCTAAATGGTGGTTTCAACCCGGGCAAGCGTTGTGCCAATGTCTGGGATGAGGGATGTGCCAATGGTCAGCTACCCGGAGCAGGTATGAATAATTTGTTTTTCATCGCTTGAATGTAGGTATTTTTAGTTTAAAAAAATTGATAAGCCGCACTGACCTCTGGGTATAAAAGAAAACCTGAGTCTTTTCTGAAATGGCACATTCTCATCTGATCTATTTTAAACTTGTTCTCACTGATCTATTTCATAGATCCCAGTTTAAAGGTGCGATCCCACCTGATCTATTTCACATAATCTATGAAACAGATCAGTGAGAACAGGTTTTCTTAACCAATTACAGCTGCTAAAACTGACATTTTCAATGTAATCTATTTCATCACATTTTGGGTTTTAGCGAAACTTCATTAATCATATATGTAACAAGCGCGTGGATAAAGTTAAAAGGTTGCTTCAGTTGGCACAATAATTAATTGTTTGCTATTTGGTCAGAATAAAAAGATTTCAGCGCCTAATTTTACAAACTTAGAAAATTCAACCATTTTTTTTTATCCATGCTTCCTTGGTTGTACTTAGGTAATTATTATTAACTCAATGAAGTGTAATATTCTCAAGGCTGACTAGAATTACAAAGTCAGTGCTGTCGCCAAATACACTTCACTGTTTAAAATAGTCTTTTCCCTTTTATTTATTTAATATGCTTGCGGTAAAACAACACATACATCAGCAGTAACAGTAAGTATCAACAACAATCGCCGCCATTTGCAAACTATCGTTGCTCGGTGGCACTGACTTAATCACAAGACAAGGCCTGTAGTCAGCCTTGGAAATTGTATAATGAATT
Organism: Hesperophylax consimilis; assembly: GCF_061612785.1. Classification (NCBI taxonomy): domain Eukaryota; kingdom Metazoa; phylum Arthropoda; class Insecta; order Trichoptera; family Limnephilidae; genus Hesperophylax; species Hesperophylax consimilis. The sequence goes on from NC_142850.1 coordinate 25,239,860, forward strand.
CATTCACTTAGTAAATATATTTATAATCAAGGAGGATATTTATATAAATTAGGTAATAATTCATGATATCATGTATGACTGTCTACAATGAATTTGTAAATTATTATAAAAGTAGGTAGGTAGGAACTAACAAATTTATTGGGAAAGCACTGTGGTTTTCCCGTAAGTCATGTGCGATATATTTATTGAAGGAGTAGAGATAACAAAAACAAAGGGAGATATGGATATTATGATTAGGTGAACGAGATACTTTTGGGTGCGATTTCATGCTATGTTTATATCAAATTTACCTCCTTTGTAATTTTATGCTATGTTCATGGCACATTTACCTTCTTTGTAATTTCATGCTATGTTCATGGCATACTTACCTCCTTTGTAATTTTTAAAAGAAAGACAAACTTTCCTGAGTTACGAATAACTTGACAATATTTGAAAATTCTACTACCACCACAGTAAGCTGAAAATGTTGCTTGTGTTGTGGTGAAGGACTTAGCCAGCCGAGGAATTGAACACAGTACGCCTGGGTGGGACCCAAAAGCGATGCCAACTCAGCCACTGACCGGTCGAAATGAACACTATATCTATTGTGTCTGTAAAAAGTTGTAATTTTCAAATAATTCTGCTTCCAGGAGAGGACAATGACTATCTGAATGGAGGCTTTAACCCTGGCAAGCGATCCTTGCAAAACCTGAAGGCTCGGCAACACATCTACAATAAGATGTTCCCCCATCAGAATCTCCACAGGAAATACAGCGTGTAGAACATTCCAGACCGCATCTCCTTGATTTATTGACGACCTACGATGAGAATATTTACGCCAAAATAAAATATGCCCTTCTCCAGAATCCCAAATATTTATTGTAAGAATTATTAAATAACAAATATATAATATTTAATTAAACATAATACAAAATAGTTTAATTTCAATAACGCTTTATTGTGATGTATATTTTTTTAAAACTCTTTTTAATACTGAATGCAATTCAGCTTAACCCATTGAGCATGAAGGATAAGATTATCATAGAGCTATTGAAGCATGATTCCGTTAGAGGTCGCTAATGTCCGTAAGACTCAATGGGTTAATAAACATTAATATTCCAATAAATGTACAAACAACTATAGAACACATTTTAATAATATTACACATTCATAAGGCAGAGAATACAACGACTGCTACAAGCAGTAAATAGCGACGTCTTTTTTTTGGTCTCAAACAGTTAATACACCCACAAATTTAGAAGACGTACTGCCGTCTGCATGGTTCTCATAGAAACAAACCAACACGGCTGTCGGAGTATTTCGAATATCGACTGCTTGGAGCAGCCTGGGTATTCCCTGCCTAAGTCCAATAAATTGCCAAGCAAAATTGGTTACCAATCAAAAAACATAATTAAAATTATTAACTATCACTGGTCTTACAACACTGAGTGACAGATATTCTCAAAAAACATACCTACATTTTTTAACATAGTACATTACCCTATATTTTCATAAAGCTCAGTTTTAATTTATTTATTTGTGTTCAGTACTTTTTAAATGGACCTCACAAGATTCCAAAAATATTTCATAAAGTTGTTATAATTTCTATACACATTTATTTTTAACAGGTAAATATAAAGGCAGAAGATAGTTGTTCTTATATTGTATGTCAACATTTCACTATATTATGCCGTATTGACATTTACTTCTCGGAAATACAGTGAAACCCTCTAAGGTTCCCACTTAAGATTTCATGCTTATAAAGTTTAGTTTTTTGTCCCTTGAAGACCGAAAATATAAAATGGCCCAATTTATCCCACGTACAAGGTTTGTTCCGGTCCCTTCGAAAAGAGAGTTTTATTCACAGATCAAAGAAGATAGACATGCCCTAACGCAAAATCTGGATTTCATTTTGACAAGCTGGAGGCAAATCATGTGACAATCTTTTCGGCACCAGGAAGGTTCAAACATGTCTTACATAAATTGTGACATCATTAGTTTGCACTTTGACCTCCAACGAATGCACATTGAAAAAAGCAGGTCATGCGCAGTTCGCTAAAGTAAGGCAATGGTTTGCAGTGCAGTCCATTATTGATCTTTTCTGCGCGGCGTTCTCTCATATTTCACGTTTGTTTTTACTGCGGTCGTAATTGTAACAAAATATTCAGCAAGCCGAACCTTTGTTTGCCCGATTTGGGATTCTGTGATTATGCAGCGAGCAATTTGCACGCAATTGTAAAAAGGACTGGTTATTCATAAGCAGATTTTATTTTTGAAGACTTCATAGCTATGCGAGTTGCCTGTAGACTGTCAGATTCATCTATTGACAAATCACTGAAAGGGACTCGACCACCATACTTCCCCTGCAAGCTGGTTTGTTCCCCTCACCCTTATGGGCAGGTCTATCTTTTATTGTTCTGTGGTTTTACTGAACATGTTATTTTGAACCCGAACTACGTTAACTACTAGTTCGGGTTGAATCTTGCGATCATACTTAAAGATAGTTGCCAATAAAAATGTGCCGTGAGAAAAATGAAGACAATGTTGGTAGTTCTTATTCGACGTTTGATACAGTTAAATATGACCGAAGGAGATAGGGTCCCATTAACTCAGTTGGCAGAACGGTGCCCCGGCAAAGCAAGGGTCCTGGGTTCGAGTCCTAGATGTGACCATATCTTCTTCTGATTTTTCCGTTTCAGATTTTCGTTTAGGCATCGCTAATATTGTCTTCAATAATTAAATGTTATTTTGAGTTACATCAAATTATCCAAAGGCAACAAGGGTGAAAATATAAGCAAAATCGAGTTGCCAATCAAAAGTAATTTTTTTTAAATTTTATACAGTGTGTATAAATCATGTATATAATTTTCTTAATACTAAATGCACTTCCAAAATAAATCTACATTTTATTGTTAAGGTCATACACATCAAATAGCCTCTTTGAAATCTATAATATATGTTTTATTTTAAGAGAGAACTTTTATCACATTCTCGTCAATGTATCTAATGACGAAATTATTTTTATATTTCACATCTCATAAAGATTAAGCAGTTCCATACAATAAAATTATATGAACTAATATTGTCAATTTTCTAGGGCAATGTAATGAATTCTGTTATTGTAATAGATATTATATTTAATTTTTAAGAAACATGAGATGCAAACAAGTATCGGGTTTCATAACTTTATAAATTATAAGACTGCAGTCACATTTTTCTGTAATTAATATCTTGGTAAAGTTGCAAAATTCCGCATCACACATTGTTTTTAAATAACTCCTGATTTCAACTTAATTACCAATGGAAACAACTATTTAAGTGAGGGAGATGTAAACATGCACAAAATAGGTTTTTAGGTTGTACATTTCGGTTATTTTAATAATTTATGCATACTTCCTAACCTTCAAACTTTTTACCATCTCCCCCGGCATAAATAGTTGTTTCTTGTAGTAATTAAGCTAAAACCAAGTGCTATTGTTAAATTTTTTACATATATCTTTTCTAGGGCATGATTTATTGAGATCACTTTTTGTAATAATCTTCAATGAAACAATAATATTAAATCTCTAACCAAAGAAAAGCGAAAATAAAAAAAAGGAAAAAAAATTTAAACAATGTTATAAAAAGAATATAACATTTAATCTGGCCACCGCTCTAAACCATCGAGCTTTAGAAGCGACTTTAAGACCTGCAGTGAATTGGCAACATCCATAATTTTTTTATATTGAATTGCTAACATTGTTTCAATTGTCCGTTACAGGTACAATAAACTGATTTTCAAAAACTTATATTTTGAAAAATAATATTGTTAAATATGTAAATATCATCACGTTGTGCTAGACAAAATAAAATATTTCTCTAGAAATATTAAAATATATATATATGTATAACACTGGCTTGCGCAATTTTCACCAGGCAAAACTATAAATAATTTTATTTATCAATAAATTGATATTTTTTCAGTTAAGCGTGGCAAAGAGCTTAAAAAATTGTTAATTATCTTAACTTTGATATAGAATCACTATATCAAATGAACTTTTGTAATATTATTGCTATAAGTTGGTTCATAAACAAACATTTAAAAAAATAATCTCACGTCTCTAACCAGTCGAATAATGGCTACCCATATTTAGGTTTTATCGCTCTAGGCATCAAGCCATGGATGCCTAAATTAAGATAGATCGATTTAAAAATAAATAAATTATAAAACCTACAAATGAGCGATAAACGATGAAACATGGGTGGATTCATTGGCTTTAAACCAAAGTACGCATTTTACGTTTCCATATTAATATTTGGAGGAACGATTTTTTTGAATGAGCTTGGGCGAATGCAAAATCGAAAGCCCGGAAACCTCCATCGCTCAAGTAATTTTTTTGTTGTAAATAGGCCATCGCTCGAATGGATAAACATTTTTTCCACATAAACTGTGTTTCTGGGTAGCCCATACAATAATTGTTGTCAGTACATTATAATGCTATTTTTTATTGATTCTCATAAATATACATAATCAATCATCAACTCTGTAATATATTGTGTTTTGTACTTAATAATAAATTCAATATTGCTACATACAATAATTTGTAAGAAATCTGTAAATTAATAATATTATAAGCTAAAAGAAAACAAATAGTGGGCAGTTTAAAAAATATTGTTGGCACACTTTTCAAGATAAAATGTTTAGATTCTTACATGAAAAAAATCATTTTTTTTATTAATTTGTGCAAATAGAACAAATAGCTTTGACCTGGTGTGACGTAGCCAGTAATTAATTCTATGTTTTATGTTTAAAAAATATTGCTTACAATTAATGTTAACTGGTTATAAGAAAAGTCTAATAAAAGGCAATTTTCAGTATCTCAGATTCAATTCTGTTCAAACAAAAACCAAAGCTTGCTTGCTAGGAAAAAATGTTAAGCGTTAAACAAAATAGTAGCTTTTTTGTTTATTTCTTGGTAAGAAAATTGTTGGCTTATGGCAAGTAAACTATATGGCTATATTATATTTGTACATTCGGCAAATAACATAGTACATCAAAATATTAGTTAATTTTATTTATGTAAGGTGGGATTTTGTTCAGGCATGGTAAATGTTTTGATTTCTTACAAGGGATGTGCTTGATGCCATTGCTCGGGGGAGCTATAGGTCCGGACTTCTTCCTGGGGCGGTGGGTAGTGAGAGGGGCTCGTCCCACTCCTCTGCGTAGTGTTAGTGCTCTGGCGATACTTAGTGGAGTACTTATAGAAATCCGACATCTCAAAAGGCTTGGATACTTCTCTGTAAGGGAACCACTTTCCTGATTCCACAACCGTACAGTTCTTGGGGGACTCCAGGGGGACAATGGGGGGTGGGGGAGGCAGTTGGGGGCTCTGTGGGGCAGGAGGAGGGGATGGCAGAGGTGGCTGGGCCACACTCGGAGACCTCTGCACCACCTTCTTGGGAGAATGGTAATGAATAGACTCTTTCGATAGATTCATTCCTGATGAACTAGTCGGAGAGTCGAGGGACGACTCGTACCACTCTTTTTCTTTGATCTTTTCTCGGTCTTGAGCTTCAGCTGACTGAGAGGAGTATATTGAGGGATTAGAGCCCGTGTTCATAGACATTGTTGAGAGCGGAGATAGGGGGGCTAGAGGAGACATTGGGGATAGTGGGGGAGGCAAGTGTGGCGGATGAGGAGGCGGGTGGTCGCTGTGCGCTGTTAGGTGATAAGTCTGCGTGCGCTGCAATGTGGTGCGCCGGGGGCGTTGCTGTACAGAGCTGAGGTGTGGGCTCCGCGCCTTTAGCTGTGAAGCGTACTGGTACAGCAAAGGTACATTGTTTCCTGCACTTTGAGGTTGGGTAGTCAGAAGAGTATGGCTGTAATGGGTTGTGATGTCCGGGTGACTAGAGCTAAAGTGAGTCTCCCGGGAGAAGCTCTGTGTATCCGGCTGATTGCCCAAGTAATGAAGTTTGTTTACTCGTTCAGTAGTGAGGGTATGATGGCGAGAGTAACCGCCTTGTACAGGCACAGGTGCGGGCTCTCTCTCATGCCCCAACTGAAGGGTGGGGTAGGTCTGGGAGCTATGCAGAGAGAAGGTGTCCCTGACATCGTGAGAGAGAGTTGAACAACTGGCGGACGCATGATCCGCGCGTCTCACAGGGTTACTCTTGATTGAAAGTCCCGATATCGATGGAGTAGAGAGTCGGTGACAGATCTGTTTTCTTGAAGTGGAAGGAGCTTCTTTGCCCTTCTCCGCAGACTGTCTCTGAACCGGGCGGGTTCTGCGCCCCTCTGTGCCCTCCCTGCGGACCTCGACAGGAGACGGTGAGGTCTCTACGGGCGCCTCAGGAGGCATGACCCCTGTGAGGTTGACTTCCTGAACGCATAACTTGTATAAATCTTCGTTTTTCGCAGCTAACAGGGTCTCCAATTCCTTCTTTCGAGCTTGTAATTTTGCGAGTTTATCAGAGTGTAACTCGCTTCCCGTTGTACTTGTACCCATTTTGGAACACTAATATTAAACTTCGAAAATAAACATTGGTAAAATGTAGTGTCGTAAAAAAATAAGAAAAACACAACTAATCTAAATGAAAGAAATAAGAAAGGAAACTAACGAAATTAATGACAAAACGCACCCAACTCGTCAAAACTTCATCATAACAATAGATGACGAATAAAAATAGAAGATAGAAATATGTGGTGCGTAAATTACATCTATGCATCTCTGAGTATTCTCCGAGTAACGATTAATAGAACTAAATGTGAGTGGTTTATTTATGGACTACACACTACCTCTTGATTATAATAAAATGAACCATGTAAAATAAAAATAATTATTATATAATTTTACATAATGTATAATTTTGGATGAATCTCTGACTCTCAGAGTGCTGGACGTATTCACCCTCTAATATTGTATAGTAGCGTCCATGTAGCTCCGAATATGAAGATACGTAATTGGACTGTGATCAATTAACTTAAAAGTGAGCATTATCGATAGCCGATGCCCGAAATACCAAGATTGATAAAGTTTGTTTTCCCTTAAAAGTGGCTTCATTGAATTATCCTAATTAATCAAATAATACAAAATAACAATAAGCCTGCGACAGACCACGCTATATATTCGTGAGTTAGCCTATACCATACATTCCCATTTGCAGTGTATTCCGAGCAATATGCTGAAATACACCAACCCATGATGCGTGTAACGTAATGTGTAGCACATAGTGTAGCGTGTCTTATAAAGAAAATTATTTTCGTTGTTTCCTACCATTCCGTCACACAAACGGATTGAATGTTGACTTTGAGAAATCGAGCATGTGTGCATCTTTCTATGTATTTTACTTAGTTCAGCGTGTTCATTGGTCGAATCTTCCTTGCCAGGACGTTGTCAGCGATTTGGGGAATAAATTCCCAACCCTTAAAAAGAAAAAGAGGAAAATTATTGGCATCATATAAAAATGGCTGCCTTTTCGCGCCGGTTGGTTTGTAGGTTATGCGATGTGTAGTAAATCTATTTGCGTTTAATTATATTAAATTAAACATGGTTTCTACGAGAGGCCCAAGATATAAATTTACTGAAGGCGAAAGAGTTTTATGCTACGAACCCGACCCAACAAAAGCAAAAGTACTTTACGATTCAAAGGTAACGATTTTGTGTTTGTTTTTGTTGACATTTTTAAACAATGTTTTTAATTTACATGTACAACTAATTAATAATTTTAAAATTATTGCAATATATTTGCGGCTTAAGTTTTTTGTTCATACTTGAAATAATTCGTGTAAAAATCGAATTTACATACTTACGACTCCGAGCTGTCAAACGTCAACATTTTCGTTGTCAGGGCAGAAGTAACGGACAAAACGTATTTTTTGGAAGTTATTCATTTTTATTTCATTAGTTAGTAACTATATTAATGTTAAAATTATGTTTTATTTCATTTTATAAAAATATACATACTTTTGTTTTACTTGTCGATCGGCATTTCGGTACAATAACATGTAGGTATATTTTCTTACGCATTTTATGTACTATTTCTAAAACAATAAACTTAAATACTGTTCATGTATTGAGATAACGAACGTAAGCTAATAATTAAACCTAAATCCAAAATATATCATTCACAGTTTTCTAGTCGAACCTCAAGTTTGAATTTATTTATTTTTGTAAAATCGTGGGTACTACATCAAATCGAGTAGGTGTTCAAAAATAAATCTTTTCAACAAATTCTGCATCCAATACACCTTGTAAATAAGTCATGTTATTAAATATTATTTATATGTTTTGTGACTATTACCTGTTAATATAATGCTTATTGTGAATTATTAATTTAATTATTATTAAAATTTACACCAAATTCAAAATAACACCAGTGAGAAACAACGAACAACTAACCCGGGGTAGTGGATAAAAATATACTGCAACAGTTTCCAATGTAATGTTATTGTGACCTTGAACTTAACTTGTAGGTATAACAGTTTGAAACACAATGTTTTTTTCTTTGAATTACCATTATTAGAATAAATATATATTTTTTTGTAAAATATGTTTTTATGTAATACAATTTTACATTTAAAAAAAAAAAATATTTTATGGGCATATTTTTTTTGCTTTGGTTAATATTATTATTATTACTTCCAAAATGTGAAACATTTTTTATTAAAATTACAAAATTTCAGTTGGTATTTGACCATTTTCTCGATAATTTTCCACTATAATAATTAAATACTAGCAGAAGGTAAAAAACTCCGCTAACTTTTCCAATATAAGTGGAACTTGGTTATAACGATCACGGCAATAGCGAGTTCACGGCTATAATGAGCAATCAAAAAACAATATTTTAGTTCAGGCTTATCTTCATATAATTGTTGACTGTTGTAACGAGATCGATTCACTGATAAACCGAGCAAATAATTTTGTCAACACAATTTCTGAATATATGAATGGGTCGTTAGGTCTGAAAAAATAGTTGGGATTTATTCAAGAATTATTCTCGTAGTAGTGACAAACAAAGGGGCGGGAATTTCCTATTCCGTTAGGGACGGATTCATATTTTTATGGCACTACATGTGTAAGATTGTCGGCTATGTGAACCATTACTATCCAGGGTTGTTAGGCTTTTTCCTTTATAGACCGCAACGGTCATGTATTTTAAAAAAACAGACCCCTAATGAAAGTAATTGGTGACCCCTGGTGTACCAAGTGTAGGACCAATTTGTTTGATACAAAAAGCCTGAAGATATTGATCTAGTGAGGTGTATTTATGGAATGATGCATTTAAAAAAACAAAGAACTTTAACATTAAATAATTATGATAAATTTAAAAAGCTAGATAGCAGTTTGTCAACGGGTTCTTAAAAAATTCTATATATATCTAAATAAAGGGTGGTCCATCTGGTACGCCGGATTTAAATTCTAAATAAATGAGTTATTAAATGTTTCAGTAAATAGAATACGATATCGTGCCATGATATCTAACTTTTGTGGGATCAATTGGATGACATGAACCTTGAAGGAACTATCGATTTGTTAAGACAACCTTTTCTTTGTCATGTGATTTCCAGAAATGGTAAGGTTAATTGGCCGCCCAGATCTTGTGACTTGACGCCATGCGATTTTTACCTTTGGGGTTTTGTAATGTCGAAGATATATACAAAAATGCAATGTCTCTCAAAAGAGCCAAGGTATGCCAGCACAGCCGAAACCGACATCGTATTCCACAGTTAATGTCAAGATATCTACTTTATAAATCAATAAAAATTTCCCAATGAAATAATAACTTACGGTGTTTCATATCAAAATGAAATCCGGCGTTTCCGATCTACCACCCCTTTATATTCCATTATTAATTAAATTTATAAATTGTTTATTCCAGGTTCTTGAAGTGATAGAGCGAAAAGACAAGCGGGGAAGGCGCGCCATAGAGTACCTGATCCACTTCCAGGGCTGGAACTCCTCGTGGGACCGTTGCGTGGGCGAGGAGCTGGTCCTCAAAGACACGGAGAACAACCGGCAGCTGCAGCAGAACCTGGCGCAAAAGGCTCAGCTGCAGATGTTAGTAGATTAAACATTTAAACTTGTATATTCTCAATTATATTTAACTCCTAAAGCCTCTGCCATAATTTGGCAAAAAATCAGAGTATTTCTGCTTTGCATAAGATCCAAATAAATGGAATATTTCTGAACGTATGCGAAAACTAAAAACTGCTTTTTTGAAAGGTGGTAAAATACGCTTTCAAATTTTATCATTTTAAATAAGAAATCCTAAAAAATCTTCCTATTAAACATTGAATAATTTGGCAGTTTTGACTAAGCCAACATAGAACAATTGGTAGAGCACCCGACCGGCAATCAGAAGGTTGCAGGTTCAATTCCCGTCGGTTTCAGGGTTTTTTCTTGGAAATTAAAAAAAAAAATTATGTAGGTGTTTCAGGCTAATAATTATTCCTTAAAAATAATATGTCTCGTAAACATTAGTTTATCACTAAAAAATAAGTAAATTATTTTTGATATATTAAAACTTTGAGCACAATAAAAAAAAATTGGCTCATTTTTTGTAACTTAAATTACTGATAACGAAATAATTTATAAAAACACAGGCATTTAATTAAACAAATTTATTGCAAATGTTTTTGCACCTCACCTTTTTTTTCTCATTTCATATAAAAATAATGAATATAAAATAAACAAAGTTTCATAAATTTTTCTCAGATTACGGTCCGAACCTTTGGTTTCATAGAGGTGTACATTTTAATTTATTCTGTGGTTAACTTCTATATTTATAAATAAAATGTGATGTTTTCTCTTTCTAACACTGTTTATTATTTCTCAACATGGTAAGGGAGATATAATGATTTATGTGAGAACATATAAGTTGTTCCCAAAAATGAACAAATTAGCCTGAATGGTTAAGAGAAGGTACGGCTCGTAGCGTCCACTCGTGCACCAAACCGCGAACAAAATTAAACGACATATTACACCTTATCATAATCCTATATAATATTTTTATTTATTAAATTAAGGCCTTGTAGTAACCAGTTTGAAAGGGAGATATTTAAATAGGAATGTTAGAGGGAGCGCGCTAATGTTAAAAAACGATAATAATTAAGGCAATGCCATACGTAGTAATGCAAAATCATGTGTTTTTGGTTTGAAAATTTGGTCGTCTAGAAATGTTTCGGATGCTTTAATTAAATGCTGCGACTAGAATACATCTCGGCCTTTGAAATAATCGAGTATTTTTTAGATAAGTCTTTTTATAAGCCCAGAAAAAATAATTTATAAGGGCTATGAAAACTGCTTTAAAGTTCAAAATATCCTACTTACGAACCCATTTTCGGTTATGATTTTATTTTATAATGTGGCAAATTAAGTTATTTATAAAATGATCGAAAAAAAATTAAATATTTATGCCTGAACATCCACAAAATAAAATAAAAGGCACTTTTTGGCCATGTTTTTTTCTTGCATAAATCAAAACAGGCGGATGGTGTTAAGCGGAAATTTAAACCTTATTGCCATTTATGTAAGGGTTATTATTGATAGCGGCTCAATTGAAAATATTACACGACGTAGTGCATCGCCAAGTGAAAATATTTAATAAAACATGACAAATGCTTTAGTTGCATTTAAAGATAAACTGTGATTTTTTCATTCCTATAACATATTAAATAACAGAAAAAAACATGTTTCTAATAATTTTCGGAGCTTACTTTGCGATTTTTTCAATCGAGAGAATTTCATATAATTAAAATTTCAGCATAATAAATGTAAAATAACTTTTTTTTTATTTTTATTTTTTTATTTATTTTTTTTTTTTATTACTTATTTTTTTATTTACTTATTTTTTTTGGAACTTAAAAAGTTAAGGAGTTAAAGAGAAACTTGTTATAAATCGGTAGAAATTGGGAATATCGGGGGCTTGAACACAATCTTTAAAATATGGTTCAAATAAAAGTTAATTACTCAAAATATATGAATTTTGTAAGCGCGTCTTCCCGTACAAGAGCTATATACCGGCTTAACCGAGGTCGGTTCCCATTGGCACGATTGAGTGAATTGCTCAACTGTATTGTGTCATTTAGTTTGGAGCTGAGCAAACCTGTGTTTCCTCGGCTCTAAACGGTGAATATGAAAAAATGTACCGAAACAAGGCGACCACCGTGCGACACTGTGGGATATACGAACAGCATTAGAATCATTCGAAGACATGTCTCGAGTGAAGTATTTCTTAGGCTTTGAACTGGATAGTAATAATTCTTTTGCAAGATGCAACAATGGGTCAGTCAGTCACATATTATTTAGAGAATCTATTCTGACAATGTTATTATTAGTTATTTTGTAACAGTTTAAAGTTTCTTACTCATTTGCTAACTTCACAATGACATGTGCGGAACACAAAGTAAAACGTTTGTTGTATGTTATCATGTAGAATTATTCTATTATCGCTATTTTTGATATAATTGAATATCCTTGACCTATTAAAAATAAGTGATAGCAAGAAGGTACAATACATTATGTTTTTGATTTGGTGATCACTGAATCACTAAACATTTAATGCACTGGCCGCGCCTGTTTATGAGGGATTGCAAGGGGATGGTGCATAAATTTTCACGTCCACTATTGAAAATGCTTGATCTGAACAGGCTCGTTTATAGAACAGGAAAAAAACTGTTGATTTATGCAATGATGCAATGTAATGTGTTCTGTTGTGTGATTGTTCCAGAGGGGCGTACCTGTACAGGAAGGAGCGGAAGAAGGTGGCGGGGCCCAGTTCGGGCAAGCGGCCCCGCATCGAGTGCGACGGGGAGTCCAGTGCCCTCAGCTCGCCGGAAGACGGCGAAGAGGGTAATTGATTATGTTGTTCGACTATTCCAGAAGGGCATATCTTTACAGAAAGGAGCAGAAAAAGGTGGCAGGGCCCAGTTCGAGTAAGCAAACAAGGTGAAGAGATGTAGCCCGTCCAAGTCGAGAGTCGCAAATAGTGATGGGTAAATTCCCAGGATTATTCTGGAAAGAGGTAATATTACGAGAACTTTCATCTAAATGGTGTAAAATACCCTGACTAACCCATGAGGTTGTCTCCTACAATGAAATTTCATGTTGTGATACGCCACAATAAGCTGTCAAATGTTGATATTTGCGACCGGCCGATAAGCATGTGATGTGACTGACGTGGCAGCACTGCCATTCAAATTTAGAATTGTTTCTCATGTGATGTCACGAGATACCATTGCATACATTTTATCGAAATTCAAACCTCGTCATTTTTACAGATATCGATAAATTAATTTTACATCTACATTTTTTTGACATTAATTAACTCTACAAATATAACTCATTTCAACAAAATAAAAATAATTAGGAGACTTTATTTAGCATAACTTTCTAAATAAAAAATTTATTGACCCCTGACTTTGGGCAATTTATATTAGGTTGGGGAATATTCCCTGGTGCACATCATTAGTAGCAAATGCCATTGTTTTTGATGTTTACCTGTGTAACATATGTATTTATATTGGCGTTGTTTGTTTGTCAGATGGGGATGGAGTCCCGGGGTCTGACAGCACCGACTCCAGCTCCAGTAGCTGCGTCTCCGACTGCGACTATCAGAGTGATGACCACGGCACGGCTGCCATTCCTTTGGGGCCTGGACTAAGGTAAGCATTGTATATATTATGTGAGTATCTTTTGCGTTACCCTAATGCGTGGCGGCGAAGAAAGCGATTTCAATAGAATTCAAATATGAATTCTTTCCAATAAGAGCAATGTACTCGCGCTCGCACCGTACACGTAATGCAGCGTTAGCTAGTCCAAAAGATCCAGACTCACCCCCCGGGTGTGTTGTGCATAATAATTAATAGTTTCTGATAGCCTCTGTAGTTGAGGGGTAAGACTCTGAAGTCTGCTGAAAGTGGGCTGAAATCCTGACGTGCACAAGTAATTTAAAAAAAAAAATTATTTATTCAAAATATAAAATAATGTATATTTATTTTTCGGAATAACTTTTTCTTGAGTAAAACCTCAAATTATAATATTTAATTATTGAAGACAATATTAGCGATTTCTAAACGAAAATCTGAAACAGAAAAATCAGAAAAGGATACAATCACATCTAGGACACGAACCCAGGACCCTTGTCTTTCCGGAAAGACAAGGATCCTGGGTTCGAGTCCTAGATGTGACCGTATCCTTTTCTGATTTTTCTGTTTCCGATTTTCGTTTAGAAATCGCTAATATTGTCTTCAATAATTAAAATAATGTGCATAGTTTGTTTTACATGCTTTTCGACTACCACACTACGCACATGCCCGTATTATGGTAGTCTAAATTTGTATATATAATCATACAGGTTGTTAAGGGACGTACTTGACTTACTTTAACCAGTAATTCCTGACATTATTTGGAGTAAAAAACGTAATATATTCGTAAACGAAATATGCGCTATATATGTAAACATGATGACTGTATCATTCCAGGCAAAGGTTGACACTGGACTACGAGCTGGTTGTGTGCGGGGGTCTGATGGTGCGCCTGCCCTGCCGCCCAAGCGCCCTGCAACTGCTGGAGGACTGTGTGCGGCACCACACCACGCGCACTGTTGCCGCCCACACCCCCCCACCTCCCCAAGCTGATATGCAGGAGCAAGTCCGCAGGTTAGATTGTTGACTCTGGTGGTTTCAAGACAAAACACAATATTGAAGAAAATAACAAACAAACAACTAACCTAACCTATTATTTTGTTAGATAAATGGTGTCTCTCAAGGATATGTTTTAGGTCCATTTTTAAAGTAATCTAGAAACAAATCGCATTCAATTCTATAAATAATAATATAATATTTCATTATTATATCCTAAGTCGTATAAAATTCAAATCCATGTGGCATTCCCGCCCACCCCAGACACTCAGGTTATCAAAATAATGAAGTGGTGTCCCTCAAGGCTCTGATTTGTCATAAATTCTTACCAAGGGGTATTTCACCACCTCTGTGTAAGCTGTAGAGTTACTCATCAAGTAATTTAATTATAGGATTAACATGGCAGTAAAACAGTTGTTTATTTGACAGGTAGCTTTACTCAGCAGTGATGAAATAGATAATTTACGCTAATCGACAGTTTACTCAGAGGTGGTAAAAACCCCCTAAGCCTCTCAAATGAGAGTATGTACTTAACCAAATAATTGTTGGCTAATGTACCAAGTTATAGATATTACAATATAATTTAAATTGCAAAATATATTGATGTTCTTGGAATCCCACAAGGATCAACAGTAAACCACTTTAATTACAGTATATTTTTAAACGACGTTTTCAGGCTAAATATTCTCCGAGAGGTAGCAGATGGCCTGCGGATATACTTGGACTTCATCCTGAGGGATCAGCTTCTCTATGAAGGGGAGAGGGAGCAATACCAGCAGGCAGTTGCCGATGGGACCATCAAGGATATTCTGCCTCCGTTAGTACCAATTTATTTATTATTCATTTTTTTTTTTTTTTTTTCGGAATAACTTTATTGAGTAAAACCTCAAATTGTAATATTTAAATATTGAAGACAATATTAGTGATTTCTAAACGAAAATCTGAAGCAGAAAAATCAGAAAGGGAAACGGTCACATCTGGGACTCGAACCCAGGACCCTTGTCTTTCCGGGACAGTGCTCTACCAACTGAGCTAATGGGACCCTATTCCCCTCGGTCACTTTTAACTGTATCATACTTCGAATAAGAACTACCAACATTGTCTTCATTTTTTCACCGCACATTTTTATTGGCAACTATCTTTATGTATGATCGCAAGATTCAACCCGAACTAAATGCAGAATCTAGACTTGCAGAAAAGTCAACAGATGTCGCACATTAAAAATAAAAAATAAGATAGGTTTATCTACAAAAAAGACGCTGTCTGGATTGCATTTAGTTCGGGTTGAATCTTGCGATCATACATAAAGATAGTTGCCAATAAAAATGTGCTGTGAAAAACTAAAGACAATGTTGGTAGTTCTTATTCGAAGTATGATACAGTTAAAAGTGACCGAGGGGAATAGGGTCCTATTAGCTCAGTTGGTGGAGCACTGTCCCGGAAAGACAAGGGTCCTGGGTTCGAGTCCCAGATGTGACCGTTTCCTTTTCTGATTTTTCTGCTTCAGATTTTCGTTTAGAAATCACTAATATTGTCTTCAATTTTTAAATATTTATTATTCAATAACCTATAACGCACCTTTGACATAATTTTACTAACCGTCATCCAGTTTAACCGCAAGGATAGGCAGCGAGGATAGGCCGCCACACAACTCTGTATCGGCACATTGCTTCATTCACCTTTATATATTGTCTCATACATACTCTTCTGTTATTCTAACTCTTGACATGAAGTATTTGATTTACTTGATCGTATCATGTCTTCCTCGGGCGTCCCTGACTTGTTCTACCATTAACTTCCATGTCATTATATTCTCCTTACACTACTTTCTTTATTCATCCGCTCTACATGCCCCAATCATCTAAGGGTCTCTTTCTTAATTTTAACCACGCTTACATCAGGCTTGCATTCTTTGGTCCCTCAAAGTTTTACCACGCATTCGCCTCAGAGATCTCATTTCTAGGACATTCAGTCAGTTCCATACCTCGCTGCTATTCTCATCAGCACTCCGCTGTAGACTGCTTAATATAATAACGTATTTCAAAAACCTTGTCACTTTTCTCTTCTTTGCTCATCACATAAAACGTATTTGAAGTTATTTATTTATCTTCCAGAGTGGTGAAGGACGAGGAGGAGAGTGGCCCCCGAGGTTACCCCGATGATTATTCTCACCTCCCGCCCTTCCTGGACGGTCTCCCCAACATCCTCATCAAGAGGGAGGTCGTCTCCCCCTGCGATGACGCCCACTGCAAGTCCGAACCCAAGTCCTCCCCGCCCCCCAACCACCGCGAACCGTCTCCCACCTGGCACCTCATCAGAATCAAAACCGAAGACAACAACACCTCCGACAACTCTAAAGAACCACCAACCAAAGAAGATGAATATGTTGTGAAAAAATCAACAGAAACTAACAACATCTGGGATAATTGCAATCAATTGTTACCCGGGATGGCGAATCAAACAAGATCGAGAGAAGCCTCTCGAACGAGTAGAGATTCTCCGAACCATTACTCTACACGAGACCAGCGAGGACATTCGTCGGGAGTCTCAGAAGCAGCGTCAGACTCCCAACTAGATCTTAAAGAAGAGTCGGAGATTGGATCTACGCTCTCTTCCCAGGAGGACAGTCAGTCAGATTCCAGACAGATTGACGATATGGAAAGCGGGAGGGCAGCCTCGCGGGTGTCCAGTGTCCAGGGTGAAGAGGGGAGAGACGGGGAGGGGAGTAGAGACAGCGCTGAAGGGGTGACCAACTGTAGCAAACCAAATAATCTGCGCTCCAATTTGAATTTGCGAAATCCAAAGATGCCGAGCAGAAGGTAAATTTAATTCAATTTTGATACCTCATTTTTTTTACCTGTTTTACCACAATTTCATCATAACTTTGGCCCATTTTTTAATTTACACTGTTTAGAATTTCGTGTGGGCGATCACATCTTGTATTGTATAATTTGTTTGTTATTCTGTAAATTATTATTACATACATACATAGATAACTGAAACAAAGGTAAATATGACATGGAAGAATGCAGAGTGTCGTTGAACTATTACCCAAATCTACTGTCTATCAAAGCAGCAGACCCAATGAAGGTTATACGTTTGGTGTGTAGGTAGAAAGCACGGCACTGTGCATAGATTAAAAAGTGCATGCGATTTGCAGTAGTATGGGTGAAAGATGTTGGCGACATGACTTTGTGCGCCCGATTACTAATAATGATTCATGGCACATCTCCTTGTTTCTATTATCTATGGATTTTTTAGCATTGTGATGACGTTTTTTGTATGTGGACGTAATATTCCAGACTCCGCTCCCACAGGCCCCGCTCACGCACCCTGGATGACCGGCCCCCTAACCCCCAGCCTGGCCCCTCCCGGACCACCAGCACGTTAGTACAATGTTTATACATATACCCTCCACACAGCATCCACAAAGATGATATTTCCCTCAGGGCCTCTTGCTTGGATTTAATGTAAAAAACCTAAAAAGAGCTTAATCTAAAAACAATACCATTGGGATGGGTAGGTACCATGCTCTTATCATTTTCTAATGCCGCAATGGTTTCATGTCAAATCAGAACATTTTCTAATGCCGCAATGGTTTCATGTCAAATCAGAACATTTTCTAATGCCGCAATGGTTTCATGTCAAATCCGAACATTTTCTAATGCTGCAATGGTTTCATGTCAAATCCGAACATTTTCTAATGCCGCAATGGTTTCATGTCAAATCAGAACATTTTCTAATGCCGCAATGGTTTCATGTCAAATCAGAATATTTTCTAATGCCGCAATGGTTTCATGTCAATGGTTTAATTCGACCTTAATAGTGTATAAATTTCACATTATATTTATAATGTTGCCATAGGTAATTGAAAGCATTGTTCATTGCAGATCTGAAGCCTCGGTGGCAGAACTGAATGGAGGGGTGGCGGAGGAATTCAAGGAGGCGCTGGACTGGCGAATAGTGCCCCCCGACCACCCCCCCTACCCCGCCGCCGTCTACGGGGCTATACACCTCGCTAGACTCTTTGGTAACCTAACCTATTTGACTCTTAAGTTTTATGATTACTAAAAATCTTTGACCTAACCTATCTGATCATTTGCGATATGGGAAGTCTCGAAACCTAACCTAACCTATCTGATAATTTGTGATAGTGTGAAAGGCTGTCACAACAATTAATAAAGACTGCCAATCATGTAAATAAATATATATATTTTTTTTTTTTTTTTTGAATACCCCACGTAAGTCTCACCTACTTCCAACCATCTGCGTTTTATTACCTTTTTTTTTTGTAACAATGATATCCTCACTGGAATCTCCCGTGCTGAGGATTTTATGTATGAAATTAGTATTATGGATAATATAATGTAATTGTAAATATATTAAATAGTGTTTTTTCCTAAGACTATGGAATCACCAATTGGAGTGTGTTGTGAGGCTAAAGAAGTGGGGAGGTGAAGACACAACCATCACAAATAATATCATATCTGATTTTTCAAGTCTGCTTTAGTGACTAGATCTTAAAAGCCAGATATATGTAGATACTTAGTCCTAAACCAGTCAAATTTTATGTATCTCTTTTTATGTGAATTGAGAATTCACAATTTCAATTTCATGTCTGGCATGTTCCGGCTCTCTGTTATAATTGGTCTTGAGTTTCTATAAAATAATAATGTTATTCTATTTTCTGTTTCAGTAAAATTACCAGAATATCTGAGTGTGATCAATATGCCAGAGTCCAAATTAGAATTAATTGTACAATATGTGGAATATTTTGTCCAGTAAGTACCTAGTTAATAAAATACCTCCTATTAATTTATAATGCTGCTTCTGTACATTTTAATTGCTGAATATCGGGTTAACTTCAAAATTATTCACCCTGAAATATTTGTAGAAATTCTGAATAAACGATTTAAGTTGTAACCCAATTACTAAAGAATTTAATTTTGAATTATTGTGTATAATTGCAGACAATCAAAAAAACTGAGAACATTGATTGTGTATATATATATATATGTACGTATTATTACTTTCAACCATTTTGGTTATTATCCGGTGTATAATTTTAATATTATTTACTTTATAACTAAAGAAATAGAAAGAAATAAATAAAAAGCCTTTCCTCTGATGTTTTGATGGATGCAAGCTAGTCTAGCAATACTTTTTACATTAAATTGAATTGTACTTGCAGGTACCTGGAGGAACATGAGGAATGGTTTGGGACATCCTTCTACTATGATCCCAACCCGTCCACCTCCTGACCTCTCACTCGCCTCCAGGCCAAGCGAACTGTGTCGTAGCGGCGACTGCCGTCCTCTGCCGCGCGCAGGGGGCGGCCACAGCAGGGCAGGCCCCGGACCTACCCCCCCTCTCTTGCCGTGCGCAGGGGAAGACCGCATCAGCTCTCCCGGGGCCCGGGAGATTCTCTCCTGCCCAGAGGAAGGCCTTGTCTCTCTCGGGGTCTAGGTCTAGGGGAATCTCTCCTGCCCAGAGCTCGCTCTGGTATCTCGAGGGGTCCAGGGGATTCTCTCTTGCCTAGGGGACGACCTGGTCTCTCCAGAGGTTCAGATGATGTTCTACTGCTTAGGGGACGTCCTAACCGGCATAGGGGACGGCCACAACTCTCAAAGGGCCCGGGAGACTCCCTCATAACCAGGGGACGGCCGAGCCTATCTAGAGGAGGACGCGTCCTTTCCATGGCCCTGTCTAGAGGTGGCCGTGCCCTTTCTAGAGGACGGCCGCATCTCTCCAGGGGCAGGCCACACCTCTCCCGAGGAAACCAGCCTCGGGAGCGGCCTCTGACCAGGCTGCAGGTCCAGGCCCGGGGCCGAGCCAGAGGTCGGGGGACCATCATCACGAGGAGACGAACTGTCACGAAACCTACCACCAGTGATAGCTCCGACTCCGCTCCCCTCTCCTTAAAGAAATCAGACTAACAATAATACCTCCTCAAAAAAACAACATTTCACAGACAGTTCAAATAATACATAATAGAAATAATATTGACTTTAGGCACCGTTTTGTGAAATATTCACCCAGTAACATTATAACCAATTTATCTCGACAATAAGTTTTAACGAATCTATTTTGTTGGTGTTTCATCAATTTTAATGCATCATCGATGATTCCTTTCTACCGGCTTATTATGCAGTGTGAACTCTAAGCTTTGCATTAACAGTGTGAGAATTGGAAACAAGTAAAATTCACCTTTAACAATGTTCTAATTCTGACTCGTAAATCGTAAAGTATTGGCTTTGACAAGACCAGCATATCTAGTGACTTAAATCAAAGTGAATGTGAATTAGAACAGTTCTGGATCAGGAGTTGTGAACGCAACGTATGTAAAATGAATTTGTCATTAGTTTCTTCATTTCATGTGGACAGTTGATTCTAATCTATTTATTATTAGTAATTTTTTAAACTTCTTTTCTGCCTTGCTTGTTCCATGTGATAATCGATTATTTAATGAAAGCAAGGCAAGCATTTAATAATTTTTCTATTATTTATGGAGAGAAATCTTGTTTATCGGTAAATCTCAACATATTATTATTGTGTAAATAAGTGTTATCCGCTGTTATCAAGTTATTTACCCAAATTTTTATTCAAATATTAAATCAATGGGGCAACTTTTTTTTTTTAATCATTGACAATATTAACGATTCTCAAATGAAAAATGTGAAACAGAAAAAGATTCAGTCATTACATTTGAAGATTTACTCATCTCATTATGATGCTATAAAAAAAGATTCAGTCATTACATTTGAAATTCCTAAAAACCCTTTATTTAAAATTTGGAGTTCACTCTTGTATTATACTAAAGCATTCTTGAGATAATCGATATCAATTGTTACATCATTGATACGATTGATATTAATTACTATTGCTGATCGTTTACAGAGGCAATAATTGGAGCGATTGATAGTTATTGAAATTTCCCATTGACGGAGGGAATGATGGGTATTTTGATTGAGCACTGTTGACGCAGAGGTTTGATTGATTCGCTCTGCGATTTACAGTCGCTCATATCAATCGAGCCCTTTGGAAATCAACTTCGTCGCGGAATGAGTTTTTGTTTACTTATTCCATTATTATTAAAAGTAAAATCAAAAGATTAATACAGTATTCGCGCACACTGTAGGTACTGTTTCTGCATACGTCCCAAATCAACTTGGGTGAAAATATTGATGCGTCGAATGAATTTCTGTCAATCAATGCACATTGTCGATGACGTAAGCACTTTGACAAATAAAATTGATCATCTCGGGGGTGCTTTAATATTGTCCAAAAGTTATTGTTAAATCCAGCGTTCGATACAAAGGTCAACAATTGTTATTTATATTGCTCTATATTATCTTTTTTTATTTTTCTATCTGATTCCCGTTTAAAAAAAATGCTCTACACTAATCTTTATGGTTCAGCGATAACTCAACGCAATGAAAATTCAACAACACATCTTTAACAAGTGATATAAAGTCATTAAAAGCCATGAAATAAAATTAACCTACAAACCTAATCTATTTAACCTAATTTTTGTTGAATCACTTTTCATGACTTTGTATCAATTTTTGTTGAATTGTCATTTTGATTAGTTTATCCGGTCACCAATTTTTACAACCTATTATTTTTATTAAATTAAACACCAATAAGTATATTATTAAAATTTTCTTACTTATTTATTGCTATTTTATGATATATAATGCATAATATTTTATGGTAAAACAATTTTTATCTCTGCCAAATAATTTAACAATATTCCAACCTCAAATTTTATTAATTGGTCTCATGTAACTTTATTTTAAAATATTGTAAATTTTTTTTGTCGAAAAATATTGTTTATATTTTATTTACATTACAATTTATATTGTATTCATTTTGACACTCTGCTGTAAAACCTGCAATGTGACAAGTTTTACGATTGAAGGAAAAAACTTTTTTTTTTCACAAGATTTTCTATATCTGAAGCCTATTTTGAGAGTTTAAAAAACTATTTTTTTCAAAATTACCACAAATTGGTAATAAAGAATTATTTTGTAGTGAATTTTATGATGAAATACATTTTTATATATTTATGTATCTGATGATCAATGATTATGATAAGTATAACATTTTAGTGTAACAATAATTAATTTTTATCTCAAATTAGTTTTGCATTGGATACATTTTTGTCTTTCTTTTTAAAAAAAACAGTTAAACCTGGAAAATTAGAATCTCCGATAATTTCAACTTTTTGGCCTGACCTAACCAAACTTTCCGATGTACTGTCGAATGAACACTACTGATTTTGTAAGTTTGCTGCATATGTTTTATTGATTTATCTTAAAAAATCAGTCCTTGCATAAAATTGTCCAAAGGTTAAAATCTAGACCTGGCCACTTTCAATTTATTTATTGACCTTATTTTTATATACTTATATAATTTCTATAAACTTAAGTACAAACTTGATATTCCAAGTTAATTTGAAAAACAGGTTGTACTGTATTCAATAATTTATTTTTTTACTTTTCTTTGTATTTACACAGAATGCTAAAAGTCAGTATGAACAAGCCATCTTGTGGTAAGTATTAGTTTTGTATAACTTTAGAACAAACTTCAACTATGTATTACTTTTATTTTAATTTCCGTCCGCACGTATCTCTCTAGCTGTATTGACTTCTCTGTATTCCATCACTCTATTTCCCACTTCTGCGGAGTATACGTCAATGTTGATGAGACAAACTTAAAATACACAATGCTGTTGTGTTAAAACTGATGGAATAGGTCATAGAAACGAGGGAGGTGGGCCATGACCATTATTACAATGAAACCTTGCGCACAAAAGTGTCATCAACATGGTTCACCCATACGGTTGTCTACCTACACACCAAATGCATAACTTTCGTTGGCTCCGTCGTCTTGATGTTCCGTGCAGTTTGGTCATAGCTCGGCGACAGTCGGCCATATCTCCTTTTGTTTCAGTCAGTCGTGAGGCTGCCTCGTCGTATACCCGCCTCGCCCCAAGTGGACGAAGGTACATATGCATCATCCAAAGCGATTAGGAAATTAATTAATTAATAAGGAAATAATCAAAAGTAACTGACATATTTCAATTTGCGAAAAAAGAAATACAGTGGGGAAATATGTCGTGCAAAGTAATGAATCAAGCAGAAGGCGGCTAAGGAAGGCTTTCATCCGACAGTGGATTAACAGCGACTATTGTTACTTGGTGATGAGAATAAATTCAGTGATCTTTCAATCTAAAAGTTGCGATTGTTTGGTGAAACTATAAAAATAGCTTCACTTTAAAATAGTGAATAAAATAAATTATGTTTGCTGGGAAGTCACTTTGCAAGGTTAACAAACTTCATTATCAATTATACATTCGCATAGCTAATAGTGAACCTGCTTCCTCAGATCCTGAGTCAAGTATTATAACAACCACATATTCAGACCCAAGTTATAGTTGGGGTCTTTTGTAGAAATTATCGCCATTTTGTACATTTGGAAGGTTGAAGGCATTAAACGTTGATTCTACGTCCTTTTCAGCATTCAGTCAAATTGCGATCAGTTGAAAAGCATAACAACATTTGAATTTCTGCAAAACTCCGTAACATTAATGAGGTTTAGGCCATCAGTACGTGGAGATACTTAAAAGCGAAATGACGTCTGAACATGAACATTTGAATGTTAAATTTCTTCTGGAGGATGGAATCCATTTTTATATAACTATAATTTACCAGAATACCTAAGAAAGGATTTAGCAGAAAAGGCGTGGATGGTTGAAAAGAAAAGTCTATTTGACAGCATTCTCATGTAGTTGCTTGGCGGCGATGTACGCTTTACAATTAACAACTATTTCGTTGTATTGGTGAGAATCTTCTTTTAGATTGTTTTTTTATGCTTGTAAATATAAAGACGAACAGTATTATTGTCTTCGTCACTTGAAATCATAGAGTCACTTGAAATCATATTAACTCGACAGATGCACGTAAAAAAGTGATCAAGTTCATTATATTTCATATCAGTAGGCTACTTGTGGTTACGTCACTGTCACGTAGCTTGTAAATATCTCCATGTACGAAGGGCTCAAGTTTAACAAGACATTATTTATCATTTGGAGTGCCATTTTTAAGTTTGTCCTATGAACATTGTCAGTAAAACTGCGGAAGACACATTCCAAAGCCCGCATTTGATGGGAGTCCGCTGTCCGATAGTCCACTTGTAGCTAACATGAAGTGGTGGCGATTATGTGAACCTGATTGAGTTGATATATTTATATTTGCCCATTTGACCCGATATTGGTGTCAGATATTTTAGACTGTAAGTGTTATAGTTATCATGTGCTAAGTTATATTAGTTCAAAGAACTATATGTGTACATAAAATACATGTCACGAAGTTTGTACGCACTTTGTTTTATTCGTTTCCCTTTTATTCCCCAAATTACAAACCTTATGAAGATTGTTCTTATCAACACAATTTTTCTAACGAATGTTTTCCATTGTGCTACCTCCCCCTTCTTCGACCAATGTTTCGGAGATCCTTGCAGTTTCCATCATCTGGACATCATCACCAGGGCAGATGTTATCTACTCCTCCTTCTTCGCCCAATGTTTCGGAGATCCTTGCAGTTTCCATCATCTGGACATCATCACCAGGGCAGATGTTATCTACTCCTCCTTCTTCGCCCAATGTTTCGGAGATCCTTGCAGTTTCCATCATCTGGACATCATCACCAGGGCAGATGTTATCTACTCCTCCTTCTTCGCCCAATGTTTCGGAGATCCTTGCAGTTTCCATCATCTGGACATCATCACCAGGGCAGATGTTATCTATTGTAATCGGAAAACAAGGACAAAAGTTTGAATTGGTAATAAGAAATGCATTTCGTTTTATGGAAGTTTTTATTAAATTTGTTAATCTATTAGCGTTTTAGTAAATAAATACAATACCTCTCACTTCTGATTGACTGTTTCTTAAACTCAATCTTAAGAACTTCTTAATTATTATAATATATTTATTCTAAAATTCACTCAAAACACCTTCAACTCAAAACATAACTCTGAGGGTAACAATATGATTATTCCTTCAGGCGCCATGGACACAAGTGGGAATGTGACTGGAATTTTAAAACAGACCTTAGATCAGCACCAATCTTGGGAAATGTCATCCATTCTAAGATCTAGGACTGACCTGAGCATAGATAATATAAGAAGTTTGCATCTTCTAATACCTATGGAACTGACAGTCGCACATGGCTACATCTCTTCAAGACTCTGTAACTGTATTCCGCATTCACTATCGAGTCACTAAACTCGTGAGAAGACTAACATTTAGTATGGTCAGTAAAGTTACTTTTATTAAAATAGAGGGTAGCTTACTCAGCTATAAACTATTGCACTATGAACTATATTTGGATCATGTATGCTTAACATTACTCCAACAGAAGACATCATGTCTTAAGACCTCTTGAGGTAACTGAATGGATAAAAGTATATGTAATACCTAACGGGGAAGGGGATTTGATCTATTTGTATGCTGACCTTGATTCGTGATCGATTAGTCTACATTTGTATTATTTTAACACATGGTAAAAAAGAGAATATAAACTACCTCCACTCTCAGAGATTCAGAACAATAATATTATTCAGTCATTGCGTTTTCACTCTGAATCTGAACAATAACCTTTTGTCTAATTTTTCATTCGTAAACTTTTGCTCTAATATCACAACACACATTCATAAAATATAGTCATTATATCCTATTTGTATTGAATGTTATTTAAAGTTTTCGGGAGACGGTTCTGATGGATAGAGAGAAATAAGGGTGTCAGCGCGTGTGATATAATTATTACACCCGTGACACATATTTATAGACATAGAACAACAAAACTGGCACATCTTATGAGCAAATTCTCATTTTCCTAATGTTAAAACATATTTTCCTAGTTGCTGTGCGGGGTTCATTTAACAGGTGTTTGTGTGCGATGGGAAGGCGCTCTCTTGGTGCGGCTGGCTTCTGTGGGGCGCATGAAGCTGGAGGGGCGGCGCGGGGGCACGGAGGAGGATCCTGAAGAGGAGGAGCGGGAGGGGGGCACCCCGGTGGGCGCAGCGGGGACTGGGGGAGGCCTGAGAGGCACCCTCTGGGCCACCGAGCTGCCACTAGAGCTGGAGCGGGACGCTGCCACTCGGGGGGCTGGCGGGGGGATGCGGGGTGCGGGGGGAACCACTCGCCTCACTGTGGCAACTGAAGCTGAAGAGTTAAGAGAACTACGTGAACTTCTTAGTGATCCTCTACTGCGCAGGCTCCCCACACTGCTCTGGGAGTCAACTTTCTTAAGGCTCAGTGCACGTCGGTCCACGGTCTTACTTCCAGTGGCTGCTGGTCTTAGAGGTCGGCCTACTGTGACTGACTGAGCCCTTGTCTTTCCTGCCACGGGGGGATGTGGTGGTCCCACTCTGGAGACCTTCCTAACAGCGGGCAAATCAGGTTCGTTACACCCGGAGGAAGCACCTTGAGAGTTGCTCTCCGAATTCAAGCTGTTTGTTTCCTCAAATCCTTCATCATTCAGTTCATGTTCGCTACGGTTCTTGACCATTTTACCTGACTGAACTTCTGAAGTGTTTCGAGATGAGCCCGCTTGCTTGCTTGTTCTTGGAAGGCTTCTAGAAGCGGAGAAATTCCTCGGACTGTCGGTTGGTGATTTGAGTTCTCTAATTGCCTTTTGGACGTCTTCTTGGTTGATGGAAGTCTGGTGTCGAATTTTTCCTCCCCAGCGTACGCTGCCCGGAGCTTCAGTCGGAAGTGTAGGACGCTCTTCCTTCACTGGACTAGTGCTATCCTGTCTCTTGAGCCTATCCTGCCACTTCCTTAGACGAGTGTCCTTATCTTCTGGTTTTACCACCTCGACTGCTTGAGGTGCGACTTGTTCCACAATGTAGGATGACTTCAAATCAAGCTTGGAAGGTCTAATCACCTGTGTCTCGGCAACCGCAGGTTGTACTTGTACTGGTGGCGAATCGTCATGTTTAGAGCTAGAATCCTCACTCTGAGAATTATAATCCGTGGGTCTCTTGTACCTCCTGGTGCGGCGAGTTGCAGAGAATCTATCAAACTGTCCATCCCCTAACACTTCTAGATTTTGAAGGTCGTCGATGTGCTTAAGACTAAGACCAATATCATCAGTTGGTTTGCTGCTGAAGATTGCAGACTGAAGTCTTCGACAGGGCTCTTTTTCAGCGGGGGGGCTGAAAACTCTCCTGGTGACGGGAGGGGTTTCTATATTATCAGAGTCTATTTCTATCTTGTTGATGGGTTTGTCGGGGCTCCTGAGTGGCCAGGATGGGGCGGCGGGGGGGCTCTGTTCATTAGAGGACTTGCTCTTATCCTCCTCCTTGATGGCTCCCAGGAGGGGGGGAGGAGAGGAGGGTTCGAGGTTGGGTCGGGATCGTTGTCTTCGGATTCGTCGTAGATCCTCAGCACTCTCTTCTACTTTGTGCGGGAGTGCTGATATCCTGCTTTGAGGCTGCACATCTG
Organism: Hesperophylax consimilis; assembly: GCF_061612785.1. Classification (NCBI taxonomy): domain Eukaryota; kingdom Metazoa; phylum Arthropoda; class Insecta; order Trichoptera; family Limnephilidae; genus Hesperophylax; species Hesperophylax consimilis. Next base: position 25,267,969 of record NC_142850.1, read on the forward strand.
TAAACGAGGAAAACAAAAAGCTGAGGTTAGCCTGCCTTCATTATTATACCAATAATTGCATTCACTAATAAACAAGTACTGTGATGTTTAGCTTACCTTCTATTGCTTCCATCGCACTGACGACATCCTTGTCAAGGACGGCCGAGGGGCGCCAGTCAGTCCTCTCCCTTTCTCTCTCTGTCTCCTTGCCTTCTAGAAGTGTGTCCAGTGGACCACTTCTTTCACTCTCTGTGAAGCAAAAAATATGTTAAGCTAATAAAAATATATCATTTATCTCAATGATTTGTTCATTAAAATTTGAAGTTAAGTGTAATAGATCAGTAGGGCCGGCTCTGTCTAGGTGCAATTGAAGCGGTCCGGAGCCAAGGCACTATTATTATCCTAACCTAGATCAGTGCCTTTTCTACAGAGGCCTAGATAATTTAGCCTAGGCCATAATTTCTTGCAAATGTACAAAACTTATCGAAAACAAACTTTGCACTTGTAGCTCCAAAATCTACTGTAGCGATACCTTCTAACATATTGGTAAGTATGTCAATTTGAAAATTCTGGTTCTTTGCTGATTCGCTTTAGTTCTTATCTCTGATACCATAACAGCCAATGGAAAAAACTAACCTAACCTACAATTTTAACATGTTCTGTTTTGTCACGGTACTGTCTGTATCCTACCTGAGTCTTCAAGCGAGCGCCTATTAGCCTGCAGCCTCCTGGCCCTAGTCTTGCCCTCATCAGGCTGCTCCTGTTGATTGGCCCTTAGCCAGGACTCTATCTTCTGGCGCCATTCGCGGGGCTTGGGGGCCTCAGCTGCGGGGGGTGCGGCCGGTGGGGTTGGCGGGGGCACGGGGCGCGGGGAAGCAGGCCGCTCGCGCTCTATGCCGGGGATCTCGAGACGGGCGCGTGTTGGTCCCCCTTGTCGCGCCCAGGAGCGGTCTGAAAAATCAATAGTAGAAGCATCAGCAAAAATAACTTTCATACTTGTACATGATATTTAATTCAAACTTATACAAAAAAACAATGAACAGATTTTTTTTTAAATAAATCAAACACTGTCTATGATATCTCTAGATAATTAATCGTACAACTTCATTAATAATTTTTGTGATCCTTAAGAAAATAGATATTTTTTTAAATTATTTTTTTTTAGTTTTGAAAATAATATTTTTTTGAAAAAATTTTTTTTGATAAATTTAGTACAAATCGCATTGTCCTCTAGTTTATTGGGCTGGTTTCGATACCATTCTTCTTTTTATGTTCTTGTGTCATGTTAAATGTTTCCGTCTACCCTCTTCCGTTTTCTACCCTTTTGGACAGCGCACATGTTTTGTTTTTTAAGATTCTTAAATGTTTAATTCAAAATAAACTACCCTTTTGGACAGCGCACATGTTTTGTTTCTAAGATTCTTAAATGTTTAATTCAAAATAAAAGTGAAGTAACTTGTAGGATAGTTCCTAAAAGTATGTTTTGTGTATAAGGCTTAATTCGTTAACTAAGTAACTCTGTTTTTCACGAAAATAAGATTTTAATATCATTTGGTATTAAAATTAGTCCCGCTTCAAAAAGTAAAACTCGTAAATTCATTAAAAAAATATATATTTTTTTTAAACACAAATTTGTAAAATGTCCATGGTGCCATTTTGCAGAAACTAAACTCTGTTTTAAATATAAAGCCTTAGCTTACAAATGTTTAAAACCAAAAATAAATATGATATGTTCTGAACATAAAAAAAATAATGAACTGCCTTTAATTTTTTTTCACTACTAGGTTTTTTTACCTCCTGTAAAATTTGGCAAATGGTAGATATGCAATCTATGAATCAAGTCGACGATATATACAAATGTATATATTTTTTGTTTTCATAATTGAGTCTCAGTTGAGAATATGTAACATTATATATTTACTTATACGCACAGAAACCAAAAAATACTAACTAAAATAGTTAAATTCTAAACTGTGCCATTCGAAATAAAGACAAATGGCATTCGTTCTTTTGTTAATCATTCGGTTGCAAGGTGTACGGTAACTTTTTTCTTGATTTTTCAGAACACATAGAATGCGAGATTTGTATTTTTATAACGCATAGACTTTTATATGCCAAGAAATTGTATATAGATAGTTTACCGAGACTTCCCCAGGACTTGCGTTCCCTCTGCGTATCGCTGGATGCTCTCAGGAACTGCAGTAGACCTCCCTCATCTTCCTCCGAGGGCAAGCGACCCCTTCTCCTCCTCAAACTGCCTGTAGGTGTTATGTCTGTAATAATGTTCAATAATTAAATATTACGTTGATGTGTGGGTATGTGCTTTAAAAGTTATTCCAATAAAAAATAATATTTTATTCTAGACTGGAAAAGTCAATAGTTCTGTTGTCCCATAAGTAAATAAAAATGGAATATCCGTGACACCATCTAGGTTAAAAATAATTGCCTTAAGGCGATGCACTACGTCGTGTAATATTTTAAATTGAGCCGCTATCAATAACAACCCTTACGTAGATGGCGATAAGGTTTAAATTCCCGCTTAACACCATCTGCCTGTTTTGATTTATGCAAGAAAAAAACATGGCCAAAAAGTGCCTTTTATTTTATTTTGTAGGCATAAATATTTAATTTTTTTTCGATCATTTTATAAATAAATTAATTTGCCACATTATAAAATAAAATCATAGACGAAAATGGGTTCGAAAGTAGGAGATTTTGAACTTTAAAGCAGTTTTCATAGGCTTTATATATTATTTTTTTCTGGGCTTATAAAAAGACTTATCTAAAAATTACTCAATTGTTTCAAAGGCCAAGATGTATTCTACTCGCAGTATTTAATTGAAGTACCTGAAACATTTCTAGGCGACCAAATTTTCAAACCAAAAACACATGATTTTGCAATAATACGTATGGCATCGCCTTAAAAATTATTATTAGATATTACTAGCAATTATTATTCTTAAATTGAAATATTTTAAGATCATTAAAAATGAATGAATATGATATTATATCTCAGTGGCTCAATTGGGAGAGTGTTGTCTTGGTAGGACATAGGATCTGGGTTCAATTCCCAGTTGCGACCGTTTTAATTTTTCATTATTATTTTTAATCTTACATATCTCCTTCTTCAATGATCAAATATTACATTTATTATTATTTTCATTATTATTTTTAATATTACATATCTCCTTCTTCAATGATCAAATATTACATTTATTATTATTTTCATTATTATTTTTAATATTACATATCTCCTTGTCTTCAATGATCAAATATTACATTTATGTGTTCAAGCAAAGCATTTTTCGACTTTCTTTGAAAACTACGCACACCTATCACCACTCCTGTTGTTTATACAATGAATACAACAACGCATATCACACATAGACTAAATAAGACATCAATGATATCACAGAATTAAAAAAAAAAGAAATATAAAAGATTGTCGAAAAAAATAATTTTGTATGTTTTGAGATACGTGGTGTTATAATATGAGCGACAAACTACTCTAGAACATTAATAATACATCCAACTCCAGTAAAATTTTGGCGAAAAATATTTACTTGTATTGGCTAGCAACTCTGGCTGCTAGAGGCGCTAGTGTAGCATAGCATAATAATGCCTAAAATGTATGAAAGTAAACCAAGCCTAACAACTCATGCCGCTATGAGGCGCTAGTGTAGCATACTGCCATCAGAATGTATGGGAAATGTCAGAAGTTAGAGGTGTTAAAACTATTCTACAGAATTTGGTGTAAGCTTCAAAAGTAATTTTCCAATAAATTGAATAATATACAATCATTTAAAATAAAAACAAGATTCTAACGAAAAACGAGTAGTTATCAAGGGTGCATTTCATTAGTAAAACGAGTAGTTGTCAAGGGTGCATTTCATTAGTAAAACGAGTAGTTGTCAAGGGTGCATTTCATTAGTAAAACGAGTAGTTGTCAAGGGTGCATTTCATTAGTAAAACGAGTAGTTGTCAAGGGTGCATTTCATTAGTAAAACGAGTAGTTGTCAAGGGTGCATTTCATTAGTAAAACGAGTAGTTGTCAAGGGTGCATTTCATTAGTAAAACGAGTAGTTGTCAAGGGTGCATTTCATTAGTAAAACGAGTAGTTGTCAAGGGTGCATTTCATTAGTAAAACGAGTAGTTGTCAAGCGTGCATTGTATTAAGTAAAAACTGTTGAAAGAATATATTAAAAGAAGAAGCCTACATTAGTGTTTGGCCCGGTGGAGAGAGTTGGGTGAAGAGTAGTAGAAGAGGCAGTTGTTATTTCGGCTTGTGTTAGTTGTGCAGGCAGACCATTAATATTAGTACACCTATAATCATTAGTTCACATTAAATATTAGTTTAGACGGATGATAGATAGGATATATATAATATATATAATTGACAGATATAAAAAAAATAGTAAGGGTTAGGTATGTTGTATATTATTTATGTTCATAAAAGTACATAATAATTTATTAAAGCGGTGATCTTTAGGTTGTAATAAATATCTACATCATCACAATTTGTGATAAATTACATTAAAATTTTGAGCTCACAAATAAAAATATAAATTGTATGCATACTATGAAAAAAAGGATAAAATATTTAATACATGTATCTATTTTTTTCACATTGTATTAGTTTGTAGAAGCCATTAGAAATTATGTGAAAAAATAGATCCAATGCTTGTTGTAAAAAAATTAAAACTTTTGTATTATGGATAATAGGAATAAAGGTATGGTATGGAAACAAGCCGACTGTCATAGAGCAACAACCAAATTGCATTGACAAGCCAATGAAAGTTATGCGTTTGGTGTGTAAGTAGAAAAAAAATACAGGGCGTCGCTGTGTGTAGATGCAAGCAGAAGTAACATGGGTGAACGTTGTTGACAACACTTTTGTATGTGCAGTCTCATAATAATAATAGTCCACGGCCCATCTTCCTCGTTCCTATTATCTACGGTTCGAAATATTAATGTACTTATTTATTGTTAGCCACAAATAATATTCAAGTTATAAAATTAGATTGGAATAGAATTATTGTTTTAAATATGGAGTTATCACTAACCTGGTGAGGCATCCACTGGAGCATTACCCTGACTGTCGGAGTCGTACCTTCTGGAGGGTCGGCGCACTAGCGGGAAGCCGGCGCGGATGTCCAGCAGCAGCGAGTCCACTAGGCCTGTTTCCGAGTCCGAGCAGGGCGTTCCTGCATTGCTTCCTAATAGCCATCATATCACAAAATCAGAACATTGAGGACAATGATATGTCTAGAGGAATAGTAGGTAAAGGTACTTTTTGGTGATGCAATTCACTGATATTTTGAACGCAGTCTTGATCGAAAGAACGATGGAATCTATTTATCAGCGTTAGTCATTGCAAGTGAAATGTATTTTAACTCCAACTAAATACATCACCACCTTACTACAAAAATAGGCCCCGTAAGTTTGTAGTAGTTATTTGAAAAAAATTAAGAGGAAGATAAAAGTTAAAAAAGAGTTTTAACCTGTAAAACTCTGGTCTTTTCAACGCAATCAGTTTTGATACAATGTATGTGTTTTAGTAAAATGCATGGAACACATATCCAACATCCGCATGTAACTTACATTGTGTCTTTTTTTTAATATTCATCTATCTATATACATAAAAATGTTAATGTTCGTTTGTTCTTCACCAATTGCTTTGAAATTTTAACACAACGTTGCATTCGAACACACATGTTTTTTTATGTACCAATATTATATAGATGTCACCATGGTAAAAACACCCTTTTTTTAAATGACGCCATCTGTTGGACAAACATGCTATTTTTGACAACAGCAGTTGGTAAATAGCATAATCTGTTGGACGAAAGTTTTTTTTATAACCGCACCATCTGTTGGATGTAAAAGCATTGTTTCCCTATCTGCACAGACAGACTGAGCACAGTAACGAGTGGAGGGGTACAGCTAGTAGTTAAATAAGCACAAAAGATACATTATATTAAAAATAGTGTTTACCCTGTCTCTTCTTGAGCTGGTCTTCTCTTTGTGCCCTCCTCTGTGCCGCCTGCTGCTCTTGCAGCCTCCTTCTTCCATTTTCTCCGGCGGCCTGGCGGAAGCGGGTACAGAAGGCCAGCAACACCTGAAATAAACCCCACATTTATGATGTTTAGTAAATAAGGAAGTTGATCACTTATTTTCTACACTGATAATATGTATTAGTAACAAGCATTTACTTCGTGACTTGCCATTATTACAATATATGAACGATTTAAAATATATTTATGTGTTTATTTATCTTAGATTTATTTGCTTTTGGTCAGGGAATCAAAATTAAAACATGAGGTACTGGGAAATCAATCAATTTCTGCTCTTCTCATATCTCAACTTTTTTGTGGTACTGCTCAGGAGTTCCAACTGCTTTCAGTCTGTGGAACTACGGCATCCACTTTTGGCAAATTTTGAAAGACTGAAAAACTGAGGAAGGGTTAGAAGAAGGAGAGGAAATATTTAGATTTAATCACAAGTAAAGCCCGTTCTAGTAACCCTTCAATTCGTGGTCTTTCACCAGGTTTCAGTCAGAAATTTGAAAATAATTCTCTGTTTTGGCAGTTAGTCATACCCATAACCCATTAAACAATTCTGTTATAGATTACCTTAAAGCATTCCTCCAACTTGAATGATGCTGGATCTTCACAGAAAAATTCTGCCAAGGTATTTCGCATGGACTCTACTTCATCCATGTCTTTCATCAGGGCCGATACTTCTTTAGTAGCCATCTAAACAACAAAGAAAAAGTGCCAATCTCTTAAATTTATTACTTTACAATAATTAACCTTCTCAACGCAATGTATCCCAACATGTGGCACGTTTTGTCACAATGTATGTGTTTTAGCGAAACTTCATGGATCACGTAAGTGATACATATAATACGATACGTACGGGGATATCCGACGATGGATTATACTCCAAAATATTTTACAATGTTTAGCATGTTCGTACCTGCAGGAATTCTTCTGTCTGCTTCTTGATATCCTTATCTGTCGTGGGCAACTCAACTTGCTTCTTTATTTTAGAAATTCTGGTGTCTAAGGTTTTGATTTCATTGTTTATTTGTTCCACGGTTGTTTTGGAAGCATCCTCCAGAACACGAAGATCATCTGCGAAATGGACCAGCTCCTGTTTTTTCTTTTCTACTTGCTGAGAACATAAACAATTATGCAATGAGCAACATTTTACGATACCTTAAATATACATGTATCAGTTAATTAAAAAAATGCAAAATATTTTCATAGATGGTCACTAACACTGATAAGTTATTAATGTTATCACTTACAATGGCGACATAGTGCATGAGATTCATGCCAGGCTTGTTGGCTCGAATGTCTGTCAACTTCTGTAATGATGATAACTTAACTCCTGCAGCACAGCCGGCGTACCCTCCAGCATTAAGGAAGTTTCCAGCAATCAGAGCAATGTATAATACTTCCTGAAAGGATATTATGACAAATTACAACAGTGAAATAATTTTAAAACTTTTAATGTCCTTTTATATTGTATGTGTTTTTACCTGAAGTGCTTGACTGGTAGTGAGGTCGTCTCCAGCTACAAGAATAGCATTGATAGAACTCTCCAAGTAAGTTGTTGTTGCAGCAAATTCTTCCTTCAGTAACATTGCCTCTATTCTGAGTTTATAACTGAAAGATAAAATAACACAATGTCATCAAAAGCTGCATATAAATTAAAATAGCTATTAAGTTTTCTAACCTCCGAAAGAAGAGGCAAATAAAAAAAAAAAAACGAATTTAATAGTTGTTAAAAACGGTAATTGGATTAATCAGATGTGTTTGGTGTTTTCTTCACTTTTTTAAATTTTTTTGTCATGAAACCATTAAAAGCTACGAAAATTAATTAGTTATCGTAATCATATAATATTTGTGTATGGTTAATTCAGTGAAGACCTACTTGGGTAGCTGAATGAGTTGCATCAGGAACTTCTCAGCATTTCCGAGTCTGGCAGGCTCCCCTTGGAAGGCCTTGAGGGTGTCTAGTTCGTCCATCTCTGGCAGCAGCCTCAGGAGCCCCCGGAGCCTCTCAGCCCCAACGGCATCTGCCGCCCCCGCTCCGAGCATCTGCATTATCTCCTCGTTTGTGCTGAAAATTCATAATTTACACTGTGAACCTTGTTTATCATAGTACAAGTAAAACCAATGCAGAAGGTTTTTTCACATAAGGGTTTTTTTACTAGTCCCTTGATAAACATGATAATTTATTCAATAAGAAATACATTATTTCCTAATTAAGGTCTATCTGCTTGTGTTTGGTGTACCTTCGGAATTGTTTTAGGAAGATGTTAACATTGAGACTCCTTTTTCCATCCAGCAGTGTGATCTCAGCACTTTCTTTCCTCCTGGTGTCTGCGCCCTGAAGGGGGCCCAGCGCAGCCCTTCCCAGGCGAGGGGAGGACCCGGCAGACCCCGGGGGCGCCTGCTGACAGAAGAGTCCCTCCATCTCTTCCCAGTCCAACTCAGAGCCAGCAGTGCGCTTGTGGCTGGTGGCGAGGAGCGACCAGATGTTGTTTTTGCCGACGACCTGAAAGTTTTCAAGTTACTAAGTTACAAGTTATTAAGTTTATCATCTCATCTTCTTCTCCTAGCCCTATTCGGGTTGGGGTCCTATCGTCTCGACAAGGCACCTCCATGCGTCCCTTTCCTGTGCTACTTCGGTGGCCTCCGCCCATAGTTAGCCCAGCCTCTCCTCACACAACCTCTGGATTTGCTTTTCCCTAATTTTGCCCACTGTGGGGCAGCCCACTGGACATCTTCCCTATGGAAAGTCACTCAGTAAAAGTAAAAATAAAATAAATGTATGCTATTCTTACTTTGTTATTAGGAATCTTGTTCCAGTTGACTGTCTTCATCTTAGTTTTAGGTACTGGTGTCTCCTGTTGTGGCAGCAATGGTCCCGTTGGTTCTGGTCTCTCGGGCGCTGGAGGGGGATTCGTCATGAGCAGATGGGGGGGTGGGGGGGGCACCAGCAGGGGTGGTGGCGGTGGAGGGGGAGCGTTGTTAGGGGGACAGGGGGGTGCGGGAGGTGGGCATGGAGGAGGCGGTGGGCAGGGAGGAGGAGGGGGGGACAGAGCACGAGCAAGAGAAGCCTTGCGGCCGGGGCTGCCGACTGAGCTGTGTTGCTGGCATTGGACGCACACCATCTTTCCCTGTTAAAAGTTAATAATAGAAAAACTAAATAGATAGTAAAGATCCACTGTTTTGCAAAAATATAAAATAAATATGTAAGCCAGAAGAAATTACTTCTCAAGACAATAAAACAGACAATCTAGTAACTCGGAATTAGTAATGGTATTTTTAGAGAGTTATGAAGTGACACAGTTTTATTCTTGGAGGAAATAAGGATTTATTAATTTAAAATAATACACATGGGCGAAATCCAACTAACAAACTGATTTAAAAATTGTAATAACTACCATTAAAAGAAAATGTTTTCAAATCACCGATTTAAAAAATGCTCTTTTTTATTCCTCTAGTTTTCCAATAACCTGAAAAATTTGTCCAAATGTAGAAAGGCAGATGATATTTGACATTTAATTAAATAAATATTTTTATATTTAAATGAGTGTTATAATTACACTTCAATATATTTTTACACTAGGGATACATTCCATAGAATACCGTGTAAAAATACATAATGTATAGAAAAATATACCTTGCAAACCAACATTGAGGCAATGTCTACCGTATTATTGCGACAACTCCAATACGGAAACTTAATTGTATACTCCCATTCGCCGTATAAAGAATTTAGGTAGTGATTATTATTATTTATTTATTAATTATCTTGGTAGGATACAAATGTCTTGGCTGCGAAATATACGAGAGTGGACCGGCATTAGAAGTGTGGAGGAGCTATTCCGGGCAGCGCAAGACAAAGAGACATTTTCTAGAGTGATCGCCAACGTCGGGGGGACCTGATACGGTACATAAAGAAGAAGAAGTAGTGATTATAAGGATGCTGTTGACATGTTTAACGCATCAATCACTAAAAGATAAACAGGTCTTAGTAGAATTTATATCGGCGAGCAGAACAATATATATATAATTAAATAAACTATCAAGCTCTGCTTCAACTTATTTAATTTATTTATTGTACTATTACAAATGTACTATATTAAATAAATAAAATGGGTGACAGGTTCTTGAACCTGTCGAAAACCTGTTTAAAACGTCTTGACGTTCAAGTTGACGAAGAAAAAAATCTAGGATTCTAATAAGAATGATGGGTATTACCATTATGTTTTCTTGATTGTGTTATATATATAATAAATAATGTAACGACTTAGGATCAGAATTGACTGTATTCTGTATAAACACTGACCTGTGAAGTGGGCTGTGCCCTCAGCAGTCGTGCTGCGTCCTCCGGGTTGCCGATGAGGGTGGCGCGGTGCACCAGGGTCTCCGCCGTGTCCCAGGCCAACGCCCCCAGGGGCTCCGAAGGCTCGGCCCGCAGGAGGTGCTGCAGCAGTGAGAGGAACACCACCTCGTGCGGGGTGTCTGCCACACGGCGTAAAACCTACACAGAAACATATTATATTCCGTGAAATTTGTTATACTAATACCGTGTTTCACTAAATTCAGCCTAAAGAGGTAAGTTAGTAGTGTTTTATAAATATATTTGTGGCAAGTTACCGCGCAGAAAACATCCATGTGCGAGGAGAGGTTGATTCCTCCGGGGCCGCGAGCTTCATCGCTGTCTCTTTGCTCCGCAAACACGTCCAGCTGCACGGCCAGGTCATTACTACTGCCTGCTCCCACGGGGACACTGCCGCAGTTCTCTCTGTAATGCAAAAAGATTATATTACAATGGAAACAAGTAACAACTTATATTTGAGATTTTCACGGCCAAAAGTATAACCGTGATTTATTTTTGGGGTTTTACGCGGTATTGCGCTTCCTCCTTCTTAAGCCAACGTTTCGTACATTGTTACAGTGTCCATTATCAGCCTGTCCGGAATGTTGGCTAAATAAGGGGGAATCTCGACACAGCGTAATACCCCAAAATAAAATCTCAATAATACTATATTATTCTGAATTACTGAACACTTGGCGCCCCCTGAAGTGATAATAATAGCGCCATACATGGTGTCCGGATATCAGTAATGTAAGTGGAAAACTGGTGAACCTACATAATTTTTTGAGCGGATTTAGTGGTATAATTTTTTTCAAGATTTGAGTTTTGGAATAAGGAATTTTTTATGTCAAATTTGAAAAAACAAGTTGTTAGGGGGTAAATATCAGCTGTTTAATGGCTTTTAAAATGCATTGAAGTATTATATAACCGGCTCTAAAAGTTTTTAACCCTTTCTATTCCAAAAAAGTAATGTAGATACTTCAGTTTCCCGGCTGTACCACTAGTTACCAGACACCGTGTATAAATGATCTAAGCATTATTATTAGTCGTTGCTAGCCAAACCAAGAGTCCAAAGTGCTCCCAACTGTCAGGAGCTTGGAGGGAATTATTCCTCCACCCAGTAGGGCTATGGCATTTCCAATTGGGGTATGCTGTGAGGCTTAAGTGCGGAGATGAGGAAGAGGATGGTTGGGAAGTACTTGGCTATTAAAATCTGGTCACCAAACATGACTAAAGCCATTTAAACCAATGTTTTTATTCTGAATGGTGATCTTTCACCAGATCAACTAAGAGTATCTTCCATTATCTTGATTGTTTTCGTGTTTAATTTGTAGAACTCCGTTTATATATCAAAATTAATAATGTTTTTATTAAGTTCTGTAAGTATTTAAGCATTTTATAGTGACACCTGTTTAGACATTCAAGGCCATATTCTAACCGTGGTTAGGACACGTTAAGATAACTTATTTATATGATTTAATTTCGGTTTCAATTTTTATGATGTCTAAAATGATTTGTTACCGGTTAAACCAAAGATATTAGAAGAACGAGATATGCTATGTTGGCCGCCGGACCGTAGCCGGAGTACTACCTAATTAGGGTACTTTGAACGGTATCGGGACGTGTACGCACAGAAATCTGTTCTATGTATTAGTGCGGATACCTTAGCGCAAGCGAAGGTGTGCAGTAGTATTGGTGAACAAAACCGGCGACACTCGGCAAAACAATTCCACACAGTACGAACTGCTCATAGCACATCTCGTTCTTCTAATATCTTTGGGTTAAACCGATTTATGGAGAAAGTATTTGTGGCAACAGATTTTCTATTCTGTGGGGTATTTTGAAGTCTGTTTTCTCCGCATTAAATGGCATTTTTTTCTTAATTGTTTAATAATGACATGACTGCTATTTATTTAAATGCGTTATATTATTTAGGCCTTCTTCACAAGACCTAACAAGACAATAGTTGTCACCATAATAAAAAACTAAAATACATTATTAAATTTGATTTACATAAAATTATTATGAAAATTCCAGTATCTTCTTCTCTTATTGAAAAATTCAAAAGTAAGGAACAAACAATACTATCTCCTCTAATTTTTAAAAACACCTTAATTCATTATAGATATGACATTTCAAGCTGAAAATATTTGCATTGATTTATAAATTTCAGACAAAAAAAGTTGTGCAAATTTCATGTGACCAGAATTCACCAAAGACTTTTCAGTGAGACACAACAGACTTCCTGCTTTAGAGTTTTCCGGCAATAATCATTGAATGTTTGAAAGGGCAGAACACGTAAAATAATTTTTGCACGAGAAGATGTAGTGATATAGTTTACCTTAATTTGTTTAGTATTGGCAGCAAATTCAAACCTGTAAAAATAATAATGTCATTAGTTATTTAATTTGCTGTTAACGATAATATAGGCTTTTATATTTTCAAAATAATCATAAAGGCGTGATAACTGTTTGCATGAGTTATTGCCAGTTAATATTTTTTTTAAATCCTTTTTTGAAAATGCATTGTTTTCAAAGTAGGGATAGTTAGGGATATTTAAAAATACATATTTTCAAGACTTCCCATTAAAATGGTAGCACTTTATTCAGGAATATAAAAATAAATGAATCTTTAATAAATTACTACCATTGGGAATTATCTCGTATTCAGAACTTATAGAATAGATACAGGAAAGAAATGGCATTGAAGCGTGCCGACTGCATGGACTATTGAAATAGCCGAGTCAATGAAAGTTATGCATTTGATTTGAAGGTAAAAAACAAAGTCAGAGCGCAGATGTACGTGGATGCAAATTGTAGTAGTACGGGAGAATGATGTTGGCAACACTTTTGTGCGCACAGTTTCATACTAATAATGATTTATAGCTCATCTGCCTTGATTCAATTTTCTATGAAATCAACCCAATCGGAAATTATCGGGTAGTTTGCCGGGCTAGTAAGTAAATACTGAACTTACCGATGAATTCATTCCTAACCCGCACCCTGTCGGGCAGGCGGGGGGCGGAGATGATGAGACAGTTGATGAAGGCGACCAACGCGGTCTGGTACTCCACCTGTGATGACTTGTCCAGCTCGCTGACAACCACACTGAAGCGGTATCGCTCTCCGTACACGCTCTGCAACAAACAAACAATTGGTTGAAATGAGAATCATACATTACTACTTGGTAACATTTGTATGGGGTGCAGTTTTGTGGCAAAGTAACACAAAACTGCACCATACAAATGTTATGTTTATTAACATATTGTTATTATATAAATGCTCGACGATAGGAGTCAATCAAAGAGGTCAATATGCGAAGAGGGACCTCATTATTATTATACATAGAAGTAACATCTTTTTCTAGCAATGGAATTGAGTTTTTATTTTTATTGGGGCACTGTTTCATACACGGTAATCAAAATTATAATAAGGAGGCCAATAACACTGGAATATTATCAACAACTTATTGAGCAACTTTTTTGATAATTTCTTGCCGGGAAGGTATTTTAGTCAAGATTATAAATCAACTTTTCTAGATTGATAACTTCGGGTTTTTTTATGAAACAAATGGGACCTAAAAAACCATAGATATGCCAATATATATAAAATTCTCATTCGGAGCTTACTTATTATTAGACATCGGATTATATGCACTAACAAAGTGCCGAAATATGCATGCAAATATGCACTAAAAAGGGCCGAAATATGCACTAAAAACTCTTGATTTGCCCAAAATATGCACAATGCAAAATCAAAAAACCATTTATTTTTTGATATATTTTAATTAAAGACCGTACAAAAACAGCGAAATATTCTTAAAATTATGCATAGTTTTTGTGACAATATACAACTAAATATTTTTCCAAATTTTCGAGCTCAAATTTGTGACGTTTGTCACCCAGTATTAAGGTGGAAACACATTATTAAAACCCGACGCGACCCGATGAAACGCGATGCGTGTTGAGTCGAATCAAATGTATTGTTTTCTTATGACCAGAATCACACTATGAACATCCGACGCGACGCCATGTCGGGTGTTCATAGTGTGATTCTGGTCATAAGAAAACAATACATTTGATTCGACTCAACACGCATCGCGTTTCATCGGGTCGCGTCGGGTTTTAATAATGTGTTTCCGACTTTAATTTGTACGCCGAAAACGACCTCTCTACGTCAACTGACGTCATTGGACAAAATTTAAAATTTAGCGCCATTTCTGGAGATATCTGTTTAGGCAGGGTACGACTTGATGTAGGCATTAATGTTCTTCATATCTTCAAGACTCGGGTTTTTAAGCAAAATAGAGTCTAACTTTTTACGAATCTCTTCTGATATTGAATTAGGAAGGGCGTTGGCGAGTTCGATCATTGTTTCCAGTATTTCTATTGCTTTAATTAGAGGAAGGTTTTTTGTTTCCAATTTTTTTATGGTATCTGGTAACTTGTGGAAATGTGTTGAGATGAGGGCGATATTCTGTTTAATGGATGCGTCTTCAAATGCTAGCTTGTTTGAATGAATTGCAATGGCCTCAGAACTGTCAAATTGCCCAACTACTTGTTTTACGGCCTCAAAATTTTCAGCATAGAATAATACTACCTTTAGCCAAGTACCCCATCGAGTAATTATGGGTTCTGGCGGCAATGCTAGATTTGGCAATTGCTCTTTATAAGACTGCACACGCGACGGAGAGGAAATCAATTTATTAACATTCCCATACTCTTGCCGTATCTCTTCTGCAAAGCGATGAAACCCGTGAGCTAAGCAGGTAATGTGTAGTAAATTTGGATAAAAAGGCTTGGCCAGCTTTCACCATGTATGGCGCAGCATCAGAAACAAACATGCAGATTTTTTCATCAGATGATACCTCCCGCTAAAACGAAACATGCACGATTTGGGAAAAAAGGCTGAAATATGCATTAACGTCGTAATTAAAGAGTTATATGCATTTGCATATGCAAATATGCAAATTCATATAATCCGATGTCTACTTATTATACTATACAATACAGTCTATACACCAACGTAAAACTTTGAAAATTTATTGCATAGATTTTCAAAGTTTTTCATTGGTGGATGTAGTCAGGTAATCATATGACGTCACAATATTTCGGTTCAAATTGGTCCCTGGTCAAGATTTCGCAAGATTGTCATGTATTGCCTATTCTTGTCGACGTATTGTCCTGTCTTAACAGTGAGTTCGCACGGCTATCGAAATTACAACAAAATTACCGGGCCAAATCTATTTCCTTTTCGCTCTGTTACAAAAACTCATAATTTCGAATGCAATAAATAATTTCACGATTTTACAAATTTGGTGGATTTACTGCAGGAGATTTTTGTGTTGTGGATTTGTGTTAAATGCATCATGCCAATCTTGACGGGATATGACAATATTGACTGGCCAACACCTAGGCTTCCAAGACTATTGACGGCAAAGATGGCAATAGGCAATAATGGGCAATTTAACTTGCTCGTTTATTAGCACATTTAAGAACATTATGATAACTGATAATTCAGAAGAAATTTAAAAAATTGAATTTAGTTCTTTTTTTGCCCGCCCTCATAGTTTGAAGGTCAGTATAATTTTGTTGGACGAAATAGAAAAAATCCTTGAAAGGGAATAATATAGGTGTATTTAAAAAATATATATATACACCCCAACAGTGCAATCATCTTGTATTGTCAAAGACAGGTATCTTTTTAAATATTCGTTAATAAATATAAAATTAAAGATTAAACAAATCGAAAACAAGAGCGTAAAAATCAGCTAAAAATTGTATGCAATAATGAAATACCTAAAAAGCATCTAAAAACAATTCGTAAACAAGAGTGTAAAAAATTTGCTAAAAATAAAATTTTAGGTCTCTAAAAAGCATTCGGAAGATCCATGATAATTATATTATATCAATCGTTTTAATCTTTACAGTAATAATTAATTGCATAATAAACTTTATCAGGAAGCGCGATAAACTTCAAAATTAATAATAAAAAATATTTGTCAGAAGTGGGATTCGAACCCACGCCCTCAGAGAGGACCAGAAGAGCTCGATACCCCGCAAATACGGGTAAGGTAAACCTTGAGTCTGGCGCCTTAGACCGCTCGGCCATCCTGACACAAGAAAACATTGCTGATCAATCCAGTGTGTCATTCATAAAATACATTTATATAAATACGCAATGTACTTATCTTTTCCCGTTGCGAGTTTCAAATATTATTATTTCAGTCAATAGCCTCTGCTTCCGTATTGGATTGAATCAATGAATATCAGAATAATAATATTATTATCGTTTACGATTTACAAAAAAAACAATTTGTTAGGTAAGTAGGTACCTGTGAGTACTTGTTCAGGTAATATTTATTCCGGAATAGTACATATTATTTTGAACAGCCTGAAAAATAAGTGTGTTCGAGCTTTGGGAAAAATCCGATAGAGCGTTTTTTTTTTTAATATTAGAAAATAAACACATGATAAACACGTTGAATGAATGGTTAAATGGTAATCCTGGGTAAGCAAAAAGCGTATTTTCCTGTGGTTACTTATTTCTAGTACACACACAAACAACACAGATCTATAAATCGTCGTTTCCATTGCAAACTAACATTTACAAAACATTTCTATCTGCAAAATATGAGTCTTTCGATAGTTTCTGTAAATTAAACGTAGAAAGTCGTAACGGAAAATGGCCAAAGTGATGAACAGTTTTTGGATAAATCTAATTTGAATATTCTGCGTGATTTCAAAATTTGGATGTTTATAACTGCCATATGGTTTACGAATCTCTTAAAAAATGTTTATAAATAGGCGCAGATAAATTTAGGTAGGTACCTAAAAATACGGATCTTGTAAGGTTTGTAGGATTGTTTATCAATTTGTTCCTCTATTAGCCGCTTTGTAAAAAATAGTCTATTTTGCGTACGGGCAATTTATTTTAAAGTGTGCATTTTAGAGAAATTAATTAGATTCTTTTCTGTCAAGGCTAAGATATCAATCTATTCAAATAGAGAGGTCAGTTCATTAATTTACAAAAAGAGCCAGTGATAAATAAATTGCATTTGAAGTTGCCTACGGCATTAATTTGGTTTTATTACCTGGATAACGATTTTGGTAAGTTCGAGAAAAATATGACAAGATCAAGTGTATTAAATACTCGAGTCGAACCGAGTCAGAATAAATAAGAGTATGTATGAGTCGATCGTACTGAGTTGTATGAGTTGAGTTAACTCCGCTCGAAAATTGGAACCGAAATATTGTGACGTCATATGATTGCCTAGCTATATCCACCAATAAAAAACTCTGAAAGTCTGTGGAATAAACTTTTAGAGTTTTTAATTGGTGTATAGCGTATAGTGTAATAAGTAGGCTCCGGATGAGAATTTTACTGTCGTATGTTGGCATATCTATGGTTTTTGGGGACCAATTTGTTTCATACAAAAAGCCTGAAGTTATCGATCTAGTGAGTGGTTTATTTATGCCTTTTTTCATGTTTGCAACCTAAATTTAAATATTCCAAAATTATACATACGTTTATCACCTTTCAAAAGCAGTTCAGTTTTCGGATACGTCCAAAAATATTTAATTTATTCTGGTTTTATTGGAAAGCGGAAATATGCACAAATTCAGACAGAGAGAGGCTAGTTCTTTCATCTCGATGAAGATTGCCACGCGTAATGTATATTATTGCTAACCTCGAGGCGAGGGCATGGATCCTACCTGATAGTGAGCCAGAGTGTCCAGTGCCCTCACGTACCCAGCGGCACTGTAGACGCATAGGGCTGACAGTAGCTCCACCACCTGCCGCTTGACGGGCACGCTAGGACTGCTCAGGGCTGCGGCCAGCTTGCCCATGTACTCCTTGTTCTCCACGATGTACTCCAGTCCCACGCGGCTCTCCATGACTGAAGATTGTCTCTCGCTGGTTAATATCTGCAAAAAAGAAATTAAACATTAAATTTTGATCAAAATTGGATGGGAAAATTTTATGCAGGGGATCCTCAAGAATCACGGTAAAACAGAAGACAGGAAAAGCTTTAAGATTCCTTGAAACTCGGTGCAAAAGACAGGCTCACCTGGAGTAGTCTGATAGGAGTAATGAAACATGAAACCTCGAACTACAGAAAAGTAGTTTAGAGACGAGATCATGATGTCTGATATAGATTGTTATAGATTTAAATAAAACAGCTACCCAAGATGCTCTAGTCATTAACGCCGATATGGCCATATTTGTCCACATACTTTTCTGTCGACAAGAATCGAAAGTGGGATGTGTATTCGTCAACTAGGGAGGCTAAAGTTTAAAAGCCTAAAGTTTATGTTTAGACTTACGGAATTCAATACTTCGTTTATGTGAAAGCACTATGAAACAATACATGATTATAATAATACTGGAATATTATCAATAATTTGTTATAATGGCGGAATTTTGGTGTTGTTGTTCGTCTTTGAACATAGTTCGACCGAACTAGAGACAAAATACAGACTATGCAGCGTGGACTTAACGATAGTCGATGGTGAAGTTCCCTTCGTATTTTGAAACAATAATAATGATAAGAAGATTGACATCGTTTTGTGAAAGCTTCTCTATCAGCATTCAATATCGAGAAAGCACTCAAAAGTTCAGAGATGCAATTCAAAAGCATCTCAAAAACATCGCACTTTGTTATATATCGGCAGCACCAAACCTTTTTAATCCACATTGGATCTTTAATCTTATAATTAATTGCAATTCTCTGTCGGTATTTTCAGTTTATTCAGCATATTTTAGCTCTTATTTTCGTGAAAGTATATTTTTAGAAGTCTTCTCGTTAAAAAATCAAGCGAGCAATGAAAATAAATAGGTTTCATAATTAACCTTTAATCACGCTTAATTGGCTTCTAACTAACAATGGAGCAGTCCGCGTCTCTGCTGTAGTCTGTAGTGACGGGACATTCCGGAATACCTCCAGCCGAGGGGAGAGGAGAGGAATGCGAGATCTTTTTGCCCTCTTTGGTCCAGCAGATCTGTCGCGTCAGCTATTTCAAGGGTTATCTGTTTACATTCCAGAACCATTTTCATTTTCGATTCATTGAGCATTTATAGAATTCGATGCACTTCTCGGATTGTGTGCCGTTAGTCAATTCGCACTGCGGTTAGTTTCGTGCACAGGTGTGGGTCTAATTAATATTTCGTGTTTGTTAGTTATTGTTAGATTTCTCTGCAGCTTGATTGTAGGTTTTATTGGTGTATTTTATCTCTATTTAAATGTGCTGTCGATTGTGGAATGATGAAAATTATGTGGTTTTGCTAAACACCCATTTATCTAAAACCTAAAATTTTAATTTAAAACCTTAATTGATTATGATAATTTGTTTCGAAAGAACTATAGTCCTACTGCTGAAAGCCTCGGAGTAACTTATCTTTTGGTTATTTGTGTAGTTTATGATAAATAAGGAGAGATTACAATGACAAATTTAAATAAAGATAATGTGCCTTGATCAAGAGACCAAACCGGCCGTAATACCTGAACCAAACAAAGTGTGAAAAAAAAATTAAGTTTAAATTTAAGAGAAATAAAAGTTGAATGTTTTGTTTTACTGGTACCTAGATTGGAAGGGATTTAGTATCATACCCAATAGTAGTGATAATGGACACTGTAACGTTGTCCGAAACGTTGGCAAAACGAGGAGGAAGAGGCACAATAACCTAAAAATGAATCACGATCATACCCAACTGCTTGCTTCTTGATACAACGCTCTTCATTTTTGGTAATATACCCTCGAAAATGTTTGAATCTCGAAAGTGGAAATTAACCCACCTCCCGATATCAGATCGAGCTGAAACTCAACAGATAGAATCGTTGTCGATGACTATGCATTCTATAAACTTTTGGTAGCATTCAAGCGTACATTCGCGGACATATAAGCTATTTTCTGAAATAGTTAACATTACTATACGAAACTAAAATATATGAAATAAATGTCGGTCCTACCTAATTGGGATTTGGTAAAGTTAGCAGAGTTAGCGCAGTTGACTTTAGTCCCCGGGGAGGAAGGTTCACTCCTCAGTCAAACCAAAATTATTCCTTTTTATATAAATCTATTAGAAAAAATAGATGTACAGAATAAATAGTAAAAATTAATGTAACAATGTTTTCCACGGCTTGATTTCTTTAAACCTATTCTATCTAGTTTATTTTCTATTGCATGATACTCTATACAAATGATGTACTACACCAGACCTACAAGTTTAAGGACAGCTATTTATGGTGCATTCAATTAGCTATAATGCAAACATGAAATAATATTCCTTTGTACAATCCAACAGAATGTTGCATAGACTAAAGACAACTTACGGACATTCTGAGTGACGATTTATGCAAGCTAAATGTATATATAAATGTAAATGCAAGGTATTTACTTAAATTTAATTGTATCGGTGGACAGCATAGCTTGGTAACAGAACAGATTCGGTTGGCAGTTACTTATTAAGATGTCAATAGATCTGATATCCAGGAAGTGACGACGGTTGTAGGACGTCGTGTTGTAAATCAATTGGACGGTGCCTTTTAAAGAAACCAGTAGGTAATAAATAAAATGCATACGGGTCGACTGCAAACTTCTGGTTTTATTGGAGGCCATCTAATCTTAATCACAAATTGCTGTATCATGTTTCACACACATTTCTGTTATTTCTAGGATTGGCAAAATCTGCGATTATTCCGCAGAAACTAACTGACCAATACATAAAACCATTCAAAAAGTTCTGTCAGCAAAACACAAACCAAACTCGTGAACACACCAGCACAGGTCCTCCTAGTTCTATAACATATACAGGGTTTTCCAATAAGAGGTGTTATTTTGATATTCAATGGTTTCGTTGCTTGTGTGGCATCCAATTCCGGCCATAAAAAATCATTAATCATCTCTTGATAGCGCAATTCATTCACCGTAACTGTTGCTTCAGCCTCATTTTCTTAAAAGTAGGGTCCAATGACTCCGCCGGACCATAAACCGCACCAAACAGTCACACTTTGAGGATAGAGAGCTTTCAACGATAACTCTTGGGTTTTCCGAGCCCCAAATGCGACAATTTTGCTTGTTGACGAAGCCACCGAGGTGGAAATGGGCCTCATCACTAAAGATGATTTGCATTTGATTCACTCAAGAGAATTTTAATAATTTCAATGCGTTGTTAAAGCGTGTATCGTTCCTAGATTTATCAATGACGTAGTTTCTACTTGTCAAATGTCAAGAAATGACAGCTTCAAAAGTAACATCTACTGAAATAGCGGGCTATTCAAAATAATACCTCTTATTGGAAAACCCTGTATTATAAACCTTTTACAGTACCTATTATTCCTACCTTACTTCTCATAAATAAATACTATGTAATATTATTTACTTGTATGAAATGCAACAACTTTATATCATAACTTATTACATCTATTTAAATTACACTTTTATTTTCAGTAATCAATGCATGCAAATCTTAGCGTAAATTAACCCATTTCCCGACATTCGATCGAGCTGAAACTCGACAGATAGACTCTTTGTCGATGACAATGTATTTTATCAACTTTTGGTGGCAATCGCGTACACACACGGGGACATATATGCATTTATCTGAAATCAGTTACAGCAGTTAATATACGAAATAAATGTCGGTCTTATCCGGTCGCCATTCGGCGAGATTGTTAGCGCGGTTGACCCCTATCCCCGGGAGGGAAGACTAATCCTAAGACATACCAATTTCATTTTTTATTTTAAGATAGAATTGTACGAACGCGTAAAGGAACCAACTTTAAAAAATACAGTAGGTATTATAGCTAAGATTATCTGTGACAGTTTCACTTGATTAACTTTTTTTCTTTCTTATAAAATTATTTACAAAATAAATAAAAACCAGTTTTGTGCTTGAAATCGAACGTTTCTAGACTCCGTTCGTCAAGCGATTTTAATGCCTATTACCTACAATATAAGGTATATTTATTTATTTATTGTTTATTTGCAAAAACAGTATGAACCAGAACATTGCAATATCGATAATTAACATTTACAAAAAAGTGAATAACAAATAGGTACATTTACAAGTGGGACAAAGAAAAAAGTTTCAAATTTAGATTTACAATTTTAAGTATTGAGTAATAATATTTCACGTTTAAATACGTTGTAGGACATGTGGAAAATATCCACATTTCCTGCGAGGCAGTTAATTAACCTAGTGATTCTTCCCAAGGGCATCACCATTGGTAAGTTAGTTCTGCACCTAGGAAGAATCAAAAGCCTGTGTTGGCGGCCTCGCGCGATTATATACACATTTTTGGCTTGTAGCTTCCTCCTTATTTTCTATAGCCGAATGGAATAAATATCTTCAATCATTTTATTATAATGCTAGCATTTCTTTAAGACGTCATGTGATATCTTTTATTGATCATAATATTAACGCACATTATTATTTATGTGATAAATTAGCGGATCAATTGTAGGAAGGTATACTGTTTGGCTTATGTGATATGGGTGAATCCAATGTGTTTACGTTTTAACAGCTAAGATGGAAATTAGTAGCTCGTAGGCGGAGTGGAAACCCCGCTGAATAATATTATAAATATCGAGTAAAATAACTTGTATGAACAGGATAATTTGAAACAAAGGGATCGTTTTACAGCCTTTCGAAAAAGGAAGAAGGGAAATCATAAACAACTAACATAAACATAATTATTATGTCGTTGTTTCGATTGTTAGTCATTTCAATTTTAACTTGCGAAGGCGGGAATTGCGTAAACAGGAAAAAAAACATAGAAGACGATTCTTTTTCTGCTGCCCCACCCTATTAGAATTTGGCTTTCACTGGAACAGTTCCATGATAACTCAACGCAATGACAAGTCAATACACCTTTAAAAAGAGATAAGTATTAACAGCCATTAAAAAAACTAACCTATAAACCTAACCTCTTTTACCTAGTTTTGATTTCATCATTTTTCATGGCTTTATATCAAGCTGTGTTGAATTTTCATTGTGCTGAGTTATCCGGTTACCCACTGGATCGAGCTTTACCATCCAGAATTGCACTCGTACCAGTCATTATAGGTTTCAAATCCGTGAATGTGGAGCCTTTTTTCACTTGCCACGTCATTCAATCTTTCAGTTTGATAATGTTTTAACTGTCATCACAAAGATATTCTGCAACTTTTGGCTATCACATGAAGATCTTCTACATTATGTTACTATTTATCCAGTGTTTTAAGATTGTACGCCTATATCCGCATCTGCATTTCAAAAGATTCTGTCTTCCAGGTAAATGGTTGGTTTGTTCAGGGGAAATTCATTGCTTGCATTGTCGTCAGAAGAGATTTGTATGTCTATGATTGCTTGGCGTTAGCGGTAAATCAGCTACTTCCCAGCAGCCGAAGTCCTACTGGCTTCAGGCAGTCTAAAAAACATTAAAAGTAATCAAGAATATTAAAGGGAGTTCAAGAACAATAATTTACAGAACGTTCAAGAAAATTAAGGCGAAGTTTAATGCTTAATCAATATTTTCGATTAATCTTTATAACGAATAGGTTTACATTATAAATACAAAAAATATACTTCAGATAAATTGAAGGTTTTCCTATTTTGCCGTGAGTAGAATACGAATAAAAAATTTAATTACTCAATATAAAATATAAATTTACACAACTAAAAAAAATATATGTTTTGCATAGAAATATAAGAACGCATAAAAGAAACAACTTAAAAAATATACATATAGTAGCTAAGATTATCTGTGACCAGGGGGGTATAACTCCGAGAAAAAGGTGGGTCAGAAAAAAAGACACGGTAATCTCTATGGGTGACTTGTGACGTATATTTTCCACATTCCAATACGAACTTCATGCATGTTTATAGGCCGCTGTCACGAACTTCATGCATGTTTATAGGCCGCTGTCATTGGCCGATTTTAGGCTAGCCAATGGGTTGGCTCCGAATGAGAATTATATTGTCTATGGTTACGCCTTTTTTATAGTTTCTATCCTAGTCGATGGTGAGTATGTGTAGTAGTGACGTATATTTTTCAGTTACAGACTTTTATCTATGGCAAACATTAGGACCCATGGGCTCAGTACTAAAAACCCGAAGATATTGATCTAGTGAGTGGTTCATTTATGTCTGTGACAGTTTCCCTTGATTAACTTTTTTGCTTTCTTATAGAATTGTTTACTATATATAAAAACCACTTTTGTGTTTGAAATTGAGCATTCCTAGACTCCGTTTGTCAAGCGATTTTAATGCATTTTACCTATATACGTGACGATATAAGGCATACCAAGCATATACACATTTTTGGCTTGTAGCTTCCTCTTAAAAGGAAACACATGAACACATGTCATTAAAAGTAATTTCCTGAACAGCAAAGGAAGTTCAAGAACACAGTTTAAAGAAGTACCTACTCATATTTCAAAAATTTAAGATACAATAATTTATTGCCAGAGATTTGTCTTATTTTTCAACAATTACCGTTTGGCTTTGGGCGTCTCTGGCTATTGGGAAAGTTATTTTTTTGGCTGTTGGGGGATAATGGATGTGATGACATTATGGTTATACGAGGTTTTCATTTTCAACACCAGTAACGGTGGTATCGGTGGTATTGGCGGCATCGGTGGTAAAGGTGAAATTGATGGTATATTTGGTATTTATGGCATTAGTGGTATAATATGGTATTGGTGATATTAGTGGCATTACTGGTTTTGGTGGTGTTGGTGGTCTTGGAGGTATTGGTGATATTGGCGGTATAGTTGGTATAAATGTTTTTTTGGTTAGTGGTATTGGTGATATTTATAGTATCAGTGGTATTTATGGTATTTTAGGTATTAGTAATTTTTTAATTAATATTTTACACACTTCACAAATATAAAGCAAAAAAGTCCCGATAAACTACTTTTTAGCAGTTTGTCTAACGGGTTCTTTACATTATACATCTTATTATAGTGAGTTTACAGTTACATTTTTACAATTATATAAAACAAAAAATTAAAAAAAGTAATTGGTGGTATTGGTGTCATTGGTGGTATTGACAGTATTTGTGATATTTTTGGTATTGGTGACATTAGTGAAATTGGTGGTAATGTTGCATTAGTGATTTAGGTGGTATTGGTGGTGATAGTGTTATGGAGGCCTACACTAGAGGCCAGGCGGGTTGCCATATTTGGGAGGAAATAGTAATAAATACGGCGTCTTTCAAGGCTGGTGTTACCATGTACGTACGGCAGACTCTTGATTCACCGGGTGTACAAAAACGACCTTATAATATATTTCGATTTCCAGTCAATGGAGGTCCCCCAGTGAAACAATGTCCCCCAATAAAAGTACTGGCAAACAATTTATAAGAGGAATATATTTGTGCACACCGATAGAATCGTAAGTCCCCTCTTACCCCGTAAATGTCCAAAGACACTGGGAGCGTAGCGACAATTTCAAGGAACGCGCAACATTTCCATTCTGAATGGAGGTCTTTCACCAGGGCGATACTGGGAGTATCCACCACGGATGGAGATGGAGCTGTAATTTTAATTTTATAACGATGAAAATTGAGTTCAATACCCCTTAATTTTGCTACACGTTTTCGTTTATGTTCTTCTATATTTATAATTTTTGAAGCTTCCATGTTGTGAGTCAAAATAAACCTGGCGGCCATTATTTTTAACACGTGGTTATTTAACAAATTGACACCAGACGCAGCCGTGGGAAATGGGCCAGCGAATTTTCTTTACTTTCAACACCTTTCTTTTTTAATCTGTGGAAGGTGTGAAACAACCATATATAATGGAAACAAAAAGGAAATATACCATGGAAGCGTTCCGATTGTCTCCGAACGTCCAAACTGCGCGAACTATGAAAGCTGCGGAGCCAATGAAAGTTATGCGGTGGGTGTGTAAATAGAAACAAAGGCGGGGAGCCGCTCTGCTTGTGCGCTCGATTTCATACTAATAATGGTCAGTGTTGCCAAGTTAGCATATTATATGCTAAATTTGGCATAATTACTCCATGTTTAGCATAACTATTATGCTTTTAGCATATAGCATATTTATTTGGCTTATTTTTTACAGAAACATGAAAATAATAAAAACCAATTTTTTAACTTACAAAAATGATATCCATTGAAAAACTGGTGTCTCAATGGAGAAACATAGTTCATATTAAATGGGAATCCTTGACTTCCACTGTAGAGTTTTGGAATGAAGTCATGCAATATAAAGATGCAGCTAATAATAACCCCTTCTGTGATTTATGTCAGTTTGCAATGTCTATTTTAACATTGCCGCATTCAAATGCGGACATTGAACGTGTATTTAGCCAAATGAGTCTGGTCAAAACAAAACTCCGAAATCGTTTGGCGGTGAGAACCCTGAATGCCATTTTGTACGTGAGATTTGGCCTAAAGAGAGCAGGAAAGTGCTGTTATTCTTACACTGTTCCTGACGAAGTACTACGCTGCATTGGGACCAAAGAAAGTTACGACTCCGTCTCTCAGCCTTCCACATCACCTGCTGTTAATGAAGAAGATGAAGATATTGATATTTTATTTCACTGATTTTATTTCTAAGTTAAATTTATGATAGCTTTTTTTTGGCTTTTTTTAAAGTAATTTAGCATTTTTCTGGCATTTCTCAATAAATACTAAGTTAAATTCATGTTGGCTTTTTTTTGGCATTTTTAAAGGAATTTAGCATATTTCTGGCATATTTTTCCCATCACTCTAGCATATTTTGAAGTAGATGAGTTGGCAACACTGATAATGGTTCATACTCATCCCCGCTGTTTCTGTTATCCCTGTGACTTAACTCCTCGAGCGTTTTAAGGTCATATATGACCGGATGTCCATACTTTATAGGGTCATATATGACCGGACGCCCATAATTTATAAAAGTATTTTTACCTTTTTTCTTTCATGCTAAAATACGTAGTTAGTTCGTGAAATAATAATTCTTCTCAGTTTGGCTCAAATACTGTATTTGATATATACTAGTTATAGTTTTCCCTAGAGAGAAAGAACTTGTGTTTTTGAAATGTCGACTTAGGTCAACTTTTTCCACATTTAGAGTAAAAAACGTATTGAAAACGTGGTAAGCGTTTTTGATAACATCTTAAAATCCATCTACATATATGATTTTGTTTTTTTGTTTGACTGAATAAAATGAATTAACGAATGAAACGTAATTTTGAAGTGGAAATTAACCCACTTCTCTACATCCGATCGAGCTGAAACACGGCACATAGACTCGTTGTCGATGTCAATGACGGTGGCACTCATGCACAAGCGCATTTTTTAAAATTGGATGACAGATAATATACGAAATAAATGTCGGTACTATCTAATTACGATTTGGCTTAGGTGTTAGCGGCATTAACTCCAGTCACTGGGGAAGAAGATTCAACCCTCAATCAATTTTTTTTAACCATAGAAATTGGCTACCAGCCGGCCCAAGAGATGGCGCAACTTGATCGAAAATTGAAAATAGAAGTATTTTCGTGAAAAAAAAAGAATTTCATTTATGATAATAAAATGTGATTATTTATTTATTTATATATTGGACAATTTGTATAGCGCCGCTTTTGTGAGATATCACCTCAGGGGCGCTTTACAGTTGATGCAGATATTACAACAAATATAAATATTACAATAATAAAGTGAAGTTAAGTTAAGTAAAATGAAGTACAGGAACAGGTGACACGAAGATAGAAGATGGAGACTCTGCAGCAAGAATCCTAGGTGGTGAAGAAACTGGATCAGCTGCTGCAGCGAAAGAGTCCACCGCGTCCACCAACAGTGCCGGCACGAGGTTCGTCATCTGTCGAGGTATGTTTATACTGCTAATAAAGCGCTGACACCTCACATAGACGTTCGGCGAGTCCATCCTGGTGATTATTGAAGCAGTGCATTCTGCCCGCAATAAAAGGCGACGGTCGGGATAATAAATTACCCTGGGTTTAGCTTACTAACACTTGCTAGGCCCTTCAGAGTTTCCGAGAATTCCGTTGAAAACATCTGGGGTGCATTTACCGATCGACGTTCGTTTCGAATGTCGAATATTTTGAGCAAAATATCCGAATATTCACTTTTAACACACTGCACTCAAAACACATACCATAAAGTTCTAATAAATGGTTGATAAGTTTGGACGCGTTAAGACGCGTCCGGATGCCACGAAGGGCGCTACAATAATCAGTGATGTTTATTTTAAATACACTCGAAAGATAATTAGATTACGATTTATTTTTATGGAAAACTAAAAAATTAGATGTATATAGCACGTTTGAAATACGTACCTAATACGTAATAACCTAATATCTAATACACCTACCTAATGCATCTATTAGGTTTATGACTACTGACTGATTTTCACGGAATCGATCTAATTTATTTTTTATTCAACCGTCTATATTACAATATTTAAAAATATATAGGGACCTACCATATTATTTTATCCATGCTGTAAACCTAACCTTACCTAACAAAACCTTTTGATATTGATAATTCGGAAGTAGGTATCTTTTTCTTCTACTGTAATAGGCCCTACTTCGAAATGTTCCTGGAAAATAAGTATGCCGGCTCTACACACGTAGCAGTCATAGCACATCCCTAGTTGGCCGGTCGGGTCACGTGTCCTGTCAGCCATATTATTATCAACTGTCAAGCGGAAAAAAGCGCCAATATGGTTGTGTCTATTATGGCGATGCCAGCCATTTATAACTCGTATTTCTATAAATAAACCGCGCACTGCGAGTTCCACTATGGTTGCAAATGCAAGCAATGCTTTATTTTGTATTTACAGACACTGGCCGCTAACAAGGGGAGAATCCAGTTGGATCCTAGCAAGTTTACACGACTAAAAACATAGAAAATAGTTTATTTGGCAATGGTGGATAATTCTCTCTTTGCTTTGAAGTTGTGCGCATTGCATGGTAATATATGTATCATTGAACAACTTAGAAACACTATCAATGAGAAATGATGTATTTTCTGGTTCTGGTAAAACGTACACCGAAAGTCAAAATTTCACATGATGTGGTACAGCGGTGTCTATCGAGTTAAAAAAATCATATTGCTAATTAATGAATAAAGTATAATGATACTCAGATCTTCGATTGTCTGACAGATAGAAGATGTTTATTTATAAGACATAATAAGTAATTACCTGTACCCTCTTAGTCACCACGGCACAGCTGTGCGCAATTGATTGACAGCAAGGTTACGCGTTGAATTTATAAGGGAAAATTATCGTTGAACTCTGCTGTAATTGACCATTGCAAAAACTGCCTATATTTAATATGATTAAGTACCTACCTATTTAGTGTTGCTAAGATTATCTATGTGCGCAGTGGAGTAGCTATAGCATTCACATGGGGGAGGAGGGCATATAATTACGTGTTTAGTTCATTTTGCTCAGAAAATCAGTTTTAAATGGTTAAAAATCACATAAAATACAACAAATAAAGTAAAAGAAGCTAGTATTAGAGTACTGCTAGGTTCCCAAAATGTAAGCATTATAACTGTAAAACCAAAGTAAAGTATCAAATCGAAGAAATTAATTAATTTTCACTCTTCTAAGTGAATCAGACTGAATGAATTCATTTGACTAGGTGAATATGACTGAATCAATTGACTTGACTAGGTGAATCAAATTGAATTGATTCTTTACTGCGAATGAATCTGTCATGTCTAATAGTTGGCAGGTACCTACTGAAATGCAGTAAGTTCATAACTAAGGACCGCCTACCGCGTCACGTCTGTTCTATCGCGGGAGGTCTATTTCGTCATTAGCAGTATTAGTACTTCGTGATATTGATTAATCTACCCGATCTTTATCTGAATTATAACTTGCCAAGTTTCTGGAAATGAGATTGATACGAATGACGGAATGAAATGAGATGGACATAAATTGGAAGATAGTGAATAGACGCCAGTCCCGGTAAAACTAGAGGATTCGTCCCTTCGATTCTCAGTTGCGTCTTTATCTGTTTCACATAGCTATAATATGCACGTATATAAACATTTTTTAACTTTAACTCCACACCGGGGAAGACAGAGAAAAAAATTCCTTCTGGGCCTGTGCCATGCCTTTGGGGATGCTGTGTGGGGGCCTTTTTAGGGAAGAGAAAAAAAAGTGAATTGTTGACTAGTTTTCATGTGAAACCGCGTAGAAACTTGGGTGTGCTTTGGGATGTTTCCCGAATATACGCACATGGCGCTAGTTCCTCGGAGCATCTTCCATCGAAATACCGGTAGAGCGAGGACACCATTCCCACGTGACGCCTGTTCCCTAAAGATTCTTAGGCGAATCTATCAAAAGGACCGCGGTCTGTTAGATTGAGAGTTGTTGATACTTCTTTAATGTTTATGGCGTGACGATTGCAAAGTTAACCGAATTAGAAAAGGTACCTACTTAAATAGTAATAATGTTTGATTCCAATAACCGTGAGTCAAAATCTATGGACGCCGTGGGAGGCACTGATTCATTTTCATTGAAAATATCTATTCCGGATAATTAAATCAAAGCTCATTATGTCGTTTCTCCATAAAGCAAGTTGCGATTAGCGACGTCCATAGAAGTAAAGAAGTTGAACCTCGGTGATGAGGATTGCGCAGATTCTATGGAATTCTAATAACAAAAGGATTTTTCTATGGAATTTCAAATGACTCGCTTTCCGGTAAAAATAGAGTGAAACCATGCACAAGAAAAATTATATTCCGAGTTTGATACATTGATTCAGGACCCAAGATGGTGTTAGGACGAATAATTGCATTTAAATTATTTA
The DNA here is from genome assembly GCF_061612785.1 of Hesperophylax consimilis. Lineage (NCBI taxonomy): Eukaryota > Metazoa > Arthropoda > Insecta > Trichoptera > Limnephilidae > Hesperophylax > Hesperophylax consimilis. The sequence goes on from NC_142850.1 coordinate 25,299,126, forward strand.
AATTTTAACGACCTCTGCGGCTGAACGATATGCTCCTTGTACCTAGACTAATTAGTTTGGCTTATTATATAAAATAATTATAGAATTTGAAATAATTTTTGTAGTAGGTTTTTATATTTGCACCACGTTCCAGAGTGTAAGATACTGGTAAGAGTCCGCCACGGAGAACAGAAACATTGCTTAAAATGGATTTAGCTATGTTTAGGATTCCCAACCTTCCTCTTCCCCTCCCTCACTTCCTTCGGTCTTACAATATTCCCTAGAGGTGACTGCCCCCAGCACACTGATTACACAACCAATAGTAATTCAAGCATATACGAGATTGCAAAGGTAGGACTTGCTGATCGATCTTGCTGAATTACGATTAGCCTATTCATATTTGAAATGATCCTACTACCACTGTAACTCGATTCAATTCAATTTTGTTTATTCATTTCAAAAACATTACAAAATTGTTAATTTCAATACGTTTTTAAAATATTTTTGTAATAAGAATTCTTAGATTAATATTAAAAGTGTGTATATCAACTATACCAGTGATAATAGAGCTTGCCTTTTAAAGGAAGCTTCATTGATGCTAAAAATGTCGATATCCGAATTGATTCTGTTCAACGGCAAGATTGCTCTCCCCACAGGCATGACCATTGGAAAGTTAGTTCTGCAGGCCGGGAGATAAAATAGTCTATGTTGTCGGTGACGTAGATAACCATCGGGAACATAGAAATGAATGCTCTCCATGATGACCGAGTTTTCAAACCATCCACGAATCAGTCTTAAGAAATGTGTTGCAATGCGCACATCCCTCCTGACCCGTAGATAGTTCATTCCGAGCATACCCAAAAGAAAGTCAGTGAGATAGAGCCACGGGTAGTAGCCATACTCCCTCATGTAAAGAAATCTCAAGAATTTTTTCTGAACTCTCCAACATGAGAGAATACTTTACCTGGTGTGGACTCCAAATCACCGACCCACTTTCAAGTCTACTCATTACTAAGGAATTAAATAAAACTATAAGCACCCGGTTATCTCTAAAATTCTTTGCAGTGCGTAAACTCAATCCTACTACCAATGTACTACAACCATCATTACGAATTGCGAATAATCTGTTAATAATTGAAATCTTCCTACTACCACTGTGACTTTTATTGACTACAACCATCATAACGAATTACGAATAATCTGTTAATAATTGAAATCCTCCTACCATCACTGTGACTCAATGACTACCAGAGATGTGCAAAATGGGTACCCAAAACCATTTGAAATGCAAAATGGAAATGGGTCAAAACTTTTCCATTTGAAAATGCAAAATGCAAAATGGTTTTTAGAAAAGCATTTCAAATGCAAAATGGTTTTTAGAAAAGCATTTCAAATGCAAAATGCAAAATACCTATTTTCAAAATGCATTGAAAATGCAAAATGGTTTCTCAGGTTCAAAATAATTATTGAATTTTTAAACAACTTTGTCATTTAATAATGGACATCAATGTAGAACAACTTGTGGAATAACAAATCATACATACTGATATGTCCTAGTTTGAAGGCCCATTGGAGGGGACCCACCCTTTCCCGACGGCTGTGTGAGGAAACTGATTGTTTAACCTCCTTAGCCGCACACGTCAGGACTCTAATTTTTTTTTTGTAAAAAGAAGCTACATTTATTTTGAAACGAATCTAGACCCTCCAATGTCCCTGCATGCATGATTGTTAGTACGAAATAATGTATGCATACTTACATTAATAGTAACACAAAATAAGAACACATATGAAATGTGTTCGCCTGGTGGTTTGGCATCTAAAATTAAATAATAAATAAGGAGCACAAATTTTATAAGTGGAAGTATGATTGAAACATAAAAATATACAAGACGCGTATCGAGGGCAGTTTACCCCACTATCACGGGGCGGTCCCGGCAAGAATGAGCGTGGCAAGCGGCCTGGCCACAACGATCCCAAGCACCCGCGTCCCTTAGCCAGTTTTCCGAGAGTACCCTCGAAGAAATGTAAATGGGGGGAGGGGGGGGGGGAGATACTCCCAAAGACCCTAGGGAATGAAGTGAGCCTCAGGTCACCGGAGGCAGGACGGAAGGGGACCGGGCTCGCGCAATCATTCCCCAGGCCCGCTCATGATGCCGGGGGAGGCACCCGTGGTTCGTGGGACAGCCGCCCCGGATTAATGTCACCTTACTGGATGCAGGAACAGGGTCTATCCGCCCCCGTGGTGGGGAAATGAACAATACAGTACGATAGAGTTCAGTTCGACAACCTATTCATAAACCAATTTGTTAGTAACAAATAAAAAGGCAAATAACAAACGTAGAAAATAAGTTGTGATCAACAACAAATTGACCGTTCATAATAGAAAAAAAAATAAGGGAAAAAAAAGATTAACATAGTATTAAAGAGCTAAAACACAAAAAGAAACAGTATTATCATTATCAACGCGTTCCTAATAAATAAATAAGGCCCAAATTAAAAAGTAAAAGGAAGAATGTGCATTAAAAAAAAAACAGTGTAAAGAATTGGCAAAAACGGTGTAAAAAGCCAGTATACACAATAAATTAATAAGAAATAATAAAACAAACAAATAAAATAATAAATGCATTGCGATCATGCCATAAGACAAAGAAAGTAAAACCAATGAGTATATAAAAATAAAAATAAAACATAAAGCAATCGCGCATAAACAATATTAAATTTGTTATAAGAGGAGTAACCGTGGAGTGACAGGAACAATACGCTTGGCACCTGAAACAAAGATGATTTTAATCTAAATCAGCAACTCTAAGCACAGGCCATCTCTCTACCCAGGACTTTACAAACTTTTTGAAGCATTCAAAATTTTCTCTGTTCAACACGAGATCGGCATTCCATGCCGGTCTTGTAATCCCTCTCAAGCCATCCAACATTTCCTCTCGGGCATCCTTCATCAACTCGCAGTGCCACAGAATGTGCTCGGCTGTCTGGTTAGTGTCACCACATGAACAGTTCGGATGAGGAGACAAGGCGAGACTATGTAGCCGCCCCCTGAGCTCCCCATGACCGGACACCAATTGCGTCATATAGTGATCCAGTTTTATGTGCGCCCCTTCCATTCTGCTTTTAACTGAAGGGAAGAAAGAGAAAGTCAATCTACCCTTCGTCGACCTATCCCATCGCTCTTGCCATACACTCAGCGTTCTATCTCGCATGGCTTTCAATAAGCCAGGAAGGGACACCGCTCCACCGGGTGTCAGTTCGACTCCCAGGTGGACAGCGGCCTTACCTCTTGTCAATGCCTTTTTTGTCAAAACTTCCCTTATTTCCAAGTCAATCGGCAGTGTACCAGCCAGAACCGGTAATGCATCATTAGCCACAGTCCTATATGCGCCCGAAAGAGCCAACAGGGGAGTCCGTTGGCCCCGCTTGAGGGCCAAGTGGATCAATGCATTATCCAGCCGGTGTTCCCACACAGAAGCTGCATACGAGACATGCGTCACGTAAACACCCCTATATATGAGGCGAAGTGCCGGAGTCCGCAATCCCCACTCAGCCGTTGAGAGCCTTCTCAATTTCAAGAATAGGGCCTGGGCCCTGCTAGAAACGCTCTTGACGTGCGCTAGGAACGAAGAAGATCTATCTAAAGTGACGCCTAAATACCTGGTGCTTTCAACGAAACGAATAGTGGAGCCTCCCATTCTGATGGTAGGGTTTCTGGCACGACTGAGCATACCCTTCATCAAGAGTCCCACGGTCTTATGGGGAGCGAAGTTCAGCCTGTTTCTCTTACCCCATTCAAGAATTTCACGCAGACCCTCTTCTGCTTTACTCTCCACTTCCTTTCTGCTGTCCCCTGAGACCAAAAGAAACTTATCATCTGCGTAGTCGACCGATATGCATCCTTCAGGCAAGGGTAACCTAGAGGAGTCGTCAAAAAGGATGTTCCACAGGTCAGGCCCGAGGACTGACCCTTGTGGACAGCCCATGTTAACGTCACGTATGATGAAAAAATCACCATACATCACAATAACCTTTCTGTTACGTAAATAATCACTAATAATATTGAACAGTAAAGGCGGGCAATTACGACTTTTCAACTTAGTTAAAATCATCGGCCACCACGCATGATCGAAGGCACCCGAGATGTCCAAAAATATTCCAATTACATACTTCTTGGTACAAACCCTCACCCATTCAAGCGCATACTTAATGGCGTGCTCAGTGGACTTACCGGGGATGAACCCAAATTGGCGGTCGCAGGGTGGAGACAGGGTGAGACGGAGCCTATGTTTGATGATTTTTTCCAGTATTTTACCTAAGATTGGAAGTAAAGTGATGGGTCTGTAGGCTCCGATATCTGTTCTCGGCTTGTTGTTCCCCTTTGGTATAATCCGGAGCACGCCTTTCTTCCATTCTGTAGGGAATACTCCTCTACGCAAGCACGTTTCCAACACTTGATAAAGCTCCTCTTTAGCGTGGATCCAAACATTCTTCGCTATTATGCCGTTCAATCTGTCAAATCCCGGTGCCTTCTTCGGACCCAAACCCTTAATTATGATTTCAACCTCTGCTCGACTTAATGGTGGTACGCCGTCCCCCTGGGCGAGGTCTCTAGGTGGAAGCCGTGACAGGTTTCTTACCTGTTGATGGTGAACACTTTCCCCATTAACTGAGTCTAGTGGAACTAACTTGCCCAGAAGTGTCTCAAGAGTGGAGACTATGTCAACACTCTCTGCGTTCCCTTCGCTATTACCGAGCACAACGCTCGATAAGTATCGTTCTGATCCTTTTCCCGAGTTTTCAAGAGCGCTGTGGATTTCCCACGGGTTGGCGTTACCCACTTCATCTACCCAACTATGCCATGCAGCTCGTTTTGCTGAGAGGACGGCCGAACGATAGGCGCCACGGGAAGCCCTAAAACGGGCCTGAAGTGCAGCCGCTTCTTCAGGCGAGCATATACTTCGCCTAACCACTACCAGGCCCCTATAGGTTCTTTTGTAGGCCCCTTTCAGCAAAGTCAGCTCTTGTGTCCACCACGGCGTCCTAATTAACTTCTTTGGGTTTGATCTGCCCAAAGAAGTTTCAGCGGCTGATACCACCGCCGCGTTGAAGAAATTCCCCAAGTTGTCCGGTTCCCTAGCGGCTACGTCATGAAAACCCCTTAAAGATTGACGCAGCGCATCCCCAAAGCTATCCCAATTCGCCCTAGTGGTTTTGAAGTTCCAAGATGATTGTGGAGCTTCTGTCTTTGTAATTCCCACTGAAAAAGTTATCAATCTATGATCAGAAACTATCGCACACTCATGAACCGTCCACTTTGATATTTTTGACGCAACAGATCCAGAGCAAAGAGTGAGATCAATGTTGCTTTCGCCACCGGTTCCTGAAAATGTTGAAAACGTACCTGGTTCATTGAGGATGAACAGACCTTGCGCTGAGATAAGATCTTCGACGGCATAGGATCTTTCCGTTCGATTTCCGTTAAAGTCAAACCAGAGAGGCGAGCGCGCATTGAAGTCACCTCCAATAATTATGTTTCGGCCTTTTAATTTATGCAAGGCACGCGTGAGGCTCAAAATATGCGGTTCAACTAAATTACCATATTTAAAATATACTGATATCACGATGATCTCAGTATCGCCAAATTTAAAGGAAACACAGGTTTGGTATTCGTTCGACAGTCCCTCGAGAAGGAGGGGGCTAATCAACGAAGTATTGACCAGAACACCCGCCCCGGGAGAGCTGCCTACTTCAAGTACCGCCCCTGGACTAATGATACCAGGTGTTTTCCCTTGCCAAACGTATTGTTCCTGAATGAGCAGAATGTCGATCCCAAGGTCGGTCATGACCCGCTGGGCCTCAAGGGTGGCTATCCGAGACCGCTGCAGGTTGATCTGGCCTATGGAGAGGGGATTAGCGGCGGCCATAATCGGTCATGCGAACTTGAGCCTCGATCGCAGCTCTGTTTGCGGGGCAGGCTCGGTCACCAGTACAATGATCGGCTGGTTTCTGAAACTTGGTACAAGTTGCGCAGATAGCGGCCTGTGCCTTCTTGGGGCACTCCTCGAAATCATGACCGGCTGCGGCGCAGTGGCGGCAAGAAATGAACTCCTGAGTACAAGATTTGCTTACATGGCCGTACATGTGGCATTTGAAGCAACGGGTAGCTCCCAGGTAGTCACGAACCCGACAGGCATTCCACCCAAGGTAGCAAAGACCGCTATCTATAAATCTCTATCTGATATGTCCTGTGTAAAAAACAATTGTATTTGAGTGGAATATAATAGAATCTATTATTAATTAAATATTGTCATTTTTAATGATTTTTTATTAGGGCCATCACCAGTGAACAATAAAGAAATACAGGACAGTGAGACAATCAGACCATGTTGTGATCATAAAATGTTGTTTTCTAGTGCGCACCCATTATTTGACCATAGATTGTCACAAAAAACTCCAAGCAGGCGCACTAGAAAACCCACAGATAATATAATTCAACTTTGAGAAAACCAATATATATTCTATATTATGTAGGTATTATGTAGCCTTAACCATTATTAGATTTTAGAAGAACGAGCTTTTCAAAAACATCATCACTCATCTTTCTTCTATGAGGTCTCATGATTATACCTCCATTTGAAAAGAGACATTCAACTGGTGCTGAACTCGGAAGACAAGTATTGCATTTGATGAACGTGTACCTAACAGTAGAGTAAAAAATTTGCTCGGGACTAATATTGGCAACGTAAAAAATAGAAACTGGTATCTAAAATTTAATATTACAGCATCATGGCCCCGTGTTCACTATTTGAATCTGTATTTTTTTAATGGTATCACTTAATTGCCAGGGCTCCTACCAAGTAGCAACTTGACAGACGTAAATTATCTCCCATAGCGAGGTTGAGGACTGACTGATATACGGGGCCTATGATAAAAAGATGAGTGGAGATAACAGGAAGAATCTTGCAAAAAAGCATTTAAAATGGAAAATGCATTGAGAAAAGTATTTAAAATGCAAAATGCAAAATGGTTTTTAGAAAAGCATTTAAAATGCAAAATACCCATTTTGCATTTTGCATTTCCATTTGAAATGGATTTATTTGAAATAAAGCACATCTCTGATGACTACAACCATCATTACGAATTACGAATAACCTGTTAATATTTGAAATCCTACTAACACTGTAATTCAATGACTACAACCATCATTATAAGGGAAAAATGTTGCTTTGGCAATGACGGAGGACTTCTCCGGGCATTTTGTCATGTAAAACAATTTCGGGTCTACTATGACTAATCGTTCGGTCTGTTAGTTCATAATATATTTTATAAAATTCATTTTCTAAAAATGAATTTGGTTCATATTCATAATATGGTATTATATTACGGCAGTCAAACAAGTTATGTTTAATTACCAAACTTTAGTGAATTATTTTTAAAACTTGATTATGCCTAAATGTACCTATACTCTGACGGCGCTAATATAGAATATCCAGATATAATATGTTCTATGGTTTCCGGAAAAGCCAAACATTATATTATGTTATGTTACGCATTGCCATAAAATCCACTATCATCAATAACCGGCAAGCGGATACAGTTGTTGCGAGGGAGCAATCTCTTCGTAAGCGCCAAATATCATTATTCTAAAATAATATCGGCTCGTTTATGGCACAATAATTTGCCAAAATAATGTAGGCTGTATTACCGTACTAAAATCGACCTTTTGTGAGCTGACTAGTCTGCAAGAAACCCCATGATGTCACTTATGGATAACATAATAACAATATGATTATGATTTTACGTGGTTTTTGATGCAAGACTATGCGAGTTTAAACTATTAATCTTCTAGTTGCAATGTGCCATTTTACTGCTCCAGACAGGGCCGTACACGGAGGAGTATGGAAGGTCAACCATAACCCACAAGAAAAAGCGATTGGAACCATAGACATTCAAATTGATACTCGTAGACCAGACAATCATGGAAAGGGGAACAAACCAAGTTGCGAGGAGCGTGTGTTCGCGTCTCTTTCTGTGATTTTTTAATAAATGAATCTGATAATATCTTCATTCAGTACTGGAATAAAATCTTCTTACGAATTACTAGTCCTTTGTACCTACTGCTGGCAGCTTAAAAAAATTAACTACAATAAGAGTTCGGACTTGTTTTCTCACTCATTTTTAGCGTCGCTGCGCCAGGCGGTTAGTTTAAAAACGAACATTCAGATCCTGCGTAGAAAGTTCCACGCTGTACTGTGCTGCAAACATTTTCCTTATTTTAGTGAATTTTAATTTTCTGCGCAGGGTCTGGTTATTTCACTGTGCGCTCTTCGGCGGTCAATGTAAGAGTAATGTCGTAGTTTATTCAAAGCATTCTCGAACCCTTCTGGTGCCAAAAATATGGTCATGTGCTTTGCCTTCATCACATCGAAATGATACCTAGATTTCATGCTAGGAATTTCATGGAATCTTTTGTGTGTATGAGAATGAGATATTATTTATGGAAGGATGACGAAAAAGGTACTTCCTAAGTGACCATTCACCTGAGTCAATTTGAGGCTGAGAGTTGCGCAATACGCAATAATATACCTGGCCACGTATTGTCAGTAGGTTCAGGTATCAGGTAGGCAGGTATCACCGGTGCCAGCAGTCAGCACCGGGCGTGGGCGGGTATTGGCATTTGTATATCGCAACGGACGCGGCCGGTGGAATGGTCTCCCGCCCACACTGGCGCAGATACTACCAACCGACTACCTGCTGTTCTTCGGAGCAACAAAGAAAATATACACATACAGCCTCTCTTCTCCGCCACTCTACAGCCAGCAGTCAGCAGGTGTCTCTCAAACAGAAATAATACGCATATAAATAGAAGACATCAGATACTATCAACACGGATTTGAACAACAAATTCAGATGCTGTTTCTCAATGTATAACGTAAGTTTTATTATGTACGGAAACGCCTCTGACGTCATAGTTACCGGCCGGGATGCACCCGCGGATGAGATTCATAGATTTGTGACTTAAATCGGCTTAAAACTATTCCAGCACCGAAATCCCTCATTATACAGATTAATTTCGACTGTCGGTGCGTGCATGCGTGATGTCGAATATTCAAGTAATTTTCAAAATTGGAACTGATAATTATTAAATCATAATACTCGTATATCAAGGAAGCGATAAAGTAGGCGTCTACCTAAATTATACAGGGTTTTCCAATAAGAGGTGTTATTTTGAATAGCCCGCTATTTCGGTAGATGTTACTTTTGAAGCTGTCATTTTTTGACATTTGACAGGTAGAAACTACGCCGTTAATAAAAATGGAACTAAACACGCTTCAACAACGCATTGAAATTATTAAAATTCACTTGAGTGAATCAAATGCAAATCATCTTGAGTAATGATTGTCGCATCTGCGGCTCGGAAAACCCAAGAGTTATTGTTAAAAAGCCTCTCTATCCTCAACGTGTGACTTTTTGGTGAGGTTTATGGTCCGGCGGAGTCATTGGACCTTACTTTTTCGAAAATGAGGCAGGAGCAACAGTTACGGTGAATGGATTGCGCTATCGAGAGATGATTAATGATTTTTTATGGCCGGAATTGGATGGTATTGATCTGGACAACGTTTACTTTTAACAAGACGGCGCTGCGTGCCATACAAGCAACGAAACCATTGATCTTTTAAATAACACCTTTTATTGGAAAACCCTGTATTACTTTAATAATTATAATTCTATATTTCAAATGTGTATTTCTTTTGTTTACATTATTAACAGATCTATATCAGAATATTGAGTTTTAATGTTTACTAACGATGTTCATCGGAAACGTAAAATTGAGATGGTCTAATTATTTTTTTGATAGGCAATGAATGATCCTGAGGTAAATACTTTAGGCTTTACAAATCCTACAATTAAGTCTACGCTAGTTCTTAAATAAATAATGAAACAAAAAAAAAATACACCTTTTGTTTTGTCTTCGTCAGCAATCCCCGGAAAAAGAGTGACAACATGCGTCGTACTAAACTTTGAACGCAACATTATCAAAGTTGCGGGTCTTTAAAGCTGGGTCCAGACATGTTCTTTTGTCCGTACCGTACCTCCGTTTCGTACCAGCGTCGCGATCCAAAAACTCTGGACGCATCATCTTTTGTCCGTACCGTACCTCCGTTTCGTATCCGCGTCGCGATCAAGAGCCCGTATCTCCGTAACGTCGCTGCGATCATCGCGTGTCCATTTCCTCCCACCATGTCGTCGACTGCGGAAGTGTTTGAGAATTTGACGATTGCTTGCGCGTCCTTCATTGTTATTCACAATAATATAACGAAAAAAAAACAAAAAAGGCGACGTTGGTGGGAGTTAGAATTGTTCAAAAACAGAGAAAGATGTAAGACGCCGCGAACACGTCCAGACTGGCGCAGACCCGTACCGTATCGCCTTTTAACGGGCCGAAAAACCGACTCGCGATGGATCGGAGCGTACCTCTATCCGTATCGAGATGCCGTACCACCGTACCGTACCGAACGGGCGTCCAAACTAGCGTTCTTGATCGCGACGCTGGTACGAAACGGAGGTACGGTACGGACAAAAGAACATGTCTGGACCGAGCTTAACACGATCACATGCTATATTATATTCCAATCAGAACCGTGAGGGTATTGTGATTTAACTGTGAGAGATATCCTCATAGTGTGTGGTAATCGATAAAGGATGCCCGCTTCGCAAGGGGTCAAGGAATGCGTTGACATGACAACAAGAAAATACCCAATAATGGTCTTTTGTCAAGTTGTTGGATCCACTCACCGTATATACCGTGTGTTATATGTTTCTTGCAAGATACCGACAAAGAACTATCAACGAATGTCAATAAGGAAATTAGAAACAAGTGATCGGCAACTTGAAATATAAGTCTCTGTCACTGTCCGATTTATTAACCGCACCACGTTCTGAAAAGACACGTCGACAATGTGATGGTAGGTACAAGGAAAGTAGGAAAATCTGCACACAGGAGGCCCTGAAGAAAATAATTGCCCTCATGGCTGCCAATCTTTGGGGATGTTGTGCTCAGGGTATTTTTGAGGAAATAAAAGAAAGAAAGTTTTGGGAAGGAAACAAGGTATGAGGGGTAGGTAGGAATCTTGGAGTCTGTGTGTCCAGGGGTGACGGACGTATGAATCCATTTCTACACTGCGGTGCAAAGCGATGAGTCGACAGAGTCCTACTGTAGAGAGCAAAGGTTCTCACACAAGTAGTATCTCCCAATCCGGCCCGCCATGCGCCACTCAGTAGACCTATACATGGACAAACCTCACCCCCATGAACTCGAGCACCCCTGCTAAGTCACCTTAACGTAGCAAACCACTCGATGTTACTTACGGCAGATCAGCTGACCTATCTGATGTACAACTAATACTACACAAACAACACCTCGGCAAAGGTTCTCCTAGGAAGGTGTTCACAAAACTACATACAGTTACTGATTAATTATTTTTTTTTTTGGTAACCTAATGTTTAAGGCAAGATTTTTTATGTATTGCACAAAGGGTAACAATTATTTTATAAGCAATAATTATTAGCCTGAAACACTCATCCACATTGAAAAATCTCCTGATAAAAGATACCAAGATAAGTCCCGTTGGCGTCATGTATCTTTTATCAGGAGATTTTTCAATGTGGATGAGTGTTTTAGGCTAATAATTATTGCTTATAAAATGATAGTTACTGATTATTTTAAACTCCACTTCCATGTTTTATATTAGGAATATTACTTGCACTAAACATCAGTTTATTTTACTTTACTGTAAACTGTATGTACTCAATGTTGTGTATCTCATCCGAAAACACCAAATGCAAACCTATCATTTTTGGATGGACTCGCGGTGTTGTAAAATAATTTGTAAGCTTGAAAACCGACAAAGAATTTTAAACCAATGAAATTTGATACCCCCGGTTGTAACATCAAACAACGTTGAGGATCTTGGTTTAAATTGAAATGTTTCTTTGTAAAGCTTTGACAGGACACACGGACATTGTAAAAGAATTCGTGGGTTTGGAAATTGGCAAAGAAGTAACAACGAATGAGACATGTATAGTATACACAACATTGTCAATGTTGAGGATCTTGTCCACGTTCACACATTCCTATTAGGAGCGTGCAGGTATTGGACCGCATGGCAAGAGGAAAGACAAGCAAGGTGGTCGACACGGCACTCTGAGGCATGTCTCGCAACCAGTGGGAGTGAGCATCAGACACAATCAGTTCATGATATTGTTTTTGTATTACCAGAACATTACAAGGTAAATATCCAGAATTACTGGACACGGTAAAATTAATATTGAGTTCTAACTGCTCCCAACCGTCAGGAGCTAGTGAGACTATGTCATCCCCAATTAGGGTATATTGTGAGGCTCAAGATTCTGTGGAGGGGAAGGAGATGGGGGAGAAGAAGGCGGGGAAGTATTCGACTATTCAGATCATGTCACCAAACACTGCCAAAGCCATTTCAAGCAACGTTTCAATTCTGAATGGTGGTCTTATACCAGGGCGATAATGAGAGTATCTTCAACACTGAAACGTGCCGCAAATATACTGTATATTATACAAATTAATCATACCAAAAACCTAATAACCTATTTTAGGTTATTTATGGTTTAATTTTAAAAAAGGGGAAAAATTGCAAAAAAAACCTTCAGGATATACCCATTACGATTTGGTAGGACAAAATTATTATTTATTTTTTTTATTTCAAAAAAGTATTTTCACAATTTATTCTTTTAAAATACATAACATATAAACAAATTATAATATTGTTACAAAAATACATATTGAATGTCATGAGAACAAAATAGTGAAAAAATATGTTTTTTACTATTTCTACAGCAATGAAGAGAACTAGTTCTTGAGTTTGGTGTAGGAGTAAAAAGGAATATCGTAGAGTGTACAGGATGTAATAACATTACAAAATATAAATATGGTTCGAAATGACGTAACTGCATTTTGGTAATGATGTTACACGTGTTCAGTTTAGTTAAAATATAATTTAACTTTTTTCTTGAATAATCTGTATTTTTTTAAATGCACCTCCCCATCCAATAATTCCATACTTATAAATACGCTTCCTAATGCCAAGTTCACATGTATGTTTGTTCCATTTAATATGTTGCATATAACTTAATTTCTCAGTGGATGTAGGTGGTACAATTTTGATGACAGATAATTTTGAAACATGAGAAAGAAATAATAAAAACAAAATTACATTAAAAAATAATATATGCAAGAAACAAAATTAAAAAGAACAAGAACATAAATTAAAAATACAGCGATTTGATTGGTTTACAAAAATACAACATCCATTTAGGAATAGTGTTGAAATAAGTCTTTTACGTGATCCACAAAATTCGCAAAGTTAATATTAAATATATCGACATCACTTTAGTATTGATTTCCCATAGTGTGAAACCGTTGTATTGGGGAGTTAGCAATATAATTGCGCTTATGTGTGTTGCAGTGGAATAGTGTATTTTGTAGTGTTGTTATTGTAGGTATTCGTAGGTTTATGAGTTGTAGAAGTTCGCAACAGTCGAATTTATAGTTTAGAATTTTGAATAAAACTGTTAAGTCGTTTATTTTACGCCTGTCTTCCAATGTGTGTATTTTTAGAATATTTAATAAGAAATGATATTGTAAGTCTTCTAGTAGGATATTTAATTTAAAATATATAAAACGTAGAAATTTTTTTCATTCTCTCAATGTTAAAGAGGTAGACCAAACTACTGAGTTGTATTCAATTATTCTTCCAACTAGATATATGTATAACAGTTTGATGGCTTGTATGGAGCTAAAGTTAAAAATGTTATATAATGAAAGCGGATAAAAACACTCATTGAAACAAAATGACATACTTATTAACCATTTCCAGTTTTACACACGTCATAAAATTGACCACAGATATTAAAATGATTGATAGATCAAGAACATTGGTAGGTACTTAGTCTATCAGTGGATATTTAGACCGCAACCACGGAAAGATACTTGGTGTACCATCTTACAAATCAAATTAACGTTTAGATGCAATATATAGTATATTTTTAAATGTGACAAAAACAATAAAGCATTGACTTTTCAAAACAAAAGGAGATAAATATGCTTTGCATAATACCAACAGCTGCGTTGTATTAACACTCCATCTTTACATAAAATGCTAATTTTCCATTCAACTTTTATTGCTCTGCACTCTATATGCTTCATTTACGTCCCGCCATTCAAAACAAATTTAATATCTACAAACGTCACCAAAGTGCTCCGATACCTCGAGGCTAGAAATAATGGGAAATAAATTGTTCAATAAACAGTTAAAAAAAATATGTGAATTATTCCAACGTGACCGCTATTATAATTGAATCAACCATTGATGGAATAATTTTCATTTTAAAATCAGATAATCTGTAACGCCTCAGGACTGGCTGATTGGAAATGTATCATAATGTTAGTTGCACCTGCCGTTATTAAATTAATACATAAACTAGTGGTTTTACAACAGTAAACTTCGCGTAATATTGATTATTACGATTTCATAGCAGCTCACGCACATGAGCGCGCTCCGGCGGAATAAAAATGTACTATTGAACACGGCTACCATCTTGACAGGATCGACCGCAGCACAGGAGGACACACAAGAAAATTTACAGTAAGACGAAATGCAAAGTGGTCGAGTGGACTCTCAGTTAATAAATTAACGATACAAAGCCTACGGTAACAATTCTTTGTGAGTGTCTCTTATATTATCCTTAAATCACTCAGAAAAGCATGAAAGCTTGAATGCGACTGTCAACAAAATTTTCAGTTTGATGGATTAGAGTTTTGGTATTTCTCTGGAATGAACTACACAGATTTATGTAATTATAACAGTCACACAAATAGCCCTCGTAAGAATCATTCTAGTTGTCTTAATGTGTTACTAAAAAAGCTAACATCAAGTAGCGTCCTAGGCCATGAAGAACAGAAATGTTCCACGCAAGAGAACTACCAGCTACCAGTGATGGAGGAGAACCGCTAAAATTTCGCAAGCCTGGAGACATTTGAGGATGGACTATGTCCAAAGAAAAACCTCAGAAGGCTGATGAGAATGAAAAAAACACCATCAATACGCATTCTAATCTTGAAAATGTATGAATATATTCATAGAGATTTAAATGTTTTTTAATGCTATTGTATTCAACTAATACATGGTTTTTCATTAAAAAATAAAAGAATTTCACTCGATAAAACACAACATTATTTATCGTATTTTTCCGAACGGTTTCGGAACCACATTGACCATAATTTTGTAATAAGTAAGTTTTGTAGTACAGTGGTTCAGAAACCGGTCGGAAAAATAGAATAAAAATAGTGGTGTTTTACTAAGTGAATTTTTTAATGATTACTAGAAGACGCCAAAGTGGTAATAAAATGGAACATTGAGTTGAAGTAAGCCGTGGTTTTATTTCTTTTGGTAGTAGGTAACACCCGTTGACCGAGGAACTCGCACGTGTTTTTCTACTTGTCATAACAGCTGTCGATGTGTGGTCCGCTTTATGAAGAAACACCGTAGTACGTAACTTCACGGGTAAGCCACTAATGTGTGCAACAAAACCTGTAACACAGAGAGGCACTAGAGTGCAGTGAATACATTTAATACTTCAAGACATTCGAGCTAACAGTGTGGGCAGAATACAAGGACAAACCATCTGCACAATGCGGTGGAAATCTGAATTTTACAATCAAACACTCATTTTATCGGGCACTCCTCTTCTTCGAAGTCTTTCTATAGCAAGGTGAACACTGCATAAATAACTTGACCCCCCTCTGACTGGACCAGTAATCCGAGATTAAAATGTTTACGTGATAAATTCACCACTTAATGAAGACCGCCTCAAAATATTTGTGCCAAATGGTTCGTGAAAGACACCGATATTTTTTGCGGCGTGGATTACGAAATGTACACGAATTAGTAGGTAGTGGGAATGTTTCTTCTTAGCGAGAGATCTTCGAGTATAGGATGGTTTTCGGCACTAACACTAACGAATCATCCCTTGAATGGGCCTCGCACACAAATGTACATTTGTGTATCGAATGAAGATGATATTTGAATATGACGTGTGCGACATTTTGCATACATAATTCCTGCCTTTGATGCCTTATAGTAGTGTGACAGGTGCGACGTGCACACATGTCTTGCAATAATTTTCCTATATTTTAATATAATCTATGTGCTTTTATGGGAGAAATTTGGGACAGACATAGAAATATTGTGGTATGAGAATAAATTCTATTTGGGAGGCGGGTCCGCCGCCAGAGCTATTCATTGGTTAAGGCGAAGTTTAATACTAACTCACTATTTTAATTAATCTTTATAACAAATCGGTGTACATTATGAATACCAAAAATATGCCTTAGATAAATTGAAGGTTTTCCTATCGTTTCGCTTAAGTAGAATACAAATAAAATAATAAATTACTCAATAAAAAAAATATAAATGTAAACTACTAAAAAAAACATTTTTCAATAGAAATGTATGAACGCGTAAAGGAAACAACTTTAAAAAAATACAGTATTATAGCTAAGATTATCTGTGACAGTTTCACTTGATTAACTTTTTTGCTTTCTTATAAAATTATTTACAAAATAAATAAAAACCAGTTTTGGGCTTCAAATCGAACGATTCTAGACTCTGTTTGTCAAGCGATTTTAATGCCTATTACCTACAATATAAGTAGGTATACCAAGAATATACACATTTTTGGCTTGTAGCTTCCTCTTAACCAATACTTCTGCCATAGATCAGCCCAAGTGGTTCGCTACGTTTGGTGACTTGACAGGGGAGCCCGAGTTTCGGGACTGGTTGAGGGAGATCTTTTTACCTCACCAGCAGGACTTTCTGGACCCATCACATTGCACCACAATTCAAACATCCGTCACTCCTGGAAACACTGACCCCCAGATTCCTACCTACCCCTCATACCTTTTTCCTTCTCAGATCTTCCTCTCATTCCTTTCCTTAAAAAACTCAGCATTATATCCATAGATGACATAGGCCCCCAGGGAAATTAAGTTGAGCTAATGTAAAATATGAAGTACACAAGACGACAAGACTAAGAAACTATGCAATAATATCTACGGACTGCAAAGGTAATAACTAATAACATATCCAACGGTTTAGAAGCGTATTAAAATAAGTGGTAGTGTCGTGGTAAACATATTATTATTCGTATTATCATGCAGATTAAACCAACGATCAACTATAGGAGGAGGGAATGACTCGCTATTCAAATTTAGGCCATTACTGCGGAGTATATTAAATTAATAATAGAAGATGTGAACCTAAAAGTCAACTGCGCGTTGCGTAATCTTAGTTGCAATAATTCTCAAGTTACATCGCATACCTCACTGTTGGGTGCAATTTAATACATAATTTTGCCAGCCACTTATTTACTTAATAATAAATTCCAAAAATACATCAATCCACACTATGAAATGATTGTGCACTTTTTACACAGTTTTAAACCATTTTATCTTAGTTTCGAGTTCATGAGTAGAATTTATTAAATAACTCCCCAGATTAGAATGTACTACTCATAGACAATTAAAACAAATGGATATATTATACACGGTGCTCGGAAATTTGTGGTACAAGCAGGTAAACTGGTGAATCTACTTCACATTTTGAGATTAGTGTTTTCGTTTTAGAGTAAATCGTGTTCGAATTCGGAACTTTTTAGGTCGAATTGAACAAAATCGGTTGTTACAGGGTTGCTATTGTCTTTTAAAATGCGTTGCAGCGTAGACCCTGCTCAAACTTTTTAAAGCATTTAGTTGCCGATAAGAAATTCAAACGCTCTCAGATGTAATGTAGATTCACCAGTTTCCGGAAACCGTGTATATATATACACGGTGTACGGAAACTCGTAGTACAAGCCGGAAACTGGAGAATCTACACCACATGGGGGACCCAAATAAACATAAAGAACACATAAAACCAACACATATTTAACTGGACAAATTAGAGAACATTATGATTACAAACATTAGAGCTAACTCACTTTTTTATTGTTTCATATAAATATAATTCGTTATTGTTTCATATAAAAAAGGTCGGAACCTTTGGTTTTATAGAGGTCTATATTTTAATTCTTCTGTGGTTAACATCTGGATTTCAATATATTATAAAGCATCTGGATTTCAATATATTTCAATATATTATAAAGCGCGACGTTTTCTCTGTTTAGATGTTTGTATATGTTCCTCACCATGACACAGTAAAGGTCGAAACACATTATTAAAACCCGACGCGACCCGATGAAACGCGATGCGTGTTGAGTCGAATCAAATGTATTGTTTTCTTATGACCAGAAACACACTATGAACATCCGACGCGACGCCATGTCGGATGTTCATAGTGTGTTTCTGGTCATAAGAAAACAATACATTTGATTCGACTCAACACGCATCGCGTTTCATCGGGTCGCGTCGGGTTTTAATAATGTGTTTCCACCTTAAGGGAGATGCAACAATTGGAGAGACTGTTCCCAAAAGCGAACAAACTGACTCCACGGGTAAAAGCTGTTTGTTCGCAAAACTGAACAAATCAGCCTGATAGGTTAAGATTCTTGTCGGTGGATAATTACCTGCTACATTATTTATGCTAAAACTTTCATATAAGCGAGTCATCAAGCTTCTTAGGTTAATAATAATAACTAATAACGATTCATTCGGTTCGTGACTGCTCATCAAGTTGGCATAAACACCTCGGCTAAATCTGCTTGCCCTTTCGTCGATTCATTATGAAAAAAAGCCTTATAAAGAGATTGCTCCGCGTATTTGTATAGACACGTTAGAGTGCCACAAACCGATTTTTCTAAAACAAACAAATAATGTGGCCTAATGAGTTTGTGGCTAGAGAGAGGAGAGCGGCAACAGAACGTGGCAGAAAGCGGCAACGACGTGGGTGCGAAAAGGAAGGCAAATGATCGGAGATTCCCAAAGTGACAAATCAAGAGTGATTGAGTTGCATTAAACTCAATGAAAAGGAGCTTTAAAAATATTTTTGATGGTTTTTCTCATCCCTGACTGTCTGGAGCCACAAGGACTATGGCATCCCCAAGTTGGAGAATCTTGTGAGGCTGGAAGTAATAAAGGAGATGTGTTTTTTTTTTTTTTTTTTTTTTTTCAGTGAATACCTCACAAGAGTCCCAACTGCTCCCGTCTGGAGCCAGTGAGACTATGGCATCCCCAATTGAGGGATGTTGTGAGGCTGAAGGTAAGTGGGGAAGGGAAAGAGGAAGGTGGGAAAGTACCTGGCTATTCAGATCTAGTCACTAAACACGGCTAAAGCCATTTGGAGCAACGTTTCAATTCTGAATGGTGGTCTTACACCAGGGCGATACTGGTAGTATCTTCCACTCTGGAACGTGCCGCAAATATACTATATATTATTTTAATTAATTAATTGATTAATGTGAAATAACACAAATTAATCAAATAAAATTTATTTGCGCACGCCGGGTTCGAACCCGCGACCTTCGGAATGGCAGTCCAATGCGTTACCACTGGACTATGCCGGCCGTCAGATATATTCTGAACGACTAATATTTTATTGGGAAATGATAATGCAGTCACATTTTTAACAGTATAATGATAAAAAAGCCGTACTCATTTTTCCCCGCGTGGTTATTTTAATTAACATGTTATAGGTATGAAAAAATTCCCAGCGTTTCTTTAAATGCTACTGAGCTCAGATGTTAAGATAAATAAGCCATGTTTTAATAAAATATTTTCGCGTACGCCTATTAATTATAGCTTATTTATAATTTTTATTTCTTGCTAGAGCAATCTCGATGAGTTACAAAACTCATTGTAGGACGAGAAGAACTCACAATACATAGGTGGGAGTTAATAGGTACAATTTCATATTGGTATTTAGATAGCAATATTATAAGTTTCACATACAAAACAGTACTAAAATAGAAAAAGGGAGGTTAAGTACAAAAAACAAGAAGAAACAAATAAGGAATCAGACTGGGATATACACATAAGCACAAAGCTAAGGCAGGAATTTACGAGAAGGTACCAATAAAAGGAGAAGGTTTCAATAAAAATACATTGAAAATTAAGGCGATGCCGTACGTAGTAATGCAAAATCACGTGTTTTAGGTTTGAAAATTTGGTCGCCTAGAAATGTTTCAGATGCTTTAATTAAATACTGCGAGTAGAATACATCTTGGCCTTTGAAATAATCGAGTCTTTTTATAAGCCCAGAAAAAAATAATGTAAAGGCCTATGAAAACTGCTTTAAAGTTCAAAATCTCCTACTTACGAACCCATTTTCAGTTATTATTTTATTGTATAATGTGGAAAATTAAGTTATTCATAAAATGATCGAATAAAAATTAAATATTTATGCCTAAACATCCACAAAATAAAATAAAAGGCACTTTTTGGCCATGTTTTGTTCTTGCATAAATCAAAACAGACGGATGGTGTTAAGCGGGAATTTAAACTTTATCGCCATCTACGTAAGAGTTGTTATTGATAGCGGCTCAATTTAAAATATTACACGACGTAGTGCATCGCCTTAAACAAAAAAGTTTGGAAAACTCTGATGTAGACTTAAGTATAGGTTAGGTAAAGACGATGGTAGATAAATACAATGTGTGTATTTATCTATTATTGATTGGTGATGATGCAACCCGTTGTGGGAAGAAGAGAACAAGCTAAAAGCTTCCAAGTACCTACCATACAATATTGTACAAAGATGCTAAATGCACCAAGTAGCAGATAAAGGGAGAGGCCGAATGACACCGGTACAAGTTGATCAATTCTTCATTCTTACTTGAGGTAACTTACGTACTCTTTACTTGCAAATGTAACATTGTCATCAAATGGTCAATCAGCGCCATTTTATTTTTGTTTTTACATTTGAAACGTCCCCGTTATACACGGTGTCCGGAAACTCGTAGTACAAGCGGGAAACTGGAGAATCTACACCACATGGGGAACCCAAAAAAACATAAAGTTTTTTGATTTGAGCATTTTCAAAAAAAAAAAAAAAAAACCAAAAAAAAATATTTTTCGGCTATTTTAGGGTTAAAGTTTTTTCTGGTGTTTAGGGTTGAATAACAGATGTTTTAACCCTGCAGAGCAGAAATATTTTATGATTACACCGGGTTAAATGAAGGGTGATTTCAAAATAATGCTTCAAATCCGAGTTTCTTCATTTGTTTTACTTTCAAATAGTTTTAATTAGTTGGGTACTTTGATCTTCAGTAATAATTTATAAGAATTTAATTAAAAAAAAAAAAAAAAAAAATCAACTTCAAACTCGATTTACTCGATAACGAAAGCTCAAATAAATAAAAAAATATACTACAAAATCGACTCCAAATGTGATGTAGATTCACCAGTTTCCCGCTTGTACTACGAGTTTCCGGACACCCTGTATAATATGATCAGCAGAAAGGCACAACTGTCATGTTGTCAGAGATGTGCAAAATGGGTCCCCAAAACCATTTGAAATGCAAAATGGAAATGGGTCAAAATTTTTCCATTTGAAAATGCAAAATGCAAAATGGTTTTTAGAAAAGCATTTAAAATGCAAAATGGTTTTTAGAAAAGCTTTTAAAATGCAAAATGGAAAATACCCATTTTTCATTTTGCATTTCCATTTGAAATGGATTTATTTGAAATAAAGCACATCTCTGCATGTTGTTATGCTTGTCAGCAGATTATTATTTATTTATTTAATCTTTTTATACGCCTATGGGGCTTTTTACATTGGGTTTATTGAAATGTTAACAATTTTTTACATAAGGGTTATAAAACAATGGTTTCAAAAAAATAATTTCTCACATTACAGTGGTTTACAATTAAATTGAATTAATAATATTTAAGTATGTCGATATCATCGGTATATTCATTTGTTAAACTAGTCGGCGAGGAATTGGCGAGTTTGTTTGTGAATCGTGACATTGAAATACGTCCTTATGCCTAATGCGTCGAGTGGGTACTCTTAAATTGACTAGACTGAGAAGTTCACAACAGTCGAGCTCCGAATTCACAATAGCACAGATCGATATCCTACGCCGATCCTCAAGTGTATGCATTTTTAGGTTAGATTATTTAAAAAAAAATGTGGTTAATTTGTTCCAAGGGTAAATAAACTGGATAGAAAGCTGAAACAGACCGAGAATTGACGTTAACGAGGACATTCAAATACTTGGTAATTAATGATAATGTTACATTTTAATTTCTGTGAAACATCCCGGCCTTACTTGGCTTAACATAACTAATGAATAAGCAAGTATCTGATAACCTCTAGCGTTTAAATCATAGAAATACATAAAAGTATAAATTGGCACTCTTTATCACCATTTTTAATTGAAAGGTTACATTATGTGTTCACTTAATTAAATGGACTTGCTTGCTTGCTTCATCACTATAAAAATGCTAAAATTAACAAAAAAGCGACGGGCTACTTACATCAATCATTAAAAAAGAAAGGTTGTATATTTACGGTACAAAATCTGCCCGCAATAATGAAAGAACCTGTTAATATTGTTAAATACCAAGTTAAAAATTGCTTGACTACATTAAATATGTTCACACGATATCCCACAGAAATATTGCGGCCAGCATCCATGTCCAAGAAATGTGAAATAATGATGACTTGTAAATAATAATAAAAGAAAGAAGTGAAAAATGTTTATTATACAATTATATAGATTACATAATCACAAGAAATTAGAAAATCAACTAGGAATTCGAGAGTTTTCTTAGCTGATTTATTTATAAAATTAAGTAAATACTTAAGCATTTAAAAAAATTGTTTTGCGAAGTTAAAATTAATGTAGATATGCAATTTACAATCAAAATCTATATAGACCTGACATGCTATTATTTACGTCATTCCGTGGAATTTATCTTATATCTATTATAGTGGAATTACTTAATGAGTAAAACCACAAATTGAAATATTTAATCATAAAAGACAATATTAATGACTCTCAAATGAAAGACGTTAAACAGAAAAGAATTCAGTCGCATCTAGAAATTGAACCCAGGACTTCTTCCTTGCCGGGGAAGTGCTCCGATTGGTATGGTTGAATTAGCTCAGTTGTTAGAGAACTTCCCCGGCAAGTAAGAGGTCCTGGGTTTGATTCCTAGATGCGACTGAATCTTTTTTCGTTAATATTGTCTTTAATGATTAAAACCAGTACCAACCTACAATATATTTTTTTGCATTTTTATGGTAGATACTTATCTTAATCACGACCCGCAAATATATGAGTAGAACCATGCCACAGGTGCTTTGCACTTCTGCATTGTTCAACACATTGTTTTATTGTTAACCTTGTTGTCGAGGGTAAATCGAGAGGTCAAGGGGTTATAAAAGGAAAAGGTGATATTTAGAAAAACAAATGCTTGGATAAAGCTAAAAGGTCTCCAGTAAGTGAAGGTACGTTATTTAAGATCCGATATCTGTTTGTAATAAAGAAAAAAAAAGTTTGCATTTTGTTTCGAAGGATATTTCTGTGTCGAAATATCCTATGGTTTTACGAAGATTGTAATACGCTTTGATTCCTAGTCATTATTGTACACTCCACTGTCATCAGGCCTCCTTCATCCTGCTGCAATCTACTGAGTCAGTTTCCCTCTTCCGCTATTTGCCTCTGGGCCACCAATTTGCCCATGATTTATCTCTCTGTCATCTGGCATTCTTCTATTTTTTTAGGGGAACGTAGGAAAGACTTCTTTGTTATAATTTATCCGATTCAACATCCCTTCCTGTAGGCTCGTGAATAATTAATTGCTTCTCCTCAATCAACACCCACTAATTATTCTTCATTGTTCAGAATGTCGAGACTAGTCAACGCAAAGAGACTATTTAATTAGAATAGATGTACACTAGATATAAAATTTAACATATTATATCTAGTGTACATATTTTCTAAAACGACTATAAAATATTATACCCACGAAAAACTTCAAGACTTGTGGATTTCTCAACATTTAAAGGAAGTTCATTAAACATTTTGAAACCTTTATAGTAAACATTGTTTTGTGATGCCGATAAATTTGTCTTAGAAAGCCTAAAATCTTTGCACCTTCTCGTAAGTTAGCCATGAACTGGTTAGCTTTTTAACATATAATCTGGTAACATTTTATTTTTTAACTTGTATATAAATACTAGGGTATTATAGACCAAACGTTGTCACACACTAAGAATATTGAGTTGGCGTTGCATTGTTTTTTATCCTAGTATATCTGCTACAGCACAATACAGACCTCATACCTCTGTTCTGAATTATTTCCATTATTTTAACTTGCGTTTTATTGCTCAAAAAAATTACACTTGGATGCTATAGTGGTATCGTAAACCAATTTCTTTGATTCAGGGTCTAATTTTCCTCTTGGCCTACTTTAGAAGTTATTTTTCTTTTATTGACATTTCCTTGTTAGTGTTAAGTTTTAATTTGTAATCGATTATAATTAGGTATTTACTTTCTTATACTTTTAACAATAATAATAAACAATATTTTGATTGGGTACGGAAATTAACTTTTCTGATTTTCCGACGGTCAAATGCCGACTTAATTGTTATTTTTAACCCCTCTAGCGTTTGAGGGTCATATATGACCGGACGTCCATATTTAATTAAAGTATTTTTATCTTTTTTTCTATCATGCGAAAAAACGTAATTTTCTGGACGTTAGAAAGAGAAATAATAATTGTTTTCAGTTTGCCTCAAATATTTATACTGGAATCCAATAATAGAATCTTAAAAATAGCCAAAATGAATCATTCATATATCACACAGTTATCGTGACAATCGGTTTAACTTTAAAAAATATACCTTATTTTTTATTATATGAACGAGATAAAAGTGAAGGTATAGTTTTCTTACAAATTCCCCAAACAAAACGAATGTGTTTTCGAAATATCGAGAATTTTTCTATGATTGGAGTAAGTAAAAATTTTTGTAAAAATGTGGTTAGCGTTTTTGAAAACATTTTTCTTTTTTGATTTTATTTTATTATTTATAAATAGTGATGTTTATTTTTAATGCATACACCGGAAAGATAATTTTATCTAGTTTCTAAAACAGTATTTGTTTTTACGGAAAATTAAAAAAATATGTATATAGTGCATTTGAAATACACAGAAAACATTGCAAACTGAACAAATGTGATGAATGTACTGAAGGGTTAAGATTATACCCAGTGTTTTTTTCTGCAAATGTTTAACTGTGACATACCTACAATTATTGTTTATACCGTTTGTATTCATTGAATAAGTAAATACTTCCTTTGAAAAGTACAATTTTTCAAATTCTTAAAAAATTATGTTACTAAAGATAATCTCTATTCAGATGTCGAGTTGAAAAAGTACTTAGATTTATGAAATTTCTTCAATAAAAAAAGATCGCGAATATACTCCGAAAATTATAAAAAACACACCTGGTTCTGTTATTTAACATGTTATAGATATGAAAAAAATCCCAGTGTTTCTTTAAATGCTACTCAAGTCAGATATTAATTTATTTTTGCTCTATCTTAAATGAGTCATGTTTTATTAAATATTTTCGCTTAGGCTATATAATCGATTTTAATATTAGCGCACTCCGTCTATCATTCCCATTTACATAATAACTACCATTGAAACCATTATTGGCAAATCTTCTTCTTCTTATTTTTTAATGATAAACAAATTTTTATAACCAAGATTTTTTATGCCTAGCACAAAGGATAACAAATTATTTCAG
This sequence comes from Hesperophylax consimilis, assembly GCF_061612785.1. Taxonomy (NCBI): domain Eukaryota; kingdom Metazoa; phylum Arthropoda; class Insecta; order Trichoptera; family Limnephilidae; genus Hesperophylax; species Hesperophylax consimilis. The sequence continues at coordinate 25,324,898 of NC_142850.1, forward strand.
GCTAGTAATTAATGCTTATTATAATTTGTTCTTCTTTTTCTTGTTGAATGCTTATAAATTATAACGGATCCTTATTTACTGCAATTATCGTTCGTATTATGTTGTAAAGGGACAATAGCCCACAACCAAAAAATATATACAGCTAGCCCATTGCAAACTTTGGGATCTGCAGAATCCTACGATGTTTTTGCGAAGTTACTGTTCAGTTGTGTTCTGGCAAAAGTACCTGCTCTAACACACCGTGAAATGTGGATGTTGACAAGCCCCGCTAGTCCTTCTAATGAAGTGTAACAAACTACACAACATGGTATTGATAATAGCAATTGTTATGCATTGTCTTGTCAACAATGCAATCAGCCACGGTGCTATACGGACAGCCATACGGACACGATGAACAGTTACTGCAGCTCTGTGCGGTCAGTCCATACGGCATTGTTCTCTGTTCGGTGTTTACGCAGCACGTCCGTGGCCGAACTAGAGGATAGGACGACCGTTACCACGAAGAATCCAGGCACGGATTTAGCGTAGGACTAATGACGCTATAACCCAGGGGCATCGAATTCGATGGGCTCTGGGGTGCGCAAAAACAACGTTAATTTATGACGTGTAAGATGTTTCAACTTTCGCTTATAAATTTAGGGTCCCAAATGATACCTATAAAAATACGAAAGTGTAACATTTTCTTTTTGCACCGCATTCAAATCATTATTTTAATAATAGGCGGGTTCGGGTACCGCCACCCCGTTAAGCATTTATTGAATAATTAATACATCTGCCATAGGTCACCTCGAGTGGTTCGATACGTTTGGTGATTTAGCAGGGATGCCCGGGTTCATCGGGTGAGATGTGCTCAGTACATAAAAAGTGCCATTATCAATACTTTTTATTATTAATTAGGTTCTGACACAACATTTTTATTAATTAGGTTCTGACACAACACGACTGAACAGTAACTAGGACCTGAGGAAAATAATTTTCCTCAGGGCCCGTGTCAAATTTAGGGATGCTGTGTGGGGAGTAAAGGTATGAGGGGTGGGTAAGAATCTAGGGATTAGTGTGGATGTATGAATCTATACCTCCCCCGGCAAATTATTTTGTTTTCTTGTGTGTGAAGCATTTTTTGATGGATTAACCAAAATTCAAAATGATTAATAAACTGTAAATAAATTAGTTTCGTACATTTTTTCGGGTTCCTCAATTTGGATGGCATATTGGGTAATCTACGGTATAATAATTCTAGGATAAATCGCCCCTTCGAGTACCTACCTGGCTATCACAGCTAGTACCTGGCACCAAACATCATAATTTTATACAGCCGGTACCTACATAGTCAAGGTGGCGACACGAGGAGTATATCTTACCTACGGACACGGCCGTCCAGCCCAAACTAGGGGAACAAGGTGACGATATCCGGCGGCGGAAATGGCTTCCCGTCAACCTCTTGATAGCTTCCGTTTGGCAGCCATGACAGGGCTGGTGACCCGTGTAGTAACGGTGTTACCAGCTTTAAAAATAAACCGAAATAATCTAACATGCATCTTTATGTAAAAAATGCACAGGTACTTACTTATTAATAAAAATAAATTAATGTGTATTATTATTTTTAATGATAAACTAATGTTCATAAGTTTTTTATGAAAGCACAAATGATAACAAATTATTACAAGCAATAATATTACTAGCCAGAATTAGACAAATTGAAATCTCCTGTACCTCATTATATTTATCTGACTTTTGCCAGACGAAGTGTTGTTTCAAAAAAAATCATGTCGAATTTTTGTTAGTATAAATGAATTACCATCTCTGCAAAATAATAGAGACACAGAATCGAATAAAATACTATATAATGTAGTTTAGTGAATCGTGAAAGTCGGAGATGTCCGAGGAAAACATGGCACAATCGAATTAAACAAAAAAAATCATTAGAATTATATTATTTCCACATTAAAAAAAGACTCTAAGAAAAGGAGTTTTCAGGTACACCAGAATTAACAACCTCAAAAGTTTACTCCAAAACATTCATCAACCCTAGCAACCCCGGGTATTCATCAGATAGTCTAATATAAAATAGTATAAAAGATAAGGTTATGTTTGGACATCCCTGCAAGTGACAGTAATATTGGCGGGAATGTCCGCACGTGCCGCCAGTTTTTTTCAATCCTTTTTCAAAAAGGTCGTGCTAGTTATAGACCAGGCAATATTAATGCAGTAAAAACTCAAATAAACTGGCCGAAGAACTTAAATAGTCTATTTCTGGGGTTAAAAGTGTGTCGGAAGCGGATCAGGAGAGAGCGAGAAGCTGGGAGACGGGGGATAGGAATAGAAGAAGAAACTGAACTAAAAATTAAGAAGATCACAAATAGGAAGACTTATAGACGGAGACTGGAGAAGAAATATGGTAGAGACAGAAGAAAGTAGGTACCTGCCCGGTGTAAAATATGAAAACCTGCCGTTTGTTGTAACAATGGCTTCAAAATAAAGTAGTAAAATCGAAATCTTCGACAGTGACACAAAAATATACCAACAAAAAGATAATTTTTACATCGTTTTGTGGATTCCTTTCTTATCTGAGTTTGGCTTCGTGTTGGTTAGTCGCCGAGACAGGATAGCGTTGGTTGGGTTGTTTGTTCCTAATTCGTCGGCTACCGAAGTCCTCCATTATTGCAAAAAGCAACATCTTCCGCTTATAATGTTGTTAGTAGGAGTTTAGCAAATATTGTCAGGTTATTCGAAATTGGGAATGTTTGTTTATCCTTTAAACACTAGAGCCTCTGACATTTTGCAACGTATTTTTAATGTACATTAGATTTAGAAAAATTAGCTGTTTTGAACATATTTCAAAATTAAATACTTTTTTAAAGCATATGAGAGACTTTTTCAGATTTTAGTATAACAAATCGACATCATATTATGCAATTAAAAATATTAAAATTTTAAACACAAAGTTTACTGTCGCTTATCGATGTTTTTATCGTGTAAATTATAATCAAAAATTTACACGAAACAACAAAAAAATATAAAACTAGGCAGAGGTATTATAAAATTTACTGTCACTTCAGTTTTTTCGTTTTTTTCTATTTCTAACACTGGTATTTGACGTCGGGCATATATCGTCGCTGTTAAATCAAACCGGCATATATGCAAAAATGGAGCTTTTGAGTTATTGGTGTCAAAAAATTTCTTTTTTTCCCTTCTATTTTTATGTCGAACCGGCATGTCGTATAGTTGAATAAAAATCTGTCAGATGGCGTTGGGCCGGTATGCATTTACGCGTGAATCGCCATTTTTTTAAACAGAAGACAGACCTATTCCGCAATACGCCAGTTGCTTCAAAACTTTCAAGGGGGAAATGCGTCCATCATGTAAGTAAAACTGGATTATCTCACAATAGTACATTTTTATTATTACCCAGATATGACTTATTGGCAGATAATCCGGTTTGCACTTAACAAAAGCGTTTATAGCATCCTCAACTAAAACAAACCGGCATATATGCCAAAATGTCTGACCCGGGTAAAATTTCTCCCGGTTAAAAAAATAAATTAAAATACGCAAATTTAATAATAAAAACTTTAGCAAACTGAGAGATGCGAAACTGCGGTGAGGAATACGAGTCTAAAACCCGTGGAAGAGTGAACCAACGAAGCATGAAGCCTCCTTGCCACAACTGTAAACTCAAGTGTTCCTAGTCATTACTACAGATCTCAAAGTTCTCGGGAGTATATCGATGGTGGAAAATCTATCGCCGATCACAGAGATTATCTAAAAGAAAGAAAGGAGTCAAACCTTGCAGGAATCAGCTACTACCAGTACAGAGGTTTTTTCAAGTCATACAAACTTTCACACCTAAGAAAGATCAGTGTGATGTTTGTATGATTTACGACGGCAACTTTTACTTCAAAACCTCCTACGGATCACATGCCTGGGAGGAGGCAAAGAAAAGGAATAAACGGGGCAATGGGAGCGTGAATCCTGTTCTGATGCAAGCTTATTCCAAGAGACCATTGATGAGAAGAAGAAAAATGGTATCCTAAAGTTAGTTACCGCCGGGATAATACCGTCAATTTATTCAGATTTCCATAAACGATTGGGAAACTTTGAAGTTACCAGCAAAGGAAAAAGCAGGATTATGTTAATTGTTTATAAACAAATTGTGAAGCAATAAATTATTTTTTCATTGACAACATTGTCTTTTTTTATACCTTAAACAGGTTCCAAAAGAAGATTACACTGATTTTAAAGCCATACTGGCATATCTGCATTTTACTCTTAATTTAAGCAATTTTCGATTTATTTGCAACTACTACTTCAATAAGCAGTATTCGTCTAAATTTTATTCATTCATAAGGTGGCATTGAGGTGAACCAAACGGACGTTAAAAGGAAAATATCATATGCGAAATCTTTAAAGCGCTCTGGTGAAAAACAAGCATTTTGCAGATATGCCGGTTTGATTTCACAGCGACGATATATCTCTCAAAAATGCTTATAATTAGCTCAATTCTTCTTCTCCTTTGCGGTTCCCTTTCATACCGTAGGTTGGCTATCATAACCCTGAAGGCTGGACAACTCAGCGGAACTGCACTTGTACCAGTCACGTAGGTTTAAAGCCTTGAGGTGCAGTGTCTTTTATGAATTTCCATGTTATCGCCCCCCACCAAGATAATTAAAATTTCTTCGTTTTATAATTCACATTTATGCTCTCATTGTTTGGCCGTTCGATGAAAACCTTCTAAATGATGTAATTAGGTGTTTCCTATCAGCTATCTGACCAACATATTTTGAGTATACCTACGCCTATTTATATACGTCATGACGCAACCAAAATATTTTTATTTTCTTCCGTTCAAATATTTTATATTATATCAGTTTTTGGCAATTCTATGAAATTAAATACATTCTTTTGAATTATTTACCCTTCTGGCCTGACCAAGGTAAGAAGATAATTCGCGGATATATCAAATATTTTTAACGGTGGAAAATCGTAGGAATCAAGACGCCCGGTATGATAATGGCAATAGTAATAAGTATTAAAATCATAGGAATCAAGACGCCCGGTATGATAATGGCAATAGTAATAAGTATTAAAATCATAGGAATCAAGACGCCCGGTATGATAATGGCAATAGTAATAAGTATTAAAATCGTAGGAATCAAGACGCCCGGTATGATAATGGCAATAGTGATAAGTATTAAAATCGTAGGAATCAACAGGCCCGGAATGATAATGGCAATAGTAATAAGTATTCAAATCGTAGGAATCAAGACGCCCGGTATGATAATGGCAATAGTAATAAGTATTAAAATCGTAGGAATCAAGACGCCCGGTATGATAATGGCAATAGTAATAAGTATTAAAATCATAGGAATCAAGACGCCCGGTATGATAATGGCAATAGTAATAAGTATTAAAATCGTAGGAATCAAGACGCCCGGTATGATAATGGCAATAGTGATAAGTATTAAAATCGTAGGAATCAACAGGCCCGGAATGATAATGGCAATAGTAATAAGTATTCAAATCGTAGGAATCAAGACGCCCGGTATGATAATGGCAATAGTAATAAGTATTAAAATCGTAGGAATCAAGACGCCCGGTATGATAATGGCAATAGTGATAAGTATTAAAATCGTAGGAATCAACAGGCCCGGAATGATAATGGCAATAGTAATAAGTATTCAAATCGTAGGAATCAAGAAGCTCGGAATGATAACAGCAAAAGAAATAAGTATTAAAATCGTAGGAATCAAGACTCCCGGAATGATAATAGCAATAGTAATAAGTATTCAAATAATTTAGTATTTTTTAACTCGACCATTATGCATGTCTTCTGTTTGTAAATTTGTTTCTACGTTCCGTTTCCGGTTCAAGATGGTGGCTGTTTTAATGGTTCATATGTGGAATATTCGTGTTTATTTTAACTTCCTTATTAACATTTTTTTTAATATTGTGGTACCTACCTACCAGCCTGATGAAGTGAATTTTTTGGAAAAATTGTATAATTTACTGTTAGAATGTTTTAAAAAGTTGCATAAAATTAATGGTTCATAATTAAGTAGGTAGATATTTTGGAATCTTGTAAAATGGTTTTTATTTATTGAACAAGAGAAAATTAGAAACCCACTTTTTGTACGCGAGGTCTACTGATCACGGAACTACTAGTAAACTACTTGACGAGAAATAATAACGTTTAGATCTTTTGCTAACACAAAGCAAACATGACGTAAGGAGGACAAACATGGGATGACATTTAAACACAGCTTTAATCTCGTGTCCGTTTACTATTATTTATGTAAGTACACAAAGGATACGTTAAATGATAATAAAATATACCTACACGCTAACCCATAGATCTCCGGCTCTAGAATAGCTAGTTAATAATAGTTGGAACTGAAAATTGGACAGATTGTAAATACAAAACTGTATTCTCCTCCTATCCGAAGTTTCCTGTATTCTGTGGTGTAAATAATGAAATTCATTTGTGACATCGTCATCAAATGGCCGATCAGCGCCATTTTGTTTGTTTTTCCTGTCTGTTGAAACGTCTCCGTTAAGGCTCCGTATTAAGCGTTCAAAGATGATTTGAAAGGGAAATATGTAAATACAAATGTTAGAGGGAGCGCGCTAATACTAAAACACGATAAAAATTAAGCGAAAATAGTGAAAATATTTAATAACACACGACTCATTTGAAATACAGCAAAAATCTCTCGACAAATTCTTTAGGTGCATTTTAAGATACACTGTGAAATTTTTCATGCATATAACATATTATATAACAGAACAAAACGTGTTTTTAAAAATTTTCGGAGCTTACTGTGCGATTTTTTTCTATCATTTTTTCGATCAGTTGACAAGTGACAAGCATAACAACACGACAGTTGATCTTTACTGCTGATTAAAATTTGAAATAGACCTAAAATCGGCGTTAAACAGGGACCTTCCAAATGTTAAAAAATTGGCGTTGATTGGCCTTTGATGACGATGTTACATTTGAATTACTGTGAAACAGACCAACCGTCTTTTGTTTTTGTTTAATGTACACTACGGGCCTACCGCTGAGAGCTAAATTATTACCAATTTTTTTCTGTTACATTTGACTTATATAGGTTATATCAAAGCTCAGATTGCACATATACAATGTGCAATAAATAGTTACAATACAAAACTCTTATACAGTTTATGTAGGCATTAGGAAAATCAGTTAGTCAAGTTGCGAATTCATGACTTCTATGAAAACAAAAGCTATGTAATAAAAGCTTCCTTTTTTGATATTATGCTTCTATTGTCTGGAATTTTATTTCCACTATTAAATTATATGACAAGAACTGTGAACAATAACAAGGACCACCACGATGATTACTGCTTTTGTATTTATAGATACCATACCAACGCCAAACATGTTTGTACCAACGAAAAAATTAGAGACCCATCAAAAATTAATTTGGAAAGGCTAATATTTATACTCTGAAGACGAATTGCTATTCAAATAATGCTGAAAATACTAAAAAAAATAACATTGGCGTTGTTTGCATTCTATCATTGCAAACGGGTTATTTATTAACACTGATAGAAGTAATGGCAGCGTCCTCTTGAACATAACTAAATCTGCGGCGACAGATTGGCGAGGATTTTTTAAAATATCCTTCTAGACAGTTTTAATAACTAATAAATTATTGGTTTTTAAAACATGTGTGCGTTTATGTTAACATATATTACGTTATTTCAGCTTCTTGTTTTATGTAACAGAATGACTAAATAACTTATATTGAATGGAAGCTGCCTGAACGAACTGGTATCATCCAATTTTTGCAATAACGGGTTTCCATAATATAATAAAAACAAAAAAGAACTTCCAATACGCCAGAAGTTATTAATTTTTTTTATTAGCTTCATACAGGAGGCCCTGAGGAAAATAATTTCTTTAGGGATGCTGTGTGGGGGGTTTTAAGGAAAGAAAGGAGAGAAGAGAAAAATTAATGAGGGGTGGGTAGTAATCTGGGAGTCAGCGTGTCCAGGAGTGACGGACGTCATACAGTAAGCTGGCATACGCATCCGCCGCCAAGACCTAGACAATCCTCACCCCCATGAACCCTTGTAGCCCTGCTAAGTTACCAAACGTAGCGAACCACTTAGGGTGACCTATGGCAGAGGTGTTTGTTATCCAATGAATGATTCCCGGGGCGGTGCTACCCATACCCGCCTCCCAAATTATGACGACATTCAAATACAGGTTTCTGATTTTTTAACAAATTTTAGTAAACGGATTTCCGGAAACCCGCCAGATGAGGACACTTATTTATTTTAGTCAACAATATTGGATAAGTTTTATCGGAATTGCTGCGTAAATGAAATTGCAACATGTTCTGATGTCAAACAATCCCGGAAAGCAGAAATACCTTGCGTGTTAGACAATTGTAAATTCCTTTATAACACTTTATCGTACAACCTGACATACTTAGCCATTACGTTACCTTACTGAATAGGAACATAGACTTCTATTACCTCTTGTCACGTCTGATGTCACGTCTGATGAGCGTCTGATGAGCGTCTGATGAGCATGGACCCTTGTCAATCACCAGGGCTATTATGGGGCTAAGGCAAGAAGACATAATGTGTAAAAGCATTGAAGAACCTTGATCATGTTGTCACGTCTGAAGGTGTTTTGAGAGTCCGCCAGCGGTGAGCAGGTTGCGCCGGGTAGAGATTCGTCTGATGGAGTGCGCGAGGCCATCCTCAATTAAACAGCATCCATTGAACGTTTAACGGAACAATGATGATTCATCTTTGTGTCACCTCGACAGCATGCTTGGTAATCCAGTGTAGTCTCCAAGGAATTACGCTTCACAAATAAAACCATTTTTTAATCCAAATAACCGATTGTATATTTTCATCTCTTCAAGCCACAACACTCGAACAAGCACAGGCCGATCTCACACAGGAGTCGAAACGTTGGTTATGTGTTTTGTAAATTTAAACGGAAAGTCTCCAAAGGATAAGTTCAAGGTATCCGCGCGATCTTTTTCTCAAAATTTCAATCTCCATTTTTTCTCGCCTAACGCCACGCGCACCGCGGAATCGTCCTCCCGCGTATTGTTCCCCAATCTACCTCCCCGCGTAATTTTTGCTCGCCCCTCAAACCGGTCGCAGGGCAGCCACCCGAAAAACTCTCAACAAAACAATAATCAGGCACTACCGTGGCAATCTAAACTTGCACAATTCTTTGACGTTACACTCTATAGACACATGGCGCAGGCATTTTAAATGAATTTAATATTATATATATACATAATCAATATTGATTAAATGTTTTCATCACAAGATAAAAAAGCAAAATCATAACAGTTTTACATAATTTAAATGCAAAGTGGAAATCGTTGGAAATCAGTTTAAACAGAAATTTTATTAATTTACGACTTTGACCTTTGAGAACCCATAATTATTATGAATTCGATTCGGCCTGGCTTCGCCCGGGATTTAGTTAGCACACTATTTAAAATATATTTTTTCAATTGAGAAAAAAAAAGTATTTTTTAAAATTTTCGTTTTTTTAACAGTTTAAAGATTTTAAAAGCGCCATTGGTCAGGACGGGGAAACTCACGAAGCATTTGTGTTAACTTAATTCGAAACAGAAAAAATTGTGTAAATTTCACCATGCCAGAGCTCATCATTGATGTAAGAGTGGTAGAAGGTCTCAGTATTTTCCTGGTTAAATACCATCATTCGTAATCAAAATGTTGCTTGAAAAGTGGCTTTAGCCGTGTTTAGTAACTAAATCTGAATAGCCGAATACTTCCGTAACTCTCATTTTCACATCCCTTCAGCCGCATGCGTATGTACGATGGGTAATCCCCTTTGTTATTTATTCAGATAATGCGTAAAACATTACGACAAATCCTAAATCGGTTAAAGAAAAGTTCGGGATTTTTCCAAAGTTTAAAATTTTGTTACATTATTTAGGTAGACACTTTTACAAATGTATTATAATTTACCAACCTCACTCATTTTTAGCATCGCTGCGCCAGGCGGTTCATTTAAGAACGAACATCCTGATCCTGCGTAGAAAAGTTGCTTACTTTGGCGAACTTTACTTTTCTGCGAAAGATCTGGGCCTCGATTCTCGACGAAGTCATTCCACTCGACCAACGAGTTGTTCGACCCACTCGTAGTTCGAGTGGAATGACTTTTGATATTTGGCGTATGCGAGTGTGTACCATCGACGAGTCTCAAGAATAAGAATTTGGACCAACGTATGTACTTTCGGCGGCGATTGCGAGCGGCCTGGATTAGAGAATCGATACCCTGGTTATTTCAATGTCCGCCCTTCGGCGGTCAACGTGCATCTGATGTCGTAGTTTATTAAGAATTCTCGAACCCCCATTGGCCAACAAATCAACGTGCTTTGCCTTCAGGTCGTCGATATTATACCCAGATTTTGTGTTATGATAAGTCTATCAATTTGAGGGTCTACGGATATGATAGTTGTTCCCTAGGAGTGTTAACAGTCAATAAAAGCAATACTACGCGAAGATGATATTGTGGGTTCCTATAGGTCAGGTCATGTTAGGTCACACCCAACAGCTTCAACTAGCAACGTAATACGTAATAAATTACACAACTTATAATCTACTGGAATTAAGAGGTGTAAAATTAACAGGAGTTTAATTACTTAATTGATAAGACGAGAGCTAATAGAGCTAATTGTAAACACGAAGAAACGATTCGACAATCCGACTTGAGGTGATTACGGTTGGCCTCATTCTCACATTCAATTAGCAAAGACCCTATCGAATAGTTTGCAGAGAGAAGAAATCCGTCCTAAATCGATAACAAAAAAACAAAAAATATTTTTGTTTTATCATTCCAGCAGCTCCGTACAGACAAGACGGAATGCGTACCACGTGATCCGTTGTGTTGTTTTCATTGGCGGCGTGTGATAGAATTATTTTTTTAATTGAAAAAAATTTCATTTAATTGCTTTCATCTATTTTTTGTACCCTCTTATTCATCACTTTAATTTTTTTGCAATATCAGTCACGCTGGACAAAGGGTGATCAATTTATTATAAATTATTTTCAGTGTTCTTGGTATAAATAGGCTTGAATATTGCCAAAATTATAAACATAATATACAGTATTATATACCGAAGTAGCCGATGGCCACGATCAAAAAAATACATTATTTCTCTAAATGTAAGTAGCTTTATTGGAGAAAATGCTTATGGAAGATTATATGATAATATAAGATGATACCAGTAAGACGGAACAATGTACGAAAAGATAATTTTGAAAAAAAAAACAATTAAATTATTACGAAAATAGAAGCAGACGACCGAATAATTAAACAAAATATTTTTGGTCACATAAAGTTGCGATTCGGAGCTATGTGCGATGCATAGATCCCACGTTATTCAAATTTCGCAAGTTATTTCTTTTACCGTTGGAGAAACACAGCAAAACAATTTACGCTTAAAGGCTGCTTTACGAAATATCAATTTGCTCAACTGCGGAAGAAAGCGGGACAGTTACGAGTAATCTGCACTCTGCAGTTTCCATCTTCGTAGAAGTACCTAAGTCAATTCACTTTAGTCAAAATATCTGTATCTGACAGCTAGGATTCTATTTATTTATGGTATCAGATAGTATGCCATCTTTTCTGGGCACTTGGACACTGGTGAGACCCTGCCGAAAGAGGTGTATTGGAGTACATTCAGATAAGTACAGTGTTGCAAACTTACAGAAGGCTCGAGCCTTTTTTGTCACACAAAGCGTTAATAAACTACCTTCTAACGGTATCCATGATATTGTGGTTTCTTACAGTTATCATACAGTGTTTAGCAAAATACTTTACACTGAAAATGCAATATAATTTGTTGAACAAATAAACAAAGGGTTTTGTTTACAGGAAACCGGGACTGGGAGATATAATTGTAATTGGGATGAAGTTTTTTTTTCAAATTTTCAAATATTTTCAGATTATAGAGAGAGGGAAGGTGATTTTGTATATAAATACAATTTGGTTTATGTTGGCAAATTTCAAAATTATATGGAAGATTGGACTCGAATTCAGACTTAGAAGAGATGAGATTTTGAATGCAGGAGAGGCAATTTAAGATAAGACTTGATAGAAGAGAGAATATTTGTTTAGAGAGGGACAACCAAAAAGTATTTTATCTAAAGTTCCCACTTCAATCTAATGGTACATTTTCATTCGCGACTGAAACGGAAACCGAGTCATGAATTACTGGAAAGGAACGAAGCAACGGCAAGCCATAAGTTGAGGTTCAGCTCGGCAGTTCGGCTCACGTTTATATTCGGTCCCTAAGGAGTCAAACACATGCATTTTTAAAAGGTAAAAAAGAACGAAACAATGTCCGATCCGCATTCGAATAAGTGAGGAAATTTATTTTTTGGAGAAATGGGGGAGTTGTTGAAACTACAGTTTTGATGTGATAGTCCTTTGTATTGAGGCATAGCAGGCACCGTTAAATTAACTAGTAATGTGCCAATACTCTGACCAAACATTGCAGGATCTATTTTTGAGGATAACACTAAATAAAATTATCTAAAATTATGAACCTTTATTTAAATGTTCACAGGTTTAGTAAAATCATCAGCATTTACACCCTTAATAATAACCGTGTTTTAAAATTAACACAACTGAAAAACAACCATTTACTAAACCCCCTTAATAATAGACGTGTTAAAAATTATACACAACTGATAAACACGTGTATTAGTGAGTGGGTTAGTGTTTAGTAGCAAGTCCTAAACATTGTGTTTGATTTGGAATTAACCCAATAAATATTATATACATTATTACTAAAGCATTAAAAACTTTAGTCAACATTTAAAGAAAAAGGAGTTTTTTGACCACTATTAACTTTTATAACTGTCATTTTTACAAAAGCAGCCATTAACAGTTCTAAATTTGGACAACCTATTTGTGAAAACTATATTCATGTAGGTGGTCGATACAATGGATAGCGATGACTGGATATTACAGATTTCGGGTAGGTACAGGTACCTGGTGCAGGTCAAGTGAAATATTATGATATTGTTGATGCATCAGTGTAAAGTTCAGCCATCTATGTCGGGAAATTTTAACATGGTGAAGGAACAATGGCGTGTAATTGGCAGGTGTCGTGTCATGTCATCTCGCTCCAGTCGCGTGGAGTCTTGAAGTTTGATATATTGTATTATTAAATAATACACTCTTCGTGTTTTAAATTAGGGGTTCTAAGTTCTAACCAGTGGGCGGCGAACCTTTGCGTATTTCAAAATTCCAGGTGTCATTGATCCTGTGATTGGAAAAAAAACTACTTAATTTCAAGTCCTTTCTTTATCTATGAAAGTATACATTAATAGATAGTAGGTAATCACAGCCTCAGTGGCAGAGCGATAAGCATTTTATTTTTTAAACACCGTTTTTAGTCCCGTTTCAGCTTTCCATCAAATTGTGTACTTTTCTGTTGATCAAAGCTTGTTCAATGGCTAAAACGGACATAGAATTTGCGTTTAACAGAGATATTTCAAATGTAAAAAATAAAAAAAAAATGGTGATGATTGACCATTCGATGACAATGTTTAAATCACGATCCCGAATTACGATTTACGAGTGTTACATAGTATATTCGAGATTCCTTTGTAATTTTACGTTAGTATTTAAAAAACTTGATTTTAATAAAGGGCATGTAGCAACAATGATATTACAAACTTAAAGACAAGTTGTAGAGTCCTCAAATTGGCAAGCAAAAGATACGGTAATTGCCGCACTTTCGATTTTGTACTAAACAGTTTATATCAAACCAAATTGCGAAAGTGCATTACTCCTTAAACACTAAAAACCGAGGAAAAATATTCAATTCGTAAATACATGCGAATTATTATTATAAATAATACAACTATTGCAATTTTTTTATTTTTTTTTATTTAAGAAAGCAAGACAAAAATATATATTACAGTAAATAGTAAAATAAAATACAGAAAAAAAAAACAGAAAAGTTCCAATAAACTACTTTTCAGTAGTTTGTCGATGGCAACTTTTCACATAAAACATATCAAAAAAAGATAAAAACTTATTTTACTTAATGACAACAGTGATAACAATAAAAAATAACAATTTGTTTTAAAAATATAAAAACATATACACAACAGTGATAGTATCTACCTATAGTTTGTATTAGACTCTAATACAAACTATTTCTTTCAGCGAGCCAATTTTTCAACATAATATTTGTTTTTACATTTGTACATTTTTTTTATTTCAGCAGGTAACATATTTAAGCAACTAGGTATCATGTAGTCCATTACTTCCCAAAGATTTTAAACGCCATTAGAAAAGCGAGATAGCGAATGTGGCAACACGTAAGTATAATAAGGAAAACCTACTGGCAGTATATCGTCTCATAAAGCGACTTAGTGTAAGCGAGTAAGCGTATTGTCATCTCAATCATAGTGCACCCGTAATGTAGAATGTAGTATTCGACGCAACTTTTAAGTACATATACGCTGCCTGTTCCTACATCTATTTTGTTCATATACACATATTCTTTGATTGTCTATCTTTGTGATACATGAATGAACGTTTGAATTAAGAAAACGAAGTGTGTTTGTTACTTGGCACGTTTGTGAAACAATAGCGTATCTATATATATATTCCGTTTTACTAATAAGATTCTTATACGCCAGTTCAAAATTTGTATGGTAAAGCCGGCCTTAAGAAGAAGCTACAAGCCAAAAATGTGTATATTCTTGGCATACCTTATATTGTAGGAAATAGGCATTAAAATCGCTTGACAAACGGAGTCTGGAAACATTCGATTTCAAGCACAAAACTGGTTTTTAATTATTTTGTAAATAATTTTATAAGAAAGCAAAAAAGTTAATCAAGTGAAACTGTCACAGATAATCTTAGCTGTATTGTATTTTTTTACAGTTGTTTCCTTTATACGTTCATACATTTCTATTAAAAAAATATTTTTTTTAGTAGCTTACATTTATATTTTTTAGTAAGTAATTTATTTTTTTTATTTGTATTCTACTCAAGCGAAACGATAGGAAAACCTTCAATTTATCTAAAGCATATTTTTTGGTATTCATAATTTCCACCAATTCGTTGTAAAGATTAATCAAAATGGTGATTTAGCATTAAGCTTCGCCTTAAGCTTGGATTAAGGCCGTTTTAACCGTACAAAACGCAGTGGTAATAAGTCATGTTTTTCACTGTTCCGTCCTTACGCGCCGCGTTATAGTTACACCGCGCTCATATGTAAGGGGGGTTATGTTTCTAATGTCATTTAGTAGCGTAGTTTTGATCTGACTAGACAACTAGATAAGGGGTCCATGAAACTAAAAAAAGTTTAAGTACCCCTCTACTAGGCGGACAAAGAATTATTAAGGTTGACCCGGGATAAGTGCAACTGGCCCCGATGCCAAGGTGGGTCGAGTTTTTTTAAAATCTGTAATATCGTTTACATATCAGCACATTATCAGCTTAATGATTCACAAAACGATACTGATATTCACTGACCAATAATTTTACCATCAAGGCAACAGTTTAACCTTGCAGACAGCGGGATGAGATATTATCCTGTTAACGTTTTATTTGTTAAGATGTTTTGCATCAATGTAATAATTTTGCCAATGGCCAATTTATTCCACTAAAGACCAATACGCCATTATTTTTTGTTTATTTATGTATTTATTTAAACGTGTAAAAAGGCTTTTACATAAAAGTGATACATGTTGCATTCTATATAGGATAATATCTGTATTATATAGGAAATACTAAAAGTATGTAGATGTTAATCCATTATAAAGTAGATACAAAAGCCTTGTTATTCCTTTACTTGAATATTTACGATCTCCACGCGGAGAAAAATTAGTATTGCTATTTTTTTAAGAATCTCTTAAATTATTCGCAATCCGGTTAAAAACGGGATTGCAGACCTTAATGAATGATTTAACAGGTTTCCAGAAAACTTTAAATAAATTATGAATATATTATCACGAAGTCGTAACACGTTTAATGCCTTTCTGTTAAGTAAGATTTTCCGACAACAATCATTGAATTTTCCAATAAATGTTTGAAAGAATCGAATTAAATTGGATTTTTAACCGAAATGGAACTGTAATTTTTCATAACTATGGAAAAAAATTATTTTAGAAGAAACTATATTTTTGGATTAAATGTTAGGTTATGTTCACAGACATAGGAATTAATAGACGAGAAGATAATGGCGAGGGGTAAAATCAACTGTAGAAGAACGAAGGGAGTAAGGCTGACTGTGATTCGTCAATAAATCAATCTGACAGTAAATAAGCATCTCGCATTATAATATCACCATTTAGTTCTTAAAAGTAAAATCTGCTTTTGAATGAATAGACATTTCTACATGGGAGCGCAAATTACTCGCCACGTTATGAACTAATTTGCGAAGTCCAAATTCGGCAAAGTAAGGCAGCTTCTATTTTCAGAGTCGTAGTTAGTTTCAGAGTATTTAGTTAAGACACTTTTACAAATGTCTCATAATTTACTTACCCCAGTAAACAACGATGAGCACACTTGAGAATCGCTACATTGTGATGTGATAGTATATGTTTCTAAAACTGATCCATATAATACGGTGTGAATAAGCTTAAAATAAAGTAAAATAATGCTTACTTATGGAATGTAATACGACAATTGGGTTTATTCTCTTTTTCACATCTATTTTTACAAGTTTTCATATCACAAGTCAACATTTTGCCGTTTTATTTCGTAAAATGAACCGATGATGCCTCGACCATAGTTCGCACAAGAATGATGACGTCACGTTTTCAAATTTCACTTGAGGCCATATGCGAGCCCAGCCGGCTCAATGGAACCGGTATGGGGAGTGGGGATAATACGCTTTTAATCACTTAGGGCAGGTCTACTAATATTCATATGTCTATGGTTATGTTTGATTTCAGAATCTAGCAATGTATTGTAATGTTGTGCAAAAAGTGGGTGCTGTTTTAAATTTTGTTTTGATTTAACTGTTCTAATAAATGACTCATGTGATATTTACATTTCAAAAATACAAAAAAATCGTTTTCTCAAGATTTTAACCGAAAAGTGAAGAAAAATAATCGGAAAATTCTAACTTAACCTAACTCAACATAACCTAAACTAATTTAACCTAATCTATAGTTTTATCGTGTTATACTTTGCCGGTAACCACATCATTCATGTCGCCGCTAAATTAAAGAATATATTTTCTAAAATAAAATAAATATTGGATAATTTTTATAGCGCCGCTTTTGTGAGTTATCACCTCAGGGGCGCTTTACAGTTGATGCAGGTATTAAAAAAATATAAATATTACCAAAATAAATTGAAGTTAAGTAAAATAAAATGAAGAACAGGAACAGGTGACATGAAGATACAAGATGGAGACTCTGCAGCAAGAATCCTAGGTGGTGAAGAAACTGGACCAGCTGCTGCAGCGAGAGAGTCCGTAATCCTTTTATTCATTGAAATGTTTTTTTTTTTATATGTAAGTCAAATTACTATAACGTGCCTGGGTGACCTTGTGTATCAATTTTGCCTTTGGCCATTAAATTTGCAGCTCGTTATTATTTACAATGTAACTAAGTATATCCGATATCAAAAACCAATTAATAAGTCATATTATGGTGCATTGTATTAGCAATATAAATATTACTCTTTTAACTGGCGCCACTGATATCGGCGTTAAAAGTCAAGATAAACAACAGAATACAAAACAGTTCTACGAAAACAAAGAAAATGTAATGGGGAAATCACGATAACCCCATTACATTGGAAGGACGCGTGACAAGGCAGACGAGTAGAGGAAGGCAACAATCTAAATAATATTGTAATTGCTTTATCCATACTTGATACTTTATCATAATACGTGCGAATTGGCGCAGCCGTGCATGTCATTATCTCTCACAGCATGAAGCCCTTTATTTTGTATCGATTGAGGTCTTCGTCAGCTTGAACTGCTTGACTTCGCAGTTTAAATCAAGATGCTTGTCAAAATAATTTAAAAATGTAATTAAAATTGAACGAATTTTTTCATACCTATGGCAACAATGATTTTAGAACAAAGTGTATCGTTGGGTTAAGTGTTAGGTTATTTTTGATTTCCTAATTGAAAATATGTTTGACTTTAATCGAGAACACGTGTTCTTTTCCTAATAAATATACTGACGGAACGCTACAATAAAGTATTTGTATGAACACGCGGCTGTCGTCAAAAACATTCGCTTGAAAATTTCCTCACATTACCTCAGTTTGAGATATTTTGCACTAGACAGTTTTTCTTTAGGCCTGAAAACTTTATTTTTTTCTGGGTTTATAAAAAGTCTTATCAAAAAAATGATCGTCTGCTGACAAGGCCAAGATGTGTTCTACTTGCAATATTTAATTAAAGCATCTGTAGTATTTCTAAGCAATCAAATGTTCAAACCAAAAACACCTGATTTTGCATTAGTTGGTATTGGATCGCCTTGACTGATACTTTGATATGATCTCTGTCAATTCATTCGTTAAAGGCCTGCAGTCCCGTTTTAACAGGAAAACGAATAATTTTAACCGATTTTTTATAAATTCACAGTATTTTATATCAGTAAGTTTCTCCGTATATAATTAATTTCTAAACATCGTTTGATATTATATTGTTGTGTTAGAAAGTCACTTGAACCATTGTGAATTTTCAAATTTCATTATTTTCCTTTCTACCGTCTCAGTGTTGCCATTTAAAATCATTTAACGATCGCAGCCCTCAAATTTAGTCTACTTTATTTTGGCTTTAGGTACCTATCCACCAGTGATCTTCCACTCGTGATGTAGTTGGGATCTAACAGAAAGCTAAACGAAAATTTAACCAAATCTGAAATCAGTTACGTATTTAGGTCTACTGTCTACTTTTACTAGTACCTACTCTTACTGTACAGTTTATCAATGACCAATTTTTTTGTTAGACTCAAGAGTTTAGCAATTTGAAGTAATTTCAAATTTAAATAAATATTCCATATGCAAAGACTTCATTGTTCGGTATTGGATAAATTGATTGCCACGGACACCAATTTGCTTTATTAAATTAAATAAAAATAATCATGTAGTCTGTGTCTATGGCCGCCTGTCAATCATCATAAAGAAAATACAGTGAGATGCATCGGAGAGGAACCTTCCCGCCTTCAGCGGAATAATTGGCAATGAACGTACAGTACAGCTGTGCGCATGAAAATGAGAATAAGAAAACCGAAAACATTGCCAGTTCATAAAATATAATGATTTATTACTTTTGTTAGGGTATTATTTAGGTACTTATTCACTCGGTATATGGCCCGGTATATCAGTTGATTTTAATCTCGGCTTGGATGAAATGTCGAGCTTAGCGCGGCTTGGAACATACTCCGTACACACACGTGAATTGTCATTTGTTTTGCTGGTTTCTTCGTGGAATTGTGGCGAAATTACAATTGAAAAAAACTGTCCCGACGTTGAAACTTTCAAAATCCCTTACCAGACTATTTTAGAATAATTTTTAATTAATAACATCGACATTCCGACATCGATCGATGAATTTAATAATCCATACTGATAAAATTAGGCAATTTACATAAATTTCGTTGAGATAGAAGCATGAAATTATCTAAACTTTAAGACTGCTAGTGCCTCGGCGTCTAAAAAAAGAACTATTATGCCGCTTATCGAGGCTTGATCGGCAGATTTAGACTACCTAAATTTGAGCAAAGATAGTCGTAAACAACGAGGATACGAACTGACTGATATAGAGGCCTTAAGACCACAATGCTGGGAATGTGGTAGTTATTTCGAGCAAACAAAGTTGTAAATTCGTTCGTATGGCTATAAATGTTACAATTTACGAAATAAACATGTTAAAAACATAAGTGTTCATCTGGTAAAAGAACTACCGCTGCATAAATTAATAATAACAATAAAATGCAGAAAAAGATTGCACCGATCTGAACAAGAATCTCGGAGTAAATTACTCGAAGGCATTTCACCGTGTATCGGAAGCGAAGCGGATCGGACAGCGAAACGATGATGGCAGCCAATCAGGAAAATGGCACAGAATATGAAGTATGTCAGTGTCAGTGGAACTGGTAGCTGAGTGGGTACTATTATACTTGCTGTTTCTACTTGCTTCCACATTGGCGGTCACCTTACAATTACTACTAATAATCTCTAATAAGGGCTTCAAAATGTTGGGATTTATAACTAGGCTAACCAGAAATTTTAACAATATTAAGTGTATTAAATTGTTATATTTTGCCTATGTAAGAAGTCAACTTGAGTACAATTCTCCTGTCTGGAACCCACATTATAATATACATGTACAAGCTGTTGAAAGAATACAAAACAAATTCTTACGTTTTATAAATTTTAAAATGGGTATTGTAGCAATTATGTTGAATTACAACACTCTGTTAAATTATATATTTTTATTTTTTTTTATAGTGTCACCTCACAAGAGTCCCAACTGCTCCCGTCTGGAGCCAGTGAGACTATGGCATCCCCAATTGGGGGATGTTGTGAGGCTGAAGGTAAGTGGGGAAGGGAAAGAGGAAGGTGGGGAAGTACCTGGCTATTCAGATCTAGTCACTAAACACGGCTAAAGCCATTTGGAGCAACGTTTCAATTCTGAATGGTGGTCTTACACCAGGGCGATACTGGTAGTATCTTCCACTCTGGAACGTGCCGCAAATATACTATATATTATTTTTAATTAATTAATTGTGAAATAACACAAATTAATCAAATAAAATTTATTTGCGTACGCCGGGTTCGAACCCGCGACCTTCGGAATGGCAGTCCAATGCGTTACCACTGGACTATGCCGGCCGTCAATGTGAATATGCTCAAATTGTCAGACAGAAGAATTTTCACTGACTTGGTATTTCTATATAAAATTCTAGTGATAAAAAAATTAACCTTAAAATTAATATTTTACAAAAAAAGTAACCTACATAAAACGGTTGTCGAAATAAAGTTTAGTTTCGTACAAAGTGGTAAATATAGATTACAAAAAAACAACGGTAAGCTATCTCAAAAACTTCAGCTTTGTTTGCTTTCAAATATTTAACATTTTTAATTGCATGTCCGTTTGTAAAATCAAAATCAGAAAGAGTATTTCATCTGCTCTCAAAAACAGTATTTCATTTCAGGATAAGTTCACAAACAGCGAATCTATTCGAAATTGAATATAAAGCTGGATTATTTCATGATAATGTGGTATTATTTTGTCTAGTCCCGATAAGGTTAACTCCACGCAGAAGGCCCTGAAGAAAATAATGTCCCTCAGACATATATCTTATATCAATAATATATATTGACAAAATGTTAGGACTTTTATGAACACGTGTTCGGACATCGTGACAAAACATTGGTATTTTACTTAAAGTTTATCAGGATACCTATCCATTTATTTGTTAAATAATTTGAATACGAATAATTTGAAATATTTTTTTATCAAAAACTAATTAAGGTAAGGGATTCTATCACACGTCGTACGGACTGCCTTCATAGTCTGCCTGTCTTCAGAGTCGAGGTTTTTTTTAAGTATTTTCTCCAGACCAGAAGTATCTGCCAAATTCAACATCAGTGGCACTAGTGCAAATGGTTTGCAATCTTTAGAGCACGGGTGTCAGTTGAGAATGCAGTCCTTGTTCTACCTGTAATTAGTGTTCCCCACGATGCGATATGAATGCTAAATTCTCTAAATTTTATGTTTTTTGGCGTTTTGATGTAATAATCTGTAATGTATATATTTAGGATGCACATTCATACCTACATTTCGGTGGCTTGTAGTTCATATGTCTATAACGATCTGATCAAATTTTTATTTTAGGTCACGGTTTCAAAAGATGTTCTTCATCTTGAAATGTTAATGAAATCTGTCCTGGCCATCTCAATACGGGCCATGTATTAATAACCAAGCTAAATAAACATAATATAATTTCTTACAAGTTATTATTTCTGGTATGGATGTGTTTGATTTGTCTGGGCACGTTTCTCTATTTGATTACGGTTTCCTTTGAAATAGAAGCTAGAGTAAATTAACGGAGCGAAACTACCACATTCTACATCGATATGTTATATTTAGATAAGTTGCACGAACGTGAACATAATCTTGATCAGGTAGATAACCAAGACGAGATGACATTAATAAACCAAGTATGTAAGTAGATCCTTGAATAAACATTGTCCTATCGCCATGCAAAATTCGTTCCGGCTCTTTGTGGTACCTACCTAAACGAACTATTTTTGTTTGCCTACCCGATCTCCATTGATCTTAATAATATCATATATTATTAAAGATTGATTTTCACGCTTAAGCCAGAAAACTTCAGTGAGTAGTTTAATAGAAATCAAGGGTAATAGTTTTTCTCATTGACACTCAAATATACATTTTTTTTAAATAATAAAGGGTTTTTGTTTTTGTTCATTTCCGGTTGACAAATACTTGTTATTCTCGTGTCCAGTGCGATTGATCTGTAAAACATAAAAAAGCTCATATACATTTGTGAATTGTAGAACATATCTATTAAGTACGTAATAACAGGAAGCCACTGGTTCAGGCGATTTCTAGAAATCGTCAAAAAATCTAAAGACAAGAAAGACTTCTGACATTTATGCACGCTGGACCAATAATCACCGTTCCCAGCAGATATTTAAAATGCTTACATTCAACATCTGTCTACTAGGCTGGAGTAGGTATATAATCATCTTGGCCTTGGTGTGTGTATGGTGGGCTGGTCTCCCGATATGGGCAGGCAGCGGACCTTGTATCACTTACAACAGCGGGCTGACACGCGCGCCTTGCGACACCTAACAGCGCCGATAATACTGGCACTGACTGCCACGGTGTGAGCCACACGGGAATCTGGTGTCAGGGAATCTTAACCTTCTACAATTAGCTGTCCTTGGATAAGGGTAGAGCCTAGACGCCCATATACTAGGATGTATTACACCAGGGATGATATATTTGCTATCCTAATAAGACATTATTAACACTAGTAAAGAAAACTGAGAAGAGAGATGCGTAGGAGAAAGATAAAACCTACATAATTATTATTGGTTTATCGTCCTTACGGTAAATGTAGCCTAGAACCAGACAACAGAATGGCGTACACCAAGGATGTGTGATGTAGCTATTCAATTAATATATCATATAAAGAAACATCATCCTCTACGAGTAAAGAAAGCTAAGTAGACATGTGAGTTGGGAAAAGTCAAAGCCTACATAATTATCATTGGTTTATCGTCATTCATTATATGTCCTTGGGGTAGAGGATAGAGTCTATAGCCAGACAGCAGGATGGCGTCTACTAAGGAAGTATGAAGTTAATAATACAAATCAACATTCAACAACAATTCATTCCAACATTAATAAGTTCATAGTGTCAATTGATTTATAGTCAGATAGACTTTAGTGTTAGAATTAAAGTGAACATTTGCTATTAGTTATTATATTAAGTCCGCACATAAGACATGTCATCCTTTAGGATGCTACATGGGGAGTTTTTCTGACGAAGGGTTGAACTTGTGCCTCAAAGAGTACCATGGTGTAGAAGAAGGGATACACCAAAGGCCAAAATCATTATACATGGATATGGACGAGCAACACAAAAATATATCAGATATCCCGTCCTTAGGCAAAATAAAGAAAGAAAGCTAATTACATTTGAACATATTTCGAATTTCCTATTTTTAATCTCCAGAAAGTTCTTAAATCTTTAGTAATAATATCGTTCACAACAACTAACAACGAAAATAAAACTTGCAGGCGTTAAGTGATAGAAAGTTATTTTTTGTTCAGTGTAAAAAAATAAGATTCAATGACACAGTAATTTATTGGGTAAAGGTTTTGGTTAACAACACATATTAATTGCCGATCGGTTGCAGCAGTGGAAAGGTCAAATCAAGAATTAATTATTCAGATGTAAATTCGCAAGGTTTACGATGCAAAAAATCAAATAAAAGTGAGTCTAGTTTGCGGTGAAAGTGATTAATACCTCTCAGAATGAGATATGTCCCGGTTAGAGCAGAGGTACTTCGGAAGATGAAATGATGTAAATATCTTCCTTTGATCAAACGTCAGAGGCGGCGAGATCTCATCACGAGATATCGTGTTGGCCCCGAGCTGGACACAAAGTAATAGGTAATACCAGGTAGGTACTCTAGCTATGGCACAGCATCTAAGGAGCAGGTACCGTCTGCATCTAGCATACATACCAACAACGGTCTCCCAGAACCAGGGCAGCAGCGAGGGATAAAACCAAATATATTAGAAATAAGGAAAATGGGCTATGAACAATTATTTATATACATCCGTGAGCACAACGCTTGTCGCCAACTCGGTACACCCATTCTACTGCAAATCGCATCTCTTTATTTTTACCCACACACCAAAGCATTACTTTAATTGAACCTACCACTTTGATGGTCTGTGCAGTTTCGTCGTAGTTCGACTCAGTTGGCACGCTTTCATGCCATGTCGCCCTTTGTTTCTGGTATCCACGGATAGAAAATATTCCGCACGTTGCTCATAAGGATGCGGCCCTGCCCAGAACTACTTCCTTATACTAATAGGTTAAGCCTCTCACTCTATCCACAGGTATGGATTGGTCTATGGTCTTGGTCTACGGTCCATAGCGGAAGACAAAGGAGCAACGTAATGTTATGGATATTATCGTTCCCAATTTGGACACTTGATGGCTTTTTCCGCATCTTTTGCAATTCATGTGATTGTTATGTACCAATAACTCCATTTAAGATTTTATTAAACTACGTTTGCGGTCAGGAAATAACTTGAATTTATTATTTTAAATGATTAGCCAGTAATAATAATGAAAATATAAGGCCAGAGAGAGGTACCTATATTTTGGATTAGAAGGAAAATAGGTACATTTGAGTAATATTACAGATAAGCTAGCCAAATTTTGAAATTCAATTAATATATATGTTCATAGTGGCTGCGTAGTCAATTTTACATAAAACACTTAATAACTATTGCAAGAACCGTTAGACATTTTCATACAGTTAAAAAAAATATTATGGAAAAATTATTTAATAATTTGTTTATTTTAACTAAATTATGAACAGAATTATGAAAATTGCCCTGTGGTGGGAATCGAATTCGCAACCTCCTGAATCACAATCAAATGCTTATACATAGCGTCTAATTAAGAATCCCTGAAAAGTATATATTGGAAACGCGATGATTTGATTAAAAAAAAATTGCGTCAAAAAATAACTCCAATCCAAAAAAGTCCAAGAAATTTCAACATTTCTTGGACTTCGAGTCTTTTATTATATTAATATTATCAACATATATATATATATTCCTGTACACATTGATCCCCCGGTTCCTACTCACCGTTCGTACCTTTTTGAAAGAGTATTGTTAAAAAGTCCCCTATAAGACGATTACGAAAGTAATCCATTAAATCAAAAAAAAATCGTACCAATTTCCTTCCCAGAACTTCCTCTCCTTCCTTTCCCTAAAAATACCCTCCACACAGCATCCCCAAATATGCATTTTTTTACCTCAGGGCCTCCTGTGTGAAGTTAATTTTTTTTAAATCTTGTGCCTACTTACTGTTAAATATTTTGTTAATTTTAGGGTCTCAAATAGAGCAACTATTGTTAAAATGTTTAACCAGTTCAAGATCTTACGGAGAGTAGGTACTAGTCCACATAGAGCAAAAGAAAATATTTACTGGTTGGCGAACAATGCAATACACTCTACCATAATTGCTAGCTCCTTGGTGGAAGGAAATTTCACTTACGTAAGAGAATTGTTACCATTCAAAAACATTTCCTTACTAAATTGTGAAGTTATTTAATACAACAATGTTATTTAATATTAACAACCACATCGAGCTTTTGCTATTGATTTAACAGCCGCCAATAACAAGATTCATATAACAGGGACGGTCACGCTGGGCAGGATTTGTAGGAAATATGGAAGATCAACAGTAACCTTCTTAAATATAGTTCTCCTTTTTCTATGCCTGCAGGACAAAGAGTATTTGGAATTTTCTCTCTGAGACGCACTACCAAAAACTCAACACGTAAATGTGAGATGGGAGAAGACAATTGAAGCTTTAAAAGGTTCACACCTGCTCCGGTATTGTCAAAATCTGCTCCAGTTTGGAAGCTTAAACATAAATTACTGGACCAACAAAGAAAGAAAAGGGCCTGACGGTGAGAGGCAAACGCCGCATCCTTTGACTTAAGTAACCGAAAGGAATAGCAGGAGACCGGCAGGAGTGAAGACATTTCATAGAGGTCCGAAATTACCAGTTACCAGAGGATAAGGGATTGTCTTTAATCTTAAACTGAACGACATTTTCGTTAACTACGGGGCGATTTCGGTTCTACCTAAGGATATAGAATTGTCTTTAACCTTAAAATGAACTACTTTTTCGTTAACTAAATTGGAAACGTTAATCAATTGTCCTTAACCTTAAAAATAACTATTTTTCGTTAACTAGGGGCGATTCCGGTTCAACTTAAGGATAAGAAATTGTCCTGAACCTTGAAATTAACGACTTTTTCGTCGTCATTCCAGAAAACTAGAATAGAGTTAAATTATAAGTCGTTAATTTTAAAGTCAATGACAATTCCTTTTCCTTACGTAGAACTGGAATCTCCCTTCAGTTCTCTCAGAAGGCAGCGAAAGTCGTTAATTTTAAGGTTAAGGAGAATTCCTCATCCTTGCCCTGCCCACAGGGCACTCTTAAAAGATTGTAGCGCCGATCTGTATGTATTACTGTCTTTCCATTTCATACAAACTAAAAAATACTCTTCAGTTTCTGTGACCAAATGTCAGAAATATGTAATGTCTAATATTAAAGAAAAACAGAAGAGAAGGTAGGTCATGAACTTCTCACAGTTCACATAAGTGGGTGGTTTAGATTTTCGAGAGCCACATTAATATAGACATGGTATAGTTGTCATTGGAGGCGCCAGATCATCTGCGATGACTAAGCCATGTGACCTTCGCCATTGTACAAATTGTACTGCCACATCTCCGTGACAATAGTGCCCACGGAGTTAGGTAATACTTGCTACAGAATACCACAATGATCTCAGATCAGGCATGTTCAATTCCCGAAACTATCACATACCACAGAACTCATATTCAACCTGATAAACGCGGCATTTTGTCATGTATGGCCTATAGCAGTGGTCGGCAAACTTATTGGCCAAAGAGCCAAATATGTACATTACAACACTTAAAAAAAATTCTAAGAGCAAAATCTGTGTTTTTTTTTTTAATTAGAAAACCTTTATTATAATTTTAGACCGTCATTAAATTACACTGAATAAAACATGATTTGACACTTAGGACGGGTTGTTTCGGAGAATTTGAACAATTCATCAAACTTCAACGTTCATTTCCGGGTTCTGTGAAAGTCCTATTCAAGTTCTGTTATTATATCACTATAGGCTAGTTGCTTGACAAAACTGAAAATAAAAAAAACCTTGAAAAATTCTTTCACAGAACTGGAAAATGAACGTTGAAATTTGATGAATTGTTCAAATTCTCCGAAACAACCCGTCCTTAATAAATATTTATTCGTTCATAAACAATAATATGAAAGTAAGGTATCCATAAATTTATATCATGACAATGTCTGACAAACACTTAATGCGAACAATGTCCTTGCATATCCTTGGAAAGATTCAAGTCAGGTTTGTGTGTTGTTGTTTTTAATTTTAGGCATGATTCCAAGTTCTTCTATTCTCAGTTTACTCTTGATAAAGTTCATGCTTGAAAAAGATTGTTCGCTTAAATATGTAGAACCAAAGAGGGAAAGAACAGCAAACGCGAATGTTTTGTTTGCACTCAAGGAGCCAAAGAGCCGCATGCGGCTCCGGAGCCGCACTTTGCCGACCACTGGCCTATAGTACAGTCATGGGGCTGACGGATTTATTGATATTTCAGCATATCGCTCGCCATGCAATCCTAATGGGAATGTAAATGTAAATAGGCCAAGCCACGAGAATATAGCGTGATCTATCGCAGACTTAAAAAAATAGAGTAAGATTCGTTACTGTGACAATGCGCGTGGTTTCACTGAACGAGGTCCAGTGGACATTTCATTTAGCTTTTTCATTGCTAAAGTTTTTGTTCGATTAGTAGGAATATAACGTGTTTTATATTTTTTAACGTCATTGTGCACACCGCTTCCATTCAAAAGGTTAAAATAATGATAATTCTCATTGTGACTGAATCATGCCCAACCAATCTACTTAGTGCACTGAAAAAGTTTTGTATACAGTGTTTATGATTTAATGAAGCCATGTATATCCGGTACAAAGAAAACATTACTTAAATTGTCTGCGCATTGTTGTGTAAGGAAATGTGTTATGCACTGTGTCCAGAAACTCGTAGAACAACCGGGAAACTGGTAAATCTACATCGAATCACAACTTTTTTAAATTGAGCTCCCGTTTTCGAGTAAATCTAATCGAGTCCGCAATTTTTATTTTTTAGAGTCACATTTAAAAGAAAATCGGTCGCTAGGGGGTTAATATCAATTGCAAAAACTTTTAACCCTTTATTTACCAAAAAAAATGTTAAAGAAAAAAAAAATCAAAATGCTCATGTCGAAAAAAGATTTTTTTTAGGTTTTCTATATGATGTCAATTCCTGCTTGTTCTACGAGTTTCCGGACACTGTGTATAAACTCCACTTTGACCTTAAGTCATCTAAGTAATTCTTTGTTTGTCAGAATTATTTTAGACGATTGCTTAAAACCAATTGTAATTACGTAATTTCCGCTATGACTGATATTGCAGGCTTTACTCTAAAATTAAAATAAATGGACTAATGATAAAATTTTGGTCTCGAAATTATTGAAAAATATCGGCAAAAAGTCAAGCTTTCAAATATTGTACCACAAGATAATTAGCGCCAAATACTTATTAATTAAATATTTATCTTTAATATGATTTTGTTGTCTTTGGACATGGGGTAATTTCATAACATAAAATATCACTCGTTGATATTTGATTGGTAATAGTGGCCGTAAATGAATTAATAACTCTAAATAAAAATGAAAGACAAAATGAAATCTAACTTTTTCTTGTTGGATTTAGCAATATTTATAATACTCCCATCTACCAAAATCAAAAACAGGTCTCTAAAAAAAAAAATTCCACACATTATGCCAATTGCTGATAGTTAATTATAAGTAGTCCCTAAACTGAGCCTTGTGGGTTTCCCTGAAACATATTTTTGACGTGACATTTCACCTCCATCGTCCGTGAGATCTATTACCATTTCTGGGTCAACGTTTTGTCAAAGCTCAACATAATAACATAACCTAATATCTTTCGTTCAAAACAATACATATTATCAATAAAGCATTTGCGAGGTCACCATTTATTATAATATTAGTCATCTCTCTATTTATTATAATGAAGCAGTTTTCGTTTTAACTTGAACAATGCAAACCGCAACACGCAACAATGTTTAGTGTTTGGATAATGTTTATTTAGTTTAATTTATTTTAGCAAGTCATAGTCAATGGTCATCATGTGTTTTGGGTTTGAAAATTAGATCATTTATAAATAGATGTAAATTAAAAAGTATTCAATATTTAGTTTTAAACACTTTTATTATTTGGAAAACAATAGAGGAAAAAAACAATAGTGAGGGAATTTTTCTTTTATTTTTGTGTTGATTTATAAATGTTCTGTAACAATTTAAAAGGTGCCACTATCGATTTGCCGCCAAAGTGACACGTTCGTTTTATTCGAAAATTCAGCGGCGTTGACGTCACGCGCCGTTGCTGACAGTCGTCTTGGTAAGACTTTGAATTTTCATATCATAATGGCGTTGTAGCCAATTGGAACCATTTTGGAATACATGTGCGGTTTTAGATCGTTTTTGGAACGATCATTAATTATGAATGAAAATATTAAAATAACACATATTTAATGGTCAGAATCCGAAAAATAAATTTTAAATATTGAACACATTTTTAACGGTGTTCATAGTTTGTGTGAAAATATCCCAATAAATAAGGCAAATAGGGTATTTGAAATAATTAAGCATTTTTATTTTATTTATTTTTATACGCCTAGAAAAAAATTACAGCTATAAAAATGCTTTGAAGTACTATATCTCGTTCTTATGTACTCATTTTCGGGCAAGGTTTAAAGTTTAAACCATTAATATACAATAATTATACACTTAATTGTATAATGTGACAAATTAAGGTATTTAGATTGTGATGGGAAAGCATTATAATATTTGAGCTAGAATTTCACATAAATAAAATAAAACATCAAAACAGCCGGTCGACCTTATCACCATTTCGTCCGATTCAAATATTAGAAGTCGAGGATTGCCTTAAACCTCAAATTTGACCGGGTGAAACATAACAGTTTTCTCAGAGTTTAAAGTTTAATGGACACCGTTACTGCCATTAAGTTTGCATAATTTAGTTAAAATATTATATTCAGAAGTCTCTCATATTTGCATGTAACGGGTAACCGCAGAATCCAATAAAGCTGTAGAGTTCACCAGGGACAGGCAGTCTTCAACACGTTTCAATAGATATTTTAATATACTCATTAAGATGTGAAAGACATTTACTCTGCCAGGTATCTCCGTCAGAATATTAACACGTTTAAATTAAATAATAAGGAAGTTCAGTATGATATAACCTTTCATACATCAAGTTTTATCGTGTTTGGTTTATACATTATATAGTACGGTTTGAAATTATACATTATAATTATAACTATACATATTTCAAAAATAATTTGAAGAATGTGCAGCAAATCTAAAAGCTCCTTCTAAATGTATTTTACTATGAAAAAGTAAAATTCTTTAAATATCTAGGCATCTAATACTGGCATTTAATTTAGAGTCTAAAAATTGTTAGTTAAATAATAGGATTCGTCTTTCCATAAAAATCTTATTAAATGGTTCTTGAAAAATAAAACTCTCTATGCTTGATCGGTTGAGTTCTGCGTTCTGATGTCATAGAACTACCGAACTAGCTACGACAGTAGAGCGAAAACTTGTTTTTGAGGACACACTTCCAGGATTACGAATAATCTGACAATATTTAGAAACTGTGGTTTGTGCAATGATGGACAGGATGGATGGAGCAGAGGAATTGAACTCGACGTGACGTCTATGTGGGAATCCCACACATTTGTCAACTCAACAACTGACCGGTGTCGAACTGATTTGGGTATAACATAACATAACGCAAAACGACCCATACTTACCTCTTCATATTGGACCGCATTGGCGGTTTGAAAAATTCTAAACAACAAAACTATGAAAAATTTCTATAAACTAATCCTAACAATAAATAAAGTTCTATAAACTAATTTTAAGAATGAATAAAGTTGTACGAACCAATCTGATCAAAGAAGAAAGATTTATGAAGTAATTTTAACTATTAATAAAGCTCTATAAACTAATGTTAACAGTGAATAAAATTCTATGGTGTAATCTCTATTATATGGACTGATCTTAATAAATGAACAAAGTTCGATGAAGTAATTCTTAACAACAAATCTAATGATCTAATCTTAACAACGAATAAAATTTTATGAAGTCATCTTAACAATTAATAAAGTTCTATGAACTAATGTCAACAATGAATAAAATTCATGGTGTAATCTTAAAAAGAAATTAAGTTCTATGAACTGATCTTAACAGATAAACAAAGTTCTAAGAAGTAATTCTTAACAACGAATAAAGACCTATGAACTAATTTTAACAATGAATAATATTTTATGAATTAATCTTAACAATTAATAAAGTTCTATGAACTAAAGTCAACAATGAATAAAATTCCGTAATGTAATCTTAAAAAGGAATAAAGTTCTTAACAGATGAACAAAGTTCTATGAAGTAATTCTTAGCAACTAATAAAGACCTAACTAATTTTAACAATGAATAATGTTTTATGAAGTATATTTAACAATTAATGAAGTTCTATGGACTAATGTTAATAATGAACAAAATTCCATCATATAATCTTAACAAGGAATAAAGTTCTATGAAGTAATTCTTAACAACGACCTATGAACTAATCTTAACAATGAATAAAGTTCTATGTACTACTATTTAAGTTGAAAATTAGACAGGAATTCCTGATTATCTTATCAACAGTATGAGAAGTAAGTACGAGTATGTTCACTCCGAGGTGGCTCTCATCCTCTTAGCCGAGAATGTAATAAATAAACTTCATTTGATTAATGGGGGCTGGCATAAACACTTAGCGGCCTAAATATACACCGTGTTAGTTCACCTCCGTGAGCGCCGTTACTTCACTTAGCCCTAAATTGTCCACAAATACATACATGCTATATTAATGGTGCAATGAAGATAAGAAATAAACACTTTAGGTGATACGTACCTACAAGATAAATTCTAATCAATTCCTTGTTCTGCTGTACCACCCACTATAACATTTGCTTTTCCTTTCCTAAACACGCTAGTTAAATAACATAAATAATATTTATGTGTGTCAAATTCAAATTCAAATTCAAAAAAATATTTATTGCACAAAAATACATAGTACAAAGGGTATAGCTAATAGGTTACATCCCATTTCTTCCAGCTAACCCAACAAATACACATTATATTACATAACCCAACAATAACATGTTAACAAATTTATGTAAATAAAAAATAAAAATCAGAAACAAAAAACAGAGGTATTTAATTTATGTAAGGTATTCATTTGATGATTTAAATTTAAGTATGTCGGTTATTTGTTTGATGCTACGTGTAAGGTTGTTATATACTTTAATGGCCATGTAGTGTGGTCCTTTTTGAAATATAGTTTTGTTTGCTTTTGGGATTAATAAGTTTTCTGTGAACCTTGTAGCGTGTTTATGTGTTGAGTTTTTTTTGTGGGAACTTTTCTGGAGATGATCGAACTAAAAGGCATAACTCCATTATATATAATATGTCCGTAACTGTCAGAAGTTTGAGATTTTAAAAAATTGGTCGACATGAATCCCGGTGATTAGAGTTTGTGATTTGTCGGTTATATATTAATACAACAAATACCAGAATTTGTGTTTCAATCATTTAATCCTCGTGCGAACTTTATCAAAATTTATTTAATAAACAATAAACAGTGTTTATCTCAAGTGACCTCCCAGGTACGTAGGTACGTGGCACGTAGCGCCATCTTGTTGAAAGTAAACGCTGTCCAGATCAATACCATCTAATTCCGGCCATAAAAAATCATTAATCATCTCTCGATAACGCAATCCATTCACTGTAACTGTTTCTCTAGCCTCATTTTCGAAAAAGTAAGGTCCAATGACTCCGCCGGACCATAAACCGCACCAAACAGTCACACGTTGAGGATAGAGACACTTTTTAACAAAAACTCTTGGGTTTTCCGAGCCCCAGTTGCGACAATTTTGCTTGTTGACGAAGCCACCAAGGTGGAAATGGGCCTCATCACTCAAGATGATTTGCATTTGATTCACTCAAGTGAATTTTTATAATTTCAATGCGTTGTTGAAGCGTGTATCAGCCATTTGTATTAATGGCGTAGTTTCTACTTGTCAAATGTCAAAACATGACAGCTTCAAAAGTAACATCTACCAAAATAGCGGGCTATTCAAAATAACACCTCTTATTGGAAAACCCTGTAGTGTGTTTGTTAGTGATCGACGAACCGGTGGATGCAATCTGTTAACCATAAGTTGATAATAGTTTGTCTAGTCTATAATTAGTAATAAGGTAGAGCATTGAAAAAATATATTATATATTTGTACAGCTCCCTTGAGGTGATTTTTCACAAAAACGTCGCTATACAAATCATCCAAATACTATTATGTTCCTCAGTTCAACAATTTAAAAAATTTCTGGTGTATCTGTCACTTGTTACTTCGTTTGCGTTGGCCTCAGAATCGAGAGCTATTTCGCCTTCAAACGTGTCTATAAATTCAAGATTAGTCGTTACTACCCGGCTTCACCCGAGTTACAGAACTGTTTTTTAAACCTCTTTTTTATTTGAACAATTTAAATTTATGGAATAACATTGAGTGCGGCTAGCTGTAACGTTGCGTTGACATCCTGCGAATTTCATGATGCTAGAGATCATCATTTGCGAGTATTTAGTGGGTCATACAAAAGGTTTAATTCATATTTAAGGTTCTGCCAGGTTTTCCAGCAATGATCATATGATTATTCATTGACTGTTTTTGAAAGACCTATTACCTTTATGAATAATAAACATTTTTTACTGTGACAAAAATAAGTAGGTTATCAAGCTGTTGACATGCGAACTTTACAGTTGGTGGCGAAACCAGTGAAGATTTTATGGGTGATGTATTTTTTAAATTTAAAAATAGCTCGTTTTTTCGTCAGTTCCTCTTTTGGCTGCCTGCAAAGTTAACAGTGTCAAGCTGCTTGAAGATGTATTGATTTGACTTACCTTAAGTTGTTAAGTATCGGGAGCAAATTCAAACCTGCAAAAAATAAAAACTACATTAGTATTGCGACAAAAATGTATTAAAAAACTTAAGGGCAATTTGAATTATTTTCGGGTTACTATTGAGATTTTTTGTATACATTTATTTTATTACGATTGAGTTTTCTTGAAAGAATAAATATATTATATAACTTTTTAAAGATGTGATGAATTATCATAGTGATGATTTATCCGGTTACCCACTGAGATGTATACATATTTATCTTCTTTACAAACTGTCCATGCAATGCAGATTTGAGTCAGTTTGTTCGGGGTTCAGAAAGTCTGAACAACTTAGTATCTATATATAATTCGTAGTCAGGTTTTCACTAAAATGCTCTTCGGTAATACGATCCAATGTTTGCCTTTAGCAGAATGGAGAGCATCTCATGTCTGAAACTGACAGATGAGGAGAGAAGTGGCAGAGATCTTGGGACATTTCATTTCATTTATACCATTTATGCTTCGCTATTGCTTATGTTTTTCTGGGGCGTCTCCAAAAATGAAATGAAAAATATATTACATTAAAAATACAAAAAATATCTAATAAAAGCGATTGTCTAATCTTACAGTCAAACATCAACAAATTACATAATTGGTATAAAGCTAACAACTTATTCTTCAATATCGATAAATGTAAGACATTAACATTTTGTCGAACAAAGACCCCACTTTTAGTCATATACACAATAGCAAGAGAAATTTTAGAAGAAGTCAACGAAATTCTGTACCTTGGAGTTATGTTTGACACTCAATTAAATTTTGTAAATCACATACAACAATTTATTTTTTTTTAAATTTTTTATTTTACAATTTAAACCTGCTAAACTGTTTTTGCAGTTTGTCAGCAGTAAACTTAACTTATTAACAGTTTAACAAAGGTATGAAGACACTGGGATTTATAATCACAACCATCAAAGACTTTAAGGCTAGCGCCACACTTGACGGAAATTCCGTCGCGGAAGTTACGCGACGGAACGCCAATACATGTAATTGCATATAAATTACAAATAGCGGGCACACTACGCGGAAGATCGGTCGTTCCGTCGCGGACGATCGGTCGCTCCGTGGCGGACCGCCGACTCTCGCGTCTGTTCCGTCCTCCGCGCACCGATCTTCCGTCGGCGGAAGATCGGCAAAGTCGCATTCCAAGTATTTGTATGCATCGCGCCACATTCGGCGGATAACACGCGGCGACGACGAACGCACAGGATGTTCGACACTGAAAGATTTATTATCGAAGTGCAAAATAGAGTTTGCCTTTGGGAGAGATATGGCCGTTCTAAGTTTTGTATTTTGCTTGGTAATATAGTCCTTCGTTAAATTCAGCAATACATCAAATGATTGTATGGACATTCGATAATATTCGAATACTTTATCTGGATAATTTCTTAGTTGCATATACAAGGTATGAAATTGCCCAATTTCTAGTCGAAGAGTATTTATGGGATGAACCCAATATTTACGCTTTCTTTTTCTTTCTTCTTTAATGCCTCATAAATAGCTATCACTTCTATCGGATCCATTACGACCACGCTGTATAAGCGTTGGCAGTCGACTGATAATCCGCCACTGAATATTCAGTGTGGCTGCAACGTATGGTAACGGATTGCCTCCAGCGGAAGATCCGCGACGGAATTTCCGTCAAGTGTGGCGCTGGCCTTAGACTCGTTGGAGGTTATAAAAATCGTGTATCTGTCGCTAGTACGCAGCTCGTTAGAATACAATTCAATAGTGTGGTCCCCATACTACCAAATTCATATATAAATATTGTGCAGCATAAATTTTTACGATTTATTAAGTTAAAATTACACATACCTATTCAACACATAAACTTTACATTCTTACTTACTAAATACACTTAAAATACAATCCCTAGAAAATAGAAGAAAAATAAATGACCTAACTTTTTTATCTCCAAACTAGACTGTTGTGAACTCCTGCAATTCATAGATTTCAGAGTACCTACTCGAGCAACTAGGCAAAATAAATTATTCTGCAATAATAACTTAGTCCCAACTACCACATACATGCACCTATTTCTCGCTTTCACACACTTGGAAACAAATTCACCTCAAATATCGACATATTTAATGTAAGTTTGCCTGTGTTCAAGAATACCTGAATGAGATTTTTATGTAGCATATTTAAAGAGCGATTGCATATATTTGTTGTTTTTTTGAAGATATGTTGTGAACTTAAAATTTTTTTTAAATTATTTGTTGGAGTTTTAAAAATAGAAACCTTCTGTTGTCACTGTATTATGCAGTAAATGATGTAAAATATGTATTATGTAAAAGCCCATCAGGGCGTTTTAATTATTAAATAAATAAATAAAATATTGAAAGGAATATATATATATAAATACGAACGATAGAGGGAGCGTGCTAATATTAAAAAAAAAATATTATGCATAAGCGACTGTTGTGAAAATATTTAATAAAACACAACTTATTTAAAACAAACAGCAAAAATCTCTTGACACCTGAGTTAAGTAGCATTCAAAGAAACACTGTGAATTTTTTCTTAGATTTGGTCAGCAACGAGATGAAAATGGGGAAAGTTCGTGTAAAAATGTTTGTGCTACAGTTAAGTAAAATGCGGAAACTATAATAATTTTTCACAAATGGAAATGATATCCATTATTATTAACTTCCTGTATGTAATTAGTTTCGATATCCAGATGATTGCCATCTTGACAGCAATCCGACTCGCATAAACACTCGGTGATTACACGGTAGCCGATGACCAACAACCAACATAAGATATGTGGTTAGTTAAAGTAGTGTGGAATTAGATTATTAGCCTCTCTTCAAACACTGGCGTTCTGTTAACCCCTCACGCCTCTGGCATGTTTTGTCACAGAAAAATATTAATCACAGAAGGTCGGAGTATTTCCGCTTTGTGATAAAATACAAATAAATTAAATAATTCTGAACGTAAAAATTACAAATTTTATTATTAAAAATAATAAAATATTACGTTTTTACTGTACTAAAATTACTGATAATGAAAAAAACACACACACAAACATTTTATAAGACGATTGTTTTAAAAACTTTACTGTTAGTTCACTTTTTTTGGTTTCATATAAAAAAATTAATAAATTTATAATTTATAATTTCTTCCTCAAATTGGGGTCCGGAACCTTTGGTTTCATAGAAGTGTAAATTTTAATTTATCTGTAGTTAACTTCTAGATTTGAATATAAAGCGCGGTGTTTTCTCTTTCTAACACCATTCAGTTCATATTTCTTACCATGACAGTAAAGGGGAAAGTGATTTCTATAAGACAATATGATCTGTTCCCAAAAGCGAACAAATTAACCTAAGGGGTATTAACATAAATATTCAAAAGGTGTGCATTCCAGGTAATATATTTTTTAGCATGACTTCATGTAACATTTGGAATCAGGTTGCTAGCAATAACACTACTTATGTAGATAGCGATAAGGTTCAGATTCCTGCTCAACACCAGCCGCCTGTTTCGATTTATGCAAGAAAAAAGCATCGCCAAAAAGCGTGTTTTATTTTATTTTGCGAAGTTCAGGCACAAATATTAAAATGTTTTACTATCATTTTCAAAAGATTCGGAAAGGTAGTATTATTATATTATGACCCTGCACACAGCATCCCTAAATACGATGTACGCCCCGAGGGAAATTATTTCCCCGGGGCCTCCTGTGTGTAGTTAATATTTAAAAATAATAATATTTGGCTTTCTGTTCGTTACAGCCATGATATCGTTATAAGCGTTGTCGTTATAACCAATTTTCACTTATTTTATCTAAAATTTCAAAACTTTGTGGAATGAAGAAAAACCTAAAGCGCCTATAGAAGCTGTGTAGATATTGTTAATAAATTAAGATATTTCAAGGCGCCTTTATATAACAATTGGCGCCATTATGTCCCACACCACTTTATCCTTACACAGAACGCGACCCTGATAATAGAATAAATAGAATATCCATAGTAGCTGACCAACCAAAGACGCCATGAAAATAATTTAATGACATTGAGTTCACTTTCGTCGAATTTATCTATTCTGCTCCGATGATTTTTAAGTTGTTAACTTGTCGACGATGATTAATGAGTGACCCCTTTTCGATATATTATTATTGTCTCTTAGCGCAGTACCTACTTAACCAATTTAATCAATTAGAGTTGTAAGTTCATAGTTCTTACTCAACTTATTTGTATTGGGATTGAATGGCCCCTCTTCAATGAAAATTGGTAACTTTACAGCCCAATAAATAATACACATTGTTGTGGTATTTAAAACCTCACCCACTGGCATTAATTCGAAGTACTAGAAAGTAACGCAAAATCGTGTGATTTTGGTTTGAAAATTTGATGGCTCAGAAATATGTTGGATGCTTTGTT
Source organism: Hesperophylax consimilis (assembly GCF_061612785.1). NCBI lineage: Eukaryota > Metazoa > Arthropoda > Insecta > Trichoptera > Limnephilidae > Hesperophylax > Hesperophylax consimilis. The sequence continues at coordinate 25,363,783 of NC_142850.1, forward strand.
TAAATATTGCGAGTAGAACACATCTTGGCCTTTGAAATAACAGAGAATATTTTTGATGAATCTTTTCATAAGCCCAGAAAAAAATAAAGTATCAATCCTGTAAAAACTGCTTTAAACTTCAAAATCTCTCATTTACGAAGCTCTTTTCAGTTTTATTGTATAATATGACAAATTAAGTTCTTTAGAAAATTATCATAAAACATTCAAATATTTATACCTGAACTTCGCAAAATAAAATAAATCGTACTTTTTGGCAATGTTTTTTTTCTTGCATAAATCAAAACCTTATCTATTTATATTGGGGAATTTAAACCTTATCGCCATCTACATAAGGAATGTTATTGTTAGCAGCCTGATTTCAAATGTTACGCGAGCTGGTGCATCGCTTCAAATGCATCATCTAAGGATGCGGATCGCTTTATACGCCGTGAATAACGATGTTGTCATAACGAAATATCTTCAGTTGGCAATACGTAATTAGAAATGTTATGATTTCTCTCATTGAAAGATTTATTTAATCTCATAATTGGTTACAAAAAAAATAAAGTAATAATAACTTGTGGCTGGTATTACAAAATTGCAGATCAAATGATTGAACCATTCCAGGGGCATTTTTTGCAGTTTTTGTCTGATGCACATATTTTCCTTTTTTTGTTTTCAATGGAAACTTCAAAGGTTCATAGATCGGGGTGGAAATGTCATTTTAAGCGAAAACAAGTATCAATGGCTTGCACGGAGAAAAATAATCATTGCGAATGCATTAAGAATCTCTTCAAATAATTGGTAATTCCGGTTTAAAACAGGATTGCATGTTTTATGAATGAATTAACAGGATTCTTGATAACCTTTTATTAAATTACGAATATATTATCAGGATGTCAGAGATGTTCTTTAAATTGATGTTTTATTAAGGTCTGTTGGGGCAAAAATCGATTTCTCTCCGTGTGAAAATAGCAACAAAGCGATTCATAACGAACAAAACTTTTTTATTTGCTTTGTGGTTGTACAATAAGTTGTTGGGAACAGATGAGAAATGAGGGTGCCGTTAATATTCTATAAAATGCTGGGGAAAGCGTCCAAGATGGACACCATACGCACCTACAGAGCAAGATTCCTAGAATGTACAGGGTTTTCCAATAAGAGGTTTTATTTTGATATTCAATCGTAAAAGATCAATGGTTTCGTTGCTTGTGTGGCACGTAGCGCCATCTTGTTGAAAGTAAACGTGGTCCAGATCAATACCATCCAATTCCGGCAATAAACAATCATTAATCATCTCTCGATAGCGCAATCCATTCACCGTAACTGTTGCTCCAGACTCATTTTAGAAAAAGTAAGGTCCAATGACTCTGCCGGACCATGAACCGCACCAAAAGTCACACGTTGAGGATAGAGAGGTTTTTCAACAATAAATCTTGGGTTTTCCGAGCCCCAGATCCGACAATTTTGCTTGTTGACGAAGCCACCGAGGTGGAAATGAGCCTCATCACTCAAGATGATTTGCATTTGATTCACTCAAGTGAATTTTAATAATTTCAATGCGTTGTTGAAGCGTGTATCGTTCCATTTTTATTAATGGCGTAGTTTCTACTTGTCAAATATCAAAATGACAGCTTCAAAAGTAACATCTACCGAAATAGCGGGCTATTCAAAATAACACCTCTTATTGGAAAACCCACATATTCTAGATTCTAGACACCTTGCCTGTAGAGAGGGGCGCCAAGCTAGGGATGTATTGTGTACATTAATTTATCGTCATCGGTAGGTAATACAACTAAAAAAACACTGGATATATCATAAAATAAAGACACGACGTCGCGCATCGCAGCTTTCAAGTCTCGAGTCGTTACAGAGAATAAAGTAATAGGTAATAAGTAATAAGTAGTATTATGTAATAAGTAATAAGCTAATAGGTAATAGGAGGTGCTAATGGCTGTTAAATTCAGTTTAAAGTCAACACATCGTTAGAAGCATTCCCCTTCTAAATGGCTAATCACCCATGGTACAGAGTATGTACCTACTTACTTAATAAACAGTTGGCATATTAAATTTATTGTGATATAATGAGAACCATTGCCACTACTAGCTACTGGAGATGATTGATGAAGTCAGAAATCGTGTGGAGGAATATATTAAAAAAACTTCTTGCTATTTATTCCCTGTATTGTAAAAAATCAGTATTGTTAATATATTAAGAATCACTTCAAAGTATCGGTAATCGGGTTAAAAACGGGATCGCAGGCCGTTTCCTGAAAAACTTTTAGTAAATTCTTTTATATATTGTAGTATAAAATGACGAAACACGTATTCCAACATCGTGATAATACATTCGAATTGTACTAAAAGTTTTTCAGGAAACCTATGAGTTCATTCTTTAAGGGCCTGCAATCCCGTTTTTAACCGTATTATGAATAATTTGAAGAAATTCTTAAGAAATTAATAATACTCATTTATTTCCGTGTAAAATTATCTATTTATATATAAATATATTATGCTAGTGGAAAATTTTTATTCAAATTGGAAGTAATTCCAAATTTGAAATATTAATTCAACGCAATTATATTCATTCCAGCGCAGACCCATGAAAAATCTCGAGATATTATAAGTCTAAGATTTATGAAGTTGAAAGTATTTATAAAAAATATATGTGCCTCAAAAATTGCCTTTCAAAAAACAAACATTGTCAATTTTAGAGACGATCGTAAATTAACTTTTCGAATGATCACAGTTAGTAAACTCAAAAAATGACGACAATTAGTCGAAAATTTAAGTAAAATAAATACACAATTCGAATAAAAAATTGATAATTAATTAATAAAAATAAAATAATCTTGGTACCTACTTTATCGCTTGTACGCACAATCAGTTCCAATTTTGAAAATCAAATCCAGGTTAATTAAACCGGAGTTACATACAGAATCACAATCGGAATTAGTATTTTTAATTTTTAGATTGTATCTAGTATCCTCTTATTCTCCTTCACATGTACTTTTTTAAAATAGAAGTTTCCCAGCCCAAGTTCCCAGCTTTGTTAACATTATACAGATTCTGTTATATATGTTCAAAGTTTTAAAAAAAGATATATATAGGTGACAGACGACTGATACATTTTTTTAATACTTAATATATACGTATATCTTGTTTATTTATTTGGCACGGAAAAGCATTGCACATTATAATTTTAAGAAATAAAATGTTGACTAGCAAGATAATACCGTTTAAAGACATTCAAATGAATATAGCATTTTTGAAAAATAAAATTAAAACTTTTAATTAATAAATTGATCAATTATAATAATTAAACTGTAAATAATTTAAGACCTCAAAAGTAATTCTGTTAAAAGGAGTTCTGAAAGGAAAGAATTACTCCAATTCATGAATTTTTAACATGCTGTGTAACTTGTGATCTATTTATATGTAAAGATATTATATTATGTCCTAGGATACTATCAGTTAAATATATTTATGCAATGCTCATGCTGACAGTAATAACTGATAATTAAGCACCGCACAATGTTTAATAATTGAACAGAAAGTTTCAGTTGCAATGTATTAAATCTTACTTTAACTGTCAAATACCATTTTATGTTATTCTCTTTATGCGAGATCTGACAAAACAAACAAAAATTAGATGATTGTAAACAATAAATTATAAATACAGGCGGACAGACAAAACTAAATTACAACATTTATAAATTTGTCAAAGAAACGAACTGTCTTTTGGAAACTGATTCATGTAATATTATTTCGTGTAACTAGTTTGGCAAGTAATAAAACTCCCACTTGTAGGAGCAACGGCCGCCGGGTCATGGCCGCAAGATGTCCGGACGACTTAAAGATTAAACCTTTTTTTTACAAAGTATTTAACGCTGATTCGTTTCCAATAATAAATTAGTGACATGCATATTCGACGACTGCAGCCCGCAGTCGCTCTCATTTGATATTGAACACAACCTCACCTTGTACTTAGGCTAACGCGATATAATTGATCTCATTACGCCTGTGGCTTTATTATAATCGTAATTGAATATTAAAATAACAAATTACTCGAAGATATAATGGTAATGCTCGTTACCATTGGTCGTTTATCTTGCATTGCGACAATTTGTCAGACTCGAAGTACCTACTTAGGTATCTACTTGAAATAATAATATTTACCGACTAAACCTCAACGAATATTAATGTAAGAGTGGTCTGCGGTGGGGTCCTTCTGGCATTCCGCGTTACGAATTCCTTGTAGAGTTTTCATCGGAACAAAAGAAAGATCTCGCTAAGAATAAGCGAAGCATTACACGCGAATATGTAAATGTAAAGAGGGTAATAAATAATATCACGTACTAAGCGTGAGGTGTTCAGAGATACCATAAATAATAAGCAGTCAGCAGCATGACTGTAAGGTGTATTGTATGTTATGTGCTTCGATGAGGTACAAGTCCCCGAGGGCTTGCCGAGCTGGTCTGTTACTCTGTTGGCGGGTGTTGTGTGTTGATCAATGGGTAGCTGGCATGAATGGCGTGCAATAGAACTTCCTCTAGCAGGAGCACTCACCACAGCTGGCCAGCCCATGATACAATGCGTATAGTGGCTGTGGCTAGCGTCAGCACTGTGCTACTGGAGCTGGGATATATCTGACTGAACCGGTCCGCCCACCGGTGCCAGTGTTCGCAGCCCGTTGGATTAAATATTCACGAAACCTGCTCTTGGCTTTGTGTTTACCTCTGCTGAACACGAAACTGCCAATGGGTTCACTTGTCACTCGGAATTATTTATCATTTGGTATTACGTCCTATTCGGATTGAACTGCAATCATTTTTGTTTTCGACTAACGCGGCTAATTGGGTACCGGATACCCAAACAATGGACTCGGTGATCGAAATTTCAATCAACTAATGCGTATTATTATTATTTATTAATACAGTAGCAATTAAATAAGGGAAATCTAAGATACACGTTAATAACAGACACATCACAGCATTTATGTAAAGAAAATGGTGTCGAGGAGAATACCGAATTAGTTAATTATAATAAATAATATGGCAATGTTATTTAAAATGTCGCATATCTAGCCAATATCTATGATTTTTAATGAAAAAGTATCATCACATTTGGGACCGCCGCTCCGGGAACCATTCATTGCAATACCCCTGTCATAGGTCACCCCAAGTGGTTCACTACATCAGTGATTTAGCAGTTTACACAGCCCGTGTGGTGAGCCGGATCGGGAGGCCGGTTGAAGGAGACCCTTTGACCTCTCCATCGGGACTCTCTCAACTTGTCGCATCGCCTTGCACCGCAGTGGGAGGGATGGTTTAATACGTCCGTGACTCCTGGACATACTGACCCCTAGATTTCCTTCCCAGAACTTCCTCTTCTTTCCATTTCTTGAAAAGATTTTCCACACAGCGTCCTCAAAGAACAATAGGCACTGAGTGAAATTATTTTCCTCGGGGCCTCCTGTGTGTAGTCAATGTAAAAAAAAACTTAATATTGTTAATGTGTTGGTGTTTAAACATTTGATTTGTCCATGATAATTTCAGGAACAAGAGAAAGGAGTTATCAGCCATGAACTTTCCTGCCAGCTTTGGGATTTCCATTGATTCCAACAAGCACCTCTTCATCACATCTTTTGAATAAACTTATAGATTATGTCAATATTTTCTAGTATACACACAGTGGCGTACTAAGTAATACTGGTACCTAGTAAACCACCCACCTGTATTTATTTTATCCTAAAGTGTAAGTTCAAACTCCTAAGGCCGAGAGATTTTAAAATAACAGATTTAATTAACAGAACTTTAATATAACTTTCACAGAATTTGAATTTCAACGTTCACTGTCGGGTTCTGTGAAAGTCATATTCAAGTTATGGTATTATATCATTATGAGCTATTTACTTGACAGAACTTTTACAGAACTTGAAAATCAACTTTGAAATTTGATGAATTATTCAAATTCTGTGAAACAGCCCATCCTTAGAGTATAGAGTTGAGGTTTAGACGGTCGAATTTCAAGTAATTTCTCTTAATTTTAGTTAATTTTACCTGTATTGAGGAATATATATTATCATTGATCATTAACACTTGAATTTATAACCTGATCTTATTAACATGTCGTTAACGTTTCATAATTTTATTTACATGGTCGGTTTCTCCAATAATCACATAGAAATAATTTTGGGATAGCGTGATTTCATCCTCTTAAAAAAACACTAACATTGCAGTCTCCCAAAAAAATTATACCATATTCATAAAGCAATCAGTAATAAATATCAATTGTACCTACGCCCTAACACAAAAAGAAGGAGGTTGCAATCAAATGATAAAAAAATATAAATTAATTATTCAAATTGCTAAGATACTGGCTAATTGGTACCATCCTCTGGGCTAACGATGTGACCGAGTGTAGATTGTCTTGGTTCTGGTAATGTGTGAGGCGAAGCTGTATCACTGGAATTATTTCTGAGAATGGCTTTGCATAAAGTTCCGCCCAACGCGTTACAATTTATAACAGACTCCACCCAGCCAAGGCAATAATTCGAACTAAGCGATGCAGCAGAGGGATTCAGCAAAGAGATGAAATAAATTAAGTGTTTGATTCTGTAACTTATATACCGATCTCAAGAGATAAATTCTGTAGTAATGGTTGTACGAGTAGCATAGAAGATAGAAAGAAGGGAGACGAACATTGGAGTAACATGATGAACAAGAGTGTCACCAACGAAGTTCAATCATACTACTGCAAATTGCATCTACGCACGACATCGCCCCGCCTTTTTTCGTTTAAAAACTTCAACGGTTCTTTTTGAAAATAACAGAGGGCGACACTTTCGTTTATAACAATCCAAAGCTATATCTACAGTGATTAGGATAAGAATACTATCAGATGTTAAGGTACTTACCTATATTTAATGCGAGGTTATGCAAGTACGCGTTAGTATCTACTCTATTTATCGATGTATAAAAAAATGATTTTTGCTAATTTATTAAGAATCTCTTAAAATAATTTTTAATCCTGTTAAAACGGGATTACAGGCCTTTGACGAATGAATTAACAGGTTTTCTGATAAAATTTTAGTAAAATTCAAATATATTATTCAAATATATTATCACGATGTTGGAACACGTGTTTGAATTGAATGATCACTATATTATGAGAGTATAGCGGTCGTGTAAGACTAGCATTATGAACAATAAACTTTGCAAAAATGTATGTTTTCCATTTGAATCTTAAGAATTTAATTTGCCAAAGGGATTGTATGTTGGAGATTTTGCACTTCAAAACATTTTTTGTAGGATTGATATTTTTTAGACTTATCAAATTACATATCAAAAAATGTACAATTATAGCAAAGGCCAAGATGTCTTATAATTAAACTTAGTATTTAAATGTAACTTCAGGCCTTTATAGCTTCCGTGTTCGAGGCGTAAGGCTCTTGACTAGCAAGCTTGATGTCGCGGGTTCAAATGCCGGTGTGCGTAGGTAAATTTTATTTGTTTAATTTGTGTTATCTCACTTACAATGTAAAAAAAACTTAATATTGTTAATGTGTTGGTGTTTAAACATTTGATTTGTCCATGATAATTTCAGGAACAAGAGAAAGGAGTTATCAGCCATGAACTTTCCTGCCAGCTTTGGGATTTCCATTGATTCCAACAAGCACCTCTTCATCACATCTTTTGAATAAACTTATAGATTATGTCAATATTTTCTAGTATACACACAGTGGCGTACTAAGTAATACTGGTACCTAGTAAACCACCCACCTGTATTTATTTTATCCTAAAGTGTAAGTTCAAACTCCTAAGGCCGAGAGATTTTAAAATAACAGATTTAATTAACAGAACTTTAATATAACTTTCACAGAATTTGAATTTCAACGTTCACTGTCGGGTTCTGTGAAAGTCATATTCAAGTTATGGTATTATATCATTATGAGCTATTTACTTGACAGAACTTTTACAGAACTTGAAAATCAACTTTGAAATTTGATGAATTATTCAAATTCTGTGAAACAGCCCATCCTTAGAGTATAGAGTTGAGGTTTAGACGGTCGAATTTCAAGTAATTTCTCTTAATTTTAGTTAATTTTACCTGTATTGAGGAATATATATTATCATTGATCATTAACACTTGAATTTATAACCTGATCTTATTAACATGTCGTTAACGTTTCATAATTTTATTTACATGGTCGGTTTCTCCAATAATCACATAGAAATAATTTTGGGATAGCGTGATTTCATCCTCTTAAAAAAACACTAACATTGCAGTCTCCCAAAAAAATTATACCATATTCATAAAGCAATCAGTAATAAATATCAATTGTACCTACGCCCTAACACAAAAAGAAGGAGGTTGCAATCAAATGATAAAAAAATATAAATTAATTATTCAAATTGCTAAGATACTGGCTAATTGGTACCATCCTCTGGGCTAACGATGTGACCGAGTGTAGATTGTCTTGGTTCTGGTAATGTGTGAGGCGAAGCTGTATCACTGGAATTATTTCTGAGAATGGCTTTGCATAAAGTTCCGCCCAACGCGTTACAATTTATAACAGACTCCACCCAGCCAAGGCAATAATTCGAACTAAGCGATGCAGCAGAGGGATTCAGCAAAGAGATGAAATAAATTAAGTGTTTGATTCTGTAACTTATATACCGATCTCAAGAGATAAATTCTGTAGTAATGGTTGTACGAGTAGCATAGAAGATAGAAAGAAGGGAGACGAACATTGGAGTAACATGATGAACAAGAGTGTCACCAACGAAGTTCAATCATACTACTGCAAATTGCATCTACGCACGACATCGCCCCGCCTTTTTTCGTTTAAAAACTTCAACGGTTCTTTTTGAAAATAACAGAGGGCGACACTTTCGTTTATAACAATCCAAAGCTATACAGTGATTAGGATAAGAATACTATCAGATGTTAAGGTACTTACCTATATTTAATGCGAGGTTATGCAAGTACGCGTTAGTATCTACTCTATTTATCGATGTATAAAAAAATGATTTTTGCTAATTTATTAAGAATCTCTTAAAATAATTTTTAATCCTGTTAAAACGGGATTACAGGCCTTTGACGAATGAATTAACAGGTTTTCTGATAAAATTTTAGTAAAATTCAAATATATTATTCAAATATATTATCACGATGTTGGAACACGTGTTTGAATTGAATGATCACTATATTATGAGAGTATAGCGGTCGTGTAAGACTAGCATTATGAACAATAAACTTTGCAAAAATGTATGTTTTCCTTTTAAATATTGAAGACAATATTAGTGATTTTTAAACGAAAATCTGAAACAGAAAAATCAGAAAAGGAAACGGATGTGACCGTTTCCTTTTCTGATTTTTCTGTTTCAGATTTTCGTTTAAAAATCACTAATATTGTCTTCAATATTTAAATATTACAATTTGAGGTTTTACTCAATAAAGTTATTCCGAAAAACTTAATGTATGTTTTCCATTTGAATCTTAAGAATTTAATTTGCCAAAGGGATTGTATGTTGGAGATTTTGCACTTCAAAACATTTTTTGTAGGATTGATATTTTTTAGACTTATCAAATTACATATCAAAAAATGTACAATTATAGCAAAGGCCAAGATGTCTTATAATTAAACTTAGTATTTAAATGTAACTTCAGGCCTTTATAGCTTCCGTGTTCGAGGCGTAAGCAGTGGCGGATCCAGGGGGGGGGGTCACGGTGGTCATGACCCCCCCCCTGGGCCCCAGCCCAGGGGGGGTCATGACTACCTAGGTCCTGGGCCCATCCAGGACCTAGGTGGACCACTAATTAAAATTGTTAAACATAATGTTTTTATATATTTTTTGTCACAATATAAATTTTATTTAAGTACTTTCAATATTTAATTAATTTAATATAATACTTTGTTTGACGGCAAACGCATTATTCGGGAACGAACGCATCGAAAATTCGAATGTTACCGCGTCACCGCGCACCGCCACCGGCGCGCGCTTCGGCCGCCACCTTTCATATTATTATGACACATTTCGTGTAACCACGTGTGACGCTTGCGCGCGCTTTGTTTCGACTAACGTCTAGCGTCTAGCAAAACCTAACCTCAATCGGAACGACTAAACTTTATTAATAAAGTGTTTACTTTTATTTGTTTACTAAGTTAAAAAAAATAAGTTCCAATATAAGTAATAGTGTTCTTAAAAATTGTTGCTGCAAATTCAATTCATTACAAGAAATGGTAAGTAATCTAATCAGTTTCTTCATTATGCCAGTGTATGTGTGTTTAAACTCAAATGTTATTTGTTAATGTTCTAAGGCTGGGGTTAGACTCGTAAGTTTTTTTTTCCTGTAAATCGCTCTTGAAGGCGAGTTTGGCCAAATTCCCAATGTAAACGACACCAAAAGTCACTTAACGTAATTTTAGTAAGTTACAGAACTTATTCTTTCGGAAGTTTTTTGACAGGTCTGGACAGGTCTAACGCGCCCGCGCGAATGACCAGCCTTCCTATACTTCCTAAAGCAATTCTTAAGGCGAGACACAACCTCGTTCATCGAGGTTTTGCCCAAGGCTAACATTTTAATTTATTTCGGCGAAATTATAATTGAATTTAAAAAAAATAAAATTATGCCGCACGAGGGATGCAAGTTATTTATATTTTAGATTAATAAAACAATACCTTACAATTAATATATTTTACGTTCAACGATTTTAAAACTTTATAAGCCGTGTATAACTATAAAGTTAGCGGACTTAGCGGTAAGTACCAGATTTTATTTTTCTAGATGATGAATTAATAACTTCGGAAGTGGACACATTTTTAATATTTGTAACTTGTATATACATATTATATTTCACTTAATCAAGTTTCTTTTTATTAATATATGTAGCTGGGAGCAGTTCCTTGATAATGTCTAATACTGATATTTGTTTGCCGGGTTTAAACCCGCGATCTCCGGATCGCTAGCTGGCAGCCTTTCCCCTCTACCATGGAGGCCGTCGAAATTTTACTTTTTGTTTTAAAATAATATATATTGTATTCGTTTTAATTATGCTCTTTTTGGAATAAATTCAGCATAGGTAGATGCAAGTTATTTATTTTCACCGTTTTTTTTAAAGTCTATGTATCCATAAATTGATGTATCTAATGTAGAATATTTTCATTTGAGAAATTTTAGGTTGACGAATATAATGCTTAAATTCAGTATTGGTAGATCAGAGTTAATATTTTATATGAATAATTTTTAAATATATGTAGCTGTGAGCTGTTCCTTGAAAATGTCTAATACTGAGATTTGTTTGCCGGGGTTCGAACCCGCGATATCTATTGTATTTGTTTTAATTATGCTCTTTTAGGATAAATTCAGAATAGCTAGATGCAAGTTATTTATTTTAACCTTTTTTTTAAGTGTATGTATCCATAAATTGATGCATCTATTGTAGAATATATTTAAACCTAGCTGTGAGTTGTTCCATCATCATTTCTAATATTGAGATTGGTTTGTTGATTTGTTTCCAAAAAATTTATTTGTAAATAAATTTTACAAAAATTTTAGATGTGGAAATTTGATAAAGTGTATGTAAATTTGATAAAAGTACATATACCTAGTTTTGTAAAAGAACGTATTAGTTACATTTTGTTAATATATATACATATTATATTTAACTTAATCAAGTTTCTTTTTATTAATATTTATATGTACCTATTAATAATTCACTTTCAGAATATTTTTGTTTGGATTGTAAATAAATAAAATCAATTCAAATTTTATAAATATTTACTTTTATTAGCGTTCCCTATAGTTTGAGGATTGTCGATAATATTGACTACGCTGCCGGCTCGGCCGCTGCTGGCAAAATAGAATGGACGGTATTCATCCACCAGGTAACAAGGTATTAACAAGCGTATGGAAGCATCGGCGAACGGAAATCTCGCTGGGCGCTTCTTACGTATTGCAAGCACCGCGTCATGGCAACAATATTTATTTCAAATTACTTGCCTCGTGCAAATCAGGCCAAAATATGACGGTGCAAGGCGCTCGGTTTTAAAATTTATAAAGCACAAGAATCGAAATATTTCCAGCGTTTATATTCCTCTTAAATATGGAAGTACAGTACTTACATTTATTAATAACATTTGCTGCACACGATTGGTCCTAAAGGAGTTCAAATTTTTAATTCATTCGGCCTCACTATTGAGAAGAGCACGCTGGAAGGCATTATTCTACTCTTCGATAGACTGGATAGACACTTCATACCTACAGTGAATATTACAGTGGAACGATTCAAATTTTTTTATTTTAAATTTTTTATTTTTATTTTATTTATTATAGTATTTATTACAGTGTGCGACTTAGTATCTCTTTTCAAAATTTCGAATGGCAGACTGGACGCCATTGATTTGATGAGTCTTATATCGCTCCGTGTACCTACGCGCGACACTCGACAGACCGCTCTATATAATGTTCCCATATCTGCTAACAATTATTTTCAAAACTCACCTATTCAAAGACTTCACATACTCGGTAATAAGTATAGCTCAATTGATGTTTATCATCACCAATCAGTATACAAACTAAAATACAGTATACTAGAATGTTTGTAACAGATTCATAATTTTTTTTCAAACGCATATTTTATTGTTTCATTAACTAAGCTTTGTTTTGTAAAATTCCCAATCGGGAAAAATAAAGATTGATGATTACAAAGATGGTTTACAACAAACTGTAGTGTTTATCTTTATATTAATAATAACAAACTTACTTGTCTTGTGTGTATTACCTACTTACATTATTGTACTCTTGTAACTACACTATATTTATATAAACTTATCGAACTCATTGTCCAAGTTCCAATAACACCGTAACTATATACTTGAATTGTATCTACTTAACTACCTACCTATATCTGTTATATTTTTCTCAAGTTTATGTATTAGTTTAACCTATGTTCTGTAAAATATTCAACCGACGTACTTTGTACAATAAACTTTGCTTGCTTATGTTTATAAAATAATAACACCATAACAATAACCCTACACATTGTTATGTAAGTTCATACTCAATTTATTATGCTATGTAATTAAAATATTTTATAATGCTACTGAACAACAAAACCCATAACATGTATATGTAAAAGCCTTCTAGGCGTTAATAAAATAAAATAAATAAATTCTTTACCAGGAAGCAAAGAAATAACGGTCAACAAGCTGTTGTTATTTGTCTATTTTGTCGTGACAAGCAAAGTGTTACAATAATAATGTCGAGTCAAATTCTGCAAATGCAGAATGCTACGGATATGGTTGGCGAGTGGAAACGTTTTAAGCAATCATTTCTTTTATATATGATGGCGAATAACTAAAAGGAGGAAAAGGAAATTCAAAAAGTTGCAAGATTCCTACACACAATACTATCTTGAAGACACACCTGACACCATGTTATATTGTGGTGAAATAAGAACACGATTAATAATTGTAATCTGTACTGTATTGGTTGACAATTGACATTACACGAGCCTACGCCGCCCGGGCTTGCGGAGCAAAAGACAATCTTAATGATATACCTAGTGTTACCATATCCAACAATACCTACTTTTTACTTGTATATATTATTATCAAAATTAAATTATAACTTCTTGTAACTGTAACTGACCGGACCTAAGTCCTCCATCACAACACAAGCAAGCATTTTCGGCTTTCTGTGGTGGTGGTAGGAGTTATTGTTGGGTTATTCGTAACCCGGGAATGTTTGTCTTTCTTTAAAAAAAAAAAAAAACTTGACCACGACTACGTGACCCCCCCCTGGCGCCAAAGCTGGATCCGCCCTTGGGCGTAAGGCTCTTGACTAGCAAGCTTGATGTCGCGGGTTCAAATGCCGGTGTGCGTAGGTAAATTTTATTTGTTTAATTTGTGTTATCTCACTTACAATGTAAAAAAAACTTAATATTGTTAATGTGTTGGTGTTTAAACATTTGATTTGTCCATGATAATTTCAGGAACAAGAGAAAGGAGTTATCAGCCATGAACTTTCCTGCCAGCTTTGGGATTTCCATTGATTCCAACAAGCACCTCTTCATCACATCTTTTGAATAAACTTATAGATTATGTCAATATTTTCTAGTATACACACAGTGGCGTACTAAGTAATACTGGTACCTAGTAAACCACCCACCTGTATTTATTTTATCCTAAAGTGTAAGTTCAAACTCCTAAGGCCGAGAGATTTTAAAATAACAGATTTAATTAACAGAACTTTAATATAACTTTCACAGAATTTGAATTTCAACGTTCACTGTCGGGTTCTGTGAAAGTCATATTCAAGTTATGGTATTATATCATTATGAGCTATTTACTTGACAGAACTTTTACAGAACTTGAAAATCAACTTTGAAATTTGATGAATTATTCAAATTTTGTGAAACAGCCCATCCTTAGAGTATAGAGTTGAGGTTTAGACGGTCGAATTTCAAGTAATTTCTCTTAATTTTAGTTAAATTTACCTGTATTGAGGAATATATATTATCATTGATCATTAACACTTGAATTTATAACCTGATCTTATTAACATGTCGTTAACGTTTCATAATTTTATTTACATGGTCGGTTTCTCCAATAATCACATAGAAATAATTTTGGGATAGCGTGATTTCATCCTCTTAAAAAAACACTAACATTGCAGTCTCCCAAAAAAATTATACCATATTCATAAAGCAATCAGTAATAAATATCAATTGTACCTACGCCCTAACACAAAAAGAAGGAGGTTGCAATCAAATGATAAAAAAATATAAATTAATTATTCAAATTGCTAAGATACTGGCTAATTGGTACCATCCTCTGGGCTAACGATGTGACCGAGTGTAGATTGTCTTGGTTCTGGTAATGTGTGAGGCGAAGCTGTATCACTGGAATTATTTCTGAGAATGGCTTTGCATAAAGTTCCGCCCAACGCGTTACAATTTATAACAGACTCCACCCAGCCAAGGCAATAATTCGAACTAAGCGATGCAGCAGAGGGATTCAGCAAAGAGATGAAATAAATTAAGTGTTTGATTCTGTAACTTATATACCGATCTCAAGAGATAAATTCTGTAGTAATGGTTGTACGAGTAGCATAGAAGATAGAAAGAAGGGAGACGAACATTGGAGTAACATGATGAACAAGAGTGTCACCAACGAAGTTCAATCATACTACTGCAAATTGCATCTACGCACGACATCGCCCCGCCTTTTTTCGTTTAAAAACTTCAACGGTTCTTTTTGAAAATAACAGAGGGCGACACTTTCGTTTATAACAATCCAAAGCTATACAGTGATTAGGATAAGAATACTATCAGATGTTAAGGTACTTACCTATATTTAATGCGAGGTTATGCAAGTACGCGTTAGTATCTACTCTATTTATCGATGTATAAAAAAATGATTTTTGCTAATTTATTAAGAATCTCTTAAAATAATTTTTAATCCTGTTAAAACGGGATTACAGGCCTTTGACGAATGAATTAACAGGTTTTCTGATAAAATTTTAGTAAAATTCAAATATATTATTCAAATATATTATCACGATGTTGGAACACGTGTTTGAATTGAATGATCACTATATTATGAGAGTATAGCGGTCGTGTAAGACTAGCATTATGAACAATAAACTTTGCAAAAATGTATGTTTTCCATTTGAATCTTAAGAATTTAATTTGCCAAAGGGATTGTATGTTGGAGATTTTGCACTTCAAAACAGTTTTTGTAGGATTGATATTTTTTAGACTTATCAAATTACATATCAAAAAATGTACAATTATAGCAAAGGCCAAGATGTCTTATAATTAAACTTAGTATTTAAATGTAACTTCAGGCCTTTATAACTTCCGTGTTCGAGGCGTAAGGCTCTTGACTAGCAAGCTTGATGTCGCGGGTTCAAATGCCGGTGTGCGTAGGTAAATTTTATTTGTTTAATTTGTGTTATCTCACAAATTACTAATTTATATGTAGTATATTTGCGGAACGTACCAGTATACTCTCAGTATCACCCTGGTGTAATACCATCATCCAGAATTGAAACGTTGCTTGAAATGTCTTTGGGGACCAGATCTGAATAGCTAGGGACTTCCTCATCTCCATCTCCTTCCCCTCTTCCCTATCTAAAGCCTCACAACACACTCCAATTAGGGATGCCATAGTCTCACTACCTCCAGGCGGTTGGGAACAGTTGAAACCCTTGTGCAGTTACACATTAAATAAAAATTTAATTCCTATTTCTAAGAGATCAAATTTTCAAATCAAATACGAATTATTTTGCTTTACTTCGCACATGAACCTAAAAAAGGCCATTTCGCGCTGTTTTAGCATGTCAGTATCTACCTACCTACATGTCTGACACGTCTAACATCTCTTCCATCATTGTAGTATCTTGCATTACGGAGAATATATTACTATTGAGATAACACAATGTTGATGCCGCCGCCGATTGTAAAATATAATAAACGATAAAAAGATTTGATTTCTTTTCAGAAGCGGCAAGGAGCGCATAAGGCCAAAAAAAGGACGAACACTCGCATAACTAAATTTAAAATATTCTCTGACTAATGTCCGGTCAAACTCATTAACTGCAAGTCATTAATATGCAAAACCCAAAATGGCAAACATTGAGACGTTGAAGCGGTCCTTCCTCTGTTCAAGGAATATGATCCATAACTTGGACCGAAACTAGAGAAAAAAACACACTTCCGCTAATTTATTTACCTTATTTAATTAAGAAGTTATACCATATTTGCTTTCTTCGGAATTTACTAGAAAAATAAAAGAAACAGTAAGGCATGAATAGAAATTTCAAAACATGATTGTGTGAAAAAGGTTGCAAATTGCATGACGCACCGCACCTAAACTTTGCACCGTTTGAGAGCTTTGGATGCATTAGTGCGTAGGTATATATCTGAGACAACAATATCTACTATGTGAGATAATAATATCTATATTTTGGTCTTTTATCATTCTAGGCCTTGAGCGATGGCTGCCGAAATTAAGGTAGACGATTTTTTCGAATTTATTTTTAAATCACGGTAAGAAGTTTACAAGTTTTTGTATCATTATTCGGCGGTTCGATTTTTTGAAAGAGCGCTGCTGAATTTAAAATCAAATGCCCGGAAATCTCCCTCGCTCAAGGCATTTATTTTGTAATAAAAATTATCAACATGTTTCAAAACCAAATGTTTCTTAAACAGGATACAAAGCATAATAAATATTAAGGCATATAAGAATATTATCAAATTAATAAATTAATATTCCGATATTGTATCTTTTTCTATAATTTTCAGTATAAAACCTTGTATCCTGTTAAAGAAACTTTTGGTTTTGAAACACATTTATAATTTATTAAAGTAGTGGTGTAAACAAAATTTTTTTTTTCATTTAATTAAAAGCGATGCTACTAAGTGAATTTTTACTTATTGACGAAGAAATAATAATACATTTGATTTAAAGGTTGGTCCAATTATGGTTGTAAAATGTGATGGTTACACGTAGGGCAGCCAAGAAACTCAAAAAAAAAATTTTTTGATAAAGCCAACATGTGGCAAATACCATACTTTATAAAGTGACATTTAAATTTTCGTCTTTAACCAACCCATGGGAGGTATCCGGAGGCAAGATGAACATATGCTTTCCATTTGTCCTGAGATCAATTTACTAAAAGTATATTAGAAAAATTAAAATTAATTTGTTAATTACGAACCCTTTAACCTAAACTGTGGAGCTATGTGTAAGATCTTTAAGTAATTTTCATTATGAGGAAGCTACAAGCCAATTTTTTTTATATTCTTGGTATGCCTTATATCGTCACGAATATAAGTAAAAGGCGTTAAAATCGCTTGGCAAACGGAGTTTAAAGAAACACCTCGATTTCAAGCGCAGAAGTGGTTTTTATTTATTTTGTAAACAATTATATAAGAAAGCAAAAAAAGTTAATCAAAGGAAACTGTCACAGACAATCGTAGCCTATATATTGTATTTTTTAAAGTTGTTTCATGTATGCGTTCATACATTTCTATTGAATAAATACATTTAGTAGTTTACATTTCTATTTTATATTGATTAAATAAAATAAATATATTGGAATTCTACTCAAAGGAAACAATAGGAAAAGCGTAAATTTATTTAAAGAATATTTTTTGGTATTCATAATGTAAACCAATTATTTATAAAGATTAATCGAAAATAGTGATTAGCATTAAGCTTTGCCTTAAAGTGTTTTTCCTTCTATATTTTATAACATTATTTTATGATGTAAGTTTAATTTTACATTTTCTGTCTATAAACTTTTATCTGTGTTTTTTCATAAAGTTCAGGCACAAAAAATATTTTTTTACGATAATTTTTTAAGAGACTTAATTTGCCACAGTATATAATAAAACCAAATCCGATAATGAATTCGTAAGAAGGAGATTTTGAAGTCGAAATATTTATAGGCCTGGTACTTAATTTTCAAAACAAAACACATGATTTCGCGTTACTTCGTAAGTGCTTCGCCTCAATATTTCTAATTTATTCTGGTCGTCCGTTGATAAAAAAGATCTTCGTTGATAAGTATACTGATTTTGTGCGCATTCATTATTTAGTTTTTCAAATGAAAAAAAAATGATTGTATTTTAATGTAAATTCGTTGAATAGGCGATCAGTTGTTTTGTGTTAAACAAATCAATTAAATAAATAGGTATGGTTGATAATTTACTGATTGTACTAATATTTCTCACTTTTGGATATGACAAACCCGCTATTATAAAATGTAAGGTGTGTTGATTAGAATTATGAATCATGATATCATGACACGCAACGACAGGTGTGCATCCCATCACCACTATCATCCCACTCCTTCGTCCGTGTTCTGTTCTGTCTCTACGAATAGTAACTATATAAATATATTTATTTATAAACACACTTTAACAATGCTTGAGAATTCACTCTCCTTCCTGCAACGATTGCGCTGTACGATATTCTCGTCTGACACCCATTCTTTCATCCGTGGTCCCAACATATTGTGTATTACCGTTCGATATTGTGAATTTGAAATATGTTTTTAATGATAATTCGCCGGCAACGTCGTAAGTATAAAAATTATGATCGTATAAAGCAATTTTTTCCAATTTATTGATTTTAATATCATACCAAAAAACATCACTGAATGGAAACGAAATTAAAGACCTAATGAAACAGAACTCGCTATTCTTTATATATTGCTAGTAAATAATACTGTTCTGCATTTTCACGGTTATTTTTTCTCTCTAATGATCTTTTTTTCTTTCTTTATCTTTTACGCACTAAAAATAATACCAAGTAAAATACCTAATCTGTCAATAATATTGGTCTGATATATTTTGTTGCTCTTCCCCCTACCTCAGATCATGTTACACTTGGTGAGGAAGGTGATGTAAAGCATACAATTAAATTAAGATGAAAATTATGACTGCATTTATATTACATTGCATTGTATAATAAGTATTGCATAAAACTGTAAAAATAGCATTTCAATAAACGCCGATTTATCAAAACTGAAACAGAAACTGACACACCAAAACTCCATATATATTAAATAATTTAGCGTTTCGAGAAGAAAATAATTGCATTGATCTAGAAATTAATTGATTTTTTAAAAATTTATTTATTTTTTATAATATTGATTACATTTTACAGCTAGGAAGGATTCCCGTTTTAGGACAGTCAAATTTACACTTTTCAAGTTATCCTAGACTAGATCATTGATCTAAAAATTAATTAATTGCATTGATCTAGAAATAAATTGCATTGATCTAGAAATTAATTAATTGCATTGATCTAGAAATAAATTGCATTGATCTAGAAATTAACTGCATTGATCTAAAAATTAATCAAGTGCATTGATCTAGAAACTAGTTGCATTGATCTAGAAATTCGAAGCAGAAAAAGCTGTTTAAATTTCACTGCGCCAGAGCCGCTTTGTTCTTTGTAGTGAATATTATTTATTATGTGTTTGGGAGTGGAATTTTTATTTCCATACATATAAGGAAAAAACTTAATTTTATCCTAAGCACATTTTTGGTATAAGTTTCGCTATATTTATTTTGATGAGGACAGCTCGGAGACAAAAGAAAGAATACTCAGAATTAAATAAATAAAGATTCATTAATATTCTCCCCGAAACCTGATGCAAGAGAATTATGTTGAATTCGTTGTACATCGACCGATGTAACCAACCAGGACTCCTTTGTTCCAAGAAATGCGATTATTTGGACAATAACACATTCTTTCAAATAATATGTTCTCGAGTACCAACAGTTTTGATTAGCTTGAACTATCCATGAGTAATGCAATTCTGTCATCATTATCGATTTTCTTTAAAGTGAGCTCCAAGACATTGCAGAGACTTTGATCCCAAAATACGATATCTCAACTGCCAATCAAGACACATCGGATAAACTTAATACAACACAATATACTTAATACAACAGAATATATTTAATACAACACAATATTCTTAATACAACACAATGTACTTAATACAATACAATATACTTAATACAACACAATATACTTAGTACAACACAACATACTTAATACAACACAATATACTTAATACAACACAATGTACTTAATACAATACAATATACTTAATACAACTCAATATACTTAATACAACAAATTTGGTACCTTAAGGTTTTCAACTAGGTACTAGTAATAAATTATCTTTAAAAAATCAACCCCTAAAAACTTTTTGTCATATAACTTTTTATTATAAATGTTTGATATTAAATGTTAATTAATTTTTTTTTGGGGGATTGAACCGACCTTTCTAGGGACTGGCTCTTGAATGCTGTGAACTTTTGTTTTGGTTTGTTTGACTGAGGAATGAACGCGTAAATGTTCGCAAGTGTACGTTATTGCCACCAAAAATTGATAGAATGCATTGTCATGAGTTTCAGCTGGATCGGTTGTCGGGAAATGGGTTCATTAATTACCGAAAACAACGGTTAAATATAAATAGAGGGTTTTCCAATAAGAGGTGTTATTTTGATATTCAATCGTAAAAGATCAATGGTTTTGTTGCTTGTGTGGCACGTAGCGCCGTCTTGTTGAAAGTAAATGTTGTCCAGATTAATACCATCCAATTCCAGCCACAAAAAAATCATGAATCATATCTCGATTTATTCACCGCAACTGTTGCTCCAGCCTCATTTTCGGAAAAGTAAGGTCCAACGACTCCGCTGGACAATAAACCGCACCAAACAGTCACACGTTGAGGGTAGAGAGGCTTTTCAACAATAAATCTTGGGTTTTCCGAGCCCCAGATGCGACAATTTTGCTTGTTGACGAAGCCACCGAGGTGGAAATGTGCCTCATCACTCAAGATGATTTGCATTTGATTCACTCAAGTAAATTTTAATAATTTCAATGCGTTGTTGAAGCGTGCATCGTTCCATTTTTATCAATGGCGTAGTTTCTACTTGTTAAATGTTAAAAAATGACAGCTTCAAAAGTAACATCTACCGAAATAGCGAGCTATTCAAAATAACACCTCTTATTGGAAAACCCTATATATGTATTTAAAAAGCACGCACCCTTGAAGCATATTTCTTAATAATTGAATGCCATTAATGTGACCCACGGACGTATATAAGGGGGGGGTCTTGGGGGTCCGGACCCCCCCCCATTGCACCGCGCCGATTGTAGAATACGATAGTTTCTTAAGTCCGCCACAGTGCGGGGAGCGGGGGAATGGGCAGTGCCCCCGCCGCGGCGCGCCGCCGCCGCCCGCGTTTCGGCCGCGCGCACCATACCAAGCTAGAATCTAGTTTAGTCTATTTTGTCTCTTCGCGTTGCGCAGTTGTCAGTTGTTTTAATACAGAAAGAAGTGTCGCATTTAAAAAGTATGAAACGATCAAATCAGGTATCTCTTTTGAGTTTTTTTTCTAAGAAAGAGAGACCAAATTCCAATATACTTTTAAAGTTTTTTCATATACAGCAAACCTTAACAAAGCAATGCAGAAAGTCAATGTCGATTTGACCAACATTTGCGAATATACAAAAAATGTAAAAACGACTTTACTAAATGTTCGGAACGAAAGTCAGTTCGCAATTCTTTTTGAGCAAGCACAGCAGATGAGTTCAAGCGATATAGTAATGCCAAGAATAACTGGAAGGCAAACCCTGCGCAATAATATTGCAGCAGAAACTGCCGAAATATACTACCGACGAAATGTGTTTTACCCTTTCATTGATCATGTTATTACAGAACTCGACGCTCGTTTTAAACCACATGAATCGACGATCGAAGGAATTCAAATGCTGCTACCTGAAAAAACCAGTAATGACTCCAGGATAAAAGAAAATCTTAACAAGATTACACAAACATTTCTGGGTGGGGAAAATAAAGGCACAATATTTCTGAGTGAATATGAGATATGGCACAATCACTGGAAATCTGTAGCACAAAAACCTGCAACTGTGATCGACACCATCGATAACTGCGATGATCAGTTTTTCCCTTTAATAAAAAAGCTTCTAATTATTTTAGCCACACTCCCAGTGTCCACTGCAACCCCTGAAAGATCTTTCTCTACATTAAAGAGGTTAAAAACTTACCTAAGAAATAAAATGGGCGACGAAAGACTTACTGGTCTGGCTTTAATGAGCGTACACCGAGATCTGGCGGTGCAACTTGATTCCGAAGAAATTATTAATCAGTTAGCAATTAAACGTAAAAGACTAAATGTATTACTTTAAAGTAGTGTCCGACCGAACTTTCGGTTTCGGTTTCGGCCTAGTTTCGGCCAAAAAACGAGTTTCGGCTTAGTTTCGGTTTCGGCCGCCATCCAGCCGAAACTACGGCCGAAACCGAAACTGAATTCGGGAGATTTCGTCCTGCGGTCGGACATGTTCGGTGCACTGAACTGCGAGCCACGAAAACACTTTTTATTTTCATTATATTCAAATAAGTATTATTGCATTAAAAATATTTTGTCATTGTAGGTAGGATGGTACTTTTTAATTTTAATTATATTGTAGTTCATTAAAAAGAGTGCCATACAAAATGACCAGAGTTTAGAGGAAATTATTTTGTTCTTAAAATGAAAGAGTATTTTTTGTTTAGTGTAGGTAGGTACCTAAAGAAATTAGTGCACCTAAAAAAGTAATTTTGTTTTCTACCTTTTATTTTATGTTATTCGTTAATAATGTTCACACAGGTAATACCTAGATACTGTTTATTTTTTTATATTATTTACGAAGAAGTTATAACTTATTTAAAAAAGCACAACCATTTATTTGAAATAAGGAATGATAATTTTTAATTAATAGTAGTTGTAAAACAATGAATCTCGTGTCAGTTTTTTTTGTTTGAGAGAAAACTACATTTATTTTCATGTATAACTTGAATTTACAATATTTTGTTAGTGTTACTGTAGGTAGGTAGGTAATTTTTAATTTTAATTATATTGTAGTTCATTAAAAAGAGTGTCATAATAATACGACCAAAGTTTAAAAGAAATTATTTTGTTCTTAAGATGAAAGCTCTTCATTTAGCTTGAGAGAAAACGCTTATTTTTTTCATACATTAAGTATTATTTGCATTAAAAATATTTTGTTATTGTAGGTAGGATGATACTTTTTGATTTTAATTTTATAATTGTAGTTCATTAAAAAGAGTGCCTTACAATATGACCAAAGTTTAGAATAAATTATTTGGTTATGTGATTAAATAAAAGGTGTTTCAATTTTAAAACAAATTATTTGTTCTTAAGATGAAAGAGTATTTTTGTTTAGTGTACCTTAACAAATTAGGTATAAAAAAAAGTTATTTTGTTTTCCACCTTTTATTTTATGTTATTTCTTTTTTTATGTTATAAACGAAGCGATTTTATTTAAATAAGGAGCGATAATTATGTTATGTTTATTTTTAGTTCAAATATCAGAGACTGAATGATTTATATATATAATATTTAAAAATAAAGGCTGATTGATTAAGACTGACTATTTTTTTCACGAAAACATGACCTTATATATATTTTTTTTATTTTGCGGACCCCCCCCTTATCAAAGCTATATATACGTCCGTGATGTGACCTATTTTTGTCTCTTAACAAATTATAACTTTTTTCTATATTTTATACAAGTAAATTCCTACTCGTATTGCGTAATAAATAAATGCTGTTTCTACCAGAATTGCCTTAATCATAGTTGGTTTACTTCGTGGAAGACTATTTTCAGAACAATATAATCTTATAATTTTTTTCGCAATATAATACAAGAAGAATATAATATAAGCAAAAAAATGCAATTTACACCAATTTCAGATCTTTTGTAAATACCATAACCGTTTTATTGGTTATTCTTTTTTCAATGGGTACATTGATTTTGTAATAATCTGAGCTGATAGTATTATTATCTGAATGTCTATACAGTTAAGAAACTGTTGTAAACAGAAGTGGCACCCTCTGTTATTTTCAAAAACAACCGTAGAAGTTTACAAACCGCTTTATTGTTTTTGTGCCTTATTTTTTTCATAGCTTTTATCCTATATTGTAGCATTTCTCCTTGCACTAACTTCGTGCAATGTGTTGTAATGGGACATAGTCCGTTAATAAATAAAAAGAAAAACAAAACCATGCAGGTAGGTTTGCATGGTATGGAATTATATCAGTTTGTCGCCAAACTAGGTGAATGACTTACTTTTTTTCAGAGATTTATATTATTTATTGGAGCATAATATAGATTATAGATAATAATTGTAGATTTCAGAGTACAATAACTTCAGTACCAACTACCCCATACATGCACCTATTTCTCGCTTTCACACACTTGGAAACAAATTCACCTCAAATATCGACATATTTAATATAAGTTTGCCTGTGTTCAAGAGATACCTGAATGACATTTTATTTAGTATATTTAAAGAGCGATTGCGTATATTTTTTATTTTATTCTTGTTTTTTTCCTTGTAAAATGTAATATGTTGTGAACCTATATCGTTATTTTATTTTATTTGTATGACATCTGCAATTTAAAAACTCTTTAACTTTTTTTTTCTTTCTCTTTTCTCTTTTTATCGTATATATTTTTATCTGATATAAAATTAGCTATCTAAACTATAAAAAAACTCCTGTGCCTCTGTATCATACAGTATATCATGTTAAGTACACATATATGTAAAAGCCCAACAGGGCATTTATAGTACATAAATCGCTAAAATATCACTTCTATAATACTCCTCTAATTATTCAAATAATCTGCAACATTCTGTTGAAGGTGAATTAAAAATATCACGAACAAAACAATATAACTTCAATGTCCTCTCAAATTGGTGTCACAATGCATGCAAATTCCAATAATTAAGCGTGCAAGACAATCCATCAAGTGGCGTACCGCAAGGAATGTACCTTGTTCCACCCGTGTTGACTTGTCAGAGGCAGAATAAAAAAAAGAAAGGTTAAGCCGCATAAGTGTTAAGCCGTAATCTGTAATGTTGCATAAAAACTACAAGAGGTTAAGTATGAATGGACAAGGTTAACATTTCCTTTGCTTTAGCCGCCAAAATGAAGTTGATTGATTAATGGAGCAGTCTCTCTTACTTATCTCACCTCGACATATCAGCCGGATACTTGCTGAATGCTGGATAGAGCATGTCGGATTACTGTTAACTATTAGACACATTACTCTACTGTTAAATATAACTACAAACTACAATGTACAATGGAACAAGATCGAGCTGCATTTTGCCCATTTATCAAATTAAAGCAAGTTCATCGCTTGTAGTTACCGGAGAAACCTTCAGGCAAAGCAAGTTTCAGAAACGAATATAATTATACATTTACGAAGATATAATAAAGAGTACTTATTTTTCATAATAAACCTGTCTTACTGTCTAGTTTAGTCCGAGTTACGAATTGAAAAAACATTATTTAACCCCCGCAAACCCAATTTCTACCGATTTATAACAAGTTTCTCGTTAACTCTTAAGTTTTTAAGTTCCAATATATATATACAGGGTGTATCGGCACGTACCCGACAAATTTTAACCAGCTTTTCCTTAGCACATTTGGAGTAAAAAATGTTATGGGCACTTTGCTGTCCGGTAACATTTTTTTTCAATAAAAAATTTACTATACATTTATATATTATTCTATACATTTGTTATACCGAAAAGTTAATTATATGAAATTCCCTCGATAGGAAAAATCGCAAAGTAAGCTCCGAAAATGATCAAAAACACGTTTTGTTCTGTTATTTAATATGTTATAGGGATGGAAAATTCACAGTGTATCTTTGGATGCAAGTAAAGCATTGTTGAGAGATTTTTGCTCTATTTCAAATAAAGTCGTATTTTGTTAAATATTTTCATCATTTTCGCTTAATTATTATCTTTTTTAATATTCGCGCGCTCACTCTAACATTCGTATTTACATATCTCCCTTTCCAACTATGGCTAGCGCCACACTTGACGGAAATTCCGTCGCGGATCTTCCGCTGGAGTCAATCCGTTACCATACGTTGCAGCCACACTGAATATTCAGTGGCGGATTATCAGTCGACTGCAAACGCTTATACAGCGTGGTCGTAATGGATCCGATAGAAGTGATAGCTATTTATGAGGCATTAGAAGAAGAAAGAAAAAGAAAGCGTAAATATTGGGTTCATCCCATAAATACTCTTCGACTAGAAATTGGGCAATTTCATACCTTGTATATGCAACTAAGAAATTATCCAGATAAAGTATTCGAATATTATCGAATGTCCATACAATCATTTGATGTATTGCTGAATTTAACCAAGGACTATATTACCAAGCAAAATACAAAACTTAGAACGGCTATATCTCTCCCAAAGGCAAACTCTATTTTGCACTTCGATAATAAATCTTTCAGTGTCGAACATCCTGTGCGTTCGTCGTCGCCGCGTGTTATCCGCCGAATGTGGCGCGATGCATACAACTACTTGGAATGCGACTTTGCCGATCTTCCGCCGACGGAAGATCGGTGCGCGGAGGACGGAAAAGACGCGAGTGTCGGCGGTCCGCCACGGAGCGACCGATCGTCCGCGACGGAACGACCGATCTTCCGCGTAGTGTGCCCGCTATTTGTAATTTATATGCAATTACATGTATTGGCGTTCCGTCGCGGAAGTTACGCGACGGAATTTCCGTCAAGTGTGGCGCTAGCCTATCTTTGAACGCTTACTACCGTTCCTTAAGGACTAAAACACATAAAAAGCAGGTTGTCCTATTTTCTCATGTAGAAGATTCAGACGTGATGTAAAGCATATGGTCGAGAAGTTCTGAGAAAATGTAGCTTTGAAATAGATAAAAGACAATACACAAAATTAGAAAATGCCAAATCACTATTTTCGACGAATCTTTACTACAAATTGGTTATTATTTTGAATACCAAAAAAATATGGTTTAAATACAATGAAGCTAATCCTATCGTTTCATTTGAGTAAAATTAAAATAAAATTAATAATTACTTCATAAAAAATATAAGCGTAAACTACTAAAAAAAATTTTTTCATTAGATATGTATTAACGAATTATTTATTTATTAACGGACATCGTCCAAATTACAAAATAATAACACGAATACAGTAAAATGAAAAATACAGGAGTAGACAAATGTACATGAAAGCAAAGACATAAGGCAGATATAATATAAGAAAATAAAGTGACAAGTCGAATCAAGTCAAGACTTCGCCGTGGGTCAGGACCACAGGACACTTATGTGTCCTGTGGTCCTGACCCATCCCATTATGTCAGACTTATCCCAAAAAAGTTAAGGTTTTGACTTGAGTTGACCAGTCTACACATTCTGGACAATGGTGAATAATATCCATAATTTGTCGAATGATGGTTGAGGAAGAGCAGTTCATTATTTCTGAGTCTTTGCGAGGGGATATTGAAGGGAATGAGTTGCAGTAGAGTAGGTGAATCAATAATTATAAGAAACAAGTATTAAAAAATACAACAATTATGACCAAGGTTACCTGTGACAGTTACCCTTGATTATTATTTTTTTTTTTTAAATATTCACTAAATACTTAATTATTCACGAAACAGAGCGTTTCTAGAGTCCGTTTGCCAACCGATTTTTATGCCGATTACCTACATTCGTGGCGATATATGGCACATTAAGAATATACACATTTTTGACTTGTGGCTTCCTCTTAAACGTTGAGAATAAAAAATAAGATAAGAATGGTGGAAAAAAAAAATTTATTATATTTATTTAAATATATTTTTTGGTTTGTATAAGTCAAAAGAGAGTAAAATCTTCAAAAATAGCTCTGTTCCTGTGAAATTTTCACAGCCTCTTATCTCTGTAATTTCAAGGTCAACGCAACTATTATAATTTACCATTCAATTTAACTGGCAAAAAACATACGTCACAAAATTATTGTAACTTACATATTATTTTTCATTACTTAGAAGTAAAGAAGCATTGAAATACCGAACGAAACAAGTAAGTAAAACTGCCTTAAGCAATATAAAACCATACGAATGTTAAAGATACCAAAAAAATGATCTTTCTGAGAGTTCGGTTAATGGCCCTCCATTATGGTGGTAACCGCTACCAGATCGGAATACTAATCATCATCAGGTATTGGAACCCGGATGATGGATGGCATATTGTTATTTGTCAACTTGTCTGCGGGACTGTTGTACTAATTATGGTATTCACCAGCCCGAGTTTCGTTATTAAATGTAAATAAATAATTAAATTTGCCATTAGCTGAATGATTTATGTGTAGATGAGTAAAAATTCACTATTGAAACACTGCAAGCTTTCTCTGTCATCATATTTTATATTATTTTAAGTCGTAGGAGTTTCTGTGTTTTGAAAGGTTATTTTTGAATATTTTCATGTGTTTTCATTTTTGTGTAAATTGTAGAACGAGGTGTGAATATCGATGGCCTAGCGCACACATGACATGTGTTAAGCGCAATAACATGTGTTAAGCGCAAACATGACATGTGTTAAGCGCACACATTGATTTTTTGCATGAAGATTTTCGGGAAATTCGTACGGTGCACGGCCAAATTGAAATAAGCCAGAAGTCACGAGCCGCCACTGATCTTAATCTTAATCAAGTGTCTGAAGCTTAACTGAAATATGTTACCAAAGAATAAAAGTGGAAAGTATGAAAGTAGGTACTGTAAGATCAGCTGGTTTGAAGATTGCCCCGAAAGCTCAGTGGATTAGCAGTCATGTTTTTTTAAATATAATTTTTATTTTAATACTGCACAGGAGTCCCAAGTGCTCCCGACTATGCGGAACCATCGGTGGCATCACAGCCAAATCCTAATTGGATGGTCATGGTATAATGTCATCCAATTTCAGAGAAATGCGTGTGTGCACATGTATGTGCGTGAATGCCACCAAAAGTGGACAGAATGCATTGTCATGTTTTGTATTATATTTTGAAAGTTGGTCTAGAAAAACGACAGAAGTACTTATAAAATGTGGCGTTATTGACATGGATATAATTTTTGTTATTTTCAGGCGCTAAAACGACGGCATAGATTTCTGTACTAAATAAGCATTTTGTGTATATTTTAAGGAGGTCACTGCATTAGAGCTGTGTAGCGTTACATACTCTAATATTGTCACTAGGAACAGAGGTCACGGGTTCATTTCACATCGACAAAGAATCTATCTGCCGAATTTCCACTTCTAAGACTCCACTTCACTCATTTATTTATTCAATTATTCAAGAAAACAAAATCGAATTCCAAATAGCATCGGTTTACTAGAAATTAGTGGCAAATCGGAGGCCACATTTAACTAAGGATTGATGAGACGTCTTTACCAATATGGCAGTTTCTCGTGAAGCACAACACATGGCTAAGAATTACAATACGAATTAAAATAGATACATTATTATCTGTTGCAATACAAGATGATGAATTTCAAAATTGGACACAAATCAGAGAGCCATTGTTATCGCGACGAATGTCACACTTTCTTTCGTGGTATAAAAGCTCTCAAAATCATTTCACGGTATTTTAACTTCAACGTGACATTTAAAGATCAAATAAAACCTAAATGCTTAATTTGCATTCAACATTAAAAGGTTCTTAAATCGCTAACATGTTATATCGTCGACCTACTGCCATTTATTGCGGTTATCGTTTTCATGTATTCATTAAAATTGCATCAATGCTTCTAATGTTGAATTGCTAAAATCTTCCGTAATAAAAAAAAACACAATATTATCTTGTAATGTTTTTTTGTAACAAATAGAGATAGTTCTATCCTTTCTTGGATCTCCCGTACTGATGATTTCATTTGCATGTTATTGAAATTTAGTAGTATGAATACTATAAAGTGATTATTATAAATATATAATCTAATGTTTTTACTGAAATAAATATAAGTATAATACATTCTTCACCACGTAGGATACTTGCTGCAGAGTCTCCATCTTCTATCTTCGTGTCACCTGTTCCTGTTATATTTTTTGTAATACTTGCATCAACTGTAAAGCGCCCCTGAGGTGATATCTTACAAAAGCGGCGCTATACAAATTGTCCAATATATTATACATTATATATTGGACAATTTTATATATTATTTTTTTAAATCTTTCCGATTTTATGTCCGGGTTAAATCTTCCCCATAGGAAAAACTAAACCCTTCCACACACTTTTCCACAAATGATCATCTAGTCAATCAACATTATGTAAGTGCATTATATAAGCAAAATAAATACAAAAAAAATACAAGAACAACACGTCAACTCACCAGTGATCAAATGGGAAAATAGTTCACTGACTCCAGATATTTTCATATCAGAGGGTTGGGCTCGGTAGAACTCCTAACAGGGCCTATAAATCCTAATGATCCCTCAAAATAAATATATTTTAAAAATCTTTCGTAATCCTACATGAATTTATAATGACTGATTTTTGCATTTTTATAAATAATTTTTTTGATAGATCTAATACGCCTAAATTTTTAATGAGAGAGCTAGGTATAATACCAGTAGCCAAAATAACGAATGGTAATATTTTTATAGTCTGACAATACCAAATTCTTTTTATCTCATTTCCTAAATCTGTGTATTTTCTTATTTTTTCATTAACAGATTTTTGAATATTACAGGAATTATAATATTATTATGTAATTATTATTATTATATTATTATTAAGGTGTTTTTTAGTGCAGTCGAGTGTTTTCGGTTTCAGTCTGTATTTGGTGACAGTTATTTTCTATTTCCGAACTCCCTATGTTTTGTATCCAGCTTTTTATTTGATATTTAAATATTAAAATGCTGTGTTGATTTTTGAATGAGTGGGATTTTTTTTAGGTCATTTTGTCGATCTTAGAAGCGTTGTCCCTGTAGGACAGAGGTCCTAGATTAGATTCCCCGTTCTATCCACAAACTAATTTCATAAGGCCAGAAATCACCATTGGAGTGTTTTTAACATTTTGGACAAACTTATGACTTATGGTGAAATATAATAGTTATGCCATTTTGTGTGTATTACGTCAAGAAATGATTTTCATCGATCGTTTTCCACAAATTAATAGGTTCTGTATAAATTCTTTAGCAAATTAGTCACATTACGTCGGAAAACAGTCGACAGTCATAATTCAACTTTGCTTGCGGGTACTTAATCAGTATACGGATATCCACAGGTAGATAGCGGATACCTGCCTAGTCACATGGCCTACCAATCTGCCATATGGTTCTGCCTGAGAGACCTTGGCAGTCTCCAACACTGGCGCCAGGCCCTGACAGACAGCTGACCACCTGATTACCTGGTCACCTGATGAAGAAACCACCTGGGTATCTAGAACGCTAGATCGATAAAGGATTTAGCGATAATGTCGATAACTTGTCATCGCTCACGAGCACAATTATTGCAGATCGCTAACGTTAAAAAACAGTTCACATCGAATAAATTACGAACACTAATGACAAGTTGTTTCGGAGTATTTGAACATTTCATCAAATTTCAACGTTCATTTGCGAGTTCTGTGAATGTCCTATTCAAGTTCTGTTATTATATCATTATAGGCCAGTTACTTGACAGAACTGAAATAATAACAGAACTTTCAAAGAACTTGAAGAATTGTTCAAATTCTCTGAAACAAGCCGTCATAACTCCCAGTTGTTACGCAGAAATTCATAGTGTGACAAAGTTATCAAATTACCATAAAGCGCCATTTTGTTTTTTTGACAATTGAGAGGTTGCCGTTAATCCTTTTCAGCTTTTGAACACATTATAACCAGCAGAAGAGGACAACTACCGTGTTGTTAAGATTGTCAGCTTATTACAATTTGATAAAAAGGTGAAACGTACCTAAAATCGGCGTTTAACGTAGAACTTTCAAAAGTCTAAATATGGCAATTTGATGACAATGTTACATTGGAATTTTCGCGAAACAACTGGGCCTTAGTCGTTGTGAACTATTTATTGTTCGTTCGTTCGATCTGCAGTCATGCAGCCATACTAACAACATTGTAGTCGTTGTCAACGATGTCAAATGTAATGGACGTGCTTACGAATGTCGACTAGTCACGGAAATTGTAAAAAAAAATATATATTAAGCGGTAATTTTTTATTGAAGTACTAGTACATATTGAATTATTTGGTGTGTTCGAAATAAGCCGACGTGGCTCAGTGGTCCAGAGCGTCTGACCGCACATCAGAAGGCGCGGGTTCAATTCCCGTTGGCGGCATTTATTTTTACTCGGGAGATAATTTCAATTTGTATTGATATTACAGGCGACTAATTATTGCTTACTAGCAGTTAAAAACCCGCTCCGCGGGTTTTTTTCTGCTAGGCCCTGCGGGCGGCTCTTGGTTGGGCTTCGCCCATTTTAAGTGATATTAACAACAGTTACGTTTAATAGATAGATATTAGAACATTCACAGAGAGAGGGTGAGTATATATATTGTTAAAACACGGAACAGGAAGGAGTTAATTAATAATAACATGCTAAATTTACGCATAATAAGAATGACAGTTGTTTGAATAAATGAAATTTTACGTATTTGTGATGGATTATTTCAAATGAAACACTATTATTGACTACATGTCTACAACTGATATTAACTGTTATCGTACCTAATATAATTAGCTCATAGGAGACTTGCAGTGCTTGAATATGTGTTACAACCGTCAATGTCTATAAGTTGAATCAATATCGTTTAGTTTGTCACAATTAAAGATAGTTTTAACAAAGTTGACTTAAATGATAGATTATTACATATTGATTAATTGTACCCGTGTTTATGAATAAAAGGAGGGTAATTGTGCGATGACATTAGCAGTCGGTTTAATTAAAAGGTGTTAATTTTACTCCAACTCGTGGTAATTCTTTACCTACAACTGTTACTGTATCTAATAAAGTTTAAAGCTAGATTATATATACACCTTCATCAGGAGAGTAAAAATCTATATATAAAGGTAGATTATTACAATATAGCGCCCCTGAGGTGATATCTCACAAAAGCGGCGCTATGCAAATTGTCCAATAAATAAATAAATATAATGTTTACATTTTATTGTGTATACACCGAAGTCAAAAATTAAATATAGATTGCAATTGGGAAAAAAGAAGAAGTGGAAGGAGGGGGGGGGGGGTAAGAGTAGGCTGGGTTTATAATAATTAGGAATTACAATATCGTTAGACGGGAAAGACCAGTTGAGTGGGAAAATATTTAAAAGAGAGTTTATAAAAAAATTCTTGTTAATTATATCTGCTTTTATATTAATATGTTTCCTCATTTCTAAAATTTCAAAATTATTTATAGTGAAGTATTTTAAGACCTGAAAAAAAACAAATAGCATATAACCATAAAACAATATATTCATAAGACAAATAGCATTTAATAACGGTTATTCTAATAAATTGATAGTTGAAATACTAAATAAAAAAATTAAACACATTCTCTTCAAACGGTCTTTCTAAAGATAGAAATAAACAATGGCGTAGAATTCTGTGTGTGGATAACGATACTTCTAAAATTATATATATAAACAATCCTGGTACCATTCAACTGGCGTTTTACACTAATAACAATGAAAAAATATATTCTTAATAATAAAGATAGCAAAATTCAAACAAAAAATCAGGAGTTTAAAAACTCAATTGAGATTATTGTTATTTCTTTTACAAAGGTAGAACCAATAGAAACTTTGAAGTCAGAACTAAAGAATATCGCAGGGCTATAAATGGAAATAGTGAATCTGAGTTTGCAAATAATCTTTTGAATAATGATCACACTTTCGATAAAAATTCAGGTCTTAAAATACTTCACTCAGGATATAAAGCATCGTAAATAAATAATTTTGAAATTTTAGAAATTAGAAAACATGCCAATATAAAATCAGATATAATTAATAAGAAAAAAAATATAAATAATAATGATAAATGCCATTATAAAGTGATAAGCTTCCAGAAGAAATCTTCTTATAAAACGCTTGTTAATGGTAAGTAGTCAAATATTGTGAGCTGCATATTTAAATATTCGCGCCAGGCATTTGGTTCGTTTTTAAACCGCCAGAGGTACGCTCTGTCGGCCATCTTGAAGAAACGCGTGAATTTTTATAAACGTCAAACATAATCACGTAACTGTGAAGAATTTTCATTGTAATGTAATTAATCCAATGGATTATGAACTTTCTAAAACATATTTTCTTCGATATTATCCAAAAATTATATGAGCAGAAACGATGCTTTTGAAGAAATCTCGTATTATTATGAGGCGATCCTATTTTAGTATGGAATCGTGTCTTAATATTCAAGTTACCCGAAACAGACAATTTTAATTTGACCAATCAGAGGGCCTACATCGTCCAGACGCTGGGACAATAATACTATCAGATAATAATTTATAATCCTTTGTGCTATGCATAAAAACCTTCTCTTATAAACATTAGTTTATCATTAAAAATATAATTACCGAAATTGTCGATTAAAGTCTTGTATCCTATCGATGTTGGCTATTATATTTAACGCTAGGGCTCTTGGTCAGTTGACCATCTTAACAGGCTTGCCAGGGAGGGTGGCATTCCAAAGTGAAATGGTAATATGGAATTCCATTGTCCATAACCATCGACAATATCAAGGATCTGTAGAAGAATATCAATTAGAAGGAAAAGTAATAGATCCATGGATTCTAATCTAAAGCACTTATCTCTAGAATATGATATTATCAGTCTAATGTTGTTTTATTTATGCCATTTAGTGCTGACAAAGTCATATAAATACATTAATTAACAAGGAATAATCACAAATCCACACAGAAAACTTTATCCACCACAACACTAAGATTTTGCTAAACATGCTTTCGGGCTAGGTATAATACGTAATTTTAAATGATCACTATTTTTGTTAACCGGTTTCGCAATAGTTTTGCTATTTTATCTGACAAATTAATTATAAATATCTTGGAGTATTTTTTTTTACTTCATTACCAGAATTAATGCGAAATATAAATAAGATTAAAGATTTTTAAGCTTCCCATTACAAAATACACCAAAAATATATACTGAATACTTTGGCATATAAATAAAAATTATTTCTGTAAATTATAAAACATTATGTTTTTATGACATAAATTTTTTTTTTCTTTCTTTTTTTTTGAAAAAATAAGTCACAATAATTTGGCGACATGACTTTATTTGGTCAGTTTAATGGATATTTCAAGGTTTCCCAGCTCAATGAGCAAATGCAGTATCAAGCTGAAAATATTTACGTGCGCAAGAAAATATATAAAGAAAACCCTGTGCCAATTTCATGACACAAGAACTCGTCGATAAAGAGTATTTGTTCGCTCTATCGATGAATGTGAAGGGCGGTCTTATTGCTTTGATTCGTTTGGTGAAGGTTGGCGTTGTCTGCGTACCAACTTTATCCGGATTCCTTTTGAGAATATTACGTTACGTCAGAATCCGGATAAAAAGAGCGAATTTTTCTAATGGCAGAAAATTACAATCCACAGTGCTGAAAAAGATTTTGGGAAAATGTAAGCACTTTTGACGGTCTACTTGCTGGTCAATTGCAAGTAAATTCAATGTAATTAAATAAGTTATTTAATAAATATTAGTACATTTGCAGCACTTTCCAGTGTGGAAGATACTTTCAGCATCACCATGATGTAAGAGGCTACCATTCAAAATGTAAATGTTACTTTCTTATACTTTCTCACCTTCCTTTTCACCATCTCCTTCCCAATATGTTCAGCCTCACAACACATACCAACATTGGGAATGCTACGGTTCCATTATCTTCGGAAAGTGTGGAACGGTTGGAACTCTTGTGCGGTATCCACATTCAAAAACAAACTTAGGTGGCGCCAAGGTGTCGAGTCACCTCTGACAGTTCGGCCTATCGAGCCAGACGATAAATAACAGAATCGGTGACGTAAATATGCAAGTTGGTCTTGTACTTATATTTAATTGTCCGAATCGCGCTCCTTGACAGTTCGTAAGGCGAGTAAGGTAAAGAGCCATCTGGTTTTCCCAGGGTCTTCCGTCGAGGTCTCTAGTAATTCTCCAGACCTCTCAGAGGTAGTGAATGCTGAATCAAATGTTCAAATCATCTACTTATTGGAAAAAAAGTATGTGCACACTTTTCAATCATTGTCAAAATGATCTACAGCGTCCTACAGCCCACTTAGAGTAATTGTCTGTGCATTTATTTTTGGATGGGAAATTCTTTTCAATTTGAGGGGCATGTTTGAGTACCATTTATTGGATAACCAACACCTCTGCCATAG
The DNA here is from genome assembly GCF_061612785.1 of Hesperophylax consimilis. Classification (NCBI taxonomy): domain Eukaryota; kingdom Metazoa; phylum Arthropoda; class Insecta; order Trichoptera; family Limnephilidae; genus Hesperophylax; species Hesperophylax consimilis. The sequence goes on from NC_142850.1 coordinate 25,400,515, forward strand.
GTCACCCCGAGTGGTTTGCTACGTTAGGTGATTTAGGAGGGAGGGCCGGGTTCATCTTGTTTGAGGAGACGCTTTGGCCTCTCCAACTGGCCTCTCAACCCATCGCCTTGCGCCGCAGTGGGAGGAATATATTCATATGTCTCTCCTAGACAAACTGATCCCTAGAATCCTACCCAACCCTCGTACCTTTCATCTTCCCAGAACTTCCTCTCCTTCCTTTCCTTAAAAATACTCTCCACACAGTATTCAGAAAGTAAATCACCTGAGTTGGATTAATGTTAAAAAATGCGGATTGGATTCATGAACAATGCAAACAAAATTTTAAATTATTATACTAACATAAATAATGAAAAAAGAGGGAGACATGTCACTAAAGCGTGCCGTCTGAGACAGTAGATAAAAAACAGCACCGAATCTCAAGCGGCAAACCAATGAAAGTTATGCGTTTGATAGAAACAAAGGCGGGCGTCACTGTGCGTTGATGCGATTTACAGTAGTATGGTTGACCGATGTTGGTGACAATTTACTGATTATAGTTCATGGACCATCTCCCTTAGTTTTATCTCTATGTGTTCATAATTACTCCACACAGGATGCCTGATGTTTCCATAAAGACCTATAGTATTCATCTTCAAGGATGCTGTGTGTAAGATATTTTTTTAGGTCTTCTAGGTGCAATCCCGTTTTTAACTGGATTACCAATAATTTGAAGAGATTCTTAATAAATTAGCAACACGTATTTTTCTCCGTTCAACAACACCAAAAGTAAAGTGTCGCCAATATTGACAACAAGATTGGTTTGTGTATTGCATACATTTGTAATAAATTAAAAAATAAAGCATTTATTTTTTAATTAAAGAGAAGTTAGTACCTTAACAGAGACTGAGACAAAAATTCTCTTTTATCCAAAAATTATTTTGTATACATTTTCTGTTTTAAAGGTTGTTGCATAAAATGCTGTATTTTAAAGAGAGATAATTACTAAGACTTTGCTGAGATTGCTGATCGTAAATTCCACATTAATTGAATGCACATGGCAACCCTGGGAGAAATGATTTTTTTTCTGGCAAGACAGGCTCAAATTATTTCTTGATTACCAGCCTTAATTTGTCATTGAAATATTACATTGTAAATTATAAAGCATGATAAATGCCAGAGCTAGTTGCTAGAGGTTTTTCAGTTGCAGAAAACAAATTTCTGCATTACATAGTAAGGTTCTTGCAAGTCACGTAGGTTTATGTACAAACAAACAACTTATAATGTTATTTGTATCGTGTTGACGTACTGTGCTCCACCGTAACTCGTAACCAATCATTTTGAATAATTTATTTCCCAGATGGACGTTGGACGTGTCCATGGTAGTTAATTTATTTGCACTGAGAGGCTCTTTCATTACACGGTCTTGGGAAGGGTCACCTGTCTGCATTATTAATAGTCGAGCGGAATTCTGCAGAGCGGACGACCAATTATTTGTCAACGAGTTTGGCGTAGATTGTTTAAAGCAGCAAAATCTGTGAACTTGGAGCAATGAATTCTTTTTTCTGTATGAATTTACAGTGCAAAATCAATTATTTTCAGCTCACAATTTCAATTTCTTCATGAGCTTTTGTGCATTTAAATATTATCTAACCTCTCAAAGAACAGACCCTAAATCTAATTTTTGTTCCATTGTTGAGGAGTAATGTTCTCGACTAGCAAGCTGTAGGTCGCGGCGTGCGCAAATAAATTTTGTCATTAATTTGTTTTATTTCACAATTTACTCATTAAAAATAATATATAGTATATTTGCGGCAAAGTTCCATAGTGGAAACTACTCTCAGTATCGCCCTGGTGTAAGACCACCATTCAAAACTGTTTTTCTTTTTTTTTTAAAATGATTTAATATTCAGTTGTTTTATTTTTGTATCTGTTTTTATTTATATATTATAGTGTCTTACAAAACTGAGTAGTATTCAGTTGGCTCTAATTTTTTCAATTTTTCATTTATAAAGGTATTATCATTAATTTTTGATTTCTAACAAATAACTTTAATTTATTCATTGTTAATTTTTATTTTTTATATACCAATAATATTGTTATTGGGTTTATAAAAACAGTTTATTTTTAAACAAGTTCTGCTGTGTAATTATTATTACGCGTGACAGCTGTTTCGCCTTCTGAAGGCATTATATCAAACTGTGGGTAGCCCACTTACAGACGATACATTTATATTGCATTTATACATTTATATTTATAAACTGGCCAGTTTGTCCAACATAAAAATGTTGGCCGGTCCTTTAATACTAGGTTCAAAGAACATATAAGATCTTTTAAAAATAATAATAAAATACAATCTCAATTTGCCAAACATCTCCTAGATGAAAATCACTCACTTAGTGATAATAATAAACCAACTCCGTTACACGTACAAAATAAAGGGCGTAAACTGAATCTTTTTGAACAGTTAGAAATTAACAAAAACTCTAATAATCCGAAAGCTATTCTAATTAATGAACAAACAAATATAATTCGTTCACCCCTACTAGATATCTTCAAACCTAGTGCAAATATGAGTGCACTATGAAGTACTTAATTATGCTATTAAAATAACCCTATGAGTCATCGTTTGGGAATAACTAACATAAATACATTCAGTCAAATTTAAACATTACAGTAATTGGGGTAGTAACCATTAATAATTTCTAACATTTTACTCAGAAATCAATTAAGAAATCAGTAATTCAAATTAAAATACATATCTACAAATAATATAAATGTATCGTCTGTAAGTGGGCTACCCACAGTTTGATAATGCCTTCAGAAGGCGAAACAGCTGTCACGCGTAATAATAATTACACAGCAGAACTTGTTTAAAAATAAACTGTTTTTATAAACCCAATAACAATATTATTGAATATATAAAGAATAAAAATTAAAATGGGGTTCTACAAATTAAACTTAATAACAATAAATAAATATTCATTGTTACGTATCGTATCTTTATAATTGAATTTAGGTTTTAATTACATAACTAATAAAAAATATTATTTTTACGTGATGCATTATACAATTTTTTTGAAAACTTACATTTGCTTGAAATGGCTTCGGCCGTGTTTGGTGACCAGATCGGAATAGCCAAGTACTTCCCCGCCATTATCTTCCCTACATCCTTCTCCTCTCCACTAAATTCAGCTTTACAACATAACCCATTGGCGATGCCATAGTCTCACAGGCTCCAGACGGTTGGGAGCAGTTGGGACTCTTGCGCGGTTTCACATAAAAAAATATTTATTTCATGCAAAACAAAATTTGTACAGTAAATGCATTTTTTGTGTTATGCCACCCGCCATGCTAGGGATGCCCAGAGGCGGATTTGCAGTCTTGGCCGCCCTAGGACCTAAGGCCCCAGACCATGTAGCCGCCCCTTTCTCAGTACCCATCATATTGACCAGGAGTATCCAAACTTTTCAGTAAGTTCCTAGGGTCAAAACCGTTTTAATTTTCCTGCCATTATCATTCATGGTTCATGGGGTGAGATTTTCCAGGTCTTGGCGGCGGATACGTCTGCCCACCTGCTGCGTGGCGGGCTGGATCGAGAGAGACTGGGTGAGGGAGGCCTTTTGACCTTCCCAGCCGGACTATCTTGACCCATCGCCTTGCACCGCAGTTGGAGGGATGTATTCATACGTATGTCACTCCTGGACACACTAATCCCCAGATTCCTACCCACCCCTCATACATTTTCCTTTTCAGAACTTCCTATCCTTCCCTTCCTTAAAAAGACCCTCCACACAGCATCACCTAAGATGACATAGGTCGCGAGGGAAAATATTTTCCTCAAAGCCTCCTGTGTGGAATTAATGTAAAAAAATACGCTTGCTAAATTCGCTAGTTCAATTACTGTATAATTGTCGATTGTCGTGCGCTGTGTGCTGTGTGTGAACACGCTCTTGCATATCGCTATTTCGTACGTAGAATATTTAGGTACTTAGGAAATAATTTCTTGTTATCATCTGTGACTTTTTTGTCACGATTGGCCGCCCCTAATATCTGGCCGCCCTAGGCCCGGGCCTACATAGGCCTAAGGGCAAATCCGCCTCTGGGGATGCCCCTGTGTTATGGAGGGTGAAGTTTGCAGATTAAAAATTTTCATATGATTGTAATATTTCTCATTGTATTAACTTCGTGCAATATGTAATGTTTTGAAATTGAACATTGTCTGTTAGTAAATAAATGTGTAGTTTCTAGTGTCGGTTGTGTATAGTTCTTGTGGTGTAATTGTGTTGTAAGAGAGTCTTTTGTCATATTATTTGTACAACAAATAAGTTTTAGGTGAAGTTGGCGTGTGTTTAAAAACATTATACTCGATGAAGAGTTGAATGGAGGAATATCTTGGTCAATAATAGTTCAATAAAAGATTAAATAAGACATAAGTTAAAACGTCTGTAGAAATTGAGAAAAACGAGTATTACGAATATCTTCAAATTATTAGTCATCCGGTTAAAAACTGGATTGCAGGCCGTTTCCTGGTAAACTTTTAATAAATTCCTAATACATCGGAACAAGTTTTCGTGCATGTCCATTTTCTTTGATAATAAATTATGACGGATGAAATGATGATTACTAAAAGTTTATTAGGAAACCTTTTAATTTATTCGTTAGGGTCTTCTAGTTTTAACCGGATTTTGAATAATTTGAAGAGATTCTTAACAAATTAATAATATTAATTTATCTCCGTGTATGTAAAATGATTTCGTGCTGTTTGGTAAATACATTCTCCTCACGGACGCAATTTTAAAACATCTCTCAAACGTGTTTGACTTACACAGAAAAAAAGTAACAAAACTCACCACCTCGTTAACATTCAAAGGAAGCTTTATTCATTTCAACATTTCATCAACACAAAATTCACGATCGTAATAATGTAAAATCCATTTAGTGGTAATATTTGAAATGGCAGAGTTGGTTGGTTGGTGGATGTCTCGGCTTCGAGTCCCGGTCACAACCAAAACGTTGTTACTTTAAGCCCCGCATACCCAATTAACTCTTTAAGTTTTCTCTTTAACTCTTTAAGTTTTTAAGTTCAAAAAAATATATGTTGTTTTTTAAGATAATATCTATACATTTGTTATGCCGAAAAGTGAATTATATGAAATTCCCTAGATAGAAAAAAATCGCAAAGTAAGTTCAGAAAATTATTAAAAACACGATTTGTTCTGTTATTTAATATGTTGTAGGCATAAAAAAATTCACAGTGTATCTTTAAAAGCAACTAAATCATTTTTCGTGAGATTTTTGCTCTATTTCAAAAGAGTCGTGTTTTATTAAATATCGTTTTTTAATATTAGCGCGCTCCCTCTAACATTCGTATTTCATCATCTTTCAATGATTACTACGGATCCTTAAGTTATTTCATATTCTTTCTCCTAAAATTTTTTATAATTCAGATAACATTGAAAAGATTCAACGGAAGTTTCTAAGGTTTATAAATTATAAATTGCATATTCCTATACAAAACATAAATTACAATTACCTCTTGGATAAAATGTCTCTATTGAAACTTTCAGAAAGAAGAATAAGCACAGATTTAATACTGTTACAAAGAATACTACATTTTAAAATTGACTGTCCCGAATGACTTAAATGTATCAATATCCATGTTCCCAAAATTCATGCCGACATTTCTTACCTTTTTACTTCAATAACGCCAGGACACTAGCTTACCAAAATTCTCCGATTCCGAGACTTCACAATCTCGGAAACAAATATTTTGATCTGGGTGATATATTTCATTTGAAAACTAATCAGTATAAATGTTGTATATTCTATCACTTTTATTCTTCTAGACACAAATAGACCTATGTACCCATATACCTTCTCTGCTTCTACTATTTTGTTTTGTTGAATCTTTTAAATTCAATTATATGCGTGAAGATTCATTATTGCCATTATGTTTACATTCTTCTTTATTGTATTAATTTTTAAGTGTTTACTCTGATACAAAATGCTTGTATTTTTTTAAAAGAAAAGCCCACTAGGGCGTGTCGTGTAGTAAATGAATAAATAAATAAATAACGTTCTTTCGATGGTCAATATTACAAAATTAAAGCGTAAAAGGTAAGATAATTTATTTATTTTAATTTAATTTATAGTATCGCTACCCGACCTCGCCCTAGTATCAGACAGGATTAAAAAAATTAACAAACCGGTAAAATTTACGAACAAGTAAAAAATATCGAATAATGAACAATTTCTACGAACCTTTTCGCATATTTACGCATTCCTTTCCTCAAAAAGATTTTTTAAAAAACACACGAACTGAGAAACAACAGTAATGGTGACCTACCATATTTTTGACGAAATGTTCGCTGAAATTTTTCAATTGCCCATTCCAGACATAGTTAGTAATAAGCAAAATAATTGTAGAAATGTATTATATATTTGTACAGCGCCCTTGTAATGATTATGCATGAAAATGGCGCTATACAAATATTATTATTATTATGATATCGCGAGCTTAAAATGGTTGCATTGACCTAGAAAATCCAGACAGAAAATTCTGTGTAAAATTCACGAAGCCAGAATTCATCATTCAAGAGTTTTTGTTCCGTTTTTAATTCAGAAAAGCAGTTTTTATCTCGTCAGTCGCCAGACACAGTTTAGTTAAAATTCCTAATCTCTTGTGACAGGTATTTCAACTTTTTTAACGTAAAACATTCCTGCCATTCGACTTGTAAAGAGTGTGTTCACTGTTGCCCAATAATTACAAATTAATAAAACTGGACTGTAAGACCAGTTTTAATCGTGTTAAACCGAAGTTTCATTTGAAATACGATATCGAATATCAAACAAATTAATATTAAATTCCTTAGTGATATTTAAGCGCATACCTGTGCCGATGCTAACTTATTAATTGAACTTCTAATAACTGAAGGTTATTAGAATCAGATAGAAAGTGTTTTGTAAATGATTCTAAAATTTTTAATATTTTTTTTTGTTTTAAAAAAAGGCAAAAATTCCCGGGTAAATAAACATACAATATTTTGAAAATCTCCTACTACCAACACAGTAAGCGGAAAATTTTGCTTGTGTTGTGATGGAGGACTTAGCCAGCCGAGGAATCGAACTCACAACAGTTGAGTGGGTCCCAAAAGCGATGCCAACTCAGCCACTGACCGGTTTATGGAGTATGAAAAGTTAAATGCGTCAAAATAAATATGGGAGTGGGAAAGCGAAGGGTATAGGGAAGATGAAGGGTAGGAAATGCTTGGCTATTCAGACCTGGTTACTAACTTCGAATGACGATCTTTAATCGGGCAATATTGAGACTATTTACCACACTGATATGTGATGTACGATATATTTAAAAAATAGGATAGTTATATCCAAGACACTATTTAGGTTATAAATAGGTCCTGTTGATCTTTGTAATCATACAAAAAGATAGCAGCCAAAAATATGAGAAAATTAGTTGAGATTGAAATACGCAATCGACAAAATGACGTTAAAAAAATCAGGTCATAATGGCCGAGTTGTCCTGGGGCGTTGTAGAAGCGTTGTCCTGGGGCAAGTTTAATGCAGAGATCCTGGGTTCGATTCCCAGTTACGACAGGGTTCCATGATAACTTAGCACAGTGACAATACAACTTTAAAAAGTGATATAAAGTCATTAGGCGATGAAAAAACTAACATATAAACCTAACCAACGTAACTTAATCAACCTAGTTTTTGTTTCATCACTTCTCATGACTTTATATAACTTTTTTGTGTTGAAATTTCATTTTTATGCGTTATCCGTACCAAGAAAAATGATATTGCCCGTTAAAACCGGGATTGCATGCCGTTTCTTGATAAACTATTAGTGCATTCCTAATATCGGAACACGTGTTCACGCAAGTGCATTTGCCTTAATAATATATAATGTCGACATACGAAAATATTATGATTTTTTATGAACACATTCCTCTTTTGCTAAAAGTTTTACAGGAAACATAATCAATTCAATAGTTAATAAATCAGTTTTTAACCGGTTACTAATAATTTGAAGAGATTCTTAAAAAAGTAGCAAAATTTTATATCGAAATCTAAATAAAACACACAATCCTAAGTTTTTTTATTGTTTGATTGCTTATTTTTGTATTGCTCCAAATTGAGGGATCTAAAATGACCTAGATTACTAGGTACAAATTTCTAATAGAAATGTCATGCTAGTTTATCCTAATACATGTGGTTTCTACCTACATAAATAAATAAGCATAATCTAACACCAACACAAAATATTAACGTAATAAGGTAGTTGAGAAATAATGGTCATAACCACCGATTACCATACTGTAATTTCATTAACCGCGATTTCTCAAGCATCCTATAAGCGGGGTTAGTTGACGGAAATTATTAATTTCATTTAAAATATAACGATTGTTGAACGATCGTTTAGTGCGGACATAACACCTAACATAAACACAAAAGTGTGAGTATACCAGTGGCGTGCGTCCACAATGTCTGAAAAGCTATGCATACGAAAAACAAACCATAAAAAAATTACAATAGATGAAGAAAAAAATAGAAAACAAAAACAATCTATCTGCTAAAAATTTAGTAAAAGCAATAAATACTTGGGCAATACCTATATTAACGTACTCATTTGGCATAATTAATTACATGTCTAATACAGATTTAGATAACTTAGAAAGATTAATTAGAACTACTCTAACAAAGTTTAATTGCCATCATCCAAATTCAGCTATAGAACAAATTAATTTACCTAGAAATTTAGGAGGTAGAGGTATAGTCAAAATAACTCCTTTGAAACATAATCAGGTAGAAATGCTAAGAACTTTTTTTCCATAGGAAAGCTCATAGCTCAGAAATGCACAAAATAATTTGCAAGGCAGATAGAAATATTACACATTTAAATTTATACGATGAGAATGCCAACATTTTTATAAATCCCAACCAGGAATTATTAGATTCCTGGTCAAATAAAATTTTACACGCAAAACACTTTAATCTCAATCAAACGTATGTTGACAAATTTTCCTCAATCAAATAGTTGAATACTGGAGAGTTGAGCGCAGAAATAGAAGGATTTATGCTTGCCATTCAGGATAGAGTCATTAATACTAAAAAATATAGGAAGCATATAATCAAAGATACAAATCAAATTGATGGTTTATGTAGAAAATGTTGAGGCTTTTCCGGAAACTATAGAACTTATTATATCGGGATGTTCTATATTAGCGCCGTCAGAGTATACATTTAGGCAAAATCAAGTTTTAAAAATAATTCACCAAAGTTTTGGAATTAAACATAACTTGATTGACTGCCGTAATATAGTACCATATTATGAATACGAACCAAATTCATTTTTAGAAAATGAATTTTATAAAATATATTATGATAAAACTATCCTAACAGACCGAACGATTAGTCATAATAGACCCGATAAAGTTTTACATGACAAAATTAAAAACATAACTTATATCATTAATTGAGAATTTGGCATTCGCAGACTATAAAAATATTACCATTTGTTATTTCGGCTACTGGCATTATACCTAGCTCTCTCATTAAAAATTTAGGCGTACTAGATCTATCAAAAAATTCATATATAAAATTTTAATTTTAAATACATGTGAGGGATCAGTAGGATTTATAGATCCAGTTAGTTGTTCTACCGAGCTGAACCCTCAAAATGAAATTGTAGGTGTGTTCAACTTCACGGAATCATTGACCTCCGATAATCCTTTGTATAATTTTTTTTTTTTTGTATATTTAGCATAAATGAGTGTGTAAAATCTCGAATTGAAATAATTAATCATTGAAGACTCTCAAACGAAAATTTAAAACTGAAAAAAATTCGATCGCATCTAGGGATTGAACCAAGGACGTCCGCCTTGCCGGGGATCTAAAAGGATGAGATCCTGGTTTCAATTCCTAGACGATCTATTTCAAATTTCTATGTTTCAAATTTTCGTTTGATGGTCGCTAATATTGTCTTCAATGATTAAATATATATTTGTTTGTTTCCAACACAACCACTAAGTTAAAAACTAAACTGGAATAATGATTTTTCATAAATTCATACCCGAACTAAAAATACTGCGCAAAACACACTTGGGTCATAGAGCAAAGAACGCCACTGGAGTTTACGGAGAGTATAAACGACATGTCCGAGATAGGTAACCGAGAAATATAACGTATAATGTATTAGTTATTCGAGAGGCAACATTTTGGAGTAAGCTTAGAGGAAAGTAGCACAGGGTTCTTTCCCAATCTCCGATAGACACAAAGATAAAACATGTTACATCACTACGTTGACCGCCGTTTATGCTTCTTCGATATTCTAAAGTTTATCTAAATACTGCTTCCTTATGTCATATAAGCTGGTTGACAAACATAATCAAATTATGCATAATGTTAACCGCGGATATGCAGGTTTAATCCGTGATTTGTGATTTAATTGTATAGCTGGGAAATATCGGAAATATTTCAAGAACTAACTAGAGAGGATGAACCTCCAAACAACTTGATCTTTGCACACAGTCCTTGCTTCAATCACGTTCATACATCGTCGAGTCCCTTTATCTTATTAATTATTACGTTTACATCAGGTTTGCATTATTTGCGAATCTCCACATATCTCACACGATCATATACATGATTTTACCACACATATGTCTTAGGGATATCATTCTTTTTAGAGCTGTGTATTTATTACCTGGGCATAGGTATATCTATCGATATCGGTATTATTTTAAAACAGAAGTAGTGCAAAGAATTGATGCTGGCAGTCCACAATGGAGTGTTGATACCAACCCTGATGAAACCCTGGTAGTGAGGCATGGAACTGACAAAGAAAGAATGAAAGTAGACTTAACGCTGTGGAAGTGAGATCTCTGAGACATAATTAAATGTGTTCCAAATCGAATGGAAAAACCCGATAAATGCAAGGCAAGATAGTGTATTAAACAAGATTAAGGAAGGGACGCTTAGATTGTTCGGACACGTGGAATGGATGAACGATGACAGGAGGATATTATACGACGTGAAAGTGAATGGCGGAAGAACAGAAGGAGGCAGAAGACATGGCACGATCAAGAAAATTAAATACTTAAGGCCCCTTAGCAAGCATTCAAAGATGGTTTGAAAGAGGGATATGTAAATACGAATAAATGATGACTCGTTTTAAATACAGCAAAAATCTTTCGACAAATCCTCTAGTAGCATTTAAAGATACACTGTGAAATTTTTCATGCCTATAACATATTAAATAACAGAACAAATCGTGTGTTTAATAATTTTCGGAGCTTACTTTGCGATTTTTTTCTATCTAGGGAATTACATATAATTAACGTTTCGGCGTAACAAATGTATAGATATTATCTTCAAAATCAATATATATATATATTTTTGGAACTTAAATACTTGGGTATTGGGTATGCTGGGGCTTAAAATTGTGAAGTGGTTCATTCCTTCTGTAAATTATAAATTCAATTTATCTAGTCTTAAAGTGAATTGCTTACCTTAAAATGTAATTTTTTCCGGTATCATAATAAAAAAAATCTTTTTCTCAAGACATTTATGAAAATTATTATGTTTTTAAAATCAGAATGTCAAATTAACTTGAAAAAAAAATGTCAACGGAGACAGTAATTTGGTTATAAAAACGTCATTAATGAATTTGCACACTAATGAATGCAGATTTTTTTAAGTCCCGCTGTAGTGCAAAAATAGTAACATTAATAATGTTTCAAGATCATTATGATGACATTGAGCTGTCACCTATGTACAAAATCTAAATATTGGATCAACAAGCGCTTAAAGACCCCGGGGCGAATTGTTGGTTCCGGCCACAATTAGTAAAATGGTCCGTCAAGACTTGCGAGAGATTTAAGAAACACTTTTTTGTTGACATTTTTCTCTTTATGCCATAAAGGTCGGCATGCAAGAATGTACAGCTTGTCAAAAAAGTGTAGACAAAAATGGAAAGCACTGCTAAAAATGACAACACCGAGTGAATATTTTTATCATCAACATCAAACGATGTTAAAAAATTAGTAATACTTAAAATGAAATGAATTTTTTTATTATTAAATACAGAAGGATATTATATGACGTGAAAGTGAAAGGCGAAAGAACAGAAGGAGGCAGAAGACATGGCACGCACTGTTGGTGGACGAGGTTGCGTCTCTCGCTGCAGCAGCTGGTCCAGTTTCTTCACCACCTAGGATTCTTGCTGCAGATTCTCCATCTTCTACCTTCGTCGAACGTCACAGCGGTGCTGCCAAGGTCTGTTATATATGTGAGGATATTGTGTCAGCACTTTATTAGCAGCAGACACATACCTGGACGGATGATGAACCCCGTGCTGGCACTGTTGGTGGACGCGGTGGACTCTCTCCCTGCAGCAGCTGGTCCAGTTTCTTCACCACCTAGTATTCTTGAAGCAGAATCTCCATCTTCTATATTCGCCGAACGTCACAGCGGTGCTGCCAAGGCCTGGTACCAATGTGAGAATATGGTGTCAGCGCTTTATTAGCAGCAGACACATACCTGGACGGATGACGAACCTCAAGCTGGCACTGTTGGTGGACTCTCTCCTGCAGCAGCTGGTCCAGTTTCTTCACCACCTAGGATTCTTGCTACAGAGTCTCCATATTCCATCTTCATGTCGTCTGTTCCTGTTTTTCATTTTACTTATCTTAACTTCACTTTATTATTGTAATAATTATATTTTTTGTAATACCTGCATCAACTGTAAAGCGCCCCTGAGGTGATATCTCACAAAAGCGGCGCTATACAAATTGTCCAATATTATTATTATTATTATGGTAAATGAAATACTTAAGGCCCCGTAGTAAGCGTTCAAAGATGGTTTGAAAGGGGGATGTGTAAAAACGAATGTTAGAGGGAGAGCGCTGATAGTTAAAAAAACGATAATAATTAAGCGAAAATGGTTAAAATATTTAATAAATCACGAGTCGTTTGAAATAGAGCATAAATCTCTCGAAAAATGCTTTAGTTGCATTTAAAGATACACTGTGAATTTGTTTTCAGGAATTAATGAATGAATGCAAAACTTAGAAGCGGATGCTAGCCCATTTCCCATAGACCCGTCGTCGATAACTTACACAATTTACATATCAAAGAGGCGATTTATTAGAAGTCAAATCAAAATAAAACAATGATATTTATAAAATATTGAGTAATGCCATTTATTATCAATATGTCAGATTCGGAAGACCAACATAACCTCACATATTAATCTACTACTAGCTTTTTGCCCGTTGCAGGCAACTGATGGGTAAAAATAATCGACCCAGTGGGTGTGAAAAATAAAAAATAATTTGTAATTTGGTGTTGATGTGGATGAAGCGAAGAGTGTGTTTCGACACTTGTGCTTTTTGCCCGAAACTAATGGGTAAAAATTATTCGAGTAAGTGGATGTGAAAAATAAAAATTATATGTATCTCGGTGTTGCTGTGCATGAAGCGAAGAGTGTGTTTCGACACTTTTGCTTTTTGCCCGAAACTAATGGGTAAAAATTATTCGAGTAAGTGGATGTGAAAAATAAAAAAATAATTTGTAATTTGGTGTTGATTGTGGATGAAGCAAAGAGTGTGTTTCGACACTTTTGCTTTTTGCCCGAAACTAATGGGTAAAAATGTGGTGCGTGGTGTAGTATTTGAATGTAGATGAGGCGAGGGTGTGGGACTACAAAATTTTATCAAAAGAAATGAATATTTTGAGAAAAAAAAGAGCCAAGGAGCTTACTGATCATTTTTTCACCGAGCTATTCGGGTTGTGTAGGTCGAGACGCGTAATTTGATACCCATATCGTATGTACGGTTTTTGTCAACGACATTCTTCAAAAGTTGTTATTTTGGAAAAAGAATTGCTCAACTAACATGCAAAATTTAAAAACTTTTAAAAATGTAATATGTATTTTGGCATATAAATGAAAGTATGTGTGTGTGACCACAAATATATTAAAATATATGTATGGATAGAAAGAAATGGATATTTTGAGAAAAAAAAGTGCCAAGGAGCTTTCTGATCCTTTTTTCACTGAGCCATTCGGATTTTGTAAGTCGAGACGCGTAATTTGATACCCATATCGTATGTACGGTTTTTGTCACCGACACTCGTCAAAAGTCCCAGCGAGTTTTATTTTGGAAAAAAATATTGCTACTACTACTACCACTACCACTACCATACCACTACCACTACCATACCACTACCATACCACGACCACTACCACTACCACTACCACTACCATACCACTACCACTACCACTACCACTACCCGTACCACTACCACTACCACTACCACTACCACTACCACTACCACTACCACTACCACTACCACTACCACTACCACTACCACTACCACTACCACTACCACTACCACTACCACTACCACTACCACTACCACTACCACTACCACTACCACTACCACTACCACTACCACTACCACTACCACTACCACTACCACTACCACTACCACTACCACTACCACTACCACTACCACTACCACTACCACTACCACTACCACTACCACTACCACTACCACTACCATACCACTACCACTACCACTACCACTACCACTACCACTACCACTACCATACCACTACCATACCACTACCACGACCACTACCACTACCATACCACTACCACTACCATACCACTACCACTACCATACCACTACCAGTACCAGTTCCACTACCACTCACACTACCAGTACCACTACCAGTACCACTACCACTACCATACCACTACCACTACCACTACCACTACCATACCACTACCACTACCATACCACTACCACTACCACTACCATACCATTACCACTACCCTACTACTACTACTACTACTTGGTACAATTTATAAATTTTCGTGACGCAATCGATGTAGTTTTTCACTACGGGGCGACGGTATCCGTGTCAAATTATTTTTACCAAACTTTATTTTATTTCTTTTTTTTGTTGTTTTTTTTTGGGGTGTTATGCCGTGTTGCGCTAACTCCTTCTTTAGCCGACGTTTCGGATCTACTTGATCTGCCCTGATGATGGACACTGCAACGCTGTCCGAAACGTCGGCTTAAGAAGGAGTTAGCGCAACACGGCATAACACCCCAAAAACAAATAACAAAAATGCTTTTGGCCGTGAGAATCTAAAAACTTACCATTTATTTTATTTCGTTCAAAAGCATTATCGATTTTTCAAAAGATAAACTACCAAAGTAAGTACCTGCACAGATTTTGTCGTTTTTTTTAAATTTTAAATCCATACGTTATATTACAACACAACGGACCTAACCTAGAATTGGGCTAAAACATGCTCTCAGTACCTGGCTACCAAGGACATCTACCCAGTACCACTGTGTAGGTACCTACTTTTAAAAATTTGCCGAAAAAATATTTACATAATGCAATTAGGCACCTACTCGTTAAAAAATAAACACATGAAAACTTTAAATATGAATTGCTCCCAGGCTAACCTCTTCCAATTTCTGCGCTCCTGGTAGAAATTAAAAATTTGCCTAACGCTATTGATGTAGTTTTTCGCTACGGGGCGACGGTATCCGTGTCAAATTATTTTTACCGAACTTTATTTTATTTCGTTCAAAAGCACTATCGATTTAACAAAAAAATATACTGCCAAAGTAAGTACCTACACAGATTTTATTGTTTATTTGAATTCACAACATTTCGCTGCTAGTCTATGATCTGCTGTTATCTCTGATTAACAAAAAGCCCGATTGTTGGCATTTTTTGTTAAAATAGCAAATGTCAAAACTTTCGCCGGTTACTGTGACACATTTTGAACCGAACGCCATCTGTGGGACGGCCGAATAACGTTCCTTAACCTTCGGAGGATGAATTTTTTCGATAATATTAAAGGCGGACGGCGTATTTGCTGCGGATTGCAATCATCAAGTTGAGCGTGTAGATTTTATAAAAAAGCATACCGCGTAGTTTTCGCTAGACCACGTGACTTCGCGAAGCTCTCCCGATTAAATAATTTTTTTGCTTGCCGGGCGAACCTGGCGGCCGGAGAGAGAAATGCGCCCTTTCGTATAGCGCCGCGAGCGCTTCCAGTTTCCGCCGCTAGATGCTACTCAAATTTTTGTCGACAAATTATCCCGAACAAAAAAATTAGTAAACATTTTCATACAAACTTACACTGACTCGAGTTTCACGTTTTTACACGCAAAATTGAACTCGAATTCTATGCAAACAGAGAGGCGTCTCGGTCTACTTTCGCGTGAAGCCTGAAACAAAAGAAAGGCAACTTTTTTCAAGCACACGAAAATGAACCTAGAGTGTGAGCGACTTGAAGGTTCGAGTGGTCGATTTTCGCCTAATTTTAAGCGACCAAATAAAACAAAGAAACTGAGTATTAATATATGTACTAGCTTTTTGCCCGTTGCAGGCAACTGATGGGTAAATGTGATAAGCGATCTGATGTTTGAATGTAGATGAGACGAAGAGTGTGGGGCTACACAATTTAAAAAAAGAAATGGATATTTTGAGAAAAAAAAGAGCCAAGGAGCTTACTGATCATTTTTTCACCGAGCCATTCGTGTTGTGTAGGTCGAGACGCGTAATTTGGTATCCATATCGTATGTACGGTTTTTGTCACCAACATTCTTCAAAAGTTGTTATTTTGGAAAAAAAAATTGCTCAATTAACACGAAAAATATGTATGCTTGCATGTGAATGAAGCAATGAATGTGTGACCACAAATGTATTGAAATATATGTTTGTTTAAAAAGAAATGAATATTTTGAGAAAAAAAAGAGCCAAGGAGCTTACTGATCATTTTTTCACCGAGCCGTTCGGATTCTGTGAGTCGAGACGCGTAATTTGATATCCATATCGTATGTACGGTTTTTGTCACCAACATTCTTCAAAAGTTGTTATTTTGGAAAAAAAAATTGCTCAATTAACACGAAAATGTATGCTTGCATGTGAATGAAGCAATGAATGTGTGACCACAAATGTATTAAAATATATTTTTGTTTTATTAAGAAATGAATATTTTGAGAAAAAAAAGAGCCAAGGAGCTTACCGATCATTTTTTCACCGAGCCATTCGGATTCTGTAAGTCGAGACGCGTAATTTGATACCCATATCGTATGTACGGTTTTTGTCACCAACATTCTTCAAAAGTTGTTATTTTGGAAAAAAAAATTGCTCAATTAACACGAAAATGTATGCTTGCATGTGAATGAAGCAATGAATGTGTGACCACAAATGTATTAAAATATATTTTTGTTTAGAAAGAAATGAATATTTTGAGAAAAAAAAGAGCCAAGGAGCTTACCGATCATTTTTTCACCGAGCCATTCGGATTCTGTAAGTCGAGACGCGTAATTTGATACCCATATCGTATGTACGGTTTTTCTCATCGACATTCTTCAAAAGTCCCAGCGAGTTTTATTTTGGAAAAAAACATCGCTCTACAAACATGTAAAATGTAAAACTTTTATTGGAAAAAATTATATAAAAAAAAATCTTCAAACTTAATATATTTAAAAAAAAAATTACCAAAAAAATATATTCATAACGCAATTAGGTACCTACTCGTTAAAAAATAAAGAGACAAAAACTTAAAATATGAATGGCTCCCGGGGCGACGGTACCCATGCCCGCCTCTCAAATTTATTACAAACACTCAAACTGGAAAATTTTTTGATTAAAAAATGTTTATTTTACAAAACAATAACACCGCTTCACCCTATATAACTTCTGCGCTCTGGGTACAATTTATAAATTTGCGTGACGCTATTGATGTAGTTTTTCACTACGGGGCGACGGTACCACTACTACAACTACAACTACAACTCCTACTCCTACTCCGGCTCCTACTCCTACTCCTACTCCTACTCCTACTCCTAATCCTACTCCTACTCCTACTCCTACTCCTACTCCTACTCCTACTCCTACGCCTACTCCTACTCCTACTCCTACTCCTACTCCTACTCCTACTCCTACTCCTACTCCTACTCCTACTCCTACTCCTACGCCTACTCCTACTCCTACTCCTACTCCTACTCCTACTCCTACAACTACTACTACTACTCCTACTGCTGCTACTACTACTTGGTACAATTTATAAATTTGCGTGACGCTATTGATGTAGTTTTTCACTACGGGGCGACGGTATCCGTGTCAAATTATTTTTACCAAACTTTATTTTATTTCGTTCAAAAGCACTATCGATTTAAAAAAATATATACTGCCAAAGTAAGTACCTACACATATTTTATTGTTTCTTTGAATTCCATCTGTGTAGGTACCTGCACCTACTATTAAAAATTTACCGAAAAAATATTTACATAACGCAATTAGACCCCTACTCGTAAAAAAATAAACACATGAAAACTTTAAATATGAATGGCTCCCAGGCTAACCTTTTCCAATTTCTGCGCTCCTGGTAGAAATTAAAAATTTGGGTAACGCTATTGATGTAGTTTTTCACTACGGGGCGACGGTATCCGTGTCAAATTATTTTTTACCGAACTTTATTTTATTTCGTTCAAAAGCATTATCGATTTTTAAAAATATACTGCCAAGTAAGTACCTACACAGTTTTTATTGTTTCTTTGAATTCACAACATTTCGCTGCTTGTCTACGATCGGCTATTATCTCTGACTAACCAAAAGCCCGATTGTTGGCATTTTTTGTTAAAATAGCAAATGTCAAAAGTTTGGCCGGTTACTGTGACACATTTTGAACCGAACGCCATTTGTGGGACGGTCGAATAACGTTCCTTAACCTTCGGAGGATGATTTTTTTCGATAATATTAAAGGCGGACGGCGTATATGCTACGGATTGCAATCATCAAGTTGAGCGTGTAGATTTTATAAAAAAGCATACCGCGTAGTTTTTGCTTGATCACGTGACTTCGCGAAGCTCTCCCGATTTAATCAATTTTTTGCTTGTCGGGCGAACCTGGCGGCCGGAGAGAGTAATGCGCCCTTTCGTATAGCGCCGCGAGCGCTTCCAGTTTCCGCCGCTAGATGCTACTCAAATTTTTGTCGACAAATTATCCCGAACGAAAAAATTAGTAAACATTTTCGTACAAACTTACACTGACTCGAGTTTCACGTTTTTACACGCAAAATTGAACTTGAATTCTATGCAAACAGAGAGACGTCTAGGTCTACTTTCGCTTGAAGCCTGAAACAAATGAAAGGCAACTTTTTTCAAGCACACGAAAACAAACCTAGTGTCCTATGCGACTTTAGGTGCGAGTGGTCGATTTTCGCCTAATTTTAAGCGACCAAATAAAAACAAAGAAACTGTGTATTACTGTATACTAGCTTTTTGCCCGTTGCAGGCAACTGATGGGTAAAAATTAATCGCGCGGTGTAGTATTTGAATGTAGATGAGGCGAGGGTGTGGGACTGCAGATTTTTAAGTAACATAAATTGCCCCTTAAATAACGCCTGCTCGCGTCCCCTTAAGAGTTACATCCCAGTTTTCAAAAAGTATGTGGGCTACGCTAGGTTTGTATAGACTGGTTTGTGATTTGATTCAAATACCTGTTTTCCATGTTATTTTCTGAAACAAAAAATTGCCCCTTAAATAACGCCTGCTCGCGTCCCCTTTAGAGTTATATCCCAGTTTTCAAGTAGTTTGTGGGCTACGCTAGGTTTGTATAGACTGGTTTGTGATTTAATTCTAATAAATATTTTCTGTAACAAAAAATTGCCCCTTTAATAACGCCTGCTCGCGTCCCCTTTAGAGTTACATCCCAGTTTTCAAATAGTATGTGGGCTACGCTAGGTTTGTATAGACTGGTTTGTGATTTAATTCTAAAACCTATTTTCCATGTTATTTTCTGTAACATAAATTGCCCCTTTAATAACGCCTGCTCGCGTCCCCTTTAGAGTTATATCCCAGTTTTCAAGTAGTTTGTGGGCTACGATAGGTTTGTATAAACTGGTTTGTGATTTAAATCTAATACCTTTTCTCATGTTCTAACCTAATCTTACCTCAAAAACACGCAAAATTTAAAAACTTTTAAAAATGTAATATGTATGTTTGCATGTGAATGAAGCAATGAATGTGTGACCACAAATTTATTCAAATGTATGTATGTTTGAATGTATGTGCCTAAAATTAGCTTTTGGCCCGTTGCAAGCAACTAATGGGTAAATGTACTAAGCCATTTGATGTTTGGGTGTAGATGAGACGAAGAGTGTGGGACTACAAAATTAAAGAAAGAAATATACTGATCATGTTTTCAGTACGGGGTGACAGTACCCATATGTAAAAACTTTTAACTGAAAAAAGGTTATTTAAAAAAAAAAAAAACAATTGAATAAACCGTTTTTAATAGTAAATTACTTTCCCAAACGTCTGTGCTCCTGGTAGATTACAGCGTCACCGAGCTAATTTTTCGCAGAAATGGCTTTATAAGAATTATCATTAATTTAATAAAAAAATAAAAATATATGCAAAACGAAATATGTTACCTACTGGTTAAAAAAATAAAGAGATCATGCTATGTATGAATGGCTCCCGGGGCGACGGTTCTCATGACCGCCACCCTAAATTAAATGATTATTATTAATCGCGAAATGCAAAAACCTTTAATAAAAAAAATCGTTACTTCAACCTACTTAATATTTATAACGCAAAAAAATTATTCGTTTTAAAAAAAATCAGAATGTGAATGAAGCATTACCTATGTTATTTTTGATTATTAAATGAAAAATCTTTATCATTGTATGTGGACCCAATTTATTGGAAAACGTTTTTAAGTTTGATTAGCCATAAATATTTTTCTCAAAACACTGGTTGTTTATCGATCATCGATCTATTTTATCATCGATCTGTGGTTTCCATATGTCATTTGAACTCAATATTTATGTTTGAAGTGTAGGATGCGCATTTTTTTGCAGGTTAATAATAATTATTTCATAACACTTCGATTTATTTTATAGTTTCTATGAGGCTGTGCAGTTTAATGTTTATTATACCATAATTTGCAGCAAAAGCTTACGGGAAATGCACTGTGTTTCAGTAAACTCTTTGATACAAAACGTCAAATTCGTGCACATAAGGAAGTCTTTTTAAACTTTAATTTAATAAAAATAGAATTGAAATGCATCTTTTACAATGTATTCAAAATTAATTTGTCGTTTCGTGTCATAATTACGTTTTAACGTAGTGTGTATTCCAAAATCTGAGCCATTAGGTGGACAATATTTACGAATAATAATAATCCTTGTTTCTCCCAGGGTATTTTCATAAGCATTTGCAGGGAGAATAATCTACCATAATACATACGTAATTTTTTTTAATAACCACAAACATATCCAAATAAAGCTGAAACTGAAATCAGCGTTCAACGCAACCAAAATTGCTTGAACGGCTCTCTGATGGCAATTGAATGTTATATTTGAATTTCTATAAAACAACTGGCTTTTAATAATAAAAAAATAAAATTTGGATGATTTGCGTAGCGATGAACAGACTTGTAATATATTTCTACCATCTGTCTTACAGATTGCATTCACCGACTTGTCGATCATTAATACAAAACTATATGTAGGTACAATGTATTTGACCAACAAATCTATGCTGTGTTAAGATTTACACGCTACTTGTAAAAGTATGGATTGTTTCACAGGACTTGAACAATTCATCAAATGTAATTTTTTATTATTATTTCACTGGAGAACTGTACGCAATACTTAAATAATAACAGAATTTGAATATTATCTTTGAAATTCTTCAAATTGTAATTAAAATAATGGGTCGCTTTTCCTCCCTCCTACAACATGAGTCTCTTCAAGGCCTGTATTCACTCTTTTCTTTCCTCAAAAGACCCTCCTCACTGCATCCCCAAAGATGCCATAAGCCCCGAGGGAAATTATTTTCATTCAGGCCTCCTGTGCATTTAGTGTAAAAAGGGGGAAAATAAAATAACAGATTTTGGAAATAAGTAAAAATCAAACAAAGTTTTAATTTCATTAAAGTGTATTTATTTTTTTAAAATCTGATTCAATATAAGTAATATGGGAAGAACCAGAAAGAAACCCATATATCATATTAATTGCGTTTCATATATTCATATTTCATGTCAAATATCAGCTAGAATAATAATATATAATATAATATGTAATCTTACTTCAAATTATTTTTATATTTATTAATCATTGTAAAAAAATTGTATTTACGTATATTGTACAATTATTTTTGTGTTATAACTAAAAAATAAGAATATGAAGTACTCTCAAGGTATAGAATGTTAAAATTAACAGAGAAACTTTTATTTAAACATATTAAAAATATGTTAAATCGTTAAAACAAACTGTCCACATACAATTTTATTTGTAAATCGTTGAATTCTAGGAATTGTTTTATAAATAAAGTAATATTTATTGATCTACCTTCAAAATTATCTTTGTAAGGAATTTACTGTGCAGGTAAATTATTGGAAATTACCTATGTTAATTCAAGGCCATCTGTTAAATAATAATTTATCTGATCTGACTGCGTATTTTTTCATTTAATAAAGAATTTAACCTTTGATAGAGATAAGCATTTTAAAGTTTGCAATTTAAATTTGATTCAATCTCTGAATATAAAACATTATGCTACGAAAGCTTTCTTCCTAGAAGAGAGAAGGCCAAATGAATTATGAAGCTATCGCCAATATCGTTTTTCAAATTCGCCACAAAGGCCTGTACCTTCAAAATTCTATTCAAGTAACACTGCTCCCCGTGTCAAAGGAAGTTGCGTTACTTTTCAAATATCGCTTTAATAATTATCTAGAAAATGATGAAAAAACATTTCATTAATTGTGCTAAAATAAAACACACTCTCGGGAGATCTTTTTATCTTTCTTCTACTTAGTCTGATAGGTCAGTATGGAAACGATATGCTGTTATTAAGTAAATCTCTGTGATTTGTTTTGGGATATTATGCTGTGTTGCGCTACCTCCTTCTTTAGGCAACGTTTCTATATAATATATACTTTTTCAAAGTATGTGTGAGATAATTAATTATTCGTTTATCGTAGATGTTTACTTTTCTATAACTGAATCTATATTTCATTTTAAATAGTGGTCAAAGATAATTAATATTTTTTTATAGTTAATATGTTAGTCGAGCTATTTTTTTTAGTAATTTTTAGAACAACTTTTGAGTTTGAACTTGTTTTACTTTTTAAAGTTTAAACAGAATATAAAAATAGTTAAAATGCTTTTGGGAATCTATTTAATCTGAAACTAAATTTTCCTAATGATAAAAATCAACAGTTCCCTCAAATAGTGACAAATTTAGGTTTGCGTTATCATCAAATGATAAGTTCAAGTCACACTGTATGTATTTAACCCTGCGAATAAATTTAAAATGGGAAGATTAGTCTTAAATAGATTAAATTTACTGGTTTAAATAGATATGAAACGACAATACCTAATCTAAAATTTCCCTGTAAACAATGTTTTGGGTTGTTACTCCGGCCTGATTTACACCTTGACGACTTCCGTCGACTATTTGAATTTTTAATGAATTTATTGTTTTGACTCTGGAGCAAGCTACATACAATTGTCCATGCGTAAATACGGGTTCTGGTAAATAAACACCAATCTGATTAAAAGTTTGACCCTGCGATTTATTAATTGTCATTCCATAAGCAAGCTGAACTGGGAACTGGCGCCTGTAAAGATTAAAAGGAACAGTTACATCTGCGGAAGTATCTAATATAATTCTAGGTAAAAAATGAATGCTCCCCCTTTTATCTCCTGTGATTGTTTCAACCTGTAAAATGTTATCTGAAAAATTTTTAACTATCATTCGAGTTCCGTTGCATAAGCCATTTGCGATGGACATATTTCTTAACAGCATTACTACGGCTCCAATCTTTAAATTCAAGGCATGAACAGGTAAACCGGGTGGATTGAAAGAATTTAAAAATTCCAATGGAAATCTGACCTGCTCCTCGGGATCTGGATTACCCTTGTCATCTCTCGCGGAATCAATACTATAAAATGTTTTCAATGGACCTTCTAATTTTTCTAAGACTTTTTCGTTAATTTTACGTGCATCTACATTTTTGGGACACAGTATCGCTCTGTCACTGAATAAATTGGAATCGGCTATAGAATGAGAATCTCCGTAAAGTGCGCTAATAACATCTTGGCAAATCGTACTTGACGGCAAAACTATTGATGACGGTACGCAATTTTGAGGAGTTGGTAATGTTCCATTCCCCAACTCCAACAACCATTCGGCAAACGCAGTCTGGTCGCTCGCAGTACGCATATTGATATTTAGATGGATCGTTTTAAATAATCTCCAAAGTGGACTCCTTTTGATGGACGATGCAACAATTTTTCCGCGGGAAGCTCTACGACAAACGGGCAAGACTTGTCTAAAATCTCCGCCTAAAACGATAACTTTCCCGCCAAAGGGCAGTTCGTTTCTCATTACATCTCTTATCGCACGTTCTATCATTTCAAAAGCTAAAATAGGAGCCATCGGAGCTTCATCCCACAATATTAATTTGGCGTTTCTTATTAAAGTTTTATTTTTATTTGAAAGTCGACACGTCATCGAACTATTTAAATTTAAAGGCAAATTGAATGCAGTGTGGCACGTTCTGCCACCGGGAATCAAAATTGCGGCTATTCCAGTCCAAGCTACGCTTAAAACGCTGAACCCCTGCGATTGCAACGAATGAACTAATGTTTTGTACAAAAAAGTCTTTCCTGCTCCTCCTGCACCATCGATGAAGAAGCACCTAGAAGAACCTTCAATCGATCTATCCGAGAGCACTTGAAGGATTGAATCAAACACTTCTCGTTGTTGGGCGTTCAACAATGACTGCATCTCAGATGCCAGGTTTCCTTCATTTACATTGTCTGCACGACTAATGTCTATATTCACAGTTCTATCAGGTTCCGGTAGACCTTGTGCGATGCAAGAAGAACCTTCGTTCAGGAGGGCGTCACTTATTTCGAGAAGTGCCAGATTCACCGCCAAGTCTGCACTATCAACATTTCTGAGAAAATCTTCCGACATGGCTGATTTGAAAGTATTCCAAATTTGCAGTGGATCAGAGGGAAGACAGTGAACTAAAATGACAACAAAAAGATTTCTAAGTGCCTTCGGCATCATGAAAACAACCCCTTCTTCTAAACACTTTACCCATTCGTTGATATTATCCGTCAGTCCCAATTCACGGGCTGCATCACTGAAAGTAGGAAGAATGACGCCGTCAACCGTTCGGAGATGTTCATAAGAAGTAGCACCTTTGACTTTCAATAAGAGAATTCTGAGATGATAAAGTTCTCGATTGCGTGGTGAAACGGAAACAATTCGCCCGATAACTTTGTCGCCCCCTTGTTTGCGTTTTTTCCAGATCTTATTGCTGTTGAAAACAAAAAAATTCGGGATATCCTGGTAAAAATAGGAATGGGCAGAGTCATCTAATCGATTCAAATTGTACCAAGCAGTTAAAGTCGTAATGTGGCTGAGCGCTAGTGCTTCTTCTTCATTTCCTTCTCTGAAATAAACCTGTTCTCCGCCCGGCAAATGTACGCCAAGTAAAATTGTGGTATGGGACTGACCGTGAATTGGATTTTCGAGAATACGCCAAGCTGCTTCCGGGGCGCTGATGAACCTACAATCCAAAAACTGACTAATTTCATCATGAACGATCGCACTGTTGCTGGTGCTCTCAGCTGCTTCTTGAAGAAGTCTTATTTCCATGCGAGCACAATCGTGACCCTTAGCGAGATACTTATGAATGTACTTAATTGCAACGACGGAAGAACAAATTTCAGCATTAATGTGGGCGTTGAATTTTCTTGTCAGATATGGGTTGAAGGGCACGACAAACCTATTGTCTACTTTGAGACTACGACACAAATGATCCTCTGCACTATTGTCACGCCGTTTGTACACCGGGTAGCCGTTTAAATCCGCTTCAGTCTCTTCGCGAAATGCTTTAGGAAATTTCTTAGAGCATTTCCCGTCAACCATACAAATTGAGTTAGGATTGACTGCGCCGCATGGACCGTGAATATTATGCTTTAGAATCGTCCTATATAAATCCTGGTCCCTCTCTCTGTCGGGTAACTCTGCACTGATGACACTATCTATATCGGACGGGGAATACAACTTGTCTGAATCACCAAGAGTGAACAAACCGTGAAGATGTGGCAAACCTCTCTTTTGTTCCTCAATTACGTAAACGTACGCTAAAACCTTACCGAACACTTCCCTTTTAACAATATCATCGATGAACTCCTCAACCTTCAGCTGGAAAACTCGCGCCACTAAATCTGGCCTATCAGAGGCACTTTGCCATGGATGGAGCTCATTAACTATTTCATGCCATTTTGGATTACAGGTTAACGTTATGAACAGGTCAGGCCGACCGTATTTTCTGACCACTGACATAGAATCCTGGTATAATTTAGACATATGCCGAGGGCCACCGATGAAGGTCGACGGCAAGATAACGACGTTTCCTGCACGAATGTCACGATCTACATGCCTATTGTTCAAATGATCCAACAATCCCTGGTAACACTCGACGCGCAATTCCTGCTGATGTAACCTCAAATAACTGAGTCTACTGGATTCGCAGCGAACATACGAATTGACGATGTACTGCTGAAACAACTTTCCTGAAGAATGAATGGGGTTGAAAATAGCACGCCTAATTGCAATTTTGTGCGAATAAAATTGGAGCAAAGTGACATTCTTCCGAACTCGAGTCGCAAAATCTGGGTGGTGCTGAAGATCTGGTGACCACGCGCATTCTCCTGAAGGAAATAGCAAAGGAAAGACCATGGAATCTAAATTTGGAGATAACATACTGATGCGTTGGGTGCTATGAGGCCTATTATTGGGGAAAATGGCTATATCAATTTCGGCAGGCAGATTGCCTTGATGGTCTTGAACAAAAATCACAGCGACATCGTTCGGACTCGTTGGAGCATTATATCGGCGCTGATCGTCGGATGAAGAACGCGAAAACAACAAACTAACGATACGCTGTGGATCACCGCTTTCTCTGCAACGTGCTTCTTCTTCCTCAACAGCCGTTTGAAGATTCATATAGCTACCTGCATAAGGACTAATTTGACGGATTACCCTATCTACAATGGACATGATTTCCTGGACACAATTCACGTTGGCC
Organism: Hesperophylax consimilis; assembly: GCF_061612785.1. Taxonomy (NCBI): domain Eukaryota; kingdom Metazoa; phylum Arthropoda; class Insecta; order Trichoptera; family Limnephilidae; genus Hesperophylax; species Hesperophylax consimilis. Next base: position 25,427,672 of record NC_142850.1, read on the forward strand.
GGATGATTCATTCGAAGAGTGACTGCCGTGTCTGAATCAAATACATATAACTGAGCATAAGAGGGGGCTCGATCTGCTTCTGGCTCCATCGTGGTTGAAGTAAGATGACATATCTCGCCTGAAATTTTCAAACAAAACGGACCCCTGCCTGGAACGTTGACAATTTTAGCACCAAAAGAAGCAAAAGCGCTGGCATTGTTGTATTGTCTGATGAAAGCTCTGAAATTCTTAGCACGGGCACCATTTCCTAACAAAAAGTCTTTAAACTCGGCTGGATAGTCTGATTGTGGGTTGAAGAAGACCTTTCCAGAGTGGCAACAACTATGTTTCAGACGACTTCTCTCTGCTGCAAAATGAACCGCTCGACAGTGGTTTACGGTACATTCACGATCCAAAACTCCTAAATAATGAACAGAAGGAGACATTGCATTTGAAGTTCCTGAAATGGCACATTTGAATGAAGAAACACTGCTCCTATTGCGTGGAAGGACTATTCTGGGCAATAAAACTGTTTCAAAATTTAATACGTCACCAGGGTTAGATGCAGTCACGTTCGTCGCTGGTGTAGGGATTTCGTTGATCGCAGAAACCACATCATGAGGTGATTCACGAACCTCGGATTCTGCAACAGCTCTCGTTGGTGCAGGAGCGTTGGGCGCAAGAACCGCTCCATCATGTAATGCTTCAACTACGAATTCCGCTACACCTCGCGATGTTGATGGACTTTCATCCACCACTGGAACTACATTACGTTGAGCATGTTTAATGCGATTGTATTGTAAATTTAATATGTTACCAGGGTCGGAGATCATCGTCGGTGCAGGGATTTCATTCAGCGCAGAAACAATTTCATCATGTAGTGATTCATGAACCACGAATTCTGCAACAGCTCTCGTTGGTGCAGAATCTTCATTTGGCGCAAAAACTACTTCATGATGAAATGCTTCATCAACCATGAATTCCGCTACACCTCGCGATGTTGATGGAATTTCATCCGCCACTGAATCGACATTACGTTGAGCATGTTTAATGCGATAGTATTGTTTGTCTGTTTGAATTTTTTTTTCTTTCGAATCGATTTTTCTCTGTTTATAAGCAGCTTTTTTATTCAAACATAATTTATTTTTGCGTTCTAGTTCTTTCCGTTCAGCCAGTTTTATTTCAGACAATTTTTTTTCAGCCAGTTTTTTTTCAACCAACTTCTTGCATTCAAATTCTGCATTCTTTTTCTGCTGTCTCTTTTCATACGCTACTTTGTTTATCAATTTTATTTTATTTTTGCGTTCTTCTTCCACAATAATGCTTTTCTGAACATTTTCAGCCTGTTTTTTACTTTCATTCTTTGCTTTTTTCTTTTGATATGCTATTTGATTTAAAGTTAGTTTTTTTTCTCCTGTATTTAATTTACTTTCATTCGCTTTGAATTTTTCATTACCAAACATTTTCATATTTTCATTTTCCCGCCTATTTTCCGACCCTCTAGAACTGGTATCGGCGATACATTCTCCCATTTGATCAATAGCTAATTCCTCTTTCTTATCAAGATCATCTGGCACAACATCCATATCAATAATTTTCCTATCGCCGATGCATTCAGAAGATATTTCACAAATTTGTGTGGGAACACAGCATTTTCGCAAATTTCGCCTTTCACACTGAGCATTTATAGCACACTTACCCTGATCTATCAACTCACTCCCCGAAACACTACTTTGCGAACTTTCATTCATAATTATTCAGTAAAATCAATAAAAAATTTCAGACAATGCGTAAAACACAGCTCTAACAGTCAAAAATCTGAAATCGAAAGAAAGTTCAAAACCATAGATATTGCAATTAAAGTTAGCGTCCCTAGCTAGGGATGTCGACATAAGAATAAAAATGTAACTTGTCACTGTGACTCGGTAGTGATTTTCGTCACTGACAAAATTCAAAATTTAAAAAATAAAGAGATAAGCACTTAATATAAGAATAGCTCCCGGGGCGACGGTACCCATGCCTGCCTCTCAAATTTAATGATTATTAAAAACACGCAAACTGCAAAAACTTTTGATTAAAATAATGTTTATTTTACAAAACAATAACACCGCTTCACCCTATATAACTTCTGCGCTCTGGGTACAATTTATAAATTTGCGTGACGCTATTGATGTAGTTTTTCACTACGGGGCGACGGTACACGTGCCAAATTATTTTTACCAAACTTTATTTTATTTCGTTCAAAAGCACTATCGATTTTTAAAAATATACTGCCAAGTAAGTACCTACACAGTTTTTATTGTTTCTTTGAATTCACAACATTTCGCTGCTTGTCTACGATCGGCTATTATCTCTGACTAACCAAAAGCCCGATTGTTGGCATTTTTTGTTAAAATAGCAAATGTCAAAACTTTGGCCGGTTACTGTGACACATTTTGAACCGAACGCCATCTGTGGGACGGCCGAATAACGTTCCTTAACCTTCGGAGGATGAATTTTTTCGATAATATTAAAGGCGGACGGCGTATTTGCTGCGGATTGCAATCATCAAGTTGAGCGTGTAGATTTTATAAAAAAGCATACCGCGTAGTTTTCGCTAGACCACGTGACTTCGCGAAGCTCTCCCGATTAAATAATTTTTTTGCTTGTCGGGCGAACCTGGCGGCCGGAGAGAGAAATGCGCCCTTTCGTATAGCGCCGCGAGCGCTTCCAGTTTCCGCCGCTAGATGCTACTCAAATTTTTGTCGACAAATTATCCCGAACAAAAAAATTAGTAAACATTTTCATACAAACTTACACTGACTCGAGTTTCACGTTTTTACACGCAAAATTGAACTTGAATTCTATGCAAACAGAGAGGCGTCTCGGTCTACTTTCGCTTGAAGCCTGAAACAAATGAAAGGCAACTTTTTTCAAGCACACGAAAATGAACCTAGAGTGTGAGCGACTTGAAGGTTCAAGTGGTCGATTTTCGCCTAATTTTAAGCGACCAAATAAAACAAAGAAACTGAGTATTAATATATGTATACTAGCTTTTTGCCCGTTGCAGGCAACTGATGGGTAAATGTGATAAGCGATCTGATGTTTGAATGTAGATGAGACGAAGAGTGTGGGACTACAAAATTTAAAAAAAGAAATGGATATTTTGAGAAAAAAAAGAGCCAAGGAGCTTACTGATCATTTTTTCACCGAGCCATTCGTGTTGTGTAGGTCGAGACGCGTAATTTGATATCCATATCGTATGTACGGTTTTTGTCACCAACATTCTTCAAAAGTTGTTATTTTGGAAAAAAAAATTGCTCAATTAACACGAAAAATATGTATGCTTGCATGTGAATGAAGCAATGAATGTGTGACCACAAATGTATTAAAATATATTTTTGTTTAGAAAGAAATGAATATTTTGAGAAAAAAAAGAGCCAAGGAGCTTACCGATCATTTTTTCACCGAGCCATTCGGATTCTGTGAGTCGAGACGCGTAATTTGATACCCATATCGTATGTACGGTTTTTGTCACCAACATTCTTCAAAAGTTGTTATTTTGGAAAAAAAAATTGCTCAATTAACACGAAAATGTATGCTTGCATGTGAATGAAGCAATGAATGTGTGACCACAAATGTATTAAAATATATTTTTGTTTTATTAAGAAATGAATATTTTGAGAAAAAAAAGAGCCAAGGAGCTTACCGATCATTTTTTCACCGAGCCATTCGGATTCTGTAAGTCGAGACGCGTAATTTGATACCCATATCGTATGTACGGTTTTTGTCACCAACATTCTTCAAAAGTTGTTATTTTGGAAAAAAAAATTGCTCAATTAACACGAAAATGTATGCTTGCATGTGAATGAAGCAATGAATGTGTGACCACAAATGTATTAAAATATATTTTTGTTTAGAAAGAAATGAATATTTTGAGAAAAAAAAGAGCCAAGGAGCTTACCGATCATTTTTTCACCGAGCCATTCGGATTCTGTAAGTCGAGACGCGTAATTTGATACCCATATCGTATGTACGGTTTTTCTCATCGACATTCTTCAAAAGTCCCAGCGAGTTTTATTTTGGAAAAAAACATCGCTCTACAAACATGTAAAATGTAAAACTTTTATTGGAAAAAATTATATAAAAAAAAATCTTCAAACTTAATATATTTAAAAAAAAAATTACCAATAAAATATATTCATAACGCAATTAGGCACCTACTCGTTAAAAAATAAAGAGACAAAAACTTAAAATATGAATGGCTCCCGGGGCGACGGTACCCATGCCCGCCTCTCAAATTTATTACAAACACTCAAACTGGAAAAATTTTTGATTAAAAAATGTTTATTTTACAAAACAATAACACCGCTTCACCCTATATAACTTCTGCGCTCTGGGTACAATTTATAAATTTGCGTGACGCTATTGATGTAGTTTTTCACTACGGGGCGACGGTACCACTACTACAACTACAACTACAACTCCTACTCCTACTCCTAATCCTACTCCTACTCCTACTCCTACTCCTACTCCTACTCCTACTCCTACTCCTACGCCTACTCCCACTCCTACTCCTACTCCTACTCCTACTCCTACTCCTACTCCTACTCCTACTCCTACTCCTACTCCTACGCCTACTCCTACTCCTACTCCTACTCCTACTCCTACTCCTACTCCTACTCCTACAACTACTACTACTACTCCTACTGCTGCTACTACTACTTGGTACAATTTATAAATTTGCGTGACGCTATTGATGTAGTTTTTCACTACGGGGCGACGGTATCCGTGTCAAATTATTTTTACCAAACTTTATTTTATTTCGTTCAAAAGCACTATCGATTTAAAAAAATATATACTGCCAAAGTAAGTACCTACACATATTTTATTGTTTCTTTGAATTCCATCTGTGTAGGTACCTGCACCTACTATTAAAAATTTACCGAAAAAATATTTACATAACGCAATTAGACCCCTACTCGTAAAAAAATAAACACATGAAAACTTTAAATATGAATGGCTCCCAGGCTAACCTTTTCCAATTTCTGCGCTCCTGGTAGAAATTAAAAATTTGGGTAACGCTATTGATGTAGTTTTTCACTACGGGGCGACGGTATCCGTGTCAAATTATTTTTTACCGAACTTTATTTTATTTCGTTCAAAAGCATTATCGATTTTTAAAAATATACTGCCAAGTAAGTACCTACACAGTTTTTATTGTTTCTTTGAATTCACAACATTTCGCTGCTTGTCTACGATCGGCTATTATCTCTGACTAACCAAAAGCCCGATTGTTGGCATTTTTTGTTAAAATAGCAAATGTCAAAAGTTTGGCCGGTTACTGTGACACATTTTGAACCGAACGCCATTTGTGGGACGGTCGAATAACGTTCCTTAACCTTCGGAGGATGATTTTTTTCGATAATATTAAAGGCGGACGGCGTATATGCTACGGATTGCAATCATCAAGTTGAGCGTGTAGATTTTATAAAAAAGCATACCGCGTAGTTTTTGATTGATCACGTGACTTCGCGAAGCTCTCCCGATTTAATCAATTTTTTGCTTGTCGGGCGAACCTGGCGGCCGGAGAGAGTAATGCGCCCTTTCGTATAGCGCCGCGAGCGCTTCCAGTTTCCGCCGCTAGATGCTACTCAAATTTTTGTCGACAAATTATCCCGAACGAAAAAATTAGTAAACATTTTCATACAAACTTACACTGACTCGAGTTTCACGTTTTTACACGCAAAATTGAACTTGAATTCTATGCAAACAGAGAGACGTCTAGGTCTACTTTCGCTTGAAGCCTGAAACAAATGAAAGGCAACTTTTTTCAAGCACACGAAAACAAACCTAGTGTCCTATGCGACTTTAGGTGCGAGTGGTCGATTTTCGCCTAATTTTAAGCGACCAAATAAAAACAAAGAAACTGTGTATTACTGTATATATATTTGGTTCTAAGTCAAATCAAAGTTTTCATGGTAATGATTTCTTTTAGTTCCATTTTTAAATTTTTACCATTCTTTTGTTGACTATATTATGCAAGAATGTTGGTTCCTACTTAACCTAGCCGAGAAAGGAAGTTTGTTTACCCGTGTCCGCTAATTGAGATAACGAAAGGTTAACGCTTACCCGAACTATGCTCGTTGGTACACTAGCGAGGATTTCACGGCGAAAGCAGAGATAGCAAATAAATAAATAGTCCCATTAGCAAAGGTCTATACAAACGGTAATACAAGATAAGGAAATTGGCACAGTAGAATCCTGGGCAGTCCGATTTTAAAATTCTGCAATGTTTCATACTTTCTACCAAAATCCCATATGATTTAAAATTAACACAATCGTTTCGACGACAAAACAGAACATTAAAGAAATGTGTAGGAAAATAAAGAACAAACAAACATCAGACCTAACCCAACCTAACCTAAATCTAAAACTGCACGGAGAAAATTTGCTGATATGAAATTTCGTTATTTTATTAAAAATCTGGTCAAATTATTCGTTTTCCTGTTAAAAACGGGACTAGAGGCCTATAACGAATGATTTGACTAATTTCATAACAAACTATCAGTAAAGCACTAATATGTTATGAGGAATTCGGAACACGTGTTCTCCAAAATACATAATTATATTTTCGCATCTCGTCCGTTACACTTATCCGGGCAAGCACACCTGCGTGAACATGTGTTCAGATATATTATGAACGACTAATATTTCATTAGGAAATGGACAAGCAGTCACATTTTAACATTATTTTAATAAAAAAAACCGTGCTAATTTTTCTGGGTGAATGCGCTTTTGATTAAGATGGATGTGCCACGGCAATGTCTTTGTACAGTACGTTTCATTATTACATTAAAGACACAGTGACCAAAAAATGGCGCAAAATAAGATGGCGGATGCTGACTATGACGGATGAAGCCAACGTGAGAATGCTCTTGGCGAGTTGGCGCCACGTTCCTTTGATCAGTGCACGAAAACCCGACACTAATCGATTGGTCGGCCAACGTTGGCGGCCAAGCAACAACCAATATACGACAAGCGGTCATGTTTACGTTGGCATAACGTGTACTGGCAGCGTAACATATAACATAATCCAAACTCAACGAACCTAACCTACTCTTTTATCATGTTAAGTTATCTTGTTGTGTTTATTTTGATGACCAGCTGGACTTTGACATGTTATGTTTAACCGGTTACCACTACGTGGTCAGATTTCTATAGCCACGTTGAGATTCATCCTCCTTCTTGAGTCAACATTTCGGACAATGCAGTGTCCATCATCAGAGCAAAAGATGAAGGAAGAAGCGCAACACAGCTACATACCTAATAGTCGAACTATAACTCCGTATCCGTTTAGCAAAATAAAACGTGATGCCTAACTAAACTATTCATTGATGTAATTCCGCTTAATTTTTTTATGCTACCCAATTTCCAAGTTTTCCTTGAGTCGAATTACTTAGAAATGAAAATAAAAACTTTAAAAAAATATGTAAGTTAACTATTGCTAACTTCCCGGAACAAAGAAAAAAATCACGATGATCGGTGTAACGCGTACCAAAATTTTATAAGAATCTGTTTTTTTCTATGCTTGATAAGTACTTGCTCAAATCCTCAGGCTAAAGTATCTGTCCATGGCCAATAATTACCACACCCAAACAAATAGCTTTTTACAGCAATTGGTTTGCTAAAACGCATTGTGGCAGGGCGCTCCGTGAGTTTTTTCTGTCTTTATTATATTTTCCAGGTTTAAAGTTATATTTACATCATAATCATAAATATCCCACTAGAAGACTTACAATATCATTTCTTATTAAATACTCTAAAAATACACACATTGGAAGACAAGCGTAAATAAACGACTTAACTTTTTTATTCGAGATTCTAAACTCTAAATTCGACTGTTGCGAACTTCTGCAACTCATAAACTTACGAATATCTACAATAACAACACGACAAAATACACTATTCCACTGCAACACACATAAGCGCAATTACATTGCGAACTCACCAATATACCGGTTTCACACTATGGGAAACCAATACTTAGGTGATGTCGATATATTTAATATTAACTTTGCGAATTTTGTGGATTACGTAAAAGACTTATTTCAACATTATTCCTAAATGGAAGTTATATTTTTGTAAACTAGTCAAATCGCTGTATTTTTAAATTTATGTTCTTGTTATTTTTAATTTTGTTTCTTGCATACATTATTTTTTAATGTAATTTTATTTTTATTATTTCTTTCTTATGTTTCAAAACTGTCATTAAAATCGTACCACCTACATGTAAAAGCCCTCTGGGCGTTAAATAAATAATACTCCTTAATTCGTGAAAAAAATAAAATCAGTGCCTACCTTAATGTTATCAAATCATAACTGTATTACTTTAAAAATACACTATAGATAATAGAAACAAAGAGATACCGATAAACTGCATTGACTACTGAAAGTTAAGCGTGTGCTGTGAGGTAGAAACAAAAGCGTGGCACCACTGTGCCTTGATGCGATTTGCACTTTTGTCAGTGCATTTTTACATTAATGGAGTTCATGTTACATCTCTATTGTTTCTATTAACTATGTAGTCAAATTTACAAACATTTTTTTAATGAAATTAGTTTGACGTGTGCACGTCACTGCTTATGGAACCTACCAATATACATATTATCAATTACCTTGGGCTTAAATGGTAATAGCGTAATTAAATTGTAGATTGGCCGCTAAAAAAAACGCAAAACTAACCACTTACGGTGGAATTTGATAAGTATTAATGGTAAAACGACATTGGTGTGAACACCCATGATTGGTCTATAAACCATGGCTTGTGCAAGGGCAATATCGGCGGTTATCGGCAAGTTGCCGACTCATTGATTGAATAATTAGCAACTAACAATAAACAGCAACTTTAATTCCGGCCCTATACACGGTGTCCTGAAAATGGTAGTTATCATATGGTAATCTACATCACATTTGAGGTGTAACTTTTTTATGTGAGCTTTCGTTTTCGAGTAAATAGAGCCCGAAGTCGACTTTTGTTTTGTCGTCAACTAGATGCAAATATAAACTGGAAAGAATATGTATCTAAAGTTGTAGCAAAAATCAGTATCTTTTCTTTAGTTCTAGGCACCCTTAAAATATGTTAAACATCGAGTCAGTAATCACCGCATACTATGGATACGTATACTCAAAGATAAAATACGGAATAGTTTTTTGGGGAAACTCAGTAAACGCCAAAGATGTTTTTATCATCCAAAAGAGGTGACTACGAAAAATTACAAACTATCACCGGGATTCATGTAGACCAATTTTTTAAAATCTCAAACTTCTGACAGTGACGGACCTATATCTAATGGAGTTATGCCTGTTATTTCGATCATCTCCAGAAAAGTTCCCACAAAAAAACTCAACACATAAACACGCTACAAGGTTCTTAGAAAACTTATTAATCCAAAAAGCAAACAAAACTATATTTAAAAAAGGACCACACTACATGGCCATTAAAGTATATAACAACCTTCCACGTAGCATCAAACAAATAACCGAAATACTTAAATTTAAATCATCACTAAAAACATTTCTTTTAAACAAATGTCACTACACCTTAAATGAATACCTTACATAAATTAAATACCTCTGTTTTTTTTTATTTACATACATTTGTTAACATGTAATTGTTGGGTTATGTACTATAATGTGTATTTGTTTGGGTTAGCTGGAAGAAATATAATGTAACCTATAAGATATACCCTTTGTACTCTGTATTTTTAAGCAATAAATATTTTTTTGAATTTTGAATTTTTTTCAAACTTGAAAATAATCAATAGCTAGGCGATTAATATCAACTGTTAAAGACCCATCTTACTGTAGAACCGGCTCCAAAGATTATTTAACCCTTCATATACCGAAAAATTTGAAAAAGATTTTATTTTCAATGTTTTTTTTTCAGTGTTCTAGGAAGTAGACTCATCAATTTCCCGCTGGTACTACAAGTTTCCGGACACCGTGTATAAGATTAAAAAAATAGTTGGAATATACAAGATAACATGTCACTTATTGTCTAGTAAGAAAGGTGTCCTGCATTCCTAAGATCGTCTGTATAGTCGTCAAAGATAAATAAACATTAAATCGGTATAGATCGCATATCTTTACATCATGTTGGCCTTTTTTCATTTTAGTTTATTAGAAAAATTGTTGCAAGTGTTAGATATTATCTTGGCTCCTTAGCTCCTTGGCTCCTTGGCGTCTTGGCAATTCGGCGCCCGAAGCGGACTGCTCTGGATACTGAGAGTGTCTTTCACAATGGATCGTGTTTCAAATATTCTATATTCTATACTATTGTATATTAATTAAATGAGGAATAGCACATCATATTGATGAAATAAACTTTACTTGCGCACGCGGTAATCGAACCCGCAACCTCTGAATTAGTATTCAACGATGTTAAAACGGCTCGACCACGGAGCATTGTTTATTGGTGTGCATTCATTCGATTGATTTAAAATACTTATGTAAATTCTGGGATGTAGGTCCCTTGCTAAAGCCGATCAAATCGGTCATTCGATCCAAAATAGCGCCCCATAAAGATAAATACAGCGAACAAAAGCTACTTAGCATTTTAAGAATGCCCGAAGCCAAATCAGATGGTGGTGGTGAAGTGTTATTATAGTCCTATGCTGAGAACTCCATCATTCTGTTCCAGCGTTCTGTCTTTTTTAACTACACATCACATGCATAACTTCCATTGGTGGTAGTTCGGCGACAGTCAGCAGGCTTCCATATCATATTTGCCTTTTTTTTCTATTTGTCATTAATGTTTCATGGCCCATCTCCCATTTCTATTATTTTTTGGTTTGGTTGGGAGCTGATTCATATCCTAATACTCCCGGGTCAGCCCAGTCAAGTGGCCGAATGGCTGGATCATGCACGTTGTCCATCTTCGTTTTCCTAACATGCCACTTAACTACCGTTTGACTCTGTAGTCTGATTTCCACTGTTTACTCTAATTTTAAGGAATTGTTGGACTAGGAAAAAAGAAATTCTTAGTTCAACATTTATAAAGTAGCACATTATATTAAATTTATTTGTTTTAATTTTGATCTAACATTAATAAATCTATCCACCAGTAATTTTGTTAAATATTAATATCCGTATTTTTAAAGGCGCTTTCTGCTAATCTAAGTACTCTAAAGAAACCCGGAGAAGCGAACTTATAAACAGTATTGTACAATAAGTTATTGAACTAATTGAAAACAATTCAAGCGCCATTAGCAATGACGCAACGTTGCACTTCTACAGGCCCGAGCAACAGGGCCAGACCCAGACACCGGACACCAGGCACCGGGCACCAGGCACCAGACACCAGTTACTCGCCTCCCACATAACCCCTCACGAGCCACTGCAGAACTAAAACAGGGGCGGATTGGACAAATAGGAATTTTCACATCTGACCAATGTTCCGAAAATGAGACAAAGTTAGTGAAAGTAAAATTGAAGATAAACGGTATGGCGTCAAAACCCCTCGAAGAAACTTGGAAAAGCCGCCATCTTGGAAAACATGTATCATTTTTCTATGTTTCGTGAATCACTAATTGACGTGTAACTTACTACATTAAAATGTCAAGAAAAATAGAACTTCTAAAGGGTTTTCAATTACAGCAGCTCTGAATCCAAGAAATATTTTTGTATACTAAAACTCTTCGGAACGGTTACTTTTAGTAAAAAAAAAAAAAACACCCTCGTCCAGGCTGTCGCCCAGTGGCACAGCGCGCCCCTACATCACAGATGGAGAATTCCCTCGAGCCACCGTAGTGAAAGTGAATGTACAATATGCACTAATTATTTTCTGTTGTTGTATTAGATACTGTGTTTTGTTATGTTGATTCATTATTTTTAGGTTACTCTTATGTATTAAATTTATAAGGCAGACATAGTATTGCACCCGCAGCTGTGTTCGGTTGAAATCAATTATATTTATTATTTGACACAAAAAGATTTTAGGAAGCTTATTACTTAGCCTATTATTAGCCCTTTGTCTTCAGTTTACCCCTGGTCAAAAACTGGGTTCAATTCCATAATTGATTCAACCACAGATACGTCTCTGGACGCAGTTTCCAGGCGTTTGCATATTTAACTTGTTCCAGATTGACGGTTTGTTGAAACGGATTGCTGCAATCGCTGAGCGATTCTTAATAGCGAAGGAGTTACTGGAATTCTATTATTGGTTCTGCCTAACCGCTAAGGCATTTAGTTATAATTATTTTTGTAGGTGTGACTAATCAGATGATTGTAGATGTTTGTGGTGTGGTTAAGGTGTAGTCACATGTTTGTGGAATCACGAGAAAGAAATCATTATTTCGATCATTGGTAAATACTTGATATCAACTCATTATTTATATCTACTGTGGTTAGATTGGGTGGTTAGATTCGTAATGTTTCTGATAATGCAAATTTTCTTCTGTTATCATATTTCGAGGAATTTTCTTCCAAAGTTCCTGGATGTCAATCATTAAATTGAAAACCAATTGGATTACTTCACTTTTGACAAGAATTACACTTGATCATATGGAACATTGTCATAGTTTGACCGCATGCGAACTTATCCATTCGCAAAATTGTTATATTTATAATTTATGTCATCACATGCCTTTGAAATGTCATCACATCATCATATGTCATCACATGACTTTGAAACCAAATTTTGTGTTCACACCACTCAAGAGTATTACTGCCCAAGTACAGTAAGACAAAGCGCCAGGCTATAACGCATAGGAACAACAAACTAACCAACTAACTGACATATCAAAAAAGTCCAAACTTTTTCAACCTCCCTTCACCGAATATACAAGATATTCACGATCTCCGGATGCCGTACACATACCTCAACACTCACTAACTTGTCACGGTTACACGGTTTGTATTTACATAATATTTAACAGTCGAAACACCCCTTCATGCATTCCACTTGCCCCAGGACATGAATACGTTGAATACTTTCAGTAGTCCACGACAACTCAGTCTCTGGTCTGTGGTGACACAATCCAAATGGAATGCACTGCTATTATCCAATATCATAATTCTGCGAAGCCGTTCAATCCCATGTACTGATTATAGCTAGATAGATAGTCGAAGCTGTTATGCTAAACACAAACCAATGAGCCCAACCATAAAGCACGCTGCACTGAATTGTCTCCAGGTTTTCATTAGGCATTCCATCAAATTTTTCAAATAAAACCCTTCAGGCCAAAAATAGCCTTAAACATTTGTTTTCTATGTACTTGGGAGGGTTATTTTGGAGAATTTGAACAATTCATCAAATTTCAACGTTCATTTTCAGCTTCTGTGAAAGTTCTGTAATTATATCATTATAGGCTAGTTGCTTGACAAAACTGAAATAATAACAGAACTTGAAAAATTCTTTCACAGAACTTGAAAATTAAATTTGAAATTTTAAGAATTGTTCAGATTCTCCGAAATAACCCGTCCTTAGTGTCTCATGGTACGTATTTTGAATGTGCTATATATTTATTATTATTAAAACTATTTATGGTAAAAACAAACATTATTTTTCAGGTGTTTGTATTTGAATTAAAAAATATATATTTCTAAGTAATGAAAATTTATATCAAACATGAAAAAAGTTCCTTAAAAACTTGCCGACACATTTTGACTCAAAACGTTTAGAATTTTAAGATAGTGAATATTTAGAAAACACACTCCGTTTGTTTAAGGAATTAGAAATAAAACTGTTACTTTGTATGCCTTTTGTACAATAAAAATATATCAATAATTCAATATCAAAAAAATTTCGCCAATTGGTAAACATACACAGGCATAATTTTTAGGATTTTATCCATGGAATCAAGTATAAATATTTGAGACAAACTGCTAATGGAATATGAAGTTTGTGGCTAGTAATATCCTACCGTGCGTGGCTTGAAGTGTTAAAAGTAGAATATAAATTATTATGACACCATTGTAATTGTAATTGGATGATTCGGAATTCGGGCCCCAGTGTCACCTATTGTAATTGTAAGTGGATGATTCGTAATTCGGGCCCCAGTGTCACCTATTGTAATTGTAAATGGATGATTCGGAATTCGGGCCCCAGTGTCACCTATTGCAATTGTAGGTGGATGATTCGGAATTCGGGCCCCAGTGTCACCTATTGTAATTGTAAGTGGATGATTCGAAATTCGGGCCCCAGTGTCACCTATTGTAATTGTAAGTGGATGATTTGAAATTCGGGCCCCAGTGTCACCTATTGTAATTGTAAGTGGATGATTCGAAATTCGGGCCCCAGTGACACCTATTGTAATTGTAGGTGGATGATTCAAAATTCGGACCCCAGTGTCACCTATTGTAATTGTAAGTGGATGATTCGAAATTCGGGCCCCAGTGATACCTATTGTAATTTTAGGTGGATGATTCGAAATTCGGGCCCCAGTGACACCTATTTTAATTGTAGGTGGATGATTCGGAATTCGGGCCCCAGTGTCACCTATTGCAATTGTAGGTGGATGATTCGGAATTCGGGCCCCAGTGTCACCTATTGTAAATGTAAATGAATGATTCGGAATTCGGGCCCTAGTGTCACCTATTGTTTCCTTTTCTCTCTGTTTTTATATTTCATTCTTTGAATGTTATTTATGTAGTTTCAGTAATTATTACTATTCCTCTAAATATTTACGAGAGTAGGTTGGGAATTTTAATATTGATAAATGATAATCACTGTAATCAGGCTGGACCTGTCTGTCCCTGAAGTTGCCATATAAAATGCAGCTGTCTGTAAAAACGTGTTAAAAGTAACAAATTAATGTTTTTTATGAAACGAAACTATTCAAATAGAGAAAATATTTTCCCCATATATTATTCATTATTATCAACTATTAACATTTAAAACTAAGGACGGGTTGTTTCGGAGAATTTGAACAATTCATCAAATTTCAAAGTTCATTTTCAAGTTCTGTGAAATATTTTTTCAAGTTCTGTTTTTATTTCAGTGTTGTCAAGCAACTAGCCTATAATGATATAATAACAGAACTTGAATAGGAATTTCACAGAACCCGGAAATGAACGTTGAAATTTGATGAATTGTTCAAATTCTCCGAAACAACCCGTCCTAAGTGTACAGTTACGGCACATATCCAAAATACAAATGTTCTAGTCTTGAAAAAAAAAACATATTCAATATTAAAAAATATTTATGACTAGCTTGACGTGTACTTTTAATAAATATAATATCCATGTATTATATATATATAAACCTTTAGGAAGAAATTCTCTAAATTATAGATAAAACCTTATCAAACTCATAGGATACATTGTTTTATACTTTAGAGATACCAATGTATTGTCACGATTACGAATTTACTAAAAGTTTATCAGGAAACGGCTTGTAATCCCGTTTTTAGTTCACTATGATCTAGGATGTTCCGTGATGTTCCCGAACGTTCCAGACTATTCCCGAACATTCCACAATATTTCAGAATGTTTTCGAATGTTCTGGAATGTTGTGAAATGCTCTCGAATACTCTCGAATGCTCTAGATTGTTCTAGAAATTTCTAGATGGCGAAACTTCCAGCCCTTATCTTTAAAAGCACTCCCTTCAGGTAAAAACGGGATCCTTCTTCGTGGATGGGGGATAGAGGGCTACCACACCATATAATGATAACCCTTTTTTATTATTTTTTTTATAGTGAATACCTCACAAGAGTCCCAACTGCTCCCGTCTGGAGCCAGTGAGACTATGGCATCCCCAATTGGGGGATGATGTGAGGCTGAAGGTAAGTGGGGAAGGGAAAGAGGAAGGTGGGGAAGTACCTGGCTATTCAGATCTAGTCACTAAACACGGCCAAAGCCATTTGGAGCAACGTTTCAATTCTGAATGGTGGTCTTACACCAGGGCGATACTGGTAGTATCTTCCACTCTGGAACGTGCCGCAAATATACTATATATTATTTTAATTAATTAATTGTGAAATAACACAAATTAATCAAATAAAATTTATTTGCGCACGCCGGGTTCGAACCCGCGACCTTCGGAATGGCAGTCCAATGCGTTACCACTGGACTATGCCGGCCGTCAACGACCCTTACGACCCTACGACCCTTGATCGTACCCGTACTCGTTTCTGAGTTTTAGCGACACGCACATTGTACCCTTACTTTTATAATAAATATTGATCATGTTGTGTTATTTTGACGGGAACATAGATTTAAAAAAAATGTATAGCACATATTGAAATTAAGTTAGGAGGTGAAAATAGTCATTGTAGCTCACCGTATGTGAAAAAAAGCAAAATCCAATAGACTATAATATACTGAAACATAAACATATTTCCTGCTTTGAAGTTAAAATAAGTTAATCACTGTCGAAATTGACAAATGTTCCTGTATCCCAGCTACAGGCTCTGTTTGAAAGCCTTCCTTACGAGGTTAACCAAGAATACTGGAAGATAATAGGAATTTCTGGCTGCCCTTCTCTATGAAAATGATTTCAATAACCGGTAGAGGGACAGCACCGCTATTCTGTTGACATTGGCTTTCTTTCGTGCACCTCTTATACTTTATTTAATATGTAAGAATGTAAGTAATTTCTACAAGAATAGAGAGTTAATGTAATTCTGATAACCTGACCAGAAACGTTCTAGAACCTCGGGGACAGAGATCGATCAATTGATTGTTGCACACGGAATTTATTAGGTCTTTGAAGTTAACTTATTAAATCTATAAAGGTAAGTACTTACATTCATGTTCCAATGAGAAATTTCTCAGTTACTTGAGCAAGTGGCTTTCGGAACTTCTGCTGTTAACCCCTCGGTATTTTGAGATTTTGGATTTATTTAGAAATATTCCCGCTGGACATGAATTTTCAAATATTTTCGCTGTTTTTAAATATATATCTACATGAAATAATTTTTCAGAAATCAATAATATTATACAATTAAAATATTAAAATTCTGATTTCAAAAGAGAATTCTTTTTGTAAACTGTAGAAATACTATTTTATACGAAACTAAAAAAAATATTTAATTCCTTAAAAGTATTATAAAGGTCACTTCACTTTGAAAAATCTTTCGCAAGCTTGCAAAATTTACGGTCCACGTTTTTTGGAATATATTACAAATTTTTGTGTCAAAAAGTGTCTGGTTAACTTTTAGATGCAAATACAAAGCTTTGTGTTGTCTCTTTCTAACACTGCTTAAATCATATATATATGTATATATATATATATATATATATATATATATATATCTCACCGTAACATAAAATGAGATAGAGCGACTTTTATGAATTCGTCTTAGCTTGCATCGTATTGTACACAAAAATACCCAAGGGGTTAAGGATCTTGTTGATGGCTCTCCGAACCATATTGCTATTTTAGGATCTTGTTTTTTTTTAAATGTATTTGTTTTTGGTATTCGGCTTGTTTCTGTTTCAGGATCTTGTTTGTTTTTTCGGCGAGTGATAGCGAGAGAGATCCCTAATTTTAATTACATTTAGGGATCTTATTAATTTGGTCAATACGAGTTTTATTTTTGGCAGCTTGTAAACCCAACACGTTTATACAATATTTACAAGCAGTATCGATCATAACATAACTTTAGTACGTAATTCAAGATGTGTCGAACTCGAAACTTGACATGTAATTTCTCTGCATGGCAGCAAATTATTGTTAATCTTTTTTATCCATTTATGTGGTTTGATATGAGACCAGATAAGATTAGGGCCAAAGCCTTCTCTTGTCTGATCTTCTCAGATAAGTAAGAACTGGAAACTGGTCTTCGATCAGGTTAAGTGAAACATTATACTAAATAATAGTGCATTATACGGAATACAACATAAAGATCTGTACTTCATACGACCACAGCTGTCAACAATGAAGAAAATGGGAAAAATACGTCTTTATACGTCTCAATCATAGCCTCAATTCCGACATTATTTAGAAAAGAGAATACTACAAGACTTTAAAAATAAAAACTGTTTGGTGGAGTTGAGTAAGATTGAAAAAATGCTTAGAATTATAAATTATTTGTTAGTTCACCCACTTATTTCGGTTAGGTACTTTTCCGGCTGAAAAACTAAATTAAACATGAAATATGGCTTCTTGTCCTGTTTTTACCATAATTGACCTTTCATAGATTTAATATAGAATTTTTCACACTTAATATAGGGAGATCTGAAATAGAAAATATACTGAATCTACAAAACTGAACTATACAAAAAAACACTATCTTACTTATTTTAAAATTATTATAAAAAAAATTATACTACATGATATCTGTTTATAATTAAATTCATATGTTACATTGTTTTAATATTAATTTATAAATTAAATTATAATATGTAAATGAAATCCTCAGCACGGGAGATCCCATTGAGGATATCATTATCTCTATATGTTACTAAGAAAAGAAGACAATAAATCATTATTATTATATTAAAGAATTCAAAACACAACAAAAATATTCTAATTTTAAAATGTTTTGCCATTTTTTATTCCATAGAATAAAAACTCAGTTTCATAGACATCTCGGCAGGGGGGTATAACTCCGATCGAAAATTGGAACCGTGAATATTGTTGCTTATCTATATTCACAAATGAAAAACTCTGAAAGTCTATGGAATAAACTAGAGGCCGTACTGGATCGTGATTACATCATGCTAGGTAGAATTTTATCGTTCTTCCTTATTAATAAATGATTTATAACCTGTATCTATAATTTAATGTCTCGCTGAATTCATGAATGAAATGATGAAAAAATGCTTAACATGTAACTTAGTGTTTCATTATCCATGACATTTCAAACTTGTTTATTTTTAAATATTTTAGACCAATAAGTAGGCTCCGAATGAGAATTGTATCTATATATTGGTATATCTATGGTTAAATAGAGGACCAATTAGTATCATACAAAAAGCTCAAAAATATCGTTCAGCTGAGTGGTTTATCTCTGGTTTTAATCATGTTATATATAAGTAGTGATTTTTCACGAGCGTCAACTAGTGATAAAATATTGTTTAAATATATGTTACATGGAATAAATCTGTAGATATTATTTCATGATTTAATTTCGTCATTAAAATATCCTGATGTAATGCGAAAAAAGTTTATGGGAATTAATTTTAAATAATGGTTTTCAAAGTCATTAGTTTCGTCCTTAGATAAACGTTGCAGCACAGGCTTACTCCGATATAGTCACGTAGCTAAAACGGATAAAACGTTCTTTATTGAATGGTCATCTTGCGGAATATTATTTATATTAATTTTACTATGCAAAACTCTTCGGCAGATCATAAGTTAATCAGATTTATGTAAATTTTGGTCCAAAATTATATTAAGAATGTGGTATTCATTTAAATTCATTATTAATTTGAAAATATTAGCTAATGGTGACTTGGCGTAATTATATATCAAAACATTGATGAATTTATAACAAACTTAAAATAATATTGAAATTCAAATGATAGAAAAATAGAAGAACATTTTTATCTGCAAGGAGAAAAATAGGCATTACTAATTTATTAAGAACCTTTTAAAATTATTGGTAATCCGATTAAAAACGGGATTGCAGGCCCTTAACGAATGAATTAATAGGTTTCATGATAAACTTTTAGTAAAATAGAACAAATTATCACGATGCCGGAAAACGTGTTTCGTCATTATATATTATCAAGGCAAATGTAGGTGCATGAACACGTGTTCCGATTTATTTGGAATTTACGAAAAGTTTATCAGGAAACCTGCAATACCGTTTTTAACTGGATTACATTTATATAATAATTTTTTAATTCAATAATTATTTTTCTATAGAGCAGAAAATCTAGTAATTTGTCTGAAGCAGCGAAACAGCGAGCGCTGCAGTCTTGAAATTTGAGGTGATCGATGTTGACGACACTTAATAATCGTTCATAGCCCATCTCCCTTGTTTCTTTTATCTATGATATTTGCAGAAAAAAATTACAGTGCCATTTTTTTCCATAGCCTCTATTCAATTGGCCGTCAGCAGATTCCTATAAATATTAAAAACCATAATTACGATATTTTATGTCACAGTCATTTATAAAAAAAATCTGTTTCGCAACTGTTCTATGTGACTGACTAAGCCATCCTTATAAAGAAAAAATGGTTGTACACGTAGACCAAGAATTATTAATAATCCTATGAATTAAGTATGTACATATTTGTATAATATTTATTTCTGAATTAAACACAATTACTAAGCATTAAAAATAATCAGCATGGCGTCTTTTCATGCATTTTAAACTGTAATATTCCAAAGTTCCAATAGCTCATGACAAAAATTACATTTCGAGATGAAAATACAAAATGTTAGAAACTCAAAAGAAAAATCACTCAAAAACACCAGAGTTATATGTGACCTTACTGACCTTTTTTCTTCCTAATAAATTTTTTTGACAAATTAGCGAATATTTAAGCCTATGATGTAATCGACGTTACGGGCTAAAAACAGAAGTGTTGACCTCAAAATTCGAAACATAAAAGCAACGCACATTTCACGATGCTAGAACTCAGCGTTCCAGAATATTTACTGCAGCATTTATAGTACAAATAATAATATGATAACGGGAAAAAACAGAACAGCGAGAAACAGAAGATGATAAAATAATTGGTTAGGTTAGGTTTAAAACAGGGCTAAAAACAGTGTTGACCTCAAAATTCGATACATAAAAAGCAGCGCACATTTCACGATGCTAGAACTCAGCGTTCCAGAGTAATTACTGCATCATTTATGGTACAAATAATAATATGATAACGGGAAAAAACAGAACAGCGAGAAACAGAAGATGATAAAATAATTGGTTAGGTTAAGTTACTTTAGGTAAGTTTAGTTTAGGTTAGGTATGTTATTTGTTTGTTTTTTTTCAATGTTCTGGTTTGTCATGATTAGGACTGATTGTTTCACAGAATTTGAAGAAATCATAATATTTCAAAGTTCAAGTTCTGTCATTACCCAAGTACTGTGAAACAACCTGCGCATGATGAAATAATAACAGAGCTTTCACAGAACTTGAATTTTAACTTTAAAATTTGACGAATCGTTCAAAATATATGAAACAATCCGTCCTTAATATGAAGATTAAAAAATATGAGTAAAAAACTTACATGAAATTATATATTTCAATTCTTCTTATTTAGGTGATCGATCTCAGCCACTCATCTGTCGAGAACTGCCAGGAACACAAATCCTGATAGTTTCCACTTAGTATTATTTATAGTTGATGAAAGTTTTTTTTCCCTCAGCTTTTTCAGAATCGTATGATCAAAGTTCGTTTTCGTTTTTCGTTGTTAGTGTTTTAGTTTCAACTGTATCACGTATTATTGTGTCTGTCATGTTACCTCCATCGGTTAATCCATTCACATCCTAAACAGGATCTAAGGAGAACACAAGTATGTTATATTATATAAGGATCAGGTTGGTTGTATTAACATGGCGGTGCGCGCGTTGGTGGATATACGATAATTCGGTTTTTCGATAATGAATCACACTCTAGTTAAATTTGATTACGCTTAAAATGTCGCGATTTCTACGGCATCTCCTAAAACGACTTGGTTCAGTGAACACTGAACAGTTTCAAAATTTAAAAAAATATTACCGCACGCCAGTCCCAACTGCTCCCAACCGTGGGAGCCAATGAGATTATGGAATCCAAATTGGGGTATGTTACGATGCTGAATATAGTGGGGATGGGAAGGATAATGTGAAAGAGCAGAGTGGGGAAGTACCTGGCCATTCGGTTCTGGTCACAAACTTTGATCGGTGATCTTTCACCGAGGCGATACTGAGAGTACCTATCTGTCACTCAGCATCTCGTATATTGATACAATATTTTATAACAGCGGCTAATGCAATATACGAAAATAGATGATTTACCTTCAGAAGGTAAAAAACGTCGTAAAACCTACTTAGTATTTATGACTTTGAATAAATTACCAGCATTCTATATTCATCACACGAATAATCAGTAATATTAACATGCTTACCAAGTGGTTAACATTTTATATTATTTTATATCGAGTAACGTTTTAAGGAAATGTGGACAAAGAGTTAAATGTCTTATTTAAATGTGATATTTATTTCTATTAAAATTAGTAAGAATCATTTACTTATTATCTATTAAAGTTGGTAAGAATCAGATATCTATTATCTGTTAAAGTTGGTAAGAATCATATATCTACATATTATCAATTAAAGTTGGTAAGAATCTGATATCTATTATCTATTAAAGTTGGTAAGAATCTGATATCTATTATCTATTAAAGTTGGTAAGAATCAGATATCTTTTATCTATTAAAGTTGGTAAGAATCTGATATCTATTATCTATTAAAGTTGGTAAAAATCATGTATCTATTATCTGTTAAAATTGGTAAGAATCATATATCTATTTAAGTTGGTAAGAATCAGATGTTTTCATCAGATTTAATTGAATGTGGAAGTCGTCAAAAGGGACATGTAATGTATATAATTATTTGTTTATGTTTAGTTTTAACATAATACTTATGTCGGTTGTGACTCTGTGCGTGTGTAACTCCGGTTCAATGAACTATTTTGCCAAATATTTGCTTTGAATTCTAGTTTCATATTTTTTTAAACTTTATGTGTTCGTTTGGAGAATACAGAAAAGCGAAAAAGTCCCTACCTATAGTATAATATTTTTAACAGAATATTATTTTGATTGTGCTTTTCCAAATTGTAAGTGTTTTGTAGAAAATTTAAATTATCCGCGATTTTTCACGTGACTTCGCAAGTCTTCAGTTTTTTATAAACTAGAGATTTCTAAAGTTTTCGTAATATTCTCAATCGCCCCCAAATTATACCGCGTTTTTTGCTAATGATAATAAATTGTCAGTGAAAATATAAAGCAAATTTTCAAAATGAACAAAACGTGAACATAAACAATTATTTTTTTAAGGCCTTTTGACTTAAAATCGACCCTTTGTAATATTTTGTCAGAAAAGTTGGTACGTTGAAACATTCGGATATTAAAAATAAGACAAATATTTTAGCGAACCCAATTTTTGCAGTGCCCTTTTATTGACCTCGCTGTCAACTTATTGCCCTTCAATGCCTCCTTACGCCACAACCGCCCCCCTGTGGATATCTCCCATTTCCAGCGCCCCCGTGGGGGTCTAAACATCTTGAGAACCACTGATTTAGACTATAATATTTATCTAACAAAATCTTTTACTGATCAGTTTCAAACAGTCTGTTACAATATTTATCGTTGCTTAGTATTCCCCGGTACATTTTTAAAATATAAAATTGCAACAGAAATAAAGAACAATAGATAAGTCATTAGAGTGAAACGATCTTTCATGAAGTGTCCAATAATCTCAATTCAACTGCTCACTAAAATATCTTAGCAAAAACTATGATCCTAATGAAACACTGTTCGTAATGAAGCAATGACAATGAGCCTCTTGCATAATGCTTTATTTTTTTATGAAGGATTGCTATGACATTCAGTTTTTTTTTTACTTTTTGATCGCAATCGAAATCTTTTTTTAAATAAGTTATGGAATGGCAATACAAATTTTAAAATGGTATTTATCTGTAACCGTCAGTTAACTTTCAAATTATGTGAACGAAATTGAGTTTAAACTCTGTAGTAAGCGTTCAAAGATGGTTTGAAAGGGAGATATGTAAATGCGAATGTTATAGAGGGAGCGCGCTTACCAGACATTTTTTTAGTAATTAGAAATGCTTTGTTTAAAAAACTTCTTTGGGATTTTTTTCTTATGTTATTATGAATTTTACCCCCGAAAGTTTTGCGGTATGAGCGTGGAACACGGTGTATAACAAAGAGGATTTAAGAAAAAAACTACATAAATCATTCATTCTAAATTTCAATAAAAATCTCATTGTTAAGCCACCTCCGATACATCAGCCCTTTATTAAATTCAGATAATTTTATTTTGTGAATACCACATAAGATAAGAGTGGGGACTGTTGGGAGCCGGTGGAACTATGGCATCCCCAAAAGGGTATTTTTACAGTTTTTTTGAACTCTCGAAAAAAATTACGATGGTGAAGTTATTTTAAATTCATTTTTTATTTTGACGAATAAATTTTCTATAACGAACGTCACGCCGGGCAATTTGGTGACAGCCGCCTTACCAGCCAGTGTCGGCTCTATGTCATAATGATGTTGTAGCCAGTTGAAACTGTTTCACAATGTGCGATTTTTAAATCGACAATTATGTATGATGAAAATCAGAAAAAGAAACGGTCACATCTAGGACGATTCAATTTGAGGTTTTACTCATTAAGTTATTTCAAAAATAAAATATTAAAATTATATACTTTTAGTACAATGATCAGGATAATAAAAATTAATTTTAAATCTTCTACGCATTTTTAACGGTATTCATAGTTTGTGATAATACCCCATTAGAGTATGTTTGAGGGTAAAGTGAATGGAAAAGGGAAGGAGATGAGAAAGGGGAAAGTTGTAAAATTCCTCACTATTCCGATCCGGTCACTAAACACGTTTAAAGCCATTAACTCTTGACAGGCCAAGATGCCAAACAAAACGTCTGTAACCAAGTGGATCTTCCGACGACCCCATACATTTTTTTGTCTTATGGGCTTTTAAACTATAGAAATCCCAATTATTTAGTCAAATATTAATTGTAACTTATATATTTGCGCAGAAATATGTAAAATACTAAAATGATATACCAAGTATTTAAGCTAATATAAGGAGGATAGTTATTTTGCGAACTACCTACTCCCCCACTTGGCTGCGGCATAGTAAAAAAACGTTTCGATGAATAATGGTTTTTCACTAGGGCGATAATGTTTTATAAATCAATTAAAAATGTATGTAAGTAGCTCTTTCCGCCATAATTGATTGTAATGCCTAAATTAATCAATTAAAGTCATAAGTCGGGCTCAACAATCCTATTATTGGTCATTAAACTTGATGATAAAAGATGACTGGTTTCAAGGTATTATAGTTCTAACCAATCAATATAATTGATAGTTGAAGATGTATCGCGCAAATAAATTCGCACGTTTAACGTTTAACATCTCAACAGTACTGATATAAACAAGGTCGAATATAATTTCACATTGAAAAGTAGGTTTATCTATGTAAATTTTTATTATCTGAACAAATGTTTACTGAAGTTTGATGAAATTATTAGAAGTATGCAAATAAGTGCGTTTGCTTATGAACCAAGTTTCAAGGATTCGTTGTTTTTGATTTGGAACGGGCAAAAGTTAAAAACAGTCATTAACATTTCACCATCACCTTTTAAAACCACGTTTTTTTAAATTTATTTAAGCGAATATATAAAAAATTGTAAATATAAATCATTTTAGTGAATTTAAATATAGTAATGTATTTCTTAGTCTTCTCATGTCCACTCTAGAGTGTCTTGTGCTGAAGCGGTCTAAAGTTATTTAATTCTATTTTATTTGGTATGATTTGAGATTTTCACGGCCAAACGTATTATAGTGATTTGTTTTTGGGGTATTATGCCATGTTTCGCTACCTCATTCTTTAGCCAACGTTTCGGACAGCATTGCAGTGTCCATCATAAGGGCAGATGTGTAATCATTACCCCATAAAAAAATATCTATAAAACTATTTTATTTGTGTTCTATGTCGTTTTTGTGTTTTTTAAAGATATTTTCATGGACCTCTCTCAGCCAGATTTTGGTTATTGATTTGTTTTCATTAAACATTTCAATTAGTTTTATATCTGGGGGAAGGATGTTCTAAAGCTGTGTTACAAATAAATGTAATTTCTTTGTCAGAGGCGTGATTTTATAACTTGGAATGTTTTATTTTAGAAAAGTTTCAACAGGTAGTATGATTATATTCGATGTACATTTGGTACATTTGTGCATTTGGTGTGGTCTTTGTGATTCCATTTTGAATTATATGCAGGTTATGTATGTACTGAGATATAGCAGATCCTTACCAACCACGTACCTACCATCTAAGTTAAAATGATTTAACTAATTGGTAGTAAGGTAGATGGGCGCAATACAATTTTGATTAGAACCATTTTTTAAAAGTATCACCTGTAAAAACAATAAGACATCTTGTCTTGTAATATTATGTTTTCATTATTTGCAATTATTACAAGGGATATTTCAAAGCTCCGTAGCTCATGTTGCAAAATTTAAGAAGCTGACTGTGATTCCGGTTAGCTCACAGTTTCTATTGAATAATTTCTTAATTATTCAAAATATTATAAATAAAATAATACGGCGTATTATTATTTATTATATCAAGGGATATTTCAAAGCTCCATAGCTCATGATGGAAATGACATTAGGAGCTGAAAATAGTTGATTAAAATTCCGGTCAACTCACCGCTTCGATTGAATAATTTCTTAATTATTTTTTACGAAAAATGCAAAATTTAAAAAATAATTTGTGTAAAATTAAGAAATATATAAAATTTCTCCATAGTTCACTTTGGAATTAACATTGTGAGCTGGAATATTGTAAATTCCGGACTGAAAAAATGTACGAATTTCACGACGGCGGAGCTCACCGTTCCAGATATTTTCGGTTTTGTACCTAGTTAAGACACCTATTGAATTGAAAATTAATTTCTTGATAAGGTACTCCCTTTCACCAAATTATTGCATTTAAGTAGGTATAAACCAAGGGCTCTCAACATGTTTCATTTTATTTTAATTTCCACGGCCATTTTATCAACACCAATTATTTGTCCTACGGATAGGAATTCTTTTCATCGCTGATTCTAAATTTACAATACGCAAATATCTGTTATTTTCGAAATTCTAAATCGTAATTATCTGTTTTTCGTACTTTGGTATAATCGCTCAACAAACATAAATCCAATGCTGAATATTAATTGATAAGCCACTATCCAACGCGAGCGGGTGTAAATACCTTATCTTTTTGTTTGTCTGAATCCAACAAAAAACTTCTCAAAAGACCAAGTTTAAAAAAAAAATAACAATAAAAATTAACTAAATGTTTTTAAACGTCTCTCTCTAAAGCTAAAATGACAATACAAATAAAAAATTAAATTAAAACACACTTTGAGCTGTTTTCGGAATGCAACTTTTCAAAAAAAATTATCAACCCTTCAAAAATGTCGGAAAATGTTACCAAGTTTCCCAAATTATATCATATGAAACCAATGAGAATCTAGTTGGATTTATAAATAAAATAATAACTTATTTTAAATGAACCCTTCAAAGCCCGTCAAAGAAAACTTCCGAGTAATACGTTATGCAGGCGAAGAGATTATAATCAGTAAAATAATTAGGTATGCAAATTTGCACAATATATACTAAAATAATTTATGTCTCTTTGAAGGAGAAGGCATATTGTTTACGCGTTAAAAGGCAACTGAAAGGGTTGGTTGAATCCACCACCGCGCACGCGCACACGCCAGGAGCAAGTCCCGGAACTGCCCGGGAAAGTAAACACAGAAAGAACAACAACCTAGCACAGGATTGGGTATCACACAAGTCACTAGCACGGCAGCGGGCGCTTGAGGCTCGAAGCTCGTAGGCGGGAGAACGCGACACGTCCGGCCCGGCCGGTGTATCGGCTCAAACTGCCGAGACCCGATCCGCGCGCTCGCTGCCTGGTGTCCTTCACTCTTCACTCACTTTCACTGGACCTCCCGGCCCCGCAGTACCCTGTACCCTGCCTGATGCGCGGTGCGCCCTGGAAGACCTCTCCGTTTCTCTGTACACGGTACCTGTCTGATACCTTGTGTGTCATGAATGCTGGACCTCCCCTCCCCTACACGTACTGTGATGAACGGCTGGATGCTGTTCCTCCCAGTCCCTCTGCTTGTTGCACGGAGCGCCCTGGAAGCTCTGTTATCAGCCCCTCTGTATTTGACACCCTGTAAGTTGGTCCCCATCTCTCCGTACTCTGCATGTTAAGGTTCCCTACGTCATATCGGAAATCCTGACTCGGACCCTAGAAGCTAGACCTATCAACCCTTCCGTACTCTGTATCCTGCCGGAAACTGGTGTGCCCTGGATTTTGTAACTTCCGACTTCTTAGAAACAGGACACGATAAAATTGTAGGTAAGGTGATACGTATACATTTGCGAACCTTAACTCGAACCGAGCCACAAAATACGGGAAAGGAACGAATTTCGCGCCCTTTGCGGTTAAGTTGTTCCTTTCCCATAAGTTGAGGTTCAGTTCGGCAGTTCGGCTCGCTTATGTATACCTAGCATACGGTGTTCAATGTCCCAATGTTCTGGTTTGGGGTAGTTCAGTTTTATCATGTGACCAATTACTTGATAACCAGCTCGCCCTGGAGGTAGGAGCCACCCACTTCCTTTGTACCTTGTGCCTTTCACCTGCATGCCCTACGCATCCTGCGACTACCCTTACGGTTGCGGTATTTTGGTCTAACTTTTGAACCTTGACAACCTTCTGATATCACATGTATCTTTGGCAAGTTAAGATCTGCCATATTTAAAAAGGTATACAAAACATGGTTCCATGATAGCTCATCACAACGAAAATTCAACACACCTTTAAAAAATGATAAAAAGTATTGAAAAGCTAAAAAAATAACATATAAACTTAACATACGTAACCTATTTAACCTAGATTTTGTATCACTAGTTTCCACGACTTTATATAACTTTTTAAAGATGTGTTGAGTTGAACGCTTACCACAAAAAAATTGTCAAAGAATAGGTCCACCACAGCAAGAGTTTATAAAGTTTACTACGTTTCCAAAAACTAGGTTTGGCAATCACGTAAATTGAATAATGTGAACTCCAAAGATGTATTTAATATTTCAATATTTTACAGGTAAATGAAATAAATCATGATATAGGTAACACCTATTTTATAATATATCCATACGGATGTCATTGAATGGATGTCATCACTTCATTCTCACGCGTCTAGTTTGAAAACGAAAAAGACAGAAGATGCTAGAATTATGACGTCATGTACGATCTCTCGCTGGGACTAGTACAGCAGCTGTACATTTTCACAAATTAAATCACTAACTAGACTGGAATTCAAGCATATAGTGTTATATGTACATATATTTGAACAAACCGTACCTAGACCTACATACCAACACGAATCATGTCTGATTTGGGTAGGTAGGTGAAATGAAGAATTCGTGACAATCAATTGAATAATTCGATAAACCTCGAATTTGTTAACCTACCTATTACGTAAGATTTTAATATGGTGTAATGTGATTTTGTATTATTATATATGTGTAATAAAAACTACCAAAATTTATAAATATACCGTAAATGCGAAGACCCTTGAACATGATTATACCCCATAAATAAATCACTCACTATCTTCGGGCTTTTTTTATGAAACAAATTGGTCATAAAAAACCATAGATATGCCAATTTATAGACAGTAAAATTCTCATTCGGAGTCTACTTATTATACTATACACCAATGAAAAACTCTGAAAGTTTATTCCATAGATCAATATTTCGGTTCCGATTTTCGATCGCAGTTATACCCTCCTGATTAACCCAAAGAAATTTAAATAAAATAAAATCACCTTTTGAATGTCGAATTAAATTAGGTAATTTTCTGGTTAAAAAATATTACATTATTAATGGTAGGTACTTTATCGCCTGTTTGAATTCTTGACACAATCTGTTCCAATTTGGAAAATGACTCTCAAACCCGAGTTACTTAGACAGTCGAGACCCACAACTCAAATTATTATTTTTGATGATGATCTAATTCTTCACCATCAGATCTGCGACTTTTCTAAATATTCTTATTTTTCAGAAACCTTTATAAGCTTTCTGAAAGAATCCCATAAAACTTTTCTGAATGATGTTTAGCATTTTTTAAACGTGAATACTGGTACAAGAGTCTCAACTAGGTACTCCCAACTGTCCGAAGCAAGTGAAACTATGGCATCCCCAATTGAGGTATGTTGTAAGGCTGAAGGGAGTCGGCAAAGGAAGGCGATGGGGAAGAGAAAGGTTGGGAAGTTCACTCTGTCGTGGAGGTCGTTGGATCATTGGAAATAATAAAAAGGCAGGAACTTATCCAAATATTTTTCTAAATTCTAAACTATACTCGGTGTCCGTCAACTCCCAGTTCGAGCGGGAACCTGATACATACACAACATAGACAACCAAAAAACTTTTTTTTTTATCTGAGCATTTTTCTTTTTCCTTTTTAAAGCTCCTTAATTTTTTTCAGCAACTTAATGGTTAAAGAACATTTGATTTATATGCATTTTAAAAGATATTTTCTATAAATATTCTCCCTGACGTACGATTTTTTTTTCAAATTTGACCTAATACATCCAACTTTTGAAAATCAAAAAAAATATATAGGTACCCCAAATTCGACTTCATGTTTGATGTAGATGCACCAATTTCCCGCTTGCACTACGAGTTTCTGGACACCGTGTAATTCAACGTACCTCATTATTTTTCCCGGCAAAATATCGATGTATCCGAAACCATAAACAATCTTTAAATAAATGGTTATTATTTAATTATTTATGCAGTGCTTTTCCAAGAATAAAGATATGCGGTTACCACAAACAGTAAACACGAGGGAGTAACCGGCCGATGCGCGATGGTCTAATGGTGAGGGAAATATCCTTAAATGGAGATAATAATGTATTTTGAAGGTCGTATTCTGGTCGTAATGGTCATTTTATGCTAATCTTGAATCTTGACCAATCGACTAGCTACCTACCTGGCCGATCTTTCGGCTATTTGAATCGTTTATTTGCAAAACAACTCTCGTCCACCCAAGTTCTGAAGCAATAATTTTAAAAAAATTCAATCTATCAGGCTTTTTATGTGGAAAAATAAATAGATTTCGTGATAATTCTAATGTGATTCCAATAGTGGACGTTTTACGAACTGACGGATCAGCTGTCAAAGTCAGTGGCAACCATTAAGAACGCAACAATATATTGTTGACGGAAGCCATCTTACCACTAGCAAACTTATGGCGACCGATACACTTGCAAGTTTACTGCAAGTAAACGCCTTTGTAAGTAAGTTCTCAAATACGTATGTTATCTGTAAATTTAGCTTACGAGTGTGAAGCTATCCTTACACTCAATTAATACCCATGTATTATGAAGAGTAAAAGCAAAAAATATAAATGTTGTTGCAAAAATTGAGAGCGTAATATAGCGTTAAAATATGTGTTAGACAAATGGTGTTTTTCGAACAAATGATTCAATTTACATGTTTATCTTTGTTTAATTAGGTACCTGTATACAGTTAAAAACATAGAACAATTGATTCGTTTAGACAAAATGAAATTTAACTATACAGAACCTGTTCTTGGCAAGAGCCAAGTTGAATGTTGAATAGGTTGGTTGTACAATATGGCCACCCTAAAATATTCATGCTAAGGCCGTCGACAGAGTTCTACACAAATATATTGGATACCTAAATTCTAGACTCTACTAAATTGTGTACCGTCAGAACTGATTGAGTATGATTTCTTGTTGACAACAATGCGATTAATTAGTTTATGTGACAGTTTAAAATTTGTCAACTCATTAATTGATTGACCAGATTTGTTATCATTATTTAATATACACACTTACCTACCAAATTGACTTACTAGGTCAATTACCACAATTCATCAAATGCTTCAACAAATTAACGCTCACTCCCCAATACACAGATAGCATAACCTACAAAACGAATATGGGCATATCATTGAAATTATTTTTTGTTAACCTTCTCTAATACAACCTTGCATTTTCAGCAGAGATGACGAATAATATATTATTCAACATGTAGGTTATCTTACTCGAACTGTTTAGATCTATTCTGGCTACTTAAATTACTTTTCCATGCATTAACTTTGTACATTGTATTGTAACTACTTCTAATTGTATTAACTGTTTCAACTCTTAACTTACCTATATGTGTTTCTGTGAGGTATTTAAAAAAATAATCCAGCCTGAAATTTTCATGCAATTAGTCAAATTTCAAACAAACAATGGTGTATATTGCGCATGCGTAAGTTTACTATTACTACTACTTCTGGTTTACAACAACTTCAGGCGCATGCGTAAGTATTTGAATACTGATTCATATGCATGCGTAAGTTTGCAACAACTTCACTCGCATGCGTAAGTATAAGAATACTGCTTCGTGCGCATGCGCGAGTTAACGAATGCTTCATGCGCATTCGTAAGTTTACTACTACTGCATGTGAATTAGTAAATATACTAATATTGATTCATGCGCACGCGTGTACTATCTACTATTGATTCGTGTGCATGCGCAAGCTTTTCCCGCCCGCGGAGATCGACAATCGCTGGCAGTTAAAAATTTTCTGATGATAAAAGAGTAAAAATATCCAATCATATAAAAAATACAACAAATAAATAAAATTGTTTATTACGTATAATTTTTTTGATTATTTCACAGTCAACTAATTCAAATATTATATTTAACCCTGGGGCTAGAATGCCCGCATTCTAAAAATCGCAAACACCACTTGGTATGATAAGAACAACAACTAATCATCCATTCTGGAATCCATGGCAAGCGAGGAGTTCCTGCCCATGCCGGAGTCCTCGGGGATACTGATCTGGAACTGCAGCAGGACAACCAGATAGGTCACCATTGTGGCTAGAAGCTGAAAAAATTAACCTATATTTATTTTCAATTATTAAATGGGATACATTTTGGAGTTTGCTTTCCAAGTCTGGAAGCTATCGAAAAATAAAACTCAACATAACTTTCTCTTAGGTCGGTTTGTTTAACAGAATTTGAACAATTCATCAAACAATCAAATTTCATTGTTAAAAATCATGTTCTGTTATTATTTCATGTATTACAATACTTGGATAGTAACAGAACTTAAACAGGATTTTCACAGAACTTGAACATTATCTTTGAAATTTGTTGAACCGTTCAAATTCTGTAAAATTTAGGGCAACATACTTTGGTGTATATAATATAATCTCAATTAAAAACAGACATTTCATTATCCGTCTGAAACAGGAAGAGCTCTTGAGCTCTGGCGTCTTTGAAATCAGCACAATTTTCCACAATTGTCAACAAGCAAATAGATATCATTTTCAACATTGCTCGACTTATTCAAACTGCTGTTGCAAACTGCTAAGTCTAGTCAATATACCAGTACCTACTCAGCACACGAACTAAAAGAGTATAGATGGGAAACTAGAATAAAACTATGTAATGGTTGTAATTACCCCAATAATTTTGAATTAACTTAACCTTAAATGATAACAGTGGGTAACCGGACAAAACAGAAGAGTAACAAAATGGACACGATAAATTACAGGTTAGGTAAAATAAGATTTTTTTATCACTTTTCCAAAGTGTTCTATTTTGTCAGTGATCACACTAGAGCAACCGTGAAAAATCATGGGATATGATGATTTAAATTTTGAAAACGACATTGAAAATTAATTATCTGTTTAAACATTATACCGATTATGGGTTGGTACTGGGTACCTGCTTTATCGCTTGTCTGAATCTTCACACAATCAGTAAAAAATTTGGAAATTACACTTAAATTCAAGACAAATTGTATTTAATTTAAAAATGTTAATTTACTTGTAAATTATATTGGTAGATAACCGGACAAAACAGAACAGCGGCAAAATAGAACACGATAAATTAATAGGTTAGATTAGGTAAGATTTTTTGCCACATTTCTTTAGTATTCTGTTTTGATCAATTTTGAAAATGTATCATTGAAATTTTAGTTCATTGAACCAGATTTCAGGCAGGACTAACTAAAGTGTATAAATTAGTTTGATAATATTTGAAAAAAGGATTTGCAGACCGATTTGAAGAGATTCCTATTGACGTCAAAGAATCCCCCCAGGCTGATGGCAGAAGGGTTCATCTCCGTGGCCCTCAGGAACATGGTGACCTCTGTCTGCGCGTCCGAGTTCATCCAGGACAGCTCCACCATCAGAAGCTTCTTCTGGAAGTTGGTACGCACCTGGAACACCAAGAGATTTTACATTCATCATCTCAGCGCAAAATTCCATTAGGTCTAGCATGGACGATCGATAAAGCCAAAGATATTAGAAGAACGAGATGTGCTATGCGCAGTTCGTACTGAGTGGAATTGTTTTGCGGAGTGTCGCCGGTTTTGTTCACCAATACTACTGCACACCTTCGCTTACGCTAAGGCATCGCTAAGGTATCCGCACTAATACATAGAACAGATTTCTGTGCGTACACGTCCCGATACCGTTCAAAGTACCCTAATTAGGTAGTACTCCGGCTACGGTCCGGCGGCCAACATAGCATATCTCGTTCTTCTAATATCTTTGGATAAAGCCCTATGTCAATAAGATATTAACGAAATGCGTAGTCTACGGTCAATTAGTGATATTTGCGAGCACAGTCAGAGTATAATTTCGACAGTCGGTAGACAAAAGTTGCTGCTTTAGTGCGGGGTATCGGATAAGCTGTTAACATGCACAACTTTTTGGATAATGTCGTTCGTTATGCAAAATGACTGGCTTATTAATGAATGGAGGTGAATTAACTAAGCTCTTAGAACTGAAAGATATTGTATACACGATCCATAGACTTAATTAATTCATCTAAGACGCGATCAATTATGACTTATTCAGTGTCATGCGGACTGCCAATAATTATTAAAGTTAATATTTCAATTCAACTTTGTCAATTTATTTGTATTTTAACGATAACGCAGCCGTCTGACGTTTAGGAATGTCAATAAATGGATAGATGCGCCAGTGTATATCGAATTCTTAATTATTGCTTTACCAATATCGGCCTGGCTATCAATAGCGCGACCGTGCTCGGGAAAACAGTATAAAATTATCGGTAGTTACGCCTATCGATCCTTTATTGTAAAGTTATCGATTTTACTGTGCTAGACCCCCAGATGGGAATTTACCTCCTCCACAAATTCCACAGTCGTTCACCATTTGCCAACATTGCTCAGCTTTACTCATCTTCCTCCAATCCGCTTCCACGCAGTCAGTCGACCTCTTTCTAAGTATGTCTCTTCTCCGGGGCACCCACCTAGTCATGATGTTGGCGCCCTGTCGTCTATCATAATTTACCTCCTCCACAAATTCCACAGTCGTTCACCATTTGCCAACATTGCTCAGCTTTACCCATCTTCCTCCAATCTTCTTCCACGCAGTCAGTCGACTTCTTTCTAAGTATGTCTCTTCTCCGGGGCAACCACCTAGTCATGATGTTGGCGTCCTGTCGTCTATCATAATTTACCTCCTCCACAAATTCCACAGTCGTTCACCATTTGCCATCATTGCTCAGCTTTACCCATCTTCCTCCAATCTTCTTCCACGCAGTCAGTCGACTTCTTTCTAAGTATGTCTCTTCTCCGGAGCACCCACCTAGTCATGATGTTGGCGTCCTGTCGTCTATCATAATTTACCTCCTCCACAAATTCCACAGTCGTTCACTATTTGCCGACATTGCTCAGCTTTACCCATCTTCCTCCAATCTTCTTCCACGCAGTCAGTCGACCTCTTTCTAAGTATGTCTCTTCTCCGGGGCACCCACCTAATCACGATGTTGGCGTCCTGTCGTCTATCACAATTTTTCACTTGGCCAGACAACCGGTGGTCTATCCTTAATTATTTTCGGTAGAAATATCTAGTCTTTTTTAGACTTCAAGAAATCAAAATTTAGTAATATGTCGTAAATCCGACAAAAGAATGGCAGAAAAACATTCTTAGAAAAGTGTAAAATTTTTTTTTTTAGATTTGTAAAAAATTCTTTCCCATAATTCGTGGTTCGGCTCGGGCTTCGGTTCGCTAATGTATCTTTGGCAAACGGGATCAGAGCATGGTGAATTTCTCCTTATTTCCCTGTCTTACAAGAAGACAGGGACTCTGAAACTCTGAAGCGAAAGGCATGGACCGATTTTGGACAGAAGCCTTTACATAACTCTACTGTAGGATGCTAGATCAACTAAGTCTGGTAAAAATCACGAATTCTGTCAAAAAATTTAACGGAAGAAACACTCGTTTAAAGTATACAATAGAATGTATCATAAGTAATTAACAAAAAATTTAACAATTTTCTATTTTAGTGGTACGTACCTACTTTATCGATTATCCAAACAAACAGTTGCAATTCAAAGCAAATCCGAGTTCTAAAGTTCATTGAACCAGAGTTACAGACACAACCGAAATTTGTATGTTTGATGAAAATTCGATAGTTCCTTTTTTAAGTTGAGTATTCTTAATCTTCTGAAGATCGATTCGTTCACTCCGATATTTCGTTGATCTTTCTCTGCTTCGCTGCATTCCACTTCACCAGTGGCTATTTGAATAGAAACTGTGTCAAATAAGAAAGATATGGGGAATTTAGAAGTTGTCTTACATTATGAGAAGCGTAATGTGCTTCGTCGCAGATGAAATAGAGCAGACAGACGCTGGAGCAAGCAGTCACCGCCAGACCGATGTCCTTCACGCCGAAGCCATCAGAGATCTGGGACATCAGGCCGTAGATGGACAGCGTGATGATGAGGAAGAGATAGAGGGAGACAAAGGTGAAGGTGTATGTATTGGCAACGCCAGTGTCTCGGGCTAGACGACTGAGGCGCAGCCAGAGGGCGCGGTACTCGGCTACCATTGATGCTGGACCAATGTGCTTGAGGGCCTGAACATAAATGTTACAAAATTAGGTACAGACAGATAAAATAGAAATATTGGAAGGCGTGCCGACTGTCGCCGAGCTACGACTGCGACCAAACTGCACGGACTGTCAAAGCGCGTATGCAATTAAAGTTATTCGCCTTTTGTGTAGGAAGAAACAAGTGCCATTTGCGGGAGTATGGGTCAACGATGTTGGTGGTACTTCTGTGCGCGCGGTTTCTTACCTACGGTTGAAAGTTGATCTCCCTTGTTTCTATTATCTAATCTTTACTGTGTAACGAAAGAATAGAGTATCTGCTCGAACTTCTGCTGTATCCCAAGGTATATTTGAACCTATCGTTACCAACAATCTCATAATCTGTTACTTGACATTAGGTACTGGTGGGATCTTGTAACTTTTATATTTTTGAACAATCACAGACGTAGAAAACATGATATCTATGCAGTCGGGGACGCCGCTACTAAAAACAATAATATTATGATTACCAGTGTAAAAGAACGTTAGTTGGTCTTTTGGCCTCCTGCACCGTTTGATAGTTTCTATTTTGACCACCTGAACCTATGTGACGCCTGGTGGTTCAGGCGGTCAAACGAACGCTGTTCGTTAGTTCCTCCTTGTGGCTGCCTGTACGGTTTTCTAGTTCGTCTTTCGACTACCTGAACCATTGATGAGTTTCTAATTTGGCAGCCTGGACCGTTCGTTGGTTTCTCTTCGTCTTTCGAAATAATTGGTTCCCGTGGCGGCGGTACCAGTTTGCGACCACCTGCACCAGTCGTTTCTAATTTGGCCACCTGAACCGTTCGTTAGTTTCTATTCGTTTTTGACCACCTGCACTAGTCGTGATCTTCTAATTTGGCCGCCTGGACCTTTCGTTAGTTTCCCTTCGTCTTTCAACCATCTGCAACAGTCATTTCTAATTTGGCTGCCTGGACCGTTCGATAGTTTCCCTTCGTCTTTCAACCATCTACACTAGTCGTGATCTTCTAATTTGACCGCTTGGACCATTCGTTAGTTTCCTTTCGTCTTTCAACCATCTGCAACAGTCATTTCTAATTTGGCTGCCTGGACCGTTCGATAGTTTCCCTTCGTCTTTCAACCATCTGCACCAGTCATTTCTAATTTGGCTGCCTGGACCGTTCGACAGTTTCCCTTCGTCTTTCAACCATCTGCACCAGTCATTTCTAATTTGGCCGCCTGGACCTTTTGTTAGTTTCTCTTTGTCTTTCGACCATCTGCACCGATTGTTTCTAATTTGGCCGCCTGGACCGTTCGATAGTTTCTCTTCGTGTTTTGACCACAAAGGTACATCATTCGTGAGTTTCTGTTTTTGCTGCCTGGACCGTTCGTTAGCTTCTCTTCGTCTTTCGACCACCTACACCATTCGTGAGTTCTTATTTTGACCACCTGGACTGTTTGTCTTTGGGCCAAACCGTTTTTTTTATAAACGATGGTTTCACTAAACTCAACAATATGTTTTTGTTTATATGCCTTGCTTTAAGTTAAAGTAATTAGTCTCTCAAAATAAAGTAGACAAAATGAAGGGTGCTGCAATAATTTAAATGGCAACACCAAGAGGGTTGAAAGGAAAAATAATTTCTTAAATCTTCAACAAACAGGAATACTGTTTAAGCATAGACTAAATTAGACTAGACACGGCATAATCATTTAAAAATAACCCCAACACAATTTTGGTTTGGTTCACCTGCACATTTATGAAAAGGCCCACGCAATGTGTCGCAATGCGAAATGGGCACTGTGCATTGCGTTTTACCTTTTGTTGGTCTAGAGTAAGCTATTTTGCTTCTCAGCTATGATGGGCAAGTTCATTTTTTCAATCACAAAAATAACCCAGTTCCAAATATTTAAATTTGAATTATGTCCATATTACAACACCTCTGACAACAAATTCTCCGTGGTTTCGCTTACGAGTTTGAACGCTTGTACAAGGAGTTTAAACAGAGTTGGGTTGTTAAGTTTATCTCCATGTTTGTGACGTACGCTACGTGGCGTTATTTTTAAAATTAATTTAACTAGACAGGGCTAATCTAGTATAATACATCAATGGGTTTAAGTGAATAGTTTTACGTCAATTTCAAACGGTGTTCCGAAATTAGTAATAATTCATGAACTAAGTGAATGAAAAAAAAAATCTCGTATTTTTAATGTACATAATTATCAAATAAGATATGTATTAGATGTTAACGCAAAATAAGATGTTTTAACACTTATAACATTTTTAAAAAAAACGAATTAAATATTTCATTTATCCCATCCCGTCAACATTTCTAATTTTGAACTAAAATCGGCGTTAGGTACTCGGTGTTGCCAGAGCAATGAAAAAAAATTCTTTCATTTTATTGCGTTTCTAGATTTCATCGAGACACTGAATTAGAAACGCACATGGAGGAATACCTAATCTATTTCCTCCAAAAATAGCCATAATAATTATTTTCGATACTTTTCAATCTTCCAAAATATTACGTGACTTGAAATAAATATAAGAGCCAAGTTGTTAAACTTCATGTACTTACCATCTATCTAATATGATATATTGTAATTGATTCAAACATGATAAAAATTTTATGCACACTGCCCTAATGAAATAATACAATCAGAGTTCAATATGCTATGCCACTAGTAAAGCTATTGTGACTCATGTCGGTGTAAAATTGGATTTCCAGTTCTTTGGTTATTTCACGTGGTTTCGTGTTGAGTTTTCGCACCAACTCTTTCGGAGAACAATGCTCTGTTGTATGTTGTATTGTGAATCACTATTTTATTTTAAAATAACAACAAAAAACAATTAAAAGTCCCGAGAAAGTCGAAATGCGTCCGTAATAATAATGTGTTGCCACCATCTTGCCAAATGCCATGTTTCTGATTGGTTTATTTGATAACTGCAGTTGTGATTTGAACGCTTTTTAGGGACACTGCCGGGTTTGCTTCTCTAAACTAGTAAAGTCAAAAACGTCTGTATTAAAAAAACCTCAGATTTTAAACAATCTGATCCATCCGACAATATTTATCTGAAATATTCTTGACACTGCCATTATGGTTTTAAGTATCAACATTTCATATTAAAGCCGAAAGATCTGATAACATAATTAATGTCCACTAACCTTATTTGAGTAAATAGTAGAAGAATACGAAGAAGAAGCCATTGTAGATGTGAATTGAAGTTGCAGCAAACTAAAACATGTCATTGGCGGTTGGAAGAATTCGCTAGTTTAAAGTTGTCAGCAGGGTTGCCATTTCGCGAGGAATTCCCCAAATTGTGGGAAATTCCAAGATTTTTCCAAAATTGGGTATTTTGCGGGGAGAACCTTTTTGTGGTATAAATGAGCGGATTCTGGGCATTTCTTAACATCCAACCATGTTAAAAAATATTATTTACAATTATTGTTATAATGTACTAAAATTTCGTATTTTAGAAACAATTTTAAAAAAAAATCTATTTTTAAACTCTGAAAGAAAGAAAAAACCCAAAAACTACCAGATAATACAAAATAAATACTAATTTAAATAGAATTGGTGACATTTGGAGGTAAGGGAACTTGTGGGGAATTTCGGACATCTATTTTGGGTATTTTAGAACATATGCATTGGCAACCCTGGTCTCAGGTCGCATAATTTGTAATGCGCCTAATACACGTTGGCCCAATGCAGCCCCAATGCATTGGGCCAATGCTCTGGCCCAACACGTAGGTACAGACCACCCGCACATGTTCAGTAGGTATTTTTTCGATACTACTAGGTATACGAATGCGTTCTAATATTGATATTTTTAAATATTTCAAAAACAGCGTATTTAGTTTTAGTATTGACTTGATGGGTTCGGAAGGTTCGTTGAATTTACGAAAAGGTACTTCACAAATTCGATACTTATCTAACAATAATGAATCACGTCAATATTAATTTAATGAACCGTTTTACTGACGTACTAAACGCTCCAGTACGGTCAACAAAAGTATTAATAAAGCTTCAATCGAAACTCTCATAATTCACCGCCAATGAGAAGTTTCAAATGGCAATCCCTTCTGTAAACGATCAATTGGACGCATCAATGAGCATAATTGACGTAAATATTGATAATTTTATTGACTGTCTCTGGAGCGCTTTAGTTGTGGGTATCTAGCGAAATCAATTGATAATATTTAACCCGTTGGAAGTCTTCTGCCAAAAGCGTTGCGGAGGAACTCAGAACCTCGCAGAGCAGGTACCAGTATCCTCCCAGAAGATAAGTCAGCATCTCCAGAAATACGTATGGCAGCACCTGAAACATACATCCTATATAATTTTCTCATTCTTCCCACCGTGTCTCTGAAATTTGGTAAATTGTATGCCAAATGGGGGGCGCTGCGATCGTTTAAATGCATTTAAATGGCAGCACTAAGGTTGTTATATGGGAAAAATCAAATACCCTACAATATTAATAATGCGTCTAACTACAGTTAAAAATTGGCAAGAACGCTGGCCGCTAATGTAGCACAGGGGCATAAATAAACCACTCACTAGATCAATATCTTCGGACTTTTTGTATAAAACAAATTGGTCCTAAAAACCATAGATATGCTAATATAAAGACAGTGAGATTCTCATTCGGAGCCCACTTATTATACTATATACACCAATGAAAAACTCCGAAAGTTTATTCCATAGACTTTCAGAGTTTTTCATTGGTGCATATAATTAAGCAACATTATGACGTCACAATATTCACGGTTCCAATTTTCGTTTGGAGTTATACCCCCTGCAATGGTGTAACGTATTGACATCTTTACATTTTTAGTGGCGGAAAAATGAATTTATTTAGTACTTGGTGTTTTGCTCTTCCTTATTTGTATTTTCATATATAGTGATAAAAAAACATACACGAAATGTCCCAGAAAGTAGGTTTTGAATCTGCAGTTTACGGATGTAATAATTACAAACAAAAAAAATTCCAAGTCGTTTTTCAGGATGCCTAAAAACGTTGACACGTTAGATTTATTTGTGGGAATTGAATTGAGTTTATAATTTAAAATAATAATAATAAATACACTGTAATATTATTTTTAGTCCTCATTATACATTACATAAAAGAATTAATGATAATAATAATTGTTTTATTTATTTATAAAATATTTTATTATATTTCTAAACCATCAAAGACAGAGTTAATTGCCGCTTAAATAGTTTTTTATGTATGAGCAAAAACACCAGTAAGGTCGTATGTAGGTTACCTTTTTTTGAATATCTATAATTTGTTACCGTAAAATAATAAAGAATTGATTTCACATAAAATCCAGTAAAATGTATGAAAAAAAACAAGGCACACAACTCATGGCGCTAGGTGGCGCTAATGTAGAATGATGCCTTCAGAATGTATGGGAATTGTCAGAAGTTGGCGATATTATTAATATTAAGGGTATTTGGATTTTAGTTCGAGTGAATATTTTTCACATGAATATAAAATGGTGTTTAGAATTTTATCATATTTCCTGAAAGGAGATAATTCGAAATAATATTCTAAAACAATAAGTATATACAATAACTAAGGGATAATTGTACCTTTTTGGATTTGTGAAATTTACCTACATAATATCAAAAAGCAATAATTAAAAAAAATTAAAAGTAATTCATTATTTTATGTTAATTCATTATTTTTAAACAATGCTGAAGAAGTAAGTATTTTTAGCGTTTAAAAAATTAAAACGGTCATTTTCCCGTCCAGTGAAAATGTAAGATTCGGAAGTCAAAAATAACCTCACATTTTAATCTACTGTTGTAAAATCGGTGATGCCAAGTACTTTTTTAGTTACTGTTAATACAATTTCTAGAATATGTTTAACAGTCTGTAGAAATACATAATTATTAACAATTATTAACCTGTAACAGGCGAAAGTGGACCATGGTGACATGTGTAACGAACACTGAGGTTGTGGATAAGGTGGGGACCATCAGGGCGATGATCAGAGCTTTTCTCTTAAGCCCAAGTGGCAGGGCCCGTCCCGAAACCTGCTTATAATGGACCTAAAGCAAAAAGTACGTTTTTTTAAATCGTGAAAATGTGTCTAAAGCATTAGCGTGCAGTCCATAAAGGCTGAAAAACTGTGCATAACCTAAAATATACGAACCATGAGTGGAAATTGGTTATATGACAAATGAGAAGAGTGACAAGACAAAACACTGAAAAACAGAACAGTGACAAAACAGAACAATGACAAAATGGAACAATGACAAAATAGAAAAGTGACAAAAAGGAACAGTGATAAATCATAACAGTGACAAAACAGTACAATGGCAAAACAGAACAGTGTCATGCAGAAGAATACATTGAAGAAGAGTGAAAAAATAACACATAAACAACGAACCACACCTAACCTAAACCAAACTAACCTATTATTTTGTCGTGTTCTGATTTATCACTTTTGTGTTTTATCCGGTTACCATGCTAGTTATATTTTGGAACTTAGAGATAGTCAAACAAAAAAGTATGATCCGAAAGTTATTTAAAACACGCATGGCTCTGTTATATACATAAGAAAAATATACCGTATTTCTTTAAATGCTACTTAAGACATTTGTCGATAGATTTTTCCTCTATTTAAAAAAGTCATGCCATGAGTATATTAATTATTTTAGTTTACGCCTGCTAATTATAATCATTTTTTAACATTCAAATGTACATATAATATTCTATTCACACCATCATTTACTTTTCGATTTTTTTCTCTTGAGGGATATAATTACTTTTTCGCCTCAGCAAATATACAGAGATATCTGAATAAAATAACGCAATATATATTTTTATTAGCTTAAATAAAGTGTCGATTGTATAAATCGGTAAATTTTCGGAAAGTGCAAATTTCTTCAGTTCGCATAGTCTTTTCCGTCATTGAAAGGAGCTTACGGAGCTTTGAAATTATCAGTTTATTAGTTACTAGAGAACCTTAAATATCCCAGTCAGAAAAGGTGAGAGAAGTCTAATGACGCAAGAGCTCGTAGTTGATCTATATTTTTTCGGCTTCAGAAACAAACAGACATATTTTCTGCTCAGAGATTAGCTGAAAATATGCATTTTTAATTTTAGAAAAACTTCATCAGAGTTAACCTTTTTTATTACCCCGTTACACAATAATAACGGTAACTGGACTTTAAAAAAAACAATGTTAAAATATTTCAGTATCAAATAATACGTTAGGTTAGGTCAGTTTAGATTAAGTTGGGTAAGGTTGGGTTACGTAAGATTTTTTTTCGTAGCTTTCTTCCATGTCCTGTTTTGATACTGTTCTGTTTTGCCTTAGAACCATACATAACTACGTTGAATTGTAATAAGGTTTTAGTTCTACGTAAATAAAATCGGCTGACATATATTGAATGTGATTTTTTACCTCGAAATCCGTCCACCCGTTGAGCACCTGCGCCGCTTTCCTGGTCTCGTACCACAAGATGGGCAGAATGATGACGGGGAAGAGGTATATAGTGAAGAGATACGCGATAACAGCCTCCTCAAACCTGCCCTCCGCCGACCTGACAATCCTGACTCTATGGAGGGAGACATAACCCACGTAGGTCAGAAGGGCGGTGAATAGAACAACGGAATAAAGAGCGGCGGGGGCTGTGAATGTAGCCACAGTGAGCCCAGGGCGAGGGTGACTGTAGGGAAGTGCTCCCAACGCCCTCAACATAAGAAGCACAGGCTTAATATTGGTATACACCACGTCTTTCTGCAGCCCTGGTACTGAACAAGCCGAAGCAACAGGCTGGACATCCAAATAAACCACCCTGGGATGAACCTTCTCTACCGTTTTGCTACCCTGGGGTGGGGACACTTTATTTCTATACATTTTGTCTTTGAATGGCTTCTTTAACATAAATAATTACCCTCAATAGTATTAATACTTTACATAAATACAATAAACTTTGAAAATAATTATGATTCCTGTTAAAATTATAATGTTAAATTTCCACATTCGAGACATGAAAGGAAACACTTTCACCCCAGCCCGCAAAACACTGACTGAACGTCTTGAACCAATATGAATT
The DNA here is from genome assembly GCF_061612785.1 of Hesperophylax consimilis. Lineage (NCBI taxonomy): Eukaryota > Metazoa > Arthropoda > Insecta > Trichoptera > Limnephilidae > Hesperophylax > Hesperophylax consimilis. The sequence goes on from NC_142850.1 coordinate 25,472,289, forward strand.
AGATATTCTTTCGTGTAAACAGTAAAATAATTAACTAGCTCCTGCTTGACCGTGAATTTCTAAAATAATTATACGGGAACAGTCTGCAGTGGTGCTCGTGGCGTAATTTTACAACTTCAAAATATTCAATGCAATTTATTTCACACAAAACTTCATAAGTAGCTGGCTACCTAGTTTATACGTGAATTATTATCCCAAATATGCATTAACTTAATATTGTAGTTAATGCATATTTGGGATAATACAAATCTGAATTATTATCCCAAATATGAATTAACTACAATATTTGACAGCAAAAAATGACGTTATTCAGATTTGTAAAAAAATGCATCCATGTTAGAAATGGTGGGTTCAAATTAAAATATATATCTAATCGGTATTTGTTATCTACTTGCATTACGACAGTATTAAAATATATGCAAATGTTACCTAAATAACTATTTTGGATAGTTATCTACTTTTTAAGAATTGTTGTTACACGTGCCGCTTTCTTTGCGAGCGCAGAACTATAATTACAATGTAATCAATCACTTTTGTTTGCCGCAGGTCAATATAAAGGGGCAAATCATCCTCTAATAATTCACGTGTCGTAGTTTATGCATTCAATCGATTTTGTCACCAAATAGGTACATGCCTTTCTGTTACTTAGTCCCCAACGAGTTTATATACTGATGACCCACGGGCCCACGGTCTTACTCACACCTTTTCTCGTCCCATGGCCCTCGCAAGCAGTACCGTATTTAGGCTAGGAAACCTAGACAGCTGCCTCGGGCGGAAACTTTTAGGGGGAGGCCATTTGACGAAACTCAAAAGACTACGTGGTTTCCATTTTCTGCACGAACTTTTTATATTCCTTATAAACGCAATTAATAATAATGGAACGAAAGTAAATTGCTTTGTGTCTTCGAAATCAAGAGGCTTTAGGTATATTCCAACCTTAAAATGTGTTTATACATGTTTGATCCGAAGCCAAGTCGAATATAACTCCTCATTCTGGTACCCCCATTTTAAAATACATCATTAATTTTAGACTCGGTATTCCCATTGAAAGCAGAAACTACAATTACTTTATGAAAATTGTAAATGGTTACAGACAACCCTGATTTAATTAACCTCATTGAATTATACCCACGAATGCTACTCGCTCCAAAATCTTGTTTAAATGTTACAATACCAGGGCTGATCATTTCAAACACTTGCTTGTACCTAGACTACATGAAGTTAGTAATATACACAACTGCATGGAAGATAGGAACCAGAAGGCTGTACTAACACACCTCTTCAATCGATGCTATTTTTTTGTATTTTAGTAGCTTGCGTGGTATATTTATAGGTACATAACTATATATTAACATAACCCGAGTAATTTGTTCGCAGTGTGTGAAATGGAGATGGCGTAAACTCGCATAAGATACGTCGATAGACTTTATTGATATCAATGGTGTTTGTACACATCAGTCATAAAGAAATGATAAATAGTAATGCGATCTTATTTATTGATATCGCGCTTGATTCGTACAACTTAATGTATTTTTTTTTGTTTTTAATGATAAACTAATGTTTAAGGAGAATTTTTTTTTATCCATATCACTAAGAATATTATTTTTTTCTTCCGATTTTATGTCCGGGTTAAATCTTCCCCATAGGAAAAACTAAACCACACACTTTTCCACAAATGATCTACTAGTCAATCAACATTATCCAAGTGCATTATAATATAAGCAAAATAAATACAAAAAAAATACAAGAACAACACGTCAACTCACCAGTGATCAAATGGGAAAATAGTTCACTGACTCCAGATATTTTCATATCAGAGGGTTGGGCTCGGTAGAACTCCTAACAGGGCCTATAAATCCTAATGATCCCTCAAAATAAATATATTTTAAAAATCTTTCGTAATCCTACATGAATTTATAATGACTGATTTTTGCATATTTATTTATACATTTTTTGATAGATCTAATACGCCTAAATTTTTAATGAGAGAGCTAGGTATAATGTTATTATTATATTATTTTTAAAATCAATACTAACCTGAACTAAACTGTTTCGCCGTTCAAGGCCATCATCAAACTGTGGTTATGCCGCATTGGGGCGACTTACTTATGTGATTTTATTTACCTGTACCCTATTTTTATTTGTATTATGTTTAAAGCGATTTATTAATATTTTTGGTAAAAACTAATTTACTTAGAAAATCACTTGTGTAAAGCAACTTCCATTAATGGTGTGATGGGTGCAGTTGTAGGTGTATTCTTTCAAGTGAGTTAATACATTACTATACAAATATTTGTTACGGGCGTTGGCTTTGAGGGAATGGGTGTAATTTGTTTTGCGTGGGGCGGCTCGTTACCCAAACACGGCCCTGCTCAGAAGGCCTAGAAGAAAAAAAGGAGGTTTGTCATCATCAGGCTTTCCAGGTTTTCTTTTTATGTAGCAAAACGTCCCTCATCTATTCTATGATATATTTTATTGAATCCATGAAATAAATTCTATAGAAACCCAAATTTTAATCTTCTTAACTTTATTTATGTGAAATACACCATATAATAGATAAATAAGGTGGTTGGGAAACCAGCAGAACAGCACAACCCCCTGAAGACACATAAAAATATATACCTACTTATAAACACGTTCTTGTGTAGAAACCCAAATCTGTTAATATAAAGTAATAAATTAGTTAATCAGTTAGTAGCTGAGTGAACAATTTCGTCCGGTTCCCACTGCAGTGTTGTTGGTTCAATTCCTCTGCAAAGTCCTCCATCAATAAACAAGCAACATCTTCGCTTATAATGATGCTATTAGGAGTTAAAGTAAAAATATTTTCAGATTATTCGTAACCCAAGAATATTTTTTTTATTAAAAAAATGGAATGGCTAGTACCTACCTCTACACTGCTGTTACTTTTTGCGTGAAAATGTCTTTCGTTCTTCACTGGGCATAATTTATGGTAAAAATGAAAGTCAAATTACCATGAATATATTTATTTTCTTTTGGCTAATTTTAGAATCACATTAAATCAAGTCACCCAGTACAATTTTTCATTCAACAACTTTAATATGTTTCTGCTCAGCTTACTTTTTAGAGGATCTCAAGATCTACACAACGACGCACGTCGTGTAACCTTTTCCTTTGCGAAGTTATGACTGATTATTTGTATCGCGCAGAGTTAATTTCGAGGCTCAATGACATAAGCGCACTGACAAGCAACGAACAATGGTATATTTTTAGTGCATACACCCCACTTTGCGCCACAACCCTTGGGCCACGAGATACATTTAAATATTTGGCGACAGCAAAAGCGTTTTGTCGCAACTCTGGCGGTAACTTGGTATGGGAGCCTTTTTGAAAACGTTTTCTCATTAAAAGTGTTAGTAAACCTACGCTTAGGTGACTGGACCATCTTACGGCAAACAACGTCCTTGCGCATAAGGCACTAGAGGGAGACAGAAGGAGACCATCAAGAGTGGAAGCGTTATAGGGTTGTAGGGTGGATGCTATATCCTGAAGTAATTAAATACATTGATAAACTTGTGTTATTTTTGTATGTATGGAAAAAGGCTTCACAGATCAGAGACTAGCCGCCAAAATTCTGGCGCCTGTTGGCATCTAAAACTTTACACCAATTTTAGAGTGGGTACGTACCTACTCAAGTTTCCTATTTTCACTGTGCTGTTTATGTTAACATCAAATTAAAGACGTGCTGCATTACTGTCGTTAAGGTTCCGTAGTAAACATTAAAAAATAAGTAGAAGGTGGTTTGAAAGGGAGTTATATGTATAAATACAGAGGGAGTGCACAAATAAAACAAAACGAAAATTGTGAAAATATTTAATAAAACGCGACTCGTTTAAAATAGAGCAAAATCTCTCGACAAATGCATAAGCTGCATATTTTTGTATACCTATAACATATTAAATAACAGAACAAATGTGTTTTTAATATTTTACGGAGCATACTTTGCAATATTTTTTCTGTAGAGGGAATTTCATATAATTACCGTTTCGGCTGTACAAATGTATAAATATTATCTTAAAAAATAATATTTATTTTTTTAGGAACATAAAAACTTAAATTGTCATAGCACTGTCTTGCGCAAACCCCCTCAATAAAATTATGAAAACAAATGTAATTTGTTGTTTTACTGTAGGTTTACGGCTTTCGAAGGGGGGTCCCAAACTCAATATGCCCATGGGCCTCTTCACAGCTTAAGGCGGCCCTGTTCACAACCCCGAACAACGCCAGGTACACGTCAGCTATTCCTTGTTCCTTCCTTGTAAGCTCTATAAATAAATAAAAAGTTCCCAATATAATAAATTATAAAGTTTAATTTTAATAGGGAACTCCAGTCCTTTATTATTATTATTTATCAATACTTTCCAACATAAATACCTGTATATACACGGTGTCCGGAAACTCGTAGTACAAGCGGGAAACTGGAGAATCTACACCACATGGGGAACCCAAAAAAACATAAAGTTTTTTGATTTGAGCATTTTCAAAAAAAAAAAAACCAAAAAAAAATATTTTTCGGCTATTTTAGGGTTAAAGTTTTTTCTGGTGTTTAGGGTTGAATAACAGATGTTTTAACCCTGCAGAGCAGAAATATTTTATGATTACACCGGGTTAAATGAAGGGTGATTTCAAAATAATGCTTCAAATCCGAGTTTCTTCATTTGTTTTACTTTCAAATAGTTTTAATTAGTTGGGTACTTTGATCTTCAGTAATAATTTATAAGAATTTGATTAAAAAAAAAAAAAAAAAAAAAAAATCAACTTCAAACTCGATTTACTCGATAACGAAAGCTCAAATAAAAAAAATACTACAAAATCGACTCCAAATGTGATGTAGATTCACCAGTTTCCCGCTTGTACTACGAGTTTCCGGACACCCTGTATATATGTTAAGTTTTACAGCTGGTTTTAATAGTTAAAATAATTTTCAACAATTGAAATTTTTCGGGTCCCCCGTTTATCATTATAAGTTTAACAGCTTTTAATATTGAAGAACACTAGGGAAAATATCAACATCTCTTCAGTACTATTATAAAGTGCAAAAACACATCCGTGACAGCTCCTGGTAAACAATTTCAGTATTTCAAAACCTGCATTACTGCGAAGAAAATGGTGTGAAAAAAGCCATCAAGCTAACCAGTAATAAATATGCTCCTTTATCAGTTAGGTCAACTGTATTTTGTTGTGGGGATAATTTTGATGCAAGTACTATGGTTTCATTTAAGAAATCTAATACATTCTTGATACAAATTTAATCCACATTTTACTGGTATGTTTGATAACACTTAGTGATTTAACTGCAAATTTTCTTTTAAAAGTTAATCATAGTTTGTAGAATTTTTTTCTTTTGTGGCACCTTTTAATATGTTAGTAGATATATAATATAATATGCATTTTATGTAAGCAGCTTAGCATATAAATTTTATTACTAATATTTAAGGACTCTAGCTAATTTTCATTTCATAAAATATTCATTATTGTAGGCGACCAAATTACGTTTCAATTCCATCAACAACGTGAAACAACAACAATAAAATCTTTAACGTACACACACATTCAAAATACAAAACCAGAACGAAATGCGATTCGTGACTCGTGACGTCAGAATCAACATATACAACAGAAACAGAAAATAAACAGAAACAACAGATGCAACAGAAACAGAAAATGGACAGAAACAACAGATACGTGCCAACCAAACAGGGCGTTATAATAAAACATGATTAATTTTTAAATGACGATTTCTAAATTCTACGTATAATTATACATAATAAAACTTAAATATTCCGAAAAAGCGTTTGTTGATCTCTATATGAATATATTTTTTAAAGCAATAATATTTTTCACCGGAGTTCCTTATTAAGGTGTGGTAAAATGTCTAATAAAATGATTTTTTTTACTTGTGTCCTACATATAAAAATGTAAAGCACGCAAGATATACCGTTCAAGTGTACTGATCACTATAACTTCTATTTTTTATCCTAGGTTTAGTTTAAAAAAACGTTAGAACGGTGTTAAAAAAATATGAACTTTTGGCTAAAACGTACCTACTAGTAGTTCTTTGAACAGTAGACTTCGTGTCCAAAAATATATGTTTCTCATTGTCTCTTATTAATCAAACCAAGATTTCCTCTCAAATCATAAAATTTGTAGGTAGGTACCTAAATACCACGACAATGGTTACACATTTGAAAAAAATATATTTTACTGAACGGGTACCATCTTGAACCGGAACTGGAACTTACAACAAATTTACAGATGATAATATAGAACGTGTTCTATACCTATATAATAAATAATTGTACGAAAATATGGGATTCTGGCCTCTTGAGTCTCGAAGTCAAAATTATGTCGTGTTGCTAGTTCGAAAAAATACAACAATCCGATGAGAGTATCGTCAAAGTGGTATATAGTGATGCCATTCCTACCAAAGATATTAGAAGAACGAGATATGCTATGTTGTCCGCCGGACCGTAGGCGGAGTACTACCTAATTAGGGTACTTTGAACGGTATCGGGACGTGTACGCACAGAAATCTGTTCTATGTATTAGTGCGGATACCTTAGCGTAAGCGAAGGTGTGCAGTAGTATTGGTAAACAAAACCGGCGACACTGGGCACAACAATTCCACACGGTATGAACTGCTCATAGCACATCTCGTTCTTCTAATATCTTTGATTCCTACCGATATTCATAGAAAATCTAACGAAATTTGGGAATTTGTGAAAATCAACCGATTTTTATTGAAAATCTACCTAATGTTTTTTTTTATTTACCGAATTCAGTCAAAATCCATCGAAGTTTTTGAAATCTAAAGCAATTTTCAGGAAAAGGGAAAAAGCACAAAACCTATTTATTTTTTGGGTAAATTTTTCCCAAGATTTCGTGGGGAGTAAAAATATTGTGGGAAATTATTCCTCTATAAATTCTCCAGTACTGAACAACCCAGAATACCTCATACAAGCCCATTCTGAAACCCTATCTAGAGAAATAAAAAAAATAGGGCGAAATATTCACAATCCAGCATATATTAAATTTTTTTTTCCTGTGTAATGAAAATGTAATATTTTGAGTTTGTATTGTTTTGAATCTGTGATATAATGAGCTATGACTGTGTTGAGTTATATCATGTGAGGAATAATTTTGTTCTGAAAATTCATGTGATGAATTTTCATATTTTGAGTTAGCATGAAACCCGATTTTTGACATCATTTTTGATTTTTTAACTCCCATACCGATTTTCATTTCCGCGGCATGGCATCACTGGTGGTGCATCTATTATCTTTGCATTCGACAATGTTCTCATAGATGAATATTCTGGAATGCGCGAAATATTTACAGATTGACAGGCTTCTCGTTTAGATTTTTAGCAAAAGCAATAAATAATAGTTTCACACAATGGTCGATTACAGTAAATGGAAGAATATTGAGGTAAGTTAGGTCACATTATGACACACCTTAATTATTTAGAGATTCGAGGCCAACTACGCTTCTCTTTTTAGTTTATAACCGGGTTTGTCTCGCCACAGCCTATTGTTTTTGAATGTGGTTTCTTTTAAACTAATTATCTGCAGTGACTTACTATTTACCATTAATTTATAAATAAATTAACTGAACTACAGTTCGTGTAATGCAGTTATATACACAGAAGCCGGAAAGGGAGTTAACCTTTTACAATGACATTTCTTTATCACACGAGTTATTATCAATCTTAATTTCAGGAAATCTTGATAATAAATTGAGCAGTTTCTGATCTGTAGACATTACGAACAGAAAACAGGCTTAAAGGTCTATTCAAATCAGCGGTCCACAAAGAACAACGTCGGATGTGCAAATTTGTTGTTTTGCATTAGAGTTTACTGTTTTCGATAATATATTTCTCCAAATTAAATAAATAGCTGTTAATGCAAAATATTAAACAACACTATATTTCTTGATCTCAAAACAGTAAAAATGCAGAAACGAAACTTTAAACATCTCTACTGCAAAAGTACAAATTTGCACATTTGGACATTGTTCTTCAAGATCGTCGAAATACAAGCGATATTCGCTGCCACTGTGGGTAGTGAAAACATCAAGCGGGATTCTGCCGGGTATTTTTATTAGTTAGTGCGAAACTAGAACTATGCCCAAAAGCAAAAACTTATGGCTTGATTTGCCAAACAGAGATCCATTTCAATAATAAGATGCTTTTTTTCACTGGTCATATGTATTTATTCACGGATGAATATCGCCGACTAGACGGGCTAAAATCAAACACGGTTCACTACCCATAGCAGAAGCAAAATCCGCCTAGGTTTGAACAGTGAAAACACCGCATACTCACTCGGTTTTCGCTACCCACAGCGGCAGCGAATATTACCTGTATTTGAATGGCCCTTTACTGTATTTTGTTTATGCAAATTTTAACAGCTGGTACAATAGATTTCAGATGACGAAGATGAGACCCATCCTAATATTGACACGGGCTCATTGTTCCGATGGCGGCACCAGGCCAGAGTGGAGAGAATGGAGGAGCAGAAGCGAGAGAAGGAAGCTCTGGAGACCAGTAAAGAGGACAACATCCGCAAACTGCAGGCAACAAAAGCCAAGCTCTCTGAAAACACCAACAAAGAAGCCAACATGGAAGACCTTCAAAAAGCTCTCAAGGAACTAGAAAAAGAAAATGAGAAGCTTAAGCAAAAAGAAAAAGAGTTGGAGAAGAAAGAGAAGTCCGCCCCGTGGAACGTGGACACAATTAGTAAATCCGGGTTCAACAAAACCGTAATCAACACTCCCGTCGCTCCCTCAACGGAAGGACTAACTGATGAACAACGTGAAGAAAATATGCATAAATTCATCAAAGAAAATGAAAAGTTACTTAAACAGTTTGGAATGCTGAGGAAGTACGATGACTCGAAGCGGTTCCTGCAGGAGCACTCGCAGCTGGCTTGTGAGGAGACAGCCAACTACCTGGTGATCTGGTGCATCAATCTGGAGATGGAGGAGAAGTCGGAGCTGATGGGCCACGTGGCTCACCAGACTATCTGCATGCAGTACATCTTGGAGCTCTCCAAGCAGCTTGACATGGATCCCAGGGGATGCGTGGCTTCATTCTTTACCAGGTACTCATTTTATGGTTACATGACAAAACAGATTAATTATAATAATACATATTTATATATGTAGTGCCATTTTTTTTTTAAATCACCACAAGGGCACTCTGCAAATATAAATGTAGCAGCACATACCCGAAGGATTTTATCCAGCGATTCCTGAGCCTAAGTAGTGTAAAAAATGTAAATGTCATTTTGTTATCTCTTTGTGCGCTTAGCTCTTCTAAACAACGCAACGGATTTTGATAGGGTTTTCACTAACATTTAGAAAATTACTTCCTAGAGGTTTATATATATAATACGTAAGTAATATATTTACCGAAAGTAGCGAAAAGTTGATGTTTATCCTGAAATTCACAACCTGAAAACTTTACTCCAAATCATTCTAAACGCCGATTACATGTCAGCTTGTATCCAATAAACATTTCTGATATATGCGTAGTTGTTATATAGGTACTTCTTACCTAAGCACTTCTAGTTGTAGTGACTTTTGTAACTACACTACGGAGACTTATGTAATTAATAGTTGTATTTGAAATCAGTATAAAATTCTTAGTAAGTATTGATAAAGCAAACTCAGCAAGTAGTTGTTATAAAAAGCAATGCACTCTTCTACTGTTCCGTTTCTAGGACCCATTTAACACTTTGTTTATAGTTAATACACACATGAGATGAACCGTGAACCATTACATATTAGCATGAAACCGTGCGCAAAAAAGGGTCATCAACATCGTTCATCCTTACTACTGCAAATCGCATCTACGCACACTTTTGTCTCTACCTACACACCAAAGTACTGGGGATCCATAGAAGCCTGAGTGTATCAGACGCAAGTCCTTTACATTGACTGTAAATAAGGGGTGCTGAATCTTCTAGTCGGTGAGCTGCTTTATGTTCAGGGCCTTTTCCGGTTGCTGTGATGTCGTGTATCCAAGGAAAGAGCAGTAGGTAGTCCAAGGAAGCGAGAGGTCAGAAGTCAAAGGCGGTTGTAGTAGTTCCAGCGGGAGAAGCAGTCCAGAGTGAAGCGGTCAGAGTAGATGTCGGAAGAGAGAGGCTTGAGATCGCTTTACGCGCGGTATATATAGGACTAGCGGGGGCGTGCACACATCGGTGTGCGCGCGTCTGAAACGCCCCGCGTAAACGAGGTGCATTTTTGTGCAGCTTCGTGTGTTTTCATATGACTTTAATAGTCAATATTAAAATTATTTATTCAATAGTACTCTTTACGCCGCTTCATCTCATGAAAACTGTTTTTCCCTAGCATTTTTAATGTTTTTATAATAAATTGTACAATATGAATCAGTGGGTCCTCAGACCGACATTGGTGTGAGGAAATCCTTATAACTACTTAATATTAATGTTTACATATTTCAATATTACTTTACAACATAGACGCGAGTCCAGCATTTCAACCTGTATATTTTTATTTTGCATTATGGCGGCGAGACTCACGCAAATCTAACATTAATTTGCGCAATTATGTATGAAAAGAGAAATATTTCTAGCATTATAGTGGCTTTGCGCTGATTGGCTGACCAACGCTGTTCAGTGTTTGGCGTTGCTTCGCCTGGGCAAAGGAGAGGAGATGCGACGTAAATACTGGGTCCACGGCTTGCGATGTGCCCAATGCTCTCCAGCCGGGGAGGGGATACCACGTAAATACTGTGTCCGAGCGCTCGTTGTGCTCAGTACTCGCCGGCTGGGTAAATACTAGCTTTCTTATCCCTCCATGGTCAGAAAGCTGCTTTGCGGCCTTTGGGTAGCATTGCGCAATGCGTTCGATACACTGAGTAAATCCCTCATCCAAAAAACTGAGCATCTTATAGATAGGGCTTGCAGATTCAGACTGGTGACTAACTCATCACCCTGTACAAATCTCAAGTACATACAAAAACTGAATTTGGGAGCGAGCCCTTGGCTGGAACCTCAAAATAGTTGATAAATCTACTTGATTCTGTGCAAAAAGAATTTCCAGCGCCCTTGAGGTGAATTTGAAAACGGCGCTATACAAATCATCCAAATATTATTATTGAGAGGAGGGCGGGTCAGCAGGTTGACTCACAATCCAATATTAATAGACTTGTAGTTATATTCTAAATATTAATAAATAACTACTGAATTTGGCTGAAGCGGTTTATTATAACACATCCGAAAAATAAATAAACATAGAAAATACAACAGAATGTTTTATGAAAGGAAGGTTCGAGAATGTTTTCCAAGCGTTTCACGTAGGCAAATAATTCAATGTCAAGGTTGCTGGTACTGTACTGTCGCTTATATAGGTTAAAAATAAAATGTTCTCAAATATTCCAGTTGCTACAGTAACAAATATATGAAAAAATAAAAGAAAATCCAAGAAGCTTGTTTGGCAAAGGCCGAAAATTCTAGAATGACGTCCGACTCAAGTAGTGGCGTACCACTACAGACTGATTGCCATTTCTAAAGCACAAACGCAATGTGGGCATTTTGAGTCCGTTCTAATTTTAATGGAGCCTGCTCTAAGGAGCTAGCAACATTGATCCCTTCTGCAACGGTGCACGTATGTGAAACTCCACGGACACATGCGGAACACTCATTCACCGTTGATGTTGGATTCATGAAAACGGGTTGTTTCTTTGACTTGTTTTTTTGTAAGTCGGCTGATATGTGGAATCAACTACCTGCAATCTAGTAATCCCTCGTGTAATCTAGGCTTCTTCAAGATCTGCATTAATTAATTCCTTCCTACAGCCCCTACTTTAACCCGCTTGACAAAGCTGTTGACAAAACTGATATAGTTTCCCTGTCCTATGTTCGAATGGGGGAGCAATCTTTCATTAGCTCTGCTGCTTCGAGAGTTCACGCAGTTTGATCGTGACTCGGTGATAGTCAGCACGCATCCATGCCATATCTCCCTTTGGTTCTATCGTGTATGGTTCAATTGCTGTAACTTTATTCGGTTATAAAATAATGTGATCTTCATCAAACAGTTTTCTTTGATTAGTCTTTGGATATTCTTTGGACCAAGCAGACATAATAATATGATGTGTTTGTAGGATCCAGGTGGCGGAGGCGACATATAAAGAGTCCTTCGAAGAGGAGCTCCGACAGTTCAAGCTGAGAATCGAGCGCCGCGCCAAGGAGAAGCTGGAGGAGGCCCTGAAGGAGCAGCAGGAGCTGGAGAAGCAGGAGCGCCTTGGGCCTGGGGGGCTGGACCCTCAGGAGGTGTTTGAAGAGTTGCCAGAGGTGAATATTACCAATTATACATTCTGGCAGTCCAACACTTTGTACCAGATGCCATGACCAATAATGTAATATTGGTAAAGTAAATTTAGCTCTGACATTTGTTTATCGAAGTCCCAAGCATGAGATTCGCAAAGAATGCAAGACTGGTGTAATCGTAATGAGTAAGATTAAGAAAGGAAAACATGGATGGTTTGGGCATGTAGAGCGAATGAACGAAGAAAGGAGTGTTAAGAGAACATGTGACACAAATGGGAGTGGTAGTAGAAATCGTCGACCCCCGAGGAGGATGATGTATGAATGTGAATGAAGCAAGGAGGGTGTGCCAAGATCGCGTTTGGCAGTCCGTCCTTTTTACATACCCCTGCGGAAAATGGCGTAATGGTTAGTCAATTCGTTAATTAGAGCATGAATGGCAATCGATAAATGAATCAATATGTATCAGGAAAAAAGCCCCACGATGGCAACATTGATACATCCCATCTATTTCTGAGGGTTCCACAACAGATAAAATTAGCTATTCTAAGGGAAGTGTCTTACGACATAAACATAAAATATATATTATCTGGTAAACAGAAAACTGAAGTTTTCTAAAATCATAGTTTTTATTCCAATATTTAAACAAAACTCATCAAGTTAATGTTCGCGCTGTTTTGCGAATTTTGCTCTGATGTTCAAGAGGTTAAATTAAAATGTTTATTCTTCCCCACAGGAGCTGCAGAAATGCTTCAACGAACGAAACATCCCCCTGCTGCAGGAGACCATCGCCAAGATGCCCAAAGATGAGGCCGTCTACTTCATGAAGCGGTGTGTGGACTCGGGGCTGTGGGTGCCCGAGCGCGGGGAGGGTGGGGACGCTGCTGAGGCCACCGAAGCCGCGGGGACTGACGACTCCCCCGCCACCTCATCGCCGCAAGACTAGGCAGACTGACGGCGATTAGCCGGAAACTAGCGGCAGTCAAGTGGCAAAACTCACAGATAATGCAAATAAGGGAGATGAGCCACGAACCATTATAAGTTTGAAATCACGTGCTCTAAAGTGTCGCCAACGTCGTTCACCTGTACTACTTTACATCACATCTACGTGCAGCGGTGCCCCGCTTTGTTTCTACCTACACACCAAACGCATAATATCCATTGGCACCACCGCTTTGATAATGAGTGCAGTTTGGTCATAGCTCGGCAACAGTCGGCACGCTTAATGCCATCTCCCTTTATTTCTATTAACTGTGGGCAAACTAGTGATACAATACGCAAAAAAATACATAGTGACTTCTCAATATGTATGAGAAAATGACATTGTTTCCCTGCATTTGGTATCTTCCTAATTATTATCGACTCACTATCGATTATTATTTGCTTTTAATCATTTTAATAATTCTTGGACATGTTTTGTATTTTACCTAATGGTTTATTTGGGAAGACAGGAAAATACTATTGTTTCTTGTTGAAACATTAGTAATCTAGTGTTTGATACTTCGTTCCCTTGGGACAACAAGGTTCTATCTGTTATTTTGTCCTAAATTGAGTTTTTTGCACCAAGTCCCTAGAATTTCTTCCTCTTTAAAATCGTATCTAAAATATGTCGAACCGTTAGGTAAATTCTATTTAAAAGGCTTCATTTGCAATTTAAGAGCAACATCGTTCTATATAACTCCTCGGGCATGTCAGAAGGTCGGACTATTTCCGCTTTGCAATAAAATCCAAATAAATGGATATTTCTGAATTTATCCGAAAACCGTTTTTGAAAGGTTATGAAATACTCTTTTAAATTTTATTATTAGAAATCAACATATCTTTTTTGAAGTATTAAAATTTTGAATCCAAACAAACAAAATTGCATATAAAAATAATTAAGTCACATAAGTTTTTTCAAATTGAGTTCGGAACCTATTTCTTTTCATATTTTTCACATTTTAATTTTTCTGTGGTTAACTTCTGATTTGAATATAAAGCGTGGTGTATTCTCTTTCTAACACTGTTCAGATCCTATTTCTCACCACAACACTAAGGATGGGTTGTTTCGCAGAATTTGAACAATTCATCAAATATCAATGTTCATTTTCGAGTTCTGTGAAAGTCCTATTAAAGTTCTGTTATTATATCATGATAGGCTAGTTGCTTGACATAACTGAAATAATAGCAGTACTCAAAAAAATCTTTCACAGAACCTGAAAATGAATGTTGAAATTCGAAGAATTGTTTGAATTCTCCGAAACAACCCGTCCTAAGGGTTTCTGTGAGACCATGAAATTTGTTCCCAAAATTGAACAAGTTTGCCTGGAGGGTTAAAATATTTTATTTTTATTTTTAGAACAACAATGTTTCATTGCAATATTTATTTATTTTTTGAACAATGTTTCATTGCAAAATATTTTATTTTTAGAACAATGTTTCATTGCAATTTATTTTTATTTTTAGAACAACAATGTTTCATTGCAAAAATTTTGCTGGCAATTTAGTTCTATCTGCCATGGGTAAAATATTTTTGGAACAGCATGGTTCCATTTGCATTGTGTCGGAGCTCATTCTCTTGCCAATTGCATGAAATTGAGGAAATAATTAAAAAATTCCATTTATAAAAAAGTTAATATTGTTCTGAGTTATATTTAATATTACATTTAATTGAAAAAAAAAAAAATCAAATGGAGTTCTGCGAATTAAACACAAAACAATTAATGACATAATTAGTACTACATATTCACTTTACATAAAATTTAAGTGTTAGTGTTTTATTTGGGATTTAAATTTTGAACGTCAATAATATCTCAGTTTCATTCCAATAGCAGATAGAACGTTTTTGTTCCAAGGGCATGACTTTGTACCACATTAAATTAATTTCATTTAATTTGTGAAATTTGCCATTAGTTTCAATGTCCAAATATTCAATCATTATGTTCAAACCCAATAAATTTGTATATTCTAAGATAAATTTAATTTACATATTTAACAAATAAATTTCATCACTATTTTTAAGTTGAAAAATATTACGGCTTCTTGTCTTATTTTTACAGTTCCATTCGAAGCTCCCTTACTTTTGATTAAAAAGTCTTTTGCAATCTAAAATTACCAGATAAAAAAACTGTGAGTGAGATTATTAACACACTGCCGGAGTTCACCATTCAAACATTTGTGATGCTTTAGAGTTTCTGCTTCATTGGCCCAGTATGTCAGTCCGTATCCTCGCTATGTACGACACTCCTTGCTCAAATTTAAGCGGGCTAAATCGGCCGCTCAAGCCTTGATAAGCGGCAGAATAGTTCCTTTTTTAGACACCGAGGTGCTAGCGGTCACATGTCAAACTTGACTTTTACGTAAATTGCCTACTTTTATTAATATTCACCGATTGATGAGCAATGTCGATGTTATTAATTGATAATCAATTTAAAATAGTCTCGTAAGGGATTTTAAATGTTTCAACGTCAGGACATTTTGATTTCCGCAGTTATGCAGGGATCACACGAGGACAATACAGAAACCATTACAATATTGTCCTGACTCTGCTCTGTGAACAGCCTCGACCGTGCAGGGTAGGACAATGAAACAATATAACAATTCTACGGTAGTTCAAATGTGGAACACTGAAAATGTATACATGATGGTGCGCGTTACAAGTGACTTCCATTTATGCAACATTTTTAAGCTGAAATACGAGATGCGAGCGCCAGTAGCCGAGATACGTATGCATGGAGCGACTGAATATTGTCCTGCTGTCTTGTCCAAACGCTTTTACATGCGGAAAACGCGGCTGGGTGTGGTGATGGGGGTAAGTCACTATCTTGCGGAGATAGCTTGCCCGTCTTTCTCTGGGACAATGTCTTAGTTGTCCTGTCTTCCAAACTACTGTTCACATGTATTCACACACAATGCATCCGGAGCTGGGAAGAACAGTATTGTACTGTCCTCGTATGATCCCTGCTTTAGTTTTAATATCAAGAAGTGTGCCCTGACTCAAGCAAAACAAATAGTATTTAAAATTAGTATCCTCGCATATTGCACCATGCTGATTGAAGTGGGTGATCAAAAATCAACTCAACATCAAATAAACCGCTGTCGTTTTGACATTTTAAAAGCTCGCGATGACAGAAAAAGCATAGATAAAAAACACTAACATAAACGGTAGTTTGGTTTTACAAAGAAAAAAGAAACACATTCTTCCATTAAAATCATAGACAATATGTAATATTGGTGACATCTAGGCTTACGACCTATAAACGGATTATGTTCCAAGCCGCGCTAAGTTCGACATTCCATCCAAGCCGAGCTTAAAATCAACTGATATACCGGGCCATAGTGGTTTCGTTATTATTTGAATGTTTGTAATATTAAATTCAAATCCTCTTGTCCATCAATCATATTAATTTGAATCAAATGAATTGGGTAGGCTCTCATTCATAGAATATAATATTAATACTATCATAGAATAAAGAACGCAATCAATTCCACGTGGGAGTGTTCATGATCGAAAAGTTTGATCATTCTTCGCTTAAATTTCAAATATGTACAGAAACTATTCCTATCATCATTATGAAATTTTCAATTTGAACCAATGTAATGGCGATATACAATTAGAGACTGAGCGCCATGCTAAACGAAATGGTACCGAAAGGTACTAAGTCAGTAGCTGTATCGGTTTCCGTTCACAATAACACGGAAGGTATTTCTTGTGTGTATTTTCTATTCAGCGATTACACGCAATATTTTATGAATATAAAATAAGATGTTATCAAAATGAATGGACCGTAAATAATATAAGTGAGGAAAAACGTATGCGTCTCTCCCAATCTGGCTTATCACGCAGTTGTTGGGCGGAAACATTCGGCGATAAGACCCGGACAAACCTTGCCTCATGAACCCCTGCTAAGTCACCAAAGTTAACGAACCACTTGGTGTGACCTATGGCCGAGATGTTGGTTATCCAACAAATGGTTCCCCGGGGTGACGGTTCCCATACCCGCCTCTCAAATTGTTTGCCTATTTTGTTTCAACCTACACACCAAACGCATGTCTTTCATTGTCTGGACGACAGTCGGCAACGCTTCTATTTCATCTCTCTTTGTTTCTATTATCTATGGAATGGACCTTTTTGATGACATCAATGTTTGAAAGTTGCAAGAAAATTGAAAAACATAATATCAATTTTTTTTTTTTTATGAAACAAATCTTAGCAAATAATCAATATATTTTGCCAATAGACAAACTTAAAACAAAGAATAAAAAAAATATATTATTTTTAAAGTCATAATATACAGCGGCTCAAGAATTATTAAGCTGCAAAAAAATCGTTGGATTTCTTCAACTTTGTTGAAATTGTTCAGTATCTCGATTTGCATATTTAGAAACGTGTTTTACTATGCAATTTAGGTTTTAAGTAAATATTATTCAAAATTATTTTAATAAATAAAGCCATAAAGATGATGTTTCATTAACCTTTCCTTTAGGGCTTTATCCCATTAAGCTAGTAACAAATCAACAACACACCTTTGAAAAGTAATTTAAAGTGATGATAAATATAAATCAAACTTTTTTCTACTGTACATCTATTTTCAATTTTTTCCGCCATCTCTTGGGCCAGCTAGTAGTCAATTTCAAAGAATTTTTGTTTGACTTAGGATTGAACCTTCCTAATCGACTTGCTCGCAGGTTGGCAGCATTGAGTTGCTACCATCTAACTTGCCTTGCGTTGCATGTTTCCACCAGGCAAGTAGCCTGCATGCAAGTTCAAACTTGTGCGGTGAAATAGATATAAATTTCCCGTGCAAGTCAAAATTCACTACATGTAACCTGCATGTGCAACGCTGGTAGAGTTTTCCTCTATGCAACCTGCGCGCAAGCTACTTGCATAATGGAAAAGCTGCTTTAGTATTGTCCTTATTGACAACATTCCCTGAATGGGGATGACATAGTCCTACTGACACCAGGGAACATCCGTCTTCTGTTTCAAAGTCCTCCAAGCTTAAGGATTTTCTGTGCCGAAATCAAGAAAGGTTTGGAAATAAGATTAAAAAAATAGAGAGATAGTTTTGTAAAGCTTTTATAAATTATGGGTACAATAATTAATTAGTAAATATATCCCTCATCATTATTAACGCAATATCAACAAGTACGAGTATAATATTGATTCATAAAACATAACATATAGAGTTGGTATATAGTAATATAATTTTATGGTTCTACCGTTGAGAGCTCCTTTGTAACCTCTAATTTCTAATCTGTTACAGCTACTCCCACAATCGTAAGCATAGATAATAGAATCAAAGGGATATTAAATATATAATTTATAAATATATGGCATGGAAGTCCTTTATCTCAGTTTGGAATATTTTGACATCTAGCTTTGGGAGTGCGACATATTTTATATGAGAAAGAGGGTTAGGTTATAATGGAGCTATCAGCGGCACGCCTTTATGGGTGGTTTATTTGGTGTTTAGGATCGGACGCACTTCATCCTCTTGGTGGTGCGGTCCAAAGCGCACTTCTCGTAGGAGTTGCACTTGACGTTGTTGCAGTAGGTTCCTGTTCCACCGGATGCTGTAAGCGATAAAACATTAGAAACAATGAAAGATAACATCAGAAATAGAAATTTACCCCATCGACCTTAGATGTACATAATAAATGTTGGTTTTCTTCAATCATAATCATTCTATTTTATTTGTTTACTAGCTGACCCCGCCATGAGTTGGCTCTGTCTGTCTGTGCAGTTGGAGAAACAATAGCGCGTGTTGCTTTTACGTCCAACAGATGGCGCTGTTTTTCAAAAAAAGCCTTTTTTACCTGTCACCAGTAAAGATTAATGCTTCATATATGTGGTGATTACTTTTTGTAGAATATGGCGATCGATCACCAAGTTTAGTAAATTAACTTCTTGTTGGAAGGAAGTAATAATTAATTTTTTGGGTGGTTTATTAACTGTTATTGTTCGTACTACAATACATATAAGATATAAGTTACTATGATATCCTAGATATTAGTTTAATATTTTATTCACAGATGGCACTGGTAACAATAGAGCTGTCGATAATGAGACAGATAAATACGATGCAAGCCCCAGGTTAGGACCCAGATCATTCCTACCGCCTGGTTATTAAAGACACTGGCCTAATGGCTGTCCAAGCTCCCTTATAATCTATCACCAATAAAAGTCTGAAAGGGTTTTGTTGACTGTTGAGTTTTTTATTGAAGAGTTTAGAGACAACCGAGAGTTACAAGTTCAGAAGGTGATGTGGTAAAGACGCAGAACACAGCTATCATTCGCTTTTATTGCATATTCACTATCATGTTGTCTCGTTCATACTCGGTTGTTTCTTTTATACATTTAAAACACATTTCCTTACAGCATATAAAACCAAAATTAGACCAGAGACCACATGGGGACTAGCCCTAAACGAAGAAACAAAATCAGCAGTCTTTGAAAGCAAAATGCTTCGAAAAATCTTTGGACCTCCGCTAAAATGGATTATACAGAATCGAAATGAACCATCAACTGTAAAATCTAATTTCGAGTGTTGTAAAAATGTATATAGAGTGGAGGCAAACCAGAGTGGATTGACTGCTTGAAAGAGGATTGGATTCAGAGTTCAAACGTCGCTTGAAATTGCACGAGCCGTGTTTAGTGACAAGATCATTCAGATATTTACCAGCATTTTTCCTCCCCCTCTGTCCGCTCTTTACAGCTTCAGATCATAACCCGAATCGGGGATGTTATGGTCCTGCTTCTGGCAGTGACTCTTATGTGGTATTCACATAAAGACCTAATTGACCGCATTAATATGCATATATGCAAGATAACTGGTTGACATGTTGATAATAATTATGCTAAGCTTTTATCAATTTTACTTGCAATAAATTTAGTTTTATTTCAGCCATTTGACCTGTGACAATAATTATAGATAATAATTGTAATTTTATTGTGCAGGCTTATTTACTAAAAATAATTAACAACCTTTTAACTACCCAATATAAGTAAATATTATTGCTAGACCGCAGGCAAAATCAGATGCGAAGATGCATGTTTCTTGCCATGCGCAGAAAGGGCACGATTTATTAGTGGTTAGCTATTATTCATTGGTGGTTTTGCCAAGCGCCACACTCGCCTATACTTTACTGTTTTACTTATGCTTTGCTCTATTTCTTATCAACCTTTTCTAGTTGCACCATAACTCAATAATGTCACCTTTCAATCTTCAGTTTACACAACGCACAACATGTTACAAACTTACTTTTTCTATTTTTTATTACTATTCCTTGTTTTATATATATGTACATATATATAATTATATATATTTTGAAATTTCTCATTTACTGTACCTTTATGTGTTCTAGATTTGTAATCTCTAGACATATTGAACTATGACTTCACAGTGATGCTATTTGGAAGGGTAGACCAGGAAAGCATCCATCAAAACAAACCTAACAAATACTTACATCCCTTGGAGCCGGAAGATCCCTGGGTCTTGCCCTCGACACAGGACTTGGTGTGGCAGGAGTTGGCGCAGCACTTCTTCCCGTAGGAGCAGTCCGTGTCCTGCAGGCAACTCGGCTGGCAGGAATATACTTGGCTCACCAGGGGACACTCACCGCCTGGAACAATAAAGAAACTGTGTCATTCAATTGAATCCATAATTACATAATAGAAGATTAATTAATCCTATTACAATACACATGTAACAATTTACATAACTTAAAAACAGATATGCAATAATAATATATTTTACAGTTCTTGCCTAATGCGGCTCTGAAATCTACAAGGCCAATTTTTTAAATCTCAAGATACCTAGAGATATTATTTAGCAGCACCATACATCTTGTCATGCTATGCTGGGTAAGCACTTCCGTTCTGCCGTATGGAATACAAAGCAGGTTGTGGTGGATCTCGGCGGTAGTTGTTTGGTACAAACAATTTATAGGAAATGAAATAGTTTTTAAGCCCTTATGGGTTGCTGGTACTTGCTACATACTTGTCTATGAAATTCCATAATCGTGCCCTATAAAGGGTTAATGCTGTTTTATTTATGGCTGTTATTCTAAGGGACCATTCCTCCTAGATTTTTGTAATGAATCCTGGTTACTCAATGTGCATTCTCATAAATATACATTAGAAACATTTTTTATATTTATTGTATCAATTCTATGTATTTTTGCTGATATGGGGGCCCAGACGGCAGAAGCATATTCAGGTTTTATATTTTATTGCAGTTTAATGTCATTGGTTCTGTCTTGGAAAATTGTTTACTTGTTCTTATCACAACACCGTGATGATAACTGTATCATAATATGATTTTAAAAATGTAAGTAAATGTGCATGAAGAGAGCTGACTGTTGACAGGCTACAACCAAATTGCATGAACCATCAAAACGGCGGAGCCATTGAAATTTAACCGTTTGGTGAATAGGTAGAAACAAAGGCCCAAAAGATGCGATTTTCAGTAGTATGGGTGAACTTTGGCGACGCTTTTGTGCGTGTAGTGTCATACCAATAATGATTCACCACTAATTTTCTTTGATTCTAATCTATGAATTGTTTGGATGCAAAACTTCCAAGTCCCATTATCTCAGTTGCAGGAGTTTGACATATTGTATGTTCACTTTAAGATAGTGGGGAGGTTTCAATTATTATCAGTATGTTAGTTCGGTCAATTCTTAACATTAATAATTAGTTGAAGAATACTTACTGGCCAATGAATCTTCCACGAGGAACGAAGCCACAAAGAGGAAGCTCACGATTATGAAGAAGAGTTTTGCTGGAAACAATAAGATTAATAAATTTTATTTTAATTACTTGCTGTACCCCGCCATGCGTTGCTGTGGCTCAGTCTGTCGCATATCTCTCAGTATAGTATTGCTTTTACGTCCAACAGATGGCGCTGTTTTAAAAAAGTATGTTTTTACCTGTCACACTTGACATCTATATAATATAGGTATATAAAAACATTCGACTATTCGACTAATATTCGACTGCAACGTTGTGCCAAATTTCAAAGCAATCGGCGAATAACTTTGGGACATAAGATTTTTAACAAACTGTTGAGAAGTGAGTTAGCTAAGAGCTTCACAGATGCAATCATAGAGGGCAGTTCAAAGAGCTTGCTTGGAAGTCCGTAAAATGGCAGCTAGTGGCCAGTAGTCGCCAGGGCCAATGAGAATGCTCCTAGACAAACTTACTCTTCCCAGATCTGAATTAGCCAGCTTCTAGTTAGGTCGACTCAGGTCGACTATCGAATCCCCATTGTAATACGCGAAGTATGAATAAATCCCTGATTTATCACAAAGAACCAATTATTTATAATCTCCTTCCACAATGAGTTGGAGAACTGTTTTTGGGAAAACAACACAAACGAACATTTACATTATTATTTATATAGATAGATTGTACAACAGACATCTATTTACGTGACATTCGATATAATCTGCATGTTCGTAGATGGCGTTAATTTAATTATTTTATTAAAATACGCTTTTCGCAAGTTATTTTTTATAATATCAAGACGATTTTTTTTATTTGCGCCCGTACATACAATATGAAAACGAATAAATTGTTTTGTCCGTATAAAAAATCAATTCCTTGAAGAAAGGCATACAAATACAATATTGTATCGGTGATAAAATCCAATCCAATTGGTTAATAATTCATAAGGTTAATTGCGAATTTCTTATCTCCCGCTGTTTGTGATAAGTGTTTAAGTTTTTTTAATTTTTATTCTCACTATGTTGTTTTTGTTTCTTTTATTTTATTTTTATATTTTATCATAATTTTGTGAAATAACTTTTTGGATTTGATTGATTTTTCGAGTAAATCGAGTCTGAAGTTGGAATTTTTAAATACATATTTTAATGAAATTGGTCGCAAGGGAGTCTAACACAGACCACATTGCCAAATTTGAATTCGGGATTTTATTAATTTGAATGAATCTATTTTGGAATGTGAACTTTAAAACTAACTGAACTTTAGAACTTTAAATAGCAAAGAATGCCGCCATTTCTGTACACAAGTTCCTATTTTTATAATTTTGTGATGCCTACTATTTCTATTGTATAAGCTCATTACGTACTGTTTATGTTAGTCACTCTTCTAAAATCACCTGTATGTTTATTTGCTATCATTTACTGTATTTATTGTACAAACAAGTTTGTTTCTTCGGTGTAACTGTAGAGAAACGAACTTGTTTTAAAAAATTATAGTAAACAAACATACAGGCGATTCTAGAAGAGTGACTAATATAAACACTAGGTACAGAGCTGGTGTAGTAATAATAGTAGGTAGAGAAAATCTGTATTTTTTATGGCCAAGATCACACTTAATGGGCGAAAGCCATAAAAATAAAATAAATAAAAAAGGTGTTTGTATTTTGTAATGTCATTGGATACGAGCATATTTTTCCAATTTGGTAAGCAAATATTTAAAACGGAAATATTAGACATTACAATGTAATACATTAATATTGTAATTTAAAAACAGATGAGGCAAAAAAATCGACATAATATGAATCAAAAGCCACGATTAATTTACGTGACAAAAAAATGAAAATTACACTTTGTTTGCCCCTATTTTCGTTTAGTGCCACAAAGTTAATTTGCAATTATTGAAAAGGGAAATATTTAACATTAGTAAATCTCCCCAACTGGTACAATAAATAGGAATATATTAATCTCCACCGATTAAAATAACGTCTTACTTTTGACAAAAATACGCACATAGAATCAAAATAATTGTCTGCTGAAATTATAGGTACTGTGGGTAGGTACTTTATCCTTTGTCTAGAGTTGAAAAGATTATTTTTCTCAACATTTAAATAATTCAAATTTGAAAAGATGACACTAGTGCTTACGTAGATCTACTCATAGAATTATTATGGTTGTCGACCGACACTGACATCTTTCAGTAAAACTTAGATCACAAGACCGGGACACTGAATCAATTTGGAATAACATTACTTATGTAAATGGCGATAAGGTTTAAATTCCCGATTGACACCAGTCGCTTGTTTTGATTTTCGCAAGAAAAATACACCGTCAAAAAGTGTGTTTTATTTTACGAACTTGAGGCACAAATATTTAAATGCTTTGCGATCATTTTCTAAAGAACTTAATTTGCCACATTATGCATAAAACTATAACCGAAAATGGGTTTGTAATGATTTCGAACTTTAAGGAAGTTTTTATAGGCATGATATAATTTTTTTTCTGGGCTTACAAAATGCTCGATTTATTCAAAGGCCAAGATGTGTTCTACTCGCATTATTTAATTAAAGCATCTGAAATATTTATGAGCGATCAAAATTTCAAATCGATAACAAATGACTTTGCATTACTGTATTATGTTTGGACACAGCAAATATTTTTTAAGAGGCCGGTGTAATTTAGTGTCCCGGCCTTGTGATAGGTGAAGAAACAATGGTAATTATTTACCGAAACAATTCTTTTAACATTTTTTTCTTTCATAATGTTAAAATAACTACCTACACGGGTAGGTGCCGTTATTTCGTTTTTTTGTGAGCCATGCAAACGCCTATCTGACTTATAGCTAAGGAGATAAGTATTACGTGCTAACATACCCATTTTGTTAGTTTGTTTTCCTTCAGGAAATGTAATAAGCGAGTAGATATGTAGTTCTTGTACACACAACCGTGCAAAGAAAACACTTGTGGAATACTGACTAGTATTTTCCGTGAGTTCAATAAATAAACCAGACTTCTTGTTTGCGATACGTATTTTGCAATCGCAAACCAATGCTCCTCTAACGTTATCTCTGATATTTAAATATTATTAATTTAATACTATTTAAGGAGGATCCAGGGCCGAGAATCAATGACCTCCATAGCTGGCCGCAGATCCAAAGGAGGCGGGTTCGAACAAAACCAGCCTAATCCAGGACAGGATACAGAATCAAGTTGGCCAACTATTTGTGTATATTTCCAGGGCCGTGCCTGAACCAAACGGCGCATGGCGCTAGTGAAAACCTCAAGGGCGCTGTGTTAGGTATTATCAGAGCATTCGCAAGTCGGCGCTTGGAGCGGACTGCTCCAATTGCACCTGCTCAGTGCCGGCTCTGGATCCTGCTATAACTGAAAACACTTACTGTAAGCCATTCTACCTCATGTAACTACTGCCTCAAAATAATTTTAAATTGGGTACGTAATAAAGTAGAATGGTTCTACGTATATAAGAATCTTACGCACACAAATAGCAGGCCAACTTGATTCAGTGCCCTAACCTTGGTTAAGGTCGGCGCCAGCCCTGTGTAGGCGTAATTGGAGTAGCGAAGGCGCCAAGATAATACCTGACACCATAGACATATGAATATTAGTAGACCTGCCCTAAGTGATTAAAAGCGTATTATTCCCCACTCCCCATACCGGTTCCATTGGAGCCGGCTGGGCTCGCGTATGGCTTCCCGTGAATCTTGAGAATGTGACGTCATCATTCTTGTTCGAACTAGCGTCGAGCTATGGTCGAGGCATTTTATGAAATAACACGGCAAAATAGTGGATTGTGAAATGAAAACTTGTAAAAATAGATGTGAAAAAGAGAATAAACCCAATTGTCGTATTACATTCCATATGTAAGCATCATTTTAAGCTTATTCACGTCGTATAATATGAATCCGTTGTAGAAACATATACTATCACATCGAGTCAACATTGGTCGAATGTAGCGATTCTCAAGTGTGCGCATCGTTGTTACTGGGAAGTAAATTATGAACACTTATAAAAGTGTCTTAACTAAATACGTAAACAAAATATTCGGCTCTGAAAATAGAAGAAATTTTTTTTTTGCCGAATTTGGACTTCGCAAATTTGTTCATAACGTGGCGAGTAATTTGCGCTCCCATGTAAAAATGTCTATTCATTCAAAAGCAGATTTTACTTTTAAGAACTAAATGGTGATATTATAATGCGAGATGCCTATATACTGTCAGATTGATTTATTGACGAATCACAGTCAGCTTTACCCCCTTCGTTCTTCAACAGTTGATTTTACCCCTCACCTTTAATTTCTAGTCTATATATTCATATATCTGTGCCTGACACCTAATACAGCGCCCTTGAGGTTTTTACATTCAGAAACAAAACATTTATTGAAAAGGCACTAGCAGTGTTTGATGACCAGATCTCCTTCATCTTTCTTGTCTTCTACCTTCCCCCTAACCACCCTTTAGGATATGATCCTTCACCTCCTCAATCCCTTTAGTCTCACAGAATACCCCAATTGTTGGTGATGCCGTAGTCCCTTTGGCTCAGGAAATTCGGGGGCATTTGGAACTCTTGTGTGGTATTATTTACATGCTAAAATAGTAATTAACCCGTAATGTGCCAAGAAATCCACTGTGGATTTGCTAGTAACTCACCGCTCTTGCTTCGATTTTATTTCAGAACTAAAATGTATTTAGTTCTAAAAGAAAAAAGTTGATAGACGAAGAAGAATTTGTGAATCTCAAATTTTCAGAACATCTGGTCGTACGTCGGACCATTGCAATCATCCACTTAAGTGTTATTGCAAAAACAACATACCTAGCACTTCATTTGCATACTGGATCTCAAGATTGACCACAAAAAACGTACATTTATTCAATTGATTTATATTATTTATTATGAATAATATTCGAAAATAGATTTCTTCGGTCAACTAGAGGACTTTTTCGTCTTTCTGCGACAATTGAATTCCTATTAATATTTAATTTATTGGTATAATTTTTGGAAAGTTATTTAGATCAATGTAATATTATTTAATCATTGAAGAAGATAATATGAACGAAATAAAACATGAAACAGAACAAAAAACTAACAATCGCAACTGGGGATTTATTTTTATTTTTTATTAATTTTATTTTAGTAATTCCAATTGGTGCAGACTAAGTTTTCCGGCAGCGTATTATAGTACTTCATCCCTTTAAATAGTATACTATTCTGAGTATTCGCCTTGTCCTTTTTTGGTAGCCTGATTTCATTGCACGTCCTAGTTTTATGTTTGTGTATGTCCTTGTTGTATACAATTTTATTTGAGAAATATTTGGGTAACAGGTTGTTTACTATTTTATGTATAAATATCATCGTGTAAGATCGAAGGAAAAATTAAGGGATCGAACACAAGATTTGTCTTACTAGGACAATACCCTTACCACTGAGCTGTTGAGACCTGAGACTTATTATATTATCGTATGCAACCATTATGCCACCTTCATTTTTATCGATCTCATATTTCAAATCAAGAATTAGGTACCTACCACCATAATTCCTGAAAAATGAAGAAATATGTGAGGTTATCTTTAAGAACAGGGAAATAATTCAAGATTTTACTCAAATCAACTGCTTTGAAAAATTATGATAAATGTGATGTTACTTTTGAGAAAAGGGAAATAATTCAACGTGTATATTTTACGCAAATCAACTGTTTTGAAAAATTAAGAAAAGTGTGATGTTTTGTCTGATTAAAGGAAAATAATTCAAGACAATTGTTTTTACGCAAATCAGTTGATAAGGATAAGCTTGTCAGATGAATATTTGGTCACATTAACATTTGACTTACAGCAGCAGCACATTGGTCACGTTAACATTTGACTTACAGCAGCAGCACATTGGTCACATTAAAATTTGACTTACAGCAGCAGCATATTGGTCACGTTAACATTTGACTTACAGCAGCAGCACATTGGTCACGTTAACATTTGACTTACAGCAGCAGCACATTGGTCACATTAACATTTGACTTGAGCAGCACATTGATAATTAATGGTTTATTTACATCCAATGTTTAACATCAAATTCCGAGTTTAACTTTTTTATTGTAGTCCATAAATAAACCACTCCTTGTAACCCAACACTTGGATTAAAGTTGAGTACCCTAGGGATTTTTTTACTATAAATTGGTAAAACATCCAACACACTTGCACACACATGCATCATTATGAAGGTGATTAAATTTCCGAGATTCTTTCAAAGTACATTAGTCGATAACGTAGGAACGTTTTTCTAGGAAAAATATCGAACTTTGTTTTTTGTTTCCAGAACAATTCACATTTTTATTGACATATACCCATTTAGCCGAGAGCCACGAAATTATCCTCAATTGTATCCCATTTGTGAATGATGAATACTTGGAGCAGGTGGATGACTTTGTGTGTTTAGGAAGTATGTTTACGAGAGATGGGAAGGCTGATAGAGATATTGAATGAAGGGTAAATAGTCCAGTCAGTGGGGGATAAAAAAGGGCTCCACCTTGCAAAAGGTTAGGTAGTAGCGATTTTCACATATGTTGTTAAGATTGGGACTCTAAAGAAAAAAAAAAGTTTTCGACCTTGGGGGGGTCGAGCTCGACCCGCCATCTTGGATTGAAGGTGCCAAAATTTGGTTTTTTCAAAATAATTATGAAGTGGTTGATTTTACAACCAAATTGTTCAAAGCAAACTTAAAGACAACTAAATTACCTACATTTTTTGTAGAAAGTTTTTTTTGTAAGTCTAATTAGGTAACGAGTTACAGCGGTTGAAAGAAGAAAATTTTGACAAAAAATTGTAAAACTCCAGTTTTCTTGATAAATTTTGTACGAACATATTACACAATATCATTTTAACGTATTTTTACATTACAATATACTTATATAGCATCATCCGTGTGCTCGATGACGTTGATTTGTTATAGTGGGATCCTAGTCTAAAGCTTCCTTAAATTCGAACTCGCCCCATTTCCTTTGTCGCTTTTCACTGAAGAAGGAATGCGCAAAGGTACGAAATCATCATTTTATGGTGTTTTCGAACAACTTCCAGAAGGCGAGCAACTTGGAGGTAGCAAAATTAATGTTGTGGATGGAGGATATCTTTTACATAAAGTTGTATGGAATCGGAATGATTATTTTGGGTCAATTTGCGAGAAATACGTTCACTATGTAAGAAATCACTATGGATCACATGCAGTCATTGTTTTCGATGGATATCCGCTTGATGATGGTGAAAAAAATACGAAAACCGCAGAAAGACTTCGCCGATCGAAGAAGCACATGTCTGCAGATGTTCTTTTCGATGAAACAATGCCAGTTCAAGTTTCACAAGAACGATTTTTAGCCAATGAAAATAACAAAGTCCGTCTGATTTCGATGCTTACAAATCAATTTATACAGGATGATTTTACAGTTAAGCAGGCTGAAGAAGATGCTGATGAGTTGATTGTCAATACTGCGATTTCCTTGTGTTCATCATATGACGCTGTTTTCATTATTGGCGAAGACGTTGATCTCCTAGTTCTGCTGACAGCATTAGCACCACCCAAAAGTAGTATATATCTTCGCAAACCCGGGAGAGGTAAAACTTTTGAAAGACTGTATTCCGCGAATAGTGTGAAATACAAAGAGGCGGCTGAGAATATTCTGTTTCTTCATGCCTTTAGCGGCTGCGATACAACATCGTCCTTCTTCAACCAAGGAAAAACAAAATTTTGTTCGTTTGTGCAAAACGAAACAAGACTCAATGCCATGATAGGAATCTTCAAACAACATGATGCAACACCAGAAGACATAGCAGTTGCAGGAACACTCTGTCTTGTTGCTTTGTACGGGGGTGACATGGATAAGGAAACCTTGGAAGAAGTCCGCTACAAACGTTTCGCAAATTCGACAACAAAAAGCAAATTCAATCTTGCCTCTTTGCCACCAACGAACGACGCTGCACGGTACCATGCATTTAGAACGTACCATCAAGTCCAAAAATGGTATGGAATCCGAAAAAATCAGAAAACTGGGGCTGGAAACGTGACACCAACGGGCTTGTTCCAGTAAGAATGACAAAGAAACCAGCACCCGAGACTTTATTAAAATTTATTTCATGCAATTGTAAAAAAGGATGCGGCGTTGCATGTAGCTGCAGGAAAGCTGGATTGAAGTGTTCTATTGTATGTGGGTGCTGTAATGATCAAACATGCCGAAATTCGCCAGAGGTTCACATCGATGTCGAGGACGAAGAAGAAGAGATTTTGTCAATGGAAGCCCAGAATCTCAGTATCACAGGAAATGAGTTAGATGATGACATTGATGACGAAGACTGTTATTAAGTAACATAATTTATAGTAACATAATTCATAGTAATGTAACATAATTTCGAAATCTACCATCGCTGGTATATCTGTGGAGTAGACCTACTGGGGATACCACAATAAAAAATGCACCATGTTCTCGACCTCATAGTGGTATGGAAATGAGTTATCAAAATTATTATAATTATGTAATGAATAACCCGAAAAAATTACAAAGTTGGGAATTTCATCATTTTTTAGAAAAATATTCACATTTCCGCCACTGTAACTCGTTACCTATTAGATTTACAAAAAAAAACTTTCCACGACAAATGTAGGTAATTTAGTTGTCTTTAAGTTTGCCCTCAACAATTTGGTTGTAAAAACGACCACTTCACAATTATTTTGAAAAAAACAAATTTTGGCACCTTCAATCCAAGATGGCGGGTCGAGCTCGACCCTCCCAAGGTCGAAAACTTTTTTTTTTCCTTAGAGTCCCAATCTTAACAACATATATCAAAATCGCTACTACCTAACCTTTTGCAAGGTAAAACTCCCCACTGACTGGACTAAAATGCGGGTAACTCCATTAATGAAGGACTGAACGCAGTTGGGGCAAACAAAAAATTATCCAAAGAAGCGATGTTAGCAGTCCACAATGGAGTTCTGGTACCTACCCTGATGAATGGAAGTGAGGCATGAAACTGGCAGAGAAAGGATGAAAGTATACTGAATGTTGTTGAAATGAGATCCCTGAGGCGTATGTATAGTAAAACCATGTGTGATCGTGTGAGAAATGTGGATATCCGCAAAGAGTGCAAGGCTGATGTAAGCGTAATGAGTAAGATTAAGAAAGTGACACGTAGATGGTTTGGGGCATGTAGAGCGAATGAGCGAAGAAAAGAGTGTAAAGAGAATATATGACGCAAATGCGAATGGTAGCAGAAGTCGGGAACGTCCGAGGAAGACGTGAAGTGAATCAGATATTTGAGTAGGTCATGTCAAGAGTCAGAGTAATAGAATATTATGTATGAGACGATTTATGAATGTGAATGAGGTAAGGAGTGTGTGCCAAGACTGAGTTGTTTGGCGGTCCGTCCTCTCTGCCTACCCCTGAGGAGAAACGGCGTGATGGTTAGTTAGTTAGTTAGTACCCCAGATGCGTTACCTTTTATTTTTGTTTATTCATGTTTCTTATCTTCTAACCAGGGTGTCCGGGGGTAAAGTGCGTTAACTTCGGGAGGTGATTCTACATGATGGTAGAAGTAAAAAATAACTGTTTTTGAATTTAAACCCTTTTTTGCATACAAAAATATTTTTACAAATAAGAATACAGTGTGTCCGGGGGTAAAGTGCGCTAACTTCAGTAGGTGATTCTACATGATGGTAGAATAAAAAAGAAAATATTTTTTCCCATTTCAAAATATTTTTTCAAAGAAGAATATTTATTTTCCCATACCTACAAAGAATTCTTTTTTTTTTTTACTTAAGTGGGAATTATTTATTTTTACGTGTACTATTACGTAGAATCACCCCCGAAGTTAGGGTAAAGATGAATTGAACCAGAAGGACAAAGTTTGAGGACTATATTGTTTGTTAATAATGATGAAATGAAAATAGGTACTGTTACGTTATTTTCTGTAGTTTGTGGTAAATATTATCAACTCCGAAGAAGGTGTCGGTTACAAAAACTGGGCCGGACCTACGACATTTAGCGCCCGGAGTTTTATACAATTGGTAAACCCCAAAGATAGTATAATATAAGGTGAACCCCAATGAAAACTCATTTTATCATTGTGATACCTTGAATTCTAATAAGAAATAACTATAATAATATATATTTTTTTAAGTTATTTTTTTTATTTTACTTATTGAAGGAAAAAGTACATGTAAGTAATAAGGTTTACAATTTACAATGACAATCTCTAATACCACTCTTCCAGAGAAGCATTCGCTTGTGGTTGGAAGAGGAGTGTACATTATGTTATTGTAGATATACATATAGAATCAAGAGAAGTAGGAAAAAATATATTGTAAGTAAAATGTACTACTAGTAGCTATAATATATAAATAAAAAATATAATGTTGTTAGTTTCTGGGATAAAGACAATTTTTATTATTTTTTGTATTAATATGTATACTATATTTGGAGAAGAAATTGATTCTTAAGTAGAATATTTAGTTTTCATTTTTTTGATAATTTATCTTTAAAATATTTTTTCAAAATGCTCAAAGCTTGGCTTTTGTCGTTTATGATTCTGATTTCCTCAGGGAGTTGATCGAAAAGGGTTCTTCCTTGGTATGCATAGTAATTTTGTGCAAATGAAGTGTTTAATTTTGGACATGAAAAAATATATTTAAGTCGAGTGCGGTTTTCAGTTAGAAATTGGTACTTTTCTTTTTCTTTTATGATTTGAATTAATGATTTTTTAATGTACAGATCTTTAAAAGGAGGTACTTGAAATTTTTTGAATAAGCGGTCTGTTGGGTAGTCCGAAGGTTTTTTTTAATATGATTTTAAAAATTATTCTCTGCACAACTTCTATTGGAAGGAGGTTAGTTTTATATGCGGATCCCCAACTAATGATGGCATATTGTAAAGTTGATTGAACCAAAGCATAGTATATTAAATATAGGTTTTTTATCGACAAAAAATTTCTGATTCTTAAGAATATATATATTAGTTTTCTAATCTTTTTTACAATTTGACATATTTGGTCTTTCCATTTCATATTTTTATCTATAATTATTCCTTGATATTTGATTGTGTTTGTTGTTTTTAATATTGAGCAGTTTGTGATACAATAATTTTTATCGTATGTTTTGGAATTGTCGTGTATGATAATGTCAAAGTGTTTAGGGGTGTATTTTGATTGTATTGCAAATGGAATGACAAGTGTTTTATCGCTATTTAGTGACAGTAAATTAATGTCGAAGAAATTCTTAAGACTATTTATGTCTTCTGTGGCTTTTGGCGTTACTTTTTCCCAAGTCTTTTCCTTTATTATTAGTACTGTATCGTCGGCATATGAAGTAATATGTCCATGTAATGGTTGAAAGAAAATATCGTTAACGTATATTGTAAAAAGAATTGGTCCAAGCACCGTACCTTGCGGGATTCCAAAGTCTGATATTTCTTTATCACTATTAACCTGATTAATTTTTACGATTTGTGGGCGATTTTTTTAAATAGTTGGTAATCCATTTAATCGCGTTTTCTTTTATACCTATATTTTCCAATTTTCTCACTAGAATTTCGTGGGATATGCTATCAAAAGCTTTTCTGAGATCTATTAAAATACCTGCACATTTTTCGTCCTTATCTAATGATTCGTAAATGTGTGAAGTTACATTAGCGATAGCATCTTGTGTGCTGAATGATTTTATAAAACCAAATTGGTTTTTGTGTAGGATTTTATTGTTTTCAAGGAAATTGACCAACTGTTTTTCACGATTTTTTCAAAAGTCTTTCCTATGTTTGAGATTAGACAGATAGGGCGATGATTAGTTATTTGTTGTGGATCTCCAGCTTTATAAATAGGTGAAATTATAGTGTTCTTATAGTTTGTTGGAAAAATTTCTTTTATTAAACTTAAGTTTATCAAATGAGTAATGGGTTTTATCAAATGAATTTTCATGGATTTTAGAAAATGTACCGTAATATTATCGAATCCGGGAGACGAACCTCCTTTCATGCCTTCAATTATTTTTAAGATTTCACACTCAGACGTTGTTTCAAACTTTGACAATTTTTTTTAGTGTGTAAATGTACAATTATTTTCTTTTTGGGGTTAATA
This sequence comes from Hesperophylax consimilis, assembly GCF_061612785.1. Classification (NCBI taxonomy): domain Eukaryota; kingdom Metazoa; phylum Arthropoda; class Insecta; order Trichoptera; family Limnephilidae; genus Hesperophylax; species Hesperophylax consimilis. The sequence continues at coordinate 25,506,417 of NC_142850.1, forward strand.
GGTTTATTAATATTTTTCGCTAGATTTTTTCCAACATTGGCAAAAAAAATAATTAATTATGATACATGTTTTACTGCCTTCCATATTTATTACAAGTAGGTATAGATAATGATAACGTCATAGGGATATCCCGTGCAGAGGATTTCATTTACATATTCAAATTTAATTACATATATAAATATATGAAAGAATTATAAATATATTATATAGTGATTTAGTGCGGTTGACTGATTTCTGTTTCAGTCTGTATTTGATTTCAGTATGTTTACTATTTCTAATCTCCCGATGTTTTATATCCAGCTTTTTATAAGTTTTAAATGTTGTTGTGATTTTGAAATGAGGGTGGGATTTTGCTACATAGTTTAGTACTACGTAGGTACCTATATACGCAGTTTTTTTTTAAAGAAAGACGTACATTCTCGGGTCACGAATAACCTGACAATATTTTTAAATCTCTTACTACCATCGGTTGGTATTCGGAAAATGTTGCTTGTGTCGTGGATGGAGGACTTAGCTAGCGAATTAATTTTACTCACGACGCCTGAGAGAGAACTAAACGCAATGCCAACTCAGCCACTGGCCGGTCAGTTGTTGTTATATGTTTTTGACCCTGAGATCTATTTCTAAATAACTCGGACAAGTTCCGGCACTGTTTGTACCGTCCATGACATCATCGAACGTCTGTCAGCAGAAAAAATAGAGACATGCCTTTCGAAAAAGCTCTCGATAATCTGAAGTTCTGAAGAAACGGATGACGGCACACTCTTCTGAGAAAAATGAGCGCGCTCAGAAAGTTCGTTGGACGAATTACGAATTATACGTTTTATAGTACTAAATACAAGACACAATCCTAGACATTTTACTTTATTGGATAATTAAACATATTCCGCATTTCTTTGAAAAAACAACAAAGACAAATGGAGTACACAAAACGTGTTACGCAGCTACTGAGCGCATGGTTAACATGTTTCCATGCAATTTTAATTGAAAATTCTTGGCGCCCTTTACGATTTTGCGCCCTCTTACACGTTCCGTCTGCACTTATGTTGGATGCGGCCCTGAACAGAGTATTATAATATATTATCCAGGTACGTACCCGTTCATCTGACCTTTGCAATAACTCTTCAATGTCGAGTCACGAGGTTGGACAAACAGGTTAGGGTTATATCAAGATTTAATTATAATTCACTGACCTAAAAAATGCACCGAATCAATAAGAACGCGGCCGTCACCGAATGCACCTTAATTACACCATAACTGAGTATTTGTGATAGTATTTATTACTTTCTTAGCATTAGGAGGCAGATAAAGGTGCAATTTTGTCAAAATGCAACAGTATAACCGTATAATTAATTTGCTTCGCTATCTTGGGATTAGGACAGGTTGTTTCAAAGATTTTGAACGATTCATCAAATTTTAATTTCAAGTCAATATTTAAGTTCTGTGAAAATTCTATTCAAGCACTGTGAAACAAAATGCCCATAATTAAATAATAATATGATTTGAATAGAACTTCGAAAGAACTTGAATTTCGACTTTGAAATTTGACGAATTGTTCAAATTCTGTGAAACAACCCGTCTGTAGTACTTACCTTCCTTATGTAAGCATTCAAATTTGTACTTTCTCCAAGATTATTTAGCTAAATAACAAAAATGTTTTGTAAATAAAACTGAAACGACGATTTTATAATTTTACTTTTATAGCTGTGCTACGATAAACCAGAAAATGGGAGAACTATTTTCTTTCTCATTGTCAACTTCTAACAAGAGATATTTTCTTTTGGGAAACCTTTACATTCATAAACGAGGTTCCAAAAAAATGAAGCCGGAACCATTAATTACCTACAGTAATATGCTGGACTTGATAAAAAATATGTCTCACCCCTTTACGCTGATGGTACAGAGGGACGCTAGAAGCGGGAAGCCAGAAAGGGCGGGAATATATTGGTCGATAGCGGGAATCAATGCCGTATTTGCAACTTAGACAGCTGCCAAGGACGGTATTTTTAGGGGAGCGGCATTTCAGCGAAGCTCTAAAGACTGCAGTTTCCATATTTTGCAAAGACTTGTACAAATTTAAAAAAAGTGTTAAAAATATTGCAATAAAATAGTAAGTGAATTCTTCGCAGTGTTTCAAATAGAGATGACACGAAGTTGCATACGAACTCATCCTGTAGGTCAATAGACTTGTTATCGATAATGTTAAAGTTTGCGCGTGAAGTGGGTTGAGGGAATAATACTAGTAAACTTTAAAAAAAAAATCTCGGCTGTCTCAAGTTTAAGCGTGTCACACATTTTGGGAATTATAGTAAATATAAGAAAAATTACCACACTAAAATACACCCCCCAAATCCTGCACACCTGCACATACTGTGTTTAGATTTGGTAAATATGTTTTATGGTGTTTTTACTTGGGGTAAAATCTCTGCGGCCATGGACGTAGGTATAGCGTATGATTGCATACAAATATTGGCTTGCAGCCGCAAAGGAGGGGAGGAGGCTTTCGTGGTTTTATACTTGGGATAGCCGTACTTTAAAGTGAGGTAAAATTGTACTTAAAAATAATTGTTACGGCCATTGGCTAGGGGGGAGCGGCATTTTTTTTGCCTGGGGGCGGCTCGCTACCCAATGACGACCCTAGCGGGAATCTGGAAACGAAAAGCAAGAAGCGGCGGGAAACACCAACCAAAGCTGGAACATAACACCTGATTACACCAGTTCAATATTTTTTGTAATGGTATCATTTGCCAGGGCTCCTACCAAGGAGCAACTTGACAGAAATAAATATCTCTCGTAGGGAGTATACGGGGCCTGTAAGCGGGAAGCAAGAATAGTATTCCTTGTCGCACGAGAGAATCGTGTGTTTTTTAAGTTATAGGTGGAAAAATAAATAGTAAGTACCAACTTTAAGCCAAAATTATGGTGTACCTATTGGGTAATGATTTTTATCGATATATATTTTTTTATATTCACTTGCGGCTAAGCACTTACTATATCTATCATCATTAATCAGGTTTGCAGCTTTATTGTGCTTACAACTGCCTGATAATAAATATTATCAGGGTGGAGTCCGCGAGATTTTTTGGTCATTCATTGTGATATTTCGAAATGAAATAATCCGACTATCAAAAAAGTGTCGATTACGCCCATCACTGTCACACAAAAATACCAAAAAGTTTTCATATGTAAAATAGTTTTCTGGAGAACTAAATCACGTATAATGTGATTTAAACGATTCGATTAATTCTTTTTTAAATAGCTTTTCCTTATTCTTGCTAAATAAATCTATTCACATAATTTTTCTATGTCATTTTAAAATGCAAAAGGCTCATTTATAGTTAATTGATAGATAGATTTATATACCGAGAAACATCGGGTATCAATCGTAATCATTCGATCTTTGAAGTCTCGATCCTTGAAAGTCTCAAAGTTTCGATCGGCAGTCCGATCAAAACGATTCGATTACGCGCAACACTAGGTGGCCAAATTCAAGTTTATCTGTGACCGAGTCCCAAGCTGACTGTTGACATTTTGTCTATGTTCTTTTTAGCTGCTTGACGGCTCGAGCGACACGCGATCGTTTGACTTTACGGTCAACGTTCGCCTTTTTGACAGGTAAATAAACCTATTTGAGGTTTAATTAGAACACCTGCGTCTTTTTAATCAAATAAACTTATTTTGAAACGCACAACCGAAGACAACTGTCAATTATTAAACGTCAGTTGGACATATTTTGAGGTTAGACGATTTAAATTCAGTGCACATATGTTTAAATCTCGGAGAGAGTTTACATAATTTAACCTTTTTTCTTGATGTACATGAAAGCGTCTATTGAACATCATTGTATTTATTTTAAGTATAAAATCGGTCACGTGAAAGAACTGGTTAAATGTTTCAGAAATGTCACGAAATAAATCACACGATGAGACCGACAAGCAGACACGTATTGCCATCGTGAATGCGGACAGATGCAAGCCCAAGAGATGCAGGCAGGAGTGCAAGAAGAGCTGCCCGGTGGTACGGATGGGCAAGCTGTGTATTGAGGTCACCCCCAACAACAAGATTGCTGCCATCTCCGAGGAGCTCTGCATCGGTTGTGGTATCTGCGTGAAGGTTAGTCACCCAACTGCTTCCAGTCTACCTTTAAACCGGCAGTACATTACTCTTTATCTCATTCAAAACCATAAGCACTGCACGGGGCTCTCATGCTCGTGAAATTAACTTTATGATGAGGTTATTTTTATATGAACAATCAAATTCCTATAAACTTTATGGAACAACGTGATTGTAAACTAAATGCTGAAGAACTTGTCTTTATTCGCCATAATTTGCCATTAGTAAGTTTTAAGTATTAACTCATCATACTCCGTTGTCGCCGCCACGGCGACATAGGAAACATTCTAACAACTCCAATGGCTCCGCAGTGGCGACTTGAACAATGGGTATACATTTTATTCTTTAAAAAATAAAAGGGTACTTTTACAGGTATACACATGATTCTATTCAGTTGTATACAGTATCCACTTACGATTCTTTGTCATTTTTGCTCTGTTTTTCATACATAACAATTACTAAGCATTCATTTTATTTGATTATTTTTTTACTGGGCAATAAATATTCCCACTCCATCATAGAATCAATGGAAGTGTGATTATATTTTAAGAAAAGGTCCCAAGCGGGACTGTGGTCTACTCGAAAAGGGCAGTAAAAGGTGGCAGACGGGAAACCAGTGAGTACTGTGACACGTGTCCTAAAGCCACGTATGCATTTGGGATACTGCTTTCTAAAATACCACACATTAGAAAATTATAAAGATTATTTTTCTTTTATTAACAATCTTATATGATAATAAATATATATTTCTTAACATAACCCCGCCATACGAAAGAAGAAGAACATAACTATATCATTTTATTTACTGCTTTACCAAAAAACATTTTTTCTAATTTTCTAAAAATATCATAATTTTTCCTCATATTTTTAAATTACACTCTATGGAGTTGTTGGTATACTATATAAAAAATAATTTGGTGTACAAAGGGTTATGTGCCTAACCGGTCTTGGTTTATAATAAATGTTAACAGATAAAAATTATTGTTGATTTTGTTTATCTGTTTTGTTTACTTTCAACAATTCAGCTTCAGCCGGAAATGAATAAAGTGGCTGGATACTGGATAGTTTTCAACAAAAAATTTAAAATTACATTGTAGTAATTAAAAATATGTAATTTTTATAATGATTTTCTCTGGAGGCTGTAAAAAGTGGAAGAAATGGCACAATAATGAAAGGATTTTAAGATTTCTTTTGTATCTCCATATGCAGAAATGTCCGTTCGACGCCATCACAATCATCAACCTCCCGTCCAACCTGGAGAAGCACACCACCCACCGCTACTCCAAGAACTCGTTCAAGCTGCATCGGCTGCCCATCCCGCGACCCGGTGAGGTCCTCGGGCTGGTCGGCCAGAACGGTATCGGAAAGTCGACGGCGCTAAAGATCCTCGCCGGCAAACAGAAGCCCAATCTCGGCCGGTTTACTGTAAGTTGTAACAATTATGCATAATAATGAGCACTAAATACTCCTAGAATCGTTGTTTAACAGAGACCTTTCAAATGTCAAAAAAACAAAATGGCAGTGATTTGCAATTTGATGACGATGTTAATTTAGAATTTTCATTATACATCCCAAACTTAATATCCTTTAGCATTTTCCCCCTTCAATTGCAAATGTTTTTATTACAGTATTAATCTTTTAAATATGCTTTGTATAGGATCCTCCAGACTGGTCTGAGATCCTGGCGTACTTCCGCGGCTCCGAGTTGCAGAACTACTTCACCAAGATCCTGGAGGACGACCTGAAGGCGCTGATCAAGCCACAGTACGTGGACCAGATCCCCAAGGCTGTCAAGGGCACCGTGGGTCAGCTCATGGACAAGAAGGATGAGAGGAAAAACCAGCATGAGATCTGCAGGATGCTACGTAAGTATGCTTTGTCTGTTTCCCGGCGCAGTTGATAAAGGTCCACAGGGCACAGGTCTCTTAATACCCTGTATGTAAGATATTTTGATATTTGGAATAACAGAAGTCATTTTTGGAAAATATTAATTATTTCGGAAAGTTTTAAAGAGTTTCAGATGAAACTTTAAACTTTTATTTCTTTAGTAATGCCACTTATGCTAATAATATAGTCAATATTTAACATTAATATCGCACTAACACTTTTTAACCTGCTCGGGGAAATGACCCATATACATAAAGGGTGTCCGTGTAAAGTGCGCTAACTTCGGGAGATAAATCTATATGATGTTAGAATTAAAAAAGATAAATAACTTTTTCGAAATTCCAATGTTTATTTTCCCATACAAAAATATTTCTCCATAAAAAAATATTTATTTTCCTGTTCAAACAATTCAACTTTTTTTACCTAAAAACTACCTTAAAATGTGAGAATTTCGAAAATAATTCAAAATTTCATTTTTTTACTTCTAAAATCATGTAGAATCACCTCCCCGAAGTTAGCCACTTTACCCCCGGACAGCTGTATATAAATGTCACGATATTTTCGAACCCTACATGAAAGTGAATGGTATAATATAATGGTATAAGAAGTTCAAGACGCCTGAGGAAAACATGGCATATCAGGCAACAGAAGAATAGAATCAGTCCAGAGTTATGGTGAGATGGTTGGTCAGTTAGTTTTAATTTTAGTAAGAATTATTCTTGTGGCTTATCCGTGTATTTAATTCCAGAGCTGTCACACATCCGGGACCGGCCAATCCAGGCGTTGTCCGGAGGGGAGCTGCAAAGATTTGCGTGCGCCATGGTGTGTATCCAGGACGGCGATATCTTCATGTTCGACGAGCCCTCCTCCTATCTGGACGTCAAGCAGAGGCTCAACTGTGCGCAGACCATTCGCTCTCTCATCCACCCCGACAAGTAAGTTCATATTGGGCTAATCATCATTACAAGAGATAGAAAGGCAGGGAGACATTAATAGAGGACTGAGCGTGGTTGATCCTAGTAAAAAAAATGTCCAGCGAAGCGAGGCTAGCAGTCCACAATGAAGTGCTGACACCAACCCTGGTGTATGGCAGTGAGGCACAGAACTGGCAGAGAAAGGATGAAAATAAATTAAATTATGTAAAAATTAAATCCCTGAGGTGAATGTGCAGTAAACCAATGTATGCCCGTGTTAAGAATGTGAAGATTTTAAAACAATGCAAGGCTGATGTAAGCGTAATGAATAAGAATAAGGAAGAGACGCTTAGATGGTTTGGGTATGTAGAGCGGATGATTGAAGAAAGGAGTATAAAGATGATACATGATGGGGAAGAGAATGGTAGAAGAATTTGGGGATGCCTGATGAAAACTTGGTACTATCAAGTGAATCAAATAATTGAGTCGAGCCATGTCATCAGAGTATGTGTGAGATGATGTATGAATGTGAATGAAGCAAGGAGTGTGTACCCTCATTCTGATTCCATTAATCTCTACTGTACGTTAAAAAAAACAACTTGGCAAAAACTAAGCATCTTTATTGTTTCAGGTTTGTGATAGTGGTGGAGCACGATCTCTCAGTGTTGGATTACCTGTCTGACTTCATCTGCTGCCTTTACGGCATGCCCGGAGTATACGGAGTAGTCACTATGCCCTTCTCAGTCAGGGAAGGTTAGTACTCTCGTTCCATTCATATTCAGTACTCTTCCATTCAATTTGGGAGGAGGTCACCCTAGAACCATCTATCGGATAACCAACACCTCTGCCATAGGTAACCCCGAGTGATTTGGTAACTTAGCAAGGGTACCCGGGCACATGGGATGATGTACCGTGTGGAGTTTCTAAAATAAAAATCATAACTTAAAAACCTTTGGGTCATCTAAATGGTTTCATGACAAAAGAGAACTTGGAAGAAAAAGAACAGCCAAAAACCAACCTTAACTAACCCATTCTTTTATCATGTTCTTTTTGTCTCTTTTCTGTTTTATTCTGTCACCCATATGTGTAGTTGTATTAGTAATAGTAATAATCAGATTTTACTTTGAAACGTAGCTCTGTCATAATATATTTCCTCCGCTGTAGTTCATTTCACTCCAGATTGAGAATGTGTTTCGTAGAAGCTTTTATAGATTTTCAAGTCTACACATCGATAAAGATTTTATCGACTGTCGGCAGATCACCAAGGAACAAATGACAGTTCACGATGATTAAATTAACATTGTTTGTTAGGAATCTGCATTCAAGCTCGGTAACAAAAATAAGTTAACGACAATCGATAAAATCTTTACCGATGTGTTCGTGGTAGGGGGCTAGGTCAACTGTCGTATAGTCCAATTAACCCATAAGCTACCATGTGCAAATAATAGGTACCATCAGTGCTGCGTGCATAATACGTATGTGTTAGTTTAAAAATCCATTTGTTTAACTGTCGTAAAGATACCATGCTCGTCCGTTACACCAAAGTGGCGGTAAAAAGGTTAATTATCTATAGTCTGACCAAAAAAAAAGACAGTTCTCTAGCGTCGTTCGGAATGAAGCGCATTCCAGAAGGCTAGCGGGAACTATCAAAATATCACGCCTTTTCTGTGCATGGCAAGACACATGTGTCAGTGCACCTTCTTTTGCTTGCGGTCTAGCTACACTATATGGCATTACTATGTACCTACATTAAAAAAATATATTTCATATTATAATGGTTTTGCTCCCGACAGGTATCAATATATTCTTGGACGGATACGTGCCCACAGAAAACATGAGGTTCCGAACGGAATCTCTCATATTCAAGGTGTCGGAGTCTGCGGTTGAAGAAGAGGTTCGTAACATTCAATAAAATACATCCATTTATCTTTGCTTGAAAAGAAAATCATGTAGGGAACAGAGGCGGTCCCTGCCTTAGTGCATTTGTGCATTGCACTGCCAAACATCGATATACGTTAGAAATGTAAATTCGTATATCCACTCACGAAGAATTCACGCCAGATCATTATAATATTCTTACCAATCAAAGTTTGTACTGGACGCCCGCGCATGCGAAAAACAGTGTAATATATCAACCCGTGCATTTTCGGCTTTGCCCGAGACATGCCATGTACCTTCTATAGGCACTGTCTCTAGAGGTCGGAACCGTGAAATGAGCGAGACAGGTAGAGACCCATAACGGCTGTTGATGTGTTAGAGCAGTGGAGATAGAAGCTGGTCGGTGCATTATCGGCGCATGCGCCGAAACATCCTGATATATATCAAAAACCTTAAACATGCGTAAAACATTTGGAGTGCATTAGTTAGGATTGACAGATTTCGAACTAATTAACAATGTTATAATATTCTAGCGCTACCGGCGCGATCTACATATCTACAAACTTGACAGTATTCATTATTGGCGATTGACGCGACGTTTTAACGGTTTTTACGAGTTTTGATCTGCAAAAAGCTTTTTAAAAATGAGTGCTAATGAAAACATTGCGATTAACATTGATTTTATCAAAAGTAACCGAAGTTCATTTAATCCCAACAAACTAGAGATGATTTTGCGAATGCTGACGGAGCAATATCAATTTTACAATTATTTTACAAGTGTAACTTGGTGGAGTGTTTTAGTGAAATAGTGAAACTGTTAAAAATAATTTGTACTATTCCAATGACAACTGTCGAGTGCGAAAGGTGTTTTTCTACGTTGAAACGTGTAAAAACATTTCTTAGGAATATTATGTCCCAAGATCGTCTCTATGCTTTATCAATGATGAGCATCGAAAAAAGTTTGATCTCGTCTATACCAGACTTTAATAATCTTGTAATTGAAGAATTTTCTCAAATGAAAGAGCGACGAATGGATTTTCTGTACAAATGAATTATTTGTACTGGGTATGTAGTTCCCTTTAAATCACTTTATTTTCCTATTTTACATGTTACCATTATTTGTGAAATGCACTGCTGGCAAATTCTGTCACGAGCCGCCTCTGGTAGGGAAGCATGATTGCAATGTATGTTTAACCTCTGGTGTGCCAATAAATATGTAGTGAATTTCTGACATTTGTACCCGTTGCGTGCCGGCGAATCTGCATTTGCCTCGAAATTATGGTATTTTGAACCTTAAAAAATGCTCCTAGCATACTAAAATATTTGTTATTCGCTCTGCAAGAAAATAACGTATCTTAATATTATTCTACTTTGTTGTTTCGGCACTTGCAAACATACATATTTTATCTGTAACAAGCGCATCGCAAAATCTCATGTCAAATGTCATATCCTATTTTCAAAAGTCGTAGTACTGTAATTATTTACAGGAAAGCCTATATGAATTATGTATTTTTATTGTGAAGAACGCGTATTTAGCTGGAAAATATAAAACTCCAGAATATTCTGTTCTAAGGAACTAGCACCATTGATCCCTTCATAACCGTGAACAGTCAGGAAACATGACCAACATTAGTATGTACAAGATTGATATTTTTCACATGAGAATAGGTCGCTTCTATGACTCGCTCTTCTGTTCAACAGTTCAGCTATGGAATGATTAACCATCATCGGTGTTTTCTCCCTCCTATGCCTAGGTTCACTCCTTCCTTTCCTTAAAAAACCCTCAGGCATGATCATTGGCAACACTCCATACTGTCGGTGGCGGAGATAACCATCGGAACATAGAAATGAATGTTCTCTACAATAGCAGAGTTTTCAAACCATCCATGTATCAGTTTGAAAAGAAATGTGTACCAATGTGCATAACCCTTCTGACCAATGATCATAGACGGTTTATTCCAAGCAAACCCATCTTCTGTGTGGAGTAATATAAAAAAGGGTATTAGTCGCTGTTCTAATTCATTCCATCCTCCTCAGATCAAGCGGATGAAGCACTACGAGTACCCTCGCATGAAGAAGACCATGGGCGAGTTCTCCCTGCAAGTGGAGAAGGGGCAGTTCAGCGACTCGGAGATCCTGGTACTCCTCGGGGAGAATGGAACCGGCAAGACCACCTTCATCCGGATGCTTGCCGGAAACTTGGAGGCTGACGAAGGTGACATATTTTTGTTAATTTATTCACATAAAATATATGCATATCGATTTCATTGCTGCCGACATCATCACATCACGTGTTCATTCCAGGTTATCGAAATTACACTGTTTTTGTTCAGATGCATTCAAATATACAACCAATTATATTCACAGCAAAATACGTTTTAAAATTCCAACCACAGACGACAGTACAAGGCCTATCGTGACGACCGGTTGCACACTCTCCGTACAAGTCGACCATTACTTAATTGAAACTGAAATTTGTGCGATCGGTGCCTGTCATATTTGTCATTATTATGGTTATAAAGTTTTATTTCTGAATTGTGTTATTTGTTATTTGAATGGGTATATGCAGGAAACTCCATAATGGAGGACTGAACGCGGTTGGCGCTAATAAAAATTGTCCAATGAAGCTAGCAGTCCGCAATGGAGTACTGGTACCTTCCCTGATCTATGGCAGTGAGGCATGGAACTGATAGAGGGAAGACGAAAGCAGACTGAATGCTGTAAAAATAAGATCCCTAAGGCGTATGTGTGGTAAAACCATAGAATGCAATGCTGACGTAAGCGTAATGAGTAAGATTGAGATTGGGACGCTTAGATGGTTTGGGCATGTAAAGAGAATGAATGAAGAAAGGAGTGTAACAAGAACATATGATACAAATGTGAATTGTAGAAGATGTCGAGGACGCCCGAGGAAGATGTGGCACGATCAAGTAAATCAGATACTTAAGTCTGGCCATGTCAAGAATCAGAATAACAGAAGAGTATGGGTCGATGTATGAATGAGGCGAGGAATGTGTGTCAAGACCAAGTTGTTTGGCGGTCCGTTCTCTCTGCCCACCCCTGCAGTGAAACGGCGTGATAGTTGGTTAGTTAGTGTTATTTTTTAATATGTTATACAATATCTGGAATTTCAAGAAAGTCAAGTTGGTAACTTCAGTAGTGGGAGGTGCCACTAGCTCAAATAATAAAAACCCATACTATCAAACTATCCTGGCTAGAAACCCTGGCATACTAGCTTCTTCACTAGCTTACTAGGTTAAAAACAAAGCTAGTTCTGTTTACACTTAGCTAAAGATACTAGAATTCTAGCAAAAGCTTATTATCCTGGCTTGAAATACTAGCCTCGAGTGGCGCAGGCATAATGGCTCAATTGTTCTCTATTGGCTGTGGTCCCTGTCATTCTCCTCAGTCCTCCCCTCATGTTCCAATTCTCTTCCACGCACTCTATCTACCTGTTCCTCGGTCTGCCTGGGGACCCGCATCCTATCATCTGGCATTCTTTCCGCATGACCAGCCTGTCGCAGTCTTTGGGACCTACAAAATCTAACAATGCCTTTTGACACTTGTTGATGTGTTTGTCTCATGCTCTATAAGATTTGCTGACAACCCCAGCATTTATTATATAACTTTTTACATAATACAGTTTTGTTACCCACCGAGCTAAACAATCTTCAACACAATATAAAAATATTTTAATTCAAAATAAATACATACAGTCAAACTTGGTTATAACGAGCATGAGGGGACCTACTAAATTTGTTCCTTATAGCTGTTAATCGTTATACATATATAGGTACCAAAATCGGTTTTCAAAGTTGTATGTACCTACCTACCTGCCTCTACTGTCAATATATGTACTCGCAAAAGTACAGTATAGTTTCAAAATACGAGTAGGTATTATTTATTTTAAAAATAATTAGATAAAGACACTTTCATTACTCAAATTTATTGCCATGATTGTTTTAAAGATTTCGCTTTCATGCTTCTCAGTTTCCTTGTTCAAGGCTTCCAAGAAAAATATCACTAAATTGTCTTACTATCACTACCTTGTACATACTGTATTTACCGCTTGTAAAATCGCACTTGTCATAAATAAATAGCTTGCGGGATTGTTTTGGTTTTCAGCTGTAAAATTTTACTTGTCACAAACCAGTGATGCACAACCCGCGGTCCCATTCTTGCGGCCCGCATGTCAATTTCATACGGCCCACTTGGCTATAGAGAAAAATTTAAATGTTTGTGGGTAATTCTTAAAAACCCTGGCTGAGAGAATATTTTTTATAGAGTTTTGGTTAATTTACTCTGCATTTCCTAAATGAAACCATATTTGAAGAACCGGTTTGGATAACACGAAATTCAAACAAATCATCAGAAACCTTAACTCTTAAATTTTGTCATCTGTCAATTACGGAAAATGGGGAAAACGTTATACACATTATCTGGTAAGACAGTACAATTTACAAACACATAATTTTGCAAAAAAACAAGTAATTACGAAAATATTGTCAGCCGATTCATTAACATCAACTATTCCTTTGTAAAAGCCACTCTTCTAAAAGGACTAATAACTAAATAAATATGGGTACAGAATTAACGTAATGGATTAGTAATCAAAATTAAAGTAATCAGAAATGTTAAATGTTATTTTTTTCAATGTTGGTCCAAATTTACGAAAATACTGTATATTTTCCATAAATATATTATGTAAGCTATTTAACACCGAAATACACCGAAAATATTACGAAAACAATGTAGAGATGGGATTAGGTAAAAAAACACTACCTGTTGATCTAAATAATTCATTAAAAATATGTATAAGTTTAACATTCTTATGGCTGACTAAATCAAGTAAATTTGCATTTTAAAATGTGTATATTCTTTTATAACTTTATAATATTCTATAATAGCATGTAAGTACGAATAAACCTGAAAAACCAATCAAAATCGTGGAACAGAATGTACAAACTGGCGAAAATGCCCGCATATATTTTTCGTGTTTGAAATTTTGAATTTACGCGCTTTATACTAAAAAATTGTCACGTGACCGATTTTAGTTCAAATTTTCGGCGCTGACGTATTTTCGGCCTGCCAATCGACTGTCACTTTTTGCGTTTTATGTTGTGAATAATTTTGGTTAGAGATGTTTATCGGAAAAATTAACGAAACGAACCGGATTTACACCGTTCTTTTGAAGAATTAGAATCTCTAATCTAAACTTTTAAGCATAAATGGCGTAAAGACAGTTATTGTGAAAACTCGCGCTGTCATATTCAGCCGATAGAATGTTTATAGGTTATGTGTTCTGTCACGTATTTTTACGATGACCGCTTTTGTGTTTGTAAATTGATAGTTTTTGTAGTTAAAAATGACGAAGAGTGAACTTTTTGATTTGTTCTTCGATCCAGTTTTCCAGAAATGCCTCCGCCACGCTCAGGCGGGGTCACCAGCCGACGGTAAACCAATTATTTATATACTTATAAATCGTTGTTTGTTTTGCCTTTAATCCTGTATCAATGAGTTTATATTTTAGTAATACACCGAATATAAGTTATTTCGTGTGTTGGTTGTGAAAAATTGTTTTATTCAGATCTGACAGGCTTTGTTTGACCTTGATGTTTGTTGGGTTAAAACGCACCAAATTTTTATTATTTCTTTTAAAACACTTGTTTTATGTGATGTACTTGGTCATTTTAATCGTTCTACATGGTTCGCTTTCCTATGTTTTTGGTTGATACATCTGTCAGTTGCTGACATATTGATCTTAAGTCTAACACGGCTATGACGATATATGATGATATTAAGTCTATGACGGCGAAATCAAAGGGTCGCATTAGAGAAAATAAATTTTGTTTTGGTAAAGTTGTCGAATTCCCCTTCATGCAAAGGCTCTTTGAAAATACAACACTTGATTTCAACTTAAATATCTAATGGAGACAACTATTTAAGTCGGGGGCCTTATGTAAACGCGCACAAAATAGGTTTTTAAGTTGTTAGTTTGCGTTATTTTAATAATTAATACATATTTCCTAACCTCTAAACTTAACTTTGATAGAGAAAAAAGTTTAAGGAGAATATATATGACGCAGAAATGAATGGTGGAAGATGTTGGGGACACTCGAGGAAGACACAGCACGATCAAATGAATCATATACTTGTGTCGGGCCATGTCGAGAGTAAGAATAATAGAAGAGTGTGAATGAAGCGAGGAGTGTGTGCCAAGACAAAGTTGTGTGGCGGTCTATCCCCGCAGCCTACCCAACGGAGAAACAGTGTGATGGTTAGTTAATTAAAACATGTTTGTTGTTTTGCAGAGTCTGGAAAACTGCCGCAGCTGAACATCAGCTACAAGCCGCAGAAGATCTCGCCCAAATCGCAGGGACCCGTGCGCTACCTGCTCCACGAGAAGATCCGTGATGCTTACGTTCACCCGCAGTTCATCACTGACGTCATGAAGCCCATGAAGATGGAGGAGATCATGGACCAGGAGGTGCAGGTGCTGTCCGGGGGAGAGTTGCAGCGGGTAGCGCTGGTGCTGTGCCTCGGCAAGCCCGCTGACGTCTATCTGGTGGACGAGCCCTCTGCCTACCTGGATTCTGAGCAGCGTCTCGTGGCCGCTAAGGTCATCAAGAGGTGAGTCTGACTTTCACTCCTTCTCTCGTCTCTAATTGGAGACAAGAGTTCCGACTGCTCCCAACCGTCTGGAGCCAATAGGACTGTGTGCTAATGAGGGTATGTTATGGGGTTGAAAGTAGTAGAGAAGGGAAGGAGATAGGGAAGAGGAAGGTTGGGACGTACCTGTCTATTCAGATCTGGCTGAATCCATTTTAAGCAATGTTTGGATTCTGTATGGTGGTCTTTCACCAGGG
Organism: Hesperophylax consimilis; assembly: GCF_061612785.1. Lineage (NCBI taxonomy): Eukaryota > Metazoa > Arthropoda > Insecta > Trichoptera > Limnephilidae > Hesperophylax > Hesperophylax consimilis. Next base: position 25,522,075 of record NC_142850.1, read on the forward strand.
ATACTGAGTGTATCCAACACTCTGAATTATTGTGAACTCGGGAAGAATTTGGGGTGGGGCATTTGGGTATATACAAATTGATATAACTCCCGGTGCTTAATCACCCGTCAAAAAAACTCCAGGTTCAACGAAACACTGTGGACTTTTAATTGTGATAGTCATTATTCAGCATGATATAGCCATTAGGCCAGACCCTTAATTAGCGGGCGGTAGTAATAATTCCTGCCCCTTGTGATAGTAATGGTTATTATCTTTCTCTGAATCCAAAGATATTAGAAGAACGAGATGTGCTATGAGCAGTTCATACTGTGTGGAATTGTTTTGCCGAGTGTCGCCGGTTTTGTTCACCAATACTACTGCACACCTTCGCTTACGCTAAGGTATCCGCACTAATACATAGAACAGATTTCTGTGCGTACACGTCCCGATACCGTTCAAAGTACCCTAATTAGGTAGTACTCCGCCTACGGTCCGGCGGCCAACATAGCGTATCTCGTTCTTCTAATATCTTTGTCTGAATCTCTGTATTATCGACAGCTCCACTTTACTGTTGCAAGTGCCATCTATGAATAACATCTCAAACTAATATCTAGAATACCACACACTTAACCACTCGGAACATTAGAACGTCAAAAGACGTAAATATGATAATAGCGGTCAAGACATTAGTACGTCTTTTCACGTAAACGCGCGAGATTTTACAAAAATCGATTTATTTCCATCACTAGTATACGGATTGCCATGATTTAAAAAACAGAGTATCGATAATGAATAACGCTACGCGTCTGCATTCAAGAATATCTATGGAATGTAGAGGTGCATTATCTACGTCGATTGGATTTGTCATCTTGTTCGTTCATAATTTATTGCGTTTCTAAATAATTTATTAAAAATATTTTAGTTTGGACGGTTAATATTTTGAGGTGACTAATAGTTTTTAATTATATTTCTTCAATATATAAAGTGTTATTTCTTTATGATACTCAGAAAAAAGTACATTTTTCACAGCTTTGAAATAATGGTCAGCGATTTTTACATATTTTTGACGTTTTCAGAAAATGTATATTTAGAAACGCAAATATTTACGTATAACAAAACAATACGATAGTGAATTTCATAATCTTTCCAAAACATTTTTTAGAATGAGGCCACGTTTCCCAAAACGTGAGTTATGAAGCTTTTAACAAAACTCGTGAACAACACAAAAATTTTCGCGTTTTGACAGTTCGCAAAGGAACACAAAGTAAATAAAAGTCCTTTTCTGAGAGGTTAAATTGAAATATCACAAAACTGTGCAATATACATTTGTTTATTGTTTCTTGACATTGTACATATCATTATTTACATTTCAATTTTTAACCTCATTAGGACTAGCCTGTGTTGATATTAATAGTTTTATAGGCTTATTAAATATAAGTGGAGTCTGATACAAATAATTTGTTAACCAAATGAAGATTTAGTAAAATATTTAATGGTAATAAATGTTATGTTATTATTGATAAATAAATATGTAAATACATCATTTTCACGCCAAGTTCATCTCATAACTTATTGTCACTATTCCAGGTTCATCCTCCACGCCAAGAAGACGGGCTTCGTGGTGGAGCACGACTTCATCATGGCCACGTACCTGGCGGACCGCGTGATCGTGTTTGAGGGCGTGCCCTCCGTGACCGCCACGGCCAACACGCCGCAGACGCTGCTCAACGGCATGAACCGCTTCCTCGAACTGCTGGGAATCACCTTCCGCAGGGATCCCAACAACTACAGGCCACGTATTAACAAGTTCGCCTCTGTCAAGGTGAGATATCTATAAGAGTCTATGGACTCTGGCATCTCTAATTTGGGGTAGGCTGAAAGGAAAAAGTTCGGGAAAATGCTTCTTGCCTTTTTTTAAAATGTGAATACGCGCGCAAGTTTCCCAACTGCTCCAAGCCAACGGTAGTAGGGAGGAAAAAGAAATGTGATAGAGGAAGGTTGGGAAGTATCGGGCTATTCAGAACTTGTCACCAAACATGGCTTAAACAATTTCAAACAAAGTTTCGATTCTGAATGATAGTGTTTCATCAATGCGATGCTAAAAGTATCTACAATTTTTTATATGAATATTTTATTGAATTTCTGTTTATTTGAATACCGCACAAGTCTCAACACCTCAGTGGAACTTTGGCATCCCTAATTTTTGAGGTGTGTTGTAGATCTGGTAACTAAATATAGTTGAAGCCATTTCAAGCAATGTTTCGATTCGTCTTTGACTGGGGTGATACAAACTATCTATTTTGCTGGAATGGGGTGTAAATTACGATGACCAGAACCGAATAGCCTAGTACTTCCCCGCATCATCATATCCTTCCCCTCCCTACAACCTTCAACCTCATAATATTCCCCAATTGGGGATGCCTTAGTCCCACTGGCTCGAGACAGTTGGTGCCTCTCATTTAGCTGATAGGAACTGACTGAAAATTCTTACTTCACTTGAATACCATTTTAATATTATTTCTTCATTCGTTCCAGGACATGGAGCAAAAACGTGCTGGTCAATACTTCTTCCTGGAGGACTAGAGGGGCGGTGGGATCCGTGGGTCCGGGGGCACCTCGAACAACACACCAGACAGGAATCATTCACAGCGCTAACGGCCGTTATCCCTTTTGTATTATAAAATTCCTTGTATGTTGATATTTATAACATTATATGGGATTTGTATAAAACTGAGTTTTGTTTTTTTTTTTATTTAACCTATCTTTGTTTTTACATATATAATATTAAAAATTTCTTACTCTGAACTCTTCATTAAACGTAGAGTAACCACTGTGTCCATATGGCGCAATCAAAAAAATCATTTCTCGTAGTTATTCTGGGGAACGAAAAAATGATTTTGCAAAAAAAATTGTTATTACGAAAATAGAATCAGACAGTGGAAATTTTTCATCAGCATGCCAAGAGTTAATTGACTGGTTATTGGCTAAGTCCAGAAATGTGGCTGATTTGCTCCCAGATGAAGTGAAATCAATTCCTCTGCTAGTCCTCCAAGTCACCTATCATCATTAAGCAACATTTTACACTTGTGGTTTGTAGTAGTTTTTATAATACTGTCAGGTTATTATTCACAAGTCGGGAATATTGGTCTTTCTTTTAAAAAATTTAAGACTAGTTTCCCATTGGTGACTTGGCAGCGTAATTCAGCCGCGTACATCATTTCTTATATCAATTGCAGGGCTGTACACATTAGCGACTTACAAAACGGTGTACGCGGGGCTGAATCGCGCTGCTAAGTCACCAATGTGAACTGAATGACATTTTCAGCAATTAATTTTGGTATTCACATAAACATGTCTCCATATGCTCAGTGAGAAATTAGAATAACATATATCCATCTTGAGAGTTGACTCTTTCCGACCTGGATTAACTCTTCAGCCTCGGAAGGATGTTACTAGCCACAAACAACATATTGCATTAGAGGGCTCTGAAGGACAGATCTGACCGGGGCGTCCATACATTACTAGCCACAAACATCATATTCTATTAGAGGGCTCTGAAGGACAGATCTGACTGGGGCGTCCATACATTTCTAGCCACAAACATCATATTCCACTAGAGGCTCTGAAGGACAGATCTGACCGGGCGTCCATACATTACTAGCCACAAACATCATATTCCATTAGAGGCTCTGAAGGACAGATCTGACCGGGCGTCCATACATTACTAGCCACAAACATCTTATTCCATTAGAGGCTCTGGAGGACAGATCTGACCGGGCGTCCATACATTACTAGCCACAAACAACATATTGCATTAGAGGGCTCTGAAGGACAGATCTGACTGGGGCGTCCATACATTACTAGCCACAAACAACATATTGCATTAGAGGGCTCTGAAGGACAGATCTGACTGGGGCGTCCATACATTACTAGCCACAAACATCATATTCCATTAGAGGCTCTGAAGGACAGATCTGACCGGGCGTCCATACATTTTTAGCCACAAACATCTTATTCCATTAGAGGCTCTGAAGGACAGATCTGACCGGGCGTCCATACATTACTAGCCACAAACATCATATTCCATTAGAGGGCTCTGAAGGACAGATCTGACTGGGGCGTCCATACATTACTAGCCACAAACAACATATTCCATTAGAGGGCTCTGAAGGACAGATCTGACTGGGGCGTCCATACATTACTAGCCACAAACAACATATTGCATTAGAGGGCTCTGAAGGACAGATCTGACTGGGGCGTCCATACATTACTAGCCACAAACAACATATTGCATTAGAGGGCTCTGAAGGACAGATCTGACTGGGGCGTCCATACATTACTAGCCACAAACATCATATTCCATTAGAGGCTCTGAAGGACAGATCTGACCGGGCGTCCATACATTACTAGCCACAAACATCATATTCCATTAGGGGCTCTGAAGGACAGATCTGACCGGGCGTCCATACATTACTAGCCACAAACATCATATTCCATTAGAGGCTCTGAAGGACAGATCTGACCGGGCGTCCATACATTACTAGCCACAAACATCATATTCCATTAGAGGCTCTGAAGGACAGATCTGACCGGGCGTCCATACATTACTAGCCACAAACATCATATTCCATTAGAGGCTCTGAAGGACAGATCTGACCGGGCGTCAATACATTACTAGCCACAAACATCATATTCCATTAGGGGCTCTGAAGGACAGATCTGACCGGGCGTCCATACATTACTAGCCACAAACATCATATTCCATTAGAGGCTCTGAAGGACAGATCTGACCGGGCGTCCATACATTACTAGCCACAAACATCATATTCCATTAGAGGCTCTGAAAGACAGATCTGACCGGGCGTCCATACATTACTAGCCACAAACATCATATTCCATTAGAGGCTCTGAAGGTTCAGATCTGACCGGGCGTCCATACATTACTAGCCACAAACATCATATTCCATTAGAGGCTCTGAAGGACAGATCTGACCGGGCGTCCATACATTACTAGCCACAAACATCATATTCCATTAGAGGCTCTGAAGGACAGATCTGACCGGGCGTCCATACATTACTAGCCACAAACATCATATTCCACTAGAGGCTCTGAAGGACAGATCTGACTGGGGCGTCCATACATTTCTAGCCACAAACATCATATTCCACTAGAGGCTCTGAAGGACAGATCTGACCGGGCGTCCATACATTACTAGCCACAAACATCATATTCCATTAGAGGCTCTGAAGGACAGATCTGACCGGGCGTCCATACATTACTAGCCACAAACATCTTATTCCATTAGAGGCTCTGAAGGACAGATCTGACCGGGCGTCCATACATTACTAGCCACAAACATCATATTCCATTAGAGGCTATGAAGGACAGATCTGACTGGGGCGTCCATAAATTACTAGCCACAAACATCATATTCCATTAGAGGCTCTGAAAGACAGATCTGACTGAGGCGTCCATACATTACTAGCCACAAATATCATATTCCATTAGAGGCTCTGAAGGACAGATCTGACCGGGCGTCCATACATTACTAGCCACAAACATCATATTCCATTAGAGGCTCTGAAGGACAGATCTGACCGGGCGTCCATACGTTACTAGCCACAAACATCATATTCCATTAGAGGCTCTGAAGGACAGATCTGACCGGGCGTCCATACATTACTAGCCACAAACATCATATTCCATTAGGGGCTCTGAAGGACAGATCTGACCGGGCGTCCATACATTACTAGCCACAAACATCATATTCCATTAGAGGCTCTGAAGGACAGATCTGACCGGGCGTCCATACATTACTAGCCACAAACATCATATTCCATTAGAAGCTCTGAAGGACAGATCTGACCGGGCGTCCATACATTACTAGCCACAAACATCATATTCCATTAGGGGCTCTGAAGGACAGATCTGACCGGGCGTCCATACATTACTAGCCACAAACATCATATTCCATTAGGGGCTCTGAAGGACAGATCTGACCGGGCGTCCATACATTACTAGCCACAAACATCATATTCCATTAGAGGCTCTGAAGGACAGATCTGACCGGGCGTCCATACATTACTAGCCACAAACATCATATTCCATTAGGGGCTCTGAAGGACAGATCTGACCGGGCGTCCATACATTACTAGCCACAAACATCATATTCCATTAGGGGCTCTGAAGGACAGATCTGACCGGGCGTCCATACATTACTAGCCACAAACATCATATTCCATTAGGGGCTCTGAAGGACAGATCTGACCGGGCGTCCATACGTTACTAGCCACAAACATCATATTCCATTAGAGGCTCTGAAGGACAGATCTGACTGGGGCGTCCATACATTTCTAGCCACAAACATCATATTCCACTAGAGGCTCTGAAGGACAGATCTGACCGGGCGTCCATACATTACTAGCCACAAACATCATATTCCATTAGAGGCTCTGAAGGACAGATCTGACCGGGCGTCCATACATTACTAGCCACAAACATCTTATTCCATTAGAGGCTCTGAAGGACAGATCTGACCGGGCGTCCATACATTACTAGCCACAAACATCATATTCCATTAGAGGCTATGAAGGACAGATCTGACTGGGGCGTCCATAAATTACTAGCCACAAACATCATATTCCATTAGAGGCTCTGAAAGACAGATCTGACTGAGGCGTCCATACATTACTAGCCACAAACATCATATTCCATTAGAGGCTCTGAAGGACAGATCTGACCGGGCGTCCATACATTACTAGCCACAAACATCATATTCCATTAGAGGCTCTGAAGGACAGATCTGACCGGGCGTCCATACGTTACTAGCCACAAACATCATATTCCATTAGAGGCTCTGAAGGACAGATCTGACCGGGCGTCCATACATTACTAGCCACAAACATCATATTCCATTAGGGGCTCTGAAGGACAGATCTGACCGGGCGTCCATACATTACTAGCCACAAACATCATATTCCATTAGAGGCTCTGAAGGACAGATCTGACCGGGCGTCCATACAATACTAGCCACAAATATCATATTCCATTAGAGGCTCTGAAGGACAGATCTGACCGGGCGTCCATACATTACTAGCCACAAACATCATATTCCATTAGGGGCTCTGAAGGACAGATCTGACCGGGCGTCCATACATTACTAGCCACAAACATCATATTCCATTAGGGGCTCTGAAGGACAGATCTGACCGGGCGTCCATACATTACTAGCCACAAACATCATATTCCATTAGAGGCTCTGAAGGACAGATCTGACCGGGCGTCCATACATTACTAGCCACAAACATCATATTCCATTAGGGGCTCTGAAGGACAGATCTGACCGGGCGTCCATACATTACTAGCCACAAACAACATATTGCATTAGAGGGCTCTGAAGGACAGATCTGACTGGGGCGTCCATACATTACTAGCCACAAACAACATATTGCATTAGAGGGCTCTGAAGGACAGATCTGACTGGGGCGTCCATACATTACTAGCCACAAACAACATATTGCATTAGAGGGCTCTGAAGGACAGATCTGACTGGGGCGTCCATACATTACTAGCCACAAACATCATATTCTATTAGAGGGCTCTGAAGGACAGATCTGACTGGGGCGTCCATACATTACTAGCCACAAACATCATATTCCATTAGAGGCTCTGAAGGACAGATCTGACCGGGCGTCCATACATTTTTAGCCACAAACATCTTATTCCATTAGAGGCTCTGAAGGACAGATCTGACCGGGCGTCCATACATTACTAGCCACAAACATCATATTCCATTAGAGGGCTCTGAAGGACAGATCTGACTGGGGCGTCCATACATTACTAGCCACAAACAACATATTCCATTAGAGGGCTCTGAAGGACAGATCTGACTGGGGCGTCCATACATTACTAGCCACAAACAACATATTGCATTAGAGGGCTCTGAAGGACAGATCTGACTGGGGCGTCCATACATTACTAGCCACAAACAACATATTGCATTAGAGGGCTCTGAAGGACAGATCTGACTGGGGCGTCCATACATTACTAGCCACAAACATCATATTCCATTAGAGGCTCTGAAGGACAGATCTGACCGGGCGTCCATACATTACTAGCCACAAACATCATATTCCATTAGGGGCTCTGAAGGACAGATCTGACCGGGCGTCCATACATTACTAGCCACAAACATCATATTCCATTAGAGGCTCTGAAGGACAGATCTGACCGGGCGTCCATACATTACTAGCCACAAACATCATATTCCATTAGAGGCTCTGAAGGACAGATCTGACCGGGCGTCCATACATTACTAGCCACAAACATCATATTCCATTAGAGGCTCTGAAGGACAGATCTGACCGGGCGTCAATACATTACTAGCCACAAACATCATATTCCATTAGGGGCTCTGAAGGACAGATCTGACCGGGCGTCCATACATTACTAGCCACAAACATCATATTCCATTAGAGGCTCTGAAGGACAGATCTGACCGGGCGTCCATACATTACTAGCCACAAACATCATATTCCATTAGAGGCTCTGAAAGACAGATCTGACCGGGCGTCCATACATTACTAGCCACAAACATCATATTCCATTAGAGGCTCTGAAGGTTCAGATCTGACCGGGCGTCCATACATTACTAGCCACAAACATCATATTCCATTAGAGGCTCTGAAGGACAGATCTGACCGGGCGTCCATACATTACTAGCCACAAACATCATATTCCATTAGAGGCTCTGAAGGACAGATCTGACCGGGCGTCCATACATTACTAGCCACAAACATCATATTCCACTAGAGGCTCTGAAGGACAGATCTGACTGGGGCGTCCATACATTTCTAGCCACAAACATCATATTCCACTAGAGGCTCTGAAGGACAGATCTGACCGGGCGTCCATACATTACTAGCCACAAACATCATATTCCATTAGAGGCTCTGAAGGACAGATCTGACCGGGCGTCCATACATTACTAGCCACAAACATCTTATTCCATTAGAGGCTCTGAAGGACAGATCTGACCGGGCGTCCATACATTACTAGCCACAAACATCATATTCCATTAGAGGCTATGAAGGACAGATCTGACTGGGGCGTCCATAAATTACTAGCCACAAACATCATATTCCATTAGAGGCTCTGAAAGACAGATCTGACTGAGGCGTCCATACATTACTAGCCACAAATATCATATTCCATTAGAGGCTCTGAAGGACAGATCTGACCGGGCGTCCATACATTACTAGCCACAAACATCATATTCCATTAGAGGCTCTGAAGGACAGATCTGACCGGGCGTCCATACGTTACTAGCCACAAACATCATATTCCATTAGAGGCTCTGAAGGACAGATCTGACCGGGCGTCCATACATTACTAGCCACAAACATCATATTCCATTAGGGGCTCTGAAGGACAGATCTGACCGGGCGTCCATACATTACTAGCCACAAACATCATATTCCATTAGAGGCTCTGAAGGACAGATCTGACCGGGCGTCCATACATTACTAGCCACAAACATCATATTCCATTAGAGGCTCTGAAGGACAGATCTGACCGGGCGTCCATACATTACTAGCCACAAACATCATATTCCATTAGGGGCTCTGAAGGACAGATCTGACCGGGCGTCCATACATTACTAGCCACAAACATCATATTCCATTAGGGGCTCTGAAGGACAGATCTGACCGGGCGTCCATACATTACTAGCCACAAACATCATATTCCATTAGAGGCTCTGAAGGACAGATCTGACCGGGCGTCCATACATTACTAGCCACAAACATCATATTCCATTAGGGGCTCTGAAGGACAGATCTGACCGGGCGTCCATACATTACTAGCCACAAACATCATATTCCATTAGGGGCTCTGAAGGACAGATCTGACCGGGCGTCCATACATTACTAGCCACAAACATCATATTCCATTAGGGGCTCTGAAGGACAGATCTGACCGGGCGTCCATACGTTACTAGCCACAAACATCATATTCCATTAGAGGCTCTGAAGGACAGATCTGACTGGGGCGTCCATACATTTCTAGCCACAAACATCATATTCCACTAGAGGCTCTGAAGGACAGATCTGACCGGGCGTCCATACATTACTAGCCACAAACATCATATTCCATTAGAGGCTCTGAAGGACAGATCTGACCGGGCGTCCATACATTACTAGCCACAAACATCTTATTCCATTAGAGGCTCTGAAGGACAGATCTGACCGGGCGTCCATACATTACTAGCCACAAACATCATATTCCATTAGAGGCTATGAAGGACAGATCTGACTGGGGCGTCCATAAATTACTAGCCACAAACATCATATTCCATTAGAGGCTCTGAAAGACAGATCTGACTGAGGCGTCCATACATTACTAGCCACAAACATCATATTCCATTAGAGGCTCTGAAGGACAGATCTGACCGGGCGTCCATACATTACTAGCCACAAACATCATATTCCATTAGAGGCTCTGAAGGACAGATCTGACCGGGCGTCCATACGTTACTAGCCACAAACATCATATTCCATTAGAGGCTCTGAAGGACAGATCTGACCGGGCGTCCATACATTACTAGCCACAAACATCATATTCCATTAGGGGCTCTGAAGGACAGATCTGACCGGGCGTCCATACATTACTAGCCACAAACATCATATTCCATTAGAGGCTCTGAAGGACAGATCTGACCGGGCGTCCATACATTACTAGCCACAAATATCATATTCCATTAGAGGCTCTGAAGGACAGATCTGACCGGGCGTCCATACATTACTAGCCACAAACATCATATTCCATTAGGGGCTCTGAAGGACAGATCTGACCGGGCGTCCATACATTACTAGCCACAAACATCATATTCCATTAGGGGCTCTGAAGGACAGATCTGACCGGGCGTCCATACATTACTAGCCACAAACAACATATTGCATTAGAGGGCTCTGAAGGACAGATCTGACTGGGGCGTCCATACATTACTAGCCACAAACAACATATTGCATTAGAGGGCTCTGAAGGACAGATCTGACTGGGGCGTCCATACATTACTAGCCACAAACAACATATTGCATTAGAGGGCTCTGAAGGACAGATCTGACTGGGGCGTCCATACATTACTAGCCACAAACATCATATTCTATTAGAGGGCTCTGAAGGACAGATCTGACTGGGGCGTCCATACATTACTAGCCACAAACATCATATTCCATTAGAGGCTCTGAAGGACAGATCTGACCGGGCGTCCATACATTTTTAGCCACAAACATCTTATTCCATTAGAGGCTCTGAAGGACAGATCTGACCGGGCGTCCATACATTACTAGCCACAAACATCATATTCCATTAGAGGGCTCTGAAGGACAGATCTGACTGGGGCGTCCATACATTACTAGCCACAAACAACATATTCCATTAGAGGGCTCTGAAGGACAGATCTGACTGGGGCGTCCATACATTACTAGCCACAAACAACATATTGCATTAGAGGGCTCTGAAGGACAGATCTGACTGGGGCGTCCATACATTACTAGCCACAAACAACATATTGCATTAGAGGGCTCTGAAGGACAGATCTGACTGGGGCGTCCATACATTACTAGCCACAAACATCATATTCCATTAGAGGCTCTGAAGGACAGATCTGACCGGGCGTCCATACATTACTAGCCACAAACATCATATTCCATTAGGGGCTCTGAAGGACAGATCTGACCGGGCGTCCATACATTACTAGCCACAAACATCATATTCCATTAGAGGCTCTGAAGGACAGATCTGACCGGGCGTCCATACATTACTAGCCACAAACATCATATTCCATTAGAGGCTCTGAAGGACAGATCTGACCGGGCGTCCATACATTACTAGCCACAAACATCATATTCCATTAGAGGCTCTGAAGGACAGATCTGACCGGGCGTCAATACATTACTAGCCACAAACATCATATTCCATTAGGGGCTCTGAAGGACAGATCTGACCGGGCGTCCATACATTACTAGCCACAAACATCATATTCCATTAGAGGCTCTGAAGGACAGATCTGACCGGGCGTCCATACATTACTAGCCACAAACATCATATTCCATTAGAGGCTCTGAAAGACAGATCTGACCGGGCGTCCATACATTACTAGCCACAAACATCATATTCCATTAGAGGCTCTGAAGGTTCAGATCTGACCGGGCGTCCATACATTACTAGCCACAAACATCATATTCCATTAGAGGCTCTGAAGGACAGATCTGACCGGGCGTCCATACATTACTAGCCACAAACATCATATTCCATTAGAGGCTCTGAAGGACAGATCTGACCGGGCGTCCATACATTACTAGCCACAAACATCATATTCCACTAGAGGCTCTGAAGGACAGATCTGACTGGGGCGTCCATACATTTCTAGCCACAAACATCATATTCCACTAGAGGCTCTGAAGGACAGATCTGACCGGGCGTCCATACATTACTAGCCACAAACATCATATTCCATTAGAGGCTCTGAAGGACAGATCTGACCGGGCGTCCATACATTACTAGCCACAAACATCTTATTCCATTAGAGGCTCTGAAGGACAGATCTGACCGGGCGTCCATACATTACTAGCCACAAACATCATATTCCATTAGAGGCTATGAAGGACAGATCTGACTGGGGCGTCCATAAATTACTAGCCACAAACATCATATTCCATTAGAGGCTCTGAAAGACAGATCTGACTGAGGCGTCCATACATTACTAGCCACAAATATCATATTCCATTAGAGGCTCTGAAGGACAGATCTGACCGGGCGTCCATACATTACTAGCCACAAACATCATATTCCATTAGAGGCTCTGAAGGACAGATCTGACCGGGCGTCCATACGTTACTAGCCACAAACATCATATTCCATTAGAGGCTCTGAAGGACAGATCTGACCGGGCGTCCATACATTACTAGCCACAAACATCATATTCCATTAGGGGCTCTGAAGGACAGATCTGACCGGGCGTCCATACATTACTAGCCACAAACATCATATTCCATTAGAGGCTCTGAAGGACAGATCTGACCGGGCGTCCATACATTACTAGCCACAAACATCATATTCCATTAGAGGCTCTGAAGGACAGATCTGACCGGGCGTCCATACATTACTAGCCACAAACATCATATTCCATTAGGGGCTCTGAAGGACAGATCTGACCGGGCGTCCATACATTACTAGCCACAAACATCATATTCCATTAGGGGCTCTGAAGGACAGATCTGACCGGGCGTCCATACATTACTAGCCACAAACATCATATTCCATTAGAGGCTCTGAAGGACAGATCTGACCGGGCGTCCATACATTACTAGCCACAAACATCATATTCCATTAGGGGCTCTGAAGGACAGATCTGACCGGGCGTCCATACATTACTAGCCACAAACATCATATTCCATTAGGGGCTCTGAAGGACAGATCTGACCGGGCGTCCATACATTACTAGCCACAAACATCATATTCCATTAGGGGCTCTGAAGGACAGATCTGACCGGGCGTCCATACGTTACTAGCCACAAACATCATATTCCATTAGAGGCTCTGAAGGACAGATCTGACTGGGGCGTCCATACATTTCTAGCCACAAACATCATATTCCACTAGAGGCTCTGAAGGACAGATCTGACCGGGCGTCCATACATTACTAGCCACAAACATCATATTCCATTAGAGGCTCTGAAGGACAGATCTGACCGGGCGTCCATACATTACTAGCCACAAACATCTTATTCCATTAGAGGCTCTGAAGGACAGATCTGACCGGGCGTCCATACATTACTAGCCACAAACATCATATTCCATTAGAGGCTATGAAGGACAGATCTGACTGGGGCGTCCATAAATTACTAGCCACAAACATCATATTCCATTAGAGGCTCTGAAAGACAGATCTGACTGAGGCGTCCATACATTACTAGCCACAAACATCATATTCCATTAGAGGCTCTGAAGGACAGATCTGACCGGGCGTCCATACATTACTAGCCACAAACATCATATTCCATTAGAGGCTCTGAAGGACAGATCTGACCGGGCGTCCATACGTTACTAGCCACAAACATCATATTCCATTAGAGGCTCTGAAGGACAGATCTGACCGGGCGTCCATACATTACTAGCCACAAACATCATATTCCATTAGGGGCTCTGAAGGACAGATCTGACCGGGCGTCCATACATTACTAGCCACAAACATCATATTCCATTAGAGGCTCTGAAGGACAGATCTGACCGGGCGTCCATACATTACTAGCCACAAATATCATATTCCATTAGAGGCTCTGAAGGACAGATCTGACCGGGCGTCCATACATTACTAGCCACAAACATCATATTCCATTAGGGGCTCTGAAGGACAGATCTGACCGGGCGTCCATACATTACTAGCCACAAACATCATATTCCATTAGGGGCTCTGAAGGACAGATCTGACCGGGCGTCCATACATTACTAGCCACAAACATCATATTCCATTAGAGGCTCTGAAGGACAGATCTGACCGGGCGTCCATACATTACTAGCCACAAACATCATATTCCATTAGGGGCTCTGAAGGACAGATCTGACCGGGCGTCCATACATTACTAGCCACAAACATCATATTCCATTAGGGGCTCTGAAGGACAGATCTGACCGGGCGTCCATACATTACTAGCCACAAACATCATATTCCATTAGGGGCTCTGAAGGACAGATCTGACCGGGCGTCCATACGTTACTAGCCACAAACATCATATTCCATTAGAGGCTCTGAAGGACAGATCTGACTGGGGCGTCCATACATTTCTAGCCACAAACATCATATTCCACTAGAGGCTCTGAAGGACAGATCTGACCGGGCGTCCATACATTACTAGCCACAAACATCATATTCCATTAGAGGCTATGAAGGACAGATCTGACTGGGGCGTCCATAAATTACTAGCCACAAACATCATATTCCATTAGAGGCTCTGAAAGACAGATCTGACTGAGGCGTCCATACATTACTAGCCACAAACATCATATTCCATTAGAGGCTCTGAAGGACAGATCTGACCGGGCGTCCATACATTACTAGCCACAAACATCATATTCCATTAGAGGCTCTGAAGGACAGATCTGACCGGGCGTCCATACGTTACTAGCCACAAACATCATATTCCATTAGAGGCTCTGAAGGACAGATCTGACCGGGCGTCCATACATTACTAGCCACAAACATCATATTCCATTAGGGGCTCTGAAGGACAGATCTGACCGGGCGTCCATACATTACTAGCCACAAACATCATATTCCATTAGAGGCTCTGAAGGACAGATCTGACCGGGCGTCCATACATTACTAGCCACAAACATCATATTCCATTAGAGGCTCTGAAGGACAGATCTGACCGGGCGTCCATACATTACTAGCCACAAACATCATATTCCATTAGAGGGCTCTGAAGGACAGATCTGACTGGGGCGTCCATACATTACTAGCCACAAACAACATATTCCATTAGAGGGCTCTGAAGGACAGATCTGACTGGGGCGTCCATACATTACTAGCCACAAACAACATATTGCATTAGAGGGCTCTGAAGGACAGATCTGACTGGGGCGTCCATACATTACTAGCCACAAACAACATATTGCATTAGAGGGCTCTGAAGGACAGATCTGACTGGGGCGTCCATACATTACTAGCCACAAACATCATATTCCATTAGAGGCTCTGAAGGACAGATCTGACCGGGCGTCCATACATTACTAGCCACAAACATCATATTCCATTAGGGGCTCTGAAGGACAGATCTGACCGGGCGTCCATACATTACTAGCCACAAACATCATATTCCATTAGAGGCTCTGAAGGACAGATCTGACCGGGCGTCCATACATTACTAGCCACAAACATCATATTCCATTAGAGGCTCTGAAGGACAGATCTGACCGGGCGTCCATACATTACTAGCCACAAACATCATATTCCATTAGGGGCTCTGAAGGACAGATCTGACCGGGCGTCCATACATTACTAGCCACAAACATCATATTCCATTAGAGGCTCTGAAGGACAGATCTGACCGGGCGTCCATACATTACTAGCCACAAACATCATATTCCATTAGGGGCTCTGAAGGACAGATCTGACCGGGCGTCCATACATTACTAGCCACAAACATCATATTCCATTAGGGGCTCTGAAGGACAGATCTGACCGGGCGTCCATACATTACTAGCCACAAACATCATATTCCATTAGGGGCTCTGAAGGACAGATCTGACCGGGCGTCCATACGTTACTAGCCACAAACATCATATTCCATTAGAGGCTCTGAAGGACAGATCTGACCGGGCGTCCATACATTACTAGCCACAAAAATCATATTCCATTAGAGGCTCTAAAGGAAGTATCTGACGGGGGCGTCCATACATTACTAGCCACAAACATCATATTCCATTAGAGGCTCTGAAGGACAGATCTGACCGGGCGTCCATACATTACTAGCCACAAACATCATATTCCATTAGAGGCTCTGAAGGACAGATCTGACCGGGCGTCCATACATTAATGGCCTCAAAAATCATATTCCATTAGAGGCTCTAAAGGAAGTATCTGACGGGGGCATCCATACGTTATAGGAGAAATTTAATCTTTTTTCTATAATGCATAGAAATCTATCAGTTGGTCGTTGGAAAGATGAATAATTATTCTTTTCAGTTTGTCTCAAATATTTATAGGTACATTATAACTTAGAAAAAGTCTAAAAAAATATCAAAGTGTATTGGCAGGATTTTTTCATTGACAGTTGAAAGTTAAAAAATTATTTATATTTTTTTATTGTATTTATGGCACAAAAAGTGAAGTGACAGTTGTCTTATTTATTTCCTACACAAAAGGAATATGTTTTCTAAATACTGAATTCTTTCAAAATTATGAATGTTTCGAGTTGAATTATTATAAAAAAAAAATTTTATAAGTATCATTTTTTATTTACAAACTTTTCAAAGACCATTTTATCTAGCTTCTAAAATGGTACTACTTTTTACGACAGTACAAAAAATAAGAAATATGTAGCACATTTTTGATACTTCAGGGGCATCCCGAAGTTCTATGAAATTTCACCATGTCGTTGGGACTTCTAGGTAAACATATTTTAAGAACTGAAAGGTTAAAACTAGCAGATCTGATGCTTGATAACAATTAGTAGGATTGTTTAATGATTTATTTTTTTCACTATTTATTGCTACTTTTATTTGAGCGAACATTAAGTCTCGGAGAGCATGTTCACATAAAATGATAAATTGTATTCTGAATACCATTTTTTTTAAATTACTTAAAAATAAACCTAAAAATACCTTCAAAACTTACATTAAAAATAAATCAGGAGAAAAAAATTAGGTCGACATAAAACACAAAATTTACATTTTTTTTTTATTTTTTATTTATCAACTTTCAAAAATACATTTTTTACAATTAAGTCCCGTTAAACTGATTGATATCAGTTTGTCAACGAGTTCTTTTAACAATTACTTCTTAAATACATATACAATTTTAACAAGTACATAAAATATACACATAATTACATTAATACAAAAAAATTCTTTCACATAACCATTTTTTTAACATACATTTCCTTCTGTGAGTCAATTCACAGCTTTTTATTGAGTTTGGTAACATGTTGTAAATTATTGGAACGAGGTATTCTAGAGTTCTTTGACCATATTTATTCAGGTATCTGGGAACTACAAGTCCATCGTTTGCAATTAGTCTTGTATTATGAACATGTGTCACTATTTTATTATGTTCAGATTGAGATGTATGCTGACTCGCAATTTTAAGCCACAATAAAGCACGAACAGATAATACATTTACAGAGTTGTATAGTAATGACTTTGGTACGTCATTTCTTTGTTCGTATTTAGTTCTGTTTAATAATAATTTTACCAAAGAATATTGTACATTTTGGACTGAAAGGAGATTTGTTTTTGTTGAATGTCCCCATGAAGTTATTCCGTATCTTATTAGGGATTCCGCCAATGATAGGTATACTATTAAGGGTATTTGGTGGAACAAAAAACTTTAATCTATAAAGTTTGCTCACTATAGCTCTAAGCCGTGTGCACACTTTTTTGTATATGTATATCCCATTTAAAATAACAATCAATTGTTAAGCCTAGATATACGTATTTTGAAACAAGTTCAATATTTTTGCATGAGCATGGTTGTATTACAAAGTTATGAATGCAATTAAAGTCATGAGAAATAATTTTAGGAGTTATGGTGATGTTATTATGAGGAGATCTGATGTGCATAAGCTTCGTTTTTTTAGCATTGATTATTAAACCTACATCATGTGACCATTTTTGAAGAGTGACAAAGTCAATTTGAAGTAAATTACTCGCTATTAATAAATCCTCATGTGAAATAACTAATGCAGTGTCGTCAGCATAAACGTAATGTTTTACATGAGAAAAAATAAATTTCATTGCAGTAACATATATTATATACAAGGTAGGGCCTAGTATAGACCCTTGTGGTACGCCTGCGAAAACAATATTTTTTTT
Organism: Hesperophylax consimilis; assembly: GCF_061612785.1. Classification (NCBI taxonomy): domain Eukaryota; kingdom Metazoa; phylum Arthropoda; class Insecta; order Trichoptera; family Limnephilidae; genus Hesperophylax; species Hesperophylax consimilis. The sequence goes on from NC_142850.1 coordinate 25,540,649, forward strand.
GCTAAAATTCTTTTTTTGCTAAAAATTACAATATATAAAAATGGCTAACGCCTTAACTAGTAACTAAAATTTGATTAAAATAATAGTGCGCAAAGCTACCAGCAAATGGAAAATGAAAACAGTTAATTTTTATTCGCTCTAGATCAGTCATTCAACCCGGGGCCTGCCAAGCGCTTAAATATCTGATAATCATAGTTTCTAAATATTAAAACGTCTGTACTTGGCTCCCTGTCTGAGCATTTCCTGGCAAGTAGGTGGCACAGACCAGCACCGCTGACCGAGCCTAGCCCATGGCAGAGCTATCAAATCTGTTGAGTTGAATGATCAGTGATCGTTACTGGAATGTGAGCAAAGACCAGCACCGCTGACCGAGCCGAGCCCAGGGCAGAGCTATCAAATCTGTTGAGTTGAATGATCAGTGATCGTTACTGGAATGTGAGCAAAGACCAGCACCGCTGACCGAGCCGAGCCCAGGGCAGAGCTATCAAATCTGTTGAGTTGAATGATCAGCGATCGTTACTGGAATGTGAGCAAAGACCAGCACCGCTGACCAAGCCCAGGGCAGAGCTGTCAAGTCAGTTGAGTTGAATGATCAGTGACCATTACTCGGATGTTTTGCTATCTGTTTACTTCTGACTTATTATTATCTCACTGTAGATGATGAAAGAACACTTGTAGCTTGATGATAATTAACAGAGGTTGTGGTAAGATAGTCAGTAAATTGTTGATAATTGATTTTATTTGAGGTAAAAACAGCACAAAAGATATCCACTTTTCACCGTTTTGCTGTAATTTTCGTTTAATCATGCCTTATAATGATTATTGATGCCATAATCGTAATCTTTAGAGGCTACTATAAAAAGCAATTATTATACACAACTTTTAATTTCAGTTTCCAATGTTTTTAAAATGAAATTTTTTTAAGTGAATATAAATGGGTATTTAAAACCAAATTTATAATAAAATCTTAAGAGGTATCTAGCTATATAATTTTTTTTTGTGAATACCGCACAAATGTTTTAACTGTTCCCAACGTCTGTAGCCAGTGGCTCTACGGCATCCCCAATTAGGGTATGTTTTGAGGCCAAAGGAATTGGAGATGGGGAAGATTAAGGTTAGAAGTATCGGACAGATCTGATTACTAAACATTGTTAATAGTGGCCTCTCACCAGGGCGACATATAGAGCGTATACCACTCATAATAGGATATGCATACATATTATGAAAAGACATTGGATTACATTCACCATCAACATGCCAAAATATGCACTACCAACGCAAACATATGCACATCCGACGCAAAAATATACACTACCGATGCAAACATATATGCACTAGCAATTCAAACATATGCACTACCGATGCAAAAATATGAACTACCAATGCAAACATACGCACTACCAATGCAAACATATGCACTACCGATGCAAAAATATGCACTACCAATTCAAACATAAGCAGAAGAATTCATATAATTTTTGTGCCTAACTTTATTGTGGTGTTGGGGTCACCATCCAGAGCAGTGAAGGATTAGAATTTTGAAGCAATGGCGACCGGTGTAATGGGTTAAATTGCTACTTAATGTAGAATTTATTATTGATCTACAAAATATTTTATTCCTGTTTAAAAGCAAAAAAAATATTGGATTACTAGAATGTGCGAAAATTGTAAAATACAATTATGAAAGTATTTGGCTTTATTTAAGATGATGATTTTATTATTGTTCGGGTGCAATTGGAGCAGTTTGCTCTGGGCGCCAAATTGCCAAGACACTGATAATGCCTAGTATCTATTGCCCTTGGGATTATTTTTCCTGAAAATGCCGCAACACGAAAATACAAATCATCCAAATATTTATTGATTACAGTGATCACTTACTATCTACTACCTTTTGCCTACTGCCTACTACCTAGTACTCACTACCTATCACCTACCACCTACTGCCTACTGCCTTCTATCTACTACCTTCTGCCTACTGCCTACTACCTAATACTTACTACCTACCACCTACTATGTATCTACTGCCTTCTACATACTGCCTTCTGCCTACTACCTAGGACTTACTACCATATTATCACCTACTGCCTTCTACCTACTACCTTTTGCCCACTGCCTAATACCTTCTATCTTTTGCCTTCTGCCTACTCTTAGGTCCTAGGCGTCTACTGGTTTTGACAAGGGGTGCACAAAATTCTACTTGCACCAGATTGGTGCAAGTAGAATTTCTCGTTTGGCTCAGGTCCGGCCCTGTGTGTATTTCCTACATTATGAATATAAAAAATCAGTAAAGTTTTATGGGTACTAGCAAAACATAAAGGATTTCTATTGTTTACCAAAATAAACTCTTATCAACAAATTATTGTTTTCTCACACACAGACTTTGACTTTGATATTATGAAGTGCCGGATTTCTGAGATTCTTCTACATTTATTATAATATATTATATAAGTATTGAAGGATTGACATGTGGCCCAAGGAAGACGGAAGATTGGAGAACTATTCATTAACATTACGTAAGTGCTAATTTAATAATAATTTGTATTTTTATACCCATTATAACACATATTACTATGTCAATTATTACAATCATTACTATGTCAATTATACAAAAACCAATTAGTTTATTTCAATAATATTTCGATTGGGAGTCATATTCTACATTAAATAAACCGTTATCGTTACACGGGTCATCCATTATCATAGTGTTGTCACTTGCCCCTTACGGACAGTTTATTTATTTAAGATAAATATTAATGATAATGTGGAGCAAAAGGTATTATCTCAAATCAGATTATTATTTTTTTTTATTTTCTAGCTGTACCCCGTTTTCTTCAAAGTTTTAAGGTAATTTTTAGGTTAAAAAAAATTGTTTGGAATATAAATATTCTTCCATGGAAAAATATTTTTATATGGGATAAAAAAAGTTGCACTTTCGACAAAAGTTATATATTTTTTTTACTTTTACCATCATGTAGAATCACCTCCCGAAGTTAGCGAACTTTACCCCTGGACACCATGTAAAATAAATTCACTTTTGCTTCATGATATTCTCCTTGTGCTCCTTTCTCCGTTTATTAATTATTATTATAAATAATGCAAACTAACTAAGTCCTGAATAAACTAAGGAATGTAACCCAATGCATCTTAACCCACACAACAAGTAAACCACTTACACCCAAGGAGCTATAAATTATTTTTAGATGAATTATGTCATCTCATCACAATTTGAACCATAAAGATCTATTGAATACCACATATTATAGTAGCGGCGAGTCGTTCATGATCAACCCACACAATTGTGCCAGATGCGGATTTGCCCTTAGGCCTATGTAGGCCCGGGCCTAGGGCGGCCAGGTATTAGGGGCGGCCAATCGTGACAAAAAAGTCACAGATGATAACAAGAAATTACTTCCTAAGTACCTAAATATTCTACGTACGAAATAGCGATATGCAAGAGCGTGTTCACACACAGCACACAGCGCGCCCCCACGCCCCGCAGCCGCCCTCGCCACAAGGTCAAAAGGCCTCCCTCACCCAGTCTCTCTCAATCCGGCCCGCCACGCAGCAGGTGGGCAGACGTATCCGCCGCCAAGACCTGGACAAATCTCACCCCATGAACCATGAATGATAATGGCAGGAAAATTAAAACGGTTTTGACCCTAGGAACTTACTGAAAAGTTTGGATACTCCTGGTCAATATGATGGGTACTGAGAAAGGGGCGGCTACATGGTCTGGGGCCTAGGGCGACCAAGACTGCAAATCCGCCTCTGAATTGTGCAGACGCTTTATGATGTGCCGTATTCGTATATACGTATCATTGGACAAGTATAATCAAGTCCATCATTATCCATGAGATGATTTGATGAGAGTGTTGATACAAAAGTAGTTATTTAACCCTTAGAATGCCGACATTGTACACCTTGTAGAGTGCCCTCAGCACGGGTAAGCCACCCAGTGAGGCCAACATTACTGGATAACTCTGAAATGTAAAAAAATATTGTACCAAAATAAAAAATAAAAAAAGATTGCCAGGGGTAAAATGCCAATCACCCGCCGTAAGCCGGCTGACACTATTTTCTTAATAACGTACTTACTTGTTTATTTACAAAATTGTGTTTTTGTAAATTGTACTGTTTTACGAGATAATGTATTCAAATATATTTTTTCAAATTTAAATCTATCCTATGTAGTTTCCTCAGGATAGTTACTTATATATTCATACAATTGTTTTTTTTCACTCTAATTTTATAAAAAAATACGAAAATATTCTAGGGTTTTATTGTACTTTCCATAAGGTGAAATAAGTGATTTATACAATAAAAAAAATTATGAGACTTGTCTATAAACTCGCAGACTGTGTAGCTTTGAAAATCGGAAATATTTTTCTCTTTCACAAAACAAAAAATTAATAGTTTAAATGAATATTTGTCTAATATTTCCATATAACGAAACGAGAGTCAAAAATAATATAAGTACTATGCATGAACCTAAAAAGCCCTTCTTAGGTTAATGCATAATGGAAAGGCTGCACGGCCTTCTGCATTCAAAAAATAAATTTTAATTTGAGGTGAAAATACATCGGTAAGATAAGATTATTTGTTAATAATTCCCGTTAAGTCACAAATAATTGTCAAACTTGCCTCGAAAATCGTGAAAAATTGATTTCTTTAATGGCCCATATTTTTTTAATTTGAAAAATTCATGAAATTATGATATATTATTTCGTTACCAGGGCAATAAAAAAAAAATTGTACGCCATTTTGTTACAAAATACAATAACAGCGGGGAAATTGGAGTGAACTACTAGCGAATCCACTGTGGATTTATCGGCACACTACGGGTGCAAACCTCAGAAATCTACCGTGGATATCTCAGCACATTAAGGGCTAATAATCAATTATTCAAGAGGTACCTAACTATTGCGTATTGACCCTTTGTACACACAGAATGATAACAACACCTTGTTACTATCCGGTTTAATTATGATTATGAGTGTACAGCTTGTAGGCTGCCTTTTTGTGAATATCGCACAAGAGTTCAAGCTGTCAGTGGGATTATGGCATTACCAATCGCAATATATGTTATTTATGAGGCTGAAAGAGTTGGGAAGATAGATAAGGTGTGTACAAATAGGACAAAAAATCGCCAGCCGAACTACGAATTATGGGAAAGGAACGAAGCAACCGCAAGCGACGTTTCGCGCGGTTTGCATCTAGGGCTGCCACCTCTCCGGGTTTGACCCGGAGTCTACGGGTTTGCACGGTGCATGTCCGGGCTACGGGTTTAACATCGATATCTCCGGGTCAGACCGTGCGGTGGCAGCGAGTGCATCGCGCCCCGGTCGGCAGGGCGTGGGCGCCGAGCGATATGGAGGGGGGGCGGGGCGGGGAACATCTGCGCGACAAACATTAGAATGGAAACAATAGCTCAGCTCAGTCAGCACAAACAGCAGCGTTTTAAGCTTTGATTTTTTATTTTCAATCATAGATTATTTTCGAACGTTTTTCCTATTAAAAGTACCTAGTGTTGTAGTATGTTGATATACAATTAGCATAATACTCGTAAGTATACAATTAGCGTTATGGAAGACGGAGAATCAAAATCGAAGAAAAAAAAAACGAATCTAATTTTCAACAATCGTGGCTAGAAAATGAGAAGTATGGAAAATGGGTGAGAAAAGTCAATGAAAAAAAACGCGAAATGTGTATTTTGTAAAGTGAAATTTACAGTGAAATGGGATGGTGAAAAGGCTTTGTCAACTCATCTCAACAGTGAAACGCACAAGAAAAAGGTGAGAAACATTGAATCAAATTCTTTGATGACAGCATTTCTACTAAAGAAAAATTAACTCAATAGAGTCTACAATACAAGACCTAAAAAGGTGTCAATCTGGAAATGGGTTTCACTTTGTTCGATTGCTATCGACGCCTCAAATAAAGGATTCCAGAAAATGTATCCAATAGTCATCAGATACTTTGACCAAGAAAAAGGTGTTCAAGATAAATTAATGGATTTTTATAAGGATTCCAACGAAACATCTCAAAAGATTTGAGATTTGAGAAAATTGAAAATTTTATGCTTCAAAAAGACTTAGACACAACTTTTGTTGAAGCATGTCTGCATTCTCTGCAGACAATGCATCGGTGAATTAAGGTGCTCACAATTCCGTGTACCAAAAAATTTATGAGAAATATTCTGACACCAAAGTCGTTAAAGCAAATTGTAATTGTCACGTTCTTCACAACGCTGGAAGAAACGCCATGAAAGCTTTAACATATGACGTGGAAAACTTGATTATGAAAGTTTATGCGGAATTTTCGAACAGTGCAAAACGCACGAGAGAATTACAAACATTTTTTGAGTAGTTGGTTAAGTTTGGGGAGATCTGTTGACCAATTTATATTGTCGTGGCCTGCTGTATCAGTGTATTTTAAAAGTCGTGGTGAAGCAACATGCCATAAAATAATATGGGAATTCGTAAAAGAGTGTGGCGAAGGCGAATTCAATGACGCTAGAAGTTTATTTACGAGGATCACACTACAGGAATGTTATTTATATTTCATTCATCATTAGATGAATATGCTGACAGAAGCCATACTATTGCTAGAAAAAACTCCGTGACAGCTTCTGAGTTGCACCCAATTATGAGAAACATAAAAGACAAGATTGAAAGCCGACTCCACGATGAATTTTACGGTGCCAAAATAATGAGAAACATTAAGTTTTTGAGGCCTTCTGATCAGGATCAATTAAAAAAAGAAGCCAATGAGGTTTACAGGAGAACTCTTGAATACATACAGAAATATTATGATTTTAAGGATTCTGTATTCAAAATCTTTTCCAAATTCGATCTAACAGGTGCAGTAAGTTACGAAGATACTGTGGAAGCTGTCGAATCACTTGGTTTGAAAAATGTCGACGAAGATAAACTTTATGACAAGATCCGAAAATTAAACCAATTATTTCCTCAGTTCGTACAATCTAGTGATTCAACATTGCCTGTTGATTTACGATGGGTTCAGTTATTCAAAGTCACCTCAACCTTCACCGAACTGCCAAAAATAATTGGATTTTTTTTTCAATCCCTATAAGCATGGCTTTTGTTGAACGCGTCTTTTCTTTAATGGGAAATTTGCGGACAGATGAGCGAAACTGCTTGTCATTGGATATAGTGAAGGCGGTGACGGGATAAATCAACACAGTGATAATTCATCACATCTTTAAAAAGTTATATAAAGTCATGGAAAGTGATGAAACAAAAACTATTAAATGGGTAAAGTAGGTTAGGTTAGGTTAGCTTTAAAAAAATTCATCGTTTCTAATGACTTTATATCACTTTTTAAAAGTGTGTTGAATTGTCACTGTGTTGAGTTATCATGGAACTCGTGATTGTGAAGATTAATTACAATATGAATTGCCAAGAATTTTTGAAGTTTTTGAAGAAACCTGAGCAAAAAAAGATGCTTCAACAATCCCTTCAGAATGAAAAATATAGTTTTAAGTGTCAAGCTGGTCCAAGTCAGCTTAGCACTAGCTAGGTCATTTATATTAAAAAACATTACCAATGGTAATTTACCATGACATTTTTCCTTAATTAAATAACTCATACTAAAAAACTTTTATTTTAATAAAAAAAACATATTTCTAAAATCTCCAGGTTTACTGTTTTTAAAAGGTGGCAGCCCTATTTGCATCACACATCACAAAAAAAGTAGGTAGGTAACAGCATTTTTGTGCTGATCGTGGGTTCCAACTAAACCGGCGCAAATGAAAAATATTTGCCTATTTCGATAAGAATAATATAATGTCAACATAGATTATTTTTTTAAATTAGTCAATTTAAAAAAAAATTTACGAGAATAAAACTGATAAGTTAATCCCTATCTAGCCATGTAGGTACTTAAATATATAGGTTTATGTATTTTTACGGTTTATTGGGATTTAGATTATACTATTTCCTGCGAATATTCTCGGTAAAAAATAACAGTTTCGAGTTTTTTCCACTCCTTAGCTACTCGTAAGACTTAACACTTAATTTAATGAAAATAAATAGACTGTGAGTAAGTACTTCTATTTCAAATTCTCGCAAATAAATTTAACAGGTACCTACTTACTTTGTGTTTGTATTTTCTATCTAGTAAATATCTTCTATGTAGTACACTTAGTTTTAGTGTGTTTTCAAAGCATAAAACTACGTAGGTATAATGTCAGACCCACTGACCCAAATCAATGACCCCATGACACAACATTTCCCCCCGAAAAAGATCGTTGGCGCCACGGAAAACACTTCACCTAATAACAGACGCTAAACTCTGGAAAATGACCTTTAAACACGCCATTGCTTCTGGAAATTACTTCTCAATGGCCAGAAAACAAACTATCATTGTTTTAGGCTAAATGATATCAACCTGTTAAGGCTATTTCCTTAATTAAAAATGTTGTGTAGGAAAATAAACGAATACACGGAAATGTTACGAGATTTTTTGGTATGACCAACTGGCCACGTCATTTACGTTCTACGTCATTGTATTGGTCATAATATCAAGAATAAACACACACACACAATTCTCATCATTCAATCATTACTCTTGTTATGCTTGTTGAAGAAATAATAAAATGACGTTTTGTCTGAATTTCCTTACACTATTTATACTATGATTAATAATAAGTTTATCGAAATGCCGACGTACCTATCTACTTAGTATTTATTGATCGGGTTCTAGATTATTCCGGAATTATTTATCTAGGGTAACTAAATATTAGCAAAAAGTGTCCAAAAATTATTCAACCACAGCGAGGCCTTTTTGTAACCACAAAGTTATTTTCGGCCTAATTATTTTTCTCCTTGAAACCTCAGAACAGAGGTAGAAAACCCATTTCTCGTTCCATGAATTGTTAAATCAAATGTATTTAATAATTTATAACAAATATGCTACATGTGTACATACGAATATGTTTGAAATCGAAATAAGTAACGAACTAATAAGAGCATTAAAATGGAATATGTTTTTAGATCGAGTCGTTTTATATCAAATATTTCTCTTTGCCTTTTTTATTTGTCTTGAAACAGGTATTTAGATTTTATGAAGAAAATATCAGTCGATGAGAAAAAACATGCAACCGGATTCTGAAAAAATAAGTTGATATTATAATTTAAATGGTAGGTATAGGTATGACAACAACACAGTGTTTGATTTTGGTATCAGAATAGTCAAATCCAGTAAAATAAAGAAAATTCCTGTCAAATAACACACTGTTAAACATTTCGAATATTCAAATTCGATAACCGCGCCTGAGTAGGTCCCTACCTATACATCCCTCTATCGCTAAAAAATATCAGCGAGCAAGACAAAAGGCGGGTTCTCAGCGACCTTTCTCAAGGACATCACTGTCGGAAATGAATACATTTTCACCAATACACACAATCCTAAGTATCCATTCTATTGTAGAGGGCCTACCTAGAATGTAGAATTGAATTTATGATAAACTCAAATAAGTAAATTTCATTCACGATCTCAATTAAAATTATCATTGTTTTCAACCTCTTTCCTGTGGAACAGAAACTTTCCCACCATACATAACAACATAACGTGACCATACGTGCTGTTTTGAACGGGACCGTGCTGTTTTTATTAAGAACTGTCCCAAGGGTCGGGACACGGAAATGTCTCCCACTTATGAAAGCGGGCCACTCACGACACCATATTGATAGCAAAAAATATGTCAACTATTAGATATCGGGAAAGGAAAATGAATAGTGTTAGAAGTGTGATGTAAGAAAGAGGACCGAAGTCGCCAAATAGATAAACCATAAGACTTTTCGACCTATGGGTCCTAGGCAGACAATGCAATTTGCATATTTGTTAATAAAACTCACTTCCACCTTTTTTCTCTATAATGGGAATCGTGGATTGAGGATTCATTCATACTTAATTCAGAGTTTTCACACCCCCCTTATCTCTAGCAATGTTCCGTTTTAAGGAAGAATAACCTGGTCACTATAATCATACATCAAAGTTGGCATATTATGTAAGTATCTACTTACTTGCATTGTATTTTTACCCATGCTATAATACCATACAAAATAATACACACTACGAAACTATCGAGCAATAGTTGTAGTAGTAAAAGCATATAATATTGTGTTTTATATGCGTAGGTCCACATAATAGTATTTGTGTTTTATATCCGTACGTACCTATAATAGTATATGTGTTGCGGCTCGGAAAATCGCGTGCACGGACGTGACGACGAGAATTCCATTAAAGCCCCATAGATGAGCCACGAAGGCGGGAAAAATAATGGATGAGCCCTCTGTCAGAAAAACTATACCACAAACAACAATAACAATGTTTGACGGAATTATTGATGGAGTCAAACTGTTAATAATTTTTATTTATTTATTTATTCACGCCATGAAGGCTTTTACATGTATACAATGTTTAAGATAAGCTGTTCGGGAATACAATAATGTTTGTATATAACATAACATAATAATGCAATAATCATAATAATCACCCATTTTGCTGATCACACTTTGTTCAAAAGCTAAAGCGGGCCTGTAATCGGCTTAAAATTTTTTTAAATGGCGTTGATTGGCGCTCTGGCTTTGATGAAAATGTACAATGTTTCAATATGTATTTATGATTATTTGAATATCGGTGAAACAACTGGCCCTAAGGTTTGGTTGTTTCAAACCTAGTCACCTTTGATAACCGTCAAATCATTGATCAACGCCATTTTGAATGTTGATATTTGAACTAAGGACATAAAAAAACGGTGCGGTCCATTCTTACATACTTTGAATGCTGCGCTTTCCTTGTTTTCTATGCTTAAAATAAATAAAATAATAATGAGCTTCTTAGGTCCATGATTTGAACGGTTCTCGTGGATTGCGGGGGTATTTAAGCTTTTAACCAAATTGTGACCAGGTGTCAAGCATCGGTCATATTATCAGCTGATCATAAGATGTTAAGAGTTAGGTAAGATTAGGTTTACGTGCTGAAAGACGCATGACCCATCTTGCGTTTTCCTCGTCAATGAATAAAAAATTGTGTAGGTACCTACTTTGTAGGTACACCGTACAACTCACAAACAAGTAAGGCTGTGGTGGTATTTTTACGTAGTCGGATCGTCGGATGTGGCTTTTAGTATTCTCTATGTATTGTGTACGTAGTTCCTACATACAGCAGAGAGAATATTCATCATAATCAAATTTAATAAACTCACAATGACTTCAAAGTTCACTCGGGGAGTTCGAATGGTTGTCTTAATTTATAAGTAGTGTACTTATAAATGTACAATTACCTGTCACAATATTCATAATTAGGTAATTAGTAACTAATTGCTTAAATATCTTTGTTCGAGTGAGTAAGTGCGGATCGAACCTCTATTTTGTATGGCATCGATAAATGCTTACCTTCATCCTCTGCCTCTGCAATATTGATCAAAGCTGCAAGGTGAATTCCCAGTCCAAGGGCTATGGGCTTGCCTTGGCCGTTCGCTTTGGCCACAACTTATAACGGAATGCTCCAGTAGGAATGTATGATTCATGATGATAATGCCTTCGTAGCATTGAGCAATTCGAAGTTATAGAATGAATATTTCGAAGCCCAGTAATAATGGCGGGTCTCCGTTCTGCGCTGACGGCATCCCCGGTGGTGTCGTCATCGCTAGGAAGGGCGTGACAGTCAGCCGCTTCTCGTAATTATAGTCCGTCCTCGCTAGAATTTTGAATAAATAACATTATTTTATTAGAAACCTATTGTAGGTTGTGGTATGCCACGTTCGCCAAGCCAAGGGCAAAAGCTAGTTGCTCTTTTCCGGTGCAATACTACGATTTTCCCTCTATTTTTATTTTTTATGTGAAATCGCAAAAGAGTCCCCAAAACTGCTCCCAACCGTCTAGACTTAGAGCCAGTGAGACTATGACATCCCCAAATGAGGAATGTAGTGCGGAGGGAAAGTAATGTGGAGGAGGGAGGTTCAGAAGTAACGGGCTATTCAGATCTGGTCACCAAACAAGACCAAAACCATTCCAAGCAACGTTTCAATTCTGAATGGTGGTCTTACACCAGGGCGATACTGAGAGTATCTTCCACTCTGTAAGGTGCCGTAAATATACTTTATATTATTATAAATGAGTAATTTGTGAAATAACACAAATTAACTAAATAAAATTTACTTTCGCACGCCGGGATTCGAACCCGCGACCTACAGCATGCTAGTCGAGAGCCTTACCCCTCGAACATGGAGGCTATTGAAAAAAAATAATCTTAAATTTAATAATAATATTATAATTATAGTACTATCGTTTTTCGTCATCCGCACAAAATATTGAAGCATTTATCTTTATTATTTAAAAAGCTTTATAATGAAAAGAGGATATCATATTAAAAGCAAAGATAAGAGTATTATTTGTAAACTTATCCTACTAAAAAGTGTACAGGAAACCTTATAAAAATTTCCAAACTTTTTTGGATATGAAATTAATTCACTCAACCAACCAATTTACTACTAAAATATTTTTTCTCATTCGTTCTCTGTAGAAAATCTTGGTAAATAAACAGAAAATTGTGACACGGAAGACGCGTATTTTAATTTTAAAAGCTCAAAAATTCAACAACTATTTCAGTAACCGGAAATGGAAAGTAATGCATTTTAATTAAGAGCAGTTAATGTATTTTATTTTATTGTTACGGTTAGTTTTTTCTTCTCTATTTTAACAAAAAAACTATGAATCTAAGAAACCAAAATAGGTTCTTAGTTTGGGTTTAATTCAAAAATAAATAAATAAGAATAAAACTCGTCGCCCGCATTTTCGTGTTTTTTATAAAAATCTTATCCATAAAGAAACGACCAACTATATGGATGCTATAAAGAGATAATAATGCTGTGGGCCTTCAGTCGTTCAGCCCGTAATATGTTATTACTTTTCATAGCCACGGCATCTATAAATACCAATAACCATTCAAACTTCAAAATACTTCAGTTCATACCAAAAAAGTAAAGCTTGGTTCATTCTACATAAATAAAAATGTAAACGCTTGTTTGTTCAAAATTTTAAATCTCCGAAAGTTATTCACCGATTGCTTTGAAATTATGACACAACATTGCATTCGAAAACGCGTGTGTTTTTACATACCTATTTAATATAGATGTCACCTGTGACTGGTAAAAACATGTTTTTTGTTTGTTTTAAAGCGCCATATATTGGACATAAAAGCAACAGCGCTATTGTTTTTATGTCTGCACAGACAGACTGAGCCACAGCAACGCATGGCGTGGCACAGATAGTTAAAGGGACTTCGCTATTATGTTATTTTCCAACTTAATGTAATGAAACGGTGAACAAAACTTTGAAAGCGTGCTTAAAAATGAATAGTAAACTATGAATATTAAACCAATAATTGTCAAAAAATATTTACTGGAACCCATCATTAATGTTATTAAGGATGCGTAAATGAGTAAGTAAATAAGGTTAAATAACAATAAAAGAGTGCTCAATTTTACTATGATGAATTATATATATATGACTGTTCCTCATCTGATAATAATATTCATAAAACAAATAATAATATAAGTATTTTCGAAGAATAATGACGAACAGACTGTACCGCGTCTGCCGACGAAAACACACAAATACCTACCTCCAAGTCGGTTCTAGTGTTAGTTGAGTTTTGCCGCCGGCTCGTAACACAGCTCTGTTCCGCGCCAACTATTCCAGTAAGTCTAATTTACCTTTTTCCTTGATATTTTCCCGTCAATTCGTTTACATCTTATCTTATAAATATAGTAAACTTCATATTTAACACGAAACAGTTAGTATATATTGGTGAATTGATGTTTTTGAGCCGGCATTTCAAAGTGGGTCGCGTCATTTATTTCACGCCCATACCTTCTACTGAAATTATTACGGTAAAGCCTGCTGCAACGTCGACTACTCGACTTCAGACATAACATCGATAAACTAAATTACATATTATTTTATTTGTGTGTATTAATAACTACTCTCAAATTGAGATAATTGATAAACTTGGATAACCAGAGTGAGAGAAAAAAGATGTAGGTACTCGTTCGTAGTTGTTTTGTATTATTTTGTCCGTGACTTGGTCCAAGGCCAAAGCGGGCGGCAGAAGGTTGCCGCCATGAGAATTTAATTCTTTTGTCAGTCAATATTCATCGAGACTTATAAGATCAATTCTTGTTTTGTTTGCAGATTGAGCAGCCAAGATGACTTCCCAGCAGTTTTACCCACACAAGGTGAGCCTTCGTCAAATTATGCGGAAACCATTACGATTTGTATTCCGGTGTCGTTCCGCAGTCTTTCATCCTACCCATAAATGAACCTACACCTAGATCGTCATCTTCGTGCTTTTAGTACTGAACATATTTCGTCCGACGGATTTTTTTGGAACTAAGAGAAAAAGAAAGAGAAGGGCGAGAAGGGCATGAGAAGGGAATAGTTGTCACGACGTCACAAACCATCGACCAAAGATAGAGGAAAGTAAAAAAAAAAAAACGGTACTACCATAGACAATATAAATACGGTCCCAATTTATTAGCCTAAAATATTATTTAAAAATGAAAAACTCGTAATTGCATGAATTATTTTATTACTCAAACACAGATAACACAAAAAAGGGACATACAAGCTTGTGTAAACACAAAACACATTTTAAATGAGATTAAAATGTTAACACACCAAAACAGAATATTATTTCATTTAGAGAAAAATAAAACAGTTGTATATAGAAGCGTATGAAGGTATACGCTTCTACGTCCATTTTGGCAGCAATGAGCCCGCTGCTGGGTTCAGGGAAGAAATCTGAAATAAATAAACATCACATTACTCAAACAAAACATAGAATATTATATCTGTAATTCAGTTGCTGGCTTTGAAGAAATAATAATTCTATTGAATGAATATCTTTATCATAATAACGACTCAAATCAACGTCTATTCTTTCATTCTATCTCTCTAATAATAAATAAAGTTAATGATAAGTTACATTAGAAACATTAAACAAACAGAGGGAGATTCGCACCTGCATTTTGGTTAACATCCCGGGTCCCTTGTGCACCAGGTAAATCCCGATATATTCCGATATCTGGAAGATTAAGGGTCGGCAAAGCATCTTTTTTCAACGAGCCACGTCGTTTTTAATTCTTTTGCAAAATGCGAACTACAAACATGTGCATAATTTGCCAAAATCGGGTAATAAATATAATCTATTCTGCCAATTCTCCACGCACATTCCCGAAACAGACTCTCGTTATTGTCGTGTCGCACTGAAACAACATCCTCACAGCTTTCGACACTACAGCGAAATTAGCGAGGCATTTTAACAAATCTACTTTCACTTTTCACAAATATTTACGTCGGCGAAGAACCATGAATATAACCATAAACATGTGGTGTTTTGACTTTTGACTTTTGTTACCACAGATATCCCATTTTATACAACTCAGTTCTTCTATGGCGTTCAAAGTGTTCCTATTGGATATTGGCATTTTAAATATTGCTATGACGTCACCAAACCGCCACCATTCTAGGACCAAAATTTAGGTCGGAGTCGACCCCCCCTGATCCTACCGCTCTCCATTTATACTATCCCGTTCCCAAACGAACGAAAAATACGTGGGACGTGCGGCACTTTCTAATCTGATTGTTCTTAGAATCCAATTAGATTTTAGTCGGTACCTACTTAGCGAGAATAGTGACAAAAACCTATTTCAATTGAAGCGCAAATTTTCGGCACCTACCATCGGCGGTGCGCTTCTAGAATCGATGCATCATACTTGACACTGATATTAATTTATTATGTATGAAGAATTCGATTTCCTTCTGAGAATGTAAATGAGCAAAGTATTTAAAATAGCAAACTGAGTGACGGAATGCAGTTTATGTGCTTGGTGTATCATATCTGTCTACCTACCTACTTACTTCATTGACTCGCCTAGTCACGAAGTTGTCTGGTCAATATATGTACTTATACGTGATATTAGTACAAGTTAGTAAAAAAGGTATATACACCTACTTTATTATAAATTCTTTCTTTTCATTCAAAAATTTATACCTACTAAAAATCTGTAGTGAGGACAAACAACTTCTGATAAATGCGCTTTGAGTAATGGCAACGATGCGCATCTATGTTTGATCTTTATCTATGGAAATCTCACACAAACAACAACAAAAATCATGTTAAATCGCATAAAACGTTATAATCTTTTTTTTAATTACGATTTACCATTTTTACCTCAAATGAGCAGGGCCGCCCCTGAGCCAAACGGCCCTTGGCGCTAGTAAAAACCTCAAGGGCTCTGAGTAGGATCCTTGGCGCCTTGGCAAGTCGGCGCTCAGAGCGGGCTGCTCCAATAAGGAAGTTGAGTCCATTTTTTTTATTTTTTTTTATCAATGTTCGCATTCAAACTTAAATACTGGTATTTTTTTTTTTTTTTTTTAAAGTTTGTTTTCATAGTTAAATTAATTCTCAAAGTTTAAATTTTATTAAGCCCGCCAAAACGAGCGGAATCCGAGCGGTAACAGGCGGGGTGTAGTGTGACGTCATTAGAACTGTGAAAACCACGTCGCTTAAGCATTATGTATGGAAAAATTTTTAATTCTTCAACAAGGAATTCCAGTAATTTTTTTACCAATGTTAACCGTCTATTATAATTGATGTTATTAAAAAAAAAAAGAAAATTGATTAAGATTTCATAGTTAAATTAATATTTTAAGTTAGAATATTTTTTGCTTTTCACGCCCAGTACGATTCTTGTACGGTATTGCCGTCGCTACTTGTTGACGTTCCCCGCGCGAATTCGGGACCACCGCGCAGAAAAGTAGAGACCAAAAGTAAAATAACGGTTTACAGCCCAGTTCACTGGGAGACTTTTCTGAGCGGCCGGCGGCCTGAAGTGTATCACATGCTATGTGACATGTATAATAATAAAAACATCTAAGTTATGCAATAAACAACATATTATTATAAAGCACTATACGAATATGTATCTTTAGAAATCCATTTCATATAATAATAATAACAAATACGTACATATATTTGACAAACCCAAATAAACCTTTGGCCTATACACCTCTCTCATCTAAACCGACCATCTCTCATGTAATAGAAAGAGATGCACCATAGGTGTTCCGTTGTACGTACAAGTCACGACACATGTGACGACAGAATTCTTTCGACCAATCGTGGAGCGTCTACAGTCTATTGCTATTGAATGCTTTTTCAAGAACGTTTAACTAATTCTAAGAATAATAATATAGAAATATATTTATATATTTAGAATCGATATTTTTTGATCTACATGAACATATTTTTTATAAGTCAAAATATTTTTCACTCAACTTCCTTATTGCGTTTGCGCAGGGCCGGCCCTGCAAATAAGTATTCTATACAAACATCTACTAAAAAACACATTTTAAAATATTGCATTTTCCAAACAAAGTTATTTATATTTTGTGTTTGTACAGGCAGATCAACAGAGGACAACATGTTCGAATTTATTTGTGCACACTGATAGTATCGAAAGTTTCCAATAAGTTTTTCGAACTTGTTTGCCCGCAATCCCCTCTTACCCAGCAAATGCCCAAAAATGCTAGATGCATAGTGACAATTATCAATTCAGTTTAAATTTAGCGACGTAATTTGACACTGTTCTTTTTATATTTTATACACCACTACACAAGCAAGAGTATCTTTAAAGTGATTTATAGTAGTGTAGAATGCTGATACACTTTATCTCTGGACACTTTGAATTTTTTTTATTAGGTTCCTACCTTTGGCGGTCTGCAACTTTTCAGTGAGTTGGAGTGGTAATATTGGAATTACGGCATTAATGATGTTGTTGTAACTGAAAAAAAATTCATGCTCAAAATTGATAAGAGAAATTTTTTGAAAATGAGCATTGCTGATTTTTTTAAATCTCTTAAATTATTGGTATTTCGGTTAAAAACGGGACTGCAGTTCGCTTTCTTTATTGTATAATGACGTAATGCGAAAATTTTAAGATTTTTATGAACACTTGTTCTGATGTCATGACAATTCGCAGGTATTTTACTAAAATTTTATCAGGAAACCTAACGATTCATTCGTTAACCTCTGGAAAACCTTTTGTGCCCCAGTGACAAGAATTTTTTTTCCGCCGAAAAAAAAAATAGGAATTTCGCGTTAGCTGGAATTTTTTGATATGCGATTTAAACCTGTATGCCATGAGAAAGTGCATAAACTTTTTAAACAGAATCGCTTGCACTTGAAACACTTTATTTTTTATTCCATTTTCAATTTCTCTCTAAAAGGGTCTGGTGTTCCAAAGGTTAAGGGCCTGCAATCCCGTTTTAAACCAATTAACGAATAATTTGAAGAGATTCTAAATAAGCAATATTTTTTATCAGCAAGTTTTCTAAACGTGTATTTGATAAAAGAGCTTGGTTTTTTCCACTATTTTTAATCAGTAGGTTTGTAGCTAATTTATTTATCTTATTGAACCATCGACATAGGGATTTAAAATGAAAAGATCTAAAAGACCTTGGTTTTTTCCACTATTTTTTATCAGTAAGTTCATAGCTAATTTATTTATCTTATCGAACCGTCGACATAGGTTTTTAAAATGTAGAGATTACTCGTCTCTTATCTTGTAATGTAAAATTGTTCAAATATCTTTATTATATGTTACAAATTTTTTTGCAAACTCCTTATTTACTTAAATTCTCACGGTGTCTTGTATCCACTTATCATATTCCTTATGATATGGTTGTTTACTTTCTTTGTTATGTTCTGATGTATATCAGCTTTACCACAAAAAAATAGAAATGTCTAGATACCTACAACATTCAAGAATAATTGAACTAAAGTATGGTATTCACAAAAAGACAAGGCAAAAATTAAAACTAAAATCACCGGTAAGTCATGTTATGTGTTCATAATTAAATGTATTATCATATAATCTGTTGGCAGCTAGTTGTTAATAAAATATCAAATATTATTACTATTAGTTATATTATATACACTAGCATTCAAATTCACATGACAGGATGTATTACTAAATGTATGGACTCTTGCCGGCTAGGTATTTCTGTCAAGATTTCCATATAGTTGGTTAAGATTGTTGTGTATTGCCTATTCTTGTTGATCTATTTTTAACTGCTCCCAACCGTCGATGAGACTACGGCATCCCCGATAATTGGGGTGCGTTATGAAGCTGAAGATAGCGGGGAAGGAAGGAGATGGGGAAGTAACAAAACACGGCTAAAATCATTTCAAGCAGCGTTTCAATTCTGAATGGTGGTCTTACACCAGGGTGATGTTGACAGTATCTTCCACTCTGAAACGTGCTGAAAATATACTATATGTATTATTTTAAATTAATAAATTGTGAAATAATACAAATTAAATTTAATTGCGCCGGCATTTGAACCAGCGACCTCCGAATTGCCAGTCGAGAGCCTCACCCTTTGACCACAGAAGCCGTCATATTGCCCTGTCTTGAAGGTGAATTAACTCGGCTACCGATATTACTACAAAATTGCCAGGCCAAATCTATTTTCGTCTATGCCACCTACCCGCTACCATAACTATAATAATTTCGAATGCGATCAACATTCAGTCACTAGTGTATATTGTCTGAACACTAAAACCTATGGATTTAAAAAATAATTTGTTAATAAATTCCTGCTTTGGTCACCTATAGAGATAAGTATGGCAAGTCGCATGGCTATTAATAATTTATGCGGTTTGTGTAATCAGTTGCACACAAATAAATATTATGTTTAATATGCAGGCTGGGGGTTACTTGAACTATTTGCTTATCGTTTGCCCATAAAATTTATATTACAATGATTGTTTATCTCAGTAAAACACAGATGAAGTTTTACCTTATTAAAAATTAATGTGCTACCGAAGTCTTGTATGAGAGAGACAGTGTGAAAGCAAGACAGCTGTAGTTATATGAAGAATATACCTGGTTGTCCGGTCTCTCTTCATTATCATCATTCTATAACGCCCTTTCTACGCACGGCAAGAGACATGCGTCTGCGCACCTTTAGCTTGTTGTCAGTAGTCAATTAAAAACAACAGTTTTGAAAGATATCTTTATCATATTTTTATGTAATCCCGATACACATTGTTGATACAAATTGTTTTTATCATATTTTTTTTGTGGCAAAACGTTAATGTTGTGTTTTATTTATCCCTTAGTGCACACCCACGGTGTACCCAGCCGAGCCCTTCGATGCGGAGGCCGACGCCGCCACCCTGAGGAAGGCCATGAAGGGCTTTGGCACCGACGAGAAGGCCATCATTGATGTCCTCGCCCGCCGTGGCATCGTCCAGCGCCTGGAGATCGCCGAGACTTTTAAGACTGCTTACGGCAAGGCAAGTAACTAAACTATACATCCCAGGGTTGGATTTGGCCTCCACAATTAATGTTCTCCAATAGCTGTGGTCATTCACCATTCACTCACTCCTCCATGCAGTCAAGCCACCTCTTGGCCTGCCTCTGGGTCACTTCCACCGATTCATTTACCATCCAGCGTGATTTACTTAAGAATTCGAGGATTTCTGTAATTGTTTTCGTCTATCATAATTAACCGGTCGATCTCAGACATTCAGATGGTAAATCATGTGAGTGGAGAAAACCAAATGCATTTTCATACAGAGAGGAATAAATATAAGGAGAGAAAGCTAATATTATCAAATCTGTATAAACTTAGAAAAAGATCTCTTTCTCAGTGTATTGGTGTGGGTTGAAAGAAATGAAAAAGAGGTGATTTCTGGTGACACACAAAGGAATATGTAAGACCTGCTTTATCCCTATAATCTTACAGGAAACCTCATTCTAGGGGAAATTGGAGTTGGGGCCTCACTAGTTATTATTAATAATTCTATAAAAATATTCCAAAATTTTAACTGTGAATTCTTGCAGGATCTGATCAGTGACCTGAAGAGTGAGCTGGGAGGCAAGTTCGAGGATGTGATCGTGGCCCTCATGACCCCTCTGCCCCACTTCTACGCCAAGGAGCTCCATGACGCCGTCTCCGGCCTGGGAACTGACGAGGAAGCCATCGTAGAGATCCTGTGCACCCTGTCCAACTACGGCATCCGCACTATCTCCGCCTTCTACGAGCAGCTCTACAACAAGACTCTGGAGTCTGACCTGAAGGGAGACACCTCCGGACACTTCAAGCGTCTCTGCGTGTCTCTGTGCATGGCCAACCGTGATGAGAACGCAGGAGTGGATGAGGCCGCAGCCAACGCTGACGCCGAGGCTCTCGCTGCAGCCGGAGACGGCCAGTGGGGAACCGACGAGTCCACTTTCAATGCCATCCTGATCACCCGCTCCTACCAACAACTGCGTGAGATCTTCCTCTCCTACGAGCGCTTGACCGGCGTCGACATCGAAGACACCATCAAGAAGGAGTTCTCTGGAAGCATCGAGAAGGGTCTGCTGGGCATCGTCAAGTGCGTGAAGAGCAAGGTGGGCTACTTTGCCGAGCGCCTGTACGACAGCATGGCCGGACTTGGAACAACCGACAAGACCCTGATCCGCATCATCGTCAGCCGCTCCGAAATTGATCTCGGAGACATCAAGCAAGCCTTCCAGGAGAAGTACGAGAAGTCTCTGGAGAGCTGGATCGCCGTGAGTACCCCTTTCTTTAAAATATGTCCTGTCCTTTCACCAAATATTTGTATAAATTGTCCCCCGGTTTTGATAGAATTATATTATTCTAATCCTCGTGGGTTCAATTCCCCTTGAATAGAATATTACTTTCTTACTTGTGCTTCCGCTGTCCTGTTAAATGTTTTATTGCATTTTGTCTGTTTTTTTTTTTTTAATGTTACCTGTTATTTTTGATTCCTACAAATGGCTAAATAAAACCAGAAATTTTACGAGATTCAGGCTTGCCTTGAGTGCATCAAATTGAATGCAAAGTATGCAGCATGCATAGCCCTAAAATTCCTTTTGCCGTGGACATAAAATAAACAGTAGGCTTCTGTATTAAAATGTCATTATCAATGTTGTCTTCGCTTTAGGGTTAATTCTTGGTGATGGCTAAAACACAAGTTTCATTTTGAAGCTAATTTCACACACCTACATATTATTAGATGCACGTATCTTTAATAATAATATAACACCTTATTATACATACTACACTTTCAATATCTTTTTGGATTAGTTTTCATTTTTTGATTTAGAACTACATATGTATACTAGTAAAGCAAATCATTCATTTCTAAATCTCTACATACACACTGTAAAACCATTCCTTTTGTACATAAAAAAACCCATCATTAGCTACTTTGTAAAAAAAAAAACACCAAATACCAATGACGTTATAATACATCTAGACTCGCAAATTCGAGATAAAATGTGGCAAGTAAGAATCAATCTGATTTTTTCAGTAAATTCTCAATTCAAACGTTGTTCATATATGCCATAGACATTCAAGAAATATGTGCATATGAACGAAATAAACGATTTCATATTTGATTCGAATACTATATTATACATCACGGGTGTTACTTTCGCTATCTCACTTTCTCGAATGGCGCTACAAATCTTCAATTGAAATAAATGTATTATTTAAATTAATAAAATAATTTATGCGTAATTACTAATGAAATCTAATATTTCTTGGCTTTTACCGGTGTTTGCCGAGTAATGAAAACCTTTTCTCATCACACAAAGACAGGGAATTTACTTAGAGGCAGCACATAACCTTACGCGACTCTCGACAGTTTAGTACTAAAACTATTGAAAGTACTCTGATTGACTTACTTTTTGCTTGCCACTTTGAGATTTCTACAGCGCGTCTATATATATTATAAAGTCATTGCCAAACCCTTTAAAAATCTGAAAATATGGTGTTCATTTTATTTCAATAAATTTACAAGGAGACACTTCTATAATAATATAAGGATTCATATTCAATTTTTTGCAAATAGTTAAACAACTGCCATCTTGTTGTAAATAATTCAGCGTGTAAGTTAACTTTAAAACGAGGAATAACTTTTGATATCAGTGAAAATTTACGCCAAGATGTCAACGTTCAACTAGTAATATGACAAACATTGCCGATCTTTTTAGCTGAGAGCTGTTTTTAAAAAATATATTCTGGTTCAATAAAATTGGTAAAAAAATAATATTGGAAAGAAGATAAAATACTGATGTTATAATTTTTGTTTTAAATTATGGGGTTCTTTTGGTCTGGAATAAAGGTTTTATCGTGATGATTTTAGGGATTTGTGGCTCGGTTATCCGAGAGTGGCTGATTGGTTAAACCTTTTACAGGGCGACACTTCGGGAGACTACAAGAGAGTCCTGCTCACTCTCGTGGAGTAGCTGTCTCCCTCGCTCCCTCGTCCCTCAGCGGTGCTAGGGCCTTTCACTGTATCTCTGTAACCACCGGACTCTTCCTCTCTCTCTCACACGGCTTGTCGAGCTTAACATTGTTGTCAGTACGCATCATCAAGCGGTTGCATGCCACGCACTCACTACTAATACCATGAGATTGGCGTGTACATGAAGAATGTTCTCATTTCAGGATGATATCGGCGGAGACATTAGTAATCTCCTGGTCACTGTGGCCAACAACTGAGTGTTTAACACACGTCCGTCCATAACGCCTTAGATGTAGAATTATGCTAACTGTATTGTAATACTCGGCTGCGTGTGGGAGGGGGTGAGACAGCAGACTGACGCGTGTGCGCTGTGCTTGCAGGACGACCTGACGGGTGACTACAAACACGCGCTGTGCACGCTCGCATCGTGAGGACTCCCCTTCTCTTCTTGCTGCACTTCATTACCGCTTCCGCACAACGCGATGTGTACTAGACTAGCCATGATTGTTATTGTTTAAAAGAGCTTTACATCCGTTGAATTTCATCCAATCTGTGCATTATAACATATATTATTAAGAAGTTATATTAATTATTTTAGAAATTTTATGATAAAATTAGAGCACAAAATATGATATTTTTTTATATTTGATTTGCACAATTTATTACTTTATATTGTACTTTTTTGGGCTTGGTAATAAAAGTGTGTTTATGTACGATGGTGCTTAAGACATGGTCTTATAAAAAACTACGTGGCATTGCGTGTATTAATAAATTAATAAACTGACCAAACGTGTGTTTTGTTTTATGTATTCCTTGTAACTCGCGACATTCCCACTAACATTACACTTTATACATAATTTACACGGGGACAGATTCGTTACATTTTAAGGTTATTGACAGAGAGTTAAAGAGTTGAGTCCGCTGTTTGGTTGTTCATTACTTTTATTTGTGTTGTTTTTTTGTGTTTGATTTGCTTTAATTTGGAATGGTTTTGGTTTCATTGCAACAATTATTCAACTTCTCCACATAAACAGGAATAGAGTTGATAACCAGTGGCGGCTCGTTGCTTTTGGGTTACTAGAGCGCTAATATTACAAAAAATGGCTTAATCGATGTTGTTGTAGCTGAAAACGATTTTTTTTTTTTTCGAAAAATTGATTTTTGAAAGAAGATTTTCAGGAATTCCGTGCGGCGCACGGCTATACTGAAATTTCCTGAAAATCTTCATACAAAAAAACGATTTAATAAAAAAAATAAAAAATAGTTTTCAGCTATAATAACATCAGAAATACCATTTTTTTATAATATTAGCACTCTAGTACACCCAAAAGTCACGAGCCACCACTGTTGATAACAGCAATCTTACTGCTCTCAGTACTATGATGACGTCTACAATATCCATAATATCATTTACATGTATTGTATTATTACAGCGAGTAACTTGATTGACACAACTAACTCAGAGATACCTGTTAGTTTAGTCAGATAACAATGTTAATGTTAATGCCCCCCGCACGGCTACTAGGGCCTAAACATTCACCAGCATCTTCCCTTCTCTCCTTGTTCTCTTCCTCCAAAATGCATGAAGCTAATCCCTTCCTTAGAACTCAACTTTTCCTAGACTTGGCATGATGGATGGTTATCATTTTCAGGATGATATCGGCGGTGACTTGAGCGACCTGTTGGTGACCTTGGCCAACTA
Source organism: Hesperophylax consimilis (assembly GCF_061612785.1). Lineage (NCBI taxonomy): Eukaryota > Metazoa > Arthropoda > Insecta > Trichoptera > Limnephilidae > Hesperophylax > Hesperophylax consimilis. The sequence goes on from NC_142850.1 coordinate 25,565,709, forward strand.
GACACCCTGTACCTCCATAGACTCCCTCCTATGCCTTACCCAATATACACTGCCCTGTGCCTTGTGGGGGGACTGACCTGAAAGCGTGTTGCTTCTAGGATGACCTGTCAGGTGACTACAAACATATGATGATTGCTCTCGCCTCCTAGAAGTCCTGCACTCCTGGCCTTATAAGGTCTACAGTAGTCAATTAGCCACGTTCCAGTACTTGAGGATCTCCGAAAGCATTACAATATTTACAGATTTAAGACAGAATTTTTATTAAAAACAATATTAATTAAAGAAAACGCTAGTGTTTTTTTTTTATTTTTATTTTATTTTTTTACTTATCTGTGTGTTCTCTTGTTGTAATTAACAAACATAACAAAATTGGATTAGTATTGGTGCTGAGGAAAAAATTTTAAACTCCGTTATGTATTGAATTAATAAATTTTATTAAAACATTAAACAATGTGTTTTGAATGGCAACTGTGATCAAGGTCATGCACATAGATATGAGAAACAAAGGGAGACATGGCTTGGTGGCTTAGTTATAATCAAACTGTATAGACTATCAAAGAGGTTGAGCCAATTAAATTAATACTTTTGGTGTGTAGATAGAAACAAGGGCAGTGCGCCACTGTGCATAGATGCCATATAGGTAAAAATGCCGAATTCCACCCCACGCATGCATTTTTTTTTTAGAAAAATAAGACTTTTATTGATTTTAATTTAATTACTGCTGAAATGGGGGTATGTAAAACATGCACCAAATAGGTTGTTAGTTTTAGTTATTTGAAAAATTAATGGATATTTCCTAACCTTCAAACTTAACATTGATTAAGAAAAAATGGGACTGTATAGTGCTATGTTTTTTTTTGCATATTAAGCGTGAGGCGGAATTCGGCAACCTTATTGCGATTTTCAGAATTGGTGAACAATTTTGACAACATGCATTGTGTGCGCAGTTTCATATTAATCACGGTTCATGGCCCATCTCCCATGTTTCTATTATCTATGGTCTTTCCACTATGTATATCCTGGGACTCCTGCTGAAACGGTAGACACTTAATTTTTTGGTAATCACAGTTTGGTGACCTTTTTCTCCAAGGAGGGAGTGCTTCATCCATCTTTGATTCATGCAGTGATGAAAGTCTAATTCATACTTCCTTTAATCCTTCTGGTGTTATCTAAAACAATAACAAATGTCAAAAATATGTTGAGATTAATATGTAAATATTTTTTTTTTAATTTCAATATTAACCATTGTGCACCAAGTCTTGCTACTTAAAATGGCTCTGAATTAAAACAGTTATTTGGACAACTTTACTGGACTGCTACCGTATTAATAATTCACAAAACAAATACAAAATCATTCCTATTGATTCATGAAGTTGTAGTGATGCATACTAGAATATTCTGGAATGTTCGCCCATGCAAAACGCATCGTATTAGAACCCTCCTCTAGTGAAGCATCGTAGGTACGACGCATCTACCTACACACTGGAAGATTCTCGATGCACGCGCGCCTATAAAAACGGGCAGCATCGAGAGATACTTAGTCTATAATCAGCAGTTACAGGTGGCAACCTGCGAGTGCCCGCTGCCGACTGAGCAGCGCGATTCGCGCCGCGCCCCGCTTCCTACCTTACCACGCCGCTATGAGCTACGGACCTACTTACTACGCCCGGCTTTGCTCGGACCTTAAAGGAGAGGCTACGAATAATCATCAAGTCCACAGGATTATAATTAGCGCCCTGGCCTTGGATATCCTGACCTGCGCTAGACCCTGCGACACCTTCGCCGGTCTGCGCCTCGGCCCTGCGACATCTTTGCCGGCCTGCATCTCCCGCGCATCTGCCGACCAGGTCAATCATACCTTCGGCTACCCTGTTTCACACTGGAGTACCCGGAAGACTCAACGTCATCCCCAGTGCTGGATACATCCACAAGTCCTAAAAAAGCATAGATATCCCAATATGTAGACTCCCATTCGGAGCCTACTTATTATTCCATAGACTTTTGGTGGATATAGTTAGGCAATCACATAACATCACAATATTTCAGTTTCAATTTTCGATCAGAGTTATACCCCCCTGCATGAAGTTAGCCATAGAGGAAAATAATCATGGTAGGTACTTTTATGAAAGATTTATCTCAATGCTATTTATTTGCTTTCTTATTTTAAAGTGCCAAGTTATTTATCTTTTCTACTTCTAAAATCATGTAGAATCGCCTTCCGATTGTATAGGCTTGACAGATGAGGAAAATTTCTATGAAAACTAATGAAATACAACATAAATAACTGTAAAAAGAGGAAACTACCGGGCTTTACCTGTGAATTGGATTCTTGTACATCAAACATACTAATTTGGGTTGTCTGTGCTAGTTAAATCTTGTTCAATTAACTCAAATTTGTTTTGAATTTAGGTGTGATTATTGTGTGAAACATATGTACTTATAATATAATTATTTCAGTCGCCATTTTAAAAATTGGTACTGTTTGTCGAGAAATCTGACTATCTTGTGATTTTTCACAGGACTGTGTTAGTTTATACTTAATTCATATTGCTTTATATTTCATTAAAAAAGTTGCAAGCAAGAAAGAAAAAATTAAAGTCATTATGGTGAAGTATATTTAAACACTAAGGCCCAGTCGTTTCGCAGAAATTCAAATGTAACATTATCATTAAATGGCCATTTTGTTTTTTTTTACATTTGACTATTAAACGCCTATTCTAGGAGCGTTTCAGCTTTCTATCAAATTGTAATAAGCTATCAAGCTTAACAACATGATAGTTGTCTTCTTCTTCTGATGACAATTTGTTCAAAAATTAGCATTTAAGGGAAACCTTTCAACTGTAAAAAAAAAACAAAATGGCGTTGAATGACCATTTGAAGACAATATTACATTTAAATTTTTGCAAAACAACTGGGCCTTAATGAACAATACGTGTAGATTTCACAGTAATATGCATATTCCTAAGCTCAATAAAGTAAATGGAATTGGGAGCTGAAAATACTTGCATTGACCTATAAATTCCAGAGAGAAAAAGCTGCGCAAACTTAATAACACCAGGACTCGCTGTTTGATACCTTTGGTGTTCCAGAAAACATGATTTTATTTCTGCCTCATAATCAACCTGTGAGACCTAATTAATGTTAATTCAAATGAACATTGTTACTAAGCTCATACTTCATTCAACCTTTGGGACCTAAATTTTCATTCCAATGAACGTTGATACTAAGTTCAACTTCATTCAACCTTTGAGACCTAAATGTTCATTCCAATGAACATTGAAACTAAGATTATACTTCATTAAACCTTTGAGACCTAAATTTTCATTCAAATTAATATTGATTCTACGATCATACATCATTCATCCTTTGAGACCTAGATTTTCATTCAAATGAACATTGGTACGAAACTCACACTTCATTCATTCTTTCAGACCTAATTTTGAATAAATGAACATTGATAGTAAACTCTTAAAAAAAACCATAATCCTTGAACCTACCTGTACTGAAGTAACTATGAGCTCAGGGTCCCCATGAGTCACAGCAATGAGCGGGGGCTGTAGCAGCACCCTGCGGTTGGGCAGGTGCGCCCAGCTGTCCCCCAGGGCTGCCACAACGCCGAGCCCCACGCGCACGCTCACCTCGTTGGTCACCAGCACCCCCAGGGCCTGGCGCAATCCAAGCCGGCGCAGTTCTGCCACAGAGCGGTAGAGCAGAGCCGTGCGCTCTAGGTCGGTGGTGCTGTTATCTTTGAAGGGGGCTGCAATGCCATCGATGACTATGAGACGTACCTTGTACGTTTAGACGTTTGTGAGTAAGTGGGTACTATTATTCTTTCATTGATGGACAACGCACAAGGTGGGTCTGTCACCTAACTGAACTTAACAACTTGTGATCAAGCGTAACAAAATTACCGTTATGCTTGATAGATGATCAAAAGCTTAATCGTACACCGTTCAGATATCAAAAATTCAAAATGGCGCTGATCTCTGATGGTCTGCAAAGGTGACAAAAGTTTGAAGCAAATTGGCAGTGTAAAAATGGGGTAACACATTGATTTAATTAGATACGTCACTAAGGGCCTAAAGTGCCTCTGGTCGAGTGGAGTCCATTGGTCACATAGCTAGATTAATTATTTTAGTTGACATGGCCGTATCCGTGGTTTAGATGCAACTGCCACAGCAGGGCAGCATACTCGCGGCATTTGTGTTGGTGATGGAAACCACCGAAGTGCACCCACTGTCCCAAGCTTTGAATTCGCGTTTGTAAAGGTCAGACAACTCTATTATTATATGCTTCAAGGGGTTTAACAGGTTCAATGCCGCTAAATTTTGAGGTAGGAAACTAAATAAACACAAACATACGCAATCGGGCACGATGCTAGTGAACTGGTTAAAGAGCTACCCCCTTACTAATAAACGTCTTAATTTTTACACAACTGATGAACAACCATTTTTGTATCGTATACAGTTGTTTATCAGTTGTGTAAATTTTAAACACGTTTATTAGTAAGGCCCTTAGAATATAAGTCGACATTTACTGATTAGTAATATGTATTTTGTTTCAATGTTCCTTTATTTTCTGGCATTGAATTGTTTAGATTTGGAATCTCTGCAAAGGGAGTTTTTACAAGCAAACTGATTTAATGTAATGAACGTAGGTGTATAAGGCCAGTATGCGTGTTTGTTGCCCTCTTTCCATTTTGACCGTCTTACCAGTTGTAATTTAAATATATATGTACTTATCGTCTCGGAGTCTATAATTATTGTACCTTTCATAAAAGCACATACATTTTACTTATTTAATGATTTACATTGCAATTTACAGAACAATTAACATGAAGCTACCATAGTGTAGGAAAACATACCGTGTATATTACAAATACTTCTCGGAACAAGAATAAGTGTAATTAAAAATGGGTTTAACCAACATAAATACTTACACTTCACAAATGTGTAATGGTGTCAAAATGCATATATACAGATTGACATACTTATCTTCGCAGCCATGGTGGTCGCTATCGTAGATTTTGTGAACACAAAATTAAAAAAATATGTAGTTTATCTTTTGGCCGAGATAACTTTGTCAAGCTGTAAAAAAGTCTGTGAGTTTGGTCGTAGCTCGGGAGCAGTCAACTTGCTTCCATGCCATATCTCTCTTTGTTTCTAGTATACATTATTGGTACCTTCGGATGCTGTTCAAGAAACCCCTTCAACAGGTTGATAGCCGCACAGAGCTGGTCTACTCCGAGGACTTGGAGGAAATGTATTCTCTTTAGGACTTCATCGGGCTCTTGCACTCCGCTGACCAAAGTCATCTCTCGCACTCTGTCCGAACTGAAGTTGGCTTCTGTGTCTATAAAGACAGCTTCGTTTCCAGCTTGAGAGATGCCCACGCATTGCTGCAGACTAGAATGTGATTAAACCAATAAATGAAATTGGACAATGCTGCAAGATAATATTTATATATTGAGTAGCCTCCCGAACTTCTGTGATGACGGTCCTGGAAGATATTTCAAAATAAGAGAGCAGCATGGGCATCGAATTCGGCTTAACATAAAGGAGCTCACCACAGCTGTGTCTTGCCCTGGCCCGGGCCCCCGCATATCTCCAGCACCTCCCCCGCCCGCAGTCCGGCTCCTGGGGCTCCAGAGATCTCACAGATTGCCTCTCGAGATGTCTCTTCCTGCCATAATAAACTAAACATTTAGATCTGCGATAATAATATAATTCTAAGGACTAATCACAGCCCGCTAAAAGAAAAATTTGGTAAATATCCAGAGATTTAATAATAATATTATCTTTATTCTTCCAAAACATACCTGCCAAAGATCTAATGCTGATTTGATGATGAAAACAGGTTTCTGTCTTTCTATTTCCTCGTAAATTTCACGGGTCCACGAAGTTTCAGAATTAATAATATCCTGGTAGTACCTAATACCGTTTATCTTCAGTTTTTCATGATTAGTTTTGGAAAGGCTTTCACAGCTAACCGGTTTAAACATTGTTTAAACCGTAGATATTGTCGATAATAAACAATCTTTTATAAAATATATCTACAAATCAGGGTGGAAATAAAGGAAGTTAAATAAATCAGCAAAATAAAATAGTTGTAAAGCAGAAAAAATAAAACGAGAAAATACGTTATTATTCCACAGGTGCCACAGTTATGGTTTTTGGTTATTTCAAAAACTTCTCTGCTTCTCACTTCTGACACTGACAGCCGGAAGTTAATCAATGTCGCCAATACAAAAAACGGTATTAAACATGGCAGCCAATTTGCTTTTACGCGGCAATATTCAAACAGTGCAATATTATATTCATGCAAGATGTGATTATCATGCAATATTTAGACATCAGATTACACAAAAAGATGCACTTGCACAATATTATGTTCAAGTCTCTTTCATAATGCATTATTATACAATTTTATTCTTCGAATATGGTTTTTGCAGCAATCCTGTATGCAAACCCCCCAATAACGAAATAAATAAAAACTTTAGAACTGCTAAAACTACCCATACTCGTTTTTGCCCTATTTTTGATAGGTTTACACATTTATAATACACAAGATTAGTGTTCAAGAGTAATAAAATTATAAGTTGGTTCATGTTTTACAGTCACATATGTTTTAGCATTAAAAACTATTTTCAGACAGCCAAATTAAAACATAATATTTTTAAATTGATTTATTTTATATTATAAAATAATAAATTAGTATGAAGTTTCACAAATCGAACACTATAAATGAGTAAACTAGGTAAATGTGTAACACTTTAGAAAAGTGAAAAAAAACTAGGTTCCAGGTTAAATTTATTTATTGCATCTTACTATATAAAGCATGTTTTTTCTCATAAAAATCAACCTCACTAGGACAGCCTGTATCAGGGTTAACAATTTGCATTTAAGTGAATTAAACATATAGTAATCACAAACATAAAGTAATACTACATACATACTTTGTAAAAATGAAAGAAGTTTTCAATTTGAACCGCTATCGGTGTGCACAAAGATTTGCCTGTACATGGTCGCTATCTATCAGTAAACATTTCTGAGATCCAGTCCTCTACTGGTTTGTACTATGGAATATTTATAAGACAAATAATAATTAATAATTTGTGTCATTTTATTATTATTACAGAGATACATACATAATTTCACAGAAAATTATTAAAAACACATAAACAAACTAAAAAGTAGTATTTTCATAAACACCTACAAAAAAAAACGTGATTACAATATTTAAATATGCTATGATGGATCCACTAGCTTGAAAGACTCTATACATTGTATCAGCCATCCCACGGGCAGAGAACGTAAGTGCTCCATATTGTAAGCCAACTGTGGTCGGGTCTGGTAGATGATGAAGTGGGCACAGTTCTGCAGAGGACCCTGGCGGGGAGCATGGTAGGGCACCTTCTTCCCCGCTTGAGAAATAGCTTCAGGATTCGGCTCTCTCTTCAGTACCACCCCCCCAGCCTCCTCTACCAGAGTACAGAGGAATGCCTTCTTTACCGTCAGATGTGCACTGATCTCATAGTTACTTGTGAAGCCCAGAAAGTAGAAGTGGCATCCATCAAACAAACCGGGCCTCAGATTGTTCTTATTAATAATTGACAGCTCAATACATTCAATGTCACCACCGAAACTCTTCATTTCAAAGTTCTCGGGATCGGCCAGTGTTGTGTGGTCACACTTGTCCAGCCAGTCTATGGTCAGGATGCCCCGTCCCCCGGCTACAGCCTTCAGTGTATCTTGATTCACCCGGCATTTCTCCACCAGCACATGCGTCACATTCTTCGAGTAATTTGTCTCAATTTTTAAATCTGTGTGGTATTTTGCTAAATTTTGCAGTTTGGCCATGTGTTCTTTCGTCAAATCGGAGGGGTATAAGTATAGAACGACACTCCTCGATAGCCTCTTGTTTACTTCGAGAGTGTCTTCTGAGGATTGTGATAGCTGGAGGAGTTTCTTGGTCTCTTCATCGGCTAACTGCAGGGGGGTGTTACCCTTATCATCTCTCGCGTCAAGCAGGGCTCCGCCTTGCAGTAGCAGGGTGATCATGTCAGGTAGGCGGGCCCTCACGGCCTCGTGGAGGGGGGTGTCGTAGTGCGGGCCAGGCGGGGAGGGCAAGGCCCCGTGTGCTAGCAGGGCCCTGGCCAGGTCCACTCGCCCCGCCCCCGCAGCCTCGTGCAGAGGGGTCCAGCCCGCATGGTCTTTAGTGTTGGGGTCAGCTCCAGCTGCTAGTAAAGCCAAAACCAGCTCAACTTTTCCTCGCACACATGCGGAGTGTAAGGGACTTTCCCCTTTGTTATTCCTTTTCGTTAAATTATTTTTAACATAGTTAGAGGATATGTCTGAAAGGGAGTCATCACAACTTTGTTGTGGATTGTTTTTTTTCACAGTGTCAAGACCAGCCTTCACCTTGGAAGATGAAACAGAGCGAGGAAGTGCCTTACTTGGCGCAGTTCTCTCTTGGGGAGACTTGGAAGAGCGAGTAAGTGCTTTACTCGCCAGAGTTCTCTCTTGGGGAGACTTGGAAGCTGTCCTCCGCGTGGCTCGAAGCTCATCCTTCACTAGAGATGTTTTAAGTATTTTGGTTGCAGATGGAGCAGGGAGAATTTCTTGAAGTGAAGTATTAGCACTTTCTACTTTCTTGGCCTTCCCTCGCAAAACTCTTCCGGGTTCTTTATTAGCATCACTAAGAATGGGCTGCTTCATTGTATTGGGAGACAGTGTGTTGGTAATATCTTCAACATCGGACCTTGAGCGCGTCTTCTTTCTGCCCCTGGTGAGAGTCTGCTTAGCGACGATTTCCTTTAGCGGTTCAGGTGTGGTTTTATTTCTTCCTCGACGGAGAGCAATTTTTGAACCTCCAGGGACCTCATTTATACTGTCCTGATTTGGAACATCACTTCCCGTGGAATTTTTTTTCCTGTCATTCTTTTCCGTTGTAATATCTGCAATGTTTTCTGGCTCGTTTTCTTTACCTTTAAATATTTGTTCCAACGCTTCATAATCTTTAATTTCCATGACAGCCGAAGCCTTTACGACATCCTTGAGGGTTCCTTCGTGACATATAAAGCAACAGTTCAGCTGTCCTCCTGTTATGTGGTGTGAACAAAACAAATGTGAACACTTCAGGAAAAGTGACCCGTCTCGAACTAACTTATTGCAATATCCACATTTAAAACTTTCCCTGAGAGACGCTAGTGCAGCTAAAATTTCCTCCATTTTCGATATTTTAATTTGGGAAAACTATATGAGTTAACATGTCACAATTCTACTGTCCACGCGAAGCCAAATAAGTTTTTGACGCAAAAATTACCGGCATTTACCGCCGAGCGACTTCACCATAGAAAAATGAACCATAAATAAACAATTCTAAACCACTCAAATAAAATTCCAAGAAGAAATCATCCAAGAACTTCCACTTACCAAGAAAATAAAACATTTTGTCGAAAAATAATAATAAAACACTATCTTATGCGCAAGTGCTAAATTCAAACAATGAAGAAAGTCCACAAGAAGAGAGTGTTATTACTATACTCAAGGGAGTTTAATATTAATACTATGCATGTAAAAGAAAAGGAGAAACGAGTAAAAAAATATGAGTTACTTAGTTTCAAACACTATTAAAAATTTATTAAAAAATATGTATAAAGTTAAGGGTTAGTCTTAATCTAGGCTTAATACTAGTCTTAAATTATAATTCTTATCTGGACCCGCGGATCTCCACGTTCGCACTTATCACTGATAACACAAGCGGCGACTTGGGTTGGATCCGAAGGGCGGAATTAGTTCAGCCTGGGCCAAGGCTCCGAAGGGCGGAGTCGGCAGGCAGCGACTCCTGAGAGGGCAGCTTCCTGGGCGGAAGAGCCTCGGCGACCGCTCCAAGGGGGAGGGCACGAGGTTTCTCGGCGGAGGCGAGATGGTAACTCCTGCGAGGGCAGCTTCCTGGGCGGAAGAGCCTCGGCGACAGCTCCAAAGAGGAGAGCAGGAGGTTCCTCGGCGGAGGCGAGATGGTAACTGCCAAGAGGGCAGCTTCCTGGGCGGAAGAGCCTCGTTGACCGCTCCAAGGGGGCGGCCAGGAAGTACCTCGGCGGAGCTGAGATGGTAACTGCCAAGAGGGCAGCTTCCTGAGCGGAAGCGCCTCGGCGACCGCTCCAGGGGGGGGCGAGATGATGACTGTCGGTTGCTGAAAAAATCCGTCTTCAGCTGCGCGATCCGGCGACCGTAGCACGCCTGTTGTGGGGTGCTGGAACTAAAGTGGTTCCGCTTTACACCACTTTGGTACGTTGTCTGAGTCCGTGGCGCTGGCATCGCCATCCTCACCGCTAGAGTTATTATTATTTTAAAATATGTTAAAATCACATTTGTACAAAAGACCTTCAAACAATTGCAATATAGTCTAGCCTTGGGCGAAGGTTTTTATTGCCGGGTCGCTGGTTTAACAATACACCCATTTCGGATTACGACTTGATGGGTGTATTTCTAAGTTGGCTTTCTAAATTTTTATTGCAGGTTCCGGCCAGGCTATTGACTAAATATTTAAGGTCTAATAATGCGGACTGCCGCTTCAATCTGCGTGTGAAATTACAGAGACAAATGCTGGCGCACGTGTTTCTTTGGTCTTTCTGTGAATTCAAGTCACGTAGATACCTAGGGACATATCAATATCACTTTTTAAAAGTGTGTTGAATTGTCAGTGTGTTGGTTATCGTGGAACCGGGATTGGGTACATGCAAACTAAACAAACCAACCGAACAAGGCAGATGTAACTCAATGAAGTGAGCGGTTTATTTATCTGACTATGGTATGGAGTCTATGGAGAAAAAATTGACAGATTGTTTTGAAAACGTCGGTGTTGTGTTTTTAGGTTAAAATAAACTCCAAGTAGTACGTTAACAATATTTACTAGTGTATTTATAAATAATGTGTGTAACCTTCGAGTAACATCGAAATTTGATCAATCTTTTGTTATAGGGTAGTGTTTCAGACGTCGCCAGAAATGTCAGACGACGAGGATATAACATTCAACAAGAAGCAGAAGACGGTCCACTATGGATCGCTGGAGGAGCAGGAGAGGGCGCGGCTGGCAGCCATCGCAGCCGCAGTGCGCGGAGACCCCGGGGAGCCTGCGCCCGCCGGCAAAGACCTGGGAGAGATACATGTCTCTAATGGTGAGTCCCCCTTTCTTCATCTCCATTTTAATGCTTTTACCAGGATTGAATGGCTTCTTTTGCCTTCTAGTGGATCAAAACCTAGAGAATTTTAACAATTCATCAAAGTTAATGTGAAAGTCCTATTCAAGTACTGTGAAACAAAAGGCCCATGATCAAATAATAACAACTTGAATAGGATTTTCACATTAACTTTGATGAATTGTTCAAGATCTGTGAAACAACCCATCTTTACTTTTAGCAAATAATAAATCACGTTTCTGGAATGGAGGTGCTAATTTAATTTAATTAAATACATCTATAAAACTTTAGTGTTACATTAGTATGTATCAATAATATGGTTGTTGGAGAGCTTCAAAGCGTCCATTTCCAACCCAGATATTGTGAGTTCAATCCCCTGCTAGCTAATTCACCCATCATTATACAATCAGCATTTTCCGCTTATTATGATGCAGCTAGACATTAAATTATATGAATATAATCCCCCCCATGAAATCAATCAAACTTCCCGCCGTCAGGAACCAGTTTTAAAAGACACATTCGTGTATTGTGTACTTTAGGCATATATTTTGGCACTATTGAAGCGTATTTTGACATTGTTAGCGAATTTAGCTATGTTCTGTAAAATACTCAATCTGGCCTAATAAAGGTTAGCTAAATACAAATATGCTTTCAAACGGGTCATGTTTATTATTATAATTATGTTAACAAACTTATTTTAACTACATTATTATATTACTATAAAACACTTATCAAATTCCATTGTACAACTTTCGATACATCACTACATTTTTCATACTTCTTCATGTGCACCTTTTATCGCTGTATTAATTTAGCTATGTTCTCTAAAACACACAATCTGGTGTAATAAATGTTTGCTAAATACAAACACGCTTTACAACAGACTGTTCATGTTTATTTTTATAAATATCAACAAAGTTACTACACATTGCTGTGAACTACTTTCATAGTACCTTAAGTACTTATTTTGTACTCTCGTTATTATATACAATTATTGAACTCCTTTGTACAACAGAGCTCTTTATGATAACTTGTATTGTTCCTACTAATATTGTTCATACTCAGTTTATTACATTATATCCTATACACTTATTATTGTACTCCCGAACAACTTATCTATAACAATGTATACATGTGAAAGCTTTCAAGGCGTGAATAAATAAATAAATATTTTGGCATCGATATTTGCATGCATATTTCGAGATTTTGAGAATGCATATTTATATTACCCATTATTATTCCAGAGTATATGGAACTTGAAGAGGAGGTGTCCAAAGACAAGCAGGCCCTGCTGGAGGAATTTGAGCGGCGGCGGAAGGCGCGGCAGCTGAACGTGTCCACGGACGATGGGGAGGTGCGCAAGGCGCTGCGGCAGCTGGCGGAACCCGTGTGCCTGTTCGGGGAGGGTCCTGCTGAGCGACGCGCCCGCCTCCGCGACCTGTTGTCCTTGTGAGTTATCTGTCCTTCCCCTATCCACTCCCGCCATGCCATAATCCCACTGGCGCTTTCAACCCATAACCCATCATTCATTAACATTCTACTAACATCCTGCTGTGCGCTGTGCAGGGATACTTGAGGATCTAGACTCATTTTACATAAATTAGATTCATTTAATAAAGAGAGCCCTAAAGGAGTAACCACCCGTTTCGTATACCAGGGTGGGAAAGAGGTGGATAACCTCCAGTCCCACTGGTTCCGATAATTGGAAGCTGTTGGAACCAGTGGCGGCTCGTGACTTTTGGGTGTACTAGACTGCTAATATTACAAAAAAGCATTATTGATGTTGTCGTTATCGTGTAAAAATAAGTTTTTTTGTATTAAGATTTTTAATAAATTTCAGTTTGGCCGTCCGCCGCACGGATTTCCTGAAAATCTTCATACAAAGAATCGAATTTTCTAAAAACGTAAAAGATTTTTTTCAGCTACAACAACATTAATAGTGGCATTTTTTGTAATATTAGCACTCTACAGTCTCTAGCCGCCACTGGTTGGAACTCTTGTGGGGTATTTACACATTTTAAAAACTTTGCTTTGTAGCTAAAGTTGGGGGTCTCCTGCGGCAAAATGTTTTCAAAACACAAACATTGTGTCAGCACCACAATGTTTTTTTATTTCCATCGGCGACGGAAAACGAAAACGTTGTGGCCCCCCCCTGTGTTTTTATTTTTGTTGGATGTTTTGAAAACATTTGCTGTAGGAGACGCGCCTTTAGTAATGCTAATACGCCTTATGTCATTCTCGTTTTGAATATGAAATTATAGGATGGGGATCTGCTGTTTCTAAGTATGTACACAATTCATAAAGAACATACTGAAAGTACCCATAAGAATTCTTTCAATTGAAATTTTTAATAATTTTGATGTACCAAATGTACAATAAAAATATGCTAAAAATATACTATTGAAACTATTCAAAAATCCTGAATCCTGTACAATACCACGTATTCATCAAACTAGATCAAATCACAATGACATAAAAAATATTCCAAGTCATAAAACCGCATTCGACAAAGAAATTACATTTATTTTGCAACAAAACTCCACAACATCCTTCCCCCAGATATAAAGCGAATAGAAAATTTGAATTATTACAAATCATGAATAAAAAACTGGCTAAAAGAGAATAATGAAAAAACTCTAAAACATTAAAAACGACATAGAAAACAAATAAAACTGAAATGAATAACTTTAGTGCCTCAGCACAGGTCACCCTAGTGAGGAGGACTAAGAAATACAATTTACTATACATATATTTACTATCATATTTTGTATGTACATTTGTACAATGCTTAAATAGTCAATATAATAAAAAATAAATGAAAAAAGTTGCAGTAGTAATATTAGTAATATTTCTCATGGTTTGCCATACAACATATATTTAAGATTTAGAATAATTATTATTAGAATATGATGTAAGTATCATTAAAATAAGTTTTTTTAATAATGAAATGCTAATTAATTGACTTATAGCCTCGGAGAAGATGCAATCCACAAGCGCATGGAGGAAGAAGAGGCCCGCCTGCAGCAGGAGCGTGGCCAAGAGGGCACCTGGTACCATGAGGGCCCACCCGAGCTGCGTACAGCGCGCCTGTGGCTGGCCCGATATTCGCTGCCCCGTGCCCGGGCACGTCTGCGCAAGGTTGTACACACTTTCTCAAGTCTTATAGTAATACATTCAATGTCTTAAATTTATCTACAAGCACCCAAACAATTTTATTAAAAACTCTAATCGTTCCAGTCGAAGATGTGGCGCCTGTGAGTATGTTGTACCCCACTGTAAAACTAGACAGGCCCAGAGACACATTAGTTTTATTGCTCCAAAAATCTATAATTCAGTATGTTCAACCCTTAAAGAGACCACTCGTCAAAATCTTCATTCATATAAAAAATATATCAAAACTTGGCTCAAAACAGCCAAAATAGATATTTTTTTCTTATAAGTTATTAACAAAGCCATTAATTATACTTACAATTAATTAGCTTTAAGAGTAGATATATAATAAAGTCTGCTATGTGTTTGTTGTATCAATTAACCGGTCAGCAACGTAAGCAGATATACACGATAAAATAACGATAGCAGTCAAGTACAATAAGCGTGTTTACACGTCAACGCGTGTCTCTCCATAGAAATCGTTCTTACTCCGTTATTATTTTAGTTACATCCCTCAAACAAAAACTAAAAGGTCGATTATAGATCAAGCTACACATCACTACCAAGTTGTCTATGGAAATACAAAACAGGAATCTGCTGACAGTCGCATAATTGACACAACATTTTTACCCGCGCAAAATGTCTGCCGGTAGCGCCGCGCGCTTCACATATTAAATTTTTATAAAATATTTTTATATGAAATGATAAAAAAATGAGGTGATAAAAGTGTTTATTACACATATATACAATAGAATAAATATTTTTGTTTACATAATCTGTGATTTTAGTACCATTTTCACCTAAAAACATGACGTGAGTCATTTTTAACCTATTTTTAATGTTTGCGTTCTAAATTTTAATATTTAAAAATGCTAATATTTATTTGTAATATAATAATTTGAAAGCTTATTTTGTAACTTTTCTAAAACAGTTTTTACTATTCGGCTACGTTCAGAAATGTTTCATTTATAGAGCTTTAATTGTGAAGCGGTAATAACAAAAAGTTTTCGTAAAATGTCATTTCGTTAAAGACAGTTAAAGTGCTTACATGGCGATTTTCGGAGGGGTTAATACTTGTTGTACCAATTACTATTCATTGAGCACTTAAATATTTTTGGAATTTTAGTAAAAAGTAACTGAAATTACGGTAAAATCAATCACCATGTACAATATTTAATTTTTATTTAAACCACTGTTTTAAATATCCACATACAAATAATAATGCCCACGCACAGGCCTCGCCTTTGTGGGATTTTTTTGTTACTCTCTTTTATTTTTTGTTATTATGTATGTACCTGTATATATATGTATCAAAAAAATTTTCAAAAAAAAAAAAAAATAATAATAATATGCTATCTGTTTCATCTATAGCTAAAAGAAACAAAGGGAGCTACTTATTTGTTTATTCTTACTGATTTCATTATATGTTTTAGAAATACTGTTAATTTCGAAACATGTCGATTACAAGTAGTAATGTATACAAAGAGATTTTTTTTCATTAAAATGACACAGCAAAGTGAATTTGCAATTATTAAAAAATTTACTTTACTTACCTAATTTAGTAGTTTTGAAAGAACTTAGGAAATAAAAGTTGATTGTGTATTTGCAGGAGGCGGAGGGGAGAGGCGGGACAGTGGCGAGGCAAGAGCTGCAGAGGAGACTGGCCACCTTCGGGCCGGCTGCCAGCCAGCTGGGGGGGCGCAGGCCACTGGCTTCATGCAGCTTCTCCAACGACTCCAAGATGCTAATCACAGCCTCGTGGTTAGTATGGCATATGTTTCTGAAGATTGCATGATAAAACAGAAAAGTGAAGATAAATAACAAACCTAACCTAACTTGTTGTATTCTGTTTTGTCATTATTTACTGTGTTTATCAGATTACCGTTTTTAATGGGCACTTTTATAACTCCCACCGCAACGGCATGGCAACAATGTTTCATTTCTTGATTTCAGTGTGAGAGAGATGTACGATAATGATTATATTTTCGCTTGCGGGAAGCAGACATATACAGGATGTACATATACAGGATGTCCGGGAGTAAAGTGTGCTTATTTTGGAGAGTAAATAAATAACTTTTAGAGGATTTCAAAAAAACATATTTATCTTTTTTACTTCTAACACCATGTAGAATTTCCTTCCGAAGTTACCGTTCTGCACCCCCAGACACCATGTATACATCGATTGTTTTATTGTCAACAGCTTTTTCACACCAATAGGTAGTGTGGCTCTCCTTGGCCCTGCTCCCGCGCACCTGGCGGCCCCCGCCGACTGCGCAGGACTCCTCGGTTTTTTTACTTTTTTCCTTTTTCGGAAGCAGACATATATACATTGTGTCTCATTTTCAACAGCTCTTTCCTACATACCTTTACGTAGTATGTAAGAAAGAGCTGCAGCAATGTACATGTGATAAAGAATGCACTTTTTGTTAATTCTTAAAAGTGCCCAATGTCTGTCTATTACAAAAGATACAGATTATAATGTTTACTTAAAACAAAACAAAAAGTTCTGGAAAAATGTTTGCCTTTTGTTTTATTTTATGGTGTATTCTCTGCGGGTTGTTTCAATGAGTTAGGTATGTGGTTAATGATTTTTATAAATCAATATATATTTCAGGTCTGGTGAAGTTAAGGTTTGGTCAGTCCCCTCGTGTGACCTGCTGCAGGAGCTGGGCGGCCACGCGGGCCCCGCTGGAGATGCCGTGTTTCGCCCCTCGGCCCTGCTGCCCGCGCACCTAGTGTCCCCCGTCGATCCCACGCAGGTCGCAGAGCCCGATTCTTCGGCCAGGGAGCTGGCCATGGCCTCGTGCGGGCACGATGGCAGTGTCAAACTGTGGAACTTTGCTAGGTTGGTTTGCATCTTCAAATATTCTTATTCTTAATGTATTTTTATGTACAGCTTAACTTTCTTGTATTTTTTTTTTAAGGATCTTTTTTAACCTTCCACATGTCAAGATGCAAATATATACCTTTTTTTACCACAAGGGGTCACTGAAATACCCCACACATGTTATCGTTATTGGGCTATGTTTAGTCAGTTTAGCTATGTTATAGTATTTGTAGAAATACATAAAATAACAATACAATAAATTCACTACTTTATCCCTTGAATTTCGGAGCAGTAAATCTTCAAAATACTAACTGCGCAACAATAACCTTTATGAGTTTTGCTCAAATATCAGAATAAAAACTATGATATATGGTTTTTGCAATTGTTTTTCTGTTTACCAGATAATTTATCTTATTATTCATATATATTTAATGTTTATATTAAGTAAGATGTTTCTTTATATATAAAAAAAATATTATACAAATCTATAAAGTGACTCTATTATCTCTAAATAGTATAAAATAAAGTCGCTATTCGTGTCTGTCTGTTTGTTTCTAAACTTCTCTAAGGATTATCACTATCCTTTAGAGAATTTCTTCCGGAAGGTTTATATATATATAATTCATTTAAATTATATCAATAGAAAGTAGAGAAAAGTCAATGTTTTGTATTTAGGTCGTAAAAAAAAATTTCTGCCACTTTGCTAACGCCGGCTAAGCCTTATAAGATACATCAAAATAATGTACTACGGAATTATGTATCTTGAAAAGGCCTACAGAAAAGTCTGCGATGGTATAGTCTATCTCCTTAGGATAACCTCCAGCAACGCCCGGTGCATGTCAGCTAGTTTCTACATAAATCTGAATACATACCCTACATGAAATTACATTATATTCATGAAATAAATAAGTAGAATCTACAGTTGCACTAGCGCAAGCGATTCTGATTTTGTCCTCTATACAGTTTTCAAACATAAAGGTTAAAATCGCATGGGAAAAAAATTCCAGCGTGCATTCCACCTGTCGAGCTTCGAGCATGGTCTAAAAGTTGTCTTGCACATGTGCTCGGAAAACAGTTGACTGGTTAAACTGATACATGGAGGACAGTATTTCAGAAATTTTGGTTGCCCCTCTTAGCAACGGGATCTATATTCTTAGTTATTTATTTCTGGCCACTAAAAATTTTTTTTTTGTTTTCATTAGTTTTTCTTAATAATTGTAAGTCACTACTATAATGTAATATTTATGTATTATAAAATGTAATAATTTTTTATTAGTAGTAATAGGTTGAGGATAGAAATGCTTGAAATTATATGATTTGCAATTAGCTCGAAGTTAACACCATATTGTAAACATCATCAGGTTCTAATATTTAATAATTTAACCAAATTTTCATTCAGCCCCGACCCCCTTGCGGAGCTCTCTGGTCACGCCCCTCACCGAGTCTCACGCGTGGCTTTCCACCCTTCCGGCCGCTTCCTCGGCACCTGCTGTCGTGACGGCTCCTGGCGCCTGTGGGATGCCGAGGCAGGCCAGGAGCTGCTGCACCAGGAGGGTCACGCCCGCGCTCCCCACGACCTCGCTTTCCAGGGAGACGGATCAGTCGCGGCCACCGGGGGCCTCGACGCATTTGGCCGCGTCTGGGACCTTCGCACCGGCCGCTGCGTCATGTTCATGGAAGGCCATTTAAAAGCTGTCTACTCCGTCTCCTGGTCTCCTTGCGGCTGGAGACTCGCTACGGGATCCGGCGATAACACCGCTCGCGTTTGGGATCTGCGAACGCGACAATGTCTCCACACGATCCCCGCTCACGGCAGCTTAATAAGTTCCGTCCGCTGGCAACGAACCCAAGGCTTATACCTCTTGACAGCTGGATACGATAGCACTCTTCGCCTTTGGGCCGACCGTTCGTGGCAGCCCCTCAACACCCTGCGAGGGCACGATTCGCGCATCATGGGTCTGGATGTGGCCCACGATGACAGTTATGTGGCCACCTGTTCATACGACCGCACCTTTAAACTTTGGGCACCCGAAACTTGATAATCCACATCGTTGCAATGAGGGACCACAAGATGTTCCGTGACAATTCTTAAATGCTACACGATTAAATTAATTTCTGTACATACTTAAATGGTGTATCCATTCTAAAAATTAGTTTGCGAAAAGACTCAAATGAAAAGGATATGTAATATTTAATAATAATGTCTAATTCGGATTTTATTTCCATATTTTAAGCCAGTTTGCGGTTCCAACAAATACCTTCAACTCGTTTTCTGTTTCTTTTGCAATCTCGAGCAATATCTCTTCATACTAAGTAGAAATGTAATACAATGAGTTTCTGAGGAGAGTCCTCAGTTCACTCAAGTTAATGCAGGACTGAACATCTTAATCTTTAATTTATATGTTTTTCATAAAACTACTGACCCTTGATATTTTATAAAGATGTATCCTTTCTACCTGGCGTGGTTGGTTTACTTTCATAATTGCTTTTCATTTCTATACCTCTGTGCTCTAACAGATAGATGGTTCTAAATAATTATTTTCTGTATAATGAAGTACCTTTATTGTGAATAAATCTTGAATTATATATGTATATCTGTTTGTTGTACTTATTCTATTTACCTTTCTACCACGCATACCCGCCCAAGCAATCGACGTCAGAGAACAGGGGGCCTACTCTGTATCTTTCGAATCTTTCCTGGCGCCGGTTTAGCCGCATCACAAACCCGTATTAACTCTTCCCTTACGGTGTTAAAAAAATTCTCGTCCTCCGGTGCTATACACTCGGTAAATTTTAATAAATTGTAATTACTTAATGCAATACATAATCAAAATTATCCTGAGTAACTAACTCATACATAATATTGTTTTTTTAATCATTTTTATGTTTTTACCGAAAAAAATCGTTTTTACCAATCGAAAATACCAGGAGTACATAATGACTGAAAAGAAAAAAGAATTCTTAATTTTTATTAAAAAAATTGTAAAGCGATTTTTTATTCGAGAGTTTAACTAACTCGATTTTTATTTTTTTATGATAAAAAAAAAAATAATCGATAAACTTTATAATAATGATCGATAGGCATAACTACCGATGATTTTATACCATTTTACCGAGCACAGTCGCGCTGTCGATAGCCGACCATATTGATAATGCAATAAATAAGAAATATACTGGCAACACTGAAGGTATTGTTTATGAATTGACATTCCGAAATGTTAAACAGCTACATAAAAATTTAACAAATTGACAATATTGGATTGAAATACTAACCTAAATATGCATTAGAAGTCCGCATTTACTTTTCACAACATGTTATGTGAACAACTTTCTTTCTCCGAATCAACGTAACTTTAACAGACCAACTGATAGTTCAACTCTGTTCGTTAATAAGCAAGTAATTTTACACAACGTACGACATTATTCAAAAAGATGTGTATATTGACAGTTGACCGAAGCTTATCTGATACTATTCTCTGCCAGAAGGTATATGGTGTGGATGTACCGGCAAACGCGAAATCAAATTGTCATATAGAACAGCGTGTTAACGTGCTAATTTTATACGGTCGGCCTTGAGTACCTAGAGCGCGTATACGCGCTGAAGGCGAAACTTAATGCCAAATCACTATTTTGATTAATCTTTATAACGAATTGGTGTACATTATAAATACCAAAAAATATGCTTTTAGATAAATTGAAGGTTTTCCTATCGTTTCGCTTGAGTAGGAATACAAATAAAATAATAAATGTAAACAATATTTTTTTTCAATAGAAATGTATGAGCGCATAAGGGAAACAACTTTAAAAAGTACAGAATACATATAATAATAATAGCTAAGATTATCTGTGACAGTTTCACTTGATTAACTTTTTTGCTTTCTTATAAAATTATTTACAAAATAAATTTAAAAAAACAGTTTTGTGCTTGAATTCGAATGTTTCTAGACTCTGTTTGTCAAGCGATTTTAATGCCTATTACCTACAATATAAGGTAAACCAATAATATACACATTTTTGGCTTGTACCTTCCCCTTAAGGCACACAACCGGTTAATGATCGATCGTGCCAGTCTTCCAGGAACATGAAAAGGTAATAATACTTTTTAAAATATGCCTATAAATATCATATATGCAATCTACACAACTTGAAAGCTACGTATATTGCAGAATCAAATTAAGCAGGCGTCAGAAAAACGCTTTGAACATACTATTCTTTATAGCTCGTTCACCTCCTGTGCTATGATTTGCTCCTGGCATGTGTATATTTTTTTGTGTGAAACCTCGCAAGAGTCCCACCTGCTCCAAAGTTCCATCCGTTTAGATCCAGTGAGACTATGGCAACCCCAATATTGGGTTATGTTGTGAGGCTTAAGGTAGTGAGGAGGGGAAGGAGATGGGAAAGAGAATGAAAGGCGAATTACTGGCAGTAAATAAACATGTACCAAAAGAAAGTTGCGTTAGAGAGGTCAAAGGGTCTCCCTCAACCAGTGTCTTCCGATCCGCAGTAGATGAGCCACGCAGTCCTAAACAAACGTCACCTCTACTAAGTCATCAAACGTAGCGAACCACTTGAGGCAGCTCTTTAAGATTCGCGTTTTAAACTTCTAGCTTAAAACGTTCCATATCCTCATTTCTCTACCGTGTTGTGCTCTACGCTTTGAGCTTTTTAAACTTTGACCTCTAAGCTTCAAACCTTGAGCTTTAAGATTTGATCAATGAGATTTAAGCTTAGCTTTGAGTTTTAAGTTTTTCTAGTTTTAACCATCAAGATTTGAAATTCGATCTGTGAACTTCGTTTCATTTTCTTTCCCAAACTTTGAATTTTCCTTTTCGCTATAAATATCTTCGGTAAACTTTTACCTCTGACACCTACCGTTCTTAATTATTTAAGTATTTTTAAATCAAACCTTTGTTTCAACTTAATGACAATAACAAGCGACGATTTCGGTTGTCAGAGAGGGAAAATAGTGCTATTTAATATTAATTTCGTAAAATAAAGTATGAATTGAAAAATCTTTTATACTGGATATGGCATTTTGGAAGTTGATCGATTTTGCGCGTTTGGTTGATAGGTATTTGCTGCCAACTAAGTCCACTGTTAATATTAAAAAGATTTTTCAAGTTCTGTTTTTATTTCAGTTCTGTCAAGCAACTACCCTATGCTGATATAATAACAGAACTTGAATAGGACTTTCACAGAACCCGGAAATCAACATTGAAATTTGATGAATTGTTCAAATCCTCCGAAACAACCCGTCCTAAGTAATTTAACATTAAAAAATTTCCTCCACAACACAGGTGAACGAACGTGGAGGACAAAATAGAATTTTTTAGAATTATTGTAAATATTTACGCAGTGTACAGGTTAATTCAAATGCGTTCGGCGAATTTAAATGAAGGTGAATGCGGCACCGTTGGCACTAGGGAGGAAACTGCAGGACACTGCAAGATAGGTACTGCAGGACACTGCAAAATGTGTACTGCAGGACACTGCAAAATAGGTTCTGCAGGATACTGCAGCACTGCGGAACCCTGCGGTACACTGCAAGAAACTGCGGGATTATGCAAGACACTGAAGGATAATGCAGGACGCATAATAGCAGGTACCTTGAAAAATCAAACAAAAAATAATACTATGTTTATATCCATTACAGTGGTGTACAGTTCAGGTTGAAAATCCATGACGAGCCATAAAAATAAATTAAAAAAGTAATAAACACATATTTTTCTCTAAATAATGTCAGGAATTACTGGTTCTGTTGACAAACTGCATTGCAAAATAATATCGCACGTTAACGGGGTTTTATTGTAATGCATATCATACAAAATTTTGAAAAAAAGAATGAATACGTGTGTAAAAGATAAATAAAATTAAAAAAAAACTGTTATTTTGGCGAATTTATCTTTTTTGATTACAACCCACCTTTTGCGAACTTTAGCTATTCATTTTACTTATTCAATAATTTTTTTTAACGGTATAGAGGTATTTGTACATACCGCAAAACCATGTGTTATCATACTGCTTGCACCTAAATGCGGTGAAAAATACCGCCTGCATTGCTAATAATATACATCATAATAGCTGATATATTAATTTGTAACACACGTTTAAAATGCACCACCAAAACCACCTTTTTGGTGATGGTGTTGTTACCACAGAGAAAAGAACCAGTACCATTCAAGCAATGGTACCTACGTACTCGGGGCCGGCCCTAAGCAAGCGCAATTGTAGGAGTTCACTCTGGGCGCCAATTTGCCAAGGAGCCAAGCTCTGATAATGCCTAACACCTAATACAATGCCCTTGAGGTTTTTACTAGCCAAGGCGCCGTTTGGCTTAGGACCGGCCCTGTATACATGGAGAAAAATGAGTATTACTAATTTATGAAGAATCTCTTCAAATTGATGGTAATAACCGGATTGTTGGCCGTTTGATAAACGTTTTATTAAATTCCTAATATATCGGAACACGTGTTCATGCACCTGCATTTGCCATGATAATATTTAATGACGAAATACGAAAATATTAGGATTTTTATGAACATGTGTTAATTTTTATGACATCGTGATAACATATTCGTATTTTACTAAAATTTTATCAGCAAACCTACCAATTCATTCGTTGAAGGCCTGCAATCCTGTTTTTAACGGGGTTACAAATAATTTGAAGAGATACTTAATTAATTGACAATTCTCATTTTTCTCCGTTTAACCTACTTTTAATATTTTGGAAGCCAACTTGGTCAGAAAAACACGTATTAGGTAAATATTTATTTATTTATTTGCAAACGTACAAAATAATAAAACATATAGAAAGTACGATACGTCTTACGACGTGAAAACACTTGGATAAAAAAAATGAACATACCATTTATCACAATGTGCTCTACCATATAATACATTTAATATGGATATATAATATTATTAATAGATAGCGAAACATGCATTAAAACCTAACTTTTCTATTTAAGATTATTAACTCCAAACTAGACTGTTGTTCAGAGTACTTACTCGAGGAACTAGGCAAAATATATTATTCCGCAACAATAACTTTAGTACCAACTATGACATATATGCACCTATTTCTCGCTTTCACACACTTGGAAACAAATTCACCTCAAATATCGACATATTTAATATAAGTTTGCCTGTGTTCAAGAGATACCTGAATGACATTTTTATGTAGCATATTTAAAGAGCGATTGCGTAAATTTGTTGTTTTCTTGTAGATATCGTCACCTTAAAGCAATAGTGGGATATCTTCGAAAAATACACTTTTGAGATAAGTATGCAGTTCGATGTAAAATTTTGAGCTCTACATGATGCATTACTGGGATATTTTGTAAAAAAAAAATTGCCAGTGTTACAAGTAAAATCTCAGTATTGAAATGTTCGGTCACTCAGAGCAACACTGAGATATTGATGTTGTCCCACTGTTGCTTTCAAAAGGTCGTTTAAAATACTGAAATAAATTTATTGTCTCACTGTAGCTCTATAGTTTTCAACAAGTTGGGTGATCTTGGAAGAGAAACATAAATAAACTGAAGGTGAATACTGGTCAGGAGTATGTAGCAAAGTCAGGAAAAATACGCAGAGCAAAACAAATTAAGCCTGTACTGTGTACTAATTGTAAATACAAATGTTCTGAATCTGTTTTGGAAGTTGATCGATTAAAATATTTTAATATTTATGATTCCATGAATGCTAGCTAATAGTGGTTATTATTTTGAGAGAGATGGACATAACATACGTATGTGTAAGATTTTTTTATGGCAACCTTAGATATAAGCAATAATACCATAAGCACTGCATTAAAAAAGAAAACAGACAGCTTCCTGCAAAAGGATGATTTAGTTGATGGTGTTATGAATCACATCAACAGCTTTAGTAGAGTGGAATCGCACTATTATCGTGCAGGATCATCTCGGATCTCCAAATATCCAAAAGATGTACAATTTGTACAAATAGAAGTGTGTCTCGGTAGGTAATCTCTATGTTACACACTCTACATACAATTCAATACCAAATTCAATATATATTTTTTTTAACCAAAAAAGAACCTTTGTGGATTTTGTGTATAATACAACTATAGTACTGCAAATGAGATATTAGAAAAAAGAATAATATTCTGAACACATTCAGAATGTAAAGCTATCTCAACAAGAAAAAGATAAAAACATTACCAAGACCACTGATGATACTGTAGTTGCCATTTATGACTTTCAAGCTGTTATGCCGTTGCCAAATGGTAATATATCTATTTTTTTATAAGAGCAAGTTAAATGTTATAACTTCTGTATTTACAATACCAAACAAGACAGGGCCATTGTTACATGCGGCATGAGGGTGTAGCTAAAAGATGCGCAATTGAAATATCTACCTGCGTGTACACATTTTTAAAAGACCTTTGCCAAGGGAAACGGGAAGTGATCTTTTATTCTGATAACTGTGTGGCACAGAATAAAAACAATTTTATTTATTTTCTATGTACATACATGCACTATGAACACTTGATATTCAAATCATTACCCATATATACCTAATTGTTGGGCACTCAGGGAACAAAGGAGACTCCATTCATTATTGCATCGACAGAGAAAAGGTCAGGATTTTAAAACAAGGCCTAATATTTATTCCAACGGAGTTAGCGATGATCATAAAGTGTTCCAAGAAGAATGAACCTCGTTATAAGTTAACAGAAATGGAAACAACGGACTTCATTGACTGGAAGAAGGTATGTGAGAATACTGGAAAAAATTTCTCAATAAACATGGACAAAAATAAATGTATTTGGAATAAAGTTAAGATTTTACAGATCACTAAAGACGAATCGTTAGTTATCAAATACAAAAGCACCTACACCGAGGATCCATTTAATCAGAGCATTAATGTGAGAGAGCGACTAAAGAATGTTCGGAATGAGAAAAGTATAATTCTAGGACCAGCTTATACAGCTCCACCTACAATTCCACCGAATAAAAATCGTGATTTCTTATTTGTTTGCCAAAGTGGTGTTATACCAAAAAAACCTCATAATTTGTTTTGAATTAATTAATACTGCTAATACAGACTGCGATGTACAAGAAGAAAATAACGATGAAGGTTCATTGTAGGTTTCCAGGGAATCAACACATATTTGTTTTATTTTTTTGTTCTTAAAGTTTTCTGTAAAAAAAATTACATACCTTTATTATAAAGGTTTTCTGTTATTTTTGATACATACCTACTTTTTATTCTTGGTTTTCTGTTAATTTTGTAACATACTTTTATCCTTAAGGTTTTTCTGATATTTTTGTTACATACATTATATAACGCTTCTCATAAATAAATTTATAAGCACAAATATATATTTTTTTCATTTTTATTCCACCTTATTATCGTCAATTGTCGTATTGACAAACTATAGGAGTAGGTGGGTGTGTACTGTTGAAAATGTATTTATGATTATAAACATCATGGAAAAACATGCAGAAATAAGAATTATTAATTATTTAAAGCAATTATTAATTATTTAAAGCAATTATCAGCCTGAAACAGTCGTACACATTGAAAAAATCTCCCGAGGAACAATTATTAATTCATTTATCCATCTAAACTCGTAATATTATTACTATGCTACACTGAGATAATTTGAGATGATTACCAAACACTCCACGCAACAGTGAGATATTTCCAGATTTACGTATACTTTGTCAAAATTAGTATGAAAAAATTAATTATTTTTCTATTATTACAATTTTGTGTTGATGTTAAATAATTTACCTCTCTTATACTATATCATTAATCTGCAAGATTAGTTAATTTGATGCTGCTAGAGCTCACGCAAACCTAAAAGTCCTATTATCTCAGAACAGCATTTTTCAAGATATCCCACTATTGCTTTAAGGTGACGATATGTTGTGAGCTTAAAAAATGTTGTTATTTTTGTGTTGATGTTTTAAAAATAAAATCTTCTGTTGTCACTGTATTATGCAGTAAATTATGTAAAATATGTATAATGTAAAAGCTCATCAGGGCGTTTAAATTAATAAATAATTAAATATAACGCAATTTGAAGTTGATCTAAATAACACACGATTCTGTGTATTGGTGCATATAATATGTACAATTCCTTGATTAAACATCACTGTGCAACAGCATTTTAACATGCTTACACCTATTAAATTTTTAAGGGACTAATATGGATGGATAGTGGAAAAAAATTAACAGTTATTCGTAAAGTTTTACATACCTACGGTGTGTTATTTTTAATAAGTAGGTACGTATATTATACATTTCACAAACATGCTGTATGCAAGAAAATCATCTGTAAGTCAATAATATTTTTTGAAGACGTCTAAAAACAAAAACACTGAAAAGTTTTATAAATAATGGACATTTTTCTCACTTCGTTTGGAACCGTGTTTAAAATATACCTACTATTTATGTACAGCAATACCGCACACAAAGTTTTATCGAGAAAGTATTAGATTTCCCTAATTAACGTCTATAATAAGGCCAAGTTTTCTCTTGATAAACATTCCATTTTCATTACATTCTGTAATATATTCATACCAAGGAATGTTTTATTTATATAGGTACATACATAATACATCAAATTTAATATGCTTATTTTAAGACACCGCCTGAGGGAATGATTTTTGAAAAGATCCTTTAAGAAGGTGTGCTGTAATGAAATACAATCCAAAATTTACAATGAATAAAGTCTAGTGAGGTAGGCAACGTACGCGTACATGTATTTATTTATTTGTGGTATTTTAAATAGGTACATTGTTATCTATGTACTAATACAATCATTATACATCAGCCTCACTAATAAAAAACACTTCCCAACCCTTACACGGTGTTGTATAAACACATTGAACAAAGACTAGACAAGCTTAGTTTAGAATTATTACTAATAAAAAATGTCTTTAACTGGCTGCGAAAGATCTGACAACGTCATATTTTGATAGACTGATGCCTGAGATTGGCATCTTGAAAGATTTACGTTATTTCATATTATTTTTTAATGAACTGTCACCGCTTGAATTTAACAAGAATTTCATTGTGATGTTTTTTTTTAATAAATACCTTATGCATATGTAGGTAAATATGAATCAAAGAAATCAATGTTTATATTGCGCAAACGATGAATCCACAATGTCTTGTTCAAGTTTAGTATTGTCTACAATTTTTCTACTTTTGAAGTAAAAATATAAGTGTTTTTCTACAACTTTTATCATGTTTGAAATTAAAATTTATAAATATTAAGATAAATTTCGAATATAAAAAAGACAAATAAATGTTAACAATTTAAATTTAAAAAAATATGTTGTTATCTTTCCATGAAATAATTTATGTTTGTTTAATGTCAGTTTCTATTAGTAATATGTATTTACATACACGGTTGTTTATCAATTGTATAAAATATTCACCATGTTTATTAGTATGGCTGTTTAGTAAAAAAAACATTTGTTAATATGAATAAATCACACATGTTCGCAATTTACGTTCATATTATGTTATAATTTTATTTTTTCTGGTAATTAGCCAAATATCTTCATTGTTCCGTACATTAACGACTTTTGGATTTTTAGTTTTTTTTTCTAAGGTGTCTTATTTAATTTGTTTTTACAGATTTTACTTTTAAGAAGTAAATGGTGATATTATAATGCGAGATGCCTATTTACTGTCAGATTGATTTATTGACGAATCACAGTCAGCTTTACGCCCTTCGTTCTTCAACAGTTGATTTTACCCCTCGCCATTATCTTCTCGTCTATTAATTCCTATGTCTGTGGGCAATAGGCGTTATTTTAGGTGAGCTTCAGTTTATTTAGTATGGTCATTGAAGGTTGAAGCTAAAAATAACCTGCGCAGGTGGGACTAACTACAATAATTTTTATTTACTACAAGTTTGTAACAATCGAAACGTTTCGAAACTAAAACGTGTAAGATTTTTAACTCAAAGTCGCGGGCAGAGAAAACTTTTTTGTGCGTGAGCAATAATGATTTAAATAGATCTAAATGCATACATTTTCATATCGTTGTAGGTAGCTAATTTTATTTTCGTAAAGCTATGTTTTTATGAAGATTTTCAGGTTTTTGGAGCACCTACGTAAATACTGCAAATTTTCAAACAAAAATAGGCTTTATATTTAAGAATAACATTTTCATGTATTTTCAATTTTATCACGGAAAAGTTAGCAGCCGTCAAGAGCCACCAGTGTCGAGTAACATATTATTTAATAATTTAACATTAGGTAATCAATAAGTATTATATACATATCAATTTAAAAATTAGTAAATATACCTATTTATCTAATTTCCCAGTATCTACGTCTGTAGAGAGACCATCATCGTAGTTGCAACAATGTTTAGTAAATAGATGGATGAATGGCCAGGATCAGCAATTCCAAACATTTTTCTTCACATTTCTTACTTTCATCTAGCACACGAAATGCCACAGTTATACGAAGGGCCGTGCGCTGATTTTACCTAACATCTAATACAGCGCCGTGCCGTTTGGCTCAGGGGCGGCCATGGTCACACCGACTTCCCTCTATTTGCCTCTAAATATGTGGTTTTTCAGCGAGTCGACAGCATCGGCAGTCACTTAGCACAGATATGCCTCCGGGAAATTGATTATTGAGACATAAACGAATAAAAAATATATGTTCCATTTACGCATTATGTACGCACAGC
Organism: Hesperophylax consimilis; assembly: GCF_061612785.1. NCBI lineage: Eukaryota > Metazoa > Arthropoda > Insecta > Trichoptera > Limnephilidae > Hesperophylax > Hesperophylax consimilis. The sequence goes on from NC_142850.1 coordinate 25,595,570, forward strand.
GACTATAGGCACTGCCACACGTCCACTTCGGAGAGGCGGTACCATGCGCCGCTCCAAGTCCGAAAGTAAGGTAACGGTTTAGCGCAGTCCATTGTGACGCTTTTTTGGCGTTTTCTCGTTCTTTTCTCGTTCCGGTGGCCTGGAACGGCGTGCGGTATCGCCGCTCAGAAGTGTACGTGTGGCAGAGCCTATTGACTGCACTGTATGCGATTTAGTGACGTGCACATCTTCCGAGGGAGAGATGACAACCCTGTTCAAGGAGAGGGCTGTGTCTAAAGCAGACTTTTGACTTCAGTTCAAAGCAGCGGCGTAGCTACCTAGGGGCTACGCGGGGCAGTGCCCCGGGGCCCTCAAGCTCAGGGGGCCCTCGAATCTTTACCAGAAATCTCGATCGAACTGAACTTTTGGAAATTTCTCCTATTTTCAAAATAAATATGACAGGTTGCAACTTGCAACCCCACTTTAATCATGACAACTCAGTTGAGAGAAATTCAATAGTTATGCCTAGGGAATTCCCCTAAATTCTTTCTGTAGGTTGGCAGTGTTGTCAATTTGACGGATAGTGATATGTGCGTCATTCCCCAACGACACTTGTAGCGTATTAAAATATGGATAAAAAGAAGAAACCCAGTGGTGCATTTAAACGCGAACAACGCCAAGAAAGAGAAGATAGTAAACAAAAATTGACAAGTTTTTTAGTCAGCCTTCTGCAAGTACATCTGGCCAAAATATTTCTATTGATAGTGACTCAAATAATGTGGTAACTGCAGTGTTGGTTGAGAAGCCTACTGAAGAAGATTCGACAATTATTGCAGTTGGAGATACCTCCGCCGCCGATCATGTGAACCTGGATGATGTTTGCATGACACACATAAGAGCGGAGGGTTTGGAGGAACCACAGTTGAGGTCTGTAACCAGAACAATAGGTGTTTTTCAAAATCGTACTACTTTTCGTGTTCTAAATATGGGCCAGTTAATCATTTTAAAAATACTAGACGCTGCCTATTGTCAACCCTGCTGGTTATTTGCTTCACAAAGGAATAATATTTGGTGTACGGGAATTCGAGATTGGAAGCATTTATCAGAAAGAATTAAACAACACAGTTGTTCGAGTGGCCATTCGGAAGCATGTGCTATGTATGAATTTTGGAAAAAAAAACGATACTAATACTATCGACAAGGAACTTGAAAATGAAATTCGCAAAGAAGCATAATTTGTTCTTCAAGGGTTATGCGATATCATACTTACCCTAGCAAAGAGTTATTTGGCTTTGAGAGGACATCAAGAAGTCAGGAAGGATACCATCTGTCTGTATCTGTCCTTTGTAGAGCTTGTCGCCCCATATGATCACATTTTGCTGCAAGTTTTGGATATGCCCAAAAGTAATAATAATTATTTCTAAATACTGAAGACAATATTAGTGATTTTTTCAAACGAAAATCTGAAACAGAAAAATCAGAAAAGGAAACGGTCACATCTGGTCCCAGATGTGACCGTTTCCTTTTCTGATTTTTCTGTTTCAGATTTTCGTTTGAAAAAATCACTAATATTGTCTTCAGTATTTAAATATTATAATTTGAGGTTTTACTCAATAAGTTATTCCGAAAAATAATAATAATTATTTCTAATATATATAGGGTCACATTAGCGCAGTTGGTAGAGCATTGTCCCGGAAAGACAAGGGTCCTGGGTTCGTGTCCCAGATGTGACCGTTTCCTTTTCTGATTTTTCTGTTTCAGATTTTCGTTTAAAAAATCACTAATATTGTCTTCAATATTTAAAAATTATTTCTAAGTTTTTTTATCGTTTTATTTTGTTTAACTTGACTTGCCTTTTTTGAAATTGTGTTTTTTATGTTTTTAGGATCTACAAGATATCTGAGTGCAACAATTCAAAATGAAATGATTGAGAGCTTGGGGACCAAACTCGAAACCCATCTACTAGAACAAATTAGAGCGTCACCGTTTTTTGCCATCATAATGGATACGACTAAATAGAGGGTCAATACGATATCTGCAATAAAACTTCGTCATTTTGATATTATCAAAGCATTATCAGAAATAGTTCTAAAGAGTCCTAATAAAGATGAGCGTAGTGAAGCAGAGAGTATTAAAACAAAAATGCTAAATTTCGAGTTCGTGTTGCTTTGCGAATTCATGCACAGTGTATTGAACGACATCAATTATGCATCCAAAACTTTACAAAAATGCGACATCAATATGGGCGAGGCGAGTAAAGTTTTAGCAGAGACCAAAGCAAAGTTGCAAATTTATAGAAATGATTTCGAATTATTCAAGTGCGAAGCCAGTGAAACTGCAAGAAAATATGGTATTGATACACATTTTCAAGAAAAAAGGCAAAGAAAAGTTAAAAAACATTTTGATGAATTAGCTGCTGATCACCGATTTTACAAACCGAGAAAAAATATTTAAAATTGAGTTTTTCAATAATGTACTAGACATAGTAATATCTCAATTAGATACACGTTTTATTGGTATGAGTGCAGTCTGTCATATATTCGATTTTCTAACACCAAAATTTTTATTACATGTTGATGAAGCAACTTTAATACAAAAGTGTGACGAATTCCAAAGAAAATATTCAGATATAATAGGCCCTAGTTTTTCACTTCAATTTATTAATATTTACCATCTAGTTTTACCTCAACAAACTCAAGCATGGACTGTTCACCAATTATGTAATGAAATAATGAGCAAATATGGAGTAGTAGAATGCGACCTAACGGAAGTATTTACAGCAATGTTATTATTCTTTACAATTCCTGTCACTTCTGCAGCAGCTGAAAGGTCATTTAGCAAATTAAAAATAATAAAAAATTATTTAAGAAATAAGATGGGCCAAACTCCACTCCGACATTTATCGCTAATAGCAATTGAAAACAAAACCGCATCAAGCCTGGATTTAAACGAAGTCATTGATACTTTTGCGAAAACTAAAGCTAGGAAAAAGTTGTAAATATAATTGTTATTTAGTCAGTTGGTAGGCCCGACCTTTATATAATAAACCCTTGAATCTTCTCTATTTCGTTTTATTAGCCAAACCTACACCAAGAATTAATTGTAATTTATGTTGTTACTGTTTAATATTTTTCTTACCTGCCCTGCAGTCTGCAGTTCACAAAAAATAACTTAAGTAGCTTAGCATTTTTAAAGTGTTTGTATATTTCATATTTTATTTGATAAAACTTAATCAGTTTACATAGCAGTGGGGCCCCATTTTTTAATTTGCCCCAGGGCCCTTGGTTACCTAGCTACGCCACTGGTTCAAAGAGGTTTCCTGGAATTCACTGGGGTTTGCTCTCTTTCGTCTTAGAGTGGGCCCCTATAGCCATATCTATAAAAAGTGCATAGTCTTCCATGCAGATCATTGTGGATGTTTGGAGGAATGTTAGACTGTGTTTTTACCCAGGCAGTGACCACTTTCGCTCTTAGGCCCATACGATTACCAGGACTATCGCAGCAGAAGAGCTCGGGCTTCCTCCCTCACGGCGGCAAGCTGCGCCCTCAACAGTCGATTCTCTTGCTCCAGCAACATGGCACGCAGGGCTATCTGCCAACAAACGAATCATTATTTTTTTAATTGGTCAATTGCTTACGTGCTTACCAGTATTTCTAGTCTTAATTCGACAACCATCTCTTCATTCCGCTAAAGAGAGCTAAAAACATAATGGGCACAACTGGAGACATCTGAAGAGGTCTGTGTCTAAAACTAAACGCCAAGAGGCTAATGAAGACGAGGAAACCCAGTATTACATAAATATAACAGCTATTGATGCAATAGAAACAAAGGGAGATATAGCACAGAAGCGTGCCGATTGTTGCCGAGCTACGACAAAACTGTACGGAAGATCTCCGTTTTGGAACAGCGAAGCGAGTTCGCGTAATTATCAAAGCAATTATTAAAACTTAACTAACAAAAGCCCAGAAATATTATTATTTTAACAATTAATTATTGCCCTTTTGACTTGGGAACTGTCTCAAACACTGGGAGCGCGGTGTGTGGACAGGGTTCTGTGGTTAGGTAGAAAAAGAGATGAGAACTGCAGTTGTAAGTTGTATGGGTAAACGATGTTGGCGACACTTTTTTTGCTCGTAGTTTCATACTAATAATGTTTTATGGCTCATCTACCTAATATCTACTATCTATGACTAAGACAGTTTGATTACCTGGTCTTCTCGGAACTTTCTGGCATCACGGGACTTCTTGGCAGCCTGGTTGTTTCTCTTCCGGCGCTCGAAGTACTTGTCGTCCTTGTGCCCCTCGGGCGTGGGGCGCTTCTCCCCGCGAGGCCGCCGTCCCTCGGCCTCCGCCCCGACACCTCCGCCGCCGCCGCCCAGGGTCACCAGGTGCACGGAGCCTGGGAACAGAGGTTTTACATCTATATGATTGCTGAGAGACATCATCGAATAAACATTGTAAAGCTACTGTTGAATATTGGATTAGTTAATGAAAATGGAAGCTCCCTCCTTTCTCTTTAATTGGATACCTGTCTTGCAATCAGTGAAGATCTGCGGTTTGGGCTGGCAGGCAGCGTGCAGCTGCAGAGCGGCCAGGTGGGGCAGGGGGAGGTGCTGCAGGTGCCCCATCTGGGAGAGGGGGGGCGGTAGGTAGGGCAGAGGGGGCAGCGAGCACCACTCCACGCGGCGGGACATGTCGGGGACAAGGTCCGCTAAAAAACAATATCATCAAACATGGATAAACTGAATGCACTAATTCAGTCAGAGATATGGCACATAGAGTGGGCTGTTTCTTAAATGTATCAAATTGTGATCAGCTGACAACCGTAACAACATGAGAGTTGTCTTTATTGCTGATCAGAAATTTTCAAAAGCTGCAACGGACCTAGACTCGGCTCTTAACGGTGACATTTCAAATGTCAAAAAACAAAATAGAGCTGATTAGACATTTGATGACTTTGTTACATTAGAATTAGATTTTGTTACATCTCTTACGGTTGAAACATCCATAATCTGAAGATCGAAACATCCTTACCTACTGTTATAATCGAAACAGGCATACTCTTAGGATTGAAACAACCATACTCTTAAAATAGAAACATTCGTATCCAGCATTAGGATCGAAACGTGTATACTCTTACGATTGAAACATCAATACTCTGAAGATCGAAACATCCGTTCCCTTAGTATCAAAACTTCCGTACGTATTACTAGGATCGAAACATCCATACTCTTAGGATTGAAACATCCGTGCACTTAGTATCGTAACATCCGTACCTACTATTAGAATCGAAACATCCATACTCTTAGGATTGAAACATCCGTGCACTTAGCATTGTAACATCCGTATCTACTATTAGAATCGAAACATCCATACTCTTAAAATCAAAATATCCGTACACATAGGATCGAAACATCCATAACTACAATTAGGATTGAAACATTTATAGGTACTCATAAAATCGATACATCCGTACTCTTACGATTGAAACATCCTAACTATACTTTGAAGATCGAAACATCCACACTCTTAGGATTGAAACATCCACACTCTTAGGATTGAAACATCCATACTCTTAAGATAGAAACATCCATTCTTTTAGGATTCGTTTGGATCATTCGGTTCGTTTATCTGGATACGGATAAACATCCGTATCCAATTTTATGATCGAAACATCCGTACTCTTACGATTGAAACATGCATACTCTCAATATAGAAAGTTCCGTACCTACCATTAGGATCAAAGTATCCATACTCAGGATTGAAACATCCATGGTTTTAAGATCCAAACAAAATAAGTTAAGAATTATCATAGAACACTCTACCATTGAGCTACTGAAACATAATTATATTTGGTCATTTTTACTTATCTCGAATTTCAATAAATTTAAGAATTATCGTTATTATCCTCAATTAATTCTACTAAATGCTTCACCATCCTAAACGTCACAACACATCGTTTGGTGTTTTTGGGATAGTGAAGAATTGTTTTGGTCCCGGTAAGACTAGAATACTAGAAGATTAGGGTTCAAAAAATATTATATCAATAGTTCAAATCCCATTTGTGACCGATATCTTTTTATTTTCCTGTGTCTTTGTCCCGCTCCCAACTAACAAAAGGGCATAATAATGTAAACGGGCCTTAATTAATTACCCATCAATGTTCAAGTATTTATTAACTTACTTGCTAGTTCTCGCGGATCAGGTGAACGGAACCATTGATTGAAGATTACAACGAGGTTTATAAGCTCCAACAAGTTATTCCTAATAAATTGAACACAAGAAAGCCTTACAAGATGAAGAATGCAACAAACCGTAAAAAACAAACAAAAAATATTAGTAGTAGGTATAAAGTTTTGAGATTTTTATAAGGTACTTACCAGCGGATATGAGCAGGTGTTGGCACGAGATCTGGGAAGGGGGTGGCGGGGCTCCCATCCCCTCGGGGGGCCCAAATCTCAACGTCCTTTCAAACCCCCCCACTGTAGGTACTTTTTCTTCTTTTTGTGCCCACTTTGTCTATTGCCTTCACTATAATCTGCACTTCTCATCAACTATGCACCATCAATGTCCAATAATTCATAAGGCTTCTGCCCAAACTGGCTCAACGTCTTCTCAAGCACCCCTACTATGGGTAGGACTCTTCCCATCAACTGTCAGTAATGTCCAATTTACGCACTTTTAATGATTTACTTCAATTTATTTAACAAACTTCATGCATTTTTCATCTGTTAACACTTTCCGGTTCGTTTTTTATGGTTTAAAGAGTTAAGGCTTTAAGTGGTTTGTTTTTTTCTATTTTGATATGCTTTAAATCAATTTTAAATTTTATAATATAATTATCTCCATCATACAAAAAGAATACTACTTATAATTATGAAAAACCCTGTAACATTAATTTAATTATTAATAAGATTTTAATTCCATTCCATTAAAATATTTTTTATCTTTTACTGTCAGTTATGTTATTGACTATTGTAACATTTAAACCACGAGTCGGTTAATGGCAGAATTGGAAAATTCGTCTGCGTCTTGAATTAATGAATCTCGCTACTCTAACACCCCCATCATATTCTGCTTATAATGATGGTAGTGGGATTTTTTTAAGTGTTGTCTGTTTATTCGTAACCCGGGGATTTAACCGTTTGTCTTTATTTTTAAATACATAAAATGTAGAAAAAAAGTATCTGACATATCTGGTAATTCTAATGTGGCCGGAATTTCGGTAGCCCGCTATGTGATATATATTTACGTTCTTCAATATGCTGTATTTTTAACAGTCTTTATGTGTTCATATTTTAGTGTTAGGAATTGTTTATATCACAAGATAGACATAAAAAAAAATAAAAAAAGAAAAATACATTTCAATATTATTTAAGCAGTTCTAATGAAATGCAACTACTTAAATATAAGATAAGTGTTTATTTTTGAACTTCTTTTTATTTCTTCATGTGAAGCGGTTACTTTGTGATGTGACATTATAATTTAAAATTAAACAATAACTTTGTAAACATCACTTATAGGTAAATACTTAATGCCGACCGGGTTTCGCTACAACCGTAGCTTCATCAGGACAGTATAATACCTGCCCTGATGAAGCTACGGTTGTAGCGAAACCCGGTCAGCATTAAATATTTACCTATAAGTGATGTTTACAAAGTTATTGTTTAATTTTAAATTATTTTTATGTTTACATTTAAACATGTAGTGGGTATCCAATTAAAACTGCTCTTATTTTGGTATCCAGACAATTTTTTTTCAATTCAGACTGCCAGATATACAGTATGCTAGGAACCCCGACAACATAAGTCGACTGATACCATCGGTTAAGGCCCCGTAGTAAGCGTTTAAAGATGGTTTGAAAGGTAGATATGTAAATACGAATGTTAGAGGGAGGGTGCTAATATTAAAAAAAAAAAACAATAACAATTAAGCAAAAATGATAAAAATATTTAATAAAACACTACTCGTTTAGAAATAGAAATAGAGTAAAAATCTATCCACAAATGCTTTAGTTTCATTTAAAAATACACTCTCAATTTCTTCATACCTGTAGTATATTAAAGACCAGAAAAAAACTTGTTTTTAATCATTTTCGGGGCTTACTTTGCGATTTTTTTCTAACGATGGAATTTCATATAATTAACGTTTCGACATAACAAATGTGTAGATATTTTCTTTAAAAATAACATTAATTCTTTTTGAACTTAAAAACTTAAAGAGTTAACGAGAAACTTGTTATAAATCGGTATAAATTGGGTATGAGGGTGCTTCAAACAAGAAATCGGTATACAACATCATTGTAGCATCACACCTGAATTACTGCACAATTTTTGCGCAAAACATATTAAAAGAATGGAAATAATTCAGAACGGAGGTATGAGGTTTTTATTGTACTGTAGCAGATATTCCAGGATAAAAAGAATGACACGCCAACTCAATCTTCAAAAGTGTGTGGCAACTCAACGTACATATTATAAACTCAAGTCTACACTACAATACTATACATTTATAAATTCAAAAATAAAGTGTTACCAGATTATATGTTAAAAAGTGTTAGTATTATTAGTACAGTCCATGGCAATCCTACGAAAAGCTGCAACGATTTTAGGCTTCCTACGACAAATTTATCTGGAACACAAAATAATATTTATTATATGTAGATGTTTTATGTACTCTCATTTCAAATATGAATGAAGTTAAAAGTCTTGCAGTTTTTCCTGGGTTATGTCTCAATAATAATAATGATTGGATTATTTTTAGAAGGGCGCTTAACAACTAAATATATGCATTTAATCGATTCCTTTCACTTAGACTTACTTATTTATTTATTTATTACACGCCCTAATGGGCTTTTACACACTACAAAGTTTAATAGTTGAGTATCACAGTTATTATAAATTCTACAAAATTAAAACAATAAAGGAAACATAATACAACGAAAAAAGAAAATATATTAAATGTTACAACAAAAGCATATAATAAAATAAAGATACATTAGTAAAAATGATAAGAAGTCTCACATAAATAGATATTCAATTCTTATAGCTTTTTTGGTTTATATCTAAGTTTCATAGCTAGAGACTTATAACTAGTGGCTTATAATGTTGGGAAATCAAAATTTTAGTACGTGTGTAGCCACTTTCCAAATGTATATTGTTAATGCTACCAGTTTTTTATATTTTTTTTATAATTTTTTTTATATCAATTATGTTTGTATTTTGTTATAAAATGTTAACGAATAAAAAAAGGTTTTCTGGGTTGGTGTAAATACATAATAATTTTCGTAAATTTGTACGTGCAAAAAACTGGAAAAACTTTGAATGGATAGATTTTTGCAAATGTTTCAGTTGGCAAATATTCTCAATTCTTTAAGAATTCTTACAGGAATCATATAGTATATAGTCTAAAATATTTTTTTTTTTTGAACGAACGAATCACCATTTTTTAATTCAAAATATTCGAAATTCAAGATAGATTATCCGTTTCATTACTTATACTTTCATTACTTATACTTTCATTACTTATACATTCATTACTTATACATTAAGTAATTCCTGAGTCACGAGTTAAGACGCACACAGTTTCGTCGCGCGTATTTTGTTAACGAATAATAATAATAAATATGTCTAATAAGCAAAGCATCGCAGTACTGGATGATTGCTACACGCAACTATCGTCAATGAAAACTAAAAATCTCGAACAGGAGCGAATAATTCGGCAATTATCGAATGAAATAATCACTCAAAATAATATCATTTCGCGGCTCGTTACGAGTATTGAAGTCTTTCGGAGTACCTACAGTGCGAATGACAAGGTGATTACAACGCGATCGAAAACAAAAATCAACCAAAATTCAAACTCAGGCGAGAATATTGATACCATCTCTCTCACACCTGCAGTCAGCCAGCCTCGTTTGGCAAACAGCAGTGAACCAGTTACCGTTTCCCCTGCGCCCGCCCCCGCCTCCGAGTCGGTTACACCGGCTGAGAGCAGCGGCGTTAACGTCAAGCAAACCCCCCGCACCGAGCCGCCCTCCTGCCCATTGTTATCATACAGTGCCGCCTTACGCAATAAAAACAAAATTTTAGTCGTAGGAACCAATGACTCGAGTAAGATTAAAGTAATACCCAAACAAAAATTTATTATCGTTTCACGCTTAGATCCCGACACGACGACGGAGGAAGTCATTTCCCATGTCAAAACGAATACAGCTCTCAGCTGTAATGCTGAAAAGTTTATGGCGTTTTCTAAAGAATACTCATCCTTTAAAATAGGAGTCGACGAGCAGAACATAGATTTACTACTAAAAGAAGAACTATGGCCCCGAGGAGTGGTTGTCCGTCATTTTAGATATTATAATAAACGCATTTCAGGTCAAGAAAACGCGAAAAAGCCGACCGAATCAAAATGACTGCTACTATACCAGAACGTGCGAGGACTTAGGTCTAAGATGAATCAATTTCTAGAAAATGTTCTTAACCAAGAACATAAATTCATCGTGATTACGGAGTCTTGGCTAAACGATTCGATATTTAACGCGCAAATTTTCGACAGCAGATACACAGTTTTCCGAAAAGACAGAAGCACTCAACAAACACGAGGTGGTGGACTACTGCTCGCTTTACTAAACGAAGAAAACATGCGAGCCGAACGACTTTCCCATCTGGAAACGGGAGACGAAAATTTATGGGTCAAAGTCACAATTCAAGGCTTATGTTTATTTATTTGTTCTGTTTATATCCCACCCAGTTCAAAAACGCATATTTACACGACTTTTTTCGAAACTTTAATTAGTAACTTAACTTACCTTGTAGATAAAAAAATCTTAGTGATTGGTGATTTTAACATTAATTCTTCACAAAATCCACGTGCAGTGAACACTGAGCTTTTATATGTTATGGAACTTTTTCAATTGAAGCAGTTTAATACAGTACTTAACTCATGTAATCGTACTTTGGATCTAGTATTAAGTAACTTTAGTATGTTTACAAAAAAATCCGATTTCTGTCTTGTTCAAGAAGATAATTATCACCCGACACTTGTGTCAGAAATTAGTCTTGATCATGACAGACCGTTGAAAAGTCGTTGTTTACATTCAGAAAATAACTTTCGTGGTTGGAATTTCCGCAAAGGAGACTTTGAGAAGCTGTACAGCCAATTGCGTGACCACAATTGGCTGGCTATCTTGGAGATCTCCGATGTTGACGAAGCAGTTAAGTACTTCTACGATACCCTATACGCGTATTTTGACAAATGTTTTCTAAGAAAAAAAGCGCCGCGAAATGAAAACTATCCTAGATGGTTTTCGCGTGAGATTATCGGGGACATAAAGACGAAGCTTGTATACCATCGACGGTGGAAACGATCAGGTTTGGATAGTGAACACGAGTTATTCAAATCCTATCGTACAAAAATTAAACATAGCATTTCAATAGCACACAAAAAATATATTGTGGAGGTAGAGAATAATGTTAAACACGATCCAAAGTCGTTTTGGAAATATGTTTCTGACAAAAAAAATGACAGAGGCCTCTTAAATCATATTATTCTGAATGATTGTACTTACAAAGGAACTGACGTACCGGAAGCTTTCGCAAAATATTTCCAATCTGTCTATAATCCAGAAAAAGCTGATTTTGATTCTTACGTACCAGGACAGATTGGATTGACAAAAGCTCAAAACATATCTATAGAAAACGTTAATAACATGGATTTCAGTTTAGCAATAAGAAAATTGAAACCAAAAACATCATTTGGCCCTGATTTCATTCCACCCTTCGTCATTAAGGGTTGTTCTGAACCACTGTCTAATCCACTTCTACATATATTTAATCTTACGATTAAAAACGGAATTTTTCCTAAACTGTGGAAGCTGTCAAAAGTTACCCCTCTACATAAAGATGGTGACAAGTGTCAGGCAACCAATTACCGTCCTATAGCAATTCTTTCCGCACCTGCCAAGTTATTCGAAATAATTATTCATAAATATGTATATGCCAAGGTTGAACCATTCTTGATCGAACAACAACACGGATTTCGACGTGGCCGATCAACCACTACAAACTTGATGGCATATACTGATTACGTGGCGAGAGCGCTCGATAATAATGAGCAAGTTGACACGTCATACCATGACTTTGCGAAAGCTTTCGATAAGGTTGATCACTTAGTGCTCTTAAGTAGGCTTGAAGAAATTGGTTTTTCCGAAAACTTAATTAAACTCTTTGCTAACTATTTAAAAGAAAGGGAACAATTCGTTTCCTATGGTGGTTTTAACTCTAACGCGTATCCTACAAACTCTGGTGTGCCGCAGGGTTCCAATTTAGGACCCTTATTGTTTCTAATTTTTATAAATAATATTCGGGGAAAAATCAAATTCGTCCGTTTTTTACTTTTTGCAGATGATATTAAACTGTTCTTAAGAATAAGATCATTAGAAGACTGTAAAAAGCTCCAGGAAGATATAAATGCAATTATTGACTGGAGTATTGACAGCAAACTCGGTTTCAACTTCCAAAAATGCTCAGTTATGTGTTTTACGAGGTCACAAAAGATCGTATATTTTAATTACAAAATGAAAGATACATCACTAAAGCATACGGTGACTTATAAGGACTTAGGAATTGTGTATGACGCTCGCTTAACATTTCACGCTCACATTGAAAAGATCTGTAAATCAGCTACAAGAATGTTAGGTTTTGTCATACACAATTCAAAGGAACTGACAAACCTTGCAGTCATTAGGCTGCTTTACTTTAGCTTAGTGCGTAGCATTCTCGAGAGTGGATCTCAGGTATGGGGGCCAGAGGACACTGTCTATGTACTAATGGTCGAGAAAATTCAAAAGAAATTTTTACGATACCTCTATATGAGAGAGTTTGGTTTTTACCCATGGCTGTTTCCAACAGCATTTATCTCGGGAATGCTGAATATCTGCAGCCTTAGTTCCAGACGGGACGTCGCATTATTGATGATGGCTTACAAGCTTCTGAATGGTTTAGTATCAATTCCAGACATTCTGTCAAAAATAGGACTTTATGTCCCGGATAATTTCACGAGAGGCCGCCAACACAGGCTTTTAATTCTTCCCAGGTCCAGAACTAACTTACCAATGGTGATGCCCCTGGGAAGACTCACTAGGTTAATTAACTCCCTTCCAGCTAACTTGGATATTTTCCATATGTCCTACAACGACTTTAAGCGCGAAATATTGTATTTGTTTTAACTGTATACTTATGTATAATTTTTTTTCCATATTTTGTTTACCGCTTTTGCATATGTTTTAACTGTATACTTATGTATAAAATTTTCTTCAATAATTTGTTTACCGCTTTTGCAATGTATTGGTTTTTGTACTGTTTTTGCAAATAAATAAAATAAAAAAAAAAAAAAATAATAATTACAACAGCGCCCTTGAGGTGTTTTTGCACAAAAACGGCGCTATACAAGTCATCCAAGTATTATTATTATTATTATTAATTACTTATACTTTAATTTCTTGTACATTAATTACTCATACTTTAATTAATTATACTTCCATCACTTATACTTTCATTACTTAGACTTTCATTACTTAAACTTTCATTACTTATACATTAATTACTTATACTTTAATTACTTATACATTCATCACTTATACTTTGATTACTCATACATTCACTACTAATACTTTCATTACTTAGACATTCATTACTTATACTTTCATTACTTATACTTTAATTACTTATACTTTAATTACTTGTACATCAATTACTTATACTTTAATTACTTATCATTCATTACTTATACTTCCATCACTTATACTTTCATTACTTATACTTTCATTACTTTTACATTCATTACTTATACTTTCATTACTTATACATTCATTACCTATACTTTCATTACTTATACATACATTCATTACTTTTACAATCATTACTTATTTATTTCATTACTTAGACATTCATTATTTATACTTTCTTTACTTATACATACATTCATTACTTATTTATTTCATTACTTAGACATTCATTACTTATACTTTCATTACTTATACTTTCATTACTTATACATTCATTACTTAGACTTTCATTACTTATACATTCATTACTTATACTTTCTTTACTTATACATACATTCATTACTTTTACAATCATTACTTATTTATTTCATTACTTAACCATTCATTACTTAACCATTCATTACTTATACTTTCATTACTTATACTTTCATTACTTATACATTCATTACTTAGACTTTCATTACTTATACATTCATTGCTTATACTTTCTTTGCTTATACATACATTCATTACTTTTACAATCACTACTTATTTATTTCATTACTTAGACATTCATTACTTATACTTCTCACAAATTTAACGAAAATTATTTTCATTCGTCTTTTTTGGGGGTTACCTAAACCAGTTATCCGTCCTTTAATCCTGTAAGTATTTTATTTTTCTAATGAAACACGTGAACACGATTAAAATTCCCGCATGAGAATAGGTTGTTTTTAATATACATTATCCTACTCAATTGCTTGGCTGTGGAATTAAACCGTTTTTGTGTTTCCTCCCTCGTGCAACATAGACCTATGCATTTCCTAGGTTCACTCTTTTTATCCATAAACAAACCCTCCACACATCATCCCCTTAGATTACATAGCTCCTTAAGTTTTCCAGGGCTTTCTGTGTTTATTTAAGTTGAAATCAATTTTCTTTACCCACTGGAATTTGATTGACTGATTTCCTTCTTAGTTTAAAAAGATAAATTCACACTTAAATCACTGACTATTTTCGATCGCTATTAGATTCATCCGTTTAGGCTTTAGAAAAAACAATAGTCGCAGTTAAAAAGGCGCTGGAATTCGTCACTAAAAAGGTTTAAGGATAGCCCCCAACGCGCGCGAGGAAGAAAAACTAATGTGGTATAATCCATTGTCTTTATGGTAGGCGGAAATCGCGGGAAAAGCGTCTTTCTGACATCTGTCACCTGACAGGTGCGGGAAATCCCGCCCCGCCTCGCCCTGTGATTGGCTGCCCACCTCTAGGCCTTCTCCCATTGGTCGCTTACACCTGTAATTATGTGTAATTCGTATTGTGACTGAGGTTCTGCTATTATCGTCTGATGTGATAATTTTTTATATGTAATTACGGACAGGCAGTAATAGCTGTTGGTAATACTTTCCCTCGCGTATTAGTGTCGTGTTTGTGATGTGTATGTATATGTGATAAGTGTTAGCATGAAGTTTTCAACATTTAAATTATGTACATAGATAGTAATCAGGAAAATGCAGAACTTTACAGCTTTGGATAAACGCTAAGGGTAGGTTGCACGAAAAGTGTTACGTTCCGCTTTGTTTAAAACGTTGTTAAGATAAATAGTTATTTCTGCTTTTATAAATAATTCAACTTTTATTGTTTTAACTCGTTTTTGCGTTTCGTCTTTCTGTAAATTTGCTTGGCACGTTCTGGTTCCGGTTTAAGATGGTGCCCGTTTTAACTTGTCATGCGCATAGGCACACTGAAAAATATTAACATTGAATATTGCTAATTTATTAAGAATCTCTTCAAATTATTCGTAATCCGGTTAAAAATTAATTGATTGGTTTCCTAATAAAATTTTAATAAATACAAATGTATCATCAGGATGTCAGAGCACTTGTTGATAATTTTTTTAATATTTTCATTGTATTTTATCAAGGACCAAGCAGGTATATAAACACGTGTTTTGATTTATTTCGAATTTATTAAAATTTTATCAGGAAACTGCTTGCAATCCCGTTTTTAGCCGGATTATATATGATTCGAAGAGACATAAATTTGTAATGCTCATTTTTCTTCATACGTCATTAAAAAGATGCTTCACTGCTTATAAGTATATAGTTAATCTGGGGGAAATGCAAAAAATAGAGTATATACAATCTCTATAAAAAAACATATAAAGACTTATCATATTATCTGGTAAGGCGGTACAATATACAAAAAAAGTTATTTCCAAAATAGAATCAGCTGACTAACACTTGGCTATCCATCTATATATATTTTTTTGCGAAAGTGATACAAATTTATAAATCAATACCTACCATCTCGTAATTTTTTTTTTTACATAAAAAAAATCACAACATTGTTTTTATTTGATTACTAGCTGTACTCCGCCACGCTTTGCTGTGGCTCAGTCTGTCTCTGCAGATAGAGAAACAAAAGCACGTGTTGCTTTTTGTCCAACAGATGGCGTTTTTTTTTTTGCGTGTGTTTCCAACAGACGGCGCTGTTTTTTTAAAAGCATGTTTTTACCTGCCACAGGTGACATCTATGTAAAAAGACATGCGTATTCAAATGTAACGTTGTGTAAAAATTTCAAAGCAATTGGTAAAGAACTTTTTTTATTTATATTGATAGACAAGTACCAGTTCGAACAAAGGGGTTATCTAAGAGAAGATTCCCCGTAAATAAGTACCGTGCATGAATAACGTATGGGAATGGTAACGGGTGGACGGGTGAACGAGGTGGATGGGGTGGGTTATACCCTCGACCCGCCCTGGGTAATGGGGGTCAGCGGGCCGGACTGTAGGGGCCGGACTAAAGACAATAGAAACAATGGGACCCGGACAAGACCTGGACAAACCCCTCGACACGATCCCGAGCACCACTACTAAGTCAACAAACGTAGCGAACCACTTGGGGTGACCACGGCAGAGGTATTGGCTTTCATACCTTTTTTTCCATATATCAAGTTTTGTCTTGGAACCAAATTTTCGTATGGCCAGTCCGGGCACTGGGACTCCATGGGGGGTGGGCAGGGGGGGGGGGCAAATAAAAATGTGAAGAAGTTTTTCATAGAAGAAGAAATGTAGCATTTTATGCGCAAGTGGTTCACACGGTGGTTTTTAATTATTTCTGGTGGTACTGGATCAAGCTCTGTGAATTATCGCAATTATTGCGTAATTCATGAGCAATATTTTTTTTCATAATTATTACGGTCTGCACCTCGCGGCACGAATATTATAGAAATGGACTGCACCTTGCCAGGATCAAAGATTTTTGTCTAGGCTTATTGTTATTCTTAATTAAATTATGTCTGAAAAATGTGCTAATAGCGTGATTGTGATCGCAATAGGCAAATCCAGAGTGGACTGTAAAATATTAATTGTGAACTTTGAAGTTGACACAACTATGGTTGGATATGGTGAACATAGAGTAAGGAAGGAATCCGACTTACCCCTTTGATGTTTTTCAAAGATGATGATGGTATGATTTCACTCACAGGAGATATGATTTCACGCACAAGATTCCATAACATCCAGGTTGGATACGAAACACACTGAGGAAACCGAATATGTTCACTGCACAGGCCTTCTACCCTGAGTCGATATTAATAACAGCACTGATAACAACAGATGTTCATCAAACAGGTTCCATAGTAAACTTGTTTGACAGTCACTTATATTTTTGTAAATCACACACACACGTGGGTATAGTCAGATACTGATAGGTACTTGTAGGTAAATGGGATGAGAAATGCAAGGACAATGTTAAAGGAAGATTAATATTCGCGTCAACAGTGATTTTCCGTTAAAAAAAACTGAAAAAATTAATTGGAAATACGGCCAAAAAAACGCCTATTATTCAGTTCTCTAATTACACAGGTCTGCAAATTGGCATTTTTGATTTTTTTTTAAATGGTTATGGTTGAATTATATGTATTTCGGAATGCTGAATTCGAGAATGCCATCCATTTTGACCCGTCACGTAAGGATTTTCCGCAAAGTGGAAATTAAAATATAGGCAAAACCCGCCTTACACTACTTCTGTAGGGAATGTTCAAAAGAAAAAAATCATAAAATTATACAAATTTAATTAATTTTAAGTCATAACATATTTTATTTAAATCATATGCAATTATAAATCTTTATAAAATATGCTTTTTTTTAGTTTGGAAGCTTCGTTTTGTGCTTTTTCGTTTGTGGGACGTTATATTTTCCCTATGCAGCATCCAGCAGTAGTCGCCCATCATATTTGTATCCCATCGACCTTGATACCTTCTCTCCATTTCCTTGATATCTTGGTGAAACCTCTCACCTCGCTCTTCACTAACTGCACCAAGATTTTAAATCTCGGATCAGGTCATTTAATTCAGCTTGAGAAAATTGTTGAGGTCCACTGGAGTCGCCCACTTGAAACTCGTCACTAGAACTTTCTTCTGATTCACTTTCTGATGATGGCAAATCGTCCAGGCTTTGGGGTTCTTGTGGTGTAGGAATGCCAGGTCCGTGAGGGACTGGGCGGAGTGCTGAATCCATGTTTGGGTAGCAAATTTGTTTTTATTTTTATTTTTGGTTCTATACCCTTGCACATTGCACGAACAAAAGTAGCAGTCATCGCTGTGGTTTCGAGGCTCTCTCCCAATATATATGATTCAAAGCTGACTAATTTTATCGTCATGAGTTACTAAATGTTTTGTTTCAGTCTATAAAACTTAATATTATCTTATAATAAGTTGTCAATAATAAAAAATATATATTTCGGCAATAAACCCCGTTTTGCGACTTAAGATAGGCAATCCCACAATATTTTGCGTTTTGCGGAAAAACCTTACGTGATGGAATTTCTTTGATAATTTTCCCGAATTCAGCAACCAAAAATACATGGGAATTACCTCTTATTTCAAAGCAAAAAAAACGTTGCAGACCTGTGTTATTATGTATCCTAACTTTCTGAAATTGGCTTCTTCACACATATGTAAGAACATCTTACATATATGTGACCATACGTCATACGTCATACTTACTATACCTACTTATCATACTTACATACAAATTAAGTATGGTACTGTTTATTATCTGAGTCTACAAAATATAAATAAATATGAATAAAAACATGTGTACATTTGTAGAAATGTATTATATATTTGTACAGAGCCCTTGAGGCGATTTTGTACAAAAACGGCGCTATACAAATCATCCAAATATTATTATTATCCATAAAAGCTTTGTTTGACGTTTATGACTTTTAATTATTATTTTTTTGGTAAACTAATGTTTAAGACAAGATTTTTTATGCATAGCACAAAGGGTAACAATTATTGCTTGTAAAATAATTTTTTTTGACTTTTATTGATTTTAAAAATAATAATTATGTATTGCTTATTTTTTTTACATAAACATTAGAGTTATTCTCAATTAAGGAGGTATTAATGAACATCAAGAAACATAGATTATATATTTACACGGAGAATTAATATCCTGTTAAGGCTAAGCTTAATGCTAAATCACTATTTTGATTAATCTTTATAACGAATTGGTGTACATTACGAATACCATAAAATATGCTTTAGATAAATTGAAGGTTTTCCTATCGTTTCGCTTGAGTAGAATACAAATATATATCGAGAACACGTGTTCTTTTGCTAATAAATATCACGACGGAATGCGACAATATCAGTATTTGTATGAACACATTTTCTGCCGTCTTCATAAAACACTCGCTTTAAACTGATACTTCGTTAGAAACTCCGTCAATTCATTCGTTAAAGGCCTGCAGTCCCGTTTTTAACAGGAAACGAGTAATTTGACCAGATTTTTAATAAATTAACAGTATTTCATATCAGTAAGTTTTCTCCGTGTATCCTAGTTAAATAAAAAATAATATGCATTTTTTTGAATAAATAATAAAATATATTTTCATTCCTTTAAAGTCGGAAGTCCGGCCCTGTCGACACACTCGCCAGTTCCCGCGGCCCGATCAAGTGGTTGGTAGGGTGGTAGGTAGATTGGGTGGTTGATTGGTTGTATCATACACAATATTTGCGTTGACGTGATGGGGATGGTCACTGTTTGCCGTGCCTTGGTTACGGGTCACCGCCGCCCGCCACCATCGGCAGAGGGCATGGGCAGGGGCAGGGTGCAAGAGGCGTGGGGTGGAAAGTTCCACTCAATAAATAAACACATGATTTGACAAAGATATTATATTTATTTAATTTTTAATCCAGCACGACTGGGAGGATGGTTCAATCCCAGTCTGCCATATTACATGATATTTATATATATACACAACTATTACATTTGTAGCGGCAGCTACTGCTAGGTTCTAGAAATTTAATACATGCAACGCGCATCACATTGGAACCAACGAGTAAGACAGCGAATGTATGCTGCACCTAGGTACTATCTAGAATAATATCTGTCTAGAATAATAGCGAAGCCGCTAACCTACCTAATCGCGACATCGAGGTACCTAGGGTCAGTCTTATAAGAGAGTCAGTCCCATGCAAGCGTCCAGCTACAACAGACTAGTGATATAGTATGCCCAAAAAATGTATTTCTATAGATTTCGGGGTTACCCTAGCAATTAAAAAAAACGCCGTCGGGGGGGAGTTACGGAAGGGGGTTAATCATGGACCTAAAAAGCCCCGGAAGCAATTGGAGAACATTTTGAAGCAGCGGGGTGAGGGGGAAGATGTATGGAAAATGCCAAAACTTACTTAAATGTTTTAATGACGTGTCTCATCAAAAAAGAACCTCCCAATAAAATCATAAGTCATTATAACCGCATTAACAACATAGAAATAAGATAATAATAGTTCATTATTCACCACTTTGCATACAAATCAGTTCAATAGTTAGTCATACAAGATGGCTGGCAGGCAATTTCCTCTCACCCTAGATTTGGCTTCAATGCCATTCACACAAAATCGATTTAATGCTCTGTCCAGGGCTTCTTAGGTTCATGGGGTTAATACGTGTATTACATTGTAAGCAGTCACTCATAATTATTCATTATATTAACCGCTATGGTATATTTGTGGAAGTTTTCAATTGAGATGATACTAATAATTGTGCCGGAGTCTGTCACCTGGAGACGTCTCATGATTTGCTGTAATACGCTTAAATTTTTGACATTACATGTTATATTGATGCTATATTATCTTCATCAATAAAATTAAAATAATTTCAAATATGCAAGAAGCACATTTCATTCAGACAAGTAAATAAAAGATTGGGTACAAAGAATAGGTAATAATTTACTATTCGGCCACATGCAAAAGCTATAATTTTAAATGCATTCTTTTCCCATTACTAATTTCCGTAAATGGTTTTTTTGGTACATAATTGTACAGGGTTTTCCAATAAGAGGTATTATTTTGATATTCAATTGTAAAAGATCAATGGTTTCGTTGCTTGTGTGGCACGTAGCGCCGTCTTGTTAAAAGTAAATGTTGTTTAGATCAATACAATCCAATTCCAGCAATAAAAAATCATTAATCATCTCTCGATAGCGCAATCCATTCACTGTAACTGTTGCTCCAGCCTCATTTTCTAAAAAGTAAGGTCCAATGACTCCGCCGGACACACGTTGAGGATAGAGAGGCTTTTCAATAACAACTCTTGGGTTTTCCAAGCCCCAGATGCGACAATTTTGCTTGTTGACGAAGCCACCGAGGTGGAAATGGGCCTCATCACTCAAGATGATTTGCATTTGATTCACTCAAGTGAATTTTAATAATATCAATGCGTTGTTGAAGCGTGTATGGTTCCATTTTTATTAATGGCGTAGTTTCTACTTGTCAAATGTCAAAAAATGACAGCTTCAAAAGTAACATCTACCGAAATAGCGGGCTATTCAAAATAACACCTCTTATAACTATAAAACCCATAAGGCTAATGAGAACCCTAAATATATGCTGTCGTATTATTCAGGTAAAGTAAAAACAATATAGATATACGAGTACGTTGGAAGTAGGTAGGTTATTATAATTATCGTATATTTTGTGTTGCCAGTGTTAAAAATTACAATACACACATGTTTATTAGCAATCCAAGTAATATTGTCATTTGTAAAAAAAAGTTTTACCTGAGCTCGAAATTTCTTATATTTGTGATGATTTCCCTTTTCCCTGAAATTATTTGTTTACCCCTAGATCTAGGGAAATCTCCCTAGATATCACATCACTATCAGCACTTCCTCCCGCATCAAGCCGCAGTATCTATTGTGTACCCGGCGTCGCTAGCGCAGTTCAAGACCTTTATCAGCCAATCAGATCCACCGTACCTTTGGCTTACTTCACACTGGAGAACCAGGAAGACCCATGGTCTTCAGAAGTAATGAACACCACCTGCAAGTCCGGTCTCCACCGACGCGGTACGAGACAGCAACTTCATCGCCGTGATCATGGACCACGGATTCACATCCCACCGTGATGTGACCTACATGCATCCCATTGTGATCATGGCGGCATCTTCATTCATCGTCAGTAACAACTGTGACTACTCTGGCTACTCTATTTCGAATGTGTAATCCGGCTAGATCAATAAATCTTTATTAATTTATGCTAGAAAACCACACACATCTTTCATTTGTCTCCTTACCACATCCCCAAACATTTAAAGAGAAAAAAATAACAATATCTAACGATAACTTAAAATAAAAGGAAATAATTGTAATTGTGAGTAATCCACATCTGCCCTGATGATCAACACTGCAATGTTGTCCGAAACGTTGGCTAAAGAAGGTTAAAATTGCAATTAAAATTTTTGAATTAAATTGTTTAATTTCTGTGTAAATTTTCCAGCAATTACCAAACTCCATGAATATCGTTAGATTTTAGGTGATTTCGGTAGATTTCAAGAAATTTCGGTAGATCGGTAAAATATTTTCTGAAATCGGTAGATAGACGTCCGTCCTAGGAACGGACATATTAACGTGTGGCTTTATTTAAAAAAGGATCTATTTAATTGTTCGTTTTGACTTCAGTTTTTTGGCTAAAAAGGGAGAAACATTTGTAATGCCCGCAAAATTATTTCAAATGTATTTGTTTGCGCAATATATAGGGGATTGTTAGGTATGCATCCACAGGCTTAATGGACAAGTGTAATGTCAATACAAAATCCTGCAAATATCCTACCTACCCTTTTACCCATCCCAAAAAGTCAGCATAATAAAATGATTGTTGCGACACACGTAAAATCGGACAAGTGGAAGACATTAAAACACAACCAGTCTTCGTGAGTAATACGTCTGTGGTCTACCATAACCACAGATGTATTACTCACGAAGAATTCCCCAAATTGCGGGGAATTTCAAAGATTTATTTAAGAATGCGTTTTATGCAGGAAAACTTTTTGTAGGGAAAATGCGAGGATACAATCATATTGAAAATTATATTTAGAATAATGTGAGAACGTACTAAATTTCGTCTTCTCTCGCAGGGAAATATCAAAAAAGACAATTTTTTTAAATTAGAAAATATTCTAAAATGACTAGAAAATAAAAAAACGAAAGCTAATTTCAAAAGAATTTTGGGGATAGAGGAACTTTTGGGGATTTTGTGGGGAATTTGAACATCTCTCTTTTGGGTATTTTAGAACATTTGCATTGACAACCCTGGTTCATATTATTCATTCATATAGAACCGATGAATCGATTGCAACAATAACATTTGGCTGTCATCAGTTGTTTTGTTTTGCTCTATCTAAAATTAATTTTTTACCATTCTTTTTTGTTTTCTGGCAAAAAAAAGTGTAGTGTGTTGTGCCTTGAGGTTTCTTCTCCCTCCTGATCTTCCAGGAGTCACTTTTCGCTGCTGATTTCCAGATATTTATAAACTTTTTTACTTCTGTCATTTTTCATACTATTATTGTAGTTGTTTACTGTTGTGAATAATGGAGGAAGATTTCCCTCCTGGACCCCCTACAAAGCCCCCAGATCCCTCTCCAGACCCCCCAGACGGGGAAAATGTAGAAATTTCTGACAGTGACAGATTCTGTCATATTGACTTCTACCAAAAAAAGGAAATTTACTCCTTCTTCCCCAATAAAACTTGACTCGCCTTCGACTTCACTGTCCCCACCAGCACTTTCTCAACTTCCTCCAACAAACTTTTATTCTCCTCATTCCCGTGGCCCATTCATAGCATACGCCCAAAAAACTGAGCAAGGAAAAACCATCCACCCTCTTGAATTTGGCAAATTCCTATCAAATAGCAAGAATCTTTCAATCAAACCTGGAGGTGTAAAAGCCGAGGGTCGCTTCCGAATCTCCGTCGAATTCCTCTCAGGGCCAGCTGCCAACAGTTTCATCATAAATATTTTCATTTCATCTAATTCAAAGTTCAAGGCATATATCCCTACTTTCAATGTCACTCGCATGGGCCTGGTCAGAGGTATCTCGACCGATCTGTCCATCGAAGAAATTCTGTCTTCACTTTCAACCCCCCAACACATTGGCAATCCCATAAAAGCCAGGAGGCTAAATTACAAGGACTCCTCTGAGGGTATAATTACCTGGAAGCCCTCCCAATCTGTTGTTATCACCTTTGAAGGTCAATCTCTTCCCTCCCATATATATTTATTCTTCAACTCATTACCAGTTGAAATGTATACATATCCCACCACTCAATGTTTCAATTGCTGCCGTTTTGGTCATACCAAAGCTGCATGCAGATCTCAACCCAGATGTTTTAAATGTGGAGAAAACCACGCAGCTGACCAATGTCCTTCTTCCTCCTCACCTAAATGTTTTAACTGCTCAGGCTCACATACAGCTATCAACACATCTTGCCCAGAACAATCTCGCCAAAAAAATATTAAAATTTCAATGGCCTCTCAGAACTTGTCTTTTCTGCAGGCTTCTAAATTATTCCCGCCTGTCAAAAAATCATTTGCTGAGGCTTTATCCAGCAACTCCTCATCCAACCCTCTTCCCTCCACTGCAACAACTTCTTCTCGTTCAACTAAATTCACATACAAAAACGCTATCTCTAAACCTGCTCCTGGATACGATCAGCAACAACACAACTCACTGCTCTTAAATCCCAATGGTTCACCTCTTTCAAATGCCACAAATGGGTGTGCAAATAATTATAATCCGTCCTCAATGAACTCTCTTAAACTTTCTGAAAAACTCTCCCAAGACAATTCTTCATTTATCCAAACTCTTATTATGCTTCTAATTGACCTTATTTCTTCTCAAAGTAATCTACCGTCCAACGCTGCTACTATTATTTCCACATTAAAATCATTTATTCAAAATGGCTCTTCAGGATGTCAGAATACTTCAGTGGAATAGCCGAAGTGCTATTTCTAACAAATCTGATCTCCTTAACCTATTAAATTCCAACTTTATTTCTTTGGCTGCTATCTCGGAGACTTGGTTTACTCCATCCACCCACTTTAATGTGGGAGGGTATTCCTGTCTCCGCGACGATCGCCCGGAAGGTTTGGGTGGCGGTGCTGCCCTTTTTATTAAAAAATCCATATCATTTTCCCCAATAAATAATATCAAACCCCCCAATGCTGACTTCCAAATGGTTGCAGCTAAAATAAAGGACACATCCTTTATTTCAGTCTATCTTCCCCCAACAGCCCACTTCAATAAACAAACTTGGTTGCAAATTGTAAGTCAACTAAGCCCTCCTTTCTTTATATTAGGCGATTTTAATGCCCATTCCCCCGTCTGGGGTTCTGCTTTCTCCGACCGAGATGGTCGAAGTGTGATGGATTTCCTAGATCAATCCAACCTTTTCCTTTTGAATGACGGATCTCCTACTAGGATCTCACGCCCCAGCACAAACCCCAGTGCAGTGGATCTCTCGATATGTTCTACTAGTCTGGCTTCTCTCTCCTCGTGGGTGGTGTCCCCCGACCCTTGCTCCAGTGATCATTTCCCGATCATCATTACTTATCAAACTTCTTTCCAATCGGACAAGTCTCATATTTCGACAAAGATTAAAACGAAATACACCAAATGGGATGAATTTAACTCTCATATGGACAAGTTCCTACTAAATTCACCCGCCACCGATATATTTTCCGTCAAAGATGATTATAATAACTTCAAATCAATGCTCATAACTGCAATAAATAAATCAAATCCTCCCCCTAAAACTAAATCTCTCAAAAAACTCCCTCCAACTCCCTGGTGGGATGAGGAATGTTCCAAAGTAGTAAGAATTCGGAAAGCTAAATCTCTTTCCTATCGTTACAATATGACTATGGAGAACTATCTTATATACAAAAACGCTGAATCCAATGCCAAAAGGGTATTGAGGTCAAAAAAAAGATCCGGATGGTACAACTTTTGCAGTTCAGTATCTCCGAACACTCCAATTTCGGAAGTTTGGTCTATGATCCGAAGATTTCGATCCTCCTTCAGTTCACCATCTCCTCGAGCGTCCCATTCTAAATGGATAGATGAATTCTTGGACAAAATTGCCCCCCCTTCTGTTCCTAACTTAGATGAAATAACGCCCATCTATAATACTCCCATGTCTAATCATTGGCTAGACTCTCCATTCACCTTAATTGAGCTAAAAAATTGTTTATCAACAGTCAAGGACTCATCTCCAGGCAGAGATGGTATACCTTACAGCATAATCAAAAATAGTAATGATAATGTTCTAAACCACTTCTTAAGCATCTTAAATAAAATCTTCCAGACTGGTATAATGCCTGATGACTGGAGTTCTCAAATAATCATCCCTATTTTAAAAACAAACAAATCTCCAAATTTTGGATCCAACTACAGGCCAATCGCTCTTTCATCCACCCTCAGTAAACTTTATGAAAAATTAATTAAAAACCGATTAGAATTTTTTGTCGAGAGTAAACAGCTTCTCTCTCCATCTCAATTTGGATTTAGGAAAAAAAATCCACTCAGGATAACCTTGCCATCATCAGCACTGATATTAATTTATCAATTTCTAAACAGGAAGTTTGTCTTGCCGTCTTTATAGATATAGAAGGCGCCTTTGACAATGTTTCCATCCCAATCCTGAAAAAAAAACTTCTAGGCCTTGGCCTTCCCCCCATGTTTGTCCAATCAATTATTAATCTATTTCTAGATAGAAAAATTTTCATTGAACTTCCAGATATTTCTCCTCAAAGTAGGTCTATTTGGAAGGGTTTACCACAAGGCGATGTATTGTCCCCCTTACTGTATAATATATACACATATGATATGCATGTCACTATTCCCCCACAAATAAAAATTATCGAGTTCGCAGATGACATAGCTTTCTTCTTATCATCCAAAATCATCCCTCTTGCCGTCAAATATCTTAACGAAGCCATGAATGCCCTTTGCACATGGCTCACGTTACATGGTCTTGAACTTTCAATCCAAAAGACTCAGTGTGTCACCTTCTCAAACCGCCATAAAAACCCCCCCGTTCAAATTTTATTTAAAAATTCTCCAATCTCCAACGCTTCTGAAGTAAAATTTTTGGGAGTAACATTTGATAGGAAACTTAAATGGTCTTCCCATATTAATAATTTAGTTACTAAATGCGAAAAAAATTTAAATATCATCAGATCATTATCTGGCGTTTGGTGGGGAGCTCACCCTACTTGCATTAAGTTGCTTTACAATGCACTTATTCGAAGCCATCTCGACTATGCCTGCCCACTTTTTAGTACTGCCTCAAAAAATGTACTTAATAAATTAGACAAAATTCAATCTAAATCTTTGCGAATAATAACTGGAGCGATGCAATCGTCACCCATCAATTCCCTTCAAGTAGAATGTTCTGATCCTCCTCTTTATTTAAGGCGTCAACTATTTGCTGACAAATTTGTTCTTAAATGTTTAAATTCTAAATGTCATCAGGTTATCCCCAGCCTCTCGTTGTTCATTGACTCAAACCATTCATCTACAATCAGAGCTTCAACTAAACCTATTCCTGACATCTGTAAAAATTTTAAGTCTCTCTCAGAGCTCCACATCATCCAAAATGATCTACTTCCCTTATACAAACTAAAATATAGTCACGTCACCCTATCCCCGACAATATTAGAAGGGATCGGAATCTTTAAAAGTCATTCCAATCTCCCGGCCCGAACTGTCAATAATATGTTCAATGACATTATTTTATCTAAATGGCCCAACTTTTCTCTTTTATTTACTGATGGATCCAAATCTCCCGACTCTCCTAACTGTGGTATAGGTATTAACGTTTACCACAATAATTCTAATGATAGAATATTTCATTCAATTTCAAATCAATTTTCAATATTTTCAGCTGAGTGCATTGCAATAATAGAATCTCTCAAATATATAATCAAAAATAATTTTGAACATTCCCTCGTTCTCTCTGACTCTCTCAGTTCCCTCCAAAAACTTAAATCCAGTCCTCTTCTTCATCCTGATGATCATTTTGTATGCCTTATTCGAGAGATGATAGCATCCATTCAAAGCTCTGGTAAATCTGTAACTCTGATTTGGATTCCTGGACATGTTGGTATCATGGGTAATGATATTGCGGATGCCTTGGCAAAACAAGGAGCGTCCAACCCTGTTGTTACCCTCGTAAACCACATTCCCTTATCTGACATTTTTTCCATCATCAAAGAAAGATCCCGCAATGTTTGGTCAGAGTATTGGCACATTGCTAGTCAATCCAAGGGAGCCTGCTATGCCTCAATACAAAGGACTATACCATCAAAACCGTGGTTTCAGCAATTCCCTCATTTTTCCAAAAAAGAAATTTCTTCACTCATTCGAATGAGGATCGGTCATTGTTCCGTTCCTTCCCATCTTTTTAAAATTCACGTCCTTGACTCCCCAGATTGTACATTCTGTGGTCTAGAAGTGGGAACTTTAGATCACATATTTTTTGGTTGTCCCTCTCTAAACAAATATCCTCTCTTCTATCAAGCCTTACATAAAATTGCCTCCCCTCCATTCAACATTTCATCTCTTTTAAGTCTGAACTCGACTCCAATTTTCATTATAATTTTGAAATTTGCCTATTTAAATAAAATTAATATTTAAATTCACCTTTCAATACACCTTTCTCAATAATTTTAAATGATGGCCAAGAACACCCTTGAAGGGTGAAAGCCAGAAATAATGGAAAAAAAAAAAAAAAAAGAACCGATGAAAATGTTTTTTTTTAAATACCGGTCAATTATTTATCAGGTGCGGTCGTGTGTGTATTTTTGCATTTTCGTTCAATACTATAACATCAGTGGTGAGATGCTAACATTTTACTTAATGTTCTTCAATGTTAAAAGTCGGTAAACTTAAGCTCCCATACAAAATACAGTGCCAGTAGAAAAAAAACTAGGCTTTTGGGACTGGTAATGTCTCATGTCACGTCCATATATTGTTGCCTTGGAACCAGGTAAACGATTTTGGCGACACTCTTTATGCCCACAATTTTTACTAATAACATTTTATGGCCCATCTACCTCGTTTGATTTTTTTTTTTTTTTTTTTTTTATTAACAAAATTTTTGATACATATACAATTCAGGTACATACATAGTAATATAGAATGAAAGAGTAACAAAAAAATCCCACAAAGGCGAAGCCTGAGCGTGGGTATTATAGTGTAAGGATAAAACAGTGGTGTTTAAAATATAGTTTTTTAAAACTTGTTAAATGTATCTATAGAGATCAATGTGATTGGTTTTTTTTTTTTTTTTAGAGAAGTTTCTATTTTTTTTTTTTTTTTTTTTTTTAAATTTACAAACATATACACACACACACACACACACACACACACACACACACACATACACACACAGATACACGCACAAACAGACACACGCACACACAGACACACGCACACACAGACACACGCACACACACTCACGCACACACACACACACCCACACACACACATAAAACATAGATGCATGTATATATTTCTTTGATTTAAAGAAATTAATCTTTAATTTACAGAAAGACATGTGGTAGTTTAGTTATTTAGAAACAGATGGCTTAAATTATAGAAAAAAGTTACTCGCTTCGAAATTATTTCTTATCCAACTTTTAACATTTTTCTTATATAAGTTCAGGTTTTGAGACATGTTGATGGAATTGGGTAAAGAATTGAACAATTTTGGGGCAATATAGTTGATGTGCCTTTGGCCCAGCCTAGTTTTGCAGTGGGGGACTGTGAACACGCATGTGGTATGTCTCTGGCTCGAGCGATTTGTGTTTTTGGTGAAATTGATAGGACGCGTAAATATAAATTTGAGACATTGAATACAATAGATCCGTCTTAGTTCCATGATTTCTGTTTCTTGAAATAACTGGTTGGTGGGATATGTCTTGGTCCTTTGGTACATTATTTTAATGATGGATTTCTGAGCGATTTCTAAGGGTTTTACGTGATTATTGTAAGTTCCTCCCCAGGCAATTATTCCATAGGAAATAGATGAAAGCACTAACGCGTCATAAACAAGTTTCATGGTTCTTATATTGACAATGTTGCTCATTCGTTTGAAAATGTAACTTAGGTATCTCAGTTTATTGACCGTCTTTTCTATATGGTAAGTCCATTTGAGTTGGCAGTCTATAGTAACTCCTAAATACTTGATATATTGTCCGAATTTCACGTCTTCGCAATTTAAGCATGTCGCAAAGTTACAATTAGGGTTGTGGAACTTCAGATTAAGATTATTTTTAGGGGATGACTTTTGGGAATTGTAAAAGGGAATAAAGATAGTTTTATTCAAATTTAGACTGAGGAGATTTCTATCAAGCCAATCTTTGACTGTTGCAATACATTTGTTGGCTTTACTGGTTGTTTCTTCCCACGTTTTACCTTGTACTGTTATTGCAGTATCATCGGCAAAAGAGAGAATTTTACCTGGTATTGCAATATTGCATAGGTCATTGATGTAGATTAGAAAGAGTAGTGGCCCTAAGACAGTTCCTTGAGGAATACCATGTTTTGTCAAGTCATAGGTACTTAAGCTTGTTCCTATTTTTGTGCGTTGTTGGCGATTCAATATATAGCTTTTTAATAACATGAAACTTTTGTTTTTAATACCGACTTTAGAGATTTTTTTTAATAAAATTCTGTGGTTGACTGTGTCAAACGCTTTCTTTAAATCCAAGAAAATGGTTAGCGTTTTAGTGTTAGAGTCAAGGTTAGAGTATATGCTTTTGGTTAAGCTAAAGATAGCGTCATCGGTGCACAGTTTGGTTCTAAAGCCGTATTGATTAGCTGAGAGGATATCATTAGATTCTAGAAAGTTCATAATTTGTCGTTTTAAACACTTTTCGAAGATTTTGGATAATTGAGAAGTTAAAGTTATAGGTCTGTAGTTGTCTGTTTTGAATTGAGATCCGGATTTATGTATTGGAATGATGTGAGAGAGTTTGAAGTCATTGGGGTAAATGCTATGCCTGATGCAGTTGTTGAAAATATGATGTATTGGAATGATTATATGCTTTTTAATTGATTTAATTGTGGTATTGCTAATGTTATCTGGGCCATTTGCAGACTTCTCTTTAAGGTTGTCAATTTGTTTTGAGATTTCAAGTTCTGTTATTTCGTTGAATGTAGATAGTTCATATGTAGTGACATTAGAATCTGAAAGGCCGGGAGGAATTTGATTCGAGTGAATGCTAAGACTGGGATTATCATCTATGAGGGTTGAGGCGATGTTTGTAAAGAAGTGATTGAAATTGTTTGCAATGCTCTCAGCGTCTTCGATGGTTGTGTTATTGTCAGTAATGATTTTTTGAGGAATTTTATGAACTTTTTGGTTCCTGTTTGAGATTTCGTTTATGACGTGCCATGTTTTTTTGGAGTCGTTATGAGCATTATGTAGTTGTGTAGAGTAGTATTGTTGTTTTTGTTTTTTTATGATTGAGTTTAGGTAGTTTCTAAATAAAATGTATTCGTTCCGTTTGGTGTGGTTCTGTGCTTCGTTTTTGGATGTGCAATATTTTTCGTGATTTTTATAGATCTTAAAAAGTTTGTTTCTGTGTTGTATTGAGATTATTAGTCCGCGCGTAATCCACGGTTTTATGTGTTTGTGCTTACTTTTTGGCGGTGCTATTGTTTCTTGACTTTTTTTAATATAATTTTGAAGTATTTCATAGAAGGTATTTAAAGCCAAATTTGGGTTGTCATTAGATAGGACAGCGATCCACGATTCTTCGTTCAGTAAGTTATTTAAAGTTGAATAGTTGATTTTAATCATTGCTTTGTTTTTCGGTTCAACAGAGATGGATAAATTTGGTGTATGATGGCCGTAAAAGGTGGGATAGTGGTCAGTTATGTCGATTTTTAATGTAGCGGATTTATGTTGGAAATTTTTGTGTGTTTTTAGAAATATATGGTCAAGACATGTATCGTTTGGATGATTAGGTCTGGTAGTGTTGTTTATATATGATAGGTATCCTGTGGAGTATAGAACATTTAGATATTCGTTTGCGGTCGGATTTAATACAGCGTTTTGTATATTTATGTTAATATCACCCATAAAAAATGCAAAATCGAATTGATTAGAGCTGTTATTGTTGATAAAAGTTTTGATTTCTTGTGTAAACAAAATTGGGGATAAAGAAGGGGAGCGGTATGCTGTTAAAATTGAGTATTTTTTTCCTTTGGAGGAGAAGGTTGCGTGGACGGCATTTGCATATTTGAAATGAGTGTTGTCTATGCTAATGTTGGATATGGTGTGTATATTGTAAAATATGGTTATGCCATCGTGAGAGGTGTGTCTAGACGGAATTGAAAAAGTAGTGTAGTTTGGTAAGTTGAAAGGGGTACATTCACGCATTTGTGTTTCAGTGAGTGCAATAAAATCAATTTGGAAGGTTAACGAATTTAAAAGGATACAGAAATCATCAAAATTTTTTCGAATGCTTCTGATGTTCATGTTTAGTATGTTGAAAGATGTGTCGTAGAAAAGTGTGTTTACATCTTCAAAATTGTCACATTCAAGAGTTTCAGGGATGCTGTTTTCTTCTGAAGGGGCCATTTTTAGTTGAGTCCGGAGGTCATCTTTGAAGGTACAGGAGGGAGTCCAGGTTATTGAAGGGGTATGTCGCTCGCGTCTCTGATGTATATAATTGGAGTATCCTTATTTTTGCGGAGAAGGACGTTCCCGTTCTTCGTCCACGCGTATTGGTAACCCATCGCCTTTGTTGCTCTCGCTAGCCAGAGTAATTGCTTGTTTTGTGGCGTCAGCTTTTCATTTATGTAGATAGGGTTTATCGAGGTGGAGTGATTTATATCTTTGGCGGAGAAATATCCCGCTTTCTTTTTTTGGGAAAGGATCCTGTCTTTCAATTCTTTTGTAGCCATCTTTATTGTTATACATTTCTTTAGTGAGTTGGTGTAAATGTTTATTATGGAATTATTATTTAGTAAATCTTCACACCCTATTTTTTTAAAGATGCATTCAATAGGTAATTTAGGATTTTCTTCTTTTTTAGTTTCGATTCCGTTGATTTCGAGCGATGTTTCAAGGCAGTTTTGTAGAGATTGATTTACAACAGATTTTAAATTTTTGTTTTCTTTTTCCACTTCCTTAATTTTTTTGTGTAGTTTATTTCTCTCTACTTCATAGTCATCGATTTTTAGTGAAAGAAAGTCAATGGTCTTGGTGAGTTCGCACAGCTGGTTCTTGAGGTTTTTTACATCTTTTAATTCAGCAGAGAATTTTTTTTCTATAATTTCCGACATATCTTTTTTTAAGCTATCGATGTTTTTTTGGTTTTCAATGTTTTGAATAGCTATTTGAGACATTATGTCTTTTTTCATTACGTCCATTTTTTTTTCTAGGAACTGTATGATTTTATCTTCGCTATCCAGAATGGATGTCTTGCCTCTGGTGCTGCTCATTGTGTATTTTTTAAAATAAGTTTATTGTTTAATTAGATGTTCTATATTTTTTTGTTTAAAGGGTTTCAAAAATATCACACGTTACAATGCAGATTAAAATTAAATTTAAAAGAACAAAAAAATGCGGTTGAAAAAAAAGCAGCAAAGTTTTTTTTTTTTTTTTTTTGGAAACTGTGGGGTTTGAACTGACTTCCCGTATTCCACGGAGAGAATTGGCGAAACGTTTATACCACCAGGCTACTGACCGCCTGTGACGTATCGATAAATAATTATAATATTAATTGTGAGGGCACAGGTCCGTTTGTATTTGTTGTAATAAAAGGTTTTGATTGAGTTAGCAAGGCGGTCACTGTCACTTCAAATTGTCACTTTAATCACTTAAAATTGTAATGACTAGGCCGTTTAGACTAAACTAAATTGGATGAATCACTTCACTGGTTTTTCAGGTAAACACCAACCGTCGGTTGTTTGATTTTGGTGAGATTTTAACTATGAATTTGAGCGATTTTTGTGGAGCGATTATTTGACGTGCGCACTGTTTTAAATGTTGTTATTCGAATGAATCTATATACTATATAATCTATAGACAAATCAGTCAAAGAGTAATATATTTTATTTTTCATTTTAATTTTTAATTTTGTTTTTCCTACAGGTAGCCTAGTCTTAAAGCAGCTATTTAGTCCATTATTATTTTTAGGTTTATTTTATTTTAACTATACCTGTACATATTTTAATACTATATTAAATCAAATAAAACACTTTGTTTATTAACCACGACTTTATTATTATTACATCTACCGGTTTCGCTACGGTCGAGCTTCATCAGGATGTGAAATATAACTAAAAACTAAGACAGAGGTGATGCATATTTATAGGAAAACAGAGGGAGACAGAATATAATACATTATAAAAGTGGGAGGAGTCAAATATTACATAGGCATAGTGAATTGAAGATATATAATAACAATTAACATTTTTACATGAATTATACATATAATAATACATTTTAAAGACATAAGAAAAAGCATAAACTTATTATTTAAGAGTGGAAAGGATTCTGGGAAACAAGTTAAATATAGGACTATAGAATGTGTTTTTTTGATTAGATAAATTAACTTGTGTATTTAATAAATGGTCTGATAAGTTACTGTTTATAGATTTCCTGATTTCTAATGATTCTAAATTGTCTAACCTAATGCCTATACTATTTTTATGTAAGAGGCTAGTACCTGTTATTTTATCAAATCTATGGTCTGCTGATATTAAGTGGTTGGCGAGTTCCGAAAAACCTTTACCATTTAAACACCGTACATGTTCCTTCACTCTGGTGTTTACATTGCGCGATGTTTTACCTATGTAAAAGGCGGGACAATCACTACAGTTGAGTTTATAAATACCCGAATGGCTTAGTATGTCATCCTTGTCTTTAGTATTAATCAAAAATTTTCCTAGGGTATTGTTTGTATAAAAGGCAGGTTTAATATCTAAAGGAAGGTTCCTAACGCTTTGATTTGAAAAATTATTTATAAATAAAATCCTACGCCAGTGGTGAATAGGGGTGTTGATATTAATTGGCGGAATACTGCTATATAGAAATTTGTTTGTGGAAATATGTTTTTGTTTTTTATTAAGAATTTTATCAATTAAGGCCGAATCATAGCCATTATTTGCTGCTATTTGTTTTATTATTGATAATTCATTTGAGAAATTATTGGTAGATAGAGGGACGGAAATTAACCTATGTATCATTGAATGGAACGCTGCATGTTTATGGGAGATGGGATGATTAGAAGAATTGTGGATGGTTATGTCTGTGTAGGTCGGTTTTCGGTATATGTTAAATTCAATTCTATTATTTATCAGGGTGAGCGTGAGGTCTAGAAAATTTAGAGAAGCATTGACACCTACTTCTAGGGTAAACTGAATTTGGGTATGGAAAGAATTTAAAAGCTGGAGGAAGATATTTAACTGTCGATCCGTACCTGACCAAATACAAAATATGTCGTCAACATATCTTTTCCATATTAGCACATTTTTTAAGAGCGGCGATTTACAAGTAAAAATTTTATTTTCTAAATTATCCATAAATAAATCCGCGATCAAGGGTGAAGTTGGAGAACCCATCGCCAATCCGGTAGTCTGGTTATAGATGATGTTATTAAATTTAAAATAATTTTGATTTAAGCAGACATTAAACAAACGAGAGAGGTCATTACTAAAGTCACATGGTAATTTAGAGTTAGTCAGTAATTCACCCCACTTTTATAATGTATTATATTCTGTCTCCCTCTGTTTTCCTATAAATATGCATCACCTCTGTCTTAGTTTTTAGTTATATTTCACATCCTGATGAAGCTCGACCGTAGCGAAACCGGTAGATGTAATAATAATAAAGTCGTGGTTAATAAACAAAGTGTTTTATTTGATTTAATATAATATGTCTAACCACAAAGTGATTGCTTCCTACGAAAAAATATTTTAATACTGTTAATTGTGATATTGTTTATATTGTAGGCATCCTTCAGTCTATTCACTATGTAGGGACATTGGGGGTTTGAATTATTTTTATAATAAATGTAGAGTCGTTTAACCAAAACAAAATTAGAGTCAAAAAATCATACTAGAATTAGTACCTAACGTGAATATTTTCTTGATAATCTGATTTAAATGGTATTTTTTTGCATATTTTTAAAGACGGGCAATCGAAAAAAAAACAAACGAGAGTAACGTGTGCATAAAATAACGACGGGGAGTGTGGGGTAAAGTTAGGGTGGCTGGGGGAGGAGGGGGGCGGGTTGGGTCATGAAGCCGTAATACCCGCTCGTGTCACCGGGTACTGGGAACCAGCATCTGGCCACCATTTACCCAACACTATTATGTGGGCTTTGGGGGGGCACTTACTGGAACCGTACCTACCTACCCATCTTTGAATAATAGATTAGCGGGTAGGTACTGCGGCATAATTACACGAGAAATAGGTAATATTAAAATCTGGTGACATATATACATATATATATTTTTTTATTGGCTAAATAACTGGCTTTGCTCGAGTCTCCAAGCTGTATTTTTTCTTATCAAAATGACGTTGTTGTGATAAATATGTTTTTGATTCATTCATAGTACATATTATTTTAAGTTTATTTTTTTTAAAACGCAGTGCAAGTGCCTATCTGGAATGTGTTTTGTTTGTTTTGTAACAAAATTATAATAATATAAAATAATTAATTTTGTGCGCTCTTGATTAAAAAATGTATTCCATAACCCTATGATATGAATTTAAAATAAATTATTTCCATTTTGTAACAAAATGCAAAAATTGCAGATTAAAAGTTTCGATTTTTTAATTAACAAGGTACAAGGTACAATTTCACATTGGTATTTTGATACCAACATTATAAGTTTCATAATCAAAACAGTATACAAATAGGAAAAGTGAGGTTAAGTAGAACAAACAAGAGAAAACAAAAAGGGAAACAAACAGAACATAATAATGAAGGCTAAAATTTAATATTGTTAAAGCTAAAACAGAAGGATATACACATAAGCCCAAAGCCAAGTTAGGAATTTACAAAAATTTTCTAACCCACTTATGTATACATTGGTAAAGATAGAATATTCTCGATTACAAATACAAGGGATCGAAAAGGAGAGAAAAAGAAATAAGACAAAACACAACACGACAAGAATTTCGTATTTTCGTTTATATAATATATATACTTTAAAAACATTCTTTTAAAGCATTACTTTGATTTTTTTGCTGGCTGTTTTTGTACATATCTGAAAGAGGGTTATAGAGTGTGTAGGCAATATAGTTATGAGATTTTATCCCATATTTGTAGTGTGTGTTAGAGGAATGCGGATTTTATTTTTATTACTAGTATTGTGGTTGTGGTATACTTGTATAAACCCGTCTATACGTACTTATACACTCGCGTGTGTAATGTTTTTTTTTTCTTAAGCTAATTATGTATATTATTTCAAATATGGAATGTATTGGATTGCACTACCCAAAGATATTAGAAGAACGAGATGTGCTACGCGCAGTTCGTACTGAGTGAAATTGTTTTGCCGAGTGTCGCCGGTTTTGTTCACCAATACTACTGCACACCTTCGCTTGCGCTAAGGTATCCGCACTAATACATAGAACAGATTTCTGTGCGTACACGTCCCGATACCGTTCAAAGTACCCTAATTAGTTAGTACTCCGGCTACGGTCCGGCGGCCAACATGGCATATCTCGTTCTTCTAATATCTTTGGCACTACCCCTGCATACATTCTGGAATAAATTCTATTATTTTTATTATTAATGCAAAAATTTTATTGATTGAAAAGTATATTAACATAATTTT
Organism: Hesperophylax consimilis; assembly: GCF_061612785.1. Lineage (NCBI taxonomy): Eukaryota > Metazoa > Arthropoda > Insecta > Trichoptera > Limnephilidae > Hesperophylax > Hesperophylax consimilis. The sequence continues at coordinate 25,633,474 of NC_142850.1, forward strand.
TCTAATATTGTTTTTATTTCATCAGGAAAATACTGAAAATATCAATAACCCGATGTCGGAAGGACCGATGTAGCCTTAGAAAAATTCTGAACAAGTAATAACTGATTTAAACATATAATTTTTTTTATGAACGTATTGAAGTCGGAAAAAGATTTTCAAATACATATTTCCCATACATATTGTTTTCAATTGACGTAAATAAAGTAAAAGTTTTGTTTACACAGGAAAAAAAGAAACCAGTTATTATGGAAGGAAGAAGAATAGTATACGTATATATTTTATAAATCAATTAAATAAAATTTCGCAGCACGACTCTCTTTATGAGTGTAAATTATTTAACTTGAAGATAGTTGAAGAGAAGCAATTGGGATTAAATTCAGTATTGACATTTATTTGTAGTATGTGCATGAAAAAATTTAGTATTTTTACATGCGAAGACGTGAAAGATGATTGTTACTGATTCAATGGTTTCTGGAATTATAAGTATTGAATCTGGCTATACTAACCTAAAAGAACTAACGGCAGTAGCAGGGATCCCTTGAATGAGTAACAGACAGTACAGCAAATCACATAAAATGGGGTGTGAATGGTGGGACCGTACTAAGGTTAAGACGATGGAAGAAACCGCCATAGAGGAGGCTAAGTTAGCCACAATTGCCGGTGATGTTAACAGGGATGGGGTTCCAATGATAACAGTTGTGGCAAATGGGTGCTTTGACTGGCGCAGCTGTAATTATTAGATAAAGAACAAAAAAGTTTTGTATATGGGCGTCAATAATAAGTTTTGTATGACTTGCACTCGGGCCTCAAATAAAAGCGTGACCCCACACGAACATAAGACAAGTGCTATAAGAATTACGAAGGCTCTTCAAGCGGCATGGAATCCGAAATAATTGTTGAAGGATTTAAAAGCTCAATTCCCGTTGAAGCGTTCGTGATTTCAGGATCGTGTCTTTTATTAGGCGCCAGTTTATTGCGCTTTAAACTCGAATTCAGACCAGCTGCATTGCTAAGGAGTAGTAGTGAGTGCGGGATCGTGGTTTGGCAGGCGCCAGTCAATTGCGCCTTTATTTATTTATTTATCAAAAGAAAGTACATATTGGATGCTTTGCCTGTCCAACTAGGAAAGTTTCCCGTTCTAGGACAGACAAATTGACATGTTTAGTTCATATTATTACTGAAATGTACATAATTACATAACAAAAACCAAAAAAAAAAGTTTCATTTTTCTCTGAAACTAAGTTGTGTAATAAAGAAAATGTATATAATAAATATAAGTACACATACATTGTTTTGTGAGAAGTAGAAAAAATTAATCTGGTAGCATATATTATAATCGGATTTACCGAATTAACCTGGTAACATAAAATATTAAAATTTACAGAGTATGAGGTAAGCGTTGTAACTAGAATGTGTAATAAATTATGTGCATGATTGTTTTCACTGAATTAAAACATGAATTCAGAACAAATTATATTATACGACAATACGAATATACACCGCGCTCATTTCTTGAACTACTGCTAAAATGTAAAAACAATAACTATATATATAGATAGAAATATAAACTATGAAACATAAACTATGAATATAAATACATAGTACCTGATTTAGTGCTACTTTGGTGAAATTGGTGCATTACTTCGTACGCCATATTGTGTTATGTATTTATTATAAATCATTACCGTAGTAGGTACCAAGTTTCACACAGAGTTAGTGTGCGACGTACAAATGTGATACGCTTTACAGTAGTGATCTACCTAATGAGCAGACAGGCTTCAGGGGCGCATAACCATAAATCTTAGGTTGAAAAACATCAGAAGGTATAAAAACATCAGAATGGATGTCGAAACATTGCGGAGCAATATCAGAACTCAATGAAGTGTGGTAGGAATTTTGGTCTAGTGATCAAGAAAGTTTGGTGATTTTGTTTAACAGTTATACAGCATACGTTCACTTTCGACTCTCCCTAAGTTTAGAATCCAATCATTGACTAATTTACGCAGGACGCTTCCACTTTTCAATTTCCAAGAACCGGGTATAAGGTTGAACATTTTTGGACCTAGGTAAGAATATTGTCTTTAAACAAGGGATGTCATAGTAGCAAGTGGAACTATTGGATTCCTCCCTGCATGTCGGGTGTTGTGATAATGTTCTACGGAGGGGAAGAGGTGACGATATTTTTGTGTGTATAATATAACTTTTCTTATAAATAGTTGCCTCACATCCAGAACTCCTATCTCTTTGAATAAATCATTACTGGGGTATCTAAATGGTTTTTTAAGTATGACCCTTAGTAGTGATTTCTGTGCTTTGGCTAAGGGGTCCAGAATTGATTTGGTACATCCTCCCCATCCTAAAGATGCATATTCAAGTAAAGAGTTGCACATGGCATAGTACATTAGTTTTAGATCTTTTGCGCATAGAATATTTCTAATCGCCATGAAAAGATGCGTGAGTTTTCTGACCTTTGTGGAGATTGAATAGATATGTTCATTCCATCTCAGATTCTTGTCTACAATAATTCCTAGATATTTTATGCTATCCACATACTCTAAGGTATTGCAATTGCAAGTGTTTGGGTCATTGCAATGGTGTATAATAATTCTTTGAGTTTCTCTTGGTTGTCCCGCTTGAGTTGCACTGAAGCAAATGAATTTAGTTTTGTCAGTATTGAGAGTGAGAAGATTATTATCTAGCCATTGTTTTACCTTGTTAATACCAATTTCTGCATTACTATGAACTTCATTCCAATTTTTGCCTTCAAATAATAATACTGTGTCATCGGCAAAGGTGATAATATGATCGGCAAATGAACTGTTACATAATTCATTTATATAGATATTGAATAAAAGTGGTCCTAGAGTGCTTCCTTGAGGTACACCAAAGTTTATATCAGCCGGATCGCTTAGAGTATCGTTAATATTCACTCTTTGGCTCCTATTTTCTATATAACTACCTAACCACTTAAGTAGCTGACCCTGAATGCCGATGCGCTGTAGTTTTTTCAAGAGAATTTTGTGTGAGATAGTATCGAACGCTTTGGCTAGATCCAAGAAGAGCGCAATGCATTTTCTTCCTCTATCTTGTAATGTTTTTACCGTCTCCCCTCCCTCCTTGTTAACGAATTAACATTTTGTTTCGTTTGATTTGCAACTTCTCGCGGTTTATCAACCCTTCAATCTTAAAGAATTAATATGTCACGTTGTGTAATTTTTTGTTTCGACAGTGATTAATTCATTGAAGGATCCTTTTAATTGGTTGTGGTAACTTTGGTTCTTTTTAGATGAGGCGTGTTACATTCTGTATGGTTTGAAAATAAGACAATGACCGACTACCCTGATTTTAACTACCTTTTCCTACCTTGTTTGCTCGCCCAAACGTTTCCGGTTGCTGCAGTTGATAATGTGCTAATATAATGAGACAATTAATTACAAGTACATGAAATTCGCTATACACAATTCAATTCAAGATGCACAAGATTCTAAGTTAATGATTTGACTAGGGATTGTTAGTTTGTGAGTTATTTCTATGAGTAGGTATTTTCGGGAATAGCTAGAGACAAAACATGTGTTGCTTTCGATTGGTCTCCGTCCAAATCCCATCCATCAACGTGACCAGCTCGAGAGCAGCCAAGTTGATGGTCCAATCCCAACACCTCCAGAAATGAATTGAATATCGCTCAGCGACAGATGAAATAATGACATGTTTTGCCTCCTGCCGGAGGGTGATGGAGGTGGAATGTGGGTCCTTGGTGGTAACTGTTGATGTTGATGTTGATGATGAATGATGAAGATTCATCTTATACCGTTAGGTACAAGGGGCTGCTCCGGTCCGGTGGCATGATAGCCTGGTGTCAGGAACCATTTGGGTCACGTGGGTAGCGCGAGGTCTAGGTCGCGTCAACCTCCCCCAAATCGATGATGAGTTAAGCTTCGCCAGCATGCCGAAAATTAGGAGTCCACTCTACTAACCTCAAACATAAACATATACTGAAGTGGTTTGCATCAGCAACGTCAGGAGTTCAGGAGTCCCGTGAACACCCCTCTGGTTTACGCTCGTAAAAATAATTATGAATTCAGCTTCAGTTTGTTCGACTTCGCCTCTGCAGTCACGCCACTCCAAATAGCTCCTGGCTCCAGTCTATACAGCTTCTCGTTCCAGTAGAGGTAATGACACATATTTATCATATGTACAATACAGAACATACTTCAAGTCTTTCGTCCACACTCAAAATAGTCATGTCAATATTTAATTTGGATGAGGGCGTCCATCCGACATAACGAATGTTTCCTAGACGGGAGATTTTACCCCACTTCAAAGTCATGGTCATTCGCTCTATCGTTTGTCACCCTCCGCTCGCTTCAAATATCAAAGAATGGTAGAAAATGATATCCTCGACTTCCAGCGCTAAGGATCAGGGATACTGGAATCATCAGGTCGTGAATCTGAAATCATCCGATCTCCGTCAGCTCAAACGGTTTCAGTCGGAGTCAATTTCCAACCTAATTCTGGATGACTTCTCCTCCTATAGTGGGGTAAGTACTTATTGAATTTAACAGGAAGAACGTCAGGAATCGCCGAAACAACTTCATATTCGTCACGATCCCTTCGTTCTGTCAGCGAGAAAATCCTCCCCATACGCCAGACAAGAATAGCATAGCCATTACCCGCTTCGTTCCTTCATCTACCAGCTAACTCAAGTAGGAAAGCCCATTAGCAATTTTCGTTCCCTTCGATTTGAACTCCGTGAAAGCGTCCTCTCACCAGCTGAAAATACTCGAAACAGGGGTCTATTCAGGGTGACTATCTAAGGCTGGTCCGCCAACACCTTCGACAGAAACCGGTGCTTTTTACGGGAATAACTCAACCACACCTGAGCAGGGTAAAAACCGGCGCTACTCTACTGAAAATAGACTTTATCTCGGTATCCAGGGTTATCGACTTTGCTAACACAAAAGTCCCTATTAGGCAAGCCAATAACAAATTTCGTTCCCTTCGCTTTTGTCGCTTTGGTAAGATAGGACAGCCTACGGAAAATTCGTACACTCCGTTCCCGCCAAACTTATGAAAAATGAAAGTCTCACTTGATAGAATAGGAATGCCAGACAGATGCATTCTCTCGGCGGCTAGCTTCAACCCGCTGCGTTATCCCGATTCAAAAATGAATGAAAAGAGTGATGTTTGAATAAGTTATATTTAATTAAATGTATTCTATGAATTCCGTGAAGAATAAGTTGAATTCCCAAGGAGGATACGACAACTCATTGTCAAATAACAGGCATTGAAGCATTTAATTAACCGTTCTATCCGTTACTATTCCGCCCATAGGTATCTGATTGTTTTGACTAATAACCGTTCTATCCGTTACTATTCCGCCCATAGGTATCTGATTGTTTCGACTAATAACCGTTCGCCGGACTATAAAAACACTGCATAAATACAATGGTTTGTGTTCTATAAATTTTGGCGCTAAATGTAACTACTGGAGAATTATTAAATCATTTTAAATTGCATAAAATAGTCTAACTCATAAACAATGTCTATTATTGAATGATCCAAAGCGGCTTCAGGGTAACCGTTCTTAGTCCTTTTGTAATCGCCAAGACCCGGTTGCTTCAATGCAATAGGTGATTTATGGCCTCCCTTGCTAACAGGTCCGGACCATTGTCCCAAGTTCTTCCGTTCAAGACTTCAACATAATTACCTATAGTACTCAAGTTAAATACCCCTACTTCAAAATACAATTGAATTATTTGGTTTACATTAGGGAAATAAGTGTTAATAATTAGATTATAATAGACTTACCGATACATCTTAGTGTCAACAATCCAAATAATTATAAAGAACAAACACAGTCACATGCAGTAAAATACTCATGCTGTTAGAAAACCACACCTTCTACACTAAATGACTTTAGCTGCGTTCGCGTCCCGACGATTAACTCTTGTTGACGCGCTTCCTAGTTTTTACCGACTCGACTATCCTAAAACGCTGACCGATCCTGATTATTCCTGACCGTCTCCCAGACCTTGAAACTCTGACCCCCTTGACTCTATTTCCCGCCTCCCAACGTTTTCAAAACCTGACTCTCTTGAACCGCTTTTTTCACCCTCGACTATCGACTTTCTTCTTCCGTTCTTCAACGCTGACTGTCCCGACCGTCTCCCCGCGCTTTCAAATCCAGACTCCCCCTCCCCAAACCAACCCCCCCAAATCGCCATATGCGATTTTTAATTTATGTTCTTTTGAATTCTGAATGCTTTTTGTATTCAAAAGACAGAAATGCACTAAAGGAACACATCAATTTAAATCGTTTCAAAACCAATAAATTGTTACTTCTCAAGTAAAATGTCCAATTCTTTGTTCAAAAGAATGTAACAAGACTCTTCCAGTCCAGTGGCGTGTTGGCCCACCAGTTTTTAGCCTCTTTTCAAATTACCAACCTAATTCTAGAATGTAGTAAATAATTATGATGTGATAGTTTTATTTTTTAAATCTTCTTGCGAGATTTTAATTTAATTAGGCAAATTCCAAACTAGTCCTGTTAAAATGTTATTTACCTCGCTATTCATAATTATAATTCGTCTGAATCCTTAGAAAATTACGTAACTATATTTAACGGCGTATTTCATACTTAGAAAGCCACTTAGTAGCATTGCTCAACCTAGTTGAATTGTTTCTTATCGATCTCGTTAGGTTTTTTTTTCCTATCCCCCCCCTACTCTGGCAAATCCATTACTACCCCACTGAATAAAATCTAAGAATTCAAACGACCATCACGGAGGTCTGTGACGAAACAGTGCATGTTCCTATTTTTTCTCTACCCTAATAAATCTAAGCACTTGTTTTAAAATCAGTTGTCCAACATCTGGTAATCCCCTATGTCGTGAGACCAACTGAAAATTTCTTTCCCACCATAATAAATCAACAAGAAAAAAAATTTATCCCAGGGCGAGTCCATCACAATCTATATTGTTGGAGATGATTTTCGTCAGGTTTATAATGGCATTTTCAGTGCTCAATCCTGGTCTGAAGCCATACTGTCTATTGGAAAGGATATTGTTTTTTTCAAGGTAACTTAGACGATTAGACGTTAGAGGTAACTTAGACGATTCTTTACAATTTTCTCAATAATTTTCGAGATTGAATTGAGCAAAGAAATTGGCCGGTAATTGTGTATCTGCGATTTATCTCCATTTTTGCGAAGCAGTATAACAATAGAGTGTTTTAAATGATTTGGAAATTTTCCTGAATTGAAGCTTAGATTGGAAATATACGCGATTGGAGTTGCTATGAAGGATTTAGTAATTTTTAGCAGAATTGATGAAACGTTATCAGGACCACAAGCATTCGATGACTTAACTTCGTCAATTATATTTATGACTTCGTTTGAAGTTGTTTGGATGTTGTCTAATTTATGACCGAAATTAGAGATTTTTAACTTAGCGAGATCGGATTCTGTTGTATTAAGATTGTTGAGAATTTTTTTCGCAAGTGTGACTCCCACTGACGTGAAATAATTATTGGCAAAATTCGCAATGATTTTTGGGTCTGAGGTGTTCGCGTTATTGATGTTCAGTGATTTAATATCGGAAGATTTTTTTATTTTTGTTTTAGTTATATTGCGAAATGCTTCCCATAAACGTTTTGGAGTACAGTTATTTTCGTAAATTATTTTTTTATAATAATTTTCTTTGGCCGATTTTATTAGTTTTTTGCAAAAGTTCCTATAATTTTTGTAATGAGCTTGTACTATAATATTTTCAGGGCACCTATTCGCCTTTTATGAAGTTGGTTCCTAATGTTAATCGATTTGATAAGGCCAGGGGTGATCCATGGCGTAAGTTTTATTTGTTTATGTGGTATAAGTTTATTGCTTGTATGTTTAGAAATATATGAATGTAATTTAGTGATAAATTCATTCATCGATGAGTCGGCATCAGTTTGGTCTAGAACATTTTGCCAGTTTTCTGAGCTCAAGTCTTCAATTAAGTTATTATAGTTTATTCTTGCAACATGTTTAATTTTAGCAGGATTAGGAGGTTTGTTTTTAAGGCAGAGTGCTGTTGTATAGTGATCTGAGATTGTAGAGTGAATGACAAATGAGTCAAAATGGTTAATTTTTTTGACGTTGATGTGGTCAAGACAAGATTTACTCATGCTCTGCTCACGAGTAGGGCTAATAATTGTCCGAATGAACCCATTTTCAGTTAGCAAACATAGGTAATCGTTGGATTGGCGGTGGTATTCGGTAATTGTATTGATGTTGAGGTCGCCTATAATTATTTGCCGTTCTATATTTTTTGAGCTGTTGATAATTGATTGGAGTGAATTCAGAAAAGTGTCAATATTTTGAAAAGAGGGTGATCTGTATATTGCAAAAATACATAGATTATTATTCAATACAATTTTCAGGCAGTTGGCTTGTGATACGAAAATTTCATCAACTTGAGATTGAAGTCCGTCTCTGATGTATACAACGATCCCGCTAGACTTATTAAGATATATGTTTGTGTGGTGTTCAGAGTAATTGTGAATAACTTTTGAGGTGTAATCTTTACTAAGCCAGCATTCCGATAAAATAATAACGTCGAATTAGTAATTGAATTGATCCAGAAAAATTAAAAAATCGTCAATATTAGAAATGCTTCTTATATTTTGGTGTATAATTTTAACGCCATAAGCACACCATTTATAGTTATTTAGATTGTTCATATCATCAATGACATTCATGTTAAGATCTATGCCGAAATCATTTCCGGTATCATAATTTAATTGAATAAAGTATGTGTTGGTTGTGTGTTGTATAGAAGTTGGTTCCCGAGTAATATATAATTAAATGCGATTCCAAATGTAGTTAAAATGGTAAATGTGCTTAATATAAATAATATAGTACAAATGTTGTAGTTAGATGTAGTACTATTAATGAGATAGCAAGAAGTAAAAACAAAATGGTAGCAAGAATTGCTTGATATCAAATGAATTAGAAAACGGTAGTAAATTACACAAATATGAGTAATATATAATAATATAGTATAAATAATGTAATTAGATATAGCACTATGAAAGAGATAGCAAGAAGACAAAACAATAATAATAGTAAAAATAAGGTAGCAGGAACTGCATAACATACATAACAAATGAATTCCAGAAGGGTAGGAAATGAAACAAATATGGAGAAATATAGAGCGAGACATAAATGCACGGGTCAAGACATACCTCGAAAGAATAGCCATTAATTCAAATTTATCAAAGTGCAGCCAATTTGCTTTCGTCTGAGATAACAATGGCATTAGTTCCCTCGTTTTTACGAAGATAAATTTGCCCCCGTTTAATCCAAAAAAAGCGATATTGTTTCTCCTTCGCCGCTGTTCGTGTCTTGTACCACAGCTGTTTACCGCGAAATGTTAGTTGTTCTGAAATGAAGATCGGCGAGCAGGAACCAGCTATACCGATGTTTGAGGTGTTCAATTTGTCTTCTGGATTCTGTTTGTTTTTGTTGAAAGTTTTTACGTCTGTTAACAGGTTTTCTCTTGCTATGTTCGTTTTGAATTTAACAATGATTTCTCTCGGATGACTCTTGTTGTTTTTTTTTGCTGCGCGATGAATGGCATCAATGTCCTTTGTATCAGTGGAGGACTTTGTTGTTTTGCAGATATTGAAAAAAACGTCTTGCAGATTTTCTCCTTTGATTTCTGGGATGCCTCTTATTTCTATGTTGTTCGCTTTGAGTTCCCTTTCCTGCATGTCCACACATTTTTCCAAGACATAAATCCTAGCTTCCAGGGTTGAGTTCTTTTTAGTGAGCTCATCATTTTTTAGTTCGATGTCACGGATTCTAGCCATGAAATCCTCATATTGAGAACTCATAAATTGAATACTTTCAAGTATTTTGTTATTCTGATCTAGAATATCATTTTGTGTTTTTTCCAGATTGGACGTCTTGTTCATGACTAGATCTTGAATATCTTTAAGATTTGTCGGTGTCTGAGCGGCGAGCGCTGAACTAATATCCGTAACTTTATTAATCTGCTCCAAAGGTTCAGTATCACTGATTGTCTGCAACGGGCTAGCAGCGCCGGGCTTGGCTGAATTGCAATGCTTGCAAACTTGTTGAGATCGCCGTTCTTGATTAAGTCGACGACATGTGTTCTCAATAATACCTCCGCAAGTCAAATGAAATGCGCCTTTGCATGCGGCACACGTGAATTTTAACTCATCAGTACGTAGAGTTACTGAGCACACTCGGCAATGCATCTTGAATTAATGTTTTTTTCGCACTACCCGCGTAAAAGCAAATTGTATTGTTTATAGTTTTGCTGATTTAATTCGGAAGGAACGTTAAATCACTCGGAAATTATAAAAATTATTTTAGAACTTTGTAGTACGAACACGTAACACTCCGAGTAACTTTTAATTTGAGCGTTATAGTTTTTAAAATACACTTTACTACGGAGCAAGTTAATATGAACTATTCACAGGTATAGAATATTGTTGAATGACTGATTTAGAATATTGTTTATGCCTTAAAACAGAATTTCAAGCAAGCTACTTAGCTTTTAAGTAGTGTGGATTGCGGAATAGTGTTTTGGAAGGCGCCAGTCATTTGCGCCTTAAAACAGAATTTCAAGCAAACTGCTTAGCTTTGAAGTAGTGTAGATTGCGGAGTAGTGTTTTGGAAGGCGCCAGTCTATTGCGCCTTAAAACAGGATTTCAAGCAAGCTGCTTAGCTTTGAAGTAGTGAAGATTGCGGAATAGTGTTTTGGAAGGCGCCAGTCAATTGCGCCTTAAAATTCAATTGCAGACCAGCTGCATAGCTTTGAAGTAGTGAAGATTGCGGAGTATTGTTTTGGAAGGCGCCAGTCAATTGCGCCTTAAAATTCAATTTCAGACCAGCTGCATAGCTTTGAAGTAGTGAAGATTGCGGAATAGTGTTTTGGAAGGCGCCAGTCAATTGCGCCTTAAAACAGGATTACAAGCAAGCTGCTTAGCTTTGAAGTAGTGAAGATTGCGGAATAGTGTTTTGGAAGGCGCCAGTCAATTGCGCCTTAAAATTCAATTTCAGACCAGCTGCATAGCTTTGAAGTAGTGAAGATTGCGGAATAGTGTTTTGGAAGGCGCCAGTCAATTGCGCCTTAAAATTCAATTTCAGACCAGCTGCATAGCTTTGAAGTAGTGAAGATTGCGGAATAGAGTTTTGGAAGGCGCCAGTCAATTGCGCCTTAAAATTCAATTTCAGACCAGCTGCATAGCTTTGAAGTAGTGTTTTGGAAGACGCCAGTCAATTGCGCCTTAAAACAGGATTTCAAGCAAGCTGCATAGCTTTGAAGTAGTGTAGATTGCGGAATAGTGTTTTGGAAGGCGCCAGTCAATTGCGCCTTAAAACAGGATTTCAAGCAAGCTGCTTAGCTTTGAAGTAGTGAAGATTGCGGAATAGTGTTTTGGAAGGCGCCAGTCAATTGCGCCTTAAAATTCAATTTCAGACCAGCTGCTTAGCTTTGAAGTAGTGAAGATTGCGGAATAGTGTTTTGGAAGGCGCCAGTCAATTGCGCCTTAAAATTCAATTTCAGACCAGCTGCTTAGCTTCAAAGTAGTGAAGATTGCGGAATAGTGTTTTGGAAGGCGCAGGCAATTGCGCCTTAAAATTCAATTTCAGACCAGCTGCATAGCTTTGAACTAGTGAAGATTGCGGAATAGTGTTTTGGAAGGCGCCAGTCAATTGCGCCTTTAAATTCAATTTCAGACCAGCTGCATAGCTTTGAAGTAGTGTTTTGGAAGACGCCAGTCAATTGCGCCTTAAAACAGGAATTCAAGCAAGCTGCATAGCTTTGAAGTAGTGTAGATTGCGGAATAGTGTTTTGGAAGGCGCCAGTCAATTGCGCCTTAAAACAGGATTTCAAGCAAGCTGCTTAGCTTTGAAGTAGTGAAGATTGCGGAATAGTGTTTTGGAAGGCGCCAGTCAATTGCGCCTTAAAATTCAATTTCAGACCAGCTGCATAGCTTTGAAGTAGTGTTTTGGAAGACGCCAGTCAATTGCGCCTTAAAACAGGAATTCAAGCAAGCTGCATAGCTTTGAAGTAGTGTAGATTGCGGAATAGTGTTTTGGAAGGCGCCAGTCAATTGCGCCTTAAAACAGGATTTCAAGCAAGCTGCTTAGCTTTGAAGTAGTGAAGATTGCGGATTAGTGTTTTGGAAGGCGCCAGTCAATTGCGCCTTAAAATTCAATTTCAGACCAGCTGCTTAGCTTTGAAGTAGTAAAGATTGCGGAATAGTGTTTTGGAAGGCGCCAGTCAATTGCGCCTTAAAATTCAATTTCAGACCAGCTGCATAGCTTTGAAGTAGTGAAGATTGCGGAATAGTGTTTTGGAAGGCGCCAGTCAATTGCGCCTTAAAATTCAATTTCAGACCAGCTGCATAGCTTTGAAGTAGTGAAGATTGCGGAATAGAGTTTTGGAAGGCGCCAGTCAATTGCGCCTTAAAATTCAATTTCAGACCAGCTGCATAGCTTTGAAGTAGTGTTTTGGAAGACGCCAGTCAATTGTGCCTTAAAACAGGATTTCAAGCAAGCTGCATAGCTTTGAAGTAGTGTAGATTGCGGAATAGTGTTTTGGAAGGCGCCAGTCAATTGCGCCTTAAAACAGGATTTCAAGCAAGCTGCTTAGCTTTGAAGTAGTAAAGATTGCGGAATAGTGTTTTGGAAGGCGCCAGTCAATTGCGCCTTAAAATTCAATTTCAGACCAGCTGCTTAGCTTTGAAGTAGTGAAGATTGCGGAATAGTGTTTTGGAAGGCGCCAGTCAATTGCGCCTTAAAATTCAATTTCAGACCAGCTGCTTAGCTTCAAAGTAGTGAAGATTGCGGAATAGTGTTTTGGAAGGCGCAGGCAATTGCGCCTTAAAATTCAATTTCAGACCAGCTGCATAGCTTTGAACTAGTGAAGATTGCGGAATAGTGTTTTGGAAGGCGCCAGTCAATTGCGCCTTTAAATTCAATTTCTGACCAGCTGCATAGCTTTGAAGTAGTGTTTTGGAAGACGCCAGTCAATTGCGCCTTAAAACAGGAATTCAAGCAAGCTGCATAGCTTTGAAGTAGTGTAGATTGCGGAATAGTGTTTTGGAAGGCGCCAGTCAATTGCGCCTTAAAACAGGATTTCAAGCAAGCTGCTTAGCTTTGAAGTAGTGAAGATTGCGGATTAGTGTTTTGGAAGGCGCCAGTCAATTGCGCCTTAAAATTCAATTTCAGACCAGCTGCTTAGCTTTGAAGTAGTGAAGATTGCGGAATAGTGTTTTGGAAGGCGCCAGTCAATTGCGCCTTTAAATTCAATTTCAGACCAGCTGCATAGCTTTGAAGTAATGTTTTGGAAGACGCCAGTCAATTGCGCCTTAAAACAGGAATTCAAGCAAGCTGCATAGCTTTGAAGTAGTGTAGATTGCGGAATAGTGTTTTGGAAGGCGCCAGTCAATTGCGCCTTAAAACAGGATTTCAAGCAAGCTGCTTAGCTTTGAAGTAGTGAAGATTGCGGATTAGTGTTTTGGAAGGCGCCAGTCAATTGCGCCTTAAAATTCAATTTCAGACCAGCTGCTTAGCTTTGAAGTAGTAAAGATTGCGGAATAGTGTTTTGGAAGGTGCCAGTCAATTGCGCCTTAAAATTCAATTTCAGACCAGCTGCTTAGCTTTGAAGTAGTAAAGATTGCGGAATAGTGTTTTGGAAGGCGCCAGTCAATTGCGCCTTAAAATTCAATTTCAGACCAGCTGTTTAGCTTCGAAGTAGTGAAGATTGCGGAATAGTGTTTTGGAAGGCGCCAGTCAATTGCGCCTTAAAATTCAATTTCAGACCAGCTGCATGGCTTTGAAGTAGTGAAGATTGCGGAATAGTGTTTTGGAAGGCGCCAGTCAATTGCGCCTTAAAATTCAATTTCAGACCAGCTGCATAGCTTTGAAGTAGTGAAGATTGCGGAATAGTGTTTTGGAAGGCGCCAGTCAATTGCGCCTTAAAATTCAATTTCAGACCAGCTGCATGGCTTTGAAGTAGTGAAGATTGCGGAATAGTGTTTTGGAAGGCGCCAGTCAATTGCGCCTTAAAATTCAATTTCAGACCAGCTGCATAGCTTTGAAGTAGTGAAGATTGCGGAATAGTGTTTTGGAAGGCACCAGTCAATTGCGCCTTAAAATAGGATTTCAAGATCAGTTTGTAGGTTAGTTTTTTTTTCTGAGTGGAGAGATTGGTGTCATATATATACATTTAACATATTATTTTATTAATAACGTTCCTCAAAATATTAATATGAAAACATATTAAACTGCTTACTAAGGTTTAAAGCCAATGAATCCACCTAGAGTTTATCCTATATTTTTAGGTTCTATAAATATGGCACATTATTACAAACATTCTCAAACGTTTTTACGAATTACGCAAAATATACCAAAAAATCACACAATTTTGAATTGTTGATTTTTCATTGTGTTGAGTTATCATGGAACTGGAACTTACAACATAGTTTCCATCATGAAATATAGAATCTTGAAATTTATTTCTACTGTCAAAACATGACAAGATTTTTTGCTGTTTACAATTATTGTATTTAGTTCCAGGACAAAAAAACATCACTTTTAATGGACACCATACACATGGACTCAAGAAGCACCGGCGAACTCACACAGGCGAGCATCCGTATTCCTGTCCTGAACCCGCCGGTCTCTACACCATCGATTCATGCGCACGCAGGAGAATTCGCTGGTTTGCACACTATGTCCTTACACTTACACCACATGACGCATACGGGACTACGTCTCTATGCGTGTCCTTGCTTGACTTATTCACAGCGGTGTAAAGCCATTCTTGTGCGACATATGTCCCTATGACAGATTTAGAACGCCAGTATACCTACCGCCAGTGGCGGTTTTCTCTAAAGTGCGTTGGTGCGGCGAACCCCCATTAAAAATATGAGAAAATAAAACAAACTTGTTTTATAATAATATAAGCACATTATAGATAGCACGCTATTAAAATTTCGCCTTCAAAACCCGCGCCACCGAAAAATACGATACATATTCCAAGTTTGTGCGAGTTGAAATCCGCGCCAAACTCTTCATACAAAAGAATTTTAGCCGGTACAGACCCTATGACGGTGACTTATACAAAATTTGGTCTTTCTTTGCAAAACTAAGACAAATTGTGTGCGTCGATCACGCGGTATGATATCACGTGACCTCCGAACATTGACGAATGTAACCGAAGAAACCCGAGAACTTCGCGGACTGACTGGCCGACGTTTGACCTTTGAACCATAGGGAAGCATGTGTTATTTTTTATGTTATATTATTATGTTATATTTATGGTATTTAACTTTGTAGTCATTTTTGTACATATTTTTGTTTTCTTGTTTCTGCATTTCTCCAATCGTTTGCTTATGGCATTTGTAAATCTACTACCTATTGAAGTAGACCGATTTTGATTTCTGTTTTCGTATTTTTTTTTAGATAAGTCGTTATATTCCCTAATTATATTTGCGAAAGTTTCGGCAAACGCCCCATTGTCGTCGCTAGTTATGCAATTTTGTGTTTTGTCTTCTCCAGTATTCTTTCGGATTTCAAATTGAAAGCGTTTGCGTATATGTTTATTTATGCGTTTGCGTTTATTGATTGTCGCGAATATTTTGTCATAATTTTTTTATACAATGGCGGAATACAGTGTTGTCTATATAAAAAAATAATGCCAATACTTATGAAAAAAGGTTGGAAATTAAAAATAAAGGGCCTCCGCGTCCTGACCTCTCATTAAAGCAGGTTTGTGCCGCGAAAACCGAGAAATTCACTCGAGTTTTTAAACGTGAGTGTTACGCGAGGTGTACTTGGTTATGTGGTTGCGAGGAAACCAATCGGTTATTTTGCTTCCCCTGTTTAGTTTTTGGAGGCGACCCATCGTGGTGTAAAATTGGAGTAAACGATCTTTCCTTTATTAATAATTATAAATATAATTTAATTCCTATAAAACTTTTCTCATTATCTAATAATTGTGTCTAGTGTAAAGTGATTTAAAAACAATAATATGTAGGTACCCCTCCCACTAACTTTATTTAAGTTGTGTGACTGCTGCCGTATTCGACTATTTGACGAAGGACAACAGTAAGTAAATTTTAATTAGATATGTTTATCTTCTCTTGAATTTCTGAACCTCCTGTTAAAAAGACCACGAACCGCCACTGCCTACCGCAGCAGTTTGCCGAGTTCTGTGAGGCGTCACCAACTCACTCACAGTCAAGAGAAGCCCTTCCGTTGTGACGCATGCTCGAATTCCACGAGGCAACCACTACTTTAAACGTAATTACCCCAGAGACATGTAATATAAATTATTTATTGTATAATCAAATACATTATTATTATTTTAAAAATTAACAGATTTTATCTGTTAATCTCCTAAGGTGGCAGTGCCCTGTTAACAGTCGTACTAACTCCCTCAGTCAGTTTCAATCCATATTGAGTAGTTTCCTAGTTTGTATGCAAACAAAAACCTTTTAGCGCCGAAATAAAATTTTGGTAATAAAATACTTGGTTGTAGATAAGCGAAACAGAAAGTTTTGTTGATAAAAATGTTGCTTCCAATGTAACTGTAATGTTGTTTCAAGTTGTTTTTTGAGCAGAAACAAATATTTAAAAAAAAATCTTTTTAAAATTCACAAAAACATGCAAAAAAAGTTTGATGGAAATTATGCACATTGTTGTTTTTTTTTTAAATGCTGAACATTTTGCATTGGTGGATAGCTCGGTTTTGCTTTTAAACCCCTAATTATAATATTGTTTTGTTTACACAGGTTAAACTAATAAAAAACATAATAAAGAGGAGAATATTTATTTATATAATGTAGACTGTTATAAAAGAACACATTTAAAAACATATATTTTGTAATGTTTGTCTACGGACTTAACTGTTATATAATATAATGATAGCCATCGTATAATAGTATAGGTACTTCATCTATTCATTTACATTTCCTATCTTCTATCAATCCTTAATTTACTATTTACACATTATGGATGTTTAGTAGATATTTAAACAATTGCCTTTTCCTTAACTTAATAATTACACAATAATACAAGAAAATATAAATAAGTTTTAAAGTGAAATTGAAAATAAAAGTCTGATCGTGATATCTTATTAACAAAAGCATATTAACAGACTCAGAACAGATGTGCACTTCATATTATAGTAAATTATTTCGAAAAAAACTTGGTTCCTCAAACCTGAAACCTGCATAGAAAGAAACATCAACAAAACAACAATAACTTAAGCTAATATTCATGGTAAATGGCATCACATCTATGTTTAATCTAAAGGTATAACTCCGAGATCAGCTGCAGACTGCAAACTTAATACATGAAGTCTGCGGTCTGCCGCTGGGTTCGCAGTCTGCCGCTGACCTCGGAATCACACCTTAAGCTTTCCAATCCTTGTTCCATCTTCAAAACTACATTATTATTATACAGATCAATAATTAGTTATTGTATAAAATGGCATAAATAATATATTGACATTTACGTAATATGTGGATTTTGGTTCTTTGTACTTTTGAACGATTTAAACAAGATGTACAACGTTTCAGGTCAAATGTGACAACATATTCTTCATTATTCGATCAAACTAACCTAAAAAAAGCGTCAAAATTTAGCGCTTCAATCAATAAATAGAAATATAAAACTTTCAGAGGTTAATCATTAAAACTACCAACAAATCTATGTCCAGCAATAATTTAAGAAAAAGTAGGATATCTTTTTTACATTTAGACGGCGCCTATCTTATTTACATTTTTACAAGTACCGCGATAATCAAACTTCCCACATCGCAAATGGTAAGTATCATCGGCGCTATACAATCACTCCTTTTCTTCTCCGCGATAATGTCTATCTTTCCCTTTATGTGGTCCTTGTTCACTTATTCACTTTCACTTATCACAGTTTTTTCTCTAAATCACAACGAAATCACTTCTCAATTTAGTACACCTTCAGTTTGCCAGTTCAAATTTTAACAAGCACTCAAAATCTACTTCCCAAAGAATTGACTAACTGAATAGGATTAATTCATATATATAATTTATGATACATAATTACAAATTTAATAAAGTATTAGTTATTAAATAAAATACATATTAAATCAAGGGATTGGGAATTCAATTACATTGATGACTGTTTTGTAAGATTTCATCAATTGTTTTTGAAAATGCTATTCCTTCATTTCCCAGGGCTTTTGTTAATAGCCGTATAGATTCTTACATTACATGGCAATTGTTGAGTGTTTTTGCACAAAATTCTTTTATCACTTGGTATATATATATATATATTTAGCTGCTATAATATTTTTTAATTCCATCATATGGCGTGTGGGACTGCCATAATTCAGAATGACAAATTGATATTGTAATACATAGCTAAACTAGACGCCTTTTAACCAGATAACTATCACAATACATAGTGACGTACACATGTGACAACCGTCAGTCTATTGACCTAGACGCAGCTGAACTTCACCCCGTCGTCGCTGGAGTAGCAGTTGTGACAGTGCAGCTGGTTGTGACGAACCCTGACGTCTGCCCCGAGGCGTCCGTCACCGAGGCGAACTCCGCACACGCAGCACTGGAAGCACGACAAGTGGTAGAATAGTCGGAGCGACTCAATTATCATGGCAGCACCACGACCTGCAAGAAGAGCAAATAAAATCGAGTTAGTAAGGAGAACGAATCCAAACATCTTGCTGCCATGGGAGACAATAACACAAAAGCGAGACTTGATTTAACAATTTGCCTCAAAAATTACGTCAAGGTCCATGATTTAATTTTATTCACGTCAAATCAATTTTGTTCATCTGGTGGAGGTAGTTTTATGGTCTGGTCAATGTCATTAATAAATAAAAGAAAAAGCAGGGGTCCAAGGATTGATCCCTGGGGAATCCTGGTGTTGATTTTTTATTCATGAGAAAGCTGGCGTCCATAACTGACATTGTACAAGTAGCTAGCCAATAAAATATCATGTTCGAACGCTTTCTCGAAATCAGCATAAATCACATAAACTTTAAAAACTACACCAGAAAAAAACAATCAAAGCTACTACTACTCAATGCTTAAAAGAATCACCTACTGACCAAGTTCTTCAGCGCAATGTGAGCATTTCTTCTTCCCACTGACGCTGAGCATCCTCTCGGGGGATTCTCCTGTGGGGGGAGGGGGCGGGCTGGCGAGGGGGGGAGGTGGTGGCGGGGGCCCGGGCCGGGCTAGAGGTGCGGGGCCCCCTAGACCCTGGGCTCGCTGCGTAAGGGTCTGTATGATGGCATCGGGCAGATGCTTGGGCCGGCTCTGGCTCTGGGGGCTGGTCTGTGCCTGCTTCTTGATGTTGCTGCGGAGCTGGTCTATCCTGCGCTGTTCTGCTTCCTGAAACAAAAATAATTTTTTTAAATTTGGAAAATAAGTAATTTTCTGGATAATTAGTCATGTTTAAATTATCTTATACTAGCACAGTAGTTATCTTATACTAAATGAACATATTAGTGACATATATGGGCAAAATTTAAACTCTGACGGCTAGAATAACTTGATGGTCAATTAATTAAATGTCAGCATTTTAGAAAAACTGGTTATGTAGATGTTAAAAATAGCATAAATTGGTACCTGAATGAGCCAATGCTGATTGTAGTCATAGTTCTGTGGGTCAGATCTTCTCTTGGGCTGGAGCCAATCTGCTGCGGGGATCAACCTGGACCTCGGAGCTGCACTGAGGGCCTGAGGGAAGACAGTATAGCATTTAAAGCCATGCATTCGGTGTGGAGGCAGAAACAAATGGTTCCATGATAACTCAACACAGTGACTATTCAACACACATTTAAAAAGTGATATAAAGTCATGATGAAAAAAAATAAAATTTAAACCTAACCTAACCTACCTAACCTAACCCAGTTAAAAAAGTTTTTGTTTCATCACTTTCCATGACTTTATATAACTTTTTAAAGATGTGATGAATTATCATTTTGATGATTTATCCGGTCACCGAAACAAATGTGGGGCGCCATATTATGAGTGAAAGATTTAATGACCATCTTCCTTGTCTCCCATTTTCCAGAGCCAGTGGACCTACAATATCCCCAATTAGGGTATGTTGTGAGGCTGGTTGGAAGTACCTGGGTATTTAGTTCTGGTCTCCAAACACGGCTAAAGTCATTCAAGCAAATTTTCGATTCTGAATGGTGGTCTTTCACCAGGGCGATACTGAGTTTATCAGCCACTCTGGCTAGCCTATGTGGGTTTATTGGATTATCGCAATATTTAGCTGCCTATTTACGCATAAATCATCCTTTTCTCTAAATAGTATAAATCAAAGTTGCTATCCGCATCTGTCTGTTTGTGCGTTTAGTTCTTCTAAACAACTCAACAGATTTTGATAGGGTTTTCACTATCATTTAGAGAATTTCTTCCGAAAGGTTTATATATATATATATATAATACATGCATACTACATTTATGGAAAGTAGAAGAATGTGGATGTTTTGTAATCAACTCGTAAAAAATATATTTTATGATGGGCGCTTACATTGCTAACGCTGGCTAAACCTTATGAGATACATCAAAATAATGAACTTCAGAATTGTATATCTTAAAAAGGACTACAGAATAGTTCGCGATGGTATATGTCTATCTCTTAAGGATAATGCCCAGCAACACCGGGTACACGTCAGCTAGTCATTAATAAAAAATAATAACTCAACAGTAGCACACAGAAAGAGTGGATACTACAGAATAAACGTAGGTCTGTAGGTAATAATATGATGGTGGACTAACATGCAATGTGTTTCTGGTCATCTGGTGATGGGGAACGGCATTGTTGTTCACCGGGGGCTTCTGCCTCAACACCAGTCCTGACTCTCGGTCAATGTTGGCGTACTCCGAGGATGCTGACGGCATTCTGCTACTCCTGGAACATGCATCAAATTAGTTACACAATAAGATAATTAGTGTACAGTCAATTCAGTTTTTATATCATTTTAATAAACACAGTTCCTATGTCTCATTTTCCTATATATATTATGTACTGTATTTTTTACATGGTGTTTATGTTTCGATGATTGATACAAATGAATCCCCCTTTTGAAAAGTGGATTTGCTAGTAGCTCACCACACTTGTCTCGATTTTATGATATTTTGAATCTTAAAAAATGCTCCTAGCATACTAAAATAAATTTGATTCGCTTGGTAAGGAAATAAGGTATTTTAATATTTTTCTAGCTTGTCGTTTCGTCGCTTGCAAATGTTTGTAAAAAAAAAAAGTGCACAATATATCTTGTCAAAATTTTAATTTTTAAAAATCGTAGTGCCGTATTTATTTACAGAAAAGCCTTCATATGAATTATTTTTTATCGTGAAGAACGTTTATTTATCTGGAAAATATAATAAAACTCAAGAATATTTTTTAATTATAACATTAGATTAAAAAAATTCATCCTCAAGAATCTACTTAGGAAAGATATCGAAAACATTATAAATATACAAACATATTATCTGGAAAAAAGTATCATTTACAAAACCATTTTTTGCAAAATATTACGCAAATAGGGTCAGCCAGCGTATGACGGGCGAATAGCATTTTAACCCTGGCATTCCACGGAGTAAGTGTAATAATGTATAATCTTTCCATTTATTATTAATATGTATGCACAATGAATTGAAATGTAACCAACCTGACATTGAGTTCTCGTTCCTGCATTTCTAGACTCGTAGTCCTGGTCGGTTTTAGCGGTGGAACCGGGGGCGGCAACTTCTTGATGATCATCGGGTTGGCTTTCGCCACGGCCGGGCTGGGTTTCCCGTTAGCCACCGCAGCAGCAAAGGCAACAATCTCCGCTTGCTCCATGGCCAGGTCGGGCATCGACTGGCGATAGTTCACTCCCGCCGGTGCTGGGGGTGCATAAGAGTACACCGGTTCTTTGGACACGCGGGCCGGGTACGATTGTATCATGTTTATGTCTTGGAGCGAACGTCCGCGGCGGGCCTGGTTCTCTCTGAACACCAGGTTGTCTCTCTGTCTCTTGAGCTCTTCTTGTTCCAGTTGCAGGAGCTCCCTTTCCACCCGGAGGACTTCCTGCAAATCAAATCATGATTTCAAATTTAATTTATGGGACTTTGTTTTGGATGCTAAAGAAAAATCCAAGGAAATAACCGATCACCATCTAAAACTGAAAATATAACATCAACATGTAATATGTATACATTTTGTACTAGAAATAGATAAGAAAAAGGTAATAGAAACAAAAGAAGATATGGCATGGAAGTGTGTCGAAGTGGCGGAGGGTGTAATGCGCAGAATTCCCTCGACGGATAGATCAGATAGGTCTAGCTAGATCGTTGTCCGTCTGTCCATCACGAAGCGATCAGTGTAAATGTACGCAACAGATCAGCTCGCCGAGCAAAACCTCAATCGCAGTCGATGAGGATGATGTCATTCAGCAATGGTATGCCCAAAATTAGCATTCATTCATTCATTCATTCACAGAAACAAAAACAAAATCGAAATTTAAATAGATGTATTTAAAAAGAGCATGACGTTAGCAACAAAAAATTTAAAGAAGATTACACCGCATGTTATGAATTCCATTGAAATACTGGTAAAACAAATACAGTCACATAACAGTGCTGGAATAATTTATAAAAAGCATGAAGTCATTATTATACAACATTATATGAGGTCACATGTTAGGTCATGTGTTACATTTTAGCATTTTATCACTTTCCTAATACGTACCTATGAAGTAAGTATGATATAATATTAACATTGATGTTGAGATGTGTTGATGATATATTAATAAGTCATGCTTGTGTTATTCAGTGGGCGCTTTTATAATTATTGCGGCACGGTAAGGGAAGCAAAATTTATGGGTTTGTATGTCATTGACGCCCACGGCATGCCACGTTACGTTAATGTAATGTAGGTAACGTTAAGAGCATCTTCATACAAACCCATATATTTTGCTTCGTTGTTATGCCGTCATGCCATGCTGATATTAAAATTATAAATTGTAAAAATGCCCAATGAATGCAAATCAATAGTAATCAATTAGTTATTAAGGCTATACTTAAAAGAATTCGTAATCTGCTCTTTCATAGAATAGCTTTGTCCGTAAACAAACTCAATGCTTTCAAGAAAGGTATATAAATATAATATTGTATTGGTAATTCAAGGCAATATTGTGTTTGTAATCCTTTCTTGAAAGAGTTTAGTTTCTATCTGCACAAAATGATTTACTCAAATTCATGTTGTGTATGTACGAGAACGAATAATAATTAACGAGCGCAAACGAATAATTCTTAATATTTTAAAGCGAATTCTTTTAAGTACAGCCTTAGAATGGATTGTTAGAGGTGTAAGAGCATGCAACGGGAGAACAGAAAGTAGATGGTTAATTTTGTCAATGGTAACGGATTATTCACCTCGAAGTGCCCGTCATCAGAAGAATCGTCGGACCTTTCCTTTAGTTCCTTCTTCTGAAATTAAAACAGGGATGATGTTTTGTTATTTACAAACAAGTTAGCGGACAAATGGGAAATATTATTATTTAGTGTAATGAGTGAAATAAAAGAGGATGCATACATCGAAATGAGAACAAAACAATACAAGTGAAAACACAAAAATATCGTGACTGAAGTGCAAGCATATTGTAAGGAATTCCTACGACAGCAGTTTAAGTGTGGATATCTGATCAATGATACAAAAATATATCAATGAAGTTGATGTAAATGGTTTAAATCAGATTATTGTGATAAGATAACCCAAATACGCACTGGTAAAACATACTAAGTGCAGTAGTTACCCGGGGTCTAAGTGTCTGTCACGTAACGCCCATTATCGTACCTATTAACCACCGCATATTTTGACAATCTTGTTGTATTTTTTTTAATTTGCGATTAATTGCCCCGGCCAAAAAAAAAGATTAGATTGAGGGTCGGGATAGGAATAAGACTGAGGGCAATTAGTCCGACGGCTGGGATGAAGCAGGACGGCAAACAAGCCGAATACTTCTTCGGACAGCTGTTTAAAGTGACGTACCCCACAAGGGAGGAATGGGACACGGTCCCAGGTCCAAACTCCAAACAGGAACTAATCTGGTTCACAGACGGGTCCAAGATGGAGGAAGGAACAGGGGCCGGGGTCTGTCTACAGGGATCTAAGAGGGAACTCAGTATACCTCTAGGAATGCACTGCACTGTGTTTCAAGCTGAGATGAAAGTCATCTTAGCCTGCGCACAGGAGAATATGAGTATCGGGTACAGAAATAAGAACATAAATATATGTTCGGATAGCCAGGCGGCCTTAATGGCACTGGAAAGTAACAGATGCGACTCCAGACTGGTGATGGAATGCAGGACTATCCTTATAGAACTGGCGACCATCAATAAAGTAACCCTGCTCTGGGTACCAGGACATAAAGGTATTGAGGGCAACGAGCGGGCTGACGAACTAGCAAGGAAAGGGGCGAAAGCACCACTTGCGTGATCTGAGCCGGCCGTAGGAGTAGCAGCTTGCCACACCAAACTACATATCGAGAGGTGGGTCAAATCCCAATAATGGAAGGAATGGAAGAAGGCACCCGGAATGAGGCAATCTAAAGTACTCATAAACGGACCGGACCCTAACCGAACCAGGCAACTACTCGATATGGACAGAAACTCACTGAGGGAACTGGTAGGACTATTAACGGGACACTGCCATCTCAGGAGACACATGCAACTGTTGGGAGTGGAAAACACCAACATCTATAGGAAATGTGAAGAGGAGGAAGAGACTCCAATTCACCTATGGTGCCAATGTCCCGCTCTGCTGGGAATAAGGCTCAGATACCTGGGAAGACACAGTGTGGAACCAGAAGACATCGCCACATATCCAATGACAGCCCTGGTGAACTTCATAAAAGGGACCGGGTTACTGGCAAGGGAATGAGGTAAAATGGGAGATAGTACAATGGGCCTATGGCCTAAGTGCTCGCGGGGAACGTAAGTAAACCGCCTCCGACTTTAAAAAAAATAGGGTCGGGTATTTGGATTTCCGTCACATTTAATGTCGACATAAATTCAGCACCACTGTGAATTTATAACGTTCAGAACGGTCCATGTTGGTCCTCAGTCCGTCTACAGCTTGACAGAGTTGGGTTGTTTGATCAGCCGTTGATTAAGCTGTTGTGGTGCAATGGTCATCAAAATTTCACCAAACTCTGAACTGCCGAGAATCAGTAGAAAACGGTTCAAATGTCAAAAATTCAAAATGATGCTAATTACTGATTTGATGATGACATCGAATAGGAGGGATTTCAAACACCCGGGTTTTTTTAAGGAACCTTACAAACTTCTTGCACTTTGGTCATGGAGACTTGAACAATATGCTGAATAATATTAATATGTGAGCTTTAGGATTAGATGAAAAGCCACTCGGTGAATGCAGGATGCGATGTGAACAGAAAAATACTAACCTGCTGCTCCCTGATTTGTTCTTCCAGACTTCTGATCCTTCCGTCATCTTCCGCAGCACCGTTGTCTCCGTCGATGCTCCTCTGCTTCTCCAACATGATCTTCTCCTGCTCCAGTTTGATCAGTTTGTCCGTAAGCTGTTGCCCCATTAGGTCTTGCCGTTCCGAGTAAGAGTTAGGTTTGGCGAAATGGCGACTTTTCTCATTATCGGAACCGTCGGTGAAATCACGGTCTTTTTTACCCATCTCTTCTTCTTCCGATGTCATGCTCGTGTTCGTGAACGGCTTTGGAATAAAAAAGAATCAAAATTAAAACTCGAACTTATAATACATTGATATGATACAATACCAATGTACCACTGTAGCTAGGAGCACTCCTGTCCCGGTGCGACCAGCACACTAGGAAGCACTGTTTTATTAGGACTCGGAACTTGGGAACTAAGGATGGAAATAAGGTTGGAGTTTGATTGGCCGGAATTCAGGCAAAGTGGGATGAGCAGGAATAAAGGAATCGATTGAATATTGGTTTTCACCGAACTTGTAACAAATCATGCTAAAGTAATGATAGTTCTTATCTCGCTATTTTTATTGTCGAAGGATCAACTCTCTCGAAATTACTGTTGCAGTATGAATTATGATAGTATTTGATGTATTTATTGATTTATTAGCACTTATGATGTAGAGTGATGCTGAACATGAACATGTCGAACGATAGCACTGTTATTATCCACACAATTTGATATCAGACTATGTATGTACAGCGTATGTTCTATGCGCAGAAAACAACTGAAGCATGTGTCAGTTTCAAGCGCAGATAATGCTGTCTGTACAGGGTGTATCAGTATGTACCGTGATCTTATTTCTGTTCACCGGTGACTATTCAATGCTGTGCAATGCTATGTGTACCACGTGGTACAAGTGGGCCTTGTGAAAAATCGAAGTAACCAGTGGCGACATGTGACAGAAATAAACATTTTTTGATTTAAGAGATAAAAATAAAATAATGTAACATTTTTTACTCTAAATATGGTCGGGTATGTACCGATACACCGTGCAACGAGTGAAGCTGAAAAATAAATTTAATATTTATAGAACAGTATACAAAAACCATAGAATAAAGAAGAACACGAGAAATGCCATTTGGGGGTGTTTGGTTCGATTGAGGTTGGAAAAAGAGTCAGTTTGACATCAATCTCAGTATAATTTGGGTAGCGCCATGCATGGAAACCAGCTTCAAAAAGTAGCATATCCGTAGACGACTTGTGGTTGCATCACAATCACGTGGCTTGTAAGTATCTATGTGTACGAAAGACTTTACAGTTCTAAAAGAACTGTCCAAGGATAAAGTTGTATGTAATGATATAAAGTTACCTCGCTTCCCTGACGACTGTGTTGTTCGGACAGAGTGTCTGGAGAAGGCTGTTTGTTGGACCAGGTGTCATCAGAGTGTCCGCGGTCCAGCTCGACTCCGGAATCCCGGCTCTCTCCGAGATTGGAGTCCGAGTCGTAGTACAGCGTCTTCCGGTAGAGCATCTTCTCAACCCTCGTCTCCTCCTGGAGGAAGCTGGTGATGTCGGGACGAGGAGCCAGCGACAGTTGTGGCTCCAGGTAGCTGTCATCTTCCCCGCCCTCGAGCCCCAGGAAGCTCGATCGCTTGTTTCTTATCTCTTTCTTTATACGTTTGGTCGAGTTTAAGCGAATCAAAGGGGCCTGAAATATTTGTTTATATTTCAGATCATGGCAACAATATTACTGAGGTATTTCACAGAAATTCTAATATACTTATTATCACTGTCATCAAATGACCAAAAAGCGCCATTTTGTTTTTTGACATTTGAAAGGTCCATGTTAAACGGCGATTCTAGGTACTATTCAGCTATTTATACAAATTGTGAACAACTGACAAGCATTGCAACAAAACAACACAAGTGTTTTTCTGCTCATCACAATTTGTTCAAAAGCTGAAACAGATTTAGGGTCGGCGTTTAACATGGACCTTTCATATGTCACTGGCCATTTGATGACGAATGTTTCATTTAATATCTGCAAAACATCCCAACCTAACCTTCTGTGAAACAGATTTAGGGTCGGAGTTTAACATGGACCTTTTCTTATGTCATTGGCCATTTGATGACGATTGTTTGATGACATTTGAATATCTACAAAACATCCCGACCTAACCTTCTGTGAAACTACTACTCTTATTTCATCATCTGATACAAAAGATGAAAGATTAAATGAGTAGGTACTAAAAGGTTTGAATCTGCCAGTGAATTATCACAATAAATTATTTTAAAATACCTATAAAATTTTAGTTGCTAGAGAACACGATACCTGAGAAATGAGACGTAACTCAAAATTATATTATCTTAAAAAAATATATTTAAATTCTCAAATATTTGAGATGAAAATCTTTGAAACTATATTTGGACTTCATGCACAAGATGAAAACACAGCAAACAACACCTTTAGATAAATTAGAAAGATGGAAGAAAGAATTGTTAATGAAGAGTTTAAAAGATGGGAAAGGATAGGAAAGGAAGAATAATAAAAGATTTGTAGTTTTTAAGGAAAGGTTGCGATTTATTCAAGCAAAATGATTTAAAGTAGAAAAAAGTATCAATAATTGGAAATACAGGAGTTCTTAAGAAGATTTTCTAACTAATATACAAAGAAAACTAAAGATTTACATAACACCAAATTTAAAATATCTCATTATAAATCATCATGCAATGCGAAAAGATAAAGACAGACAGCTGACAGTTCCATTGTAACTTCGCCCTCTTTCTCACAAACGGATGCATGTAACAGAAAGAGAGAGATTAAAACGAAACCCTCAGTGGCCAGACCGTCATAGAACATACAGGGTTTTCCAATAAGAGGTGTTATTTTGAATAGCCCGCTATTTCGGTAGATGTTACTTTTGCAGCTGTAATTTTTTGACATTTAACAAGTAGAAACTACGCCATTAATAAAAATGGAACGATACACGCTTCAACAACGCATTGAAATGACTAAAATTCCACCTCGGTGGCTTCATCAACAAGCAAAATTGTCGCATCTGGGGCTCGGAAAACCCAAGAGTTATTGTTGAAAAGCCTCTCTATCCTCAATGTGTGACTGTTTGATGCAGTTTATGGTCCGGCGGAGTCATTGGACCTTACTTTTACGAAAATGAGGCTGGAGCAACAGTTACGGTGAATGGATCGCTATCGAGATGATGATTTTTTATTTTTTGATCGATTAATGATTTTTTATGGCCGGAATTGGATGGCATTGATCTGGACAACGTTTACTTTCAACAAGACGGCGCTACGTGCCACACAAGCAACGAAACCATTGATCTTTTACGATTGAATATCAAAATAACACCTCTTATTGGAAAAACCTGTAGTATTTAAGTTCCTTTAACTCTTGGTGTGCCGATGCAAAATTTTCGCTGACCGCCAGCTGATTCTGTTTTCGTAGTAACTTATTCGTTTTCACTGTCTTACCAGATAATGTGTCTACATATATATATATTGATAAAAATAGCATATTGTCTACCATAAGTAGCTTCGTCAGAATAGCTCAGAGAAATGATTTTTTCACTTTGCCGCCATATCTGTGCAGATACGTCGGCACTCAAGCGAATAAGAACATGCACAAGTTTACTAAAATATAATACAAGTAATAAAATAGGTACTAAAGGAAGACATAAACAAGCTTAAGAAATGTATGAAGGGATTGATTGATTTTAAAACAAGAAGATTACTAAGATAAAAGTTATAACTATTTTAACAAAATTAACCAAATGCTCCAGTGAAAAGTATCTCGGGTTATGGATATTAAAAATAATTTAGAAACTAACTACTGATAAATTTAAAAAACTTATAATCTAATGGTAACGGATTAGCAGATAATATAATATAACCTCACAATCAGAGTCACTTTTCGCCGGGTCATGCAATATAAAATCAAAATGTGAATGTTAATGCAAAATATAACTAAGTCTACCAATACCCTCACATGCCAAAGTAGATAAAGTAGATAATCTAATTTGCAATCAAGGGACATAGGACCTTATAAAGATTATTTATCATTTGCAGATTAGAGAATTTCAACTAAATTTGCGAATGCATTTCTTGGTATCTCAGAATTCAGTAATCAAGTTATAAAAAGAAAATTCCGCAATGGGTGGATCAGTAAATTGAGATTCAATATTGGTGTCCAGAAACTAGTGATACAATCGGAAAACTGGTGAATTTACATCATTTGGATTGTTAATTTTTAGTTTTGGATAATTTGGTTAATATCAGCTGTTTTGATCCATCTCTAAAAGTTTTGTTATCCATTTAGTTGCCAAAAAAAAGGTTTAAAAAAAATCTAAATGCTTGGATTATTTTTTTGGGTTCTCCGTGCGATCTAGATTCACCAGTTTCCCGCTTGTACCAGTAGTTTCTGGACACCGTGTATAACCCACCTTAGTAATATTTTGCATCGCCAGGATGAAACTATTTTAAGAAGAAAGGTAAGAAAAGAAACTAAACTATGTAATAACTTACCGAGTTAAGATCGTCATCATCAACGGGTGGCGGTGGAGGCTTCTCCTTGGGAGGCTCCATGGCGTTCTTGGGAGGCCCCAAGGGGAAACCCACCATGTCGTTACTGACCGCCAAACCAGAATACAACATGTCTATATTCTCATACAGAGGCACGTGTTGCGGCACATGTTTCGGCATGCTTTGCGTAAACTGTTTCGTCACAGCTTCGTCGATGATTTCCTTCTCTGCGACCATCTTTGACTCTTCCATTTTGATTATCTCTTGGAGCGGGGAAGTCTCTTTCTTCGACTTGAGGATATTCAGACTCTCCTCCACTCTCGGCAGATCCACCATTTTCTCTTTGACCTTTTCGTCAAACACTGGCTCGTCTATGTCGATGGCCTCAAAGGCAATTTCTAGAGCATCAACCACCTGTCAACATAAAACTTTATATAATTCTCGCCTAACTCTATACATGAAAGCACACTTCACATTGACGTAAAAGAATAATCGTAAATTCAAAAGCGTGAAAGCTGTAAATCAACAGAAAGTGTAAAAGCTCACTCAAATCCACAGAAATATTAAAAAAAAAATTTATCACTTTAACATTAAAAAAACGTGATTGTGTAAACTATAATGAAAAATTAAATAAAAAAACCTTCAAAGCTTCACTCATGTTGAGGGTATATTTCGGACTGAACAGTGTAAGCTAAGTATGTTAATATCAAAAAATGAAAGATAACAATCATGCAGATAAAATGATAACGTTTTGATTAAATAATATTGATTGCATGTTCCATTTATCATGGAAATGTGTTGTCGTGTAATTAATCATGTACATTTTTTGATGCATTTATTGATGTATAATTACATATTGCAATAATTGTAATACAAAAACTATTTCAAGAATTTTGTTTTTAAATGTTTTTGCTACATAAAGATCTATTAAGATCAAATAAAAATGATAAGGTAAGATGATATTAAGATTACTTTTGTGTAACATTGAAATTTGAGGATAAATAATAATTTAAGAATAAGGGAACTAAGTCGCAAAGTTCCAGGAAGCAATTTTTAGGAATAAGCAAAATTAACCAATAGCAGGAAGAAGCAATGGATGTATTTTAAATAAGTTGATGAAGAGAATTTACAATCCCCTGCAAAACAGTGTGATCTTATATAATTTATTGTTAGAAATTTGACATTAAATTTTTATAATTTATGGTTATTATTATTCAGGGGTTTAAGATCACAAGGGCCTATCTATAAAACATAATGTTGAGATTAACGCAAATAAAGATTGGAATGCTGATATGCCCAACTATATCTCTTTAATGGCTTTATGTACGAGATAGAGCTATAAGTCACTAATAAATATGATTATAGAATTACCGAAACCAAGCATAACTCAAAACATCAGTTTTTGTAGTTAGGTTAGGTTAGGTTAATTTTATTAACATCTTTGATTTTGACAGGATTAACTGATTTAGCTAATATCAGGCCAAATAAACCAAGATTCTAAATAAAAACCCGTCGACATCAGAAACATTAATTAAATGGTTGAAAACAAAGACACGTTCGTACATTAATATTCGATTACATAACAATAAAACAACATGCAATAGTTTAAAAAATATGAAATAAACAATAAACTTTTAACAAAAGCATGCATAAAAGTTTATAAAATTAACCATTTTGTTAGATTAAAACTATTCATGCTCACAAACGAGAAAAACATAGAAAAAGAAAAGACGTACGTGAGACGATACTTGGTGCTGTTTAACTATCCCAAAATGAAAACACAACATTGGTATACAATCAGTGTTGAAATCTCCATTTTAACAACTCATCTATTAGCACTTTTACCATGTTATAACTGTATTAATGTTACCATCCCATTAACTCGGTTTTTCCTTAAAGTAACTTTAACTTGGATAATATTTGAATCCTGCTTTTGGCTCGGTGAAATAAAACTGAGAGTCTGCGATTTTTTTCAGTGCCGGAACGATGTTATCTTCTTTGAAAGATGCTCAACAAACATCGTTGAGAGATAGCTCTGATAATATTATTTTCATAGAGATTTCCTTTGCAAATGATTATTCCTGATAAGAGAACAAGGTCGCCGTATGAAATGAAGTCTTCACAATAATACATACTTCACAATACCATTACCACAAGAACCATAGAGAATAATGTAATGGTTTGATGTATAAGTCCAAACTACCAGATTTCATCCTGCGTGAGATAAAAAGATTGCCTGAATATTGAGAGACAATTTAATGTAAATAAGGCAGGATGATTATAAATTTAATAAATTTTAAAGAACTTGTGCATCAAACCGATTAATGAAATGTAAAAGCTGTTTAGGAGGGTTGCTGAAGATGAAATACAAAAATAACAAACGTGAGTTTATTTTCAAAATGATCTCATTATTTTATTGGCATATTTCTACATTCATGTTCTAACAATAAAGGGTTTACATTTATCTAAAGTTTAAAGTACATAAATGGTTAGGAATTGAGGTATTAGTATTCGAGGGCTCGATTAGCAAAAAAGGAGAATATTTACATTTACATACTTTGCAAACAGTAAAAATAAATAATTATTATCGTTCATCATCGAGGCTACGAAATAATCAGACAAAATTAAATCGACGGACATTAAATGTTACTTATGTTGATAGAAAATTATAAACATCATTATTATTATTGTTACTTGGTTTCAGGATTCGCATGGACATCACTAGACAGAGATTGACTTTTCCCGTGAGAATGATCGTTAAAAAAGTTGTTGCATACCTTGAAGACAAATTTTTCCTCGAGACAATTATATTCGTAGTCGTCCTCTTTTGAAAGATTAGCGGGTATAATTTCAGGCATATCTAGGATAGGGGTGATGGGCTGTGATGGACTGGGAGAGGTTCTGTTGTTGATCTGCAGGATGGTCCACCGCCCACTGGACTCCAAGACAGGAGGACTTTGGAGAAACTTATCGCAAGCGGGGCTCAGCTCTGTGGGAGTCTTGCACTTGAGCTGAAAGGAGCCCGGGGAGAGACTCGGCTTGGGAGGGGGTTCGGGTTTGGATTGCACACAAGTTTTAGATGAAAGAGAAGATTTGTTAGTAGACATTTCAGATACCATCACCATAGGCATATCACAAGACACAGCTCTACCTCTATCGGATACTTCGTTAGTATTGTTAGAAGTAGAATCTAAGTTGTTTAGAGAGTTACCCAATTTAGAACAGATTTCTTTGAAATTAACATGAATTAACATTTTCCCTTCAAACACCATATCGCTCTCTGAACCGACAGAGTTCTCTTGGAGACTTACGCTGGTGTCCGGCTCCAGGGACTTGACGGTGTCCTCTTCTTCGCGGTCGAAGAACACGTCAGTGGTTTCCTCCACGGTGGGAGGGTCGTCTTCAGTCACGGAGGAATGTGACAGCACCGGGCAGAAGTCCTTGTAGCTGCAGTCCTCGGTGTCGGGATGCGGGGATTCACTGAGGATTCCATCCACATTCACCACGGTGTCTTGAGAGACGGTTGAGGTTCCCAGGAGGGTGAGAGACAAGTGATCCTCGCCAGTTTCGTCTGCGTGAGACACAGCGCATGAAACATCTCCAGTATGGATGCCACTGTCTTCACGGTCTGTCTCTCCTCCGGTTCCTGTTTCTCCACACAAGTCCTCGGAGCTCTGAATCCTTTCAAATTTTCCAGTGGGCAGATTATCATCTGTGTCCAGGCTATCCAAAGAGCGATGGAAGCGTTTGCTATCATACAGACCACTTTCGGGACTACTGTTTCGCTCGCTACTGTTCTGGTGACTTTCGTAGGAAGAATCTTCCCTGAATTCCATATCGTCATAGCCATTATTTTGCTTCAACTTAATAGTGATCTCCCTTTCAGGTGCACGAATCACGCTCTTGTTGGTGGCCGAATCCAGATTGGACAACCTTTCTTTAATAGTTTGTGTCATACCGGATGACATTACATTATTGACAGTAAGTTTATCTTGGGAGTTATGAGACTTCAAACTTGAAAGTCTATCTCTGACAGACGGCACATTTGAAAGATCACCATTTGACAGTTTGGTGGAGATTTTGTCTGTGACAGCCACATGCTTCTCTAGACTCGAAAGCCTTTGCTTGAGGCTGCTGGCCTCTGTGGGAAGTACGCTGGTACTCTTAACAGTGTCTGGATATTCAGTGAGCTTTTCTAAGTGTGATAGACGGTCTTTGATAGATTTGGAGTTACTCAAATCTCCATTCAGCTTTTTGCCCAGTCCGTTGGATTCGGGAGAGGATTCCTTCTCGAAGAGTTCCCTTCGTTTGAGGACGTCAACTTTTGGAAGGACCTTCTTATTAGTGTCAGCGTTGCTCAGCTCAACACTGGAAGAGCGCCTCTGTTCAAACGAGGAAAGTTTATTTTCAATTTTATTTCCCAGAGACGTCCGTCTCAAGTTACCATTTGTATAACTTTCGGGGGACTTTTCTTTTATGGAGTCCTTCAGAGAGTTAACCTTATTGTTGATAACATCGGTGGACTGAGTTCTGGGTATGATTCTGGACTTGTAGTTTTGAATTGCTCCCTCGTACGTGTATTCCTCGGGCTCCGGAGAGCTGATGGTAGCGGTGGTGCATGTGTCATACTCATTGGCGCTGGATCCCAACTTCCTGATGCCCACTTCGGACATGTTGTCAAGATCGGAATGATTTTTGTCCAAATCCATTCCATCGCTCTGTAAATAATTAATAGAGGACATTAAAAACTGAACACGACAACACAAAATGTTGCACACAAATAAAATACATAAACATTTACATATTGCAAAAGAAACATACACAAAAAGGCAACTACGTAATCAATACATGTCCATCATAGGAAACTCAGTAAAATTACAGAAGTTAACTCAAACGTTGTTATTTCCCTATTGTCTTAATTTTTTCAGGATTATTGCAGGAAGCTTTTAAATATTCTCTCATAAATACACTCATTACAATAAGTCTGATAGATACATTCATGTATAAATATGCATTTCCTCTACATAGGAACAATATACGTATATTGTTTCAGATTATTTTGAACCAGATAATACCCGTGTTAAAAAATGACCATTTTTTTTAAGGTCATTGATAAGAATTCATTAATGTTTTTTTTTTTTTTTTTCTCTTGAATCAGATGATCTATGTATATTGATGACATAAAATAATTAAAATAACATCATTGATAAAAATAATACGACTGACACTCCCACAGTGTCATAATATTAAGCTGAGATAAATTTCTGAAGATGTTAGATTGGAGATGTTTTTGGGATAAGATTGGCAGTTAAATATATGGCAGATTAAGAAATTAAAAACAAAGAATGCAAAATGAATAATATAGGTACTATTGATAAATAATATAACTGCCAAAAGTGTTGTAATATTCAGTTTTGGAGTAAAGATCACTTGTAATTAGATTGCCATTCAAATGCCATGAATTCAAAATGGCGTTGATTGGCACTCCAATGATTGTATTTGAATTTCGGTGAGAATGTTTGGGGGAAAAGATTGGTAAGGTAACTCTATAAAACAGAACATGATAAAAAATAATAGGTTAGTTTAGACTAGTAATTCTGCGAACTGTAAATATGTTTCTATTTTTAAATTATTTAAGAAATTATAACCCTTTCAAATTCCCTCTGAAAATATAATATTTGTAAAGGTACCTAAATACCTACCTACTTAATTATAAACCATATATTTCATGTAACATTTTTAAAAATTTGAAATAAGGAATTATAAAATTTATCCAATGAAACGTCACTATCTTTATAACAATTATTCTTTTTTTCAAACTTTCTTCGTGATAGAATAAGGATGTCCAAATGACGATTTCACATTTGAAAAAAGAATCTTTAATAAACCATTAAAATGAATACCATCTTGAACCGAAAAAGGAACATACATATAAATTTACAGCAAAACGGTTGAATTAAAACAGGACTTCACTACGCTCAATCAATTAGTTTGGTTAGGTGTGTTTTTTCCTTAATTTTTATTACTTATTCTGTTTTTTCATGGAACCAAATGACAGATAAAAAATATAGCAGTGGGCTTGATGGGGTAAAGTAAAAGGATTGGAGACTCACGGCAAGGCTGTGGTTGTCGCAGTCCTCGGAGAGGCTACTCTTGCCTGAGGCGCTGCTGGTGCCAATGCCGAGATCACTGAGGTCATTGTTGTCCTCTTCGGAATATATGGGCAGCGGAAGGCGGGCATTTTTACGGCCAGCTCTGAAAAGAAAGAAAAAATTACATAAACAGAGAAAAAAAAACTTCATTAACTAGCTAAATTTATTTATTAAATGGCCTACCAAACTAGGCTCTTGCCTGTATTGTTCTCTCAACTATGGCAATACTAGCGTCTAACCTCACGACTGCTAGCTTACATCTTTGGGCATTTCGAAATTCTCCGGGATCCATTATTATCAAAACATTGACAGTATTAGAGATTATAACTGCAGAAAATTTAAAAATAAACTGTTATGATATTTGTGGACTGTTAATATTAATTTATAATTTGTAATATTGAAAAATTAAATTATATCTAAGGTTAGGTTAGTTCAGATCAACGATCGTAAATAATAAATAAAACAATTACATTTGAACGGTCCCCGTTAATCGCCGATTTTTGGTCGGTTCAGCATATGTTCACGTTTTTACATATTATGTTTTTACAAATGTGTAAAATGTTTCAAAACTGTGGAATTTGTATTTTTAAATTCATAGTACTTATTCAATAAATTTGACCTACTAATGTTACGTAGTGCAAATGAAAAGCCTACTTCCTCAGTTTAATTACGTTGTCTGTGGAATAATTAGAAAATGCGCGGCAAATGGCAGAAGAATGGTTCACGCCACGGGCGCCAGGTGGCGGGGGGCATTTCCACGGGAAAGCGGCTAAAATGGAGGCAAACGGCAAAAAAATTATGTTGTTTTCTCCGAGCTTAGCGAGCCGTGTGTTTTCCTCACTGCGTCAAGTGTTATGCCAGGCATTTAATAAAACGATTAAGATGATTATAAATCCATTCCGTGCGGGATTTAACACGACATCTTAATAGATAATCCGCAATTTCCCAATCGACTGACTTGACTAAAACCAGAATACTACAATGAAGTCGCGCATAACATTTACATACACAGATAAATAATAATTAATATGTCGGACTTTGAGGTTAACCGTGGGTCAGCGACGGTTGTGGACAACGGGTCAATGATTATTAATTATTAGCAATGAATAAAGTCGTCAATTAACATAAATTGCCAGACGCAAAGTTTTTGTTTTCAACTATAATTCCACTTGAATCGATTTAAACTATGGCATACAGTTAAAACTTTCGATTACAGGGAGTTACGTGGTTCAAGTGTCAGCTTCCAGGGTCTTACCAAAGCGAGTAAGTAATATCAACATATTCGATTATTACACAGAGTTATTTTTTATTTATAATTATTGACAGAGGAAAATGGCGGTAACCCAAGAAACCGACAGAGTATTTCTGCCAACGTACAACAACTTTTATAAATTGGGAAAATTTGAAGGTTGTTTATGTATTTAGCAAGACAGTTTCACTTTGAAAAATAACAATTAATCACACATTTCAAAAGTGATATAAAGTCACGAAAAGTAGGTTAATTATGTGACGTAGATTAGGTTAGGTTTATAGGTTAGTTTTGTTTCATCGCTTTTAATGACATCACATTTTAAAAGGTGTATTGAATTGTCATTGTGTTGAGTTATCATATCACTTTGTTTTAGAAAGAAGAAACCGCGCAAATAATACGGCCATTTATGGAATAACAGAAGATGTATTTCTTCAAAATCTCCAGAGTGGTAGACACTCGCCAAAACACCACCAATCAGAATCGACGATGCTTGAAATGGCGTTAGCCGTGTTTGTTGTCCAGATCTATATAGTCCAGTACCTACTACTTCTCAACATGTCCAATTGGGGGTGTCATAATTCCATTGGTTCCAGTCAGTTAAAACTCTTTTGCGGTATTCACGTAAACAGAAATCCAATCATGGTTTTGACGCACCTTTTTAATGCAATATATAATATCATATTTTT
The DNA here is from genome assembly GCF_061612785.1 of Hesperophylax consimilis. Lineage (NCBI taxonomy): Eukaryota > Metazoa > Arthropoda > Insecta > Trichoptera > Limnephilidae > Hesperophylax > Hesperophylax consimilis. The sequence goes on from NC_142850.1 coordinate 25,671,598, forward strand.
AATTAATTCGATATGGTTTTTTTTATTCATCAAAAGATTTATACAATGTTTTGAATTAGTTTTTAATCGATATTAAGGTGTTGCCAATGTACCTGTAACACGGAACTACGTATTGTGAACAATGTGGATTCATTTTTTTCCCGACCTTGCATTAAGACGACCAATAAATAATAATAATAAAGTTGAAGTAATCAAATGTCAAGGCCGACAGACTAAAATAATTCTTCGAAAAGTAAACAAAGATAAATTCATTAAAAAAACATCGATTAAAAGACGATCATTATCATTACAGATATAAAATAAGAACAAAAGCTTTATTAGATTATTATCTATGGATAAACCGAATGCGGTACACCTATACCTAGAGGAATTGTTCAGTCAAGAAAATATATTGACAACACTAGGCCCCGTAGTAGGTGTTCAAAGATGGTTTGAAAGGGGGATATGTACTAAATACGAATGTTAGAGGGAGCGCGCTAATATTTAAAAAACGATAATAATTAGGCGAAAATGGTGAAAAAATTTAATAAAACACAACTCGTTTGAAAAAGAGCAAAAATGCTTTAATTTTTCTTCATTCAGTGACATGGTTATTACAATTAATAGGTATGTTTAGACCACCAAGCTAGGCACATGCCCGTGTTGTGGTGGTTGGAGTTACATTTAAAGATACACTGTGATTTTTTTCATGCCTATAACATATTAAATAAAAGAACAAAACGTGTTTTAAATAATTTTCGGAGCTTATTTTGCGATTTTTTTTCTACAGAGGGAATTTCATATAATTAATGTTGCGGCATAAAAAAAGGATGGATATTATCTTCAAAAATAACATATATTTTTTGGAACTTAAGAACTTAAAGAGAAACTTGTATAAATCGGTAGAAATTGGGTATGCGGGGGTTTAAATAAACATTAAAATCTAAGCTCTCCCAGCGAGATTGCACTGAAGCATTTCAAAAACCGTCCGTGGACAATAGTATCTGATTTAGTTTGACCACCGCGAAGATGAATACGATGTTGTCATTCAAATTGGGCTAAATAAAAATATTGTTTAATATTAGTATTTTTAGACGAAGAATAATAATAGGCAGCCAAAATTTATTTTAAATTATAAGTAATTGTTTTATAAAATAAATCAGGTCCCAAACCGGTACCTTGCGGTAGCCCAAAAAGCATATTACGCTGGAATTCATCGCATTCCACACTACATGGCATGCGTTAATGCAATATAAATTTGATTATAGTATTTCGACCCTGGTAATGTAATTCAACAGACCACGAAAAGCGCGCCAAGACTAGCCAGGCCCCACAATAAAACGAGAATTCCGAAGAATTAAGTGCGGAAAATGCCTACGCCGATTATAAAACAGAGAAAGCAGCAAAGCGATTAAATTAATGCAACAAAACCGTACAAAATCAATAATTAATTTACAATTTCTCTAAAAAGGGAAAATTATGATGAGCAAGTACCTATCAATACAAACAACGCCTTTCTAGCCTTTTGCACTATTCGTTATTGATCTTAATTATAAAGCAGAAAACCAACACGCATGAAACAAAATAAAAAACTATCGAACGGTGAGTTCTGGTGCCATGCAAATTTCACAACGTTATCTGTCTGGAATTTCTAGATTATTGTCATTATTTTCAGCTCCTAACGTTATTTTCGTCATTGTGTTACGAAGCTTTGAAATATTAATTATAAATAAGGAAGTGGCCATATTTTTAAATACATCTATATGACTTTCGCTTTTGTTTTCCCTGTCCCTGGGATTGAAGGCCCAATCCTCAGTCTAACCATATTTTTAAAAGATTAATGACATTTAAAAATAGATGTATTATAGTTTAAAAAAAAAACCTTGTTTTTACGGGTTGATTTTGTTTATGGTTCAATAAGAAAAAAAAGTGTTAAAACTTAGGCGAAATCAGGTGGTAAAACCAGTAAAATAAAAATAGTAAATACGATAACAGCCTCTGGGAGAATGGCTGTATTAGCTATCGACCCGATCTCAAGTTTTCAATTGATCTGTTCCTATCGCACGATTCGAAATGTGATTTATTTATCATTTTAACGTTTTTTCACGCTAGACGCATTTCGTCGCTATAATCGCCCATTGGCGTAACAAGTATTGGCACGCCAGAACATTAGAGTTATGCAGACGAATTACGTATACGAAGAGAAACTTGAGTGCACTCGCGAATAGGAGATATGCGGCTTATTAAAGGCATACAGAGTGGACGATACTCTCCACATCGCAGTAGTGAAAGACCACCATTCAGAATCAAAACATTACTTTAAATGGCTTTGTACGTGTTTGGACACAGATCTGAATAGCCAGGTACTTACCCACCTTCCCTCTTCCACCTCCTTCCCATCCCTGATCATGGGTTAGATTAGAACTTTATCAGACTGTAGTCTTATGACCGGTGAATAATCTAAGCCGACTGTTCAGAACATTGACGATACTTCTGGGGATGGGTCAGATTAGATTTTTTTTTATTTTATGTATATAAATTACAAACAATACATAACAAAATGAACCTTTGTCTGTCCAACTGGGGAGGATTCCCGTTTCAGGACAGCCAAATTGTGTATTTAGTACATAATATTCTTACAATGGAATGGCGACGCTGTCAAAACAAATTTTGGGAACATTGTTGAATGCATTCGAAGTAACAGGATGGTTTCTTTATACTTGAAAGAATCGCAAAGATGTAATTTATTACCAGGGTCAATTTGGATAACATTAGTAATTGCATTCAGAATAGATGATTGTTTTCTTTCGGGACATCACAAGTCTGAGATTCTTTCCAGGGCATTTCGGAGAACATTTACAATTGTATAGTTAGAATTTCCACATTTATAAATCAGTATAAGACATATGAATCCTATAGTACTTTTTTTTAGAATTTCTTAGGTGATAGAAATTACACATTACTAGACCAGAATATATGCCGTATGACATATGAATTTCAAATTTTAAAATTTCGAATCTTTATTTATTAAATGGATAGTCATTATTATACAGTAATTGTACTATACAGATTCGTAAATTTAAATAATAACAACAATGAAGATCAAGTATTAGGAACAAAAATAACCATTTTTAAACTTGAAATAAAAAGTGACTTTAGATCCTTATCTCTCATAAGTATAAAATAACCTTTAAAAAATAAAAATAAATTAATTAACGTTTTATATTATAGATTAGAACATTGTTTTCCGCAGTTTCCTTCTGACCCTGAGCATTTGGGACGTTTAAGCTTCCCTTCTCTATTATAATTTTGTTGGTTTGTCGCTTAGTTAAGTTCGTGTCGAAACATGAATGAAATAGTTTCTGGGACTTGACGGGGTTTATCCAATACAACACAAGAGATGCTGGGGAGATAGTGCAAAATCCAAAAATATCAGGGATGATGGGATTAATTCGCAATTTACTAATCTAATAGTTAAAGAGTTACCAGATTTATAATAATTTTCGAAAACTGACGAACAAGACGAAATATATCCAATGTAAACAAAGAAAGTGTTATTGGAATCCCAATAATGTTTACATTTTTTCACGGTTAGTAGCTAAAAAAATCGTGTGTTTTGTATGTTGGAAATCAATAATCAAACCTTATTGTCAGCACGCTTTAAAAAATATGCATTTTTATAATTAAACGCCTCCAGCATCGTAAATAGATATTGAATCGGTCTAGTCAACGATAACACTAAATGTATAGAAACCAGAAAATAACAGAATATACACGATTTAAACACAGCAGATACAGGAAATCACACTCATCGTGTTTATTACGACGCAAAGTAGTCTGCTAAATTAAAATTCAGGTTTAATCGCAGATAATGTTAACAGACCTTCATCAGCGGGGCTATAATATTCACGGCGATAAATTCATCAGCTTGGATAGTATGATCACTGATCACGATCAGGTACCATTTGCTCCTGCATCAAATGACGTGGTAGTCAGCGGAGACTGTAGATTAGAAGAAACTGTACCTAGGAGAATAATGTGCAGAAGCGGTTCGTTCTGAAAACTTATTTGGTTAAATAAATGTCTTTTGTAAAGAATCGGCATAGCTGGAGAAATTAGAGGGAGGGCTCTTTACGCAAAACTATAAATATTTCGCTGCCTTTGGATCGAAACCGGGTCAAGCAGAGGGTTGTCGGCTAAACTTACAATGAATCCTGATTATTTTACACTGAAATATCGCAAGGAAAGGTTTTGGCGAGATTGAATCGTTAGGCTAGCATTACACTTGTAAGGTTTTTTCGTAAATTTACGACTTCTAGCCAATGGGCGCATTGGATTTTCAAAATGCAAGATGCCCATTTGCTAGAAGTCGTAAATTTAGGAAAAAACTTACAAGTGTAATGCTAGCCTAATACTAACTTGTAAACTTTTATCAATAGTTGCACTCGGAATGCTAGAATCTTTTATTCTAGTGTGCATCAGCACTTGTTTATCTAAATATGGCTTTTGTGTACAATACGAGTAGCAATAAGAACACCGACACAATTTTTTTCCGCGATGCGTTCGAATGTGCCTTTTCAAGTACGACTTTTTGAAGACGAATAGTTAAAGTCAGTATACGAGAATGGTTTTATCCCTTATGTACAAATATTATAATAGTGTTTTGTTATGCCTGTCTCACTGATCGGATAAACTCTCTCAACATCTCAACGATAACATTCAGCCTTAATTACATCATGTGAGAAGGATTTAAATTTAAACAAGAGCTAAACATGGTAAACTATTGTATTAGTGCTGATTCGCCTCTGAATCTATACAACCGTCATAATAATTATACACGGCGACTTAAATTGACCACATCAACGATAGATAACATTACTTAAATACGACGGAATGACATGGCATTCAAAGGTACTTTCGCCCTGACGATAATAAGTTTATACCTTCCTATGCTATCTGATTATTTACTATCCACTACGATTATTGTTATTTCTATCAATATAATGACAACATTTGACCTCAGTTTTAAATTATGTGGTTTCACCTACATTTAAGCTAAAGCACGTTGATCCGCCCGATAGAGAATGACTAATTTAAGTATTTATCAAGAATACAAAATTGAGTGAAATCCAATACTATCCAAATATGGTCAATGGAAGGTGGACCAAAATGTGTACCAAATAACCAACAGACAAATATGAAAGCTAAAAGTGAAGTAGAACCTAAAAAGGAACGGTCTTGCTGGATTCAGAAAGATAAGAATCTCTCAGAGATGATTTGCGAAATTCCTGTAAATATGTTGGACAATGTTGATGTTGGTATAAGAATAGATTAGGTTGATAGGCTCACCTGTCTTCCATCATTTCGCTGAAGGTCTTTGAGCGGCGTCTCTCCCTCGCCTGGTCCTCTTCTGTTATTCTCTTTACTTCTACACATCTCTCAATGATGTGCTCAACACGCTTCCGTCTTGATGACTTCCAATTATCCAGATTCTGCAATAAAACATTTAATTAGGATCATTAATATATTTTGTTGGGCATTTTTTTGCTTTCGTACAATTTTGCGCAATTATTGTGGGTCGACAGCATCAAAAATGAAACTATTGTTGAAACATTATACGATATCTATTCTATTTCATTATTCTACATTTAATACACGTTATTCAAATCGGAATCACTTAGTTCTACGAAGAAAAGAACACACAATTTTAACTAGTGTTTTCACTACTCGATAACTGAAACATTTACGCCAAATACATAATAAGTAATAGCCCAACATACGGAAAAATACAGCTATCACAACTCGCATGTGCAAATATGCCAGACAGAAAGCAATGGGGGGAACAATCGTCAGTAGATACGGACAGTGAACAGCGCGGTACATTTGATATGCTCCGGGCAATTCAATTGATTGAAAGCCACACCACCTCACAAAGGCATTACAAAAAGCTACAAAAGGCACACACGTCAATTATAGAGGCCGAGGTGAGGCTGGATTTTAACACGTGCACAACGGGGAATAGGGAACACCCAGACAGCGCATAACTCCACGTGCCCATAGTCTTCAATCCACTCGAGATCCCGACCTTTACCCAGTAATTAAAAATACGTGTATGGATCCCACCGGACCTAGACATAAATTCAGACGGACAACCATGAATTTATTGAACTCCAGAATGAGCGGCGGTATTGCCTATTATGTAAGCCTCGAGCCATCATCCATAGTAAGTGGCTGAATTCTCTAGTCAGAATTACGTGTCCTTCAATTCAATGATGAAAAACAAAATATGACAAATTGCCGCCGTATTAAAAAAGCATTTCGTTTGTGTAATCATTGGCAATTAATCAACTGTTCGGTGAGTTTGCCATTTGCGGGTCGTAAACACTGTTTATGGATCTCAAATGATTGTAACCTTTTAAATTTTAACCAATTAAGAAGTTTTTGTTTGACTAATCATTAATTTATTTCAATTACCGATAATACTTGCCATCCATTATTCAAATAGATTGCCAGATGTAATTGCCGCTTGTCTACATTCTGAATAATATGGAAATTTGATATACGACTTTCGGTATATCGGATTGCCGGTTTTTTTCGATAAAGTCATTTTTCCTTGTTAATTTGACAGTATTGTTGAGGAATTCGTGCTTGGAAAATAAGTTCCCACGTAAATATTGCCGATACGTTTGCAGGTGTCCCACAAGGTTTTGCACTGTTTGAAGGAAATATAGTAGAGTTGTATCTGCAGCAAGCAGTGAATAGATATAATATGTACTACATATATTTTTCTGTGAACAATAATACGCATATACTGTACTGTCGGTTGGTCTGATTATACCAACATATTAGTATTCAAAGGAAAGAGCACATAGAATAATTGGACAGATGAATGCCTCAAGGTTGGGATAGTACCTACGTATTTGGTTAGGAAAGCGTTTCGAAAGCCAATGTCAATTCAAACTCAATAGGGTATCAGCATATGGACTGACGGAAAATGAATAAAACAACAATGAATGAAGCACTTCAACCAGACATTTGCAAAGTGGAATATGTACGCTCAATGGCGGATACTTGAATAGAAATATATAAGGCAAGCAGTTTGCTCTGCATTATTGGCTGTTGCGTAATTTCGATTCAGCTGTATTCTGTCAATCTTTGTAATACAATAGTATAATGGTACGCAACTGCCGACCGTGTACAAAACGTAAGTGCGCATTACCATTGTGTTTGGCAGCTACATCTGATTCGAAGCCCCTGCGATACATGAAAAACTTATGACCCTGTGCAAAAATGGTCAATGCGTTTGATAGATCCTATCTAAACCGACAGATTGTAATCTTTACAACAAAGACTTAAAGTGAGAATGCTGAGTTTGTTCTGCCGTAATTGCCATTGAAGGCGTTCTGAAGAACTAGGTTCATAGATCCCCTCGGCACCTGTGTGTAACCGGAAGACACGCCAAACACCTTCGCAACATTTTGGTCGCAATGAATAGGGTGGTTTTACTATCAACATTTCGGCTGTGGAACGATTATATTATAAATTTTCAATTCGACCCCGTACAGAATCCCTAAAATAACAAAACCAAGAAGAACACCACCAGTGCAAAACCTTGAGGGAAACCTCGGGATCTTCTGTGCACTCTATTAAAGAAAACCGGATAAAACAAAACAAAACATTAGAATAATAGGTTAGGTTAGCTTAAGCTAATTTTTCTTCGTCATTACTTTTCCTCAATGTACTCTTTTGTCATGGAATCCTTTGGAATACCATTCCTTTCCTTTAAAAAAAAGAACCCCATACAGAAATTCTAAAAATAAGATATACCTCATGTAGAACCCTTGGAGGAAACCTCAGAAAATTCTGTGAGGAGTTAATAAAGCAGTTTGTTGGTACTTACAGACTGCCAGTCTTCTTGCTCCTCCTTCTTGACCTCCTTGGTCTTTCGCACCTCTTCGGACCTCTTCAGCTGCTCCTGCGCAGACCGGAATAGTTCGCAGGGCCCGACCTTGATGAACTGCAGAGGGTTGGCCGCTGGCTTTGGCGGAATCGCCTTGGAGATGCGACCCTTGGCCGCCTGCAAGTATTCTGGCTCATCGGAAGAGAGCTAAAACAAAGAAAAGAATCAAATTAGTCAATATATTTGGATATGCCGCAAAGTAAGTCGATTACTAAATGTGTATGCTTATTTCTGACAATATGGGAGATCTACAGGATGAACGAAGTAAATATGAAGAATGTGTTAGTAATGAACGTAAGTAAGTCAAGCCATGGTGTTTGAAAGAGAGAGTACGAAAACAGTGTAGAATATACAGTGTGGAATAAAGATAAATGAAGAAAGATATAGCTGTGAACAATGAACACTTGGAGCAGGTGGAAGAGTTTTCGTATTTGGGAAGAATGTTTATGACATTATAGAGACATGGAAAGGCTGATAATGACATTGAACGACTATTTTGATGTATTGGCATACTATATATACAGGCATGAAACTGGCAGAGGAAGGATGTAAGTAGACAAAATTCTGTATAAAAGAGATCCCTGAGGCGTATGTGTGGTAAAATCATGTATGAACGTGTTAAATATATAGTGATCTGGAAAGAGTGAAAGGATGATGAAAGAGTAATGGATAAGATTAATAAAGAGATGCTTATCGAGGCGTATCGAACGTACAAATAAATGAGTGTAAGCAGAATGTACGATGCGGAAGTGCGTGGTAGAAGAAAATCGGAGACGTCCGAGGCAGACACGGCACGATCAAGTAAATCAAATACTTGAATCGGGCCATATAGAGTCAGAATAACAGAAGAGTTTGTATGAGAAGATGTATACATGTGAAAGAAACAAGATCTATCATCTCTGCATATCCCTGCGGTAAAACGGCCCGATGGTTAGTCAATTAGATACGCAGCATCAACCGTGACAAAAGAGGGTGAAGGATCCAAATTAAACTGACTGGAAACAATAAAAGTAAGCATACATGTACATGGGTATATAAAATTGTCAAAAAAAAAACAAATGTAAACGTCACAACTCACAAAGTCGGTTAGTATTGCTTTAATGCCATGGACAACTTGATTTGAAGAAGACATAAGGGTGTATATAAACAGGACAAAATTTCCGCGAGCCGGCTTTCCCATAATTCGCGGCGCGTAGTAATAAGTAGCATAATATACCTTGAGATCAAAGTTTGGCTTGAAAGTCACGTGCGCGGTTTCTGTTTGATTTTATTCAATTGATTCACGAATAGTTGTTGATAATATTTCTTTGAATTAAACTATGAGTTATAAGCTGTATGTGGTCAGTAACAAAGTACAAAGAAAATCAAAGAGCAAGAACGTGTACATCGGATAAAAAGAAAAAAATGCCCACCCTATCAAGCTCGGGTGAAAACCTTCAATGATTGGATCATTGGTTGAATTGCACGCAGAGTAATGATAGCCGTGGCAAATTGGTGAAATCTACCCACTACTCACGCCATAACGAGAATGCGCACAGGAGCAGAAGATGAAATGACGAGAGATGAGAGGATGCCCTAAGTAGAAGATACGAAGATGCCTATTAAGCAGAAAATGGCAGATGCCTTGTTAAGTAGGCGGCACAAGAAGCAGTGGCGGATCTACAGAGTTACAATTATTGCTTCCGAATCTTTGAGATTAAGGGTAAGGAAATAAGCATTTGGATCACTGTAAAAGAAAAGTCACCACATTATATTTTCATCATTTTCAAACGTGCTGGAGCATTATCCTTACTACAAAATGTCACAATGTGCGGCTAAAGACCACAGACCACAAATAGTATGAACAAAGTTTTAGTGTAGGTTATGTTAAATAAAACTTTGAAGTGACAGCCTTCAAAGTTACTCAGTGTCGTTGCACGTGAGCATTTTGAGAATTTGTCGTATTTTGAAGGAAGTTTTGTCCAGAATGTCATACAAAAATACAAATACAATAAAAAAATTTAAGGTTACGGACAATTCCTCATCCTTAATTAGATCCGGAATCGCCCCTCAGATCACTTCCATCGAAAATCTGCCCTTGAACATCTGATATTATTAATACTCTAGCGTCTGGACGGTGTAGGCCCTCTCATTGGTCAAATTTAAATTGTCTGTTTCAGTTAAATTCCGCTAACTTGAAAATTAAGGCACGATTTGAAAATGACACGATGCTCATATAATTTTTGGATAATATCGAAGAAAATATGTTTTAGAAAGTTGACAATCCATTGGATTCATTACATTACAGTAAAAATTATCCACAATTACGTATTAAAATTTGACGTTTATCATTATTCACGCGAAAGACAGATTGTTCAGTGTTGCCAGCGTATATGGAAAAAATGTAAAAAACTTTTATAGCCAGTTAGTGTCAAGCAATGTACAATGTCAGTGTGATTATTTAATGTGAGATATATTATAATTATAAATAATTATAAATAATAAATATAATTTATAATTATAAATCCACCATCATAAATTAAATAAAAAATAACCAGTTCCACTCGATACTTAAATACGTAATTAATTATTTTTTTGATATTACAACACCGACCCCATTCGCTGTCATCAGCTGTCATGTTTAATATGTGATAATTACAGAATTATTATTGACGTGATAACCGTAGATATTTCTTTTAAAAACTATCGCTGTGAATCGCTAAAAAGAAATGTTTGTTTTCAGATTATTATTTCAATTTAATTACTATGGCTAAAAGGTATGTGGGCAATATTTTACCAGAATTGGTCAAATTTCGGAATGTTCGAATGAGAGGGAAATTTACCAAGCGATTGAAGTGCCATATACTACAAATTTTAGCTTATCCTCCAGCACGAATGATTGACAGGAGATTGTAGTCAATCTAAAAACTTTAGGAATTTTGTTTGTCAATACAAATGCTACTTGATGTATACAGTGTTAATAGATTTGCCTCATTTGGAGCACAAATAGCTAATATCCCAGGTAATGGTCCATATTGTTTTTAAAAAATTGGTTAGGTTTATCATCTGACTTCCAGAAGTATACAAGTTGCAGGTAAAATACCTTCCTATGCTCAGCTTTATCTATATGATCCTGATGAGGCTGTTAGAGTGCGTATGAGTCATCCATGTTATGCCGATTGCTATAAAAATATAATGCAAATAATTGATGATTGAACTAAAAGAAGCTGTCGAGGAAGAAGAAATACGCATTGCGGCTGAGGGTGGGCAGGTGAGAGATATACGTCTATTATTTACACGTTCATCAGAGGTACAATGCTCCAACCAGTTCTCACGATATCGCTATGGTTTACGTAGCAGACAGACGGGAATTTGTCATCGGGTATAGATATCGCTGTTTAACCTAAAAATGTTGAAGGACCTCAAAGGATGGCAACTTTATCAAAGCATTTAGATCCCATGGTTTTCCCACTACTATTTCCATCAGGTAAATGTGGTTGGACTCCAGGCTTTCAGCATCATGCTGATTTCTGTACTGCTCAATGTCATACTGTAACTGCTATGTAGTTTTATGCAAGTAAATTAGCAGTGCGAAGAAACATATTTAATCCAATCCATTATGCGGGTAAACTTTTTCAACAGTATTTAATTCATGCTTACATTATTTACCAATCTGGTCGCCTAGATTACATTAGGAAAAACCAACGACACCTCAGAGTGGAATGCTATCAAGGTTTGCAAAACCATGTAAGAAATTTAGCCACTGATAGAGGAGTATGTGCAGGTAATACAGTCATTCTTCCATCTTCATTTACTGGTGGACCACGCCATGTGAATAAACTTTATCAAGTTTCAATGGCAATGGTACGTAAATTTGGTCGTCCTGTCGTCGTCATAACTTTTACATGCAATCCCAAATGGACAGAAATACCAACCGAATTGGAACATTATCAATCGGCCGCGGACAGGCCTGATATAGTAGCCAAGGTTTTCCATCTAAAAGTCAAGGAATTTATTCATGATATGACTGAGAAACATGTTTTTGGAAAGGTAATTTGTTGGGTGTATACTTCTGTAATTGATCAGCAAAAAAGAGGACTCCCTCATCTACATGGTGTGTTTACACTTTGCAGCCAAGATAAGTTGTATACAGCTTCTGATATTGATAATGCCGTATCTGCAGAACTACCCCATCCGAAGAACGGCTTTGTACCATATTATTTAAAAAAATAACATTCATGGACCATGTGGCGTACTTAATCCAAGGTCAGTCTGCATGGTATACGGTAAGTGCTCTAAAAAATTCCCCAAATCATTTAAAGATGCTACTGATAATAATTCCGCAGGTTACCCAGAGTACAGGATACGTGATAATTTTTCTGAAAATCACGTTGTTCGGGATATACGTATCGACAATCGATTTGTTGTTCCATATAATGCATTCCTTAGCAAAAAATATGATGCTCATATTAATGTTGAAATTTGTTCCTCTTTGGATAGTATTTATTTATTTATACTGGGTTTTTAGAGATTTTCTCACTTATCTATACATGATCAATCTCACTCAATTTTACTTCTGGCTTTACATTTACCCGACAGCCAATCTGTTTATTTTGTAGAGGGGCGGGAGGAACAGGCTCTTAGGGAAGCATCTACAAGGAACACCTCTTTAACAGCGTGGTTCCAATTAAATCTTAAAGATATTGAGGGACGCTCTATTCTGTATCAAGATGTACCAAATAACTATGTCTTTTCAGCTGGTAAAAAGTGGACGAGGCGACAGCGGGGAGGCGACAACATCATTGATGACATACGAGAATGGACGCAGTGCATGACGGAGGCTTCATTGTATTTGATGCCTAAAATTCTTAGACATCTATTTGTTTTAATTTTAATACAATGTATCCCTTCGATCTTCGGCTGAAGATTTTTTTCATCGTGGTGTTGCTGAAGAAACAGCTATTAATTAATCTTTGTCTTTTAAACATACAGGATATTCTTATGAAGGAGAATTCATCTTGCAGAATGCAGGGCTTACCTGAACCTGATGAAAGTTGCAGTTTTGGACAAGTATCTGATTTTAATGTAATTTCTGAAAACACTTTAGGTGAATTGATGGCTGCCAAACTCAATGACGTACAACTTCAAGCATATAATTCTATTTTGAATAAGTTTTTTCACATGAAAATGATGACAATGAATGTTTCTTCATTGATGGCCCAGGCGAAACATGGAAAACATACCTTTACTAAACTTTAATTCACACTCTAAGACGAAAAGGTAAAAGAGTTTTATCATACTGCTTTTAATTTACCCATCAATTTACAGGACAATACAACATGTAAGGTCACATCAAAGAATCGGAAAATTATAACGGAAGCAGATATTATAATATGGGATGAAGCACCAGGTGTAGCTTTAGAAGTTATTGAGCGTACTATACGTGATATCATGGGAAGTGATTCTGTCTTTGGTAACAAAGTTATTGTTTTGGGCGGAGACTTTCGTCAGATCCTTCCAGTGTGTCGACGTACTTCACGAGGACAATTAATTGCCGCTTGCATAAAAAGCAGCATACTTTGGTACCATTTGAAAATTTTTCAATTAAAAACAAATGTCAGAGCTTTAGAAAGTGAAAATATATTTTCTAAATGGCTTTTGGACTTGGAAGATGGCAAACTTCCTTCGGTAGAAGGAACATTAGAATCATCTGTGCTTATTCCCAATGTAAATATTTGTCAAGATATTATTCACTATATATACAGTGAGACACATACAACTCCTGATGCCTTAGTGATGAGTCAACGTACCATATTGTGCCCTAAAAATAGTCATGTTTATGCTATCAATGAGGATGTACTTCAACGGAAAGCGCCCCTGAGCTGATATCTCACAAAAGCGGTGCTATAAAAATTTCAGCTGTAACTTAATTCAAGCCAAAATCATTACGGGGAACAGAAAAGGTACAGTACATTTCATTCCTAGAATTTAAAACACTTTGTCGGATGTTACAATTAGTCAAATTAGCTTATGCAATGAACATCAATAAATCTCAAGGACAAACTTTTGAACGGGGTGGACTGTTACTTCCTGAACCAGTATTTTCTTATGGACAGTTTGAGCGCAGTCATCGTTATTTATACAAATTCTGACTGATTGGTATACGGATAATATTGTTTATAAAGAGATTTTTTCCTAATGAAAGTGTATAATATTATGTTGTAGATTGTAAAAAATAAAAGTATAATAAATTGTACTTGCTTAAAAAGTTTTGTTTTTTGACTCAATTTATCCCACCTGTAAGGTTTTCCAGCCTAAGAATTAAGAGAGTTTTGGTGTATTTACTTTGACAATCGTTAGGTAAGAGCGTAATATTATTTCACCCAAATATGTAGATTTTTAGGACTTATCCCAATAAAATAATTCTTCATATATTTTAAAAAAAATGTAATTACTTTGACAGTCTTTTGGTAAGAGTATATTATTTTACCAAAGTTATATGTAATATTGTAATATGTTGATATTTTTTTATTTTCAAATTACATATAAATATTTTGCAATTTAAGTTTCGATTTAAAAATTAAATCATTTCGGTGGTATGGAAGAGGAAACATTTTTCTCATTGACGAGATTTATTTTGGGGTGAGGGGTGTTTAATGGTTCAGAATGTCTTTCTATTATATATCTACCCATTGATCTAATATCTACCTATTAAATGTAACTGTTAGTATCACTCAAACTGGGCGAAGCCCAACGAAGTGCCGCCCGCAGGGCCTAGCAGCAAAAACCCGCGGAGCGGGTTTTTAACTGCTAGTCTCTATAATTGTACAACTTTGTAAGGCGCAAAGAAATTGTGGAAAGATAGAATGTTTCTCTAGTTTCAAAACAAGTAGCCCTAAAAATGTCCAACAAGACCGAGCCATGCTCCGCAAATCCGCCACTGACCCAGGATATAAGATAAGGTAAGAATATCCATGGTGATGGGAATGATGCCAGCCGAAATACCAAAGGGCGAACGTGCCCAGAGAACACGAGTTTGGACAGGAATTTCAACAATTTCAACAAGGTCAGCAAAGAATGGAGAAAGAAAGAGGCAACTAACAAGAAGTCATTGACGCTATCGCCGAATCTGTTGACCAAAACTGCAAAATCAAATGGTGTTTTTGCTTTTGAAATAGAGAATTACACTACTTTTTTAGTTGAATGCTTTCACTTGTTATCACGATTAAAAAAACATAATAATTACATCTCTACAATAGAATATTTTCACTGCTTTTTATTTGTCGAAAAAAATGATGGTAATGATGGAATATTTATAATGACGAATAAATTTTCTATAACGATTTAAAATGTGTCATTTTCGATTTGCCACCAAAACAACGTGTTCTTTTTTATTAGTCAATTCGGCGGCGTTACGGTCACGCCGGACGTACTTTGACGTTTTCTGTGTCATAATGACGTTGTAGCCAGTTGGAATCGTTACGGAATGTGAGGTTTTAGATCGTTGTAGATTAATAGTACAATGATCAGAATCAGAAAAACAACCTTTAAGTCTTCCACACACTTTTAACGGTATTCATAAATTGTGAAAATACACCATTGTTAATATTCGACCATTTTGACTGATAACAGTGAGTCTCAGCAAGTAACACCGAATAACGTCACATGGAGAGTGATAGGTACTACACCAGCAATGAGATTTATTCTAATGCGAAAAATATTATTATAAGACTATTACGGTGTACATTTGTGTAAACTGTCGGAATTGGCGAGGAATGTCCACTTTCTCTGTGACAAACTCGCCACAATGAAAGTTTAAAAGGTATGTAAGAGTATAATGTGCTTTGAGAACTAACGGCAGAGTCAAGAGGTCACATTGGCGGCTCTCAACAGAGCTGGAAATCAATCATCTCACGGGACAAGTTACAAAAGGCCACTGCAAAGTCCTCGCAACAATGTTCAACTTGTAGACTTATCGAAAGTTAAAAATGCCTTCCGCATATCGCTGGGATAAGGAATTTCAATGAAAATGTACTACATATAATTATTTTAGATTAAATATGGTTCCATAACGGAACAGAGCAATGAAGAAAAGTGAAGGAAAAACCAACCAACCAAACAACAAACCTAACCTAACCGCTCTTTAAACTGAGGTAATATATTATGTACATCCATGAGGTATACAGATCGATAAACACCGATTCTGAATACCTATATAAGTTTTCTTTTAGGATTAATTAAACGTTCTAGATAAATATCTAAACGCTCTGTGATTGGTCGGATGCTTTCTGGCGTCATCGGCACCCATGCCACTAGTTACGATAGTTAGGGGGTACTTCACCAATTCAGATTAAACTGTTGAGTAACAACTCTTAAAGTATCTTTAATCATTGGATATACTGGTTGTGAAAACAGGAATTTACTTGACGGGTGGGGTTACTGTGCAATGGTGAAACAGATATTTATCGCAACTCGACGAGTATCGCTAATCATCAGATTACTCAAAGATGGTAAAATACCTCTTAGGAGTATCATCAAATTTGGATGGTTTCAGAACGAATCAGAACACTTTTTAAAAGTTATATAAGGTCATTGAAAGTGATTTTAAAAAACTAGCCTAAAAACCAAACCCAACCAATTTGTTGTCATTTGTTTTTCAAGACTTTATTTATATTACTTTTTATAGGTGTTTGGTGTGATTTGGTTTGTTACTTAATTGGATAAATTATGTACTAGCTGTACCCCGCTACGTGTTTCTGTGAATCAATCTGTCGGTGCAGACAGAGATAGCGCGTATGGCTTTTACGTCCAACAGATGGCGATGTTCGTTAAGCACATTTGTTCAACAAATGGCGCTGTTTTTTATTAAAAAATATGCCTTAAAAAGCATGCTTTTTTATTTGTCCAATACCACGCTGTGTCAAAATTTCAAAGCAATCGGTGAAGAACTATCGGAGATTTACGATTTTGAACAAACGAACATTTACCTTTTTATTTAAATAGATAAGATTCCGGCTTTCAAATAAATTTAACTAAGTGTGAAAACACATAATAAAAAATTATGTAATATGGTGAATATTATTCATTTTTAAAACATAACTGGAATTCATAATTCCGACCAAAGGACGTTCGTTAAAAATAAATTAAGAAAATTTGCATGAAAAACAGCGTGATACTTCCTCAAAGCTAAAATTATAAATGATAATGATTGAAAATTCGATTAGAATGGCAAGAAACTGATCGGTAATTTTAATGATTTTTTTTTTACCTTACTTATTTAGAATAATAGTTATTGATGGACATTCAACGATCGGGTAAAGGTTGCGAAATAATGGTTTATTATAAATATATTTTTTCATAATTTTAATGTATAGTATAATCGTTATTTTCCGCATTATTTATCATCAAAATGTATCATCTGCCAATTAGGAATCCTAAAACAATCATAATTGATTCATGACAAGGATACATACAAGTTTTACAACAACATTATAAGATATAAATCACAAATAAAAAGATAGATACACAATATAGGGAGATCGGAGATAGAAAATATACCGACACCAATTACAGATTGAAACCGAAACTATTCAACTGCACTAAAAACACTGCCTGCTAATTGATATCAGAACCCATTGTCGATCTATAACATTAAAAGTGTTTTATTGAAACCGGAGTTTCAATTAAGATGTCAAGCTCCGGAGACAAAACAATAACCAACCGGTTTCGTTTTATAATTATTGTTGTGACAAAACAAACTGTCGCTTTACACTATTACGCATATTGTTTTGTCGCCAAAAAGAAACAACGAAAATATTTTGTCATCAGAGGGAAACACGGACAGATTGTCAACAGCACAAATAATGCAGTTCGATTGTGAAACAGGAAGTCATATAACAAATAATTTGAGCCGAGAGTAAAATATCTGTGCAGGTGTTACCAACTGCTGCGGATCTACGGTCGGATGGTCGCAGAGAAAACCCGCCCGCAGCATCCGATCATAACGAATTGTGTGTACAAGAGTACAGAGTGACCTATGCATTGAAATGTACATATTGTGGAAACAATCGTAAAGGTCAATAAAATAACAGCAGTGCTAGACCTTCGGATGTTCATTGTATTATATGCACTTGTGCTGGGCGATTCGAAGGCCTTTGAAATGATTCAAAATATTATGTTTCACCTACTCAAAAATACACACTTTGTACTCCTGTACAAGTAGTATATATATACTACAAATTATTTATCTGTAAATTCTATACTTAGGAAAATGTTTATGGATATGTTGTTTCGCAAAATTTGAACAATTCATTAAATTTAATAAGTGTTTTTATTTTTTTATTACAAAATAATAAGTTATAATGTATTATTCCCAGTAAGTTTACAAAACTCATTTCGGGAAAGACAACATTATATTAAAGACAAAACAACATAGATAAATTAAAATTAAAAAAACGCAGAAGTTATTTTGGAGTTCCAAAGAAAGAATGTGTCAGTCATTAATAAAACTGCTGAGGAAATAGCTTTTAAGAGCTTTTGCCAATGTTTTTTTGTTCGTTGCCGGAAGTTTTAGATTAGTAGGTAATGCATTATATTGCTTATGTGCAATGTATTGTTAGGAGTTAATTCCAAATTTAGTTGTGTAAGTAGATGACGAAAAGTGTATTTGATTTTGTGATCGTGTTTTGTGCTGGTGTGTGGTTAATTTTTAAATTCTGTCAAAGTTCTATATAAGTTATATCATTACTAGCTGACGTGTACCCGGCGTTGCCCGGTGTTATCCTTAGGAGATAGACACAATACCATCGCGGACTTTTATGTAGGCATTTTTAAGATAAACAATTCCGTAGTACTTTATTTTAATGTATTTCATGGGATTTAGCCAGCGTTAGCAACGTAAGCGCCCGAAAATATTTTATTTACGACTTGATTACAAAACATCGACTTTTCTCTACTTTCTATAAATATAATATGCATGTATTATATTTATAAAATTTCGGAAGAAATTCTCTAAATGATAGTGAAAACCTGATCAAAATCCGTTGCGTAATTGAGAAGAACTAAGCGCATAAAGAGTCAGACGCGCATAGCGTCATTATTCAAGACATTAATGTGATTACGAATTTACTACAAGTTTATCAGGAAACGGCCTGCAATTTTAGTTTATTATGATCTGGGATGTTCCGAGATGTTTCCGAACGTTCCAGACTATTTCCGAACATTCAGACTGTTCCGGGATGTTCTGGAATGTTGAGGAATGCTCTCGTATGATATGGACTGTTCTAGATGTTTCTAGAGGGCGAAACTTCCAGCCCTTACATCTTCAATAGCACGCCCTCCAGGTAAAAAACGGGAACCTTCTTCGTGGATGGGGGATAGAGGGCTACCACACCATATAACTCCCTTGATCGTACCGGGACTCGTTTCTGAGTTTTAGTGACGCACACAACGTTCACTTACTTTTATAATATATATTGAGTACATTTACGTAAGCAATCATTACAACTTTATTTAAAAGGTAAATCTGATTAGGTATATTCTACACATTAGTCTTTAAAGAAGTGATTAGTAGTCATTCTACATCGATTACAAGCGTTACGTTAGTGTTCTTGGTGCAATTCCACATGTTTTCTTGCCAATTAGGTATACGAGAACTGCTTTAACAATATACAAGATTTCAAGTGGATATTTCCGTTTTGATAGGTACGTGACACGAAGAAAATTGCGATGTGTAACGAAAGTCGTGCAGTGATTTATTCTGGCGAATGACGTAAGTGCTTTATTACGTTCGTTGGTGAAATGTGAATAATTAGACTAAGGACTGGGAATGAAATTGAGTCGACGATTATCAAATGAAGCATTGAAATGCGAAAACGGTGCGCGTATGGGTGACCTATGGACTAACAATCTAAAATCTAAACGATAAATTCAATATAATCAATAGATTAATTCCATAGAACGGGCATTCTGCCTAAAAAGAAATTTATGGCGAGCAGACTAAGCAATGGCGTTGTATTTATTTATACATAAAAATTTGAGTCACTTCTTTAATACTACTTTGATTAATCTTTATAACGAATTGGTGTATATTATGAATACCAAAAAATATGTTTTAGATAAATTGAAGGTTTTCCTATCGCTTCGCGTGAGTAGAATACAAATAAAAAAAATAAATTACTCAATAAAAAATATAAATGCAAACTACTAAAAAATATTTTTTTTCAATAGAAATGTATGAACGCATAAAGGAAAAAACTTTAAAAAAATATAGTATTATAGCCAAGATTATCTGTGACAGTTTCACTTGATTAACTTTTTTGCTTTCTTATGAAATTATTTGCAAAATAAATAAAAAACAGTTTTTTGCTTGAATTCGAACGTTTCTAGACTACTTTTGTCAAGCTATTTTAATGCCTATTACCTACGATATAAGGTGTACCAAGAATATACACATTTTTGGCTTGTAGCTTCCTCTTAAGCCTGTGACAGACCACGCTATATTCTAGTGGCTTTGCCTATTTCAGCATATCGCTCGCCATACGGATTCCCATTGGGATTGTATGGCGAGCGATATGCTGAAGTAGACCAAGCGCTTGAGGTGATTTTCTCACAAAAACGGCGCTATATAAATAATCCAATCATTATTATTACTAAGCCATGATGGGTATAGCATAATCTGAAAGCTCAATTAATTCTAACTGAAATTTACTAACTAACCATCACATCTTTTCCCGCAGGGGTGGGCAGAGAGCTTAATCCTAGTCCTAGCTTCATTCAAATTCACTCGGTCGTGCCATGTACCAACAAAAAACCATGTACAATGTAAACTTGGGACGCGGTACCACAGTAAGATCACATTTTTATCGAATAGAAAAAAAAATATGTAAGAACCTTTGAATAAATGTCTTCCTCGGGTGTCCCTGACTTCTTATACCATTCACTTTCGCGGCACATTCTCCTTACACTCCTTTCCCCGTGCATCCACTCCATACGTCCAAATTATACCACATTTGTAAAAGTGTCTAACTAAATGGTGTAACAAAATATAACATTTTGGAAACAAGTCCGAACTTTTATTTACCCGATTTGGTATAGGTAGTTAGGGTCTATTTTAGCAGCCAGCTATTTGAGCGCCATTGTAAAAAGGACTAGTGATTCGTAAGCAGATTTTATTTTCGGAATAGTTTGAATACTGACAAGTCACAGGAAGGGAAACGGTCACGCCACGTCCCGCGCTCCTCGCACTTGGTTTGTTGATTGGCTAGTCTATCAATTTCAATGTCGAAAATGTGGTTAAGGGTATAGTCATTTCAAGCAAACTTATCGATTTTGAGTGATGGTCTTTCAACAGGTAGATGATACTGAGAGCAGCTTCCACTGTCACTGCACATAATATTATTACGCCGTAAAGTTTCCACTGCTTATTAGTATTACATTATTATATTTACTGCAGTCATCGTAACCGCGCGGAAATCTTTCAGAATGAGACATTGTATGATATGATAATATTATCATGATGATTCAACCAACAGTTCTCAATGTACATATGCGCGTTAATTTAATAGCACGACAAGTGCGAAAATGCCACTGAACATAAAACCCCTAGAAGTGTGATGCTATATCGATTTGAAACAAAACTGACGTCTACAATTTACATTAGAATGGCCATTGAAGATGCTATGCACCCAAGGACGGAAGAGGTAAATCTATACTGTTATTTTGTTGTTAATAATTATTCATACTATCATCCCTCTTGTCATTGTCAGTATGGTTACCCTAAGATTGTGGCTGTTAAGCCAACACAGGTACTTTGTAATACGTATTTAGACAGAAAAATGTTTTTGTTGTCTACTTTGAACGTACTGTCCAGCTGTACGAATGATTTTAGTTTGAATAACTCTAGTGTTTATTTTTGTAATAATAGTTTTTTTCAATATTAAATTTATAAGTATTTTATTTTATTTACTATATTTGTAAAGCCGCACATATCGATTTTATTATTATATGCTATTTTTTAAATAAATAAATGTACCCACGTGTGTAATAGGTGTGCCGTATGCCCGAATCAAGTTAATATTTCCCTTACTTCTGAAATTGGTTAAACGTTTTAAAATATCGAAAATCTTTCTTGGGCAGATAAATAATTTCGTTCATATATCGTCGGTTAATATTGGAACGTTCTTTAAAATATCCTTTATCGAAATAATAAATATTGAATATTCAAATTATAACTTTGACCTTTGTTTCATTGTTGAAGGGCATTGTAAAGAAAAAATAAATTATTAACAATTCAATTTGGCAAAAACGACTATATCATTTACTAGATCATTATTCGATCAATTTTACTCAAAGTAAGGGAAAATAGACCTTATTGCTGATTTCGCCAATTTATATAAGATCTTTCGACTTCTAGGCCCCAGGCATGCCAGCGAGATAGATTAAATAAGAGAAAAAAATAGTTTCAATTTTTGAAATTTTGTTTCAATTTCACCCGAAGTAAGGGAAATTTTACCAACTTAGGACACACTAACAACACACTTCTATCGGTGTTTCTCCTCGATGTTTAGGTCACTACTTAAAACAGGTAATAAAGACAAGTACCGCAAGATGGTCAATAATTTCCATTATTTATTGACAAGGTGTAATAAATGATGTGGAGATAAATTTCCTTATTGCGTTCATACACATTCTCGCAATAACTTATTACAATATTATACATTTTAAACGATTCTCCTGAGAAATTTCATTTTTGATCATAGAATAAAGAAGAACACGAGAAATGCCTAGACGGGCCTTAAATTTCCAATACAAACTGTGTTTATGAAATTCAAATGGGAGGGAGATCTAAAATGTCAGTCGAGGGTAAGTAAGACAGAGTGCTGGGCTATTGGGATAATATGTACATTTGTTTCTATTAAAAATTTGTAAGGAGTTTTTTTTCTTTTAATTTCCTCTTCATCGTGTTTTTTTTTACTAAAAAGTCATTGCTTCTTTGTTACATTAATTATTGGAAATAATATCAATAGTTAAATTCTTAACGAAAACATCAAACAAAAAAGAAACAGAAAACGAAAAAGATTGTTATTTACAATAATTAATATTATATTTCAGAAAAAAAAAACTGTTTGCAAACGCACATATAATATTTAAGCCTGTGACAGACCACGCTATATTTTAGTGACTTGGCCCATTTCGAGTATCGCTCGCTATAAATTCCCATTTGTAGTGTATGGCGAGCGATGTGTTAAAATATATCAAGCCATGATGTGTACAGCGTAACGTGTCGCCACCCTATGGCTGTGTAAGGCTTTGGCTTTTCCGGAAGTTCGCATTCCCTACGGCAACGGTCTGCAACCCCGGGGTCGCCTCCTTAAATGGGGTTTCCTCCCCAAATGGGGTCGCCAAAAAATTTAAAAATTTTTGTACTAATCGATTTTTGTTAATTAGTAAATACAAGACGATTCGGCAAACAATGGACAGAATTATTTCCAAGAACTGAACTGAATTTATTTTCAAGTCTACAAAGCCTTTGGACTATGATTGTAATACATAGTTTGTTTTCGAAGAATAAACAAAGAACAACTCTGGAAGTTTAGTGTTGCGATGTGGTACTCGGAACGTTATTAACATTGTTAAGTCAGGTGCATCGATTGAGCCATTTACTAATTTGTATAAAAGTAACAAATTGTTAATGTATCTAATTTAGTTTATTGAATAAAATATACAAAATGTGGGTTGTCTGTCCCCTCTACCAGCTGATAACTTGACATCTATCTATCATGAACCAACCCTGTGTACCATGTAAATTTGTTGATCTTTTTCCTCTGGGTCAATGAAAAACCTTGATTTTGGGGTCGCAACTCCAAAAAGGTTGCGAACCGCTACCTTACAGCCTTCAGGGGCTTCAGTAGTTACATACCAATATTGGTAAAGGCGCATTGAAAAGACACAAATACTTTGTCGATATATTTGACCAACGGGATTAGAATGACGCCAGACATATGAATTTATAGCAAGACATATAAGACACAATTGACAAAACAAAATTTTGATAATTGATTTATTTATTAAATCCAGTGTTATTATTATCAATCAACGCAGGAAAAAAAACATTCTACAAAGCAAAAATAAACACCACAAAAGATCCCGGAAAACAAAGCTCCAAAATGGTTCAAACAAAGAGAAAACCACGTCAAAACAAATACTACGTTTTATGAATCAACGGATTTAGTTTATGAATCTATTTTCCGCTTTTACGTCTTGACTGACGTTATGAACGAAATGTTTCTTAGAATGCTCGTGCCAATGATGTAATTGCCACAAATAATGCGCTCGAATAACAATAATATAATCTTTAGAATCCTTTCAAGATAAAATGATAAATTAAGCTTTATTATTGTTGAAGAATTTTATTATTTTGGACATTAAATGTTTTTTTTTGCATTTGCATTTGCATTTTCAATCACATGCAGTTTTATCGATCGTGATGATTGATGGAAGAAATTCTATAAAGTACTAAACAAGTCAAAATAATTCAAGATAAGAAAGGAATTTTATTTTGATGCCTGTGTTTTTGACACGTAGATGACAAGAATATGTGAAGAACATAAATAAATTTTTAAAAAATTACTCTATTGACAAGTCGCGTATCAGTGTTGCCATCTAGCGGGTATCCAGTCACCATATGTTCAAAATTAAAATTCTTGGAATTCTGAATTTTAATAATAATTGGAATGGTATATTTTTTAGAAAAATGCAGTCTTGGGGGTGTGTAAATTGAAGGTTCACTAAACTTTTAGAGAGATTTATTTTTGGTTTATTATGCCGTGTTGTAATAATAATACTAATTACTAATCTTGTAATTTTGTAATTTTGTGATAAGCTTACAGACATAGATACTCTCAGTATCGCCCTTGTGTAAGACCACCATTCATAATTGTAACGTCGCTTGAAATGGCTTCGGCCGTGTTTGGTGACCAGATGTGAATAGCCAGGTATTTACCCAACTTCCTTTTCCCCATCTCCTTCCCTCCCTACTACCTCACCAAGCCTCACAACATACCCCAATTGGGGATGCCGTAGTCTCACTGGCTCCAGACGGTTGGGAGCAGTTGAAATTCTTATGCGGTTTCACATAAAATAATAATAAAAAAAGAAACAAAAAATATAACATTATTTGCTGAGAGGGTTGTCTTTTTTTGTAACTTCAGTAATGCAAAGGAATATATTTAATGGAAATCTGTTGTCACGTATATTGGATGATACAATTATAGAAATATAATACGCACATCAATGTATACAAATGGGTATCTCAAAATTACACTATCAAGTAATTTGTAATTTTATCAACTTATCATTCTGCGATCACAAACAAATTCCCTAATAAGGTAGCAATGACTTACCTATCAATTTTAATCATTTCACAATCATTGTTCATGTTAGATAAGGAATTTTATAATTTTTAAACAGGTAATTACGCTGTTGTAAATCGTTACAAATAATGATTTCCACATTAGGCAAAATATGTAGGTAGGTTTTGCAGTCACCAATACCCATGTACGTCTCATCGTCTTTGCAAATTCCTTTCCTTAATATAACTAGGAATGTATGATATATAATGACGTCGTTGGGACTTAAGTAATGTAATAATTTTGAAATTTTATTACGTTATGTTGTTTATAAATATAAATATCTTACCCATATCTCGATATGGGTATGATATCAAATACAAACATACACCATGGAATCACTGCTGTGGTTGGCAGAGATGCAATTCTTCGACTTCTTTCAAATTCATGCATTCTTTTTTATATTCATTTTGACAGTTGATATGATCCGATTCAAGAATACGATTCACTTGGTCGTCGCATGTCTCCATGGCTTATTATTCCATCTGCCTGGGCGTTATATATTCCCCATAGATGCCAGCGTCAATCACTTAGCCCGTCGTCCCATTGGGTCGATAACGGAAGGTTCAATGTAAAAAGTACGCTACGGTTTGCGACGCAGCCATTGTGGGACTTTTCTGCGCAGGGTATTCAGTCCTTGCCCTTACCGACCCAATGGGACGAGGGGCTTAATCTTATCGGTAATTTAAGCGTACCTACATGACAGACTTGCAATATTTTCTATCGCATTCAAAGTATTTCCACAGTTCTTCTCTCAGTTTCACGTCTCACTGCCATGCATCGGGGTCGGTACTGATCTTCCATACTTATTAAAGTATGGAAGAACTTTTTTTTTATTGAAGGAAGGGAAAATTAAAGTTAACAAAGTATTTATGACAATAAATCAATAATTTTATTATTATTAAAATATACACAAACAAATATAATCCTTTGCCAATTTTAGTGACAATAGAAGAAAATATACTGCACAGAGTTTTGGCGGCCGGGCGGAAAGAGCCGAAGCCTTAGGCGCGGCAAAAGATGATTCATGTCAATAAGCAATGCATCAACAGCAATAACAAGTAATCTATTGAAAAACATCATCAAATAATGATATATGAACATGGCCTTATCAATATTTGCATAAATATAAACAGCGGCGACATCTGTTAAAGCGATTTGATAATAAACAGTGCGCACAAATATGAACAAGATCAATTTTGTTGAAATAATAATTATAACTTGTTACTGATTTTAAAATTTAAAATGCGCCATTTTCGCAAAATAAACACCACTCTTCCAGGAGCTAAGGAATGACGCACGGTGTAAGAAAATTACAAATCTGATGAATCATGGAGCAAATGTAAATATATTATTACGTATGAAGAGAGATTAAAAATAAAGCTTAATATACCTATTCACATCCTATGTTATGCCATATACGCGATCGGGCAACAGAATTAGAAGAGTGCTATGACAGAATGTTTATTACGGTAGTCTGTACGCAAATATATTTATACCTCTGGTCATGGCGACTGAAGGAATGTAAGCAATACGCCAATAACCAATCTGGAACTCTTAATAACATAATGCGAAGCACTTGATAGTGAAATTTAAGGTTATTTCAACGTCTCAAGTGCTTATCGCATGGAAGAAATATTCCGTGGCATACCACAAGGTCCTATTTTGGGTGCATAGTCATTTCATTATGATTGAATTTATTTAAAGATGCTACAGTCAAAGACAAAAACCATTTCGGAATCCTTTGCGAAAAAATGTGAAGGTTTCAAAGTAATGATAGAATCTTGAATTCCAAACAATGTGTCATTTTATTGGTTGAAGCCACAAACATCTATTTAAACTCCAAGTGGCTAGACATCGTTCGTGACGACTTTTGCAAACAGTTCATTATTCAATATTATTTTGTTTGCTATTCAAGTGGTATCCTCGTAGATCGGTAACAACCACGTAATAGAATTGCAGAAGCGAAGAGAAATTTACTAGTCGACTCTATTTAAATATAAAGCAAGTCTGGGGTACAAAGTAGGCGATGATTCATTCTGCTGCTTACCTATAATGGTTGCACAGTGGTTTTGTGTGATTTGAATTGTTTTACATATTATTCGACATATAAGGCTTCTCTTATTTTAAGCACATTAGGAATGACATCAGTTCATATGGATTTCAAAACCCAATGAGGTCGTCTGTTCTATACATACATAAGAGCTAAACATTAAATAGGTTATCAAACAACACTATTGCAAATGCTTTTGTTTTAAAATTTTAAATTCAAAATTCATGTTTTATCACCAAACAAGCCGGCGAAAATACAATGTGATATCTTTCGTATCCTGGTAAACGTGCACTCTTTTGTTTCGAAATCAATCGAAAGTTCCGCCTCTGTTGTAGGCTGATTATATCGCTCGTAGAACAATAGTTGACAGTTTCCAATTAAAAATCGATTGGTTATAAAAGTGAAAAAAAACTGGTTCCACAGCCAATTGACTATAATTGTAAAAAATCAAAATGCATAACAACGAGCTTCAAATAATGGGACAAGTAATTGTAAATTACGTGAAAAGGCAAGCACATAGAACGACCATAACTAGGGCTGCCATAAACCTTTTAAAATCCACGGAGGACAGAACAGAAACAAATAGCAATTCAGAAGACATATTTCTTTCTTGGTGGATGAGTTCTCAAGAAGACAGCCGGAAGATTGAAGTAACCAGTGGTTTTCAGATACTGTTTCTAATAATCATGTCAAAACATATTTCATGGAACATCATACTAGTTAACAAAAAATAACATTGAAACCGTCACAGCGGTGCTGCCAAGGTCTGGTATCTATGTGAGAATATTGTGTCAGCGCTTTATTAGCAGCAGACACATACCTGGACGGATGACGAACCTCGTGCTGGCACTGTTGGTGGACGCGGTAGACTCTCGCTGCAGCAGCTGGTCCAGTTTCTTCACCACCTAGGATTCTTGCTGCAGAGTCTGACCTATTCCTGTTCTTCATTTTACTTAACTTAACTTCACTTTATTTTTGTAATACCTGCATCAACTGTAAAGCGCCCCTGAGGAGATATCTCACAAAAGCGGCGCTATACAAATGGTCCAATATTATTATTATATCAGAACTATGGAAAAGGCCGCAGAAAACAGGAAGTAAGTAAGATGATGTACATAAGGTAAAAGAAAAACAAAATATCTAGAAATACATAGTTTTAATATGGCAACCCTAAGCTAACCTGATACACAGAAACCATAGAACCAATTAATTAAGAATCGATCGACCACGAGATTACGAAAACCAGTTTACAGAATAGTACTTACAATAAAATACTACACAAGAGGCCTAAAGGTACTTACTTTTAATTTTTTGCCTGTCCAAAACACTTTAGTTTTTTATAAAATAATTTTACGGCTCGACGAGCAATTACGGACATGGGAATAGAGATTTGACTAGATTTTGGAAAATGATACAATATTTGATCAATGAAGCGTTATTGTAAACAATAATTTGTTTTGGCAATTTAATACACGCATAATAAATTTATTTGATACGTGTAATCAATATTCTCAGAAATATAATAATAATAAAGTTTTAAAGCGTTTTGTTTCACAATATCAATATTTTTTATACCTATACCAACCTAAATCAATCGGTAAGTCTTGATGTACGGCTAGGGTTGCCAGATGGTCCAGATAAAAAAACCGAACATTTTTTATCAAAGGGTCCGGTCCCCAAAGGGTTTGATATTTTTGTACAATTTGTCGAAAATCAAAGGGTCCTTTGATAATCACAAACCCCTTTGATTTTGGCCAAAACAAACAGAAAATTACCGAAAATTTCTTAGGGTGAACACAATGAAACACTTAGTAAACATTAAAACTTGCTATTGACAAGCATAAAATCACCTTTTCATATTTGCCACTAGAAGATGCTACTGCTTTGAATAATCGTTTATTGCTTGAAATTGGATCTTTAAATTCAGTGCAACTGACATTTAAATTGAAGAAAACATATAATTCGCTTTTTACAATATTCACACCTAGTAGATTTCTTTCGTTAGTCCATACATTACCCATTACACTAAAAACTCTACGACGGCATTGGAGACGGGAAAACTGCACACATATTGTACCATTTTCAACAGATTTGAGCTAGTGTTGTTACCACCCGCCAGAACAGCTCACGGCTTTTGCTCTGTAAATTATCTAGTGAGTGAGGTATATACGTCGCATATTTAAAAAAAACGTACATTCTATTTTTCGGTTTTAAAAAAAATCACTAAACCGGACAGCCGTTCAAAAAACCGTACTGTCCGGTCCAAAACCGGACATCTGGCAACCCTAGGTACGGCCGAAGGGATGCAAGTCCGATGTACGCATAGTGAAAACGATTCAAAAAGGGACGCTTAGATAGTTCGGTGATATAATATAGAAATAACGAACGAAGAACAGAGTGCCAAAGTGAGCAGTGTTATGTCAAAGTAACGTCTCAACAGAAGAGTGAGCCATATGACCCCGAATTCCGAATTTCAACCAATTTATAAGACATATTTCCTTTGAACACGTCTTGTTTTTACGCTCACAAAAGATATATATATATGTTGTTTTTTTATGATAATGTTTATACATTTGCAGAGATGAAAAAATAATTATATGAAATCCCCTCATAGAAAAAAAAACGCAAAGTATCATCCGAAAATTATAAAAATCTTATCTGATTCTGTTTTTAACATTTTATTGGTGCGAAAACATTCATAGTGTTTTTTAAGACATTTGGCGCGATATGTGTTCTCTATTTTCGTTAAGTCATGTTTTATTAAATATTTTCGCTTACAATAGTTCGCTCCCTCTAAAATTCATATATATATAGCTCCCTTTCAAACCATCTTCTTCTTCCTTTTGAACCCTTTCTACGGAGCCTTTCTAAGTACTAAGCAAGGAGTGTGTCAAAACGGATTTGCGAGTCATTCGATATTTCGTAGAAAAGAGATTTAAAAAATATATATTACCTCCATAATTTGGGGATGCTGTGTTAAGGGTATTTTAAGGAAAGACTGGAGAGAATCCAAATCTTGAAGAGACTCAAAAGTAGGAGTGAGGAAACACAAACAACGTTAGTAAGGCGAAGCATTACGTAGTGAAGCAAAATTTAGTTTTTGGTTTGAAAATTTGATCGCTTGGAAATATTTCAGATGCTTTAATTAAATAGTGTTTTAATAAGCCCCAAAAACAGTTTTATTCCTGAAAAAGTGATTAAAGTTCACAATCTCCACTTACGAACCCCTTTTCGGTTATGCTTTTATTGTATAATGTGGCGAATTGAGTTATTTAGAAAAGATGGTAATACATTTTAATATTTGTGCCTAAACATCAAATAACATCATCATATCGCAACATAAAATAAAAACACATTTTGGCAATGTTTTCTTTTTGCGTAAATCAAAACAGGCGACCGGGTGTTACGCGGGAATCTAAACCTTATCGCCATCGACATAAGGAGTATAGGCGACGTGTTGCATCGCCTTAAGTATGTTTATCTTTCAATCCTTACGGCACGTTCGACACATTAAATCAATGATCACCATCGTCATCGTTTGAGGTCCAATGCTCTTATTCCTTTGTCTTCATTCGCAACAGACGTCATCTGTCTGGAGAAATGACAGCAACGTGTAGCGATGAGTCTTTAATGCCCTCCTCACGTTTGCGGCGCGTCAAATAATGCTCCCCCCACGACTTAACCAACCCACGAGATAACCGGACAACTCAACACAATGACAAGTCAACACAGTGACAACTCAACACAATGACAAGTCAACACAATGACAATTCAACACACATTTTAAAAAGTGATAAAAAGTCATGAAATGTTATAAAACAAAAACTAGGTTAAATAGGTTACGTAGGTTAGGCTGATAGATTACTTTTTTTCATTCTACAGATAATAATGCAAACAGAGTGCCACAAACATAGGGCCATGTTGCATAATATATTATCAAACATCAATATTATTTTTGATATGCACACTAAGGGCCAGGGGCCATTAACACTTTCAATCCCAAACTTTTGTTTCAACACATAGAGCATAACATTTTATGCTTGATAATTATTTTAAAATTTTTGTTTTATTTTTTTTTTTTACTAATTTGATTTTTATTATTTTTAGACCTTTATCACACATAAAAATTTTAAGGTTAAAATTTTTAAAAAAAATGATCTTAATTTTTTTATTATCATTTTTAGGCTTCAAAGAGTATTTTTTAGTAGTATAAGGGAAAATAATCACAAAAACAATTGTTTTTTTTATATATTAATTCACTCCGTCGTTTCTACTATCAATATCTATGGTGAGGAACATTTTAAAGAAACCATCATCAAGTGAACGTATAGCAAAACTAGATCGTAAATCACTAAAACAACACTACAATAATTATAGTAATGAAACTTTCCCATTGTGATTATTTAAATTGGCCACGACTATCGGCGATATCTTCAGACTCAAGCGGCTTAAAGACATTTTAATGGCTGTAATAAAACAACCAAATATTCTTTAAATTCCTTTCTTATAACATCACTTTAGGATTAATGTGTTCATAGATCATGACAGTATTTCAGAAACAGATAAAAAGAGTTACAAAATTCTAGGAAAAATGTACCTTGTACGTATTATAATATCATGGACTATGAATAACTAGGATAGACCCAGGAAACCAAATCACTGAATATTATATTTGTAGAATTTGTGAATGTTTGGTAATAAGTTGGGTTTTCAAGCGATAGATGGCACCAGTCATAAAGCTTACTCCAGAGTCCAACAGATGTCGCTAGAGTGTAGCAATTGCCTGTGGGATATTATTGCCAGACAACAAGTTTCTAGAAACAGAGAATTACCAACCCTCGGGTAATGAACAGTGTAGCTAAATCCAGACTTATTTATTGTAAAGTAAATAAACGCAATTATAGTAAAGAACCTTTTACTTTATCAAAAGAGTTCCCAACACAGAAATCTGCTAGTAAGCAGTGATATAACAGAAAATATTTATAAAAGTAATATTTGCCTCAGGATCATTATCAAAAAATTATTACAGAAACGATCAGAAATTTACCTTCCGAATGAACACCGTTGGCAAACTTTAAAAATCATTAGTGATTCAGGTTTGGATCTGTCAAAATATTTGTATAGAAATTATGTTGACAAAAGTATTTGCTCGGTTTATCAGTGAATATACCTCGTTATAACAGTCAACATTGGGGTATGACTTAACTTTACCGAGAATGTGCCGTAATTTTAAAGAGACGTATAAAAGTCATTCCATTGATTTGACAATGCCATCATTGGCCACCTTCAAATCATCTGTTAACAAGACTTAAAGCTTCCTATCGTGTTGTTCTAAAAACTTATTACAGATAAGTAATGTTTATGTAAGTGTATGTGTGAATGTAATGTATATGTGAGTGTGTGTATGTATGTATGTGTGTATACATGTATGTATTTTGGTGCATACATGTACATTATTCTATACTTACAGTGTTCTTGTTGGGCGTCATATACTGTGAAGCTTATTATCCATTATGTCATCAATGTTGTGTTTGTCTGTAATTAGTGATAGAATCAACCATGTTAAATGTAATTATATTTGCGAGAGCTTTGGTATGAATCACTGTTGACAAATCTAATAAAAATAAAAAAAATAAAAAATAAAATAAAAAAAACTTCTATATAAAGATAAGGCTGAACTAAAATATCGTTTTGTAATTGCTCTTTATAGCCGTGAACTCGCTATTGCCGTGATCGTTATAACCAAGTTCGACTGCAGTATAAAACAGAGTCGCTATCCGCGTCTGTCTGTTTGTATGCTTAGTTCTTCTAAACTATGCAACGGATTTTGATAAGGTTTTCGCTATCATTTAGAAATTTTCCTTATTACAAAATATATGTTATATTTATAAAGTCGTAAAAAAATATTTTCGGACATATGTATAAATGTGCATTGCTAACACTGGCTACACCTAATATGATTTAAGATTTTCACGACCAAAAGTATTTTTGCTATTTGTTTTGGGGGTATTATGCCGTGTTACGCTAACTCCTTCTTCAGCCAACGTTTCGGACAGCATTGCAGTGTCCATCATCAAGGCAGATGTGTTATTGATATAACATGTGTTATTGATTATAACAATAACACATCTGCCTTGATGATGGACACTGCAATGCTGTCCGAAACGTTGGCTAAATAAGGAGTTAGCGTAACACGGCATAATACCCCTGGCTACACCTTATGAGATACATCAAAAAAATTTACTCAGAAATTATATATTTTAAAAAGGGCTACAGAACAGTGCGTGACTGTATATGTCTATCTCTTAAGGATAACCCCCAGCAACGCCGGGTGCAAGTCAGGTAGTTATAAATAAAATAAATATTATTTAAAATGTACAATTATTATTAAATACATTCATTTTGGTACCATACTATCGCTTGGTTCCCACAGTCAGTTTTGAATATTAAAATATAGTTGAACGGGACCATAGACATATGAATATTAGTAGACCTACAATATTAGAAAACTTGTAAAAAATAGATGTGAAAAAGAGAATAAACCCAATTGTCGTATTACATTCCATATATAAGCATTATTTTACTTTATTTTAAGCATATTCACATCGTATAATATGGATCAGTTGTAGAAACATAATATACTATCACATCGAGAAACGTCTGGACGCGAAACACAAAGCTGGTTGGTTGCTGGGAAGTAAATTATGAACATTTATAAAAGTGTCTTAACTAAATACTTAAACGAAATATTCGACTCTGAAAATAGAACCGAATTTTTTTGCCGAATTTGGACTTCGCAAATTTGTTCATAACGTGGCGAGTAATTTGCGCTCCCATGTAAAAATGTCTATTCATTCAAAAGCAGATTTTACTTTTAAGAAGTAAATGGTGATATTATAATGCGAGATGCCTATTTACTGTCAGATAGATTTATTGACGAATCACAGTCAGCTTCACTCCCTTCGTTCTTCAACAGTTGATTTTACCCCTCGCCATTATCTTCTCGTCTATTAATTCCTATGTCTGTGAACGGGACTAATTTTATGCATTACATTAAACAGCAGTGTTTCACATCAATATAGACAACCGAATTTTGTATATACTACATAGATTTAATATCCCTCAATTCAGTCACCTAGAAAACAGGTGTAATAAAGCTACATTATTAAATAATAATTCTCTGAAAGAAATATTGAATTATGTGCTTTGTAGGTCATCGATAGACTTTAGTAAAGTTGGTCGGTGGTGAACGTAGGTACTATATCGAAATAACCCAGAGGAAATGACATGAATCTGATGTCATGTTTCGAATGCGGTAACAAGTAACAAAGTTACAGAAACGTATTTTTGCATTCTGACGTGCACAAAATAATAACAAATAATATTATAGATGCGAAAGTGTGTTTGATTTGACGACGTGGTTTTTTTGCATGGGGATAATTGAAGGGCTGGGAAGTTACATAAGCCACTCTTTTCATCCCTGAAAAACTTTTAATTCCCGTGGTAAAATTATTTTTACAGTAATTTCTTATTCTAATTTTTCTTCATCTCCTTCCCTTCCCCACACTTCAGTCTCGCAACAATCCATTATTTTTGCGATTTAATCAAATAAACAAAATGTTTACACATTTGAGTAATATTAATAAGGTTAAACGACTGAAATAGGTATGAGATAAAGAGAAGATAATTATTGAATTTATAATATGTTCAATTTAAAAATATAGAAACGAAAATGATTGATCGATTGGTGAACAAAATTAGCCTACTGCGGGAACCTATGATCTAGTCCAGTGGTCGGCACACTTATTGGCCAAAGAGCCAACTATGTACATTACAACGATTCAAAAAAATTCTGAGAGCCAAATCTGTTTTTTAATTTAGTAAACCTTTGTTATAATTTTAGACCTTCATTAAATTACGGGTAGACTGAATAAAACGTGATTTCACCCTTAAACAAAAATTTATCCGTTGATTTTTATTTTTATTTTTTTTTATTTTTTTTTATGTGACACTTCACAAGAGCGTCCCTGCCTGTGCAGTGTACAGACAGGGGAACTATGTCACCACCCGGTTGGGCGGCGTTGTGAGGCGGAATAAGGTAGACAATAAGGTAGACAATGATAGACAATAATATGAAAGAAAGGTACCTATCCATAAATTTAAATCATGTCAATGACTGACAAACACTTCTTGGAAAATGTCAGTCAGTCAGGTTTTTATGTTGTTGTTTTTAATTTTAAGCATGATTCCAGGTTCTCATCAATAAGACGACTTCTCAGTATACTCCTGATTAAGTTCATGCTTGAAAAAGATTGTTCGCATGAATATGTAGAATCAAAAAGGGAAAAAAACAACAAACGCGAGTTTTTTCAGCTGATTGTAAGAGTCAGGAATACTATTCCAGACGTTGAAAATGATCATGTCTTCCTTCTGCAGGTCTTTCAAAACAGACCACTTGTGTTGTGAACTAAGATCACTTGTTCTTCTCCAATATTTCCAAATCAATATAAAGACGTTGAAATTTAGATCTACATATTTCCTTGTTTTTTAAAATTCTGCAATTGTATTTCAAAGTTGTCAATAAGAGGATTTTTGACAAATGCTAAGGTCGCTCTGCGGTTTTTAAACTTCTGAAACCTGCTGAGAAATGCTTCCCTCATATTTAAAATTGTTATTTTGAAATGGTGTTTGTTAATAGAGGAATTATTTCAAGAGTTTAAAAACAGCAGAGCGACCTTAGCATTTGTGCTAGAGCACTTTGCCGACCAATGATCTAGTCTAAAGGATTCAACCTTTCGTTCACGAATAATACCGTATTGTGGTTAGTAACAATCGAAATAATGACAAATGTTTCTTATACCTAAATATTGTTGACATTTCTCATGAATTTCATTAGTATAATTTGTGGTTAAAAACCGCTATTATACCGGGCAATAATTATTAGTCAGTGGCGGCCGCAGAGCTCAGTCACCGCGGCGGCATCAAAGGTGACTACGTCTGAAGTAATTAGTAAAGTACGAGTATCTGCCACCGTGTTTGTCATTTCATTTCAATGTCGCTTCGTGACGCAAGACGGAACGGGAGCTAGTTGCATCTGCCACGAAAGGGAGACTAAAGCAGAACTATCAAATAAATAAATAAAATACTGGATGCAATGTTCGATTAAATAAATACATAAAGTCATAGAGGAAATACTTGAAGTTGCCTTGTCATAAAAACGGAAAGACATCACACCATCGTAATTCAGATTAGAGATATATAATGATAAAAAAATATATATTTTCATGGCCAATTCCTTAATTGATCAATAAAACCCTGGACGGTCAGGGATCAAATTAAACATCAATGAATTGGTTAACCTACACGGAGAAAAGTGAGTACTGCTGATTTATTAAAATCCTGTTAAAAATGTCACAACATGCCATTTCCCAATAAACTATCGGAACACGTGTTCACGCAGCTGCGCTTATCCTGGACGAAATGCTAAAATATTAATATTTTATGAACACGTGTTCCGACGTCGCCAAATTTTCTTTATAAGAAAATCTGTCAATTCATTCGCTAAATAATTCCTTTAGTCCCGTTTTAACATGGATCCGAATAATTAGAAGATATTTTCAATAAATTAGCAATATTTTATATCAGTAAGTTTTCTTCATGTAATATAACCCGACCTAACCTAACCTAACCTAACCTAATTTACAGATCAACAACACTGTTCCTGTTCTTACTTCATGCTTTCTAACCCCCCTCCCTCCAGCATGATAAATAATAAAAAGAAAGTCATCACAAATAGTTGAAATATAAACCTTGATATATGATAAGCAAATTTCAAAAATAGAACGAACACTGAGGGAATGTTTTGACTTCTGACGTCATTGGAACCCAAGCTACTAGCTATGACAGAGAGTATGATAACTAATTTTGATACATGTAATGCTACGCCTACGCCTACGTCTACGTCTCCCACCAAAAACCGTCTTTTTAATTGGGCAATTTTGGCGAAATTTAAACTATAAAAATGTAGGTATTTAAGTTAGATGATGAATAACAGTACGGATAATTTATAAGGCTGGAATTCCTCATACAATATATTTTTTAATGCAGTTCTGTTAATCGATCAATATGATAAGCAAATAACCAGATGTCTCGACACCGGCACGAGCAACGGAGAAATGGGGGTAATGTGGAACAGTCCAAATATGTGCACCATTGGGACACGAGCAGTCGAGCGAGACATTCCGTCAACAGTTACATAACAATCGTGTGTTGTTTTTACATTAGGAAGTGTTATAATTAATGGACAATGCGCCGAGACAAACAAAAGAATAAACCGAGAAACAACTGACAAGGAAAGTGGTACCAAACCTTTCTGAAATGACCAGACACTGATTATAAGAAAGATTTGCCTGACACCAAGAATAATTGATAGGATTATAAAACTAAAAAATAGAATATGTACGAACATAATTTTAATGAAAAATAACGGATTACAGACATCGCACACGAGACTTTGAATAAACATAAAATAAATTAAAAAAATTTACGTAACATATTATATTACATCTTCTTATGTCTGGCGATGATATCTGGCTATAATCAGGTAACCTACACCCTGCAGACAGCAGCCCGTAACAACTCAACGGAACGGAACTCTTACGTACCATCATTGCAATTCTTTAAATCAATTTGTTGCCTGAATTCGTCGGCTTTTGAAAAAATCAGCAATATTAAATCTAATTTTGGATATAGTAACCAGAAAATATGTCGTCTACATTAAATATTTCTAGCCCTGCCATCTTCGCCACTATTAAAGTCCGTGTGCCGACTAGGAACACAAGACAAATGTAAAATTTTTCTTCAATACATACACAAACAACTTTCAGACACACTCACAAACCAATAGGATGCATGATCTGGGCAATAAGTTTGGGGGTACTATTGATGTATTTACTGACTCCGTTTATAGAATTAAGATTTAATATATTCCAGCAAGATATATTCCAGTAAGAAGTCCAACAGAATTCAGGTCTAAACTAATAACTTACCTTTTTAAGCTGTCGTACCCTTAAATTAAATATACCATTCCTAAGAGAAAGTCCAGTTATATTCAATTTTCCAATAATGTCCTAAATTTTGCTAATAAACAATTAGATAATGTTAATTAAGTGTTAATCTCAAGTGACCTACCAGGTGAGTATTGTACTGTATATTATCTCCATAAATAGTTAAGTAATAACAAGGATCACTGTAGAAATGTATTATAAGTTTGTACAGCGCCCTTGAGGTGATTTTGCACAAAAACGGCGCTATACAAGTCATCCAATTATTATTATTATTTGTTCAATCCTACAAATTATAGTAGCGTTAGTTATGTAGTTTTAGTTAAATGTCTTATATGTAGTTTTGTTCTAGTATCTATAATATTTTATGTTACTGTTACATGTTTTACTAATATTGTTTCATATCCAGTTTATATAAAAAAAATTGTATTTCGAGTAGTTACGTAGCTAGTACGCCGCTTAAATTATGTCGCAGTAACAGATCTAACACCAACTTCTCCAAGTATCACCAGTTAAGCACCACTGTCCTAGGCTGTGAAGTGGTATGAAGCCCGGGGCTTTCTTGTCACATCGGATCAAATATTATATAATAAAATCGACCGGTTATTAGAAGAGATAGAGAAACGTATTGCCCGCAAATTGGCTGACATTTATGTGAGAGATAATCCACTAAATATTATGTCCCGAACTAAATAGACACGTGACGCAAGATAGCGAGACAAAAATGTCAATAGTTTTATGGCTTCGTGTCTAATGAACTTTTCTTTTACATAGATAATGTACGCAGATAATTGTGCAAGAACTAGAAAAAATGAGTGTAGACAGATTATTTAAAATTGAATAGGTACTAGACAGCGTTTGAATAATAGAACGGTTCAAAAATAAATAGGCACTAGACAGGCGATTGAATAATAGAGCGGTTCAAAAATGAATAGGTACTAGACAGGCGATTGAATAATAGAACGGTTCAAAAATGAATAGGTACTAGACAGGCGATTGAATAATAGAACGGTTCAAAAATGAGTACTAATTACACAGGCGATTGAATAATAGAACGGTTCAAAAATAAATAGGCACTAGACAGGCGATTGAATAATAGAGCGGTTCAAAAATGAATAGGTACTAGACAGGCGATTGAATAATAGAACGGTTCAAAAATGAATAGGTACTAGACAGGCGATTGAATAATAGAACGGTTCAAAAATGAGTACTAATTACACAGGCGATTGAATAATAGAACGGTTCAAAAATGAATACACACTTCAATGAAATAAAAACAGTATTTCCGTAAAACAATTCAGGAAATATATGTTTTTTAATTGTAAATGGTGAATGAAATACGACAAGGACGAAATTCGGCCCGATTTTTATGTCTAACATATTTAGATCAACGCAAATATTTTTAGCTCGCCACGCAATTTTCGTCATGAACTATGAAGCTTTGAAGTTTCGGTAATAAAAGGCAAAACACCATAATAAATCACCCAAGTCGGGTAGCAAAGATCACCAGTTACACTGATAATTCACAAATAAAATGTAAAAATGCTTTTTAAACGAAGAAAGCCTAAGAATGTAGTGTGCCAAAAAAAGATAATGTCCTAATTTAGACATTAAGTTGTAAATACTTCACCATACGAAAAAAGAAAACAAACAAAAAAGTAAAAATATTACTCAGATTTTAAATTAACTTTCTTAAGTTTAACCACAACGGTGCCCGTGAGAATGTTAATAATTGTGAGCTAAATAAGAAAATATTATTACTAGAAAACACGTGTAGAGTCGGCTAAACAAAAACCACCTAGACCAAGGCCAGAACACTGAATCAAGCTGGGATGCAATATATTATAATAAATAGTAGTGTCCTGGCCTTGGTTGAGGTCGTTTCGGGTAAACGTGATTGGAACAAGATCCACCACATTGCCGGCAACGGTAAATGCTGACATTTCTACTCAATACCCATTTTACGACCAAAAAAACTGCACGACATTGAAAACCAATTAAAACCATCACGCGGAAAGCTTGATTGAAATGTTCGCATCAGTAATTAAATAAACAACGAAAAAAAAAATACTTAGAAGTCAGCAGTTTGCACTGAAATATCTAAATGATGCAGTTAAAGTCATGAAAATAGGAAATTTAGCATTTTTACAGAAATGGTTGCGTAAAAGTCGTGTAAAAGTGGAAAACAATACTGAAATTACCTAATTTTACAAAAAAAAATAGCAAGAGCTTGTAAATTTTATCAGTGACCGAAAAAGGCCCATAAAAGTTCGCAAATTCGGACTACTAAATTACACTCTGCGATTTAGGTAAAGCTTACCGGAAAATCATTGGAAAAACCTAGATTTTAACCAGTTTTCGGGATTTTATTGTTTATGTTGTATGTTTCGTAAGATGGCATTTGAACTACATCCAGTATTGTTTATGAAATAACAATATCACAGAACAAGTAAAGGGCGTTTCACGTTTGAATGGCTTTGAGAAATGGCATACTTTTGTCTTCTACCAGCTTTCTATTGAATTACAGACTGAACACCAAAACTGATCACAGTTATAACTTGAAAAACATAAATTAGTTGAAAAAATATATACCTAATAACAATGATCGTATTGATATTTGTTTTGTTTGGTATGT
Source organism: Hesperophylax consimilis (assembly GCF_061612785.1). Taxonomy (NCBI): domain Eukaryota; kingdom Metazoa; phylum Arthropoda; class Insecta; order Trichoptera; family Limnephilidae; genus Hesperophylax; species Hesperophylax consimilis. The sequence continues at coordinate 25,712,675 of NC_142850.1, forward strand.
TTGATTTGTTTGATATTTAATTGATCGTATTGATCACCAACACAGAAATTCTCAGGCGGGCTAGAGCAAAGAGAGAACTGCTTAGATTAATAAAAATCAGGAAAATTTCATATCTGGGTCATGTACTTCGAGGGGAGAAGTATCACTTGCTCCAGTTAATATTGAAAGGCAAGATAGAGGGTCGCAGAGGGCCTGGTAGGAGACAAATGTCTTGGCTGCGAAATATACGAGAGTGGACCGGCATTAGAAGTGTGGAGGAGCTATTCCGGGCAGCGCAAGACAAAGAGACATTTTCTAGAGTGATCGCCAACGTCGGGGGGACCTGATACGGCACATAAAGAAGAAGAAGTATTGATATTTAAAACATATTCTCATAATGCAATCACAATTTGTGCATTACAACAAATCATCCGTATTAAATAAATTGCAACATATATACATATGAACCTCGATGATATATTTTAAACTCGTGTGGTTGGGAAGGTATTTGGTAAACAATATGTCACTAAAGCTAGATCGTTTTGATGTTTAAAATGTTCTCACATCACAAAGCAAGCTGATTCTGATCAAATAATTTAAAAATACAATCAATAACAAACAATATGAAAACAGATCCGTGGCATAAAATTGTAATGATTTATAATAATGTTGCTTTATAACCCGTGTTATGAAGCAACATTATTATTTTATCACATCGTCTGAATTCGCTTCGCAGTGGTTTAACACACGATAAAAGGCATGAAATAGAACCGAAGAAAATTAACAAGAGTACCGACAAATAATACAAGAAGCATCATAATGAAAAAAAAATCTATGACAGTAATTTCATTCAAGTTAAAATTGAATCGCTGGGAATAGCTTGAATAGCTTATCAAGAGAAATTAATTGAATTAAACACTATTGTAACTGGAAATGAATTAAAACTTTTGGTATATGAAAAGATTTAAAAAGTTGAGCTGTAACGTAAAACCTTTCATTTCACAATTACATGGTTTTATGATAACTTTTACAATTGTAAAAGAGTTTGCAGGTTAATTAACCATCATCATATTATCGGTGAAAGATGCTGACGACATGCATTGTGCGCGCGTTTACATAATTAATAAAGGATCATGGCCTATCTCCGTTGTTTCTGTTATTTATGATTGCATATTATGTACACACTTCCGAAATTGATGTCCTTGAAAAACGTCATTGAAAAACAACCTTGGGGTCAGCAAGCGTGAGTGAAACATATTCTCAAAAGCAATGAAAAGTTATCAGGAGCACATAACATGAACAGACAACATTAATAACTTCCCTAGTCTGTTTTGTGAGATACTTCTCCCAGCTATGATATCTCATTTTGTAACATATATTATATGATTTAAAGAAAGAACACCACGCTCGAAAAATTTGAAAGAATTATATGAAACAACGTTTAGCATTATTTGAAAAACATTTAATACTTACAGATCTGGTGTGTGTACTGCCCGCGGCACTACCCTCGGAAGAGGTGCTGCCCCTCCGCTCGGGCCCCGCCCCCGCCGTCACCCCTGACGGCATCCTATCCTCCTTACCGACCACCGGCACCGGTCTGAACCATCCCCGGAGTACAGCCGGACGAGGAGAACAACTCTAAACTTTTATTCACTTTGACACACCACACACTATAATGATTCTAATAACTGGATGAAACTACCATCACAAAATTTAATAACAGGAGCACAGAATTTAACGCCGATAAATTTATAACACTATTTTCTCCTCTAGGGATATCGGATATATTTTTTTTATTTATTTTAACATATCATAACAAGGTATCAGGAGCGCAGATTTTGTATGCGGTTATTCTAGCGTTTTCGTTGTCTTTTTCTAGCCACTTTTGCGTTGTCCGATTGTATCAGAGATTCGTATGCTATTTTGAAGGATGTTGCGATGATTGTGTCACATATTCAATTGAATCTGAAACAAAGAAATAAAAATACATTAGACATGTGTTCAGTAGAAGAATATAAGTTTAACGTGTCGCTAGAGTAATTCCGCTGCATGCAAAGGTTTTTTAAAAACACATCCATTGATTTCAACTTAAATATCTAATGGAGAAAACTATTTAAATCAGGGGTTAAACATGCACAAAATAGGTTTTTAAGTTTTATAAAATCACTGCTAAACGAATCGAGATATGGCATGGAAGCGTTTCGACTATTGTCGAACTACGACCAAACCGCACGGACTATCAAAGCAGTGAAGCCAATAAAATATATGCGCTCGATGTGTAGGTAGAAACAAAGAAGATATTTTCGACACTTCCATACTGTGTTTTCGACACTTGCAAACGCGGTTTCAGACCAATACTAATAACAGTTTATGGCCCATCTCCCACATTGTAAGGTAAGTTTGGGCTAAAATAAGTTATGTAATGCCATTGCAAATAGAAGGTAACATTGATAACAGAAATCGTGTCGCAAATATAATAACTAGTTTAGTTTCTAAATTAAATAACAAGTAATTAGTCATTTTCATTTGTCATTATGTCATTAGTAAGATTACCGAAATAAGTCGTTTCTGGTTTCTAGTTTTATAATTTCACTTATAATTTTGACGTTCCAGTTTGAACTTAACCTATAACGAAAATAATAACAACACCAAAAACAAAAGAAGACACATGTTTTAAAATTAATACAACTGCGTAAAAATAGAACTGTTTCACGTTTGATAACAATAAATAAGAACTCCAAGACACCTACAAACATAAACAATTGTCATTCAATTATTGGTTCAGTATTTTATCAGTAGAACAAAAATAATTTTCAGGGCCAATGGGATTATAAGCCAATTTTGCGTGTTTTTAATTCTTCTTGACTTTATGATAGCCTTGCCGTGTCTTTCATCAGGTCTTCGAAACCTTAGCTCAAGAAGGAGGTGAAAGCAAAGCAACAATCAATGTGTCACTAGACCAGTAACAGAACATTGAAAAAAAACAGAAAAATGATAATATAATAGGTTAGGTTAGGTTTTTCTTCAATGTTTCATTTCGTCACTGTTCCGTTTCGTCACTCTTTTGTTCTGTCATGGAACCCACTAGAACAAATATCCAGATATATTTGGAACTCGTGTGGTTGGGAAGATATTTGCTAAACAATGTGTCACTAGAACAAATCTCCCGTATTAAATACATTGCAACATTGAACCACGCTGATACATTTCAAACGCATGTGGTTGGAAATATATTTCTTAACCAATGTGTCTCTAGAAAAAATATTGTGTATTAATACCTTGCAACATTAAACCATTTGAATATAGTTTACACTCGTGTGGTTGGAAAGATATTTGGTATAATTTTTCATACGTGGCATCCGGTATCTGTTCGACAGACTGTCTGTCAGCTACCGAAGTCGAACGAACTGTGATCACTTTACTTGTCTCGGTTGACCTATTCATAATGATAAGATAAAAAACCGTTAATTGATTTCGATATTATCAAATGATGATATCTTTGTTTTGCGTTAGATGAATAATAAACGTGTATTGAATATTATCGACCCGTGCCCGGCATTACCCGTTTTTTTTTAACTATCACTAGTTTTACATGAATTTTTTATGGATATATTTCCTTATCACTGAAAACGCTAATACAAACTAATAGTTTTTTTCATATTGAAACAATTTAAAAATACAGAACAATAACGCGCAATACCTTTTTTGACAGCAAAATGGCCAACTCAAAGCTACGTAACTCTATAAAATTACGTAGCTAGCAAAAAATAGTTTTCCTAGAAATTCTAGAGGAACAAAACTATTTAAATATGGTCACAAAGACGACAAAAGAAGAGGTGTCATCTGTTTTTGTTTCTCTATTTATTTATTTTCAATTGTTCGACAAGAAAACATACTGTAGAAATCTCGGGCGAAGCCGGGAAGCAAAACATGTGTATTATTTGTAAAAGACCGACATTTGTAAATAAATAAGTTGATATTTTGTAACTAAACAATTATGGAAAATTTCGTAATAATTATAATTGACGCTTTGTAATGAAATCAATAATGATGACAGTGGAAATATTCTGAATTGTGTTTGTTTATAATAATAGTATTTTAAAATATCGGCCAATCTATAATCAAGTACCTATTTATGACAGGTCAGACAATATACTAGTACCGGTAAGATGTTCTACGTAGGCGTACGTCAACCTCTCGTTAGGACTAGTATATTTAAAACTATTACAAAAACAATGATTGCTCGATGGTTTCACCGCAATTCAATTATTTATAAGTCAATTAGTTAATTTATCGAAGATTTAATCAGGTACTCTAAGTTAAAACTAATTCGTGATACGTACAAGACATGCTGTCTACACCAACGTGACCTTTAAATCTATTTAAATTATATTAGTCGTAAGAATATGCTCTCAGTATCACCCTGGCGAATGAAGAGGGGAGAGTAGGGGTGAAATATGTTGGCGACATCTTTGTGCGCGCGGTTTTATACTAATATTGGTTCATGGCCCATCTTCCTTTTTAATTATGAAAGGGCAGCACAGCTTTCAAAAATCTATGAATAAATAATGGATTTTAGCAGTTCCGACTCTCAAGTTTTCAAGGTTAAATAAGGGATTTTTAAAAAACAAAAAGTAGGTTACCGCGACCCCCACGGAGAGATATATTTTCTTTCATAATAATAATAATATTTGGATGATTTGTATAGCGCTGTTTTGTATGCAAAATCACCTCAAGGGCGCTGTACAAATATATAATACATTTCTATAATGATCTATGTTATTACTAGCTATATATGTAGATAATATATAGTACCATACTTACCTGGTAGGTCACTTGAGATTAACACTTAATTAACATTAACTAATTGTTTATTAGCGAAATTTATATACAGGATTTAGGACGTTATTGTAAAATTGGATATAATTGGACTTTCTCTCAGGAATGGTATGTAATGGTAATGTATTTAATTGACAGCTTAACTGGTATAACAGCTTATGGCAAAGATTAATGCTAAATCACTATTTTGATTATTCTTTATAGCGAATTGGTGTACATTATGAATACCAAAAAATCTGCTTTCTCGAGTAGAAGATAATAATAAATAAAATACTCAATAAAAAATAAACTACTAAACAATATATTTTTTTCAATTTAAATGTATGAACTCGTGAAGGCAACAACTTTAAAAAAAATACAGTATTATAGCTAAGATTATCTGTGACAGTTTCACTTGATTAACTATGTTGCTTTCTTATAATTTTATTTACAAAATAAATAAAAACCTGTTTGTGCTTGAAATCGAACGTTTCTAAACTCCGTTTGTCAAGCGATTTTAATGCTTATTCCTACAATATAAGGTTTACCAAGAATATACACATTTTTGGCTTGTAGCTTCCTATTAATGTGAAATATGATGCAATTTATTTTATTTATTTATTTATTTATTTATTTATCAAAAGAAAGTACATATTACATAATGGATTATTACTCCTGTTTACTGTTTAGGGTGGGAACCTACGTTATGAATCACAAATCACACCTATGACCTCCAGATCATAAGTGGAATATTAATTAGAATATTTATACGAGTCCAACAATTCAAATGACCACCATATTAAAATTATTATTGTACGCCAGTTTAAAATAACGAAACCCATTTGCAGCGTTCATGTTCAGTCACCTCTGCGGTCCAGCCCGAGCTGTATTTCGATTATTAATGAAAGAATCGTGATAGAAACATTAGCAAACTAGAAATTGCTTCCGCTACTAAGCCCCTAACGACCCGCCTACAAAATGTACGACACAAGACAACTCCTACCAGGATATTGGGAATTCATTCTCAGTAACGGGAATTCACCAGATTAACTTTAATTATTGCAGCATTACTATACATAGAAACAAGGTTCAAGATTTTCATTGGTCGATGAACCTGGTGTTTTTTTTAACCCTTCAAGATAATTTGTTCGCTTTTGGGAACAGTTCATATAGGTCTCATAGAAATCTGATCTAAACGGTGTTAAAAATGTACACCTCTATGAAACCAAAATTTCCAACCGCAATTTGAGAAAAAATTATGAATTTTTTAATTATTATTTTTTGTATTTTGCTCTGCTTGCCTCTGCGATGAAAAGGCGTGACGCTATGTTAGGTTAGGTTTAAAACAGTTATGTTGTCACGTACGGCCTTTTGGTTCGAAACAATCACAGTGATGCCAAGTGGAAACATTATGAGGTGCACGAAGAAAACTTACTGATATTAAAAACAGGTCAAATTATTCGTTTTCCTATATTATTTATGAGTAATATTTTATCAGGAAGTTGGCAAGCTGTCACATTTTTAACAGAATCATTTTTCTCCGTGTGATGTTAGTATGATCATAAAATGCCTTTTTAGCGAACAAACTCCTGCTAACCGCGTCGTATGTGCATTACAATAAGCTGTTTTGTTTTCCTCCGTGTAATTACACTGTGTTGACATCGTTTCGAGCGAGACTAGCCAGACTAAGGTTGAGTTGTTTCACAGAAAATTTATTTTATAAATATTTACAACTGTTAAAAAGAATGTGACCTTACTGGGGTACCCCGATCTAAGGTCAAATTGTAGAATTGGTTATTTGTGTGAATTGTAAATGTGGTCAAGTTTCTTTGTAAATTATTTTTTTAAGTAAGTAAGTAAGCGTGCCAAAATATAACGAGAGGAAAATTATAAGGTAAAATAATAGAAGAAAAAACACATGGCGTTAATCAAAATACTGTTTTTATATTTTTTCTTCCCGTGTCCATAATATATATCTTAATATTTCTTCAAATGATAACATTGTAACATTGTAATCAAAGGCCGATCAGCGCCATTTTGTTTTTGTTTTTTTACATTTGAAGGGACGCCATTCTTGGTGTTTCAGTATTCTATCAAATTGCGATCAGCATAAAGAACAGCTGTCGTGTAGTTATGCTTGTCATTACAAGCTGAAACATGTCACAAAACAAAATGGCGTTGATTGGCCGTTTGATGACAATGTTATATTTGAATTTCAATAAATAAAAACATCAAATTGCGTAGTCAACATAAGAAAAAACATATTTTGATAATCATAAAAGTTTGTATGTGGTGAGAAGCGTCTAGATTTAAATCAACTAACTAGGCTACTCGTATGACATATTATATTGTGTTCCTATAGTATATCAGGCGAAACGTTAATAAACCGATCGAAAACATAAGTGCAAAGTTGTTTAAAACAAATTGTCATAGATGTGGGAAGAGTAAGATTCTAGACTCGCAATAACCATCTCGCAAACAACACGATCAGAATAGAATGCAGGCTTATGGACTCCTGGCGGTCGACTATGATTGCATTATTAAAACCAGCATGCTTACAGCTTCCACGAATCTCCTCGCGTATTTAGGATGAATGGGCCGTGAAGATGAAACTACTGCTATAAATATTTACAGTTGAAGCGTGAACCGCAGCGGGCACAGAATAACAGACCCTGGACCGAATTTGTCCGTTTCGCGACGCATTAAAAACTGCAATAACCAAGAATTATGACCCTTTTAGCCATTTCAACAAACGGCTTCTGGAAAGTCCAAGTTTTTATAAATAAAATAACAAGCCTTCAGCGTGAAATGCCGTGCTATATTGCGTTCGTAAGACACAATTTATGAGAGGGCGAAGCTAAATAAATAGGAAATAAATCTGATTTGTTTACAGATTCAGCATTTTAACTAACAATAAGACAAGCGATACCGTGAGAGAAATAGAGCATGAATTTTGATCGCATAATCAAACGATCTATAATCCTTCATATGGTGTGTATGCGTTGTATTGTGAAAATATTGTTTTTGCGTGACCTTCATGGGAAACAAAAGCGATTAATTTCAGTTATAAACGCAGTAGTTCTTTTGCATTATGTACAAATTCCCAGTTCCCATAAATCTCTCTCGCAATTTCAAACAATGCCACCGCAGTTGAGTGTACGCGCTTGTTTAAATGTGCAACCTTCCGGCTACCTTGAGGCCGGAACAACAAAAAGAATTTAAGACCGGAGCTTTTGCGAATTCTTGAGCTTTGGTATTCGGGTAGGTGCTTCCGCCGCCCGGGCGTAAAACATAAATGCAGACAAAACAAAACTGCAAGCTTTGGTATTTCGGTAAGAAAACAAACATATTCCTTTTAGCAAGCATGGAAATCGTCCATAAAGTTCGCAATTGATCATGCGGTTATAAGGAATTCCTGGCAGCGAGTTGATGAGAGGAAAGGGAAATATTTATACAAGGATGTCTTAAAAACATGCCCGTTGAAAATACGATTGGTAGTTCTTGGTGAGGTGTTGATTTGATGTGAAGCATGCTTGAATTCCTCGCTCGTTTGTTATTACTCGAGTCTATATGCTTGTGTTACTTCTCGACTGGCGACGAAGTCAAAACATCAACATTATTTGGTTCAACTTGAGACGCAGAAAGGTTTGATTTTTTAAAGATTTGATTGTGGTCAAATGGAAGAAAAGGAAAAGAGGTTCATATGACATATAATGCGAATAATCTAGAAATTCAATTTGGCATTGAGAGTTTTTCCATCACAAACGACTGTATTTTTTACTAACAATGAAAGTGTTTTGTCCTATTTGGTGTAGTAGCTTATTACCGTATTAGTAAAGGTCACCAGACAAAATAACAAGCTAGGTTAGTTTAGGCGAAGTTAGGTATGTTTCATGAGTTTTTTAAGATTTTATTTAATGAACGACCTTAGGGCTTTTACAGACATAAGGGGAAAGGAAATTTGATGCGAGGGGGTCAAAACAATTAACGGAGCGCCTTTATTATGCAGCTGTCATCTGTCAAAGTGACAGATCTCATACAAGGAAATGATATTCCGCGGCAGTTCCTCATTTTATCTGACCCCCTCTCCTGAGTAAGATTATAGCGTAGTATGTCACCCCAACATATAATACGTATATGCCACGTTCAAATTATGCTCGCATAATATAGCGTAATGTGTCTAAGGCTTAATACACGTGGAAAACATACAGAAATAAAATATCAGTACAATAAATACTTACAAACGTAATACAGAAACATATCCGTCACATTAAAAACTAATTATTTATATGAATAGTGAGGTAATATGGTTGTCACAGTGGAAAAGATGGTGGATTCCAGTAGATTTAACAGGGATACGGATACTTTTAACACTTCTAACATTTGACGGCAGTCTACACGGAGAACAATTAGTATTACTGTCCTTATTAAAATCCAGTCAATCTTTTAGAAAATCCCTATACAACGGAACACTTGTTTATGCACCTGCATTTGCCCTGATAATAATATATGATGAGATTCTTAATGAATTAGCAATATTTTATATCAGTAAGTTTTCTCCGTGTATGAAGTTATTCTTGAATTAAAAAGTATAAAGTAGCGGTAGTTTTAGATTAGATAGACATTAATGTCTTGTAGCAGATATAAATTACAGGTTGGGTCAAACAATAGTAAATAAAATAAATTTCAGTTTACTGCAAAACTGACTTTTAATGTTGGTATTAGATTTCAGGCTGCGTGCTTCACTGTAGCTATACGAAACAGAGTGCGTGATATCGGGTCGACGCACGACGACAATGGATCGTGGGACAGCGAATGGCAGCCGCAGACCGCACAATGGACAGCCCTGATCGGCGCCCGACAGGTGGAGAACGACCTTAATCTCAAAATGAGATGTGCTTGGCGAAAACGAAGGGTCCGCGGCCCAAATATATCATATTTAACTATCAATTTTTAAGAAATCTTCGTATGAATGAACACTGTTAGTGAAATTGAAAATTCACGAAATCTGTTAACAAAAAATACAAATATCCAATATACAGGGTTTTCCAATAAGAGGTGTTATTTTGAATAGCCCGCTATTTCGGTAGATGTTACTTTTGAAGCTGTCATTTTTTGACATTTGACAAGTAGAAACTAAGCCATTAATAAAAATGGAACGATACACGCTTCAACAACGCATTGAAATTATTAAAATTCATTTGAGTGAATCAAATGCAAATCATCTTGAGTGATGAGGCCCATTTCCACCTCGGTGGTTTCGTCAACAAGCAAAATTGTCGCATCTGGGGCTCGGAAAACCCAAGAGTTATTGTTGAAAAGCCTCTCTATCCTCAACGTGTGACTGTTTGGTGCGGTTTATGGTCCGGCGGAGTCATTGGACCTTACTTTTTCGAAAATGAGGCTGGAGCAACAGTTACGGTGAATGGATTGCGCTATAGAGAGATGATTAATATTTTTTATGGCCGGAATTGGATGGTATTGATCTGGACAACGTTTACTTTCAACAAGACGGCGCTACGTGCCACACAAGCAACGAAACCATTGATCTTTTACGATTGAATATCAAAATAACACCTCTTATCGGAAAACCCTGTATAATGTAGAATTATTAATTAAATAAAACAAATAAATATTTTTCAGATTATAGATATCGGTGATTAAAACCATAATTGTATTTGTATGCCTTTCTTTAATAATTGAGTCATACGGACATAACTCTATTATTTGGTGACCGGATAAATCATCAAAATGATAATTCATCACATCTTTAAAAAGTTATATAAAGTCATGGAAAGTGGCGAAACAAAACATTCATTAACTGGGTTATGTAGGTTAGGTTAGGTTAGGTTTAAAAATTATTTTTTTTGATCGTTTCTAATGACTATATATATTTTTAAAGGTGTGTTGAATTGTCACTGTGTTGAGTTATCATGGAACCGTATTACTCATATTCATATTGCGTATGTACAGGCGTAATTCGTGTAAATATTTTTAAGCTTAGTTTCCAAAAAGTGTTTCTTCATAAAATAATCAAATTAACGCCATCTATGAACGCCTAGATTATAACGTAAACGTTTACCCTTATTAATAACCTTCAAATTTTTAAAGACATCATTCTGAGCGGAAAACGTTGCTTGGGTAATGCTGGAGAACTTAGCTGGAATAGGATTGATTCTGGCACCTGGATGGGAATCCAACGCATTTGTGCAGCCGGCTACTAACCAGTGCATCAGCTAATAGTCTCTTTTAATTTAGACACATGTCATAATAATGTGTTTCATTTAAATGAAAATTATATCCACCTGCGTCGAGAATATATGTACGCTGTACGTTATGAACCACGCACGCACAACATAGCCCTATTGTTCATATTTATAATACGACCTTTACACAATGCGATCTCATGGCGTATGACGAAGATGAATACCACATCCATCAGATATATTATTTTATTATGCACACGTGTACTACATCTGATCGTGTCAGTTCACCGGATTGCTAAGACAGCCGATGCAAAAAATCAACCAGTAAAAAACAAACAAAAAAAATTGACTGAGGATTGAACCTTCCTCCCCGGGGACTGAATTTAACCGCGATAACAACTGAGCCAAATCGCGATTGGGTAGAACCGACATTTATTTAGCATATTTCCTTCTGTAATGTCATTCACTTTCTGCCAGAGTGTCAACTCAATTGGATATCGGCAAATGGGTTAATTTCCACTTCTAAGATTTGCATTCATTCGTTCAAGAAAACATATTCTAAATTCAAATAGACGTATTTAAAAAAAATGTGTTTATATGTAGAACTTTTAAAAATGAAATTTCATCAGAGGGAGGCCACTGTTTAGTGAAATTTTGATAAACTCTGCGAAAAGCCCGGGCAACGCCGGGGACTTCAGTTAATTAGAAATTAAAACATGGATGTTCATGTTCTTCAGTTAATTAGAAATTAAAAATGTCATGTTCTTCAGTTAATTAGAAATTAAAAATGTTCCGTTGGCAAGGATTTCTTCACTAGGGTAACCGGTAAAACAGAACAGAACATTGACAATATAAAACATGATAAAAATAATGGTTGGGTTGGGTTGGGTTGGGTTGGGTTGGGTTAGGTTAAATTAGGATAGGTTAGGTTTGATTTTTTGTGTGAACTTTTTTCTTACTTCGCTTCAACATTCTGTTTAATCATGGAACCGGACACAAGTGCATAATTATGTTTTTATTAGACCGTTAGATATACACGGTGTCCAGAAATTCGCAGTACAAGCGGACAACTGGTGAATCTACATCACATTTGGAGTAGATTTAGAAGTATATATGTTTTTGATTTGAGCTTTCGTTTCCGAGTAAATCGAGTCCGATCGAGTTCTCTATGCGATGTGGATTCACCAGTTTCCCGCTTGTACTACAAGTATCCGGACAACTTGTATAATATATTAAATATGTAGTATTGCACATTATTTATCTAATGTAATTGTATCTGTCACGTTTCTAAGATAATTGGCTACGTGCTCTCTCGTTTGATAGGTCGAAGTGAAATCATCTTACATCTCACTTGAGATTGGATGAGTGTACGTACAGACTGGAATGCAGAGTGGTGTAAGCAAACCTCCCATTACTCGATACCTTCGTGCGAATGTGCTGCCATTGCGTATACCTCTTTTAATTGAAATGGAATATTGATTCGTTGGAAGTTATCAGATTGTGTCATAACCTACCGGGTGTTCAGAGTTTTACTGATTTATTGACTTCATCGACTGAGCAAGAGTGGATGAGTTGTTTTTTTTGTTATGTGGATACCACACAAGAGTCTCAGCTGCCGATTCTGTGGGACTATGGCATCCCTAATTTGGACATTGGCAGGGGAAAGAGCTAAGAAAGGGATTCATTTAAAAGTACTTCACTATTCAATCTGGTCACTAAACTGAGATAATTTTGTGCCAGACTTAGTTTCTCAATGGTGGTCTTTCTATGTATAGCTAAGGAAAGCGAAGGCAACAGTGGTAGGATTATTGACGTCTCTTTCTGTTGCATGCGTCATTTGAACGTAGGCAAGTTGAAAGTGATCAGTATCAGGTATCAGTAAAAGATATCTCAGTATCGCCCTGGGATAAGACCACCATTCAGAATTGAAACGCCGCACAGTGGGCTGAAAATCGCCTTTCATAGACGTAGAGACTTGAATTTTCAAGGGTATTTTTTTTGGCTAGAAATGGATTCTGCTGATCATTACTATGCTATAAAATTTCGTACGAAGCAATTGCGTGTACAAATGAAGGAGTTATCATTTTTTTAAGAAAAAATTGTATGGCACTGACATTAAAAATGAGGCTATCTCTGGAATCACAAGGTTGGCCATTCTATCCTTACGCACAGATATGCTACTATTTTTTTGACATACTTCGTATTGTGGCGCAACTTGCGATTTTTTTTTTTAAATCCTCAAGTTGAAAAAAAAACTTTTTTTATGTTGATGATTCATTTTAAGCATTAATTGCTTCGTACGATTGCTTTTATAGCATAGTAATGATCAGCAGAATCCATTTCTATCAAATAAAAATAACCTTGAAAATTCAAGTCTCTATGTCTATGAAAGGCGATTTTCAGCCCACTGTGCGCCGTTAAAAAGCCAGCCTGGTGAAAAGATCTAAATAGCAAGGTACTTCCCCACCTTCCTCATCCCATCTCGTTCCCCTAATCACTACCTTCAGCCTCAGATTGGGGATCCCAGAGTCTCACTAGCCCCAGACTCTTGTGCGGTATTTGAATAAAAAATGGTACGAAAAATAACTCAGTAATCAGAAATCTTAAATTTTAAGAAATTCTAAGAAACAACGAACAGAAATTACCTACTCATAAAATCTCTGTTAGCCTCCTGGTTAATTGATACATCAATGAACAAAATTATGAATACGTATTCGCATTTGGAAACACCTTCCAGTACAGGTGTGTTATGACTAAACTGATCAATAGGAACTCGATAGAAATATTACAAGTTTCCCACGCTCCTAAAGAGTTTCTCTGCATTTCCAACTGATATCGTATTATGTGATTCGTTGCTTTACTTATTTTTTAATATAATAATTATAATACTTGGCTAATTTATACAACACAGTTTTAGTGGAAATTTCATGTGCTCTTTACAAAGCAAGAAAAAGCGAAAAACAACTGAAATTGTGTGAATTGTCATCATTCGGTCCAAAAATAGCAAAATGGTTATGAGATTTAGGCAGGACAGAACAACAACAGACAAAAATTATTATAATATGTAATCTGATAATTTATTACCGGTGCTTAGATGTATCTTCGCTTTTAATTATTTTTCTTTCTAATCCCCTTAGATACATGTGTTACTTTGGTATATAAATTAATATATGCAATATACCTGTAGGCAGACTGATGGAACTTAAGCGCAAGCCAAATACTAAGTTTGGTGAATTTGGCGCTTTCGAAGAATCTTGGCCAAAGGCTTGGAATAAACTCCCCCCGGAACTTAAGATCCATAACAAGTCCAACTGAATTCAGGTCTAAACTAAAAACTTATCTTTTTAAGCTGTCCTACCCTTAAATTAAATATACAATACCGGAGAGAAAGTCCAATTATATCCAATTTTACAATTATGTCATATATCCTGTGCCTAAATTTTGCTAATAAACAATTAGTTAATGTTAATTAAGTGTTAATCTTAAGTGACCTACCAGGTAAGTATTGTTCTGTATATTATCTCCATACATGGTTAGTAAAAACATAGATCGTTGTATAAATTTATCATACGTTTGTACAGCGCCCTTGAGGTGATTTTGCACAAAAAACGGCGCTATACAAATCATCCAAATATTAATATTATTATATAAGTATTTTTATTTTACAATTTTATATAACTTGTGAAAAAACAAAAATGAATGCCATGATTAGTTTCTTAGAATAGGCACTGCCTATTTAGAAACTAATGTTGATTGGGCCATAATGTATTCATGCCTTTATTACAGCTTATCCTCGACATACGTTGTACTTGTCATTTTATTACATGTCTTTGTGCACATATCCAATGTCCTGTTACATTATTTGGCTTAATATGTTACTTAAAAACTTAAAAGTTTTCTGTATCAAATGTACATTTCTTCAATGAATTAACTATATGTATCGCTGCCATAGTTGACACGCACACAGTAGGTAGGTACTAACACAGTTGCAATGCTTCCACGTGTGCGTGCTGAAAACTAAAAAAAACTATTAATTCTTAAGATAAGTGAATTAAATTAAAAAGTACTTTGATGTGGAATAATTTTAAGATAAGGCTACACTATGTAAAGTTATTATTTTTGTATTAATCTTTATACAGGGTGTATCGGCACTAACCCGACAAACTTTAACCAGCTATTCCTTAGCACATTTGGAGTAAAAAATGTTATGGGCACTTTGCTGTCCGGTAGCATTTTTTTTTCAATTAAAAACAAAAAAAATTAAAATTTCCACACCACATCACTGTCATTCGCATTGCGTTTCGTGTTCAACAGCTGTTATAAGCAAGTATGTCAAAAACCGTCTTCGCTCTTTCGCACACACTAAATAATAATAGTTAAAAATGAGACGAATGGTGCCGTGCTATTTCGCTGTGCTTGTAAAAGTGCGCCAATATAGGTACACACGTGCATTATTCAACGGAATTCGAATAAAATATTTGCCAGATGTGTTTTCAAATTTTGACAAAGGATAAAACAGTGGTGACATGTGGTGAAAATATGAATAATAAATTTTTTATTAAAAAAAAACGTTACCGGACAGCAAAGTGCACATAAGATTTTTTACTCCAAATATGCTAAGGAATAGCTGGTTAAAGTTTGTCGGGTACGTGCCGATACACCCTGTATAGCTACTTAGAAAGCGTAATATTGATATATTTCTTAAACTTGTTATTCGACTTCAGAAAAGAAAGAGTGAATACGAAGAAAAAATAATTATTAACGCTTCAGGTTTTTAAATATTTTTTGAGTCCCAACGACATAGTGAAATTTCATGAAATTTTGAGTAAGCTCCCGAGGTGTCTAAAATGTGCAGAATATTTCTTATTTTTGAAGAAATATCTTTGAAATATTTGTATTTGAAATAAACATTGATGAACATGTTAACAAAAAACTTTACCAGAAAATTTTGACTCGAAACGTCCATAATTGTGAAATAATTCGATATTTAGAAAACACATTCCTTTTGTGTAGTGAATGAGTAAGAAAACTGTCACTTCACTTTTTATGAAGTTTCACTATTATATTAAAATGAAGTTGCTATCCGCCGTCTGTGCGCTTGGTTCTTCTTAACTACGAAACGTTTATTTATAGGCTTTTCACTAACTGTGATGTATGGTAATAAGTTGGGTATTCAAGCGATAGATGGCACTAATCAGGAAGCTTACTCCAGAGTCCGACAGATGTCGGTAGAGTGTAGCAATTGCCTGTGGGGTATCCTTGTCAGACTTCAGGCTTCTAGAAAGAGAGAATTACCAACCCTCTGGTAATGAACAGTGTAGCCAAATCCAGACTAATTTATTGTAACGTAAATAAACGCAATTATTGTAAAGAACCTTTTACTTTATCAAGAGTTCCCAACACAGAAATCTGCAAGTAAGCAGAGATATAACACTAACATTTAGAGAATTTCTTCCAGAATAATTATATATTTACTAAATGCATATTATATTTATAGAAAGTAGAGAAGAGTCGAGCCACACCGGGTACACATCAGCTGATGTACAATAAAAAATATACTAATTTATAACTTTCATCTGTCAATTATAATTATGCACTTTGACAATTTTATTCATGTAATATAAAATATTTGATACAAACTGTGAAGAATAATTATTTATCTTTGCGAGGCTTGAAGGGTTAATGTAAAAAAAAACACTATAAAACTTTCCGAACATTCAAATTCAAAAAACATATAATGGTTTTGCCTGTCGAAATTGTATTGAGAGGTAAATGCACTTATACGCACAATGAAATACGTTGTTTGGGTTAACAATAATGTTGCGCAACCAATAGAATAAACATAATGTGTCACAACATTTGTAAATGTTTAGATTGCAGGTAAAATCTTTTACGATACAATATGTGCAAATAGTAAGAATATCGCTAGATAAAAGCGCGTGAATAATGCACTCGTTTCATTGCTTAACGTCCTGCATTTTTGTAATGTTGCAATCGGCAAATTAAGGTAAATATATCTTGATAGCCGATGCAGTAAATACATCTTACTGGGCTTTTTACGCATTTATTTATTTATTGGAGCGGACGTTCTGGTAGATTGACGACTTGTACAATATATTCTCCAGGTACAAAAAGCGTGCTAGCTTTTCAGTAGGTAAAAAGAAAATCAAATGCGATTAATATTTATTAATTGATGTATTTATATGTTTTTGATTTGACTGAGGATTGAACCTTTTTCCCCAGGGACTGAAGTCAACCGCGCTAATAACTGAGCCAAATCCTAATGGCGTAGGACCAAAATTTATTTTGTATATTAATTGTTGTAAATATTGACTAATTACAACACTGTAAGGACATTCGATTTCAGAGAAATTTTCACTGTAAAATAATACAAATTTACAATTTACAATTTTTAATTGACATGTACGTCTTCATGTGTATGCGTGATTGCCACCAAAAGTTGATAGACTGCATTGTCATCGACAATGAGTCTATCTGCAGAGTTTCAGTTTGATGGGATGTCAGGAAGTTGGTTAATTTCCTCTTCAAAGATTCCACTTCATTCATACATTAATTCAAGAACACAAAAAGTGAAATTCAAATATATGTATTTAAACATTTATTCAAGATATACCCGAATGTGTACTGTGCAGAGGTAAGGAAGAAAGAGAGCCAGTTTGAGTTAAACGAAAGAACGTACGACCTCTCTCTGGAACTACTATAGTTACTAGTTACCCGGTTTAGCCAACACTTTTTTTCAAAATAGTTTGTCCATTTGAAAAAATTAAAAATAACATGGCATGAACAATAAGGCGTGTTGTCTTATTATACTGTTAAAATAATATATCAAAGCTCCGTAGCTCATGATATAAATGTCGATGTCAACTGAAAATAGTTGGGTAGACCTGCAATTCGGTGATTATCGTTATCAAAATGATCATTATGTGCATTATTTTTACATGGCCTTATGAAACGGTGAAAAAAAAACAATAAACGTGCTTAAAGATTTAAACTTTTATTCAGGTATGATCTTCTGTATATCAGAATATAAATCATCATTTTAATACTAAACTTGTACCGGGATGCTGGGAGGCAGTAAATCATCTAGTAGTAAAGATGATCGTGCGCTTTGTGAACCGAAAGTGAAAAGCGATACACGCACAGACATAGGAATTAAATATGTCTATGGATACACGGCTCTATTTTCAGACTCAATCTTTCAATGGGACGTAGTTGGAGAAGTAGTACTAAGGGCCGTACAAATAAACGTGTTTTAAATTTTACACAACTGAAAAACAATCTTGAATGAATTGTAAATGGGGTAAGACCTGTCGAAGTGCATTACAAGCAGTAGTGCATTACAAACAGTAGTGCATTATAAACAGTAGTGCATTACAAACAGTAGTGCATTACAAATGGTGGTGCATTATAAATAGTAGTGCATTACAAACATTAGTGCTTTACAAACAGAGTAGTGCATTACAAACAGTAGTGCATTAAAAATAGTAGTGCTTTAAAACAGAGTAGTGCATTACAAACAGTAGTGCATTACAAATAGTAGTGCATTACAAACAGTAGTGCATTACAAACAGTAGTGCATTACAGACAGTACTGGATTACAAACAGTAGTGCATTACAAACAGTAGTGCATTATAAACAGTAGTGCATTACAAACAGTAGTGCATTACAAATGGTGGTGCATTATAAATAGTAGTGCATTACAAACATTAGTGCTTTACAAACAGAGTAGTGCATTACAAACAGTAGTGCATTAAAAATAGTAGTGCTTTAAAACAGAGTAGTGCATTACAAACAGTAGTGCATTACAAATAGTAGTGCATTACAAACAGTAGTGCATTACAAACAGTAGTGCATTACAGACAGTACTGGATTACAAACAGTAGTGCATTACAAACAGTAGTGCATTATAAACAGTAGTGCATTACAAACAGTAGTGCATTACAAATGGTGGTGCATTATAAATAGTAGTGCATTACAAACATTAGTGCTTTACAAACAGAGTAGTGCATTACAAACAGTAGTGAATTACAAACAGTAATGCATTACAAGCTTCCAGGATTTTTTTTCATGAGCCATAAGCCAGTGCGACTGTGGTATCTTATCTATCCGGGGTACATTGTGAGGTTGAAGGGAGTAGAAGAAGGGATGGAGATAGGGAAGAGTAAGGTTGGAAATTGAATAAGTAATCAGATTAAGATTTCACCAGGGCGATACTAAGAGTTTCTACGATGGAATGGAATATTGAATGGATGGAAGTTAATGTAATGGAGTGGAAGCGCTGCACAAGTGGAGGAGCCTATGCGGAAAGAGAATTTAAAAGAATGTATCAGGATCATCTCCTCTCACTACTTACTAGTTTTAAGACATAATAAAACTTCTTTTTTTAGGCTTAATCTTATCAAACCTTGTGTATAAATATGTTTGTATTAAACATAAAGCTGTTTGTTTCTTACAAATAAGAAAAGAAAGATAATAAAACAGTGAATGGAAATGATGAAGCGAACCATGGAACAAAACACGTGTTTTCATAAATCATTATTTATTTTAGCGTGAACTTGGCAATGTACCAAAAATAAGAAACGGAAAATTTATGATCTCATTTTAAAGCTTACGTCTTAATCCTACATCCGCGAGACTGGGAAATGTAAAACAACTACACACAACATGACATGCCACTCTAAAGCTGGTATTCTGTTCAATCCAATAACACAAATATTTTGTTTAATCCAATAGTTCAAACAAAATTGAATAAAACAGGTTTATAATAAGATATAAATAGATTAATGCAACTAACTAAGAACGCACAATGCACTTCAATAACGATAGTATATAACTGTTTCGAACCACTGCCAAAGTACATAAAAAAGTTGCAATTACGTATTGAGAATGTCAGAAGCCGAATTCTGATATGCTGTGCGAGGAGGCTGGGCCTACTTCGGACGTAGAGTAGGAAAGGGTCGCTTAGTCCGAGATTCCGGCTCTACTGGAGGATAAGGAATTGTCATTAACCTACTAACGACTAACGACTTATCTTCAATTATAGTGCACTCGGATGTCGCATCTTTGACCTTAAAATGAATGGCTTTTTCGTTAACTGCGATTCCGCTACTACTTAAGGATAAGGAATTGTCTTTAACCTTAAAATTAACGACTTTTTCGCAGTCATAGGAAAGAACTGGAATCACAGTTACGAAAAAGTCGTTAATTTTAAGGTTAAGGATTATTCATTATCCTTAAGAAGAACAGGAATCGCCCCTAGATAACGAAAAAATCGTTAATTTTAAGGTTAAGGACACTTCATTATTCTTAAGTAAGACTTCTTAAGGAATCGCCCATCCGGATATTTCTTCACGACGTGAGGAGTCCCCTATCCGAATAGGACAAAGGGAATAAAATGAGATGAGACTATTTATGCTCCCGCGCTATTGCAGCGCTCTACCTATATTTGCCGAAGCCCGCAACAACAGCTCAGCCTCCCAGTTAATCAATTTATCATCTGATTTATCATAATGTCTACAAGCATTCAAGTATCTGTGTTGCCAAAAAAAAATTAGAATACTCGTACAGAAGTAAATTACTTCAATATTCAGCATAATTTAACGCATTAACCTAGATCAAGTATTAAAGTAGATTTGAAAATGTAACTTTGTTCAAATCAAACAGATTTATTATCAGGTTAATTAATGATACAATTTGAATCTAGTTAACTTGGACAGACACACAGACAGTTCTGCCAAGTTGCTTATAATACATAATAAATTATTGTTATGTGTACAGTATTATTTGAAATATTATCTGTTATGTAAGGGATATTTAATAAGGCGGGAGGTAGTCAATGTAAGAAAGTGGGTGAACAAGAACAAGCCATCGCCACTGCTTACTCCTTGCGTAATAATAATAACATCGATACGATAAGGCCTCTAGATCAAGAAGATGACGATTGATTGACTTGGTTATTACGGGTTGCATTTATGTAACTATTTGGTATTCAAGTATCATAAATAATATAAATAAGGGAGATGGGTCACAAACGACTGATTACCCCATGAGACTGACTGATAAAATTTTGTAAATATCTCGAAACCAAATTTAATATAGAAAATTAGATTTGAAATAATTTTGACACGCTTCTACAAAATTAATGTTTTTTACTTTGGTATTTTTATGGACAGCAATGAAATGGGTTAAAACTTCTATTACCTTTCTGTTCATATTTGCACACTTTAAAGTAGTCATTATTTCACGGGACTGTAAATGTAGTCAACAGCACAGTAGGGGTTAATATTAAAGTAGTCACTATTTCACGGGACTGTAAATGTAGTCAACGGCACAGTAGGGGTTAATATTAAAGTAGTCATTATTTCACGGGACTGTAAATGTAGTCAACAGCACAGTAGGGGTTAATATTAAAGTAGTATAGCGCCCTTCGTGGCAGCAGGACGCGTCCCAATGCGTCCTCCAACCGCTTTGTGTTTTTTTTGTATTTTCAAGGGAAATGAGGCAAAATCCCTTAAGTTATCCTTTTCCTTATTTTTAAAATCAATCAATAAAATTTTAACTTTAATAAAAATAAACTTAACAACCAGTTATTAGAACTTTATAATATGTGATTTGAGTGCAGTGTTTTAAAAGTGAATATTCGGAAATTTTGCTCAAAAATATTCGATATTCGAAACGAACGTCGATCGGTAAATGCACCCCAGATGTTTTCAAAGGAATTCTCGGAAACTCTGAAGGCAAGTGTTTTGAAGCCCAGGGTAATTTATTATCCCGTCGCTTTTTATTGCGGGCAGAATGCACCACTTCAACAATCACCAGGAACAGGATCACATGGAGATGAATGATGGACTCGCCGAACGTCACAGCAGTGCTGCCAGGGTCTCTTGTCTATCTAAGGTGTCAGCGCTTTATTAGCAGCAGACACACACCTGGACGGATGACGAACCTCGTGCTGGCACTGTTGGTGGATGCGGTGGACTCTCTCGCTGCAGCAGCTGGTCCAGTTTCTTCACCACCAAAGATTCTTGCTGCAGAGTCTCCATTTTCTATCTTCCTCGAACGTCACAGCGGTGCTGCCAAGGTCTGGTATCTGTGAGAGGATATTGTGTCAGCGCTTTGTTAGCATCAGACACATACCTGGACGGATGACGAACCTCGTGCTGGCACTGTTGTTGGACGCGATGGACTCTTTCGCTGCAGCAGCTGGACCAGTTTCCTCACCACCTGGGATTCTTGCTGCAGAGTCTCCATCTTCTATCTTTGTGTCACCTGTTTCTGTACTTCATTTTACTTAACTTAAATTCAGTTTATTTTTGTAATATTTATATTTTTGTAATACCTGCATCAACTGTAAAGCGCCCCTGAGGTGATATCTCACAAAAGCGGCGCTATACAAATTGTCCAATAAATAAATAAATAAATAAAATAGTCATTATTTCACGGGATTGTAAATGTAGTCAACAGCACAGTAGGGGTTAATATTTGAAAACCGCGCTCACTATAGTGTAGCCAACTTTGTTCACTCGGTGTCAAAAGGAAATTACACAGGAGCGAATTGCACTTACCAATATTACACTAATTACACATTGAGAAAATTAAACCTACTCAAATTACATATACTGGAATTATAAAAATTAAGAAATTTGATTTTTAAAAGGGATAAGTTTTAGCGTTTGTGACAAAAAATAACTAAATTAAGGTTAGGTTTATTTTACGTAATTTAAATGGGTGTAATTCTCTCAATGTGGCCTGTGTAATTTGTGTAACTGCAAATCTCATCTACGCACAGCTGCGTCCCGGCTTTATTTCTACCTCTACACCAAAGGCAACTTTTATCAGGTCCCCAGCTTTGATAGTTCGTGCAGTTTAGCCATAGCTCGGTGACAGTCGGCACGCTACATGCAAAAAAATATTGGAAATCCGGTTAAAAACGGGATTGCAGACCTTGCGAATGAATTAACAGGTTTCCTGATAAACTTTTATTAAATTACGAATACATTATCACTATGTCGGAACACATGTTCATGAAAATCATAATATTTTCGCATTTCGTCATGATACATTTATCACGGCAAATTTTAGGAGATAATAAACTGGCAATAATCATTTTTCTATGCGCCATGCCATATCTCTGTTTGTTTCTTTTATCCGTGGTTATAAATCCAGGAGAAAGAAAAAAAACGTTGAAAAATTTTCAAAGCGGAAGCAATTTTAGTTTTTTCAACGACACTTTCAACAACTTATAACATTTTCCACCGCATATTTTATTAAAACTTGCCTATTCTAGTTGCCGCCTTACAAAATAACCACTAATCGGCAAATCACTTTCGAATAATCCAATGTACCTTTACTAGTTAGCGTTCGCTGACATATTTACACTGTGTGTATTTTTGTGAACAGAACGGCAACATTACCAAGCACCGAGCATTGGGCACAATCAACCGTGAAATGTCAACATGGCTTTTGTATCGCCAATGGTACAATAATAGTTCGCGTACATTGTACTGACTGCAGGTAAATTGGGTCGGAAGCGCTGATGGCCACACAGTCATTAGAACCAAGTACAATCGTAGGTATATACCTACCTGAGTTTCCCAAACATATTTTACTCTATACCCCATTTTCAAGACGCCCTTTAGAGAAAACTGTTCTTTAATACATCCATTTGAATTCCGATTTTGAATACATTTATGTATTTGAATTACGATTTTAAATAATTTTATTTGAATTCCGATTTTGTTTTCTTGGATGAATGCTAATCTTGGAAGTGGAAATTAACCCCATTCCTTACATCCGATCGAGCTGAAACTCGGCAGATAGACTCGTTGTCGATGATAATGCATTATCTCAACTTTTGGTGGGAATCACACATACACACGGGGACATATAAGCATTTCTCTGAAATCGTACGACATTACAGCAGTTAGTTTACGAAATAAATATCAGTCTTACACTATTGGGATTTGGCTCAGTTGTTAGCGCGGTGACTTCAGTCCCTGGGGAGAAAGGTTCAGTCTTCAGTCAAACCAAAAAATTGTATTTTTTTAAATACATTTCTTAATAAAAATATATGTATTATAGTAAAAAAAACTATTTTTTTTTACGGAGTGATTTTTGATAAATAATTAACATTCAATTAAAATCCCACACACTCCATAGTTAACTTAACCATAATACGGAAAGTTTCGGGACGCCAACATGTTCCGTTATCGGCGTTGCGCCGCCGTGCAATGATGCAATGAAGCGATTTGCAGAAGTATGAGAGAACGATGTTGACGACACGTCGTGCGATTTCGTAGGAATGATAATGGTTCATGGCCCATTTCCCTCGTTTCTATTATCTATCTATGGTGTCCACATGAATAATTTTGAATCCTTGCTCAATATTTAATGTCTAGTTAATTCACCTGTGCTAAAAATTTTGTAAACATTATTCAAATTACAGTGTAACAGGAAATATTAAAATTCAAACACGTATACATACAAACAGACTTCACACATAAATATGTAAATTGTGTCAATATTAGAAGTACGTAATATCAATAACTAATAGCGAATGGTAATTTTTCACTTAAGCCTTACAACATACCCCAATTGGGGATGCTATTGATTGAATGGGTCCGGGCAACTGGAAATTTAACCAAAGCATTGTTTGATTTTATTAGGTTTTACGCCCAGCCGGGCTTTTACATGCATTTTAAATCCGAATAAATCTAAGCTAATTAATTATAGCTAATGAATATAAAATAATATTAGTAAAACATAATAACAGTAACATCAAATATTATAGAGACTAGAACAATACTACATATAAGACAAATCACTAAAACTACATTACCAACGCTACTCTAATTTGTGGGATTCAACAAAGTGCTGGTATAGATTACGCTTTATTCTATAAATGGAGTCAATAAATATATCACTACTACCCCCATACTTGTTGCCCAGATCCTGCATCCTATTGGTCAGTGAGTGTGTCTGATAGTTGGCTGTGTATGCATTGCAGAAGAATGTTACATTTATTCTTGTATTCCTAGTCGTCATATGGAATTTAATAGTGGCAAAGATGGCAGGACTGTAAATTAAGTTGGTTATTATTATTAATGACTCTGTGTAACACAACCAGGTCTGTCATAATTCTCCTGTCAGACAGTGTTATTAGATGCAATTGATTCATCAAATTGACATAATTAATGTAATCAATTGGAATTCTCAGCTTAAAATTTACGTACTTAAGAAATTTATGTTGAACTCTTTCTATATTATTGGAGTGAACTTTATATAAAGGGGACCAAATAGGTGAATTATACTCCAATTGACTTCTGACTAATGAAATATAGAGGGTTCTCATACAATCTATGGACTTAAAATCAGTTAAAGTTCTGCAAAGGAAGCCAAGGATCTTTAAAGCCTTATTAGTTATATAACAAATTTGTGACACTGGTATTAATGAATTATTATTTAATGTATATTCATGTAAGATATTATAACGAGTTTTGGAAAATCGTATTACTTGACATTTCTGAATGTTCAAAAATAAAGCATTTTGTTCACACCATTTTGACTGTAGCATACCGATTTTTCAAACTGGAACCATTTGAAAACAGTTACTAGAATCATTTTATTGTTGTTTGGCGCTCAAAAACACGCATATATATTTTTTATTACCATTAATATCAGAATTATACAAAAAAATTATTACATCATTTCGTCGACAGTTGAATGGGGACTCATTTGGAAACATAGTCGCCATATTACTACAGATGTGTGTCCCACGCACTTGGCAGGGAGGAGGGGTCAGAGGTCGATAGCGTCATAGAAAGATTGGAGGATTAGGCAAAGTTACTTTTAAACAGCTTCCTACGCGTTTTTGAGAAGGAAAGTTAGAGAATCGTAATATTTATTCGAGTATTTTTGAAGCTTCATGTTAAGGTGGATAAAGGAAATGATGTAGGTTAGTGAGGAAAATATAATTTAAGATATTTCTTATTTAATTATTATTAATCTAAGATTGACCGAAATTTGTGCGTTCCTTAAGACTAACCGCCAACAATATGTTTTTAAGACATAGATAATAGAAACAAATGTAAGATAAGGCATGGAACCATGCCGACTATCACCGAGCCATCACCAAACTGTACGAAGTATCAAAGCGACGTAATAAAATCGTTTGTTTTATTTTATCTATCTAAAATAACTATCTCATATATCATCCATCTTATATATCCCATATAGACGAGATAGCTCATCTATTTAATCTTACTTATCTATCTATCTTATTTATTTCATCTTCGTTCTCATCTATCTTATTTATCTACTTATCTATCTCAACTATCTTATATATTTTATCTGTCTCATCTACTTTATCTATCTCATCTTTCTTATCTATCTATTTTATCTATCTCATATTTCTTATCTATCTATTTTATCTATCTCATATATTTTAACTATCTCATCAATTTTATCTTTATTATCAATTTCATCCAGCTACTTATCTATTTTATCCATATCATTTAATTTACATATCAGCTATCTATTTTATCTATTTATTTATCTTAGAAAGTAATATATAAAGAAGATATAAAATAATTTATCTATCTCATCTATTTTATCTATTTCATCTACATTTTATTTATCTATCTCATCTCATAAAATCAAAAATACAAATAAAAAATGCGATTTGCGGTGGGTGAACGATATTGGCGACACAATGCCAATGCGCAATGTTTCAAATGAATAATGGTTCATGGTCCATCTCCATTGTTTCTTATATCTACCTACCCAATATTTTGAATGAACGATTTTATTACAAAAAAATGTCATTAAAATCTTATCATTCAGTGCTTTAAGGTTCTTCCGTGTTTTTTCACCTGCACGAGCAAGTTTGTATCAAAATACGAACGCAAGCTTACGATAGCGTGGGCAGTGGGTAGAATTTCATTGATTTAAACTACGGTTACTGAGTTACCAAGTTACCAAGTTACTACGTTACAAAGTTACCAGTAACCTGATTCTTTGATCCGCAAGACCAAAAACACATGCATTCCAGCCACGCTTCAACGAACACAGGTATAAATAATATGGTTGAATACGAAAGATTGCGACACGAAAATATACAAAGTCACTTTGTGGGTTATGTTTTCAAATAGATACCAATCCTCTATATATTCTGAATACATAAAAATCTCCAAAACCGAAATAACCGATTTCAATGAAATTTAGTGTATGGTTGGTTGAAACTTGAAATATAGGATAGTTTAGGACCCGATAGGAGACAGATATCAACAATTCAGGATTTCTCAATCAAAAATACATACAACCACAAATCTTAACTTCCCCACATAGAAGGCGGTTAACTATAGACTCAAAAAGTACTGGACCGATTTTGCTGACAATTTCAAACTTTGTTCTTATTAGTTTTTAGAGAGTTGTTTGAATGGTATAAGAAGTCGGGGACGCCCGGGGAATACTTAACGCAATATCTTTGTACCGTAATGAGATGAGTCGAATTAAGTTCGATGTTATGTAGTTTTTTAACAGTAACATTGTGGTATACAGTAGTGAATGGTGGAAGGAGTCGGAGGCGCCCGAAAAATACATGGCAGGATCATGTGAAAAAAACTTTATTTCCACCTCAAAAATAGACCCAGTTTTCAGGTACAGAAGAATTCACAAAGTTAAAACTTAACTCCAAACCATTCATTCCCCGAGCAACGCCGGGTATTGTATTAATAGTATATGTATTAATAGTATTGATATAAGTGGGTGGACGTAATCACCGGTCTGCTGCGAAAATACACGAACGAAGACAAGACTATGATAATGTAAAACAAAAAACATGAACGACCGTGTTACTGAAATTGTATGAAAGATATACCATGAAAAAGCGATAAGGACTATTAGTGTCTAGGGTTGTCCAACGACTCTTCTTTACCTCGTCTCTATGGTGGCATTAAATAAATCAAAAATACTAATTAATCTGAGATGGTTAAGTCAATTTCACCAAACTGACGAGCATTATTTCAAGTTTCGGAAGATTACCAATTGGGAGTGTCTAAACAAACATTATTTATTATTTAAAAAGATGTTACTTCTATTATGATGCGTGGGGCGAATTCTTATCTCAAGAAATATTAAAAGGTCTTGATAAATGCCTGACGTGGGTATATTGAAATGGGAAAAGGGAATGTTTTGGGTTGGGTCATCGGTAAATTGAGTAATGTGTGAAATAATTGCTTACATCTTTCGTTCAAAAGAGTTATATTTTGTAGCATTTAATACGCAGATGGTCTGCATTATTCTCGTTGGTATCCAAACCGTAGGCCACACGTTACACTAAACTAAAGTCGGTATTTTAAGGCCCCGTAGTAAGCGTTCAAAGCTGGTTTGAAAGAGAGATACGTAGATATGAATGTTAGAGGGAGCGCGTCAATATTAACGATAATAATTAAGCGAAAATGGTGAAAAATTTTAATAAAACACGACGTTTGAAATAGAGCAAAAATCTCTCGACAAATGCTTTAGTTGAACACTGTGATTTTTTTATTTGTGAAGCCTATAACATATTAGATAAGAGAACAAAACGTGTTTTAAATCATTTTCGGAGTTTACTTTGCGATTTTTTTTCTATCAAGGGAATTTCATATAAATAACGTTTCGGCAAAACTAATGTATAGATATTTTTAACTTAAAAACATAACGAGTTAAAGAAAAACTTGTTATAAATCGTAGAAATTGAATATGCCGGGGCTTAACGACGTAAGTGAAGGAGTATTGTACAGACCTACGGTCGAATTCGCTCCAGCAGGTTGGAAAATTTAACTTTCCGTGGGTTTATTTTAATTAATTCTGATAAACATATTACTAAAATATCAGATGTCTCTCAATTAATAAATATCCAGGGAAGTTTCTAATTCATCGTCTAGAAAAATTAAAACTGATGCTTACCGCTAATTGCAAAGTTGAAAAATTTTTTTTCAAACTATATCAATGATAAGGTACGGTTTTTATTAATCTTATATATAAATAACTTGTGGGTATCGGTCTAAAAAGCTATATCGTATTATAGCAACGAATTCGACGGAATTAATTAAAATGTGAGCCTAGAGCAAACCCTCTGTTGTTAGAGTTTAGCTACGTCTCCTAGTTCAGAGCGCCCATGGAGACGTTAATTTGTCTCCGAGGTTACATACATAGGCCAAAAAGAGTTTATTATGCAATAAATTAGTTGTTTTCCATTTAAACATAAAGATAGCAAGCGGATAGCCTTCGCAAAGGACAGACTGACATTAGCTATTAAGTTCTTGGGTATCAATTACGAGAAGATAAGACGAGGAGGTTGGTCCAGGAAGTATTTAGAGCAGAAAGCCCCCAGGCTCCGAAAACATGCACAGAGTACTAACTGAAGAAGTGGAACTGGCTATAGATCGCGATGATATCGATTGAGAGAATGCAAACAAGAGGAAATCAAATACACGTAGTATTACAGCTGGTTTGATGGAAGATAATTTATGCCAATCGTTTACCCAGTTCAAAGTAGGAAGACAGGTCTTTAATCTTTGAAGCGCCTAAGGTTTAAAGCAGGTAGAAGGAAGTTAACGGAAAAAAATACAAAAATGGACCTTAGGTATATTTGATAATACTAAGAGCCAATTAAAAAATCTCTAGGGAACTAATAACATTTGGATTGCCCAAGGTATTTATATTATGCTATTTAACATAAAATACAGTTTTATAATGGTTTGAAGGCCGAGTCGTTGCCATTATTTGATAATTAAGGAGCAGTAAATGTTTACGCACTACGTTTTTAATTGGAGGCGGGTTTGGGTACCGCTGCTTCTGGAACCATTTATTGGATAACCGACACTCCTGCTATACGTCACTCCGAGTGGTTCGCTACGTTTGGTGAGTTAGCAGGGGTGCCCGGGTTAATGGGGTTAGGTTTTTTTCAGGTTTTTTCCCCAGATTCCTACCCACCCCCAATACATTTTTTTCCTTACAAAAACTTCCTCTTTTTTCTTTCCTTTCCCTAAAAATACCATCCAAACATCCATCCAAACAGCATCCTCAAAGATGACACTGGCCCTGAGGGAAATTTTTTGTGTGGAGCTAATTAAAAAAAAATCTTACCAACAAGTGAAGGGATGATTATGATGGACACTAATTTTAAGATAAACTTTTATTAGTAACAAAGAGACCCATTTAAATTATGCTCGAGTTGTTTTCTTGAAATTCATCTGTAACATTGTAATTAAATGGAAAATCAGCGCCATTTTGTTATGACCATTCATCGCCTTCCTTATGGCGATGAATAGCCATTTGGTGAAAAATGTTACATTTGAATTTCAGCGAAACAACTAGGCCTAAATTGAGATGATGTTCAAAATGCATTTGATTGGTCATTGACTTTCAGAACAATGTGCAAATGAATGTTGCTGACAAGGGTGTTTCTTCACGCGCTATATAAGTATTTCTTACACAGCAGTTTATCTGGATCATTGTAGGAAGCATTTAACACTCCCCCGTATCAAAAATAAAAACTAAATTATAAAAAAATAGATAGGTACTTTCTTTATCGCTTGTCTAAATTTTTCACACAGTCAGTTCCAATTTTGAAAATGACACTTAAATTCAAAGTAAATCCGGGGTCCAGAGTATATTAAACCAGAGTTAGTATCTATTTTGAAAAGATATTGTCAATATTTACTACATACACATTTTCTTTGAGTACCTGCATCTGTCGGTAAGAGTAGGAACTGATGTGTTGAAAAAAATATTTGTGCAATTCAGTAACTCTATAGCGTCACACACAGGCGTAGAGTGTTCAATTCCTCGGCTGGCTACGTCCTCCATCACAATACAAGCAACATATTCCGCTTACTTTGGTGGTAGTTGGAGATTTTCAAATTTAAGAGGTTATTCGTAACCAGGGAATGTTTGTCTTTCATTAAAAATAAAAACACAAAAATATGGCCTACTTTTGCAAGCGGAACTTTGCGAATCCAGTTTCATAACGTAATTTTTCACGAGTAAATCTCACGTATTTACAAATTATTAAATAAAACGAATTATATTTCACGATTTTCTTGTCAAAACAATCGTAAATAATAATAGTAATCAAATCAAACGTAATCGTAAGTAATAATGTAAAGCGTTCATGTATATATTTGCATAGCAGTCTAAGCTAATTATCATTATATTAATAAGATGTTGTAAGAGTAGCAGGTTATTACGATATTGTGATGAATATTCGTGCAATGTTAGTAAACGTTGATGTCATCTGTGACTTGGGCTAATTAAATAAAGTCACTGTAACGGTTGTAAAATTGTGTTAATCGCATAAATAGTTTTGCATAAAAAACACCTCTGGCGCATTTTATTAGTGAAATACAGTTAACAGCTATTTTTGAATTAATAATACAGGATTTCCAATAAGAGGTGTTATTTTGATATTCAATCGTAAAAGATTAATGGTTTCGTTGCTTGTGTGGCACGTAGCGCCGTCTTGTTGAAAGTAAACGTTGTCCAGATCAATACCATCCAATTCCGTCCATAAAAAATCATTAATCATCTCTCGATAGCGCAATCCATTCACCGTAACTGTTGCTCCAGCCTCATTTTCTAAAAAGTAAGGTCCAATGACTCCGCCGGACCATAAACCGCACCAAACAGTCGCACGTTGAGGATAGAGAGGCTTTTCAACAATACCTCTTGGGTTTTTCGAGCCCCAGATGCGACAATTTTGCTTGTTGACGAAGCCACCGAGGTGGAAATGGGCCTCATCACTCAAGATGATTTGCATTTGATTCACTCAAGTGAATTTTAATAATTTCAACGCGTTGTTGAAGCATGTATCGTTCCATTTTTATTAATGGCGTAGTTTCTACTTGTCAAATGTCAAAAAATGACAGCTTCGAAAGTAACATCTACCGAAATAGAGGGCAATTCAAAATAACACCTCTTATTGGAAAACCCTATAGATGTAACTTGTGACAGGTAAAATCATGTTTTATGAAAAAAGACCCATCAGTAGGAAAAACGTGTTTGTTTAAAAACAGCGCCTTCAGTTGGACGTAAAGGCAACACGCGCTATTGTTTCTCTATGTGTACAGACAGACTGAGCCACAGCAAAGTGGCGGGGTACAGCTAGTAAAACACTACAAAAAAAAAGTTTTTATCAGCCATGCCAGAAGACAGTATTACACTCAAGAAACAGTGGTAATATTGTATTGAAATAGTGTTGATTTAATGTGAGTAATTTCCTTCTCACGGAGGAAAGTATTGGTTACCTCAAGTTCTTCCGGTCGTACGCACCGCACCACGCTGCGTGAGAAGGTAAAAAATATTTTCCCTTTTCTCAATCTGCAATCTTTCCACTAGCTTGCCCTGGCGGCTGGCTCCCTGGTACGGATAATTGCAATATTGCGGTGAAGACGAGCAATGTGCAATGCGTAGGCAGAATATGCACTTTGTTTATACCGACTACTCACAGAGTGAGGAAGAGATCTCTGCGTTAGTACTGTATTTTACCACCACGAACAGTTACTTTGAAACTTCTTTATTTATTTATTTATTTATTGGATAATTTGTATAGCGCCGCTTTTGTGAGATATCACCTCTTGGGCATTATTGTCATCGTTTATACATTGGTAATTTTTCATGATTTTGATTGTTATTTTTTTTAATTTACATTGGAAAGTTAAATATCTTTAACATGCAAAATTTATTAATTTACTTTATTTAGTCATGTAATGATTTATTTTTGGAGTGTTATGGTTGTGTTGCACTACCTCCCCTTCTTTAGTCAACGTTTCGGAACGCATTACAGCGTCCATCATCAGGGCAGATGTGTAATCTCAAATCATTATATATAACTCTCGAACATGTACATTCAAGGTAATTTCACAAAACATAGCTCTAAAGCCTTTACAATATATTTTTCTATAATGAAGGTAACAAAGATGTATTAAAACATTACTCGCTGTTTGGTCACAAAAGGTCACTTAGGATGGGTTCTTTTACAGAATTTGAACAATTCATCAAATTTCAAAGGTGATTTTCAAGTTCTATGAATGTTCTATTCAAGTTCTGTTACAATATTATTACTGACCAGTTGTTTCACAAAACTGAATAATACCAGAACTTGAATATAAGCTTCACTTGAAAATTATCTTTGAAATTTAATGAATTGTTAAAATTCTGTGAAGCAAGCTATCCTTAGTCGTACTTAATATTCATTTAACAATTTTGTAGAAAATCTATCGAAATAGAAAACAATATGCAAACTAGACAAATACAATGTGTCAGTTATTGCTTATCCGTGATCTGCACGGGCCATTCCCTACACTTTCTTCTAGTTCATTGTTCATTTCTCTATATGCTGGCGTATTTCTAAGTGCCAAAAGGCTCATGTTCAAATGTTAACATTTCTCGTATTTATACATTCCCCTCGATTATTTTTGAAAGTTAGGGTAAGGGAGGGCAAAGTGGAAGGGGCGGGCAAAGTGGAAAGTTCATATAAAACAAAAAACAACGACGACCCCCCCGCTACGCTCACTTACCGCAAGTCACGTGTTGCCCTTATGCCCCTTCAGAAATTTAGTATAGCTACGGCGACCCAGCGCGGTGCACGTCTATGTTGAGTGATTTGTGCAGATTCCTTACGAAAACATTCAAACTTCAACGGTTGATTTTTCATTGAAAGGTAAGGATTTAGTTACATGCTATTTATTATTATATTGCATATAAGTATAATTTAACGTTATTTTAATACGTCTGTAATATTTTGATACGATTTTTCGAAATATTAATTTTTTTGTTCCTTTCACACCATTTGGGCAAAGTGGAAAGTTGTATGTGAGGGCAAAATGGAAACCTTTCCACTTTGCCCGCGCTCGTGATTTCTTAGAGACATCCAGTTTTACTCTAACGTAACCATTCAATTTTATTTTTTTATTTTCAGATGGTTAATAAATATATCAAGCGAAGCAATCAGGGTTCATGGAGCGAAGAAAACATGAGAAGAGCCATGGAAGAATCGAAGACTACTTCCCTATCTGCTGCATCTAAAAAATATGGCATACCTCTTGGGACGCTGCATCGGCATTTGAAAAGTGGAATATGTACTAAAAAATTAGACAGATTTCGTACTGTATTTTCCGAAGCTCTAGAAAAGCTAATTTGTGAACATGCCAAAGAACTGGATAGTTGTTTCTATGGGCTAACAAAGGAATCCTTGCAAACTTTAGCCTACCAACTAGCTGTTAAAAATGACGTGGAACATCCATTTCAAAATGAGAAAGCTGGTCGAGCATGGGTTACAGGGTTCATGAAGAGGCATCCTGAACTAGCATACAGAACCCCGGAACCAACATCTATTGCACGTTGTGCAGCTTTTAACCAGTTCCAAGTGAATCATTTTTACGATAATCTGTGGACAATGTTGGCACAATATGATTTCATCAACCGCCCTGACGATATTTACAATATGGACGAAACTGGCGTCAAGACAACTTCTGAAAGACCTCCTCGAATAATATCAATAAAGGGTAAAAAACAGGTAGGAGTCATATCTTCCGCTGAAAAAGGCCAGTTGACTACACTTGTGTGTTGTTGCAGTGCTACAGGAAGATTCATCCCACCATGTTTTATTTTTGGAAAAAGAAAAAGGATGAACGAGCGGTTATTGGATAATGCTCCTAATGGTGCACAGGCATGGTGTTCGGATTCCGGCTGGATCGTCAATGATATATTCAATAAGTGGCTGCAAGTTTTTATTGAAAAGTCAAAACCTTCAAAAGAAAAACCCGTTTTACTTATCATGGATAATCATTCCACCCACCAAAATCTGGAAGGATTAAATATGGCTCGCGAAAAGGGCGTTATAATTGTAACCATCCCTCCACACACTAGCCATAAACTCCAACCTCTAGATGTTTCAGTCTACAAACCATTCAAAGTTGCCTTTGAAAGAGCTGTGGACACTTTCCAAAAAAACCACCCTGGAAGACGTATAAACCAATTCGACGTCGCAAAACTTCTTCGATTTGCCTTCGAAAAAAGTGCAACAATAGAAAATGCAGCAGCTGGTTTTAAAAAGTGTGGCATTTTCCCATATGACAGGAATCTTTTCACTGATTTAGATTTCGCTCCTTCTACGGTTCACTACATAGCGGAAAACACTGAAATATCAAAGAAAATAAAAATTGAGAAAATGGAAAAGAAAAAGAAAATTTTTAAAAACAAAAAAATTAACAAGAAAGACGAAGAAAAGATTTCTCGAAGAGAACCAGTCAAAGTGAAAATTAATTTTCAACCTCAGCCCGGCACATCGAAACAACAAAATTTGACACTTTGCATGTTTTGCCAAGAAATTTACATTGATCCTCCAACTGAAGAATGGATTCAATGTAATGTCTGTCAAGAATGGGCACATGAACTGTGTGTCGATATTGACAATGATGGAAAATTTACCTGCTTTAATTGCCAATCCCATTAGAGGAATCATTCTATCGCATTCTACATTTTATTGTTCTATATTATAAGTTTCCACTTTGCCCTTTCCACGTTTCCACTTTGCCCTGCTATGCGGGCAAAGTGGAAAAAAGTGAGGTTTTCAAAACTGGGTCTCCATTACTAAAACTGTTCGTTTTTATTATTATTTTGTTTCAATTACCAAAAATATGTAAGTTCCTTATTTTAATAAAATTTTAAAAACTTTAAAAAACTTACATTTTCTTAATTAATCTGTAAGCTAAAGTTAAGTTTTCCACTTTGCCCCCCCTTCCCCTACTACTCGCTTTTTGTGAGAGTTTTTATCGAAAAGATTAGTCATCATCATCTCATATTCATAATCAATAATAATCACCAATATTTTATAATTTATCGAGTGCAAAAGTCAACTTCCTTTCTAACTTAAATGTATTTAAGCCAAATGATCGAATTTCTCTGACATTTAGAATGCTGCAAATACTTAAATATTTGAAGGCTATGAAGTTAGGCCGCTCGCAGACGAGAGACTTGTTGCGTCGACAGTTGGAAACTATTCCAAAATTCATATAAATTCTAAAAAATATATCTTTTAAGGAGAAAACTAACTGACATAATTTATTTAAAATCTTAATTATTATTTTTTGGTAAACTAATGTTTAAGACAAGATTTTTTATGCATAGCACAAAGGGTAACAATTATTTTACAAGCAATAATTATTCGCCTGAAACACTCATCCACATTGAAAAATCTCCTGATAAAAGATACATGACGCCAACGGGACACAAACCCGTGTCCCTTCGATTTCCGGTCGACAGCTCTGACCACTGAGCTATGGCGGCTTATCTCTTATCCGCGAAATAATTCAATATATACTAGTGTTTCATTCAACAATTACTGCTTGTTACATTTTTTCACCTGAAAACAACCAACTTTTTTTGTCCCGTTGGCGTCCGTCCCGTTGGCGTCATGTATCTTTTATTAGGAGATTTTTCAATGTGGATGAGTGTTACAGGCGAATAATTATTGCTTGTAAAATAATTGTTATTAAAAATCTGGTCAATTTATTCATTTTCCTGTAAAAAATGGGACTGGAGGTCTATAATGAAAGAAATTTCATTACAAAATATCAATAAAGCACGAATATGTCGTGAGGAAGTCGGAACACGTGTTCTTTAGAATAATAATAGTTTCGAATCTCGTCTATTATATTTATTCTAAAAATGGAACACGTGTTCAGATATATTCTGAATTACTAATATTTTATTGGGAAATGAACATGCAGTCACATTTTGAACAGTATCTTGATTAAAAAAAATCTACCGTAATGGATTTTTATGCCCGCAACTGTTGGATTTGAAATGGTGACTACGTTAAAAAAACAGTGGAAAGCTAAAGTTTTAAGAGGTACCACACACAATGAGGAAGCATCACCGCTGAACCTAACGGATCGCTACAGAAGAATACAAAAGTTAATGAAATAAGGGAAAAATCCCTCGAGATAATCATCATTTCTACTTTGAGAGACCTGTTAAGCCATAAATTCTTGTCATCGGATCGTTATAATGATGCATTCGTTTATAAACTTCGTTAAACGACACTTAAAAATCCCATGAGGACTTTATCAAAGCCCCCATACTGAGAAAGGCTTTGTACCTACTGCCTTGATTAAAACCGTTTCAATACTTTTCCTGGTGATTGAAAAAAAGTGAATTGCATTAAAACGTCATGGAGTTGTATCCACAGACTTAGATATATGAACAGATACCAGTTTCCTTAAAGCGCAGAGCCCACTTCTGGGCAACTAACTGGCTTAGCACATTCATTTAGTGAAAAAATGAGAGCAGTTAGCGACGGATAAACACAGGCTTAGACTAACCGCCTCACGGCGAGAGTTGACTTGACAAATGTAAACAAAAAATCAATTAATAATATCTAACAAGAAACGAATGTGAAAGGTTCGTGACAAAGTGGAATAATGATCAAATGGAGAGAAGAGCTGTAAAAAGGTCCTTGATATGTAACTTTTCTTACGTGTATATTTGTGATAAAAATTAAGGATTTGATATAGAAGGAGGATGAACCAACTCTCACGGAGAAAACTTACTGTTATAAAACATTTGTAATTTATTAAGAATCTCTTCAAATTATTCGTAATCCGGTTAAACAGGGTACTGCAGGCCGTAAACGAATGAATTTAAAGGTTTCCTGTTAAACTTTTAGTGAAAAGGGAATGTATTATCGCGATGGCGAAACACGTGTTCTTAAAAATCATTATATTTTCGTATTTCGTCATTATATACTATCAATTTTTCGAAGAAAATTTCTTCTGAAAGCTTATCACTTTTTGATGTAATTATTTATTATATTAAAACACAAATAACTTTGTTTACATCACTTTAATATATATATAACCTCTACATGTTTCATGAACAAAGTTCACCTCATCAGGAGCAAGTATATCCACTCACTCACTTTAATATATCTGATGAGGTGAACTTTGTTCATGAAGCATGTAGAGGTTTTATATATATTAAAGTGACGTAAACAAAGTTATTTGTGTTTTAATATAATTATATGATTAGGGCAAATACAGGTGCATGAACACGTGTTCCGATATATCAGAAATGTACTAAAAGTTTAACAGGAAACGGTCAGCAATCCCGTTTTTAACCAGATTTTAATAAATCAGCAAAACTCATGTTCTCCGTGTATGCATCCAGCCAATTTAATGTTTGATTTGACAAAATCGAACGACATCAACTTTCTGTTTTTGATTACTGTAGGTCCAAAATAGTGAAAATTTCAATAATTTATTTCTGATGGCAATGTGTGTGGTGTATTTTATATTACGATGATGGAAATGATCATACATCACAGATACTCGGTATAGAAGACTCACACACGAATCTGGGCCATTTGTGCTACAGATTTTTCTGCTGTGCGTGTTTACTGACGGCATTTACATGATCCACATTCGGGGATAGATTTTCTACTTTACGTATTTATAAAAAAACACACACACAAGGCTGAATCATGATTGTCTGACACGGTTCTCACGAGATATGTATCTTGAGATAAATAAACCTACAAGGTAAGATATTACGTGAGGGCGATTCGCACAATCGAGAGATATTTATGCAATGATATTAATTGCATCAACAAATACTGACAGGATAATTGCAATTTCACCTTTTTTGAAAAGGAGGGGGCGCAACGTCCTCGAATTCTAGCGGGGGATTATACAAATAATGTTATTCAAATAACAATATTGAAAATCTTGTTGAGACATGATCTCAGAGTCAGCATTTTTGTATGACATCTGAGATTAATGTTTACCCGTTTTTGTCAATTGCATCGATGCAGTCTGTTTTTAATACTAATTTATAACAACTTCCCAAAATAAAGGCGTACTGTGATGACTCCATATAAATACCAAGGAGTGCTATTATTTTATCAAATTATAACAGTATTCGTCCGGAGAAGATGCATAAACGATTACGTAAAACTTGTGTTGAAGGAAAATATATAGTTTGCAATAAAACGAATCCTTCCCTTCTTCCCGTTGTTAATATGTACATAAATAAATCAGCTCACCTTTCCAGTGCAAGATTCAAGATGGCCTTTCGTGTGAGATCTGTAATAAAAAAAGATACATTAGAAAAAGTTGTTTGGTACAATTGACATTTAAATTGAAACAGCCTTATTTGCAAAAAATAATTTATAATCATATCCGTAAAAATGCAAATGTTATTATGAACCATCCAGCAGATCAAACCGAATTTCAATATCAGATCGAAAAGATCGTCCTTTGCATCAATTTATAATAAAATGACAGTAAAACAAGAAAAATATGTGAATGAAATCCATTATTACTTTATTTACATTATATGTGCACCCTTTATTTACATTATACCTGCACATACAAGCAATGCCAGTCTTTGCTCTAATTCAAATAGCATAATCAACTCAATCGAGATCAATGAAGACATCACATTCAAATACCTTAAGTCCATTGATATCAAAAAGGGACCAGGGGATGATCAACTTCCAGGGATCTTCATAAATTATTGTAGTAAACAATTGACACCCCCCATTTTTGTTATTTTCAAACTATCGCTATCCGAAGGAACATTTCCCGACAAATGGAAAACAGCCCTGATTACCCCAATATATAAAAATGGCAGTAAAAATGATGTCTCGAACTATCGACCTATATCCAAATTACCGATACTAAGTAAAGTATTGGAAAAAATTGTTTACGATCAATTATATTCTACTATCTCACCCTCACTCTTAAATAATCAACACGGCTTCATGAAAAATCGCTCAACAACTTCAAATCTTGCATTTTTTACAAATTTTCTTCATGCTCAAATGGA
Source organism: Hesperophylax consimilis (assembly GCF_061612785.1). Classification (NCBI taxonomy): domain Eukaryota; kingdom Metazoa; phylum Arthropoda; class Insecta; order Trichoptera; family Limnephilidae; genus Hesperophylax; species Hesperophylax consimilis. Next base: position 25,752,568 of record NC_142850.1, read on the forward strand.
TATGCGATGCCAGGTAGATGCCATTTATACGGATTATTCTAAAGCATTTGACCGTGTTAATCATTATATTCTTTTACAAAAGTTATTAGGTCTAGGAATTCACGGTGACCTCTATAGATGGATCGCATCATACGTCAATAATCGGCACCAAATCACGGTTGTCAATGGTTTTGCATCTTGCTTAACGGAAATCATCTCAGGTGTGCCCCAGGGATCGCATCTTGGACCACTCTTATTTAATATTTATATAAATGACATTTCCGTATGCTTTAAAAATAGTTACTTTGTTTTATACGCGGATGACATGAAAATTTATAAAGCTATACGTTGTTTATCCGATTGTATGGAATTGCAAAGCGATCTTGATAATTTGTGCGTATATTGTGAATCAAATTTATTGTCCTTAAACATATCTAAGTGTCACTCGATTACATTTACTAGAAATAAAAACAAAATCATCTATCCATACAACTTGAATAACAAACCTTTACAACCTATGTCTACGTGTAAAGATCTAGGTGTTTACTTAGATAGCAAATTAATTTTTGACAAGCACATTGAACACATTATTTCTAAATCCTACAGAATGCTAGGTTTCTTATTAAGAATATGCAAAGTTTTCAAAAGTGCTAAGACTCTGAAAATTTTGTTTTGTTCATTGGTCAGAAGTCCACTGGAGTATGCTTCCACAATATGGAATCCTCAATATAAGGTATACATAGACTTAGTAGAAAGTATACAGAATAAATTTTCGAAACATTTACTCAAGAAATACAACAATACTACAAATAATATGTTGACTTTACAAAAAAGACGCACATTGTCAGACCTGTTGTTTCTACATAATCTGCTAAATAATAAAATAGATAGTCCCGAATTACTATCCGTCATTGGTTTAAATGTTCCAACGAGGCGTACCAGGCACACTACACTATTTCATATTGAAGCCAACAATACCAATGCAGCAAACAACTCAGTAATTACTCGCGCAATCACAACATACACCCATTACGAAAAATTACTACATTTAGACATCTTTCATGATTCCTTTCTAACATACAAAACTAACTTATTAAATTTCTTAGCATGACAAATTTCAAAAATATTTTTACATCATTTTTCAAAACTCCTATGTATTAACAGTCAATTACAATTCGTGAGCTTATTATAATTCTTATTTTCAATTCATTTATTATTATCTATCCACACACTTCCTTCCTTTTATAACAATCTCAGGCGAAATTACGTAATGACATTTTATGGACATACGTAATAGGTACTACAACTATGTAATAACTAAAAAATTTCTAACTGTATCTTATTGTACTGTGTATGTCTTAACAAATAAATAAATAAAAATAAAAAATAAATGTAAGATAATATATTTGTACAGCGCACTTGAGGTGATTTTGCACAAAAACGGCGCTACACAAATCATCCAAATATTATTAACATGTTGATAAATGTAAATACTTTATAATCTTTATGCTGATGATTTTCCTATTCAAATTAGAGGAATCTATCACGATTATGCTAGTAATTAATTTTCTCTGACCCAATGCTACAGGGTACAGTCAAAGAGTGTTCCACAAGGGACAGAGCTGGATCCTTCTTTATAACTACATTATCGTATTCTATATAATTAACAGTAATTAAGATAATTTCATGATGTAATTAAATTGATTAAATGCATCCCCATCACAACTCCAATCAGCAGATTATCATTTTTGTTAGGTTGTAAAAATTAAACGAAAGTTCATTTCTAACAGATCAAACCAAGGAGATTGTCTTTGACATTCAGATGATTATCGCTTTTCCAATCCGACTACAACTGAAAAAATTGTGTCTGCGCATTAAATTAATTAGCATTTCATAATGGATTCTAATTGAATTAAGAAGTTTGACATTTTAACATGACTGAAAAAACTGTCATACTGGAAAAACCTGTTCAAAATAAGTGAAGGTGGATATAAATATCACCGATTTTTCAGTGGTCCATTGGAATGCATACAGCAAATATGTTTACTTTATGATTTAGATGTCAAAAATATAAGAAAACTTCCTACTTAAATTATTTATTTAAGATTTTCCAAGGAATAAGTCAAAGAAGAGGTGAGAAAGAACATTTCTAATCAGTTTTACTTCGTTACTCAACACTTGTTTATTATTTGTACTGTGATATTATATTACTTCGTAGTTGCTGATTTCTGTTTCTCCCGGCATAATTATTTATTTGTTTCTGAATTTTTTAATGCATTAATTCAGTTACTGCCCAAAATAAGATAATATTAATCTGTCGGATTTAGTGGTATATGCAAAAATATAATAATATATTGTGTTTTTAGTATATTTACATAACGCCGATGGAATCCAAAGACACACATGCGTTTAAAGAATTATGGCAGAAATAAGGGTTGATAAGATGCATTTGAATTAGGAAGTCATGTCAAATAATTCTGCAACTCTGACACTGATAATCAAAACGGAACTCGGTAAACTAAGTTTTATTCGAAAATAAATGGAGTTGTTACTCGAACATACGGCATAAAATAGGCTTTGGCACGCAATGCAGATATAAATCTAGATCTTCTGTCGATAGTACGCAATTAAGACGATAGAACGACAATCTCTAACGAGACCAAGATGCTGCGACATGCTAATAAATTTGCAATCTATGATTATAATTATTGCAGTCGTGGCTTGTTTTAGTACCGAAACGATGTTGTCAGGGAGAGTGCTTAAAGACTAAAGACATATGAAAGCTGAACCAATGGGGTGACGATGAGATGGAATGAGCGCAGAAATAATAACAGAATAATTATACAATATTGACTTGGAGGAATTATAATTAGTGAAGATCGACGCATAAATAATTGAACACTCCAACAAGTACTGCACCTCTCTATTTAGGTATTAATTATTTAGGTTAGGTCGCTGTGAATACTAGTATAACAGTGCGTTCGTTTTATTATTTAAACAAAAAGTGATACGATGAGAAACACTACTGAACATAATTATTGTATATGCAGACATAAAGCTACAATTTTCTTGACGTAATGCAAACGCGATGGTGGGGGTAGGTACTATGTGAAAACGAGTCATATTGGAGCTATACCGAATGAGTTTAGAGATCAAATACTGACATGACATAGTGCTCCATATTTCAGAAGAAAACATCAATGTGAAAATTGAAAAAAAAACACGTTTTATAAAAAGTGGAGCGGAGATAAAACTAATTAATAACCTACGGAAGAATAAAGAAGAAGAAAAAAAACAAATCTTAAAGGGGCGGAGAGATCCAAGGAATATTTTATGACCAACAGATAAAATCGATCAATTTACAAGTTAAACCGAACAGTTTCTTGTTTAGTGGCCTCTACCAGCAAGAAAACCAGATGTCCGTATGAATCGCATTATCGGTTGATGATCCAATCTCCGACCATTTGATTGGTAAAGACAGTTGAAATATATCTCCGATTTCCGTATCTAGATAAATAATAATTCTGCAGACCAGTTTGCTAACAGACTAGAATCGGATAAAGCTACTCCAGGCCATCGATGAATGTATCCATGGGCAAAAAGCGAAGTGTATCAGACGTTTTGGCCTTTGATATTTAAAAAATAATAAAGCCAATTAAGCATTGACAAATAGCAAGAAGCCTGTTAACTATAAACTTCATCCAAAGAATGCGACACAGTAAAATTATCGGTTCTTCTCAATTGGAAAACGAATTAAAATAATTCTTTCTTTCTTAAAAACAGTGTGTTATAATAAATTGTTTCGGTTTAATTTATATCCAAACTTCAAATAACTACACTCAGAGAGAAATAGAAATAATAGAATCATGTACATTACCTGTTCACACTTAAATCGATACTATCGAAATCCACCTAATGAAGGACCAATTTATTTAAGCGTGCGGGAGCGGAGATAATCGCTGTTGTTTCGGTTCTTACCTTTGACATTTGATTATATTCTTTTTTGGATATGTTTTCAGTAAAACGTGACCGCTGCAGATAATAATAGCAAATTCACCTGTACGTGTGATTGGGAAAATGATAGGAGCAAAACAGAATGTATATATAAATCACAGTATTTATTATCATACTTATTGGTGAAGCCATAGAAAGCTTTTAATTTTAAATAATTCTAGGTTATTTATGAGCTACGCAAGACTATAAGACAGCTTTAGGGGCGGAGAAATGGAAAAGATGGCTAAATCTACGTACCGTGTGCTGTAAAAAAGTAAGGACAGCAACCGGATTGTGACTTGAGGGTTCATAGAGGGTCCAGACCAAAAGCGAGCCAAACAATTAATAGGACACTATCACATTATAAGACATACTCGTGTATGAATCTGTTAGGAGTGGAAAGCAACAATAGCTGCAGGCATTGAAGAAGATAATATTATAAAAAACAAGGATCCATTACATTAATCATTTAGGTCAATTTCTGACAGTAGAGGCTCAGATAAACACGATACGGATCCGGGAGACATCATGAAACAAACGTGGTGACCTTTATGAAAGGGACTGGGCTGCTTTCTAAGAAACCAGGTGAAACATGCGAGATTGCATCGCCAAAAATCAATTGCCAAATTTTGGGATCTTTGTTAAAGGAACTGGGCTACTTTCAAGGGAAAGAAATGACAAGTCATACATTGATTTATCCTGATTTCTGTACTCCTACGTATCTCAGTATATTTTACGTATTCCCATCCACCAAGCAACGTTTTTCATACTTATCGGTGTAAGTATTGAAATAATAGCAGACGGACAAAAATGTGTATTGCTGATTTATTTAAATCGGGATACCATGCTGTTTCTCAATAATTTTTTAGTACATTCATATTATATCGGAACATGTGCGTTTGTCCAGACCAAACGCGAAAATATTCGAATTTTGATGAATACGTTTTCCGTTTCACACATTCGTGTTTTAATGATAGTTTATTAGGAAACCTGTCAATTCTTTCAATAGAGGCCTGCAGTCCCGTTTTTAACCGGAATACGAATAATTTGAAGAGATTCTAAATAAATTTGCAGTAAGTTTTCTCCGTGTAGTGGATTAGATGAAATTGGAATCGGTTAGGGTTTACGCTCGCTGAATACAATGGCAGTTATAAATGCAGATCTATTCAACAGCGCCGTAAACGGAAGCCTGTGACGTCATTTTCTCACGACGTAAAATAATTAAGTCTGCAGAGAAGCGAGAGTTGGCTTCTATAAACACAGCTTCTATCTGTATTCTATAATCTGAGAATGCCTACGATAATGGAGAAATTTGCGCCAAGATCGTGGCCATTAATTTGTTCAGATTGACTAGAGGCAGTAGGGGAAAATGTCAGAAATACATAAGAGAATAAATAAACTTTTTACCTACGAAAGAGGCACATTAGTTCTATTCCGGGTGACCTATATATTTTTATCGTATTAACTCTACACAGGAGATCCTGAAATAATCTCTCAAGGCCTGTCATATTTGGGATGCTGCGTGTAGGGTCTTAGTAGGAAGCTACAAGCCAAAAATGTTTATATTCTTGGTATACCTTATATCGTAGGTAATAGGCATTAAAATCGCTCTACAAACGGAGTCTAGAAACGTCCGATTTTAAGCAAAAAAATGTTTTTTATTTATTTTGTAAATAATTTTATAAGAAAGCAAAAAAGGTAATCAAGTGAAACTGTCACAGATAATCTTACCTACAATACTGTATCTTTTAAAAGTTGTTTCCTTTATGCGTTCATACATTTCTACTGAAAAAAAATATTTTTTAGTAGTTTGCATTTATATTTTTTATTGAGTAATTTATTTTTTTATTTGTAATCTACTCAAGCGAAGCGATAGGAAAATCTTCAATTTATCTAAAGCATATTTTTGGTATTCATAATGTACACCAATTCGTTATAAAGATGAATCAAAATTGTGATTTGGCATTAAGCTTCGCCTTAAAGAGTGCCATGTTGAAGGAGGAAGGAAATTCAGAACGAATCGTAGAAACGATCCGTTCTAATGTGACAAATGTCAGCTGTATACAAATGTTGACTATGCACCGGTGCCGAAAGGATCAATGACAATAGTCCCTAGAAGCATCCATTGAAATGCCGTTAGAACAAGGACATCATTCTCACCTGACGCCGGTGCTCAAAGATTGCAAGGAGAATCTATCAAACGGATGGCCTGTTTCTGCACACTCAAGGATTTATAACCCTCGACCTCCGGTTTCGTAGCGGCCATTGAGGCTGTCGCAATATATTGTTATTATTGTCATTGCAGTATCTTTTATTACGGTGTGCAATATTTAACAGTACTTTTCCACCAAGTCACGAACACGTGTAAAAAGTAAAAAGCCACAAAGTACCTACGTGGTTAAATAATGAATTGGTGTTTATAATATTATTATTTGTACGTGTGTCACATCAGTGTACTAGTAGGTGTTCCGTGTTGATATTATAAACACTAAGTATGGCACGCCGCGCCGGCTTTACTCACCACTGCATGGATCAACTAACGGTTTAAATCAGGGATGCGAGTCATCACGGGATCAAAACTTAACAATAAATATCACATCATTATCTAAAGGGCAAAAGGAATTAGTTAAATTACTCCCATAGACATTCAAAAAAAGAGCGTTGTTGGGCGTGACCGTCCGACTTTCGGTGATTTGTCAGTAAATGAATATGACAGTATACAGGCAACTCGAATTGTAATATCACAATTCGGTCCTCGAAAATAAAACTGTTCTCAAACGATACGGCTCCCCTGGTACGGTTTCCTCGGTGTGACTCCCCGCTACGACTCTCAGCTCCTAGCGTATGAACGATCGTACGACTCTTGGTTCTAGTACGCCACCTCGTAACACGAGATCAATAAGGTGCTAAGTAGGGGTAGGTACATAATATGTATTGATTGTTTTTATGTTTAATTCGTAGAACTCTATTTATTTATATTAAAAAAATATCTAAATCAAATTTATAAAATAAAACACAAACACTTTGTATTTAACCACGAATTTATTATTTCATATATCGACCGGTTTCACTTCGACCAAGCTTCTTCAGGATATAATAATAACTAAATGCTAAGACAGAGTTATGGCTTATATATAAGAGTGACAGAGGGAGAAAGAACAAAATTAGAGGGAGACAAAATATTTGACATAGGTAAAATGGATAATCAATTAGTGGGAGGGAGACAACAATACAATAATCAATTATCCATTTTACCTATGTCAAATATTTTGAAGCATTTAGTTATTATTATATCCTGGAGAAGCTTGGTCGAAGTGAAACCGGTCGATATATGAAATAATAAATTCGTGGTTAAATACAAAGTGATTGTGTTTTATTTTATAATATAATGTCTAACCACAAAGTAATTGCTTCCAATGAAAAAATTAAATCAAATTTAATAATGTTATTAGTTCTGCCATTATTTTAGTTTTTTTTATTATTGTGACAGCTGTTTCGGCGTTCAAGGACATTTTAAAACTGTCAAAAAATCGGCGTCTGACAGTCAAGATGTCGGACTGAGTATGAGTAACAATTAAGGCGAAGCTTAATGCTAAATCACTATTTTGATTAATTTTTATAACGAATTGGTATTCATTATGAATACCAATAAATATGTTTTAGATAAATTGAAGATTCTCCTATCGTTTCCCTTGAGTAGAATACAAATAAAATAATAAATTACTCAATAAAGAATATAAATGTAAACTATTAAAAAATAATTTTTTTCAATAGAAATGTATGAACGCGTAAAGGAAACAACTTAAAAAATACAGTATTATAGCTAAGATTGTCTGTGACAGTGTTTCACTTGATTGACTTTTTTGCTTTCTTATAAAATTATTTACAAAATAAATAAAAACCATTTTTGTGTTTGAAATTTAACGTTTCTAGACTCCGTTTGTCAAGCGGTTTTAATGCCTATTACCTAAAATATAAGGTATACCAAGAATATCCACATTTTTGGTTTGTAGCTTCAACTTAATACTAAGATGAGTCGTACGAATTCAGCTCATCAAAAAGAGCTAGATCAATTGTATGTATGACTCATCGCTAGTTTAATGACTCTCCCATATCTATTTACTTGTATTCCATTAGTTTGCGCAACCCTGTTCCCTGGTTTTTGCATGGCCAAGCTCGCACTGTAAAACATAACAGTTGTATTTGAGTCCGGAGCGGTATATAACCCACCGCACCGTTATTAAAACGCGCGGTCAAGGCAGCGGCTATCGGCTATCGGCTGACTGCCTGCTGCAGGCTGTCGGCTACCGGCTAGCCGGGCGCACACGCATACCAGTCATTCCAGACCTACTCATATTATTTTATTCTCTAGTCCAAAAAAGAAGTATATTTTTAATTTTAATTTAATAAATCAATACCAACATTTCCTCTGAAATCACAAGATTTGCAAGTATACTCAAATACCTACTGACTTAATTATTTTAAACTATATATTTTAAGTAATATTTTTTAAAAATTTCAAATAAGGAATATATTTCATTTCAGGAATATTTTCCAATAAGAGGTGTTATTTTGATATTCAAAGAAACATGCCATTTTTTAAATATAAATGATCGAATGTTTATTTCATTATAAAGAGGAAGGTATGCCGTTAATAGTGAAAAATAACATCAGTTAAATGACCACCACGACCACGCCTATAGGACCATATCCTTTTCATGAAATTTTCCATAACCAAATCGCAAAGTGGCTGCCTTATACCATCGATAGCCTCACGAATTCCATCTTTGAGGTCTTGAATCGACGCTGGGCTGTTGGCGTAGACCTTCTCCTTCACATGGCCCCAAAGGAAGAAGTCGCAAGGTGTTAAATCATAATAGGCCAGTGCAATTAGCGCCAAAAAGGGGGTCGCGATCGAAGTAATTCCGGTAGTCCCAATTTTTTTATATGTTATATAAACTGATGCCCTGATGTAAAATCTGAGTTTCCGACCTTGGCGCACCTGTGCTCGCGCCGCCATTTTGAAAAAACTGGCCGAAATCGGGCCAAAATCTAGTTTTTCCCAAATACCTCATTTCCAATGCAAATTTCGGCTAAAGTATATTTACAAGTATAATAGAACATAAAATAACCTACAACTTTTGTAACAACAAATTTCTTCTATCTCTAATAGGTACCGAGGTAGAAAGTCGTAAAGGTGCGTATATTTTTGAAAAAACAAGTTTTTTGCGCGACTAGGTTTGGTTTTTTATAAATACCTCGTTTCCAGTACAATTTTGTGAAAAATTTATTGATACCAATTATAGAGAACATAAAATTAAAAAAAAAGATGTGTAGTTTTTATGTTTATATAGTTTTTTTTACCGATATAAAGAATAAACAAATCTAGGTAGGTACGCACAGAAAATCTATCACGGTTTATTATCACGTTATTAGATTTTGTTTGCATTTTTAAATACATACATCTATAAATTTACTAGAGGGCACTTCGGTATGGGGGGCTACACCCTCACCCTTCTACTCCTCCCCTCCTGGATTGGTTTATCTGCATAACATTTGTGAGGGTATCGAGTCATTCTGTGGGATTGAATCAGGAACGTCAGAGCAACATGTAGAGATGAGGCCTACAAGAATTAAGAGGGATGATCGAGACGTTCAAACTCTCATTGATTGGTTTGCTTACCATGAACCATTTCCTAAAACAAACGTGATTATGTCTATTAGCAGTGGCACAATCGGGGATAGCAAAGTTACTTGTCACATGGCTGAAAAGATGGGGAAATTAGCTATGTCTAAAGTTATCAACAAGAACTTTGGAAACCTACACTTAAAACGTAATGATGCGATAGTTTTTCTTGCGGCGGTGACCAGCAGTGTCAAAAATCAGGGTGGGACTATGGCAATAGATCCATTAATGCTATTCCATCATATGTGTATTGCCAAAAGGTCTGAAAGTGAACTTAAAGAATATTTTCAATATGAACTCTCTCCTGTACCATTGTCTCTTTTCTCAGAGGAAGGCATGCGCAAAGGAACGAAGTCTATATTTTATTCATCATTCAACCCTCTACCAAATAATACAGAACTGGGAAGCAGTAAAATACACGTAATTGATGGAGGATATTTACTGCACAAAGTTGTATGGGGTCATGCTCAACCTTTTTCAGTAATTTTCCAGCAATATGTCAGGTATTTACAAAATCATTATGGATCCAATGCAGTAGTGGTATTCGATGGATACCCAGATTCTATGGAAAAGAAAAGCACTAAAGGGGTGAAAAGAGCACGGCGTGCCAGAGTTACAACTTCTGCTGAAGTTTTGTTTTTTGAAAGCATGCACCCACAAGCGCCACAGGAAAAGTTTCTGGGAAATGAGAAGAACAAGTCTCGTTTTATTTCCCTACTCAGAACCTCAATTGCACGATCCCGCATAATGACAGTACAAGCTGACGAGGATGCTGACGTTCTCATAGTGAACACAGCAAATTCGTTGTCATCTCAACATGATGTAGTTATAATCGTTGGTCAGGATATTGATCTGCTGGTACTCCTCACAGCTCTCTCACCTCCCAACGTATATTACCAAAAAGTTGGAAAAGGTAAATCACCTAACGCGTTATACTAGAACAAATGTTTTAAACACATTGAAATAGTTGAAAACATTTTATTCCTTCATGCCATAAGTGGTTGCGATACAACTGGAGCTCCGTTCGGTCAAGGCAAACACAAATTTTGTAATATTCTTCTCAACAACCACTCAGTGAATGAACTTGTTCGTGTATTTCAAGACCCGAAAGCAAAGACAGAAACAATCACTTTGGCTGCCGAACAACTATTTGCACTTTTGTATGGCGGCAAACGAGAAATCAAATTTGGAAAATTTAAGATACATCATTTTTGTCAAAGGAGTAAAAAAGAACAAATTCAATTTATCCAGGCTACCACCCATCAAAGATGCAACACCAGCAACACGCTTCAAGAACATACCTGCAAGTGCAGACTTGGCTTGGTCACGATAAAGATCCGACTGAATGGGGGTGGAAAAAGGATGCTGTTGGGTTACTTACTCCAGTAACAATGTTGAAGGAAGCTGCACCTTGCTGAACTTCATATCATGTCAATGCAAAAAAGGTTGCGCTGGAAAGTGCACCTGCAGAAAGTTGGGTCGAAATGTTCCCTACTCTGCATTCATTGCAATGGCAACTCCTGGGAGAATGCTGTAGAAGCCTTCGTTGATGACGATGACGAGGAATATGATGACCCAGTCGCCACAAATTTGGGTGATAAGACAGATGAAGAAGCTATTCAGGGCCAAAAGTAAGAAACTATAGTCAAGGGCTCGTACTTCTGTCTAAACTGATCTACCATTAATTTTATTTTTTGTTATGCTGATAACTTAACTAATAAAGAAAAGAATGTCAATAAATGTTAATTTTACGAAAATAACAATTTTTTATCTTTTTTATGTACCTTATCATCTTAATTGTATTAATAATCAATGTATGTTGTGATTACGTTGATAGGCATGTCAGACCAAGCTGCGAGCACAAATGTAGTGGCTTGGCCTATTTTAGTGGTCTTCCCATTGGGAATGTATGGCGACCGATATGCTGAAATAGTCTATATACTATATTTATAGCTAGGTCTGACACAGGCATGACGATTGTTGTCAACGTATATGTTCTTAGAACAATAATTGTTAAAGAAAAATAAAATCAAGGAATGCCAAGTTTAAAACACCTAACATCTTTTTCAATTTTTGCCTGGTTTTGGTGGATTAGAGTTTGGATACGTAATAGAGATAAAAAATATAAATTATATACCTATTTCTTTAACGAAATTTTATTTTCTAAAAAATTATTATCAATAAATTTTTCACAAAATTGTACTGGAAACGAGGTATTTATAAAAAACCAAACCTAGTCGCGCAAAAAACTTGTTTTTTCAAAAATATACGCACCTTTACGACTTTCTACCTCGGTACCTATTAGAGATAGAAGAAATTTGTTGTAACAAAAGTTGTAGGTTATTTTATGTTCTATTATACTTGTAAATATACTTTAGCCGAAATTTGCATTGGAAATGAGGTCTTTGGGAAAAACTAGATTTTGGCCCGATTTCGGCCAGTTTTTTCAAAATGGCGGCGCGAGCACAGGTGCGCCAAGGTCGGAAACTCAGATTTTACATCAGGGCATCAGTTTATATAACATATAAAAAAATTGGGACTACCGGAATTACTTCGATCGCGAATCGCTAATTGCACTGGCCTATAAGATCTCTGTGGCCAATTGTGATCACCTCTTCGAGAGATAAATGGAAACTTTTCGCGTAAAAGATCAATGGTTTCGTTGCTTGTGTGGCACGTAGCGCCGTCTTGTTGAAAGTAAACATTGTCCAGATCAATACCATCCAATTCCGGCCATAAAAATCATTTTATGGCCGGAATTAAATACACATAACACCTCTTATTGGAAAACCGTATATAAAATTAGCGGTAAGTACCAGATTTTACTTTTCTAGACGATGAATTGCTAACTTCGAAAAGAAAGATCGATTATCTAAGCGTGCTAGGGTAAAGTCGACCGTAGGTCCGTCCATTATGCCGGGCCTCACGCCGAATGTTGTTTTTACACGACTTCATCACTTATGTCGTTAAGGTTCCCACATTATTTTAGAGATTTGATAGGGCAAATTCAACCATATGTGTGAACAATACACCAGGGCCGCGCGAAGCAAATTTTTGTGCATGGTTTCATCACTTACGTCGTTAAGATTCTGGCTTCATTTTAGGGTATTGTCTCGTCTTAACTTTTAGAATCTAGGAAGACAGAGGTAGGGATTTAAATGATTTTTTTCAATTTCAAGTCAAAAAAATTGCGTAGGTACACTAACCACCTTAAATGGAAAAGTACATTAATAAGTTTAAAATCTGTTTTCTCGAGTTGAAGTATCGTTTAGTAGATATTATTTTCTTATGTGCCGAATGGGCTAATTCATCAAAATGAATTAGTATTTACTTAAGTCTTACCTTTTATGACAGGATGTGATTAGTGCGCCCATCCATCATCGCGTGATTTAAACATGAAATTAGTTAAGTTTTTCGACGATTCGTTAATAGCCGGATGGGAATGAAATAGGCAAAATTTGATTGAAATGCGATTCTATTTGATGTTTATGACTAACTAGTTTCTAAAGCTGGACACACATGGCAGAGACAGCGAACAAAATAGCCCCGCGCCGGGCCAAAACTCATCATGTGTGGGGAAATTAAGGTGGCTTAGCTTGACTCGGCAGCATTCGCATGATATTCGGCGAGTCCGAAATCCAAGAAGCCGAGCCTAAACGCCGTGGCTCGGCTCGGCCGTATGTGGCAAATCCACAAGCTAATGGCTTGCCGACTCTGTCGGGTGTGTGCAATCAATTTAGACATCAAATCGGACAGTATGGCAGACGGAAGAAAGATTCTCCGTGGTATGGCGTCTTCAAGCGGATGTGATTTTGTTCTGGATGTTACAGAAAAATATATACCAATTTTATTTTATTACTAAGTTCTTAATTTTAAATAAACCTTTGTTTTATATTTAAAAAAGTATTTTATATACGTAGTGTATTATTTTATAATTCTCAACTTTAAATAAACATTCTTTGTTAAAAAATAAAAAAAAAAAACTATTATGTTTACCTATTTTATTTCTTATACCTATTAAATAAGCCTTTGTTGAATATTTGTGAAAAAAATTACCTGCTTTATATACCCATTTAAGTTAAGGAGTTGTTCACTCGATGGTTACGCAGATAGTGATGCCATTGCTAAAATATTCTGGGGAAAGTTTTCTAGCCACCAGAAATGTAACAACCCAATAAATATTTGACAATTTACCGATTTTCATTTTTGCGGTAAGGCATTACTGGACATAGGTCAAACTGGCTCGGCTCCTCGGCTCAGCCGGGTGTGGCCGCCTTATTTGCACTGTGTCCAAATGGTTCGCGGCCAAATGGATCTGCCGTGTGCGTCTAGCTTAACACAACCGTGCCTTCTTCGGGGTATTATCTATGACAAGGCTGCCCAACCCCAGGCCCGCGGGCCACAATGTGGCCCGCGAACGAATTATAAGTGGCCCGCGTGAAACATTTTCAAAAATCCCGCCAATCCGCCAATTTGAAAAAGTGTCGCGGGCCCGCGGTAAAACAAACAATGCAGCTTGCGCGCGGTCACCAGTGTTGCCAACGACGGCGATTTATCGCTGTTTAGGCTACTCAGGACGAGAATCAGCGACGAAAAAAATCTAACCTGTTGAACGTACTTTTGAAACAAAAATACACCGGTTTTCGACATAACATTTTTCGCGTCGAAATGGAATCCTGTAGCCACCCCCCCCCCCCATGGAATTCTAAAAATTGCTGTGGGGTATCACATATGATGTTCGGGTGTGCGGAATTTTTTCTCAGCGAAGTTCCGTAACAACCCCCCACCCCCATGGATTTCAAATACTTTGTGGGGAGCACTCATTTAGATTTTTTTTTTGTGGGGAATTATCTTTCATAGAAATTCTCTAACAACCCCCCCCCCATGGAAATAGGAACCGTCAGGTATTCAGTGGCCCGCCAGTGATTCAAAATCGTCAATTTTGCCCAACTGCTAAAAAGGTTGGGCAGCCTTGATCTATGACATGTTTTCCCACTTCTGATAATAATTAGACAGTTTCCATTTTGTTTTCCACAACTCACGCTCGCCATTATTTACCCGGCCCTACCTTACTCGTTATTGTCTGTGACGTAAAAGTAATTTAATCACTATTTACGTAACAAAACATTTCTTTCTCTATTTCTTAACTTATCTCTGTACCTTAGTCAGTATCTGCCAAATATGGCACGAGTTAATTGACTATTTTATAACTATGCGGTTTACATTATTTATCTATGGTTTGAGCTCTTTGATTAGATCATTTTTATAGCGCCTTGTTTGTGAAAACTTATACCAAAGATTGCGCTTTACGATATGTAGACATCAATAATTTATTTACCCTGCGTTGCTGGGGGTTGTCCTTAGGAGATAGACATTCACTATTGCGGACTTTTCTGTAGGTCTTTTTTAAATATAAAATTCAGTAGTACATTATTTTGATGTATCTCATAATGTTTAGCCAGCGTTAGCAATGTAAGCGCCAGAAAATATTTACGACTTGATTACAAAACATCAAGTTTTCTCTACTTTCTATAAATATAATATGCATGTTTTATATATATAAAACTTCCGAAAGAAATTTTCTAAATGATAGTGAAAATCCTATCAAAATCCGTTGCATAGTTGAGAAGAATTAAGCGCACAAACAAATAGGCGCGGATAGTGACTTTTTTTTATACTATTTAGAGATAAAACAATGCTCATAATTGAAGATTTTTTTAACTTAGATCCACACATTCTTCCCAGGGTCTTTGTCATCTTTGGGGATGCTGTGTGAGGGGGCATTTTTATTGAAGTAAAGAAAGTTTAGGGAAAGAAAAAGACATGAGGATGGGTAGGAATCTGGGGGCCAGTGTGTCCGAGAGTGACGGATGTATGTATCCATCTCCCTCCCACTGCGAGAGAGTTCTGCTGGAGAGGTAGATAGATCTCTCTTAACCAGTCTCTCTCGATCTGGCCCGCCACGCAGATGGTGAGCAGACGCATCGGCCACCAAGAAGCGGAAAAAACTCGTCACATGAACCCGGACACCACTGCTAAGTCACCAAACGTGGCGAATTATTAGGGGTGACCTATGCCAGAGGTGTTGGTTATTCAATAAATGGTTCCCAGGGCGGCGGTACCTACACCCGCCTCTCAGCAGGACGACACTGAAGAGTATCTGTTGCAGCTCGATATGGTTCCATGATAACACAACACAGTGACTATTCAACACACCTTTAAAGTCATTAAAAACGATAAAAACAAATCAAACCTAACCTAACCTAACCTACTTAACCCAGTTAGTAAAATTTTTGTTTCATCACTTTCCATGACTTTTTAAAGATTTGATGAATTATCATTTTGATGATTTATCCGGTCACCGTTCGATATATTGTTTTTTTTTTCAGAAATTCGTAAGCTTTCCCGAAAAAATAACAAAGATTACAAGTATTTTCATCGTTTATTTTATCAATAAGGTTATATGTTATAACCTACGATAAGAGTGACGAAATGTACAAGTATGTAGATCCTCTGTGTATCTAAATATCAAATATGACAGAGGACAAATTCATTACAAACGATAAAAGCACCATCTGTGTCAATGTTTACAAAAGGTGATAATTTTTATTCGAACCATCCATTAATGTTGGCTTTGAAAGTAAAACTGGATAAAAATCATATTGGTATTAATCGAACTAAAAATAGGTCAGTTAATATTTTCCGTCTAAAGAGATATACTTAGGATGGTTGTTTCATAGAATTTGAACAATTCATCAAATTTTTCATTTGCGATTTCAGTGAATGTCATATTCAAGTTCTGTTATTATATCATTACAGGCCAATTACTTGACAGAATTGAAATAATAAAAGAACTTGAAAAAAACTTTCACAGAACTTGAAAATTTATTTTTGAATTTGAACAATTCATCAAATTTCAAAGTTGATTTTCAAGTTCTGTGAGGGTTCTATTCAAGTTCTGTTATTATATTATTATTGGCCAGTTGTTTAAAAAAATTGAAATGATGAAAGAACTTGAATATAACCTTCACAGAACTTGAAAATCAACTTTGAAATTTGATGAATTGTTCAAATTCTGTGAAAAAACCTTAATGTTTCAAATCCAACGAATTTGAAGCAGCATAAATGTGAACATTTTAAGCTCTGGCGTAGCGAGATTCGCACAGCTTCTAAAATGTCTACGTCAACGCAACTATTTTTAGCTCGCTACTTCTTTATGATCATGAGATAAGGAGCTCGGAAATGTCAATTAAGTGTAAAAAAAAATGATGTCTCGATTTTTCACAAATAATTTTATAGTATTTTATCTTTGATGCAGCCGTGTAATAAATGCTAGTTATTTAGAACAAAGGTTAAGACTTATAACAACTTTTGACATAAGAATAATAATTAAATTGTGATTTATTGAGTATGGTGTTTTGTGACCTTGAGAAAAGTAACTTATTTCCTTAATTATTTCCTTAAAAAAACACAACATAACAAATGAAATTATGTCAGGTAAAACATAGGTGGGTCATTTACGTGGATTAAATAACGTCGTTCATCACTGTTGAAGTACATTTTTTAAAACTGGTTGATATATGAGACTGCTCTTTCGTTCTTCGGACCTTCTCTTTTCAACACGTTTTTTACAAATTTATATAAAATAACATCTCAAATAACCAATCATATTTCTGAATAATTCGATCTTTAGAATGTTAAGATTTTTCATCTGAAATGATACGCCAAGGTTAACTCGATATACAGCACTTATACTTACACATATTAACTTACACCTGTCTATTATAATATAACATATTATTTGTATTCATATCATTTATATAGTTTAGCAAAATATAATTTTTTTAATTGATAATTGTATAAGTATATATAATTATTCAATTTAAAAAATAAGTTTATTTATTTATTTTTAATATCAATAATAGTTAATTTGTAAACAACTTCTGTTGTGTAATTATTATTATTACGCTTGACAGATGTTTCGCCTCCTGAAGGCATTATCAAACTGTGTTGTTAAGCCACTTACGTATGTAAATTAATTTAATTTTTATTACCTACATTAATTTCCGAGTAAAATATAGAAAATTATTAATAATTGCTAAAACAAACAAACCCTTCAAAGATCAAAATCTCCTACTTAAGAACCCATATTCGGTTATGGTTTTATTGTATAATGTATAATGTGAGAGAGAGAGAGAGAGAGAGAGAGAGAGAGAGAGAGAGAGAGAGAGAGTGAGGGAGGGAGGGAGGGAGGGAGGGAGGGTGGGAGGGAGGGAGGGAGGGAGGGAGGGAGGGAGGGAGGGAGAGAGAGAGAGAGAGAGAGAGAGAGAGAGAGAGAGAGAGAGAGAGAGAGAGAGGTTACAATGGAGCTATCAATGGTAAGCCTTTGAGCAAAAAAAAATTATGGGTTAACCGAATAATTTTGTTGCCTGAGGATTGGGCGAATTTGGCAATGAATAAATTCGATTCACAGGAAAATAATAAGGAAATAACAGCAGTGCGTTATGCCAATTAAAACTAAAATAAATAATAAAAATAGACATACAGGAAAATCAAAATGTATTATTATCATTTCATAATTATAAGACCTAGAGGTGTGTCAAAAGGAACCGTTTAAATTTAAGCCTAGGGCATGCTGATTATATTGATAGATGATAATATCTAATGCTATTTGAGTTAATAATTACAGTGATTAATATTTTAAGTTAAAAATTTATTGAACGTTAATTAATCGACTCTTGACAGATATTGTCAGGAATAACCCTATTAATTCATGACCGAAATGTTTCGATTTAATACCCTGAACGGTGATCTAAAACAAGGGCAAAACTGAAAGTACCAGTGGTGTACAGACATTTTTTCAGGATTTTTTTTATTCAAATTATTTTTTTCTTCTGGCGGACATGCTCAGATTTTTCAAAGTAAAATAATTGATTTGAAAATATTAACCATAACTACGTATCTACATAAATATTCAGTCATCCATTATCCATTAAATTCTTTAAAGATTGGTCAATTGCAAGCAGAAGATCTGTGTTAAGTTTTTATTTTACTTCAGTGGGAACTTAGAAACTACTACAATTATACTCATAGATAATAGAAAGGAAGGGTGATGTGGCATGGAAGCGTGCCGACTGTCATCGAGCTACGACCAAATAGCACGGACTGTCAAAGCTGCGAAGCAAATTAAAATGATGCAATTGGTGTGTAGACAGAAACTAAGGCGGGGCGTCGCCGCAGTAATATGAGTGAATGACGTTCGCGACACTTTTGTGCGCGAGACTTCATACTAACCCATAACTTCTTAACCCCCATTATACATATACACGGTGTCTCGAAACTTGTAGTATAAGCGGGAAACTAATGAATCTATATCAAAATTGGTGTTCATTATACGTAGAGACACCCATTCATAGCTTTAATTTTTAAGAAATGTTGCATTAATTATTGAAAAATAGCTTTTATACCTTTAATTTTGCCTTTTCACAGGACAACGTCAAGGAGTGGGAGTCGGCAAGAGGGGAAAAACAATTAAATTAGCAAAATCACTTGAAACATGTTTATTGTATTATTGATTGAAACTCAACATGGCACATGTTTCTACAGTAGAGTGTGTCACGTTCGTTCTACGATCTGTCAATATAACATTATAGCGACTAAAAATCTTTCTGCGTCAACACTATTCACAGGGGCCAGCAGTCATCAGAGCTGCCTCAGCAAATTCTCTGTGAACAACAGAACTTTACGGCTAAGAGTAGCTGAAATAATATGTCTACAGTGACTCCATCCCTCACTTGCTCTAGAAGCTGTCTCTGAAGGTAGCTGTTACCTTCCAGGAATTTACTGTCATCAACAGATTTGAATGTTGGTCCAAGCCTACTTTTACTTGCAAAAAACACCATTTATCGCTTTGATTCGCGAAAATATCGTTATTGCTATTGAGTGTCTCTAATTATACGGTATGACTTTTTTATTTGAGCTTTCGTTTTCAAGTAAATCGAGTCCGAAGTTCTCAAAAAAGTGAAGAAAAAAACGGTCGCTAGGGGGTTAATACCAACTGTTCAATGTCATTTAAAATGCGTCCAAGCGTAGACCTGACTCCAAAAGTTTTTATGGGTTGTCTATGTAACGTAAATTCACCAGTTTACTGCTTGTACTACTAGTTTCGGGACGTACAGGGTTTTCTAATAAGAGGCGTTATTTTGAATAGCCCGCTATTTCGGTAGATGTTACTTTTGACGCTGTCATTTTTTGACATTTGACAAGTAGAAACTACGCCATTAATAAAAATGGAACGATACACGCTTCAACAACGCATTGAAATTATTAAAATTCACTATTATTAATTATTAGAATTCCATCGAAAAATCATTTTGAGTGATGAGGCCCATTTCAACCTCGGTGGCTTCGTCAACAAGCAAAATTGTCGCATCTAGGGCTCGGAATACCCAAGAGTCATTGTTGAAAACCCTCTCTATCCTCAACGTGTGACTGTTTGGTGCGGTTTATGGTCCGGCGGAGTCATTGGACCTTACATTTTCGAAAATGAGGCTGGAGCAAGTTACGGTGAATGGATTGCGCTATCGAGAGATGATTAATGATTTTTTATGGCCGGAATTGGATGGTATTGATCTGGACAACGTTTACTTTCAACAAGACGGCGCTACGTGCCACACAAGCAACGAAACCATTGATCTTTTACGATTGAATATCAAAATAACACCTCTTATTGAAAAATCCTGTATATTGTAAAGTAACAAAAACAACGAAGGTCTTTACATTCTTCTATTTTAATACCACGATGGCATTGGCAAACAATTTAAGACCCCAGATCTCGGATCAGATTGTAATCATTCAATGATGTGTTCTCGATACACATTAAAACTGCCTTTCATTTTGATTTCCATTTCTATAATCGCCAACAGTAAAAAGATCGACCTTTGATTCTGAACGGAACAACTTCGTTATGAATTACAACATTATAACGGTGTTTCGATTGTAATAAAAAATATGTAAGTATTGCATAGACTTGTGCAGAAGATAATAATATACCTCTGCAAGACGTGAGATTTAATCTACGAACTATGTACAGTAATATGTATTTCTAAATTTTCAAATTTGAATCATTTTTGGTCGGTATCTCAATACGATACGCGAATGTGCTAACTACAACGAAATGTGCGCAAGACACATTAAACAAGGTAATTTCTTTGTGCGATTACCTACATGCAAAATATTTAAAAAATTGGAACTGATTTATTTGTTAGACGATTATCGAATCATAAAAGGAATCCTTTAAAATGCAGAAAAGCGATCAAGTACCTGCAGGCAAATCTTTTTAACCTACTTAATATTTTGTTACTAGATATTTCTAAAAGTCATTCGTTTTGTTTGGGGGAATTTGTAAGAAAACTGTAACTTCAATTTATTCTTGTTCATATAAAAAAAAAAATTAAACTTAAGCCGATTGTTACGATAGAGGCGCGAAATATGAATTATTATTAATTTTGTTTATTTTTAGGATTTTATTAATGGCATCCAGTATAATTATTTGAGGCAAACTGGAAAAAAATATTATTTCCCTTTCTACATTTAAAAAAAAACGTATTTCCGCACGATAGAAAAAAAAAACTTTTATTAAATATGGACGCCCGGTCATATATGACCATAAAACTCTGGAGGGGTTAAAGAGCACACGTTTGAATGTATTTGTGGATCCAGTATAAATATTGGAGGCAAACCGGGAAGAATTATTATTTCTCTTTCTAACGTCAAAAATTGCTTATGTTCGCACGATAAAAAAAAAAGATAAAAATTCTTTTATTAAATATGGACGCCCGGTCACATATGACCCTAAAATGCTGCAGGGGTTAAAGAGCACACGCTTGAATGTATTTGTGCTCATCGATAGGATCGAAGGTTTCAAAAAACGTTTTTCGTTTAGAATTATTGTACGTTGAGTAATGATGTAATTGCTAGTTAATAAATATGGACAGTATATTAAGTGATTTTTCTCAAAATTGTGCCTTACAGTAAGGAAGGTTCGGATTAAATATTCCCATTATGCTATTACTGTGCCATTTTCTATTACTGTTCTTATATACCTAAAGTCACATTAAATAGTATGTATGTTTTTAATGCTTTTGATGATTATTTTTTTAATGATAAATTAATGTTTATAAGACAAGGTTTTTATGCATAGCACAAAGGATAACACATTATTATAAGCAAAACAATAGTAAAACATTAAGCAATTACTAAATAAAGTTGGTTGTTTACAGGTGAAAAAAATATAATAAATAGTAATTGTTGATTGAAGTACTAGTACATATTAAATTATTTGGCGTGTTGGAAATAAGCCGACGTAGCTCAGTGGTCCAGAGCACCAGACCGGACATCAGAAGGTGCGGGTTCAATTCTCGTCGGCGGCATTTATTTTTACTCGGGAGATATTTTCAATTTATGTGGATATTTCAAGCGACTAATAATTGCTTATAATTTTTGATGATAAATAAAAATAAAAATTAAATATACTGATCCGAAAATGGGATAAAAATTTGAGAAATTTAGTAGGAAAAGTATTTGCAGAGAAATATCCGGATTTCTCACGGTCGTTGTGGTTATTAAGAAACGGGTGAACAGCGATTTCAAGGAATTAGTCGTTAATATTAATTACAAATACCCGACATTTTTATACCATTAGCACGATTCTCTATCCTCGTTATGTTATTTCTACCCCTGATTAGTGTTTTGTGGAACCCATTCTGGATAGGAGGCATACCGTATATAACATGTGAAAATAATGCTTTACTTTATCACTCAAAGGTCCAAAAATTTAGGCACGAGAATGTTTTCTTCACCTTCAAGATTAATTAATATACATAAAGGTATCTATAAAAAAACTGTAATAAGTTTGTAAACTACTTACTATTTCGTACTCCCTTCACCATCAGATAAAATAAGCCTAAATACATTTAAAAATATTGCGTTGCCTCTTATTTTGACAGTGATAAATTTACATTGGCTATCTTTCTAATGTCTGAAAAGATCACATTAAGAAATGCCTGTCTAATAATAAAATTATTAATATATCGCAGCAGAATTAAACAGTACTAATTATTGTTTTCATAACAAATATAGATTAAGCTTTTAATCAACATCAATAAAAAGGCAAAAATTAAGAAAAATTCTCGAATTTACTAGTAATTAAATACAGGTAGGTATCTTTTGTTTTAACTCTTGACAAGCCAAGATGCCAAACAAAACGTCAGTAACCAAGTGAGTATTCCGACGACCCCATGCATTTTTCTGTCTTATGGGCTTTTAAACTATGGAAATCCCAATTATTCAGTCATTTATTAATGGTAACTTATGTATTTGCGCATAAATACGTAAAATACTACAATGATAGTATCAAAGTAATTTTGAAAAAACCATCAAAATTTTCTACCGAAATTCTTTTTACAATTTTCAAAGTACCTACAGTAGACAAAATGTATCAAAAATATTCAATACTTCAAATTTACAAAGAAATGCAGTCAAATACTCATAACTTGCAATTCAATACATCAGCAAGATACCAGAAAACTATCAAAATCACAAAATTTAACACTAAGCTCATTCAAAATACCTATCTTTATCTAGGCATAATTTATTTTAATAACCTTCCATTAAATTTAAAAAATATCGAAAATATTCAGGAATTTCACCTTAAATTAAAAAATTACCTTAAACTATTATAAGTCCAAAATACGTTTACCACTTACATCTAGAAGTAATATTGTTTAAATCTTGTGTTGTTTCTTTATAAATTATTTACTTTAATACTAACATGTACATAATTGAACTAGAATTCCCTCACCAAACACAAGAGCATTGTCTCTTTATGGTGAGGAAAGGCTACTTTAATTTCTATTGTTTTATATCTTGTTTTATCCTGTATACTTATCTATGTAAAAATATATGTTTTCAAATATTAAATAAAAAAATAAATAAATAAAAAAATATGTCAAGTATTTAAGGTAATATAAGGAGGATAGTAATTTTGGGTACTACCTACTCCCCCACTTGGCTGCGGGATAGTTAATACAGACTGAAACCTTCACTACAAAATATGTAATATTATTCTAATGAAATGCAACAACTTGGTATCGTACTTAATTTGTATTATCCTTGTTTAATATGTACGTAGGTGCTGTGCAAAGAATTTGTACCTTTTTACGTGAAATCGCACAAATGTCCTAACTGCTCCCAACCGTCTGGAGCCAGTGAGACTATGGCGTCCTCAATTGAGGAATGTTGTAAGACTGAAGGTAGTGGGGAAGGGAAGGAGATGGGTAAGAGGAAGATGGGGAAGTATCTGAGTATTTAGATCTGGTCACCGAACACGACCAAAGCCATTATCAAAATTTACTTGAGCACGTCAGGATTTGAGCCCGCTACCTCAGGCTTTTTAGTCGAGAGCCTTACCACTCGACCAAGGATGCCGTCAAATAATCCTAATAGAGATAAACAAAATAAATAGGTACGGAACTTTGGATCATAATTTAAGATTTATAATGTGCTAAACCCTCGCTTTAAAACACAATGGTCCCAACTCCCAAGGTCGGGCGTTTAATCAAATGAAAAAAACACCATCTTATCCAAATTGCAGGTAAAACAATAAGTAGAAAAAAAACTGGCCAAAAAACAACTAGCGATGAAGTTCAATGAACACCTGGATGGAACAATGGATAAGTAATCATACACCTGGGTGATATATCAGAACTCTCGGCAAACAAATTGTGTCCAGAAAATTTATTTAGATTATGATGTAAGACCAAAGCAATGCGAATTCTCAGAAACACATGGGAAAGAATGTCAATAATTGAACACATTTACTACGACTTGGTTTTGAAATGAATGAATACATTTGAATCGTTTTTGGAAAGGTTACGACAATACCAAGAATGCACATAAATACAGCGATATGTACATTTCAACAAACCGAATCAACAAAAACAATTGATAATTGTTTATTTAATATATAAAAATACACCATACACCATAATTACGTGTCACAGAATAACAATAACTGTGGCATTTGATCATAAAATGATAACAGAAAGTATAAAATTAATACTAGAAGGAGATACATGTACATTAGGGTGTCCCAAAAAAATTAAAGTTGTTATTTTTGAACGCATACCCTCTAATTTTGTTTTAATAATGACAAAACACTTATAAAAATTTTTTTGTTTTCTTTGGACAACTGCAACCCGTGCCGACTTGCATCGAAAGATGTCAGTACTTGTACATTAAGACGCCAGCGAGCAAACGTGTTGATGAGCTTGTAGTAACTTGCTATTTTGTTAGTAAACGAAAATCACTCGTTCAGGCAAGATGTTGTTAGATTTACGCACTTCTAAAAAGAGTATATTTTTAATAGGAGTCGTAAAACACCAAATATTGGGTTCTAAACTGCCATCTAATGGACAAGTTCTTGAAGTTTTGCTCTACAATATCCGGAAAGTGAATTTAACTGTCAATATATACCGAATATAGCCATAGTTGGTATTAAAAGCTGTGTTTGAAGTAAAAATCAGTCAAGTGACTACAAGCCCTGACATACCGCTCTTCAAAAAGTTTCGAAATAACTGTAAAAATGTTGATCCCGATAAAATTCAGTGCTACAGAGAAAATCTCACATTGCACCTAACCGCTTCCGAAATCGATGATTTGCTTGAATTTTACCGTACTGCACTGACAACAAAAATACTTGGAGATGACTATTGAGAGTTTTTAGAGCTCTGTGCGATAGTTTTAGGAGGAGATACAGCGAGAAAATTTAAGATTCGGCCTTCAGGTGCTCGATGGATGACAAAGGCGCTTTATTCTTTTAAAATATCATTAATTTGTGCGCAATTTAAAATTACCGGTAAGGATAAGGCGGCACTTTTAGATGTTTGCCTGTTCATAGTAACATCCTATGTCAAGCCATGGTTACAATGTATTATAGCAGTTAAAGCACCTTACCAGGACTTGTGCTTTTTGAAATCGATGAAGGCTTAAGAAAAAATTGATGAAAACATCTCAATGGCAGCTTTATTTCTGTTCAGTAAGCAGTTATGGTATTTGACCGATGAAGGATCTATTTTATCGCTGTTTGACGACGCTGTGGATCAAACAACTAAAATAAACATTCTCGAAATATCAAAAAAAAAATAATTTATCAACCCATGACAAACGTTACATCCCATCGAAGGAAGATCCTGATGGTAAATTGTATGGTAAGTTTATTAAGTAGTTTAAATTATGTTTTGTATTGAGGTTTTTGTTCATATCATAATTTAGTGACTTTTGTTTCAGATAAAAATATTTACGACTTCATTTCAGTCAAGAGCAAGTATTTTTTTGATCGTCTGAAAACAGATGCCAGTTTTCTTAACGAATTCCCTACGATGTGGTCAAATAATGCTTCGTATCAAGAAGTCAGAAAGAAGGTGTCGCTGCTGAAGGTAGTGAATGATAGAGCTGAAATAACTGTTAAGTTAATGCAAGATTTTCATGGCTTAATCTCACGGTCGAAGAGGAAACAAAAATTATTTTTGTTTCCTCGTTTTCAGGACCACCGGAAGATTTATCCTGACTGTAAAAAACAAACTACGAAGAAAAAATTTAATCAATAAACCATTTTTAAATATAAAATACTACATAATTGAACATTTGTGCATTTTTAAATTTTATTTATCCGACAAAAATGAAAGTTGAAAATCCTTCCATATTAACTCTGTACCATATGTTTGGCATCAAGTCGGCACGGGTTGCCGGTGTTTACTCAAAATAATATTTATTATATGAGTTATTGAGATCAAATGGAATAAAATAAGAGGGTATGCATATTTAAATTCATGAAAAAAAAATTCTTCCTTATGTCCTGGGACACCCTAATGTACATACAAAATATTATCAACATGTATGAGTAGACTTACGTTATATTAGTAATGATTTAGAAGATATGATTGTATAGCCTTCTTGTACCTAGCTTCTGTAATATTGAGAATTAGAATTAATTCAGAGTGGAAGTTAAAAAGAACTTATTTCAACAATTTGTAAGTTTTTTTTTTGTTAAAATTTTATGCCAAAACCTATCATCTGATTTCATATACGTAAACGTATTAAGGTAGTTTTTAGGTAAAAAAAAGTTTGAATTGTTTTTTTATGGCAAAATAAACATCAGTTATTTATGTTGAAGTTGTAATCTTATATATATACTTGTGTGTATATGCCCATGAATGTGTTATATCTATCTGTCTATATATTGTAGTCACGTTATTCTTCTATCTGTATTTTCTATATTGTGGTTTCTTATTATTTGTGCTTTAGTGTATATTTAGTGTACTCATAATTATTATTGTAAAATTGACTTGCTGAAAAACTGCTTTGGCAGTTTAGCGGAATTAAGAACGTTTAATATAGTTTCAGCTCCCGCGATATTGCAGCGCTTCGATAATATTTGCTAAAGACTGCATTCACACTTTTGACTCTCTCCTAAGACAACGGTTGCTGGTCTCAAGGAAAGACTCAACAAGTGCACAAATCAAAAGAATTGAGAAAACAAAGGATAAATTTATTATCAAGGAATGGCAACGTTTTGCACACACGACAAATTTCCACGGTGGGTTATAAAAAATGATTGGAGGATAGATACATGCTCTTTAAATCAATATGATGAAAATAAAGAGCACGAACCCTTTCGTGTTTTCTAAAATATTATCTAAGTGCAAACCAAAAACACCTACAAGCTCTCATTGGGACCATTAATTGCAACTATTTATGACGTCATAAATAAGGTGCAAGCACTAAACGCGGCGAAAATGAAGTTTCACCATTTAATACTAGATACGTGACGATGGATTCGTGGGAAATAATACGAACATTTCCAATGTGCCCGCGTCATAAGGACATGACAAATAGGCAGAGGAAATAGACCGAACGAGAGAAACGAAGGAATAAACGCAATGAAAACAAACCCGTGCAGAGAACTGAAAAGTATTGGAGTGTGAAATGTTTACTGCCAGTGCGTGTCATCGGCAGGCCGACCGAGAAATTCGTCTAGTCTAGGACAGAGATTCCCCAAGATACCAATTATTCCTGGGGAAATCTAAGGGGCATTGAAAAACTGTAAGAACACGTTGAAAAATTTGGCAGATTGAAATATTTTCAAAGGCACGGAATCATTGCTAAGATATTTATTTGCGTAATACTGCTGTACACGCTTTGAAATATGCAATAAAGCAGTGAATTATGTTGACATTTTTATTTGCATTGTGTGTGAAAAACTCCAAACACGAAGTTCAACCGAATTTGAAAATTGCCTCATTTTCAATACCATCTGAAAAGATTAACAATTTGGTACAGTGCACTCGTAATGGTACGTATACATTTCCGAACCGAGCCACGAATCACGGGAAATGAACGAAGCAACTGCAAGCGTATGTTGAGGTTCAGTTCGGCAGTTCGGCTCGCGTATGTATTCGTAAACATAATAGGTACCTACAATAATAAACGACGGTTTTTCGGGATTGTGGAAAATGAAGAAAAAAGTATTAAAAAGGGAGAAAGCCATACAAAAACACTCTTTTATGACTTTCTTAAATGAATGGTGTTGTGATTCGCTTTGAATTTGGTCTGACACCCAGAAATCGTGAACTAATTGTAACTTTGGTTTCTAGAACAGTTCGAAAATAACTATTGATCCTGCTGACCTATGTGTTGATTGTTTATTTGGTGTAGTATGTTTGGAAAACTCTGGTCTAGAAATTCCGTACAGGTAACGTGTTCAAAGTGCCCACGATACAAATAATTGGTCATTAGGTGTGAAATCCAGGGATCACACGGGTCATTCAGACATAAAACACAAATAATACTGGAGAACTCGTGGAAAGTATATCATATGTTTAATAAGTCTGGCATAACGATGCGTTTGTGATTATTATTATTACGGTAAGACATTAAATCGATGCTTTCATCTACAAACAACAACATATTAGACCTATAGAACAGGATAGTCCACACTGTTTACCGAGAATAAGAAACGCCTAGAATATTTAAAAGAAGAAACATTAAGGATGGGTTGTTTCATAGTATTTGAAAAACCATCGAAGTTCTCTGGAATGTCCTATTCAAGTTCTGTTATGATATCACTATAGGCTAGTTACTTGACGTAACTGAAAAAATAACAGAACTTGAAAATTAATTTTCAAATTTGAAGATTTGTTCAAATTCTCTGAAACAACCCGTCCTAAATGAACGTTGTGACAAAACCGGTATCAAATTTCTTTATAAAATGATAAATAACCGTAAAGAATCTTCCCTCTTGGCTACAATCAAAATCAATATCTATCACCTTCTATTAAAAATCCCGAAACTTTCCATATTCCTTTCCAAAGAACCGAGTGAACCTTCTCTCCCAACCTTTTTTGCGAATGTACTATAATAAAACATCCATTGTAGCGGCAAAATAGCGGAGATATTTAGCGATAGCCCTATGAACTTTAACGCGAATCTATAAATATCACTTTACCATAACTTTTTTGTATCTGTTTTTGATGCGAAACATCTTTTGGCGCGCCTAGGGGGATAAAGCAGGCTGTGGCGTAACAAGCGTGGCAAGACGGGACGACGCTCTTGCACGGAACGATGCTTCGTTCGGCCAGCCTCGTGACTCGGCTCTTTCTGCCCGGCCGCCAAAACTCTGTGCGGTATATTTGCTTTTTTCTCACTAAAATTGGAGATCACCTTTTCTAAATGATGATGATTTTTTAATGTCTTAATAATATATTACTTTGGGCATATTTTAATAATAGGTAAGATAGTAAAATAATTGTATTATGATTAGCAATTTGAAGACTTGTTTACTTTCATTTTAACATCCTTCGATAAAAAATAATTTCGATGTTTCAAATCTGCCAGGCGTCCCGTGATGCTATTTTTTTGTTGTTTTTACATGCAGAAAAATGATCCTGTTAAAAAAGTGTTAGCATGCTAACTTCCTGATAAAATATTAGTCATTCAGAATATATCAAGAACACAAGTTCTTTTTCTAATACATATCATGACTGAATGCGACAATATCACTATGTCAATATCAATATCAGTATTTGTATGAACACGTGTTCCGCCGTCCTCGTAAAACATTTGCTTTTGACTGATACATTGTTAGGAACTTTTTCAATTCACTCATTATATTATGTAGGCCTGCAGTCCCAAAACATCTGGTCACATTGGTAGTTATCCACGAGTTGCGATGCGACGACATAGATCTCTTAATCCTTAACTTATTCCTACAACATTATTTATACAGCTGTATCAAATATATATGGATAACCAAACAAAAACAGGCATCTTCATAGTCCGGTTATTACTAATACTTCTGTAATCGTAATTCGATTATTTGGGGTCAAGTGCAACACCTGTTCTCATACGTAATTCGAAAGAGTCATTCAAATACGATGAATCCTCCAAATACGGCCACGAGAGATTGTCACTTTGTCACCGAGGGAAGTAGAACCCAAATTCAATCGATATAGTGTTAGCGAATACCGGTAAAGTATTCAAGGCACATAATAAAAAGGATATACATATTAAAATGATAACATTATGTTTTGAAGTAGGAAGAGGAAATAGGTAGCATTGTTTGATTCGTGGGTCTATAAACTTAAAAAGAGCTTTTACTGAAAAGTGGAGGAAACATGATGGAGTATAAAGGGCACATTAGAGGTAAGTGCATGTTTGAAAGTAAGAAGCAATCAAAAGCACTGTTTTATTCGTGGGTCTATAAACATAAAATTTATGTGTATCTGCGCGATATATCAAAGACTGGGTAAGTTTTCGAGAAAACATTAAAAAGGGTGATTACAATGGTACCTATCCCATGTAGAAGAAGAAGTAATGATAAGGCACTATTTATTCGGGATCTATATACTTAAAATGTGTTCCTGAAAGGCAGGTACAGCATTTAGGGAACACATCAAAAGTAATTTTTAAATAAAAATAAAATATATTTTATTATCTTCCTTTTCTTATAACAAATAGAGATAATGAAATCCTTACTGGGATTTCACGTGCTGAGGATTTCATTAACATATTATTAAAATTTAATAGTATGAATAATATGAAGTAATTATAAATATATTACATAGTGTTTTTTTAGTACAGATGAGTGGTTTCGAGTTGTCTGTATTTGGTGTCAGTATATTTTCTATTTCTTATCTCCCTATGTTCTCTATCTAGCTTTTTATTTGAGATTTAAATGTCATAATATTGTTGTGAGTTTTGAATGAGAGTGGGATTTTGTTGTAGAGTTTAGTATCATAGTGTATTGTTGGATATGTTTTTGACCCTGAGATCTAGGGTTCCTAAAATAGTTGTTATTTCTTGTGTTGTGTATTTATGAAAATAAAGAGGTATTGTTTTATAATAGAGTTATTTAATTGACACCATGTTATGATTACAGGGACTTTCAGAATAATTTTAATGATGGCTTTTTGGGTTTTAATTAGTGATTTTAGGATATTGTCATTTCCACTGCCCCATCCAATAATACCGTACTCTAACAGTGATTGTCAAATTGTATTATGAAGTTTAAAGTCAAAGCTATATAATAAGCACCGTTTGAACCAGGGGTCTACAATAATAAAATATGTGTTACTGAATTACAGGTAAAGCATTCAGAAAACATATCAAAAGGCATCTTTAAATGATACCAAAAAGTTTAGAAGTCAGAGGCAATTAAGTCACCGTTTGCTTAGTGGGTCTGTGAATGCAAAATGGGTGTTATTGAACAACATGTCAAGTATTCAGGGAACATATCAAAAGGCATTTTTCAGTGGTACCACAAAGTTCAGAAGACAGAGTAAATAAAAAGGACCATTTGATTAGTCGGTCCATAAACGAGGTGGTCCAGGTCAGGTGCCTATCAGTGGCCCATCACGGAATCACGACAGTCAACAATGGAGGAATTATTTGCGGAGGTCGCCGAAAGGGACGGTGAAAAATATATAGCTAGATCGTGCTGAAAAACTTTCTTCGGCGAAACGTGCGCAAGAACCAGCGGCGGGGATAGCCGGCATCAAAAACACAAATAGAAATCTGCTTTGGAAAAAAAACATGTGATTGATCAAACCACGAAATAGATAATTATTATGTATTTCAGAAACGATGTTGTGAAGCAATTGATAAATTTGATCGCTGATCGATTTTTTTGTAGCCAAGTGGTAAAAAATATCCATGTTCGAATGAATAAGGACACTAATCAAAAATAATTTTAAACGAATTCAATGAAGACCCAACTAACTAATCAATACGCCATGAATGCTGTAATGTTCGAATAGACTCTATTCCCTGTTTGTAAATCAAATAAACATAACTTAGGCTAACTTGGTAAACAATTATCGAACACATCGATCAACAAGTTTAATATATCAGACCTCTTTACTGCCAATTTAGACACAGTAAATTTCAGTCTGCGCATGCGCAGGCCTATCACTTCTCCCTCTTCCAAACAAAAAATGAATAATTTAACAATAACAAAAGAACGTACGAATAATTATAATTATAGATAATGATTGTAATGAACTCTTTTGTGGAAAATAATGTACTTTGCGTGGAAGGAGAGTTGGCAATGATTAAATAAAGTGGAATCATCAAAACAAGAAACAAGTGTGCATTGCAAAATGTCATTCAACATTCAAGTACCGCGTTGTGCAGAAGGTACACTTATCCACTTCTTACTAGCGTGGGCGTAATCTGTATTTAAACAATGCCAACGAAACCAGTCAACCCACGACTTGGATTGTCTATGTAAGCCATCTCTAATGCAGTTTTTTTTTAATAACCCAGACAAAATTTCCTAATTCTCGTATGTCAATGAACATAAATTTTATCAATTGTCAATCCCATATTTTGAAATGTCAGAAATAATGCCTTTTTATGAATATTTTTCGATGCTGAAGGAAAATCTAGACGGCGAGTTGGCAAAATAAAAACCTACATTTATGATTAGACAATAACAACCAACATGGCCACCAATCTTGTTCAAATAGAATAAATATTTTTATTTTTATTGATAAAACCTCAAATTGTAATATTTATTGATGTTTATTTTAACGACTCTCAAACGAAAAATACGAAACAGAAAAAGATTATGTCGCTCCTAGGAAATGAACCCAGGACCTCTTCCTTGCCGGGGATGTGCTATGACCACTAAGCTAATTCGATCATATCAACTTAACCTCATTTTTTACTGCTTGAAATGCGCTGTTTGTGTGTAGGCATTTATGTAAGGTGTTGTTAATTTGTAGACTGAAATTTAAATGAAAGAAATTACTAAAACAAGACAGTAAAATGAGAGATAAGTAATGAATATATGTAGAGTAATTTGTTTACGACTAGAGAAACTTTAGAAGGTATTTTTTGCTGCCCAAATGCTTACAGAACCAGAGGGACTATGGCATCCCCAAGTGTGGTATATAATCTTATGTACGTAAGAGCAAGGTCGGGAACAACCTGGATATTCAGATCTGGTCACCACAGTTAAAGCCATTTCAAGTAACGTCGCGATTTTGAATGTAGGTTTTTCACCAGGGCGATGCTAAGAGTATCTACGCGACTTCGGGATTCGACTGACCAATTTGTTCAATAATGGTATTATAGAAAATAACGAAAACGACAAATCATAATTTAGTAGACAAATAGATTGTAAAGATTGTAAGTAAGATAAATTATTTTTTAAAGCAACAATGGTGTTCCAACTTTCCAACTTGGAAATAAATAAGCACGCATTGTGTACGCAAACCATATAATTTCTCCACTGTAATACGCCTCCTAAAAAACAGCAAATCTACGCCCATCTGTCATGCATACTCCATTGTTATTTAAAGACAAATAAAGCAAACATTTTGTATATTTTGTTGATTTAGACTAGGAATGGATAATAGGCTAAATATTCGCTGCAAAAGTTGCGAAACATTGGGTAATATGCAACGTGAAAAGAATTTTTCACACATCCATTGTGGAGTTACGTCATTTGTCCCTACTCCCAAGAGCTGTGTTATCTCACAGACTTTGTACCAAGTATTGCAGAAGCCTGCATGGCAAACGACGATAAGTCAATAATTCTAAAACTTGTGGGCTGTTGGATTTTTGCCCACTCACTTAATATTATTCTACAATATATTATAAAGCAGAAATTCAAAAAGCTGAATCAGAAAACAATCTAACGGTAAGATCTACTTAAAAATTCAATTAAAAACTAATAGTTCTGTGAACAGTTAGTAGACCTCGTGTCCAAAAATTTTCTCATATTTTAAATCAAAATTAAAATTTCCTTTAAAATCACAAGATTTGTAAGTAGATACTTGAATATCTCCCAACTTAATTAACAAATACGACGATTAAACATTTGTTTTTTTTTACTGAACCATTAAAACGGCTACCATCTTGAAACCGGAACCGGAACGTACCAAAAACTATACGTATCTGAAGGAAAGTGTTTTAGTATCATAGAACAACTATTTTTTTGTGTTTCTTGGGTATTAGCCAGTATGTAACCATTTCTTATCATTTTTTGTTTTGAAGAGTAACCAAATAACACACGTACATGTGAATAAAACCCTTAAAAAAACAATTAGGAAAACAAGAAGTGCCTTCCATACAATTTTGAATGGAAACAAATGTTCCATTCAGCCAAATAGCCTAGAGCTCACTTACGCTTGCCTGACATCGTAGATATATCCATTCCAGTTAACATTCGTAAACACAATTTTGTATAGGAAATTTAATTCACGATTGGACACATATTTGCATCACGAAACACGTTCACAAGGCATTTCTTGTGTTCGTTTTTGTTCTATGGCTGGTATAAACAAGATATTAACTGTTCCATAATGCGACGAACCATATGAAACCACCAATATGCCTGTCTAAACAAATAAATACAAATAATTGGAAGACTGACGAACAAAGACGTATTCCAAACCCAAGGCCTTGCAACGATTATTTCATTCGAGTAACAAAATACACGTAGGTACTGACCAAATGTCAACTTATCAAGCATACTGATTTCGTCTGTGCGTGCGTTAGTTAGTCCTGCGTGAAATCTGGTTCACAAATGTAATTTTAAGTTAAGAATCATTTTCAAAATTGGAATCAGTTGTATGAAAAAGTCCGACAAGCGATAATGTACCTACTTATAATTGATTTGTCAAAAATAAAGAATTCAAACTTTTCCGTTATACAGGGTTTTCCAATAAGAGGTGTTATTTTAAATAGCCCACTATTTCGGTAGATGTTACTTTTGAAGCTGTCATTTTTTGACATTTGACAAGTAGAAACTACGCCATTAATAAAAATGGAACGATACACGCTTTAATAACGCATTGAAATTATTAAAATTCACTTGAGTGAATCAAATGCAAATCATCTTGAGTGATGAGGCCCATTTCCACCTCGGTGGCTTCGTCAACAAGCAAAATTGTCGCATCTGGGGCTCGGAAAACCCGAGAGTTATTGTTGAAAAGCCTCTCTATCCTCAACGTGTGACTGTTTGGTGCGGTTTATGGTACGGCGAAGTCATTGGGCCTTACTTTTTCGAAAATGAGGCTGGAGCAACAGTTACGGTGAATGGATTGCG
The DNA here is from genome assembly GCF_061612785.1 of Hesperophylax consimilis. Taxonomy (NCBI): domain Eukaryota; kingdom Metazoa; phylum Arthropoda; class Insecta; order Trichoptera; family Limnephilidae; genus Hesperophylax; species Hesperophylax consimilis. The sequence goes on from NC_142850.1 coordinate 25,787,898, forward strand.
CTATCGAGAGATGATTAATGATTTTTTTATGGCCGGAATTGGATGGTATTGATCTGGACAACGTTTACTTTCAACAAGGCGGCGCTACGTGCCACAAAAGCAACGAAACCATTGATCTTTTTCGATTGAATATCAAAATAACACCTCTTATTGGAAAACCCTGTATTTCACGGGTCTGCGCTATTATTAAATAATACCTATATAAAGCGATATCAATGGGAAATCCCATAAAAAGTGTTGTAAAAAGAATTATTAATTATTTATTCTCGCCTATATTAAAGGTAATACATAAGATAATAAGCTAAGTATGAACGATATAAGCAGGTACAATACACGTTATTGTAGAGAGTTCTGTTCTACAAAGGAGTTCAATAATTGTATATTATAATAACAAGAGGACAAAATAAGTACTATGAAAGTAGTTCCAGAGCAATGTGTAGTAACTTTGTTGGTATATATAAAAATAAACATGAATAGTTTATTGTAAAGCATGTTTGTATTTAGCAAACCTTTAATCTCTAACTAAAAAACTAACTAGCTAACCATCAAGCCGTTTCCCCGCAGGGGTGGGCAGAGAGGACGGACCGCCAAATAATTCGGTTTTGGCACACACTCCTTACCTCATTCACATTCATTCATCGTCTCATACATACTCTTCATACAGACTCAAGTATCTGATTCACTTGATCGTGCCATGTCTTCCTCGGGCGTCCCCGACTTCTGCCACCATTTGCATAGTATATTCTCCACTCCTTTCTTCGCTCATTCGCTCTACATGCCCACAGCATCTAAGCGTCCCTTTCTTGATCTTACTCTTTACGCTTACATCAGCCTTGCACTCTTTGCGGAACTCCACATTCCTCACCTTTAATCTCCGTATTCGTAATTTGATACCTAACACATTGATGTATTATATTTAGATGAGACATGACGCAAAAAAAAAAGGTTCTACGTTTTTACCTCCAAGTGACCTCCAACTCACTCTAACTAAAACTACCGAATCCGGTCGCGTTCTAATAGTGGAACGCGTTTCGACGAGTCTCTCTAATTGTATAGATCTGTGACCTAACACATTTTTTGACACGCTTCATTCGATGCCAGCGTTTTCTCCGATGGTGCTACGTAATTTTTTTTCAATATTACCACAATTACAAAAATACTATTTCTCAGTGGCATCATTCATTGAACTAATTCTTCCGTCAGTACCTACTTCTCATTCAGGCTCTCGATTCTTGAGATACCACGAGACAATAATTGCCGGAATTACATCGTTATATCAAAACTGACTCAGAGTCACGCCTCGCTTCGATTTTGCGGTAAATTATCACTAAATAGGAACATTATAAATAAATTGGCAAAAGAATTGAAATTCCATTTTCTTCGCACAAGTGTTGACTGATTTCCGTCATCAAATGAGATAGATACTTACCAAAAAATGTATTACCTACCTTTGCTGCCATTATGGGCCCCCTTTTTATATTTATGGTTTATTTTAAACAAAATAAAAAAATTGACATCTATTGATGATATAATTGTATCACCTTTTTACAACAATACCACAACCGTCGGTTGTTTTACCTCGTTTGCTTGTTTTGTTTGAATTAGTGCTTTACCATTTGTCACTAACTTATCCACAGTTCTTCTTTATATTCCCCCCATGTAATATACCAATGTCCTCCCACATCTTGTTAGTGCAGCTTTGTTAAATATCATGCGACCTACCCATCTGATTTCCTCGTAATTTATTCCCCTCATTTGTTTAAAACAATTTGAACACTGGATAAATACGTTATGTACGGACATAAATAATAGACACAAGAGAGATGGCTATGAACTATTATTAGTATGAAAGTGCGGGCATACAAGTGTTGTCAACATCGTTCACCAAATACTACTGCAAATCGCCTTTGCATACGGGGAGAAAAATGATACTGTTAAAAAAGTGGCAGCCTGCTAAGTTCCTGATAAAATGTTAGTCATTCAGAAATATATAGACGGTTTGGGCATGTAGAGAGAATGAGCGAAAAATCAGCGTAAGAAGAATATATGATGCAAATGTGAATGGTAGCAGAAGTCGGGGACGCTCGAGGAAGACATGGCACGACCAAGTAAATCAGACTGGCAGAGAAAGGATGAAAGTAGACTGAATGCTGTAGAAATGAGATCCCTGAGGCGTATGTGTGGTAAAACCATGTATGATCGTGTGAGAAATGTGGAGATCCGCAAAGAGTGCAAGGCTGATGTAAGTTTAATGAGTAAGATTAAGAAAGGGACGCTTAGATGGTTTGGGCATGTAGAGCGAATGAGCGAAAAAATCAGAGTGAGAAGAATATATGATTCAAATGTGAATGGTAGCAGAAGTCGGGGACGCCCGAGGAACACATGGCACGATCAAGTGAATCAGTAGAGCCATGTCAAGAGTCAGAATAATAGAAGGACGATGTATGAATGTGAATAAGGCAAGGAGTGTGTGCCAAGACCGAGTTGTTTGCCAGTGCGTCCTCTCTGCCTATACCTGCGGGGAAACGGCATGATGGTTAGTTAGTTATAAATATATCGAGAACATGGTTTTCCGAATAGATATCATGGCGGAATGCTACAATATAAGTATGTCAGTATCAATATCAGTATTTGTATGAACACGTGTTCCGCCGTCCGCATGATGTGGATCTAATCCCTATTATATCTAACAGACAAAATCCACCAAGAGATTTTGGAAAATGGGCGGCAAAGTCCGAAAATGATGTAAAAACTTACAACGCCTTTGCGGAAAAATTATTGCCTAAAATAAAACCTCCAGATGCCATAAGATGTCAGAGATTTAACTGTGATAACAGAGTTCACAAAATGGAACTAGATTCTCTCTACGACACTATCGTGAAAACACTGAGAAACTCCGCCATAAAAGCATTCAAAAATAAAGGACCCAAAAAAAAGTATGACATTGTTCCAGGGTGGAATGATCAAGTATCAACTCTGTATCGCCATTCAAGGCATGCATTCCTTTGCTGGGTCCAAGCCGGAAAGCCTACGGAAGGTCGTATTGCAGACGAAAGAAAAACTAGTAAGAAATCTTTTAAAATTGCTCTCCGAAAATGTCAGCACTCGGAAAATCAAGCAAGAATGGATAGCATAGCTACGGCTATGCACAACAAAGACTTCAAAAAGTTTTGGCAAAAAACTTCAACTGTGCTGAAAGCCAAGAGCAAAGCTCCACTAAGTGTCAACAACATCACGGGGGATGAAAACATTGCTAACGAATTTAGAGACTTTTTTTCTTTAAGCGCGGATCAAGGAGATAGCATGAAACCATATATGATGACATGTTTGCCTGCGGCAAATGATGACCTGATCATGAACATTACTCCTGAAATGATCGAATGCGCGATTAAGCAAACCGCCCTCGGCAAAAGTCCAGGATACGACGGTATTGGTATCGAGCACATAAGGTACGCAGGAAATCATCTCCATACTATTCTAGCCGCCCTGTACTCAAGCCTCTTACGACACACACATATGCCTATGGACATGAGTCGAGCTGATATCATACCAATCTTAAAATCCAACCAACTGGATGCATCGATACTAGGAAACTACCGACCTATTTCCCTAGCGACAATGATCTCAAGACTATTTGAAAAAATTCTATTCACGCTAGTAAAAGACAAGCTATTTACCCTAGATAACCAATTCGGCTTCAAAAGCGCCTCATCAACCGATATGGCCATCTATGGAGTTAAACAAATAATAGAATACTACAAAAAAAGAAAAACCACCGTTTATGGATGCTTTCTCGACCTAAGCAAGGCCTTTGACCGTGTTTCTCATAAATTATTATGGGAAAAACTCATAAAACGAGATGTGCCAGCAGCAGTGGTTAATATGTTGGCTATTTGGTACGGACAGCAGAAAAATTACGTTCAATGGGCAGGAGCTTCTTCAAGACCCTTATTCCTAAAAAGCGGAGTCAGGCAAGGGGGTAATATGTCTCCTATTCTATTTAATGTGTACATTAATGACCTCTTACAAGAACTGAATGATACACGAATTGGTTGTCATATCTGCGGTCAAGGCAGTAACAACATTAATTACGCGGATGACATGGTGCTGTTGGCGCCTTCGATTAAAGCGATGAGACGACTTGTTCAAATATGCGAAGAGTATGCAATCTCACATAACCTGCTGTACAATGCAAAAAAGTCAGTAATCGTGGTTTTTAAATACAACAAGGAGCCAATAAATATTCTTCCAATCTGGTTAGACGGAAAAGAACTACTTGTAGCCTCGCAGGTTAAATATCTGGGACATATCCTAACCGAAGATATGAAGGATATAGAAGACATGGAACGACAAAGAAGAGCAATCAATATACGGGCCGGAATGCTCTCAAGGCGGTTCTACCACTGTAGCGATGATGTCAGAAAATTACTTTTCAAGGCATTCTGCACTGCACTGTACACATCTGAGCTGTGGACACAATACCCAGCAGCGCAATGGGACAAGCTGAGGGTGTGCTACAATAATGCATACAGGCAACTCATGCAACTACCGAGGTTCTGCAGTGCCTCCACAATGTTTACTGAAGGGAGGGTGCACTCATTCGCCGCCTTACTTCGCCACCGACTAGCCAGCTTCTGGGGTAGGACTCGGAAGTCAACCAACATCATCGTTGTGGCTGCATCCGAGTGGCTCAGTTCCCCACTCAATGAGCGATGGATGCAGATGATGCGGCGACCTCCCTGATGGACGGTTTAATTAAATTTAATCTCATTGTATTACCTATTTTATTTTTGATTTATATTTTAATTTTATATTTAGGTACCTGCCTAATATTATTTTTTTATTTCTCTTTGTTTTATCATATTTCCATTTTCATAATTTGTTTTTTTACCTTAATTTTATTGTTTCCTTGTTTTATTTCATGTAATATGGCAGACTGGGATTGCACTATCCTCCCAGTCCTGCTGGATTAAAACTTAAATAAAAAATAAAATAAAACATTTGCTTTTGACTGATACTTTGTTACGAAATCTTTCAATTCATTCCTTATAAGCCCGCAGTCCCATTTTTAACAGGAAAATGAATAGTTTAACCAGATTTTTAATAACTTAACAGTAGTAAGTTTTCTCCGTGAGCCACTTTGATAGTCCTTGCATTTGTACCTCGGCAAAAATCTCTATTTATGCATCATCTCCATCATGTGTATTTTTGTACATTTTACGCAAGTGGGATTCAATAAAAGAAATTATAGTCTAATACCTTTGGAAATGTGCTTAATAACAAGAATAAAACAATATAATTAACCGCAATGTAAATTTCTTTAAGTTGGTACCGCTCATCGTGTACCCACAGTATTCAACCCACGGTGGACAATAGAGACAATAGCCAAAATTTTAAAGCAAACGTCTTTGTTTGTTGAACCGCTGGGGTTCTTATGCAATGGGCGTAAGAACATGATCCAAAGAAATCTCCCAGGGAAACATCAATAGGCAATAATATGAATGTTAAAGAATGGCCGGCAAAAACGACCAACACAAGAAAGATAAATAATGATGATATGTAGTTAGGTATCTACTACTCCCATTAAAGTGATTCGTTTGTTTAACAATCCGTTGAAATCAGAATGATTGCCATCTCTAATCTAATCCCTAGATTGAGGAATGCTGTATCAACAGTCAAGCGTTAAAAATAAGATTACTAAAATGGTTTGAAAGGGAGATAATATAAATACGATTGATAGAGGTAGCGCGCTAATGTAAAAAAGATGTGTTGAGGATTGAACCTTCTTCCCAGAGACTGCAGTCAACCGCGCTAACAATGAGTCAAATCCCAAATGGGTAGGACCGACATTTATTTCGGATATTGACTGCAAGAAAAGTTGATAGAATGCATTTTCATTCGACAATTAGTCTATCTGTCGAGTTTCAGCACGATCGGATGTCGGGAAGTGGGTTAATTTCCACTTCCATGGTGGACGAAACCGGTCAATATTTGCCAAACCTCGCTCCAAAATGCCAAGATGAACCGTCCGCCATTGTCGTCTTGCTACGATCGTAATACGTGCCTATTCCCGGCGACTAATACTGCCGTATTACGACAGGTATAAGCAATACGCATGATTATGAGTAACGTTTTCTACTAACCCGTTAATTCCCCCTTATTATCCATTATGAGTAATACTGCAAGAATTTTAAATAAATTGTGCGGTTCTAGCGGTAAACCATCCACAACATAAATAACAGTGTGTCTTTATTCTAAGCTCTAACGATAATATGGAAGTAAGGCTTGAATTTACCCAAATATACCTATATTGTCGTTATTGGCAATGGATTAGAACGGGAAAACATAGAAGTTATTGTTCCGCGTAAATTTACAGCTGTTGGATAGCCAAGTGGCCACCATAATTCCCGTTTTGTAATACACAATGCCTTAAAGTCTTTATTCTGCGCGAGCTGAAACTTAAAGCTATGAAAAAGTTAAAACCAGTCATAACAATCAAGATCATTCCAGTACAATTGCAAAAATGGACAAAGGCAGGGCCGAACATTCAACATTTGTACACGTGGCGCCTTGTGATTCGTCATCATAATTAATTATATGTTGATAAAAAATAAATAAAATAATTTTATCATCAGTAAAGCAAAGTTTTTGTGCGAAATCACCTCAATTATATTATAAATCTTGGTTATATCCAGTTACATCCATTTTATTGAACGTCCTTGAACAAAAAAACGGCGCTATACAAATCAATAAAATTTTATAGTAAAAAATGACTATGGCTAATTTATTAAGAAATCTCTTAAAATTATTTATAATTCCAGTTATAAACGGGATTGCAGGCCTAACGAATGAATAAACAGGTTATAAACTTTTAGTAAAATTACGAATACATATATTATCATGATTTCGGATTACTTGTTCATGAAAATAAGAGAATATAGTAAAATATCAATGTATTGTCGTTAGGTTGGAACACGTGTTCACAAAAATTATAAAATTTTAGCATTTCGTTATTACATATTATTATCAAGACAAACGCAGGTGCATGAACAACTGTTCCGATATTATTATGAATTCAATAAAAGATTATCAGGAAATGGCCTGCAATCCCGTTTTTAACCCGATTGCGATTGTTTTTAAATTTCGACACAACGTTGCATTATATAGATCACATGACAGATAAAACATGCCTTTTTTAAAAACAGCGCCATCTGTTACACGCAAAAGCAACACGCGCTATTGTTTCTCTATCTGCACAGACGGACTGAGCCACAGCAACGCGTGGCGGGGTCAATAATAAACAGACATTTTAATGCAATGACATGCGACTGCTAACTCCCCTTTAAACCCATCCGCGTGATCATTACATCTGCATCCGCGTGTTCATTACATCTGCATCCGAGTGTTCATTACATCTACATCCGAGTGTTCATTACATCTACATCCGCGTGTTCATTACGTCTACATCCGCGTGTTCATTACATCTGCATCCGCGTGTTTATTACATCTGCATCCGCGTGTTCATTACATCTACATCCGCGCTTGATCCGACCCTGGACAAAGGGTCAAGAAAATAGGACCTTGCGCATATTGCGTCATATCACTGAAGAACTGGTAGTGTTCAGTTAACAGAAACTGTACTGGATGATAAATAAAATAAACAATGCAATAAAGACAACTCATAAGTCCATATTAGTTTTTCAGGAGAGCAATACAAAAAAGGCAGCTACATTATTAATCATATTACTATTGTAACGAACTTCTTATATGATTTGGTAAATGGAGCAACACAAAGAACAAGAACATTTGTTGAGTGCGGCTTAAATAACTTACGCAATTGTTACAACTCTATGAAGACTTGGTAGAAATGTTTTAAAATAAAATAATGGATAATATTGCTTAAGGCGATGCACTACGTAGAAATGCAAAATCTTGTGTTTTTGGTTTGAAAATTTGGTCGCCTAGAAATGTTTCAGATGCTTTAATTAAATACTGCGAGTAGAATACATCTTGGCCTTTGAAATAATCGAGTATTTTTTACACAAGTATTTTTATAAGCCCAGAAAAAAATTATTTATAAGGCCTATGAAAACTGCTTTAAAGTTCAAAATTTCCTACTCACGAATCCATTTTCGGTTATGGTTTTATTGTATAATGTGGCAAATTAAGTTATTTATAAAATGATCGGGAAAAAATTAAATATTTATGCCTGAACATCCACAAAATAAAATAAAAGGCACTTATTCGCCATGTTTTTTTCTTGCGTAAATAAAAACAGCTGGATCTTGTTAAGCGGGAATTTAAGCCTTATCGCCATCTACGTAAGGGGTGTTATTGATAGCGGCTCGATTTAAAATATTACACGACGTAGTGCATCGCCTTAATATAAATACGCGATGCATTGCGTATAGGTAATGGTGACTGGATAACTCATCAAAATGACAATTCAACACACCTATAAAAAGTGCTATAAAGTTATGAAAAAAAACTAGGTTAAATAGGTTACATATGTATCTAATTATTATAAGCAATAATTAGTAACCTGAAATATTCATACAAATTGAAAATATCTCCCTTCTTAGATATTTCAGGCGACTAAGTATTGTTTATAATAATTTTTTATCCTTTGTGCTATGCATAAAAAACCTTGTCTTATAAACATTGATTTATCATTTAAAAAATAACATATGTATCTATTTAACCTACTTTTTGTTTCATCACTTTATAGCATTTTACAATTTTTTACAGAAAAAAAACAATGCATAAAATAGAACTAAACACAGATTGTGGTGAATTACCGTTAAACAGGCGCAAAATACAGTCGAAAATAATAATGCAAAGTTTTGCGTGGCTGTGTCGACAATGTCAACGTGCTCACGATCATATTGAGCAATTTGAGCTTGCCCCACCTAAAGTATCCTAAATCAAAAGATAGAGAGTATGTGGTGATCGAAAGGGACGATTTTAGGTTAGGTTAAGAGGGGCATGCACAAAGCTATCGTTAAAGCCATGCAGTTTTATTTACGACTGTTTTATGCGTCCGTATAATGTAACATTAATGGTTCATTAAACGAGCAGGCATTCAATTTTATTGCAATGATAAAAACTTTACAATTATTTGCTTACATTGTACACAAAAGTGAATCGTGCACTTTCCACTTGACGCAAAACAATCGGAGAGAGATTTCGATTACCGACTGGCCCCAAATTAGCACCAGAAATCCTGTACCACAAAAACCAGTCAAATCGCTGAAAAGACAAGCCCGAACTGAATAATTTCCTATTATTAACAACTACAGAACCACAATCTAAGATAATTTCAAAGAAAAATTGGCGATTTTTGATAAACTTGTTCAGCATGAACACCTCGTTTTAAAATGGGCATGGTTCTTTAATTATGATTTCCTATTCGTCACAATTACGAAACCACAATACAACATTAATTCAATGATGATAAAGGCGCTGTTTTAGTACATAAACTCGCCTGTGAACATATTTTAAAATTCACCGTGGGTATTTAACTCGTTTCTAACGCAAACATAGACAATTGTACGCTGTTATCTTGACGATGACTAAAAACAAATAAGTTATATTTGAAAATAGAGTCAATAATGTTAATGTCTTCTTCGGTGAATCAGGTGTTTTGTTAATTAATAGGTGATAAAGTGTATACATCATGCAAAACATGTACGAACATACGTGCATGGAGCAATATATTATTATGACAGATCGAGAAACAAACAAACGACTTATAATAAGAAATATAATAAGAAGAATAATATGTGGTTTTAACAACGAACAAGAAACATGAATATTATGAATAAAATGGCAGTAAAATCTAAATGACATGATATTGCAAGTATTATTAATTACCTACTCATAATTATACTCAATTTAATGAAATAACAACTAGAAATACCAGAAGTATTCAAAAATAATAACACTCATATAAAGATTAAAAAGAGATGCCTAATACTTTACCTAAGAAAAATTGTCGATTTTTGATAAACTTGTTCAGCATGAACACCTCGTTTTAAAATGGGTATGGTTCTTTAATTATAATTCTGATTCTATCACTCGAGCGAGAGACATCATCGAAAGAATTAGAACTAGAAAGAATTATTATTTCTCTTTCTAACGTTAAAAAAATTGCTTATTTTCGCATGATAGAAAAAAAGATAAAAATACTTTTGTAAAATATGGACGCCCGTTCATATGTGACCCTTAAAAGCTGGAGGGGTTAACATCAAGCTTTTAAAGATTCCATTTATTTTCTAAAATTAACTCAAAATATTTTCTTATAATTTAATCACCGTTAGTTCGTCAAATATCTTCAAAGCTCCGTAAATCAATTAATTTAGATTTTGTGCTTTTTAACCTCTATTCTATGTCTCGTGTTTGTGTTTAAAAAAAAATTAAACCCATAAAATACATTCACGATGACTCTATCTCAATTAAAATTGTTTTCTTGACAGAATTCTTACTGAATGAGGTCCATTTCAAGTGAATGCGATTATAATATTATTGTTGTTACGAACTATTTCCGTCTTGGAATAAGTTATCCTTATAATAGTGTATAACATAAAAAGGTGTGTAGGTACTCGTTGTAGGAAGACGGTCATTGATAAAGTCATCACAAAACATCGTGTAGTCTCAGACTAGAGATGACTTTACTGCTGATATTTTATGAGTTAAGATTTAAAACAGTATAACTACATTGCTTATCTATCTAGGTATCTGGGGGTAAAGTGCACAATTGTGATTCTTCAAGATGGTGGAAGTAAAAAAGTTAACATACAAAAATATTTTTCCATAGAAGAATACTATTTTCTCGATACAAACAATTAAACTTTTGTACCTCAAAACTACCTTCTAATATTGAAATTTCGGACAAAAAAGGTATCTATCTTTTTCACTTGAACTATCGTGTAGAATCACCTCCCGGAGTTTGTGCACTTTACCCCCAGTTACCCTGTATTATAATTAAACGCAAGTCGGACTTTATATCCTTAACAAAATTACGAAATCTTTAGCAATATAAACGGGTATGGGGAAAGTAAAATCATCAACCTACGTCCATTGACTTGAGAAGTCCCATTTACAATGTAAATTTACATTATTATTATTGATAAGTAAATTGGTTAAAATTTAAATTAACTTAACCCGTTTAACAAGGTTGCTGGTATCAATAATAAAATTAAAAGTCTACTGGTAAAGTCAATCAATCAATTATTGAAACAATTAAAATTGTTTAAAAGCAGGTACATAGATCATATAGATGTATAAATGGACTGGAATTAATGAAACTGAAGGTCATTAAGTGTTAAGTTATTTGCTTAAGCCCTTTTAAACTCGGAATAATCTTGTCGTAAATGCTTTGTTCGTTTGTTCTCTTAATTATTCCATGTATTTCTTGATAAACCTTGGCATTTACGCACTATATCTTCCTCTTAATTAATCTTAGTTGCTTGCTTTCAATTCTGAGATAAAACAATCATCTTGGGTTACCATTTGCGTATTGTTTAGGAGAGTTTTGGTCAAATGAAAAACAGATTTATATAGAAAAGTCTAAAACATAATAGTCACAGGATACCAATTTTAAAATCTCTAAGGGTGCGTAAACCGGACAAAATTTCGGTTTGTTTATATATAGTATAGTAATTCCAGACCTTAAAAAAATTTCTTTTTTGCATTTTCTTCAATTGGTGCGTAGAAAATGATTTAGATTTACCTCAATTTTCCAAAATATATGATAATTCTAAAGAGTTGAGTTCAATTTTTAATATATCAAAACGAACTTAAGGGAGGTCGAACCCAGGATCTCCGTCTTACCGGGACAACGCCTCAACCAACTCGGCCATTGGGATCTAATTATTTTTGTTAATTTTTGTCGATCTCATATTTCAAATTCAGAATTAACACTTAAATTAAAAATTAATTTCACTAATTTTTGAATGATTACAAAGTTCTAACGAATTTATCTATAACCTAGATAGTGTCTTAAATAAATGTTATGTATCACGTTTCTAATAGTATTATTATTTTAATGACTGTACAGTTTAGGATTGTTGTAAACGGAAGTGGTGCCCTCTGTTATTTGGAAATAGAACCGGTGAAGTTTTCAAACCGCGGAACCGGGTTTTTATTTGCAGTAATTATTCATTATTTACTTTACGATGTTTAAACGTGGCGTTTAAGCAGCTTCCTCGCTAAGCCGAATCCATACTTATTTGCAATGGTTCTCAAGGGTTCCGCGACAATTTACGAAAACCGCAACAAGATATTATGCTTTTTGATCTAAAGGTTCGAAAACCGCTGGTCTACTGTTTATCAAATTCGTTCCGGGACTTGTGATTTTTGAATAAAGTTGTAACGGGTTATGTTATGAGATGGCGAGATGACCTTGCGCAGAATCAATTTTAGCCAAGCACCGCCATCCGACTGCATTCTTCTAAGGTTACGCAAGAGACAGCATTGCAAGATGTGTTGCATTCGAGTCAACATTCATTTTTATCTCTGCCGTAAATTGCCAGGGAATGAAGCCAGCATGGAGATTTAAATGCGGTTCAATTAACATTATTTGTGAAATATTCAAATATGAACTTATCTTGCATTCTAAATCTTCGTTTAGTAATTACTGTGGTGTTCCGTAGCGGGCCTTACATTTCTTCAGATTTTTGTTATTTTCTAGGCAAGTCTTTAGGAATTTTAACTACCTTAATTTTATAAAATAACGCTCTCTGGCGTTTAATCTTTCAGGAAAAATATTAGTTTTTCCACGAATAAAAACACGAGCTGAAAATTATGATGGAATTCATATAATAGCAGCAAAACCTTGAATAATTTGGTATCATTTTAACGGTGTCGTTAAGAAGAAGCTACAAGCCAAAAATGTGTATATTTTGGTATACCTTATATTGTAGGTAATAGGCATTAAAACCGCTTGACAAACGGAGTCTAGAAACGTTTATTTTCAAGCACAAAACTGGTTTTTATTTATTTTGTAAATAATTTTATAAGAAAGCAAAAAAGTTAATCAAGTGAAACTGTCGCCGATAATCTTAGCTATAATACTGTATTTTTTAAAAGTTGTTTCCTTTTATGCGTTCATACATTTCTATTGAAAAATTATTTTTTTAAGTAGTTTACATTTGTATTTTATATTGAATAATTTATTTTTTAATTTGTATTCTACTCAAGCGAAACGATGGGAAAACCTTCAATTTATCTAAAGCATATTTTTTGGTATTCATAATGTACACCAATTCGTTATAAAGATTAATCAAAATAGTGATTTAGCATTAAGCTTCGCCTTAATTTCTTTTTTGATAATTTGGCTTCATTTTGTACAGTGATAATCGATTTGCGCCTTCTGGAAGGTTGACACTATTCAAAAACGACAAACCGGAATTCGTCAAGATGCTATTCCTATTCAAGACTTAGTGAGCTTTTAGCTCACCAGGGATATTAATAAAGCGATTTCAACAAGTCAGCACTAGGTCAAATTTGATGTTGGGTTGTTTGATCAGCCTTCAAGCATCAAGTTTTGATCAAAAGCTGAAGAGACGAACAGTGATATTTGAAAATGTAAAAAAAAAGAAAAATGAAAGTTGATGGGATTTGTTTGTCTTCCGTCTAAAACCAAAACCACCTCAAGTCACGCAAAGACACTGAATCAAGTTCTATCAATATTTTGAATTACCTACTTAAAAATATATACTATACGTATTTAGTTAACCGGGATCACATTTATCCGGGCTCTTTTTCCACCTTCTATCCCGAATAATCGAGAATCCACTGTATCTACAAAACGCCAAAATGAAAAGCACAGGTTCGAATTAGAGCATCGCAATTTATCGACACGAGTCGATGTTCACGCTAAAAGTTAACGGACACCGGGTTGAAAACATGGAAATGCTCTACGGAGAAGATGTCGTATTTCTAGCGAACCGGATATTTACTTATACTAACTATTATATTATCACATACGATCACTTTCTAGATCGTCTTATATTTCTCCTCAGCTTTTAACTAAAAAATTAAAATTTTGATTGTATTACTAATAATATTTGGTTGTTTTATTAAGGCGAAGCACTACGTCGTGTAATATTTTAAATTGAGCCGCTATCAATAACAACCCTTACGTAGATGGCGATAAGGTTTAAATTCCTGCTTAACACCACCCGCCTGTTATGATTTATGCAAGAAAAAAACATGGCCAAAAAGTGCCTTTTATTTTATTTTGTGGATGTTCAGGCATAAATATTATTTTTTTCGATCATTTTATAAATAACTTAATTTGCCACATTATACAATAAAATCATAACCGAAAATAGGTTCGTAAGTAGGAGATTTTGAACTTGAAAGCAGTTTTCATAGGCCTTATAAATTAATTTTTTATCTGGGCTTATAAAAAGACTTATCTAAAAAATACTCGATTATTTCAAAGGCCAAGATGTTTTCTACTCGCAGTATTTAATTAAAGCATCTGAAACATTTCCAGGCGACCAAATTTTCAAACCAAAAACACATGATTTTGCATTACTACGTATGGCATCGCCTTATGTTCTACATAATAAAATTGAATGAACGCCAGAAAATTTTAGACGTCACGTTAAAAATAACTTACAGTATATGTTTTATCTTTATTTTTTGCTCATCGATTTCCAACGTTTGGTTAAAGTCGTAAATTATTTAATCAATCAAAATGTATTAAACTGTCGCCTACCGTTTGTGAATAGAAAAAGTTAACTTTTTAATGACGCCATCAAATCTGATGAATTTATTACTGAATTAATGAAATTTATACACAAAAGATACATTAATAAAGATAATTCCCACGAGTCCCACTAATTAAAAATTCATTAAAGGAAGCATAACCATCGTAGAACTATTTTTAGAATTTAATGCGGACGCTCATTGGGTTAATGACTTTATGGAACAATTTTATTACATTTTTTACGAATTTCATCATCAGTCTTTCAGTTTATATATTACTGGTTGAAAGTCTTGAGACGATGTATGAATGCAGATAGCGTGGCCGACACTGAGTTGTGTGGCAGTCTGACCTCTCTGCCTACCCCTGCGGAGAAACGGCGTTATGTATTGACAAGCATTCCTCTTTAATTGAGCTACAGTACCATTAATGTTTCCTCCGAACTTATTTATCTATCGATTAATCCTAGATTACAAACCATCGTCGAAGTAAGTTTTAATGTAATGACAGACGTTTTATAAGCATTTCGAAATCTTATTCTGCTTCTAGTGGATTGTGCACCTTTTCGTGAATCAGTCGGCACCCTTAATCAACGGATAAGCCGACACATAACGCTGAACGCCGTGATCACGCGGCTGTCAGCTGCTAAAGCGACAGATCCCGTACACAGAAATGATATTCCGCGGCAGTTCCTCAATTGATCTGACCCCTTTCCTGCCATAGGGAGAGGAAGATTATAACGTAGTGTGACACCTCAACATATAATCTTTACAGGCCATGCACAAATAAGCGTTGATGCGTATTGCGTAATACGTCTTAGGCTTAAAGATTAACAGCATGCGCTTTGTCGAATTGACGAAGGTTTGTTATCAATTTAGAGAAATCAGCATCTGCCCATACCCGTTTGATATGTATAGAAGTGAGATATAGAAAATAATAGCGTATATTATAATTTGTGTGAAAAAACGAGCCAAAACAGAAATAAAATACATATTTCTCTGACCGTGGGCTGTCCCGATTAAAATGACTTTATGCTAATAACGAATAAATTTTATATTACATTATATAAACTCTTAAAGTTCCGGTTGCAGTATAAACCACTGCATTAAGTATTTTTCAATAAAATGGTACAGCCTGTAAAAAATATCTATGGATAGAGGTTAAAGTATTAAATTACAATATTTGGAGGTCAGACGTCCAACCCACATGTGGATATGTTTGGTAAATCAGACTAAGAGAATAAGTGAAAGGTGACAATTAGGCGTCAAATGACAAATTGGAAATATGAATCAATCAGTAATGATATTGGCCTTATAATAAGAACGGAAGTACAAAACAAGAACCGAGTCAAACCAAACCCTCCTAGTGTGTTTTATGAGGTTTTGGTCACACAAGAAAAACTGCTTTAAAAATATCTTCACTACCTATTTTCGAGTTCTTATAGGAAAAAGCAATTTTTTTTCTGTTATTCTCGTTTTTAGTGAGTTAGATAATAGAAACAATATAGATGATGAATGATAATGAACCATGATTAGTATGAGAGCGCGCACACAAAACTCTCGCGCCAACATCGTTCACCTTTACTACTGCAAATCTTATCTACACATAAGGGATTATGTGATTTGATTTTTTTTGATTAAAGTATAGGTACATTTAAAAAAAAAATGTTCAGTTTTATGCTCAATCAACAAAACAATGAAAGTGAATAATATCAGTGTGTAATATATTCATGTGTAATATATATGTTATTTCTAGTTAAATAAGTGAAAAATGTAATTTTCTTTTATCTAGAATAAAAATATTAAAAAAAGGGCGCCCCGCCTTTGTTTCTTCCTATACACTAAACACATACATAACTTGTTCTTGCAGTTTGATAGTAACTCGGCAACACTCGCCACGCTTCTATGCCGTATCTCCCTTTGTTATAGAAATAATAATTTGGGGGGCGGGTTTGGGTACCGCCGCCTTGGGACAATTTATTGGGAACCAAACACCTCTGCCATAACCCCGAGTCGTTCGTTACGTTTGGTGATTTAGAAGGAGTGCCCGGGTTCATCGAGAGAGGTGTGTTCAGGATGCGCCTGCCTACCTGTATGGCATGCCGGTTCGAAAGAGGCTAGTTTGGGGAGACCCTTTGACCTACCCAACTGGTTTCTCTTGACACATCGCCTTGACAAATTGATCCCTAGATTCCTACCCACCCTTCATAAATATTTCCTTCCGAGAACTTCCTCAAAAAGACACCCACACAGCATCCCCAAAGATGACATAGACCCTGAGGGAAGTAATTTTTCTCAGGCCCTCCTGTGTGGGGTTAATGCAAAAAAAACTACCTACCTTCGTTCATTACCCATTTCTGTTATTCTCGATTTAGTGAGATTGAGATTGAGAAGTGGAAAATATTGTTTTGGTGTGCTATATGTTATAACTTACCTATATTTCTTTACCAATTTCAGAAAAATGTGTCCGCGTATGCGTGATTGCCACCAAATATAATATAGAATATAATAATAGTTGATAGAAATCAAAACCAAAATAAAATACCTAAGCTGTCTGCCAATCAATAATACAGTATGGCATTGTAGAATGGGGTGGAACCTATAAAAAAAACGGTTCCATGATAACTCAACACAGTGACAATTCAACACACTTTTAAAAAGTTATATAAAGTCATTAGAAACGATGATTTTTTTTTAACCTAACCTAACCTACTTAACCCAGTTAATAAAGTTTTTGTTTCATCGCTTTCCATGACTTTATATAACTTTTTAAAGATGTGATGAATTATCACTGTGATGATTTATCCGGTCACCAAAAAAACACACACACAACCACTTTACAAAGCACAAAAAATAATATTAAAAACAATTTTACTTACATATCAGAACTTTTGTTTAAAGAATTTAAAGTCGAGAAAACTAAGTATATTATACTCTACCATGCATTATTTCAAATTTACAAAGATAATATTACAACTAATATAAAAAAAAACAATGGGGCAATTCAACCAAAAATATCTTGAGGATAATTTTTTTAATTCCCTATCAGAAAGTATCCTAAACATAAAAGACAATAAAGATTTTAAAAATGACAAAAAAATGCATTTGATCCATACATACATTCACGAAAGCAAAATCTAAAATTAAATAGTTTATTTTTTGTACTTTTGGCAGTAAGTTTTACAAAAATAACACGCGAAAACGCGAGTCGAGGCATTTCTTGGGAAATTATTATTAAAATATCTTGATATTTATTGGAATTTGCTCTTCTAGTAGAAAGGTTAACGTTATAGTGTCAATCATTGGCGGATACGTGGCGACATTACGATGATATTTCGATAAACTAATAGAAGTGCCTGTCTTTAAGGACCCATCTAATGTTCCTAGAAATTTACTGAGCTGTTAAATGTTACGTTATTAGCAAAACGAGAATGTCAACTTGAACATTACTGGTTCAGTGTTTGATGCAATTTACAAAGTTAAAAGCACCTGTCCGGGGTGCTCTATACAAACTTCAGAAGTTCATGTTGTCAGAATATAATATAATAGAAATGTGGCATGAAGCGTGCACGGAGAAAAATGAGTACGGCTCATTTTATCGATATGCTGTTAAAATTGTGACGGCATAGCCATTTCCTAATAAAATATTAGTCATTATTTATTGTTTTTGTGTTTAATTCGTAGAACACCATTTAATTTTTTTAAATTTAATAATATAATTAATAAGTTCTGCTTCACCAGATTCTAGATTCAAAGAACATGCAAGATGTTACAATAATAAAAGCACTTTTTAAATTCGCAGAACATCTCTTAGTGAATAATCACTTCCCGCTGACAACAATGAACTTAAACCCATTAAAGATTAAAGATTTACATTGCCTTAGATTAAATTTAATTAAAAATTAAATTTAATAAATCAATAAAAGAACCAGTGACCCTAATATAACATTGATTAATAAAGTAAGCAAAATTATTTATTCTCCGCGTCTAAGTATGTTCACAAAACCTAAACAATATAACACATTGAAATAAATTAATAGCAGCCACATCATTATTAAACAATTAAGACAACATTGTGAGGAAAACAGACTTCAAAATACCCCCCACAGAATATGAAATATATTGTCACAATTATTTTATCAGTAAATAGGTTAAACCGGTAATAAATCGTTTAAAATTGGTCGTCTAAACGTGGTGATAACCACAATTTGAAAATGGCCTTGAAAGCCGAAACAGCTGTAACAATAACGAAAACTAAAAAATACTTGCAGAACTTAATACTTATATTATTGATTTTAATTTAATTTAAAAATATATATATTAGTCATTCACAATATATATGAACACGTGTTCACGTAGGTGGTCTTGTCTGAATGAATTTTTAAAAAACATATAAAATAATATGTATCATACGTATCCAGACCTCCAGAATATTTCAAGAGAATTCATATTTACGCCAAAATCACAAAAACACTTCAACCCCGAAACCGCTTGATACCGTGTCGTCGACACATTTGGAAATCTTTACATCAAAATAACTCAATCAAATGATGTATTATATGTGATTAATCAAGATAATTACAAAGCAATATAATAGCAAAACCTGAAACACATCTGAAAATAATCATCCATCACCTCCCTCGGACACACCAACCCACGAAGTGACCGCGGCTAGGAAGGCTACTCAGTATTTACGTAGGACCCCCTCCACTACTCCCCGGATGGAATTCCATGATGGCCGCCGTCTCCAACCAATCACAGCCCAGCATATCACCTTGACTTTCTTATCAAACACTGATAACAGATTCAAATGTGATTAATTGTGATATCATCAGACTGGATTTACGGGAAAAAGATGCAAGATATAACTACGAAATAAATACCAACATCAAGAAATGATTATATACTAATACAATAACATGAATAATTATATCTAACTATATTTGTTACCCTTTGGGAAATGTTCAAACCAAAGATATTTAACTTCAAACCCAATATGAAAATTTGTATAATTATTTATAAAATAAATAAACGGGACTGCGGGAGATGGTTTTGGTAGATTGAACTGACTTGGTTAAAGGTATCATATTAAAATATAACTTTCCTCTCAACAAGATAATTGCAGAGAGGAAAAATACCTAACCACTTTACTCCTCACGAAAGAGGATAGAACGCCTCCGAGAGGGTTCGATTTGAAAACGTTCTATAAATAGAGAACCGAATTCCATACAAAGTCAGTTCAACAACTACCTCTGAAAGAGAATCCTCTCTCCTGAAGAACCATCTCCAAGTCTCCAAAAGTCTCAAGAAATATTTTCAAGTGTTTTATTCAGTAGTAAATTCAGTTTTTGCCAAGTATTATATTCTTTTCGTCAGTTCAGATCTGGAAATAAATTCGTCTCTGATCGTGGCTTTAAACTCTACCACGAACTTCTACAACATCTACAACCTCTACCAAGACTGAAAACGCTGACAAGTGTACCCAGCTACCTTCGTATCTACAGTTATTGTACGGACAGTATATTGTTTCGTACATACATATGTTGTGTTTTACTTTGTTTTGTTTCTTTCTCTCTCCTTTTCTATCCCCTGTATTTGTAATCGAGTATAATATATTTATAACAATGTATTAGTGGGTAAGTACCTTATTCTAAATTCCTCCCTTGAATCTGTGCTTATGTGTAATCCCTGTCTGTTCCTTTTTTGTTCTACTAAACCTCCCTTTTTATATTTGTGTACTGTTTTTATGTGAAACTTATAATTTTGATAACCAAAATACCAATGTAAAATTTTACCTATTAATTCCCACCTATGTATTGTAAGCTCCTCTCGTCCTGAAATGAGTGTTGTAACTCATCGGGATTGCTCTAGCAAGAAATAAAAAAAATGGAAATATAATGGACGAAATGCGAAAAATATTATAATTTTTCCGAACTTTCAGACTTCCTCATAACACGTCCGTGTTTTATTGATAGTTTGTTATAATTTTTTTTGAATACATTCGTTATAGGCCTTCAGTCTCGTTTTTAACAGCAAAACGAAAAAATTTACCATATTTTTAATAAATTAACAATATTTCATATCAGTAAGTTTTCTTCGTGTGCCGACCATTGTGCATGGTGCCGACGGAAATTGCAGGGACTTTCAAAACGAGTCATTGAAAGTAATGCGTTTCTAATTTGACGGCCTCCGTGGTTACAATTGTCGGCTATGAATCCGGAATCAAACCCCAGCGTGCGCAGGTAAATTTTATTTGATTAATTTGTGTTAATTAAAGAAATCAAGTACTTCCCGACTTTCCTCTACACCATCTCCTTCCACTCCCCACTAACTCCAGCTTCACACCATACCCCAATAGGTATGCCATAGTCCCAGTGACTCCAGACGGTTGGCGGTAGAAAATGAATCTTTGTTTCTATTATCTATTGTCGGCTAGATCTAAAAACCATGCTCCCAATCCTAAATTTTAATTTTAATCGTATTTCTAATTTATTAAGTATCTCTTCAAATTATTGGTAATTCCGGTTACAAACGGGATTGCGAACCTTGAAAATGAATTAACAGGTTTCCTGATAAAACTTTTGGTAAATTACCATTATAAATATTCTCATGATGTCGGAACATGTGTTCATGAAAAACCGAATATTTTTGCATTACAACGAAAATTATTTATATCGTCATGTGGCAAATCGATAAAACATTCTTAAATTGATTTTTTATTAATAAGGTCTGTTAAATTATTGTAAGGGCAAATACATTTCTCTCCGTGTAACAATAGTTGTTAATAATTGTAATAAATGTTGTATTTAAATTAAAAGCATTACATACCCAAGGATTTAGTTGCAGTTTCCACTCGTTAGCACTAGTATCTGTAACAAAGGAAAGAGTTTTGATTAATTTACCAACATAAAAGATTAACTGTGATTGGATACAAGCTTAACAATAAAACAGTGATAAAGCCATTCAAATAACCACAAACATGCTATCCGTGACGGTAATTGAGTTGACATTATCCAATTGAATTATGAGATAAAACATTTTGCAAAACGAATTGCGAGAAATATACTGTGCTGCCATTTGTAAATTTTAATAGAATTAGAAACACAGGAGAAGGAAAAGGACACAAAATGCCAAAGACATAAAAATACACATTTATTTATTAACGCACTTTTTAGGAACTTTTACATTTGAGTGGTACAGTGTTTATTGTAAATAATTAAGGCGAAGCTTAATGCTAAATCACTATTTTGATTAATCTTTATAAAGAATTGGTGTACATAATGAATACCAAAAAATATGCTTTAGATAAATTGAAGGTTATACTATCGCTTCGCTTGAGTAAAATACAAATAAATAAAAAAAATTACTCAATAAAAAATATAAATATAAACTACAAAAAAAAATATTTTTTAATAGAAATGTATGAACGCGTATAGGAAACATTTTTTTTAAATACAGTATTATAGCTAAGATTATCTGTGACAGTTTCACTTGATTGACTTTTTTGCTTTCTTGTAAAATTATTTACAAAATAAATAAAAAAAAACACTTTTTTGCTTCAAATAGAATGTTCTTAGACTCCGTTTGTTAAGCGATTTTAATGGCTATTACCTATAAGGTATATCAATAATATACACATTTTTGGCTTGTAACTTCCTCTTAAACTGGCTCACTAACAATCCTTTTGTATTTGCCAAGTGATAAATTAAAGATAATTTGGCTAATTTATATAGCGCCGTTTTCGTGAAAAATCACCTCAAGGGCGCTGTACAAATGTATTTATTAAATAATAAATACAGTTGGCTTACAACTAGGATTCATAATAACTAGTGACTTACATCTAAGACTTATCTGTGACTTACGACTAAGGCCTGTAACTAGTCTTAATGACATATATATGAGACCTACAGCTAACAAACTTGCATTTAAAAATAAATCAATAAATACTCCGTCTAATTTTACTAGCGCCAGAAGAAAAAGGAAGTTCTATAATATTAGGGTGTTTCATAATAAATTTTAGAACACGGTAGCAAAATGCGCCCAAAAGATGTCCACTGACTCGGTGTAATTATTTCCCTCCAAAAGTGTTCTGGGCAATGAGGAGTACGTACGGTAGTTGGTCCCAGAATTTTTGCACTGAAATAAATCCTGACTTCTAGTTTAGGTAGTGGAATCCGAAAGCTTATCAATGCAAGCAATTCTGGGCTATGAAATGCTTCATTTAATATTACATATAGAAATACCATGTCAGCGAAAATTCTTCTGTCTGACAATAATTTAAGCATATTGAAATCATTTCAGAGCGTTTTGTATGTAGTTTGATAAAATTACTGGAATACCCATTTTAAAATTTCATTTTCAAGATAACTGAATATAAAAATATGAACACAAATTTGAATGCAATTGGGCCCTATGAGTAATTAGTATACAAAGTGCAGATCAAAAGTGGAAATATTAGTTAATATTTTTTATAAATTTGGACCCCGTGGAGACGTGGTTTCTTTTTCGTTTTTTGCAAAATTTTCCGAAAAGCTTTGAAACTTTGATTTTTTTTTTAATAATATGTATATAGTTTTATAAAATGATTTTTGATGGTAATATATAGATCTACCTACCAAGAATGTACTATTTCACTAAATTCTTATAAAAATATATATTTTTTCAAAATGTTACGTAATTTTTAATAATAATTATGTATAATTTAAAATTATTAATTTTATAACAAGACTTTTACACCGGTTCTCAAAAGTTTTGTAATAATAATAGGAAAGTAATTCAAAGGTTTTGTATAAATATATAAATACGTAACCATCACCGCAGGTAGATAGATACTCGTACTATTGGTCGATGTAATTTTGGTAATTGGAATCTTGATTCGAAAAGAAAGTAAATAAGTAGGTACCGATTCGTATTGCGAAATCGGCCAGGTAAAAGTTCATAAAAATTCATACATAGAACCCATAGATATAGAGTGTCAGTAGATACATGTTTTGCTATAACGGTGTTCACGACAGCAATGGCCGCCATAGATACGCCTATATAAATGCATAGATAAAATACAATTAGCGTCAGAATGGGCGGCAAAACGCATTCCATAGAAATAGGAATTCGAGATAAGAGAATGGCATATGGCAATGTTAAGTAGACATTGTGTGCACAAAGGTTGCTAAGCACAAGCAGTAACCATAACATTTAAAGGGAAACAGAATGAAAAACGGTTTCAGTACCCACGAAGAAAAAAAGTTACATAAGTTGAAACTGAAAAAATGAAATAAAACCAACAAAAGTGAAATTATATAAAAGCTCACTCAAATGATAAATAGTACGAAAAAAGGCAAGAGACAAAAGAGACACAAATAGTGATACAAGTAATACATAATTTAATTAGCGCAATATATCAGCAGTACATTTTTTTCTGAATCCGTATAAATTATCGACGAATATATCTACTTTAGCACATTCTATCATATTATACAGGATATCCGTGGGTAACGTGCGCTAACTTCAAGGGATGATTAATTATATTTTTTACTTCTACCATCATTTAGAATCACCTCCCGAAGTTAGCGGACACATTTGGCTCAGAGGGCTAAAATAGGCGTTATTATTTTTAAATGTATTCAGGTATACTTGGAAGAGATGAAAGTATTTGACAAAGCGGTTTAATTGGTTAATATACAATGACAACAGAACAAATGGATAATAGAACAGAACAAACAAAATACATATATTTAGCACACTATTACTATAATAATATATTCGGTGTGAACGTGAACATTGAGAAAGGTTTTTACATTAAACACAGGTTAAGGCCAATCAATTGTTTATGTGATCATATGCAATGAAATCAAATTATTGATGATTTATTATCGTTGTTATTTAGAATAGGATATTTAAAAGGTCACGGTAACTCTTAGTTAAATATTAATTGACCATTGCTTTCATACGAATACAGAACACACCCTTTGAATTGTCTTATTAATGGTTTTTTATTAATCACAAAATATTCAATGGCAAAAATTGTTAGAACTTTCCAGTACAGCTTGGCATAATATTCTAGAAATTTATTCAATCGGTATTAATTGTTTTCATTACGATGGCAACTTCAAGCTACTCATTTCGTTCTTCACATCTAAGTACGACACTAAAGGACGGGTTTGTCTCGGAGAATTCGAACAATTCTTCAAATTTCAAAGTTAATTTTTAAGTTCTGTGAAAGTTTTTTTCAAGTTCTGTTATTATTTCAGTTCTGTCTAGCAACTAGCCTATGATGATATAATAACAGAACTTGAATAGGACTTTTGAACCCGAAAATGAACGTTAAATTTGATTAATTGTTCAAATTCTCCGAAACAACCCGTCCTTAACAGTTAATTTCTAAATTTAAAATGAACAAGGAAAACAACACAGTCCAAAAAGTTACAAACGTTTTAAAATTTATTTATAATTTATTTTAGATAAAATAAAAGGCTATTTAAAAAATCAAAGCGTCATATAATAATAAATGCAGCGCTATCAGTTTTTGCTTGCCATCAAATGTCAGACTGTACATAGTACTTCGGATGTACATTCGAAATGATATGTAATTAGAAATAATAGACATACAAATCGATGGACAAGCTGGAGGCAAAACACGTGACCATATTTTTGGCACCAGAAGGGTTCGAGAGCGCTTAGAATGAACTACGACATAAGTCGTAAGTTGACAAAATGAGTGAGGTGGGTTAATAATGACACATCTGTTAAAGAGTTGCCTGTATACTGTCAGATTCATTTATTGATATATCACGGAACGGGAGGTGGTCACGCCACCTCCCTGCTCCTAGAACATGATTTGTTCCCCTTTCCTTGATTGGCTTGAATGTCTATGTTAGAAATAGAAAAAGTATTGAATGTTTGTAAAAAAAAAATGAATTTTTGTAAATGGTAAATACAAGGTAGGATGACGACGGAGACACAAAGATGTTGAAGATGATGAATCAGACAAAAGAAAACACGTAACATGTATGAATTAACATGAACCATCGATCACGACCTTCAAGTTTCAATAATAATTAATTTATTATGCAGAGATGGACAAAGAAGCTGTGGGTTGACACGGAGAATTAACACTTAAATTATACTGTGGTACCATAATATATTCAGGAAACCCATAACATTACTAGTGCAAAGTGAATAGTCACTGGATATCATAATAATTGTAGAATTTGTAAAGCTGAAAGCTTGTGCAAAGAATACATCAGAAGGACAATTATTGTTGCAGAATGATCAATAAATAACATTTATTTTATTTTAGGGAAATCAACTACAATGTGGCCAACTAACTATCACGCCGTTTCCCCGCAGGGGTATGCAGATAGAATTGACCGCCAAACAACTCGGTCTTGGCACACACTCCTTGCCTCATTCACATTCAAACATCGTCTCACACATCCTCTTCTATTATTCTGACTGTTGACATAGCCCGACTCAAGCATCATGTATCAAGTGTCACTCGTGCCATGTCTTTCTCGAGCGTCCCCGACTGCTTCTACTATTCACGTTTGCTTCATATATTCTCCAGGGTATGAATTCATTAATCGAATCCTGGTAGCCGTAAAAAAATTCACTTTATTTTTAATTGATTGAAGAACATATTCAACTTAGTAACAAATGTAGTTACTAAACATTTCTATCGTTTTGACTGTGACAGACCACGCTTTAAGCTTGCTATAATTTCGTAGCTTGGCCTATTTCAGAATAGCTCACCATACATTACCATTGGTATTGTATGGCGAGCGATATGCTGAAATTGGCCAAGCCATGATGGCGTACAGCGTAATGTGTCGCCAACCTTATAATTTTATTAGCTAAATTGTTTCATGCATTAAAAATGCTAGAAACATAAATAATATATGCAAAATGCGGTTCCATGATAACTCAACACAGTGACAATTCAACACACCTTTAAAAAGTAATGTAAAGTCATTAGAAACGATGAAAAAAAATTAAATCTAACCTAACCTACTTAACTCAGTTAATTAAGTTTTTGTTTCATCACTTTCCATGACTTTATATAACTTTTTAAAGATGTGATGAATTATCATTTTGATGATTTATCCGGTCACGACAAAATGCATACTCACAGGACTCAATTAACGCCCTTTTTCGGGGCTTTTACGAATATATGAATATTTAGAAATATACATTATTTATTGTACATAACTGAATTGCTTCATTAACAACATTTTATATTTGTTTAAAGATAAATTGAAGATGTCCACTGACTTGGTATAGTTGTTTCCCTCCATTAGTATTCTGGGCAAAGAGGAATACATATGGTAGTTATTCCCAGAATTATGGAATCATAATTATTCTTATTTAGTTCATGGTAGTTTACCAGTTGTGTAAACTTATTATTAGTAAGGGGGTTAGTGTCTGATTTCACTTTTCCAGCTATTCACTGCTATCGTAGTTCAAATCGCAGTTTTCCCAAAGACCGGCATTTCATTAGAGTAATTAAACTTTTGTAATAGCGCTTGGTTATGGTTTGTTAAAGAAACAACGCGGTGAATAGTCTCCGCTTGCAT
Organism: Hesperophylax consimilis; assembly: GCF_061612785.1. Taxonomy (NCBI): domain Eukaryota; kingdom Metazoa; phylum Arthropoda; class Insecta; order Trichoptera; family Limnephilidae; genus Hesperophylax; species Hesperophylax consimilis. Next base: position 25,815,182 of record NC_142850.1, read on the forward strand.
TCATTATTACAGCCATCATAAACGTAAGTTTCATAACGAAAAATTATGAAATGAATTCAATTTACAACCAAAACTGGAAAATTAAAAATAAAGTTTTCTAATTCGTATTATTATTTTTGTATGAAAAAATATCGTTTGCATACAAAAAATATGTACGTTTATGTATACTCTTAATGATTAAATGATTGAGGATGATTAAATTCTTAGTTAACTCCTCGACTACTGTCAACTACAATAGCAGTGCAGGAAAATGATGCCCTAACTTTTAAGTGCACTACAAATACTACAATGTGTAATGCTTGAATTTTATTGCACATAAATTAAATTATTAGTTTACCCCTCGACTACTGTCAACTACAATAGCAGTAAAGGAATATTATATTTATCATTTAGGTGCACTGCAATATGTAGTGCTTGAATTTAAGACCATATTGATTAAATTATTAGTTAATCCCTCGACTACTGTCAACTGCAATAGCAGTAAAGGAATATTATATTTTTCATTTAGGTGCACTACAATGTGTAGTGCTTGAATTTTATTGTATTTCGATTAAATTATTAGTTAACCCCTCGACTGTTGTCGACTACAATAGCAGTGAAGGGATATTGTATTTTTCGATATTAGGTTTATCATTTAGGTGCACTGTAATGTGTAGTGCTTGTATTTAACAGCATATCGATTATATCATTGGTTAACCCCTCGACTGCTGTAGACTACAATAGCAGTGAAGATAAATTATATAATGTGTAGTGCTTGAATTTAACAGCATACTGATTAAATTATTAGTTAACCCCTCAAATGCTGTCGACTACAATAACAGTGATGGGATATTATGATTACCGCTTTGGTGCACTGCAATGTATAGTTCTTGAATTTGTCAGCAAATTATGCACATTGGCGTTACTATGCAGAAAATTACATTACAAGTTCAGGTCACATGATGGCCTTTTGTTTTCAATTTAAAATGTTCGATATTCATCGAAAACGCGCTTCACTGGTTTGGTGAACTGAAAGAGGGCATAAAAAAAATCATGAAATAAAAAGCTTGTTACAAAATTATCAGACACTTATCATATGATAAAAAAAACACAGTAACTACTGCGCCTAACAAGGAAGTAATTAACAAAATATTCATCTAATGATCACAGAAAAAAAATAATATTGATATACGTTTTTTGATCAGCACAATGTCCTAAGGTTGGTACCAGGTACCGCATTGTACAAAGGCCGCGAAGAAAGGCACACTCATCTCAGATACCTGGCTGTTGCAAATTGAAGGAGATTCCCGGAATACATCTAAAGGTGTATTGCTGACAAAACCGTTGCTACCTTTCCCACTTTTTCAACAGCCTCGCATTTAACTGAAAGAGAGGCAACAGCGGAGCTCTCGGTGGCAGACTACCTGTGTGGGTAGGATTGGGCTGCTCCACCTTAAAAATAACAATATTATCTGCCGACCTTTTCCTGTTCGTGGAATGACCCGATAGGGCCGAGGAATTTCAGGCAAGGTTGCGGGAGGTGAAAGAGATGAGAAGGATCTTGTACGTGATCCGTCTTAATGTTTTAGATTCTTACGCGCCGGTTCAACGTTGGCATAGTAAAGGCAAAGCTTAATGCTAAAACACTATCTTGATTGTTCTTTATACATACATCTTGGTGCATTATGAATACCAAAAAATATGGTTTAAATAAATTGAAGGTTTTGCTATCGTTTCGCTTGAGTAGAATACAATTTTTTTCAATAGATATGTATGAACGCGTAAAGGAAACAACTTTAAATAAATATAGTATTATAGCTAAGATTATCTGTGACAGTTTCACTTGATTAACTTTTTTGCTTTCTTATAAAATTATTTACAAAATAAATAAAAACCAGTTTTTTGCTTGAAATCGAACGTTTCTAGACTCCGTTTGTTAAGCGATTTTAATGCCTATTACCTACAATATATAGTATACAAGAATATACACATTTTTGGCTTGTAGCTTCCTCTTAAGTCGGTATTGAGTCCGGTTTAACTAAAATATCTACGCCGTGGTATAAATAGAACTGTTTCACTATTTAAGTCCGGTTTAAAGCATGATTCACCTAACCTTATTCTGATCTAAGGCGCCGCGTAATATTTACATCGCATTAAGGCGATGCACTACGTAGTAATTTAAAATCATGTGTTTTTGGTTTGAAAATTTGGTCGCCTAGAAATGTTACAGATGCTTTAATTAAATACTGCGAGTAGAATACATCCTTGTCTTTGAAATAATTGAGTATTTTTTAGATTTAGATAAGTCTTTTTATAAGCCCAGAAAAAAATTATGTATAAGGCCTATGAACACTGCTTTAAAGTTCAAAATCTCCTACTTATGAACCCATTTTCGGTTATGGTTTTATTGTAGGTATAATGTGGAAAAATAAGTTATTTATAAAATGATCGAAAAACATTTAAATATTTGTGCCTGAACATCCACAAAATAAAATAAAAGGCACTTTTTGACCATGTTTTATTCTTCCATAAATCAAAACAGGTGGATGGTGTGAAGCGGGAATTTAAGCCTTATCTCCATCTACGTAAGGTGTGTTATTGATAGCGGCTCGATTCAAAATATTACACGACGTAGTGCATCGCCTTAATAAGTTATTTACAAAATTATCGAAAAATATTTAAATACTTGTGCCCGAATTTCGCAAAATAAAATAAAGCACAATTTTTGGGTTGTATTTTTTTCATGCATACATTTAAAGAGGAGGCAGGTGTTAGCGGGAATATAAACCTTATCGCCATCTACATAAGGAGTGTTATTATTAGCGGCCCGATTCCAAATGTACACGAAGTGGTGCATCGTCTGCAACAGAGTGTAAATACGAATGATTGGTTAGAAGGGGAGCCCTGTAGTCGAAATAATTTTAATAAAAAAACCACCTTGCATAAAATTTGCCGTGACATGTGTAAATTTTTTTTTGGGAAACTAATTATTTTTATAATCGATCTTCTTTGATTTGGTACAAAGTAACGTCATTATTATTCTTTGAGTAATTAATCATCTACAATTTGATAACTGTTCAACGACCATGAAATAATAATGGATAACCTAACCTATTCAGGTCAAAATAAAGAAAGCAATAATAAATTAATTAACTAAAAATAGGTTAGGTTCGTTCCTTGATCTTTAACCCCTTGACAATTAATAATATTTTTAAAGATTGTGTAATTATTTATGACTGACTGTAATAGCTATTTTGTTTGTGTGAATACTGTACAAGATTCCAGTATTATGTCCTATGCAAAACATGCAAGTACATAATATGAATATATTAATTTTCAAAATTAGAACTGATTTTGGGAACAGTGATAAAATATGTACATAATAAGTGATAAAAACAAAACATAATTCTGTATTTCTTTTGATTAAATTTTCGAGACGTGATTTTTTAATTTAACAAACGGTAATTTCTGACATCTCTCTAATTTATCTTTAATACTTTCAAGTTCACAAATCCTGCAACGGTACATAGTTTTCTATTATTGATCGATGAACTGGTGGGCGTAATCTGTTATTTATAAGTTGGTACAATACATTGTCTACTTATAGTTAGTAATATGATAGAGCGTTGGAAAAAATATTTGTACATCGCCCCTGAAGTGATTTAAAAAAAAAAACAGCGCTATTCAAATCATCCAAATTATATTATAATTATTAAGAATTTAGTTAAGAGCTGTCCGGAGTCAACGGGGGTACGTAATACGGCTTAAGGCCCCGTAGTAAGCGTTCAAAGATGGTTTGAAAGGGAGATATGTAAATACGAATGTTAGAGGGAGCGCGTTAATTTTAAAAAACGTAATAATTAAGCGAAAATTGTGAAAATATTTAATAAAACAAGACTCGTTTGCAATAGAACAAAAATCTCTCGACAAATGCTTTAGTTGCATTTTAAGATACACTGTGATTTTCATGACTATAACATATTAAATAACAGAACAAAACGTGTTTTTAATAATTTTCGGGGCTTAATTTGCGATTTTTTTCTTTCAATTTCATATAATTAACGTTTCGCATATATAGATATTATCTTCAAAAAATAATTTTTTTTAACTCTTGAAAACATATTAAAATCAGTAGACATTGGGTATGCGGGGGGCGGTGACAGGGGGGAAAGAGCTGGGATAGAGATTGGGATTTACCTGAGTATTCAGATCTGGTTACCTGGCATGGATAAATCCATTTCAAGCAATGCTTTGATTTGTGGTCTTTCACCAGGGCGCAGAGAGAATCTTCATCTCAATATATGCAGCTTAAGGTTTAGTTCCGGTATTTAAACGATTGAATTATTATATACAAACGAATTGACTATATACATTAACCCTGACCTTAAGTATTTTTGAATGATTTACTGTCATAACCTCACCACGGTGTACCAATAACCGAACACAACATATTCCTTGTATCGACAGAAAATCCACCGAGATCCAAAACCCAACATTCCGATAAAATCAGACGGGTAAGAAATAATATACTACAGTGTAGTTCTACCAGTAAAGGAGTGGCATGATAAAATCATAGGTAGTAAAAATAAGGCAGATGGGTCATATCGTATGAAGTCATAATACTAGTGCGAATATTGTAACTGCATAAGCTAAGGCTAAGACTTGTTTGTTCCTTTTTTTTTAAATCTATTTGAATTTCACTTATGTTTTTGGGAATGAATGCACATCTTGGAATCGGAAATTAACCCACTTCCCGACATCCAATCGAGCTGAAACTCGGCAGATAAACTCGTTGTGGATGACAATGCATTCCATCAACTTTTGGTGGCAATCAGATATAAACACGCGGACATATACGCATTTCTCTGAAATCGGGTGACATTACAGCAGTCAGGCAAACAATTTTTTATAAAATTTTTAAAAGACATGATTTTTACGGGTTAATTTTTTTTCTACTTTGTAATCTGAAAATATAGCACAATAGCCGTTTAATGGTTTCTATCATAATTTAATACTCTAGTATAAAATAAAGTCGCAATCCGCGTCTGTCTGTTTGTGCGCTTAGTATTTCTTCCGGAAGGTTTATATATGTAATACATGCATATTATATTCATTGAAAGTACAGGAAAATCGATGTTTTGTAATCAAATCGTAAAAAAAATATTTCGGGAGCTTACATTGATAACGCTGGCTAAACCTAATGAGATTCATCAAAATGATGTGCTACTGAATTGTATATCTTTAAAAGGGTTCCATGATAAATCAACACAGTGATAATTCAACACACCTTTAAAAAGTGATATAAAGTCATTAAAAACGATGAAAAAAAATTAAACCTAACCTAACCTAGTTAATAAAGTTTTTGTTTCATCACTTTCCATGACTTTATATAACTTTCTAAAAATGTGATGAATTATCATTTTGATGATTTATCCGGTCACTCTTTAAAAGGCCTGCAGAAATGTCCGCCATGGTATATTATGTATATCTCCTAAGGATAACCCTCAGCAATGCCGGGTACACGTCAGCAAGTAGATAATAGAAACAGAATGAGATATGGCATGTAAGCACGCCGATTGTCGCCGAGCTATGACCAAACTTTGCGGACTATCAAAGCGACGGGGTCAATTAAAGATGCATTTGGTGTGTAGGTAGAAACAAAAGCGGCGTGCTGCTGTGCGTAAACATCCAAATATTATTATTAGTGAATAATAATATTTGGATCTTTGACGGCCGGCATAGTCCAGTGGTAACGCATTGGACTGCCATTCCGAAGGTCGCGGGTTCGAACCCGGCGTGCGCAAATAAATTATTTGATTAATTTGTGTTATTTCACAATTAATTAATTAAAATAATATATAGTATATTTGCGGCACGTTCCAGAGTGGAAGATACTATCAGTATCGCCCTGGTGTAAGACCACCATTCAGAATTGAAATGTTGCTCCAAAAGGCTTTAGCCGTGTTTAGTGACTAGATCTGAATAGCCAGGTACTTCCCCACTTACCTTCAGCCTCACAACATCCCCCAATTGGGGATGCCATAGTCTCACTGGCTCCAGACGGGAGCAGTTGGGACTCTTGTGAGGTATTCACTATAAAAAAAAAAAAAAAAAATCATTTATAACAAATCTCTCGCTGGAAGACAGGCGGGTACTCGGTACCTACATACCTCCCGATGGTTCGGATGATTTATTAAATTCATATTAATAATCGATGGGCTGTAGAGGAATGGGAAAAAAAACTAGGCAATGAATTTTCGTTAGCGGGTCATACGGCACTTCCTCGCCGAGAGTCAAGGTCACATGGGTTCTTTGACCTCCGAGCCGAGCACCCCGAGAAGAGGCTGTGACTCAATAGGTATATATGACCGAAGCCAATATCTAGGTAATTAGTTATTTCAATGACAAATGTTCAGCACGAAAGAGATAGCAACAAAAATGTATGGCTCTCACGGTTCCACGACTAAATAGAACATTGAAGAAAAGTGAAAAAAAAATCTAGCCTAACTTTTATTTTATCGTTTTCTGTTTTGTCACAGCCCTGTTTTGTCACCGTCCTGTTTTGTCACCGTTCTGTTTTGTCACAGTCCTGTTTTGTCTCCGTTATGTTTTGTCACAGTCCTGTTTTGTCACCTTTATGTTTTGTCACAGTCCTGTTTTGTCACCATTCTGTTTTGTCACAGTCCTGTTTTGTCACCGTTCAGTTTTGTCACAGTCCTGTTTTGTCACAGTTCTGTTAGGTCAGTTCTATTTCGTCATCGTTCCGATTATCACAGTCCTGATTGGTCACAGTTCTGTTTGGTTATTGTTCTGTTTTTTCGCTGTTGTTTCTTTTTTTTCCCGGATCAATTAAGCATATACCTACCTAAGGGAAATGAGTATTGAGTGGTTCGTAATGGATATTTATTGTCAAACTAATTTCTCGACTGTTCAGTTTAAACCTTTAATTTTGAAAAGAATCGTTAGAAAACTGAAGCCAGTTTAATAATATGACAGCGAGTTATTAAAAATGCACCATTGTTGACGTTATCAAAATATGAGCGCAGAAATCCTTGGCCCGCTTGGCTGTTGATAAATTCGTCAAAATGAAACGTATCTTCTTCAAGTAATCACCAAATAATATGGCGAAATCACCAAATGCAGCCAAAATGCCGGTAAAAGTGGGAAACCACGCAGGAAGTTGCGACTAATTCCGAAACGTAAATCGTTATCGAACTATGAAAAATATATTTTCCTAGCAGGAAAAGGCAGCGCCTTGCATCATCGTACAAATATAACACTTAGAATATTGGCAAAAACATGAGGTAATTTAATTTTAATCACCAGGTGTGAAACATAAGTAAGTCTGTTACAGAATTAAAACACGTTTTACGACAATTTGTCAAAATGATTCGTACGTTAATTGCTCAAGATTTAAATGAAGTAAGTCGTTTTCTTTCATACATGCTTTAATGATATCTTCTTTTCTAACACACCTTTGTTTTTTAATGTCGTCAATGTTGACTTAATTAAAAGCGAATTGTAACTTTATTTTATCATCATTCTGGAATGCGGAAGTGGGTACGTTGCCAAAATCATTGATTTGCATTAAAATCTATGTAATATAAGGTAAATATAGATTAAAATCTAGGTCACTTAAGGTAAGGATGGTTTAAAACTATGTTCTTTATTAATGGTGTAATTTAATGAGTGTACCTAATTTGTTTGCCATGATATTTGACAATAGCATAATGTCTAAATAGTATAAAACAATATCGCTATCCGCGTCTGTCTGTTTGTGCGCTCAATTCTTCTGAACTACGTAATGGATTTTGATAGGGTTTTCACTATTATTTACAGAATTTCTTCCGGAATGTTTATGTATATAATACATGCATATTATATTAGTAGAAAGTAGAGAAAAGTCGATGTTTTGTAATCAAGTCGTAAAAAATATATCTTCAGGCGCTTACATTGCGAATGCGTTACATATACTATGAGATACATCAAAACAATGTAATACGGAATTGAATATCTTAAAAAGGTCTACAGAAGAGTCCGTGATTCCATATGTCTATCTCCTAAGGTTAAACCGGGTATACATCAGCTAGTTAAATAAAAAATAGTTACCTAAAGGTAAAGGAAAATATATCGATACCAAACGTGGATAATATTTCATTCTAAGAAGTTGATATAAATATATTTTAATCACAAGTTTTAAATTGTAAATTAAGTGCGGTGGTTTCTATGTTGTTTTGGGTCTTTGCATCAACTAAAAGTCTCTGTGATGTCGAATTTAACAACACGACCTTGTATTTCTACCGATTTATATTATTCTTAAAAAAATTTAAGATTCTAAAAAAAATATATGTTATTTTTAGGATAATATCTATGCATTTGCAAAGCCGAAAAGTAATTTATATGAAATCATCTCGATATAAAAAAATCGCAGTGTATCTTAATGCAAATTTATTTATTTAATTTATTTATTTATCTTAATCTTAATGCAAATTTTGGCACGTGTCGAAATATTTATGCTCTGCTTTAAGCAAGTCGTGTTGTTTTAAATATTTTGTTAGCTTAATTACTATCTTTTTTTTAATATCTCCCTTTTAAACCATCTTCTTCTTCTGTTTGAACGCTTACTACGGAGCCTTAACATTAGATAATATTATTTATTTCATCTGTGTTATGTTTCATTTCTTCTTGCTTGACCACGCGTTGAACATTTTGATTCAAATCTCAAAAGATAAATAATGATGACACAGATCAAAAATTGCAAAAAAAAAACCGGGACGGTTCAGATCAACCATATAATATGTATAATAGAAAACGGAGATATGGTATGGACGCGTATTAAGGTAGCCTAGTGAGGTAGGTTATGAGAATCCTCAACTTTATCTAATTGTTATATATTCTATCTATTCTTATATAATTATAATAATGTACCTAAATCAAAACGTTTTTTTTTACTGTTCGTCTATTGTTTCATTTTTTACCAATAACTTTAAATATTTTCTTTCTTCCTTCCTAATCTGTAACCATAATAAATATTATAAATGGAACATAACTAGTTTATTTTATATTCAACATGTAAAATTAAGTAGCATGTACAACTGCATGTTTCATAAATAAACTCAAATAAAAAATAAAATTATGGATAATTTATTTTCTAAAAATCTAGGTAATAAATCTGTAATCAGGTTTTTTTAAATCCTTCAACACCTACAATGGTAAAGGTACACATAAGATAACCCCGTAGAATCATGGGAGGGCAATCTGGTAAGATGAGAGATACGAATAGGTGAAGTTGCATCGTGATCACGACCACAAAAGAAACAAAACGTGGTAATTTCTATGCACGGTCTTTGAAACATGGGCTAGGGCCGAATTCCCTAGACCTAGACCCCGGGCCCTGGAAGGGAAAGGACAGAGACAGGGACAGGGAATGACCCTAGGATAAATTGGTTCACACCCCTTTATATGAGGAGAATGCTTACAACCGGTTTCAAGTTTGGTTCAGAATATGACCAAGATGTTAAAAAGTACAGATTTTTATATTATGATAAATCATCGTAATTCCGGATATTCACAATTTAAATGTTGCTTGAAACGGCTTCAGCCGTGTTTGGTGACCAGATCTGAATAGACAGGTACTCCCCCACCTTTATCTTCCCCTCCCCGCTACCACACAACATAAAACAATTGGGGAGGCCATAACTCACTGGCTCCAGACGGTTATAGAACATATATCTCAAAAATACTTTCGTACTCAGTATTTGTTCTTATCACACTTAGGCCGGGAAAATAGAAAATACGAATGGCGTTCAGTCTATTGATTCTTAACGGCGGGAAGTTCGCTCACTGTACCCAGTAACGAAAAGTACTCACAGGACCCACCTAGTCCTACTTTATGTGCCGGCCTCATTTCAATGGCAGAAAAGACGGAATTATTCAAAGTTTTTATATAAATTACATGTAGTACAAGTTACAAGTGCGAAATACTAAGGAATTAAGGAAACCGGAATAAGACTCAATAAGTACTTGATCACAGTTGTTCAAAGTATTGAGTAGCTCGTGCGAATCTATTATACAACTGACATAACCCCATTGACAGTCGACAACGAATGAACGAATAAGGCCCCGCTTCAAAAAGCGGGGAACAAAAAATTGGTTTATAGACTCATTTGAGTGCTACCCTCCACGGAAATCTTTAGTAAAAGGCGAAAGATTTATTCGTTATTGAAGGGAAACCAGAGTACCGATTCGACGAATACCGAGATATTTATGAACAAGCTGTAAGAATCCGTACGCGATCAGCGAACGGATATGGCGCCATCTGTTATCGGTAAAATAAAGCGGCAAAATTTGCAAAAATAAAATAAAACAAACACGGACTAAAATTTTGGCATAGATAAAATATGAAAAGTTCTTTAACAAACCTTAAATAAACCTCTTAAAAACATGTAATAAAATTATATTTTTTCTGGGCATTTAAATAGCAATATAAAAAAACTGTGGTCAGATGTTTAAAAATCAGGCTTAGATTATGTACCTATTCAAGTGATAATGGACCAAACACCTCGTGTGTTTTTTGTTTGTTGAACGTTAAAAATAGCCCCAAGGTTCAATCCAGTGAGAAACTTTGGTCCTAAATGGATTTTTAGATCAGGAATCTTATGGCAAGGAACATACCTGAATCCTAAATGGATAATGGACTGCCCCAGGGGCCCAAGGACGATTCAAAAAAACAAAATCACTTTGACCAACGTTAGGCCATAAATAAGCCAAACTTAAAAAGAGTATAAGATAGATCCGAAAGAATGAAGAACAATTCCTTTAAAATTGTTCGAAGAAAGAAATGTTGCATATTATACGTAACGGAAGAAAGCATTAAAATAAAATATTAAGAATATTGGACAACTTTGGAATAGACAATATTGGAAGTGATCCAGACTCCAGAACTTAAGTAATGGCACTAAACAACTACACCATTGAATGGTCATTGATTTGGATCTATTATCAATACCTAATAGCGGTAGAATGAAAACGGATGTTAAGAAAGCTAGAATGCCTAATATTACAGAATGATCCATCCTGAATGAGTAATGCCTATTAATTTAATCCAACCAAATGCAGGTATTATAATCATTAATAATTATAGTTCTGGGCAGGGATTTGATTGTGGGGTTGTCTATTTAAATGCAGGGGATAATGAGAAGCTTCGTGTTTGTTTACACCTGGAAACCCATGCGGGCAGATTGGAACGAAACCTTGAACTAAATGAAACCGTAATTGAATTAAAATTGTCGGTTAATTGAGCACATTGACTGGACACCAAATATGATGACCAATAAGTGAAGGTAGAGGAAAAGGTGAACCGTAGAAGAAAATTGTACCAGGGCATAGAGGATTATATAGCAATAAAACTGATAGACATATGAAAATAATAGAACCAGAACCGGCAGAGAACATTTATTGAGGTTTAGTGCCGCGATTATTATTAGTATAGTGGTTCTAGATTAGGTCATTGCGGAAAACACTACTAAAATAATAGGACCCTTGGCGAATATTACGTTAGAGCGTGCAAGAATTAAAAAAATATATATGCTAGCTAACATTGAATAATTTAAAATTTTTTATATTCCTGTTCAGTTGCATACCATTCATTTTATAAACATCTTTTTAGTTTAGTTGCGGGTGTATTGGTGATTATTGCTGTTGGTAGTGTAGGGAGGATAATTTATTTTTATATATTGTCATTTATTTGTGTTCTTGTATCTTGTTTTATTATTTATCTAATATATACAGTTTTTAATTTTTATAAATATTTTAGCCTGGATAATCTGTCATTAGATTTTATTTGTATTGTTTATAAGTTTATTACTTAACGATGTCAATCTGTTAGTTTTCCTAAATAAATAAAATACCAGAATGCCAATATTCTGGCTTAGGTAATATCATGAATTTTGTGTAAGAGCTTATAATTCAATAGTGTCAGTAGGTACCTACGAATTGCGATTACTTGAAACACATTTCGCAAATTATCAGATGTTGTAAGTTTTAAACTAGTTATCTTAATTCTTTCCGCTGCTTTGTGCCCCTCGTCCCACGCAAAATACAAACGAAATAAACTCGCATCGGAGATCTTCCTAATTAGTAGACAAAAACTACAGCATCGCCTCGTGCCTCGCGTGGGATGATTTTAAAATAAATGTTCTTCCATACCATGTATTCTCTGTCTTACTATCAAATTAATGCTTTGAGTTGTCACCATGTTCCCGTATGCGTCACTTCGTTTAGGAGAGTTATAATTTGTCTAAATTATACGAATTTGTGGAGGCGAGATGTTTTGTTTCAGCCGTTTCTGGGAACGGCGCCCTCTAAGTATTGATGCTGATGTTTTGAAGTATGGTGGTATCTTCTCAAGTGTAGTCTCGCGTGCTTCTAATGTGGGAATAATGACTTCTGCCCAGAGCTTTTTACCTACGTCACTCACGCGTTGCGCTCAAATCTACCGAGCTGTTAGTGGAGGCTTCTGAACATCTTCAGAAGTTTATAATGTGGGTAAACTCTGGAGTGAAGTGCTCACGAACGAACTGCTTAATATGGTACAACACTTCAAAAGCATTTCAAAACATATTCGGATATAATTGAACATGCTGTTAGACAAGAGTCCGGTTTTTCTAAAATAGTATGTTCTACCGCGAATGAATGAATATCTTATTGTGTACGCTGTGACTGCTGTGTAGGAGTTAAACGCAAAGAAAATTGAGCCAATATGGAATTAATATTAAAATATTATATATTCTTATAGATCAACAAACGCTGATTCTTAATATATAAGTTTCATCATACATATACGTAGAATTAATAAATCGTCATTTAAAAACGATTAACACCGTAAAAGACTTCAACTCCCTGTGATTGGTCGGCGCAGACTCGCACATGGTTCACCGCTGCAGTACACAAATTATTTCAAAAGAATTTCATGAAAATCTTTGTGTAGGGGTAAGCAGAAAGTATGGAATAACAGACATCTCCGTCTTGTTTTCTTACTCTTCACATGACCCGAAGAGTATTTGATCATCCTGGGGCGTCCGTGACTTCTTCTTTCAACCACTTTATATTATATTCCCCCCACACTGAATGTAAGGTTTCAATTCAAATGTAAGTTAAATATTAATTTTACAAATAAATACACAACACCAACTGTCCAATTAAATGTGAGAGCCGATAATCCTAGACGTAATTTAGCGATTTCGCAATTTTGCTGAACAATTATCTTTCACATGTTCTTCATTTCAGATACATTTTTAAATCTCTGTAGGTACTTTGAAAAATGGTATTTTCTATACTTAATCTAGATCTAGTCCAATAATAATTGATAAATTGGTTAGAATACTAAATTAAATCACATTTAATCTCAATAATTATCAAGTCTTTCTTGGATCAGCAATCTTAATCGATTGTTTCAAAACAGTTCGAGAGCAGGTAACCTCATTGCTTACTCTTATTTTTTTTCATTTTGGGCTTAGACTACTGGCCACGATGTTTGGAGTGATTTAATATAATGCAGGTGCTGGAGTTATGTTTATGTGTTTCCAATCAGTTATATTACCTTTACTAGCAAGCCACGTATTAACGCAGAAGTAAATTATTTACGTCATGCTCGGTAAGTTAATCTACCGGTTAAATGTAATACACAACGCAAAACTCATCCAAGAATGTTCATCATGTATCCAGGTTTAAATTTGACCCGAGTTATCTACCCTTTTACCATCGCAGAATGAGAGCAACGCATTTCTCATATTTCTTGTCAGACGAACATTCTGAATTCCGACGGTCATAACTTGTAGTTTATCGCTTTAGCTAAACTACTTACGTTTGATATCGTTTTCCCCAAGCATTCTTGGCATCATAGATTACGTTCATAATCACTGTTTAATAAAGATTTCTAGACAATGAAAATATGTATTAATGTGCATCTAAAAACCATTATTTTTTTATTTCTTTTTACAAATGTCAATTTTATTGTTACAAGAATTTTAAAAGTCTTCATTTGTCAAATCCCGCCAAATCGATCGAAATCTTGCGGGGTACGTGTGACGTCATACGTGCCTCGGTATTGTCTATAATCAGCACCATAAACTGACATGATTAGCACACACCACAAAAGATCGGCCCACAAACCTTTTTTGCAGCTTTCTTTGTCAGCCTAGTAGGCGTGGGTTCATTTTAATTATTGTATTGTACAACCCATCACGTCAAATAATTCCCGTTTTTTGGAGTCATCAATCTCCTGTCGTCGAACTCGCGATCCCAAATTCACGGCTAGACCCTAATTAAGAGGCCGTGTGTGTGTGTTGGCTTAAAATATAAAAATATCCCAAACAAAGCAAGGATCACGCGAAATCGGGATGCGATCTATGGAACAAAGCAAGAGGTTAATTGGAGAGATTGATTTCTCCGTGGACTCATTAACCTAGTGTGGGCTTTGACATAAGGTACTAACAGACTTGAATTACATTTGGAAAAAATTGACACGTTGTTAGTACACCTGAACTCTTGCACCTCATCGACCAAATCGAGCAACTCGCCAAAATATATTGTTCTTCAACGATAATTCCGGGACTAACTACCACATACATGCACCTATTTTCCGCCTTCATACATTTGGAAACAAATTCCCCTCAAAAGTTTACCAGTATAAGAAACACCTAAATAAAGTATTTTATGTTGTTTTTTTGTTATCTAAACATTAAAAAAACTCATAAACAAACTCACTCTTAATACATAAAAGAAATAATTAGAAAATTATATCCCTCCTTTCAGGGACAAGTCACCAACCCCGGAAACAATCTTGAGACGGGTAAAAAAAACTTAATTGTTTGTGACTTTTCCTAGATAGGAGAGGGTACACCAAAGATATTAGAAGAACTATCTTTGGGGTACACCGTTCAAATACTTGTTGAATAAATAATAGTCGGAAAGATGAATTTGTATCAAAAAGGTATGGGAAAACATATAACATATTCTGGTGTTAATGTTGACAAGGTAGTAACTAGTTGGTTACCTAGTAAATTCAGTATCGTAATAGCATTAGAGATTTCAGATACCCTCACATAAGTCGTTAAGATTTCGATCGTATTTAAGTGTTAAAATTAGTTATAGTGAATAATTGTCCGTAGGTCCAAATTGACGTATGTAATTTATAAACACTAATCTTAACTGCAATCGTGTTTATTAATTTACGTTGATACTTGATAGGTGATCGATCCGTGTCAAACACACACGTGTTAGAACATAAAAATAATGTGATATTACTGCATACTCGCATTTTACTGTTTGGCACCACTCTCAGTCACGAAGAACAAACTAGGAACTTGTAGAGCGGGTTTTAGTTAAAACACTCCGAGAGTTTTACTGTTAGTATTACGATGCCACACTGAAAAAACCGTACGCAAGTCGGAGATCGAACGAACATCGGCCAAGCCAAGAAATCTTAGATGAAACGATAGTTTTTTTTTATTGATAACCTTTCGACTTGCGATTCGAAACTGGTTCCAGTTTCCAGTAATCTAACAGCTAACATACAAGCCGGACGAGTATTGATTGCTCGTTCTGTTGCTTGAACCTGAACACGTAAATTAAAAATTTGGACGAAAAAATCCTCTCTAAATTACAGTGAACTTCTGTATTGAGTTGTAGGTAGTGTCCTGTGACCATGTCTTTAGAATGTCTGAGATAAGACGCCATTGAGAATCTTCTCAAATAAATCCGATTTGTTGGAGGTTCTGTATTGTTTGGTCATATTTAATGGCTCTGTGAATTGTTTAGTTTTGGTTTTCTCCATAAAGGAATATCTTCAATAACGTCATTGCTTCCTACTCAAAAGTTTAGGATTATTTTTACATATGTATCTTATTATACCCCAGTTTTTCTTCCCTTTTGAAAATTATTGAAAAAACCATTTCATTTAAACATTCTGTAATAATGTTGTCATGTACCAAAATACAAATACTGCAGTGAAACTTCAGTAGTGTCCCTTCTCGTAGGTATAATATCGTTGTTATATCTATGCTTATTATACATTTTATTTATTTTACCTGGTTTCTGGGTGTGCAAATCATCTAAATTAAGTAATTGCGTATATTGCATTGTTTGATTAATTTTAATAACTTTCGAGTCGTAATAGGTTGCTTACATCATGTAAAGATCACTGTGGTGGTAATTTAAACAATCAGAGTACCTTGAATGGAATCCTATACGAATATAGCCAAAAATAGAGAAATTGATGCAAGAACTAGCAGTCTACATTGGCGACCCTTAAAGCAAAAAATAGGTTTAAATATTGGAGTAAAGAGACCTTGCAAAAGACGTGGAAATCCAAATGCGAAAGATCAGGTCAATATTTTTGTAAAGTCTTGAGATAAAGAAACTAAGTAAAAATGCAAAAGCAGACCAAGAGCGGTGTCTATTCAATAATAAGTGATGCTTGCATAGTAGCGATGGATTTGAGACTCATTTTATTAAGAGCGGGAGCCACGGTAACAGCTCAATATTTTAGTTCAGCTCAAAGAGTCGACTCAATCGTACGACGGCTTCATCGGACGGGAGCCGCGAACTCAGAACGAATGAGCAATGAGAATACTGCGCTTGCCCGATACGGCTCTCCCACTACAGCTCGCCATTAGGCATTACGGCTCCCAGTGTAAGCATGTTCGTACGACTCTTGGTACCGGGTAAGATGATGTATGAGTATGTAATATCTCAAGATAAAAGAATAGTACGAGTTTAATTAAGCCGTGATTACCGGGAGTCGTAAGAATACGGCTCATCAAAATGATCTAGCTCAATTGTGCGGCTCGCTCATGAACGACTCATCGCTATTGCATAGGCAAATATTGAAATAATTTGACTATCTTGGTACTGCTATTTGTCGTAGACATTCCTTGGCTAATCACACGGGGAACAAAGCACAAACAGCCAAGGCAAACACTGGTAATACGGCCGATAAGAAGAGTGTGGAAAACTTTAATTAGTTTCGCGAACACTTTTTAAAATGAAAGCAATCTGATAACGGCAAATAAATAATGCTAAAATGTGTGCATAAGATAATGTTGTGAGGGTTGAGTGTGCACTTGAAGTGAAGTGTTTACTCAGTCAGCGGTGAATAGAACAAACACAAGCGCGTTCAAATGTGAGTCAATTTTCAAGTTTTGTCAATGTAAAGGTTAAGATAAGTAATATTATGTTAGATACGTCATAATAATAACAATAAAACAATAAAATAACAATAAATACAACTATTTGAATTTTACTTTTGTTTTAGATGGATAAACTTTTGGTACAACAGTTAATATACGAAATAAATTTCGATCCTACACAATCGGGATTTGGCAAAGTCCCTGGGTAATAATAATAATTGGATGACTTGTATAGCGCCGTTTTTGTGCAAAATCACCTCAAGGGCGCTGTACAAACTTATAATACAAGTAGGGTAGGGTGGGAAGGTTTAATCCTCAATCAAAGCATTCTATTTATTTATTTTTTTTAAATGTTTTAAGAAGTTCAGCAGTTTTTAGAGCGAGTCCCTGGGGAGGGAGTTTCAATTAACGGTCAAAAAAAAAAAATTATACATATATTTTTTAAATTGGCTACTAGGTCGAGAATTTAAAATACATGTTTTTTTAAAACTTTAATTTCTGTGATATATAATGAAGATATTCAATTAAATTTCCGTAAATACTTTGGGGTGCCAAGTCGTGTTGTGTACCCTCCTCATTTTAAGCCACTGTGTCGGGCTGCTTTGCTGTCTCCACCATCATCCTAGTAACCATAACGCTAATACCCAGCAGAAGTCGGTCGAGCCGATGTAACACAAAGTAATTCCGTATCGGCATACATTTCTTGCTTCGTCCGAATGCAAACAACGTTTTAATAAAAAATATTTTGATCAGACACGATTGTTTATACACAATAATGTAATGCTGACTCTCTGCTGACAAGATGGTCCATATCGTCCTGATGCATCCCAGACTTCTCCCATTCATATTCACCTGTCTCTGGTCATCAACATGCTCAAACCACCAGAGCGTATTTTCTTTAGTTGTTTATTACGTATTACGCTTCCATTGGCCTTGCATTATTTTCAAATCTTCTTATTCGGTCAGGGATCTTATTCAACTACATTTAGTATACTTCTGCACTTCCTCTGCCAGTTCTATGGCTTATTCCCATTGATTCATCATGGTTGGTTAGTAAGGTTTTTAAAAGTAACCAAATCCATTGATTATTTTAAAACTCGCAACATAAATTAAGGAAAACAAACAATGGCTTGTAATTATTATCTATACAAGCAAGGTACCAATCGGTAGATTATTTTACATAGGCGCAGGCAAATGCATAATACAATAATAAGTGTTATCTTAAATAAATACAATGTTTACTATGCGTTGGTTCAATCTTCCTTGTATATGTGTTACTACAATCACATTGTCACGGGTTGTGAACACGTAACTACACAAATGGACAAAGGTCCGTGATTGCATATAATATATAACCAACATATAGGATAATAACATGGAGTTAACTGAAAAAACAACCAAACGAAGGTTTTTAAAATACTGCAACGAATTATACAAAGTGAGCAAAAAATAAAATCATACAGCTTCTGAGCAAGGTCATTAGGGGAGCAGTTTAAACAGGTTAGAAGGCGAAGTATAAATAATAATTGGAGTACAACATGATCAGGTTATTTTTTAAATCAAATTCCTATCGCTATGCAACTTTAAAAAAACAATGAAATAAATGTTAAAAGGTGTTTCAGATGCTGGCGGTTATTATGAGATCATGACAAGTAACATATTGGAGGTTTATCATACTGGTATATTTCAAGGTACGTAAATACGAAGTATACAAACCATTTTATAAAAATATAAAAACAAAAATCACTTTCGATGTTTCAAATCTCTCAGGTGTCCCGTGATTATTTTACATTCTCCTAGTGAAGGAAGGATGTCCCTTTCGAAATTATGTTCCGGTGGATATTATGTTCAAATCAAGATCGAAGCTGATGTTTTCTAGAACGATAAATCATAACTATGTATCAGCAGGGGAGGCAGAGCTCAAGTATCAAGTTGATTCAATTGTTAATGCCGTTGCTTCCTAGGTGTCCCTGCCTTCAGCAGTTTACGTAAGCGTAATATACACTTCGGAAGCTTCACCCATCTCCACGTGCTCTGCAAGTACAACCCAAGTAGTCCATTTCGTATTCTCGTTCATTAAGTTTCCGCGATATTTTCCAATCCAATATCATCTCATCCATAATATGGCAATCATTCATAAACAAAATACAAGTTGAATGTTCTAGTTTTGGTGATAGGGTTTAAGACGGAAGAGATGTATCACAAAGTAAATATGGATTCTGAAAGATAAGCTTAGAGATGACCGAGAATCTCACAAACAAAACAAGGAAGATGAAGTACTAATGATGAAAACACGGCCCTGAGAAAGACTAAAACTAGAGTTGACTCTCCCAGTACAACTTTGTTGACTGTTGTATTATTGTTTGTTCAGTTTTATTGTTGGATTGTCGGTGTTTGGTGTTGTAGATCTCCATAGCGTCGGCGCAGCGTGCTGTGACGGATGGCATGGTGTTTGAACACGGGAGGTGTGAGAGGAGCGAGGTTTGATTGCAGAGGGCATCCAACTTTTGATAACGAAATATGAGGTGTCCCTGGTAATATTTCTAAACTGGATATATTTCTAAACAACGTAACGGAACAGCTGTGGGAACTGGCGCTGGATGCGGAGATGCCCCAAAATTGCCTTTAAGCGTTCAGGCTAATTTGTTCGCTTTTGGGAACAACTCGTTTGGTCTCATATAAATCGTTGTATCTCCCTTACTATCACGATGATAAATATGTTGTAAACGGTGTCAGAAATAGAAAACACAACGCTTTGTGAAATAATATATATAAAAATTCATGAATTTTTCTATTAATTATTTTCAAATGAAACAAAAAAAAGTAAGGTGACCATAACTTTTGTAATACATTTCTTTTTTTTCGTGGTTAGTAATTTTAGTTCAGTGAAAACATAAAATGAGCCATTTTTTAAATTTGTATGCATTAAAAATTTTTATTTTTCATTTCTAATAATAAATTTAGATCAGCTTTAAAAAACATTTTTTAGTTTTCAGATACGTAAAAAAATATTCAATTTATTTGGATTTTATTGCAGAACGGAAATACTCTAACGTTCTGACAGAATATATAAGTAAACTAAAGCAAAAAGTAGCTTGCATTGAAATTTCGTAGTGCAATTCCGCAAGAGTTTTGTAAAGAAACTGCAATTTGGAATGCGTAGAAAAAATGGGTCAGGTGTGCTAAAACAGGCAACAATTTTGTATACATAGTACAAGAAAAACATTCCGGTTTTATTCAAAATATATTTCAGAACACTGCGGAAAAACACTGAGAAAAAATTGAGCAATTGCTTTTGTCAGGGCTTGACACAGTTAGTTTTTGAAAGTCGATCGAAAGTTTTACAACGTTAGAAAAAAGTCTGCTTTCGAAGATGTAAAAAATACGATTCGGCTGTTTGATATACGGTTGGAATTGTCACAAATCAGGTGTGTGTGATTTAGCTCATCAGCATAGCCGGTCCGTGAGATCTTGAACCCGAAGGTCACGTGATGTTGAAAAGTGAAAACGCGGGTCATCAGCAGGTTTTGCAAAACAGGAGAATTTGCTGGTGTTTAATTAATTGGTCACATGCAATACACGGTTTCTTTGATAGCGCTTGCATGCTGAATGTAATTTAAATATATTTGCAAAAATTAAGTTGGCGTAAAACGTGTTTGTCGTTGGACTTTCCATAGTGTTTATTGTTATTTTTTAAAGTCGTCTGTTTTCTAATGCAAACATTTAAATGTGTAGTTATGTGTTCAAAAGTGCTTCATCCTTCACGAATACTTATTAGAATAAACTAGCGCAGACCCGTGTCATAGACGCGCTATTGGCAGTGCGTTGGGACCGGATTCGGTAGTTTCCGGTCGTTCGGCGTTGAATTCCCGACAAATCAGTTCTAACTTTAAATATGAAAATAAAAATAATTTTCGTTTAAAATATTTCGTTGTAGGTAGGTTTACTTTATCGCTTGTCAGGATTCTCCAAACAAACACTTAAAATTTAATAAATTAAGCTTAAATTTAAAACAAGAGTTCTATAGTTCATTGAACCAGCTACACAGACAGAACTTCAACCAACATTGGTATTTTTAATAGTTTAAAGTTGGGAGAAGCAACTCCAAATGCTGTGCGAGAAGCTTGATCTACTATAGACGAAGGCTGCAGAAGTAGTGCAGGACAGTGACGCTTGAAGGCGCTTGTTGAGGCGATAGGTCCCCGACTCAAATAGGACAAAATCACCTTCTAGTGATTTTATTACTCCGAAAAGAGGAGTCAATAATTTCTTGAGTCGGGTCATGAAAAGAATCTTTATAATAAAAGTGTGTATGTAAGTCAATGTATTAACGTGAATGAAGCTAGGAGCGTGTGCTAAGACATATGTACGGAGGTCCATCCACTCTGGCATCTCTGCGAGGAAATGGTGTGCTGATTAGTATGATAGTTCGTAAAGTGACCAAGTAATAATATTTCACTAGCAAGTGTAAGAGTGGCCTTAGAGCACGATCAAAGTATTACATTATATTTTCTGGTGTCGATACGTGTTTTAACGAAAATACTAAAGATTTCGCAAAAGCCAGTCGTTATATTGTCAATGCAGTCAATGACATTTTCTTAACAATAAACCAGACCAAGTTCATCTCCAAATTTCACATCCATTAGTGAGCACGGTGAAAGTGAAAGAAAATCCGCCGCATTCGACAAATTTAATAGTTGACATTTTCTAAAGATTTTAATTTACTTGAACGTTCATTTTGTTGAGTCCATTGACCAGAATGAAAGTGTTGACTAAAAATCCTTGACCGTTTAATCTCCGTCTATTAATGCCTATGGATCGTTGATCAAATCACTAGAGCAGAACAGAACGCAGGTTGTAAACCTAAACTATGATATCCGCTCCGTTAACACAGTGAACAGAAAAGTGTAGGTTTTTGATTTCGTATAGAACAAAAAGTCGATTGGAACAATTAGTTTTATTGTATTATTAGTACAAATAACCAATCGATTTTTAAAAAGGCAAAAAAAAACACAAATCTGAACGCTCCGGCTCGGCTCTTGATGTGATCCGATAAGGCGTGGGGCCCTAGGTACTGCAGGGAAAATGACAACTATATGATGTCATCGGACGCAAAATCCTTTGGAGCCAAAACACCTAAAATTGCACCCGTTTTGAAAAGAAATTGTAACTTACAATTTTTAAATACATATTTAACCATGAAACCATACTTAAAAACATTGAAATTCCTCATTGATGGATGAAATGAAAACAAATATTGACTTAAGAAAATTAACGGGTGTTGCATAAGTCTAATTTTTTTTTATTCTGGCTATTACTTTTATCTTAATGGCATAATGGGACCATATTCGTGATGCTGGAGAAATATTTTTTATCGCTGCACCTACATACATTGGTACATCTGTGGTCAATACCAATAAATAGAGATAATTCTTTATTGTAGCCAATGATGGCAATCTCCTCTGAAATTCCATTGATTGATTGGCGGTTGGCAGAAATAGTTTATGTAACTGCAATATTGCTTTCGATTTCATTTACTCCCACATTGGAATTCGTGCATCGTGAATTGTTTAGGTTCGGTGTACACCTTTGCTTATTTTTCTCAAAATCAATTAATTACGGTTATACATTGTCTCATGTTTTCATCTGCTTATTTTATATGGTTCTTTTGCTCTTTGTTCCAACTATTGCGAGACCCATTTCTTATTTTAAAAATCTAAAAGCAAGTGCTGTAAAATATCAAATATGCCAAAACATTAACAATTTAACAGGCATTTCTTTATCTTGTGTTTGACTTAAATACAATTTGTGTTTTTTATTTATTTTTGGCTATGTGATCTGTAGGAATATCACTACCGAATTGATTATACGTACTTATAATATTAGGTAAGTTAATCCACAGTATTCGTAGGTTAAGAATTTATATTAAAGCATAATTAAGGCGATACCAATATTACAATTAAAGAAAAACAGATTTGAAACCTACTCCAAAATGGAATACGCCAATAAATATTTGTCTATTGAAAAATCCCGTTTGGGCTAAATTAGGTTTCCATGAGTCATATTTAAAAAGCTTAAAACACCATTAGCCGATTTGTTGAATTGTGAAATCAAGGCTAAATCCGGTACTGCCAAACATGTTAGTGTCAATGACGGTAAAGATCGATGCTAAAATGTCGAGAAGCCTTAGTCTTAAAGCCTTAAAATGAGAATTAACATACCTTCCTCCACTTCCGCGACACAGTTCCAGGTACAAAAAACTAAGCGGGAAGTGGTAGCATTGTGTTCCGTCGCAGAGAAAGGTCTTGCACTAAGCCTGTAAAAGTTTTGACAGTGTAAAGAAACTAATGCTCAAAACCGCAAAATCTCTCGCTGACCGACACCAAATTCACAACAAGATCAAATAATAATAACAAGGCAAGAAATGATTTCTAATAATGAAAAACATTAAAGGAAGTTACGTAAGATTTGAAAATTTGATTCTGCTCAAATTGATTCGGCGAGTGGATGAACATTGTACTTAAATCGTAATGCTGCGAAGATTAGAATAATAATTTATTGCGTTGGATTTCGTCAACGGGCAGGAAATTATATCCACATACATCGACGATAATAACACGGGTCATGTGAATAATTTAAAGTTATTACAGAGCGTGGAGTTACATTAAATTGCAGACACATCATAATTACGTTAAACAGACTTGGAATCCAAATCCATACCTGATCGATTAGTATATTTTACCTTTGAATTAGAAAATTATTACGATGCGTAAAATGACATGTTAGCAAATTTATTTGCGTGTTTTCACTCTTGGTGAATAAATCCTCTTAAGTTAAGAGATATGAGAG
The DNA here is from genome assembly GCF_061612785.1 of Hesperophylax consimilis. Taxonomy (NCBI): domain Eukaryota; kingdom Metazoa; phylum Arthropoda; class Insecta; order Trichoptera; family Limnephilidae; genus Hesperophylax; species Hesperophylax consimilis. The sequence continues at coordinate 25,839,199 of NC_142850.1, forward strand.
CATTAGACCATAAATTGTATGCAAATATAACGATTATTATTATATGGGTTAAGTCTAGCTTACACATCTGCTGAACAGTTTTGCCGATTCTGATGACAAATCGCATTTGTATAAAAACGCCAATCATCTGTCATGTTTTCTTTTGCAAAGGCGTGTATCAGAGTTTAAATGCCTACAAGAAACATGGGTCATCAATATACACAGATCATAGAAGATGATCTCTTTTGATGATAAAATTAGAAATTTTACAACGATTTGCAAAAAATGGAAAGTGACTGCCATAATCGGTCAATGGCGGCTTCGAGAGGGAAAAGTGGACGAACATTTTACTGTCGCAGAAAATGTTAACATTATGGTTGAGTTGATAAATATAAGTGAGTTGGAGGTAGTCCAATACGGCTGCTATACCGTGTGAGAAAACTAAGTTAGGCTTCGCAATAAGGAATTCCAGTCAACTACTTATTTATTTATGAAAGTTCACCTTCTAACACCATTTTTTTTAACGAACATCGATTTCATATTTAAAATAATTTTCATAATTTGCATTTTTCAAAGCCCACCAAAATCTGACAGGGTAGGCGGGACGTCATACGTACCTCGGTTTTGTTGGTTGTAGTAAGGTCAATCCCATTGCAAGTGCGAATGAAATCAAGAAATCCCAATTTAAATATTTAACAAGATTTCCAAAACACATACGCACCGCAAATTAGCACAAAATTGTCCACATTCTGATTGTACGCGACCTGGCAACCAGTGCGGTAGCTGTTTAAGGGCTGACAGAACCCGCCGACCAATCACAGGGCGTTTGAGTGTCTCAAGGTTTTAATCGATTTAATTGACGATTTTTAATTCTACGTAAACTATATATAAACTTATATATTCAGAATCAGTTTTTTTATCTATATGAATATATGATTTTTAAGCCAGAATATTTTTCACTCAAGTTCCTTATTGTATCAACGCAGTGTCCATTTCATGAAAATTTTTTGCTTTATAATCTAAGTGTTCATATTATGAAGAGTGAACATGACAGATAACTTGAGATCAGTATGATATCCAATTATGATTGTTATTTTCTCTCACAGGTGGCGAGCGAATTGTAAGATACCCGAACATTAAGAAAAAACACCTAAGTACAACCACAACATAATCACTAGCCATAATAACCATCCAAAAAGAACACATTTCACTCAAGAGAGCAAGCCAACTCAGTGCTAGAAGAATACTTTCTTAGAAGCAGGCGCTGGTGGTTACATACATATAATTGAATTAAGAAAGTAATCTAGCATTAAGAAACCAGAAAATTAAATTCAAAAGAGGCTCGATCGAAACTACCGGCTACCATAGGCTTCTAACTTCTAATTCTTACCCACAGCTCATTTCCATAAAAGGAGGTGGTACTGCAAATATGCGGTAGGAGAGTTCTTAGCCGATGTCTTTCACTAGTGTCAGTAAAAAGTGTCCCACTTTTGGAACAGTCTGAAAGTGATCCGATGATAAATTTGTTTATTGACAGCTGAGATAAATGATGATTCGTCAGAACGGCATCAGCGCGAACAGAGTCGCCCGAGTAATCCATCAAAAGCTCAAATTTATCCTCAGATATTCTGCACGCCCGGTTCATCTATGATTAATTCAGATATCACAGAATCGATAAGAAACTTAATGAATTTATTAACAACCGAAGCAAATTAACGACCAGTCAAATAAGGAGAAACTTTGGAGGGTAAGCTAGCAAAACTATAAATAATTATTAAACTGGTTTTGAACAACAAAAAAACAGTACCAAATAACAAGTAGTGTCATTGAAAAGTTAACCTGGAACACGTTTTGGTACAATATTAAAAAAAAAACAGTTTGTGGTCTAATAACAAAACACATTTTGTAAATGGCGTTTGAAATAATATGAACAAGTGTGCGCAATCATCGTAAATTTATTACTTGAAATTGCTCCTTCACTGTCCCATAGAAGGTCAAGTCTAGTGTTTTTCGTTATCATTCAGAATCAAATTCAGAATCAAATTCCGAATCATCGTTCAGAATTAGATTCGAGAACTGTTGCACAATCCAATGGACATTTGGAATAAATAGTTAGACCAATCTGGCCGCCCAAATCATTTAAATATGAACGATGTTTTTTAGTTGCCCAAAACGGGATGTGTGCAACAACTGTACCACAATCCACAACACGGCAGATGTTGAGCAACGAGAGCGTCTGTTATGGATACATGATACTTGTTAAGCAATAACGTTTCGACATCTTCACCTTAATAACACTAATGTTAATGAAACAATTACACAAAAATACAGGGTATGTGATTGGCAAGATATAATCTAACAAGCAAAACAACCCAAAAATGGAAAGTAGACATGGCGTTGTTTTGTTTGACTTTTGGTGTACCTATTGATTATGTTGCATAGATCCCAGTCGATAATTGCGACACGGTATTATTGCTCAAAAATAAACATACATTAAACATCTGCAAGGCCGTCTCACCCCCAAACAAGGGCGCGAATAAACAGAACCAAATATCCGCTAGCCCAGCCATGAATTCGGAAAGGAACAAAGCAGTTTCAATGTATTCTGGATTAAACAAAATAAATTTAACAGAATAAATAAATCATCTGCGTTACAAACGCGATAACAGTATTTACATAAAATTGCAGCAAACCCAAGACAGAAATTTTGCGTGTAACATTAATCATACTAAAAGCAAAAGATCGCACAACAGAATCGCGAATCAATGACGTTTTATTGCGTCTTAAATAAAATCCGTTGAATTCCTATCAAAGAGTCCATTATAATTCAGTATTCAGCATTCTACACGCCACATGAATAAGACAACGTAACCGCAAACTTGATTGGGAAAACTTGAAAAGTACCGTACAGATTTTTGTCTTCTGGAGCGATTCCATTTAAAACCGGCCCTTTTACCTACATCTGTCGGTCTGCAGCCTTGGCAGTAGACAGTCAAGTAATAACGACCAATGAAAAAGGGTAGAGCTGGTGTGTTAGATAAGATGTTGAAAGCTACATTAAGAATAGACCTTTTGATGAATGCAAGATGGATTTAGAGGTCTAAAACAATACGGAGAAAATAGAACATTGAGACAAAGTTCTATAAAATGCTATTTTCTCCTATATAGCTAAATGCTTCTAAACGACTTATAAAGCAACATACTTTTTCAATGGATTTGGCATATAGAATGTTGTAGTAGGAACTAGGAACATGGATACCGACGTTCTTACATAGATTAAATAAAGTTTCCAACCACCGAAGACGAATCAACAAACTTTTAGGATGAAGGAGTGTCGGAAGGTCTAAGCTGAGTTGAAGGTTACTGGTACTAACTTTAGGATGTGAAGATCAATATTGCATCCTTAGGCCCAAGGAACAGGAGAACCACAGCAAGAGTAGAGGCATTTCTGGAATAAGTCAAGACTCTTCAAGGGTGACATCATCAAGGGTACATCGATGATGTAATTCTATTACAACTTCAAAAGAAAATTTGTTTTTTTGAAATTTGACTTGAAATTGATTTATTTATGAACTCTTTTTATAAGTCCGTGGAGCTTTTACATTGGGTACAATGAGATGTTTACAATTTTAAACATAAGGGTTATAGACAATGGTTGAAAAAAATAATTACTTAAGTTACAGTGGTTAACAATTGGACACAATTCAAAAAATAATATTAATAAAGTCTAATTTGCTAAACTATGTAGGTGAGAAATTGGCGAGTTCGCTACATAAATTTTTGTTAATGATGACTTAGAAATAGTTCCTTATTTCTTATGCCTAGTGTGTCGAGTAGGCCACGCTTAAATTGACCAGACTCAAAATATCGCAACAGTCGAGTTGTGAATTTACAATTTAAAAAAAGAAGCATCTTAGAAATTTTTAAAATTACCTCAAGGGTGTAAAAAAACGAAGACTTTTACCTGAGATTTCAATTCAAAATATGGCACGAGCAATATTACCAGGAGTGCATACATTATGTTCTTAAATAGGTACTACGCCGTGCCCATAAACGATTGGTCTGATGTAAAAACTGGTATAGCAAGAAGTGGGTTACCAGTTCGCGGCACTGGGTTGTCCGGTGGGTTGGCCTTCCCTGCTTTTGGCGGAATTTGTTACCCCGTTAGGTCTCAGGATCTTATCACCTAGGATGCTTTTCGCAACGCAATATTTGGCTCAACACATGTCCAATTTTCAAAAAAGTGCGCGTAAATTTTTTAAAAATTATTTTTTATAATATTCATAACATTATATGCAAGGAAGCTTTTGACTGTCCAACTAGGAAGGTTTACCGTTTTAGGACAGTCAAATTAACAGGTTTCAAATTATCCTAGAAGAAATACATGATTTAAGGGGAAGCTACAAGCCAAAAATGTGTAGATTCTTGGTATACCTTATATTGTAGGTAATAGGCATTAAAATCGCTTAACAAACGGAGTCCAGAAACGTTCGATTTTAAGCACAAAACTGATTTTTATTTATTTTGTAAATAATTTTATAAGAAAGCAAAAAAGTTAATCAGGTGAAACTGTCACAAATAATCTTAGATATAATACAGTATTTTTAAAAAGCTGTTTCCTTTACGCGTTATATTTCTTTTGAAAAAATATTTTTTTAGTAGCTTACATTTATATTTTTTTAATGAGTAATTTATTATTTTATTTGTATTCTACTCAAGCGAAACGATAGGAAAACCTTATTTATCTAAAGCATATTTTTTTGTATTCATAATGTACACCAATTCGTTATAAAGATTAATCAAAATAGCGATTTAGCACTAAGCTTCGCCCTAAGAATAGAGATAATAGGTGTGTAAAAGCGAAGATACAACTAGGCGTTTGTGATAAATAAATAAATATATTAATTTGAAAGCGTGTCAGTATTTCCCAGCGGATTCTGGGAGTGTTTCTGATATCAAATTCCTTTGGCGAGATTGAGCAAGATATCGTGGCTTCTGTTAAAGTAAAATGAAAAAATCTTATTAATAAAAATCACTGAAGCAATACGTGCATAAAAAATAATTCCGTAGAGTTCGTTGCAATGAACTCTCGAGATTTGACGAACGTTGGGAAATTTTGATGTTAGCAACAACGACACACAATGCAAATATTTTGTGTGGGAAACAACTTAACAATATAATAACTCGAAATGAATAAGCAATCGCAGAAGTTGAATAACATTCTAATGTTAACATAATATGGTGAATAATAAATTGGAATGAAATAAAAATCATTTTCCGTTGAATATTATCATTCGAGAAATAGTGGGGTGTTGATGGGGTCCAACGCAAGGTTCTTAGAATTTTAAGAACCTTGAGTCCAAACATACGTAAAGACCATAGATAATAGAAACGAGGAGGAAATTAGCCATAATGGCATTTACCATAATTAGTAAAGTAATTGAAACCACACGCACAAATGTGTAATCAACATTGTTCACGTATACCTCCCGTAAATCGCATTTACACACAGCGGCTTTTGTTTCTACCTACACACAAATGCATGACAATCATTGGCACTGCTTTTGATAGTCCGTGCAGTTTGGTCGTATCTGGCAACAGTCGGCTCGCTATCGTGCCATATCTCCACTAGTTTCTATCCTTGTATTATATGTGGTTGAAACCAAACATGCAATCAAAACTGCACAACTTAAGTAGATATTATTACTTGTATACAACAATTCATAAAATTACTTGGCAGATGAAAAAAATATGACCTTGCATAGTGGCAAAGTAAGAATTCTAATAAATTATAGAAATCTCAGACATAAGAGAAGAAACCGTGAATGGTTGTAACAACATATAATCACAAGGTATGTATCTCCTTGCAGATCGGAAGAATCTGGCGAATGTTCATGCTCTCCGAGTAATAATCCCTGCCCTATATTTGAATCTGTCCTCGGTCAACCAGTTGCAGTAATTGCTTGAGGAAGGACGGCATCCAGGCCACAGAGCTCGCCCCTGAAGGAGGCCCATAACCAGTTTTTTGGACCCCGGAATGGATGGAGCATGGAACGAATACCGCTTTACGCTCGAACGCTACCCACGCAGTTTGTACTTGGCTTTGTAGCCAACGGAACCTCTGATATTAAGATATCGTATATTACAAGACTGGATGTTTATAGGCTGCGCTTTACGCGAGGTTCACGATGTCGCCGGTATATTGCGGAAATTAGGCTGTAAAGATAACACTTCGAAACGGGAAGTAGTAGAGCACTAAAACTGCATACATGTACGTATATAAGAATAGAAAAACCAAAAGAAATAGGGAATATGAATCTAATGGAAAAGCTCTTAGTAACAATAAGATTAGTGGTTAAATGGAACACGACGCTACCAGAAAACTCGTGCAAACATACAAAACTGGTTAAATGTACAAAATAGAAGCTAGGAAAGTTCATGTAAAAGCACTAAGAACGATAAATGTTAAAGGGAACGTGAAGCTACTACAAAAGCTTGTGTAAACATACCATGAATGGTTAAATGTTAGAGGGAACATGAAGCTACTACGAAAGATCATGTAAGGTGCTACCATGTGATAGTTAAACCATAAACTACGAATCCTGTGAACATTTTTAGCTGGATTGTTAACACTTAACGCACTTCCCAAAGATAATTTTATAAATACTATAATCACGTTGATACTCAAAGTATATAAATATAAATGTTCCAAAACAATAAATAAATAAGCATACCATGAATGGTTAAATGCTAGAGAGAATATGAAGCTACTAGGAAAGCTCATGTAAATATAACTTGAATGGTTAAATGTTAAAGCGAGCAAGTTACTACAAAAGCTTATGTAAACAAACCATGAATGTGAAATTGAACATGACGTTACTAAGAAAGCTTATGTAAACATACCATGAATGGTTAAATGTTAAAGGGAACTTAAAGCTACCAGGAAAGCTCATGTAGACATATCATGAGTGGTAATGTTATAAAAACAGAGAGAACAAAGCTACAAAGAAAGTGAAGAATCCAAAGAACTGGTCAGCAGAGTTTCGAAATATTCAACAATGTTGAGATTTTATTGATTATTATAAAAATACAACTTCATTAACGAATGGCTTTAATTTTCTACGTGCTTTGTATTTATGCTTGAACCAAAAGTTTCGTGAGGCAATACGTGGACTTGTGGGAAATGGATCATTTTTTCTGATTCTCAAGATCTTACTGCATTTGATCACATGGCATTGAATTTCAATAAAAATACGAATTCAAATTCTTCAATAACTCTGAATCGGACGTGCTCACGAAAAAAACCTGTTGAACATGTTTCTAATAACGGTTTAATGATCAATTTACTATTACGATAAAACCAAGCGTTTTAAAAATCCATTGCCAACGGTATGTCATTATTAATGACAGGAAATTCACAATTACTATTGAATACCTTTTCGAATAAAAACGTTCATTGAGTTGTCGTTTTTTTAAACATCCAATTTGGCAAAATCACGAGAAAATAATGCACGGTTTGGATTGGGACGATTGGGTGTTAATTCATAATTAATTATTAAGTCGAGTTTTGATAACTCGTGACACGATTAACCGTGCTGGTAACACTTCTCACGTAATAAAGAGGTAAGATAAACATAATACACCTTGCTACACCAATCTCGACCTTAATGACCCATTCGTGATACGACGAACTACTTCAGACCAAATTAAAGGATTTTTTGAAAAAACGAGGCCAAAATCAATGTCTGTTAGATCACCAACCATTGATCGATGAAATAACGTTGGCAAGAATACAGAAACTAATTCTAAAAACTAACGCTAGCGCGTGGAGAAAAATGATTAAGGCTGATAAATTGAAATCCTGTTAAAAATGTGATGGCAATTAATTTCCTGATAAAATATTGGATCATTCAGAATATATCGAAACACCTTTCGTGCAGGTGTTCTTTTAGAAACGAAAAAGAGGTTTAAAATGGCAGTATTTGGAAGCGTAATAATATTTATTTACTATAAAATTCTTCTTATTTTTCCTTATCTTTTCTCTCCCCGCTTTACCACGTCAAAACATGGATCACGTCTGGAAACATTTATAAAAAAATATACAATTTGTGTTTCATCAGCATTCAAACGTTTTTGACAAATCGTTCGTTTTATTAACCCACATTTAACATTAAGGCCGGGTTATTTCACAAAATTTGAACAATTCATCAAATTTCAATTTCAAAAAATTATTTTCATATTCTTTAAAGGTTCTATTCAATTTCTATTACTATTTAAGTTTTGTGAAACAACTGGCCAATAATGATAACAGAACTTGAATAGACCCTTCATAGAACATGAAAATCAACTTTGAAATTTGATGAATTATTCAATTTCTATGAAACAACCCAACCTTAATCTACATGTGATTCTATCGACTTTACCGTTTGAACTTCAACATTCATAAGGAATAACAACAGAAGTGCTTTGTAGGCGAGTTTCGTGATCCAAATATAACCCAATCTGAGCCTATATTTCCATACAAAACTTTGTTTCACCATGATAACGAAATCCAAATGGGATAGCGATATACAATTTCAGGCAAGTGTAAGAGAGACAGACCGCGTGCTAAACGGGCAAGAACGAAAAGGTACTAAGTCAATGGCACATTAGTTTCTATTCAAATTTGTATATAAGGCACTTCTAGAGTTTTTCTTTATTCTACACGGAGAAAACTTACAGAAAACAACATATTGCTAATTTATTAAGAATCTCTTAAAATTATTCGTAATCCTGTTAAAAACTGGATTGCCGGCCATTAACGAATGAATTGATATGTATCCTGATAAAATTTTAGTAAAATATCACAGTTTTGTCACGACATCGAAACACGTGTTCATAAAAATTCAAACATTTTCGCATTTCGTCACTATATATTATTAAGATAAACGCAGGTGCATGAACACGTGTCCCGTTATTAATACGAATTTACTAGAATTCTATCAAGAAGTGGCCTGCAGTCCCGTTTTTAATAATAATAAATCAGCAATACTTATTTACGATACATAACTGATCAGAACATATCTGCCGAATTTGATGAATAAATTTGCAAAATGTAAAGTTCATGGTTTTTTGTTTTGCATATTTTTTTGTATCAAATAGAATGTTTGAAATGGTGACTTCATCGCAACTAAATATAGAAAGGTAGGTATTGGTATTACAACGAAAGAAAAGCTGATGAAACTGTATTACCTGCCAATCATTCATTGAAGGTGACTAATTTGATTATTATACTTTTATGAAGAACTCAATGAAATCTGTTCAAGTCAATAAATAATGGAGGTTAAAATGGGTCACGACTTTAATCTTATGTAAATTAAGTCTGTAAAATGTAAGCAATTTGAGAGCAAGACAAAAGAAAAAAAATATTATTATTGCTACTGGTTTTGTACGCAACTTATTATTTGAATCCATCATTAACATCTTTATTCCACGTCACTCATCCACACTGAATACAATAGGTATATTAATTATAGTAGTACTTGCGAAATATCGCCTCATACGCGCTTTTAGCAAGAAATTAACAATAAATCAAATTTAAATAATAACGCAGTTTTGTGATATTTCACGCGATGCATCACGTTGTGTACTTTTTAGAATTGGGCCACTAACAATGACACTCCTTATGTAGATGGCGATAAGGATGAAATTCCCGCTTAAGAGGAAGCTACAAGCCAAAAATGTGTATATTCTTGGTATACCTAATAATGTAAGTAATAGGCATTATAATCGCTTAACAAACGGAGTCTAGAAACGATTTCAAGCACAAAAGTGGTATTTATTTATTTTGTAAATAATTTTATAAGAAAGCAAAAAATTTAACCATGTGAAACTGTCACAGATAATCTTAGCTATAAAACTTTATTTTTTAAAAGTTGTTTACTTCATGCGTTCATACATTTTTATCGAAAAAATATATTTTTTGTAGTTTACATTTATATTTTTTTATTGAGTAATTGATTATTTTATTTGTTATTGAGTAATTGATTAGTTTATAAGCGAAACGATAGGAAAACCTTCAATTTATCCAAAGCATATTTTTCATAATTCATAATGTACACCAATTCGTTATAAAGATTAATCAAAATAGTGATTTGGCATTAAGCTTCGCCTTAACACCAGTCGCCTGTTTTGATTTATGCACGAAAAAAAAACATCACCAAAAACTTTGTTTTTGCGAAGTTCAGGCTAAAATTAATTCTTTCTTACAAATTTAATTTAATTATTCCATATTATGCTGTCTCAGAAGACGTAAAGTCACAACAAGGAAATCCATAATTGGTTTTATTTTGGCTATATAAAAACTGATTAAATGTAAACTGTCGATTTCCGAAGAATTAATAAATATTTAAATGTTAACGATAATTTTATAAAAAACTTAATTTTGCACATTATACAATAAATAATGGGTTGGTAAGAAGGATACCTACTGTTGTGCTTAGCCTTAGACTAGTTTGACTACACGACAAAGATTGAAAACTGTGGAATAAAAATGATGAAAAATAAATAAAAATAAACTTTGATGAAAAAATTTAAATTATTAAAACTCTCGACAGAAATTATAGACAGCCCTGAATTATTGAGTCTAATCACCTTTAACACTCCAACTAGAACTACTCGATCGAAAATTCTTTTTGATGGCAACAGGACTGAGTCATTTAGATACCCGCTTGTACATAGATTGCATGCACTTGGCAACACTTTCACAGAAATTGTAGATGTGGTCAACTGCAAGAAATATAGTTACAAGAAGGCTATAATAACCTTTCTCAGTAATAGATAAAATTAAGGTTACCATAATACTTTTCTTCTGCATTCTGGTACTATATAATTTTAAAATATAATTTTACTTTTAATTTGTTCTACTTCATTTCATTAATTGTGTACATTTTTGTAAAAGCTCATATGGTCGTATAATATATAAATAATAAGGGTACTTACAATGACACTTGTTACTGCCAGCAGTTTGAAGTTCTTACACACAGTAATCTGAAACAAAACAAAAAAACGAAATTGTTAAAATATTACGAAGAGTAAATAATATTCTCAAACATATTGCACAATTTGAATGAGCAGTCAAATCTACTTGAAATTTGTATGTAAACTTGAACGAAGATAATCTGACATCATTTAACAGAACCTTGCCGTTAATATTACCAAAAAATATATATTACGTTAATATTGCGTAATTATTACGTCTGTAAATTAAAGAGAACGAAATGGGTTTCTTAATCGTAATTTCCAAGACAACTTGTAAGGTTGGGGTATTTCACAAAAATTCAATATCATCAAATGGCCAATCATTCAATCAGCGCCATTTTGATATTTTGCGCTTGAAAGGTTCCCGTAAACTCCAATTCCAGCTTTTATTCAAATTTATTTATTAGCTGTACCCAGCTTATTAGTCTGATAGAGAAACAATAGCGCGTGTTGCTTTTACGTCCAACAGATTGTGCTGTTTTTTAAAAAGTCACAGGTGACATCTATATATGTAAAAAACACATGCATATTCGAATGCAACATTGTGTCAAAATTTCAGAGATTTAAGATTTTGCACAACACGAACATTTACATTTTTATTTATATAGATTCACGGCTTGAAGGCTTTAAATGTATACATTGTTATAGGTAACTTCTTGTATAAACGATATAAGCAGATTCGATACAAATTGTCACGAGTTCTGTAGTACAAAGAGTTCAATAACAAGAGTACAATAAGATTGGTACTTACGAGGTGCTAAAGGTACTACGAAGCGCTTGAATCACATTGTGATCAGCAGAAAAGCCCAACTGTTATATTGTTATGCTTGTCAGCTGATTACAATTTAATATAAAGCTGAAACGGACCTATAATCAGCGTTTAACGGGAACATTTCAAATGCAAGAAAAAAATGGCGCTGATTGGCCATTTAATGACACTGTTACATTTGAATTTCTGTGAAACACCCCAACCTTAGTATTATGTAAAAATGTCTTATATTATGATTAATATAATACGTACATAATGTAATGGTACTTAAGTTGTTGATAGTTGATATAGTCCGTTCACCTACTGTGCCGCAGTGAGTAGTCTGTTCAACTCTTGCATAACCGTTATTGGATCACCCACAACAATATCGAGACGCAGTGGGTCGGATTTCCCCGGCTGAATGATCAAGAGATCTCCGGAACAAAAACACCATCATTAATATTATTACTAACAAAACGAAGACACCTCGACAGTATTTTTTCATCACTGGGCATTGGAAATTACATTTTGACAAATGGCCAAATTTTATTTTCGTTTTAAGTTAGCTACCTACACTATTTTATACTATTAACTTACATTTTATGATATTAATTTTAAATTATATACAGGGTGAAAATAGATTCCTTTTTTGGAGTAAAAAAATGTAAATTTCATTTCGATCTCCGTAAGGAATGATACATATCACGTTTTTGTCAGTGGCGATATGTGGGAGAAATGGTGACCGGGTATCTTATCAAAATGACAGTTCAACACACTTACAAAAAGTGATATAAAGTCATGAAAAGTGATGAAACAAAAACTAGGTTACATAGGTAACTATTTAACATAGTTTTCGTTTCGTCATTTTTAATTTAAGTGTGTGTTTAATTGTCATTTTGATGAAATATCATGGAACCCATTTCAAATTTTCTTTATTATTAATTACCCCTTACTAAGAAACGTGTTTTAAATTTTACGCAACTGATAAACAACCATTGACCGTACATTGATTGTTTATCAGATGTGTAAATTTAAAACACTTTTATTAGTAAGGCTCATATGGTTTACGTTTACATACTAGATACTTACATAATACTGCGAATGGCAGATAAGTCGCCATGGATTTAACGAACCTTATTACTTTGCGTGTACCTACGCGTAAAACAAGGTAGACTGTTCTCTATAATGTTCCAAAGTCTGCAAATAATTATTTCGAAAATTCGCCCATTCAGAGGTTACACAGACTAACCGTGCGTTTAATCAACAACTACACTATGCCTACTTACACTTAAAATATCTATAATTGAATGCGTCAAAATATAGTGTCGGGTTGTCTCTTGATACAGATCGTGCATCAGGAAAATATAGTGTCGGGTTGTCTCTTAATACAGATCGTGCATCAGGAAAATATAGTGTCGGGTTGTCTCTTGATACAGATCGTGCATCAGGAAAATATAGTGTCGGGTTGTCTCTTGATACAGATCGTGCATCAGGAAAATATAGTGTCGGGTTGTCTCTTGATACAGATCGTGCATCGGGAAATTATAGTGTCGGGTTGTCTCTTGATACAGATCGTGCATCAGGAAAATATAGTGTCGGGTTGTCTCTTGATACAGATCGTGCATCAGGAAAATATAGTGTCGGGTTGTCTCTTGATACAGATCGTGCATCAGGAAAAATTAAGACGTGTTGAAACGATTTTTGTTAATCTGGAAGTACGTACCAAGCAGAGTTGTTGCATTATGTACGGCATAACGAAATCAGGGCTCTCTCTATTGTAGTAATTATAATTGTACTGTAACCAGATGATAACAGTATGTAACGCCAAGAATTAGACACGACAACGAACAAAAAACGGTGAAGCTTCAGATCATTTTAGAAATATGTAACAAAGCATTTTAGAACGTCCGAATAAGCGCAGTGGTTACGCCATCTAAACGAAATCAATTTTAATAACAATTATTATTATATTTTCAGAGAAAACTGGGGTTAGAGGTTAATCGGAATCGAGACACAATCGAATCAAGCATCCATATAATGGAAACAAATGAATATTGATGAAAAAGAACGGACTATTAGAGTCCGTGCAGTTCGGTCGTAGTTCGACGACCGACGGTTAATCGGAATCGAGACACAATCGAATAAAGCATCCACATAACTACATAATGGAAACAACGGAAGACAATAGCATGGAGCGCGTCCGAGAAAACCGTCGCCGAACTACGACCAAACTGCACGGGCTATTAAGCGGCGGAGCCAATGAAAGTGACGCCTTTGGTGTGTAGGTAGAAACAAAGGTGGGACGCAGCCGTACTTGATTTGCAGTTGTATGTGTGAATGATGATAGTAACATACTAATAATAGTTCATGGTCGCCCTCGAATATTTCCATTATCTATGCTTACAACTAAAATTTATAATTTATTAGCTCTAGTCCCCGGCGTTGCCCGGGATTTAGGCAGGGTTTGTTAAAATCAGATACAGATAGTAATTTTCAATTTATTTTGAACGTTAAGTGTGTAAAATTTCATCATGAAGTAACAAAATTCTGTTGTAGAGTGGGAAAAGGGGATGGGGTGGTTAACAGTGACCTTCATCTTGTTTTAAAGGTAAATTGTGCAAAATTTAAATTTTCATTTATTTCCAAATAAAACTGTAAATTTTTATTTTAAAAAAAGCCACACCGTCGACCAGAGACAATATTCTTTAAATACAGGGTGTATGTAACAGTACATACTAGAAGGATTTTAAACAGAGTTTCCTGAGCATATTTGCAGTAAAAATGTACATGTCATTTTGCGGTCCGAGTTACGATTAAAAACAAAAAAATATTTTTTATGTCACACGTCGCAACTGAATAGTTATGTTCAGCATAGTCACGTGATACGCATTCCGTCTCGTTCCAGCAGCACGGTAACAGAGGAGAGAGAACGCGTATCACGTGATGCGTAACAGTGCGATCAGTGGCGACGCGTGACAAAAACAAATATAATTTTTGGTTTTGTCTAAAAAAAATCACCGGACAGCACTAGGACATAATATATGTTTTTTACTTTAAACATGCTCAAGAATCGCTTGTTAAAATCCATCAGGTACTTGATTTTACACCTTGTATATATCAGATAGAAAGAAATAGATAGAAGGTAAGTATTATCAAGGCCATAAAGACGCTCTGATATTGAACATATCAAACATTCAGAGGTGCATTTGAATGCAATCAAAAGTTGTCGTGCGTGGCAGGAATTATACCACTCCGTATTGAGATTGAGGTAGAAGGTTCTGTTTAAATGACTCTTAATCTGAAGGTGATCTGGTTGTCGAATAAGCCAAGACAACATTCGCAATGGACAACATGTCAACGGATATTGAAACTAATATACAATCCGAGGCGTCACGTCACCGGTTCAGATTTCACTGAATTATTGGACTAGATCGATACTTTTGCATTTCATTTGATTAAGAAAAGCAATGCCATTTCTTGTAGCACTAATCAAATGTCACACTAAGGACATTGGACAGCCGAATTGGCATCATCAAAAATGTTGTGGGTTACTAACACAATAAAAAAGTTTATAGAGCGATTTATAACATGCAATTTAACCTTGCGTTAAATTATTAGTATGCGCGTACAAAAGTGTAACCAACATCGTACACAAAATAATACTGCAAATCTCATATAATAACTACGCACAGCGACGCCCCGATCTTGTTTCTACCTATACACGCCGCTCCCTTATGACGAAGAAGATTACTGAAGACGGTTTGAAAAGGATATATGATGAGTAATAAAACACGACATATTAAAAATAGAGCAAATATCTCTTGACATCTGAGTTAAGCTGTATTTAAAAAAACACTGTGATTTTTTTCATACTTCATGTTAAATAAAAGAACCAGAAGTAGAATTAGAATTTTCGGAGAACGATTTTTCTATCGAGGGAATTTCATATACGGAGACCTACCGAATTATTTTTTCAACTCAGCATCTGAATAGAGATTATCTTAAAAATAACGTATATTTTTAAGAGCTTAAAAACTTTAAAGTTTTCAAGGGAAGTATGTTATATATATCGGTAGAAATTAGGAATGCGGGGTCTTAGTAGCCCGTACAATTTGGTCGTAGCTCCGCACGCTTTCATTTTTATTTTATTTTATACTATAGAAACAAACAGTACATGATTTACAGAGATGAAACAGTATACAGGAATAAGATATTTCATGTTGGGTACCAATGATATGTTTCCTTGTAATGTCTGCTAAGTGGTATGTTTATTCCTTAATTACCAGGTGACGTGTGTAATGTATGTGTGAGTATTTGTTTGTGTGTGTCTGTAAATATGCGCATTGAATAGTTTAAATTATTGACATGATGCCACGTTTGAATTTGGGCAGTGAATCCGAAAAAATGTCAGAATTAAGACAAATATTATTTAGAGTATGAAGAGCTCAGTTAATTGGCGAATTAGATGCTGCATTCGTTTTATAATTAATCGTGTGGAGTAGCACTGTCGTGTACGTCTTAAAGGTATGTTAAAGTTAATAAGGGACAGAAGTTCAGTACAGTCAATGTCATTGTTTAAAAATGATATATTAATGCCATGGATATCCCTTTGTTTCTGTTATTTATGGTTATTTCTGATAGTTTTTTCGGTTGATATTTCACTAACATATTTATAGGAACATAGGCCCTTGCGGCCTTTGTAGATTAATGACGTAAACGTGACTCCCAAAGCCGACAAAATAGCACAACAACAGAATATGTAATGAGTTTAAAAACAACACTTTCATTTTTCTTATAGTGGCGATGATTATAATAACCGGCGTCGTGATTTACGATTCGCTGCAGATTCTCGGCTCTTTGATTCTGCATTATTAAACTAACTGTACATTTGATATTTAAAGGGACCATCAGTCATCTTCAAGTTCATGTTCTTGTGTGAATTTGAAATCTCGGAAGCTGGTACAATCAAAGACATTCAGCAAAAAGTTTAATTGGTGAAAAACGTAGCTCTTTTAACGTATCAAATCTAACAGATTCGCGGTAGGAAGTTGCAAATTAACAACTTATTCGATTTTAATGAGCCAAAGGAGGTAAAAACACGATAAATAAACACCCACTAGTTTAAAGGTGAGTTTTTTGAAAACACAAAATTAAAAGATAATTAGAAAGGAATAACATTTAATGACTTAAGAATACACAAGAAAAACTGTTAGGTATTACTTCGATGGATATTTGAACCCCGGGATATAATGTAAGAACGGTAATAAGTTAAGGTTTAATTTCCTTGGTCTACCGGTATTTAAAAGCATAGCCGGGAAACACGCTAAACACGCGCCCAACTTTTGTTCACAGTTGACATTTATAAACCGATTGGCTGTGGAATAATTTACCGGCCTCTGTGTTTCGTTCCTCCTACAACATGGATCTCTTCAAGATCCAGGTTCACTCCTTCCTTTTCTCAAAAAGATCATCCTTGAGAACTGTGTTGGAGGAACTTATTTTATCTGAGACTCCCAAATAAAGTGCAAGTAATCAACATATATTATAAAAGTAAGTGCCCAATGTGCGTGCCACTAAAACTCTGAAAGAGTCCCGGTACGATCAGGGGAGTTATATGGTGTGGTAGTCCTCTATCCCCCATCCATGAATAAGGTTCCCGATTTTACCTGAAGGGCGTGTGCTTTTTCATATCACTTCAAAATGCCATGTTAATTCCATGTTAATTTGCTGCGTAAATCAAGCACGAAATGACAAAATGAAATCCAATCTGAGATACGACGGATAAATACTGATTTAATAGTGGCAATGTCAAATAGGTCGCTCAGAAATCTAGTCCGGACTAAAGCACTCATTATTATTCATACAAGACCAATTCAACACATACGAACTTCGTATTATTTGTACTTGGGTACTATTATTTGTACCTGGGTACTGTTTTCTGTACAGGTACTTCACATGCTGGACCGCACCTACAATATAGTTTTTTAGACATAATAAACTGAGCGTAGCGAAGTCCTGTTTTAACTGTTTTGCATTTCGTGTGTCTGTAAATTTGTTTGTACGTTCTGTTTCCGTTTTAAGATAGTGGCAGTTTTAAGGATTCAAGTCCTGTTTTAACTCGACCGTTTTGCATTTCGTCTGTCTGTAAATTTATTTGTACGTTCGAATTTGAAATTTACGATTTTTTTTTTTAAAAAGTTCAGCTATTTGGCTTTTAAAATGCGTCGAAGCGTAAACCCTGCCCCAAGAGTTTGTTTTAACCCTAACTCGCGGGTTCTCTTGGATGAAAATTCACGAGTTTCCTGCTTGTACGACTAGTTTTCGGACAACTTGTTTAAAATAGCAGGCCGACCTGATTCAGTGTCCTGGCCTCGGTTGAGATGGTTTTGCTTCATCTCGCCAAGGTGACTGCAGACTGCTAATGTTTACAGCACGCTTTCTAAACATAAACAACGAGGAACGCGAGAAAACGAGTGGAAAATGCCTCCATATTTGCATGCGCTACAACTTCACACGTCAGTGACACGATACTTGACGATTGTATTTATGATTCGTGGTACTGGTAGGGAACTAACTAACCATCAGGTCGTTTTCGCAGGGGTAGGCAGAGAAGACGGACACACTCTCTATGCTTCATTAAAATTCATACTCTTTTGTTATTCCGACTATTGACATGGCCCGACCCAAGAATCTGGTTCACTTGATCGTGACATGTCTTTCTCGAGCGTCCATATATTCTCCTTACCATCCTCTCATCGTTCATTCGCTTTACATACCCAAACCATCTAATTCTTAATCGTATTTTATTAAATTAATCTAATTAATTTGTATTCTTTGCAAGTCTCCACATTTCTCACGCTATCATAAATAGTTTTACCATACTTACGCCTCAGGGATCTGTAATGCAAAATGTTTGAATGAAGTAAAAAATATTTTATTTTTATTTTTAGGGGCACTGACCCAAAGAGAAAACTTTTTATTTATTGGGCACGTTCCATTAAACAAACATTTGCTTTGCAATAGCACATTGATTGTTGACAAATGCTATGTTTAAGTCGGTGTTGAGTTATGTGAAATCAAAAAAAAAACATGATTTAAAGATCTTGAAATTTGTAGAAATCTGAATATTTAAAACAGGGGTCAATAATATACGAGTGGAATTATTGATAAAACTCGATTATTCGTGCAAACATGGTTCGTGACTAGAATTATAAAAGTTTGTATATTTTTTCGTAAATCGTATGTTCTTATTAAATGTTTAATTAATATTTTACTCATCTCACCTAATATGCATAATTCCTCCAAGGAAAACAGCTTTCGCTCAGCGACAATTCTCTCATGCCTAACTCGAGAAAATCTAAAACTGATGATCTTTAATCCACAAAGTTTTCAGAATTATTCAATTATTTTAATGAATGCTTCTTGTGATAAAGTTAATTATCTGTATTTTTTTTGTATTCACAGAATTTGAACAATATATCAAATATCAAAGTTGATTTTGATAAAGATTCAACAAAGTTCTGTGAAGGTTCTATTAAAGTTCTGTTATTATATAATTCCATGCCAGTGATTTCTCAAAACTGAAATAATAACAGAACTTGAATAAAACATTTACAGAACTTTAAAATTACCTTTGATTTTGATGAATTGTTCAAATTCTGTGTAGCTACCCGTCCCAAGGACGGGTTGTTTCAAAGAATTTGAACAATTCATCAAATTTCGACGATCATTTTCGGGTTCTGTGAAAGTCCTATTCAAGTTTTGTTAATATATCATTATAGGCTATTTGCTAGACAAAACTGAAATAATAACAGAACGTGAAAAAATCTTTCACAGAACACGAAAATGAACGTTGGAATTTGATGAATTGTTCAAAATCTCCGAAACAACCCGTCCTAAAGTCTCAGTAGCTCAATTGGGAGAGTGCTGTCCCGTTCCGGTGAGACAGAGTTTCTAGGTTCATTTCCCATTTACCTTGTACTTGACCGTTAAATATTTTTTTTTTTATTTTTACTGTGTCTCTTTATATTTAATTTAGATTTGTTAATTATCTTATACACGTGCAATTTACTTAACTGAGAAATCAATTATAGATTTCTTCATTATACTAATACATTGTATTTAGCAAAACAGCATATTTAACAATAAACAGGTATTACATATATACATAATTAGAGCACGAGAGACCCCATAATATATATCATTACATTTAATGTAGTTTCGACTACCATAATACGGGCATGTGCCTAGTGTGGTAGTCGAAAAGCATGCAAAAATTTTGCATAAAAACATAATCGAATGCAGAAAAAATGTCTGCAAGAACAGGTTAGTATAGTAGATACTTTTTATAGTACAGTATTTTCCAATAAGAGGTGTTTTTTTGATATTCAATCGTAAAAGATCAATGGTTTCGTTGCTTGTGTGGCACGTAGCGCCGTCTTGTTGAATGTAAACGTTGTCCAGATCAATACCATCCAATTCCGGCCATAAAAATCATTAATCATCTCTCGATAGCGCAATCCATTCACCGTAACTGTTGCTCCAGCCTCATTTTCGAAAAAGTAAGATCTAATGACTCCGCGGGACCATAAACCGCACCAAACAGTCACACATTGAGGATAGAGAGGCTTTTCAACAATAACTCTCGGGTTTTCCGAGCTCCAGATGCGAAAATTTTGCTTGTTGACGAAGCCACCGAGGTGGAAATGGGCCTCATCACTCAAGATGATATGCATTTGATTCACTCAAGTGAATTTTAATAATTTCAATGCGTTTTTGAAACGTGTATCGTTCCAATTTAATTAATGGCGTAGTTTCTACTTGTCAAATGTCAAAAAATGACAGCTTCAAAAGTAACATCTACCGAAATAGCGGGCTATTCAAAATAACACCTCTTATTGGAAAACCCTATATATTTGGGCGCGCTCCAGAATAGAAGTTATTCGCAATATGTCCCTGAAGACCACCATTCAGAATCGAAAAGTTGATTGAAATGGTTTTAGCCATGTTTGATGGCCAGATCTGAGTAGATCAATTGGACATATCATAGTCTCAATGGCTCCAGACGATTGTTGGCACTCTTTTGCGGAATTCACAAAAAAATACGAGCTGATAACATGCATCGTTGAGTTAGTTTCAAGTGTCTTGTGAAATCGCCTAACATATCGCTTTACTCAGTTCACTCGACTTAGTGAAGAAAACTTGCTCTAAATACCTCGCGAGGAATCCCACGATCATGCCTCCGTTCTGGACCAATCTGTCCAGGGATTATTATTACAATACAGCAGACAATAAGCTCAGTGGGAAGTTTCCAACACTTTCGATAGCGGGCAAACAATTCGCGTCGATTAGAATTGCCTAGGAATAATCGTGATGATTGCATTCGAGTCACAATGCTACGTTTGTTGTTTGTTTATGTCACAGTTTCTCAAACTGTAAGGTACACATACCACTCAACCATCAAGGCGACACAAGACTCTAATAACGGAGGGTTGCTCGAGGCTCACATTTTTATTAATTCCGACGAATTCGTAACGATGGTATATTTTTTTAGAGCGGATGTAAGATATTTAACATTTGTAAAAACAGTACCTTACTATTAAAATATAAAATGTTAATTTATAAATTGTTTTTAAATTATAACTATAAATTCGCCGTAATAACCAGATTTTATTTGTCTAGACGATGAATTGGTAACTTCCAGAGGTTTTCGCTGAGAAACATCTGAAATTTAAGTGGAAAAGATCAATTGTCCTAGGCTTGCTAGGGCAAATTCGACCGTAAGTCTGTCTATTAAGCCGGGCCGCATGCCGAAATTTGTTTACATGACTTCGTTACATACGCCATTACGATTCCCACTTTATTTTAGAGATTTGCTAGTGCAAAATCAAACTTACGTCTGTCTAATACACCAGGGCTGCGCGTTCCATATGTTTGTGCACGGCTTCTTCACTTACGTCTTTAAGATTTCGATTATATTTTAGAGTATTGTGTTGTTTTAAACATAAAAACGGTTACAGAAATATTACTTTACAAAAGCTAGATCATTTCTTTATCTTATAATAATTTGTATTTATTTTTTTATTGTTTCTCACTGTACATAAATCATAATTTTTCACATAAAAATCAACCTCAATACGACTATATTATGCCTGTATCGTGGTTAACAAGTTACAAATTTGAATGAAGCAAATATATAGTAGTCACTACATACATGAACACAAAATATTACAAACGGAAAGAAAAATATATTACATTAATGGCCAGATGAGTACTTTGAGAGTGTATTGTAACTAATTTGAACCATAAATAAATAATTAATCATTATTCCCAAGAAGAAACAAAGTAAATATAAAGACAACTAGGGTGACACTTTGTTTTTAGCAAATGGTACTTATATAAAATCTTTTTATTAATATAAAAACGCATCGAGTTTAATTAATAATTTCATAAAGAGTCTAATTACAACACTAAAATTGTTCAATGGTCTTTAATTAAAAAAATTGTATCTTTTCGATTGTCGTGAAAAATCACAATTGTGGTAGTAAATCTGGTTAATTTAACACTAATATTACTTAACTTATCAAGATTAACGTTAATAAAGTTAAAAACACAAATAAACATTTCAAATAAAGAATTATATTAATTTTCTGTTAAAAAAATATTTGATTTTAGGTAGGCAGGTACTGCTCGTTTGTCTGAATTCTTGACATGACAATTTCAATTTTGAAAGAGATACTTAAGTTCAAATCAATTTTGAGTTCATTAAACCAGAGTTACGCAGAACGCACAAACAGCAAAAATTTGTAATTTTGAATTTAATTTTTAATTAGATAAAAATAGTTTTTTGAGTTTACCAAATTCAAGGAGCGCCCTTGAGGAGATTTTTCACAAAAACGGTGGTATACAAATCATCCCATTAATATCACAAGATGTGGAAGATACTTTCACTATCGCTTTAGTGAAATACCACTTTAGAAGGCAATTTAAAGAAATAGCATGAACAATTATCATTGATGGGTAGAAACTATTCACACGTTACGAACTGCTTACGTGTGAACTTACGAATTATATTATTAAAAATACGAAAAGTCATGCCAAATTATATCGAAGTAATAAAACAAAGCACTGCATTTGAAGTGCGAATAACCCAAGAAAGTATACCGTAGAAAATGCGTACAGTATTGAAAATGGTAAAAAGTTTTTGTTTTTTATCAATCCATTAAAACAATCATTGTTTTCTACATACGGTATACATTGTTCAAAGTTGATTATCTCCCTAATAGAAATTATTATTACAACGGTGTTATGTTTTTCATTACTTCTTATGAAGCTCATGGTCTGTACAATGGTGTGGTAAGTGCATTAGAAAACGGCGTTCATTAAAATTTTTGTAATTACTTTGGTAAATACAGAAAATAGGGACACTTAAGAGGAAGCTACAAGCCAAAAATGTGTATATTCTTGGTATACCTTATATCTTAGGTAATAGGCATTAAAATCGCTTGACAAACGGAGTCTAGAAACGTTAGATTTGAAGCAAAAAAAAAGGTTTTTATTTATTTTGTAAATAATTTTATAAGACAGCAAAAAGTTAATCAAGTGGAACTGTCACAGATAATCTTAGCTATAATATTGTATTTTTTTAAATTCTTTCCTTTACGCGTTCATACATTTCTATTGAAAAAGTGTTTTTTTTTGTAGTTTATATTTTTTATTGAGTAATTTATTTTTTATTTGTATTCTACTCAAGCGAAGCGATAGGAAAACCTTCAATTTATCTAAAGCATATTTTTTGATAGTCATAATGTACACCAATTCGTTATAAAGCTTAATCAAAATAGTGATTTAGCACTAAGCTTCGCCTTGAAGTTTCATTTTTTCTCAATCGAAGTAGAGTTTGAAGGTTAGGAAATACGTGTAAATTATTAAAATAATCCAAACAAATAACCTAAAAACCAATTTGGTGCATGTTTCACATTGTTTCCATTAGTAATTAATAATACTTTACCTTTATTTAAAAAACACCTCATATTAGTTAGGTAATAATGAGAAGTAAATATTTCGGTTTCCGGAAAGTATAATAATGAATTTTAATAGCTTTGTCGTTAAAAAAACGACGTCTGATTTGAAGTCTTTTCTTCACGCAATGTTCTAACATAATAATATTAAAATAGTTTTTTTAGGTTAGTTTTACAATTGTGGATTTTATAGCAGCAGAAAAAACTAACCTTAAAACTTTCGCGTCAACAATGGCCGCCATGTGAACAATCGATTTTAATTTTAACAAAATAACTATTAAAATGTATTATTTTTCATTTCCGGAAACTGAAATGCTTACTTCGAATTATTATCTAGCTCCTACCAAGTGTTTTTGTGTGCGTAAATGCTATTTTCTGTACATTTACCATAAGTTTTACCGTATGAAAGTGACAATGAAAAATTATAGATTGTAAGAAAGTTGTATCTTATCGACTCAAATGAAAACACTTTCTATCAATAGGTGGGTAATTATAATTTACATTTATGTAAATTACTTTTCAAAATTATAAATAGGTGTGTAAAATCTTCCCTCTTGGCCACATTCAAAATCAATATCAATCACAGCCTACTAAAAAACTCTGAAACTTTTCATATTCTTTACCAAAGAAACTTAACTTCTCCGAACCCCTTGTGCGAATGTGTGTATCGGCAAGATTCCGCACATATTTAGCGATAGCCACCAGAACAAAATTTCTCAAATCTCTTGTTTCACTTGAACCAAGAAACAATTTAAATCTAATGTACGTATGTTTACCTATATTTTAACTTATTTAGATAAAACGGCGATAAATTTAAAGTAAAGTGGGATTAGGTACTATAACAAGGAAGAACTTCAGAATTTCTACCGAATTATTACATTTGTTTTGACATAAAAAAAATTGTTTTTGAAGATAATATCTATACATTTGTAGAGTCGAAACAGTAATTATATGAAATTTCATCGATAGAAAAAAATCACAAAGTATCTTCCGAAAATTATTAAAAACACATTTCGTTCTAATGATACATTGAAACAATTTTGAACTTTTTTCCACTATTTCTATTTTTTACCGTTACCGGTTTCAGCTTATTATAGCCATATTCAGACTGGTACAATTATACCTTAGTAAAAGTAGTTTAAGGAATAGTTGTACTAGTCTGAAGTTGGCTATGATAAGCTTATTATGATTAAGTACTTAAGGCGATGTAATACGTCGTGTAATATTTTAAATCGAGCCGCTATCAATAACAGCCTTTACGTAGATAGCGATAAGGTTTAAATTCCCGCTTAACACCATCCGCCTGTTTAGATTTATGCAAGAAAAAAACATGGCCAAAAAATGCCTTTTATTTTATTTTGTGGATGTTTAGGCATAAATATTTTTTTTTCCGATCATTTTATAAATAACTTAATTTGCCACATTATACAATAAAATCGTAACCGAAAATAGGTTCGTAAGTAGGAGATTTTGAACTTTAAAGCAGTTTTCATAGACCTTATACATAATTTTTTTTTGGGCTTTTAAAAATACTTATTTAAAAAAATACTTGATTATTTCAAAGTCCAAGATATATTCTACTCGCAGTATTTAATTAAAGCATCTGAAACAATTCTAGGCGACCAAATTTTCAAACCAAAAACACATGATTTTGCATGACTACGTAGTGCATCGCCTTAGTAAATATATCTGTACAGCGCCCTTGAGGTGATTTTTCATGAAAACGGCGCTACATAAATTAGCCAAATATTATTAGTATATTATTTAGCTGAAACCGGTAACGGTGATTTTTTTAATTATTTTCACAATTTTCGCTTAACTATCATCGTTTTTTATTTAATATTAGCGCGCTCCCTCTAACATTCGTATGTAGAAAATTTACATATTGTGGAGTTAATGCCAATTTATAACTAAATTTTTTTGTTTTTTGAGTTAGCGATGATTGTAATGCTACGTCTGGACTAAGTTTGGATCCCATTTTATGCCGTTAAGTAAGTTATTAACTACTGATTTTTAAATAAAACTTGTTTTTTGAGTTAGCGATGATTGTAATGATACGTCTGGACTAAGTTTGGATCCCATTTTATGCCGTTAAATAAGTTATTAATTAATTTAAATAAAACTTGTTTTTTGAGTTAGCGATGATTGTAATGCTACGTCTGGACTAAGTTTGGATCCCATTTTATGCCGTTAAGTAGGTTATTAACTACTGATTTTTAAATAAAATTTGTTTTTTGAGTTAGCGATGATTGTAATGCTACGTCTGGACTAAGTTTGGATCCCATTTTATGCCGTTAAGTAGGTTATTAACTACTGATTTTTGAATAAAACTTTGTAACTTTAAATTAATAGAAAAGAAAAACATAGTAAAAACACTTTAAAAAAATAAACATGTTTTGCAACACTACAATGAATTAAAAAAAATTCCATTATTTCCCATAACTCTGACTTTATAAAGATTAATCTTTAAAACATGTTTTAGTACTGGAGATTTTGTACGATGTTTTGGAACTGGCAAAGAAATGATGAAAGTAGATTGAATGCTGTTGAAATGAGATCCCTGAGGCGTATGTGTGGTAAAACCATGTATGATCGTGTGAGGAATGTGGAGATCCGCAAAGAGTGCAAGGCTGATCTAAGCGTAATGAGTAAGATCAAGAAAGGGACGCTTAGATGGTTTGGGCATGTAGAGCGAATGAGCGAAGAAAGGAGTGAAAGGAGAATATACGATGCAAATGTGAATGGTAGCAGAATTCGGGGACGTCCAAGGAAGACATGGCACGACCAAGTGAATCAGATACTTGAGTCGGGCCATGTCAAGAGTCAGAAAAATAGAAGAGTATGTATGAGACGATGCATGAATGTGAATGAGGCAAGGAGTGTGTGCCAAGACCGAGTTATTTGGTGGTCCGTCCTCTCTGCCTACCCCTGCTGGGAAACGGCGTGATGGTTAGTTAGTTATGTTTTTGTAAGTTACCAACTTTTGGCAGTAACCCATTATTTCCGTTTCAAACCATCTTCCTCTTCTTTTTGAACGCTTACTATGGAGCCTTAACACGTAGTCCGTTCACTTTGTAGTAAGGCTAGTTAGTGAACCATAAAATTCGAAGCAGTTTATATCTTTATGATGTAGTTAGTATGTGTCCGTAGTCTTAAAAAAGGCGATTGTTTAAATGTAAAAGATAATAAATAAATGTCATGAAATTGAGATAATGATACTTTCTGGTATCTTTAATGCCTATGTGATTGCTGGTTACGGGAATCAAAAGCATAAAAGACTTGTAAGGGTAATAATAATCACTCAATAAATTGCAATTCATAATTACAAAATAATGCTAAAACGAATTGGCTATATAAAAAAAAAAACATATTCAATACCATTGCTCAGGAGAACATAAGTTGAAGTATTTCACGGATAGTAAAAACAGTACATTTTGACGCCTGATAACCATATCGCCTTTAGATAATGTCTTTGAAGGGCGAAACGACTATCGCTCGAATAAAATCAACCCGTAGAAAACGAAGTTCTATTTTTATTAATAGATGTATTTTTTGGTTCGACTAAGAACCAAAAAATACATCTATCGACTTGAACCATCCTCTCAAGGGAGTGGAATCAACCGCGTTAACAACTGGCTAAATGTCGATCGGGTAGGACCAATTTTTATTTCGTATATTAAATGTTGAAACGTCATTCAATTTCTGAGAAAGTCGTCGAATACTCCATTCAGCGACATGTTTTTTTTACATCTGAAATGTCCCCGTTAAATATCGATTTTAGGCGCATTTCCACTTTTCATGAAATCATAATAAGCTGATAAGCTTAACAACATGATAGTTGTGTTGTAATGTTCTGCTGATCACTATTTATTCAAAAGCTGAAACATACTTGGAATCGCGTTTAATGGGAACTTTCAACTGTCAATAAAAACAAAATGGCGCTGAGTGGCCATTTGATAACAATGTTACATTTGAATTTCCGTGAAACAACTCGTTCTAAGTCTATATTTTAGTCTGAACGTATTTTAATAGAATTTTATTTATGTTTAAGAACATTATGTGCAAAAAACATGAGGTATTTAGCCAAACTAAGAATAAAAAAATAGTAATAAAAATAATAAAAAATAATAAAATAATAAAAAACAGAACCTTGTTGCTTTGAAAATCAGCCAAACTCAGAGCATCAGGGTTTTACCTGATGTTTTAGTTAGTTTTATTTATAATACGATGTTCTTTGCAAAGAATGTACAAAACGTTCTGCAAATTCATTCAAACAAAGCGTACACAAAAACATACATACTGGTAATGAAGATATATGCTGATCTTTAAACAACGTATGTTTTCTACCACACAGAGAACGAATATGGTAATAAAAAGTGTAAATCAAGAACAATTTATTTTAAAGAAAAAGTATCAAAAAGCGTCTAATTTAATTAGAGAAAAATGGTGCAAATCGTGGTGCAACATTCAGTTCATAACTGTTGAACGTAAAAGTGTTCCGCTTAACACCTGCCGTACAACACGATGGATGAAGTATCTTTGTTCCCCAGTAATTAACATCAACAGTATAGTCTCTATGCGGTGGTACGCAGAGTTACCGCATCCATAGATTGCCAGAAGATGGAAACTAACGGTCCATAACGGAGGCATAAGACCTCTTTGTACTCTGGTCTAAGTTTATTCAATCAAAGTAAATGTTTATGTTTTAACGGTTTGTGGTCCTGCTTAACGTGAAAGAGTAATTACTAATTATAATATAAGATCAGCTAATCTAAAGTTGAAGTGGATTAAAATAAGTGCAGCGGGTTGCATTGTCAGTCTAACCGCAGGAAGTTTAATGAATTCGTGAACTTGAAAATAAGTAATTTCTTCTTCGTTTTATAATAGATTATAGAGATTCTAGGAAAAAGACTTGAATATTTTATATGACAATAGATGTTTCACGTTGAACGCCATTGTGGAAATGAAGAAACATTACCATTTTAAATTTGAAAAAAAAATACTCATCGCATCGGCGACCATCAAAACGTATTCCTTTTTTTTTACCATAATTTTCCATGAAAATCAAGAAAATTAACTGCGATCACCGGTGACCGTCATGGCGCTATGGGAGAAAAATGACGATTTTCGTTATGAGGTCATCGGTGACCTACATGGCGTTCAAAGTGTTAATTTTACAACAAACAAAAAAATAATAGCCGTCACTTGAAGCCAGTCAGATGTGAAACATTGAAATATATTTTTATTGAATATTTTGAAAATAAAAATAAACATCTCTTATTATTTTAAAAATATATTATAAATTAGAAAAATCGCCGTAATTTAGAACAGATCCACTGCTAATTTTAGCGAGAATATAAGCGAATATATCGCACAGAGTTTTGGCGGCCGGGCAGAAAGAGTCGATGAGTCACGAGGCTGGCCGAATGAAATGACGTTCCATGCAAGAGCGTCGTCCCGTCTTTCCACGCAAGAGTAGGTTTTATCCCCCCAGGCGCGCAAAAAATGTCTTAAATGGCTTAAAAATTTTTTAAATGAAAACACTGTTAATATCGAACATAAATGAGTAACATTTCTCTGCCGAACACTTTTACAAAATTGTGTAGATTGTTTACTCTTTCAAAACTCTTTTACAGTCCGCCATATCTGTAAATATTTAATTTACTTTCTAACGTCTCATTTAATAAATTCAATTAACCATCATATATGAGGATGTTTTCTAGATTTTCAAAACGCCCTTGAGGTGTTACAAGCCAAAAACGTGTGTATTCTTGGTATACCTTATATTGTAGGTAATAGGCATTAAAATCGCTTGTCAAACGGAGTCTAGAAACGTTCGATTTCAAGCACAAAACTGGTTTTTATTTATTTTGTAAATAATTTTATAAGAAAGCAAAAAAGTTAATCAAGTGAAACTCTCACAGATAATCTTAGCTATAATACTGTATTTTTTTAAAGTTGTTTCATTTACGCGTTCAAACATTTCGATTAAAAAATATATTTTTTGTAGTTTACATTTATATTTTTAAAGTAATTTATATTTTTATTTGTATTCTACTTAAGCGAAACGATAGGAAAACTTTCAATTTATCCAAAGCATATTTTTTGGTTTTCATAATGTACACCAATTCGTTATAAAGATTAATCAAAATAGTGATTTAGCATTAAGCTTCGCCTTAAAAGCCAAACATGTGAAATTATTATTATTTCTTTTAGAAGATTTTCATGGCAAGTCGAGGCAATGTATTTATTCACAAATTGACATCATTCCACCAATTAATTCTAAGACAAAAAATAACAAATGACAAAAAACTTAGACTTTGTCATTTTAACGAGTTATTTCCCGGCAGGTGCGTATTATTATTTAACAGCAATTTACGAACACTCAAAGATCTCGGTTAGTATAAACTTCCAAAGCGCTGTTACTTGTCGTTAATTCCACCGTATAAAAAATACATCCGTTATGTTTGTTGATTCTATATGGGTGTAGCAATCCACTCGACCTTCAAAGGTAGATAAGTTACCAACGTTCTACGTGGAATTATGTCTATAATCTGGGTGTTTGTGTCAGACAATCCCCGCCTTTGTACAAACTAACCCTTTCTATGTTTGAACTTTTTTTTCATTACTTAGATGTTATTGCTAGGTTCCTAAGTTCATTTGGAAGAACATTAGATCTCACAAGATATTTCACTAAATAGGAAGAATCATGAAGAATCATAAAGAAACATACAACATTTTATTAATTTTAAGCAGTTTACTTTAAAATATAAAAATAACCTTCTAAACTAACATAAAACGGAAATCATGAACCTACTAGGTCTTGGAGAGAGCTTTTGAAGCCGCGGAGAGAAGTGGAAGACATGAAAAAATGCCTTTACCTAAGTAATTTAGTTTTTTAATGACATATCCCACTCCCCGTCTCGTCAAATATCCAAAAATCATTGCAAACTTTGTCATACAAGATGGCTGCCAAACAATTTCCCTCACCTTAGACGTTGCTTCAATTTCAATAGTACAAAGTCGCACCAAAGTTCTGTCCAGGGCTTTTTAGGTTAAAAACATAACCTTTGCAATGTAAACATGGCTACCGCTAGAACGAGTAGCTAGAATCAAACTAAAAAAGGTGTGTAAATCCAGTGTTGCTAGCAAATGGAAAAGAATAAAAAACCTTATGTATTTTCAAACATAGGAAAGTATGGTCCGAAAGGGTTAAATTTTTCGAAGTAACTTACAGTATTATACGATGCCTTTCTCGTAATTCCTACTACAACAAACACTGTATTATAGCTGTTACTGAGGTTCATCGAACTCTGCACTTTTTCTCTCCGGGCCTGGGCTATACATAACTTAGACTGTGGGTTAGGAAGTTGTCTCGGTTAGGTTAGTGTCGGTAAAAAGTTGTTTTTATTACAGCTCCGATGGAAAATAGAGTAGGTACCTATGTAATTATTAGTGTCTCTTTCTCTTCTACCAGCTTCTGATTCACGTGTTCTCATGAGGTGGAGTGTTAGAGAAGTGATTTACGTAATACTTTCTTCTACATTGCGTTCTTACTGTTGTTATATTATTATTCAGTAGGTTGTAATAACTAATTAATTTATTTAAATACAAACGGCACAACATATGTCATTAGCATAACTATGAAGTGTAAAGGTATAAAGTGTAAAAAGTTTCAAATGCAGAACAACTAAAAAGGTATAGTAAAAGCATAAATGACAAACTGTAAAAACCCATAAATAACCTAAATGATTATCAAATAAATTATTAGCAAAAATAACCAGTTATTTTTAATGGTTCAAAGTGTCACCACGTTATTATTCTCAAGAAATCACATATAAAACATTTAAATCAATATCTGTTCAATGAAAACAATATTTTAGCCAGCTCCAATAAGCGCAATCTTGGTATGATTCTCGACAACAAGTTATAACATAAATGTCACACTAAACAAATCACAAACAAAGCAGCCGAAATGCTTGGATTAATAAATAACAAGAAATACAACAGACTTCACAAACATTGTCATTTTCAACAACTGTACTTTGCGTAAATACGAATTTGCGTCGTCTGTATGGTATCCATTTATGCATTATACAGGGTGTATCGGCACTAACCCGACAAACTTTAACCAGCTATTCCTTAGCACATTTGGAGTAAAAAATGTTATGTACACTTTGCTGTCCGGTAACATTTTTTTTCTTTTAAAAACAAAAAATAAATAAAATTTCCACACTCCGCTACTGCCCACAGTATAGGGGTAAAATAATTGGCAACGCCGCGCTACTGTCATCTCTTTCACACATATTCTGTCTCAAGTCCCGTGTGGTTCCCGCCACCCCGTCTCGTATCAGTGGTCAGTGCTGTTTTGGGAGTTCGCATGTCATCAAGTTTCTAGTTTCGTTTTTGTTTTGTTATCTAAGTTTTTACTGTTGAAATATGCCCCTCAATTATCCACCTGCCGAGCAAGCAGATATTGTTTTTGTTTATGGATTTTGCAATGGAAATTCACGAGCAGCCGTAAGGGAGTATCGCATGAGGTTTCCTGGAAGACGCGTCCCACACCATGCTACCTTTGTCCAGGTGTGTACCCTATCAATTGTTTATTGAAACTATTTACATTCATTGATAATGCCAAAAAGCGCTTTTGAAATTTAAACTGGGAACATTAAAAACATAACAAGGGGCCACCAACTTTAAAAATGTAAATTGTACTTTAGGTGATTTGTGTTCAGTGGTCACTAAACGGCGTTTTAAAAAGTTAATTAATTTTAATCTCTAATAAATGCATCATTCACTGCAATTGAATTCACTCCCTTTCTCACCATGGGATTATTTAAATTACTTGAATTCAATTTCACCCCTGTGAATCCAAGATATCAACCGTACCTAGTTAAGAAAATTATAATTTAAAACACTTTGTTATACATTTTACTATAAAAAAATGAAATAAATGAAGAGAAAACGTAAGTTTTCTGATATGTGCCTAAAATAAGTGTTCTTTAAAAATAAAATGAGTGAAAAAGCCCGCGATTGTTTATTTGACATTATTACTGAGCTGAATAATAAAAGCAGTTGTTATTTGTTGTTTTGTTTCAGATGTATCAACAATTGCGTGACTGTGGCATCGGACGGATTGAAGGCGCCGGCGGAGGACACAACATCGTTCCTGTGGCAGTTGAGGAGAGAATCCTGAACTTAATTACCGAAGACCCCACGCTGTCCGTGCGTCGGGTCGCTCTGATGATAGGACACAGGGAACACATGGCGGTATGGAGAGTTCTGAAGAAGCACGGGCTCAAACCTTTTCACTATAGGCGCTGCCAAGGCCTCATGGAGAATGACCACTTTTCCAGAGTCGTGTACTGCAGAAGAATGCTGCATAATGTCATAAGAGATGCAGACTTCATGAAAAACATATTGTTTACCGACGAAGCACAGTTCACTAAAACAGGAGTGCTAAATGTGCACAACTTGCACCATTGGGCTGAACAAAACCCCAAGCTTGTTCGGGAGTCGTCGAGCCAGGACAGATTTTCCATCAACATGTGGGCAGGAATCCTGGGAAATCAAATACTCGGTCCAATCGAGTTGCCTCCCAGACTAAATGGACCGATGTATTTGGAGTTCTTACAAGTGCAACTGGGCGAGATTCTGGAAGATGTGAACCTCGAATTACTACGGAGAATGTGGTTCCAGCACGATGGAGCCCCACCACACTATTCGATTGCCGTGCGGAACTACTTGGATGTCGAGTTTCCTGGTCGTTGGATAGGCCGTGGAAGTCCGGCCATTGCTTGGCCACCAAGATCACCCGACCTGACCCCCCTGGATTACTACCTGTGGGGGGCTCTCAAGGAAAAAGTGTATGCTAAGCCAATAGCCTCAAGAGAGCAACTGCTCGAACGAGTGATGGAAGCCGCTGCAGAAATTAAAGCAAATCCTGCAAACTTAAATAATCAAAATATAACAAGACTACACGCTTGCATCGAAAATAATGGTAGTCACTTCGAACAAATGCTCCAATAAAAAAATTAACATAAACTACATGTCCGCATTTTCATTTATTATTTATTGGTAAAATTCTCACAATGTCATTCATTTACACATCAATATTACCTACATATCAATATTTAATAAAATCTGTAGAAGAGTATGCCCGTCGGCATTCAACAAGTTTTTCGACAAGTGTGTCGAAAAGCGTCTTCTCTCTTTCCTACACACTAAATATTAATGGTTAAAAATGAGACGACTGATGCTTGTAAGCGCGCCAATACGTAAAAACAACGAAACTCGAATAAGAATTGCCAGGTGGGTTTTTTAATCGCTTTAATCTGACTTTAAACAATAATTAAACACGTAAAAATTATTTAATATAATATTACAGTACAGTACTTTGAACCTTCGCAATAAATTTATTTGATTTTAAGTTTAGTTTGTAGAACTCCATTTCAATTTAGAGATTTTTTTTATTTTAACAGTCTTATTAAAAAATTTATAAAAACAGTGTGTTTATAAACAAGTTCTGCTAGTTGTAATTATTATTACGCGTGACAGCTGTTTCACCTTCTGACGGCATTATCAAACTTTGGTAAAGCCACTTACAGACGACGTAAGTGATAACTTTCTTTTTTTATTATTCTGGCTTTATTGATTTCCGAGTAAATTGTCGTAAATTATTATTTGCTAATCCCAATATTATTTGCTAATGCTAATAATTAAGTGAAATTTTAAACAATGCAATAATAGGATTATTGCATTGTTAATTTCACTTAATGTCGTTGGTATTTCCAACTGATGACTCAGGGGTTTATTTCCCTGAATAATTAAGTATTTTGGGGTCTAATTATTATGCATTTCATTACATCCGATAATTTAAACAATTTTTATGTTGAATTGGGGTAAGTTTTATGGCTAAGGGAAGGAGTGGAAGGTGAGGAAGTACCTGGATATTCAGATCTGGTCACCAAATACGGCTAGTCATTTCAAGCAACGTTTAAATTCTAAACCTGGATATTCAGATCTGGTCACCAAATACGGCTAGTCATTTCAAGCAACGTTTAAATTCTGAACCTGGATATTCAGATCTGGTCACCAAATACGGCTAGTCATTTCAAGTAACGTTTAAATTCTAAACCTGGATATTCAGATCTGGTCACCAAATACGGCTAGTCATTTCAAGCAACGTTTAAATTCTGAACCTGGATATTCAGATCTGGTCACCAAATACGGCTAGTCATTTCAAGCAACGTTTAAATTCTAAACCTGGATATTCAGATCTGGTCACCAAATACGGCTAGTCATTTCAAGCAACGTTTAAATTCTGAACCTGGATATTCAGATCTGGTCACCAAATACGGCTAGTCATTTCAAGCAACGTTTAAATTCTAAACCTGGATATTCAGATCTGGTCACCAAATACGGCTAGTCATTTCAAGCAACGTTTAAATTCTGAACCTGGATATTCAGATCTGGTCACCAAATACGGCTAGTCATTTCAAGCAACGTTTAAATTCTGAATTAATTAATCAATTACGAAAAAGCGTGGGGTTAAGAATATTTTTTTTAAATTATAGTTGTAATTTATTGTCGATTTTTTAAAAAAATTGCGATATTTTAAATAAAATTTAATAATTATTGTTTAAATAAATTAGCAATCTGGCAGCATTCATTTGCAGGTGGTCAATCCAATGCAGTCATGACGTTTGTGTGAGTGCTTTCCTTTGTCTCAGTGTGTTGCGCAGCAGTTTTATATGAACCGTTTTTTGATTCATCGGGATTGTTTTTAAAACTATACATTCTTTGTACCTTCAAATTAGTGGAAATAAACTTAAGTGTGTCAAGCTGCTCGTTATATTCCGGTAATTCTGGAAGGCTTTTAACATAAGCAATAATATTCATAAATCACATTCCGCGAAGTTGTAAATAACTAAATTTATTAAAAAATATACGTTGTAGGATAGCCTAGCAAGTAACATTTTGACAGAGCACTTACGGTGATTTAAAAAACAACGGCGCTGTTCAAATAATCCAATTATTATTATTGATAAGTACCTAAGTGAGGAAAATTGTTTTTAAAAGTGCTCAGAATTATTGGACTTCGATTATAAATTCAGGAAATCTACTAATTAGTTTCTTAGTTTCAAAATTAGACTATTTAATACGTGAAACGCGTAAGAGGTGAAACCAAAGCATTCCAGAGGTGAAACAATTTAGATACAAAAATAAAACTGATGTGTACAATACAAGAAGACAATCAGTGATTCGCATACGAAAAATGTGAATAATCATTATTGTTAAATAAAATATTTCTTTTCTGGTACTGGATTATGTAATACGGGCTTCGTTCGCAGCAACACGCGAGAGTTGCGATGTTGCTTTCAAATTTTGACAAAGGATAAAACAGTGGTGACATGTGGTGAAAATATGTTTAATTAATTTTTTATTAAAAAAAAACGTTACCGGACAGCAAAGTGCACATAACATTTTTTACTCCAAATGTGCTAAGGAATAGCTGGTTAAAGTTTGTCGGGTTAGTGCCGATACACCCTGTATACAGGGTGTCCGGAAACTCGTAGTACAAGCGGGAAACTGGTGAATCTACATCACATTTGGAGTCGATTTTGTAGTATATATATTTTTTTTTATTTGAGCTTTCGTTATCGAGTAAATCGAGTTTGAAGTTGATTTTTTTTTTTTTTAATCAAATTCTTATAAATTATTACTGAAGATCAAAGTACCCAACTAATTAAAACTATTTGAAAGTAAAACAAATGAAGAAACTCGGATTTGAAACATTATTTTGAAATCACCCTTCATTTAACCCGGTGTAATCATAAAATATTTCTGCTCTGCAGGGTTAAAACATCTGTTATTCAACCCTAAACACCAGAAAAACCTTTAACCCTAAAATAGCCGAAAAATATTTTTTTTTGGTTTTT
This sequence comes from Hesperophylax consimilis, assembly GCF_061612785.1. Lineage (NCBI taxonomy): Eukaryota > Metazoa > Arthropoda > Insecta > Trichoptera > Limnephilidae > Hesperophylax > Hesperophylax consimilis. Next base: position 25,875,906 of record NC_142850.1, read on the forward strand.
TTTTTTTTTGAAAATGCTCAAATCAAAAAACTTTATGTTTTTTTGGGTTTCCATGTGGTGTAGATTCTCCAGTTTCCCGCTTGTACTACGAGTTTCCGGACACCGTGTATAAGTATACGAGTATAAACAAAATTGAATCGATTCAGAGAAAATCATAAAATACATTTCTTACAAATCGCACAATCGATTTTATAATTATTTGAATGTAATTATATTTTTCGAAATTGAATCATTTAAAATCAATCAAATTGAAACTGTACGTTCCATTAAAATTCTCCAGATCTTTTGGATTCATGTATCTCTGTTTAATTTTTACCTTTAAGATTTTATGTCTTTATGAAGTCGTTATTATGATTATTATTACATTTGTTATTGTGAATAATTATTTTAGTGTTAGGGAGTGTTTGTAGTTTGTTAATTGAGAAATGTATATAGTATGTCTTGTTAGTGTTCAATGAGAGAAGATTTGCATCAAACCATTGTTTCAATGTGTTCATGCTATTATTTGCTTGTTCGTTTACTATATTCCAGTCGATCCCATTCACTATGATAGCTGTGTCGTCGGCATATGATATTATGTTTGCGTTAAGTGGTAGTTTGAAAATATCGTTGACATAAATTATAAATATTAGGGGGCCTAGGACTGTGCCTTGCGGTATCCCGAAATTACTTGTTAGTGGTAGACTAAGTGAGTTGTTTATCTTGACTACTTGGTATCGTAACTAAATAACTTTTGATCCATTTTAGAGATTTATCGTTTATCCCAACACAATTCAATTTTTTAATAAGTTTAACATGATAAATACTTTCGAAAGCTTTTTTAAAATCTATGAAGATTCCGAGACATTTCAAAGATTTGTCTAATGTGTCCTGGATTATGTTCGATAATTTGACAATTGCATCTTGGGTACTTCTATTTATCATAAATCCATATTGGTTGCCGTGAATTACGTAATTTTTGTCAATAAATTCAGTCAATCTTTTTTCATAATTTTTTCAAAGATTTTCGCAATGTTTGAGATCAGCGATATTGTCACTTTGTCACTTCTTCTGGGTTGCCAGATTTATGAATTGGAGTGATGATGGTTTGTTTATATATAGTTGGGAATATTCCGCTTTGGAGACTAATGTTGATTAAATGTGTTTTTGTTGATGTTGATTAAAAGGGATTTTGAGATATGTTTTTTGAAAAAAAAAGACGTTATCCGCGTCTGTCTGTTCTCTTCTAAACTGCGCAACGTATTTTGATAGGGTTTTCACTATAATTTAGAGAATTACTTCCGGAAGGTTTATGTATATAATACTGGTATATTATAATTATAGAAAGTAGAGAAAAGTCGATGTTTTGTAATCAAACCGTAAAACAAATATTTTCGTGCGCTTTCATCACTACACCCACTTTTCTTTATCGTTTTTTGTTACGGAACCTAGTGCTTTTCGTTAAAGTCATTTGCACAGGATTGGTGTTTATTTTTAAATGAAGCAAAATGTTATCGTTTTACTTGGCTTTGAATACCGGAATAATTAGTAAGCGGCGAGCACAAGGAATCTCTTTCAGAAATGAATTGGAAAATAAACAAATTAGACCGCAAAAGGCGTGCGATTGTGCCGTGTGCCCGGGGCTTAATTATTGGAGATTTAGTAAGTGGAAGTAATAATCAAATCGTAAAAGATTTCATTTTTACAGTCTCGCTAATAGTCAGGTCTATAAATCCTCTGGCTAGCCAATAAGAACAACATTTAGGCGATATTCAATCAGACAAACAAGTTTGCTTGATGAAGTCGAAGTTTCTTTCTTATATTGAAGGGTTAAAAGACGCCAAACAAGCTGACAAACAGATATTTTTTAACCATCGTTACCCATTGAAATGATTTCCATCGAATCTCCTTTGTAAATTCGTGTCATGTTGTTATAGAAAGATTAAATTAATAAAACCACGACATTGTATTAATTATAAAAAAATAATATTTTTAACGAACATGTATCACGTAAGTTTATGTTAAAATCGTTCGTGTACCAGTGACAAGATTTTTTTCCCGCCGGCAAACCGTCCGTGCGCTGCTGGCATTGGAATTTCGCCCTAGCTGGAATCTTTGATATGCGATTTAAACCTGTCTGCCATGAGAAAGTGCATAATTTTTTTTTAACAGAATCGCTTGCGCATGAAACACGTTCGAGTTAATTTCTGATTTTACTTTTTATTTTCCTCAAAAAGGTTCTGGCGTTCCAAAGGACGCTTTATAATAGCAGTATGATTAATAATTAATAAATGACCGGTCGGTGGCCGAGTAGACACCGCGTTTGGGTCCCACCCAGGCGTAGTGTGTTCAATTCCTCGGCTGGCTAAGTACTCCACAACAACACAAGCAACATTTTCAGCTTACTGTGGTAGTAGTAGGAGATTTTCAAATATTTTGAGGTTATTCGTAACCCGGGAATGTGTTTCTTTCTTTAAAAAAAAAAATATTAATTAAATATTATTTTGGTTGAAAACATAGTAGTAGTTTTAAAAAGATTGTTTTAAATTTGTGAAATTATTATAAATTGTTTAAAAATAAGAAATAATAAGATAATTCAGACCCGAAAATATTGTAAAAGATGGTACCTTTATACAACGATAGATGTTATTTATCGAATTATGAAAAATCAAAGCGCAATTTAGTTAAGAAATAAAGTACCTACTTTATTACTCAATTAATTGCGCTATGCCACTGCGAACGTACCTACTTTATTTGTAAAACTAATTGCGCTATGACCTAAATATGAAACAAAACAATAATACAGTAAGAATCTATACATTTTATCAGAAATGTGTAGACAAACACCCTTACCAAAATACACTATTTTACTATAAAATCAAAAGGCAATATTTTAATTAGATAATATTACAATTACTACCTACTCAATTAACCGTTAATAGAAATATAAATATCGCAGATTGGTTAATTATTTAGCGCTGCAAAGGTCCGAAGCATGCATGCCCTTAAAAGTTTCAATAATAGTTATCCCCGCCCTGATACCTTCATAGTAAACACGTCCAAATCGGGAACTAGGAATATACGGCCCGCGGGGCACGAGCGCGAGGATCGAGGTTCAGGCCAAGCGCGGCTCATCCTAAAGTTTACTCTTGCACCGAACCGCCAATAAAATTAGACAGCATTTCATCTTAATCACAATATTTAAAAAATAAAATTAATTATCTATCAAAACATGGGAATTTTGTAAACGCAACTTCATAGCCAAACCGTCGTAAACGTGCAATGCCATGGGATAATACGAACAGCATTGGAATTCCGGGGAAAGGGATTGAGCGGAGTATTATTAAATCATAGGGTTTGTACGATATAGTAATATTTCGCTTGCAAAATGCAACGATGCGTCAACGGGTCAGCTAATATATCATGCGTTATTATTATGTATTGTATTTTGGGAACCTATTTTGTCACTGCACTTATTAGCTATTTTGTCACTGTAATTATTAGCTATTATGTCACTGTAATTATTAGATATTTGGTAACTGCAGTTATTAGCTATTTGTCACTGTAATTATGAGCTATTTGTCACTGTAATTTATAGCTATTTGTCACTATAACTATCAGCCATTTTGTCACTGTAATTTAGCTATTTTGTCACTGTAATTATTAGCTATTTTGTCAATGTAATTACTAGCTATTTGTCACTGTAATTATTAGCTATTTTGTCACTGTAATTATTAGCTATTTTGTCACTGTAATTATTAGCTATTTTATCAATGTATTTATTAGCTACTTTGTCAATGTAATTATTAGCTATTTTTTCAATGTAATTATTAGCTATTTGTCACTGTAATTATTAGCTATTTTGTCACAGAAATTATTAGATTTTCAGTTACAGGTAGTAATCTTTGTGTACGTTTCTCATTTACAAACTACAGACACGTGCGCGCCCGAAGTAAAAGGTTTGTTTATTTTATAATACAGAAAAAGTTATAATTTTTTTTTAAATTGTAACCCAGATACCCCCACCAAAAAAGTATACCAAGAAACGAAATTACCGAAAATTAGAAAACTGTACGAATATAACATATGCTTATTAATCTCTAAAATCCAAAATTAATTTATACGCACGAACACAACATTTATAAAAACATCGCAAGTACATGAACACTACACAAGACAACATAATAAACTATACAAACATTCAGCAAATACTGGAAGTGGTAAAAGAACATAGAAACATAGGCCACGAAGGTGTACCCACGTACAATCTCCTTTCCAATAGCTTGACATCAGTAAATAGAATGAATATATTTAAGAAAAAAACTGTTTGTTCTTAAGATCAGCGAGCCAAATCAAAATGTTCGTTAGTAAAAAGGTAGTAAACAATAATATTTAGATTTATATTTTGAGTGTGTACTTTTAAGTTAAGAAAGTGAAATGCGTATATTTCTTGTGACTTAAAATAAAAAAAAAATATAAAAAAAGAATTATTCTTTTATCTTTATTTTCATATTTCATAATAAAATATCCTAAACCTTTTTTAAAATAAGTGACTGTAAGTATTCAATACATTATGTTTTTGATCACCAAACATATAATGCAGCGGCCGGGCCTGCTTCAGGCGACTTCAGCTTGTCCGGTAACGTTTTGTGAACATTAATAGTAGGCACAGATATCTCCGTCGGGGCAAGCGCGGAACCCGGGGTCAGGCCGAATGGCAGAGGTGACTCGAGCACGATTGGGGTAAAGTCGATGTAAACGAAAAATCGGGAGAAAGCGGCGGCAATTTGGAGCACGGAATACGATCTGAAGGGAATGGACGTGGTTGAATTAATGCTTATCTCCTTACAAAGAGCGGAACACAAAGGATAAATTACCATTTGTACCTAGCCACGAGAAGACTTGGAAATTATCAATGTTTTAATTTTAAAAAGGACCTGTGAATTTTGGTTAAGCGACAATTTTAGTGAGAAAATCTTCACACAAAGAAATATTTTATATTAAGATTTTATAAGAAATATTTTATTTCGCTACAACCGTAGCTTCATCAGGACAGGTATTATACTGTCCTGATGAAGCTACGGTTGTAGCGAAATCCGGTCGGCATTAAGTATTTACCTATAAGTGATGTTTACAAAGTTATTGTTTAATTTTAAATTATAATGTCACATCACAAAGTAACCGCTTCATATGAAGAAAAAATATTTTTTGATTCCTAATAATCTAAGTATAAGCACAGTAAACGAGCAGAAAAATATATACCAAAATTGTTCAAAAATTATTGCAGTTTATATTTTTAAAAAATCATTATTAGAGCTATTTTGCCATTAGCTTAGGTTTAAGTAAGAACATTTGCATATATTTATGGTCTCCCAGCTCAAAACACAAACAATCTGACACTGCCTCCAGCTACAGAAATCAAGGATATTAGCGCTACAACATGAAATTAGCTTAAACTTAAATCAAATATTAAAAAATATATATACATGAAATTAAAATAAGCTTTTAAAAGCATTCCGTCGCCTATTAATAGTATATATTATTGAATCATTCTAATATTGTTGATTTAAAACCAGTTAAATATATTATTTGGTTTCTTTTAACGACTATCGAGGTAAATTATCCTATTCAAACGATATAATAAACCCAATGAAAAATACACGTACAGGGTATATGCTATTTTATTAACGACGTAACATTTTTCATTTCACAACAATGATTATCCGAACAACAAAAAGTTAAGCAAACTTAAAAACGTTTATGGAATTGAGAAGGCCGTCGTTTCTTTGTAATTCCTGTTTAGATTTCATCGTTAGATTTAACGAATACAAAATAATATGTATTTTATCAAAAGGAATGTTGAAAAAATTAATCATCAAATAATGAAAATCTATACAAACACCTACCTGCATTAAACAGTGAAGAATGCTTAGAACCTAGGTGAATTTTCTCAAAATGTACAGTCACGCTTAACGAAAAAGGAGCGTGGACAAACTTGCACAAAATATTATTTTGGGTTTTAAAAACAAGATAAAATAATAATTTTTCACTTTCAAAAATCGACGTAACATCAAATAATACACGGACAAATCATTTTAGAACGATATGTTTCAAATTATTGATTAGTGCACAATTCTAAGATAGATTATATATAACATGTACCGTAGTGTGACATGTGATGGCAATAGAGGTAATATTTGATTTTGACATGGTGTAATAATCGATCGTAGAAATTTCGAAATGAAGATCTGTATTAAGGCGATGCACTACGTCGTGTAATATTTTAAATTGAGCCGCTATCAATAACAACCCTTACGTAGATGGTGTCATTGCTTGCATGCTTGATACAGATTATATTTCATCGTTAGTACTTTTATAATACCACTAATAAACGCATATTTACTTTCTCCTACTATTTGTTATTACTACTACGTATATATGTATATTATTTTACTATTTCTGTCTTACTTGGTGTACCTTTACGTGCGAACATCTGCAATTTCTGTAATATGATGTACAACTGTTTTATGGAGACTGTGAAAATAAATAAACTGTAAAAATTATAAGTACTCCGAACATCTTTATTTTCTAATTAGAGATTAAATAAATCGCGAAGTTATGCTTTTAGTTAAAACTTTTTAAACTCTGGAATCTTGTAAGGTTTATGGAAAAGTTATCAATGTTTTCATGTTTTGGAACTTGTCTGTAGGAAGTAGTAAACAAAAACGAATAAGATTTTAAATATTTGATAGGTTTTTAATTTGCCTACGCATGTTACCTTGGCAATACAAACATGCCCAGCAGCGATAGCCATTAAATTCTAATATCAAGAATCAATACCTCATTACACACAAAAACAATAAAAAAACGCAATAGTACCCACTACTAATTGAAGTAATTTGAAATTTGTTTTAATAACGTGAGAAACTTTATTTTAAAGGCGTTCTCATTGCTTATGCCTACGATATTGAAAATAAAAGATTTTATCTCGAGTCAAAACATAAACAATACCAAAGAGTCAGGTAAGTATCAAGACCAGACTACATCGTCAGTAAAATTCATTCCTGCCACCTACGCGGACTGATATCAAATATTTAAGAAAAACCGCGTTGCTTTTCGTAATTTTTGTTAGAGAATATAAACACGGGATTTGGGTCATGAGCGATTGTTAGCGTTACAACAATCAGAGTACAACCGTTCGCAGAAAATAATCGTTAACGTCGTTCGTCCACACTACTGAAAATCGCATCAACGCATAGCAGCACCCCGCCTTTGTTTCTACCTACACACCAAATAACCTAGCCCGTTTGATAGCCCGTACAGCTTCGCCGCAATTCATTAACCGTCGGCACGCTTCTATTCTATACAGTACGCTGAATTTAGACTTCGTATTATCAGAGTAGGTAATGGGCATAATCGAAGTTTCGAAATAATTGCTCAAATTTTTATGAATACCTAAATACCGTGGCGAAGATGCTGCGAAATATAGTTTCCTAAAACAATTTCGAAAAATATATGTTTTCGATTCCGCCCATCGCTAACTATCAAATGATAATGCTGTAATTAATAATATTTTATAATTTTTTGCAAAACCTCATTTCGTATATTTAAATTAAACCAATGATCAAATTACCAGTTGTTCAGTTCAGGAAAAGAGATTGTTTTAAGTAGTAATTTAACATCGGAATTTCAAAGTAATAACAACATTTAAGATGACTGAAGCATTTATTACAGGACCTTTTAGCAGACATCCTTGAAACAGGTGTACATTCGCTTAGTAAGGTAAGTCTACGAAAGAGCAAATAATTGATAGTTTAAACCCAACAATCGTTAAAATGATTCATTTACTTTTGAACGAACGATTTTTGATTTAACGAACAAACAAGTGATGCCTAAGCCTGGCAAAACGGCCTTTATGAATCTAAACTAATCTTTAAATAGTATAAAATAAAGTCGCTATCCGCGTCTGTCTGTTTGTGAGCTTAGTTCTTCTAAACTACGCAAAAGATTGTGATAGGATTTTCACTATATTTAGAGAATTTCTTCCGAAAGGTTTCTCTATATATTATAATTATAGAACGTACATAAAAAGTCATGTTTTGTAATCAAGTCGTAAAAAATTTTTTTTCAGGCGCTTACATTGCTAACGCTAGCTAAACCTTATGAGATACATCAAAATAAAGCACTACGAAATGGTGTATCTTAAAAAGGCCTACATAAAAGTCAGGGATGGTATATGTGTATCTCCTAAGGATATCCTCCAGCTACGCCAGGTACACGATAACTAGTGGATAATATTAGCAAGAAACAGGCATGGTAAGTCAAGGAGTTTGAAAGAGAGAGAGTATGAAAGCAGTGTGCAATATAGTTGGGAATGATGAGTTTGTGTATATGAGAAGTATGTTTACGAGAGATGGAGCTGGTTGAAATTGAAACAAGGGTTAATGCAGGAAACTCCAATAATGGAGGACTGAAAGCGGTTGGCGCTAACAAAACAATGTTCAGAGAAGCGAAGCTAGCAGTCCACAACGGAGAGCTGGTACCTACCTTGATGTATGGTAATGAGGCAGGAACGGGCAGAGTAAGGAGGAAAGCAGACTGAATGGTGTAGAAATGAGATCCCTATTTCGATCCCTGATTCGGGCTATGTCAAGAGTCATAATAACATAAGAGTATGTATGAATGTAAATGTGAATGAGGCAAGGAGTGTGTGTGTAAAGTCATTGTTTGGCGGTGCGTCCTCTCTGCCTGCCCCTGCGGATGGTTAGTTAGTTACAAACAGGCATACAATGGTTTTTTATAGTTAACAACAAACTGGGTCATTACAACTCCCGATGATTTGATAGATTTGAGATTGAGAAGACCTCAAAATTAGATTGAGAGAGTAATAATATTGGCCAACGAAAGGTAAATGGACAAAGTGTACACATGGGGTCAGATGCGATGGGATAATTGGCTCTCACGAGCGCTTAGAATCGTGCTATTTGGAATATCTTTCTGCTGCATGCCAAGGTCCGAATGAATACATACTTTAAATTAGACCCAAACATTTTGAAGGTATTAACCACTTGTTTCTCAATTTTTAATGTAAAAATACAATATTGGAAAACTTTGAAGAGCAAGTTTTGTTTTTAAATCCACATATTTCGCCTTTTGCAGCTATTTTCTATCGGTATTCACATTAACATTTTTTTAATGTGAATACCGCACTGTAATTTGTCCCAACTGCTCCCCACCGTCTAGAGCTAGTCAGACTATGGCATCCCTAATTGGAGTATATTGTAAAGCTAAAGTTAGTGGGGAGGGGAGAAGATGGGAAAGATGAAGTAACTGGCTATTCAAATTTAGTCACCAAACACTGTTTAAGTCATTTCAATTATGAATGGTGGTCTTACATTCTGGAAAGTGCCGAAAATGTACCTTATTTTATTTTAAATTATTAAATTTCGATATAACACAAATTAATAAAATAAAATTTACTTGAGCACGCCGGGATTTGAGTCCGCGACCTCCGGATTGCTATACGACAGCCTTGCCCCTCAACCATACATACATATTTCGGTTGTAAATTTTGTATTCTATTTAAATTTTTAACAATTCTTTTGAAGAAAGTCAAACATTCCTAAATGCATTCCTAAAAACAATGTCTAAAATTCATCAAATTTCAACGTTCATTTTCAAGTTCTGTGGAAGATTTTTTCAAGTTTAGTTTTTATTTCAGTTTTTTTCAAATACCTAACCTATACCGATATAATAACAGAACTTGAATAAGACTTTCACAGAACCCGAAAATGAACGTTGATGAATTGTTCAAATTCTCCGAAACAACCCGTCCTTAGTTACGAATAACCCGACAATATTTGAATTTTTCATTCAACCTTCAATACTGCAATGGAGAAGGATCCAAATAGCACAGAATTGCAACCACTACAACTGGGTGTGAACCTGACGTTTGAACCACTCCACCACTAGCCTGATAATTCATCCTACAAACCTTTAAAACAATCGGAATACCACGTAAAAATCTCCACTACCCAGTGCCAGTGGGACAATGGCCTCTCCAATTTGTATGTATTAGTTTCAAGTCACTAGTTGTAAGTCTTAGTTGTAAGTCATTAGCTATACGTCTTATGTGTATCGGCAAGTACCCGACAAACTTTAACCAGCTATTCCTTAGCACATTTGGAGTAAAAAATGCTATGGGCGCTTTGCTATCCGGTAACAATTTTTTTTCCATTAAAAACAAAAAATAAATAAAAAAATCCACACTCCGTCACTGTCATTTGCATTGTTTCTCGTGTTCAATGGCTGTTATTAGCAAGTGTGTCAAAAAGTGTCCTCGCTCTTTCGCACACATTAAATAATAATAGTTAAAAATGAGACGAATGGCGCCGTGCCATTTCGTTGTGATTGTAAAAACGCGCCAACGTAGGTACGCACGTACATTATTCAACGAAACTCGAATAAAATATTGCCATACGGGTTTTCAAACTTTGACAAAGGATAAAACATTGGTGAAATGTGGTGAAAATATGAATAATACATTTTTTATTAAAAAAAAAATGTTACCAGACAGCAAAGTGCCCAAAACATTTTTTACTCCAAATGTGCCAAGGAATAGCTGGTTAAAGTTTGTCGGGTACATGCCGATACACCCTGTATAACTGAACCAAATTTGTATAATAATCCGCTTACAGTTTGATCCAGGTTTAAAATAGTCCCCAGAATTAATACGCTAACATCGTCAAAACATGTCAGTCGTATGAAAAATGAAATGATGATTAAAAAATCAACCTGTAAAAAATAATTAACAATAACATATGAAAATTTTTTTTAGATTCTCACGGCCAAAAGCATTTTTGTTGTTTGTTTTTGGGGTGTTATGCCGTGTTGCGCTAACTCCTTCTTTAGCCGACGTTTCGGACAGCGTTGCAGTGTCCATCATCAGGGCAGATCCGGTAGATCCGAAGATGTGATGTGTACATCTTCCCACCCTTACACCCCAAAAACAAACAACAAAAAAAACATTTGAAAATTGTTATTTTTAACAATAACGATTTTAAAATGTTTATTAAAACTTTATTTTAAAATGGTTCGACTGAGTATTGAACTTTCCTACCAAGGGACTGGATTCGACAACTATATTAACCTCGCCAAAAGCCGATCAGGTAGGATCGACATTTATTTCGTATGTTAACTGCTGTATGGTAGCAGAAGTCGGAGACGCCCGAGGAAGACATGGGACGATCAAGTGAATCAGATACTCGAGTCGTGCCATGTCAAGATTCAGAATAATAGAAGAGTATGTATGAGACGATGTAGGAATGTGAATGAGGCAAGGATTTTTTTTCATACATTTGTTACTAAAATTTTGTTTATTTTTGTCTACCGGTCTCGAAACGTCCGTGTCATAAACTTTTCTTTTTTTGTTTAAATTTAATTTAATGTTGTTATTATTTTAAATTTACATACATATATGTATTTTTTTCAATGATATTATTGTAAAGCTGCACATCTTGATACAGGAATGCCCTAGTGAGATGTGCAGAGTATGCTTTTTATGTAAAAACTGTTTTTTGAATTAAATAAATAAATAATAAAAAAATAATAAAAAAAAGGAGCGTGTGTTAAGACCGAGTTGTTTGACGGTCCGTTCTCTTTGTTCACCCCTGCGTGGAAACGGCGTGATGGTTAGTTAGTTAACTGCTGTAGTCATCCGATGTCAGAAAAATGCGTATACGTCCGCGAGTTGATGTTGATAGAATGCATTGTCATCGATAACGAGTCTATCTGCAGAGTTTCAGCTCGATCGGATGTCGGGAAGTGGGTTAATTTCCACTTACAAGATTTGCATTAATTCATTCACGAAAACAAAATCAATAACGAATTTTAAACCTACTATAAAAATGATACCACGCAGTTTGAGAAACATTGAACCATTATCATCAAGGTATCAATTTTGGGCTAGTATTCAAAATATTAAAAACTTTTTGGGTCATTATCCTTGTATCCTAATATTAGTTCTTTTTATAATAAAGCTGTACCCACATTAAACGGAGTACTCAAAGGCACAGTTTTTCAGCATTGACTCATTGCTTGCGGCAAAGGCGTGGCAGGTCATTTTTTAAACTGGATAAATATTATTGTAAACGTTATACTTTTAGCAGTTGACGTCAATTGCACAATATCTACCTGCTGATTATTATAACTGAAATTTCAATCAAGTTGATATAAATACTTCTGAAGTAGCTGACATCACAAGGCTATGACAGTCTAATAATAACATTAGAACTAGATTCGATTAAAGGTATCGGAAATATTGCAATATTAAAAATACGCATGTTATAAAAAGCAAAAAGCTTTTAACTAGAAAAAAATATACATCACATACTAAAGCAACAAAATCGTGCTTTACATAAAGGATTCATCATATACATATACATCATATACATCTACTATACGAATGTTACACAGAGATCAATATATTTTTTGCCCTCACGATGAATTAACAAGCCTTATTTATAAAACAATTTCAAATTTAAGAATGTTTTATAAATTTGCCTTAATTTTGCATCGTACTGCAAACATATTCGGATTTTCACTAACACGTGTTCCGACATCATGATAATGATATAAATATCAAATCAAGTATGAAATGTAGAAGAAATTCAAAATAGTATATAATACAAATATACGATAATATTTTTTTGATTATTTATTTTTTGTATGGAAAAAAGTGTCAACAAGTGATAAATCCTCTCAGTATAGTCCTGGTCAAAGACCACCATTAAGAATCGAAACGTTGCTTGAAATGGCTTTAGCCATATTTGGTGATCACTCTATTTAGTCAGCTAATTACCCCACCTTCCTCTTACCATCACCGTCTCCTCTGCCATAGTCCTATTGGCTCCGGACAGTTGGAACTTTTGTGGGGTATTCACAAAAAAAATATTAAAGAAATATATATTGTGTGGTTTACATTGGTTATTATGTTAGTTAGCCTTTGGTAAATATATATTTTTATTTAATTTTCAAAAGCAGCCATCTAATATAATTCGTAAGAATTAAAGGATACTCCCAGGCGTCCTTGGTAGGTCGTTCAGTTCGGTCGACTGTACAGTATACTCGGCCAAAGTGAGGGGGCAGGCGGGGGGAACCCCGAGGCTTACATAACTGTACTAGAACCTTACCCAGTCTTCACAACGGTACAGCCAACAGGTAAAATTAAGACACGTACTGAAAAAGGTGTGAGGAATTTCCATTTTTAAGACAATATATCACGAACAGTATCATTTCAATGTTCATTGTTCACATCTTTAGAATCCAAAACCTTTTAAACGTGTCGATGGCCTATTTTTACACGGAGACGAATCAAAATTTGACGATTTTTAGTTAATGATGCAATTTCGTTACTGTAATGTCCTAGATATTAGTTTAATATTTTATACCCATAGCTGTCGGTAATGCTTAATGATTAAATAAATACGATTGCAACCTCAAGGTCGAGACCCAGAATCATATCTACAGCCTAAATAGATCTAAGATCAGAGTTTTAATTTAAAGACTCTGTAAGACAAACCCGCAGTTCCAACAGTTACGAAATGTGCTCTTCTTCTGTTAGAATCGAGACAACTCAAATATCGTCTTTTCTAGTTTGGCGGGGAAAGCATAACAAGAACAAATATTTATATAAATAAGTAGAAATAGTATTAATAATAATGTATTTTTATTAAAATGTAAGTGAATCACAAACACGACATGACTACATGATTCCTTTAGTTATAAAATGTCGATTAGTTTGTAGTGTCAGTTTGTTTATTCACTAGAGCATTTGCATTATGATAAAATTTAAGTTTAAAAAATCTTAACGTCATTATTATCAGCAATTTTTGAGATTTTTCACTATAGAAATAGGACATCGTTATTATTTTTCTATTTTGGTGTCTTCTTACGTTCAAACATTATATTTATTTATTAAATTTTAAAAAATTAACTTCATTTGGTTTAACATAAACATACGTTTTAATTTACACTTTGCTTATTTCTAATATTTATTGCGTAAATATTTTTTACATTATTATTTAAATATGCCTAATCTAGGTAGGTATGTTTTTAATTTCACTGGATTGGAAGCCTTTATACAATAAACAATTCTGTGGTTTGATTTGTTAAATATTTTTAGTATGTTTTCTTTATATCTTGTATGGGTTATGTGGAAGTCTTTATTGTAATGTACTTTCTAAAGTAAATTGGCGAAAACTTTGTACATAAAAATTTAAACTTTATGGAAAATTCTTTGTTTAAGGCGAAGCTTAGTGCTAAATCAGTATTTTGATCAATCTTTATAACGAATCGGTGTGCTTTATGAATACCAAAAAATATGCTTTAGATAAATTGAAGGTTTTCCTATCGTTTCGCTTGAGTAGAATACAAATAAAATGATAAATTACCCAATAAAAAATATAAATGTAAGGTACAAAAAAAAAATATTTTTTAATTGAAATGTAAAAGTAAAAGAAACAACTTTAAAAAAATACAGTATTATAGCTAAGATTATCTGTGACAGTTTCACTTGATTAACTTTTTTGCTTTCTTATAAAATTATTTACAAAATAAATAAAAACCAGTTATGTGCTTGAAATCGAACGTTTCTAGACTCCGTTTGACAAGCGATTTTAATGCCTATTACCTACAATATAAGGTATACCAAGAATACACACGTTTTTGGCTTGTAGCTTCCTCTTAACAGCCATTATATCTTATTCCTTAAGCAGTTTCTGTGATGATTTATATTTTTTACACTTCAAAATTTATCTCATTGCTCTGTTTTTGATTATTTGTAGTTTTTTAAGCTATCTACGAACAGATAGAGAATACCAGAATAGTAAGACTACGTATGGTGCAACATTTGTTTTATAAATTAGTACTTGTTGTATTTCCTAATTATTTCAAGGAAAATTACCTCCTTAGCCCTTTTTGGCAACAAAATCGGCATTTTCTTCAAGAGAAATTATTGAGTCTAGAATTATTCCCAAAGAACTTTATGTTATTAATCCTTACAAATTTTCAACTGCAGATGGAAACATGTTTACGAATTAAGTTTAATTTCGTATTTACATGAGATCCTTCGACATATATATAGTCCTAGGTATGGTTAAAATACCCTTACTACGGGCTTAACTACAGCATCGCTGAACAGGCGCTTAAGAAACTAATAAGTTACGACGCACGGGTAGAGTTTAGTACGCGTGTTGTTTCCTAGCTAGGCAATTAGGCAGAATTAAAAGGGGGCATAATGGAACAATCGTGCTGGGATTATTTACGTGCATTGACTCTTGCCATGGGATCGGCATTTACTAATAAATAATGGATCTAATGACATACCGGTAAGGCGTTATCAAGGCTTATAACATTACTCACAACCTGATGTATTGCACACATCACTCATACTATCTGCCATTATGCATTCACTGTGGTTACCAAAATGGCGGTATTCTAAATTCGAATGTTGTATCTTTTATAATACGTTATCTGAAGACCATAGAAAAAATCTCTCAGGTCTGAATGGCGGTGCTGTTTGTGTTTTAATCGTTTTAATTATTGCATATTGCTTAATGTATCACGTGGTTTGAGACATAGATAATAGAAACAAAGAGAGGCGTGATATGGAAGCGAGTTATGTGTAGCTAGAAACAAAGGCGGGGCACCGCTGTGCGCATAAGCGATGTTCAGTAGTTTACATGAGAGTGGTTATTGTTTTTCAAAATTTTGATGTAAAATATTGCAATTCGATGTATAATTATGAGAGACGGGTAATTTCGTTTACGGTTTTATCGAAATAACCTAAAAAAATTATATGCATAAATTTAGTTTTCAGTACTAAAATTATTTTAAGGTCCCGTAGTAAGCGATCAAAGATAGTTTGAAACGAAGATATGTAAATACAAATGTTAGTGGGAGCGCGCTAATATCAAAAAACGATAACAAGTAAGCGAAAATGGTGAAAATATTTAATAAAACACAAAAATCTGTCGACAAACGCTTTAGTTGCATTTAATGATGCACTGTGATTTTTTCATGCTTATAACATATTAAATAATATATATTTTTGAAACTTGTTATAAATCGGTAGAAATTGGGTTGCGGGGGCTTAATCAGCAAAAATTAGCTTACCGTGTTGAAGTTTGTAGATTATTCTACATGAAACCACTGAAAATATGGTAATATTCGCAAAAATTGTGACTTGATGGGTTTTTACCAAAACACAGCCGATACTAAGAAGGGTTCATGGCCCATCTTCCTTCTTTCTATTTACCTATGAGAAAAGTCAAACCTAAGACAAAACCTCCAACTGAATCACAATTTAATCTTTGTTTACACATTTAACTGGCGCATAACTCAAAACACATATTGTATTCTGTCTTTCACCGCTTTGTTCGTAAGCCATGCTTATTGGTTTAGAAGGGATATTGTCCTTTGATGTCCGTTTAACACCCTTTAAGGGCCGTTAAAGTTATGGGAGGCACATTAAAGGGCCATATGCTTGTCATGCTAGCCTGCCCTATGGACTCAAATTCATTGTTTATGGCTTTCCTGGTTTTAACGGGACTTTAACACATAAGCTCCCTGCTGGTGATGGTGGACCCAGGGTATATTATTTATAGATAACATCGGAGCATATGGTTCTGTTTGTGTCTGGTTTAATTATCACGTACACGAGAAACAGGCGTTAAAACATGTAAACAGTGTCGTTATAATTTGTGAAGTTATGGACACTATCGGGGGTTTAAAGTTTAAAGACAAACGATGTTATCTACAAAGGAAGAACTCTACAGGAGACGAGGAGACTCGAAACCTTAACCCTTGGGTTACCTTAATAAATGAGATATTTAGTTCAAAGTATTGTAGGTACATTGAATGCTTGTGCTTCGTTCAAACTGCCCTGATGATGGACACTGCAACGCTGTCCGAAACGTCGGCTAAAGAAGGAGTTAGCGCAACACGGCATAACACCCCAAAACAAACAACAAAAATACAGTTATACATAATTTCTTTAATGTAAATTGTAAAAATGGCCAATGGTCACATCACTATTATTATTGTCAAGTGTCTATAGTGAATCTGTGTGTGTATTGTCAGCGAGCAAGCTCGCTTCTCTAAAATGTCTCTAAAGTAATTAAACAGTGCCAAGTGTTTAATATAAATACCAAAGATCACATGAAACATGGTGTCAGAAGTGTCAGATTCTTAATAATACAATATAATAATAGTGATGGCATTAACATAGTGATGTGACAATGGGCAGTTTAAAAACCCGTAGAAACGAATTGGATAACAAAATATATTTTAGCTTTAAACTAAATGTCTCATGTAAACTTGTAATTTTACAGATAACGTTGTTTGACTTTAAGTCCTTGTAATGTCATCAGGTTTACACGAGGTTCGAAGAGATTAGTTATACCTACTTTAAAACAATATTTTTTAAGAGTAGATTAAAAATAAGAAGGTTGGTACTTACAGTAACACAATTTTTCTTGAACAGCAGGACGTTTTTTACACAGTAATCTGTAACAAAAAAAAACCGTTGATAAGTTTTACATGCAAAATTAATAACGTTGGTATAATCTGTCGGTAGAATACATAAATAAAAACATAAATGATGTATTAAAGAAAATATATGGCTTGAATCATATGTTTCAAGTAATAAAATTATGATAAATAGAACGTATTTGTTATTTGGGTATAAATCGAAACGTAAAATATCACAATTACGTAAAATGAATGCATGAAATTTAACAAATTTAAAATATTTAAATATAATTGTCCACTCGTGGATTGTCATTGATACGCTAAACGAATTGATCACAAGCATAGCAAAGCACATATCTTGTGAAAAAACCCTGAAGGTGATTTTTCACAAAAGGTGCTATACAAGTTAACCAATTATAATAATGAAAACCAGCGTTTGAAATGCCTGAAATTTAAATAGCGTTAAATCGTTGCGATTTGTGGGTGGGACAATATTGACTATTGACAAACCAAGGTCAGCAACAAATGACAAAACAGTACAGTATCCAAGAGTAAAATGCAAATCACGAGTAGCATTTATTCCATTTAATGGTCGTTAATTCTTGGAAACGATTGAATCGTTATAAAACCGAAACGTAAACAAATACATAATGGCATATTTCTTATCTAGCTCTGCATACTTCTATTTCGTGACAACAGTTTTTATAATCTCACGAGATTAAAACTAAATTAAGGTCACGAATTAAACTACTTCGTAACAATTATAATCATAGTTAATCGTTAAATTTAGCAGTTAGAATTATGCAGTGTGGAGCGAATGTATAATCTCAACACTAATCGCAGTAATTTCCAAAATTTAGGCTAACAAGTGTGGATAATTGAGCTGCACTTTGATGATGAATATGATTATGCAACGATGACACATGAGGAATATAAATTTCAAGCCTGTCTAGTAAATGATTTATTATTTTTGAGCATGCTTGATTGATTACCTACTGTAATTTTCTCTGATCAAAAAACTCAGTAGTTGCGAATAATTTGTTTTTTAATTTCAAAACAACTTCAATTTTTTTGTGGTGTTTCTACATCTGTGAAAGTATATAGATACCCGGATATTGTGAGTTGAGGGTTGTAGGAAAGGGGTTTGCTAATGTAATGAAGAAGCCCGGATTAAATGAGGGAGGAAAGACAAATAACGTGCCGTTTTACATAAGACATATTTTAAGATTAGGTTAAACCCGAAGACCAAGATTTTGGAAAGAATGGAAAGATATATAACATCCCCTAACAAATTAATTTCACAGGAAAGGGATTAGGTTTACCCAAGTTTCTATTTTGGAATGCGCGGGAGTTCCCCAGGGAACCATTAGAGGTCCGCACAAAAGTATATTTTGTTTCAAAATGTATGTTACATTAACACATTTTGAAGAAAGGAAAGGTATTGCATATATTTAAAAAAAATAACGTTTTTTCTACAATATCACCTAAAGGTAAGAAATAAAAGAAGCCATAAAACTGTATATGCATAAAATTTGAGTCTAATGCAGACAGATATCCTGTTACTGGTAAAATCCGCAATGAGATAATCACACTGAAAGTAAATTCCACAACACATAAAGCATGAAGTATGTATGACCTACCTAAAAATAGAGATAATAAACGGTATACAACATAATGTTACATTTAGCAAAAAAGTCGAACAAGATTATTAACGATAAAGTACCACAGACCTACATACTATAATGTGGTTATTAAAAACTGTAGGGAGTTGATTGAAATTAATAGATTTGGGTAGGTAAGGATAGATCGTACAATTACTTGTACCACGCGCGGCAAGGTCGAATCGTGCGGCGAGATAATCACAAATGCCACAACATAGCAACCGGAATAATTCTAATTATTTAATCTGTCTAAATTCGATAAGACTCACCCAAACTGTTATTGTAATAACTAATAACATATTTTTAATTAGCAGGTAAAAACCCGCGGGTAGATAAATTTGCAAGGAAAATTTTTACAGTTTTCTTTAAATTATCAGAGATTGCCAAACTTCCAATTCGATGGCTTAGAGTCTAAATGTTGTATCTCCAATTTTAGTCGAAAATGAGTTAAGTAATGAAATGTACCAAGCCTTTATTTTGTGGGTTCAAATATTGCATCACTTAAAACAAACCGTCCCAAAGATACTAAAATATTATTATATATATATTGTAAACCCTCCAATTTATTTTTTCTTTTGTACAGATATTGTATTTCATTAAAAATTATATTTTTATGCTAAACGAACGTCCATGCAAAAATGTTGTATTTACATAACAAAAAACTTGTTTTTTTATTTCACAAAATCTAATCAAATAAGATGTAAACACTAATCTATGTATCCTATACGTCTGTCTCGACACAGATATATCCTAGTTAGACAGACTTCGCAAAAAACACCGGTAAAACACTTTATATTTAAATAAAAAATAATGTTTCCAGGTTTGCAAAACTTGAAACTCAATTTTTTCAGCATTATGTTTCGTGGCGATGCAATATTTTAACTCTAAGCCATTGATTCATACCTAGCACATGGAGTGAGTGTGTACGACATACGTTAGCGTAGTAATATTAAAATAGATATCATTTCCAACTGTATAATATTATTATTTATCGTTCCGCCAGTTGCACCCGTGGCTCGTGACGGATACAGCTGTTCCAGCTGAAACCAAAGCACGTGTATTGCTGATGCGAGTGTAGGTGAGTTTGATGGGGTGCATTCAGATGTGCGTGCTTTCCCGGTGTATTATTAACATGCAGTGTTGCACCGAGGATTTCGGTTAAATGTGATCTATTCTTGGAATGTAAACAGAAAGTTTCTTTCGTTTTTTTTGTCACTTGCAGAAAGATGCATGGATTGTAACTTAATTTGGTATTTTAAATGCAGCGCTAACTAACTAACCATCGCGACATTTTGCCGCAGGATGGACTGAGAGAATGTATGACCATAAGATTGTTTTTAAGCAACTTTCTTTTTTGGAATGCGCGGGAGTTCCCCAGGGAACCATTGTGTTTCTCCTTTTATATATTCAATAGAATTATTAATCTTTTGAAGGCATTATCAATCTGTGGTTAGACCACTTACAGATGATATATGTATTTATATTATTTACTTATACATGATACTTAAAAATAAATTACTTTTATTAGTACATATTAGTACATTAGTACGTATGCATATATGTATAAAAAATATAATTTTCGTTTCAAGTATCTACATGGAAATAATATAAATATACCATCTGTAAGTGGCCTAACATTTGTTTGATAATGCCTTCAGAAGGCGAAATAGCTGTCACGCGTAATAATAATTAAGCACACAGCAACTTAAAAATAAAAATTGTAATAAATTGAATAATAATACTATTGAAAAGATATATTAAATAAAAATGGAGTTTTACAAATTAAACTTGATTTTTTATAAAAATAATATTATTGGCAAGGGTCTCATTTAGATTATCTTTAAATTAACAAAATTATGAAATGTTTTTAATAGGGTGTTAATTACAAGTCCACATTTATATGTATTATTTCAATAGCTTATAATAATATGTAAAGGTTAGGCAGAGAAATAACTGTTTCACAATATCAAATACCCATGCGTAATTTATTTTATTTATTTATTTATTTAAGTTTTAATCCAGCAGGACTGGGAGGATAGTGCAATCCCAGTCTGCCATATTACATGAAATAAAACAAGGAAACAATAAAATTAAGGTAAAAAAACAAATTATGAAAATGGAAATATGATAAAACAAAGAGAAATAAAAAAATAATATTAGGCAGGTACCTAAATATAAAATTAAATTATAAATCAAAAATAAAATAGGTAATACAATGAGATTAAATTTAATTAAACCGTCCATCAGGGAGGTCGCCGCATCATCTGCATCCATCGCTCATTGAGTGGGGAACTGAGCCACTCGGATGCAGCCACAACGATGATGTTGGTTGACTTCCGAGTCCTACCCCAGAAGCTGGCTAGTCGGTGGCGAAGTAAGGCGGCGAATGAGTGCACCCTCCCTTCAGTAAACATTGTGGAGGCACTGCAGAACCTCGGTAGTTGCATGAGTTGCCTGTATGCATTATTGTAGCACACCCTCAGCTTGTCCCATTGCGCTGCTGGGTATTGTGTCCACAGCTCAGATGTGTACAGTGCAGTGCAGAATGCCTTGAAAAGTAATTTTCTGACATCATCGCTACAGTGGTAGAACCGCCTTGAGAGCATTCCGGCCCGTATATTGATTGCTCTTCTTTGTCGTTCCATGTCTTCTATATCCTTCATATCTTCGGTTAGGATATGTCCCAGATATTTAACCTGCGAGGCTACAAGTAGTTCTTTTCCGTCTAACCAGATTGGAGGAATATTTATTGGCTCCTTGTTGTATTTAAAAAACCACGATTACTGACTTTTTTGCATTGTACAGCAGGTTATGTGAGATTGCATACTCTTCGCATATTTGAACAAGTCGTCTCATCGCTTTAATCGAAGGCGCCAACAGCACCATGTCATCCGCGTAATTAATGTTGTTACTGCCTTGACCGCAGATATGACAACCAATTCGTGTATCATTCAGTTCTTGTAAGAGGTCATTAATGTACACATTAAATAATGTAATGGTCAAAGACAAAGCATCCATAAATTCTTCATCTTATTATAGGTCAAATGATACACACGATTGGTTGCACAGCCTCCTAGATGACACTGTAGGTCAGAGAGAAGGTGGGAGCGGCAAGGGCTGACATCTGACATTCAAATATAACCAGAGTCTTACACAAAGAAACCACTTGATATTTTAACGTGACAAGGACTATAAAATAGTAAAAGTAACACAGGCTGTGTTGATTTTCATCCACCTTGAAAGTTATTAGTACTCTTTCGCTTGAACATTAAAGAGGGAGCGATTATTTTTTCTGATAAGTACATATTCTTTTTGAATGGTTTTCAGATGTAATTATTCTAACTAACTACATATTCTAATCAAACTTCTGTCTCTTATTAATTTTAACATACTACGTACACGACATACAGTGCTATTCCACACGAATATAAAAAAAGCAGCATCTAATTCGCCAATTAACCGAGCTCTTCATACTATAAATAATATTTGTCCAAATTCTAACATTGACATTTTTTCGGATTCACTGCCCAAATTCAAACGTGGCATCATGTCAATAATTTAAACTGTTCAATGTAATGTTCACTTCACCTGGTAATTAAGGAATAAACATACCACTTAGCAGACATTACAAGGAAACATATCATAGGTACCCAACATGAAGTATCTTATTCCTGTATATTGTTTCATGTCTGTAAATCATGTACTGTTTGTTTCTATAATATAAAAAAAAATATTGCCATTCAATTAGAACGTATCAAGCTGGACAAAAAGAAAACCTAACCTAAGTCTGCAAAACATCATTAATTTTTTGTTGAAATTATGATGATTTTATTTCTGAATCTTGAGAGGATCAGTTAAAAAAACTTACAAATTTAATTGAATTCGGATCTGTTTCAGTTTTATTTTGGATTTCGATAAATATTCAGAAAATAAAGACACGCTTAATATGGACTATGAAGTAGAAAACACTATGTTTCCAGAAGTTTCCAGAAATTGAAAATAATGCATTGCAATAGTTATTTCTAAAATTAAAATCGATTGTTCACTTGGCAGTCACTGTTTATAATGCAAAAGTTTTAAGGTTAGTTTTTTCTTCTGGTACTTAAACCAAAAAATTAACCTATGATCTTAAAATAGGTTAAGAAAAAAAATATAACCAAAACAAGGCGGGAAAATAAGACGTCTAATTATCCTTTTTATAATTACGGAAACTGAAATACTTACTTCTAATTATTATCTAACTGATTATAATTAGAAGTAGAATGACGTGTTTTTTAATAAAATGTGGGAAGAAAGAAGAAGATATTATAAAACCAAGATCACAACAATTATAAAGATATAATAGAATATACCATTTGCTGAAATTGTTGAAGTTTAAAAAAATACAAAATGAGGACAGCTGTTTGGTTGAAAATCTAAGAATTAATAATGCAGTATGGGTAGCACATAAATAAATCATTGGTATCTAATTTAAAAATAATTGTTTGGTTCTATTTAACATTGGTGGCCCTTGATTAGAAACCTGATTTCACCTATTACGAATTGTGTACAGATTAGAGCCTAATAATAAGTATGGAATATGACACCAGGGAGAGATAGATAGATGCAGTCGTGCGCAATAATCAAAAGGCTGTAACATGAAGGTAGATGTCAAACAAGATCATGCGGATAGAAGGTATTATGTGTTACAGCCTCGCAGTCCAGATCAACGCAGGTTATCGTTTATCTGGGATAATATCAGTTCGATTCATCTGACAGACGATGGCGTTAAAATACACATAGAAATGTGTGGCGTACTTCGAAAGCAAGGTCATAAAACATTTATCGAGGAAGTCAGCTGTGTCAATAACTAATTAGCGTTGACTTAGTGCTAGATTGAAATCCGATAATCAAACTAGATCCAATAACGATTATATTAACCACTTACATGTATGCAAATATCGTACACGTCAAAAAAACACACATGAACAGTTCGGGACATGACTAGGTGCTCTTTTGTCTTTTATTTTGACTCCGTGTACGAATGCATTGAAATTATGTCATTTATTCATTTTCGGGAAATCGACAGTTTACATTTAATCAGTTTGTACATAAATATTATATAGTAAAATAAATCAATTATGGATTTCCTCCTTGCGACTTTAACTGAGACAGCATAATATGGAATAAGTTATTTAAATTTGTGAGAAAGGAATATGAATTAAAAAATATATACAAAACAAAATTATATAAAACGAAAAATTTACAAAACAATACATTTATAGCCATGGAGAGAGGTTGTAGATATAAATCAAATCATAATAGAGACATAAACATTATTCACAAACCATCAGAGAAATATTCTTTTATGGACCTCTTGTATTTGGTAAGTTCGCAACTGAAAATATCAACCTTGGATAATATGCTATTGTAATTATTGCATAGTCTGTTCAGGCAAGAATTCTGCTTAGAGTTCGTTTTGCTTTGATCAACCCTGAACAGGACACAAGAGCGTGTTGAACGCGCAGGTACATTGAATGGAAACTTGTTTAGCAACTCTGGGTATTGAATATTATTGTTAACCACTTTATACAGGAATAGTGCATCCTTATGATGCCTACGTACACTCAGTGAATCAATTTTAAAGTATGAAGCTGCCTCTGCATAATGCATTTTCTTTTAAACATTAAACGAGGCGTATGTGTGGTAAAACCGTGAACCATGCCCAGATGGTTTGGGCATGTAGAGCGAATGAACGAAGAAAGGAGTGTAAGGAGAAGAAGTCGAGGACGACCGAGGAAGGCATGGCGCGATCACATTTTATACCGATAAGTTTTCTCTGTGTAGCTGAGGTTCAAAAAAACAATTTTCATTTTGGGTTAGTCTCATAATCATCTTTAGTCATATTTTCTTTATCCTGGAATGGAATTTCAAATGTGATTGCATTCTCGGTTTATATTTTACAAGGTAAATGCAATTATCCGGTTTAGGCGAATGAGCGTCAGGTGATGGACGTATATCAGACCTGCAGTGTGTTTGGGTAGGTCGGCAGGCCTGGCTAATTCCTAACGCGGCAGTGACTAGTGAAGTGAACACATGAGCGGGTGCAACCGCTTCCGCTTCCGCCAGATGGGATCGGGCCGGAACGGAACGGCAAAAACTAGAGCCGATTCCGACACTGCCATGATTTACTACGGCACTGACATGTGATATGCTGCAGGAGTACTTTCTTACGTTGCCTACCAAACGATAGTAACCGCAGAAGACTAGAAGGGTTGGGAAAGGGTTCGAATCACCGGAAAATGTTACATAATATGGGATAAACAGCAGGAAGGGTGAGATTTGCTTTTGACACTAATGGTGTCAACGAATGCTATAACGATTTCCTCAAATGAGTATTTATTAAGTTTTTGTCACTTTAATAAATAATAATGAAATAATTCAATATTTACTAGTACTTCAATCAACAATTACTGTTATATATTTATATATTAATATATATTTATTTAATATTATGTTACAGTCCCATGTTAGACATGTTCCCTTTCACCGTCCGTTCTATCTTCTCCCCCCCTCTTCACTAATCCCTGGTTACACCTCCACCCCCATTTCAACACCTAATAGTATATTATGTTCACCTATTGTTTTGCCACTAAAAATTAAGTTAGTATATTTTGCCTTGAGAAAGGAACGATTGTTCCGAAACCATATAGTGGTTCGAAGAAAGGAACATGTTTCTCCTCTAAATAGTATAAAACAAAGTCTCTAACCGTGTCTGTCTGTTTGTGCGCTTAGTTCTTCTAAACTACGCAACTGATTTTGATAGGGGTTTCTCCTTAATTTAGAGAATTTCTTCCGGAAGGTTTATGTATATAGTACATTTATATGATATTTACAGAAAGTATAGAAAAAACGATGTTTTGTCAAGTCGTGAAAAATATATTTTCGGGGGCTTACATTGCTAACGATGGCTAAACCTTATGAGACACATCAAAATAATGTAGGTACTACGGAATTGTACATCTTAAAAAGGCCTTTAATTCTATATATCTATCTCTTAAGGATAACCCCCAACAACGCCGGGTACACGTCAACTAGTATATTTATAATACAATATATTCATATATTATATTATTACGCAGAAAGACTTTTTAAAAATCTGATATGACTGCCATAAAACAACTTAAAGTTAAGGTTATGCCAAGTATTCAATATGTATAATGTTGTAAAATATGTACATGGAATTATCTGTAATAATTAATACTTAGCCATAAAACACTTTTATTTTTACTCCCAGTAAAATTGTGTTAAATGCAGATGGCAACATTGGCAATCGTTCTCAGCAATGGGGGATAGTTTAACGTGTGTTGCTGTTATGCTACGTATACATACGCGAGCCGAACTGCCGAACTAAACCCCAACTTATGGGAAAGGAACGAAGCAACCGCAAATGGTGCGAAACGCCGCTTGTACAGGGTTTTCCAATAAGAGGTGTTATTTTGATATTCAATCGTAAAAGATCAATGGTTTCGTTGCTTGTGTGGCACGTAGCGCTGTCTTGTTGAAAGTAAACGTTGTCCAGATCAATACCATCCAATTCCGGCCACAAAAAATCATTAATCATCTCTCGATAGCGCAATCCATTCACCGTAACTGTTGCTCCAGCCTCATTTTCGAAAAACTAAGGTCCAATGACTCCGCCGGACCATAAACCGCACCAAACAGTCACACGTTGAGGATAGAGAGGCTTTTCAACAATAACTCTTGGGTTTTCCGAGCCCCAGATGCGACAATTTTGCTTGTTGACGAAGCCACCGAGGTGGAAATGGGCCTCATCACTCAAGACGATTTGCATTTGATTCACTCAAGTGAATTTTAATAATTTCAATTCGTTGTTGAAGCGTGTATCGTTCCATTTTTATTAATGGCGTAGTTTCTACTTGTCAAATGTCAAAAAATGACAGCTTCAAAAGAAACATCTACCGAAATAGCGGGCTATTCAAAATAACACCTCTTATTGGAAAACCCTGTAGTTGCTTCGTTCCATTCCCGTAATTCGTGGCTCGGTTCGCAAATGTACCATTAACGCAATTAATAATTATCATGATTCGAGGATTGATGTACTGCAAGATTACAAATAATGGTTCTAAGGTACTGTCTATCTTTTTAGAAACTATTTACGAAATGTATGTAGGCGTGTCCTTAATATTATGTTTTATGGTATGCTGACTTCGACAAGACCTACCGGCCATTAGTATGATAATTAATGACTTGAAACTGGTTTGATTTGGTCTAAAATTCCCTCGAATCGGACTGCTACCAGAACTTGTTGGACAGATCGGGTGACACCTATGACCTACTGTTTATAATCTTATCGGTCAATCCAGAAGCCTCATTGAATAAAGCAATGTGACCAAAGACGGATTCCTGGAACAGATTATCATCTTGACTGCAGAGTTTCGATATGAACACCGTTCTTTGGTCACGCCCTTTCGTGGTTAGTTTGAAAAATAACTTTTTGCTGTCGGAGAAACCGTAGAAGAGACGAACAGCTTGATATCTTCACCTTGGTTGGACAAGGTTCTATCCAGATTGAAAGCAAAACTATTTATTTTGCTCATATAATAATTTTCAGAGCTACCTGTGTTGCATTTCCGTAGATACAGGTATGACGAAGTTCTAACGTCAAGATTTTAAATCTTCCTTTAATTTTACAAGAACATCTCCATTTTATTTGTATCTGACAGTTGGTCGTTGTCAGGAGGCAAAGTTAAATATTGTATTTTAAATAAAAATATATCTTGGAATGGCATTGGGGAAATGTGGTCAGAACCTCCTCCAATGAATTATTATGGACTAGTTGCTTCCGTAGGCTTCTATCTGCACATTAAGGTATGTTTTAAAATAAAATAAAATACGTCCTCTTTTAAATAATTTATTTTAAATCTCAGAAGAAGTAAAGTGAAGTTAGAACTCTGTCCAACCAAAGTAACGATAATGTAGAAGTTGACCGAGTCTCGAGATTTATCTACTGATGTTGATTGAACGTGTTGGCGCATGCGCATGGAATAGGAGTAGGCATATTGACGAGATGGATATTTGTGTCAACCTAATTAGCAAATTTTCAATTAGTTTTACGGGTTTTTGGCTAAATGCATTAAAACTGTGATAATTGATGGAAGAAGTGGATTCTTGATGCATGCTGATTTGTTGAGTTTCTAGCTGTTGTGGCAAACAGTTAACCCTTTATGATGACTATGACCCAGAATAGATATTTTATTTTTAAATTTATTTAAATTATACCCATAAGAGAGGTCCGTTTTAACTTTTTTATGTGGGAACAAATGGGCACTTTGGGGTAATTTAAATTACTTAAAAAATATATATTTTGGTCGATGTTTTTTCATCCAAAATAATATATCGTATATTTGTGGCACGTTCCAGAGTGAAAGATACTCTCAGTATCGCCCTGGTATAAGAACATCATACATTGAAACGTTGTTTGATTTAGAATGGCTTCGGTCGTGTTTGCTAGCCAGCTCTGAATAGCCAGGTACTTCCTTATCCCATTTCCCACTCCATACCACTACTGGTGATATATGAAGAAAACAACATAGAAATTCTCCTACATAATGTGAGATGCCATCAACTGGGGTGATATTTGAAGAAAACAACATAGAAATTCTCCTACATAATGTTAGATGCCATCAACTGGTGTGATATATAAAGAAAACAACATAGAAATTCTCCTACATAATGTTAGATGCCATCAACTTGTGTGATATATAAAGAAAACAACATAGAAATTCTCCTACATAATGTTAGATGCCATCAACTGGTGTGATATATAAAGAAAACAACATAGAAATTCTCCTACATAATGTTAGATGCCATCAACTGGTGTGATATATGAAGAAAACAACAAGTCACAAGTGTAAAAGGGTTAACTGATTTACTTTTATTTGTAGTATCTCATCTAACAGCTGTTGTCGTGTTAAGTCAAGTGTCCATGAAAAAGGAAATCAACTTGATCTGTTACGGAAAGCGTGGTATCTGCAGTGAGCATTTAGCAGCTTGTCGCCTTTAAAATAAAGATCGAGACGATTGTATGCAAAAAGAAACCAGATTTACTTCCTCTGGTTCTGCTGTATTGAAGAAAACCCGAGAAGAATTGAAATTAGAAGCGGCGAGAGCAAAAAAGGCGTAAATGATTTCTCTGACCAAAACAGTTGTATTATGCAGCCAACGTGTGAAAAAAAGAAAGAGTCACGTAGTAATGCAACATGCAACTATTTTTCTTAGACCTTGGACAAACTTTTATGTAAATTATACAGGAGAGACGCATAAAATTATAAAGACCGAGAAAATATTATGTTGTGTCGATTTCAAATGTCTTGTCAATGTCCACAGAAAATTGGCTATTGTCCGGTTATTGCTTGACACAAATTGCCAACTGTTACTGTTTGGCGGTCCATTCAACAACATTATTAAATTTTATTACGAGTTCTGAATATACGAAAACAATACTCAAGAAGAGCAGCCATTAACATGATTTATAACTGGGACAAGTCCGCAGGACAGAACATTTCGAAAGGATGGAAAACAACCAAAAAGGATTGTCTGTAGTAATACTGCATGTTGAACAAATGTCAGAAGGCCTAAACATAGCTGACCATACACTCCATACAGTGTGTAGACTAAGGAACTTAGACATAAGGAACTGAAAGGAAACAGCAGGATATCAGCAAGAAAGTAAGCAGATGGGACTTTTCCAGAGCTGCAATGCAGTTGACAACGATGATGATTAGCTAGTAGAAGGTATCGAAGGAATCAACAGAAACTGGTAACTTGGGAGGCGGGTTTGGATACCGCCGGCCCAGGAACCATTTATTGGATAACCAACACGTCTGCCTTAGGTCACCCCAAGTGGTTCGCTACGTTTGGTGATTTAGCAGGGGTGCCCGGGTTCATCGGGTGAAGTGTGTTCAAGATGCGCCTGCCTACCAGCTGCGTGGCGTGCAAGATCGAGAGGAGCTGGTTTGGGGAAACCCTTTGACCTCTCTAACTGGTTTATCTACTCATCCTGTTTATCTGTCACTCCTGGAGACACTTATCCCTAGATTCCTACCAAAACCTCATATATTTCACCTTCCCAGAACTACCTCACCTTCCTTTCATTAAAAAGACCCTGAGGGAAATTATTTTCCTCAAGGCCTCCTGTGTGCGGTTAATGTAATTTTTTTTTTTTATATCGCTATCTATCATATCTATTCTTAGTTGTTCATCATCTCTCCCAATTAGTTACTTAGCTTAAGTTTAAGCCATCGATTCCTTTCTTTTTTACTTTCTGTTAATTAGTAGGTTAATTAACGAAAATTGGCAGAGGCGTCATTATCTCGAGACGAAACACTTTACAAAGCAAAAAAAAACTGCCTCGGGGATTTTGAAAATATCAAACCTTGAACATATTTGACTACTGTACTGCTCAGCGTACATCTTGCAAAAAAAAACTACAAAAACAAGTTCATTTTTAGTTCAAACGCACACAGTATACGTAAAAAAAACTAATAGCCAATGATTTGGTACGGTTTGCTGCTAAACTGGTTGCCGAAGATGAATATCTTTGATCCTATCTCACTTTGTCAATTATAATCAAATGTCAAGTTGAAGAACGATTAACTAGAACTTTACAATGTCTAAAAGTAAGAGTTGGTAACGAAATTCGAATGCTTTTTTGCTGCTAATATTAATGGACAGTTTAAAAAAGTCGGGCTGTTTGTCGTTTTGAAAGCTATCGAAGAAACTGCAACAAAATAGGATCTTGTTGAAAAGTAGTAAGCACTGTGGAGATTGGCCTACTTATCGAGAGAAACCTCGGGCTAAAAGGAGCAAGATAGTACTAGATGGAAATAATGGGCTCAATCTTTCGAGAGTGGAAGTTACCTTAGAAAGCACCGCTTCGATAGCAACAATAAGATAATATAAATAAAGCTTCAGAATGTATTGGATTTACTATGAATATTTTTATGGGAAGACAAAAAATGTTTCGACATTTCAGTGATCAACACTGAGAGCTCCATTTATCCAAAAAATATAAATCTTCTTACAATATTGCGATTCGCTGACCATCTGTAGATGCCTACTGATTTTTATTTACCCGACGCTTTTAATCCATTCGCAACATCCGAGTGTAAAATATTTTAATTAATATTTCAGCTGTCGACATTTGGGGTTTTTTAAAACGGACTATACCGTAGCTACCCATTATTTACGGTCAAACTCATAAATAACGAAAAATAATTTGGCCTGTGACCTTGATTCGGGGGAAAGACCGTTGGGAAATGCGAAATACATACATTAAAATGACCAAAATGAATACAAACAACGGTATCAATTTTAATATTGAAATACAATTGCAGAACGAATTGGTCAGCTTTGACCGGACAGAAACAATAAATTGCAATATACTGGGTCAAATGTCAACTGACGTATATATGGTATACACGGTTGAATTTACCATTCTAGTTGTTTTAATTAGATACATTTTTTTTTATATATCTGAGCATGCTTCAAAAACACACTTTGAGACAATAATTATGGTCGCGGGACTTTCAAGAAACCCGAACCATTATAATTGAAATATATTTGATAGTGAGAGGTTTTTCGAAGAGCTCAAATCAACAGAATGACTTAATAGATTTGTCGAGATGTTTCATCATATGTCAATGTTTCCTATACTAAACGAAAGGTAATTTTGGCCTAAAAAATGTATTAAATGTATGAATCTCTGTCTTCAATTCGCTGGATAAGGCGTCACGTTCATTGTATTGCAAGTAAAACATTCCAAGGTATTTTTCTAAGTCGAATTCTAAAGAACAATGATGGCGATTAAATGTCAAATACTTTGGAATCGGCGGCCAAAATTCGTATTCAAGCAGTTCAAGGACAGAGGATAATAGTGGTGAACTTAGTACGTGCGGCAAATGTTCATTAGAATAACAAAAGGCAAGACGTAAAACAATATTTCACAAACGTTATTACATATCTCAGAGGTAACAAAACGGCCAAAAGTAAACAGAAATGTGGCATAATGAGACAGACAATATGGCATATTGGACAGGCGATGCAAATTTATGGTAATGGTGCTCGAGAGCTTCCCCATCATCACGACATGTTGGCTCATTAATAATTCCTCACGTTCTTTGGAATATTTTGAGGGACGCGCCTTCGCGCGATGTGATGCAAAGGGCATGCTCGATTCTCGAGGGCACATTTTCAATGAGATTGTTCGATATCATTGAATCTAACGGCGTAATGTAGGTCTGTGCATCATTAACTGCGGATCTGGGGATTTATTAGATATATCACAACTTAGCCTATGCCCAGTGGGACAAGAAAGTCAGGTGTTTGACTTTCCTAGTGTATTGCAAGACAGATATACTATAGTAGTATAAAAGTCCATGTATTAGCTTCATCTCTCTCTCACATCCCAAGTCTCAACTAGATATGAAAGAAATTGAAACTCGGTGAATCATTATCATAACGCGTGAGATGATAGAGTTTACCTAGTTGTAAACAAACACTTTTGAGGTGTTTCGAGAATTTTTTTAGTATTTTAGTAATGGTGTGATGGTCAACTCTATTATATATTTTATAGATACCTTAATAATAAGTCAAATAGCGATATTTCATCCCACGATAGGCTTTGAAAACAAAACTTATACATTTAATAGACCGTTCTCTGAATTGATTGCTAAAGTTGGGTTCACATAATGTAAAGCAACCTTACTCATTCAAGCTATTAGCAATAATATTAACAAAACCATACAAAATGGTATATTAAAGACATAGTAATTAAAGAGGTTTATATTTAGAAATAAAAGATAGTAAGGATATACGACTATTAAGCTATGGAAATAGCAAATAGCATTATGTTGAAACATAAAATTTTAAACAGAATTATCCGAAAACATAAACACAATTAACAAAGGAATGTACAGGCTAATATTACTGAAAACTGTAAAATTAAAAACAATGTTCCGAGAAATGGAACTAATATTAAGTCGGTTTGAAACGAAGATATGTAAATACTAATGGTAGAGGGAGCACGCTAGTAGTAAAAGGATAATAATTAAGGCGATGCCATACGTAGTAATGCAAAATCATGTGTTTTGGTTTGAAAATTTGGTCGCCTAGAAATGTTTCACATTCTTTAATTAAATACTTCGAGTAGAATACATCTTGGCCTTTGAAATAATCGAGTATTTTTTAGATAAGTCTTTTTATAAGCCCAGAAAAAAATAATGTAAAGATCCATGAAAACTGCTTTAAAGTTCAAAATCTCCTACTTACAAACCCATTTTCGGTTATGATTTTATTGTATAATGTGGCAAATTAGGTTATTTATAATATGATAGAAAAAAAATTAAATATTTATGCTTGAACATCCACAAAATAAAAAAAGGTACTTTTTGGCCATGTTTTTTTCATACATAAATCAAAACAGGCGGATGGTGTTAAGCGGGAATTCAAACCTTATCGCCATCTACGTAAGAGTTGTTATTGATAGCGGCTCAATTTAAAATATTACACGACGTAGTGCATCGCCTTAAGCGAAAATTGTGAAAATATTTCAGTAAACACGACTCGTTTAAAATAGAAACAAAATCTCTCGACAAATGTGTAAGATGCATTTACACTGTGAATTATGAACCTATAACATATTAAATATCAGAAAAAAATGTATTTTTAATAATTTTCTGAACATAGAGAGAATTTCATATAATTACCGTTTCGGCTTTACAAATGTATAGATATTATCTTAAAAAATAACATATAATATATATTTTTAGGAATTTAAGTGTTCAAGAGGAATCTCTAAATAGTACAAAATAAAATCGCTATCGGCATCTGTCTGTTTGTGTGCTTAGCTCTTCTAAACTACGCAACTGATTTTGATATAGTTGTCACTATCATTTAGAGAATTTCTTCCCGAATTTATATATATATATATATATATATATATATATATATATATATATATATATATATATATATATATAGGTTTATGATACGGCACTTTGTACATCTTAGCGTCTGCAAATAACCGGAACTATTGGATCATTTCGACTTACTTGATCATTGAGCACTTACTTGATCATCGACAAATTGAGATTTAAATGCCATTTTAATCGTCTCGGCGAGACGAGATCAGTGGCATTTTCAACTCAATTTGATGTGACAAGTGCGATTTTCGTGAGCATTAGATATGCTCCTATATGCGATTTTATCTCAGATATTCAACCTGACTTTGTTAATTATTTCTATCGTATGTTAAACTAACTTCATTGATCTCAAAAAGCGACGTTGCCATCGTTATTTGTGTCAAACGCAGGTGTACAAATAATTTTCTAAAGTAATTAAATGTTTTAACAATTGTATGCAAAAATAGCCTCTAAAGTAATATTATTTAGAGCTTATTATCGTACGACATTGCGTATTGGTCTAAACAATATTCGAAAGGAACTATAAGGCTCAAGAATTGTATGCAAAATTAACCTCTAAAGTTATATTATTTAAAGCCCATTATTGAATGATGTTGTTTGCTAGCACAAGGCTGGTTTGTTTGTATTGGTCCATTTGAAGCTAGCTTCAGGTTAGTTTTCTGAAACACTTAATGACTTGTAACTGGCTAACAGATAATATTAAATATTACCGTTATTCAATGTTCGTATATCACGAATCAGTTGACAGGTTGATTTGTTTTTGCGTTTTATTAGCTTTATTACGAAGGAGATTTAATAAAATCTTTCAGCTTTGCGAAATGGATTTTAAATACGGTAAGCTATTACATATTTCTAAATAGGTAATAACCTTAATTGTAAAATATAGAATTAATATAATAAATATAATATTAACAATTTTAATCTATGCTTATCAAATGAGTACAGAATAATTACCGTATTTTATTATATAGGTCATGATTTTTTTCTTTCTTTTTTGAGAACCCAAGCAGTAAAATTATTTTGAATAATAGATATATATTATGTATTAACAAAATTCAAAAAAGCTAACCTAACAACTTGTGGTAAAAATGTCAAATCAAACTAAAGCCATATTCCTATACTAAAATATGCATTTAAAAGCATGTTTTGTTTTCAAACAGTTGTTTCTTAAAATAATTAAGTTAAAACGAAGTTTTACACGTCGGATAATCACCCATTAATTTGTTCATATTCAAATTAAACAAATTCCTTTGTGGAAATAAAATTTGCAAAAACAGAAAACTGCAGGTACATATATGTATGTTTCAATGTGTTTGTTCTTGATATTTTATAGATGTTCCAAGAACCAGTGATTTACGTACATCAATAAACAGTACTGACGACATGATCTCGTCTTCACCCTTTTCGCTAATTTCCAAAGGACAAAGTTTAATCATCAGCAATATGCAGAGCATACTGGGCGAAGAAATTAACCATGAAACTTCCTCAGATTCAGGTAATATTCACTGATAATAATCTGAAATATTACAGAGCTACCTTAGCTTATAGTAAATTGTTATAGGTAATATCAGAAATGCTGCTAATTAAATATTCCGTTGCAAATGCTTAATTAGTCTGTTGTTTTGTCATTATATTAGGTTAGGTTTCATATTTGTGCACATGACTTACTTACTACATTGAGATATTATTATTGGATAAATATATAATATATTTTTTATTTTTTATATATTCAATAATATTGTTATTGGGTTTATAAAAACAGTTTATTTTTAAACAAGTTCTGCTGTGTAATTATTATTACGCGTGACAGCTGTTTCGCCCTCTGAAGGCATTATCAGTTTGATAATGCCTTCGACAGTTTGATAATGCCTTCAGAGGGCGAAACAGCTGTCACGCGTAATAATAATTACACAGCAGAACTTGTTTAAAAATAAACTGTTTTTATAAACCCAATAACAATATTATTGAATATATAAAAAATAAAAAATAAAATGGAGTTCTACAAATTAAACTTAATAACAATAAATATATAATATATTATGCTTTATTTTAGAAACCAAAACTGAAGTAATGTTAGAAAGGAGTCCGCCGACGTCCGAAGATGATTCACTATACAAACCGAACAACGTTACTTCTTCGATAGAATCAGGTATCTACAGAAAACATGTTTAATACTCTTGAAACAATCAATACGTAACATATAATTTGATTATTATATGGTCAGAGGTGCGGCCCAGAAAGCCGAAGGTCCGGTGCGAGTCCCAGATGTGACCGTATCTTTTCTGTTTCAGATTTTAGATTGAGTGATGCTAATATTGTCTTCATTTAATTAAATAATTTAATTTAATTATAATTATTTTAAAAGCAATAATTATTCGCCTGAAACACTCATCCACATTGAAAAATCTCCTGATAAAAGATACTTTATTTATTTATTTATTTATTTAAACGCCCATAGGGCTTTTACAGATAATAATGTACATCTTTATTTATTTATATATTTTTTTAATTATACAGATCTTATATCTTATATGATAAATATATGTTATACAAAATAATATAAGAAAATATCCGAGTTAACAAAATATAGGTACAAATAATTGAGATTTACATAACGCCAACGGGACTCGAACCCGTGTCCCCTCGATTTCCGGTCGACAGCTCTGACCACTGAGCTATGGCGGCTTATCGCTTATCCGCGAAATAATTCAATATATACTAGTGTTTCATTCAACAATGACTGCTTTCTTATAATTTGAGGTTTTACTAATTAAGTTTAAAGAAAGCTAAATAATGTATTGTTACTTTTTAGATATGAAAATTTCCAACGCCGATGATGAGCAACATCATTTAGAGAAGCTGGAGGCAATCGAAGTGTCATCGACTACAACTCGAAGCACTATTTCTACTAGTAAATGAGCACGAGTGCATGACCGTAAAAACTCATGTCCATATTGTACTAAACTGGTAACGAACATAGGTACCTTCAATTTCAACCTTTGATTTAGCGTTTGACCCTGTGCATTTTGATGTTTTTATTAAAGCCGTACAAATAAATAGTGGTTACGATGAAATTACAGGTTCTGTAAAAATTCCTAGCATGCCTCAACGACTTTGTACAATCTTTTATAGCCGTACAAAGTCGTTGAGACATGCTAGGAATTTTTACAGAACCTGTAATTTCATCGTAACCACTATTTATTTGTACGGCTTTAATAAAAACATCAAAATGCACAGGGTCAAACGCTAAATCAAAGGTTGAAATTGAAGGTTTCTGTTCTTTAATAACTATATACACCTTGGCTAAATCCCTCATCTTCGATGTTATATGTGTATTCAAATGGTGTTCCGTGTGATTACTTAATAATAAAGACCCATATGAACATATTAATGGGTCAGACATTGCTATTTTTGCAATATTATCATTTTTAAATACATGAAATATTTGAGTTTCTTAGAGATTCTGAAATTTCAGAATTGTCTGGGCATAATAATATAGAAGATGATTTTAGTACTCTAACACGATTATGTGGATTTTTCTCAGGTAACGTACTTTTTGTACATTTTAAAGATAATTACCTCTGTTTCTAAAGGATGAGTTGAATTTGCATTTTCTGGCTGTTCTGAAGGATGAGTTGAATTTGCATTTATTGTAGTGTCTGTAAAAGTTGGTTTTCTAAATATTTCAAAAGTATGTTTATTATTATTCTTTCCAATTGTTAGATCTAAAAAAAATATTTTAGCTTTGATCTCATGTTCGACTGTGAAGCAGATTTTATTATTAACAGTGTTGGTCCAATTAATAAAGATATCTAATTGACGGTTGGTGCCTTTCCAACATATTCAGATATCGTCTACATATCTGACATAGTATATTATATATTTAGCTAAGGGAGACTTAAGAATAATATTTTCAATATGATCCATAAATATCTCCGCTAGAAGTGGGCTTAAAGGGGATCCCATGGGAAGTCCGTCCAATTGCTCAAAATATGTATCATTAAAAAGAAAATAATTTGTTTGTATGCAAATTTTTATGAGCTGGAATAACTCTTTTCTTATTATTGGGTTGACATTAGATTTTTCTAGGATATTTTCAATTATTTTAAGGCATTCTTTAATGGGGATGTTGTTAAATAAGGATTTTACTAAATAAGGAAAATTAATTAGTTGAAAATGAATGCAATTTTTTTTTTAAGTGTGATTTATTTCTCTATTTTGTTAAACTCTGATAATGTCAGTTTGGTATGACGTTTTCCATATTATTTTAAACTGAAATTATGTAAAAATCATTAATTAATTATTTTTTAAGTATGTTTTATTTCAATCGATTTTGCTATTATATATTTTGTTAATATCTGATAATGTCAGTTTGGTATGACGTTTTCCATATTATTTTAAACTGAAATTATGTAAAAATCATTACTTCATTATTTTTTAAGTATGTTTTGTTTCTCTCGATTTTGCTATTATATATTTTGTTAAACTCTGATAATGGCAGTTTTGTATAACGTATTGTATATTTTTTAAACTGCAATTATGTAAAAATCATTACTTAATTAGTTTTAAAGTTTGTTTTAGTTCTGTTGAATTTCCTAATGAAAGTTTTTAAAAATGTCTGAAAATAAATAAATTAAAATGTGAATTTTTTCAAATTTGTTTTTATTTTACCAAACAATGAATTTGTGCAAAATTTTATTAAAACACAAGACTTGTTCAATATGTGGCTATGGTAGATTATACTACTGCTACTGCCGGGTACATTCCAGAGTGGAAGACGTGACTGGTAACCCCATGGGGAATGGCGACCATTCAGGAAAGTATCTTCTAATCTATTTACAATTTGGTACTGCCACCCCGGGAACCATTTATTGGATAACTACACCTCTGCCATAGGTCACCCCAAGTGGTTTGGTGACTGTGCCCGGGTTCATGGGGTGAGGTTTGCTCGGGTCTTGGCGGTGGATGTGTCCTCCAGCTACGTGGAAGGCCGGAGAGACAGGTTGAGGGAAACCTTTCAGGCAGAACTCTTTGGGAACATCGTCTTGCACCGCAGTGGGAGGGATGGATTCATACGTCCGTCACTCCTGGACCCACAGACCCCACCCACCCACCCCTTATCCTTCCTCTCCTTCCCTTCCTTTAAAATACCCTCCACACAGCATCTTCAAAGATGACATAGGCCTGAGGGAAAATATTTTCCTCAGGGCTTCCTGTGTGGAGCTATTGTTAAACAAACAAAAAAATGGCTCAGTAACATAACTAGTTCGAAGGTCGCGGGTTCGAACCCGGCGTGCGCAAATAAATTTTATTTGATTAATTTGTGTTATTTCACAATTAATTAATTAAAATAATATATAGTATATTTGCGGCACGTTCCAGAGTGGAAGATACTACCAGTATCGCCCTGGTGTAAGACCACCATTCAGAATTGAAACATTGCTCCAAATGGGTTTAGCCGTGTTTAGTGACTAGATCTGAATAGCCAGGTACTTCCCCACCTTCCTCTTTCCCTTCCCCACTTACCCTCAGCCTCACAACATCCCCCAATTGGGGATGCCATATTCTCACTGGCTCCAGACGGGAGCAGTTGGGACTCTTGTGAGGTATTCACTATAAAACAATTCACTATAAAACAGTTCTGAATATTTCAATTAATTGAGGTTAATGAGGGCGTACTGTACAGGGCCCGCAAATACTTGAATAGTACACAACT
This sequence comes from Hesperophylax consimilis, assembly GCF_061612785.1. Classification (NCBI taxonomy): domain Eukaryota; kingdom Metazoa; phylum Arthropoda; class Insecta; order Trichoptera; family Limnephilidae; genus Hesperophylax; species Hesperophylax consimilis. The sequence goes on from NC_142850.1 coordinate 25,915,775, forward strand.
GCTAACCCTGTACAAATCACAAGGGCGCCCCACGGTTGGATTTGGCAGCCACCTCTGGTGTGAAGCCCGAAAATACCTGAAAAAACCCTCGACTCTGTGCAGAAACGGGCGGTCTGTTTGATAGATTCTCCCATCTTAACAAACGGATTGCAATTTTTAGAGCATATGCTTGTTCTACCGGTATTTCTATGGAAGATGCTCCGAGGAACTAGCATCATTAATCCCTTCAGCACCGGAGCATAGTCGGGAAACACGCCAAATGCATGCCCAACATATGTACACGGTTAACATTAGTCGCATGAGAACGGGTCGTTTCTACGACTCGTTTCGGTGTTCAACGGCTCGGCTCTGGATCAAATTTCCGGCCTCTGTGTTTCCTCCCTCATATGACATGGGTCTCTTCAAGACACATGTTCACTCCTTCCTCTCCTCAAAAAGACCCTCCACACAGCATCTTCAAAGATGACATAGGCCCTGAGGGAAATTATTATCCTCAGGGCCTCTTGTGTGGAGTAAATGTAAAAAAAAATCAAAGATTTATTCCACTAAAAAATAATAATAATATCTTTATTTAGGAAAGTTTACACATTACAACTATACATACATATTATGGTGTACATTGATTTGTAACTTTTATATTTAAGGTTATAAAATTAACAAAAATGAAGAACTATTAATACAAAATATGTATTAATAGTTATTATTATACACCAGCACAAATATTGTGTACAAAAATCGTTTTCTGAAAATCATATAATAGGTATTTTATAATAAAAGGAAAGAAAACAACTCAAATAAATCAGATTTTATAAAATATACTTCCAATAATACTGTAAACACAATACTAATATTATTGAACTTTGGTATTTTAATTGTAAATCAATCTACATTTTCAAATAATAAATTAATGCTATTAAAAAGATAGAATATCTTATAAAAGCCTGTTCTACAAAACTAATTTTAAAATAATTAATTCAACTGTAAACGTAATATAAATAAGTTTTGATTGTATAACTTTACTTTTAAATAAACCCGCAATTTTAAATATTCGCGCCAAACGTTCCAATGCATTACGTATTTTCGAATATTCAACCAACAAATAAATCTGTTCAAGTCCGTCCAAGCAGAAGCTCGACAGAAGGACAAAAGATTTGGCAACATTGCATATCAAGTAAGTGCTTTCATAAAAAAGATCAACATGCGTTCATGATTTAATGATGAAAATTTTGTGAGCATATGCATAAAATAGCTGTATATATAATAGCTGACCACATTTTAAATTTATTTCACAAAAAAACATGTTGCCACGTAATTTACAGCGTTATATATCACATGTGAAAGGATGATCAAGAAAGGTGGTTTACTCAAAGATGTTCCAATAAGTGTTGTCCGATATAAATATATATATATATATATATATATAATACATGCATACTTGCACTTCAGCTAGTTTGTTATAAATTGGTAGAAATTCGGAATGCCGGGCTTAAGGCTCAAAATGTTGTATTAAATTTAAAGAATGAAGTGGACGGTATAAAACACTTTGAAATTTTGTAGGCTTTTATGCAGCTTACCTCGCACGAGCCCTTCGAGGAATTGATCGGCTGTTGAAGTAGCAAATTATCAACCCTTACTGGGAACCAGAATTTAAAAGTATTTTAAGTACATTTTAATTCGTTCCGACAGTGGCAGCTTCCCGAGAAGCGGGTAATAAAACTGTCGATAAAATTTAATCGTACATAAAATTATCGAGAATAGAATAGTTAAGATGCGAATGGTGAAATTAAAAGTAATTAGATAATTAAAATAATTGGATGCGGAATTCTTGACTATAATTAGATCTGTGCACTTCAGATAATGTACCTGCTGCTGTTATTTCCTCAAGGTGCCGTGGATAGCACTCACGTGTCATTCTTTAATTGTTTTAATTGGTATAGATCAGTGATTCCCAAAGAGGTGGAGACCATAAAGTTAAAATTAGTTAGCTAACATATTTTTCGCTAGCATCGTTAGGCATTGTTGAAATAATTATTGCATACATATTAACATAGTACTTTTTCCAACGCTGATGTTCAAATAAAACAAAAATACACTTTTGATAGCATTTTTGAAAAAGTACAAATATTTAGATTTGTTTTCTTGATTGAATAAATGAATGAATTAATTGGATGGAAATTAATCCACTTCCCGATATCCGATCGAGCTGATACTCTGCAGATAGACTCGTTGTCGATACAACGCATTCTATCAACTTTTGGTGGCACTCATGTACACATGCAATTTTCTGAAATTGGATGACATTATATTTAATTAATAAAAATATACAATGTAGTTAATGTACGATGTGTCAGTATATCCGATTAGAATTCGGCGTAATATCAGTTCTAAAGGGTTTTGCAAAGCTTTAAATAATATTATTAAAAGAAAAGAATACATATGTGTCGTAAAGGAGTAAGGGGAGGAGCGAAGAAAAATATACTTGAAACAGGGCGGTGAGCCAAGTATGTTTAGGAATCTCTGGTCTAGATAACGATCGAATGACATGTGTCCACATATAATTTATTTAAAAACTATAGTAATTTAAAATAATACCATCCTGTTTTGACGAGGCATCAATCAATTTCGCCAAATGCACAATGACAGACAAATAATGCTGACCGGATTTGGTTGCTGGATATTTGGTTCAAATTACTGCAGATTTTTTAATACACCTGACGCGGTTTTGCACATAAGGTATGCGGCATGAGATGACGCATGCCATTTTGGAGAGGTATCAATGAATTTCAACATATGGCTCACAATGAAGAGAAATTGGATATGCGATATGGGGAGATGAAACAGAAATTTTAAACATAAACAGATACCTAGTCGAGAAATAGGTTTTGCCGCCAAAACGATGTTCGTTTTTATTCGTGGATTTGGCGACGTTGGTGACAGCCGTCTTACCAGACATTAGCGTTTTTTATGTTGTAGCCAGTTAGAACTTTTTCGGAATGTGCGATTTTAGATCGTTTTTTTAAATAAATAATACTGAATGAAAAAAATAAAATTACACATTTTTAGTACGATGATTAGAAACGGAAAAATAAACTTTAATCTTCCACACATTTTTAACGTTTTTCTTAGTTTTTTGAAAATACACCATCTCCCTTGTTTATATTATTTACGAGACCTACGCACCCTGTGGGATACCCAGTGACCGGGGACCATCAACCGAGTCACTGGTCACTGGGCAGTCGCAACAGGCGTGCCCGATACGCTCCAGCGAGGTGCGGAACGAGGTCAACTGGTGCACTCAATATGGGAGCGGTGTCACCGTTCCAGCTCCGGCCAACCGGTGACATTTAACACGGTGCTATCGAATGTCACTAAATGTGGAATAATAATATTACCATGTACTCAATAATTCATGTTATTGGCACTTGATTGATTGGTAGAACAGCGTCTAATTGATCTTTGAGTGTCCCAAATGGATCATTTTGAATTAAGGTGACATTTCTAATCATTTGCACTTTAATGAAATAGATAGAAGTCAAAAGAACTTAACACATTCTTTGCGGGAAACGAGAAAACTCGTCATACGCCTTTTTACAGTAAGACGCGGGAGACGAGTTTACTCGTTTTGTTGCGCAAAGCGGTAAGGAGCGGGAAACTAGTAAACAAGGGATTCTAAATGGGTGCGGGTTCATGTGTTTTCTATTGTCGGCGGTAAAAAAACACCCGCGCTTCGCCCCCAATTTGGCGGTAAATAAACGGTCCAAAAACAAACTAGTGAAACTCTTTATTTTCGGTTAACAGGGCAAACCAAATGTTTTTTGTTGTTGCGATTTTTGAATGAGAGTGAAATTTTATCAGTAGAGTTTAAAGAGGATAAGGGTTTAAAAAATCTCTAAACCAATAAGTAATACAATTTGATTATGTGATGTGTTTCGTCTGCCTTTTGTTTTCGTCTGTGTTTGAGAATGTACTTACTTTCAAATCGCATGATTTCAGAGAACATGGTCTTTAAAAAACACCCTATGGATGCGAGGTCCATTTTCACAGAACTATTTACTAGTTTGTTAAGGGTATTACAATAAGCCCTGCGCAAAAATATGGTGGAACTGTCGATCAAGTATATCGTATATCGATGGAATAAAGAAGCATCGAGGCAGAGGAGTAAGAAGTTACGGTGCACGTTTGATAGTTAATTGATGGCCAGCAGAAAATTGTTCGCCTTTTCTCTTCACCATTACAGTATGTATTAGAGGCGTCGTTTACTTGGTTTTAACTCCTAAAGCCAACATCAGCTTTATTTGGTCTTTATGGCCGGTGTGGTGTTCTCTCGTTTATGGGTTTCCTCGGCGGAGGAGTTTCGTGATGGATGGACCTAGTTTCAATAATGGTGTGAAGCGGTGGAAAGCGGTGTTTTTTTACAAAGGTTATCAACACACGCAAGCGTTAAGTCACGGAGCTATTTATTAAAAGCCATAAATACAGTAAATTTCATTTTTGACATCAGTTCCTCGCAATTTTCCTCAAGACATATTTAGTGCAGGGTGATTTGGGAAAGGTTTCTTTGAGGAGATGAAGGAGTAAATTTGGGTCTTGAAAGACCCGTGTTTTAGGAGGGAGGAAACACAGACAAACAAAGACAATAACAAGTCTTAGAAGCGATCTGTTCTCATGTGACAAATGTAAACCTTGTACAAATGTTGGGCGTGCGGGTAGCGTGTTTCCAGACTGTACACCGATGCCGAAGGGATCAGTGATGACAGTCCCGCAGAGCATCTTCTATTGAAATCCCGGTAGAACAAAGGCAGCATTCCCATCTGACGTCTGTGCTACAAATTTCACATGGTAACACGAAATTGGCATCAACCATTCTCACACATATCAAAATGTAGGTATTGACTTTATAAAATTATATAATTAGTATTTTTAACAAAGATATTTGTGATGGTTTAAACCATCTCACTAGGCTGAGCCTAAGATAGTAAGCCAATTTGTAAGAAATAAAAAAAGTAGAAAAAATGAAAGAAATAAATGAGAAAAAAAGAAAAATACAGGCGTGGAGTTGTTGAGTTTTGTTATGGTAGCCATACACGTTAGGGTTTGCATGATGGTTATGCATGTACATGCATAACCATCATGCATAACCGAAAAAATATCTATTTTGATATTTCTTAGGTTGCATGTACATGCATCGATAACTGTACAGTTTTTTACATACACACTAGGGTTTGCATGATGGTTATGCATGTACATGCATAACCCTAACGTGTATGGCTACCATTATAATGTTGTAGAAGTTATCTGTCCGCAGTATATAATGTCTTTGTTGGCTATCCATGCGTGAATTTTGTGTTAATTTGAACAATTCTTCAAATTTCAACCGGTTTTAAATTCTATGAAAGTCCTATTTAAATATTGTTATTATATCATTATGGGTCATTTCCTTCAAAAAACTGAAATAATAACAGAACTTGAATAGAACTTTCACAGAACTTGAAATTTAACTTCTTCCTTAAGATGGGTTGTTTCACAGAATTTGAACAATTCATCAAATTTAAACGTTCATTTTCGGGTTCTGTGAAAGTCCTATTCAAGCGCTGTTATTATATCATTATAGGCTAGGTGCTTGACAGAACTGAAATAATAACAGAATTTTTTTTTACACTACTAAAACAACCCGTCCCAAGTCTCCGTAGCTCAATTGGAAGAGTGTCATCCCTGTGAGACGGAGGTTCTGGGTTCATTTTCCAGTTACTTTTTACTTGACCGTTTATTTTTATTTTTTGTCTCTTTCTGTTTCATATTTCAATTAGATTTGTTAACATTATCTTATTCTTTTCATCAAGCGAATACTGGAAACTGAACTACCTACAACCAAATTCATTTCGATTCAAAGTCGTTAGTTTCAACCGAGCCGAACTATTAACAGCATCCCGGTACATTGCATCAAATACAAGTACCCCATTATCATGAGATTCTCGGCGCTCTGCAAGTCCGTAGTACCGAAGCAGCGATCTGCCTGATAGATCGGCCCGTCCAGGAACACATCGCTAATTGCCGCGGAACAACTGTTTCTGTTCGGCACCGTTGTGAGAAGCACACCGGTGCCGGTGCCGGGATATTAGCGTTATTACATCCACGTAACCGCTGACTTATGGTCAAGTTCAAGTGATGGACCTCTCGTGCTTGTCAGGATTATAAGGCAGTTTCCCAAGGGAGTTCGGATACATTCGGAAAACTAGATATTGCTTTGTTTGTAAATACTTGGTCGGGCAACACGTCTGAGAGTATTTTTTATGTTGTGTTACCGCACGAGAGTTTAAATTACTGTAACTTGTAACCATGGTATACCTGTTTACGGAAACTTTGGCGGTTAAAATAAGTGGGGTAGGTAATGAAGAGGGATGACAGATAGGTTGGGAACTGTCTGATAAAAAAAAACTTTAACTACGTTTTGTTGTTTTCTTCTAAACATACGGGCTAATAATTTATTTAAATTTCGCGATCAATTAAAACGATTTATACCGATAGTAAAAAGAAATGAAGACGATTCTTAACACGATTATAAAATGATTGATAATGAATTAGGACCACACTACATGGCCATTAAAATATATAACAACCTTCCAATATATAAATATATAAAACCGACACACTTAAATTTAAATCAACACTAAAAACATTTCTTTTAAACAAATGTAACTACACCTTACATGAATTAAATACCTCTGTTTTTTAAATTTTTTATTTACTGTTATTTATTTTTATTTATTTGTTAAAATGTAATTGTTGGGTTACGTGATATAATGTGTATTCGTTGGGTTAGCTGGAAGAAATAGGATGTAACCTATAAGTTATACCCTTTGTACTCTTTTTGTGCAATAAATATTTTTTTGAATTTTGAATTTTTTTGAATTTATAATTTGATGAAATTTACAAGAAGTATGCACGGAGAACAATGATCCTGTTAAAAAAAAGTGATAGCATGACTATTTCCTGATAAACTAGTAGTCATTCAGAATATATCGAGAACACGTATTCCTTTCCACATAAATATCATGACGGAGTGCGACAATATCAGTATTTATATGAATACGCGTCCTCGTACAACACTCGCTTTTAACTCTGTCAATTCATTGGTTAAAGGCCTGCAGTCAGTATTTTGTATTCGTAAGTTTTCTCCGTGTGGTTCAGAAGAAAAGGGAACTTCGGATGTATGGGCGCCAGTTCTTGCCGAAGCGCACTATCCATTTAACTGTATCGAAACAGTATTTAAATTAGACTTGTCCTAAGAACAGAATTTGATAGTTTATCTTAATGGTAAATTGGTAAAACGAAATTGATGGCTTTTTATCGAGGCAATGAAAGGTTTCAAATTGGTAAAATCTGACCGAATTAATATTATCTGTTAATTAAAACGATTTTGTTTTTACACAGCACTTTGCTAAGTGGTCATACTCGTTTAATTTTTTTAAATACACACGTGGATTTCATATTTTTAATTGGATTTTATCAGAAATGGAGAAATTATCATGTGTGCTTGTTCCACTGAAAACTCTCTGGCGTTATTTGCATAATTCTGAAATTTCTAGGTCAAAGAAACTATTGTCAGACCGCAATGTGGTGTTTTCACATTTGATGGAGCTCTGAATTAAGTATACTTTTAAGGGTAGGTAATAAAAATAAGATGCCAATTTCTTTGGAGCAAGTATTTCAATTGCTAGGAAAAAGATTTCAAATAAATCCGGCAGTAAAGACAAGATCTTTATATACGTACTATTAAAAAGTTTAAACTTGGTAAATTTGATTAATGTGTAAGCCAAAATTATATTCAAAACTTTTTCAATTGAACAAATGACTAATCAAATGATAAATTGCACGTCCAAATCAAAGCCTACACAGAGTTTATACTATTTGTGGATGCAAGGAAGAATTATTGCTGGATTCGAAGCCAATCTTGAACTTGAACTAACGAGGAAAAAAAAGCACGTAACAAGAAACGCCACTCAGTTCTGTCTGGTACTTAGTGACACAAAATTGCGAACAGGCGCCTATAAGATCCGCTTATAGCGATGAGACAAGCCAAGGAGAATAATCGCGCAAAGCTCAACTGGCTAGATGGGGATAGATGGATAAAGAGGGATGTGAAGAAGAGAATCAGCGGTAGACATGGAAAGACCACATTCCAACAGAGTTACCCGTTCACATGGGACTGTTCAAGTGTTGGACGAGAGCTTCTATATTCTATTGCGTAGAGAGGAGAATGTCGCGAACGTACGAGGTACATCAACGTAGTGCGAGAGGCTGCAGAAGCCGTGCTGGTAACTTTACAAACATCAGCAGTCTACAAGAGCATTACAAACAAGTGAGTATGACCCCAAGTAAACCGGTACGCTTTGTAGCGTGGTTGTAATTAAGTCAGTCAACACACGCTTGTATGTTTCTGTGCGAGGTCTTCATGTTACGTTTGAGATGGTCACCATTTCACCATTACGAGGCTCGCCGGTTTCCTGGTCGTTTTGAACTGCGCCATTTAAGCTGTGTGGACTCCACAGTATGGAGCTAGAATCGCCCTCACTCACAGCACATGCGACTAATTGCGACAAGGTAATTCTCCTCTAATTGTTGGTTTACGAAGATCGTGATGAAAGGATGTATAAAAGTTGCAATTTATTGATAGTCTTTGTGGTGAGTGCAACAATGAGATTCTTGACAGAAGAACTAATTTGTAAGAGGTTGTACGTCTCGATCTTTTGTGGTCTTTGGCAATTATGGTCCTGATTAATTATTTTAGTATTTCCCAAAACAGTGATCAAACAAAAACTAACACATTGGTAACTATTTAACCTAGTTTTTGTTTCATTACTTTTTAAGAACTCTATCATCACTTTTTAAAGGTGCGTTTAATTGTCATATTGATGAAATATAATGGAACCATCCAAAAAGATAGGTGTGGTTGTTAATAATAATAATATTTTGATGATTTATATGGCGCTGTTCCTGTCCCAAATCACATCAAGGACGCTGTACAAATATATATACTTAGGACACATCGTAACAGCGGAGCTCAATGATGATATGGATATTGAGCGACAGAGAAGATTACTGAGCATCAGAGCAAATACGATTTCTCGACGATTTAACAAGTGTGGCCCAAAAGCAAAAAGCCAACTTTTCAACACATACTGCACGAGCCTATATACCTCGGAGCTGTGGACCAACTTCAACAAAGCATCTCTAAAAAGAATAGAAGTACAGTACAACAATTCCTACCGAATACTTTTTGGGCTGTCCTGGTACTGCAGTGCCACTGAGATGTTTTTAGAAGGGCGTGCTCCCGGATTCCGAGCACTAATGAAAAAACGGATCACCAGCTTTCGAACACGACTAGCCACGAGCGAAAACGGTCTTGTGATGGCAGCACTGCACTTCTGGCAGGGACCTATTTACAAGCGATGGAGCCAAATCCTGGTGTCATAGATAAAAAAATATATATTTATATATATTTAAATATTTTTTCTTTTTAAAAAAACTTTAATCTCATTATGTTTTTTTGTATTATTATTATGATCTTTTGTTTTCGTTTATTGTGTATGTATTATCTTACTAAAGCGCCCCTGAGGTGATATCTCACAAAAGCGGCGCTATACAAATTGTCCAGTAAATAAATATTTTTTTTATATTTACTTTACATATATTCTGTGTATAATATGGAGTTCGTGGGATTGCACCACCCTCCCCGAGATCTGGAATAAAAAAAAATAAAATAAAAAATATAATGCGTTTCTGCAATGAACTATCTTATTACCAACAATAGACTAGTCAAACAGATTGCATCCATCAGTTCGTGGATCACTAATACTAAACTATATGTATGCTTTGTGAATTTTTAAAAATTTATATTTATATTATACTTTATACCTACATCTTGTACAAACTTTGCAATTGAAACTAATAAAAAAAAATTAAAATGCATTTGATTAATGAAAGTGATGCTAGAATGTACATTATTGTTTATTTATATTTTGTACAGGCAGATAATATACAGTGCCATACTTACCTGGTAGGTCACTTGAGATTAACACTGTTTATTGTTTATTAGAGAAATTTAGATACGGTTCGCAAGCAGAGGACATAATTTGTTACTATAAAACAAAACTATATAATATATTGTTTTCCGAAGCAGCATACACTCCAAATTCCACTCGAAATTGAGTTTCTATTATGAGTCATGGAACTTTGAAACATCTAATGAAATGAATTTTTAAAAATATATAATTTTTTTAAATGTTTTAAATATTTGATAGTTGAAACGTGCGAAGTCTGATCAGATAAATGTCATCGATATAATTACGCAAGAAAGTTGAACAATACAAAACTTAGGACGAGTTATTTCAGAGAATTTGAACAATTCTTCAAATTTCAAAGTTAATTTTCAATTTCTGTGAGTTTTTTTTTCAAGTTCTGTTATTATTTCTATAATAACAGAACTTGAATAGGTCATTCACAGAACACGAAAATGAACGTTGAAATGTGATGAATTGTTCAAATTCTATGAAACAACCCATCCTAAGACGTTTGAAAGCCGACTAATACAAATGACCTCAAAACAATCTCATACCAGTACCAAGTCCAACACATAAAATGATGATGTTCACGCAAGATGTGTTTAGCAAATGACACATGCATTGCAATAAAATAACAGGATTAGACACAACCAATAACCCACAACAGAGTCTGAGGAATACAAAGTCTTAATAATAGTTTTTATGATATCTGTTTCCATAAATAGCTGACTCTCTCAGGAGTCAAGCAATGAAACAGTGACTTTGCGTTTTAGCTATGTTTTTTCTTGCATATATCAAAACAGGCGGCCAGTGTTAAGTAAGAATTTAAATAATTTCTCTCAGGGCCTATGTTATATTTGGGGTAGCTGTGTGGAGGGTATTTTCGAGGAGAGGAAGGAGTGAACTTTGGTCTTCAAAAGACCCATGTTGTTAAGTAAGAATTTAAATAATTTCTCTCAGGGCCTATGTTATATTTGGGGTAGCTGTGTGGAGGGTATTTTCGAGGAGAGGAAGGAGTGAACTTTGGTCTTCAAAAGACCCATGTTGAAGGAGGGAGGAAGCACAAAGGCCGGCAAATCGTTCCACAGACGAGCTGTTGAACTCAGGTCGTAGAAGCAACTCATTCTCATGTGACAAATGTCAACCGTGTACAAATGTTGGGGGCGCGTTTGGCTTGTTTCCCGACTATGTACCGGTGCCGAACCGCTAATCTAAAGGAACGAACCGCTCGTTTCTGCAGTCAAGAATTTTTTGGAGCTCCAGACCAGAGATGGCTGTCAAATTCAACAGTGTGGCGCACTTGCGATTTGTACAGGGCAAACAGTTGTATACACTACTATTGCTGTATGAGGAGTGCGTGATTTCGTCCGAATTTTACGAATTGTATCCCCTTCACAGTAAAGTGTGTTAATATCATTTGTAGGTTTCTGGTAGAAGATTAAATTCAAGCCATTAAAGTGACGGAAAGCGGCCGAGTCTCGCCATTAATCCATAAGCACGTTTGCCGAGAGGAAATAGAATTTATGTTTGGGGAGCTAAAGATAACCAATGTATGCAAGATGCACGTGGCCTTAGGTAGCTGCAACCAAGTGCAAGCTGCAGAGCTTGCAGCTTTCCAACACGACGGATAAATATATTCCCGATTTGCCTTTCCAAGACTCCGACTTCAAAGGGTGCACGTCCTTTGGTAATTGAACTATACAGGAATACAATAACACCAACCGGGTAGAAAATAAAACATTTTTTAACTTATTTCCACTTGTTTATTTTACCAGTACCGGTTTCGTCCTATTATGGACATCTTCAGGCTGGCCCGGTACTGGTAAAATAAACAAGTGGAAATAAGATAAAAAATGTTTTATTTTCTATTTTAATACCAACCGGGTAGTTACGAAAATTGTTAATAAAAGGTATTCTGAAAATTAGTAATATTAAAAATTTATGAAACATGGTAACTTGGAAGGTTTCACTTTATTTTTGGAATCTCTTCAAATTATTCGTAGTCCGGTTAAAAACGGGATTTCAGCACCTTAACGAATGAATTGATAGGTTTCCTGATAAACTTTCAGTAAAATACCAAGGTTTTATCACGATGTCGGAACACGTGTTCATAAAAATTCTAGCATTTTCGCATTTCGCCATTATATATTATATAAGAAAAACGCAGGTGCCTTAACACGTGTTCAGATATTATTACGAATTAACAAAAAGTTTGTAAGGAAACTGCCTGTAATTCTGTTTTTAATAGCTTATAATTTTGCAATACTCACTTTTCTCTGTGCATGTTTTGTACGACACGTTTATTTCTTAAATTTGTCTTAGTTTACGTAAGAGTTTATTCCAGACTTTAGGGACTGGTTTCTTCAACCGTACGGAATAATGTCAGAGTATCTGGGCCCGAAGGCTTGAAATAAACTCCCTCCGGAACTAAGATCCATAACAAGTCCAATAGAATTCAGGTCTAAACTAAATACTTTCCTTTTAAGCTGTCATAACCTTAAATTAAATATACCATTACTGAGAGAAAAGTCCAGTTATATCCAATCATGTCCTAAATCCTGTATCTAAATTTCGATTATTAACAATTAGTTAATGTTAATTAAGTTTTAATCTCAAGTAAACTACCAGGTAAGTATCGTACTGTATATTGATCCCTTCGGCACCGGTGCGTAGTCGGGATACACGCCAAACGCGCGCCCAACATTTGTGCACGGTTGACATTTGTCACATGAGAACGGGTCGCTTCTACGATTCGTTCAAATTCAACAGCTCGGCTGTGGAACGAACTGCCGGCCTCTGTGTTTTCTCCCTCCTACAACATGGACTCTTCAAGACCCATGTTCACTCCTTCCTCTCCACAAAAAGACCCTCCACACAGCATCCCCAAAGATGACATAGGCCCTGAGGGAAATTATTTTCTTTAGGGCCTCCTGTGTGGAGTTAATATAAAAAAAAGTAATAACATAGATCATTGTAGAAATGTATTATAAATTTGTACATCGCCCTTGAGGTGATTTAAAAACGGCGCTATACAAATCATCCCAATATTATTATTAATATATAATTGGCATGACAAAACTTCGACCAAAAATTAGAATAAAAATTATTTTATAAGCAATAATTATTAGCCTGAAACACTCATCCACATTGAAAAATCTCCTGATAAAAGATACATGACGCCAATAATTTATCAGGAGATTTTTCAATGTGGATGAGTGTTTCAGGCTAATAATTATTGCTTATAAAATAATTGTTACCCTTTGTGCTATGCATAAAAAATCTTGTCTTAAACATTAGTTTATCAAAAAAATAAAAATAAGAATAATAGATGGTTATACAATACCACAATAACATTTGAAAGAGGCTTCGATAGATTTTCTTAATTATCAACGCTGACGTAAGCCTTGGTTGATGACCTTGAAATTATGCTAACCATCGAATGTTTAGGTGATTATACAATCGCCTGGAGTGCAAGAACTCATTACGCCTACACCGGTCACATTCCCATTGCAGGCAAGTGCCAAACATCAGGCAACAGCAGAGCGGCCAGGAAATTCGTGTGTGCCATCATTGCCTTGAATAGCAAATATTTGCATTTAAAAATAATAGTTGGGAAGGTGAGAAGATCGCCGAACTCATACTCACGTGAGAAGTCATGACATGAGTCACTAAAGAGAATACCCCATCGCGGGAGTGGAGTTGAAGCCAGGCAAACAAACAACGCGAGGAATGTTGACACAAAAGAACCGTAGACTGTATTACCTCTCGACAAACGGAAGGCATTGTCCGGGGACTATGGCTTCGCAATGTGACGTTATTGAAACGATACGGCAAACTGCCAAATAGTCAATACTACCAACAGTTATTATATAGTGCTACAACACCATTGTCTTTTAAAAGTACAGAACATCATATCCATAAATAAAAAAATAACATTTTATAGGTTAGTCAAAAATATAATATATCATTGAAGAAGAAGATAAAACTAATAAATCTAAACTAAACAGTCAAAGACACGGACAATAACGGTCACAACTGTGTTTGTACTATTGTGATTTTTTTAAAATTAATTTTTCATTGTTTATTCCTCATTCTTTTGCACACCTTTGCACAGCTCGTTGGCAAATACCAGATTTCGTTTAATTCATAATGTCTCATTTTGGTAAGTTATAGATAGAGAAACAAGTCATATATTGTGTTGGTAAATATCAGATGTAGTTTGATTCATAAGGTCTCACTTTGGTAAGTTATAGATAGTCATAGAGAAACAAGTCATGTATTGTTCTGGTAAATACCAGATGTCGTTTGATTCATAAGGTCTCACATTGGCAAGTTATAGATAGAGAAACGAGTCATGTATTGTGATGGTAAATATCAGATGTCGTTTGATTCATAAGGTCTCACTTTTGTAAGTTGTAGATAGAGAAACAAGTCATGTATTGTGCTGGTAAATACCAGATGTCGTTTGATTCATAAGGTCTCACTTTGGTAAGTTATAGATAGAGAAACGAGCCATGTATTGTGCTGGTAAATACCAGATGTCGTTTGATTCATAAGGTCTCACTTTGGTAAGTTATAGATAGAGAAACAAGTCATGTATTGTGCTTGGAGTGCAAACATGTGGCCATTCTTATTATTCGCTGTACGTTTTAAAACAGATTTAATGAAATCACGCTTGTTGCTATTCATCTAGTAATTGATTACTAGTACCTACACATCTGTAATCTATACTTCGATGATAAATCAAAGAAGAAAAAACACGTATTAGACGGATTCGTAAAAGATATCTCTTCATGTGTCCAAAGTCCAAAGCGATAAATGACGCTAATTATAATTTATAAGCACATAATCATCGGGGCTGGCAGTCAAACCAGCATCTTTGTTAAAACGAAATAAATCGGTTCACCTGAGTCACCCGCCACATCTGGTGTACCAGGAGACAAAAGGGAAGCAGGAGATAAGTCTGAGGGATTCAGTAAGCAACCAGAGACGGCACTGACAAGGTTAATGAGGCAGTAAAGAATGGTTAAATTTTTTAAAAGGGGTTTGTATTCCGAGTTGTGGGGGATTCGGTTCACATTAATTAGGCAGAAACAGTAAATTTAACCAACTTTAACTTATGACCCAACGCCATTTCTGTTCCAAGTCTAGAATGTAAAAAAAATAAGTGACTGTAAATACTGAAACAAAATTATTAATGCAATAAGAGTCTTTTTTAAATTAATAATGTTTTATTTTGTTTAGTTATTATAAACATCTTTTACAGCATTTAGGCATAATAATAATGTTTGGATGATTTGTATAGCGCCGTTTTTGTGCAAAATCAAGTCGTTTCTGCATATTCATTATCTTAGAATATCTACTACAATTCAATACGGCTCGCACGCCTCTATTTTGAGTTATTGAAATTATTATTATCTGTTTTTGATTGCACAAGAAAAGTACACTAGAGCAGTGTGAGTGATAACGCAATAGACTAATAGACTAGCTTTACTAGCAGGTTTCGTGAAAATTTCAACACTATTTGTCCCATATCTTCATTGAAACGATTGAAAAATAAGATCATTTTTTGACAGCAAAATTGATATTTAAAAGCTCTATCGCTCGTGATGAAAAATACATTTCGAACTGTAATAAGTTGTCAAAGAAAAACCAGACATTAAAATTTTATGACGCCAGAGTTAAGAAAAGTTTTGTCGGCTTCAGACAAAGTTATTAGATAACCAAGGACGGTTTAATAAAGGTACGTATACAAAATGTTGATGAGAATAACCCTCGAGATAGAAAATACCATAAAATGATTCCACATTAGATATTTGCACAGTCATGACCCATTATACGGTAACATATCATGAGGTCAATGCATGTCTACGATGAAGGTCACGCAATAACCCGGCTGTAAGCTATAACTGTACTTACAATGATGGAGTAGTAAATTGTCAGTCTTGATGTCCACATTGCCTACTTCAAAGGCATCAAATGCACAAAACGCGGTGTGATCGTTTGCGCCGCGCATAATAACTATGGACTATGAAACTGTAGAGCTAGTAGCGAACATAACGATGATTATAATAGAAGAAAGGGGTAGGATTTGAGGATGGTACTTATTGTTTGTTTGATAATGTAGAGTCAGATGAAAATGTGCGAACACCACGACGAAATAGAACGAAAAATTATGTATTTCGCGAGGAAACAAAACAATAGTGGACCTAGATACGAATCGTGTGGGAACACATTTTTCAAAGATAATAGTCTCATGGTCCTGCCGTCGTTTATACGAAAGAGTGAGAAGTTGTAGTGAAGTTATCAGCGGTATTTATATATGCAATTAATTCTATTCGTGACATATGAGAAGCATCG
This sequence comes from Hesperophylax consimilis, assembly GCF_061612785.1. Lineage (NCBI taxonomy): Eukaryota > Metazoa > Arthropoda > Insecta > Trichoptera > Limnephilidae > Hesperophylax > Hesperophylax consimilis. The sequence continues at coordinate 25,932,196 of NC_142850.1, forward strand.
CAAATAGTTACAATACGAAAAAAGGATTGGACCTAGAAACGATCCTTGTGGGAACCGTTTTTTAAGGAAATATCGCATGGTACCTACTGCCACCGAGATTAAGTTGTAACCTCTCTTTCTGATTTACAGAAGATTTATGAGAAAGAACGAGCGGTTACAAATGAGCTATCGGCGGTATTTCGTGACCTACGATGAGACATATGACGCATCCTTACTTAGTTCTTAGAGCACTGACAAGAATACCAATAACGTGAGGATGGAAATTAAATATTTCAAGAGGCCACTCCAGACGGATCGCTATGGTAAGAGGAATTAACGGCTGCTCCTTTGTGGACGTAGCGCTAACGGGGATTTACTATTTTCATCCAATGATGAATACAAATAGAGAAGGAGTTACGTTGGTCTCTATAGAAAATAATATAAAACGTATTCGTAATAACACATGTTTCGTGATAAATGATTTAATTTGACGCTTCTTGAAAAAATAAACATATTCATGCTAAATACTCGTATGAGTTTACGTGGTGCCTATCACAACGTGGCATCCGCGAGTCAAGAGAATTACAATGTTGTGGTCTAAGGACGTTGACATAATGCACAATTTACTGTTTTACAGTAGTTTTAAACTTTTCACTGTAATTCGAAAAATAATGCATGTCACTGGTTTGTTCGGTTTAGTGAACCATTTTTAAATACCTAACACAGATTTATCACAGATAAAGAATCAAAAAGAGTACATAAAACATAATGGATATTATTTATCACAAAAAACATTTAACAATGACATAATCAGAGAGAGTGAAAACCCTCAGCGCATCACGCTTGGGTTTGTATTAAATTAGAATTTGCAATTTCTAATAATGAATCAAATTTTTTGCTGATTTCGACGTACCAGATCTTTACTGTTCTATACCCAAAATATTATCTTAGTTTGATCAAAATCCTTGCGTGATTCGATGTTGCCATGTTAATTTTGTTCATTGCAAAGAGAAAGTATAGTAATAACCAAAAAACACCAATTTTGAAACATGAACGAAAATACCTTCACGTTTTGACGTCCAATTTATCCACGGATGCTGAATTATCATAATTTTATGATTTGATGTGCTAGCGTCTTACTCATTTTAAAGTTAAACATTTAAGTGCATCCAAATTACATGACGATCTCGAATTATTTTATTTGGCACCAATCACGAATAATTATACCAAAGAAACAAACAACTGGGACAATGGATCATCAAAGTATGAATAACGGTGTTTTCTGGAAGATGGAAGACTGATTAAGACGCTATAGGATTTGTAAGACTTAGAAAACATCAGCCATTTTTTTAAAACTTCTTTTAACAAATTAAACAAAAGCCGGAATAGTCAATTTTGCTGGTGCAATCACGACCACTAGATCAAAGGAATTTCAAAATTGAATCTTGATCTGAGTCAACTGATATGGGCTGACCATAACCTAAAAAGAAACCCATTACTTTGGATGGGTGAGAGCTGCCAATAAACGACAAAACTGGAGACATTTGAGGGAGGCCTACATTCAAAGCAGGACGCAAGACTTGATGAATATGATAGTACGCACGAAATTTATGAACGCAGTGTAAATATTACTATTGCCACGACTACGGAGGCGTTTTACTGAATGAGCGATCATATTATAATATTAGACAGCACCGTAAGATCCAGTTATTTTTTCATTTAGATAACAGACATTCCATACGCAAACGGCAGATTATGTGGATATATGTACCAACACAAGAACTTATAATATATAAAGCACTAACGCTTAGATGTTTGTATTGAAGATTTTTTGCATAACATGAGTAACAGTTAACGCCCCCGGTTCATCAATCGTTTACATTTAAAGCGGGTCATTATAGAAGCAGAACCACCAACAGGAGTGAATAGGCCATGTAAATGTAAATCAAACCAAGAACAGTTTTTGCAGTCAGAAGGCCAAGCCTTTTTGCTCGTGACTTTGAAAATGAATGAAATAAGAATGCCTTTACCAATGCTCCGATTAGCATTTACATCATCTTCAACGTTTATACTTTGAGAAGAGAAAAACAGTATCATTATAATTCAGATCCGTGAATCAATTAGACCCGAGTAAATGGTAACCATAGAAAAAGGAGCAATATGAACATTACCTGGTGTTAATATGAAAAATAATAAAAAGAGCATTGTGAATTTAAAAATTGACCTTTTCATCGTGTATTAGGTTAGGATCTTTAAGAAGATGAAGGCCATAGATATTTAAGAATTTTTGAAGTTTAACTCAATACAATCTCAACATTTGTTACAATAAACAAAGAGAAAGAGAAGAGAAAACTACCCTAAATACGTAGATGCGTACTATAGTAAGAGAGCCTACTTTTTTGCTTTAACCTTTGTTTGTAGTGCGTCCATCTGATGGATTCCTCGCATTGTTTTCTGCATTACCTAACAATGGGCATCTCTCAGTTCATGTACGCCAGGAAGATCCCCTGCAGCAGCTATTTCCGTCCGCTGCGCTCCCCGCCCCGGGTATATCCGTCCCGTCTCGCCCTTCCCGCCCATCCCGCCCATCCCGCCCATCCCGCACCGCCTACAGAACTCTGAATCACACACTCAGAATTGAAAGGTGTAGATGTAGAGAACGCAAGCGCTTGCGAATCGAATCTGTAAAGCTATTTATGTTTTGGTATGCGTTTTTAATTCCATAAAAGAATAGACATAGCTGGACCAGAATTGATTTAAACTCGTTTCACCAATCGGACACAATGTAGGAACCTATAATATCGAAGGATTATTACCTAAAGTTGAAATCTACATTTTAGGAACTAGTCGTTAGGGAAAAATTGCGTATCTTCACGCAAATAGCTACACCTGAAAATTAAAAGATTATATTCCAGATTCAGGTTACATGTCATGCTTTATGGACCAATTTTTTGGCAAAAATCCAACGATTTTATTTTGACCAAAAACTAAAAATTTGATAAGGATTCAAAAGACAGAATTTTTTTTAGTTATCTTTAACTTGAAATATAATTGTAACGAATGTTGCAATGAAAACAAGAATAGAGATGAGGTGAATGGGAAGTTACAAGTATCTACGTAATACTGTATTATGGAATACAATAAAAATGTTAGAATTTTCGCAGTGATACATCGCCGTCGATTTATTTCACTGATATTATATTGATAACGACAACAGCAATAAAATTATTACATCCAATAAACAACTAACATAATACATTATAAGAGGAAAATATTAAGCGTAGATCATGTCAATGATCTTGACTCAATTTTATTCCAGTGGAAGTGGGTAGTGATACAAGTGATAGAGGAAGAATAACACAGATTAATTTCACATTTATTCGTGTCATTCTCGGCGGAACGTTGCGGACATTTAGTCTTCTGCTAGTGAGTGCGGTAAATTTCTATATACATACATTACTTATGTCTTATGAGTGTAGGCAAACAGACTATTTATGTAAACATTGGGCATGTTATTTAACACGATTGACGAAATTGATTCGCCATCCCGAGATATATCCGATTCTAAAAACCTTCTGTTCATAGCCAATCTGTGAATCGTAATGAGAGCTCTTCCCTGACTTCATGGTCCATCTGACTACATATCAAATCGAATCCTTCACATTACCCTTCATTGGGCATACTTCCAACCTACCACATTTCTACGGGCATGGACATGACCCAGACCTCTCCAGGTAATAAACCACAGGACCTATCAGGGCGATTCATCAGGCATTTTGACCGGTCAGTGGCTCAGTTGGCATCGCCTCTGGTGAGTTCAATTCAAGAAAAGCTGTGCAACTTTAGTGACGATTATGTGTGCAAATGAACGGAAGCAATCTGTTCCAACTAAATATATATTTTACCATGCATGCCCCGTTGACTTCTGCTTTATTCTTAAGATAACAGATATTCGTAGCCTAGAATGCCTAAACTTTGTTTACTACGCAAAAAATAATACTGAAAAAATGTTAAAATCGACCAGAATCTGGACTCAATATCAGAAGACCACCTGGTCGATACCAGATGTTAAAAATGGATGTGCACTCAACATTTTTTGCCGAGCAGAACTTTTCCTGTAACGACACTATCTGATTTAATCCAAATAGATTAGAATGGTCTAAAAAGGAAGTCGGAGTAGAACTACAAAGTGGTAAATAATCTTCCCCGGATTCAAACATCTGCAGTGAATTCGTGCAGTACAGTTTTCTACTCGACCATTTCCTTAGATGGATTGCGTCACCTCTTATCTCACGTGTGCAGATATATCGTTTCAGATTATTTTCTGTGAACTAACTCCATTCCTCTTCGACACGTATTTCGATCTCAAAGCTGAATGAGACACAGCTATTAATCAGCTCCGAGTCGAACTAGTGTCGTTAGTCCAACCAATTGTCTGTCAGATAAAATACCTGAGGCCATTTCTTATCTGGACTATAGTTTTAATATAATTTACAACTATGATTAATGCTTCGTACGCTTCGATGATTTGAATAAAGCTTGACCGGCATAATCATCAACATATTCAATAAACACGGTCTGCATTCGAGGCATAATATAAAGATTAAAATTAGTGAGAGAGCCCGAAAAACCATCTAATTTTATGTTGATGTGATTCTGGAATTTTCTAAGTGTTTAAATGGATAAGAACCTATTTCAGATATACGGGGAAGAAAATAATATACTACGGTTATAAAGACTATCGAATATGAATTACCGGTGGAATGCTAATGGTGGTCCTCCTATACCCGGATTTTTTATGAGTAATTAACTGTTAACGTACGTTAGCAACTCGTTATGTCAAACTGAGAACAAATATGAACCAACTTCAACTAATTTAACGAGCCCACGCGAAACCGTAGTTTAAAACTTGTTAACACACTTGTTACAGCAGAGACAAAGAGAACAATTTAATTAACTAGACAGAACCGTAATTTTAGCTACTTTAAATTTATTTTCTTGTTTCATGGATATTTTAAGAAATCGTTATTAGTTATTATTAGGGTGGTGCCTTTTACGATCCTTACTGAACACTTCAAGCAAAAAAAACAAGAATAATTGGAACATCGGTCCGTATCTGAATAATCTTGTTTAGTAACATGCTATTTAGGGTAAATTTGAAGGTTTCTAGTAATTTTCAAGCTCTGTAAATCGTCCTTCATCAACGATTCGGCCTATAAAGACCCAAGTATTTTTACAATGGTGAAATCATCAACCAAATCATATATATCGATGGGTGAAATTCATGGGTCAAACAAAGCATGGTTCACTTTTAAATTGATGAGTGAAGAATGTTTCCAGGTTTGAGCTGAATTCGTATGGGAAACTCTAGCCAAAGCCCCAGGGCGAAAGAGATCGATCGGAGAAAAATTAGCATAACTTGTAGTAGATTGGGCATCGTGGTCCACTCAATAGGTCATCGGCTGATGTGTCTCAATCAGCCGAGACAGATGTGGCCAGTGGCCATGCAAATGCCGCGACGCGAATAGACACGGTTCTATTTATTCCTGCGCTAAGTGCACATCACATATTCTTTGGTATGTGGCAATTGGGATTTGGGATACACGACCAGAGAGCATTGCAAATCTGGGCCTTAGAATTGGTTTAAACCATAGACATATGAATATTAGTAGACCTGCCCTAAGTGATTAAAAGCGTATTATCCCCACTCCCCATACCGGTTCCATTGAGCCGGCTGGGCTCGCATATGGCCTCAAGTGAAATTTGAAAATGTGACGTCATCATTCTTGTGCGAACTATGGTCGAGGCATCATCGGTTCATTTTACGAAATAACACTGCAAAATGTTGACTTGTGATATGAAAACTTGTAAAAATAGATGTGAAAAAGAGAATAAACCCAATTGTCGTATTACATTCCATAAGTAAGCATTATTTTACTTTATTTTAAGCTTATTCACACCGTATTATATGGATCAGTTTTAGAAACATATACTATCACATCACAATGTAGCGATTCTCAAGTGTGCTCATCGTTGTTTACTGGGGTAAGTAAATTATGAAACATTTGTAAAAGTGTCTTAACTAAATACTCTGAAACTAACTACGACTCTGAAAATAGAAGCTGCCTTACTTTGCCGAATTTGGACTTCGCAAATTAGTTCATAACGTGGCAAGTAATTTGCGCTCCCATGTAAAAATGTTTATTCATTCAAAAGCAGATTTTACTTTTAAGAACTAAATGGTGATATTATAATGCGAGATGCATATTTACTGTCAGATTGATTTATTGACGAATCACAGTCAGCCTTACCCCCTTCGTTCTTCAACAGTTGATTTTACCCCTCGCCATTATCTTCTCGTCTATTAATTCCTATGTCTGTGGTTTAAACTTATTTAATTTAAATGATTGAGTAACCGTTCATGATCCACCCATGCTTTTCACTAAAATTTCCAAAAACTCTTTGAATCACGATCTGTTTTCAATTATATTTTTCTTCATTGCACTCGGAATTGAATGGAAGATCCCGCTTTAATCAAATGTGCATTATTTGTTAAGACCTGCTTTAATCAAATGTGCATTATTTGTTGAACAGTTCATGGGAACAATTTAACTCGAAAAATCGTTTTAGAGGACAACTCCGTATTGCCTTCGCACGCTTCTATTAAATTTGTTTTTTTCACTAATATCTGATTAGTAACCCACTCTCTCTAATCCTCTTTAACTACTTATTTTTACAGTTGTGTTTATGTGTATACTATCACTTTTAGCATACTTTGTTTTATGATAAAGGAACCATTGTTTCCGAAACCTATTGATTTGTATTAGTAAAAGCAGTGTTGTTAAAACGAAGGGCTTCATTACAATTTAATTGAAATGGTGCCACAAAGAACTTTTACAATGTGTGAAAAAACAATACATAATTTTGTTTTTTTAATTGAATCTTAAATCTTGTCCTTGGTTAAACGTAAAAGTGTCAAGCGCGTAGAATTCCAAAGTTAGTCTTGATTCTTAGAAATCGAGAATCATTTATCATTTCCGGATGTTTGTGACGCTGTGAGTTTGCCGCATGCAGGAGAGGTTCATCCCAAGAAGGTCAGATCGCAGATATACGTCCCAGCGGGGCTGGACTGGCACTAGTCAAAATAGATTTCATGGCCACCCCACCACAATTGTAGACTCGCAGCTTTATATTTTCGGACAGGAAAAAGAAAGACATCGAACTCAGCAGTGCGCATCAATCAGGTATGCAGAGGAACAGATCCCCGATGATTGGCACTTCTGCCTTACACGAGTTTGTCACAAAAACCTAGCAGGGCAATAATGAGGCAGAGAGACAATATTATTTACGAGGTTTGTTCAACAAGTATAAGTCTACCGCATTGCTGACTACCAGCGACGCGACAAGGAAGAATTCACGCAGGAAGAAATTCTCTACTTCTCCAAAAGAAGACACCTCCCGAGTTTCATTTATTTTCTCGAATAACGAAGACAGATACAAACTTAAATTATGAATAGCAGATATTGTAGAACAGACACAGGACGAGTCTTCAGTGACATTACAAAATACTGGCTGTTGTCGACTGCGAAATTCCAATGGGGCAACACAGACCAATTTGCTGGCAAGATATATCGATAATAAACAAGTCACAATGATACAGAATGAGTTAATGCACATTTAACATCGTCGAACGCATTCATTTTAAAAAGATACTCATATATACTAGTCGTATATCAAATTTAATTGCTTTCAATCCTCGTGTATGAAGTACTAGTAAGTGATGTCCTGATAATAAATCATCACTCTTCAAGATAACAAGTAAAATCACATTGAAAGACGGTGGAAGGATTGTTTACAGAAAGGTTGTAAATTGAAATCTGAGCGAGATGAACAGAAGAACATCATGAGCTTCAAGCTTGTCAAACGAAGAGCAAATGATAAGAAGAATCAATCTTGGCAGATATTTTCTTGTGACAGGTGGCGATGATCTATAGCTCCATGGTTGGAGCAAGCTCGTGCTCGCCCCGAGCTCTGACCGAATCAACTTCATGTGAGAAGAGGATGAAGCAATACTTGGAGATCGTAGCCTCATAAAAGACAATTCGGTCAAGCAGTGTGGGTAACACTAAACCTTGTTCAGCATGTCTACAATCTACCCAGAGACGGAAGGTAAAATAAATATCATTGGACCATTGGCACACATAATCAGTCGACCATACGACAACGAATATTATTTGATAATTTAACCAATAAAACCTTTTTCTCACAATCCGACAACGAATATTATTTGATAATTTAACCAATGAAACCTTTTTCTCACAATCAAAACGTTGTTGTCCAATTTACCATAAATTAACACAATATGTGTATTATATTTTGAATGGACTATGTATAGAAACTTTTGGTTGAAAGGTTTGTTATGTGTTCATGTGATAATCTATGCCTTGATACGTTTTATGGTTTATTGTGTTTTCAACGGTAGTTATTAATGTTTCATATAAAGCGTAAGTAACGACTTGTCTATATATTAAAAATGACAAATGAAATAATAACATGTTAGCAATAGGAACATAATAATACCAAGGACGCGATTAATAGCAGTTAAAAACAGTTGTAACAAGTAGCTTAATATTTCACGTAACAATGAATTTTCAACATAATGATACCAATAATATAATGTAACTGTTTGGATTAAATTGGCCGATTAAACATTTATAATAGCACCAGAAGTCAAAGTTTAATGCATTTATCAAAGGCTAGATTTAAAGACTTAGATTCCAGACTTTATCGCTCAAATGCACGGTAGTGCTAAGTAATAAAATAATGGCGGTATAAACGTACATGGCGGGGTAGTTGCATGGTGTGTTTGTCGTTACTTGAAGTACAACTTGCAGAAGCTAAAATCGTCAATTTCATTGCCACTTTAAAACGCTAATCGAATAAAGTAGAACCCAAAACAACATTAAAAAGTAATAGGCAAGGTTAGTTTTGTCAGTTATTTTTCTTGAATGCTATGTTTAGTCTCTATTCTATTTTGTCACGGAAACGTTTAAAACGTCAAATATCAAAGGTCGACGAAGTTTTGCTACGTAAAAAAACTTCAGCCTGCAGTTCAGAGAATAAGAAAAGAGGTCTGTTTCACAGAGTGTATCGTAGCATTTCCTCATCAGCATAAATATCTATTCACTAGAGTTTTTCAAAGCCAATTAAAAACGCATGCAAGCGAATCATTGAATTCAACATTATACTAGACGGTCCTGTTAGGAGTCGTAACAAAAGACGTGCAATAAATAACAAAGCTAATAAAAACGAACGATTGACATAGCGTCAAGACCATTACGATAGTCCTCAACAATAAATACCAGCAGTCGACAGGATGACAATAACTTTTATAGGCATATAAATAACGCCCTGAATGGATAAAAAAATCTAGATAAGTCTTTACGAAGAAAAAATAACACGACCGTTAAACTAGAGGTGATCTAAAGACAATGTGGTCAATAATAGAAAACCAGATTTCAGGAGCAGTCGATAATCCTCAATAATAAATGTCGACAGTCGAGAGAATGACAATAACTATTATGGCCAGATAAATAATGTCAGAATGTAAAAAAAAACCAGACACACGAGAATAGAGACCAAGAAAAAATAACAGGATCGTTAAACTAGAGGTGATCCAAAGACAATGAGGTCGATGTGGCCCATGATCTGAAGACCAGATTTCAGGAGCAGTTTTATACTATTAATGGATAGACGAAACAGTTCGTTCTACGGACAATGCATCAAAGATTTATTAAACAAGGCATTTCACTAATGAATAAAAATTGTTTTTTCACTACCATTTTTTTTGTGAATGATGAAGAAGAGTCTCAAGAGGAGTTTGAGGGTTTATTGTTTAAAGCAATGTGGAGGGGAAGTGGATAGGGATCAGAAAGGTTTGAAAGTACCTGGTTATTCAGATATGGTCATTTAACACGGAAGTAATTGCAAGAAACGTTTCGGTTCTGAATGGCTATCACTGACCAGGAAGATATCGAGAGATCTACCACTGTGATGGATAACGTAAGATCAATGTTAAAATGTAAATGTAGTGTAGTAGAACTCGGGTAGTAACTACTGTAGTAATTAATAGTTCACGTAGAAACGGCCAGTAATTCACGGATCTAAACTCGTGAATTCCAAGGGAGTCCATACATTCAGCAATACGGCATTTTTTACCAGCATGTAGGCCGTAAGTTATTCAACCCAAAGGCACCATTTATTTTTTCGGAATTCCACACTCGTTGGAATAAATAAGAATGGGCATTATGGCCATTTGATTTTAATTACAAACCAATTTTATGGAACATTGATCGATAAGCGCCATTATTGTGGTATATTATTAAAAATTTTAATATTTAAACGTAACATTAAAATATACGAACGAAATAACAATAAATTTTCTGTGTCGTAAATATCGGTGGCCATAATATGAAGCCAAGAGCTAAATTGCATTTGTTGGTATGCATGGTCCTGCCGCTAAGAGCTGTTTTGTAACTTCTCTTTCTGTTACGTACGTGTGTCGTTTGTGATTTATGATAAAGTGGGAGAAGTTATATGAGATTTCGTGACCATCAGACGCATCATACACTGTAAAAATATAAAAGAGGACCTAGATACGATCCTTGTGGGACCCGTTTTTTTTAAATTCGCTTCAATATATCATATTTTCTACTTACTCAAATCAGTTTGTAGGTATGGGTTGTCTTAGTTTAACAGCTTCATCTTAATATCTCTTTCTCAAAATGTAATTTGTAATTTAATGTAGATTCTTCTTGTACTAATTTTGTGTACAATATTGTTCTCGGGGAATGAATGCATCGTGTGGAGAATGAAACTAAAGCTGTCCATACTTAAACTGTAAGAACTTTGCTTCCTTTAAAAAGCAAATATTCTTGCAGTTGTGCAATAATCCTAAACTGTATCAGTTTGTTATTATGATTATATATATGTTTGTTATTTTTATTAAAAAATCAATCTATGTAAGTAAAAGCCCAACGGGGGTTTAAATAAATAAATTAAAAAATAATAGACGCCTGTAACAGAAGGAGAGGTTCAAACTTACAACGGAACTATCAGCGATACGAGTTACCATGGTATGAAAAAATACTAACCTTTCAGCTGTTTTATTTAAGTATATTTTACGATCAAAACGAATACGATTCATTGTTCCCACTCAATCGTTAAATGAATTTGAGATTATGTTTATTGGTATTTAAAACTTCGAGAAATTGTTTAATGTTTTTCAGACCAAGCGATTATAATAATAATAAACAGTGTGTTGAAGTTATATAAATGTAATTCTTTGGTTGCTGATAGACAGGATCCTCTAGAACTCTTCATCAGTCCTCTCTAAAAAATAGAGCGTGATCAATAACTAATAGTTTTTGACATAAATGATTGTACTGTAACAAATCATCTTAGTAATATGTAGATTTCCGGGTTTGCATTACACCCGGTTCTTCGATCTCGAATTCCTTTTCGTTCTCGCAACGCTTCGTCTCTTAATAATTGGGGCGATGGATGTTATTGGTTAGTTTTTCACCCCGCCGCTCAGTGTTACAGGTGTGATCCCTGGAAGGGATATCACAGCTGTGATGACCGATAATAGGTCATTTTTCGGCTCGAAAGAGCAAGTTGTTTTTGGGTGCTTAATGCGCCACTTCAGCAACCTATGGCAGGTCTGACCAAAGAGACGCTTCGTTAACTGTCTGCTTAGGAGTTCAGCTAACCCAGATGTAGAATATAATAGTTAAAACGATTTTGGTAAACCAAACGGTAAAGGTAACCTAGAACGTTACGTTTGGGAGGACGGAGGCAGTTGTAACCTGTTTTTCAGTGAACCCATAAAGTTTTAAAGTTTAGAACAATGTCTAACTACTATTGTTGAACTGCGTGTCATATAAATAAAACAAAAATAAAAACCAACAGTGTTCACTGTTGAAATTGTGCATTCATTTAATAAACCCGTTACAAGATGAAATACTTCAACCGTAATCCAGAGGGGATTGGTAAACAAGCTTCTTACATAAGTGGCTGTGTAATTAATTACAGAAATAACTTCCAAAGTAAGGCATTCCGGCACCGCTTTGAAGTCACCGTTGAATCTTGAATCGTCAGATCGGAATGAACAGCAACAATTAAACACTCCGAAGCCGAGGTAACAGGATAAGAGATCATAAGAAAATATTGGCAAAACCCATTGAATTGGTACCATGTCGCATATATAATCACGGATTGTGCCTACATTTGTCCAAATGCAAATGGATACTTCGGATAATTTTTTTCATTGTCGCATACTTCAAGTGTTTCTACACTAAGAAATTCATTAAAAATATCTTAATTGTGGCGAAAAAATGGGATAAAGTTACAACCTCCTAAGCAGAAAGTGCATTGAAATCGCCACATACTTAATGGATCTTGCCACAGACATATGAATATTAATAGACTAGAACTTAAGGGTGAGGGGTAAAATCAACTGTTGAAGAACGAAGAGGGTAAAGCTGACTGTGATTCGTCAATAAATCAATCTGACAGTATATAGGCATCTCGCATTATAATATCACCATTTAGTTCTTAAAAGTAAAATCTGCTTTTGAATGAATATACATTTTTACAATGGAGCGCAAATTACTCGCCACGTTATAAACAAATTCAAAAATTCGGCAAAAAAATTTCTTCTATTTTCAGAGTCGAATATTTTGTTTACGTATTTAGTTAAGAAACTTCTATAAATGTTACATAATTTACTTCCCAGTAACAACGATGCGAACACTTGAGAATCGCT